>NC_087358.1:72808395-77808395 GCF_030014295.1 Loxodonta africana
CCCCTGCCTGGGCTCCTTGAGGGCGGGCACGGTGACTGCTTTTGATCTGTGACGCGTGACCCCAGCAAGTAGCACTGTGCTTAGCACAAGGTGAGAACTTAATACATGATCGTGAACTTGGAACTGAGGGGTGATGGAGTCTCATTCTCTGAAGCAGGGAGAACACCTGATTGAGCATTTCACATGGTCCTGCAGCAAGCAGCTAGCCAAAGCTGGTGAGAAGACACTTAAGCTGGGAATCAGAGGCCTTGTGCCACTAGTCAGCAATTCAGTCAACCAATGGGAGTCAGGTGGTCAGGGAATGCTTCCCTGAGAAAGGGGTGTTTAACTGAAGAGTGAGGAGGGTGAGGAAATGGTGTATTGAAAGGCTCTGGGGTTGCAGAGAGTATGTTTGAAGACATTTAAATTTATCCCAGAACATATCACAGAATCTGGGAACTGGGAGAGGTATGAAATTGCTTAATTGTTCAATTTCCCACCCTATACTCTCTCTGATTGCTGGTCTTCCAGTTTCTGCTCAAATGCTCCTAGTGACAAGAAGCTCACTCCTTTGCAAGGCATCACATGCCATATACAGACTGCTGTCTTTGATAAAAAATGCTTTCTCATGTGGAACCAAAACCTACTTCTGGGCCCTAGTACCAGCATACCTCGTTTTTTGCACTTCGCAGTACTGCATTTTTTACAAATTGAAGGTTTCTGGCAAACCTACATCGAGCATGTCTATCAGCACCATTTTTCCAACATGTGCTCACTTCATATCTCTGTGTCACATTTCGGTAATTTTTGCAAATTTTTTAACTTTTTCATTATTACTGTATCTGTTATGGTGATCCGTGATCAGTGATCTTTGATATTACTATTGTAATTGTTTTGGGGTGCCACAAACTGAGCCCATATAAGACGATGAACTTAATAAATGTTGTGTGTGTTCTGACTGCCCCACTGACCAGCCATTCCTGTCCCTCTCCTTGGGCCTCCCTATACCCTGAGACAGGACAATATTTAAATTAGGCCAATTTAATAACCCTGCAATGGCCTCTAAGTGTTCCAGTGAAAGGAAAAGTCAAGCGTCTCTCACATTAAATCAAAAGCTAGATATGATTTAGCTTAGCAAGGAAGGCACGTCCAAAGCTGAGACAGGCCTAAAACTAGGCCTCTTGTGCCAAACAGCCAAGTTGTGAATGCAAAGGAAAAGTTCTTGAAGGAAATTAAAAGCAGTACTCCAGTGAACACATGGAGGATAAGAAAGCCAAACAGCTTTATTGCTGTTACAAAGAAAGTTTTAGTGGTATGCGCAGAAGATCAAACCAACCCCGACATTCCCTTAAGCCAAGGTCTAATCCAGAGCAAGACCCTCACTCTCAATTCTATGAAGGCTGAGAGAGGTGAGGAAGCTGCAGAAGAAAAGTCTGAAGTTAGCAGAGGTTGGTACATGAGGTTTAAGGAAGGAAGCCGACTCCGTAACGTAAAAGTGCAAGGGGAAGCAGCAGGTGGTGATGTAGAAGCTGCCCCAAGTTACCCAGAAGATCCAGCTAAGGTAACGGATGATGGTGGCTACACTAAACAACAGAGTTTCAGTGTAGACAAAGCAGCCTTTTATTGGAAGCAGACACCATCTAGGACTTTCACAGCTAGAGAGAAGTCAGTGCCTGACTTCAAAGCCTCAAAGGACAGGCTGACTCTCTTGCTGGGGGCTAATCCAGCTGGTGACTTAAAGTTGAAGCCAATGCTCATTTACCATTCCCAAAATCCTAAGGCCTAAAATCTTAAGAATTATGCTAAACCTACTCTGCCTGTGCTCTATAAATGGAACAACAAAGCCCAGATGACACCATATCTGTTTACAACATGGTTTACTGACTATTTTAAGCCCCCTGTTCAGACCTACTGCTCAGAAAAAAAAAAGATTCCTTTCAAAATATTACTGCTTATTGACATTGCACCTGGTCATCCAAGAGCTCTGATGTACAAGGAGATTAATGTTTTCATGCCTACTAAGCCAACATGCGATCTGTAGCCCATGGATCAAGGAGAAATTTCAACTGTCAAGTCTTAGTATTTAAGAAACATATTTTGTAAGGCTATAGCTCCCATAGATAGTAATGGGCAAAGTCAATTGAAAATCTTCAGCAAAGGATTTATAATTCTAGATGCTATTAAGAACATTCATGATTCATGGGAGGGGGTCAAAATATCAACATTCGAGAGTTTGGAAGAAATTGACTCCAACCTTCATGGATACCTTTAAGGAGCTCAAGACTTCAGTGGAGGAACTAACTGCAGATGTGGTAGAAATAGCAAGAGAACTAGAATTGGAAGTGGAGCCCGAGATGTGACTGAATTGCTGCAATCTCATGATGACACTTTAATGGATGAGGAGTTCCTTCTTATGAATGAGCAAAGAAAGTGGTTTGTTGAAATGGAATCTACTCCCGGTGAAGATGCTGTGAACATTGCTGAAATGACAGCAAAGTGTTACATAAACTTAGCTGATAAAGCAGCAGCAGGGTTTGAGAAGACTGACTCCAATTCTGAAAGAAGTTCTACTGTGGGTAAAATGCTATCAAACAGCATCACAAGCTACAGAGGAATCTTTTGTGAAAGGAAGAGTCAGTTGATGCAGCAGACTTCATTGTTGTCTTATTGCCACAGCCACTCCGACTTTGAGCAATCACCGCCCTGATCAGTCAGCAGCCATCAACATCAAGGCAAGACCCTCCATCAGCAAAACGATTACAACTCACTGAAGGTTCAGATGATGGCTAGCATTTTTTAGCAATGAAGTATTTTTAAAAAATATTTAAGTGGTATTTATCATTTACCAGACAGTAACCTTAATTCATGTAACATTTACCTTAGCTCAGGGAGGCAGTATAGTTATCCCTATTCCACGGACCAAGAAATCACAGCGCACAGCGGGTAAGGGACTTGCCCAAGCTTATTTAGCTGGCAGAGGGCAGAATGGAGATTCAAACCCAGCCAGCCAGGCACCAGAGACCATGTTCCCAAATGCTGAACCGTAAAGCCTTACACGTGAAGATGGTTGTTGGGTAACAACACAGCGGCACCTGAACCCAAGGTCAGCCCCATCTCCAAGAGACCAAAGAAAGACTCCAGAACCAGTGATCATGACATATGTATGGTTTCTTTGGGAAGCTTACTTACAGGACTGTGGCCCAGGGTGGCGGCTGGACCAGTATAGCGCTCCGTAACCACCTAGCAAGGGACACAAGCTTATATACCATTCCAGCTGGGACCAAGGCTCATTGTTTTTCTCCCACGACCTTGGGCAGTCAGTGTCCCCAGGGACTTCAGGTCCAGGCCCAGATGTTTTCCTTCTTGTTGCTAAGGCCTTCCTTGGCCTTGGTCGCTGGCCCAGTCATGCCCCTCCCGGCCTCGTACCTTAGCCCAAGTCCATCCCGAATTCATCCCCAGCATGCTTCGGGGAAGAGCAAAGCTGATTCTATTAGGAGGGGATGCATACAGCTGAATAGTATTACCCTACAATTGTCATAGTGTTATTTGTGTATGTTCCTGTGTGTGCTGCAGGTGAAAAGTTTACAGGGCAAATTGGTTTCTCATTCAAAAAATTATACACAGATTGTTTTGTGACATTGGTTGCAATCCCCACAATATGTCAGCACTGCCCCTTTCCTTTTCCACCCTGGGTTCCCTGTGTCCATTCCTCCAGTTTTCCTGTCCCTTCCTGCCTTCTCATCTTTGCCTTGACGCAAGTATTGTCCATTTGATCTCGTATATTTGGTTGAACTAAGAAGCATTTTCCCTCACGTGTGTTACTGTTTGTTTTATAGGCCTGTCTAATCTTTGGCTGAAAGGTGGGCTTTGGGGGTGGCTTCAGTTCTGAGTTAGCAGGGTGTCCAGGGACCATAGTCTGGGGATTTCTCCATTCTCTGTCAGACCAGTAAGTCTTGCCTTTTTTGTGTGTGTGAATTTGAATTTTGTTCTATATTTTTCTCCCATTCTGACATTATGATCCCTGTCAGAGCGGTAGGTAATGGAATCCAGGCCCAGGAGGTAGAGGTCGTGGTTCGTGTGGACCGTTAGTCCTTTGGACTAATATTTTCCTTGAGTTTTTCGTTTTCTTCATTCTCCTCTGCTCAGTACATGATGGGACCAATTTTTTAATTAAGGTATGTACTTTTTTTTTTTTAGATATAACGCTATTGCACACTTAATACTACAGTATAGCGTAAACATAACTTTTATGTGCACTGGGAAACTAAAAAATTCATGTGACTTGCTTTATTGCAGTATTCACTTTATGGCAGTGGTCTGGAACCGAACCCGCAATATCTCTAAGGTATGCCTATAATGGAAACCCTAGTGGTGTAGCGGCGAAATGCTACAGCTGCTAACCAAGAGGTCGGCAGTTTGAATCTGCCAGGTGCTCCTTGGAAACTCTATGGGGCTGTTCTACTCAGTCCTATAGGGTTGCTATGAGTCGGAATTGACTCGACGGCAGCGGGTTTGGTTTGGGGTGGGTATGCCTATAATACCTTCTATTTGATGAATATCTACTTTTAGCCAAAGAGATGACAAATTATTTCTGATTATCTGTTTTACTATTGAGAATGCCGATGCTCAGAGAGGCTAAGTAAGTATATTGCCAGGATCACCCAGTTGGCAAGGGAAGGATCTGGGCTCTGACCCCAAGCCTGTCAAACTCCGAAGCCCATAGACCTCCTGCACCTTGCTGCTTTCGTTCATTGGTCCTAGCTCCACCCTCCGGGGAAATGCAAACTGGGCTGGTCCCTCTTCCAGATGGGAAACCTCTCACATTTGGAGTTCTCTAGAAAGACCTGGCTACCTTCTTCTGAAAAATTAGTCAGTTAAAACCCTATGGATTCCACTAGACTTACTGGACCAGTTAGAGAACTCACCAAGACAATTGCCCTGAAACACTCTTTAAACCTTGAACCAAACTCTCCCCCGAGGTCATTTTTTAGCTAAATAACTGATGGGCTCAGAAAATAAAGACTGTCACCAGTGAGTACTATATTCCTTTAAAAAATTATCTGTATGAGACCAAACAGTCAACAATTACTTTAAAACAAAAATGAGAAGGCAAGGGGGCAGGGAAACTAGATTAATGGAAATGGAACAACTGGAACAGAAATATTGAGAAGGTTCACAAATTGTGAAGGATGTAACCAATGTCACTGAACAATTTGTGTATACATTGTTGAATGTCTACATAGCACTGTTACCTGCTGTGTAAACCTTCACCAAAAACACACACAAAAAAATTATTAAAAAAAAAAAAAACCTATGGATCCCAACAGAATATTGTCCAATGTAGTGCTAGAAGAGGAGCCCCTTAGATTCAATGGCACTCAGAATACACAGTGGCCTCAACAGTGGACTCCAGCACACCAACGATGGGGAAGGTGGCAGAAGACCAAGCAACGGGATGATCTGTTGTGCATGGGCTCACCATGAATCAAAGCTAACTCAACAGCGGCTAACAACCACCAATTCTTTCCTAAATCTGTATTTTTCTGGGCTAAACACCCTTTTATCTTTCTAGAATTCATTCTTTCTCGTTGTACAATGGAGTAATAACATCTGTCACCCCTTACAGGAATGTTGACTGGATAAAATAGGATCACAGAAGGGAGCAAGCTTGGGGAAAACCACCACCACCACACAGATCTGAGGAGATGCTGCAGTGATCATGACGACAGAGGCAGCACTGTGTGCTGGCAGGGGACCTGAGCTGAGGAGTTAGGAGACCTGCTTCCAGACCTTTTCCTGACACAAATTTGCTCTGAGGGAAAATCACTTCCCCTCTCCAGGCCTCCATTTTCTTACGTGAATGACAAGGGACCACCTGTCAGTTTGTCGTACTGTGGTGGCTTACATGCGGCTATGGTTTTGGATGCTTTGCCACTGGTATTTCAAATACCAGCAGGGTCAACCGTGGTGGACATGTTTCAATGGAGTTTCCAGACTAAAACAGATTAGGAAGAAAGGCCTGGCAATCTACTTCTGAAAATCTGTCAGCGAAAACCCTACAGATCACAGTAGAACATTGTCCAATATAGTTAGTGCTAGAAAATGATCCCCTTGGTGGGAAGGCACTCAAAATGCACAGTGGCTACAACAGTGGGCTCCAGCACACCAAAAGCTGTGATGATGGCACAGGACCAGGAATATTTTGTCCTGTTGTGCACAGAGTAGCCGTGAGTTGGAGCTGACTCATCGGCAGCTAACGACACCAAGATCAGTGTTCCTCAGTCTTTTGAAAAACCCATGCCCCTCCCACACACGCATGCACTGGGATGCTCAAACAGCCCCAGCAGCCTTTGCCCCGTTGAGGATCTCTGGCCCACAAGCTGTCTAGTTGCCTGCCACCTGTGAGAACCCCCGTCTTGCTCCGCATCTGTACCATCTGTACTGTGGCTTCAGTATGGTGGAGGCAGCTGTTCAGAGAAGCCGGATGTGGGGCCACCACGCTCCCTGTGCTGGGCTATTCTCTGCCATGTTCCCATCTGCTCTCCACCTGCCTGCCCCGGGCCCACAGGCGGTGTGAAAACCTGTGCCCTTTTTCTGTGCCTATGAGCAAAACAGAAACCTTATGGACAAGCCCCATACTTAAACTTGACCTGGGGTCATAATTTGTTCTGAAGACCGCATCTCCAGGATAGCTGGGAATGTAACATCTGCAGCCCAGTCCTCTGGTGGGACCACCCGTTCATTCCCGTCTGGGCCTGGCAGACTTTTCTTCTCTGGAGGCTGAACTGATAACACTTTGGTGTAGGAGATTTATGTGGGTCTGTACAGATGACGCCAGACGCGCTCAGTCTGGACAGGTTGCACAGATTTTTGGCCTTGTTTATTGGTTCCTGTGCTGGTGCGTGTGACACTTCCCACAGAGCCAGCGCACTCTTTATTCCCCCAGAGTCATTCAAACCACTCTGTGAAACCGTATGTTCACCAAGAATAAAAATAAATGTGATATTTTCTAACGAGGCGGCACAACTGCCAAGAAGAAGGAGGAAAGAAAAATGGCTATTAGAAAACGTCTGGAAGAGATTGGGGTTTGGGAAAGGAACAAATGTGGCCATTGCAGTAAGCGTTCGCTGCTTCCAGCTCATACGGTAAGGGGTGCATTTCGTGGACACAAAAAATGCCAACCACGCAAGATGGTCACATGTGCACCTGTGCAGGAACCTAAATGGAGCAGCCAGGTTCCGGCTAACCAGCTGTCATCAAGTCGACTCTGACTCAAGATGACCCCATGTGTGTCAGATTATAGCTGTGCTCCACACAATTTTCAATGACTGATTTTTCAGAAGTAAATTTTTCCAAGGTGCCTCTGGGTAGAGTCGAAGCCCCAACCTTCTGGTTAGTAGCTGAGCACTTAACTGCCTGCACCACCCAGAGACTCTTAGTTCTAACCAGGGATGGCCAAAATATCTGGGCAAGAGACCAGTGCCAGGCTGCCTGTACCGGAATAACCTGGGGAGTAAAATTAGCGTGCAGACTCTGGGCCCTCGCACGCTGTCTGGCACTCTCTATTTTTAACCACTTGTCTCAGATGACGCTCCAGGTTGGGAAACCACTGCTCAGAAACACTTTCTAGGATTCAATTTGGCAGGGCAACAGATTACAAATTATAGATCTTACATCGTTCAACACGACTGAATTGAGGTAATGGTTCCTCAGAACCCAGAGCAAGCCATAAAGTCCCCAGGAAAAATAAATAGCACTTTTGTAGCAAGTTTCAGGCCAAGAAATGGGATCAGTTCTAAGCCAGGGGAAGTCAAGACCTCCCTTACTGAAGGCTGGAAATTCACCTCACAAGCCCGCATCAACCTGGTGATTCTCGTTACAGTGAGCAAAGTGAGGTCCAGAGAGTTGAAGAGCTTTCCTAGGGTCATGACCATCTGCTAATTGAGAAAAGCAGCCTGCCTGCCATTCTAGTGAGTCCTCCGAGGCCCCACTGCTGATAATGCCCAGAGTTCTTGGGTTGACATGCCAACAATTTCACGACCTGGCCCCTGTACCTCCCACTCTTACCTCTACCCAAGCCTCTGGCTACTTCTAGTTCTGGAATGGGCCACGCCATCCCAGTCCTCCAAGCTTCCCAAGGGCGATCCCTCACTCAGAAAGCCCTTGCTCCTCCCATCTGCTAACCCCTCCTTCCCACTCGGATTAGGAATCACAGACTCTGTTCTTTCTGAGCCACATTCACATTCAGCTGTCCTTCCTCTGAGCTCCTGAGGTGAGAGCTTACCATTTCTTAGCACTAGCACTGGAGGTGTCTTTGTCTGCATGCTTCCCAGGCTACAAAGTCCCAAACAGCAGGGAAATTATTTTATTTTATATCTTACACATGACAAAACCCATTGCCGTCAACTCAGAGTGACCCCGTAGGACAGAGTAGAACCCCACAGGGTTTCCAAGGAGCAGCTGGTGGATTCAAACTGCTAACCTTTTGGTTAGCAGCCAGGCTCTTACCCCCTACACACATAACAAGAGCCTGAAATATGTATAGACGAACTTAGGAAAAAATGAGATATCTAGCTAGACAGGGAGTCCCCAGGTGGCGCAAACAGTTAATGCACTCTGTTGCTAACTGAAAGGCTGGCGGCTCAAGTCCAGCCAGAGGCACCTCAGAAGAAAGGCCTGGTGATCTACTTCTGAAAAATCAGCCACTGAAAACCCCATGGACTTGGCTATCACTACCGAAGATTCTAATCAGGGCCACAACTGATGGACCCTGATAGAAAGGGAGAAAATGTAGAACAGAACTTCAAATTCCTAAAAAGAAAGCAAAAACCAGACCTGCATAACTGGTTGAGGCTGGAGGACTCCCCAAGACTATAGCCCTGAGATACTCTTTACACTTTGAACAGAAACTAACCCCTGAGATCACCTCGTAGCTAAATAAGGATTTCACTCACAAAATAATGAATATAGCCTGGGAGTGCTGTGCTGCTTTAAAAAATCACCTGTATGAGACCAAACAGTCAACAATTACTTTAAAACAAAGATGAGAATGTAAGGGGGCAGGGAAGCTAGATGAATGGAAATGGAATGACCAGAACGGAAAAAATGAGAATGTTCACACATTGTGAAGAATGTAACCAACGTCACTGAACAATGTGCATAGAAATTGTTGAATGGGAACCTAAATTGCTGTGTAAACCTTCACTGAAAACACAATGAAATCTTATTAAAAAAAAAAAAAAGAGCCCAGTTCCACTCTGATACACATGGGGTTGCCAGGAGTCGGAACTAACTCGACAGCAACTGGAAGAAGCTTGGCAGAGGCTTACATCCTGCATGTGGGTTAGAGGCCCTGGAAGTCAATTCTGCCTCCACCACAGTCTAGCTGCATGACTCGGGACCAATCTCACTGTGCCTCTGTTTCTTTATTTTTACAATGATAGCATTGGATTAGGTCAATGTTTCCATGGAGATTTTGATGTGG
This sequence comes from Loxodonta africana, assembly GCF_030014295.1. Lineage (NCBI taxonomy): Eukaryota > Metazoa > Chordata > Mammalia > Proboscidea > Elephantidae > Loxodonta > Loxodonta africana. Next base: position 72,817,859 of record NC_087358.1, read on the forward strand.
CACCCTCCCTTCCTCTCCCCAAGCCACCAACAATGTTTCCATTCAGGTCCTCTGATCCACTGAGAATGCCTGGGGCACTTAACCAGCACCTCTGAGTGTGATAAACCCCAGGGGTCCCTGAGACACCTGCAGGAGTTCAAGAAGTCAATAATAATAACCGAGATGTTATTTCCCACTTCCGCTGGCTGACATTTTGCTAATGATACAAAAGCAACGGTGGGTGCCATCAGTGCTACGTCAGCACTATTAGCAGCCGCTGCATTCTTCACAGTCACACGCTTGCAGTTACAAGAAAGAAATGCCAGTTTCACCTCAGATTACCCTCAACGAGCAGTGAAAATGGTCAGCTTTACTAATCTCCACCCCACTGCTCGCCTTTGAATGTTCTGTGTGATGAGACAGGAAGCTGCGGAAGGCACTTGTGCAGGGCACAAAGGTCATCGATCCATCGTGCGGCTGTCTGAGTTGTGAGCTGAATCCTTTTCTCATGGAACGTCATTTCTACTTAAAAGAGCCACGGACAGACCGACTATGGTTCCTCAGACTTGGGTATCTAGCAGGCATTTTCTTTAAAAAGGAACAAAGCGAGCCTGCCGTTTCAAGGAAAATAACGACAGGCTTTGTTGCCAGTGATCAAATTCAAACTTAAAAGCGAAAATTAGAATTGGGGGAAGCTTGCATCTGCCACCATGAGCTCATTCACTTTGCCATATTTAGAGGCTTTTCTGAGGTTGTAGGGATACTGACAAACAAGGCTCCAATCCAGTGCAGTGAAACCTGTCAACATCTGGGAGAGCCGCCTACCTCCGGGGGGAATGCCGTCCACATGACTGACGCGTGACAGGACAAAACGATGGCAAAAGATTCACTTCAATGTGTGAGACAGACCAAGTGATTCTAACTAACGGAGCAGAACATGACAAGGGGCATCGGTAGGGCTTCCTGTTCAAGGTGGTAAGTGCTCTTCAAGAAACCACCATTTGTGAGGTCTGGTGAGCTTTAAAAGAAGAATGTCCACAATCATCTAAAGAGCATTAAAGCACTTCTTCCTTCTACATGTACATGTCTATGTAAGGTCAGATTTTTTTCGTACATTTCAACCCGAACCATATATCACAGCAGACAGAGCACGCAGGGGCTAGAACTGTGAAGTCAAACATTCAAGAGAGCTGCGGAGACGCAAAACACCACCACTCCTGTCAGTAATGATTTTTACTTGGCTAATTTTTTTATTTTTTAATTTTAATCTAAGGTTATTTATTTTTTTAATTTTAATCTAAGGTTATTTTTTCATGAAAATATGTTATTTATCACGTAGTATGTTTATTGTTGTTTTTAGATGAATATATAGCTATTTTTTTAATTTCTCAGTTTTATCTCTAACACAGTAAATGCAAATACATAAACCAAAGCTCTTTGGAGTCCTCATTCATTGTTAAGAGTACAAGGTTTCCTAAGACCAAAATTTTGAGAACCGCACTGCACACTCAAACCGATGGTGAGTCAGATTTGCTTTTGGAGCTAAGGAAATGGAGGCTTCCGGCACCTGGAGGAAGCAGCCCTGCCCAGCCTCCTCCAGTGTGGAGTCACCCTGAGCCTGGGGGCCACCTGTATGCCCCGGTGGTGGTCCTGGGTGCTGCAGGTGGGGCTGCAGGCCTCTAACACCATCTCCATAAATGGCCTCCAGGCCCACCTGCCCCTGGTGGACTCAGCAAGCATCCAGACCCTAACGTGACCCCCCAAAAGGCACCTGGACAAGAGGCTGCGCATTTCCTGATTGATACCACTTCTCCCCAGAGGACGGGCCCTAAAACAGGCAGGAAGGAGGGGGGCATGTAGGGAGATGGAGAGCTGGAGTTGTCCTAGGGCTTGTCACCAGGAAAGAAGCACACTCAGCAGAAAGCGTGGTTACCTCAGCAGAAGCTGCGCCAAACGCTGTGCTGTTACCGTTGTTGAGGTTAGTTGCCACCAGGTCCCTTCTGACTCCTGAGGTCCCCATGTGTGCGGAGTAGGACCGCTCCACAGGGCTTCAAGGCTGGAACCTTTTAGAAGCAGCTCACTAGGCCCTTCTTCTGAGGCACCTCTGAGTGGGTTCAAACCGCTAACCTTCCAACAGTCCTAGAGTGCTCAACTGTTTGTGCCATCCAGGGAAAGAGATTTTTCTAAGCTATCAACAAAAATAAAATATAATAAAAACAATTTCAACCAATCATGCTACAGGAATATTGATTCTCTCCTTTTTATAGAAAATGGTATTATAAAATGATTATTTATCAGATGAAGAGGCAAACCAAATACAACCAAACATCTGGGGAAAAATATCATAAAGTTGGGTTAGGTATCAAGTAGTTAATTCACAACAAAATGTTATTTTCTGGATTTTTGATGTTTTTGTTATCTGTCAGCTTTTTAAAATATGTAATTTATTATAATTTTGTCATTCTAAATAAACTCACTTTTGTAGCTAACTTTTTATTTGTAGTTTCATATTCTTTTTAAAAGAAGGTTCTCCAAATTAAGATAAGCTTCAGGCCTCATAATATTTGGTTTGAGTCCTGCTAAGTTTATCTTTCATATACTCCCATTAGACAAAAATATTCCTCAAGCTTTACTTTCTATGGTTTTTATTAGAGACATAATTTCTACTTTATAAGTATTATGATATTAAGTATACTTTTTAGATTTATTAAACCCTTGAATATTGTAATATGACTGTTGAGGGGGTCAATCCCCTAATTCAGATACCCTGACCACACTGATGCTAAGGGCCCTGGTTCTAATGATCTGTGGTTTTAGGCAGCCTTGCAAACCCCGTCATAGACAGGAAGAGGGTGGGACTGGGGAGACAGACAGCATTCTTGGATAAAAGTTAAAATATAAAAGCTCTCTGCTTTCAGTAAGTCCCTGGGTGACCCAAATGGTTAACACACTTTGCTGCAAACCAAAAGGTTGGAGGTTTGAGTCTACCCAGAAAGCACCTCAGAAGAAAGGCCTGGCAATCTGCTTTTGAAAAGTCACAGCTTTGAAAAACCTATGGAGTACAGTTCTACTTTGCAACACTTTGGGTAGCTATTGACTCAACAGCAACAGAAAGGAAGGAAAAAAAAACTCTGCTTTCAGCTACTTTTGAATTAGAATTTGCTGGTACTCTACTTATGGGAAAGGTATCAAACATGGTGAGTGCTTTCAAATTTACTCGGTGGGTAAAAATAAGGGAGCAAAACAAACAAACAAACAAAACCCCTTTGCTCTCGACTCAATTCTGACTCATAGCAACCCTACAGGACAGAGTAGTACTGCCCCATAGGGTTTCCAAGGAGTGGCCGGTGGATTTGAATTGGCAGTCTTTTGGTTAGCAGCCAAACGCTTAACCACGTAGCCATCAGGGCCCCGAGAGGGCAGAAAGGGGGATAAATGAAGCCATTCCGATTGTTTTTTTTTTTCTGGATCAAATAGTTGTTCAACATATTTGAAGGAATTTCCTCAAGATATCAGCATGTTAGGAGCATATCCTAGTTATTGAGAACCAAAATCCAAAGAATGCATAGGCAGGGTCCTTGAGCTTTTTAGGGCCTAGACCTCTTGAGGATTCTGGTGAACACGATGGCCCCTCTCCCCATGTCTGTAAGTACCAGGCAGCGTTTCACTGTTACACGTAAGGTTGCCACGAGTCAGAGCCCGCGTGACGGCAGCTTACAGCAGTAACAACAGCATTTCCACTTTCGTCTCCTGCCAGACTTCTCGTTCTTGACACTTCAGTCACACTGAGCTTTCCCCTCGGGCTCAAGTTCACCAAGCTCAGTCCCATCCCAGGACATTGGCACTTGCTGTTCTTGTTGCCTGAAGCATATTTCGCCTGACTGGCTGGCTTCTTCCTTCCTTTCAGTTCCCATATCACCTTCGCAGAGAGGCCTTTTCTGATGACCTGGGCGAGACCGCCATCTTCTCTCCCCAGTCACTATCAAGCACCTTGGGTATTTATAGCCCTTTTCACCATCTGAAAGGTTTTTATTTATTTATTTACTTGCTATTGTCTGCCCCTTCACATTGGAATATACACTCACAGGGAACACAGCCCTTGTCTGTTCCCTTCACAACTACCCCCAGGGCCCGGAACTCTGCTTGGCACACACCAGGAGCTGATTTGTATTTGTCGAATGAATCATCTTGCCCAAGTCAAATAGCTAGAGTGTCATCCAAGCAAATGTATCTGACTCAAAGGCTGTTTGTTCTCTTCCCAGTGTATTGGTTCTCATCGTTAAGTTCTGATAAAGGTTGTAGCCGGGAGGCTATAAAAGAGCGGTCCATAATGAGAATCTCTAAGTCTAGGCTCTATGGGAAGAAAATAATGCAGGCAAAGGAGGAGAAACATCTGGTCCTGATTATTTCATATAAAAAAAAATTATATCCTAAAGTACAGAGACATACTTCATTTTGCCTAATAGTTTCTTCTTAAAATTTGTGTAGGGACCGATAGATTTTTCTTTTTCAGCTAGAATTCTATTTTAAAAGCACCCGGGAACTGCTATTTAAATGTAGTCTGAAGCAAATCCTTTTGCACAGCAAATAATCTTGCCTTAATGTGAGTATTATAAGTTGAGTTTTCTGCACTCTTTTTTTTTTTTTTTTAACGAGCTCCGGCGTGATGCAATTTTCACAGCTGGCTGGGCTTGTTAGATAGCTTTGCCTTTGGTTAAAGGTGCATTACCACTGCAGTGGCATGGTATCTACTGCTCCAGATACGAACGTATCCTTTGAGACTAAAGTAAGCAGGGAACTGGCGCTTCAAGATTAAAGAGAGAAAACCCACTGACGCAGACAGGACATGGACCCCTTGGTTCTACACCTGGACATAGATGCTGACTCCCTCGCCTCGTGTCCACCCCTCAGTCACTTGTCCTTATCGCAGTCACCATGGGGCTCATGTGGCTCCCAAGGCCCTTGCTTGCTCAGGAATGCTGCCAGGAATGGGAAGGAAGAGGAGGCAGGCCGTCCCTTTCAGAGAGGTCGCGGCCACGATCCAAAAGCTACCAGGCCTCTTCTGTCTACTCAGACATGGAAAGCTGGTTTTCCCTGGATTTGCAAAACTGTATTGACTACCGCATCCATTCAGGGTGCAGGTAGCTGGGTGCACATTTGCTCAGGAGTTTATGGGAGGGCAAGAGGCCTTCTTTAAATTGTACATCTCAGCTGCCTGTCATAGTGCAGGAGGACAGGTGTTTTACTGCCACTCATGTCTGGGTGCTCCGGTTATTTCTGGTTATTTCCAGAGCCCTGGCCTCTCTCCTAGGCGAAACAGAATCTTTTGAGCCACCAGCTGAGCTGACGAGAAGGCCCTACCAGGAGTTCAGATGGTACGAGGTTCATGAGACAAAATCAATCAACAAATATCAACCCCTCCCTCTCACGGGCTGGTCACTAGTGTTCATGCTTACCTCAAGGCAGGGCTAGACAGGGCCACACCAAGTGTCAGGGAGATGATGCACATTCTTTTCGACAGGTCTTTTTTTCTGAGGAGCTGCTCGGTAGGTTCAAACTGCTGACCTTTCAGTTGGTAGCTGAGCGCTGAACCATTGTGCCACTAGGGCTCCTACATAAACATATATAAAACCCATTGCTGTCGAGTCGATTCCAACTCATAGCGACCCTACAGGACAAAGTGGAACTGCCCCATAAAGTTTCCAAAGAGCAGCTGGTAGATTCGAACTGCTGACGTTTTAGTTAGCAGCCGAGCTCTTAATCACTGCACCACCAGGGCTCCAGAATAGATTGTATCTCTAAGAGTGATTCTGACCAAACTTAAAAGGGATGGCTCCTTTTCTGTAGGATTCCAGCAGCTCCGTCTTTGTGCCATGAAAATAATTCAGTTACTTTCTCTTCTGCAATTAAAGGAGCAAATGCAAATATGTTCATGGGATGAAAAGTATGATCATATTGGTACACACGGTGAACCCTGCTTTAGAGCTGGTTTTAGGAGCTGAGACTGATAGCTTCCTTACAGAGATGGAATACAGGGTTTTTCTGCATCTAGTTGGTATATTTAAGGCACTTGAATTGATCTCCCTAGTAACTGAATCTCTTTGAATACCAGCGCAATACAATAATGGGTCTATTCAGCTCACAGAGGGGCACTGGTGGTTCAGCGTAGAATTCTGGGTTGGGTTCCTTGCCAGCACCCCTCATGCACAGCCACCACCCATCTGTCAGTGGACGCTTGTGTGTTGCTATAATGCTGGCCAGGTTTCAGCGAAGCTTCCAGACTAAGACAGGCTAGGAAGAAAGGCCTGGTGATTTATTTTCAAAAATCAGCCAGTGAAAATCCTGCAGATCACCATGGTCTGATTCCACTGTATGGTGTCCCCAGGAGTCTGCAGCTAACAACATTCAATTAACTGCTTTAAGCAAAAGGTCAGTCAATGAAAACCAGTTACCTCTAAAAAACTGGAGGCTTACCAGTTGCACCAGGGATGCTTCATTTTTCTTTTAATATACTTACTTCAGTTTTTCCCAGATCTCTTCACCAAACTTCTCTATCACAAGAGACTGCAGACAGGCATTGATGAATCCGTATTAGAACACAAAACAGAGGAAAACTGTGCATAATCGGGTGCGGAATCCCCGCAAGGACATCTTCACGGTCACTTTTAGGAAAAGCGCGATGCCACCGACTTGGGGAGACAAAGTACACCTTTTCCTTGTTTCCAATGAGTCCATGCGTTTAATGCTGCACACCTTCCTGGCGTCTGCCAACCTTGCAGCCCACCACTCGTGTTGTTTCCATAGAGAACACACGTAAACTAAATTTGACATCAGATTATAATAAAAGGTGGCTAAAGAAAAAGTTTAGTGTTCATCGTGATTTTCTCAGAAACAAAATTGGCTTGGTTAGAGCAAAAAGTTCAAAAACACAACAGTAGCAAAGGCGGGTGTTTAGAGGTGGGGGTGCGGAAGGGCACCACCTCATGTCAATTCCAGAAATGCAGCGAAAGGGCAAACTTTTTCCCTTTGTGAATATGAATCTAGGTCTGGGTGTGTGTGGGTGGAGGACAGGAAGAATGGGGGGGGGAAGGGGGGAAAAAACAACAATAAAGAAAGACAGCATCGGGCTAGTAGAAAGAATTTTCTACTGGGTTTGTTGCATATCTGTGATCTTCCTTCCTCCATCAAAAAAGAAATAAACGAAAAAGAGAAGCCCATAAACGCCGCTGCTCCCTGATCATTGGGTACGTCCACGCAGGCCACCCCACTTTCCACAACCTCTGGGCTCCTTCCTAGGGGCTTGCAGGTGACTGAAGTTTATTTGAAAGCAAAGGAACCTCGGTTTTAAAAGAAATTTCTTCATAGAGTGAATAATCCTTCTGTCCCGCAAATGTCAGGCCCAAGGTTCATCTTACATGTTTGCACTTTATTTACGAGGATTTCTTAAACGGGCAGACACCAGCGCTGAGAGGAAGCTGACTGGCCTAAATCCTGGCAGGTCCTTCCTGGGAACCGGATGTATGGCTGCACTTCCGGCTCTGCCCACACAGCCCTCTCTCCTTTCTCCATCTTTACCTAGCTACCTTCCTCTCTACCACTGTGTAACCCGTTTCTATGGCTGCGCCCTAGGCTGACTGGAACTGTCCTCAAAGCACCCTCTAGAATTGTATTCATTGATGTTTCCATCATGGAAACATTTGTTTCCTGTTCTTACTTCCTTATGTTCACTAAAAGTGCCTGCCCACCTTTCCCAGACGCAGACCTATTCTCCCACAGCGTTTCCTCCCATTCCACCCAGTTAGCCTACAGCGAGTCTCAGCTCAATGCTGCCTTGCTTGTGGAACTGCCTCCACTCCCCTGAACCAGGAGCCAGCTGGTATTCCCTTATGTCCCAGAACTCGTAGACTTCTGGGCCCTCACCACCACAGGGATGCTTTTTAAAAAATATTGCATGCACACATGTATATTTTATCTATCTTTCCGGGGTTTCTGGGGGACACAGTTAAGCCCTCGAATACTAGCTGAAGGTCTGCGGTTGGAACTCACCCAGAGGTGCCTGCCTCAGAAGACAGGCCTGGTAATCTGCTTCTGTAAGGTCACAGTCTTGAAAACCCCTGGGAGCAGTTCCCGTCTGCACACATGGGGTTGCTATGAGTTAGAATCTACTCATCGCAATTAACAACCATCTATCTTCCTATCTATACACACACATGCGCACACGTATGGTTGTGAGTCTGTGCATATACACATATGTATCCATACATATGAATATACTTGTCCTTATAGATTTCCCTTGCTTTTGCTAAATTACAAGCTCCTCTGTGTCAGGAAGGAGGTATAATTTATCTATATATTAGCTAAAGTTTTAAGACAATGCCTGGTACATAGTAGGTATTTAACAAACACTTTTTGAATAAATAAGTACTGAATTGAAGCCTGAAGTCTGAACTCAAGAAAATCTTTAAAAACCACCAGGTATTTAATATTCAGTCCGATGTTAACAAAGATATCAATTGTTTATCCAAGTAATCTTGGCAAAACAGCGCCGGCTCCAATGGAGCCTCACATCCACTTTGGAAAGGCCGCACGACGACACCCTCCTAGTTTGTGGCAGAAGAAACTGAGGCATAGGGGCACCTCACAGTTTGCTGGTCTCCCTTTCTGGGATATAACACACTGGGCTAATGTACCCCAGTTTGATGAATTTAGGGCCAATGAGACACACAGTCCAGCACTTGGTCTTGAGCATCAAGGATCCCTAAAACTGGTGGCACAGCTAATACGTTTGGGGGCCCCGAGTGCATAGGTCAGAGAAAGGCCTCCTACCTCTACTGACTGTAATGCACCTTAGCCCTCCTGTAGCCCTTCTTCTGCGTCTCAAAGCAGGGGATTTTCTCTGCCTCTGGAGGGAGCACAAAGAGGCAAAAGTACAGGCTGGCCCCACAGAATTTGTCCAGCTTATGCTGGAGGCCTATTGTGTTTGCTTCTCACATACCAGGTCACAAGGCGTTTTCAGTAAGAGACACACTCCTTGTACATTGAAATGGTGAGAATTACAAACCAGCACTCAATTCTCTAATACTCTGCAACTGTCACTGTTCAACTAGTTCAGTCACCAAGCAGGTGGGGACTCTCAGGGGACTGGTGATCCCAACTCTTTCAGGGGCCACTTGGGCAGTGGATGTGATTAACACCATCCAGAAGGCACCCCTGAGAAACAGTTTGTATTTATTTTTTTTAGTTCGAATATTTCAAAGTGTAGCTAAATCTTTCTCCTAAAAAGAACAGCTGTCCTCATTCCACAGCAATCCTATTCGCTGTGCGGGCTATCTCTTGCCTGAGGAATGAGACTCTATTGTGGAATACAGCATCGATGGGTCCAGACAGGGGTTTTGGTGTAGAGGAAAGAGCTTGGCCTTTGGAGCTGACACGTTTCTGTCTCTGTGCCTTATAGCTGTGCTGCTTTGGGTAAGTTACCTAACTTCTCTGAGCCCAATCTGCTCATGAGTTAAACTGAAAATCCCAGTGCTGACTCTGAAGGACTGTTGTTGGGGTTTTGGAGTAATGGTTCTAGAGTCAGACGGCCTGGGTTGACTCTGGCCTCAGGTCTTCCTAGCTGTGTGACCCTGGCCACTCACCAAACCTCATGCATCTTCAGTTGCCTCATCTGGAAAATGGGGAAAAGAATGACCCCTCCCTCATAGGCTCACGGTAGAGATTAAATGAGATCATAGGTATTCCCCAATAGGCACCATGTGCCACTTGGTACATAGTAAGTGCTCAGGAAACGATAGGCGTCTTAGATAACATGCATTTAGAGAAATAGGCGCTCAATACATGGAAGCTGAGAAGTCAGGGCCGAGGATATTGAGGGTGCTTACCATGTTGCCGCTGAGGCTGGTCCTCGATCCGGAGCAGTCTGCCTCGGCCTTGGATCTCCTGTGCTTCCGACCCTCCCGTCAGCCCCCAGGCACCCAGGAGAATCTGCAGCATCTCCAGGAGCCAGTCTTTTAGAGGCCTGTGCACTCCACAGGGAAATTAGGGACTGAGCGTGGACTCCAAGCAAGCAGCAAACTGTTAGTCACCCAGGGAGTGAAAGTAAGGCTGCCTGTGCCGGTGAGCGCAGGGGACCTGCCACCTGGTGCCCAGGGGTGCACATCTGGGACCCTAAACTCTCAGTTCAGCCCGAACCTGAGGTTTCTCCTCTTGAGGTGGCTACACAACAGCAGCATCACCGCCCCAGCTAGGCGACCCCTCCTCTTACCCCCTCCGCCAACCGGTGCTTTGATGGTCTCTGGGGGCTCCAGCCACCAGGGGGAGTCTGGCTGGGGGGGATGGCGGAGCTGTTGCGTTGCCACCTCAGGGTTGAGCTGCCCTAACACAACACCAGCCTTTCCTCATTAAGCACCAGGATCACTTCCTGGTCGTGCTGGACCCTGGGGCTTATAGTCTCTCTTTGGTAATGTCTTTATTCCCACTTTATCTGGCTACAAATTCAGAAGTTCCCTCTCCCACTCAATACTTCATCAGAGATGTTGGAATCTGATTCTCTGGGAAGCATTCTCTCCTAGACTGGTTTCAATTGCTGGCCAGGCTTCCTGGAACCTGACAGGCTTTGCACACCCCTTCATTCTTTCATTCCACAGATTGCTATTGGCCACCTAGCGCATGTGGCGTCCCCTTGATGGGCCTGTGGGGAAGGCAGAGGCTGGGGCATGGTCCCACCAGGTCACCAGGTTAGAGAGCTCTTGGCCCCAGGGCATTCCCAGAGCCCTGAACTTGACTTGGGGCACGTCCCTAGGCTTCTGCGGGAAGAGAGCTTTGTAGATGAGATCACCTATTGAGAGGTCTTTTTAGTTCTCTAATTAAACCTCCTTGAATGTGGTCCAAGAATGGTCCGTGTGACTGGAATTTGACCCTATCAAGTTATAATGTGAAGTTCCCTGGGGCCATAAAGCCCTCATCCCCATCACCGCTGCATTTCAGGCTCTGTTAGTCTGCTTCTCACAGGTCTGTTTATTTCCTGAATATTGCTTGTGGTCAGGGGCGAGAAATCCAGCCACTGGCCAGGCCCAAAGAAAGCTGCCTACAGCAGTTCCAGAAGTCATGCTAGTTTTGGAGTAAACATAAATAAACACAATAAAAGAGTAAAAACAAAAGAAAAGAGAAAAGAGGGTTTTTGTGTGTGTGTGTGTGTTTTAAAGAAAAAGTAAAAGTGAATTATTATCGTTAGGTGCCGTTGAGTCACAGCAGCGACCCTGTGTACAATAGAATGAAACACTGCTTGGTCCTGCACCATCCTCACAACTGTTGCCATGTTTGAGCCCATTGTTGCAGCCGCTGTGTCAGTCGATCTCACTGAGGGTCTTCCTCTCTTTCAGTGGCCCTCTGCTTTACAAAGCATGATGTCCTTCAGGGACTGGTCCCTCCTGATGACATGTCCAAAGTACATGAGATGAAGTCTCCCCATCCTTGCTTCTAAGGAGCAGTCTGGCTGTACTTCTTCCAAGACAAATTTTTTGGTTCTTCTGGAAGTCCATGGTATATTCAATATTGTTTGTCAACACTATAATTCAATGGTGTCAATTCTTCTTCGGTCTTCCTTATTCATTGTCCAGCTTTCGCACGCACATGAGGTGGTTGAAAATACCACAGCTTGAGTCAGGCACACCTTAGTCCTCAAAGTGACATTTTTAACACTAAAATAAGTACAATACAATGAAATCAAAGGATTGGGTAAGTTGTCCCGGCTGCTGCACCCTGCAGAGGTACAGGGCAGCTGACCTGTATAGATGTAACTCCCGGGTAAGGCAGCATCCCTTGAAGCTAACCGTGCCAGAGGCTGGCGTGGCGCCGAAATCAACGCTAGGTGTCCCACAACAGCCAAACTAAACCAGCTGCCAGTGAGCAGATTCTGACTCCTGGCGACCTCACGTGTGCAGAGTAGAACTGCTCCACAGGGTTTTCAAGGCTGTGACCTTCAGGAGCAGATGGCCAGGCCTTTCTTCCAAGGTTCCTCTGGGTGGGTAAGACTGACAGCCCTTTGGTTGGTAGTGGAGCGCTTAGCCATTTGCACCGCCCAGGGACTCGCAGATATCTAACAAACCCGCCTGAAAATATCTCAGTGTCTTCACCTTTGCGTTCCCAATGCCTGGAGTAAATTCCAGATCCTTTGTTGGGGGACTTTCTCCTTGTTACTCTTCCCTCTGGCCCCACTCAGCTCTCTCCCAACTTGCAGCTCCCCTAAGAAAGCTTTTCTTGCCCCTCCCCTCACTAAACCATTCTCGGCTCCTGCTTTGCCTTATTTGCACCACCCCCTCCATGGAAAGACCTAGCACTTGTTTAAGCCCGCTATTCTGTCTGAAATGGGCACTTGGTTTATTCCCCAAAGCTGGATTCTCTACATGCTATTCCCATGTGGAACGGACATGTGGTTGGGAAGAGGAAAAAAAGGGCCCTGGAAGAGGTGATTTCCATAATTATGCTTCCAAAGCCTTTGCGACCATCCTGCTGACACCCTCCTGTCTCCCTGCCAAGTGGGCTTGCTCTGCGCGCTCTTCCGCCCACCCCTCCTCCAGGCCTGCTTTCTTCAACACAGATACCAGCCCTCACAGTTCACAATAAGCAAATGGTTAAAAAAAAAAAAAAAAAAACTCCATTTTCTTTTTCATGCAGCAGATGGCAGGTCTCTGGAACTTGGTGGAAATTAGGCTTTCTGATTTTCTAATAAAATTCAGTATCTCATACAAAAAACACAGGCTCATTTTGAGTCTGGTGTTAAGTACCATATGGCGGATCCTTCCTGAAACTTCATACCCAGGAGAACAAGGAAGGCGGGCTTTTTTCCATAACAACGATGTTGAGCTCATGAGAACCAATTGGGCTCCTTGGCGAGTGCCATTTGATAATGATGTTGTATATGGCAGCGGGCAATTACCCCTCTTCTATGCTATGTGTTAATTTTCACTGCCAGTTTTCCTAATTACAGCCGCCACCCCGCTGACTACTTTTTGTAAATACACTGTAAACATTTGAAAAGACATAGGCAGTGCATGCGTGAAGAAAAAAAAGTCCCTGAATTTTAAAACTGTCTGGAAAATTGGCTGACGTTTTATATATTTTTCGATTGCATAGACGCCTGGTGAGGAACTTTCGGTACTTGGAAATTCCCTTCCCTCATCCATTACATAGCGGGCTTCCTGCCGAGACTGTGACCGTTGTTGTCAGAGGCATTTTTCACTGCTGCTTTTTTGATCTTCAGTGCACAGTTCCATGAGTTTTGACAGATGTAAACACCGTGTAACCCAGAGGCTAATAAAGACGTCGAGCATTTCCATCTCCACAGAAAGCTCTCATGCCCCTTTCAGCCAACCTCCCCAACAACCACTGCTCTGAATACTGTCACTATAGATTGAACTTCGTAGAGGCTGAATCACACTGTATGTTATTTTTTGTGTCTGCCTTCTTAACTTTGAACCCACGTTCAGTGAACTGAAGAGTTCAGACATCATTCCCCAAGACATCTGTAGTAAACACACAGCCTCGTTCGCTGCGCGTTCTGTGATGTGTGATGACACCACAGAGAACAGCAACTCTCCTGTTGTCTGCGTATAGTGTGCACTGAGACACACGAGCCTATGTTTCACAGACAAGGGGAAGGGTGAGATACCGTACACGGACTTTGCTAGAGTAAATTTCTATAGTTTCAGAAAGAAATGAGATCAAGGATGCAAGGGAGTGTGTATACTTTCACCAAAAATACCAAAATAATAATAATGACAGTAAACAAAGAACGCAAGAGAAGAGTATCAGGGAAGACATTCCCTGGTTTTGTGTGTTTGTTTCTGTATTTCTAGGAATGCAGCTGCCTGGGTTTTGGTGGGAGCTCCTTTTTTTTTTTTTTTTTTTCCTCGTAGAGTCACTGGGTCGCTTCCCATCTACCTCAGGCTTCCTGGCTTCAGAGCTGGCCGATGACTTCGTACCAGTTGCCTTTGCGTCGATTCCAACTCATGGCATCCCCTTGTATGTAAGTGTAGAACTGTGCTCCATAGAGTTTTCGAGTCCACTCAAGGTGCCTCTGGGTGGACTCAAACCTCCAGCCTTGCAGGTAGCAGCTGAGCGCATTAACCTTTAACCATTTGCACACCAGTGACCTCCTGCCAGGGCCCACAGCAGCAGAGGAAGGTGCCGCATTGCCTCTGACTTGGGCTGGCCCCAAGGCCACAAAGCGAGAAATGGCCGAACTGCTGGGTTCCCAAAGACCCTTCTGCTCAAAAGTACTCCACACGTGGGCCTGCCAGGGTCTGAGGGCCTCATTCCTTTGGACTAAGGCTTTGAAAGCTACTGACAAAATGAAAATACTATCTACTCCTTCTGGCTAATCAAACCAACTAACATTGACTAGGCTTGCAGAGAGGTACACAGGACTGATGAGCTTTGATGAATGCGCACCAGAGAGTCTGAGACATAAGCTTCAGTACCAGCCCGTGGACTGCAGTGCTCTCTGAGAGGCTGGCTCTGTACGAGACAGCAAGAGGCCTGGACAACGCGGAAAAGGGACAAAAAAGAGTTCACCTTTACTCATTTCACAGGTGGCAAGAAAAGAATAAAAGGTTGATATTAACCCCCTTTTTCTTCTGGAAGAAACTGAAGCCTGTATTGGATTCAGGTGATAGCTTCAGAAAAGTCCCCTTTTACAGAAAAGTCAGAACTCTGACACACGCGGGCCCGCGTTCTGTGGCCTCCCGCATTGGTGGATGTCATTTTGCTTTGCACCCGGAATTGGGTGTGACGTGAAAAACCCTGCAAAATGGGCTCTGGCTGCGGAAATCAAATCATAGCCTTTCCTTAAAACTGAGGAAACCAGCAAAAAGAACCAAGCATCCTGGGCAGCCCCATCATGCTCGCTGGCCAGGGTATCTGTGTCAGCCTGAGAAGAAAGAGAGGGCACAGCCATTTCCCTTAAAGTTTGAATTTCAAATCTTGACACCTGAAAAAAGGAACAGAGGAATTGTTAGGCATGAAGCGCCACCGTGTGGCCAGAGCGCCACATGGCAACAGGCATCTGTGTAATTAATTCCTTCGCCAGAAGCGAGGCCACCGTACGCGGATTTCAATGCCCGCAAATCCTGACCTGGTGGTGGGACGTGGCTTAGAGGAGTGGACTTGGATCCGAGTCCTAACCTCTGGTTCCGGCGTCCTAGGTTTAAATTAACCACAAAAAGGTCCTTCATCTGCCCCGAGTGGCCGTTCCCCTCGGACTAAAAGGAGCTTTGGGTGCTCTCCAGGGACTGGAAGGGGAATAATACATTATATACAGAAAACAGGCAAGGTTGGAGATAAGAAGTCGAGCAACGCTGAGACGCTGCTGTGAAAGGCTCATTTGAGACCACATCCAACAATGTTCTGATCTACGCTAATACGTTGTTCTTGTTGTTAGCTGCCTTTAAGGTGGCCCGCTACCCATGGCGACCCCATGTGTTATAGAGTAGAACTTCCCCATAGGGTTTTCCTGGTGGCACAATGGTTAAGCACTCAGCTGCCAACTGGAAGATCAGTGGTCCGAACCCACTAGCAGCTCCTTGGGAGAAAAGAGCGGGTGATCTGCACCCATAAAGATTTCAGCCTAGGAAACCCTATGGGACAGTTCTACTCTGTCCTATTGGGTTGCTATGAGTCAGAATCCGCTTGATGGCACACAACAACAACAATCTTTACAGGAGCAAGTCGCCAGGCCTTTCTTCTGCAGTGCCACTGTGGGTTTGAACTGCCAACCTTTGGGTTAATAGTGGATTAAAAACTGCTTGCAGCACCAGGGCTCCTTAATCTAATCTATATATATATATTAAAAAAACCCTCATCGCCATCGACGTGATTCCGACTCCCAGCTACCCTATAGGACAGAGTGGAATTGCTCCATAGAGTTTTCAAGGAGTGGCTGGTGGATTCCAACTACCAAACTTTAGTTAAGCAGCTGAGCTCTTAGCCACTGTGACTTCCATATTATTTCAAGGAAAAGCTGCAAATAAGAAAACCAGGTGGTCTGGGGAGCATATGTAGAGGAGGCATGACAATAATGTATTATCACATTGTAATCAACCGTGTTGTTGTTGTTAGCTGCAGTCAAGTCAGCTCTGACTCATGGCGACTTCTGTACGATGGAACAAAATGCTGCCTGGTCCTGTGCCGGCCCTATGATTAGTTGTAGATCAAACCCTTGTGATTCGTAGGGCTTCTGTTGGCTGATTTTCACAAGTAGATAGCCAGGCCTTTCTTCCTAGTCCATCTTAGTCTGAAAGCTCCACTGAAGCCTGTTCAGCATCACAGAAACACACAAACTTCCACTGATAGATGGGTGTTGGCTCTCATGAAGGTACCTTGGCTAGAATTCAAGGCAGGTCTCCCACATGGGTGGGGAGAATTCCACCGCTGAGCCACCAGTGTCCCAGTAATCCACTTACCATAATTTACATGTTGATGTTTTTTAAGAGCCCACAGTGATGTTAATTGCAACATGTAGTGTGTGCTTCCTACCTACGAGCACTGTGCTAAGTGCTTTCCATGCATTCTGTCTCAGTAGATGCTCATTAAGTGCCATGAAGCCGACACTCGGACCATGCTCATTTTACAATTAGAAACCCAGGCTGCTGAGAGCGGTGGAGTAGCTGGTGGGTGGAGGAGCTGAGATTCAAGCCAAAGCCCTGACTGTAGAAGCTTTTCTTCAGCAGATGTTGGGCCAGTGCTGTCTCCTTCAAAACAGTCCTCTAGGAGGCTATGCTTTCTCCGGTTATGCACAAAACATTTTAAAATTACTATTTTACAGTTATTTCCAGAGGATGTGGCAAAATTTTTGAATGTCTTAGGTGACAATTATTAATTACATTTGATTATGACGATAGCTAACGATGACCATATACCAGGCCTTTTGTCACTGTCGTTAGTTGCTAGCAGGTTGACTCCGACTCATGGTGACCCCACGTGTGCAGAGTAGATCTGCTCCATAGGGTTTTCAATGCTGTGACCTTTCAGAAGAAGATCACCAGGTCTGTCTTCCAAAGCACCCCTGTGTGGATTTGAACTGCCAACCTTTTCAACAGTAGTTGAAAGCTCAGTCCTCTGTGCCACCCAGGGACTTTGCTGGCACGTTAACGGGTATAAATTCTTTTAATCTGTACAAAGCACTGTAAGTTATGAGCTATTATTATCATGCCCAATTCACAGATGAGAATATGAGGCATAGGGGTCCAAAGTCACCCGCCCAAATTCTCACAGCCCGGGCTCCTGGGTTTGCATGGGGCTACCAGGTTAGACTATGAAGCTTGTTCATTGTATGAGGGTTCCCAGCAGAGGGGCTGAAATACCCCACCCTGACCCTGCGTGAATCAGAGGTCACCCAGGGAAAGGCGAGTCCCTGTGTGGTGCAAATGGTTAACACAGTCAGCTACTAACGAAAAGGTTGAAAGTTCGAGTCCACCCAGAGGTACCTTGGAAGAAAGGCCTGAAGATCTATTTCCAAAAAACCAGCCACTGAAAACTATATGGAGCTTACTTCTACTCTGACACACATGGGGTCTCCTTGACAGAAACTGGTTTTTCTTTGTTTTGTTCTAAGTCACACCAAGACACTGCAGGCTCCCTACAGCCCTGGTCCACTACACTGCACCAGAGGCTGGCTTGAGTTTTATAAACAAACAAAAATCATCTGGAGCTGGGTCTGGCAAACAGGACGGGTGAGCTCTCTGGACTGTGGGCAATAGCACCCTCTCTGGGCTACAGCGCAAGCCGCAGGGCCCTGCCTGCTCTGGTCTCCAGCCTCGTCTTGCACCACATCCCTGGCCGTCTCTTGTGCTCCGTCCACCTCAATTTAGATCCTTCCCTCACCTCACTAGCCTGCTTTTCCTCCATCTCAATTGCTCCTTCTCTTTGCCTCTAAGTGCTGGGGTGCTCTGGTCCCTGGTCCTCGTCCTGCTCTCCTCTCAGATTTTCACTCTTGGTACCTGGTGACTTCTTCTCAGCCCATGCCTCCCAAGTCCACCTCTATACTCGTGACCCCCAGCTTTATACCTGTACCCCAGCCACTGCCTGAATTCTGCACACAGGTGTTGAATTCCCTGCTTGGCATCTCTACTTTGAAGCCTACAGAAAACTCTAAGTTAATGTCCAAAATAGATCTTTTGACTCCCCCACCCCACCTCCCCCAAAAACCCTGCTAATCTGCCCTTCCCTTTCCCAGCTCAACACATGGTACCTCAGTCACCTAGTTGCTCAGGCTAAAACCCAGGGAATTTCTCATACCTCCATATCTAATTCATAGAGCACTCAAATGCCTGTAAATTCTACTTCAGAATTTATCCTAAAGCCAATTGTCTTGGATCACTTCCATTTCTTCCACCCTGGTGGCATAATGGTTAAAAGCTACGGCTGCTAACCAAAAGGTCGGCAGTTGGAATCCACCAGGCACTCCTTGGAAACTATGGGACAGTTCTACTGTGTCCTATAGGGTCGCTATGAGTTAGAATTGACTTGATGGCAATGGTTTGGGTCTGGTCCAAGCCACTATCTTCTGCTATAACCACTGCAGAGCTGCCCAACTGGTCTCTAACTTTTCCTTTTGCCCCCTAGTCAAATTCCCACCCAACAGCCAGAACCGTCTTTTAAAAACTAAATGGGACTGTGTTACTCTCTGCTCAGAACCCCCAAGGACCCCCAGCCGTTCATCACCGCGCCCTCCAGCCTTCCTGACGCCACCACACTGGCTCCTCCCTTTGCCTGGGCAGTTCTTCCCCAGCCTCTGTTTACATACCACTTCTTTGGATAGGTTTTCTCTGACTAAAACCCACCTCCCTCTGCTCCTTTCTCTACCGGTCTTCATAACATCTATCATTACCTGAAATTTTACTATATACACATATGCATGTTTGCTTAATGCCTGTAGCGCCCTCTCCTCAAACATACAAGCTCTAAAGAGAAGAATTTTATCTCACTGGCCTGGAACAGCATCTAGGAAACAAATGGGTGCCCAACAAACATCTTATGAAAAAATGAATGTCATAGATGCCATACTTCCTCTAGCACAGATCTTTGCCCATGATATGCCCTCAATTATTTTTATCTCCATGCTTCCTATTTTCTCTTCAGATCTCAGCTCAAACATCATTTTCTTCATTTAATTCAATCAATCAGTCAGTCAACAACTTGGTCTTGGTAGAGGCGACGTTCTAGGCACTGAGGACAGAGCCATGAACACACCAGACTAGCTCCCTGCCATCATAGAGCCTACAGCCTAATGGGACACAGATGAGTGTGTATAATCCTGTAAGATAATGGTAAATCCAGTGAAGAAATCAGAGCATGGTGGAGATTAAGGGCAGTGGTGGTTTAGATCAGGTGGCCAGGAAAGACTTCTCTGAGGAGGTGGCATTTGAGCATTTGAGCATGACAAATGAAGCCACGGGGGATCTAGAAAGTCTTCCCAAGCCTCCCTCCACCACAACTAGCTCAAACTCCACTGCTACAAGCTCTCAGTGAAACGGTGGCCCTCGTTCCCAGCACAATTCCAATCCACATGTGTTGGTGTAATCCTCTGATTCAAGTCTGCTCCTCCCACTGGACTGAGAGCCCTGTTAGGGCAGGGTCTCTGCTTGTTTCCCCATCATACAGCAATGCAAGGCTGGGACTTAGTGAATAAATGGGTGAACAAGCACAGGCAGGTCTCAAGAGAACGTCCAGCAGGCTTTGGCCTCCTCTGTGGACTGTGAGGTCAACCTCAACAGCGACGTGGATTGACTTACAAAGCGTCTCTTCCCAAACCCTCCCCTCACCCCCACCACACATCTCCTGCCCCTTTCAAGGACAGCTGGGAAGACACAGAGTTGACAAAGAGCTGGAGGGTCCTGGACACTCACGATTTGATGATGGGCTAGGTGCCTGGAGCAACTGGAAGCAGATCTCACCCGAAGATGCATACACACACCACGTGTGGACCATGGAAGGACTCACCACAGAAGTTGCATCTGGTCAAAACTGGCCAGGCCCAGGGGCAAGCATGGTGCTCTGAGGAGGAGGGAAGCTGGAAGAGGATGGAGGAACGGAGTGGGGAGAGGAGTCAGGCAGGAGCAGACCGAGGCCTTGAGATTCTCTCTTCCTGAGGACATGGCAACTTGGACACCCACAACATTTCAGACGCAGCAGCCAGACTTCCACCTCCCACCCCCATACTCCACTTTCTGGAGATGCTGCTTCCATCTTGCTGCTTGCTAGCTCCAGCCTTGAGAACAGCTGGTTCTACATCCCCACAGATCAGTTCTATACACCTCTGTTGGCTTCCCCCAGGCCATCCAATCTCATTTCCCTTGACTGCTCAATAGAAACCCTGCCCTCACGGTTCTCCCGCTTTCCGTGGCTGTTCTGAATACCGTCCGTGCTGTTCCTCACCACGGAATACTGGCCTTTAGCAATCCTCTGCTGAAGTCTAAATCCATTTTCCAGGCTCCACCTCTGCCATGGAGTTCTTCCCTGATGCTTCGTGCTAAGTGGGCTCTCTCCTTCATGGAGCTCTTCATGGGCAGTATGTACTCTGCACGATTTTATCTGTGTTCATCCTACCTTCCCCCTTTGGATCGCCAAATGAAATCATGTCTTACACTATTTTGCTTGGCGCTTTGCGGTTGCTTAATAGAGACGTGATGACTGATGGGAGGAAAGCACATGTGGTTGGCCGGCAGCAAAGTTTATGAAGAACTGCTGTCCATTCCTTATCCTTATAGGGTCGACTGTCATCCCGAGTGTCACTCGGGAACTTTGTATAATTGAAAAGTCTCTCCGAAAGAGAAACCTGTCAGACGAGAGAGAATTTCCTCCTTAACAAAATCACAGGGTAGCAGCTAGAACCAAAAAAGGAGTTTGTAAATGACAGCGAAGCTAGAGTTAGCCATAGGTACTGGCTTTAGTAGAAACTTGGGCTGGGTTCATAAAAACTAGGACATTTGGGGATCCTGAGTGTAGCAAGCTGAATGATGGCCCTCCCAGGACGTTCACATCTTAATCCAGGAACTTGTGAATATATCACTTTTACACCACAAAAGAAGTTTTGCTGATATGATTATATTAACGATATTGGGATTATCCTGGATTATCAGGTGGGCCCAGTATAATCACAAGGGTCCCTGTAAGAGGGAGGCAGAAGCTCACAGCGAGTAGTTGGAGATGTGACGACGGAAGAGGTCCAGAGGGAAGGGACCAGAAGCTAGGGATTGCTAGTAGCCTCTAGAAGCTTCCCTCAAAGCAATCAGAAGAGGCCAGCTCTGCTGACACCTTGACTTTAGCCCAGTGGGACTGATTTTGGACTTCTGACCTCCAGAACTGTAAGAGAATAAA
Organism: Loxodonta africana; assembly: GCF_030014295.1. NCBI lineage: Eukaryota > Metazoa > Chordata > Mammalia > Proboscidea > Elephantidae > Loxodonta > Loxodonta africana. The sequence continues at coordinate 72,839,213 of NC_087358.1, forward strand.
ACTGCGTTGTTTTAAGCCCCTCGGTTTGTGGTACCCAGTTTGTTTCAGTGGCAACAGGAAACTAATATGCCATGAGAAGGCCATCAGTAATGTGGGGAATGCAGTCTCCTACTGGAACCATCCTGGGCTCTGTTTCTGAGAATGGGCACCAGCAAGCTCCGCTATGTCTGTCCTGGCAGCCATGTTCTCAGTTGCTTCACAACCAGGCAAAGGTTAGGGTATGCGCCATTCAAATTAAACGGAAGTCTCCCACTCCAACTACTTCCAGGGCAGAGAAGACACTTTGTGTCAGGATTTAGAAAGCAGAGGCTAAAGAACAAACCAGATGCTAGGGACTCACATGCTTTTTTTTTGTTGTTTGCTTGACATTCCATCCAAAGAGAGGTAGATTTTCACGTATCAAAACTGAGACAGGTTTGGGAAAGCTCGAGCTGCTAACCTAGTGCCACAGCAACCAGCTGAGTCAGTTGACTAACTGATCTATTCAAGGAGGAAAGAATTGGTTGAATTAGCTGATTTTCCTGAAGTGACTTTCATTGTCCCAGATTTGATTTACCTCAGAGCCAGAGATAGCACCCAAGATTCACCAGGCAGATCCCATAGTCTGGTGTTTATCAGCAATTTCAAAGACTTGAAATCATCTCAAAAGACAAGCCAGGGTCTTAAGTTTCTGAATCATAGGGTTTTCATTTCAGACAGTTTGTATACAGTCTCATGAGAGACAAAAACATACACAACATGAAGCAAAACAGAAAAACACAGCTTCATTTCCTAAGAAATGCTACAAGAAAATTAGGGCTCCAAACACCCTCTGCTGTCTGTTTATTTTTTTCTTATCTATGAAAGCCAGATGTACAGGGCCTCTGCCACAGAATGTCAGGGTTGATCTGTGATAGGCTATAGGTTGATAAGAAGCAGAGTAAAGAGACCTTCATCCTGAGTTTATCCCCAGCAGTGAATGGAGTGAACTTCCATACGTGGAGCTTCCAACAAGGCCACTTTTGGGGAAAAGACAGAGCCACGGTGACATTAAGTTGGAATACTTTAATGAAGCTTATAAAACAAATCTCCCAAACATTTATTTTTCAGTCAAGCTTCTAGTTATATTGGGGTTAGTATAAGCAACAAAAGAAAGCTCCCACACATTGGCACACCATAAATAATAAAGAGAAGTAGTAAAACATTTCCAATATGATTTCATTCTGAGAATTTTGTTGACACAAAATTTCTAAGAATGCTCCAGAATTATTGATTTTTTTTCTCATAGGAATTATAAATACTTAGATTCAGATAGTCAAATTCCCATGAATAAAAGGCTTTTTCTAACAATCTGAACCATAAGAATATCATCACACGGGCCTGGCAGGAGAGAAGGTTGTGGAACTTTATTCAGTTCTCAAAATGACCTTAGCGTAGAGCACTGTTGGCTTAATTTAGATCATGGTTTTTCCTAGTCTGTCTCTCTTATTCCCACTGGCAGTCATATATTCATCAGCATGTACCTCTTACCACTACCCACTGCCGTCGAGTCAATTCCAACTCATAGTGACCCTATAGGACAGACGAGAACTGCTCCATAGAGTTTCCAAGGAGCGCCTGGTAGACTTGAACTGCGGACCTTTTTGTTAGCTGCCGTAGCACTTAACCACTACACCACCAGGGTTTCCATGTACCTCTTAGCTAACAGTTCTAAAGAAAACACCAGAAGAAATAGGTGAGAATGGGCAGAGTGAAGTGTATCCTCCAAACTGTGGTTCTCAAACTCCAATGGGAACAACTACATGCAAAAATGCAAAGCTTATGTTAAAAACTCAAAGATTTTATTAAAAATGTAATTCTGATTCAGATTAGTTCCTGAAATATAGAAATCCTTTCTAGACCAAAAGGGCTTAATGGTTCTGGTTGCCCTCTTAAATTGGGGAAGGAAGGAGCACAGAGGCCGAGCACCGGCTGTACGGGTTTCTTCAAAGATTTACTGGCTGGGAATTAGAGAAAGAAGAACCACCCCACCTCCCTCCTTCCTGTGGGAAGTGGAACTGAGTTCCTGGGCTTTGGGGGAGCGTGAGTAGTCTGGAGACAGGGCCCTGACACAGCCCTGCCCCCGGCCCCTCGCCAAGGAACCTGCCTCATCTTTAGCCTAATCCAAAACTGTGCTAACGGTTAGGGCAAAAGGAGCCTCTTCACTGACTACATTCCGCACAAAAGAAGGCAACCTCATGATGAAAACAGTTAATATGCTCAGCTGCTAACCAAAACGTTGGAGGTTTGAGTCCACTCAGAGATGCCTCAGAAGAAAGGCCTGGTGATCTACTTCTGAAAAACCAGCCACTGAGAACCCTACGAAGCGCAGTCCTACGCTGACACGCTCCATGGCAGCTGGCCACTGTTTCAGTACACAACCAGAAGGTCTCTGGGCTCCATGGCAGCTGGCCACTGTTTCAGTACACAACCAGAAGGTCTCTGGGCTCCATGGCAGCTGGCCACTGTTTCAGTACACAACCAGAATGTCCCTGGGCTCCATGGCAGCTGGCCACTGTTTCAGTACACAACCAGAACGTCTCTGGGCTCCATGGCAGCTGGCCACTGTTTCAGTACACAACCAGAACGGCTCTGGGCTCCATGGAAAAGGGATTGCACTGTTTCAGTACACAACCAGAACGTCTCTGGGCTCCATGGAAAAGGGATTGCCTCTTCGCAAACTTTGGCCCAGAGCTCCATGGGGGGTTCACTTCCTGTGCTGAGCACAAAGCTAGCAGCCACTTAGACACGTGGGAGAACCAGACCCTGGGGACAGACCAGGTGAGGCCAGGGATGTGGGCCTACACAACCCCCAATAAGTCCTTCCATTTCTTCTGTACTGAAGTCTAGCCAGGCTGTAAGAACCTGCTCACCGGTCCACACAGGCAGACCCTAGGGGAAGCCGCAGGTCTGTTTGGCACTAACCGAGCACCATCGGGCAGTGTGTTGATGGGTTTGCTTTGTTACAATGTCCCCTTTTAGCCCTACAAACACCTTATAATGCACAGAAAGAAGACCCCATCTCTGGAATCCACCCCAAGAAAGGCCAGGAGCCCAGATGGAGTCAGGGCACAGCCTGCTCCCAGAGTCTCTCCCGCAGAAGCCACTGTCCTTTGGGGTTCTCCGTCTCATAGAAGTCCTCCTCTGGAGACACCAGGGGCTCCAGGGCAAAGAGCTCAGCATCCAATTCCATGTCTTCTCCAGAGAGGTTGGAGAGGATCTGTCTGGAACTCCCCAGGCTGGAAGGGAGGAATGAGGCACAGAGTTTCAGTTCAGCTTGGCTAGTAGCACAGAGGGAAGGGATTGTCACCATTCCAGTGGAGATCATCAGATTGCTCCCCTGCCCTGGGCCTGGTGGAGGACCAAGCAGTAACGTCATGGGGCTATGGGCAGACCTCAGGTGGACCTTGGCCTGCCCTTGAAGGGAAGGATGGGAGATGGCTCATGGTTGTAAGATGTCCAATGCATGGTCTACTATTGTTATGGATTGAAATTGTCCCCTCTCAAAATATGTGTTGGAATCCTAACTCCATGGTCTATTATTGTTATGGGTTGAATTCCCCGCCCTCCCCTCTGCCCCTGCAAAAAAAAAATGTGTTGGAATCCTAACTCCTATGCCTATGGATGTAATCCTATTTGGAAATATGGTTTCCTTTGTTATGTTAATAAGGCCATACAAATGTAGGGTTGTCTTAGACCTAATCACTTTTGAGATATAAAAAGAACAAATTAGGCACAAAGGCAGCAGGCACAAAAGGGGGAAAGATAGATGCCATGTGGAGATTGCCAAGGAACAAAGAATGTGGGGGTTACAGAAGCTAAGATAAGGATCTTCCCCCAGAGCCAACAGAGAGAGCCTTCCTCTGGAGCCCTGAATTTGGACTTCGAGCCTACTACACTGTGAGAAAATAAATTTCTCTTCATTAAGGCCACCCACTTGTGGTATTTGTGTTACAGCAGTACTAGGTAACTAAGACTATTATTATAGGAGGAAAATGTTATTTAGAAAACATTCTGAATCCATCAGAGTTGGACAACTTTTTTTTAGAAAAACGGAGGTTGATGAATCTTGATAGGCCATTCTGCCGTGAAAGGTCCCAGCAGAAGTTCTCCATCCAGAGAGTGGCCAATGGCTTTTTAAGTCAGTGGCCTCCAAATAATTGATGCTGGTTCCCTCTTGGTGCAATTCCCTCTTGCACGCCAAGCTCTCATTAAAAATCTGTAGTACAAAGGGGGTGAAGCGAGATAGTAAAGTAAGTGGATGTCCCTATTTATTCCCCTATCCACTAACCCATCAAGCAAGGGATAAAAACAAGCAGAGGCTGAGATCTCAGAACTCTGGAGGGCAGCTGTGGTGTCAGAGAGCTGGGGTGAGTCCAGAAGCAGAGGAGAGAAGCAAGGATGTCACAGAAGCTGGGAGAATCTACCCACTAACATCTGGAGCCCTTGCTCATCATAGCCATTTTGGGACCAGGCTGGCAACACCCCAAACAAGGAACAGATGGGCACCAGGACTGGGAGGAACTGCAAGGGCAGCAGCGTGGAAGAAATATTTCAAACCGACTGGCAACACAGAGGGAAGTGGCTAGCTCCTGTCCACAGAGGGATACGATGCGAGAGCCTGTGCAGGGGTGTCCATGATGGAAAGACACAGACAGCCCCTCACCTTCACCATAGAAAAGCCAAGCCCCATCACTTACGTCAGCATCTGCACCCAGCTAACCACTCCCTCCTGAACATGTACATTGAATTCCAGAGAGCAAACATCCAAAACTCCTCAGTCAGCACTGAAAAAAAAAACCTAGAGACAAGAGTGCCCTCCAGTGGTTCTCAGGAGAAGATACCAAGCCACTGCCACTGGGTTGATTGTGACTCACAGAGACCACTGGGGAAGAGCAGAGCTGCCCCCTGGGGTTCCCAGGGCTGTGTCTTTGTGGGGCCAGGCTGCTGCATCTTTCCCTGTGGAGTGACTGGTGGGTGATAAAACAGGCCTTTCAGCTGGCAGTTGTGTGCTTGGCCACTGCACCACCAGAGCACTCAATAAGAAAATTTTCCCCCACACACAAAATTTAAAGTAAAAAAAAAAAAGATAACAAAATGGCCAAAGTTCAACAAAACTATAATAAAACACACACACACACACACACACACACACAAAACAACTAAAGAAGGACCAATCAAAAAGCAAAACAAGAAAAAGAGGAAATTTCTCCTATGGAGGCCAGACTAATGCGAAGAGTTGATAATTTTCATACTATGGTGCTAAATATGTTTAAAGAAAGCAAGAAGCACACAGACAACAAACCAGCAGAGATCAGGAAAGAAATGGAGGAACAAAATGAGAGATTCAACAAAGAAATTGAAAACATAAAAAACAAACAAACAAAAAAAAAAACCCAGAACTACTGCAGCTGAAGAATAAAGTAACTGAATTAGAAAAAGCATGAGAAAAACTTAACAATACAGTAGAACAGATAGAAGACAGACTAAATGAACTAGAATACGAAACAACGGAACTTATCAATCCTCAAGATAACAAGAAAGAAAAACAAAGAAAAGCAAACAAACGCAAAAGGAAATATGGAATTCAATTAAGAAATCTAACATTAGAATTATTGGAATCCCAGAGTAACATGACAACAACGAAGGCATAAAAACAAATTTCCAAGAGATAATCACAGAATTTCCCAGATCTACAAAACACTCAAAAAACATATAGCAAAATGAGTAAGGTAGACATTTTGTTTTCAGTAATAACCTTAAATGTAAATGGCCTAAATGTCCCATGCAAAAGGTAGAGAGTGGCAGAATGGATTAAAAAAAAAATGATCCATTCTTTTGCTGTCTGCAAGAAACACACCTTAGACATAAGGACACAAACAGACTGAAAATCAAAGGATGGAGAAAAATGTTTCATTCAACCACTAAACAAAAAACAGCAGGGGTGGCCATATTAATATCATATAAAATAGACTTTAAATCAAAATCTATTTCAAGAGATGAAGAAGTACACTACATAAATAAAAGGGTCAATCCAGCAAAAATAATAATGACAATTATAAATAGATATGTACCTAACAGCAATGCAACAAAATTCATGACAAAAACAAAGAACCAGGAGCCTCCCAGATGAAGAGAAGGTCTTGGAATTACTGGAGGTAGAATTCAAAAGATTTTTACACAGAGTTCTTTAAGAGATCAGGAAGGAGATCAGGCAAAATGCAGACCAAGCCAAGGAACATACAGACAAAGCAACAGAGGAACTTAAGAAGGTTATACAAGAGCAAAATAACAAATTTAACAGTTTCAAGAATCCATAGAGAGACAGCAAATAGAAATCCAAAATATTAACCATAAAATTTCAGAATAAGACAACTCAATAGAAAGTCATAGGAGCAGAACTGAGGCAATGAATGTCAGGATTAGTGAGATTGAAGATAAAGCACGTGACACCAACTTATTTGAGGAAAAATCAAAAGAATTAAAAAAAATGAAGAAACCCTAAGAATTATGTGGAACTCTATCAAGAGGAATAACCTAAGAGTAATTGGACTACCAGGACAGGGCACGGGGAGGGGAGGGTAACAGAAAATACAGTGAGAATTGTTGAAAATTTGTTGGCAGAAAACTTCCCTGATATCATAAATGACAAGAAGATATCTATCCAAGAAGCTCATCAAACCCCACACAGGGTAGATCCCAAAAAGAAAGTCACCAAGACATTTTTATAATCAAACTTGCCAAAACCAAAGATAAAGAGAGAATTTTAAGAGCAGCTAGGGATAAACGAAAAGACATCTACAAAAGAGAGTCAATAAGGCTAAGGTCAGCCTACTCAGCAGAAACCATGCAGGAAAGAATGCTTTGTGATGACATATATAAAACCTTGAAGGAAAAAAATTACTAACCAAGAATCCAGCAAAACTCTCTCTCAAATATGATAGCAAAATTAGGTCATTTTCAGATAAACAGAAATTTAGGTAATTTGTGAAAACCAAACCAAAATTACAAGACATACTAAAGGGAGTCCTCTGGTTAGAGAATCAGTAATATCAGATAACAACCCAAAGCTAGAACACAGGACAGAACAATCAGATATCAAACCAGATAGGAAAGTCACAAAAACAAGTCAAAGCTGAAACACTGAAAATAGGGAAACAGACATCAATATGTAAAAGATGACAACATTAAAACAAAAAAGAGGTATTAAATAATGTACTCATAGAACTTCCATATGGACAGGAAGTCAAGATGATATCAAGAAATAAAAGATTGCTTTAAACTTAGAAAAATAGAGGTAAGTTTTAAGGTAACAACAAAGGAAACTAACAATCCTACACATCAAAATAAAAAAGAAGAAAAACATAAAGACTCAGCAAATACAAAATCAACAATGAGAAAGATGAAAAGAAAATGCAAAATGAAAAGAAAAATGACTCAGCACAGAAAATTAAGTGGCACAAAGAAACTGTCAACCACACACACACACACACACACAAAATACATCAAAATGACAGCACCAAACTCATACCTAACAATAATTTTGCTGAATGTAAAAGGACTAAATGCACCAATAAAGAAACAGAGAGTGGCAGAATGGATTAAAAAAAAAAAAAAAAAAAAAAGATCCATCTCTATGCTGTCTACAAAAGACACACCTTAGACTCAAAGACACAAACAAACTAAAACTCAAAAGATGGAAAAATATATCAAGCAAACAATAATCAAAAAAGAGCAGGAGTGGCAATATCAATCTCTGGCAAAAAAGGCTTCAAAGCAAAATTCACCACAAAGGATAAGGAAAAACACTATATAATGATTAAAGGGTCAATACACCAGGAGAATATAAATATTTACACACCCAACGACAGGGCTCCAAGATACATAAAACAAACTTTAACAGCATTGAAAAGAGAAATAAACAGCTTCACAATAATAGTAGGAGACTTCAACACACCACTTTTGCTGAAAGGACAGAACATCCAGAAAGAAGCTCAAAACAGACTTGAAAGATCAAAATGCCACAATCAACCAACTCAATCTCATAGACATATACAGAACACTCTACCCAACAGCAGCAAAGTGTAATTTCTTTTCCAACACACAGGGAACATTCTCCAGAGTAGATCACATATTAGGCCACAAAGCAAGCTTTAACAGAATCCAAAACACTGAATATTACAAGCCATCTTTTCTGACCATAAGGCCATAAAACTAGAAATCAATACCAGAAAAAGCAAGGGGAAGAAAATCACATACTGAACAATACCTTGCTCAAAAACTACCAGGTTATAGAAGAAATCAAGGACAGAATAAAGAAATCCACAGAATCAAATCAGAATGAAAACACATTCTACCACAATCTTTGGGACACAGCAAAAGCAGTGCTCAGAGGTCAATTTATAGCAATAAATGCACACATCCAAAAAGAAGAAAGGGCCAAAATCAAAACATTAACCCTACAACTCAAACAAATAGAAAGAGAGCAGCAAAAGAAGCCCTTGAGCACCAGAAGAAAGGAAATAATAAAAACTAGAGCAGAAATAAATGAAATAGAGAATAAAAAAAAAAAAAACAATTGAAAGCGTTAACAAGACCAACAGTTGGTTCTTTGAAAAGATCAACAAAATCAATAAACCATCAGACAAACTAACAAAAGAAAAACAGAAGAGGAAGCAAATAACCTAAATAAGAAATGGGAGGAGCAATATCACAACAGGTCCAACTGAAATTAAAAGAATCATAACAGAATACTACGAAAAACTGTACTCAAAAAATTTGAAAACCTAGAAGAAATAGATGAATTTCTAGAAACACACTACCTACCTAAACTAACACAAACCAGGGTAGAAAAACTAAATAAACCTACAACAAGAGATTGAAGAGGTTAAAAAAAAAAAAAAAAAAAAAAACCAACAAAAAAAAGCTCTGGCCCTGATGGTTTCATTGGAAAACTCTACCAAACTTTCAGAGAAGAGTTAACACAAATACTACTAAAAGTATTTCAGAGCACAGAAAAGGATGGAACACTTCCAAACTCATTCTATGAAACCAGCATAGCCCTGATAACAAAACCAGGTAAAGACACCACAAAAAAAGAAAATTATAGACTTATATCCCTCATGAATGTAGATGCAAAAATCCTCAACAAAATTCTAGCCAATAGAATTCAACAACATATCAAAAAAATAATTCACAATGACCAAGTGGGATTCATATCAGGTGTGCAGGGACGGTTCAACATTAGACAAACAATCAATGTAACCCATCACAAAAGATAAGAACCACATGATCTTATCATGATCTTATCAATTGATGCAGAAAAGGCATTTGACAAAGTCCAACACCAATTCATGAAAAAAACTCAGCAAAATAGGAATAGAAGGAAAATTCCTCAACACAATAAAGGGCACTTATACAAAGACAAGGAAACCCTGGTGGTGTAGTGGTTAAGTGCTACAGCTGCTAACCAAAAGGTCAGCAGTTCGAATCCCCCAGGCGCTCCTTGGAAACTCAATGGGGCAGTTCTACTCTGCCCTATAGGATCACTATGAGTCGGAATCGACTTGACGGCAGTGGGTTTGGTTTTGGTTTTATATAAACCCAATAGCCAACATCATCCTAAATGGAGAGAGTCTGAAAGCACTCCCTTGAAAACGAGAACCAGACAAGGATACCCATTATCAGCACTCTTATTCAACGTTGTGCTGGAGGTCCTAGCCAGAGCTATAAGGCAAGAAAAAGAAATAAAGAGCATCCAAATTGGTAAGGAAGAAGTAAACGTACCCCTGTTTGCAGATGACGTGATCTCATACACAGAAAAGCCCAAAGAATCCACAAGAAAACTACTGGAACTAATAGAAGATTTCAGCAAAGTATCAGGATACAAGATAAATATACAAAAGTCAGTTGGATTCCCCTACACCAACAGAGAACTTTGAAGAGGAAACCGCCAAATCAATACCATTTACAATAGCCTCCAAGAATATAAAATACTTCTGAATAGTCTAACCAAAGATGTAAAAGACCTATACAAATAAAACTATAAGACACTACTGCAAGAAACCAAAACAGACCTACATAAGTGGAAAAACATACCTTATTCACGGATAGGAAGACTCAGCATTGTGAAAATGTCTATTCTACCCAAAGTGATCTATAGATACAATGCAATCCTGATCACATTTTTTAATGAGATGGAGAAACAAATGGAAGAGGCCCCAAATAAGTAAAGCATTACTGAAGAAGAACAAAGTGGGAGGCCTCACACTACCTGATTTTAGAACCTATTATACAGTCATGGTAGTCAAAACAGCCCAGTATTGGTACAACAGGTACACAGACCAATGGAACAGAATTGAGAATCCCGATGTAAATTCATCCACCTATGAGCAGCTGATATTTGACAAAGGCCCGAAGTCCATTAAATGGGGGAAAAGACAGTCTCTTTAACAAATGGTGCTGGCATAACTGGATATCCATCTGCAAAACAACGAAACAAGAACCATACCTCACACCATGCACAAAAACTAACTCAAAATGTATCAAAGACCTAAACATAAAATCTAAAACGATAAAGATCATGAAGAAAAAACAGGGACAATGCTAGGTACCCTAATACATGGCATAAACAGAATACGAACCATAACTAACAAGGCACAAACACCAGAAGAGAAACTAGATACCCGGAGCTCCTAAAAAACAAACATTTATGCCCATCCAAAGACTTCACCAAAGGAGTAAAAAGATAACCTGACTGGGAAAAAATTTCTGGCTATGGTATATCCCATCAGGGTCTAATCTCTAACGTCTATAAGATACTGCAAAACCTCAACAACAAAAAGACAAATAACCCAATTAAAAAACAGGCAAAGGATATGAACAGGCACTACAACAAAGAAGACATTCACAAGGCTAACAGATACATGAGGAAGTGCTCACAATCATTAGCCATTAGAGAAAGCAAATCAAAACTGCAATGAGATACCATCTCACCCCAACAAGGCTAGCACTAATCCACAAAATAATAAATGTTGGAGAGGTTGTGGAGAGACTGGAATGCTTATACACTCTGGTGAGAATGTAAAATGGTACAACCACTTTGGAAATCAATTTGGTGCTTCCTTAAAAAGCTAGAAATAGAGGTACCACACGATCCAGCAATCCCACTCCGTGGAATATATCCTAGAGAAATAAGGGCCATCACATGAATAGACATATGCACACCTATGTTCACTGCAGCACTGTTCTCAACAATGAAAAGATGGAAACAACCTAGTTGCCCAGCAACAGACAAATGGATAAGCAAATTATGGTATATTCACATAATGGAATACTACACAATAATAAAGAACAATCATGAATCCATGAAACACCTCACAACATGGATAAACCTGGAAGGCATCATGCTGATCGAAATTAGTCAGTCGCAAAAGGACAAATATCGTATGAGACCACTATTATAAGAACTCAAGAAAAGGCTGAAACACAGAAGAACACATTCTTTGATGGTTATGAGGGTGGGGAGGGCGGCAGAGGGGAATTCACTAACTAAGGAGCAGACAAGAATCATCTTAGGTGAAGAGAAGGATAACACACAGTACAGGGGAAGTCAGCACAACTGGACTGAACCAAAAGCTAAGACATTCCTGGACACAACCAAACGCTCTGAGGGGCAGAGTAGCAGGAGCGGGGATCTGGGGACCATGGTTTCAGGGGACAGCTAGGTCAATTGGCATAACAAAGTTTATTAAGAAAATGTTCTGCATCCCACTTTGGTGAGCATCATATGGGGTCTTAAAAACTTGTGAGAGGCCATTTAAGATCCAACAATTGGTCCATACCCACCTGGAGCAAAGGAGCATGAACTCTAAAGACACAAGACAAATATTAGTCCAAGAGACAAAAGGGCCAAGTAAACCGGAGAGTGCATCAAACCGAAACCAGAAGAACTTGATGGTACCCAGCTACCACCAATGACTATCCTGACAAGGAACACAACAGAGAGTCCCTAACGGGGCAAGCGAAAAGTGTGGTGTAGAACTCAAATTCATGTAAAAAGGCCAGATTTAATGGTCTGACTGAGACTGGAGGAACCCCCGAAGACATGGCCCCTGTACTCTGTTAAGCCAGAACTAAAACCATTCCTGAAGCCAACTCTTCAGACGAAGATTAGACTGGACATAAAACATAAAATAATACTTGTAATGAGTGTGCTTCTTAGTTCAAGTAGATAAAACCCGATACACGAGACTAAACGGGCAGCTTCTGTCTGGAGGCAGGATGAGAAGGTAGAAATGGACAGGAGCTGGTTCGATGGACATGGGAAACCTGGGGTGGAAAGGGGGAGTGTGCTGTCACATTATAGCGGTTGCAACTAGTGTCACATAACAATACAAGTATAAATTTTTATGAGAAATTAACTGGAGCTGTAAACGTTCACCTAAAGCACAAAAAAAAATCGCAACATAGGAAAATATTTATTGATAGAAGTTGTTTACAAGATTAAACACACACACACAGAGACACACGCAGGATGCTCCCTTAAACAATTAACTATATGAGACCAAACAGTCGACATTTACCCAAAAGAAAAGATGAGAAGGCAAGGAGGCGAAGGGAAGCTAGATCAATGGAAACAGAAGAAATGGAATGGAAATAATGAGAATGCTGACACATTGTGAAAACCGTAACCAATGGCATGGAACAAGTTGTATAAAAATTGTTAAATGAAACCCTAATTTGCAGTATAAATTTTCGCCTAAAACACAATTAAAAAAAAAAAATCAACTGGATTCCTCTATACTAACAAAGACTACTCCGAAGAAGAAATCAAGAAAACAACACCATGTTTAATAGCCCCCTGTCATGGATTGAATTTTGTCTCCCCAAAAATGTGTGTATCAGTTTGGCTGGGCCATGGTTCCCGGTATTGTGTGATTTTCCTACATGTTGTAAATCCTGCCTCTATGATGTTAATGAGGGAGATGGGCGGCAGGTGTGTTAGTGAGGCAGGACTCAACCTACAGGATTGGATTGTATCTTGAGGCACTCTCTTGAGATATAAAAGACGGAAGCAAGCAAAGAGACAGGGGACCTTATACCACCAAGGAGGCAGCACCAGCAGCAGAGCGTGTCCTTTGGACCTGGCGTCCCTGCACCTGAGAAGCTCCTCGGCCATGGGAAGATTGAGGACAAGGACCTTCCTCCAGAGCTGACAGAGAAAGAAAGCCTTCCCTGGAACTGATGCCCTGAATTTGGACTTCTAGCCTACTAGACTGTGAGAAAGTAAATGTCTCTTTGTCAAAGCCATCCACTTGTGTTATTTCAGTTATAGCAGCACTAAAAAAAAAAAAAAAAAATTTTTTTTGCTATAACAGAAATAACACTAAAAAAAATTTTTTTTTTTTTTAGTGCTGCTATAACAGAAATAACACAAGTGGATGGCTTTAACAAAGAGACATTTATTTTCTCACAGTCTTTTAGTAGGCTAGAAGTCCAAATTCACTAGATAACTAAAATACCCCCAAATCGATAAAATACCTAGGAAGTAACCTAACCAGGAGCATAAAAGACCTATACAATGAAAATTATAAAACACTACAAGAGACTAAAAGAGGCCTACAAAAATGGAAAGACATCCTGTGCTCATGAATTAGAAGACTTAATATAGAGAAAATGTCACTTCTACCTACAGTGATCTATAGGCACAACGCAATCCTGTTGTTACAAAGTCCCAACAGCATTCTTTACCGAAATGGAAAAATAATGCCCAACTTCATATGGATAGGAAAGAAACCCCGAATAGTCAAAGCAATTTTGAAGAAAAAGAACAAAGCCGGAGGCCTCACACCGCAGTATCAGAACACACCATACATTCAGTGTAATCAAAACAGCCTGTGTAATCAAAACGATAAATACATAGACTGGTGGAACAGAAATGAGAACTCAGGATTAAACTCAGCCACCTATAGACAACAGATGTTCAACAAGGGGTCAAAGCCCATTCGGTGGGGACAGAAACAGTCTCTTTAATAAATGGTGCTAGCAAAACCGGATATCCAACTGCAGAAAAATGAAACAGGCCCCACACCCCACCATACTCAAAAAGTAACTCAAAATGGATCAAAGACCTAAATGTTAAATCCAAAACCATAAAATTCCTGGGAAAAAAATATGGGACCTAACCTTTTGTAAAAATAGATAACAAATGCAGAATAGAAGAAGCCAAAACAGATAGATGGGATCTCATAAAAAATTTAAAATTTATGCTCATAAAAAGACTTCATAAAAAGAGTAAATAGACAACCTACAGACTGGGAAAAAAATCTTCAGAAATGGCTTATCCAATAAGGGTCTAATCTAAAATCTACAGAAAACTTGCACCAAACTCAACAACCAAAAGACAAATAATTCAATCACAAAATGGGCGAAGGACATGAACAGAAACCTCACCAAAGAGTACGTCCAAGCAGACAATAAACTTATGAAAAGATGTTCAGGATCACTAACCATTAAAAAATATATATATATATTATTATTATTTTTTTAGAGAGGTGCAAATCAAAAGTACAGTGACATACCACCTTAAAAAAAAATTACTCCTGCTAAAATGGCACTGATTAAAAACTAACAAAAAAAGATAACAATAAATGTTTGCAAATATGTGGGGAGATTGTAACTCTTATCCATTGCTGGTGGAACTGTGAAATAGCACAACCACTAGGGAAAATGGTATGAAGCTTTCTCAAAAAACTAGAAATAGAACTACCCTATAGGGTCGCTACAAGTCATAATCGACTCGACGGCACTAGGTTGGGTTTGGTTTTGGTTATCATCCTGCAATCCTATTCCTAGGTATATATCCTAAAAATGACATTAACAAACATATATACACCTATGCTCATTGCTGTTTTATTCACAATAGCAAATAAATGGAAATAACCAAAGTCCCCAACAACAGTTGTCTTAGTCATGTAGTGCGGCCATAACAGAAATACCACAAGTGGATGGCTTTAACAAATAGAACTTTATTCTCTTACAGTCCAGTAGGTTACAAGCCCAAATTCAGGGCATCAGGTCCAGGGGAAGGCTTTCTCTCTCTGTTGGCTCTGGAGGAAGGCTTCCCCTGGTTGAGGAGCTTCTCAGGCACTCTGTGGCTAAAGGACGTGCTTTGCTCCTGGTGTTGCTTTCTTGGTGGTATGAGGTCTCCAACTCTCTGCTTGCTTCTCTTTCCTTTTATCTCTTGGATAAAAGGTGGGGCAAGCCACACCACAGGGAAACTCCCTTTACACTGGATCAGGGAGGTGACCTCAGTAAGGGTGTTACAATCCCACCCTAATCCTCTTAACATAAAATTACAATCACAAAATGGAGAACAACCACACAATACTGGTAATCATGGGTATTTTGGGGGGGACACAATTCAATCCATGACAATGGTTGAATGGATAAGCGAACTGTGCTACATACACAATGGAATACTACTCAAACATAGAGAACAATGACGAGTCCATGAAACATATTATAACATGGATGGAGGTGGTGGGCATAATGCTAAGTGAAATAAGATAAGCACATAAGGACAAATATTGTATGAACTCTCTTTTATAAGAAGACAAGAGCTGATATATAAAGAGAGACCAATGTTCATTGATGGTTACCAGGGAGAGGAGAGGGAAGGGAAAAGTACACTGTAGATTATAGAGACTTATTATTTTGGTGATGGGAAAAGTGACACTGAATGTTGATGTAGTGAGCACTGCACAACCAAAGTAAAAACAAGTGCTTGAGCACATATGGATAGGTACAGACATGATGGTACACTGGTAGGTACAGGTGTACACATAGGTGAGAACAGACAGAAGTATCTATAAAAAAAAAAACAAAACCAAAGCTGTTGCCGATCACCAAAGCTGTTGCCAACGAGTCGATTCACTCCTCTTGACCCTACAGGACAGAGCAGAACTGCCTCATAGTGTTTCCAAGCAGTGACTGGTGGATTCAAACTGCTGACCTTTTGGTTAGCAGCTGAGCTGTTAACCACTGTACCATCAGGGCTCCAGAAGTATCTACAGGAACATGTAAATAGAAATAAGTGGGTGAAGGCACATATATTCATTGAAAACACGAGTATAGATCCTCCACAGACATAACCAAACACCTTTTAAGATTGGTTTTCTGCATTTGAAAGCTCAGGACCATAGTCTCATGGGACAACACAGTCAATTGGCACAACATAGTTCGAAAAAATTATGATCTCCTCCTAGTTAAGTGAGTAGCATCTGGGGTCTTAAAAGCTTGTGGGCGGCCATCTAAGACATAACTACAGGTCTTTACTCACCAGGAGTAAAACAGTAAGAAGGTAACAAAAAGGTCAGAGAAGGAACAAGTCTACACAAGCCACAACCTCATCTACCCTGAGACCAGAAGAACTAAATGGTGCTCAGCTATCACCACCCACTGTTCTGACTGAGGTCACAACAGATGGTCCCAGGTAGGACAGGAGAAAAATGTAGAGCAGAACTCAAATTCTTATTAAAAAAAAAAGAAAAAGCCATACAAATTGAACAGTAGAGAACAGAGGACTCCCTGAGACTACCGCCCTGAGGCAGTCTTTAAACCTAGAACTGAGCCTATCCCCTGAGATCACCTTTTAGGGAAATGGTAGAACAGCACACAAAATAATCTTACCCATAAGATCAGTGCACTAAATAAATGCCATCCGTATGAGACCAAAAGGTCAACAATTACTCAAAAGCAAAGACAAGAAGACAAGGGGGCAGGGAAACCAGAGCGCTGGTAAGGGAACAAACTGAACGCAATTAAGGAGAATGTTGGCACATTGTGATAAACGTAACTAACGTCACTGAACATTTTGTACAGAAATTGTCAAGTGGGAACCTAACTTGCTGTGCAAACTTTCACAAAAAATTGAAAAAAATATTATGTACATACATATATATATATGTGAAATCTGTAGCCCACAGTGCCCTTGCATCAGTGGCACTTGGGGAAACAATGACAGAGGGACATGAAACATGAGGAGGAACGGGGCCAGAAGGAAGGGAGGCAGATCCAAAGCTAAAGCATCAGTTGGGAGCAGGTGACAGCATGAAACAGGCTACAGTGTAACACCGCCAAAAGAGCCAAAACAACTAAGGCCCACCCCAAAGAATACACGAGAATGTTCGCCATGAAGGACGGGGACTGAAGCCACTGTCAGAACCACCCCAAGGGTCTGGAGGACATGAGGACAACTCAGTGATACTTTTTATCCCAAATACTTACTCTTTTTTGCAGCCCTTGGGCTTAAACTTCAAGGTGTTGAAAGCCCCTTCCACAGCCTTGGGCAAGTAAATGGGGTGCCTCTCGAGTCTCCTCTGGGTTCCCATGGTCCTCTGCTCACTGCTCTTGCAAAGCTGGCCATCTAGCGTGTGGACGGCACGGGCAGCAATGGCCTCAGAGTGTCTCCGTGGCGCCCGAAGGATCCAGTTGGAGTGCAAGCTGTGCTCTCGGGAGCTGGTGGCCACTGGGAGAAAGAAGGAGGAGCCCCGGGAAAGGAGCGTTTGCCATCAAGAGGAGCAGAAGACAAAGGAGAGGGTGGGTCAGACTGAGAGCTCACAGCAGTGCTCATGTCCAGCAATGTTAGTCAAAGCATGTTTTTAGAAAGGTCCAGAAACCCAAGGACAGGATAGGAATGCGATGAAATATTGTGTGTCCATTAAAATGAGAATATAGATTTACTGAGTTGGAAAGATACCCAAGATTTATTGTAAATTGTTAAGTGAAAAGAGAAGATGAGAAAATAGCAGAGACCCCCCCCTTTTTTTTTTCTTTTATGAGTCCCTAGGAGGGGCAAACTGTTAAGGGCTTTACCACTAGCCAAAAGGCTGGTAGCTCAAACCCACCTCGAGGTGCCTGGGAAGACAGGTCTGGTGATCTGCTCCTGAAAGGTCACAGCCTTGAAAACCCTACGGAATGGTTCTACTCTGCACATATGGAGTTGTCATGAGTCTGAATCAATTTAACAGCAACTAGCAAGAAAAATAATAAATACATATGGGAGCATTAGTGGTTCAGTGGTAGAAATCACGCCTTCCATGAGGAAGACAGGTTGGATTCCCTACCAATGTATCTTATGTGCAGCCACCACTCATCTGTCCATGGAAGCTCGTGTGTTGCTATGATGCCGAACAAGTTTCAGTGGAGCTTCCAGACTAGGGCAGACTAGGAAAAAATGTCTGGCAATCTATTTTTGAAAATCAGCCAATGAAAATCCAGTGGATCACAATGGCCTGATCTGAAACTGATCACGAGGATAGCACAGGACCAGGAAGCATTTCATTCTGTTGTACGCGGGGTTGCCATGAGTCAGAGGCCAACTCCATGGCAGCTAGCGATGACACGTACGTAGGTAGGTGTGAATACTGAAATAAATTTTTGAAAGGATATACACCAAAATGTTAACAATGATGAGTGTAGAATTATACAGGTAATATTTTTTATTAATATGATTTACAATGAGCATATATTACTGTCATTGTAGAAAACTGTAAGTCATTGTCATTAAGAAACTATAACTGCAGAGATGACATTTGAATCTGCAGCCCTTTCTCGAACATTCTGGATTTCCCAGGCCTGACTCCCAGGAAGAGAGAGGGCTATGCTTTGTCAGGAACTGAAGGGGCTGCCTGGGAGGGGAGGGCAAAGAAATTACCCTCCACGGTAAAACCAGGATTAGGAACAACTGTTTGTGAAATTTTACAGAATCCTGTGAGAAACCAAACTTCATAGACAAATATCTATCAGGGCAAAACAACAACAATAAACCACAAGAATGTAATCTTTGGAGCATTAGATAAAACACTTGCGAATGATTTAATATTTGTACCAAATGCTGCTGCTACCTTTGTATCCTGGGGCCAATAACCTCCTTGAATAAAATCGTTGCTTAATTACACCTTGAGGCTAGGACAATGTTTAAAGGAACTGACAGTTGAGTGCTAGAATTTCAAAATGGGCTCAACTCATCAACACAGCTGAATTCTTTGCTCTCTACCGGGAGAGACCCTGGGATATACCTTGGTAAAGAGAAAGGGGGAGCTCTCAGCCCTCACCTTCTTTCTCTCTTCAGAGCTCAGGACTGGGGCCTGGGAGGTCATCTTGGGGCCTCTCCTGGCCTACATCCCCACTCCTGTATGGTGACCATGCAGGCCACAGAGGGTGTGACGGGAGGGGGGTTGCAGAAGGGTGGCAGAGTGGGTGAAAGGTCAGAGTCGCTCCAGCAGACAGTGTTACCTCAAGGCCAAGCTAACTTAAGAAGGTTCAGCAACTGGATTTTTTCCCCACGCTTCTGCCACCTAAGCCCCTGTCTAACCGCTGATCTTTCCCCTATCTCTATAACCAGTTCACTGGTTACCGTCCACTTGATTCCGACTCATGGTGACTCTGTGGGTATCAGAGTAGACCTGTGCTCCCTAAGGTTTTCAATGGCTGATTTTTTGGAAGTAAATAACCAGGCCTATCTTCCAAGGCACCTTTGAGTGGACCTGAACCTCCAACATTTCGGTTATTGCACCACCCAGGGACTCTCCTGTCTCTATAGTTGTGTCTTCCAGAGTGTCTTGTGGTTGGAATTATACAGGATGTAGCCTTTTCAGACTCGCTTCTTTCATTGGGCAATTTGCATTTAAGTTTCCTCTGTCTCTTCCTAGCTTGAGAGCTCATTCTTTTTTATTGCTGAATGATACTTCATTGATTGGATGTTATCACAGTTTATCCATTCGCCCAATGAAGAACACCTTAGTTGCTTCTAGTTTTCTTTTAATACAGTTTGTCTATTCCCTTTATTTAATAATTTCCCTATTGCTTCCTCTCATGGAGTCTGACAAACATTCCGACCTGTCTCAGCTGCGGTAAATGGATCACAGGGGAGGAGTCTGGGCCCAAATTTGGCCCCAGAGTGCTGGAGGGATCGGCTGGAGTGCCAGCTGAGACAACTAAAGCAAGAGGCTTCAAAGAGAAGAACAGGCTCTGGCTCACAGGTGTGGGGTTTCCCTTTACTCAGGGAGGTGGGATTCCTGAGAGCCTACTCAACCCACGGCCAGGGGCCCTAACCCACTCGCTTAGGGGCCTCCGGGGGCGTGTGGCCTTCCATGGCACTTACCATCAAAGTCCACGTCCTCACTGGGCAGGTCAGCCTCCGCCGTACGCGGCCGCTTCTCTGTGTCCAGCTCCGCGATGATGGAGTCAAAGAAGGCGATGGCCTCCGCCACGTCTGCGCTGAACTGCGAGTACTTCTTTGGGGTTGCTTTCTGCTGGCGGAGAATGAGAGAGTATTCCTGAGCTAGACTCTGCATACCTTCACACACGTCAGCCATAGAAGGCAAAAAGGATGGAAGTGTTGTAAAACCAAATTTATATAGCATTTTCAGCTTTGTGCAGTTTAAAAAGTAAATTTGAGTAAGTGTCCTGTGGAAGGAAGGTAGACACCCCAGATCCATGATTGTGTAGTTTAATTGAGTTCTAATTATCTCAAGGAGGGACAGCGAAAGCACAACAAGGCATAGGTCTTTCTTGGTCGCTGATTTGTTAGTAGACATTAGGCAAAATAACGAGTCTTTGGCCTTGTTCTCTGCCAGTAAACACCCAGTTAGGAAACTGTCCAGCTTCTTAGGTAGAGAGTGAGGTGCTCACAGCATGAAAGAGAGGAGAAGGAGCATTGTCAGTATCTAAGGTGGCCAAAAATGGGCTCAAGGCGTGGAATAAAGAGAAGAGAAACTAGGTATGGTTGTTTGAAAAGCATACAGAATAATAAACTGTAGAGTTAAAAAATCTATTGATACACAAATGTTCAAGCAGCTCTATTTACAATAAACAGCCAAAACGTGGAAACAATCCAAGCGTGTCCACCACAGATGAACGGATAGGCACAATGTGGTATATCCATGTAATAGAACATTACTCAGCCATAGAGGGAAATGAAGCTCTGACACATGCCACACATGGGTGACCCTGAAGACATTATTCTGAGTGAAGTCAGTCAGTCACAAATATTGTATGATTGCAATTATGTGAAATATCTAGAACAGGCAAATGCCTAGAGACCAAAGTTTATTAGTGGTTAGCAGGGACTCCAGGGAGGGGGGAATGGGAGTTATTGTTTAAGGGGTGCTTGGGGCAATGAAAGGTTTTGGAAATGGACAGTGATGATGGTAGCACAACACAGTGAACGTCATTAATGTCACGAATGGTGCACCTACAATGGTTGAAATGACAAATTTTTGCTATATCTATATTTAATTTTGCTAAACATATATGTAACAAAATGTTTGCTACTTCAGCATCCTCTGTGTGTATAATTCAGTGACATTAATTGTGTCTATCATGTCGCGCACCATTATCCATTTCCAGTTTCTTTATCACCCTTCATGGAAGCCGAGTGGCACCTGAGCAACAAGTCTCCCTTTGGCCCTCTGACCACAATAAGATTATAAAAAGTAACAATAACCTAGCCAGGTTCCAGGCTCTGTCCCAGCTTTCTCCATAATCACGTTTAATCTTCACGACGACCTAGAAAGGCATGAGTGGCTGACATCATGGAAGTAAACACACCCTGTTGGACCTGGAAGGAGAACTGATGACGAAGGAGACAGACTCAATAGGTGAACTAATAAAGGACTCTCTGAGGAATTAAGGAAATAATAAGACAACTTGGGGGGGGGATGGTACAATATGTAGTAATGTTAGCCATTTCGACCAGCTGTAGAGTTCTTTTATTGTATGTGGGTTTTTAAAAGTGGGGTGGTATTAAAAATGAATACGACTGAATTACAGACTGGCATGTTGGGAAATAAAAGGATGGCTTCTCTGTGTGCCAAGATTTTTGTGAAATATCTGTATTTTGTACTACTAGGAAGCAGTTTTAAATACGGGAGTGTTATTTTATTTTTTTCCTGTTGTATTTAAAAAGGGCTTTCTCAGAGAAAATGCTGAAGAACCACAACATACGCTTCACCTTTTCCATAAAAAGTGGAAGATTATCCACATGTAGTTATTCTTCTCCCTTCAATGCCCCCTAAAATGAAAGAGAAAGAAGAGAACAAAGTAGAAACCCCAGAGATGGGGAGAACAAGAAAAAGGCCATGAGTGGAAGAGAGATTTCAAAAAGCTTTTGGCAGTTGGAGAGCAGCTGAAGGGTGGCAACTGAGGTAGCAGGAGTCCCTAGTGGTGCAGTTAACCAGCTCGGCTCCCAGTTCACCCAGAGACTCCTCAGAAGACAGACCTAGAGATCTACATCCGAAGTCAGCCACCCAAACCCTGTGGAGCACAGTTCTACTCTCACATACGTCGGGTCATGCCATGAGTTGGCCACAACCGGTTTTGGTTAATAACCTATTTCATCAGCATCAAGAAGGAAAGCGGACATGTACTGAGCACGAACCACCCACTAGCTCACTTAATCCTGACAACTCCGCCTCAGCTCCACAGACAGCAAATCAGAGACCCAGATGTAACCGGATAGGAATGGGTCTCACCAGGTGTGACCCCTCAAGTCAAATGAGAGACACCAGGCCTTTGAGAAAGAGAAAGTGGACTTTACTGCAAGTCAGCCAAGCAAGGAACTCAGAGACTAAATCTCAAATCAAGCTCCCCGAGGTTGGGGATTTTAGGGCAGTTATAAGGTTTGGGATAGAGAATTTATGTATAATTCGTGAAGTTTCTGGGAATAGGCAGGCAATTTCAGGAACTAATTAACATGTGCAATATGACAGCTGCGGGGTATGACACATGAAGTTTATCTAAGGCCAGCTTTGTGGTGTATTGCTCATGTCCAAATAGGGGTGGGGGGGGCAGTAAGCAGTAAGACCACCTTGGGCTGCAACACAGAAATACCTTATCAGAGAGCCTGGCTGTGATGGGAAGAGGAGGCGGTGTAGTTTAACTCCGTTGGTTACGTGTCAGGAGGGGGAGCAAGTTAACCCTGTCCGTTACATTCCCTCCTCTGGTTTTCAGGGTCTTTAATCTTGAAGATAGATCTTTATGCAGGTGGTGGCCCAAACCTCTGGAACTTTTGAGCTTGCAGACTGGTATAAGCATGTGCATTGTAGGATCTGAGGTTTGTTGAGTTAAGAGGAACGTGGCCATTTGTCTGAAGCATCATGATGTTCACAGCTGTTAGGCAATTTTGAATGAGCCTCAACTTTTACTTAATGATTTTGGCAGCTGTTGTCTAGACTTATCAGTGATTGTAAAATATTGCTTTTCCAATTCTGCATTCTTTCTGCCTTTATTAGCTGTGCTTCTGATAAGAGAAACTTTCCTTCATTAACTATGTGGTTAACTTTAAAAATATGATCTGTATAGAAATGGCAGAATACTTAATCCTTCCCCTTTATTTACCTTTCTTCTAGATAATGAATTAACCCAAGATGGCAGCCACCATGAAGGCAGCTGCAGAAGATGTCAATGCTACTTCTTAAGACCAACAAAAGATGAACAAATTTGCACAGAATACAAGTAGAATCACAGAGTTAAGAAAGAAACAGACATAAAAAAGAACTCCAAAATTTAGAAGACGCTTGTAATGACATCATGCTGGCAGATGACAACTACTTAATGATGCCTCATCAAGTTGGTGATGTTTTCATTAGCCATGAAATGTTAGAAGAAACAAAGAAAAATTTGCAAGAAGAAACTGATGCTTTAGAATCCAGAGTCGAATCAGTTCAGCAGGTGCTAGCAGATTCGAAAGTACAATTACATGCAAAATTTGGAAGCAACATAAACCTTGAAGCTGATGAAAGATAAACGTTTTATAATACTTTATTTGTTTAATGAACCTGAATATTGTTTAAAATGAAAAAAAAAAAAAAAGATAATCAATTGATACCCTAGCAACTTTCCAAGGTAGCCAATGAGCTTGTTTGTTTGTTTTCTGGGTTTATTACAAATTCATGGACTTTTAACTCATTTTCCAGTAATGTCTTTCCATTAGTTGTAATTATTCTTTTTTATTCTCAAATTGTCCCGTATTTGAACAGCAGGAACCTTTTCAAGGTGGGTCCTGAGCCTTTCTGACACAGTCTTAGCAGTCTGTGATAGCTTCCCTAACTGTGGGCTTAACAAATTATCCCATATTCAACTTGTATGTTTCCTACCCCAGCTACTAGTCGGGACTCCCAGAGCCTTTCCAAGCCCTGATTAGCCCCAGGCTGATTCTAGCTCTGTCTGCTTTCCCATAGCTCCCATAGGCCTTTCTGGCCTACACTACAACATCCACTTGACGATCCTTCTAGCAGCAACCACTAGCACGGAGGGCTGTATTGGCTGAGGCTCAGGCTCATGTCACAGGAAAGTCTACTTTACAAAGAGATAGTTTTACAAAGGATGCCCTGGTTGGTGCAAACGGTTAGCAAGCTTGGCTACTAACCCAAAGGTTGGAGGTTCGAACCCACCCAGGGGTACCTCAGAATAAAGGCCTGGCAATCTGCTTCTGGTTTTTATTGAAAACCCTATGGAGCACGGTTCTGCTCTAACACCACGGGGTTACCATGAGTAAGAGTCAACTTGACAGCAGCTGGTTTGATTTTTTTTTTTTTTTTTTAACACAATGGGGTTTCAGTAATAAACATCACTGGATAGGACCAAAATAGTCCTCCATCCCTAAACTCAGTACTGTAAGAAAAAGTGGATGGCCTTGCTTCCCTCCCAGTCATGAATGTCTTCTCGCTCAGAACCATGAAACTTCTTCTCTGGGAAACGTGGATGTAAAGCTGCCAGCCTCCTGCTGTAGCCTGCCAGGCCTGGGTGCTCCAGGTGCCCCTTTGCTGCCAGCCCTGCGGCAGCCCTGGCAGAAGAGCTTTCTGGAAGAGCATCTGTCTTGCATTGCAGACTCCATTCTAGTTATCCTTTCACACGTGTAACCTTCAGTGGCCTCAGGGTTATCATTTTCCAAGTCTCTCCCACCCCCACCACACCAGGCCTGGGGCTCAGTTTACTTTTCCGATGTGGAACATTTGGCATTTTTTCCAAACAGAACAAACTCCATCGTATTTTAATTTTAATTTCTGAGTCCCGGGGAGCAGTTTCTGATATTCTTCTGCATTTCATATTGGCCTGCCATACTACCTGGCTCACCTGCCCCCTGGGTACCTGGGCTACCCTCTTCTCCAACCCGTACATTTACTCCGGGGCTCTGTCAGCATTTGTCTACAAGAGATCTGAATTCTATAAAATGAATTTTCAGTTGCAAACAGCAATATTTTATCAGAGGTTGGGTTGGATGAACATTCTAAACCCACCCAGAGCCAAAAGGACCACCACTGAGCATCTAGCCTCCTTCTTGCCTTCTCTCCTTGGCAATTCCCCTTACCTCCTTGGAGGGTCAGCTCATGTGTCAGCTCCTCTCTGAAGCTTTCCCTGACTCTAGGCACATATTTTCTATGCTCACATTGTGCCTGTGTGTATAGGTCCACTGGAGAGTATTGTACTCTACCTTCTGTAGCCCCACACTCCACCAACCTGTCTGTCAGTTTGTCAGACTGCAGCGACTTGCATGTTGCTATGATGTGGAAGCTAGGCTACCAGTATTTCAAATACCAGCAGGATCACCCATGGTGGACAGGTTTCAGTGGAGCTTCCAGGCTAAGACAGACTAGGAAGAAAGGACTGGCAATCTACTTCCTAAAATTAGCCAATGAAAATCCTAGGGATCACAACAGAACATTGTTCGACTTGCTCGCTTTGGAAAGATCATCAGGAAGAATCAATTTATGTTTACTGAAGCAGAGAGCCAGCGAGGGCAAAGGAGTCCCTTGAGGAGATAGATTAGCACAATAGATGCAACAATGAGCTTGAACATGCCAACGATGATCACGAGGATGATGCAGCACTGGGCAACATTTCATTCTGTTGTACATAAGGTCACCATGAGTTCAAGGTGACTCACCAGCAGTTATCTATCTATCATCTATCTACCTACCTACCTACCTATCTCCACACTAGACCAGTGGTTCTCATTCTCTTCTTTGAGACAGATTTGGCAATAACACCCAGAGATATGATATGCCTCATACTTTTTGGATAGCTGCAGATAGACTGCTACTAGCACACAAGTACAACTGCACTAGGTCTGCCCCACTCCCACCCACCAACATTTTTCTCTTTTTCTTTCTTTTTTTTCCTTCTACCTCCCACCTAGCCCCATACAATACCTTCCACCCCTTCCCACTGGCCTCCAGGTCTGCCCTGCCTCCATCCACTTAGCCCTGTACGCCAACCCCATTTCCCACCAGCCCCTGCCATGCTGCCATGGCTACAGCACCCCTGCTACTCAGGCCTACCGCCACACCGGGCTTGTACTGCCCCTCTGCTGCTATCACTCAACCATCTGCTGAATGGTAGGAAGTGAACCTGTACCACTCCCCCTTGACACCCCCACCTATCTGGGGAGGGGCAGTGAATGGTGCCATATCACTGGACCAACATCAGGAGGCGGACAGCACCTTCCCAGTCCTCCCTTAGCCACCTATCCAAATCACTGTACAGCAAAGCAGGATTGTCTTGCCTGCTGCTGTCATTCCTACCTGGGCAAAGTGGTGAGAGCTATCATGCCCACAGATGAGCAAGCAGCAAAGCACACACCTGCCCCACCCACCCTGACATAACAAAACAAAACAAAGAAGCAGGATGAAACAAACAGACAATCAGTAATTAAGAAAATACTACCTCAACATCTTGGACACAGCAGGCAACATCGAAACATATAAAAAAAGCAGGACAAAATGGCTCCAGCGAGCAACCAAAATAAAGAATCAGATGACCTTCCAGTAGAAGAAAAGGCAGTGGAAATACCTGATATGGAATTCAAAAGACTAATATTTAGGGGTCTCCAAGGAAAACACAAACAAAACCAAAGATAAAAGAGACAAAAATCACGGAAAACACAGACAAAACCAATTAAAGCATAACCAAAACCAAGGAGAACAGGAAAAGCAATAGAATAATTCAGGAAAATAATACAAGAATGAAACATCAAGATAAGGAAACAATTAGAAATCATACCAAAACAGAAACTAGAAATCTAAAACAAAACGTCAGAAATGGACAACCCAATAGAAGGTTTTAGGAGCAAATTTGAAACAATGGAAGACAGAGTCAGCAAGATTGAAGACAAATCCATGGATGCCAGTTTGTTTGAGGAAAAATCAGAGAAAAGAATGAAGAAAAGCTAAGGGTTACGTGGGACACAATCAAGAGCAAAAATTTGCACATGGTCAGAGTTGCAGAATAGAAAATAGAAAACACAGAGAAGACCGTTGAAGATTAGCTGGCAGATAACTTTCTATCATGAAAGTTGAAAAGCTGACTATCCAAGAAGCTCAACGAACCTCGTATAGGACAACCACAAAAGAAAGTCACCAAGACATATCATAACACTTGCCAAAAAGAAAAGGACAAAGAAAGAATCCTGAGAGCAGCTAGGGAAAAATGAAAAGTCACATACAAAGGGGAAACAATAAGACTACGTTCTGATTACTCTGCAGAAATGCTGTCTACAAGAGACACATCTTAGACCCAAAGACATAAATATATTAAAAATCAAAGGATGGAAAAAGTATATCAAGCAAACAGTAACCAAAAGAGGGCAGGAGTGGCAATGCCAACCTCAGATAAAATAGACTTTAAGGCAAAGTAAACCATAAAAGACTAGGAAGGACATTATATAATGATTAAAGGGACAATCCATCATGATGACATAACCTTAATAAATAATTACACACCCAAAGACAGGGCTCCAAAATACGTAAAACAAACTCTAACAGCACTGAAAACACAAATAGACAGATCCACAATAATAGTAGGAGACTTCAACATGCCACTCTTGGCAAAAGACAGAATATCTAAAAAGAAACTCAACAAAGATACTGCTAATCTAAAGGTCAAAATCAACCAACGTGACCTTGTAGATATATATAGAACACTCTACCCAACAGCAGCAAAGTATACATACTTTCCCAATGCACATGGAACATTTCCCAGAAGAGACCGTATTTTAGGCCACAAAGCAACCCTCAATAAAATCCAAAAAATTGAACTAATACTAAGCATGTCATACAAGTAGAAATCAATGACAGAAGAGCAAGGAAAAATAAATAAATACATGAGACGCTATGAGTAACTGAATAACACCTTGCTTAAAAACAACAAAAAAAAAATTTTTTTTTTTTAAAAACAACTGGGTAATAGAAAAAATCAAACAGGGAATCAGAAAATTCTTAAAAGCAAATGAGAATGAAAAAACATTATACCAAAACCTTTGAGACCCTGCAAAGGAAGTGCTCAGAGGTCGATTTATAGCAATAAACGCACACATCAAAAAAGAAAGGGCCAAAATCAAAACATTAGCCCCATGACTTTACAAATAGAAAGAGAAGAGCAAACAAAGCCCACAGCCACTAGAAGAAAGAAAATAATAAAGATTAGAGCTGAAATAAATGAAATAGAGTACAGAAAAACAATAGAAAGAATCAACAAGAGCAAAAGTTGGTCGCTTGAAAAGATCAACAACATCAACAAACAACTGGCCAAACTGACAAAAGAAAAACAGGAGAGGAACCAAATAAGCCAAATAAGAAATGAGATAGGGGATATTACAACAAACCTAATGGAAATAAAAAGGATCATAACAGAATACTATGAAAAATTATACTCCAACAAATTTGAGAACCTAGAACAAATGAAAAAATTACTAAAAACACACTACCTACCTAAACTAACACAAACTGAGGCTGAAAATCTGAACAGACTCATAACAAAAGAACAGACTGGAGAGGTAAAAAAAAAAAAAAAAACCCAACAACAACAAATCCCTGGCCTGGACAGCTTCACTGGAGAATTCTACCAAACATTCAGAAAAGAGCTAGTATCTGTACTACTCAAACTATTTCAGAACATAGAAAAGGAATACTCCGGAATTCACTCTATGAAGCTAGCACAACCCTGATGCCCAAGCCAGGCAAAGAAACCACAAAAAAAGAAAATTACAGACCAATATCTCCCATAAATATAGATGCAAAAATTCTCAACAAAATTCTAGCCAATAGAATTCAGCATCATATTAAAAAAAAAGCCAACTAGGATTCATATCAGGTATGCAAGAATGGTTCAATATTTGAAAATCAATCAATGTAATCCACCACATAACTAGAACAAAAGAAAAGAATCACATGATCAACTCAATCAATGCAGAAAAGGCATTTGATAAAGTCCAACACCTATTCCTGATAAAAACTCTCAATAAAATTGGAATAGAAGGGAAATTCCTCAACATAATAAAGGGCGCTCCTTGGACACTCTAGGCGGCAGTTCTACTCTGTCCTATAGGGTCGCTATGAGTTGGAATCGACTCGACGGCAGTGGGGTGGTTACAAAACTAATGGCCAACATCACTCTCAATGGAGAGAGACTGAAAACATCCCTCCTGAGAAGAGGAACAAAACAAGGATGCCCTTTATCACCACTCCTATTTAACATTTTGCTGAAGTCCTGGTTAGAGTGGTGAGGCAGGAAAAAGAAAAAGAAATAAAGGGCATTCAAATTGGAAAGGAAGAAGTAAAACTATTCCTATTTGCAGATGATATGATCCTATACACAAAGAACCCCAAAGATTCCACAAGAAAACTCCTGAAACAAATAGATTCAGCAGAGCAGCAGGATACAAGATAAACATACAAAAATCAGTTGAATTCCTATACACCAACAACGAGAACTTTGAAAAAGAAATCAGGGAAATAATATTTACAATAGCCCCTAATAAGATAAAGTACTTAGGAATAAATCAACCCAGGGACATGAAAGACCTATGCAAAGAAAACTGTGATACATTACCGCAAGAAACCAAAAGAGACCTACATGCTCATGGATAGAAAGCCTCAACGTTGTGAAAATGTCAATTCTACCCAAAACAATCTACAGATACAATGCAATCCCCATCCAAATACCAACAGCATTCTTTAATGAAATAGAAAAACTAATCACCAACTTTATATGGAAGGAAGCATTACTGAAGAAAAAGAACAAAGCAGGAGGCCTTACACTACCTTATCTCAGAACCTACTATACAGCTGCAGTAGTTACAACAGCCTGGCACTGGTACAATGACAGACACATAGACCAATGGAACAGAATCGAGAGCCCAGATGTAAATCCAGCCACCTATGGCCAGTTGATCTTTAACAAAGGCCCAAAGTCCATTAAATGGGGAAAATACAATATTTTTAACAAATGGTGCTGGCAAAACTGAGTGTCCAACTGTAAAAAAATGAAATAGGACCCATACGTCATGCTATACACAAAAAGTAACTCAAAATGGATCAAAGACCTAGAACAGATTAAAAAACAAACCCATTGCCATCAAGTCAATTCCAACTCATAGTGATCCTATAGGACAGAGTAGAACTGCCCCATAGGGTTTCCAAGGAGTAGCTAGTGAATTTGAACTGCTGACCTCCTGGTTAGCAGTCAAGCTCTTAACTGCTGTGCCACCAGGTCCTAAAATGATAAAGATCATGGAAGAAAAAATTGGGACAACATTAGGAGCCCTAATACATGGCATAAATACAATACAAACCATAACTAACAATGCACAAACATCAGAAGATAAACTAGATAACTGGGAGCTCCTAAAAATTAAATACTTAAGCTCATCAAAAAACTTTACTAAAAGAGTAAAAAAGAGAACCTATAGACTGAGAAATAATTTTTGGCTACGACATGTCTGACAAGGGTCTAATTTCTAAAATTTATAGAATAGTTCAATACCTCAATAACAAAAAGACAAATAATTCCATTAAAAAAAGGCCAAAGGATATGAACAGACATTTCACCAAAGAAGACATTCAAATAGCTAACAGGCACATGAGGAATTGTTCGCCATCACTGGCCATTAAAAAAAAAAAATTAGAGAAATGCAAATCAAAACTACAATGAGATATCATCTCATCCTGACATTACTGGCACTAGCCAAAAAAAAAAAAAAAAAAACAGCAAATAATAAACTTTGGAGAGGTTGTGGGGAGATCTGGAACTCTTACGCACTGCTGGTGGGAATTTAAAATGGTACAACTACTATGGAAAACAATATGACACCTCCTTAAAAAACTGGAAATAGAAATACCATAAGATCCAGCAATCCCACTCCTAGAAACATATCCTAGAGAAATAAGAGCCATCACACAAATTGACATATACATTCCCATGTTCATTGCAGCATTATTCACAGTAGCAAAGAGGGGAATAACATAAATGCTCATCAACAGATGAATGGATGAACAAATCATGATACATACACACAATGGAATACTATGCAGCAATAAAGAACAATGATGAATCTGCAAAACATCTCACAATTTGGATGAATCTGGAGGGCATTATGCTGAGTGAAATAAGTCAGTCACAAAGTGACAAATATTGTTATGAGACCACTATTATAAAAACCCAAGAAAAGGTTTACATACAGAAAAAAAACAGTCTTTGATTGTTAGACGATACAGGAGTGGTGGGGAGGGAAAATCACTAACTAGAGAATAGACAAGTGCTAATGTTGGTGAAAGGAAAGAACATGCAGTATCTGGGAGGTCAGCACAACTTGACCAAGGCAGTCATAGAAGCTTCCTAGAAACATCCAAACACCTTGAGAGACAGAGTTGCTGAGGCTGAGGGTTGGGGTCCATAGTCTTGGGAAACATCTAGGTAACTGGCATAATAGTTCATAAAGAAAATGTTCTACATCCTATACTTTGGTGAGTAGCTTCTGGGGTCTTAAAAGCTTGTGAGCAGCCATCTAAGATACAGCTATTGTTCCCATTACTTTCAGAGCAAAGAAGAATGAAAAAAACTAAAGACACAAGTAAAATATTAGTTCAAAGGACTAATGGGCCACATGAACCACAGCCTCCACCAGCCTGAGCCCAGAAGCAGCAGATGGTGTCCGGCTACCACCACTGACTGCTCTGATAGGGGTAACAATAGGGGTCCCGGACAGAGTGGGAGGAAAATGTAGAACAAGATTCAAATTCACAAAAAAAGACCAGACTTAATGGTCTGACAGAGATTGGAGGAACCCCCAAGACTATGGCCCCTGGACAACCTGCTAATTCAGAACTGAAGACCCTCTCCTGAAGTCTACTTTTCAGCCAAAGATTTGACAGGTCTACGAAACAAATCATACACACTGAGGAACTTGACTCTTAGTCCAGTCAAGTATACGGGACCAATGGGCAACATCTCTCCAGAAGCAAAGACAAGAAGATAGGAAGGGACAGGAAAACTAGATGAATAGACACAGAGAACCCAGGGTAGAAAGGGAAAGGGGGAGAGTGCTGACATATTGCGAGGATTCCAACCAATGTCACAAAATAATTTGTGTATAAGTTTTTGAATGAGAAACTAATTTGGGCTGTACGCTTTCATGAAAACATAATACAGAAAAGAAAAAAAAAGAAACACTTGCTGTCAAGTCGAACTTGTGGTAACCCCATGTGTGTCGGGGTAGAACTGCCTTCCATAGGGTTTTCTATGGCTGATTTTTCAGAAGTAAATCCTTTCTTCCAAGGTGCCTGTGGGCAGACTTGAACTGCCGACCATTCAGTTAGCAGCCAAGCACTTAGCCATTTGTGCCACCCATACTTTTTGCTTTAACTTGGCGAGTTTCAAGAACTCTGTATTTCTTACTTCTGTGAAGTACTGCCAATACGCTCTTGACCTAATAATACCTAAAATGCTGAACGTCAATATTGATGATGAAATTTCCAGGACCAAATATGGTAACGGTCTGAATGTAAGAAGATTGTATTCCTTTGGACCATTTGGCTGGGTGAAATTAACCGCAAAGCTGCTCCAATTCACTCACAAGCAATGTCATGTTATCAGAAGAAGGTTTTCAGGATAAACTTGACTAGAGTTTCCTCAGGTCAGTGCTTACACCCCAGGATTATGTCAGTAGTGCTGGTACTGCTCGTTTAGGAGAGCCCTTATCTTTAGGGTTTCCAGTCTCCGTGGTGTAAATACTCCCACTGCAGCTAATGCCAAACTACCATATGACATCACTGGATGTGGAGCTGGGAGGAGACGCACTATAGCACACCATTATATGGCATTCTCACCCTACAGGCACAAGAGACAAAAATAATCTCAAGAGCAAAAATAACACCTGTTGCCTTTATCTTTAATGTTATTTATTTCATTGTAAGCTTATGTAATTGAATTTTTAAATACAGGCTGTTTAACACCTGGCTCACAAAATACTTGAAAATTTCCCACTGGTTCCCTGGGTGGGCCAGCTTCAGCCAGCTGCAGACACCACTGGACATAGCACTCTGTCAAGGACATTTATTTATTCTTCCATCTAGCACCCCTCTACCCCGCTTCTTCAGATGAGTCTTCTTTCTAACTCCATGATTTAAAAAAAAAGGCGGGGGGGCGATATCTTCTTCCAAACCTCACCTCCCTGGTCACAGTTTTTAGTCAGACAGTAGGTACCTGATAAAAAATGGGTCCATCAGAGTCTTGCCTTGGGGTTCTTCTAACTGTAATAAGGAAATATAGCTCCTTCCGCTTTGGTGGCCAAATTCAAATGCCGTGAATTGGAAGGTACTGACAGCCACACATGGAGAGACTGCCTGCAGTAGGAAGACATTGAGGGTGACATGTAGAGAAAGACAGAGACGAGAGATAGGGGAAGAGGAAGTCCTGGATGCTTACGACCCTGACTCCTATTGTCCCTACAACCAGCCTCAAATTTTCCTCCTCCTTGGTTTGCTTATATAAGCCAGCGTTGTTGTTAGCTGCCATCTGGTTGGTTTCGACGCACGGTGACTCCATGTATAAGAGAACAAAATGTTACCTGGTCCTGCACCATCTTCATACTTGTTGAGTTCATTGTTGCGGCAATTGTATCAATCTATCTCACTGAGAGTTTCCTTCACCTTTGCTGGCCCTCCACTTTACCAAACATGATGTCCTTCTCCAGTGATAGGTCTTTCTTGATGACATGTCCAAAGTAAGTGAGTCAAAGTATCAGACAATATTATGTGATCCATCTATAGCATTTTTGTTTACTGATTTTTGGAAGTAGATAGCCAGGCCTTTCTTCCTAGTCTGCCTTAGTCTGGAAGTGTCACTAAAACCTGTCCACCATGGGTGACCCTGCTAATATTGAAATAACACTGGCATAGCTCCCAACATCATATCAGCATGCAAGCTATCACAGCACAACCATCTGACAGACAGGTTGTGGATACAAGCCAGCACATTCCAATTTTTGCCTACACTATTATCGGCATAGTGGTTAAGTGCTATAGCTGCTAACCAAGAGGTCGGCAGTTCAAATCCACCAGGCGCTCCTTGGAAACTATGTGGGGCAGTTCTACTCTGTCCTATAGGGTCGCTATGAGTCGAAATCGACTCGATGGCAGTGGGTGGATTTAAGCTGAATTCTGTCAAGTACAACCAAAAGAGCTCTGACTAGTACA
Organism: Loxodonta africana; assembly: GCF_030014295.1. Taxonomy (NCBI): domain Eukaryota; kingdom Metazoa; phylum Chordata; class Mammalia; order Proboscidea; family Elephantidae; genus Loxodonta; species Loxodonta africana. Next base: position 72,873,766 of record NC_087358.1, read on the forward strand.
TCCTCCTTGCTTTCTGCCGTATTTGGGGTGATATTCAGGACCACGTCAAAAGACAGCCTTATTCATTTTATATTACAGCACCTAAGGAAATGTGCACCCATAACTGAACAAGTGTTTATGAGAAAAGATGGGAATTTATCAAACAATTGGTAGATATGAGAAAATACGAAACAACAAACATACTGTTGATGAAAAACAAACAATTTGCAAGAAAAATACCGTCACTGAAACTTTAACACATCCACGCATACAAAGTCTCAATACACAGACTAAGTGGTCACCGTGCCAGAGGAAGGGATGAACAAGAGAAGCACCAGGTATCTTTTGGGCAGTGGAACTATGCTGTGTGGTACGGTGATGGTGGAACGATGACACTATGCATTTGTCAAAACCCATAGGGCTGTACAACATGAAAAGTGAACCTAATGTGAGCTATGGACTTTGGTTAATTATAACATGTCAATATTAGTTCATCAGTTGTAACAAATAGACCACAGAAATGCAAAATTTCCTGTAATGACAGGAGAACTGCAGGGAGGGGAAGGGTGTGCGGGAACTCTCTGTGCTTTCTGCGGAGTTTTTCTGTACACCTAAAACTCCTCTAAGAAACAGGCTGTTTTTAAAAGTATGTTATTGATGGTGGTCTCTGGTCCATTACAAACTAAATACTTTAACTGTTAGGATATGATTCCATATTTATATACTTGAACTATACGCTATTAAAAACAAAAGGCAAGCCTTTTCTCACTCAAAATCCTGGACTTGTTACTTTTGCAGATCTTCCATCCAACTTTGTAACAGGTCCTTCTTAAATTACAGTTTGGGGCTCTCAGGCTATTCTTTTATTGGGCAAATATTTCGTGCCTGGCTCTGAGCTAGATGTTGAAGAACAAAAATAAATAAGACATATTTCCTTCCCTCAATGAGCCTACAATCAGCAGAAGAGATGAGCGAGTGAACAATTACAATGCAGTGTACAGTATACTGTGTGCTGTGTACTGTGTGCAGTGTGTAGTGTGCAGTGTGCTGTGTACTTTCTGCTGTGTGCTTTGTGCTGTGTGCAGTGTGCTGTGTGCAGTGTGTTGTTTGCTGTGTGCTTTGAGCAGTGTGCTGTGTGTAGTATGTTGTGTGCTTTGTGCAGTGTGCTATGCGTAGTGTGCTGTGTGCAGTGTGCTTTGTGCTGTGTGCAGTGTGCTGTGTGCTTTGTTCTGTGTGCTATGTGCAGTGTGCTGTGTGCAGTGTGCTTTGTGCTGTGTGCTGTGTGCAGTGTGCTGAGACAGGAGTTAAACACAGGGAGGAGGAAAATGTACTGTTTTGGAGTGTGGATATCAGAAAAAGCTGCCTGAGGAAGTGACTTCTTGCTAAGTTTTAAAAGACAAGTTAGCCATGTGAACAGGGAATGGGGGAAAGGAAAAAAGAAGAAGGAAATACTGTTTCTGGACTGAGGAAACAGCACCTGCTTAGAGGATTGACTGGGGACTATAATTACATACCTCGTGGCTGGCTGTGAGGGGCTGCTGGAATCGTATGCCCTGTTATCAATCATTAATACGCTGCCTGTCAACTTGTGGAGAACTCTGCCAAGCATAATGGAACACTCTTCGAAGCTCAAATTGAATTTTTACTGTCTTTTGACTCTGCAAATCAGATATGAGGCAGTGATATAAACCCCCCAAGAACTGATGCTCACAGAAAGCCTGTATTTTAACATCACTGCAAAAACCCTGCATTTGGGGAAAGTCCCCACTGCAGATCTGAAGGATAACTCCCAGGGGTGTAGAACAGACCTAAGCTGGCTCCCCATCCCGGACACAACTTAGAATATTTTTAAAAGAATTAGATCCAGGCCTTCTTGCCATAGAGATGAAATCTTCCTCCTAGCTATTAATATGGTTTCATTTTATGAACTAGAATCGAGTGGCCTCAGTAGGAAATTGATTCTGAAAGCTTACTGTTGTCAGAACAAAATTCTTTTAAATAAAAGGCATTGACTTTTGGCAGCCATTCTCCAGAATTCAACTGATTCTTTTAAAAATCATATTTATAGCAGGTGAACTGCTCTGGCTGGTGGGGGGGGGTGGAGGGGGGTGGTGGGAGGGGTGGGGGCAGGGTAGACACTTTGCCAGACAAACACTATCAGGAACCCAAGCTGCTCCAAGCTGGATAATCTATGGGGGAATTAATGAGGACTATTAGTTTTTTTAGTGTTCCGTGGTGTGCCATTGTTGTTGTTGTTGTTAGCTGCTGTCAAGTCACCCTCTGACTCACAACAGAACGAAACACTGCCCAGTCCTGCGCCATCCCCATGATTGGTTGTTGATGGGACTGTTGTGACCTATAGAGTTTTCACTGTCTGATTTTCAGAAATAGATTGCCAGGCCTTTCTTCTTAGTCCATCTTAGTCTGGAAGCCCTGCTGAAACCCGTTCTGTAGGTAACCCAAACTGCTTCCTTAGGTCAGCCCTGGCTCTGCAGCCAGATCCCCCGAGATCTCCTCCCAGCCAGGGTTCACTGACATATTTCAGTTTTCATACCATGGTTACTTGTCCATCCGGCCCTAAGGGCCCAAATGCCAGCCATCACTCTAGTCAGGGTCAGGGCATACTGGAAAACATTTTGCTTTTCACCTCCCATCAAAAACCAAGTTGAAATGGGTAGGGGGCTTCTTTTTGGGGGTGAAGGAAATGTCCTAGAATTAGACAGTGGTGAGGGTGGCCCAACAATATACTGCAAACCACTGAACTGTCCACTTTAAAGGGTGGACCTTATGGTGTGTGAGTTATACCTCAATAAAGCTGTTATTTAAAAATAAACAAATAAATAAAAGCCAAGCTGAGAAAAGTGATGGTTCTGAAAACCAAATCAGTTGTGCCGCGGTTGACTGTGACTCATGAAAATCCCCTGTGCGTCAGAGTAGAATTGAACTCCATAGGGCTTCAGTGGCTGATTTTCTGGAAGTATATTTCCAGGTCTTTCTTCCTAATCTATATTAGTCTAGAAACGCCACTGAAACCTCCGCTGGTATTTGAAATACTGGTGGCATAGCTTTCAGCGTCACAGCGACACGCAACCCACCACAGTACAACAAACTGACAGAGAGGTGGCACCGGCATCTAGTGTGTGGTCAATAAAGACGTGTTGATAAATGAATAAATTCTGTATCTATTAACGAATTACTACTAAAATATTGTCGAGAGCACCATCAATCACATCATACAAGGTTTCCTGCATAAAGCCCTGTATGAGAAATTTAGGAATTCTAAGCTGGGAAAAATCTTGCTTCCTCTAAATAGCTGTTAGGCTTCTTCTTTTCAGATGGCTAGAACCTTGAAACGAGTCCAGCTCTGTTTTTATTGCGGCTTCCAGCCAGCGCAGAGCCACGTCAAAGCTTATCCACAGCAACTGAGTTAGCCCATATGATCCGCACAGTCTTCTGAGTGGTCTTGATTTTCTGTTGATGTTTTCTCTCGCCGGGTTTTCCAATTTCTGTGGTGATTTTATTATTCCACTGTGTGGCTCATCTCAGATATTTGGTAGGATGAGTTGGGAATTATAAAATTATTTTTGTTGAAATGATTTGAGGACACAGCCCCTACCCATCACGAAATTCACAGTCCAGCTGGGCTCATGCTGTTTCACCAGCTATTTTTCCAGCGCATTTCGGGAAATGCAGAAGTAGATAGTACAAACCAAATATCTAAACGTGGTCGCAACCTAGAGCAAAAATGGAATCAGAGGGAGCCACGCAAAGAGAAGACTCTAAGATGAAGGGGAATTTTACACATGAATTGGTGAAGAAAGCTTAAAATGAAGTAGCGAAAGTGCATTTTCTTTAGTGTTTTAATATTAGGGAGAATATATTTTCTCATTTGTTTTAGTACAGCTGTATAAGCTGTGATTAATCTCTAGTCCTTGGAAAATGGTGCAGGCTCTGTTCAAAATATAGCTGAGCAGTCTGTTCCACTCTTAAACATAACAAACACGTTACTACCTTACAACATGTTTTCCCCTATTCGAAATAGGTGATTGCGAGGTTGACATGACTAATGATGCTGTAAGTAATCTCTAAACATTTTTTAATTGCACCAGCTGCACCGGTCTCTTCCAAAGGGATGCGGCGCTATCTCAGCTCCTGTGGCCTTGGTTCTCTTGAGAAATGGCCTTCAGCCTGCAAACCAACAGGAAGGCTTTCTTTCTTGCTCCCTATCTCAGCCACAGCGGACTTGGCAAAACAGATCCACTAGCAGAGAGATTCTTATGAGAGTTTTTCAGCCTGTTATAAATATACTAATTAGAGTCCAGGTGCCTGACATCTTTATCTTTAGTTTAATAAAGACTTTTGTAGTTGTTTTGTGGACTATGTGCTCAAAACATTAGGGAACCCTGATCTTTCCCATATAAAACCCTCCCATCAACCCTTTAGGGTAGACAGAATTTGGGAGAAATTTAATCCCCTCTGTCTCTTGAATAAAAAAAAAAAAACTTTTTTTTGAATACTGGTATTCAATAAAGCCTTCTTACTGCTTACCTCTTCCTGTCTCAGTATTGGCTTTGCTGCAGGTGGCTCGAACCTGCAATTCGCGGTAACAAAAACATTCCTTCTGATCTCTTAATTTCATGCCAGGTTCCTCCTGGACAAAGGGAGGCCAGGCCAAGGAGCCAGCTCCATGCGAGTCAGGGGGCAGGTATTCCCCTAAGGACTCCCCTTACCCAGGTGTGCAGAATGGAGCAGCCTCCTCACAGCATCCTGAGCTGTACCCTCCTGCGTCTTCTCTGCTACATTGTCTTAGTGTCTTAAAGGGGCCACAATGGAAATACCACAAATGGGTGGATTTAAAGAACAGAAATTTATTGTGTCTCAATTCTGGAGGTTGAACATCCAAATCAAGGTCTTGGCTGTGTGGATTCTTTCCTTGTTGGTAGCCCCAGGTATTCCTTTCTGGTCTTTTCATAACTCAGAAGTGATTAGGTTTAGGACCCGCCCTACTGCAATGACCTAATCAACATAATAAAAGGAAACCCTATTTGCTCACAGGGTTATATTTACAGGTACAGGAGTTAGGGTTTTAACACATATTTTGGGGGAACACAACTCAATCCATAACATATACAAACTCAAAAAACCTTTCCGATTGAAAGGAGTTGTGGCACAGTGAAGAGTATGGGCATTTTGACATACACAAATTGGTTTGAAATCTTGGCCCTTGGTTTGTCAAGTGTATGGCCTTACATAAACCACTAATGTCTGGGAAACTACAGTTTCCTCACCTGTAGAATGAGGCTGGTACCCCACATGCAGGGTTTGCAGAACTCAGGAGTAACTGCTGACCACTCTGACTGTGCCCAGGCGGTGGCTGAAGAGCAGAGGAAGGCGGGGTGAGGAGGGGGCCATTCACTGCTCCTCTTCTCTGACAGATGCATCAAAGGTGCCCAGAGCAGGCGGGGCCTTGCCTACAGGTTCTGAGATTCCACAAGCTAGGATAGGCCCCACTGCAAATGTGCTGTTCTTCTCCCATTGCATCATGCACTGTCCCAGATCCTAAGAGCTGAGCATCCCAAAGAAGAGTCTCAAACTGCAGCTCATGCCCAATGCAAAACAAAGACAGAAGGAAACCAACTGCTGTCAAGTCGACTCTGTCTCACGGTGCCCATGTGTGTCAGAGTAGAACTGTGCTCCATAGGGTTTTCAATGGCTGAATTTTCAGAAGTAGATTGCCAGGCCTTTCTTCTGAAGTGCCTCTGGGTGGACTCCAACCTCCAACCTTTCGGTTGGCAGCTGAGCATGTAACCATTTGCGCCACCGGGGACTCCAAAAAAAAAAAAAAAATTGCCGTCGAGTCAATTCTAACTCATAGCAACCCCATAGGACAGAGCAGAACTGCCCCATAGGGTTTCCAAGGAGTGGCTGGTGGCTTTGAGCTGCTGACCTGTTGGTCAGCAGCCAAACTCTTAACCACTGCACCACCAGGACTCCCAAGGACTTTAATAGTGACACAAAAATCCACAGATTTGAATTTTTCCATTTTGATTTTAAAATGTTGCAAAAAAAAAAAAAAAACTTTATTTTTGGAAGGACTTCCTACTCTGAGGGAAAAGCAGGTTGTCACAGAGCTTGGCTGAGACCCCTCCATGCAGGGACTGAGGGTGGCTTCCCACCCCCGCCCAGGCCAGCCCCACTTCTGTCTGTCCTCACTTCCTCCTATCAACCACGTGGCACCCTTCCAGCCTTCGGAATCTCCAGGGGGCTGGGATAATAGACTATCTGGCAGCCTGGTGCTTTATGTCTTAGACACCAGTAGCATTCCAGCACCCTACTAGAAATGTCTGTCTCCTGGGCATAAAAATTGGGTCTTGACCAATAGTGATTTGTGAAATCAACTTAGTGTGTCATGACTTGCATCAAAAGAAAGAAAGAGAAAACAGAATAGCATAGAATAGATTGAAAAATATCAGAGTGCAGTATAAGAAACAGGAATAAGACTATTTCATGAAACTTTTGTTTTGGTTGTATGTTTGAGCAAACTAAGACAATATATCAAATATATACCCACTCCTCACTTATTGACATGGTTAGGTTCCAAAGGCCAGGTCATTATGTGAAAATCAGCTTTATGCAAAAATGGAAGATGACCACATCAGATCACAAAATGGAGGATGACCACATCATTACATAACTGCCAAATTACATCATTACATAGCTGCCAAACCACTGAGAATCATGGCCCAGGCAAGTTGACACATAACCTTAACCATCACAGCCAGCGTTACTCTCGCATGGCACCTTGGCATTGGTTACTGCCAGGCGTATGTCATTAATATGCAAAATAGTCAGACAGTAGATTTTTTACTACTGTAAAGGCAAAATGTTGGATACTGAGATAGTCAATAAGCGAGGAGGAAGTGTAGTTCTTACTGTGAGTCTCAATCAAAATAGTTCAAAAGCCAGTATCTTACCTGAAAGGAGTGGCAGACAGGGGAACATAAGATCTACGGGCAGGCCAGGGCTGGTACTTGGGGGAAGCGAGGTGACCTGGAACCACAGGTAACACTGCTCTGTCCCTGGGTAGATTAAGGCCAGTGCTCTCACATGGCACAAAAGACATCAGACTTGTGACGTTTATAAAGTGTCTCTATGTGACCTGTAAGCATTCACTGCTCTGCTCTGGGGATCGAAACATGAAACAGCTATAGTTTAACCAAGCTCACTCTGCTTACTGCAGTCTCCCAGGGTGCATTTCAACTGAGAGAGTTTTAATTCTCCTGGAATCCAGATTTCTGGGTTCCGTGGAGGTGGCGGTGACCCACCCAAGCTATCACTCTAAGATGATCTTGGAGCCTTGAGCCTCGAACGCTGGTCTCTTTTAAGTCAAACAGACGTCAAGAGAAATTAGTAAAGTATGTTTTGCCTGAGGTGTTGTGCTCTTTTAAAAGAATTACATATGTTCAGTTTCAACAGAAACTCCAAAGGTCAGACTACAGCTACGTTTTAGGGTAAATCAGTAATTATTTTAATCGTTCTTCGAGACAATGCTGTATAGAATTCCACTGGCCACATATTACTAGAGATAAGCTGGAGGGCTGGTGGCACAGTAGTTAAGAGCTTGGCTGCTAACAAAAAGGTCAGCAGTTTGAATCCACCAGCTGCTCCTTGGAAACTCTACGGGGCAGTTCTACTCCATCCGACAGCGTTGCTATGAGTCTGACTTGACAGCAATGGGTTTGGTTTTTTAGGTTTAGTGATAATCTGGAGTATTAGAATCTGTAAAAAAAAGTCTTTCTTCTTTGCAACATTTTATACTCTAGTCGAAATGCTACTCTGATTGGTAAATCATATATTAAATAAACTTCAATCAATTTCTATTATTGGCTCAATATGATTTCTGTTTTAACATAACAAATTGCATAAGAATGTGAGAAGCTAGAATGAACTAACATTGTGCGTGCTTGGAATATAGAAGAAGAGACAGAACAGTTAGCTCTGTAGGGGAGTGTATTTGGTTCTTAGAGCTGCTGTAACAACGTACCACAAACTAGGTCACTTAAAACAACAGCAACTTATTCACTCACAGTTCTAGAGGCTAAATGTCCAAACTCAAGGTCAGCGAGGCTATGCTCCCTCTAACGTCTCTAGGGGTGAATCCTTCCTTGCCTCATCCAGCTTCTGGTGGCCCCAGGCACTCCTTGGCTTGTGGCTACATCACTCCGGCCTCTGCTTCTGTCTTCACATAGCTGTCTTTCCTCTGTGTCTCTGGCTGTGTCTCTTCTCCTCTTCTCATAAGGACACCAGTCAGATTGGATGAGAGCACACCCTACTCCAGTATGACCGCAGGTTGACTAATTACAGCTGCAAAGACTCTCTTTTCCAGACGAGGTCCATTCACAGGTACAGGGGTTAGGACTTCAGCATTTCTTTTTGGAGGACACAATTCAATCCATAACAGGGAGCCAGGGAAAATAATGCTCTTTGTCCCACAGCTTGAAGCTCAGCAGGCATTTTCTACCCATGCAGGAGGGTAATGACCTTTCAGGAGGAAGGAGCCCTCCTGGTCCCCTGAGCCAGCTATGCACAGAGAGCAGGTAGCCACGGACCACCTGGCCAGCCACGGAGCCCACACCTGTTACTTCAATGTGCACCCAGCATACAGCTCTTTCTTTAGGAGAAGCAGGGCAGGAAAGCAGTTTGTGTAAAGGCTGCTGAAAGCCTCCTGCCCCTTACATCTCAGAGTCAACAAACGCTCAAGTACCTAGTATTGCCAGGTGCTGCTGTCACACACATGATCCTGCTGACACCTCGCAAGGTTTATTACTATTTCCATTCTATACTTCAGAAATAGAGATACAGAGAGGTAACCCAACCAGACAAAGTCATACAGCTGGTAAATAAAACATGAAAAAATCAAACTAGTTGCCCCTTGAGTCCGTTCTAGCTCATGGCAACCCCATGTGTGTCAGAATAGAACTGTGCTCCACAGGGTTTTGAATGGCTGATTTTTTGGACATAGACCACCAGGCCTTCCTTCTGAGGCAACTCTGGGTGGACTCCAACCTCCAACCTTTTGGTTAGTAGCCAACCACTCAAATGTTTGTACCACCCAGGGACTCCTCAGCTGGTAAATAAAACCGGTGGCCTTTGAGTCAATTCTGACTCAAAGTGACCCATAGGACAGAGTAGAACTACCCCATAGGGTTCCAAGGCTATAAATCTTTACGGGGGCAGACTGTCGCATCTTTCTCCCATGGAGCGGCTGGTGGGTTTAAACAGACAACCTTTGAATTAGCAGCTGAGCACTTAACCACTGTGCCACCAGGGTGCCTTGGCTGGTAAACAGTAGAGCTGAAATTCAGACCTTAGGCTGATGGACCCTTTCCTGATTCCACCCTGGGAGGGTCATCTCTTGAGAAACCCCGTACACTGTATCATGCCTGTGCCCCTCTTCACAGCCGTCCCTCCAGGGCCAGAGTGGGTTGTTCTGCTTCCAGCCCTTCCCTCACCTTCAGCATCTGAACAAGGAAGGAGAAGGAGAAAGGGAGGGGAGTTCTACCTGGAGAGAGCTCCATTCTGCAGGGAAGTATGGTGTCTACAGAAAATCTAACTAGAACCTACAGCCCCAAAATACTCAAGCTGGAAGGAAGCCCCGAAGCCACTGGACCCCTCCATCAACAGAGGTGTCCCCAAGATGACTGACCCACACATCTACAGCTGGCTAGGCACAGGGTCAGCACCAGGACTCAAGAACTAGGACTCTTTTATATGAGTCCCAAAGCAGACATATTCTGAGGGTTGGAAATGGTTATTTAAATTGCTCCCACCTGCTATAAAATGAAGACCGTTGGAACCATTGGGCTAGGGCAAGTCCCACCAATCTGAGAGCAGGCCAATCAGTCATCCCTCATTGATGGAGCTGCCCAGCCTGAGGGCACTCTCAGCAGACAGCAAAGAATGGGAGACAGGTCTGCTCTGAACACTTTCTATCCAGCCGTCAGGAGAGCGAGTGACCAACGTACAAGACAGCCTCCACCACAGGCATACAAAAGTGGATGTGAGGAGTGGGAAATGAGGCCAAATTGGGGGTCATGGTGGGAACCAGATGGCCAAGCACATACAGGTAAGGTCGCTGAGTCTCAGCCGGCTCATCTGCGATGCCTCTGGAGGGCATTATTGAAATGCTCAAAGAATGATGAGATACGCAAAAGCACTACGGTAAGTATAAACGACAAGAACAATGCACGTTCTTTCTGTCCCTGATTTCATGCTTGTGTCAGTCTGGGCTCAGACCCCCAGTCCCCAGCAAAACTGCCCCGTAATCTCCTTCGAGACATAGACTCTCTGTGCCTGTAGCTTGAGCTGCCAAACACCTGAGCCCAAGCTGCAGGCTGAGTAAATCCTCCTGTTAGTTGGCTTGCATGGGGCTGAGCACCTAGATATTTGAAAACATTTAGTCTCTGGGTGGTGCAAATGGTTAACACACTTGGCTGCTAACTGAAAGGCTGGAAATTCAAATCCTCCCAGAAGTGCCTCAGAAGAAAAGCCGGGTGATCTACTTCTGAAGAATCAGCCATTGAAAATGCTGTGCAGCACAGTTTCTACTCTGACGCACAGGGGTCACCAGGAGTCGGAGTCAGCTCGACGGCAGCTGGTACCGGTAGCTCATATAAATATTTCACTTGGATTTTTAGATGTGCTAATACTAGCAATAATTATAAATAAATAATAATGATAATTTGTTGGGAAATTCTCTGCCAGTCCCTGTCACCCAAACATCTTGAGAGCGTCATCTCATTTAGGGAGTCAGGTGGCCAATGACAGCCGTGCCTGAAAATGCAGTACCCCCAAGCCAAAGCCCAGGCTTCCCCACTAGCCTGCTCCACCCCCTTTCCTCGGCGTGAAAAATAAACACGGGACTGGCAACCTTCTCCCACTGGGCACATGACCATGTAGAGTCTCCGAGAACTACTAAATAAAAAGCATTGGCCCTAGAGTTGCCTCTGACTCATGAGGACTCCTCGGTATCAAAATAGAACTGTGTTCCATAGGGTTTGGAACGGCTATTTTTGTGAAGTAGACTGCCAGGCCTTTCTTCCAAGGTGCCTGAGTGGACTAGAACCTCTGACCTTTTGACCCTCCAACCTTTTGGTTAGCAGCCCTGCTGGTTAACCGTTTGCACCACCCAGGGACTCCTCAACCACTCCTCAAATGTGTCAGATGAAGCCGTGAGGAAGGTGAGAGAGAAGGGCTGAGGCCCGTTGCACTCAGGTGTGCAGGCTGGCGGGAGGAGACCTACTGTGTACTGCACAAGTGTATTAAATGACACTGCTCGGCGGCACGTACCTTTGTCTCCTGGGGAGTCGACCGGGTGAAGGCCTTTTTGCCCCCCTTGGAGGAGGACTTGGAAGACGTGGAGGAAAGCCCCACGACGCGCCCGGCCTTCAGGTCACCGAGGCTGCTGAGGTATTTCCTGCGCAGGGCCAGCAGCTCCTGCAAGTAGTGCAGGCAGTCCTGGGCGCGCGAGGACATCCAGGCCCGGTCCCCCTCGCGCTGCAGGCAGTGCGCGCTGCCGTCCATGCTGCCGGCGCTCCTGTGCTTCCTCAGGGACTCGCTGAACGTCTCCCCGTGCTCCCCGACCACGTACATGGAGCTGCTGCGAAGGAGCCGCACGGCCGGGCTGGCCCCGCCGTAGTACGGGCTCTCGGCCTCTGCCTTCCTCTGCGGGCCCGAGCCGAAGATTGAGTGGATCTTCCTGAACATGGTGCTTGGTGTCTCTCCGTGGGCCCCTTCCAGCTGCCTGCGCCGCCGCCACCTGATCTAGCTGGGGGAGAGGCGGCCGCCACGCAGGCCTGCTGCCATCCGCCTCTGGGGTCCCCAGTGCCGGCTGGGTCAGGTGGGGGGGCTGGGCATCTCTCATGGGGGACAGCTACACCCAGTCGCCACGCTGCGGAAACAACCTGCCGGAATAAAGCTGAAAAAGCAAGTTCCCTGGCTGGCTTTGGAGAACCATTTGGTGCCAAAACCTTCGGTGCTCTTCCATCAAAGGCCTGGCAGATGAAGAGAGCCTGACTGTGCCCTTTCGCTCACTTCTTTCCTTTCTTTCTCATTTCCCACTCTGACCGTGACTTGATCTTGGTGTGGATTTTACATTTCCGCCTTGGCTCAGCTGGCCCCGGCCCTCACCGCCGGTTCAGAAGGAACCCCACTCTGGAGGGCTGCCTCTAAGTCCAAGGCCCTGTGTGTAAAATCCAGCCCCCGGGATGGGCCCCTGTCAGGGCTGGCAGGTGCCTGATAAGCTGGGTTCCGGAGCTTCAGCCTGCGCCGCAGTAAGGCCACCTGGCGCGGTCACCGGATAGGGGCCATTGTACAGAGCAGGACGGCTCAGGTGTCCGGGCCTTGGCTTTCTGCACGAACCGTCAGGAGATGAGGGTGGCAATGTGCCTGGGGCAGACACCGTCTTTAGCCCGAGCACACCTGAATATAAATTAACCAGTTCAAATTAGAGGTAAGCTGTTTTTCAAGAGCATTGTATGAATACTTAGGAATCTCAGGGATGTTTCTGCTAGGGTTTTTCTCAGGCAAATGCCAAACATCATTATTGCATTCATTTATCAGCATAGCCCATTTCTCTTCTGGGCTTCAGTCAAAGAGCTGAAGCCCGGAGCTATCTAGGACAGGCATTTTCTTAATCTGGGGTGGGCTTTAGATAGACGATGAACCCCCAGAAATTGTATGAAAAATGTTATTGGATATATGTGTTAGCAAGTTTTATTTTTCCTGATTTTTTTCTTTTTTATCTTGGAGAGAGAAAGGTATAGTTTAATCAGATATCCAGAGATGTCTGTATATATATATTTAAAAATTTGCTATGTCTTTCTCTAGAACAATAACCATGGTTTTTTTTTTTTTTAAATAAATGTAGATACATATGGATTAGAAGACTTAACATTGTGAAAATGTCAATACTACCGAAAGTGGTCTATAGATATAACGCAATCCTGACCCAAATTCCAACACCATTCTTTACTGAAATGGAAAAATAATCACCAACTTTATATGGAAAGGAAAGAGGCCCTGAGTAGCCGAAGCAATATTGAAGACGAGGAACCAAGTAGAAGGCCTCACATTTCCTGATTTCAAAGCATACTATATGGCCACAGTAATCAAAACAGCCTGGGACTGTTCAGTGACACATAGACCAACGTAACAGAACTGAGAACCCAGAAGTAAATCCACCCATCTATGTGCAGCTGATTTTTGACAAGGGGTCAAAGCTTATTCAATGGAGAAGAAACAGTTTCTTTAACAAATGGTGCCGGCAAAACTGGATATCCATGTGCAGAAAAATGAAACAGGATTCATACCTCACACCATACACAAAAACTAACTCCAAATGGATCCAAGACCTAAATGTTAAAGCTCGAATTATAAAGTTCCTGGAAGATAATACAGGGACAAAACTATGGAACCTACTTTCCTTTAGAAATAGGCTATCAAACACAATGACAAATGAAAGAACAACAAAAGACATATTAGATAACTAGGACCTCCTAAAAATTAAAAATTTGTGCTCATCAAAAGACTTTATCAAAGGAGTGAAAAGAGATCCCACGAACTGGGAAAAAATCTCTGGGAACGACATATCAGATAAGGGTCTAATCTCCAAAATACACAGAAAACTTCAACAACTAAAAAGACAAACAATCCAATTAAAAAATGGACAAAGGACATGAACAGGCACTTCACCAAAGAAGACGTTCAAGCGGCCAACAAACACATGAAAAGATACTGACAATCATTAGCCATTAGAGAGATGCAGATCAAAACTACAATGAAATCTCATCTCACCCCTGCAAAAATGGCACTGAACAAAAACACAGAAAAGAACAAATGCTGGCAAGGTTGTGGGGAGACTGGAACCCTGGTCCATTGTTAGTGGGATTGTAAAATGGTACAACCACTGTGGGAAATGGTATGCTGCTTTCTCAAAGAACTAGAAATAGAAATACCTTATGATCCAGCAATTCCACTCCTAAGTAAATAAGATCTAAGAGCAGTGACCTGAACAGACATATGCAAACTTATGTTCATTGCAGCTGGGAGAAAGACGTGGCAGTCTGCTTCCGTGAAGAAACTCTGTGGGGCAGTTCTACTCTGTCCTATAGGGTCGTTACGAGTTGGAATTAACAGCAAAGGGTTTTAATGGGTTCATTGCAGCCCTCTTCACAACAGCAAAAAGATGGAAACAACCTAAGTGCCTGTCAACAGATGAATGGATAAACAAATTGTGGTATATACACACAATGGAATACTACTCAGCTACAAAGAATAATAATGAGTTCTTAAAACATATTATAACATGAATGAATCTGAAGAACATTAAGCTGGGTGAAAAAAGGCAATCACAAAAGACAAATATTGTATGGTCTCACTTTTATAAAAAGAAAAAATTAGCTATATGTACAGAAAACAATGATCTTTGGTGGTTACCAGGGATGGGAGGGGAATGGAGGAGGAATTTCTAGATAGTAGACATTTGTTGGAGCCCTGGTGGCACAGTAGTTAAGAGCTTGGCTGTTAACCGAAAGCTTGGGACTTCAAATCTACCAGCTGCTCCTTGGAAACTCTACAGGGCAGCTCTGCTCCGTTGCTATGAGACAGTCAACTCCACGGCAATGGGACTTAGATATTTGTTATTTTCAGTAATGGAAAAGGCAATACCCAATATAGGCGAATTCTGCACAGCTTGATCGAGGTAAATGATGACACTAAAAAGTACACATGAACAAATGACATTTTTGGTAAATGCTGTAACATATACAACTTTGCAAAAACAGCAAATATCAACCAAAATATCTAAGTGTGGCTACATAGGCAAAGAAGTATGCATACATGTGTATAGGAAGTTATACGTGCCTACATACATGAGTGCATACGAGGGTAAGTCAAAAATTGTACACATCTTTATTAAACAAAGATACCAAAATGTGAAGCTATTCTTTCTCAACATATCCACCATCTAGGTCTACACACTTCTGAAGATGGTGTTTCCATCTCTCTAACCCTCCTCCGAAGAATTCTGCACTCTTCGATCTACCCCACATCAAAACAGTAATTTTGGCATCCTCGAGGGATTCAAATCATGTCCCTTTTAAATGTTCTTTGAGTTTGGGGAACAAAAAGAAGTCTGAAAGGGCAAGATCAGGGCTGTAGCGTGGATGGGGTAACGCTTCCCAGCCAGATTCTCATAGGACCACCCTCGCTACCTTTGAAGAACGAGCAGGTCCATTGTCGTGGTGGAAAAAAAAATTCCTAGGTGCAAATTTCATGGCCTTTTTCTCACCAATGCAGTTTTCAATTTTCTTAAAAGTTTTTCATAATAAGCCCCCATGATCATCCTGCGTCCTTTGAGAAAATCCATCAAGATTATCCTTTTGGGATCCCAAAAAACAATTGCCATAACCTTCTGAGCAGTCTTCCCTTTCTTGGCTCATCTTCGAGGTCCTCCCCACCTTCCTTAAAACACTTATTCCACCTAAAAACTGTTTTTTTTTCATGTAAGGCGGCATTCCCATAAACTTGTTGCAAAGCTTTTATGACTTGGGAAGATGTCTACTCGAGTTTTGTCAAAAATTTGATATTAGCCTTGACTTCAAAATAGTTTTTTAATAGCACAAAAAGTATCCTTTTTTTTTTTTTTTTTAAGGCACCCTAATGAGACTAAAGGAAACCCTGGTGGCATGGTGGTTAAGTGCTATGGCTGCTAACCAGAGGGTCGGCAGTTCGAATCTGCCAGGCACTCCTTGGAAACTCTATGGGGAAGTTCTACTCTGTCCTATAGGGTCGCTATGAGTCGGAATCGACTTGATGGCACTCGGTTTGGTTTTCTGGTAATGAGACTAAGACGGTGTGTTACTGAGAGAACTTGTCTGCACCCATCTACTGATCACAGAGATATGTTTAAACACGTTTTGTTGGAATAAAACCATGTATGTATGAACTGGAAACCAGTATATCTATAAGCATAGCTATACACCTGCTTGTCAGTGCTGCATATATATTCATGTTAATAATAAAGCACAAAGGGGGCACAGCTATGGATACTTCCTAGACATAGCTCACAGGAGTGGTTTAGTGGGTTTGAAGGCTTAGGACCTCAGTCTCATGGGACAGTTCAGTCAACTGGCATAATATAGTTCATAAAGCTTATGTTCTACATCCTAGTCTGGTGAGTAGCATCTGGGATCTTAAAAGCTTTTGAGTGGCCATCTAAGATACAACTATTGCATCTAATCATCTGGAGCAAAAGAGAAGGAAGAAAACCAAAGGCTTAAAGAAGAAAGTACTCTGCAGGATTAATAGCCTATCCTGAGACCAGAAGAACTAGATGGTGCCCGGCTACCACTACCGACCATCTGACCAGAGACACAATAGATGGTCCCAGAGAGAATGAGAGAACAACAACGTAGAACAAAACTCAAAATCTTAAAAAAGTCCAGGTTTACTGGAAACCCTGAGACAGTCACCCTGAAACACCCTTTAAACCTGAAACTGAAACCACTCCCAGAGGTCACCTTTCAGCTAAATAACAGGTAAGTTCATAATGTAAAATCACCTGTGAGAACTCTGTTCTTTAAAAAAAGAAAAAAAAAAAAAAAAAAAAAACAATATGAGACCAAACGTCAACATTTACCCTAAAGCAAAGATGAGTCAGTAGTGGGGGGGGGGGGGGGGGGGAGGGCAGGAAGGCTAAATTAATGGAAATAGAACAACCAGAATGGAAATAATGAGAATGTTGCCGCTTGTGAAATATGTAACCAATATCATTGAGCAAAATGCATAAAACCAAAAACCAAACCCAGTGCCGTTGAGTCGATTCTGACTCATAGCGACCCTATAGGGCAGAGTAGAACTGCCCCAGGTTTCCAAGGAGAGCCTGGCGGATTCAAACTGCCGACCCTTTGGTTAGCAGCCATAGCACTTAACCACTACACCACCAGGGTTTCCAACAATATGCATAGAAATTGTTAAATGGGAATCTAATTTGCTGTGTAAACTTTCACCAAAAACACAATAAAATATTATTTAAAAAGAAAAACCACATAATCACACCCCTTTACTCAGTGAAACAATGCCTCTAAATACACATTACCAAGGAAATAATTCAAAATAAAGACCCATCTGTACAATAAAAAAATGTAGCTGCAAAATGACCTCCTAAGTGTGTTCTTAGGGAGCACCCCCTATGTGTGTGGGATTCTCCTAGCCACTGTGCTGGAAAAACCCTCTGCTGTCGAGTAGATTCCGACTCATGGCCACCCCATGTGACAGAGCAGGACTGAGCTCCAGATGGTCTTCTTGGCTGTAATCTTTATGGAAGCAGATTGCCAGGGCTTTCTTCCATGGCATTGGTGGGTGAAATCAAACTGCCAACTTTTAGGTTAGCCAAATGAAGCACGTTGCTGTCAAGTTGATTCTGACTCATGTTGTTGTTAGGTGCTATGGAGTCTGTTCCTACTCATAGCAACCCTCTGTACAACAGAACGGAACACTGCCCAGGCCTAAGCCATCCTCACAATTGTTGTCATACTTGAGCCCACTGTTGTAGCTACCGTGTCAATCCATCTCTTGAGAGTCTTCCTCTTTTTGGATGACCATCTACTTTACCGAGCATGTTATCCTTCTCCGGGACTGATCCCTCCTGATAACATGTCCAAAATATGTGAAACGAAGCCTCTCCATTCTCGCTTCTAAGGAACATTCTGGCTGTACTTCTTCCAAGACAGATTTGTTTATTATTCTGGCAGTCCATGGTATATTCAATATTCTTCACCAACACCACAATTCAAAAACATCAATTCTCCTTCAGTCTTCTGTACTCATTATCCAGCTTTCGCGTGAATATGAGGTGATTGAAAACACTGTGGCTTAAGTCAGACACAACTTTATGTCGTCTGCACATCCCAGGCTGTTGATGAGTCTTTCTCCAATCCTGATGTCCCATTCTTCTTCATATAGTCCAGCTTCTCAGATTATTTTCAACTCACAGCAACCCTATATGACAGAGTAGAACGGCCCCACAGGGTCTCCTAGGCTGTAATCTTTAAGACAGAACTGCCTGGTCTTTTCTGCCATGGAGTAACTGGTGGGTTCAAACCGTGGACCTTTCAGTTAGCAGCTGCATACTTAATGACTGTGCCACCAGGGCTCTTTGCAGAGTGCTTTAGGGCCTATAGAGTGTTTTCACATGTATTAATTTATTTAGTTTTTATGGCTTCCTTGGGAGAACGGCCTCATTTCCATTATCATCTCTATTGGGTCCCCGTTGCACAAAGGAAGAAGGTGAACTTTAAGAGAGTTTAGGAGACTTATGTGAGGACTGAATTGGGTAAATACAGAGCTAGCCCACAAACCAATGCTCCTGGCTTCAAGTCCAGTGTGCTCGATCCACTGCCTGTGAAGCCATGGACACGTGATGAGTTACAAGCTCTCCTGGGAGGTTTCTGCCCAGCACCTTTCTCCGCTCCACTAAGGCAAAGTATCTGCGCATCCAGGATTAACACATGCTGACAGAGCTCTTCTTAAGAGAATCCAGGGACTGTGGCTACACAGTCTTTTCCAGTTGCTTGTGCTGATGGCTCTATTATTGTATTTACTCTATACGGATTTAGAAAAGGGTTGAATAGACATAAATTAACTCTCTGAGCTTTGGTCTTCTGTGAAAGCAAACATCACCTATTCCACACGGCTGTTGTAATGATTAAAGGAGCTCAGATATAACCGATTGCCATCAAATTGATGTGTGGCAGAGTAGAACAGTGTCCATAGTATTTTCAATGGCTGCTGTTTCGGAAGCTGATCACCAGGCCTTTTTTTTGAGGCACCTCTAATGGACTCAAACCTCCAACCTTTCAGTTAGCAGGCAAGCATGCTAACCATTTGCATTGCCCGGGGACTCAAAGATAATACGTGGAGAGCACTTGGCATGTCATATTTGCTCAAACAAAAGTAACAATTATTTATAATAGCAATATATTATTAGAGGTTATAATAATATAAAAATACTATTACTTCTATTTTGCAGCTCCCAATATATAGCTACCAAGCTATTGTTCAAGGCAAATATTTTGAATGCAGGCATATACACAGAGGTCACAGGCTTAGATCGGCCAGCCCTGCTAGCAGCCGGCAAAGAAACTGCCAGCAGAGCCCCCAGCCTGAATACTGCCGAGTTTCCCTAGTTGGGCACCATGCCCTGGACAGCCTGTCGGCCTAAGGGTGCATGGCAAGGCATTCCATCCCGCTGGCACAAGGTCAGGTGAACACCTAATCAGTTCTCTCATTCAGCTGGGGGTGTCGCCTACTGTCTGAGTTGCCTAGTGCTGCTATAACAAGAAGTACCACAAGCGGGAGACTTTAAAGAACAGGAATTTATTATCTCACAGTTCTGAAGGCTAAAACTCCAAATCAGGGTCTCATTCTTTCTGTGGGCCTCTCTCCTAGTTTCTGGTGTCTTCCTGTAATCCCCGGAGTTCCTTTGCCTGCAGATCGGTCCTCACACAGCATCTATCTGTCCCTGTGTCTGTGTGTCTTCTTACAAGACACCACTGAGAAGTGATTAGGTTTAAAACCCACGCTACCCTGGTATGATCTCATTAACATAAAAGAAAACCCCTACTGTATTTCCAAACAGGGTCATAATCACAGGTATAGGGGTTAGGGCTTCAACAGACCTGTTTGGGGAACAAAATTCCACCCCTAACACCTGTCATTGTGGTCTAGCCTGAGGTAGCATCGGTGGGACACCATCGTTTCTTCAGCCCACCAGGCTGCACCTGCATTTCCTATAAGGAGTCCTGCATCAGAGAAAACAGTCCCTATATTTCCCCCTGGTTATGTGCACAGAAATCCCCTCAGCCAGATGTGGGGTGTGCCTGCTGCGTCCCTGGCAGTAAAGAAGGCAGGCAATGTGTGGGAGGAGGGGTGAGGAAGGGGAACAAAGACCGAGAGAGGGGAGAGGAAGATGGGAAGCCAAGAAAAGGAAGAGATGGAATCATTGGCGTTAAATAGTTAATGAGGAGTAAGATTACAAAATTCGACAACAGGTATCCCATGTCGCGTTGGTCCATTTGCACAGGTGTCCTGGAACACCTCCTTCTGGTTGTGCTATAAATTCTAAGGAAAAGAATTTCCCCTGGAGATCTGCTTCCTAGGCTCGGACTGTGATCCGCTGTGATCCCCTGTGCCTTCGGAGCTTTGTTCTCCGTGAGGCTGGCCCCAATGAGCCGATGGTGGCCCTGCGGGTGAGGGTTCACCAGGCACAGCCTCCCTGGGGGCAGAGCAGCTCCACAGGCCCAAACCTCCCCACTTGGCCCTCCGCACAGGAAGAATGAAAAAGGAATAACACATGGTTTTGCAGCCCCTTCTGACTTTAAGATGCTTACCCATTGCCCTAGAGTCACCTCCGATTCATGGAGACCCCACAGGACAGAGGAGAGCTATTCCAGAGGGTATCCAAGGCTGTAATCTTTACGGAAGCAGACGACCAGGTCTTTTCTTTTGGTTAGCAATCGAGTCTTAACTATTGTGCCACCAGAGTTCCTTTAAGGTGCTTGGAAATCCCTAAAAATTGGGGCCGTATGCAAACATCAGATCCTCTGAGGTTTGTTGTTTTTAGCTGCCATCCTGTGTGCCCCCGACTCAAGGTGACCCCAGGCACAATAGCACTAAATACTGCCTGCTCCTGTGCCATCTCCATGATTGGTTACTGATCAGACAATTGTGATCCTTGGGGTTTTCACTGGCTGATTTTCAGAAATAGATCACCAGGCCTTTCTTCCTGGTCTTAGTCTGGGAGCGCCTCTGAAACCCATTCAGTATCATAACAACACACAGGCGTCCAGTGACAAAAGGAGGTAGCTACACATGAGGTGCGTTGGCTGGGAACCAAACACAGGTCTTCCACACAGAAGGTGAGAATTCTACCACTAACTGCCCCCCAGGCCCGACAGCACTAGAGAGGTTTTATTTTTGAGGTCTGTTTTGCTCACTTCTGTACCTCCTGAGTTAATCCATTTGTATTTGATCTTCTCCAGAGACTAAGCCAAATCAAAGCTACATGTGATGAAAGACCAATCTAAGCACTAGGCAACCCGGAAACAATCACTCCCCTTTCCCTTGGGCTCCAGGCAGGACTTAAGCTCTCACTCGTGTGTTGTATGTCAGTTAGGATGAGCTAGGTTTTGCTGTGGTGGTCCACTACAGGTTGGCTGGAGGCTCGGCTCCTCTTAGTCTTTCAGGGACTCAGGCTGACAGAAGCTCCATCTCAACACATTTGCCATGGCAGCAGGGGAAGACAGCATGGTGAGACATGCCTCATTCCTAAACCTCCCAGCCATAGGTTGCATGCATCACTCCTGCTCACTCTTCATTGGCCAAAGCAAGTCACATGGTTTCACCTAACATCAAGCAAGGGGGGAAGTGCAATCCTAGCACGTGCCTGGAGGAGAGCCAGATACTCGTCAACAGCCCTGATGCTCGTCGTAACTGTGTTTATGTATCCTACCAGTTGCCATCAAGGGCATTCCAACCCATGGTGACCCCACGGGTATCACAGTTGAACTGTGCCCCAGAGGGCTTTCAATGGCTGATTTTTCAGAAGTAGATCGCCAGGCCTTTCTTCCGTACGCATCCTATTTCCCTTTTAGTACAATGTGAGCTCATAGAGGGCAAGAATCAATTCAACACAGTTACATCTGCCTCCATCACCTAAGCCAGGGTCTGGCACAGACATTCCCACTGCCGTCGAGGCGATTCCCAGTCATAGAGACCCTGTAGGACAGAGCAGAACTGCCCCATAGGGTTTCTGACACTGTAATCTTTATGGAAGCAGGCTAATCTTTCTCCTGAGGAATGGCTGGTGAGTTCAAACCGCTAACCTTTTGGTTAGCAGCCAAGCGCTTAACTACTGTGTCACCAGGGCTCCTTGTCTGGCACATGGCAAACATTTGTTGAATGAATTAATAAGTTTCCCCACATAATGAGGAGGTACACCCAGGAATTTAGGGGCTTTGGTTTTGTGTGGTACTGTCACTTGTCCACGTCCCAGGGGAATGTCCTTTCCCAGAATCCCCTTCCTTGTATGAATCAGGGTCGATTTCCTGAGCTTTGGGAGGTGAAATGGGGAGAGAACAATTATCCTCAGGCAGGAATGGTGTCCAGCCTAGACACAGGTGCACCGTGGTTTCTAGGCATCTCTCGACAAGCATTGGACTTGGTGGGAGCATTCCCAGAGATTCTTGAGAATTGCAGCAGTTTCTCCCCAAACTTTAGAAACCACTCACTTAGGTGTTTCAGGCCAATGTCATCAGGGACTCTTTCCAGGACCTTCTAGCTGCATCTGCCCAGCTTTCACCCCCCCAGTTCTTCCCACTCCATGTAAGCTGTCAATCCTACAGCAGACCTCTTTGTTCCCATGCTCCATAAAACCAGTTGCCATCTCATCAGCTCCAACTCCGTGTGTCAGAGCAGAACTGCGCTCCACAGGGTTTTTAACGGCTCATTTTCCAGGAGTAGATCCCCAGGCCTTTCTTCCAAGGCATCTCTGGGTAGATTTGAACCTCCTACCTTTTGGTTAGTAGCCAAGCACTAAGCCATTTGCACTACCCAGGGACTCCCACATACTACACAGAGAAGCATTAATACAGGGGTCTTCCTTTATTTTTTCCAAGGATTAAATAGGATTTCCCCTTTGGCCACGCTCCGAAGAAACCATTACATTTACTCCTTAGGAAAGTCCTCTAAAGATTTTCTATCCTTTTCTTCCTCAAGTCTTAGATGGAAAGGGGGCCTAAGAATTGTTTCCAAGTTCTGGAGAGCTCCTGCTAGCAGCCTGCTTCATCTCTCCATCCACCAACAGCCTCTCTCCTGGGCAGAGGTATCAGTTTTGTGACAAGTAAATTAGGAACAGGTGTAGCCAGAGACAGTCAATCTCGCAAGGTTTACAAGAAGATCGTCAAACGTGCCGGGACCTGTCCATCCTGACCTCTAAGTGCACTATCTTCCGATGGAATGCTGAGCTCCCCAGCTCGCCTCTTCTAGCAGAGCCTGTTATTTCCCACTTCCTGAAATCCTGAACCAAGGGAAACTGCTACTGTGCAGGGAATACTGACGCCTGGTCGAACTGAGGTTTCAAGAATGCATGTTTCATCTCTAAACTCTTTAACTCCCTTTCAGTGAAAAATGGCCATTTATTTCAATGCTGTCCCTGGGTGGTACAGACGGTCAAGCACTTGCTACAAACTGAAAGGTTGGTGGTTTGAATCTACCCAGAGGCAACTTAGAAGAAAGGCCTGGAGATCTACTTCTGAAAAATGGGGCATTGAAAACCAGGGCTTCTAAATGGTTCTTTACGTTTCGAACCCCTGCTAATAATTTTCATTTCTAACAAGTTCCCAGGTGATGCTGCTTAGGGATCAGGTCTGAGAACTAGCAGAACAGTGGTTCTCAAAATTTATTACACGTGAGAATCACCTGAGGATCTTGTTAAACTGTAGATTCTGATTCAGTATACCCTGGTGATATACAGCTGCTAACCAAAGGTCGGCAGTTCGAATCTGCCAAGCACTCCTTGGAAACTCTACGGGGCAGTTCTACTCTGTCCTATAGGGTCACAACGAGTCAGAATGGACTGGGATTGGTTTTGGGGTTTTTCTTTCATGCCTGTGGTGCAAATGCAAATTCTCAGCAGGGATTCAAACCAGAATGAACTTGTTCGAAGGCCTGTTGAAAACCCTGTGGGGCACAGCTCTACTCTGACACACAGGGGGTCGCCGTCAGTCAGAGTCAACTTGATGGCAGCTGGTTTTGTTTTGTCTCAATGTGGAGACTCCAGAAGCTGAGGGAGCAAAGCCTGACACCTCTTTAACAGTGCCGAGTAGATTAACTGATTGCTGGAAGCAAGTAATGAAAATTTCATAATTCGGCAGGATTCCTGGAGCTTGTGCAGAATTACTCAGGTCGTCTCGGGTTGCCAGCACTGACCCACCTCCAGTGTCCCAATCAACATCATCTGTAGCCCTGAGGCCTGTCTCCTTAAACAACAAATATTTACTGGGGGTTCTTCTGTGCTCATCATTGCCCTAGACTCAATGGGGATTCTCCTCCAGCTGCTCCTTCTGTCTCCTTCATAGCTTCCTCTCCCTCTGTCAGTTAAGTAAACACAGCAACAGTGACGACAGGATCAGCTAAGAGTCACTGAGCTTTCACTCCCGTGGCTGATTTCTCTTAGCTGAGCGTGCAAAGTTCCCAACTTCCACCAGAGGGCAGCACATCCACAGGGTCAGCCCCACACCTTGTTCTCAGCTCCGGTCCCTGCAGGGAGCCTGGTGGCCTAGCGCTTAAGAGCTGGGCTGCTCATCAGAAGATCGGCAGTTAGAATCCACCAGCCGCTTTGGGGAAACTCTACGGGGCAGTTCCACTCTGTCCTATGGGTCGCTATGAGTCGGAATCGACTCGACGGCAGCGGGTTTGGTTTTGGTTGGTCAGTGTAGATAGCAAGGAAGAGCCACGCCCTTGCAATAAGGGGGTGAATGTGGGTTGGAGGGAGGGGACACCTGTACAAATTAGTGAGAGAGTCTGCATGTCACGTGTGTGACTACACGTCTGCCTACGGCTGGGTGGAGACGCATGCGTCCTTAGAACAGCTGCCGTGGAGTCGGCTGCGACTCACGGCTATGCCACGCGTGTCACACTAGAACTGTGCTCCCTAGCGTTTTCCGTGACTGATTTTTCATAAGTAGGTCACCAGGCCTTTCTTCCAAGGTGCCTCTGGGTGGACTTGAACTTCCTTCCTTTCAGTTAAGAGCTGAGAGCATTAGCCATTTGCATAAGTCCTGGCAAAGGCATAGTCACTATTTCGTTCAACATTTATGAGCACTTACTGTTTACCAGAAATTGTGCTATTTGATGAATTTTTTTCCTTTAATAAGGAATCATCTGTAGTTAGCACTTGAATTGCGTGAGGGCAGTGCCATTGTAGTTGAAATGTATTTGTTTTAACGCTTAACTAAAATAAATATTTGGCTCTAATCTTGCTGACTTATACGGCATCCTTTTCTGTTAATAGCAACAAAAAAAATGTAACGATATGCAGGCAAGACTGTTTTAATGAGCTTGGGCCAGGGAGGGCTGCAGGAGAGAATGTCAGAGTTATTTCCTCATTCCCAAATTAAGCTACAGAATTTAAAAAAGCATTGCTTTCGAACCCACTTGGTAAACTGTACCCATGGAGCCCGTGTTCTATGATGCCATATTTGCACACAAGGCACTCCTTGGAAACTCTACAGGGCAATCGACTCCATGGCAGTGGGAGTGGGTGGGTGCTGTGCAAATAGCCCATCAGCAGCTCTCAGAGGGAGACTTCTGAGTGTTGTCCTGGGCTGGGACGTGGCCTTCTGGCGGCCAGGGGGGCAGGGAGGATGGCAGTGGATTGCCAAGGACGTCAGGCCCAAGATTGGGAGAGGCAGTTGCCAGGCGTTTCCAATCAAAGACCGAGGCCAAAGACTAAAACATTGTCTTGGCAAATGGGAGCTCAGTAGGAGCCAAAGGCCAGGAGTGGGAGGTATTTTAAAAGATGAGAGGAACAGGAGGAAGAGGAAAGGGGCTGCAGGAAGTTGCTGGCACCTCTTGAAGGAGTAGCAGTCAACAGTTATGTCTAGGCAAGTTATTGCCTCACTGAATCCCGACAGTAATTATGGGCGAGGTACTGATATTATCTTCCCATTTAATGGAAAGGAAGCCAATGCACAGAGAGGTTACATTACTTGCCTACTATCACACAGCTGTGGTAAAGCTGCATTTGAATTCAGGCTGGTAGGCTCCAGGGTCTCTCTGCTCATTGTCACTGTTAGCAGCCTTTGAGTCGGCACAACGCAGTGAAAGGCTGCCTGGTTCGGTACCATCCCCGTGATCAGTTGCGGATAGGATCATTGCGATCCATACGGTTTTCACTAGCTCATTTTCAGGAGTAGATCACCAGGCCTTTCTTCCCACTCCATCTTAGTCTGAAATCCCCACTGAAACCTGTTCAACATCATAACGTTAACCTGACTACAGGAGGCCCAAGATGGAGTCACTTATGCTAAGCCCCACATCAACAAACCAAAACCTAAGTTTTTATTTGATTGTAAACACCTGACCTTCCCAGAAGCCAAAACCTGAGTCAAACAATGTGTGCTTGCCACCTCAGCTGTAGTGTAGGACCCAGCTACAAAAGTTCCCAGTATGCCATAGAAGGAAAGTAGCTTAGAAATAACCAATCACTTTTTGCCCAGTGTTGCTCTCTTGTTCTCACACAACCCTGCCTATAGAACCTTTGTTTCTTTCGCTTATCCTTCTGAGCTCCAGTCTGACTTTCAAACTAGGTGCTGCCCAACGCATGAATTGCTAACAAAAGCCAACAAGTTCCAACAAAAATTGTTTTGTTGAAAATTTCTTTGAACAAGAGCAACACACAGCCTCCAGTGACAGACAGGAGGAGACTGTGCACGAGACTCATTGGCTGAGAGTCGAACCCGGGCCTCCCTCGAGGAAGGGGAGAATCCTCCTACCAACCACCACTGCTCCCCATCTGCTTATTAACCTCTGCACTAAGCTGCTTCTCTGCGTTCTCGGCCTTGGGGTGATGGCTCAGTAAACTGGAGTATTAGTCAATGGAATGTTACTCAGTTAAAAATCATGAAAATAATTACAAAGGAAATACAGCAAAATGTTACCTACTGTTAAATCTAGGTGGTGGGGTCATACGTACCTGGTATATTATTTTCTGAAATATTTAAATAATTTTTAAAATGTAAATGCTTATAAGACAATGTATAAAACTTACATTAAAAAAAACTATCTGTAGAGGAAGGTCTTCTGTACAGAACGTTTACGACTTTATGTTTTTTTTAAATTAAATCTGGCAATTTCAGAAACACTTCAGGAGCCCTTAGGGCAGCTTCGGGCCACCCTGGCAGCAGAGCCCAGGTTGCTCAGGGAGGCCCAGGGTCCCAGGAAAGGAGTGGGCTGCCCAGGGTCTGGCAGTTTGCCTGGTGTGCATCTTAGTGTGGACCAGAGGGCTAATTCGGAGGGGCCTCCCAGGTGGCTGTGGACACTTGTTACTTTGCACATCTCCATCTCTGTCACTGTGTGTCCAGGAATGAAGTGGAACAGAAAAACGAGGGCCTTATAAGTCCAGATGGAGTCCCTGGACGGTGAAAGCAGTTAACACTCTCAGCTGCTAGTCAAAAGGTTGAAGGTTTGCGCCGACCCAGAGGCTCCCTGGAAAAGAGGCCTGGCAATCTTTGTCTGAAAAATCAGCATTAAAAGCCCTACGGAGCACAGTTCTACTCTGACACACATGGGTCACTGTGAGTCAGGGTTGACTTGATGGCAGCTAGTTTTAAATATGCGGATGCTGGGAACACGGGAATAAGCAAGACAGTGTGATTCCTGCTCGCTGAGACCTGTGGTCTAGTTTCTTGCTGGCCCTGCCTCTCGTTTGAGGGCAATGTGGTTACAAAGCGGCCCCTCAGGGACATGGGAAGAGGAAGAGGGAGAGAGCAGCAGAATCAGGGCCAGGCGGTCAGACTGGAGGCTGTGAGCGCACCTGAGCGAGGTATGGCACAACTGTACACACGTGTAGCTCTTTGTTACCCTCCACACCAGAGACAGCAAACCTGGCGTGCAAATGACTTATGCTGACAAACACTGTACGTGTTTACACAGATCAATTAACCAAAATTATGCTCCATAATGAAAACTGCTGTTTCAGACACTCAGCGATGGGACCAGGCCCTGAACATCCCTCTGGGATGTGGAGGCCGGACAGCATCCCTGGACACTTGGCGGGTCACTCATAAGCCACAGTGATCGAAGTCTGTCAAGTTCAGGGTCCTGTGGCACCTGAACAGGGCTGTGAGGGGTGCCGCTGGGAATAGACCTCGGCTGTGCCCCCCCTCCCGCCATTGGCGGGGAAGGGAAAGGGGACATGAACAGTGCTCAGGCCCCTGTGTGCCCCTCTGCCCCCTTGGTGGCCCCTGACCAGCCCCATCCCAGGCCTCTCTGTCCTTTTGTCTGTCTCCCACTCCTTGTGCTCCTGGACAGAGAGAAACCAATCAAGCAAGCCGAGAAAGAAGAGTAGGTTTCTCTCCTCTCCTCCCCACCCCTCCCCCCTCCTCTTCTCTGTTGTCCTTTCCTTTCTTTCCCTTCCCTTCCTTTTCATTTTTCCTTCCTTTCATACTAGTATTTTAAAATAATATTTATTTTTTTATCGGATTACAAAAATAGTGCATACTCATTGTGGAAAATCTAGAAATTTTAGAAGAGCCCAACAAAGAAAATAAAAAGCACGTGGAGCCCTGTGGTGGGCACGCATGCTTTAGATCTCGGCTCCTACACCCGGCATACACGTGCCTTTTACTACAGGCCTGCACTGTGCATCAAGCTTTGAAACCTGCTTTTGTTACCTAACAATACTTCATGGACTGTGCCTTTTCTCAGATCATTGACCATTTTTCTTCAACTTCACTTTTAATGGTTATGTGGTGTTATGGATTGAATTGTGTCTCCCCAAAACATGTGTTGAAGCTCTAACACCTGTACCTGTAAATAGGACCCATCTGGAAATAGGGGTTTCTTTTGCCATGTTAATGAGGTCATACCAGGGTAGGGTGGGTTCTAAACCTAAACACTTCTGAGTGTCTTATAAAAAGAGGAAGATAGACCCAGGGACACACACAGGGAGAGACAGATGCCACGTGAGGACCCAACAGTGGTTCTTGCCTACAATAATTAATGCTATGTTGGTGCTTTTCTATTTCCATCATTCCTTCTACATATACTAATTAACACACCCAGTGGTGTCGAGTCAATTTTTAAAGAAGAGCAGTCCCTACTCCCCCATTACACGAGAACAATGGACCCAGAGACACAGCTAGGGGGAGACATGCCGTGTGAGGATCGCCTACAAGCAAAGGAATGCCAAGGTTTGTGGCAACAGCTGGAAGCCAGGAGAGAGGCTACAGGAGGACTGGACCAGCACACCACCGCCCTGATTTAGACAATTAGCCTCCTGAACTGTGAGATAATACATTCCTGTTCTTTCACGCCACCCACTTGTGGTATTTGTGTTACAGCAACACTGGGAACTAAGATATGCAGTGCCCTACAATGTGCAAGTGTAAGGACTTATCAGTCAATGGTGTCCCCAACATCTTGGTACCCCAAGCTCCCTCCTTCCCTCCCTACATAATGTCATCCCTCCTCTCTTAACCTTACTATTTCAGTATAACACTAAACTCAGAGTTTTCATTTACTTTTTTGGTAGGGGATGTAAGCAGGGAAAGAGGTGGGCAGTAAGCTGAGTCTAAGCCCCTTAGAGGAAGAGGGGGCAGGCAGCTTCACACTCATATTGCTGTTGTTAGCTGCCATTGAATCAATTGCGACTCAAGGTGACCCCACGTGTGCAGAGTAGAACTGCTCCATAGGGTTTTCAAGGCCGTGACCTTTTAGAAGCAGATCTCCAGGCCTGTCTTCTGAGGTGCCTCTGGGCGGCTTTGAACCGCCAGCCTTTGGCTACTTGCCAAGCACTTAACCGTTTGCACCATCCAGCCACCTTACATTCATTCACACAGGGTCTCAAAATAAAGATGCCTGACGTGATCCCTGGTGCCATGGCACACTCAGTTGTGTTACACTACACAATGGAAAGACAGTCATCGCACAACCTCAGACTGGTGGCCCAGCATCAGACCACAATTCAGTGCATTATGCTTTCATATTTTATAAATCCTATGATTTTCTCATAACTAGCAAATTTTCCAGTGCACGTTTGGGTGTGTGTTAAAAGCATGTGTTTGTTAAATGTAAATATGGGAAATAGATCCTGATTTGTCAACTTGTTTCGGAACCTCTTAATTTTTGGTACATTCGGAGCTTCAGAATATAGAAGTGACCCATTCCTCTTTTGACACCCGTTTGGCACCTGAGAAGCTCTGGTAATAAATGGGTGTCTGCACAATAGAACTTCTGAGAGCCCTGCCATAGTCTGAGACAATGCAGGAAGCAGCCTGTGCACCCAACTACCACAATTTGGAACAGCCCCCTGTGTCTCTGACACACAGTCACCTTTGTGAGGGCTCCAGGTTTCTTCTCAGACATCCGTCTCAGTGCCAGCCTGGCCTGTGTCCATGAACAGGCTTCACAGCCTCAGTGACCCCTTGATCCTTCAGTCCGTTTCAAAGCTCACAGCACCGCACAAGGCTGACAGCAGGCGAGAAGCACCAGCCTTTGCTGGAAGCAGGAAACAGCTGCAGCAACTGGGAAAGCTGGGACTCTGAGGAGTTCAGCCTGGCCCAGGTGGGAGGGGCTGCCTCCCAGGGAAGTGGTGATTCCAAGTACTGGCCCCTGACACCACCCTGGCCTTCAGCCTGACTGCACATGTGCACCCAGTTCCATGCCTACACAGCTTCCACAAACTGCTCCTGGACCTTCAGATGGGTGTGGTGTGGACGCCCTTTCAGCCTCGCTCAGATTCAATCCTGCTGGACAGCCAGAGAGGAAGCAGCAGGGGTCTGGCGGCTGGTGCCCAGGTGAGTTGTGACTCTAACACAGACCAGCTGAATGACCTTGGAGCCTTTCTAATGTTATCCTCCTGGCCTCTGTTTACTCATCTTGTAACCCCTGGGTGGATTCATCAGGGCTCTCAATCTTGGAGAGCTTTTTTTAAAAAAATCGATGCCTGAGCATTACCCCTAGGTGGCATAAGTAGTTTGAGCTCAACTACTAAGTGGTTGGTGGTTGGAACTCACCCATTTAGCACCATGGAAGAAAGGCCTGGCGATTGCATCCATAAGATTACAGCCTAGAAAACTCTCTGAAGCATGGTTCCACTACGTAACACATGAGGTCGCCATGAGTGGGAATCAACTCAAAGGCAACAGCTTTTTTTTTTTTTTGCGGAGGGGGGACTTTCATTCCAGACCAATTAAATTAGCATCTCTAGGTGTGGGCCCTGGTTATGTGGCTAAAAGCTGATGGGTTCATTCTCACGTGCAGAGTCTAAGGTGCAGGCTCGAGGAACCCTGGATGGGGGGATTGCCAAGGGCCCCCCATCCCTGACATTTGTGATTCTGTATATGACATGGGGCCAGGGAGTGTTCCTGGGCTCTGGGTGAGGCGGGGCCTCCCCCATCTCAGGCCTCTTCTCCCTAATACAGGGATCCGGATCCGGGAATGCAGAGGCACTTAGAGCAAGTGGAAACCAGCAAATGGAAATGAACAAGCACCTGATAATGCCTTGCCTTGCATCTGCACAGTACTTTGTAACCATGTGATTTCCTTAACAACTGAGGTAAATTGCACAGCTATTATTACTTCCAGAGGACAGGAAGGAAATACAGCAAGGGACAGGCAGAGAGAGGTCTTCCCAGGTCGTTTCCACCACCCACGCCCCAGCCCCTGGGGCCCACGCCCCTTCTTCCCTTTGCACAGACAAGCGGGGTGCCAATGCGTTGCCAGGCACGGTGCAAGGCACCAGGGCTGTGTCAGCAACACGGCAGATGTGATCTGCCCTCACTGGGAGAGGTAACAACAAACAAAAGCATATTAAATATGGCACACTGCGATATCAGCACCACGAAGGAAACCAGTGGGGCGTCATGCAGTGATGGAGGGAGGCAAAGGTTTCTGTCCACCACCTGTCTGTCAGTCTGTCGTACTGTGGCAGTTTGTGTATTGCTCTGATGCTGGAAGCTATGCCACCAGTATTTCAAATACCAGCAGTTCACCCATGGTGGACAGGTTCCAGCAGAGCTTCCAGACTAAGAGAGATTAGGAGTAAAGCCCTGGCAATCTACTTTCAAAAATCAGCCAATGAAAACTTTATAGATCACAACAGAATATTGTCTGATATAGTGCTGGAAAACAAATCCCCTAAGTTGGAAAGCCAAAAAACCAAACCCGTTGCCGTCGAATCAATTCCGACTCATAGCAACCCTATAGGACACAGTGGAACTGCCCTATAGAGTTTCCAAGGAGCGCCTGGTGGATTCAAACTGCCGACCTTTCAGTTAGCAGCCAAACACTTAACCACTGCACCACCAGGGCTCCCCTGGGTTGGAAGGCACTTAAACTACACAGAGGCAGCAATAATGGTGAAGATGGTGCAGGACTGGGCAATGTTTCCTTCTGTTGTACATGGAGCCACCGAGAGTCGGTGCCAACTCGACAGCAGCTAACAAGAAAGGCTCCTTTAGACGCAGTGGCCTTGGAGGTCCCCACAGAGGAAGTGGCGTTTAATTTGGGATCCGTGAGTTAAAAAGAAGGCAGCTCCAGTGAAGAGCCAGCAGACTCACAGATGGGCCAAAAAAGATGGATTCACCAGAGGCCCCACCAAGTATCAGGGGCCACCTAGAGATTGGATCCTGGGGTACATGAGAAGGAAGGAAATTATTTCCCCCTGGGTCTTCTGCTCACTGCCAAGAACCCCCTCCCTGCTGGGCAGGGCACTGCCTTACAAAATGGAAAAGAAAATCCCGTCACCTGCTGAGGTCTGAGGGCCTCAAAAACCAGGGCTCCAGGGAAGTGCCTTCCTCCATGGGAGCTCCAGCTGAGACCCATCTTGAATGTTAACAGATGGCTACCACCATAGGTAGAAGTCCCTGGATGGTGCAAACAGTTAAGTGCTCAGCTATCATTACATCTAGAGGAGGTCGGTGGTTCAAATCCACCCATAGGGGCCTGGGAAGAAAGGCCTGGTGATCTACATCCAAAAAATCAGCCATTGAAAATACTATGGAGCACAGTTTTACTCTGACTCTATGGGGTGGCCACGAGTCAGAATCGACCCAATGGCAACTGGGTTTGATGAAGGGGGAGGCAGGAATTTCAACCTTCCTACTTAAAAAAACAAAACCAAACGCATTGCTGTCGAGTTGATTCCAACTCATAGCGACCCTACAGGACAGAGTAGAACTGCCCCATAGAGTATCCAAGGAGCGCCTGGTGGATTCAAACTGCCGACCTTTTAATTAGAAGCCATAGCTCTTGACCACTGCACCACCAGGGTCTCCAACCTTCCTACTAATTCCAGGCAATGCCTGCAGAGGCAGCTTCATATTCCCCAGTGGATGGAGTTCTTGGTAGCTACAGTTCACAGTTCCAGTCATTTAACTTGGCTCTGAAGGCTGCTCAGAAAATTTATCCAAGCCGTGGGCTTAAACTGGAGAAACCCCGAGAAATCTGGTTTCATCTGTATCTTCCTTAATTAGCAGATGTGATAAGGGTGGGGGAAGGTGTTCGCACAGGAAAACTAGCAACTATGAAATACAGCTATGAATGGAGTCAGCCAGAAAATGGTCCTTAGGAAGAAAATTTTGGCTCTAACTTTGAGAAACCAGAGGCACTAACCCTGGACAATCAGGGTGAAAAACAACCTGCGGCTTGGTCACTGTCACCATTTTGCTTGATCAATGGCAGCCGGGTTGTGGTTGATCACACTCAGTCCCAGACACATAGTGGGCTGAGGAGGGTGGCGAAGTTCAGCCACTATAAGCGAAAAGACAATTAGGTTTTCTCAAAAGCAAACTCATTTTGCTTCGTTGTCAGAAAAGATTGTGTTTTTTGCAGTAATACGGCACAGATATTTGTCTCCATCATCAATACTAAGCTGTCCCTGCACCCCCATCTTGTCCCTTCATCCTTAGGAAAGCCTTCTCTGACATTTTTGTGAGTTGAGATAGTCCAGACATAGCAAGAACAAAAAGACACTAATTCTGTCTTCAGGAGTCTAGATTTTAGCCCAAGAAATAGAACTCTTTCCAGGAAATAGTATAAAATACATACTTTTTATATCACTTTTGAACTTTGCATATGTAAATAGAAGCCTTGACAAGCAAATCCAAACCACTACTTTGATACTTGAAGTTTTCATAGATACAAAACCAGTTTTAAGTTTGGGAAATGCCCAAATAGAATTCCACAAGAGATGTTATCCCATCCTCTGAGGATGATTTTGGGGCAAAAAGACATGATAAATTTTGTTCACATTTTTATTTATTGGAAACCTGTTTGCAGAGATCTCCACACTTCCCCTGCATTGGGGCTATTTTTGGCAGCTTATCTTTGGGCCCTTGGTCATCGTACTTCATCATTTTGATTCATATTCACGCTCACAGGTGTTGCTTCCTGGGAAAGGTGAGAGCATAGAAGTTGTGCTTTCTCCTCATTGCATGCTGGGGACAGATTCAAAATAGTCCCTTAGAAGATAAAATTAGAACTTCATTGTTTTAGGGAGGTGGCCTTTGGGATGGTTAATTTTACGTGTTAACTTGACTACAGTTCCCAGTGATTTTGCCAAACACTAGACTTGTTGCCATTATTTATATTGATATTATTATACTTATTCAATCTGTATGCTGAACAAATAATCCAAGAAGCTGGACTATATGAAGAAGAATGGGGTATCAGGATTGGAGGAAGACTCATTAAAAACCTGTGTTATGCAGATGATACAACTTTGCTTGTTGAAAGTGAAGAAGACTTGGAGCACTTACTGATGAAGATCAAAGACTACAGCCTTCAGTATGGATTACACCTCAACATAAAGAAAACAAAAATCCTCACAACTGGACCAATGAGCAACATCATGATAAACGGAGAAAAGATTGAAGTTGTCAAGGATTTCATTTTACTTGCATCCACAGTCAACACCCATGGAAGCAGGAGTCAAGAAATCAAAAGACACATTGCATTGGGCAAATCAGCTGCAAAAGACTTCTTTAAGTGTTGAAAAGCAAAGACGCCATCTTGAAGTCTAAGGTGTGCCTGACCCAAGCCATGGTATTTTCAAACACCTCATATACATGTGAAAGCTAGACAATGAATACGGAAGACCGAAGAATTAATGGCTCTGAATTGTGGTGTTGGAGAAGAATATTGAATATACCATGGACTGCCAAAAGAACAAACAAATCCGTCTTGGAATAAGTACAACCAGAATGCTCCTTAGAAGCAAGGATGGAGAGACTACATCTACATACTTTGGACATGTTATCAGGAGGGATCAGTTCCTGGAGAAGGAGATCATGCTTGGTAGGGAGTCAGCGAAAAAGAGGAAGACCCTCAGTGAGATGGATTAACATAGTGGCTGCAACGAGAGACTGAAGCATAACAATGATTACAAGGATGCTGCAGGACCGGGCAGTGTTCCGTTCTGTCGTGCATGGGGTCACTATGAGTCAGAACTGACTCGATGGCACCTAACAACAACGGACTTGTTGCTGATCCATAATGTAATCTAAGGCAATGTAATGGAATCACTTTCCATAATGTAACCTAATGTAATGTAATCAACTAGTTGAAAGTGGAGTTCCCTAGGTTACAATCTGCCTTTAGATTATAAATAATATTTTGGCAAAATTCACTCTCTCTCTTGACTCTGCAGTCTTCTCGTTGCCTGATCTTGGGATGCAAGCTTGCGGAAGTCTCCAGCCTGCTGTCTGACCTACGGATTTTGGACTTACCAATCCCCACAACTGCATGGGCCAATTCTTTGAAGTAAATATATATATGGCACCGTGGTGGCACAATGGTTAAGTCCTTGGCTGGTGGTCTGAACCCACCCAGTGGCTCCACAGGAGAAAGACCTGATGATCTGCTACTGTAAAGATTAAAAAAAAAAAAAAAAACCTATGGGGCAATTCTACTCTGTCACATGAGGTCACTATGAGTCCAAATTGACTCCATGGCACCCAACGACAACAACAAATACACATATTGGTTTCTCTGGAGAACCCTAAGACAACCTTCAATAAATGTGCTTCTCTTAATACCCTTCTCTGTCTTAGCCACAAGCTAAAGGTATGTAGGAAACCCCGGTGGCGTAGTGGTTAAGTGCTACGGCTGCTAACCAAAGGGTCGGCAGTTCAAGGTATGTATCAGCCCAAATTCGGCACAAGTCCTGTGCAAATTGCACACAGTTTCAGCAGTGCTGCAAACATCTAACAAGATGATGGCTCCATAACGGAACTTCTGGCTCTCCAGAAACAGGCTTAGCTGTCCTAATAATTAAATCATGTGGGGTGGGCCAGATGATCCAATCAGTTGCCTAGAATCCACTCCTTGGGCCACCAGAAAACACAGTGAGCCCCTCAGAGGCTGGGACTGTGTCTTGATCGTCTTTCCACCCCCAGTTCTTGGTCCAGAGTAGAAGCCAAAACCAGAGCTCAATAGCACTTGC
Organism: Loxodonta africana; assembly: GCF_030014295.1. NCBI lineage: Eukaryota > Metazoa > Chordata > Mammalia > Proboscidea > Elephantidae > Loxodonta > Loxodonta africana. Next base: position 72,910,031 of record NC_087358.1, read on the forward strand.
TGAGGTGAACTGAATTCTTTGGTTTTGTGTATATGCCTGGGCAGGTTCAAGAGGCTACCAATGTCTTCTGAGATGTCAGGAGTCATAATTCTAGCTGAATGAAAAATAAAGGAAATGCCACAAAAGTGGCCAAGAGAAGTCCATAGCTGTAGAATCCTTAGCTTTTCAGAGTCCATCTGTCCCTACCTGTGCCCGTAGGGCCAGTCACAAGCATAAATTCACTCTGCAAGCACTAGTCAAGCACCTTCAGAAATGAGCCAGGCATTGAGCCAACCAATACGGACACAAAGAAGTTCCAGCATTCCAGGGCACAGAGTCCAGCAGGGAGAGAAAAATGCCTACGTGCAGCTAAAGCAACGTGCTCTGCACTGAAGTCCAGTGCCAGGCCCTGGGGGACACTCAGCAGGAAGTGCTCTCCTCTCCCTGGGGGAGTAAGGAAGGCTTCCTGGAGGAGGCGGGACATTTCAGCTAAGACTTCAAGGTGGATAGAGGAGTTGCACAACTCCAGGTTCATATGGGCCCAAGGTCCTTCGTTTATCTCTTTGGGACACCGTGTTGAAAAGGGAAACATTTCTTCTTGTCCAGAACAGGCTAGGCCCTTTATCTTCAACATATGGTCGAGGGACCAAGAGCATCAGCATCACCTGGGAACTTGTTTGTAATGCAGACTCTCGGGCCCAGCCCAGCCCGTCTAACAAAGTCCTCAGGTGCTTCTGATGTGGGTTACAGGTGGAGAGTCCCTGCCCTAAACAGCAATGTTCTCCCGCTCATGACACAGGGGAGAGAACAAAGGCTTTTTTTTTTTTTTTAAGCGATTATTTTTAATGCTATCACTAAAGGTGGCAACATGAGGTTTTCCTAAGCTTGTATTATGGCTGCAAGCCTTCCTCTTCCCTCCTCCTCCTCACATCTAGAAATCCTTGCAGTGGTCGCGGTAGAACCAAAACACAGGTGTCAACGTTTGATTGCCTCACTGTGAATTTGTGGGATCATTTATTGTACCATGACCCACTGAGGCTTCTACTGGCCCTGATCCATTCCTTCAACATTCTGAAAATGCCGATGGGGTGTCTCCTCCTTTGGGCTCCTAAACACAGGCCGGGAGGGAGGACGGCGGGAAGGAGAGGCTTTCAAAGAAGTATGACGGCTCACTGGTCACAAACGGGTCACTCACCTGCCTGGAGGTGGGCAAGAAGTGGTCGTTAAAATCCTGGAGGTACAAATCCAGAATATTCCATTTCTATGAAGTTCAAAAACAGGCACATCTACTCTCAGGCGGTAGAAGTCAGGCCAGTGGCGCCCTCTGGGGGCGGAGATGGGAACGACAAGGGCAGGGCGCGAGGCGTCCCCTGGGGGTACGTGGAGCTGTGCGCTCAGAGACCTGCACTTGTCTGTAGGCGTGTTCTGCCTCAATAAAAAAAAATCAAAACAAGACTTAACCATAAAAATCTTGAAGGGGTAGTGCGGTTTCTCCTTCCTACTGAGAGTAAAATGCCGGCGGAAAGAAAGCGACTGAGACGTGAACTGTGCAAAAAAAAACAAAACAAAAACTCAGAACCTGAAGATTTGGAAACAGCCTGCCCTGGAAAGGACAGCAAGGGTGCGGCTGCACAACCTTTTAATAAAGAGACTGATGGATCTAATCAACCACCTCAGCACAGACCCTGTCAGCTTAGACTAAAAAAGACAAAAAGATAGGACGAAATGAAAGAAAGCTGTCTGCCTCCTGGAGTTCTACAGGCAGGAAACAGACCAGGGGAACAACTTGGTCGCACGTGTCTGTTGCCCTCTAAGGAAGGGAAGGAACCACCCAGGAGCAGTTCAGAGACCAGCAGGACTGTCAGAAGGAGCACGGGGGGAGGGGGATGGAGGCAAGGCCGCCGTTTCCTCTGTTTCAAAGAGTGGAGCCACCATCTTGATTCCAAAGGATGAGGCTGCCATTCCAGTGGGTCAGGAGAACGGGGCCACCGAAAGATGAGGGGCGGGATCTCCATCCCAGGGGGCCTAGGAAGCAGTCCCCTGCCTAGAGTCTGGAGGATGGTCCTTGAGAATAGAGGGCTATTTTCAAGCCTTGAGATCTAACGAGATTTGCCCTGCTGGGTTTTGGACTTGCTTGGTATCAGTAACCCCTTCTTTCCATTTCAGAATGGGACTGACTACCCTAGGCTTACACTACCACTGCATTTAGGAGGTAGGTAACTGGAATCCTAGGTTTCCCGGGTCCACACATGGAGAGGAATTTTTCCCCAGGATGGAAGACAGTCAGAGTCCCAGCTACACTTGAATTAGATAATTCAGAAGATGAATTTTGGACTTGAGTAGATGCTGGAATGGGTTAAGACTTGTGTGGTTGCTGGAGTGGAGTGAATGTATTTTACACATCAAAAGGAAATTAATTTGGGGGGTGGGCAGAAGGGTAGATTTTTATGGATTGAATTGTGTCCTCCAAAATACACATTGGAGTCCTAACCCCTATTCCTGTGGGTATGACCTTGTTTGGAAAAAGGGTTTTTCTTTTACTATGTTAACAGATCATATTGGAGTAGGGTGAATCCTAAACCTAATTCCTTTGAGCAGTGTCTTATAAAGGGAAATGGAGACAGAGACACACACAGGGCGACACCGTGTGAGGATGGAGGCAGATGGGTCTGCAAGCCCAGGAGGGCCAGGGATTGTCTGCAGCTACTAGAAACAGAAAGAGACCAAGAAGAACCTTCCCTCCAACACCGATGCTCTGAATTCAACTTCTAGGCTCCACAACTGTGAGACGATAAACTCCTGTTCTTAAAAAAAAAAAAAAAACCTACAAAAAGCAACACTGGAGCTATCACCAAGCAGAATGTGACGATGTGTGATATGACTGATTAAGCGTATTCAGCAGCCTGTGGTGCTGGGTAATAATTAGATCAATTGTTCCCTCACAACGGAGGGGAGCAGCTTCCATGAGTGTTGGCCCAGGCAGGTAACTACACTGTAGAAAACGGACCGACTCTCTTTCCCACCACATGTTCACGCGAGCTGAATGCTGTTTAGGTTTATTACAGTTTTCTAATAACAATAGCCACCTTTGGTCAAGTACCTATTTTGTGCTAATGCTGTATATACATACATATTTTTTTTTCCCCTTGAGTGTTTACAATAACCTTATAAGGTCACTGTCTTTTGTCCCATTTTACAACTGAATTGGTAGTTTAGAGAGACTCTATGGGAAGTAAGTGGTGAAGCGAGATTTTTACCCAGGTCTGTTTGGCCTTTTGGAGCCCTGGTTATACAGTGGTTAAGAGCTTGGCTGCTAACCAAAAGGTCAGCAATTCGAATCCACCAGCTGCTCACTGGGAACACTATGAACAGTTCTACTCTGTCCTATAAGGTCACTATGAGTCGGAATCAACTTGACAGCAACGGGTTGCTGTTGTTTGGCCTCTGTGCTTTTTTGGTCAGGAGCACAGGGTATGAAGACAGATTTCCTGGATTCCTGTCCCAGCTCCGCTACTTCCTAGCTGTGTAACCTAGGGTAAGTTACTTGACCTCTCTGTGCCTTAATTTCCTTATCTTTCAAAGTGAGGATAATAATGGCAAGTGTACATCACAGGATTATTGTGAGTTATGAGTTAGAATCGGCTCAATGACAATGAATTTTTGGGGGGAATCTAGATTAAGTCTATAAGTGGTTCCCAGGGACAGTGGGAAGGGAGAATGGGGCATTATTCCTGAAGGGGTACTGAGTTTCTGTGTGGGGTGATGAAAAACATTTGAAAATGGATATGGTGATGGTCGCACAACATGGTAAATGCAATTATAGTCACTAAATTGTACGCTCAAAAATGGTTAAAATGGCAAACGTTTTGCTATATATTTCCACAATAAAATTAAAAAACAAAACCAACCAGATAGAACTTGTAGCTGCGTTTGTAGACCAGACCCTTCTAACACCCTGTGTGCTGGAGAATCCACAGGGTGCAAACTCTTGATTTATCATTTCTTCAACTCCCTGACCTGCAGCAGAAGTGCCTGCAGGTTCTTTGTGGAGTATAACCCAGGTCTGTGTGCGTGTTGGATGTGGACCCAGGGAGAGGCATGGCTGGTGCTGAAGAAAGGAGGGGTCAGGTGACAGGCGCTATACTTGCTGAGCAGGGCGACGGCCTGCTGGTGGATTTCCGTGGACCTACGTCCTAAAAGCCAGAGCTCAGGTTTGCCAGAGCCACCCTGCCCTGCTTTTCCCAACAGCAGGAGAAGTAAACTGAAACTCAGCGACTTGACAACTTAGCTGTTAGAATGAATTATTATGGGATTGAGGTCATCTACCTAGAGAAAAATTTGCCCCGTTTGAATGCTAGAGCCGAAGTTCTATTTTCTTAAAAAACAAATGGGGTGTTTGTAGCCAAGTTTTTATGAAATGAAGCCTACCTAATTATCCATAAGAGATATATAACCTGATCATGTATGTGGTATCTGTGTAAATGCTGAAAAACAGCCCAGGGTAAAAGTGTACCCTCTCTGAGTATTGTGACATTAGTGATCAATGGATATGCTGCTGAGGGACCTCAACTCCATCAAGTTTACATATGTGAGCAATTTCCAATGTGCAGACCTTATACAATAAACTTCGTATACAGTGTTTTCAATAAATAGGTATTATCCCCATTTGGCAGATGGGAAAACTGAAACTCAGGGAAGTTAAATTGCCCAAGGTCCCATAGTAAGTGTAGGTGTCAGGATCTGAACCCATGTCTGGCAGATTTCAAAACCTATGTTCTCAGCCACTACACTATGCTCAGAGAGCATCCAGGAGAGAACCTTGGCTTTAGCACCTAGGCTTCTGCCTCTGACCTCTGGCTAACATAGAAAAAATTACTTCTCTTCAATCCTCAAGCAAGGAAAGAACAGGGAGAGATAACAATTCTACCTTACTGAGTTGTTACGAAGATAAGTAATAACGTTTGTAAAGTGTCTCTCTCATACAAGGCGCTCAGCAAACGATGGCTATTACGTTCGCAAGCCACCACTCGTCCGTCAGTGTGTTGTACTATGGTGCCATGCGTGTGGCTGTGATGATGGAAGCTATGCCACCAGTATTTCAAATATCAGCAGGGTCACCTATGGTGGACAGGTCTCAGGGGCGCTTCCAGACTAAGAAAGACTAGGAAGAAAGGTCTGGTGATCTACTTCTAAAAATTAGCCAGTGAAAACTGTATGGATCACAACAGAATATTGTGACTTTGACCATGTCATCCAGAAAGACCAATCACTAGAAGGGAACATCTTGCTTGATAAAGTAGAGGGCCAGTGAGAGCAAGGGAGGCCCTCGATGAGATGGATTAACACAATGGCTGCAACAATGGACTCAAACACGCCAATAATCATGAGCATGGACTGTCACTGGGCAGCATTTTGTCCTGCTGGACATAGGGTCGTCATGAGTTGGAGGTGACTAACAACATTAGAAGAGGCAAGCTGTCCCGCGATAAGTATGGCTGCGCCTGACAGGTCCTTCCAGCCTAAGAACCCGCTCATTGGCCCCGGCAAGCGTGCTTCTCTCTACCCATCACCTTGCGCTTCATAGCCTCCTAGCAGTATCTGCCTTCAGCTGAAGGTCCCACATGACACAGACATGGCAGCTCCTGGACATCCCTGTCAACTGATGGACCCGAATGACTGAGGCAACTGTGAATTCAGTGAAGCAGGTAGGACTGATTTCTGGGGTTTCCCTCCCCGCTGGCTGTTTCACGGAGCTGATGGGCATTCTGAGGACTTAATCGCACCAGCTAGTTCTTTAGTGTGATAGTGTGACACTGAGGTTTCAGGGAAGCACTTTTTTCCTGTGACAGTCATTTCTTTCTAAGCTCCTTCTGCATGGGGAATGGGAAGCATTTAAGGGGAATTTCGTTGCATGTCAGTATGCTGATAAGACATCTCCCCTTCAGTTTTCCCAGAGTTCTCAGGGTGTGATGAGATGGCGGGATGAATCCCAATCTCCTTCTCCCTACGCATGAACTTCTGCCAGTTCTGAGCCATTGAAACCAATAAATGGCCCCACCCCGCCCCAACACATACACACGTAAAAGCTGATTTTCAGCGTTAAGTGAAAAAGCAGATTCTCAGGCAAGTCAACAATATGCCAACTCTTGGGGGTGATGATTCACACACCCGTGATTTCTGTTTTCTTCCCTGGAGGTTGCTCTTGATGGATTTCAGACAGCACCACACTTGTTTTCACTGACAGTGATTGAAACACCAGAAGTCAGGAAAGAGACTGGAAGGGTAGGGGCTGGAGAGGTGGGGTGACAAGAGAGAAAAGAGCTGAGTTGGTGTGGACGCCGAAGCCCTTCTTTGAGTTACAGAGCTCTTAAGCTTCCTCTGGCCACAGAGAAACATTGGTTGCAGACTTTCTTCCAGGAAATAGATTATAGCTGTATTTTTATTGACTTTCAAAAAAAAATCAGTCTGTCTCTGAGTCTTTGATGTTGTCATTGTTGTCTCATCCTGTGATGAGGTCTCAGAATTATTGGAATTAGCAGTGCAACTGAAATTCTCTCATACAATCAAAAAGAAAAGTATCCTAAGGATACAGAGACTCACTCTCCACCAAGCTCCATTAGTCAGTTGCCTTGGAATATGCGATGTATATTATTGCATTACATTATTGCATTTTTGTGCCTTTTATCCTGCATGAGTTTTATGGACTGAATTGCTATGGTGTTTTCAATTGCCTCATAAGCATGTGAAAGCTGGACAACGAATAAGGAAGACTGAAGAAGAACTGATGCCTTTGAATTGTGGTGTTGGAGAAGAATATTGAATATACCATGAACTGAGTGAGAATCGACTCGACGACAATGAGGTTTTTTTTTTTTTTTGGCCAAAGAACAAATCTGCCTGGGAAGAAGTACAACCAGAATGCTCCTTAGACGTAAGAATGGCCAGACTTCATCTCACTTTCTTTGGACATGTTGTCAGGAGGGATCAGTCCCTGGAGAAGGACATCATGCCTGGCAAAGTAGAGGGTCATCGAAAAAGAGGAAGACCCTCAACGGGATAGATTGACACAGTGGCAGCAATAATGGGCTCAAACGTAACAATTGTGGAAACGGTGCAGGACCAGGCAGTGTTTTGTTCTATTGTGCATGGATACACTATGAGTCAGAACCGACTCAACGGCACCTAACAACAGCAACAACATACAGTATGAAATGTCTCATTCATACAACTCATACGTAATGCAGTGTGACATTAAGCCTGGGTCCACACAATGCCAACTATTAAAAATTTGATTTGCTCCTCCCTATTGACATTTTTATTGACGTTGTGGAAACCCTGGTGGTATAGTGGTTAAGATATATGTCTACCAGCCAAAATGTCAGCAGTTTGAATCCACCAGGTGCTCCTTGGAAACTCTGTGGGGCAGTTCTACTCTGTGCTATAGAGTCGCGATGAGTCGGAATTGACTCGAAGGCAACAGGTTTGGTTTTTTGACATTGTGGCTATGAGTCAAAATCAGGGCTTTGAATTGGTTCACTCGTGTTCGAACTCCTGCTCAGAATTTGCATTTCTAACAAGTTCTCAGGAAGTTATACATAAGAGTCCCCTGGGGGTCTTGTTAAACTGTAAATTCTGATTCAGTGTATCTTGGATGGAAGTGCAAATTCTCAGCAGGGAACTTGTTAGACATGCAAGTTCCCAGCAGGGGTTTCCAACCTGAACAATCCAGAATTGAGTCAGGGGTGCACAACAAGGACAACCACGTTGACATCATTTAGGGTGCACAACAGAGAGAAGGCCGGGAATGAACTTCATTTGTTGAAAACCAATGAGGAGTTGTGAATTTGACTATGAGGCATTAGAATGCAGACAATTTCTCAATGGTATTGGAAGAACATCCCTCAAAATGGCAGGTGTAAAATGAGTGCGAACCCCAGAAATAGAAAGGGGCTGCCTTAGCCTGATTTTTTAAAGTATCTACTAAAATCCCACAATAAGTGCTATTCCTAATGGCAAGCATGAAAAACGTTTCCTCCAAATCAGGAACAGGCAAGGCAGCTTGCTACCAGCAATTCTAATCAACATTGTTTTGGAGATTCTGCCAGGATAGTAAGAAAAAGAAATAAAAAACGTAGGATTGGAAACAAGGAAACAAACTGTTATTTTTCACAGTTGATATGACTATCCACAAAGAAAGCTCAAGAAATATCTATAAATAAGTAGAGTTAATAAGAGAGTTCAGCACAGCTGTCAAATACAAAAATAAATATACCAATATCAATTGGGTTCCTATATCCGACTCATTTAGCTGACTATGGCGGGTTGAATGTCCCCCGCCCCCCCCCGCCCCTGAAAAAAAAGCCCATGTCTGAATCCCTGGAACCTGTGGGTGTGCCCTCATTTGGAGGAAGGGTCTTTGCATAGATGTAATTAAGAATCTTGACGTAAGGTCATCCTGGATTATCCCGGTGGGCTCTAATCCAATGACGAGTGTCCTTCTGAGAGACACATGGGCAGAAGACACACGGGCAGAAGAGGAGAAGACAGAGGCAGCGACTGGAGTGATGCAACCACAAGCCAAGGAATGCCTGGGGCCACCAGAGGCTGGAAGAGACAAAGAACAGAACCTCCTCCAGCGCCTCTGAAGGCACTATGGCCCTGCCCACACCTTGATTCCAAACATCTGACCTCCAGAACTGTGAGAGAATAAATTTTTGTTGTTTTAAGCTTGTGGTACTGTCTTAGGGCAGCCGAGGAAACTAATCCACCAAGAGATATTTATTTAGCTGTTTTTTTTTTTTTTTTTATGTGCCACTGTTCTAGGTGCTTGGAATACATTGATGAAGGAACAGACCTTCTTGAGCTATCCAGCCACAGTCACTTAAAAGTAATTGAAATGAGTGTGAACAAGAAGACTTGACAGCCAACTAACGCCAGGATCCTTGCAAACATTAAGGTTCTGATCCCTGAGTGGTTTGCTACATTATATTCTTTATCAGAAGGTATCCCTGCCCTTGGATCATCAAGGCCTCACACTAAGGGCAAATTTGGACTTCGTTTGGCAGACACAATGTTCATGGTTTGTTCTTTTTTTAAATCACATCCTCAGAATTTAATACTGATACAATAATAAATTTCCCTATTTGGAAATTTGGTTGTGGATTGCTTTGCCTTCTCTGATAATCTTGGCCTGCATCGGTTATTACATGGAGGCTTTGGCATTTTCTTTTTAAAGGTTTGAATATTAATTTTTTTAAAGGGTTATTCTCTCTACTCAGCCACAGGCCCTTCACTTCCTATTGCCTTTGGATGGCCCAGGTCACACCCTGATGTTGCAGTAGAAGCTCTCTTATCTACTATATACAGAAATGTTAGAGGTTTGTTAATGCTAAAAGCAGAAAAATTATAATAAAAAATACATTTCTGTATTAAATATTTTAACTTAAAATATTTGCCCATTTTAAAATAAACAGCTAATAACTTTCCTTTGACATCATTCTTTCATAAATGATACCCACTGTCCCTCATTTACAATTTCCAGTTAATTTGCAGTGGATCAATATTTTAAAGAAACTTGTATAGGGTCGCTATGAGTCGGAATCGACTCGACAGCAGCGGGTTTGGTTTGGTTTGGTTTTTCTGAAGCAATAGTCTCCTGATTTTTCTGGATTTTTAAAAGTCTTTTCCAATTTTCTAACCCATATATAGTTAAAAGCAGTTTTTGCAATCAAGCCTTTCTTATTTAGTTTTCAAAGAAATAATAACTGTTAGTCTTCTTGTACTCATAGGTCACTGATTTATATAATATTTCACTATATCATAAAATTTAGCTCCCAGTTCACATTTTAAATAACATTGTTCTAGCTCCTAATCCTCTCTTTAGCTTGCCCAAAGTATCCTTCTGTCCATCTTTTAAGTTCTTAATTTCAGTTATTGTATTTTTCTTTTGGGAATTTCTATTCGAGTAAATTCCAGTTCTCTGATGAAATACTCTGTTTTGTCATCTACTTTCTTGAACATATTGATGACTGTTAATTTGAAGTTCACATGTGATAATTTCAATATTAGAGAAAACTCGATGGCAACGGGTTTGGCTTTTTGGTGTATGGGTCCCTGTATACTGTCTATATGATATCTGAAAACCCTAATAGCGTAGTGAATAAGAGCTGTGGCTGCTAACCAAAAGGTTGGCAGTTTGAATCCACCAGGCGCTCCTTGGAAACTCTATGGGGCAGTTCTACTCTGTCCTATAGGGTCGCTATGAGTCAGTGTTGACTCGACGGCAATGGGTTTGGTTTAACGGGAATGCTATTTTTTCTCAAGTTCTTGGTACTTTTAATTGGAATCTGGACATTGTATTTGAAAAATTACAGAGGTTTTGGATGATGTTATCTCCCTCAAAAGAAGATTCACCGTGTCCTTTGAGAGTGGCATAGCGCTTGATTAACTCAATCTAGTCAGACTGAGCCACCTGAGGCTGGATGTAGCCTTTGAATGTCTCAATTCACTACTCGTTCCCTTTATCTTCTACAGTGTAACCCTGCAGAGTCCCAACTAAAAGCTTGGCCGTGTTTCTTAGGGTGTCTCCTCCTAGGCAGTCTGGACTCTTGAGTTTTTATCTCCTCAGCACTTTAAGACTACCAAAACTCTGCTCCACTCTTCAGCTGCTTTCTACTTGGCTTTCTGGCCCTTTGTCCTACTGTCTAATTAACATACACTTTGATGGGAAAACTAATGTTGAGTCAGAACTACTTCTTTACATTTCCATTCTCTCTGGAATTGTAACTCCTAAAGTCCTTGACGTCTTGGTAGCCACAAACTCCGATGTCTGTCTTCCAAGTCCCATGATTGCCAAAAGCCCTGCTGGCTTCTCTACCTCTATCCACTTGTCAAGGATCAGCAAATGTCCCCTGAGACAAGCAGAACACAGAAATTTCTCTAACCTCAATGAACTTTTCTGCTGTCTGAAATCTTGCCCCTCAAACCCCAGCAACCTCAGTAGTTCATGGAGGCAATTAGTCACACATTCCATTTCCTCCTCCTATTCCTGACTCTCCATCTTCCTCTCTTGCGCCAGGTGAATAGAGACCAATTATTGCGCCTTGGATGGCTACTTGCAAGCTTTTAAGACCCCAGGAACTACTTGACAACCAAGGAAGTAGAACAGAAGCACTAAACATGTTATTAGGTCAATTCTAGAATGTGCCATGAAACCATGACCCTAAACCTCCAAACCAAGGAACCAAATCCCATGAGATTTTTGGTTGTACATAACCAGCCTCAGCAGCTACTTTTTTTTTTTTTTTGTCATTGTTGTAAACACATCTATCACACAACTTTTGCCATTTTAACTTTTTACAGGTGTACAACTTATTGACAGCAATTACAATAATCAGCTGTGCAACCCTGCCTTTAGTCAATGTGATTTTTCCGTTACCGTTAACCTCCTCGTTTCCCCTTCCTCCTCTCGCACCTCTAGTAACCACTAATAAACTTTGGTCTCTATACATTTGCCTTTGCTTAACTTTTTATATAAGTGAGGTTATATAATATTTGTCCTTTTGTGATTGGTTTATTTCACTCAGCATGTCTTCCAGCTCCATCCGTACTGTAGCATGTATCAAGACTTCATTTCCTCTACTGGCTAAGTAGTATTCCATTGTATGTATTGTCAAAAACCTAAATTGCTTAGAGAAACACCAAAAATTAGTGTAACAGAATATACTTATTGTGAGTAGATACATTCGGAATCAAGCAGCATCACCTGAACACGTCAGGAAGGGGCTCCGAAGAGGGGATAGTGCAAGTAGGTTATATGGGCCATTGTTAAGTTCATTTCTCAAAACATAACACCTAAGCACAGGGCAGGTTACGGAAATAGTCACCAAGGACATGCCACACATCCTAACACAGCCTCTAGTCAGACCCTGGAGTTTCTGCTTCTTGAAGCTGGCTGTACATAGATAATTTTCCAAAGGAGCCCAATGACTAAGGCAAAACACTCTCCACTAAGCTGTTTACTAAGCTCTTGTCCAACCTGAAGGTGACTCCACGGAACCAGTTATGGGCGGATTACATCTGTGGGTCACCCCAATTCCATGAACCCAGAAATCTGAATTCTAGGAGAATCAAAATGACTTTGTCAGTACATACCACATTTTGTTTATCCATTCATGTGTTGATTACTTAAGAACCTTAGGGAGTAGTGAGTTTACGTTAATATGGGAGGAACAACTCAGAAAAGGAGGGTTAGGCTAGACAACCCAAAAAATGTTATCAATGTCACTGAATTGTACGTGTAGAACATTTGAATTAGTGTATGTTTTGCTGTGTATATTCTCAAGAACAACAAAATAAATTTTAAAAAAGGAAAAGCTTCACGAAGAAAAACCTAAAAATGTCTCCAAAAGAAGAAAGAGTAAAAACACACATTATTCAAAACACAAAAAAGGTCTAATAAATGACTAAGTGTTTTCCATAAAAAGTATGAGTAACAATTCACTAAAGTCATCAAATGATTCAGATTCTGGATATACTTTGAAAGTACACTCAGCAAAATTTCCTGATGTGAGGCATGCGGAAAAGAGAGGAATCAGTAACGGCTTCAGGAATTTTAACCTGAGCAATTAAAAGAACAGGGTTTGCCATCGACTGAGACGAGAAGCAATATAGGTGGAGCAGGTTTGAAGAGGGACCAAGTGAGAGTTTGGTTGTTGTTATGAATAGAATTTTATCCCCAAAAAATATGTCATAGGATTTTACAACTCTGTTGATAGCTGTAATGGGGTTGTAAGTCCTAACCCCTATACCTGCGACGGCACCGAGCCGGGTATACCTGTGGAGGAGCCCTGGTGGCGCGGTGGTTAAGAGATAGAGCACGCTACAGCTGCTAACCAAAGAGGTCAGCAGTTGGAATCCACCAGCTGCTACTTGGAAACCCTATGGAGCAGTTCTACTCTGTCCTTTAGGGTCACTATGAGTCGGAATAGATTCAACCAAAACAGGTTTGGTTTTATACCTGTGAATGGGGCCCTGGTGGTGCTGTGGTTAAGAATTCAGGCTGCTAACCAAAAGGCTGGCAGTTCAAATTCATCAGCCACTCCTTGGAAACCCTATGGGGCAGTTCTACTCTGTCCTATAGGGTCACTATGAGTTGGAATCCACTTGAAGGCAATGCTTTTTTTTTTTTTTAATACCTGCGGAGGTAATCCCATTTGGGAAAAAGGGTTTTCTTTGTTATGTTAATGAGGCCATGTCAGTTTAGGGTGTGTCTTTAGCCAATCACTTGAGGTGTTAAAGAGCAGAGTAGACTCAAGCAAGTAAGCAGGAGTTGGAAAAAGATAGGTGCCACATGGAGCTCTCCAAGGAACACCAAGAAGGACTGAGACAAGGAATTTTCCCCAGAGCAAACAGAGAGCCTTCCCCTAGAGGCAGTGCCCCAAATTCAGATTTCTAGCTTCTCAAACTGTGAGAAAATAAATTTCTGTTTGTTAAAGCCTCCCACTTATGAATTTCTGTTATAGCAGAAACCATAATAGTTTCAGACATTTTTTGTTTGTGATGATTAACTCCTAAGCATCCACGTTGAGATGTCGAGTAGGCAGTCAGATGAGTCTAGAATTTCAGCATACAGATGGTATTTGGTGACCCAATTATTTTCTCCTTTGAATTTTTGTGGATACCATGTGTTTTCACTAATGGAAGGCATGCTGATTAAAGGACCAATTCAGAATTTTTGTTATGAGTTATGGATTTTGATACTCATTATCTGGGATCTCATATGGCCCAGTGGACTCTGGACATAGTAAATTCTACCAATATGGTCAATGACAAAATCTTTATTATTTTTTAAATTTTGTTTCTTGAAAGTTCACAAGTCATGACGTAAAACACGAGGGCAGCTGGCAATGACTGCAGATGCGTTTTGTTCTAGTCTCCTTCTTCTTAGCCTTTTTATTATTTTCCATGAAACTTTTCAAAACAGTACAGTGTATTCTTCCTTACTGCAAAAGCAATATTTACAGCCCAAATAAATAAAGCCAAGGGATTTTTTTTATCTCAGGAAAATTACTACTACAATGCATTCTTCATTACTGCAAAAGTAGTACTGACAGGCCAAATAAATAAAACTAAAGGAATTTGAATCTTAGGAAAATTACCACTATCGTGTATTCTTTATAACAAAAGCAGTCCTGACAGCTAAGTCGCAGAAACAGCTGCCCTGAAATACTGCAGGATGGCTCCCAGCGGTGCTTTCCACCTGCTACACATGGAAGAAATGATTGGGCCCTAAGATTGAATGCAGTGTAAGAATAACTTCCAGGAGTTCAAGTCTCTTGAAAAGTACCACTGCAATGCATCATTCCTTATTGCAAAGGCATTATTTACTGTTCATAAGCTAGAAAAGCAGGGAGCCATAACATCCGAAAATAATGAATGGCGTCAAGGAGAAAATGACCACTATGACTGAATGAAGACTGGGAATAGCTTGTTCTCGTGATAAGTACATTCTTACAAGAATATAGTAACTGGGAAACTTAGTGAGGAGGCTTATCTCAAAGAAATAATGGCAAACCTGTCAAAAGTTTAGGAAATCCACACACCCACCTGAAACAATGCTCAACCTACGCAAAAATGAGATTCCAACTCAAGGTTCTTGAGCTGTAGGCATTTCAAAAGGCTCCCACCTTGAGGCTGAACACGTTAAAATCAGGCTACTTCCTTCCCAAAGAACTCCAGAGACATAAAAACTGGTTGGGATACTATATGTCCCATGGATCACCAAAGGGTTAAAGCCATGGAACTGGATGAGGTTACTAGGGGAGGATGCTGGTTACCTTCCCTTTGCCCCTCCATTTCCACCCATTCTTTTCCATCCTGCTTTATGCCTCAGGAGGCTGGTACCTTTGGACTTTTCCAACAAGATTCCTTGTTCTTCGAGTTACACTTGGGTTCAGCCAATGGGAGGCATCGGCAGGAGATCAAAGAGCACAAGGAGAAGATGTCGGCTGTTGATGTCCCCTGTTTCCCCTCTGTTGAATTGCTGTGGGTTTATTGCATCCCTCTATCAAAGACTGTAACTCCTGCCAGTCAGCCTACACATTTGGCTCCCCTTTCACGGTTCCAGTAACCACTCCTCCTTCTAGCACCTTCGGGCCTCAGGGCGATAACAACTCCCTACTGCCTCTAACTCCAGAATACTGGATTGTCTGTTGCTGATGTTCCTACACTGTGCTCACATCCTCACAAAAAGTTCTTATTATTAAACTCTTCTCAAGTTACCCACCTGGAGTGGGCCATCTATTTCCTGTCAGAACCCTGACTAACACAGGGAGAGAATGCAGATGGAGAAAAGAAGAGGCGAAAGGGCCGGGCCCTGGAGCGCTTAATTTAAAAGGTTGGGAAGAAGAGCTGGAAGAAGCCAAGGAAACAGAAAAGAATGGGTAGTGAGGTAGAAGAAAACTCAAGAGAATGTGGGCATCCTGGAAGGCAAGTGAAGAAACCAAACGGCCTCATGGCATTTCAGGAGGGACGACTAACTGTGCCAGTGGTGTTTGACAGTCAGGTAAGACAAGGGCTGGTTGAGAATGTGCCACTGGTTTACCAACATGGAAACCATTGATCACCTTGACTAGAGCAATCTCACTGGAATGCTGATGGAATGCTTCCATGGATAGTGGCTAGAGATGGAAAATGAGCTGAGATTCTGCTCATCTCTTCCCAATGGCAATAAGTAATTACAGTTTTTGGAAAACCAGACATAAAATTATATTCAAGCCATGTTTTTAATCAGCATAGCACTATGCAAATGTTGAGACTTCCAATAATAATGACGGCCACCATTAAACAAGCACTGACTAAGGACGAGGCACAGGGCCAGGTGCTTTGCATATATTGTCTTATTCAATCTTCATAATAATCCCTTGAGACAGAATTATTATTCCAATTTAACCAACTCATTGAACAGATATTTATTGAGTACTTGCTATGGGCCAAGTACTGTTTTAAACGAATACCAGAGATAAATCAGAAACCAAAAGAGGATAACATTTCTGCTATAATGGAACTTACATTCTGGTGCGAGGGTTCAAATGAGAGACTGGACACAGAGAAGTTAAATTATTTTTCCAAGTTCAGAAAGCTAGGAAGTGGAGGAGCTAGAATATGAATTTAAAAAACTGTTTTTCCAGCACACTTTTTTACTTTGAAATAACACAAATTTACAATTAAATGTCCTTTGCTGTCAATTAGATTCCAATTTATAACGACCCTATAGGACAGATTAGAACTGTCCTACAGGGTTTCCAAGGTTTTTGTGTGTGTGTGTGTGTGTGTGTGCTTTAAGTGAAAGTTTACAATTCAAGTCAGTTTCTCATACAAAAACTTATGCACACATTGTTATGTCACCCTAGTTGCTCTCCCTATAATGTGACAGCACACTCCTCCTCTCCACCCTGTATTTCCTGTGTCCATTCAGCCAGCTCCTGTCCCCGCCTGCCTTCTTATCTCACCTCCAGACAGGAGCCGCCCACTTAGTCTCATGTGTTTACTGGAGCCAAAAAGCACACTCCTCACCAGCATCATTTTATGTCTTGCAGTCCAATCCAATCTTTGTCTGAAGAGTTGGCTTTGGGAATGGTTTTAGTTTGGGGCTAACAGAGAGTCCAGAGGCCATGTCCTCTGGGGTCCCTCCAGTCTCAGTCAGACCATTGAGTCTGATCTTCTTACTAGAATTTGAGTTCGGCACCCCACTTCTCTCCTACTCCGTCAGGGGCTTTCTATTGTATTCCCTGTCAGGGCCATCATTGGTGGTAGCCAGGCACCATCTAGTTTTTCTGGCCTCAGGCTGATGGAGTATCTGGTTTATGTGGACTTTTCTGTCTCTTGGGCTCATATTTTCCTTGTGTCTTTGGTGTTCTTCATTCTCCTTTGCTCCAGGTGGGTTGAGATCAATTGATGCATCTTAGATGGCCGCTATCTAGCTTTTAAGATCCCAGGTGCCACTCACCAAAGTAGGACACAGAACATTTTCTTAATAAACTTTGTTATGCCTATTGACCTAGATGTCCCCTGAAACCATGGTCCTTAAAGCCCCACCCCTGCTACTCTGTACCTCAAAGTATATGGTTGTGTTCAGGAAACTTCTTAGCTTTTGGTTTAGTCCAGTTGTCCGAACTTCCCCTGTATTGTGTATTGGCCTTCCCTTCGCCTAAAATAATTGTTGTCTACTATCTAGTTAGTGAATACCCCTCTCCTTCCCTCCCCACTCTCGTAACCATCAAATAACGTTTTCTTCTGTGTTTAAACCTTTTCTTGAGTTCTTATAATAGTGGTCTCATAGAATATTCATCCTTTTGCAACTAATTTCACTCAGCATAATGCCTTCCAGATTCTTCCATGTTACGAGACGTTTCACAGGTTCATCATTGTTCTTTATCACTGTGCAGTATTCCATTGTGTTCCTATACCATAATTTGTTCATCCGTTCATCCGTTGATGGGCACTGTCTTAGTCATCTAGTGCTACTATAACAGAAATACCAAAAGTGGATGACTTTAACAAAGAGAAGATTATTCTCTCATAGCCCAGTAGGCTAAAAGTCTGAATTCAGGGTGCTGGCTCCAGGGGAAACCTTTCTCTCTCTGTCAGCTCTGGAGGAAAGTCCTTGTGATAATCAGTCTTCTCTTGGTCTGGGAGCATCTCAGAGCAGGAACCTCAGGCCCAAAGAACTTGCTGTGCTCCCGGCACTGCTTTCTTGGTGGTATGCTTGCTTCTCTCTTTTATATCTCAAAAGAGATTGGCTTAAAACACCACCTTATCTTGTAAACCTCATCAATATAACCACTGCTAATCCATCTTATTACATCACAGTGATAGGATTTACAATACTGGGAAATCACATCAGATGATGAAATGGTAGACAATCATACAATCATAAAAGGGAATCATAACCTAGCCAAGTTGGCAGATGTTTTGGGGGGACCCAATTCAATCCATGACAGGCACCTAGGTTGTTCCCATCTTTTTGCTATTGTAAACAGTGACGCAACGAATGTGGGTGTGCATATATCTATTCCTTTGACAGCTCTTATTTCTCTAGGATATATTCCAAGGAGTGGGATTGCTAGATCTTATGGTAGTTCTATTTCTAGCTTTTAAAGGAAGTGCCAAATCGATTTCCAAAGTGATTGTACCATTTTACATTCCCACCAGCAGTGTGTAAGTGTCCCAGTCTCTTCACAGCTTCTCCAACATTTATTATTTTGTGTTTTTTGGATTAAGGTTAGCCTTGTTGGGGTGAGACGGTATCTCATTGTAGTTTTGATTTGCATTTCTCTAATGGCTAATGATCGTGAGCATTTCCTCAAGTTAGCCGCCAAGGCTGTAATCTTTACGGAAGCAGAGTCCACATCTTTCTCCCATGGAGCAGCTGGTGGCTTGGAACAGCCGACCTTTCTGTTAGCAGCTGAGTGCTTAACCACTGTGCCACCAGGCCTTCTTACAATCAGATAGTTTTAAAAATCAGGCATTACATTTTTCCATCTGATAAACACAATTGTCGCATAGCAAGTCTCAAGTCTATATTCAAATATGAAATATTTGATTGTCCAATATTTTTCAAGATCTTAGATAAAAAACTGAAATATTGAGTAATTCTGTTCATGAAACCTACCAGCAGTTTGCAGTTGCATTTGAACTCCAAAGGAAACACACATGTACACACACACACACACACACACGCATGCACACTCACACAGACAGTTCGGGGAAGGTAGCCTGGCCATTGTGTGTCCTTGGGAAGTCTAAGGATGAAGTAGGTTTCTAGAAGACATTACACAAAAGCACCTTCTAAAGCTAACAAGCCCTGTTCAGACCTTGGTCCTGACATTTATTCAGATGTTTGACTCTAGGATTCCCCAAACCCCTCCCTGAAACAGGGGCTAGAGTTAGCTCTGAAGATCTGGACCTGCTGCTTCCAGCAATGGCAGGGGACCTGCTTGCTGCCCAGGAAGGAGGAATGGGCTTGCTCATGGAGACTACAAGTATCTTTTCAGGCAAAGTGACAGGAAAGTGGCAAATGACCTTTACATTTTATCTTAAAATAGAAAAAAGAAAAAGGCAGTTGCCCCTGAGTCCATTACCGCTCTTAGTGACCCCGTGTGTTGTCAGAGTGGACTTGCGCTCCATAGGGTTTTCAATGGCTTGCTTTGGGGGAAGTAGATCACGAGGCCTTTCTTCCCAGGCACCTCTGGGTGGACTTGAGCCACTATCTTTTCGGTTAGCAGCTGAGCACAGTAACTGTTTGCACCATCCAGGGAAAGAAAAGTTCCAGTGTTCCATTTATTTGTCTTTAATCTTCTGGGGTGTGTCCCTTTCATATAGACATAAATAGATGCCTGATTGGGTCTCAGCTAATCAACCCTAGGGGGTTCTGTTTCTACCCAGGCATAAGATAACTCATGTTCCTGGCTTACTCACCAGGCTCTGGGTATGTCCTGCTGCCTTTTACCTTTTAGTTTTAATCTCTGTGAGCTCTGTACACTCAGAGAAGCTTTAATGCCATTTATCCTAAATGCCCCAGCTGCTGCCTGTCAGTGTGTGTGTCCCTACAGAAGATAGGCTTCCCCGGAGCAAACCTGGGTTCTAAGCCTTCAGGTAGCGCTATACAGCACCACCTTCCTGAGAGAATTTCCCAAGCTTTGTACTTTTTAAAAGAGGGAGAGAAGGCCACCTACTATGTGCCAGATGTCCTCACAGACACCTTATGAACACAGTCTAACTAATCCCCACCTATTACCACCATTTCATAAGCAAGAAAACACACCTGAGGGAGGCCCAGTTAGAAAGAGACAGAGCTAGGATTTGAACCTCTTTTAGAGTCTTGGTTCCTTAAATCAGATGAGCAGTTTCCCATGGTCTGGTAGAGTCTCATGTGGCAGAGATTACCGCTACCCCTGGTATTCCTCCTCCCTTCTCTCTCACTTTTAACTCAGTGGATGTTTCCCAAAATAAATAAATGTTTCCCAGTCTTCCCTGCAACACAGTAGGGTCACGTAACAGAGTTCTAACAAATGGAAAGTATGCGGACATGCTGTGAGCCTCGTCTGGGCTGCTGTGCTGGAAGGGAGGGCAAGCATGGTGGAGAGGCATTTTGGATCAGCTATGCACGTGGGTAGATGAGAGCAACTCCCAGGGAGAGGAGCAACAACACAGCCGTGTCCACAGTACCGTGATGCCACCCTGCCATCCCTGGGAGGCTTACTCTGCATGGTTTGGTCTCCTAGAGCTGCCATAACAAAACACCTCAGAGTCGGGGGCTGTGAAGAGCAGAAATGTATTGTCTCACAGTTCTGGAGTCTAGGAGCCTGAACTCAGGGCATTGACAAGGTTATGCTTTCCCTGTCTGCTCTAGGGGAATACCCTTCCTTGCAGCTTCTGGAACCCCTGAGCGTCTCTCGCCGTTGTCTTACAGATGCATCTTCACATGGTGTCTCTCCCCATGACTGTTTCTGCGTCTGTTCTCCCATTTGTAAGACAACACTCAGAAGGGACTAGGGGCCCACCCGACTGCAGCACCACCTCACGGTAACTGATCGTGTCTTCAAAGACCCTATTTCCAAACAAGGTCACAGTCACCAATACGGAGGTTAAAACTTCAGTATATCATTTTGGGGGACGCAATTCAATCCATAACACCCCGGTTATTACATAAGAGCAATGAACTTCTATTTTGTCTGATCTACTGTCGTCTTGGGTCTCTGTCACTATGGCCTAACTTATCCTAAATAAACTATCTTTTGTTAGAAGGCATTTTTGTTTTCTCAGCCTTTATGTATAAGAATACATCGTTCCTTCAAAGGGATTTATTTAGGTAAAGAGGATAGGAAGTCTTGGTTGGAAATCCTTTGGGTTATAGAACACCTTTAAAAGCTAATTTAGCCTTCAGAAAAATATGCTAAGTTAGGAGATTCTGAAAAATAAAAAAACTTAGCCACATCCAGGGGTCTATCAGAGTGGACATTATTGTTTTTATTATAGTTGTTATTACTTTGTTTTTGTTGTTGTTGAGAATTACATAGTAGAACATATACCAATTCAACAATTTCTACGTATACAGTGCAGCGATAGTGATTACATTCAAGTTGCAGAACCTTTCTCACCCTCCTTTTCTGAACTGTTCCTCCCCCGTTAGCATGAACTCACTGCCCCCTAAGTTTTGGGTGTCATTGTTTATAAGTTATATCAATGAGGTACTGTGTTGTATTAGTTCCCTAGAACTGCCGTACCCAAGTACCACAAACTGGGTGGCTTACAAGAACAAAATTTTATTGCCTCACAAGTCTGGAGACTAGGAGTCTGAATTCAGGGTGTCAGCTACGAAGGCCCAAGGGGAAGACTCCTTCTTGTCTCTTCTTATTCTGGTAGTTGCAGGCATCCCTTGTTTACAGCTGCAGTGTAGCTCCATCACCACATGGCCGTCTTCCCTCTGTCTGCCTCTCTCTGCGTCTTCTCCTTTTTTATATGGACATATCTCAGATTGGATTAGGACCAACCTACTCACTTATGGCCTCGTGGTAACTGATAACATCCTCAAAGACCCTACTTACAAACAAGGTTGTGTTCTCAGCCACCAGGGATTAGGACTTCAACATATTTGGGGCTGACACATTGGGCACATTGTCCTCACTTGTCAGCTGCATACCCTGAACTCTCTGAAACTAGACAGAATGTCCCAAACCTTCCTGACACGGGCCCGCAATCCCAATTGTCAGTCTTAGCTGACCCAAATGTTTCAAAGTTTTTTCCCAAAATTGGACGCCCCTGAAATAAAGTACATAGCCTCTACAGTACCTTGAATCAAGTGCTCCAAATCTCACAAGTATACCCATCACTAGGCCATATCTCTCTCCTGCTTTTATCCTGATTAGTGAGCAGGGCCTTCCCCTTTACAGTCGAGAAATTCTAGCCCTCCCACGAAATGACAGTCACTTGTCTTGACTTCTTAATTAGCGTCCAGTGGTAAGATGAGTAGCAGTGATGTCCTCTGGCTGAACTGTAGTAATGACAGGGTAGCCACAGGCTTTAGGGCACTTTCCGTGCTTGCTGAAAAAGAGGCAAGACATGTGGGGAAATGCCTTCCCCTCGCAAAGCTGCCTCTGTTCTCAGCTGTCTGTTTTACTCCCTCTGTGTCCTGAGTCTACTCTGTCTCCTGATCACGTCTCCGTGGTATATTCAGAATGCCCACGAATGACGCCTGGGTAGGAATATTTGCCTTTGGGGGAGAATTAAGGCTTCTAATGCTGCAGATGATTTACTGAATCACACCTGGTCAAGCACCATACAGAACATAGATGTAGCCCTGTGCCCCTCTACAGGATCATCCAAGTGGAATGGACCCACATCATGAACCTAAGACATGCTCCAGCACACTGAAAGCACACAGTGACGTGCTGTTTGTGAAGGTGAGTTGCCTTTTCCATCACTCCTCCAACTGTTCCCTCACACGCTGTGAATCAGCCCCTAGAGCTGTACTTCCATGCTTTGAATGCCTAGGCTTTCAAAATTCCTTGCATCCTCTGTCCCTGCTGAGCCAGCCGTCTGCCTTGACTGATAACTTCTGCATTGCCAAGAGGTATGTTAAGCCTAAGGCATTCCATTTCCAAGAACATATGCTTTTTTTTGTTTGTTTGTTTGTTTTTGGTATAACTTTTCCTAGATAAATAAAGTTGACACAAAGTTCCAGCTCCATCTGGAAGATCAGAGAAATTGTCCTCACTGAGTGCATTTCTTCTTTTCACAGCCAGGAAGGCCTTGGCCCCAGAAATCAGGGTGGCTCAGTTGGAAAAGGAAGGGCCTTGGAACTCACAACCTGGGGTTGAATCCAAATTCCCCAGATTAGTATTTGTGTGACTTTGGGGAAGTTACTAATCTTTCCTGAGTCTGTTTCCCCAGCTGTAAAATGGAGGTAGAGATAATGCTATTTTGCCAAATTAGCAACAATGCATGCAAATATCTAGTACCTGATATTAGTTCAGTAAATAGAGCCTACTATTATTTAGGAGTCCCTGCTGTTGTTAGGTGCCACTGAGTTGGTTCTGACTCAGAGCAACCCTATGTACAACAGAACAAAACCCTGCCTGGTCCTGAGCCATCCTCCCAGTTGTTGCTATGACTGAGCCCATTGTTGTCAATTTATTCTGTTGAGGGTCTTTCTCTCTTTCACTGACCCTCTACCTTACCAAGCATGATTTCCTTCTCAGGGACTGGTCCCTCCTGATAATATGTTCAAAGTATGTGAGACAAAGTCTTGCCATCCTCACTTCTAAGGAACTTCTGGCTGTACTTTTTCCAAGACAGATTTGTTCGTTCTTCTGGCAGTTCATGGAATATTCAATATTCTTCACCAACACCATAACGCAAAGGTATCAATTCTTCTTCAGTCTTCCTTATTCATTGTCCAGCTTTTGCATGTATATAGAGCAATTGAAAATACCATGGCTTGGGTTAAAAAAATGGCTTGGGTTAGGCGCACCTTAATCCTCAAAGTGACATCTTTGCTTTTTAGCTCTTTAAAGAGGTCTTTTGCAGTAGATTTGCCCAGTGCAATGCATCATTTCCCCCATGTGTCTGTCAGTTTGTCATACTGGGGGGGCTTGCGAGTTGCTGTGATGCTGGAAGTTGTGCCACCGGTATTCAGATACCAGCAGGGTCACTCATGGAGGACAGGTTTCAGCTGAGCTTCCAGACTAAGACAGACTAGGAAGAAGGACCTGGTAGTCTACTTTTGAAAAGCATTAGCCAGTGAAAACCTTATGAATAGCAGCGGAACGTTGTCTGATATAGTACTGGAAGATGAGCTCCCCCCCCCCCAGGATGGAAGGCACTCAAAAGATGAGTGGGGGAGAGCTGCCTCCTCAAAGTAGAGTCAACCTTAATGACGTGGATGGAGTAAAGCTTTCAGGACCTTCATTTGCTGATGTGGCATGACTCAAAAGGAGAAGAAACAGTTGTAAACATCCATTAATAATCAGAACCTGGAATGTACAACGTACGAATCTAGGAAAATTGGAAATCATCAAAAATGAAATGGAACACATAAACATTGATATCCTAGGCATTAGTGAACTGAAATGGACTGGTATTGGCCATTTTGAATCAGACAATCATATAGTCTACTGTGCTGGGAATGACAACTCGAAGAGGAATGGTGTTGCATTCATCGTCAAAAAGAACGTTTCAAGATCTATCCTGAAGTACAACACTGTCAGCGATAGGATAATATCCATACACCTACAAGGAAGACCAGTTAATACAACTATTACTCAAATACACACACCAAACACTAGGGCCAAAGATGAAGAAATAGATTTTTATCAGCTGCTGCAGTCTGAAATTGATCGAACATGCAATCAAGATGCATTGATAATTACTGGTGATTTTAACGCGAAAGTTGGAAACAAAGAAGAAGGATCAGTAGTTGGAAAATATGGCCTTGGTTATAGAAACAATGCCGGAGATCAAATGATAGAATTTTGCAAGACCAACGACTTCTTCACTGCAAATACCTTCTTTCACCAACATAAACGGCGACTGTACACACGGACATCACCAGATGGAACACACAGAAATCAAATTGACTACATCTGTGGAAAGAGACGATGGAAAAGCTCAATATCATCAGTCAAAACAAGGCTAGGGACCAACTGTGGAACAGACCATCAATTGCTCATATGCAAGTTCAAGCTGAAACTGAAGAAAATCAGAGCAAGTCTATGAGAACCAAAATATGACCTTGAACATATCCCACCTGAATTTAGAAACCATCTCAAGAATAGGTTTGACGCATTGAACACTAGTGAACAAAGACCAGACGAGTTGTGGAATAACATCAAGGACATCATCCATGAAGAAAGCAAGAGGTCACTGAAAAGACAGGAAGGAAAGAAAAGACCAAGGTGGATGTCAGAGGAGACTCTGAAAAGTGCTGTTGAGCGTCAAGCAGCTAAAGCAAAAGAAAGAATTCGTGAAGTAAAAGAACTGAACAGAAGATTTCAAAGGGCCTCTCGAGAAGACAAAATAAAGTATTATAATGACATGTGCAAAGAGCTGGAGGTGGAAAACCAAAAGGGAAGAACACGCTTGGCGTTTCTCAAGCTGAAAGAACTGAAGAAAAAATTCAAGCCTCGAGTTCCAATAGTGAAGGATTCCAAGGGGGAAAATATTAAATGATGCAGGAAGCATCAAAAGAAGATGGAAGGAATACACAGAGTCATTATACCAAAAACAATTAGTTGATATTCAACCATTTCAGGAGGTGGCATATGATCAGGAACTGATGGTACTGAAGGAAGAAGTCCAAGTTTTTCTGAAGGCATTGGCGAAAAACAAGGCTCCAGGAATTGATGGAATATCAATTGATATGTTTCAACAAACAGATGCAGCCCTGGAGGTGCTCACTTGTCTATGCCAAGAAATATGGAAGACAGCTTCCTGGCCAACTGATTGGAAGAGATCCATATTTATGCCTATTCCCAAGAAAGGTGATCCAACCGAATGTGGAAATTAGAGAACAATATCTGTAATATCACACGCAAGCAAAATTCTGCTTAAGATCATTCAAAAACGGCTGTAGCAGTATATCGACAGGGAACTGCCAGAAATTCAGGCCGGTTTCAGAAGAGGACTTGGAACCAGGGATATCCTTGCTGATGTCAGATGGATCCTGGCTGAAAGCAGAGAATACCAGAAGGATGTTTACCTGTATTTTACTGATTATGCAAAGGCATTCAACTGTGTGGATCATAACAAACTATAGATAACACTGGGAAGAATGGGAATTCCAGAACACTTAATTGTGCTATTGAGGAACTTTTAACATAGAACAAGAGGCAGTTGTTGGGACAGAACAAGGGGATACTGATTGGTTTAAAGTCAGGAAAGGTGTGCGTCACGATTGTAGTCTTTCACCATACCTACTCAATCTGTATGCTGAACAAATAATACGAGAAGCTGGACTATATGAAGAAGAACGGTGCATCAGGATTGGAGGAAGACTCATTAACAACCTGCCTTATGCAGATGACACAACCTTGCTTGCTGAAAGTGAAGAGGACTTGAAGCACTTACTAATGAAGATCAAAGACCACAGCCTTCAGTACGGATTACACCTCAACGTAAAGAAAACAAAAATCCTCACAACTGGACCAATGAGCAACATCATGATAAACGGAGAAAAGATTGAAGTTGTCAAGGATTTCATTTTACTTGGATCCACAATCAACAGCCATGGAAGCAGCAGTCAAGAAATCAAAAGACTCATTGCATTGGGCAAATCTGCTGCAAAATACCTCTTCAAAGTGTTGAAAAGCAAAGATGTCACCCTGAAGACTAAGGTGCGCCTGACCCAAGCCATGGTATTTTCAATTGCATCCTATGCGTGTGAAATCTGGACAATGAATAAGGAAGAATGAAGAAGAGTTGATGCCTTTGAATTGTGGTGTTGGCGAAGAATATTGAAGATACCATAGACTGCCAGAAGAATGAATAAATCTGTCTTGGAAGAAGTACAAGCAGAATGCTCCTTAGAGGCAAGGATGGTGAGACTGCGTCTTACATACTTTGGACATGTTGTCAGGAGGGATCAGTCTCTGGAGAAGGACATCATGCTTGGCAAAGTACAGGGTCAGTGGAAAAGAGGAAGACCCTCAACGAGGTGGATTGACACAGTGGCTGCAACAATGAGCTCAAGCATAACAACAATTGTAAGGATGGCACAAGACCGGGCAGTGTTTCGTTCTGTTGTGCACAGGGTTGCTATGAGTCGGAACCAACTCGATGGCACATAACAACAACAACAATGCATCATTTAACTTTTTGACTGCTACTTCCATGGGCATTAATTGTGGATCCAGGCAAAATGAAATTCTTGAAAGCGTCAATCTTTTGATTTATCATCATTTATCATGATGTTCCTTATTGGTGTAGGTGTGAGGATTTTTGTTTTCTTTACGTTGAGGTGTAATCTGTACTGAAAGCTGCAGCCCGTGATCTTCCTCAGTAAGTGCTTCAAGTCCTCTTCTCTTTCAGCAAGGAGAGTTGTGTCATCTGCATATCACAGGTTGTTGATGAGTCTTCCTCCAACCCTGATGCCCCATTCTTCTTCATATAGTCCAGTTTCTTGGATTCATTGCTTAGCATACAGACTGAATCAGTATGATGAAAGGATATAACCCTGGTGCACACCTTTCTCGACTTTAAACCACACAGTATCCCATTATTCTGTTCAAATGACTGCATCATGGTCTATGTACAGGTTCCACGTGAGCACACTTAAGTGTTTTAGAATTCCCATTCTTCGTAATGTTATCAATAATTTGTTATGACCCACACAGTCAAATGCCTTCGCATGGTCAATAAAACACAAGCAAACATCTTTCTGGCATTCTCTGCTTTCAGCCATGATCCATCTGACATCAGCAATGATATCCCTGGTTCCATACCTTCTTCTGAATCAGGCTTGAATTTCTGGCAGTTCCCTGTCTATGTATTGCTGCAACCATTTTTTAATTATCTTCAGCAAAGTTTTACTTGCATGTGATATTAATGACGTGTTCAATAATTTCTTCATTCTGTTGGATGGAATGGGCACAAACACAGATCTCTTCCAGTCAATTGGCTTAGTAACGTCTTCCAAATTTCTTGGCATAGACAAGTGAGTGGTCCCAGTGTTCCAACCATTTGTTGAAACATCGCAATTGGTATTCCATCAATTCCTGGAGCCTTGTTTTTGCCAATGCCTCCAGGGCAGTTGGACTTCTTCCTTCAGTACCAACAGCTCTCGGTCATATGCTAGCTCCTGAAATGGTTGAGTATCAACCAGTTCTTTTTGGTACAGTGACTATTCCTTCCATCTTCTTTTATCAGTGTGTTCCTTGGCTTTTTCTGCAATTAGCCTAATTTCATTTGTGATGTCTTGAAGCATTCTGTAAATTAGTTTTTTATATTCTGTATCTGATAATTCCAGGATTGTATCTTCATTTGGGAAAGATTTTGATTCTTTTGTTTGGGGGGTTGGAGAAGCTGTCATGGTCTGCTTCTTTAAGTGGTTTGATATGGATTGTTGTCTCCGAGCCATCACTGGGAAACTAGTTTTCCCAGAAAATCCGCTAAAAAAAAATACAGTCAGATCCCTATCAGAGTTCTCCCTCTGGCTCAGGCTATTCGGATGTTAATGAAGCCGCCTGCGTCCAGTCCAAATCCCGGCGGGATGGTTCCCCGGCTGGGACGCTGCTCTCCCCATTCCAAGACCAGTCACTGCCTCCCGGGGACTTCTCCTACCGGCTGTGTCCCACGCCGCCCGCGGAACCGGCTGGTTCCCCTCCCGGAGTTAGTTCAGGGGGGTGGAGCAGCTCTCTGTGCTTGTGCCGTACCTGACTGGTACGCTGGCTCCAGGCTCTGAAAACAATCACTGCTTCCCCGTATTAGTTCGTTCTCCGTCTCTAAATCTGTGTTTGTTGTTCAGGGTTCGTAGATTGTTATGTATGTGATCGATTCACTTGTTTTTCCGTGTCTTTGTTGTAAGAGGGATCCGAGGTAGCGTCTGCCTAGTCCGCCATCTTGGCTCCGCCTCCCCTTCCATCTTCTTTTGATGCTTCCTGTGTCATTCAGTATTTTGCCCATAGAATCCTCCAATATTGCAACTCAAAGCTTGAATTCTTTCTCCAGTTCTTTCAGCCTGAGAAATGCCAAGCATGTTCTTCCCTTTTGGATTCCTAACTTCAGGTCTTTGTGCATTTCGTTATATCACTTTGCCCTCTTGAGCTGCCCTTAAAATCTTCCATTCAGTTCTTTTACATGATCATTTCTTCCTTTCGCTTTAGCTACTCTACATTCAACAGCAACTTTCAGAGTCCTTCCTGACATTCATTTTGGTCTTTTCTTTTTTTCCTGTCTTTTTCATGACCTTTTGCTTTCTTCATGTATGATGTCTTTGATGTCATCTCACAACTCGTCTGGTCTTCGGTCATTAGTGTTCAATACTTCAAATCTATTCTTGAGATGGTCTCTAAATTCAGGTGGAATATACTCAAGGTCTGACTTTGGCTCTCTTGGACTTATTTTAATTTTCTTCAGCTTCAACTTGAACTTGCATATGAGCAATTGATGATCTGTTCCACATTCAGCCCCTGGCCTTGTTCTGACTGATGATATTGAACTTCTCCATAGTTTCTTTCCACAGATATAGTCTATTTAACTCCTGTGTATTCCATCTGAGGAGGTCCATGTGTATAGTAGCCATTTATGTTGTTGAAGAAAGGTATTTGCAATGAATAAGTTGTTGATCTTGCAAAATTCTATCATGTGATATCTGGCATTTCTATCACCAAGGCCAGACTTTCCAACTACTGATCCATCTTCTTTGTTTCCAACTCTCACATTTCAATCACCAATGATTATCAGTGTATCTTGATTGCATGTTTATTCAATTTCAGACTGCAAAAGTTGGTAAAAATCTTCAATTTCTTCATCATTGGCATTAGTGATTGTAACATGTAAACAACATGCTTGGCTGGTGACTGAAGGTTGTAGATTTGAATCCACCTAGAGGTAGGTTAGAGATACCTCAGAAGAAATGTCTGATCATCTACTTCTGAAAAATCACCCACTGAAAACGCCATGGAGCACAGCTGTACTCTTACACACATGGAGGTGCTATGAGTTAGAGTTGACTCGATAACAATTGGTCATTGGTAATATTAGTCACCCTGCCAGAATACAGAAGTAGTTAAGAACCTGAGCTTTCATGCCAAATGTGGCTTAGCATCCAAATCAGTAGTATGATTTTGGAAACTATTTAGCCCCCTGAGTTTGCTTCCTTGTCTGTAGGGTATTAGTGATAACTCAGGTAGTCCTTGTCATGAGAATTAGAGATAATTGTTGTCAAGCACATGGCATGTGGTATGTGCTGAATGAACAGCTATTATTATCCTTGTTGTCGCTGTTACTGTTCTTGGATACTTTTCCAAACATTGTCTCAGGCTGCTCCTCTCTCGGCACAATTCCCTACCAAGTCTGTTTAAGGGACAACTAGTAGCCATTTTGTCCACCCTGCAGCTGAATTCTGGATATGAGGATGAGAGAGGGTTTTTAGTTCCTGGTTTCTTAATTCGTCAAGGACCTTTTTGACTTCCCAGAAAAATGTCTTGGTTACCACACCAAATCTTCAGAGTGACCAGGAAAGCTACTGGCCATGATGAAGAGTCCCTCTTCACAGCTGTAAGAGCGACCCACGGAACTACGGAACCTGCGGTAATGGAGGTTTATAATGCTGAAAGCCCAGAACAATTGGGCACTATGTGTTTTTAAGGGAACCAATAGAGACTACCATTGCTACTCAGGAAATGAAGTTTCTGCCACAAAGTGACTGCTTCCTGAGAAGCATCTTTAAATTTCCATTTATGATCTTCCATATTAAGTTCACATAAAGGAGCCCTGGTGGAGCAGTGGTTAAATACTTGGCTGCTAACCAAAAGATTGGCAGTTCTAACCTAGCAGCAGCTCCTCGGGAGATAGAAGTGGCAGTCTGCTTCAATAAAGATTACAGCCCTGGAAACCCTACGAGGAAGTTCTACTGTGTCCTATAGGATTGCTATGAGGTTGAATCAGCTCAATGGCGATGAGTAATGTTCATATAGTTACTGGGTAGTGCAGATGGTTAAGTACTTGGCTACTAACTGAAAGGTTGATGGTCTGAATCTACCCAGAGGTGCCTCGGAAGAAAGCCGTGGTGTTCTACTTCTGAAACCCTGTGGAGCACAGTTCTACTCTGACGCACATGGGGTCACCCTGAGCCAGGGCCAACTCAAGAACAACTATTTGGTTTTTGTATTTGATATTCATATGGATCTAGATCATTGTGTAAAATCTGAAACTCTCCTCCAAATGAAGATTGTGACAAACCCTTCCTTTTGAGCCCTTTTTCCACACTGCTCATCTTCTTGCCCAAAGTCTGTCCTTCAATCAATTCTTCTGGCATTCTTACTAAAAGAACGGCTGACTGAGTTGGAATGCTCAAGACCTAAGCAGAATGGGAAGAGGAAGAGAAACCTGTAAAAACACATCCAACCAACTGGTTTTGACTCACTTGAAATGTGGAAGATTCCAAAAGGGGCCTTTCATACAAATAGGAGATTGGAAAAAGATCGCACTCAACTAAATATCCTTGAATGCTCATGACAAAAGCCAACCATACATCCAGCTGAAATGAATATAAATAGGGAGAGATTGCATTGCAAGAACTGAAATACTTTGTGGAAAGTATCTACTTTGTATTAAAACAGAATTTTATGCTTCCTCTTTTGGTCAATAAATTTTTTAGTGAAATTTGTAATCATGTTTCAAGAATCTAAATGTTAGGGCTTCCACAATAGTGCACTTGCATGGGAAAAACATGAAAACAAAAACAGACAAGCAGATGGCTTCCGGGACACGGCCGGGGGTGGACCTCTCTAATAAGTATCCAGGGTTTGATTTCTGAGGACTACATGGATAGAACCTTAAGGAATAACTCCACAGGGGGTGAATGTGATAACTAACTCACAATATCCACACTCCTGCGTAGTGAATCTGTAAGCCAGAACACATACATGTATATATAAAATCAGTATTTTATTAGGCTATCATTTTTCCAAAATTGTAGTGTCTGTTTCACTCTCCCAATTTCCAAGTGAAGTATCTATTATAATCCATTTAAAAGGCAGATACTGGGAAGATTTGTTATAAATTTTTAGTTTAATACATAATAAACCAGTTGCCATCAACCCTATGTGTTTCAGAGTAGAACTGCACTCCACAGGGTTTTCAGTGGCTGTCATCTTTTGGAAGTAGATCACCAGGCCTTTCTTCTGAGGGTCCTCTAGGTGGAGCCAAACTTTCAGTTGGTAAACTCAAAACCCACTGCCGTCGAGTCGTAGTAGACAAGCATTTAACTCTACCACCCAGAGACATTGAGACATTTATGTATACACACACATATTTTCATCTTTTTAAATTATTTCATTTGAATTATTATTATTATTATTTGTTTATTGGCTTTAATTGTCAGAGATTGATTGTGGTATCCAGCGATCTCTAACTCCAGCACCCCATAGTTGGCCCTTCCCACCCCACCCACGCCAGCCAAAACAAACCTACCAGGGGCCGAATTTCCAATATTCTCAGCTGACCTTCATTGCAAGAAATGAATTTGATCAAATAATCTTGTGTTGGCAATTGCTGAAGATGCTTACAACATCAAATTAATAGAAGATTTTGGAGAAACAAATTATCACTCCAAATGTCTGTGAAGAGCACACATAAAGGTGTTTGGAAATTGATCATATCTCAGGCCACAAAGAAAATCACAATAAAGTCCTCAGTAAGTTCCGGCCAAATCGTGACCAAGTTTCCCATGGCAGGGGCCAACTGGAGAATGCACCTAGTTTATGTCCCCAGGGCCTCTCTCTACTCCCTGGATCGCCTCCCACAAAAACCATCTGCCCATAGGCCTGGTTTCAGCCTTTGTTTTTACAGGGAGTTAAAGCGAGGACATGCTCTTTATTTTGCACTCATGGTCCCCATCCAGATCAATTTGGATCCTACTCCCAGTAGTCTTTTCTCAGTACATAGATCTGTCCTGGAAGGGAAATAAAATTTGTTAGTTTTGGGAGTTCATGGGGTCCAGTCAACTCTAGCACCCACCCATAACTTGGAGCTGCGATGTCCTCTCCAAGGTTTCCTGTTCTCAGACCACCCAATTGCACTTTCCTGCAAAAACCTGTTAGAAATTTTAAGGTTTCTGATCTATAAGAAATCCTTTTGATTCTCTTCCATTTTCACCCATGTAGTTCTGATATCAGGCAGCTCTGGTTACTTGTACATAGTTTGTCTCAACCCACTTACACTTGGGAGGTTCATGTGCATACCTTGTCCCCTGGCTTTTATTGTGGATAAATTGCTTTTGCTATGCTCGTGGCTTTAACCTTTCATTGAGGGGTGGAGGGGTGTTAGGGAGGTTAAAAAACTAAGCCACTACTGATATCACTGCCTTCCCAGAATCCTAATAAATTTTCATTCAAAAGCTGATCCTTTGAAAAGAAAAATGAAACTGATTGACCTTTGGAAAATATCCTCATAAAAAAACAGAATACAAATAAATGAAATAGAAATGAGAGCAAATAAAAAACCAAAAAAATAAACAGATTTGAAAATTTTAAGAGTGTACTTTGTACAAGTTCATAACATGGAATATTAACATCTCAAGTAGCTGGCCAAATTTTCTGGAAAAACATCATAAAATATCAAAATTAGCACAAAATTTAGAAACATGTACATTAAATATAAATGTGGTAAATACCCCCAATTACAAAGCAGAGACTGTCAGATAGGATAAAATAAGCAAGCTCCAACTATTTGTTGTCTAAAAAAAAACTTTACCTATAAAGACAAAGATGTGTGTCTTAGTTATCTAGCTGTTATAACAGAAATACCACAAGTGGCTGGCTTTAACAAATAGAAATTTATTTTCTCACAGTTTAGGAGGCTAAAAGTCCAAATTCAGGGTACTGGCTCTAGAAGTCTCTTTTTCTCTGTTCGCTTGGAGGGAAGATCATTGTCTCTTTTAGTTTCTGATCCTGGGTGATCTTCATGTGGCTTGGCATCTCTCTTCCCCCATCTCTGCCTCTCTGCTTGCTTGTTCTAATCTCTTTTATATCTCAAAAGAGATTGACTCAAGACATACCCTATACTAATCCTGCCTCATTAACATAACAAAGACAACCCATTTGCAAATGGGATTATAACCACAGACACAGAGGTTAGGATTTACAACACATATTTTGGGGGGACACAATTCAGTCTGTAACAATAAGGTAAAGATAAAAAGAGGTAAAAAGATATAAACCAAAAGCCAAACCCACTGCCGTCGAGTTGATTCCAACTCATAGCGACCCTATAGGACAGAGTAGAACAGACCCCATAGAGTTTCCAAGGAGCACCTGGTGGATTCGAACTGCCGACCTCTTGGTTAGCAGCTGTAGTACTTAACCGCTACACCACCAAGGTTTCCTGGTCAAAAGACATACCATGTAAATATTAATCAAAATAAAGCGGGAAACGATATGTGTGTGTGAAAACATGTGAGCATTTTAATATAAGCAGAAATATAAGTGTATGTATATATGTACATATTTCCAAGTAGATTTCAAAACAAGAAATGTTACCAGGCATGGAGAGGGAAGTTTCACAGTATCGAAGGCGCCAATCCATCAATAAGACTAATAATCCTAAGTGGATATGCACCACGCAACATAGCATCAAACTACATGAGGTAAAAAATGATAGAATTGAAAGAAAAAATAGATAAAGCCACAATTATAGTTAGGGATTTCAATACCACACTGTCAGTAACAAGTATACAATAAATAAGGATATAGAAGACTTGAACAACATTATCAATCAACTTGACCTAACTGTCATTTATAAAACACACCATACATATTCCTTTCAATTGCAGGTGGAGCATTCACCAAGATAGACATCTTTCAGGGGAATGAACCCAAGGTCAAGAAGAGGAGAGTGTTGACGTGTCGTGGGGGTAGCAACCAATGCCACAAAATGATATGTGTATTATTTATTTAAATAGAAACTAATTTGCTCTTAAACCTTCATCTGAAGTACAATAAAAAAAAAGATAGACTTCTGTTAAACTCCCACATAAAAAAAAAAAAATTTTTAGTGATAAAACAATTCACTTCTAAATAACCCATGGATCAAAGAAGAAATCACAAGGAAAATGAGAAGACATTTCAAGCAGAATGAAAAAGAAAACACACCATATCAAAATTTGTGAGATATAACCAAAGCAGTATTTAGAAGAAAGTTTATATAGCATTAAATGTTTATATTAGAAGAGAAAATAGGTCTCAAATCAATGATCTAAACTTCCACATTAAGAAAGTAATATAGATCTGGATCTACAGATATAAATACTAATACTAAATACTACTTTGTCTATATTTCACAATTCAGGAACAAACAAACAAAATCCAAATACTTAGGAATAGAAAGAAACGGAAAATACCCTCAGTGTGATAGGAGGTAGCTTCATAAAAACTACAGCTAACATCACAGTAATGGTGGAAGCCTGAATGCTTCCAGTCTTTTCAGATTGGTAACAAGGCAAGGATGTCCATCTTACCACTTCTATGCAACAGTGTACTGAAAAGCCTAGGCAGTGCTAATGGCCAAGGTGAAAAAAATGACAATGATTTTAAAGGAAGAGCTAAAACTGTCTTTATTGACAGGTACCATGATCTCCTATGTAGAAAATCCTAAGGAATCTCAAGGACAGCTAGTAGAACTAAAGAAGTGAACTTAACAAGTTTGCAGTATACAGGTCATATCACAAGAATCAATTATATTTCCATATATTAGCAAAAAGCAATTAAAAATTAAAATAAAAAATACCTTACACGATAGCATCAAAAACATTAAGTGCTTAGGGACAAATCTGACAAATGTATAAATTTGTACTCTGAAACCTAAAACGCATCTAAAAGAAATTAAAGATCTACATAAACAAAAGATAAACCATATTCATGAATTGGAAGAACTTAGTATTGCTTAAGAAGTTCTCCCTTTATTGTTCTATAAACTCAATACAATCTCCACCAAAACCCATCAGGTTTTCTGAATTGATAAGCTGATTCCAAGATTTATATGAAAATGTAGATTCTAAAATATCCAAAATAATTTTGAAAAAGAAAACAAACTTGTAATATTTATGTCTCTGAGTTGAAGTCTTTCTATAAGGCTACAGTAATCAAGACTGTGTGGTATTGTTCTAAAGACAGACATACAGACGAATGGAACAGAATAGAGCATTCAGGAGTAGACCCACACATAAATGGTCAATTGATTTTTGACAAAGATCCTTAGGTAATTCAAGGAAAAAAAAGCATAATCTCTTCAACAAATGGTGCTGAAACAATTGGACACCCACATGCAAAAAAATTAATGTTAATCCCTCCCTCACTATACCTAAAACATAAAGAAGTGCTTCTAAAAGAAAGCATAGAGAAAATCTTTGTAACCTTAGGTTAGGCAAGCATTTCTCAGATAGGACATAACAGCATGAACCATAAAATGAAAATCAGCAGATTGGAATTTATCACATTTTAAAACTTTGGTTCTTCAAAAGACACTATTAAGAAAATAAAAAAGCAAGCCACAGACCATAAAATGTTGTTGTTAGGTGCCATTGAGTCAGTTCTGACTCATAGTGACCCTATGTACAATAGAATGGAACACTGCCCGGTCCTGCGCCAACCCAACAATTGTTATGTTTGAGCCCATTGTTGCAGCAACTGTGTCAATCCATCTTGTTGAGGGTCTTCCTTTTTTTGCTGACCCTCTACTTTACCATGCATAATGTCCTTCTCCAGGGACTGGTCCCTCCTAATAGTGTGTCCAAAGTATGTGAGACTTCTAATGAACATTCTCGCTGTACTTCTTCCAAGACAGATTTGTTCATTCTCTTGGCAGTCTATGATATGTCCAATATTCTTTGCCAATACCATAATTCAAAGGCATTAATTACATAAAATATTTATAAAATATATAAATGATAAAGTACTTGTATCCAGAATATGCAAAGAACTCCCATAACTCATTAATAACAAGACAATCTGATTTTTTTTTTTAAGACCTAAAGATTTGGCCAGAAGCACATGAAAAGATTCTCAATAATCATTAGTCATTACAGAAATGAAATTAAAATCACAATAAAATACCAGGACACACCTAAGAAAAGAGCTACAATTTTTAAAACCTTAAAATGCCATGTGCTGGTGAGATGTGGAGCAACTGGAGCGTTCATGCATTGTTGGCAATAATGTAAAATGTTGCATCCACTTTGGAAAACAGTTGGACAGTTTTTATGAAATTAAACATACACATACCTATCATGACCCAGAAATCCCCTTCTTGGTATTTACCCAAGAGAAATTCAAACTTACGTTTTCACAAATACATGTACTATGATGGAGTCACAAAGTTGTAAAATATCCAGGCTCCATCCTGTTCTTCCTTCCTTTATTCCTTGCTTATGGCCCAGGTCCTCATAGTCTAAGATGATGGCTGAAGCTCTAGCCATCATATCCCCCTTTTCACTTCACAGAATGGAGCAAGGATCCAAAAAGGGCTTATCTTCTACTTTTCAGGAGACTTCCCAAAAGTACTACACAACACTTAAACACTTACATGGCTGCATTCAGCTGCAAAGAAGCACTGAAATGCAGTCTCATCTGTGTGGCAATGTGCCCAGATAAAACTCTGGTGTTATTAATGAAAAAGGAATGTATTTTGGGAAGCATCTAGATTTAATAACCCTTTCATTACTAAATTTTAATTTTTTTAAATGTTTTATGCTGTGTGTTTTCCGTAATTATGGCATGTGATTCAAAGACCAATTTGGAATTTTTTATATGAGATATGGCTTCCGAGCTATATGATCTGGTAATATAAGCCAACAATAAGGTTAGTGGCACAGTGGTGCCACCAATTTGTGGTATGACAGTGTACTAATAGAACTAAATAGCTTATCGCAGATGCCCTTTTTTTTTTTTTTTTTTTTGGTTCATTAGGTTACATGGGGAACCTCTGGTTTTCCAAATATGACACAGAAAAGCCAAAACAAACCCATCAGGGCTCCCTAACTATCGCATATAAAAGCCGTAATCATGTTTGCAAGACTTACCTCACAGAAATAAAGAAGAAAAAGGCAAAAGTTTACAAAACTAACACATCCAGAAAGCATCACCTAATAGAATGCTCAGCCTACACAACAACGAGGCTCCAACTCCTGTCTGCTGAGCTTCATGCATTTCAAAAGGGACCCACTTTGATGCTAAATGCATTAGACCCAGAACAACATAATACACACAAGGTCCAGAGGCATAAAAAGTGGCTGGTATACAGTTAGACCAATCGTGATGAAAGGGATAAATGATTTGCAAAATTGGTAAGTCATTGAATAAATAGTGGTCATCGCTTTACAACACATAACAAAATGAGTTGCAGGCTGTCTTAGGGTTCTCCAGAGTAACAGAAATAATAAGATTATAGATATAGATACACACGCACACACATATATAATCTTGCATAAACTCCTACTCCTCATTTATCAACTATCTCGTTACCTGACATTTTGCATTATTGACAATAGTAAAATATATCTACTATCTGGCCATTTTGTGCATTAATGATGTACGTCTGGCAGTAATGAATGCCAAGGTGCAAGCTGAGAGCAACACTGGCTGTGATGGTTAAGGTTATGCGTCAGCTTAGTTGGGCCATGATTCTCAGTGGTTTGGCAGTTGTGTAATGATGTAACTTGCCAGTTGCGTAATGATGAGTCATCCTCCATTTTGTGATCTGATGTGGTCATTTTCGTATAACACTGATTGCTGCATAAAGACCTAGTCTTCGGAACCTGACCACGTTGATAAGTGAGGAGTAGGCGTATAAGATGTATTCAAGGAATTAGCTCACGTGATGGTGGAGGCTGGCAAGTCCAAAATCTGTAGGTCAAATGACAGGCTGGACATTTCAGCAACCTCGTGTTCCAGAATTGGCAGGTCATGTGATGGGGAAGAAAGAGGAATTCTGCCAAGACATCTTTTTATAGATGGAGGCAGAATTCTCCCTCAGAAAACCTCAGTTTTTTTGCCTTGAAGTCTTCAATTGGTTGGAAAAGGCCCAGCTACATGTGGAAGGTGATCTGCTTTATTTAAGGTCAACTTATTTAATTGCAGAAACCCTGGTGGTGTAGTAGTTAAGTGCTACGACTACTAACCAAAGGGTCAGCAGTTCGAATCCACCAGATGCCCCTTGGAAACTCTGTGGGGCAGTTCTACTCTGCCCTATGGGGTCGCTATGAGTCGGAACCGACGCGACGGCACCGGGTTTGGTTTGGGTTTGGTATTTAACTGCTTCCTTCAGCTGCTGTGGAGCTGATTCGGATAGTGACCCCACGTATGCCGAGTAGAACCGTATTCCACAGGGTGTCACGGCTGGGACCTCTCAGAAGCAGATTGCCAGGGCTTTCTTCAGAGACCACTCTGGGTGAGTTCAAACCGCCAGCCTTTTGGTTATGGCCAACCACTTAACCGTTAGCACCACCCAGGGATTCCATTTTAACGCCAATCCCATGTAAATACTTCCATACCAACACCTAGACTAGTGATTGACCAAACACATGGGCACTGTAGCCTAGCCATGTTGACAGGTGAGATTAACCATCACACAGACGACTGAGATAAAAGGTAAAATGTAAATGTAATATGAAGAAATAATAGGTAAACATGTATCTCATTTGTGAAGAGGAAATGATTATTTTTTAAGGTTAAAAAACCTAAAACACAGAGAAAAAATTCATCTATATAAACAAATTTTAAAAACCTGATTTAAAAAAAAAATCACAAACAAGTTAAAAAATAAACAAGCAAAAAAAAGCAAGACAAATACTAGCAATTAATATGGCAGGCAAAGGATTAATATTTTTAGTATATATATGCTATGGAATAAATCAGTATGGATGCTACTATAATCTAAACAGAAAAATGAACATAAGACAGAAACATAATTTGCAGTAGAAGAAATACAAATGATTAACAAACACATGAGCATTTTTCAAGCTCTCTAGTAAACAAAAGGAAACCCTGGTGGCGTAGTGGTTAAGTGCTACAGCTGCTAACCAAGAGGTCGGTAGTTCGAATCCACCAGGCGCTCCTTGGAAAATGTCTTGGGGAGTCCTAGTCTGTCCTATAGAGTGGCTATGAGTCAGAATCGACTCAAACGGCAGTGGGCTCAGGCTTGGGCAGAAAACAAAAAGTGCAAATTAAAATAGCGTATCTGTTTAGCTCACAAAATGGCCAACGTTTTAAAGTTAGGTAATACCTTTACCTAGCAAGGGTGTTGAAAATTTGGCTTTTTCAAATCCCGAGGACTGCTATTAGAAATTAAATTGGTACAATATTTCCAGAAAGCAATTCAGCAATGTGTATTAAAAAGTTTAAAAAATGTTAATGCCCTTTTAAAAATCTATTTTAAGTAAACTTTCAGAAAAGAAGACAGATACTTCTGGCATTGATGTTCTTGTCTGTGTCATTTATAACAGCAGAACATTGAAATTATCTAAATAGCCAAAGCAGAATGCTTAGTGATATTGCCAAAAATTCACAATATTAAAATAAAATACCAGGATATATACTGTGTGTGTGTGTGTGTGTATTTATACACACAAGGAGCCCCTGGGGGGTGCAAACGGTTAAGTGCTTGGCTACTACTTGGAAGGTTGGCGATTCAAACGCACCGCGAGGCACTTTGGAAGACAGACCTGTCAAACTGCCTCCGAAAGGGTGGTTATTGCCTTGAAAACCCTGTGGAACAGTTTACTCTACACACATGGGTTTGCCATGAGTCAGAGTCAACTTAATAGCAACAACATATATACATATATATACATCCATATGGAGCCCTAGCGGCACAGTGGTTAAGAGATACAGCTGCTAATCAAAAGGCTGGCAGTTCAAATCCACCAGCCCCTTCTTGGAAACCCCATGGGGAAGTTCTACTCTGTCCCGTAAGGTCACTATGAGTCGGAATCAACTCAATGGCAATGGGTTTGGGTTTTTTTGTTTATACATCTATATGCTCTGCCTACCAGGAACCCAGAAACAATTTCTCCCAGATGAGGGTCTTAAAATGCCCTTTCCACCAAAAGAAAGTAGAGTTTCTTTGGGAATGACTGGTTCCAGGTCTGGAGCAGGAAATGAACACGATGAGCCTAGAACACCTTGTTATTCCAGATAGTAAGGAAGCCATCAAAGACTACTATAAAAAAAAAAAAAAAAGACTCAGAAACCAACTTGAAAAGGCTCCCACTGGACAAAGGGGAACAACTGAAGCTTCAAAGGAATAACAGAAATTGATTAAACCCATGGGTTCATAATAATATTCTAAAAATCTAATTGTTTACCTTCAGAGAATGATAGGAAAACCAGTTCATCACCTTGAAAACTGGTAAATAAAGAGAAAGAAAGAAACATTTATTCTGCCTTTCTCTATGAACTGCACCGCTCAGTAACCAAACTGTAGATGAGGGAGTATCTATAAAGAGCTTTGTAGCAAATCAATGTATAAGAAATGATATGATTAAAATATCACTATTTCTAACTCCCTGTGAATTAATGGATCTAGACAATGAATATCAACAGTTGCTAATATCACAAAAATAGAAATGATCAGCCATTATGTGCCTCCTGATGAAAGAACACAGCACCACCTATAAAAAAAAAAAAAAAATAGTCTTTCTAAAATGAATAAATACGAGTCTGATCAAGTCTCTGAATCCAGCTACTAATTAGCAGGAAATACAGAGGACAGATTATACAGTCAGCAAAATCCACACTGTGGGTCAAATGCCCAAGGTAGTTCAACAGATAAAAGATATAAATGGATGGAGGGAAAAGTAGAGATTAAGAGAGACTTAACAGATCTCTTTATTTAAATGGACAAGACTATAGTGTCTAGTGATGTGCACTTGGAAAATAAAACTGCAAAAAACAAAGAATTGATTACTGGATTAGTTTATATTACCATACTAATATAGTAGTATACTACTGGGGCAGAGCATGGATGGTGCAGTGGTTAAGAGTTCAGATGCTACCAAAAGGTAGGCAGTTAGAATCCACCAGCCGCTCCTCGGAAACCCTACGGGGCAGTTCTACTCTGTCCTATAGGGTCTCTGTGAGTTGGAACTGACTTGACAGCAACGGGTTTGGTTTTTGTTTTTGTTTTTTTTTACTGGGGAGAGTTGAGGCCAAGATAAGCCACATGAGGGGACTTCTGGAGTAACTGGTAAAACTCTATTTCTTGATCTGAGTATTTGTCTCATAATAACTCATTAAACAAACATTTGTTTTGCAGCATTTTCTGCATCTGGTTTACTTTAAAACATTCTTGTTAATTGCCATGGAGTCAATTCTGAGTCATGGCAACCCTATGTGTGCAGAGTAGAGCTGCTCCATAGGGTTTTCTGGGCTGTGACCTTTTGGGAGCAAAGGTTTAAAAAATGGCTATGTGTTTAACCACTTCTCTTGAGTGCCTCTTTCATGTGCTGTTAAGGTAGACATGGGGACCTTACGACAAATATTACATTTATAAATATAAAAAGCTGCATTTTTACATTAAAATTGCGAGTCTGAAACCAACCAAACAGTAGAAAGAAGATAGTTTGCATAAAAAAAATTGAGAATTTTATTTTATAGTAAGTTTGATGTGTGTTAAAATTGTGATCGAACAATTCCTAAGAGCCGGCTGGATCATTGGCCACGTTAATGAAAGTACAAAATCTAAAACAAAAGATGTGATGGTTGCTGTCCACTCTCTGAATGGCTGTAGGCTTTCTACTTTCACAGGGACATTGGTAGCAAGGGTGTTCAGAGGAGATAGACCAGAGAGTGACGGTTCTCCAAACCGTATCATCAGGGGCAAGACATTTACTCTGAGAAGTCTAGGCTAAGGCATGTGACCGTTGACTTCAAATATTTCAAGAAGAGTCTGTTGAAAGAGGGAACAGAGTTGTTCTGCATATTCCTAGAGATACAACGAAGATCAGTGGGTAAAAGAGACAGGGACAAACTTTGTCTCATTGTAAGGAAGAATTACCTGACTGTCAAAATCTGAGAAAGTATGATGGAGCACTTTAGGAAGTACAAGGTTATAGTCACTGGACTTCTGCCATAGGTGGGATGATCACTTGAAAATGAGTAACATGAATATAAGTATTCAAGTTTGGAGGAAATGAAATCTGCAGGTTCTTTTATCCCTGAGGTTCTTTG
The DNA here is from genome assembly GCF_030014295.1 of Loxodonta africana. Lineage (NCBI taxonomy): Eukaryota > Metazoa > Chordata > Mammalia > Proboscidea > Elephantidae > Loxodonta > Loxodonta africana. The sequence goes on from NC_087358.1 coordinate 72,952,951, forward strand.
AATTCTTGTTTTTCTGTGTAGCATAAGGATCTCTGAGACCAGGAGTATAAATAGAACAATGCCTCATTTATTGTCAACTCGTACTTAACTTCCTCACCATCATCCATGATAAGAGTGAGCCCTGAGAAAACTTACATCTTTTCTGGATATTTTATTATGATACTAAGGCTCTACCCTTTATACTGTTGTGATAGAAACAAATATGCAATCATAATAATCACACTTTAAAAATATTTTAAATTAATTTTAGACCAAAGGCCACACATTATTATGAGCTGCTCCTGTACTTAATAATAAGTACTTTCCTGCTTGTTAAACCCTGTAGAACTAGCTCCTCATGGTAACTCCTGAGAAGGCTCACCTGCAGCCAGTCCCCTTTGTCTTTATCTGATCCATTTCCTAGGTAATTTATCTAGAATCTGATCCGTCTTCTACGTAATTTATCTATGCTTTCAACCTGTGGTTTTGCTCTAAGGCCCCCACCAAATGCCCTAGCCTGGGATAGTTTTTTACTTTGATGTTTTGTATGAATTCAACTTCAGGTCACTATTGCCTCAGTGGAAACCCTGGTGACATAGTGGTTAAGAGCTATGGCTGCTAACCAAAAGGTTGGCAGTTCAAATCCACCAGGCACTCCTTCCTTGGAAACCCTATGGGGCAGTTCTACTCCGTACTACAGGGTCGCTATGAGCTGGAACTGACTCAAGGGCAATGAGTTTGGTTGTTTTTTTTAATAGCCTCAGTGGAACCCTGGTGATGCAGTGGTTAAGAGCTACAGCAAGCTACAGCTACTAAACAAAAGGTCAGAAGTTCGAATCCACCAGCCACTCCCTGGAAACTCTATGGGGCACTTCTACTCTGTCCTATAGGGTTACTATGAGTCAGAATTGACCACATGGCAGCGAGTTTATAACCTCAATAAGCTTGTCTGAATTCTACTACCACCAGATATATCTATCTATATACAGTTACAATCCACAGGGTTTTCATCGGGTACTTTTTCAGGAGTAGATCTCCAGGCCTTTTTTCCTAGTCTGTTTTAGCCTGGAAGCACCACTGAAACCCGTTCACCATGGGTGACCCTACTGATATTTTAAATACTGGCGACATAGCTTCCAGGATCACAGCCACATGTAAGCCATGGCAGTGCAACAAACTCACGGATAGGTGAAACAAAAACAAGTGTCAACGAGACGGATTGACACAACGGCCACAACAATGGACTGGGACATACCAATGATGATGAAAATGGTGCAGGACCAGGCAGTGCTTCATTCCGTTATCCACGAGGTCACCGTGAATCTGAGCCACCTTCATGGCAGCTACCGACAACATATACACACGCACATGTATGTTCATTTGTGACCTCTCTACTCGTTTGGGTGTCTTTTCCATTAAACTTTTCCTGAGTCCCTTACAGATATCCTCTTCCCATCCTTTGCAGCATCCCCATGAGTTACATCTTGCCTACTGCTCAAGACAGTCCTATAATGGAGTGGAAGTACATTATCAGTCTGCTTATCGCCCCTTCCTTTGGGGAACCATCCTTCTTCTATTCAATGTGGTCACATTTCATTCCCAGAGACAGGCGTGTGATGTAGCCCTATTGCCATATGATGGTTTCAGAGACAGGCGTGTAACTCAAGCTGAATCCATGGCTTTGAATTGGTTCTTTCCAGTTTGAACTGCTTCTGAAAATTTGCGTTTTTAACAACTTCCCAGGCAATGCTCATGCTGCGGGCTAGGGACCAATTCTGAGAACCACGAGTAAAAGCCCACTGCTGTGGAGACGATTTTAACTGATAGCGACCCCATAGGGTTTCCAAGGCTATAAATCTCTACGGAAGCAGATTGCCATCTTTCTCCCATGAAGCCGCAGGTGGTCTCAAACCACAGACCCTTTGATTAGCAGTCAATAGCTTGTCTCTTACTAGTAAAGCAGTGGTTGTCAAAATTTATTATACGTAAGAATTATCTAGGGATCTTGTTAAAATGTAGATTCTGATTCAGTGTATCTGGGGTGTAAATGCAAATTCTCAGCAGAGGTTTGGACTGGAATGAACTGGTTTGAAACCCTGGCTGAATCAGAATCTTCCCAAAGATTTTTCTTCCAGGGTTATGGGGGAAGATGCTTTTTCTTCTTCTGGGATCTTGAGTCGTAAAGTCTATAAGCTCACGCTTCTTAGAGACACTTTCCTTGACTGAAAAAAGCTGCTGCTGTAGGAAAAAAAAATGAGACCAGCACTCAAAACAGAAGATAAAGAAATTGAAAAAAAATCGGGCCTTTGGGTTCACCAGTACCTAAAATGAGATTATCCTAATCTTTGTAGTTACGTGACTCTAGCTCCTTTTTCTTTCATTTAAGTTAGTTTGAGTTGAGTTTCTGTCACTTGCAACTCAAAGAATTCTGACTAATTACATGTAACATCACAGTTACATTGTGTGTTTGTTTAACATAATGCTTTCCTGAATTATTGTATTAATAAAATGAGACAAGATCTAAGAATAAACTTAAAAGTGAAGAAAATAGCATTCAATTAATTTAGACATATATTCATTTGTTATTTTGAAGGTTGAGATTTGGGGGGGAGAATAAGAAATCATTTACACCATAAAGATTTGATATCTGGATTGCTAAATTTAATTGCTAGAAGATAAATATAACTGTTTCTGCTTGAAAAATAAGTAGCTTTTGTCTAATTTTGAAGTTTTGCCTTACTGTGTGCTCTGAATCAATACTTTTACAAATGGAAAATCTTAATTCTCATTAGAACTCATTTGAATTCTGACAATAGTTGTGATTTGTATTTGCATCAAATTACCCTCCACTAAAAGGAGGGAAAATTGTATCAGAGGCTCAATCCTGTTGAGGCCTGAAAAGGTCATAGAGTCTACAGAATTGGGAGGAAGAGTGCGGTGAAGCCTGAAGCAGGGAGGTGCTTCAAGAGCATCACATCTTCTCCACATGTATGTAATATGAGATAGGTACTCATGCGAGGTGTCAGCGCTTCATGGGTACAGGCTCCCAGTGAAGCTAGGGCTTCTCTGACTAACTAGACACACAGCTGCATGCTCTTACACATAACATTCACACACACACACACACACACACCACACATAAATACACTCATACAAACACACTCATACACATGTACGCTCATGAACAAACACTCATACACACACCCACTCAGATGCACATACACACTCATGCACACACACACACGCGCTCAGAAGCACACACTTGTATACAAATGCATTTAACACACTCATGCACATAAACACTCATCCACACGTGCACTCATACACACACTCGTGCACACACACAACACACACCCTGATCTGAGCTCATTGAGTACCTGGACATTACTGGCCATATTTACTATCCAAACAATTAAAACCATGCTTAAACATATGCATAACAAGAGAAGAGACTGAAGAGGTTATAATAAAAACCGCCCCCCCCCCCAAAAAAAAGCCCTGGCCTGGATAGGCTGCACTGGAGAATTCTACCAAACACTCAGAAAAGAGCTCACACAAGTACTACTCCAGTTATTTCAGAACATAGAAAAGGAAGGGATACTTCTGAATTCATTTTATGAAGCCAGCATAACCCTGATCCCAAAACCAGGCAAACACACACGCACACACAAAAAGAAAGAAAGAAAATTACAGACCAATCTGTCATGAAAATAGATGCAAAAATTCTCAACAAAATTCTAACTAATAGAATTCAGCATCATATATAAAAAAAAATACAGCCCAACCAAGTGGGATTCACACCAGGTATGCAAGGAAAAAAGAAAGAAAGAAAGAAAATTACAGACCAATTTCTCATGAATATAGATGCAAAAATTCTCAACAAAATTCTAACAAATAGAATTCAGCATCATATAAAAAAAAATACAGCCCAACCAAGCGGGATTCACACCAGGGATGCAAGGATGGTTCAACATTAGAAAATCAATCAACGTAATCCACCACATTAATAAAAACAAAATAAAAGAATTACATGACCACCTTAATCGATGCATAAAAGGCATTTGATAAAGTCCAACACCACTTCCTGATAAAAATTCTCAATAAAATAAGTATAGAAGAGAAATTCTCCAACATAATAAAGGGCATCTATACAAAACCAAGAAAACCCTGGTGGCGTAGTGGTTAAGTGCTACAGCTGCTAACCAAAGGGTCGGCAGTTCAAATCTGCCAGGCACTCCTTGGAAACTCTATGGGGCAGTTCTACTCTGCCCTATAGGGTCGCTATGAGTCGGAATTGACTCGATGGCATTGGGTTTGGTTTTGGTTTTATACAAAACCAACAGCCAACATCATTCTTAATGGAGAAAGGCTGAAAATCAGCCCCCTGAGAACAGTAACAAAACAAGGATGCCCTTTATCACTGCTCCTATTTAACATTGTGCTGGAAGTCCTAGCTAGAACAATAAGAAAGAAAAAAGTAAAGGGCATCAAATTGGTAAGAAAGAAGTAAAACTATCCCTACCTGCAGATGATATACCATACATAAAGAACCCAAAAGACTCCACAAGAAAACTACTGGAACTAATAGGGAGATTCAGCAGAAGAGCAGGGTACAAGATAAACATACAAAAATCAGTTGGATTCCTATACACCAATCAAGAGAACTACAAAAAGGAAATCAGGAAAGCGATACCATTTATAATAGCCCCTAAAAAAATAAAATACTTAGGAATAAACCTAACCAGGGATGTAAAAAGCCTATACAAAGAAAGTTACAAAACACCACTGCAAGAAAACAAAAGGGACCTACATAAATGGAAAAACATACCATGCTCATGGATAGGTAGACTCAATATTGAGAAAATGACAATTCTACCCAAAGCAATCAACAAATACAATGCAATCTTGATCCAAATACCAACAGCATTCTTTAAAGAGGTGTAAGAACTAATCATTAACTTTACATGGAAAGGAAAGAGGCTCCAGATAAGTAAGGGACGATTGAGGAAGAATGAAGTAAGAGGCCTCATACCACCTGACCTAAGAAGCTACTATACAGCTACAGTAGTCATAACAGCCTGGTACTGCTACAACGACCAGCACATTGAACAATGGAACAGAATTGAGAACCCAGATATAAATCCATCCACCATTATTCAAAACAGCAAAAAGATGAAAATGACCCAAGTGCCCAACAAAAGATGAATGGATAAATAAACTATGGCACAATGATAAAGAACAGTGATGAATCTGAAAAACCTCTCACCACATGAATGAATCTGGAGGGCATTATGCTGAGTGAAATAAGTCAATCACAAAAGGACAAATATTGTATGAGACCAGTATTATAAAAACCTGAGAAAAGGTTTATACACAGGAGAGGAGGGGCAAAGATGGAGTAGTCAGATGCTTCCTGTGGTTCCTCTTACAACAAAGACTCAAAAAAACAAGTGAATCTATTATATATATGACAACCTAGGAGCCCTGAACATCAAATGCAAAGTTGAGGAGTCGGACTGAGCAACATGGGGAGGGAGAGACGGTTCAGAGGCAGCAAGGAGTTGCCAGAGCTGACCTGGCCAGTACCAGCACCCTGCAGGCAGGATTGGCTGGAGTGTGTGGTGAGGCAAGCAGTGGCATTCAGAACACATTTTCCACATCAGGAGAGACCGAGCGGCAGAGAGTCTACTTAAGCCTCCAGAGCCTGTAAAAAGTGGTGCTCAACAGGCCAAAGGTAAGTACACGTGTCTAACCTATCACGGGGATCAAAAATCATTCCCTTTGGGAAGAATCTCTCTCCCATTTACCTGCCCCCTCCCCACTCTGCACTGGGTCCTGGGCTGGCTTCAGTGATTGCTGCATCCCCTGGGCCGGAAGTAAGACCCATCATGTGCCCTGAGACATTCTCCCAGCTTTGGAGAGGGAACAAATTAACAAACAGGAAAAAATAATCTGCTAGCTCCCTTAAGCCAGGAACTCAGGGCAGGCACAGCCCTTTTTCCTAGGCACAGGTATAAGGGGTCCACAGACTTCGAATGTGTCTAACACCTGCACGGACCTGTGTGGGCCCATTCCAGCAGCGTAGGCCCTCATTAGCACAGTACAACAGGATATATACCTGAAGCCTATTTTCAACTGCATTACCTATAAGGCGGAGTGGCAGATTTGTGACATATGACACTGCTCTGCACATTAAGCAGGGTTCTCACCTACCCACATCAGGGGCTTGAGGACTGGTGGCTCCATCCACACCACTTAATCACCCACAACAGAGGTCCAAGAGTAAGTGGTGCCTCCCACTCCTTACAGCCAACCGCATAGTCTGGCTGCAAAACCCACCAACCTATGTGCTCTAGGGAGCAGGGACTTGCTTCCCTCAGTCAACCAGGAGCAGCTGTCAGGCCCCTGCCTTACTCAGCACAAGACCCCCTATTACAGCCACATAGCAGTGCCTACGCCAATCACCCCTGCCTGCCTGGGACTGCACCACACACTTGGTGACCTACACCTGGACACCTGATTTGAATCCATACAAGAAAATAAACAGACTCCTGGGCTCACATACCTAGTAATAGCTCTAACCACCTGGTGACAGGACGTGAGGGCTACAAAGGCAGCAATAATCAAACTAGCTCACATGAACAGCCTATCTGGGCATCTCTAAACAAGAAGCTAGGACACAGTAAGCAAACATAAAATAAATAAATATAGTAACTTATTGATAGCTTGGGGACAAGAGTCAATATCAAATCATGTAAAGACGCAGCCCAGGATGGCTTCAGCAAATGTCCAAAATAAAGAATCAAGAAACTTTCCGGAGGAAGATAAATCCTTGTAAATACTGGAGGTAGAATTCAAAAGATTAATACACAGAGCTCTTCAAGAGACCAGGAAGATCAGGCAAAATACAGAACAAGCCAAGGAACACACACACAAAACAATAGAGGAAATTAAGAAGGTTATACAAGAGAACCCCCACGTGTCTGTTAGTTTGTCATACTGTGGGACCTTGCATGTTGCTGTGATGCTGGAAGCTATGCCACCGGTATTCAGCTACCAGCAGGGTCACCCATGGAGGACAGGTTTCAGCTGCGCTTCCAGACTAAGACAGAAGAGGAAGAAGGACCTGGCAGTCTATTTCTGAAACGTATTAGCCAGTGAAAACCTTATGAATAACAGCGGAACATTGTCTGATATAGCGCTGGAAGATAAGCTCCCCAGGTTGGAAGGCACTCAAAAGATGAGTGGGGGAGAGCTGCCTCCTCAAAGTAGAGTTGACCTTAATGATGTGGATGGAGTAAAGCTTTCAGGACCTTCATTTGCTTAATGTGGCATGACTCAAAATGAGAAGAAACAGCTGCAAACATCCATTAATAATCAGAGCCTGGAATGTAAAAAGTATAAATCTAGGAAAATTGGAAATCATCAAAAATGAAATGAAACACATAAACATCGATATCCTAGGCATTAGTGAACTGAAATGGACTGGTATTGGCCATTTTGAATCAGACAATCATATAGTCTACTATGCTGGGAATGACAGCTTGAAGAAGAACGGTGTTGCATTCATCATCAAAAAGTACATTTCAATATCTATCCTGAAGTACAATGCTGTCAGTGATAGTATCCATACACTTACAAGGAAGACCAGTTAATACAACTATTACTCAAATACACGCACCAACCACTAGGGCCAAAGATGAAGAAATAGAAGATTTTTATCAGCTGCTGCAGTCTGAAATTGATCGAACATGCAATCAAGATGCATTGATAATTACTAGTGATTTTAACGTGAAAGTTGGAAACAAAGAAGGATCAGTAGTTGCAAAATACGGCCTCGGTGATGGAAACAATGCCGGAGATCAAATGATAGAATTTTGCAAGACCAACGACTTCTTCATTGCAAATACCTTCTTTCACCAACATAAACGGTGACTATTTTTTTTATACATATGGACATCACCAGATGGAACACACAGGAATCAAATTGACTACATCTGTGGAAAGACATGATGGAAAAACTCAATATCATCAGTCAGACCAAGGCCAGGGGCTGACTGTGGAACAGACCATCAGTTGCTCATATGCAAGTTCAACCTGAAACTGCAAAAAATCAGAGCAAGTCCACAAGAGCCAAAATATGACCTTGAGTATATCCCACCTGAATTTAGAGACCATCTGAAGAATAGATTTGGCACATTGAACACTGGTAACTGAAGACCGGACAAGTTGTGGAATGACATCAAGGACATCATACATGAAGAAAGCAAGAGGTCATTGAAAAGACAGGAAAGAAAGAAAAGACCAAGATGGATGTCAGAGGAGACTTTGAAACTTGCTCTTGAGCGTCGAGCAGCTAAAGCAAAAGGAAGAAATGATGAAATAAAAGAACTGAACAGAAGATTTCAAAGGGCAGCTCAAGAAGACAGAGTAAAGTATTATAATGACATGTGCAAAGAGCTGGAAATGGAAAACCAAAAGGGAAGAACACGCTCGGCGTTTCTCAAGCTGAAAGAACTGAAGAAAAAATGCAAGCCTCGAGTTGCAATAATGAAGGATTCTATGGGGAAAATACTAAACGAAGCAGGAAGCATCAAAAGAAGATGGAAGGAATACACAGAGTCATTATACCAAAAAGAATTAGTTGATGTTCAACCATTTCAAGAGGTAGCATATGATCAGGAACTGATGGTACTGAAGTAAGAAGTCCAAGCTTCTCTGAAAAAAAAAAAAAGAAGGCATTGGCAAAAAACAAGGCTCCAGGAATTGATGGAATATCAACTGATATGTTTCAACAAACAGATGCAGCGCTGGAGGTGCTCACTCGTCTATGCCAAGAAATATGGAAGACAGCTTCCTGGCCAGCTGACTGGAAGAGAGTCAAATTTATGCCTATTCCCAAGAAAGGTGATCCAACCGAATGTGGAAATTATAGAACAATATCATTAATATCACATGCAAGCAAAATTTTGCTGAAGATCATTCAAAAACGGCTGTAGCAGTATATCGACAGGGAACTGCCAGGAATTCAGGCCAGTTTCAGAAGAGGACATGGAGCGAGGGATATCATTGCTGATGTCAGATGGATCCTGGCTGAAAGCAGAGAATACCAGAGGGATGTTTACCTGTGTTTTATTGATTACGCAAAGGCATTCAACTGTGTGGATCATAACAAATTATGGATAACATTGTGAAGAATGGGAATTCCAGAACACTCAATTGTGCTCATGAGGAACCTTTACATAGATCAAGAGGCAGTTGTTCGGACAGAACAAGGGGATACTAATTGGTTTAAAGTCAGGTAAGGTGTGCGCCAGGGTTGTATTCTTTCACCATACCTATTCAATCTGTATACTGAGCAAATACTACAAGAAGCTGGACTATATGAAGAAGAATGGGGCATCAGGATTGGAGGAAGACTCATTAACAACCTGCGTTATGCAGATGACACAACCTTGCTTGCTGAAAGTGAAGAGGACTTGAAGCACTTACTAATGAAGATCAAAGACCACAGCCTTCAGTATGGATTGCACCTCAACATAAAGAAAACAAAAATCCTCACAACTGGACGAATGAGCAACATCATGATAAATGGAGAAAAGATCGAAGTTGTCAAGGATTTCATTTTACTTGGATCCACAATCAATAGCCATGGAAGCAGCAATCAAGAAATCAAGACACATTGCATTGGGTAAATCTGCTGCAAAGGATCTCTTCATAGTGTTGAAGAGCAAAGATGTCACCTTGAAGACTAAGATGCGCCTGACCCGAGCCATGGTATTTTCAATTGCATCCTATGCATGTGAAAGCTGGACAGTGAATAAGGAAGAATGAAGAAGAGTTGATGCCTTTCAATTGTGGTGTTGGCAAAGAATATTGAAGATACCATAGACTGCCAGAAGAATGAATAAATCTGTCTTGGAAGAAGTACAAGCAGAATGCTCCTTAGAGGCAAGGACGGTGAGATTGCGTCTTACATACTTTGGACATGTTGTCAGGAGGGATCAGTCTCTGGAGAAGGACATCATGCTTGGCAAAGTACAGGGTCAGCGGAAAAGAGGAAGGCCCTCAACGAGGTGGATTGACACAGTGGCTGCAACAATGAGCTCAGGCATAACAACGATTGTAAGGATGGCGTAGGACCTGGCAGTGTTTCATTCTGTTGTGCATAGGGTCGCGATGAGTTGGAACTGACTCGACGGCAGCTAACAAGAACAACATAGAAAAGCATAATGACAAATTTAACAGGTTGCAAGAATCCATAGAGAGACAGCAAACCGAAAAGTTTTTTTTCCTTTTTGTTAGTTTTAATTGAAAGTTTACAAATCAAGTCAGTCTCTCACACAAAAATTTATATACACCTTGCTACATACACCCAATTGCTCTCCCCCAATACAACAGCCCACTCCCTCCCTCCACTCTCTCTTTTCTTGTCCATTTTGCCAGCTTCTAACCCCCCCCCCCACTCGTCTCCCCTCCAGGCAGCAGATGCCCACACAGTCTCGATTGTCCACCTGATCCAAGAAGCTCGCTCCTCACCAGCATCCGTCTCTATCCCTTTTTCCAGTCCAATCCCTGTATAAAGAGTTGGCTTTGGGAATGGTTCCTGTCTTGGGCCAACAGAAGGTCTGGGGGCCATGACCACCAGGGTCCTTCTAGTCTCAGTCAGACCATTAAGTTTGGCCTTTTTATAAGGATTTGCGGTCTGCTTCCCACTACTCTCCTGCTCCCTCAGGGGTTCTCTGTTGTGTTCCCTGTCAGGGCACCATCTAGTTCTTCTGGTCTCAGGCTGATGGAGTCTCTGGTTTATGTGGCCCCTTCTGTCTCTTGGGCTCAAAATTACCTTTTGTCCTTGGTGTTCGTCATTCTCCTTTGGTCCAGGTGGGTTGAGACCAATTGGTGCATCTTAGATGGCTGCTTGCTAGCATTTAAGACCCCAGACGCCACTCTCCAAAGTGGGATGCAGAATGTTTTCTTAATAGATTTAATTATGCCAATTGACTTAGATGTCCCCTGAAACCATGGTCCCCAAACCCCTGCCCCAGCTACGCTGGCCTTCGAAGCATTCAGTTTATTCCGGAAACTGCTTTTGGTTTAGTCCAGTTGTGCTGACCTTGCCTGTATTGTGTGTTGTCTTTCCCATTGCCTAAAGTAGTTCTTATCTACTACCAAATTAGTGAATACCCTTCTCCCACCCTCCCTCCCTCACCCCTTCGTAAAAACAGAAAAGTTTTATACACAGAAAAAAACAATCTTTGATGGTTACAAGGTAGAGGAGGGATGAGGAAGGAAATCACTAATTAGATAGTAGACAACCGTTACCATTGGTGAAGAGAAAGATATCACAACATCTGGGAAGTTAGCACAACTTGACCAAGGCGAAATCATAGAAGTTTCCTAGACACATCCAAACGCTTCGAGCGTCTGAGTTACTGGGGCTTAGCGCTGAGGGCCATGGCCTCAGGGGACATCTAGGTCAATTGGCACACACAGTTCATAAAGAAAATATTCCATATCCTACTTTGGTGAGTAGCATTTGTGGTCTTAAAAGCTTGTGAGCAGCCATCTAAGATACATATATTGGATCCATCCTGTCTGAAGCAAAAGAGAATGAAGAAAACCAAGGACACAAGAAAAATATTAGTACGAAGGACCACATGAACCACAGCCTCCACCAGCCTGAGCCCAGAAGAACTAGATGGTGCCCTACTACCTGCACCAACCACTCTGACAGGGATCACAATAGAGGGCCCAGACAGAGCAGGAGAAAAATATAGAACAAGATTCAAATTCACACAAAAAAATTAGACTTACTGGTCTGACAGAGACTGGAGGAACCTCCAAAACTATGGCCCCTGGACACCCTGCTAACTCAGAACTGAAGCCCATCCTGAAGTCCACCCCTCAGTCACAGATTAGACAGGCTTATAAAACAAACAATAACACACTTGAGGAATGTGTTTCTTAATTCAATCAAGTATCAAGACAAACGGGCAACATCTGCCCAAAAACAAAGAGGAGAAGGCAGGAAGGGACAGGAAAACTGAATGATTGGACATGGGAACCTGGGGTGTAAAAGGAAAGGGGAAGAGCGCTGATACATTGTGAGAATTGCAACCAATGTGACCAATTTGTGTGTAAATTTTTGAATGAGAAAATAATTTGTGCTGTAAACTTTCACCTAAGCACAATAATTTTTGTTTTTAAGTATGGTTGAAGAATCTACAAAAATGTTAACGTATCTACAGATTTACTCATTTCATCTATTTTGTTCGCTCTAGAACTTCAACATCTTTACAACACATTGTAAGGTTAAAAAAAAACAGTCTACCACCATCACCAAGTTTCTTGTGTCTCCTTTAGATATTTTATACAATGTATACAACATTTTGTCCACATGCTACTGAGAAAACAAGCTTTATCTGGCAAAACTTTAATTCTGCCCTGATTCATTACATTAATTACATTCATTCATCTCCAATAAGTTTTTCAACGGCTTTGGTTCCAAAACTCTGCAACATACTGGCATGACCTGGGGAGTTTTGTTGGGTATCAGGTGTGAAAACCCCTGATCTACACCCCTCCTACTCAGTGTGGTCCAAGACAAGCAGCTTGGACATCAGCTTGGAGCTTTTTAGAAATGCAGAGTCTCTGGCTCCACCCCCAGATCAATGGAATGGAAATCTGCATTTAATAAGATCCCCAGGTGATTTGTATGCACATTAACATGTAAGAAGCACCCATCTACAGAGCATTGTCAACAGAACTGGTCCCTCTTTTCTCCATTCCTGTCTTCCAAAATTCTAACATCTCCTTAATCAAGAACATCATGCAGTGCACTTAAGTTTCAGTTTTCTTCGTCTGTACCTGCTCCAATCTTCAAATTCCGTCTTAGATCCCAGGTAAAAATAAGGCATTGCATGTTTTAGAGGCCCTCTTTGATGCCTCATCCATTTTATTTTCAGAAGAATATTCCCTCACAGGCCTGCACAACTGAAGCGCCCTAAGCTCCACCTGTCCTCCTGGATCTCTTGACCTTGGCCTCCCGTGTAGTTTTCACTGCCAGCACTGTTTGATCTTGGCTGTGACTTTGTCATTCATCTCCTGTTATCTACCTTTTTTAAGTCTTTCCTTTGACATGCTTCCCAGGCTCTAGTCTGCCTTTCATCTCCTTTTAGCCAGCTGTAATTTTGCTTACTATGGAGGCCCTGGTCTCTCTGTAGGAGCTCAGGCTAGATGCAATAATCTGTGCTTACTTTTAAATCTCATTTCTAGGAAACCGCCTGCCAATATCCACTTTCTGGCTGTTTCTACCTTACATCAAAACATCTGGATAAAAGGGGAAATTCATAAATCACCTTGACATTTTCTCTTCCCAGAGCTGGGCACTCAGTGATACTTAGGCCACCTTCCTGAGAACTTCAGTGTTTCACTTTCCATCTGGATAGCCTGATGTCACGTAGACACAGCCGTAGGACACTAGGTTGATATTCACAGTAAACAGTGATGGCTGTGCTATGATAACAGCAATGAGGAAACAATGATCATCAGGGCACAAGGAGCGTTATGAATGAGTTCTCCTCAGTTTCTTGATGTCCTCAATTCTAAAGACCTTCACTTCTACTCCCTTTCAGTCGTGTGTCCCATGACCAGAACTTGGGCCAGGTGACAATCAGTGAAAACCTACCTCTGACATCCTGAATGCCAGTTTCCTACTTCTGATCAAAAAATCTTCCATGTGTTAGACTCGCATCCCTGTTTCTGTCACACCTGCTCTCCCGCTCCATGCTGGCCTCTTGGAAGTACATACTTCATCATTTCAGGTCCAACTTCGAACACCCTCAGCCCCTACCCTATTGTCCCAATTACCCTGCGAAAGTCTCCACTGCGGATTAACCTAACCACCTGCCACCTCGCTCCCACATCTGGGTTTCCAGTGAGCCACTGGAGGAAGCAGTGGAGCTGACACTGACTTGCTGTAGCCATCTGTGCCCTGCCCTCAGCCTTGCTGGCAATTCTGGTATTGCTCCCCTGCCTGTCCTCTCTTTCCTCAAACGTGCTCCATCTTTCTTAACTGTTTATGCCTTTTACTACTTTATCCCTCACCCCAATTCAGGAAACCCTCTTCTTTCTGTTTCAAGGAGAAAATCAGGCTAACAAGTCATCCATCAGAGTCCAACTAAGAAACAGAATTGCTTTACATGTCACAATGGAGGGAGTTGGTTGCACAGGTAATGAAGATCTGAGAGTCTAAACAGTAAAAAAAAAAAAATAGGTGTGGGAAAACCAGAGAACCATAAGACGCCACTACTATCCCTAGGCCAGAGAGACAAAGAGAAAAGGAAATGTTAACAGAATCCAGTGGCCTTTCTGGTGAAATCTGGAGCCAGGAAAAGTCACAGCCACTGCCAGAGATGCTCCTGAGGCAGAGGAGGGGAGGGAGACCCACCCGCCCTCCCAGCTCCCATCGGTGCCTCCGACTGGTCAAACCCAACCAGAAGCCAGCCAACATGGAGGCTTGAGAAACAGCCTCAGGACAGTTCCCCACCATACTGAACAGGGCAGGGGAGGACAGGAAAGGGCAAGGGAGAGATCTGAGGACAAACTGGCTCGGTATTGACACAACCCCTTGCAATCGAGTCTACACAGGCATGTCTCAGAGTGGGAGGGTCTCTTCACCCTTCCACCTGTGTTCTGAGACACCTTCCCTCCGGCTTCCATAGAGATCTTATTTCATTAAATATTCTTTTGGGTTCATTTATCATCAACTTTTCTTCCTTCGTTGATTTCTTTCTTGCTGTACATAAACTGATCAGGCATTGCTTCAACAATGACATTTTTTTTAAAATACACATTAAGCTTTGACCCTGAATCCTCTTCTAGCTACTGCCCCTCCTAACATTCCTTATTTAATCCAAATTTATTAAAGAGAGGGCTACTTTTTTTTTTTTTTACCCATTTTTTCTTCAATTGTTCTAGCCACCATGCCCTTGGACCTCCTGGACGTCAAATGAAGCATTCGCTGCCTGGGGACAGATGGTCCCTTTTCCCACCCTCTATCATGTCTGAGGTCATTCTTGAAGACTTGTGGAATCACAAGGAAAGGTTGCATCACACAAGGTACACTATAGCTGTCCTCCAAGTCCAGGTCACCCCAAAGATGATTTCTCTCTGCCCTTCTCACACCCAGTGCTCAACTGCACAGGCTCCTCCCTCTGACATCCCCTCCCCTACTCAAGACCTCACTTAAGTTCTCCCAACACTTGTGCAGAGCAAGTCCACTCTACTCTCAGCACCTACTCCCCAACAGCCAGAGTACCCATCAAAACCAACACTAGTGTCTAATATGCTGCAAAAATTCAGAAATGAAAGATAAGAGAACATATTTATAGGGAATGAGACCAAACTGCAAAGAATATGGAATAATGAAAAAACTCCGAGGAAAAGGGGTTTGAGAATAAGTCCACTTGACATGCAGGTGCATACGCACTCTGTGTACCCCATGCTGACCTAGATCTTTGCATCACTGGTCCTCAGCTGATGAAAATGATAAAAACTCACTATAAGATTGAAGGATTGTTGTGGGCAGATACATCCATTAGGCCACACAGTACAGATAAGACACAAGGACTCTGGAGACCGATTGCCTCCTTACCAGCTTTAAACAAGTTACTGAACTCTTCTGTGCCTCATCTGTGAGATGATAAAAGTGCCTGCCTCCGAGGGCTGTGGTGAGGATTGTATGGAATAATGTACACATAGTGCTTAGCACAGGGCTTGGACCAACGTAACCCCTAAATCATTTCAGTTATTGAAGGAGCCAGTGTTGGTCCTAACCCTCCTGCTTAATGATTCACATTAAAAAAGAGCATTTTATTTTGATAACTTTGTCTTTATCTTTTATTTGGACACAGCTTCTGTGTGGACTAAAAAATAAAAGAAATAAAAATACAGAATGAGAGAGAGGGAGAATGGAACGTTGGGCTTGAAAACAAAGTAATGAAAAGGAATATAATTCCTCTGCCCTGTTCAGTTATTGCAAACGTAGGCTCCAAAGTCAAGTCAATATTGCCAAGGAAAATAAAAGGGCACCCATTTTACTCTTCCACCCACTCAGGTCACATCTAGCCCATCCCTGGAAGGTAAAGATAAATTTTAGTTTTAAAGGAACTCTTAACAGAGAGATGGCATTCTCCCTCAGTAACCATCTTCTATCTTTGAGACTGAAACCTGCAAGCCCTTATATTCCAGTAAAGGATGCATTTATAGAACTAAAACTGATGGTCTGTGAGCACAGAACTGACAAATTTCTCTGTCATTTATTTACAGTTCTCTTTCGTAATTATCATACACGATTTGCAATGAATAGGAAATAATTGCCAATTTATTCATAGATTCTTGGCAAAAGCTTGCATTTTTTCTGAGTTTGAAAAACCCTTGTCACTAGTACAGTCTTTTCCACTTAACATTGTAAAAATGACCTTAATAAATATGGAACTATGACTGCCAATTCAGTAACTGACCTCAGGCACTCACCCTTGGGCACTGGTGTGGAGAAAGCATCAAAATGGCCGGGGCTTGAAGCAGTAAGACCAGTGCCTGGGTTGTCTGATAACAGCTGAGAAGTATTTAGACTCTGGACTAAGCCATTGTGGGTGGAGATGAGGAGAGAAGGAAGTAAGATGACAGGAGACAGTGACAAATTCTGTCTAAATTTCTTTCATTTGCTCTATCAGTGAAAAGAGGAAAGAGCTTCTCATCTTTATGCCTAGTGATGTGATGGATGGATGGATGGATGGATGGATGGATGGATGGATGGATGGATGGATGGATGGATGGATGGGTGGGTGGGTGGGTGGATGGGTGGATGGATGATGAATGGATGGATAGATAGATACATAGAGAGATTAGATTGACAGACAGACTGACAGATAGATAGACAGGTAGATAGACTGATAGATTGATAGATAGACAGCTTTAGGATAAGTGGAGGAGGAGAGAATTAATATTTCCTGAATACCTGTTAGGTGTTTGGGCCTTTTTATCTATACCCATTCCCTTGGTGATTTCAACCAATCTCACAATTTCAAATATTATCTACATACTAATGACTCCTCTATCTCTAGATTTAACCTCCTCCTTGAACTCCAGGCTTATAAATTCAGTTGCCTACTCAGCATCTCCATCTGCTGCCTAATAAGCATCTTAAACTTAACATATCCTGAAAGAAACTCCTGATCCCAGCCTGCTGCCCCTCAGTCTTCCACCTCAGGTTATGGCTACTCCATCCTTAGACACTCAGGTCAAAAATCTTACAACCGGCCTTGACTCCTCTCTTGGTTTTACATACCTCTTCCAATCAATCAGAAAGCCCTATTCAGATTCATTTCAAAAATATATCCAGGAAGACTCCTTTCAAGTAATGATAAACTACATTATTCAAACCAAATCTAAAAACTGAAATTTAAAAACATTTAAGAGCTGAAAAAAAGGAATTACCAAAACCGGAGAAAATTACAACCCAGGGGAAAAAAAAAAGTTGTCTTTACCAAAATATTTTCCCCTGAGGACATTACCTATTCCAGAATATTTTTCCTGAGAATCTAAACATTATGGGAATTCAAAAAAAAAAAAAAAAACTCTCCTCAGAATAAGTTGGGACCTTAAAGTCTACAGGATGAGGTTGGCCCAGGGTGTAATTCCTCGCATGGAATTACACCCTGAATTTTCTTTCTTTCTTAATAATATTTTCTTGTGTTTTTGGAGAAAGTTTGTGCAGCAAATTAGGCCCCAATTGTAGCAATTTGTATACATATTTTTCAAGGAGCCCTGATGGCACTATGGGTAAGAGCTTGGCTGTTAACCAAGAGGTTGTCAGTTTGAACTCACCACCTGCTCTATGGGAGAAAGATGTGGCAGTCTACTTTGGTAAGCTTTGGAACCCTATGGGGCAGTTCTGCTCTGTCTCACAGGGTTGCTATGAGTCAGAATCGACTCAGTGGCAGTGGGTTTTATACATACTGCTCAGTGACATTGGTTACATTTTTCACAATGTGTTGGCATTCTTATTATTTCCGTTCTGATTGTTCTGTTTCCATTATCTAGCTTCCCTGTTCCAATCCCCCTCCCCTTACATTCTCATCTTTGCTTTAGGGTAAATGTTGATCATTTGGTCTTATACAGCTGATTATTTAAAGGAGCACCGTAATCATGGCTGATATTGTTTATTTTATGAGCCAACCTACTATTTGGATGAAAGGTGACCTCTGGAAGTGGCTTCCATTCCAAGTTTAAAAGGGTACCTCAGGGCTACAGTCTCAGGCATTCCTTTAGTCTCTACAGGTCCAGCGACTCGGGCCCTTTTTAGGAATTTGAGTTTCGTTCTACATTTGCTCCCATTCTATCCAGGACCATCTATTGTGTCCCTGATCAGAAATCAGAACTGTCAGTAATGGTAGCCAGGCATCAGCTAGTTCTTCTGGTCTCAGGATAGATGAGCCATAGTTCGTGTGGGCTATTAGTCCTATAAACTAGTTTTTTTTTGTTTTTGTTTTTATTCTTTGGTTTCCTTCTTTCTCTTTTGCTCCAGACAAGTAGAGACCAACAGTTGTATCTTAGATAGCCACTCGCAAGCTTTTGAGAACCCAGATGCTACACACCAGAGTAGGATGTAGAACACTACCTTTATGAACTATGTTATACCAACCGACCGAGTTGTCCCATAAGACAATGGTCCTAAATCTTCAAACCCAGTAAACCAATCCCGCAAAGTGTTTGGTTATGTCTGGGAAGTATCCGTAACTGTGCCCACTATGCGCTTTATTAAATATATGAATATATAAGCAGCACACACAAACAAGTATACACATATACACTTAAACATGCACACTCAGAATCGCATGTGCCTTCCTATACAGATATACGTATACATGTCTACCTATGTAACCGCACACACATTTTTTGGTTGTTATTACTGTTGTTGCAAAATTGTATATGTTACAGAATTTACCAAAATTGTCCCTCATTCTTGTGTACTTCTTAGTGTCATCATTTATCTTGGTCAAATTGTGCAGATTTCGATATCTGATATTGCCTTTTCCATCACCCAAAATAACAAGTGTCTACTATCTAGAAAGTGATTACCCCTCCCTCTCACTACTATCCCTGGTAACCACCAAAGAACGTTGCTTTCTGTATGCGTATCATTTTTGCCTTTTCATAAAAGTGAGACCATTCAATACTTGTCCTCTTGTGACTTATTTCACTCAGCATTATGTCTTCCAGATTCATCCATGTTATAAGATGTTTTGAGAAGTCATCAGTACCATATTTTTATGCAAATAATATGCACCTTATGCGTTTTTTTTGTCAGCCACGTCCTCCTCTGCTGAAGTATTTTCATAAGCACACTATGCGAATTTTTTTACAGCAATACATGATGTGGGAGAGGGTTAGCATGGTGGTGCTCATGAGGGTGCCTCTCCGGGGGAGGGTGGGGCCAGTAAATAAACACGGAAGGCTTCTGTTGTTTGCATAAAAATACAATATTCTTTAAAGCTGAGTAGTATTCCATTGTAGGTATATACCACATTTTGTTTATACATTCACCCATTGATGGGTACTTTGGTTGTTCAATATTTTTGCTATTGTGAATAATACTGCAATGAACATAGGTGTGTGTCTTAGGTTGGGTTCTCTAGAGAAGCAAAGCCAGCGAAATATATATATATATGTAAGAAGGGGCAGGGAAGCTAGATTAATGGAAACAGAACAACCAGAATGGAAATAATGAGAATGTTGACACACACATATAGACACAGAGAGAGAGAGATGTATCTCAAGGAAATGGCTCATGTGGTTGTAGAGGCTGGTAAATCCCAAATCTGTGGGTCAGGCATGATGCTGGAGGCTTCTGCTGATTCATGTGGTTGCAGGAGCTGATGAACTCAAATCCACAGGTTGCTGGCCCAAAAGGCTGCAGAAGCTGGTGAATCAGGTCAGATGGCAGGAAGTTGGCTCATAGAGCTGCAGAAGCAGGTGGATCAGGCCAGATGATAGGCTGCTGGCTCACAGGGTTTCATTGCTTGAGCAAATTAATACATCTCCTCATACCTGGCATGTAGCTATCAATACGACTAATGCCTTTTCCTCCATACCTGTTTCAAAGAAACACCAAAAGCAGTTTTCCTTCAGCTGGCAAAGAAAGCAAAACACTCTCACTGTCCTACCTCAGGGGTTTATCAACTCTCCAGCCTTATGTCATAATTTAGTCCACAGGGACCTTGATCGCCTTTCCTTCCCACAAGACATCACAGTGGTCCATTACATTGATGACATTATGCTGATTGGACCTAGTAAGGAAGAAGTGTCAATGACTCTGGACTTATTGATAAGACATTTGCATGCTAGAGGGTGGGAAATAAATCTGACAAAAATTCAAATGTCTTCCATCTCAATGAAATTTCTAGCAGTTCAGTGGTGTGGGGCACATTGAGATATTCCTTCTAAAGTGAAGGATAAGTTGTTACATCCCACCTCTCCTGCAACTAAAAAGGAGGCACAATGCCTGGTGGGCTTCTTTGGATTTTAGAGGCAACCTATCCCTCATTTAGGTGTGTTATTCTGGCCTATCAAGTGACTCAGAAAGCAGGTAGTTTTGAATGGGGCCCAGAACAAGAGGAGGCTCTGCGACAGGTTCAGACCTCCATGCAAGCCAGTCTGCCACTTGGCACATATGATCTACCTGATGCAATGGTGCTTAAAGTGTCAATAGCAGATAGACATGCTGTATGGAGTCTTTGGCAGGCCCCTATTGATGAATCACAGCACAGACCCTTAAGATTTTGGAGCAAAGGCCTACCATCCCCTGCAGATAACTACTCTCCTTTTGAGAAACAGCTTTTGGCTTGTTACTGGGCCTTAGTAGAGACTGAACACTTAACCATGGGACACCGAGACACCATGTGGCATGAGATACCCATCATGAACTACATGTTGTCTGAACTACAGAGTCATAAAGTCAAATGTGCTCAGCAGCACTCCATCATTAAATGGAAGTGGTATATAAAAGATTAGACTTGAGCAGGCCCTGAGGCACAAGTAAGTTGCATGAGGAAGTGGCCAAGTGCCCATTCCTGCTATATTAGCCTACTTCTCCTGGTCTGCAAGTATGGCCTCATGGGAAGTTCCTTATGATCAGTTGACTGAGGAAGAGAAAACCTGTGCCTGGTTTACAGATGGTTCTGTGTGATAGGCAGGCACCACTTGAAAGTGGACAGTGGCAGCACTACAGCCCCTTTCTGGACTTCCCTGAAGGATAGTGGTGAAGGGAGATCCTCCCAATGGGCAGAACTTTGAGCACTGTACCCGGTTCTTCACTTTGCTTGGAAGAAGAAGTGGCCAGATGTGTATACTGATTCACGGACTGTGACCAATGGTTTGACTGGATGGTCAGGGACTTGGAAGGAACATGATGGGAAAATTGGTGACAGGGAGGTATTGGGAAGAGGTATGCAGATGGACCTTTCTGAGTGGGCCATAGAAGTGAAGATATATGTGTCTTATATGAACGTTCACCAAAGGGTGACCTTGGCAGAGGAGGATTTTAACAATCAAATGAACAGAATGGTGTGTTCTGTGGAAACCAGTCATCTTCTTTCCCTAGCCACTCCTGTCATTGCCCAATGGGTTCATGAATAAAGTGGTCATAGTGGCAGGGATGGAGGTTATTCATGGGTTCAGCAACATGGACTTCCTCTCATCGAGGCCAACTTGGCTACAGCCACTGCTGAGCGCCCAATCTGCCTGTAGTAGAGACCAACACTGAGTTCCCGATATAGCACCATTCTTCAAGGTGATCAGCCAGCAAGCTGGTGGCAGATTGATTACATTGGACCTCTTCTGTCATGGAAAGGGCAGCATTTTGTTCTTACTGGAATAGATACTTACACTGGATACGATTTGCTTTCCCTACACACAATGCTTCTGCCCAAACTACCATTCAAGGAGTCACAGAATGTCTTGTCCACCTTCATGGTATCCCACACAGCATTGCTTCAGGTCAATGGACTCACTTCACAGCAAATGAAATGTGGCAATGGGCCCATGCTCATGGAATTCACTGGT
Source organism: Loxodonta africana (assembly GCF_030014295.1). Lineage (NCBI taxonomy): Eukaryota > Metazoa > Chordata > Mammalia > Proboscidea > Elephantidae > Loxodonta > Loxodonta africana. Next base: position 72,975,055 of record NC_087358.1, read on the forward strand.
CTTACCATGCTCCCCATCATTATGAAGCAACTGGCTTGATAGAATGATGGAATGGTCTTCTAAAGATGCAATTACAGTGCCAGCTAAGTGGTAATACTCTTTGCAGGGTTGAGGCGATATTCTCCAGAAAGCTGTATATGCTCTAAACCAGTGTCCAATATATGCTGCTCTTTCTCCCATAGCTGGGATTCAGGGGTCCAGGAATTAAGGGGTAGAAATGCGAGTGGCACCACTCACTATTACTCCTAGTGACATACTTGTGAACTTTCGCTTCCTGTCCCTCAACCCTATGCTCTGTGGGTCTAGAGATCTTAGTTCCAAATGGAGGAATGCTCCTATCAGGAGACACAACACTGATTGCATTGAACTGGTAGTTAAGAATTCATTGTATAGGTCTTTTACATCCCTGGTTAGATTTATCTTTAGATATTTTATCCTTTTGAGGACTACCGTAATTGGTATTGTTTTCTTGATTTTTTTTGGAGTTCTCCTTTTTAATGTAAAGGAACCCAACTGATTTTTGTGTGTAGATCTTGTATCCTGCCACTTTGCTGAACCCTTCTATTAGATCCAGTAGCTTTCTTGTGGAATCTCTGGGATTTCTATGTTTATGATCATGTCTTCTGCAAATAGGGATAGTTTTACTTCTTCCTTTACAATTTGGTTATGCTTTATTTGCCTTTCTTGTCTTACTGCTCTGCTGGCACTTCCAGTACAACATTGAATAAGAGTGGTGATAATTGATGCACTTTTCTCATTCCTGTTCTCAAAGCGAAGGCTCTCAGTCTTTTTCATTGAGAATAATGTTGGTTGGGCACATATGCCCCTAATTATGTTGAGGAATTTCCTTTCTATTCCTATTTGCTGAGAGTTTTTATCAATAAATGGTGTTGGATTTTATCAAATGCCTTTTTCTGCATTGATTGAGATGATCATGTGATTATTTTCCTTTGTTTTATTTATGTAGTGAATTACATTGATTGATTTTCCAATGTCGAGCCACCTTACTTTCCTGGTATGAAGCCCACTGGATTATGATTTTTTTTTTTTTTGAAATGCTGTTGCATTCTATTGGCTAGAATTTTGTTGAGAATTTTTACATCTATATTCATGAAGGATACTGGGCTATAATTTTGTGTGTGTGTGTGTGTGTGATGTCTTTACCTGGCTTTGGTGTCAGGGTTATACTGGTCTCATAGAATGGATTAGAGAGTACTCCTTCATTTTCTATGTTCTGGAAGAGTTTGAACAGAATTGGTGTCAACTCTTCTCTGAATGTTTTGTAGAATTGCATAGTAAAGCCATCAGGGATGGGCTTTTTTGTTGTTGTTAGGAGTCTATTTATGACATCTTCAATCTCTTCTTTTTTTATGGCTCTATTTAGATTTTCTACTTCTATTTGTATTAGTCTAGGTAGGTAGTGTGTTTCTAGAAATTTGTCTCTTTTAGGTTTCTTAATTTGTTGGAGTACAATATTTCTTAACCTTCTGTTATTATACTCTATCTCAGTTGGATCTGTTACAGTGTCATCTATTCACGTCTTATTTTGGTTATTAGCGTCTTCTTATTTTTTTCCTTTGCCTGAGTTTTATTTCTGAATCACCTAGGGCATCTTGAAACTTGAACTTGACTTAAGGTAGCCCCAAATGGGTAGCATACTCATGTCTGGCAGAAGTAATTACAAATCCTATCTGGATGAAAGCCTCAAATTATTTCTACAAATTTTCTTTCAAATACAACATTCAGAGTCCACTCAAAGACAACTAGGCCCACAAGGAAGCTAGACTGCATGAGACAGATTCACAAGGATTAGATACAAGAATCTAATCTTCATGAGTCTATTTCCATGGCATATTCAATATTCTTCACCAACACCATAGTTCGAATGCATTAATTCTTCTTCAGTCTTCCTTATTCATTTTTCAGATTTCTCATGTATATGAGGTGACTGAAAATACCATGGCTTGGGTCAGACGCACCTTAGTCTTCAAAGTGACTTCTTTGCTTTTCAACACTTTAAAGAGGTCTTTTCCAGGCTTAATGGTCTGAGACTAGAGGGACCCTGATGGTCGTGGTCCCCAGACCCTTTGATAGCCCAAGATTGGAGCCATTCCCGAAACCAAGTCTACAGACAGGGATTGGCCTGGACTATAAGAAAGACAATGATGCTGGTGAGGAGTGAACTTCGTGGCAAGTAGACACATGAGACTATGTGGGTGACTCCTGTCTGGTGGCGAGATGAGAAGGAAGAGGGAGACAGCAGCTGGTTGAATGGACACGGGGAATACAGGGTGGAGAGGAGAAACATGCTGTCTCATAACGGGGGAGCAGCTGGGAGTGCACAGAGGGGTGTGTATGGCTTTTCGTATGAGAGCCTGACTTGATTTGTAAACTTTCACCTAAAGCACAATAAATAATTTTTTTTTTAAAGATGTCTTTTGCAGCAGATTTGCCCAATGCAATGCATCTGTTGATTTCTTGACTACTGCTTCCATGGGTGGTGATTGTTGATCCAAGTAAGATGAAATCCTTGACAACCTCAGTCTTTTCTCCATTTATCATGATGTTGCTTATTGGTCCAGTTGTGAGGATTTTTGTTTTCTTTATGTTGAGGTGTAATCCATACTGAAGGCTGCGGTCTTTAATCTTCATCAGTAAGTGCTTCAAGTCCTCTTCACTTTCAGCAAGCAAGGTTGTGTCATCTGCATAATGCAGGATATTAATGGGTCTTCCTCCAATCCTGATGCCACGTTCTTCTTCATATAGTCCAGTTTCTTGGATTATTTGCTCAGCATACAGAAATGAATAAGTATGGTGAAAGGATACAACCCTGATGTACACCTTACCTGACTTTAAACCAAACAGTATCCCCTTGTTCTGTCTGAACAACTGTCTCTTGATCTATGTACAGGTTCCGTGTGAGCACAATCAAGTGTTCTGGGATTCCCATTTTTCACAATGTTATTCATAATTTGTTATAATCCACACAGTCAAATGCCTTTGCGTAGTCAATAAGACACAGATAAACATCTTTTTGGTATTCTCTGCTTTCAGCCAAGATCCATCTGACATCAGCAATGATATCCCTGGTTCCATGTCCTCTTCTGAACTCAGCTTGAATTTCTTGCAGTTCCATGTTGATGTACTGCTGCAACCACTTTTGAATGATCTTCAGCAAAATTTTACTAGCATGTGATATTAACGATATTGCTCAATAATTTCCACATTCAATTGGATCACCTTTCTTTGGGATAAGCATAAATATGGATATCTTCCAGGCAGTTGGCCAGGTAGCTCTCTTCCAAATTTCTTGGCATAGGCGAATGGGCACTTCCAGCGTTGCATTCATTTGTTAAAACATCTCAACATTTCATATAGGATTTCAAAATATATACAGAGCTAAAAGGCACAAAACAACATGTTATATATATAATATTATACAACAATGCATGTTACATTGTAAACATAACAAGTAAAAGAATAGAAATATAGTATGTAACTTCCAAGCCATTCCAAAACTAGTAAAGTAAAACCAACAAATTGGAAGAAAGGATATAATAAAGAAAATAAGATAAATTAAAGACATTAAAAACTGTTATATAATAGCAAAGTTCAACAAAGCCATTTTTGGTTAAATTGATAAGTCTTTGTCACCAGAAAAAAAGAGGAAGCATACAAATAAATATCAGGAATGCAAAAGGAAACATCATTAACAGATCCCGCAGTCATGGACAGGGTGATAAGAAGAAATTAAGAACTACAACATGCATTGTGGTATATTATTAAAAATATAATATAATGACTAGTATGCTATTGTTGTGGTATGTATTTTAATTCTCTCTATATTTAAAAACCGTATAATAAATTATAATCATTATTTATTTTAGGCCAATAAATTTTAAAATTTGGTTGAACTAGATTAATCTTTTAAAATCTAACCAAACAAATATGATTCAAAAACAAAAATAGAAAATATGTATGACTTCCAAAAACCAAAAACCAAACCCAGTGCCGTTGAGTCGATTCCGACTCATAGCAACCCTAGAGGACAGAGTAGAACTGCCCTATAGAGTTTCCAAGGAGCGCCTGGCGGATTCGAACTGCTGACCCTTTGGTTAGCAGCTGTAGCACTTAACCACTATACCACCAGGGTTTCCTCTGTATTACTTCCATGTATTTAATGAATGCAATCAGTAATACAAACTCGTCCCATTAAACATCTAAGCCCAGATGACTTCTTTGGAAAATTCTAAAAAAACACTCGAGGAGGAAATTGTTTATTCTTATACAAACTCATTTAGAGAATAGAAAAGGAACTCATTTTATGAGACCAGCATAACCTTGACATCAAGATCTTCCATGGATATATATTAAAGGAAAATCACAGGCCAATTTTTCTTATGAACACAGATGCAAAAATCAAAATATTAACAAACAGAATTCAGAGATATATAAAAAGTATAATACATCACAATCAAGTGTTTTTTTTTTTTTTTCCAAAGAACGCAAGGTTGGTTTGGCATTAGACAATCAATGTAATGTACCACATAAACAGTTCAAAGAATTTTAACTACACGGTTATCTCAAGAGACCCAGAAAAATTTTTTGATAAAATTTAACATCCATTATTACAAAAATTCTTAGTAAACTTGAAATAGAAAAGAATTGCATGAATCTGATAAAAACTATCTACAAACACTACCTATCACTGAAAAACTGTAAGCTTATACAAGCATGTCTTGTTCCACTTCTTTCAGCTTTTTATTGGAGGTTCTAGAGAATACAGTAAAGCCAAAAAAAAAAAACTATAGCTATACACACACTGAAAGTTACACATTACCAAACCAAAACCCAAATCCATTGCCAATGAGTCCACTCCAACTCATAGCGACCCTATAGGACAGAGGAGAACTGCCCCATAGGGTTTCCAAGGAGGAGCTGGTGGATTTGAACTGCTGACCTTTTGGTTAGCAGCTGAGCTCTTAACCACTGTACCACCAGGGCTCCAAAGTTATACATTAGATGGGAAAATTAAAACTATCATTATTTGAAAATAATATGACTATGTCTGCAGAAAATCCCAAATAATCTACAGGCAAATTATTAGAACTGATAAGTAAATTTAGCATGGCTGCTGAATACAAGATCAATATGCAAAAATCAATTGCAATTGGACATCTCGTTGGGTTGAAAAGCAAAGAAGCAATTACAGACAAATGGGAACAAGTCAAGGGAACACAGAAGCCAGCTCGAAGAGGCTTCCACTGACCAAACTCTGAGACAATTTGAGCACTGAAAAGAATAATGACTGTAATTAACCATTAAGTGTTTAATAAATAAAACTCCATAAGTATAGTGTGTGTGTATGCATATGTGTGTGTGTGAGAAACAGAGAGAGGGAGAGGGAAAGAGACAGAGAAAATAGAAAGTGATTTAATAATAATTAAAAAATCCTCTCACATGCCACTACTGGAAGCAGGTTTTATGCCAAATGAAAATGGCTCATAAAAGGAAAAGAATTGGACATTTACCATATCTATTTTTTAGGAGTCCCTGGGTTTTTTGGGTAGTACAAATGGTTAACATGCTTAGCTGCTAACCTAAAGTTTGGAGGTTCAAATATTCCCAGAGGCTCCTTGGAAAAATCGGCCATTGAAAACCCAGTTGTACTCTGACACACATGGGGTTCTCATCAATGCGAATTCACTTGACGGAAACTGGTTATTTAGAAGAAACTGTAGGTCATTCCCAGTTGATGATGTGAAGATCTGCTCTACAGAAAAATGACAACTAATAAATATAGAATGGGTTATAGAATTAGGAAATCACAATCTGAGAACTTCAATGAAATAAAAACCATCAATAAATGCATGAAGAAGTAGGGAAAAGACATTTGCATGGGACCAAAGTATCACCTCACTAATCACCTACTAACTGCAAAGGGGAAAGCTGTCCTTTTACAATGGAGAATGGGGAAGTCCTTATTAACCAAATACCGACACTCAGCACCTTTCACGGTGGTGATCATCTGTCATAGCACTTGATATGACTCAATATGGAGCAGATAGCACGGGGCGGACTAACCAGTAGGCAACGTAGGCAGCAGCCTACAGTAAAACATCCTCACGGGCTGAGCTGCGTTGACGTACTAGTCTGTAGTGAACAATTTCACGTGAGTTTCACCACATCTTTGATGCTATCTGATAGCATCATCTATGAAGTGTTCTTTCCAAAAATGTTGAACATGAATCTAGTCAGGCCTTTAGTGTTTTTTATAGGATATAAGGGGATAAAGGAGCAAAATAAATACCCCCACAAGGAAACAATCAAGAATATCCAGAATGTAGAACATTCTACAGGACAACTTTTACAAAGAATCAATGTCATGAAAAAGTCAGGGAATGAGAAAGTGAAAATCAGCCCTGCTGATAATCAGACTGGGACTTCTCAAACATCAACAAGTGTTTCCAACGAGGCAAGGCCAACACCAGTAGACAACAATGCTGCCCAGAACATATACAGCTGATAGGGACAGATTACCCAATTAGCAAGGTATGCACAGGCTTACTTGTGTTTACTTACTAATCTGCAGTGCACCGTCTCACCTGTTTTTCACCACATCCAGCAAGGCACACACATGGGCTTACTTGTGGTTACTTACACAAAACAGGTGAAATTGTGTGCTACAGATTAGTAAGTAACCACAAGTAAGCCTGGGTGTACCTTGCTCACTGGTTAATCTGCCCTTGTCTGTTACCATTTCTTCTGAGTGATTGTTGCTTTCTTACTAGTGGCAAGCAATCGCATCCCACCCTTATTTCTCCTGTCTCCTGAAGAAAGATTACTGAGATACTGATCACATCCTAGCAACTTCCAATCCAAAATGCCTTCTGCTTCTTAAATGCCTTTAAAAACACTCCAGACAAAAACAAATCTTCTAAACCCCTGTCAACTGCCTATGGTCTATCTGTGGGCATTCTCTCTTTCAGCAGAAAGCTGACAAAACCTAAACCTGGTGACTATGAGTATGACTCTGGGCCTCATTAGTCTTTGCTCAAGAGGCTTAACAAGTGGAGGTGCCACCAAGATTTGGCCAAGACTCTTGCTTTTGCAGACTAGCAGCCTCAGTTTGGTAATTTATATGTAAGTCTGATATTCCCAATTCCCATCTCTCGGACCTTCTGCCTGTGACGATGAGAAAACACATGCTGAATCTGAGCTGCAATTATTTCATTGAGCTCTTCAGCATTATGTTTCTTTCATTTGTCCTAAAAGAATATCTTTCAGAACTTTTTGGTTTTCTGGTCGGATCTGTACTCAGTTTTCCTTGGTGAAGAAGGTCTGCCAAAGTATCGATTTGCCGTAACACCCCTGTCTGCCTGACTATCGTCTGTACTTTTATATGTCTATACACCCAGTTGCCTTCAAGTCAACTGACTCATGGCAACCCCTTGTGTGTCAGAGTAAAGCTGTACTCTCTGGGGTTTTCAGTGGCTGATTTTTCAGATGTAGATCACCAAGCTTTTCTTCTGAGGTGCCTCTAGGTGGACTCGAACCTCAAACTTTTCACTTAGCAGGTGGGTGCGTTAATTCTTTGCATCAACCGGAGACACGTGTCTATAACAGGGCAGGAGACAGGTACATCTCTCCTCCCTCGCCCTGAGGATTGATGAGTTCAGAACCTCTTCTCAGACCAGTGTTCTTGGTAAACTGCCTTGACTCACCTTTTTAAAACCTTTTAAGAACTTTTCTCATCCTTGTCTTTATGTCCTGGAGAGCTGCTTTAGTTAGCTATATCTGCCCAGAGCTGGGGATCAGATAGCTACTCTTTGGCCAGGTCCTGGAGACACAGGTTGCATAAACTCCATTCTGACGATCTTTTTGCAGAACTCAGGCTAAGTTTGCAGTAGTTCCAGGCTGAAACCTGCTTCCTCCGTGTTTTTGCACTATAATGCTAACTCTCATGCATTTATTTGTAACTGACCTAATTTCACCAAGGAAAATTTGGAATTACTGTGGCCATTTTGAGCATGTTGACATGAACAGTGTGGTTCAACTGAGAGGTGCCTCAGAACAAAAAGGAAATACAATCCCAAGTCTCCAATAATTTTCTTGTTTTAATTGGCATGAAGAGGCTACCAAATGCAATTCAGTCTCTTGAGTTGCCTCTTCAAGCTTGGTAAAAAATTCAAGGCTTAGAACTACCTCACTTGTGGACCCACCCAAATCCTGCTCCACTCTTTCTTGTTTGTGTCCTTCATCCACACTACCTCAGTACCCCTTGAAACTGCGACCTGAGTGTGAAGGATACCTCAATACTTCCTGGTACATGGGCTTTAAACCATAGTTAATGACTCCCCAAGTACACTTCCGGACTGACTGAACTCTACCAGTCAGACATCTTTTGGTTGGGCCAGAAGGAAAAATTTGGTTTAGAAATGCTAACTACCAGATGGATGTCAGAAGAGACTCTGAAACTTGCTCTTGAATGTTGAGTAGCTAAAGCAAATGGAAGAAATGATGAAGTCAAAGAGCTGAACAAAATATTTCAAAGGGCAGCTTGAGAAGACAAAGTAAAGTATTATAATGACATATGCAAAGACCTGGGGATAGAAAACCAAAAGGGAAGAGCACATTCTGCATTTCTCAAGCTGAAAGAACTGAAGAAAAATTCAAGCTTCGAGTTGCAACAGTGAAGGATTCTACAGTGAAAATACTAAACTACGCAGGAAACATCAAAAGAAGATGGAAGGAATATACAGAGTTACCGTACCAAAAAGAATCTGTCCATGCTCAACCATTTCAGTAGGCAGCCTAGGATCAGGAACCGATGGTACTGAAGGAAGAAGTCCAAGCTGCACTGAAGGTACTGGTGAAAAACAAGGCTCCAGGAATTGATGAAATACCATTTAAGATGTTACAACAAACAGATGCAGCACTGGAAGTACTCCCTTGTCTATGCCAAGAAATTTGGAAGACAGCTACGTGGCCAGTTGACAGGAAAAGATCCATATTTATGCCTAGTCCCAAGAAAGGTGATACAACCAGATGCGGAAATTAGCGAACAATATCATTAATATCACATGCAAGTAAAATTTTGCTGAAGATCATTCAAAAGCGACAGCAGCAGTGTTTCACCATGGAACTGCCAAAAATCCAGGCTGGATTCAGAAGAGGACGTGGACATCATTGCTGATGTCAGATGGATCCTGGCTGAAAGCAGAGAATACCATAAAAATGTTTGACTGTGTGGATCATAACAAATTATGGATAACATTGCAAAGAACGGGAATTCCAGAACACTGAATTGCGCTCGTGAGGAACCTGTACATAGATCAAGAGGCAGTCATTCAAGCAGAACAAGGGGATACCGTGTGGTTTAAAGTCAGGAAAGGTGCGCATCAGGGTTGTATCCTTTCAACGTACCTATTCAATCTGTATGCTGAGCAAATAATCTGAGAAGGTGGACTCTATAAAGAAGAATGTGGCATCAGGATAGGAGGAAGAGTCATTATCAACCTGTGATATGCAGATGACACAACCTTGCTTGCTGAAAGTGAAGAGGACTTGAAGCACTTGCTGCAGAAGATCAAAGATGACAGCCTTCAGTATGGATTACACCTCAACATAAAGAAAACAAAAATCCTCACAACTGGACCAATAAGCAACATCATGATAAATGGAGAAAAGATTGAAGTTGTCGAGGATTTCATTTTACTTGGATCCACAATCAACATCGGTGGAAGCAGCAGTCAAGAAATCAAAAGACGCATTGCATTGGGCAAATCTGCTGCAAAAGACCTCTTTAAAATGTTGAAAAGCAAAGATGTCGTCTCAAAGACTAAGGTGCACCTGACCCAGACCATGGTGTTTTCAATTGCCTCATATGCATGCAAAAGCTGAACGATGAATAAGGAACACCAAAGAGTTGGCAACTTTAAATTGTGGCATTGCCAAAGAATATTGAACATACCACAGACTGCCAAAAGAATGAACAGAAATGTCTTGAAAGAAGTACAACCAGAATGCTCCTTAGAAGCAAGGATGGTGAGACTATGTCTCCTATTACTTTGGACATGTTGTCAGGAGGGACCAGTCCAACAATTGGAGAAGGACATCATGCTTGGTCAGCAAAAAAGAGGAAGACCCTCAACAGATGGACTGACACAGGGGCTGCAACAACAGGCTCAAGCATAACAACAATTGTGAGGACGGCACAGGACCGGGCAGTGTTTCATTCCGTTGTGCACAGGTAACTATGTTGTACATAGATTGCTATGCCGTCGACTCGATGGCACCTGACAACAACGTGTTTTGAGGTTTTGTTATGCAGCGACAGTAACTGGAACACCAATATTCTTTGTTGTTAGTTATAAAAAGTTTTTTAATTTCTCAATATCAGTTGGACAGTGTTAGAATTAACAAAACTTGTGAAAATTTGTAAGTGAACCCTCTGTTTGCAGAGATGAATGTCTTTTCACTTTTGTACAAAGCTAACGTACAATGGTGAGCTAGAGCCAGCTCATACCAGCTGGTGAGAGCCAGTTGTGTACATCTCTTCCAAACCAACCATGATGGAAATATTTACACCATGGAAATTGGCAAACACTACAAACCAGGACTTTTTTCCCAGAGAGTTAGTTTATTAGCACTCTACCCATCTGTCAGTAGAAGCTTGCATGTTGCTATCATGCTGAACAGGTTTCAGCGGAGCTTCCAGACTATGACAGACTAGGAAGAAAAGCCTGGTGATCTACTTCTTAAAATCAGCCAATGAAAACTCTATGACGCACCATTGTGCAGGGGTCCTGTTGTGCATGGGTCACTATGAGTCAGGGCTGACTCGATGGCAGATAACCACAACAATTGGAAATATATGGTTTTACTTCTTGATGATATATTTTTCCCTTATTGCAAAAAAAAAAAAAAAGTTTGCCTTTATTGAGAGATTTTCCTCTAAGGCTGCTTCAAGACCTATCTGTGATGCTCCAAGAATTCTCATGAGTTAAGACCTACAGGTTGGCTCCCTCTGCTCTAATATTCTCTGCAAGGACTTCCACACGGGCTGTCCATTCCCTGCGGTGTCCCTGACACACAGCTGTAGGCAGAGACGGAGTAAGCCCAGATGTTCTGAGAGGGTCTAGGCACCCCCACAACTCCCCAGGAGTGAGGGGTTTTCCTCCCTCTGTTTGGTGGGTGGCCATGGAGAGCTCTCCCGCTGGCCGCAGCTGGGCCACTAAAGGCATTGCCAGTGGGCTTTGGCACTGCTGCCATTTCAGGAACAGCAAGGTGAGCAGGCTCCCCTCCACACCCCTCCGTGCCTGAGGACCACTCATGTAACTGAGACGTGCACAAAAGGATGGAGCAGGCCCATTAATTTAAATTTAATAACGGCTTGTGGAACTGAACTATTAAGTCAATTCTCCCAGTGCATAAGTGGTGCTTGCTGGGGCCACTTTAATAAATTACAGCTCCAGTGTATTATTTGCATAGCTATTAAATATCTTCCTTATTAGGATAGGAAATTGGGCAGCAATGGATGAAGTATCAAGCCCTCTGTTACTCTAATACGTTGGGAATGCTAAAAGTTAAACCAAGTTTTGTATTTATTCAAACTAGAGTTTGAGGGAGAAACACTTAAAACTCTTGTGTTATATCCTCTCATATACTCATATTAGCAGTTCTGCTTCCCACAAATGATCCTATAGCTACATCTACACAGGGATGAATTAACAAGGAAGTACCACATGGGTGTTCATCAAGGCCTTGTTTGGGTTTATCAATAGGTTACTGGTGAAAACATGTGAAATCCACATGATGGAATATTATGGTGCTTTTGAAAAACAAAGAGGTAGATCTGGATAGATTCATATAGGAGCGTCTCAAAAACACACCAAGTATAACCCAAAAAAAGAGCAGCTGCTGAGGCTGCTTATATACAACCAAACACCACATAGGATTCGATTCTTTGGTTTGGAGGCTTAGGGTCATGGCTTCATGGGACATCCCAGTTAATTGGCCTAATTAACATGTTTAGTGCTTCTGTTCTACCTCCTAATTCATTGTATAGTTTCTGGGGTCTTAGAAGCTTTCAGGCAGCCATCCAAGGCACGACAATTTGTCTCTTTTAGCCTGAAGCAACAGAGGAAGAAGGAGAGTCAGGAATAGGGGGAGGAATTGGAATGTGTGGCTAAATGCCTCCATGAACAATTGCCTCCTTTGCCATGAGACCAGAAGAACCGGATGGTGCCCAGCTACCACTACGAACATTTTGATCAAAGATTCTGTAGGAGAATCTGATCAAAAAGGGGAAAATACAGAACGGAATTTCGAATTCTCATGAAATCCAGACTTTCTGGAGCCATGGAGGGTGGATGAACCCCTGAAACTATTGCCCTGAGATAATCTTTAAACCTTAAACCAAAAATATCTCCTGAAATCTTCTTAAAACCAAAGAATAGTTTAGCTTACCTGATAAAAAATGCCTGCCTTGAGCATTATGCTCTTTTAAGAACTATCTATTTGGGATCAAATTGACAACTGCAACTCAAAAGATTAGAGAGGAAACTTAGGGGGCAGTGAGTTTATGTTAAAGGAGAAAGAACAACTTAGAAAAGGAAGGTGAGAATGGTTGCACAACTTGAAGACGTAATCCATGTCACTGAACTGGACACGTGGAAACTGTCAAATTGGTGTATGTTTTGGTGTGTATATTCTCAACAACAATGACAACAAAACAAAAGATACACCAAATGAAAATAATCAAGGCAGAGCACAGCCCTATATAACAAGCCAAATTGGGTAAAAAGAATATATTCATATATATGAGTTTATGCTTAGACATTTTCTGAAAGAAAACTTATGTAGAGTGTTAGCAAACGCAAGTTGAAGCACTAAGTTTGGGGTAAGGAAGAACCTCGCCTTTCATTGTATATGCTTTTGAACTATTTTTGAAAATTCGCCATTTTTTTTTTTTCTTTCAGTTTCCTTTCTGTCTCAGTCTGGGTTCTCTAGAGGAGCAAAACCAGTGAGAGCAGACAGATAGATTAAGGGGGGCGGAGGATACTTACTTCGGGGAAATGACCCACGGAATTGTGAGGGCTGGCAAATCCAAAACCTGCAGGTCGGGCAGCAGGTGGGAGAGCTCTGCAGGTTTACACCCCAAGAACCAGAGGTCAGGTGACGTGATGTGTGCAGGGTCATACGAAGAGATTTCCAGACAGAAGAGTGGCAAGTGCCAAGGCCCTGGGGTGGCAGTGTGCTTGATCAAATAATAGGCTGAATTCCTTTAAACTTTACTCTTCAAGTATACGCAGCTTATTTCTGAGCTTAATTCAAGTATATTAATAAAATACAATTGACCTACTCTAATTCCTAGGCTAAAGACATTCACCAAGGGGACAACTGTACTCCCTCAGCACGTGGGGGTTACTGTTCTAAGGGAACTGGAGTATGCTGAGGTTACTAACCCAAGAGAATTGGGGTTACTCTCCCAAGAAAACCAGGACGATCCTCAGAGAACCAAAGTTGCTTATCAACCAGCTGCAGATATGCAGGGCAATTTTGCCTATGACCCTGAACAACAATATTTGAGCCCCTTTTTATGGCCATTATCCCAATGAGAACATCCCACACCTGCCTAATGGAATAATCTCATTACCTAATTCTCTAGTTGGATTTGAGTCTCCAAGCCCCCTGAACTGGAATCAATAAACCTCCCTGTTGCCTGGTTCTCGTCATGTCTGACTGTGAGCCATTGTCACTGTGATGACCTTTGTTTCTCTTTTAGTCAAGGCCGTCTGATTCTCAGGGACTTCTTCACAGATCTAATCCTGCTTGACCTCCGCAGGATATCTGACACTGTCTGTGACTGCCCCTTGCCAAACTCTCACCTACTTTGGCTTTCTTAACGTTGTCGTTGTCCACTGCTGTCAAGTCAGCCCCAACTCATGGTGACCACATGAGCAACAAAACAAATCTCTTCTCGGTCCTACACCATCCACATGATCAGGTGCGTATTGGACTATTGTGATCCATAGGGTATCACTGGTTGATTTTTAGAAATAGATTAGCAGGCCTTTCTTCCTAGTCTGTCTTAGTCTGGAAGGGCCACTGAAAGCTATTCAGCATCCTAGCACCATGCAATCCTCCACTGAAAGACCGGTGGTAGCTGTGTATGAGATGCATTGGTCGGGAATCGAACTCCAGTCTCCCACGTGGAAAGTGAGAATTCTACCACTGAACCACCAATGCCCCATTTTCCTAACATGGCTTCCCACAAATCTGATTGTTCTTTCCTAGTCACCTCCTTTCTCTTTTCCTCCCTTAAATGGCGATGTTCCCAGAGTCTGTTTCTGTCTCCTCCTGGGTGATGGCATCCATTCTCTTCCCACTGGCTCTCAGTTAAGTACTCATAGCATTTAACCCCAGAAGGTTAATATAAGAAGAATGCTATAAGTGTTTATGGATTTCTACCTGCAACCCCACCACAACTATCTCCACTGTAACTTACGAATAACGTCGCCTTCTCGGCGTTTAACAGAAAAGTCAATATCGTAGTGGATAATTTTAACTATGCAAAGAAGAAAACGAAGAGATTGTGTAAACACAAAAGTGATGCAATCTGTGCTTGGTCAAGCGCAGGCAAGCTAGGTTGGGAGGACCTGCGTCTCAGAGAGGCCTTTTGGAGTGTGATTTTCAAATAAGAAAGCTGAAATCTTATTTTGCAGTTACCATCAAGTCGACTCCGACTCACGGTGAACCATGCGTGTCAGAGTAGACCTATGCTCCATTGGGTTTTTCAGTGGCTAACTTTCTGAAACATATCACCAGGCCTTTCTTCCCAGGTGCCTCTGGGTGGACTTGAACCTCCAACCTCTCTGTTAGCAGCCAAGGGCATTAATTATTTGTACCACTCAGGAACTCCCAAGAAAACTGAAATCTGAACAATCGTATTTTGCTCCTCCCGAAGAAAGACACAAATAGAAGATTGTGAAAACGAGCAACCAGAGAGTCCAACTCTGTCCACGAGTCCAAAGCACAGACCTGAGGGAACGAAGCCCGTGTGCACATCCATGGTTCAGTCTATTCTCCCAAACCTGACCCCGGAGTTGGCCCGAAGCAAGCAGTCTGTAGCATGGTACTAGTTGTATTTCTTCTAAGACTGATCTGTTCATTCTTCTGGCAGTCCGCTGTATATTCAATATTCTCCACCAACATCACAATTCAAACACATTAATTCTCCTTCTGTCTTCCCTTTTCCTTGTCCAACTTTTGCAAGCATATGAGGAGATTGAAAAGATCATGGCTTGGGTCAGGTGCACCTGAGTCCTCAGAGTGACATATTTGCTCTACAGAGATCTTTTTCAGCAGATTTGCCTAATAATGTATGTCGCTTGATTTCTTGATTCTTGATCCAAGTAGAATGAGTATCCTTGACAGCTTCAATTTCTTCTCCAATTACCATGATGTTGTTTATTAGTCCAGTTATAAGGATCAGTTACTTTGGACACGTCATCAGAAAAGATTAATTCCTAGAAAAAGACATCACGTTTCGTAAAGTAGAGGGTCTGAAAAAATAAGGTAAACTCTCAATGAGATGGATTCACACAATAACCACAATGGACTCATATATACCAATGACAATGAAGATGGCTCAGGACTGGGCAACATTTTGTTCTGTTAATCATAAGGTCGCCATGAGTTGGAACTGAATTGACGGCAACTAACAACGGCACTGGGTAACAACAACAGCATGGCTACTTAAGAAAAGAATTCCATTTTTTAGTATGTAGGTAAGCAAGAAAAAAACAGAAAAGGCACCAATGTCCCAACCCCCGATTCAGCCTCTCCCTCTACCCTGGTCTTACACCTCCATGGGTGCAGGCATTTATCTTCTCAAGTTGATCGTGGTTCACGGAGGACGTGTCAATGGCTCCTCTGGGATCATGGATCACGGATCATCTACTTGGGATATTCTTTCTCTCTTCAAGGAACAGCAAAGAGAGTGTGTTGGAATCTTGAAACTGTGATCTCAGGGATCAAACCCACCTAGGTTCAAATACCATTTCAGCCACTTACTGGTTACATGTCTTTCAGCAAGTTACCTGCCTCTCTATACCCCAATTTTCTTATCTGCTAGTTAGGGATAAATATAGCATCTAACTCAGGGTTTTGAGGATTCCACGAGTAATATATTTAAGTGCTTAGGACAGTGCCTGGCTCAGAGTTAAATCCCCAATATCATCCTGATGAGCAGGGAGCAGGAATCCCACAACACTCAGCAATTCTGACCTCAGAACCTTCCTTGCGTCTCTCCCAACTTCTGTTCCTCAGAACAGAGCATGCTTCCCACTGATGCTTCCACCCAAGGCAATTACATGAGAAGCACGTGCTTATCGTTCTTTGGTTATTTTTCTCTAAGACGCAAGCACAAAAGAGGAATCAGATAACTACTCGCTAAACCCTTTTATCTTCCTCAGGGTGAAAAGTTTAATAAATTAGAACACCCTTCCAGCTGGTTCTTATTGATAGTACAAAGTTACCTTTTGAATTACGATATATTTTGAGCTAAATGTTTCTGTATAAACACGGAACATTTCCATAGCCTTGTGTTTTCCTTTTGTTTTTTGTTTGGTTGGTATTTTATTTTGTTTTGTTTATACAAGGGGCAAAAACTATTTGTCAGAAAAAAAGAATTCTCATATGCGAAGTGAAAACTACTTCATTGTTTTTATCCCAACCCTAAGTTTAACTAACACAAACATAACTTTATGACAGAGCCTCAGCAGTGCCTGGAACCACTTACGTGAATATTCTGGATCGATTGAATAAAAATCATTCATTTTACTTCCCTAGCTTGGAGTCTATGCTAACCGAACAGTTTTCTGATTATAATTTGTCCTTAGAGAATGAATTGGGCAGTGAACCTAAGTCTTTTGGGAGAATTTGGTAGCTGTGTTTCTCACCATAAATCAATAAACTGACGTGTGAGTTGTACCTCAATCTCTTGTATTATGTATATATGAAACAGCCCCCAGAGGACTGCTTAAAAATTTGAAAAGCCCCAGTAAAATAAAGTTACCTATACTCTAAAGCCTCTGGGATGCTGTGCCCATACCCAGGTGCCATTGCCATTTTGTGAGACTCTGACTGGGGAACCTTCTAGCTTGTCTTTACAACATCTCCCTTTGCACTGCAGCAACCACCATATCTATATCTCCTCTGCCACCTCCGTATGCAGCTGCCCAGTGGACCCTGCATGGTTGTCCCACCGGCATTTCAAACTCAGCATTTCTAAGAGGTAATTCATCGTTTTGCCTTGCAAGCCCATTTTGTCCCGCTGCTCCCAGAGCTGTTGAGAGAACGTAGAAGGTCTCCAAGTAGGGCAGTAACATGGTCTGCTTTGCATTTCTCTAAGAGGAGCTCTCTGCTCTGTGTCGAGAACAGATCGTTACAGGCCACAAGTGGCCAGGGGGATGCCAGTTAGGAGGCATTTGCAGTCACCTAGGTCAGCCGTGGTGGTGCCTGGGCCGAGGGGTGACACTGGAGATGAGAAATAGGGACCATTCAAGAGATTTTCATAAGGTGTATTTGTGATGACTGGATGTGAAAGGCGGGAGAGAGGGAGGCATCAAAGAGGAGTCCCTGGTCTCTGGCAGATGGTGGGATCATTTACTAAGAAAGCAACATGGAAGAAAAGCAGCAGGTTTGGGGAGGAAGATCCTAATGTCTGTTTAGACAAGTTGAATTCGACACATTTTCAGGTGAAAATGCCATGTAGGGAATTGGACTTAAAATGGAACCCAGCTGGGAGGAAATGATCACAGATACAAACTTAGGAGTTACCAGCAGGTTAGCGAAAATTGTATTAATGCCTAGGATCACCAAAGAAACAATGAGTGGATAATGGGGGGAGAGAGAGAGAGAGAGAGAACTAGAATAGAGAGGCTCCAGTATTAGAAGTCAGCTCCATCCATAAAAAAAAAAAAAAGATCTGGCAACTGAACCTGAGAAGCAGCCTCCAGAGAAGCAGGCCGGAAACTGGTAACTCTGCACCTACAGGGACCCAAGGGAAGGAGGAGGGCGCAGCCCCGGCCCTGCTGCGGGGAGGTCAGGATGAGGGTGCTGCAATCTTGCTCTTGGCAAAAATTCTGACAGAGTCAGAAAATGTTTCTTTTAAAGAAACACCTCTGCAGAGCCGTAGGTTATGTTTTTGGATACAGCGTAAATCCCAGGTACGTTTAACAAAGCAAGTTTTCAAAAATTATTTATACAGCACCAAATTTAAAAATTGAATGAAAAAAAAAAAAGCCACATAGTTGTTCATCCAGATAGGTTGTCATTGCAATATCAGACATGTGAATGTTTCCAAATATCTGACTGTTTGCAGTCACGTAAACCAAAGGGAAAGATGCTTGGCAGTCTTTTTTCCCCATGAGTCATCCTGATATTTAGCATCATGCAAAAAACAGCCTAAGACTCCATGGCTCACTGATCCACCCTGCTACCTTTTAAACTTAAAGCCGCCAGTTGCACCTTGATCTTTTTGATTGACGTACTCTTGGTTTCTTAAATCACTTCGAACACCATTTGTCAGTGTTCCCAGACTCACAGATAAAATATCACATATGTCCCCTCCCACCAGGAAGCTAAATTCAGATAAATTTTAAGTCAGTAGCATAAGCCCTCAGAGATTCCCATATAGGGCTTTGCCTGTTTCCAAGGTGACGGAGCTGTGCAGCTAGTTACTATTCCAAAGCACACAGCCAGATTCCCATCACGATGATAGATTCCATTTCCTACTCAATTTTATCCCCAGGAAAAAGCTCCTGGATTCTATGAGATTGCACATTTAGACTTTGCCCTTCTGACAAACATTAATAAGATCATGGGATCGCAGTGCAGAGGGGGACCTGGGAATGGTAGACTCAATCTGTTCTCCTTTAGCAGGAAAACATTTAACCTCCCCCCAGGGAAACGGGGAACCTCATATTTAAATGGGCTTCCCTTTCCCCTCCAGAAGATTCTATGGCCTCTAACAAACAATTCCCAGTGCTTAGCAACCTGTGCTCTGCGAGAGCTCCGAGGAGACATAGCATCAACAGCCGTCAGAGCTGAAGATTCGTAGCCAAAGATAGGACCCCTGGTGGCACAGTGTTGGCTGCTAACCAAAAGGTCAGCAGTGCAAATCCACCAGCCGCTCCTTGAGAACCCTATGGTGCAGTTCTACTCTGCCCTATAGGGTCGTTATGAGTCAGAATCAGCTGGGAGGCACCCAACAAGTCAGAGATATGGTGGGAAGAAAGTAACCTCACTCACCTAGAGGGGATTCAGATGCAATACTCTGAATTCTGGAAAACATTGTGGAAAAGTGGACGCACTGAAGCACGGCCAAGTTCATAGTACAATGTTTTCCGGATTAGATGACTCATGCCTGGAGAAGTCCAGAGGTCACCCAGTGTCCACTTGGGTCAAGTCTGAGGGTGTTGTGGGGATTAACCACTGGCACCCCGTGTGCACTTTCTTCATGTTTCTTCCAGGACGTACGGTAAGACTTGCGAAAGCTGGAACCTGTGTAAGGCGGAACCCTGTCAGAGAAAGAAAGCTCAAGTATTTTCTACTAATAGAGAACAAAGGAAAAATGGTAAGACTGCACCCTGTCAAAGGTGGAGCTTTGCAAGACCTGGAAAAACAAGGTAGTCCCGTCGAGTTCCAGCTCCTGTAAATCTCCCAGTGGAATGAAACTTAATCGTTTGAACTGAATCCTCTCAGTTACATACTCTGCCTTGCATGTGGTGAATCCCATAATAAAATTGAAAGTTTTCTTAAAAAAGAGAGTGAGAGTCTGAGAAAGTTTCTAGTTTTCTTAAAGGGATTAGTAATGGCATCAGAAAGTTCACAGCACATGTGCTCAGTCACTCTTCCCACAGGTATTTGTGAATGGCTACTACATGCCAGGCGTGGAGCTACAGTTATCTATGCGCTCACAATAATAACATTCACTATCTGTCAAGCACTGTGTAGACACTGAAGGTGTAATGGTGCTTTAGATTGAATTGTGTCTCCCCAAACTATGGATTGAAATTCTGGCCCCTATGTCTGTAAATACGATCCTATTTGGAAACAGGGTTTTGTGCTATATTAATTAGGTCATACCTGAGTAGGGTAGGTTCTAAATCTAATCACTTCTGAGTAATAAAAAGAGTAAAATGGACACAGTGACCTGCAGGGTGGAAGACAGATGCCATGTGAGGATCATCTACAAGTCAAGGAACCAAGGACCACTTGGGGCTACCGACACCATGGCCAAGACCTTGATATGGACTTTTAGCCTCCAGAACTGTGGTAAAATAAATTGTATTCTTTAAAACTCCCCGCTTGTGGTATTTGTGTTACAGCAGCACTCGGAGACTAAGACAACTGGTAAGCAGAACAGTCTGGTCTCCAGGCAGCTTACAATTTAGAGATGGAAAGAAGGAATGATTGAAGAATCACACAACAAATACAAAAGACAACTTTGTTAAGGTCTTTTGGATGCATAAAATAGGGGGATCGATCTAGTCAGGGAGAAAATAATGACTGAGAGGTGATCGGAAGACCAAGTAGGAGTTAACCAGGTGAAGATGGGCCAGGAAGAATATGCCAGGCAGAGCAGCTGTCATGGGAAAGAAAGGCTCCATGCCTGGGGAGGTCCATTTGAATAACGAGAGAAGGCCAGTGTGGTTTGGAGCGCAGACAATGCAGAGAATGGGGGACTGTGAAGACACGGCTGGAGGCACAGCATTGGCCAGCTTGATTATAATTCTGATCTTCACCCTAAGAGCAGTGGGAAGCTATTGAAGGCTTTGAGGCTGTGGTAGTGGTGGCGCCATGATCAGAGCTCTTTCAGAAAAATCATTCGGCTCTAGCATGCCAGGATGGGAGGGCACAGAAATGGACATGGGAAGCCACCTAAAAGACTACTGCAATAAGCTCACCTAGAGGGCAGGACTGATAACTGAGTAAGGGAGAGGGCGTTTCCAAGGACAACATTTAGACTTCTGGCTTGCATGCTAGTGCAGAGTGTGGTAGCATGCACTGAGATGAGGAACGGCAGGGGTGTGGGTGGGGGAGATGAGGGGTGAGGGGTGGCAATTTGACGTACTTTTGAGACATCCGAGGGGAGGTGCAGGGGAGACAGTAAGATGGGCAGTAAGGCCAGGCACTACGAGGGGTGTGAGCAGGGGTATATGCATCGGGAGTCATTGTATGCACATCACTGGGAATCGGGGGGGGCAAATGCAAAGCAGAGAGGAGAGTTTAGGAATGAACTTGGAGGACTCCAGCCCATAAAAACTGTAGAGGACACTGCACAGATGCAACCAGAGGAAGAAAACCAGGGTATTCTGTGCCATGGAAATCAAGGGACAGAGGGCTGTACATATGAAACCTCTCTGGAATAGAAAGGAAATGGAGAGATTAAAGATATGAATAATTCTTCCAGAAAGTTTGCTTTGCGAAGGAGGGGCAGTTGATGAGAGAGGATATAGAGTCAAACACTTTTTTTCCCAACATGATAGAAACGAGTGTGCTTACGTGCTGATAAGAGGAAGCCCATCGGAGGTTGAAGATAAAGCAGAGAGAAGGGACAGTAATAGGGTCAAGTTTCTAAGAAGGCTGGAAGGGATAGGACCCAAAGCTCAGAGATTTTATTTTGGCTGTAGAGTTATTGTGGTGATAAGGTCATGTTCTCAGATTATGTTAAAAACAACCACACAATTGCTAAAGCAAACTGCATCGTTGCCAGCATCAAGGAACCTGAAGAAACTGTCAGTGTCCACCTGGAAGACAGCCATTCCAGAGTGTGGCTCACCTGGTTGACCCACTAGAGGCACTGAGCCTGGACACTTTGCTCACCACCCCCAGGCAGCACACCTAAGGGGACAACCTCCTCATTCAGTGGCCCGGGATACTCATAAACCCACAACACAGAAAAAGGGCTTTGGACACCCAGACGTGGTACTGGCAGAACAAACAAAGTAAGCACACCAATGGGCATGTAATGAAAGTAGGCCTGGGGAGATATGGGGGTGTGGAGGACCCCTCTCAGCATGACTTTGGGTTTGAGAAGAGTTATCACATTGTTTTGAAACTGTCTAGCTACTTTTTAGGAGTCCTTGGGTGGAGCAATTTTTTTTTTTTTTTGTACTTTTGATGAAGTTTTACAGAACAAACCAGTTTCTCATTCAACAGTTAGTACACACATTGTTCTATGACATTGGTTAACAATCCATGACATGCCAACACTGTCCCTTCTCAACCCTGGGTTCCCCGTTGGCAGCTTTCCTGTTCTCTCCTGCCTTCTAGTCCTTGTCCCTGGGCTGGTGTGCCCCTTTAGTGCCATTTTGTTTTGTGGTCTTGTTCTATCTTTGTTGAATCTTTGTTCAGTCTGTTAGGCCAGCAAGTCTAGACTTTGTTTTTGAGTTAGAATTTTGTTCTACATTTTTCTCCATCTCTATTGTGATCCCTGTCAGAGCAGTCAGTGGTGGTAGCCAGGTACCATCTAGTTTTACTGGACACAGTCTGGTGGAGGCCTTGGTTATTAGATGTGATCCATCAGTCCTTTGGACTGATCTTTCCCTTGTATCTTTAGTTTTCTTCATTCTTCCTTGCTCCTGAAGGGGTGAGACCAGTGGAGTAACCTAGATGGCCACTCACAGGCTTTTAAGACCCCAGACGCTACTCACCAAAGTAGAATGTAGAACATATTCTATAAACTGTGTTATGTCAATTGAGTTAGATGTTCCCCGAGACCATGGTCCCCACAGCCCTCAGCCCACAAATTTGGTCCTTCAGGGAGTTTGGATGTATCTATGGAGCTTCCATGACCTTGCCTTGTGGAGGTTGTGCTGGCTTCCCCAGTATTTTGTACTCTCTTAACCCTTCACCAAAGTTTCCACTTACATCCATTGTCTATTAAGTGTTTCTCCATCCCTTGTAATCATCAAAGTTTTTTTTTTTTTTTTGTATGTAAACCTTTTCATGGAAACCATGGTGGTGTAGCAGTTAAGAGCTACAGCTGTTAACTAAAAGTTTGGCAGTTCGAATCCACCAGGTGCTCCTTGGAAACCCTATGGGGCAGTTCTACTCTGTCCTACAGGGTCGCTGTGAGTCAGAATTGACTGGACAGCAATGGGTTTTTGGTTTGCATAAACCTTTTCATGATTTTTCACAATAGTGGTCTCATAGAATATTTGTCCTTTGTGACTGACTTATTTCACTCAGCATAATACCTCCAGATTCATCGAAGTTATGAGATGCCTCCCAGATTCATTGTTGTTCTTTATCTTTGTGTAATACTCCATTGTGTTTATGTACCACAGTTTGTTTATCCATTCATCTGTTGATGAGCATTTAGGTTGTTTCCATGTTTTTGCTACTGTGAACAATGCCGCAGTGAACATGGGTGTGCACGTGTCTATTCATGTGATGATTCTTACTTCTCTAGGATATATTCCTAGGAATGGGATTGCTAGATCATATGGTATTTCTATTTCTAGTTTTCTACGGAAGCACCATATCATTTTCCAAAATGGTTGTATCATTTTGCATTCCCACCAGCACTGCATAAGAGTTCTGATCTCCCCACAGCCTCTCCAACATTTGTTATTTCCTGTTTTATTAATTTGTGCCAGTAATGTCAGGGTGAGATGGTGTCTCATTGTGATTTTGATTTCCATTTTTCTCATGGCTAGAGATCATAAGCATTTTCTCATGTGTCTGTTGGTCACTTGAATGTCTTCTTTGGTGAAGTGTCTGTTCATTTCCTTTGCCCATTTTTTTACTGGATTATTTGTCTTTTTGTTGTAGAGATGTTGGATTTTCTTGTAGATTTTAGAGATTAGAACTTTGTCTGATTTATAATAGCCAAAAAATTTTTCCCAGTCCTTAGGTTCTCTTTTTACTCTTTTGGTGAACTTTTTTGATGAACGTAAGTGCTTAGTTTTTAGAAGATCCCAGTTATAAGGCGTATCCTCTGGGGCTTGTGTGTTGTTGGTTGTAGTTTGTATCCTGTTAATGCCATATATTAGGGCTTCTAGATTTGATCCTATTTTTTCTCCTATGAATTTCATGGCTTTTGGCTTTATATTTAGGCCTTTGATCCATTTTGAGTTAGTTTTTGTATATGGTGTGAGGTACAGGTCCTGTATCATTTTTTTGCAGATGGACATCCAGTTTTGCCAGCACCATTTGTTAAAAAGATTATCTTTTCCCCATTTGATGGACTTTGGGCCCTTGTCAAAGATCAGGTGACCGTAGGTAGGTGGATTTACATCTGGGTTCTCAATTCTGTTCCATATGTCAATGTATCTGTCACTGCATCAGTACCAGGCCGTTTTGACTATCGTAGCTGTGTGGTAGGTTCTGAGGTCAGGTAGTGCAAGTCCTCCTACTTTATTCTTCTTCAATAGTGCTTTGCTTACACATGGCTTCTTCCCTTTCCATATAAAGTTAATGATAAATTTTTCCATCTCTAAAGAATGTTGTTGGTATTTGAATTGGTATTGCATTGTATTTGTCAATCACTTTGGGTAGAATTGCCGTTTTCACAATGTTGAGTCTGCCTATCCATGAGCGTGGTATGTTTTTCCATTTATGTAGATCTCTTTTTTTTTTATATACCCCGTGTTTTTTCAGCAGAGTGTTATTCAGTTTCCATGTAATTGATTTTTTTTTCCCTTTACTCTTCCTGTTGTTAATTTCTACTTTGATGACCTTGTGGTCAGAGAAGATACTTTGTATTATCTCAGTGTTTTGGATTTTTGTTGAGGGTTGCTCTGTGGCCTAAGATGTGGTCTATTCTGGAGAACATTTCATGTGTGTTGGAAACGAATGTTTACTTTGCAGCTGTTGGGTGGAGTGTTCTATATATGTCTATGAGGTCAAGTGGGCTGATTGCACTTTTTAGCTCTTCTGCATATTTTTTGAGTTTCTTTCTAGATGTTCTGTCCTTTACTGAGAGTGGTGTGTTGAAGTCTGCTACTGTTATTGTGGGACTGTCAATTTCTCTTTTCAGTGCTGTTAGAGTTTCTTTTATGTATTTTGAAGCCCTGTCATAGATGTTTATTGTGGTTAAGTCTTCATGGTGGATCTCCCTTTAATCATGATATAGTGCCCTTCTTTGTCTTTTATGGTGCATTTTGTTTTAAAGTCTATTTTATCTGAGATTAGCATTCCCACTCCTGCTCTTTTTGGTAGTTATTTGCTTGATATATTTTTTACATCCTTTGATTTTTAATAAATTTACATCTTTGTTTCTAATGTGTGTCTCTTGTAGACAGCATATTGATGGATCCTGTTTTTTTTATCCAATCTGTCACTTTGTATCTCTTTATGGGTGCATTCAGGCCATTTACATTCAGTGTAATTATTGATAGGTGTGAGTTTATTGCTATCATTTTGTAGTGCTTTTTTTTGTGGTGCTAACATTTTCTGGTGGCATAGTTGTTAAGTGCTACAGCTGTTAACCTAAAGCTCAGCAGTTCAAATACACCAGGTGCTCCTTGGAGACTCTATGGGGTGGTTGTACTCTGTCCTATAGGACCGCTATGGGTTGGAATTGACTCGATGGCAATGGGTTTGTTTTTTTGGAACATCTTCTTTGTTCTTCTTACTCTCTTGTGCTGAGTTCCTTTTGTTTGTGGATTTCTTTTTCATTTGTCTTGTTTTTGTAGATTTTGTTTTTATTGAGACTTTATGTTTTTCTTCTTTATCTTGATGAGTAGGTTTGTTCACTTTCTTTGTGGCTACCTTGAAATCTACCCTTATCTTCCTAGGTTTGAACCAGTCTATTATTACTTGGTATCCCATTGCCTTCCTCTCCATTAGAAAGTTCTATACCTATACCTTTTATTCCCTCTTTTATTGTTCTGACATTGTTTTCATATAGAGATTAAACTCTCCAGCTCCTTGTTGCAATTCTTTTGGTTTTGGATAGTCCCTGAAAGTTTATTTCCTATGTTGGTATCTGGCTGGTACAATCTTGCATCCTAGAATCAGGCTGTGGTCTGATGTTGTTTGTTCTCAGGCCATAGGACTACCTTTCATAATTCTTGTAGGTTTGGTTTGGCTTTTACATAGTCTCTTAATTTCTGTTTATTTGGAAATGTCCTGATTTCACCATCATATTTGAATGAAAATTTTGCAGGATATATTAGTCGCGGTTGGCAATTTTTTTTTCAAGGTTTTATATATGTCATCCCATTGCCTTCTTGACTAAATGGTTTCTGCCAAATGATCAGAGCTTAGTCTTACTGTTTCTCCTCTGTATGTGACTTTTTGTTTTTCTTGAGCTGCTAGCAGGATTTTTTCTTTGTCTTTGGTTTTAGCGAGTGTGATTATGATATGCCTTGGTGTTTTTCTTTTGGGGTTTATCCTATGTGGGGTTTGTTGAGCTTCTTGGATGGTCAGCTTTTCATCATTCATGATATTAGGGAATTTTTCTGTCATCAGTTCTTCAAAGTTCCTCTCTGTGTTTTGCATTTTCTCTCCCTGTTCTGGAACTCCGATTGCTCACACATTTTTGCTTTTGATTGTATCCCACGTAATTCTCAGGGTTTCCTCATTTTTCTTCATTCTTTTTTTCTGATTTTTCCTCAGACAGAGTTGTATCCAAGTATTTATCTTCAATTTCACTGATCCTATCTTCCATCATTTCAAACCTGCTCCTCAGCCCTTCTATGACACTGCCCATTTCCGAAATCTTGTTGTTTATCTTTTGGATTTCTAGTTGTTGCTTTTGTATGATTTCTAGTTGTGAATTTATTTTGGCATTTTGTTGCTGTATTATTTCCTGAATGGTTCCATTTTTTTGTCTGTATTTTCCATGAATTTGTTTGCCTTTTCCATAAATTTGTCTATTTTTTCCTCATTTTTGTCTGCTTTTTGCTTCATCTTTTGGATATTTCTGAATATTAGAGATTTCAATTCCCTATCAGGTAGTTCTAGTGTCTTTTCTTCTACTGGAAAGTCAATCTGGTGTTTTATTTTGTGTGTCTACTGGAACCACCCTGTCATGATTTTTTGTGTTTTGATATTGTCTGCTGTCTTTGGGACATTCAATAGTTATTTTCTTTGTTTCTTGATTGTAGTTTTTTGTTTGTTTGTTTGTTTTACTTGGTTATGTCTCGGTAGGCGGGATGCGTGTTCTTTGCTGTTTGCTCATCTGTATTCATGATAATTTTCACCTCCTTGTCCAATGAGCAGGGCCAGTCCCTCAGCTATGGTGCAGCAGGGCAGGTCCAGTGGAAGTGGAGGGGCTGGGATGGTTTTTTTGTGGCAGGTACTAGGGCCAACAGGGTGGGCCACTGAAAATCCTATGAGGCACAGTTCTACTTTGACACACGTGGGGTCACCAAGAGTTGGAGTTGACGCAGTGGGAAATTTTTTAAGCTACTTTTTAACTCTTCAATACAGTGAGCAGCTCCTTAAGGACAAGGACTGTGTTTTCTTTATTATGTGTCCCCAGTGCCTCGTGCTATCCCTGCACAGTGCAGTTGATGGGCCAGGAGCACAGGGCATCTGAGGAACGGGAGGGTGGAGAGTGAAAAAAGCATTTAAAGAGAAAGGAGCCTGGAAAGAAAGCCAAGGTGGAAAAATAGGTGCCGGGTTGAAGTGTTTGGCCTGTATTCTGTGAGTAAATGTTTGCTGTCAGAGTTTTTCAAGTTGGACTAGAGCTGGCGTTCGTAAGCTGGTATCTTGAAGTTTCAAATTGCATAATTGGAACAGTTACACTGCAACACAAAGGCAAGACCTGGGGTCGAAAGATGATTGTAAACCAAATTTCAGGATTCTCAATGTACCCAGGGGAGGAATCAGGAGGTCTGTAATATTCACACACCAGCAGCAACAAGAAGGGGTGGAGAGGGGCATGGCCAGAAGCCCTGGACCTTAAATAAGAAAGGTTTTGGCCCTTCCCCTTCTTGTCCATTTGGTGAACTCTATTTAAGATTCAACTTGTGTTATCCACTCTGTGAAACCTTTTCTCATCACTTCCTCCTCTTTCTCCCCTTCTCTCCATCCTCCTCAGGGTGTATTGTTTCCTCTCTTCCACCCTAACAGCATTTTGTACCTGCTTCTGAACTGAATTGCACACACCTCTATCGTAACATTAATTATATTGTGTTGAGGTTTGGGGTTTACTTGCCTGGATCTCCATCCAACTAATAACCAGGGTTCAAGGGTAGAGTCTTGATCTTATTTGCACCAGATCCAGCAGGGCACCCAGGTACGGTGCAAGACCTGAAATTAGGTTCAGTATTAAGTGCTACCTTGACATTTGATAAAATTGGGAGGGTCTCAAAATGGCCTAACTACAAATCCCCCTCCCCATCTGCTCCAAAGGATAACGTTCCCTTGCCAAACAACCCTCATTATCACGGAGTCCGGGGCCAGAATCTACTCACCATCTAGGAACAAACTCAGTTCCCTGCCAGTCCATGAAATTATTCAAGCAAGACAATCACGTCTCCCGCAGGAACCAGAAGCCACCTCACCCTCTTGTTACTACAAAGCCTGCCTCCCAGAGCCCCTGCTGGTTCACTCTGTTCCTGAGCACAACCCCCGTGTGGCCCTGCATGGCCTGCAGTGTCCTGCTCCCTCAGACTGGGAGTATATATGACCAATAAGGTGCCATCAGTGTCCTCTGTTCAGTGTCAGATGTCATGTGTTTGGCCATCCCCATTATCCTAAGGTGAGAATCCCTCTCTCACCAATGGTTGAAGAGGAGGTCAGTACAATTTGAGGAGTAAACGAATAAACAAATGCCTTTCATGTGGAGAGATCTAAATAGCATTTGGATGGTCAGATATAGAACCCCAAAGAGGTCATGAAGAAATGCTTAGATTTAGAAGATGGCTGCAGAACAAAGTTATAATACCTAACACTTCACACGTGCCAGGCACTATCTCAGCACGCTCTATATAATAACTTCTCAGTTCTTACAAGGACCTTATTGTGTCCATGTTACAAACAAGGAAACTAAGCTTCATAGAGTTTAAGTAACATGCCCCAGATCACAAAGCAAGTAAGTAAAAGCAGGAAGATTTGAACTTGGGCAGTCTGGCTGGCTTCAAAACACAGTCTCACCCATTATACTATCCTGCCTCCTACATGAGGCTTCTTCAAAGGCAGTCAGAGCTGTGGAAGATGAGGTCACAGAAGGAAAGTGTGAGAATAGGAAGAGGACTTTGACAAACTTTCAAAGTTTGGACCATTAGATACATAACAATAAATGGGCAACTGCTGCAATCCCCAGAAGCACTTCTACCATCACAAGGGCCAAGTGGTCAGTGTCCCAAGGCTAGGGTTTCATTTGCATTCTTAAATTTCCACAGCACTTTCCCACAGGTCTTTCATATTCGTGTCTCATTTTACATCCACCAGCCTGGCAATTGGCAGATAACAGTGGGTACCTTGTGGATGTTCCATCTTAGACTCTGGACCTCATCCCTGTAAGCTGCAGGCTGGGAGTTTTGAGGAAGGTCCTAAGGCACAGGGACCACTGTCTCCACTCTACCTTATCAAAGCAAAGTGATTTATATTTTAATGAGATTATTTTCCAACTCAACAGTTCATCTTTAGTTTCATTTATCCCTTTGCTATCTGGTCCCCTTATGTTTGCATGCAGGGCTAGTCCCTCTCTTTGTCGA
This sequence comes from Loxodonta africana, assembly GCF_030014295.1. Classification (NCBI taxonomy): domain Eukaryota; kingdom Metazoa; phylum Chordata; class Mammalia; order Proboscidea; family Elephantidae; genus Loxodonta; species Loxodonta africana. The sequence continues at coordinate 73,004,745 of NC_087358.1, forward strand.
AGTAGATTTGTCAATAGTTTATAAACTTTCTTGTCAGGATCATAGTATTTATTTTTCACATCAGACAAACTCTTCTGGAGACTTGGAAGGAAGAGTTTTTTTTTCATGTCTCTCTTTAACCTGAAATTTTTGTTTCTGGGAAAAGTGTTTTGATAAACAGATACAGAGATAGATAAATATTAATGAACAAAACTTCCAAAACCAACCTTCCAGTCAGTCCTATTTGCTACTAGATACTCTAAGTATTTCATTTAAAGGAATGCATTAGATCACGCTGGCCTTGCATCAAATGGTACAGAAGGTTTCGACTCACAAAATGAAAGTGGCTTAATTTCTCTCTAACTTGAAACTCAAGCCCAGGCCAATCCCATATCCAGATGTTTATCTTTATCTTTTTTCATTCTCTCATTTTCAAAGTTTTTATCTGAAAGCTACTATCTCCTGTTGTTCAGAAACTTTGGCCTTCTCCCAGAGACTTTTGGTCTTCTTGATTACGGATCCACCTCTTTCATCAGCAAAGTCCAGGCTCTTTACTCACCATCAGATTATTCTGAGTGTTTTGGTCCTGTTCTAACAGCCAATGGCACTGTCATGGATAGAATTGTGTCCCCCCAAAATGTGTGTCAACTTAGCTAGGCCATGATTCCCAGCATTGTGTGGTTGTCCATCATTTTGTGATCTGATGGGATTATCCTACATATTATAAATTCTAACCTCTATGATGTTAAGGATTAGAGGCAATTATGTCAATGAGGCAGGACTCAACCTACAGGATTAGGTTGCATCTTGAGTCAGTGAGATATAAAAGAGAGAATTGAGCAGAGAGGGACCTTATACCGCCAAGAAAGAAGCACTAGGAGTGGTTTGGATCCTTTTGACCGGGGTCCCTGCACTGAGACATTCCTAGACCAGGGGAATATTGATGACAAGGGCCTTCCCCCACAGCTAACAGAGAGAAAAAGCCTTCCCCTGGAGATGACACCCTGAAATTAGACCTGCAGGCTGTTAGGCTGTGAGGGAACAAATTTCTCTTCGTTAAAGCCACCCACTTTGTGGTATTTCTGTTATAGCAGCACTGGATGACAAAAACAGGCACCCTACACCTGTCAGGTTCCTGCTGGGGCTTCCAGGAGCCTTCTAAGGAAGGCTAGGCTTAGTGGGAAGGCCAGCCCTGCCCTTTGGCCATGGAATAGAATATGATAGAGTGCCCCTTTCTGAAAAGCTCTATTAAGCCAGGCACTACCTCTGATCCATTTGCCAATATGTTCATCCCAGCCACTGCCTGGTACAAAAAAAAAAGGGAGTGCTTAATAAATAAGTGAATAAATGGCCTTGTTTTCTATTGAACTAATACATGCAGTAATATCAAAAGAGACTGAAACTAGTGTTACAGGTAAACAAGAACAGGAGAGTGTTGTTCAAACTTTTCTGAGAAAAAGTGATTTAAAAAAAGAATCAGTAACACCTTATGTTCCTAATTCTGGAGGGCTTCAAGTCTTCTGTGAGCCTCATATCAATAACCCCTTTTTAAGGATGATTGAACCCTCACAAGGTTTGTATGAGGATTAAAGAGATCATGTATGTCAAGCCTCTATCACAAGGGCTGATATATCCAAAAAAAAAAAAAAAAACCCAGTTGCCATTGAGTCAGTTCCAATTCATGACCATCCCATATATGTCAGAATAAAACTATGTTCCACAGAGTTTCCAACGGCTGTGATCTTTCAGAAGGAGGAGGCTCTTCTGGGTGGATTCAAACCACCAGCCTTTCGGTTAACAGTCAAATGCTTAGCCGTTTGTGCCACCCAGGACTCCACCTGACGTGTAGTAAGGGCTTAGAAGAAAGCTGATGGTCTATCTTTTTCCTATAGTTAGAGTTTAAACAACTAGAGCACGATGGTCTAAGTCAGGTTTCGTGTCTTCTGACTTACTAGACCTCCCACTTTAGCTCAGCATTTCTCTAACACTGTCCTCCCTCTCAGAAGGGGACATCATTAGGACAATAGGGAGGGCATCCTAAGCTGACAGGTGGTACTGCTCTGCCCCCATCTTACAGTGCAAGAGGCAGGGCACTCCATCCCCGTGATAAAGTGACCCACATTAAATAGCTGGAAAATAGAGCCTAGAAGTCAAGTAAGGTTAGGGGCAAGGTACCCATGGTAATCACTAAGAGGTTCTCATGCTGGTTACCTGCTGACAGTTCCGATACCAAAAGAAAAAAAGTAAGATTTGGGAACTGGACTGGAAGCACAAGAGTCACTGGAATGTCTGTCCATCACAGAGCTCTGACGGGCGGTGATTACCGTTCCTCTTCCTGATAACAAATGCATCACAGCTTCGCTGTCAGACAGCTATGTCAACAATGAAGCATAGCCCAAGTCCCCTGTGACAGGTACTCTGAATCAATGCATCTTTGTGAGATATGCCCCAGGTTTTTGGTCTGGTCTGACCTTTCTCTGGATATTTGAGAAAGGCTGAAATAATTTAAGTAGCATCTCATTTCCCAGGGCCCATAAAGGTCATGCTAATTTCATCCTTTTTTCCTTGGCCTTTATCTTGGTGCCATCTTCCTGAGTATGCTACTGGCCTGCCCACTAGCCCTCCTGGTAGGTGGCATGGGCTCCCTCCACAAAAAATGGGCCACCTGGCTCTCTACTCACTGATTGGGTGCCTGCGACAAGTCACATGAATTCACTGGGGTTTAGTTTCTTCAGCTGTAAAATGGAAAAATAAACCCACTTCACTGAGCTCTGTCAAAGATCAGATGGGGTGACACACGAATTGCCCCTACACAAAACAGACAAAGCTAGGTTCCTTCATGACTGTAAGGATGATAAGATGGTTGTTGCTGTTAGTAGTCACAAGACGGCTCTGACTCATGGTGACAACAGAACAAAACATTGCCCAGTCCTGTGCCATCTTCACAATTGTTGGTATACTTAAGTCCATTGTTGTGGCCAGTGTATATTTTTGAGTGCCTTTTTTTTTTTTTTTCCAACCTAGGGGACTCATCTTCCAGCACTACATCAGACAATATTTTGTTGCAATCCACAGGGTTTTCATTGGCTGATTTTCAGAAGTAGATCTCCAGGCCTTTCTTCAGTCTTAGTCTGAAAGCTCCACTGAAACCAGTCCACCATGGGCAACCCTGCTGGTATTTGAAATACTGGTGGCATAGATTCCAGCACCATAGCAACATGTAAGCCACCACAGAAGGCTGGTGAACAAGATCCCAATGTTCATTATACATACCTATTTTGCTACTTAGATCACTTATTTTAATCTGGTTTCATTGTTATGGTATTAGCTCTTCTACTTTCCAAATATGCTATAATAATCTATAATGTGGAAACATCACATTTATGTAGAAATGTCTTCCAGTCCTCGCCATCATCTTTGCCATTTTGTGCAGCTCCAGTCACCCAGCTGTCCTTCACTCCCTCTCTAATTGAATGCTCCATGGCCTGTCCTGCCTCACACCTGCTGGTCTCTCTACCTGGAGCACTATCCCCACCTCCACATTGGGGCTGTTGCACCAGAGACTGTCCCAGGTATTGGGGATACAGCAGCAAACAAAACAGACTGAGCCCATGCTCTCAAGGAACTGACATTCTGGGGGTAAGGGTGGAGTGGGAAGAGCAGATAATTAGTAACAAAATCTATCAGGTCAAATGCTGGTAGAGTTACAAGAAAGAGTAGGACAGGGTAAGTGGATACTGTGATGTAGGATCAGTCCGCAAGCCTCTCTGATGAGGGGCGATTTGAATAGAGTCCTGAAGGAAATGTGGAAGGAGTGTTTCAGGAAATCTGAAACAAAGTATTTCAGGACCTGAGACCAGAAGGACTAAATAGTACCCAGCTACCACTACTGACCACTCTGACTGAGACCACAATAGAAAGCCCTGGTTAGAATAGGTAAACAAACAAACAAAAAAATGTAGAGCAAAATTCAAATTCACGAAAAAAGACCAGAATTACTGGTCTGACAGAGACTGGAGGAACCCCTGAGGCTATTGCCCCTGGACAGCCTGCTAACTCAGAACTGAAGCCACTCCCAAAGTCCACCTTTCAGCCAAAGATTAGACAGGCCCATAAAACAAACGAAAACAGACTTGAGGAATATGCTTCTTAGTTCAGTCAAGTATACAAGACCAAACGGACATCATCTGCCCAAAAGCAAAGACAAGGAGGCAGGAAGGGACAGGAAAACTGGACGAATGGACATGGGGAAACCAGGGTAGAAAGCGAGAGAGTGCTGATACATTGTGGGAATTATAACCAATGTCACAGAACAATCTGAGTATAAATTTTTGAATGAGAAACTAATTTGCACTGTAAACTTTCACCTAAACCATAACATTTAAAATAATAATAATAATTGGTCAGAGTGAAAAAAAAAAAAAACCAGACTTAGTGGTCTGATGCAGACTGGAAGAACCCCCAAGACTATTGCCCTAAGACAGCCTTCTAACTCGAAACTGAAGATACTCCCAGAGGCCGCCTTTCAGCCAAATAATGGATGGGCCTATGAAATAAACAATAACATCTGTGAAGAGTGTGCTTCTTAGAACAATCAACTATATGAGACCAAAAGGGCAACATTTGCCCAAAACCAAAAGTGAGAAAGCAAGGCGGGACAGGAAAACCAGAGAAATGGAAACAGGGAACCCAGGGAGGAAACGGGGAGAGTGCTGATGCAACCAACGTCACGGAACAATCTGTGCATGAATTATTGACTGGAAAACTAATTTGCTATGTAAACTTTTACCTAAAGCACAATAAAATGTTCAAAACAATAAACAGAAGGAAAGAAAGTAGTATTCCAGGGAAAAGTAACAGAGAGTGCAAAGGGCTTGAGCTGAGGCAACTGGCTCCACCCAGCTACAGGAACGCCCCGACACAGGGTCCTCTGAGGGAACCCCTGCATACTCAGGCCTCTCTTGCCCTGAATAGGCCAGTGTTACACCTTCTAACTCCTTAGGCAAAACACCTGCCCGAAGGCACTGAGCTCTCACTCAGTGGGCCGTCAAGTCTACTGCCACTGCTCCTTGCCATCTTGTACTGTTTTCAGTGTTACTGCTCTTTCTTCTGGGTCTAGAAGGGGCCAGCGCAGGGACCCCAGGTCCATGGTCCAAAGGATGTGCTCTGCTCCAGACTCTTCTTGATGGTAGTGAGGACTCCTGAATCTCTGTGAGCTTGACCTTTATATAAGCAGACTTTCTCAATTTCAAGGCAAGACATGGCGCTCCCAACAGGACCACAAACTCACCAATCCCCTCGGTAGATGGTAAGTCACTTAATTTGTAGTCCCAGCCAATCATTTTGTGGGAGTTACAAGACCATGGCTAGAAAGGCCATATAAAAGTGATTCATTATAAAAGTGATTCATTGCACTACAATAATTTATCTATTTCTGTTTTGGGTGCAAGGAATTTTATGTTCAGTAATAACAATTCAGTTAAGATTTGGAGTTGGCATATGTGTTTGTTTCTCTTAATGATAAGATTGAATTTCTGTTCTTTTGTTAATCGCATTTTTCATATGTGTAATTTGATAAAATAAGAATCAGAAAGGAGTGATATTTAGGTAGGGGGTAAGGAGGGAGGGAGAGAAGGGAAGAAGGAAAGGAGATGTATTCCTTTTCACTGCTTTGCAAGTTGAGATTGGGAATGTAACTCAAGCTTTAAATGTAATGATAGTGCTTGGCAAGTGTCAGGACCTATGCTAGGCATTTTATATCCATGATCTTAAATTAATTTTCACAACAGTTCTATAAGGTAGGTATCAATAGTCCCATCTTATAGATGAGGATGTTAAGCGTCAAAGAGGTTAAATAACTTGCAAAGAAGAAAGTAGACATGAGTTCTTTCCAATGGCTTGGACAGGGCTGTCAAATTAAACCCAAGCCATTCAGATTCTCCTCCCCTTCCCCCAAGTTTGATCCTGTCTCATCCTACTAATAAGGGGAGAGTGGACTCTCCAGTCCTTCCAGTGGCGATCATCGACTCATCCTGAGGAGCGGAGGGAGGGACTTACAAATTATTATCCTCTTGTCCCTGTTAAAGAGTGCTATTAACTGAAAGGTTGGAGGTTCAAGTCCACCCACAGGTGCCTTGGAAGAAAGGCCTGGTGATTTACTTCCAAAAATCAGCCACTGGAAATCTTAGAGACCATAGTTCTGCTCTGACACAAATAGGGTGGCCATGAGTCGGAACCCACTAGATGGCAACCGGTTTTATTATCCCCTTAACTGCAACAACCTCTAAATTCAAGTACATCCAGTGTGCTTTATTTTTAAATAGCAAAAGAACGCACTGCACCCGTCGCGAACTGGCAAGCTGCACCAACCTGCACTGAGAAAGGTGATAATGAACTCAGCGCTGGCGCTTCTGAGGGTACTATGAGAAAACACCCAGGGGTTCCAACTGACAGCAGTAGGGGAACAAACCTCTCCTTGCTTTCACCCAGCAGTCAGTATCTCTCCGGGCGGCTAGCCCCGCCAATCCTGGGAACCTCGGGCAACCGCTGGGGCTCCGGATTCCGGACTCTGCGGCCCAGGGAGGAGGACGGCCCTCGAGATCTCGTGAGCACACCCAGCACACGAGCGCGCTCACACACGCGCACACACACGCTCACGCACACACCCCACGCGGTCACAGACCACAGACGGCACAAACAGGCGCGTGCACCCACACATACACGCCACACCCACACTCACACCACGTACCTAGGCACAGGCGTACTCCCACACACTCGCCCACTCACTCCCTTCACACCCGGGCGCGCACACACGCCCCCGCGGACACGCGCACCCCCGCGCACACCCGGCCCTCAAGCGGAGGGGCGGGCGCGGCCAGGAGAGGGCGCGGCGAGGGGCTCGGCGGACGCCGGAGTTGATCCCCGAGCCCGGCCGCGCGGCTCCCAGGGCCCGGCCGGGCGAGGCTGGGCGGCCGGGAGGGACGAGCCCCGGGCCGCGCGGCGCCCGCTAGCAGAGCGCGGCCGGACGCGCGCCATGGACCCCAAGGCGGGCGGCGGTGGCGGCGAGGAGGATGACTGCGTGGATTCGGGCGCCGAGACCGGAGGGTGAGCGTTCTCCCAGTTGCGCGGCGGCTCTGCCCCGGCCCGGGACCCTGCTGCAGCCAGTGGCCGAGTCGGCGCCGCAGGGGCGGGACGGGGCCGCGAGGGCTTCCCCGCCCTGCCGGGATCCGGGGAAGCGGAGGGGCTGGTTCCGGCCGTTGCCTGCCGGACTGGGGCTGTCCGGTGCGGCGGGCCCCGCGAGAGGACGAGGAGAGTGGAAGGACCCCCGTGCGATGGACCCCTGCCACCACCACCCCCCCGGCTCCCTTCTTGCCCCCGGGTCAGTAAATCCGCTGATGTGGAGTGCCAGGCAAATGCAGCGTCTCCTCGCCGTCCCCCTAGACGGAGGGCTGTTGCACTTGTTTCGACCTTCCCGGAGGACTTCCTCCTTATAGCTCCGGGCGCCCTGGAGTCCGGGATGGGGCTTGGGGATGGGGACGGGGGAAAAGCGAGGGTGGAACACCCGGCACGTTAAAGTCTTTCAGAAGTCTAGGATGATGGCGTGCTTCAGTTTATGGTTTCATTGCGGGGCTTTATTGTAGGCTTGTCGAGACCTCCCGGACTTCTCCATCCCGCGCCCAACTTCCTCGCCCTTAAGCGCGCCCATCCTGGCCGGAACCGCCTGCCCATGGTGCTGGCGGGACGAGGATGGTACTGTGATCTAACCCTGATTATTTGAAGAAATGTCCTATTCTTTTCAAAGGACACAAATATCAGCTCACATCTTGGGAGGCCCATTAGCCCTTTCCCAGCCACACTTTTCCTGAGACAAAAGGCCGAGTGTCTTTTACAAGGCGAATGTCATTGTAAAGCCTTCCACCCAGTCCCTATCTCTAAAGGATTTTCCTGTGCAGGATGTGGGTACTGACCCAGGAGGAAAGGGTGTCTTTTCCTATCTGGAATAACCTGGGGGAGGACAGGGCAGTCCCAGACTACAAAAACTTAATTCCTGGAAGGTGGGAAGGTTTAAAACTAATCTCAGGGTTTGGCAACACTGTAAAGCAGGAACAGAGCCCAGGCCCAGAATGGACCCAGGCTTCTGACCTGACCCTGCAAAGGCTCCCAGCAGCCCCTCCTGCCTGCCCAGCCCCCCTTAGCAGAAGCCCCCTCTGCCACTCCTAGCCCAGATGTAGGACTTGGTGCCCTAAAGCATTTACCCTGCACTGGGCTCTCCCTGTTACCCACGCTTGTCATCGCTCAGGGTTCATTCCTGTGCAGCAACCAGATTCCAGTCCTGAACTCCCCCGCTTTTTCCCACACCTTATGTGTGTGGCTTTTATCAACTTTAACTCAAGAGCCTTGGCTGTTTGTCTTTTCTTCTTGCCTCTAGTTGGCTGGTTGATGCATAGAAGAAACAAAGTAACCAGCTCATTTTTATCTGGTTTAATTAAATAAAGCACTGACTAGTCCTTTTATTTTCAATTTGCAGAGCTCACCTGAAACAGATTTTTTTCCCCCAAGGGCTTTGTCTGGAAGAAGCAGAGAGGACACCATGACCCAGGGGGTGACATCACCTTGGGATCCTGATGGTCAGCATGATAGCTGCCAGGGCTACTGGGACACCAGAGCTTCTCCTCTCTAGGTCTCTGTGTCTCTAACACGTATAGTTAAACAGGACAGAATGGCTTTAAGAATTTTTATTGCCTCAGTTGTTCTTGTTAGCTGCTGCTGCTCCATAGGATTTCCTTGGCTGTAATCTTTATGGGAGCGGATTGCCAGACCTTTCTTTCACCCACTTGGTGGGTCCGAACCACCAACCTTTAGGTTAGCAACCAACCCCAAACCGCTTGCATCACCCAGGCTCCTTATTGCCTCAGTAGCATCCTTAAACTAAAGATAAAGGTAAAATGGCATGTGTTTAAGTAAAACAGTTTCAATATATTCATTCCTCTCCTATTTACCATATAAAAATATACCCCCTGAGTTTAGTTATCAAAAGAACTATTCAGTTTCCCTATTTTCTCCCCCTCCCCCACTGAGCCTATCCAGCTTTCATACCTGTCGAGATTGTATATAAAGTGTATAGAAACACTCAGTGCATGCCTGCTACCGTGATATTTTTAAAAATGAAAATCTGATCATGTCTCTCCTCCTTGGAAACTTTTAGTGGCTCTGCCATCTATAAAGTGCAAAGAGCTTACTTAGTGTGGCCTACAAGCCCAGACATTCCAGGGTCCCGCCTTCTCTCTCTGGCATTGTTTTTCAGCAGGTGCCTCTTTGCTGTCTGCACCTTGCCGCATCAGATTGATCTTTTTCGTTCTCTTGCACTTGTCAAGCTGCGCACTTTACCTGACATGCCCTTCTCCACCTGGCATGCCTGTCCACAAGTGAAACTCGACTCCTCTTTTAAGACTCAGCTCAGGTGATACATTCTCTAAGGCAGAGATCCTTAATTTGGGGTCCACGAACAATTGCTTCAAGTTGGAGACAAAGTGATGTGCTTTGTGAATTTTAGGAGAAGATAACTTATTTTTTTTGTCAGATTCTCAAAGCAGTCTGTGACCCCTTCAAAAAGTTAGAAAAAAAAAATTCAAACCAGTTATTGTCAAGTGGACTTGAACCCGTGATGACCCCTGTGTGTCAGAGTAGATCTGTGCTCCGTAGGGTTTTCAGTGGCTGACTTTACAGAAAGTAGATGGCCAAGGCTTGGTTAACAGCCAAGGCATTGACCATTAGCATGACCCAGGGACTCCTCAAAAAGGTTAGGGTGCATTATCTTGAGTCTTCCTGACAGAGCCACCTCCCCTCCTACCCCCTGCCCTGGTAACACTGATTGCCTCATCTGTCGTGCTGTCTGCACTTAGTACACACCTGTCACCACACCTAGAATCCTCACCACAGGCGTAGTGCCGTGAGCCCAGAGACTGAACTCATTCCTCCTCGTAGCCCTCACCTGGCACTGTGTCTGGAGCGCAGCAGGTGCTCAGTACATCTTACTTGAATGAGGGGTGAAAATAATTGGAAGCACTGATTTTTTTCCCTTAAATTATCATTTCCAAAAATATCTGTGCAAAAAAATAAAATTTGGCAGCAGTTGATTTAAAATTAGGAAGATTATATGTGAAACACTCAGCTGCTAATCCAAAGATTCACAGTTCAAACCCACCAGCTGCTCCATGGGAGAAAGAGCGGCATTCAGCTTCTGTAAAGATGACAGCCTTGGAAACCCTATGGAGCAGTTCTACTCTGTCTTATAGGGTCGCTATGAGTTGGAATCGACTTGACAGCTGTGGGGTTTATATGTGAAAGGTTTTACAAAGATGGTACCCCTATCTATAGCAATAACAAATATTCAAGAGTCCTTTTTATTCTTTAATTCAGCAAACATTAAGCTCCTTCTGTATACAGGGCAGAGCCCTGGTGGCGCAGTGGTTAAGCGTTTGGCTGCTGAACAAAAGGCTGGCAGTTGGAATGCACCAGCCCCTCCTTGGAAACCCTATGGGGCAGTTCTGCTCTATCCCGTAGAGTTGCTGTGAGTCAGAATCGACTCGACGGAAGTGGACCTTTTTTTTTTTTTTTTTAAACGGGGTATACGGGCACTGTTCTAGGTACTGGGGATAGACCAGTGTAAGAGTCAGGTGCCGTACCTTCCCTGAAGGAGCTTGATGTTGAGTGGGAAGACAGATGTCAGACAATGATTTATGCAATTAATCATTTTATTAGAGTTGTGATAAGTGCTACTTGGGGGCATTGCAGAGATCTGGCCAGTGGGAGGGGCTGGGGTCGGGAGAGCCGTCCTGCCTCCTGCCAGACGAGGGACGTTTGGTGAAGGTGGATGGGTGTTAGAGAGTTCTGTCAAGGAAAGCCCCTGCAGTGCCTGAGGCAGGAAGGAGCAGGCTGGTGGGAGGAACCAAAAGTAGACCTTTTGGCCAGTAGCCTCCTGAGTAAAAAGCCTTTCACCTTTGTTCTAAGTGCAGTGGGAAGTGTAAACCGTTTCCTGAGACTATTGTATTATATGTGTGCATTGCGTGGTGTGGAGAAAGCCAAGTAGGGAGATCAGGGAAGAGCTTTGCAGAAGTTGAGACCAGAGAGGATGGTCAGTGGACAAGGATGTGTCAGCAGAGAGGGTGAGAGGAGAGGTGATGGCTGTGGGAGACGTTTAGGAGGTGGATGAGCGTTCAGGACTGGGCATGGGGAATGAAACAAGGCGGCAAGGTTGACTCCAAGTCAGCCTTAACTTGGCGCAGAGTGCTAAGGGTAAAGAAGCTTGGAGGAAGACCAAGTTGGGCATGGTGAGTTTCCTTTTCAACATGCTGCCTTGGAGGTGTTGAGAGACACGCACGCAGAGATGATGAGTCAGCAGAGAAGAGGTCTGCATGATGACATTGCATTTGGGAACTATCAATCGAAAAATGGCAGTGAGGTCCTAGGAGGGGCTTACCCCATAGGAAGGTAATAGCAAACAATGACCTAGCACTTCCTTGTGTGCCAGGGACTGGTCTAAGAGCTTTACATATTTTATGAACTTATTTAATCCTTCAACAACTCTGTGAAGTAGGTACTATTTAAGACCAACTTTGAGAGACAACAGCATTGAAATTTTGTTGGGTAAAAGAGGATGAGTTGATCAAGGGGCCTGAGAAAGATTAGGCATGGAATAAAAAAGGGAAGAATGTGGTGCCATCTAAGCCAAGAGAAGGAAGTTTTTGAGAAAGGAAAGAGAGCTAACTGTGCTCCTGAGAAACTCATTAAAATGAGGAACGTGAAGTGTCTTTTTACTGAATGGAGATAATGAAGTGAAGGTGGAGTGGTGGCTTCCGAGGGGGACGATGAGGGAAAGGAAATAGAGATCTTTGTCTGCAGAGGAAGGGGAGAAGGAAGGTGTTGCTGGAGGGGAAAGTAGGGTGAGAGAAAGATTTTAAAAAATAGGCACTAATAGGGCAATAAATGCTGATAGAAAGGATTCTGTAAAAAGGGGAAGGATGAAGATACAGGAAGGAAAAATGATAACCTATAATGGAAGCTCTCTGAGAAGGTGGAGGTCGATGGACCATGGGGCTTTGGGTAGGAGGAGGGACCAGAGGGAGAGAAGGGAACATGGGGTCGATTTGGTGTAAGCTCTCCAAGGTCTGAGGAGAGTGGAGATTTAACATAGTTTTGGGGGGCAATGTTGAGTGAGAACCTAGCTGAGATTAGTGATTACATATTTATGGAGGTACCCGTCTACCTTGCTATTTATTTTCCTGTGGCAATGCTCAAATTCTTAGGTCAGGCAGAGAGAAGGTGGGGGTTGGGATCTCAAGGATTGGAGGGGTGGGAGAAGATGGTATGACCAAAACATAGGAGCAAGGGATTTTAGGGTGTTGCTTGACCTGACTATTGATCACTTCTGCAGCATGATCAAAGAGACAGTTCCTGAAAACTTTCGTGAGTCACACTACCAACGGGCCAAATGTACTACTGATCACTTTGAAAGTTATAACCTATGGAGCCAGCCTGGCAGGGTTCAAATTCAGCTCCTCCACTTAGCAATTATGGCACCTTGTGCCAGTTACTTAACCTTTCTCTGCCCTCAGTTTCGTCCTCTGTAAAATGGTAGATGATGATAATAGTACCTACCTTATAGGGTTGTTGTGACAACCTAAAGCCCCTAGAACAGCACTTGGCGTAAGTAAGCCCTCAGTATATTATTATTTCTCAACATACTATTGGTGTTGTTATGAAGAACCCCCCAAATGATAAACTTTGAATTTTATACAATAAAAAAATGTGTATCTCATGGTAAACTCAAGACCATGTGCTGTGCCACAAAAATTAATCAGATTAAAAAAAGAATTGTCACATGACCATCACCACCATGATTCTTGTTCTTTATACTCATCAGAGGAGCCCCTGGGTAGTGCAAATGGTTAAGTGCTGGGCTACCAACCAAAAGGTTGGCAGTTTGAACACACTTAGAGATGCCTTGAAAGAAAGGCCTGGCAATCTGCTCCAAAAGGCCACTGCCATGAAAACCCTATGGAGCACCGTTCTACTCTGACACACACGGGGTCACCGTGAGTCAAAATCAATTCAGTGGGAATTGGTTTGGTTTATTTTTATATTCGTCAGAGCAAATGCTCTGATTCTTTTCATATCTCAAGAAATTAGATTATCTGAGAGACAGTAGGGCATGCTTCAGTATTATAATTTTTGTTGTTGTACAGATGGAGAAACAGAGGCTGTGATGACGTGGCGAGTTAGTGGCCTGAGCCTGAAGCCTGGGTCTCCAGCGTACTTCCCAGTTAGCGAAGTGGCCTCTCGGGGCCGTTGGATCTGCAACTAGCTCTTTTTTTGTTGTTCAGACATTTTCTTTGCTTGAAATGCTGCCTTGGCTGCCTGACCCATCTAGTACAAGTCAAGACTAAAGGCAGGCTAATATTCTCCTGTGGCGATTGATGTCGTTTGGAAACTCCACTTTCCAAATCCACTTGAAAGCAAGCCTTGTGCCTCTGTATACTTTTTGTTAGAAGAAACTGGCAAATAGGCTGCTGACAGTGGTAAACAATCTGAAGAAACAGGATCCCTGAATAGAAGGACAGGCAGTGTCGTCGTAAGCCCACATAAAAGAAGTAGAATAAGTCAGCCAAATGCTTTGTAATGGCTATTACTTTAGTGATGCCGCCAAGATTTGGCAACTAAGCCACTCTTTCAGATATGACCATACCACATAGATGGTTTGCATCCAGTAGTCTGGTCTGGCATTCGTCCACCTCCTCTTCCCTGTCAGTTGAACCTCATGAGCTCCTGGGAGCATGAGGTCATGGCATGCCCTTTATGTTTCTTTGGGTGACCTCCATCCAACACATGCGTCACTGTGACTTCAGCGATAACAAGCAATTCAGGGATCTAGAGTTTATAAACAGACGGATGGGAAAGAATAGGTAAAATAAATTGAAAAATGGGACATGTGTAAAGAAAAGTAAAAAGGAAAATCTTGCACAGACGATAAGATGACATATTGGGTACCCTCTTATCTTTGTGGAGTCCCTGGGTGGTGCAAACGGTTAACATGCTGCTGCTAACTAAAAGATTGGAGGTTCGAGTCCATCCAGAGGCACCTCAGAAGAAAGGCCTGATGTGCCATTGAAAACCCTATAGAGCACAGTTTACTCTGATAGATGTGGGGTCACTGTGAGTTACAGTCAGAATCAGCCGGAGCTTCCAACGGGTTGGAACCCGTGCTGCAAATCTGCATTTCTGACAGGTTCCCAGGGATGCTAATACTGCTGGGCAGGGACCAATTCTGAGAACCGCTAGTAGAGCAGCGGTTCTCAAAATTTATTATGCATAAGAATCACCTGGGATCTTGTTAAAATGTAGACTCCGATTCAGTATATCCAGGGTAGAAATACAAATTCTCAGCAGGGGTTCAAACCAGACTCAAAGCCCCAGAGTCAACTCAGGGCAGGTGTGTGTGTGTGTTCAGGGTGGAGCTAGTTAACTCTAAATCCCATGGCCTCTAATTCAGTGCCCTGAGAGTTAACAGCTGAGCCCTGCTGCACTGAGCTGATGTATTATAGAAACGTCAGGATCAGTTTTACAAAAATGACAAGATCAGTTTTTATGGTGAGTTTTCTGGAAAAGAGAATTTAGGAAGGTATTCATTATACATATATGAAGCACATCTAATTTTCTGTTCATTATTGGCACAAATACTAAGTAAGTAATATACAGAAATAGGTGGAGTATCTGTCACGTATGTGAAATTACGTAATCTGTGTATTATTCTGCTCACCTTTATCATATGCCCATCAATTTTTCATCCTAAAATTGTTCGTGGATTCACCTTTCATGAGTGTCTCACATAGGATAAATGTGTCACGTAGAGCCAGCTGGGTAATGCTTGTGATGTGGAGACTGATAACAGGCCACTCAAGGCAGCTACTGAACTGCTGCCCCGCCTTCCCCCGAAAAAAGCTGGAGAGGGCATACCTCTCCAGAGGACCTTGTTGGATACCTGATTCTTCTTGGAGATGGTTTGGACCTATTTATTTATACACAAAATTGTTTTCAGCTTCACAGTTTGTTTTTCACTGACCAGATCACTAGTAAATAATCTTTTGGGGTTATTTTGTAATATATTTTACGAGCTATAAAAACGCTCATACCTTGGCTCAGTGCATAATCCCACTCACAATAATTTTTCTAAGGAAAAGAAGGTAAATATAAAGCTTTACTCGTAGCTGTCCCATCACAGTGTGCTTTATGAAAGTGAACAGGCAGGACGAGTCCTATAGCCAACAAAGGGGGTGAATGAGTTATAGTACATCACATCACATAAAGTTATAATTAAGGGGCTATGTGGCAGCATGTTATAACAGTATTAAGTGAAAAAGAGAAGTTCTGAATTTTATGTATGTCATGATGGCAACTATGTACAAGTTCTGTAAACACATGGGGTCGTCACGAGTTGGAATTGACTTGATGGCAGCGGGTTTGGATTTTTTTTTTTTTTGGATGAACAAAGGCTAGAAAGTAATGTGAGCGTTTGTGCCCCAGTGGTGAGATTTTAGGAGATTTTTCTTTATCTGATTTCTGTGTTGACATGGATGGGGGTGAAAGGTGGTTGATGGATGGTGCTGCAGAGCTGGGCAGAGAACTGTCTGTGATGGAGAAAGGGGTTTGGGTTTTACACAGGGCTTGGGACCAGTTCATTCGGGTTCAAATACCTGCTGAGAATTTGCGTTTCTAACAGGTTCCCAGGAAGTTATACGTAAGAATCACCTGGAAATCTTGTTAAAATGTAGATTCCGATTCAGTATATCTGGGGGTGGAAATGCAAATTCTCAGCCAGGAGTTTGTTAGAAATGCAGATTTTCAGCAAAGGTTCCAACCGGAAAGAATAGCCCTGGTTTTACACTAGAGACCTTGAACTTCACCCAGAAGGCAATGGAGAGCAGAGAATGACAGGCCCAGGTTTGTGTTTTGCAAAGACTGCTGTGCGAGGAAGGGGTTGGGGCAGTGCAGGAGCGGTGGCCAGGAGATGACCAGTGGGCAGGACAGACGGACGGGGGCAGTGCCCCAGCCCCTACTGATGGGGAGGGATCTGTGGCAGGGGCGTTAGTGGGGCTAGCACTGTTCTGTAATGCAACCGCTGAACTTTAAGATTCTTGAAGTACGTTCCAAATGTAAATTATTTTCTATATATGTATCCATCTGTATGCAGATCTTTAAAGTCTACGCATATGTGAATTCCATCTGCTTCAGGGATATTCGGAAAAGCCTAGCTGCAAATGTGGGCAAATTTTTAATAATAAAATTGTCATATCATATATTATTATTACATGTTTCGTTTGAATAGCCATAGAATTTCTTTAAAATCTGACCATCTTAAAATGATCCCATTGTAATGGACTTAGTTTGCCATTGCATCTGCTGTAGTGGACCTCTGTCGAGCAGTCACTGCGTTTATGTAGCTACTTTTCTTAGAATTGCCCTAAAGTTTATGTCCTGGCTGGATCCAGAAAGAATTTAATGCAGCAACGCTGGGGTTACAACCCTGCTCTCTCTTTCATCTCCCTTCTGCTCTCTGATCCCTGTACCTGACACCCACACTGCACACTGCGTTCATGCCCCTACCTTCCTGGCCTAGTGGTTTCCTCCCAAGTAGTATCACTTTAGTTTCCTAACCAGTAAAATAGAAACTGAATTAGATATATGTGAATGTATCTTGTAACATATAAAGGGATACACAAATGTTAGTTGTTATTCTTGCCAGTTTTAAAATTCAGTGAGTCTGTGACTACTGCAGTATTTCATTTGAAAAGGGAAAACCACATGCTGTTTTTCTTCCTTTCTGTTCCATGATCAGTATATCTGCACATCATTTTGTGTGAAAGATGTTGTTGTTAGGTGCTGTTGAGTCAGTGCCGGCTTGTAGCGACCCTACGTAAAACAGAACAAAACACTGCCTGGTCCTCACAACCGTTTTTATGCCTGAGCCCATCGTTGCGGCCACTGTGTCAACCCATCTCATTCAGGGTCTTCCTCTCTTTCACTGACCCTCTGCTTTACCAAGCATGACGTCCTTCTCCAGGGACTGGTCCCTCCTGAAAACATGTCCAAAGTATGTGAAACGAAATCTCACCATCCTTGCTTCTAAGGAGCATTCTGGCTGTACTTCTTCCAAGGCGGATTTGTTCATTCTTCTGGCCGTCCGTGGTGTATGCGGTGTTCTTCATCGACACCACAATTCAAAGGCGTCAGTTCTCCTTCAGTCTTCCTTATTCGTCGTCCAGCTTTGGCATGCATATGAGGCACTTTAAAACACCATGGCTTGGGTCAGGCGCACCTTAGTCCTCAAAGTGACATCTTTGTTTTTTAACCCTTCAAAAAGATCTTTTTGTAGTATGTTTGTCCATTGCAATATGAGAGATGTAAGTCGTTTTAACTAGTTAGAATTTTATGATTTTTAAAAATCTATGTACCTTTTTTTAGTGTGGCAAGAAAGACAATTGAGTGAAAACTGGATGATTGGGGAAAGGCACTATGAGACTAAATAAAAGGAATGCAAATCTATAAAATTAAACATAATGACCAGTTTATTTGCGTAATTATGCCCCCTAACCACCACCTTTTTTTTTTTTTAACCACCACCTTGGCAGAATAAATCCCTGGGTGCCTAGGAGATGAATTTCCTACTGAGAATGACTTTGTGACACTGGGGGGAGAAAATCAATGGCTTCTGTCATGTATTGAATTGTGTCCCCCCCAAAATATCTGTCAACTTGGGTAGGCCATGATTCCCAGTATTGGGTGATTGTCTACCATTTTGTCATCTGATATGATTTTCCTATGTGTTGTAAATCCTGTCTCTATGAGGTTAATAAGATGGGATTAGCAGCAGTTATATTAATGAGACAAGACTCAGTCTACAAGATTAGGTTTTATCTTAAACCAATCTCTTTTAAGGTATAAAAGAAGCGAGCAGAGAGTGAGGGGGACCTCACACCACCAAGCAGCAAGAGCCAGGAGAATAGTGTGTCCTTTTTCCCTGTACTGAGAAGCTCCTGGACCAGGGGAAAATTGATGACAAGGACCTTCCCCCAGAACCAACAGAGACAGAAAGCCTTCCCCTGGAGCTGGCACCCTGAATTCGAACTTCTAGCCTCCTAAACTGTGAGAGAATAACTATCTCTTTGTTAAAACCATCCACTTGAGGTATTTCTGTTACAGCAGCACTAGATAACTAAGACAGCTGCTATACTGAGCACATCGTCAGAGAAGAAAGTCTTAACAGCCACGCAAGTAAGGCAGAAACTTGGTAGAGTAATCAAGGCGTATCGTTGGCCAGACCCCATTCTCAAAGAGCCGAGTGCCAGGTGTTGACTTTTGCGCATAGGAACAGAATGAGTAATTTCGCCCTGCCCTTTGTTGTTAGTAGTTGTTGTGGAGTCCATTCCGACTCAATGGCGACCCCATGTGTGCAGAGTAGAACTGCTCCATAGGGTTTTCAAGGCTGTGATCTTTCAGAAGCAGATTGCCAGGCTTTTCTTCCGAAGTGCCTCTGGGTAAGTTCAAACTACCAACCTTTTGGAACCCAGTGCTTAACTGGTTACCCCACCCAGGGACTCTGCCCTGTCCCTAGCCCTCCCTTTCCCCTTTTCCTGTCACAACCCACATCCTGTCACCCTAATACCAGTGGGGTTCTTCTCAGATGGAACTGAAACGTGTCAAATCAGCACGCACCTTTGTGTTTCCTGACTGTCAGCCGTTCCCTGAATGCAGAGGCCTTCACGGCTGAGGCGCCCTGGCTGCTCTCACTGCTCATGTAAGCATAGACATATGTCCCCAGGTTGTGGTGTCAACATTTGAAGAGTGTCCATTTGCAGTGGTTTAACCCTTTGTGGGTAGTCCCTGGGTGGTTAACGCACTCAGCTGCTGAACAAAATGTTGGTGGTTCGAGTCCACTCAGAGGCACCTCAGAAGAAAGTCCTGGCAATCTGCTTCCAAAAACCATCCATTAAAAACCCTGTGGAGCCCAGTTCTGCTCCGGCACACGGGGCATCACCGTGAGTTGGGGCTGACTTGACGGCAGCATCACCGTGAGTTGGAGCTGACTTGACGGCAGCATCACCGTGAGTTGGAGCTGACTTGACGGCAGCATCACCGTGAGTTGGAGCTGACTTGACGGCAGCATCACCGTGAGTTGGAGCTGACTTGACGGCAGCATCACCGTGAGTTGGAGCTGACTTGACGGCAACTGTTTTTTTAACCTTTTAGGGAGTCATGAACCCCTTTCAACATCTGTTAAAAACTTTGGAACTTCTCCCCAGAAAACTAAGCATCTGTTCCAAAATTCGCCAGTAGTTCTAGATGGTTAGGGACCTCCGGAATCCCATCTCCAGGGGTCACGGAGTCCGTGTGAAGAAATCCTGTTTTCTAAGAGAGCTTTCAAGTTTTGCTTTTTTAAAAGCATGGTTTTTTTTTAATTGAGGTGTGTCTTAGTTATCCAGTACTGCTGTAACAAATACCACAAGTAATGGCTTTAACAAATGGAAATTTATTTTCTCATGGTTTAGGAGGCCAGAAGTCTGAATTCAGGGTGCTGGACCTGGGCGGGTAGGCTTTCTCTCTCTGTCAGCTCTGGGGGTCTCTTCGGAGGTTCTGCTCCTGGGCAATATGCATGTAGCTTGGCATCCCTCTGCCCCCATCTCTGCTTGCTGGCTTGCATTTAATCTTTTTTATATCTCAGAAGACATTGACTCAAGATACATTCTGCACTAATCCTGCCTCATTAACGTAGCAAAGGCAATCCATTCTCAAATGGAATTATAACCACAGGCATGCTGTACCCGTACCAGTTGCCATGGAATTGATTCCAACTCATAGCAACCCTATAGGATGGAGTTGAACTGCCTCATAGGGTTTCAAGGAGCAGCTGGTGGATTCCAACTGCCAACCTTTTGGTTAGCAGCCAAATTCTTAACCACTGCACCACCAGGGCTCAGAGGTTAGGATTTACAACACATTTTTGGGAGACGCAATTCAATCCATAACATTCTACCCTGAGGCCTCCCAAAATTCATGTGTTTTGCCACATGTAAAATGCATTCACCCTATCACATCATCCCAAATGTCTTAAACCAACTCCAAGTCCAAAATATCACCTTCTGAATCATCTAAATCAAATACGAGTGAGACATTAGACATATTCCATCCTGGGGCAAAATTCTTCTTCGTCTGTAAACCTGTGAAACCTAGAACACAAGTTTTCAGACTGCAATGGTGGGACAGGCACAAGGTATATATTTCCATTACAAATGAAAGAAATTGGAGGGAAAGAAGGGCTGATAAGCACCAGGCAAGTCCAAAACCCAGCAGAACAAATTACGTTAACTCTCAAGGCTTGAAAATAATCCTCTCTTCTCTGAGACCCTCTGGACAACAGCCCTGCCCTCCAGAGTCTGGGTGTTGGCCGTGCCCTCTGGATTTTGGGTGGAAGCCCCTCAACTCTGGGCTTCAGTTCCACCTTCCAGGGTCACTGGGGTAGCAACTCTGCTCCCTTGGCTTTACACGACCCAATTCTATTCCATCTGAGTGGTGACCCCACGCCCTTGACCTTGGCCCTATTCTTCTGCCCTTTGGACATGGTATCCCAACCCCCTCAACTTTGAGTGATGGCCGCATCCCCACGACAGACTTTAACGGCAGCCCCACACTCCAGAACTGAGTTGGTGAAAATCTGACTCTTTGAAACCTGGGAGGCTGTGGCCCCACCCTTTGAAACCCAGAAGACCCTGCTTCTGGTGCTCCTTTCAACAGTTCTGCTGATCTCCAAGCTGCTCTAGGGATTGTCCTTTTCTTGGAGGATAACAAGTGTAGATCCTTTTGCCTGTTTCCTGCCTGTAGAATTACAAGAAGCGGACAGCATTCTTTCCTTTTGTTCTTTCTCTGTTCCTTTCAGTCTTAAGCTGATGGATTTTCTCCTGTGGCAGTTGGTTGGATCCGTCAGTCACAGGCTTAATCTCTTTAACAAAAGATTGTGTAGCCACATCCTTGGTGAACATTCTAGGATGAGTGTCTGTCGTTTTTATAATGGAATTTTCCTCTTTAAGTTTTGTTTTCATTTTGCACAGTTCATTTTTAAGTCCATCTCTTTCCTTCTGTATTTTACCATAAGCAGCAAGGAAAAACCATACAGCTCCTTCAAGATCTTGCTTAGAAATCTCATCAGCCAGATATCCAAGTTCATCACTTAGAAGTTCCACCTTCCACCAAACAGTTGAACATAATGCAGAGAAGTTTTTTGCCGCTGCATAAACATCGCCCTTTCTCCATTGTCCAATTACATATTCATCATTTTCTATTAAAGCCTCATCAGCAGCACATTTAATGTCCACATTTCTAGCAACATTCTGTTGCCAGCACCATATGTATTCTCTGAGATGACAGAGACTTTCTCTATAGCTCTTCTCATGTCCTTCTGAGCCCTTACCAGAATTGCCTTTGGTAGCTATAATTCTACCAACAGTTTCTTCAAAGCAATCTAGGCTTTTACTATTAAAAAAAAATAATAAAAAATTTACTATTAGGCACCTTAAAACTCTTCCAGCCTGTACCCAATTCCATTTTAGGTATCTATTACAGCAGCGGAGGCCTGGTGGTGCAATGGTTTAGCGTTCAGCTGCTAACCAAAAGGTAGGCAGTTTGAATCCAGCTCCTCCTTGGAAATCCTATGGTCACTATGGTCACTATGAGTTGGAATTGACTCGATGGCAATGGGTTTTTGTTTTTTATTAGAGCAGCACCCCACTCTTGGTACCAAATTCTATCGTAGTCATCTAGTCCTGCTATAACAGAAATACCACGAGTGAATGGCAATAACAAACAGAAATTTATTTTCTCACAGTTTAGGAGGCTAGAAGTCCAAACTCAGGGTATCAACTCTAGGGGAAGGCTTTCTCTCTCTGTCAGCTCTGGAGGAATGTCCTTATTTCTTCAGCTTTTGTTTCTTGGTTCCTTGGAGATCTCCATGTGGCTTGGCATCAATCTTCCCCCATCTCTACTTGCTAGCTTTCATTTAATCTCTTATATCTCAAGAGAGATTGACTCAAGATACACCCTTCTCTAATCCTGTCTTATTAACATAATAAAGACAACCCATTCCCAACTGTGATTATAACCACAGGCAGAGAGGTTAACATTTACAACATATATTGGGATGGGGGTGGGGGGGCACAATTCAATCCATAACAAGGTAAAAATTCACATAACCTAAAATTAACCATTTTAAAGTGTACAGTTAAGTGGCGCTATCTTCATAATGATGTGCAGCCATCATCCTTATCAAGATCCAAAACATTTTCATTACCCCCAAAGAAGACCCCATACCCATTAAGTAGTTGCTCCCCTTTCCCCCTGTCTCCAGCCCTGGGCAATCAGTAATCTGCATTCAGTCTGAATTTTTTGTATAAATGGAATCATACAATATGTGACTTTTTGTGTATGGCTTCGTTCACTCAGCATATTGTTTTCAAGGTTCGTCCACATTGGATCATGCATCAGGACCACATCCCTGCTTGTGGCTAAATAATATTCCATTCTGTGGGGACACCACATTTCGTTTATCCATTCATCTGTTGATGGGCATTTGGGTGCTTTGTGGCTGTTAGGAATAATGCCACTATCAACACCCGTGTACAAGTATTTTTTGAATACTTGTTTTTAATACTTTGGAGTATACACTCAGTGATGGAATTACTGGGTCAGATGATAACTCTGTTTGACTTTTTGAGGTACTGCCAGTAAAGTTTGGCTTTTGTATTCAGATACAACTTCACTTTGCACAAGACGAACCTCAGCACCACAGTAATGTGTGACATTTCTTACCAGTTAAATGCTATGGATTGTTTCAAATCCTAGTTTGAATAAATTATTGGAGAAAGAAAAACAATGTATGACCCTGCTAATACTGAGGTTTTGTGTTTCAGGTCCGACTACAGCCGCATGTCCTCCGCCAGCAGTAAGTACCTCTTATATCTCCTTCAGCGTTGTCTTAACAGTTCCCGGAGGGCCAGGGCCTCTGCTGCCGTTTCCTCGGTACATGCTTTAAGAGTAAGTCAGAATCACCCAGGGAGTCCTTGCCACAGAATGAGAGAAGACTGTTCAACTCTGCAAGCGGAGGCTTTTCGAGAATTTGGTTGTACCTTGATTTCGGTACTAGCTATGCCAGTACTTTCCCTATGGATATTCAGCCTCAAGGAACTAGCCCAGGCTTTATCAGCACACATACTTCTTGAAACACCTTCTCTGAAGAATCTGAAATCATTTGTTCATTTATCAAATACCTGCTCCCTGCAGCTATTCTTGGAAACCCTGGTGGCATAGTGATTAAGAGTTTGGCTGCTAACCGAAAGACTGGCAGTTCAAATCTACCAGGCGCTCCCTAGAAACCCTATGGGGCAGTTCTACTCTCTCCTATAAGTCACTATGAGTCATAATTGACTCGATGGCAGAGTGTTTTTTACAGGTATTCTAGCGAGCAGTGGCAGTTCAGTTCTTATCTTTGAATTGGAGACCTGGTTTCAGTTCCTGACCAATGTACGTCGTGTGCAACCACCACCCATCTGTCATGGGGGCTTTTGTGCTACTGTGATGCCAAACAGATTTCAGCAGAGCTTCCAGACTAAGACAAAATAAAAAGAAAGGCCTGGCAATCTAGTTCCAAAAACCAGCCAGTAGAAACCCTATGGATCACAACAGTTTGGTTCTGTTGTGCAGGGGGTCGCCATGAGTCAGAGTTCGACTTCTCGGCAGCTAACAACAGCAGCAGCAGGTACTCTGGAGTCCCCGGCTGGTGCACAGGGTTAATGGGCTTGGCTGTTAACTGAAAGGTTAGTGGGTCAAGTCCGCCTAGAGGCAGTCTGGTTTTGACCAATCAGCCATTGAAAACCCTGTAGAACATAGTTCTACTCTGACACATGCACGGTCCCGGTAAGTCAAATGGTTATTTTGGGCAGGCTCTCTGCTAACACTGGCTCCATGGCATGGCCCCAGCTCATCAGTTGGCACATTTCCTTCTTCGTATTTCCACAACTGCAGGCACGTATCACTCCCTTCCCCACATGGGGGCACTTCCACCTTTGGGAAAATCCTGCAAAGGATGTTAACAGCAGTACCAATGTAGGTTGTAATTAGGGAGTTTAGCTGTCATTTCTTCATTAAATGTAGCTAAAAGGAATATAGACGTTTTTAACAATCCATGTTTCCTTATTTATAATTCCTAGTTTATAGATGATTATTATATGTGGTAAAAATAATTCAAAGTATGTTTTCAAGACACTAATCATCAAAAGGTGCTCTATTTAATATTAAATTAAGAGTAAATCTATTTGCAGGAAGTTGTGTCTCATGTCTGGAAATAATTTACAGTCCTTAAGAGCACTATATAAATGACCACATCCATTCAGACTGATGGAACGCTTACTTTAAAATAATAAGCGATTCTTACCATAAAAGCCCTGATGTTTGGAATCGGTAAATCCTGAACTGTTTTGCCCTACCTTACTACCTGCTAGACTCTCACTTCTAAATATTCCCAAATGGAAAAAAAATGGAGAGAAGCTTAATTGGATTATTCTGTTTATTGATGTTCGGGATTAGTTTTCTTTTGCAATTAGGGACTGTGCAGAAAGAAAGCTGTAGATCTGGAATTGTAATTTAGTGTCAAATTATATTTCGTTGTCAGTATATCTGCAGTGAGCAATTTCTGACAATCTTAGCCGGCTGGAGACTGAACATTGCCCCTTAGTTATTAAGAACCATCAGTAGTAATGAGTAATAATGAGAACTATGCTCCAGTGATTTGCCCTCATTCCCTGAAGCTCTTCCATTCCTAAAATCAGAGAAAACTCTTTTGAACTCTCTCTCTATGCTGCGTCCTCATTCTTCTCACCTTTGCCCAGAGGCTACATTTTTTTAAGAGTGATTTTTATAAAATACTTTCCTGAAGGCTTTACGTAATTTGTAGCTCTCATATCAGTCCTCTGGGTACCAGAGCACCCCTCTAGGCAGTGGGGCCGGTAATTTGGTTTGGGATCCCCTCCTCTCCCTTGTTTTAATTGCACTTTCTGAGCTGGGATTTCTTTTCGTGCACCTGGGATCAATACCCTGTTATTGGTCTTGCTTTCACTTTAGCTACTTGGTAGTTCTTGCCTCACATGACACCTCAGTGGTGGGGCTTCGTCTTGAGTGGGTATGTGTGTGTTTCACTTGGAAATGTATTTGGCTGCATACAGAGAGCAACAACGGCTTAAACATGCAGGGGTTTGTTTTCCTCTAACATTATAAAAAAAAAAGTCTGGAGGAGGCAGTACAGCTCTGATGTGAAGGCTCCTTTAGTCTTTCTGGTATACTGTTCTCAGCTTTTAGTTTCCAGACTCAGGGTTGCCTCAGAGTTAGAATATGGCTGCCTCCATCACGTTTTTGTTCTAGACGGAAAGAAAGAAAAGGGAAGGGCAAATGGTGCCTGCCAGCCGAGTCATCCCCCCTTTTTAAGGAGTTTTACCAGAGGCTCTACCCAGTAATTTCTCTTATCCCTATTGGTTAGATCTTGGTCACATGTTTATCCCTGTTTGCAAGGGAGTCTGGGAAATGTATTTTGGGTATATTTGTCACCACCAGTACCATCAGGATTCTGTTCATAAGGAAGAAGGGGAGAGTGGATACTGGTGGGCACCTGGCTGTCTCTGCTCTAGGTGTTGCCTGGCCTACCATTCCTCCCAACCAGGAGCATAAATTCCATCCATGCCCATACTCAGGAAGGCCTCAGACAGTCAGTGAGAGCTAACAGTAGACCCCTTCTGGGGAAAAAAAAAAGCCTAGAGTCTTGGCACAGCTGCAATAAAAAAAGCATTTTCCAAGTAGATTTCGAAAATAACTTTTCCCCACAAACTAGACAGTCATGCTCAGGGGACTGAGTAGGGAGCTTAGTACGTTTACTATTTATGCTGAATGAGTCAGTCATAGGGTCACCCTCCCTGACACAGTCACGCAGTGCCGATACCTCTGTGTGGCCAGAGGTCCAGAGGGCTGGACTACAGCTGCTTTTTTCCAGTCCCAGTTTGTCAGTTCTGGGAGCCACGCTACATCTCACTGTCAGCTTCTCTCAACTGAATGGCCTGTTTCTGAGTAAACCCTGGCTCTGACTGGGATTCCAACCACTTACTATTGGGAAATGGACTTTTTTATGTTTGAGAGCAGCTCTTACTGGACAGTCACATCATCATCTACCCGTTTGTTCCTGAGCTCACAGGAGCGTAAATACTTCCTTGGGGTGAGCTAGCTGTACAGCCCAGTATTGATTCAAGGCCACCAGAAACTCCGGAGTACCTCATCAAGGCTTCTCCCTGCCTTCTGAGAACCATGGCAGTGAGGAGGGGCAGAGAAGAATGGGTTTCTTTGATTCCTTTGTGGGAGCTTTCCATTTCTTCCGTCTTCCCTGCTGTCCTTCATACCCTCTGTTTGTTTCCCTTTCCTCTTTCCTTTGGCTCCAAGGACCAAAGTGGTGGGAAGAATATGGTTCTTAACTGGGAGTGGAGGGACCACAGTTGACTTTACCATTACTAGGAATTGTCATGACAGCTTCCTTCAGAGAGCACCAGCCGCTCAATTTGGTCATTGTCTTTCCCTCAGAATGCAGGGGGCTGCTTCCCCAGTGGTTCCTCATGCCGCCTGCCCTGATGGGGGAAGAAGATAGGCCATCACCAAGAGAAAAGTGCAGGAGCAATGGCACGGGCGTCAGGTGTCCCAGGTTCTAGTCCTGGTTCCACCGTGAACTAGCTGTGTGCTCCTGGGCAAGTCAGTTACCCTCTGTGGGCCTGTTTCCTTCTGCGTGAAACAAGGGGACTGGGCTGGGTGGCTGCTGAGGGCCCTTCCAGAAGCTCTGGGATGGTGGGTTTTGACTGGTTCACAAACTGCTCAGAGATGCAGAGAAGGTGGCAGGGAAGAAGGAAAGAAGGAGGACTGGAAGGAAGGGGGTAATTGAGGAGTTTGTACCTTTTCTGTTTGCTTTCTCTTTGACCCCAATTAAGAATCTAGAGGGCAGGCATCCTCTCTGGTGGTCTGCAGTGTTAATCCCGAAGCTTGGACTGTTTAGAGTCAATCCAAACATCTTTGTACTGTGAGCTTCCTGTGAGTCTGCTGCTGTGGAGACAGCATGGTGAGAGGCAGCAGCTCCTTTTAGCCCTCCCTCAAGGACGTGGACAAGGTGTGGGTAGGAGGCCATGCAAGTCATTGTGCACCCTGCTGTTCCTCGGCCTCGCGGGTTACAGAATCACACGTCCAGTAACGGTGTCGTTTGCCTTCTTTCTGTCCAACTGTCGGGTGTGGGTAAGGGCTTCTTTAATAGATGGTTTTGTTTCGTTTGGGTGGATTTTTTGAAGTTTCAGATGTTCCATCAGTCTTTTCTAGATTGACAGAGAGGATAGGTTTTTCCTTTCTGTTTTCTGAAAAGCTAAACTCCTTGGTGCTCAGAAGATCTCAAAAAATCATGCTTCCATGGTGAGGAGGATGAGTTGAACTTATGATCTCAGAATTTTAGATTGTTTTTCTAGAACACTGGTTAGGATATCATCAAGCCACTGTATACAGTTTGCATTCTCGAATGATTTAAATAAAAAGGGAAAAATTTATAAACACAGTAAAGGAAACACAGTAATGATACCAGGAAAAGAAATGAACTGAGTCACACAATGCAAATGAAATTCCCATCATGTATCACTGAATATTTTCATTCAATAAAAATTATAATCATACTTGGAGAATCACTCTTTGAAGATGCTGGCAGTGCCAGATGATATTTTTAGGACAGTATAGCCTTCCTTGAGAGCCTCTAGCCCCAGAGCGAGGCCAGTGTGAAGTGGTCAATGAATTCACTAGTTCTCTCTACTGGAGTCTCTTCCCCAGGAGTCTCCTCTGTTTGCCCTCCTAACTCCTGCCCTAAAACTGTTCCTTCTCGAAGGTCTGGTGTACCCATTAACTCTTAACCTAGCTCCTTACGAACTGCCAGGGATGGCAGGAATGCCTTGCGGTTTTGTGCCCCTTCGTGCTTTTCAAACCACAAATGGTAAATGGCCAGTCCAGGTGATACAGAGGGAGTTTCTCAGCCCCCAGGAGGTCCCCTGAGGAATTCTCTGTCCGTGGTAGGAGAAAGGGCCAATTTGAGTCCAGCAGGTGGTACCAAACTGTGCAGAAAAGGCACAGGACGGCTGGGCAGGACCCGTTCTTCAACCCACCTGTGCCTCAGATTCCTGGCCTCCTCGATTTTACCCTAGTTTTATTTTTCCAAGGTCCCTGGGTGGCACAAATGGTTTCTGCACCACTATTAGCCTGAAAGTTGATGGGTCAAACCCACCCAGTGGTCCTGAGGAAGAAAGGCCTGGCAATCTGCTCCCATAAAGATTACAGCCAAGAAAACCCTATGGAGCAGTTCTACTCTGTAATACATGGGATCGCTACAAGTCAAAACTGACTTGACAGCAATGAGTTTCTTTTTCCAGCGTCCTGCTCTGTCCTTCGCGTGACTTAGGTCGCGTTCCTGGTTCCTGCTTCCTGCTCGGGTTCACCCTGCAGACACAGAGCTCCCACAGACAGTAGGTCCGATGGAATTCAGCCCTCAGCTTCCTGGGGTCCCCACGTCTGTGCACCGTCCTTGAGGGCAGCCCCAACCAGGCCTGGCTCCTGCCGTGGGTCCATTTACACACTCATCTTGTGGGAGAGGGTCAGGTGGATTGCCAGTGGTTTTCTGATAGCAAGTTGAGACATTTTGTTTAACTGCTAGGTACTTTCTGGCGTAGTGGTTAAGTGCAACGGAGGCTAACCAAGAGGTCGGCAGTTCGAATCTGCTAACCAAGAGGTTGGCAGTTCGAATCCATCAGGCACTCCCTGGAAACTCTATGGTGCAGTTCTACTCTGTCCTATAGGGTTGCTATGAGTCGGAATCGACTCCATGGCAGTGGGTTTCGTTTTGTTGTTGTTGTTGTTGTTAGGTACTGTAGCTCATCTGGAGCCCTGCTAGCACAGCGGTTAAGAGCTCAGCTGCTAACCAAAAGGTCAGCAGTTCAAATCCACCAGCCGTTCCTTGGAAACCTTATGAGGCAGTTCTCCTCTGTCCTATAGGGTCTTTATGAGTCAGAATCAACCCTTCAGCAATGGGTAGCTTGTCTAGGGAGCCGTGGTGGCACAGTGGTTTAAGTGCTCGGCTGCTAACTGAAGGGTCAGTAGTTCAAACCTACCAGTTGCACTGTGAGAGAAAGACGTGGCTGTCTGCTTCCGTAAAGATTACAGCTTTGGAAACCCTGTGGGGCAGCCCTACTCTGTCCTATAGGGTCGCTATGAGTTGGAATCGACTCAATGGCAGTGGGTTTTAAAAGCAACAGTTGAAAGATATGATTGTGTATTGTAGAACTCATCACAGATGCGGAGTATCTGCATACGGAATGATCTGTATCTCAGTTTCCAGCAGCTAAATTCAAAATAATGATTTTCTTTCAGTTTTTATTAGAGGAGATGGTATCTTACAGACAGACTTTACTCATCTTAGAACCAGTTCTTATCCCATGTCTCAAAAAAAAAAGGAAGATCAGTATTTTGGAAGAGGTGATAGTAGCCAGTTTAACTTTGAGGCATTTGTAAATTTCATAGTTTTCTTTTTTTTCTCTGTTCAATGTTTTCCCCATTCTTGATTCTCAGAACAAATATTCTTTCAGAGTCTTAGTCCATATGGTAGAAGCAAAACATAAATCAGTTGATTAAATCTCACGAAGAACAATTTTAACCTTGAACTTGCTTCATTTCACGATCAGCATGGAATTGGCCATGTATGTAGGTTTCCAAAATGACTCAAATCCACTACTCCTTCCCCAGCCTCACACTCCTGCTGCAGCAGAGGCGTCAGAACAGAAGTCACTGACGTTCTCTAATTAGCCGTTGAGACCAAGTTAGCCGCGAACGGTAACAGCCTTTAGGGACACACTTGGCAAGAGAACTGAAGGATCTCCGTTTAGGTAGGTCACTACTTGCCTTCATATCCTGCTCCTTAGTTTCCAAAGCGTTTATTAGTGATCCTAATTGTGCTGTTTGATGTGCAGTTGTAAATCTAGCAGTTCACATAAAACAAATAAAAGCAATGGGGAAATGGTATACCAGTTTCCAAATGGAGGGAAATTTTAATGTTTTGAATTTCTATTCTACCACTCTGCAGAGCTAGGAGCACTTTCAACGTGCAACTTCCAGCAAGTGAACCTCAAATAAGAACTATGATGTTCAAGGCCATGTTTTGGCGCAACACTCATGTTCACGTGCCAAACCATTGGCATGTGAAATTTAGGGTGAGCTGCTGCTGCGTGGCTGCAGTGACTCTCAGTAGCTGGGGCTGGGGTCTCCGTGGGGGCCTTTGCATTTGAGGATACCCTGCTGAGAGCACTTACCACCTCAGTGTGTGGCCATGGCTGCAGAGACCAGGGAGAAGCCACTAAAATGCAGTCCTCACGAAAAGGAAAGGTCAGTCTGGTTTCCTTGTCTAGTCCACCCTGCCTTATGGTTCTGCTTTCTAAAGTAGACTGTAGGATTAAAACTTTTACTCACATAGAGCTGTCATGTTCCCTGGGACAGACATCTGGGTCATCTACAGCTACCGCCCTATAGCTCTGTGGGCGTGCACCCTAAGGCTTCTCTTCCTGTCTCTAGAATGCACTGACCTCACTCCAGCTTCGCTAACAGTGGAGAGGGGGGCCCTGCCGCTGGTGGCTTTTCTTACAACCCCCAGCATTGAGATTTAAAGTTCCCTGTAGAGCCCTGGTGGCACAGCAGTTAAAAGCTTGCCTGCTGACCAAAAGGTCAGCAGTTTGAATCCACCAGCTGCTCCTTGGAAACCCTATGGGGCAATTCTACTCTGTCCTGTAGGGTCTCTACGAGTCAGAATTGACTCAACCACAGTGGGTTTTTTTTTTTTTTTTTAATGGGTGGTGAGCCTGGCTTGGCACAGGTAAGCAAAAAGAAGAAAACTCAGAATTCCACCACCCAGAAACGACTGCTCTTCATAACTTGATGTATGCCTTTATAGATTTTTTTCCAGGTTTACTCTTTTTTCATATATGGTAAAATATATATAACAAGATAGTTTCCATTTCAACCATTTTTATGTGTACAATTCATTGTCATTACATTCACCATGTTGTGTATCATCACCACTGTCCGTTTCCAAAGTTTTTCATCCCCACAACCAGAGACTCTGTGCTTCTGAAGCGCCAACCCTTTTCTCCCCTCCCGCTGGCCCCTGGTAACAATTAGTCTGCCTCAGTCTCTGTGCATCTGCCTTTTCTAGATAGTTCCCATAAGTGGGATCATATAACATCTGTCCTTTTGTGTCTGACTTATTTCACTCAGCATATTTTCAGGGTTCATTCATATCTTAACATGAGTCGGAACTTCGTTTTCTTTATGGCTGAACTAGTATTCCACTGCATGTCTGTTCCACAGTTTGTTTATCCATTCATCTGTATCTTTTATTTGTTTTATGTGAACTGCTGGGTTTACAACTGCACATTATACATATAATACATATATATGAGTGAAAATGGATCATATGGTCAGTCAATATTTAACTTTTTGAGGAAAGTTTTGAGACACCCTTTCTAATGAGTTCTTGCTCTTTTATGCTGGGGTGGCGCGATTTAGCATGTAGCTTATATGGTGACACTAATAAAAAGTGCCACAGGCCTGGGCGTGCCACTTGTGGTAGGTCTGGGTCTTGCATTCACTCAGGTGCAAGGTTAGCCATGGCCTCCAAGCCACCAACCATCGGCTGATATGGATCATGGTGTCCCACTCGCTCCATGTTGTGTAGCTGCCCAGAGAGAGAGGCTGTCTTGGTCTGGCCGAGCACATAACATCATTGGCTGGAAAACTTGCTACTCAAAGTGTGGTCCAGGGACCAGCATCACCTGGGAGCTTGTTAGAAATGCAAAGTCCTGGCCCCACCCCAGACCTCCTGAGCCAGGTGAGTTGTTTGCAGTGAAAGCTCGAACAGCACTAGCCCATCTCCCCAGTAAGCGAGACTGCACTTAAGTCCCACCTGATAGATGTAGTTCATCCAAACTTAATACTTTCAGATTCTAAAATTTTAATGGTATCATCTATAGGATCTAGAATCTGCTTAATGTCTAGACATGAAAATATTTCGCTTGATATTTAAATTATTTCATTGATAATTTAAAAGAAAAATAGTAGTATTTCTCTACCGGGAGTAGTTTATTTTAAAATAGGAGCTACATCCCATATGAGGCAAGCTGGAGGTGGGTGTTTGTTTGTGGAGCAGGTGGAAGCCTTCCCCATGGGCTGGTAGAAGTAGCACAGGAAGCCTTGGACAGAGACAAGGAAACTGCTGAAGCCGAAAGTGTGAGTGCATTTACACTGTTACGTGATGGCGTGAGTCTGGATCCAGAATCTCTGAGTGGGAAACTGGAAAGCTGGACAGTATTGCTCTTTGACAGTTGATAAGAAAAAGCAGTAACCAAAGGTATGCATGAGGAAACCCAAGGGCGAGGACAATATACCCTGGAGAAGAACCCTTTGATAGTTTGCTGCACTGGCGTCTGTTTCCCAGAAAATGGTGTAGTCTTTCTGGCTCCCAAGATGGGTGTTAATAGTACGGATTCAGCCACAGAGAGGGTGTCCATTTACCTCCAGGATGTAGGACAGACGCGGAGCACCAGGTCGCCTCCTTGTGAGAACCTGTTGACACTTCAGGGACATGGGGTCTGACCGGGGTTCTTGGCATTCCATGGCGGGGGGCTAGTGAGAAGCCATCACCACGCATGCCCCTGACATGTCTGGTGCTTTTCTGTATTTTAAAATAATTTTTATTACCCAAATAATATAGAGTCACTGTAGAAAGGTCAGAAAATACAGAAAGGTCAGCAAAAAGAAGAAAACCCAGAGTCCTACCATGTGGAGACAACCATTATTTGTAATTTGGTGGATATGTTTGTAGAATTTTTTTTTTTTGAGCATCTGTATTCCTATGAATGTATATTATTACAAAAATTGGTATTATTACAAAAAATTGATGTTTTTTTTTCACCAGGGCATTCAGGGTATATTTTATAAGCATATTCTGATTTTCTCACAAAATATATTGTGTCCAGCTTTCTACGTCCAGTGAACTCACTTCTATAGTGCGTTGACTACCCACGCAGCGTCCATTGCATTTCCGCGCCGCACTGTATTCACCAGCGCCCTGTTGTTGGACCTATAGATTGTATTCAGGTTTTCACTGCTATAACAGCATTGCCAGGAACATCCTTGTTCTAAATCTTTGCACACATCCTTCATTATTTCCTTAGCATAAATTCCTGCAAGTGGAATTGTGGGAGTAAAAAATATTTGTACCTTTTAAGGTTTCTGATCCCCGTTGCCAAATTGTTCTCCAAAGGCTCTGCTTCAGTCTCCCATCAGCATAGATGAGAGTGCCAGGTTCTCATAAAAATTGTGATTTTATGTATAAAAAAAGGATATGTGTGCATGTATACATATACATACATACATACACACACACGTGTATATATACTTATTTATTTTTACAATAACAATGAGCAAAATTGCTCTGGAGAGTTGATTATAAACAGGGAAAATCTCTGGTTTTAGAGGCTTGCAAATTGAAATCTTCCGTTTCTCTCATTAAAACTAGGGTATTGCTTACAGTCCTGCTCCGAGCTCAGGCAGTAGTAACTGCCCCAGCAAAGCTATCAGTCCTCTGCAGTCTGTATGGAAGTGTTTCCCACTCAGTAGACTGTCTCTGTCTTTATGCATCATCAACACTGCTGCCTTTAACCTCTGATAGAATAGTAAGTCAAATATGTTTGGGGAACGTTGTGCAAAAAGCCAGGTCACAGCTTTTAGAAGCTATAATATTCAGAATTGACTGGGAGTGCTAAGAGGACCCTGTCATCTTTATTCTTTCCCTTCAAGTTTGTTCCCTTCCTCTGCATTTATTGAGCATCTATTCTGTTTAACACACTGGCTGTGGAAGAGGAGTGTTCCATCTGCTCTCTGTCCCCCTTTTATATTTATTTCACCTGACATCTCTTTACATTATTATTGGCACAAAACGGTAGTGAAGCTGAACTGTTCAACCTATGCTAGGAAGACTGACCTACCCTTTGTCATGGACTGAATTGTGTCCCCCAAAATATGTGTCAACTTGGCGGGGCCGTGATTCCCAGCAGTTGTCCTCCATTTTGTGGTCTGATTATCCTACATTTTGTGATGTGTTGTGTGTGAATCCTAATCTCTGTACCTGTGGTTATGGTCCTGTTTGGGAGTGAACTCTCCATTATGTTAATGAGGCAGGATTAGGGTGGGATGCAACACCCTTACTCAGGTCACTGCCCTGATCCAATGTAAGGGAAATTTCCCTGGAGTGTGGCCTGCATCTCTTTTTATCTTAGAAGAGATAAAAGGAGAGAGAAGTGAGCAGAGAAAGGGGGAACCCACTACCACCAAGAAAGAAGAGCTGGGAGCAGAGTGCATCCTTTGGGACTTGGGGTCCCTGAGCTGAGAACCTCCTAGATGCAGGGAAATATTGTTGAGGGCCTTCCCCCACAGTGGACAGAGAGAGAAAGTCTTCCCTTAGAGCCAGCACCCTGATTTTGGACTTCTAGCCTCCTAAACTGTGAGAGAATAAATTTGTTTGTTAAAGCTATCCACTCGTGGTATTTCTGTTATAGCTTTACCTTAAGCCATGGCTGTCGAGTTGATTCCAACTCATAGTGACCCTACAGGACACAGTAGAGCTAGATAACTAAGACACCTTTCTTTGTAACAAGAACAGTTATGAGAAGTCTTTCCTTTGTCTAGTATGGGGCTTCCTCTGTGATTCCATGTGTAAAGTGTTGTTGCTTCAGTCCTGAGCGTAATGAAACTAAAATGTCGGGGGCGTGGGGGTCACGGATAACCTGTACTCAACCTGGAGGTCTTTCTGTGAGATGGCATGCTCAAGGGGTCATCATCAGTTGAATTATAATACTTTGTACTGTTCACTGAGAACTCTTATAAGATCCTTCTGTTACAGTGAGTATGGATTTCACAGTTACAAACTCAGATATAAGAGTAGTACTGCTAGATTTTCCTGTAATAGAGCTTAGCCGCAGTCTTGAGCAGTCACCTCCAGCCCCTACAGACTGGAGCACTGAGCTGGCATCTCCCACCCCTGCAGCCTTGGCCCAGCAGAGGCTGGTACGTGGTCCTTGCTCGGACAGAAGTCTTCTGGCATGCAAGCTTGACTCCCTCCCAGTCGTCTTCCTCCCTCCAGGAGCCCAAGCTTCCCATCTGCGTGGGAGAAGCCACTCTTGCATCAGGCACATTCTCCTGCGTGCCACTGTTCATGCTGCAGACCCTCTGCTCTAGCCATTCAGCCTTTCTTGGCTTAAAAAGCCTTTTCCGTCACCAAGAACTCTTGCAATAGAAAACCTGGGCTTTCAAGGCTATTTCTTCTGCTATGAGTTAAAAAAAAAAGAAGAAATTCAGAAGCTTGATTGACAGGTTTATCAACCCCACCCTCCCTAAAGCAGTAAACACCGCAGACACGGTGGGTGGAATGAGAAAATTGTGGGAAAGAGGAACTTTAGTTATTGTCTCTGGGTTTTGTCTTCTGTGTTATTTAGAATTTATCATATCCCTTTCTCTGTGTGAACACCTTGCTTTCTCCGTTAGGTTGTGAGCTCCTCCTGCTTTGCAGTCCCTGGGGCCTTTAGCAGGCACTGGTACTTTAAAGGAGCCTCTGGGTGGTGCAGATGGTTAACACGCTCAGCAGCTAGCCCAAAAATTGGTGGCTTGAGTCCATCCAGAGGTGCCTTGGAAGAAAGGCCTGGTGATCTACTTCCAAAAAATCAGCTGTTGAAAACCCTGTGGAGCACAGTTTAACTCTGACACACACGGGGTCCCCGTGAGCCAGAGTCAACTCAGTGACAACTGGTTCGGGTTTGGACACACACGGGGTCCCCGTGAGCCAGAGTCAACTCAGTGACAACTGGTTCGGGTTTGGACACACACGGGGTCCCCGTGAGCCAGAGTCAACTCAGTGACAACTGGTTCGGGTTTGGGTTGGGGTTTTTTTTTTTTGTTGTTGTTGTATTTTATTACTAGGGACAGTAGGAAGTGTGAAGGGAAGAGCCCTGGATTAAGAAATGTGAGCTGTTCATTCTCTTTCAAGGTCTACCATTGACTAATGGGCAGCTGAGGTAAGTCATTTGACCTCTGGCCCCGGTTTCCTCATCCATAAAATGACAGATCTGGCTGTTCACTCTCTTCCTAGATCGGCCATGGACTCACTGGTTGATTTAGCCAGATCACCTGACCTTTGGCCCCCGTGTCCTATCTGTAGAACAAGGAGGAGGACTAAATTCACCGTGGACTAAAATGTCCTGCAGGGTAAAAAATGCAGAGTATCTAAAGTTTCTGCCTTACTTTCTGTATTCTTTCTTTCTTGATAGCGTCCTGGTTTTAGAATGAGCTCAGGAATACATCTCAGACATGCAGATCTGTGGCATCATTTCTGCAATGATGATGCAAATTTGAGAGAGCAGTAAAACAGCCACGGTTAGAACAAACACACTTATAACAAACTCTTACAAAGGCTGAGAGGCCCTGAGGACCAGCAGGATTCCTTATTGCTCTCCTCTGCAACAGGAAGGTACAGGTTTGGCTTCACCATTGCAGCCTGCGTTCATTTTCTTCAAATACGAACATTCTGTGATTTCAGGTGGAGGGAGGAGAACTTTTCTGTATTGCGGTGATCGCAGTTTGTGCCACCTATGGGGTCACTATGAGTTGGAATCTCTTGGATAGCATTGGGTACATGTCACCTCACTGTCACCAGAGTCCCACCGTTCCCATCCTCACATCCTAATTTTTGCTTTAGTTGGAACTGGCTTTGGGACTGGCCCTGCCACTTTCACAGCCCAAAGTTATAGGCCAAAGGCTTTGTCAAAATTATAAAATTACTAACAATTGAGAAAGTCTGAGATTACTTTCTCTTGAACTTTAGCAGAGGTAAGGGAATTGCGTACAATTTTTTCTTTAGTTCAGAGGTTGGAGAAATTGGCTTTAAAAGCTGTGAAAGAAGAGATTAAGGCAGGCTATTCATTTTTTTACATTCCGGATGAATAGACGCTCCCAGAAAGGAACTGGGAAGCTCCTTTCTGAGAGCAGTTATTTTAGGCATTCCAGGAACTGGGATGTGAGGGGGACTGTCCGCGGCTCTTCACAGGCAGTGAACTTTGTGTTCATCATTGCTTAGAGCTTCCGTCCTGTCTGCTTCCTGCCCTGATCTTTATTCACAGTGTCCGCCTGTGACCTGTGCGTATCTTGGTTGCATACCTGATCCATTGCGCCTGGGTTTTCTGCCACTAGATCACATGTTCTGGTTGCCAGACCAAGTATCCAAGCTCCTAAATGGTTCACTGCCACAGAGCAGGTTTCAGAGATGCAAATAAGGAGCTTATTCAGACTCCTGCATGTGAGGGTCCAAGCCAAGCTCCAGGGCCAAATTCCCTAACCAAGCAGCTTGCAGTGGCTGGGGGTGCCCTTGTTCAGACCCCGTTCGCCTCCCTGGGGCTGATGGGGCACCTCAGCACTGGCAATACTTAAGATGCTGGAATGGTGTGTGACACCTTATACAGTTAATGGTAAATGGCTAACAGCTACTGCCTTGGAAACTTCTGTTATGCCCACGCTGAACATGTGTTTGTTTAGCGAAGTGTCCACGGCACGTGGCTACCCATCATCATCTCATACAGTTCTTTATTTGTTTATTGCCTGTCTCCGTACCTGGATTATAAGCCCCATGAATGCAGGGACTTCGTTTATTCACCACTGTATTCTACAGTGGCGGGCACATAGTAGGTGATCAGTAAGCATTCCTTGATTAAGTAAATGATTACAACTGAATTGCAAATTGTAAGTGACAAATTCTACACGAAATGACAGAGACATGGATCATTGCTCAAAATTCTAGAAAGGGGTCTCTGAGCTTGTTCTATCCTGAGACTTGGCCTGGCATGATCCCTTTTGGAGTGAAGGGCCTGGACCTTAAGCTGGATACACTGTTCTAGTATGAAGTAGGCGCTTTGGGGACACGCCATTTTGCCAGTTGTGGCAGGAGGGCCAATCTGGCAGGCACGGGACAGCGGGTGACAGGGCAGGCACAGCTGACGGAAGCCCCAGGACGCAGAGGCTGGCAGTGAGCTGTCCTGGCACAGACAGCACTGAGATGGCCAAGCAGGAGCTCAGCCTCGGGAACTCTGTCAGCAGGCAGAAGGACCTCTGTCCCCTCCCCTCTCCTCTACCGTGCTCAAGCTTAGGATGCACATCCCAGGGCGGTGGCTGCCCAAAACCCCCCAGGAGAAATGGCCTGTCCATGCATGGGGGGCCTCGCCCCCAGGTTGCCTGAAGGGACTGAGCCCCAGTATCAGAACCACAGCAAGCTGAGGTTCAGGAAGGAAACCAGTATGCTAATAAGGATGGTGGGTTTGGGAGGTGCAGCGTGCTGGAGAGGAGCACAGATTTGGAGGTTCAGACTACTGTTCTCTGGCTGGATGACCTTTGGCAAGCTGGTTAACATTTCGCCTGCAAAATGGGGATAATGCACCTGTATCATAGTGTTAATGTCGCTGGGTGGTGCAAATGCTTTGTGCTCAGCTACAAACCGAAAGTTTGGCGGTTTGAATCTACCCAGCCGTGCCGTGGAAGAAAGGCCAGGTGATCTGCTTCTGTAAGATTACAGCCAAGAAAACCCTATGGACCAGTTCTGCTCTGACATACGTGAGGTCACCATGGGGTCAGAATTGACTTCACAGCAACGGTTTGGTTTTGGTCATCATAGTGATGTTCTAAGATGAAATGAAATCGTATACGTAAAGCCTTTAGGACAGTGATTGGCAAATAATAGCTTAATAAGTGGTTACTATCTAAATTCATTTCTGTTAAATTTGAAAAGGGATATCCAGGAAAGTGAAATACTGGAAAAATATAGTAAATACCCAGGTTAACAGTATACATTCCATCTCCTAGGTCTGGACAAGCACAGTGCTTTATTTAAACTTATTTTTTACCTTACCAAAGGAAAATCTGATCGTACATCATCACAGAGACAGAATCTCCCTTCTCCTTTGGGAAGCACAAACTAATTTGAAAGCCTCATGACTGTTGTGTGGACAACTCAGATCATCTAACCAAGCCTGAGGAAGTCTGTCTGGCTGCTCAGCCTGTTTGGGTCTGTGTTTTGCCCTAACTGAACAGGTGGTCTGTGAGGTCCTAAAGAAGATGCGTAATAGATATGATAAAGACATGCATGGACCAGTGGAGTAGAGGCTTTTCATGGCAATTAATTATTCACATTTCTCTCCTCCCCGCCCCGCCCCCGCCCTTCAAATGCTTGGTTTCCTCTGGCTGCACACAGATTTCCTCTGGTGTGTGTGTGTAACCCTAGCCCCTGGTGATGGCCCGGGGTTGCATTCTGTGGCTCTTCAGCCGTTTGTTTTAGGGTCACGTGGAGCAAGCA
The DNA here is from genome assembly GCF_030014295.1 of Loxodonta africana. NCBI lineage: Eukaryota > Metazoa > Chordata > Mammalia > Proboscidea > Elephantidae > Loxodonta > Loxodonta africana. The sequence continues at coordinate 73,044,364 of NC_087358.1, forward strand.
TATGCCAGCGATGGCCAGTAATGCCCCCACGTTCTCCTTAACACTCCTGGGGCAGGATTTTAACTGTCATACACCCTAGTTCATCCAGGGCAAGCGGCGCGCAGAGGGGGAGCCGTCTTTGTCGTCCTTCCTCCTTGCTGCAGCTCACGGCTCCCTCCCTGAGTGGCCCACGCAAGGGTGCTGCTGGTGGAGTGTCTTTTGGCCCCTCCCCTCTGCTCCCAGGCTGGGCTGTGTCTTGCCCTTTTGCTGAGCTGTAAACAGTCACTCATCCATGAAAGCTCCAGGGTCGCCTTTGTTCCTGCTCACTGGGAAGGCTTTGTGTGGCTAACAGAAGTAGACAGGGCCGAGCTCCTTGACAGCTGTGTGGCAGACTCGGAAAGTACCTCACTCAGACCCCTTTACACCAGCCTTTCCTTCTGCTTGCAGGCTTTCTCTGTGCCGCAGTGCTGCGTTTCTTCCCACTCTTGCACCCATCTGCGGAGCTGGCCTGCTCAGGGTACCCGTGAGGGCTGTGCTCAGATGGGAAGACCTGGATGTGTGCCAGCAGGAGGAGGTTTCTGTTTTATTCTTCCTCAGAGACTGAGGGCCTGAAGAAAGAGACGTCAGTGAGTGTCCATGACAGGAAGGTGTTGGTTCGTGGCCGGGAAGACAGCCAGTGGGCATGAGGCGGGAGAGCCGGGGAGAAGGCTGAGGTGGTAGCAGTGTGGCCAGAAATGGATGCGAATGGCGGCTGCTCGCTGTGCTGAAGCAGAGAGGACAGCGGAGGGCAAGCATCCTCGCTGCAGGAGGGTGGAGGGATTGGGCACACGCCGCAGATGCTGGAGCCCACTGCCTGCTAGTGCTCCGCCCTTACTCTCTGTGTGACTGTAGCAAGTTACTGCACCTCTCTGAGCCTTGGTTTCCTGCTCTCCAAAATGGGGATGGAGTCCTTCCATGGTGCAGACAGTTAATGAGTTCAGCTGCTAACTGAAAGGTTGGAAGTTTAAGTCTACCCGGAGGCATCTCGGAAGAAAGGCCTGATGATCTGCTTCCAAGAAGCCACAGCCACTGAAAACCCTATGGCATACTACTCAGCAATAAAGCAAAATGAGTTCCCAAAACATCTTGGAACATGGATGAACCTGGAAGATATTACGTTGCGTGAAATAAAACAATCACAAAAAAACAAATATTGCATATTCTCACTTTTATGAAATGACATGAACAGATAAATTTACAGAAACCAATGTTCATTAGTGGTTACCAGGGATGGGAGGTGGGGAGGCATTCACTTTCTAGATAGTAGACACTTGTTACTTTTGGTGATGGTAAAATGAGGGTGACGCGTGCACAGCTTGACAAAGGTAAATGATTTTACTAAAATATACACACAAAACAGGACCTATTGGTAATTACTATAATATATATAATTTTTAAACGAGCAAAAACAACCAAAAAATATGTTAGTATGTATGTATGTACATAAGCATATATGTGTATAAAACCAAAAACCCATTGTCACGTCAATTCCAACTCAGCAACCCCATAGTACAGGGTAGAACTGCCCCATAGGGTTTCCAAGGAGTGGCTGGTGAATTTGAACTGCCAACCTTTTCGTTAGCAGCTGAATTCTTTTTTTTTTTTAATAATTTTTATTGTGCTTTAATTGAAAGTTTACAAATCAAGTCAGTCTCCCACACAAAAACCCACACACACCCTGCTACATATTCCCGATTACTCTCCCCCCAATGAGACAGCCCACTCCCTCCCTCCAGTCTCTCCCTTCGTGTCCATCTCGCCAGCCTCCAACCCCCTCTACCCTCTCATCTCCCCTCCAGGCAGGAGATGCCAACATAGTCTCAAGCGTCCACCTGATCCAAGAAGCTCACCCCTCACCAGCATCCCTCTCCAACCCATTGTCCAGTCTAATCCATGTCTGAAGAGTTGGCTTCAGGAATGGTTCCTGTCCTGGGCCAACAGAAGGTCTGGGGGCCATGGCCACTGGGGTCTTCCTAGTCTCCGTTAGACCATTTAGTCTGGTCTTTTTATGAGAATTTGGGGTCTGCATCCCACTGCTCTCCTGCTCCCTCAGAGGTTCTCTGTTGTGTTCCCTTGTCAGGGCAGTCTTCGGTTGTGGCCGGGCACCATCTAGTTCTTCTGGTCTCAGGATGATGTAGTCTCTGGTTCATGTGGCCCTTTCTGTCTCTTGGGCTTGTAATTATGCTGTGTGCTTGGTGTTCTTCAGTCTCCTTTGATCCAGGTGGGTTGAGACTCATTCATGCGTCTTAGATGGCCACTTGCTAAGCAGCGGAGTTCTTAACCACTGTGCCACCAGAGCTCCAATTATATGTATATAGGTATGTATGTATAAAAAACAAAACCCATTGCCATCGAGTTGATTCTGACTCATAGTGACCATAGGACAGAGTAGAACTGCCCATAGGGTTTCCAAGGAGCGCCTGGTGGATTCAAACTGCTGACCTTTTGGTTAGCAGCTATAGCTCTTACCCACTGCACCACCAGAAGTATATGCATATGTATATGCATCTATGTGACTGTATGCGCATGTATTCATATATATAATAAAGCACATAGGGCTCACAGTTACAAATGCTTCGTAGACATACTCAAACACCTCAGGATTGGCTTTCTGGGTTGAAGGATTAGGACTATAATCTTGTGAAACATCTCTGTCAATTGGCATAATATAGTTCATAAAGTTATGTTCTACATCCTAGTTTGGTGAGTAGTATCTGAAGTCTTAAAAGGTTGTGATCAGCCATCTAAGATACAACTATTGGTCTCTACTCATCCAAAGCAAAAGAGAAAGAAGGAAAACAAAGACTCAAAGAAGAAACTAGTCTACAAGACAAATGGTCTACACAAATCGTAGCCTCATCTACCCTGAGACCAGAAGAACTAGATGGTGCCCAGCTATCACTACCATGGTTCTAACCAGGGCCATAATAGTTGGACCCTGATAGAATGGGAGAAAATGTGGAATAGAACCTCAAATTCCTAAAAAGAATCAAACCAGACCTACTGGACTGGCTGAGACTGGAGGACTCTCTGAAACTCTTGCCCTGAGATACTCTCAAACCTTGAACTGAAACTCACCCCTAAAGTCACCTTGTAGCTAAATAACATATTGGCTCACAAAATAATGAATATCACCCATAAGTACTGTGCTCCTTTAAAAAACTACCTATATGAAACCAGAGTCAACAATGACTTTAAAACAAAGATGAGAATATAACGGGGCAGGGAAACTAGATTAATGGACACAGAACAACCAAAATGGAAATAATGAGAATGTTGATGCATTGTGAAGAATGTAACCAATGTGAGTGAACAATTTGTGCAGAAATTGTTGAATGAGAACCTAAACTGCTGTGTAAATCTTCATGGAAAACACAATAAAATATTATTAAGAAAGAAAGAAAACCCTATGGAGCACAGTTCTATTCTGAGACACGTGGGGTCGCTGTGAGTCCAAGTCAACTCAATGGCAACTGGTTTGGTTTTAGTTTTAAAATGGGGATAATAATAGTGTTTTCCTTGTAGGGTTGTCATGAGGATTGAGTGGATTCATACATGTAAAACACCAAGAAAGTGCCTGGCACACAGCGAATGTCATACATGTGTTAGCTAACAGTGTCATCCCATGTGTATGGCAGTATGCATACACTCAGGGGGAGTCATAGTCCTAAAGGGACTGGCCTGACTACTTAGACAACTTCTTTTCTCACACACTCTTTCTACTTCATGTCTCTTTTATTCCCGCACGCAGAAATCATCTGTAATTTTCTCAAGTAAATTTATTCATCCCCAAATTGTTCAAAGCCCCCTGCTCTTTTCCATTTATATTGAGCATTGGTGAATGTTTAGCAGAGTAACAGGTCTCCACAACTGGGAGACGAAGGCACTTTGGGAAGCTGAAAGGCACGCTTTAGTCATTGTGGCGTCTTCTCCTACCTTTGCTGGAGTTACTGATGGGTGGAAAATGTAATGAGTTCCCATTTGCACTACTTTGGTTTCAGTGGCATTTCTGCTGGTAGAGGTGCTAGCCTTCAATGAAACAGAAAGAAGCCAGGAAAACAGAATGAGCAGCCAAAGAAAAGGACAGAATAATCCATGCATTCAAGTTACTTTTTAAGCCATTGTGATATATTTTCACTGATTCAAATCAATAAGGGTACACATACCTATCAGAAAACTGCATAAAATCAAGCATATGGTCTAAAGGTAATTGGTCCGTCTTTAAATTCAACCCATCACCTGAGCGATGCATAGGACCAGTTACCAACAGGATGTTCCTCTGGGAAGTCACTCAGGCATTTCAAGCCAACATGGCCAAAGTATAATTCCTTATCTTCCTCCACAAACCTGCCCTTCTTCCCCTATTTCCTATCTCTGTAAAGCATCAGCATGACACCAGTTGCTGAAGGATCAAGATACATCCCCGTCTACTTTTCGTGCTCCCTAGGTAGTCCCCAGGTCCTGTTGCATGTACCTCTTTGTGAATCAGTGCCTCTTCTGTTTGCATCTGTAAATACACTGCTGCGTAACAACCACCCCCAAACTCAGTAGTTTGCAACAGCAGTCATTATTTCCTGTGTGTCTCGGGTCCATTGGTCCAGACCAGGCTCAGCTGGGTGACTGATTGCGTTTGCTGGGCTCAGTCAATATGTCTCATTCGTGGTCTAATCCAGTTTAGTGGAGAAACTGCAGAGTCACATTGCAGAGAGCAAGGATACAGGCTGGGATGAGGGGCCAATAATGCAAACTACTACATTGCCAAAACCCAAGTCCTTGCTGTCTCTTGTCTGAACTTTTCAGTAGTCTTCTAACTCCTTACTTTGCCTATAGTCTAACCTCTCCCCAGCTAATCCCATCATCCCTTTATTAAAACCTCCCCTTGCCCCTTATCACCTACTGAATTGAGCTGAAGCCCCCCTACGACTTGGCTCTAATGCATTTTTCTAGCCGCTTCTTTGCCATGTTTCAGAAACGACTCACCACCCTCTTCCTTGCACAAGTGCTTGTGTGGGCATGGTTCTGCAACTTCATAAACAGCTTCTATCTCTGTAGTGACTCGCGCCCCCCACCCCCAACACACACAGTTAAGGTTGTTATCATTGAGAAGCTGTTTGCCTTTCAAGACAAGTTCACATGCTGCCTCCTCCAGAAAACCTTCTCGGAAGTGCTAGAGAGAAAGAGCTGCTCTTTCCTTTATTGTGTGGGAGCAGATTACAATAGCAATGTGCTCATATTTAACTTACACAAATTGGGGCTCAGGGACACATGCTCAGCCAGAGACAAAGAAGGAGCAAGGAGGACAGTTGAAATAATTCCAGCCACCATTCCACTCAGTAATCAGGGGAGAACTGAGATACAACTCAGCTGTTACTTCGTCATCCTTGGTTCCAAAGGCCTCTTGAGCTCCTGAAAGCCTCTTAGAGAGTAAAAGTCTTGGCCTGTTGAGTGGGGCTCTAGTATTTAAAGATACAAGACTGTTACAGCAAGCCAGTTCTCTCATCTCCTGTTCAGCCAGAGAAACAGCTGTCTGGCTGTGTGGCCTTGTCCTAAGTCAGTACCACTCACACTTCATTGGAAATTCAAGGGACTTTCAACCGAGACTTTAGAATCTAAATGCTGCCTGAGATGCGAGTCTGTTGTATTTCGTACAGGCATATATCAGATTGAATTTTAATTTTTGTGTCTCTGTTTCCTAACTAAATCATGACATTCTCGCCTGTGGCTTCTGGTTCTTTACAGGGCTGCTGCCTGGGGCTGCACAGACTGCGCACTGTTCACACAAGAGTCTGTGTAAGCACGCTCCCAGAGAATATGGTGCTACCAGTTCCTTGTATCCCCAGTGCCTGGTACATATTGATTGCTCAAGAAATGTGTGAATGAATGAATGAACGAGAAATAGAAGGCAACAGTAGACGGAGCTAACTTCACGAGTAAGATGTATAATAGAGTTGGGATAAAAATGCAGACAGGGTCTGAGCCAACAAAATTAAAGCCATGCTATCACAGGTGCGCACAGTGACATGAATATGTCAGCCCACTTGGAAAGTCTTGTTATACCTACAACAAAAAATTACCTGTCAGCCTGTGGACTGATGGAGGTTATGGTTCCTCAAAGCACACCACACTTCTCAAATGGAGTTGAGCATGTGATCACCCTATTCCTAACACCCTCTGGGTATTGTTAGGCATGTGTGTGAAGGCAGGTCCATTATTGATGAATCTGGCCCCCAAAATCACAACTGACATAAAGATTTCTTGATTGCCCTTAGATCAGTCATGAAACTTATGTAGATGCAAATAGACCCATCTTTTAAAAGAGCAAGCCTTTTATCGGGTATAGTTAACCTAAGTGTGAGCCCACGCGGCCAGCACACTGTTTCATTCCATGTGAAAGTGTTGCAAGTGAAACAGCACTACTGCTAGGACGCCTCACTAGCCTGTACGCTCCACCAGGGCAAGTGCGTTCTCCTCATTCCCACTGTATGCCCGCTGCCTGACAGCCTCGGCAGGTAGGAAATATCCCATCAGTACTTGTTAAATGAATGAATGAAATAACCCAGTGAGGTGAACCAGCCTGAGGAGCGTGGTGGTCCAGGAAACACCTGCAGGGTTGTGCTCTAGTTCCCCACCGTGGAACAGGCCCGGCTCCGGGCGACCCCATGACAGCAGAACCAAACACTGCCAGTCCTGCCCCGTCCCTGGGGTCAGTTGCATAATGAGATCCACAGGGTTTTCGCTGGCTGATTCTCAGAAGTAGATCATCAGGCCTTTCTCCCTAGTCCATTTTAGTCTGGAAGCTCCACTCTAAGGCACTGCATTTGCTCAGGAAATGTAAATGGTGTGGATTTGAGGCTACAGCGCCTACTCTAACAGCACGTGTTCACTTCCAAATCAGGAGAGACTTGACTTTCTGTTGTCTCATATAAAGCACACTCAGATGATGAAATACAGGACCAAGACTTTCTTAACACCGTCCAGCTTGGGCACTGTTTGTAGCCATAGTTATTTAGTCCTTCCGAAACCCTGGTGGTTAGTGGTTAAGAGCTCCAGCTGCTAACCAAAAGGTCAGCAGTTCGAATCCACCAGGCAGTCCTTGGAAACGATGGGGCAGTTGCACTCTGGCCTATCAGGTCGCTATGAGTCTGAATCCACTGGACAGCAGTGGGTTTTCTGCTAGAGAGGAGCTGCAGTAGTTTTTAACTGGGGTCAGAAAACCGTAACATTATGGAGTCAGCTCAGTGAGAAGTCAGCATGCTTCCTGCCAAGGCGGCCGTGCCACTATTGGACACCTTCGTGTCACGGTATCTTCTCTGCTCCCAGGTGATCTGTCCGCGGAAGAGGCGCAGGACCCTTTCCTGGTTAGCATCCACATAATTGCAGACCCAGGGGAATCCCAGCACCTGCAGGAGGCCATCGACAAGGTCTTGGCTTGGATCCACCCAGACCTCCAGCTGTTCCGCGTCTCGGAGAGGAGGGCGTGGCGGAGGCGGAAGAAGGCGGCCGAGGCTGCGCAGCCGGCCCTGGCGGTGGTCCTGTTTCTGCAGGAGGAGTACGGCCAGGAGCAGATCCTGCAGCTGCACCGGACGCTGCAGCGGCCGCCCTGGCACTTCCACCACGCGGAGCGCGTGCCCGGCAGGCTCCTGCCCTACCTGCCCTGCAGCCAGGACTTCTTCACGCTGGCCCCCGGGACCCCGCTGTGGGCGATCCGGCCGGTGCACTACGGCAAGGAGATCGTGCGCTTCACCGTCTACTGTCGCCACGAGAACTACGCCGACACCCTCAAGTTCTATGAGCTGATTCTCCAGCGAAGCCCCAGCCAGAGGAAGACGGACTTCTGCATCTTCCCCATATTCTCTAATCTGGATGTGGACATCCAGTTCTCCCTGAAAAGGCTGCCCCGCGAGCAGACCCCAGTCCCCACCGACTCCTCCGTGCTGGAGTTCCGCGTGAAGGACTTGGGGCAGCTGGTGCCTCTCCTGCCGAACCCCTGTAGCCCCATCAGCGAGGGCCGGTGGCAGACGGAGGACCACGACGGGAACAAGATCCTTCTGCAGGTACTTTGTGGGCTCTGTCTGTCTGTCTGTTGCCCTGTCTGTTTTTGAGGACAGAGGAGCAGGTCGGTTGGCTCTGCCAGAAACCTTGAAAGAGAAGATGAATGACCCTCTGTCTGACTCCTAGGCAAGCCGGCCCCCTTCTGTCTAAACAAGAAGCAGGTGGGGCTCCCCTGCTTCTCACCGCCTGTCAGGGCCACTTGCCTAGGGGGAGCCACTGCCCTGGCTTCTGGGGATTTCAGCTGAGCTTGCAGGCTGGAGGATTTTACTAAAGATTTACTCAAGTGCTTCCTGACACTTAGCGCGTTGTTAACATTGTGTCCTTAACTTCCTCACAGGAAGGTCAGGAAAACCCATCTATTGACATTCAGTAGAGAAGGTTCCTGTTCTCTTTCTCCCTTTGACCCCCCCCCCCCATTTCAGCGGCTGCTGGCAGTAGGTTGTTAAAACTCTGGAACCACATTAAAAATAATTTCCTCATAAACCTTGTAAGGGGTAAGTGACGCCTGTGGGGCTTCTAGTTTCATTAGGGTGGGAAGGGGTGAGCGCAGTACATCTTAGGAAAAGGGATGCTCAGCAGACTGCCCTTTCCATGGTTGATGTCTGGGCTCAATTATCCTTTTCTCCTCCCATCCTTCCAGAGATAACTAATTATACTCTGGATTTCAAAATTCAGCAAATAAGTTGAAGACATCCTATGCCTGGCTTAGGAAGCAGTGATGATTCGGTGGTAGCACTCTTACCTTCTCTGGGGCAGGCCCCATTTGGGTTCCCAGCCAATGCACCTCACGTGCAGCCACCAACCGCCTGTCAGGGGAGGTTTGTGTGTGTTGCTGTGATGCTGAGCAAGCTTCAGTGGAGCTTCCAGACTAAGACAGACTAGGAAGAAAGGCCTGGAGAACTACTTCTAAAAGTCAGCCAGTGAAAATCCTATGGATCACAATGGTCCAGTCCGCAACCAATCATGGTAATGGCGCGGGACTGGGAAGTGTTTTGTTCCATTGTATGTGGGGTCACTATGAGTCGGGGTCCAACTCAGTGTCAGCTAACAACAGTAATAACCCCTGATGCTACTGATCAATATTTTCCCAGCCTAGGCTTTCTTGATTTAACAAGTAAATCAGTTCCAGAAGTATACCGAAAAAAACCCAGTGCTGTCGAGTCGATTCCGACTCATAGCGACCCTATAGGACGGAGTAGAATCCAGAAGCATAGGACTTTTTTTTCCCCCGAAAAGCACCTGCGTCCTCAGTTTTCACATTTGGCTACCTGAAAGGAGAAAGTTGATAGTGAATTGGGGGACATTGTCTTTAGAGGTGCTGGATGTGGTCACCTGAATCACAGGTACAGTTTCACAGTTTTTGTTCGTTTCGGCATTAAACACCGAGACTAGAACCTGCATATCATGAAATGCAGTGAAAGTGTGGCAGATGGCAGACATACACCAAGGCACATTACTCAGGTCAGAAAGGTCACCTTGAGGTGTTTACTGCTTATCCAGTCAGCTCCAACTCAGGGTGACCTTCATGTGTTCAGAAAAGAACTGTGCTTCCTGAGGTTTTCAGTGGCTGATTTTCAGAAATATGTCACCGGGCTTTCTTCCAAGGCATCTCCAGATGGACTCCAACCTCTAACCTTTCAGTTAGCAGTCAAGCACGTTAACCGTTTGCACCCCCAGGGACTCCCTACTACCTACAGGAACTAGACGGTCTTCAGATTTTCCTTTGGACTATGCAAATAAGAGGAAAGTGTGGTGGCAGAGTGGGTGAGTGCTTTAGCTGCTAACCAAAAGATTGGCAGTTTGAATCCACCAGGCACTCTTTGGAAACTCTATGAGGCAGTTTTACTCTCCTATAGAGGTCGCTATGACTCGGAATGGGCTTGAGGGCAACGGGTTTAGTTTTTTGTTTTTTAAGGCCGACAAGAAGCTAAATAATATTGCCCAGTACAGTGAACACTAGCATTGGCTCTGTAATCCTTTGGAAGTGTGAGAAAAGTTTCTCCTGTGTTTGAAGACTGCTAATTCTTTATGTGGAGTGTAACACAGTTGCACCAAGTAAAAGTTAACAGACATGGAAAAGATTTTAGTCATATGAAAAAGGCTAAAATGTGGTTGTTTCTGAAGTGGTGGAGTAGCTAGAGTACTTTTTTCTCTGGATCTGTGTGATAGCAGAAGCGAAAGAACAAAGTATGAAAGCTCAGCCTGGTCTCTGCTCAAAGGAACCACTGCAAGAATAGTTCAAAAAGAGCCACACATTTGGATATGTAAACACTTAAGTAGTTAAAATTTTACAGGTACAGGCTTTTGAAGGTGGAGCATCAAAGTGTGACACCCATTGCCGTCGAGTCGATTCCTACTCATAGTAGGACAGAGTAGAACAGCCCCCATAGGGCTTCTGAGGAGCGCCTGGTGGATTTGAACTGCTGACCTTCTGGTTAGCAGGCAGACTCTTAACCACTGTGCTACCAGGGTTTCCATCGAAGTGTGAAGGGAGTAAAAAAAGAAAAAAAATTATCTTGGGACTCAGGAATGCAGTCTTTGTTCAAAGTAGCAGTGTGTCCAGGAGCTAAATTAATGTGGTTAGAAACGACTAATAGCCACCTTATAATTCTTGAAAATGACCCTTTGAACAGATTACTGTTACTGCCTCACAGCAGAGAGCAACCTCTGCTCTAGCATGAGATACACATGTATTTTTTTTCTTTTGTGTGTGTGTGTTTTTCCTTCATTCAGAAATTTATACACAAATTATTTTGTGACATTGGTTGCAATCCCCGCAGTAGTCACCAGTCTTCCCCTTTCCCTTTCCGCCCGTGGTTTCAGTGTCCGTTCATCCAGGTTTTCTGTCCCTTCCTGCCTTCTCCTCTCTGCTTTTGGGCAGGTGTTCCCCTTTGGTTTCATATACTTGATTGAGCTAAGAAGCACGTTCCTCACGTGTGTCACTGTTTGTTTTAGAGGCCTGTCTCATCTTTGGCTGAAAGATAGACTTTGGGAGTGGCTTCACTTCTGAGTTAGGGTGTCCGGGGGCCATAGTCTCGGGTTCTTCTACTCTCTGTAAGACCAATAAGCCTTATTTCCCTCAGCATAATGCCCTACAGATTCATCCATGTTGTGAGATGTTTTGTGGATTCATCGTTGTTCTTTATTGTTATAGTATTTCATTGTGTGTATGTACCATAATTTGTTTATCCATTTATGTGTTGATGAGCACTTAGGTTGTTTCCGTCTTTTTGCTATTGTGAATAATGCTGCAATGAACATGAGTGTGCATGTATCTATTTGTGTATGGCTTATTTCTCTAGGATATATTTCTAGGAGTGGTATTGCTGGATCATATGGTATCCCCATTTCCAGCTTTTTAAGGAGGCGCCATATTGTTTTGCATAGTGGTTGTTTCATTTTACACTCCCGCCACAAGTGTGTAAGAGTTCCAATCTCCCTGCAGCCTCTCCAACATTTGTTATTTTTGTTTGTTTGCTTTGTTTTTTAGTGCCAGTGATGACGGAGTGAGGTGGTATCTCATCGTAGTTTTGACTGGCATTTCTCTAATGGCTAATGATCACAAACATTACCTCATATGTCTATTAGCCACCTGAATGTCATCTTTGGTGAAGTGTCTGTTCATATCCTTTAGCCATTTTTTCATTAGGTTATTTGTCTTTTTGTTGTTGAAGTGTTGAAATATTTTATAGATTTTAGAGATTAGACCCTCGTCAGATATTTTGTAGCCAAAAATTTGTTCCAAGTCTGTAGGTTCTCTTTTTACTCTTTTGGTGAAGTCTTTTGAAGAGCATAAGTGTTTAATTTTTAGGAACTCCCAGTTATCTAGTTTATCTTCTGGTGTTCGTGCATTGTTAGTTACGGTTTATATTGTATTTATGCCATGTGTTAGGGCCCCTAGCATTGTCCCTATTTTTTCTTCCATGATCTTTATAGTTTTAGGTTTTATCTTTAGGTCTCTGTTCCATTTTGAGTTAGTTTTTATATATGGTGTGAAGTTTGAGTCCTGTTTTATTTTTTTACAGATGGACTTTCAGTTTTGCTAGCTCCATTTGTTAAAAAGACTGCCTTCTGCATCTAATGGACTTTGGTCCGTTGTCAAAGATCAGCTAAAAAAAATTTTTTTTTTATGGTGGATGGATTTATGTCTGGGTTCTCAATTCTGTCCCATTAGTCTGTGTGCCTTTTGTTGTAGCCGTATCAGGCTGTTTTGACTACTGTGCCTGTATCGTAGGTTTTGAGATCAAGTAGGGTGAGGCCTCCTGTTTTGTTCTTTTCTTCAATAATGCTTTGCTTATCCGAGGTCCCTTTCCTTTCCATGTAAAGTTAGTGATTAGTTTTTCCATCCCATTAAAGAATGCTGTTGGCACTTGGATGGAGATTGCATTGTATCTGTAGATTGCCTTGGGTAGGATCGATATTTTCACAATGCCGAGGCTTCCTATCCATGAGCATGTTATGTTTTTCTATTTATGTAGGTCTCTTTTGCTTTATTGCAGTAGAGTTTTGTAGTTTTCTTTGTATAGATCTTCTACAACCCTGGTTAGATTTATTCCTAAGTACTTTATCTTTCAGGAGCTGTTGGAAATGGTATTCTCCTGATTTCCTTTTCAAAGTTCTCATTATTGGTGTATAGGAATCCAACTGATTTTTGTATACTGATTTTGTATCCTGCTACTCTGCTGAATCTTTCTCTTAGTTCCAGTAGTTTTCTTGTGGAATATTTGGGGACAGGTTGGTCTATGTATAGATCATATCATCTGTGAATCGGTATAGTTTTACTTCATCCTTTCCAATTCAGATGCCCTTTGTTTCTTTTACTTTCCTTTATTGCTCTAGCTAGGACTTCTAGCACAATGTTAAACAGGAGTGTGGTAAAGGGCATCCTTGTCTTGTTTGGCTTCTCGGGGGAGTGCTTTCAACATCTCTCCATTGAGAATGATGTTGGCTGATGGTTTTGTATAGATGCTCTTATTATGTTGAGGAAATTTCTCTTCTATCCCTATTTTATTGAGAATTTTTATCGAGAATGGGTGTTGGACTTTATCAAATGCCTTTTTTTGCATTGACTGAGATGATCATGTGATTCTTTTGTTCTATTTATGTGCTTGATTACATTGATTGATTGATCTTCTAATGTTGAACCATTCTTGCATACCTAGCATGAATCCCACTTGGTTATGGTGTAGTATTTTTTTTTATGTAATGCTGAATTCTACTGGCTAAAATTCTGTTGAGAATTTTTGCATCTATATTCATGTAATTTTCTTCTTTTATGGTGACTTTACCTGGCTTTGGTATCAGGGTTATGCTGGCTTCATAGAATGTATTTGGGAATATTCGTTCCTGTTCTATGCTCTGAAATAGTCTGGGTAGTACTGGCGTGAGCACCTCTCTGAATGTTCAGTAGAATTCTCTAGTGAAGCCATTTGGGCAAGAGCTTCTTTTTGTTGGAAGTTTTTTATTACCTCTTCAGTCTACTCTCTTGTTATAGGTCTGTTCAGATATTATGTCTCAGTTTGTGTTACTTTAGGTAAGTAGCGTGTTTCTAGAAATTTGTCCATTTCCCCTAGGTGTGCAAATTTGTTGGAGTACAATTTTTCATAGTCTGTTATGATCCTTTTTACTGCAGCTGGGTCTGTTGTAATGTCCCCTATTTCATTTCTTATGTGGGTTATTTGCTTCCTCTCCTGTTTTCTTTTTGTCAGTTTGGCCAATGATTTCTCGATTTTCTTAATATTTTCAAAGAACCAACTTTTGGTCTTGTTGATTCTGTTTTTTCTGTTCTCTATTTCATTTATTTCTGCTCTAGTCTTTATTATTTCCTTTTTTCTGGTAGTCATGGGCCTCTTCTGCTGTTTTCTTTCTGTTTGTTCAAGTTGTAGGGCTAACATTTTGACTTTGGCCTGTTCTTTTTTGATGTATGCATTTTTTGCTTTAAGTTGACCTCTGAGCACTTCCTTTGCTGTGTCCCAAAGGTTTTGGAATGGTGTGTTTTCGTTCTCATTTGATTCTGGGAATTTTTGATTCCCTCTTTGATTTCTGCTATTACCTAGTTGTTTTTGAGCAAGGTGTTACTCAGTTTCCGTGTATTCGATATTTTCCCCTTTCTCTTCTGTTACTTATTTCTATTTTTATGACATTGTAATCAGAGAGAATTCTTTGTATTATATCGATGTTTTGGATTTTTTTGAAGGTGGCTTTGTGGCCTAAAATGTGGTCTTTTCTGGAGAATGTTCCATGTGCATAGGAAAAGAATGTATACCTTGCTGCTGTTAGGTGGAGTGTTCTGTGTATGTCTATGAGGTCAAGTTGGTTGATTGTGCCTTTAGATCTTTTGTATCTTTGTTGAGTTTATTTCTAGATGTTCTGTCCTTTACCAAGAGTGGTGTATTGAAATCTCCTATTTTTGTGGAACTGTCGATTTCTCTTTTCGGTGCTTTTAGGGTTTATTTTATGTATTTTGAAGCCCTGTCATTGGGTGGTTAGATATTTATTAAGGTTATGTCCTCTTACTGGATTGTCTCTTTAATCATTATATAATGTCCTTCCTTGTCTTTTATTGTTGATTTTGTTTTAAAGTCTATTTTATCTGAGATTAGTATTGCCACTCCTACTCTTTTTTTGGTAGCTGTTTGCTTGATATATTTTTTCCATCCTTTGATTTTTAATATATGTCTTTTATGTGTAAGGTGTGTCTCTTGTAGATAGCATATTGATGGGCTGTGCTTTTTTATCCATTCTGCCACTCTCTGTCTCTTTACAGGTGCATTTAAGCCATTTACATTCTGTGTGATTATCAGTGGTGTTGTTGTTAGGTGTCGTCGAGTCAATTCTGACTCATAGTGACCCTATGCACAACGGAATGAAACACTGCCCAGTCCTGCATGATCCTCACAATTGTTGTCATGCTTGAGCCCATTGTTGGCAGCCACCATATCCATCTTGTTGAGGGCTTTCCTCTTTTTCGGTCACCCTCTACTTTTCCAGGCATGTTGTTCTTCTCCAGGGACTGATCCCTCCTGATAATATGTCCAAAGTATGTGAGATGTAGTCCAGCCATCCTTGTTTCTAAGGAGCATTCTGGTCATACTTCTTCCAAGACAGATCTGTTCATTCTTTTGGCAGTCCATGGTATATTCAATATTCTTTGCCAACACAACAATTCAAAGGTGTCAGTTCTGCGGTCTTCATTGTCCAACTTTCACATGAATATAAGGTGATTGGAAACACCATGGCTTGGATCAGGTGCACCTTAGTCCTCAAGGTGACATCTTTGCTTTTCAACCCTTTAAAGAGGTCTTTTGCAGCCGATTTGCCCAAGGCAATGCATCTTTTGATTACCAATAGGTATGAGTTTATTTCTCTCATATTTTTCTGCTTTGTGTGTGTGTGTGTGTGTGACTTCCTTTGTTCCTTGTTACTTTCTTGTGCTGAGTTCATTTTGTTTGTGGGTTCCGTTTTCTCTCGTTATTATAGATTTTGTGTTTCCTGAGACTTTTTTTTTTTAATTCTATTGAGTAGGTTTGTTAACTTTTTTGTGGTTACCCTCATCTTCCTAGGTTTGAACCAGTCTTTTATTACTTTATATCACCTTGACTTCCTCTCCATTTGGAAATTCTATACCTACACCATTTATTCCTCCTTTTATTGTTTTGATGTTGTAGTCATTTACAGATTGATGTCTCTGTTTCCTTGTTTTAAGTCTTTTAGCTTTGCTTTATTATTGAGAGTTCTTCACCTAGCTTGGTATCTGGCTGATGCTGTCTTGTGTCCTGGACTATGGCTGTTGTCTGAGGTTGTTGGTTCCCTAACTGAAGGATTCCTTTAATATTTCTTGTAATTTTGGTTTGGTTTTTACAAATTCCCATAATTTCTGTTTATCTGGAAATGTCCTAATTTCACCATTATATTTGAGAGAGAGGTTTGCAGGGTATATTATTCTTGGTTGGCAGTTCTTTTCTTTCGAGGTTTTATGTATGTTATCCCATTGCCTTCTTGCCTACATAGTTTCTGCTGAGTAATCAGAGTTTAGTCTTATTGTTTCCCATTTGTAAGTGACTTTTCATTTTTTCCAAGCTTCTCTCAGGATTCTTTGTCTTTGTTTTTGGCAAGTGTGATTATGATATGTCTTGGTGACTTTCTTTTAGACTCTATCCTATATGGGGTTCATTGAGCTTCTTGGATGGTCAGTGTCTTAGTCATCTGGTGCTGCTATAACAGAAATACCTCAAGTGGATGGCTTTAATAAAGAGAAGTTTATTCTCACAGTCCAGTAGGCTTGAAGTCTGAATTCAGGGCGCTGGCTCCAGGGGGAAGGCTTTCTCTCTCTGTCAGCTCTGGAGGAAGGTCCTTGTCATCAGTCTTCCCTTGATCTGGGAGCATCTCAGTGCAGGAACCTCAGATCCAAAGGACAGGCTCTGCTCCCAACACTGCCTTCTTGGTGGTATGAGGTCCCCGTGTCTCTCTGCCCCCTTCTGTCTTTTATATCTCAAAAGAGATTGGCTTAAGACACCACCTAATCTTGTAGGCCTCATCAGTATAATTGCCGCTAATCTGTTTTATTACATCATAGTGATAGGATTTACAACATTTAGGGAAATCACATCAGAAGATAAAATGGTAGACAGTCATACAAGGGAATTATGACCTAGCCACATTGACAGATATTTTTGGGAGTCATAGTTCAATCCATGACAGTCAGCTTTTCATCTTTCATGATACTTGGGAAGTTTTCTGCCAGCAAATCTTCAGCAATCTTTTCTGTGTTTTCCATTTTCTTCTCTCATTGCGGAATTCTCATCACAAATTTTGCTCTTGATTGTGTCCCACACAGTTCTTAGGTTTTCTTCATTCTTTTCTCTGATTTTTCCTCAAAGTGGTGTACATGGCTTTGTCTTGTCTCACTGATTCTGTCTTCCATTGCTTCAAATTTGCTTCTAAAATCTTATTTTGAGTTGTCTATTCCCGCTATTTTTTTATCTTTTGGATTTCTAGTTGCTGTTTTTGTATGGTTTCTAATAGTTTATTTTAACATTCCATTCTTGTATTATTTTCCCGAAATCTTCTACTGCTTTTTTCCTTGATTTTGGTTGTTTTCATTGGTTTTATCTGTGTTTTCCATAATTTGGTCTGTTTTTTCCATTGTTTTGTCTGTGTTTTCCTTGATCTCTTTCCTAATATCTCAGAGAGCCCTAAATATCAGTCTTTTGAGTTCCGTGTCAGGTTCCACTGCTTTTTCTTCTGCCAGAAGGTTGTTTCTTTATTTCAGTCATTTGCTAGAGCCATCTTGTCCTGCTTTTTTATATGTTTTGATATTGCCTGCTGTGTCTGAGACATTAAGGTATTATGTTATTTATTGATTGTACATTAGTTTGTTTCGTCCCTTTTTTGTTTTGGTGTGTCACGTTGGGTGGGCAAGGCGTGCTTTGCTGCTTGCTTGCTTGCTTGTGGGCACAGTAGCTCTCACCACCTTGTCCAGGTGGGCGGGAAGCAGCAGGCAGGGTGAGCCTGCTTTGCTGCACACTGGTTTGGTCAGGTGGCTGAGGGTATACTGGGCAGTTGCTGTCTGCCTCCTGATGTTGGTCCAGCAGTGTGGGAGTATTCACCGCCCCTCACAAGTTAGGCAAGGATGTCATACAGGGCATGGTATGGGCTCTCTTCCCACTGTCCACCAACTGGCCGAGTGGCGGGAGGGAAGGGGCAGTGTGGGCCAGATGCGGTGCCAGGCCTGAGCTGAGGATGCACTAGCTGCCATGGCACATCGGCCGGGCTAGCTGGAAGGGGGTGCTGTACGGGGCTAGGTGAGGAGAAGAAAGAAACTAAAAGAGAGAGAAAGAAAGAAAAAAGGTAGCTGGCAGATGGGGGTGAGTGGGCCTGGGGGACAGCAGGAAGAGCCATATGGGAGGAAGAAAGTAGTGGACTGGTGGCTGTCTAGCCACAGCAGTGGGGCATGGCCCAGCGGGAAAGGGTCAAGGTAGTGTATTGAGCTAGGTGGGAGGGAGAAAGAAAAGGAAGAAAGGAAAAAAATGGGGTGGCAGGAGCTGGTGGGTGGGGCAGGTAGGGGAGAGTAGGACCTGGGATGGCGTCAGGCTGATAGCTGTCTACGCACAGTGGTTTGGCGAGGTCCAGCGGGAGGGGGTAAAGGTGGCATATGGAGCTGGTTGAGAGGGAGAAAGAAAAAGAAGGAAAAATGGTGTGGTGGGAGCTGGCAGGTGGGGGCAAGTGGGACCTGGGACAGCAGTGGGCTGATAGCTCTCTACTCATGGTGGTTTGGCAAAGCCCAGTGGAGAGAGGTAGAGGTGGCTTATGGGGATAGGTGGGAGCAAGGAAGAAAAGGGGAAAAAAATGACATGATGGGAGCCAGCAGGTGGGGATGGGGGGGACCCAGCTGGAGGTGGGCCGGTGGCTCTCTGGCCATGGCAGCATGGAGCAGCCTGGCAGGAACGGGTAGATGTGGTGTATGGGGCTAGGTGGGAGGGAGAAAGAAAAGGAGGAAAGGGAAAAAAAATGCACAGCAGGAGCTAGCAGGTGGAGACAGGGGGAACCTGGGGTTACAGTGGGCCAGAAGCTCTCTATCCACGGCAGTGCAGCATGGCCCTGCGGGAGAGGGTAGAGGTGGCCTATAGGGCTAGGTGTGAGGGAGAAAGAAAAGGAAGAAAGGGGGAAAAAATGGCACGGCAGGAGCTAACTGGTGGAGGCAGGGCAGACCCAGGTGATGGTTGGCTAGTAGCTCTCTAGCTGAGCAGCACAGCATGGCCCATGCAGAAAGGGTGAGGGTGGCATACTGGCCGTGGTGGGAGGGAGAAAGAAATGGAAGAAAGCGGGGAAAAAAAAGGCAGCAAGAGCTGGCAGGTGAGGGCAGGGTAGACCTGGGGTGACACCAGGCCTGTAGCTCTCTAGCCAAGTGGCATGGTATGGCCTGTCAGGAAGGGGGTGATATATGGGGAAGAAGAGTAAGGGGTGGGAAAGTGTGTTTTTCTGGTTACTGGACGCTCTGTCTCCTGTTGGGAGCACTGTGAAGTTTCCGTCTTGTACTGCCTGTCCGGGGTCATTGTCAGCTGTGCTCCAAGAGAGTGACACTGTGCCATGTTAGTTGGCAGGGGACCTCCACTCAGTTTCTCTCCTCATTCTCTGTTTTTCTTCAGTTTCTTCTTCTATTTGGATTTTGATCTAGTTCTTTTTTCCTTCATTTGATGCCTGGGGCTCCAGGCTTGACATTTGTATCTGTTTTACTTAGTGTTTCGGGTCTTCGCTGCAGAGGGATGGCATGATGCATCTGTCTAGGGTGCCATGTTGGGTCTACCTTCCTGCCCATCTTTTTAGGTTACTTTTTAAAGTAAATAGTTCATGTTTCAGTCTTTGGCAAAATTAAGATATTTAGGTCATTGTGGGAGAGGGGTGCAGTTGAAAAGACTGCCTTTTTATTATTTTATCAGCATTCTCCTTAGCAGAATATGTTTCCATTTTCAACTATAAATTTTAAGGTGCCACTTACAGAATTTTTACATGTGTGTAAGCAACACCCTGTGTAATGGATTGAATTGTGTCCCCTAAAAATATGTGTCAGCTTGGTTAGGCCATAGGTGGTTGTCCTCCATTTTGTGATTTTCCTATATGTTATAAATCATATTCTCTGCCTGTGGTTAAAGAGAATTAGGATGGAATGTAACACCTTTGCTCAAGCCACATCTGTGATCCAGTGTAAAGGGAGTTTCCCTGGGGTATAGCCTGTACCACCTTTTATCTTATGAGAGATAAAAAGAAAGGGAAGCAAGCAGAGAGTGGGGACCTCATACCACCAAGAAAGCAATACCAGGAGCAGAGCACATCCTTTGGACCTGAGGTTCCTGCCCTGAGATGCTCCCAGACCAAGGGAAGACTGGACCTTCCTCCAGAGCTGACAGAGAGAAAGCCTTACCTAGAGCCGGCTCCCTGAACTTGAACTTATAACCTACTGGACTTTGAGAGAATAAACTTCTCTTTGTTAAAGCCATCCACTTGTGGTATTTCTGTTATAGCACCACTAGATAGATGACTAAGACATCCTGATCCAGAAACAGAACGTTTCCTGAAGAGAAGGCCCGTCCCTCTGTGCCTCGGACTCCCTTCCCTTAAATGAATATGTCAATTCCTCTGTAGTACATGAAAGGGAAAATAAAAATGTCTGTTCAAAGTAAGTTGGGAATATAGCTATGCTTTTATTATTATTATTTATCATATTGTTTAGATGAGTGAAGTTATACATTGAAGAAAATTTTGGTTGGATAGCTTTCTTAAAATACAATCTGTATTTTATTTCCTAGTCCTGTCCCATTGACCTAACACTCCATATTTCAGGGGCCTCCTCCTTCCCTTTTAATTCCTCTGGAGGAGATAAGCTGAGATTTTTCTGGGAGCAACTCAGCCCCCATAAGCATTTGGAGATGTGTTTTATGGAGATCTGATAAAATGGAAATAATCTCTCCTTTCTTGGCATGGCCTTCTTTGGGGAGCAAGGCAGGGGAAGGAGGGAGATTGCTGGCATCAGGAGGTGTCTGAGACCCCTTAGGAAAATGCATCTTAGAAATTTGAATTACTGCTTGGTACTAAACTACAGCTTTCTGGAGTCAGGGACTGCATTTTATGAATTTATCTTCATCCCCTAGAGCCAAACTAACATTGTACCTTGAACACTGTAGGTACTCTTTATATATATATTTTTTGTATTTTATTGAAGAATAATATAAATACTATCCATACTGAAAATCGTAGCAGTCATAAGTACGAAGTTCAATGAATTTTAACAAGTTAAAAAGTGTATAAGCAGTACCCGGATCAAGAAACAGGTACGTTTCCTGAAGAGAAGGCCTATCGTCTGTACCCAGACTCCCTTCCCTTAAATGGACATTAATTACTCTCACAGGAAAGGGAAAATGAAGATGTCTATTCAAACAAAGTTGGGAATATAGCTAGGCTATATTTCTTATTATCGCGTTATTTATAGGTAGACCTTACATTAAAGAGCAAAGGAGGTTTAAGATGGCTGACAAAGATATATACCACACAAAGCGATTAAATACAGGAGGGATTTGAAATAGAGGGAAAATATTGATAGAAAAGTAAGGTAAGGAGTACGGAGTAAGGTGTATATAAACTTATATGTGACAGTCTGACTTGATTTGTAAACGTTCACTTGAAGCTCAATAAAAGTTAATAAGAAAAAAAAAAAGTAAGGTAAATCAACAGTGATGTCAGTATCCAAAATACACGCCATTTCCTGTAGGTTTTCTGATGCTTTGCTGTTCAATTGGTAGTTACTAGCTACATGTGGGAAGAAAGGCCTGGCAATCTACTTCTAAAAACTTATCCATTGAAAACCCTATGGAGTGCAGAGTATTCTGACACATATGGGGTCACCATGAGCTGGAATTGACTCAAAAGCAACTGGATATAATTACATTTAAATTAATTAAAATTAAATGAAATTAAAAGTTCAGTTCTTCTGGACTGCCCTGGCTCCCTGGACCAACACCCGCCCTCAGCTCAGTTCAGGCATCGGGTCTTCTAGGAGTCTCTCCTGGGAGGATGTACCCACCTTCTCAAGTCCACAGAGATGTCAACAGCCCATCCTCACCTGGCCTCTAGAGTAACTACAGCGATGGTTCACAGGTGTTTCTTATTGCACAGCAGTGCAGGCCCGTGGTGTCCAGCCACGTATAATTCAGAAAACTACCGCAGAGAGGGAAGACAGGCCAAACAAGGTGGTCCTGGCCTGCAGCTCCCAGAGCCTTCACATAATCCCTCATGATTTGTTTCTCTCAGCCAAGCTTTTGGTAGATAGTGAGTGGCAGTGAGTTTGACTTTTTTATTCGCAGCCGGGTTTCTGGAGCACAACAGCTCCAAGTAGCTGGTACAGCACAGAGCCATATGTCCCACAACTCTGCCAAGGGAGTTAAGTGTGTAAAAAGAAAAACTTGGAAGGTCACGGACTCTGCCATCTTTTTAAAGAACCCTGAGGATCCTGACAGGGACACAGGCCTGAATGGAAGGCCACACACCTTCTCTGGAAAGCTGCCGTGGGCTTGCTGTGGGGAGGGCCAGAGTTCTCCTGAGGAAGCAGTATGGGTCCCTCAGTGACAGGGACAGAAGTGTCATTGAAGACCCAATTCCACGTGCAGTATGGCTGCAATTTTAGCGTGGGAAGTGTCGAAGCAAGTTGCTCCACATCTTTAAGGTAGAAAGGTAATTTAATAATGGAGTCTAAGTTTGTGGAAGATTTTTCCATAGAAGATGGTCACCAGCTGTTCTTTCTTTGCTCATAAGGCAGAAGAAGAAATGAGCTTAAATGGAAGATTTTAAGGTAGGCTTAAAAGGCAAGAAATCCTGATACAAAAAAAAATTGTCACAAATT
Organism: Loxodonta africana; assembly: GCF_030014295.1. NCBI lineage: Eukaryota > Metazoa > Chordata > Mammalia > Proboscidea > Elephantidae > Loxodonta > Loxodonta africana. The sequence continues at coordinate 73,066,826 of NC_087358.1, forward strand.
GAAATGCGTTGCTAGACAGAGTCCTGCGATTGTCTTCACTAAAAAACCAGTTGCTATCGAGTTGATTCTAACTCATGGCAACCCTGTGTGTGTCAGAATAGAACTGTGCTCTGTAGGGTTTTCGGTGGCTGATTTTCTGGAAGTAGATCATCAGACCTTTCTTCCAAGGCACCTCTGGGTGGACTCGAACTTCCAACCTTCTGGTTAGCAGCCAAGCGTGTTGACTATTTGTGCCACTTAGGAACTGTCTTCACTGGAGAGCTTTTAAAGTCACATCCACATAAGCTAGTTTACTTGTCTCTTTCATAATGGTGAGGAAATTGACTGGACAATGAATCCTGAAACAGGGGGAACGTTGGCACCAGGGGATGCGATGAGGGCTGATGTGGGCTTCAGGGACTTGCTTTTTAAAAAAGTAGAGAAAGACTTGCTCTTCGTTTATGAGGTGTTGCACATGATTTTCCGGTTATGATCCAGAATGGCGCTGGGAGGTAAGAAGGTGATGCCAATGAAGAGAATACAGCAAGTAGCAAAGGGGGGCTGTTTTGTCACACTTTACCCTATATACCCCAGAGCTCAACTCCTAACCTGTGGACCTTGGACCCCAAGCAGTTGTGTGTGTGTGTTTATGCTCATTGTTATAAGAGGTGCATCAGATCATGTCTTTCAAGATTAGGACCCTCCAAGGCTTCCCATTGCCCTCTCAGTCCCATCCAGACCTTCACCACAGCCTGCTGTTGTCATTAGGTGCCATCGAATCGGTTCCAGCTCATAGCAGCCCTATGCAAAACAGAACGAAACACTGCTGTATCCTGCGCCATCTTCACAATTGTTGCTATGCTTGAGCCCATTGCTGCAGCTACTGTGTCAATCCATGTCATCCAGGGTCTTCCTCTTTTTCACTGACCCTCTGCTTTACCAAGCATGATGTCCTTTCTCCAGAGACTGATCCCCCCTGACAACATGTCCAAAATACGTGAGATGAAGTCTCGCCATCCTTGCTTCTAAGGAGCATTCTGGTTTTACTTCTTCCAAGACAGATTTGTTTGTTCTTTTGGCAGTCCATGGTATATTCAATATTCTTCACCAACACCACAATTCAAAGGTGTCAATTCCTCTTCGGTCTTCCTTATTCATTGTCCAGCTTTCACATGCATATGAAAAAAAAATTTTTTTTTTCTTTGCATATGAGACAGTTGAAAACACTGTGGCTTGGGTCAGGCGCACCTTAGTCCTCAAGGAGACATCTTTGCTTTTCAACACTTTAAAGCGGTTTTTTACAGCTGATCTGCCCAGTGCAACGCATCTTTTGATTTCTTTGCTGCTGCTTCCATGGGTGTTGATTGTGGATCCAAGTAAAATGAAATCCTTGACAACCTTAATCTTTTCTCCATTTATCATGATGTTGCTTATTGGCCCAGTTGTGAGGATTTTTGTTTTCTTTATGTTGAGGTACAATCCATACTGAAGGCTGTAGTCTTTGATCTTCATCAGTAAGTGCTTCAAGTCTTCTTCACTTTCAGCAAGCAAGGTTGTGTCATCTGCATAGTGCAGGTTGTTAATGAGTCTTCCTCCAATTCTGATACTGTGTTCTTCATCATATAGTTTGGCTTCTTGGATTGTTCGTTCAGCATACAGATTGAATATGTATGGCGAAAGAATACAACCCTGATGCACACCTTCCCTAAGGCCTTGCAACAGCTGTCCGTGCTTACCTCTCTGGCCTTGTCCCCTACTGCTCTCCCCACTTGCTCTTCCACATTGGCCTGCTTTCTGTTCCTCAGATGCATCAAGCTCATTCCTGCGTTAGGACCTGTGCACTGGCTGTTCTCTGCCTGGAATGATCTCCTCCAAAATCTTCACATTGCAGATTCCTTCTCATCATTCATGTTTCAAAGAGATTTTCTGAGCAGCTCTTTTCCCTATCCCCAGCACACTTCATCTTGTTTTTCTTTTTACACACTTAACACTATCTAAAATGATCATGTGTATTTATCTGTTTACTTGTATAGTGTCTGTTTCTGGAAACCCTGGTGGCGTAGTGGTTAAGAGCTACGGCTGCTAACCAAAAGGCCAGCAGTTCGAATCTACCAGGTGCTCTTTGGAAACCCTATGGGCCAGTTCTACTCTGTCCTATAGGGTCGCTATGAGTCTGAATCAACTCGACAGCAACGGGTACCGGTTTGTCTGTTTCTATTACTAGATTGCCAAAGGAATGAATGAATTTGAGTTTGGGGAATTACAGCAAGAGCTATCATTTAAAAGGTCAAATCTCAAAGGGGTCCATGGCCCCTTGTTGACCTCTTATGTCTGGGTTTTGACCCTTTGTCAAGGGGAAAGCCTTTGGCAAACATTTGCTGGGAACCCCTCTGTGCCAGGCCTTTGAATAGCTCACAGCCCATTGAGGTAGCAGACAGGCAAGCCAAAAAATCCAGCCAAGCGTTCCAGGTGTTGTGATTTTAAAACTTACACAGGGCAGTATGTGGGATGGGCTTTGGAGCCAGGTGTATTTGAGTTGAATCCTGACTCTTGTTACTAGTTGAGTGACCTTGGGCACATTAAATTATGTTACTGAACTTCCATTTCTCAGCCTGAAAATGTAGGACGTTAATTCTTCCCTTGCAGAGTTACTCGGACATTTAGAAAGAATGCTTTGAAGTGTCTTGTGGTAGGCACCCAATGAATAGTGGCTGTTATCACACACAAGATGGTTAATGCTGACCAGGGGACAGGGAAGATAGCCATGGGAGACTGCTAGAAGACCCGATGCCTGAACTGAGCTGAGGGCGGGTGTTGGTCCAGGGAGCCAGGGCAGTCCAGAAGGCACAGAGGCCTGGGCTGGGCTGCAGAACCCAGGACAGTGGTCAGGTTCTCAGCCACAGTCCTGAGGGCAGGGAGGCCTCTGGGGAGCAGCAAACTCAGGAAAGAGCAAATCCAGTCTTCAGTTGCTTACCCTGTTTGTTCTGTTCCAGAATACACGCAGAATCTGACTATTTCTCACACCCGCTACTGCTCCCACCAAGCAGCGAGCCACTGGCGTCTCTTACCAGCATTTCCTCCTGACCTGTCTCCTTATTTCTGCCCTCTTCTCCCATCGGTCCATTCTCCCCTGGATAAACCATATGTCAGACCATGGGACCCTGCTGCTCAGAACCTGCCAGTGGCTGTGTGAGTAAAAGCCAGTCCTCACAGTGGCTGCCTCACCTCGCACTCCCTCCTTCCCTCCACTCCAGCCACACTGACCTCATTGCTGTTCCTTCAGAACACCTGGCCCTCTCTGTTCCCTCTGCACAGCACTTCCTCCAGAGCCACGTGGTTGCTCCCTCTGCCCTCAGGCCTCTGCTCAGTGTCCCCTCATTAGTGCGGCCTACCCTGGCCACCCTCTGAAAAATCTCCCCTCAGGTGCTCTTACTCCAGCACACACCTCACACACAGCCCCGTCCTCCTTAGCCTGCCTCATGTTTCTCCATAGCACTTACCACCTTGTGACAATATGTATTTACTGAGTCATGGCCTCGTCTTTCTCCCCTACCAGAATGTAAGCACCCTGAGGGCAAGACTTGGTTTTTTTACCCACTGTTGTCACCCTAATGCTTGTAACAGTGTTACCACAAATTGCGGATTCGAGCCGCCTGCCTCAAGCCAACAGTGAGACAGGACGAGGCAAGCAGCAAGACGGCTTTATTGAACACTGTGTTCAAGAGACAGAGGGGGCAAAATTTCCCCCCAGATTCTGTCTGGCCCAAGAGGGCTACAAGAGGGTTTTATAGGGATAGGGTCAGGGTTTAGAAATTTCCAAGAATGTTGATTCTTCTTTAAGGGGAACGTAATGACAAAGTGACTTATTGTTGACATCTTGCAGGCCTCTTTACAACATCTTTGTTTCAGTCACAAGGTGGGTCCGGGTTTTGCTCAGTTATCTTGGGTGTTGATGGTATCGCTCATTGTTTTTGTCACCTCGGAGAGAAACATGGTTTAATCAACAACAAAAAATCTTGATTACCTTGTTTTTCTACAGTGGAATTTGTTTTTCTACAATGGAACAATCGTGAGACAGATTCCAGAGCAAATAATTGACATTCTCAAAGACTAAAGATTTTAATCACAGCTTATACAGCTAAACTAGAAAATATATTCTCTCTTATTTTAATACTAAAACACTACAGAAAATGTATTTTCTCTACTTCAGCAGTGTCTGGCACATATGAAACACTCGATAAGTGTTTGGGGAATGAACGAAAGAAGCAAAGATGTACGCAGTGGGAACCCTTGGTAGAGGAGTAAGGAGACGGTCAGGAGGTGGCTATGGGGTTTGTGTAGAATGATGAGGGCCCACAGCAGTGAGACGGCGGCGGGTGGGGAGGCCGTGACAGGGGTGTGTGTCAGGAGGACCCCTTGGGCCAGAGTGTCTGGCTGGCTGGCTGTGAGTGGGCAGCCCAGCAGCTGAAAGCAGGGCAGTGGGCAAAGTAAGGGTGGTAAGGCATCCCACCCCCTCCCTGCCCTTCATGTCTGGGCGGAGGCTCCATGGGCCGCCTTCCCCTCCACAGAGAGAGCAGTGGTATACTGACAGGAACCCTCTCAGACCCAACCCACCATCTCCTAGGGGACAGTAAGGGGCAGAATCTCTGAGAGCATCTCTGAGAAGGTCAGAAGATCACACTGCAGTGGTTCCACTATTGTTAACACTGGGGGGCAAGTAGGCTCAGGCGTGGGTGTGGCTCCTCTGCACATTGCTGGAGATGGAGCAGACTCCATTTGGTCAGCCTCTCCCCTGGGCGTGAGCTAATGTTGGCAAGAAGTTACCCACGTGTCCGGGGACAGCCCAAGCAAGGAAAAACCCTCACTGTGTGTCCTGGCAGATAATCCAAAGAACTGACATGTAACCCTTTACAGATTCATGAGTTGATTCAGGGAAACTTACTGACATGGGCAAGCAGCTGCTCTCCAGTGGCAGCCTGCTGGAGTATTTTCAGAAACCACCTAGCAAGGGACCCAAGCTTATATGCCATTCCAGCTGGGACCAAGGCTCATTGTTTTTTCCCACGTCCTTGGGCAGTCAGTGTTCCCAGGGACTTCACGTCCAGGCCCAGATGTTTTCCTCCTTGTTGCTGAGGCATTCCTCGGCCTTGGTTGCTGGCACAGTCATGCCCCTCCCGGCCTCGTACCTTAGCCCAAGTCCATCCCGAATTCATTCCCAGCATGCTTTGGGGAAGAGGAAAGCTGACTCCATTAGGGAGGGGATGCATGTAGCTGAATAGCATTACCCTACACCACGAAATAATACTAATAATGACAGTGGTAACTAGTATCAGTCACATGCTTAGAATGTACCACGCTTTGGGCCAAGTATACTTCTGGTCGCTCAGCTGGGAACCACTCTCATCGCCATCTTGCATACGGCCACATTGCGATTCAAGTTAGACAGCCTGCTACCCCCTATTGTTAACAGTAGCGGACGTTGAACGGGGAGTGGACTGAGGCCTTTCTGACTCTTGAACCCTCACTGGCTGTACTGTTCCCCATTCTTTTTCAAGTGACCCAGCAAGGATCCATGCTTCTCAAACTTTAGCATGCACAAAAGTCAGCCGGAGAGCTTGTAAAAACACAGACTCCTGCCCCACGCCCCGGAGATTCTGATCTAGAGCCTGAGGTTGTGCATCTCTAACCAGTTCCCAGAGTTGCCGCTGCTGCCGTCAGTCTGTACACCTGTGTCCATACCCCTCCTCCATATGCCTTCACCAGGCACAGGGCATTCTGAGGCAGGATTGTCCCGGTATCCCTTCACGTTTGCGTAACACTGACTGGGACATGTTCAAGAGCCCTGGTGGCACGGTGGTGAAGCAGTCGGCTGCTAAGCAAAAGGTTGGTGGTTCAAACCCACCAGCTGCTCCATAGGAGAAAGATACAGCAGTCTGCTTCTGTGAAGATTTACAGCCTAGCCTTGGAACCCTACGGGGCCATTCAACTCTGTCCTACAGGGTCGCTGTGAGTCGGAATCAACTCAATGGCAATGTTTTTTGTTGTTGTTGTTAAATTGCATTCACTTTTTAAAGTACAATCAATCCTTGTTATTCGTGGTAGTGTTACCGGAATAAGGTTCTTGCCTCTCACTGGTCAAGAATGAGCAAGTAAGGCGCATAGGTTTCCACACGAGCAAAGCTTTGTTGAAGGGGCTTGCAAGCGGAGACAAGGAGGGCCTAGAGCAACGCATACTCTCATCTCACAGAACAAGACAGGCCCAAGTTTTTAAAAGTTCTCGGGCAGAAAAAGATTCGTGTTTATTCATAGACACAGGCGGGGATATGTTAACTAGGTGCACACGCAGTAGCTTTCCAAGACGGCTCCTGTCTTGGAGGCCTCTGGGATTCATAGCAGGACTTATTATGGGGTGTTGCGCCTGCGCAGTCTGCCGGCTGGGGCTGTAGCCCCTCACTGCCCCTGGTGGAAGGTCACACAGCGGCCACAAGTGGATGTTCTGTGCGTGCACCTGGGCCTGGTCTTCTCCAGCTGCTTCTGTAAGGCAACTTTAAAGAAGTTTGCAGGCTATTTTTAGATACCCTGCCCCATCTTTCTGGGGAATGGCTTTGTTTCTGTGCCCTGGCGCATTTCTTGTTACTTTATTTGCAGATTTGGGGGCCCCTCTGTTCCTTGTCTTACTAAGTCTCTAGGTTCCACACTCAACCTTCTGTTACCTCCCTGGTAGTGTAGTCTGTTTCTCTTTTACTTGCTTCTCCTCTAACCACAGCAGTCTCTTCGCTATTTCTCAGACAGGCACCCTCTGATCTCAGGGCCTTTGCTCCCTGTCTTAGCAGCTACATTCTGTAAGGTTTCCACAAATACTGAATCTCTTCTCCTAGGGGAAATACAGAGTTAGGTTCCTGTGAGCCTCTGGTCACAACATTTTTGTCAGTTGATCAATGCGTAACCTTGTTTTATGTGTGTTTCTGTTAGAAGACACCTTATTTAATATATAATGTTGAATCATTGCATTGAGCTCGTGGCCAACAGCACTATGCCTCAGGCCTGAGGGGAGCTTATCTAACATGTGTGTTTCCTCCATAAGGCACATCACAGCCTTCTTGCGCTTAGTGACACTGGGCAGCACTTCAGCACTGTGGTTGGGGGCCATTTTAAACAGCAAATCACCAACAAAAAACACAAAAATGAGAAAAATGTGGCACTAAACAGACCCAGAAAAAGATGTTTGTTTACAGTATGAGAGCTGAAACAAGAAGGCGGAGTGTTGTCTTGTTCAGCCACAGCTGGGAACGCGTGTGTCAGGTGACTCCACACTTCAGCTCTTCTACGTGTGTCTTGAATGACCATGAAAGCCCATGAGTGTTGAGTTTACAAGTAAATGTTAGGCAAATTAGCAGGTATAGAATTCGCAAAAAATGAGGCTCAGCTGTATATTACGATTCTAGTCAATCAGTGCTGAATGTCAAGAGTGTGAGTGGTGAGAGGTTTGTGAGCAAAGCTTCCTAAAATCATTCCTGTTGCGCTGCCGGCCCACACCTCATGTCCCGTACACAGCAGGTCCCCAGTGACGTGGCCGAGTGCTCTTCTAGAACCCTACTCACTGTGTCTATACTCGGTTGTTTGCCTCTTCCTCCGCTTGGTCTCTGGTGCTCTCATGGCAAGGGTGCAGTGACCTGAGGGGCAGGGTATGCACACATGGAAGCAGAGACACCCTATGAACGGAAGGCCATTGGGCATGGGGGAAGGGGCAAGAGGGGCCACTGGCCTGCGGGGCATGGCACCAGCAGTGGGCTGGCACGCTAGCTTGGCTACACCCACCCTGGGATTGCTGGCTGCAAGGCCAGACTCTGAAGAAGGGCCCTGGGTTATTTTATCTGTGTGTATTGCCCAGGTGGTTGAAAATCGCCCCCAGAAAGTCATTTCCCAGAGCATAGTTTGGGCTGACATTCCCACAGTGACATCACAGCCGCTATAGGCCTGGGAGGAAGAGTCATTTTCTTCCAGGGAAAAGGAAGTGAACTGTGACTGTAGGGCTTGTCAGGACTCGAAGTTAGGTCTCTAAGGCAGAGGAGGGAAAGTGAGGGGTTTTAAGCAACGTCTTCTGTCTCAGTCTTAGAGCAGCTTTCTCTCTTTGCCAGCCTGTCTCACGTAGTTAATTTAATTTGATCTCTCCAAGGCTCTGCTTCCAAAGGGTCAGGTTTGCAGTAGATCTGGAAGGCAGTGCTGCTGTGTCTGTATGTGGCTGGGCTCCCCAGCAGGTAGGACCCACCCCCGGAAGGCAGGGCTGCAGGTCTGCCAAGTGAATTGTATCAAAAATTGAACAGTTCAGCACTTCCAAGAGCCACTAACCTCAGTGCACACTCAACATCTACCCTCAGCCAGCACAGTAATGGAGGGGGTAAAGAGGAATGGGAGCACCTAGGTGGTGCCAGTGGTTCGTGCACTCAGCTACATCGGAGGTTTGAGTCCACCTAGGGGCACCTCAGAAGAAAGTCCTGACAATCTGCTCCCAAAAAAATCAACCACTGAAAATGCTGTGGAGTGCAGTTCTGCTCTGACACACATGGGGTCCCCATAAGTGGGAGTCAGCTCCTTGACAACTGTTTTTCTAAAGATGCAGCAGAAAGTCCTGTCCTCCTAGGTCTCAGCAGGTTCTAGATCACTCCGCATAGCATGACACACACCAGCCGCGGCAGAAGGAGCTGTGGGATGTTGTGGCGTGCTCCAGAGGGCCCCTCCTCGGGCGGGGGACAGGAAGACTTTAGAGAATGTATTCTGGAAGGCAGCCCAGTCTGGCAGTGAGGAGTGGCGGCCTAGAGCCCCCCAGAAGAGCCAAAGCCTAGCTGCCTGCTGGCCTGGTGGCTTCGCAGGTCGCCTAACCTTAAAAAAGCACCAAACCAAAACACCTACTTTAATTCCCACAAGCTTCCTGCCCAAATTAATATTCTTTGTTAGCTTCCAATTAGCCTCCCATTTATGTTTTCATTTTCATTATAATTTTTACTTAGAAAGAAATAAAAATTACCCCTGAAATTTTTAGAAATTAGAGAAGATTTTAAGTCATTCTGTTACTACCACTGTAATGGAGTATTTTGGTATAATTCCTTCCAGGCGTTTTTTGTCATGCAAGGTTGTATATGAAATTTTATTTAAAAAAAAAAAAACAGAATGGAGGAAGAGTGTGTGGAGTTGCCGGTTAGTTCCCTCTTTCCACCACCAGCCTTGCACCCACCTAAGCGCCAGCTCAGATACTGCTTTGATGTTAAGGTGCACTTCTGCCTGATTCTTGGCCCCATGTGGGGAGAAGGAGCCCCTATGTCCCCCATAACTTCATGTGTAGGGAATCCCTGTGTCTCTATGCTCACCTATAACTCTGCCATCCAAAAAGTCTAGGTTCTTCTGCTCTGGATTTCTGTGACCTCAAAGCAGTCACCTTCCTCCAGCTGTCTGAAGAGGGCATGACAGTACCCACATGCAGGGCCTGGTGAGGATCCAGTAATGTGCCCCAGGGCGGCCGTCTCAGGGACTGGCACACAGCAGGCTCTCTCAGGAAATACCTACTTAAAAAAAAATAGCGCCACATTGTGCCAACTAGCCTCCAAAGTTTAGACCCACTCACCCATACCTCTGGGAGGGGACAGGGTTCCTGGTCCCACAGCAGCCCCTGCTGAAGTCAGACAAGCCCTTGGGTGAGAGCTGTCACCTTCCCACTGACAGATCTCTGGCTGTGAACGCTCTCACTCTGCTGTGTGGATCGCGCATGGGAAGGGCCAAACGGGCAGCTCTGAACGGAACAGGTGGGAGGAGGCCTCCGGTCAGCAGGAGCAGCAGGACGCAGAGCCTGGACAACCTCCAGGGCCAGCCAGCAGGCCACTCTGCCCATCTGCTGCTGAAAGCTGGCACTGGCCCACATGCCAGAATGCCAACCCTGCTCCAAGGAGACAAGGGTTACCTGGTTCAATGAAAGACGAGATCAGGCAAAAAGAACGTTCTCTGTGCTCACCACCAGGGCTTGAAGGAAACAGCTGGGTTGGACAGTCTTGCTCCGGAAAAAAGGACCTGAATGAGTCCCTAGCCTCCTTGCCCATCTCCCTGTCCCCTGGACATCACTGCATCCCTGAAGACATCGCTGACCTTCCAAACACGACAGCATCCCTTCTGTCCCCTGGCTGAAGTTCCCAGGATTAACAAGTAATGAAGCCACGTCTTGGCATGAGTCACAGTGGGGGTCTCACTTGGCCAAGTCAGCCTTTTGCTTTTGCAGTCTTGATTTGTAAGTGGGGGTGAAGGCCCGTTATAAGCCGCATAGATTGATTTACCAGCTACAGTACCGTAGTTTATGTTGTTGTTAGGCTCTGACTCAGTGGCCAGCTCGCATACAGCAGAATGAGCTCTGCCTGGTCCTGTGCCCTCTCCATGATCGTTGGTATGTCTGAGTCCATTGTTGTGGCTGTCGCGTCAAGCCGTCTCATGGAGGGTTCCCTCGTTTTCGCTGACCCTCTGCTTTATAAAATGTCATGTCCTTTTCTAGCGAATGGTCTTTCCTGATGACATGTTCCAAGTAAGTGAGCCAAAATCTCACCGTTCTCACTTCTAAGGAGCATTCTGCCTGTATTTCTCCTAAGACTGATTTGTTTGTTCTTCTGGAAATCCGTAGTATATTCAGTGTTCTTCACCAATACCACAATTCGAACGCATCAGTTCTCCTTCAGTCTTCCTTTTTCATAGTCCAGCTTTTGCATGCATATGAGGAGACTGAAAATACCATGATTTGGGTCAGGCACACCTTTAGTGATCAAGGTGACATCTATGCTTTTTCAAACTTTAAAGAGGTCTTTTGCAGCACATTTTCCCAATGCAATATGTCATTTGATTTTTTGACAGCTGTTTCCATGGATGTTGATTGTAGATCCAAGTAGAATGAAATCATTGAGAACTTCAGTTTCTTCATTTATCATGATGATGTTTATTGCTGCAGTTGAAGGCTGTTAGTCTCTGACCTTCATTAGTAAGTGGTTTAAGTCGTCTTAATTTTGGCAAGCAAGGTGTGTCATCTGCATATCGAAGCTTGTTAATGAGTCTTCCTCCAATCCTAATGCCATGCTCTTCTTCATATAGTCCAGCTTCTTCAATTATTTGTTTAGCATAAGCAAGGTGAAAGGGTACAACCCTGCTGCACGCCTTTTCCAGTTTTGAATTGAACTGTGCAGTATCCCCTTGTTCTGTTCCAAAGACTGCTCCTTGATCCATGTACAGGTCCCAAATGAGTACAATTAAGTGTTCTCGAATTCCAATTTGTTTTAGTCATCTAGTGTTGCTATAGCAGAAATACCACAAGTGGATGGCTTTAACAAACAGAAATTTATTTTCTCACAGTTTAGGAGGCTAGAAGTCAGAATTCAGGTTGTCAGCTCTAGGGGAAGACTTTCTCTTTCTGTCGGCTCTGGAGGAAGGTCCCTGTCTTTCCTGAAATTTTGCTCCTGGGCAATCTTCATGTGGCTGGCTTAGCATGTGTCTTCCCCCTCTCTGCTTCTCTTGCTCACTTGGTGAATCTCTTTTATATGTCAAAAGAGATTGACTCAAGATACACGCTACACTAATCCTGTCCATTAACAGAACAAAGACAACCCATTGCCAAATGGGATTATAATCACAGGCATAGAGGGCTAAGATTTACAAAATGTATTTTGCAGGGGGGCGGGGGGGCCACACAATTCAATCCATAAAACCATTCTTTTGTAACGTTATCCATAGTTTGTTGTGATCCACACAGTCCATTGCCTTCACGTAGTTGATAAAACACAGGTAAACCTCTTTTGGATGCTCTCTGCTTTCGGCCAAGATCCATCTGACAACAGTAATGATATCCTACATTCTCTTCTGGATCTGGCTCGAATTTCTGGCAGTTTCTCATTGATGTGTGGCTACAGCTGTTTTTGCATTATCTTCAGCATAATTTTGCTAGCATGTGATATCAATGATACTGTTTGATAGCTTCTGCATTCTATTTGATCGTCTTTCTTTGGGATGGACACAAATGTGGATCTCTTCCAGGCAGTTGGTCAGGTAGCTGTCTTCCAAATTTCTTGACATAGAGAGGTAAATACTTCCAGCATTGCATCCAATCATAGTCATTGTAAAAATGTCTGTAATTAGGATCAGCATTGGCATGGGCAGAAAACTTGAGTATTGTCACACTAAAAGTTAGGCCAATGACTTGGGAAGACTACAGCTGCCTCCTGTATGGCCATGTTCCTTGGATTCTGCTCATATAGGGTCCTCTGGCTTCCACCATGCGCCAATGCCTCATACTGACATTTGGGAATAGGAAAAGTCCTGCAACCACATCTGCTAAAGAGATGAATCCTTACACAGACCTGTAATCTTTAGGTCGTGGAATTTATATCATGTGTAAAATTAACCAGTTCATCAGCCAATTTAGAGTTCGTGCTCCCTGCTAGGCCCTGTGATGCTCAGGATACCTCAGTGAACAGCACACAGAACTCCAGCCCTTATGAAATGTATGTTCTAGAAGGGGGAGACAAACAGTCAACAATAGATATAATTGTAAAATCTATAGGATGTTAGGAAGTGCTCTGGGGGAAGGGGAGTCAGCTGCTTTGCAAAGCTTTTATATGAGAACACTGATTCTATTTATCTAAACAGCTTATGAAATCTTCAGAGCCTAAGGATTTTTAGTTCTTTAGTCAAGTGATAATAATCCTTACACATTCTAAGATCATTTGAAATACAGATCAAAAACTTCTGGAAACATGTAGATAAATCTCCTTTGGAAGAAACAGCCATATTTTTTTTCAAATGCACCCTTCTGCTTTTGCATAAAATACATAACAAAAATATGTACAGGATTTTGAAAATTCCAAAATGTATCTCATTTTAATTGGATCCTACTGTATTACTTACCTGAAAATGTTTGTTGTAAGAAATTGTAAATAGATTTTTCTCTCTTAGAACTCAAAAGAGAAGACTGTCTTCCTGAAATAGAGAAGCAAATACCTAGAACTGCAAAGCTGAAATCACACCTAAATCATGAGCCTATTGACTGCCTGTTCATTTCCTACAAATTTCTGAGAAACTAGGTTTCAGTCTTTTTTGTCACATAGCTTTCATATAAATAAGATTTGCTTTTTAAGTGTCCCATTTTTCTGATTTAAAGACAAGTGCCAAAACCCGACCAAACCAGCTGCTGTTGAGTCGATTCTAACTCATAGTGACCCTATAGGACAGAGTAGAACTGCCCCATAGAGTTTCCAACGAGCGCTTCGTGGATTCGAACTTTTGACCTTTGGTTAACAGCTGTAGCACTTAACCACTGTACCACCAGGGTTTTCTAAAGACAAGTAAGTTGAAATGTAATTTAACTGCTAAAAGAAAGCCTGATCTTTAATCATTTAAGCAGTGATCTAGCTTCCACGCGACTACTAACCCAAAGGTTGGCAATTTGAGCTCACCTAGTAGCACTTCAAAAGAAAGGCCTGGCGATCTGTTTCTGTAGAAATTACAGGCAAGAAAACCCCATGGGGCAGTTCTACTCTGTAGCACATGGGGTCTCCATGAGTTGAAATCAACTCAGCAGCAACGGGTTTGGGTTTGTTTGTTTAAGCAGTGATCTGAAGTATAAGAGATGAGAAGTCCTTCTTTAATACTCAGCATTAGCCAGTTCCATACTGTAGACAACTAAGGTATTACCAACAAGCCCTTGTGGCACAGTGGTTAAGTGCTTAGCTGCTACCCGAAAGGTCAGCCGTTTGAAACACAAAGGCCACTCCGCGGGAGAAAGATGTGGCAATCTGCTTCTGTGATTTACAGCCTCAGAAACCCTATGGGACAGTTCTACTCTGTCCTCTAGGGTCACTATGAGTCAGAATTGACTGGACAGCAGTGGCTTTGGAGTTTTTTGGAAGGTATTACCTTTCTAAACCAAAACAAACAAACTCGTTGCTGTCCAGTCGATTCCAACTCATAGCAACCCTATAGGACAGAGTAGAACTGCCCCATAGAGTTTCCAAGGCGCACCTGGTAGATTTGAACTGCCAACCTTATAAAGAAACAATTTTATAACCTTCTCCTAATGTAATAGAAAAAAAAAAAAAAGGTCTTTAATCTCCTTTTCACCAGAGGAAATGGGCTTAAATCAGAACTAATCATTGTTCTGTTAGACACAGCTCCGGACTTGTGAGGTGCCATGGGCGTGACTGCTTTCAGCTGTGTGTCCTTGTTCAGGAGGGAGATCACGTTGGCTCATCCAGTCTGTTAACTGGTTTCCTCAGGTCAGGTGTAGTCTTAGTTATTAATGCTGCTATAACAGAAATACCATAAGCGGATGGCTTTACCAAAGAGAAATTTATTCTCTCACAGTCTAGGAGGCTAAAGTCCAAATTTAGGGCACCAGGTCTAGGGGAAGGTTCTCTCTCTCTGTTGGCTTTGGGGGAAAGTGCTTGTCATCAGTCTTCCCCTGGTCTAGGAGCTTCTCAGCACAGGGACCCTGGGTCCAAAGGACGTGCTATTCTCCTGGCACTTGTTTCTTGGTGGCATGAGATTCCCGTCTCTCCACTTGCTTCTCTCTTTTATATCTCAAAAGAGATTGACTTAAGACACAACCCAGTCTTGTAGATTGAGTCCTACCTCATTAACATAACTGCCTCTAGTCCCACCTCATTAGCATCATAGAAATAGAATTTACTACACACGGGAAAATCACATCAGATGACAAAATGGTGGACAGTCACACAATACTGGGAATCATGGCTTAGCCAAGTTGGCACACGTCTTTGAGGGACGCAATTCAGTCCATAATAGGTGTCTACCCCTGGTCCAATCACTTAGGTGGCAGGAGCAGAATCATGTGGCATGAACACATGCAGCTGGGACCTTGCCAGGAGGCAGGAGGCAGACTCTTTGGAGGCCTGTGAGGCCATGAATAGCCCCAGTAGGATGCCATGTTGGAGGCCCCAAAAGCCAGTTAAGGAAATTGCCTTCAGAGATCCTCTTAAGTCTGATGATATGGATAGCTGAGTTGCAAGCAGCTTTAGAGCCTTTCTTCTCTGAGCCTCACTTCAGTAGCCCAGCTGTTTTTGTTTAGCCCTTTAATTTCAGATTTGCGTGGGACATTTCTAGTAGCTGGGCCTTCTAGGCTCAACCTACCCCTCTCTCCCATAAACCCAAGAACGCCTGGTTATCAGAGGGACTGCAGAGGCAGCTAAGCCTTGAGAGAGATGAAAAATCCAGTTGGGTAAAATTTAAGTGTCTTAAGGGAAACAAAGAAATGCAGAGCCAATTTAGCAGTGATGGAATCTGGTTGGGGATTGAAGAAGTCTGTCAGTAGAGAAGAATTAGGTAATGATTGGACTTAAGTCTGAGAAATGAGCCATGAACGAGGACCCTACTTGTGCCTCCTTGTTGTGAGAAATTTACCTGCAACTACACATCTCACCTTCTGGCCCAAATCACTGCCTTCACACAACCTAGTCAGCTAGGAAGGCAGCCCCAAATTGTTTAGAGCAACATAATCCTTGCCTTAGTGGGTGCTTAGGAGCCCCTGGGTGGTGCAGATGGTTAAGCTCTGGACTACTAACCAAAAGGTTGGCAGTTCTAACCCACCCAGAGGCTACTCGGGTCACAGCCCTGAAAACCCTATGGAGCAGTTCTACCCTGCACACATGGGGCAGCCCTGAGTCAGAATCAACTTGATGGCAACTAAAACAGTGGATGCTTATGTTTTAACCACAGAAAAATTTAGATCCGGATATAGAAATCAAGTAAACAAAACCCACAATATTAATAATTTTGTGTTAGGTTCAGCAGTGACTTGTTCATGTTTGGTGTTTGAAGAATGTGTTCTGTTTTAGAGAATTTGGCCTGTTGGAGTGAAAGGGCACGCTCACGGTTCCAGCTGATTTAGATTTGCAGCTTTTAATTGAGAGACAGGGAAGCTTTCGTAAATTTGTAACATTGAAACATTTAAGAGAATTTAGTATTCACCGTGTTTATGTGTTTAACCGATTAGATTTACAGTTATCTAAATACTTAAAGCATTTTGCTTAGTAATCAGACAACTGATTAAAAACAACTGATTAAAAAGAAAATCATGCATGGAATTTATAAATATAGTTTAAATTGTTTAAGAAAATTAAACTGCAAAAGCGCCTTTAACATTTGCTAAGTTTATTAATAGACTAATAAGATTTATGAGTTGAACTCAAATCAGAGTTTCAGGAAAAATCGGGCTTGAAGTTGGTAGCTTTAATTGAATTTTAAGTAGCTTTTGAATTTTTCTTTTTTTTTTTTTGGTGTACAAAAGCTGCCTTCAAGGAAATTAGAAAACCTACATTAATACTCCAAAATTCTCACTGATTACAGAGACCCCACCTGAGTAACTAATGGAAGCGACCCTGCTACTGAGCTGGGCGAGTTTAGGGTTGGTGGGTGTGGCGGGTCTGGGTGTCCCACTCTCACTCTCACTCTCAGTGTCCTGTTCACGCTCAGCTGTCCCAGATCCCAGGGGAATAGGGATCTGGCCCACCCCTTCCTTGTAGGTTCTCTGCAGCTCCAGGGTGGGCCCAACCCGAAGCAGTGACCCCAGGCCCAGACTCGCCCTCCTGCCCTCATGTCCACAGGCAGGTTTAGGTGGCTGGTACTTCTTCAGGCAAATGACCAACTGACCACATGCCAGGTTATTTCAGTATCTGAAAATGCAGACCCAAAACCATTCCGTCTCCATTCACAACATGCAAAGATACTGCACCCCATCTTGTCGTAAGTGAACAAACTTAGATAATTGATACAGTTGAGTATCTATTGTGTTGTCCCATCTTCACGTCCTTCTATTTCTGCAAATGTGTCTTGAATAGTAAGCCTGTTCTTATGTTCTTACTGGCTTTTCGCCCCCAGAGAAAGCCCACACAGAATTCTGGCCCGAGAGCACCTAAGAACCTAACGAACACTGCTGTGTGCACCAGTGATGGTGAACTCTCCCTGACACCTTCCTGGTATGCTTCTTATTGACCCAGGAAACTTTGAGGTGCTGTCCTGAATCCTGATTGCTGAGTAGAGGCATTGTTATTATAAGACTGATCTCAACAATCCGTGTTTTTCCCCAGTTAGGCAAACTTACAGAGGAGATTAGACCTACCAGTACTCTGAGTGGTACAAACAGCTGAACACTTGACTACTAACAGAAGGGACAGCAGTTGGAACCCACCCAGAGGCACCTCGGAAGACAGACCTGGTGTGATCTGCTTCTAAGACTGTGAAGTGCAGTTCTGCTCTGCACACGTGGGGTCGCTGTGCGTCGGAGCCTACTTAATGGCATGTGGTTTTTTGTTTCGTTGTCGTTACATGTTAGAGTCTGCACTGTGTGCTCTGATGACGGCTGGGTGGGGCTCTTGTTCATCTGGGCCTGTGTTCTGTGGGCCAGTTGACCTCTTGTGACTAGGCAGCCTGTGTTTCTGGGACACGCGTTGTAAATGGTGAAGCCTGAGGGCCTGAACTCCACAGGACCACCTTGTTTTCAGGGGCTCGCAGGTTTTCCACCTTTGTTAGGGTACATAGTCTTACCACTTCTCTATCACTTGTTTTAGTGAAGAATATTTGAGTTTTCCTTCTCTGACAGGTTTCTGCCTTACAGGGGTACCGGCTTTCAAAGGTGTTACTGTATATTCAACAGTTCTCTGTCAGTTTTAAGTGAGTTAACAGATAGTACAATAGGAGCAAACTTCTGTAAGCCATAGGAATGTTAGAACAGATGAGGACCCAATGCTGAAAAGCAACTTTTGTGACTAAAAAGATTTGCAAATAAGAACAAAGTGAAATCATCCAGAGGGAAACATGACCATGGAAACTTGGTCTCTGGGATTCCCACTGTCCATATCAATTTTCCAGGAAAAGGTTAATTAAGAGGATAGGTCCACTATACTTTAGTCAAAACAGTTTTATCAAAAGGGAAACAAGTGACTGTTAATCCTGACTGCATAGTGCGGGGTAAGACACACAAAAACAATAGTCCTGTATGCTAGGTCTGCCCGCTTCCCCCGTCCCCGGCCCTAGAGCTCTCTGAGTGCAAGCCATACAAGGCACATGTAATGGATTGAATTGTGTCCCTCCAGAATGTGTGTCAGCTTGGTTAGGCCGTGTGTGGTTGTCCTCCACTTTGTGATTTTCCTATGTGTTATAAATCATAATCTCGGCCTGTGGTTAAAAGGATTAGGGTGGGACTATAACACCACCCTTACTCAGGTCACCTCCCTGATCCAGTGTAAAGGCAGTTTCCCTGGGGCGTGGCCTGCACCACCTTTTCTCTCTCAAGAGATGAAAAGGAAAGAGAAATACGCAGAAAGTTGGGGCTCTTATACCATCAAGAAAGAAGGAGTGCTGGGAGCAGAGCATGTCCTTTGGACCAGGGGGTCGCTGTGTAGAGAAGCTTCTAGTCCAGGGGAAGATTGATGAGAAGGCAGAGAGAGGGAGAAAGCCTTCCCCTGGAGCTGATGCCTTGAATTTGGACTTTTAGCCTACTTTACTGTGAAGAAATAAATTTTCTCTTTTTTAAAGCCATTCACTGTGGTGTGTCTGTTCAGCAGCACTAGATTACTAAGACGACACAATTTTCTGGGCCTCAGTTTTCTCAGTTTTTAGAATCACAGGGTTTTGGAGCTGGAAGGTTGCTGCAAGAGTTTACTTCACAGAGAGTAAGAAACGGGTTTCTTAAAACTTTGAAGAGTATATAGTCATAAAAATATATAGTTCGTAGTCATTCACAATGTCACTTCCAGTGGCCATAAAAATAGATACATGCCCCAGACACAAGAACGGTAGTGTTAGGCTTAGAGAAAATCAGAACCTTGGCCTACGGCAGTGGCCCCACCCCTGCTGCATCTCAGAATCACCGGGGGGGGCTTTTGTAATTGACACCTAGGACCCAGGGATGTTCAAATGTGTCTTCACCCCAGTGCCTTAAGCCAACATTCAGATTTTCTCTAAGCCTAACTTTATTTTTCTTGTGTCTGGGGCATGTAC
Source organism: Loxodonta africana (assembly GCF_030014295.1). Lineage (NCBI taxonomy): Eukaryota > Metazoa > Chordata > Mammalia > Proboscidea > Elephantidae > Loxodonta > Loxodonta africana. The sequence continues at coordinate 73,085,837 of NC_087358.1, forward strand.
CCATTTTTATGGCTACCGGAAGTGATATTCTGAATGATGGAGTCCTTGGGCAGTGCAAACGGTTAACACGTTCACTGCTAACCAAAAGATTGGTGGTTTGAGTCCACCCACAGGTTCTTAGAAGAAAGTCCTGGTCACCTACTTCCGAAAAATCAGCCGTTGAAAACCCTCTGGAGTACAGTTCTACTGTGACGCACATGGAGTCACCATGTGTCAGACTCAGCTCCATAGCAACTGTTTTGTTTCTTTTTTGGTATGGACTGTATGTTTTCATGACTTCAAAATTCAGTTGCCCAGTGTTTCCATGGCTCAGAGGAAGGGGCAAGAAGGAGATGGGCAACTTCAAAATTTCAGTTTGTCCTGGGGTAGGGCGTTTTTTTGAAAGCTTCCCGGGTGATTTTTGTGTGCAGTGAGGATTCCAAACAACTATAGTGTAATAAATTCCACTCTCCTTTCTCTTCCTCTGACATATTTTCATGATAATCTCTGCCTTTAGGACTCTTTGCCAGTATCTTTTCTGGAAAATACACATATTCACTGGTCCTAGTGATGGTGTGGGTGGTTGAGGCTGAGGGAGGGGGAGGGGAATGGACAACCGCAGTAGTTGGGGGCTGTGATGCCAACTTTGCAAATCCAGTGGCAGTTTCTGAGAAAGTCTTCAGATACGATCAGCTAGCTCAGCCTTGCTCTAGCCCTGTCTTTGAGTTTTGATAACTCACTTTCCTGATGTCCAACGGTGGTGAGGGATGCCCATTTTTCCCTGAATTAGTGATTGGAGTTCAAACCTAAAACCAAAAATAGGTGATGAGTATCCCACACTTTTAAGTTCAGAGACCCTCCAACTGTGAGATCAGCCTTTTCCCTCTTCAAGGCTTGCTGGGTGGCCCGACCCCACCCCCACCCCCGTACCCCAAACCTCACATAAGAGGCTGGAGGATGCAGGGTCAATGGGTTATCTTTGGGACAACACACTACTTTTGCTTCCTACAAGATTCAAAAAAAACCCAAACCCATTGCTGTTGAATTGATTCCAACTCATAGTGACCCTGTAGGACAGAGTAGAACTGCCCCATAGGGTTTCCAAGGAATAGCTGATGGGCTCGAACTGCCAACCTTTTGGTTAGCAACCGAGCTGTTAACCACTACGGTATCAGGACTCTTCCTACAAGACTGGGAGAACATGAACCATACAGCCTCCTCCCCTCACTGTTAGGGGACAGTGGCCATCTCTTGCCTTTATAGTTCTGAACCACTGAACAGCCATGACATGATGCCCAGGCTCTGAGGAGGGGGCCAGAGGGAGATGGCCAAGCTGACAGGGAGACAGGCAGGGTGAGTTCACAGTGCTTGTGCCTAGGTGAGGAGGGTGGTGAAATAGGAAAATTGGTTTAAAAGTTGTATAAAAAGCAATTAGACTCCAAGATCAGCTACCTCTTCCTCATTCCTTCAGAAGACTGAGGCTGTTCTCTGGAAAGCTGAGCCGGCCAGCCTAGACTTGAAGACACCAAGCACAGTTGAGGTAGGAGGCCCGTACTAAACCCGGAAAGAAAATTCTACATTTCAACCGTGATTCTGCCAGCCAACCTAGCCCGCTCCCTGACTGACTTTGAGAACACAGGCTGCAAAGTTTACATCACCCAGCCCAGGTGGGAGATTGGAGAGCAGAGAGGCTAAACCAAATAACCAAACCCATTGCCATTGAGTCCCTTCTGACTCATGGCCACCCCGTGGATTACAGAGTAGAACTGCTCCATAGGGCTTCTTTGGCTGTAATCCTTACTGAAGCAGATTGCCAGGCCTTTCTTCCATGGTGCTACTGGGAGGGTTCGAACCACCAACTTTAGCTGAGTAGTTGAGTGCAGACCGTTTGCACCATGCATTGGACAGCACAGACATAGAACGTTCACATCATAGAAGAAAGTTCTGTTTCTCCAATGCACTCCTTAAGAAATAAGACTCAGGGATGAGGGAAAGGGAATGCGACTCAGGTGAGGGTAGAACCTTTTTTTTTTTTTACACTATAAACTTTGTTGAACTACTTTGTTTAAAAACTAAGCACATGTATTTCTTTATAAAAATTAAATTTAAGCAGTGGCATTCCCACAGAATTTTGGTCCTCAAGTTTATGCAAGAACATTAAGTTGCCATAATATGAAAGGTTACCAGTGGTTCTCAACTGGGGACGATTTTGCACTCCTCCCTGCCCCAGACATTTGGCAGTGTCCAGAGACATCCTGGCTGTCACACCGGGGAGAGGCTGCAACTGGTGTCTAGTGGGTAGATGCCAGGGATGCGGCTAAACTTTCTGCAATGCACAGGACATCCACTAACAGAGTTCCCTGGCCCCAAGTGTTAATTGTGTGGTTGAGAAACCAACCTTGGGTCAAAATAAATCTCTAATACTCTAATCGGTCTCCCATATACATATGAATGATCCTTTGGCCTGTGTCATGGATTGAATTATGTCCCCCCAAAATGTGTGTATCAACTTGGTTAGGCCATGATTCCAGTATTGTATGGTTGTCCTCCATTTTGTAAGTGTAATTTTATGTTGAGAGGATTAGGGTGGGATTTTACCCCCACCCTCACTCAGGTCTCCTCCCTGATCCAAGGTAAAGGAGTTTCCCTGGGGTGTGGCCTGCACCACCTTTTATCTCTCAAGGGATAAAAGGAAAGGGAAGCAAGCAGAGAATTGGAGACCTCATACCACCAAGAAAGCAGAGCCAGGAGCAGAGTGGTTTGTTCAGAGCCAGGGTCCCTGCGTAAAGAAGCTCCTTGTCCGGGGGAACATTGATGAGAAGGTCAACAGAGAGAGAAAGCTTTCCCCTGGAGCCGAGGCCCTGAACTTGGACTTGTAACCTAATGGACTGTGAGAGAATAAATTTCTCCTTGTCAAAGCCATCCACTTGTGGTATTTCTGTTATAGCTGCACTAGTTAACTAAGACAGCCTGGAATATAGTAATTGTCTAAAGTTTAGTGCCACAGGCTAGCATTATACTTACTCTGTAAAAAAAAAAAATTCGCCGTGGAGTCAATTCCAACTCATAGCGACCCTACAGGACAGAGTAGAACTGCCCCATGGGGTTTCCAAGGAGTTACTGGTGGATTTGAACTGCCAACCTTTTGGTTAGCAGCCTGGTTAGCAGCCAAGCTCTTAAGCACTGTGCCACCAAGGTTCCATTATACCCACAATACACTGGAATACTGAAACGAAGTATTGGAGCAGTTTTCTTGATAATTCAGACCAAAAATTCCCTTTTTTCTAGATTCTTGCTCAAATAAATGAAGAACGAATGGGATTCCTGCTTCAATTGTTCTTAATCATTTCAGTGAGCTACTTCACCTCTAAGGTCTGTCTTTGAACTATGTCAAAGGCTGTTTCCCCTTTGAAATTTCTTTAAATCAGTGATACTTGATGAAATTTGGATGATTCTTTGTTAACATAAAAATCAGCTCAGTCTGCTTCTACTCCTGGGTTTTACAGCCAGTGGGGAGGTAATTCCCAGATAGCATGGACTATGAATATTCAGGAAAGGATGCCGCACGGGTGCAACGAGAAGGCCTTGGGTCTGGTGTGAACTGGCCCATTCTCCAGGCGTCTCTTTACATCTTAGAGATTCTGTCATTAGATCTGTAGACGTCATCTCCCAGGCCTCAAATCTGTGACCTTGATTTTCTCTGTTAAAACCCAGCATTCCTCCTTAAATGGATGGCTTTGTAATATGTATCAGCTGAATAGCCTGGTTGTTACCTAGCAGTTCTTGGTGATCACAGTCGCTTTCCATTTAATCTTTTCTGTGATACTTGCCACATTTTCCCAAGAGTTGCTAGTGATATTAAACCAAGTGATATTAAACACCCCTTGAATATTTCTTGACTTGAAAAACTGCTGTTTATCATTAGCTATTGCTACTGCTTCCTCCCATGATACTGGAGTCCTTGTGACTGCTTTCCTATCAAAACCAAGTAATATAGCTGTTGGTATTTATGATTTATGATGCATGTACCAGTTGTCATCAAGTTGATTCCAACTCATGTGATCTGTATGCGTCAGAGTAGAACTGTGCTCCACAGGGTTTTCAGTGGATGAGTTTTTGGAAGTGTATCTGGGTGCATTTGAACTTCCAGCCTTTCGGTTAGCAGCCAAGCACTTTAGCCATTAGCACCACCATCACCCTCTGGAAGATGGGTAGGTGATCTCTGAGCAGACAGGCTTTGGGAGCCATGTGCAGAGTCTCAGAGATGTGAGCCAATCTGGTGTGTTTGGGGAAAATGGTAGTTCTGAATGGCTGGAGCACACAGGTGAGGATTCCGGTAAAACACGAGGCCGAGGGTAGGTGGGACCTCGGAGCTTGCTGAGGAGTCTGTTCCGCCAACAGGACGTGGTCAGGTTTGGAGGTTAGAGAGATCCCTCAGAGAGGAGTGTGGGTACAGCCGGGGGGCTGTGCAGCTGTGGGCAGGAGGCCGGTCTGGGTTGAGGGGCACAGATGGAGGATTGTCACATCACTGCCATCTTACTGATTCTGGAGAAAAATTACTTTCCTCGTACCCTGAATTATACTGCCTGCCATTCTGTGAGAAGTGGAATTGGGATGTTGTTTGAACCTTGTTCTCCAGGAAATACTGCATCACATAATGGCGAAGGGGACAGGAAGGTGGACAGATGACAGTCTGGCAAAGATTGACTTAATTCACCATCCTAAGGGTCGCTATGAGTCAGAATCACCTCAACAGCAGGGGGTGGTGGGCAGAATCGCTTTGACAAATAGTTTTCAGACTTTCTACCTAAAAACGTCACTGATCTTACAAAATGTTCACAGGCTTTGCCTGCTTTTAGAGTGAGCCTTGCCGTATTCTAAGGGGCCCTGGTGGCATAGTGCATAAGTTGGCTGCTAACTGAAAGGTCAGTGGTTCAAACCCACTACCCGCTCTGTGGGAGAAAGATGTGAGAGTCTGCTTCCGTAAAGACTACAGCCTTGGAAACCCTATGGAGCTGTTCTCCTCTGTCCTACAGGGTCACTACTAGTCAGAATCAGCTCGATGGCAATGGGTTTGGGTTTGGTTGACCTTTTCATCTAAATTGTCCTCCAGTCTTTCCACTGACCACTGGATAAAGACAGCACAGGCCTTGCCTGTAGCCAGTACCCTGAGCAGGTATATGAAAGCCACCTAAGAGAAAGTAAAAGGAGAAGCGAAGTAAGGTGTTTTTTTTTTGGAGCAAAAATCTGATTTCTCATGTGAATCCATCGGTCAGTTTCCACGAGACGGCCCCTAGTTTATATTAGGCCCTGGGCTAAAAGATCCACCACAGGCTCATTACACAGAAGAGAGAGCCGCACTGGTCACGTTTCTGCCAAGGACAAAGGAGGGGAAAATTGCTTGACTTGGAAAGAGGAGGTGCGAGAGAGGACTCCCCACCTCTGAATGAAGATGGAGAGATACTGCCCAGGGCACTTGATGAGGGGCAGAATCACTTTTACTGGGGATTTTAAGAAGAAAGGATTTAATCCATGTGTCAGGGAATTAGCTGGCACTGACATCTGTTGTTAGCTGCCACCAAGTTAGTCCCGGACCCGTGGTGACCTCATGCACAATGAAACGAAACGCTGCCTGGTCCTGTGCCTTCCCAAGTTGGGGATCAGATTGCTATGATCCATTGGCATTTCATTGGCTGATTTTCAGAAATAGATTGCCAGGCCTTTCTTCCTTGTCTGTATTAGGCTGGACGCTCCACTGAAGCCTGCTCAGTGTCATAGCAACACGCAAACCCCCGCTGACGGACAGGTGGTGGCTGCACATGAGGTGCACTGGCCAGGAGCTTAACCTGGGCCTCTCGCATGGAAGGTGAGAATTCTACCCCTGAACCGCCAGTGCCGCCGTGATTGACACTTAGATCCTGGACATTGAGGCCAGAATCCACGGGTAATGTGCTTGGGCTCAGAGGTCCACTGCAGCCCTCTTTACTTCCCCGGCTACAAATTGTTTATGCGTGAAGTTACGTGAAGATCTCATGTGCCCATTACAGTGTTCCAGCTTTTCAGTGATTTTGGGGACATGACCAGATCTCCCGGCCTGGTTGCCTTAATCAAGGTAATTAATGGAAAGCTATTCTCTTCCCTAGAGAAAGCTCCTTAAATATCAAAGAATGAAATACTGTAATTCAAACGAGTCTGCTAGCCTGCATTGCTTCAAAGAGAAGGAAAGAAAGCTGACTCCACAGTTAATTGTTGCTGTCACCCAGAGCAGCTCAGGGGGCAGCTCCCAAGAGCCAAAGGCAGAGGGAGGCCTGAAGTGAGGAGGGCACAAGTTACTGCTTCCCTCCAGAAAGGCCCACTGGGGAAGAGTCCTTGGAAGTATCTACAGTTTGTTTTCAGCCTCTACCACTCCCGTCAAGTAGATGAGCAGCAAGAGGGGCCAGAAACAGAGCCACCGCCAGGGGAGGGCGCTGTCCACCAGAAATGACCGAACCAGCTCAGACCCCTCCACCGAAAATTATAAACCTAGCTTAACTGGAACTTTGCAAACCCACGTTCTTCTGAGACTTCATCATAGTAAAGCCAAGAACCTTGCACCTGGCACAAACAAAAAATGGACATTTGGCCCAATCACAAATTTGCCCCCACTTCAGAAGTTCCTGCCTTTGTTTAAATGACAACTTTCCAGAACCTGTCCCCTTTCGTCCCAACTAACTTCCCCAGAGGATCTTATGAAAAGAGACGGCTGGTTTTGACAAACTGAAGGCCTGGGAATCTCCTCTTGAGTGCCAGGCATCCCTGTTGCAGCAACTTGGTTTACTCCCACATAAAATCTTTATTAAGAGTTTTATAACTCCAGAATCTGTCATTTACCAGCACATAAAGAAGCTCCACCCTTTGGCATACACAAGTTGTGTTTAGATCAGACAAGACCCCACTTATAAAGGCCAACCTCTCTGCCTGTGGGCAGAGTGAGAGAATCCTCCCCGGATTTGCTCCTGGGGAGTCTCACATGTGTCAGCCCTGCAGCCTAACTCGTAGCACTGCGGTGCCCTCTTTGGGCTCCCGTCTGGATCCCTTTGCCTACCCCAGGACTCCTGTATTGGTAATGCTGCTGTGTGGAGTGGTGGAGTCAGCCACCCGGCAGGCCTCTCTGCTGTGCGCGCGGGCACCCCTCCTGTGAAAGAGGCCGATGCCACCTTTTCTTCAATGCAGCAGAATAGCGGTTTCTCTGGGCTCCTGGGGTGGTAAAAATAAACCAGACTACAGTAGGTTTCTGTTAAACAAGCACAGTGGTAATCCTCCAGAACCACAGATATTAGTCCTTTCTGCCCGTCATGCCTGGTTTTAAGTGCATCCCGGTCCCCTGTCAGTGGAAAGAGTTAGCTGTCTCCCAGCAGTTCCTTGCACAGGAACTGTGACCATTTGCTTCTCATGAATTGATACCCATAGAGGCTGCTTTTTTTAATGCAGGCTCGAGACTGCAGAAATTCTCACTGAGAGGAGAGCGTGTTCCTTGAATAAGCCCTCGAAGGTGGAGGTTACAGGGCGGTGCATACTTACCAAGTAAGAAAATGGCATTAGGGCATCTGAATAAGATAAACATTTTAATTAGTAAATGTTGTCCCCATACCTGAGGGTCCATCTTTAGAGAGCTTCATTACTTATTTTCTCTTATTTACCCAAACTCAAGTAATTGAGAAAATTGGGCAACCCAAGAGCCATCCAGCTGTGACACCTCTCAGGCACACCCGGGCCGTCTGAGTCCTCTCCTTACCCCACCCCAGAGCTGTGACTCTTCATTCATTCTTACGCTTGGGGCAGGCATTGGGCAGAGCGTGTGCTGAGCAGGATCTCCCTCCTGGTGCCCAGATCCTTGCAGAGGAGATGGATCATTAGCCAGAGCCTTACAGTACACAGTCCAGAGGGCAGGTGCAGTGCGAGCACACGGCAGCGAACCCTGGTGTGTGAATCCTGCCCCGGGAAGAATCGGCTCTGCCCAAGACTTTCCTTTCGCATCTTCATCTAGGTGCTCTGTTCCCATAAACTCTGGAGCTGCTGCGGGCTGAAGCTTCGTGGTGGGAACGGCCTTGTGGGGTGTGATCTTCAGAGGAATCGCTGTGCCCAGTTACTACCTGTGCTGAAGCATGTGCGTCACAATCTTTAAGGATCCATAATTCACAGTATCGGAAATCTCCTTACTTGCTGCTCCTCACCTTTTGCTCCTTAAGCCACCCTTAGCAGGATGACCTGGGAATTTCAATATGCTGTCCAGAGCCTGAAGAGAGGGAATGTGATCAAGTCATGGGAACAAAGGAAAAAAAGTGAAGGAAGGAAGGGGGAGGGAGGGAGGAAGGAAAAAAGGGAAAAGAACAGAACCCTGAATGCGGAGACTGAGGACTAAGCAGAGAATAAGAAATGTAGGACTGAGAATTCATAGAAAATCCTGAATATCTGAGTTGCTGATTGAGAAGAAACTCATGCAGCAACTGGAAATGTGGCTCATTTGTCCCAAAATTTAAAAAGTAAAGGACACTGTGGTATCTTCCAAATGGCCTCCCCGCCTCCAGTCTGTCCCTACCAATCCATTCTTCTTTACACATGCCACAAATCCGACCCTACCACCAGCTTGCTTAAAAATCTTCAGGTGCCTCGTACCTGCACATGATTCCAGCCTCAGTGACGAGACTGCTGTCACCTTTCCAGGCCCACGTCTTGCTTTGGCTTCTGCCTCTCAGTGTCTGCTTAGGCTGCTCTGTTCCATTCTGCCCTTCCTGTCTCCCTGCCCTCCAGCTCTTTGTTGAAGCATGACTTCCCAAGGCAAGCCCTTCTGACCGTTCGCCCACACTGCCTTGCCCCAGCATAAAGCTGACCACTCCTCCTCTGTGCTCCCAGCATCCCTTTACAGATGCCCATCGTGGCTCGCTTTATCTCACTTGAATGTTACATTGCTAACTCCTTGAGGGCAAAGACCATGCCTTATTCAAAATTAACTCTGTCTATCCTTCAGAACTTTTTCTTGTCAAAGAGCACATAAGGAGTTGTAATGATAATATTTATATGCTCTTGGAGGCTATTTGTGAAGATAGTATCTCGGCACACCTTCAATAACCCATTCAAAGCTGAGCCACACCAGCTGAGAAGCTATGTAAAAATACCCTCAGTTAATGTTGAACAATGAAAAGGAAGACAAAAGAAAGTTGATGCATTTACATTGTGGTGTTGAAGAATACTGAATATACTGTGCACTGCCGGAAAAACGAACAAATCAGCCTTAGAAGAAATGCAATTAGAATGCTCCTTAGAAGCAAGGTTGGCAAGACTTCAGCTCCCTTATTTTGGATGTGTTATCAGGAAAGAACAATTGCTAGAAAAGGACATCATGTGTGGTAAAGTAGAGGGTCAGTGAAAATGAGGGAAACCCTCAATGAGATGGATTGACTTAATAACCACAGCAATGGACTGAAACTCACCAACGACTGTGAGGATGGCACAGAACTGGACAGCGTTTTGTACTGTTGTACATTAGGCCACTGTCTTAGTCATCTAGTGCTACTATAACAAATACCACAAGTGGGTGGCTTTAACAAAGGAAGTTTATTCTCTCACAGTCCAGTAGGCTGAAAGTCTGAATTCAGGGCATTAGCTCCAGAGGAAGGCTTTCTCTCTGTGTCAGCTCTGGAGGAAGGTACTTGTCATCAGTTTTCCTTGGTCTGGGAGCATCTCAGCGCAGGAACCTCAGGTCCAAAGGATGCGCTCTGCTCCCGGCACTGCTTTCTTGGTGGTATGAGGTTCCATGTCTCTCTGCTCACATCTCTCTTTTCTCTCTCAAAAGAGATTGGCTTATGACACTATCTAATCCTGTAGACCTCGTCAGTGTAACTGCCACTAATCCATCTTATTACATCATAGTGATGGGATTTACAACCCGTGGGGAAATCACATCGGAAGATAAAATGGTAGACGGTGATACAACCATACAAGGGAGTCATGACCTAGCCAAGTTGAGAGATATTTGGGGGGAACACAATTCAATCCATGACAGTCACCATGAGTTAGAGCAGACTTGACGACAGCTGAGAAGAACAACAATGTTGGATGAAAAAAATAAGTTGAGCAGTCAATCCTTCAATAGGATTTGGAGATTTCTGGAATTAGGCAAACAAAGACCTTGGAAATCAATGAAAGAAGTGATCATATAGAAGAAACATAACCAAGACTGAATGCTAGCCGAAGGGTAAGGGTGTGGATTTCTTGCCCAGGTGGTTGAAGTCTCTTTGAGCAATATAGTCCTAGCCTCCATTCCCAGTTTGACCCCTCATCACTCCTTTCCCTGCACCTGGGACTCTAACCAAACTGCCCCAAGCAGGCCCCTCGATCACCTGCCTCACCAGGCCTCTGCTTGTACTGGTCTTCTCCCCAGTCCACCCCCTCCAATTGACCCCATCCTTCAGGAACACAGCCGCTCCAAGACCCCTGTGGGGCCACCTCCATGAAGACTTTTCTGCCCCGCCAGCCTGGCATGGTCTCGCCCTTCTGGCCCTTTATCATGCCTTTCCCCACGTTCTCTCTTGTCTGAGTTATTTCTCCCCTCAGTGAAACGTAAGCTTTTCCCATTTTAGTTTCCCCTCCTTTATCCGCAGTGGTGGTGGTGGTGTTAGGTGCCATCAAGTTGCCCCCGATTCATGGTGACCTCATGTGACAGAACAGAGCTGCCCCATAGGGTTTTCTTGGCTGTAAACTTTACAGAAGCAGATCACCAGGTCTTTCTCCCATGGAGCCACTGGGTGGGTTCCAACTGCCAACCTTTCAGTTACTAGCTGAGCACCCGACTCTTTCTGCCACCAGGGCTCCCTTGACCCACGGTAGATATACAATAAATGTATACTGTGTTGAACCAAATTTCCTAAGGGGCTGTGGGCAAACCAGGCTCCTGTTTAACAGGGAAGTGGGGTGTTTGCTGGGCTCCAGGAAATATCCCTTACAGAGAACCACACTCAGAACCCTTTTCTTATTCCAGGGATTCATGAATCACACAATTCTAGACTAATGAGGCCACCCCCACTGTCACTGAACCCTTTACTTATTAGAACTTTGCATAGTAAGGTTGCCCTAAACTCAGGCACTGAGCCAGACCAGGGGGAGGATCTAAGAGAAGCAGACCCACGTGCAGACGTGCCTCAGCAGAGAGGACCCCAGGTTCCTGATGGGTTGCAGTGAGGGGAGAAGGAGGGCTGGCATCCGAAGAGGAGGACTGGGATGAGATGTTAAAGGGTCAGTCAGAGTTAGTGGCTCCCTTTCCTGTATGGAGTTTCTAAAAGGAAAAAAAGAAAGAAATCAGTAGTTCTTAATAAAACTAATTGCTGTCTCGCAGACTCTGACACATGGCAACCCCGTGTGTGCCAGAGGAAAACTGTGCTCCACAGGGTTTCCAGTAGCTGATTTTTCAGAAGTAGATTGCCAGGCCTTTCTTCCAAGGCACCTCTGGGTGGACTGGAACCTCCACTCATTTGGTTAGCAGCTGAGCAAGTTAACTATTTGCACCACCTAGGGACTCCAGTTCCTAATGGCACATAAATAAATACTAATCTCCTGCCGGCTCCCCATGCGTTAAAGATTGACTCTCCTGAACCATGGCAGCCCCTGGCGTTGGGCCCTGGCATTCACACTTGGACTGGAATCAAGTCCCATGTTGATGAGATCTGAAATTGCCTGTGCATGTGTTTCATGATAAGTAATGTTAAAAACCTAAATGTGCAGAGAAACACCAGAAACTGGTGTGACAGAATATGTTGATTGAGAGTAGATACAAATCGAATAGGGCAGCGTCAACCCGAGGTAAGAGAGGCCAGTGAAAGCAGGTTATACAGACAGCGTCCATTCCGGGCAGCGTAGTCTCCTGAGGGTCATTGTAAATTCCTTTCATGTTGGCTTCTCAGAGCAAGTGCAGGGTTTCAGAGTGAGTCACTTGTAAAAACAGTCGTTAAGGACGTGCCATGTATCCTAAAACTATGAGTCAGAATCCGCTCACAGCAATGGGCAGGGCAGCGTCTAGCCAGACCAGGGGTTCCTGCTCTTGGAAACTGGCTGCACATAGATAATTCTCCCAAAGAGCCCAATGCCTCAGGCAAACTAAACTGCTTATTACTGGGCTATAGTTTGACTTGAAGGTGACCCCAGGAAAACCAGTTCCTTAAAGGCTCAAGGTTCAAAAGGACACCTAAGGGCAAATGGCATGTGTGGGTCAGCCCAACTGCATGGACCCAGAAAATCTGGATTCCAGGAGAATTGAAACGGTTTCTCAGTGACAATAAAACCCCTAGCCAGTTGACCCCAGTCCCGCACTAACACGATATGCCCTCCTTCCCTAACAGGCACAGAGGGTGCACAGGAAACTATGCAAACCCAGCAGAGCCCACCAATCCTCAGAGAAGATACCTCCTTCCGTTCCCTCTGCAAACAGCACTGCACCGAGCCGTGCCCCCAGCAGCAGCCAGCAGCCCCTGCCTGACGGTCCATGCCCAGGGCTCGGCCAGGTGGGTCTGCCTAACGGGGACCAGCAGGAGTTTGCCAGACCAACCAGCAGCGCTCCCAGCCCTCCCTGGTCTTTCCAGAGAAGCAAGTCCTTGTTTTGTTTGCCCTCAGGAGGTCCCTCCCCAGCCTCCTTGTCTGAACCACAGTGGCCCTCAAGCACAGGTACCCCAGGGCACAGGGCAGCAGAGTGGAGGCACAGCCAGCTCCTCTCCATCGACGACTTAGAGGGGGCCCAGGAGACGGATGTGGACACAGGCCTGAGGCTGTCCTCCTCAGACCTGTCTGTGGTGTCTGCATACTCTGCACCCAGTAGGTTTTGCAGCACCGTGGAGACATGCCTCCCCTCAGAAACATGCAGCAGCCGCTGGCCCAGGCACAAGGATTCCAGAGAAGGGCCACTGCCTGCCATGAGCATGGTGGCCCCTGAGGCCTCCGGGCCTTCCCCTCCTTTATTCACCAAAGGGTCTTCTAGCTCCTCAGTGACATCCGTTGCAGCTTCCTCAGCTTCCGGTGCCTCCTCACTCACAGAGTCATCCCAGGAGCCCCCTCATGCCATTTCCAAAGTCCAGCCGACTGGCAGAGACATCCCGTCACATCCAGCATTGGCTAGCCCCGGTGTTGGCGAAATGGAGGAATTCTACATCTGAACGCCCCGGTTTGCACACAAACTCTCGACACAGACTCAGGTCCTCCGCCCCTCAGTCTCTGGGCTCTGCTTCCACACGGCTGTTTAGAATTTAATTACCTGTTTCTTAAGGCTCGGTAGCACATTTGCTATACTGCCCAACCTGAGGTGAGTGGTGGTATATTTCTAGGGACTGGGTGGAAAGATAGTGGCATTTTTATGCAAATAAATCTCAACAACCTTAAGTCGTAAAATATATTTTTTGAATACCCCACTTGAGATATGGTTTAGTGCGCTTATACAATTTAAATCCATCATGTAATTATTTGAAATGAAAAAGTCTAGCCAGCTGGAGCTGATTTAGCAGTTTTTCATGCTGTGAAGAAAAACAATTAAAGCCAAAATGTTGAATGTGGGAAAGATACTGAGTTACTTGTATGAGAGATTCGTGTATAATAACGTAGTGTCCATCTTATTGGCCCTCCATGTATGTTCACATAATCAGGAAGCAGTGGCCCTAAGAACATTGCAGGACTGCTTATGGTAAAAAAAGAGCCGGCTTGAAAGACGGTAGTAACCTTGTGTTAACCAGTCGCTGTGGAGTCAGTTCCACTCCTGAAGACCCCCTGTGTGTGAGAGAAGAACTGTGCTCCACAGGGTTTTTAATGGCTGATTTTTTCAGAAGTAGATCTCCAGGCCTTTCTTCTGCGGTGCCTCTGGGTGCACTAGAACCTCCAAGTCTTTGGTTACCAGATAAACGAACCAGGTAATACGGCACTTTGAAATCCTCCAACAGCTGAGAATCTGGATTTACACAACAGCTAAACTGAGGGTGGCTAATATGCTTTTCAAGGAATTAACATAAGTAACAAACTCTGGATGCATTGAGAAAATATGATTTGATGTCAATATAGATTTGCATACACTTTGTTCAAAGCACATTTGCTGTAATGGGTGAGGGTCTGCAGAAGACAACTTCACCACCTGCGTGTATTTGGGCCACTGGGGAAGAATCGCTCACTGGAGTTACAGAATGATAGCATATTGGACGTAATAGGTAGGGAGTCTTAAGAGTCTTGATTTTTAAAAATGGTAGTCTAAGGGCCGTACGTATCTATAGAGCTCAGGAGCCACATCTCATACAGCTCTCTCTGGTAAACATGCATGTCACCTTATGTTTTTTATTTTTAAGTAACACATAACATTTCACCTGGCATTTTGATTAAAGTAACAAATGCTCCCTCTCCCCCAAATGGGAAATTGTACATGAGGGTCTTGCTCTCCTGAACAAACCCTGTTACACTGCTAATCCTCCACAAGTACAGGAGCCTTAATGAAAGCCAGAGCTTCAGCCAGATGTGGCTTTTCTGCCTGTCACCTGCTTCTGACCTGGCGTGAATGGTATTTAAATCTCACCTCCCCCTGTCACCTAGGTAGGATTGTGTTTACACTTCCAACCTCGGCAATACCACGTGCTGCCAACAGGGGCAGTGCTGAGCATTCCCTGGATGCTGTTGCTGGTTTCCCAGCCTGGTGCTCCTTACATAATTACTCCTGGCCGAGTTTTCACCTTTCTGCAAGTACCCACACCAGCCCAGGCGCAGCCTCAGAGTCCTTTCCATACAGCTGTCCAGGCAGCTGTTACCAGTCACCAGACAAGCTGAAGCCCCAAGTCTTTGCTATCCCTGTAACGAGAGCCTGAGGAGCCCTGGTGGCACAGTGGTTAAACTGCTCAGCTGCCAACCAGAAAGTTGGCAGTTCAAACCCACCAGCCACTCCTTAGGAGAAAGATGTGGCAGGCTGCTTCCGTAAAGATCACAACCTTGGAAACTCTATGGCGAAGTTCCACTCTGTCCTATAGGGTCACTGTGAGTCAATTCAACGGCTGTGGAGTGAGAGCCTTACATCCTACCCCATACCCTGGATTCTCCAGGACTCCTAATTTTGATATTCTGCTCCAGTTTTAGTAAATAAAAGTATGATCTCATAGCAATAAAGCAGGAGTGAGTTTTTTTTTTTTTTCTAAGAAGGGCTAAATAGTAAATATTTTAGTAGGCTTTGTCAGCTATAGATTCTGTTGCAAGTACGCCACTCTGACATTGTAATGTGAAAAAAAGCCTTAAACAATATAAAAATGAATGAGAGTGTCTGTGTTCCAATAAAACTTTATTTACATAGACAGATGGTGGGCCAGATTTGGCCCAAAGGATGTAGCATACCAGCCCTGCTCTAGACTGCTAAAACAAACAAAACCAGTTGCCATCAAGTGGATTCCAACTCATGTGTGTCATAGTAGAACTGTGCTACATAGAGTTTTTAATGGCTGATTTTTTGGAAGTAGATCATCAGGCCTTTATTCCAAGGCACCTTGGTGGATTCGAACCTTCAACCTTTCAGTTAGCAGCCAAGAGCCTAACTATTTGCACCACCCAGGGATGCCTCCAGACTGCTGTCTAAGGTTTATTCAGAGATCAACAACAAAAAATCTAAGTCTGCACCCTGCTGCTGCTGGGGGGTATAATGCCAAGAAAATGGGCTACTCAGGTCAAGCCGATGACCATAGAACCACAGGGCATAGAACAATAAGGGGCTTCTTTCTGCAAAGCTGATTCCTAGAAAGTCCTAGCAGTCCACCTCCTGCCTGAAAATGTGACTCCCAACCAGTAGCTGATGATGAAAACCAACCTGCTAACACTAGAGAGGAGAAGAAAAATAATTCACCGCAGTCTTCCGTGAATGGGAGCAAGCTCATCAGTAGCACAAGTCAGAGAAGCAAAAACGAGCAGACCAGCTGCCACATGACGGCTCTGCTGGTCTTCATCCTTTATCAGCACCCTGTCTAGCGTACTCACATGCACCCCTAGGATGCTTTAGATGCCTGCATGCCACCCTCCTGCGCCCAGGTCTCACCTTTTCTCAGTGACCCACCGCCTCATAGTTCAGTCTCCCAAACTGAAGTGACCCCAAAAGATGTGCAAAGACACCACTCAAAAGCAGGAAATGCATAATACAAGGGGGAAGTGAAGGGAGGCCCACGACAGCCCAAGTTCAGGCCTCCCAAGGTATGGCTGGGAAACGGCAATCACTATGAAGAAAGAGTCAGAGGAGCACATTTGACAAGGCTCTGACCTCCATTTCTGGCCAGAGTAGAACTGTGCTTCATAGAGCTTTCAAGGCTGTGATCTTTTAGAAGTAGATCGCCAGGCCTTTCTTCCAGGGTGCCTCTGGGTGGACATGAACCTCCAAGCTTTCAGTTAGTAGCCAGGCACGTGACTGTTTGCGCCACCCATGGATTCCTATTTCACTAGCGTTTTCCTCAGCTGGGAGGAGTGACACCCACTCTGTCACTGGTGAATCCTGACTCATCTGGAGTGTTATTCTTGTGGTAGATGCTGATGCTGCAGGTGCTCAATAAATTTTTAATTAAAAACATTGAGGCTGTCTCAGAAGTTATTTCTCTCCTGGCATAGGCCCTGCGATGTTGGAGATCTAGCCCTATGTTTTGGTCACTTAATGGACCCCAGCCTTGTCTTCCTTGGCCTGGCACTGCCCCCCAGCACTGTCCCAGAGCCATGTTAATCAGTGCCCTAGCCCAGTTTATATCCTGTCACTTACATGTCTCTTTTCCAAAGAAGACCCTAAGTAACTCTCACCATTCCCCCTTGGCCCACCCTGAGCACCACCTAGTATCAGCTCTAAAGATCAAATTTTTAGGAGTGTCCCTGACTTGACAACCCCTAGAGAATTCATCCTGGATGACCCTAATTGGTTAAAATGGGCATCAAAGGGACCCCTGGTGTGGGGAGGAGTCCCCTCATAGGCTTTTATGATGGTAGGGGGGTTACTGTCTGGTTGTACAGATCTGGTATTGGTGCTGGAGCCCCCCAGGATGGAAGGTGGGGTCACAACAGAGCCTGTTGGGCTTCTCACATTCTGAGGTGAGACTAGAGGTTTGCTTTTGTTGGGACGGCCCTTGTGCTCGTGGCTGGTATCTTCAGCCCTAAGTAATTCAGGAGAAATGCAAATCTTCCATCCCCCTACTGGGCTTTCTGTCGATGAGTGAATTTTCCAATTCATTAGATAAGAGCACTTGAGTCACAGTAAACCCAGTAGACTCAAATAAATCCAACTATGCAGAGCTTCTCTCTGTGGGTACCCTCAGGACGGTGTCTATGACCAGCTCCGGTCAGTGATTCTGGGTTTTGCTCCAGGAGAGCACCAGGAACTGATGAATAGCTGCCTTCTCTGACCAAGGCTCCATCCCTCCATGTCCCTGGGCTTGGCATCAGTGCCCCCCCATGATTTGTAGGGTTCCGCTTATCTTTAATTCCCTGGAAATACAATTGATCTAGCACTGCGGAGGCTTGAGAAAATAACATGAGACGTCAGCATGAACAAAACGGATTCGCAAGGGAAACATCTTTTGTCACACTTAATTACTGTAACAAATGGATTCCTAAAGGGTCAAGAACCTGTGTTTATAGATTATACATAAATTACTTTCTTCCAACTTCTACTGAAGGCTTTTTTAAATCTTGGGCATAGAGGTCTGGTTACAAAATGGCTTTAAAAGATATAATTTCTCTAAATAAATAACTGAGGCAAACATGAATGCTAATGTCTGCACTTGGGTCTTTTTAATATGCAATTTGTATTTTGAAAGTGATAACTGTTGTCTAGTGATGTGCCCACTCGTAGGGGCAATTTATTCCTTTCACAAAGAAGTCACTAGAACATCTAGTGAAGATTAGTGAAAAGGCTCCTTCCCCATGACCCTCTAACGCCCTGCCTCAACTCTCCATTTGTGGTGAGGGTCCCTCCTCTGGCTGCCCAGGGTGGCATAGCAAATGGAGCTGCTTCAAGTGGGCGAGGCACAGCCCCTGACCGCCCTGGTCTGGTTGGAGTTGCCCCATCCCTTTTGAAACACAGACCCTATAAATTGAACATCTGAAAGAAGCCTCCCCAACAGCCTGAGGTCAGCCTTGTCCCATCCCTACAGCTAAAAAAAAAAAAAAACAGCTAAGCCCAGGCCATTTGGATTGGAGCCACTCTGAATGTGGCTGAACAGAAACACTTTCAGGCCAAATCACAGCGCTGAAGATGGCTGTGGGAAAGCCGTTGGTGCCACCTGGTGGCCGCTGTGCTCCCACAGGAGGGGCAGTGACTGCCCTTTTCTTTGAAGACGCCTGAACGAACAGAGGGACTCACTTTTCACCTCCATTTGCCATTTATCTTAGTTTACTTCCCCGGTTTTTTATTTCTACAAAGTATTGAGGCAACTTAAATTACACTGTAAATAGAAACAGAAAACAAAGGGAAAAAAAAAAAAAAAAGTCTACAAATATGCCAACCATAAAGAAAAATGTAACCGCTGCGGTTGGATTTCCTGGAAGCCAAAGGAAAAAGGGAACCACATGTAGCTTCGTGGTTCTCATATATGATTAAAGGACCTAGTGACGTTGCCCTTGTTGTTACTAGGTGCTGTCAAGATGGTTCTGACTCAGCGGCGACCCTGCGCACAACAGAACGAAACACCGCCTGGTCCTGTGCCATCCTCACAGTCATCGCTATGTTTGAGTCCATTGTGTCTGTTCATCTCGTTGACCCTCTACTTACCAACCATGATGTCCTTCTCCAGGGACTGGTCCCTCCTTCCTGATAACACGTCCAAAGTATGTGAGACAAAGTCGCCATTCTCGCTTCTAAGGAGCATTCTGGCTGTATTTCATTGTAATTTAAATTGTTTCAATGCAGTTCCTCAGAAGAAACCCAAGCTTTTCTCAATGGTTTCTTTTTTTATTATGGTACAAATATATATGACAAAACCTGTACCATGTCAGCATTTTCACAGGTAGAGTTCAGTTGTATTAATTACATCCATCACATTGTGCAGCCATCACCATTATTCATTTCCCAGTGTTTCCATCTGGCTTCACAGAAGCTCAATGTCCCCTTTTCCTGCTCCCTCCCACCTCTGGTAACTGCTAATAAACTTTGGTCTCGTTTGCCTGTTCTAAATACTTCATATCAGTGGGCTCATACAATATTTGTCCTTCTGTGATTGATTTACTTCACTCAGCAGAACATTTTCAGGGTTCAGCCACGTTGTAGCATGTATCAGTACTTCATTTCTCTTTATGGCTGAGTGATACCCCATCGTATGTACGTACCACATCTTGTTTATCCATTTATCAGTGATGGACACTTGAGTTGTTTCCACCTTTTGGCTATCGTGAATACTTAGTACAGATTTTTAAAGCCACTTTCTCACAAGGGGATTTTCACAAGGGATTTTCTCTGTAGGGTTACTAACTTGGTCCCACTTTGTAGCTCCTGGATTGGAGGTTTGAGTCTGGAACACCTGGAGGAGGGCACAGAAGCGCCACAGCAGAGTGGTTAGAAGAGCCTCCCTGGACCTCACTGCTCCAGGTGCACTGTAGGCAAGAGGGGAAGTTGCACCTTCGGCAGGAAGCCTAAAGGGCTGGCTTTCTCTGCAGCTCTGGAGCCCACATCTGTAGAGTTTGGAAACCAGGGAGCAGGTGGTGAGGCTGACATCCTCCTGGGAATCTTGAGGCTCCTGCCCAGCATTCTAGCCTGTGTGGATGGAGCATTCATCTCTGGCAGGAGTAGCCACTAGCCCCTTCACATCCTCATCCACGCTTTGGAGCTGTAAAGCCAACTCATCTAACCTCCCCCAGTTAAAAGAGCCTTTAGACATATTGAAGCCTGTCCAGACAAGTGATGAATTCTGTCTCCTTGCCCTCCACTGAGATTCCCGAGAATTGATAAGAATTTGGGTCTTGGCACCTCTTACTTCATTGTTCTGAGTGGGTTTGCTCCTCATCATTCATTCAACAGTGAAAACAGCATGCGGGAGGTGTCTGACTGCCTCCACCCAGCAGGGGGGAAGGAGAACCAAGATCAACAGCACAAGGCTGACTCCCATGAGGTGGAGGCCAACCAAGTCCCCTCTCTCCGCCATCTTTACTAATTCTGACACCAGCTGTCCCTCCCATAGCACTGTCTGCTGGGTTCAATAAATCATTGCAGTGGCCACACAACTCACAGACCATACTCACAATTATGAGGTTTATTAGCGAAGTAACAGTTACAATTCAGGCTCAAGAACGCTCAGGATACAGCTCTTCCGTCAAGGCAGCCTCTTCCAAGCTGTGCTCAAAGGCATGCCTCTGCTTGGTCCTCAGTCTCTGCCCAGAGGCATTCAGCTTCCTCTCACCATGGCCCAAGAAGCCCATCAAGCCATCTCCTTCTGACGGGTCTTTGCTGCTGGGTCTCTTGCTGGTCTCTCCTTCCTTGGTGATGGTGGGCTCCTCCCTGCTCTAGAATTGGCTCTCTTTTAAGGCAAAACTGACCAATCCCCTTGGTAGACCACAATTACTGTATCACGCAGTCACCTGGGTGGGAGTTACAAGCCCTCAGCTAGAAAGGACCACACATAAAGTAATTAATCTCACAGCCACATTCAACAAGCATTTGTCGATGTTAGGTGCTGTCAGGTTGGTTCCGACTCACAGGGACCCTACGTACAATAGAATGAAACGTGCCCTTTGCTGCGCCGTCCTCACAAATGTTTGAGCCCATTGTTGCAGCCACTGTGTCAATCCATCTCATTGAGGGTCTTCCTCTTTTTCACTTACCCTCCACTTTACCAAGTGTGATGTCCTTCTCCAGGGACTGATCCCTCTTGATAACACGTCCAAAGTACATGAAACAAAGTCTTGCCAACCTTGCTTTTAAGGAGCATTGTGGTTGTACTTCTTCCAAGGCAGGTTTATTTGTTCTTCTGGCAGTCCGTGGCATACTCAATATTCTTCACCAACACCATAATTCAAAGGCTTCGATTCTTCTCTGGTCTTCCTTATTCATTGTCCAGCTTTCCCATGCATATGAGGAAATTGAAAATACCATGACCTGGGTCAGGTGCACCTGAGTCCTCAAAGTGACATCTTTATGTTTAATACTTTAAAGAGGTCTTTTGCAGCACATTTGCCCGATGCAATGTGTCATTTGACTTCTTTACTGCTGCTTCAATGGGCGTTGATTGTGGATCCAAGTAAAATGAAATCTTCGGCAACTTCAATATTTTCTCTGTTTATCATAATATTGCTTACTGGCCCAGTTGTGAGCTTTTTTGTTTTATGTTGAAGTATAATCCAGAAGGCTGTGGTCTTTGACCTTCTTCAGTAAGTACTTCAAGTCCTCTTCACTATCAGCAAGCAAGGTTGTGTCATCTGCATACGGCAGGTTATTAATGAGTCTTCCTCCAATCCTGATGCCACATTCTTCTGCATACAGTCCAGCTTCTCAGATTATTTGCTCAGCATACAGATTGAATAAGTATACAGATTGAATTAGTGAAAGGATACAACCCTGACGCACACCTTTCCTGATTGTAAATCCCCTTATTTAACAAACTGCCTCTTGATCTGTGTATAGGTTCCACATGAGCACAATTAAATGTTCTGGAATTCCCATTCTACAGAATGTTATCCATAATTTGTTATGATCAGCACAGTCAAGTGCCTTTGCATAATCAGTAAAATACAGGTAAACATCTTTCTGGTGTTCCAAGATCTATCTGACATGAGCAGTTTTCAGCCAAGATCTATCTGACATGAACAGTAATATCCGTCATTCCACATCCTCTTCTGAATCTGGGTTGAATTTCCAGCAGTTCCCTGTCGAGGTACTGCTGTAACCGCTTTTTGAATTATCTTCAGCGAAATTTTACTTGCATGTGATATTAATTATATTGTTTAATAGTTCCCACATTCTATTGAATCATCTTTCTTTGGGATAGGCATAAATATGGGTCTCTTCCAGTCATTTGGTCAGGTAGCCATCTTCCAAATTTCTTGGCATAGACGAGTTAGTGCTTCCAGCATTGCATCTGTTTGTTGAAACTTCTCAGCTGGTTTTCCGTTAATCCCTGGAGCCTCATTTTTCACCAGTGCCTTCAATGCAACTTGGACTCCTTCCTTCAGTACCATCAGTTCTTGATCATATCCTACCTCCCAAAATGCCTGGGCGTTGACCAGTTCTTTTTGGTACAGTTACTCTGTGTATTCCTTCCATCTGCTTTTTATTTTTCCTGTGTCATTCAGTATTTTACCTATAGAATCCTTCAGTATTGCAACTCAAAGCTTTAATTTTTTCTTCCTGCCAAATGCGTTCTTCCTTTTTGGTTTTCTAACTCCAGGTCTTTGCACATTTCATTATAATACTTTACTTTGTCTTCTCAAGCTGCCCTTTGAAATCTTCTGTTCAGCTCTTTTGCTTCATCATTTCTTCTATTCACGTTAGCTACTCCATGTTCAAGAGCAAGTTTCAGAGCCTCTTCTAACATCCATTTTGGCCTTTTCTTTCTTTCTTGTGTTTTTAAAGACCTTTTGCTTTCTTCATGTATGATTCCTTTACGTCATCCCACAACTCATCTGGTCTTAGTGTTCAATGCATCAAATCTATTCTTGAGATGGTCTCCAAATTCAGGTGGGATATACTCAAGGTCGTATTTTGGCTCTCATGGACTTGTTTTGATTTTCTTCAGCTTCAACTTGAACTTGCGTATGAGCAATTGGTGGTCTGTTCCACAGTCTGCCCCAGCCTTGTTCTGACTGATGATATTGAGCTTTTCCATCACATCTTTCCACAGATATAATTGATTTGATTCCTATGTGTTCCATCCAGAGATGTCCATGTGTATAGTCCCTGGTTATGTTGTTGAAAAAAGGTATTTGCAATGAAGAAGTGTTGGTCTTGCAAAATTCTAGTATGTGATTTCTGGCATCATTTCTATCACCAAGTCCATATTTTCCAACTACCAATCCTTCTTTTTTGTTTCCGACTTCTGCATTCCTATCACCAGTAACTATTAATGCATCTTGATTCCATGTTTGATCAATTTCAGACTGCAGTGTTGGTAAAAATCTTCAGTAGCTTCATCTTTAGCAACAGTGGTTGGTGTGTAAATTTGCCAGATAGTCATATTAACTGGTCTTCCTTGTAGCTGTGTGGATATGATCCTATCGCTGACAGTGTTGTACTTTCGGATAGATCTTGAAGTGTTCTTTTTGATGGTGAATGTGAAGCCATTCCTCTTCAATTTGCCATTCCCAAGCATAGTAGACCTAATGATTTTCTAATTCAAAATGGCCAGTACTGGTCAATTTCAGCTCACTCATGCCTAGGATATTGATCCTTATCTGTTCCATTTCATTTTTGACAACTTCCAGTTTTCCTGTATTCATACATTCCACATCCTAATTATTAACAGATGTTTGTAGCTGTTTCATCTCATTTTAAGTTGTGCCACATCAGCGAACGCAGGTCCCGAGAGCTTGACTCCGTCCAAGTCATTAAGATTCTCTTCTTTGCGGAGGCAGCTCTTCCCCAGTCGTCTTTTGTGTGCCTTCCAGCCTGGGGCTCATCTTCCAGCGCTGTATCAGACAGCGTTCTGCTGCTGTTCCTGAGGTTTTCACCGACCAGTTCTTTCCAGAAGTACACCACCAGGCCTTTCTTCCTAGTCTGTCTTAGTCTGGAAGCTCTGCTGAAAACCTGTCCACCATGGGTGACCCTGCTAGTATTTGAAATGCCAGTGGCATAGCTTCCAGCATCACAACAAAACACAGGCCACCACAGCATGACAAACTGACAGACGAATATTTACAGAGTCCCAACTATAAGTCTCACACAATGGGTCCGGTGCCGAGGAAATAGGATTAAATGACGTAGATGTCATCTCTGCCATCATAGAGCTAACATCCTAGTATCATCATTACTATTTCCTATTTACCTGTAGATTTTGTAATCCTTCTAGAAAGAGGTAATAGAATTATCCTCTGCTACAGTTTTTTTTTACAGTATAGATACAGAGTCTCAGAGTTTGGTATCAAATAGACCTGGCTTCCAACTCCTCCACTTACTATGTGGACCTTGGGCAAATTATGTAACTTCTCTGAGCTTCAGTTTCAAAATCTGTAAAATAGGGATAAGAATACTGTTATGGATTGAACTGTGTCCTCAAAAAATATGTTGTAAATCCTAACCTCTATACCTGTGGATGTAATCCCATTTGGGAATAGAACTTTCTTTGTTGTCTTAGGCTAGGTTCTCTAGAGGAGCAAAACCAGTGAAGCGTATGTATGTAAATACATATCTAGAGAGATTTATTCCAAGGAAATGGCTCAGCAGTTGTGGAGGCTGGTAAGTCCCAAGTCTGTGGGTCAGGCATCAGGCTGGGGGTTTCTTCTGACTCACATGGTTGCAGGGGCCAACGAACTCAAAATCAGCAGGTCAGTAGGCAGGCTCCTGGCTCACAGGGCTGCGGGAGCTGGCAAATGCCCAAATCTGCAGGTCAGGCAACAGGTTGCTGGCTCACGTCCCAAGAACCAGACGTCATAGGACAATGAGTTGGATGCAGGATTGAGAGATCTCGAGCTTTGCCAGAACATCCGTATCTATTGGGTGCAGGCCACATCCCCAAGGAAACTCCCCTTTCAGTTGATTGGCTGCCTACATCAGATCACAAAATGGAGGATGATTACATAACAGCTGCCAAAGCACAGAATCATGGCCTACCCAAGTTGACACCTAACCTTAACCATCACATTTGTTAGGTTAATGAGGCAATTACGGTGTAGGGTATGTTTTAAGCCAATCACGTCTGAGATATAACAAGACATTAGACACAAAAGGAAGCACAAATGGGAAGATAAATGCCACATCACCTAACGATCACCAAGAAGCTGAGTAACAGAAGCTGAAGAGAGACAAGGACCTTCCCCCAGAGCTGACAGAGAGAGAAAGCTTTCCTCTAGAGCCAATGACCTGAATTTGGACTTCTAGCCTCCTAACTGTGAGAAAATAAATTTCTGTTTGTCAAATCCACCCACTTGTGGTATTTCTGTTAAAAGCAGCCCTAGATAACTGAGACAAATACCTACCTTGGAGGGTCATTATAGGAACTAAATGATGTAATTTGTGTGAAAGTCTCTATACTGCCTGCTCCATTAAACCAAAAAACCACATCAGTCGCCACTGAGTTACTTCTGACTCGTGGTGACCCCACGTGTGTCAGAGTAGAACTGAGACCCATAGGTTTTTCAGGAGCTCTAACCATTTGGAAGTTAATCACCAGGTCTTTCTTCTGAGGCACGTCTGGGTGGATTCAAACGTCCAGCCTTTATGGTTAGTGGCTGAGTGCTTAACCCTTTGTGCCACCCAGGATCATGGCAGGAATTTAATAAATGTCGATGCTCTTTTCCTTCCCCCAGGCTAAAATAATGGCCATGCTCTCTGTCCAGCAGATCCCAGTCTTCCCTTGGTGGCCTCACTGGTGAAGGGGAAGGCAAACAAGCTTTTGCTTCAAAGGTCTCTTTACAGACAGTTGTTCTACAATGGCCTCAACCATCTCTCTGGACAGAATTCCACCTTCCCCAGCGAGCACAGGACACAACAGCAACTCATGGATTCAATTATGGCCAAACCAGTCCATCACACCTTCAGCCACAACTCTTACCTGTCCTCTATTTCAAGCCCCCACCAGAAAGTCAGCCTTGGTGCTTGTTACCACTCAAAGCTGCTCATTCTCCCAAATCTCAAATTCTGAACTCCCCTTACCTAACCTTTTCTCCCTTTCCACCTCCCCTACCACTCCCTCAAGCCTATGAAACCTGCTCTGCCTTCTGTCCGCCATCTTCCTGCCCACTGACTCCCTCTGCTCCTCACAGTCCACTTCCCTCCCCCTGATTCCCATAGCTGCCCTCCCCAGCTAGACCCCAAGGATAAATGCACACTGCTGCCCTCATCCTGGCACCTTGTCCCTTTCAGCCTTCTGTGGGCCTGTACGATTGCTCTGCTTTCACCTGAGTCCCTGCCATTCATTCCATCTAGCCACTTTGCCAGCGTTTTTCAACTCTTACAGGCTTCAACTATCCAAACCTGTTCCAACTTCCCAAAACCCCCCCTAAGCCACCTTGGGCCACACTACTCTTAGCAACTAACTTTGCCCCCTGTTCAACTAAGGCCAGAACTATCCACTATCTCCTCACATAAAATGTATCTGTTTCTAATGAGATAAGAAGAAAGATCACCACCTGTCTGTCAGTTTGTTACACTGTAGTGGCTTGTGTTGCTGTGATACCAGAAGCTATGCCACCAGTATTTTAAATACCAGCAGGGTCACCCATGGTGGACAGGTTTCAGTGGAGCTTTGAGAGTAAGAGATAAAAAAGACTAGGAAAAAAGACCTGGTGATCTACTTCCAAAAATTAACTAATGAAAACCCTGTGGAGGGGCAGAGAAAGATGGTGAAGTAAGTGGACACTCCTCTTTACTCCCTTAGCATCTATCCCTCTGAACAATGAATAAAAACAAGCACAGACTGAGATCTCAGAACTCCAGATGGCAGCTGTGCTGTTGGAGAGTCAGGGTGAGTCCAGAAGCAGGGGAGAGGAGGAGCAAGGATGGCACAGAAGCTTGGAGAATCTACCCACTAACATCTGTAGCCCTCACTCATCACAGCCATTTTGGGATAGGGCTGGGCAACACCCCAGACAGGGAACACAGCAAGAGAGCTAATCTGAGAAAGCTGTAGCCCCATTTCTTTTAAGGTGGTGCAAATTAGCCATGGGAGTTCGTGGGCTGCAGAATTGGGAGGGGGTGAAGGAAGGCTGTGGTAGTGAGAAAGAGTTCTGTTGAATCATGTGAGGCCCAAGATCGACAGGCACTAGGACCAGGAGGAACTGCAAGGGCAGCAGGGCTAGGGGAGTACTTCAGACCGAGAGGTGACACAGAGGGAAATGGCTGACTCACCATGGGAGAGCCTGGGCAGGGGCACCGGTGAGGTAAAGACATAGAGAGCCCCCAACCTTTGCCACAGGAAAGTCAAGCCCCACCACTTAGGGCAAAGTCTGTGGCCAGCTAAACCCCCCCTTCCAGTGCATGCGTATTAAGTTCCAGAGATCAAGCATCTAGGACCCCTGAATCAGCAATGAAAAAAAAGCCTATGGATAAGAATGCCCTCTAGTGGTTCTCAGGAGAAGATACCAAGCCCACTCCTGCTGGGTCAGTTCTGACTCATAGAGACTGTCCAGGCATGGATCAGTAACTTGAAATTTGTCTCCAAAATTGGAGGGTGCTGAGAGACCAAAGAAAGAGGCAGTCAACTCCAGTGTGGCGGCAAAGGAGTCTTTATTAGGGAGACTTACATGTCAAGGCAGGTGGTACCGGGCAGCCATGACACCAAAACAGTTCTCTGCAACCAGTGGTAGGGCGGTAGAGGTTTTATAGTGGTCAAGGACTAAGGTGGCTCCAAACAAGAGAGTTACATAAGACTGCTTCAGCAAGGTCACATAACAGGGGCTTAGAAAAGAGCAGTGAACTAACAGAAAGCGTGAGGGCAGCCTTGCTCAGCCTCACAAAGCCCATTCTCCCCTTCAGAGACTCTGTGGGGGAGAGTGGAGCTGCCCCATGGGGTTCCCAGAGCTGAGTCTTTGTGGAGTTGGGCTGACACATCTGTATCCCACAGAGCAACTAGTGGGTGCAGGTCCTGGCCTTTCAGTTGGCAGCTGGGCACCACCAGGGCTCCAATCAGAAGAATTTCCCACAAAAAACAGAGTACAAAATTTCAAGTAAAAAATAAGAACAACAACAACTAAATGGCCCAAGTTCAACAACAACAAAAAAATAGTAAAACATGGCAAAATCACAAAAGAAGAGCCAATCAAAAGCAAAACATGAAGAAGAGGAAATTTCTCCTATGGAGACCAGACTAACACAAAGAATTGATAATTTTCAGACTATAATAATTTTACTATGGTGCTAAATATGTTTAAAGAAAACAAAAAGCTCACAGAAAACAAACTAGCAGAAATCAGGAAACAAATGGAGGAACAAAATGAAAGACTCAACAAGGAAATTGAAAGTAAAAAAAAAAAAAAAGACAACTACTGGAACTGAAGAATAAAGCAACTGAATTAGAAAAAGCAAGAGAAACACTCAATGATAGAGTCAAACAGAAAGAAGACAGAATAAGTGAACTAGAAGACAAAATAAATGAATGTATCAAGTCTCAAGAGAAACAATAGAACAAAGAATATCTAACAACCCCCAAAAGAAATATGAGATTCAATTAAGAAATCTAACATTATAATTATTGGAATCCCAGAGCACCACAGCAACAATAAAGGCACAGAAACAATTTTCCAAGAGAAATTCAGAGAAAATTTCCCAGACCTGGACAGAGAACCAAGCCTGCAAATACAGGAAGCAATACAAACACCAATCAGAAGAGATATGAAAAGATCAACTCCACACCATATCCTAATAAAATTCTTGTTAATTAAAGACAAGGAGAGAATTCTGAAAGCAGCAAGAGAAAAATACAATTTAACATACCAAGGGTCTTTCATAAGAATCAGTGTGGATTTCTTCCCAGAAATTCTAGAGGCCAGAAGACAATGGAGTGACATATATAAAGTACTGAATGAAAACAATTGCCAACCAAGAATTTTTTACCCAGCAAAGTTGTCATTCAAAAATGAAGGGGAAATCAAGACATTCCCAAACAAACAGAAAGCTCTGGGAATTTGCTACTACCAGACCAGCTTTGCAAGTATTGCTCAAGGAAGTACTCAAAATGGAAAGACAAGAGCATTAAATAAATACTCGTTATCTATACATGAAAAAAAAAATGATGAGAGAGAGATCTCCAAAAAATGCAACAACACACGCAATCAAATGGACCAAGTATATGGTATTTTCAGGAAATAAACTCAGTAATTAAATCCTGTGAACAAGACATCAAGTTTATAAGAAATAAGAAATAAGCACAAAGTAAACTTAATGACTATAGGTTGTATATTGACGTTAATGAAGGCACACCAACAGAAATGGGGGAGGGAGGAGAATACCAGGAATAGATTTATTATGTTAACGTTGCGTGTTAACTGTTGTTCATATGTTAAACATTGTTGCAGTAGTAAGTAGTGTAATGTAATACATGTGGTAACCACTAAGAAATCACCAAGAAAAAGCATTCAAAAGAAAAGAAGAAAGCAAAAAGTCTCATCACAAGAAAGCAACCAAATACAAACAAAAATAAAAAATTAGAATACAAAGAAGATACAAAATACTCAAAAAACAAATAGCAAAATGAGTGAGGTAGACACTGTTTTCAGTAATAACCTTAAATTTAAATAGTCTAAATGGCCCATGCAAAAGCCAGAGAGTGACAGAAGAGATTTTAAAAAACATGATCCATCCTTTTGCTGTCTACAAGAAATATGCCTTAGACATAAGGACACAAACAGACTGAAAACAAAAGGATGGAGAAAAATATTCCATGAAACCAGTAAGCAAAAAAGAGCAGGAGTGGCCATACTGATATTAAATAAAATAGACTTTAAATAAAAATCTATTACAAGAGATAAAGAAGGACATTACATAATAATAAAAGGGTCAATCCAGCAAGAAGTCATAACAACTATAAATATATCTGCAGTTAACAGCAATGCACCAAAACACATGAAACAAATACTAACTGATATGACAGCACAGATAGACAACTCCATAATAATAGGGGCTTCAACACACCACTTTCAATTACAGGCATATCTTGGAGATATTGCAGATTCAGTTCTAGACCACTGCAATAAAGCAAATACCACAGTAAATCAAGTCACATGATTTTTTGGTTTCCCATTGCATAATAAAAATTATGTCTACATTATACTGTAGTCTATTAAGTGTGCCCCCATGTGTCTGTCAGTTTATCCTACTTTTGGGGCTTGTGTGTTGCTGTGATGCTGGAAGCTATGCCACCAGTATTTCGTATACCAGTAGGTTCCACCCATGGTGGACAGGTTTCAGCTGACCTTCCAGACTAAGACATACTAGGAAGAAGTACCTGGAGGTTTACTTCTGAAAAGAATGAGTGAGTGAAAACCTTATGGGTAGCAGTGGAACACTGTCTGATATAGTGCCAGAAGATGAACCCCTCAGGTTGGAAGGCAATCAAAATAGGACTGGGGAAGGGCTACCTCCTCAAATACAGTTGACCTTAATGACATAGATGGAATCAAGCTTTTGGGATCTTCATTTGGTGATAACTCAAAATGAGAAGAAATGGTTGCAAACATCCATTAATAATAGGAACATGGAATGTATAAAGTATGAATCTAGGAAAACTGGAAATCGTAAAAATGAAATGAAACACATAAACAATATTGTAGGCATAAGTGAGCTGAAATGGACTAGTATTGGCCATTTTGAACCGGACAATCATGTGGCCTACTATGTGAGAAATGACGAATTGAAAAGGAATGGCATTGCCATCAACATCAAAAAGAACATTTTGAGATCTATTCTGAAGTACAACGATGTCAGTAAAAGGATAATATCCATATGCCCACAAGGAAAACCAGTTAATAGGAACATTATACAAATATACTCACAAGCTATTAAGGGCAAAGATGGAGAAATTGCAGATTTTTACCACCTTCTGCAGTCTGAAATTGATGGAACATGCAATCAGATGTATTGATAATTACTGGTTATTGGAATGCAAAAGTTGGAAACAAAGAAGGATTGGTAGTTAGAAAATATGGCCTTTGTGATAGAAATGATGCCGGAGGTCGCGTGATTGAATTTTGCAAGACCAAAGACTTCTTCATTGCAAATACCTTTTCAACAGCATAAACGGTGACTATACACCTGGACCTCGCAGGATAAAATACACAGGAATTAAATCAACTATATCTGCAGAAAGAGATGATGGAGAAGCTCAAGATCATCACTCAGACCAAGGCCAGAGACCGACTATTCAAGTTCAAATTGAAGCTGAAGAAAATTAAAACAAGTCCACGAGAGCCAAAGTACGACCTTGAGTGTATCCCACCTGAATTTGGAGAACATCTCAAGGATATATTTGACACATTAAACACTAATGACCAAAGACCAGATGAATTCTAGAATGACATCAAGGAGATCATGTATGAAGAAAGCTAGAGGTCATTAAAAAGGAAGGAAAGAAAAGACCAAAAAGAATGCCAGAAGAGACTCTGAAACTTGCTCCTGAGGGTTGATTAGCTAAAGCAAATGGAAGAAATGATGAAGTAAAAGAGCTGAACAGAAGGTTTCAAAGGGTAGCTTGAGAAGATGAAGTATTATAATGACATGTGCAAAGACCTGGGGATAGAAAACCAAAAGGGAAGACCACGCTCTGCATTTCTCAAGCTGAAAGAACTGAGGAAAAAATTCAAGCTTCAAGCTGCAATAGTGAAGGATTCTATGGGCAAAATACTGAACAATGCAGGGAGAATCAAAAGAAGATGGGGGGAATACACAGTCAGTGTAGCAAAAAGTATTGGTTGACATTCAGTCATTTCAGGAGGTAGCATATGATCAAGAACCGATGGTACTGAAGGAAGAAGTCCAAGTTGCCCTGAAAGCATTGTGAAAAACAAGGCTCCAGGAATTGACAAAATAGCAATTGAGATGCTTCAACAAATGCATGCAGTGCTGGAAGTACTCACTTGTCTATGCCAAGAAATTTGGAAGACAGCTACCTGGCCAATCAATGGGAAGAGATCCATATTTATGCCCATTCCAAAAAAATGGTGATCCAACCAAACTTGGAAATTATCAAACAATATCATTAATACCATACACAAGTAAAATTTTGCCGAAGATCATTCAAAGGCAGTTGCAGCAGTACATTGTCAAGGAACTCCCAGAAATTCAAGCTAGATTCAGAAGAGGATGTGGAACAAGGGATATCATTGCTGATATCAATGGATCCTGGCTGAAAGCAGAGAATAACAGAAAGATGTTTACTTGTGTTTTATTGACTATGCAAAGGCATTTGACTGTGTCAGTCATAACAAATTATGGATAACATTGGGAAGAATGGGAATTCCAGAACACTTAATTGTGCTCATGAGGAACTTGTACATAGATCAAGAGGCAGTTATTTGAACAGAACAAGGGAA
Organism: Loxodonta africana; assembly: GCF_030014295.1. Taxonomy (NCBI): domain Eukaryota; kingdom Metazoa; phylum Chordata; class Mammalia; order Proboscidea; family Elephantidae; genus Loxodonta; species Loxodonta africana. The sequence goes on from NC_087358.1 coordinate 73,117,982, forward strand.
CACTGCATGGTTTAAAGTCAGGAAAGGTGTGTGTCAGGGTTGTATTCTTTCACCATACTTATTCAGCCTGTATGCTGAGCGAATAATCCACGAAGCTTGACTACATTAAGAAGAATGGGGCATTGGGATTGGAGGAAGACTCATTAACAACCTGCCATATGCAGATGACACAACCTTGCTTGCTGATAGTGAATAGGACTTGAAGCACTTACTGATGAATATCAAAGACCACAGCCTTCAGTATGGATTATACCTCAACATAAAGAAAACAAAAATCCTCACAACTGGACTACTAAGTGACATCACGATAAACAGAGAAAAGATTGAAGTTGTCAAGGATTTTCTTTTACTTGGATCCACGGAGAAAAGATTGAAGTTGTCAAGGATTTTCTTTTACTTGGATCCACGGTCAACGCCCATGGAAGCAGCAGTCAAGAAATCAAAAGATGCATTGCATTGCGCAAATCTGCTGCAAAAGGCCGCTTTAAAGTGTTAAAAAGCAAAGATGTCACCTTGAAGACTAAGGTACACCTGACCCAAGCCATGGTGTTTTCAGTCGCCTCATATGCATGCAAAAGCTGGACAATGAATAAGGTAGACCAAAGAAAAATTGACGCCTTTGGATTATGGTGTTGGCAGAGAATATTGACTATACCACAGACTGCCAGAAGAACGAACAAATCTGTCTTGGAAGAAGTACAGCCGGAATGCTCCTTAGAAGCAAGGATGGCAAGACTACATCTCACATACTTTGGACACGTGATCAGGAATGATCAGTCCTGGGAGACATCATGCTTGGTAAAGTAGAGGGTCAGTGAAAAAGAGGAAGACCCTCAATGAGATGCATTGACACAGTGGCTGCAACAATGGGCTCCAGCATAACAACTGTCATGAGGATGGCACAGGGCCAGGCAGTGTTTCCTTCTGTTATGCATAGGATCGCTATGAGTCAGAACCAACTCAACGAACCTAACAACAATAACGACATAAAGAGTGCAATAACAGTATGTCTAAAAAAACAATGTACCCAGAAAAAAAAAACCAATGTACATAATTTAAAAAAAAATACTTTCTGGCTAAAAAATGCTAACCATTATCTGAGCCTTCAGCAAGTCATAATTTTTTTTGCTAGTGGAGGGTCTTGCCTTGATGTTGATGGCTGCTGACTTATCAGGGTGGTGGTTGCTGAAGGTTGGGGTGGCTGTGGTAATTTCTTAAAGTGCACAGGGTCACTATGAGTCGGAGCCGACTCGACAGCACCTAACAACAACAACAACAAAGACAACAATTAAGTTTGCCACATCAGTTGACTCTCCCTTTCACAAAAGATTTCTTTATAGCATGCAATGTTGTTTGATAGCATTTTACCCACAGTAGAACTTCTTTCAAAATTGGAGTCAGTCTTCTCAAACCCTGCTGCTGCTTTGTTAACTAAGTTTATGTATTATTCTAAACCCTTTGTTGTCATTTCAACAGTGTTCACAGCATCTTCACCAGGAGTAGATTTCATCTCAAGAAACCACTTTCTTTGCTCATCCATAAGACGCAACTCTTCACCTGTTAAAGTTTTATCATGAGATTGCATCAATTCAGTCTCATCTTCAGGCTCCACTTCTAGCTTTCTTGCTATTCCCACCATATCTGCAATTACTTCCTCCACTGAAGTCTTGAACACCTGAAAGTCATCCATGAGGCTTGGAATCAACTTCTTCCAAATTCCTCTCATGAGTAATGAACGTTCTTAGTGGCATCTAGAATGTTGAATCCTGTCCAGAAGATTTTCAGTTTGCTTTGCCCAGATCCATCAGAGGAATCACTTTCTATGGCAGTTATAGCCTTACAAAATGCATTTCTTAAATAATAAGATTTGAAAGCCAAAATTACTCTTTGATCCGTGGGCTGCAGCATGGATGGTGTGTTAGCAGGCATGAAAACAACGTTAATCCCCTTGTACATGTCCACCAGAGCTCTTGGATGGCCAGGTGCATTGTCAAGGAGCAGTAATATTTTGAAAGGAATCTTTTTTTCTGAGCAGTAGGTCCCAACAGTGGGCTTAAAATATTCAGTAAACTGGGTTATAAACAGATGAGCTGCCATCCAGGCTTTGTTACATTTATAGAGCACTGACAGAGTAGGTTTAGCATCATTCTTAAAGGCCCTAGGATATTTGGAATGGCAAATGAGCATTGGCTTCAACTTAAAGTCACCAGTTGCATTAGCCCCTAACAAGAGAATCAGCCCGTCTGTTGAAGCTTTAAAGCCAGGCAGTGACTCCTCTCCAGCTGTAAAGGTCCTAGATGGCATCTTCTTCCGATACAGGGCCGGAAATCTGTTGTCTAGCACAGCCGCCTTCATCAATCCTCTTAGCTGGATCTTCTGGAATGACTTGCTGCTGCTTCTACATCAGCACTTGCTGCTTTGCCTTGCACGGAGACAGCTTTTTTCCTTAAACCTTGTAAACCAACCTCTGCTACCTTCAGACTTTTCTTCTGCAGCTTCCTCACCTCTCTCAGCCTTCAGAAAGTTGAAGAGAGTTAGGGCCTTGCTCCGCATCAGGCTTTGGCTTACGGGAATGTTGTGGCTGGCTTGATCACTTATCCAGACTGCTAAAACTTTCTCTATATCAGCAATAAGGCTGTTTCACTTTCTTATCATTTGTGTGTTTACTGGAGTAGCGCTTTTAACTTCCTTCAAGAACTTTCATTTGCATTCACAACTTTGCTGTTTGGTGTAAGAGGCCTAGCTTTTGGCCTGTCTCAGTTGACATGCTTTCCTTACTAAGTTTAATCATTTCTAGCTTTTGATTTAAAGTGAGAGACGTGGTACTCTTCCTTTCACTTGAACACTTAGAGGCCATTGTAGGGTTATTAACTGGCCTAATTTCAGTATTGTCATGTCTCAAGGAATAGGGAGGCCCCAGGACAGGGAAAGAGACGGGGGAATGGCCGGTCAGGGGAAAAAAAGATCACTAAGGACATTAAGAACTTAAATAAAATCCTAAGCCAGCTGGACCCAACAGACATGTAGAGAACCCACCACCCAGCATCAGAACAATACATATTCTTCTCCAGCTCTCGTGGATCATTTTCTAGAAGAGATCACACACTAGGACATAAAACAAGTCTCAAAAAATTTTAAAAGATTAAAATCATACAAAGCATCTGTTCTGACCATAATGGTATGAAACTAGAAATCAATAACAGGAAAAATAAATAAATACATGGAAAACTACATAATACACTACTTAAAAACTACTGGGTCACAGAAAAAATCAAAAGTGAAATTAAAAATTCCTGCGATCAAATGAAAAGGAAAACAACATATCAAAATCTTTGGGACACAGCAAAAGCGGTACTCAGGGAAATTCACAGCAATAAATGCCTACATTAAAAAAAAAAAAAAGAAAGACACCGACCACTGTGACAGAGATCACAATAAAGGGTTTCAGACAGAGTGGGAGAAAAATATAGAACGAAATTCAAATTCACAAAAAAATACTAGATTTACTGGTCTGACAGAGACTAGAGGAACCCCAGAGACTGTGGTCCCCAGACACTCTGCTAACTGAAACTGAAGCCCCTCTCAAACTCTACCTTTCAGCCAAAATTTAGACAGGCCTATAAAACAAACAATAACCCATGTGAGGAATGTGCCTCTTAGTTCAATCAAATATACGAGACCAAATGAGCAACACCTGCCCAAAAGGAAAGACGAGCAGGCAGGAAGAGACAGGAAAACTGGACAAATGGACATAGAGAACCTGGAATGGAAAGGGGGAGAGGTTGACACATTTCTGAGATTGCAACCTATGTCACAAAACAATTTGTATATAAATTTTTGAATTGTTTTAGTTTGTGCTGTAAACTTTCACCTAAAGCACAGTAAAATTAAAAAGAAGATCCAAAATCATTAACTTAAACTGACAGCTTGAGCAAATAGAAAAGGAAGAACAAAGGAAGCCAAAAGCTACCAGAAAAAAAGGAAATAATAAAGATCCATTACCCGTTGCCATCAAGTCGATTCCCACTCATAGCAGCCGTATAGGACAGAGTAGAGCTGCCCCGTAGAGTTTCCAACGAGCACCTGGTGGGTTCAAACTGCCGACCTTTTGGTTAGCAGCTGTAACACTTAACCACTATGCCACCAGGGTTTCTACAATAAAGATCGGGGCAGGAATAAATAAAATAGAAAAACAATAGAAAGAATCAACAAAACCAGAAGTTGGTCTTTGAAAGGGTCAATGAAATAGACAAACTACTGGCTAGACTGACAAAAGGAAAAAAACAGAAGAGGCAAATAACCAAATTAAGAAATGAAATTGGTGACGTTACAATCAATCCAAAAGAGATAAAGATCATAACTGATTACTATAAAAAACTGTACTCTAACAAATTTGAAACCTAGATGAAATGGACAAATTCCTACACACTACCTACCCAAACTAACACAGAGACAGAAAATTTAAATAGATCTATTGCAAAAGAAGAGATTGAATTTGTCATTTAAAAAAACTGCCAACAACTACAACAACAAGCCCAGAAACAGATGGCTACACTGGAGAATTCTACCAAACATTCAGGGAGCTGACACCAATCCTACTCAATCTCTTCAAAAACATAGAAAAGGAAGGAACACTACTGAACTCTTTCTATGAAGCCAGCATAACCCTGATACCCAAACCAGGCAAAGACAACACAAAATAACAATAGAAAATTACATACCAATATCCCTTACGAACATACCTGTAGAAATTTTCAACAAAATTCCTAGCCAACAGACTTCAGCAACATATGAAAGAAACTATACACCATGATCAAGTGGGATTTATACCAGGATTATAAGGGTGGTTCAACATTAGAAGAAAAAAAAAAAAGAACCTTATGATCATGTCAATTGATGCAGAAAGGACATTTGATAAAATTCAACACCTTTTCCTGATAAAAACTCTCAGCAAAAAGGAATACAAGGGAAATTTCTCACCGTAATTAGGGGCATATATACAAACCCAACAGCCAACATTATACTCAACTGAAAAAGGCTGAAAACCTTCCCTTTGAGAATGGAAATGAGACAAGGATACCCATTATCCCCACTCTTATTCAACATTGTACAGGAAGCTCTAATGAAAGCAATCGGACGAGAAAGAGAATAAAAGGTATCCAAATGAGAAAGGAAGATGTTAAACTATCTCTATTCACAGATGACATGATCCTATACGGAGAAGACCCTAAAGATTCCACAAGAAAGATGCTAAAACTAACAGAAAAATTCAGTAACATTGTAGGGTACAAGATCAACACACAAAAATCAGTTGGGTTCCTCTACACTAACAAAGACTACTAAAAAAAAAATCAAGAAAACAATACTATTTACGATAGCCCCCAAGTCAATAAAATACCTGTGGATTAACCTAACCAGGGACATGAAAAACCTACACAATGAAAATTATAAAACACTATGACAAGAGACTAAAAGAGGCCTACAAAAATGGAAAGACATCTGTGCTCATGGATTGGAAGACTTAAGATAGTGAAAACGTCAATTCTACCTAAAGCAATCTACAGATACAATGCAACCCTGATACAAATCACAACATTCTTTACTGAAATGGAAAAGCTAATGACCAGCTTCATATGGAAAAGAAAGAAACCCCAAATAGCCAAAGCAATATTGAAGAAAAAGGACAAAGCAGGAGGCCTCACTTCCTGATATCAGAACATACTATACAGCCACTGTAATCAAAACACCCTGGTATTGGTTCAACAATAGGCACATAGACCAGTGGAATAGCATTGAGAACTCAGAATTAAACCCACCCCTTTGACCAAGGGGTCAAAGTCCATTCAATGGGGAAGAAACAGTCTCTTCAACAAATGGTGCTGGCAAAACTGGATATCCACCTGCAGAAAAAATGAAGCAGGACCCATACTTCCTACCATACACAAAAACTAACTCAAAATGGATCAAAGACCTAAATGTTAAATCTAAAACTATAAAATTCCTGGAAGAAAACGTAGGGAGAAAATAAAATAACAAATGCATGAACAGAAGAAGACAAAAGAAATGGGGCCTCATAAAAATTAAAAATGTATACTCATCAAAAGACTTTATTAAAAGAGTAAATAGACAACCTACAGACTGGGAAAAAATCTTTGGAAGCAACTTATCCAGTAAGGATCTAATTTCTAAAGTTCTATAGAAAACTGCAACAACTCAACAACAAAAAGACAACCCAATCACAAAATGGGCAAAAGACATGAACAGAATCTTCACCAAAGAGGACATCCAAGCAGCCAGCAAACACATGAAATGATGCTCGTGATCATTAGCCATTAAAAAGAGATGCAAATCAAAACTACAGTGAGATACCATATTAAAAAATTACCACCGTTAAATGGCACTGATTAAAAAAACGGGTAACAAATATTGATGAGGGTGTGGGGAGGTTGCTGGTGAGACTATAAAATGGTACAGCCACTATGGAAAATTGTATGGCTCTTTCTCAAAAAACTAGAACTAGAACTACGCTGTGATCCAGCAGTCCCACACCTAGGTGAAAAAAAAAACCAAACCCTTTGCCGTCGAGTCAATTCCAATTCACAGCGACCCTGTAGAACCGTAGCATTTCCAAGGAGCAGCTGGTGGATTCAAACTGTCTACCTTTTGGTTAGAAGCCATAGCTCTTAACCACTGTGGCACCAGGGCTCTGGTATATACCCTAAAAAAGTAGGGACCTAAAAATAATGACGGGAACAGACATATGCACACCTATGTTCATTGCCATTTTATTCACAATAGCAAATAAATGGAAACAACCAAAGTGCCCATCAATGATCGAATGGTTAAGCAAACTGTGGTACATACACAATGGACTACTACGCAACCACAGAGAACAATGACGAGTCCACAAAACACAGCGTGGATGGACGTGGAGGGCGTGATGCTAAATGAAGCAAGTCCAGCATGTAAGGACAGATACTGTACGGTCCCTCTTTTATAAGAAGACAAGAATAGATACATAGCGAGAGACTAATGTTCGTTGGTGGTTACCTGACAGGGAGGGGAGAAGGGGAAATTATGCTTTAGATCATAAAAACTTGTTTGTTTTTTGGTGATGGGAAAGGCGGCACCTACCAAATGTGGATGTAGTGAGCACAGCACAACCAAACTTAAAACACATGTCCAAGTGCATATGGATAGGTACCGAACTATTGGTATACTGGTAGGTACAGGTGTGTACATAGGTGAGAACAGGTAGAAGTGGCTATAAAAAAAAATTTTTTTTTTTTTTATAGGTACAGGTAAATACAAATATGTGGGTGCAGGCACATATATTCATTGGAAACAAAAATACGGATCCTCCACAGACATAACCAAAGGCATTTCAAGATTGGTTTTCTGGGTTTAAAAGCTTAGGACAATAGTCTCATGGAACAACTCAGACAACTGGTACAATATAGTTCACAAAGATCATGATCTGCATCCTAGTGAAGTGAGTAGCTTCTGGTATCCCAAAAGCTTGTGAGCAGCCATCTGAGACACAACTACAGATCTCTACTCACCAGGAGCGAAACAATAAGAAGGTAACCAAAAGCTCAGAGAAGAAACAAGTCTACACAAGCCACAACCTCATCTACCCTGAAACCAGAAGAACTAGATGGTGCTCAGCTACCGCCATTAACCGCTCTGACCAGGGTCACAATAGATGATCCAGGACAGAATGGGAGAAAAATGTGGAGTAGAACTCAAATTCTTATTAAAAAAAAAGAAAACAAAAACAGACAAACTGGAAGAGTAAACAACAGAGCCCCCTGGGACTATTGCTGTGAGACACTCTTTAAACCTAGAACTGAGCCCATCCCCTGAGATCACCTTTTAGGGACATAACAGAGTGACACACAAAATAAAAGATATTACCCATGCAATTGGTGCTCTACTTAAAAACCATCAGTATAAGACCAAAAGGTCAACAGTTACTCAAAAGCAAGGATGAGAAGGTAAGGGGGCAGGGAAACTAGAGCACTGGAAAGGGAACAAACTGAACACAAACAAAGTTGCTGATGCATTGTGATAAATGTAATTAACATCACTGAACAATTTGTGTGGAAATTGTCAAATAGAAACCTAACTTCCTATACAAACTTTGACCAAAAACTCAATAAAATATTATTTAAAAAAACACTATCACAACAGAGTATTGCCCGATAGAGTGCTGGAAAATGAGCTCTTAGGTTGGAAGGGACTCAAAATACACAAAATACAAAATAAAATTGGAGTCGAGCACACCAGCGACTGCACAGGACTGGGTGATTTGTCCTGGTGTACATGGTGGGTCACCATGAGTTGGAGTCGAGCACACCAGCGACCACGCAGGGCTGGGTGATTTGTTCTGGTGTACGTGGTGGGTCACCATGAGTTGGAGTCGAGCACACCAGCGACCGCGCAGGACTGGGTGATTTGTTCTGGTGTACATGGTGGGTCACCATGAGTTGGAGTCGAGCACACCAGCAACCACGCAGGGCTGGGTGATTTGTTCTGGTGTACGTGGTGGGTCACCATGAGTTGGAGTCGAGCACACCAGCGACCGCGCAGGACTGGGTGATTTGTTCTGGTGTACATGGTGCGTCACCATGAGTTGGAGCCGACTTGATGGCAACCAACAAAAAAAGGAGAATCAAGAAGTGACTAATGAGCAGACTGGATCTACTGCCAGGCCCGTTGCCCTTGGAAGGGGTCTGAAAATACAAGCTGGGAGAAGGAAGGAAATTGGTTTGTGCAGCTGGAGCCTACTGGTCCTACTTCTACTCCGGTGAGCTACGTTCTGCTTCCTGCCAGATGAGCCCCCTGTGCCCAAAGCAGCTAAATCGTCCCGTGCCAGGGGCTCGGGGATTCTCCTTGGCCATAAAGCTCAGGGGCTGTGGGGCTGTGTTCTTTGCCTGAGCTGGCTTCGTGGGCCTTGCTCTTTTGGTCAGTTTCAAAGCTCAGGGCACCACTCTGGGGCTCGGGGGAGTTTCCTCTGTCCAGCCCGCCATTGCTGGAAGTGGTGGCCTGGCTGCAGCAATGGAGGTGGACCCTCTAAGACACCTGGCAGTGGGCTCAGGGTTGTGACCCAACCACATGTCGTCGTCTGTCTGAATCTCCTCGCGCCGCCATAACAAACTGCCACACAGTGGACAGGTTTAAAGAACGCAATGTTTTGTCTTATAGTTCTGGAGGTTAGGAGTCCGAATTCAGGGTGTCAGTGGGGCCATGCTCTCTCTGCCCACTCCGGGGGAAGACCGCTCCTTGGCTCATAGATGCATCTTCGCATGGCATCTGTTGCCCCCATTGTAGACTATCTGTGTCCTCTCCTGATAAGACACCACTCTGCTCTAGTGTGAGCTCATTAACGGATGACATCTTCAAAGACCCTTTTTCAAACGAGGTCACATTCACAGGTGCAGGGCTTAGAACTTCAACCTATCTTTTGCGGGGAGACAGTTCAGCCATAACACCATCCCAGGGAACTCTGCCTGGTCACGATTCTGTTCAGGTCTCACCTGGCCGTGGCTCTCACTGAAGCTTTCAGTTAGGTGTGACCTGGCCTTCCTTTCCTGTCCTATATGCTAAGCCTTGCCTCTCAGACATTCGGTCACACTCTTTCCTGGGGGCTGAACCTGAGTTTTCAGCCGACTGCTACATACCCTACAGTGTGTACATCTGGCTTACCAGTGCCCCCAAATCAACAGAACTCACACCACACCACCACATACACACTTACACACTGAGAAGAACCAGCTGCTCTTCCTCTGGGATCTCTCAGTTCTGTTCATGTTTCTCCCCTCTCCTCGTCATTCACATTCAGAACCTGGGAGTGAAGAACCAAGATAGCCTCGTGAAAAGAATGATTTTGGAGTCACACATACCTGGATTTGAACCCCATCCCTAAGGCTTACTAGCTGTGTGAACCTAATCAAATTACTTATCTCTCAGCCTTGGTTTCCTTATTTGCAAAGTGGAGGAATCAGGGCCAGGACTAGGGAGAGGTGAGCAAGGCCCTCACCTCAGGTATAAATCCCAAGAGGGGTCCACAAATGCAGGTCTCAAGATTAATAACATGTTAAGGAAGGAGGCCTACTTCATAGGGGTGTTCTGTGGAATAAATGAGACCAAGAAGCAAAGGCTGGCACAGTGAGATATCGTTTCCACTTTTCAAATTAGCAAGGATTTTTAAAATAATACTTATATTGGCTTTTAGCAGGAACAACCTTTTTGGAAAGAAGTGTGGCAATAGATCTAACAGTAGCCTTAAAAATGCTTATACCTAAAATGTCACGAAAGGAGAGACTGGAAGGGCTAACTCATTAGGGGGAGAGCAAGTGGGAGTACGGAGTAAGGTGTATATAAACTTATATGTGACAGTTTGACTTGATTTGTAAACGTTCACTTGAAGCTCAATAAAAGTTAATAAAAAAAAAAAGGCAGTGACTCAAACAAAACAAGGGGATACTGTGTGGTTTAAAGTCAGGAAAGGTGTGTGTCAGGGTTGTATGCCCTTTCACCATATTTATTCAATCTGCATGCTGAGTGGATAATCTGAGAAGCTGGACCATATAAAGAAGAATAGGGCATCAGGATTGAAAGAAGACTCATTAACAACCTGCCTTATGCAGATGACACAACCTTCCTTGCTGAAAGTGAAGAGGACTTGAAGCACTTACTAATGAAGATCAAAGACCAGAGCATTCGGTGTGGATTACATCTCAACATAAAGAAAACAAAAATCCTCACAGGTGGACCAATAAGCAATATCATGATAAATGGGAAAAAGACTGAAGTTGTCAAGGACTTCTTTTTACTAGGATCCACAATCAACACCCATGGAAGCAGGAGTCAAGAAATTAAACGATGCATTGCATTGGGCAAATCTGCTGCAAAAGACCTGTTTGGAGTGTTAAAAAGCAAAGATGTCACTTAAAGGACTAAGGTGTGCTTAACCCAAGCCACGGTGTTTTCAATCCCTTCATATGCATGTGAGAGCTGGACAATGAATAAGGAAGACCAAAGAAGAATTGATGCCTTTGAGTGTTGAAGGAGAATATTGAATATACCGTGAACTGCCAGAAGAATAAACAAATCTATCTTGGAAGAAGTACAGCCAGAATGGTCATTAGAAGCAAGGATGGCGAGACTTCATTTCACATACTTTGGACATGTTATCAGGAGGGATCATTTCCTAGAGAAGGACATCATGCTTGGTAAAGTAAGAGCTCAACCAGAAAAAAGACGAAGACCCTCAATGGTATGGGTTGTAATTGCAGCGGCTGCAACATCGGGCTCAAGCATAACAACGACTGTGAGGATAGCGCAGGACCCAGCAGTATTTTGTTCTGTTTTACAAAGGGCTGCTGTGAGTCAGAACGAACTTAACGGCACCCAACAATGACATCAACACATACTCTTTAATTTTAAACATTTACATAAATATTACATAAAATGAAAAGTTTTCTGAGTAAAAGCAGATTCTAAAATACTGAAAAAAAAAATGCTTATGCCTACTGATTCAGTTCCCAAGACACTATCCCAAAGAAGGAGTCCCTGGGTGGTGCAAATGGTTATTGTGCTTGGCTGCTAACTGAAAGGTTGGCGGTTCGAGTTCACCCAGAGGTGCCTCAGAAGAAAGGCCTGGGCATCTACTTCTGAAAAATCAGCCATTGAAAACCCTATGGAACTCGGTTCTACTCTGACACACGTAGGGTGTCCATGAGTCAGAGTCGACTCTCTGTCAACAGGTTTTATTCCAAAGAAATTATCCAAATGGAGGCAAAGACTTATGCATCTGTTTGTCACAGCACAATTTATAAAGGCTCACCACTGGGGGCAGCCTGAACATGCAGAGATTAAGGAACTATGCCCTGGAACATTATATACTCATGACAGGTAATGCTGCAATCCATTTTTGATGACATAGGGGAAAGCTTGATATAACTTAAAGCTACAAAAATTAGGCTATAACCCCATATATACAACTTACCCTTGGCCACACAAAACAATGCAGACCAAAGCAGATCGCGAAGACGTATGACAAAGTATAATAGCTTTTGCTTCTGGGTGGTAGAATCACGGCTGGTATTTTTTTCTTTCATTTTTGAACTTGACATCTTTTCGATGATAAGCATTTATTAATTTTATAATTAAAAAATAAAGATAATAAAACTAGAGGAGCCCAGGCAACTTTGTGTTCTCTTAGTCTCCACATCAGGTCGGCCCTCTGCTCCTGCTAACTCCACCTTTCTGGGTTTAATGTGTTTTTTCCTTCCTTTCCCTTCCACCCAGTTACACAGGTGGTGTGGACTACTGGTTAGAGCAAGGGTCCTCTGTCCTGGCTCCTGCCTCACTAGCTGTGAGACCTTGACCAAGCCCCTTAACTTTCTGTGACTCAGTTTCCTCATCTGGAAAGTGAAGACAATCAGAACCTCACTCCACCTCCCAGGGGAGCTGTCTTCATGGACAGATGCTGGCTTCCTGGACCGCTGCAGGCTGGCCGGCAAGGATGTTAGCAGTAGGACCGTGATAGGCCAGGGGCCCTTTCCCCATTTCACCTACCACATGATCTACTGCCATACCATGCCACCAATGCCAACTCCATATTAACAACAGGAACTCGGGTAGTCCCTATCTGGTGTGGGGGGAAGGGGCAATTATGACCAAAATGGAATATCCCAATGACATGCAGAACGATAGCCTCAAGCTGTAAAGAAATCTCTCCACATTGTTGCCTGAGAGTCATATCTACTGTCATTAAAAAACAGTTGCTGTCCAGTTGATTCCGACTCCCAATAGTTGCCCACTCCTCTCCATCTACACACAGCTGCCAATTATTGTTTAAAAACAGTCGTTTGCCCATTCTCCTGCTAAAAACTCTTGCGTGGCTCCCTCTTCCTGACTCTTATGGATTGAATTGTGCCTCCCCTAAAAAAGATGTATTGAAGTCCTAACACCTGTACCTGTGAACATGACCTTGTTTGGAAATAGGGTCTTTGAAGATGTTCTCAGTTAACATGAGGTCATGCTGGAGCAGGGTGGTCCTAATCCAGCTGAGTGGTGTTCTGTAGAAGAGGAGAAGACCCAGCGAGGACACAGAGGGAAGATGGTCATGTGACGATGGAGTGATGCTGCCACAAGCTGAGGAACACCTGGAGCTGCCCGAAGCTGAGAGAGGCAAGAAAGCGTCTTTGTCCTGGAGCCTTCAGGGAGAAAATGGCCCTGCCAACACCCTCAATTCAGACATCTAGCTTCCAGAACTGTGAGAGAATGAATTTCTGTTGCTTAAACCACCCACTTTGTGGTACTTGTTAAGGCAGACACAGGAAGTGAATACACTGATGAGGCAAAAGTGCCCTCTCACTAGACTGGCCCGGGCCTCACCACCTGGTCGCCTCACCTGTCCCCTCTGAGCACTTACTGTTCTATGCTCCAGCCAGATGTACCTTGTGCGTCCCCACCTCTGTTCCAAAGCTCAGGTTATTCCCCCAACTCACCCTCTCTGCTCACCTCCTCCAGGAAGCCTGTCCTGGTTATCACAGCCAGAGGCATCCTTCCTGCTGCTGTGGATGCACTAGTATTTGGTTTGTCCCCGACTTGCGACAAATTTCAGGTTACTTAGCATTGTAGTTATTTAGGCACGGCATTTGTCTACCCAGACAAACTATAAACTAGTACTTAGTGAAAAATAACCAATAAAAAACCGGTTGCCATGCAGTCAGTTCGGACTCGTGGCGACCCTATGTGTGTCAGAGTAGAACTGTGCCCCACAGGGTTGTTGTTGTTTTTTTTTTAATACAACTTATTTTATTTTTGTTGTTGTTGAGAATATACACAGAAGAACATACACCAATTCAACAATTTCTACATGTACAACTTAGTGACATTGATTACATTCTTCAAGTTGTGCAACCATTCTCACCCTCCTTTTCCAAGTGTTCCTCCCCATTTATATTAACTCACTGCCCTGTAAGGTTCCTATCTAATCTTTCGAATTACTGTTGTCAGCTTGATCCCATATAGTTAGATCTTGAAAGAGCACGATGCTCAAGGCAGACATTCTTTACTAGTTAAGCTAAACTATTATTTGGGTTTAAGAGGATTTCAGGGGATATTTTTGGTTTAATGTTTAAAGATAATCTCAGGGTAATAACTTCAGAGGTTCATTCAGCCTCCATGGCTCCAGAAAGTCTGTATTTCATGAAAATTTGAAATTCTGTTCTATATTTTCCCCCTTTTGATCAGGATTCTTCTATAAAATCTTGGATCAAAATGTTCAGTAATGGTATTGTTTTTGTTAGGTGCTGTCAAGTCAGTTCTGACTCATAGTGACCCTATGCACAACAGAACAAAACATTGCCCTGTCCTGTGCCATCCTTACAATCACTGTTATGCTTTAGCTCATTGTTGCTGCCACTGTGTCAATCCACCTCGTTGAGGGTCTTCCTCTTTTCCACTGACCCTGTAGTTTGCCAAGCATGATGTCCTTCTCCAGGGACTGATCCCGCCTGAGACTATGTCCAAAGTATGTAAGATGCAGTCTCGACATCATTGCTTCCAAGGAGCATTCTGGTTGTACTTCTTCCAAGACAGATTTGTTCGTTTTTTCGGCAGTCCATGGTATATTCAATATTCTTCGCCAACACCACAATTCAAAGGCGTCAATTCTTCTTCAGTCTTCCTTATTCATTGTCCAGCTTTCACATGCATATGATGCAATTGAAAATACCATGGCTTGGGTCAGGTGCACCTTAGTCTCCAAGGTGACATCTTTGCTTTTCAACATTTTAAAGAGGTCCTTTGCAGCAGATTTATCCAATGCAATGTGTCTTTTGATTTCTTGACTGCTGCTTCCATGGGTGTTGATTGTGGGTCCAAGTAAAATGAAATCCTTGACAAATTCAATCTTTTTCTGGTCCAGTTTGTGAGAATTTTTGTTTTCTTTATGTTGAGGTGCAATCCATACTGAAGGCTGTGGTCTTTAATCTTCATCAGTAAGTGCTTCAGGTGCTCTTCACTTTCAGCAAGGAATGTTGTGTCGTCTGCATAACGCAGGCTGTTAATGAGTCTTCCTCTGTCCTGACGCCCCATTCTTCATATAGTCCAGCTTGTCAGATTATTTGCTCAGCAAACAGATTGAATAGGTATGGTGAAAGGGTTCAACCCTGATGCACACCTTTCCTGACTTTAAACCAATCAGTATCCCCTTGTTCTGTCCCAACAACTGCCTCTTGATCTATGGAAAGGTTCCTCATGAGCACAATTAGGTATTCTGGAATTCCCATTCTTCACAATGTTATCCATAATTTGTTATGATACCCATAGTTGAATGCCTTTGCATAGTCAATAAAACACAGGTAAACATCCTTCTGGTATTCTCTGCTTTCAGCCAGGATCCCTCTGACATCAGCAATGATATCCCTGGTTCCACGTCCTTTTCTGAAACCAGCCAGAATTTCTGGCAGTTCTCTGTCAATATACTGCTGCAGCCATCTTTGAATGATCTTCAGCAAAATTTTCTTGTGTGTGATATTAATGATATTGTTCTATAATTTCCATATTCAGTTGGACCACCTTTCTTGGGAATAGGCATAAATATGGATCTCTTCCAATCAGTTGGCCAGGAAGCTGTCTTCCATATTTCTTGGCATAGATGAGTGAGCACCTCCAGCGCTGCATCCATTTGTTGAAACATCTCAATTGATGTTCCGTCAGTTCCTGGAGCTTTGTTTTTCGCCAATGCCTTCAGAGCAGCTTGGGTTTCTTGCTTTAGTACCATCAGTTCCTGGTCATATGCTACCTCTTGAAATGGTTGAACATCAGCTAATTCTTTTTTTGCATAATAGCTCTGTGTATTCCTTCCATCTTCTTTTGATGCTTCCTGTATCGTTTAAGATTTTCCCCATAGAATCCTTCACTATTGCAACTCGAGGCTTGAATTTTTTCTTCAGTTCTTTCAGCTTGAGAAACACTGAGCATGTTCTTCCCTTTTGGTTTTCCATCTCCGGCTCTTTGCACATGTCATTATAATACTCTACTTTGTCTTCTTGAGACACCCTTTGAAATCTTCTGTTCAGTTCTTTTACTTCATCATTTCTTCCCTTTTGCTTTAGCTGCTTGACGTTTGTGAGCAAGCTTGAGAGTCTCCTCTGACATCCATCTTGGTCTTTTCTTTCTTTCCTGTCTTTTCAATGACCTCTTGCTTTCTTCATGTATGATGTCCTTGACGTCATTCCACAACTCATCTGGTCTTTGGTCGCTAGTGTTCAATGCGTCAAATCTGTTATTCAGATGGTCTCTAAATTCAGGTGGGATATACTCAAGGTCATATTTTGGCTCTTATGGACTTGCTCTGATTTTCTTCAGTTTCAGCTTGACCTTGATGGTCTGTTCCACAGTCAGCCCCAGGCCTTGTTCTGACTGATGATATTGAGCTTTTCCATTGTCTCTTTTCACAGATGTAGTCGATTTGATTCCTGTGAGGTCCATGTGTATAGTCGCCATTTATGTTGGTGAAAGAATGTATTTGCAGTAACGGTAGCTAGGCAGTATTCAGTTCTCCTGGTGTTAAGGCCAAAGAGACAATTGTTTATGAATGCAATTAGCCACACATTCCATCTCCTCCTCCTATTCCTGACTCTCCTTCTTCTGTTGCTCCAGGTGAGTAGAGACTGGTTTTTGTACCTTGGATGGCTGCTTGCAAGCTTTTAAAACTATGCAATGAACTAGTAGGTAAAACAGAAGCACTAAACACATTATTAAGCCAATTAACTGAGATGTCCCATGAAACCATGACCCTAAACCCCCAATCCAAGGCTGGTTTGGAGGTGTTTGGTTGTACATAAGCAGCCTCAGCACCTACTTTTTTGTTTGTTTGTTTGGTAAACATGTTATACAACTTTTGCCAATTCAACTTTTTACAGGTGTACAACTTATTGACAGCAATTACATTAATTGGCTGTGCAACCCTTCCCTAAATCAATGCAATTTTTCCATCACCATAAAGTGAAACTCAGTGCTCCATAAGCAATAGCCCCCCTACTTCCTCTGCCCTCCCACCCCTGGTAACCACTAATAAACTTTGGTCTCTATACCTTTGCCTTTTCTTGTCTTTTTATATAAGTGAGGTCATACAATATTTGTCCTTTTGTGATTGACTTACTTAACTCAGCATCATGTCTTCAGACTCCATCCGTATTGTAGCATGTATCAAGACTTCATTTCTCTTACTAGCTGAGTAGTATTCCATTGTACGTATGCACCACATTTTGTTTATCCATTCACCTGTCGATGGGCATTTAAGTTGTTTCCGCCTTTTAGGTATTGGAAATGGTGCTACAGTGAACATTAGTGTACAAGTATCTGTTTGAGTCTCTGCTTTCAAGTCTTTTGTCTATGTATCTAGGAGCGGAATTGCTGGGTCACATGGTAGTTCTATTTTTATCTTTTTGAGGAACGCCACACTGTTTTCCACAACAGCTGTACCACCAGCAACAGAAAAGTGTTCTAGTTTCCCCATATTCTCACCAATGTTCATTATTTTCTTTTTTTTTAATCTTGGCCATCCTAATAGGAGTGAAATGGTATCTCACTGTGGTTTTATTTGCATCTCTCTGATGGCTAATGAAGCTGAGCACCTTTTCATGTGTTAGGTGGCAATTTGAATGTCCTCTTTGGTGAAATGTCTATTCAAGTCCTTTGCCCATTTTATGATTTTTTGTCTTTTTGTTTTTAAGCTGTAAAAACTTTATATATATATATATCTCTTGTTTATTAGAGTCTTACCAGATAAGTAGTTTTCTGATGATTCTTTCCCAGTCGGTAGCTTGTCTTTTCACTTTTTTTGGTAAAGCCTTTTGATGACCAAAAATTTTTAATTGTTATGAGGTCCCATTTGTTTTGTCTTTTGCTGTTTGTACCTTTGTTATCATATTAGATGTTACATTAGATAATCCATTGTTGAATGAATGTGTGAATGTTTTATTAGTTTGTGGTATTTTTTCATGATAAATTCCCATTTTTATATTCTCATGTCCCCTGACCCTGCTTAGGCTACTCATTTCATGATTATTCAGCCCAAATGTCCTGGAAGGTCAAGAGGGAGAAATCGTGTGCAGGGAGGAAAACTCGTGAGGCCATTCTGGAAAAAGTCCATGTTTACCTAATGTTAACCTCTGCTGCTGACTTTGTTTTTAGGTCTTAATCCTATCTGCCTTCATATTCCCAGGCTGAAGAGACCTGATATTTCTAGACATCCATATGGAATTTTCTCTCTCTGTTCCCCCAGCCCCTCTTTTTACATTTTAATTATTCTTCTCTGGGCCTTCAATTTCCCCATTACATATTTCTGAGTCAATCTATCGACACCACGCACTGGCCCAGATGCACCCTGGATTTGACCAAGTGTAAGACAGGCCTATGCCTTTGATCTCTAAAATGCTCTTGGCCTTTACTGGCATTTGGGGCTAGACATTGAGGGCCCTTGTTCACAGAACCCTTTTCCAATCCAGAATTTACCCACATTCCCCTACAGACATCATACATGAACATAGCTAATTTTTAACTTTTCGTCCGCAAAACTCTTGGCAAAAACACAAACTGAATGGATTCCAAGCCTAACTGGCTTAAATCCAAATGTTTGCAAAAGAACATTAAAATTGCTTGTGCACGCTCATTTGCTCTCTTTAATGTTTGTCAAGCTAGAACTACAGCATTTCAAGGCAGGGCTGGGAGTTCATGTGTTTGACCTGTTTCTTTGCCTCGGAGCCAGAAATCATTTCCATTGTCACTTTCCAAATTCTCCCTCAGGGTTGGCCTCTGTACCTCTGCAGCCACACATACGGCATGAAAACACAGACAGGGTCCTCTTGGCTATGGCTCTGCACCCACAGTCTATCTCAGAGCAGCAGCTGGAGCTGTGGTTCCCAAACTCAGTCATTGGCTTTGCGTTTTCACCATATCTGTGTACTGACTGTGCAATTATTTACTCACTCCCTTTTGAAATCAAGTGGCAAACCAGCAGACTGTGCAACACTAGGTTGACTGGGGAATGAGGCATGAGGCCCAGCGGAGGATCAAGTGAGAAGGGGGCCAGCAGCCTGGTTCAAGGTGTGCTCCGAGCACTGGTCTGTCCTGCAAGCACACCCAGAGCCTTGGGAACACTCCTCAAGAGTGGTGAGACCTCAGGAGGAACAACCTGCCCCAATCTCTCCAGGAAGAACAGGCCTCACACAGCCATGTGAGAGCTTACAGTGAAGACCCTCCCTGACCACAAGTAGACAGGGCAGAACCTGGTGGTGCACTGAAAACAAAGGACAGAACCTGTGAATTGGATCATGTCACCATCCTGCTTACAGTCCTTTAGTGGCTTCCATTGCCACTAAAATCCAATTTCCTGTCCTAGTCCACAAAGCCCCATACAATGTGGCATGGAAGGCGACAATTCTGCCATTGAGCCACATTTGGTGAAGTTGAAAAAGTTGGAGACTATGAAGGGGAAATGCTGGATCCAGCTCTTACGTTAAAAAAAGAATGTCAGGTGAAAGGAGTTGTCTCAACATCATCCTCAATAGATACTGACCAAACCTACTTTGGCCATTGACCTGAAAGTCACAGAATGTTGCAAAGGCCTCTGCTCACTGTAGGAAAATGAATGGACTAATTTAACCTTCCTTGGAGAGTCTGTATAAAAGCAGGCTATGCAACGTACCCACCAAAGGCTCTCTGTATCACAGGAAGACCAGCACAATATGTGCTTACTGGAGAGTGGGCACAATTATCTTGGCTGTAGATCAAATTTATGATAAGGCTGAGTTGTATTTTTTATTGGCTGAATGTATGCTTTAGAATACATTGGGCCTTTCTGGAAACCTGCCCATTATTGTACATAGAACATGAAGCATCATTTTACTAGTTGAAATTACTCTAGCTTTATTACTGTTACTTTGCTTTTATAAGATACTGTTGATCATATCTATCCTTCATTTACCACTGTTGCCTTGGTCAGCAAAGAAACCACCCTACCTCAGTGTACTTTACTGAAAAATATGTCCCATGTTAATAAGTATAAAATAAATAGCTAACATTTATTGAGAATTTAATGTGCCAGGCTCTGTGCTAAGTACTTTCCATACATGACCTCATTTAATCCTCTGTGTATGAGGTTGTTAGTGTCGCCATTTTACACATGAGGAAACATGCACAAAGAGAAGATAAGAAATTGCCCAAGGTCACACAACTAGCAAAATGTATACCATCATTCAGTTACATTCATTCATTCTTTTTTTAAGAAGTATGTTAAGCATTGTTATGTTGCTTCAGAGCATGTAAAGTTATATAAAACATGAACACTCCCCTGAGGAGTCTACAGTACAGCAAGTGAAGTAAAACAGCACACAGATAGCTAGAAGCAAAAAGTGAGGTGTATGGTGGGTGATATGAGCACTCTATTCTTAGAGAAAAGTGGGGACTCACTCTAGTGAAGAGAAGTAACACCTGAGCTGGGTTTTGAAGGAGAGTAAAATTTTAAGAATAAGACATGAAAAAGCCCTCCCAAGCACAAACGTTTTTTATGTCGAGCTCCCCTAAAGCAGGAATAATAAGACCAGTGTCATACGGGATAACACATTTTTATTATTTTATTAATAAAATGTGAATGCATTTTATTTATTCGTATGTTCCACTGTAAGCACAATTAACAGCCTTGTTCTCAAATACAACACTTAACTGATTATGATGGAAAAAATCTGGTAGAAGGAGCACATAGTTTTGGGGACTAAATTCAGATTTCAGAAGTTATCAGCAGATTCTATCAAAACTCTATCTTTATGACTTATGGGCATTAACAAGGATAACTGTAGAGGAAACTGTCTTCTTTTTAATAGGAAAGTCTTGCTTGTATCAGATGAAAGGAGGAGTGTGCATGGCTTACAAGTTTGAATTTTGCTTTTGCAAAAGAGTCAGGGGTATCCATGCCTATGAATTTATGAAAGTCAAATATGTATAATTTCAGACCCATCCATGGCCCCGTAGTCCCTGTCTTAGTTACCTCGAGCTGCTATACTATATATACCACAAGCAGGTGGCTTTAAAGAGCAGTTCTAGGGGCTAAAAGTCCAAATCAGGGTCACTGCCTGTTTATTCCTTCTTTTCAGTGACCCTGGACATTCCTTGGTTCTTGGCTTGTGGATGATTCTCACATGACGTCTGTCTTCCCCAGTTTGTGCACACGCCCGTGTCTAATCTGCTCTTTTTATAACTCAGAAGGGATTAGGTTTAGGACACACCTTATGCTGGTATGACCTCATTAACATAACAGAGAAAATCCTGTTCCCTAACCGGATCACCTCCACATATATAAAAAAAAAAAAAAATTTTTTTTTTTTTATATATGTAGGGGCTAGGATTCCAACACATATTTTGTTGTTGTTGTTGTTAGTTGCCATCAAGTAGATTTCGACTCACAGTGACCCCATGTGTGTCAGAGTAGAACTGCTCCATCAGATTTTCAAGGCTGTGACCTTTTGGGAGTAGATAACCAGGCCTCACTTCTGAGGCACCTCTGGGTGGATTTGAACCACCAGCCTTTCCATTGGTAGCCCAGTGCTTAATGATTTGCACCACTCAGGGATCCTAGCACATATTCTGGGGGGATACAATTGAATCCATAATATTTCCCTTTGAAGTGTCCTTGTCACACTCAGGTTTGACAGGGAGACCAAGCTCTTCCTTCTGCAACCAGGTCACTACCGAGAGGCCTGGGCAAGGGGGAGTCTGGGGCTGCTTGCCTTCCTGGTTTGGGGTGAGAGAATGGACAAACAGAAATGAGTCTCTGCATTCCCTCCACTCCCAGTCAAGAACCATAGTCTTCCTACCTCTTTGGTCCTTGGAGCCAAAGGAAAGAGGAAAGGGAAACAAACAGAGGATACGAAGGACAGCAGGAAGGATGGAAGAAATGGAAAGCTCCCACAGAGGAATCAAAGAAACCCATTCTTCTCTGCCCCTCCTCACTGCCATGGTCCTCAGAAGGCAGGGAGAAGCCTTGATGAGGTACCCCAGTGTTTCTGGTGGCCTTGACTCAATACTGGGCCAACATTTGTTGTTTTCCATTCTTTGTTTTTATTTTTCTTTTATCTTAGCCATCCTAGCAGAAGTGAAGTGATAACTCATTGTGATTTTGATTTGCATTTTTTTTTTTTTTTTAATGGCTAAGAGTGCTCGCTTTGGCAACAGGTATACTAAAATTGGAATGATACAGAGAACATTATCATGGCCTCTGCACAAGGATGACATGCAAATTCAGGAAGCATTCCACATTTTTGGAGCCCTGGTGGCACAGTGGTTAAGTGATACAGCTGCCAACCAAAAGGTCAGCAGTTCCAATCCACCAACCGTTCCTTGGAAACCCTTTGAGGTAGTTCTACTGTGTTCTCTAGGGTTGCTATGGGTTAGAATCAACTTGATGGCAATGGGTTTGGGTTTTTTTGTTTGTTTGTTTAATGGCTAAGAAGTCCAAGCACACTGGAGGCACTGGTTCCAGGAATTGATGGACTACCAATTGAGATGTTTTAACAAATGGATGCAGTGCTGGAGCTGCTTACTCATCCATGCCAAGAAATTTGGGAGACAGCTACCTGATCAGCTGACTGGAAGAGATGTGTATTTGTGCCCATTCCAAAAAAGGTGATCCAACAGAATGTGCAAATTATCGAACAATGTCCTTAATATTATACACAAGTAAAATTTTCCTGAAGATAACTCAAAAATGATTGTAGCAATACATCGACAGGGAACTGCCATAAATTCAAGCTGGATTCAGAAGAGGATGTGGAACAAGGGATATCATTGCTGATGTCAGATGGATCTTGGCTGAAAGCACAAAATACCAGAAAGATTTTTACCTGTGTTTTATTAACTATGCAAAGGCATTCGACTGTGTGGATCATAACAAGTTATGGATAACAATGTGAAGAATGGAAATTCCAGAACACTTAATTTTGCTCATGAGGAACTTGCATATAGACCAAGAGGCAGTCATTCAAACAAAACAAAGGAATACCGCATGGTTTAAAATCAGGAAAGGTGTGCATCAGGGTTGTATCCTTTCACCATACTTATTCAATCTGTTTACTGAGCAAATAATCCGAGAAGCCAAAAAATATGAAGAAGAACACAGTATCAGAACCCATGTTCATTGCAGCTTTGTTCACAATAGCAAAAAGGTGGAAACAATCTACATGCCCATCAACTGATGAATGGATAAACAAACTGTGGTACATGCACACAATGGAGTATTACACAACAATGAAGAACAACTATGAATCTGTGAAGCATCTCATAACGTGGATGAATCTGGAGGGTACTATGCTGAGTGAAATAAGTCAGTCACAAAAGGACAAATATATGAGACCACAGCTGTAAAAATTCATGAAAAGGTTTACATACAAAAAGAAGCAATCTTTGATGGTTACGAGGGAGGGGAGGGGTGGGGATGGAAAAAAACTTAATAGACAAAAGATAAGTGGTAACTTTGGTGAAGGGTAAGACAGTATATGATACCGGGCAAGCCAGCACAACCTGTACAAGGCAAGGTCATGGTAGCACCACTGACACATCCAAACTCTCTGAGGTACCGAATTGTTGGGCTGAGGACTGTGGGGACCATGGTCTCAGGGAACATCTAGCTCAGTGGGCGTAACATATTTATAAAGAAAATGTTCTACATTCTACTTTGGTAAGTAGCACCTGGGGTCTTAAAAGCCTGTGAGCAGCCATCTAGGATACTCCACTGGTCTCACCCCTTCAGGAGGAAGGAAGAATGAAGAAAACTAAAGACACAAGGGAAGATTAGTCCAAAGGACAAATGGACCACATCTACCACGGCCTCCACCAGACTGAGTCCAGTACAACTAGATGGTGCCTGGCTACCACCACTGACTGCTCTGACAGGGATCACAATAGAGGGTTCCAGACAGAGCTGGAGAAAAATGTAGAACAAAATTCTACACAAATAGAAAGGCCAGATTTGCTAGCCTGACAGAGACTGGAAAAAACCCTGAGAGTATGGCCCCCAGACACTCTTTCAACTCAGTAATGAGGTCACTCCTGAGGTTCACCTTTCAGCCAAAGACTGAACAGGCCCATGGAACAAAACAAGACTAAAGGGGCGCACCAGCCCAGGGGCAGGGACTGGAAGGTAGGAAGGGTCAGGAAAGCTGGTAATAGGAGCCCAGGGTTGGGAAGGGAGAGTGTTGACATGTTGTGGGGTTATTAACCAATGTCATAGAACAATGGGTGTACTAACTCTTTGATGAGAAACTAGTTTGTTCTGTAAACCTTCATCTAAAGTACAGTAAAAAAAAGAAAAAAAAGAACACAGTATCAGAATTGGAGGAAGATTCATTAACGGTCTGTGATATACAGATGATACAACCTTGCTTGCTGAAAGTGAAGAGGACTTGAAGCACTTACTGATGAAAATCAAAGACTGCAGTCTTGGTATGAATTCCACCACAACATAAAGGAAATAAAAATTCTCACAACTGGACAAATAAGCAACATCATGATAAACGGAGAAAATATTGAAATTGTGAAGGATTTCATTTTACTTGGAATGTAAAAGAAGAAATGAAAAGACAAATGGCACTGGGCAAATCTGCTACAAAAGACCTCTTTAAAAGTGTTAAGAAGCAAAGATGTTACCTTGAGGACTAAGGTGTACCTGACCCAAGTCACGGTATTTTCAATCGCCTCATAAGCATGTGCAAGCCGGACAATGAATAAGGAAGACCAAAGAAGAATTTGATGGCTTTTAATTATGGTGTTGATGAAGAATGTTGAATATCCCACGGACTGCTAAAAGGATGAACAAGTTTGTCTTGAAGAAGTATAGCCAGAATGCTCCTTGGAAGCGAGGATGGTGAGACTTCATCTCATGTACTTTGGACTTGTTATCAGGAGAGACCAGTCCCTGGAGAAGGACATCATGCCTGGTAAAATACAGCGTCAGTGGAAAAGAGGAAGACCTTCAATGAGATGGATTGACACAGTGGCTGCAACGATGGGCTGAAACATAGCATTGATTGTGAGGATGGAGCAGGACCTGGCAGTGTTTTGTTCTATTTTACATAGGGTCGCTATGAATTGGAACTAACTCAACGGCACCTAACAACAAATGGTTAATGAACAGTGGTGGCACAGTGATTAAAGCTTTCGACTGTTAACCAAAAAGTCATCATTTGGAACCCAGCCACTCCGCAGGAGAAAAATCTGGCAGTCTGCTTCCATAAAGATTTACAGCCTTGGAAACCCTATGGGGCAGCTCTACTCTGTCCTATAGGATTGCTAGGAGTTAGAATTGATGACATTGGGTGTTTGGTTTAATGGCTAATGGTGCTGAGCATCTTTTCATGTGCCTGTTGGCCATTTGAATATCCTCTTCGGCGAAATGTCTATTTAGGTCCTTTGCCCATTTTTCAATTGGCCAACACATGGCCTTCGAAGCACCTCTCCTGCCTGTCTGTATGTTTCTGGGTTCATTTAATTATATACTCTGAGATTTCCTTCCTGCATTGTATCACTTCTAGAGAACATAAAGATGGCACCATAGTTAAGACCATTCTGGTGAATTGCAAATGTCTGATATTTGGCAACTCACTCTCCTACCATGTATCTCAGCAAGGCACCATGAATCAGTGTGTTCTAAGCAGCTGATCCGAAATCACTGAAGAAAATTTTTGGACCAGATGGAGAGGGAAGCCAGGATGAAAGATTTAAATGCTAAGGAAAAGTCTGTGATGAAGGAACAAGAAGAGATGAACTAAGCAGAAACTGTTTTTATATTACGTGGTACAAAAGGATACCTTTGCAAAAGTGTTGCTGAACTCACTAATTTTTGTATTATTTCACCCCATCAAAACGATCACCCTCAGGGCCACTATTCATTCACCCAATTAGAGCCAGGTGTTCCTGGGAACTGTAAATGGCTAAGCTACTAACTGAAATATTGGCAGTTTGAATCTACCCAGAGGCACCTTGGAAGAAAGGCCTGGTGATCTAGTTCTGAAAAATCAGCCATTAACAGTCTTGTGAAACACAGTTCTCCTCTGACACACATGAGTCACCATGAGTCAGAGTTGACTCAATGACAGCCAGTTTGGCTTTATTGACTACTATGTGCAGGGCATGGAGCTAAACTCAAGGATTTCAAGTATGAGGAAAGATGGACCCAGATCTGGTCCTTAAAGGAGTGGGATCTGGTTGTATAAAATGAGTAATCAGCTACCTGGATCAGCCAGTGTAAGGGCGGTGCAATGAGCTATCAGAGTTCAGCCTGGAGTTCAGAGCTGCAGCAATCTCTGTGAGCTGGAGCACCATGGTGTGATGGATGGAAAGATAGGCCAGATGACTTTAACCTGAGAGACACAGATGTCACCCACAAAGAGGAGAAATGGGTGGAAGTGCTGCCCTCTACCTCCAGGTGGGTAGAGGGCAGGTGTGTGGGGCAAGGAAGAATGATGACATCCCCTGCCCAGGACCAAGGCAGACTCTAGGATTCCCCTCTAGCCAGATAGTGGAGGCTTTGTGGGTGCAGGTGAACTTATTTACCACAATGTGGTAAATGTCTTTAGGGATCCATGAAAAGGAGTGTAATGATTTCCTACAGCTGCCATAACGAAATACCACAAACTGAATGGCTTTAAAGGACAGAAATTTATTGTCTCAGTTCTGGAGGCTGGGAGTCCAAAATCAGGGTGTCGGCCATGTTGATTACTTCTTTGGCTTTGAAGGAGAATCTGGCCCATGCCTCTCTCCCAGTTTCTGGTACCTGCATGTGTTCCTGGCTTGCAGCTGCAGAATCACATGGTGTCCTTCCTCTGTCTCTGTATCTCTTCTCTTTCATGAGGACATGAGTCATATAGGATTAGGACCCACCCTACTCCGGTAGGACCTCATGTTAACATAACTGATAACACCTTCAAAGACCCTATTTCCAAACAGGGTCACATTTACAAGTACAGGGATTAGGACTTCAACATATCTTTGGAGGGACGCAATTCAATCCATAACAAGGAGGGAAGGAGGGGGAGCCAGGTGGGTAGAGGGCAGCACTTCCACCCATTTCTCCTCTATCTTTGTGGGTGACATCTGTGTCTCTCAGGTTAAAGTCATCTGGCCTATCTTTCCATCCATCACACCATGGTGCTCCAGCTCACAGAGATTGCCACAGCTCTGAACTCCAGGCTGAACTCTGATAGCTCATTGGGCCCTTACCCTGGCTGACCCAGGTAGCTGATTACTCATTTTATACAAAGAGGCCTCTGGAAGAGGAGAGAGAAAGCACAGAGCATTGTATCTGAGAGTGTGGGAGAGGAGACACGTCCAAAGGGGCCCGCAGTCTGGACAGTGGCCGGCAGATAGCAGGTTGTGAGGCTGCCATGCAGGGTGATAAACTGCAAACGACAGGACTCACTCCAGCTTGTTGAAGCAGAAAGGATTTGTAAACGAAATCAATTAGCTTACCAAGTCTCTGAGAGGTCCAAAGGGCTGGGCTTAGGAGTTATGCAACCACAAACATGCCCAGACTCCAGTCTGGACAGCTTCAGCAGAGACCCTCTGCTTCACTGCTGGGAGACAGCATGCAGCCCCTCAGACTTCGCACTGCTGCCCCCAACTCCGGATCGCCATCCTTTCCAGAAAACAAGTTCCCCTCGGTGCCATCTTGCTCACAATTTGCTGACATGGGGCATCTGTTTGCTCGCATCTTTGTCACATGCCCATGCCTTAGCTTCCGGGGGAGGCTAGGGAGATGAGTCTGGCTCCTACCCTGGGGAAGCAGCACAGACATTGCGGGAAAGGGTTGTTCAAATATCTGCATGGCCATATTCATAACAAGTGTCCACTACAGGGGCGTGGTGTTAGCAAACCCCTTGTGCCAGCTTGGGGCACAGTGACACTGGGCTTGGCATCTCCTGGCCAGGGGGCAGCATGTCTTACAGACACAGAAAGGCTGGGGGCTCCAGGGCAACTGGACCTCGAGGAAAACTGACCTCTGAAGATACGTGATAAATTTACTTCTGTGGACATCAGTTGCTGATTGAGTGGATTCCGACTCGTGGCAACCCCACGTGTGACAGAGTAGAATTGTGCTCCATAGAGTTCTCAGTGGACTTTCTTCTGAGGTGCTTCTGGTTGGACCTGAACCTCCAAAAAAATCGGTTAGCAGCCACAGCTACTGGTTTTGCTTATGCCACTGTGGTCTAGTTTCTGCATGAGCAGAACTCAGTCCTAAGTGGGGCGGAAGCCTTCCTGATAGTCCTGAAATCACTTGGAACTGGCACCATGTGGGCAACAGGATGGTTCTTAAGATCTTAAAAATTGCCATTTTTTGTAAATTCCTGATTTAAATTCCATCTAAATTGTGAATCTTTCACCTTTTGTTTTAATTTTTTTTCCCCCTCTGGAGTGAATCTCTACGGACCCGAGTGGATA
The DNA here is from genome assembly GCF_030014295.1 of Loxodonta africana. Classification (NCBI taxonomy): domain Eukaryota; kingdom Metazoa; phylum Chordata; class Mammalia; order Proboscidea; family Elephantidae; genus Loxodonta; species Loxodonta africana. Next base: position 73,146,494 of record NC_087358.1, read on the forward strand.
CACTGTCAGTACCCATAGCAGGGAGGGAGGGGAGAGCCAGACCCTTCCCTCCCTCATTAAATACCCGGCTGGGAATGTAAAAACACCATCTGCCATTCGGAACCTGCTGGGCAGAAGATGTGCATCCATCCCCAGCGGAGGAGAGCGGGAATCCATTTGCTTTTATGAGAGAGGTTTTGTTCTCTTCCTGTGAAAGTCCTATTATAAAAACAATTAGCCTCGTTGAAGGATTCTGTTCTGCAAAAGAACTAATTCTCTGCACAGCTGCTCATCCTTTGAAATGGCCTAAGTACTGGAGGGAGGGTGTTCCTGACGCTCTGTAGAATGGGCTCCTGCAGCCCCAAAGCCAAGCCCCTCAGCCAGGGAGGAGAGAGCTGCGATCCACCACATGTTGATCCTGTCCTCCTGGACCCGCAGAGCGGAGGGAGGGAGGATGTCCTCTGGAGCCAGGAGACAGGCCACTAACCCCATCAGAGCTGCTTTGTGGTCAAAAGGCCAAAACCAAAAACCAAACTTGTTGACATTAAGTCAATTCTGACTTATGGCAACCCTATATTTTTATATGTGTTATAGTAGAACTGCACCATAGGGTTTTCTTGGCTGTAATCTTTAAGGGAATAGATAGTCAGGAAATACAATGACTCAAAATCCATGTGAAGGAAAGGGCTTGAAGCTAATCGATCCTGCTGGGGAACAATTCTTTGAGACCCCCCCCCCCAATACTTCATAGTCTGTTTAGTGGATCTTGGTTAAAATGGGCCTTTCTATCACCTTTAGCTTTGTTCAAGAGTACCTGGGAGGTGCAAACGGATAACGCACTCGGCTGCTAAACGAAAGTTTGGAGGCACCTTGAAAGAAAGGCCTGCCAATCTACTCCCAAAAAATCAGGCACTGAAAACCCTGTGGAGCACAGTCCTACTGTGACACACAAGGGGTCACTGTGAATCAGAGCTGACTCAACAAACAGCAACTGGTACTGGTACTTTTGTTGAGGTATGTAATTTTGTTGAGGAAATTCCACTTAAGAGATACAGATATGAAATAGATATTTTTCCTATTATAACATTATGCTTTGCCAAATGCTAATTTTTTGCTGGGTAGCAGGCTCCCCTAAGGACATTTCAGTGCTATTTAATAGTTCTTCAATCACTTTTTTTTCATCTTGGAGAAAGAGCAGACACAAAAGGATGTATATTGTATGATCCACCTATATGAAATATCTAGACTAGGCAAATGCATAGAGACCAGTATTTGTTAGTGGTTACCAGGGCTAGGAAGAGGAGGAGGTGGGGAGTTATTACTTAATAACTTATTACTGAGTTTCTGTTGAGGGGGACAGAAATATTTGGAAATGAACAGTGGTAAGAGTTGTACACATGGTGATTGTAGTTAATGTCACTGAAATGTATACTTAAAAATGGTTAAAATGGCAAACGTTTTGTTTTATATATATGTATATATATAAAATGACAGTTTTAATTACAAAAAAAAACTTTTAAAAATGGTCTCATTTCGGTTATTAAGCCTTAATCTTGTTCGTTTTTAAATCTCAGGCTCACATTTGACTACATTATGCTAGGCTCCTGGTCCCAGAGACTTGAGTCAGTGGTGTGCTATCAATGTTTAACCAGGGGTGGTGGGTGGGGAAGCGCCGATTTGTAACTCTTGCCAATTATTGTGGTGTAAATTTTCCCACTGTGGCCATTTACCAAGCTACTAGGGTGATGAAATTGAACATGGAGTTGAGAAGAAATGGGCCAAATTGGCTCTTGCAAGCTGCTAAGAGCCCAACACCACTGTGTGGAGTGGACAGAGGGAGGCAGGTGGCCCCCTTTCCCATCCCCTCTCAAGTCTGCTCTTCGGGGTTGGGGCAGGGAGGAGGAGAAGAAAGCCAAAAGACATTTCCAACTCAAGCAATTACGTGGTGGTGGGACTGAGGTTGCACTCCCCCTTTTATTGGCCGTAATCACCAGCCCAATATGCTGTTGCCAAGCCCTACTGGCCGGGACCACAGACCAGGCAGCTCCCTCAACCACTGATAGTGACCCTGAGGACTGGCTAGGTGTTTTGACTGACCCAGAATTGGCAACTTTGTGTTGCCAGGCAAGTCTCTTGTCCCCACTCTGCAGTCTGGCAAACTTACACACCCCAGTTTTCTCTGGCTTTCTGGGCCTGAGCACTTGGGCAGATTATATCTTCTCTGCATCCTAGAATGGAGACCTTGAGGGGGCAATGGTGGCCCCCTCCAGAGCTCTTCCCTGCATTCACAGGGCACCTGACCAGGTCAGCAAATGTCCTGGATGAGCAGATAGCGAGCTAGGAAACAGGAGGCAAACTCTTTCCCACGTGACCCTCCTCAGTCAGCACCTCACTCAAAAACAGTTGCCATTGAGCCTATTCCAACTCATGGCAAGCCCATTTGTGTCAGAGTAGAACTGTGCTCCATCGGGTTTTCAATGGCTGAATTTTTGCATTGGGGTGGAGGATGTTCTCAGCAAGACCGGAGGGGAGCTGCATGCCTGATAGCGGGCAGTGTCCAGGACTTAGAACAGTAAATACTCAGAGCCTTTTTTTGTGTGTGTGCTCTAGTCACAGCTTTGGAAAAACAGAACATATGCATGCACTAAGGACTGTATTATTATGACCGACACATGTAACAATCTTTTTAGCACACAGGATGCTTTCATGTTTGTGGTCTCAATCAATTCTCACACTAGTGGTCTTTAAACTGGGGCTGTGTAATTGGGGGTCCACATAGACTTCCCAAGGGGAACCCTGAGCAAAAATGGTTTTGACCAATGTGTAGCTCTCACCTTTCCTCTGCCCTTTTTCCCTAAACTGACCTTCTTAGCACACCTTTTGGTAGAGGTGTTATGGGGGTTCCTCTCCATTCTCTACCCTTTCCCAATTGCCCTTCTCCCAATTTACAGGAGGAAGGCATCCTCTTACGTGTCTCAAACACTATATTAAACATTTATTATAGATCACTGTCTTAGGCTGGGTTCTCTAGAGGAGCAAAACCAGTAAAGCATATAAATATACAGAGAGATTTATATCAAAGAAATGGCTAATGAGACTGTAGAGGCTGGAATGTCCCAAGTCTGTGGGTCAGGGTAGAGGCCTCTCCTGATTCACATAGTCACAAGCGCTGGTTAACCCAAGATCGGCAGGTCAGAGAGCAGAGCTCTTGCTCACAGGCTGTGAAGATTGATGAATCCCAAGACCGGCAGGCAGGACTGCAAGTAAGCTGCCAGTTCAAGTCTCAAGAACCGGAAGTAAGATGAACAAGAGCCAGCTGCAGGATCCAGAGTGAGCAATAGCCCGAGAGCCTTGCCAGAGAGACCATTTATATTTGATACAGGCTACATGCCCAAGGAGACTCCCTTTCAGCTGACTGGCTACTCACAGCAGATCCTGTCATGGAGGTGATCACATTATATCAGATCTCATCATGGAAATGATCACATCATCATACAACTGCCAAACAATATCATAACTGCCAAATCACTGAGAATCATGGCCCAGCCAAGTTGACACACAGCCTTAATAATCACAATCATTATATGAATTTTTGCACATAACTCAGAAGGGGTCCAAAGAACCAAGTGACCTTGCTATTATAAAATGCCTCACCTTCTCATCTACTTACTCTGGAGAGCAAGGTTACTTAACCCTTAAATCCACAAAAATTAAAATGCAATTGAAGCTAAACCCTACCCCATTTTAAAACCAGTTGCTGTTGGGTCCATGTGTTACAGAGTAGAACTGCTTCATAGGGTTTCCAATGCTGACTTTTCAGAAGCAGATTGCCAGGCCTTTCTTCCAAGGCACCTGTGGGTGGGTCTGAACCACCAAATTTGTGGTTAGTAGTCAAGGGCTTAACTGTTTTTTCCACCCAAAGACTGAAAAAAAATCTCATTCATAGCATTAAGAAAGATATTTCCAATATAATTAAATTTATTTGTTATATTTAATTATTTATCAAAATTTGTACTATATATTTTTTCGGTCAGTTGTATACTGACCAGTAAATTATAGCAGTAATAATTGAAAATAAGTGTTTGTAATGTGCCATATAGTCACCAAAATGGATTTTTAAAATTTCAACTTACATATTTTTGTTTCTGGGAGGTCCATGAGACACTTGGAGCACAATTTGGCTGCCTGCTTTCCAGCCATCCCTGCTCCCCTTGTGTGCTGTAGGGAGAGTTATGGCTAGAAGTCTGAATTCAAGGTGTCAGCTCTAGGGGAAACCTTTCTCTCTCAGTCACTTCTGGGAAAAGGTCCTTGTTTTCAATTTTCCCCTGGTTTAGGAGCTTCTCAGAGCAGGGACCCCAGGTTCAAAGGATGCACTCCCCTCCTGGTTCTTCATTCTTGGTGTCATGAGGTCCCCTGTCTCTCTGCTCACTTCTCTCTTTTATATCTCAAAAGAAATTGACTTGAGACAACCTAATCTTGTAGATTGAGTCCTACCTCATTAACATAACTGCCTCTAATCCTGCCTCATTAACATCGTAGAGGCAGGATTTACAACAGATAGAAAAATCACATCAGATGACAAAATAGTGGACAATCACACAATACTGGGAATCATGGCCTAGCCAAGTTGACACACATTTTTGGGGAACACAATCCAATCCATAACAGGATTTTAGATACCTGGAAGCCATCAGAAGATGTTAAGCAGCAGAGCACTTTCTGTTTTCACTGAAATCTGTATATTATAGGGTCACTTTTAAAGTTTTTATCACTTGCTGTATTAGTACAGGAACAGACCAAGCTGCTGTGCCTAAGACTGCAATCCAGAAGTGAATGGTCTAGATAGCGAGAAGGGGCATGTGGGCAGCTCTGCCACCATCCTTAACACAGGGCTTGTAAGGTTGCTCCAGTCTTTTCCCAGGTGGTGGGAAGGGGAAAGAGAGAGGCCAGAGACCCCAAAATTGTGCATATCACTTCCACTTACATCCTATTGGCTCAAATTCAGTTACATAGCCACACACAGCTGCAAGGAAGCTAGGAGTTGTAGTTTGGAGCTGGCAACCATGTGCCTAACTAAAACTCAGATTGCTCTATTACTAAAAGGAAGGAGGCAAGATTGGATACTGGGGACATTTTGTTTTAAGACAAGTCACAAGTATATTTTAAGGTGTTTCTGCAGATTTGACATCAGATTTCCTTAAAATTAGCCAAATCTTTCAAGAGTGGAATAGATGACTTAAGTCTCTTAGAGATGGATTTGAAATAATTCTCATTTTAATTGCTTAATTATTGTCATGGATTGAATTGTGTCCCCCAAAAATGTGTGCCAACTTGGCTAGGCCATGATTCCCATTATTGTGTGGTTGTCCTCCATTTTGTGATCTGATGTAATTATCCTACATGTTATAAATTCTAGCCTGTATGATGTTAATGAGGCAGGATTAGAGGTAGTTATGTTAATGCGACATGGCACAATCTACAGGATTAAGTTGTGTATTGAGTCAATCTCTTTTGAGATATAAAAGAGAGAGGTGAGCAGAGAGGGGAGGGACCTCCTACCACCAAGAAAGAAAAGCCAGGAGCAGAGCGCATCCTTTGGACCCAGGATCCCTGTGCCGAGAAACTCCTAGACCCAGGGGAAGATTGATGACAACGCTCTTCTCCCAGAGTTGACAGAGAGAGAAAGCCTTCCCCTGGAACTGGTGCCCTGAATTCAAACTTCTATAGCCTCCTAAACTGTGAGAGAATAAATCTGTTAAAACCATCCACTAGCATCACTAGATAGCTAAGACAATTACTACTGTAATTTAATTTCATATAGGTTGAATTCGTATCTGAATGTAGAGGGGGTGTCAGGAAGAGAACACCAGAGACAGGTGCAGGGTCAGTCACCCCAAGTAGAGGCAGAGGGGTACAAGGAGTGTGAGCAGACCTGGCAGCGGATGATGCTTTCAATTTTTATTGAGCCATGATGACATCAAAAAGAAATGCCGGGAAAAGGCATAACTTACAATTCAGGAAAACCAAGCTGCCAGAGTATAACTGAACTCAGAAATGGTGCCTGTGGGTGCAGGACTCTACAGCAGCCACGTCTCTCCACCAGGCAGCCTGACTTACCAAGTGCTCCTTGTTTGTCTGAAGGGCATGGTCATTTACCTGTATCTTGAAAAATGGGCAAGACTGGGCAGGAAACCCAGGCAGAGCAATGACAGCTTACTAAAAGAGCTACCAATTTCGATTCTGTTCTCCCAGCTGCGAGAAATATTGGGCACATCAAGGGAAAACATCAAAAGAGCTGATGAGTTGTCTTGTAACAGCAAAATAACGCTGTCCTTCCCAACACAAATCAGTGGTCCTCATGTCCAAAGTTTAAATAAAGGATCTAATTTACTAGAAGAAGCCATCCTGGTGATATTATGCCCCACTTAATATGTATTTGTGCCCCAGAGAATGGGCACTGAGGGGTTTCCTCTCCATGAGAGGGTGTATTTGTAAGACTGTTCTGTAAATGATAAATCATCAAGCAAATGCTGTAGAGACGTATGCACACACAGCACATAGATATCAATGTGTATTAACACACCCCAGGAGCAGAGCAGCTTCCTCTCCTGGAGAGGTCTCTATGAGATAACATACACAATGGTCCTTTGTAAGTGCTAAAACTCAACATACATGTAACAAACTGGTAATATTTCATTCAATTTTTAAAATCGAGAAAGGCAACGTGTCTTATAATGGGCCTTTGCACCGAGACCTGTCATCAGGGGCTCCGCTCAGGAAGGGGTACAGGGAGATGAACCAATGGAAGCCAGCGTCCACAGGCCAGGACCCCAGCATTGCTGGTGGAAAACCGGGGTCTTTTATCATTTTGACAAATTGTTGTTAGTTGGTGTTGAGTCGATTGGGACTCATGGCGACCCCATGTGTTCAGAGTAGAACTGTGCTGCCTTAGGGTTTTCAAGGCTGTGACCTTTCAGAAGCAGATTGCAGGACTGACATGCAAGGCACCTCTGGGTGGATTTGAAATGCCAACCTTCCATCTAGTAGTGGAGCACTTAACCATTTGTGCTACCCAGGAACTCCCACCACCCTTTTTTTTTTTTTAAAGAAATGAGATTTCTAAGTTGAGCCTAGAAGCTATGATCTGTTCCTTCTTGTGCTCTCATCGGCTTAAGAAAACGATGGTAAGGTTTTCCTTGCTTCTCTGTTTAATGAGGTATTCTATTTACCCATGGAAACCTTGGTGGTATAGTGGTTAAGAGCTACAGCTGCTAACCCAACGGTCAGCAATTCGACCAGGCGCTCCTTGAACCCTACAGGGCAGTTCTACTCTGTCCTATAGGGTTGCTATGAGTCACAATTGACTAAAGAGCAACAGGTTTGTTTTTGTTTTCTGTTTTTATTTACCAAAGAATTTAAATGAACAATTAATAAAGCATTTAGCATCTTGTAGACTTCCAGAGATCAAAGGCAAATTGAACAATCCAAGATAATCAAGTTCGACAGCCTACTGACTATTATTGTTAATCCAGGAGCCTCCCCCTACCCCATCCCTGCCACAGCTGTAAAATAAAAGAGAGAACAAATCTAGAAGACAAGCAATAAAACACATTGTCACCAGAACATCTCAGAAGGGACCAAGATACTGCAATGAACAAAACAGTGTGAGTGCAAAGCAGCACTGTAAGCCATCGTTTCACAAAAATGGTCACAGTCCTCCCTCAGTGTCAGGATTGGTTCCAGGACCCCCGTGGATGCTCCAGTCTCTTACATAAAATGGTGTAGTATTTGCATATAAACTCCCCCATCCTCCTATATACTTTGAATTGTCTCTCCAAACCAAAATCAAACCCATTGCCGTAGAGTCAATTCCAACTTATAATGACCCAATAGGACAGAGTAGAAGTGCCCCATAGGGTTTAAACCATCTCTAGATTACTTATAGTATCTAAAAAACTTATAATATCTAGTACGATGTAAATGCTACGTATATACTTACTACGCAGTACTGTATTGCTTAGGAAATAATGACAAGACTCCAAGGCGAACAATGCTCAAGTGCTGGAGAGAGACGGAGGATCTGTGAAATGGCAGGAGGCTACAGCAGGGTATGCCTGCACATCATTTCATCCATGTGGATTCAGCGTAGTGCTTGGCACAGGGCAAATTTAAGTTTTGCTTTTTGGAACTTTCTTTCAAATACTTCTAATCCGTGGTTGGTTGAATCCATGGATGTGGCCCCTGAGGATATGGAGGGCCGATTGTACAATAAAAATCTCCAAGTATCAAAAAAAAAGATCGAGGTGGAGACAAGATGGCGGAATAGAGAGATGCTTCTGACAAGCCCGCTTTACAACAAAGACCTGAAAAAACAAGTGAAATGAGTATATTTGTGACAAGCTGGGAGCCCTGAGCATCAGGGGCAAGCTTAGACAACAAACTGAGGGGCAGGGGGAGGAAGAGACCGTTCAGAAGTGGAGGGGAGTTACCAGATCTGAATCACGGGGAGCCCTCAGGCGCCATACCCAGAGCGGTGGAGGTGGGCTGGTACTAGCATTTGGCCAGTTTCCTCAGGGAGAAGCAGACAGCCACAGAGCCTACGCACCTCTGGAACATGAGAACAGCGCTCTCGGCAAAAGCTAAGTACTTGCGTATATTTTACCACACCCCCCCCCCCACAAAAGCAGGCTTCAGGGGCTGAATCCCTGGGCCTGAGATAGACCCTGGTAAGCACCTAGAGCCATCCTCCCAGCCTTGGGGAAGGAAAGAATTTGCAACTGGGGGGAAAAGATAATTCGCTAGCTCCATTAACCGGGGGAGCTCAGGACAAAAGCAGCTCCTGTCCAGGCATAAACTGTCCATGGACCTTGAGAACCTTTCCCTTCTGCATGCACTTCTGTGGGCCTATTTCAGGAGAATAGGCCCTTGTTGGCAAACTCCAACCATCTCAGCTATGTGATGGAGAGGTGGGTGTTTGACGCTTGACATTGCTTTGCCTATTAAACAAAGTCCTCACCTACCCACATCAGGGACCTAAGGACTGATAGCTCCACTCAGGTCACCCAGCCACCCGCGACAGGGGTCCAAAGATAACTGGCACCTCCCAGTCCTTACAACCAAAAACTGTGGGTGCCCATGGTCCCTCTGCAGAACCCACCCACCAGCACGCTCTAGAGAACAGAGACACATTTTCCTCAGAGACACTCGGGGTTCGGTTCTCAGCCCCCTGCCTTGTTCAGAGCACGGCCCCCTGCTGCAATCAGTTACCCGTATATACGCCAATCATCCCTGCCCCTCTAAGACTGTACAACAGAGCCTGTACCACACACTTGATATCAGCTACCTGGAAACCTGAACTGAATTCATACAAGAAAACTGAATGGACTCCTAGACTGATATACCTGATAACAGCTCTAGCCAGCTGAGGACACAACACCAGAGCTCCAAAGGCGAAAATAATCAAGCTAGCTCATTCAAGCAACCCATAGGGGTATACCAAAACAAAACAAAGCAAGCAGTTATGACACAGTAAGCAAGCATAAACTAATACAATAACTTATACATGGCTCGGAGACAACAGTCAATATCAAGTCACATAAAGAAACAGGCCATGATCACCTCAACAGGCTCTCAAAACAAAGAATCCAGGGAACTTCTAGATGAAAGTGCATTCCTGGCATTACCAGATGCAGAATACAAAAGTTTAATATACAGAACCCTCCAAGACATCAGGAAGGAAATGAGGCAATATGCAGAACAAATCAAGGAACACATAGATAAAGCAACTGAAGAAATTAGAAAGATTATTCAGGAACATAATGAAAAGTTTAATAAGCTTTAAAAATCCATAGACAGACAGCAATCAGAAATTCACAACATTAACAATAAAATTACAGAATTAGACAACTCAATAGAATGTCAGAGGAGCAGAATTGAGCAAGTAGAAGCTAGAATTTCTGAACTCCAAGATAAATCACTTGGCACTAATATATTTGAAGAAAAATCAGATAAAAGAATTTTAAAAAATGAAGAAACCTTAAGAATCATGTGGGACTCTATCAAGAGAAATAACCTATGAGTGATTGGAGTAACAAAACAGGGAGGGATAACAGAAAACACAGAGAAAATGTTGAAGACGTGTTGGCAGAAAACTTCCCTGATACTGTGAAAGATGAGCAGATATCTATCTAAGTTGCTCATCGAACTCCACATAAGGTAGATCTTAAAAGGAAGTAACCAAGACGTATTATAATCAAACTTGCCAAAACCAAAGATAAAGAGAGAATTATAAGAGCAGCGAGGGATAAACGAAAAGTCACCTACAAAGGAGAGCCAATAAGAATAAGCTCGGACTACTCGGCAGAAACCATGTAGGCAAGAAGGCAATGGGATGACCTATTTAAAAAATTGAAGGAAAAAAATGCCTGCCAAGAATCATATATCCAACAAAACTGTCTCTTAAATATGAAGGTGAAATTAAGACATTTCCAGATAAACACAAGTATAGGGAATTCGTAAAAACCAAACCAAAACTACAAGAAATACTCAAGGGAGTTCTTTGCTTAGAAAATCAATAATACCAGGTATCAGCCCAAGACTAGAACACTGGGCAAAGCAACCAGAAGTCCACCCAGACAGGGAAATCCAAAAAAACAAAGCAAGATTATAAAAAAAAAAAAAAAAAGCCCCAAACAGGGTAACAGTGACATTACTATATAAAAGAAGACAACATTAAAATAATAAAGAGGGACTAAGAATTGTAATCATACACCTTCCATATGGAGAGGAAGATACAGAGATACAAAGAAATACAAGTTAGTTTTAAATTTAGAAAAATAGGGGTAAATAAAAAGGTAACCACAAAGGAGACAAACTATCCTACTCATCAAAATAAAATACAAGGGAAAAATAGAGACTCAGCAGAAACAAAATCAACAACAAATATAAGGAAAGGACAATATATAAAGAAAATCTACTCAGCACATAAAATCAAGTGGAAAAAAGAAACTGTCAACACACAAAAAAAGACATCAAAATGATAGCACTAAATTCATACCTATCCATAATTACCCTGAATGTAAATGGACTAAATGCACCAATAAAGAGACAGAGAGTGGCAGAATGGATTAAAAAACAAGATCCATCTATATACTGCCTACAAGAGACGCACCTTAGATGTAGAGACACAAACAAACTAAATTCAAAGGATGGAAAGAAATGCATCAAGCAAACAACAATCCACAAAGAGTAGGAGTAGCAATATTAATTTGTGACAAAATAGGCTTTAAAGTTAAATCCATCAGAAAGGATAAGGAAGGACACTGTATACAGATTAAAGGGACAATACACCGAGAAGATATAACCATATTAAATACTTATGCACACAAAAATGACAGGCTGCAAGATACATAAAACAAACTCTAAAAAATAAAAAAAAAGAAAGGGCATCCAGACTGGCAAGGAAGAAGTAAAACTATCTCTATTTGCAGATGACATGATCTTATACTCAGAAAACCATAAGGAATCCTCCAGAAAACTACTGAAACTAATAGAAGACTTCAGCAGAGTATTGGGATAAAAGATAAACATACAAAAATCAGTTGGATTCCTCTACACCAACAAAAAGAACATCGAAGAGCAAATCACCAAATCAATGCCATTTACAGTAGCCCCCAAGAAAGTAAAATACTTAGGAATAAATCTTACCAGAGATGTAAAAGACTTATACAAAGAAAACTACAGTACACTTCTGCAAGAAACCAAAAGAAACTTACATAAGTGGAAGAACATAGCTTGCTCGTGGATAGGGAGACTTAACATTATAAAAATGTCCATTCTACCAAAAGCAATCTATACATTTAATGCAATTCCGATCCAAATCCCAACGACATTCTTTAATGAGATGGAGAAACAAATCACCAACTTCATATGAAAGGGAAAGAGGCCCCGGATAAATAAGGCATTACTGAAAAAGAAGAACAAAGTGGGAGGCCTTACTTTACCAGATTTTAGAACCTATTATACCACCACAGTAGTCAAAAAGCCTAGCACTGGTACAACAACAGATACATGGACCAATGGAAGAGAATTGAGAATCCAGACATAATCCACGCACATATGAGCAGTTGATATTTGACAAAGGCCCCAAAACAGTTAAATGGGGAAAAGACAGTCTTTTTAACAAATGGTGCTGGCATAACTGGATATCCATCTGCAAAAAAATGAAACAAGACCCATACCTCACTCCATGCACAAAAACGAACTCAAAATGGATCAAAGACCTAAATATAAAATCTAAAATGATAAAGATCGTAGAAGAAAAAATAAGGACAACGTTAGGAGCCCTAATACATGGCATAAACAGTATACAAAACATTATAAAGAATGTAGAACAAAAACTAGATAACTGGGAGCTCCTAAAAATCAAACACCTATGCTCATCCAAAGACTTCACTAAAAGAGTAAAAAGACTACCTACAGACTGGGAAAAAGTTTTTGGCTATGACATTTCTGATCAGTGCCTGATCTCTAAAATCTACATGATACTGCAAAAACTCAACTGCAAAAAGACAACCCAATTAAAAAATGGGCAAAAGATATGAATAGACACTTCACTCAAGAAGACATTCAGGTCGCTAACAGATATATGAGGAAATGTTCACGATCATTAGCCATTAGAGAAATGCAGATCAAAACTACAATGAGATTTCATCTCGCTCCAACAAGGCTGGCATTAATCCAAAAAACACAAAATAATAAATATTGGAGAGGCTGTGGAGAGATTGGAACACTAATACACTGCTGGTGGGAATGTCAAATGGTGCAACCACTTTGGAAATCGATTTGGCACTTCCTTAAAAAGCTAGAAATAGATCTACCATACAACCCAGCAATCCCACTCCTTGGAATATATCCTAGAGAAATAAGAGCCTTTACAAAAACAGATATATGCACACCCATGTTTATTGCAGCACTGTTTACAATAGCAAAAAGATGGAAGCAACCAAGGTGCCCATCAACTGATGAATGGATAAATAAATTATGGTATATTCACACAATGGAATACTACACATCGATAAAGAACAGTGATGAATCTGTGAAACATTTCATAACATGGAGGAATCTGGAAGGCGTTATGCTGAGTGAAATTGGTCAGTTGCAAAAGGACAAATATTGTATAAGACCACTACTATAAGAACTTGAGAAATAGTTTAAACTGAGAAGAAAACATTCTTTCACGTTTACGAGAGGAGGGCGGGAGGAAGGGTGGGAGAGGGGCATTCACTAATTAGGTAGTAGATCAGAACTACTTGACGTGAAGGGAAAGACAGCACACAATACAGGGGAGGTCAACACAATTGGACTCAACCAAAAGCAAAGAAGTTTCCTGAATAAACTGAACGCTTCGAAGGCCAGCGTAGCAGAGGCGGTGGTCTAGGGACCATGGTTTCAGGGGACATCTAAGTCAATTGGCATAATAAAATCTATTAAGAAAACATTCTGCATCCCACTTTGAAGAGTGGCGTCTGGGGTCTTAAATGCTAGCAAGCAGCCATCTAAGATGCATCAATTGGTCTCAGCCCACCTGGATCAAAGGAGAATGAAGAACACCAAGGACACAAGGCAATTACGAGCCCAAGAGACAGAAAGGGCCACATGAACCAGCGACTACCTCATCCTGAGACCAGAAGAACTAGATGGTGCCTGGCTACAACCGATAACTGCCCTCACAGGGAGCACAACAGAGAACCCCTGAGGGAGCAGGAGAGTAGTGGGATAAACAGACCCCAAATTCTCATAAGACCAGACTTAATGGTCTGAGACTAGAAGGACCCCAGTAGTCATGGTCCACAGACCTTCTGTTGGACCAGAACAGGAACCATTCCTGAAGCCAACTCTTCAGACATGGATTGGACTGGACAGTGGGTTGGAGAGGGATGCTGGTGAGGAGTGAGCTTCTTGGATCAGGTGGACACTTGAGACTATGTTGGCATCTCCTGCCTGCAGGGGAGATGAGAGGGTGGAGGGGGTTAGCAGCTGGTGAAATGGACACCAAAAGAGAGAGTGGAGGGAGTGGGCTGTCTCTCTCTCTCATTAGGGGGAGAGTAATTGGGAGTGTGTAGCAAGGTGTATATGGGTTTTTGTGTGAGAGACTGACTTGATTTGTAAAGTTACACTTAAAAAAAAACACTTAAAGCACAATAAAAATTATTTAAAAAAAAGGTCAACTGCATCCAGCAATCCATTCAAGTCAGGCAATTTTAAATGCAATCAAGTTTGGGTGCAGCAAAGACTGTGAAGCTTTCCTTGTCACATTTGACTTCAAACTCTATGACTATTGCAAAGCCAGCTGCCTTGGGAGGCTCACTGAAACCAGCTCACCCTTCACATTACCTGACTACCAGCCAGTTGCATTGAGTCCATTCTGACTCATGGAGACCCCACGTGTGTCAGAGTAGAGCTTGTTTCCACAGGATTTTCAAAGGCTGATTTTTTAGAAGCAGATCACAAGGCCTTTCTTCTGAGGCATCTCTGGGTGAACTCAAGCCTCCAACCTTTCAGTTAGCAGCCAGGCACATAAACCATTTGCACCACCCAGGAACTCCACTGCCAGACTACATGTGGCCTTATCGCCAAATGAAGGATTTGGCCTTCAGTGCCTTCCGTCTGGGATCTCTGAGACCCAGCCACTCCCCCCAGATACCTGTGGCCAGGCCCTCACCTTCCATAGTTTGACTTTTATCTCAAACTATTTCACACTATTCCCTGACACTGCTAAGCACCCTTCTCAGGCTTGCCTTGGCCTCTGAGCTGCACTTGGAGCTGCTACCAGCAGTTCCAAGAAACGACTGTTCAATTCAGCCAGAATGTCATCTTTGCTCGTTAGTGATTGTGCAATTATTTAACATGTTGTTGCATTCTGCCTTTATCTTATAAAAATTATTGGAAAGTAAAAAATAAAGTACTGGGGGCGGAGCCAAGATGGCGGACTAGGCAGACGCTACCTCGGATCCCTCTTACAACAAAGACACGGAAAAACAAGTGAATCGATCACATACATAACAATCTACGAACCCTGAACAACAAACACAGATTTAGAGACGGAGAACGAACTAATACGGGGAAGCAGCGATTGTTTCCAGAGCCCGGAGCCAGCGTACCAGTCAGGTACGGCACAAGCACAGACACCTGCTCCACCCCCCTGAACTAACCCCAGGAGGGAAACCAGCCGGTTCCACGGGTGGCGTGGGACGCAGCCGGTAGGAGAAGTCTCCGGGAGGCAGTGACTGGTCTTGGAGCAGGAAGACCAGCGTCCCAGCCGGGGAACCGTCTCGCCAGGATTTGGACTGGACGCAGCGGATTTTCTGGAAAAACTAGTTTCCCAGTGATGGCTCGGAGACAACAATCCATATCAAACCACTTAAAGAAGCAGACCATGACAGCTTCTCCAACCCCCCAAACAAAAGAATCAAAATCTTTCCCAAATGAAGATACAATCCTGGAATTATCAGATACAGAATATAAAAAACTAATTTACAGAATGCTTAAAGATATCACAAATGAAATTAGGATAACTGCAGAAAAAGCCAAGGAACACACCGATAAAACTGTTGAAGAACTCAAAAAGATTATTCAAGAACATAGTGGAAAAATTAATAAGTTGCAAGAATCCATAGAGAGACAACATGTAGAAATCCAAAAGATTAACAATAAAATTACAGAATTAGACAACGCAATAGGAAGTCAGAGGAGCAGACTCGAGCAATTAGAATGCAGACTGGGACATCTGGAGGACCAGGGAATCAACACCAACATAGCTGAAAAAAAATCAGATAAAAGAATTTAAAAAAATGAAGAAACCCTAAGAATTATGTGGGACTCTATCAAGAAGGATAACCTGCGGGTGATTGGAGTCCCAGAACAGGGAGGGGGGACAGAAAACACAGAGAAAATAGTTGAAGAACTCCTGACAGAAAACTTCCCTGACATCATGAAAGACGAAAGGATATCTATCCAAGATGCTCATTGAACCCCATTTAAGATTGATCCAAAAAGAAAAACACCAAGACATATTATCATCAAACTCACCAAAACCAAAGATAAACAGAAAATTTTAAAAGCAGCCAGGGAGAAAAGAAAGGTTTCCTTCAAGGGAGAATCAGTAAGAATAAGTTCAGACTACTCAGCAGAAACCATGCAGGCAAGAAGGGAATGGGACGACATATACAGAACACTGAAGGAGAAAAACTGCCAGCCAAGGATCATATATCCAGCAAAACTCTCTCTGAAATATGAAGGCGAAATTAAGATATTTACAGACAAACACAAGTTTAGAGAATTTGCAAAAACCAAACCAAAGCTACAAGAAATACTAAAGGATATTGTTTGGTCAGAGAACCAATAATATCAGATATCAGCACAACACAAGGTCACAAAACAGAACGTCCTGCTATCAACTCAAATAGGGAAATCACAAAAACAAACAAATTAAGATTAATTAAAAAAAAAAAATACACATAACAGGGAATCATGGAAGTCAATAGGTAAAAGATCACAATAATCAAAAAGAGGGACTAAATACAGGAGGCATTGAATTGCCATATGCAGAGTGATACAAGGCGATATACAACAATACAAGTTAGGTTTTTACTTAGAAAAATAGGGGTAAATAATAAGGTAACCACAAAAAGGTATAACAACTCTATAACTCAAGATAAAAGCGAAGAAAAACGTAACGACTCAACTAACATAAAGTCAAACACTATGAAAACGAGGATCTCACAATTTACTAAGAAAAACACCTCAGCACACAAAAGTATGTGGAAAAATGAAATTGTCAACAACACACATAAAAAGGCATCAAAATGACAGCACTAAAAACTTATTTATCTATAATTACCCTGAATGTAAATAGACTAAATGCACCAATAAAGAGACAGAGAGTCACAGACTGGATAAAGAAACACGATCCATCTATATGCTGCCTACAAGAGACACACCTTAGACTTAGAGACACAAACAAACTAAAACTCAAAGGATGGAAAAAAGGATATCAAGCAAACAATAAGCAAAAAAGAAGAGGAGTAGCAATATTAATTTCTGACAAAATAGACTTTAGACTTAAATCCATCACAAAGGATAAAGAAGGACACTATATAATGATAAAAGGGACGATTGATCAGGAAGACATAACCATATTAAATATTTATGCACCCAATGACAGGGCTGCAAGATACATAAACCAATTTTAACAGAATTGAAAAGTGAGATAGATACCTCCACAATTATAGTAGGAGACTTCAACACACCACTTTCGGAGAAGGACAGAACATCCAAAAAGAAGCTCAATAGAGACACGGAAGATCTAATTACAACAGTCAACCAACTTGACCTCATTGACTTAAACAGAACTCTCCACCCAACTGCTGCAAAGTATACTTTTTTTTCTAGCGCACATGGAACATTCTCTAGAATAGACCACATATTAGGTCATAAAACAAACCTTTGCAGAATCCAAAACATCGAAATATTACAAAGCATCTTCTCAGACCACAAGGCAATAAAACTAGAGATCAATAACAGAAAAACTAGGGAAAAGAAATCCAATACTTGGAAAATGAACAATACCCTCCTGAAAAAAGACTGGGTTATAGAAGACATCAAGGAGGGAATAAGGAAATTCATAGAAAGCAACGAGAATGAAAATACTTCCTATCAAAACCTCTGGGACACAGCAAAAGCAGTGCTCAGAGGCCAATTTATATCGATAAATGCACACATACAAAAAGAAGAAAGAGCCAAAATCAGAGAACTGTCCCTACAACTTGAACAAATAGAAACTGAGCAACAAAAGAATCCATCAGGCACCAGAAGAAAACAAATAATAAAAATTAGAGCTGAACTAAATGAATTAGAGAACAGAAAAACAATTGAAAGAATTAACAAAGCCAAAAGCTGGTTCTTTGAAAAAATTAACAAAATTGATAAACCATTGGCTAGACTGACTAAAGAAATACAGGAAAGGAAACAAATAACCCGAATAAGAAACGAGAAGGACCACATCACAACAGAACCAAATGAAATTAAAAGAATCATTTCAGATTATTATGAAAAATTGTACTCTAACAAATTTGAAAACCTAGAAGAAATGGATGTATTCCTGGAAAAACACTACCTACTTTTTTTTTTTTTTGTACCTAAACTAACACATTCAGAAGTAGAACAACTAAATAGACCCATAACAAAAAAAGAGATTGAAACGGTAATCAAAAAACTCCCAACAAAAAAAAGCCCTGGCCCGGACGGCTTCACTGCAGAGTTCTACCAAACTTTCAGAGAAAAGTTAACACCACTACTTCTGAAGGTATTCCAAAGCATAGAAAATGACGGAATACTACCCAACTCATTCTATGAAGCCACCATCTCCCTGATACCAAAACCAGGTAAAGACATTACAAAAAAAGAAAATTATAGACCTATAGCCCTCATGAACATTGATGCAAAAATCCTCAACAAAATTCTAGCCAATAGAATCCAACAACACATCAAAAAAATAATTCACCCTGATCAAGTGGGATTTATACCAGGTATGCAAGGCTGGTTTAATATCAGAAAAACCATTAATGTAATCCATCACATAAATAAAACAAAAGACAAAAACCACATGATCTTATCAATTGATGCAGAAAAGGCATTTGACAAAGTCCAACACCCATTCATGATAAAAACTCTCACCAAAATAGGAATTGAAGGAAAATTCCTCAACATAATAAAGGGCATCTATGCAAAGCCAACAGCCAATATCACTCTAAATGGAGAGAAGCTGAAAGCATTTCCCTTGAGAAGGGGAACCAGACAAGGATGCCCTTTATCACCGCTCTTATTCAACATCGTGCTAGAAGTCCTAGCCAGGGCAATTAGGCTAGACAAAGAAATAAAAGGTATCCGGATTGGCAAGAAAGAAGTAAAGTTATCACTATTTGCAGATGACATGATTATATACACAGAAAACCCTAAGGAATCCTCCAGAAAACTACTGAAACTAATAGAAGAGTTTGGCAGAGTCTCAGGTTATAAAATAAATATACAAAAATCACTTGGATTCCTCTACATCAACAAAAAGGACACCGAAGAGGAAATAACCAAATCAATACCGTTCACAGTAGCCCCCAAGAAGATAAGATACTTAGGAATAAATCTTACCAAGGATGTAAAAGACCTATACAAAGAAAACTACAAAGCTCTACTACAAGAAATTCAAAAGGACATACTTAAGTGGAAAAACATACCTTGCTCATGGATAGGAAGACTTAACATAGTAAAAATGTCTATTCTACCAAAAGCCATCTATACATTTAATGCACTTCCGATCCAAATTCCAATGTCATATTTTAAGGGGATAGAGAAACAAATCACCAACTTCATATGGAAGGGAAAGAAGCCTCAGATAAGTAAAGCATTACTGAAAAAGAAGAAGAAAGTGGGAGGCCTCACTCTACCTGATTTCAGAACCTATTATACAGCTACAGTAGTCAAAACAGCCTGGTATTGGTACAACAACAGGCACATAGACCAGTGGAACAGAATTGAGAACCCAGATATAAATCCATCCACATATGAGCAGCTGATATTTGACAAAAGCCCAGTGTCAGTTAATTGGGGAAAAGATAGTCTTTTTAACAAATGGTGCTGGCATAACTGGATATCCATTTGCAAAAATATGAAACAGGACCCATACCTCACACCATGCACAAAAACTAACTCCAAGTGGATCAAAGACCTAAACATAAAGACTAAAGCGATAAAGATCGTGGAAGAAAAAATTGGGACAACCCTAGGAGCCCTAATACAAGGTATAAACAGAATACAAAACATTACCAAAAAATGATGAAGAGAAACCCAATAACTGGGAGCTCCTAAAAATCAAACACCTATGCTCATCTAAAGACTTCACCAAAAGAGTAAAAAGACCACCTACAGATTGGGAAAGAATTTTCAGCTATGACATCTCCGACCAGCACCTGATCTCTAAAATCTACATGATTCTGTCAAAACTCAACCACAAAAAGACAAACAACCCAATCAAGAAGTGGGCAAAGGATATGAACACACATTTTACTAAAGAAGATATTCAGGCAGCCAACAGATACATGAGAAAATGCTCTCGATCATTAGCTGTTAGAGAAATGCAAATTAAAACTACGATGAGATTCCATCTCACACCAGCAAGGCTGGCATTAATCCAAAAAACACAAAATAATAAATGTTGGAGAGGCTGGGGAGAGATTGGAACTCTCATACACTGCTGGTGGGAATGTAAAATGGTACAACCACTTTGGAAATCTATCTGGCGTTATCTTAAACAGTTAGAAATAGAACTACCATACAACCCAGAAATCCCACTCCTGGGAATATACCCTAGAGATACAAGAGCCTTCATGCAAACAGATATATGCACACCCATGTTTATTGCAGCTCTGTTTACAATAGCAAAAAGTTGGAAGCAACCAAGGTGTCCATCAACGGATGAATGGGTAAATAAATTGTGGTATATTCCCACAATGGAATACTACGCATCGATAAAGAACAGTGACGAATCTCTGAAACATTTCATAACATGGAGAAACCTGGAAGGCATTATGCTGAGCGAAATTAGTCAGAGGCAAAAGGACAAATATTGTATAAGACCACTATTATAAGATCTTGAGAAATAGTAAACCTGAGAAGAACACATACTTTTGTGGTTACGAGGGGGGGAGGGAGGGAGGGTGGGAGAGGGTTTTTTTTATTGATTAATCAGTAGATAAGAACTGCTTTAGGTGAAGGGAAAGACAACACTCAATACATGGAAGGTCAGCTCAATTGGAATGGACCAAAAGCAGAGAAGTTTCCGGGATAAAATGAATGCTTCAAAGGTCAGCGTAGCAAGCGCGGGGGTCTGGGGAACATGGTTTGCGGGGACTTCTAAGTCAATTGGCAAAATAATTCTATTATGAAATCATTCTGCATCCCACTTTGAAATGTGGCGTCTGGGGTCTTAAATGCTAACAAGCAGCCATCTAAGATGCATCAATTGGTCTCAACCCACCTGGAGCAAAGGAAAATGAAGAATACCAAGGCCACACGACAACTAAGAGCCCAAGAGACAGAAAGGGCCACATGAACCAGAGACCTACATCATCCTGAGACCAGAAGAACTAGTTGGTGCCTGGCCACAATCGATGACTGCCCTGACAGGGAGCACAGCAGAGGACCCCTGAGGGAGCAGGAGATCAGTGGGATACAGACCCCAAATTCTCATAAAAAGACCAAACTTAATGGTCTGACTGAGACTAGAGGAATCCCGGCGGCCATGCTCCCCAGACCTTCTGTCGGCACAGGACAGGAACCATCCCCGAAGACAACTCATCAGACATGAAAGGGACTGGTCAGCGGGTGGGAGAGAGAAGCTGATGAAGAGTGAGCTAATTATATCAGGTGGACACTTGAGATTGTGTTGGCAACTCTTGTCTGGAGGGGGGATGGGAGGATAGAGAGAGAGGGAAGCCGGCAAAATTGTCAAGAAAGGAGAGACTGAAAGGGCTGACTCAAGAGGGGGAGAGCAAGTGGGAGTAGGGAGTGAGATGTATGTAAACTTATATGTGACAGACTGATTGGATTTGTAAACGTTCACTTGAAGCTTAATAAAAGTTATTAAAAAAAATAAAAATAAAAAATAAAGTACTGATAATAGTGTCATAGGAAATACTTTAACCAAGGTAGAGGCCAGGGACTTTTTCTTTGGCATAGCTGACTCCCTTTACCCTGGTCGTAAAGTATCCTATCCTCTGTTTAGGGGAGCTGAAACAGGAGGGTGTTCATATATGGCAATCAGCAAATCTCAGGGCCAGAGTAGTCATCACACCAACCCAACCCCAAATATTGACAGGAAGAATAGCCGCCATGCTCTTTCAGTACAGAGCATGTGCAGGGCTCACTCAGTAGTCAGTGGAGCGTCTGGAGGTATTGGCTTGGCTCTGCATGTAGCAATTAGTTTTAAATTGTGGAATGACCTCTCACAGGTGGTGATGGAAGCTGTGATGGCCACTAGAAACTGCTCATTAGTGCCCCTCAAGCAGTACTCAGGGCATGCCCCCACCTGCCATACCTTAGTTACACCTCTGTCCCTGATGCCCACAATGCACCAGAGCTGGACCATCCCCTGATGCCAGCCACCTCCACCCTCTTCACATGGTTCCCTCAGGTTTGGTGCCCTCCATTCATACCCCACAGACCCTCCCCAAAATTTGTGCCACCTGTGTAGGCATGGAACCCCTCTGGCACAGTGGTTAAGTGTCTGGCTGTTAACCAAAAGGCTGGCAGTTCAAATCCACCAGCCACTCCTTAGAAACCCTGTGGGGCAGTTCTACTCTGTCCTACAGGGTCGCTATGAGTTGGAATCAACTTGACCCCATTGGGTTTGGTTTTGGTTTGTGTAGGCATAAAAATATCCCCTGGACCTACAATGTCCTTATTCTAATCCTCGGAACCCCTAAATGTGTTAGGTCATATGGCAAAGGGGAACTAACATTGCAGATGGAACTAAGGTTGCTAGTCAGCTAACCTTAAAACTGGGGTGGGCCCCATAAAACAAAACGAGACTAAAGGGGTACACGAGCCCAGGGGCAGGGACTAGGAGGCAGGAGGGAACAGGAAAGCTGGTAATAGGGAACCCAAGGTTGACATATTGTGGGGTTGCTAACCAATGTCATGGAGCAGAGTGTGCACTGACTGATGAGAAACTAGTTTGTTCTATAAACCTTTATCTGAAGTACAGTTAAAAAAAAAAAAAAAGAAAGCTCAGTTTCCTAACTGGTGCTAATCACTCCAGAAGAATTCAAGGCAAACTGTTTCTATATTCAGAAATAAGACATTTCATTAAAAACAAAAACTGGGGTGGGCCCAGTGTAATCAAAGGGTCCTTAAAAGTAGAAAAAGAAAGAAGAGAGAGAAAGATGTGATGATATAAGCTGCGTGAGAGACATGCTATGTTGCTGGCTTTGAAGGTGGAGGAAGCAGTCCACAAGCCAAGGAATGCAGACAGCACCTAGAAGCTAGAAAAGACAAGAAAGCAGATTCTCTCCTAAAGCCTTCAGGAAGGAACACAGCCCCGCTGACAGCTTGATTTTAGACCTATTTCAGACTTCTGAACTACAAAACCATGAGATAAATTTGCGTTGTTTTAAGCCAATAGCTTTGTGGAAATTTGCTTTAGCAGCAACAGACAACTAGTATACCACCATTCAACTATTTCTTTTCCTTGTTCTGTGAGAATGATCCTTGTCCGTGAGCAATGGGCATGCATCTGACCGACTGGGTTGGGGAGGCAGGCAGGGCACAATGAGTAACACTTCAAAGAATTCTTTTGGTTCACTAGTGATATGAAGTATGTTGTTGTTAGTTGCTGTTGACTTATCTACAACTCTTGGCAACCCCACACACAACAGAATGAAATGTTGCCCGGTATTGTGCCATCTTCACTATTGTTGGTATGCTTGAGTCCATTGTTGGTTGCAGTCACTGTGTATTTTGAGTGCCTTCCAACCTAGGGGCCTCATCTTCCAGCACTATTTTGGACAATGTTTTGTTGTGATACATTGGCTGGTTTTCAGAAGTAAATCACCAGGTCTTTCTTCCTACTCTATCTTAGACTGGAAGCTCTGCTGCAGCCTGTCCACCGTGGGTGATCCTGCTGGTATTTGAAGTACCAGTGGCATAGCTTCCAGCATAACAGCAACATGTAAGCCTCCACAGTATGACAAACTGACAGTCAGGTGGTAGATATGAAGTATGTTGTTGTTGTTGTGTGCCGTTCAGTTGATTCCAACTCATGGAGACCCTATAGGCATGCTAATTTTATACTTTTGGAAGAGTGCCAAAACTAGTGAATGAAGATTCACTTCAAATCAGATGTCCCAATCAAATGCTTATCCAATCAAATACACAGCCAGGTATTTAATTAGGTAAAGAAAATAATAACAATAAATGTATACTTTTTTTACTCGCTTTCTCCCTCTCGGCCCAAAAGTCAGCATAAGTCAGGAATAAGATGACAAGTCCGTCCACTATCACCTTAATTATTTAACATTGATCTGGAGGTATAAGCCCATGCAATTAAATAGTAGAAAGAAATTGGAAGTATGAGTATTAAAGAGTGAAAGATAAAATTATAATTATTTTCAAATTATAAGATTTTTCATGCAAAAAAAACTAAAAGAATCATATGAAAAACTATTATAAGCAGAAAGAATTCATTAAGGTAGCTGGGAACAATATGAATATATAAAAATCAACAGGCTTTATCTATCCAAACAAACAATAACAAGAAGGAAAAAAATGGAAGAAAAATTTCTAGCAATAAGCTTAAACATTACAAGATATATATAAAGAAAACTACTACTTCGTGACAGAAAAAAGACTTGAACAAATGTGAGAGCCTGCTACATTCTCAGATAGAAAGACTAAATCATGGTATTAGTTCTCACTAAATTAGTCCATAAATTTAACATGATTCCAATTAAATATTATTATGGATTGAATTGTGTCCCCCAAAATGCGTGTCAACTTGGCTAGGCCATGATTCCCAGTATTGTGTGATTGTCCACCATTTTATCATCTGATGTGATTTTCCTGTGTGTTGTAAATCCTATCTCTATGTGCTAATGAGGCAGGATTAGAGGCAGCTATGTTGATGAGGCAGGGCTCAATCTACAAGATCAGATTGTATCTTGAGTCAATTTCTTTTGAGATATAAAAAAGAGAATCAAACAGGGCAGAGGGGACTTCATACCACCAAAAAACAAGAGCCAGGAGAATAGCACATCCTTTGGGCCCAGGGTCCCTGTGCTGAGAAGCTCCTACACCGGGGGAAGATTGATGACAAGGACTTTCAGAACCAACAGAGAGAGAAAGCCTTCCCCTGAAGCTGGCACCCTGAATTTGGACTTCTAGCCTCCTAAACTGTGAGAAAATAAATTGCTCTTTGTTAAATCCATCGACTTGTGGTATTTCTATTATAGCAGCACTAGATAACCAAGACAAATACCGAGAGGATATTTTTGAAATGGACAAGTTGATTCTAAAGTTCATATGGAAAAATAAGCAAACAAGAATAGCCAGGAGGGGAGGCGGAACCCACATGGCACTATAGACAGAAGCACCACACTGTCCCTCCACAGCAAAGACCCACAGAACTAAGTAAAACAGAGACAAACATCAGTTCTGGAAACCTAAGCATCAAATGAAGAGATAAAGAACTCAACCAAGCACTGAATGGAATAACAAACTGACAGAGGAGAGATACGAACGGAGGTCCCCTATCAGCTCATGCAGCACAGATTCGCCATCTCAGACTCTTGTCAGAGATTGGCAGACAGGAAGTATGGGAAAGCAGATTCCTGGAGCCCCCAGCAGGAGACAGAGTACCCGGTGACCGGCAATACATGCTTTCCCACTCCTCACCCTTTCTCCCCGTACTCAGCCTCCACTGCTTCCCAGCAGACTGATCCACCACTTCCCAGTGGGCCGAGTGACTGCAGCCCAGGAGGTGCTGGCTCAGGGCTGTGCAGATCCACCCCATCTACACCAGTCAGCTCCTTCAGTCCCATTTCTTTGTTGCTTTTGCTGCTTTTTTCAGCTTCTTTTGGTTTCTTCCCTGCCTTTCACCTCCTCCCCCTCCTTTCTTTCCAACACCTGACTCTGTGTGCCATCTTTGCTTCTTCTTGACAGGCTGTGAAGTGCCACTCAGCTGAGGAACTGCTTCCCCAGTCCATGTTGCCACGCTGGTGGGATCCCTGGGGGCTTTTTGTTGTTGTTGTTTTCTCTTTCTTTTTTCCTTTTTATTTTTCTTCATTTCTTGGTTTCTCATCTCTTTCTACTTACCTTCTTTCCTCTTTCCTGAATATCTGATGCTGTGTGCCATCTCCACCCCTTCTATCTGGACCATACTACAAGGATTGGGAGCCACTTCCCCAGTCAAGCAGCCATGCTGGTGCTATCCCTTGAGGCATTTTTTTTCTTCTTCCTTTTTGTTTTTCTTCATTTCTCTTTCTCATCTCTCCGCTCCAACAGCAGGCTCCCTCACCACTTTTTTTTTTTTTTTTTGGCTCCTGTTTCTCTCTCCGTTCCCATACCCTACCTAGCTCCAGACATCAAAACATCCCCCGTCCTCCATCCTGCCTATCTGCACCATGTGCTGAACATTCTACCCCTGAGCAGCATAGGCACAGTCTACCAGAACCTGCCGTGCACTGACCCCCAGCCTACCTTGTCAGACCCAGTACGTGCCACAAACAACCCATCCCAGCCCCTCCCCTTCAGCTGGACTTGCCTTGCTGCACCATAGCTGAGTGACTGGGCCTACCCATTGGACAAGGAGGTGAAAAATATCATGCCCACAGATGAGCAAAGAACACACAGCCCACCTGCTCACATATAACCAAGTAAAACAAAAAAGCAGGATAAAAAACCAAATCTACAATGAGGATACAAAGAAAATAACTACTGAATGCCCCAAAGGCAGAAGTCAATATCAAAACATATTTTAAAAACCAGGACAGGATGGTTCTAGTAGGCATCCAAAATAAAACACCAGATGACTTTCCAGTAGGAGAAAGGGCACTGGAACTACCTGATAGGGAATTCAAATCTCTAATATTCAGAACCGTCCAAGAGTTGAAGCAAAAAGCAGACAAAAATGAGGAAAAAATAGACAAATTCATGGAAAATCCAGACCAAAAAAAAATGGAAGAATTCAGGAAAATAATACAGGAGCAAAATGTCAAAATAAATTCACAACTAGAAATCATACAAAAACAACAATTAGAAATCCAAAAGATAAAAAGCAAGATTTCAGAAATGGACAGTGTCATAGATGGGCTGAGGGGCAGGTTTGAAATGATGGAAGACAGGATCAGTGAAATTCAAGACGAATACTTGGATACCACTTTAAGGAAAAATCAGAAAAAAGAATGAAGAGAAATGAAAAAACCCTGAGAATGAAGTGAGAGACAATCAACAGCAAAAATTTACAAGAATTTACCAGAACACAGGGAGAAAATGGAAAACACAGAGAGTATCACTGAAGAATTGCTGACAGAAAACTTCCCTAATATTATGAGAGAAGAAAAGCTGACCACCCAGGAAGGTTAACAAACCCCATGTAGGATAGAACCCAAAAGAAAATCACCAAGGCAAAATCACATTCACTAAAACCAAAGCCAAAAAAAGAATCCTGAGAGCAGCTTGAGAAAAATGAAAAGTCACATACAGAGAGGAAACAATAAGACAAAACTCTGATTACTCAGCAGAAACCAAGAAGGCAAGAAGGCAATGGGATGAAATATATAAAACCTTAAAAGAAAAAAATTGCCAACCAAGAATAATGTACCCTGCAAAACTCTCGTTCAAATATGATGGTGAAATTAGGGCATTTCCAGATAAACAGAATTTACGGGAATATGTAGAAACCAAACCAAACTTACAAGAACTATTAAAGGGAGTCCTTTCGCTAGAGAACAAACAACATCAGAAGACAACCTGAATCTAGGACGCAAGATCGCACCATCCACATATCAACCAAGGAAATTAACTGTCAAGGACTATTCGAAACCAGAAAATTTACAACAGGGAACCAGAGAGGTTAACCTTTAAATGACAACAACATCAGAACAATAAAAGAAGGAATAAACAGTGTCGGTATAGAACTTTCTAACGGAGAGGAAGGCAAGGCAATACTAAGTAATAATAGACTGGTTCAAACCTAGGAAGGTGAGGGTAAATTTCAAGGTAACTGCAAAGAAATTAACAAACCTACTCATCAAAATTAAGAAGAAAAACATTAAGTCTCAGTAAAAACAAAATCTACAAAAACAAAAGAAATTTAAAAAATCCACAAACAAAAGGAATTCAGTACAGGAGAGTAAGAGGAACAAAGGAAACATCAGTACCAAAAAAAAGCACTACAAAAGGTCAGCAATAAACTCATAACTATCAATAATTACACTGAACATAAATGGCTGCAATGAACCCATAAAGAGACAGGCAGTGACAGAATGGATTAAAAAAAAAAAAAAACAGAATCCATCAATATGCTGTCTACAAGAGACATATTTTAGAAACAAAGACATAAATTTATTAAAAATCAAAGGATGGAAAAAATTATATCAAGCAAACAGCTACCAAAAAAGAGCAGGAGTGGCAATACTAATTGCAGATAAAATAGACTTTAAAATAAAATCCACCATAAAAGACGAATAAGGACATTATATAATGATTAAAGGGATGATCCATCATGAAGACATAACCATAACAAGCATCTACGCACCCAATGACAGGGCTCCAAAATACATAAAACAAACTCTAACAGCATTGAAAAGATAAACTGGCAGTTCCACAATAATAGTAGGAGACTTCAACACACCACTCTTGGTAAAGGACAGAACATCTAGAAAGCAACTCAACAAAAATAACAGAATATCTAAAGGCCACAATCAGCCAACTTGAACTCATAGACATATATAGAACATTCTACCCAACAGCTGCAAAGTACACATTCTTTTCCAACACACATGGAACGTTCTCCAGAATAGACAACATCTTAGGCCACAAAGCAACCCTCAAAAAAATCCAAAACACTGAGATAATACAAAGTATCTTCTCCGATGACAATGCCATCAAAGTAGAAATTAACAACAGGAAGAGCAAGGAAAAAAAATTAATTACATGGAAATTGAATAACACCCTGCTTAAAAACTACTGGGTAATAGAATAAATCAAAGATGGAATCAAAAAATTCCTAGAATTAAACAAGAATGAAAACACATCATACCAAAACCTTTGGGACACAGCAAAGGCAGTGCTCAGAGGTCAATTTATAGCAATAGATGCACATATCAAAAAACAAGGGGCAAAATCAAAACATTAACTACACAACTTGAACAAATAGAAAGAGAACAGCAAAAGGAGCCCACAGCCAGCAGAAGAAAGGAAATAATAAAGATCAGAGCAGAAGCAAACGAAATAGAGAATAGAAAAAAATCAACAAAACCAAAAGTTGGTGCTTTGAAAAGATCAACAAACCACTGGCCAAATCAACAAAAGAAAACAGGAGAGGTTGCAAATAACCAAAAAAGAAATGAAATGGGGGACATTACAACAGACCCAACTGATATAAAAAGGATCATAAGAGTATTTTGAAAAACTATACTCCAACAAATTTGAAAACCTAGAGGAAATGGACAATTTTCTAGAAACACACTACCTACCCCAGCTAACACAAAATGATGTTGAGAATCTGAACAGGCCCAAAGCAAAAGAAGGGATTTCAAAGGTAGGAAAAAAACTCCCAACAAAAAAAGCCCTGGCCCAGGTGGCTTCACTGGAGAATTCTACCAAACATTCAGAGAAAAGCTTACACCAGTACTGCTCAAACTATTTCAGAACATAGAAAATGAAGGGATACTTCCAAATTCATTCTATGAAGCCAGAATAACCCTGATACCAAAACCAGGCAAAAACACCATGAAAAAAGAAAATTACAGATCAATATTGCTCATGAATATAGTTGCAAAAATTCCCAGCAAAATTCTAGCCAATAGATTGTAGCATCCTATCAAACAAACAAACAAACAAACAAAATACACCACAACCAAGTAGGATTCATACCAGGCTTGCAAGGGTGGTTCAACATTAGAAAATCAATCAACATAATCCACCACATAAATAAAAGAAAATAATCACATGATCATCTCAATTGGCCCAGAAAAAGCATTTGACAGAGTCCAACACCCATTCCTGATAAAAAAAAAAAAAAAAACTCTCAATAAAATAGGTATAGCAGGGAAATCCCTCAACATAATGAAGGGCATATATGCAACACCAATGGCCAACGTCATTTTTAATGGAGAGAGGCTGAAAACGTTCCCCTTGAGAACAGGAATAAGACAAGGATACCCTTTATCACCACTCCTATTTAACATTGCGCTGGAAGTCCTAGCTAGAGCAATAAGGCGAGAAAAAGAAAATTGGTAAGGAAGAAGTAAAACTGTCCCTATTTGTAGTTGATATGATACTATACATAGAAAACACAAAGACTTCAGAAGAAAACTACTGGAACTAATAGAAAGATTCAGCAGATTAGCACAATACAAGATAAACATACAAAAATAAGATGGATTCCTATACACCAATAAAGAGAATGATGGAAAGGAAATCAGGAAAACAATACTATTTAAAAAAATTTTTTTATAATAACCCCTAAAAAAATAAAATACTTAGGAATAAATCTAACCAGAGATGTAAAAACCTATACAAAGAAAACTACAAAACACTACTGCAAGAAACCAAAAGAGTTCTACATAAATGGAAAAACATACCATGGTGATGGATAGGCAGACTCAACATTGTGAAAAATGACAATTCTGCCCAAAGCAATCTACAAATCCTTGTCTTGTTCCTGTTCTCAAGGGGAATGTTTTCAGCCTCTCCATTAAAAATGATGTTGGCCGTTGGTGTTACATATATGCCCTTCATTATGTTGAGGGATTTCCCTTCTATACCTATTTTATTGAGAGTTTTTTTATCAGGAATGCGTGTTGGACTCTGTCAAATGCTTTTTCTGGGCCAATTGAGATGATCATGGGATTATTTTCTTTTATTTATGTGATAGATTATGTTGATTGATTTTCTAATGTTATACAACGCAATACCCATCCAAATACCAACAACATTCTTTAAAAAGTTGGAAAAACTGATCATTAGCTTCATATGGAAAGGGAAGAAGCCCTGGGTAAGTAAAGCACTGTTGAAGAAGAAGAAGAAAGTAGGAGGACTTGCACTATCTGATCTCAGAGCCTACTGCACTGCTTCAGTAGCCAAAACAGCCTGGTACTGGTACAACGACAAACACATTGAGCGATGGCATAGAATTGAGAACCCAGATGTAAATCCATTCACCTACAGTCACCTGATCTTCAAAAGGGCCCAAAGTCTATCGAATGGGGAAAAGACAGTCTTTTTAACAAATGGTGCTGGCAAAACTGGATGTCCATCTGCAAAAAAATGAAACAGGACCCATACCTCACACCACTCACAAAAACGAACTCAAAATGGATCAAAGACCTAAATATAAAACCAAAAACTATAAAGATCACAGAAGAAAAAATAGGATCAAAACTAGAGACTCTAATACAGCGAGTCCATTAACAGGACACAAACCGTCGCTAACAACACACAAACTCCAAAAGATAAGCTAGATAACTGGGATCTTCTAAAAATTAAACATCTATGCTCATCAAAAGACTTCATCAAAAGAGTAAAAAGAGAATCTACAGACTGGGAAAAAAATTTTGGCTATGACAAATTCGACAAAGCTCTAATCTCAAAAACCTACAGGAAAATCCAACAAATCTACAACAAAAAGACAAATAATCCAATTAAAAAGTGGGCAAAGGAACAGACACTTCACCAAAGACGACATTCAAGCGGCTAACAGACACATTAGGAAATGCTCCCAATCACTAGCCGTTAAAGAAATGTGAATCAAAACCACAATGATGTACCATCTCACTCTGGCATTACCGGCACGAATCAAAAAGAAAAAGAAAAAACAAATGTTGGTGATGCTGCAGGAAGATTGGAACTCTTACGCACTGCTGGTGGGAATGCAAAATGGTCCAACCACTTTGGAAAACGATGTGGCATTTCCTTAAGTTAGAAACAGAAATACTACATGATCCAGCAGCCCCACTTCTAGGAATATATCCTAGAGAAATAAGAGCCATCGCACAGATAGACATATGCACACCCATGTTCATTGCAGCATGGTTCACAATAGCAAAAAGATAGAAACAACCTAGATGCCCATCAACAGATGAATGGATAAACAAACTATGGTACATATACACAATGGAGTATTATGCAACGTTAAAGAACAATGATGAATCGGTGAAGCATCTCATAACATGGATGAATCTGGAGGGCATTATGCTGAATAAAATAAGTCAATCACGAAAGGACAAATATTGTATGAGGCCACTACTATAAAAATTCATGAAAAGGTTTACACACAAAAAGAAAGAACCTTTGATGGTTACTAGGGAGGGTAAGGGTGGGGATGGAAAAACACTAAATAGACAATAGATGAGTGGTAACTTTGGTGAAGGGTAACACAGTACACAACACTGGGGAAGCCAGCAGAACCTGTCCAAGGCAAAGTCATGGAAGCTCGATGTTGTTGTTGTTGTTAGGTGCCGTCGAGCTGGTTCCGACTCATAGCGACCCTCTGCACAACAGAATGAAACACTACCCAGTCCTGCGCCATCCTTACAATCATTGTTATGCTTGACCTCATTGTTGCAGCCACTGTGTCAATCCACCCTGTTGAGGGTCTTCCTCTTTTCCACTGACCCTGTACTCTGCCAAGCATGATGTCCTTTCCAGGGACTGATCCCTCCTGACAACCTGTCCAAAGTATGTAAGATGCAGTCTCACCATCCTTCCCTCTAAGGAGCATTCTGGCAGCAGTTCTTCGAAGACAGATTTGTTCGTTCTTTTGGCAGTCCATGGTATATTCAATATTCTTCACCAACACCACAATTCAAAGCCATCAACTCTTCTTCGGTCTTCCTTATGCATTTTCCAGCTTTCACATGCATATAATGTGATTGAAAATACCATGGCTTGGGTCAAGCGCACCTTAGTGTTCAGGGTGACATCTTTGCTCTTCAACACTTTAAAGAGGTCCGTTGCAGCAGATTTGCCCAATGCAATGCGTCTTTTGATTTCTTGACTGCTGCTTCCGTGGCTGTTGATTGTGGATCCAAGTAAAATGAAATCCTTGACAACTTCAGTCTTTTCTCCGTTTATCATGATGTTGCTCATTGGTCCACTTGTGAGGATTTTTGTTTTCTTTATGTTGAGGTGTAATCTATACTGAAGGCTGTGGTCTTTGGTCTTCATTAGTAAGTGCTTCAAGTCCTCTTCACTTTCAGCAAGCAAGGTTGTATCATCTTCATAACGCAGGTCGTTAATAAGTCTCCCTCCAATCCTGATGCCCCATTCTTCTTCATGTAGTCCAGCTTCTCGGATTATTTGTTCAGCATACAGATTAAATAGGTATGGTGAAAGAATACAACCCTGATGCACACCTTTCCTGACTTTAAACCAATCAGTATCCCCTTGTTCTGTCCCAACAACTGCCTCTTGATTTATGTAAAGCTTCCTCATGAGCACAGTTAAGTGTTCTGGAATTCCCATTCTTCACAGTATTATCCATAGTTTGTTATGATCCACACAGTCGAATGCCTCTGCATAGTCAATAAAACACAGGTAAACATCCTTCTGGTATTCTCTGCTTTCAGCCAGGATCCATCTGACATCAGCAATGATATCCCTGGTTTCCTGTCCTCTTCTGAACCTGGCCTGAATTTCTGGCAGTTCCCTGTTGATATACTGCTGCAGCTGTTTTTGAGTGACCTTCAGCAAAATTTTGCTTGATTGTGATATTAATGATATTATTCTATAATTTCCACATTCGATTGGATCACCTTTCTTGGGAATAGGCATAAATATGGATCTCTTCCAGTCAGCTGGCCAGGAAGCTGTCTTCCATATTTCTTGGCATAGACAAGTGAGCACCTCCAGCGCTGCATCTGTTTGTTGAAACATCTCAATTGATATTCTATCAATTCCTGGAGGCTTGTTTTTTTGCCAATGCCTTCAGAGCAGCTTAGACTTCTTCCTTCAGTACCATCAGTTCCTAATCATATGCCACCTCTTGAAATGGTTGAATATTGACTAATTCTCTTTGGTATAATGACTCTGTGTATTCCTTCCATCTTCTTTTGATGCTTCCTGCATCGTTTAATATTTTCCCCATAGAATCCTTCACTATTGCAACTCGAGGCTTGAATTTTTTCTTCAGTTCTTTCAGCTTGAGAAACGCCGAGCGTGTTCTTCCCTTTTGGTTTTCCATCTCCAGCTCTTTGCACATGTTATTATAATACTTTACTTTGTCTTCTCGAGAGGCCCTTTGAAATCTTCTGCTCGGTTCTTTTACTTCATCAATTCTCCCTTTTGCTTCAGCTGCTCGATGCTCAAGAGGAAGTTTCAGAGTCTCCTCTGACATCCATCTTGGTCTTTTCTTTCTTTCCTGTCTTTCCAATGACTTCTCGCTTTCTTCATGTGTGATGTCCTTGATGTCATTCTGCAACTCGTCTGGTCTTCGGTCACCAGTGTTCAATGCGCCAGATCTATTCTTCAGATGGTCTCTAAATTCAGGTGGGATATACTCAAGGTCGTATTTTGGCTCTCGTGGACTTGCTCTGATTTTCTTCAGTTTCAGCTTGAACTTGCATATGAGCAATTGATGGTCTGTTCCACAGTCGGCCCCTGGCCTTGTTCTGACTGATGATATTGAGCTTTTCCATCGTCTGTTTCCACAGATGTAGTCAATTTGACTTCTGTGTGTTCCATTTGACAAGGTCCATGTGTATAGTCACCGTTTATGCTGGTGAAAGAAGGTATTTGCAATGAAGTCATCGGTCTTGCAAAATTCTATCATTCGATCTCCAGCATTGTTTCTGTCACCAAGGCCATATTTTCCAACTACTGATCCTTCTTCTTTGTTTCCAACTTTCGCATTCCAATAGCCAGTAATTATTAATGCATCTTGATTGCATGTTCAATCAATTTCAGACTGCAGCAGCTGATAAAGATCTTCTATTTCTTCATCTTTGGCCTAATGGTTCATGCGTAAATTTGAATAATATGTATTAACTGGTCTTCGTTGTAGGTATATGGATATTATCCTATCACTGACAGTGTTGTACTTCAGGATAGATCTTGAAACGTTCTTTTTGACGATGAATGCAACACCATTCCTCTTTGAGTTGTCATTCCCAGTATAGTAGACTATATGATTGTCCTATTCAAAATGGCCAATACCAGTCCATTTCAGCTCACTAATGCCTAGGATATTGATGTTTATGCATTCCATTTCATTTTTGATGATTTCTATTTTTCCTAGATTCATACTTCGTACATTCCAGGTTCTGATTATTAATGGAGGTTTACAGCTGTTTCTTCTCATTTTGAGTTGTGCCACATCAGCAAATGAAGGTCCCGAAAGCTTTACTCCGTCCACGTCATTAAGGTCAACTCTACTTTGATGAGGCAGCTCTTCCCCAGTCATCTTTTGAGTGCCTTCCAACCTGGGGGGCTCATCTTCCAGCACTATATCAGACAATGTTCCACTGCTATTCATAAGGGTGTCACTGGCTAATGCTTTTCAGAAGTAGACTGCCAGGTCCTTCTTCCTATTCTGTCTTAGTCTGGAAGCTCAGCTGAAACCTGTCCTCCATGGGTGACCCTGCTGGTATCTGAATACTGACGGCATAGCTCCCAGCATCACAGCAACACACAAGCCCCCACAGTACGACGAACTGACAGACACGTGGTGCGGAAGCTCCATAGACACAGTCAAACTCCCTGAGGGACCGAATTACTAGAATGGGGGCTGTGGGGACCATGATTCCATGGAACATCTAGCTCAATAAGCATAACAGTTTATTTTAAAAATGTTCTACATTCTACTTCAGTGAGTAGCATCTGGGGTCTTAAAAGCCTGTGAGGAGCCATCTAAAATACTTCACTGGTCTCACCATGTTAGGAGCAAGGGAGAATGAAGAAAACTAAAAACCCAAGGGAAAGATTAGTTCAAAAGACTAATAGACCACAACTACCACAGCCTTCACCAGTCGGAGTCCAGTACAACTAGATGGTGCCAGGCTACCAACACTGAATACTCCGACAGGGACCACAATAGAGGGTCCTGTACAGAGCCGGAGAAAAATGCAGAACTAAATTCTAACTCATCAAAAAGACCAGACTTACTGGACTGACAGACACTGGAGAAATCTCGAGAGTATGGCCCCCAGACACCCTTTTAACTCAGTAATGAAGTCACTCCTGAAGTTCACCTTTCATCCAAAGATTAGAGAGTGAATGTCATAAAACAATATGTGTACTAATTATTTAACGAGAAGCTAGTTTGTTTTGTAAACCTTCATCTAAAACACAATTAAAAAAAGGATAAAAAAAAAAAATAGCCAGGAAAATAATGAGGTGCAACCATCCCTACCAGATATTTAAACATAAAGTTACTAAACATTGTGGTACTGGTGCATAAATAAACAGATGGATTAAAGATACAGAACTGAAATAAACTCAGATACATAGAGAAAATTATTATGTAATAATAAAGATGGAACTTCAAATCAATCTGGAAAATATCACATTGGATTAACTGGTTGGTCATCTGGGAAAAAAAATAAAGTTGTAACTATACATACCTTACACCAAAATAAATTTCAGGTGGTTTGAATATTTAAATGTAAAAAATAAAACAAAACCAAAAAGCAGAAGAAATCACAGGATAATCCTTTTATGATCTCAAAACAATAAAGGCCAAAATTTGACACAAATACCTCAAACCAAAAAAGAAAAAGATCAATTCTATTACATAAAATTAAGATTTTTTTTCAGCTGTTATTTTGTTTTAGAATATGTTTGTTCTTTTTTTATATTTTATTGTGCTTTTGGTGAAAGCTTACACAGCAAATTATGCCCTCATTTAAATTTTTTTTTTATACAAATTGTTCAGTGATATTGGTTACATTTTTTCAGTGTGTCAACATTTTCATCTTTTCCCTTCTGGTTGTTCTATTTCCATTAATCTAGTTTCCCTGTTCCCCCCACCCCTTTCCTTCTCATCTTTGCATTAGAGTCAGTGTTGAACATTTGGTCTCATAGAGATGATTTTTTTAAAGGAACACCGTACTTACTGGTGTTATTGTTTATTTTATGAGTCAATCTATTGTTTATCTGAAAGGTTACCTCCAGGAGTAGTTTCAGTTCAAAGTTTAAAGGGTATCTTAGGGCAACAGTCTTGGGGGTTCCTTCCATCTCAACCAGTCCAGCAAGTCTGGACATTTTAAGAATTTGAGTTTTGTTCTACATTTTTCTCCTATTATAACAGGGTCCAGCTATTGTGTCTCTGATCAGAACAGTCAGTAGTTGTAGCCAGGCACCATCTGGTTCTTCTGATCTCAGGGTAGATGAGGCCCTGGTTCATGTAGATTATTAGTCCTGTTGACTAGTTTCTTCCTGGAGTTTTTGGTTTCCTTCCTTCTCTCTTGCTCCAGATAAGTCGAGAGTGTATCTCAGATGGTCACTCACCAACTTTTAAGACCCCAGATGCTACTCACCAAACCAGGATGTAGAACATAAATTTTATGAACTGTATTATGCCAATTGACCAAGTTGTCCCATGAGACTATGGTCTAAGCCTTAAACCCAGTAGCCAATTCTGGGAGGTGTTTTGTTATATCTAGGAAGTATCTATATATATGCTCACAGATACACCTGTACATACACATGTGTATACACACATATACCTACTATATATATGTATTCATACACACCTACCTATTGAACCATATATTTTTGTTGTTGTTGCAAAATTGCATATGTTATGGCATTTACCAAAGACATCCCTTATTCTTGTGTACTTCTTACTGACATAATTTACTTTGGTCAAGTTGTGCAGACTTCACCCATATTCGGTATCGCCTTTCCCATCACCAAAAATAACAAGTGTCTACTATCTGGAGGGACTATCTGGAGAGTGATTCCTCCTCCCTCCCCTTCCCATCCCTGGTAACTACCAATAAACATTGGTTTCTGTATGTATATCTATTCTTGTCTTTTTATGTAAGTGTCCCGGAATGGACCGGTAACATGTAACTTGTCTCCAAAAATGGAGAGCACCATGAGACCAAAGAAAGAGCTGAGCAACTCCAGAGTGGCAGCAAAAGAGTTTATTAGGGAGACTTACACACGAGGCAGGTCCTGAGTGGCAGCAGGACCAAGCAGATCTCCACAGCCCACAGCGGGGGGCAGAGGTTTTATAGTGGTGGTGAACAATAGTGGCTGTTCAGAACATGCCAGGGATGCCTCTAGACTTAACCTAAGGCTGCCTCTGCCAGAATTACATAAGAATGATTTAGCAAATGGCAATGAACTAGCAGAAAACATAACAGTAGCCATGTTTTGCCTTGCAAAACCTATTTCCCCTTCAGTAAGCGAGATCATACAGTATTTGTCCTTTTGCGGTTGACTTATTTTACTCAGCATAATGTTCTTCAGGTTCATCCACGTTATATTTTGAGAGCTCATCATTATTGTTTATGGCTGCAGAGTATTCCATTGTATGCATGTACTACATTTTGTTTATCCATTCATCCACTGACAGAGACTTAGGTTGTTTCCATCTTTTTGTTATTGTGAATAGTGTTGCAATAAACAGATGTACATATAAAATTAAGATGTTTTAAGATAAGAATTACCAAAGTCAAATCCAAACAACAAATTGAAGGAGAAGCGGAAGAAAACACCCGCAACTCATATCTTAAAGGACTAATTTTTCTAATATACAGAGAACTCCTACAAATCAATAAGAAAAATCAACAGAGCATAAGAAAAATAGGCAGCACGCAGGTAAGAAAAAAAAAATGAACTATATGAAAATGTACCCAGCTGCATTCATAATATATGAAGTGTACATTAAAACTCACACTTAGATACCATTTTTTACCTATCAGATTGGAGAAGATCAAAAAGTTTTAAGACAAATTTTATTGGCAAGCATGTGAGGAAACAGGCACTATCACACACTGTGAGAGCGCAACCTCTCTGTAAAACCTCTGTGCATAGCAACTTGGCAATACCACATAAATTCACACATACGCTTTAACTTCTGTCTCAGTTTCCTAGTGCTATTTAACAAAAAAATACAAGTAGGTGGCTTTAAAGAACAGAAATTTATCGTATCACAGTTTTGCAGGATGGAAGTCCAAATTAGGGCCTCAACTTTAGGGAAATGTCCCTCTTTGTCTCTTTCAGCTTCCTGTTGTTGTTGTTAGGTGCCTTCCAGTCGGTTCCAACTCATAGTGACTCTACGCACAATAAAACTAAACACTACCCAGTCCTGCACCATCCTCACAATCGTTGCTATGTTTGAGCCCATTGTTGCAGCCACTGTGTGAATCCATCTCATTGAGGGTCTTCCTCTTTTTAGCTGACATTCTACTTACCAAGCATGATGTTCTTCTCCAGGGACTGGACCCTCTTGATAACATGTCCAAACCACGCGAGATGGAGGTTCCCCCTTCCTGCTTCTAGTGAGCATTCCGACTGTACTTCTTCCAAGACATATTTGTTCGTTCTTCTAGCAGTCCGTGATATATTCAGTATTCACCAACACCATAATTCAAAAGCATCAATTCTTCTTTGGTCTTCCTTATTCATTGTGCAGCTTTCACATGTATATGAGGCAACTGAAAATATCATGGCTTGGGTCAGGTGCACCTTAGTCCTCAAATTGACGTTTTTGCTTTTTAACACTTTAAAAGAGTTCTTTTACAGCAGATTTACCCAATGGAATAAATTAAAAAAAAAAAAAAAACCCCGTTGCTGTCGAGTCGATTCCGACTCATAGCGACCCTAGAAATACATCATTTGATTTCTTGACTGCTGCTTCCATGGGCATTGATTATGGATCCAAGTAAAATGAAATCCTTGACAACTTCAATATTTTCTCCATTTATCATGATGTTGCTTATTGGTCCATTTGTGAGAATTTTTATTTTCTTTATGTTGAGGTGTAATCCATACTAAAGGCTACAGTCTTTGATTTTCTTCAATAAATCTTTCAAATCCTCTATGCTTTCAGCAAGCAAGATTGTATCATTGCATATTGCAGGTTGTTAATGGGTCTTCCTCCAATTCTGATGCCATGTTCTTCTTCATATCGTCCAGCTTCTAGAATTATTTGCTCAGCATATAATCAGTATGGTGAAAGGATACAACCCTGACACACACCTTTCCTGATTTTAAACCGTGCAGTATCTTCTTGTTTTGTTAGAACAAGTGCATCTTGGTCTATGTACAGGTTCCACATGGACACAATTAAGCATTCTGGAATTCCCATTCTCCGAAATGTGATCCATAATTTGTTATGATCCACACAGTCGAATGCTTTTGCATTATCAATAAAACACAGGTAAACATCTTTCTTTCATTCTCTGCTTTCAGCCAAGATCCATCTGACATCAGCAATAATAGCTTTCATCCTACGTCCTCTTCTGAGTCCAGCTTGAATTTATGGCAGTTCCCTGCCCATGTTTTTTAATACTCCTCAGCAAAATTTTACTTGAGTGTGATATTGACATTATTCAATAATTTCCACATTCTGTTGGATCACTTTTCTTTGGAATGGGCAAAAATATGGATCTTTTCGAATCAGTTGGCAAGGTAACTATCTTCCAAGGATGGAAGGAATACACTGAGTCACTGTACTAGAAAGAATTGGTTGACATTCAACCATTTCAGGAGGTAGCATATGATCAAGAACCAATGTTATTGAAGAAAGAAGTCCAAGCTGCACTGAAGGCATTGGCAAAAAACAAGGCTGCAGGAATTGATGGAATACCAATTGAGATGTTTCAACAAACGGATGCTATACTAGAAGTGCTCACTCGTCTATGCCAAGAAACTTGGAAGACACTTACCTGGTCAACAAACGGGAAGAGATCAGCTTCCTGTAGCTGCTGGCAATCCTTGGTGTTCCTGGGCTTGTAGATTCATCTGCTTCTGTCTTCACGTGGGATCTGTCTCCGCTTGTGTGTGTGTTTCTGTGTGACCTCATTAACATGCGTTAAGAAAATTCCTATTTCCGAGCAGGGTCATATTTACAGGGAGAGGGGTTAGGACTTCAACATAATTTTGAGGGGACACAATTCAATCCATTGTTGTCCATTGCCATCAAGTCAATTCTGACTCGTGGTGACCACATGTATGCAGAGTAGAACTGTGCTCCATAGGGTTTTCAAGGCTGTCACCTTTCAGAAACAGATCCCCAGACTTGTCTTCTGAACCCTCTGGGTGGGTTCAAACTGCCAGCCTCTTGGTTAGCAGTGAGGTACTTAACCATTTGCATCACCCACGGACTCCATAACAATTAGCAATTCCAATTCTAAGGGTGTATCCTGTAAACATGGTTACACATATGAGAAATACTGTATGCATCGAAGAATTGTTTATGACATGAAAAATCACAAATGACCCAAATGTCCGTTTCTAGGGTAATAGATATGACAATGGAATATTAAGTATCTGTAAAAAGGAATAAGGAAGATCTTTACTGCGACAGAATGATTTCTGAGATATCTTATTAAATGAAAAGAGCAAGGAGCAGTACAGTGCCTGATACTACTATGTTTGCATTTAATTTTCAAAAGAGAGAAAAAAAGATTATAAAACATGTACATATATAGTAAAAAATTAACTGCAAATATGACTATGTACATTCACACATGCTGTATATATAATCCTCATATGAATATATATGTGCATGTTTGTATATACATATATATGCATACGGGTATATAATGCTTGCATGAAGAGAACTGAAACACAAGAAACCAGTAATAACGGTTGCCTCAGGACACAGGACTAAGGGACTGAGGGACTGAGGGACAGGGATGAGCCGGTCTTTTCAATGCATGCTCTTCTGTGCCTTTTTCATTCTGTAACATTATGGATGGAAGACCCTTTTCTAAAATAAAATTTAAATATAAAGCATGCCTAGAAAGGGGATGTATAATCTGGATCCTACTATTTTTGAGCCCTCTAAGATCAGAATGCCTCCTTTGGCCACAGATCTTGTAAGTCTGCAATTTAATTTTCTCACAATCAAATTTTTAGCAAGTTTTCAGGAGCAGGTTTTGTCTGAAGCAGGGAACAACCTGCACACTAGTATCTGACACTTTAGTCCCATTTCAAAACACAGCTATCACTGCCTTCCACAAAGCAAGTTCCCTTCAGTCCTCACCAGAAGCAAATTTACTGAAAAGGGCCCCTCACTTTCCAAGGCCCAGCCAGGGGCCTAGGAGCATGTTCATGTGATCAGATACTTCTGTAAATTTGCAAAAGCAAGATTTTTCTTTCTTTCTTTTTTTTTTTTTTAACTGTGCTTTAGATGAAAGTTTACAGAGCAAATCCTTTTCTCATTAAACAATTAATACACATGTAGTTTTGTGACATTGGTTGCCAATACTTTCTTCTTCTCGACCTTGGGTTCCCCATCACCAGCTTTCCTGTCCCCTCCTGCCTTCTCATTCTTGCCTCTGGGTTGGCGTGCCTTTTTAGTCTTGATTTCTTTTATGAGTCTGTCTGGTCTTTGGCTGAAGGGTGAACCTCAGAAGTGACTGAGTTAAAAGGGTGTCCAGGGGCCTTACTCTCAGGGTTCCAAAAGTAAGATATTTTAACCACATGCACTTAACACTGATGTCTTTTCAACTCCAGTTTCCCTTTCTTTCATTTCCTCTCATGTTGGGTGACTAGAGAAGCTACAAGCATTTGGGGATTCCAGTAAGGGAGAGTGAAATTGGGGCTACATTTAGTTTGGGTTTAGTGGATATACTTAAATATTTTGAAGTCCCTTCCATGCATAGTTGGAGTCCCTGGGTGGTGCAAACAGTTAACATGCTCAGCTGCAAACTGAAAGGTTGGAGGTTCAAATTCATCAAGAGGTAACTTGGAAGAAAGGCCTGGTGATCTACTTCTGAAAAATCAGCCATTGAAAACTGTGGAGCACAGTTCAACTCAGACACACATGAGGTTGCCATGAGTCAGAGTCAACTCAACAGGAACTGTTTTTGTTGTTTTGTTTTTTTTAATGGGGTGTCCAACCTTCAGGAATTCTATTGTGGCCTAGAAGGTAACTGTACTGATGACTCCCTTCTCTGAGCCTTGCCACCAAGGGGTGAAAGAGGAACCCCCCCCTAAAAATGCAAAAAACCAAGCCTATTGCCTCCAAGTCAATTTTGACTCATAGTGACCCTAGAGGACAGAATAGAAGTGCCCCATAGAGTTTCCAAGGAGTGCCTGGTGGATTTGAACTGCCAACCTTTTAGGTTAGCAGACATAGCACTTAACCACTACGCCACCAGGGTTTCCAAACCCCCCAAATGCTTTAAAATATAACTTCTTTGCTGAAGTGAAAGGAGGAGTCTGAGTGGTCTATTTCTAGAAAAAGACCTCTTAGAGAATTTAGTACCAACCAAACTTCAGTCCACTATCACACCCTCTGGGAAATAAACTTTCTGCTTCCATTTCTCTTTCCTTAGCTGGGGAGAGAGAGATGGTCTAACTTAGCCCTTTTCCTCTTCCGCAAGACAGCTACTGTCCCCTCACAGAGATAGCACTTTGAAGCTCGTGTTGAGATTTTACCCCCTCTTCCAACCTTTTGGGAAAAATGATGGACTTGGACTCTTCAGAAATTATGTTCCTAGAAGAAAATGTTCCTCACTTGCTCTGGTCCTTACTTTATAACCCGCCTTGTAACAGGCGATCTTTATGGATAATGTTATGGATTGAATTGTGTCCCCCCAAAATGTGTGTCAGCTAGCCTAGGCCATGATTCCCAGTATTGTGTGGTTGCCCACCATTTTGTCATCTGATGGGATTTTCCTGTGTTGTAAATCCTAACTCTATGATGTTAATGAGGTATGATTAGAGGCATTTATATAAATGAGGCAGGATTCAATTTGCAATATTAGGCTGTATCTTGAGTCAATCTCTTTTGAGACATAAAAGAGAGAAGTAAACAGAGACGGGGGTGGGGGGCAGAGGGAGGACCTCATACCACCAAGAAAGTAGTGCAAGGAGCTGAGTGCATTTTTTGGACCCAGGGTCCCTGCACTGAGAAGCTCCTAGACCAGTGGAAGATTGATGACAAGGACCTTCCACCAGAGGCAACAGAGAGAGAAAGC
This sequence comes from Loxodonta africana, assembly GCF_030014295.1. Taxonomy (NCBI): domain Eukaryota; kingdom Metazoa; phylum Chordata; class Mammalia; order Proboscidea; family Elephantidae; genus Loxodonta; species Loxodonta africana. The sequence goes on from NC_087358.1 coordinate 73,190,404, forward strand.
CTTCCCCTGGAACTGACGCCCTCAGTTTGGATTTCTGGCCTCCCAGACTGTGAGAGAATAAATTTCTGTTTATTAAAACCATCCACTTGTGGTATTTCTATATAGTAGCACTAGACAGCTAAGACACCATCCTTTTTGTAGCACACTTTCTAGGTGTCCATCTTTCTAGGGCCTAGATCTGCTAACAGAGCAGGAAGAACAAAGTCAGTTTTTGTTGAGTCAACTCTCATGTTGACACCATGTGTGTCAGAGTAGAAATGAGCACCATAGGGTTTTCTTTTTAATTTATTTTATTTTTTTTGTTGTTGAAAATATAAACAGCAGAACATACACCAATTCAACAATTTCTACATGTACAATTCACTGACATTGATTACATTCTTTGAGTTGTGTAACCATTCTCACCCTCCTTTTCTGAGTTGTTCCTCCCTTATAAACATAAACTCACTGCCCCCTAAGGTTCCTATCTAATCTTTCGAGTTGCTGTTGTCAGTTCGATCCCATACAGATTGTTCTTGAAACAGCACAATGCCCGAGGCAGACATTCCTTACTAGGGTTTTCAATGGTCCAGTTTTCAGAAATAGACTGCCAGGCCTTTTCTTCAAGGTGCCTCTGGGTGGACTCAGACCTCCAACCTTTTGGTTAGCAGCCAAGCATATTAACCATTTGCACCACCCAGAGGCTCAGGAAGAGCAAAGCCACCAACTTTTACATAGTCCAGCTAATCACGAAAATGTGTCCAGGCTTCAAATAACTTGAATTTTACCTTTTTTTTTTTTTCTTGGCAGCATGATGTAAAATTAAAATGGGAAACATATTTAATACTAAGCTTTAAAAAGAAACCTGCTACCATTGCTATGTACTTTGATACAAAGTCTATGATGATAGTAATAAAAGAAAGTACAGGAAATACTCGGCATTCAAAGATTTGAAAAAACAAACAAAAAATATGTCAAAGCCCCAACCCCTGGAATCTGTAAATGTGACCTTGTTTGGAAATAGGGTCTTTCAAGATGTTATCAGTTTTAAGTTAACATGAGGTCAGTTAACATGAGATAAGTTAACATGACTGGTGCCTTACGCAATACGAGAAGAGCCACAGAGAGACAGAGGGAAGACAGCCGTGTGACAAGGAAATGATGCTGCATCTGCAAGCCAGGGATACCTGGAGCTACCAGAAGCTGGGAGAGACAAGTAAGGATCTTCTCCTAGAGCCTTCAGAGACAGCGTGGCCCTGCTGACACCCTGAATTCAGACTGTGGCCTCCAGAACTGTGAGACCATAAATTTCTGTTCATATAAGCTACTCACTTCGTGATATTTTGTTACAGCAGCACTGGAAAGCTAATACACTGCCCATCATAGGGATCCCGTCATGAGCAATCATTGCTCTGGGGCCCCCAGTGCCTGGCCAAGGCCTTCTCAGAGCAGCAGCTCTCAGGCTCTTCTTGCCCCAGCCTCCTCCTTCCCTCTCTCCTCTCCCAGGTGTCAGATCCACATCACAGTCTGCAGGCTCTTCAAGCCTCCTCCTGTTCTGTCCCCTTTATTCTTCACAGGTATTTCTCAATAAATCTCTTGTACATCTAATTTCATCTCAGCGTCTGCTCCTCAGAGGACTCCAGCATTACCCTAGAACATTTGAATCATGTGAATAAAAGGGGAAAATTAATACTATTTTTGCTTTTGCAGAAAAAAAAAAAGACGGAAAATAAAACTTTATGGGGCATCTACTAAGTGTCGGATAGGGCTAGGCATTTTTAAATACCTTGTTGCATTTAATTCACAAAGGTAAGCATTATTATTCCTACATTTTTAAAATCTAAGTGAAATTCTCTTTGGTTAAGTGACTCCTGATGCTCTTGGTATTTACATTGCTACTAGCTCTGCTTAGCTTTCTAGAGAAATTCAGATTTGGAGTCCTGAGGCAGTTCGTATACAGTTTTCATGAGCTTAGAGGAAGGGCTAATAAGCCCTTATGTTGTGGGTTGAGTGCAGTGAAGACTCTTGCTTTCAGTGACCTCATGTCCTTCCTTCACCTCAACCAGTTGCCATCATGTTGATTCCGACTCATGGTGGCCCCGCGTGTGTCAGAGTAGAACTGCACTCCACAGGGTTTTCAATGGCTGATGTTTTGGAAGTTGAATGACAGGCCTCTTTCTTCTCAAGCACCTCTGGGTAGACTTGAGCCACCAATATTTCAGTTAGCAGCAGAGCATGTTAAACATTTGCACCACCCAGGGACCCAGCCCCTCTCAGACAGGAGACCTGCCTTTCATCAACACTCCCACCATCTTATACTAAAAATTCTCTGCAAAGCCCAAACTGAGCCTGAGTCCACTTGCAGAAGTCTCGATATTTTCACTGTACCTTCAAATATGACGGCAAAAGTTGTATGGAATGGTGGTTATAAAATATCATGAAATGGTTAAAAACAACTTTTATGTTAGAACTCCCTAGCCTTTTCAATATGAAAGGAATACACAATCAAAATGGTAAAAATGTAATATAGATATAGTATATATGTACGCAAAAGTGGTAAAAATCTGCCTTAAAATGATGAGTAGCTATATGAACTATGGTAGCACCAGCTGCTGTAACAGATAGACCTTGAAATCACTGGCTTAACCCATAGAAGTTTATTTCTTGCTCATATAGAGTCCCATGGCAGGGGTGGCAGGGTAGGGGGTGAGGTCCTCGGCCATGTGCAGTTGTTCACAAACCCAGGTCCACAGAGGCTCTGCCATCTTCAATCCATGGTGCTTCCAAGGTTGCCCTGGGTGTCGACATCCAGGAGAAGGTAGAGAAGGCATTCCTGCTTCTTCGTCACTTTTGCTCACAACACATCCATTGATGAGAGTCAGTCACACGGCCCCACCTAAATGCAATGGGGCTGAGGAGTGTGTCCCTGGCTGGGCAAGGGGAATGCAAATATTGAAGGACAGCTGGCCATCTCTGCACAGCAAACATTGCCGGCTGGGGTGATGACCATCCTAGCTTGCCTGGGCTCTCCTGGTTTTAACACTGAAAGTCCCACATCCCAGCAAGTCTCTCAGTCCCAGGCAAACTGAGACAGTTGGCCACCCTATTAATTGAAAATAGACTCACAATTAAATGTAATAACAACTTAGAAAGCAGACAGAATTGCTTTTAAATGCGTTCAAGAATTGTTCAATAGCCCTAACGTACACAGGTGGTTCAAAAACCTGAGCAGGTGATTAGAAACATTGTTTTTTTAATTGTTGTAAAGATGTATATAACACAGTATTTGCCAATTCAGTGTTTTTCACATGTACAATTTAGTGATACTGATTATATTAATCATATTGTAAAACCATCACCAATAATCATTTTTAACCAATTTGTTTTCAGACAGAATTAATTGACAGCTAAGAGCAAATTTTTTTTTATTGTGTTTTAAGTGAAAGTTTACAGATCAAGTCAGTCTCTCACACAAAAATTTATATATATACACCTTGCTATATGCTCCTGGAAACCCTGGTGGCGTAGTGGTTAAGTGCTACGGCTGCTAACCTAAAGGTCGGCAGTTCAAATCCGCCAGGTGCTCCTCGGAAACTCTACGGGGCAGTTCTACTCTGTCCTACAGGGTCGCTATGAGTCAGAATCGACTCGACGGCAGCGGGTTTGGTTTTGGTTTTTATATGCTCCTAGTTGCTCTCCCCCTAATAAGACAGCACACTCCTCCTCTCCACCCTGTATTCCCTGTGTCCATTCAAGCAGCTCCTGTCCCCCTCTGCCTTCTCATCTCCTCTCCAGATAGGAGCTGCTCACATAGTCTCATGTGTCTACTTGAGCCAAGAAGCTCACTCCTCACCAATATCATTTTCTATCTTGTAGTCCAGTCCAATTCCTGTCTGAAGAGTTGGCTTCGGGAATGGTTCCTGTCTTAGGCTAACAGAAGGTCTGGGGACCATGACCTCCAGAGTCTTTCCAGTCTGTCAGACCATTAAATCTGGGAAGAGCGAAATTTTAGGGATTCATGAAAATATCGACTCTCAAATAAAAGAGTCACAATTGGCTGAAAATAAATTGTAAATAAAACTTCATAAAAGATTTTAAATAGTATAAAACTTATTCTTAAAATAAAACAAAAATACTAAAAATCTTCAGTATTCTACAAAATGAGTAAAAATCCTTAATAACATAAAATATTGCTTAACTGCCTCTCTAGCCAAATAAAATGATCAATGTCTGAATAAAAAAAGTTAATACTCATTTTTTACCAATTCCTCATTTTGGCCAGTGTGTTATTTTAAACAATTTCTTTCAGCCAATGTTTTCACCCATTTGATTTATACCACTTCACCTGGTCCACTTTCTGTATTCACTGAAGGGTGAGTCCTGACTCCCTATGGAGAAGGCCTCTCAGACTAGCCACAGATCATTTTTGCCTGCCCTGTCCCCAGCTCTTTTTTGTTTTAACATCTTATTGCAACTTTGCCGCAAGAGGTCTTGTTCTCCTTGCCCACATTACCAGTTCTCTTAAGTACAGAGGCTGAGTATTGCCTTTCTGTGTGGCCCCTCTATATCCTCCATAATCTCTTATCTCAAAGGAAACTCAAAGCCAGGAAGAAATGAAGTATAGGGCCCAGGTCTCATATTCCCTCTAGAAGGAAATGATGCTTCATTGATTGTCTCCCACCTGCCCCCTCCCATTAGAATTAACCTCCTTCCATGTGCTTACATCACACTTCATTTAGGCTTCTTCCTTGAGTACCTTTCACCAGATGCTGGAAATACTGACTTCTGTTTTGCTACTGTGATTTTTAAAGTTGTGTGTCACCTTGGCTGGGCCATAATTCTCAGTGGTTTGGCAGTTATAATGTCATTTGGCAGTTGTTCGATGATGTGATCACTTCCATGATGAGATTTAATATACGGTGATCACCTCCATAATGGGATCTGTTATGAGTAGCCAACCAGCTGAAAGGGCGTTTCCTTGGGGGTGTGGCCTGCATCGAATATGAGTGGATTTTTCTGATAAGGCTCAGGGGCTTTCGCTCTCTCTGAATCCTGTAGCTGGCTCCTGTTTGTCAGGTTCTTGGCACTTGAGCTAGCAACTTACCTATGGTCTTTCCTGCTGATCTTGGGATTCATCAATCTTCATAGCCTGTAAGCAACAGCCCTACTCTCTGACCTGCCGATCTTGGCTTCACCAGCCCTTGTGGCTGTGTGAATCAGGAGAATTCTCTATTCTGACCTGCAGACTTGGGACGTTACAACCTCTACAACAGCGTGAGCCATTTCCTTGATATAAGCCTCTCTTTCTTATACGCTTTACTGGTTTTGCTTCTCTAGAGAACTCAGCCTAAGACAGTTGCTGTTGAGTTGGCCCTTGACTCACGGCAACACGGTACACAATGAAACGAAAAACTGCCCAGTCCTGCACCATCCCCATCATTGGTTGCTGATCTGATCATTGTGATCCATAGGGTTTTCAATGGCTGACTTTTGGAAGTAGATGCCCAGGCCTTTCTTCCTAGTCCTTCTTAGTCTGGAAGCTCCACTGAAACCCTTTTCAGCATCTTAGCTACACGCAAAGCTCCACTGATGACGGGTGGAGGCTGTGCATGAGGTATATTGACCAGCAATCAAACCTGGGTCTCCTGTATGAAAGGAGAGAATTTTACCACTGAAACATCAATGTCTCTTATTCCTCTTAAGAGCTAAAAAAAAAAAAAAAAAAAGGCATGGCAATGAAGTTTGATTTGAACATGTTAGATGAGGGATGGATCCACAAAGTTTAGTCTCATGATAAAGTGAAATCCTCTAGGGAGATTGGTATAGCTACAGTATTTAAACAACTTGAATGGCAATTTGCATTTAAACAATTTGAGAAATTTGGGGTATAAAGGGTTACATGGACAAATCAATAAGTTCTGGCTCTCGGCTTTCACTATCTGGAACCATAAAATCTCCATTCTCGTCCCATGCCTTTCAGCTTTGAGAGCACTACTGCAGTGAAATTTCCTGTGCTTTTGGGGTTAGTCTGCTTAGGTCATTGCTGATTTAAAGGAAAGTAAGTGGGGCTGAACCAGCTTTTCACAGCTGTGAGTCACAGCTGTGAATCTCTATGGTGCTGAAATAACAGTAGCATGTGGTAATCCAATCTGGGCTTTTCCTGGGGGCTGTCATTACTGCAAATTGAGGTGAACTTGGGTGGAAAGCTCTAAGGTGGCCACAGCGCTGTGGAGTCAGAAGCCGATGCAGGAGCGTGTCTAGGGCGTAATGAGAATCAGAGGACAAGGTAGCCACAGAGCCCCAGTGGATGGTCATGTGAGCGTCACTCCCTGCTACACTGCCCACTTGTGCAGTGCTCAACCCCCCTGCTCCCTTGCTCCAACCACACTGGCATCTTTCAGTACCTTGAATGTGTCATGTCCTCTCCCACCCACCTCCTTAGTACATGCCTGTCTTGGTTACCTCGTGCCACCAGAACAAAAAATACTGCAAGGGGATGGCTTTAAAGAACAGAATTTTATTTTCTCACAGTTCAGGAGGCTAGAAGCCCAAATTTAGAGTGTACCTCTAGAAGGAGGTTCTTTTTTAATCTATTTTAGCTTCTTGTAACCAACAACCAGTTATTATTGAGTTAATTCCAACTGTAGCAACCCAGTGTATGTCAGAGTAGAATTGTGCTCCACAGGGTTTTAAATGGCTGATATTTTGGAAGTGACCGCCAGGTCTTTCTCCCAAGGCATCTCTGAGTGGATGAAAACCACCAATCTTGGTTGGCAGCTGGGTGTGTTGTTTGTGCCACCTAGGGACTCCTTAGCTTCTAGTAGCTGTGGCAATCCTTGGGGTTCCTGGTCTTGTAGGTGCATCTGCCCTGTGTGTCTATCTTCATATGGCATCTTCCACGTCTCTGTGTCTAATCTGCTGTTTTCATAAGAGCTGACTCAGAAGTGATCAGGTTTAGGATCCACCCTACAGTGGTATGATCACATTAACATAACAAAAGAAAACTCCTATTTCTAAGCAAAAACCAAACCCAGTGCCTTCGAGTCGATTCCGACTCATAGCGACCCTACAGGACAGAGTAGAACTGCCCCACAGAGTTTCCAAGGAGCACCTGGCAGATTCGAACTGCCGACTCTTTGGTTGGCAGCCGTAGCACTTAACCACTATGCTACCAGGGTTTCCTATTTCTAAACAGGGTCTCTCAATACCTTTTTAAGCACAGAGGTTAGAACTTTCATATTTCTTTTGGGGGGAACAGAATTCCATCCATAACGCTCTATCCTCTCCTCCCCCCCCCCAAATTCATACCCTTTCTACTTGCAAAATGCATTCACCCTATCTAAATGCCCTTCCCGTATCTGGATCTCTCTCTTCTCCCACAAACATTGTTCTCCTACTAATCCTTAAGGTCCCAGCTCAAATGTCACTCCTTGGAGAAGCCTGTCTTTTCAGATTGGGTCAAGTCCTCCATTATAAGTTATTCTTTTCCTATATAGCAGGTTTTACTGTTTATATATCAGAGTATTATTTTATCTGCCTTTCCCAATACACTATGAACTCCATGAGGACAGGGGCTTGATCTGATTTACTCATCATTAAAACCCTAGTGGCATAGTGGTTAAGTGCTACAGCTGCTAACCAAAGGGTCAGCAGTTCAAATTCACCAGGCACTCCTTGGAAACTCTGTGGGGCAGTTCTACTCTGTCCTATAGGGTAGCTATGAGTTGGAATCGACTCGACGGCGCTGGGTTTGGTTTTCAGTTTTTTTTTTTTTTTTTTGTATATTTAGAGCTCAAACTAATACCTGGCACCTACTAGAAGCTTAGTGAGGCATTAGTGGTTCAGTAGTAGAATTCTCGCCTTCCATGTAGGAGACCTGGGTTCAATTCCCAGCCAGTGCAACTCATGTGCAGGCTCCATACATCTGTCAGTGGAGGCTTGCATGTTGCTATGATGCTCGTTGGCTTTCAGCAGAGCTTCCAGACTAAGGTGGACTAGACAGAAAGGCCAGCCAACGAAAACCCTATCGAAAACAATGGTCCTATCTGCAGCAGATCATGGGGACGGTGCAGGACTGAGCACTGTTTCATTCCATGTTTCGTTTCATTGTGCATGGGGTCACCATGGGTCGGGGGCTGACTCAATGGCAGCTAACAATAACAACAGTAGAGGCTTAGTTAATATTGGTTGAATAGGTTGGATTTTCTCATGATAATGAGCCCAGTGAAGACTCATAAGGGTAGAAGAGGGAAGTAGGCCTAAGCCTGCACTGACTTACTTGAGGTACCTGCCATTCGTCTTAAAGCAGTAGTTCTCAAACTTGAGCCTGCATCAGAATCACCTGGAGGACTCGGTAAGACACAAATTTCTGGGCTCCACCCCAGTTTCTCGTTCTGTAGGTTTGGAACAGAGCTGGAGAATTTGCATTTCCAACAAGTTCTCAGGTAGTGCTGAGGGTCCTGACCCTGGGACCCCATTTTGAGAACCACTCCTCTAAGGTATCTGGCAGTTTCCATACATGAAGTCTGCTAGAAGCATCCCAGCCACTCCCTGGATAAGCTGTATCCAGGTCTTGGCAGTCCCACCCTATTTATATCCATGGTTTTCCACCTCCAGTGGGCTTCAGACTTACAGGTGGAGATGCCCATGGAATCTCAGGCAACCCCAGGGATTAACTTTCTGTTGATTTGAGTGCAACTCCAATATCTATATTCATAAAACCTCCTCAGGTGATTCTCAAGTACAGCCAGGACTGAAAACCATTGATTGAGATCATGACTGGTAGGTTCCATCAAAAGTTACAGTTATTACAGATATCAGATGTTTGACCACTGAGCAGGTGATTTTTTCCAAGAACTATGTCGTGGCCTTTCATTGAACCAAAGCATCCACGCACACAGCATCATTATGGTTAGACAGAAGCCTACATCTTAGCCCAAATAACCTTGTTACGGGAAACTGCATTTGGAATCAGAACTGGAGACCAGAGGGTAGGTGTCTTAGTTATCTAGTGCTGCTATAACAGAAATACCACAAGTGGATGGCTTTAACAAAGAGAAGTTTATTTTCTCACAGTAAAGTAGGCTAAAAGTCCAAATTCAGGGCGTCAGCTCCAGGGGAAGGCTTTCCCTCTGTCAGCTCTGGAGGAAGGTCCTTGTCCTCAATCTTCCCCTGGTTGAGGAGCTTCTCAGGCACACGGACCCCAGGTCCAAAGAACGCCCTCTGCTCCTGGTGCTGCTTTCTTGGTGGTATGAGGCCCCCAACTCTCTGCTTGCTTCCCTTTCCTTTTATCTCTTGAGAGATAAAAGGTGGTACAGGCCACACCCCAGGGAAACTCCCTTTACATTGGATCAGGGAGGTGACTTGAGGAAGGGTGGTATTACAATCCCATCCTAATCCTCTTAACATAAAATTACAATCACAAAATGGAGGACAACCACACAATACTGGGAATCATGGCGTAACTGTTACCAATTGCCCATCTGACACAAAGGGTCCTTGTCTTTTCCCGAGTAAGAATACACGCTAAAGACAAACTGTATCTTCAGCAAGCTTTATTTTGCTTGAGTCAAGCAAAAGGAGTCAGCGGGGATCTAAGCCTCTCCAAAAGACTGACTCAAACAGAGCAGCAAGGCTAGGGCTTATATGGGTTCAGGGGAGACAATAAAGTTATGAATATTTAGCAGGCTTCTTTCAAGGGGCGGGTACTTCTCAGAATTGCGGTGTGTGCTAATTAGGTTGCACACCCATCTGGAATCTAAGATGGAACCCGCTGATATTCAAGATGGAGTCCTTTCAGCAGCCCTTGGCATCACTTATTATGGGATATAGCACAAACGCACTTGATCTTCGGCACTACATCGCCATCTTCGGAGGGCTAAGGAAGGGTAAACAGTGGTCACGCTTTGTTCTTCTGCGCATGCGGAGCCTGTAAAGGAGGAGGGGACTAGAAAAACACTAAGAAAGAGATAGTAATTCATGGGTCATTTCAATCTTACCTCATGTTGACAGGGTGGGTTCCTGTTCACCCAGCTTGTAAGTGGTAATCTTTTAACACCTCTTTTGTTCAGCTAGGAAACCCTGGTGGCATAGTGGTTAAGTGCTATGGCTGCTAACCAAGAGATCGGCAGTTCAAATCTGCCAGGCACTCCTTGGAAACTCTATGGGGCAGTTCTACTCTGTCCTATAGGGTCACTATGAATCGAAATCGACTCGACGATAGTAGGTTTGATTTTGGTGTTTTTGGTTTGTTCAGCTGCCGGCACAGTTAACTCTATCTGTCTCATAACCAAGTTGATATACACATTTTTGGGGAGGCACATAATTCAACCCATGACATTCCACCCTTTGGCCCCCAAATAATCACATCCTTGCAACATGCAAAACATATTCACCCTATCATATCATAGCAAAAGTCTTAACTCCAAGTCCAAAATCCAAAAATACCTCTTCATCTGTGAAATCTAGAATACAAGTTATCTGCTTCCAAGAATACAATGGCAGAACAGGCACAAGCTAGACATTTCCATTACATATGGGAGAAACTGGAGGAAAGGAAGGGATAACAGGCACCAAGCAAGTCAGCAGAACACATTACATTAGCCCTCAAAGCCTTGAAAATAATCTTCTGTTCTCTGAGACAATTTACACAATAACCCTGCCCTCCAGCCTCTAGGTATTGGCCACACTCTCCCGATTCTGAGTGGAGGCCTCTGGGCTTCAGCTCCACCTTCCAGGCCCACTGGGACAGCAACTCTGCTTCCATGGCTTTAGGGACACTATTCTCCTTGCCCACCTGAGTGGCAACTCCACCCTTAGAAACACCAGAGGCCATGGCTCCACCCTTTGAAACCCCTGAGGTCATGGCCATATCTTTTGAGAGTGAGGCAGCTCAGCTTCTTGTGTTCCTGGGCTCTTCAGCTTCTGTTTCCTGGGTTCTTGGCTTCTTGGCTCCTCAGCTTCATGACCACATCTGCCCTGCTGGGGCAAGTGTTCCAAAGCTCAGTAGCTCCACCAATAAGCGCCTGGAGGCACCCCACTCTGCCAGGAAGCCTCATGCACACAGGCACTCAGCTTTCTCGCTCTGTGGGTCGGCTCCAGCACTGTCTGGCGCTGGTGCCCTGGTTCTGCTGCTGCCGCTTCTCTGCCACTGCAGGTCCTCTGCCACTGTCATAGCTCTATCCATTCACAGTTTCAAAACCACTTCCACATTTTAGGTATGTATTACAATCCCATCCTAATCCTCTTAACATAAAATTACAATCACAAAATGGAGGACAACCACACAATACCGAGAATCATAGCCTAACCAAGTTGATACACACATTTTTGGGGGGACGTAATTCAATCCATGACAGTAGGAAATCATTCTTCCTTAAAGTTATTCCCTGGGGAGCGGGCGGGCCTCTATGCCAGGTACTGTATTAGGTGCCAGGGACATAATGATGTATGGGACACAATTTCTGTCTCGGGTTGAGTTGCTGGGGACATTCTAGGTGAGGGTCCAGATGGCAGAGAGCAGAGGCTAGGGACAATGCACATCAAAGGACACAGGGACCAGGGGGAACAAGATGCCATTTAGCTCAGAGAAGCAGTCAGAGCTGAGAGGGCCTGCCTGGTATCCTCCAGGGCCCAGGGTATCCACTGTGCCCCCAGCAAAGCTGAGATGCTGAACACAGGAGCAGATGCATCCAAAGGCCTGTATACAACCCCACGAAAGAGAAAGAGCTTTATTGGATGTATGTGAGCCACCCAAGTTTGGAAGTCTGAGATATTGAATGTCAGGGGGTTAGAGGTGGTTTTGATATATTACGTCTAGACTGTAGCATGGCAAGGATTCAGCTATGCCTGGGTCCCACCCTGCAAATCTCCTCCTCTTGGGGATTCTGGCCATTAGAGAAAATGCACACAAGTGCCCACACATCACGCTAGCAAAATTGGAACAAAAATGTTGCTAATGTCTGGGCAAGGCTCCATAACCTTCAAAATGAAAGGCCCTCTAGAAATAGCAGGTTTGGGAACCAAAGGCCAAATTGGAGACTCCTACTTGCCTGTCCCTTTGATAACTAAGGTGCATCTGCCCCAAGCCATGGTCTTTTCAATTGCCTTATGTGCATGCAAAAATTGGATAATGAAAAAGGAGGACTGAAGAAGAACTGATGCATTTGAACTGTGCTATTGGCAAAGAATATTGACTATATCATGGACTTCCAGAAGAATGAACAAATCAGCCTTAGAAGAAATACAACCAGAATGCTCCTTAAAAACAAGGATAGCAAGACTTCAGTTCACTTACTTTGGACATGTCATCAGGAAAGACCAATTACTAGAAAAGGACATCCTATTTGCCAAAGTAGAGGGTCAGCAAAAATGAGGGAAACCCTCAGTTGAAACGGGTTAACATAATCACTAAAATTACCAATGGTCATGAAGACGGCACAGGACTGGGCAATGTTTTGTTCCGTTACACGTAAGGTCGCCACGAGCCAGAGCCAACTCAACGGTAACTAACAACGCTCGCCTGTCAAATCTGTGCCTTTGGGAAGACATAGAGCCGGATACTCAGAGAGGCCCAAGAGCCAGCAGCACCAGCATTCCCTGGGAGCTCGTGAGAAATGTAGAACCTGGACCCTGCTCAGAAAGCCTAAGGCAGAATCTAAAGGCTAACAAGCTCCCCACGTGATTCGCTGACACATCACAGTTTGAGAAGCCTGATCTTGGCCACTGGTCCTCAAACATGACCCCACATTACAATCACCTGAGGAATGTTTTAGACCACGGCTGATACACAGGCCCCATCTCAGACCAATTAACATGGAATCTGCAGAGGTGGGGCCAGGCATTGTTTGGTTTGATTTTTATAAGGCCACAGGGCTGTGAGGAAAGCTTGCTCTGAGTGAGGGTGTTGGTGGGAGTGGGACGTGCAGGAGGGCCTGGCCCTTTTTACCATTCTATAAGGCAGGTACCACTCTTGAGGCACAGTCACCTTCCCTCTAGAAACACAATGTATGTCCTGGACGCATTAAATCAGCTTACTCATTCCTACTCCACTGGGGGTGGAGAGAGACAGGAAGTGTTCAATCCCCATCCTTCCTTGGGGGCTTTGTGCCCTCTCCTCTCTGATAAATGTTTCCCCTTCATTTACTTATGGAACAAGTATTTATGTAAGAGCAACAATAACTGTTACTTACTCAGCACGTACTTGGTGTCAGGCAGTGTTCTAGTGCTAAGGCCACAGCAGGAAACAAGTAGGAATCTGCACAGAAACAGGCACAAAATTGTGAATGAATAAATGAACAAAATTTCAGACAAGTGCTGCAAATACAATAATACAGGGTGGAGTCCCTGGGTGGTACAAACAGTTAACATGCTCAGTTGCTTACTGAAAGGCTAGAGGTTCAAGTCACTCAAAAGGTGCCTGGAAAGAAAGCCATGTTGATCTACTTCTGAAAAATCAGCCCCTGACAGCCCTATGATCCAGCACACACTGACAACCCTATGATCCAGCACACACTGACAGCACTATGACACAGCATAGTTCTGCCCTGACGTACACGGGTGTCATAAGTAGGAGTCGCTTTGACAGCGACTGGTTTACTACAATGATTGGAATCATCTGGAGGGGTCTGTGGGCTGTGTGTTCAGAAAAGCTTTTTTTTTTTTTTTCCTGAGAACATTGCACTTGAGTGGAAGCCTGAGTTATCAGACCACTCTGGGGACACGGAATTCCAGGCAGAAGGAACAGCAAGTGCAAAGGCACTCAGGTGGGAATAGCTTGCAGTCACAAAACAGAAAGAAGACAAGGTCAGGCAGGTAGGAAGGGGTCAGCTCATCCAGGGCCACACTAAGGAGTCAGGATTTTACCCCACATGTAATACCACTGGGAGAGGTTAAGCAGAGGAGAGATGTGATACGATTTGCATTTTTAAAGCTCACTCTTGCTGCTGTCTGGAGAACAGAGCATAAAGGAACAAGAGGAAGCAGTGCTACCAGCAAGGAAGCTGGTAGAGTTGTCCTGCCCAGAGGCAGCGTGCAGCACCTGACATCTGGGGTATTCACAGCACAGGCTGCTGTGTGTACCCGGGGAGGTCTGCATTGGACTGGTTCTGTGGAGAGATTTGGGGCATTGTTTCTGGCTCTGTACCACAGCCCATGTGATGGTTAAGGTTGTGTGTCAACATGGCTGGGCCGTGATTCTCAGTGGTTTGGCAGTTATGATGTAGTTTGGCAATAGTGTGATGATGTGATTACTTCCATGATGAGATTTGGTGGGATGTGATCACCTCCATGATGGGATCTGCTGTGAGTAGCCAATCAACTGAAAGACAGTTTCCTTGGGCGTGTGGCCTGCATTCAAATATAAGCAGACATTCTCGCAATGCTCGTGGACTTTTCCTCGCTCTGGACTCTGCAGCTGGCTCCTGTTCATCTGATCTTAGGTTCTTGGGACTGGAGCTAGCAGCTCACCTATGGTCTTGCCTGCCAGCCTTGGGATTCATCGATCTTCGCAGCTTGTGAGCAAGAGCCCTACTGTCTGACCTGCTGCTCTTGGGTCCACCAGCCCCTGCAGCTTTGTGAATCCTCTATCCTAACCCACGGACTTGCGATGTTCCAGCCTGTACAACCATGTGAGCCATTTCCTTGATATAAACCTCTCTCTCTCTCTCTTTTTTTTTTTTATATTTATATGCTTAACTGGTTTTGCTTCTCTAGAGAACCCAGCCTAAGACAGCCTGGTTCTCCTGTTCTCCCGGAGGTTATGAGAGCTGCCAGTGTCCTTTAAATAAACTCCTTTTCTGTGCAAAGCAGACAGAAGTGGTTTCTGTTGCTTGCAGCCAAGAACTCAGCTAAGCCTCTTGAAGACAGTACTGACCAAATCAGAAGTCCTTGTGTGTTAACTGCAAGTGATACACTGACATAACTCGATGTAGGGCTGGAGAAAGCAAAAGAGTAAGGTAATAGGATTAACAAGATGACCAATTATCTCAGTTTGCCTGACAATCCTAGTTTATAATTCTTGACCCTGTGTAATTATTAATAGCTCTTCGAGGCTCCAAAGCAAAAGTTTATAGAGGGGCCCCTTCCTTACAGTCCACCTAGCCAGGATGAGAGACAAGTTCTTTTCACAAATACCAACTATCACAGGGACTGCGATAATTACGTAGCACTATGGTAACAAAAAATATTTTGTTGTCTCACAGTTCTGGAGGCTACAAGTCCAAATCAGGGCCTTGCCCATATTGCTTCCTTCTGTGGGTCTCTCTCCTAGTTCCTGGTGTCTGCTGCAATCTTTGGCATTCTTTTACTTGTAAACGGGTCCTCATATGGCGGGTCCTCACCACTCAAACCCCCATGGGTGTCTCTGTGTCTACTCTGCTCTTTTTATGAGACACTACTCAGAAGTGATTAGATGTAGGACCCACCCTGCATTGATATAACCTCATTAACATTAATAGTTGTCATGGAGTCAATTCCAACTCAAGGTGACCACATGTGTGTATGGGTAGAACTGTGTTCCATAGGGTTGTCAAAGGCTGATTTTTCAGAATTAGATCACCAGGCCTTTCTTCTGAGGTGCTTCTGGGTAGACTCAAAGCTCCAACCTTTCAGTTAGCAGCTGAGGACATTAGCCATTTATACTATCTTATTAACACAACAAAAGAGAGCATCTATTTCCGAACAGGGCCATATTTATAGGTACAGAGGTTAGGACTTCCACATATCTTTTGGGGAGACACGATTCAACCCATGACACACGATAAGCCCTTTTTGTACCCATACCAATGAAATTCATGTTATGCAACATAAAACAGAATTCTCTCAAGGCAGCTTCTACCTCATACAGAATTTTCCACTGCCCTGATCTAAAATTCGCTCCACTAAGCTGAGCGGCCCTCAGCTGCTCCATCTTGAGCCAGCTAATCTGCCCATGCAGATGATAATCCAAATTGGCTAGTCTGTAGTACCTAGCAGACCACTTCTGTGCAATGACCAAATATTAAGAGTTAGGACACTGAAAGGAACACAAGAATAAAGAGAAGCTATAGTAATTACTATATAACATAGACAATCCTACAACAATAGTATTAACAATTTATGAATGGATACATAGGTAGATAGGTATGCTGAAGAGGTGTGGGAGGGTGTAAGGGAGCAGACTCACCTGCAGATATAGGTTTGGTTATGGATATTTCTACATACATAACTGTAGGTACTGCACGTTTATTAATATAGACAAGAGAGCACATGAGGGGCACGCTTATGGAAACTTCTTAGACATAACCAAATGCCTTGTGGGACAAAGTTTCTAGGCTCAAAAGCAAAGGGGCACATTTAAAAAAAATTTTTTTTAATTGTACTTTAGATGAAGGTTTACAAAACTAGCTTCTCATTAAACAATTAGTACACATATTGTTTTGTGACATTGTTTACCAACCCCACAACATACCAGTAGTCTCCCTTCTTGAACTTCGGTTCCCTATTACCAGCTTTTCGGTTCCCTCCTGCCTTCTAGTCCTTATCCCTGAGCTGGTGTGCCCCTTTAGTCTCATTTTGTTTTATGGGCCTGTCTAATCTTTGGCTGAAGAGTGAACCTTATGAGTGACTTCATTACTGAGCTGAAAGGGTGTCTAGGGGCCATACTCTCAGGGTTTCTCCAGTCTCTGTCAGGCCAGCAAGTCTGGTTTTTCCTTTTGAGTTAGAATTTCATCCTACATTTTTCTCCAGCTCCATCCAGACCCTATATTGTGATCCCAGTCAGAGCAGTCAGTGGTGGTAGTGGGACCCCATCTAGTTGTGCTGGACTCATTCTGGTGGGGGCCGTGATAGATGTAGTCC
Source organism: Loxodonta africana (assembly GCF_030014295.1). Lineage (NCBI taxonomy): Eukaryota > Metazoa > Chordata > Mammalia > Proboscidea > Elephantidae > Loxodonta > Loxodonta africana. Next base: position 73,207,219 of record NC_087358.1, read on the forward strand.
ATTGGTCCTTTGGACTAATCTTTCCCTTGTGTCTTTTGTTTTCTTCATTCTCAAGTGGGGGACATCTTCGATGCGGTGAACAACAGGTGAAATTATTCACTACAGATTAGTAAGTATGCGCAAGGAAGCCCATGCATACCTTGTTGATTAGGTAATCCAGCCCTGCCTGAGATCATCTTCAATCCTCAAACTAAAAATATCCCCTGAAGCCTTCTTAAAACCAAATAGTAGTATAGCTTAACTAGTAAAAAAAATTCCTGCCTCGAGCATTATGCCCTATTAAGAACTATCTTTATGGGATCAAATTGATAACAGCAACTGTAAAGATTAGATAGGAACCTTATGGGGCAGTGAATTTATGTTAATGGAGGAGGAACACCTCAGAAAAGAAACATGAGAATGGTTGCACAACTCGAAGAGTGTAATCAGTGTCACCAAATGGTACCTGCAGAGACCCGAATTGATTTATGTTTTGCTGTGTATATTCTCAACAATGACAAAGAAATTAATAAAATTTAGAAAAAAAATATCAGTTACTCCTGGGCCTGACCCTGTGAGAATTTCAAAAAAATATTATACCTTGTTCCTGCCCTCAGAAAAATGATTGTATAGTTGGGAGTGATGTGGTTTAAGATCACCACATGTTAAATGAAACCGTAAGATGAATAACTGAGCAGACCCTAGGGCTGATTCCTGAGTCTCTCTGGCTGGCCGTGTGATCTAAGCAAATGATTCAGCCTCTGAGTCTCAGTGGCCTCCTCTGCCAGCGGAAGGCGAGAGCCCCTACCTGCAGGGTTATTGTGAGAATTAAACTGAACAGTGTGTGTAAGAAGAGCCCAGCTAAGCTCCTGGCACCTCGTAGGTGCTCCTTTTTAAGAAAAGGAAATCGACAACTGTGTGCCAAGCAAACAGCAGGCAGGGAGTGAGGTGAGGATCAAATGAACTAAAGAAGTAGACCTTGATCTTACATTGGTCCTGTGCCAGGAACACAGCTGTATGCTGGGAACGCAAATAAGATGGGGCCACAAGGAGCTCCCGGTGGACTGGAAGTGAACACGCAGGCAAACAAGCAGTAATGAAACAGAGCTGCAGGGCACACAGGAGCACACAGGAAGGAGAGCTCACCTGAGGAGGGCGCTCACCTGAGGAGGGAGCACTCACCTGAGGAGGGAGAACTTACCTGAGGAGGGTGCTCACTTGAGGAGGGAGAGCTCCCCTATGGAGGACACTTAGCTGAAGAGGTTGTTCACCTGAGGAGGGAGCGTTCACCTGAGGAGGGTGCTGACTTGAGAAGGGAGCACTCACCTGAGGATGGAGCATTCATCTGAGGAGGGCGCTCACCTGAGGAGGGAGAACTCACCTGAGGAGGGCACTTACCTGAGGAAGGTGCTTACTTGAGGAGGGAGCACTCATCTGAGGAGGGAGCACTCCCCTAAGGAGGACACTTAGCTGAGGAGGGTGTTCACCTGAGGAGGGAGCGCTCACCTGAGGAGGGAGTGCTCACCCGAGGAGGGTGCTAACCTGAAGAGAGCAAGGCTGAGCTACAGTAACACTAAATCATCAGCCCATTCACTGAAAACTATCAGGCCAGTTACTGTTCTGATGTACACACAAAAAGGTTTATTGAAGTTCTGGCTTCCCTTTTCAGCTCAGTATTTTGCCCAAGTAGATTTATATTCATTTTTGGGTTCCTGTAATATGATAGAGTTTTGCTTTCTATTTCCTCTTCTACAGAAAATGAAACACTGAATTCTATGATGTTTCAAAATAGTCACAGAGGTGTAGTCTGGTTTCCCCTGAGGTCCTGGTGCTCACTATATGCTGATGTCATACGCAGCTGGACTTAGGGGCACAGCCTGATGAGGCCTCAGAGGCTAACCTGGGGGTGGGGAGGAAGGGAGATCCAAACAAGGCTGGGCTGGGAGTCTGACCTAACCTGCCTGCACTAGCCAAAGGGGTGGAGAATTGGGTTCCATGTGCTACTAACATACCTCTGGGGGTCCAGTCTGGACAGGGACAATACCTAAAGGCAGGTGGGGATGACATTGCAGTTCTCTGTGGTCTGTCTGAATCCAAGTAGGGCCCAAAGCAATCACATGGGATTTCTGGAATCATAACCCACTTCCTGGCAAGGGCCAGGTCAGTGGTCCACAGTCAGTTCCTGCAGAGCAAAGATCCAGGAGTGGGCTCTCATCTCAGAAGGGCCTGGAGCTCAAACCAGGAGCTGAGGCAGAAGTACCAGAAGTCCTAGGAACAGCCCACATAGCAGGAGGGGAGACGTGAAGAATAACATGTTGTTAGTGGCCGTCAAGTCAGCTCTGACTCCTGGTAACCTGACACATAACAGGTGCCTGGTCCTGCACCACCTTCAGGATCGTTGGTATGTTTGAGCCCATCATTGAGGCTATTGTGTCAATCCATCTCATTAAGGGTTTCCCTCATTTTTACTGCCCCTCTAGTTTACCAACCACGATGTCCTTTTCTAGAGATGGGGGTCTCTGATGATGTATCTGAAGAAAACAAAGTCTCTCCATCCTCCCTTCTAAGGAGCGTTCCAGTTATATTTCCTCCAAGACTGACTTGTTTATTCTCCTCGCAGTCCAAGGTATATTCAGTGTTCTTCACCAACACCCAATTTAAATGCATCAATTCTTCTTGTGTCTTCTGAAGAACAACATCAAGTTTCATTTGCTGTTGAGTTGATTGACACATGTCAACCTCCTGTGTTTCAGAATAGAACTATGCTACATAAGGTTTTAATGGCTGTGACTTTTTGGAAGTAGATCATCAGGCCTTTCTTCCAAGGCACCTCGGAGCGGGGAGGGCGTTCAAACTGCCAGCCTTTCAGTTAATAGTCCAGTGCTTAACTGTTTGTACCACCCAGGGACTACGAAGGATAACATCAAACTGCTGACCTCTTGGTTAGCAGCCATAGCACTTAACCACTATGCCACCAGGGTTTCCGAAGAATAACATAGCTACTGTTAATTGAGGGCTTACCTGTGCCAAGTATCACCTCACCTGAACCTTACAAGAACCTTAAGGAGTACTTCTTTATCACCCCCATTTTACAGATGAGGAATCAGCAACTTGGAGAGGTTAAGAAACATCCCAAGAGCTCATAGACAGTCAGAGGAGACCAGTAACCCTAGCCCAGGTCTGACTCCAGAGTTCATGTCCTTAACCTTTACTGGCCACTGCCCTCAGACAAAACCCCCAGGATTTCAGTTACTCTGGCCTGCCACAGCAGTGCTGTCAGGCTCCCAACCGCAAGATCGACTCTAAGCCTCACCCACTTGGGGAGAGAGCCTTCCTATATTTACTGGCCTGGTCAGTACTGGTTTAAGAGCCAGTTGGGACAGGTCACAGGGGCTTCACCTGAGTTACTCCAACAGAGAAGGGTTAGGGGAGGCACGGGTTAAGAGATAACAGCAATAACATCTAAGAAGTGAAACTTTTATGGCCTATATTTTTTTCTGTTCTAAATATGTACAGTAAATGTTTAGATGGTATTACTTTCTACCTGTTGAAAAACAGATTAAAGCTTATTGGTAATTATATACATAGGTTAGTGGTAGGATTCTCAACTTCCATATGGAAGACCCAGGTTTGATTCCCCGGCAATGTACCTCCTGCACAGCTACCACCTACCTGTCAGTGGAAGCTTGCATGTTGCTATGATGCTGGGCAGGTATCAGTGGAGCTTCCAGACTGAGATGGACTAGGAGGAAATGCTTGGTGATCTACTCCCAAAAGTCAGCCAGTGAAAACCCTATGGATCACAATAGTTTGGTGTACAGTGGATCATGGGGTTAGATCATGGGGATGACGCAAGACTGGGTAGCATTCCTTCCACTGTGCGTGGGTTCGCCAGGAGTCAGAGCCAACTCAACGGCAGGTGTTATTGTTAGCTGCCACCAAGTCAGCTCCAACTCCTGGCAACCTTATGTATAACAGAGCAAAACGTTGTCTGGTCCTGCAGCATCTTCATGATCAGTGGTATGTTTGAGTCCATTTTGTAGAGATTATATATATGCATATGTATATATGTCTGTTGTATATACATACATATAATTTTATATTATTTGTCGCATGTTCAAATATCTTCTAAAGTGATGTTCTGAGTCTTGGTAGTCATTGTGGTAATTCTTAATGCATGTGGTAAGCCCTGAATAGAAATGTCTCGTCCAGCATATCATCCATGTAGGTTCATCAAGACTTCACTGGAAGAAGTAAGCCAGGAGATAACACCTGGCTCGCGGTAACAATAACTGTTTACCTCATGAGGACAAATGTTATGTCCAGAGCTAGGAAGCTAATGGAAGTGGGCTTCCAGCCAGGATATCACAGCCAACAGCCACTGTGGTGGATTTCAGGATCGCTCCACATCCAAACACCAGACCTGGACCCTACCTTTGGTGCCAGTGGAAGGGCCCCAGACATTTTTAGGGCCTGTCTAACTCCCCAGCAAGTGGGAATCCGGGGTTCAGTCCACACCAGGGAAGAGGGAAATTGTGTGGGAGTGGGCAGGGCCAGAGTCATGGAGTCAACAGGCAGCCCAGGACCGCAAAGCACAAATCAAAGCACAACTTTCCTAAGGGGTGCGCGAAAGCCTGATTCCAGAGCCAAAGCAGAGAACAGACAGAGCCAGGTGTGTCTAAAGCAATATCCAGAGGAGAAAGGGCCCTTGGGATGGGCCTTTTATAACGTTCTCACAAAGCCCTCAGACAAGACCTTGGGCTGGCACTTCCTGCAGGGCTGGCCATCACTAAACATGGATGGATGGATGGATGGACGGACGGACGGACGGATAGATCAATGGACATAGATACATATAGATAGCTGCTGTTCAGTCAACTCCCACTTATGGTATACAGTGGAATGCAGTGTTACCCAGTCATGCCTCATCCTTATAATCACCAGCATGTTTGAGTCCATTGTTGCAGCTACTGTGCCAATCCATCTCATTGAGGGTCTCCCTTGCCCTCGCTGGCCCTCTACTTCACCAAACATCATGTCCTCTTCCAGCAATTGATCCTTCCTGATGATGTATCCAAACTGAGTGAGTTAGACAATGTTATGTTGTGATCCATAAGATTTTCATTGACTAATTTCCAGAAGTAAGTGGCCAAGCCTTTCTTCCTAGTCTGCCTTAGCCTGGAACGATACTAAACCCGTCCACCATGGGTGACCCTGCTGGTATTTGAAATACTAGTAGCATAGCTTCCATGCATCATAGCAACACACAAGCCACCATAGCACAACAAACTGACAGACAAGTAATGACATTTTTACCTTTGCTTCTCAAACCCAGCTACCCATTCGATATTAAAGAATAACACTATCCAGACCCCACCCCCAGAGATTCTGTTTCCGTTAGGCTGGGATGGACCCTGGCATCAGCCGTTTCTAAAAGCTCCACGAGGAGATCTAAAAGTGTGGCCAGGTCTGAGCACCTCTGTCCTAAGGGAAACGCAAGGTGAGGAGCCGGCTGTCCTACCCTGACTGAGCCCCATGGCCATCTCAGAGGGGAGCTGGCGGTCCTACCCTGACTGAGCCCCATGGCCATCTCAGAGAGGATCTGGCGGTCCTACCCTGACTGAGCCCCATGGCCATCTCAGAGAGGAGCCGGCGGTCCTACCCTGACTGAGCCCCATGGCCATCTCAGAGAGGAGCTGGCGGTCCTACCCTGACTGAGCACCATGGCCATCTCAGAGAGGAGCAAAGCCCCCACAGCGTCATGCTGGGCAGTAGCCCAGCAGCCCCGAAGAGACACCTGAGCTGAAACCTCCGCCCTTTGGAGCAGTATTAAATGATGGCTCGCAGTGTCTCAGGATGAGGCAGTCCAGGGTTTCTGTGCTGTCCAATAACTAAATTAAAACGGCATAGTGAATCTTTCTCTCTGTAGATTTACATCTAGCCAGGCCAACCCCAAGGAGAGACCTGGGGACTTTCAGAGCCCAGCAGGTCAGAGCGCCAGGGTTTTAAGTGGGACTGAACATCCTAGAGAACAGTGAGGCTGACTGCTGTGTTAAAAGACAAGACAGGAGAACCCACCTGTGTCTCTATCCGAGGCAAGAGAAAGGCAATGAGAAACTAGAGCGCTGTGACAACTCCTCACGCACATGGAAGCCTGATTTTATGCTAGTCAAAATAATTTTGCTCTATTTTTAAACACTGTTGAAATCAAAACTAAATTAATATAGACTCAGATTTGAAGAAGGAAAAAAGGCACCAAAATCCGTAATGAAGTGACAGGCTAATTAATATATCTGAACAGAGGAAGGAAACCAGAGAAACAGATTGGAAATCATGTGGATTTCATTCATATGAGGGAGAAGGCAATTGAAATATTCTTGCACAATTAATTAAATCTATAATGCACCCAGAATGCAGGTTTTCTAGCCTCCTGCTGAGCCCCATGGGACGGCTGTTGACCGGTAAGAATTTCTAAATTGCATTCTGGAAAGGTGTTTTAGAAATAGGGCAGAAAAGGCAATTTGCAGTCAGATCATGGGTACCGGACCTCCTTGTGCCTTGAGCATAAATGACACTCAGATTCAGCTCCCAACAGAGTCTAGAGCACACTCGCTGAGCAGTGGCCCCCAGTACAGATCAGGCCTGGCTGCTTCTTTCTCTCGAATGCCCCCTGCCCACCCGCTCCAGGCAGGGCAGGCTTTATATTATACCCTGGGAATAACCAGGAATCTCTGGGTGGTGCAAACAGTTAACATACTTGGCAGCTAATTGAAAGGCTGGAGGTTTGAACTCACTCAGAGGCACTTCAAAAGAAAGGCCTGGTGAACTACTTTAAAAAAATCAGCCATTGAAAAACCTGTGGCCCACAGTTCTACTCCGACACACAGGAGGTTGCCATGAGTGGGAGGCCGCTCAACAGCAATTTTTTTTTTTTTTTAAGGGACACTAGAACCAGCAGGCCCAGCTGGTGTCAGAACAGGCGTGGCGGGAGCCTCTTAGCTCCTCTTCCATCATGTCCCAGAGGTAGCTGCCAGCCTGGGCCTCGCTGAAAGCTAGCTCTGCCTCCAAGTGGAGGCTAGCAGGTGATCTTGGAAGAATAATGAACTTTATAAGAGCAGGAGTTCAGACATAACTTGGCCAAATCAACTTTTAGATGAGACCCTCCCAAAGGTAACTGAAATTGGCCTTGAAAGGTAGATTATTTTTGTTTTTCAAATTCACCTTGGCCAATGAGTATGAGTTGATACTATTTTGATTACAAATAATAAAACCCCGCTTAATTAAAAAAAAAAAAAAAAAAAGGAAACATTAGAAGGAAAATCTCAGCGAGCTCTAAGAGTTGAATAACCAGGGCTCCGGAAAGGGAAGCCTGACAGTTGTAGCAGGAGACTCTGATGCTTTGCTCTGGTGCTCTGCAAAAAGTGGGGTCCAGCTCCCACTCCCAGTGTTTGAGTTTCTCAGTTCTGATCTCAAGAGAGATGCTGATAGGCCCTGTGTGGGCTGGTGTCCACCCTTGGCTGATTTGCTGGACCAGAGTTGTGTGTCACATGCCAGGCCATTGGGAGGGCTGTGTGGCTGCCAGAATAGCCATGTCCTGGCAGCAGGGGTGTGGAGAGTCACACGCATTTGTACCTTCGGTCACCCACAAGATCTCCTCTGCCTGGTGTGCACTCGCCTCCAACCCTGAATCCTTCCCAACAAGCCCTGGGTGAAGTCTGACACATCCTCCAAGTCAGAACCAGGCATACCTCCCTGTGGCTTCCAGGGCACCTTGTGTCAGCCCCAGTTTAGCACTGAGAACAGGTCCTGCCTCAGCTTCCTATGTAGCCTCCTCCACCACCTGTCCGTCAGTGTGTCTGTCCTACTGTGGTGGCTTGCATGTTGCTGTGATGCTGGAAACTATGCCACTGGTATTTCAAATGCCAACTGGGTCACCCATGGTGGACAGGTTTCAGCTGGGCTTCCAGACTAAGGAGGACTAGGAAGAAAGGACTGGTGATCTACTTCCAAAAATTAGCCAATGAAAACCTAATGGATCCCAACAGAATATTGTTGATATAGCGCTGGAAGGTGAGCGCCTAGGTTGGAAGACGCTCAAAATGCAAAAACAGACCTGAGCACACCAGTGATTGTGCAGATGGTATAGGGCTAGGCAACATTTTATTCTGTTGTACAGGGGTTGCCATGAGTCAGAGCCAACTCAACGGCAGCTAACAAGCATGTAGTCTCCTGCAGATTATCTTGTACCCACAAATCCATTTTCCAAATGACCTGTGTCACATGCAAATCGGACCAGGCTCCTCTATTGCCTAAACGATTCAGTGGCAGGAACGATCTTCCTGTAAGGAAACAGGAGCACTCTCTACACCACTCCCAGCCTGTCTAACATCACCCCTGCCCAGGAAACCTTTCCTGTGCGCCCACCAACATCAGGTGCCCTGCTCTGCACCCCTGCAAGGCCCAGCCTAGCTGCATTAGCACACTGACGACATACTAGGAATTACAGCCCATGTTCTCTCCTCACCCTCAGACTTGGAGGTACTCTTAATATCACGGTTGTTTCTTTAAATCTCCAGCATCAAGCCTAGTGCCTTGGGCCAAAATCAGTGCTTAAAAGACAGTATGGTTTTGGATGAATGAATGAGGATAGTCACGAGTGATTTAATATTTTATGCTACAGTCAGCTCATTTCAGGTGTGGGACTTCTCCACAAAATTTTAAGTTTTTCAGTCAAGTTCACTCTCAGCTTACACCCACTGAGCTAGTACAGCGTGCCAGTCACTGGCCATTGCTACCCCATCCCCTCTGGTGTGTCTGCAGCACCGAAGGCCCTCGGTGAATGGACAGACTCTTCAGAGACTGGTGTGGATGGACGTGCATCCTTGAGGACAATGTCTGTGCTCAGAGCCCCTTGGCTAAAGCCAGCTCAAAGCAGTGTACACTCTAGTATTCAAACTCCGCAGCTATTTGGCTGGGGGTTTTCCTAAAGTCACAGTCACAGACCCAGGAAATAGTTGCTGCTTCAACAACCTGACCCCTACTCACACAGGAGGTGTTAAAATATTCCTGTCCTTACGGCAGAGAGCAAGACCCCAGGCTCAAGTCAGGACACCAGCTTGACTCTTGCCAGCTGGGGGAGCTTAGTTAGCAACCCTAGAGTAGGGCAAAGCATCCCATCCCAGTTAATGCTGTCATTGCACTGTTTACTTTTCCCACCATGGAAGTCATTCTATTGCTTTTTATGTTGTTATTTGCACGCTACCTGTACTGGACTATAAATTCCCGTGAGGCAGGGACTAAGGGCACCCTTTTCACTGCTGACTCTAGCGCCTAGCTCAGTGCCTGGTATATGCTCAGCAAATATAAATTTAAGGAAGGAAGGGAGGGGAGGGAGAGAGAGGGAAGGCAGGCAGGAAGGAAATTTCTCTAACCTCAGTTTCTCATCTGTAGAAACAGGCCAATAATTTCTGTCCCACAGGGTTGTTGTGATGATTAAATAAAAGAACAATTTGCTCCTACATCTTTCTTCCCATAACCCTTGTACACACTTAAAAAAAAAAATCCAGTTGTGGTCAAATCGATTTTAATTCATAGAGACCCTGTGTGTGTTGGAGTAAAACTGTGTTTCGCAGGGTTTTCAATGCTGATTTTTCAGAAGCAGATTGCCAGGCCTTTCTTCTGAGGCACCTCTGGGTGGACTCAAACCTCCAACCTTTCAGTTAACAGCTGAATATGTTAACTACTTGCACCACCCAGGAACTCCTTGTACACACTGCTTTTATAGAACTTAACATGCATACTTATGTGCAGGTCTGTCTCCCCTGCTTTAACTGTGAGCTTCTCTAGGGCAAAAAAAAAAAAACATTGCTATCTAGTTGCTTCTGACTCACAGCCAACCAAAAAACTTGTTGGCATTGAGTTGATTCCAACTCATAGCAACCCTATAGGACAGAGTAGAACTGCCCTATAGGGCTTCCAAGGAGCAGTTGGTGGATTTGAACTGCCGACCTTTATGCTTAGCAACTGAGCTCTTACCCGCTGTGCCACCAGGGCTCCGTAGCAGGGACTGTTACTTCTTTCACCTGTGTAATGCCTGCTCCTAGCCCACGGGCATCTGGCACACAGTGAGTGTTTAGTGTACTTCCTCCTTCTGCACACTTGCCAGAAGGGACCCTGGCAGAAGCAGCTGCCCCAGCCATCCTCCCTCCAGGATCCCCGGTTCTTCTGCCCAGCTCTGCACAGTCCCAGCTGCGTGCCTTAATTAGACAGAATGAATACTCTGCCCAGGCCTTTGGAGGGGAGCACACAGGGAGAAACAGAACCTGAGACCCGTGGGAAATCAGTGTTATGGAATCAATGTTACTGTTGTGATAGAAAAAAGTGCCAGGACTCAGGGCCCACCTGCTGTTCTGCATTTGTTCACATCCCAGTCAGAGGCTTGGTCCTCCCTCCCAGATGCATTGTGGGTCACTCTCTGGTCTGCCCTCCTCTCACGAGGCCTTTTGGACCACAGGGTCCGGATGCCATCTCCAGAGCCCAGGCCCCCAGAGCCGGGGCTGCAGCCATCCCTGATTGGTGGGGGACCTCCCAGTTCCTGCACCTGTTCTTCGTCTCCACATTTACCTTCCTATTGGTGGCAGATTTTGCCCCTGTACAAGTTTTTGCAATCACTAACAGCAGAACCAGTTGGTCCCCTATGCTTCACGGGCACAGGGAAGGTTCTGGAGGTTTTAGAAATTGGGATGCACCACTCACACCCTGCAGAGGACAGCACAGTGTGGATTGTATACAAGATTCAGACCCGACACAGGGGGGCTGCCTGCACCCTTTCCTCCCAAGGCTGCTCTCAGGAGAGGGTCTTACTCCCACAGCCCACCCTCCTGCCACCTGTCCCTGTCTGCTCTCCACTGGCATACTCAGCGCCTTGCTATCACAGGCTGGGACACCCTATGCCTTTGCCCATGCGGGTGCTCTACCAGGAACCCCTATCTCTCCTTCAAGTCTCAGCAGGCCTGACCACCCTACACTCCCCTGGTAGGGTGTGTTACTCCTGTGGGGACCTGCAGCCTCGCTGGCCCCGGCTCCCTGCACAGGCCTTGCAGTATCCATGTTTAAAATCTGGTCCTTTTCCTGTCTCTGTGCCACCAGGCCCAGCTGCTTGACAGCAGAGATTGGATCTTATTTGACTCTGTGTCCCAGAACCCAGTCGATGTCTGGCATATAGTAGGGCCCCAAAATATGTTTGCTGAATTGGTGACTGACCTCACTAACACCGAAGTGAAAACCACCAGTGATACAGTGGACTGCCTCTACTCAAGCATTTCCATTTCAGGTAAACACCTGCAGTTCAGCTGAAGAAATTAACTCAGTAACAGAAATGTGGACCAACTAAGACTCAGCTGAGCTTTGTGAGGGGTTACGGGGCTGATTCTTGGACAGGGAATAATGGCAAAAATTCCCTGAAAACTGAAGACTGTCTAGCAGAGGGTGGGTAGGTGAGAACAGGAATTTTGGGGTGTGTATGTGAGGGTCGGGTATGAGGTAGGCAGAGGGATGCTCCCTGAGGACGTCCACATCCTATATTACATGGCAGGGGAAGCTAAGCTTGTAGGTGGCTTTAGGCTTCTAATCGGCTAATATAAGATAGGGAGATTACCCTGGAATATGTGGGTGGGCCTGATATAATCATGAGTTCCTTTAAATGTGAAATAGGGAGGCAGGAGAGTCAGAGAAAACCATGTGATGACAAAAGCAGAGGGCAGACTGTTGGGATTGCTGACCTTGAAGGTGGGAGGTGGGCCGGAAGCCAAGGAGTGCAGGTGGCCTGCAGAAACCAGACAAGGCAAGGAAACGGCTTTTGTCCTAGAACCTCCAGAAAGGAACGCATACCCGCAGACACCTTGATTTAGCCCTGTGAGAACCATGTCAGACTTCTGACCTCCAGAATTGTAAGACGTAAACTTGTGTTGTTTTAAGGCACTAAGGTGGTAGTAATTTGGTACAGCAGCCATAACAAACACACGTAAGTTGATAGCTTGTCCACACCTGGAAATAACACTACCATAACTAACACTCACTGAGTGCACGCCACGTGTGAAACAGATGTACGCAACCTCATTTATCCCTCCATTAAGCCATCTACTCACCTAGGAGGGCAGCAATGTTATTATCACCACCGTTTTATGGATTGGGGAAACTGAGGCATTGAAAATTGAGTAATGGCCCAAGACTGAGCCCACTTTTGCTGACTCCAGTACTCATAACCCACACTTCCTCTCCCAAATTCCCAAAATATTCTTGTAGTTCTTGACTCCTTCCCCAAAAGGAAGCCCTTCTGTGGGCTGAATACAACTAAACCTGTCACTATATGCTACAAAGTGAAAATCTCAGTTTTCAACAAGATCACCTTTTTCTTCTAAGTTTCACCAAGATCAGCATTCGATTATCCTGGTGAGGGCTGTCTGCCCTTTTTGGCTTATGAGCTGAGATGAGACAGAAGAAAAGCTGCAGAGGCTGCCATGGGGCCCATCCAGCCTTGAAGCGGAAACATGGAGTTCACCACCTTGTGCACAGAAGAACCTGAAACCACACAACCCACCAAACGGTGTCACCTGCACAGACACAGGAGCAAATGGGCAAGTCTGCATTTACATTGTTTCTGCCTCATGTTTTCAGTTGCCTCTAGCTGGCTTCCCAGAGAACAGCAAATCTGCCTGGGGGGGCCAGAGGCATCCCAGGCCACCTCTTACCTTCACCTCCAGGCCACCTCTTTCCTCCACCTGGGGGCAGTCACCTCCAGGCCTGGACTCCACTTGGAGAGGGAGAAATCCAAGCAGACTGGGACTGGAGCAGATGTTTCCTTGGAAGACAGCAGACAGCAGGGCTTGTAGTTCATCTGGAGTTTGTCCATCTGGGTTCAGATCTGGGCACTGACTGACACTTTAGCTATGTGATTTGGAGCAAATAACCACTCTAAGCTTCCATGTCTGGTATATAAAATAGAGATCATCACTTTTATCTGCCTCCCAGGGTATGTGAGGCCTAACTGAGGTGGTATGTGTAAGGCCATTTACTCAGTGTCTGCAACATGGTAAGTGCTCACTAAATGGCAACCACTGGTGTTTATACCCCCCTCTCCTGGGCTTGTGGGATGCTATGTCTTTCTTGACCCTTATCCTGTTTTGACTGCTGTGAAGCGAGGCCTGGCCACCCTCAGAGCAGACATAGATGGCTACTAGGGCCTACTGTCCCACCCCACTGCCACCAGAATCAGCAAATCAGCAGCCAGGGCACAGATGTGTGCACACTCCTTGCACATACACATTCCCCAACCCCCCTTCCTCGAATTGCCTGCCATCTGCATTCCTTTCAGAAGAGAGGAGATTGACATAATCAATGAATGTCACTGGATGAGTGGAATTGTGGGCATTTTGGGTTTTCTTTGCCATATTTTTTCTATTTTATTAAAATATTTGTGCAGTGACTAAGAGGTGCATTTCCCTAACTGATAGGATGGCTATGAAGGTTAAGTAAGATAAGCTCATAGAAGGCCTAGCACAGTGCCTCTCAATCAAAGTTGGCTCTCATTAAAAGAGATCTAACTAAAAGCAATAATGTATCTTTTATAGGACTTTATGATTTACAGACCACTTTCATATGTTTTATTCATTTACATATTCACAACTTGAGGTGGATATTATTATTCCTGTTTTACAGATTGGGAAACTGAGGCTCAAAGACATTAAAAAGACTGGTCCCAGGATTGTCGGCAAGTAGCAACAGGGTGGGTGTTTTTAGCAACAGGGTGGAACAAGGAGTGAGTTGTGGGACCATGATGATACTCCCCGTGCAGGGCCGCTGGGCCTTGGTTCCTGCCACCTAGTGGAACTGTGGCTCACAGACAGCTCCCTAGGGCTCTGAGATAGAGGACCAGCTGCCTGGCATTCATCCCTGATTCTGGGTTTCCTGTTAATTCCTGAATCTAGAAACCAGGCATTACTCTCCTGATCCCTGCAAGCCTTTCCTGCTCTGTGGAATCAATATAAGCCACAGGCCTGAGAGCCATAGGAGGGAGGTGGGTTTCCCCAAAATGGTGACTGGCACGATGCAAAGCACCACAGCTGGCATGGGACAAGGGTTGCCAGCAGGCAGTGGGCTCACAGCCTCCCCCACGGGGGCCTAGAATGAGGAGGAAGGAGACCAACTTTACCACAAATCCACCTGGGTAACGAAAGGGAAGGCTTTTTTCTTATTTGTATAATGGCTCAAATACCTGCTCTTATCTCGTAGACAAGAAGTTTTTGAGTAAAAATAAGATCTATGCAACACTTTGAACTCCTTGGCATGGGGAGGATGGTCACAAAATGCATGCTAAAAGAGTTGTTTTCCCATTTATTCATTCATCGTTGATTGAACAAATATGTACTGAGTACCTTCCACATGCCAAACTCTCTTCTCAGAATTGGGAACACAGCTGTGAAGAAGAAAGCTTCCCCCATCCTCACGGAGTGCACTAGCACCAGGTGTCATTGAGTCAACACTGACTCATGGCAGCCCCACGTGTGTCAGAGTAGAATGTGCTCCATAGGGTTTTCAATGGCTAATTTTTGGAAGATCACCAACCTCCAACCTTTCATTTAACGGCCAAGCATGTTAACCATTGCACCACCCAGGGGCTCCCCATGGAGTAAACCAAAACCAAAAACCAAACCTGTTGCCGTCAGGTTGATCCTGACTCATAACGACCCTACAGGACAGAGTAGAACTGCCCCGTAGGGTTTCCAAAGAATACATGGTGGATTCGAACTGCAGACCATTTGGTTAGCAGCCATAGCTCTTAACCACTGTGCCACCAGGGCTCCCATTCATGGAGCATAGAATATAGAAAATCCAAACCCAAACCATCAGTGACCATTACTCTTCTATTTTTTGTAGCATTTTTCAATCCCAAAATGAAAGTGGTACTGTCCTGCTTCTAGGAGGAGAGGCTGGAGTGTCCTGGAAAGGGTAAGCTAATCTAAGTACATGCTGAAGTCAGTAATTGGAGGTAAGGTGATCTACTGTCCAGTCGGGGACATGTGAAATGAATTTTTGCAAAGGGTTCCTCAGCCTACGTTTTAATAGGTACGTATAAAAATGTATTTGCTGTGCTTAAAACTGGTAAATGAGCTTTTCCACCAAAAAAAAAAGTCCCTTTGCTTATAAACGTGTTTTTTTATGTAGTTAAAGTTGTAAACATGTTTGCCCCCAAAATTATGAAATATGTTGATAAATTGTAGTATAATTTGTAAAAAAAAACTTACATAACCAATGATGTAATGGCTCACGTAATTTTGGGTATAACCAACATGGCGGACGCAACTGCAAACCAGCGGGGCGGAGGCAGTGCCACAGTGCCAGGCTCTGCAGTTAGCACATAGTTCTGGCTGTCAGCCTCTGTATCTCCCTGTGTTTCGTCGGAGCGCCCTGAGCTGGTACTGGTGACCCTGGAGAAGATGAAGACAAAGACTTCTGTGAGCAGAAGACCACGATTGCTCCTGCTAAGTATGTAGCGGCCAAAGCAAGAATGAGACTAGTCAATCCCTCACTGGGCACACAGCTCCTGCCCACCCCCTCCTGCTGGCTCGCAGTTGCCCCTTAGCTTGTTGAAGGAAATAAATGTGCGAACGCTGTTTACTTAAGAGGTGTTTGTGCATGATAGCTCCTACTCATTGACATCCTAAACCTAGGTTCGTATTTTGACATGCGGTGTAATTTCTCAAAATACAATACCAGTCACATCATTGGATGCATTGCCAAACCCAATAAAGAGCCCACTGTGCTTGACATTCCCCCATTTTATGATGAATAATCAGGTTTGGGCTATGCCGGAATGAGGCTACTCCAGCGGACCTTTAAGGCAGGCGATTTTTCCCCAGGCCTCTATTCCTCACACCCTTGCCTCTTATCACCCAGGAGGCCAACCAGTCAGCTTCCCCAGAGGACTCCCAGGGCCTGCCTTGTGCCTGCAGCTCACACAACACAGCGCCCCCCACCCCCTTCCCAGATGCTGTCTGAGTTCAGAGCCCTGGGAGACGAATATGTGCTTTCTTGTCATTGCTGTTCATACAGACATTACGTCCCTGGCTTGGGCATCCAGAAATGTTCCAAAGCAGTGCCAGCATTTGTAAGTGGTTTCTTTAGCCTGCTCTCATCCCCCACTCTGTAGCCAGCCAAACCACCTCACTGTAAACTACTGTGTTTAAATAGAAATAATAAAATATATGTTTAAAGCCTGAAACCACACCACCTGCCCCCCCGCCACCTCCTCTCACCTCCTAGTCTGTAGGGCGTGTTAACAGATGGGGTAGGCTGGGATTTCTGCCTCTGTGAATCAGCTCCTAAAACATCCTCCTCACATTGTCCTTCAGGCCCGGTGGGGCCTTGGGCCTCTGCATATCACCAGCACCGGCACCGAAACAGCAGCGGGCCAAATGGTGTGGTACCATCTCCGTGATTCCAGCCATTGGGGCCTCTCTGGGAGGTGGGCCCAGAGTCAGGCCATCCCTCTACCCATCGTGGTGCTGAGGACCTGCTTTCAGGGTTGAGACTTTCACAAAGGGCTTTAAACCCCTTTGAACTGTTGTTCTCCTGATCCTCCCCCACCTCCCTCACTCCTCTCCCCATCAATAATAATAATAATAATGGTGCACTAATATGCAATTTGAACATAGAATTTATGACGTTGACTTACTGGTAGGGTATCCTGTACCCAAGCACTGCCCTAAAGTCCTCAGGGCCAGCCCAGGGATCACATGCCTCTCTTCTCCAACCCCAATCACTTCCTCAGGCAGAATGTGTCTTAAAGCCACTACCTAAAGCCTTCTACCATCTGTCTGTCTGTCAGTCTGTCAGACTGTGGAGGCTTGCAGGTTGCTATGATGCTGGGAGCAATGCAACCAATATTTCAAATACCAGGATGGTCACCCATGGGGGACAGGTTTCAGCAGAGCTTCCAGACTAGGACAGACTAGGAAGAAAGCCCTGGCAATCTACTTCTGAAAAGAGAACAACTAAGGTTGAGCTTGGAAAAAAGGTACCAGTCTGTGTTTGGGTGTTCTGGTTCTTTAGATCTTTCTTTCAGTGTTACTGTCCCATATGTTTCTGTATAGTTAGCATTTTGACAATTTTTGTACTATTGGATTAAAAAATGAAAAAAAGAAAATGAGAATTGAGATTATCCCAGGTTTTTCTCTCGAGCACTCAGGCTGAGCAACTAGACAGGCAAGGCTGTTTCTCACTAAGCCAGCATCATGCTTCAGAAATTGGCAGGTATAGTTAGGAGGAAAAACCGAGCCAGAGATCCCAAGCAGGGACAGGCCCCCTCCCCTCTCACCCGTGGAACAGTGGACATCATGGATTTGTTACAACACTTCAACCAGCCTTGACCTAGAAGTCCTCTCACAGAAGGACCCTAGGGAGCCACTTCTAATTTATCAGTGTTGACTTGTGAGAGAAATGTATTCGTAATCCCTGAACTAGCTGAACTGTCTCAAAATGAATTTCCAGGTTGGCTCTGAGAACCCCATGGCCTTCTGTGAACCCACAAAGCCCAGGACAACCCCACCTACTGTCTGAAGTGATTGGGCAGCAGTGCTGACGAGCCACCCAAATGAAGTCAATACGTTCTGAAGAGGCAGACTTATCACAACCACACTTAAGTGGCATTGAAACCCTAAGGCCTGGAGCATGCGCTTGTAGGAAAGGTCACTGGGACTGTGACCAGCTGAGGCCCTGAGGGGGATTTCTGCAGAGGCCCCACAGCTGTGTGTTGTTCATTTACCACACACTGTACTTGTGCCCTGGGCCAGCCACGTCAGAAATGCCTGGTTGCAGAAAGGCCACAATCGGAGTAAAAAATCATGAGCCACTGAAGAAGATGAGCAGAGGTTTGTGAGTGGGAGCAAGGAAGGCAAGGCCCAAGGGGAATCTATAAGCCTTTAATTTGTTGTTGTTATTAGTTGCCATCAAATCAGCTCCAATTTATGGCAACTCATATACAAAACAAAACATTGCCCAGCCCTGTGCTGTCTTCACAGGTGCTCGGGTCCATTGCTGGAGCCACTGTGTACTTTGAGTGCCTTCCAACCTAGGAGGGTCATCTTCTAGCACTATAGCAGACAATGTTTCATGATCCATGGGGTTTTCATTGGCTAATTTTCAGGAGTAGATTGCCAGGCCTTTATTCCTAATCTGCCTTTATCTGGAAGCTTTGCTGAAATCTGTCGACCATGGGTGGCCCTGATGGTATTTGAGATGCTGGTGGCATAGCTTCCAGCATCACAGCAACATGCAAGTTACCACAGTAAGACAAATTGACCCTCTGCTTAATTTGCTCCGTATTTAGGATTATTTTTCAGGCTAAGTAACAATTGCTTTTAGCTCATCCCAAAGCCTTCTTTGGAACCAGGAGGCTTTTAGGGCAGACGTCCCTCACACCGGTTCTGGTACTAAACTGGACTGCAGAGGAGCTGGTTATTAGAGCTCATCAGTGCAAATCAATCCATGAAGTGGCCTGAGCACCGGCTCCAGCATTGGCGGTGCCCCCAGAGTTCTCCCACCTCTTTATCTTATCACTTAGCCTCTTATGTCTGGTAATATAGCTTGTCCTAGAAGACCTATCAGCTCTTTAAGCTTCTCATAACCTAAAATTTCACTTTTCCCAATCAAAAGCAAATATGGTAATAAAACCAAATCCCCCTGTATCCCCCTAACATCTGCTCAAGACTGCCTCCAATTTAGTGATATCTACCCTCAATCAGAACAGTCAAAACTGTGTTAAATGCTGTCATCACGCCACCCACCTTCCTTAGATGCTTGCAAACGTTTACTAATTTGCATTCTGTAAATTTTGCACAGAAAAAGAGAACTGATAATTTCCTACATTTTGATCTCACCTCTCTGTCTTTCCCCTAGGAATAGCTAATCTGATATTATTTACAGATGATATATTTATATGGAAAAATCAAGCAAATCAACAAACTATTTCAACTCATAAGAGATATCAGAAAGTTTGTCAGATACAAATTAACCTCAAACATCAATCACATTTATCTACACCAGCAAAAATCAACTAAAAATATGATGAAAATAATGACAATAAAAATATAAAGCATAGGAACGTAATCAAGAATACATACAAGATCTGTATTTTTAAAAAAACTTTAAAACTTTATTAAAATAATCTATAAGAGAAGATGATTTTAATAAACAGAAAGACATACCATGGTTTTGAATGGGATGATTTAATATTATTAAGATATGAACTCTTTCCAGCCTAATCTATAGATTCAGCATCATCATAATCAAATTTTAATTGGACTTTTTGATACTTAATAAACTTTCGTTAAAACTGATTTGAAGGAATACAAGTTTATGGATAGATGAATCTGTCTTTGAAAAAAAATAATAAAGAGGAGAAACTTGCCCTACTACATAAGATATATCTTAAAGCCATGGTAAAGAAAATGGCTTGGTATTGGTACAGGGAAGACAAATCAACCAATGGAACAGAGAGCTGAGGACCTACTCAGGTATGTCTGGGGATCTAACACATGAGAAAGGGAGCAACGGGGACGAACACATCGCTTAGCTGATTTTGCTGGGGAAATTAGATGCCTGCTCAACACCTCACTCAAAGGTGGTCCCTAATGGACTAGAGACCTACATATGAAAAGTAAAATGTGGAGAATATGTAGCATAGTAATGGGGAAGCAAAGACTATAAGAGGAAAAAAAAAGGATGATTTGAATACCTGAGATTAAGGATTTCTTTTCAGCAAGGATATCATGAAGATAGTTAATAAATAATGGAAAGAAAGGGGAAAGATATTTGCAATATCTAAAATTGACAAATGATTTATATATATAACCAAAAACCAAACCAAACTCGTTGCCGTGGAGTCAATTCCGACTCATAGTGACCCTATAGGACAGAGTAGAACTGCACCTGGGGGATTCAAACTGCTGACCTTTTGATTAGCAGCCACAGATCTTAACCACTACACCGCTATTCACACACACTGCAAATCAACAAGAAAAAACAACCGCCAGCACAATTTAGAAAAATAGATAAACAGGGAATTTCAGAAGAAAAAATACACAAAAAAACAATCTTCCCCTGGCCTAGGAGCTTCTCAGTACAGGGACCCTGAGTCCAAAGGGTGCGCTTGCCTCCTGGTTCTTCATTTTGGTGACACGAGGTATCCCTGTTTCTCTGCTCGCTTCTCACTCTTATATCTCAAAAGAAATTGACTCAAATTACAACCTAATCCTATAGTTTGTGTCCTGCCTCATTAACATCATAAAATTGCCGTTGAGTTGATTCCGACTCACAGTGACATCATAGAGGTTAGGATTTAAAACACATCTGATCACAAAAAGGAGAACAACCACGCAACACTGGAAATCATGCCCCAGCCAAGTTAACACCCATTTTGGGGGGACACAATTCAATCTATAACATTCTACACTTTGGCCCCCAAAACATGCCCTTGCCACATGTAAAACACATTGAACCCATCATATCGTCCAAAAAGCCTTAAATCAACTTCAAGTCCAAATTCCATTCTGGGGCAAAATTCCTCTTCATCTGTGAAATCTAGAATACAAGTTATCTGCTTCCAAAGTACAGTGGTGGATGGAGCAGGCACAAAGTAGACATTTCCCTTACAAATGGGAGAAATTGGAGGGAAAGAAGGCATAACAGGCACCAAGCAATTCAGCAGAGCACATTATTAGCTCTCAAGGCTTAAAAATAATCCTCTGTTCTCTAAGACCATGGAGGCAATGGCCCTGCCCTCCACGCTCTAGGTGTTGGCCACAATCTCTGGATTCTGAGTGGAGGCCCCTCAGCCCTGGGGTTCAGCTCTGCTTTCCAGGCCCACTGGGGCAGCAACTCTGGTCTCTTGGATTTGGGCAACCCCATTCTCCTTGTCTGCCTGAGTGGCAGCCTTACTTCCTCAGCCCTGGCAGGCCTTGTTCTTCTGCCGCATGGGCATGGCAGCCCTGCCCTTTCAGCTATGGGCAGTTGATCCGTCCCCATCCTGGTGGCACCCACGAATGGCAGCTGTACGCTTCGGAAGCGAGTTGGTGAAAATCTGACTCTTTGAAGCCTAGGAGGCCACGGCCCCACGCTTTGAGACCCAGCAGGCCATGGTTCCACCCTTTGAGACCCCAGAGGTTGTGGCCCTACCCTTTGGGACCTAGGCAGCTCCACTTCCTGTGTTCTTTGTCTCTTTAGCTTCTGCTTCCTGGTTCCTTGGCCTCTCAGCCCCTCAGGCCTCTCGGGCTGACCTGGCTTCTGCCCTGTTCAGAGAAGTGTTTCCAAAGCTCTTTAGCACTACTGATAAGTACCTGGAGGCACCCACTCCACCAGTAACTTTGGCTGGAAGGCACTCAGCTTTCTTGCTCCATGGGTCAGCAAGCCTAGCTCCACTGATAGGCGCCTGGAGGCACCCCACTCCAACCAGGAAGTCTGCTGCCTGAAAACATTCAGCTTTCCTGTTCTATGGGTCAGCTCGCATATTGTCTCACACCAGTCTCCTGGTTCTGCTGCTGCCATTTCTCTGCTGCTTCTCACCATCTGCACTGTCTCCAGTGTTACAGCTCTCCTCAGTTCCTTCTGAGCCCTCACCAGAATTGTCTTTGATGTCCATAATACCACCAAGAGTCTCTTTAAGGCAATCTAGGCTTTTACTATTGGGCACTGTAAAACTCTTCCACCCTCTACCCATTACTCAATTCCAAAACAACTTCCTCATTGTACATCTCTGTTAGAGCTATGGCGAGCTATGGCTGCTAACCAAAAGGTTGTCAGTTTGAATCCACCAGCCACTGCTTGGAAACCCTATGAGGCAATTCTACTATGTCTTACGGGGTTGCTATGAGCCAGAAACAGCAACGGCTTTGGTTTTTTGTTCGATTAGAGCAACATCCCACTCTCGGTACCAAATTCTGTCTTAGTTATCTAGTGCTGCTATAACAGAAATACCATATGTGGGTGGCTTTAAGAAAGAGAAATTTATTCTCTCGCTCTGGAGGAAGGTTCATTATCATCAGTCTTCCTCTGGCCTAGGAGCTTCTCAGCACAGGGTCCTCATTACCACCAAGCAAGAAGAGCCAGGAGCAAAGTGTGTCCTTTGGACCTGGGGTCCCTGGGCTGAGAAGCTCTTAGACCAGGGGAAGATTGATGACAAGGGCCTTCCCCCAGAGCTGACATAGAAAGCCTTCCCCTGGAGCTGACACCCTGAACTCAGACTTCTAGCCTCCTAAACTGTAAGAGAATAAATTTCTCTTTGTTAAAGACATCCTCTTCTGTTATTTCTGTTACAGCAGCACTAGATAACTAAGACAGTATCTTAAGAAGAAGAATTGAGGACCGTCTTTGCAGTTGTCAGTTGTGATGACAGGAAGCCCAAAGGTGGTCCTTGCCGACTTCCCCTTCCTGGGAGGACAGACGGAGGCCCACCTGCAGCTTTCCTGAAGGGCTTGGCGGTTTTCTCCAGTCCTGAGACATCATGTGCTGGGTTCCCTTGCCTGGCTCTCTAGCTCACCCCAGCCTCATCCTGGCTTTTTCTTTCTGTCTCGACGTCTCAATCAGCCAGTGTGCTCTATTTCCACGCAAACTCCTCAAGAGTAGAGAGCAGTGGGCGTTCACCCTATACAACCCCAGACAAGCAGCCTACACAGCAAAGAAGAGATGTCTAATATTATGTTCCAGCTGAATTAAAACGTAATGCTTCTATCAGATTAATTTAATAGGCTTCTGAGCTTGAATGTGATTTGTTTATGCCTATCTGGTTTTTTATAAGAAGTCAGGTTGTGGAAAATTAAAACCATAAAAAAGCACTGCACCACATAGCAGCCTGTCTACAGGTGACTTACCACAGCATCCCTGGTACACGTGGGCAGAGCGGACACACGTGATGAGCTAGTAGCATCTGGTCTAGCCACCATATGTCTTAGAATCCCACAGCCAAGAAGGATTTCAAGAGATCCAGTACCTTGGCTCCTGACAAACTCCCCAAGCTATGGTGAAGAGCAGGAGTGTTGGAGTCAAGGCAGCCCAAGGTTCAAATCCAAGTTCAGCCTCTAACTAACAGTAGCAAGTGACCTAAACCCTTCAAACCTTAGTTTCTTCATCTTCCAGATGGAGATAGTAATACATACCTTATAGGATGGTTGTGAGGATTAGTTGTGAAAGCATATAATGGAATACCTGGGGCACAATAAGTGCTCAGTAATGT
This sequence comes from Loxodonta africana, assembly GCF_030014295.1. Lineage (NCBI taxonomy): Eukaryota > Metazoa > Chordata > Mammalia > Proboscidea > Elephantidae > Loxodonta > Loxodonta africana. Next base: position 73,230,482 of record NC_087358.1, read on the forward strand.
TCTCTGTTTTTGTTGTTACAATTATGAATAAATATCTCCAAGAATGGAGTCATAGCATTCTAACCAACATCTCTGCTTGAATGGTCAGAGGTTAACAGCTGAGTACACAAAAGAAAAATCAGCTGTGCTTCATCTTTCATTCACTAACTCCTTGAAATGTTTTACCTATAAAGGCAAAACTTCCTTTACGTTGCTTGCCTAGCATTTTTCCTTGAGATTTTTAAAAAACATTTAAAAACGTACAAATTTAGAATTGTACATTCTTAACATCAGGAAGGGTGGCTCCTAGAAGTCACACAGCCCAGCTTCTTTCCAATTTGAGATATCTTTTTACAGGCATCTCCCTGCCCCACTTCTGGCAGATAGTGAATCGGCTCGTCTGCACGTAATTCCAGTGGCCAGGAACCCACACTGTCAGCAAACAGCCCTTGCAAGCTACTGTGGCCTTCTTCATGGCCAGCTCTTTTTTCATCAGCATCAACATCGAAAATGACCACTCATTCACAACAGCCGAAGGTGGAAACAACCCAGTGCCCATCCACCAATGAATGGATAAACAAATGTGGCGTATCACACACTGGAGTATTATTCAGCTATAAGGAGAAATACAGCTCTGATACATGCTGCGGCATGGAGGAACCCCAAAAACATTATGCTAAGTGAAATAAGCCAGACACAAAAGGACAAATATTATCTGATGCCATTTATATGAAATATCTAGAATAGGCAAATTGATGAAGACAAAAGAATATTCACGGTTACCAAGGACTGGAGCAGGGGGGAGTTGGGGTGCTAAAAATAAAAAAGGGTCCACTCAGAGCCAGTTCACTGCCATTTCCCCAGGACCTACCCCAATGTCATGGAACCCAGGGTATGGTCAAAAGAAATATTTTGGTGGGAGGATGGGTAGATCTCATGCCCTCTACAAGTGCTGTGGAGAAGCCCTTGCGGCAGGGCACAGTGGTTAACAGCTACGGCGAACTATGGCCGCTAACCAAAAGGTTGGCAGTTCGAATCTACCAGCCACTCCTTGGAAACTCTTTGGGGCAGTTCTACTCTGTCCTACAAGGTCGTTTTGAGTCAGAATTGACTCACCACAACGGAACAGTATGGGTGCTATGGAACCCTGGTGGCGCAGTGGTAAAGAGCGCAACTGCTAACCAAAAGGTGAGCAGTTTAAATCCACCAGCCGCTCCTCGGAAATCCTATGGGGCAGTTCTACTCTGTCCTATAGGGTTGCTATGAGTTGGAATCCATTCAATGGCCACAGGTTTGGTTTGGTATGGGTACTATAAATAAGTTAAACGTATTTATTACCCTGTCATTCTATGACTTAGAATCCGAGGCCTTCAATAATGAACTTATACCTAAATTAAAGATGTTGGGACGATTTCATGTGAAACACTATAGAATGCTTTCTATCCTAAGACCTAAAAACGATCTCAGGCTCAGATGTTAGCATTAAAACTCTGCCTTGAAGGGATTTACCCACTCACTGACCATAGGGGTCTGAACGGTTGCAGCGGTCAGATGAAACACAGCCTCATTCCTTTTCAGATATTAACACTAACAGGTGCCTGAGAAATAGTGGCTAAGAATTGCATTCATTTCCAAATCTCTTCTTCTTTAAAAAAAAAAAAAGAATGTAATACCATATAACCTATCATCTGTTTGAACTTAATACAATGGCTAAGGCTTTATCAGAAATGTTTGTATTTCTGAATCAGTCACAAGGACAGACTTTTAACAGCTCTGCTTATACATTCCAAAAATGTGTATTTAGTCATTGATAACATGCTGTCTTTCTCAAGCTCAGTCATTGGATTCATTTAACTGTTGTATCAGAAAAGAACAAGGTTTTTAAGAGTTTTTATTACATATTAACAAATGAATACATGTGTTTTTATTAAGAATAATTAACATGAGTCACCCTCTCCCAAGCCGATTTGCTGTATCTTGCTTTTTCTTTCTCTTCTTGCAGAATGTCGTTTGCTGAAAGCGTTGAGTCAGGCCCAATGACTGATTTATTGTTCTCTTCACAGAGGAGGTAGGGAAGCGTTAGGTACCTGGTACCCAGCAAAAGCCCAGATGGCAGAGAGTCAGTGGAATTCCTCAAAGTGACAAAGGGCTGGGTGAGGGGTCCCTTGCTGGTACAACCAGGTCACAAGCCTAAGAAGGCTTGGCAGGTGTGGCTGGCTCCATCCCCAGCGCCCTGCTGCCACTCTTGGCTTTGCTGACCAAGGCTGTGTGCCTTCGCCTGGCTCCCACCAGGACCTCCAGGCCCCAGGAATTTGGACCGAGTGGTAGAGACATCGCTGGCAGAGACAGCAATCACCAGCTTCCTTCCCACACTGTCTTGTGATTCAAAGCAGAGTCTGCTCCACTTTTTAAAAGGGAGCGTGTTAATGCAGGGGGCCACAGGAACACAAGCGAACAAGGAAACACAGCAGTCCCATACAAGAGGCCGTGAGTAAGATGTTCATCCATGGTGAACCATGGCAGGGATGTGATCGAGCCCAGGGCATCACGGGCTGATTGCTGAGGGGCTTCCTGAGGGAGGTTCAAGGGGCTTCGAGAGCACTGCAACTTGGGGTTTTACAAACGACCCTGGACTGGGGCCCGCCACCTCCAAACACACACAGAAAGACACCCCCCGCCCCAAGATGCCATGTTCCTTCTAGAGATAGATCACCCTCCCTACATTCATGCTTGGCTGCAGAAGGGACAGGTTAAAAAGAAGAGGGTGCTTTTCCACCTTGAGCCTTTATCTCAGGCAGATATCACTGAGCCCAGTGGCCTTACTTGCGAACTTCTTGTAGGGAATGACTTTGAACTGGGCCTCTCTCACATCAATACAGTCTGATACCAGAGACAGACAACTTTGCAAAAATTGTTGTTGGCTATATGTGTGGCATAGTTGTTGAAAACGTTGGGTTTTTTTGGGTCTCTTCTTTGTGTTAATTTCTAGCTAATGCTTTCTCTTCCTTGGAGGGGTACATTTCTGTCATAGGAGCTATGCTGTGTAACTTTTTTTTTCTTATTGTACTTTAGATGAAAGTTTACAGAACAAACTAGCTTCTCATTAAACAGTACACAAATTGTTTTGTGTCATCGGTTACCAACCCCATGACATGTCAGCACTCTCCCTTCTCCAGCTCTGTCCGAGACCACTGTGATCCCTGTCAGAGCAGTCAGTGGTAGTAGCCAGGCACCATCTAAACAACGTTATGCTAATTGAGCCAGATGTTCCCCGAGACCATGGTCCCCACATATGCTGTGTAACTGTGCTCTCTATGAAATTTTTTTTTATGAGACTAACTGATATCACAAGAGGTGTGATATTCTGATAAACTCATGTATCGGTGAGCATATATATTCTCAGTATTTTATATGCCCCTTTTATATAGAAGGCCTGGGCTTGAGTCTCAGGCATGTGTCTTCTGAAATGACTCACTGGGCTCTCTAAACATCCACATCGTCATCTCTATCGTTGAAATAATAACAACTGTCTTGCACGATTATTGTGATGATTAAATGAGTATACAGTACAGAGTTTTGTAACATGGTTTATAAATCTTATCATTATTATGGTTACTATTATTACTATTAATGATAGACATGGCATAGCTATTGGCTGGCTAAATACCAAGAAACATGAATAGGTTATGTTTCTTATATTTTTTTCTCCAACATAACGGTTTGCTTCTGATCTAAACAGGGACTTACCCAAGTTCCTCCATCTCGTAAGTGGCAGGAAAAATCAGTTGCCTTTGAGCCAACTCTGACACATGTGACCCCATGTATGCCAGTGTAGAACTGTGCTCCATAGGGTTTTCAATGGCTGATTTTTCTAAAGTAGATCTCCAGGCCTTTCTTCCAAGGTGCTGCTGGGTGGGTTCAAACTGCCAACCTTTAGGTTAACAGCTGAACAAAAACTGCTTGCACCACCTGGAAGCAGGCCTAAAATCCAGGCCTCCCAGCCCACAGTTTAGTTTTCAAAAGGATCACAGGAGAGTATTTCTAATGCAGACATCATATGGTGGAGGGAGCAGCGGGGGTGATGGGAGCGGGGCTGAGTAACCAAGACAACTAAATGAACATCTCCCTCAGCCATTCCCAGGAGCCATGGTGGGGCAGCACAGTGGTTAAAATGCTTGGCTGCTAACAGAAAGCTTGGCGGCTGGAACCCACCAGCCACTCTGCGGCAGAAAGATGGGGCAGTCTTGTAAAAATTTACAGCTTTGGAAACCCTATGGGACAGTTCTACTCTGTCCTATAGGGTTGCTGTGAGTCAGAATCCATGCGAGGGCAATGGGTTTGGTTGGGTTTTTTTGGAACACCAAACCAGAGTGTCCCAATTCTCTGTGGGATGTGGCCCTCTAGTCACCGGCCCCATCTCACCCTGCATCGCCACCTTTGGGATTGCAGAACCCTCCCTGTCTCCATGAGGCCCCTCTTCTTCCTGCTCTTGCTCCTGCACACCTGTTTCCTCGGAGGAAATGGCGGCCTCCATGAAGGCCTGAAGTTGCTAAAGACTGAGTTTGCACTTCGTCTCTACCAGAGCGCGGCAGGAATTAGGAAGGCAACCAACTTCATCATTTCTCCTGCTGCCGTGTCCATCCCTCTGGAGATCCTGCAGTTTGGAGCCCGTGGAAGCACCCGCCAGCAGCTGGAAGATGCCCTGGGCTACACTGTCCACGGTAAGAGGCCTGCCCACACCTCACAGCCGGGCTGCCTCGGGACATGGTGAGCCCCCAGGCACCACAGGCAGGCACCTAGAGAAAGATGACTACTTGGCAAGAATGTAGTGAAGGGATTCAAACTTTGGAGTGGTGGTTACTCTGGATGATTTTTAAGGTTCCCTTCTAACTTCAGAATCCATGGCAATTTTTCAATTTCACTTAACAAATCTTTTTATAGTACATACTAGGTGCCAAGCAGTGTACGAAGCACTCTGTAAATATTAATTTATTATCACAGCAACCTTATGCAGGTAGGCAATTTTATAAGCATGCCTATTTTAGAAGTGGAGCCCTGGCGGCACAGTGGTTAAGAACTCAGCTGCTAAAGAAAAATGTCAGCAATTCGAAGCTACCAGCTGCTCCTTGGAAACCCTGTGGGGCAGTTCTACTCTGTCCTATAGGGTCGCTATGAGTTGGAAATGACTCAACGGTAAGAGTTTTTTGTTTTTTTTAGAGATAAGTAAGTAAGTGCAGAGAGTTTAAGCAACTTTCTAGTGAGTGGCAGAGTTGAGATTCAAAAACAGGTTGTCTGGCTCCAGAGCCCATGCTCTTGACCAGCCTGCTATCATAAATCTGTGGCTTCTAGTCAGAGCCATGTCTGTGGGTGATGTCTTTTACGACAGCTCTGCCCGCTGTGGCAAGAGTCTCCTGAAGGCTAGGTCAGCCTCGGCAGCCTCCCACTCAGGGCCTCAGGCCTACACACCTGGCCTTTGGTACCAGCTCCACACTAGACAGACAATCTGTACACAGCGATTCCTTTTCTGCCTTAGAGTACCAAAAACCAAACCCACTGCCAGCAAGTCGATTCCGACTCATGGGGACCAATATAGTACAGGGTAGAACTGCCCCATAGGGTTTCCAAGTCTGTACACCTTTACAGAAGCAAACTGCCACATCTTTCTCCCGTGGAGCAGCTTGTGGGTTCAAACCACCAACGTTTTAGTTAGCAGCTGAGTATTTTAACCACTGCACCACCAGGGCTCCTACCTTAGAATAAGATGTCAATTAAAAAAAGGATGGGAGTTATAACTGAGTAAATTAATATTTGTTAGAAAACGTAAGAACTACCCACCACACAGTCTTGGAGAGAACCTCCTTTGGGATGGAATCTTTGGCTGGCAAGTAAAGGTTAGCCCCCAAGATGTCCGGTTACATGGCAGTCCATCCTCATGCCATCCTCTGTCAAAACAAGTCTTGCGACCCTGTTGGCCAACTGACAAATGTGTTTTCTCTCTGGGAACATTCGAAGACAGATACAATTTATTGAACTTAATTTTTCTCAGCAAGTGTGTCATGCAAGCACACATACCCGCGGAGTTATTCTCCAGCCACGTTAGATTCAGTGTAGTTTGCAGCTTGTCAAGCACCACTGAGCCCCTGTTCCAGTGCTGGCTGGCGCTGTGCTGGGGACCAACGACACAGACGGGGAAAGAAACCCTGAGCTCAGGGTCAGTCTCAGGGATGACGCACGTAGAAGTACACTCTGATACAGGTGCAGTCAGTGAGTTCGTCTGAACTAAGTCCGTACAGGGAGGGTGGGGAATGATCTATTCCACTGCTGGACCGAGATGTCTCCTCAGAGGAGATGACATTTGACTACCAACACCAACTGCTCGGACTGGGATCACAACAGAAGCTCCCCGACAGGCTGGAGAAAAATGTAGAACAAAACTCTAACTCACAAAAAAAGACCAGTCTTACTGGCCTGACAGAGACTGGAGCAACCCCAAGATTATGGCCCCTGGACACCCTGTTAGCTCAGTACTGAAGTTACTCCTGAGGCTCACCCTTCAGTCAAAGATTAGACAGGCCCATAAAACAAAACGGGACTAAAGAGGCACACGGCCCAGGGGCAAGATGAGAAGGCAGGAGGGGACAGGAAAGCTGGTAATAGAGAAGGAACCCAAGGTCGAGAAGGGAGAGTACGGACCTATCGTGGGGTTGTTAACCAATGTCACAAAACAATGTGTGTGTTAACTTTTTAATGAGAAACTACTTTGCTCTGTAAACCTTCATCTAAAGTACAATAAAAAAGGAGAGATGACATTTGAGCTGGGTTACGAAGCATAAAGAGGAATATGAAAAAAGGGGGTGGGTGTTTCAGCCTGGAAGCAGATTTTCAGAGAAGTCAGGATTAGGAAGAAAGTCAGAAAATGCAGGTGTGGTTTTCCTGCAGAGGAACAAAGCTGATTACAAGCATGGTACCTAGTGAGTCAAATACGATGATTAATGGAGTTCCATTTAGCCCATTCAAGAATTCCCAAGTTTCAAGAATGGTTAATAATCATGCTCCGTAGAACATAGCCCTACTTTTTTCCTTAATCAGAGAAGTCTGGATTGTAGAGGTGGGGGTAATTATTATGAATAGGAATGCACCTGTTTACAGAGTGCTGGTTACCAGACTATGACCGTGCCTTCCCTGGCGGCACAGTCTACAGGGTAGTTAGAGCTCCAGCTACTCACCAAAAGCTCGGCAGTTAGAACCCACCAGGCTCTCCCTGGAAACCCTATGGAGCAGTTCTACTCTGTCTTACAGAGTCTCTATGAGTCGGAATCAACTCAACAGCAATGGGTTTGTGCTTTGCCTCGCCCCAGGACAGTTCAGAGAATCGTGTGTCCTGCTCGCAACAGCCCACTAGCTTTGCCACCTGGAGGGCCCCTCTTTCTTCTAAAAGTCAGTAGTAGCTGCTGTCTGGTCACTCCGACCCCGGGCAGCCCTGTGTGTGTCAGAGCAGAGCTATGTTCTGCAGGCAGCCCTGTGTGTGTCAGAGCAGAGCTATGTTCTGCAGGAATTTCAACGGCTGATTCTTCAGGAGTAGATCTTCACCAGGTCTTTCTTTCGAGGTGAATCTGGGTGGACTTGAATCACTAATCATTCAGTTAGCAGCCAAGTGCGCTAACTGTTGGCACCACCCAGGAACTCCTACAAGTCATTCAAAAACAAAAACCAAACCAAACCCAGTGCCGTGGAGTCGATTCCGACTCACTGCGACCCTACAGGACAGAGTAGAACTGCCCCATGGAGTTTCTGAGGAGCGCCTGGCAGTTAGCAGCCATAGCACTTAACCACTTTGCCACCGTCATTACAGACCAAGAAAACACATGTAAAAAGCAGCAGCAAAGCGTATCTCAAGGTCTTGGGACATTCTTCCTGTTTGATCAACAGAAAGGTCTCTCCACGATTGCAGCACCGCACTTCAGCCCTGTTTTCTTCTCACTGTGTGCTAGCCAGTATGTGACCACCAGGAACTTTGCCAGGATTCAGGCCTGCTGGTCTACAAACACAATATGAGATTCAGAACAGGCACCCGTGATATCCCCAAAGACTACCTTTATGGAAATGAAGCGCACAATTTCCCAATGTTCCGTGTTACAGGAATTTTCATTGTGCTTGCACGTAAATTAATGAAGACCATTGTATAGCTTTCTGTTGGGCATAAAGAACCAGGCCTCAGAGATAAAGGTGGTGTGGCCCCTGGGAAAGAATTCTGCTTGATGAAGCATATGGAGTTTACTCTTATACTCATTATGGCTTTGTTGTTGTTGTTAGCTGCCATTGAGGCAGCCCCTGACTCATGGCACCCCATGCACAACAGGATCACACAAGAGGGTTTTCATTGGCTGATTTGTGGAAGCAGATAGCTAGGCCTTTCTTCCTGACCTGGAGGCTCTGCTGAAACCTCTTCAGCACCACAGCAACCCATAAGCCTCCAGTGACAGACACGTGGTGGCTGTGTGCAAGGCGCACTGCTGGGAATGGAACCCAGGTCTCCTGCATGGAAGGTCAGAGTCCTACCACTGAGCTACCACTCCCCTCTATACCGTAGCTAGCTCTCTACTAACAGCTTCGTTTTAGAAGTAAGTCACAAAGGCAGGAAGAGGTTAATGACTTGGCGAGACTCAGCTTACCCAGCAGGCATGTAACGGAGGCAGGATTCAAATTCCAGATTTTCTGACTCCAAATCCTATGTTCTTTCCACAGTTCCTTAGCCAAAATCTAGGCCATTCAGCAGTTGCATAAATATACAAGCACCGTGCTTTCTCTCGTTCTCACCAGAGACATCTCAGCCCAAACAAATCCTTTGGAGATCATCCTAAACTTAATTCTCTTCTAGTTCTCCGGCAATTAAAATAACAGTGTCCTGAAGACAGTTCTTGTACTTAGAGAATTTTATATACCAAGTAGACCTCGACTTATGACATATTCGAGTTACCATGAACCACACTTACAACTGTGTTTTTTTTGTACCTTTTATCATTAGTAATATGCACTACATACAATATTGCAGTGTGTAATTTGCTGATGTAATCATTCTCTGATGTTCACTCACAGATGTTCAATGTATGATTTACTGTTCAAAACCCTACCATATAGCAGGCTATGAAAACTAAAAGAAAAAAGAGGTGTTCGTCTTATATCAGAACAGATTTAGGACAGAGTTGTGGTAAAGCCAGCTGGGATGAATTATCCAATAAGCAAGGTACACACAGGCTTAATTGTGCCCGCTTACTAATCTGTAGTGCACAGTTTCACCTGTTTTTCACCCCCTCTTCGAAGCCCCTGTGAAATTGTGCACTACGGATTAGAAGTAGAAAAATAAATCTCCTGCCTACCTTGCTTACTGTAAGCCGGTGCGTAGTGTGCTTCCTGGTTAATCTGCCCCTGGCAGGACCTCCCAGATTCAGTGTCACATTTGAGAAGTTCATTCAGGTCAGCAGTCAAATTAATTAAAGAGGAATGTACTCTCCATGCTAATGTCTCCCGTGAGTGTAAGGGGTGACCCACAGAAACACTGGTGAAAACTCCACTTCTGCTGTTAGCCTTTCCTCATTCTGGCGCCAGTCCTAGGGTCCTCTCCTCACGCCCTCTGTGGTTGTCTTTCCTTCCTCCTTCTGCCTCCTTCCTCTCGGCATCTGATTATAATCACGTAGCCTCTTTCCAGCAAGAAGATGGCTTTCTATTTCCAAGGAGGAAGGCGGAGAGAAATGAAGCCAGCAATTACAGGATTCCCTTTACAGGGCTGCAGAAGAGAAGAAGTTGATAATCACTCTCGCCCCTTCACAGACCAGGATCTAGGAAATACACCACAGTGTACACAAACAGGGGCCACTGCCTCCATGGCCCATGTTCATTTCCAGGAGGAGCCAAGCTATCTGAAGCAGAGAGGAGTCTTCCTACTCCATCCATTCCTCACCTGTGGGCAGGCAGGACAGTGAAGCATTTGGAGTCAGACAAACTTGTTCAAACCCCAGCTCCACCACCTACAACAGGTTGACACTGAGTAAGCTCCTTAATTTATCTGAGCCTCAGTTCTCCATCTATAAAACGGGAATAATGTTAGTACTTGCTACACAGGTTGTTAATAGGGTTAAATGTGAGAATGAATGTCAAGTGTTTAGAACAGTTTCTATAAAGAGTCAACTTAAGTTATTTTTTCTTCTGGCTATATATATTCTGGAGCCCTGGTGGTAAAGTGGTTAAGCGTCATGGCTGCTAACCAAAACGTTGACAGTTTGAATCCACCAGCCATTCCTTAGAAACCCTATGGGGCCGTTCTACTCTGTCCTGTAGAGTTGCTATGAGTTGGAATTGACTGGACAGCAACAGGTTTGGTTTTATATGTATTCTAAGCAGCCCTGGTGGCAAAGTGGTTAAGCGCTCGGATGCTAACCGAAAGGTCGGCTGTTCGAACTCATGAAAGAAAAGTCTGGCAGTCTGCTTCCGTAAAGATTTCAGCCTTGGAAACACTATGGGAAAGTTCTACTCTGTCCTAGGGGTCGCTGTGAGTGGGAATGGACTCACGGCAGTGAGAATGGAACATACTGTGTACGCTCACAGCACCTGGACAACCACTGAGAGAAGCTCTGCCCACGTGCCAATGTGCATGGACAAAGTCAGCTCAGATCGGGAAAAGATTGCAGACAAAAGTTTAAGCCACTTTACTCGGCTACTTTAATGCTTCTGGTTAAAACAACACAGGTTCCCTGGCCCAAGATCTTTGGGAGGATGGCGAGGTGAGCTTGGCGACCACCCCCTAAGACCACGTTACACAGTGGGCCAGAGAAATGCCTCACTTCGGCCTGTACAGTCAACATTCTAAAAAAAAAAAAACGGTTGCCTTGAGTGGACCCCAATTCAGGGCGACTCCATGATGTTTCGTAGGAGATCATCAAGCCTGTCTTTTGAGGTGGCTCTGGGTGGACTCAAACCTCTAACCTTTCAGTTTGCAGCCAAGCATGTTAACCATTTTCACCACCCAGGGACTCCACAACATTCTACAGGAACATAATCCTACAAATACGTAAGACCTTCCTCAGTGGAGTAAAGTCTGATTATCAGTGTTTTTTTCATTCATTTCTGTTCTCACTAAAATGAAATGTAAGCACTCAAGTTAGGCTATAATTCATGAGATATATCATAAGTCGTCTTTTACAGTTATAAATTCTAAGCAGCAACTTTGGTAGTGGAAGTTTGTGGATGAGTTGAATTGGCCCACTGCTGTTGTCTGCAGCCCGGTGGCTGGGTGCCCAGGCTTCCTCTGAGGGCTTTGGCCAGGCCACTGATGCGTCTGCAGCTGCCTGCTGGCCTGGCCTCGGTTATCGGAAGATCTGGGGAGGAAGGGTGTCGGGCCCCACACTATTCAGGGACTTACTGGTACAGGTTCCCTGGGAAAGCCAGGCCGGGCAGGGGTGGTACAGGAAGAAAGTACATATTTTATCTCACAGGGAGTCTGTATGGAGAGCTGAAGGGCCGTGCCTGGAGGGCAGTGGGGGTTCTGTAGTGGAATTCTCGCCTTCCATGGGGAAGACCCGGTTTGATCCCCAGCCAGTGCACCTCATGCACAGCCACCACTCGTATGTCAGTGGAGGTTTGCATGTTGCTATGAGGCTGAACAGATTTCAGTGGAGCTTCCAGACTAAGGCAGACTAGGAATAAAGGTTTGGTGATCTAATTCTGAAAATCAGCCAGTGAAAACCCTATGGATCACAACACTCTGACCCTGTTGCACATGGGTTGGCCATGAGTCAGGGGCTGACCTCACGGCAGCGAACAACAACAAAGGTCTGTGCCTCCTTCTTAGGCAGAGGGAGGAGAGGAGAGGACAGGAGGGGAGGGGGAAGGGCAGAAGGGGAGGGGAGAGGATGAAGCCTGCACAGGACGGGGGCCGGAGACCTGGACAAGCCCAGCTGGGCATGTGACTGGAGTGAGAAGACTGGGATACTCAACTGTGCTTTGAATCGTGGGTGGGGAGGCCTGGTTCCAGCCATGGGATGCCTAGGGGAGAGGAGTAGCTGTAGCTGGCAAATTAACCCATCCACCATGGCAAATTAGAGCATGAAAAAGAAACTCACTATTGATTATGGAGGGGAGGAAGCAATCCCCTGTGTAAACAGTAAATAGAGGTCCAGCTGCCATCCAAGAAGGTGGAAACTACTGGCTCTCTCAAATGCTTGTTATTTCCTCCACATTGTCCCAGGCTCCGCCAACAGTGCCAACAGCTGTCTGCAGCTCAGGGAGAGCTGGGGTGGGTGGAGTTGTTCCTTTCCTCAGGATTTCTCAAACGAAGGCATGATTCTACAAGAGGCTGCATTCAGATGTCACGCAGGCTTCTGACCTACAGTCATAGGAAGAGATTTAAGACCCAGTAGAAGACATATTGACCGCTCAACACCCTGGCCACTGTTCATCAGTGTTACTTGTGACATTCCACACAAATCTCTTCACTTTGTAAACATCTGAAACTTACCACCCTGCACACAAGAACTGCACTTTCCCCAGCCCTCCCTACTCTAGCACTGGTCAACATTTCTGAAGCAGAAAGTTCAGGAAGAACGGCCTCCGTAATGTTAGTAGTGTTTTCTCTTTGACCTAATCACAGCCTGATTTCTTTCTTGATTTCTAGCTTGATTGCTTCTCAGTTTTGTATCTGTGGACCCAGGCTAATTCCTGGATGGTTGCAGTAAGGGAGTCCCTGGGTGGTGCAAACAGTTAATCACTCAGCTGCTAACTTAAAGGTTGGAAGTTCGAGTCCATCCAGAGGTGCCTAGAAAGAAGGGTGTGGCAACCTAGTTCTGAAAATAGCGACTGAAAACCCTATGGAGAACATTCTACTCTGACACACATGCAGTCGTCATGAGTTGGAACCAACTCAAAGGCAACTATTATTTTTTCCAAATTGACTAGATAGTGGATGAACCTTCTGAAACAAGAGTACAGTTGCCCGGGTCCCGTGTCAATGTGCAAACTGAGAGTGTGCAAACTCACTGCTTGGCCCAGTTATAACTCACACCCACCATTGTCAACTCATCTCAAGCCTCCCACCCCCTCCTTTTCACAGACCAAAAGGTGAGAGATTTCCTACACGCCGTTTATGCCACACTAGCCAACTCCAGCCACCGCGCCGAGACGGAGCTGGCGTGTACCTTGTTTGTGCAAGTGGGGACACCTCTCTCACCCTGCTTCGTGGAGCAGGTCTCCAGGTGGGCTGGCAGCAGGCTGGAGACGACCAACCTCAGCAAGCCCAACCGCACCGCCGTCCACGGCGACCAACGGGCCTCCGGACAGATGGCAGGTAAAAGAAACCCGTCTGCCTAAAAGAGCCCACTGCCAGAGGGCTACGGAGGCAGAGCACCCATCCCATCACTGGGTCAAAGGGCATGCTGAAGGGTGCTGGGGGTCCCTCACTTGCAGTGGAAATTTGTCCTCCCGAGAGCCCCTGCATTTTAGTAATGGCCCTGCGCAGACCGAGGAAATCTGTGAAGCAAGAAGAGCTGATCTTGGCCCCCTTCTGCCGCGCACGCGCGCACGCACTCACCCACGCACGCACGCGAGCGCACTGTCACTGCCCCTTCAGAGCTTCCCGCTCCGGGACCTGCCTTGCAGGCTTTGTCCCATGCCTTTGTCACCAGGTGAGTTTCTGCTGAGCTCTGCCCTCGTGGACAGTTTACTGGCAAAGTGCAGCAGGAGTCGAAAAAGTGGTTTCTTGGGAATTACCTTAAGGAAATAATTCGATGGAACAAGAAGTTACATGCAATAATAGGTTTGGCCCAGTGTTGTCAAAAGAAAAACAACTTGCGAACAATCTAATTGTCCAGCAATTAGAAATGATTCAGAAAATTATGGCATCCATATATTATGCAGTTTTAATTATTATTAAGTAATAATAATTACTGGGTCCTTTTTACATTTTTATTTATTTAGCACTGATCTAAACATTCCACGTTCATTATCTCATTTTACCCTCAAATGTTCTGGTTGGTAGATACTATTATTGCCCCCATTTTACAAATGGAGAAACTGTGGCACTGAGCGTTTCACTTCTTGCCTCCCCTTCACAGAGCCGGGATCCTAACCCAGGCAGTCTGGCTCCAGTGTCCTTGATAATTACAATGGTTACATAGAAGTAGGAAGAGTGTTCAAGACCCAGTATTGTTTCAAAAGCAGAATAGAAAGTGATGTGCACATTGTGAGTGAACTGAAAACCATGTGTGGATAAGGACTACAGAGTTAAAATGCACAAGTTACAATCTTCGCTGATAAGGTGGTCTTCCCCCCTTCCCTCCCCTTCTGTCTGTCAACTTTCTATGATGATTCACAATGTCTTTTCAATTTACTTAAAAGTGTTGAACTCCTTGTTTCAGTTTTCCATGCCTCTGGAGGGCCAGAGGACACCATTACTGCTCTCAAGTCCTGGGCTGACTGCTCTCTAAGAAAGAGGGGCAGTGGGGTGCAGTGGCTAAGAGCACCGAGTCTGGGGCCAGGCTAAAAACCAAAACCAAATCAGTTGCCATGAAGTTGCTTCTGACTCATGGCAATTCCATGTGTGTCAAAGTAGACCTGTGCTCCATAGGGCTTTCAATGGCTGGTTTTTTGGAAGTAGATGCCAGGCCTTGCTTCCTAGGTGCCTCTTGGCAGATTTGAACTGCCAACCTCTGGGTTAGTAACCTAGCACTTAACCATTCGCATCACCCAGGGACTGGGGCCAGGCTACTTGAGTTCAAATCCAAAGTTTCTATGTTGGGAAACTGAGTGGATGGTGGCTCTGCCACTAACACATATGTGATCTTGGACAACTGCTCTGTGCCTCAGTTTCCCCATCTGTAAAATGGGCAATAATGATAGACCTGATCTCAGGGTTGTTGTGAGGAATTGATGGGGCTTTGTTAAAGCATTTAGAACACAGCTTATCACAAAGCGTGTGTCTATTAAATAAATAAAGAGCTGGGGCAAAAACTCTGCCTTTAGGGGTGAGCAGCCTGCTCATCTCTCTGGTAGTGCATGAAATTTTAACCTCAGCCCTCTGAAAACAGTGCCCTGAACCTCGCTGTCTATGCAAAGGCTCAACTAGGTACAGGGAGCAGCAGTTGGGCCATGTGGGGGCGGGTGGCACCGCAGCTTCTGGCCTGCGGAGTGAATACCTAATCATTGCTGGAAAACGGTCCCCAGACAGAACCAGCGGGAGCATCCAGCCCTGTTCAGCAAAGATTAAAAGCATAGTCTTCAGCAACAGCTAGTTATAAACGCTTACTGATTCAACAATTAATAGAGCTTCCACAAAGACTTCGGCCCCAGCAGCGCACATGCGCAGTTATCACGGCCAGGGTTTGATTCTAAGTTCTTCTCCTCCAAGGCCCTTTGCTCCCCGCCGGCAGGTGAGACCCCAGGTGGCCCATCGTGGGAGCAGGACGAGTCAGCGTTTGCTCAGCTTGTACTCGTGAGCTCCATGTCCTTCCAAAGCACTTGGCAGAAGAGGTTCTCCACAGACACACAACTCCTGCCTTTCACCTGTGCCGAGGGCCTCGTCCTGCAGGTGCCCATGATGTACCAAGTGGCAGAGGTCAATTACGGTGAGCGCCTTCCGCCAGGCAGCCTGAAGTGAGACAGTGTGGGAATGAGGGAAGGAGAGGGCAGGCCAGGGCCTAGAAAAGACGGGTGGGGTGGGACCCTTAGAGGGGCCTGGGAGCAGCGTTCCCGAAGGGATGGGAAGGAAGCAGATGTGGAAGAGAAACCCAATTTCATGCTTGACATTTCCCTTTTGGCTTAGTAAAGGAAGGAGTTAATGTGGAACCAAAAAACCGCCACCCTGGCCGGCACCCCCGTAAGCTGAAAACCCACATTGCTATTTGGCGAGAGGGGCAGGGCGGTGCAGAATTCGGTCTGAGAGGCTGTCCAAGAGTGTCCCAGACGGCGAGGCCGGCTTGTTCCAGCCCCGCTTTGAAGAGCCCTGGTTTGCACCCATCCTGGTCAGGTGAGGGGTGCCACTGGCCGTGAGGGGCTGCAGCCTCCAGCCCCACAGACTAGACTACAGTGTGGGCTCTTCAGTGGGACCCCAGCACTGAGGAAGGCAGGACCCCCCCACCCCCACCCCGCCGCCTGCCCTGCCCACATCCCTGCTTCCATGCACCTCTCTCCCCAGGCTTGCCTCTCCATGAAGCTCAGCCCCTGCAGGTTGTGGGTCTAATTATGCTCTTATTTGAGGGAAATTCAAGGAGACCTAAGTCAGTATTTTAGGAGCTTCGGCATTTAGAAAACTTTCTACTAGTCCCAGGGGCGGATTATCCAATAGGCAAAATAAGCACAGTGCTTACCTTGCTCACCAGATCATCTGTAGTGAACAATTTCACATTTTTTCACCACATCAAAGCTTCTGCATCTAGGTATGGCTGGTGTCTATCTCTCTCCCAACTCCACGGCACCTTCCTGTGGAATCAAAGCCCGTTTTCAAATTTACAGTCCCTGACAGGGGCAGATGACCCAGTAAGCAAGGTAAGCATGGGCTTTCTTGTGCTTACTTAATAATCTGTAGTGAACAATTTCACATGGTGTGATGTGGTGAAACCTATGTGAAAGTGTTCACTACAAATGATCTGGTAAGCAAGGTCAGCACTGTGCTTACCTTACCTATTGGATAATACACCCCTGACTAGTCCTACTTTGATACCATGCAGTCAGTCCAGGGCACACAGTGGGTGCTCAATAAATATGTTTGTTTATGCGACCTGTCCTTACCCACTGAGGTCAAGTAAGATGAGGCCAGGAGTCCCTGGTGGTTAAGCCCGCCACTAGGCCTGGCAGTCTGTTCTGAAAGGCCACAGCCTGGAAAACCCCATGGAGCAGCTGTACTCGGCACATATAAGGTCGCCATGAGTCCCACTTGACTCCAGGGCAATTTTTTTTTTTTTTTTTAAAGGTGAGCACTGAAGAACCTCTGTTGGGTAAATAAGCCCACATTTACTATTTATTGTAGTTCCTCAGTACACTTTATCCTTGCTGTGGCGCCCACTCTGGCTGATATGACTGTCGGCTCAGTGGCAACAGGCAGGCCCTGTGCAGCTCTTGCTCTTCCCAGCACACAAGGTGCACGGTGGTTGGCATACGATGGATGCGGAGGAAATGTTTACTGAAGAGACAGAGCAAGGAGTCGGCGCCATGCCTTCATAGCCTGCCAACTGTCCTGTTCCATCAGTACTAGACCCTGCATTGATCTCACCAGTCCCAGGAAGGGGTCCTGCCTGCAGCTCCACCCCAAGGCTGGGGTGCCAGGCTCTAGATCTCCACCTGCCGGCCTAGATTGTCCCATATGACTTGCCTTCTCTCCTGTTCCTGGCCCCCACTGGTACCCATGCATTCACCAGCAGCTCTTGCTGGGTGTCCTTGTCCCTGGCCAACTGTGTCTGCTGCCATCCGCCACTTGGCACATGACACTCTTCTGAACCTATGCTCTGCCTGATGGGCTGGACTTGTCCTCTCTGCTAGCCACTGGGCTCTCCCCAGTGCCAGCCCCCCTCCCAGGGTCCAGCCTCCAGGTCCTTTTCTCCTGGGCCAGCCATTCCCATTGCCGCAAGCTCCCTGCTGCCCATCCTGATACCTGTCTGTGTAGGTCAGAGGTTACAAACCATTAGTCCACAGGTCAAATCCAGCCTGGACTCATGTTTTGTCAGGTCTGTGTAGTGTTTTGAAAATTAGGACATCCAAATCTGGATTTAGAGCTTTCTTGATAGGAAGATCTGGCAAAAAGAACCTGGGACCCCACATGGCCACCACAGGCCAGGATTGCACTGGCTGCCCCTTCAAGCCAGGGAATATGGTCTCCCACGTGCCATCGGCCTCACTGTGTCCAGCTACCCCAGCCCCAAAGACGCAGGCCCAGCCAGGGTTATCTTAGAGATTCTAGGCTTTAGATCACAAAAGGTGTCCATATTACCCAACAGCTGTTGGCCTCAAACTGCCCCTGAGGGTGAGGTAGATATCCTGTTTTGTTTCTAATTCTGTAAGTTGGCCTCCTCCTAGAGCATGGTTCCCAGAACCCTGGGAGAGAGCTAATCCTCAATTTACTGAACCCTCAGGCCAGTTCCAGGACCCTGTGGGACAGCAGGTCGGGGTGCTGGAGCTGCCTTACTTGGGAAGTACGGCAAGCCTGTTCCTGGTTATGCCCCGTGACAAAGACACACCAGTGGCCCACATTGAGCCACACCTCACAGCCAGCATCATCCACATCTGGACCAACAGCCTGAGGAGAACCAGGATGGATGTGTTCCTACCCAGGTGAGCAGCCAGGCCCTCCTTAGGCCTCCATTGGACTAATGCGAGAGTCTGTCCTTATTAACCACTTGTCTAAGGTGTCTCCAGAGATGAGGCCAAGTGGAAGTTACCCTGGTGTTTGGGTCCCTTTTGAGCTTCTAGAGTCACTGCTGCTGACAACCTCATGGGACAGAATGAAATGAACCAATTCCTGGGGTTTTCTCAAGAGAAGATACTCTGCCTTTGATGTGCCAGGCTAGAGCCTGCAGGCGCCCACTCCAGCTTCTCAGGGGCAGGGAAGGAAGAGTCGTGCAGTTCCCTTCTGAAAATGTACCCCAAATCTTTTCACATCCTAAGAGTATATAACGGTCATTTTTCCAAAGCCAAAGAGTTAAGATGGCTTATATAATGGAGAAAATACAAATATCAGAATTATATCAGATATAATTCTGATCAGAAGCCCAATTAAGGTGTAAAAAATTCGAGACTTTAAATCTCTGTGCTGTAAGCTTTCATTCTTTCTAAATCGAAGTGAGCCCTCCCTTAAAAAAAACCCAACAGGTATAAATGCAAATTTTCAAAAACTTAAATGATGACATGGAAAAGCAAAACCTATTAGCAAAACTCATTACTTTACAAAAGGGCTCATCACAGAATTTCTTTAAAGGATGAACTTCTCTGGTACGTTTGAAATCAGAGTAACTTTGTAGTCAACTTGTAGACCGCATTCAGGGAGGGATGTTGTCTGAGGCTGGTTTTCAGTGTGCGAAAACCGCCCTGCTCCTCCCCACTCACCGCCTGGCCTCCCTCTGCTGGCCAGGCTCTCAGCGGGTCCAGGGAGAGGCCTTAGCAGCGTTCCCTGGAGGAGTTAAAAATAAGCCTGTGAACTGATGAACAAAGGGCCATGGTCTAAAGTGGAATCTGGCAGAGCCAGATAAAATCATCTCTCAAAGCCAAATATTTGGCCCCCAAATCAAAGCACAAAGTCTGGATATTTCAGCATCTCTCTCTGGTGTGGGACAGAAGCAACCCCAACCTTTCTGTTACGTTTGAAAAGAAGCTCAACAAAGGAAGGAAGAAGAGTTTCTGATGTCACAAGTAGAAAATGCAGCCTGTGCAGCAATTTGCCACAGTCCTTTTTTGTGTGTGTGACTTTGCCATAGTGGTTTCTTGTGATATTCCTGTCTGGTTTGGGTGAAAGGTATTTTCTTAATCAAGATTTTTTTGTACCATTTCTTCTGAAGCTGGCTTCACAGCCATACAAGAAAATCATTCATTTTTATAGTCACACCTCACTTTTACTGTTTAAGGTTTACCAAAAATGATACCGCTCAGTTTTATCACCCACTGGAATCACCATAGTTGGCTTCACAGAGCGCTCAGTACTTTCTCAAGACCAGTGAAAAACAACAATGAAGCACAGCGATAGCAGTGAAGGGCGTGCGCTCTGTGCTGGGCCTGTACTGAGCTCTCTCTAAGTCTTGCTTCGTTAAATTTTCACAGTCCTGTCACCAAGTACTCACAAATGAGGAAACTGAGGCAAAAACAGGCTAAGTAACTTGCTCCAGGTCCCCCAGCTAGTAAGAGTCACTGGGTCAGGATTCAAATCTCAACCACTTGATTCCCAAGTTCATGCTCTTAACCACTGTTTCAGCATTAGCAGTTTTAAAAAAGTGATGTGTTTTAAGTACTTAAGAAAATTTCAGAAGAGGTGGTCCAAAATTTTTTCAAGAAATGTCAACATATTTGGAGAAACCTTTTTTGAAAACTATTCACATAAAAACATACTTTCATGTGAAATTCTGATAGTTTTGTTTAAAATGTAGGGCACGAAGTCTTTGATATTAAATTGTCAGCAGTCTTTGATATTAAATGGTTTGTCCTTTTCTTTTACTCTCCTGCAAGCTCTGCTTGGTTTATAGAAAAAGATAATCTAAATTCCACTTCAAACTTTTAATTTTGAAAGACAAATAATATCAGCAGCCCTTTTAAAAGATCCTTCAACAGTAAATTTTTATACAGCTTGCCCTTGGGGATACATTATGAAGTTGGTTTTCTGCTCATAGAACTTACTAGGAAAACCAAGTTAAGTACATTCCTTCCCTCTGTGCCTCAAAGGCAACACGCTACACACAGCAAACATGAATATATGTTTTATCAAATATAAACATATTAAATGGGACACTCTTTGAATTCTAAATTAGTCAATAACTTTGTGTGTGTATACCTACTGTGTGCCAGGTGCCACACAAAATGGAGGTAGCCAAATGTAGAGGTTAAGACCAGGGTTGTACACTCAGACAGCCTTGGTTTGAAAGGAACTACAAAAAAAAAAAAAAAAAAACCCATTTCCGTTGAGTCAGTTCTGACTCATAGCGACCCTATAGGACAGAATAGAACTGCCCCATAGGGTTTCCAAGGAGCGCCTGATGGATTTGAACTGCCAACATTTTGGTTAGCAGCTGTAGCTCTTAACCACTACGCCACCAGGGTTTCCAAAATGAACTATACCACATACTACTTATGTGATCTTGAGGAAGCTTCTTAAACTTGTTAAGTCTCAGTTTCTGCATCTGTAAAGTGGGGATAATAATAACATAGTCATATGGAGATTAAATGAGATAGTCCACAAAAAGTACTTATCACAGTGCATAGACATGGTAAGCACTCGTTAATTATTATTATTAAAAAATATTTTTAAAAGGTTTGTATAGCCTCTATTCTCAAGTAGTTTACCATATCACCAATAACTGTAATAAGAAGCAAAATAGTCTATATATCAAAAGAATATAAAAAAGTGTTAATTGGACTTTAAAAACCGAAGGTCATAAAGCTACTAGAAAAAACAGTAGGAGTGATGTCAGTGAAAATGGCAGAATAGGAAACTCTAAGGACCTGTCTCTCCACAGAAACGCCTAAAAAACTGGCAAAAATTGTCAGAATCAACTTTATTGAAACTCTGAAAAATAGTCAAAGGTTTACAGCAACCAAGCAAATGCTTAATCAAGAAAAAAGGTAATTGAAACCCAGTAGGAGAGCTTTGTGGCGCCCTGGTGGTGCAGTGGTTAAGAGCTTAGCTGCTAACCATATGGTCTGCAGTGCTAATCCACCAGCTGCTCCTTGGAAACCCTATGGGGCAGTTCTAATGTGTCCTATCAGTTCACTGTGAGTCGAAACCGACTCGATGGCACATAGCAACAACAACAAGGCGAAGCTTTGTGGCATTTTTAACTTATCCTAACCCCATCCTCCCTTCCTGGCTTGACAGAGTCTTCACAGCAGCCCATGTTCCCAGTGTGAGTTTCTGAGTGCCAGAGGGAGCACAACTCTTCTCAAAGAATAGTGGCTGTCTGTTTTGATCTGTCAGGTGGCTACATGAAGGACTAATGTAAAGGGTTTGCCTTTATTTTGACTGACTCAAAATCCTTTCAGGACAAAAAAAAGCTGCTACATAAAGGACATTTGTTGAAATACTCAAAAGCAAATAAGCCAGCCACTGCCACCTGAGGCAGAGAATATCAGTTCGGGTACACCATAGGAATGCCAAAGAGCCTGGGAGAAAAGGCTAGGGAGTTAGATGATGTGGGGAATAAGGATTATGAATAGCTTCCAATATTTTGGAAATCTAGAAGCCCATGCATATGCCTAGGGTGAGCAGAAACTCATGGAAAACCTAAGAAGGTCCTAAGCTCCCACTTCTGGCTGACCTTCAAGCTCTGTGAAAGCAGGAAGTGAAGGTGAAAGGAGTGTGGTTACTGCCCAGCTGAGTGCTAAAGGTGTGCCCCAACACGCACACCAAGCCTAGCTATAAAGACAGGGTGATTTTTTTTCTCTCCTTGGCTCCAGGCATTTAAGGAAATCTCTGTCAGATCATCAGCTGACCACTAAACTAATAGACCAGAGACTTCTGTCATCACACATGACAAAGAATACAGTCCTTACAAAAATAGTTTAGAAAAGCCATTAAACAAGGAAACAACTACAATCCAAAACAAACAGCAACAACAAGATTCGGGGAGTGGAGAGAACCAAATTTCCAGACTTGTCACATTATAATACTAAAAATATCCAGCTTTTAATGAAAAATTATGAAGTGTACAGGGAAACAAGAAAGAGTGGCCCATTCACAGGAAAAACAGCAATTAACAGAAACTGTTCTTTAGGAAGCCCAGGAATTGCACTTACAAAAAAAGACTTTAAATCAGCTGTTTTAAATATGCTGAAAGAGTTAAAGGAAGCCACAGATAAAGAGCTAAAGGAAACCAAGAAATTTATGTCTCACAAAATAGAGGATAAAGAAATAGAAATTACAAAAAGAAACTGAATAGAAATTCTGAAGCTGAAAAGTACAGTAGCTGAAATGAAAATTTCACTAAAGGTAGTAATAAAACCAGTCTGGTACTGGTAAAAGAATAGATATATAGACCAATGAAATAGAATTGAGATGCCAGAAATAAACCCATACACCTATGGCCAACTGATTTTCAACAAGAGGGCCATGTCTATTCAATGGAGAAAGAATAGTCTTTTCGATAAATGATACAGGGACAACTGGATCTCCACATGCAAAAGAATGAAATTGGACCCATACCTCATATCATCTATGAAAATTAACTCCATGGATCAGTGACCTAAATATAAGAACTAAATAAAACCACACAATTCTTAGAAGAATACGTAGGGAAAATGCTTTGAGATCTAGTTTTTGACAGTAAAAAAAAAAAAAAAACCAAACCCATGCCATAGAGTTGATTCCAACTCACTGTGACCCTATAGGGCAGAGTAGAACTGCCCCATAGAGTTTCCAAGGAGTGCCTGGTGGATTTGAACTGCTGACCTTTTTGGTTAGCAGCCATAGCAGTTAACCACTATGCCACCAGGGTTTCTTAGAAATGACCCCAAAAGTAAAGCAAAAAAAGACAAAATAAATAAATTGGACTTTATCAAAATTAAAAAACTTTTGTACATCAAAACGGCTTTACCAAGAAAGTGAAGAAGCAACCTACAGAATATGAAAAATATTTGAGAACTATATATCTGATATAGGCTTAAAATTCAGAATATATAATTTACATAAGTCAACAACAAAAAGACAAACTAATTAAAAAATGGGCAAAGGTCCTAAATAGACGTTTTTCTAAAGAAGATGTACAAATGGCCAAAAAGCACATGAAAAGATGCTCAATGTCATTTGTCATTAGGGAAATTCAAATCAAAACCACTATATACCACTTCATGCCCCCTAGGATGGCTAGTATCAGAAAAATGCAAAGCAAATATTGGTGAGTATGTGGAGAAATTGGAACCCTCATCCATTGCTGTAAAATGGTACAGCCAGTGTGGAAAACAGTTTGGCAGTTCCTTAAAAAATTAAACATAGAATTACTGTATGGCTCAGAAATTCCACTTTTAGGTATCTTCCCAAAAGATTTGGAAGCAGGAGCTCAAACAGATACTTGTACAGTATTCGTTGCAGCATTATTTTCAATAGCCAAATGGGGGAAACAACCCAGATGTCCATCAACAGATGAATGAATGAACAAAATGTGGTACACACATACAATGAAATACTATTCAGCCATAAAGAGAAATTAAGTTTTGATATATGCTAGGAGATGGATGAACCTGGAAAGCATTATGCTAAGTGAAATAAGTCAGACTTTAAGGACAAATACTGTTTGATTCTGCTTATATGAAATATCTCAAACAGGAAATGCAGAGACACAAAAGTTTATCAGTTGTTACCAACAGATTGGGGAATGGGGGAAATGGGGAATTATTGCTTAATTATGTTTGGGGTGATAAAAGTTTTTTGGAAATGGATAGTGGTGATTGTGATTAAGGTCGCTGAATCGTACACCTAAGGCTTGTGGAAAGAGTAAACATTTTTATGATGTTAAAAAATATGTATAACAAACGTTTGCCATATCAACCATTTTTTTACATTTTGTTTTGTTTTACTATGCTGTTCAACCATCATCACTATCCATTTACAATTTTTTTCATCACCCTTAACAGAAACAGTGCCCACCCCAGTAATAAGCTCTGATCTCTATGCATTTGGCTGTAAAACAGCTGTTTTTTTGCGATAGATATTGTACCACAATAACAAAATCTTTACTGGAGGAGTTCAACAGCAGATGTGAGCAAGCAGAAGAAAGAATCAGCAATCTTCAATATAGGCCAATTGAAATTATCTAATCTAAGTTTGGTTTTTGGTTTTTTAAGGAGCAGGAAAAAAAAAGAAGAAGAGCCTACGAAGCTATGGGACACTGTCAAGTGTACCAACTTATGCATAATGGAAATCCCAGAAAGAGAGGAGAGAGGGAAAAGGACAGAAAGAATATATGCAGAAATAATTGCCAAAAACTTCCCAAATTTGAGGAAAGACATGAATCTACATATTCACAAAGCTCAATGAACTCTAAGTAGGAGAAACTCAAAAAGAGCCACACCAAGACACATTATCATCACACTGTTGAAGACAAAGACAAAGAATCTTGAAAGCAGCAAAAGAGAAGCAACTCATCATACACAAGAAATCTTCATTTAGATTAACAGCCAATTTTTCCTCTGAAACCATGGTGGCCTGAAGGAAATGGGATAACATATTAAATAAAGTCCTGAAAGGAAAAAACAAAAAGCTGTCAACCAAGAATTCTATACCCAGCAAAACTACTCTTCAAAAATGAAGGTGAAATTAATACATAACCAGATAAACAAAAGCTGAGGGAGTTTTTTGCTAGTAGACCTGCCATATAGGAAGTGCTAAAGGGGGTCCTTCAGGTTGAACTGAAATAACACTGGACAGTAAGTTGAAGCCATCTGAGGAAATAAGAACACTAGTAAAGTAACTAAAAACAAAAACCTGTAACCGTCAAGTTGATTTCTACTCATAGTGACCCTATAGGACAGAATAGAACTGCCGCATAGAGTTTCCAAAGAGCAGCTGGTGGATTTGAACTGCCAAACTTTTGATTAACAGCTGTAGCACTTAACCGCTATGCCACCAGGGTTTCCATAGGTAAATATAAAAGCAAGTATTTCTGTAACTTTGGTTTGTAATTCCTCTTTTTGTGTATCATTTAAAACATAAATGCATTGAACAATAATTATAAGTATGTTAATGGGTACACAATGTAGAAAGATGTAATTTGAATGAATAACAACATAAAAGGGTAGGAATGGAGCTGTATAGGAACAGCGTTGTTGTATACTATTGAAGTTGTCATTAATTCATTTAGGCTATAAACTTAAGATGTTAATTGTAAACGCCAGGGTAACCACGAAGAAAATAACAAAACATATACGGAGAAGGAAATCAAAATAGTAAACTACAGAAAATCATTAAACACAAAAGAAGGAAGTAATGGAAGAATTGAGGAACTGGAAAGGTACAAGACATACAGAAAGCAAAAAGCAATTACTTTAAAGATAAATGGATTAAACTCTCCAATTAAAGTCCAGAGATTGGTAGAATGGATTTTAAAAAAAGATCCAACTATATGCTATCTACAAAACACAAAGATCCAAAGACACAAAGAGGTTGAAAGTAAAAGAACGGGGAAAAAAATATTCCATGCAAATAGTAGCCAAAAGGGGGCTATACTAATATCAGACAAAGTAAACTTGAATTCACAATTGCTACAGGAGAAAAAGAAGGGCATTATATATTGATAAAAGGAATAATTCATCAAAAAATATAAAAGTTATGAATATATATGTACCTAAAAACAAGGCTCTAAAATACCTGAAGCAAAATTTACAGAATTGAAGGAAGAAAGTTTGACAATAATAGTTGGAAACTTCAGTACCCCACTTTCAGTAATAGAACAACTAGACAGAAGATTGATTAAAAAAAGAGGACTTGAACAACACTATAAGCCAACTAGACCTAACATGTATATAGACCACTCCACCAAACAACAGTAGAATATACTGTCAAGTGCAAGTGGAACATTCTCCAGGATATATCCTATGTAAAGCCATAAAGCAAGTCTCAATAAATTTTAAAAGACTGAAATCATATAAAGCATTTTCTCTGACCACAATGAAATAAAACTAGAAATCAATAACAAAAGGATAATTGGAGGATTCACATATATATGGATATTAAAGAACATACTCTAAAACAACCAGTGGGTCAAAGAAGAAATCACAAGGGAAATTTGAAAATACTTTGAGATGAATGACATGAAAACACAACAAACTAAAACTTATGGGATACAGAGAAGGCAGTGCTCAGAGGCAAATTTATATCTGTAAATGCCTACATTAAAAATAAAGGAAGATCTCAAGTCAATAGCCTAACTTTCCAATCTTAAGGAACTAGAAAAAGAGAAAACTAAACCCAAAGTTAACATAAAGCAGGGAATAACAAAGATAAGAGCAAAGAGAAATGAAATAGAGGATAGGAAAACAATAGGATCAACAAAACCAAAAGTTGGTTTTTTTAAAAGATCAACAAAATTGACGAACCTTTAGCTAGACTAATTAAAAAAAGAGAAAAGATGCAAATAACTAGAATCAGGAATGAAAGTGGGGACATTACTACTGACCTTACATAAATAAAAAGGATTATAAGATCATACTATGAAAAATTGTGGGCCAACAAATTAGGTAATCTAGATGAAATGGAAAAATTCCTACAAACACAAATTTTCTAAACTGACTCAAGAAGAAATAGAAAATCTCAACAGATCTATAAGGAGTAAAGAAATTAAATCAGTACTCAAAAACCTCTCGACAAAGAATAGTCCAGGACCAAATGACTTCACTGGTGAATTCTACCAAACATTTAAAGAAGAGTTAACACTAGTCTTCCTCAAGCTCTTCCAAAACTAGAAGAGGCAAAACTTCCTAACTCATTTTAACTCTGTGGTATGAAGCCAGCATTACCATGTTACCAGAGTCAAAGACATCACAAGAAAATAGATGCAAATATCCTCAACAAAATACTAGCAAATAATCTAGCAGTACATTAAAAGGAATATACACTATGACCTATTGGGATTCATGCCAGGTGTGCAAGGGTGGTTCAACATATGAAAATCAATCAATATAATATACCACATTGAGTAAGGAAAAAAATTACATGGTCATCTCAACTGATGTAGAAAAAATTGACAAAATCAACACCTTTTGCAATAAAAACATTCAACAAACTAGAAATAGAAGGAAACTTCCGCAACATGATAAAGGGCATTTATGAAAAATGCACAGCTAACATCGTACTCAGTGGTGAAGAACTGAAAGCACGCCCCTTAAGAACAGGAATAAGACAGGATTCCTGCTTTCACGACTTCTATTAAACATTGTACTGGAAGTTCTAGCCAGAGCAATTGGGAAGAAAGGAAGGAAAAGAAAGGAAGAGCATCCAAATTGGAAAGGAAGAAGTAAAACTATCTATATTCACAAACACCGTGATCTTATAAATAGAAAATCCTAAAGAATCTTCAAAAACTCTTAGAGCTAATAAACAAGTTCAGCAAAGTTGCAGGATACAAGATCAACACACCAAAGTCAGTAATATTTCTATACATTAGCAATGAAAATCCAAGAATAAATTAAGAAAACAATTCCATTTATGATAGCATCAAAAAGAACAGAATACCTAGGAGTAAATTCAACCAAGGAGATGCAAAACTTTTACACTGAAAATGACAAAATATTGCTGAAAAAAGACCTAAATAAATGGAGACATCCCATGTTCATGGATTTGAACATTTAATACTGTTTAAAAGGCAATACTCCCTCAAAGTGATCTATAAATTCAATACAATCCCTATCAACATCCCAACGACTTTTTTTTTTCTGGAAATGAAAAGGCTGAACTTAAAATTCATATGGAATTGCAAGGGACATCAAATAGCTAAAGCAGTCTTGAAAAAGAACAGACTTGGAGGACTCACATTTCCCAATTTCAAAACAACTACAAAACTACTACTACTGCAGCAGTAGTCAGAACACTGTAATACTAGCATATGGATAGATATATAGATCAATAGAATAGAACTGAAAATCCAGAAGTAAATCCTTGCATCTGTGGTGAATTTATTTTTGACAGGAGTGCTGACACTCTTCAATGGGGAAAGAATAGTCTCTATAACAAATAGTGCTGGGACAACTGGATCTCCACATGCAAAAGAATAAATTTGGACCCATACCTCACACCATATATGAAAATCAACTCAAGATGGATTAGCAACCTAAATCTAAGAGTTAAGACTATAAAACTCTTAGAAGAAAGCTAAAGATTCCTTACATATGACAGGAAAAGCACAAGCAACAAAAGAAAAAAATAGATAAATTGGACTTCATCAAAATTTAAAACATTTATGCATTAAAGAGTACTATCAAAAAAATGAATAGAAAATCCACTGAATGGAAGAAAATATTTGCAGATCATATATCTGCTAAGGGTCAAGTAGCCAGGGCATACAAGAACTCTTATAACTCAACAACAAAAAGATAACACGATCAAACAATGGACAAAGGACTTGAATAGATAAGCTCAGCACCGTTAGTCTTTAGGGAAATACAAACTAAAACCACCACGAGATGCCACTTCATTCCTTCCTAGCCATACTGGGATGGCTATAATTATAAAAAATAGAAGAAGAAAATAACAAGTGTTGGCGAGGATGTGGAGAAATTGGAATCCTCGTACATTGCTGGTGGGTATTATAAAATAGTGCAGCCACTGTGGAATAATTAGGCAGCGCCTCAATGAATTAACCATAGAATTACCTATGATCCAGCAATTCCACTCCTGGGTGTATACACAGATGTTGTTGTTGTTAGATGTCATCAAGTCCGTTCCAACTCCTGGCATCCTCGTGTGTGCTGAGTACAACTGCTCCATAGGGTTTTCAGGGCTTTGACCTGTCAGAAGCAGATCACTGAGCCTGTCTTCCAAGGCCCCTCTGGGTGGGTTCACACTGCCAGCCTTTTGGCTAGAAGTCAAACATTTAACTCTTTGCACCCCCCAGGGACTGCCTGAGAGATGAGGAGGAGGTATCGATTGAATGGGGTCTAGAGAAATGGGCTGTAATTAAAAGGCAATAAAGGAAGTTGAGGGAGGCCTGGGAAGAACAGCTTGAGCAGAGATAGGAAAGAGCAATGTGTGTTCAGGTTAGTCACTGGGTAGCATCTAGAGGAAGAAGGAAGGGAAATGAGCCTGGAGAACCTTGATTTCCAAGGTAAGGAATTTGGACTCCATGTGATATGTATGAAAGCATATTGAATGAGACTTTTAAATGAGTTTATTTATTTATTTATTTTTGTCTTTTAGATTTAGGATCCAAAATCATTTCAACTTAAAAAGCATTTTAAATTCTTGGGGAGTCACCTATCTTTTTGATCCACTCAAAGCTAACTTGAAAGGAATTTCAGGTAACAACAGTTCCTTCTTCCGAGATTTTTGGTATTGTGTTTTGGGGCAGTCTTATCATATTTTGATTAAGGGCTTCTAGTTGTTTCTATAGAACCCTCAGTATTAAACAGCCAGAGTCAACGTTACTTAAAAGAATAAAGTGCTTGGCTTTATATAAGAATGTGTTGCTTCTGCTGTCAGTCACGTTTGGGTTAGACTTTGAGGGTGGAGTCATTTCCTGAGACCCTTTAAGCACAGTTTTTGGAGACCAACTTCCTAGTGAGGCCAGCACCCGTAAGACACAACTCATCTTTCCTCTGCCCTGTGTGACTATGAATGTGCCAGACACTGGTGCAATAAACCAAACCCAGTGCCATCGGGTCGATTCCAACTCATAGCGACTCTATAGGACAGCGTAGAACTGCCCCATAGAGTTGCCAAGAAGCACCTGGCGGACTAGAGCTGCCGACCCTTTGGTTAGCAGCTGCAACGCTTAATTACCATGCCACCAGGGTTTCTGGTACAATAATACAGCTCTTTATTCTGATGTTCTGCTGTCTCCCCAGCCTTACAGTCACCCTTTCTTTCTACCTCTTCTGCCTCTCTTACCTCCTCTGGTCTCTTCTAATGAGCTAAGCTTGAAACTTTCCCTTATCCGTTCAACTTCCTTTCTTCAAATTATCCATGCTCCTGTAACCTAATCCTAAAATGGCCTGCTTCCCAGCATTCATATTGAACTTCTTTGCCCAAAGTAGACGTGCTACTCCCAATCAATAGGGGCTGTGTGCCTATGATCTGACAGAGGACTTAAATAAAATATAAAAAGAGAGTGGAATGCCAGAACATCGTATTCCAGGGTCCTCTTAGGAGACCGCTGGCTAAACTCTATTTTCCACTCCAAAGGCTCATGTTTGTTACTACTCTGAATAGTTGATTATCTGTGGGAAGATGACATTGGGGCAGACATTTTCATGGACCTTGACATCCTTCTTGTCTGATAAGCTTGACAATCACTATTTTGAACGCTAGAGCCTCATATCACAGACAGGTTTTCAAAAGCTTTGCCCAGAATCTTCCTTCTTAAGCGATCACAGAAAAAAAAATGAGAGTTTGATCCACAAAAGAAGTCTTGACTTGGGCTTTAGATGTGACCAGTCTAACGGGCAGAGTTACTTATCAAATAAAACACAAGAGGATTGACTTTATAGTGTTTAAAATCCACCCACTCTACTCATTACCTGAACATGCGGAAATAAGCAAAGCAAGAGTCAAGTTTGGACACCGTGCCCAGGACAATGCTTGGATACAGTGGGACACTCAATAAATATTGTTGGCTTGGTTAAATGTCTCAACCAGAAATTTTTCCTGGTGACACAGACACAGTCTGGCACCGCAGGGAAAGAAAGACTGGAGTGAAAGGGGCAGAAGGCAACAAAAGGGCAAGGGATGTGTGCCATCTTTAATAGTGTGCAAATCAAATCCCAGTCTCCTTTTGCGGCTCCACAGCTCAACCACGGCACTTCTGCAGTTG
Source organism: Loxodonta africana (assembly GCF_030014295.1). Taxonomy (NCBI): domain Eukaryota; kingdom Metazoa; phylum Chordata; class Mammalia; order Proboscidea; family Elephantidae; genus Loxodonta; species Loxodonta africana. The sequence continues at coordinate 73,261,651 of NC_087358.1, forward strand.
ATGGCGGCTCTGTTCTTCTCCTGATCATCCTAGTTAAAAACTTTCGGGCCGGTCTTGACCTTTTTTCCTGCACCACTACATTCAATCAACCACTATGGCTTACTGAGTATTTCTTCATAGCTCTTAAATCTCTCTCCCTTGATGTCTTAAAAGTGCATCTTAAAATGCCACCAATCCTGTGGCTTCAAACAGGACTGAGCTTAACCCTCATTGTCCATAAATCTGTCTGACAAGATCTAATAATAAGCAACCCAGTTTTTAAAGTTTTTTTTTACATCTACCCTTTTTTTTTCTAATGCAATGCAGGTGTACTTATGTATGTTCAAACCAGTAGAATACAGGCCACCTGATCTGGCCTTATTTAATAATCACTGAGCAGTTACCATGTGCCAAGTGTGAAGTTTTCATTCATGTTTTCTACAGATTTATAAAAAAGACAAAATCAGTCTTATAACCTTCTCCCAGTTGTATTCATCTAAAGCAGGGGTTGGCAAATTATGGCCTCCCACTTGTTTTTATAAATGAAGTTTTACTGAAACACAACCACTCCCATTCACTTACAAATTGTCTAGTGCTGCCTTCCCATTACAATGGCAGTTGAGTCATTGCAACAGGTACTATATAGCCTTTAAGGCTAAAATATTTACTATCTGGTCCTTTCTAGAAACTATTTGCTACCTAAGGTATTGCCTCCAATGCCCTTCTTTGAAAAACATAATCAAGGGACTAGTCACTTCTGTGCCCAAATGGGCTTTCAACTTAATTCTAGAGGCATGACCACTGAATCTCTCCAAGAAATAATTTCCTCCTTCCGAAAATGGGAATAGCCGCCACCCACCTCACATATTAATTTTATCAGAAAATGCTGGCCTCCCTTCATCCAATTAACAAGGGCTTACCAAACAGGTCTTGTGTTGTTGATGAAAGCCTGACAACCACAGGGAACATCTGGCCTTTTTCTTCCTTGGTTCCAAAGCCCAGAATCATTTTGCTATCTCCTTCACTGGGTGGGTTTTTCCCTATTTACCAGTCATTCATCTCTTCCTACTTGGCAGCAAATCCATTTTTTTGCTCCCTTAAGAACTTGCTTCATTATCATTTTGAGGCCCTCTGAGCCCAAGTTATAACCTGCTCTCCACCCCAGCCATCCTTGACAGTAGGTGTCATGAGGCTTTAAAGAGTAATTCCAGTTGTGTTTACAGTGCTAGAGACACTTTTCTTGAGTAAGCCTACTTCCTATAGAACCAGCAGGCTTTGATGTACCCCCAATCCAAGAGCTACTGCTTCTGCACAACCCTTAAACTCTGAAGAAACAGTCTTCTTTTTTTACTTTTATAAGTGGGTCATTTCCAATATGCACTCAGTAAGAAGTACAAGCTCCCTGTTACTCTGACTTAAATGAGCAAACCACCCACAGTTGGTTGGGTACTGATGTTAATTTAGGCCACACCAGATGTCTGGTCAGAGCTGGAATAGAGAGGGCTGGGGAGTGGTCTAGAAGAGAGGAACACAGAAAGCAACTAACCACAGCCTAGTTTCAGATTCTTCTTAGCACTCTATATGCTGGGCTGGGTGCTGTGTGAACCCCACACTCCCGCCATCGTTCAGGAACTATGGGACAAGATGATGACACAGATAAACTAGAAGCAAATTCTGGCAATAACTCTTTAAATGCCACTAACTCTGCCAATAGTGATAATAATCGGGAAGACAAAAAAAAAAAAAAAACCAGCAAATGATACATTTGTCTTGCTTTATGAGAAGCTCAGGATGAAATATAGAGACATTGATTTACGTTTTGCCAATCCTGTGTTTACACAGTGTCATACCATGAAGACTTTTCAACTTTTTGATAGTCTGACCAACCACACACAAAGGATGATGGAAGAGGTCTCCACTAACGGGAGAGGGGAACTGAAGTAATCATTTGGTGAGATGTCCTGGAGGAAGTCTGGGCCCCTGTGGAGCTACAAACACAGGCATTTTTTTCCAAGTGAAATTAGGTTAAAAAAACATCAAGGCAGCTGCTTTTAAGGGGAAAAGAGAACAAATGTAGTGTGAGGGGTGTTTGTTATTCACTCAAGCAACATTTACTAAGCACATATATGTATCCAGCATTATTACGCTAGTTGAGTAAAGTAAGATATACTTAAAATGAATTTAAGACATAGTTTCTGCCTTCTAGAAGCTTACAGTCTAAAAAGGAAAATGGACATGTAAACACTTGGTAGAAGATGTTATGGAAAAAGAATGGAGAATATGCCAGGAGGGAGAGTAGGAAGAGTTCTCCCCCTTAACTTGGATAGTATAATGTAATGTAGGGGCAGATGGGTTGATGGTGGGCTACAGTGTTTCCTGAAATATGTTCCCGAGAATGCTAGTCCAGTAAATTTGGGAGGGAGTGGTATGGGTGATTCCATAGTTAAATAAGTAAAAAAAAAAAAAAAATTTTTTTTTTAAATACTTCATATATAATCCTCCTGGAGAGATTCACTGCGAACGTTAGCAAATTAGCAGCTCTAAGAAGTCCCCTACTAAAAACAAAAACTGTTCAACCAACATGTCCCACATTTAACTAACCATGGAACCCTTTTTACAGGATAGAACCTATAAACAACCTTTGGAATAAATGTTGGGAAGCCAGGCTATATGATTCTCAATGGCACTGAGCACCTGCCAACACTGCAGGGAAGGATGAGGCCACCAGGGGAGTCCCTTTGTACTTGGCCTCTTCCAGGCTGATCTCATTAGTTGTAGAACATTTCAGTAGCTACTTAGCAAAAGTAAGGATCTGTACTAGAGCAAGCAAGAGGAAAAAAGCAAACAAACCCACAGATGATCCTGAATTCTCATTTCGATCACACACAAATGCTGGTCTTCTCCATTCTCAACTCTTAACAGAGATAACATGTAAGAGATGCTGATGCTGGGGTATGGCAGGCGATGGTGTCTTGGCTTACGGCTGTGCAAACACGTGACCATCAATTATTGGACCATCCCTGTAGTCTGGTGGGGAAAAGCTATTTAAATGAAACTCTTTGGTTGGAGCTTTAAGATACTGGAATAACCAAGCCCATCCAACTCATCCATACAGTTGGTCCCATTTCTTAACCTGTGCCTAGACTAACACAGGCACATATACCTTAGTTGATACCCACCCACTGCCTTTGAGTAGATTCGGACTCATAGTGACCCTACAGGACAGGGTAGAACTGCCCCGTAGGGTTTCCAAGGCTGTAATCTTTATGGAAGTAGACTGCCACACACATCTTTCTTCCAGAGCAGCTGGTATGTTTGAACCGCCGACCTTTCAGTTAGCAGCCGAGCACCTAACCACTGCACCACCAGGGCTCCTCCTTAGCTGATAAGAGGTTTCATAGTGAACCTCTGCCCATTTCAGTATTAAAAATGCTCAGATGCCATACTAGATAGTAGTGAAGCCACAGAAACAGCGAGACCTCGTCTCTGCTGTCACAGAACCGTTCTTTATCCATAAACTCATCTTCTTAATTTTGGCACTGCATTTCAGCTTGTTCAGTGAGCGAGTGAGAGGCCAAGTATCTCATTACAGAAATGTGTTTCTTTTCTCAAAACCCCATGCAGAAAAAGACCAACTGCTAAAATAAATCAGACTCTTCACTCAGGACAAGCGATGCCAAGTGACTGCTTCCACTGGTTTTCCCTTCCTGTGGCCCTGTCTGGTTCCCCTTCCTGACGCTGGAAAGTAAGGGTTCTGTACTGTGAGAACAGCCAACTCAGACTTTCTGCACATACTTCATTTACAAAATGGATGAAATGCAGCATATTCCAGACGGGTTTTGTTCTCTTATACCACATTCATGGGCCACCTCCATGTATGTTGTTGTTGTTGTTAGGTGCCATCGAGTCGGTTCCGACTCATAGCGACCCTATGCACGACAGAGCGAAACACTGCCCGGTCCTATGCCATCCTTACAATTGTTGTTATGCTTGAGCTCATTGTTGCAGCCACTGTGTCAATCCATCTCATTGAGGGTCTTCCTCTTTTCTGCTGACCCTGTACTCTGCCAAGCATGATGTCCTTCTCCAGGGGCTGATCCCTCCTGACAACATGTCCAAAGTTGTAAGACGCAGTCTCGCCATCCTTACCTCTAAGGAGCATTCTGGCTGCACTTCTTCCAAGACAGATTTGTTCGTTCTTTTGGCAGTCCATGGTATATTCAATATTCTTCGCCAACACCACAATTCAAAGGCGTCAACTCTTCTTTGGTCTTCCTTATTCATTGTCCAGCTTTCACACGCATATGATGCGATTGAAAATACCATGGCCTGGGTCAGGCACACCTTAGTCTTCAGGGTGACATCTTTGCTCTTCAACACTTTGAAGAGGTCCTTTGCAGCAGATTTGCCCGATGCAATGCGTCTTTTGATTTCTTGACTGCTGCTTCCATGGCTGTTGATTGTGGATCCAAGTAAAATGAAATTCTCGACAATTTCAACCTTTTCTCCGTTTATCATGATGTTGCTCATTGGTCCAGTTGTGAGGCTTTTTATTTTATGTTGAGGTGTAATCCATATTGAAGGCTGTGGTCTTTGATCTTCATTAGCAAGTACTTCAAGTCCTCTTCACTTTCAGCAAGCAAGGTGGTGTCATCTGCATAATGCAGGTTGTTAACGAGTCTTCCTCCAATCCTGATGCCTCGTTCTTCTTCATGTAGTCCAGCTCTTCGTAGTATTTGTTCAGCATACAGATTAAATAGGTATGGTGAAAGAATACAGCCCTGACGCACACCTTTCCTGACTTTAAACCAATCAATATCCCCTTGTTCTGTCTGAACAACTGCCTCTTGATCTACCCCCATGTATATGCATGAAAAATGGAAACCAACTTTATTAGTCTAAGATGAAACAAAGAAAGCTCCCTCGAAACACAATATGCAAACCAAAATGATTTTAATACTCATACCACAGATCCCTTTCCAGTGGCATGCTAGAGTGGACTAGAATACACTTTCTGAAGGGGGTAGCCAACCCTGGGTGGTGCAATTGGCCACCGGCCTAGTCGCTAATCAAAAAGTTGGAAGTTCAAGTCCACCCAGAGGCGCCTTCAAAGACAGACCTCGTGACTGACTTCCTAACAATCAGGCATGGAAAACCCAGCGAGCATAGTTCTCCTGTGAAACATGGGTGACCATAAGTGTGAGTGGACTTGACAGCAACTGATTAACGTGTATATGCAGGGGTGAGGTGGAAATGGGTGCTGGCTCTTACATCAGAAAACCTACATGTTCCCAACTCTGCTCAGGTAGTGAGCTCAGATGGCTTAACAGTTCCCTCTAAAATGAAAGGGTTGGACTGAATGATTTCTAGTTAATGATAAAGTACAAAAATCTGTCAATTCCCCTAAGTTATCACTCATATTTCCTAATAGTATTTTTGAAACTATAACACAGAACAATTATATCCTAACTTTGCATTTTCTTTGCACGCTCTAGCCATGAAGCAATTTAATTGCACGACTGATAGACCTAAGTATACTGGAATGCAGTCATGCAGCATTAAACATTGTTAATACACTGAATTGTGCCTCTTCAAGTCCATAATGCAAACCTGTCACTTAAAAGTGGCTCTTTAAACGCAGTCCAAGGACATGTTCAAGGGTAATCATCTGAGATGCCTGCTAAAAATGCAGGTTCCTAAACTCCATATTCTGCATTTAACGAGTACCCTGGAGATTCTTATGACCACTGAAGTCTTAGAAACATTGGCTGAAGGGAATATTTCAGTACTAATTAGAAATCATTTTTTAAAATTAACTATTGGAAAAATGGGGCACTGATCTGAATATTAATTTGGGGGGATTATTTATTAGATAAATTTACCAAATTTGAGGTTTTGAAAGTTGCATAAAATGTCAAACTCTAAGAACTTCATGAATTCTCTCTCCCTGGCTATACAGCAGCCCTGGAAACTAAAAATTTAAAGTACATTCTTTAAAAATGTACTGAAATCCTTAAATGAAATGCATCGGAACAAATACTAATCAGCAATTCACATTTTTCTCATTTCCTGGGGTTAGGCCAAGACGGCTTCTACGTTTCTGAAGCGACCCACAGGGCCGAGATTGAAGTTTTAGAAGAAGGTACCAAGGCGTCCGCAGCCACAGGTATGTCCGTAACAAGTAAGCGATACCCAGCCACACTGGTGGCCTCTATCTGCTTTTGTTAAATGTACGCATTTGAATTTTCACATTTCTAAATCTTTCAACTTAAAACTCCAAGTCAAGATGTGGCACAGCACTTTTTAAAAAGTCTTATCAATGTTTACAGAAAGTGAAAAGGTTTTGGAAAATGATACGAGAAAAGAAATACCCATTTCGAAATGGATTTGTACCATTATCCCATAAACAAGGAATAGAGTCATTCTGAAAATTACTTTCAGTAAGGTATTTATTCCATGGGATGTTTTGAGAATAGGAGACAGGCTTGGCTAAGTGGTATCTTTTCTCTAATTTTCCAATTTGTACCCCTATCATAACACTAAACAATGAAAGGTCATTAGGATTTTTTTTTTCCCCTAAGAATCCAGAGATATGATTGACTTCTTATCCAATTTAAATAACAGTTTTCTTCAAATGTACAGAAAACACAGTGGGATTCCTCTCTGTTCCTTTTTTCTTGCAGCTCTGTTGTTATTCAAAAGGTCTCAGATTCCTATGTTTAAAGCAGATCGGCCATTCATCTTTTTCCTGAGAGAACCCAACACAGGTATTACAGTCTTATTTTTATAGGATTAATATAAATTATTTATTAGCATCTCTCTAGCAACAAGGGCTCATTTGTCCACGATAGCCTATATACAAGCATTCTTTCTAGCTATAGCTAGTTTCTCTGGTGCTTCAGAAACTTCCCAGTTGCAGGGTCTTGTATCCTGAGAAAGGGGAATATTTCATACCTAGAAAGAAAACTATTATCCTCAATGTGTTTTGCCTGCTCTTTCTTTCAACTCATTTGTAGTTGATGTAGATTAAAAAAGACTCAGTTTCTACTTCTGGAGAGACTTAGAAAAATTATCAAAGTAAAACTGACAAACCTTGCCTATTTTTTCACTTGGAATCTAGCTTCCTCATCATTTTAGGAAAGAAGGTGGTTTCTTCAGGCCACTAGAAGATGAGCGTAGTCCTCTAGCGTCTCTCAGTGATTCTAGCATTCTAGTAAACGCACCCGGATTTCTATAGTTTTTCCGTTGAAAAGTTGAGTTGACCCAGTATTTCTCAAGTTTGCTGAAATTATACAAAAATAAAATGTCTGCCCTAGTACTTTTAAGTCCTACTATACAACCTCAGCTTAATTCCAAAATGGTACAGTACCGACAAAGCTGCAGTACATCAGAATGACAAGCACAAGTCCTGTAAGATTCAAGAGCGCTGAACAAAGTGTTCAAGTATTTCTCTTTCAAGCTTAGTTTGCTTAATGTTCCCTTACCCCTCTGGCACTTATTTATCAGCCTAGGAAGAAAGAAGGATTCTCAGTAAAGAGTTGTTGGCAAGTCTAAATAATGTATTAAAAAGAAATAGGATGGAATAACACTAGTAAAATCACGCAAAGGTGGATCTCTTTTAACTAAGCATCAGGCATTATTTTTATTAATGGAGAGAAAAAAATGTCAAAAGTTAGAATAATGAAAATTATGCATCAGCTTTATACAAATCGTTAAGGAAATACTGTCAACATTGTTTTATCTGGGAATCATTTGCATACTGCTATAACTTGTGCTAGAAATCAAAGTAACACTTTTGTGGCAAAAAGGATGAGGCTAATCGTTCATTAGAAAGTAAATGGGGAGAGAAGTTCATTCTCCAGAATATATCCTCCTAGTCTTTCACCACGATCAACCATCCCAATCCCACATTGATTAGGTGAAAATTTCATTTATCCCTCAGAACAGGAAGCAGAGAGCTCTTAGAAAGGATGCCAAAAATATCAAAGATGAAAAAATGACAGGTTCTACTCCCTCAAGAAAAAAAGACAAGGCTAAATTTGAATAGAAAGGTCATTGCTAAAAGCTGATAACCTAAAAGGGTTGATGACAGTTAAAAGAGAAAGATTCTTTTTTGGAATTCAGTTGCATAAAAACGATGTCAAACCCCTGGGTCTAGGAAAAGACAGACCACTGTTTTCAATGGTGTGAGTTTTCAGAACGGCCTTAGCCATCAGGATGAGGATACAAGGCTAATCCAAAACCAGTTCCACAGTCTACACATTCTGAAGCCCTTGTGAATTTGTTTCCTTCTCTTTTTGGGAGGCATTTGCCCATATCACACAAGACAGTGACTCCTCTTCTGGTGACAGAGTACTGAATCTTTAGCACACCAAACTGACAAATCTTATTGATAAAGGCAACTAATGACTCCTGCAACTCACAGATGAGACACATAAGGGAACATTAAAAAAAGGATCTCAACATTGAGATTAAACATTCAAAGAATATCATTTACCCAGCCTAAAGCCATTCAGTGATCTAAAGGGCCTAAAAGATGTGATAAAACCAAAATATATCTTTCTTCCCCTTTGCTTACAAGTAGAATTCTACAGTAAGTACTTCACTACTGTAGTTAACACGCTCATAGTCTCCTAAAATGCAACAAGCCTGAGAAAGATGGAGCAGTTAAGTTTTAGTTTAGATGGATCTTGATGAGTGTAAAAACTATGCTGGCAGACAGAAAAAGGACAAAAAAAGAGGAAACTTGACAAATGGCTGCTTCCCAACTTCTTCCAGGGTTCATCTCCCCCAAGATATTAAAACGTCAAAGGGCTAAAGGATTATTAACTCATAAACAAGCTGTCAAATGGAAATAAGAATTTTCTGATAAGGAAAGCAGCTAAAATACTGGAATAGATTCTCTTTCCTACATATTCTTAAGTATGAGTTTGTATCCAAATGATTTCTAATCCCTTTTATTAATCTCAGAATCTAAGTATATATAATTTAAGATCAGACAATATATCTGGATTTGTTTAGCTCTTGCTGAATTTAGCAATGTAACTGCAGGCAATTACTTTAACAACTCCACCTTTTAAATGATATCCTGCTTTACCTAAAAAAGTATTCTGTAGATATAAAAAGAATTTAAAGAATTGCATATGAAAATACTATATAATGCTACATTAAATTCTTCTTTTTCTTGACAGGGTTTGTCTTCAGTATTGGGAGAGTTTCAAACCCCCTAGATTGAATTAACAGGTCTCCAGCGTGCCTTCACGTTCATCTATGCTTTTCTTCATCAAAAGTTAGTTTCACTTTGCTATACCCTTGAACTTTAAAAAAATGTTCTGCTTAAGTGCAAAAAGATGAGGGTATGTAATTTTCAAATATTATGAGTGCAAAAATACTTCAATTGTATTGTAAGTTTATTTCACTCTCTTTTAATCCAAATGTAATTAAACCTTCTTTTCTACTAGTTAACTCCAAAAAACACTGTAAGGCACAGCAGTGATCTATGAGTAATGAGTGAGTCAGGTCATAGGATCACTTCCTCAGTAAAGAAACACAAGGCCATGTTCAACTGAGTGTGGGGAATGAATAGTATGGATTTTTCCTTATCCTGTGTAACTCAGGGGGAATGCAAAGTGATCATAAGCAAGGTCATCTTAAATGTGTGTCCTTTCCATTTATCTTCTAAATAAAATTGAGAATTTAAGTATGAGAACAGCCGAGCAAAACAAAGAGATCCCCCCTTTGTTGGACCCCCAATATATTGTGGGCCTTGTGTAAGCACGGCATCAAGTGCTAAAGGCTAGACATTGCAGAGTCTATGCTGTAATCCCACACTTACCACTCCCTAACAGCTTCAATGTAATGCCATCCACAAACTTAGTGAGAAGGGGAAAAGGGTTGAAGGGAAGTAAGGAAACCAATAATGTCCAAAGTCTGCTTTTGAAACAGCTTTGTAAGTGTCTGCCTGTGTGCCACGGATACAGTCGCTTCCATTATCTAGACAAAAAATGGGAGTACGTTGGTGTGGACAACAAAAACTAAGAACACAGAGTAAAAAGACAATGCAGATTATCTAACACATAATTACAGTTACGTTTAACAAATAGGAACTTCCAAGTGGTGTGTCTTTCCAATGATAAAAAGCAAGGCCTTTAAGATTCCATTAATTTTTTTTTCAAATGATTACTTTAAATGTGATTATTTCCTAAACCACACAAGAGTAAAATAGAGCATTTATTGATGGAATAACAAAAGTGCTTTTCTTAAATATTCTTCAAAATACATTTGTACAACTTACAATAATATATCCAAAATAACTGTATATACAAAACATTACCTAGTTTGAAGGTATGTGCTTTTTTCCCCAAAAATTACAAAGTAACTTTTTTTTTTTTTTTTTTTTTGGCAAAGTTCAACCTTAACAGAGGTGACAATTTTAAAGGTTGGTTTAAGAAAATAGAACCTGAGGGAAATTGACACGCAAGAGTCAATGACAAGCAAGAGATTTGGAGAAATATTTTTAGTTTGTTAAATAAAAATGTTTTGTTTTTTTTTTAGAGTGATACTTTTCACATTACAAAAATAAACCAAAATGAAGAAAAGGTCACTGTAAAATGATGGAAAAAGGATCTGTAGACTTGTTTTTTGTATTTCAAATAACCAACAATGCATGTCAAAAAATGAATGCAAGATCACGATCATCTGGTATTTACTTTGTTTGTATTTGGAGAAGAGAGTGAAATAAGTGGCCAAATTTTATTTCCTTTTAATTGCTATTAATATGGTTGATCTGATTGGCTCTTCGATGAATTTCATCCAAAAAGTTCTCCAGTTGTTCTATTAGCATTCGTTTTTTAAACCTGTATGAAAAAAATAATACCACTCTCAATTTCTTATTAATTAATATTTACATACCAGTATAATATTTAAAATAAAAGAGAAACTGTTTTGGGAAATTTTTCAAAATGAGAATGAAAAATGTACATGCTATTATATATAAAAAATTATTAAATCAGTACAGTATTACAGTTTGTCCCTAAAACAAATAATCTAGACCTAGGTACCTAGGTACAATAGTAAAGAGGTTATTCCTTCCACAACCAAAAAAAAAGAGGTTATTCCTTCCACAACCAAAAAGAAAAAGGGGGAAAAAAAAACTAATGTTGCAAATAGTCTAGCATAGTTTGGGCTCACAAAGCCATCACTGCAAGAATTTCTTCTCATACACTTTGAAACAGAACGTTTAAAGTAATATGAACAAAGTGTGAATATAATCCCCACAAAATGGAAGGAGAAATAAGAGTTGGGCCAGATCATTTAAAATCCATGCTGTCCTACTGTTCCAGCTAGAAAGCTAGCAAACCAAGGGTAGACAGCTAATATAGCAAATAATAAACGGCACTGAAATAGCAATTTTTAAAAAATCTCAGTAATAAATACAGATAGCCTAATTTCAAATTAAAATTGAATTTATCTATATAAGTGTTAACATTGCTGATGCTTTTAGAACATCTAAGACTGCTGTGCAGCCCACACCTGTCTCCTCTCTACTGGTCGCTACTATGAACAGCCATTATACTATTACACAGCTCTTTCAAAGGCAAAAGTGAATGAAGTACAAGTACCAGCCACATACACAGGAATGGCTACATTCACAATGAGGTCTGATCTGACAGTACGTTGCTATAAAGAGCATAACAGGTGAAACACTCAAAATCATGGGAATAATTATGGCCTTATCTTGATCCTTAAAGTGGTCTGTGTTCTAGCCACTCCAAAAAAAAAAAAAAAAATGTAACTGCTCAATCTAAAAATGCTCTATCTTTAATGTGAAGCATGGAAGATACTGGCAGACTAATTAAGTAGGGTGGAACTATGCTTACATTTAGCAGGTCAGACTAAGTTTCCTTATGATACTAAAATTTTATGTGTGTCTCGGAATAAAAATAAAAAATGCTTTGTGTATTTTCTAAACTCATACAGCTATGCTTTTCAATTGATTGCATTCTAGTTACCATTTATAACCTTGATCCACATTCTTTGTATTAAAGTACATGATCCTAGGCTACTGAAAGGAGTCAGAAATAAGGTCAATTTGTGCAACCTGGTTCCCTAAATTACAGGTTTTCCCATGTACAAATAAAGTGCATTCAGATACTGCCTTTTGAGGTTATCTCTAATCACTGATTAATATTAACTGTGGTCCAAATATCTTAAAGAGAGAAATTAAAGGCTAAAAAAAAAAAAAAAAAGACACCAAAATGTCACAATAGGATAAATGAGAATTATGCAAGCATCTAATAATTTACTTATCCATAATTTCTGAAGAATTGGTGTGTGGTTAATTTTTAACTGAAGTTCTTTTATAAACTAAAAATGAGAAGTACTTGAATACATGTGAGTCTGTCACATGTAAGCACAGACAATACAAGTACAAAATAGACTCTATTATTATGATACTGGCTACATACACTGGGGACTCATTTCATAATGTGCTGTAGTTTATTTACCTTGATGCTTCTTTGATGACATTTTGTAAAAATATTAGTCTTGTTTGTAAACTGCCTTGCACATGCTTCAGTAAAGTGAAGATTCTTTCATATTCTTAAAACAAGAGAAGCAAAAAGATATGGCTTTCATTTGCATTCTTACTCAATATTTTTCTATTGCAGTTTACTATATTAAGATATACTAAGACAAAAACAAAAATATTCTACATAAAAACTTCACTTATTTAAGATTTTATATTTTAACATATATGTGTGAAAGAAAATCAACATCAATACAGGTAACTTGGCAGACATCTTTTTCTTTTTTTGTAGAAGTTCCCAATAAGGTATCAATCATAAAGCTTAGAAGGATGAGTAAATAGCTTTTTGGTAGTACTGCTGAAAAAGAGGCAAGTGGCTATTACAAAAACCCATCCTTATAAATTCTAAACTACAGCTAACATGGGGAAAATGTGGAGAAAAATCAGGTTAAGAGTACTATTTCAGTTTCAAGTTTTCACATAAAATTCTGCCAAGGACTACAAGCTCCTAAACAGTGAGTCTTACCCACTTCTGGCCCACCCCTGGATCACTGTACCCTCAGAGCTGGTGATGTATCTTCTGAATGAATGCTGACAACATTGAGTTTTTTTCCTACAAAGTTCTTCTGTATTCATATATATAGTTTTCATAACTTTCGTTTTTTACCCTAAACATATCCCTGGTCACTATCATAGCTTAAATCTTACATAGGCACTATGCCAAGAACTTTACAGACATGAAATCATCTAATCTTCACATTTTTGGGGGTTAGCTGCTATGCTAAAAATTCTAGTTGCTGGTAAGAAGAATAGTCAAGACTATGTATGAGTTCCTGTCGAGGCAAGAACTACATGTAACTTATCTGTATATTCTTCACTGCTCTCAGTCCCTGCTGCCTACCACCATACCTAGCATAGTACCTTGGACACAGCAGATATTCAGTAAATGTCTGTCAGCTGAATAAAGAATCAAATGTTCTTTAATACAGCTCAGATGTTGTTCAAGACTGATCTAGATTCATTCAGATCTATGCTTTCAGTTAACGGGACTTTTTTGTTTCATAGAAATCAAATCTGAAGTTTGTCTCTATACATACTTCTTCCTGGTTTTCGGATCTCTTTCATTATTTGTGCTTTTAGTTCAGTGTTGACTTCTTCATGGCTTCTGCAATGCACCAATTTCTTTCCTTTGTTGAGTGAAGATGCTGGTATATTCTCTTCAGCACATTGTTCTTTATCTCTTGGCTCCTCATGATTTTCTAAAAATCCACCAACAGTTAGGTCATTAGCTCCTAAATGGTCATGACTCAGAGCCTCTGTATGATTGGTTGGTCGTTCCAGTAAATTGGCTGGAGAAGATGATGTTGAAAATTCAGTATCCATAGCATTTGGTGTAATGTCCAACGGAAGTTGGTCTGCAACATGATTTTCAACCACATCATCTATTGCCAAATCATTAGTGGTTTCTGAAACTAAAAACAAAGATAAGGGAAGAAAAAAAAATGAGAGCCAATTTCAAAGCACACAGTAAAGAAAGCTACAAAGGAATATCATACATAGCAAATCACAACCAATTTCCTTGACTAACACAAATTAACAAGTAACATGTATGGTTAAGTTTTGCTAAAGAAGATATGCTAGATTTCAATTTGAAACTCTCAAAATATTTCCAAAATCTGTACAACTTCTGCCCTTAGAAACACAATTAAAAATAAAGCCAATTTCAACCACCTTTTAGCTCTCTGGTCTATCCTATGGCAATTTCATTGAACAAGTAGGTTTTTTTTATGCTTTAAGACCAGTTGCCCGGGAGTCCATCCAACTCATGACAATGCAATGTGTGTCAAGAGTAGAACTATGCCCTCCATGGGATTTTCAATGGCTGACTTTTTTCGAAAGTAGATCGCTAAGTGTCTCTTCTAAGGCACCTCTGGATGGACTCAAACCTCCAACCTTTTGGTTAGTAGCAGAGCATGTAACTGCTCCACCCAGGGATTCCTTTTATGTCTTAGTGAAATATATGTGATCAAAATTATCATGGCCATTTTTCCCTTAGAGAGCCCTAGCTCGTTCCAACCTAATTCTGCCTTACATAACAATTATCATTTATAAGCAAAAGCAAACACTGGACGACCTGACTGCCAGTTTATACTGTTCCACATTCTGCAGGGAACATAGCAAACATGTCAGGTTTCACAGCACACCCTTTCCTTATAACCAAGTATCTGTGGTTGTTAGGTGCCATCAAGTCGGTTCCGACTCATGGTGACCCTATGTACAACAGAACGAAACAGTGCCCAGTCCTGCGCCATCCTCATAATTGTTGTTATGCTTAAGCCCATTGTTGCAGCTACTGTGTCAATCCAACTATCTAGTCCTCATTATATGAGCAATGTAGAACAAGCTGATGCCCACTTCAGGTCATTAGTCCACCAGACCCTGAAGCTTGCCACTTAACAGCAGATTATTAGACTTACTCCCCACAGAAAACAGCTGAATTCTAAGTTCCCTGATTGTTCACCAGCCTCCAAGACACCAGCAAAATTCATCTCCGTTTTGTGCATTCACTGTCCAAAATGTAAGCTCCCTCTTCACCTGTACTCCCCTGCATAATCACCCCATAAACCCTCTCCTGGATCCTGTTCCATGATTGTAAACTCCTCTTCACTGAATGTTCTCTATAGCAATTCATGCTTCACCTGAAACTTAAAATCAGGTCCTGGAGTACCTGCCTCCTTCACCTCCCATGACCATTGCAAGGCCATTTCTCCTATGCACTCTTACAGAAACTAGCTCTTTTGAGACTCTGCCACTCATCCTCTCTCCTCATCATTATCATATACTGATCTCCAGGGTACACCCCTTTAGTCACTGATGTCTCTGGCATCTAGTTCACAGCCTTCCCCCCAACCCCAAGTCCCTCTTGACATCACTGGAGGTCTGTAAGACTCAAAGTGGGGGTCTGTGTACAAGCAGAATCAGCACCATCAGAGAGACTGCTAGAAAGGTTCATCATGAGCCCCAGCATATTTTAACAAGACTCCCAGATGATTCAGATGCACATGGAAGTTTGAGAAGCAGTAAGTGACTTCAAGTCAATCACCTGGACTGAAAAGTTCTCAACTTCTTATCTCCAAAGAACTCTTCCATTGATGCTTTGCCTCCTACCTCAAACACAAATTCAGACATCCAGGAGCATAAGCCCTTACCTTTGCAACACTCTCTAGCCACTGCTCTAACTCATCCAGACTTTCCACTCCAGCGCCCCCCTTCCATGCTCCCGTCTAGTCATCAGCTCTCCCGTCTCAATACCTACTTTCCTATCTATCTAGCTTACATCCTGTGGTATCTCACTTTCTGCCAAAAATATCCTGTGGTATCTCACTTTCTGGAGAAGGTTGGAATACTTTTTTGTGGGAGAGGAAGAAATTGCTTGGCAGTGCTGAGGATCCAAGTAAAGGTGGTGATTGTGACCACTCCGCAGGGTGGATGAAATTTCTGCAGCAGCGCCAGTTATTCCAAACGCAGTTCTAGAGCAGGCAGATAGAATCATCTAATTTGGGGGTTTGCCCAGGAGATGTCATGGAACGACCGCCTCTCTTGCTCTGTGACACGTTCCGCGTGAGCACAATTAAGTGTTCTGGAATTCTCAGTCTTCACAATGTTATCTATAATTTTTTATGATCCACACGGTCGAATGCCTTTGCATAGTCAATAAAACACAAGTAAACATCTTTCTGATATTCTCTGCTTTCAGCCAAGATCCATCTGACATCAGCAATAATATCCCTCCTTCCATGTCCTCTTCTGTACCCAGCTTCAATTTCTGGCAGTTCCCTGTCGATGTACTGCTGCAATCCGTTTTGAATGATCTCCAGCAAAATTTTACTTGCGTGTGATATTAATGATATTATTCGATAATTTCCGCGTTCGGTTGGATCACCTTTCTTTGGAATAGGCATAAATATGGATCTCTTCCAGTCAGTTGGCCAGGAAGCTGTCTTCCAAATTTCTTGGCACGTATCAGTAAGCACCTCCAGTGCTACACTGTTTGTTGAAACATCTCAATTGCTATTCTGTCAATTCCTGCAGCCTTGTTTTTCACCAATGCCTTCAGTGCAGCTTGGATTTCTTCCTTCAGCACCTTTGGTTCCTGACCATATGTCAACTCCTGAAATGGCTAAATGTCAGCCAATTCTTTTTGGTACAGTGACTCTGTATTTGTTCCATCTTCTTTTGATGCTTCCTGCATCATTCATATTTTGCCCATACAATCCTTCAAAATATTGCAACCCAAGGCTTGAATTTTTCGTTCAGTTCTTTCAGCTTCAGAAATGCCAAGCCTGTTCTTCCCTTCTGGTCTTTGCATTATGTCATTATAATACTTTACTTTGTCTTCTCGAGCCACCGTTTGAAAACTTCTGTTCAGCTCTTTTACTTCATCATTTCTTCTGTTCGTTTTAGCTACTTGACATTCAAGAGCAAGTTTCAGAGTCTCCTCTGACATCCATCTTGGTCTTTTCTTTCTTTCCCATCTTTTTAATAACCTCTTACTTTCCTCATGTATGATGTCCTTGATGTCACCTTACAACTCATCTGGTATTCGGTCATTAGTGTTCAATGCATCAAATCTATTCCTGAGATGGTCTCTAAATTCAGGTAGGATATACTTAAGGTCATACTTTGGCTCTTGTGGACTTGCTCTAATTTTCTTCAGCTTCAACTGGAACTTGCATACAAGCAGTTGATGGTCTGTTCCACAGTTGGCCCCTCGCCTTGCTCTGACTGATGATAGTGAGTTTTTCCATCATCTCTTTCCATAGATGCAGTCTATTTGATGCCTGTGTCTTCCATCAGGCGAGGTCCACGTGTATAGTCAATGTTTATGTTGTTAAAAACAGTATTTGCGATGAAGAAGTCCTTGGTCTTGCAAAATTCTATTCTCCGATCTCTGGCATCATTTCTATCATCAGGGCCATATTTTCCAACTACCAATCCTTCTATGTTTCCAACTTTCGCATTCCAATCACCAGTAATTACCAATGCATCCCAATTGCATGTCAATTTCAGATTGTAAAGATGGTAAATATCTTCAGTTTCTTCATCTGTAGCCTTAGTTGTTGGCACGTAAATGTGAATAATACTAGTCATATTAACTGGTCTTCCTTGTAGGCATACGGGCATTATCCTACCACTAACAGCATTGTACTTCAGGACAGATCTTGAAGTGTTCTTTTTGACAGTGAATAAAACGCCATTCTCCTTCAAGTTGTCATTTCCAGCATAGTAGACCATATGATTGTCCAATTCAAAATGGCCAATAGCAGTTCATTTCAGCTCACTAATGCCTAGGAAATTGATATTTATGCATATCATTTCATATTTGATGATTTCCAATTTTCCTAGATTCATACTTTATACACATTCCATGCTCCTCTTATTAATGGATGTTAGCAGCTATTTCTTCTCATTTTGAGTCGAGCCACATCAGCAAATGAAGGTCCCAAAAGCTTGACTCTATCCACATCATTAAGTTTGACCCTACTTTGAGGAGGCAGATATTCCCCAGTCATCTTTTGAGTGCCTTCCAACTTGAGGGGCTCATCCTCCAGCACTATATCAGACAATGTTCCACTGCTATTCATAAGGTTTTCACTGGCTAATTTTTTAATTCTGCACTGGCAGTCTACTTCTGAAAAAATTAGCCAGTGAAAACCTTATGAATAGCAGCATATCACTGTATGATGATCTGATAGGCACTTCTAAACTCACTCATCATCTCTTCCTTCATCTCATACCTGACACCATTATTTACCCAATGCCTCTCAAGGCAGAAACTTCACTCTTCCCTTGTCCTGGACCCAACAACTAATCAATTGCCAAGTCCTTTCCTGCTATGTCCGAGTACTTATCAAATACATATTTTCCTCACAACCCCACTGCCAGGTCACCACTATCTTTTTCCTGGGTTTCTATAATAGCCTCCAAGATGGTCCCTCTGCATCTAAAATAATTACAGAATAAAATCAAATATCTAGTCAGTGTCCACATTCTCCAATTACCTTATACACTTTCTGTTTGTGGAAGAGTTTTTGTTTGATTCAGGATCCAAGTGAGACCTATACATTGCAAGTGGTTTATATGCCTCTTGGCTATCTTTTAAGCTATAAGATTGTTCTGCACCTCTCTTTTTCCTAAGCATTTTCTTCTGGGATAAATAAAAATCCATAATAGATTCTTTTTCCTACAGAGCCTCTCACAATCTGGGTTTTGCTTATTGTATCCTTGTTTTGCCATTTAACATGGTCCTCTAGTATTGCCTTTAAATTAGTAGTTAGAGCTAGAGGCTTAATCAGACTGCTGTTCATAAATATATATACTTTTGGGGGGGGGGCAAAACATAATATTGTATAGTTGCACCAGGAGATATGTAGTATCTGAGTTCTCTCCAGTTAGGATGTTGTCAGCCACTAAAGATCACTGCCTATATCCATTAATTCATTAAGGAGTCCCTACATCCATTTTTGTCTCTCTCTGATAACATTCTGTACATTATAGTCAGCCTGGTTTTTATAAAGTTAATCTGATCAGGCTACTTTCTCTACAAAACTTTCTAATGGGTTCTCATTGTCCTTAAAATAAAGTCTAGAATCTTTACAAGAGCTTCCAAGATCCTTCATGATTTGGCCTCAGCCTATCTTTCATTCTCACCTTACCTCATTCTCAATACCCTTATTCTCTCAGTTCCTTTCATGCCCTTCTCTCTCCTTTATACCTCTGCACATACTCTTGTTAGAATACTACCTAATATAGGCAAATGCACGGCTTTATTTAGCTAACTGCCAGTCATCCTTCAAGTGGTGGCATAAACCATAACCTCCTCAGTAAAGTGCCTTGACTCCCAGATTAAATTAAATCCTCTTGCCAAACGCTTCCACAGAATACTTGACTTTTCTTTTGTAATGCCCATCACACATGTTCAATATCTGTTCAATGACCTTCTTTCCTCACTCATTATAAATGAGGGCAGAAGTCACTATTTTCTTATTCAGTGCTATACCTCAATGCCTATCATTGTCCAAAACAGACTATGTATTTAAATAGTTGTTGAACTAAACTAAAATTGAAAACCACCTTTCTGTGGGTATTGATAATGCCCCTTTTAATGCCTATTTTTACATACTTAAGATTTGTAAATGCTATTTTAGAGCACAACAGCCACAAAGTATCATGAATATATGAAATGCTCCACAAGCATTTATTAAAAAGACAAACAAAAATGATTACACGCTCATTTAAATAAAGCAATATCTTCTCCAGATACTCAATGGACTCTTATCAACCAATTTTTTCTATAATTTACTGCAAAAAACTCCTCACCGAAGAGAAACCAAAAGGTAGCAAATCATGTTCAAAAAAATAAAGAACTCCTACTTTTATGAAGAGGAAGGGGTTTAATAAGATCTGACTGTGCTTGAGTCATAGGTACAGGTGGTCCTTTTCCTCCAATATGATTATTCACAACAGGGTTCTGTTGTCTGCCTCGCAGTAATGGAGACATACACCGGCGTCTTTTGGGGATCCCTTGCATATTTGGTTCTCCAGGTCGTTTATGTTTATTTTGAGGTCCAGCCACAAATTCATCTGCTTCATCTATCATCATACCCTGTAACAAAATATGTAATTTTCCTGAATTTACACGTACTTTTACATGGCACAACTAATTTCAATTGCAATTAAAACGATAGTATTACAACTATGTTGCCATTTATTAGATACTCAATAAGGAAAATAGCTTCAGCTTATTTAGTTAAATTAAGAACGGTTATAACCCTGTTAAATCCAGTGCCTAGCACAATGCTCGGCACATAGCAAGCACAGTCATCCCTCGGTCTCCATGCGGGGTTGTTTCCAAGACCCCTTGCAGATACCAAAATCCGTGGATGCTCAAGTCCCTTATATAAAATGGCGTAGCATTTGCATATAACCTACGCGTGTCCTCCCGTATACTTTAAACTATCTCTAGATTACTCAAAATACCTAATACAATGTAAATGCTATGTATGCAGTTGTTATACTGTATTATTTAGGGAGTAATAACAAGAAAAAAAAGTCTATATGTGTTCACCATAGACACAGCCATCGCAGGCCTAACTACATAGTACATTTCAGACACGAGGTGGACAATGCTCAAACAACAAGTGCTGGAGAGCCTGAGAATTTGTGAAATGGCAACAAGCTATGGCAAGGGATGCCCACACATCACTTCCCCTCCTCCCCAAAATATTTTGAATCTGCAGTTGGTTGAATCCGCAGATGTGGAGGGCTGACCGTACTCCATATACTTGTTAGATGAATAAATGAAGGAATGAGCAATCAAATAAAAGATTAACTACTAAGCTGACAGTACGAATAGAAATCAAATTCTCTTAAATTGTGTTTAAGATTACCTAATAAAGGTTTAACTTATTGTACAATAACTTCACAATGTTTGTAAACTTTAGAAAATACACTACTGAAGCAGGCAAAATGTCTTTGAGAGTGAGTCACAGAGGCTAACTTATTCTCTAATTCCCATGCAAGATTCCCACACAAGAATGTCAAGAAATAACTTGAAAATTGAGAATAAAGACAAAGCTATAAGACATGATTGTCTAACAAAACAAATGAGGCAAGAGGTTACTGTGAATTTTACCTAAAGTCTCTTTTTATAAAGGAAAAGTATAAAAACATACCAGCCATCACATAAAGAAGGAAATTTAAGTTGTAAATATAGAGGGAAATAGAGGCACATGTAATACTGGTTACATGACTGATGAAATGACATTGTGTTTTAATGAATATAAAAGCACAGTATTTTAGTCAAATGAAGGATTGTTATAAACTCTATTAAATCCACCATGCCTAGCATAAAAAATTATGTAATGGAATACTTTAAAATTACCTTTTTATCCAGCTTAAAAGGGTTACCAAATGTATGCAGCCTTCGAGGCTGGTCAGGATCAAGTTCTCTTAGAGGAGAAGGTACTTGCTTGAGGTATTCCTGGTAATTTCCCATTTGTGCTATAGGAACACTGTGCACTTGATCTTTTCAAACAATACAACAACAAAAGTTAGCCTTAATAAAACTATGGCCATCTCATTTTCCAATAATGTCTTCTCATATACGAATACCACCTAGTGTTATTTTAGGCCGTCTTCCCTTACTATACATATTCTAAATTAGTCTGCTACAATTATAAATATGTAGCATAAAGTCTTTCACTTTTTAAAATATTGATTTCATTTTATAAACACAACAAAAATATTGTAGTTAATTTCAGTGCATAAACAGTACGTGTAATCTTACCATGAAAACGTATGTCTCTTCTGCTTTGTCCCAAGTAAACAGAAGTATTTAATTATAGCAGAATTTACAGAAAAGAGAAGTCACATAGATAATGCTTTTTATATAAAGCTGTAATCGGAATGCTTAAATTAGAGATGACAAAGGGTTACATCCTCAGCTGACGCGATGTGCGGTAGGTGCTTTGAATACAGGAGGAGGTACAGAACGTGCCACTTGCTGGCCACCCAGAGCTACCCCACCAGGTACTAGTGCAGTGCAGGAGAATGACTGTGTCTGACTGTCTGAGCATGTAAAAATATGAAGAAAGCGAAAAAGGAAATCAAAGTTTACCTCTGGGGAATAGAATCTGGGGCAACAGTGATGGAGAAGAGAAAAGAAGAGAAATAGGAATGACTCACCTTTACTTCATCTGTCTGTATATGCATAGAGACTGTAATACTACTATAATAATGCTTTAAAAAACTAATTGCCATACCCTATTTTTTCATACTATAAAGAAAAAAACACAGAGGAAATACTAATATTAATGTCATTATCTAACCTTCATCCTGTCCTTTAAGAAATTTGCGGGTGCTCTTCAAAAGATTGGACCTCATTCTTGTTAAGTGATCCAGAAGATTCCGTCTTGGTATGTCATAAGCATTTCTAAATGTCTGTGGTTTCAAATCCTATGGTTGAAACATTTAAAGACAAATTTATTTTCAAGTGTAGAATTGAGAGACTAAAATCTCTGGCTTATAACACAGCTTTGGAAATAAGATATATAAGTTATCTAGTTAAGAAAATTAAATATCTTATAAAACCAATTTCCAAATTGTAAAAACTGTGAAGGTTTTTAAAAACACTCGTGGTAAAATTTACATACATAAAATCACCTACTTTAAGTATACAGTTTGATGTGTTAGTAAATTGACAGCTGTGAAACCATCCCCACAATCCAGGTTTTAGAACACTTCCATTACCCCTGAAAGTTCCTTGTGCCCATTTGTAGTCAACCCTCATTCCCATCCCCAGGCTACCATTGATACGCTTTCTGTCTCTCTGTATTCCGTTTTATAAACAGAATCTCACAATATACAATCTTTTGCATCTGGCTTTTCCACTTAGCATGTTGTTTTTGATATTCATCCAGGTTGTGGGTGTGTTAGTAGTCTGTGCCTTTTTATTGCATTAGATGGATATGCCACATCTTCTTTATTCGGTCAGCAACTGATGAACACTTGGGCCATTTCCAGTGTGGGGCTATTACGAATAATACTGCTGTGAACATTTGTGTGAGAGCCTTTATACGGCCATTTTTACTTCACTTGGGTAGATACCTACACGTAGAATTGCTAGTTGGGTTGTATAGCAAGTGTATGTTTAATTTTTAAGAAACTGCACACTATTTTCCATCAGGAACGTATGAGAGTTCCAGCTGCTCCGCATCCCAACCAACATGTGATTCTCTTCAGTCTTTTAAAGTTCATTCATTGTAGCGGGTGTGAAGTGGCGTCTCATTATGACTTTAACCTGCATTTCCCCGATGGTTGCTGACGTTGAGTGTTGTTTCATGTGCCTGTGTGCCATCTGTATATCTTCTTTGGTGTCTGTTCATCAAATATTTTGGCTGCTTTTTTTTATTGGGTTGTCTTTTTATTATTAAGTTGTATGAGTTCTTTATATATTCTTATATGGAGTCCTTTATTTGATATATGCTTTTTTTTCCACCCTGTAGCTTGCCTGTCCATTTCTTTGGAAGAGCAAAATTTTTTCATAGAGTTTAATTTATCTATTTTTTTTGGTCTGTGCTTTTTGTGTTGTATTTTACAAATCTCTGCTCTCCCAAGGTCACAAAGATTTTCTCCTAGAAGTTTTATAGTTTTAGTTCTTACATGTAAGCCCATGATCACTTCAAGTAATGTGAAGTAAGGGACAAGGCTCACTGTTTTGCATATATATATATATATATTTATATATTTATATATATATACACACAATTGTCCCAGCACCATTTGCTGAAAAGTCTTCTCGCCCACTCAATTATTTTGACACCTCTGTTAAAAATTGACCACATGTGTGAGGGACCATTTCTAGACTCTACTCTCTTTTTCTAATCTATACGTTTATTCTTCTTTCAACACCACACTGTTGTACCTTTATAGTAAGTTTTGAAATCAGACAGTGTAAGCTCTCCAACTTAATTCTTCTCTTCCAAAATTGTTTTAGCTATTCTAGGACCTTTATATTTACATGTAAATTTTAGAATCAACTTGTCGGTTTCTTCAAAAAGCCTGCTGGGATGAAGATCTTTTTAATAATGAGTATTACAAGCATTTTAGGGTGAGAACATGCTGTGTCCGAGGTCATCAGTGTAAGTACCAAAGTTCAGTGAAACTGTAGTGACTTAACTCTACCCTTAGCTACATAACTTTAAGCAATCTCTAAGCCTGTCTTCTCATCTATAAAATGAACGGGTTAGTTTACTCTTCATCAATCCATCCACACATGCACAACGTTAGTTTAAATTCTAAAATGCAATGATTCAACGCTGCAGAGGTATAGAGATACTTCTTAAAATTCTGGCAAATGAAATGCCAGTTAACAGAAAGAATGATTTATTCAAAAAACCATAACAGAATATAACTACAGTAGCACTAAATTCATATGACTATTACCTTATTTAGCAGAGCCACCTGGAACCCAGTGTACTCCTTCATATTAAGGTCTAGCAGTCTGGGAGGAACATCCTCTGAAATTCCCTGGAGCAACTGCTGAAAATCTTTCCTACATGCCGTTGATACGCCGTGTGATCGGCTTCGGACTTTAATGCCGGTTTCCTGTACTACTTTTTTGCCTACAGATCCGATAACTCGATCAGATTCTATTTTGGCCTGAATTAAAAATAAACAAGAGTTGTCTTGATATAAAGTAAATTGTGAAACCAGATACTAATAGTCAGTTTTGGTCTTCTATAAATTAAATATTTATTATATTAAAAAAGGGATATAAGACATTAAAAACTGAAGTAGCATAGTTTATATCAGGTACTCAGTAACTAAACATTTTTAAAACAATAATGCCTTATGACTTTAAATCATTATAACTCTAAACTTTTGGACAGAGCAAACAAATTCAACTTCAATTCGTTATTTACTAAAACTCGCGAAACTCTAAGCAAGAGCCACCAGAGCTGAGATGCAGACCTTATCGGAGAAGACTTGGCCGTGGCTCTTTGGACTGCAGAGAAGTCACTGTGGTCTCATGGTGGAACCTACTAAAGATCCACCCTCTAGGGTGCTGGAAAAGGCCACTCATGGGGAAGCCTCTGACTGCTGGCTGCCATAACCTGCGAATGCTATGCACTGAAGAGGCCACCCGTGCTGCCGGAGTCAGGCAGGAGAGAAGCCGCACCGCTGCAGAAGCCTGCCGTGCTGGCGAGCAGACCCACCACCGGGGCTGTGCTCTGCTCTTTCCCATATACCACAATGCTACTGCTTAAATTTGGGTTCTGCAGTCGAGTTTTTAGGCTAAAGTGATATTACTAAAATTATGTCCTTTTGAAAAATCTTTACTAAGTATAAATAAATGTCCTATGTACATTAAAAAAAAAAACTCTCTACACTTAAACCAAGGAGCCCTGGTGGTGCAACGATTAAGTGTCAGCTGCTAACCAAAAGGCTGGTGGTTGGAAGCCATCCAGTGCCTGCACATAAATAACATAAACAGTATATTACAAGCAGTGTGTACACTTCAGTTCAATCCAAATGGTTAATGTCCTATGAAATACATTATTCTTCTAGTACTTTCGATATCTCTAACTTAACTAGTTGTCAAAATGCAGGTTGAGAGGTGTGCTTTCCACTGAAAAACGACACCGCTTTTTGCCACGCCTGTGAACGTTCAGTTATGTGCTAATAGCAGTGTCTTTAAGTAAATATCGATATGATTATTTTTTCTAATTTTCTATCACGTCTGAATTGGGGATAAACCCAGTGCCATCGAGTCGATTCCGACTCATAGCGACCCTACAGGACAGAGTAGAACTGCCCATTAGAGTTTCCAAGGGGAAAGATCTGTCAATCTGCTTCTGTAAAGATTACAGCCTAGAAAACCCTATGAGGCAGCTCAACTCTCTCACGTTGGGTTGCTATGAATCAGAATCGACTCGATGGCACTGGGTTTATCCTCAATTCAGACGTGATAGAAAATTAGAAAAAATAATCATATCGATATTTACTTAAAGGCACTGCTATTAGCACATAACTGAACGTTCACAGGCATGGCAAAAAGCGGTGTCGTTTTTCAGTGGAAAGCACACCTCCCAACCTGCATTTTGACAACTAGTTAGGTTAGAGATATCGAAAGTACTAGAAGAATAATGTATTTCATAGGACATTAACCATTTGGATTGAACTGAAGTGTACACACTGCTTGTAATATACTGTTTATGTTATTTATGACCAGAATGGCAAAATTCAGTGTTTTTACAAACGCTTCAGTAGAAACTCCCGTTTTGAAAGAGAAAATTCTGCAGAATTTAAAAGATAAAGCAAAAGAAATGGATACTTTTTTCTAAGAAAAATAACTTTCTAATATAAATTTCTCAAAAGAAAATGTTCACATATAGGAAGTCTAGGGACACACTAATGATGCCATTTTTCGTAAACTAAGAATTATTATGAAACTTTAAAATTAAACTAACATTTCATGTATTAAGAAAACGTTCTGCATCCCACTTTGGTGAGTGGTGTCTGGAGTCTTAAACACTAGCAAGCGTCCATCTAAGATGCATCAATTGGTTTCAACCCACCTGAAGCAAAGGAGAATGAAGAACACCAAAGACATACAGTAAAGATGAGCCCAAGAGACAGAAAGGGCCACATGAACCAGAGACTACATTAGCCTGAGACCAGAAGAACTAGATGGTGCCTGGATACCACTGATCACTGCCCTGACAGGGAACAGAACAGAGTATCCCTAACAGTGCAGGAGAACAGTGGATGTAGATCTCAAATTCTTGTAAAAAGACCAGACTTAATGGTCTGAGACTAGAGGGACCCTGGAGGTAATGGTCCCCAGACCCTTTGTTAGCCCAAGACCGGAACCATTCCCGAAGCCAACTCCAGACAGGGATTGGACTGGACTATAAGATAGATAATGATACTTGGTGAGGAGTGAGCCCTTTGGCTCACGTGGACACACAAGACTATGTGGGCAACTCCTGTCTGAAGGTGAAATGAGAAGGACGAGGAGGACAGGAGCTGGTTGAATGGACACAGGGAATACAGGGTGGGGAGGAGGAATGTGCTGTCTCATTAGGTGGGGAGAGCAGCTAGGAGTAAAAAAAAAAGAAAAAAAAATTTAACATTTCAAAACATAGCAGACTATGAGACAGAATTATGTTAACATATGATATATCTGCTTTAAAATACAATATATAAATGTAATGCAATTCCATTCAAACCATTAAGAACTAGCATCTGGCTTGTTACCATATTAACCAAAACCAATTACAATACTTAGAGGCTCACTCTATTTCTTGACATTACCTGTTGACTCAATTTTTTGAGGTATGAAATGACACTGTAACTAAGTCCATATTCCATACTGTCTGCTATTAGGTTAGGTGCTCCCATCATTCTAACAGCTTTCTTCAAGGGCTACAGGAAAAGAGGAAACATCATTCAATATTAAGCTTTAAAAGTTATGGCTACATGTATAAGAAATCAGTTTTAAAAATTTCTCCAAAAAGATTTCCCTTTCTTTTCCTCAATAAAGAAGGGAGTAACGTAATCATATTTGTATTTCGGCAAAATGTTTGTCAGTGGCATAAAAGGCAGTTTGAAATAGAGTTAAAAAGGATTAGAGGCCATAATAATACCAGGAACAAACAAGGGTTATCATGGGATAAAATGAGTTAATACATGTAAAGGACTTATAAAAGAAAGCATCTTGCTCATAGTAAGCATTCAGCAGCTGTTAACCATGACTATTATTATAATTAGCTGAGATTAAATTAAAAACAACCAAGAAACAAGATCTGAAAGAAAAATAAGAAGGAAAAATATTTACTATAGACATGGTATAGTGAAATAATTTTCAATTTTAAGGGGATGCAAATTGAGACTGTCTTTGTGCAATGAAAAATAGCGCTAGCAGGAGTGTCCAGCACATGTGCATGGAATACAGCCAGTAAAGGGATGATAATAACTGATACACAGAAAGAATAAATATTGGAATCAAATGAGAATTAAACCCCAGCTCTGATATTTAATATCCATATAAGTCCTCAGAGTTGCAATAAAATGTAAATGAGTCAACAAATGCAAGTTCCCCATTCTAAGTGATTCTTCTTTTTCATCCTTTTACATGGCAGGCTCTACGTGCTGGACACTCACACAACTTTTCTCTTACAACTCTAACATGTTATGATTTTCAAAACTTCAGAAAATAATCTTCTAATTACATTAGGGATATATTTAAAAAAGATTAGTTATAGCCAAATGCTATAATATTCCTGGATCAAAAGCATAAGTGTTTAAAAGTGTAGGTTTTTTTGTTAAGAAGTTACTTTTCCTAAATTAATTAATGTATGTAAATAATATGTATGTTTTTGGTCTTATCTACCAAAACACAGCAGTTTTTAAGTAATCAGGTTTTCTAAACGTATATGGTTCTATGAGAATATATACTTATCTACCTAAAAAGGCATTTCTAGAGACTTGGGAAATAATGCAACAAAAAAAATTTTGTACCTTTAAAGAGAAAACAATTATAACACTGCAATTTAAAAAGCATTATAACAAAGTTAAGAGACTAAATACTAAAGTCAGACTAGACTGCCTGGGGCTGAATCCCAGCCTCCCACACCCCCACATATATTAGCTATGTAGCTTTGGACAAATTTCTTAGCCATTTAGTGCCTTAGGTTCCTTATCTGTGAAATAGGAGTGACGGTTTTTACCTCACAGGCTTATGACATGAACTGAACGACGTTCACATGTGTAAAGTGCCTCGGACAGCGCCTGACCTATGGCAAGCGTTATGCAGGTGTTTCCTATCAGCATCATCACTGCCATTCTATCAGCCACTAAAACACATCTTTATCATTCCATCTGTATTGATAAAATGGTCATTTGTACACCCAATTTTCATGACATTTAATCTATAACAGCAATAAATAAAGGTTTATAATAATACCTAGGGTAAACTATAGGCATTATATAAAATTTTATATAAGATCTATTTTTAAAAATAATAATATTCTTACCCCAAGATAGTAGGGAGGCATTGTTTTCAGGTAACTTTCAAACGACTGTCTCCATTTCAATGTTGGTTTTGCTTTATGTACTTTAAACAAGTCATCTAAGAATGTACATTATGAACAAAGTATCATCACTCAATGTTTTCATGCATAAAAATCAAGTCAAAAAAGTTCCATTTTTAAAGTCTGTGTTTTGTTATTTCTATGACAGAGTAGCATCAGACACAAGTTTTTAATAAAATTCGAAGCAGGAAAACTTCTGGTCCTGGGGTTTTCTCTTAATAATACCATTTAAAAATGAAAAGGTGCCAATTATGGTCTAAAATTATATGTAATAATAAAGGCAGAATCAGAAATACACAAGAAAAAAATCCATATCCTGCGTAGACCTGGACACAAAACAGATTAGAGGACAGAAACAAAGTATGCACAACGTCTTCTGTAAAATATACCTACTTTCACCTATAGCACAATTAAGAAAAAAATATATATGTGTTGTGTGTGTATATATATAAAAGTGTATATATATATATACACCTACAAATTTTTTACTACAACTTTTAAATCTGAGTGGATTCCATGAAGGGAGGGAAGTCTTCTCTAACAGCAGTCCTCAAAAAATTACAGCCAGATGATACTTAGAAACTAACTTTGAACTTTTATCATACATTATTTTGAGATAGATCCCCTTATTTTAAAAAGTTTTTTCCAAATGAAAATTAAAGCATAAATTCCCTGAAAGAAAATACACTAAGACCTTGTGCATATATAATGCTTTTACAAAATATGTTTTGTTTAACAGAAGCCCTGCATTACCAATTCTACCTAACTTATAGAAAAAATTCAAATATTTCATTTAAAATTTAATATACCTTTATTAGTCTGTAGAATAAAGGTGTTTTGACACCAACTTTCAATTTGCCACAAACGTAAACAGGCTGTTATAAAAAAACTCTTTAGAAAGGCTTAACATTTTCAAATATTAAATACATCTTCATTAGTTCCCAGAAGACAAGAAAAACTGCACAGAGATGTTCCCCAAGTTCCTTTTTAGAAAACTTTTTCTATGCTGAGCCACAGAAAATGTTACAGAATTACTTACCTAAAAGGGGAAGGAGGACTGGATAATTGTAAGGCATCACAAATAAGTTGACACAGTTCAGTGCTGTACTGGCTTTCAAGTAACCGAAAGGATGACCGAGTTCACTATATTTTGCACTATTGCTCACATATACCTGTTTAAAAAGGAGTTGTTAAAACTTCGTATTTAATAACCTTTAAAGAATGTTAACGTAAACCACCGACGCAATTTAAGTTTTTAAGAAACATCTCACTTAAATTTTTACATCACTACAATTGTTCAGCTTACCTGCCAACATGTCTGAGGAGATTTCCTTTCCAGGATAAACTGAGTCAGCGGTGAAGGTTCCAACTCATATTTGTCAAAAGGCAATTTGTCAATAACCATTGGTTCACAGTCTGTACAGGAAAACTTCACTACCGGATGAGATGTACGAGGTGGCTAGAGGGAAAGTCTTATTATTACTATCTCCACAAAACACCAGGAACAAACTCATTGTAAGTATTTTGATATCACTATCAAAATATACTCCATTCCTCAGTTTTGCTAGTAAGAGTCTGATCTTTACTATTAAAAGCACCATTACATAAAATACTTTAAAATATAATACATGAATTTTTTTAATATTCACAAGAAAAACATTTCAAAACCTATACAAAATGAAAATCTTCTTAGATCTTAAAGTAAAATTTATCAAATAAGTTAAATGCAATATTTCAGAATTAAATAAGTACTCTTTAATGTTTACATCTAAGAAATATGAAATGTATAGGAATCTTCATAAGTCTCATTTGAAGCAATTTAATTACTTGTATACATTTTTTTTTTTTATACATTAGCAGGTTCCAAACTGAGCATACATCTTGATCAGTAAAAAGTTTATTTAATATATAATCAATTAAGACATATATACTTATTATATGTTATTAATGTATTCTATACATAATAAAACATATACAAAAGCAATATTAAAATAGAAGAAAAATAAGCATAAATAGAAGTTCTAATGTTTTCTTCTCTACTTTAATGGGCTGTTTCGGTTACTCCCGTGGTATGCACACCCTACCTTGTAGACCCTTGTTCTAGGAGCATAGAAGATATAGGACGATTAAAAAGGCATAGCATTCTCCTATTTACCTCTTTCTTAGTAGTTTCCTTCCTGAGAAATCTCACCAATTATGAAGAAAATATGAGCTATGTGGAAATAATTTAAAATTTCACAGCTATAAAGGATTCTATCGGACTCAAGTGGCTCCCAAACCTACTGTGCTGGTCCCAGATCTCTCGTTTCTCTCCTGTATCCAACTGCCTACTAGACATAGCCTGACTCTTCTAGAGGACCCTTAAACACACTATATCTGATTCATTATTTCTCCTCCAGACCAAAAAACCTGTTCTAAAAACCTAGATGCTATCCTTGATGTCTCCCTCTTATCCCCCATAGTTAGCTGTCTCAAAGACCTAGCTAGATAAAATGATACCACAAATTCTAAGATGCAGTACAACACATAAAACATGAGAGGTGCTCAATATAAGTTGCTTTCTTTGTCAATACTAAATTCTCACTTTTCTAGAAATGTATCTTCTACTTCTTACCACTGGAATTCAACCCTTCATCATTTCTTATCAGACTAAATTAGTAAAATCACTTTTTAATTAGTCTTCCTAGCTAATTAGTCCTCTTCCAGTTTCAACCACAGCCACGTCAGCCCATTATTGTTATGAAATGTAAGTATGACCACGTAATTTCTCTCCCTAAAATTATCCCGTAAAAGTAGCTTCCGATCACCTAAAA
Organism: Loxodonta africana; assembly: GCF_030014295.1. Lineage (NCBI taxonomy): Eukaryota > Metazoa > Chordata > Mammalia > Proboscidea > Elephantidae > Loxodonta > Loxodonta africana. Next base: position 73,293,627 of record NC_087358.1, read on the forward strand.
ATAGAGTTCAGACTCTTTTAATATTACATGCAGAGATCTTTGATGATCTGGTCCCTGTATGCCTTTCAGCCACAATGCCACACGGGCCCTGTGCTCCAGCCAGGCATACCTGCAGTTACCCAAATATGTCATCATCTTTCAAGTTCCTGTGTTTCACATGTTACTTCTGACCACTTTATTATTTTCTTTCTTCCACATTTTGCAAACCAAAGATGAGTTGGCAAGGACCAACCTCTAAGAGGCCTCTTCCCTGACACGCTTTCACACCTTGTACCCCAAACATATACCAGGCAGTTAGGCACTACCTGCCCTGGGCTCTGCTGCAAATCTCCATTACAGGTAGCATATTACGCTTGAGTATGTTTACATGTCTGCCCAGCCCATAAAATGCTGAGCTTCAAAAGGACCAGCACTAGGTTTTATTCATCCGTGCTCCCGTGCCCAGCATACAGGATACATAACATATTGAATGAAACTTATTTTTTGGATAAAAATATTGAAATCCAAAGGGAAATATGGAGAAAAAATGGTATAGAACTTGTCTAATTTTAATCCAAGAAAAGAAAATTTTGCATGTATTTTTTTTTTTCATCTAATCGATGAACAATCCCATGAGACAGGAGCGATCGATGAACAATCCCATGAGACAGGAGCTAGTATATCGATTTAACAGATTTTGGGAAACCGAGGCTTACAGAAGATAATTAACCAAAGTCACCCAGCTAATCACCAATAGAACCATGATTCAAATTCAAAATCAGTCTCTAAAAAATTACATCTCAGGCGGCGCCAAGATGGCGGACTAGGTACACAGTACCTCGGATCCCTCTTGCAACAAAGACTCGGAAAAACAAGTGAATCGATCGCATACATAACAATCTACGAACCCTGAACAACAAACACAGATTTAGAGACCGAGAACGAACAAATAGGGGAAAGCAGCAACTGTTTTCAGAGTCTGGAGCCAGCGTCCCAGTCAGGTAACCTTGGCGCCGGGCTTAGGTCTGCGCATGGGGGGCTGAACACAAAATCTTGTGACGGCTAAAACAAGGGGCACAGCCCTACCCCCCTGAACTGACCCCGGGAGGGGGCCCAGTCGGTCTGCGCAGGCAGTGTGGCGACGCAGCTGGTGGGAGAAGCCCCTGGAAGGCAGTGACTGGTTTTGGAGCCGGGAGTGCAGCGTACCAGCCGGGGAAGCTTGGCACCGGCATTTGACTGGGCGCTATCACGGCGCAAGCACGGGGCGCAGCCCTACTCCCCTGAATTAACCCCGGGAAGGGGGCCCAGCCAGTCCGCAGGGGCGGCGCGGCAACGCGGCTGATCGGATGAGAAGTCCCAGGGAGGCAGCGACTGATTTTGGAGCCGGGACTGCACCGTCCCAGCAGGGGAATCTTGACGCTGGACTTTGGACTGGCAGCGGAGGATCTGACCGCGGCTTCGGCGGGCCAGACACTCGGGGGGCAATCTCCACACAGCCAGCACACATAAGCGACACGCCCCTCGGGAATCTCAGATAAAATAGTCATTCCAAGCAAGATAAGCAACTTTGGCTATATTCCTGGGTGCTACTCTCCTGTTTCTCTGAACCCTCCCCCACCCTTCCCAGGCGGCTTCATTAACATTGGAATTTCCTGAGCCAGAGGGAGAACGGCTCCGATTCTGCAGCGGCTTTGCTTTTCCCTTTTTTTGTTTTTTTTTTTTTTGGTCTTTTCCTAATCCATTCTTCCGGCCTGAGAGAAGGAACCACAAAAAACCCAGGGACTAAAAATCCATCTCTAATTGGACTAAAAACACAGAACCAGCTACAGCCAAGCATATATGATCCAAATCTCAGGCTTTCATCCTTACAGGGAACAACGTGGCGGTTATAAACCAAAGGCAGTTCTGGTAGGGATCTGACTACATTTTTTTTTTAGCAGATTTTCTGGAAAAACAAGTTTCCCAGGTCTGATATCTCTGCTTATTCAACAGAGCCCTAACTGACCCACAACAGGAAACTGAAGGCTGAAGCTCCCCCCAGACCACCTAGCCTCTTGCCTTAGGGGTCTAAGGAGGGTGACACCTACCAATCAGTAGAGGTACTGGCACTGGGGGCCTAAGGTACACCTGCAGTGCCCTCCCACCAAGGTGCTATAGGAATAGAGACACACCTACCTTACTGACACTTGGGGGAAGCCTGTCAGCATCCTGCCCCCCCTGGAGGGTGAACCCCAGCTGCTAATAGAATCTGGTGCACACAACTATCACCACTACTTCTCGAGGTGGATAGGTGTTAGGGTGCAGCAAACGCTTGATGACCCAAAATCAGAGTCTACTCAAGAATAGTGAATAGACTCAGGCATATATATCTGGAAACAGTCCAAACCAGCTGGTAATAGGTGATAAGTAAGTCAAGGGCTACAACAAACAAAACAGCACAATCTAGTAGCCCATCCACGTATATTGAAAGAAAACAAAACAAGATAAGACTCAGTGAGCAAATATAGAATAAATCACTACTTTATATCTTAGTGATGGCTCGGACACAGCAGTCGATATCAAACCACATAAAGAAGCAGACCATGACAGCTTCTACAACCCCCCAAACAAAAGAATCAAAATCTTTCCCAAATCAAGATACAACCCTGGAATTATCAGATACAGAATATAAAAAACTAATTTACAGACTGCTTCAAGACATCAGGGATGACCTCAGAAATGAAATAAGGCAAACTGCAGAAAAAGCCAAGGAACACACTGATAAAACTGTTGAAGAACTCAAAAAGATTATTCAAGAACATAGTGGAAAAATTAATAAGTTGCAAGAATCCACAGAGAGACAGCATGCAGAAATCCAAAAGATTAACAATAAAATTACAGAATTAGACAACGCAATAGGAAGTCAGAGGAGCAGACTCGAGCAATTAGAATGCAGAGTGGGAAATCTGGAGGACCAGGGAATTAACACCAACATAGCTGAAAAAAAATCAGATAAAAGAATTAAAAAAAATGAAGAAACCCTAAGAATCATGTGGGACTCTATCAAGAAGGATAACTTGCGTGTGATTGGAGTCCCAGAACAGGGAGGGAGGACAGAAAACACAGAGAAAATAGTTGAAGATCTGCTGACAGAAAACTTCCCTGACATCATGAAAGACGAAAGGATATCTATCCAAGATGCTCATCGAACCCCATTTATGATTGATCCAAAAACAAAAACACCAGGACATATTATCATCAAACTTGCCAAAAGCAGAGATAAAGAGAAAATTTTAAAAGCAGCCAGGGAGAAAAGAAAGGTCTCCTTCAAGGGAGAATCAATAAGTTCAGACTACTCAGCAGAAACCATGCAGCCAAGAAGGCAATGGGATGACATATACAGAGCACTGAAGGAGAAAAACTGCCAGCCAAGGATCATATATCCAGCAAAACTCTGTCTCAAATATGAAGGCGAAATTAAGATATTTACAGATAAACACAAGTTTAGACAATTTGCAAAAACCAAACCAAAGCTACAAGAAATACAAAACAGAACATCCTGATATCAACTCAAATAGGGAAATCACAAAAACAAATTAAGATTAATTAAAAAAAAAAAATGCTCAAAACAGGGAATCATTGAAGTCAATATGTAAAAGATCACAATAATCAAAAAGAGGGACTAAATACAGGTGGCATAGAACTGCCATATGGAGAGGGATACAAGGCGATATAGAACAATACAAGTTAGGTTTTTACTTAGAAAAATAGGGGTAAATATTAAGGTAACCACAAAGACGTATAACAACTCCATAACTCAAGATAAAAGCCAAGAAAAACGTAACGACTCAACAAACATAAAGTCAAACGCTATGAAAATGAGGATCTCACAATTTACTAAGAAAAACGTCTCAGCACAAAAAAATATGTGGAAAAATGAAATTGTCAAGAACACACATAAAAAGGCATCAAAATGACAACACTAAACACTTATTTATCTATAATTACGCTGAATGTAAATGGACTAAATGCACCAATAAAGAGACAGAGAGTCTCGGACTGGATAAAGAAACACGATCCATCTATATGCTGCCTACAAGAGACACACTTTAGACTTAGAGACACAAACAAACTAAAACTCAAAGGATGGAAAAAAATATATCAAGCAAACAATAAGCAGAAAAGAAGAGGAGTAGCAATATTAATTTCTGACAAAAGACTTTAGACTTAAATCCACCACAAAGGATAAAGAAGGACACTACATAATGATAAAAGGGACAATTGATCAGGAAGACACAACCATATTAAATATTTATGCACCCAATGACAAGGCTCCAAGATATATAAATCAAATTTTAACAGAACTGAAAAGTGAGATAGACACCTCCACAATTATAGTAGGAGACTTCAACACACCACTGTCGGAGAAGGACAGGACATCCAGTAAGAAGCTCAATAGAAACACGGAAGACCTAACTACAACAATCAACCAACTTGACCTCATTGACTTATACAGAACTCTCCAACCAACTGCTGCAAAGTATACTTTTTTCTCTAGCGCACATGGAACATTCTCTAAAATAGACCACATATTCGGTCATAAAACAAACCTTTGCAGAATCCAAAACATCGAAATATTACAAAGCATCTTCTCAGACCACAAGGCAATAAAATTGGAAATCAATAGCAGAAAAACTAGGGAAAAGAAATCAAATACTTGGAAACTGAACAATACCCTCCTGAAAAAAGACTGGGTTATAGAAGACATCAAGGAGGGAAAAAGGAAATTCATAGAAAGCAACGAGAATGAAAATACTTCCTATCAAAACCTCCGGCACACAGCAAAAGCTGTGCTCAGAGGCCAATTTATATTGATAAATGCACACATACAAAAAGAAGAGCCAAAATCAGAGAACTGTCCCTATAACTTGAACAAATAGAAAGTGAGCAACAAAAGAATCCATCAGGCACCAGAAGAAAACAAAAAATAAAAATTAGAGCTGAACTAAATGAATTAGAGAACAGAAAAACAATTGAAAGAATTAACAAAGCCAAAAGCTGGTTCTTTGAAAAAACTAACAAAATTGATAAACCACTGGCTAGACTGACTAAAGAAATACAGGAAAGGAAACAAATAACCCGAATAAGAAACGAGATGGGCCACATCACAACAGACCCAACTGAAATTAAAAGAATCATATCAGATTATTACGAAAAATTGTACTCTAACAAATTTGAAAACCTAGAAGAAATGGATGAATTCCTGGAAAAACACTACCTACCTAAACTAACACATTCAGAAGTAGAACAACTAAATAGACCTATAACAAAAAAAGAGATTGAAACGGGAATCAAAAAACTCCCAACAAAAAAAAGCCCTGGCCCGGACGGCTTCACTGCAGAGTTCTACCAAACTTTCAGAGAAGAGTTAACACCACTACTACTAAAGGTATTTCAAAGCATAGAAAATGACGGAATACTACCCAACTCATTCTATGAAGCCACCATCTCCCTGATACCAAAACCAGGTAAAGACATTACAAAAAAAGAAAATTACAGACCTATATCCCTAAGGAACATAGATGCAAAAATCCTCAACAAAATTCTAGCCAATAGAATTCAACAACATATCAAAAAAATAATTCACCACGATCAAGTGGGATTTATACCAGGTATGCAAGGCTGGTTTAATACCAGAAAAACCATTAATGTAATCCACCATATAAATAAAACAAAAGACAAAAACCACATGATCTTATCAATTGATGCAGAAAAGGCATTTGACAAAGTCCAACACCCTTTTATGATAAAAACTCTCACCAAAATAGGAATTGAAGGAAAATTCCTCAACATAATAAAGGGCATCTATGCAAAGCCAACAGCCAACATCACTCTAAATGGAGAGAACCTGAAAGCATTTCCCGTGAGAATGGGAAGCAGACAAGGATGCCCTTTATCACCGCTCTTATTCAACATTGTGCTAGAAGTCCTAGCCAGGGCAATTAGGCTAGACAAAGAAATAAAGGGCATCCGGATTGGCAAGATGGAAGTAAAATTATCTCTATTTGCAGATGACATGATCTTATACACAGAAAACCCTAAGGAATCCTCCAGAAAACTACTGAAACTAATAGAAGAGTTTGGCAGAGTCTCAGGTTCTAAGATAAAGATACAAAAATCACTTGGATTCCTCTACATCAACAAAAAGAACATCAAAGAGGAAATAACCAAATCAATACCATACACAGTAGCCCCCAAGAAGATAAAATACCTAGGAATAAATCTTACCTAGGATGTAAAAGACCTATACAAAGAAAACTACAAAGCTCTACTACAAGAGATTCAAAAGGACATGCTTAAGTGGAAAAACATACCTTACTCATGGATAGGAAGACTTAGCATAGTAAAAATGTCTATTCTACCAAAAGCCATCTATACATACAATGCACTTCCGATCCAAATTCCAATGTCATTTTTTAAGGTGATAGAGAAACAAATCACCAACTTCATATGGAAGGGAAAGAAGCCTCGGATAAGTAAAGCATTACTGAAAAAGAAGAAGAAAGTGAGAGGCCTCACTCTACCTGATTTCAGAACCTATTATACAGCTACAGTAGTCAAAACAGCCTGGTATTGGTACAACAACAGGCACATAGACCAGTGGAACAGAATTGAGAACCCAGATATAAATTCATCCACATATGAGCAGCTGATATTTGACAAAGGCCCAGTGTCAGTCAATTGGGGAAAAGATAGTCTTTTTAACAAATGGTGCTGGCATAACTGGATATCCATTTGCAAAAATATGAAACAGGACCCATACCTCACACCATGCACAAAAACTAACTCCAAGTGGATCAAAGACCTAAACATAAAGACTAAAACGATAAAGATCATGGAAGAAAAAATAGGGACCACCTTAGAAGCCCTAATACAAGGCATAAACAGAATACAAAACATTACCAAAAATGATGAAGAGAAACCCGATAACTGGGAGCTCCTAAAAATCAAACACCTATGCTCATCCAAAGACTTCACCAAAAGAGTAAAAAGACCACCTATAGACTGGGAAAGAATTTTCAGCTATGACATCTCCGACCAGCGCCTGATCTCTAAAATCTATATGATTCTGTTAAAACTCAACCACAAAAAGACAAACAACCCAATCAAGAAGTGGGCAAAGGATATGAACACACACTTCACTAAAGAAGATATTCAGGCAGCTAACAGATACATGAGAAAATGCTCTCGATCATTAGCCATTAGAGAAATGCAAATTAAAACCACGATGAGCTTCCATCTCACTCCAACAAGGCTGGCATTAATCCAAAAAACACAAAATAATAAATGTTGGAGAGGGTGCGGAGAGATTGGAACTCTTATACACTGCTGGTGGGAATGTCAAATGGTACAACCACTTTGGAAATCTATCTGGCGTTATCTTAAACAGTTAGAAATAGAACTACCATACAACCCAGAAATCCCACTCCTCGGAATATACCCTAGAGAAACAAGAGCCTTCACACATACAGATATATGCACACCCATGTTTATTGCAGCTCTGTTTACAATAGCAAAAAGCTGGAAGCAACGAAGGTGTCCATCAACGGATGAATGGTTAAATAAATTGTGGTATATTCACACAATGGAATACTACGCATCGATAAAGAACAGTGACGAATCTGTGAAACATTTCATTACATGGAGGATCCCGGAAGGCATTATGCTGAGCGAAATTAGAGGCAAAAGGACAAATATTGTATAAGACCACTATTATAAGATCTTGAGAAATAGTATAAACTGAGAAGAACACATACTTTTGTGGTTATGAGGGGGGGAGGGAGGGAGGGTGGGAGAGGGTTTTTTACTGGTTAATTAGCAGATAAGAACGGCTTTAGGTGAAGGGAAGGACAACACTCAATACATGGAAGGTCAGCTCAATTGGACTGGACCAAAAGCAAAGAAGTTTCCAAGATAAAATGAAAGCTTCAAAGGTCAGTGGAGCAAGGGCGGTGGTTTGGGGACCATGGTTTAAGGGGACTTCTAAGTCTATTGGCAAAATAATTCTATTATGAAAACATTCTGCATCCCACTTTGAATTGTGGCGTCTGGGGTCTTAAATGCTAACAAGCGGCCATCTAAGATGCATCAGTTGGTCTCAACCCACCTGGAGCAAAGGAGAATGAAGAACACCAAGGTCACACGACAACTAAGAGCCTAAGAGACAGACAGGGCCACATGAACCAGAGACCTACATCATCCTGAGACCAGAAGAACTAGTTGGTGCCCAGCCACAATCGATGACTGTCCTGACAGGGAGCACAGCAGAGAACCCCTGAGGGAGCAGGAGATCAGTGGGATGCAGACCCCAAATTCTCATAAAAAGACCAAACTTAATGGTCTGACTGAGACTAGAGGAATCCCGGTGGTCATGGTCCCCAAACCTTCTGTTGGCACAGGACAGGAACCATCCCCGAAGACAACTCATCAGACATGAAAGGGACTGGACGGTGGGTAGGTGAGAGATGCTGATGAAGAGTGAGCTAATTATATCAAGTGGTCACTTGAGACTGTGTTGGCATCTCCTGTCTGGAGGGGGGATGGGAGGATAGAGAGAGTTGGAAGCTGGCAAAATTGTCACGAAAGGAGAGACTGGAAGGGCTGACTCATTAGGGGGAGAGCAAGTAGGAATACGGAGTAAGATGTATATAAACTTATATGTGACAGTCTGACTTGATTTGTAAACGTTCACTTGAAGCTCAATAAAAGTTAATAAAAAAAAATTACATCTCATTTCAGTATCAACACTTCTTATTTGAAATTTATTTTCAAATATTGAAATTTATAAAAATTCCCTTTCCTCTAAAACATCCTTCAGTTAACTAAATTTTGCCAGTTACTTTTCATATTATCTATTTCTTATGATTCTCTCATCATCTTACATTGAACTCTTACTGTCTCCTACCTGGACCATAGCAATAGCCCTCTTGCCAGCTGCCTGCCTTCCAACTCACTTCCCTTCCAACTTTGCTGCATGTAACAACCACTAGATTAACTTTCCTAAAGCAGCACGTAAAAATGCCACTCTGTTAAAACATCTTCAACTGCTCTTTGATCCCCACTGAAAAAAAAAAGCTCAAATTCTTTAACCTCAGCCTTCAGAGTCATCAGCAATTTGACTTATTTAAATAGTAATCTCAAGGTCCTATATACATGTTATGATCCACCCAAATTCAGCTACTTGTCATTCCTCCAAATACAACTTGTTCTTTTTTACTTCCATACTTTTTGCTCCTACCATTTCCTCCTCCAGTTGAAATGCTACCCGTGGTTCAAAACCCTCTATGGCTTGTGACAATTTGCAATAGACCACTTGACTAGTCAATATTAATACATACTGCTTGTAATATTGGTTTTGGATTTCTTTCTGTTAGGACTTCCAGGTACCATACAGTACTACTGCAGGCATTAAACAAATACAATAGGATGAATAACCAACAAGACAACATTGCATACAAACATGATATGAGTTGAAAGGGCTCTAGAAGAGAAAGTACACTGACCAAAGGAATGGGGAGCCTCTCTATGAGGGAAGATGAAAAAGTTATCATGGAAAAGTAATAAAGAAGATGCCTCACCAAAATTTATAAAGCCTCAATGAGTATACAATTATATACATTTTCATGTTCTACTTCATTAAATCCCTAACGAATAAAGGAAATACCACTTTACAGACTCTGTATGGACTTAAAGTAAAAATTACCCTGAAGAACTGGTACAGGTTTACATAAAAGGTTTTAAAAAGGGTTCAGTTTAATTCATAAATGATAGTTCCATGAAGTATCATTAAAGACAGCTTAGTGATCTTTGAAATACAATTCTTATCTTCTAAGGGTAATATTAAAGAGAACCACTGTCATGCTCTCCCACAAAGTATCTCCTGATGTCCTCAGATACTACAAAAAATACTAGTCTGAAAAAGAGTATACCACTAACACCGAATAAATATTATTTGTATATTTTTACCCTATGATAGTAAGAATAGTGAATACTGATAATTCACCATGATCATTCAAGAGATCTCACTGTTCCTAAAAATAATCCAGGTACACAAGACCAGAAAATCTTTTCTAACCTTAAGCCTCCAGAATGAAACACTGAAACATGCAAGTCAACACCAATCTCTGTGACTAAAAAGACTGCAGGTAAATAATCAGGATTTTCAAACCTTCATTTAAATTCTAAGTTGTGTCCCAGAGACAAATCCTCATGTCACATTATGTTGACAGTCCAAAGAGAAAATCTTGCTACATTTGTGATTCTGTATCCAGATGCCAATAATAAAAAGGTAAGGATGGTCAACAATTGAATGGATAAATAAATTATGGTACATTCACAAAATAGAATGCTGTACATTGATAAAGAACAATGATGAATCTGTAAAATATTTCATAACATGGAGGAACCTGGAAGGCATTATGCTGAGTGAAATTAGTCAGCTGCAAAAGGACAAATATTGTATGAGGCCACTATTACGAGAACTCAAGAAATAGTCTAAACAGAGAAGAAAATATTCTTTGATGGTTACGAGAGGCGAGAGGGAGAGGGGGATTCACTAATTACATAGTAGACAAAAAATAATTTAGGAGAAGGGATGGACAACACACAATACAGGAGAGGTCAGCACAACTGGACTATACCAAAAGCAAAGAAATTTTCTGAATAAACCAAACGCTGCAAGGGCCAGAGTAGCAGGGGCAGGGGTGTGAGGACCATGCTTTCAGGTGACATCTAGGTCAACTGGCATAATAAAAACTATTAAGGAGAGGTGGGGCCAAGATAGTGCAATAGACAGACGCTTCTGCGAGCCCTCTTTACAAGAAAGACCCGAAAAAACAAACCAAACGACTATATTTGTGACAAATTGGGAGCCCTAAGCATCAAAGGCAAGCTCAGACAACAAACTGAGGGGCAGAGCGAGGAAGAGGCCGTTCAGAAGTGGAGAGGAGTTACCGGACCTGAATCGCAGGGAGCCCTCAGACACCATTCCCGGAGCAGCGGCGGCGGTGGCGGCAGACTGATACCAGCGTTTGGCCACACTTTCCTCAGGGAGAAGCAGCCAGCACACAGCCTACTCACACCTCTGGAACCTGAGAAGAACGGCGCTCTCGGCAAAAGCTAAGTACTTGCATATATCTTACCGAGCCCAGCACCCACCACCCCCAAGCTGGCTTCAGCGGCTGAATCCCTGGACCTGAGACAGACCCTGCTGAGCACCTAGAGTCATCCTCCAAGCCTTAGGGAAGGAAAAAATTTGTAACTGCGGGGAAAAGATAATTTGCTAGCTCCATTAACCAGGTGAGCTCAGGACAGAAGCGGCTCCTGTCAAGGCATAAACCCTCCATGGACTTTGAGAACCTTTCCCTTCCACATGGACCTGAGTGGGCCCATTTCGGGAGAATAGACCCTGTTGGGAAACTCCAACCATTTCAACTGTGTGGTGGGGAGGTGGGTGCTTGATGTTTGACATTGCTTTGCCTCTTAAACAAGGTCATCACCTATCCACAACAGGGACCTAAGGACTGGCAGCTCCACTCAGATCACCCAGCCACCCGCGACAGGGGTCCAAACATAACTGGTACCTCCCAGTCCTAACAACCAAAACCTTTGGGTGCCCATGGTCCCTCTGCAGAACCCACCTACCACCACGCTCTAGTGAACAGAGACGCATTTTCCTCAGAGACACTCAGGGGTCAGTTCTCAGCCACCTGCCTTATTCAGAGCGTGACGCCCTGCTGCAATCAGATACCAGTACATACGCCAATCAACCCTGCCCCTCTAACACTGTAGGACAGAGCCTGTACCAAACACTTGATATCAGCTACCTGGAAACCTGAGCTGAATTCATGCAAGAAAACTAAATGGACTCCTAGACTGATAACACCTGATAACAGCTCTAGCCAGCTGGGGACAGGACACCAGAGCCCCAAAGGCGAAAATAATCAAGCTAGCTCACTCAAGCAACCCATAGGGGTATACCAAAACAAAACAAAGAAAGCAGCTATGACACAGTATCAAGCATAAAATAATAAAATAACTTACAGATGGCTCAGAGACAACAGTCAATATAAAGTCACATAAAGAAACAGGCCATGATCACCTCAACAGGCTCTCAAAACACAGAATCCCGGGATCGTCTAGATGAAAGTGCATTCCTGGAATTACCAGTGCCAGAATACAAAAGTTTAATATACAGAACCCTTCAAGACGTCAGGAAGGAAATCAGGCAATACGCAGAACAAGCCAAGGAACACACAGATAAAGCAACTGAAGAAATTAAAAAGATTATTCAGGAACATAATGAAAAGTTTAATAAGCTGGAAAATCCATTACAGACAGACATCAGAAATTCAGAAGATTAACGATAAAATTACAGAATTAGATAACTCAATAGAAAGTAAAAGGAGCAGAATTGAGAAAGTAGAAGTCAGAATTTCTGAACTCGAAGATAAATCACTTGGCACTAATATATTTGAAGAAAAATCAGATAAAAGAATTTAAAAAAATGAAGAAACATTAAGAATCATGTGGGACTCTATCAAGAGAAATAACCTATGAGTGATTGGAATACCAGAACAGGGAGGGATAACAGAAAATACAGAGAAAATTGTTGAAGATTTGTTGGCAGAAAACTTCCCTGATATTATGAAAGATGAGAAGATATCTATCCCAAGATGCTCATCAAACTCCACGTAAGGTAGATCTTAAAAGAAAGTCACCAAGATATATTATAATCAAGCTTGCCAAAACCAAAGATAAAGAGAGAATTATAAGAGCCGCGAGGGATAAAAATGAAAAGTTACCTACAAAGGAGAGCCAATAAGAATAAGCTCAGAATACTCGGCAGAAACCATGCAGGCAAGAAGGCAATGGGATGACATATTTAAGAAACTAAACGAAAAAAATTGCCTGCCAAGAATCATATATCCATCAAAACTGTCTCTTAAATATGAAGGTGAAATTAAGACATGTCCAGATAAACACAAGTTTAGGGAATTTGTAAAAACCAAACCAAAACTACAAGAAATACCAAATGGAGGTCCTTTGGTTAGAAAATCAATAATATCAGGTATCAACCCAACACTAGAACACTGGGCAGAGCAACCAGAAGTCAACCCATAAAGGGAAATCCAAAAAAACAAAGCGAGATTAAAAAAAAAAAAAAGCCAAACACAGGATAACAGCGATGTTATTACATAAAAGACAACATTAAAATAATAAAGAGGGACTAGGAAAAATAATTATACACCTGCCATATGGAGAGGAACATACGTCAATACAAGAAAAAACTCCTAGTTTTAAATTTAGAAAAATAGGGGTAAATAATAAGGTAACCACAAAGGAGAAAAACTATCCTACTCATCAAAATACAAGGGAAAAATACAGACTCAGCAGAAACAAAATCAACAACAACAAATATGAGGAAAGGACAATATATAAAGAAAATCTCAGCACATAAAATCAAGTGGGAAAAAGAAACTGTCAACACACAAAAAAAGACATCAAAATGATACCACTAAATTCATACCTATCCATAATTACCCTGAATGTAAATGGACTAAACGCACCAATAAAGAGGCAGAGAGTGGCAGAATGGATTAAAAAACAAGATCCATCTATATGTTGCCTGCAAGAGACACACCTTAGACTTAAAGACAAAAACAAACTAAAACTCAAAGGAAGGAAAAAAATATATCAAGCAAACAACAATCAAAAAAGAGCAGGAGTGGCAATATTAAGTCCTCACAAAATAGACTTGAAAGTTGAATCCATCATAAAGGATAAGGAAGGATACTATATAATGATTAAAGGGACAATACACCAAGAAGCTATAACCATATTAAATATTTATGCACCCATTGACAGGGCCACAAGATACATAAAACAAACTCTATCAGCATTGAAAAGTGAGATAGACAGCTCCACAATAATAGTAGGAGACTTCAACACACCACTTTCGGTGAAGGACAGGACATCCAGAAAGAAGCTAAATAAAGACACCCAAGATCTAAATGTCACAATCAACCAACTTGACCTCATAGACATATACAGAACACTCCACCCAACAGCAACCAAGTATACTTTCTGTTCTACTGCACATGGAACATTCTCTAGAATAGACCACATATTAGGTCGTAAACCAAGCCTTAGCAGAATACAAAACACTGAAATACTACAAAGCATCTTCTCTGACCATAAGGCCATAAAAGTGGAAATCAGTAACAGGAAAAGCAGGGAAAAGAAATCAAACACTTGGAAACTGAACAATACCCTGCTCAAAAAAGACTGGATTATAGAAGACATTAAGGATGGAATAAAGATATTCGGAGAATCCAGTGAGAATGAAAACACTTCCTATCAGAACCTTTGGGACACAGCAAAAGCAGCTCTCAGAGGCCGATTTATATCAATAAATGCACACATCCAAAAAGAAGAAAGGGCAAAAATCAAAGAATTATCCCTATAACTTGAACAAATAGAAAGAGAACAACAAAAGAAACCCAAAGGAAACAGAAGGAAACAAATAATAAAAATAAGAGCTGAACTAAATGAAATAGAAAACAGAAAAACAACTGCAAGAATTAACAAGACCAAAAGCTGGTTTTTTGAAAAAAAAAAAAAAAAATCAACAAAATTGATAAAGCACTGGCCAAACTGACAAAAGAAAAACAGGAGAGGAAGGAAATAACTCGAATAAGAAATGAGATGGGCGATATTACAACAGGCCCAGCTGAAATTAAAAGATCAGATTATTATGAAAAACTATACTCAAACAAATTAGAAAACCTAGAAGAAATGGATGAATTCCTGGAAAAACACTACCTACCTGAACTAACACAAACAGAGGTAGAACAACTAAATAGACCCATAACAAAAGAAGAGATTGAAAAGGTAATCAAAAAACTCCTATCAAAAAAAACCCCTGGTCCGGAGGGCTTCACTGCAGAGTTCTACCAAACTTTCAAAGAGTTAACACCAGTACTAAAGCTATTTCAGAGCATAGAAAAGGACAGAATACTACCAAATTCATTCTATGAAGCCACCATCTCCCTGATACCAAAACCAGGTAAAGACACCACAACAAAGGAAATTATAGACCTATATCCCTCATGAATGTAGGTGCAAAAATCCTCAACAAAATTCTAGCCAATAGAATTCAACAACATATTAAAAAAATAATTCACCATGACCAAGTGGGATTCATACCAGGTATGCAGGGATGGTTCAACATTAGAAAAACAATTAATGTAATCCATCATAGCAATAAAACAAAAGACAAGAATCACATGATTTTATCAATTGATGCAGAAAACGCATTTGACAAAGTTCAACACTCATTCATGATAAAAACTCTCAGCAAAATAGAATAGAAGGAAAATTCCTCAACATAATAAAAGGTATTTTTACACAGAGCCAACAGCCAACATCACCCTAAATGGACAGAGCCTGAAAACATTCCCACTGAGATCGGGAACCAGACAAGGATGACCTTTATCACCACTCTTAATCAACATTGTGCTGGAAGTCCTAGCCAGAGCAATTAGGCTACATAAAGAAATAAAGGGCATCCAGAACGGCAAAGAGGAGGTAAAAGTATCCCTATTTGCAGATGACATGATCTTATACACAGAAAACCCTAAGGAATCCTCCAGAAAACTACTGCAACTAATAGAAGAGTTCAGCAGAGTATCGGGATCCAAGATAAACATACAAGGATCAGTTGGATTCCTCTACACCAACAAAAAGAACATCTAAGAGGAAATCACCAAATCAATGCCATTTACAGTAGCCCCCAAGAAGATAAAATACTTAGGACGAAATCTTACCAGAGATGTAAAAGACTTATGCAAAGAAAACTACAGTACACTTCTGCAAGAAACCAAAAGAGACTTACATAAGTGGAAGAACATAACTTGCTCGTGGATAGGAAGACTTAACATTATAAAAATGTGTATTCTACCAAAAGCGATCTATACATTTAACGCAATTCCGATCCAAATCCCAACGACATTCTTTAATGAGATGGAGAAACAAATCACCAAATTCACATGGAAGGGAAAGAGGCCCCAGATAAACGAGGCATTACTGAAAAAGAAGAACAAAGTGGGAGGCCTTACTTTACCTGATTTTAGAACCTATTATACCACCACAGTAGGCAAAACAGCCTGGTACTGGTACAACAACAGATACATGGACCAATGGAACAGAATTGAGAATCCATAAATCCATCCACATATGAGCAGTTGATATTTGACAAAGGCCCCAAAACAGTTAAATGGGGAAAAGACAGTCTTTTTAACAAATGGTGCTGGCATAACTGGATATCCATCTGCAAAAAAATGAAACAAGATCCATACCTCACTCCATGCACAAAAACTAACTCAAAATGGATCAAAGACCTAAGTATAAAATCTAAAACGATAAAGATCATGGAAGGAAAAAGAGGGACAATGTTAGGAGCCCTAATACATGGCATAAACAGTATACAAAACATTATAAAGAATGTAGAACAAAAACTAGATAACTGGGAGCTCCTAAAAATCAAACACCTATGCTCATCCAAAGACTTCACCAAAAGAGTAAAAAGACTACCTACAGACTGGGAAAAAGTTTTTAGCTATGACATTTCTGATCAGCGCCTGATCTCTAAAATCTACATGATACTGCAAAAACTCAAGTGCAAAAAAGACAAATAACCCAATTAAAAAATGGGCAAAAGACATGAATAGACACGTCACTAAAGAAGACATTCAGGTAGCTAACAGATACATGAGGAAATGTTCACGATCATTAGCCATTAGAAAAATGCAGATCAAAACTACAATATTTCATCTCACTCCAACAAGGCTGGCATTAATCCAAAAAACACAAAAGAATAAATGTTGGAGAGGCTGTGGTGAGATTGGAACACTTATGCACTGCTGGTGGGAATGTCAAATGGTACAACCACTTTGGAAATTGATTTGGCGCTTCCTTAAAAAGCTAGAAATAGAGCTACCATAGGATCCAGCAATCCCACTCCTTGGAATATATCCTGGAGAAATAAGAGCCTTTACACAAACAGATATATGCACACCCATGTTTAATGCAGCACTGTTTACAATAGCAAAAAGATGGAAGCAACCAAGGTGCCCATCAACGGGTGAATGGATAAATAAATTATGGTATATTCACACAATGGAATACTACACATCGATAAAGAACATTTCCTAACATGGAGGAACCTGGAAGGCATTATGCTGAGTGAAATTAGTCAGTTGCAAAAGGACAAATATTGTATAAGACCACTATTATAAGAACTTGAGAAATAGTTTAAACTGAGAAGAAAACATTCTTTTGTGGTTAGGAGAGTGGGGACGGAGGGAGGGTGGGAGAGAGGCATTCACTAATTAGACAGCAGATAAGAACTACTTTAGGTGAAGGGAAAGACAGCACACAATACAGGGGAGGTCAACACAATTGGCCTAAACCAAAAGCAAAGAGTTTCCTGA
Organism: Loxodonta africana; assembly: GCF_030014295.1. NCBI lineage: Eukaryota > Metazoa > Chordata > Mammalia > Proboscidea > Elephantidae > Loxodonta > Loxodonta africana. The sequence goes on from NC_087358.1 coordinate 73,311,137, forward strand.
ATAAACTGAATGCTTCGAAGGCCAGCATACTAAGGGCAGGGGTCTGGGGACCATGGTTTCAGGTGACATCTAAGTCAATTGGCATAATAAAATCTATTAAGAAAACATTCTGCATCCCACTTTGAAGAGTGGCATCTGGGGTTTTAAACACTGGCAAACAGCCATCTAGGATGCATCAATTGGTCTCAACCCACCTGGATCAAAGGAGAATGAAGAACACCAAGGACACAAGGCGATTACAAGCCCAAGAGACAGAAAGGGCCACATGAACCAGCGGCTACATCATCCTGAGACCAGAAGAACTAGATGGCGCCCGGCTACAACCGATGACTGCCCTGACAGGGAACACAACAGAGAACCTCTGAGGGAGCAGGAGAGCAGTGGGGTGCAGACCCCAGATTCTCATAAGACCAGACTTAATGGTCTGACTGAGACTGGAAGGATCCTGGTGGTCATGGCCCCCAGACCTTCTGTTGGCCCAGGACAGGAACCATTCCTAAAGCCAACTCTTCAGACAGTGATTGGGCTGGATAATGGGTTGGAGAGGGATGCTGGTGAGGAGTGAGCTTCTTGGATCAGGTGGACACTTGAGACTGTTGGCATCTCCTGCCTAGAGGGGAGATGAGAGGGTGGAGGGGGTTAAAAGCTGATGAAATGGAGACAAAAAGAGAGAGTGGACGGAGAGAGCGGGCTGTATCATTAGGGGGAGAGTAATGGGGAGTGTGTAGCAAGGTGTATGTGGGTTTTTGTGTGAGAGACTGACTTGATTTATAAACTTTCACTTAAAGCACGATAAAAATTATTAAAAAAAAACTATTAAGAAAAGATTGTGCATCCCATTTTGGAGAGTGGCGTCTGGGGTCTTAAATGCTAGCAAGCGGCCATCTAAGATGCAACAATTGGTCTCAACCTACCTGGGGCAAAGGAGAATGAAGAACACTTAAGACACAAGGAAAGTATGAGCCCAAGAGCCAGAATGGACCGTGTAAATCAAAGACTACAACAGCCTGAGACCAGAAGAACTAGATGGTGCCCAGCTACAACAGATGATTGCCATGACAGGGAGTACAACAGAGAATCCCTGAAGGAGCAGGAGAGCAGTGGGATGCAGAACCCAAATTCTAGGAAAAAGATCAGGCTTAATGATCTGACTGAGACCAGAGGGATCCCAGAGGTCATGGTCCCCAGACTTTCTGTTAGCCCAAGACAGGAACCATTCTCAAAGCTAACTGTTCAGACAGGGATTGGACTGGATTACAATAAGACAGAACATGATACTGGTGAGGAGTGGCCTTCTTGGATCAAGTAGACACATGAGACTATCTAGGCAGCTCCTGTTTGGAGGGGAGATGTGGATGTGCCTAGGTGGACAGAAGCTGGCTGAATGTACATGGAAACACCGGGTGGAGAGAAGGAATGTGAGGTCTCATTAGTGGGAGAACAGCTAGGAGTACAGAGCAAGGTGTATATAAGAGACTGACTTGATTTGAATACTTTCACTTAAAGCACAATAAAAATTTTTTTTAAATATAAGGATGGTATCGGATTCTAAAGGAAACAGATACCTCATTTTTATTACTTCATTAACAATAGTTTATTATAGCATGTGGATCATCTGTCTAATCCCCCTCATGAACCACACCTCTAACTGACAGTAGTACTCAGAACTGATATAAACAGCAATTAAATGGTTACTATTACAGTCATGGTATCTCTTGTACTTACTAGTGTTGGAGAATTCTGATCCGGCCAAAAAGATTCTGGAACAGGCCAATGACCTATAGGAACCCCAGTTTTAGGATTTGGTCTGACATATATGAGCTTGTGACAACTATGCCAAGGCTGAGATCCAAAAGGCCTTGACACATCTGGCTGGCCATCTGTAGCAAAGAAATTAAAACAAAACATTTAGCATTGGGGGAAAAAAAGTTGAATTATACCCATTATTACCCAAGTTAATAAAAATGCCCTAACTCTTGTTCTTTTCTGGATTTCCCTATTTTCTTACATGGTAAAATACCACGGATTATTGCTTAATATTTAGATTAGATTAAAACTCACCAGACAATAAAGTTTGCAATTCCAACTATCAGTTCACCAGTTGAGAGGACCTCCTAAAGAACCTTTTGCTTGGCCAATCAGAACATGTAAAACATTCTCTATGGAAAATGTTTGTTTAATGAATAATAAGGGCAAGCATCCAATTTATCCGTTTCCTTATCATATCCCCAGTGCCAAAAATAGAGCCAGGCACACAGTAAATGCTAAGTAAGTATTGCTAAGTGAATATTTCTTAAAAATAATTTTAACTAAAGCCTAATAACTCCTCCAAAAAAAAAAATACTTTATGCCCATCCAGATTTAAAGCACCTACCTTAATCCAAAAGACTTGCAGCAAAACAGTGATTTTCTTTTCCAATTCAGTAAACATTTACTTACAGTGCCTAACTGTAAGTCAAGCACTAAAGCAAAAATAAATCAACACATTCCATGTCTAACAAGTTTGTTTTGTTTTAAAACCAAATGTAATAATGTGATTTTATATAGGTTTAGCATCCTCTGCTCCTTCTGTATAATCCCAACCTTTCTTCTCTGTAATCCCTCCCTCAATTACAGACTCTAGTGGCTCACCTCTCCTAACCACTGCCGTCGAGTCGATTCCGACTCACAGCGACCCGACAGAACAGAGTAGAACTGCCCCACACACCTCTCCTAAGCATCATAAATAATTTTCTAATTCTTGAAATAAGTTATATTCAGTGCAGAGAGTCCTAGCTGTAAACTGTCCATTGGTTCTAGTCTAACTCCTTATGTTGTTGTTGCTGTTAATTTAATTACCATCAAATCAATTGTGACTCATGGCAACTCCACACAGAGGCTTATCTACGGCAAATGGAACCTATGGCAAGCACGGAAATTGCACCCTTGCAGAGGTGTGTGAGCGCCCAGGGCCAATCTGTAAGTTGTGTTCCCCTACCCCAAAATTCGAGCACCCAGGGGCAATCTCTAAATTGCACCCCCCCCCCCAATTTCAGGATGAATAAATGTTGATAGCAGCAACACATGAGCAGAAATACCTGCCCCCTCTTGTCTGCCCTCCCCCCACTGTCCGGCTGCCTCAGTCAGGCACCTTTCCTATTTGTGGCGCCTGGGTATGTCACTCCACACCTCATCTGGCGCCCCCTTGCAGTTGCGCCCAGGGGCAAGTGCTGCGCTCTGCTCCCCCTTCCCCACGCCTCTGCGCCCGCGTCCACACACCTGGCACTCATCTCCTAGACAACCTCACCATAACATCACCATAACAAATACAAGTCGAGTTCCTTCATCTTTGACTTAACACACTATGGCACTACATGAAAATTACAACTGCATCTTCCTTGCTTTCATGATGAAAATTAATGTGTTCGAAGTCATTTTTTTTTTTTTTTTTCAGTTTCTTCTCTTTCTACACTCAGCAGAGCAAGATCACATACTCTGTCTTGACCCATGGTGGCTCTCAAATACAGAAGTATTAGTTTTAACCTGCTGAATGATCTCTCACAGCTGGCAATGTAAACTGAGATGGTTAGTCGAAACTGTTTGATGCCCCCCTTTCAAGTGGCACCCAGGGCATGTGCCATACTCGCCACACCTTAACTCTGCCTCTGATACATGTGCACAGTAGAACTGCAACACAGGGTCTTGAAGACTGTGACCTTTCAGAAGTAGATTCCAGGCCTATCTCCCCAGGCACTTCTGGGTGGGTTCAAACCACCAACCTTTTGGCTAGTAGTGGAGTGCTTAACTGTTTGAGACATCCAGGGACTCCTCTAACTCTTTATACCTTCTGGCTAATATAAATAGTTCATGATCAGAGAAGCTGAGAAAAAAGTTAGGTAGGGATTAGCTAGAATTAAAAGAGTTAAGCCTAATGGCAAAGGCTAGTCCTTAATTTTTGGACCCACACAAACCATTTGGTTCTGTTCAGTTTGATCCTAGGAACAGTGTAGCTAAGGAATAAACACCTAGGGTTGAACACTCTGTGAATTAGAGAACATGAGAGAGGCAAATTTATTGGAGAGGCAACAGTACAATATTAAAAAAGGAATGAGGTTTCTGGCTCTTACTAAAACTGTAAGCTATAAACAATCATTAATATCAAAAGATGACGTTAATGAACCACTATCAGTTTACCTTGATTTCCCTATTTTAATCTTCCCTCGTTACAGTAACAGTTTTGTCACCTTACTATAAAGGCCAAAATTGTAGTGATCAGTTCTACTTAAAACAACTGATAAAGCAAGTCTGTAAGTACAATAATACCTTCTACCGGAGAAGGGTCTGGTCCTGCTTTTTCAAAGTTTATTACCACCCCACTTTGCACCTTCTGCACCAAGGACTCCAGACACTGATTAAGCATTCTTGGAGAACATACTGAATATGAACGGCCTGAGATAAAAAAAAGAGTAAAACTAGTTAGTTGAAGGACTCTCACCTTTGGCAAGAAGGAACCATGGTGAGGTTACAGTACTAATAAAATTTAATGGTAAAGTTTAACTTATTTCACTATCTAATGGAAAAGTTATTTCCAATAAAACAACCAACAATTAATTCCATTTTATGAGAGCACATAATGTTAATAAAAATCTTGGTCTGTACAATGTACAAATCACAAAGAAAAAAATACATATTCTACGTATGTATATAACACTATTTCCAAATGTTACTAATATCATTTATCTTTAATACATACACACATACTTACAACATCAAGTAACTATCCCCCAATAATCTTTCTCCTACTTAGCAAAAGTACTCTCATTAAGATTAATGCTAAATACATAGGGGATATGCAGTAACTATTGAAATTGGTCTCTGGCAGTGACTGCATATTTTAAGTATCTGCAGAAAAGATGGTATTGTGTTTTTCCAAATTTCAGTTGGCTTAACTTGGGAATTTCCTATTTTTTTTAATGAATACTCCTTTCACATGTGTTAACCTACAATATATTTAGTTCAAAAGCATTAAAAATCTAGTGATTGGGAAAAAAAAAAAAAAAGATACAGGTGAAAAGATCTCCTAAACAGTGACTTTCAACAAAATTATCTGGACCTGTGCTGTCCAATACTATAGCTGCCAGCTGCGTATAGTTACTGAGAACCTGAAATGTACCTAGGTCCAATTGAGATACACAGTAAGTGTAAAACAGACACCAGATTTCAAAGGCTTAGTATTAAAAAAATGTAAAATCTCTTAATCACTTTAAAACATCAATTTCATGTCGAAATATGTGGGATACAATGGTTTAAATAAAATATATTATTGAAACTAATTTCACCTGTTTCTGTTTTTTTTTTAATGTGGCTACTAGAAAATTTTTAATTGCATACGTAGCTTGCATTATATTTCTTTTATACAGTGTTGATCTAGACCAATGCAGAAAACCTGGACCACTAAAATTCAATTTTAATTAAATATCTTGCAATATTATTTTTAGTAAGTTCAATATGATAAAGTCCTGCCCTTTTACAAACTCAACCAGTTATTTCAGAATACAGGCTACTTCACTGTATTTGACAAATCAAATTACTCATATCAATTCATTCTCAACATGTAATCTGCTAAAGGATACTCCTGGAAGAGACCATTAGGCGGTAGTGAATGACTCAAACACTCAAAAATAAGCTTTTCTTAGAAAAACAGCCATCACATAACAAGCAACTTACCTGCATACAATGATGATGTTGGTACCCATAAAGGGCCACCAATTACCAAGTGCCTCTTAGGTGCCTGGCACTGTTCTAACCACTTTATCATATTAATTTATTTAATCTTAGCAAAAAGTATATGGGTTATTTTTCCCATTTTACAAAGGAGAAAACTAAGGCACAGAGTAGTTAGCTAACTTATCCGAGTTAGTACAGTGGTGCAGCCAAGATTCAAACCCTGAAAGGGCATTAGAAACTACTCCAGGTACACTTTTTCCCTTTGGAAATCAAGGTGCTGATTTGAAACCAATACTGAAACTGTCTATACAGAGCCAAGTTTATTTGGAAGCACCGGTAAAAAATTAAAAAAAAAAAAATTAAGTCAATTTAAACATGTACATAAAACACATAAAAAAGGCTGACCATCCTAACACACAAGTATTTAAAAGATTATGTAAAGGTTGAATACCTTATTTCATGACATTTACACATCTTCCCAAGACATCATTAAAAAAAATAAATAAATTTGACTGTATAATTGTCGTTAATTCTCTCTACTCCCCTAAGCTATATTATCAAGTTGATGACCAGAAAAATATAAGCAAATCAGTTATGATCTTAGTTTGAAATAAAATTATTTAAAGAGGTGTTTTATAAAAACTAGGAAAAACTGAATAAACAAGTCATTTGGCAAATAATAAAAATCCATTCTTTTGAAAGTTAGAAATAAGCAATTTCTGCCATCTTTACAAAGTGAGCCTATATTCTATGTAATGTTGTTCTTATGTTTACTTATTCTCTATGTTAAAACTCACATAGAAGATGTGACGACACTTTGTACTGAATGTGTGAAGCTTTATACCGAAGGGTAAGGTTTCTAAAATCGCTAATTATATCTGTAAGAAAAGTGTATTAACACACACCTTCGAGTCAAGAAGCTGGCTCAGTCTTCGTTAAGTAGAGCCCACAGAAGTCTACTTCTAGATTAGCATTTTAGTAAAATGAAGAAGATGCAAAAAGAACATTTCTAAGTTGGGCAACAGTCCCTACAGATGCTAAGAAGTTACATTTATTAATCTAGAAGTCTTTAAATAATTCTTATAAAACACTTCTTATCCTCAGTATTTCTACCAACACGTCTATTAGGCACTGTCGCCCCTGCGCCTCCCCTGCTTCTTTCCAGCGTACCAATCTTGGTTTGTGGCACAGCCATTCAGCTCCAGCTGCTCAGGCCAAGGGAATCATCCTTGACTTCGCTTCCCCTCGCTCCCCCATCCCTGGTTTTCCTTTGAAATATATCCTACATCAGACTTCTCCAAACCCAGCACTCCAGACCAAATTACTATTATCCCTTATTAGTCTCCTGGTTTCCATTCTTGCTACTGTACAGTATGTTCTTACCCAACAACCAAAGTTGCTTTTCAGGAACAGAAACCAGACGTCATCCCCTATTCAAAGCCCTCCAATGGCTTCGCGTCACGCTTGTTGATGTTGTGTGCTGTCGAGTCAGTTCTGACTCATAACGACCCTACAGGACAGAGCAGAGCTGCCCCATAGGGTTTTCAAGGAGCAGCTGGTGGATCCAAACTGCCCACCTTTTGGTTAGCAGCTTGAGCTCTTAACCACTGTGCCACCAGGGCTCACCATCATACTTAGAAAATAAAAAATATTTATTATTATGGCCTAAACAACTATTCAATACTTGGCCCCTGCCTACCTCTTCTTTCCACTCCTCCCTAACTTTGTAAGCTCCGGTCACATCAACCTTTTTGTTGCTCCCAAATACAGAACTTTTTCCTGGGGGGAACAAGTCCCTTTCCTCCCTCCACTTCCCCCTTGCCAGGAGGGGAAGCTTCATCATTCAGGTCCCTGCTTATCCGCCACCCTCTACTGTAATTTCTTTTCTTCATAGTAATTAAAAAAAATTGCTGTCAGTCAATTCCAATTCATACATATAAACACAACTAATATGTGCATATATATGTATATCTGTGCACATATATGTGTGTGTGTGTATACACACACACACACACACACACATACATATGCCCTCGTGGTGCAGTGGTTAAGAGCTATGGTGAGCTATGGCTCCAACTCATAGCGACCCTATAGGACGGAGTAGAACTGCCCCATAGGGTTCCCAAAGGGCAGCTGGTGGATTCGAACTGTCAACCTTTTGGTTAGCAGCCATAGTTCTTAACCACTGCACCACCGGCGGCTCTCTAGAATAATATTATTTATTCATTTTATATGATTATTATCTGTCACCCTGTCTAACAATCTAGGCTTTGTCTACTGTAGTGCTGTATTCCCAGTATCTGGAACACTATTTGGCATAGAGTGGACGCTCGTTAATTACCACTTTAATAATTAATAATAACTACATCCTATTCAAATCACAGACCAATAAATAAAATTTTAAAACCATGTTAATATTTGTTAAAGAAAAATGCTTGCAATGACAATTTTGCATTTTTTTAAAACACATACATAAGAAATACAACAAAATATTAACTGATTTGGCAATTATAGGTGAACTTCTTTCCAGTTTTCTCAGTGAGCATGAATTATTTTAGCATGGGAAAAATAAATGTATGCGCACATGCGTGCACGCGCGCACACACACACACACACACAGAGGAAACTTACCAGTGATTATATATTTGGATAGTGCAGTAACAGCGGGTATTAGCTTTTTGTTCTCCTTTCCTGACATTCTACCCCTAAAACTTTCTTTAGTGAACATTCTTTTAAAATAAAAAAGAAGACACATTACTGAGATATATGAAAAGGTGAGTGGCATTTGGGCAGCTTCCCATTATTGTTAGCGAGAGCATGAAAAGGGGATTCAGGATATGTATTTTGCAGAAATTTCCTAATTTCTTCACTAACTAGGTTTCTGGGTCACCGAAAGATATTACCAAGGGTGAATTCAGAATCTTCTCCTTTGGAGATGTTCCTTTCAAAGAATAAACAAAATAACTTTAGTACGTTACTGCCCAAAGGCACGGATATTAACTACTACGTGATATCTCAAGGTTCTTTTCAGACCCACTCTGTTTACACCACTAACTTCATTTCACTTTCTGAATATACTTGATCCTAGAAGACATATGTTATAGTATATATAGTCCCATAACTTCTTCTTAATTCTAAATCCAAACTAAGTAATTCATGGTAAAGAATCTCCAATGCAAGAATATTTCAATTATAGCCTGAAGGTCCTTCACAATCTGTTAGGTGAAAACCCTAGATTTAAATTTAAAAAAAAAATCCAAGAATTTAGTAAATAGGTCAGTTCAAAGAAAACTCAAATTTCCTGAATACAAATGTACAATCCACCCACAGAAATAATTAGGACTGCCACTGAAACACATTCATGCACAGAGAATTATTAGCGGTAAATTTCCGATGATAGAAAGGTTGTCCCTTAAAAATTATGCATAAACTTTTTTTGGGTAAATTAAATTGTGAAGACATCAGTAAAAACAATTCACAAAAACATTTCTATAAAACGGTAACATTTAATAATGTGAATAAAGCTTCCTCACTTGTCTACCTCATATACCTGTGTAAAGCTAATTCCCTTTTTTGTCTGTAAGTGTTGCAGATTTTTAACACCCATAGAATTTTAGAAGGGCAACTAAAATATTAACTAGCTAGCAGTTGCTGACAAGTCGATCCCAACTCATGGTGACCCCATGTGTGTCCGAGTAGAACTGTGCTCCATAAGGTTTTCAACTGGTAACCTTTTGGAAGTAGATCACTAGGGCTTTCTTTCTTTAAGCCCTCTGGATGGACTTGAACCTCCAACCGTTTGGTTAGCAACCGAGCACATTCATGTTTTGTACAGCCCATTTTCCCTTAAATGATGCAGATGGCTATGACGGAATCTCAGTAGAGCACTAACTGTATCTAGAGACTACACCACAGGCCCTAATCACAGGTGAAACAGTGGTATACCAGACTTGGACATTTTAACATCAAATTCCTTAGGTGAGAAACAACCTGGTCCATGAAGGCAAGACCACTATGTCTGTCTTGCTTACTAGTGAAGTCCAAAGGCATGGAACAGTGCTTGGAATACAGTAGGCACTCAATACATATCAATACATAACATTTGTTACAGAACTTAGCAAAACTAATCCACCTGTTAACCAATTTCACATCATAGAAGTTGAGTCTATTAACGCTGTATTTCAAGATTCTCATTAATGCTCCTTTAACACACCGGCTATCTGATCGAATTTGTAAGTGAAGCATAAACTGGGGAAGGCCTCACCACCTGCTTCCTCAAGCCTATTTGCCTCTGAGAAGAACTGTACTTAAATCCAACAATATACCATCAAATGGATAATGATATAATTCTCAAAACATTTCTTACAAAAAATAACTCTACAGTATTTCTAAATCATTAGCAATCTCTGAAGAAAATTAATTTAACAGCTTCAAATGCCAGCATTTTCTATTTAAGTAGCAAAAATCACTATTCCTTATCAGATCAAGTAGTAGCCATTCTATTCGAATCAGGATCATAAATCTTCATCAATAAATGAAAATTTAACCATCTTCTTGTTCAATAAAAACAAGCATGGGGTTTTTGAAATGTACATTTAAAAACATTCAGATAAACTCTGCTTTAAGTCACTGAAATTCTGCAAGGAAGTGTTTACAAAACTTACCTCCTGTTACCTCGCACATGGGTGTGATTGCAGAGTCATCTAAGGGTACCCCTGTCAGCGGTTCTGATTCTACTGACATGGTGCCAGGCAACCGCAGCACTAATGCGAAGAGTCTCTGATCCCAACGGAAAGGTTCCTTGGTCAATTCACTTCCAGGTAAAGGAGAATTAAGAGGTAAATGGAGCTGGAAGTAGAAAAAAAAAAGATTTCCACACATTTTTTTTCCTAAAAGGCCACTTTAATTATAATTACATTAAAACTGCATTATGAATCTTTTAGCTGTTCAAAAAGAAGCTAAAAAATAAGAGCGTATACAGATACAGCTAAAATAGCATATAAAAAATATTGGGTATTATAATTTAATTTTCTCAAGCTTTACTCCAAAGACCTAAATTAAAAAAATCCGTATCAGTTTATAAAGAGTATGTTCTATTTTGGTGAGTACTGTCTGGGGTTTTAAAAGCCTGTGAGCGGCCATCTAGGATACTCTACTGGTCTCACCCCTTAGTGAGCAAGGAAGAATGAAGAAAACTAAAGATACAAGGGAGAGATTAGCCCAAAGGACTAATGGACCACATCTACCAAGGTCTCCATCAGACTGAGTCCAGTAAAACTAGATGATACCTGGCTACCACCACTCACTACACTCTGACAGGGATCACAATACAGGGTCCCGGACAGAGCTGGAGAAAAATGTACAACTAAACGCTAACTCAAAAAGAAAGACCAGACTTGCTGACCTGGCAGAGACTGGAAAAACCCTCAGAATATGGCCCCCAGACATCCTTTCAGCTCAGTAATGAGGTCACCCCTGAGGTTCACCCTTCAGCCAAAGATTGAATAGGCCCATGGAACAAAACAAGACTAAAGGGGTGTACCAGCTCTGGGGCAGGGACTGGAAAGCAGGAAGGAACAGGAAATCTAGTAACAGGGAACCCAGGGTTGAGAAGGGAGGGTGTTAACATGTCATGGGGTTGTTAACCAATGTCATAGAAAAATGTATGTCCTAGCTGTCTGGTGAGAGACTAGTTTGTTCTGTAAACCTTCATCTAAAGTATAATTAAAAGAAAAAAATCTAATTACTGTAATGTTTTTCAGATTTAGATTCAATGTTATAAAACATCAGGTCCTGGACTGCTTCCAAATAAATCATTTCATTTAATTGTTTAAAAAACCTGGTGATAGATCTCTTATTATTACTATTTTCTACATTTTTTAAAAATGGGTCTGAGAGAGAACGATTTGGTCTCCTGGATCCAACTCATTGCTGTTTCTACTGTACCACAGCAGCCTCAATAATATCCTCTGTTCTTAATAATTTTAAATATTAAATGTCTTACATAAGACATACATTCCTAAAGCGTTACATAAAAGTACATTTTGTCAATCTCATTACGTATTAAAGGTATTAAGGTAGTGATTCTCACCACACCTACGTAGACGGGTTTTGGGCGTGTGTGTTTATTTCTTAACAGATGCTTCTCCTTATCCCCATCAAAGCTGCTAAGTCAGAATCTCTTCTGATTCTAAGATTCTTAAGAATTTTGAAAAGTTCTAAAGTGATTCAAACAGGCACCTCTAGTTAAAAACCAGTGTACGAACAGAATCCATACATCAATCTTAGCATCCCTAAATGTGGGACAACTAGTATGTGTCATGATGTGATGCAATGGGAAGTTCATCACATCAACTCCTAGATCCTGAGGGAGTAAGGGAGACAGTGAAAGAAGGAAGGAGGGAGGGAAGGAATGAGGGGAAAGGGAAACCAGAATCTAACTAAGCCTTTATTTGTAGAGACTGGGGATATAGGATTAAGTTAAACAGCACCACAAGGGAGCAATCAGTAAAATAAAAAATGTGGGATATTCTAGAGAACAAATGATCCAATTTCTCCAAAAAACCAACAGCCTGAAAAAAGCAAGGCGGGAGAGGTGGGACTGATAAAACTGTTACAGAATAAAAGAAACTAAACAACCAAAAGCAAGGATTTTTGAGACCATCAGGAAAATTTGGAATATATGTTGCTTACTGGAATTATTAACAATATTTTAAGTGTGATAATGGTGTGGTGCTTAGGGGAATAAAAATCCTTATCACTATGTAGGTCCAGGTTCAGCATATTCAAGGAACTTATTAATACAAATGTTGGAGTTTGTGTTTTTGTTTTTTCTTAATATGTAACAGAGTTTAAAATTATCACTTCCATATTAATTTCCCAAGTTTACACTCTTTTCTCCATAAAGCAAGATATAACTGTATTGCTTACAGCCTTTCTATTTCTCACTTCAGAAAGATAACTAAACCTAATAAATTAGGAACTGAAGTCATTCTACACTGATTAAAGACTCAGGTTTCTTCAATGACTTCCCTCAAACCAGGATAAAAAAAATTCAATTCTATTCTAAGAGGGTTCCTAGAGCAGCTGCACCTCTGTCCAGAAGATTCCTGGCAAGAGAATACGCTTACAAGGCTCCCTTATCAAGATCGGCCAAGGTTCTCTGACCATGGACGGAAGTCATGAACTCTTCCTCTGGCAATGACCCTGCTTAGGGCAGAATAAGTCAGAGGCAGTAAGGAAGGAATGCTAACGAAATCTGGGCCAGGATGTTCTCTGATGAAGGCTCTCCAAACTCAAAACTCTGTGACACCTGCAAAACAGCTCAGCAACTCCAAGCCCTTGCCGCCATTACCATATCCTGCCGTAAGACACCCGGGAAAGCACTGTTTGTGTCATCTTTACCTCAGAACCAACCACTTTTCTACTTGGGAAACAGAACTACCAAGCGCTTGGTCATTTTCTAACATCACAGAAACTTCAAAGCACCAGTGGCACTGGCTGAAGAGGGTTTCAGTTGTTAATACAGTTACTCTGGGGAATAAAGGAGGTGGGAAATCATCTTGAGAATCCAGTGGATAACAGGCACTGCCTGTTACAAGAGGTATATGTGTATGTATGCGTATATACACACACCTATATACACAACTAGTATGTGCACACACATGTGTATGTGTACATATACATGTGAGTGGGTGTGGGTGTGTGTGTGTGTATATGTATGTAGGTATGTGTGACCTGATGGTGCAGTGGTTAAGAGCTATGGCTGCCAACCAAAAGGTCAACAGTTCAAATCCACCAGCTGCTCTTGGTAACCTTATGGGGCAGTTCTACTCTGTTCTATAGGGTATGAACAGGAATTGACTTCAAAGGCAAAGTGTTTGGGTTTTTTTGGTACATAGACACACACACAACTAATCATATCCTGATGAGCATCTGCAATGCAGACAATATCCAAAGAAAAAACTGGCCTATGGCTGTACAATGCTAAATGTAGAATGCATTTCAAGTTAAAAAAAAAAAGCCAAGAAAAGTCAGAAGGATATTCCCCAAAATTTTATATATAGCTATTTAAATTTTATAACTATTCTCAAATTGTTATTGTGTGCCCTCTAGTCAATTCTGACTCACAGCGATCCTATCTACAGGACAGACTAAACTGCCCCATAGAGTTTCCAAGGCTGAAATCTTTATAGAACCAGACTGCCACATTGTTCTCCACTGGGGTGACTAGTTGGCTCAAACCACCCACCTTTTGGTTAGCAGCCAAGTGCTTAACCACCGTGCCACCAGGGCTTCTTGCTCCCAAATTGCTATTCATTTTTCAATTTATTTCCCCCTCCCCATATCACCACCACCCTCTCAGCACCAAATAGGGGGAAAAAATCTCCTGTAGATAAAATAGGATGGAGTGATGGCAGACAAACAGGGACAGGAAAGAGATAAAGGCCTGAAGGAAAAACATTCTTAGGAGAACTGAATTCCTCCAAATCTAAGGTTTACAGTTTAAACTCCAGCAAGGTCTTAAAATCACAAGGGGTGGGGGGCGGGGGGACTTTCTGAACATAAGGACTTTGAGAATCAAAGCAAATCACATGCACATCAAAAAATATAAGAACATCCATTAGAAAAACTACGCAAAAAATACAAATAGATAATTCTCAAAAGAAAACAAAAATGGGTAAAATGTAACACCCAAGACAAAATCACCATGGCCTCTAAACATGTGAAAAGATGCTAATTATCAGATCATACAAATTAAATATCAGAGAGCATTTTACACCTATCAGATTAGCAGAAATTTTAAAGTTTGACAATACCAAGTGATATGACAAGAATCTAGAGCAAATGGGAACTCCATCACGCCTGATAGGCCTATAAACTGGCAAAATCACTTTGGCAAACAATTTGATAATATTTGGTAAAACTGAAAATGAGCATATCCTAGGACTCAGAAATGCCACCTCGAGGCACACATCCTGGAGAAACTCTCGTATATTTTCACAAGAAATAACGTAAAAGAATATTACAGCACTGTCAGAAACAGGAAAACCTCCAAGTCCACTGATATAAAAAAAAAAAAAAAATCAATAAACAGAACTGCAGTATATTCATTTACCACAGTTAAAATGAATAGAAAGTGTCTGTTACAGTTTTTTGCCCATGCTTTGGTAGGCTATCTGTCTTTTCTTATCGATCTGGAGGATATAAACATTGCAAATATCTATGACTGCTTTTCATTATTTCAGTGGTATCTTTGATTTGTAAAAAAAGGTGTTGATCATATTACTATATTTTAGTACTTTTTGTGTCCTCAAAGATCATGAAGATGTTCTCCTATGTTTTCTTCAAAAGGCTTTATTATTTTCACATTTACATTTAAATATGAAATACGTCTGGAATTGATTCTGGTGTATGTAAGGTAGGGATGAAGATTATTTTTTCCAGATGGATACCTAACTGACCCTGCAGCATTTCTTAAAAAGACTATCCTTTCTACGTTGCAGAGCAATGTCACCTGTACATATATGAGTCTATTTCTGTATTTTAAAAGAAGGCAATATGAAAAATTATATGTACAAAATAGCATTTATATGCACTATTAAAAGTAAACAATATTTAGAATAGCTCAAATTCATAATGGTTGCTTGTGGGGTAGAGAAGAAGGAGGGAAGCGACCCTGTGTGGAGGAACACATCATAACTACTGTAATATACTGTTTCATTTATTACATTTTTAAAAAATCTAGAACAAAACTAAGCAAATACAGTAGAATTTTTAATATCAGTTCATCTTATAATACTAGAATACATTAATATGGAGATAATTATCAAAAGCCAGTAAATTATTCTAGACTGCATAATAAAGTTTAAAACATCTAAGGAGGGCTGCAAATTTTAAAAACTGAATATATCATGTGTGATTTGGTAATACAGTAATTTTTTCATAAGCATGTTATTATTGACCTTTATTAAGATCTTCACAAGATTATACTTTCCAAAGGTTGGCAAAAGTTTTGATTTTACTTGAATATACTTGAGGCTTTCTATATTGCTATAATCAGATACCATTATTAAGTTATCCAATGGGCACAATTTCAGGACTTAATAAGGACATACCAAGCCAAATAAACAAGATTTGAGATCATGTTTTAGCTAGCTCGCTTTAAAAGAAGCTATTTCAAAACTTCGGGTAACCAAGATACTCATACATCATTACTTATTTTTTACACTTGCAGAATGTTAAAAAAATTAAAAGTCAGCAAAAGGTGAAAGACAAACGAAATTTATTTTAAAAGCATCTTTAATTCAGGAATCCAAACAGATGTCTCCTAACATACAACCTAATTGGCTCCTGGATGATGATCACACCCAGAGCTCACCATGAGTCATGGCTGATCTGTACCAACACTTAAGGGTTCCTCTTGAACTTGGATGTTCTGCCAATTAGTTCTATTACTAAAGTAATTCAAATTATACGCACTTTAATCATAGCACTTTCCACTTTAAGTTTAAGGGCCTATTTACTTGGCTGCCTATCTCACCAGTTTGGGAGAGGGGATCTGATTCTTTTCTGTGCCTGTCCGCCATAGTATTTGTCAAATGAAAGAATAAATGAGGTTCTACTACCAGTCTAAGGAAAGCATGAGAGGGCAGAGCAAGGTTTGCAGTCACAAAGCACAACCACCCTTCAATGCCCTGCTAACAAGAATCGCGCTCCCCTGCATGTGGATACAAACACACAAACACAGTTTCCATGGTAACATGTATGTGATGGGTCATAGAACTGGGTAGTCCTATCTCCGAGAGCTTGGGAAAGTTATTCTCTCCCTGTATGTGTAACTAGCTGTCTCTAGCTTGTATGTGCCCATGCATACAGGATACAAAGACATGAGTTGCAAAACCTGGAGCAGAGTGTGGAGAAACAACCACTCCACATGCTGGTGCCATGGCAACTACTCCAAGTAGCTCAGTACACAACACTCATAATGATAATTTACATAAGGACACACTTCCATAGAGGCCCACACAGAACATAACCTCATACATTTCTGCATTATGAGAGATACAAAGAACTTGACCATGTATTATTTCTTACAAATTTTTTTACCTCACACACATTAAACCTTCACTTTTCCATACAGTTTACTGCACTGGCCTGCACGTAACAAATGAACTTGGCATAATATCAGAGGTAATTAGATTATAAATAGACAAAATTTAATTTTTATCATTTGGGGCCTTTTTAAAAAAACTAAGAACGATCAAAAGAATAGAGATCACAAATCAAGCTGTAACTCAGGAGTTATTTAATGAAAGGCAATATATTAAGATATTGAGGTACACAAAGATAAGAAAAATAGATTTCTTACCTTCAAGAACATAAAAAATTTTACAGAGAAAACATAACGGCCATTAAGAGAGGTACAAGAAAATGAACTTCCTAAAATGCCACAAACAATAATATTCAAGGGGCAGAAGGGCACTTTGGGATGCTTGGAAATGCTGAAAGTAATTCAAGAATCTTGACAGCCCCGTATTTTCTTTCAACAAAGTACACAGACTGTTACTGCAAGGTATTCCTGAATGGTAACAAGGCTAGCAAGAAGAATTTTCCAGATAAAATGAGACAACCAGCAGCCATATTCTCATAGGCTTGGGGGCCAAATAAACCTGTACTGAGATGCACTACATCTGCTCCTACTAGGTGTGGTTACCTCACTTTCATAATATGTATCCTTGAACTCATTAAACCAGAAACACAACCTAACCTTACACAGATGTGTTGAATGTGGACTCGTGCCAATCCACGGCCTACCTGCAACTGGTGGCAGAAGCAGAATCTAAAATACTTGAAAATGTTTTATAAAGTTCTGAGTGTGGAAAAAAAAAAAAAAAAGGAATTCCAGTTGAGTCACAGAGTATGGACCATGGGAGATGAAAACAATTTATGGAAAAAGTAGCACTTCAGTCAAGTGTTCAACATTTCTAATAGGTAATAGTAACAGCAGCTTCGTGTTGTTATTGTTACCTTCTGTGCACCAGGTGCCATTACACATGATCCAATTTAATCCTTCCAACAACCCAATGCGTTAGGTGTTATACCCATTTAAAAACTGAGAAGACTTAAAGAGGTTAAGTACTTTATCTGAAGTTGCAGAGGTGTAAGATAAATGGGTAAATATTCAAAATTAGGTCAATATCTGAAGCCTATTTCTTAACCTCTATGCTAACATTTCCAAAGTAATTTAACCATAAAACCCATTATTTAAGTAATATCTACAAAAAAATAAAAAAACACCACACTTCCTATTTGACACCTCCTCTTGAATGACTCAAACTCAACATGTTCAAAACTGAACTCATAATTTTTCTCCACCTATACCCTCAAATGGAAACCCTGGTGGCACAGTGGTTAAGAGCTACGGCAGCTAACCAAAAGGTCAGCAGTTTGAATCCACCAGGTGCTCCTTGGAAACCATATAGGGCAGTTCCACTCTATCCTTATAGGTTCACTAGGAGTCTGACTCAACTCAACAGCAATGGATGTTTGTTTGGTTGGTTGGTTTTTGGTTTTATATCCCCAAATGCAATGTCAGCAAATTTTATTGATTTAACCTTCTGAATGTCTTTTGAAACTGTTGTTTCTTTCTATCTCTTCTACTCTCATCAACCTCCTTGTACAAGCTATTGTCAGAACTAATGCATCAGTGCCTAACTAACTGGTCTACCAATACCCACTTTGGTCTCCCTCTCCTCCACTCCCTGCCTCTCACCCCACCCCAAAATAAAACCCTTAGACAGCTTCCTATTGCTTTTATATTAATAACAACATTACAGAGTATGGCCTCAAAGTCCTGGATGGGCAAGCCCAACAACCTTCCTTATACTATGATTCCTTCTCTTTTATATTCCAGCCACATTAGCCTTCTTTCAGTCCTTCATCTCTCTTCTGCAAGAGCCTTCGTACATGCTAGCCCGCTGCCTGGTATGATCTTCCTTCCCACTTTTTGTGTACTAAATCCTACTCATCTCTTCAGATCTTAGGCTTCCACAACCTCCTTAACTAGATCTACTGCCCTTATTGTAAACCTCTCATTACACATACTCCTCCCTTTTATAGGATATTTCATTATCTTCATCTATGTAATATTTAATAATATCTGCCTTCCCAACCAGACCCATGGGAATGGGCCCGTTTGTTTTCTCACAATTTTATCATCAAAGCCTAGAATAGTATCTAGTTCATGGAAAAAAATCAAATAATAATGGCTAAATGAATAAATGGAATGAGAAGTGGCTAGGTTGTGGAGGGCACTGAGAAATCTAGTTGGCAGTGGAAAGCAAAAAAACATCGTTGAACGGTAGAATAATAAAGTCAAGTGGTGTACTATAGAGTAATAATTGCCATGTGTACGATGAACTGAACGGCTGCCAAGACAAGCTAGGGAGCTAATGTAATAGTTTAAGAAAAGCACCAGAGTGACTGCTGGTAAAAGGAATAAGAGCAGAAGGAAAAAAACAGATTAATGAAAGCAAAACACTGTTACCAGAAACAACTGCAGAGGAAAACATATATAACATGGTACATACTAAGGTCCTTATGCTTTCTCTACCTCTACTATTATAGTGATGATATAACATATTACAATGATGTTATAATAACAAGGTACCGGAATATACAAAGCATGAATTAAAAACTAAACTACAAAACTTAATTTCAAAATGACATGCACACACACATACATGCACCAGAAGAGAATATGTGTCTCAAAGACGTACAAGAGACAAAATAGGAGGTGGAGCCAAGATGCCAGAATAGACAGATGCTTCCAACAAGCCCTCTTAAAACAAAGACCCGAAAAAACAAGTGAAATCAGTATATTTACGCAAAGCTAGAAGCCCCGAATATCAAAGGCAAGCTTAGAAAATGAACCGAGGGAGACGGGGAGGAAGAGACAGTTCAGAAGTCGAGAAGAGTTACGAGACATGAATCGCAGGGAGCCGACAGTCACCACTTCCAGGAGCAGCAGCAGCGACGGTCTAGTACTAGTGCTTGGCTGCAGCTTCCTCAGGAAGCAGCAGCCAGCCACACAGCCTACTCACACCTTCGGAACCAGAGAAGAACAGCGCTCCCGGCAAAAGCTAGGTACTTGCATATATTTTACTGTATCCCCACCCCCCTGCCAGCTCCCAAGCAGGATTCAGTGGCTGATTTCCCTGGGCCTGAGATACGCCCTGTTGAGCACCTAGAGCCATCCTCCCAGCCTGAAGAAGGAATAAATTTGCAATTGGGGGAAAAGATAATTTGTCAGCCCCACTAACCAGGGGAGCTCAGGACAGAAGCAGCTCCTGTCCAGACATAAGCAGTCCATGGGCTTTGAGTGCTTTACCCCTCTGCATGGACCCGTGTGGGTCTATTTCAGAAGAATAGGCCCTTGCTGGCAGACTCCAACCGTTTCAGCTACGCGGCGAAGTGGTGGGTGTTTGATGTTTGACATTGCTTTGTCTGTTAAACAGGTCCTCACCTACCTACATCAGAGGCCTAAGGACTAGTAGCTCCACTCAGGTCACCCAGCCACCCGAGACAGGGGTCCAAGGATAACTGCTACCTCCCAGTTCTTACAACCAAAAACCCTGGGTGCCCATGGTCTGTCTGCAGAACCTACCCACCTGTATGCTCTAGGGAACACAGACACGTGTTCCTCAGAGACACGTGGGGGATGATTCTCAGCCCCTGCCTTGTTCAGAATGTGACCCCCTGCTGCAACCAGATACCGGTCCCTACACTAATCACCCCTGCCCCTCTAAGACCGTAGGACAGAGTCTGTACCACACACTTGATGTTCATCTACATAGACACCTGAGCTGAATTCACACAAGAAAAGTGAATGGACTCCTAGACTGATATACCTCATAACAACTCTAGCAATCTGGGAACAGGACGTCAGCGCTCCAAAGGCGAAAATAATCAAGCCAGCTCACTGATGCAACCCATTTGGGCATATCAAAACAAAACAAAGCAAGAAGCTTGCTTATGGTAAGCTAACATAAAATAAACTAATACAATAACTTATAGATGGCTCAAAGACAACAGTCAATATCAAATCACATAAAGAAACAGACCATTATCGCCTCAACAAGCTCTCAAAACAGAGAATCAAGGGATCTTCTAGATGAAAGTGCCTTCCTGGAATTACCAGAGGCAGAATACAAAAGATTAATATACAGAACCCTTCAAGACATCAGGAAGGAAATCAGGCAATACGCAGAACAAGCCAAGGAACACACAGATAAAGCAACTGAAGAAATTAAAAAGATTATTCAGGAACATAATGAAAAATTTAATAAGCTGGAAAAATCCATACAGAGACAGCAACCAGAAACGCAGAAGACTAACAATAAAATTATAGAAGTAGACAACTCAATACAAAGTCAGACGAGCTTGAGCAAGTGGAAGGCAGAATTTCTGAACTTGAAGATAAGGCATGAGGCACTAATATATTTGAAGAAAAATCAGATAAAAGAATTAAAAAAAATGAAGAAACATTAAGAATCATGTGGGACTCTATCAAGAGAAATAACCTACGAGTGCTTGGAGTACCAGAACAGCAAGGGATAACAGAAAATACACAGAAAATTGTTGAAGATTTGTTGGCAGCAAACTTCCCTGATATTGTGAAAGATGAGAAAATATCTATCCAAAATGCTCAACGAACTCCACATAAGGTAGATGCCAAAAGAAAGTCACCAAAACGTATTATAACCAAACTCGCCAAAACCAAAGAATTTTAAGAGCAGCTAGGGATAAACGAAAAGTCACCTACAAAGGAGAGTCAGTAAGAATAAACTCAGACTACTCGGCAGAAACCATGCAGGCAAGAAGGCAACGGGAAGACATATTTAAAAAAATGAAGAAAAAAAAATTGCCTGGCAAAAACTTATATCCAGCAAAACCGTCTCTCAAATACGAAGGTGAGATTAAGACATTTCCAGATAAAGAGAAGATTAGGGAATTCGTAAAAACCAAACCAAAACTACAAGAAATACTAACAGGAGTTCTTCGGTTGGAAATTCAGTAATGTCAGGTATCGACCGAGTCTAGAACACTAGGCAGAGCAAACAGAAGTCAATCTAGACAGGGAAATCACAAAAATAAAAGACAAAAAAATGCTCAAAACAGGGAACAGTGATGTTATTACGTAAAAGAAGACAACATTAAAACAATAAAGACGGACTAAGAAATGTAGTCATAGGTCTTCCATATGGAGAGGAAGACAAGGCGATACAAAGAAATAAAAGTTAGGTTTAAATTTAGAGAAATAGGAATAAATAATAAGGTAACCACAAAGGAGACAAACTATCCCGCACATCAAAATAAAATAAAAAAAAAAAAAAAAATAGAGACTGACCAGCAACAAAATCAACAACGAAAGGAGGAAAGAATAATATATAAAGATAATTTACTCGGCACATAGAATTAAGTGGGAAAAAGAAACTGCCAACAACGCACAAAAAAGACAGCAAAATAATAGCACTAAATTCATACCTATCCATAATTACGCTGAATGGGAATGGATTAAATGCGCCAATAAAGAGACAGAAACTGGCAGAATGGATTGAAAAACACGATCCGTCTATATGCTGCCTACAAGACACACACCTTAGACTTAGAGACACAAACAAAATAAAACTCAAAGGATGAAAAAAAATATATCAAGCAAACAACAATCAAAAAAGAGCAGGAGTGGCAATATTAATTTCTGATACAATAGACTTGAAAGTTAAATCCATCAGAAAGGATATGGAAAGACACTATATAATGATTAAAGGGACAATATACCAAGAAGATATAACCATATTAAATATGTATGCACCCAATGACAGGGCTGCAAGATACATAAAACAAACTCCATCGGCACTGAAAAGTGAAATAGCTCCACAATAATAGTAGGGGACTTCAACACACCACTTTCAGTGAAGGACAGGACATCCAGAAAGAAGCTCAATAAAGACACGGAAGACCTAAATGCCACAATCAGCCAACTTGACCTCATAGACATATGCAGAACACTCCACCCAACAGCAGCCAGGTACATTTTCTTTTCTAGTGCACATGGAACATTCTCTAAAACAGAACACAAATTATTAAGTCATAAAGCAAGCCTTAGCAGAATCCAAAACACTGAAATGATACAAAGCATTCTCTCTGACCATAAGGCCATAAAAGTGGAAATCAGTAACAGGAAAAGCAGGGAAAAGAAATCAAACACTTGGAAACCGAACAATACCCTGCTCAAAAACGAATGGGTTCTAGAAGACATTAAGGATGGAAATAAAGAAATGCATAGAATCCAGTGAGGATGAAAACACTTCCTATCAGAACCTTTGGGACACAGCAAAAACAGTGCTCAGAGGTCAATTTATATCAACAAATGCACACATCCAAAAAGAAGAAAGGGCAAAAATCAAAGAATTATCCCTACAACTTGAACAAATAGAGCAACAAAAGAAACCCATGGCCACTAGAAGAAAACAAATAATAAAAATTAGAGCAGAACTAAATGAAATAGAAAACAGAAAAACAATTGAAAGAACTAACACAATCGAAAGCTGGTTCTTTGAAAAAAAATCAATAAAACCGATAAACCACTGGCCAAACTGGCAGAAGAAAAACAGGAGAGCAAGCAAATAAACCGAATAAGAAATGAGGTGGGCGATATTACAACAGACCCAACTGAAATTAAAAGAATCATATCAGATTACTATGAAAAATTGTACTCTAACAAATTTGAAAACGATCAATTCCTAGAAACACATCACCTACCCAAACTAACACAAACAGAGGTAGAACAACTAAATAGGTCCATAACAAAAGAAGAGATTGAAAAGGTAATCAAAAAACTCCTATCAAAAAAAAGCTTCGGCCCAGACAGCTTCACTAAAGAGTTCTACCGAAGTTTCAGAAGAGTTAACACCACTACTACTAAAGGTATTTCAGAGCACAGAAAAGGACAGAATACTACCAAATTCATTCTATGAAGCCACCCTATCCCTGATACCAAAACCAGGTAAAGGCACCACTGAAAAAGAAAATTACAGACCTATATCCCTTATGAACTTAGATGCAAAAATCCTCAACAAAATTCTAGCCAATAGAATTCAACAACATATCAAAAAAATAATTCACCACGACCAAGTGGGATTCATACCAGGTATGCAGGGATGGTTCAACATTAGAAAAACAATTAATGTAATCCATCATAGCAATAAAACAAAAGACAAGAATCACATGATTTTATCAATTGATGCTGAAAAGACATCTGACAAAAGTTCAACACCCATTCATGATAATAACCCTCAGAAAAATAGAATAGAAGGAAAATTCTTCAACATAATAAAGGGCATTTATACAAAGCCAACAGCGAACGTCACCCTAAATGGACAGAGCCTGAAAACATTCCCACTGAGATCAGGAACTAGACAAGGATGCCCTTTATCACCACTCTTACTCAGCATTGTGCTGGAGGTCCAAGCCAGAGCAACCAGGCTAGATAAAGAAAAAAAAAGCATCCAGATTGGCAAGGAAGAAGTAAAAGTATCTCTATTTGCAGATGAAAGGATCTTATACACAGAAACCCCTCAGGAAAGCTACTGAAACTAATAGAAGGGTTCAGCAGTATCAGGATACAAGATAAGCGTACAAAATTCAGTTGGATTCCTCTACACCAACAAAAAGAACATTGAAGAGGAAACCACCAAATCAATACCATTTACAGTAGCCCCGAAGAACATAAAATACTTAGGAATAAATCTTACCAGAGATGTAAAAGACCTATACAAAGAAAACTACAGTACACTTCTGCAAGAAACCAAAAGAGACCTACATAAGTAGAAAAACATACCTTACTCACGGATAGGAAGACTTAACATTATAAAAATGTCTATTCTACTGGAAGCAATCTATATAGATTTAATGCAATTCCGATCCAAATTCCAATGACGTTTTTTAATGAGATGGAGAAACAAATCACCAACTTCATATGGAAGGGAAAGAGGCCCCAGATAAGGAAAGCATTACTGAAAAAGAAGAACAAAGTGGGAGGCCTCACTCTACCTGATTTTAGAACCTATTATACCACCACAGTAGTTAAAACAGCCTGGTACCGGTACAATGACAGATACATAAACCAATGGAACAGAATTGAGAATCCAGACATAAATCCATCCCCATATGAGCAGTTGATATTTGACAAAGGCCCCAAAACAGTTAAATGGGGAAAAGACAGTCTTTTTAACAAATGGTGCTGGCATAACTGGATATCCATCTGCAAAAAAATCAGACAAGACCCATGCCTCACACCATGCACAAAAACAAGCTCAAAGTGGATCAAAGACCTAAGTATAAAATCTAAAACAATAAAGACCATGGAAGAAAAAATAGGGACAACGTTAGGAGCCCTAATACACGGCATAAACAGTATACAAAACATTACTAACAATGCAGAAGAAAAACTAGATAATTGGGAGCTCTTAAAAATCAAATACCTATGCTCATCCAAAAACTTCACCAAAAGGGTAAAAAGATACCTGCAGACGGGGAAAAAGCTTTTTAGCTATGACATTTCTGATCAGTGCCTCATATCTCTCTAAAATCTACATGATACTGCAAAAACTAAACTACAAAAAAAAAAAAAAATGGGCCAAGGACATGAACAGACACTTCACTAAAGAAGACATTCAGGCAGTAACAGATACATGAGGAAATGCTCACAACCATTAGCCATTACAGAAATGCAAATCAAAACTACAATGAGATTCCATCTCACCCCAACAAGGCTGGCATTAATCCAAAAAACACAAAATAATAAATGTTGGAGAGGCTGTGGAGAGACTGGAACACTTATACACTGCTGGTGGGAATGTAAAATGGTACAACCACTTTGGAAACTGATTTGGCACTTCCTTAAAAAGCTAGAAATAGAACTACCATATGATCCAGCAATCCCACTCCTTCAAATATATCCTAGAGAAATAACAGCCTTTACAGGAACAGATATATGCACACCCATGTTCACTGCAGCACTGTTTACAATAGCAAAATGATGGAAGCAACCAAGGTGTCAATGAACAGGTGGATAAATAAATTGTGGTATATTCACACAATGGAATACTACACATCGATAAAGAACAGTGATGAATCTGTGAAACATTTTAAAACATGGAGGAATCCATGCTGAGTGAAATTAGTCAGTTGCAAAAGGACAAATATTATATAAGACCACTATTATGAGAACTCAAGAAATAGTTTAAACAGAGAAGAAAATATTCTTTGATGGTTATGAGAGGGGGGAGGGAGAGATGGTGGGAGAGGGGTATTTACTAACTAGATAGTAGATAAGAACTACTTTAGGTGATAGGAAAAGACAACACACAGTACAGGCGAGGTCAGTACAAATGGACTAAACCAAAAGCAAGGAAGTTTCCTGAATAAACTGAATGCTTCGAAGGCCAGTGTAGTGGGGCAGGGGTTTGGGGACCATGGTTTCAGGGGACATCTAAGTCATTTGGCATAATTAAATCTATTAAAAAAACATTCATTCTGCATCCCATTTTAGAAAGTGGCATCTGGGGTCTTAAAGGCTAGCAAAAGGCTATCTAGGATGCATCAATTGGTCTCAACCCATCTGGAGCAAAGGAGAATGAAGAACACCAAGGACACAAGGTAATTAGGGGACCAAGAGACAGAAAGGGCCACATAAACCAGAGACTACATCAGCCTGAGAGCAGAAGAGCTAGATGGTGTCAGGCTACAACTGATGACTGCCCTGACAGGGAACACAATAGCAAACCCCTGAGGGAGCAGGAGAGCAGTGGGATGCAGACCCCAGATTCTCATAAAAAGACCAGACTTAATGGTTTAACTGAGACTAGAAGGACTCCAGTGGTCATGGGCCCCAGACCTTCTGCTGGCCCAGGACAGGAACCATTCCCAAAGCCAACTCTTCAGACAGGGATTGGACTGGACACTGGGATGAAGAGGGATGCTGGTGAGGAGTGAGCTTCTTGGATCAAGTGGACACTTGAGACTATGCTGGCATCTCCAGCCTGGAGGGGAGATGAGAGGGTAGAGCGGGTTAGAAGGTGGCAAAAGGGACATGAAAAGAGAGAGTGGAGGGAGGGAGCGGGCTGTATCATTAGGGGGAGAGCAATTGGGAGTGTGTAGCAAGGTATATGTAAGTTTTTGTGTGAGAGACTGACTTGATTTGTAAACTTTCACTTAAAGCACACTTTTAAAAAAAGGAAAAGACAAAATAATGGTTACAAAACTCCAATCCACCCAATCTTGTTGACTGAGGCATTACTGCTTATTCAAGTGCTTAACATTTGAGTAATAGCAAAGAGTGTTTAATTGCAAGCTGTGCTTATTTATGCAAGTCAACAGTGACAGTCTCCTCCTTTTAAAAATACTCTATTATTAATTCAGTCATATATTCTTTGAAATATCATAACTTGTTACTTTAAAAAAACATAAAATTCAGAATCTGTCTCTCCCTCCCCTAGTGATCTGAATTGGTGAGGTTTCAGTACAACACATACACACTCCTGTTAACCCTCTCAATGCTAAAGCATAACTTGCTATCATTTAACCATTATGTCTGAAGTTTATTCAGAGTCTAGCTTAAAACATCTAGACTGGAATAAAGTATAAAGTATTAAATTATAAGGTTAATTTATAGTACACTGGTAGAAAAACTTTAAAAATAAAAACACAGTGAAAGCTTTATGAATCATTTTGGAGAGCCATTATTTTCTAGATAACCTAGAGAACATGTAGAACCTTGTACTTTAATATAAAATTTATTCAGATCAATTCAGACAAAGTTCAGAAGCTTTCTGAAATATATATCCCTATCTTCTGAAAACATTTTACACCCCTAAAACATGACAGTAATAGCCTTTTCACGATAATTCAAGGAAGTTTAGGAGAGAAAACATTTTTAAAGATTTCTTGTCCGTAACAATTGTTGCTGTTGTTAGGTACTGTTGAGTCGGTTCTGACTCACAGCGATCCTACAAGATAGAGTAGAACTGCCCCACAAAGTTTCCAAGGAGTGGCTGGCGGATTTGAACTGCCAACCTTTTGGTTAGCAGCCAAGCTCTTAAACACTACACCACCAGGGCTCCATCCATAACAACATTGCCTAAAATCACATAGCAAGTTAACAGAACTGACAATTCATCACTAATTAAGTTCCTATAATGTTCCAGGGCTTCAATTAGATGCCCTGCTTGAGTCATTTCATTTATTCCTCCAACAAACCTATTACCTGTAACTTAGATTCTTGGGTATACATTAATATATTTGTTTCTCTACAGTTAAACATTAAATGTACATGAAATTTTCTCCAACAATAACATATAATTATCCATACAGATACATATTTCTTTCTTCTTGCATATCCTTGAATTTCAGTATCACAGAGTTTCAGTCTGAGCCTTCTCCACACTGAGTCTAGCTGTTCCTCTGAATCTCTCTGGGTCATTCGAGGTTAAGCAGAGCATCTGGGTCATATTTTACAATGATCTTGACCAAATCTAACAATTTAGTATAAACAGCAAAATTTCAAGGCATATTAAAGACTACTAGTACTCATTTGGAAACCCTGGTGGCATAGTGGTTAAGTGCTACGGCTGCTACCCAAAGGTCGGCAGTTCGAATTCACCAAGCACTCCTTGGAAACTCTATGGGGCAGCTCTACACCGTCCTATAGGGTCGCTATGAGTTGGAATCAACTCGACGGCACTGGGTTTGGTTTTTTTGGTTTTGCTTAGTATTCATTTGTTTTTCCTATTTAATTAATCTTAGAATAATTTCATAATATCCTTACCTCAACTACAAATTACTGGAAGATATAATGCTTTTCTTTAAAAAGCGCAGCTTTGGACAGATGTTTGATTCCTCGGTAACAGCTCTTCATAATGGGTCAAACAGCAATAATACCACTTTATAGCTTTGAAAGTGTTATCACTTCTCCTCAGAAATTTAGCACTTTCAACTGCCTTTAATTGTACTGCCTGCTATATGTTAGGTAATCTATTGTACATAATTTTTTTTTCAATGCTTATTTCACCATACGGTAACGATCTTTTAAAAAAAGTTTTAAGGATCAATTAGGGATCCAGAGTTATGTTGAACTTCTACCATGAAACTTCTGGTCAGGCTAACACACACCTGTTTATCTCCTTTCTCTATAATAAAGAATTAAAATATAAGCCTACAACAATACAAAGAAAAAGAAGGCATCAGAGAAAAAAAGTGGACAGATGTTGAAGCTGAGCAAAGGAAACCACAGCATAGAATTTACAAGGAAAGGGGCCAAATGGTCCAGCAAAACCCAGGTGACACATTGGACTAGATGAATAAAGAGTACAGATTCGAAGTGGGGCAGAAAATTTAAGAATCTATTGACAATTTGTATATAGAACCACTGACATTCCCCACCTCCACCCCTAGCATTTATCCCTAGGCAAAAAAAAAGGGAAGAGGGAAGGATCCAACCAAGACTCCAGATACACAGCTGAACAGGAAATACAGAGGACAGAGGATCAAGTTAAACAACCCCATAAGGAGGCAAATCAAACAAATCCAGATGAGGGACATTCCACAGAATAAAGTACTAATTTCTTTACAAAATACATGACGTGGGAGAAAAACCCAGCAGGTAGTGAGGGAATACTGCTACAGGTTTTAAAAGGTTAAAAACACGTAACAACCAAATATAATGCATGAACCATGTTTGGATTCTGATTCAAAAAAACCAACTGTAGACATCTGTGAGACAAAACAGGGAAATATGACTATGGACTGGGATTTAGATTATATTACTTACTAGACCCCTTAAAAGTTTTAAGTGTAATGAATAACTGCCTACATTCACAGATGACATGATCATCCATGTAAAAAATCCAAAGAAATCTAGAAAAAGGTTACTAGGTAAACAAATTTAGGAAGGTCACAGGATACAAAATTGATACACAAAAACCAGTTGTTATTTCTATGTACTAGCAACAATCAGAAAATAAAAGTAAAAAACAAAATAACCTGCAATAGTATCAAATACACGATGCCTAAAAAAAAAAAAATTTTTTTAAACATGTGCAAACCTTGTACACTGAAACTACAAAACATTGCTGAGAAATATTACAGACCAAAAAAAAAAAAGATACATGTTCATGGAATAATCAATAATATAAAATGTCAATCCTCCTCTAAATTAATTTATAGATTCAATGTTATGCTGGTCAAAATTGCAGTAGGATTTTTTTTTTTTTAAATATTTGTGTTTTAGGCGAAAGTTTATACAGCAAGCTGGGTTCCCACTTAACAATTTTTGTACAAATTGTTCTGTGACATTGGTTACAATTTTTGTAATTTGTCAGCATTCTCATTATTTCCATTCCGTTCTGCTTCCATTTATCTAGTTTCCCTGCCCTTCCTTGGCTCTCATCTTTGCTTTTGCATAAATGTTGACCATTTGGTCTCATATACAGGTAGCCCCAACTTACGATGGGTTTCCGTTCCGATGACTTGGTTGTAACTCGGTTCTCACATAAGTCGAATACCACTTTTTCTTTTTTTCAGTTTTCACTATTATTGCCTTTTATTATCAGTATCTTTATAAATCCAATCTATGTCTTTGGTGGGTGACATGAAAATAACATCAGCAAATTACATGGTACGACACTGTATGTGTTACATATTACTAAGGATAAGATGTACCAAAAAAAAATAACGGATGGTTGTTAAGTGCAATTCATCATAACTCGAATACATAGTAAGTCAGAGACTACCTGTAGTTGACTGTATAGGGGAGCACATTCTTCACGGGTGACATTATTTATTTTAAGTCAATCTATTATTTGGATAAAAGGAGACCTCCAGGAGTGGCTTCAATTCCAAGTTAAAAGGGTATCTTAGGATGACAGTCTTGGGGGTTTCCTCTAGTCTCTATCAGTCAAGTCTGGTCTTTTTTAGAAATCTCAGTTTCCTTCTACATTCTTCTCCCATTCTATCCAGGACTTTCTTTTGTGTCCCTGGTCAGAACAGTCAGTAGTGGTAGCTGGGCACTACCTAGTTCTTCTGCTCTCAGGCTAGAAGAGGCCATGGTTCATGTGGGCTATTAGTCCTGTGGACTATTTTCTTCTTGGAGTCTTTGGTTTCCTTCATTCTCTTTTGCTGCAGATAGGAAGAATCCACTAGTTCTATCTTCGACAGCCACTCGCAAGCTTTTAAGACCACAAATACTGCTCACCAAATTAGGATGTATACGTTATCTATATGAACTATGCCATGCCAACTGACTGAGTTGTCCCACGAGACTATGGTCCCAAGCCCTTTAACCCTGTATACCAATCCTGCTAGGTGTCTGGACATGTCTAGGAGGTCTCTGTAACTGTGCCTTCTATATGCTTTATTACATATATGAGTATATATGTAGCACACCCAAACATGTATATACACAGCAAGCTTTTATATATAAAAATTAACAAGCTAATCTAAATTTACATGGAAATGCAAAAGACCTACAATAGACAAAAAAAATTTGAAAAAGAAAAACAAAGTAAGAGATTTAAATTGACTGATTTCAAGATTTATTAAAAAGTCTCTGAAGTTGAGGCTGTGTTACAGTTGTACTGGTATAAAGATAGACATAGAGATCAACAAAACAGAATAAAAAGTACACAGAGACACACAAGAGCATGACCAATTGACTTTTGACAAAGATGCCAAGGCAATTCCATGGCGGAAAGGATAATCTTTTCAACAAGTGGTACTGACACAATTAGTTAGCCATATGTCAAAAAAAAAAAGAATCTCAACACTTTCCTATCATACATAAAAATTTTAAATTAATCATGGCCCTAAAAGTAAGAGCTCTAAAATTCCTCTAACAATATATAGGGGGAAAATCTTAGTAACTTTGGGTTAGGCAGACTTCTTAAATAGAAAACAGAAAGCACAAAAAAAAAAAGGAAAACATTCGCACTTCAAGTGAACTTAAAAAATGAAAAGGCAACCCATAAACTGGGAGAAAATATTTGAAAAACATACATCCAATAAAGGATGTGTATTCAGAATACGTAAACATTCTTACAACTCAATGATAAGACAA
This sequence comes from Loxodonta africana, assembly GCF_030014295.1. Lineage (NCBI taxonomy): Eukaryota > Metazoa > Chordata > Mammalia > Proboscidea > Elephantidae > Loxodonta > Loxodonta africana. The sequence goes on from NC_087358.1 coordinate 73,343,019, forward strand.
TGATCCAATTAAAAGCTGGGCAAGAGATCAGAATATTCACTTCACCAAAGAAGATACAGCGATAGCAAATGATCACACAGGAAGATGCTCCACATCATTAATTATCAGGGAAATGCAAGCTAATGCCAAAATGAGATACCACCACACACCCAGCAGATTGTCTAAGATTGAAAAAAACTGGAAAAAATCAAGCTCTGGTAAGGATGTAGAATGGCCAGAACCCTCGCTCACTGCTGGTGGAAATGCGAAACAGTACAGACACTTTGGTAAACAGTTTGAAGCTTCTTATACAGTTAGACACACACCAAACGCGCTCCTAGGTGTGTATATACCAAGAGAAAGAAAAACATGCATCTACAAAAAGGTCTCAAGATCAATGTTCATAACGGCCTTGTTCATAATCGTCAAAGAATGGAAATAACACAAAGTTCTATCTGGTGAAGGGACGTGCAAATCACAGCACAGCTATACAACGGAAGGACACTCAGCAGTAAAAAAGGAAAAAACTACTGACACACACAGCAACACAGAGGAGTCTCAAAGGCATCGTGCTGAATGAAAGACTCCAGATGCAAAGCCTACACACTGTATGATCCCATTTATACAAAATTCTAGATTTTAAAGACCAAAACACAACCCTATGCTCCAGACTTGCTTGATGCACATCATACCACCTGGTGAGTCCCTTGCCTTGATGTTTCTTCTAACTAACCCTCTGCAGCACCCTTGAGGCCCAGCCCTTCCTGAGAGCACACGTGTGAGCCCTCCATGGGCAGGTCTTCTCTGACACCTCCAAGAACAGTAGTCTCTCTTTTTTGTATCGAGATAGGGAACAATAAAAACAGTAAACTTTCTCGAGCATGTTACCTCATCTAATCATCACAGCAACCATGAGGTACAGTTAATGTTATCCCCATTTTAAGGATGAGGATGCTGAAGCTCAGAACAAGAGGGAATAAGGTTATACCTCTAATTAGGTGCAGAGCCAGCAATTAGTTCTAGGTCTCTAAGATATAAACACATTCTTTCATAAGCACATTTTAAATACCTCCTTTAAATCTGAATTGGAAATATTAGTATGAATTCATGACATTTTCTCTTAAAAAATATGTATGTACGTGTGTGTGTGTATGGAGCCCTGGTGGCACAGTGGTTAAGCGCTTAGTTACTAACCGAAAGGATGGCAGTTTGAACCCACCAGCCCTCCACACCCTTTACCCTGTTCCACAGGCTGAAATTTAGTTGTACTGTTGATTTAGGGTATGTTGTAAAACCAGCATTACCATTCAGATAAAGTTAAGATAGAACAACAAATGAGAAGGACCAGAGGACCCTAGACAACAGGCTGCAGCAGAACCACGCTCCCTCCCCAAACACCAGTTGTGTCTTTAATGTGAAAGGTAAAAAGCTTTCTATCTTTTTTAAGCCACTATTATTGTTGGCCCGATTAGAGCAGCCAAACCAATTTCCTAGAAAAACACACCTTGCTAGAAGTTTTTCAGAATCCTTGAAGGTTCAGCTAGATGCTGATCAATTTATTTTGCTTTGCTGCAGAAAATATGCATCAAAGAGACACTGTACTTTAAGGGCAGGAAAGCACACATGCTATTCAAACTAATGCTAGAAGTCTTTCTGAATAATAAACAGAGAGCTGACAATCCCAGCCTTCAGTCAAGTACCACTTTAGTCTCAATTACCCAGATTTGTTTGGATGATGTAGATGTGGAAAAATAGCTTCAAATAAAATCCTATTTTGGTGAAACTGAGTGGGTATTTCCTAAATCCCCTTGCTGAAATATAATATAGCCTTAGCTCCTACTCGTAACAACAGAAAACAAACATACAATTAGTATCAGGCCCTTACAGATTCATTTCAGTTTCCTCCCCAAAAGATGTAGGTAGAGTTCTAAGACTCATGATTTACATTTCCTCAACTCCCTTCCTTTTCCTAAGGTTTTTATCCCTCATAATTCCTAATCCCTAGTTCTTTTTCTAACGATTTTCAAGAAGAATGATTCAAAACTCAAGGATATCCAAATTAAAATTATCTGGTTGAGGGAAGGTTTATGAAATACATCCTAGAATTTGCTGTTTGGGAAACTCACAGTGAGAGAAGAGCCACTACACACTGAAAGCACCTTCACACTTTACCTGGTAGAAGTTTTATTAAAATGGAAGGGCAAAGGAAGGACACAGATGGACCCAGAGAGAATGGGAGAAAAATGTGGAACAGAACCTCAAATTCATTTAAAAAAAAAACACCTACTGGACTGGTTGAGACTGGAGAACTTCCCAAGACCACAGCCCTGAGATACCCTTCAAACTTTTAACCAAAACTAACCCCTAACGTCACCATGTAGATAAATAACAAATTGGCTTAAAAAATAATGAATATCACCCATAAGTATACTGTTGTGCTCCTTTAAAAAATCGCCCATGAGACCCAACAGTCAACAGTTACCTTCAAACAAAGATGAGAATATAAGAGGGCAGGGTAACTAGATTAATGGAAACAAAACAACCAGAATGGAAATAATGAGAATGTTCACACATTGTGGAGAATACAACCAATGTCACTGAGCAATCTATTTAGAAATTATTGAATGGGAACCTAAACTGCTGTGTAAACTTTCACTGAAAACACAATATTAAAAAAAAAAAAATCAACTTTCACTGAGCACAAACCTTAGCAAAAGCCAAGCACTACTCTAAGCCCTTTACAAACCCAGTGAATCATCACTATAATCCTATGATGTACACACTATCCCCAATTTACAGATGAGGAGATGAGGCTTGGAAGAGTTAAAAAATTCACACATTACAGAACGAGGCTAAGTGCAGATTCATGTCACATATAATAAGAAACTGAAGGATTTTAACCTAAAGAGTCACATGAAAAGATCTGCTTTTCAAAAATAATAACAATGGTTACAATGTGGAAAATAACTAAGGAAGAGAAAGATTAGCAACAAGATAGTTACTCTAAGCAAGACGCGATTAAAGTTTAATGACAAAAAATGAAGATTTTCAGTTAAAATAACACGATCTCTACTCCCTCCAGAACTCCCACTTTAAAAAAAAAAAAATGTTTTTAATGGTATAAATTCACGAGGACAAAAAACAGGAGGTGGAAGACTATAACAGACAAAAAGACATCAATAATATTTTGACTCTAGAAATCAAATGGAAGAGAGGTAACCAACTTAGAGTAAAAGCAGAAATCTAAGTGGCCACAGGACAATGTCAACAAGAAGAAATGGTGCAACAAAAAGAAAGTTCCACAAAATAGCAGCAAAAGGAGTCAGGAAGCTAAAGTCACAAGCATTTCAGAAGATAAAAACAAGGGGATTCCTGAAATTAGGGAAAAGGCTGCAGGCTTTGTAAATCATCAGCCTGTGGATAACAATGAAGCCACGGGAGCATAGGACAGCACTCAGGGAACTTAAGAGAGACAGTCTTCAAAGCCAGAAGGCTTGAGGGGTGCAAATTATTTTATTCCATCCTAGGGGTTGTCTTTTCACGTTCTTGATAGGATGCTCTGAAGCACAAAAGTTTTTAATTTTGTGAAGTACAATTTACTGATTTTTTCTTTGGTTGCTTTTTTTGGTTGTGCTTTTGGTATCATATCTAAGAAAATGTTGCCTAATCTGAGGTCGTGAAGGTTTATATCTATGTTTTCTTCCAAGAGTTTTATTGTTTTAGCTCTTATATTTAAGTCTTTGTTTCATTTTGAGTTAATTTTTGTGTATGATATCAGGTAGGGGTCCAACTTCATTCTCTTGCTTGTGGCTATCCAGTTGTCCCAGACCATTTGTTGAAAAGCCTAATCTTTCCTCTGTTGAATTGTCTTCTCACTCCTGTTGAAAATCAATGTCTGGACTCTCAATTCTATTACATTCATCACCTCTATCCTTATGCAGTACAGTATTAGTTTTTAAAAATCCCACATCAGCATGAAAAAGCAATGGATTTGAGGGGGAAAATAAAAAAGGGTCAAGTCCTAGCTCTGCCTTTTACCTGGGGGTCAGCTTTACTAAGATTCATTTTCCTGTCACAGAATTGTTGAGAATTAAAAAATATGTGAAATTACCTTATAAACAGTAACAAGTTACAGAATTAAGTTTTTATACATACATATATATATATATATATAAAATGATGAAACTCAACCTTATAAATCATTTTGACAACCAGAAGTAAAAGAAAGGAACACTGAGAAGCCTTCACAATCTGTTTCTAATAAACAGTGCTAGTATATAGTTGGCTCTAAGTATTTATTAGTTGAAATGGACCATTTTCTCATTGTTTTATATTCTTTTTATTCATTTTCTATGACTGTTAAGATTATAACAAAATAATTAGTAAATTTAAAAACACCCTTCAGATTCTTTCTTTAGCAATTATTTCCTCGAAAAAAAGTGAGTAAACTTCCCTTAGGCTATGTCTACACTAGATTTGTAATATTACTATGTAATATAAGCAATTAAGAAGGTTCTTCCCAAATCACTTCTAATTAGGAAAAAATAATTAAGAAATTATTAAAGTCAAAGTGAATTCTATAAAATGTAATAACAACCTGGTTTATTTAGCTGGTAGTTCCACTTGACAATTTGTTCCTCTGAGGTAAAAACCAACCAACCAACCAAACAAACAAAAACCACAAACACACTTTTAAGATCAATATTTGTTCAGAGGAAAAAGTAATCACTTTGCAACCAGCAATATAAAAATTATTGCTTTAACAAAGTTTTACCCCAACACATTTCAAAGGTGAATTCTTCCTACTATTTTTTAACAGCTGTTAAAATATAATTACTACCATAAAATTCACCTGTTTTAAATGTTCAAGTCAATGAGTTTTAGTACACTTACAGAGTTATGCTACCATCACCACCATTCGATTTTAGAACATTTCCATCACCCCAAAAACATCCCTGGAACTCATTTACAGTCAATCCCCGGCCCACTTCCCAGCCACTAATCTATTTTCTGGACATTCTATATAAATGGAATCATATAGTGTGTGGTCTTTTACATCTAGCTTCCTGGACTTAGCATAACGTTTCTGAGGTTCATGCTGTAGCATACCAGTAGGTTTGCTCCTTTTTTATTGACAAACAGTATTCCAACTTTTTTTTAAGTCTGGTATAAAATGACTCACAAACAGTTTTATCCTCTTTTATAAGGAGGTAAAAAAAAGATGAGTTGCCAAAAAATCTACTCTTTCTACAGTCCACACTATTGCCACTATCTAAAATGCAAATCTGATTTCTTTCTCCTCTACTAAAAGCTCTTCGATGGCTTCCATCATCACCTCAAAAGCAAAGTTCCTTGACAGAGCATACACGATGGGCCATGTCTACCTGTCTAGTCTCATTTCCTGATGCTTCTTAATACTTTACCAACTATCAACACTGAGGTACATACCCCCATGCTCTCTATCAGCTTTATGCCTTTGCACCCACCCACTTAGCAAACTTAAGTTAATCTTTCAAAGACCAACTCAAGACATCATTTCCCAGCACCAGCTCCAGCCTCACTTTCTCCGTACCATCTCAGCAACTTAGGCTTTGATCATTTTACTTCTCAACCACGCTGTAACTGTTACCTACCTCTCTTACCAAACTCATGATCCTAGCATCCAACGTAGTGTGTGAACATCACTGGTGTTCACTATTTGTTCAATTAAATGGAACACGTTCTGACCATTAGTGTTCTTCTGCTCACTTCATGAAAGATAACTTCATGCATAAAGTCTACCCTAAAACTGACAGTGAAAAAGGCCTAAAAGAAGTAGTATAACACTTCAAGGTCCATGGCAGTGGTCTGCAAAACAGAGTGTACACCAGGGGTCAGCAAACTACGGCCCACCAGTGAAATCCCAATGCACTGCCTGTTTTTGTAAATAAGGCTTTAATGAAACACAACCTCACTTGTTCATTTAACATACTGTCTATAGCTGCTTTTGCCCCTTAATGGCAGAATCTAGTAGTCCCTGAGACCATATGGGCTGAAAAGTCTAAAACATTTACCATCTGGCCCTGTAAAGAAGTCTGCCAACCCCTGGTATACATCTTGACTGGGGGGGATCAGAAGTTCCTTCATGTAAGTTTTTTTCATCACATCTTTTTAAATTTCCACTTTTGTATGTTTTGTAATATAGTAACATATTAGTAAAGCAGTGGTGTATATACTTTCTGAATTAAGAAGTTCAGATATGATAAGGAGGATATATGCTCTAGAATTTTTCTTTTTTACTAATGCAGGTAGCTTGATCAAAAATAAACTAGTAAGTCTTAAGACAAATTTGAGAGCTTACTTGAAAATTTAGCAATAAACACATTAGAGAAACAACTGGGTTTCATAAGTGTTTCAAATCACAAAGAGGCCTAGAATGAAATTTTTTCCAAGGCAAAATGGTCAAAACATCTCTAAAGAATCTTTTAATGGTGTTAAAATACTATTCAAATGATGCATGTAGTGTTAATATTCTTCAAGCTGAATACAATAAAATATGAGCTACATAAATCTGAACTGCTTCGAAGATGGTTATGTTTTTTAAAAAAATTTTTTAATGATAGACAAATGAAACACAAACTTATCCTTTCAACTCCTGAAGCTCAATTGCCTGAAAAAAAAATTGGTATGTGATAAATATACAAACTAAGGGAGTACCTCACTAGCTACATTTTTAAAAACTCTATCTGTACTCAACAACTTAATGTAATTTTGTAACAAAGTGTCCGTTAGTATGACAGTAAGACTGTTCCTGCTTAAGACAACAGATGCTAATCCAGGGCTCTGAAGAGCCCCCACCCATTAAACAGATCTTACAACTTGGGAGGGTGGTTTCTAATAATTCAAAAGGTGGGGTCTGGTCATCATCAACAAATCTGTAAGCTCAAAGTTAGTTTACCAAGTGAACCTGGATTTATCAGGTTAGGGTTGTCATTCTAGTTGAATCAGATTCTCCAACAAATAGTCACAGCCCCCAGAGAAAACTACGCTCTACTCTGCTCACCTTTAAGGCTTTTTCTGAGGCCCTCCGAGATGACTAGCATCAGACTTTTGAGGAAGGCTAGCCATTAGACAAGGCATTTCCCCACGATCTGACTGCTTGAAGTGACATCCAGGATCAGGTCGATCCTGTATCCAGGAATCATGACCCTCCCTGAGGCACCAGTCATCATGAGACAGTCAGTGCACTTTAGCACTTCTTGAAAACCACTGGGCTGCTCCTTTAGCTGAAAGGAAAAAAAACATCAAAACTACAACAAACAAAACAGAGAGGGGAGGGAGGGAATCACTAATTCAACCTGACAAGACAGAACGTGGGGAAAAATGTGCCAAAATAGCCTTGTCTAGATAAAAATGTAGCCTTGCCTTGACGTAAAGACCATAGTTTCAACATTGTTTCACTTACTGCATACAATTTATTCCTAATATCCAAATCTAAAATATTTAAAATTCACTGTTAAATCTGAAGAGAACAACTGAAAGTAGAAGTTAAATAAGATATTTATGGGAACGCAGCTAACCCAGTATAATCGGTATTTATAAAAGACTGGCAGCCTATGGCATATGTGAGTATGTCCCATCAGATACTCTAATACTCAACATTGGCATTCTCTCAAATTGTAATCTTACTGAAAAAGGCATGAAATACGCTTTCTAAGGATAACAGAAAACTGACAATGCCATTGTTAATGTCTGATAACCCATCTGCTCCTATTCTTAAATCTGACAATGATGAACAAGAGAAAAGGGGCTGGGCTCACACCCTCTTTACCTGGCCCGACAGCAGCACCAAGCGGGCCACACACAGCGCTCTCATCCCAGCACTCCTATGAATTTCAGTGTTGAGGCTTGCTTGAAATAAGCAAATGTAAATGATCACATCATCATGCCCATAAATAAAAACCTAAAAAAGCTGATAAATAAATAATAGGATGATTTAAGGCTTATTTATTTAATCTGCTTTAAAGTAAAAACTCTACATATAGGAATTAAGAGATAAAATTCTGCTCATTTCTCTTGTTTTCAAATACGAAATACCTTTTTTCCTAAGACATAATGTTAAAAGACAAAAGAAGTCTTTGAGGTTATCATTTTAAGAGCTGGCTCATAGCTTCTGTAAAATATCCTTGTCCTAAAGGTAATAAATACTTTGTCCATCGCACAATTGCTTTACATTGCTTTCTCTTACTTATCCCATATCCCCAACTTAGTTAACAATACCAACATCCATACAGATGCCCAAGTCTGAATCCTGGAAATGAGACTATTCCAGGGTTTTTAAAATTTGTTCGAGAATATGATTCAGGCTATGGAACTCTCTCCCTAGAAGAAATGTGCTTATGTACATATGGACAATATCTGGACGTGATTTCAGGAATTCGGCAACGGCAGGGGGAAGGGGGGCCACCACTGGCTGAGTTTTGGCATTCCCCATGTTTCCCTGGGTTGTGACATACAGTTTGCTAATTCTTCCAATTTTACCATCTTTCAATCTATCCTCTTTTACTCTGATTATGAAATGCATTTACAAAAATGCAACTCTGATCAGGTCACTTACCTGCTTAAAATCTTCAATGCCATCCCAAAAAATGTTAACAGAATGAAGCCCAACTTCCTTAGGATGGTATCATCTGACCTATACCTACACTTCAGGCAGCTATCCCTCCTATCTATGCTTTGCATACTCCAGTCATATAATCTCTACTCTACCAATACACTGCTTTCTCTGCTTTCATACTTTTGTATATACTATCCCCCCGTCCTAAAATATCATGGCTCAATTCCCTACTCATTCTTTAAAGTGCAACTCCTTACTTTAGGTTCTTTCAGAACCTTCTGTTTACTTCTGCCATGGTATTTATCTCAGTGTATTAAAACTGTTTATTTACTTGCCTGTCTTCAATACCAAATACCAAAAACCTTGGGGCGGTAGAGTCGATTCCGACTCACAATGACCCGATAGGACAGAGCAGAACTGCGCCATAGGGTTTCCAAAGCTGTAATCCTTACAGCCCCGAGAGCTGCTGGTGTGTTAGAACTGCTGACTTTTTGGTTAGCAACTAAGCATTTAACTACTGCACCATCAGGGCTCTCTCTAGGGGCAATAAAAACCAAAAACAACAAACCCATTGCCATTGGGCCTATTCTGACTCATAGCGACCCCGCAGGACAGAGTAGAACTGCCCCTACAGGGTTTCCAAAGAGTGGGTGGTGGATTCGAACTGCCAAACTTTTGGTTAGCAACCAACCTCTTAACCACTGTACCACCAGGGCTCCCTAGGGGCAATAAAAAATAGCCTTATTTAATTCCATCGTCATAATACAGTAAAACCTGAGAAAGCCAGAACCTGTGTAAGGGGAAATCCTGTCAGAGAGGAAAACTCAAAGATTTACCACTAAAACAAGCAAAAGAAAACTGGTAAGACTGCACCCTGTCAAAGGCAAAAAACTTTTGAGACCCAGAAAAACAAGGCAGTCCTGTCTAGTTCCAGCTCTCACAAGTTTCACCCTGGTACTAAATATAAATGTATGGTTCTGCTACTATTCTTGTATATAACCAAAGTTACTATGTATCAAAAAGTATCACAGGGAGAATTGTTACTGAACTAATAGAAAATACGCTTAAATGATTCAAAATCTGAAACATTCTTTCTGGAAGGATATTTTAGCACCAAATCTCTTAAAAAGCAACAAAATATCACCATTTCTTTATAAATTGCTTTTATCTGGGTGAAGCGAAGCCCTGGTGGCACAGTGGTTAAGAGTTTGGCTGCTAACCAAAAGGTCAGCTGCATCTCGGAAACCCTATGGGGCAGGTCTGCTCTGTCCTATAGAGTCGCTATCAGTCAGAATCGACTTCATGGCAATGGGTTTGTTATTTTTACCTGAGTCAAGTACAGACTTAATTTTTAAAATGATGGTAGTTGCAAGGACATTCAAGCCAGGAATTACAGCTAAGTAAGTATACCAGAATATTATGCAGTCCTTTGGATTAAAAACTCCTAAACCAGGGATAGCAAGTACATGACCATATGGTGACCCCATGCACACAATGTACAGAGTAGAACTGCACTTCATAGAGTTTGCAAGGGTATGACCTTTTGGAAGCAGATCACCAGGCCTATCTTCTGAGGTGCCTGTGGGTGGGTTCAAACATCCAACCTTTCAGTTAGTAGTCAAACATTTAACCATTTGCGCCACCCAGGGACTCCAAGTACATGGCAGATAATGTTAAGTAATTACTCCCCTCTTTTGCCCCTTTCTCTCCTCGACCCACATCTCACACTCAGAGTCTAAGAACAGCAACTCCTCAGTACAGCACACTGAGCAGATTGACTGCAGATGGCATGGAAGTTAACATTTCAGGGCTGCCATAATCTATCCTAAACCATACCATCAGAACTAGAAATTAGCCTATTAAAAATATTCACACAAGGTCAATTCCATTACTGAGTTGAACAGATAAGGAATTATTTAAATATTATTTATATCTTAAACAAAATACTTTTTGGTGACCTTGTAAGACAAAAACATTTCCACCTATTTTGTTAAAGTTGTTCATATTCACATGCTTTTTGTGTAGTTTTTTTTTTTTTTTTTAAATACTTGTAGTTACATTATCGGAATCAGCTCGATGGCACTGGGGGTTGGTGGAAGTTACATTATGTTTTAAAATCATGATTTCCAAATAATCTGGCTGCATCAGAATCAACTGGGAAGCTTTTTAAAAAATACAGATTCCCAGGTCCCTGCCCCGATGAACTGAGCTAAAATTTCCAGAATTAAAGTCGAAGCATGTGTATTTTAGAAAGCAAACACCCTAGGTGATTCTGATGCAGCCGCTTGGAAGTTACTGTTCTAAATATCACAGTGGTTCACACACAGAAGAGCTAGAATCAGAGAGTAACAGAAACATTTCTAAATGAAATCTTCCTTAAACGTGCAGTCTCTTATTGCTTATTGATTCTGACAGGGTAATAAATGCAGAGTGAAGTTGCTTCACCCTCTGAATAAAAACTACTTTGATAAATCCTGCCACAAAATTCTAGATTGTAGATTAATTTAGTTACTATAGCCTACAGCTTCATGAAAGAGTAGTTGGTATTTCTTTTTAATTACTTTTGCGTATGTGTGGGAACATTCCTTAAGAGTTCTTCTTACCACATAAGCTCTAGAAAAGTATATCCAATATGAGTACTCCAAATGGGAATTGCTGAAAAGTCACTATAGAAACTAGATTGAAATAGTTCATATTATTTTAATTACACATTTTAATAGTTACATATATCCAACATACTAAGAATGTCAGATGTATACATTTTTACAGCATACCAGAAGTAATAATTCAGAGGTTGAGAAAGCAGGGCCAAAAAATGGATAGAAAAAGAAAATGCAAATGATCTGCTTTCAACAAATTCTTATTAAATGTTCTTAGAAAGTTGAATTGGTAGAGACTAACACATACACTAACATTGGACCTATATTTAGAACATCTGAATCACAAATTAGTAAAACAGGAGCTTATCTTGAGATTGCTACTGGGCCCCTAACAATAACAATATAAAGAGAAGGACTACTAAGGGATACAGATGAAAACTCAGACACACATTTAGACACAGGCTTGTCTGAGAGATTCTACCACACCACAACAGCATCCCTCAAGGTTCCTTACAAGACTTTTTTTAAAAAGGAAAAAAAAGTTTCCCAAAATTCTAAGTGTCCTGGGAAAAAGCAACTATTTTAAATATGTGTTTAAAAGTCTTTACGAACACAATCAAAATAGATTTTTGGCAACTTTTGGCACATATTTTTAGTGAAATAAGACATTTTGACAGGAAAACATACGTTTATGGCTTCTGAATCATTTCAGATACTAGAAACGGATTTCAAAAAATTCTAGACTGTCCTATAATCCGTACAAGTCACTAAGAGTTAAATGCACACTATAAATTACAGATCCTTGCCAGTTAAGACAAAACCACGCACATCACCCAGAACAATGAGGAAAAAAATCACTGCGAACCTCACCCTGCACTTCAAAGACTGATGAACTTTGGCATCAACTTTTGAGAACTGACAAGTTGAAAGATAAGACCCCAATCTACGGCCATTTTCATACACAGCTGAGACTGCTCAGACACTCTCTTCCTATATGCCAATATCCTTGATTAAACTGCCCCAAGAAGTTATAAACCTAGATGGAGTTAATGCCCTAGCTGGTCTTAACTTGGGAAAGCTGACAGAAAAGCAAAACTGCTAATGTCAAAAGCCAACAGTTTCTGTTTTGTTTTATCCTATAAATATCTTCTCTAATATGTTAGCCTCCAAAGCAGTCATAACATTGCAGGATTCTTCAGCATATAGGAGTCTCAATATGTGAAAGATAATGCTACTGTTAGCACTTTCAAGGAAGGAAAAATAACTGCTCCACTGTCCTGGTACATCATTCATTGCTAAGGAGGTGCTGGTAGGCTTTCTCCTGGGCTGCCTCGTTGAGCAATACTGTTAGCCATGTGTTCCTGGAATCACAGCACAAAATGGTTTGCCATTGCAAGCAGTACTAGAGAAGACCTTTGCAGGGAAGAAAAACTAGAAACAAAAACTTTCAATAACTCAAAATTATTATTTGTTAATTCTACCAAACAGTTGATACATCAGGAAGTTCATGATGAACAGTACACTGACTATCTGGCCAGAGGCATGTTTACCAACACCAAAGATCACTACTATGGGGGTAAATACTGTAGGTTTCTTGTGTGTCCAAATTCAAAGTTCCATCTAATTCATTCCCTGTAAATGAAAATATTGCAAACAACCAGTTTTACCAAATAGGCCCATTAAAAAATCAAAGGCAAAAAATACACACATACACTTCCAATCCAAGTAGTAATCAAAAGCCCTTGTTGTAGTTATCAAAAATACTACACTAGAAACATACTCATGATACCTCAGATAATGGACTGGACTTAATCAAACGGGGCCAAAGAAGACAAAGTCAGGAATTAATGTAAAATGAACATACAGCTCAAGATTTTCATCTCTGATACAAAGCTGTTACTCTTCTCTCCGAACTCATAACATACTGCTAAGCGATGAGCCGTCCCAGAGGACATGGTACTGCTATATTCCTTAGAGAATCAAGCTACAAAAAACTGGATCATTCTGGCCTGTACATCTTAGCCAAGTCAAGAGACAATATGGTACCACGTTTTTCCATTAGCTCTTTTCTAGGCTCAAAACGACTTTATTCCAGACTTTCTTCCCAAGGCTCACAGATATCAACTATAAGCCAGACCCTAAACCAAATCATCCACAAGATTCCTGAATCTCGTCAGTCAAGACTGAAATCAGAGCTATAAAAATTCACATTACCCAGGATTTAACACACGCACAAGACAGTGACATTAACCCTCCCTCTTTACGGCTGCCACACGTTTAGTTTGTATCTGTATTTTATCATTCATAAAACTATTTAATAGCTGTCTCCCCCATAAGACTATGAACTTAAAAACCAGAAACCCATCTTATTCATCTCTGCAATCCTCATTGCCTAGAAATGCCTTGGTCACAACAGTCAGTTGTGGAACACTGCATGAATAACAGAATACCTACGTCACTACAATATAAAAAGCTGAAGCGCTAAAGCAGACAAACAAGAAATCAGGAACATAGAAGGTAAATTTTAAGAACACACAAAAACATACAATCAATGAGAAGCAGTAGTATTATCAGGAAAAAAGCACTGGTCTAAAGTGGCTAGGATATCTTTGGAATTTAGATAAATTCTTATCTAGATTTTAGTACTAACAAATGCTGTTTGAGCAAATCACTTCGGCCTCTTTGGATCTCAATCTCCTCATTTGTAAAATAAAAAGGTAAACTCACTTAGTGTGAGCTTGGAATTTCCTTATATGCTATGAGGATAATTTTAAAGCAGCAGGAATACTTACTTTTAAAAAACAGCACCAGAACAGATATAACTAGTACACTATGTTAGATAATATGACTCCTGAGCAAAGGATATCATACAGGTAGAATGTGCAACTCCATAAATAATAACAGATCACGTAAACAGCAGCCACAGTCAACCAAGAATGACACACACACACCCGTAATGTGGAAATTATTGATACATTCATTCATTCAATAAATCCAAAAATAAAGTTTTTCCAAAGGCAAAAGTGAGAGATTTTAAGATAAAGGGATATAAACACAAACTTATGTTTGTTATTCCCCGGTAAAAATTACAACACCAGATCATATTTTAGCATGAGTATATGTACACACACACACACCAAAGAGCAAAACAAAAGTGAAAGCATCTTTATGCTTTTCTATAAATGGAAAGACTCCTTCGATAATTTAATTACTTAGGATAGACAAGACCAGTATCTCACAACATTTTAGAACAAATTAAACTATAATGATATGTACACCTATGGTATATTCTCTGCCCCACAAGATAAGCCTCGCTGGGACATTAAAATCCAAACATGCAAAGGATCAAAGACATTCCTAAGCTGGAAAACAAAAAGAACTCACAAGTGTATGTTCCAAAATCATAGCCAAACTAAACCTTTGCCTTGAAACAAACGAACCTCCCACCTCAGATAAGTAGCAGTAGTAATCAATTCTGAGCTCAGTGACTAGCAGGCTCAATACAACTATGTCTATAATCAATGTTTTTTAAAAATATAATCTGTGCTCACTGACTATGGCTAAATATTGTAGAAGATATAAGAAACATGAAAGGTAAGACCCTTGCCCACAGGGAAATCTTCCCAACCTTATTCTAAGGTAATTTCTGCTTATACACAGTCAACATTTCTCAAATGCCCTACCCAAGGAAGGACCCAGAAGGAAAGGTGCAATTCCAATATCCATGTACATTCCAAGACATTATAAAAAGCTAATTGTTTGTACAAATATTGCAAACAATAGACTCAAATATATGGGAACAAAATATATTGCACCTCAAAGGGCATTTCTACAAAGGCAATAAGGCAGATCCCCTTGAATGGATTATCTCACAGGTAGGAACCAAGCCTAAGGAAGCCCACAAACCTGTTAACTGCAGCTATGGAACATTCCAAGGCTACTAATTATACACAAAATATAAATTATAGAATTAGGATTATAATCTGCCTAATTTTTCAGCTTTATCTCCAAGAATTATATTCCAAATTCCTTTTGATATCAACTGTTCAGGCAGTCACAGCTCTTTACTATGCTCTTTTCCTTTATGGCTCACTAAGCACTTTCACATACATTTCCTTTCAGACTTCCAACAACCCTCTGAGGTAAGGCAAGAATTAATCTTTATTTCATAGACAAGGATACAGAGTTAGGGAAGTTAGATGACTAATACAAAGTTAACAGCTAAAAAGTAACTGAGCCAAGACCAGAACCTAGATGTCCTGACTCCATGTACAACTGGCATTCCACAATGTCACCCAAATGAAAATACTGCTAAAAATTACTAAGCTTAAAAATTATACTTTTCCTGCTTAATCAAACTCTTTGTAAATAGAAATTAAACTTAAGATTCTAAAGCAAATGCAAGCAGCAAAGAGAGTTGTCTAATCTTTCTAAATCTATTTTGAAAAATAAATAAAATGTTCAAGAGCAGTTCAAATACTACAGTAAAAACATAGTAAAAAACAAAAACAGAACTTTTGCATTCACCCTACCATACCACGCAAAGGCAACGCTCCATAAGGCGTGCTAGGAGAGAACAGGTGAGGTTAGCGGCAAAGTCGTGACACCGTATCTGACTTAGAGAAAATGAACATTCCAAAATCACCACTAGTCCTGGTCTCCGACCCCTCTCGGCTTTGCTATTCCCTAGTCTAGGCGTCTCCTCAGTGAAGCGCATGTAACAGTCCACTTAAATATGGGACCAATTTATTACAACACTGTTCCCATTTTTTTAAACCTGAAAAAAAGAAATTCTTTTTTACTAATATTTACTGCATGAACTGACATTGTCACCGTCACATCAATGCATAAATACATATGTTTCAGGTGAGGGGTACGCTCAAAATTTTTTCACAGAAGGGATTCCTATGCAAGAAAATTTAGAGGCTGCCACTAAATACAACAAAGGTAGATGGGCCCTAGGAGACAGATGAATCTAGACTGCATCAAATAATCAAGAAGAGAACCTACTGAAAGTGTTCAGTATCCCACAGTGCACGCACAAATAAAGATTTCAACTGCATGTGTATAATAAATGCTGTTATAAGCAAAACTTACCTCATCCTGGACTCCACTAGTAGTAGTCAACTTGCTCCCATCAGTAATTGTAATAATTATTGCTGGCTCCAAGAAAAAAGGGTTTCTTCCCTAAAGTCAAAAAATACATTTGATTATATTAAGGTTTAACTTCTGCCTTAGAACTTTAAGTAAAAAGTCAATTCTCAGAACACAGCACACAGGATCCCTCCTGTTAATAAAATTTATACAATAGTGTATACCTGTTCCGCACATTTAAAAAGTTTATAAGGACACACAAACTAAAACAGTGATTAACCCTGAAAGAGTGGGATCAGGTAGAGAAAAAAGTAGGTTTTTTTTTTACTTCTTTACACATGTTGTTTTAATTTTACAATGAGCATTTACATCTATGTAATTAAAAATAAGTTAATTTCTCAAAAGTGACCCTAGTAGTTCAAGTCTAGTAATCCGACATTTTTAGATACAACAAACTGCACAGACACAGCATTTTCTGAGAAGCTTTCTTTAAGAGTCCGGCAGCACAGGTGAACACTGCCATAACCTATGCCTGTAATCCAAGTGTCTGAACAAGCAGGTAAATGAGCAGAAGAGCTCCAAGAGCTGGCTCCATGGAAAACACTCAGGCTACTCTGACCTTAGCAAAATTTAACAAACAAGAAAAATTAAAGTTAAGAAGGATGGTCACTTAATGCTGGGGAAGAGAAGGAATATATTTCTTATTATATTTAGACAACTGCCACTTCCTAGCACACTACAGCACATACAAAATATCTGCTGAATGAATGAGTTTGCAAACACTTCACCAACAGCAATTCTGTGATTATAACCTAAGCATAAAATGGGAGATCTGGTAGATTAAACGTCTTGATCAAGTCACACAACCTGTAAGTGGCACATGCATTTTTCAAACAGGTACCCAAGAAATAATGGTTCCAGAAGAAGAAAGAGCCCTCTGGTCAAGCAAAATTAAAATACATCGGATATATCACCCTCTGGAAGATTTCAAATGCATAACAGCATTCAAATGTCACAGGAGTCTGGCAGGAAGAAAACATGAATTTACCCTCCCTTTTTTCTTCTCTAGGGGGAACCCTGGTGGCATAGTGGTTAAGTGCTACAGCTGCTAACCAAGAGGTCGGCAGTTCAAATCTGCCAGGCGCTCCTTGGAAACTCTATCGGGCAGTTCTACTCTGTCCTATAGGGTCACTATGAGTCGGAATCAACTCGATGGCAGTGGCTTTTGGTTTTTTTTTTTTTTTTCTTCTATAGGAGCCCTGGTGGTTAAGAGCTATGGCTGCTAACCAAAAGGTCAGCAGTTTGAATTCACCAGCTGCTCCCTGCAAACCCTTTGGGGCAGTTCTACTCTGTTCCATAGGGTCACTATGAGTTGGTATCGACTCAACAGCAACGGGTTTGGGTTTTTTTGTTTTTTCTTCTCTACAATAGTCATGTTAAATGAAACACATTTTTGGGCAACATTACACTATTAAAAAAAAAAAAAAAAACACTATAGTGCCTCTCATATCATTTAACTCTCAACATGAATAATCAATTCTAGTAATGCACATTTCCTCCTGGGCCCTGCAAACAGGAAATGTTCGTTTCCATCTCTGGGCGTTGACTGGTTCCCTCAAGTGAAACGCTTTTCCTTTTCCCTGCCCACAAACTATTCAATTTTAATCAGGGCTTCCAACCAGCTTGTGCCAGTTCAACCCCCTGCTGAAAAGATATGTGCCTTTCTACCCCAGATATACTGAATCAGAATCTACATTTTAAGGAGATACCCAAGTGATTCTTATGTATAATAAATTTTGAGAACCATCGCTCTATAAATTCTTAGACACAATTCTAATTACCTGGGGATCTTGTTATAATGTAGATTCTAATTCAGCGTATCTGGGGTAGAAATGCAAATTTTCTGCAGGGGTCAAATCAGAATGAACTGTTCAAAGCTCTGATTTTAATTAACCTAAACTTTTCCAAAATTTAAAGCCATTAAAGAACCTAAAATCATTCTATCTTATATTCAGAAGCCAGAAAATTAGTCATATTTACAATTATAGAATAATAATCTACCAGGTACTAGGACCTCATGGATGATGTCCACCCAAAAATTAACACACTTTTTTAAGAACCGTAATGTCAAAAATCAAGTTAAAATGTATTAAAACTTAGCAAAAAGTCTGAGTTACTAAATTTACTGCAGCTAAATTCAAACACCAACATCAAAGTTACTTTTTTCTAGATGACCAAACAAAGCTTTTAGCTGAAACACTGCTAGTCTTCCCACACACTTAACACTCTGCTCTGCTGAGGCTAGGCCTAAAATAATACCCAGGCTCTTGATAATAACAATAAAGCATGTATATTATCACATTTGACCCTAAAAACTTGGTAGGGTAAAATGTTCGAGAAGATTTAAAAATATAACCCACCTGCTAAGAGGCAAGGCCAGAATCTTAAAGACTTTCCAAATCTAAATCACATTGTCTTTCTGCAGCATCTGGAGGTCCTGCTGGTACCAACTAAATTCTCTTAGACACAATTCTAAACCAAGCTGGACAGTGCCGTGTTCACTCAACAATGAATGGTGTTATAATCAGGCCTTTTCATTTTTTAATATACTCTATCTGTAGTGAAATTGGAGCCCTAGGTGGTGCAGTGATTAAGAGCTCGACAGCTAGCCAAAAAAGATCAGCAGTTTGAATCCACCAGCCGCTCCCTGGAAACCCCATAAGGCAGTTCTACTCTCTCCTGTAGGGCCACTATGAGTCAGAATCCACTAGACCACAACAGATTTTTGGTAGTCAAATTAACTACGGTAGGGCTATTCTTTACTTGACTTCCTGTTCCTCTATGACTCCTTATCCACCAATTTTTCTATATATAAATTAATATGCCTTCCCCAACACAAACACAGTGAAATAAAATGCAACATATAACAATGCTTGCTTTTGAAAAATATATAACTTTAACCAATTTTCAAAGTATTTATCTGGATATAAAATATTAAGTTATTTAATGGCTTTAAATTTTGGAAAACTCCGATAAAGGGGTAGAAAAAAGAAAAGAAAAATATTGCCATCCTTATTGCACCATTTGATCCTATCTTACCCCGCCTAAGATCCTCTTCTAAGAGGCAAGAGTTTAGCCAAAAATCACACTAAGGAAAGCAATATTAGGTACTTCAAAACTTAGAAAAATAATGATGAAATGAACGTAATTTATACACAAAAGAATGTTTTATTATTTCTTCAGGAAAAAACTTTCTCTGCCTCTGTAAACATCTATAAAAATTTATATTAAAATATTTCAAATTAACAAACTATTTAAACATGAATTTCTAAACCACAGTAGAAAGGCCTAAGTGCCCAGGACGTGCTGCTTCAAGGGAAGTTTTTACACACTCTTTTCTCTGCTCCGCTCGTCTTGTATACTCACTGCTGGTGGGAGCACAGTGAAAACCTGGCGTGTTTGCCAACGGTCTTTCACCCAGCCAAAAAAAAAAATGTTTTGTTTGTCTGCCAATAAGATTATTATTTTTTGTTTTCATAGAAGATAATTTCACACTCAAAAGTCTAAATCACCTATGATTCGATCACTGGAATACAATGTCATTAACTGGAAAATACCAGGCTATCTGGTGCCGAGCCTCTGCAGTTTAATTTAATAATTCTTAAATCCTTGTATTTAAGAGCAATTATTTTACATTTTCATTCTTAATAAGTATGTTTATGAAGTTACTCAACTGGGGAACAGTACATATTACTAAACTTTCCCTCAAAATTCACCTTGGTCATAAAGTAATAAACAGTCTTTATCATAATTATAAGATCTCGAAAAAAAAAAAAAAGAGCCCTGCTATGAGAAAGGCAGCCAGCAGAGGGCCTGTAAGTTAACTTTTGCCATTAACAAACTCACAGGTTTTACTTGAGAAGTGGTTCCGGACTTAGAGAAATCTAGACATATGACTATAAACTATTATGCAGACAAAATACACTATTCCACTTCAAGAGCTAAAACTTGTAATTTCCTATTGACTAATGAGAATCTTTCTGTCAGTTAGAAATCATGATTTTAATATCGGTCAAAAGGCTCAAATAAGGGTTTTGCCATAAGTAAGTATAAAGAAAAAATTTTCATTTAAGATTTCCTATGATAGTTTTCTGAATAATTTAGTATTATTACAGTGTTAAATAATTAAGATATAAAATCTCAATAATCAAAAAATTTAAAGATTATATCCACAATTATTCCTGCAAAGAAAATGCTTTAGAAAAGTTATTTTGCAAAGAAAACAGTTTTGAAAATGCAAAATTAAAGTAATTTCTCCCAAATATAAACTAACCTGGTTCTTACAATCAGAATTCTCTTAGTTTTACCTAAAAAATTTAAGTTGTGATGGGCAAAGGGCAGGAATTTTAATGTACCCTTAAAGTGGTGGAAGTATTATCTGCTGAACCAAAAGGAAGCAACCCTGAGTAAAACTCTTTGTGGCTACATCCGCTGTAGGACCAAAGGGCTCCAGCGCCACCATGCTCCACCATGTTGGCTAGTCCTTTGAACAACACATAAGGATAGGATGGCCAAGTGGCTGTCTGCCCTACAGTTTTCTTCACATGGTTTAAGGCATCTACTGAAAGGGAAACATGCACCAATGGTCAAGTTCTCCAGCTCTCCTATGACAGCATCTTCAGTTACTGTCTAGCTGTTTTGTTCTGTAACAGGAAAAACCAAAACAAATTCAACTCCAGAGTCAACTCCCAACTCATGGAGACCCCATGTGTATTACAGTAAAACTGCGCTCCATGGCTCTTCAATGGCTAATTTTTTGGAAGTAGATCGCCAGGCTTTTTTCCGGAGGCACCTCTAGGTAGGCTCAACCCTCAGAACTTTTGGTTAGCAGCCAGGCACACTAAGCATTTTCACCACCTAGGGAGTTAGGGAGTAGGAAGACATATTCAAGGCTATGGACAACAGAAATCAACAAATGAGATGTTACAATGGGTACCCCTAGGCCAAAACACATCACCAAATGAGAAAAAGCAAGAATTTTGAGAAATGGTTTGTGCTTTTTTCAATCGAATACTTCCTTTTCAAGTAAATAGCAACAACAAGCAAAAATGGTATAAGATGGAAAAGACTGCCTTAAGTACCGTATCACCAAAGACTCTCATGTATAAACTGAACACGTACTTTGAAAGATCACTGTTAATTTTGTAATGGTTAAGTTGCCAGGCTAGCTAATCTTTAGGTTCATTTATTTACATCTTTGTAGAATCTACACAGTAAAAATATGAAAGAACTGAAGTCTATATTATCTACCCTACTTTTCTCTGCCACTGATAATAAAGACGTGACAATATATATTGCTGTAAAATACGAGAAATCATCTGATATTCATTTAGAAACTTTTTCTGATACTTAGCTATGTAATTTGTGAAAATTCAGACTCTACAAAGCAAATATTTATAGAAATATTAATACAGAACCTAATATTCTTCCACTTCAAGCTTATTTTAAAAGAAAAGCATTTTAGGATCCAATTCACATCCAAAGACTTATCAGACATAATAAACACTGTTACAATTACACAGAACTGAGGAAAGCGGCTTCTTTTAATACACACTTTGCAAAGCTAGTCAACTAGAACAGCATTCTTCATATCAGTGCTGCTTAAACTTCAGACATTTACATACCACAACTACAATTTTTGCCAAGAGCACTTATTACCTGTATTCGTATTTTACATACTCAATTTTCCCTTTAGTTTTTTGTTTTAGCCTCAATCTATAGCAGTTAAGATCTATGAAATCACAGTTTTGATGTGTTAATTATATTTCTCTATTCAATAATTTGTTGTCATTATTATTGCTTAACTACTTTTTAAAGAGTGTGGGGGCTGTTTTGTCATTTTATGGAGATGAATACACAACTAGTTAATTACACATTCCAAACAAAATATGACTATTATTTAAGTTGATAAAGGCCTAACAGGCTTACATTTAAATCAATATTCCTTAGTCAGAATTGTAAGTTTTGCTTTAGAATTCAGCAAGATAATTACTTTTATACTTAAAATCTCAAGTGGTATGACATAAATGAGTCTTTTGATATGAAAACTCCAAAACGTTCATCTTAAGAAACGAGTACTTTTAAAACAATCTTTGACTACACACAAAAGACCTCCAAAGGACACATTTGGAACGGATTAACCATGGTTGCCTCTGATGAAAGGAAGTGAGCAACTGTCTAACTTTTTACAATACTTGAAATTGTTTAACCACGTTTATTACCTATTCAAAACAAACACTCTTTGAAATTGAAATGTTCTTAGTATCCCAAAATAAGGCACTTTTACAAACCTGACGGGATACATTCATGTCTATAACTATAGAAGAACATGTCAAAATTCCACTTTATAAGAAATATATTTTAGTTTCAAGTAATTCCATTACACAATTGTGTACCAATAGTTTCCTTTATTCAACCATATAATTCTTTGTATGAAAATATAAAGGATTAAAAACGTAATTTAATTGGAAAAGACATAATGCCAGATTAATTTTAAAGGGCCCTGATTTAAAGAAAAAAATGTGGATTTTTAGTTTTCTAGAAAGAATTGGTGGTAACGTATTTTAGTAAGTTTTTTTTTTTTTAGGAGGAAATACTTAAATTTCTCCAGATCCATTACAAAGGCATATGTACTTGGATAATTTTCTGGAAATCCATTCTTGCTAGATTATGATTCAAACATTTATTGATGCTTGTGCTAAATGGCTTACCAAGTATTTGTAGATTTAAATTTTTTAAATAGGTGACAAACAAAATCCAACCACATAATATTTGGGCCTACCCTTCGAGAAAAAATGAGCTTTCCTAACTCTAATACAAATCCACTAACGGTTTTACCTTAGTAATGCACTTCGCCACAAAGCAGATGCCACATATTGTTACATGCGACATGTTTTAGAATGTTACTATTCAAAAGCTCTGAGAGCTTAACAAAACCACGCCTTTTTACATTATGATTTCCATTCAATCTAATCTTACTTAGAATGAGATTTGACCCATTCTGGATTAGCAATCAAATGTATATAAAGGCCTGTTACCCTATTACCTGATTTAAGCCAATCTTCTGGATACAATCTCTTGGCTTTTCTTCCTAGTTTATCGGTTTGAGAAATGTGATTATATACTTGTACAACTAAAATTCAAGATTTTACATCAGTTATTACCAACCAAATACATAAAATGATCACCAGCTACCACAATTCAGACATTACCAGAGGTCACCAAGACATAGTTTTGCTTATTCCTGACAGTCCAAAAGTACTGGCTCTGGACCTTGTGGACTGGACCTTTGAAACATCACCCACTGTAATCTGCTGCTTAACCTTTCACAGCACACTGTGTAACCAATCTTCCTCATTGCCTGTGATTCAAAACCATCAATTGTTTTTAATTCTTTCAGAATAATTCTATTGTTTGGATACTTCCAGCATTTAGAAAACCCAAATAACCAGAAGGCTCTGTTGATGTTTTCTAATACCTAAGTTCATCAGCTTTAAGACTAAGGGAATATTCCTTTAACATGCAGCATGACTTCTATCATTCACTAGTTACAAATTACATCACCTAATAGTTAAGGCTACATTACTTTCTAATTTACTCATACATCAGAACTATTTTCATAATAAACTTTTGGAGATGAACATATCCAAGGACTTTCACCGTAAATTACCCAGCGTATGCAGGCAAAACTAGTGGACGGGAAGTGTTGGAATGTCATACCCTTTAAGGCACAAATTCAAAAGTCAAGAGTAGGCAGACACTAAAATTTTGAGAAGACTGATCAGTAGACTGATATAATTTGTCTTTTAATTACAACTAAACTTTTAAATGAGTTATGAGAGTTTTAAGTTAAAATATTTTCACATGCAACTGTATCTCTCAATCGCTGAGTTGAAACAGACTTGACAGCTATGAGTTATATTTCTCAATACACCACTAAACAAATTTCAAATCACACATACCCTAAAAAAGAAATATCTTCACGTAAAAAAAATTCCTCCTAGGCTTATCCCATTGTGTTTTTCCCACACTAATTTGTGTTGCGAACAATAAAAGTGACCATGTTACATATTTTACCTTTCTTCTAGACAAGATTATCCTTCCTTCACCCCTCTCCAGCCATCACCAACTTGAATTCTAAATTATATGTACTATTAGCATCAGAGGAAACCCTGGTGGTGTAGTGGTTAAGTGCTACGGCTGCTAACCAAAAGGTCAGCAGTTTGAATCTGCCAGGCGCTCTCTGGAAACTCTACAGGGCAGTTCTACTATGTTATGTACTACAGGGCCGCTATGAGTCGGAATCGACTCAAGAGCAGTGGGTTTGGTTTGGCGGGATTGGCCTCAGAAACAGATTCAGATCTAAATTTGCTCAAAGCTTAAAACCTTCCTTGCTTTGGAAATCAAAACATGTTTTGTTCTGTACTTTATTTGTACTTATTGTCAAGGAAGAAGTACAGCCCAGATGCTCCTTCGAAGCAAGGACAGTGAGACTACATCTCACATATTTTGAATGTGTTATCAGGAGGGATCAGTCCTTGGAGAAGGGCATCATGCTTGGTAAAGCAGAGGGTCAGCGAAAAATAGGAAGACTCTCAATGAGATGGACTGACACAGTGGCTTCAACAATGGGCCCAAACAAAGCAATCAATGATCGTGAAGATGGCACAGGACTGGGCGTTGTTTTGTTCTATTGTACATAGGGTCGCTCTGAGTCGAAATTGACTCGACGGCACCTAATAACACTGAATAGCTCATTCCAGCTTCTCATGATGGATGTTCGCTGGGTTATGCACCAACCTTCATTCTGTTTCTGCCAAAAGTTTCAGAGTAGAACAACCTGAAGATAACCACCACCTGTGCTCCTACCATGTACCTGGAACTTTGCTAGGTGACTGACAAATATTAATAACAAGTGTAAGCTCTAATTCTTACAAAAATTTTCAAGATTGGCATTATCACCATTTTGTGGCTCAGAGGCTATAGGACTTGTCAATATAACACAGCCAGTTCTGATAAAGCAGTTCCTTCCACGCTACCACACTGCTCACTCTGAAAGGCGCTATGCCTGTCAACCAAGAGGTAGGCGGTTAGAATCCGCCAGGCTCTCCCTGCAAACTCTATGGTGCAGTTCTACTCTGTCCTATAGGGTCGCTGAGTCAGAATCGACTCGACAGCAGTGGGTTTTTTGGTTTGGTTACTCTGAAAAAAGCAGGATAAAAACTGTATCCCAGTTTTTAAAATTCAAATAAAAGGAAATACACAAAAAATGGTAACAGTGGTTTGTTACAATAATAAATTTATATTGTATGTCACTTGATCTTCACAATCCTGTAGGGTAGGTTTTTTCACCCCATTTTTCTGATGGGGAAACTGAGGTTGAGAGGTTACATGATTTGCCAGGAATTCACCTGGTAGAATAAGAATTCAAAATCAAGCCAAGTTTTTCTGAGTCTTAGACATGATGCTCAGAGATTTTCAAAATTACCTTCAATCAAAGGAACACGTGATAGTTAACTAATAAAAAGAAACATAAAAAGCTTCAATTACTGAGCCTAATGCTGGCTGGCATACTAATTAGAAAAGTCAACTTGCACTGAGCCAATTCTGACTTACGGTGGCCCCACGTGCTACAGGGTAGAGCTGCTCCACAGGGTTACAGCTCTATATTAACTAACTACATCAGAAATCAAATGAACTATTTTGAATGAACAGAAAATCAAAGCGTGGCATTAAATATACATAACGGAATCTACATAGGCCTTAAAATAATAATGGTATCAAATTGTGTCAACTATCCCCACATTCGCATCCTTATTTTTTTCCCAAATAAAAGATAGGGAAAATTCTACTTAAAGTTAATACATGTAACAAACAGTATTTTATGGAGTGTTACGATAAGGACTAAATGCAGCCCACTGCCAAAATCCAAAGTCTGGTTTTCCTAAGGAATTGAAAGAACCCGTATTGCATTAGGCAACAACTATAGACATACCCCCAAGAAAGGGACTCAGATCTGCTGGCCCTATCTATAAATAAAATGTGCTCTTAAATAGTACACCAAGTTATTTTTTTTTAATTGCCTAATTGTTCCATAACCAATTATAATGTTTTAAATATTTCATAAATGAGAAGAAATTAACCATTTTAACCTTTCTGGGCTCCTTTCTTCACCTATAAAATGAGGGAGATGCCTTATTCTCCTTCTGAAGCCCTATGAAATAATCACAATAAAACACACAGAGAAAAGTCCCATGAAAATTTGTCAGTAGATGCAAAAGTTCAATGTTTTTTCCAAGAATGTATAAAATTCACTAAGCGCCACACTTACGATTTGTGTATTTAAAATAAAAAAATGGGAAGGAGAAGCAGTCAGGGAATAAAGACAGACTAAAATGAAACCAAAACCTTCAATATTTTGTTTGTAAGTATGGCATTCATACTTAAAACAGATTAATAATGGAAACCCTGGTGATAAAGTTTATATAAGAAAATTACTTTTTAAAAATGGATGAAAGCAGGGTTGAAATATTTGAGCATTGATCAACCACTGCCTATCAAGACAATTCTAATTATAGATTATAAATATGAAGGATGACTGAAAATAATTTTAAATATTTAAGAAACATTTCAAATTATAAGACAGTGTATCTCTTTGGAGAAATTCATGGCATGAACATGACTAAAAAAAATCTTCTTAGCAAATTTTGACCACTAATGACCTTAAATCAATTCAATATACTTGAATAAGTGAGTGGAATTCTTTCATTTTAATATGAGATTTGTTCTTGGACTTTTAATTTTCAATCTTATGTAGTTTAATACACAATTATTCATATACTCTTAACTTAAATGGAAAATAAGAGTCTCCTCCTTAAAGGCAAAGAACTTATTATTTTTGCCTTTTATACTTAAGGTTTTTTCCCAATAATTTTTCATTGAAAATGCAATGATGTCTTTGGGATGTTCTTCATTTTTTTTTTTTTTTTGAAGGACCATGACATGGCATTTTTTGATCCTTTAGAACAGAGATGTAAGGCATGAAATTAAGAACTGTAGCAATTGTTTTGAATGAAAACAAAATCTGCGTCTTGAAATATTCTTCCCATTCAAAGTACCACCTTTAAAATTAATTCTCAATAGAAAATAAATCACATCTCTTTTATGCTACCTTGAGCTCAGTCAAATCTTTTTATTAAAATATCCCTTGATTTACTCAACAGATGTCTTCCTGAAAGGTTCCTTGGAAATGAGATTTGTGTAACTCTCATCTTAAACGCACTAGGGGGAGCTCCCTATTTGAAAGAATCCTACAGCACGTGCTTCTCAAGCAAGGGTTCATATTCTAACCTGTATTCCTGCAAAGGAATGACTTTCAAATTTAACTGAACTATTTATATACAGGTTTTAATACATTTGTTTAAAAACACTCCACTACTTTATCCTACGCTTATCAACTGCCATGAAGACAACTTTGGCCAAATTATAATATTTACTTTTTACATCTCCTTCCCCAGAACTGAGTATAAAGCCCAAGGAAAAATACATACTTAATATGCTACCAGTAGATTTCAGAGCATGTAGTGTGAATCAGCTTTAGATACAATTAGATTTTTACAACTTTAATTTCAAACTTAGAGCTGAGAAAGAACAGAAACCCAGAAGTAAATACACTAATCCTTTACGGTAGAACGTATGCCTTCTGTCTACTGAGCACTTCGTCATTTTTAAAGTACATTTTAAATGCGCCATCCCATTTGACCTCTCATCGAATCTAGAATAGTAAGGGTACGAAGGCTTCATTGTCAATTTAGAACATGAAGAAACAAAGGCACGGAGTGGTGAAGTGACTGTCCAGTGCTATACAGAACTTCAATGGCAAGCTCAGGACTAGGATTCCAATTTTCACATTGCTGCTCATTGCTCTTCTTTTATACAATTGAATAAAGAGGGAGAAAAAAACATTTAAGCAAGTTTGACTACAGAGTCTCCTCTTTACCAATGGTAACTCCTGAAAATACTCTTCAGGAGGCTTATTATAAGCTCAGAGAACTTCAAAATTTTACAAAATACCATTTATCAATATGTTTCCCGTTCATACCCACCACATCAAAGTATATTCAAGAATAATAATTCAGTTTCTTTTGAAAAGATGTCTACTATAGCTCAGTAAATACCAAACTATTGATGATACATCCGTTGATAGCCTATGGGAAACCAAAAATCCAAATGGGAATCAAATTTTCATTACTTCACCCACCAACATTAAAAGTCTGTATTTAGTGCTACCTGAGTATTAAATGGGTACTGTATACGTAACTGAGTTATTTGCTAAATTCAGAAATGGATCTTTATGCTGAAGAATAAAATTGGTTAAAATTATTCTCCCTAAGAATCATTGCACCTGATTTTGTCTTAAAAGCCACCATTACTCAATGAGGACAATACTCAGCACTGAAAATTCTCAAAACATTAAAACACACATTTCATCTCCTTTTAGGCACTGGTCAAGCACTGTCTTCACGAAGGGCACATGGCATGCCAGGCGCCATTCTAAGCCCTGGAACAATCTAATCAGTACCAGCATATTGGGGGGGGGGTGGTGCGGAGTCAGGCCAGTGACAAATGAATCTCAGGCCAGAGTAAGACTGACCAGCTGAACCTAAATGAAGTTTTCTTTTCAAAGACAATGTTGCAAACATTGACCAAAAACAGGAAGATTTTGAATATGAAAAAATATATATCTACATGTATAAACTTTTACTACAGCTCTAAAACTTCATGTGTACTAATTTTAGACACTGAGGTGGGTTCAGACTTTCAGTGGCTCCTAAAGGATCAGTATCATTTGAAACTGGTAAACACATCTGGAAATTATGCAGACATATATATATGCCAAATTTACCTGCAATGATAAGCACTTAATTCAGTGCTGCTATAATTAAAAATTTTGTAGAAAATATACATTGTTACAAAACTGCAGAAGTAACAGTGAATGGTAACGAAATTAAGGACTTCTACACGCATGGACTCTTTTAGTGGGTTATCCAAAGAGCATGAGGAAAAGTTTCACCAAAAATTGTTTATTCCCAGCTACTGTAACCTTACTGATGCCAGTTCTGATAGCATCCTAACTAACATGTCAAAGATGTTTTATTTGTAGGTATGCTAACCAAAATCACAACTGTAAATTAACGGATGCAATATAGACAGATATTAAATACACTCCTGCAATTGGTTATGTAGAGTCACATATGTGTGCGTCTGTATGTAAAGGGGGTGGCTGTGGTATCTACAAAATCTATATAAAGATACAAATACATACATATATACACACACACACGCACTAACCCAAATTTAAATATTTAAGAGAAGACTAATGCAGAAACTTATTGAAGTATTTTAGACGTTCTGTAAAACAGATACACTTTGTCTTCCATCTCATATTTTCTCTGAGGTTATACACAAGTATATAGTACAGTGGGGCTCCACAGATCCTAGTATACATATCTATGTAAAAACACTGAGATATAACAGAACAAAAGTACTCCATGGAAAACAGGCCTATAAAAGTATTTTTGCAAAGAAAAAAAATACAAGAGCTGTGTTTAATATAGGAGTCCTGATGGCACAGTGGTTAAGAGCTCGGCTGCTAACCAAAAGGTCGGCAGTTCAAACCCACCAGCTGCTCCTTGGAAACCATATGGGGCAGTTCTACTGTCCTATAGGCTCGCTATGAGTTGGAATCAACTTGACAGCGACAGGTTCGGTTTTTTGGTCTGGTGTTTAATATTAAATATTTGAGTCATTCAAAATTCCTGACAAGTTATCCTTTTTATGAATAAAAAATACCATTATTTAAACCACCAAGAAATAGGTATATAAGAAATATCTTCTAAAAAGTCTTTTTCTAATTGAACACTTTCTCAAATAATCATTCTCATTTGGAAATTGTGGTTTCTTATTTTAACGCTAGTGTAATTTTTATGTGCGAATTCAGGACATAAGCATTAACGTTACTCCTTGAAACCTTGCTTATTCATCAAAATAATTGAGAAGCATTATTCCTCCCCCTTATGGAATTGATAAACCCTAATGTGCAAAAAAAAATCCTAATCTGCAGGCTCTTGTCTGGTCAAAGTGGTAACAGCAAGACCACCTTCAACCTCAAGCTGTTTACAGTGCAACCTGTGAAAGCCAGAACTGCATGCTTTCTCCAGGTCTTGCAAGTTTTCCACCTTGACAGGGTGTCTTACCACTTTTCTATCACTCTCTGTTAGTGGAAATTGTTTTGAGTTTTTTCTTCTCTGACAGGATTCTGTCTTACACAGGTTCCAGCTTTCACAGGTTTTATTACATAAGCTTTAGACAAGAACTAATGTGTTCTCTTGTAGAAAATGGCAATTGGGGAAAGGAAAATACAGGCTTAAGTTAAAAATGTTCTCAGCCTCACCATGACAATGAGTTTTCCTGAGGAAGGACCCTAAATATTTTTCATAGGTCGTAGGAAGTGAATGTGTAGGCAGAAAGACAGGAAATTAACAGTTGTGCAATACACTGTTGTTAGGTGCCATCAAGTCGATTTTCGACTCACAGCAACCCCATGTGACAGAGTTGAACTACCCCATACAGTTTTCTATACTGTAATCTTTACGGGAGCAGACGGCCAGGATGGTTTGAACCACCAACCTTTTGGTTTGCAGCCGAGCGCTTAATGGTTATACCACCAGGGCTCCTTCTGTGCTACCCACTGACAACCTGACAAATAATCAAGCAATGGCAAGTTTTGAGTTTTTCTTTGAAGTCAAAGAAGGTTGGATAAAAACCTTAAGCATTAAGATTGTGTATCACCACATATAACAACTGGATATGAAAGGGAAAGAAATCTATGATTATTTTACAGAAATAAATTGAAGAGTTCATGGCAAATCTACCTAAATTACTGAAAGCTGCAACATGAAGCAGCACAGAAAGGGGGGGAAAGTAATGTAAGAAAATACACATTTACCTAATTAAACAATGGACGTGCAATTCGGTAAAAGTAGAAACTCATGACAATTGTGGCTGTGGAACTGGGAAAAGAAAAAATGTACATCTAAGTATACCATGGTGGTGACAGTGCTCTTCACTATGACACAGGAAACTCACTGGGTTTAACAGCCCTTTGTTATGTGTCACATTACATATTCTTCAGTATCTTTTATTTTCCAGGCCAGTGATCTCGTTAAAAAGTTATAATGGACCACCTTGCATTATTCCACAGTGAACCACCATGTGATTTAAAGCTGCATGGAAGTCTTGTCTCATCCTTAAACAGACGAGCTGCAGGTGCAACAGAGGGCTTTAGGGGTTAAGAGTGGGTTCTTTCATTATTTTCCAGACAGCCTCTTTTCCAAGGGTTTATAATAAAAAAAAA
The DNA here is from genome assembly GCF_030014295.1 of Loxodonta africana. Taxonomy (NCBI): domain Eukaryota; kingdom Metazoa; phylum Chordata; class Mammalia; order Proboscidea; family Elephantidae; genus Loxodonta; species Loxodonta africana. The sequence goes on from NC_087358.1 coordinate 73,374,763, forward strand.
AAATTCTCCTTCAATAGTTGCTAATTGTGTATGCTTGAAAAACTGAGAAATCTTAATGTACTCAACCAGGTATTGCACCCCAATGAAAATCTGAGCTTTCAGAATAGTTAAACAATATGGTTAAATTACACCCTGATGCAACACAGAGAATAGTTTCCTAATATTTGTCCTGACTGATACAGAAATGGGGACCACTGACCAACTGGCGTCTGTAGGCCACTGCAGTTGCTGCACACTCGCCTGCAGCGGTTCGTTACTGAGTATGGTGAGGCAGGAGGTTTCCACTTTAATGTACCAAATGAATTTCAAGGGATTAAAACCACATTCACGACAACTCAATTTTTAGCAAAGGATTCTGGCTCTAATTCTGAATTCAAGTGCGTTTTAAGCAAAAATATGAGGGATACAAAACTATACTGAGTATGTTGAGGGTTTCACGTTTGTGTTACGTGCATATATTTTCTTTTAATCTGAAATGTTTCATACTTATATTTTACATATAGGTTTAGGACTGGAATGTGTTTTTCCACAAAAAGAAAAATCAGCTATTTTTCCACCTTAATATTCAACCTACCTGCCCATAGTTGTCTATGCCAGTTACTAATCTATTTAAATTTAATAAATCAAAAGCTGTCCTTAGGGATTGGCCAAGAGTCGTAAGTCCTTCAGCCTGAAGGTTTTTCAGTTCATTCATAAACGTTGCATGGTTTTCTTTCCATCCAGCCTGAAAAGAAAAATGTAAGAATTTTTTTTTCATCTTTCAAAGCCATGCACACACGGGCAGCCGTTATAATCTGATGCTCGCCAAGTAGCTGCTTCACTTTACAGTACAACATGGTTAACTTGTTTGTTGTGTGTCACTGCTGAGGAAACTCCCCTCCAAAGCTCGCCAGAATAAACCTTCTTGCTCTATAGCTTCTGGTCATTACCAGCTGCCACACTTCACAACTTTACTGGGGAGCTGACTCTCTCACACCCCAAATTTCAGGATGTGAAGGCAGCAGCGCAGAGCAGAGGAAACTGGACTTCTGAAGTCAGCCTACAGCTGTCCCACTAGCCTGTGGCCCTCTCAGGAGCCATCCAGAGCCCCAGCGCCGCAGACCCCCGCTCCCCCACGCCCCAGCCCGAGCCCCGGGCGAGCCGGCGGGGCCGAGCCCCGGGCCGAGCCCCCTTTCATGCGGACGGGGCTGCGCCGCCGGCCGGGCTGTCACTCCGGCTAACTTGAATAAATATCCCCCACAGTTCATTGCTGCCGCTCACGCCGCGGAGGGGAAATGTCGGCCATGTTGATCGCAGCGCCGCCGCCGCCGCCGCCGCCGCCGCGGGCCGGGCCCGGGAGGGGACGGCGATGGCCTGGCGACTCCGCGCCGCGCCGGGACGATCCAGAGCGGGGGAGGGGGTGGGAGCCCTCAGGGGAAGAAGCCTCGGGGCCGGGAGCGCGGCGGGTGGGGGAGGGGAGCATAATGAAGGGTGGACGGGGGGCGGGGAGGGCGAGCGAGGAAGGAACCGGGAAGGGAAGGGAAGGGGGGAGGGCGAGGGCTGTTACCTTGATAGCATAGGGCGGCTCTTCGAAAGTGACCAGCATGTACCTGTCTCCTCTGCTGGCGGGATCCCGGGCACGGAGCTGCGGAGAGCGGGCGGGGGACGGGGAGAGGAACAGGGCGGGCGAGAGGGAAGCACAGAGGCGAGGTTACGGGCGGAGAAGGGGCGCCGAGCGGCCCCGCCGCCCCCCCACAGTACCGCACACGCAGCGGCCACCCCTCCACGTCGCCCCCCACACACAGATCGGTCCCCACACACCGCCCGGGGCCGCAACCGGGTCCGGGGCCGCAACCGGGTCCGGGGCCGCAGCCGGCTCCCGGGCCGAGCCCGGCTCGCAGCGCCCGCCCGCCCGCCGCCCGCCCGCCCGCGCGGTGGGGGAGGGGGTCCCCGAGGCCGGCAGCTCCCGCAGTCAGGTCCCCGACACCTCCGCCTCGCCGCCCCCAGCCGCCCTCCCCCACCCCTGCCGCCCGCGGACCGCCGGGCCGGGGTCGCCGCCCGGGCTCGGTCAGTCGGTACCTTCATGAAGGTCTCTACCGCGCCTTTGGCCGTGTCCAGGTAGGTGGTGCCCAGATGGCTGCGCTGGTTCATAGAGGCAGACGTGTCTATCAGGAACAGTAAGATGGGCATAGTGCTGGCCGGGGACACCGGGGCCCGAGGTGGTGGAGGAAGACGGTAGGTGTCGGCGCCGGTGGCGGCGACCGCCGCTACGCGGGGCGGGGAGCGCGGCCCCCGGGAGGAAAACACCGTCTGGGTCTTTCCTCCGGCTGCGGGGAGTTTCTCCCCCGATAGTTAAGAGGAAACTCCCCAGACCCAGTCCTCCCCGTCGTACCCCCGCCTCCGCCTCCTCCTGCCTGCCTGCCCGCTGGGCCGGGCTCCCGGCCGTCTGTTTGTCGGTCCGTCCCCCCTACCTCGGGGGTCCCGTCCCCGCTCCCGGCCCCTGTGTGTGTCCCAGCGGGAGACGGCCCTGGCTCCCCACCCCACCCCCGGTGCAGGGAGTGGGGACCTGGGAGCTGGCGAAGGGGGGAGTGGGCTGAGGGGAGATTGGCCCTGGGGCTGTTGGGAGAAGTTTCAGGGACTCCCTCTGCACCCCAGCGGTGTCACCACTTTCTCGGCCCCTCTCGCTACTGAAGCGCTTTTCTCTCTCACACTCCGGTTTTAACTCGGGCAGGGGCTGCAGAGGCTCCGCCCCCTGACACGTCCCCGAGCCACGTGATGCACCGCCCCGCTGTTTTATTGGCTAGCCCCTAACCTTTCATTAGCATATTTAAACAGCTCAGGGGCGGGGGAAGTTCCTAGGCCGGCTCTGGGGACAGTTATTGAGCACGCGCGGAGGCGGGGCGTCGGGTACGCGCGCGAGGGGCGAGCAGGCGGGCGGGCCGACGCGGAGGCGGGCTCCGGGAAGGGGCGGGGACGGACCGCGGAAGGGCCGCGAGGTGGGGGAGGGGGCCGCGTCGGCGCGTGCAGGGCCGCCGCGCTCTTGCGCGTCAGGGCGCCGGCCTGCCCTTGGCTCTTGGAGGTGTTAGGGGTCGGGGAAAGGGAGATGCAGGCTGGCTTCAGCTGCCCTCCGAGGTCGTTGTAGTGAACCCCTTCCCCGGGGGGCGAGTGAGGAGGGGATGAGTAAAGTGCCCGGACACCCGATGAGCACAAGCGTCGGACCCGCGGTCGCCCCCCCGAGGTGGCTCGGGTCCGCGGTCGCCGGAGGAGGTTCCTTGGACCGGGAGGGCCGGCCCCAGCGCGGGCGGGTCCGGAGCGGGGGAGGGGAAGTGAGAGGTTGTTTATGACCAGGGACTGATCTCCGCCAGTCACACCGCTCCCGCTGGGGAGTGGGGACGAGGGCCCGAACCTCGCGCGGAGCCTCCCTCGGCCTGGGGAGCGACCGAGGGCGAGGGCTGGAGCCGGGGCAGGCCGGGCTCCGTCTTGTTGAGGACCCCTCAGAAGGACAACAAACCCTCTCTCCTAACCCAACCCCGAAAAACCCTGGGAGAAGATTCCGATTTCCATAGTTCCCCTTTTTACTCCGGAGAAGAATAACTGGGCCTACCCCCAGAATTACATTGCACAAGCCGCGTTTACGTTGGGCCGTAGAATAAATAGCAAAATCTGCATATCAGAATTGAAAAGGACCCCAACGACCGTAATGCATTACCAATATTTTACACGTGAAAAAACTGCCTTTGGCTTGCCGGGATAACACAAAATGGGTTCCCATAACCCTGCTAGTGCTCTTTCAATATGGTGCCCTCTCACGCTTGACCCAAATACCGTAGAGGGAAGAAGTTCTAACGCGAGTCTCTGTCATCCTACCTGAGGTAATGAAGCTTCTCCTAAATGTCCGAGGGATAGTGTCCTCCAAGACACGAGTTGAAACACTGAAGACACTGTCTTAAATGCAAGTTGGATTGGGGACATGACATAGGACCTTCTAAAATGTAGCTATTAATCGGGCCTTTCCTACTAGCCTTGCATTGCCTGAATTTTTTAATTCTATTCCGAAATTCTTATTTGCTTACTGCTCATTTAGAGAAATTGTTGATACTGTTAACCACAGAAGAGATGCTGTGTGGCACTTTTAAAAAATTTAAGTTTTGTAAATTGGACTTTTCCTAATCTTTACGACAGCTTCAGAAATCTGTTCATTTATGTTAGGGCTTTTTCAGTAATAATGCTGCTCTGTGATTATGTACCATGGAAGAGGTGTCATATTTTTGAGATTTGAACTGTGAAATAGGAAGAAGATGGAATACAGGCCCTATAGCCAATATTTGCTGAGGACCTACCTTGTACTAGGTGTGCTGGAGATAAAAAGTTAATCAAGTTTGATCCTAGTATAAACTCGATGCCTTCGAGTCTATTCTGACTCAATGTGACCTTATGGTCTTAGTATGGAGAAGATAAGAAATAAATAAAATATGGTCCCTGCCTTCACAGAGTTTGTGGTTTTCTAGAAAAAGATGACATACATAAGGCATAAAGTGACTAGATACTAAGTAATTCAGAGAAAAGAAATATATATTGTGGTGATGAAAGAACATTTCCTAGGATCAGTATGTTTAAGGTGCAACATAAAGAAGTATTTCTCAAACTGGAATCCTAGACCCAGAGATAAGAATTATGTTCTATGATACTTTCAAATTTTTGTTTTCATTTTTTATGACAATATATAAATTACGCGGCCAGTTATAAAGACAATTTTTCTTTCAAAATGATGGACATATTCAGAGTATAGGTCTGTAGTTTCTATTATCAGTGTTTTCAAAGTCTGCAGATCCCTCCCTGCCTGTCTCAAATTGTATCCTCATAAGAGAGGCTTGGTGGTGCAGTGGTTAAGAGCTTGTCTGCTATCCAAAATGTCCGGCATTTATAATCCACCAGCCACTCCTTGGAAACCCTATGAGGCAGTTCTGCTCTGTCTTATGGGTCACTATGAGCTGGAATTGACATGATGGCAACGGGTTTAGTTTGTATTTTTGTTATTTTTTATAGGATCATAAGAATTTACATTGCATTAATACATTATTCAAGAAGCCCTGGCAGCACAATGGTTAAAGCACTCAATTGCTAACCAAAAAATGGGATATTGGAACCTACCAGCTGCTTTGTGGGAGAAAAGACCTACCTGTAAAGATTTCAGCCTGGGAAGCCATGTGGGGGCAGTTACAATATTCAGTATTTTGTATATAGGTTTGAGAAACACTGCTTTAAGGGATCGGTAGGATTTGGGATATATGAGTAGAGGAAGGGGAAGCTGCTGGTAAAAAAAAAAAAAAAAAAGAAAACCCTTCCAGACATTGAAACCATAGGAAAGAAAGGAAGGCAGGACAGCATTGCTGATGGCTTCGTGGGGACAGTGACGTTTAGCCAGGCTGGAGCACCAGACACAAGAAGAATAGCACAAGGTTCAGAAAGGTTGGTCAGGACTAGACAATAAGAGCCTTTATTCCAGACTACGGGATTTTTTTTCTTATAAATGAGAGTTTTTAGTTATAGTGCTAAGTACAAAGCAGTGTTTGAAAGCAACCAAACTGTTATTAGCTGCCGCAGAGTCTGCCACTCATTCACGGCAACCTCACGTGTTAAGAGTAGAACTGCTCCGTAGAGTGTCCTTGGCTGTAAGACCTAACAGCAACAAAATCTCAGAAGCAGATAGGCAGGTCTTTTCTTATGCGAAGGTGCTGGGTAGGTTCAAACTGCCAACTCTTAGGTTACTAGCCGATCTCAAACCACTTGTGCCACCCCAGCTCCTTTGAAATACATTAGCATATATAATTAACTATATTATATAGTTATTTGAAATCATTTTCCAACTGAGCCATCATGGCTCTTTCTTCCCTGACTCAGTAGGGTTGGCTGATTGTCATACTGATCAGGGTCAGATGCAAAGACCAGGAAGCCAAGCCCAGTGAGCCCAACCTGGAGTATATAACCAGAACCTATGTTACAATGAAGCCTGAGATCAAAGGTAGATTTCCAGTCAGAACCTAAGAAGTAATAGAAGGCACAGAACAGGAAAGAAATCAGGGCAAATATATGCTGCAAATGAAGAGGCAATCAGAAACAAGGAAACATTGACAACCTCTCTAGACAAAATTGTGAAATAGCCAAGTTTATTCTTTGTGCTCACTGGTTGACAGGCTATTGGTTGATTATGGCAGAAAGTTGTGTTTTTTTGGTCATGAGATGCACATCATTATCACCCAAAGAGCTTTAAAAAAAAAATGTACCAGATCTTCATCCCTGAGGAAAGCGATTCAGTAGAATTTGGGTAAACCCTGGTCATCCTACTTTTAAAGAGCTCTTCAGGTCAATCTTATAAAGAATACTGATTGAAAACTACATGCTTAAAATATAAGAATAATTTCGTGCCTGGCATCTAGTAGACACTCAATAAATAACTGAAAAACTCACACACCCTTAAATTTGTTGCCTTTATTAAAAGAACTCCTAAAATAAACAAGTCTGGAAGCTAAAGGAAAGAAATTATAAATGTTTCATATGCTTATTTAAATTACTTGAATTCAACTATATTTGTTTGGCAAAAAATAAAAAGAGAAAAAGAATTTAAACAGTGCCAGAGATTCCCACCATCTCCTCTCCTTAGGCCCTGGAGTGAGCACAAGATGAGAGCCACGAATCTCTTTTTCACTCAGTCTCTGTGATTCTGGAAATATAAAAATACAGAATTTTTCTAAAATGTGACCACTAAGCGCAAGCCAAGTATTTCATCTGAGACTCAAAATTCCACTGCTTAGAGGGAAGACTAGTTGGAGCCATGTGTGCCAAGCCCAGTGCTTTTGCAAATCTAGGGAATTAGGGAAAATTTTCCTGGAGAGGCATTGATCTGAAGAGGTATATAAGAGAAAACCTGCTCTTTAGTATGTTTTTAAAGAAGTGCTGCCCAAATGCTGTCTTCAGTTTAAAAGGGAATGAATAAATTATGTGGAAACCTCTGAAAGAATGGTGACTCTGGCTTATACAATAGCCTAAATTGTTGAAATGGAGCTATTCTAACAGAATTAAGAACTGATGATTTAGATTCATTTGTAGGAGCCAACCAGAGTCCCCAATTAAGCAGGGTAACACTGTTTAAAAATAATTATGTGCCAGTGACTTGGGTTATGGTATTCAGATGTGCCCTCTGAACAAAATAATCGTATGAACCTAGTGTTCCTCATTTGTAACCTAACAGTTTCTTTTGGCTGTTCTTACCATTTTCCCAACCCTCTGCTATACTACTCTGAAATGATAACAGTTAATGATGTTAAGTGGTTGAAACATCAAAAAAAGTGTAGAAATTACAAGCATAAAAAAATTAGATGTGAAACTATGTATATAATGCCTACAGTTTTATAATATGTATATAAGGGAATTTAAGTTTAGTCATCCTAATATCAATCCTCAGAAAATGCCACTAGGAGCTACCATTAAAAAGAAACTAGCTCAACAACAACCCAAAAAGAAAAAAAAAAATTATTTAAAAAAAGGAAGTCAAAAAAATTAACATAATTGCTGACATGAATTAATAGGCAAATCAGTAATGGATTTTATCAGGGCACACAAACATGGCATTTGAACACAAGGAAAAAAAATTTAGAACTGTATTTCATCCTTAAAAAAAGAAATTAGATCTTTCGAAGAACAGTGTTTCATGATAATAGTTGAAGTATCAGACAATTCAAAATCAGCTCTACGGACATATCCAGACTGAGAATTAGAATCACAGTGAACAGTTTCTTTAGGAAAAGAGTGTGAACATTTCAGCCATTCTGTCAACTAATGTTATCAAACACATTGTATGTGACAGTCACTATGCTATATCTAACGGGAAAGAAAGAAGACAGGTAAATGGGTAATGAGAATACAATAATTATGTCAGCAGACCCAAGCATGATATAAGACCTTCTGTGCAAGGTTGTTTTGAAAATTCTAGGTAATATACCCTATTCCATCAATTCTGAGACACCATGTGTTGTAAGAAGCACCATAATTTTTAGGCCACTGAAAGGAAAACAAAATGCTACTAATTAAGCTATGACATAATCCTTTCTCATTATTTAGAATTTTTCCATACTATATTGAACTATATACTATGTTGATAACTGTATACTATATTGGTAACAGGAACATTTTTTAAAAGAATGCTCTGCTACTGTCTGATATTTTCTTCCAAACTATTGTCACCCATTCTTCAATTTTTAATACTGATCTTTCCTGATCCAACTAGATGGTGTCAATGGAAAGTTTTCAGACCTCAACCACGACTTGATCCTTTCTTTAAAAGGCTGATGGAATTGCCAAGGGTTTGCAATTGTCTAGTCATGCCACCAGGAATAACCACAAAGTTTGCACAATCAAATTGACTATGTCTGTGGAAAGAGACAATGGAAAAGTTCAATATCTTCAGTCAGGCTATAGCAATTACATTACAATTACCTTCTGTTTGACAGCATTGTAAGCATGGATTGTAAGTCACATTCTTATTTTCGAGATGTTAAAATATAAAGAAAAATACACCTCAGAAGGAGTGAAATACCACTTAGTGCTGGTAACTATTAAAATAAGTATTATTAGAGTAATATCCACCACTCATCTGTCAATTTGTTGTGCCATGGTGGCTTGTGTGTTGCTGGGATGTTGGAAGCTATGCCACAGGTATTTCAAATATCAGCAAGGTCACCCATGGTGGACGGGTTTCAGCTGAGCTGCCAGACTAAGACAGACTAGGAAGAAGGACCTGGCAGTCTACTTCTGAAAAAAATTGGCCCATGAAAACCTTGTGAATAGTAGCAGAACATTGTCTGATAATAGTGCCAGAAGATGAGCCTCTCAGGTTAGAAGGCACTCAAAAAACGACTGGGGAAGTGCTGCCTCTTCAAAGTAGAGTTGACCTTAATGGGGTGGATGGAGTCAAGCTTTCAGGACATTCATTTGTTGATGTGGCATAACCAAAAATGAGAAGAAACAGCTGCAAACATCCATTAATAATTGGAACATGGAATGTATGAGGCGTGAATCTAGAAAAATTGGAAATACTCAAAAATGAAATGGAATGTATAAAGATGGAAATCCTAGGCATTATTGAGCTGAAATGGACTGGTATTGGCCATTTTGCATTAGACAGTCATATGATCTACTATACTGGGAATGGCAGATTGAAGAGGAATGGCATTGCATTCATCCTCAAAAAGAACATTTCAAGATCTATCCTGCAGTACAATGCTGTTACAGGATAATATCCATACCGCTACAAGGAAGACCAGTTAATACAACTATTATGCAAATTTACCACCAACCACTACTGGGAAAGATGAGGAAACTGAATATTTTTACAACTTCTCTAGACTGAAATTGATCAAAAATGCAGTCAAGATGCATTGATAATTGCTGGTGATTGGAATGTGACAGTTGGAAACAAAGAAGAAGGATTTCTAGTTGGAAAATATGGCCTTACATGATAGAAACGACACTGGCCATTGCATGATAGAATTTTGTAAGACCAATGACTTATTCATTGCAAATACCTTTTTTCAGCAACATAAACAGTGACTGTACACTTGGACCTCACCAGATGGAAAATGTGGCAACCAAATTGATTAAATCTGTAGAAAGAGGCAATGGAAAAACTCAATATCATCAGTCAGAACAAGGCCAGGGGCTGGCCGCGGAACAGACCATCAATTGATTATATGCAAGCTCAAGCTGAAGCTAAAGAAAATTAAAACAAGTCCACAAAACCTGAATTTGAAGATCATCTCAATAGATTTGATGCATTGAACACTAATGACCAAAGACCAGATGAGTTGTGGGATAACATCAAGGACATAATACATGAAGAAAGCAAAAGGCCATTAAAAAGACAGAAAGACCAAAGTGGATGTCAAAAGAGACTCTGGAACTTGTTCTTGAACACAGAGTAGCTAAAGCAGATGAAAGAAATGATGAAGTAAAAGATCTGAACAGAAGATTTCAAAGGGCATCTCCAGAAGACAATTATAATGAAATGTTCAAAGACCTGGAGCTTGAAAACCACAAGGGAAGAACACACTTGGCATTTATCAAGCTGAAAGAACTGAAGAAAAATTTCAAGCTTCGAGTTGCAATTTCAAAGGATTCTACAGGCAAAATATTGAACAACACAAGAAGCATCAAAAGAAGATGGAAGGAATATAGAGTCACTGTACCAAAAAGAATTGCTTGATGTTCAAACATTTCAAAAAACCAAACCAAACCCATTGCTGTCAAGTGGATTCCAACTTATAGCGACCCTATAGGACAGAGTAGAACTGCCCCATAGAGTTTCCAAGGAATGCCTGGAGGATTTGAACTGCCAAACCTTTGCTTAGCAGCCATAGCACTTAATCACTATGCCACCAGGGTTTCCAACTAAACTTGTTGTTGAGTCGATTCCAATTCACAGGGACCCTATAGGACAGAGTAGAACTGCCCCAGGTGGTTTCCAATGAGCAGCTGGTGGAGGCGAACTGCCAGCCTTTTGGTTAGCAGCCAAACTCTTAACCACCGTACCACCAGGGTCTGAGACAGACATTTCAGGAGGTAGCATATGACCAAGAACTGATGATATTGAAGGAAGAATTCCCTGCTGCACTGTAGGCATTGATGAAAAACAAGGCTCCAGGAATTGATGGAATACCAACTGAGATGTTTCAACAAACGGATGCCGTGCTGGAGGTGCTCACTGTCTATCAAGAAATTTGGAAGACAGCAACCTGGCCAAATGAGTGGAAGAGATCCATATTTGTGCCCATTCCAAAGAAAGGTGATCCAACAGAATGCAAAAATTATCCAACAATATCATTGAAATCACACACAAGTAAAATGTTGCTGAAAATAATTCAAAAACAGCTGCAGCAGTACATCGACAGAGGACTGTCAGAAATTCAAGCCAGATTCAGAAGAGAACCAGAAACAAGGGATATTGCTGCTGATGTCAGATGGATCTTGGCTGAAAGCAGAGAAAACCAGAAAGATGTTTACTTGTGTTTTATTGACTATGCAAAGGCCTTCTGCTGCGTGGTTCATAACAAATTATGGATAGCATTCAAAGAACGGGAATTCCAGAACACTTAATTGTGCTCATGTGGAACCTATACATAGACCAAGATGCAGTCATTCAAATGGAACAAGCAAATAGTTCATGGTTTAATATAAGGAAATGTGTTTGTCAGAGTTTTATCTTTTCACCATACTTATTCAGTACGTATGCTGAGCAAATAATCCAAGAAGCTGGACTCTATGAAGAAAACCGCAGCATTAGGACAGGTGGAAGACTCACTAACAACCTGTGATGCGTAGATGACACAATGTTGCTTACTGAAGGTGAAGAGGACTTGAAGCATTTACTGATGAAGATCAAAGATCACAGCCTTCAGTATGAATTACACCTCAACATAAAGAAAACAAAAATCCTCACACCTGGACCAATAAGCAACACCATGTTAAACCAAGAAAATATTAAAGTTGTCAAGGACTTCATTTTACTTGGATCCACAATCAACACCCATAAAAGCAGCAATCGAGAAATCAAAACATGCGTTGCATTGGGCAAATCTGCTGCAAAAGGTCTCTTTAAAGTGTTGAAAAGCAAAGATGTCACTTCGAGGACTAAGACGCACCTGACCCAAGCTGGGCAATGAAAAAGGAAGACCGAAGAATTGGTTCCTTGGCAAAGAATATTGAATATACCATGGCCTGCCAAAAGAAAGAACAAATCTTGGAAGAAGTACAGCCAGAATGCCCCTTAGAGATGTATCAAATGGACTCAACCCACCTGGAGCAAAGGAGAATGAAGAACACCAAAGACACAAGGAAAATATGAGCCCAAGAGAAAGAAAGACTCCATTGGCCTAAGACCAAAAGAACTAGATGGTGCCTGGCTACCACCAATGACTGCCCTGATAGGGAACACAACAGAGAATCCCTGATGGAGCAGGAGAAAAGTGGGATGCAGACCTCAAATTCTCATAAAAAGACCAGACTTAATGGTCTGAGACTGGAGGGACCCCAGAGGTTGTGGCCCCCAGACTCTCTATTAGCCCCAAACTAGAATCGTTCCTGAAGCCAACTCTTCAGACAAAGATTAGACTGGACTATAAGATGTAAAATGATACTGGTGAGGAGTGTGCTTCTTAGCTCAAGTAGACACATGAGACTATGTGGGCAGCTCCTGTTTGGAGGTGAGATGAGAAGGCAGAGGGTGACAGGAACTGGTTGAATGGACACGGGAGTGTTCTGTCACATTATAGGGAGAGCAACTAGGGTCATATAACAATGTGTATATAAGTTTTTGTATGAGAAACTGACTTGAATAGTAAACTTTCGCTTAAGGCACTATACATACATAAAAAAACCAAAACCAAACCCAGTGCCGTCGAGTCGATTCCGACTCATAGCGACCCTGTAGGACAGAGTAGAACTGTCCCATAGAGTTTCCAAGGAGCGCCTGGTGGATTTGAGCTGCCGACCCTTTGGTTAGCAGCCCAACACTTAACCACTATGCCACCAGGGTATAAACATATATATATATATATAAAATATATATATATATATATATACAAAAAAAAAAGAAAGTCTGAAGAAAAGAAAAAAGAGAATGCTCCTTAGAGGTGAGAATGGCAAGACTTCATCTCACATACTTTGGATATATTATCAGGAGGGACCAGTCAACAAGATGGACTGACAAAGTGACTGCAACAATGAGCTCAAGCAGAACAATTGTGAGGATGGTGCAGGACCCAGCAGGGTTTTGTCCTGTTGTCCATGGAGTCACTATGAATCAGAACCGACTCAACAGCACTTAACAACAATGACAACAAGTTATACTGCTGTGGATGTTGGGACTACATCAGTGAACAAACAATCCAAATCCCTTCCCTCATGGAGAGGAGGGAAGACAGACAATAAAGAAGTAAATTATATGTCAGAGAGTGATAAGTGCCCTGCAGAGAAATAAAGCAAGGAAAGGGAATAAAAAGGGCAGGCCGGGCTGTGGATTGCATTTTTAAATAGGATGATCATAGAAGAATTTGTTGAGAAGGTGACATTTGAGCAAATATCTGAAGAAAGTAGAGCAGCAAGCCAGGTAGATAACTAGGGGGGAGCATTCCAGGCAGAAGAACAGCACGTAGACCCTGAGGTGGGAGTGGATTTGGCATGTTTAAGGAACAGTGAGAAGGCCAGTGTAGCGCAGCGGTTAAAGCGATGAACTGCTAACCAAAAATGTCGGCGGTTTGAAACCACCAGTGGCTCCACAGGAGAAAGATGTGGCAGTCTGCTTCTGTAGAGATTTACAGCCTTGGAAACCCTAGGGGATCGCTATGAGTTGGAATCAACTCAATGGCAGTGGGTTTTCTTGGTTTTTGAGCAGGCCACTGTGGCTGAAGCAGAGTAGGTGAGCAAGGAGGAGAGCTATAGGAAATGAGGTCAAAGAGGTAAGAGGTGAGCAGCTCGTGTAGGACCTTGATGGTCGTGAATGGTCTGTGGCTTCTAAGCTGAGTGAGATGGAAAGCCATTGTAGGGTTTTGAGCAGAGGGTAGAATAGACTGTAAGAAAAAAGGGAACGGAGAACAGTCAGGAGGTTATTGCATCATCTAGGAAAGCAATGGTGGTAGCTGTTGGACAAGTGGGAAAACAGTAAAAGTGGCGAAGAGTGTTTTCTTGTTGGCTTGGATACAAAATATGAGAAAAAGAGAAGACTTGGGGATGACTCTAAGCATCTCCAGTTAGTTCCTTTGGACAAACTTCTAGGATGGGAATTTATTAGATGCATTTTTATGGCTCTTTAGACAGACAGGTAGATTACTCACCTGCAAAGTTAAGTCAGTTTACACCAGCCAGTGAAAGCCCTATGGATCACAGTGGTCCCATCTCATTGTGTGAGGTAGCCATTAGTTGGAGGCCAACTTAACGGCTGCTAACAACAACACTCCAGTATGTATATGGAACATAGATTATAAAATTTTTGAGAAAACTGTTTCAGCCAGAATTTTTTAAAATAGCTTTACAAATAACTTTGGCCTGCAGCAGAATCATTAAGGGACTGAATTGTTGCCTTGAATTTTGCATATATATGTTACTACAGTTTAAGTAAAAACACCTTTCTGATAAAGATTACAAAGGTCTTGGTATTTCCCTTTTGAGCTCACACTGTAGAAAAAACTGAAACATGAAGTGGAATTTGATAAATGCAAAAAAAAGGTTTGAAGAACTCTAAGGAACTCTTACCTGAGAGGGCAGGAAAAGAAAGGTGAACCAAAAAAACCACCAGAGAAGAAGGTGGAGGACTGGGAACCTGACTTGCCAAAGGAAAGAGAAAGAAAAGTTTGAGAAAGAAGGGTATGTTTTCTCAACAGTTGCTGAAATGTCAAATAAGACTGAGAAAAAGCCATCAGATTTGAGAAAGCAATTGGTGACTTTTATAAGGGTCTTTTTAGTGGAATATAGAGGCAAGAGAAATAGGTAATTAGATCACCAGGGATTTTAGTAAATGATTGAAGACAAAACATAAACTTCTCTTTTTGCATTAAAAAAGGAAATGGGATGGTAGCTTTAAGACTATAGAGGACTTTTTTTTTTTTTTTTAAGGTAAAGGAAAGACCTGAACGTATGTTTAGGGAGAGAAGAAGCAGAGGAAAACTGAAGGTACCAAGTGTATGGTGGTGTCAGAGGAGGCAGGAAAGGACAGGGTCAACAGCATAAGGCGGGAACACTAGGATGTAAAAGGAGGGGCATTGTGATCTCCGAGACCAGAAATAATCATGAGAATATGAGCAAAGCAGGTAGCACAGGGCCTGGTATATAGTAAATGCTTAATGTGTGTTGAATGATTGAATCCATTACAGAGAAATTCAGAGATAGAGAGGATGGATGCTGTGGTGAAGTGAGTCCTTTATGTGGTCTTTTGCCTTGGTGGGAAGCAACAGGCCCAGTCAAATGGGAAGTGGGAAGAAAACAAACATTTGATGTTCTGCTTGTACCAGGCAGTCTGCTAGGCTTTCCATGTTCATTTACTCTTCTAACAAGATTACTTTTGTTCCCAGCTTTTTTGGAAAAGGACCAAGTAATATTAAGTAGGTCCTTGGGTGGCACAAATGGTTTTCTCTTGGGTACTAACCTAAAGCTGGTTCAAAACCACCTAGTGGTACTGTGGAAGAAAGGCCTGGCTATCTGCTTCCATAAAGATTACGGCCAAAAAAATCCTGTGGAGCAGTTCTACTCTGTAACACATGAGGTTACCGTGAGTGGGAATCAACTGGCAACCAGTTTTTTGTTTGTTTTTTTTTTTTCCATTTCTTTGTTTAATATTAGGTAACATAGTCCAAAATCACAAAGCAGAATGGAACTAGAACCTGAGTATGAATCCAGAGGCATAATGCTGACAGTAGGCATCATTGATCCATCCATGGGAGTTGGCGCTTAGGGTCAGAGCTTCAATCCCTGTGAAGACTATAGGCAATGGGCTACTTCAAACTAAAACAAGGCAGAGACTCAGGCACAGAGGAAAATGACAGGGAGACCACAAAATGTCTTATAAGGCAGGAATTTTCTCATAAGAACAAGCTGGGAAGGATAAAGGGGTAAGAGATTCTAGGATGTTAGTGAGATTATCATTTTAATATTCAGTTCACTTATCCCCACGACCCATGTTCTAAAACAGTGAATAAAATAAAATAGCTTAGCATCTTATTATGCGATATCTATCAACGAGTATGAGCACAAGAGAAGCTCTCACGACATCCACTTAACTAATTTGCCGTAATAACTGACGCTCCTTGTTCCCTCTTTAAAACGTGCCCATGGCACGGTGTGGCCTCGGCTAGTAAAGTCGAGTACTAGTACTCGCGAAGTCCTGCTCTCATGACAGGTTTCATGCTCACGGAGTCAATTGCATTTTTTCTGAAACTAGTTTACGCCAGTTGAATTTGTCATTGTAATTACGTTCTTCAAATACTATATAAACCAATGAAATGTGAATATAAATATCACCAGAGACACTGCTGTCAAATTAGGCGAAGGCAAGACAACTGCAAAAGCCTGGAAAAGGTTCTTAAAAATCTGCAAGTATTTTTCACTTTGAAAGATTGGCAAATGAAATACATTTACATTTTAAGTTAAAATAAAAAGGTTAACCTATGTCTGCATCAATTTGTAATTTCTCTGCTTTAACTGACTTTTTCTATCAATCACCCGCTAGTGCTGGATAAGAGGACATGTACTATATGCCCTGTATTGTATTGGTATAACACTTTTGTTCCTTCTTTCTAAAAAAAACCAAAAACCGCACTAACAATCTCTCTGTAAAAGTAAAAATCAAGAACAGAGTCCATGTTCTTTTAGTGACTCTGTTCAACACTTTTATGTTCAATCTAAATACAGAGAGTAATACTACATGTCTGTTTAGATAATTCCTCTAAGTCTTGGGGATAGTGTGACTTTTACTTATGAAGTCTTGTATTGCGGCCGTTTCTTGCTCACTTGTAGTCAGAAGACTATCGGGAATTATGCACATAAGGACCAGATTGCTTCTGTTGTTGTTTCACGATAGGCCAGCGTGTACAGCATTTTAATATTTCTCTCTGTAAGGAATCTTAGAAATAATCTAGTGCAATTCTCTTGTATCAGAGATGAATAAACTGAGGACTAGGGTTATAAAGGAAACCCTGGTGGCATTCTCATTAAGAGTTCAGCTGCTAACCAAAAGGTCAGCAGTTCAAATCCACCAACCACTCCTTTGAAACCCTTTGGGGCAGTTCTACTGTGCTATAGGGTCGCTATGAGTCAGAATCGACTCAATAGCAATGGGTTTAGTGTTTTGTTTTGTTTTTGAGGGTTATAAAGAGTTGCCGTAGGTGAAAATTTATTGAAATAAAATTAAGGGAAATGTTTCAGTAGCACCTAACATTGTATCTTCACCATGATGTATAAAAATTTTAATCCAAGGATCTTAAACCCGTTGCCTTCCAGTCAGTTGCGACCCATAGCGACCGGATAGGAGAGGGTAGAAACTGCTCCATAGGGCTTCGAAGGAGCAGCTGGTGGATTTGAACTGCTGACTTTTTTTTTCTTTGGCTAGCAGCCAAACTCTTAACCAAGGCTCCAAAAGCACTTTCAAATCAGATCATTAATTATTCCGATACCTCTGTATCAAATTTTTCTCCTATTTTCTACCAACTGGGTTGCCGCTTGTCAGAGAGTGAATTAAAAGAATCAGCATCTTCTCTGCAGGTCAATCAGTTGTGAGTTACATGGTCTGCAAATAGAAACCTTAACAAGGGTTATTTTTATCACCTATGGCAGAGGTAGGCAGTCCAGGCCTCGTTTGTCCTCTCTGTGATTTCACAGTGTGCTTAGAAACATGAGGTTTTTCTCCTCCCGCCATTCTTAATGTGTGCTTTCAACTTGTAATTAGCTAATTTACTTCAAGTATTATGTCTGATTCTTGGTAAAAGTCAGGAGAAGGAGAAGAGAAAGCATGCCAGCTTAGCTGGCCTTTCTTAAAAAGGATATTTTCTGGAACCTTTCCTAATAATTTCCTCTTTCATCTGATTAACTACCCATGTCACATGGCCATCCCTATCTGCAACGGAGACTGGGAAATGTAGTTTTTTGGCTGGATATAGTGCTACCTCCAACAAAACTGAGGAAGAAAGAGATAATGAATGCTGGGAAGGCAACCAGCCCTCTTTGTCACCGTGGGGCTGTTGCCAAGATTAGAAAGAACATGCGTGTGGAGACTAGCATGTGCCTCCCACATAGTGGGTGCTGCAAACTGGTAGCTCTTATTTAAAAAAAAAATGAAATTAGTGGTTATGTCTCCAAACGTATTTCACAGGAATTATAAAAGAGTGTTTTCATGCATGTAAAGATGTCAATGTGGAACAAAATAATTTTTAGTAGAAAAGTATTTCTGAAACTGTCATTTGGCACTAAAATACTGGTGTGGCAACTTTGTTTCTGAATTGTACTGAAAATATACACACCAAAGCGTTCATCAGCACAATTCACACATCCACAATTCAATGACCTTGATAACATTTTTCACGTTGTGCCACCATCATCACTATCCTTTGCCAGAGTGTTCCACCACCATTGACATAAGCTCAGTGTACCCCAAACACTCACCCTATCCCCCTCCCCCCCACCCCTGATAACTGTTCATAATCTTTGGTTTCTGTGCATTTGCTTATTTCATATAAGTGAAATCATATAGTATTTGTCCTTGTGTGACTGACTTATTTGGATCAGCATAATGTTTTCAAGGTTCGTTCATGCTGTGGCATGCATCCGATCTTCATTTCTCTTTACAGCTGCATAATATTCCATTGTGTGTATGTACCACACGTTGTTTATCCATTCATCTGTCAGTGGGCATGTTGGTTGTTTCTACTTTTTGGCTATTGTGAAAAGTGCTTCAATAAACATTGTGTGCAGGTTTCTATTTGCATTCTGTCTTCACATCTTCTGGGTGTATACCTAGGATTGGGATTGCTGGGTCATATGGTAGTTCTATTTTCAACTTTTTGAGGAACCATCGAACTGTTTTCCACAGCAGGTGTATCATTTTACATTCCCACCAGCAACAGATGAGGGTTTCAGTTTCTCTAGAAACTCACCAACACCTGTGGTTTTCCTTTTTTTTTTTATTATTGCCATTCGAATAGGGATGAGGTGATATCTCATTTATGGTTTTAATTTATATCTCTCCAGTGGCTAATGAGGAAACCCTGGTGGCGTAGTGGTTAAGTGCTATGGCTGCTAACCAAAGGGCCGGCAGTTTGAATCCGCCAGGCACTCCTTGGAAACTCTATGGGGCAGTTCTACTCTGTCCTATAGGGTCGCTATGAGTCGGGATCTACTCAACAGCGCTGGATTTGGGAGTGGCTAATGACGTTGAGCATCCTTTCACATTTTTGTTGGCCATTTAAATATCTTCTTTGGTGAACTGTCTATTCAAGTCCATTGCTCATTGTCTTAATCATCTAGTGCTGCTGTAACAGAAATACCACAAGTGGATGGCTTTAACAAAAAGTTTGTTTCCTCACAGTAAAGTAGCTAAAAGTCCAAATTCAGGGCGTCAGCTCCAGGAGAAGGCTTTCTCTCTCTGTTGATCTTCTCATCAATCTTCCCCGACTAGGAGCTTCTCTTTGCAGGGACCCTAGGTCCAAAGGATGTGCTTTGCTCCCAGCACTGCTTTTTTGGTGGTTTGAGGCCCCAATTCTCTGCTTGCTTCCCTTTCCTTTTATCTCTTGTAAGATAAAAGTTGGTGCAGGCCACACCCCAGGGAAACTCCCTTTACATTGGATCAGGGATGTGACCTTAAAACCAAAACCAAACCCATTGCCATCGAGTCAATCCTGATTCATAGTGATCCTACAAGTTTTACAGTCCAACTCTAATCCTCTTTAACATAAAATTACAATCACAAAATGGAGGACAACCACACAATACTGGGAATCATGGCCCGGTCAAATTGATACACACATTTTTGGGGGGGACATAATTCAATCCATGACACCCATTTTGTTTGATTGGGATTTTTGTATTTTTGTTAAGTGGTAGAAGTTATATATATTTTGGGTATTAGGCCCTTATCTGATATACAGTTCCCCAAATTTTTCTCCCCATCTGTAGGTTGTCTTTTCACTTTGTCAATTGGTATGGCAACTTAGAAAAATCATATGCTTAACCAGATTATCATTTTGCATGATGGTCAATAATTTATGAAGGGGTACTGTAGTCTCAAAGTTCAAATAAAAATGAGCTTTTTCCTCCCCTTAAGTTTTATGAGTGGAAAATATTTGTTTGTTATATTTAATTAGCATTAAAGTATGTAGTTTATCATAATAAAGCATGTTCAAATTGGTGACATGTTGAGAAAATACATCTGTCGAACCATTAAAATTTTGCAAGTATTTTTTTGTACTGTTTATATATTGTTAAAGAAAAATATTGACCTTCAAAGATGTATCTTTGGGGATTGTTGGATTTCTGATTTCACTCTCACAAATTTCCAGCTTCCTATAGTCATTTCCATTAGAATGACAATGTTGGAAGTTTTATGTCAGGTATTTGATTTCGTGAACAACAAGAGACAAATATGTACTTTATAAGAAACTAAACAATTTTTCACATACAGAAATAGAAAATGTTAGAATTTCGTAGACATAAAAATACCTAATGCTAGATCCGCCTCATACATGTGATACGCCATGTACTGTCAAATCCCTCCATAAAACAGAAAGCTGAAGCAAAATCAATATTTTGTTATACTGGACTTTTATTCTATAAATTTTTGAGAATGAGTGCACAAAAATTAGTTCATGTCAGGCCGTTGTCTACACATTTTCTTTAAAATGAACTCAATATGAGGCCTGTGTGTGTTTAGCAATTTAGTAAATCCTTCTATGAAGAAATCATCCTGCTTAGTGTTTTACAAGTACTTACTTCTCTCCGTGTTTATATCTGAGTAGTTATTACACCAGTAAGGGGAGTCACATGAGATATTCACAGAGACTAAGTGTCCCATACAGGAATCGCAGAGCTGCAACTCGAACCCCGTTCTCCCTCTAAAGCCTGTGTTGGTTTCTCTACTCCATGTCCTAAGAATGTAATGGACTTGTGATTTAGAGTCTTGGTTTTGCATGTAGCAGTTTTGTGAACTTTGATGTCAATAGATGTATTGTGCTTTTAATTTTCAGATCTGTGAAATGTGATTTTGGTTCAGGTTTGTTTTTCAAAATACGACCAAGACAATACAAGCAATATAATGTGAAGAAATGAGTAGATAGGTGATGAAGTCAATCAATTTATGAAGTTCAAACCCAAACTTTTTCCTCAATGGCAAAATTCATCTTTTTTTTCCTCTAAATTACCAAAATACTTGATGGAGTTATCCAATTAATTTTTTTATCCATAATTTCTAATTGCAGTTTTTAACCACCATAGTTCCACCAGGAAGCCTATGCATGCTTTTTTTCTTTCAAACTTTTACTTTTTTCTTTGCTTAGGTTTATCCAATCATTTATAGTTAAGTCAGTGTCTTTCTTTAACTTATTTCAGTTAACCTAATTCCACTTCTCCAGCTCCATGCCACAACCCCCACCCAGCCCCAGTTTAGCATATATCCTGCTCCTCCCTGGAGAAATTGTGTCAACGTTATCATTTCATTGGCAGCGTCCTCACTGCTGGAAGTCAGGCTTGGTTGTGAAGGAGAATTTGTTCAGGCATAAACAAAAAAAACCAAACCAAACCCAGCGCCGTCCAGTCGATTCCAATTCAAAGCGACCCTATAGGACAGAGTAGAACTGCCCCATAGAGTTTCCAAGGAGCACCTGGCAGATTCGAACTGCCGACTCTTTGGTCAGCAGCCGTAACATTTAACCACTACACTACCAGGGTGTTTATGTTCAGGCATAAATATCTTTCAAAGCAACTGCAATATTTAACTCCGTTTTCTCCAAACTTCTTAGCCATTCGGATGGCACCTTTTTAACTTTTTTCTTTACTCTCTCATTTATTTTCTCTCTTTCTAGTTTTTTCAATTTCCATTCCAGAATCTTTTTAATACCCAGTCAGTTTTATGTTTATTCCGCTCCCACATTACAAAATGTCTACTCTTTTCAGTAAATGTAAACATTAGTTTCTCAGGGCACCTGTGTATCATGGTTTTGTTGCTGTAGTTCTTCCTCCGTTTCTGCATTGCCTTCAACTCCCAGCATCCCACGTTCCACCTTCTCCACCTTCTTCCCTAGCCCAACTCCTACTCACTATTCCAAACCCAGTTTAAAACCCGCCGTGACTCTCCAGTACGTAGGAGCTCCTTAGGCTGGGACAGCACTTGGTTCACTCCTCAGGCCAGGTGCTTAGCAGAGCCTGGGATTTGGCTATGATTTAGTTAGCAGACTGCCGGCTCAAATGTTTGTTAAATGTTAGGTCACATGCCCCATTCCAAACTCCCAGTCTGTCTCATCTATGCTTTTATGGTAGAACCTTTGTTTTACAGTAATACAACTTTTTTTCGCTTTGAGCTTTTTCTGACCAGTTCATTTTTTGTCCTCACTCAGAGTCACCCTTCAGTCTATTCCATCTTTGGCAAATATAGACTTTTTTTTTTTTTAAGTGAAAGTGCCCTCTGTTTTTCTCACTAAGGCATCCAACAAGATCTTTTTATACTTTAGGAAGTACTATTTTCCGTTTCATAAAGAACTCTGACACCTATCAGCTACTCAAATCTGGTAGTTAGCTGCTTTCCACAGATTAGCCTAAGCAAACTCGCCTGGCAGTCAGCCACCGGAAATTCCAGTTACAGCACACTGTCATATGCCTTCACCATGACCTCACTTACATGGAATAGGCCAATATATAGAAACCAAGTATGGTTCGGGGTTACCAGGGGAGGGTGGGTAGCTTTTGCTTTGGGACATTGAGTTTATGTTAATGGTGGCGGAGTGATTTGGAAAAGGATAGCGAGAATGGTTGCAAAACTTGAAGAATGTAATCAATGTTACTGAGCTGTACGGGTAGAAATTGTTGAGATGGTGTATGTTTTATGTATATTTTCACCACAATAAAAATTTTTAAAATCATTTTTTAAAAAGGCCTGGAAAGTGTTAGCTATGAGATTAGGCAAATACTCTGCTTCCCTAACCATCTCAGGCAGCCCTAAAAAAAAAAAAACCTTCTGCCAGTCCATTCCACCAACTCATAGAGACCCAATAGGACAGAGTAGAACTGCCTCATAGGGTTTCCAAAGAGTGGCTGGTGGATTCGAATTGCCGATCTTTTGGTTAACAGCCAAGCTCTTAACCACTGCACCACCAGGACTCAATTGCAGCACAAGGGGTCCTTTATTAAAATAGCCTACCAGTCCTAAACAAAATATTTTACAGTAAAACCTGTAAAAGCCAGAAACTGTGGAAGGCGGGAACCTGTCAGAGAAGGAAAGCACAAATATTTTCCACTAACAGAGAGTGATAGAAAAGTGGTAAGACCGCACTCTGCCAAAGGCGGAAAACTTGTGAGACCCGGAAACACAAGGCAGTCCTGTCGATTCGGCTCCCACAGGTTTCACCATGGAATTTCATGCTGGCGTCTTAGGTACCATCAAGGAGATGACGATGCTGCATTGTTGTTCTTACCCTCTGTTGCCTCTTATATGTCTGTTCTGCAACATGCTGCCAGAGTTCAAACAACATAGATGAGATACCTTGATGTCCTTAAGATCTTAAAGTACAGGCCTTTTATTATCAGAACTATGCAATGACAATGTAGAGCTTTAAAATAAGAATTTCCACTTGATGGATGCAATATGACATGCCAGCCTACATCTCTGGTGTAGGAAGTATTGAAATGTCCAGTATAACTCAGACAAAATGGAACCAACTCACAAAAAATGTTTGAGTAGTTTCTTGACTTGTGATTTATTGAAACTGCCTTGGAATAGTTTTATACCTGAGAAAATAAGGCAGAAAAAGCTTTAAAAAGTAGTTTATTCATAATGAAAGCATACATTATTATTTCATGTTTAAATCTACCAGGCCAACCATTTTCACTTGGTCTTTCTTTGAGTCAGGCTAGGGCTCCCTGGGAAACCCTAGTGGCACAGTGGTTAAGTGCTAGGGCTGCTAACCAAAAGGTCAGCAGTTCGAATCCACCAGGCGCTCCTTGGAAACTCTGTGGAGCAGTTCTTCTACTCTGTCCTATAGGGTCACTATGAGTCGGAACCAACTCAATGGCAGTGAGTTAGTGGTACAATTGTTAAGCCCTCCACTGCTAAACTGAAAGGCCTGTAATGGTTGAAAACCATCAGCCGCTTTGTAGGAGAAAAGACCTGGTGATCTGCTCCCTTAAAGAGTACAGCCTAGGAAACCCTGTGGGCAGTTCTGCGCTGTCATAAAGGGCCGCTATGAGTTGGAATCTACTCAACAATACGAAATAAGAAGAAGGCTATTTTAATTGAAAAAAAAAAAAAAAGACGTTGCCGTGGAGTCTATTCTGACTCCTAGCGACCCTATAGGACATAGTAGAACTGCCCCATAGGGTTTCCAAGGAGTGGCTGGAGAATTTGAATTGCAGACCTTTTTGGTTGGCAGCCAACCCCTTAACCACTGTGCCACCAAGTGAACCAAAAAACAAAACAAAACTTTGACTTCTAAAACTTTGACTTCTAGGTGTATCTATTTCAAGATACATCTGGTAATCAATCATTTTTCCTTCTTACGTAACTATTTCTCCCAGAATATAGCTCAGTGCATTGTTTTAAGAGTCATTTAAAAATGGAGTTAAGAAAAATCCACAGTTCACCTTTATAACTGGTTTAATTGTGTAATAATCTTGGAGATTTAGGTCCAATTTTGCAAAGTATAGTAAAGTGAGCCTAGCGTACTTAGGAGAAAATACACGATCCCAAACTTATTTTTTGATTAACTTAGAATTTTTACTTTTTATGGTTTCCTTGAATAAGGATTGGAGCAGTAAAAGGGCATTTGCCTAATGATCTGAAGTTTGACAGCCAAAAATAAATACAGGAAAAAATCATGACTTTTAGATGCCTCTAGTTTGAGATTTGGCACAGGCTGAATTCAAGCTTACCTTTGTACTATTGAAAAAAAAAGTTTGCTATGCAGGTGATATACACAGTAGAATTTATCTTACTTTATAATGAACATCAATCTATCCAAGATCTTTTAGCCTCAAAATTATTTATTCACAAATAATGAAAGAGAACATTACAAAAAAATAAAATCACCTCATTTTCATAGCCTGGTCTCTTCCATTACATAGCAGTGTACTGTGTGTTTTTAAAGTTATGAAAGTTGTAAAAAGTTATAAATTTATAAAAACTTATGAAAATTTTAGAAAAGTTCAGAGATATATATGTGTGTCATTTATTTACAATTGGTGCCAACTTTGCCCTTGGAAATGTCCGAGGGCATTTATGGTTTCTCAGCGAAGGAGCAGGGGCGGCAGTAAGCTACTTTCAGTGCCAGGAGATAGAAGTATTAAAACATCTCGCAGAGTGTAGGACTGTCCTGTGCAACCATCAATTATCCCGTCCAAAATGCCGATAATGCAGTCACCCCTGAGAGGCATATGGGGCCTGCCTAGCTCTTACAAATAGGTGAGTGTTCATTGTGGACATGTGTAAAGACAGAGGAGTATGGGCGCACAATGCACATTTGGAGCTAGACAGCCTGAGTTCAAATCAAATTTCTGGCTATATGACCTTGGGCATGTTCATTAAACGACCTGAGACTCAGTTGCCCCATATATAAAATGAGCACAATAGTAGTACCTGTCTCATAGAATTGTTGTAAGGACTGAACAGGTTAAAATCTATTAAGTTCTCAGCATATGGTAAGAGCGCAATAAATGTTGGTTATTGCTATTACAAGTTCACTCTGTCCCTTGATTTTTCATTATTTAGAATTGCTGAGAGAATGTACAAATATACTTTTGAAACCTGAAGCTTCTAAAGTTAAAACATTTCAGGCTAGAACCCATTGTGTTAGAAGATATTTCTTGCCGATGAAATGTCATAACGTAAGCATGTACTCAGCCATTAAATGTATTCAGACAAAGCAGTAGAAGAGAGTTAACAGTCGGGGGGCATTCGCAGCCTGGGGGGATCTGTGTCATCTGCAGAAAAGGGGTGGTGTAAGGGGGACAGTCTGTAGGATGCAGAGATGCAAGGAGGTCGGGCCAGATTATAAACACGAGTTTGCACAGCGGTGATCATAGCTGATGAGATGCCGCTGAGAAGAGATTACTCCTGACCTAGAACCTTGCGGAAAAATCAAATCCAAATTACCGTCAAGTTGGAGGACATTTGTAGAATACTCTGCAGTTACATGGGGTCTCTAAGCCTCCAGCCTATCAGTGCAGACACGGAACATTCTAAATAGTTAAATGCTTCTTTCTGTAAAAGAAGAGACTTCTCACTCTGCCGCTAAATCTCGGATTTGTTGTTCTGCACACAGAGGGCCTCAGAGTTAAAAACTCTCATTTTTAACTATAATATAGTGTCCTTTGAACATGTAAAGAAAAAGCCAGTGAAAGCCAGTTTTACTTCTGTTAAGGATTTATAAACCCAAAAGTGAACAGTAACTTCATCCCAGTGTTTTATAGATTAAAAAAAAAAAAAACTGAATCCAAACAAGAATAAGATTAGTGCCCGTGGGAAAAATAGAAGAGCTTATCGCGGTGAATACAGCACATTTTTCATGAGTACAAGTTAGGCAGCTGGAAACAAAAGGAACTGAAAAAGTAAATGAATACCAATTGTCCTTCCAATTTTTCAAATCAAAGGTCTTTCAGTTGTCAAATGTGTTACATGATGATGTAAATGATCATATGCTTTAATCACAGATAAGATCAAGTAACACCACAGTTAGTAGGGCACTTCCGAAATTAGCACTGCTAGGACTATGTTGATTCATTTTCTTTCAAAGACTGAGTCACAAAGTATAAAATCTAGCAAATTGGAATTAGTGCTTCCTCTTCCTCCCACTAAACCTTCACCTTCCTAAAGCTTCTCTAGTCTTTGTCAGGCTCTCTGGCTATACGCTTGCACAGGCCCACACCTGCTTTTCTTTGGAGACTCTCTAGTGGCCTCACATGCACTATTGTGACCGTTTCTCTCTAACATTGTCCTCTTCCTTGGGCTTTAGTCTTAATGTCCCTGAGGGCTACTAGACGTTGCAGCTTAAATACAAATATTCTACTCTAAAAATTTACATTAAAAATTTGCATATTTCCCCTTAAATCTTACGTCTAAACAATCAAGAAATCTTGTCAGCTATTTTCAAATTATATCCAGAATCTGTCCCATCTCCTTGCCTCCGTCCTGGTCCAGGTCATCATTATCAACTCTTGCCCGGGCTGTTGCAGTAGCCTCGTCTCTGGTCTCCCTGCTTCCACTCTTGCCCCACTTTATTGTCTATTGAAAGACAGCGGCCAGGGTGATTCTCTTAAAATGTGAATTGCGTTATAACACGACTCTGCTCAAAACCCTCCAATGTCTTTTCATTTCATTCAGGATGAAAGCCAATTTTTTTACGACCTATAAGTTCTTACACAATGTGGCCTCTGACCTGTCTCTCTCTGTCCTCTTGCGCACTCTTCCCCTTGTTGATGCCTCTAGCTGGAATGCTTTTCTTCCAGACACCTGCAGGATTCACTCCCTCCCTCCTTGAGGTCTTTAGCTGAATGACTTCTCAGTGAGGTCTTCCCTTACCACCCTATTTAAAAAGGCCACCCTCTCACCCTGAGCCTGCATGCTCCTTATTCTCCTTTGCCACTTGATTTTTCTCCACAATCCTTATCCTTAACGTAATATGCAATTTACTTTTTGTGTTTCTTTTTGTCTCTGGAAAGTGTGGCTGGCTGCAGGGATTTTAGTCTGTTTTGTTCACTGAGGTATACCCAGTGCCTAGAACAATGCCTGGCACACAGTCATCATTAAATGCATATTTCTTGAATGAGTAAAAAAAAGTAGCTCTCTGACTCTTCTGAAATCACCTTCTAATATAGACTACCTTATTTTTTTTTCCGAAGGTCCATAGTTTTCTCCCGCTAAAAATCCATCCAGATTCAAAATTTTGCTGTTATCTTTGTCCTTGTTTTTTCACATCTGATAAGTTACCAAATTCTTTCAATTCCACATTGTTCCCGGAATATTTCTCCTTTCTTCTTATTTCTGTTGCTACCCATGTCTTTCATGACAGTATGGATTAGAATTAGACAAACTTGGGTTTGAATCCCACCTCACAATTGATTAATTAGAAGACCTTTGGCAAGTTAGTCTGCAGGAGGGAGAAGGCCTCTATTTTTTATTTGTCAGGTGGTACCTCCTTTACAGAGTGGTTTTCAGTATTAAACAAGGTAATGTATCTAAAGCATGTGATGGTACCTGATACATAGTAAATGGTCAGCCTATTCTCTCATGCCCGATACATGGCAATAGATTTCTAACTGATAATCCTTTTCCTTGTCTCATTCCTTTTAGTACATCATACCGCTACTACCAAAAACTCTTCCCTAAGAATTGCTTTGATCGTGCTGCTCAGTTGACTCAACAACTTCCAAATCTTTCTACAGATAAAAGGAGTTGTAACTTGAGTGCTCACTATGCCCCAGGTGCTATATGCATATTATGTAACTTTATAAAACCCATTCAAAGTCCACCTAAGTCTGCCTGTCCTCTTCCTACCATATCAAGCCCTATCACATTCCTACTGTGCCTCATGGCCCATCTCCTCCCTAATCCATGACCGCCCCCACCAGAAGTCATTTATTTATTTATTTTTTCTGGCTCCTTGAACTCTTCCAATGTCCTAATTTGCATTGTAGTAATTTGTATTCGTAATGACTTCTCTACAATAACTTCACCCCTGCTACTGAGTTGCCTCGGGGAAAGCTACTTAACATCTCTGAGTCTCTGCTACCTCATGGTAAAATGAAGACAATAAATTTCTTATTGAACTGATGTAGAGGGAATATACACGCTCACAATATTGTGAAATACATAACATAATGTGAAAATTGTACTTAATACCACTCATCTCCTGGGGAACTTGTGTGGCAAGGAAATGAGCCATGTTATGTCCTGTCAGACTCAGGAATGAAGACAGATCTGCAGGGTTAGGCCATAACTGAGAATTGGAGAACAGAGCCAATTTGTGATTCTAAGAATGAGCACATGAAGACGGAAATGTGTAAGGCAGATGGGCAACCAAAAGCTCAGTTCAAGACAAAGACTGCTGACTGGGCTCAGTACTCAAGATCCAGGGCCTCCACCCATTTTGGGAGCATGCAAGCAATCCCCAAGACGTCAAGTGAGTGGAATGCTAAGGTCAGTAAGAATCCAGAATCTGGAAGTGGAAGTACAAGGCATGTCTCTAGTCCTAGAGACTGAATTTCCAACCTCAGGGCCCAACCAGTAGTAACAGTGACTCAGTGCAAAATCGTTGAATAACATTATGCTCACCTGCATAGGGCCAGAAATGGTTCTAGAGACCAGGTTAAGGCCAATTATAGGTGATAGCTACTGGATTAAAGCATGGGGGCAGAGAGATCGTAAGTCTGAAGGACTTCTGTGGTAGCATCTTGAGAGGATCAAGACTCCCCCTCTTATTTGTGGGTGTGCTCACTTTCTTCATGCACAGATCAGCGCCTTTATCAAAGAGTAGGGGATTGGTTTTAGGCCTTGGTGCGGCTTAATTTGATTACCAAAAGTCCTTCTTATTTAATTACATGGCAGGATCTGGGTAGGTAGAATTGTGGCTAAAATTAAGATTATTTATTGATTCCAATAAATAAATGGAGCTATTGATTAGGAATAGGACAATCTCAATTTCCCCAGTTATACTCTTAGTTAACATTAAGTGTTCATGTTAGGGTTTTCAAACTGTTGCCAGGTATATCAATCAGGATCCCAAGAGGAAACAAATGGAACACTCAAATTAGGAACATTTAGGAGGGTTTACAAGGAACTAGTTACAAAAGTATGGGCAGGGCTTAGGGGAACAAAAAGGGATAGGGAAGAAATTCAGATACAGAGGCACAGAGCTGTTACCGCTTCCAGGTCCAAAGGGACAAGAGGAGGGGAAGGTTATGGAGCTCGTAAGGAGAATGATGTATAGCAGATACCTTGCAAGGACAAGGGACACAGCTGCCCAAGGCAACCTCTCAAGGGGGAGCGGGGGTAAGTATCTTGACCTCGCTGTCCCCACTCCTTTGGATGTCCTTCTAGACTCTCCTTTGACTAAACCCATTCTGAAGCCAGAGGGTGTGGACCCATACAGGTCAGCTTCTGGGGCAGAGAACAGAGTGAGAAGGATAGGGAGTAGACCTGGAGATGGAAATCTAAACTATCGGGCATCCAAGCATAGTCGGATCTCATTCTCCTTACCTCCCTAATCAATCTATCCCTGTCTCTTCTTCCCCATGTCATCTCCCATGACTTCACCCTCAGAGGGTTCCTTCAGAGCTCCTGCTCCCATTTCTCTCTTAGTATGGACTTAACCTCCACCAAACAACGCTCTGGGAATTGATGGGATACCAATTGAGATGTTTCAATAAATGGATGCAGCACTGGAAGTGCTCAATCATCTATGCCAAGAAATTTGGAAGACAGCTACCTGGCCAACTGACAGGAAGAGATCCATATTTATGCCTATTTACAAGAAAGGTGATCCAACAGAATATGGAAATTATAGAACAATACCATTAATATCACATGCAAGCAAAGTTTTGCTGAAGATCTTTCAAAAGTGGCTGCAGCAGTATATCAACAGGGAACTGCCAGAAATTCAAGCCAGATTTAGAAGAGGACGTGGAACCAGGGATATCATTTCTGACGTCCGATGGATCCTGGCTGAAACTAGAGAATACCGGAAAGAGGTTTACCTGTGTTTTATTGACTATGCTAAGGCATTCATCTGTGTGGATCGTAACAAATTATGGATAACATTGCAAAGAATAGGAATTCCAGAACACTTAATTGTGCTCATGAGCGATCTGTACATGGATCAATAGGCAGTCTTGACTATTCAAGCAGAACAAGGGGATACTGCGTGGTTTAAAGTCAGGAAAGGTGTGCGTCAGGGTTGTATTCTTCCACCATACTGATTCAATCTGTTTGCTGAACAAATAATCCGACAAGCTGGACTATCTGAAGAAGAACAGGGCATCAGGATTGGAAGAAGACTCATTAACAACCTGCGTTATGCAGATGACACAACCTTGCTTGCTGAAAGTGAAGAGGACTCGAAGCACCTACTGATGAAGATCAAAGACCACAGCCTTCAGTACAGATTACACCTCAACAGAAAGAAAACAAACATCCTCACAACTGGACCAATAAGCAACATCATGATAAACAGAAAAGATTGAGGTTGTCAAGGATTTCAATGTACTTGAATCTACAATCAACACCCATTGAAGCAGCAGTCAAGAAATCAAAAGACGCGTTGCATTGGACAAATCTGCTGCAAAAGACCTCTTTAAAGTGTTGAAAAGGAAAGACGTCACCTTGAGGACTAAGACCCAAGCCATGGTGTTTTCAATCACATCATATGCATGCGAAAGCTGGACAATGAATAAGGTAGACCGGAGAAGAATCGATGCCTTTAAATTGTGGTGTTGGCAAAGAATATTGAATATACCATGGACTGCCAAAAGAACGAACAAATCTGTCTTGGAAGAAATACAACCAGAACGCTCCTTAGAAGCAAGGATGGTGAGACTATGTCTCATTGTAGGGTAATGCTATTCAGCTATATTCATCCCCTGCCTAACTGAATCAGCTTTGCTCTTCCCAAAAGCATGCTGGGGATGAATTCGGGATGGACTCGGGCTAAGGTACAAGGCTGGGAGTGGCATGACTGGGCCAGCGACCAAGGCCGAGGCATGCCTTAGCAACAAGAAGGAAAACATCTGGGCCTGGACGTGAAGTCCCTGGGAACACTGACTGCCCAAGGACGTGGGAGAAAAACAAGGAGCCTTGGTCCCAACTGGAATGGTATACAAGCTTGGGTCCCTTGCTAGGTGGTTGCGGAAAATACTACAGCTAGCCACCGCTGGAGAGCAGCTGCTTGCCCATGTGAGTAAGTTTCCCTGAACGTATGAATCGGGAAAGAGCTATGTGTCAGTTCCTTGGATTATCTGCCAGGACGCACAATGAGGGTCTTTCCTTGCTGGGGCTGTCCCTCGACGCTCATATACTTTGGACATGTTATCAGG
This sequence comes from Loxodonta africana, assembly GCF_030014295.1. Taxonomy (NCBI): domain Eukaryota; kingdom Metazoa; phylum Chordata; class Mammalia; order Proboscidea; family Elephantidae; genus Loxodonta; species Loxodonta africana. Next base: position 73,406,560 of record NC_087358.1, read on the forward strand.
AGGGATCAGTCCCTGGAGAAGGACATCATCCTTGGTAAAACAGAGGGTCAGCAAAAAAAAAGGGAAGACCCTCAACGAGATGGATTGACACAATGGCTGCAACAGTGGGCTGAAGCATAGCGACAATTGTGAGGATGGCGCAGGACTGGGCAGTGTTTCGTTCTGTTGTGTATAGGGTCACTATGAGTCGGAACCGACTCGATGGCACCTAACAACAACAACATTAACTATCATGATTCCTAGGAATGTAGCCTGAGCTCTAACCAAATCCAGCTGCTTGCTGGATGACTTGACCCAGGTGGCCATTATTGTTGTTGTTGTTTTTAGGTGCCGTCGAGTCGGTTCTGACTCATAGCACCCCTATGCACAACAGAACGAAACAGTGCCCGGTCCTGCGCCATCCTTACAATCATTGTTACGCTTAAGCTCTTTGTTGCAGCCACTGTGTCAATCCACCTCATTGAGGGTCTTCCTCTTTTCCACTGACCCTGCACTCTGCCAAGCATGATGTCTTTCTCCAGGGACTGATCCCTCCTGACAACACATCTAAAGTATGTAAGACGCAGTCTCGCCATCCTTGCCTCTAAGGAGCATTCTGGCCGCACTTCTTCCAAGACAGATTTGTTCGTTCTTTTCGCAGTCCATGGTATATTCAATATTCTTCGCCAACACCATAATTAGAAGGCATCAACTCTTCTTGGGTCTTCCTTATTCATTGTCCAGCTTTCACATGTGTATAATGCAATTGAAAATAGCATGGCTTGGGTCAGGCGCACCTTAGTCTTCAGGGTGAAATCTTTGCTCTTCAACACTTTGAAGAAGTCCTTTGCAGCAGATTTGCCCAATGCAATGCGTCTTTTGATTTCTTGGCTGCTGCTTCCATGGCTGTTGATTATGGATCCAAGTAAAATGAAATCCTTGACAACTTCAATCTTTTCTCCGTTTATCATGATGTTGCTCATTGGTCCAGTTGTGAGGATTTTTTTTCTTTATGTTGAGGTGCAATCCATACTGAAGGCTGTGGTCTTTGATCTTCATTAGTAAGTGCTTCAAGTCCTCTTCACTTTCAGCAAGCAAGGTTGTGTCATCTGCATAACACAGGTTGTTAATGAGTCTTCCTCCAATCCTGATGCCCCATTCTTCATACAGTCCAGCTTCTCGGATTATTTGTTCAGCATACAGATTAAACAGGTTTGGTGAAAGAATACAACCCTGACGCACACCTTTCCTGACTTTAAGCCAATCAGTATCTCCTTGTTCTGTCCAAACAACTGCCTCTTGATCTATGTAAAGGTTCCTCATGAGCACAATTAAGTGTTCTGGAATTCCCATTCTTCGCAGTGTTATCCATAGTTTGTTATGATCCACACAGTCAAATGCCTTTGCATAGTCAATAAAACACAGGTAAACATCCTGCTTTCAGCCAGGATCCATCTGACATCAGCAATGATACCACTGGTTCCATGTCCTCTTCTGAAACTGGCCTGAATTTCTGAAAGTTCCCTGTTGATATACTGCTGCAGCCATCTTTGAATGATCTTCAGCAAAATTTTGCTTGCATGTGATATTAATGATATTGTTCTATAATTTCCACATTCAGTTTGATAACCTATCTTGGGAATAGGCATAAAGATAGATCTCTTCCAGTCAGTTGACCAGGAAGCTGTCTTCCATATTTCTTGGCATAGACGAGTGAGCACCTCCAGCGCTGCATCTGTTTGTTGAAACATCTCAATTGATATTGCATCAATTCCTGGAGCCTTGTTTTTCGCCAATGCCTTCAGAGCAGCTTGGACTTCTTCCTTTAGTACCATCGGTTCCTGATCATATGCCACCTCTTGAAATGGTTGAGTATCGACTAATTCTTTTTGGTATAATGACTGTGTATTCCTTCCATCTTCTTTTGATGCTTCCTGCATCGTTTAATATTTTCCCCATGGAATCCTTCACTATTGCAACTTGAGGCTTGAATTTTTTCTTCAGTTCTTTCAGCTTGAGAAACGCCAAGCGTGTTCTTCCCTTTTGGTTTTCCATCTCCAGCTCTTTGCACATGTCATTATAATACTTTGTCTTCTTGAAAGGCCCTTTGAAATTTTCTGTTCAGTTCTTTCACCTCACCATTTCTTCCTTTTGCTTTAGCTTCTCGACACTCAAGAGTAACTTTCAGAGTCTCCTCTGACATCCGTCTTGGTCTTTTCTTTCTTTCCTGTCTTTTCAGTGACCTCTTGCTTTCTTCATGTAGGATGCCCTTGAAGCCATTCCACAACCCATCTGGTCTTCAGTCACTAGTGCTCAATGGGTCAAATCTATTCTTGAGATGATCTCTAGATTAAGGTGGGATATACTCAAGGTCATATTTTGGCTCTCGTGGACTTGCTCTGATTTTCTCCAGTTTCAGATTGAACTTGCATATGGGCAACTGATGGTCTGTTCCGTATTCGGCCCCTGGCCTTGTTCTGACCGATGATATTGAGCTTTTCCATCGTCTCTTTCCACAGATGTAGTCAATTTGATTTCTGTGTGTTCCATCTGGCGAGGTCCATGTGTATAGTCACTGTTTATGTTGATGTAAGAAGGTATTTGCAAAGAATTTGTTGGTCTTGCAAAATTCTATCATTCGATCTCCAGCATTGTTTCTATCACCAAGGCCGTATTTTCCAACTACTGATCCTTCTTCTTTGTTTCCAACTTTCTCATTCCAATGGCCAGTAATTATCAATGCATCTTGATTGCATGTTCGATCAATTTCAGACTGCAGCAGCTGATAAAAATCTTCTCTTTCTTCATCTTTGGCCCTAGTGGTTGGTGCATAAATTTGAATAGTAGTGGTATTAACTGGTCTTCTTTGTAGGTGTATGAATATTATCCTGTCACTGACAGCATTGTACTTCAGGATAGATCTTGAAACGTTCTTTTTGACGATGAATGCAACAACATTCCTCTTCGAGCTGTCATTCCCAGCATAGTAGACTATATGACTCTCTGATTCAAAATGGCCAATACCAGTCCATTTCATCTCACTAATGCCTGAGATATTGATGTTTATGCATTCCATTTCACTTTTGATGATTTCCAAATTTCCTAGATTCATACTTCGTACATTCCAGGTTCCAATTATTAATGGATGTTTGTGGCTGTTTGTTCTCATTTTGAGTCGTGCCACATCAGCAAATGAAGGTCCCAAAAGCTTTACTCCATCCACGTCATTGACGTCGACTCTACTTTGAGGAGGCAGCTCCTCCCCAGTCATCTTTTGAGTGCCTTCCAACCTGGGGAGCTCACCTTCCAGCACTATATCAGACAGTGTTCCGCTACTATTCACAAGGTTTTCACTGGCTGATGCTTTTCAGAAGTAGACTCCTGGGTCCTTCTTCCTAGTCTGCCTTAGCCTGGAAGCTCAGCTGAAACCTGTCCTCTGTGGGTGACCCTGCTGTTATCTGAATACCAGTGGCATAGCTTCCGGCATCACAGCAACATGCAAGCCCCCACGGTAGGAGAAACTGACATACACGTGGGGGAGGTAGCCATTAGTGCCATGGAATCAACAGATCCCAGAGCAAACCCATAGGCTCCCGCTACATCAGCTCCAACCTGACTGTACTGCTGCTGTGAATAAGACGGTTTTTCTCCTAATGGCTCAGTATTGCAAGCTCAGTCATCCCTGTTTGTGCCTTCCTTTATTTGCCCTCTATTGATTACATCCTGGACCTTCTCCGTCCAGCACGCTTTTCCAGTATCCTGGACCTTCTCCATCCGGCATGCTTTTCCAGTGTTCATCTAATTCCATGACTGTCCTGGTTTCTACCTAAACTGTTGTAATAGGTTTCTAAATATTAACCTAGCTTCAATGCATTGTATACCCAACTCTACTGTCCGGTCTTTAAGTTTGTTACACCAAGGTGCCTTATTGGTACAGCCATACTTTTTGCCTCTGTCCTCCTTGAAATGGTACGTTTGAGGAGAGGGAACAATCTATAACATAAATCTTCCTGAAACAGTGCTTTAATCCTCTAAACATGGGACCTTTAACGAGTCCCTAGGTACAGAGAGCATGTGGCACACCCTCTCATTTTGCATATGAGGATCTAAGGCCCAGAGAAACTGTCCACATAAACTGCCTCCCAAAACCACTGCTCTGAAAAATCCTGTGATGACTCTCCTGTACATTTTTAGTTATCAGGACATAAGCTATGCAGCTTCCCATTCCAGGCTGTTCCCACAATGTGTTCCCAACTCACCTTTTTAGTACTTTCTCCTACTGCTATGCCACACCGCCTGTTCTCTACCTAAACTCAACATTCTGGCATACAACTTATGGTTATCCCCATTTGTGCCTTTGCACATGCTTTCCTCTTTGCTTGAATTGACCTTCTCTCCCTCAACTCCCCAAGTTCTGCCTGTTGAAAATCTACCCACCCTTCAAAAGACGCCACAGCACTTTTCCTTAAACCATCTTTTACAAAGCCTTTTTTTTTTTATTAACTTTTATTGAGCTTCAAGTGAACGTTTACAAATCAAGTCAGACTGTCACATATAAGTTTATATACACCTTACTCCGTACTCCCACTTGCTCTCCCCCTAATGAGTTAGCCCTTCCAGTCTCTCCTTTCGTGACAATTTTGCCAGCTTCCAACTCTCTCTATCCTCCCATCCCCCCTCCAGACAGGAGATGCCAACACAGTCTCAAGTGTCCACCTGATATAATTAGCTCACTCTTCATCAGCATCTCTCACCTACCCACTGTCCAGTCTCTTTCATGTCTGATGAGTTGTCTTTAGGGATGGTTCCTGTCCTGTGCCAACAGAAGGTTTGGGGACCATGACCGCCGGGATTCCTCTAGTCTCAGTCAGACCATTAAGTATGGTCTTTTTATGCGAATTTGGGGTCTGCATCCCACTGATCTCCTGCTCCCTCAGGGGTTCTCTGTTGTGCTCCCTGTCAGGGCAGTCGTCGATTGTGGCCGGGCGCCAACTAGTTCTTCTGGTCTCAGGATGATGTAGGTCTCTAGTTCATGTGGCCCTTTCTGTCTCTTGGGCTCTTAGTTGTCGTGTGACCTTGGTGTTCTTCATTCTCCTTTGATCCAGGTGGGTTGAGACCAATTGATGCATCAAAAAAAAATTTTTTTTTAAAAGGCCGCTTAGCATTTAAGACCCCAGATGCCACATTTCAAAGTGGGATGCAGAATGTTTTCATAATAGAATTATTTTGCCAATTGACTTAGAAGTCCCCTTAAACCATGGTCCCAAAACCCCCGCCATTGCTCAGCTGACCTTTGAAGCATTCATTTTATCCCGGAAAATTCTTTGCTTTTTGTCAAGTCCAGTTGAGCTGACCCTCCATGTATTGAGTATTGTCCTTCCCTTCACCTAAAGCAGTTCTTATCTACTAATTAATCAGTAAAAAAAACCCTCTCCCACCCTCCCTCCCTCCCCCCCCCATAACTACAGAAGTATGTGTTCTTCTCAGTTTATACTATTTCTCAAGATCTTATAATAGTGGTCTTATACAATATTTGTCCTTTTGCCTCTGACTGATTTCGCTCAGCATAATGTCTTCCAGGTTCCTCCATGTTATGAAATGTTTCACAGATTCGTCACCGTTCTTTATCAATGCGTAGTATTCCATTGTGTGAATATACCACAATTTATTTAGCCATTCATCAGTTGGTGGACACCTTGGTTGCTTCCAGCTTTTTGCTATTGTAAACAGAGCTGCAATAAACATGGGTAGACATATATCTGTTTGTGTGAAGGCTCTTATTTCTCTAGGGTATATTCCGAGGAGTGGGATTTCTGGGTTGTATGGTTTATGGTAGTTCTATTTCTAACTGTTTAAGATATCGCCATCTTTTACAAAACCTTTTTTTAATTTTCCCCAAATGTTTTTTTTTTCCCCTCCTTTGAATCCCCAAAAACTCAGTACTGCTTTTTTCCCCTGGCCTGTAAGTATTTGTATTACCCAGCTTATGGTTATTTGTATATTTGTCTTATATTGTTTATTTGTTTTTACATTATAAGCTTCTTAGAAGCATGGCCTATGCCTTCTTCAACTTTCTATTTCCTATAGTATTAGTGCAATGTACTTCACAGAAGTATTTTAAATTCCATAAATATTTTTAAATTTTCACTTAAGGTACTCTTCTCTTTAGAAAGATTTGGCTATCCTATACACTTGCCTAGTATAACCACATCTCACGTGTAATCCCCTCAGCAGGAAGGGGTAAAGTTGCTCTTATCATTGGTCTTTTGTTTACAGAGGTGACGGTATTTACCAAACCATGTCTCATTCCTGTGATCCCTTACCTCCCACTTTGTCAAGTTGGTAGGGTATAAAGACCAGCCAGCCTAGTCTATATTGTAAGTGAAGTCTCTTTTGCAGGTAAATTTCATGTGCAACATATGTTGGAGACATGCAAGAATGTCTTCATGCATACTGTAAGTGGTATTAGGCACACTTTCGTTGGATACATTTTATTCTGACCTTACCTCTGCTACAACGTTGGAAAAGTGACTTAATCACCCTGAACTTTAGAGAATATGGACTAGGTCCATGTTTTCAAACTTTTCTTTTAAGCTGAGGAATTCTTTTATCAAACAGAATCTTACTTGGACATGTACTATGTGAAACGGATGAAATCAGAGTCAGGGGTAGTTTGGCAGAAACTTGGGGAAGGAGATTGGGGCAGCTTTGACGAATGGGGTGTGAAAACCAGTAGGCAAGGTGACTTCTAAAGTCCATTCCAGGTCTAACTCCTCCATTAGCCACTTTATCAAAGAGTACAGTCAGGGCTAGAATAGTCAAAGTAGTACTGACTGGTAGGGTTTCTAAAATACTAACTGATTGAGGGCATTCAAACGAGAGGCAGGAATATATTATATTTATCAGTCTTGGAATTATTGGGGCACAGAGAATAGCTATACAGTGCGTGTGGTAACTGGAATAAGTTTCAAGCTATCTAATGATAAAGGTGCTCTCCATTTGAGTGTAGGGAGCTTCTAAATGCTGGTCTCATCAAAAGGCTACACTCACCAGTTGTCTCTGAAGTCTGGTCTCCAGTTCTTATTTTCCATCAGAAGCCAGGAGAGAACCTCAGGAACGTGACAGAAAGGAACTTAGTCATGAGAGTTCTGACTGTGGCAGCGTTCAGCAATTGTGGCCATAGAAGAAAGGTATATATATATATATCCCTGGTGGTGCAGTGGTTAAGAGCTCGGCTGCTAACCAAAAAGGTTGGCAGTTCAAATCCACCAGCCGCTTCTTGGAAACCCAATGGGGTGGTTCTACTCTGTTCTATAGGGTCGCTGTGAGCTGTAATCTACTCGACGGCAATGGGTTTGGGGTTTTATATGTATATATAATATGGTGTTTTTATTGAAGCCTTACATACAGTTTAGGTTCCCAATCAGCAATATCTATACAAGTTGTTCAGTGACATTGGTTACATTCTTCACAATATGTGAACATTTTCATTGTTTCCATTCTGGTTGTTCCATTTCCATAGTCTAACTTCCCTGCCCCTTTACATTCTCATCTTCGTTTCAAAGTAATTGTTGACTGTTTGGTCTCATATAAGTGATTTCTTAAAGAAGCACAATACCTACAGGTGATACTTATTATTTTTTGAGCCAATTTGTTACTTAGCTACAAGGTGACCTCAGGGGTTAGTTTCGTTTCAAGGTTTGAAGAGTACCTCAGGGCAGTAGTCTAGGGGAGTCCTCCCATCTCCACCAGTCCAGTAGGTCTGGTTTTGTGTGTGTGTGTGTGTTTTAGTTATTTGAGGTTCTGGTGCACATTTTTCTCCCTTTCTATCGGGATCCATCTATTGTGGCCCTGATTAGGATAGCCAGTAGTGGTAACCAGGCACCACCAAGTTCTTCTGGTCTCAAGATAGATGAGGCCATGGAGGAATGGTGTAATTTTAAGGTCACAGCGTGGAGCCAAAACTATGCTATCTCAGAGAAAGCATAGGCTGGGTCTATAGTTTTAGCCTGTCCTTCATGCCAAGGTTATTTCTGAAAAAAACTTGCCATTCAACAGTTAACAGACTTTTCTATAATTTGTTCTGTGTTAGTTTGACTGTCTTAACACAAAATAATATTGAAGAATACATTTAAGCAATTCAAGATTGTTATGGATTGAATTGTGCCCCATTTCCAAAATGTGTATTGAAATCCTAACTTCTGTACCAATAAATGTGACCCTATTTGGAAAATAAGGGTTTTTCTTTGTTATGTTAATGAAATAATACCAGTGTGTGTGTGTGTGTGTGTGTGTGTGTTTGAGGGGGTGGTCCCTAAACTTAATTGCTCCTGAGTTACAAAAAAGCAGAATAGACACAGAAACACACAAGGGAAAGAGGAAGGCATCTACAAGCTCAGGAACTCCAAGGATCGCTGGCAGCTACTAGAAGGTGAAATAGACAAGGAAGGACCCTCTCTGCCCCCCTCAGAGCCATGCCCTGAATTCAGATTTCTAGCCTCCAGAACTGAGAAAATAAATTCCTGTTCTTAAAATCCATCCACTTATGGCATTTCTGCTACAGCAGCACTAGGAAATTAAGACACAGGTAAACATGGCAGTTTCACAATGGCTGGGACACAGGCTGCTGCTGTCTTTTTGATCTGCTGTCCTAGGGTGTGGTCTTTGTCATCATGGCCTATTATGTGTTATCACATTCAGCGGCAAGATGAGGAAAAGGGAACTGGAGGGCATGCTCTTTTCCTTTAAAGGTGCAACCTCAAAGGTGCAATCTCATCACTATGTTCCAATCCCAAGGGCAGAGCTCGAGACCACAGGCACGCTCAGATTTAAGGGAAGCTCATTGATATCTATTCCGGAAGTCCATGTACCCAGCTTAATTTCAGACATTCTTTTTACTGAAAAAAGAAGTGCAGAACAGATATTGGGGCACAACTGGCAGCCTTGGCCAAATATCCTAAAGTACAAAACAATTCTTGTTTCTTGGCCAGACTGAACTTTTTATGCTACCCAGGAGATCAGTGACAATCCATTGTTCGTAGTCCAACTCTTCAGGGCTGGCTTCTTGGCTTTCAGAGCTATATCTCACACTGATTTCTCCAGCATAAAGAAGACTAACAGGATCAGTGTCTCCAATACCAGGTGTTGTGGATTGAATTGTATCCCCAGCAATATGTGTTGAAGTCCTAACTCTGTAGCTGTGAATGTGACCTTATTTGAAAATAGGATCTTTGAAGATGTTATCAGTTAACATGAAGTCATACTGGAGTAGGATGGGTAAAATCCCATCTGAATGTTGTCCTTGACAGGAAGAACAGACACAAAAAGAGGAGAAGAAGAATGGCTTTGTGAATATAAATCTACAAGCCAAGGAATGCCAAGAAACATCTGGGGTTATCAGAAGCTAAAAGAGACAAAGAATGATCTTTCCCTAGAGCTGACAGAGAGAGCACAGCTTGGCCAACACATTGATTTGGACTCCTAGCCTTCAGAACTGTAAGAGAATAAATTTCGGTTCTTTAAAGTCACCCAATTTGTGGCACTTTGTTACGGCAGCCCTAAGAAGCTAAGACATGAGGTATCCAACTGGGTCAATCCTGGGGGTCCATGGAGACAGACTAATTGACAGCTTAGTATCTTTTTTTAAGTGAATGTATTTTAGTGATGAGAATTATAGGAAACTTCGGTAATTCTGGGGTCGGGCGGGAGATAGGGAGACTGGTTATATTTCTGGAGCTTGTTCTATCCCTGCAGCATTGTGAGCTTGTCAGGGATAAGCTTTAGCTTTTCAGGAGAGAAAATGGTGGTCTTTGATAGTTGAGGCAAGATGTTTAAGTAAGTGAATAAGCACAGGCACTGAGGTTTTAAAAATAGCTGGGTTTCAGGAATATGGGGCTGCATCTTATCTCCTTATCATAGAGAAACAGGCTTCTGAGGACTCTGAGTATTTCCTTCAGCCTGGTGAGACCCGTAGTATAGCTTCCCTAATCATGAGAAGTCATTCAGAATGAGTTCCTATTGTTCTCAGGGAAGCTTTCAGAGCTCTTCAGCATTGCAGGGCCAAAGGTGACAGATTCCTGATGAGTGACAGGTTCCGCAAAAAGATCCCTAAAGCTGACAGAACCAACTGAGATAAAGAGGATCATAACAGAATACTATGAAAAATTGTACTCCCACAAATTTAAAAATGTAGAAGAAACGGACAAATTTCTAGAAGCACGCTATCTACCTAAACTAACACAAATAAAAAAAAAAAAATAGAGGTAGAAAATCTGGACAGACCTATAACAAAAGAAGAAATTGAAGAAGTCATAAAAAAAAAAAAAAACAACTTACAACAACAACAAAAATAGCCCAGCCCAGACAGCTTCATTGGAGAATTTTACCACACATTCAGAGAAGCATTGACACCAATCCTACTGAAACTATTCCAGAAGATAGAAGAGAAAGGAATACTCCCTAATTCATTCTATGAAGCCAGCATAACCTGGACACCAAAGCCAAGCAAAAACATCAGAAAAAAAAGAAATTACAGACCAATATCTCTCATGAATATAAATGCAAAAATTCTCAATAAAATTCTAGTCAACAGAATTCAACAGCATATCAAAAAATAAAACATCATGATCAAATGGAATTCATACCAGAGATGCAAGAGTGGTTCAATATTAGACAATCCATGAATGTAATTCACCACATAAATTAAGGAAAAGAATCATATGATCATCTCAATCAATGCAGAGAAGGTATTTGAAAAAATCCAACACGCTTTCCTGATAAAAACTCTCAGCAAAATAGCAATAGAAAGAATATTCCTCAACATAATTAAGGATATATATGCAAAACCAACAGCAAACATTATTCTTAATGGAGAAAGATTGAGAGCATCCCCCTTGAGAACCAGAATGAGAAAAGGAAGCCCATTCTTACCATTATTATTCAATTTGGTACTGGAAGCCTTAGACAGAGCAATAAGGTAACAGAGGGAAATAAAGGGTATCTAAATTGGAAAAAGAGTAGTAAAACTATCCTTATTTGCAGATAGCATGATCCTATACATAGAAAATCTTAGGGACTCCACAAGAAAGTTACTAGAACTAGTAAAAGGATTTAGCAAAGTGGCAGGGTAGAAGATCAACATGCAAAAATCAGTTGGGTTCCTCTGCACTAACAAAGAGAACTCTGAAAAGGCTATTAAAAAAGCAATACCATTTATAATATCCACCCAAAAGATAAAATACCTAGGAATAAACCTAACCAGGGATGTAAAAGACTTATTCAAGGAAAACTATAAACACTACTGCAAGAAACCAAAAGAGATCTACAAAAATGGAAAAACATTCCATGCTCATGGACTGGAAGACTACATGTTAGGTCACAAAGCAAGTCTCGATAAATTTAAAAAGACCGAAATCACACAAAATATTTTCTCTGACCACAATGGAGTGAACCTAGAAATCAATACAGAAAAAAAACCTGGAAAATACACAAACATAAGGAAATTAAACAACACACTATAAACTACCAGTGGGTCAAGGAAGAAATCAAAAAAAAAATCACAAATTTCCTAGATTCAAGTAAAAATGAAAGCACCACATACCAAACTCTGGGATGCAGCAAAGGCCGTACTCAGAGGGAAATGTATAGGAATAAATACTTACATGAAGAAAGAATAAAGATCTCAAGTTGACAGCTTAACTTGACCACTCCAGTATCAAGAAAGAAAAATGCCAACTAAGCCTAAACCATCCAGAAGAAAGGAGGTAACAAAGATCAGAGCATAAATAAATAAAATTGAAAACAAATAAGTAAATAAAATCAATAAAACCAAAAGTTGGTTCCTTGAAATGATCAATAAAATTGACAAAACTTTAACTAGACTAACAAAGAAAAGAAAAGAAAAGTTGCAAATAACAATCAATAAATAAAAGAGGGGCATTACAACTGACCCAGCAGAAATAAAGAGAAGTATGATAACCTAAATGAAATGAAATGGACAAATTCTTAGAAGCACACAACCCACTCAAACTGATCAAGAGGAAATAGAAAATCTCAATGGACCCATGACAAGTGAAGAGATTGAATCAGTGAATCCCACAACAAAACAAATCCTGGACCAGATGGCTTTACTGGGAAAAGCTACCAAACATTTAGAGAAGAATTGACACCAACACTGTTTAAACTCTTCTAAAAGATAGAGAAGGAATGAGTACTCCCTAATTCATTCCATGAAGCAACCATAACCCTGATACCTGAACCAGACAAAGACACTACAAGACAAGAAAACTACAGGCCAATATCTCTTTCAAATATAGATGCAAAAACCCTCAACAAAATACTAGCAAACAGAATCCAACAGCATATTAAAAGAGTCATGCACCATGACCAAGTGGAAATTTTATCCAGGAATTCAGGAATAGTTTAATCAACATTAGAAAATCAATCAACATAATACACCACATCAACAGAACAACAACAACAAAAGAACCATATGATCATCTCTATGGATGTGGAAGAAAAACATTTGATAAAATCCAGAACGCTTTCTTGATGAAAACCCTAAAGAAGATTGGAATGCAAGGGGAATTCCTCAATACGATTCAGGGCATATATGAAAAGCCAACAACCAATATTATAATTAGCAGAGAAAATTGAGAGCTTTCTCCTTGAAATCAGAGCAAGACAAGGGTGCCTGCTCTCACTACTTCTATTCAATATTGTATTAGAAGGTCTAACCAGAGTAATAAGACAAGAAAAAGAAATAAAAGGTATCCAGATTGGAAAAGAAGAAGTAAAAATTATCTGTTCGTGGATGATATGATCCTATATACAGAAAATTCCAAAGAGATCATAAGAAAACATCTAGAGTTAATAGAGAGATTTAGTAAAGTCACAGGGTACAAAGTCAACAAACAAAAATCAGCTGGGTTTCTATACACCAGCAATGAGAAATATGAAAGTAAAATTAGGGAAACAATTCCATTTGCAATAGCACCTAAAAGAATAAAATAGTTAGGAATAAATCTAACTAGGGATGTGAAAGACTTATACAATGAAAACTATAAAACACTGCTGAAACAGATTTAAAAAGACTTAATAAATGGAAAGATGCTCCATGTTCATGAATTAAAGACAATATTGTTAAGATGTCAATACCACCCAAAGCAATCTATAGATGACTTTCCAGTAGAAGAAAAGGCACTAGAACTACCTGATAGGGAATTCAAATCTCTAATATTCAGAGCTATTCAAGAGTTGAAGCAAAAAGCAGACAAAAATGAGGAAAAAATAGACATTCATGGAAAAGATAGGTGAATTCATGGAAAACACAGACAAAAAAAAAAATGGAAGAATCCAGGAAAATAATAAAGGAACAAACTGCCAAGATAAACTCACAACTAGAAATCATACAAAAACAACAATTAGAAATCCAGAAGATAAATAACCAGATTTCAGAAATGCACAGTGTCATAGAAGGGCTGAAGAGCAAGTTTGAAATGATGGAAGACAGGATCAACAAAATGGAAGACAAACACTTGGATACAACCCTGTTTGAGAAAAAATAAGAAAAAAGAACAAAGAAAAATGAAGACACTCTGAGAATTATATGGGTACAATCAAAAGCAAAACTTTGGTAGTTATTGGAGTTCCAGAACAGGGAGAGAAAATGTAAAACACGGAGAGGATCATTGAAGAACTGCTGACAGAAATCTTTCCTAATATCATGAAAGGTGAAAAGCTGACCATCCAGAAAGCTCAACAAAGCCCATATGGGATAGACCCCAAAAGAAAATTGCCAAGACATATCATAATCACACTTGCTAAAAGACAAAGAAAAATTCCTGAGAGCACCTCGAGGAAAACAAAAAGTCACAAACAAAGGAGAAACAATAAGACTTAGCTCTGATTATTTGGCAGAAACCATGCAGGCAACAAAGCAATGGGATGACACATAAAAACCTTGAAAGAAAAATATTGCCAACCAAGGATAATATATCCTGTAAAACTCTAATTCAAATATGATGAAATTAAGACATTTCCAGATAAATAGAAATTAAGGGAATATGTAAAAACCAAACCAAACTTACAAGAATTATTAAAGGGAATCCTTTGGTCTGAGAACAAACAACATCAGACCCAAGACTGAATCTAGGATGCAAGATTGTACCAGCCAGATACCAACGCAGGAAATGGACTCTCAAGGAATATCTAAAAACAAAAGAACTACAACAGGAAACCGGAGAGGTTAATCTGTAAATGACAAAAAGGTCAGAGCAATAAAAGAGGAAATAAATGGTGTAAGTATACAGCTTTCTAATGGAGAAGAGGGCATGGCAATACCAAGTAATAATAGACTGGTTCAAGCCTAGGAAGATAAGGGTAAATTTCAAGGTAACCACAAAGAAAGGTAACAAACCTACTCATCAATATAAAGAAGAAAAACATAAAGTCTCAATAAAAACAAATCCACAAAAGCAAAAGAAATCCATAAACAAAAGGAATTCAGCACAGGTGAGTAACAGGAACAAAGAAAATGTCAGCATCACAAAAAAAAAAAAAAAAAAGCACTACAAAATGACAGCAATAAACTCACACCTGCCAATAATTAAACTGAATATAAATGGCCTAAATGCAGTGTTTTTTTTTTTTAATGCACCCATAAAGAGACAGAGAGTAACAGAACAGATTAAAAAAACAGGATCCATCAATATGCTGTCCAAAAGAGACACATCTTAGAAACAAAGATGTAAATTTATTAAAAATCAAAGGATGGAAAAAATATATCAAGCAAATAACTTCCCAAAAAGAGCAGCAGTGGCAATATTAATCTCAGATGAAATAGACTTTAAAACAACATCCACCATAAAAAACAAAGAAGGGCACTATATAACGATTAAAGGGATGATCCATTATGAAGACTTAACCATAATAAACATCTACACACCCAATGACAGAGCTCCAAAATACTTAAAACAAACTCTAATAGCGCTGAAAAGAGAAACTGACAGTTCTTCAATAATACTAAGAGACTTCAACACACCACTCTCGGTAAAGGACCAAACATCTAGAAAGAAACTCAGCAAAGGTACAGAAGAGCTAAAGAGCACAATTAGCCAACTTGACCTCAGAGACATATATAGAACATCACCCAACAGCTGCAACACACATGGAACATTCTCTAGAATAGACCACATTTTAGGCCATAGAGCAACCTCAACAAAATTCAAAACATTGAGATAATACAAAGTATCTTCTCTGACCACAGTGCCACCAAAGTAGAAATTAAGGACAGAAGAGCAAGGGAAAAAAATCAATTACATGGAAACTGAATAACATCCTGCTTAAAAACCACTGGGTAATAGAAGAAATCAAAGATGGAATAAAAAAATTCCTAGAATCAAAGAATGAAAGCTCATCATACCAAAACCTTTGGGACAAAGCAGTTGCAGTGCTCAGAAGTCAATTTAGAGCAATAGACGTACACATTAAAACAGAAGAAAGGGACAAAATCAAAACATTAGCTACACAACTTGAACAAATAGAAAGAGAACAGCAAAAGAAGCCCACAGCCTCCAGAAGAAAGGACATAATAAAGATTGGAGCAGAAATAAATGAAATACAGAATAGAAAAACGATAGGAAGAATCAACAAAACCAAAAGTTGGTTCTTTGAAAGGATCAACAAAATCGACAAACTACTGGCGAAATTCACAAAAGGAAAACTGGAGAGGATGCATATAACCCAGATAAGTGAAATGGGGGACATTACAACAGACCCAATCAAAATAAAAAGGATCATAACAGAATATTATGAAAAACTATAATCCAAAAAATTTGAAAACCTAAAGGAAATGGACAAATTTCTAGAAACACTACCTACACAAAATAACATTGAAAATCTGAGCAGACACATAACAAGAGAAGACATTGAAAAGGTAATAGTAATAATAATAAAAAAAACTCCCAACAAAAAAGGCCCTGGCCCAGGTGGCTTCACAGGAGAATTCTATCAAACATTCAGAGAAGAGCTTACACCGGTACTACTCAAACTATTTCCGAACACAGAAAAGGAAGCAACACTTCCAAATTCATTCTATGAAGCCAGCACAACCCTGATACCAAAATGAGACAAAGACACCACAAAAAAAAAGAAAATTACAGACCAATACCTCTCGTGAATATAGATGCAAAAAAATCAACAAAATTCTAGCCAATAGAATTCAGCATCAAAAAAATAATACACCACGACCAAGTAGGGTTAATACCTGGTATGCAAGGATGGCTCAACATTAGAAAATTAATCAATGTAACCCACCACATAGATAAAAGGAAAAAAAATCAGATGATCATCCCAAACTAGGAAGGTTAGAACCAAGGGTCTGAACAAACACATAAATTTAGGTAAAGATACAGCTACTATCCCCATGCATCTGTCAGTTTGTCCTAGTGTGATGGCTGGCATTTTGCTGGGATGCTGGAAGCTATGCCATCAGTACTTCAAATACCAGCAGAGTCACTGTCTTAGTTATCTAAAGCTGCTGTAACAGAAATACCACAAGTGGATGGTTTTATCAAAGAAAATTGATTTTCTCACAGCCAAGTAGGCTAAAAGTTCAAATTTAGGGCATCAGCTCCAGAGGAAGGCTTTCTTTCTCTGTTGGCTCTGGAGGAAGAGCCTTCTCGTGAATCTTCCTTTGGACTAGGAGCTTTTTTGTGCAGTAGCCCCAGGTCCGAAGGATGCACTCTGCTCCCTGTACTGCATTCTTGGTGGTATGAGTTCCCCCTGCCTCTTTGCTCACTTCTCTCTTTTGTATCCCAAAGGAGAACGGCTCAAGACACAATCCAGTCCCATAGAGTGAGTCCTGCCTCATCAACACAACTGCCACCCATCCCCCCTCATTAACATCATAGAGGTAGGATTTACAACACACAGGAAAATCACATCAGGTGACAAAATGGTGGACGATCACACAATACCAGGAATCACGGCTCAGCTAAATTGATATACACATTTTGGGGGAACACAACTGAACCCATGGCCGACAGGTTTCAGCAGAGCTTCCAGACTTAGACAGACTAGGAAGAAAGGCAGTCTACTGCTGAAAAAATTGGCTAGTGAAAACCTTATGAATAGCAGCAGAACATTATCTGAAATAGTGCTGGAAAATGAGCCCTTCAAGTTGGAAGGCACTCAAAAGATAACTGGGGTAGAGCTGCCTACTCAAAATAGAGTCAACCTTAATGACGTGGATGGAGCTAAGCTTTTGGGACCTTCATCTGCAGATGTGGCACAACTCAAATGACAGGGAACAACTGCAAACATCCATTAATGTTTGGAACATGAAATGTATGAAGTATGGATCTAGGAAAATTGGAAGTAGTCAAAATTGAATGCATAAAGACCGACATCTTAGGCGTTAATGAACTCAAATGGACTGGTATTGACCACTTTGAATCAGCCAATCATATGGTCTACTATGCTGGGAATGACAACTTTAAGAGGAATGGTGCTGCATTCATTGTCAAAAAGAACAGTTCAAGATCTATCCTGAAGTACAACACTGTCAGTGATAGAATAGTATTCATACACATAAGGAAGATCAGTTAATATGTTTATTATTCAAGCTTACACACCAAACACTAAGGACAAAGATAAAGAAATTAAAGATTTTTACCACTTCTGCAGTCTGAAATTGATCAAACATGCAATCGAGATGCATTGATAATTACTGGTGATTGGAATCAAAAGTTGGAAACAATGAAGAATGATCAGTAATTGGAAAGTATGGCCTTGGGGATAGAAATGACACCAGTAATTGAGTGATATTATTTTGCAAGACCAATGACTTATTCATTGCAAATACTTTTTTTTCAACAACAAATGGCGACTATACATATGGACCTCACTGGATGGAAAACACAGGGATCAAATTGACTACATCTTCGGAAAGAGACAATGGAAAAGCTCAATATCCTCAGTCAGAACAAGGCCAGGGGCTGGCTGAAGAATAGGCCATCAATTGCTCATATGCAAGTTAAGGTTGAAGCTGAAGAAGGTTACAAGTCCATGAGAGCCAAAATATGACCTTGACCTTGAGTATATCCCATCTGAATTTGGAGGCCATCTCAAGAATAGATTTGATGCAATGAATACTCAGGACTGAAGACCAGACGAGTTATGGGATGACATCAAGGACATCATACATGAAGAAAGCAAAAGGTCATTAAAAAGACAGGAAAGAAAGAAAAGAACAAAATGGATGTCAAAAGAGGCTCTGAAACATGCTCTTGAACATAGAGCAGCTAAAGCAAATGGAAGAAATGATAAAGTAAAAGAGGTAAACAGAAAATTTCAAAGAGTGGCTTGAGAAAACGAAGTAAAGCATTATAACGAAATGTGCAAAACCTGGAGTTAGAAGACCAAAAGGGAAGATCATGTTGAGCATTTCTCAAGCTGAAGGAACTGAAGAAAAAATTTAAGCCTTGAGCTGCAATTTTGAAGGATTCCATAGGCAAAATACTAAATGACACAGGAAACATTAAAAGAAGATGGAAGGAGGGTCGGGGCCAAGATGGCTGACTAGGTAGACACTACCTCCGATCCCTCTTGCAACAAAGACTTGGAAAAACAAGTGAATCGATCACATACATGACAATCTACGAACCCTGAACAACAAATACAGATTTAAAGAGTTGACCTGAGTGATAGAGACAAGAACGAACAACTACGGGGAAGCAGCAACTGTTTTCGGAGCCTGGAGCCAGCGTCCCAGTCAGGTAACCTTGGCGCCGGGCTTAGGATTGGGCACAGGGGAGCTGAACGCGGCATCTGGTCACAGCGAAAACACGGGGCACAGCCCTACTCCCCTGAACTAAGACTGGGAGGGGGCCCAGCCGGTCCGCGGAGGCGATGCGGCGACGTGGCTGGCAGGACGAGAAGTCCCCAGGAGGCAGCGACTGATTTTGGAGCCAGGAGTGCAGCGTCCCAGCAGGGGAACCTTGACGCTGGACTTTGGACTGGCAGAGGAGGATCTCACAGCGGCTTCAGCGGGCCAGACCCTCGGGGACAATCTCTACACAGCCAGCACACATAGGCGACACGCCCCTCGGGAATCTCAGATAAAATAGTCATCCCAAGCAAGATAAGCAACTTTGGCTATATTCCGGAGTGCTGCTCTCTGCTGTTTTTCTGAACCGTCCCCTCCCCTTCCCAGGCGGCTTCATTAACATTGGAATTTCCTGAGCCAGAGGGAGAATGGCTCCGGCTCCATGGCTTTGCTTCCCCCCCCCTTTTTTTTTCTGGTCTTTTCCTAACCCATTCTTCCGGCCTGAGAGAAGCAACCACAAAAAACCCAGGCACCAAAAATCCTTCCCTAATTGGACTAAAACACAGAACCAGCTCCAGCCAAGCATGTATGATCCAAATCTCGGGCTTTCATCCTTACAGGGAACAAGGTGGCTGTTATAATGCAAAGGCAGTTCTGATAGGGATCTGACTTCATTTTTTTTTTAGCGGATTTTCTGGAAAAACAAGTTTCCCGGGTCTGATATCTCTGCTTATTCAACAGAGCCCTAACTGACCCACAACAGGGAACTGAGGGCCGAAGCTCCCCCCAGACCACCTAGCCTCTTGCCTTAGGGGTCTAAGGAGGGTGACACCTACCAATCAGTAGAGGAACTTGTAGTGGGGGCCTAAGGTACATCTGCAGAGCCCTCCCACCAAGGTGCTATAGGAATAGAGACACACCTACCTTACTGACACTTGGAGGAAGCCTGTCAGCATCCTGCCCCCCCTGGAGTGTGAACCCCAGCTGCTAATAGAATCTGGTGCACACAACTATCACCACTACTTCTCGAGGTGGATAGGTGTTAGGGTGCAGCACAAACTTGATGACCCAAAATCAGATTCTACTCAAGAATAGTGAATAGACTCAGGCATATATATCTGACAACAGCCCAAACCAGCTGGTAATAGGTCATAAGTAAGTCAAGGGCTACAACACACAAGACAGCACAATCTAGTAGCCCATCCACGTATATTGAAAGAAAACAAAACAAGATAAGACTCAGTGAGCAAATATAGAATAAATCACTACTATATCTTAGTGATGGCTCGGAGACAGCAGTCGATATCAAACCACATAAAGAAGCAGACCATGACAGCTTCTACAACCCCCCAAACAAAAGAATCAAAATCTTTCCCAAATGAAGATACAATCCTGGAATTATCAGATACAGAATATAAAAAACTAATTTATAGACTGCTTCAAGACATCAGGGATGACCTCAGAAATGAAATAAGGGAAACTGCAGAAAAAGCCAAGGAACACACTGATAAAACTGTTGAAGAACTCAAAAAGATTATTCAAGAACATAGTGGAAAAATTAATAAGTTGCAAGAATCCATAGAGAGACAGCATGCAGAAATCCAAAAGATTAACAATAAAATTGCAGAATTAGACAACGCAATAGGAAGTCAGAGGAGCAAACTCGAGCAATTAGAATGCAGAGTGGGAGATCTGGAGGACCAGGGAATTAACACCAACATAGCTGAAAAAAAAATCAGATAAAAGAATTTAAAAAAATGAAGAAACCCTAAGAATCATGTGGGACTCTATCAAGAAGGATAACTTGCGTGTGATTGGAGTCCCAGAACAGGGAGGGAGGACAGAAAACACAGAGAAAATAGTTGAAGATCTGCTGACAGAAAACTTCCCTGACATCATGAAAGACGAAAGGATATCTATCCAAAATGCTCATCGAACCCCATTTAAGATTGATCCAAAAACAAAAACACCAAGACATATTATCATCAAACTTGCCAAAAGCAGAGATAAAGAGAAAATTTTAAAAGCAGCCAGGGAGAAAAGAAAGGTCTCCTTCAAGGGAGAATCAATAAGTTCAGACTACTCAGCAGAAACCATGCAGCCAAGAAGGCAATGGGATGACATATACAGACCACTGAAGGAGAAAAACTGCCAGCCAAGGATCATATATCCAGCAAAACTCTCTCTGAAATATGAAGGTGAAATTAAGATATTTACAGATAAACACAAGCTTAGAGAATTTGCAAAAACCAAAGCTACAAGAAATACTACAGGAAGTTGTTTGGTCAGAAAACCAATAATATCAGATACCAGCACAACACAAGGTCACAGAACAGAACATCCTGATATCAACTCAAATAGGGAAATCACAAAAACAAATTAAGATTAACTAAAAAAAAAAAATGCTCAAAACAGGGAATCATTGAAGTCAATATGTAAAAGATCACAATAATCAAAAAGAGGGACTAAATACAGGTGGCATAGAACTGCCATATGGAGAGGGATACAAGGCGATATAGGACAATACAAGTTAGGTTTTTACTTAGAAAAATAGGGGTAAATATTAAGGTAACCACAAAGAGGTATAACAACTCCGTAACTAAAAATAAAAGCCAAGAAAAACGTAACGACTCAACAAACATAAAGTCAAATACTATGAAAATGAGGATCTCACAATTTACAAAGAAAAACGTCTCAGCACAAAAAAGTAAATGGAAAAATGAAACTGTCAACAACACAGATAAAAAGGCATCAAAATGACAACACTAAACACTTACTTATCTATAATTACGCTGAATGTAAATGGACTAAATGCACCAATAAAGAGACAGAGAGTCTCAGACTGGATAAAGAAACACGATCCGTCTATATGCCGCCTACAAGAGACACACCTTAGACTTAGAGACACAAACAAACTAAAACTCAAAGGATGGAAAAAAATATATCAAGCAAACAATAAGCAAAAAAGGAGTAGCAATATTAATTTCTGACAAAATAGACTTTAAACTTAAATCCACCACAAAGGATAAAGAAGGACACTACATAATGATAAAAGGGACAATTGATCAGGAAGACTTAACCATATTAAATATTTATGCACCCAATGACAGGGCTGCAAGATACATAAATCAAATTTTAACAGAACTGAAAGGTGAGATAGACACCTCCACAATTATAGTAGGAGACTTCAACACACCACTTTCGGAGAAGGACAGGACATCCAGTAAGAAGCTCAATAGAGACACGGAAGACCTAATTACAACAATCATCCAACCTGACCTCATTGACTTATACAGAACTCTCCACCCAACTGCTGCAAAGTATACTTTTTTTTCTAGTGCACATGGAACATTCTCTAGAATAGACCACATATTAGGTCATAAAACAAACCTTTGCAGAATCCAAAACATCGAAATATTACAAAGCATCTTCTCAGACCACAAGGCAATAAAAGTAGAAATCAATAACAGAAAAACTAGGGAAAAGAAATCAAATACTTGGCAACTGAACAATACCCTCCTGAAAAAAGACTGGGTTATAGAAGACATTAAGGAGGGAATAAGGAAATTCATAGAATGCAACGAGAATGAAAATACTTGCTATCAAAACCTCTGGGACACAGCAAAATTAGTGCTCAGAGGCCAATTTATATCGATAAATGCACACATACAAAAAGAAGAAAGAGCCAAAATCAGAGAATTGTCCCTACAACTTGAACAAATAGAAAGTGAGCAACAAAAGAATCCATCAGGCACCAGAAGAAAACAAATAACAAAAATTAGAGCTGAACTAAATGAATTAGAGAACAGAAAAACAATTGAAAGAATTAACAAAGCCAAAAGCTGGTTCTTTGAAACAGTTAACAAAATCGATAAACCATTGGCTAGACTGACTAAAGAAATACAGGAAAGGAAACAAATAACCCGAATAAGAAACGAGAAGGGCCACATCACAACAGACCCAACTGAAATTAAAAGAATCATATCAGATTATTACGAAAAATTGTACTCTAACAAATTTGCAAACCTAGAAGAAATGGATGAATTCCTGGAAAAACACTACCTACCTAAACTAACACAATCAGAAGTAGAACAACTAAATAGACCCATAACAAAAAAAGAGATTGAAACGGTAATCAAAAAACTCTCAACAAAAAAAAGCCCTGGCCCGGATGGCTATACTGCAGAGTTCTACCAAACTTTCAGAGAAGAGATAACACCACTACTACTAAAAAAAAAAAAAATTTCAAAGCATAGAAAATGACGGAATACTACCTAACTCATTCTATGAAGCCACCATCTCCCTGACACCAAAACCAGGTAAAGACACCACAAAAAAAGAAAATTACAGACCTACATCCCTCATGAACATACATGCAAAAATCCTCAACAAAATTCTAGCCAATAGAATTCAATAACATATCAAAAAAATAATTCACCACGACCAAGTCGGATTCATACCAGGTATGCAAGGCTGGTTTAATATTAGAAAAACCATTAATGTAATCCACCATATAAATAAAACAAAAGACAAAAACCACATGGTCTTATCAATTGATGCAGAAAAGGCATTTGACAAAGTCCAACACCCATTCATGATAAAAACTCTCACCAAAATAGGAATTGAAGGAAAATTCCTCAACATAATAAAGGGCATCTATGCAAAGCCAACAGCCAATATCACTCTAAATGGAGAGAAGCTGAAAGCATTTCCCTTGAGAATGGGAAGCAGACAAGGATGCCATTTATCACCGCTCTTATTCAACATTGTGCTAGAAGTCCTAGCCAGGGCAATTAGGCCAGACAAAGAAATAAAGGGCATCCAGATTGGCAAAGAGGAAGTAAAATTATCTCTATTTGCAGATGACATGATCTTATACACAGAAAACCCTAAGGAATCCTCCAGAAAACTACTGAAACTAATAGAAGAGTTTGGCAGAGTCTCAGGTTATAAGATAAACATACAAAAATCACTTGGATTCCTCTACATCAACAAAAAGAACATTGAAGAGGAACTCACCAAATCAATGCCATTCACAGTAGCCCCCAAGAAGATAAAATACTTAGGAATAAATCTTACCAAGGATGTAAAAGACCTATACAAAGAAAACTACAAAGCTCTACTTCAAGAAATTAAAAAGGACATACTTAAGTGGAAAAACATACCTTGCTCATGGATAGGAAGACTTAACATAGTAAAAATGTCTGTTCTACCGAAAGCCGTCTATACATACAATGCACTTCTGATCCAAATTCCAATGTCATTTTTTAAGGTGATAGAGAAACAAATCACCAACTTCATATGGAAGGGAAAGAAGCCTCGGATAAGCAAAGCATTACTGAAAAAGAAGAAGAAAGTGGGAGGCCTCACTCTACCTGATTTCAGAACCTATTATACAGCCACAGTAGTCAAAACAGCCTGGTACTGGTACAACAACAGACACATAGACCAGTGGAACAGAATTGAGAACCCAGATATAAATCCATTCACATATGAGCAGCTGATATTTGACAAAGGCCCAGTGTCAGTTAATTGGGGAAAAGATAGTCTTTTTAACAAATGGTGCTGGCATAACTGGATATCCATTTGCAAAAAAATGAAACAGGACCCATACCTCACACCATGCACAAAAACTAACTCCAAGTGGATCAAAGACCTAAACATAAAGACTAAAACGATAAAGATCATGGAAGAAAAAATAGGGACAACCTTAGGAGCCCTAATACAAGGCATAAACAGAATAGAAAACATTACCAAAAATGACGAAGAGAAACCAGATAACCGGAAGCTCCTAAAAATCAAACACCTATGCTCATCTAAAGACTTCACCAAAAGAGTAAAAAGACCACCTACAGACTGGGAAAGAACTTTCAGCTATGACATCTCCGATCAGCGCCTGATCTCTAAAATCTATATGATTCTGTCAAAACTCAACCACAAAAAGACAAACAACCCAATCAAGAAGTGGGCAAAGGAAATGAACACACATTTCACTAAAGAAGATATTCAGGCAGCCAACAGATACATGAGAAAATGCTCTCGATCATTAGCCGTTAGAGAAATGCAAATTAAAACTACGATGAGCTTCCATCTCACTCCAACAAGGCTGGCATTAATCCAAAAAACACAAAATAATAAATGTTGGAGAGGCTGCGGAGAGATTGGAACTCTTATACACTGCTGGTGGGAATGTAAAATGGTACAACCACTTTGGAAATCCATCTGGCGTTATCTTAAACAGTTAGAAATAGAACTACCATACAACCCAGAAATCCCACTCCTCGGAATATACCCTAGAGAAATAAGAGCCTTCACTCAAACAGATATGTGCACACCCATGTTTATTGCAGCTCTGTTTACAATAGCAAAAAGCTGGAAGCAACCAATGTGTCCATCAACGGATGAATGGTTAAATAAATTGTGGTATATTCACACAATGGAATACTACGCATCGATAAAGAACCGTGATGAATCTGTGAAACATTTCATAACATGGAGGAACCTGGAAGGCATTATGCTGAGCGAAAGCAGTCAGAGGCAAAAGGACAAATATTGTGTAAGACCACTATTATAAGATCTTGAGAAATAGTATAAACTGAGAAGAACACATACTTCTGTGGTTATGAGGCGGGGAGGGAGAGGGTTTTTTACTGATTAATTAGTAGATAAGAACTGCTTTAGGTGAAGGGAAGGACAACACTCAATACATGGGAGATCAGCTCAACTGGTCTGGACCAAAAGCAAAGAAGTTTCCGGGATAAACTGAATGCTTCAAAGGTCAGCGGAGCAATGGCGGGGGTTTGGGGACCATGGTTTAAGGGGACTTCTAAGTCAATTGGCAAAATAATTCTATTATGAAAACATTCTGCATCCCACTTTGAAATGTGGTGTCTGGGGTCTTAAATGCTAACAAGCGGCCAACTAAGATGCATCAATTGGTCTCAATCCACCTGGATCAAAGGAGAATGATGAACACCAAGGTCACATGATAACTAAGAGCCCAAGAGACAGAAAGGGCCACATGAACCAGAGACCTACATCATCCTGAGACCAGGAGAACTAGTTGGTGCCCGGCCACAATTGATGACTGCCCTGACAGGGAGCACAACAGAGAACCCCTGAGGGAGCAGGAGATCAGTGGGATGCAGACCCCAAATTCGCATAAAAAGACCAGACTTGATGGTCTGAGACTAGAGGAATCCCGGCGGTCATGGTCCCCAGACCTTCTGTTGGCACAGGACAGGAACCATCCCCGAAGACAACTCATCAGACATGAAAGGGACTGGACAGTGGGTAGGAGAGAGATGCTGATGAAGAGTGAGCTAATTATATCAGGTGGACACTTGAGACTGTGTTGACATCTCCTGTCTGGAGGGGGGATGGGAGGATAGAAAGAGTTGGAAGCTGGCAAAATTGTCACGAAAGGAGAGACTGGAAGGGCTGACTCATTAGGGGGAGAGCAAGTGGGAGTACGGAGTAAGGTGTATATAAACTTATATGTGACAGTCTGACTTGATTTGTAAACATTCACTTGAAGCTCAATAAAAGTTAATAAAAAAAAAAAAAAGAAGAAGAAGAAGATGGAAGGAATATACAGAGTACTAGTACCAAAAAGAATTGGTCGACATTCAGCTATTTCAGAATGTAGCACATGATCAAGAGCTGTTGGTACTGAAGGAAGAAGTCCAAGCTGCACTGAAGGCATTGGAGAAAAACAAAGCTCCAGGAATTGAAGGAATTCCAACTGAGATGTTTCAACAAAGAGATGCCTCACTGAAGATGCTCACTCATCTATGCCAAGAAATTTGAAAGATAGCTACTTGGCCCACTGACTGGAATAGATCCATATTTGTGCCCATTCCAAAGAAAGGTGATCCACATCTGGACTAAACTAAAATCAAAGAAGTTTCCAGAATAAACTGAATGCTTTGAAGGCCAGCATAGCAGGGGTGGGGTTTGGGGAGCATGGTTTCAGGGGACATCTAAGTCAATTGGCATAATAAAATCTATTAAGAAAACATTCTGCATCCTACTTTGGTGAGTGGCTTCTGGGGCCTTAAATGCTAGCAAGTGGCCATCTAAGATGTATCAATGGGTCTCAACCCACATGGAGCAAAGGAGAATGAAGAACACCAAAGACACAAGGTAATTATGAGCCCAGGAGACAGAAAGGACCACATTATAAACCAGAGAATACATCAGCCTGAGACCAGAAGAACTATATGGTGCCTGGCTACAACCGATGACTGCCCTGACAGGGAACACAACAGAGAATCTCTGAGGGAGCAGGAGCGCAGCGGGGTCCAGACCCCAAATTCTCGTAAAAAGTCCAGATTCAATGGTCTGACCGAGACTAGAAGGAGGTCATGGTCCCCAGACCTTCTGTTAGCCCAAGACATGAACCATTCCCAAAGCCACCTCTTCAGACAGGGATTGGACTGGACTACGTGATAGAAAATGATACTGGTGAAGAGTGAGCTTCTTGGAACAAGTAGACAGACACATGAGACTATGTTGGCATCTCCTCTCTGGAGGGGAGATGAGAAGGCAGAGGGAGTCCGAAGCTAGCCGACACGAAAATAGAGAGTGGAGGGAAGGAGTGTGCTGTCTCGTTAGGGGCAGAGAAATTAGGAGTATATAGCAAGGTGTATATAAATTTTTGTATGAGAGACTGATTTGGCTTGTAAACTTTCACTTAAAGCACAATAAAAATTAAAAAAAAAGAAGACAGGTGATCCAACAGAATACAGAAATTATCGAACAATATTATTAATATCACCCACAAGTAAAATTTTGCCGAAGATAATTCAAAAGAGGTTGCAGCATTACATTGGCAGGGAACTTCCAGAAGTTCAAGCCAGATTCAGAAGCGGACGTGGAATGAGGGATATCACTGCTGCTGTCAGACTGATCTTGGCTGAAAGCAGAGAACACCAGACAAATGTTTACCAGTGGTTTATTGACTATACAAAGGCATTCAATTGTGTGGATCATAACAAACTATGGATAACATTGTAGAGAATGAGAATTCTATAGCACTTAATTGTGCTTGTGGGGAACCTGTACATAGAACAAGAGGCAGTCATTCGAACAGAACAAGGGGATACCGTGTGGTTTAAAATCTGGATAGGAGTGTGTCAGGGTTGTATATCATTTCACCATACTTATTCAACCTGTATGTTAAGCAAATAATCCGAAAAGCTGGACTATATGAGGAAGAACATGGCATCAGGACTGGAGGAGGACCTATTAAGAACCTGTGATGTGTAGATGACACAATGTTGCTTACTGAAAGTGAAGAGGATTTGAAGCACTTACTGATAAAGATCAAAGACCACAGACTTCTGTATGGATTACACCTCAGCATAAAGAAAACAAAAATTCTTACAAACAGACCAATAAACAACATCCTGATAAATGAAAAAAAGATTTAAAGTTGTCAAGGATTTCATTTTACTTGGATCCACAATCTACGCCCATGGAAGCAGCTGTCAAGAAATTAAACGATGTATTGCATTGGGCAAGTCTGCTGCAAAAGACCTCTTTAAGGTGTTGAAAAGCAAAGTAGTCACTTTGAGAACTAAGGTGCACCTTACTGAAGCCATGGTATTTTTAGTGGTCTCATATGCATTCAAAAGCTTGCCAATAGAATTGATGCCTTTGCTTACGGCGTTGGTGAAGAATATTGAACATACCATGGACTGGAAGAAGAACAAACAAGTCTGTCTTGAAAGAAATACAGCTACGGTGTTCCTTGGAAGTGAGGATGGCAAGACTTTGTCTCAAGTACTTTGGACATGTTATTAGGAGGGACCAGCCCCTCAAGAAGGACATCATACTTGGTAAGGTAGGGCGTCAGTGAAACAGAGGAAGACTCTCAGCAAGATGAATTGACACAGTGACTGCAACAATGGGCTCAAATATAACGATTGTGAGGATGGCGCAGGACCAGGCAGTGTTTCATTCTGTTGTACATAGGGTTGCTATAAGTGGGAACTGACTCAATGGTACCTGACATCAACAGTTACTATGAAAGTACATGCTTGTTGCAGGCACAAACTTGCAGGCATATGAATTCAGAAAGTTGATCCACAACTAAGATATAATTCTTAGCTGAGAATGACCAGTCTAAACAGCAAGACATTAGAGATCCAACAATAGGTCTTGGGATCCTGGGAAAATTTTCCTTTCTATCTAGAATTCGTCTATTCTTTACATTTAGAAATCTACCTGTGACGTAAACTAATAACTGATGAAAGATATTCTAAGTTCTACTGTTATGATTGGATAAGAACAATTCGTACAATATTATATGTATAGGAACTAATAGAATGGATTCTCTGAATCTGGGGTCAGAGTTGCACAGAGAAGCTCAGGACTCCTCCATGTACAGGTGGTGAGCTTAGAGGTACTGGGAGGCTACTCTGTGAAGGCTGAAAGTAGAGTTAATAAAGATGAAATTTGTAGGGTTCGAGTGGTGTGGGGCGTGTTGAGATATCCCTGCTAGGGTGAAGGGTAAATTTTCTTATTTGGTCCCTCCTACAACTAAAAAGGAGGCACCATGTCCAGTGGACCTGTTTGGATTTTGGGGGCGACATATTCCTCATTTGGGTGTTTTACTCCTGCCCATTTACTGAATAACTCTAAAAGCTGCTAGGTTTGAATTGAGCCCAGAACAAGAGAAGGCGCTGCAACAGGTCCAGGCTGTAGTGCGAGCTGCTCGAACACGTGAGCCACATGATGCAGCAGATCTGACGGTGTGTGAAGTGTCTGCGGCAGATAGAGGCTATTTGGAGCCTTTGGCAGGCCCCTACAGGTGAATCACAGTGTAGAACCTGAAGATTTTGGAGCAAAGCCCTGCTATCCTCTGAGGAGAAATAACTTGTGGCTTGCTCTTGTGCCTTAGTAGAGACTGAACACTTACCACTAAGTTACCATGCAACCTGAGCTGCCCACCATGAACTGGGTATTGTCTGACCCTCAAGCCATAAAGTTAGGAATGCACAGCAGCACTCCATCACGAAATGGGGAAGGTGAATGTGAGCTCAGGTTAGAGCAGACCCTGAAGGGCACAGTAAGTTACACAAGGATGTGGCCCAGATGCCCATCCCCTGTACTCCTGCTTCGTTACCTTCTCTCCCAGCCCACACCTATGGCCTCATGGGAGTTCCCTAGGACCAGTTACTGAGGGAGGGAAAACTCAGGCTGGTTTACAGGTGGTCGTGCACAATATACAGGCACCGCTTGAACATGAACAGCTACAGCACTGCAGCCCATTTCCCAGACAGTGGTGTGTTAGTTTGCTAGGGCTGCCCTAACAAAACACTAAAAAGTGGGTGCCTTTAAAGAACAGAAATTTATTTTCTCACAATTCTGAAGGCTAGGAGTCTGATTTCAAGGCATGGACAGTACCCTGCTCTCTCTGTTCACTTTAGGAGAAGATCCTTCCTTGTCTCCTGGTTTCCAGTAGCACCAGTAGTTTCTTGGCTTTTAGATGCACATGGTGTCTTCTCCTGTGTGACTCTGTTTCTTTGTCTTTTCTTTCATTTCATAAGACATCACTCAGAAGGGATTAAGACCCATTCTTCTCTGGTATGACCTTGTTAACTGATCAGATCTTCAAAGAAAGGTGCAGCGGTTAAGTACTTGACTGCTAACCAAAAGGTCGGTGGTTCTAGCCCACCAGCTGCTCTCAGGAGAAAGATGTGGCAGTCTGCCCGTGTAAAGATTATAGCCTTCGAAACCCTATGGGGCAGTTCTACTCTGTACTACAGGGTGACTATGAGTCAGAATCAACTCAACAGCACACACAATAACAACAGCAATATCCAAACAAGGTCATATCACTGGCACGGAAGTTGGGACTTCAGCATATCTTTTTGTGGACATAATTCAATCCATAACAGTGTTGAAAGAAAATTTTCCCATTGGACAGAACATCAAGCAGTACGCTTGGTTGTTCATCTTGCTTGGAAAAAGAAATAGCCAGAGGTATGAGTCTATATCAATTTATGGCCTGTTGCCAATGTTTTGGCTGGACTGTCAGGAACTTGGAAGGAACATGATTGGAAAGTGGCAAGGAGATCTGGGGAAAGATGTATGTGGATAGACCTCTCTGAGTGGGCAAATGATGTGAATATATTTGTGTCCCACGGGAACGTTCACCAAAGACTGATCTCAGCAGAGGAAGATTTCAATAATCAAGTTGTTCCACCTGTTCTGTGGATACCAGTCAGCCTCCTTCTCCATCTACTCCTGTCATTGCCCAATGGGCTCATGAACTAAGTGGCCATGGTGACAGGGATGCAGGTTACGTATGGGCTTAGCAACATGAACTTCTACCACCAAGGCCCAGCTGGCTACCACCACGATCTGCCAGCAGCAGAGAACAATACTGAATCTTCAATGTGACGCTATTCCCAGGGTGATCAGCCAGCTACCTGGTGGCAGATTGATTATATTAGACAGCTTCAACCATGAAAGGAGAAATGCTTTGTTCTTGCTGGAATAAGTACTCTGGATACAAATTAGTCTTCCCTTCATGGAATGCTTCTGCCAAAAGTACCAACTGGGAACTTATAAAATGCCTTATCCACTGCCTTAGCTTCCTAGGACTGTCATAACAAAACACAACAAAGTGGGTAGCTTGAAAAACAGAAGTTTATTGTCTCACAGTTCTGGAGGCTGAAGTCTGAATCAACGTATTAACTATGCCAATTCCTTCTAGGGTTCTGAGAGAGGAACTGATCCACACCTCCCTCCTAACATCTGGTAGTGCCAGCAATACTTAGTATTCCTTTGCTGCTTGTAGGTGTATCCTTTTCCATTGTCACATGGCATCTGTCCACTGTGTAGGAGTGCTTTTTGTGTCTGTTTTCTCCTTTTATAAGATATCACTCAAAAGGGACTAGGAGTAGAACCCACCCTAACCCATTATGACTTAACTGATGGTATTTTCAAAGAAACGCTCTATTTCCCTAAGAAAGTCATATTCTCAGGTACAGGGGTTAGGTCTTCCACATATCTTTCTGGAGGACAGAATTCAATCCATACTATCTACCGTTATGGTATTTCACTCAACATTGCCTTCAATGTCCAGGGATTCACTTCACAGCAAATTGTTGTTGTTGTTGTTGTTAGGTGCCATCGAGTCGGTTTTGATTCATAGCGACCCTGTGTACAACAGAGCTAAACACTGCCCGGTCCTGCGCCATCCTTACAATCATTGTTATGCTTGAGCTCTTTGTTGCAGCCACTGTGTCAGTCCACCTCATTGAGGGTCTTCCTCTTTTCCGCTGACCCTGTACTCTGCCAAGCATGATGTCTTCTCCAGGGACTGATCCCTCCTGACAACATGTCCAAAGTATGTAAGACGCAGTCTCACCATCCTTGTTTCTAAGGAGCATTCTGGTTGCACTTCTTCCAAGACAGATTTGTTTGTTCTTTTGGCAGTCCATGGTATATTGAATATTGTTCGCCAGCACCACAATTCAAAGGCATCAATTCTTCTTCGGTCTTCCTTATTCATTGTCCAGCTTTCACATTCATATCATGCTATTGAAAATACCATGGCTTGGGTCAGGCCCAACTTAGTCTTCAGGGTGACATCTTTGCTCTTCAACACTTTGAAGAGATCCTTTGCAACAGATTTACCCAATGCAATGTGTCTTTTGATTTCTTGACTGTCCCTTCCGTGGGTGTTGACTGTGGATCCAAGTAAAATGAAATCCTTGACAACTTCAACCTTTTCTCCATTTATCATGACACGGCTTATTGGTCCAGTTATAAGGATTTTTGTTTTTGTTGAGGTATAATCCATACTGAAGGCTGTGGTCTTTGATCTTCATCAGTAAGTGCTTCAAGTCCTCTTCACTTTCAGCAAGCAAGGTTGTGTCATCTGCATAATGCAGGTTGTTAATGAGTCTTTCTCCAATCCTGATGCCCCATTCTTCTTCATATAGTCCAGCTTCTCTAACTATTTGCTCAGCATACAGACTGAATAGGTATGGTGAAAGGATACAACCCTGACACACACCTTTCCTGACCTTAAACCAATCAGTATCTCCTTGTTCTGTCCAAACAACTGCCTCTTGATCTATGTTAAGGTTCATTACAAGCACAATTAAGTGTTCTGGAATTCCCATTCTTTGCAATGTTATCCATAATTTGTTATGATCCACAAAGGTGAATGCCTTTGCGTAGTCAATAAAACACAGGTAAACATCCTTCTGGTATTGTCTGCTTTCAGCCAGGATAGATCTGACTTCAGCAATGATATCCCTGGTTCCACATCCTCGTCTAAAACCAGCCTGAATTTCTGGTGGTTTCCTGTCGATATTCTGCTGCAACTGTTTTTGAATGATCTTCAGGAAAATTTTGCTTGTGTGTGATATTAATGATATTGTTCTATAATTTCTGCATTTGGTTGGATCACCTTTCTTGGGAATAGGCATAAATATGGATCTCTTCTAGTCAGTTGACCAGAAAGCTCTCTTCCATATTCCTTGGCATAGACAAGTGGGCACCTCCAGCGCTGCATCTGTTTGTTGAAACATCTCAATTGGTATTCCATCAATCAAGTCCTCTTCACTTTCAGCAAGCAAGATTGTGTCATCAGTATCCCCTTGTTTTTCGCCAGCGCCTTCGGAGAAGCTTGGACTTCTTCCTTTAGTACTATTAGTTCTTAATCATATGCTACCTCTTGAAATGGTTGAACATCAACTAATTCTTTTGGGTATAATGACTCTGTGTGTTTCTTCCATCTTCTTTTGATGCTTCCTGCATTGTTTAATTTTTTTCCCCATAGAATCCTTCACTATCGCAACTCAAGGCTTGACTTTTTTCTTCAGTTCTTTCAGCTTAAGAAATGCTGAGCGAGTCCTTCCCTTTTGTTTTTTCTATTTCCAGCTCTTTGCACAAGTCATAATACTTTGTCTTCTCAAGCCGCCCTTTGAAATCTTCTGCTCAGTTCTTTTACTTCATCATTTCTTCAGCTTTAGCTGCTCTACATTCGTGAGCAAGTTTCAGAGTCTCCTCTGACATCCATCTTGGTCTTTTCTTTCTTTCCTGTCTTTTCAATGACCTCTTGTTTTCTTCATGTATGATGTCCTTGAGGTCATTTCACAACTCGTCTGGTCCTTGGCCACTAGTGTTCAATGTGTCAAATCTATTCTTGAGATGGTCTCTAAATTGAGGTGGGATATACTCAACGTCATATTTTGGCTTTCGTGGACTTGCTCTGATTTTCTTCAGTTTCAACTTGAACTTGCATATGGGCAATTGATGGCCTGTTCCATGGTTGGCCCCAGCCTTGTTTCAACTGATGATATTGAGCTTTTCCATCGTCTCTTTCCACAGATGTAGTCAATTTGACTCCTGTATGTTCCATCTGGCGAGGTCCATGTGTATAGTCGCCATTTATGTTGGTGGAAGAAGGTATTTTCAATGAAGAAGTCGTTGGTCTTGCAAAATTCTATCATTCACTCTCCGGCATCGTTTCTATCACCAAGGCCTTATTTTCCAACTACCGATCCTTCATCGTTTCCAACTTTTGCATTCCAATCAGCAGTAATTATCAATGCATCCTGATTGCATGTTCAGTCAATTTCAGACTGTAGCAGCTGATAAAAATCTTCTATTTCTTCATCTTTGGCCTGAGTGGTTGGTGTGTAAATTTGAATAATAGTCATATTAACTGGTCTTCCTTGTAGGCATATGGATTTTATCCTATCACTGACAGCCTTATACTTCAGGATAGATCTTGAACTGTTCTTTTTGACGATGAATGCAACACCATTCCTCTTTAAGTTGTCATTCCACCAGTATAGTAGACTGTATGATTGTCGAATTCAAAATGCCCAGTACCAGCCCATTTTAGCTCACTAATGCCTAGGATATAGATGTTTATGCATTCCATTTCATTTTTGACAATTTCCATTTTTCCTAGATTCATACTTCGTACATTCCAGGTTCCAATTATTAATGGATGTTTGTGGCTGTTTGTTCTCATTTTGAGTTGTGCCACATCAGCAGATGAAGGTCCCAAAAGCTTTACTCCATCCACGTCATTAACGTTGACTCTACTTTGAGGAGGCAGCTCTTCCCCAGTCATCTTTTGAGTGCCTTCCAACCTGGGGGGCTCATCTTCCAGCACTATATCAGACAATGTTCCACTGCTATTCATAAGGTTTTCACTAGCTAATGCTTTTCAGAAGTAGACTGCCGGGTCTTTCTTCCTAGTCTGTCTTAGTCTGGAAGCTCAGCTGAAACCTGTCCTCCGTGGGTGACCCTGCTGTTATCTAAATACTGGTGGCATAGCTCCCAGCATCACAGCAACACACAAGCCCCCACAGTACAACAAGCTGACAGACACAGCAAGTAGAGTACAACAATGGGCCCATACAAATGGAATTCACTGGTCTTACCATGTTCCCCATCATCCTGAAGCACTTGGCTTTATAAAATTGGGGAATGCCATTTTGAAGACTCAGTTACGGTATCAGCTAAATGGCAATCCCTTGCAGAATTGTGGCAATGTTCTCCAGGAGGCTGTATATGCTGTAAAGCAGCATCCAATATATGGTGCTGTTTTTCTCGTTGCCAGAATTCACAGGTCCAGGAATCAAGGAGTTGAAGTGGGAGTGGCACCACTCACTATTACCCCCAACGATCCGCCAGCAAAATTTTTGCTTCCTGTCCCTGTGACATTATGTCTTGCTGATCCGGAGGTCTTAGTTCCAAAGGAAGGAATGCTGCTACCAGAAAACACAACGCAGATTTCATTGAACTGTAAGTTGAGAATGCCACCCAGCCAATTTGTGTTCCTCATGCCTCTGAATCATCAGGCAAAGAAAGAAATTACCATATTGTCTGGTGTGATTGAGCCTGATTACCAAGGGGAAATCGGATTGACATTATATAATGGAGGTAAAGAAGAGTATGTCTGGAATACAGGAAATCCCTCAGGGTGTCTCTTAGTACTACCATGCCCTGTGATTAAAGTCAATGGAAAACTACGGCAACCCAATTCAGACAGGGCTGCTAATGGGCCAGACCCTTCAGGAATGAAGTTTGGATTATCCCACCAGAGAAAGAACCATGACCAGCTGAGGTGCTTTCTGAGGGCAAAAGGAATATGGAATGTTTAGTGAAAGAAAGTGGTTATAAATGCCAGCTATGGCCACATAACCGGTTGCAAAAATGAGGTCTGTAATAGTTGTATTTCTCCTTTCTTATGAATATGTTCGTGTATATATAAAGCAAATATTTTTGTTTTTCCTCTTTTATCCTCTTTACGTCTAATATAAGATGTACTAATAATAGTTTATCTTATACCACAATACTATGTTACAGGGTGTCAAGGAGAAGAGTAAACATCATCCAAATATTTTGCATCCTTTTCTGGGGAACAGGTTAGCATATTTTCTGTTGTACATAGGATAGTTGTATCATATTAGGCAGAAGTAGAGGCAGAAGAGGTGGACTACGATGGTTAGTTTTAGATATCAACTTGGCTAGGCTATTAAAAAAAAATTTTTTTTTTTTTTTTAGTCCCCAGTAAATCAATCTAGATGTTGCTATGATGGTACTTTGTAGATGTAATTGACTTTAAGTAAAGGAGATTATCCTAGACTATCTGACTGGGTCTGACTCAATCAGTTGAAAGGCCTAAAGAACAGAACTGACGTTTTTCTGAGGAAAACAGAAATTCCACCTGTGAACTCTTTATGCCTAAGCATTCCAGCCTGCCCTGGCTAATGGCCTGCTCTACGGATTTTGGACTTGCCTAGTCAGCCTCTGCAATTGCATAAGCCAAATCCTTGCAATGTATGCTGTGACTGTTAAGGTTGTGTGTCAGCTTGGATGGGCCATGATTCTCAGTGGTTTGGTAGTTATGATGTAGTTTAGCAGATGTGTGATGATGTGATCACTTCCATGATGAGATTTGATATAATGTGATCATGTCCATGATGGGATCTCTTGTGTGTAGCCATTTAGTTGGAAGGGTGTTTTCTTGGGGGTGTGGGCTGGATCAAATAAAAGTGGACTTTCTGGTAAGACTAGTGGGCTTTTGCTTGCTCTGGATCCTGCAGCTGGTTCCTGTTCATCCGACCTCCAGTTCTTGGGACTTAAGCTAGCAGCTTACCTGCTGTCTTAACTGACGATCTTGGAATTCGTCGATCTTTGCAGCCTGTGAGCAAGAGCCCTGCTGTCTGACCTGCCAATCTGCAGCTACGTGAATCAGGAGAAGCCTCTATCCTGACCCATGGGCTTGGGACATTCCAGCCTCTACAATCGCATGAGCCATTTCCTTGATATAAATCTCTGCCTATATATATTTATACGCTTTACTGATTTTGTGTCTCTGGAGAACCAAGCCTAAGACATACGCATATATATCTCCTACTGGTTCTGTTTCTTTGGTGGAACCCTGACTGATAACAAATAAAAAATCTTTTTTTTCCTCATTCATAAATTTATATGCAAATTGTTTTGTGACATTGGTTGCAAACTCCACAATCCATCAGCACTTTTCCCCTTTCCACCCAGGCTTTCTGTGTCCATTTGTACAGTTTTCCCGTCCCTTCTTGCCTTCTTGTCTTTGCTTTTGGGCAGGTGTTGCCCATTTGGTCTCTTATACCTGATTGAACTAAGAAGCACTTTGATTCTACCAGGATTTCTCTGAAAACTTAAACCGATGCAGCATTTTTTTTTTTCTTTTTTGTCTGTTATAAATCTCTCATTTACAGGAAAGATTTTTAACATGCACGTACATTCAGGGTAGAAAAGAAAATGTTACATACCCTTCAGGAGGATTCTGTGTCAAGGAATTAGCAGCAATAACAGAAATAACTGTTTCTCAAGGAAACACAGATGTAAATCAAAGTGAAAGAAAAATAGGAAGTCACGTTACTACAGCATTTGATTATCCTAGCAAACCCATTGCTGTCAAGTGGATTCCAACTCATAGCAACCCTATAGTGACCCTACTTTCTTGTTTTAAGGGATTTTTACCAAACAAACTAAAACATAAAAATCCCTTCCATGCCTCTTTTTTTCCAGGGGTTACTGCCATTGACAGTTTGATGGGTGTATTTTAAGTTATTTCTTCTACACATTTAGTGCCTTCAACAGAATTGTAAACCTCAATTTGCTGTAAATAACCTTTCTGGTCTCATCTCCTTCTACAATCCCTGTCTTAGTTTCTTAGGGTTGCCAAAACAAAAGATACCACAAGTGGGTAGCTTTAGAACA
The DNA here is from genome assembly GCF_030014295.1 of Loxodonta africana. NCBI lineage: Eukaryota > Metazoa > Chordata > Mammalia > Proboscidea > Elephantidae > Loxodonta > Loxodonta africana. The sequence goes on from NC_087358.1 coordinate 73,444,619, forward strand.
GACAGTATTGTGTTACAATTTTGGAAGTTACAAGTCCAATAAAGAGTATCAACTCTGGGAGAGGGTCGTTTCCTGCCATTAGTCCCAGGTGTTCTTTGATGTCCCTTGGCTTGCAGGCAATTCTTCACATGGTCTCTTCCCCTTGTGTATTGTCTCAGAAGGGATTAGGTTTAGGACCCACCCTACTCCAGCACGACCTTATTAACATATCAGGAGAAAACTCTTACCAATCAGGGGCCTATTACAGCTACAGGGGTTAGAACTTCAACATAACTTTTTGCGGGACACAATTCAATCTGTAACAATGCCCAAACCCAATGCCTTGTTGTCATAAACCCGAAGCTCTGACCATCCACCCGCTTTATTTCATATTCCCGGGATATGCCTCTGCTGTCGCACAATTACCTGTGCTGAAGTAGTTTCCTTTGTCCAAATGGTCTTGCCACCCATGATCTTTCTAATCTTACCTCCTCCACACACCTTACTGAATTTTACTAGTTAAAATTAGTTGTTGCTCCTAGTAATAATAACTACTGGTCATAGAGAAATGAACATGTGCCTGGGGCTTTACATATGTAACGCATTTAATCCTCACAACAATCCATCAAGATGGGTAATGATCCCTTACCCAAATCCGTGAGGCCAACTGTGCTTCCAAATTCAAAATGTCTTGTTTTTTAGAAAGTCGACACAGTGATATGTGTCTCAGTTTCTCCATCTGTGAAGTAGAGAGAATAAATAATAGTATGTCCCTCTGGGATTGTTGTAAAACAGACAATACGTTCCTTCAGGAAAGGGCCTCATGAAATGCCCTTACAAAAGGCATTCTTTTTTGTTCTATTTTCTTGACTGTTATAAGTAGTACTGGCTTAAGAACAACTCATTGTTGTTGTTGTTGTTGTTGTTGTTGTTGTTGTTAGTTGCCTTCAAGCTGACCAAGCCAGTTGCTGTCCAGTCAATTCTGACTCATGATGACCCCATGTGTTACAGAGTAAAATTGTTCCATAGGGTTTTTTGGAAGTAGATCATCAGGCCTGTCTTCTGAGGCACTTCTGGGTGGGTTTGAACTACCAACCTTTCAGTTAGTAGTCCAGCACTAAAGTGTTATATCCGTAGGGACTCTTATGGATAGAACGTTTACCAAAGAAAACCCATACCCACTGAGTTGCTTCCGACTCATAGTGACCCTACAGGACAGAGTAGAACTGCCCTATAGGGTTTCCAAGGAGCGGCTCGTGGATTTGAACTGCTAACCTTTTGGTTAGCAGCCGAGCTAATATGTCTGGGAAAATAATTTGGGTGGTGATAGGAGCTCTTTTTTTCTTGGAATTTGTGCTTATTTCTCTTTCTTTGCTTCTACTTCCTCCTGCCACTTGCCACACCCTTATTCAACATTTCCTATCAAAATCACAGGCCTCCTGCTACTGCAGTAAAAATGCCTGCTTCTGTTGTCTGACTTACTTTACTATTAAATCATCATTTGCTCGGCAAAAAATTATGCTAGACAATTATCTGCTTCTCTGACAAAAACACTTGATGACACTGATGATAATTTTTAGGAATCCAATGTTAACACCACTAACAAACTTATTGTTATTATTTTTAAATCTATTCATTTCTTTTTTTTTTAATTGTACTTTAGATGAAAGTTTACAGAACAAACTAGTTTCCTACTAAACAGTTAGTACACATGTTGTTCTAGGACATTGTTTAACAACCCCATGACATGTCAACATTCTCCCTTCTTGACCTCAGTTCCGTATTACCAGCTTTCCTTTTCCTTTTCCTTCGTGGTCCTCCCCACTGGACTGGTGTGCCCCAGCAGTCTTGTTTTGTTTTATGGGCCTCTGGCTGAAGTGTGAACCTTGGGAGTGACTTCATTACTGAGCTAAAAGTCTGTCTGGGGGCCATACTCTCAGGGTTTCTCCAGTCCCTGTCAGACCAGTAAGTCTAGTATTTTTTTGTGAGTTAGAATTTTTTTCTACATTTTCCTCTGGCTCTGTCTGGGACCCTCTGTTGTGATCCCTGTCGGAGCAGTTGGCAGTGGTAGCCGGGCGTCATCTAGTTGTGCTGGACTCAGTCTGGTAGAAGCTGTGATAGATGTGGTGTATTAGACCTTTGAACTTATCTTTTCCTTGTGTCTTCAGTTTTCTTCGTTCTCCCTTGCTCCCAAAGGGGTGAGACCAGTGAACAAACTTATTTTTTTAATTCTTCCATGAGCCTACATGCAGAAGACCAAGAATGTAGCGCTGAAAGGGACCTTGAGGATCAGCTAGTACATTTGACCTGGGTTTACTTATGTAATTAAATGTTACGTTCAAAGGCACCAAGGAGCACGAAGGTGGAGTGACCTGCTCAGCTCCCAGAGCTGGTTAGTGACACAACACTGTCTAGACCCAGCCTCCGTCATGCCCAGGCAGCCACTGATCTGCTTTCTGTCACTGTAGATTAATTTTTGCCTTTTCTAGGATTTCATATAAATGGAATTATACAGTATGCATTTTTTGTGTCTGGCTTCTTTCACTCAGCAAAATACTTTTGTAATTCATCCACATTGTGGCCTGTATTGCTGAGTAGTATTACATTGTAAAAATGTAGTACAATTTATTGTTCATTCTTTTGATGGACATTTGGGCTATTTCCAGGTTTTGACAATTATAAATAAAGCTGCTATGAACATTCTTGTATATGGCTTTTTGTAAACACAGGTTTTTATTTCTGTTGGGGAAATACTGGTGACTAGATATAATGGGTCACAGATGCTTATTTCATTTCACAAGAAATTGCCATACCTTTTCAAAAGTAGTGGTACCATTTGAATTCCCACCAACATTGTATAAGAGTTGCATTTTTGTTTTGTTTTTTTTTTACATCCTCACCAACAATTGAGATTTTCTGTCTTTTAAATGCTAGTCTTCTAGTGGGTGTGAAATTGTACTTTATTGTGGTTTGAATTTGTGTTTCCTGATGACTTTTCATGTATTTATTGGCAATTCTCTATCCCTTCTTTATGTGAAGTATCTGTTCAAATCTTTGGGTCGTTCCCTGAGTTATATTGAGTCTTCTTAATATCAAGTTATAAAAGTTCTTTATGCATTCTGAATACAAATCCTTTGTCAGATATATATGTTATTAATAGTCTGTGGCTTGCATTTTCATTTTTTAAATGTCTCTCAAAGAGCTGATTATTTTTATTTTAACAAAGTATAATTTATCATTTTTTTCTCTTACGGATTGTGCTTTCTGTGTGCTATCAAAAAAAACCCCATGTTCTGTATACTTCATTGTCTCAGAAATTTTCTCTTGTTTTTTTTCCCCAGAAGTTTTACTGTTTTAGCTTCTATATTTAAGTGTACAATCCATTCTGAGTTGATTTTTGTGTATGGTGTGAGGTGAAGGTTAAGGTTCATATTTTCCATATAGATATCTAGATGTTCCAGCATTGTTTGTTAAAAAGACTATGCTCTCCCACTGAATTACCTTTGCACCTTTGTTGACAATCAGTTGATGGTATATGTGTGTGTGTTTCTGGACTCTAGTCTATGATGCTGCCCTGTCTGTCGTTATGACAAACCACATTGTCTTCATTATTGTAGCTTTGAAGCTAAATTGTGAAATCAGAGTAATTTCTCCAACTTTTTCTTTTCCAAAATTATTTTGGCTATTCTAGGTTCTTTTAGAATCAGCTCGTCAGTTTTTACCAAAAAAAAAAAAAAAAAAAAACCTGTTGGAATATTGATTGGAATTGTATTGAAGCTATAGATCAATTTGGGGAGAATTGACATCTTGACAATATGTGTTCATCTAATCCATGAACACAGTGTATCTCTCATTTATTTAGGCCTTCTTTAATTTCTCCCAGCAGTATTTTTCAGTGTACAGATCTTGCTTATATTTAATTTTCCATAAGCATTTCATATTTTTGAAGCTATTATAAACAGAATTTTCTATTTTATTTTTCAATTGTTCATTGCTCATTGCATTGTTCATTTCACTGTATATAAATAAATTGACTTTTTTAATATTAACCTTGTATCTTGAGAACTTATGAATTCTAGTGTCTGTTTTATTGGTTCTTTAGAATTTCCTATGAGTACGTTCATTTCATCTATGAATAAATCCAGTTTTACTTTTTCATTTCCAATCTTTATGCCTTCTGTTTTGTCTTTCCTGCCTGTTTGCCTTCCTTCCTTTCTTTTCTTTATTGCCCTACTAGGATTTTTAGTACAATGTTGAATAGACATGGTGACAGTGGACAAGCTTGCTGTATTACCAATTTTAGGAGAAAAACATTCAGTCTTTCAACATTAAGCATGATCTTAGCCTTAAGTTTTTGTCTGTTTTATAGGTGTCCTTTATTAGTTTGAGGAAGTTATCTTCTATTCCAATTTTGTTGAGAGATTTTGTCATGATAAAATCCACTGAACAGAGTGAGTTACACTGATTGTTTTTAAATGTTAAACCAACGTTGCATTCCTAGAATAAACCTCTAGTTTGTTGCAGTGTATTACTCCTTTTATATCTTGCTGGATTTGATTTGCTAAAATTTTGTTTAGGATATTTGCATCCATGCTCATGAGCAATATTGATCTTTAGTTTTCTTGTAACATCTATGCCTCATCACGGCAATACTAACAATAAAATGAATTTGAAATTATTTTCTTCTCCTATTTTCTGAAATGTCTGTAGGATCTATAGTAGTGTCCTCTCTCTCATTCTTGATATACTGTAGCCAATTGTGCCTTCTCTCTTTCTTCTTTGATTTTTCCAAAGAACTAACTTATGGTTTCGTTAATATTCCCTACTGTCTGTCTGTTTTCTATTTTATTAATTTCTGCTCATGTCTTTCTTTTCTTCTGACTGCTTACTTGGGGTTTAATTAGCCCTTCTTCTAGTTTCTTAAGACCTAAACTTAGATCATTGAGTTTAGACCTCTTTTTCTCTTCTAATACAAACATTTAAAGCTATAAATTTCATTCCAAGCACTGCTGTAGCAAAACAAATTTTGATATTTTATTATCATTCTCTTCAAACCATTTTTTAGTTTCCCTTTTGTTTCTTCTTTTACTCATGGATTATTCAGTATGTGTTGCTTAATTTTGAGATATTTTGTGCTTTTCTATTTGTCTTATTAATTTCTAATTTAATTCCACTGTAGCCAGAGAGGCATCGCTGAGTGGTGCAAATGGTTAAGCATTCGGCTGCTAACAAAAGGTTAGTGGTTCAAGCCCACCCAGAGGCTTCTAGGAGGAAATGCCTGGTGATCTACTTTCAAGGAATCAGCCACTGAAAATCCTATGGAGCACAGTTCTACTCTGCAGCACAGGGGGTCACCATGAATCAGAATCGACTCAGATGGCAACTGAGGGTGGTGATGGCTGTAGTCAGAGAACATCCTCTGTAAGGTTTTCATTCTTTTGATACCTATTGAAACTTATTTTATGACCCAGGATATAGTCTGTCTTGGTAAATATCCTGTGTATACTTGAAAAGAAGGTGTACTCTGAAGTTGTTGAGTGTATTATTGTTCTATAAATGTCAATTAGGTTATGTGGTTGACAGTGTCACTCAGGTCTTCTATGTCTTTACTAATTTTTTTTGTTTGTTGCATTAATTACTGAGAGAAATATGTTAAAATCTCCAACTATGACTGTATATTTGTGTATTTCTTCCTTTAGTTGTGTCAGTTTTTCGTTCACAAATTTTGAAGCTCTACATTTTTAATTGTTATGCATCATAACAACACATAAGATAACATTGTGAACTATCCCTCTTTGCCTCTTATAAAGTTCCTTTTCTTGAATTCTATTTCATCTATTATCAATATAGTCACCCCACTTTTCTTATGCTTACTCTTTGCCCAGATATATCTTTTTTTTATACTTTTATCCTATTTATGTCTCTGTATTTATGATACCAGAATATGAGATATAAGGCAGGTGATTATAAAAATATACACATTTTTAAAAGTAAAAAGCTGAAAGGATTTATATTTTGGAATAGATGATAAATTTTTGATTAGTCAAATCCAAAGGACTGAAATAATTGACCTTCAAAAGAAATGACAGTGCCGTGCTTAGTGCTAGCCTGTTCTCATCACCAGTTTAGAGCTCAAACTTTATAGAAATAAATGTCAATGATATGCTGCACAGAGGGCTGTGGAAACAGATAGCAATTTGGGGGATTGAAAAATGCCCTCTAGAGCATGGAAAAGCCGCTTCATGGAGCTACCAGCAGGAGACAGAGCATGCAGTAACCAGCAAGACACGCTTTCCCACCCCCGATCCTCTCCCTATTGCTCTACCTTCATGCTTCCAGGCTGGCAGCAGTGGCTCTACCAGCTGGAAAGTGCAGTGTCCATGCTGCTTGGATTCGCCCCACCCACATTGGAGATCAGCAGATAGGGAGTATAGGAAAGCAGCTTCACAAAGGTCCCAGCAGGAGACAGAGCACCCAGTAACCACTGATATATGCTTTCCTAAACCTGACCCTTATTTCCCTCCTCCTCACCTCCTCTGCTTCCCACTGGCCTCAGTCTCATGGCCTGGAGATAATTGCTTTAGCCTGGGCCACTTGGATTCACCCTGCCCACACTGGCCAGCTCCTGAGTGCCATTTGTCTGTTGCTGGTGTTGTTTTTTCTGTTTCTTTTGTTTTTTTCTGTGCCTCCCACCACCTCCCCCTCCTTTCTCTCGAACACCTGGTTCCATGGGCCATGTTTGCTTTCTGCTGAAAGGCTGTGAAGTGCCGCTCCACTGGGGAACCACTTCCCCAGCCTGCAACACCACACTGGTGGGATCCATGGTTTTTTTTTGTTGTTGCTGTTTTGTTTCCCTTTTTTTCATTGCTTGGGAACCCCTTCTATCTGGAAAGCACTGCATGGCTTAGAAGCCACTCCCCAAATCTGTGAAGCCGTTTAGGTGGGATCCCTGGGGGCATTTTTTTTCTTTCTATTTTTTTCTTCCTCTTTTCCTCATTTTTCAGTTCTTGTCTCTCTATACTTACCTTCTTTTCCTGTCTCCTGAATACCTGTCACTGTATGACATCTATACCCCCTCTAGCCATGCTATACTGCGCAGTCTGGGAGCCACATCCCCGATCTTTGCAGCTGCACCAGTGGTGACTTTTTTCTCTTCTAAGTTTTTATGTAGTTATTTTTTGTCTTTTTCTTTTTGTTTTTCCCATTTTTTTGTTTTTCATCTCTCCACTCCAACAGCAAGCTCCCTTAGCACTCTTTTTTTTTTTCCATAACGATTTCTGCCTCCTCTCTCTCTTCTTTCCCATAACTATATCAGCCCCACACATCACAACGCCTCCCCCTTCCTGTCTACCTGGACCATTCACTGAAAATCACACCCCCAAGCAGCACAAGCACGGCCTACCAGAACCTGCCAGCACTGATTCCCAGCCTACCCTGTCAGCCCTAGAACGTGCCACAAACAACCCAGCCAGCCCCTCCCCTTCAGATGGACCTGCTCTGATGCACCATAGCTGAGCAACTGGCCCTGCCCATTGGACAAGGAGGTGAAAAGTATCATGACCACAGATGAGTAAACAACAAAGAATGCACAGCCCGCCTACTCAAACATAACCAAATAAAATAAAAAAGCAGGATGAAACAAACAGATCTACAATCAATAAGCAAAGAAAATAACTACTGAATGTCCCAAAGACAGCAGACAATACGAAACAAAAAAAAAGTACAGGATGGTTCCAGTAGGCATCCAAAATAAAACACCAGCTGATCTTCCAGTAGAAGGAAAGGCACTACAGCTACCTGATAGAGAATTCAAATCTCCAATATTCAGAAGTATCCCAGAGTTGAAGCACAAAGCAGACAAAAAAGAAGAAAAATTCATGGAAAATATTAACAAAAAATGGAAGAATTCTGGAAAATAATGCAGGAACAAAATGGCAAAATAAATTCACAACTAGAAATCATACAAAAACAACAATTAGAAATCCAAAAGATAAACAATAGGATTGCAGAAATAGTGTAATAGAAGGGCTGAGGAGCAGGTTTGAAATGATGGAAGACAGAATCAGTGAAATGGAAGACAAACACTTGGCTACAACACTGTTTGAGGAAAAATAAGAAAAAAGAACAAAGAAAAATGAAGAGACCCTGAGAATTATATGGGATACAATCAAGAGCAAAACTTTGGTAGTGGTTGGAGTTCTAGAAAAGGGGGAGAAAATGGAAAACACAGACAGGATCATTGAAGAATTGCTGACAGAAAACTTTCCTAATATCATGAAAGATGAAAAGCTGACCATCCAAGAAGCTCAACAAACTCCGTATAGGACAGACCCCAAAAGAAAATCACCAAGGCATATCATAATCACACTTGGTAAAACCAAAGACAAAGAAAAATTCCTGAGAGCAGTTTGAGAAAAACAAAAAGTCACATACAGAGGAGAAACAATAAGACTGAGTCCTGATTATTCAGTAAAAATCATGCAGGCAAGAAGGAAATGGGATGACATATATAAAACGTTGAAAGAAAAGAAATGCCAACCAAGAATAATATATCCTGTAAAACTCTTGTTCAAATATGATGGTGAAATTAGGACATTTCCAGATACACAGAAATTAAGGGAATAAGTAAAAGCAAAACCAAACTTACCAGAATTATTAAAGGGAGTCCTTCGGTTTCAGAACAAACATCAGACCACAGCTTGACTCTAGGACACAATATTATACCAGCCAGACACCAACCTAGGAAATGAACTCTCAAGGAGTATCCAAAACCAAAAGAATTACTACATGGAACCAGAGAGGTTAATCTGTAAATGACAACGTCAGAACAGTAAAAGAGAGAGTAAATGCTCTAGGTATAGAACTTTCTAATTGAGAGGAAGACAAGGCAATACCAAGTAATAATAGACTGGTTCAAATCCAGGAAGATATGAGTAAATGTCAAAGTAACCACAAAGAAAGTTAACAAACTTGCTCATCAAAATAAAGAAGAAAAACATAAAGTCTCAATAAAAACAAAATCTGTACAAACAAAAGAAATGAAAAAGAAATCCACAAACAAAGGGAATTCAGCACCGGAGAGTAAGAGGAACAAAAAAAAATGTCAGAACCACACACAAAAAAAAAGCACTACAAAATGACAGCAATAAACTCACACCTATCAATAATTACACTGAATGTAAATGCCCTAAATCCACCCATAAAGAGACATAGAGTGACAGAATGGATTAAAAAAAAAAAAAAAAAAAACAGAGTTCATCAATATGCTGTCTACAAGTGACACGCATTAGAAACAAAGATGAAAATTTATTAAAATCAAAGAATGGAAAAAATATGTCAAGCAAATCACTTCTGAAAAAGCAGCAGTGGCAACACAAATCTCAGATAAAATAGACTTTAAAACAAAATCCACCATAAAAGATAAAGAAGGGCACTATAAAATGATTAAACGGATGATCCGTCATGAAGACTTAACCATAATAAACATCTACACACCCAATGACAGAGCTCCAAAATATATAAAACAAACTCTAACAGCAATGAAAAGAGAAATTGACAGTTCTACAATAATACTAAGACACTTCAACACACCACTCTCGGTAAAGGACCGAACATCTAGAAAGAAACTCAGCAAAGATACAGAAGAGCTAAAAGGCAAAATTAGCCAACATGACCTCATAGACATATTCGTCTCCAACATTCTCCAACACAGATGGAATGTTTTCCTTAATAGACCACGTCTTAATAGCACAGAGCAACCCTCAGCAAAATCCAAAACATTAAAATAATGCAAAGTACCTTCTCTGATCACAATGCCACCAAAGTAAAATTAACTACAGGAAGAGCAAGGATTAAAATCAATTACATATGGCAACTGAATAACACCCTGCTTAAAAACTGCTGGGTAATAGAAGAAATCAAAGATGGAATCAAAAAATTCCTAGAATTAAACGAGAACAAAAACACATCATACCAAAAGCTTTGGGACACAGCAAAGGCAGTTGTCAGAGGTCAATTTATAACAACAGATGCACACATAAAAAAAAAAAAAAAAAAAAGGACGAAATCAAAACATTAGCTACACAACTTGAACTAATAGAAAAAACCACAAAAGAAGCCCATAGCCAGCAGAAGAAAGGAAATAATAAAGATCAGAGCAGAAATGAATGAAATAGAGAATAGAAAAACAATAGAAAGAATCAACAAAACCAAAAGTTGGTTCTTTGAAAGGATCGACAAACCACTGGCCAAACTGGCAAAAGAAAAACAGGAAAGGACGCAAATAACTGAAATAAGAAATGAAATGGGGGACATTATAACAGACCCAACTGAAATAAAAATGAGCATAACAGAGTATTATGAAAAACTATACTCCAACAAATTTGAAAACCTAGAAGAAATGGACAAATTTCTAGAAACACATTACCGACCCAAACTAACACAAAATGATGTTGAAAGTCTGAACAGACCTATAACAAGAGAAGAGATTGAAAATGTAATAAAAAGGAAAAAAAAAACTCCCAACAAAAGAAAGCCCAGGCCCAGATGGCTTCACTGGAGAATTCTACCAAACATTCAGAGAAGAGCTTATGCCAATACTACTCAAAGTATTTCAGAACATAGAAAAGGAAGCAATACTTCCGAACTCATTCTGTGAAGCCAGCATAACCCTGATACCAAAACCAGGCAAAGAGACGACAAAAAAGGAAAATTACAGAACAATATCTCTCATGAACATAGGTGCAAAAATTCTCAGCAAAATTCTAGCCAGTAGAATTCAGCATCATATCAAAAAAGTAATACACAGCAACCAAGTAGGGTTCATACCAGGTATGCAAGGATGGTTAAACATTAGAAAGTCAATTAATGTAATTCATCATATAAATAAAAGGAAAGAAAAGAATCACATGATCATCTCAATCAATGCAGAAAAGGCATTCAACAAGTTCCAACACCCATTCCTGATAAAGAAAAAAAAAAACTCTCAATAAAATAGGTATCCCCACTCCCACTGCCATCGAGTCAAGAAATAGGTATAGAAGCGAAATTTCTCAACATAATAAAGGGCATCTGTGCGGAACCAACAGCCAACATCATTTTTAATGGAGAGAGACTGAAAACATTCCCCTTGAGAGCTGGAACAAGACAAGGATACCCTTTATCACCACTCCTATTTAACCTTGTGCTGGAAGTCCTAGCTAGAACGATAAGGCAAGAAAAAGAAATAAAGGGTATCAAAATTGACATTGAAGAAATCAAACTGTTCCTATCCGCTGATGATATGATACTATACATAGAAAACCCAAAAAAACTCCATGAGAAAACTACTGGAACAGAAAGATTCAGCAGATTAGCAGGATGCAAGATAAAAATACAAAAATCAGCTGGATTCCTATACACCAATAAAGAGAACAATGAAAAGGAAATCACAAAAACAATACCATTTATAATAGCTCCTAAAAAAATTAAATACACAGGAATAAATCTAACCAGGAATGTAAAGTACCTATACAAAGAAAACTACAAAAAACTACTGCAAGAAACCAAAAGAGATCTACATATAAATGGAAAGGCATACAATGTTCATGGATAGGTAGACTCAACATTGTGAAAATGACAGTTCTACCCAAGTCCAAGCCCAAGCCAAGCCCACTGCCGTTGAGTCGATTCCGACTCCTAGCCCCCCTATAGGACAGAGTAGAACTGCCCCACAGATTTTCCAAGGAGCACCTGGCAGATTCGAACTGCCGACCCTTTGGTTAGCAGCTGTAGCACTTAACCACTAGGCCACCAGGGCTTCCCAGTTCTACCCAAAGCAATTTATAAATACAATGCAATCCTGATCCAAATACCAATAAGATTCTTCAAAGAGATGGAAAAACTTATCATTAACATTACATGGAAAGGGAAGACGCCCTGGATAAGTAAAGCACTATTGAAGAAGAAGAATAAAGTAGGAGGACTCGCAATACCTGACCTCAAAACCTGCTATACAGCTGTGGTGTCAAAACAGCCTGGTACTGGTACAATGACAGATACATTGACCAATGGAACAGAATTGAGAACCCAGATGTAAATCCATCCACCTGTCGTCACCTGATCTTTGACAAGGGTCCCAAGTCTATCAAATAGGGGAAAAACAGTCTTTTTAACAAATGATGCTGGCGAAACTGAATGTCCATGTGCAAAAAAGTGAAACAGGACCCATGCTTCACACCATACACAAAAATTAATTCAAAATGGACCAAAGACCTAAATACAAATCCAAAAAGTTCAGAGAAGAAAAAATAGGATCAATGCTAAAAGCCCTAATACACAGCATTAATAGGATACAAACCACAACAAACACCACACAAACACCAGAAGATAAGCTAGATAACTGGGATGTTCTAAAAATTGAACACTTAATTTCATCAAAAGACTTCACCAAAAGAGTAAAAAGAGAACCAACAGTCTGGGGAAAAAATTTGGCTATTACAAATCAGACAAAGCTCTAATCTCTAAAATCTGCAAGAAAATCCAACACCTCTACAACAAAAAGACAATCTAATTTTAAAAAATGGGCAAAGGAGGGTGGGCCAAGATGGTGGAGTAGTCAGACCCTTCCAGTGATCCCTCTTACAACAAAGACCTGAAAAAACAAGTAAAAAGATTGTATTTATGACAAGCTAGGAGCACTGAACATCAAAGGCAAAGTTAGAAAATGGACTGATTGTCAGGGAAGGGAGAGATGGTTCAGAAGTGGAGAGAAGTTGCCAGACCTGAATCTCCAGGAACCCTCAGGCACCATTCCTGAGAGCGACTGTGGCTGGCTGGTGGTAGCATTTGGCCACAGTTTCCTCAGTGAGAAACAACCAGCCGCACAGCCCACTCACACCTCCAGAACCAGAGAAGAATGGCGCTCTCGGCAAAAGCTAAGTACGTGTGTAGATTTTACCGTGTTCCCAGCCCCCAAGCAAGCTTCAGTGGCTGTTGATTTCCCTGGGCCTGAGATAGGTCCTGCTGAGAGACCTGAGCCATTCTCTCGAACTTGGAGAAGGAATAAATTCACAATTGGTGGAAAAGATAACCTGCCTTCTCCACTAACCTGTGGAGCTCAGGACAGGAGCAGCTCCTGTCCAGGCATAAATGGTTCATGGACTTAGAATACCTTTCTCCTCTGCATGGACCTGTGTGGGCCTATTTCAGGAGACTAGGCCCTTGTCAGCAGACTGCAACTGTTTCAGCTGTGCAGTGGAGAGGTGCATGTTTGATGTTTGACACTGCTTTGCCTATTAAACAGGGTCCTCACCTACCCACATCAGGGGCCTAAGGACTGGTGTCTCCACTCAGGTCACCCAGCCACCCACAACAGGGGTTCAAGAATAACTGGTACCTCCCAGTCCTTACAACCAAAAGCATTGGGTGCCCACGGTCTGTCTGCCGAACTCACCCATCCATCTATGCACTCTAGGGAAAGGATAGTGGTGCCTACCAGTTCTTACAGATACAAACATTGGGTGCTGAAGGTACAGCCACAGAGCCTACCCACCAGAATGCTCTAAAGAACAGAGATGCTCCTTCCTCACTTATACTTGGGGGAAGGCTGTCAGCCCACTGTCTTCCTCAGAATGTGACTCCCTGCCGCTACCAGAAACCAGTGCATACACTCATCACCACTGCTCCTCTAAGATAGTAGGTGAGAGCCTATACCACACACTAGGTGACTGACTATCAGGACACCTGACCTGAATCTATAAAAGAATACTGAATGGACTCCTAGGCTCATATACCTGGCAACAGCTCTAGCCATCTGGTAACAGGACATTAGTGCTTCAAAGCCTCCAATAACCAAGTTAGCTCACACAACTAGCCTATTTGGCTATATCGAAACAAAACAAAGCAAGAAACTAAGACACAGTGAGCAAACATAAAATAAATTAATACAAAACTTAGATGGCTCAGAGACAACAGTCAATATCAAATCACATAAAGAAGCAGACCATTATTGCTTCAACAAACTCTCAAAAGAGAGAATCAAAGACTCTCCCAGATGAGGATGTAATCCTAGAATTACGAGATGTAGAATACAAAAGATTAATATACAGAACTCTTCAAGACATCAGGAACGACATCATGAATGAGATCAGGAAACAAACAGAAAAAGCCAAGGAACACACAGATAAAGCAGTTAAAGAAATTAAAAAGATTATTCAAGAACATAATGAAAAATTTAACAAACTGCAAGAATCCATAGCGAGACGCCATTCAGAAATTCAAAAGATTAACAATAAAATTACAGAATTAGACAACTCAATAGAGAGTCAGAGGAGCAGAATTGAGGAACTGGAATGCAGAAATTGTGAGATTGAAGATAAATTGCTTGGCACCAATATGTTTGAAGAAAAATCAGATAAAAGAATTTAAAAAAATGAAGAAACCCAAAGAATCATGTGGGACTCTATCAAGAAGAATACTTTGTGAGTGATTGGAATACCAGAACAGGGAGGGATAACAGAAAATACAGAGAGAATTGTTGAAGATTTGTTGTCAGAAAACTTCCCTGATATTGTGAAAGATGAAAGGTTATCTATCCAAGATGCTCACCAAACCCCATACAAGGTAGATCCCAAAAGAAAGTCACCAAAAAATATTATTATCAAACATGCCAAAACCAAAAATAAAGAGAGAATTTTAATAGCAGCCAGGGATATGGAAAAATCACCTACAAAGAAGAATCAATAAGAATAAGTTCAGACTACTCGGCAGAAACCATGCAGGCGAAAAGGCAATGGGATGACATATAGAGAGCACTGAAGGAGAAAAATTGCCAGCCAAGAATCATATATCCAGCAAAACTGTCCATCAAATATGAAGGCGAAATTAAGACATTTACAGATAAACAGAAGCTTAGGGAATTTGCAAAAACCAGACCAAAACTACAAGAAATACTAAAGAGAATTCTCTGGATAGAAAATCAATAATATCGGATATCAACCCAACACTAGAACACAGCAACCAGATATCAACTCAGATAAGGAAATCATGAAAATAAATCAAGATTTTTAAAAAAAGCTCAAACCTGGGAATCACTGATGTCATTATTTAAAAGATGACAATAATCAATAAAGAGGGACTAAATAAAGTAGGCATAGATCTTCCATATGGAGAGGAAATCAAGGCAATATAGGGAGATACAAGTTAGGTTTAAGCTTAGAAAAATAGGGGTAAATATCAAGGTAACCACAAAGAAGACTAATAATCCTACACTTCAAAATAAAAAAAAAAAACAAGATAAACATAGAGACTCAGCAAAAACAAATTTAACCACAATGAAAAAGAGGAACATACAATTCACGAAGAAAAACTTCTCAGCACAAAAAATAAGTGGAAAAATGAAACTGTCAACAACACACACAAAAAAAGGCATCAAAATGACAGCACTAAACTCATACCTACTTACAATCACGTGGAATGTAAATGGACTAAATGCACCAATAATGAGACAGAGAATTACAGAATGGATAAAAAAACATGATCCAGCTATATGCTGCCTACAAGAGATGCACCTTAGACTTAAAGACAAAAACAAACTAAAGTTAAAAGGATGGGGAAAAAATACATCAAGCAAACAACAAACAAAAAAGAGCGGGAGTGGCTATACTAATTTCTGACAAAACAGACTTCAAACTTAAATCTACCACAAAGGATAAGGAAAGGCACTGTATAATGATTAAAGGGACAATATAACAGGAGGATATTACCATTTAAATATTTATGCACTCAACGACAAGGCTTCGAGATCCATAAAACAAACTCTAACAGCATTGAAAAGTGAGATAGACTGCTCCACAATAATGCAGGAGACTTCAACACACCACTTTCAGTGAAGGACAGAACATCCAGAAGGAAGCTCAATAAAGACAAGGAATAGCTAAATGCCACAATTAACCAACTTGACCTCATAGACATATACAGAACACTCCACACAACAGCAACCAACTATACTTTCTTTTCCAGAATGTTCCAATGGAACATTCTCTAGAATAGACCACATATTAGGTCATAAAGCAAGCCTTACCAGAATCCAAAACGCCGAAATATTACAAAGCACTTTCTCTGACCATAGGGCCATAAAAGTAAAAGTCAGTAACAGAAAAAGCAGGGGAAAAAAAATCACACACTTGGAAACTGAACAATACCCTGCTCAAAAATGACTAGGTTATAGAAGATATGAAGGATGGAATGAAGAAATTCATAGAATCCAATGAGAACGAAACACTTCCTATCAGAACCTTTGGGACACAGCAAAAGCAGTGCTCAGAGGTCAATTTAGATCAATAAATGCACTCATACAAAAAGAAGAAAGGGCCAAAATCAAAGAATTATCACTACAACTTGAACGAATAGAAAGAGCAACAAACGAAACCTTCAGGCACCAGAAGAAAGCAAATGATAAAAATTAGAGCTGAATTTAATGAAATAGAAAACAGAAAAACAATTGAAAGAATTAACAAGACCAAAAGCTGGTTCTCTGAAAAGATTAACAAAATCGATAAACTATTGGCCAGACTGACAAAAGAAAAACAGGAGATGAGGCAAATAACCTGAATAAGAAATGAGATGGGCAATATCACAACAGACCCAACTGAAATTAAAAGAATAATAACAGAGTACTATGAAAAGTTGTACTCTATCATATTTGAAAACCTAGAGGAAATGGGCAAATGTCTAGAAAGACACTACCTACCTAAACTAACACAAACGCAGACAGAACAACTAAATAAACCTATAACAAAATAAGAGATTAAAAAAGTAGTAAAAAAAAAAAAACAAAAAACCTTCCAACAAAGAAAAGCCCTGGCCCTGACGGCTTCACTGGAAAATTCTATTAAACTATCAGAGAAGAGTTAAGACCACTACTACTAAAGGTATTTCAGAGCACAGAAAACGATGGAATATTCCCAAACTCATTCTGTGAACCCAGCACATCCTGATACCAAAACCAGGTAAAGACTCCACAAAAAAGAAAATTACAGGACAATGTCCCTTATGAACTTAGACGCAAAAATCCTCAACAAAATTCTAGCCGATAGAATTCAACAACATATCAAAAAAAATAATAATTCACCACAACCACGTGTGATTCATACCAGGTGTGCAGGGATGGCTCAACATTAGAAAAACAATGTAATTCATCACAGAAATAAAACAAAAGACAAGAACCACATGATCTTATCAATTCTTGCAGAAAAGGCATTTGACAAAGTCCAACACCCATTCATGATAAAAACTGTCTGCAAAATAAGAATAGAAGGAAAATTCCTTAACATTATAGAGAGCATTTATACAAAGCCAACAGCCAACATCATCCTAAATGGAGAGAGATTGAAACCATTCCCATTGAGGACAGGAAACAGACAAGGATGCCCTTTGTCACCACTCTTATTTAACATTGTGCTGGAGGTCCTAGCCAAAGCTATAAGGCTAGATAAAGAAATAAAGGGTGTCCAGATTGGTAAGAAAGAAGTAAAAGTACCCCTATTTGCAGGTCTCATGATCTTGTTCAAAGAAAACCCTAAAGAGTCCTCAAGAAAACTACTGAAATTCATAGAAGAGTTCAGCAGAGTTTCAGGATACAAGATAAACATACATAAATCAGTTGGATTTCTCTACATCAACAAAGAGAGTGATGAAGAGGAAACATCAAATCAATACCATTAAAAATAGTCCCTAAGAAAATAAAGTACTTAGGAATAAATCTAACCAGAGACATAAAAGACCTATACAAAAAAAACTACAAGACACTACTGCAAGAAACCAAAAGAGACCTTCATAAGTGGAAAAACATGCCTTACTCATGGATAGGAAGACTCAACATTGTAAAAATGTCTATTCTGCCCAAAAGGATCGATGAATATAGTGCAATCCCGATCCAAATACCAGTGATGTTTTTCTAATGAGATGGAGAAACAAATCTCCAACTTCATATGGAAGGGAAAGAGGCTCTAGATAAGTAAAGCATTGCTGAAAAAGAAGAACAAAGTGGGAGGCCTCACACTACCTGACTTTAGAACATGTTATACCACCACGGTAGTGAAAACAGCCTGGGACTGGTACGACAACTGATAAATAGAACAGAATTGAGAATTCAGACATAAATCCATCCATATTTGAGTAACCGATATTTGACGAAGGCCCTAGTCAGTTAAATGGGGAAAAGACAGTATGTTTAACAAATGGTGCTGGCATAACTGGATAGCCATCTGCAAAAAAATGAAACAAGACTCATACCTCACACCATGCACAAAATCCAGCTCAAAATGGATCAAAGACCTAAATATAAAATCTAAAACCGTAAAGTTCATGGAAGAAAAATTAGGAACAACTCTAGGAGCCCTAATACATGGCATAAACAGTATACAAAATATTACTAACAATGCACAAACACCAGAAGAGAAACTAGATAACTTTTTGGAGCTCCTAAAAATCAAACACCTATGCTTATTCAAAGACTTCACCAAAAGAGTAAAAAGATTACCTACAGACTGGGAAGAAATTTTTAGCTGTGACACCTCCAATCAGCGGGTGATCTCTAAAATCTACATGATACTGCAAAAACTCATCTACAAAAAGATAAATAACCCAATTTTAAAAAATGGGCAAAGGATATGAACAGACACTTCACTAAGGAAGGCATTCAGGTATCTAACAGATACAAGAGGAAATGCTCAACAATCATTAGGAATTAGAGAAATGGAACTCAAAACTACAATGAGATTCCATCTCACTTCAACAAGCCTGGCATTAATCAAAAAAACACAGAATAATAAATGTTGGAGAGGTTGTGGGGAGACTGGAACACTTATGCCCTGCTGGTGGGAATGTCAAATGGCACAACCACTTCGGAAATCAATTTGGCGCTTCCTTAAAAAGCTAAAAATAGAACTACCATACTATCTAGCCATCCCATTCCTTGGAATATATCCTAGAGAAATAAGAGCCTTTACATGAACACACACATGCACACCCATGTTGATTGCAACACCGTTTACAATAGCAAAAAGATGGAAGCAACCAAGATGCCCATCAGTGGATGAATGGATAAATAAATTATGGTATATTCACAGAATGGAATACTCTGCATCCATAAAGAACAATGATGAATCTGTGAAACATTTCATAGCGTGGAGGAACCTGGAAGGCATTATGCTGAGTGAAATTAGTCAGATGCAAAAGGACAAATAATTTATGAGACCACTAATATAAGAACTTAAGAAATAGCTTAAATAGAGAAGAAAACACTCTTTGATGGTAACAAGAGTGGGGAAGGAGGTAGAGAGGAGGGTTTTCACTAATTAGATAGTAGATAAAAACTATTTTAGGTGAAGGGAAAGACAACACACAGAACAAGCAAGGTCAGCACAATTGGACTAAACCAAAAGCAATGAAGTTTCCTGAATAAACTGAATGCTTCAAAGGCCAGCATAGCAGGGGCAGGAGTTTTGGGACCATGGTTTCAGGGGACATCTAAGTCAACTGGCATAATAAAATCTATTAAGAAAACATTCTGCATCCCATTTTGGAGAGTGGCATCTGGGGTCTTAAACGCTAGCAAGTAGCCACCTAAGATGCATCAATTGGTCTCAACCCACCTGGAGCAAAGGAGAATGAAGAACACTAAAGACATAAGGTAATTACGAGCCCAAGAGACAAAAAGGGCCACATAAACCAAAGACTACTTCGGCCTAAGACCAGAAGAACTATATCGTGCCTGGCTACAACTGATGACTGCCCTGAGAGGGAAACAACAGAGAACCCCTGAGGAAGCAGGAGAGCAGTGGGATGCAGACCTCAAATTCTTGTAAAAAGACCAGACTTAATGGTCTGACTGAGACTAGAAGGACCCCGGAGGTCACGGTCCCCAGACCTTCTGTTAGCCCAGGACAGGAACCATTCCCAAAGCCAGTTCTGATGGGGATTGGACCAAGGCATGGGATAGAAAATGATACTTGTGAAGAGTAAGCTTCTTGGATCAAGCAGACACATCTGACTGTGGGCAGCTCCTGTCTGGAGGGGAGATGAGAGGGCAGAGGGATTTAGAAGCTGGTCGAATGGACATGAAAATAGAGAGTGGAGAGAAGGGGTGTGCTGTTATGCTCTTTTAAGAACTATCTATAGGGGATCAAAATGACAACAGCAACTCGAAAGATTAGCTGGAAACCTCAGGGAGCAGTGAATTTATCTTAATGGGGGGGGAGGGGAATAACCAGAAAAGGTGGGTCAGAATGGTTGCATAACTCAAAGAATGTAATCAATGTTATTGAATTGTACATGTACAAACTGTTGAATTGGTGTATGTTTTGCTGTGTATGTTATCAACAAGAAAATAAATAAAATTTAAAACAATAGACAATGAACAGAAAAATTTACGGTCACTCAACAAATATTTTTTGAAAGCATATAGTGAACAAAGAAATACAATTTAATTTTAGACACAAAAGGTATTTCTCCTTTCTTAGAATTCCTCTGAAGAATACATTGGCCTATAGTGTGGAGAATAACCACTCCAACAAACCTATGAATCTACATTCTTATTTGATTATGATTAAATAGTGATGAGAACATCCCAAAGGTCCTATGGAAACCATATCACCTCCACTAACTTGTATGTGCAACAACTAAGACTTTATAAACTTAGGGTTCTCCTGGAAATCCGAGTATTTTGCTTTCAGAGATGTCTCTAAGATTCTTTACATTGGAGTACATTCAGGCCCCCAGCCAGCACACAGGGACCTGGTCCTACTGCAACAAGTTCTGTTTTCTACACATAAGCACATATATTTGTAGTACTTTTAAAATGTATATGTAGCAAGAGCCACACAGATGTTTCTCACTTTGACCTCGCAATCCTACTCCAGGGAACTTATCCAAAGACATTAATTTCACAGATGCAGAAATATGTATATTGCAGGGCTGTGTATAACAGCCAAAATATAGAAGCAACCTAACTTTCTACAACAACGGCAAAAAATATATATATTTTGAAAAGCATGGTGCATCAGTAAGATATCATATTAAGGGATCATTAAAAATCAGAACTCTGAAGACTGTGGAAATGTGAAAAAATGTTTTTGATAAACTTTAAATTTAAAAAGCAGCATTTTTAAAATGGCATTTACATTGTGATTATAAATATGTACAAATATGCGTACATGTGGAGGACTAGAAGATAATATAGAAAAGTGAAAATAGCTGTGTTAGGATGGAGAAATAAGCAGTTCATTTAACTTCTGAAGAAAAGTCTTGTATTGTTACATCAATTTTTCAACTAAAGAAATATAATTACTTGCTATGCATAATCAACTCATACTATAAGGACATGTCCACATAGATCACAAAGAAAAGCTAAGCTTTTACAGAGTTGATCTATTTGTTTTTTCTCTGAGCTTCCTACTAGAGTTATCTCTCTCCTGTTGTTATGGATTGAATTGTGTCCCCCAAAAATGTGTGCCAACTTGGCTAGGCTATGATTCCCACTATTGTGTGGTTGTCCACCATTTTGTCATCTGATGTGATTTTCCTGTGTTGTAAATCGTACTTCTAAGATTTTTGGATGATGTTATGAGGTGGGATAGGTGGCAGTTATGTTATGTTAATGAGGCAGAGTTCAATCTACAAGATTAGGTTGTATCTTGAGCAATCTCTTTCGAGATATAAAAGAGAAAGGGAGCAGAGAGACAGGGGGACCTTCTCCCACCAGAATGAAGAGCCAGGAGCATGTGTGTCCTTTGGACCTGGGGTTCCTGTGCTGAGAAGCTCCTAGACCACGGGAAAATTGATGACAAGGACCTTCCCCCATAGCTGACAGAAAGAAAGTCTTCTGCTGGAGCTGGCACCCTGAATTCAGACTCCTAACCTCCTAGGCTTTGAGAGAGTAACTTTCTCTTTGTTAAAGCCACCCACTTGTGGTATTTCTGTTATAGCAGCACTAGATAACTAAGACAATGTCATCATTTTCACTTGTGATTTTCAACCATGGGGAGCTGCTTCAGACAGGCCCCACCTCCAACCTACCAACTCAAATCCCCTGGAGTTGGGTCTGGGCATATGTATTTTGAATATCTTTCCTCTCACACACCCGCCCCCGTCCCCCTCCCCACACACACCGCAGGTAATTCTGATATGCAGCTGGGTTTGAGGACTCTGACCTTACCAGGCTAAATGACCGCTGGTCTAAAAGACTACCTTCCTGAAATTGGGGGTGGGTGGTGGGATCTCATTTCAAAGAAAAACCAAAAATGGTAATCTGTGTTCAAGTGACTACTTCCAATTTTGATTCCCTGTGATACAGGTAGAATGTTTTCCCACTGCTTTGAACCAAGGCATGCTTTTATTCTGCCCTCAGGAGACACCAAACCAAAGAAGGAAGCCCTCCGGCAGAAGGCAGAGGACTCCGCCTCAGGCCGTTCCTTAAGGCCAGCCCCCAGGACCCACCTGACTGTGCAAAGAGGCAGCAAGAGGTACTCAGGATTTTCCTCAAAAGCAAATATATTTTTTCCTAATTGAATTTTTATGTGATGTTCGAAAGGCTCTGGGCTTGCCAGAATATTTACTACTTTTACTTCCAGTGATTTTCAGACCCCCAGCAGCTGCTCCCCACCTCTATTGCATCCAGCATCCACTAGAGCAGGGTCGGTCAGGGAGCAGAGCTCTCAGGAGGTACCAGGAGGACCCCAGCCCACCACGAGTGACCCTTTCAGTTCTATCTGCCTGACGATGGGACCTCTTCACCAGCCTCTTACCCCAAAACGTATTCATCCTCTAAGTGGCTAGTAGTCGTTGCCCTTCCTCTGGCTTTATAGGTTATATGATGCTTTAGATTAGTTCATAAAAATGAGCCATTGACACAGAATATTAAAATTAGGGGGAGCCTGGTCCAATCCTTCCATGTTTAAGTTGTGAAACCGAGGCCCAGAGGGGATAAATGACTTGCCCACGTTCACATAACTTGATGAGGCAAAGCTGATTTCCAGTCCTAAAGCCCTTTGCATTATTATTAGGAAGCTTATACAATCGACCACAGCCCGTAGGGTGTGGGCTCTAAGTTGTTCTCATAGTTGTCAGTGACTCACCCACACACTCTTGTCCAGCCACCTGGTATGGTGACACATATCTAAGACATCCGCATAGTGGATTAAAAGCATTCAGACTGGGTCAAGCTGGGAGAGATTGACCTTTGACACTGGCCTTGTTAAGGGCACATATTTTTAAGAATGGTTGGTCTTAGAGTGGAAAATGAAAATTTTTATCTCTAGCCCGCTCTGGAAACCCTGGTGGCGCAGTAGTTAAGAGCTACAGCTGTTAATCATAAGATTGGCAGTTCAAATCCACCAGGTGCTCCTTGGAAACCCTATGGGGCAGTTCTACTCTGTCCTATAGGGTCGCTATGAGTCAAAATTGATTCGACAGCAACGGATTTTTTAACCTACTCTAGATTGCATGTCAAACTACTCACCACAGAATGGAAAAGGGGAGTTCAATCATTCAGTGTCCACAGGCTCTGTCTATACATTACCAATCAACTACAAATTCCTGTCACGGGTGGTTGTCAGTATATGAATGAGATACAGTCTGTATTACCTGAAGCAATTTAGTATCTGGAATATGTCTCCATTTTATCAGAGGAAAGACTACGAGGATGTTACTGCACGAGAGCCTACTTAGCTGATACTACTGCACGTGGCACTGTAGTTTCCAGGAAACCTGTTGACGTCGGCTACTGTCAAATCACCCGTGACTCATAGTGACCCCGTGCACAATAGAACGAAATGCTGCTCCGTCCTGCGCCATCCCCATGATTGGTTACAGATGGGACCATTTTGCTCCATAAGGTCTTCACTGGCTGATTTTCCGAAGTAGATCGCTAGGCCTTTCTTCCTAGTCCATCTTAGTCTGGAAGCTCTGCTGAAATCTGTTCAGCATCATAGCAACATGCAAGCCTCTGCTGACTGATGGGTGCTGGCTGCTCCTGAGGTGCGTGGGCTGGGAATGGAACCCAGGTCTCCCACATGGAAGGCGAGAATCTACCGCTGAGCCAGCACTGCCTCATGCAGGAAGCCTAATCTATGTGACTCCCTGACTCACATAGATCCTGTGGGCCCAGCGTTGCAGGCTTCGCAGTGCTTCCTGCTCCAGCTGCTGAGTGTGCAGGCTGGAGGGAGGTCCGGGATCTGAGGAGGCAGCATAAGCGCTGGGACGAGCTTTCATGGCCATTTATCAGTGCAGTATTCAGGGAATTCGGTGTTCTCGTATACAAACGTGAGAGCACAACTGCATGCCACGCACGTGCTCACTCAGTCAGCACAACCAGCACCAGCTGTGCGCCAGGCACATAGGTGCTGGGTTCCCAACATGGAACAGGACAACCAAATCCCTGTCCTCCGAGAGCTGGTCTTCTACTGGGGAAGACGGAAGACAAGTGAAATAACTGAGTAAAACACAGGATATACCAGGTAGTGCCGTGTGCTGGAGAGAGAAATGAGGTGGAGAAGGAGTTAGGGAACACTGGCGGTGAGGAAGGGAGGGACTTGCAGTCTTAAATAGGGAGAGCACTGGAGTAAGGACCTGAAGGAGGTAAGGGAAGGAGCCATGTGTATATCTGCAAAAGAATATTCCAGAATGGCAGAAGGGCAAAGGCCCCAAGATGTGTTGGGAAAACATGAAGAAGGGCAGGGGCAAAGGAGAGAGGAGATGAGGTGAGAAATAAGGGGTGGGGGGAGTCCAGATAATGCAGAGCTCGTAGAGGATTCTACTGGCTCCACCGTCTGCTCTGAGCAGAGAAGTGACACCATCTGCTTAACATCTTAACAGATTCTTAGGCTGCTGTGCAGGCAGCGCTGCTGTGGAGTAAACGCTGCTTTGGAGTACTTTCCTATTATGAAAATACTGAATTTAAGTTTATTATCTGGAAAAAAAAAAAGGCTTTTTTTTTTTAATGAATACTAAATTTAAGCCTGTTCCTGAAGTTTATAGGAAGGGGAACACCTTCTAAAATGAAGGTCAATCCCTCAGCAAGATAGCATGGGCTGAAAACAAAATATAAATAAAGAAGGCCAAAGTCCAAGGCTGAGGGACTAAGCAGTTTTGCGCTCAGCTACTAGCCTAAAGATTGGCAGTTTGAACTGGCCCAGCAGCACCATGGAAGAAAGTCCTGGCGATCTGCTTCCCTAAAGATTACAGCCAAGAAAATCCTATCGAGCAGTTCTACTCTGTAACACATAGAGTTGTCATGAGTCCGAAGGGACTGGACAGCAACATGTTTGTTTTTTTAGTTTTGTGAATTTATATGAATGCATGCATTTGAAAAGAAAACAAACAAAGCAAAAACCTTTCCACAAACCTAATTTAAGTAAGTAATGATGGTTTTAGCCCTGGCTCTGAGAGTGAGTGAATTGCTGGCTCCGTCCAGGCAGGTCTGTGCTTGGGGTCTCCGGTCTGAAACTGGGGCGATAGCTGGCACTACTTTACTGGTGGGCTATAATTACTTCGTGTGTATATGTTGTTGTTGTTACATACTGCCAAGTGAATTCCAACTCATAGTGACCCTACAGCACAGAGTAGAACTGCGCCATAAGGTTTCCAAAGCTGTAATCTTTATGGGGATCTCTGGTGGCACAGTGGTTAAAGCATTTGAATACTAACGGAAAGGCGGCAGTTCAGATCTGCCAGCTACTCCTTGGAAACCCTGTGGGGCAATTCTACAATTCCACTCTGTCCAAAGTGAGTCTGACTCAACAGCAACAGTTTTTTGTTTTTAAAAAAAATCTTTACGGAAGCAGGTCGCCACATCTTTCTCCCGAAGAATGGCTGGTGAATTCAAACAGGCAATCTTTCAGTTACCAGCCAAGCTCTTAATCACTGAGCCACCAGGGCTCCTTGTATGTGTATAGTAAATACACATGTTGTCGTGTTGTCAGCTGCCATCAAGCTAACTCTGACTCCTGGCAACCCCGTGTACAAGAGAAGGAAACCCTACCCAGTCCTGGGTCCTCCTCACCATGGCCGGCCTGGCTGAGTCCGTTGCTGTGGCTCTTGTGCCGATCTATCTCACCAAAGTTGACCCTCCGCATCACCGGACGCAGTGTCCTCCTCTGGCACTTGACCCTTTCCGATGATGTGTTCAAAACAAGTGAGGCAGACGTCGTTCTGCTGTGATGCGTATGGTTTTCACTGGCTAATTTCTGGAAGTAGATCACCAGGGTTTTCCTCCTAGTCTGTCTTAGTCTGGAGCTCTGCTGAAACCTGTCCACTATGGGTGACTGTGCTAGCATTTGAAATACCAGTGAAATTCCAGCATCATAGCAACACACAAGCCACCACAGCACGACAAACTGACAGACTCGTGGTGGCTAAAAAAACATAAATATTTACATATATATATATATACACATATACACACACATATAAATATATATGTGCGTGCGTGTGTGTGTGTGCATACATACACATAAGGAGCCCTGGAGGTACAATGGTTAAATACTTGGCTGCTAACTAAAAGGTCAGTGGTTCGAACCCACCATTCACCCCACAGGAGAAAGACCTGGTGATCTGCTCCTATTAAAGATTGTTGTTGTTGTTGTTAGGTGCCGTGGAGTTGGTTCCGACTCATAGCAACCCTAGGTACCTCAGAACGAAACGCTGCCCGGTCCCGCACCATCCTCACAATTGTTGTTATGCTTGAGCCCATTGTTGTAGCCACTGTGTCCATCCATCTCACTGAGGGTCTTCCTCTTTTCCGCTGACCCTGTACTTTACCAAGCATGATGTCTTTCTCCAGGGACTGATCCCTCCTGATACGTGTCCAAAGTATGTAAGACACAGTCTCGCCATCCTTGCTTCTAAGGAGCATTCTGGTTGTACTTCTTCCAAGACAGATTTATTCATTCTTTTGGCAGTCCATGATATATTCAATATTCTTCGCCAACGCCACAATTCAAAGGCGTCAATTTTTCTTTGGTCCTCCTTATTCTTCGTCCAGCTCTCACATGCATATAAAGCGATTGAAAATACCATGGCTTGGGTCAGGAGCACCTTAGTCTTCAAGGTGACATCTTTGCTTTTTGACACTTTAAAGAGGTCCTTTGCAGCAGATTTACCCAATGCAATGCGTCTTTTGATTTCTTGACTGCTGTTTCCACAGCTGTTGATGGTGGATCCAAGTAAAATGAAATCCTTGACAACGTCAATCTTTTCTCCATTTATCATGATGTGGTTTATCGGTCCAGTCAAAGGGATTTTTGTTTTATGTTGAGGTGTAATCCATACTGAAGGCTGTGGTCTTTGATCTTCATCAGCAAGTGCTTCAAGTCCTCTTCACTTTCAGCAAGCAAGGTTGTGTCATCTGCATAATGCAGGTTGTTAATGAGTCTGATGCCCCATTCTTCTTCATATAGTCCAGCTTCTCGGATTATTTGCCCAGTCTCAAATAATCCAAGAAGCTATAAAGATTACAGCCTAGGAAATCTATCATATGGGTTGCTATGAGTTGGAATCGACACGACAGCACACAACGTATACATAT
Organism: Loxodonta africana; assembly: GCF_030014295.1. Lineage (NCBI taxonomy): Eukaryota > Metazoa > Chordata > Mammalia > Proboscidea > Elephantidae > Loxodonta > Loxodonta africana. The sequence continues at coordinate 73,472,160 of NC_087358.1, forward strand.
ATATACACTTTTTAAAAGGGAACATATTTTGCTCCATAAAATGAAAATGTGGAATAAATTCAATCTCTACAAATAATAAAAAAAAATTTTACATGCCACATGTCTTCCCCACCCTTACCCATGTGTCACTTCTCTCCACATTGCCCATAGAGCCCAGTTCACCTAGGCTAGGAAGAAATCCCATGAGAGAAGGTCAAAGGGATGGCATGACTCAGCACCTCCTCTGGCTGCCTCGCCCTACTTTCCCAGCCAGCCATGCTCCTCGGCTGCTCAGAAGGCATCTCTGAACACGTTTTTATTTACGTGGCTATGCTCACCTCAGAATAAAGCCACCAGAATTTTTCTGGAGAAGATATCGAACACCTGATGTTGCTTCACAGCCAGGAGCTGGTGATGCTCACAGGAACGCCCCTCAGCCTCTGTCTCATGTCTGTCTGTCTCTTACACACACAGCCTGCCCTCTGGCCTGGCTGTCTCTTTCCTGTGCCCCTGCCCACACGTGTATCTCACTCCCAGCCCCTGCCCACGCAGGCGTGTCTCACCCCCAGACTAGGCCCACACAGGCATGTCTCACCCCCAGCCCCTGCCCACACAGGCGTGTCTCACCCCCAGACCATGCCCAAACAGGCGTGTCTTAACCCCAGACCATATGTACGTTTCACCCCCAGCCCCTAGCCACACAGGCTTGTTTCACCCCCAGCCCCTGCCCACACATGTGTGTCTCACCCCCAGCTCCTACCCACACAGGCATGTGTCACCCGCAGCCCCTGCGCACACAGGCGTGTCTCACCCCCAGGCCATGCCCACACATATATGTTTCACTCCCAGGCCCTGCCACACAGGCATGTCTCACCCCCAGCCCCTGCCCACACATATATGTTTCACCCCCAGCCCCTGCCCACACAGGCGTGTCTCGCCCCCAGTGCCTGCCCACACAGGCGTGTCTCACTCCCAGCCCTTGCCCACACAGGTGTGTCTCACCCCCAGCCCCTGCCCACACAGGGGCGTCTCACCCCCAGCCCCTGCCCACACATGCATGTCTCACCCCCAGCCTCTGCCCACACAGGCGTGTCTCACCCCCAGCCCCTGCCCACACAGGCATGTCTCACCTTCAGCCCCTGACCACAGAGGTGTGTCTCACCCCCAGCCCCTCCCCATACAGGTGTGTTTCACCCCCAGCCCCTGCCCACACTGGCATGTCTCACCCCCAGCCCCTGCCCACACAGGCATGTCTCACCCCCAGACCATGCCCACACATATATGTCTCACGCCCAGCCTCTGCCTACACAGGCATGTCTCACCCCCAGTCCCTACCCACACAGGCTTGTTTCACCTCCAGCCTCTGCCCTTACACCTCCCAGCCTACATCTGGTGCTGCCCACCTGATGCCCAAGTAAACTCCTGCCCCACACAGCCCACGCCCCAGTTGAATTTGACATATGAAGCCGGAGCTGAATCCCACATGGAATCAAACTGCCTGCAGCACAGCTCCATGTAGAATTCAAGATCTGTTGGCAGCGACCCCACCAAAGCCTCTATGTGCAGCGCCAGCGGAGACTGGCAGTGGGCCACCATTACCGCTTCACTCCATGGACACTCCTCCAAGGCTCATATTTTTGGTATTTCAAGGCTGCACTGAAGCAATGCTTATTCTAAAAGCTCAAATATGAAGTAAAGGTATCCATTTTCACCAAAAAAAAAAAAAATATATATATATATATATCTTGCACACCATTTCATTAACATGCAGCCTCTTTAGTCTTTTTTTTGTTTCCCTCTTTTTTTTAATTTTTAAATGGTGACATACTAAATGCATTGTCCTTGTTGTTGCCACTGTTTGCTGCTGTCTAAATTGGCCGTTGACTTACAGCAAATACATATCTTGTTGCGTTCTTAGCTGTCATCAAGTTAACTCCAAATCCTGGTGACCCTATGTATAAATGAAAGAAAGACTGGTTCTGTGTTATCATCATGCTAACCATGTCTGAGTGTGTTATGGCCATTGTGCCAATCCATGTGACCCCTTGCATGATGGAACAAAACACTGCCTGGTCCTGCACCACCCGCATGATCAGACACAGGTCAGACCATTGTGATCCATTGGGTTTTCACTGGCTGATTTTCAGAAGCAGATCACCAGACTTTCTTCCTAGTCCTTCTTCGTCTAGAGGCACCGCTGAAACCAGTTTAGCAGATAGCAACACACAGGCGTCTGCTGACAGAAGGGTGGTGGCTGTGCATGAGATGCCTTGGCTGAGAAGTGAACCTAGAGCTCCTGCGTGGAAGGCAACAGTTCTGCCACGCCGTCCTCTACCTTGCTTTTTTATATCACTTCATTGATGCATATTTTACATATCAGATACTTCATTACATATCAGATACTTCAGTGATCTGCTCCAGTGAAGATTACAGCCTAAAAAACCTTATGGAGTGCCTGGTTACCATTACTGGACATTTTGATCAAAGATTCTATGGAAGAATCCTGATCAAAAGAGGGGAAAATGGAGAACAGAATTTAATTTCTCATGGAATCCAGGTTTTCTGGAGCCATGAGGGCTGGATGAACTCTGAAACTGTTGCCTTAATAAAATCTTTAAATCTTAAACCAAAAATATCCCCAGAGGTCCTCTTAAAACAAAGGGGATTGGTTGCGGGATTGGCAACCAATGTCAGAAAACAATATGTGTGTTAATTGCTTAATGAGAAATTAATTTACTCTGTAAACCTTTACCTAAAGCACAATAAAACTGGGAAGGAAAAAAATTTTTTTTTCTCCCCCAAGGACACTGGAATACTATCCATGAATTCCATGTCAGGCTAGAGCTAAGGCCCAGGAAGAATCCCAAGCATCCACTCTCTGCCCAGGTTCTATGTGGTCCATCTGTAAAAGGTAGCCTAAGGTTCGATCCTTTTCATCTCCATCAGCACCCCTCCCCCACTGAAATGGACAATTGTTATTTTCTTAATCTTATATAAAATGTGAATAAAAACATACTTTAAAAATAAACAAACAAAATACCCCAAACAATAATTTAGTTTAAGTAATAAAGAAAGTCAGCCCTCATAATAGCAAAAACATGGAAGCAACCAAGGTGCCCATCAATGGATGAATGGATAAATAAATTATGGTATATTCACACAATGGAATACTACCCATCAATAAAGAACAGTGATGAATCTGTGAAACATTTCATAACATGGAGGAATCTGGAAGGCATTATGCTGAGTGAAATTAGTCAGTTGCAAAAGGACAAATATTGTATAAGACCACTATTATAAGAACTCAAGAAATAGTTTAAACTGAGGAGAAAACATTCTTTCATGGTTATGAGGGGGGCAGGGAGGCAGGGTGGGAGAGGGGTATTCCCTAATCAGATAGTAGATAAGAACTACTTCAGGTGACGGGAAAGGCAACAAACAATACAAGCGAGGTCAGGACAACTGGACTAAACCAAAAGCAAAGAAGTTTCTGGAATGAACTGAATGCCTCAAAGGCCAGTGTAGCAGGGGCGGGGGTTTGGGGACCATGGTTTCAGGGGACATCTAAGTCAATTGGCATGATAAAATCTATTAAGAAAACCTTCTGCATCCCACCTTGGAGAGAGGTATCTGGGGTCTTAAACGCTAGCAAGCAGCCATCTAAGGTGCATCAATTGGTTTCAACCTGCCTGCATCAAAGGAGAATGAAAAACAACAAGGACACAAGGTAATTACGAGCCCAAGAGGCAGAAAGGGCCACATAAACCAGAGACTACATCACCCTGAGACCAGAAGAGGTAGGTGGTGCCTGGCTAGAACCAATGACTGCCCTGACAAGGACCACAACAAAGAACCCCTGAGGGAGCAGGAGAGCAGTGGGATGCAGACCCCAGATTCTCTTAAAAAGACCAGACTTAATGGTCTGACTGAGACTAGAAAGATCCCAGTGGTCATGCCCCCCAGACCTTCTGTTGGACAGGACAGGAACCATTCCCAAAGCCAACTCTTCAGGCATGGATTGCACTGGACGATGGGTTGGAGAGGCATGCTGCTGAGGAGTGAGCTTATTGCATCAGGTGGACACGTGAGACTATGTTGGCATTTTCTCCCTGGAAGGGAGATGAGAGGGTAGGGGGCTTAGAAGGTGGTGAAAGGGACACAAAAAGAGAGGGTGGAGGGAGGGAATGGGCCGTCTCGTTAGGGGGAGAGTAATTGGGAGTATGTAGCAGGGTGTATCCCCCACGTGTCTGTCAGTTTGTTGTACTGTGGAGGCTTGTGTATTGCTGTGATGCTGGAAGCTATGCCACCAGTATTCAGATAACAGCAGGGTCACCCATGCAGAACAGGTTTCAGCTGAGCTTCCAGACTAAGAAAGACTAGGAAGAAGGACCCGGGAGTCTACTTCTGAAAAGCATTAGCCAGTGAAAACCTTATGAATAGCAGTGAAACATTGTCTGATATAGTGCTGGAAGATGAGCCCCCAGGTTGGAAGGCACTCAAAAGATGACTGGGGAAGAGCTGCCTCCTCAAGGTACAGTCGACCTTAATGACGTGGATGGAGTAAAGCTTTCGGGATGTTCATTCGCTGATGTGGCACGACTCAAAATGAGAAGAAACAGCTGCAAACATCCATTGATAATCGGAACCTGAAATGTACGAAGTATGAATCCAGGAAATTTGGAAATCATCAAAAATGAAATGGAACACATAAATATCGATATCCTAGGCATTAGTGAGCTGAAATGGACTGGTATTGGCCATTTTGAATCGGACAATCACATACTGTACTATGCTAGGAATGACAACTTGAAGGGGAATGGTGTTGCATTCATAGTCAAAAAGAACGTTTCAAGATCTATCCTGAAGTACAACACTGTCAGTGATAGGATAATATCCATAGGCCTACAAGGAAGACTAGTTAATACGACTATTATTCAAATTTACACACCAACCACTAGGGCCAAAGATGAAGAAATAGAAGATTTTTATCAGCTGCTGCTGTCTGAAATTGATCTAGCATGCAATCAAGATGCATTGATAATTACTGGCAATTGGAATGAAAAGCTGGAAACAAAGAAGAAGGATAAGTAGTTGAAAATATGGCCTTGGTGATAGAAACAATGCTGGAGATCGAATGATAGAATTTTGCAAGACCAATCACTTCTTCATTGCAAATACCTTCTTTCACCAACATAAACGGCGACTGTACACATGGACATCGCCAGATGGAACACACAGAAATCAAATTGACTACATCTGTGGAAAGAGACGATGGAAAAGTTCAAGATCATCAGTCAGAACAAGGCCAGGGGCCGGCTGTGGAACAGACCATCAATTGCTCATATGCAAGTTCAAGCTGAAACTGAAGAAAATCAGAACAAGTCCACGAGACCCAAAACATGACCTTGAGTATATCACACCTCAATTTAGAGACCATCTCAAGAACAGATTTGAAGCATTGAACACTAGTGACCAAAGACCAGGTGAGTTGTGGAATGACCTCAAGGACATCATCCATGAAGAAAGCAAGAGGTCACTGAAAAGACAGGAAAGAGAGAAAAGACCAAGATGGATGTCAGAGGAGACTCTGAAACTTGCTCTTGAGCATTGAGCAGCTAAAGCAAAAGGAAGAATTGATGAAGTAAAAGAACTGAACAGAAGATTTCAAAGGGCCTCTCGAGAAGATAAAGTAAAGTATTACAATGACATGTGCAAAGAGCTGGAGATGGAAAAATCAAAAGGGAAGAGCACGCTCAGCATTTCTCAAGCTGAAAGAACTAAAGAAAAAATTCAAGCCTTTAGTTGCGATAGTGAAGGATTCCATGGGGAAAATATTAAATGACGCAGGAAGCATCAAAAGAAGATGGAAGGAATACACGGAGTCGTTATACCCAAAAGAATTAGTCAATATTGAATCATTTCAAGAAGCAGCATATGATCAGGAACCGATGGAACTGAAGGAAGAAGTCCAAGCTGCTCTGAAGGCATTGGTGAAAAACAAGGCTCCAGGAATTGATGCAATATCAATTGAGATGTTTCAACAAAAAGATGCAATGCTGGAGGTGCTCACTCGTCTGTGCCAAGAAATATGGAAGACAGCTTCCTGGCCAGCTGACTGGAAGAGATCCATATTTATGCCTATTCCCAAGAAAGGTGATCCAACCGAATGTGGAAATTATAGAACAATATCATTAATATCACACGCAAGCAAAATTTTGCTGAAGATCATTCAAAAGCGGCTGCACGTTCAGAAGTGGAGAGGAGTTACTGGACCTGAATCACAGGGAGGCCTCAAGCAACAATCTTGGAGTGGCGGCGGCGACGGCCAGCTGATCCTTGCGTTTGGCTGTGGTTTCCTCAGGGAGAAGCAGCCAGTCACACAGCCCACTCACAGCTCCAGAACCTGAGGAGAACGGCGCTCTCAGCAAAAGGTAAGTACTTGCGTATATTTTACCGCGCCCCACCCCCGCCCCAAGCCGGCTTCAGCGGCTGAATCCCTGGGCCTGAGATAAACCCTGGTGAGCACCTAGATCCGTACTCCCGGCCTTGGGGAAGGAAAAAATTCGCAACTGGGGGGAAAAGATAATTTGCTAGCCCCGTTAACTGGGGGAGCTCAGGACAGAAGTGGCTCCTGTCCAGGCATAAACCGTCTGTGGACCTTGAGCACCTTTCCCTTCTGCATGGACCTCTGTGGGCGTATTTCGGGAGAATAGGCCCTTGTTGTCAAACTCCAACCATTTCAGCTCTGCTGTGGAGAGGTGGGTGTTTCACGTTTCACATTGCTTTGCTTATTATATAAGGTCCTCACCTACTCACAACAGGGACCTAAGGACTGGTAGCTCCACTCAAGTCACCTAGCCACTCATGACATGGGTCCAAAGATAACTTGTACCTCCCAGTCTTTAAAACAAAAACTTTGGGTGTCCCTGGTCCCTCTGCAGAACCTACCCACCAGCACACTTTAAGGAACAGAGATGAGTTTTCCTCAGAGACACCTGGGGGTCGGTTCTCAGCTCCCTGCCTTGTTTAGAGCATGACCCCCAGCTGCAATCAGATACCAGTATATACTCCAATCACCCCTGCCTCTCTAAGACTGTAGGACAGAGCCTGTACCAAACACTTGATATCAGCTACCTGGACACCTGAACTGAATTCATACAAGAAAACTGAATGGACTCCTAGACTAATATACCTGATAACAGCTCTAGCTAGCTGGAGACAGGACACCAGAGCTCCAAAGGTGAAAATAATCAAGCTAGCTCACTCAAGAAACCCATAGGGGTATACCAAAACAAAACAAAGCAAGCAGCTATGACACAGTAAGCAAGCATAAACTAATATAGTAACTTATAGATGGCTTGGAGACAACAGTCAATATCAAGTCACATAAAGAAACAGGCCATGATCACCTCAACAGATTCTCAAAACGAAGAATCCAGGGATCTTTTAGATGAAAGTGCATTCCTGGAATAACCAGAGCCAGAATACAAAAGTTTAATATACAGAACCCTTCGAGACATCAGGAAGGAAATGAGGCAATACACAGAACAAGCCAAGGAACACAGAGATAAAGCACTGAAGAAATTAAAAAGATTATTCAAGAACATAATAAAATGTTTAATAAGCTGGAAAAATCCACAGACAGCAATCAGAAATTCAGAAGATTAACAGTAAAATTACAGAATTAGATAACTCAATAGAAAGTCAGAGGAGCAGAATTGAGCAAGTAGAAGCTAGAAATTCTGAACTCAAAAATAAATCACTTGGCACTAATATATTTGAAGAGAAATCAGAGAAAAGAATTGAAAAAATGAAGAAACCTTAAGAATCATGTGGGACTCTATCAAGAGAAATAACCTATGAGTGATTGGAGTACCAGAACAGGGAGGGATAACAGAAAATCCAGAGAAAATTGTTGAGGATTTGTTGGCAGAAAACTTCCCTGATATTGTGAAAGATGAGAAAATATCTATCCAAGTTGCTCATCGAACTCCACATAAGACAGATCTTAAAAGCAAGTCACCAAAACACATTATAATCAAGCTTGTCAAAACCAAAGATAAAGAGAGAATTATAAGAACAGAGAAGGATAAAAGAAAAGTCACCTACAGAGGAGAGCCAATAAGAATAAGCTCAGACTACTTGGCAGACACCATGCAGGCAAGAAAGCAATGGGATGACATTTTTTAAAAATTGAAGGAAAAAAGTTGCCTGCCAAGAATCATATATCCAGCAAAACTGTCTCTTAAATATGAAGGTGAAATTAATACATTTCCATATAAACACAAGTTAAGGGAACTCGTAAAAACCAAACCAAAACTACAAGAAATACTAAAGGAAGTTCTTTGCTTAGAAAAGCAATAATATCAGGTATCAACCCAAGATTAGAACACTGGGTAGACCAACCAGAAGTCAACCCAGACAGGGAAATCCCCCCCCCCAAAAAAAAGCAAAATTAAATAAATAAAGCCCTGCACACGGTAACGACAATGTTATTATATAAAAGAAGACAACATTAAAATAATTAAGAGGGACTAAGAAACGTAATCATCCATCTTCCATATGAAGAGGAAGATACAGCGATACAAAGAAATAAAAGTTAGTTTTAAATTTAGAAAAATAGGAGTAAATAATAAGGTAAGCACAAAGGAGACAAACTATCCTACTCATCAAAATAAAATAAAAGGGAAAAATACAGACTCAGCAGAAACAAAATCAACAACAACAAATATGAGGAAAGGACAATAGATAAAGAAAATCTACTCAGCACATAAAATCGAGTGGGAAAAAGGAACTGTCAACACACAAAGAAAGACATCAAAATGATAGTACGAAATTCATACCTATCCATAATTACCATGAATGTTAATGGACTAAATGCACCAATAAAGAGACAGAGTGGCCGAATGGATTAAAAAACAAGATCCGTCTATATGCTGCCAACAAGAGACACACCTTAGACTTAGAGACACAAACAAACTAAAACTCAAAGGATGGAAAAAAATATATCAAGCAAACAACAATCAAAAAAGAGCAGGAGCAGCAATATTAATTTCTGACAAAATAGACTTTAAAGTTAATTCCATCAGAAAGGATAAGGAAGGACACTACATAATGATTAAAGGGAAAATATACTAAGAAGATATAACCATATTAAACATTTATGCACCCAATGACAGGGCTGCAAGATCCATAAAACAAACTCTATCAGCATTGAAAAGTGAGATAGACAGCTCCACAATAATAGAAGGAGACTTCAACACACCACTTTCGGTGAAGGACAGGACATCCAGAAAGAAGCTCAATAAAGACACGCAAGATCTAAATGCCGCAATCAACCAACTTGACCTCGTAGACATATACAGAACACTCCACCCAACGCCAACCAAGTATACTTTCTTTTCTAGTGCACATGGAACATTCTCTAGATTAGACCACATATTAGGTCATAAAGCAAGCCTTAGCAGAATCCAAAACATTGAAATATTACAAAGCATCTTCTCTGACCATAAGGCCAAAAAAGTGGAGATCAATAACAGGAAAAGCAGGGAAAAGAAATCAAACACCTGGAAACTGAACAATACCCTGCTCCAAAAAGACTGGATTATAGAGGACATTAAGGATGGAATAATGGAATTCAGAGAATCCAATGAGAATGAAAACACTTCCTATCAGAACCTTTGGGACACAGCAAAAGCGGTGCTCAGAGGCCAATTGATATCAATAAATGCACACACCCAAAAAGAAGAAAGGGCCAAAATCAAAGAATTATCCCTACAACTTGAACAAATAGAAAGAGAGCAACAAAAGAAACCCACAGGCACCAGAAGAAAACAAATAATAAAAATTAGAGCTGAACTAAATGAAATGGAAAACAGAAAAACAATTGAAAGAATTCACAAGACCAAAAGCTGTTTTTGTTGAAACACTCAACAAAATTGATAAACCAACGGCCAAAGTGACAAAAGAAAAACAGGAGAGGAAGCAAATAACCCAAATAAGAAATGAGGTGGGCGATATTACAACAGACCCAACTGAAATTAAAAGAATCATATCAGATTACTATGAAAAACTATATTCAAACAAATTTGAAAACCTAGAAGAAAAGGATGAATTCCTAGAAACACACTACCTACCTAAACTAACACAAACAGAGGTAGAACAACTAAATAGACCCATAATAAAAAAAGAGATTGAAAAGGTAATCAAAAAGCTCCCAGCAAAAAAAAGCCCTGGTCTAGATGGCTTCACTGAAGAGTTCTACCAAATTTTCACAAAAGATTTAACACCACTATCAAAGGCATTTCAGAGCATAGAAAAGGATGGAATACTACGAAACTCATTCTATGAAGCCACCATATCCCTGATACCAAAACCAGGTAAAGACACCACAAGAAAAGAAAATTATACACCTATGTCCCTCATGAACGTAGATGCAAAAATCCTCAACAAAATTCTAGCCAATAGAATTCAACAACACATCACAAAAAAAATGATTCCCCATGACCCAGTGGGATTCATACCAGGTATGCAGGGATGGTTCAACATTAGAAAAACAATTACTGTAATCCACCACATAAATAAAACAAAAGACAAAAATCACATGATTTTATCAATTGATGCAGAAAAGGCATTTGACAAAGTTCAACACTCATTCATGATAAAAACTCTCAGCAAAATAGGAATAGAAGGAAAATTTCTAAACATAATAAAGGGCATTTATACACAGCCAACAGCCAACATCACCCTAAATGGAGAGAGCCTGAAAACATTCCCACTGAGATCGGGAACCAGACAAGGATGACCTTTATCACCACTCTTATTCAACATTGTGCTGGAAGTCCTAGCCAGAGCAATTAGGCTAGATAAAGAAATAAAGGGCATCCAGATTGGCAAGGAAGAAGTAAAAGTATCTCCATTTGCAGATGACATGATCTTATACACAGAAAACCCTAAGGAATCCTCCAGAAAACTACTGCAACTAATAGAAGAGTTCAGCAGAGTATCGGGATCCAAGATAAACAAACAAAATTCAGTTGGATTCCTCTACACCAACAAAAAGAACATCGAAGAGGAAATCACCAAATCAATGCCATTTACAGTAGCCCCCAAGAAAATAAAATAAACAAAAATAAATGGAATAAATCTTACCAGAGATGTAAAAGACTTATGTAGAAAACTATAGTACACTTTTGCAAGAAACCAAAAGAGACTTACGTAAGTGGAAGAACATACCTTGCTCGTGGATAGGAAGACTTAACATTATAAAAATGTTTATGCTACTGGAAGCAAGCTATATAGATTTAATGCAATTCCGATCCAAATTCCAACGACATTCTTTAATGAGATGGAGAAACAAATCACCAATTTCATATGGAAGGGAAAGAGGCCCCGGATAAATAAGGCATTACTGAAAAAGAAGAACAAAGTGGGAGGCCTTACTCTACCTGATTTTAGAACCTATTATACCACCACAGTAGGCAAAACAGCCTGTTACTGGTACAACAACAGATACATGGACCAATGGAACAGAATTGAGAATCTAGACATAAATCCATCCACATATGAGCAGTTGATATTTGACAAAGGCCCCAAAACTGTTAAATGGGGAAAAGACAGTCTTTTTAACAAACGGTGCTGGCATAACTGGATATCCATCTGCAAAAAAAAAAAAAAGAAACAAGACCTATACCTCACTCTATGCACAAAAACTGACTCAAAATGGATCAAAGACCTAAATATAAAATCTAAAGCGATAAAGATCATGGAAGAAAAAATAGGGACAATGTTAGGAGCCCTAATACACGGCATAAACAGTATAGAAAACTTTATAAAGAACATAGAAGAAAAACTAGGTAACTGGGAGCTCCTAAAAATCAAACACCTATGCTCATCCAAAGACTTCACCAAAAGAGTAAAAAGACTACCTATAGACTGGGAAAAAGTATTTAGCTATGACATTTCTGATTAGCACTTGATCTCTAAACTCTACATGATACTGCAAAAACTCAAGTGCAAAAAGACAAATAACCCAATTAAAAAATGGGCAAAAGATATGAATAGGCACTTAACTAAAGAAGACACTCAGGTAGCTAACAGATACATGAGGAAATGTTCACGATCATTAGCCATTGGAGAAATGCAGATCAAAACTACAATGAGATTTCACCTCACTCCAAAAAGGCTGGCATTAATCCAAAAACCGCAAAAGAATAAATGTTGGAGAGGCTGTGGAGAGATTGGAACACTTCTACACTGCTGGTGGGAATGTCAAATGGTACGGCCACTTTGGAAATCCATTTGGCGCTTCCTTAAAAAGTTAGAAATAGAACTACCACACAATCCAGCAATCCCACTCCTTGGAATATATCCTAGAGAAATAAGAGCCTTTACACGAACAGATATATGCACACCCATGTTTATTGCAGCACTGTTTACAATAGCAAATACATGGAAGCAACCAATGTGCCCATCAACAGATGAATGGATAAATAAATTATGGTATATTCACTCAATGGAATACTATGCATCGATAAAGAACAGAGAGGAATCTGTGAAACATTTCATAACATGGAGGAATCTGGAAGGCATTATGCTGAGTGAAATTAGTCAGTTGCAAAAGGACAAATATTGTATAAGACCACTATTATAAGAACTTGAGAAATAGTTTAAACTGAGAAGGAAACATTCTTTTGTGGTTACTCGATGGGGGAGGGAGGGAGGGTGGGAGAGGGGTATTCACTAGATAGTAGATAAGAAGTACTTTAGGTGAAGGGAAAGACAGCACACAATACAGCGGAGGTCGGCACAATTGGACTCAACCAAAAGCAAAGAAGTTTCCTGAAAAAACTGAATGCCTCGAAGGCCATCGTAGCAGGGGCAGGGGTCTGGGGACCATGGTTTCAGGGACATCTACATCAATTGGCACAATAAAATCTATTAAGAAAACATTCTGCATCCCACCTTGAAGAGTGGCATCTGGGGTCTTAAATGCTAGCAAGCAGCCATCTAAGATGCATCAATTGGTCTCAACCCACCTGGATCAAAGGAGAATGAAGAACACCAAGGACACAAGGTGATTACGAGCCCAAGAGACAGAAAGGGCCACATGAACCAGCAACTACATCATCCTGAGACCAGAAGAACTAGATGGTGCCCGGCTATAATCGATGACTGCCCTGACAGGGAACACAACAGAGCACCCCTGAGGGAGCAGGTGAGCAGTGGGATGCAGACCCCAAATTCTCATAAGACCAGACTTAATGGTCTAACTGAGATTGGAAGGACCCAGGTGGTCACGGCCTCCAGACCTTCTGTTGTCCCAGGACAGGAACCATTCCCGAAGCCAACTCTTCAGACATGGATTGGACTGGACGACGGGTTGGAGAGGGATGCTAGTGAGGAGTGAGCTTCTTGGATCAGGTGGACACTTGAGACTATGTTGGCATCTCCTGCCTGGAGGGGAGATGAGAGGGTGGAGGGTGTTAGAAGCTGGTGAAATGGACAGGAAAAGGGTGAGTGGGGGGAGATAGCGGGCTGTCTCATTAGAGTAATTGGGAGTGTGTAGCAAGGTGTAAAGGTGTATATGGGTTTTTGTGTGAGAAACTCACTTGATTTATAAACTTTCACTTCAAGCACAATAAAAATTATTAAAAAAAAAAAAAAAAGCAGCTGCAGCAGTATATCGACAGGGAACTGCCAGAAATTCAGGCTGGTTTCAGAAGAGGACATGGAACCAGGGATATCATTGCTAATGTCAGATGGATCCTGGCTGAAAGTAGAGAATACCAGAAGAATGTTTACCTGTGTTTTATTGACTATGCAAAGGCATTTGACTGTGTGGATCATAACAAACTATGGATAACACTGCGAAGAATGGGAATTCCAGAACACTTAATTGTGCTCATGAGGAACCTTTACAGAGATCAAGAGGCAGTTGCTCGGACATAACAAAGGGATACTGATTGGTTTCAAGCCAGGAAAGGTGTGCGTCAAGGTTGTATTCTTTCACCATACCTATTTAATCTGTATGCTGAACAAATAATCCGAGAAGCTGGGCTATATGAAGAAGAACGGGGCATCAGGATTGGAGGAAGACTCATTAACAACCTGCATTATGCAGATGACACAACCTTGCTTGCTGAAAGTGAAGAGGACTTGAAGCACTTACTAATGAAGATCAAAGACCACAGCCTTCAGTATGGATTGCACCTCAACATAAAGAAAACAAAAATCCTCACAACTGGACCAATGAGCAACTTCATGATAAATGGAGAAAAGATTGAAGTTGTCAAGGATTTCATTTTATTTGGATCCACAATCAACAGCCATGGAAGCAGCAGTCAAGAAATCAAAAGACGCATCACATTGGGCAAATCTGCTGCAAAGGACCTCTTCAAAGTGTTGAAGAGCAAAGACGTCACCCTGAAGACTAAGGCGCACCTGACCCAAGCCATGGTATTTTGAATCACATCATATGCATGTGAAAGCTGGACAATGAATAAGGAAGACCGAAGAAGAGTTGACGCCTTTGAATTGTGGCGTTGGTGAAGAATATTGAATATACCACGGACTGCCAAAAAAATGAACAAACCTGTCTTGGAAGAAGTGTGGCCAGAATGCTCCTTAGAGGCAAAGATGGTGAGACTGATTCTTTCATACTTTGGACATGTTGTCCGGAGGGATGAGTCCCTGGTGAAGGACATCATGCTTGGCAGAGTACAGGCTCAGCGGAAAAGAGGAAGACCCTCAACGGGGTGGATTGACACAGTGGCTACAACAATGAGCTCAAGCATAACAACGATCGTAAGGATGGCGCAGGACTGGGCAGTGTTTCGTTCTGTCATGCGTAGGGTCACTATGAGTTGGAACCAACTTGACAGCACCTAACAACAACAACAGCAAGGTGTATATAAGCTTTTGTGTGACAGACTGACTTGATTTGTAAACTTTAACTTAAAGCACTATAAAAATTAAAAAAAAAAAAAAAGAATGTCAGCCTTGAGCATTATGCTCTATTAAGGACTGTTTACATGGGATCAAATTGACAGCAGCAACTCAAAAGCTTAGATAGGAACCTTAGGGGGGCACAGTGAGTGTATGTTAACAGTGGAGGAACAACTCAGAAAAGGAGGGTGAGAATAGTTGCACAGCTCAAAGAATATAATCAATGTCATTGAATGTACATGTAGAAACTTTAAATGGTGTGTGTTTTTGCTGTGGATATCCTCAGGAACAACCAAAAATATGAAATAAATTATATATTTAAAAAATGAGATTCTGATTACACCATAAGATTAAAAAAAATAATAATAATCCATTGGGGCAGCCCTGCTCTGCCACGTGGGGTTTCTATGAGTCAAAAATCAACTCAACAGCAGACATCTAACAACAATACCTTTAATGCGTGTTTTACAGATGGTATAACCCACCCATTTCAGATGTACAATATAATTCTTCTCAGGAAATCTACCGTGCGGTGCAACCACATTCATAAATCAGTTTTAGGTCGTACCTGTCACCCCATTAACATCCCTCATGCCCATTCACATGCCCCTGCAGCCCCTGGCAATGTATTTGCCTCCTGATGGCACTTCATGAATTAATTATTGATGTTGTCATATAATCCATAGAATCTCATTAAGTTTCCTCCCACCTGAGAAAACGGCCGGTTTCACAATGGCTGATTAGAGGAAAACCTATTTGATCTAGCCAGAGGAGAGTTGTAATGGTGAAACTGAAGGCTGGGGAAACAGGGATGAGGCCGAGGCTGGGTGCACTGAGGTGTACTAGAAGCCACAGGCCCCTTTGCGCCAAACCACAACACCCTGACCGCCGCCCCAGTCAGCTCTGCTGAGAAGAAACCAGTGGCCGTCGAGTCGATTCCAACTCATGGCGAGCCCATGTGTGTCAGAGTAGAGCTGTGTTCCTTAGGGTTTTCGATGGCTGATTTTTCAGAAGAAAATCACCAGTCCATTCTTCCAGGAAAGCACCAGTCTACCCAGGTGCCTCTGGGTAGACTCAAACCTCCAACCTTTCGGTTAGCAGCCGAGTTCGTTAACCACTTGTGCCACTCAAGGACTTTTTTTTAAAAAAATTAAAACAAAAGTCACAATAAAATGACTAAATGTCTCGGTCTTATTTTTCTTTTTAATAAAAAAAAAAAAAATGTAATTAAGACCCAGCAAAAGCTTGCATTAGTTGATTACTTGTTTTGAGAAGCCATGGGCTAGAAGAGACGGCTGCTGTCACACTGTTGGCCCTGAGACAGCCAAGGCTGCCGAGGTTGGAGAGCATCCGAGGCTGCTCTTCCAGGCCTGTAACTGAGACAAGATGCCCTGCCCCTTGTGAAGAGGGCCCCACCACACTTTGGCACATCTGTGCCTTTAGAACAGCCCTGAAATGTTAACAGCTGCAGCTGGCCCTGCCAGAGGGCTGCTCTAGAGGCACAAAAAGCCTTTCATTACAGTTCTCAGTGCTGTTTGTGCTGTTTGGATTCTTCTGTTGCTACTGTCATTCTTGAAGGCTGCTTGTTGTCTCAGCACTCATTAAAACTTGTGGATTTTTTTTTTTTTTCTTAAATCTAAACTTAGAGGGTCAGCGAAAAAGAGGAAGACCCTCAATGAGATGGACTGACACAGTTGCTGCAGCAATGGGCTTAAGCATAACAATGTGAGGATGGTGTAGGCCCGGGCAATGTTTCATTCTGTTGTACAAGGGTCGCTCTGAGTCGGAATGGACTTAGACTTTGTGCACATAAACAATAGCTTCTAGCTCCATTAAGTATACTTTTGGAAGCCCTGGGTGGTACAAATGGTTAACACACTCAGCTCCTAACCAAAAGGTTCGAGGTTAGAGTCCACCCAGAAGCACCTCGGAAGAAAGGCCTGGTAGTCTGCTTCAGAAAACTCAGCCATTGAAAGCCCCATGGAACACGGCTCTAGCCTGATGCACGTGGGGTTGCCAGGAGCCAGGATCAGCTCCAGGGCAATGGATTTTTCTAAAATATACCCTTGGCACAAATCATCTTCCAGATGGGACGAGAACACCTGAGCTATTCAGTGCAAACTTCCATTTTTAATGTGGGACGTACAGTGTCATATCCCTTTGCTTTCAAGTCTTCATCCTACTTTAAATGTGAAAATTTTCTTTAATCCTATTTCTTAATGAAAAAAGAAACTGTTAGGGAGATAAAAAGTTTAACATTTTTAAGTGAATGCTTCAGGGATATTGATTTATTCACTGTAAACCCCTTGGTGATACAAATGAAAAAAAGGTATCAAACTAACTTAAAAGTTAGCAGGGTTTTTCCATCTTAGGCTTCTGTGCATTTAATTAGGATGACAGCGAAGCCTTTCACGGAACTTGTATCTTCGGGCTTACCCTCTTGTTCTTTTATCTGAATATAACGTGCCAGTTTCTAATTTTTTCCCCCAGTGATGAGGTTAATAGCCAATCAAACAGCAAAGAGATTTTCTAATGTTGACATTAAGATTATGACACATTTAATGTGATGAATCATATTCCTAATTTCCAATTACAGCTCTAATCCATGGAAAAAATGTCATTATAGAAATTACCATCTTTAAACCACAGCTAATATTATAATTATTTTCTTTGATGCTTATCTATTGATAAATACTATTGAGTTCCTGATAGAATCTTACCAGCATACTACATATTATACTTCTTTTGAACCAAATATAGGTAAGGGACCTGCCAACAAAGTGGGAGAAATCCAGAGCACGCCTAGGAGGAAACCATCACCAAGCTAGTGTTCAGCACTGTAGTGGTGAGGTGCTCAGTATTCAGCTGCTGGGAGTGATGGTGACTGACACATCCCTCAGCTAATTCCTGTCCCAGAATTGCCCTCAGCCAAAGGTTGTGACCTTGGCCAACTTCATGCCACCTCCCTGGAAGCAGCCTGCATCCAATGTCTGGTTGATTAGGAAGGGGATAATAGGCGGCCTAGAGGCATTGTTTGTTCAGTGGTAGAATTCTCCCCTCCTATGTGGGAGACCTGGGTTTGATTCCCAGGCTATGCATGTCATGTCCAGACACCACCCACCTGTCAGTGGAAGCTTGTGTGTTGCTATGATGCTGAGCAGGTTTAAGCGGAGCTTCCAGATAGTGACAGACTACTCAGTAAGCAAGGTACACACAGGCTTAATTGTGTAAGCCTGTGAGTACCTTGCTCACTGGGTAATCCACCCCTGCTTCCAGACTAAGATGGACTAGGAAGAACAGCCTGGTGATCTACTTCCAAAAATCAACCAATGAAAACCCTATGGATCACAACAGTGCAATCCACAACCAATCATAGGGATGATGCAGGATTGGGCAGCTTTTCGTCCATTGTGCATGGGGTCACCATGAATTGGCTCTGACTCGATGTCAGCTGACAACAATAGAGGTCCGGGGCCGTTGCATCAAAGCAGGATAACTCGCAAGGACCATCCCAGCTCCAGAGCATCCTGTGGGATCAATTTGGCCTTTGTTGTAATGACATCACAGTTCAATTCCTCTCTCTGCCCAAGTGTATTTCACTTCCCAGTTGATGTTGATCCCCAGACTCCCAATGCATTTCCTGAATGAGGCAGTGCAAATCTCTGCTTTAGGGTCTGAATTCTGGGGTAACCCAGCCACAGCAACATCAAATACTGATATATAAAATTAGGAAGCTGGGGTTCTGGTCTTTCTTCTGACACCATGGTGAGTCACCACTCTCAGCTTCCTTTAGAAGGAAGGGTTGGACAAAGATCCACAAAGTAACGTATTTCAAAAAGTCTATGATAATTGCCACAGCAAGCACTCACTTGATTGATCTTCTAACAATTATAATTAATATCAGCTGAAAAGAGTGTGGAATCAAAAGTCAATGACTTGGATTCATTTTCCTATATCAGTTACTAATTTGTTTGGCTGACAAATCCAAGATAGGCAGGTAAGATGGTAGTGTGCTGGCTCAAGTTTCAAGAACCAGAGTTCAGATAATGATAAGCCAAATGCAAGATCCAGAGCAGGGCAAAAGCCCATGAGCTTTGCCAGAAAGTCCACATATATTAGATGCAGGCCACACCCCCAAGGAAACGCCCTTTCAACAGATTGGCCTCTCACAGCAGATCTCCTCATGGAGGTGACCACATTATCAGACCTCATCATGGAGGTAATTACATCATTATATGATTGCCAAACTACGTCATAACTGCGAAACCACTGAGGATCATGGCCCAGCCAAGTTGACACACAATCATACCAACCATTGGCCAAAAATGTCTATCTTTCTGGCAGTGCTGTTGCGTTACCAGTTGACCCTGGAAAGCAAATACGTTCTGTCTCTAATTTGTCCCCGTGACATAGGAAAGTGGCCTAAATTACCTACCTTTTGAGGTATTGTCAATTGTGGTGCCCTATCATTTTACCATTTTGCTTTTAATCTATTACTAACTAGGAGATGTGTATGAATTTTTTGTCAAAAGCTTTTGGGAGAGATCTTTGGAGAAGATATTTTTCTACCCCATTATCACTTGACAGAAACCGCTACATGGGAAGAAAGTAAGGAACATTCAGAACTTACATGAGTTTGTACAGATTTCCCAGGTTTAACTCCCACTCCGTCTCCTCACTCACAGTTTACTGCCAGCTGTACTCATTCTCCACCACCCTTAATCGCAACCCTGTACATGCATAAAATTCTTATGTACAAAGACAAAATTAATTTTAAAGATGGTAGGCAATACATTTAACATTTTTATTATATGTCTCCTCTTAGCTTCTCTATAAATAGATCTCTTTAATTTTTAAAACAAAAATAGTACTTTAAGAGAATCTTTAACATCATTGAAGAAAAGGTGATGTTTGACTGTTAAGAGCCTAATTCAACAGTAAAACAGCAGATTTTATTAAGTATTTCACTATGCAACATCCATCAAGAATTTTGGTGACTGGATCTTAGGCTTTGTGTTCATTCCAAGGCCTTCTATTAACCTAGGCAATATCCCTCTCCACATAAATGACCTACTCAACACCCTAGCCTCACAGTTCAGATAAGGTTTTCAAGCTGGTCTACCTTATGTTCAAGTCCTAGCCCTGCTCCTGTTAGCTGTGTGACCTTAAACAATAATCTGCCTCCATTAAAATCTTACGGCTGTACTACCTGCATCAGTCCAGCCATAACTCCAGCATGGTCTTCCATGACCCTATAACCAGGCAATGCATACATCCAGTACAAATTAGCACACCTATAAATTTATGACCTCTAACCACAGTCAGAACCTCCACAATGCTGGGCAGTCATTCTTCATGTCTTTCAACAGCCACCTCCACCCTAGATTTTGAAATGGTGCTTCCAGATCTTTACCACTCTTCCCATGACCCTTCTTCACAAATTTCTCTCTCACTCTTACCAGTTACCTTCACGATTATTTCACAGAGAAAATGGTACCGTCAGAAGAGAAGCCCTATGGTCCCTTGCCCTCCATATGCCCAACCCCATACTAATCTTCATCTTCACCTATCATCCACACTTCCTTCACATCTCACTTGAGAGGGTATTCCACCACTCGACCAATCTGGTCCTTGCTTATGATCTGGATACCATGCCTTCTTATTTTCTTTGGAGCTTTAGTCTTCTTTCTCCACTCTATGCTGTCCCTTCAATCCCTCCCTGTGAAACGGTGGTAGCAGTAGTAGTAGTAGTAGCATCAGAACCTGTCTAACTTCAGTGGGGATAATGACCAAGATCACCCCAAAGTTGATTCCCATGAGGTGGAGGTCAGACATACCTCCACTCTCCAAACTTTTTATCAATTCTGACACCAGCTGCCCCTCCCACAGCACACTCTACTCCTTTTCTGGGTTTGACAATCCATTGCAATGGCCACATGGAACTCACAGATGATACTTACAGTTAGGTGATTTATTAAGAAAGCAACAGCGTACAACTCAGGATCAGGATCAACAGACTACAACTCAAGATCAGAATCAGGAAACACGCAGGTAAAATCTCCCTTCTTTTGTGGAAGACAGCTCTCTCAGCTCCTCTGGCTGTGCAGGCCTCCTCACTCTCTCTCAGGACAGGCTTCTCTTGGCCCTGCCACCTGTTGCTACCAACTCTGCCATTGGACCCGTTCTGAACCTATTACTGTCTTCACTGTTACAGCCTTTGACCCATGTTACAGCTCTTTTAGAAGATTCCTCTCCTCCTCTCTCTCTTAGCTTCTTTTCTCTCCTTTCTTCCTTCTGCCTCTCTTCCTGCTTCTTTCTGTCTGAAAAACCTCTCTGGGTCTTGGCTGTATATATACACACAACTCCTTATCTATTTCAAGGCATGGTCCCTCTCAGTGGGGGCTACAAACTGACCAATCCCCTCTTGGTAGGCCACAAATACTTCATTTGCATAGTAAGCTGTACTTACCTCATTTGCATAGTCCATAGCCACTTCATTTGCATGGGTTTATTGGCCAATCCCTGCAAGGTGCATACTAATCACAGGACAGGCTGCAGCCCAAGGCCAGACAAAAAGTCAAGTTGTTTAGAGCTTGCCCAAGAAATGTCAATCAACTTGGACAAAAGTAACAAACTCTCTGGGGTAGAAAACTAGGGCAAATGTAAGTCCTCAGGGGTTAGGGGAAAGATCTCTCAAGCTGTTTTTCCGAAGAACTAAGGCAAAGGCCACATAAAGGAACTCATTTCACCACACTCCCTCTCTAGTTCCTTCTTCCCTTAGCCAGTGAACATAGTCAGATTTTTAATCCGTAAAAAGGAAAAAAAGGCCTTCCATATTCTATATATGCTTTCTCTTCTCATTCACAGCTTTCTTCGAAGATGAGTCTTTTACACAGCACTCCTTTCATTTCCTCCCGTTCATCCCTCATCCCACTTCAGTTGGGCTTACATCCCACTCTAATGGTGCACCTACCCCAGCACCCAATCCAATATGGAATTCTTTGATGCACATGCTGTCTCTGTGGCATTGACCAGTGACCTTACCTCATTCTTAAATCATCTCTTCTTTTTGATCTGTGTTGTCACTCTCTCTTCGCTCCTCACCTACCTCTCTGGTCATTTCTTCTCAGTCTTTTCTTCCTAATCCTTTAAATTCTTATGTTCTCTAGGATTCTGTCCTAGCCCTTCTTCTTCATTTCACATACCCCCTTAGTGAGCCCACCCAAGCCCATAACTCTAATTTCCACCTATACTCTGATGATTCCCAGACTTCTCTTCTAAGCTGTAGGACAGTAACTCCCTTATGGATACTCATACTTGGCAGTCACACAGGCATATGAAATTCAGTATGTTCTAAACTGAAGTGTTCATGTTATGCTCACACTTGTTCCTCCTGGGCTCTTGTCTCATTGGAAGATACCATCACCCACCCAACCACACAAGCCACAAATCTGAACGTTATTCTTAAATCTTCATGTGAATCCTCCCTTTTTGTCATCTATTTTCAGTAAGTAAAATCCTATCACATCTGTTTCTTAAATCTCTTGAACTTGTCCCTTGCCTTCCAATCCCTCAACTATTGCACCATCATCTTCAGCCTGGACAGGTCTCCTGCCTCCAGCCTTGTCTTTCTCCAATCTATCCTTTATAAGGCTGCTAGCAGCTCTTTTCTTTTCAAGGTAACTTTCTAAATAGCATATCAAACTCTAGCTTGTTGTTGTTGTTGTTAGGTGCCACCGAGTTGATTCCGACTCATAGTGACCCCATGTACAACAGAACAAAACACTGCCCGGTCCTGCACCATCCTCACAATCATTGTTATACTTGAGCCCATAGTTGCAGCCACTGTGTCAATCCATCTCATTGAGGGTCTTCCTCTTTTTCGCTGACTTTAGCAAGCATGATGTCTTTCTCCAGGGACTGGTCCTCCCTGATAACATGTCCAAAATATGTGAGATGAAGCCTTGCCACCCTTGCTTCTAAGGAATATTCTGGTTATATTTCTTCCAAGACAGATTTGTTCATTCTTTCGGCTGTCCATGGTATATTCAATATTCTTCACCAACGCCACAATTCAAAGGTATCAATTTTTCTTCAGTCTTCCTTATTCATCGTCCAGCTTATATGAGGTGATTGAAAACAACATGGCTTGGGTCAGGTGCACCTTAGTCTTCAAGGTGACATCTTTGCTTTTCAACACTTTGAAGAGGTCCTTTGCAGCAGATTTGCCCAATGTGATGTGTCTTTTGATTTCTTGACTGCTGCTTCCATGGCTGTTGATTGTGGATCCAAATAAAATGAAATCCTTGACAACTTCAATCTTTTCTCCGTTTATCATGATGTTGCTCATTGGTCCAGTTGTGAGGATTTTTGTTTTCTTTATGTTGAGGTGCAATCCATACTGAAGGCTGTGGTCTTTGATCTTCATCAGTAAGTGCTTCAAGTCCTCTTCATTTTCAGCAGGCAAAGTTGTGTCATCTGCATAATGCAGGTTGTTAATGAGTCTTCCTCCAATCCTGATGCCCCGTTCTTCTTCATATAGCCCAGCTTCTCGGATTATTTGCTCAGTATACAGATTGAATAGGTATGGTGAAAGAATACAACCCTGACGCACACCTTTCCTGGCTTGAAACCAATCAGTATCCCTTTGTTATGTCCGAGCAACTGCCTCTTGATCTCTGTAAAGGTTCCTCATGAGCACAATTAAGTGTTCTGGAATTCCCATTCTTCGCAGTGTTATCCATAGTTTTTTATGATCCACACAGTCAGTAAACTTTGTATAGTCACACAGTCAATGCCTTTGCCCAGTCAATAAACACAGGTAAACATCTAAGGGATCTAACTCCAGCTTAGATTCCTTCAATGTAAGGAATAAACTAATCAGGCAGTAAAATTATGGGTAATTCTCCCTTCTATTTAAAAAGCATCGATAGTTTTATTATATTAAATCTAAAATTTTAAAATATCAGGGCTATTTTGGTGGAGAAATATGCAGGATTTCCATTCTAGAACCTCTTTCTCTGAATTAGGCAAGATAAAATGTCACTCCAGAACTTCATTGATAGTTCTCAGTTGCCAGTTTGGTGAAGTACACACTATATAGTGATGAAATGTAATGCTCAAATCAAATCATAAAAATACATCCTATTTATATGAACTTTTAAAATTGATCCCATGTTTTTAAAAAGGTCATTTTGTCAGTGCCCTTCTTAAGACAGCGTCAAACTCCCTCTCTCTCCTCCAGGAGGTGATGTGAGGGTTGCTCGTTTTATGGTTGCAACACCGAGGAAATCCTGGGTGAAAGGGACAGCAGATTGTATGTACATCCATTTCTGACTTTTTTGTATCTAAATGGGAGTCTTTTCTTATTGTCCCTCCCAACCCTTGGGTCTGGTGGGGAGGAGGAGGATGGCAGCAGATGGACAGAAGGATATTTCCTGTTCCTCTTCATCCCACTTATGTCAAATAATTAAATCTTAGATCAGTAAAGAGAAGGGATGGAGAGGGAATGGACATTTAGAATTTCTTTTTAATTCATTTTCCAAAAGGAAGACTGAAAAGATGTTTTAAAATTTTTGAACGGCTTAATGTTGTGGTTCAACTGATTCTGGAAGGCAAGGCTCCCCAGCTTTGAATTCCAGCTGCACCACCTACAAGCTGGGTGAGCTTAGACAACAGTAAACCTCTCTGCATTCAGCAGTAAAAGTGAGCACCTCTCTGTGCATTCAGCAGTAAAATTAGGATAATAATTATCACACCTACTTACAGCCTTGTTGTGAAGATCACAGAAGTGAGTACACACAGCTCTTAGGACAGTGCCTGGCAGGTGGCGAGTGCTCGTAAGTGTGAGCTCACACTAGGGCCTTCCTAGAATGTAGGAGAACAGGGGCTTTATCCGGTTTGGTCACTGGTGTGCCCGCAGCATCTAGAAAACAGCAATAAGTATTTGCAAGTTAGTTCATCTAAGCTCATCAGATACTTTACAATACTCCCGACAGACACTGGAGATCCAGGGATGGGTAAGAATTGGAACCTGTCCGAGACGTGAAAGTGGGTAGGAAAATGGGGGGTTTCCCCCATTGTTCTTTGCATATGCTGTTCTTCCCCTGCCAGGAACATTCCTCCACCGCTTCTACATCTGGTTAATGTCTCCCGTCTACCTTTATTCACACCCTCCAAAACTCTCAGTTCAGGAGTTGCAGGCATTGTTTCCTGACAGAAAAGCTTTCCTGACGCGCCCGTATGGGTGAGAAAACTTCCCCAGCCCCTATGCAAAGTTCTATCATCGTTCCACTGGCTGCCTTTGAGTCAACCCTGACTCATGGCGACCCCATGTGTGTCAGAGTAGAACTGTGCTCCACAGGGTTTTCAATGGCTGAGTTTTCAGAAGCAGATCTCCAGGTCTTTCATCTGAGGCACCTCTAAAAAAAAGGCGCCTCTAGATACCTCTAGGTGGACTCTAATCTGCAACTTTGGGATTAGCAGCCCAGCCCATGAATTATTTGCACCACCCAGGGACTCCATCATATCCTTAGCAGCCTCCTCCCACTGACTGGCCTGAACAGCTTGGGGTCAGGATGGTGTATCTCAGCGCTGAAGACTTTGTACCTGCCGGTGTCTGCTGTGTAATTAATGCTCAACAAATGGTAAATAAGTTCATGGTGATGAAAAACCGGGTAATCTTTACAACATAAGAGGACTGTTTTTGAACAGCAGTGCCTTAGCTTTAAGAAGCAAAATATGTACTGTACCACAAATCATCACGTTAAAAAGGCTCAATAAGCCAAACTTTATAAAATACCTTCTTTTTCCCTTCCTAGGTAATAAATGGTTTTTGAAAGTTACATTAAAAAAAAGTGGTGAGAAATTAAAATACAATTTCAGTGTTATCTCAGTGAAGTAACCAGGAGCTAGTAACCCTAGTCCAACGGACACAATGGACAACTGCAAGACATTGACACACAGCATACTCCTTTATAAAACTGTGGGAGAGAAAGATTCATTGCCCCAACTTAGAAGTATTTTATAGGACATCTTTTAAAATGATAAAGACATTCTAATGAATCCTGGTCCTACAGAGAAATAATAGGTATTGATCAAAGTCAGCGGGCAGTTTTGGTTAATGCTGAGGGATTAACTGCCATGCTAACTGAATGTGGTTAAGGGTCACCTGAGATTCAGGTGTTCTGGCTTTCTCGAGACTACATTACCGTATCAATCTTATGCTCCTCCAGCACACACGGAAGGAAGACTTCAGTAAGAATCGGTAAAATGGTTCCCACAGAAGGGAAAGATTTCAAATTCCTTTCCCTGCTTTCCCTCACCTTCTGGCGATCCTTAATGTGCTCTTACACAGGGGTCTGCCAGTGTTTACCTCTATCACACATACAGACCAGTTTCTGGTGAGTCCAACCCACAGCGACCCCATGTGTGTCAGAGTAGAACTGTGCTCCATAGGGTTTTCAATGGCTGATTTTTTGGAAGTAGATTGCCAGGCCTTTCTTCTGAGGTACCTCTGGGTAGGCTTGACCCTCTTACCTTTTGGTTGGCAGCTGAGCTTGTTAACCATTTAAACTACCCAGAAACTCACACGCATACAGCCTCATCTTCAAATAGCCGTGATCCATTTATTTTCTTCCCACCTCATTGGGAAAATCTGTCTTAGACATGGTGCCCTTGAAGCCATTGCCAGTAGTGTATAAATGGCGTGGAGGGTTTACGTGTGTGATCCCGAGCAGGGCTGTTAGCATTTTAGCCAAAGATGAACTCTTAATCCAAGGAAACAAATTCCTGATTTTCAAAGCTTCCGTCATCTACGAGTGGTGAGAGTGGTTTTGGGGTCTTGCCCGTGGCAGCTGTCTGCTCCACCTACTTATATGGCTGGTGGGTCTTAGATCTTAGTTTCTATTTTGAAAAACACTTCTCTTCCTTCTTCAGTAAAAATTTGTCCAGGGTTGTGGCCCCTAAAAAATTTACAATCATATATAACGCTTGGAGCAAAACCACAGTTATGAAAACCACAGGGTCATCTTTCATCCAAAGACTTCATATTATCTGAAATTATCAAAAAGAAATGTGTGGCAACCTCCCAGTCCCCAAATCACTTCAGAAGGAAAAGATTTTTTCGTTTAACAGCTTTTCCTCAGCTAAAATGGTTCTGGGGGGGAAATCAGCGTTCAATTGTGTTTAGACAATCTTTTATCGTGGTAAAGATTGTTGCAATGGTTTCATATTAGGCTTTCTTGCCCCTTTCCAAATTGTTTACAATCACCCTTCCCTCCCCTGGGATTTCAAAATGAATCATCTACTTTTATTTTTCAAGCGCGCTATTAAATTAAAGCTACAGCCTGGAACCAGGCATTTGTTCTTACTGGCACTTCTTTCATGTCCTCAGCTGTAATGGAAGCCAGAGACTCAGTAGCAGGCCGACTTCAGCCAAGTGAAGCAGGGGCTGTCCAGGCCCACACTTTGCTGCACCATTTGGAAAATTTTGAGAATTAATGCTAAAATTAGAAAAGGTCAATTTTTAAATTTATATGAGAATTCATAATGTATTTTACTTCAGAAGCAATATGTGTCATGTATATTGAGCAAAAAGTTAAAAACAACTTCTTCCTTTGACTCTCTATCTTATGTAAGATGCCTTTAAAGGATATCCACACTTTAAAAGAAAGTATTCACCAAATTCTAGCTTCAAGAGAAGAAAGGTGCTTTCAGTCCATTTTTGACTTCACGGGCAGAAACTGTTGAATACAAAAATACATAATTATAATAATGGCTACCACTTAGTGACATATTCTTATGGAAAACAGACTTTTATCAAAGATGGAAATGAGATAACCTATGTGAAAGCACCTAGCATTATTGGCGAATCCATTCATTCAAAGAGTATTTATGTGCTATCACCATGCTGAGAGCTAGGGGTGCAGCAGTGAACAGAACAGGCAAAATCCCTGTCTTGTGTAGCTTGTATTGCAAGAAGAGTGGGGTGAGACAGCTAATAAACAAAGTAAAGCAAATAAATACACACAGCAAATTAGACGGTGAAATGTTATAGAGGAAATAGAGCAGGGAAGAAGGGTAGGGAGTGTGCGGGGGTGGGGAGGAAGTTACAGTTTTAAGTAGGGGTTGGGAAAGTCTTCACAGGAAGGCTGCATTTGGGTAAGGACCTAAAGGAGATAGGTTGCGATGGGAAAGAGCACCCAGGCAGCGGGCACTGCAAGTGCAAAGGCCCTGAGGCAGAAGTGCTCTGCTCAGTTAATGGCCAGCAAAGAGGTCGCTGTGGCTGGTTCAGACAAGGCCTTGTAGGGCACTGTAAAGACTTTGGCTTTTACTTTGAGTGAGGTGGAGAAGCACTGGAAGATTCCGAACAGAGAAGTAACATGATCTGACTTAGGTTTTAAAAGATTATTTTGGCCATTGTGTTGCCAATAGATTTAAGAAACACAAGGATTTAAAAAAAAAAAAAAAGAAAGACAAGGATGGGGCAGAAAGACTAGTTAGCTACACAGTAGGCATTCCATAAATGCTTGTTTATTACAAAGTCCATTTTTACGTTAAATTCACTCTTTTTTTTATGTAGTCCATCTTTTAAATTTTTACTTTATTTACTTACTCTTCATGTATTGGGGTAGTGATACATTCACATTTAAAAGCAACGCAGCTGCATTTCTTTAAAATATTGAACACATATCAAACTTTCCACCACCAAGTCCAAATGATCTCTCATTTGATTTCTCTTTTTCTTTAATTTGGTGAAACGGTTAAGAAAAACTTATTCTCCATGAGCAGAAACAGATACAAATCAGCAGAAGCAGATGAGAACAGCCATAATCCTATTAGCTAATTTTTTTTTTAGTATTCTACATGTGCGAGGTACAGTGCTAAGTGTCCGACATAAATTAGCTCATTTAGTCTTCACGATGACTTTCTGAGGTTGGTACTATCATCTTCCCAGTGTCACAAATGAGGGAGAAAGAAGTTAAATAACTACTTGAGGTTACACTGCTAGCAATGGCCATGAGGCTCAGAACCTGTGAACTTGACTGCCATATTGTGTTACTGTTATCTCCCAGTCATCTTCAACAATGCCCACCCTAAGAGACTGAGGAGAGAGGGAAGCCCTCAGAAAACCGACTGGAGAGTAATGCTGTAAAGTAACTCTGATCTTTTCTGTTTCACGATGATCTCTTTGAAGGAATGGTGTGTTAACAACAGGGTCAGAAACAAAACAAAAAATATAGAGACCAAAAGATAAGACATATGTCAAGGTTTACCCGATACTATCCAGGGACAGAGAGCTGGATTGGTTGGCTGGAGGTACCCTTATCACCAGCAGTGTACCCTGTTGCAGAACAGGTTAGCGCAGCAGATTTTTCCACAGATTTAATAGAAAACAACAAAAAATCCAAACCAGTTGCTGTGGACTTGACCCCGACTCATGGCGATCGTATGTATGTCAGAGAAGAACTGTGCCCCCTGGGGTTTTCAGTGGCTGCTTTTCATAAGCAGATTACCCGGCCTTTCTTCTGAGGTGCCTCTGGGTGGACTTGAACCACCAACCTTTCTGTTAGTAGCTGAGCTTGTTAAGCGTTTTCACCACTGCATATTTATTAAAACACCTCTCTAATTCTTTGTGCTGGTCAATGAAGAAATTGGCATTTCTGTTTATAAACCATGCTTTTGTGAGTCTGACTTGCTTGAATCAGTACACGCACGCACACACAGGCACACACACACACGCAAGCACGCACACGCACACACACGCGCACACACATGCAAGCACCCCCCCGCCCCCCCCCTCCCCCCGTGCAGAGCTGTATCAGCTTGGGTTCAGTGGAGCCTGGACTGTAAGAGCTGGGCCCCTGCATCAAACGGCCAGCTCTCTCTCCACGCGCCACGGCTCACAGGGACTGTTCTGAGTTGTTTACAACGTAATACACATTTATCTGGGGGAGAGGCTTTTAAGTTATTTTTGTGTCGCGGTTTTGATTTATTTAGGCTTCTCCCATGTGACTGAAGAAGCTTAGTACAGTCTGGAACAGAAACCTGATTTGTCATCTTGCACTCCTGATCTGTCGTGTCTCAGAAATGTGTGGTTCCTCTCTCGGCTGCCATCTAACGCAGAGAGAGCTAAGGTGGTGGACGTTTACATTTTATGCAGTTAATGCAGCATGGATTCCAGACTTGGTTTTTTTTGTAACTTGATTAGGAACCACACTTGGAGTTTAAATAAACTGGCAACTGACAAAATTGGAAAAACGTCAAACAATTCTCTCAGCTGCTCATCTCCTTTTGTGAACAGATCCCTTATCAGGTCTTTGCTTCCATTTACCTCGCTAGGACTACTTAGCACATTGTTTTTCTCACATAAACATTTGTTATATTTTTGTATATATGTGTGTGTGTTTCTTTTATTTAAAAAAAAAAAAAAAAATCCTGCTCTTTAATAGTAGTTGCTTCCAGGGAGAAGAACTTGAACTTGGTGGCTAAGGAACAGGGGTAAAAGGAGATTTTATTTCCATTGTACACTACATTGTACCTTTTGGATATTTATAGTACTTATGAATTATATTTTCAAGTTAATTAATTGACTTACTTTTAAAATTATTTCAGATTAAAAGAAATTCCACCTCTCCTTATGCAGGGTCAAAAGCACCAGCTTTTGGCCAAAAAGCATATGAAAAGCTACTCAACATCATTAGCCTTCAAAGAAATGCTAATCAAAACGTCAGTGAGATACTTCATACTGCCTAGGATGGCTAAGATAAAAAAGACAGACAATGCAAGTGTTGGCACGAATATGGAGAAATTGGAACCCTCACACATGGCTGGAGAGATTGTAAAATGGTTCAGCTACTTTGGAAAAAGTTTGGCAGTTCCTCAAAAAATTAAACAGAGTTACCATACGACCTATCAATTTTGCAGAGAATTGAAAACATATTCACCAAAAAAAGTGTGCATGAATTTTGATAGTATTATTTATAATAATAAAAAACTGAAAATAACTCAAATGTCTATCAACTAATAAACAAAATACGGTATATATATATACAATAGAGAATTATTAATCAATAAATCTCAAAGGATTTCTTTTTGAAGGTGGAGACACGTGCCAAAATTAGTACAAAAATATATGGTCATAAAAATAATGGTCATTTTTGAAAGAGTAGGGATAAAAATTAAAGGTACGGCCTTTTAAAAAGTTGAGGAGGTAACGGTCCTATCAGATATCAAAATCCGTTATAGACTACGCTGACGACTAGCGTGGGCACAGGTGTCTCACAACAACTGGTCAGAATAAGGAGGCCAGAGGCAGGTTTACACGTGCTTGGTGGGTTTTAAGGATTTACTAGACATTAAAGACAGCATTTCAACTGAAAAGGTAAAGGACGGGTGGGTTCGTAACGAATGTTGGAGTAGTTGTTAGAACAGTAGAAAAAATAAAGTTAGATTCCTACCTTACAGCTATACTCAAAAGCTTGGTAGATTCAAGATTTAAATGTAAATTTTTTAAAAAATCTGTAAATTACAGACAGAAAATATATTTTCTCTCAGATTATTTATATAATCTTGAATACAGGATGCCTTTATTTTTAGAATTGCAACATAGGCAGACTTTTTTTTTTTTTTAAATTGACACATTTGACTACTCTTAAAAAAAAAGAGGAAGACCCTCAGCAAGGTAGATTGACACAGTGGCTGCAACAATGAGCTCAAGCATAACAACGATTGTGAGGATGGCTCAGGACCAAGCAGCATTTTCTTTCTGTTGTACATAGGGTAACTATGAGTCGGCACTGACTCAAGGACATCTAACAACGACAACAAAAATCTTTATGCCCAAAACATAAAATTTAAAATGAAGACAAATCGGGGGAAAACTACTTAGAATATATTTGAGAAATATATACCAAAAACAAAAAAACCAAACCCATTGCCGTCAAGTGAGGGCTCTTAAAACTCAATAAAAGAAATGCTAGAACTCAATATTTCATGTTCAGAGGACATAAACAGGCAGTTCATAAAAAGACCCTATACGTGGCCACTAAACATTTTTAAAAATCCAGGCTCACTGGAAATAAAAAAAAAAAAAAGTGCAAGTTGAAAACAAGATTCTATTTTTATTTATTAGATTAGTAAAGATGGAAAAAAAGATATACTGAGGGCAAAGGCTGTGGGAAACGACCTTCTCAAACACTGCTAGTGGAATACACACTCTTTGATCCAGAAATCCCACGTCTAAGAATTCGTCCTAGGGAAATAGCCAGTTATTTGTACAAAGATTTGTTTACAAGGATGTTCATTGCAGCATTGTTTAGAAAAGTTAAAAAAAAAAAAAGGAACCAATATAAATGTTTAATAGGCCATTGATTACATAAATTATAATATACCAATACTATAAAAGTCTATGCATCTATTAAATAATACTTTAGTTATTTTCAATAGTGTTCTATTGACATGAATGATATTTATTGCATGTTGGTAACTATAAAATGGCATAAGTATGTTTTGTAAAGATTATAACTGACTTACATACTATTTTGGCAAAAGTCTGGAAGTAAATAAAACTACTAATAGTATCTGGTGGCAGGAATAGGGTTTTTTTAAATTTATCCTTTTTCCACTTTTCTACAATTATGTAATAAAGTTTTTTTTTTTAACAAAAGGTGATAAAATTAAGGGGACTAAATGGGGAAATAACCATTAAAAATAAAAATTCTAAAAACAGGTTTGCTTCGCGATGAGATTAATCTCTGTAGGTTAGACAATGCTGGTGCTGTGAAAATGCTGAACTGTAGCTAACCAACGGATGGGGAAGGGCGGCCTGAGCAGTCTTTGTGAACTCCTGCCTCCACAGTACTGTTTCTAAAATCTTGCTAATGGTCATAAAGGGTCTAGAAATGGGAAGGCACAATCAGTTTTACAGTGATGGCAACAGCTTGGCAGACAGGATCTGTGATCGGGGACTGTTCTGTGTATGATACATCAGATCAGCATCAAAGGCCTAGTTTTTGGATGCAGCCACAAACCTCTCCTGGGAATTCTTAAGGAATGCTAGGGAGCTGGCTTTTTCATTGTACTGTGTATTCTTTGTTTCTTCCAATAACACTCTGCTTCCTGCTGTTATACTTCTTCAAGTAACAAGAATAGATTCTAGAATAATTGGATCAAAACTTTGTTCTCTCGTATTACAATGCATTCGGAGGTCAGTTACAGTGAGCAAGGAGACTATTATTGCCTGTGATAGCCAAAAATATGTGGTGCCTAAGAGACTTAAGGGGAACTCTCTCTTCCAGAGTGCCTGTGATATGTACAAGTGTGCCCTGGGAGTGTCTGATACAGTGTTTTCTGTGCTTTGGGCATCATCCACCACGTTTGCCTTTGACACTCTACCTTAACCTACACAAAAGGTAGAGAAATCTGTATGATTTGGCTATTTATTATTTGAACATGTTATTGGTGAGTTCTACTAGTGTCTTAGGAGTCCCTGGATGACACAAATGGTTAAGTGCTAGACTACTAACTGAAAGTTGACTGTTCGAACCTACCCAGGGGAGCCTCGAAAGAAAGGCCTGGCAATCTGCTCCCAAAAGGCCACAGCCCTGAAAACCCTACGGGGCAGCTCTACTCTGCATACGTGGCCTTGCCATGAGTTGGAATTGACTAGACAATTGGTTTGGTGTTGCGGATTTTTTTTGTTTTTTAATTGTTTGTTACTAGCGTCTTAGATTGGGTTTCCCAGGAAACAGACTCTGCAACAGAGATTTGTGTGTGCAGGCAGCCTACAACTCCTGAAAGGAAATGAGGCAAGCAGGGCAAAGGCAGAAGTTTGGTCTCAGCTGACCGCATGGGCAGCTGGGGAGGTGGGATAGGTCATCCAAGTTGTCTCAACTTGAGGCAAGGGGCTGGGTCTTTGTAACAATGCCACCCCACCTCCTCCACCACCCACCCCTGCGTGGACAGTGGACCTGACCTCATCAAGGCAGCTTCCTTCCCAGGGAGCACTCTGACACCTGGGGCTGTGAGAGCCTCCAGCCCGAGGAGGAATCTGGGCTGGCAATCACAGCAAGCATGCCAACAGTACCACCCTGGCTGACGTTTGCATTGTGGCATTTCTGACTTCGGTCCTACTGGGGGTAAACACACAGGACAAACCAGTAGTTGAAGGTAGAATTCTTAGAGAGCAGTTTAGCATTTTTACCAACAAATACTGATTTAGCTTCTAGAAAATAAAGCGGGAAAACGGCTACTCTTCATTTCTTGCTCCTTACCAGTCCAGGGTATGGAGGAAGCCATTCTATTAATATGGTGTGAACTCCATGCCCAGGAGAAAATGTTTCAGTCAGGTGTTTCTCTGCGCTTCTGCCACTGCAGCTTTCTGTCCTTGCGCACTTTGCTCAGGACACCAAAAAGGCCACTCAGAGCAAGCCTGCTTAAGCGTCACAGTAAGTAGTAAAATAGCTTTGATTGGAACTTTACCTTAAAATGAAATAAAAATTATGAAAATCTGTTTATTTCACTTTTTATTTAACATATTGGAGACTGTAATGACAACTCTCCACGTATTCTTAAAATTAAGAATAAAGCAAGTGATTGACTAGAATGTTTAACACAATTTTCCCTGCAAAATTTATAATAGACAGACGACTTTCTTCACTTGATGTTTTATTTGTGCAACATGATACTGAAGACAGACATTTTTACAAAAATGTTTGAGGATTTTATTAACTTCCCAAAAGCCTCTCAGCCCTTTCATACTGAACTCATTTCCCTTGGAAACGTGTCTGCTGTCGTCATCCTTACTGATGTTTCTCTCCAGCTTGGACATCTCCACTTGGATGGCTAAGAGACTAGTTAGTCTTAAGATGTTCAAAACAAAACTCTTGATTCCCAACTTCCCCTGCCTGCCCGCTCCACCCCACCTTCTCACCTTCTCCAGTTGCTCAAGACAAATAGCTGGGAATTAGTCTCGGTTTTTATTCTCACAAGCTGCACCCATCAGCAAGTCCAATTGTCTCTCCCTCCAAAACACATCTCCAAACTGACTGCCCCTCACCACCTCCACTGCTGCCTCTCGGTGCTAGCCTTTATCATCACTTGACTGAACTACCTTAGTGGTTCCCCAGATGGGCTCCCAGCTTCTGTCCTTACACCCCCGCAATCCACTCTCCACACGGCAGCCAGAGGGATTGTGTAATAGATGTGTTTTTGTTAGGTGCTTCATTCACGTAGTTCAAAATCTAATGCACTATAAAAATTACACTCTGAGGTGATGAAAAACTCGGAAATAGATAATGGTGTTGTACAACATGGTGAATGTATTAATGCCACTGAATCGTACAGTTAAAAATGGTTAAAACGACCATTTTTATGTATCTTTTACCACAATAATATATATGTGTGTGTGTATGTACACATACATATGGAGAAAGTCTTGCACCGACCCCTGTACCCCACCCCAACTGTCTCAGTTTGCTGGTGCTGCTGAAATGTGAATATCATATACATGTATGTACACATATATATGGGGGAAGTCTTGTACCCACTCCTGCACCCTACCCCAACTGTCTCAGTTTGCAGAGCTGCTGGAACATGAATATCACCAGTAGGTGACTTGACACAACAGAAATTGGTTTTCTCAAAGTTTAGGCTGGAAGTCCAAATTCAGGATGCCAGCTCTGGGGGATGGCTCTCTCTCTGGCACTGGGGGAAAATCCTGGCCTCATGTTCCGTAACCGCTTGGAGATCTCCTGGCATCTATCTTTCCCTCTGTTTGTGCTGCTTGTCTCTGTGCCTAATCTGCTCTTTTTATATTTCAAAAACAGTTAAGATTAAGACACAGCTCACACTGATAAGACCTCATTAACATAACAAAGAAAAGCCTAGTCCCAAATGGGATTACAACCACAGGAATAGGGATTAGGATCCCAACACATGTTTTGGGGGTACATGATTCAGTCGCTAACACCAGCCCTCTTACAATAATCACTTCATTGGTATCTTTTTCTTTCTTTCTCTCTTCCTTTCTTATTCTTTTAGGGTTTTTGAGGCAATGCAAGCAAATACAAATATATTATCTCCCATCTTATTACACAAAGTATATTTTCTCCCATCCTACTAATATATGTTGTTTTTGTTGTTAGGTGCCATCGAGTCAGTTCCGACTCATGGCAACCCTATGCACAACAGAATGAAACACTACCTGGTCCTGTGCCATCCTTACAATCGTTGTTATGCTTGAGCTCATTGTTGCAGCCACTGTGTCAGTCCACCTCGTTGAGGGCCTTCCTCTTTTCCGCTGACCCTGTACTCTGCCAAGCATGATGTTTTTCTCCAGGGACTGATCCCTCCTGACAACATGTCCAAAGTATGTTAGACACAGTCGCACCATCCTTGATTATAAGGAGCATTCTGACTGTACTTCTTCTAAGACAGATTTGTTCATTCTTTTGGAAGTTCATGGTATATTTAATATTCTTTGCCAACACCACAATTCAAAGGCGTCAATTCTTTTTTGCTCTTATTCATTGTCCAGCTTTCACATGCATATGATGCAACCGAAAACACCATGGCTTGGGTCAGGTGCATCTTAGTCATCAAGGTAACATCTTTGCTCTTCAACATTTTAAAGAGGTCCGTTGCAGCAGATTTACCCAGCGCAATGCGTCTTTTGATTTGGCTGCAGCTTCCATGGCTGTTGATTGTGGATCCAAGTAAAATGAAATCCTTGACAACTTCAATCTTTTCTCCGTTTATCATGATGTTGCTCATTGGTCCAGTTGTGAGGATTTTTGTTTTCTTTATGTTGAGGTGCAATCCATACTGAAGGCTGTGATCTTTGATCTTCATCAGCAAGTGCTTCAAGTCCTCTTCACTTTCAGCAAGCAAGGTTGGGTCATTTTACTAATATATGCACTGTTCCATATATTGTTTGTTTGGGGTTTGTTTGTTTGTTTTTCACTTACTGACATGTCCTAGAGCTCATTCCACATCCCTACCTAGAGATCTTCCTATTTGTTTGGACAACTGGACGGCATGCCGCCGTTTATTTAGCCAAGCCTCTTTTGCTGGACACGGCGATTGGGGGCAACCTTTTGCTCTTACAAATAATACAACAGTGAATAACCTTGTACATGTATCATTTCATACACGTGAGATGTATCTGTAGGTTACAGCCACAGATATAAGATTGTGAGACCATAAGTTTTATTGTATTTGCCAGTTTCAAACTGAAAATCGTAGAGATAAATCTGATTGTTACTTCCCCACCTTAATGGCCTCCAAAGGTCTCCATCACAGTGAGAATGAAAACCACTAGTGAGGCCCTTGCCTTCCCCTCCGATATCACCCACATCTTCCCCCTGCTCTCACTATAGCTACCCACATAGGTCTTTCATCAACTTCATAAAATCCTGCACATTTGCAAAGTGTACAGTTTCACTTTGCATTGCGTTTGTATCGTATGGTGTGTAAAATCCAGAAACCAGCCAGAGACCTGACAAAGGGCAAATAGACGCTAATGTTCAATGGAGATGAGCGTTGGAGTGGGTATTCTTTTCACGCCTAGTCATCTGATAAGCAAATATTTCTAGGTTGTGACGTCCTTAATCTCCCACACAGCTTCAGTCTTCAGGGACTCAGATCATGAGTGCTGAGATAATGAGGACTCTCTATCATGCCGTGGCAATGTGACCACGACCCCAGACCTCGCCTGACAGAAAGGTGACACGGTCGGGGAGGAGCACAGAGCTGGGAGTTATGAGTCCTGGGCTCTGCTGCAGACTCTGCTTCTAAGCTGTGGCGGCCTAATAAAAACCAGTTGCTGAAGAGTCAGTTCTGACTCGTGGCGACCCCATGTGTGTCAGAGTGGAGCTGTGCTCCATGGAGTCCCCAGTGGCTGATTTTTTGGAAGTAGATCTCCAGGTCTGTCTTCTGAGGTACCTCTGAGTGGGTTCAAACCACCAATCTTTTGGCTAGTAGTTGCTCTCTTAACCATTTGTGCCACTCAGAAACTCCTTTTTTCCCCAATAAAGGGAACAAATTGTATGTTTAACCCTTTTCTCCATGACGTACCAAGTACTAGTTGCTGTCAAGTCAGTTCGTACTCATGGAGACTCCATGTGTGTCAGAATAGAACTGTGTTCCATAGGGTTTCCAATGGCTGATTTTTCAGAAGCAGGTTGCCAGGCCTTTCTTCCAAGGCACCTCTGGGTGGACTTGAACCTCCAATCTTTAGGCTAACAGTCAAGCATGTTAACAATTTGTCCCACCCGAGGAGTCCTGCAAGGGCTTAGGCAAGCCATGTAACCTTTCCTGTCTTTTTATATTTGTATGAAAAAGGAAGAAAATGAAAGGAATCATGATTCCCAACCTTTTCAGTCACCAGAGATTCTTTTTGTCATCCCCTCGTCACTCCCTTTTCAAAATGTTGAGAAACTTGCTGTTCCAAAATTCGTTAGCAACTAGTTCATGTCAATCATTTTGAATTAATCAAAGGCATATAATTTCCAAGTCTGCTTAACATTAAATAATCAATTGACATTGGCTGAGTTGATGTGATACCATCCAAAGCAAAGAAATTTCATGTTTTAATTTGCCTAGGTGGCCTTAACCTTGGGTAAATACCTTTTAATGTTTAGTCTCTCAGAATAGAGACCCTGCAGGTTGGGAATCTCTGAATCAAATTGACTAGAAGTTTCCTTACCATTCTGGGAGTCTTTAGTTTTTATATGATCATCCGGTCCATTGGTCTTTCTGATGGTACCCTGGGGCTCAGCAGAATGGGCAAAAAGGGGGTAAAGCAAGAGGTTTTAGGACCCCAATTCCAATTCATCTAGAGTAGCTCCACTTTTATCTGTTCTGTGTATTTGGATGAAGCCTAAGATTTTGTTTGAAGACAGGGTTTAATCAGTTAAAAAATAATTTGAAAAAATATGACTTGATTACACTTAATTAAATACATGAGAATAAAGAGGTCTAGAAAAGTTACATGAAATTTGCCCAAGGCTACAGAGCTAATTGAACACTGTGGAAATAAAAATTATAAAAGTAAAACCTTGAGTCGCTCTTGGTTTAGAAACAATCTGTGGGTCACCACGGTATTTGGCGAGAAGCATTGGGGTGGAAGTTTTTTCACACACAGATGGAGAATTGAAATTCCTGTGTGTGTTACTATGGTTTAGCAAGACAAGGAAGAGAGGGCAGGAGAATATTTGTATAGTGGGAACCACAGTAGAGTAATGAACAAAGAGACCTGTTAGGAGACACGCCAGGCAGAGGAAAGGTCTTAAAGAAAAAAAAAATTCAGTTTAAATCTATAGGGGCTCTGTCCCTGGTAGTCACACTATTGCTCGCTTCGGTGATCATGGAAGAGGGGCCAAGAGCCCCTCCACCTCCAAGATTAACCGGAAGGTTTTTGTTTCATTTCCCAGATTAAGCATGAGATTACCACTTAGCTTCGAAAACCTGTGGCTATAGGAATTGTGTTAATTTAATCTATAAAACATATTTGTAAAGCCAATTGGTTGAATTTGTTCAACTTATGCTGTTAATAAATTCAACAGTCTTATGATAACTTGGAGCCCTGGTGGCATAATGGTTAAGACCTTGGCTGCTAATGAAGAGATCTGCAGTTCAAATCCACCAACTTCTCCTTGGAAACCCCGTGAGGCAGTTCTACTCTGTCCTATAGGGTTGCTAGGAATCGGAATCCACTCGACAGCAATGGGTTTGTTTGTTTTATGATAACTTACCCATGGCTGTGTTAGAAAGCTACAGACCATCTGGTTCTGGATTTCTCCTTGAAGACTATTTGAAATAAAGGGTGTCTTCAGCAGATTTGGGAGCCTCTGCATGGTGCAAACAGTTAACACACTTAGCTGCTAACTGAAAGATTGGAAGTTCGAGTCCACCTAGAGTTACTTTGGAAGAAAGACCTGGCAATCTATTTAAAATAATCAGCCATCAAAAACCCTGTAGAAGGGGACATCTACGTCAATTGGCATAATAAAATCTATTAAGAAAACATTCTGCATCCCACTTTGAAGAGTGGCACCTGGGGTCTCAAATGCTAGCAAGCAGCCATCTAAGGTGCATCAATCGGTCTCAACCCACCTAGATCAAAGGAGAATGAAGAACACCAAGGACACAAGGCGATTACGAACCCGAGAGACAGAAAGGGGCACATGAACCAGAGACTACATCATCCTGAGACCAGAAGAA
Source organism: Loxodonta africana (assembly GCF_030014295.1). NCBI lineage: Eukaryota > Metazoa > Chordata > Mammalia > Proboscidea > Elephantidae > Loxodonta > Loxodonta africana. The sequence goes on from NC_087358.1 coordinate 73,512,309, forward strand.
CTAGATGGTGCCCGGTTACAACCGATGACTGCCCTGACAGGAAACACAACAGAGAACCCCTGAGGGAGCAGGAGAGCAGTGGGATGCAGACCCCAAGTTCTCATAAAAAGACCAGACTTGATGGTCTGACTAGACTAGAAGGACTCCAGAGGTCATGGCCCCCAGACCTTCTGTTGGCCCAGGACAGGAACCATTCCCAAAGCCAACTCTTCAGACATGGATTGGACTGGACAATGGGTTGGAGAGGGATGGTGGTGAGGAGTGAGGTTCTTGGATCAAGTGGACACTTGCAACTATGTTGGAATCTCCTGCCTGGAGGGGAGATGAGAGGGTAGAGGGAGTTAGAAGCTGGTGAAATGGACACGAAAACAGAGAATGGAGGGAGAGAGCAGGCTGTCTCATTAAGGGGAGAGTAACTGGGAGTATGTAGCAGGGTGTATATAAGTTTTTGTGTGAGAGACTGACTTGGTTTGTAAACTTTCACTTAAAGCACAATAAAAATTATAAAAAAAACAAAAACAAAAAAACCCCGTTGAGTACAGTTCTACTCTGACTCACAGGAGGTCGCCAGGAGTCGGAATTGACTCAATGGCAACTTGTTGGTGAACAGTTTCAAATCCAAACATTATAAGAGGCCTCACTCGTCCTCAGCACCAATCAAGAGCCAGGCTTTCTTCTAAGCATTGAGGATGCAACAATGAACATTTGGAAAAGTGCCCAGCTTCCATGGACTAGAATCAGATCTCTTGATTTCTGGTCCAACACTGTTTCCATTACATTGTGCAAAGTTGAAGGCTGGCTCAACTGTTTTGAGAGTACCTGTCATTACAGAGTATCCTTACATCTCCTCCACGTTATTTATTCATTTATTCAACAAATATTTGTTGAGTAGCTTCTATAACCGGGCTCTACACCAAGCGCTGGGCGCTGTAATATAAATTGGCTCTCAAGGCACTCCCGGACTTGTGGGGACATAGACTCTTAAATAAATCTCAGACCAGCACGGTAAGTGCAACATGGAGGAAGGAACAAGGTACAGACATAACACAGGGTAGCAACTCATCAGCTCTCTCTGGGGTGATATCAAAACAGTCATAGAGGTTTCCCAGGCCAACAAGGACAGTGGGAGTGGGAACAGCATATAGAAAGGTTCAGAAGCAAGAGAGGACATGGCACTTTCTGAGAACTATAAGCTGTTTGGTATTGAAGGAGTATCAAGCACGGATGGATGGGAGGCAGGAAATTGGTGGAATTTCTATCTAATGGCTTCTGTTTTCTCAACGAGATAAGAGAGACAACATTTTTTTTTTCCTTGATGCATAAACATTTTATTAGTAATCAGATAGCTGTTCCTCCAGGGCTCTGAGCACTCCACTAAATTAAGCATTTCTAGTTGAAGAACTAGAAATGAATATGGAACAAATGCCCCATTGCAACCTCACGGGCAGAAGGTCCCTGTGCATGGCAGTTGCACTACTGTGGACTTGAAGAGCTGCAAGTGTGTGAAACCCAGGAACTCCCTAGGCACAGGAGTGGTACCAGGAGGGCGACAATTCTGTGCCACGAGGGGCTCTTCAGGTCCCTAGGGCAGGAAGTGTATGATGATTGATGAGAGGCAGAATCAGTGACCTGAAGGACAACTGGGCTCTGTAGTTGGAAGAACTGATTGTTATATTACTGTTTTAAAGTACATATAATATAAAACATATACACAAAGTAGAACTGACCCATAGGGTTTTCTAGTCTATAATTTTTATGGGAGTAGATTGCCAGTTCTTTCTCCCACAGAGCCACTGGGTGGGTTTGAACCAGCAACCTTTTGGTCAGCAGTGGAGCACTTAACCATTGTGTCACCAGGGCTCCATATATTTATGTTATATATGTGATATATGGAAACCCTGGTGGCATAGTGGTTAAGTGCTACAGCTGCTAACCCAAGCGCCGGCAGTTCAAAATTCCGCCAGGCGCTCCTTGGAAACTCTATGGGGCAGTTCTAATCTGTCCTATAGGGTCGCTATGAGTCGGAATCGACTCGACGGTACTGGGTTTGTTTTTGATGTGATATATGTTGTTGCTGTTGTTGTTAGGTGCCATCGAGTCGCTTCTGACTCCAGCGACCCTATTCACAACAGAACGAAACACTGTCCGGTCCTGCGCCATCCTTACAATCGTTGTTATGCTTGAGCTCATTGTTGAAGCCACTGTGTCAATCCACCTCATTGAGGGTCTTCCTCTTTTCTGCTGACCCTGTACTCTGCCAAGCATGATGTCCTTCTCTAGGGACTGATCCCTCCTGACAACATGTCCAAAGTATGTAAGACGCAGTCTCGCCATCCTTGCCTCTAAGGAGCATTCTGGCTACACTTCTTCCAAGATAGATTTGCTCGTTCTTTTGATAGTCCATGGAATATTCAATATTCTTTGCCAATGCCACAATTCAAAGGCCTCAACTCTTCTTCAGTCTTCCTTATTCATCGTCCAGCTTTCACACGCATATGATGCAATTGAAAATACCATGGCTTGGGTCAGGCACACCTTAGTCTTCAGGGTGACATCTTTGCTCTTCAACACTTTAAAGAGGTCCTTTGCAGCAGATTTTCTCAATGTAATGCGTCTTTTGATTTCTTGACTGCTGCTTCCATGGCTGTTGATTGTGGATCCAAATAAAATGAAATCCTTGACAACTTCAATCTTTTCTCCGTTTATCATGATGTTGTTCATTGGACCACTTGTGAGGATTTTTGTTTTCTTTATGTTGAGGTGCAATCCGTACTGAAGGCTGTGGTCTTTGATCTTCATTAGTAAGTGCTTCAAGTCCTCTTCACTGTCAGCAAGCAAGGTTGTGTCATCTGCATAACGCAGGTTGTTAATGAGTCTTCCTCCAATCCTGATGCCCCATTCTTCTTCATATAGTCCAGCTTCTCGTATTATTTGTTCAGCATACAGATTAAATAGGTATGGTGAAGGAATACAACCTGGATGCACACCTTTGCTGACTTTAAACCAATTGGTATCCCCTTGTTATGTCCGAACAAATGCCTCTTGGTCTATGTAAAGGTTCCTTATAAGCACAATTAAGTGTTCTGGAATTCCCATTCTTTGCAATGTTATCCATAGTTTCTTACGATCCACACAGTCAAATGCCTTTGCATAGTCAATAAAACACAGGTAAACATCCTTCTGGTATTCTCTGCTTTCAGCCAGGATCCACCTGACATCAGCAATGGTATCCCTGGCTTCACGTCGTTTTCTGAAACCAGCCTGAATTTCTGGCAGTTCCCTGTTGATACACTGCTGCAGCTGTTTTTGAATGATCGTCAGCAAAATTTTGCTTGCGTGTGATATTAATGATATTGTTCTATAATTTCCACATTCGGTTGGATCACCTTTCTTGGGAATAGGCATGAATACGGATCTCCTCCTGTCAGCTGGCCAGGAAGCTGTCTTCCACATTTCTTTACATAGACGAGTGAGCACCTCCAGTGATGCACCTGTTTGTTGAAACAGCTCAATTGATATTCCATCAATTACTGGAGCCTTGTTTTTCACCAATGCCTTCAGGGCAGCTTGGACTTCTTCCCTCAGTAACATCAGTTCCTGATTATATGCCACCTCTTGAAATGGTTGAACATCAACTAATTCTTTTTGATATAATGACTACGTGTATTCCTTCCATCTTCTTTTGATGGTTCCTGCATCGTTTAATACTTTCCCCATGGAATCCTTCACTATTGCAGAATAGACTCAGAGACACAGACATGAGGGAAGACAGACGCCAGGGTATGTCAAGGAATGCCCGCGGCTACCTACAAGGAAGGACCCTCACCTACAGCCAATGTCCTGATTTGAATTTCTAGCCTCCAAAACCACAAGACCCTGAGTCCAGTTCTTTAAAGCCACTCATTTATGATATCTGTGCCACAGCAGCCCTAGGGAGCTAAGACACAGGGTATGTACAACAGCTGGCATGTTCAAAGTCACTGGCGGTACAAACAATTGATGCACTCTGGTGCTAATCAAAAGGTTGTAGGTTCAAGTCCATCAAGAGGCCTTCAGAAGAACGGCCTGGCAATCTACTTCTGAAAAATCGACGCTTGAAAACCTTATGGAGCCCAGTTCTATACCCAGTCAGTGTCAACTCAACAGCAACTGGGTTTTGGCATGTTAGATAGACATAAGTGCTAAAAAGATAAAGAAACAGGGAAGAGGAATGAGGATTTGGAGGTTACAATGTTAGCTAGAGGCCAGGTAAAGCCTTGCTGATATCTGGTGGAAGAAGATTCCAAGCAAGGAACAATAAATACCTACTGTGTTTGTGGAACAGTGAGGAGGCCAGTGAGGCCAGAGCAGCGTGAATCCCTGGTAGAGCAGCGGGGTCAGGAAGGTGGGGTAGGGTGGACAGATTTAACAAATGAAAATGTAGGGTGCTAAGTCAAACTTGAACCCCACACAAGTGAGAAAAAACTTTTTGACTATGAGTATATCCCAAATGGAGCCCTGGTGGCACAGTGGTTAAGAGTTTGTCTGCCAACCAAAAGGTCAGCAGTTCTAATTCACCAGCCAGTCCTTGGAAACCCAATGGGGCAGTTCTACTCTGTCCTACAGGGTTGCTATGAGTCAGAATGGACTTGAAGGCAATGGGTATATCCCAAATATTGCATGGGATATATTCATACTAACCAATTATGTGTTGTTTATCTGAAGTTCAAACCCAACTTGGCGCCCTACATTTTATCTGGCAACCCTGAGGAGAGAATGAGTTTTAGATAGTGGGCAGCTTCCTAGGTGAGCCTGAGGCTTTGACTTTCACTCTGGGTTAGATAGGAGCTGTACTGGCACCATAGGGCTACCATAACTACAAACTGGGTGCCTTCAAACCACAGATATTTACTGTCTCACAGGTCTGGAGACCAGAAGACCAAATTCAGGGTGTTGGCAAGGCCATACTCTCTCTAAAGGCTCTAGAGAAAGACCCTCCTTTGCCTCTCCCAGCTTCTGGTAGACCCAAGTGTTTCCTTCCTCCGTCTTCACATCCCATCTTCCCTCTGTGTTTCTCTGTCTCTGTGTGTCTTCCTATAAGGACACCAGCCCTGTTAGATTAAGGCCCACCCACTCCTGAAATTTGTCCATTTCCTCAAGGTTCTTAAATTTGTTGGAGTACAATTTTTCATAGTATTCTGTTATAATCCTTTTTTTATTTCAGTTGGGTGTTGTAACATCACCCATCTCATTTCCTATTTGGGTTATTTTCATTTTCTCCTGTGTCAATTTGGCCAGTGGTTTGTTGATTTTATTAATCCTTTCAAAGAGTCAGCTTCTAGTCTTGTTGATTCTTTCTATTGTTTTTCTGTTCTCTTTCATTTATTTCTGCTCTGATCTTTATTATTTCCTTTCTTCTGGTGACTATGGCCTTCTTTTGCTGCTCTTTTTCTATTTGTTCATGTAGTGGAATAATGTTTTGATTTTGGCCATGTTCTTCTTTTTTGATGTGTGTGTTTATAGCTGTAAGTTGCCCCCTGAGTACTGCTTTTGCTATGTCCCAAAAGTTTTGGTATGTTGTGTTTTCGTTCTCCTTTGATTCTAGGAATTTATTTCATCTTTATTTTTTTAATCTTATAGTGTTTTAGGTGAAAGTTTAAACTCATATTAGTTTCTCCTTCAAAAATTTATACACAAATTGTTTTGTGACATTGGTTGTAATCCCTGAAATGTGTCAGCACTCTCCCCTTTCCCTTTACACTACTGGTTCCCCATATCCATTTGTCCAGGTTTCCTGTCCCTTCCTGCCTTCTTGTCTTTGTTTTTGGGTAGGTGTTGCCTATTTGGTCTCATATATTTGATTGAACTAAAAAGCAGAGAGATGGAGGTGGAATCAATGTGGCGCCGTAGACAGATGCACCATTATGTCCCTCTGCAGCAAAGAACTGAAAAACTAAGTAAAATAAACACAAACGTCAACCCTAAAACTGTAAGCATCAAATGAAGGGATAAAAAAATAGATCAAACACCGAAAGGAGGAGGAAACTGAAGGATAACAGACAACAAGGAGAGATACAGAGTGCAGGTCCCCTGCCAACTAACACAGCACAGCACCGTCAGCTTGGAGCACAGTGAGCAATGACCCCAGATAGGAGTATGAAAGGCAACTTCATGAAGTTCCTAACAGGAAACAGAGTACTCGGTAACCAGAGAAACACACTTTCCCACACCTTACTGTTCCGCCCCATATGCCACTTCCATGCTTTCCCGCTGAGCCACGCCAAACAGCCTTAGCTAGAGTGTCACTGGCCCATTGCCAGCCCTGGTGCACCCTGCCGGCTCTGCCGGGCCGTATTTTTCCCGTTTTCTTCTTTGCTTTCTCCCTCCCATCGAGCCCCATACTCCACCTCTACCCATTCCCACCAGGCCACACTGCACAGCCTTAACTAGAGAGCCACTTGCCTACTGCTGCCCAGGTCCACCCCACCCCCACCCACAAGCCCCTGCTATGCTGCCATTTTTTCCTTTTTTTAATTTCTCCCTCCCACGTTGCCCTATATGTCACCTCCCCTCCTTTCCAAATGGCCCCAGTCTCCACTTCACCTCTCCCCCACTTGCCAACCCACACCAAGACACTAGTTTTTTTCTTTCCTTTTCTCTTTCTTCCTTTTCGTTCTTTCTCCCACCTGGCACTGTATGCCACCTTCCCCCTTCCTGCTGGACTTCACCACACTGCTGTGGCTAGAGAGTCACTGGTGCACTGGCCAGCCACTGCCCCAGGTCTGACCCACCTTCTCCCATGTCCCACACCATGCTGCCATTTTTTTTTCATTTTTTTCTCCCTCCCACCTAGCCCAACACATCACTTCCCCTACCTACCCACCGGACACTGGGTATGCCCCGCCCACACTCAACGGCCACTGCTGTGCCCCCATTTTTTGTCTCTTTTTTTCCTTTCTTACTTTGCTTTCTCCCTCCCATCTAGCTGCATATGTCACCTCCCCAACTTCCCATTGGCCTCCACCATGACACCACATATAGAATGCCACTGACACACTGGCCTGCATCCACCCTACAGACCCCACTTCGCCAGCTTTTTTTTTTTTTTTTCTTCTTTCTTTTCTTTCTAACATCCACCTAACCCTGTATGCCACCTCTCCCACTTTCTGCTGACCCCCAGGTCTGCCACACTCCCACCTGCCAGCTAGTCCTTTTTGTCATTTTTCTTTCTATTTCCTACCTAAACCCGTTTGCCACCCTTCCATTTCAAATGGTACTTACTGTGCTGCCACAACTACAGCATTCCCAGTGCTCAGGCCTGGTGCTACACTGGGCACACACAGCCCCTCTCCTTTTGACACTCGACTAGCTATTGAACGGTGGTAAGCAGGTCCATACCACTCCCCATCTGACACCCATGCCTATCTGGTGGGGGCTGTGAACACTTCCAAACCCTGGACCAACATCAGGAGGTAGACAGTGGATGCCCAGTCTGCTATCAGCTACCTCACCAAACCAGTGTAAAGCGAAATGGACTTACACTGCCTGCTGCTACCCTGCCCACCTGGACAAGTAGTGAGAGCTATTGTGCCCTCAGACGAGCAAGCAGCAAAGCATGCCTGGACCACCTCCCCAAACACATCAAAATAAAACAGTGAAATAGGATGGAAAAAAAGGAACATACAATCAATAAATAAAGAAAGTAAAACCTTAATGTCTGGAAGACAGCAGACAAAATCAAAATATGTGAAAAAGCAGGATAAGATAGCTCTAGGAAGTGGTCAAAATAAAGAATCAGATGACTTTCTAGTAGAAGAAAAGGCAGTGGAACTACCTGATATGGAACTCAAAAGATTAATATTCAGTGTTCTCCAAGAGATTAGGAAAGACATGAAGGAAAGCACAGACAAAACCAAGGAAAAATAGACAAAATCATGGAAAACACAGACAAAACATAACAAAAAAATAAAAATAAATTTTTTTAACAAACATCAAGAAAATCACAGACAAAGCAATAGAAGAATTCAAGAACAAAATATCAAAATCAATAATTAGGAATCATACAAAAACAGAAACTGGAAATGCAAAAGATAAACAACAGAACTTCAGAAATGGTCAACTCAATAGAAGATTTTAGGAGCATTTGAACCAATGGAAGACAGAATCAGTGAGATCAAAGACAAATCCATGACCACCAATTTGTTTGAGGAAAAATCAGAGAAAACAATGAAGAAAAACTAAGAATTATGTGGGACATAATCAAGAGCAAAAATTTGCATTGATCAGATTTCTAGACCAAGGGGAGTATATGGAAGACACAGAGAAGATTGCTAAAGATTTTCTGCTAGAAAACTTCCCAAATATCATGAAAGATGAAAACCTGACCTTCCAAAAAGCTTTACAAACTGCATATAGGATAGACCCAAAAAGAAAGTCACCAACACATATCATAATCATGCTTGTCAAAAACAAAGACAAAAAAAGAATCCTGAGAGCAGCTTGAGGGAAAAAAAAGTCACTTACAAAGGGAAAACGATAAGACTAAGATCTGATTACGCAGCAGAAACTATGCCTACAAGAAGGCAATGGGATGACATATGTAAAACTTTGAAAGAAAAACACTGCCAACCTAAAATAGTAATATATCCTGCAAAACTCTCTCAAATATAAAGGTGAAATTAGGATATTTCCATATAAACAGAAATTAAGGGAATTCATAAAAACCAAAACAAACTTATAAGAACTATTAAAGGGAATCCTTTGGTTAGAGAAGCAACAACATCAGACAACAACCAGAGTCCAGGACGCAGGACAGCATCAGCCAGACACCAACCTAGTAACAAACTCTCAATCATAAAACAAAGTTAAAAGATTTAAACATGGAAACAGAGATGTCAATTTGTAAGTGATGACAACGTCAAAACAATAAAGGGGGCATAAATAGTGTAGGTATCAAACTTTCAAATGGAGAGGAAAACAAGGTAATATCGAGTAATAAAAGACTGGTTCAAACTTAGGAAAATAAGAGTAAATTTCAAGGTAACCACAAAGACAGTTAACAAATCTACTCATCAGAATAAAAAAGAAGAAAAACAAAGTCTCAGTAAACACAAAATCTATAATAATGAAAGAAAAGATAATTCACAAACAAAAGGAAATCACGCAGGAAAGTAAGAGGAACAAAGAAAATGTCAGCACCACATAAAAAAGCACAACAATATGAAAGCAATAAACTCAAAGCTACTGATAATTACGCCAAATGTAAAAGGCTCAAGTGCACCTGTAAAGAGACAGAGAGTGGTAAAAAAACCCAGCCCAGTGCCATTGAATAGATTCCGACTCATAGCTACCCTATAGGACAGAGTAGAACTGCCCCCATACAGTTTCCAAGGAGCACCTGGTGGATTTGAACTGCCGACCCTTTGGTTAGCAGCCATAGCATTTAACCACTATGCAACCAGGGTTTCCAAGAGAGTGGTAGAATGGATAAAAAAAAGTATGACCAATAAATATACTGTCTACAAGAGACATACCTTAGACACAAAAACAAAAATATATTAAAAATCAAAGACTGGAAAAAATGACAAAGCAAACAGTAATCAAAAGAGGGCAGGAATGACAATGCTAATCTCAGTTAAAATAGACTTTAAGGCAAAATCAACCATAAAAGTTAAGGAAGGACATTATATAATGATTAAAGGAACGATCCACCATGAAGACATAACCTTAATAAATTATGCACCCAACACCAGGGCTCCAAAATACATAAAACACACTCTAACAGCACTGAAAAGAGAAATAGACAGGTCCACAATAATAGTAGGAGACTTCCACACACCACTCTTGGTAAAGCACAGAACATCTAGAAAGAAACTCAAAAAAGTTAGAGATGATCTAAAGTCCAAAATCAACCAGCTTGACCTCATAGACATATATAGAATGCCCCACCCAACAGCAGCAAAGTATACATTTTTTTCCCAATGCACGTGGAACATTCTTCAGAATAGGAAACACATGAGGCTGCAAAGTAACCCTCCATAAATTCTGAAGCATCGAATTAACATAAAGCATTCTCTTTGATCACACTGCCATAAATGTAGAAATCAGTAATAGGAAGAATAAGGGGAAAAAATCAAATACATGGAAACTGAATAACATATTGCTTAAAAAAAAAAATTGGGTAATAGAAGAAGTCAGCAAGGGAATAAAAAAATTCCTAAAATCAAATGAGGGTGAAAATACATCATGCCAAAACCTTTGGGACACAGCAAAGGCAGCGCTCAGAGGTCAATTTATAGTAATAAATGCACACATCAAAAAAGTAGAAAGGGCCAAAATCAAAACATTAGCCCTACAACTTGAACAAATAGAAAGAAAACAGCAAAAGAAGCCCACAGCCACCATAAAAAGAAAAAAAAAAAATTTTTTTTTACCACAAGGGAGGAAATAATAAAGATTAGAGCAGAAATAAATGAAATAGAGAACAGAAAAATAATAGAATCAAAAAGATCAGAAGTTGCTTCTTTGAAAAGATCAACAAAATTGGCAAACCACTGGCTAAACTGACAAAAGAAAAACAACAGAGGAAACAAATATCTCAAATAACAAGTGAGACGGTGTACATTAGTGCAGACCCAACTGAAATAAAAAGGATCATAACAGAATACTATGAAAAATTGTACTCCAACGAATTTGAGAACTTAGAGAAAATGGACAAATTTCTAGAAACACACTATCTACCTAAACTAACACAAGCTGGGACAGAAAATCTTAAAAGACCCAAACGAGAGAGGAGATTGCAGAGGTAATAAAAAATCTCCTAATGGAGAAAAGCCCTGGCCCAGGCAGCTTCACTGGAGAATTCTACCAAACATTCAGAGAAGAGCTCACACCAGTACTACTCAAACTATTTCAGAGCATAGAAAAGGAAGGAATATTCCTGAGTTCATTCTATGAAGCCAGCATAACCCTGATAACAAAGCCAGGAAAAGACACCATAAACAGTAAAATTACAGACCAATATCTCTCTGGAATATAGATGCAAAAACTCTCAACAAAATTCTAGCTAATAGAATTCAGCATCATATTAAAAAAAAAAAAATACACCATGATCAAGTGGGATTCATACCAGGTATGCAAGGATGCTTCAATATTAGAAAACCAACCAATGTAATCCACCATATAAATAGAACAAAAGAAGCAAATCACATGATAGTCTCAGTGGATGGAGACAAGCCACTTGATAAAGTCCAAAACTATTCCTGATTAAAAAAAAATCTCAATAAAATAGGAATAGAAGGGAAATTCCTCAACATAATAAAAAGCATCTACACAAAAACAACAGCCAACATCATTCTCAAGGGAGAGAGGCAGAAAGCATTTCCCCTGAGAACAGGAATAAGACAAGGATGCCCTTTATCACCACTCCTGTTTAACATTGTGCTGGAAGTCCTAGCTGGAGCAATAAGGCAAGAAAAAGAAATAAAGGGCATCCAAATAAAGAACCCCACTGATTCCACAAGAAAACTATCGGAACTAATAGATTCAGCAGTGTAGCAGGACACAAGATTAACATACAAAAACCAGTTGGATTCCTATACACCAGTGAAAGAGAACTTCAAAAAGGAAACTGGGAAAAAATACCATTTATAATAGTCTCTAAAAAAAATAAAATACTTAGGAATAAATCTAACCAGGGACATTAAAGAAAACTACAAAACACTCTTCCAAGAAACCAAAAGAGACATGCATAAAGGGGAAAATATACCAAGTTCATGATTAGGAAGACTCAAAATTGTGGAAATGTCAATCCTACCCAAAGTGATCTACAGATATAAAGCAGTTTCAATCTAAATACCAACAGCATTCTTTAACAAGATGGAAAAACTAATTACCAACTTTATATGGAAATGAAAGACGCCCTGGCGAAGCAAAGCTTTACCAAAGAGAAAGAACAAAGTATGAGGCCTCACACTACCTGATCTCAGAACCTAGTATACAACCACGGTAGTCAAAACAGCGTGGTACTGGTACAATGACAGACACATAGACCAAAGGAACTGAATTAAGAACTCAGACATAAATCCCTCCACCCGACGGCAGCGGGGTTATGGTCAGCTGAACTTTGACAAAGGACCCAATTCATTACATGGGGAAAAGACAGTCTTTTTAACAAAAGGCGCTGACAAAACTGGATGGACATCTGTAAAAAAAAGAAAAAAAATAAGATCCATACCTCACACCATACACAAAAACTAACTCAAAGTGGATCAAAGACCTAAATACAAAATCTAAAACAATAAAGATCATGGGAGAAAAAATAGGGACAACATTAATGGCCCTAATACATGGCATAAATACAATATAAACCATAACTAACAATGCACAAACACCAGAAGATAAACTAGATAACTGGGACCTCCTGAAAACTGGACACTTATGCTCATCAAAAAAGTAAAAAGGTAACTGGGAGCTCCTAAAAATCAAACACTTATGCTCATCAAAAGACCTTAAAAAAAGAGTAAAAAGAGAACCTACAGACTGGGAAAAAAAATTTGGCTACCACAAATCCCATCATGGCCTAACCTCTAAAATCTACAAGATACTGCAAAACCTCAACAACAAAAAGATGAATAAACCCATAAAAAAAAAAAAAAATGGGCAAAGGACAAGGCTGGAACCACTCCCAAAGCCAACTCTTCAGACAGGGATTGGACTGCACTATAAGACAGAAAATGATACTGGTGTGGAGTAATTTTCTTGGCTCAAGTAGACACATGAGACTATGTGGGCAGCTTCTGTCTGGAGGCGAGATGAGAAGGCAGAGGGGTAGAGAAGCTGGCTGAATGGACATGGGGAATACAGGGTAGAGATGACAAGTGTGCTGTCTCATTAGGGGGAGAACAACTAGGAGTACATAGCAAGGTGTATATCAGTTTTTGTATGAGAGACTGACTTGATTTGTAAACTTTCACTTAAAGCACAATAAAAATAAATAAATAAATATTTTTAAAAATGGCAAAGGATATGAACAGGCACTTCACCAAAGAAGACATTCAAGCAGCTAAGAGATACATGAAGAAGTGCTCATGATCATTAGCCATTAGAAAAATGCAAATCAAAACTACAATGAGATACCATCTCACCCCAACAAAGCTAGCATTAATGCAAAAAACAAAAAATAATAAATGTCAAAGAGGTTGTGGAGAGACTGGAACACTTATACACTGCTGATGGGAATGTAAAATGGTACAACCACTTTGGAAATTGATTTGGGACTTCCTTAAAAAGCTAGAAATAGAAGTACCATATGATCCAGTAATCTCACTCCTTGGAATATATACTAGAGAAATAAGAAATGTCACATATATAGATATAGGCACAGCCATGTTCACTGCAGCACTGTTCACAATAGCAAAGTAATGGAAACAACCTAGGTGCCCATCAGCAGATGAATGGATAAACAAATTCTGGTGTATATACACAATGAAATATTATGCAACGATAAAGAACAATAAGGAATCCGCAAAACATCTCACAACATGGATAAATCTGGAGGGCATTATGCTGAGTGAAATGAGTCAGTCACAAAAGGACAAATATTGTATGAGATCACTATTATAAAAGAACTCAAGAAAAGATTTAAACACAGAAGAAAACATTCTTTGATGGTTACGAGGGTGGGGTGGGAGGGAGAGAGGTATTCACTAACTAGATAGTAGGTAAGAATTATCTTGTGAAAGGAAGGACAACACACAATACAGAGGAAATCAACACACCTGGACTAAACCAAAAGCTAAGACGTTTCCTGAATACAACCAAACACTTCGAGGGGCAGAGTAGTGGGGGCAGGGGTGTGGGGACCATATTTTCAGGGGACATCTAGGTCAATTGGCATAACAAAGTTTATTAAGAAAATGTTCTGCATCCCAATTTGGTGAGTGGCATCTGGGCTCTTAAAAGCTAGCCAACGGCCATCTAAGATGCATCAATTTGCCCCAACCCAAGTGGAGCAAAGGAGAAGGAAGAACAGCAAAAACACAAGGAAAATATTAACCCAAGAGTTAGAAAGGGTCATATAAACCAGAAGCTCCTTCAGCTTAAAACCTGAAGAACTAGATGGTGCCCAGCTACCACCAGTGACCACCCTGACAGGGAACACAACAGAGTCCCTGATGGAGCAGGAGAAAAGTTGGGTGCAGAAGTCAAATTCTAGTAAAAAGACCAGGCTTAATGGTCAGACTTAGACTGGAGGAACCCCTGAAGATATGGCCCCCAGGAATCTCTGTTAGCCCAAAACTAAAACCATTCCCAAAGCCAGTTCTTCAGACAAAGATTAAACTGGACTATAAGACATAAAATGGTATTCATGAAGAGTGTGCTTCTTAGCTCAAGCAGATACATGAGACTAAATGGTTAACTACTGTCTGAAGGTGAGATGAAAAGGCAGAAAGAGACAGGAGCTGGTTGAATGGACACAGGAAATCCAGGGTAGAAAGGAGGAGTTTGCTGACATATTATAGAGAGAGGAACTAGGGTCATATAGCAATGTGAGTACAAATTTTTATATGAGAAAATAACCTGAACTGTAAACTTTCACTTAAAGCACACACACACACACAAAAATTAACCGATTATAAAAAAAAAAAAAAAAAAGAGTGAAAAGAGAACCTACGGACTGGGAAAAAATTTTTAACTACTACATATCCGAGAAGGGTCTAATCTCTAAAATCTATAGAATACTTCAACACCTCAATAGCAAAAAGACCAATAATCCAATTAAAAATATGCAAAGAATATGAACAGACACTTCACCAAAGAAGACATTCAGGCATCTAACAGACACAGAAGGCAACGCTCAAGATCATTAGCCTTTAACCCGTTGCCACTGAGACTATTCCAACATTAAAAAGAAATTCAAATCAAAACTACAATGAGATACCATTTTATCCCAACATTACTGGCACCAATAGAAAACCAGAAAATAACAAATGTTGGAGAGGTTGTAGGGAGATTGGAAATCTTATGCAATGCTCTTGGGAATGTAAAATGATACATCCACTATGGAAAATAATATGGCACCTCCTTAGAAATAGAAATACCATACGATCCAGCGATCCCACTCTTAGAAACATATCCTAGAGAACTAAGAGCCGTCACAGGAACAGACAATTCACAATAGCAAAAAGATGGAAACAACCTAAGTGCCAACCAACAGATGAATGGATAAACAAAATGTGGTACACACACACAATGGAATGCTACATAACAATAAAGAATAATGATAAACTGGAAAACATCTCACAATATGGATGAATCCGGAGGACATTATGCTGAGTGAAATAAGTCAATCACGAAAGGAAAAATATTGTGTGAGACCACTATTATAAAAACCCAAGAAAAGGTTTACACACAGAAAAAACAATCTTTGATGGTTACGAGGGAGGGGTATGGAGGGGAAATCACTAACTAGATAGTGGAAAGTGCTACCTTTGGTGATGGGAAAGACAATACACAATATTGGGGAAGCTAGTACAACCCAAACAAGGTAAAGTTATAGAAGCTTCCTAAACAAAACAAAAAAAGACCAAACCCTTTGTCGTAGAGTCAATTCCAACTCATAGCAACCCTACAGGACGGAGTAGAACTACCCCCATAGAGTTTCCAAGGAGCGCCTGGTGGATTTGAACTGCCAACCCTTTGGTTAGCAGCTGTAGAATTTAACCACTACCCCACCAGGGTTTCCAGGTCAATTGGAAAACATAGTTCATAAAGAAAATGTTTTGTATCCTACTTTGGTGAGTAGTGTCCGGAGTCTTAAAAGCTTGTGAGTGGCCATCTAAGATACCTCTATTGGTCCTATCTTGTCCGGAGCAAAGGAGAATGAAGAAAACCAAAGACACAAAGAAAATATTGGTGCAAAGGATTAATGGATCACATGAACCACAATCTCCATCAGCCTGAGCCCAAAAGAACTAGATGGTGCCTGGCTACCACCAATTGCTGTGACAGTGATCACAATAGAGGGTCCCAGACAGAGTGGGCGAAAAATGTAGAACAAAATTCAAAATCCCTAAGAAAGGCCAGACTTACTGATATTACAGAGACTGGAGGAACCCCCGAGGTTATGGCACTCAGACACCCTGCTTACTCAGAACTGAAGCCATTCCCAAAGTCCACTTTTCACCAAAGATTAGACACGCCTATAAAACAAACAATAACACACGAGGGACATGCTGCTTAGTTCAGTCAAGTGTATGAGAACAAGTGGGCAACATCTGCCCAAAAGCAAAGAAAAAAAGGCAGGAAGGGACAGGAAAACTGGAAGAATGGACACCGAGAACCCAGAGTGGGAAGCAAAAGGGGGAGAGTGCTGACACATTGCAGGGACTGCAACTAGTGTCATAAAAGGATTCATGTATGAAATTTTTGAATGGAAAACTAATTTGTGCTATAAGCTTTCACCTAAAACAATAAAATAAAATAAAAAAACAGAGAGACTCTATTTTTTGAGAATGAAAGAGGCAGAAGCTGGGTAGGAAGTTTGAGGGGACCATTAGGATTGAGAAAAACCTAAAGGTCTATCAATGGGGACTGGCTTAATGGAACAGCCCACCATGCAGTGGAATACCATGTAGCCAGAAGAAAAAATAAGATATGTATTGATATATACTGATATGAAAAGATCTATAAGATATACAGTTTAGAGGCAGAGCCAAGAGGCAGAATAGACAGAAACTCCCGGCGAGCCCTCTTTACAACAAAGACCCAAAAAAAACAAGTGAAACGAGTATATTTGTGACAACCCGGGAGCCCTGAGCATCAAAAGCAAACTTAGACAACAAACTGAGGGGCAAGGGGAGGAAGAGACCGTTCAGAAGTGGAGAGAAGTTACTGGACCTGAATCGCGGGGAGCCCTCAGGCACCATTCCTGGAGCGGCGGCGGCAGCAGCAGGCTGATACTAGCATTAGGTCGCAGTTTCCTCAGGGAGAAGCAGCCAGCCACACAGCCTACTCACACCTCTGGAACCTGAGGAGAGCGGCGCTCTCAGCAAAAGGTAAGTATTTGTGTATATTTTACTGCGCCCCCCCACCCCCAAACCGGCTTCAGCGGCTGAATCCCTGGGCCTGAGATAGCTCCTGTTGAGCACCTAGAGCCATGCTTCCAGCCTTGGGGAAGGAAAAAATTTGCAGTTAGGGGGAAAAGATAATTTGCTAGCTCCATTAACCGAGGGAGCCCAGGACAGAAGCAGTCCTGTCCAGGCAAAAACCATCCATGGACCTTGAGCACCTTTCCCTTCTGCATGGACCTGTGTGGGCCTATTTTAGGAGAATAGGCCCTTGTTGGCAAATTCCAACCATTTCAGCTATGCAGTGCAGAGGTGGGTGTTTGACGTTTGACATTGCTTTGCCTGTGAAACGAGGTACTCACCTACCCACATCAGGGACCTAAGGACTGGTAGCTCCACTCAGGTCACCCAGCCACCTGTGACAGAGGTCCAAAGATAACTGGTACCTCCCAGTCCTTACAACAAAAACTTTGGGTGCCCATGGGTCCGTCTGCAGAACCCACCCACCTGCATGCACTAGGGAACAGGGACGTGCTTTCCTCAGAGACACTCAGGGATCATTTCTCGGCCCCCTGCCTTGTTCAGAGTGTGACCCCCTGCTGCAATCAGATACTGGTATATATGCCAATTACCCCTGCCCATCTAAGACTGTAGTAAAGAGCCTGTACCACACACTTGATGATCAGCTACTTGGAAACCTGAGCTGAATTCATACAAGAAAACTGAATGGACTCCTAGACTGATATACCTGATAACAGCTCTAGCCAGCTGGGGACAGGATGCCAGAGCTCCAAAGGTAAAAATAATCAAGGTAGCTCACTCAAGCAACCCATGGGGTATAACAAAACCAAATGAAGCAAGCAGCCATGACACAGTAAGCAAGCATAAACTAATACAATAACTTATAGATGGCTCAGAGACAACAGTCAATATCAAGTCACATAAAGAAACAGACCATGATCACCTCAACAAGCTCTCAAAACAAAGAATCCAGGAATCTTCTAGATGAGAGTGCATTCCTGGAATTACCAGAGCCAGAATACAAAAGTTTAACATACAGAACCCTTCAAGACATCAGGAAGGAAATGAGGCAATACACAGAACAAGCCAAGGAACACATAGATAAAGCAATTGAAAAAACAAGAAAGATTATTCAGGAACATAATGAAAAGTTTAATAAGCTGGAAAAATCCATAGACAGACAGCAATCAGAAATTCAGAAGATTAACAATAAAATTATGGAATTAGACAACTTGATAGAAAGTCAGAGGAGCAGAATTGAGCAAGGAGAAGCTAGAATTTCTGAACTCAAAGATAAATCACTTGGCACTAATATATTTGAAGAAAAATCAGATAAAAGAATTTAAAAAAATGAAGAAACCTTAAGAATCATGTGGGACTCTATAAAGAGAAATAACCTACGAGTGATTGGAGTACTAGAACAGGAAGGGATAACAGAAAATACAGAGAAAATTGTTGAAGATTTGTTGGCAGAAAACTTCCCTGACATTGTGAAAGATGAGAAGGTATCTATCCAAGATGCTCATCAAACTCCACATAAGGTAGATCTTAAAAGAAAGTCACCAAGACATATTATAATCAAACCTGCCAAAATGAAAGATTAAGAGAGAATTATAAGAGCAGTGAGGAATAAACGAAAAGTTACTACAAAGGAGAGCCAGTAAGAATAAGCTACTCAGCAGAAACCATGCAGGCAAGAAGGCAATTGGATGACATACTTAAAAAATTGAAGGAAAAAAATTGCTTGCCAAGAATCATATATGCAGCAAAACTGTCTCTTAAATATGAAAGTGAAATTAATACATTTCCAGATAAACATAAGTTGAGGGAATTCGTAAAAAAAAAAAAAAAAAAACTACAAGAGATCCTAAAGGGAGTTCTTTGGTTAGAAAGTCAATAATATCAGGTATCGACCCAAGACTAGAACACTGAGCAGAGCAACCAGAAGTCAACCCAGACAGGGAAATCCAAAAAAAACAAAGCAAGAAAATGAACAAAAAAAGATCAAAACAGGGTAACAGTGATGTTATCACATAAAAGAAGACAAAATTAAAATAATAAAGAGGGACTAAGAAATGTAATCCTACACCTTCCATATGGAGAGGAAGATACGGCGATACAAAGAAATAAAAAAGTTAGCCTTAAATTTAGAAAAATAGGGGTAAATAATAAGGTAACCAC
This sequence comes from Loxodonta africana, assembly GCF_030014295.1. NCBI lineage: Eukaryota > Metazoa > Chordata > Mammalia > Proboscidea > Elephantidae > Loxodonta > Loxodonta africana. The sequence continues at coordinate 73,531,559 of NC_087358.1, forward strand.
AAAGGAGACAAACTATGCTACTCATCAAAATAAAATACAACAGAAAAAAAGAGACTTAGCAGAAACAAAAGCAACAAAACAAATATGAGGAAACGACAATATATAAAGAAAATCTACTCAGCACATAAAATCAAGTGGGAAAAGAAACTGTCAACAACACACAAAAAAAGACATCAAAATGATAGCACTAAATTCATACCTATGCATAATTACCCTGAATATTAATGGACTAAATGCACCAATAAAGAGACAGAGTGGCCTAATGGATTAAAAATAAGATCTATCTATATGCTGCCTACAAGAGACACAAACAAAAACTCAAAGGATGGAAAAAAAATCTATCAAGCAAACAACAATCAACAAAGAGCAGGAGTGGCAATATTAATTTCTGACAAAATAGACTTTAAGTTAAATTTATCATAAAGGATAAGGAAGGACACTATATAATGATTAAAGGGACAACACACCGAGAAGATATAATCATATTAAATATGTATGCACCCAATGACAGGGCTGCAAGATACATAAAACAAACTCTATCAGCATTGAAAAGTGAGATAGACAGCTCCACAATAATAGTAGGAGACTTCAACACACCACTTTCAGTGAAGGACAGAACATCCAGAAAGAAGCTAAATAAAGGCACGGAAGATCTAAATGTCACAATCAACCAACTTGACCTCGTAGACATATACAGAACACTCCACCCAGCAGCAACCAACTATACTTTCTTTTCTAGTACACATGGAACATTCTTTGGAAGAGACCACATATTAGGTCATAAAGCAAGCCTTAGCAGAATCCAAAACACTGAAATATTACAAAGCATCTTCTCTGACCATAAGGCCATAAAAGTGGAAATCAATAACAGGAAAAGCAGGGAAAAGAAATCAAACACCTGGAAACTGAACAATACCCTGCTCAAAAAAGACTGGGTTATAGAAGACATTAAGGATGGAATAAAGAAATTCAGAGAATCCAATGAGAATGAAAACACTTCCTATCAGAACCTTTGGGACACAGCGAAAGTGGTGCTCAGAGGCCGATTTATATCAATAAATGCACACATCCAAAAAAGAAGAAATGGCCAAAATCAAAGAATTATCCCCACAACTTGAACAAATAGAAAGAGAGCAGCAAAAGAAACCCACAGGCACCAGAAGAAAACAAATAATAAAAATTAGAGCTGAACTAAATGAAATGGAAAACAGAAAAACAATTGAAAGAATTAACAAGACCAAAAGCTGGTTTTTTGAAAAACTCAACAAAATTGATAAGCCGTTGGCCAAAGTGACAAAAGAAAAACAGGAGAGGAAGCAAATAACCCAAATAAGAAATGAGGTGGGCAACATTACAACAGATCCAACTGAAATTAAAAGAATCATATCAGATCAGATTACTATGAAAAACTAAATTCAAACAAATTTGAAAACCTAGAAGAAATGGATGAATTCCTAGAAACACACTACCTACCTAAACTAACACAAACAGAGGTAGAACAACTAAATAGACCCATAACAAAAGAAGAGATTGAAAAGGTAATCAAAAAGCTCCCAGCAAAAAAAAAGCCCTGGTCCAGATGGCTTCACTGAAGAGTTCTACCAAACTTTCAGAGAAGAGTTAACACCACTACTACTAAAGGTATTTCAGAGCATAGAAAAGGATGGAATACTACGAAACTCATTCTATGAAGCCACCATATCCCTGATACCAAAACCAGGTAAAGACACCACAAGAAAAGAAAATTATACACCCATGTCCCTCATGAACGTAGATGCAAAAATCCTCAACAAAATTGTAGCCAATAGATTTCACCAACATACCAAAAAAATAATTCACCATGACCAAGTGGGATTCATACCAGGTATGCAGGGATGCTTCGACATTAGAAAAAGAATTACTGTAATCCATCATATAAATAAAACAAAAGACAAGAATCACATGATTTTATCAATTGATGCAGAAAAGGCATTTGACAAAGTTCAACACTCATTCATGATAAAAACTCTCAGCAAAATAGGAATAGAAGGAAAATTTCTCAACGTAATGAAGGGCATTTATACACAGCCAACAGCCAACATCACCCTAAATGGAGAGAGCCTGAAAACATTCCCACTGAGTTCAGGAACCAGACATGGATGCCCTTTATCACCTCTCTTATTCAACATTGTGTTGGAAGTCCTAGCCAGAGCAAGTAGGCTAGATAGAAATAAAGGGAATCCAGACTGGGAAAGAAGAAGTAAAAGTATCTCTATTTACAGATGACATGATCTTATACACAGAAAACCCTAAGGAATCCTCCAGAAAACTACTGCAACTAATAGAAGAGTTCAGCAGAGTATCGGGATACAAGATAAACATACAAAAATCAGTTGGATTCCTCTACACCAACAAAAAGAACATCGAAGAGGAAATCACCAAATCAATGCCATTTACAGTAGCCCCCAAGAAGATAAAATACTTAGAAATAAATCTTACCAGAGATGTAAAAGACTTATATAAAGAAAACTACAGTACACTTCTGCAAGAAACCAAAAGACTTTACTTAAGTGGAAGAACATACCTTGCTCATGGATAGGAAGACTTAACATTATAAAAATGTCTATTCTACCAAAAGCAATCTATACATTTAATGCAATTCCGATCCAAATCCCAACGACATTCTTTAATGAGACAGAGAAACAAATCACCAACTTCATATGGAAGGGAAAGAGGCCCCGGATAAATAAGGCATTACTGAAGAAGAAGAACAATGTGGGAGGCCTTATTTTACCTGATTTTAGAGCCTATTATACCGACACAGTAGTCAAAACAGCCTGGTACTGGTACAACAACAGATACATGGACCAAGGGAACAGAATTGAGAATCCAGACATAAATCCATCCAAATATGAGCAGCTGATATTTGACAAAGGCCCCAAAACAGTTAAATGGGGAAAAGATAGCCTTTTTTTTTTTTTAATAATTTTTATTGTGCTTTAAGTGAAAGTTTACAAATCAAGTTAGTCTGTCACATATAAGCTTATATACACCTTACTCCATACTCCCGTTTACTCTCCCCCTAATGAGTCAGCCCGCTCCCTCCTTCCAGTCTCTCCTTTAGTGACTGTTTTGCCAGTTTCTAACCCTCTCTACCCTCCCATCCCCCCTCCAGACAGGAGATGCCAACACAGTCTCAAGTGTCCACCTTATACAAGTAGCTCACTCTTTATCAGCATCTCTCTCAAATCCATTGTCCAGTCCCTTCCACGTCTGATGAGTTGTCTTCGGGAATGGTTCCTGTCCTGGGCCAACAGAAGGTTTGGGGTCCGTAACCGCCGGTATTCTTCCAGTCTCAGTCAGACCATTAAGTCTGGTCTTTTTATGAGAATTTGGGGTCTGCATCCCACTGTTCTCCTGCTCCCTTTGGGGTTCTCTGTTGTGCTCCTTGGCAGGGCAGTTATCGGTTGTGGCCAGGCACCAACTAGTTCTTCTGGTCTCAGGATGATGTAAGTCTCTGGTTCATGTGGCCCTTTCTGTCTCTTGGGCTCATAGTTATCGTGTGACCTTGGTGTTCTTCATTCTCCTGTGATCCAGGTGGGTTGAGACCAATTGATGCATTTTAGATGGCCGCTTGTTAGCATTTAAGACCCCAGACGCCACACTTCAAGTGGGATGCAGAATGTTTTCTTAATAGAATTTATTTTGCCAATTGACTTAGAAGTCCCCTTAAGCCGTAGTCCCCAAACCCCCACCCTTGCTTTGCTGACCTTCGAAGCACTCCCACCAGCAGTGTGTAAGAGTTCCAATCTCTCCGCAGCCTCTCCAACATTTATTATTTTGTGTTTTTTGGGTTAATGCCAGCCTTGTTGGAGTGAGATGGAATCTCATCGTACTTTTAATTTGCATTTCTCTAACGGCTAATGATCGAGAGCATTTTCTCATGTACCTGTTAGCTGCCTGAATATCTTCTTTAGTGCAGTGCATGTTCATATCCTCTGCCCACTTTTTGATTGGGTTGTTTGTCTTTTTGTGGTTGAGTTTTAACAGAATCGTGTAGATTTTAGAGATCAGGTGCTGGTCAGAGATGTCATAGCTGAAAATTTTTTCCCAATCTGTAGGTGGTCTTTTTACTCTTTTGGTGAAGTCTTTAGATGAGCATAGGTGTTTGATTTTTATGAGCTCCCAGTAATGTTTTGTATTCTGTTCCATTGGTCTATGTGCCTGTTGTTGTACCAGTACCAGAAAAGACAGCCTTTTTAACAAACGGTGCTGGCATAACTGGATATCCATCTGCAAAAAATGAAACAAGACCCATACCTCACTCCATGCACAAAAACTAACTCAAAATGGATCAAAGACCTAAATATAAAATCTAAAACGGTAAAGCCCAGGGAAGAAAAATAGGGACAACGTTAGGAGCCCTAATACATGGCATAAACAGTATCCAAAACATTATTAAGAATGCAGAAGAAAAACTAGATAACTGGGACAAACACCTGTGCTCATCCGAAGACTTCACCAAAAGAGTAAAAAGACTACCTATAGACTGGAAAAAAGTTCTTAGCTATGACATTTCTGATCAGCACCTGATCTCTAAAATCTACATGATACTGCAAAAAGACAAATAACCCAATTAAAAAATGGGCAAAAGATATGAATAGACACATCACTAAAGAAGACATTCAGGTAGCTAACAGATACATAAGGAAATGTTCACGATCATTAGCCATTAGAGAAATGCAGATCAAAACTACAATGAGATTTCATCTCACTCCAGCAAGGCTGGCATTAATCCAAAAAACATAAAAGAATAAATGTTGGAGAGGCTGTGGAGAGATTGGAACACTTCTGCACTGCTGGTGGGAATGTAAAATGGTACAACCACTTTAGAAATTGATTTGGTGCTTCCTTAAAAAGCTAGAAATTGAACTACCATATGATCCAGCAATCCCACTCCTTGGAATATATCCTGGAGAAATAAGAGCCTTTACATGAACAGATATATACACACCCATGTTTATTGCAGCACTGTTTACAATAGCAAAAAGTTGGAAGCAACCAAGGTGCCCATCAACAGATGAATGGATAAATAAATTATGGTATATTCACACAATGGAGAAAGAACTATGCATCGATAAAGAACAGTGAGAAATCTGTGAAACATTTCATAATATGGAGGAACCTGGAAGGCATTATGCTGAGTGAAATTAATCAGTTGCAAAAGGACAAATATTGTATAAGACCACTATTATAAGAACATGAGAAATAGTTTAAACTGAGAAGAAAACACTCTTTTGTGTTTACGAGAGGGGGGAGGGAGGGAAGTGGGAGAGGGGCTTTCGCTAATTAGGTAGTAGATAAGAATTACTTTAGGTGAAGGGAAAGACAGCACACTATACAGGGGAGGTCAGCACAACTGGACTAAACCAAAAGCAAAGAAGTTTCCTGAATGCTTGAAAGGCCAGCATAGCAGGGGCAGGAGTCTGGGGACCATCGTTTCAGGGACATTTAAGTCAATTGACATAATAAAATCTATTAACAAAACATTCTGCATCCCACTTTGAAGAGTGGCATCTGTGGTCTTAAATGCTAGCAAGCAGCCATCTAAAATGCATCAATTGGTCTCAACCCACATGGATCAAAGGAGAATGAAGAACACCATGGACACAAGGTAATTATGAGCCTAAGAGACAGAAAGGGCCGCGTGAACCAGAGACTACATCATTCTGAGACCAGAGGAACTAGATGGTGCCCGACTACAACTGATGACTGCCCTGACGGGGAACACAACAGAGAACCCCTGAGGGAGAGGAGAGCAGTGGGATGCAGATCCCAAATTCTCGTAAAAAGACCAGACTTAATGGTCTAACTAAGACTAGAAGGATCCCAGTGGTCATGGCCCCCAGACCTTCTGTTGGCCCAGGACAGGATCCATTCTCAAAGCCAATTCTTCACACATGAATTTGGACTGGAGTTTGGTTGGAGAGGGATGCTAGTGAGGAGTGAGCTTCTTGGATCAGGTGGACACTTGAGACTATGTTGGCATCTCCTGCCTGGAGGAGAGATGAGAGGGTGGAGGGGGTTAGAAGCTGGCGAAATGGACACAAAAAGAGAGAGTGGAGGGAGAGAGCGGGCTGTCTCATTAGAGGGAGAGTAATTGGGAGTGTGTAACAAGGTATGTATGGGTTTTTGTGTGAAAGACTGACTTGGTTTGTAAACTTTCACTTAAAGTACAATAAAAATTATTTTAAAAAAGATAAATGGCTTAATAAAAAAAGTAAGATGTAAACTGTGTGTACTGTTATCTTTTATGTCACAGACAGGAGGAAGAAATATGTATTACCTTATATGCAAAAAATATCTCTTGAAGAATGCATGAGAAAGCAACAGTGATATCTAAATGGCCAACAAGTACATAAAAAATGCTCAACGTCATTACTCATCAGGTAAATGTAGACTAAAACCACAATGAGAGTCAATCTCCATCATTCTTAGAGATTGTCTTCCTCAAGAGAACACTTTTTGTCTCTCCTGCATGAATGTTTAAATCCGTCACATTTACTGATCCAAAGAAAAAAAGTGTAATAAGGTAGATTGCATGCTCATTTTACTGAGTACTAAATTGTTTTTCCTGGGCTCTCAACAATAGCTGATAATTAACTGTCTTTAGATTTAACACTTGAAAAGTACTTAGGGAATGGGAAAAAAACAGATTTAGGTTGTACAAAAAATACTCCTACCGTATTATATATTATGTTCTTGTTTTTTCAGTGAACAACCCAGGAAATTTACACTTTCAAAAGGCTTGGGTCTTCTGTCTAAATAGCAAGGGTTAGGCAGAGGGTTGTGACCTTTTCTGGTTGTTCTGATGTGACCTGCCCATGTGATCGAATTATAGCCTTCGGAAAAAATCCACAGGGAAAATAGCTGCCCTTTGGAGCATATACTCAGAGGGGCAGAGTAAAACTGCTTTTAAATATAGTGCCATTATTATAAAATTACCATTTTCTTATTAATAATAATTGGAATAAACTAGTTTTTCTTTTATCTAATTCTATGTAATTTTATAATAATTCAATTTAAATAAATACATATCAATTATATAAAAAAAAAACACAATGAGATACCATGTCATACCCACCAGGATGGCTCTTATCAGGAAAACAGAAAATAACAAGTGTTGGTGAGGATGCAGAGAAATTGGAACCCTCACGCATTTCTGCTGGGATTGTAAAATGGTGCAACCACTGTTGCCACACTTTGGCAGTCACTAAAAAAGTTAAACATAGAAATACCTTATGACCCAGCAATTCCACTCGTAGGTATACACCCAGAAGAAGTGAAAGCAGCAAATCAAACAGACACAGATACACCAGTGTGCACTGCAGCATTATTCGTCACAGCCAAAAGGTGAAAACAATCCAAGTGTGTATCAACAGATGAATGGATAGACAAAATGTGGTATATACACACAATGGAGTATTATTCAGCTATAAAGAGGAAGGAAGGTCTGACAAATGAAGTCTGATAAATACGGATGACCCTTGAAAACTTGCTGAGTGAAATAACTGGGACATAAAAAGGCAAATACTGTACCATCACACTTACCTGAAATATCTAGAACAGGCAAATCCATCCAGACAAAAGATTGGTGTTTACGAGAAGATGGGGGACAGGGGTGATGGCGAGTAGAAAATAAATAAGGAATTATTTAAAATGTGGCATATTTACATAGTGATATAGAATTTTGCTTCACTCTTTGGTTAATGAAAAAAGAAAAAGAAAGTAATCGCTTTCGTTGCACTCTGGGAGAGAAGCAAGACGGTGGGGGTGGAAGCATGGGAGAGGCTTTTCACCATCTATCTTTTGAATTTTGGATCACATAGGTGTATTATTTATTTAAAAATGAATTAAAAATAAAATCTCTAAAATCTTTTTAATAAAATAAAAAGAACAATTTCTGAGGGCAATGGGAAGTAAAGCTCAGTGATTTTGGCCTCTGGAGCTTTGTGCTTAAATCGAACTTGGGGAAATATAGAGGAAGATATTTCTTTTCGTTGTTGTGATTAGTTGCTCTTGAGTCACCTCTGACTCACGGTGACCTTGTGTATAAAAAAAGGAAACATTGCCCGGTCCTGAACCATTCTGATCCTTGGTTTGTCTGAGTCCATTGTCGTGGCTATTGTGTCAATCCATCTCATTAAGAGTTTTCCTCATTTTTGCTAACCCCCCACTTTACCAGCCATGACGTCCTTTTCTAGGGACTGGTCTTTCGTAATGACATGTCCAAAATAAGTAAATCAACGTCTTTCTATCCTTGCTTCTAAGGAGCATTGTGGTTGTATTTCTTCTAAGACTGATTTGTTCATTCTTCTGGCACTCCACAGTATATTCAATATTCTTTGCCTACACCACTTTCCATTAGGAGTTCCTATTTAAGAAAAGTGACTTAGATGAAACAAGTGGATCAAATCTAGAAAGGTGTCCACAGAAAAATCGAACCAAGCTCCCTGGCTTGGCCTTTTGTAACCAGGGTCTCCGACCATGGTCTCTTCTACATACTAAAAAGGATTGCTTTGGTTACATTAACACAGCATTAAAAATTACTTAGAAACACCTATTGGTGTAAAATCCTATTGGTACAAATTGATTTAAAACAAAACTCAGCCCTTAGGAGCTAATAAGATGACAGTTTTCATTAATTCCATGCTTGGCACTTCTCAAGATGAAAGAACTGAAGAAAAAAATTCAACCCTCAACTTGCAATTTTGAAGGATTCTATGGGCAAAATATTGAATGAGGCAGGAAGCATCAAAAGAAGATGGAAGGAATACACAGAGTCACTATACCAAAAAGAATTGGTCAAGGTTCAACCATTTCAGGTGATAGCATATGATCAAGAACTGATGGTACTAAAGGAAGAGGTCCAAGCTGCACTGAAAGCATTAGTGAAAAACAAGGCTTCAGGAATTGATGGAATACCAATTGAGATATTTCAACAAACAGATGCAGTGCTGGACTTGTTCACTCATCTATGCCAAGAAATTTGGAAGACAGCTACCTGGCCAACCGACAGGTATAGAGCCATATTTGTATCCCTTCCAAAGAAAGGTGGTCAAAAAGAATGCAGAAAGTGTTGAACAATGTCGTTAATATCACACACAAGTAAAATTTTGCTGAAGATAATTCAAAAGTGGGTTGCAGCCATATGTCGACAGGGAATTGCCAGAGATTCAAGCCAGATTCAGAAGAGGGCGTGGAATAAGGGATGTCATTGCTGATGTCAGATGGATCTTGGCTGAAGGCAGACAATACCAGAAAGGTGTTTACCTGTGTTTTATTGACTATGTAAAGGCATTCAACTGTGTGAATTATAACAAATTATGGATAACACTGTGAAGAATGGGAATTCTCAAAAGCTTAATTATGCTCACGAGGAGCCTGTACTCAGACCAAGAGGCAATCATTTGAACAGGACAAGGGGATACTGTGTGGTTTTAAGTCAGGAAAGTTGTGAGTCAGGGTTGTATCCTTTCACCATACCTATTCAATCTGTATGCTGAGCAAATAATCCGAGAAGCTAGACTATATGAAGAAGAACGGGGCATCAGGATTGGAGGAAGACTCATTAACAAACTGCGTTATACAGATGACACAACCTTGCTTGCTGAAAGTGAAGAGGACTTGAAGCCTTCTGATGAAGATAAAGAAATACAGCCTTCAGTATGGATTACACCTCAACATCTCAACATAAACAGAACATAAATCCTCACAACTGGACTGATAAGCAACATCATGGTAAACGGAGAAAAGATTGAAGTTGTCAAGGATTTCATTTTCCTTGGATCCACAATTAACACCCATGGAAGCAGCAGTCAAGAAATCAAAAGACAGATTGCATTGGGCAAATCTGCTACAAAAGACTTCTTTAAAGTGTTGAAATGCAAAGCTGTCACTTTAGGGACTAAGGGGCACCTGACCCAAGCCATGCTGTTTTCAATCACCTCATATGCATGCGAAAGCTGGACAATGAATAAGGAAGACTGAAGAGAATCTATGCCTTTGAATTATGGTATTGGTGAGGACTGCCAGAAGAACAAACAAGTCTGTCTTGAAAGAAGTATAGCCAGAGTGCTCATTAGAAGTGAGGATGGTGAGACTGCTTCTCACATACTTTGGACGTGTTATCAGGAGGGACCAGTCCCTCGAGAAGGCCATAATGCTTGGTAGAGGGTCAGTGAGAAAGAGGAAGACCCTCAATGAGATGGATTGACCCAGTGGCTGCAAAAATGGGCTCAAGCATAACAATGATTACAAGGATGGCGCAAGACTGAGCAGTGTTTCATTCTGCTGTACATAGGGTACTGAGCTGATGGCACCTAACAACAACAAGAATTATTAATTAACACATTAACAAATAATTAACAAGAGTAACTTTTGTGTAAGAATGTGATTGTTAAATCAGGTTCATTGTCTTATGTTGTTGTTTTTAGCTACTGTCCTAGTTGGCCCTTGGCTTGTGGTGGTCCCATACATGATGGAACAAAACACTGCCTGGTCCTGCACCATCCCCATGATCTGTTAAGGATCAGACCATTGTGATCTGTATGTTTTTCATTGGCTGATTTTTGGAAGTAGATCACGAGGCCTTTCTTCCTAATCCATCTTAGTCTGGAAGCTCCACTAAAACCTGTTTAGCATCATAGCAACACACAAGCCTCCATTGGTAGAGGGGTGGTGGTTGCCCACGAAGTGCATTGGGCAAGAATCGAACTAGGTCTCCTGTATGGAAGGTGAGAATTCTGTCACTAAACTACCATATCCTTTTTATCTAAACAAATATATGTAAAAATTTCTGGATCTTCAACAACAAGCATGTGAAGTACTGTCTTTGTGCCAGATGTTAGGCAATGGTGATGCCTGAAGTCACGCAGAGTAATGGAGGAGAGAGACATAAAGAAAAAATTAGAATAAAATGTGACAGGTTCTATCACAGAGGCATGAACAGAATTCTGTAGGAGCCCAGGGGAGGGTGTGAGTAACTCTGCCTGGAAAAAGCTAGAAAGGAGGACCATATTTAAACCAAGTCTTAAATGAGGATTTGAAGTTAAGGGAGGTGAGAAGAACATTCCATGCAAAGAGAATACAGTGTGCAAAGCAGTGAAGCTCAGAATAACACAGTGTGTTTGTGGAACACCGAGCAGTTTGATCTGACTACAGCATCAGGTGCTTTTCAGGGAGTGGCAAGAATTGGGGTTGGAAAGGCAGGTTGGGACAGGGTTATGAGGTGCCTTGTATGTCAGGCTGACAAGTTTAGACTTCCTCATGGAGGCAAACTATCGTGTTCTCAGTCGACAGGCTGAGAGGTGAGTACACTTAGCATTACTAACTCCTTTCAAAGCAGGCAGTCCTCTCTGCTTCCACACGCTTGTTAGGTGCAGGACAAGAACATGGAAGGCACATTTGCAAACCTGGTGTTACCTTCACCATCATTCCTTTTTCTTCTTCTTCTGCATCTGATCAGTTCCAAAGTCTGTGACTATTGTCTCACAAATGCTTTCTTTTTTTTTTTTTTTTTTTTAATCAACCATTTAGTAAGCATTTGCCTATGTCAGGTACTGGGCTAAGGGCTTTGTATCCACTCTTTCATTCAACCCTCCAAGGCAGTGTTCTAGTCAGGGTCTTGGTAGCAAACAACAGTAGAAAAGGGACTTATAGGAAGGGTATCAGGCAACTCATAGAATCTATAGAAGGCTGGGGACTGGACTCAGGTGGGATCCAAGGGAAAAAGCAAAGCACAGTTGAGAGCCTACTTAGGTAACGATTTCCCTGGACATATCCCAGCATGCCTCTGGACTCTCATTCCCACCACAGCATCCTTGAAGATTCTCAGACTGACCCCCAGTGTCTTCGCATCACAACCCCAAGATTCCAAGTACAGAGAGGTGGGTGACCATCAACTGGCCCTTCTCAGAGCACAAGCCCAAGCCCTAGCTTCCAGAGGCAGGCAGAGGGACAGTGTTCCTTTTGTGGCTCCCACCTACCTTGGGATTCATTTAAATTAGGAAGGATATTCAGATATTGGGCAGCAAAAATGACAAACATCTGCTAGTGTATCATTATTTCCTGCATTTTATGAATGAGAGAGTAGACTTTAAGCAGGTAGGTTGGTTACTCAAACAACACAGCTCATTGGTGGTAAAGCCAGGCTTGGAGTCCATCTGTTTATCTGCAAAGCCCACGTTTTTATGCAATTGGCCGCATTGCCTTCTCTAAGCCATTCAGGCTGTATTTCACAGCCCACACACTGGTTCGGACTCCCATCATCTCATTTGTATTACTGCCTCCTGCCTGGACTTCCTGCTTTGTGCTCTCCCCATCTAGGTTCCTTCTCCATGCAGCTGCTAAGACAGTATTTTTCAAGTGCCACCTACATCATGCCAGCCTCTTGTTCAAAGCCCTGTGACTTACCCCTTTAAGAGCTTTCCCTGACTAATATCATTCCACCCAATCAGTCCCTCAGTAATCAGTCAAATAATGCTGCTCCTGTGCCATCAGGGCTGTATAATTTATACTATACTATCTTATACACATGAATAGTCTCCAGCTATTATGTTTACATGGGACTTCGCTAAGGTCAGAGAGCCTGTCTTCTGCTGCCTTTGCAACTCGATTGCCAGATATCAGCATCTAACACAGTACATGTCTTCTCAGCTTTCAATCTCACAGCCCTCCAAAATGTTTGCATTACTGTCATCCATGTTATTATTTGCAGGGCATTCCTCATTTGCTAATTCATTACTGTTATTGAGTGCTGTTGGGTTGGTTCCGACTCACAGTAATACTATCACTTCCCTGAAATTTCTCAGTGCTTCCTATGCTTCTCCACCACATACACCATGCCCAACCCCAAGAATAAACATATGCAAAATTATTTGTTGATAATAACAGAAACCCTGGTGGCGTAGTGGCTAAGTGCTACAGCTGCTAACCAAAAGGTCAGCAGTTCGAATCTGCGAGATGCTCCTTGGAAACTCTACGGGGCAGTTCTACTCTGTCCTATAGGGTCACTGTGAGTCAGAATCGACTCGACAGCAGTGGGTTTGGGGTAATGATAATAACTTTATTTCATTTTCTGGAAATGTTTAATTCTTTACTCCAGATACTGTGAGTTGAGGAAACGTAGAAAGTGTTATTCTTTTCTCAGAGCTGTAAGATGAGAGGAAATAGTACTTAGACCACCCCCCTTCCCATCGGGAATACTAAAGTAACATTAGCGTGGGACATAACGTGCAATGACGTAATCTAGAGGGCCAGGCTCCCAGCTTGATGTTCCTGTAGGGAAACCTCCTTACCTGGTTCTTGAATTCCTGCATATGGCAAAGGGCATCATTAGCAGCGAATAATGCACTATACCTTCAGACACCTCTGTTGGAGTTGTTGTTAGCCACTGCTGAGTCACTCCTGAATCATGGCGACCCCATGCCCAAGGGAACGAAATGCTGCCTGGTCCTGCACCATTCCCATGATTTCTTGTGGATCTGATCATTGTAATCCAGGGGGTTTTGATTGGCTGATTTTCAGAAGTAGATTGCCAAGCCTTTCTTCCTAGTCCTTCTAGGTCTGGAAGATCTACTGAAACCTGTTCAGCATCACACCAACATACAAGCCTCCACTGACAGATGGGTGGTAGCTGCACATGAGGCTCACTGGCTGGGAGTCAGACCCAGGTCGCTCTCACGGAAGGTGAGAATTCTACAACTGAACCACCAATGCCCCCGTTCAAAGACCTCTAATCAACCAGAGCCACTGAGTCGATTTCCACTCACAGCGATCCTATAGGACAGGCCAGAACTACCCCATAACTTTCCAAGGCTGTAAAAAAAAAAAAATTTTTTTTTTTTTAATCTTTACAGAAGCTGACTACCACATCTTTTTCCTTGCAAACCAGCTGGCGGGTTCAAAATGCCGACCTTTCAGTTAGCAGAAGAGTGCTTAACCACTGCACTACCAGGGCTCCTTTCAAAGATCTCTAGAGCCCTCTAAATCCGTAACAAAAAGGCAAAGACTTGAGGGATGCAAAGAGTGTCTTCTTCCATCTCCCTATGGTCCAGTCTCCAGTTTTGGTTGTTTTGTTTTGTTTTTTTTTTGACAGCCTGCCTTCTTCAGTTTATGTCATCAGCGGAGGTCACACCTACACACCCAACACACAACTTGATAATTAATACCTCTAGTAGAATCAATAAAACCCACAATTTATTCAAGGGACACTCATATATGCTCTGGTCATTGCATAGGTGCAAGAGTAAAGAAAAATAAAATAGAGTTTCTGTCCTCAAGGAGTTTACCTTCTAAATGGAAACACACATCTATTATACAAATACAGTAATTGATGAACAATGGGATGAGGCAATAAATTAAGACTATACTGGAAAAGAATGTGTACTTTGCAGCTGTTGGATTGAGTGTTCTATGTATGTCTACGAGATCAAGTTGGCCGATTGTGCCCTTTAGCTCTTCTGTATCTTTGTTGAGTTTCTTTCTAGATGTTCTGTCCTTTACCAAGAGTGGTGTGTTGAACTCTCCTACTATTATTGTGGAACTGTCAATTTCTCTTTTCAGTGCTCTTAGAGTTTGTTTTATGTATTTTGGAGCCCTGTCATTGGGTGCGTAGATGTTCATTATGGTTAAGTCTTCATGATGAATCATGCCTTTAATCATTATATAGTGCCCTTTGTCTTTTATAGTGGATTTTGTTTTAAAGTCTATTTTATCTAAGGTTAGTATTGCCACTCCTGCTCTTTTTTGGTAGTTATTTACTTGATATATTTTTTCCCATCCTTTGATTTTTAATAAATTTACATCTTTGTTTCTAAGGTGTGTCTCTTGTAGACAGCATATTGATGGGTCCTGTTTTTTTTATCCAGTCTGTCTCTCTGTGTCTCTTTATGGGTGCGTTTAGGGCATTTACATTCAGTGTAATTATTGATAGGTGTGAGTTTATTGCTGTCACTTTGTAGTGCTTTTTTTTTGTGGCGCTGACATTTTCTTTGTTCCTGTTACTCTCCTGTGCTGAGTTCCTTTTGTTCGTGGATTTCTTTTGTTTTTATAGATTTTTTTATTGAGACTTTTCTTATTTATTTTGATGAGTAGGTTTGTTAGCTTTTTTTGTGGTTACCTTGACATTTACCCTTATCTTTCTATGTTTAAATCAGGTTTGCCTTCCTCTCCATGAGAAAGTTCTATATCTACACTGTTTATTACCTCTTTTATTGCCCTGATGTTGTTGTCATTTACAGATTAACCTCACTGGTTCCCTGTTGTATTGCTTTTGGTTTTGGATAGTCCTTGAGAGTTCATTTCCTAGGTTGGTATCTGGCGGGTACAATCTTGTGTCCTAGATTCAGGCTGTGGTCTGGTGCTGTTTGTTCTCAGACCGAAGGACTCCCTTTAATAATTCTTGTAACTTTGGTTTGGTGTTTACATATTCCCTTAATTTCTGTTTATCTGGAAATGTCCCAATTTCACCATCATATTTGAATGAGAGCTTTGCAGGATATATTATTTTTGGTTGGCAATTTTTTTCTTTCAGGGTTTTATATATGTCATTCCATTGCTTTCTTGCCTGCATGGTTTCTGCCAAATAATCAGAGTTTAGTCTTATTGTTTCTCCCCTGTATGTGACTTTTTGTTTTTCTCGAGCTGCTTTCAGGATTTTTTCTTTGTCATTGGTTTTAGTGAGTGTGATTATGATATGCCTTGGTGATTTTCTTTTGGGGTCTATCCTATACAGGGTTTGTTGGGTTTCTTGGGTGGTCAACTTTTCATCTTTCACGATATTAGGAAAGTTTTCCATAAATTTGTCTATTTTTTCCTCATTTTTGTCTGCTTTTTGCTTCAGCTCTTAGATAGCTCTGAATATTAGAAGTTTGAATTCCCTGTCGGGTAGTTCTAGTACCTTTTCTTCTAGTGGAAAGTCATCTGGTGTTTTATTTTGGACACCTACTAGAACCATCCTGTCCTGTTTTTTTAAAATGTTTTGATATTACCTGTTGTCTTCAGGACATTCAGTGGTTATTTTCTTCGTTTATTGGATGCAGATCTGTTTGTTTCATCCTGCTTTTTTGTTTTATTTGGTTATGTTTGAGCAGGTAGCAGTACTTTGTTGTTTGCTTGTCTGTGGTCACAATGCTTTTCACCTCCTTGTCCAGTGGGCAGGTCCAGTTGCTCAGGTATAGTGTAGCAGGGCAGGTCCAGCTGAAGGGGAGGGGCTGGGCTGGGTTGTTTGTGGCATGTACTAGGGCCAACAGGGTGGACTGGGAATCAGTGCTGGTCAGGTTCTGGTAGGCTGTGCCTGTGCTGTTTGGGGGTGTGATGTTCAGCACACCATGCAGGTAGGGAGGAAGGAGGGGGGAGGTTGTGATGTATGGAGCTAATATGGGTATGGGAAAGAGGAGAGAACAGAGAGAGAAACAGGGGCCAAAAACAAACAAGAAAAGAGTGCTAAGGGAGCTTGCTGTTGGATTGGAGAGATGAGAAACCAAGAAATGGAGAAAAACAAAAAGGAAAGAAAAAAAACAAAGAATAAAGGGAAAAAGAAAAAAAAGTAACTGGGTAAAAATTTTAAAAGAAAGAAAAGCCCCCAGGGGTCCCACCAGTTCAGCTGCAAGGACCAGGGAGTGGCTCCCAGGCTGCGCAGTATAGCCTGACTAGAGGGGGTATCGATGTCACACAGCACCAGGTATTCAGGAGACAGGCAAAGAAAGTAAGTATAGAGAGATGAGAACTGAGAAACAAAGAAAGACAGAAAGGAAAAAAGAGAAAGAGAAAAAAAAGGAAAGAAAGAAATCCCCCCAGGGATCCCACCAACTGTGGAAGTGGCTCCTAAGCTGTGCAGTGTAGCCCAGATAAAAGGGGCTCCCAAGCCTCAATAAGAAAAGGAAAACAAACAAAAGCAAAAAAAAAAAAAAGCCCTGGGGATCCCACCAGCATAGTGTCTCTGGTCAGGGGAGTGGTTCCTTAGTTTAGTGGCACTGCACAGCCTTTCAAGAAGAGGCAAAGATGGCACAGGGAGCCAGGTGTTTGAGAGAAATGGGGGGAGGTGGTGGGAGGCACAGAAGAAACCAAAAGAAACAGCGACAGACACATGGCACTCAGGTAGCCGGCCAGTGTGGGTGGGGTGAATCCAAGGGCCCGGGGCAGAAGCAGTTGCCTCTGGGTCAAGAAACTTCGGCTTCTGGGAAGCAGAGAAGGCTGGTAGGGGGCAGTGGGAAGAAGGGTGGGGTTAGGAAAACGTTTGTCTCTGGTTATTGAGTGTCCTGTCAACTGCTAGGAACTTCCTAAAGCTGCTTTCCCATACTCCCTGTTTGCCAGTCTCCAGTGTGGGTGGGATAAATCCAAACGGCATGGATGCTGCACTTCCCAGCCGGCAGAGCCGCCACTGCCAGCCAGGAAGCCAGAAGTAGAGCAGCGGGGAGAGGATGAGGGGTGGGAAGCCATGTATTGCTGGTTCCCTGGTGCTCTGTCTCCTGCTTGGAGCTCCGTGAAGCTGCTTTCCCATGCTTCCCGCCCGCCGATATCTGACAGGAACCCAAGATGGCAGTTCCGCGCTGCATTAGCCGATAGGGAAACTCCGCATGTATCTTTCCTCGTTGTTTGTCTCTGTAGGTTCCTTATTCCATTCAGTGCTTGGCTGTGTTCTTTATCTCTTCATTTGACACTTCAGGTTCCAGGAGCAACGTTTGTCTCTGTTTTACCTAGTTTTTTGGGTCTTTGCTGTGGAAAGACAGCATGGTGCTTCTGTTTATGGTGCCTCATTGGCCAGGAGTCCTTGAGTCTACACTGGGTATAAGAATGACACACAGAAGGGAGCGATCCACTCTCTTTGGGGCAAGGGATCCTCAAAGACTTCACTTAGGATGAGATGCTTGGGCTGGGGCTGAGGGAAGAGTAAGAATTTACCAGAAAAATGAAAGTGGAAAGAGCATTCCAGGGAGAAAGTAGAAAGATGCACTACAGAATGAATGGCTTAGGGAATCGTAGGTCATTTGGATTTTGAAGATGCTTTTTCATTATCCAGAGCCCTGGTGGTGCAATGGTTAAGAGCTCGGCTGCTAACCAAAAAGTTGGCAGTTGGAATCCACCAGCCGCTCCTTAGAAACCCTGTGGGGCAGTTCTACTTTGTTCTATAGGGCCGCTATGAGTCAAAATCAACTCGACAGCAACGGGTTTTGATTGCATTATTCAGCATCCATTCTCTCCTTCCCTCCAAATTTCCCAGCCATGGGGTTGGGTATGACTGGCTTCACTCCTGGCTACAGGGAAGGCCCCTGACTGGAGTTAGCCAGTCAGCATAATCCATCCCCTTGGCACTGTTTGTTCTCAAGGAGCCATGTACTCCAGGCCTAATGAAACCAGCCACGGCATTCTCAAGGACTGGATATGTCTAATCAGAAGGAAGCCCAAGTCTTTGGTTTGATGGTTGGGGGAAGAGACAGTACTCACTGCTATTGGACAGGGAAGAGGAAGCGTGCAAACCTGAGAACTGCTGGTTTCTGGTTTGTGACCTCAAGGGGAGCCAACCAAAGGGTAAATATGTCACATAAAGCTAAAGGAATTGCAGAGAAGTGGATGATCTGACCAAATTCTCAGCAGAGATTAAGCAACTGCTGGATTTCTCTTCATTACTTAAAAAATCAAGTAGAATTTTTTTTTTCTACTACTAAAATTATTCTACCTGACATAGTATCGCTGGATTTAGGTTTTCAGGAGTAGAAAATAGGAAGTAGGATTGTAGAGGTAGGTAGGGGACAGATCATGAAAGGCCCTCTCTGCAAAAGAGTTTGGGTTCTATTCCAGAGACATGGAAAGCTCTCAAAGGTTTTAAGCCATGTTAGGGAGTGACATGATCAGACATATGAGTTTTAGGAGGATTGCTACAGCAGCAATGAGAAAGGTGGCTTGGAGGGAGTACGTCTGAGAGCAGTGAGACCAGTGAGAAAGTGACATCACATTCCCATTTCCTTATAGTTCCACTCAAGGGTACAGTTTCTACCTCCTTTTTGCACCGATCTTAAAATAGAATAAGCTTTCTAAACATAATTAGTCTATAAACATATGGTATAAAATCTTCAGGAATTTATACCCTGGATGAAAAGATGTATAGTTTTAGAAGCCCATAGCAGTTCTTCAGGAATTTAATGTAGGAGATTAAAGCTTAGACTATACCATTTGGGCTATCAATAATATCTTGGGTTTTTTCTGTTTCTTTTTAGGACTTCCAATTTGTTCTGTACACCTTCTGAACTCTTTTTATTTATTTTAACTGCAGTCTTTTTTTTTTTTTTTTTCCTCATTGTTTAAGGCTTGGTTCTTTTTTTCTAGAGACAGGATGGGAGTTAAAGAAAAAGAATGACATTGAGTCCCTTGGTACAAAAGCCCTTTTCCATGGTATCTGTTCCTCTTGAGGGAAGGTAACCTAACCGTAACCAGTTTTACTCAAGAGGAGGCATCTTTACTAACAAACACTTGTCTTGATCCATAGGGCTGCTCTCTTTTGGCCACCAGGATTAACTGCCAAGTAAATTCTATTGATAGGAGAAATATGGGCATGGAACTCCTATTGCTCCATTTCACTGGAAAAGGTTCTGTAAAGATAATAAGATTCAGTTAATCTCCTACTTGTCTTTATTGAGCTCCCCCTTCAAGCCTTGCACTGCACTCAATGCTGGGCAACAGAACAGTAAAGTTTGGGCTGTGCTTCCGGAAGGGCTTACAATGTGGTTGAGGATGGGAAGTGCTTTTCCTGAAACCGTATTAATGAGGCCTAAGTATAAACAATAAAAGCTGGTTCATATGTAAGACGGCTGTGTTATGTTAATTCCTGAAGCCTATGGAAAGTTTTTAAAAGCACCACCAGGTATATCCCAAAACTTTTCTATGCCATTCTGCTGGGACTCCAGTGACATTAGAATTTTGGTCTTAATCGCCTATACGAGACCAAAGGGTCAGCAATTACCTGAAAACAAAGATGAGAATATAAGGGGGCAGGAAAACTAGATTAATGGAAATGGAACAACTAGAATGGAAATAATGAGAATGTCCATGCATTGTGAAGAATGCAACCAATGCCACTGAACAATATGTATAGAAATTGTTCAATGGGAGCCTAAACTGTTGTGTAAACCTTCACCAAAACAAAATAAAATATTATTTTAAAAAAAAGGCAGAATTTTGGTTTTAAATTACTATTTCATATCTCACCTGGGCAATATTCATTTCCCTTAGGTCCCATTTAATTCCTTTGTGCATTCTATTAAACATTTATTCGATGCATAAGACTTACAGCAGAACTGGCTACGTAATTGTGCAACAGAACCTGACCTTATTTCTAAGCCGAAAGCTTGTCAGACCAACTTCCCTTCTTTACTTGCATATTGTGCCTAGAGCCACTGGCTCTCTAATTATAAAATTAAGATATAAGCTGCATAGAGCTCTGCCCTCAGTTTTACAAGAGAGTTAATCATATCTAGCACCTAGCTCACTCTCTGGCACAAAGCAGGTACTAGACAAGTATCTGCTGGAAAGAAGGAATGAATGAATAAACGTAGTGTCTGTGGAAGTGTGACTTAGCCTGAGTTTCCTTGAGCTCCATCAAGGACTCTAACAGATTCAAGATCCTTGAATAGCGAACTGTGAAGGAGTTTATTTCTTATTTATTTTTTGTCAGTAATTTTTGAAAGCCACCGTGTCCTAGGAATAGTAAACTTATTTCCTTTTGACCAAACAGACCAAATCCTCTGCTCTCAGTCTTCTAAGGAGCAAAACTAATCCATCGTAGTCCCTGCCTCTCACTTCAGCTCAGTTCAGGGACAGTTACAGGTGGGTCTGTGGTGTCATGAAAGTTATTAGTAAAGAGAAAGTAAAGAAGGAACAGAAACAGAAGCTCTGTTCCTCCTTCTCTGTTTTCTTTCTCTATTTTGCCAAAAATGGTCACCATTTCCCTCAGGCTGGTTCCCTTTCATACTTCATCTTACCCTGCCCTACTAGTTCCTCTGCAGAAAATTCCAGGAGAGTTGGTTTCCCTCAGAAATGTAGATGAACCAATGGGTGAAGCCAAGATGGTAGACTAGTCAGACACATTAAGCCATCCTGCTGCAACAAAGACTCGTAAAACAGATACAGACATCAGTCCTGAAACCCTGAACCTTAAATGAAGAGATAAAGTATTAGATCCGAAGTCAGTGAGGAGAAGAAACTGATAAAAAATGGGGAAGGAGTAGAGATACGAAGTGGAGGTTCCCAGCCAAATGGCATGACTCAGTGTGGACATCTTGGAATAAAACCAACAACCCCATACACAGGAAGGCACCTCCACAGAATTCCTAATATGAGATAGAGTTATGGCATGGACATGCCCAGGGCTAGGTAAGACCATGTTTGCTGGCTGCAACTCAAGGAAGAAACCAGACCATCTCACCCGGTAACCAGTGGAACATGCTCTTACAACTCCTACCCATCTGCTAAACAGCGGCTATAACCACCCCACGCCAGCAACCTCAACTACTGGGAACCACAACACCAGCCCACCCTATTGCCCTTCTCCATCTAGCCTACTCTGCCTCTGCCTTTGCCCCACCCCCACCACTCTCCTCTGCCCTGCCAGCCACAGCCTCTAGGGGACCCTGTCTGGACCCCAGACACCTTGCTCCCAATTCTGGACCCCTTCCACCAACCACCATGGCCCCGAGCCCCAGACCCCTCCCTACTGGCTTTGGACCCATCCCACTGCCTGCCGCAGCCCTGAGTAGAAAACAAGACTGGACCCGAGGCCCCCCCGCGACTGGCTCAGGACCCCCCCCCAACTGACCACCATGGCCCCACACCTGCCCCTGGCCCACTTCACACTGCAAACAAATGACCCATCCTTGCCCCTTCCCTACCTGCTGGACCTGCCGTGCTGCCCCATAGCTGAGCAACTGGCCCTACACACCCAGACAAGGTGGTGAGAACTATTGAGCCCACAGATGAGCAAACAACAAAGCACTCTCTGCCCACCTACCCAGACATAACCAAACAAAACAAAAAAGCAGGACAAAATAAACAAACCAACAATCAATAAATAAAGAAAATAATACCTGAATGTCTCAGAGACAGCAGACAACATCAAAACATATTTTAAGTAAAAAAAAAAAAAAAGGACAAGATGACTCCAGTAAACAAACAGAATGAAGAACCAGTTGACCTCTGGCAGAAGAAAAGTCATTAGAGTTAACCTCATAGGGAATTCAAAAGTCTAATATTCAAGGCTATCCAAGAGATTAGGAAATAAATCAAGGAAAACGCAAAGTTATGGAAAACAGAAAAAAAACAACAAAACAGACAAAATCAAGGAAAAAGCAGACAAAGCAATATAAGAATTCAAGAAGAAAATATAAGAACAAAATGTCAAAATAAATAAAGAATTAGAAATCATACGAAAAGAGGAATTAAAAAATCCAAAAGGTAAACAACAAAATTTCAGAAGTGGACAATGCAATAGAAGGTTTTAGGAGCAAATTTGGAACAATAGAAGACAGAATCAGCAAAAGCTAAAGGCAAATCCATGGATATTACTTTGAGGAAAAAAATTAGAGAAAAGAATGAAGAAAACCTAAGAATAATGTAGGATACAATCAAGAGCAAAAGGTTGCACGTGATCAGAGTTCCAGAACGGGGTGGGGGCGGGGGGAATGGAAAACACAGAGAGGATCGTTGAAGATTTGCTGACTGAAAGCATCCCTAATGTCTTGAAAAAGGAAAAGCTGAGCATTCAGGAAGCTCAATGTACCCCATATAGGAGAGACCCTCAAAAAATTCACCAAGACATACCATAATCACACTCTCCAAAACCAAAAACAAAGAAAGAATCCTGAGAACAGTTTGAGAAAAACAAAAACTTCCATACAAAGAGGAAACAATAAGACAAAGCTCTGATCATGTGGCAGAAACCAGGCAAGAAGGCAATGGGAGACTATATATAGAACCTTGAAAGAAAAAAGTCTCCAATCAAGAATAATATACTTGCAAAACTCTCTCTCAAATATGATGGCAAAAGTAGGATATTTCCAGATAAATAGACATTAAGGGAATTTGCAAAAATCAAACCAAATTAACAAGAATTATTAAAGGGAGTCTTTTGGTTAAAGAACCAAAAACATCAGACAACAACTTGAATCTAGGGCACAGGTCAATATCAGTCATATACCCACCTAGGTAATGAACTCTCAAGGATAAAACAAAACTAAAAGATTTGAAACAGGGAAGTATAGACTTTAATCTGTAAATGACAATGCCAGAACAATAAAAAGGGGAATACATGGTGCAGGTATAGAATTTTCAAATGGAGAGGAAGTCAAGTAATAAAAGACTGGTTGAAACATAGGAAGATAAGGGTAAATTTCAAAGTAACCACAAAGAAAGTTAACAAACCTACTCATAAAAATAAAGAAGAAAAATATAAAGTCTCAGTATGCACAAAATCTACAATAACAAAAGAAGCAAAAAGAAATTTGACAAAAGGGACTGAGCACAGGAGCATAAGAGGAACAGAGAAAACATCAGCACTGCAAAGAAAAAAAAAGTACTACAAAATGACAGCAATAAACTCACACCTATTGATGATTACAGTGAATGTAAATGGTTTAAATGCACCCGTAAAGAGACAATGAATGACAGAATGGATTAAAAAATAAATAAATATGGATACCCATAAACCCATTGCCATTGAGGCAATTAAGACTCATAGCCACCCTAAAGGAGAGCCTGGTGAATTTGAACTGCTGACCTTCTGATTAGCAGCCGTAGCTTTTAACCACTATGCCACAAGAGTTTCCTAAATATGGATAAAATGGATTTAAAAAACATTAAAAAAAAAAACCCCACATGGACATAAATATGTGAAAAATCAAAGGATGGAAAAAAACATATCAAGCAAACAGTAACCAAAAAAAAGCAGGAATACCAATACTAATCTCTTAGCCAATAAAGTAGACTTTAAGGCAAAATCTACAGTAAAAGACAAGGAAAGACATTATATAATGATTAAAGGGACAATCCACCATGATGACATAACCATAATATCTGGGTTATGTCATCCAACACAGGGCTCCAAAATATATAAAACTAACAGCACTGAAAAGAGAAATTGACAGTTCCACAATAATAATAGGAGACTTCAACACACACCACTCTTGGTAAAGGACAGAACATCTACAAAGAAACTCAGCACAGATACAGAAGATCTAAAGGGCACGATCAGTCATGTTGATCTCCTAGGCATATACAGAGCACTCCACCCAAAAGCAGCAAAGTATACATTCTTTTCCAACACACCTGAAACATTCTCCAGGATAGACATCTTAGGCCACAAAGCAACCCTCAGCAATATCCAAAACATTAGATAATTCAAAGCATCTCCTCTGATCACAGTGCCATAACAGTAGAAATTGATAACAGGAGGAGCAAGGAAAAAATAAAAATAAAAAACATGAAAACTAAATAACACCTTGCTTAAAAACAACTGGGTAATAAAAGAAATCAAAGATGGAATCAAAATAAAAAAATCTCTAGAATAAAATGAGAATGAAAACACATCATACCAAAACCTTTGGGACACAGCAAAGGCAGTCCTCAGAGGTCAATTTATAGCAATAAACACACATCAAAAAAGAAGAAAGGGCTAAAACCAAAATGTTAGCCCTACATCGTGAACAAATAGAAAAAGAAAAGCAAAAGAAGCCCACAGCCACCAGAAGAAGGAAAATAATAAAGATCAGATCAGAAGTAAATGAAATAGAAAATAGAAAAACAATAGAAAGGAACAATAAAATCAAACATGTGTTCTTTGAAAGGATCAATGAAACAAACCATTGGCCAAACTGACAAAAGAAAAACAGGAAAGGACATAAATAACCCATATGAGAAATGAGAGGCAGACCCAACTGAAATAAAAAAGATCATAACAGAATACTATGAAAAACTACTCCAACAAATTTGAAAACGTAGAGGAAATGGACAAATTTCTAGAAACACACTAGCTACCTAAACTAACACAAACTGAGGTAGAAAATCTGAACAGACTCATAACAAGAGAAGAGATTGAAAAGGTAATTAAAAAAAACTTCCAACAAAAAAAAAGTCCAGGTCCAGATGGCTTCGCTGAAGAATTCAAAGAAACGTTTGGAGAACAGCCCGCACCACTATTACTTAAAGTATTTCAGAACATAGAAAAGGAAAGGATAACTCCAAATTCATTCTCTGAAGCCAACATAACCCTGATACAAAACCAGGCAAAAACACCACAAAAAAAGAAAATTACAGACCAATATCTCTCATGAATATAGATGCAAAAATTCTCAACAAAATTTTAGCCAATAGAATTCAGCATCATATCAAAAAAATAATACACCAGACCAAGTAGGATTCGTACCAGCTATGCAAGGATGGCTCAACATTAGAAAATAAATCAACGTAATCCACCACATAAATAAAAGTAAAAAAATCACATGATCATCTCAATCAACACAGAAAAGACATTTGATAAAGTCCAACATCATTCCTGATAAAAACTCTTAATAAGATAGGAGTGGAAGGGGAATTGCTCAACAAAATAAAGGGCATCTATACAAAAACAACAGCCAACATTCTTCTCAACCAACAGCATTCTTTAAAGACATGGAAAAAATAATCACTAACTTTATATGGAAACGGAAGAGATCGCAGATAAGTAAAAGAAAGAAAGAAGATAAGTAAAGCACTATTAAAGGCCCCCATGTGTCTGTCAGTTTGTCATACTGTGGGGGTTTGTGTGTTGCTGTGATCCTGGAAGCTATGCCACTGGTATTCAAATACCAGTAGGGTCACCCATGGCAGACAGGTTTCAGCTGAGCTTCCAGACTAAGACAGACTAGGAAGAAGGACCCAGCAGTCTACTTCTGAAAAGAATTAGCCAATGAAAATCTTTTGAATAGTAGCTGAACATTATCTGATATGGTGCTGGAAGATAAGCCTCTCAGGTTGGAAGGCACTCAAAATAGGACTTGGAAAGAGCTTCTTCCTCAAAGTAGAGTCGACCTTAACGATGTAGATGGAATAAAGCTTTTGGGACCTTCATTTGCTGATGTGGCACAAATCAAAATTAGAAGAAACGGCTACAAAGATCCACTAATAATTGAAACCTGGAATGTACAAAGTATTAATCTAGGAAAATTGGAAATTGTCAAAAGTGAAATGGAACGCATAAACATTGGTATCCTAGGCATTAGTGAGCTGAAATGGACTGGTATTCGTCATTTTGAATCAGATAATCATATGGTCTACTATGCTTGGCATAACAACTTGAAGAGGCATGACATTGCATTCATCGTCAAAAAGAACATTTCAAGACCTATCTTGCAGTACAACACTGTCAGTGATAGGATAATACCCATACACCTACAAGGAACACCAGTTAATATGACTATTATTCAAATTTACACACCAACCACTAAGGCCAAAGATGAAGCAATTGAAGATTTTTACCAACTTCTGCAGTCAGAAATTGATCTAGTATGCAATCGTGATGCACTGATAATTACTGGTGATTGGGATGTGAAAGTTGAAAACAAAGAAGAAGGGTCAGTAGTTAGAAAATATGGCCTTGGTGATAGAAACCATGCCAGAGTGCACAGGATCGAATTTTGCAAGACCAAGGACTTCTTCATGGCAAACATCTTTTCTCACCAACATAAACAATGACTATGCACATGGACCTCGCCAGGTGGAATACACAGGAGCCAAATTGACTACATCTGTGGAAAGAGACAATGGAAAAGCTCGATATCATCAGTCAGAACAAGGCCAAGGGTGACTGTGGATCAGACCATCAATTACTCCTATGCATGTTTAAGCTGAAACTGAAGAAAATTAGAACAAGTCCCTGAGAGCCAAAGTATGACCTTGAGTATATCCCACCTGAATTTAGAGACCATCTCAAGAATAGACTGAAGTTGAACAAACTAATGACCGAAGACCAGATGAATTGTGGAATGACATCAAGGCCATCATACATGAAGAAAGCAAGAGATCATTAAAAGGACAGGAAAGAAAGATGTCAGAAGAGACTCTGAAACTTGCTCTTGAACCTCGAGTAGATAAAGCAAAAGGAAAAAATGATGAAGTTAAAGAGCTGAACAGAAGATTTCAAAGGGCAGCTCAAGAAGACAAAGTATTATGATGATGTGCACAAAGAGCCAAAGATAGAAAACCAAAACAGAAGAACACACTCAGTATTTCTCAAGCTGAAAGAACTGAAGAAAAAATTCAAGCCTCAAGTTGCAGTACTAAAGGACTCTACATGAAAAATATTAAATGACACAGGAAGCATACAAAGAAAATGGAAGGAATACACAGTGTCCCTATACCAAAGAGAGTTGGTTGATATTCACCCATTTCAGGAGGTAACGTATGATCAGGAACCAATGGCACTGAAGGAAGAAGTCTAAGCTGCACTGGAAAAAAAAAAAATGCACTGAAGGCATTGGCAAAAAATAAGGCTCCAGGATAGGCCTAGTACCAATTGAGATGTTTCAACAAATGGATGCAATGCTGGAAGTGCTCACTCGTCTATGCCAAGAAATTTGGAAGACAGCTACCTGGTCAACCAACTAGAAGAGACCATTTTGTCTATTCCCAAGAATGGGGATCCAACCAAAGGCAGAAATTATTGAACAATATCATTAATATCACATACAAGCAAAATTTTGCTGAAGATCATTCAAAAGTGGCTACAGCAGTATATTAGCAGGGAACTGCCAAAAATTCAAGCCAGATTTAGAAGAGGACGTGGAACCAGGATTATCATTGCCGATGTCAGATAGATTCTAGCTGAAAGCAGAGAATACCAGAAAGATGTTTACCTGTGTTTTCTTGACTATGCTAAGGCATTTGACTGTGTGGATCATAACAAATTACGGATAACATTGCAAAGAATGGGAATTCCGGAACACTTAATTGTACTTATGAGGAACCTGTACATGGATCAGAGGCAGTCATTCAAACAGGACAAGGGGATACTGCACTGTTCAAAGTCAGGAAAGTTGTGCCTCAGGGTTGCATCTTTTGACTGTACTTATTCAATCTGTATGCTGAACACATGAATCAGAAAGCTAGGCTATATGAAGAAGAACGTGGCATCAGGATTGGAGGAAGACTCATTAACAACCTGTGTTGTGCAGATGACACAACCTTGTTTGCTGAAAGTAAAGAGGACATGAAGCACTTACTGATGAAGATCAAAGACCACAGCCTTCAGTATGGATTGCACCTCAACATAAAGAAAACAAAAATCCTCACAATTGGACCGATAAACAACATCATGATTAATGGAGAAAAAATTGAGGTTGTCAAGGATTTCATTTCACTTGCATCCACAGTCAACACCCATGGAAGCAGCAGTCAAGAAGTCAAATGATGCATTGCTTTGGGCAAATCAGCTGCAAAGACATTTTTTAAAGTGTTGAAATGCAAAAATGTCACCTTGAGGACTAAGGTGCTCCTGACCCAAGCCATGATGTTTTCAATATGGATGCAAAAGCTGGACAATGAATAAGGAAGACCAAAGAAGAATTGATGCCTTTAAATTGTGGTGTTGGTGAAGAATACTGAATATACCACGGACTGCCAAAGAACAAACAAATCTGTCTTGGAGGAAGTACAACCAAAATGCTCCTTGGAAGCAAGGATGGTGAGACTACATCTCACATACTTTGGACATGCTATAAGGAGAGTTCAGTCCCTGGAGAAGGACGTCATACTTGGTAAAATAGAGGGTGAGCGAAAAAGAGGAAGACCATCCAGGAGATAGAGTGAGACGGTGGCTGCAGCGATGGGCTCAAGCACTGCAACAATAGTGAGGATGGCTCAGGACCAGGCAGTGTTTTGTTCTATTGTGAACGGGGTCACCATGAGTTGGAACCGACTTGATAGCACCTAACAACAACGATTGAAGAAGAAGAATGAAGTAGGAGGACTTGTACTACCTAACCTTGTAGCCCACTATACAGCTACAATACTCAGAACAGCCTGTTACTGGTACTATAACAGACACAGTGAGCAATGGAGCAGAATTGAGAACCCAGATGTAAATCCATTCACCTATGGTCACCTGATCTTCAACAAAGGCCCACAATCCATCAAACGGGAAAAGAACTGTTTGTTTGTTTTAACAAATGGTGCTGGTAAAACCGGATGTCCATCTGTAAAAAAATGAAATAGGACACATACCTCACATCATATGCAAAAACTAATTCTAGATGGATCAAAGACCTAAATATAAAACCAAAAACTATAAAGATTATTTTAGAAAAAATACGGTCAACAGCAAAAAAAAAAAAGTGTTGCTATGACATTGTTTCCAACTCATAGCAACCCTGTAGGGTAGAGTAGAACTGCCTTATAGCGTTTCCAAGGAGAAGCTGGTGGATTTGAACTGCTGACATTTTGGTTAGCAGCCATAGCTCTTAACCACTGCACTACCAGGGCTCTAAGGGCCCTAATATAAGGCATATACAGCATACAAACCATAATTAACAATACACAAAACCAGAAGATAAGCTAGAAAAATGGGATCTTATAAAAATTAAACACTTAGGCTCATCAAAAGACTTCACCAAAAAAGTAAAAAAAGAAGCTAATTGGGAAAAAAAAGTTGGCCATAGCATATCTGACAAAGATCTAATCTCTAAAATCTATAGGAAAATCCAACACCTCTACAATAAAAAGGCAAATAATCCAATTAAAAATGGCCAAAGGATATGAACAGACACTTCACCAAAGAAGACGTTCAGATGGCTAACAGACATAGGAGGAAATGTGAATGATCACTAGCCATTAGAGAAATGCAAATTAGAACTACAATGCGATGCCATCTCACACCAACACTACTGGCACAAAAAAAAGAAAATAACAAATATTGGAGAGGTTGTGAGGAGATTAGAACTCTTATGCACTGCTGGTGGGAATGCAAAATGGTAGAAACCATTTTGGAAAACGATATGGCCCTTACTTAAAAAGCTAGAAATAGAAATACCACATGATTCAGCAATCCCACTCCAAGGAATATGTATGAGAAAAATAAGAGCCATCGCACAAATAGACATATGCACACCCATGTTCATTGCAGCCTTATTCACAATAGCAAAAAGATGGAAACAACCTGAGTCCCCAACAACAGATGAATGGAGAAACACTGTGGTACATACACACAATGGAATACCATGCAATAATAGAGAACGATGATGAATCTGTGAAACATCTCACAACATGGATGAATCTGGAGGGCATTATGCCGTGTGAAATAAGTCAATCACAATAGGACAAATACTGTATGAAACCACTAGCATAAAACACATGAAAATGTTTCCTCACAGAAGGAAACAATCTTTGATGGTTACAAGGAGGGAAGGGGTGAAGAGGAAAAAACTCTAACAGTGGTAACCTTGATGAAGGGTAAGATAGTATACGATACTGGAAAAGTCAGCACAAGTCGACTAGGGCAAAGTCGTAGAAGCCTCAGCGACACATTCGAATGCCCTGGGGGACTGAGCTACTGGGCCAAGAGCTGGTAACCCTGTTCTTAGGGGACGTCTAGCTCAACTGGCATAACAGTGTACAAAGAAAACGTCCTACATCCGACTGTGGTGAGCAGCGACTGGGGTCTTAAAAGCCTGCTAGGAGCCATCTAAGATACACTTACTGGTCCCATCCCAGCTGGAGCAAAGAGCAATGAAGAAAACCAAAGACACAAGGGAAAGATTCGTCCATAGGACTAATGGACCTCAGCTATCACAACCTCCACCAAACTTGAGCCCAGAACAACTAGACGGTGCCTGGTTACCACCACTGACTGCTCTGGCAAGGATCATAATACAGGGTCCCTGACGGAGCTGGAGAAAAGTGTAAAACAAAATTCAAATTCACACACACACACACAAAAAGACCAGGCTTGCTGGTCTGAAAGAGACTAGAGAAAGTATGGCCCCAGGGAATCCTTTCAACTCAATACCGAAGTCGCTCCTGAGGTTCATCCTTCAAACAAAGATTAGAGAGGTCTATAGGACCAATGGAAACCCTGGTGGTGTAGTGGTTAAGTGCTATGGCCCCTAACCAAAAGGTTGGCAGTTCAAATCCACCAAGCACTCCTTGGAAACTATGGGGCAGTTCTATTCCCTCCTATACGATCACTATGAGTCGGAATCGACTCGATGGCAACAGGTTTTTATTGGACCAACAATAACACAGGTGAGGAATGTGCTTCATGGTTCAATTATGTATACGAGACTAATGGGCACACCAGCCCAAAAGCAAAGATGAGAAGGCAGGAAGGGACAGGAAAACTGGACCAACAGAAGCAAGGAATTCGGGTAGAGAAGGGGAGAGTGTTGACAGATCACGAGGTTGGCAAAGAATGTCACAAAACAATTTGTATATTAAATGTTTTATGAGAAACTAATCTGCTATGTAAACTTTCATCTAAAGCACAATTAAAAAAAAAAGAAAGAAATATAAATGGATCTTATTTCAGTCCTTTCTGTACATGAAAGCGTATTGTTAACACTCAAGGGAGTTAGAGCAGAATGGGGATACTGAGGAATTTCAGAAGAAGAGTAAGGGAAGAGCCTTCAAAAGCCTTGTGCTTCACTGAATTGTACATGTAGAAATCGTCGAATTGGTGTATGTTCTGCTGTGTATATTCCCAAAAACAACAAAAATAAATAAAATAAAATTTAAAAAGAGCCTTGTGTTTGCTTAAGCACAGGTGAGTAGGAGAAAAGTCACAAGGCTGTGTTTTATAGCTGATTAGGCCACAGAGGAGATACCAGTCTGATCAGAAACAGGATATGTTAACAGTGGAATGGCAAGCAGGCTGGTTAGTCTCTCAAACTGGGAAAGAAAAGGAAATGGGTGGCCTGGGAGATGTGCCCCATGATTGGAGGCCTTGGCTTCCACCATTACTAGTTACTCTTCCTAACCCTTCCCTAGAGTTCCCAGTCCTGGTGGCTCAAATGGTTAAGCGCACAGATGCTAACGGGAAGGTTGATGTTTCAAACCCACCCAGTGACTCCACGGGAGAAAGACCTGGTGATCTGCTTACATAAAGATTACAGCCAAGAAAACCCTATGGGGCAGTTCTACTCTGTCGCATAGGGTCACTAATAGTCTAAATTGATTCGACGGCTCCCAACAACAGGTCTGTGTGCCAACCACATTAGAATCATTTGGTATATATTATAAAAATTCAGATTCTCAGGTCAAACTCCCAGAAAACAAATTCAGTTCCTTGGATATACGGTCCAGAAATCTGCATCTTCACAAAGTTCCCAAGGCATTCTGTTGTGCAGCCAGGTTTGGTTGTTCTGATGAAGTCCGATATACCCATTTTTTCTTTTGTTGCCCAGGATTTTGGTGACATATCTAAGAATCCATTATCAAAAACAAACTCTTGAAATTGTATTCACGTTTTCTTCTAAGAGTTAGGTGGTTTTAGTACTTACATATGGTATGAGGTATGGGCACAACTTCGTTCTTTTGCATGTGGAGATTCAGCTGTCCCAGCACCATTTATTGAACAGACTGTTCTTTCCTCATTGAATAAACTTGGCAACCTTGTCAATTATCGATTGGCCATAGGTGTATGAGTTTATTTCTGAACTCTCAATTATATTCCATTGGCCTATATATCTATCCTTACACCAGTATGACTGGTATAGGAATAGAGTTATCTTTAGTCTATAGTACACTGTTTTTTATTATTATACTGTTTTGATTACTGTAGTTCCATAGTATGTTTTGAAATTGGAAAGTGTGAGGTCTGCTACTTTGTTCTTTTTCAAGATTGTTTTGGGTATTTGGGACCCCTTGCATTTCCACATGAATTTGAGGATCAGCTTTTCCCATTTCTGCAAAAAAGACTGTTGGAATTTTGATAGGGGTTGTGTTGAATCTGTAAATCACTTTGGGCAGTACTGACGTCCTTACAATATTAAGTCTTAAAATCCATAAACCCAGAATGCCTTTCTATTTATTTAGGTCTTCTTCCAACAATGTTTTATGTTTTTCAGTGTACAGGTCATTCACCTCCCTGGTTAAATTTATTCCTAGGTATTTTTTTTCTTTTATATGCTATTGTAAATAGGATTATTTTCTTGATTTCCTATTCAGATTATTTACTGTTGTGTACAGAAGCAGCAGAACTGATTTTTGTGTGTTGATCTTTGTTATCTAGTGCTTCTGTAATAGAAATACCACAAGCCGATGGCTTTTACAAACAGAAATTTATTTTCCCACAGTTTAGGAGGCTAGAAATCTAAATTCATAGCTCTGGCTCAAGGGGAAAGCATTCTCTCTCTGTCAGATCTGGAGAAAGGTCCTTGTCCCTTCAGCTCGTTTCCTGGTTCCTTGGAGATCTCCAAGTGTCTTAGCATCTATCTTACCCCATGTTATGGATTGAATTTGTCCCCCCCAAAATATGTGTTGTAAATCCTGACCTCTATGCCTGCGGTTATAATCCCATTTGGGAATGGGTTGTCTTTTTATGTTAATGAGGCAGGATTAGTGTAGAGTGTATCTTAAGTCAATCTCTTTTAAGATATAAATGATAACAAGTGAACAGAGAGAGATAGATGGGGTAAGGTAGATGCCAAGACAGATGGAGATCTCCAAGGAACCAGGAAGCAGACACTGAAGAGACAAGGACCTTCCTCCAGAGCCAATACAGAAAGAAAGCCTTTCCCCTAAGCCAGCACTCTGAATTTGAACTTTTGCCTCCAAAATTGTGAAAAAATTAATTTCTGTTTGTTAAAACCATCCACCGGTGTTATTTCTGTTACAGCACCACTGGGTGACTAAGACAGAATTTGGTACCGGGAGTGAGGTGTTGCTCTAACAGATACTTAAAATGTGGAAGCAGTTTTGGAATTGGGTAGCAGGTATAGGCTGGAAGAGTTTTAAGCTGCCTAATAGTAAAAGCTTATATTGCCTTGAAGAGACCCTTGGTAGAATTACAGATGACAAAGGCAAGTCTGGTGAGGGCTCAGAAGGAAGTCAGGAGAGCTACACAGAAAGTCTCTGTAGAATACATATGGTGCCAACAACAGAATGTTGCTAGAAATGTGGACATTAAATGTGCTTCTGGTGAGGCCTTAAGAGAAAATGGTGAACATGTGATTGGGCAATGGAGGAAAAAGGACGATGCTTTTTATGCAGTGGCAAAGAACTTGTCTGAATTATGTTCAAATGTTTGTTGGAAGGTAGAATTTGAAAGTGATGAACTTGAATATCTGGCTGATTAGATTTCTAAGCAAGATCTTAAAGGGGCCACATGGTTTCTTTTTGCCAGTTATAGTAAAATGTAAGAGAAAATGAACTGTGCAAAATGAAAACAACTTTAAGATTTTGAAAATTCTGTTGTACGAACTAAGAATATGTGTCCTAGAATGTTCACCAAGGACGTGGCTATACAATATTTTGTAAAAGAGATTAAGCCTGTGACTGATGGATGTAATCAACTATCACAGCAGAAAACCCATCAGCTTGGACTGAAGGGGAAAAAGAAAGTAAAGAACACCATCTGCTTTATGGAATTGTGCAGGCAGAAACAGGCCAAAGAAGCTACATCTGTTGTCCTCTAAGAAAAGAAAGGGATCATCTCTAGAGCAGCTAGGAGAGTAGCAGAACTGTTGGGATGAGAACAGGAAGCAGGGCCTTCTCGGTTTTAAAGGGTGAGGTCATGATCTCCTGGATCTCAAAGGGTGTGGGGCCACAGCCTCCTACGTTTCAGAGTCAGATCTCTGCCAACTGGGTTCCAGAATGTGAGGCTGCAGTTAATGTGTGCCAGAGGGATAGGGCTGTCGTCCAAAGCTGAGTGGGCCGGACTGCCATGCCCAAGGGGAAGAAGAATGGAGCCTGATGGAGCTGAGTGGGTATGGTCACCATTCAGAGGGACTAGGAGGATGGGGTCGCTTATAGCCAGAATCAACTGATGACAACTCTTTTTTTTTTTTAAAAGCCAAGGGAGAAGAGTGACCATTCCAAAGGGCCTGGAAGGTGGAGCTGAAGCCCAGGGCTGAGGAGTCTCCACCCAGAACCCAGAGGGCATGGCCAAAACCCACAATCTGGAGGGTGGGGCCATTGCCTAGATAGTCTCCGAGAAAAGGATTATTTTGAAACCTTCCCAGCTAATGTAATTTGTTCTGCTGATTTTGGGTTTGCTTGGTGACTGTTATTCCTTCTTTCCCTCTAATTACTCCCATTTGTAATGAAAATGCCTACCCTGCGTCTCTATTACCAATATACTTTGGAAACAGATAATTTATATTCTAGATTTCACAGGTTCACAGATGAAGAAGAATTTTGCCCCTGGATGGGGTATGCCTAAAGTCTCACCCATATTTGATTTGATGATTCAGAAGTTGAAGTTTTGGATTTGGAGTTGATTTAAGACTTTTGGCATGATCTGATGAATATGTTTTGCATGTGGCAAGGACATGAATTTTGGGGGGCCAAAAGGTGGATTGAATTATGTCTCCAAAAATATGTGTTGTAAATCCTAACCTCTATGCCTGTGGTTATAATCCCATTTGGGAATGGGTTGTCTTTGTTATGCTAATGGGACAGGTTTAGTGTAGGGTGTATCTCAAGTCAATCTTTTTTGAGATACAAAAAGATTAAGCAGGGGAGAAGAGAAAGAGAGATGGGGTAAAATAGATACCAAGATACGTGGAGATCTCCAAGGCACCAGGAAGCAGAAGCTGAAGAGACTAAGAACTTTCTTTCCTCCAGAGCCAACAGAGAAAGTCTTCCCCTCCAGCTAGCACTCTGAATTTGAACTTCTAGCTTCCTAAACTGCAAGAAAATGAATTTCTATTTGTTAAAGCCATCCACTTGTAGTATCTCTGTTACGGCAGCACTAAATAACTAAGACACCCCATCTCTGCTTTTTAGCTTGCTTGTTTAATCTTTCCCAATCCTTAAACATGGGACATCTTTCCCTTTATGTAAGTCATCTTTAATGTCTTTCAACAGTGTTTTATAATTTTCATTGTGTAAGTCTTTCGCATACCTGTTCAGATTTGTTCCTAGGTATTTTATTCTCTTAGATGCTATTGTAAATGGAATTGTTTCCCTAATTTCCCTTTCAGATTTTTCCTTGCTGGTGTGTAGAAACCCAATTGGTTTTCGTTCATTGACTTTGTACCCTGCGACTTTGCTAAATCCTCCATTAGCTCTAGAAGCTTTCTTGCAGACTCTTTGGAATTTTCTATATATAGCATCATGTCATACACCAATAGAGATAATTGTACTTCTTATTTTCCAATCTGGATACTATTATTTATTTTTTTCTTCTTTCTCTGGCTAGGACTTTCAATACAATATTGAATAGAAGTGGTTAGAGTGGACACCCTTGTTTTGTTCCTGATTTCAAAGGGAAAGCTCTCAATCTTTCTCCATTAAGTATAATGTAGGTTGTTGAATTTTCATATATGCCTTGAATTATATTGAGGAACTTCCCTTCTATTCCAATCTTCTTAAGCATTTTCATCAAAAAAAGGGTGTTAGATTTTATCAATTTTTTTTTTTTGGCATCCATGGAGATGATCATGTGGTTCTTTTCCTTTGTTCTATTGATGTGGTATACTATGTTCATTGATTTTCTAATGATGAACCATCCCTGCATTCCTGAAATAAATGCCACTTTGTCATGGTGTATGACTGTTTTAATACGCTGTTGGATTCTGTTCCCTAGTATTTTGTTGAAGATTTTTGTATCTATGTTCATAAGGGATATTGGCTTGTAATTTTCTTTTCTTGTGGTGTCTTTGGTTTTAGTATCATTGCCGTGTTCGCTTCACAGAATGAATTAGGGAGTATTCCTAAAAAAAAAAAAATTTTTTTTTTTTAACCTTTGGGAGAATTCAAACAGGATTGGTGTTAGGTAGAATTCCCCAGTGAAGCCATTTGGCCCATGACTTATTTTTGTTGAGAGTCAGTATGCGTAGCTGACTCAAGAGGAATAGAGGAAATAGGTCACTATGAGTCAGAATAGACTTGACGGCAGCGCTTTGGGTACTTCTAAAATTGGTCCCTTTCATCTAGGTTATCCAGTTTGTTGCTGCACAGTTGTTCATAGCATTATTGTAATTCTCTTTATTTCTATTGTGTCAGTTGTAATGTCTCCTCTTTCATTTCTTATTTTGGTTTTTGCATCTTTTCTCTTTTTTTCTTTGTCAGTCTAGCTAAAATTTTGTCAATTTTATTGATCTTTTCAAAGAACCAACTTCTGGTCTTGTTGATTCTCTGTTGTGTTTATGTTTATTTTTTTAAATTTATTTCTGCTCTGATCTTTGTTATTTCCTTTCTTCTGATAAATTTAGGCTCAGTTTACTCTTCTCTATTTCCTCAAGTTGTACAGTTAGCCTGTTAATTTGAGATCTGTTTTCATGTAGGCATTTATCGTTATAAGTTTCTCTCTGAGTACTGCCTCTGCTGCATCTCGTAAGTTTTGGTAAGTTGTGCTTTTATTTTCATCTGACTCTAAGAAATTCATGATTTCCTCCTTGACCCATTGGTAGTTTAATATTAAAAAAAAAAAAAGTTGTTTAATTTCCATATGTTTGTGCATTTTTCAGGATTTTTGTTTCATTTTGTTTTTATTATTGATTTCCAGCTTCACTCCATTGTGGTCAGAGAAAATAGTTTGTATTGTTTCAATCTTTTAAAATTTATCAAGACTTTCTTTGTGATCTAACATGTGGTCTGTCCTGGAGAATGATCCATGTGCTGTGGAGTAGAATGCATATTAAGCTGTTTTGGAGTGTAGTGTTCTATGTATGTCTGTTAAGTCTGGTTGATTTATAGTGTCATTCCTGTCCTCTGTTTCCTTGTTGATCTTCTGTCTAGATGTTCTGACCAATATTGAAAGTGGCATATTGAAGTCCAACTATTATTATAGTGCTATCTATTTCTCCCTTCAATTCTATCACTGTTTATATATTTATTTAAGTGCTCCCTAGGTGCATATATATTTATGATTGTTAAATCTTCTTGATGAATTGACTCTTTTATCACTAGGTAATGTCCACCTTGATCTTTTCTAACAGATTTTGTCCTAAAGCCTACTTTGTCTAATATTAAGTTATCACCCCAGCTCTCTTTTCGTTATTATTTGCATGAAATATTTTTTCCATCCTTTCACTTTTGATCTATTTGTGTCCTGGGTATATGGTGTGTCTCTTGTACACGGCATATAGTTGCATTATATATTTTTATCCATTCTGCCAATCTCTGCCTTTTAATTAGAACATTTAGTCCATTTACATTCACTGTAATTACTGGTATGTAGTGATTAAATTCTGCCATTTTGTTATTTGTTTTTTGTGTGTCTGAAGCTTTCTTTGTCTTTGTCCTTTACTACAGCTTGCTTTTGGGGGCTTTTTTTTTTTGTTGTCGTTGTTCATTGTAATGAGTCATTTTGTTTTCTTTCTCTTTTGCATGTGTGTGTTTTAGATATTTTCTTAGTGGTTACCATGACTATTACATTTAAGAGCTGTATTTATAATATGGTAGAGTAAGTTGGTACCAACTTAACTTCAGTAACATACAAGAAATTCTATACCTATATCAAACCCTCCCAATTTTGTTGTTGTTATTACTAATTACATCTTTATATTTTGTGTGCTTTATACTTTTATCCTTGCTTTTTTATATAATTATCTCTTTTCTTTCTTAATGTAGGCATTTACCATTGTAAATTTCTCTCTAAGCAGCATCAGGATTGGAGGAAAACTCGTTAACAACCTGTGTTATGCAGATGACACAACCTGAAAGTGAGGAGGAATTGAAGCATTTACTGATGAAGATCAAAGAGTACAGTCTTCAGAATGGATTATACCTCAACATAAAGAAAACAAAAATCCTTACAACTAGACCAATATGCAACATCGTGAAAAATGGGGAAATTTTTGAAGCTGTGAAGGATTTCATTTTACTTGGATCCACAGTCAACACCCATGGAAGCAGCAGTCAAGAAATCAAATGACACACTGCATTGGGAAAATCTGCTGCAAAAGACCTCTTTAAAGTATTAAAAAGCAAAGATGTGACTTTGAGGACTAAGGTACGTGTTTTAGGCTGGGTTCTCTAGAGAAGCAAGACCAGTAAAGTGTATAAATATTACCAAGGAAATGGCTCAAGCGGTTGTAGAGGCTGGAACGTCCCAAGTCCATGGATCAGGATGGAGGTTTCTCGTGATTCATGTAGCCACAGGGGCTGGCAAACCCAAGACTGGCAGGTGAGAGAGCAGGACTCTTGCCGACAGGCTGTGAAGGTCGACGACTTCCAAAACCGGCTAGGCAAGACTGCAGGTAAGCTCCTAGTTTCAAGTCCCAAGAACTTGAGGTAAGATGAACAGGAGCCAGCTGCAGGATTCAGAGCAAGCAAAAGCCCCCGAGCCTTGGCAGAATGTCCACCCCGATTGGATGCAGGCCACATGCCCAAGGAAACTCCCTTTCAACTGCCTGGCTACTCAAAGCAGATCCCATCATGAAGGTGATCACATTATATCAAATCTCATCACGAAGTGATCACAACATCATACAACTGTGAAACTACATCATAACTGCCAAACCACTGAGAATCAAGGCTTGGCCAAATTGACACAGAAGCTTAAGCATCACCGTGTACCTGATCCAAGACATGGTATTTTCAATCACCTCATGCATGCAAAAGCTGGACAATGATTAAGGAAGACTAAAGAAGAATTGATACCTTTCAAGTATGGTGTTGGAGAAAAATATTGAATATACCATGGACCACCAAAAGAATGAGCAAATCTGTCTTGGAAAAAGTACAGCCAGAATGCTCCTTAGAAGTGAGGATGGTGAGACTTTGTTTCATGAAATTTGGACATGTTGTTGGGAAGGACTGGTCCCTGGAGAAGGATATAATGCTTGGTGAAGTAGAGGGTCAGTGAAAAGATAAGACCCTCAATGAGATGGATCGACACAGTTGCTGCAACAATGGGCTCAAACATACCAACAATTATGACGATGGCACAGGACTGGGCAGTGTTTGTTCTGTTGTACATAGAGTCGCTGTGAGTTGGAACTGACAACTAACAACAACAACACTGAAGTCTCCAACTAATTTTGTAGAACTCTTTATTTCTTCTTCCACTTTGTCAATGTTTGCTTCATATATTTTGGGGTTCTTTTTTTTGTTGTTGTTAAGTGCATATATATTTATAGTTGTTATATTTTCTTGATGAATTGACCATTTAATCAGTATATACTGTCCTTCTTTGCCTTTAGTAATTGATTTTGTCTTAAAGTCTACTTAAAGTCCTGTTCTCTTTTGACTATTGTTTGCATGGAATTTTTTTTTTCCCCATTTTTTCACCTTCAACCTACTAATGTCCTTGTTCTAGAGTGAGTGTCTTATAGACAGGGTACAGTTGGATCACATTTTCTTACCTCTTCTGCCAATCTTTGCCTTTTGATTGAAATGCTTAATAAATTTACATTTAAACTAATTGCTGATAAGAACTTACTTCTACTATTTTCTATTTGTTTTTTGTGTGTCTTATACCTTTTTTGTCTCTCATTTCCTCTAATACTGCTTAGTTTTGTGTTATTTGATTTTTTTTATTTAAATAGGGAACATTTTGATTCTGATTTCCTTTTGTGTATACATTTTTAGATATTTTCTTTGTGGTTACCATGGAGATTACATTTAACAACCTTTACTTATAACAACCTTGTTTAAATACATAACAACTTTAATAACATGCAAAAACTCTGTTCCTATACTGCTCCTACCCCTCTCTTTATGTTATCATTGTCATATATGTTATCTTTTTATATTGTGTGGCCAATAACATGTATTTA
Organism: Loxodonta africana; assembly: GCF_030014295.1. Classification (NCBI taxonomy): domain Eukaryota; kingdom Metazoa; phylum Chordata; class Mammalia; order Proboscidea; family Elephantidae; genus Loxodonta; species Loxodonta africana. The sequence continues at coordinate 73,572,499 of NC_087358.1, forward strand.
TAATTTTTTATGCACTTGTCTTTTAAATCATGTCAGACATAATGAGTAGAGTGTAACATAAAAATACCATAAAACTGTCCTTTATATTTACCCGCAAAATTACATTTACTTAAGATCTTTATATCTTCATAAAGTTTCAGATTATTGGCTAGTGTCCTTCCTTTTTAACCTGAGGGACTCTCTTTAGCATTTCTTGTGGGCAGACCTAATGATAAACTTCTTCAGCTTTTGTTTATCTGGGAATGTCTTTATTTTGCCCTCATTTTTGAAGGACAGTTGTGCCAGATAAAGAATTCTTGGCTGATATTTCTTTTCTTTGAGCAATTTAAATATGTCATTCCACTGCCTTCTGACCTATGTTTTTGAGGAGAAATCGGTACTCAGTCTTATTGCAGATCCTTTATATATTATGATTCACTTTTCTCTTGTTGCTTTCAAGGTTCTTTTTTTATCTCTGGTTTTTGAGAGTCTAATTATAATGCGTCTTAGTGTGGATCTCTTTGGGTTTTTCCTACTTGAACTTCATTGTGCTTTCTGGATATGTAGATGCATGACTTTGATCAAAGCTGAGATGTTTTTCGCTATCTTGTGTTCATGTATTTTTTTTTCCCCTTTCTCTCCTCTCCTTCTGAAACTTCCATAATGCGTATATTGATTTGTTTGATGGTTAGTGTCTAATAAGCTTCTTAGGCTGTGTTCACTTTTCTTCATTTTTTTTTGCTCCTCTGACTCAATAATCTCAATTGCCCTATGTTCCAGTGTATGGATTCTTTCTTCTGCCAGTTAAATATGCTGTTAAGTCCCTCCAGTGAATTTTTATTTGCATTTTTGTACTTTTCAGCTTCAGTATTTCTGTTTGGTTCTTTTGAAAATTTTATCTCTTTACAGAAATTCTTGTTTTGTTCCTATATTGTTTTCCTGATTTCCTTTAGTTCTTTACCTATGTTTTCCTTTAGCTCTTTGAGCATATTTAATACTTTTGTTTTAAAGTCTTTGTCTAGTAAGTCCATTACCTTTCCTTTGAGCCATCCTTTCCTATTGCTTTGTATGGCTTGCACACAAAGGGTCATTTGACTATAAAACACTGGTAACCCTGTAAATCAGATTCTTCCCCTTCCCAGGGTTTGCTTCTCCTCCTCTCCTTATTCTTTTTTAATTGTTTAAATTAAACAATTAGTTTTCCTCTTTAAAACATGCTCCCTTAATGGAAGTGCTGGCTGTTACCATTTTAATATCAGGCTCCCTGTCTGGTAGCGCCAGCCAACACTGCTTCAACACCAGGTCCCTCACCTAGATGGACTGGCTGTGGCCATTTCAACACCAGGTACCTGTCTGGGTGCACCAGCATATAAGACGTAGACATATAAGACATATATAAGACAGGATTTGGTACCAGGATGTGGGAGTGCTCTTCTAACAAGTACCTAAAATGTAGAAAGGACTTTGAAATTTAGTAAAGGCAGAGGCTGGAGGAATTTTGATGCCTTGATTGTAAGAGCCTTGGTTGCCTTGAAGAGACTGTTGGTAGAATTATGGGCATTAAGAGAAATTCTGATGAGGGCTTAGAATTGATTGAGAGCTGTAGGGAAAATTTCTATCATCATGAACAGAACGTTGTTAGAGATGTGGAGGTTAAACGTGCTTCTAGTGAAGCTTTAAAAGGAACAATAAACATGTTATTAGACACTGGAGAAAAGTTGGTCTTTGTTAAAAAGTGGCAAAGAACTTGTCTTAATTATGTTTGAATGTTTTGTGGAAAGTAAACCTCGTAAACGACGAATGAACGCTTGGCTGAGAAGATTTCTAAGTAGTATCTTAAAGGGATGGTGTGGTTTTTCCTTGCTGCTTATAGTAAAATGCAGGAAAGACATAGATTGAGATATGAACTATGCCAAAAGGAAAAAAAAAAAAAAAAGCCAGAACTTGAAGATTTGGAAAATTCTATTGTAAAAATTAAAATAGTGTGCCCTGGAAAGGACACCAAGGATGTGACTACACAACATCAGGCTCCTTACCTGTAAGTTCCAGCCACTGCAGCTCTCCTATGCTTACACCAAACTGGGAAAGGAGTGGGGTGTGGATGTGTGCAGAGCCAATGTTCTTCTACCATTCATATGTCTCCATATTCTTGATTTAGTGTACACTTTTTTAGATGGCGTAACTCTTTGCCTGGTTTCCAGAGTTCTGAGACCATGGATTCCATCAATTACTGCTTGATTTTTTTTTTTTTTTTTTGGTTTTGTTGTGAGTGGAAGGAAGCATGCACTGCTTATATCACCATCTTGCTCTGCCTTCTCACTGTGGTTTTGATTTGCGTTCTCTTGATCACCAATGATGTTCAGCACCTTTTCATGTGCTTATTAGCCCTTTGTATATCTTCTTTGGAAAACTGTATGTTCATATCCTTTGATCATTTTTAAATTGGGTTATTTGTATTTTTATTGTTGAGTTATAAACATTCTTTACATACTCTAGATACAAGCACCGTATCAGATACATGATTTGCAAAAATTTTTCTCCCAACTATGTGGTTTTTGACATGTAACGTAGAAAGAGTTCAAAGAATTGAGTGGCATTGCTATAGGAAAACTCCATTCTCATCTATTTGTTTATATGAACAAGGTTTCTCAGTCCTTGCATTTAAAAACATTTTATATCTGTAAAATGTTACATGTAATAACATTTAATATTATGAATATGCTACTGGACCTCCAAGTCTCGCTAGGTGTGACACTGAGGCACAAGTCAGGGGAAAGAGAAAGAAGAAAAACTTTATTTGGTTGGCCAAGCAAAGGAGCAAACCAGTACCTGCAGAGCCAAGATGGCTCCCTGATTGGCAGGCACAGGGGTTTATATCTGCTGAGGAAACAGAATAGGGGTGGGCTCCTCTTCAGGGCGTGTTCAGGGGCATGGTCCATCAGGATTGCCAGACGGCTCCTGTAATGATGCCGATGTAGTGCCACTGGGGCCATGATGGAGGGGAAATGGCTGCTTAGCTCCACCAGCCACCATCTGGTGGCTGCCTGCCTCAACTACATTGGATAGTGAGAAGTGTTATGATGAGTGGATTGGAAGTCTCTTTGAGGTCAAAGAATCACTGGGGTGGGAATATTTGAATAAATGAACCTGGAGATTAGGTAGACAGATACGCTTGGGTTGTATCTGGCCTCTGTCACCTGTTATAACTGTGTGACTCCAGGAAAAGCACTTTACCTCTCTGACTTTCTGTGGGATTAGTCAGTAATACTCCATTTCTTTTTTTAGCCAGTGGAGTTTTTGTTATCTGTAACCAAGAGTCCCGACAAATACAGTTGTAAGGATAAAGTGCTGCAGTATGTGGAACACAGCATTTGCTCTATAATTATTAGCTCTCATCTCTTTCACCTTCCAACAATGTACCCCCATCCCCGCAGAACAGTAAATGTCTCTTGTACCATTCCGGGAGCCTGACCTTGTGCTGGGTTCAGTAGAGGCATGCTCTGAGGTTACCGCAGTTGCCCATCATGCCCATCATGTAAAGGTTAAAACTAAAACTCCCAAGCATGGCTCTTCCTTGACACGGCTCCTGCCCGTATCTCCAGCCCAATCTCACAACCTTCACTATTAATCAAACTCTACCCTCCAGCTATCTGAGGTTCCCAGAAGAAGCCCGGCATTCTACAACTACCAACCCCTTGCACATGCTTTTCCCCCTGCCTGGACCTACCATTCCCATACTCCAGATGGGTTCTTCATCTTCCCAGCCAGAGTCAGGTGAGGGTCTCTGGGTCTCACTGCACTTTATAGTACCTCCATTGCAGCAGCTGCAACACTGTATTGTAATTGATAGTTTACTTGAGTGCCCATCCCACCTGGGGATGAAGTGGCAGGTGTCCAGAGGGCACCCCTTTCTAACAAGTGCATCAGGCCGTGGCGCCACGCCCAGGTCCCGTAATGTCTTCATCTTCACCTCGCTCTGTCCTAAGCCTCAGTAGGCTGCTCCAGCTGTTTTAAAGTTCTTTCACTTCCCTAACAACCCTGCTGTGCTTGCCTCCAGGCCCTTTACCCACCTCCTCCCCAAGACTCTTCAAACCAATATAACATAAAAAACAAAACAATGTAACTTGCTTGCTCCTGATTACACTTCAAGACTCTAGATGATACCTTCTCTGGGCAAGCTTTGCTGCATAACCCTGCCTCCCTCCTCCCCACCCCAGCTGAGGTTACATACTTGCACATTCCCTGGGCTGCGTGTTCTTCCATCACAATTTTTGACATCATCATTGCACTATCCTTGCCTGTTCTCTTATCTGTCTCTAGTGATCTGTGAGATTCTTGAGAATTGAGAGGTCTGTGTTGTTCAAATCTGTGTCCTGCTGCCTAGCACTGAGTAGTTACTCACTAAATGTTTCCTGAATGAATGGCAAGATAGAGATTCTGGTTCTGCAGAATTGAGGGCCAGACTCAGGGTTGCAATGATCCCACCCAGGTTCTGATTCCCATAAGGTTTGAGGTGGGGCAGCCATTGTCACTTCCTCCATACTTTTAAGGGGATGAGAAGATGCTCCCCTCAGGGAAGATGTCTTGCTCATAACAATAATTGCCACTACTACTTAAAGGACCTAGTGCACATGAAGGCACTTAAAATATGTCATTTGTAAGCAAGGTTAAAACATGTCATTTCTAAGCATACCGGCAAGGTAGGTGTTATTATCACCATTAAATAGGTGGGGAACCTGAGCCTCAGTGTAGTGGAATACTTTGCTCCAGGTCCCAGAGCTGGAAAATACCTGAATCCCCTTTTCAAGGTCCGTACAGGATATCGGCAAAGATGGCAAGTGGTAGAGTTGCATTCTGTGTTTTGAGACAGGTCCTTTGTATCATACTCTTTGGCTGTCAAAAACCTGCCTTAGAAATACATTTTCACAAGTCCTCTCCTTGTGTACCTTGGCCACCTCTGCATATTATTTTTCTGACCTCCAGAGCCCTGCCAGCCCAATCCTACCACATAGGCCCTGCTCCTCAGCTATCCTATAGCTCTGGCAATGCCAGGCACCTAACATTCACTTGATCGTTTAATCAGAGTAACTCTTTTCTGTCTGGAGCAGGTTAAAAGGGCTGGATTGCTGGGGAATGGAACCAGGTCAGGGCTAGGAGATGGTGACCTGGGTTCAAGTCTAACTACTGGTATGCCCTTGTGCTAGTAACTTAGACGTCTAAGAAAACAAGGAGTCACTTCTGAGGTTCGCCCTTCAGCCAAAGGTTAGACAGGCCCGTAAACAAAACCAGACTGAAGAGGCACGCCGACCCAGAGGCAAGGCACGCCAACCGAGGGACAAGGAGGAGAAGGCAGCAGAGGATAGAAAAGCTGGTAGCCGGGAACCCAAGGTCAAGGAGAGTGTTGACGTGCTCTAGGATTGGCGACAAATGTCACAAAACAATGACTGTATTGTTTAATGTAAAACTAATTTGTTCTATAAACCTTCATCTAATGTACAATTAAAAAAAAAAAAAGAAAACGAGGAGAATGACACTACAGACGATCTCTAAGCTCCCTGTCGGGATGTTCTCTTCTTTCCTAACTCTAGGTGCGCCACTATTTCGGGCAGCCGCCTGAACCAAGTGCGTAACGACGGTCTGCTCAACCAGGGACTGTCACGCAGTTCCCCGCTTCAGAAGCCAAGCCAGACCCCAGCTCGGCCACGCCCCCGGGCTCCCCAGGCCAGGAGCGCTGAAAGTGCGCGATAGGTCAAGACAGGACAAGGGAGAGATGGCTCTGTGAAACTACAACTCCCAGGAGCCCCTAGAGTGCCACCCGGCGGCCTGGGCCTGGTGCATGTTGGGACTAGTTAGCTGTCCACAGCTCGCTTTATTGCTAAGGCCGAAAAGGGCAGGTAAACCACGCGCATGCCCAGTCAGTCCCAACCACTTCAGCTTGTCTTTCCCGCACGCCTTTTCTCCTTCCGGCCTTGCAGAAGCGCGCTTTTCCCCGCCCCACCTCCCCACCAGGTCAGGAAATTTGGAGGAGGCGGGGCCTCTGGGAAGCGCCTTCCCAGGGGTGTGTACACGAGTATTACACGAGCATTCAGTGGATAATAAAGAGGGAGGGAACTAAGAAAGGGGTGTGGAGGCAGCAAAACACGAGGATATTGAGGGGAACGGAAGACGCATGCGTCCTAACAGCTGTTCCGCATGCCTTCGGGAGTTGCGGAGGGGCGGGACGGAAGTGGGCCAGTTTGCTGACGCAAGCGCATTGGGCCGCCAGAACCCCGCCTCCCTCGGTTTCCCTCCCTCTCCAGCACCCTCCCGGAAGTGAAGCCGCCCTCGCGCCCACCAGCGGCCACCTCTTGCGGCAGGCCCCGCCCCCTGCTGGCCCCGCCCCCTCTCCGCCCCTCCTCTGGCGGTGGCTCCCGGGTCGTCTCTCCGGCGGTGGCGGTTTCGGTGCCCGAAGCCGGGAGCGCTGAGTCGTTCCCGGGAGCGGCGGCCAGGCTATGACCGCCGGTCCCCGGCGTCCCGCTCCGGCCAACCAGAGCCTGTGCTCGTGCCCGAGCGGTCTCTTCAGCCCGGCCCCGCCGCGACCCCTCTCCGATGGCGGCGGAGATCCAGCCCAAGGCGCAGACCCGCAAGCCGATCCTGCTGCAGCGGGTCGAGGGGTCCCAGGAGGTGGTGAATATGGCCGTGATCGTGCCCAAGGAGGAGGGCGTCATCAGCGTCTCGGAGGACAGGTACGGACCGCTGCCCCTGTGCCGCGAGGAGGGGCGGGACGGAACGGCGGTCCCCGAGCTCCGCGCCGGGGCTCTGCCTCCGCGTCCGCGCGACTGTAGACGTGCTCCCCCAAGTTGTATTACAATGCGCGTCCCGGTGGCGTCGGTCTCCAGCTCGCGCCACCGCCGCTGCGGGACTCGGGGAAGCGGAGCCCGGCCAGCGGCGTGCGCTCAGGCCTCGCCCGGAGCCGGGTGGCTCCTGCGGGGCCCAAGTGGCCCTTAGGCTAGCGGTGCGCCGGCCACCGGACCTTGGTCCTGCCCTGAGGACGCGAGGGGGCAGAACGAGGGGCCGCCCGGGCCTGCAGGTGTGTGCGCGGAGAGGATGCTCCGAGCCATCTCTGCGAGATAACTGAGGGTTTTTGGGGTGTTTTTTTCCTCGGGTACAGTTCTTAGGGTTCCAGACTGAGAAAGCAAATGCCACTCCCTTGTCTCAGACATTCTCAGCGAATCCCGCTCTCCCGAACAGCCTACTCTGAATTCAGTGAATATTACAACTTAGGAAGAGTAACTTTGGCTTTTACGTGGTGCCTTCTCTCCTTTCTTAATCTTTTCGTGCTCAGGGGAAAGCTCGTAGAACCCGCAAGGAACCAATACTGCAAATAGCTCTTGAGTTCCTTCCCTTTGCTTCTTTCCTTTCTTTTTACTCTATTTTGCTTAATTTGCAGAAGTGGAGCTAGTTGTTCTCCTTCAGTATTCTCCCTTGTTCAGACAATGATATTTTGGCTTCAGTTTATGATGCTGATTTTTTCCAGAGGAGAATGCTGCTTGAATGAAGCAATTATGGTAATTTATCTACCAGCGTTCTAAAAAATGTAACACTAGAAGTACTTGCGAAGGGGCCTTTACCCTAAAACATAGTTGAATAGTTAAGTTTTTGTAATTTAAGTTCAGACTTTGCTAAGGTGGAGATTATTTCTGTGTGACTTCTAAAGTTTCAAAGGTAAAGCAACTAAGTGTACATTACCGCCTCTATAGCCATTTTATTACTTTGCATACAGTGTGGCCTCAAAAAATTTACCTGTTAAATTTTAGGTTCATCATTATTACTTGAGTGAGTATATTAATGACATATTCTTGTCTACATCACTCTTGATACAAATGACCAAATAGTGCTTGATTCATTTCCTGTGCAGAATCCAGTGGCAAACATTGTAAACATACACCAGTGGCAAGCAGTCTGGAATGAACAGAAGAAATTCGTTACTGAAATTGAATACACAGATATAGGAACCTTTTGAAATTCATAAAAAAGTCTAATATGAGTTTAATTTTTCGATTAGGCAAAATCCTGTTACAAGGACTACTTCTGGACCTAGAAATTCTTTGTTATAAAATGGTTTTTAAAGGAATGTATTGTTGGCATCTCTTTGCCAGTCTGTGGCTACTGGGGATGAAACTGCTCAACCTAACTGCAGTAGGAGATTCATACGTTCATCGACTCACATCAGGAAAGAAAAAAGTGGTTAAACCTAAGCTGCTTTTATATTACTTTCGAAACCTTTTGCTTTGGTTGATGGTTTGGGAGTAGAGGTAGGTATTCATAGGTTTTTTCTTTGAATGGAAAGGAGTACTAGAAGTTATTTGCTCTAACAGTCCTTGATTTTACAGAGAAGGAAGTTTTGGCCAGAGAGCTTGTTAACTGTCCAAATTCTTGTAGTTGGTGGAGCCAGCCTTAGCTCCTGTCTCCTGATTCCCATTCTGGTGTGTTTACCTGGAAGAAAATAGCCTTAGTAGCGTTTATGTCAAAGTATTTGGAGATGCTGAAGTGGCGTACGTGAAAGAACTGATGGATAAATTTCATTTGATTGTAAGACGAATGCAGTGCTTAGCTATTTTGGAGCTTAATTTTCATTTTCCTAGTTAACGATATGAAGAATAGAAATTATTTTATTATACAGAGTTACTGTTGTTTATATGGAGTGCCTGGGTAGTACAGATACTTAAGTGCTCAACTATCTTTAGCAGAAAAGTTGGCAGTTCGAACTCACACAGAGACACCTTAGAATCTACTTCCGAAAGATCATAGCCTTGAAAATCCTATGGAGCAGTTCTTCTCTGCACATACGGGGTTGCCATGAGTTGGAAGTGACTCGACAGCAACTAATGACGACAACAGTTCTTTACGTGTGCTTTGTTACTACCATCTCAACAAGTTTGTGTTTTTGTGGCCATATACTCAAATGTGAAGATAACTTTGTTATTTAGAGCTCATTTTCTGTTACGGTTTTCAATAAAAGAGAATTGATTAGTATTCTTGCTTTTCAGAATCCATTGTCAATGCAACTTGACATAATGCTAAAGATAGAATATTGATTTCATTAAAATCTGCAAAGCCATTACCATTAACTGCTCCTGCTAGCAATTGGTTATCTTCATCCTTGACCTATAAGGTTAAACCACAAATAATGTCCGTTCCTGAATGATAGTATCCCATAAGTTCTTAGGAAACTCTGGATTACCTTTTGACCTCTCATCCCTATAGCCCTTTGTGTACACTTTTGAAAACTCTTTAACGTTTTCTATTTTAAACAGTATTACAGATACTTTATGTCCATCTATCCTTTCCGTTAGTTACCTATCGGGGCGGTGTCTGTCTTATCCATTGTAGTGTCTTCAGGGTCTCCGTAGTGCCTGACACACAGCAGACCCTCAGTGAACATCCGCTCTATCAGGGATTCATCTATTTTTTGTCGTAGTTGCTTCTGAAAGCACAGCATTTTGACTACTGTGGGCGTTTAACTGACGCTTGCTGAATGAGTTTTCTGAGAGCCTGTGAAAGCCTTCTGTGGACAAATGCACACTTGTGGGAAAATTATTGAATTGGGAGCCTTTAAAAGTGCCTTAAAACTCTAAAAGTCTATGCGTTGCTTCATTTGATCGACAAATATTTGAGTTCCTAGTATGTTGCAGGCACATGTGCATACAACATTGACCAAAATGACAAGGTCCTTGTTCTCCAGATGCTCACAATTCAGCGGGGGAAGTTTTAGAAGACTACAGTTTTATGAAACAAACCATAAACTCTGAGAGTTAGTACTGAGAAGAGAATTTTCACTTGGGGAGCAGTGGCTGGATTGCACGGCCTTTATTTTCCCCTAAATTTTACCTTTTTTTGGAGGATTCTTCCACTTAGATTACCATTTTTACCCTTAGGCTGCCCTAGGTAGTGAGCTGATGATACTCTAATCTTCAGGGCCAAGAGTGACGAAAACCCTTGCCCTCAGTTCATCTTAGCGCACTTAAGACAAACTGTAACTTTGCCTGATACCAGGGGAAGATTTATAAGGGAATATAAGTTGTAAAAACAATCTAACTTGCAAGTATAGTTTCCTGATGCTGCCATATTAACAGCTTATTTTTACAGCTCACAGGCATTGTCTGAGTCTTATCTTTGCTGTGGTTATAGCCAGGTGCCAGCCCCAAAGAATTTGCCCACCTTTAATACTTTGGGATCCTCATTTCCCAGCTTCTGGACTGTGTTTTCTGAGTAGAGGGATATTTACCATTGTTTTCCTAGACTCTCCCTCCAAGTTATCTCAGCTTTATCTTGGTGAAGACTAATCTGTGCCTTACCTGGGGCTCCTTTGTACAGTGGTAGCTTCTTCTCCAAGTGATGAAGGCCAGGAGGTACCTATCTCCAGGTAAGACCCAGCCCCATCCATACCTTTGTAAGCTCTTTTCTATGCATGTCTTAAGTCAGCAATCTTAGCATTCATAGTGAGAGTTTTAGAAACTCTAGGTAGTTACTGTTAGGGAGTTATAGGTCATTGTTCCTTCACCAGGAGTCACTACGCTGTGCTTAAAACAGGTACAAGCAGCCTCGTTTGGGATTGCTGAAAAGCTCTGCTGGTGGTAGTTACAGAAGAAGACCAAGGAGTTCTCCAGATGGATCTTGCAGGATGAGTAGGAGTTCATGTGAAGAAGCCAGGGAAGAGGAAAAGTTCTTCTAGATAGAGGCGGAAAGAAAACTTGAATTCATTGAGGAGCACCATAATGGGCTGGCTAAGAGTATGGGCTCTGGAGCCAGTTGGCTTGGGTTCAAAACTCAACTTTGTCATTGTTATGGATTGAATTGTATCCCCCCAAAATGTGTGTAAACTTGGCGAGGCCGTGATCCCCAGTATGGTGTGATTGTCTACTATTCTGTCATCTGATATGATTTTCCTGTGTGTTGTAAATCCTACTTCTGTGATGTTAATGAGGCAGGATGAGGCAGGACTCAATCTATAAGATTGGGTTGTGTTTTAAGTCAGTCTCTTTTGAGATATAAAAGAGAGAAGCAAGCAAAGAGAGAAGAACCTCATACTACCAAGGACAAGAACCAGGAGAATAGTGTGTCCTTTGGACCCAGGGTCTCTGCACTGAGAAGCTCCTCAACTGGGGAAGATTGATGACGAGGATCTTCTCCCAGAGATGACATAGAGAGAAAGCCTTCCCCTGGAGTTGGCACCCTGAATTCAGACTTCTAGCCTCCTAGATTGTGAGAGAATAAGTTTCTCTTTGTTAAAGCCGTCTACTTGTGGTATTTCTGTTATAGCAGTACTAGATAACTAAGACAAAATTTGGTACCAGGAGTAGGATGCTGCTGTAACAAATACCCAAAATGTAGAAGCAGTTTTGAAGCTGTGGTTGGATAGAGGCTGGAAGAGTTTTAAAGTGCCTAGTAGTAAATGCCTAGATTGCCTTGAAGAGACCGTTGGTGGAATTGTGGCTGTCAGATAGTTCTGGTGAAGACTTCGAAGGACGTGAGAAGAGCTGTTACACTGCATATGGTGCAGATGGTGAGAAGCAGCAGCAGAACCAGGAGACCAGGACAAGACAGAGCTGGGGCCAATCCACGGAAGGAACAAGAGAGCTGAGTAACTTTGTGCAGGAGGCCTCCTGGCAGAGTGGGGTGTCTCTAGGCACTTATTGGTGGAGCTAGGCTTGCCAACCCCTGGGGCAAAAGAGCCGAGTGCCTTCTGGCTGAAGTTTTTGGGTTGAGTGGGGTGCCTCCAGGCACTTATCATTGGTGGACATAAAGAGCTTTGGACACTTGCCCCAGGAGGGCAGATATAGGCAGAGAGGCCACAGGAGCCTAGAGGACAAGGAACCAGAAAGCAGAAGCTGGGGAGACAAGGAATGCAGGAAGCAGAGCTGCCTCAGTCTCAAAAGGGTAGGGCCACGACTTCAGGGGTGTCAGAGGGTGGAGTCGCCTCGCCACACAAATGGAATAGGAGAACGGGGCTGCCCAAAGCCAAGGGAGCAGAGTTGCCCATTTTAGTGGGCCTGAAAGGAGGAGCTGAAGCCCAGGGAGAAGGGACCTCCACTCAGAATCTGGAGAGTGTAGCCAATGTCTAGAGTCTGGAGGGCAGGGCCATTGTGTAAGTGGTCTCAGAGAACAGAGGATTGTTTTCAAGCTTTGAGGGCTAATGTTCTGCTGACTTGTTTGGTGCCTGTTATTCCTTCTTTGCCTCCAAGTTCTCTCATGTGTAATGGAAATGCCTAGCTTGTGGCTGTTCCACCATTGTACTTTGGAAGCAGGTAATTTGTATTCTAAATTTCACAGATGAAGAGGAATTTTGCAGAAGATAAGATTTTGGACTTGGAGCTGATTTAAGACTTTTGCTATGAAATGCAGTGAATGTTTTTTACACATAGCAAGGACATGAACTTTTGGGGATCAAAGGATGGAATGTTATGGATTGAGTTGTAGCCCCTAAAAATGTGTGTAAACTTGGCTAGGCCATGATTCCCAATGTGGTATGATTGTCCATCTGTTGTGATTTTGCTGTGTTTTGTAAATCTTACCTCTATGATATTAATGAGGCAAGATTAGAGGCGGTTATGTTAATGAGACAGGACTTAGTCTACAAGATGAGGTTGTGTTTTAAGTCAGTCTCTTTTGAGATGTAAAAGAGAGAAGCAAGCAGAGAGACAGAGGGACCTCATACCACCAAGGAACAAGAGCCAGCAGAATAGCATGTCATTTGGACCCAGGGCCCCTGTGCTGAGAAGCTCCTTCACCAGGGAAGATTGATGACAACGACCTTCTCCCAGAGCCAGCACAAAGATAGAAAGCCTTCGCCTGGAGCTGGTACCCTGAATTCAGAATTCTAGCCTCCTAGACTATGAGAGAATAAGTTTTTGTTTGTTAAAGCCATCCACTTGTGGTATTTCTGTTACAGCAGCACTAGATAACGAAGACAGACACTTACTAGCCGTGTGACTTTAGGCAGTCTAATGTCTTCGCACCTTAGTGTGCTCATCTTAAAAATGAGGGTGAGAGTTGTCCTTATCTCAAAGTGCTGTTATGAAAGTTAATTTGTAAAAAGTCAAATAAAAATCTCCAAGTATCAGGTCATGTGCTAGTGCTTTGTGTACCATAAATCGGTCCTCACAATTACCATGTGAGACGGGGGTGTTATTTATATCTTACAGATGAGAAAACTGATGGTCAGAGTAGTTTTATTGTGGTCATATGGCTAGTACATGTCAGTGCTGAGGTTAGAACCCAGGTCTCTTTCAGCTCGGAGTGGTGGTGGGATAGAGGTGCTAGGAATGAGGCTGGAAAGGTAGGAGGATCTGGAGGGTGAGGATCGTGGCATGATGAGATTGCAGTTTTCAGTGGAGACTCTTGGTATTGGTGCAGGGGATAGATTGCAATGTGAGGAGAGATGGGAAGTGGCAAGAAAAGCAAAGTGCCTGTTGTAGTAATAACCCAGACAGGAGGTGATTTCACTGGGTTTGCTCCACTCCAGCCACACTGGCCTTCTTGCTCAAATATACTGAGCTCATTTTAGCTCCAAAGCCTGTTCCTTGTGCCTTAATGCTCTTTCATTAGGTACTGGCACAGCTCATTCCTTCCGGACTGACACCTCCTAAGAGAGATGTTTCCTGACTCCCTTCCTCTTGCCTTGCCTTGTTTTCTTCATAGCATTTGTCACTACCTGAAATGGTATTTGTTTACTTTACTGAATGCCTCCGCTACAAGAACACAGGCCCCTTGAAGGCATGGACTTTGTCTAGTTCCCATCTGTATGTCCAGTGCCTAGAAGTTGCCTGGCGTGTAGTAAGTACTCAATAAATGTTAGTTAAATGAATAAATTGCTTAAACTGAGGCAGTGGTCATGTGTATGGGAAAAGTGAAACCAAGCGAACGTAAGGATGTTTCGTGAGCAGTCAGGACGTGCTGATTGTTCTGTCGTGTTAGTTTCCAGGGGCTGCTGGAGCAAAGTGCCACCAACTCGGACGGCTTAAAACCACAGAAAAGTATTCTCTCACAGTTTCGGAGAGAAAAGCAAGTCCAAAATCAAGGTGTTTGCCGGGCCATGTCCCTCTGAAGCCTCTAAGGGAAGATATTTTCTTGCCTCTTCCAGCTTCTGGTAGTCCCAGGCGTTGCTTGGCTTGTGACAGCACTACTCCAGTCCTCCCGCTATGTCTCTGTGTTGCTTCTCTTCTTACGAGGACACCAGTCATATTCATTAAGGGCCCACACTGCTCCAGTATGACCTCAGCTTAGCTGATTACATCTACAGTGGCCCTATTTCCAAATCAGGTTGTGCATTCTAAGGTTCCAGAAGGACGTGATTTGGGGGGACACTGTTCGACCCAGTACACCTGTGAGCATGAACACCCCCCAAATCTCAGTGGTTTGATGGAACATAAGTTTATTTTTTGTTTTTAGTGTATGTCCAACTTAGGTTGGTAGGGGGACTTTGCTCATCAGTTGCTCTGGGATCTAGGCTGATGGACACTCTAAACACATGCCGTCACGATTGCCTGGACCAGTGCATTAAACATAATGCAACTTCCTGTGATGATGGAAATGTTCTGTATCTGTGCTACCCAGTGTGGTAGCCACTAGCACATGTAGCAATTGAAAGTAGAGCACTGGTGGTGGAGATGGTTAAGCGCTCGGCTGCTCATCAAAGGCTGGTGGTTTGAACCCCGCCCCCCCGGCAGCTCCTCAGGAGAAAGACGTGGCAACCTGCTTCCATGAAGATTACTGCCAAGAAAACCCTATATGGCAGTTGTGCTCTATCACATGGGGGCGCCATGAGTCGGAATCAACTCGAACTCACTCAGCAACAACCACAGGGTGACCGAAGAACTAAATTTTCAAATTTTATTTAATTTACATTTAAATAGCCACATGTGGCTAGTGACTGCCAACTGGATAGTGCAGGCAGTTGACAAATGACAAGTTGCACACTTGCCCTTACAGGCTTCTACCAGAAGTAACACGTCACCTTAGCTGGCATTTCATTGGCCAAAGCAAATTATGTGGCTGTGCTTAGTGGGGTGGGGGGAAGGGGAAGGAGGGGGGAGGGGGTGAGGGGGGAGGGGGGCGAGGGGGGAGGGGGCGAGGGGGGAGGGGGAGTGTGATCCTCCAGAGGGAAAACGGGTATATTTGTGAATGACTTCTAATGCCTGCCAGAATTAGAATTTGAAAAAAGACGCTGAATCATTTAAAATTAGTCTGTTAAATTTCTAAACTTGTGATTTCAGCAGTCTGAAGTCGCCAGTGCTCTGGATTATAACACGGTACTTTTAAGACTTGGGTGAAAACATTGGTTACACAAAGCTGTCTGTTTAGTGGAAGTGAGAATCAGAATCTAACAGGCTGAAGCCATAAGCCTGAGCTACTAGACCCAGACAGTATGTGTAAAATCCTGCCTTTAAGCCTGAAATCCAGCTGCCTTTGTCCAGAATGGAGGAGATAGAGCTTTGTAACAGCCTATCAAAAAGACTTCAGAGTTGATTATTTGATACTAACCTGACTATGAGTCAGTACAGTAATGTAGTTGCCCAGAAAAACTGATTGAATTTGAGTGGTGTGCAGAGCAGGGAAGCAGGTAATTGTCTCTGAAGTGTTCAGTGATTACTGTGTTCAACTCTGAGTGCCACACTTTGAGAAATCTGGAAAATTAGTGTCTCCAGGGAAATAGCATGATAGGAAAAGTTCCCGAAACCTCTGAGTGAAAGAAAGAATTTGAGATTCATGGAGAGTGAAGGAAAGAATTTGAGATTCATGGAGGAGGGTGATGTGAGGGACCACCTTCTTACACTCTGACTTTATAAAGGACCAATTTATGCAACATAGTTGGTTGTGTTCTCTGTAAGCCCTGAGGGCAAAACCTCTGCTGTGCCTAAAAGGGGGGCAGATTTTTATCTCAGTAGAAGGAGATCTGATCCCCAGTACTTAGCACGCAGGAGATAATGCAGTATCAGCTTGTTGAATAAATGAGATAAACAGATCGATCATCTGCTTAAAATGGAACAGACCTCAGGACATTTTTAGTTTCCATATTTTTATTTATTTTACCAGCAAAGGTATTTAGGTAGAATCAGAGAGATGCTTTATGCCAAGATAACTACCCAGCATAGGATGGGGGGGGGGGGTGGGTGGGGTGGAAGCAGAAGATAGGAGAAAGGAGGGGTTGGATTTCTTTCTTTCTTTTTTTTTTTTTAAATTAAATCTGTAAGGCCTTTTTTCCCCCCAACTCTAAGTGGCCATGACTACTTGACTATTTCTTGAAAAGATGTGTTAAAAAAATCTGACTCCATTTTATCAGTCCTCATTTTGTTATTTCATTTACCACCGATTCTTCCCATTATAAAATTGCACTGTCTCAGCACTCTGCTTCAACCATTAGTTCCACTAATAATTAGACTTTGGCTCAGTTCAGTTGAGCCTCGGATGGAGTTTTATGTACCATGTATCTTAAAACAACTGTATCAAAAAACTATTTTTTAATGCAAGATGAAGTTTTCGCATTGTGCAAGCATAGTTGTGAAAGTTGAAGACTTCTCAAAGAGATGGTATGAGGTCTCAAATCAGCAAAATTATAGACCCCATCTAAGCTAATTTTTGAGCTTGTCAAATATCTATTTAATGGCATAAAATTAATAAACTTGAAACTATGCACTTGAGACCCATCACTTAGCGGTAATAATTGTTGGCTTCAAGGCCCCAAAGGGAGAATTTGCCCCATATGATTGTTGAAAATTAGACCTTTACACTAAATTCAGAATATGAGACAGTGTTTGTGCCAGTAATCTGTCTGGAACTAGTCTGCGTCTGTGTCTCTCAGAGACAGAATACAGATGGACTTTTTAAGAGAAGATCACTACGGGAAAGCTTGTTCCAGGGAGATTCACTAAAGGAGGCTTAGTTTGAAGTGCCTCCAAGGGCCTGATGGTTCTGAATTTCCTATTTAATTTAAGCAGTTAGACCATATTTTGGCCAGCCTCAGAGCTCTTTATCAGGGCGCATTCATCCGGATGTTGCAACACGATGGAAAATGTGAGCGTGGCAATTCTGACTTGCTGAAACAAGTGATTCTCAGACTGTAAAATCCGAAGGGACTTTAGAGCTGATCTTTTCCAAATAAACAAAATCAAAACTTTTTAAAAGGAAATACTATTTTTGACTTAACACTATCTTTCCTTGGCTGTTTTCACTTTGCATTTAGCTTTGAGAAATGGAAACACTTTTCTATTTGTTGAGAATCACCCCGATGCAATTAAAAAATAAAAATTAAAAAACAAATAAATTTTGGGAAATTAAAACAATTAGTGGCATTTAGAAATCAACATGTGTTAATTATGATTGAATACTTACTTCAAGTAGTGCTCTGTTGATATACGTAACACTAACCTGGTGGAGCAGTGGTTAAGTGCTCAATTGCTAACTGAAAGGTCGCTGGTTCAAACCCACCAGCCACTCCATGGGAGAAAGATATGGCAGTCCGCTCCCATGACAGTTTACAGCCTTGGAAACCCTATGGGGCAGTTCTGCTCTGTCTTGTAGGGTCGCTGTGAGTCGAAATCAGCTCAGCGCCACTGAGAAAGCTAAATTACGTTACAGCTTATGACTCCCTGAAAAGAAAATGGCCATCAAGCCAAGCTCTTCAGTACCATAAATAACCAAAACCAAACCTGTTGCTGTCGAGCTGATTGCAACTCATAGCAACCCTATAGGATACAGTAGAACTGCCCCATAGGGTTTCTGAGGAGCAGCTGGTGGAGTCGAACTGCTGACCTTTTGGTACCATAGTAAAAATCAAACTAAACCTGTCAATTCTGACTCATAGAGACCCTAATGGACAGAGTAGAAGTGCCCTATAGGGTTTCCATAATAGAAAGAATAAAAAAGGAAGTGTTTTAGTTATCCAGTGCTGCTGTAACAGAAATACCACAAGTAAATGGCTTCAACAAGCAGAAATCCATTCTCTAGCAGTTTAGGAGGCTAGAAGTCTGAACTCAGGGTGCCAGCTCTAGAGGAAGTTTTGCTGTCTCTGTTGGCCCTGGAGGAAGGTCCCTGTCTCCTTTCCACACCTATGGGCCCGGTATTCCTTGGAGATCTCGATGTGTCATGACATTAGTCTTCCCCTGAATCTAGGAGGTTCTCAGCACAGGCACCTGGGGTCCAAATGATGTGCTCTGCTCCTGGCTCTTCTTTCTTGGTGGTGTGAGGCCCTCTCCTCTCTCCTCCTTTCTCTGTTTATAAGTCAAAAGAGATTGACTCAAGATGCAACCTAATCTTGTAAATTGTGTCCTGCCTCATTAGCATAATGGCCTCTAATCCTGCCTCATTAACGTCATAGAAGTTAGGGTTTACAACACACAGACTAATTCCATCAGATCGCAGAATGGAGGACAACCACACAGTACTGGGAATCATGGCCTAGCCAAGTTGACACACAGTTGGGGGGGGGGTACAATTCAGTCCATATCAGGAGACAATACTTATTTATTTCCATATGAATAGGTCTCCCAAGGAGAGTGCCACAATTAACCAAGAAATTTCCTTACACAGGAAAAATAACTTCCCTTGTGCAACTTCAGCAAACACTCTTAACTCTTCTTCTTTTTTTTTTTTTAAAGGACAGGGGTCTCCTTATTGAAACATTTCATTTAGTCATTAGTAAAAATTAATTTAGAAGTATAAGAAATAATAAATAAGACTGAAAAAAAAAAAGATAAGTCTGTCTGTCTCTCGGCAGGGAGGGCTGCCTTGTGCTCTTGTGTGTGTGCTTTTATGAGGGGTTGGGGGTGGATCTAAGCTCTTTCCTGCATTGATTGGTCTTGGCCATCTCCCGGGCCTTTCAGCACTCAGCTCCAGCAGATGAGGGGGTGGATTTTCTAGCTGGGGCTCTGGCATTGGTGTGCCCACACAGTGTAGTAGCTGTCCAGGTAAGTGCAAAGTCTTCAACCTGATCATCCTAGAGCCTTCCTTAGGGGAAAGAGCACAGTGGGGGAGGGGCTGCCTGCTTGTGCCCTGCTGTCAGCACTTGGTGACACAGGTGGGAAGTGATGCTTTCTGGAGCCTTTGGATGGCAGTGGCTCCTTGTTTCTGGAGAAATTTTCAGAGGTATTTGTTTTTATTGGTAAACTAGATTCACCACGTTCCTACTCCTGGATGAGTCCTTTGGTTTCAAATACCGAAGTTTTGCTCCTGGTGGTTTGCTGGCGCCTAGATCAGAGTCTGGGTTCTCTGGTGTTTTTGAAACTTTTTTTTTTAACCACAAATTATAGTGAGAGATGTATTTGACATTGCTTTCTAAGACTCACATACTTTCCCACGTCCCCACGTATATAACTGAAAGAAAAGTTTTCTAAAATGATGTCTTTATTATGTGATGTGCATGCTAATATTTTCTGTTCTGCTGTAGCTTTTATAAAATCCTGATTGTGACTCATTAAATTAATTTCGTGACCTACTAATAGGTTACAGACAACAGTTTGAAATACAGTGCTTTAGAGAGGTTATTGAAGATTTGTACCCTCTTTTTCTCTCTATGCAGTTTTATTTTTCTAGAAGATGAAAATACAGTAGAACTCAGGTACCTACACCTCCCTGGCCTGCCCCACGTAAAGAATGACTCTTAAACCTCTTTACATGATGACTGTTAAATGTTTTATGTGGTACCTTTTATAGCAATTTTTTGAATGCAGTTTTCAAAAATACGGTTGTGTTCATGCAATTTTATATTCTTGCCCCCACTTAATATTGTATCACCAGCTATCTAGTTTTTTTTTTTAATCTTTATGGTGCTTTAAGTGAAAGTTTTCAAGTCAAGTCAGTCTCTCATATAAAAATTTATATACACCTTGCTATATACTCCCACTTGCTCTCCCCCTAATGTCACAGCTTGGTCCTTCCCTCCACTCTCTCTTTTCATGTCCATTCCGCCAGCTTCTGACCCCCTCTGTCCTGAATCTAGGAGGTTCTCAGCACAGGCAACTGGGGTCCAAATGATATGCTCTGCTCCTGGCTCTTCTTTCTTGGTGGTGTGAGGCTCTCTCCTCCTTTCTCTCCTTTTTATGTCAAAAGAGATTGACTCAAGATGCAACCTAATCCTGTAAATTGTGTCCTGCCTCATTAGCATAACAGCCTCTAATCCTGCCTCATCTCCCCTCCAGATAGGAGATGTCAACATAGTCTCAAGTGTCTACTTGATCCAAGAGGCTAATTCTTCACCAGCGTCTTTTTCTATCCCTTTGTCCAGTCCAATCTCTGTCTGAAGAGTTGGCTTTGGGAATGGTTTCTGCCTTGGGCTAACAGAAGGTCTGGGGACCATGACCACCGGAGTCCTTCTAGTCTCAGTCGGACCATTAAGTCTGGTCTTTTTACAAGAATTTGGGATCTGCATCCCACTGCTCACCTGCTCCCTCAGGGGTTCTCTGTTGTGTTCCCTGTCACGGCAGCCATCGATTGTAGCCAGGCACCATCTGGTTCTTCTGGTCTCAGGCTAATGTAGTTCCTGGTTTGTGTGGCTCTTTCTGTCTCCTGTGCTCACGATTACCTTGTGTCCTGTGCTCATGATTACCTTGTGTCCTTGGTGTTCTTCATTCTCCTTTGCTCCAGGTGGGTTGAGACCAGTTGATGCATCTTAGATGGCCACTTGCTAGCGTTTAAGACCCCAGATGCCACTCTCCAGAGTGGGATGCAGAATGTTTTCTTAAAAGATTTTATTATGCCAATTGACTTAGATGTCCCCTGAAACGATGGTCCCCAAACCCCTGCCCCTGCTACGCTGGCCTTCGAGGCGTTCAGTTTATTCAGGTAACTTCTTTGCTTTTGGCTTCGTCCATTTGTGCTGACCTTGCTTGTTCTATGTGTTGTCTTTCCCTTCACCTAAAATAGTTTTTATCTACTATATAATTAGTGAATACTCTTCTTCCTCCCTCACTCCCTCCCCCCTCTAGTAACCATCAAAGAATATTTTCTTCTCTGTTTAAAGTATTTCCCGAGTTCTTATAATAGTGGTCTTATACAATATTTGTCCTTTCACAACTAATTCCACTCAGCATAATGCCTTCCAGATGCCTCCCCGTTATGAAATGTTTCATAGAGTCATCACTTTTCCTTATCGAGGCGTAGTATTCAACTGTGTGAATATACCATAATTTTTTTATCTGTTCATTCATTGATGGGCACCTTGGTTGCATCCATCTTTTTGCTATTGTAAACAGCGCTGCAGTGAACATGGGTATGCATGTATCTGTTCGTGTAAAGGCTTTTATTTCTCTAGGATATATTCCAAGGAGTGGGATTGCTGGATTGTATGGTAGTTCTTTTTCTAGCTTTTTAAGGAAGCGCCAAATTGATTTCCAAAGTGATTGTACCATTTTACATTCCCACCAGCAGTGTATAAGTGCTATCCACAACCTCTCCAACATTTATCATTTTGTGTTTTTTGGGTTAATGCCAGCCTTGTTGGAGTACGCTGGAATCTTATGGTAGTTTTGATTTGCATTTCTCTAGTGGCTAATGATCGTGAGCATTTCCTCATATATCTGTTAGCTACCTGAATGTCTTCTTTAGTGAAGTGTCTGTTCATATCTTTTGCCCATTTGGGTTATTTGTCTTTTTGTATTTGAGTTTTTGCAGTATCATGTAGATTTTGGAGATCAGGCCCTGATCGGAAATGTCACAGCTAAAATCTTTTTCCCAGTCTGTAGGTAGTCTTTTTACTCTTTTGGTGAAGTCTTTGGATGAGCGTAAGTGTTTGATTTTTAGGAGCTCCCAGTTATCTAGTTTTTCTTCTGCATTGTTAGTAATGTTTTGTATACTGTTTATGCCGTGTATTAGGGCTCCTAACGTCCCTGTTTTTTCGTCCATGCTCTTTATCGTTTTAGATTTTATATTAGGTTTTTGGTCCATTTTTGTGCATGGAGTAAGGTATGGGTCTTATTTCATTTTTTTGCAGATGGATATCCAGTTATGCCAGCACCACTTGTTAAAAAGACAGTCTTTTCCCCATTTAACAGATTTGGGGCCTTTGTGAAATATCAGCTGCTAATATGTAGATGGATTTATGTCTGGATTCTCAATTCTGTTCCACTGGTTTGTGTATCTGTTGTTGTACCAGTACCAGGCTGTTTTGACTACTGTGGCGGTAGCTGTCCAGTTTTAACCGCCATTTTAAGTGACTATTTTTCCTTTCTTTCAGTATTTACTCATATTTATTTAATAAGTGTAGTATATGTACTTGACACTGGATCTCCCGTCATGAAGAAGACACCTCCTGCTCTCAAAATACTGATAATGTAGTGGGCATGTATCATAATTTACCCATCACCTGTTGTTCGGTGTTTACATTATTTCCAGTTCATAAATGTTGTGATGAACGTTGTTGTGTATGTATGTGTGCCCCCTCTCCCCTGGGTTTTTGGCATTATTTCTTCAGGAAAGATTGTAAGAAAATTACCATATTCTTTTCCAGAATGTTTGTGGCACTTTATAATATTTAGAGTGACTTATAAGAATATTAGTTTTGCTGTACCTGACCAGTTATGGATATTATTATTTTTAAATTCTTAATAATTTAATTGATACGTAGTGGCACGTCACTGATGTTTGATTTGTACTTTCTGGCTGGTTAGTGAATACTTTTCTATTTGTTTTTTACTGCTTATGTTTCCTTTTGTCAATTATCTGTTCCTATTCGACAGCACTGGGTTTTCTGGGTATCCTCTGCTGCAAAAGACCTGTTTAAAGTGGGAAAATGATTCTTTCTGGAACCTTTGGATGGCAGTGGCTATTTATGTCACTTTGAAGACTAAGGCACGCCTGACCCAAGGCATGATATTTTCATTGCCTCCCATGTGTGTGAAAGCTGGACAAAGAATAATGAAGACCGAAGAAGACTTGATGCCTTTGAACTATGGTGTTGGTGAAGAATATTGAATATACCATGGACTGCTGGAAGAACAAGCAATTCTGTCTTAAAAGAAGTACAACAGAATGATCCTTGGAAGTGAGAATTATGAGACTTTGTTTCACGTGCTTTGGTTGGACGTGTTGTCAGGAGGGACCAGTCCCTGGAGAAGGATGTCAGGCTTGGTAAAGTAGAGAGTCAGAGAAAAAGAGGAAAACCCTCAAGGAGGTGGATTGATAAAGTAGCTGCAACAACGGGCTCAAACAAAGCAACGATCATGAAAATGGTTCAGGGCAAAGCAGTGTTTTGTTCTGTTGTACATAGGATCACTGTGAGTCGGAGTCGACGGCACCTAACGACAACATCTTTGTCTCGCGGAGCCTTGGTGGTGCAGCGGTTAAGCACTTGGCTGTTAACTGAAAGGTCGTCAGTTCAAACCCACCAGCCACTTCTCAGGACAAAGATATGGTAGTCTGTAGTCTGTGGGGCAGTTCTTCTCTGTCCTGTAGGGTCTCCATGAGTTGGAATTGACTCAAGGGCATTGGGTTTGGGTTTTCTTTTTTTATCCTTTGGCCATTTATCCATTGAGGTCTCCTGGTCCTTAGCAGTTTCTTGTACATGTATTGTCTGTGTATAGTAAGAGTGTTAACCCTGTGCCTGTTACAAAGCCAGAGATGTAGCCTATTCTCCTTTGTTTGCCTTTTGATTTTTACATACAAAAAATTCTTTAACTTAGCTGTCTATCCCTTTTTTTTCTTAATAATTGAAATGTCTTCCATCACTCCTAATTTTTGAAAAGTCATTCTTTCCCCAGAGATTCAGTGAATATTCAGTTTTCTTTGATGCTGTTTCTTTAGCTTGATGAAAAAATAAATTTTGATTTCTCTGGAAATTTATTTCGTTGGATGGTATAAATTGATTTTTCTAAGATTTTCTAATTGGTTATTTTATCACCATTTATTGCACGCTCCGTACGTTTTCTTTTGTATTTATTTGTGAAACTGCCTTATTCTCGTAATTAAGTTCTCGTAGTCAAACAGGCTTATGACAACCCTGCTGTGCTTTGGGGATCTCTTTGCCTCTTCTAATACTGGTTTTTTGCTTTTAATTGTTGTAGCTAATGGTAAGTTCTTGACTGCTTGCCATTATTTGAAAGGAATCATTTGGCTCAAGATGACTGTTTTTTCCCAACCTTAGGATTTCAGAGTCTCGGTTTCTCCTCTGTTAATTAGGACTAATGATTCCTCCTAGGATTGGCAGGAGGTTTACTGGAGGTGATGTGTGCACATCATACATGATGCTCAGTAAGTTAGTTTTGTTTTTTGTTTATGAACTTTTAAATGAATTGGTCACTCATCAGCTGCTCCTCAAAAGCACGGCTCTAAGTAGGTAGGCTTTTTTTGTTGCTATGCTATGGCTGCTAACCAAGAGGTCGGCAGTTCAGATCCTCCAGGCACTCCTTGGAAACTCTATGGGGCAGTTCTACTCTGTTCTATAGGGTCGCTATGAGTCAGAATCAACTCGACGGCGGTGGGTTTTTTTTTTTTTTTAATGGCTTCATTAAAGGCTTGACTCTTTTTTAAGAGTCACCTTGGATACACAGTGGTTGGGCTGTTGAAGTTTTTGTTTTTTTTTGTATAGTTCTGAGCCCATTATCTCTTCTCTTAACTGTCATCCTTTTACTGCCACTTCCCAAACTTGCCCTGGGAAGGCCAGTGGTCAGGAGAGGTGTGTGGCAGGAGGGCACTGAGCTCTCCTTTGCAAGCTTCACCCTCCATTTGGCTTCTTGTCCTGAAGTGGTGTGTCCGTTGCCCCCGCTGGTCCCCTGGATCAAGGGTGTGTCTTCCACGTCCTCCGTGGGTAATGAACTTCGTGGGTAGGATGGACCTCTAACTCAGCAGTCATCAGCTGGCAGTCGGGGGTTATAAACATGCAACCAGCAGGCTCAAGTCTGTTCTCAGACAGAATTTGGGTGCTTTACAAATGGTGCTTTTAGAAGTTTTTAATTGGTAGCCAAGGTTTAAAAATCTGAATTTCACATAAAAATGCAGATTGCTGGCTTCCCTTGACATATAGGAAGATGTAGCTGTGCTAAGCCTTGAAGTGCCTCCTGCAGACCCTTTGCTCCTACCCTGCCCGCATAGGGCCACGGTCGTCTGAGCCCTGGGGGCATGCTGCCCAGCTGCCTACTGGTGAGGAACCAGAGCAGAGGCCCAAAGCGCTTTCGCATCTTTCTCTCAAGTCTGAAAGGCAGCACTTCCCCTTTTATAGAGCAAATTGTTGGCTTTTTTTGGCATTTGGGAGGAGGGATAAAAAGGAAGAAATAGATACCCAGGAAGCCAAAGTTTCTAAAAAATTAGATAGGTGTTGAAGGGAGGAAGCATATCCATTAAAAATTAAGAAACCTTTTTCAGAAGATCCCGGTGTTGTAAACAGTAAACATATAAATAAAGGCAGGTATTGGTAAATTAGGCATGATGTTTACCCCTCCCTATCCTGTCTCTGTATAACCAAACTTGAGTTCTTGTCCTGTCCTATTAGCTGATCGAAATAAGACAGACTCCACACCTCCTGTTGCAAGGGAAACAGAAAGTGGAAATTTATTGTTTGCCCAAACAAGGAGCAACGTGGGGCCTACTAGCTGAAAGACCATGCACTCCCTGCCCTAAGGGAGCAGGGGGCTTTTATGTCCTCGAGTCCCTAGGGAGCAGGCATTGGTGTCCAAAATCTGAAACCTGGTTCCCTCCTATGTCCATATTTGGAGATCCAGGTGATGAGTCATGTTGCAAAGGAAGGGACCTCTCCCTGCTCAGGTACTGTGGTGTGCGGGAAAATATCTTCCTCTCCAGAGATGTTCAAGTCGGGATCAAGTTCAGGGCCACGGCTCCTCGGATCCTGCACATGTGCCACAATCGTGGTTCACTTATGCTCGAGATTCTGGCACCAAATTCAAACCATGGTTAGGGCCAAGGAGTGGTCAGGCCAAGCTATAGTTAGAAACTATGGCTTGTTGGGCTGTGAGGGAGGAGAAAACTATGGCAGAGCAGGAAGCCTTGGGGGTGGCTTCATCTGTAGCCCTGGTGGCACAGTGGTGAAGAGCTCTGCTGCTAACCGAAAGGTCAGCAGTTTGAATCTACCAGCTGCTCCTTGGAAACCGTATAAGGCAGTTTCTGTCCCATAGGGTTGCTGTGAGTTGGAATGGACTCAACAGCAACAGATTTGGTTGTTTTTTTTAATCCCGTCGCTGAGGAGCCCTGGTCACGTGGTGTTTAAATGCTCATTTGCTAACTGAAAGGTCACCAGCAGCTCCGCGGGAGGAAAGACCTGGCAATCTGCTCTCATAAAGATTACGGCTAGGAAATACTATGGAGCAGTTCTACTCCGTCCAGTAGGATCACTATGAGTGGGAATCAACTTGATGGCAGCGGGTTTGTTTGTTTTTCTCTCTGAAGATCCCTAGGTGGCACAAACAGTTTGTGTTTACCTACTAACCTAAAGGTTGGCAGCTCAAACCCACGCAGCAGCATCAGAGAAGAAAGGCTTGGTCACCTGCTTTTGTAAGGATTACACCAAGAAAACCCTGTGGAGCAGTTGTACTGTGTAAGATGTGGGGTCGTCATGAGTTGGAATTGACTAGATGGCAATGGGTTTGATTTTTTTTGGCATTACCTCTCTGTAGGAACTGTAACAGTGTTTAGGGCTTCCGTCTGGAGTCTGGGAGACCTGGGTTTGACTTTTAGCTCTGTTACTTACTTACTCGGTGATCTTAGGCAAGACTTAACTTCTCAGCCTTCTCAGCTACAAAATGGGAGTTAAAATAATGCCTACCTCATAGGGTTGTTCTAAGGATTAAATGATGCCATTTTGTAAAGTGCTTGTTGTGTACCATTGAGTTGATTCTGACTCACAGTGACCCAAAGGACAGAGTAGAACTGCCCCATAGGATTTCCTAGGCTGAAATCTTTACGGGAGCAGATAGTCAGGTCTTTTTTCCCTCAGAGTGGTTGGTAAGGTTTGAAATGGTGACCTTTTGGTTAACAGCCAAGCACTTAACCACTGTGCTACCAGGGCTCCTTGTAAATAGCTTGGCACCCGTTTATTCCTCCATGAATGTTAGTTTTTTCTTTTCCTCCAAAGTCTGTTTTTCTAACTCTTTAATAACTATGTAGGTCTTTTCTTTGCGTTTGAACCAATCCCCCGAGTTCCTTTCTCCCCTAGTTTTCTCCCTGTTCTTTTTTTTTTTTAATTGTGTTTTAAGTGAAAGTTTACAGTTCAAGTTAGTTTCCCGTACAAAAACTTATATACACATTGTTATATGACCTTAGTTGCTTTCCCTATAATGTGACAGCACGCTCCTCTTTCCACCCTGTATTTCCCATGTCTGTTTCTGCCTTCTCATCTCACCTCTGGACAGGAGCTGCCCATTAGTCTCATGTATCTACTTGAGCTAAGAAGCACTGTCTTCACTAGTATCATTTTAGGTCTCATAGTTCAGTCTAATCTTTGTCTGAAGAGTTGGCTTTGGGAATGAGTTCACTTTTGGGCTAACAAGAGAGATTGGGGGCCATGTCTTCCAGGATCTCTCCAGTCTCAGTTAGACCGTTAAGTCTGGTCTTTTTACATGAATTTGAGTTCTGTACCCCACTTTTCTCCTGCTCTGTCAGGGACTCTCTGTTGTATTCCCTGTCAGGGTGGTCATTGGTGGTAGCCAGGCACTGTCTAGTTCTTCTGGTCTCAGGCTGATGGAGTCTCTGGTTTCTGTGGCTCTTTTTATGTGTTGGGCTAATATTTTCCTTGTGTCTTTGGTGTTCTTCCATTTCATTTGCTCCAGGTGGCTTGAGACCGATTGATGTATCTTAGATGGCCATTGGCCAGCTTTTAAGACCCCAGACGCCACTCACCAAAATGGAATGCAGAACATTTTCTTAATAAACTTTGCTATTCCAGTTGACCTAGATGTCCACTGAAACTGTGGTCCCCAGAGTCCTGCCCCTGCCACTCTGTCCCTCTAAGTGTTTGGTTGTATTCAGGAAACTTCTTAGTCCTTGGTTTAGTCCAGTTGTGCTGACTTCCCCTGTACTGTGTGTTGTCCTTTCTTTCACCTAAGATAATTCTTATCTACTAATTTTTTTTTAATTTAGTAAGTGAATACTCCCCTCCCTCCCTCCCCACCCTTGTAACCATCAAAGAATGTTTTCTTCTGTATATAAACCTTTTCCTGAGTTCTTGTTATAGCAGTCTCACACAATATTTGTCCTTTTGCAACTGATTTCACTCAGCATAATGCCATCCAGATTGATCCATGTTAGTTTTGCAGATTCATTGTTGTTCTTTATTGTTGCGTAGTATTCTGTTGTGTGAATATACCATAATTTGTTTATCCATTTGCCCCTTTATGCGTACCTAGGTTGTTTCCATCTTTTTGCTATTGCAAACAGGGCTGCAGTGAACATGAGTGTGTATGTGTCTGTGTGACGGCTCTTATTTCTCTAGGATATTCGACTCAACGGCAACAGGTTTTAGGTTATATTCCAAGGAGTGGGATTGCTGGATTGTTTGGTAGTTCTATTTCTAGCTTTTTAAGGAAGTGCCAGATAGATTTCCAAAGTGGTTATACTATTTTACATTCCCACTAGCAGTATATAAGTATTCCAGTCTCCCACAACCTCTCCAACATTTATTATTTTGTGCTTTTTGGATTAATGCTAGCCTTGTCAGAGTGAGATGGTATCTCACTGTAGTTTTGATTTGCATTTCTCTAATGGCTAATGATCCTGAGCATGTCCTTATGTATGTGTTAGCTACCTGAATGTCTTCTTCGGTGAAGTGCCTGTTCATATCCTTTGCCCATTTTTTTAATTGGGTTGTTTGTCGTTTTGTTGTTGAGGTTTTCCAGTATCTTGTAGACTTTAGAGATAAGATACTGATAGGATTTGCTGTAGCCAAAATTTTTTTCCCACTCTGTAGGTTGACTTTTTGTTCTTTTGGTGAAGTCTTTTGATGAGCCTGTTTGCTTTTTAGGAGCTCCCAGTTATCTAGTTTCTTTTCTGGTGTTTGTGCATTGTGAGTAATGTATTCTGTTTATACTCTGTATAGGGCTCCTAGCATTGTTCCTGTTTTTTTGTTCCACAGTCTTTATTGTTTTTCTCCCCATTCTTGATAAGGCCCCTGCTTCTAGGAAGAGAGCTGAAGGTCACTGCTAGTTCTGTGGCTTTGGGAAAGACACTTAATTTCTTCAAGCCTCATCTGAAATTGTCTTCTCAGAGTTTTAAATGATGTAATATATGTGAAAGTACTTTGTATACCATATTGTTGTAGTTAGTTGCCATAGAATCTGCTCCAACTCATGATGACCTATGTATAACAGAATGAAATGTTGCCCAGTCCAGTGCCATCTTCATGATCGTTGGTATGTTTGGGTCCATTGTTCTGGCTGTCAGTCCATCTTATTGAGGTTTTTTTCATTTCCACAGACCTTCTGCTTCACCAAGCATAATGTCCTTTTCTGTTTGCCAAACCAACCAAATCCATTGCTGTTGCGTTGATTCTGACTGATAGTGACCCTATAGGACAGAGTAGAACTGCCCCATAGGGTTTCCAAGGAGCAGCTAGTGGATTCGACCTGCCAACCTTTTGGTTAGCAGCCTGAGCTCTTAACCATTTCCGTATAGTCCGTGTAAAAATGGAGCAGCGTCAGACCTTGTCTAACTTCATGTGGAGAGAGGAGAATCAACATCAGCCTCAGCCCAAAGCTGATTCCCATGAGGTGGAGATCAGACATACCTCCACTTTCCAACCTTTGTACCAATTTTGGCACCAGCCATCCCTTCCGTGGCACTCTCTACTGGGTTCAATAATTCATTGCAGTGACTACACAGAACTCAAAGACCATACACATGATTATGGAGTTTATTAGTGTGGTGCGATGAATCACTTTTGCGTGGCCTTTCTTGTCGTGGTCTTGGGTGGGACTGTGTAAATAGGATAATTGTGGCCCACCAAGGGGATTGGTCAGTTTGCCATCCTGCTGGGCTTGAAATGAGCCATCCCAGAGGTGAGAAAGAGAGGACCCCGCCACCGCCAAGGAAAGGGAGCCAAGAGCAGAGCGTGTCCTTTGGACCCAGGATCCCTGTGCTGAGAAGCTCCTGAAACTGGGAGACAGAGAGAGAGCTGAAACACTGAAGACAGCGAGAAGTGGTGGCAGAGAAACTGCAGCAGGAGAAACCGGTAGGAGATGGCATAGTGGGCCTCCCAGCCCACAGAGCGAGAAGCCTGAGTGCCTTTGGGCAGAAGGCTTACTGGTGGAGTAGGGTGTCTCCAGGCACTTGGTGGGGTTAAGTTTGCAGAGCTAGAGCTGAAGGCTTTACAGCTGAGCCTTACTGGTGGAGTGTGGTGCCTCGGGACACTTATTGGCAGAGTTAAAAGAGCTTTGTAACACTTGCCTGAGCAGGGCAGAGGCCGAGGGCCAGAGAGTTGTGCCTGTGAGCCTGGCTGAGAAGAGGCTGTCCTGTTGGAAGAACTGTATCCTGAGTGTTCCTGAACCTGAATTGTAACCTGTTACTTCCCTACTAAACCCCATAATCTTGAGTTTTGTCTGTGAGTTCTGTGTGGCTATTGCAATTCATCATCGAACCCAGCAGAGAAGCAGAGAGTGTTGTGGGAGAAACAGTTGGTGTCAAAAATGGTAAAGATGGTGTAGAGAGGAGGCATGTCTGACCTCCCCCTCATAGGAATCAGCCTGGCCTGTTGATCTTGATTCTCCGTCCCTTTTGTGAAGTTAGAGGAGGTCAGACAATACCACCCTGTGCTGTTTTTACAATTAGGGAAGTAATAGGTTACAATTCAGGATCAGATCAACTTGGAAGTAACAGGAACAGCTCAGGATAAGGCTCTTCAATCAGAACAGCTTTTTCTTAGCTGCTGCCATGGAGCCCTCATTCTCAGCCTGGGCCCCTCAACTTTGGCCTGGGCCCTCGCTCTCAGCTGTGACCCAGTGCTTGGGTAAGTGTTGTTTAGCTCCACAGGTAAGTGTCTAAAGGTACCCCACTCTGCCAGGAAGCCTCCTCCCTGAAGGCACTCAGCTCTCTTGCTCTGTTGGTTGGCACGCCCACTCTGGCCACCTTGCTTCACTGGCTTCAGTCTCCCAGTAGGTCTCCTAGTTCTGCTGCTGCCATTTCTCTGCCGCTCAACTATGCCATGCTTGCTGTCACTTCTCGCTTTTTCATTCTGTCTCTGGTGTTACAGTTTTTTCTGTCTTCTGCCTCTAGGAAGTTCTTGGTGCAGGGACCCTGGGCCCAAAAGACATGTTCTTCTCCTGGCTCTTCTTGATGGTAGTGAGGTTCCTCCTTCAGCCTTTGGAATTGGCTCATTTTAAATCTAGTGGGATGGCAAAACTGACCAATCTCCTACAGGGGTTACATGCACCTTGTTTGCATAGTCCCCAATCCCCCCATCAAGGGTTTCCTGTACCTTGTTTGCATTAGCAGGCTGCCCAGTCCCCTTGGTGGGCCACAAGCACCTAGTTTGCTAGTCCCACCCAAATATTTTTTGGGAGTTGCAAGACCATGGGTAGAAGGGCC
Source organism: Loxodonta africana (assembly GCF_030014295.1). Taxonomy (NCBI): domain Eukaryota; kingdom Metazoa; phylum Chordata; class Mammalia; order Proboscidea; family Elephantidae; genus Loxodonta; species Loxodonta africana. Next base: position 73,603,972 of record NC_087358.1, read on the forward strand.
GTATAGTAGCAATTCACTGTCCTGCAGTCCTATACTAATGTTGTCATTGCTAGTTGCCATTGAGTCGGCTATTGACTTTTAGCAACCCCGTATATAACAGACTGAAATGTTGCCTGGTCCTGTACATCTTCATGAATGATCCTTGGTATATTTAGAGCCCATCGATGTACCATTGTGTCAGTCCATCTCACTGGCCTTCCGCTTTACCAAACATGATGACCTTCTCCAGCAATCATTCCCTCCTAATGACACATCCAAAGTAAGCAAGTCAAAGTCTTGGATAGTATTTTGTGATCCATAGAGTTTTCGCTGGCTAATTTTCAGAAGTAGATTGCCAGGCCTTTCTTTTTAGTCTGTTTTAGTCAGGAAGTTTCATTGAAAGCTGGGTGACCCTGCTGGTATTTGGAATACCAGGGGCATAGCTTCTAGTATCATAGCAACAAGCAAGCCACCACAGTACGACAAACTGAGAGACCGGTGTAGGATATAAATGTTAAGGATTATTATCACTTACTGGGCTTTAATATAGAATATGAATATATATATATTTATATTTAAAGAGTTTCGTGCTTTGTCTTCATCTTAAAACTAGGTGGATGTTATATTTAAATTCGAATTTTAGAAAACCTTAAAATTATTTTATTGCTTTTTGTTTTGTAGATCTGGATGAATATTTTTCCCAAGTCAGTTACCCCCTATAGAAAAAGGCTTTCCCATGCTATGCTGTCAGAATCTCAGCAGGCTGTTATAGTGTACACCAGCACTACTGGGCTCTGGAAAATGCTAGTTGTTTGGTATTTTATAAGTTGATTTTGTTGGGAGGGAAGGGGTGTTGGAAATGGCTCATTTATTTCATTGTATTTTGATGTTTGGAAATTTTTTGAATTAATTTGAATGGTTTAATCAGTTCTCTTTACATTTTAAAGCTCAGACTGTTAAGCAGTTTTGAAGAATGAAATCTTTTTCTTGAGAAGGTAAAATTAAATTAGGGAGGTTAGTTATTTAATCTGAATAGTCAATTGAGTTAACATGTTGTTTGAATGGATTAAATTGGTGTGAAATTTTGCTGCAGTGTGACTTCTCTGACTTATTTTTCTTGTTGAGCTTCCATTTCAGAAGTTTCTGATGTCATATCAGACGTGCTCAACATAGATTTTCTAGCTTCATCTCAGTAGGATGGGGCAAAGCCTGAGGAGGTAAAGCTCACTCAGTCCGAAAAGGTTCAGAGCAGTATAGTGAGAGGAAGAGGCCCAGGTGGAGCATCATTTTTTTTATCAGCTTAGAATAACAAGTATTTATTATCTCACACAGTTTCTGAAGGTCAGGAATCCAGAAGAGGCTTAGTTGGGTGGTTCTGGCTCAGGGTTTCTCATGAGTTTGCAATCAAGTTGTAAGTCAGGGCTGTAGTCTCTGAAGGTTTGACTGGGTCTGGAGAGGATCTGCTTCCAAGATGGCTTACTCACATGATTGTAGGCAGGAGGCTTCTTTTCCTCCCTTGTGGGCTTCTTCAAGGGCTGCCCAGGACATAGCTTTCCCCATTGCAAGTGAACCATGACCAAACTATTGTTCTTGTGTGCCACCAAGTCAGTTCTGACTCAAAGTGACCCTGTAGGACTGCCCCATAGGGTTTCCTAGGCTGTCATCTTTATGGAAAAAGATTACCAGGTCTTTTGTCCTGTGGGGTCGCTGGTGGGTTGGAACCGCCAACCTTTGTGTTAGTAGCTGAGCGCTTAGCTGTTGAGTTATTAGGGCTCCTTGACCAAACTGTAGTCTTTTTATAACCTAATCTTGGAAGTGATAGCCCATCGTTTTTGCCATTCTGTTCACTAGAAGAGAGTCACTAAGCACAGCCCACTCTTGAGGGGAGAAGTATCAAAGAATTTGTGGGTATATCTTTAAAACCATCACAGAAGCCTTGCCAGGCAGATAATCTTGAGGATCCTGAGGAATGTGTGAGTTTGTCTGCAGGTAGATCTGTTTCTTTAGGGTGTGATCCTGCCCCACCCCCTGCTTTTATTTCTTTTAAAAAATGTTCTGCTTAACCCTTTAATAATTTATAATTATTAAATGAATCTTAAGAAGTTGCATACATCTGGAAGTGTAAGTCAGTATCAGTACTGAGCCCAGAAGAACTATACACGCTCCAAGTTGTTGATTCGTAGGTAAGTGAACAAAAGGTTAATTTTTTGAGATTAATGTGATGTGAGTAGCTTCTAGTGGTCGTTGGAGCTAGGCTGGTCCTTTTCTAAGTGTCTTTGGCTTTAAATGAAGCTTTTATATTTTGGACTAGGCCCTTTCTGATGTCTTACTGCTAAATACTTACTGGGAAATTCCATTTTCAGCTTGAAGGACGTGTTAGTTATGATCCGTTTTTGCATTGCACAGATAATGAGATTGTCTTTTGGGAATGCTGTTGTAGTCAGTATTTTCAGTGCCCAGTATTGGTTATTTTTGTTTTCCTAAAACCTTTATTTAAAAAGTTGATCTGTTGCTTTTTTAAAAAAAATATTTTATTGTGTTTTAGTTGAAAGTACAGCACAAATTAGTTTTCCCTTCAAAAATTTTATATACAAATTGTTTCTCAGGCTGGTGGAGGCTGTGGTTCATGTGATTCATTAGTCCTTTAGATAAACATTTTCCTTGTATCTTGGGTTTTCTTCATTCTCCTTTGCTCCGAAAGTGATGGGACCAATAGATGTATCTTAGATGGCTGCTCACAAGCTTTTAAGACCCCAGATACTACTCACCAAAGTAGGATATAGTACATTTTCTCTATGAACTGTTTTATGCCAGTTGACCTAGATGTCCCCTGAGACCATGGTCCCCAGCTCAACAGCGCCAGCAATTCAGTCCCTCAGGGTGTTTGGGTGTGTCTAGGAAGCTTCTTTGACTGCCTTGGCCAAGTTGTGCTGACTTCCCCTATATTGTGTGCTGTGTCCTTTTTTAAAGATAATGTTTTATTGTGTTCTTGCTGAACATTTACACAGCAGTTTAAGTTCCCATTCAACAATTTCTACACAAGTTGTTCAGTGACATTGGTTACATTCTTCACAACGCATGAGTGTTCTCATTATTTTCGTTCTGTTTCCATTAATTTAGTTTCTCTGCCCTTTTACGTTATCTTCTTTGTTTTAAAGCAATTGTTGACCACTTGGCCTCATATAGGTGACTTTTTAAAGAAACACAGTACTTACAGGTAATATTATTTTTTGAGCCAGTTTGTTATTTAGCTACAAGGTGACCTCAGAGGTTAGTTTTAGTTCAAGGTTTGAAACGTATCTTAGGGCAATAGTCTCGAGGAGTCTTCCAGTCTCAACCAGTCCAGTAAGTCTGTTTTCTTAGGAATTTGAGGTTATGTTCCACGTTCTTCTCCCATTCTATCAAGGTCCGTGTATTGTGGCCCTGATTAGAACAGTTGGTACTGGTAGCCAGGCACCATCTAATTCTTTTGGTCTTAGGATAGATGAGGCTGTGGTTTATGTAGACTGTTTATCCTATAGGCTAGTTTCTTCTCTGAGTCTTTGGTTTCCTTGTTTCTCTTTTGATCCAAATGAGTAGAGACCACTAATTGTATCTTAGATGGCTGTTTGTAAGCTTTTAAGAACCCAGACACTACTCACCAAATTAGGATATAGAGCAACTTTATGCCAGTTGACCAAGATGTCCCACAAGACTATAGGTGAGAATTCTGTTGCCAAACCACCGCTGCCTGTGTCTCGTTACTACTTGGTCCTCCTTTTCTAGTTTAGCAGCTGTGAACTTCTCGCTGGTGACCAAGCAGGGTCTGAGTGCGGCGTCTTCAGGGAGCCCATGGTGGTTGCTGCGTTCGTTCCCTTAGCGCTTTTCACGTTTGTACTAAAGCACCTCGCTGGGCACCGATCCTGGCAGTATTTGTCTTCTGCTCTGGGAGTCTTATCTTTGTTTCCCAAGGCCTCTAGCTGAGGACTTAGAACATAGTAGGCATTCCCAAGATTTTAAATAAAAGGCAGGAATTGGGGCAATACAGGTTTGTGTTGTGTATTAGTTTATAGAGAAGGAGAGAGAGAGAAAGAGTCACTCTGTAAACCAGTTGTGTACTAATGGTATGTACTGGGGACATCTCTTAGGTTTCTTTGGTACTGTGGACAGAAACCAGCTCTGGCTTTTCCTGGTAGGAGACTGAAGTATCTCTCAGAATCTAAGGATGGGGATGCACTGGGGCCATAGGAATAGAAGTAGAGACTGGAGCACCGGAGAAGCAGGACCGCCCCTCTCCCAGCTGCTCCTTGCCGTCTGTGTGTCCGCTTCGTGCTCCTCTCTCCCACAGACTGCTTTCCTCTCTTTCTTATTTAGTCTGCAGGGCAGCACTTGGCTGCCAGCTGCCTGAATTTTACATGTTCAGACTAGATACTTAGGAATAGATTGATATAGGTGCCAAGTCCTGGTTCTGGAATTCCTTGGGAAGGGACTCGCTGGTCCAGCTAGGGCTGGCTGTCCACTCTGCAGTTGTGGCAGAGGTGGGTCATGTTGCAGGGCTGTGCCAGTCACTGCTGCGGCCTGTGGGTGGGGGGGGGGGGACAGGGGACTTCAGGCAACACAGGGCTGGTGGTGTGGGTGTGAGCCCAGCCCGTGCAGTGTTGCCTGTTGCTCCACTAGCAGCAGAATGAAGAAGACGAACTCCTGCTTTTTTCTTGGTGTTCATTGCTGTTTTCCTTAAATCTGCTCATATGGCAGTTGATGTGTTCAGATAGCCATTTTCTCCTTACTGCTTCATTTGCCTGTTTGACGTGCTTGCTGCTAGTTTTCTGTAGTGAATGTCAGTGTGGAATGGGTAGGTATTTCACTATGAATGTGTGCTGAGCAAAAGCCATTATTCTGTGCCATATTTCAGCACTAATAAGTAGACCCCATATGGTAACCATATTTCCTTAACTCCAATTAAAATACATGGCTTAATAAAATTTTTTTTTTTTCTGGTGGATGAACTTATAAAATTGCATTTCATTTTACATCTAACAAACTGAAAGCAAAAAATGACGTGAATCTAGACGTCAAGCACAGACTGGCACAGTAAATATTCCATTTCAGCAAAGGAGGCTGAAAAACCTCAAGAATATCAATAGTGATTAATAAGAACTAACATTTATTAAGCAAGGACCACACGTTAGATACTGTGATAAGCCCTTTTCATGCATTTTCTCATGTAATCCTCAGAGTGATTGCATGAGGTTGTTTATTCTTCTTTTAAAGGTGAGGAAATAGCCAGGAGGAGGCAGAGGGGATGTGCAACCTGGTGTGTCTGACTCCACAGCCCTTCCACACCCTCCTGCACCAACCACCTCCTGTGAGGCTCTGTTACTGAAGGCGTGGAAGGAGGAGTGTGGAGCCTCCGTGGAAATCACCACGGGCCCAACTTATTTTCTTGAAGAAGAATCCAGCAAATCAACTGACCAATCAATAGATGACAGTACAAGTTAAGTAGAAGGAGGGTAAAGCTCTCTCTTCCACCCTTGTAATTCCCTTCTTTCTTTGCTTTAAGTATTGGAGTTACAGAATTGTGGATGTGGCTTGGACTTGTATCAGAAGGACCATGCATTTATTGCTAGATGACCGGGTGTTTGAATGGGGAAGGGCTTATAGGCTGCCCGAAGCTTGTATCAGTTAAGCCTAACCACACACGGATTTCTTTTTCTCATAACAAAACATCCGGAGGTAGATGGCCCTTACCACTTCCTGTTCTCTTGTCCCCAGCGTATGATATCTATCTGTCCACTTATTTATTTTAAGCAGTTGTAAGTTTTTAGCTGAGGACGTTGGTACTTGAACAAATTTGGATGTTGGGGAGATAAATAACTAATAAGATTCATGAGGCCTTTGGCTAGGAGAGCTACTCGGTTAGACCAGTTTTTATTTTGGGGAGTAGCTTGTCTCCATATGGATTCCCTTTGAATTTTGTACCCTATAAAACTGATTATAATTTTTTTCCCTACCTGCAACTCTGCTCCTTCTCCCTGTATTCCAGGATTGCCTTTGTGGTTGGAACAGATTTCCCCATTGGACTGAATGCTAGAGTCTAAATGCTGGGTTTCATGGGTTCATGGATATAGGCCTGGGACTTTTATGATTAATGTATGTAAGTGTTTTGGACCACCCTGAAGATTATCAGTTAATCTGGCAAATAGAAATACCAGAAGCTTGCCGGTTCTTGACAGCCTTTAAGAACCACCAGCAGTCACTCCTTTGTTCTTCTCATTTTAATGCCAGACCTTGAACTGCCAGAAGAGTTCGTAAGTGCCCAAGCACTGCATGTCTATTGAATTTACGGTGTGTTTTAAGGGATATTTTTATTTAAGAACATCTGGAGTGGAAGTTCCCTTGTGGAATTTCTGTTATAAGAGTGGTGAGATAGCGATGCCTTCAGCCTTCAGGGTTGCCTGCTAGAGCCTGGAGCAGCTGGAGCCCCTGAGCTGGGAGCCTCTGGTTGTGAGAAGCCTTGTCTAGTTACCCCCTGTTGCTGTAAAAGATTGAGAAGCACTTCTGTAGGGACACTTAGGGCTTTTTTTAAAAATAATTTTTATTGTGCTTTAAGTGAAAGTTTACAAATGAAGTCAGTCTCTCACACAAGGACACTTAGGGCTTTTATGTTGTACATACAACAACAGGATCATCAAACCTGGCCATACTTTCTCAGTGAAGATATTAAAGGATGTTTTCTTTATGTTATCATGTGAGGAATTTGCCCAACATTTAAACCTTAAAAGTGTTCTTGGGCTATTGTAAAGCAGGTTCCTATGATAAAGAGAGTATGGGAGGGGTTATAGGATCTGAGCTAAAACCATCCTTCTTTCACTTATTCCAAATTTTCTTGAGGGTTAGCTTCCTAATGTATGGAACAGGGAGACTACTGCTGCCTTCTTCGTAGGGTTGTGGTAAGAATTAAATGAAAGAATGGTGCAGTGTGGTGGATCGCTTTTGTGTGGCCTTTCTCACCGTGGTCTTATAACAGTCACTTGGGTGGGACTGTACAAATAGAATAATTATGGCCCACCAAGGGGATTGGTCAGTTTTGCCATCGCACCAGGCTTAAAAAGAGGGACAATTCCAGGGCAGGGAGAGGATCCCATCACCACCAAGAAAGAACAGCCAGGAGCAGAGAGCACACCCTTTGGACCCAGAATCCCTGTGCCGAGAAGCTCCTGGAACCAGGAGACAGAGAGAGAGAACTTTAGAAGTGGTGGCAGAGAAACGATGGCAAGAGACAGCATGGTGGGCTTCCCGGCCCACAGAGCGAGAAAGTTGAGTGCCTTTGGGCAGGAGACTTGCTGGTGGAGTGGGGTGCCTCTGGGCACTTGTCGGCAGAACTGAAAGAGCTTTGTAACACTTGCCTGAGTAGGGGAGAAGCCAAGGGCTAGAGAGGCGTGCCTGCGAGCACAGCTGGGAAGAGGCTGTCCTAATGGAAGAATTGTATCCTGTGTGTTCCTGAACCCGAATTGTAACCTGTTACTTCCTTAATAAACCCCATAATCATAAGTATTGTCGGTGAGCTTTTTGTAACCATTGCAGTGAATTATTTAACTCAGCAGAGAAATAGGGTGTGCCATGGGAGGGATGGTTGTTGTCAGAACTGGTAAAGATGATGGAGAGAGAAGGCATGTCTGACCTCTGTCTGCCGCATAGGAATCAGCCTTGGGCTGTTGATCTTGATTATTCTTTCCCGTTGTGAAATTGGAGAGGTCAGACACTGACCCCATGCCGTTTTTACAAATGGATGTGAACGTCCTTTGTAAAGCTGTGTGAAGGGGTCACATGCTCACATGGCCATAGGTGTCTGCAGGTGACATAAATGAGTGAGGCAGCATGCGTTGAGAATAATTGGGTGCAACCGAGTTGCGCCTTTGCGTCAGAGGTGCAAGAGGGAGTAGTGGCAATTGTGGCTGGTGAAAGAGGGCAGCTCCTTCTCAGCTCTAGCAGATGTTTAGGGTGTGGAAACGAGGTCCAGTGTCTCCAGATCATTAGACTTTTCAAAAAATGCTAGAAATCCAAGTTTTTATGTGAACTCTTTCAGTTTGTAAAGTTATTGAAAAAAAAATTTTTTTTTTTAACTCTACAGATTAAGCAAAATACAAATGTGGGCTAGAAATATTAATTCCTTTTTGAAAATAATGCATGCCAACTTGTACTATTTATTGACCAAGTTTCCAGTTAGAATAGACTTTTATATTAGTGTGGCCTCCCTCAACCTGTGCCCTCATTCTCCACTGAATGGTTATTCCCCGAATGTGCTGAGAGGATCATGTCACTGTGATCCAGCTCTAGCAAACAGCCTTACGAGGAGAGGCCATTTTAGTAGTCAAGAGTTAGATTGTCTTGATTTTTAGTTAAGAAACAGAAATGCATCCGAAAGCCTAAGGAAAGAGGAATTTTTTATGAGCCTACAGTCTAACTCTTGGACCTAAGGACAGAGGGAATGTGTCTGAGCCTTGTGGATGTCAGGGCTTGGGAACAGGGGAGACTTGAGAACTGTGTAGAGCTGCAATGTCTAACAGGTAGCCGCTAGCCACATGTGGCTATTTAAGTTTAAATTTAAATTACTTAACATTTTATATAAAATTAAAAATTCTTCAGTGGCACTAGTCATATTATAAAGTGCTCCAAAATCACATGTGGCTGGTGGCCGCCATATTGGACAGTACAGATTAACCGAACATTTTCATCATCAGAGATAGTTCTGTTGGAAAGTGTGCATAGAAGGGGAAGAATCATGAAGTGGGAGGTCTAGTTAAAGGTTAAACTAAATGATGATGGTGCCTGACCTGAAGCATTGGCAGTGGGGCACGTTTCAGAGTTACCAGGGAAGGTCACCACTGGGGAGGCGCCATAGCATAAGGGGTTAAGAACAATGGTTGGTGGTAAGATTGAGAGCCTGCTCTGCCATATCTTTGCTCTGTGGCTTTAGGCAAGTTACTTAAGGCTCATTTTTCCAGCCTGAAAAAATGAGGATTATTGAAGCTATGGATAGAATGAAAAAGGAGGAAGTTGAGCAAATGTGGTCAAAGAGAATGTTGGAGAAGCTTGCAGTGAGAAATGTTAGGGAAGGTCTCAGAAAGAGATGGTTGCTAAGTAAGCTTATAAAGATGAATGGATCCTGGAGTTTTGAGCTGGTCAATGCCCACATGAGAATAGTGCATTGGATGAGAGCATGGCCACTGGAGTCAGACCTGGGTTCACCGTCACCACTTATTAGCTTTTCGATATTGAGCAATTAGCAAACAAGCGTGCAATTATCTGGACCTTTTTTTTTTTTTTACCTGCAAAGTAGGGATTTTAATAGAATTTATCTTGAAGGCTTGTGAAGATTAAGGGGTATAATTCATATAAAGATATAATGTAGGGTCTGATACCTAGTAAACACTCAATAGATGTTAGCTCTTGTTATTAAGAATCTATCCCTCAGTATTGAATAATAAAGAATCATGGTGGATGTGGATTGTACAAATATTTTTTTGTAACTAGCTATATACCGTTGAAACTAAAGGATACCCTTTAGAATGTCCCATCAGAAATTTAGAAAGTGAGGAAAATAATTTTGGTATAAATGAAAAGTTTTACTTTGTACCAGCATTTCTTATGTAACTCATTACCCAGAGCCTTATAGAAATAAGTTTAAGTTTAGAATAGTTGAATTCATGGATGATAAATGCACACCGGACAGTTAAGGAGGATGTGAGGGGTGTTTGGTGCATCTGAGAGAGCATACTAAGATGCACGAACCATTGGCCGTGTTCTCATTGGGGACCTGGTGGTCATACACCTTTCAGGGAATGGGAAGAGGGCTTTCCCAGTATCTTCTCATGATGAGTTGTTTCCAAGACGACTCTATTTCCTTGTTACTCTGAGATTGTTCTCTTTCATTCCAGCATAAATTAGAATTCCCCTCTTCTTACTTCAAATTAAAAAGCACGAAGCAGAGACAGTAAAAGACAGTGTTGGGTAGTAAAAATGCCAGGTAAACCTGGGTTAAATCCCAGCTCCTCCACTTACTGGCTGTGTGACTTTTTTCAGAGCAGGTAAGCCATTTTTTAAATGTGTCACAGTGCTTGTAAGGATTAAAAGAGAAGGAGTTGTATGTAAAGCTTCTGGGACGCAATAGAATTTTTATACATTAAAAAATGCATTCATTCAGTTGAGATCTCCAATTCAGAAATTTAGAAGATTTGGTTTTTGGTGGGAACTTTATGTCCTTCAGTCCTGAATATGGCATCAGGCACACTATAGACACTCAGAAAATGTGCCTTAAATCACGAATTTGTGTAACTCTTTTTATGTGTGGAGAAAAAATTGTCTAAGAAGAAAAGTAGTTATTTCTACTGCTTATTTACCTTCAGTGATATGTCACCATCAGGTGTTTCTTTTTTTAAAATCTGTCCTCCATGTCATTTTACCTATTTTTAATTAAAAAAAATTTTTTTTTGTAAAAATATACCCAGCAAAAGATACTCTTTCAATAATTCCTACATGTACAACCCAGTGTCATTGATTACATTCTTCAAGTTATACAGTCATTCTCACTGTCCTCCTCCAAATTATTCTACCGCCGTCAAGATAAACTTATTGCCTCCTGAGGTTCTCATCTAACCTTTCAAGTTGCTGTTGTCAGTTTGCTCCCACATAGATAATTCTTTAAAAGAGCACAATGTTCAAGGCAGACGTATTTTATGCAAAGCTAAACTGTTGTTTGGTTCCAAGACTGTTAGTAGTGCAATGGTTAAGTGTTTGGCTACTAGCCCAAAGGTCAGCACCTACCAGCAACTCCACGGGAGAAAAGATGTTCCTGTAAAGTTCACAGCCTAGGAAGCCCGATGGGGCAGCTCTACTCTGTCCTATAGGGCTGCCATGAGTTGGAATTGACTCGATGGCATGCAACAACAATAACATTGTTTGATTCAAAGAAAACTTCAGGGGATAGTTTTGATTTGAGTTTTAAGGTTTTAAGATTATCTCAGGACAGTAGTTTTGGGGACCAGCCTCACTGACTCCAAAAAGTCTGGATTCCATTGAGAATTTGCAATTCTCTCCCATATTTTATCCCCTTTTGATCAGGATTCTTCTGTAGAATCTGTGATCAGAATGTTCAGTAATGGTACTTGGCACCATCCAGTTCTTTTCGTCTCATGGCATAGGAGTCAGTGGTTCATGAAGCGCGTCAAGGGTTTTTATGACTAAATATTTGGGAAACAAACTAAATACCCTATAAATCCAGAAACTGAATTGTAAAGCTACAGTGTAGGAAATTCACTTTTCATAGTGGAGTTAGCCTTTGACCTTTTCACAGTGGAGGTAACAACTTGCTTATTTAATTAAATATATTTTTGACATGTTTCATATCAGAATAAATTGATCTACCTAACTCAGTACCATAATTTACCTTACCAGTCTCCTAACAGGGGAAACTTAGGTTGTTTTCAGTTTTTCATTCTTTTCAAAAATTGGATTTTAAAGCAACAGTGTAGGAAATTCACTTTTCACAATGGAGGTGGTTTTTGACCTTTTTGTTAACAAAATTCATCTTGTTTATATCAATGGGATGTGAATAGGAAAGCTACAACGCGCCTATAAATGCAGTATTGTAATAAGAGGTACCTAGAACCTCTTTTGTATTTGGAATAATTTTGGTTGCAAAATTGCAAATGTAATAAATACTGGAGAACATACCACCTTGTCTTCTGTTCCTTAGTATACTTATGTACTTTATATAATGAAATTAAAAGGCATTTGAATGTGTTAAAAACCCAGTGCTGTTGAGTCAATTCCGACTCATAGTGACCCCACAGGACAGAGTAGAACTGCCCCATGGAGTTTCCAAGGAGCGCCTGGCGGATTCGAACTGTCAACCCTTTGGTTAGCAGCCATAGCACTTAACCACTATGCAACCAGGGTTCCATTGAATGTGTTGGCACTCTTTATTTATAACCCACAATACCTACCTGAAGGACAAAGTAATATTTTTTCATCATTTAATTCTTGAGGTGGTTAGTTTCTTTCCCATTGAACGGACAAGATAATTTCCATTGTTCTGGTATTCTGTGACAGAAGCCAGTATCCCTGCAGTGCTGGAGATCATTTATTCAATGGCTTCAGCTCTCTGAATTTTAACTGAAAACCAGAAAATAAGCAAAAGTAACCTTTAGCAGCCAAAATATGGCATAAAAATCCTGCTGACTAAAATTTGTATACTTTCCTCCCAGAAACACCCTTTCGATACCTAGTTATGTATTGATATTGTAACATGCTCTGTTTTATTGATAATAAGACCCACATCTTTTCACCTTTTTAATGTCTCTGACTCTGGATTAGTGATTTAAAACCACAGTCACTCTTTGCTCAGGATTCTGTGAGTTGGGTAGGACAGCTGGCATGACCACAGTCTCCTCCCTCTAGTAGGCCTACCTGCCTGGACTTGTTCACCTGGCAGAAAGGTTCCCAGAAGTGAGAGAAGACAAGCGCCAGTGCATTAGCACTTTTCAAGCCTTTGCTTGGTCACATTTGCCAACGCCAAGTTACAAGGTCAGGCCCAAAATCAAGGAGTGGAGAAATAGATTGTATAGTTCTTGACGAGAGGAGCAGGAAGTCTCATTGCAAAGGGGTGTACATGCTCGATGGGAGGGATTTCTGAGGGAATTTATGCAAAAAAATCTGTAGTATTCAATGAATGGCATATCAGTGTTCAATATAACCACTGCTGTCAAGCTGATTCCGACTCATAGCAACCCCAAAAGGTTTCCAAGGCTCTAAATCTCTATGGGAGCAGACTGTCACATCTTTCTCCCGTGGAGTGGCTGGTGGTTTCGAACTGGCGATCTTTCACTTAGCAGTCGATTGCTTTAACCACTGTACCACCAGGGCTGCTGACTGTTCAATATAGTCATTTTTTTTCTTAGTGATATATAACATTGGATATTAAAATTGATGGCATCTTAAAGTTCATAAAATATGGTATATGTGTATTAAATTTTTAATTAAAACAGTAATACATATTCACTATAAGAAATGAGAATAACACAGTGGTGCTTCCTCATTCCCTTTTCCTCTTGCCTCAGACTCTATAGAGGCAACTTCCCTGAACAATTTGGCGTAAGTGGCAGGCTGTAACAATGGCCCCCAAAGGTGCCCACAGTCACATTCTTGGTTCCTGTGAATATGTTACCGTAGGTGGTAAAGGGACTTTGGAGATGTGATTAAATTAAGCATCTTGAGACAAGAGATCATTCTGGATTATCAGGGTGGGCCCCGTGTCATCACAAGGGAGGCAGGAGGGGTAGAGTGTCAGAGCGGAGCAGGTAATGTGAAGTCAGAAGCAGAGGCTGGAGGGATGCGGCCCCAAGCCAGGAAATGAGGGCAGTCTCTAGCAGCTGGAAGAGGCGAGGAATAGCTTTCCCCCTGATGCTTCCAGAAGGACCTTGTTTTAGCCCCATAAGACTCATTCTCACCTTCTGATCGACATAACTGTAAGAGAATAAATCTGGATTTTTTTAAGCCACCAAGGTTGTAGTAATTTGCTATAGCAGCAATAGAAAACTAGTACCCTTGTTTATTTTTTGCTTTAAAGCAATACGTGATTATTGGTTAGAAATTCAAATAGAATCAAAGGGTGGAAAGTAAAATCCTGTTTTTCTTCGTCAACTCTTCCTACATCCTATGTTACCACTGTTAATAGTTTATGCTTTTTTTTTTTTAGAAATAGTCACATTCATTCTCTTTTCCATTTTTTTTTGTACAAATAAGATCCTATTGGACATACATATTTTGTCCGCAACTGGCTTATTAAATATATTTTTGGACATATTTTCATATCAGAATAAATCCATCTGCCTCTTATGGAGCCGTAATTGACTGTTTCCCTAATAGTGGAGATTCAGGGTTTTTTTTTTCTTTCTTTCTTTCCTCCTTTTCCTCTGTTACAAACAATGCTAAAGCAAACTATCTTCTACAAATATCATTGGCTGTCCTCTCCCAATGTAATTTCAAACAGTGGAATTGCTGGTTAAATGGAAATTGCTGTGTGTGTGTGTGCGCACGCACGCATACCTGTATTAGAGCAAGAGAGGGGAGCTGTTTCTTCCTGTTCAACTCTTTGCCTGTAATTTGTCATTTTAACTCTTTTTAAAGATGTGAAACACACAGAAAAGCACATAAAACAAATGTGTAGTTAATTGCACTTTTTAAAGCGAACATTCATGCAATTACCACTCATGTGATACCCCCCAGAAGGATCTCATTAACCCCTTCTTGATCACCGCCTCCACAAGGTTAAACAGTGTTCTGACTTGCATTACTGTTGTTTACTTTGGTTAGAACTCTTAACAAATTTGGTCATCTGTCTTTTTGGTCCTCAGAAGATTAGAATTGTTAAAAGGGCCGGTTAAGGTATTCATAATAATGATAGTTGGCCTTGGAGAAGTTACAGAAGGTGGGTGTAATAGCTAAAAACTAAGTTTGGAGCATTTAGTGTTAGAGCTAGCAACCCTCTGTAGGACTGTAGCTTAAGGAATCAAGGAAAAAAAAAAAAAAAGGTTAGTTTAATACTTTTAAGAACACAGAAAAATATTTTTAAAATACTGTCATAAAAGTGATTAAAAGAAAAAAGATGATGTTTCAAAAGACATCTGCCTGTTACCTTGAATTCACTCAGGGAGATTGCCTCAGTGTGCTGAGATGTCAAATACATGCATCCATTATATGGTGCGTAAGGCAACCCAGCCTTCATCTTTGAAAGCTAAGTTGATTCTAAGTTCCTAGGAGGTTTGATTTATAGCAAACCCCAAGGTCTAGTTCTTAGTCAGTTCTGTTTTATAAACTCCCCAAAGGAGTTCTTTCTGATCAGTGCTGATTGGTCAGAGATGGAACTGAATCAGGCACATATAATTCTTGTCTATTTTCTGTCTTACACTCAGGTCCGGGGGGTAGCACTAAAAATGGCAAATATGAGTTCCTACAGTGTGAAAAGGAGCCCTGATGATGCAGTGGCAAGCGCTTGGCTGCTAACTGACAGGTTGGAGGTTTGAACCTACTAGCCACTCCATGGGAGGAAGATGTGGCAGGCTGTTTCCGTAAAGACTGACTGTGTTGGAAACCCGATGGAGCAGTTCTGCTCTGTCCTACGGGGTCACTATGAGTCGTAATGGACTCGATGGCAGCAAGTTTGGTTTTTTATTTTGACACTGTGAACAAGCTTGACTAGGTTCCAAGTTAGGGTGGTCAGTGAATGAAGGTGGGTGTGCATAGATGGAAAGACACCACCCTTCATCTCAAACACCTTTTAAGTATGAAGGTCCTCATTTGGGTTCAGAATTGTATCATCTTTGCTATTTTACCCCCAAACTCACCTGACTTTCTTTGGTCTAATATCCAGCTATCTGATTCTTTCCATTGATGGTTTTTATGAGTGCAGAGTTTCAGGGATTTGGGAAATAAAGAAGAAGTTAAAACCAGAAGTTCAAGCGAAGAGTCTTAAGAGCTTCGTTGTCATCTGGTCCCCGCCTCCTTTCTTGCACTCACTAATGGGAACAAGGGGAGTGACTCTGTTAATGCTAAGTAATGCTTTCAGGCTACTTACAGATACAGGACATCGTGTATCTTTCTGAATAAAAGGAGAAAAGTTGACATGACCTTGAGTATCTCTAAGGGAGGCAAGTAAAATGAATCTTTAAAAAGCCATACTGAAAATTTCTTTCTTCCTGAAATTTAGTCCCCCCCCACCCCGAAAGTGTATGTAACAGTTGTGTATTTACTGTGTGAAATTACAAGGGAAAATTATTCTAACCAGAACCCAGGTGATGAATACTTGCCTAAGTACGTGAATTCCATTCCCACTGTAATTTGTATTTGTGTGTGACTCCTTGGTGTCATTTAACCCTGTTTTTGTAGATATGAAAATAAGGCAACTGTCTTCCTTGCATTTAGTAATATTGTTTATCCTGTTTGATAAGTATTGGTGTGAATGTAACATTTACTTGTAAGATAACCAGATAAAGGTATGGTGTTGTAAGTACTATCTACTAATGGAAGACAATCATGGAAAACAGATCCGTTGTGCATTTGCTCTTAGGATTCTCTGATTAGGTATATTTTGTGTTTTATTGTTTTTAGACTGTAGATATTGATGGTGTTTTAGCTGTGCCCTTTGTGGTCCTACCTTCACAAATGATAGGTAAATTGTGACTGCCTTTTTGGCATTCTTCCAGAAGGGGGCGGGGAAGCAACAAAGAGGAATCTGGTTAACTCATTCTTTGCTCTGTTGGTGAGTACCTGTTACATTTTTCTCCCCTAGATTAATGATTTTACTTTAGGGTGGTATGGGAAAGTAGGAGAAATAAACAAAAACTAAAGTTGTTGTAATTAATTAAAATCGTATGTGCTCTGCTAGTTCAGCATATGTTGATGATTAAGAATGCTTGCCTTCAGAAGTACTTATGCATTTAACAGTGAAGCATCAGCAAGGCAGGCATTTTGTTTTGTTCACTGTGGTGTCCCTGGTGCTTAGAACAGTGCCTGGTACATAGTAAGTGCTCAGAAAATATTTGTTGGGTGTAAAATAAAAGTGTATATTGCCTGTAAAGCCTGTTGTTTCTGCTTCATATTGTCAATCTGCCTAAATTATTTCTAATAATTAAAAACCTCATATTTTATATTATCGTTTGAATGGTGGTCATTGTAATTTGCTGTTTTGTGATTTTCTTAATGATCAGCCTAAGCCTAAGTAAGTTCCTTCCCTTTACCAGCAATTACTTTAGGAATAGGTATATGACCCAGTTCTGGCCGCTGATAAGAGCAGAAGTCTGCTGGGGCTAGGAGAGGAAGGTGCATCCGGGAAAAGTTCCCCCCTTTTAGAAAGGGATACACAAGGAAGAAACAATCTGTAGTTTTCTACTGCCTGTTGCCAGTCTGGATGTGACACCTGAGCTGCTGTAACAGCCTGACTAAGAGAAATAGCCTGAAGATAGACCAACACGCTGAAGATGGCAAAAGAAAAAGATGGAAAGACCCAGGGTCCTGCTGTCATTAAGCTACCAAGTTACCCAACCCCGGAGCTGCCCTACTGCTTGAGGAGTTTGTTTTCTTTTTTTAATTGTGCTTTAAGTGAAAGTTTACAAATCAAGGCAGTCTCCCATATAAAAATTTATATACACCTTGCTATATACTCCTAATTTCTCTCCCCCTAATGAGACAGCATACTCCTTCCCTCCACTTTCTCTTTTTGTGTCCATTCGGCCCGCTTCTGACCCCCTCTGCCCTCTCGTCTGCCCTCCAGACAGGAGATGCCCACATAGTCTCATGTGTCCTCTTGATCCAAGAAGCTTACTTTTCACCAGTATCATTTTCTGTCCCATAGCCCAGTCCAATCCCTGTCTGAAGAGTTGGCTTTGGGAATGGTTCCTGTCTTGGGCTAACAGAAGGTCTGAGGATCATGACCTCTGGGATCGTTCTAGTCTCAGTCAGACCATTAAGTCTGGTCTTTTTTACGAGAATTTGGGGTCTGCATACCACTGCTCTCCTGCTCCCTCAGGGATTCTCTGTTGTGTTCCCTGTCAGGGCAGTTGAGACAATTGATGCATCTTAGATGGACGCCTGCTAGCATTTAAGACTACAGATGCCACTCGCCAAACTGGGATGCAGAATGTTTTCTTAATAGATTTTATTATGCCAATTGATTTAGATGTCTCCTGAAACCATGGTCCCCAAACCCCCGCTTGAGTTCTTGTTACCAGAGAATAAATTTCCCTCACTGATACCTACTATGGATTGAATTGTGTTCCCCCTGAAATATGTGTTGGAATCCTAACCGTTATACCTGTGGATGTAATCACATTTGAAAATAGGGTTTTCTTTGTCATATTAACGAAACGGTGTCAGTGTAGGGTATGTCTTAAACCTAACCACTTTTAAGATATAAAAGAACAGATTAGACACAGAGAGAAACCAGCAGAAATGAGAGAAAGATAGATGCCAGGAGGAGATCTCCAAGGAATGCGGAGAAGAAGGCTAGAGAAGCTGAGACAAGAATTTCCCCCAGAGTGACAGAGAGCCTTCTCCGTGAGCCGATCCGCTGAATTTGGACTTCTAGCCTCCTAAACTGTGAGAAAATAAATTCCAGTTCTTTAAAACCACCCACTTGTAGTATTTCTGTTCTCATAGCACTAGCAAACTAAGATACCATTATTACCGTTTTACAGGCAAGGCAACAGACTCATACAGCTTTAAGTGGAATGATCATTGTTAGAGAACTCACTACTGTGTTAAAGTCAGGTGAATTAAAATATGTATGTGTCTGATAGTTTAGTGGTCTTCCTGTTCCTTTCTGTGACTTCTATATAAACAGCCCTGCCTCCCTGTTTGGAAGGGAACTGGATTACTGCATTTAGGTATTTGTGCTTAAAATGCGTTAATAGACAGTTGCTAATTTTTTGGTAGCTGATTACCTACGACAGATAGTACTTTGAAATTCTTACCTACTTTTCTTAACTTAAAAAAAAAATTAGAACTTTATTTACAAATTAACAACTTGAAGAGAAATGTTTTTATAACTATTTTTACTGTTTTGTGGATATATATTTCAAAATATAATTTGAATCAATTTGAGAAGTGATATGGCCTATCTGTAAAGGGAGGAATTAAAATAATAAACTATGACCTATTGGACTGGATGGGAGTGGGGGCTTAATGTGTAGCTTCGAAGTTGTACTTTATTTATATGGAGATTTCAGAGTTGACCATGTTCGTGATATATCCACACATGGTGTCCTTTTGCTGCCTTTGTCCCACCTTCTATTTTGCCTTCTACCCTGTTCTCTCTCTCTTCCTTCCCCACTTACAGGTAGAGTGCAGAGAGATTCAGTAGAGCGTGGGTACGTTTGTTCTTTCTGCAGAGGTAATCACGACAGTATCAATCTGAGTAGAGGAGTTGATGCATAGTTGAAGAATTCAATTAAAAAATATTTAATGCCATGTGAAAGGCACTTTAATGGGGGAGGGTTAAGTAGTTTTGAAAAGAAAATTCAGTTTCTCTTGGTAGAGGCAATAGTGGCTGATAAAGAAGTTGCTGCAAAGGTGACTGAGACGGTCCCCAGTCTCCTGGAGCTTACAGCCTGTGTCTCCCACGTCCCTTGCTGAAGTGATGCCATGCTGGAGAGGACCTCTGTGGGGAGCAGTCTGTTCCTCCCTCAGGCCCTTTTGTTCCTTCTTCAGGATTGGAGGGCCTGTGAGTTGAAGCCAGAGGGCTAAAACAGGACCAACATTTTGAAGACTGTTCTCCCTGTAGCAGAGTGGTTAAATAGTTCCCTCAGCTTGTTTTTTCCTCCCTAATCTAGTCAAATACTTGGAAGAATATGATTTTGAACAGTGATGGGGCTTTTCACTGGGCACCTTCTGGAATATTTTCTTAATTTCGGTTAAAACTGTAAGTAATTCCAAATTCTTGGGAATTAATAAAACAAAAAGCCAACCTTGTATAATTGTTAAGAATCCCTTTCTCAGCTGTGGTTTTTTTCATTAAGAAATCTTTTGTCTGTAAAATTTTGTTTCTCAGCTAAAATGAGCTGTGTGGTGTACTGAT
Organism: Loxodonta africana; assembly: GCF_030014295.1. Lineage (NCBI taxonomy): Eukaryota > Metazoa > Chordata > Mammalia > Proboscidea > Elephantidae > Loxodonta > Loxodonta africana. Next base: position 73,623,560 of record NC_087358.1, read on the forward strand.
CAGGGTAATTTAGCACCAAGATTAGCACAGGTGACAGCATATGTTGCTGATTATTGACTTCTTCTTAAGGGAGCTTTTGGTTTTCTATTTGAAGCGCTTAATGATTTGATTCCTCTTTTTTAAATTAAAGGTATCTGTGAATAGAGAACTTGCCCTTCAAATGAGTATAAATTTTTTTCAAGAGAAACATTTCAAGCCATAAAATGAAAAGGGTGTTTTAAAATGTTTATGAAGATGTTGGGTGAATCATGACACAGAGTTTGGATGCTATATTCTGCTGCAATTTAATAATGTCTCCAACAAGTAAAGTGTTTATTTTCCTCTTATAACAAAAAGTCCAGAGGTAGGCATTCGAAGGTTGGTCAGTGGCTCAAAGAAATTATCAAAGATCTGGCAGAAAGATTCTGCCTTTCCTTTCCATCCAGCCATCCTTAGTGGTCTAGTCACTTTGAGGTCTCAAGATGGCTGCTCTCCAGCCAGCATTGCATCTATTTTCCAGGCAGGAAGATGGGGGAGGGCAGATGGCAAAAGGCATTTACCAGCGGCGCCTGTTCTATTTCAGAGAGCTTCCTGGAAACTTGTTTCAGTGACTTCCGCTTACATCTCATTAACCAAAACTGAGTCATGTTGCTACCCCTAGCTGCACATGAGGCTGGGAAGTGCAGTTGTCGTAGCTAGGCACCTTGTTACCCTGGACACAATTGGAATTCTGTTGGAAGATATTTTGAAAAGAAGTACATGTCTGCCGTCTCTAAACTAACGGAATTCAGGAGGAAAAACATAAATGACATTTGTTGAAAGCCTACCACACACAGGATGCTGTGCTCTGGTTGCCTTTGGCTGCATTTTCTTATCTCAGCCTTAGAATTCTGAGAGATAGGTCATGATGTGCATTTATATACAAGAAAAGATAAGCTTAGGGGGGACTTAAAGAACTAAAAGCAGGATTACTTGTATTCTTTATGGAAATCTTTGTACAATGGACCTCTTAAGCTTGCAATTAATTTAAAGAATTGTATCTTGAAATTCTGAAATTATAAAGTAAAATAACAAATTTAATCATATTTATGTGTTGAAAGTCAGCATTCATCAGTGAAGGCTGCGGTGCAGTGAATTACTTAATGTCGCTCTTCTAGCCATGGTCTTCGTGACTCACATACAATGATTGGGTGGGACTATGCAAATAAGACATATGGAACCAATGAGGGTTGGGGTTATGTGTCAACTTGGCTAGGCCATGATTCCCAGTATTGTGTGGTTGACCTCCATTTTATGTGTTGTGGATCCTGACTTCTGCATGTTGATGAGGCAGGATGGGTGTGGGGTGTGTCTTGAGTCACACAGCCTTGCAGGAGGGCGTGACTCAAGTCCCACCCTTACTCAAGCCACACCCTTCCCTGGGGTGTGGCTTCCATCTAAGGTATATGTGTGGGTGCCCTGGTGGGGCTCTCTTTGCATCTGGATCCTGTGTCTAGTTCATGATCATCTAATCTCTGGTTCTTGGGACTTGAGCCAGAGGCCTGCCATCTTACCTGCTGATTCTGGGATTCGTCAGCCTCCATAGCCCCTTGGGCCGGTGGCCTATCATCTGACTGATTCGCCAGCTTCCACAGCCTTGTGAGCCAGCAGCCTGTGGTCTGACCTGGCAGTTTAGGTTCCTTAGCCCCTGCATCCATGTGGGTCAGGAGTAGCCTATGCCTGACCCACAGATTTGGGACTGGCCATCCTCCACGACTGTGTGAGCGATTTCCTTGATATGGTTCATGAGTTCTGTGAGATGTTGCAGTGAATTATGGGTTAGACGGGAGGGAGAGCGCCGAGGGGAGAGTACTGAGGGGAGGAGGAGGAGTTGATGTTAGAGATGATGGAGTGGGACAGCAGTTTGGAAAAGTTGGACATTTGGGACATCTTTAACCTCCGCCTCATAGGAACCAGCTTCGTGCTGATCCTTATAAAAGAAATTATTCACTTAAGGCTAGGAGAAACTATTTGCAACATAGATTAAAAAGTTTTAATATTCATGATAGGTAAAGAGCCTCTACAACTAAATAATGATAAAAAGCTAACTTAATTAAAAAACAAAACCATGGACAGGCAGATATTTCTGAGAAGAAAAAATACAGATGGCCAAAAAAATTTGGAAAAAACAGTAATGCAAATGAAAAGAAAAAGTGAAACATTCCTTTTGATTCCCAGCTTGACGAATATTTTTAAAAGTTTGTAATATACAGTTCTGTAAGGATGTGGGAACAAAGGCACTTTCATGTATTACTGGTATTGCTGTAGGTTGATAGTGTCATTTTGGAGGGCAATTGGCAATACCTACAGAATGTAAAATGTACACACCTGTCTTTGACCCAGCAGACCAACTTCTCGGGAAAAAATTACAGAAATATTAGCATGAATTTACAAGGATGTTCATTGTAACACTGCAGTTAAAAAAAGTCTGGAACAAACTAAATGTCCATCTCCGGGGGAGTGGATGGATAAGCTGTGTCACGGCCATCCAGTGTACCCCTGGCTGAATGAACTGTGTCACGGCCATCCAGTATACCCCTGGCTGGATAAGCTGTGTCACGGCCATCCAGTGTACCCCTGGCTGAATGAACTGTGTCACGGCCATCCAGTGTACCCCTGGCTGAATGAACTGTGTCACGGCCATCCAGTATACCCCTGGCTGGATGAACTGTGTCACGGCCATCCAGTATACCCCTGGCTGGATAAGCTGTGTCACGGCCATCCAGTGTACCCCTGGCTGAATGAACTGTGTCACGGCCATCCAGTATACCCCTGGCTGGATAAGCTGTGTCACGGCCATCCAGTGTACCCCTGGCTGAATGAACTGTGTCACGGCCATCCAGTGTACCCCTGGCTGGATGAACTGTGTCACGGCCATCCAGTGTACCCCTGGCTGGATGAACTGTGTCACGGCCGTCCAGTGTACCCCTGGCTGGATAAGCTATGTCACGGCCGTCCAGTGTACCCCTGGCTGAATGAACTGTGTCACGGCCATCCAGTGTACCCCTGGCTGGATGAACTGTGTCACGGCCATCCAGTGTACCCCTGGCTGGATAAGCTGTGTCACGGCCGTCCAGTGTACCCCTGGCTGAATGAACTGTGTCACGGCCATCCAGTGTACCCCTGGCTGAATGAACTGTGTCACGGCCATCCAGTATACCCCTGGCTGGATGAACTGTGTCACGGCCATCCAGTATACCCCTGGCTGAATGAACTGTGTCACGGCCATCCAGTATACCCCTGGCTGGATAAGCTGTGTCACAGCCATCCAGTGTACCCCTGGCTGGATAAGCTGTGTCACGGCCATCCAGTGTACCCCTGGCTGGATAAGCTGTGTCACGGCCATCCAGTGTACCCCTGGCTGGATAAGCTGTGTCTCGGCCATCCAGTGTACCCCTGGCTGGATGAACTGTGTCACGGCCATCCAGTATACCCCTGGCTGGATAAGCTGTGTCACGGGCATCCAGTGTACCCCTGGCTGGATAAGCTGTGTCACGGCCATCCAGTGTACCCCTGGCTGGATGAACTGTGTCACGGCCATCCAGTATACCCCTGGCTGGATGAACTGTGTCACGGCCATCCAGTATACCCCTGGCTGGATGAACTGTGTCACGGCCATCTAGTATACCCCTGGCTGGATGAACTGTGTCACGGCCATCCAGTATACCCCTGGCTGAATGAACTGTGTCACGGCCATCCAGTATACCCCTGGCTGGATGAACTGTGTCACGGCCATCCAGTATACCCCTGGCTGGATAAGCTGTGTCACAGCCATCCAGTGTACCCCTGGCTGAATGAACTGTGTCATGGCCATCCAGTATACCCCTGGCTGAATGAACTGTGTCACGGCCATCCAGTATACCCCTGGCTGGATAAGCTGTGTCACAGCCATCCAGTGTACCCCTGGCTGGATAAGCTGTGTCACGGCCATCCAGTGTACCCCTGGCTGGATGAACTGTGTCACGGCCATCCAGTATACCCCTGGCTGAATGAACTGTGTCACGGCCATCCAGTATACCCCTGGCTGAATGAACTGTGTCACGGCCATCCAGTATACCCCTGGCTGAATGAACTGTGTCACGGCCATCCAGTATACCCCTGGCTGGATGAACTGTGTCACGGCCATCCAGTATACCCCTGGTTGAATGAACTGTGTCACGGCCATCCAGTATACCCCTGGCTGAATGAACTGTGTCACGGCCATCCAGTGCAATTATTAACTGCAAAGATGTCCGCAGACTATCGGGTAGGCAGGCTGCAGAGTAATATGGACACGATTTTTGTAATACCTCTCCTTAAAAAAATGCTGTGTGTGCATAGAAAAGAATTGGGGCAAGGGGGTCTAGTGATACTTCAGTTTTCATACTTAGGTATTTGAAAATTTTGCAGTGCTTAATTTGTGATACTGAGCCCACGAACCAACTACATCCCACAGATGTAGCTGATTTGATTCCTGTGTATTCCATCTGGTGAGATCCAAATGTACAGTTGCCATTTATGCTGGTGAAAAAAGGTATTTCCAATAAATAAGGTCACTGGTTTTGCAAAATTCTATCCTGCCATCTCCAGCATCATTTCTATCACCAAGGCCATATTTCCCAACTACTGATCCTTCTTTGTTTCCATCTTTCGCATTCCAATCACCAGTAATTATCAATGAATCTTGATTGCATGTTTGATCAATTTCAGACTGCAAAAGTTGGTAAAAATCTTCAATTTCTTTATCCATAGAGTTAAAATGAACAAGTTTGCAGGGGGAACTTTCTAAACACTTAAGAAATGTTTTCACAAAATCTTATTTCAAAAGTACTTATATACAAACAAATCTTTTTATCTTTCACAGTTTTAGCACAATGCCACGAGCTGAACACATGCCTATTGATTCAATAAATACGCACATCATTTCTTAAAAAACGAAATCTCTGTGTGTGTTTTGCAAGGATGTGTTACTTTTTTGTAACCTAATAAAGACATTTTTTTAAAAACACAATTTTTAAAAAACAAAAAGGTATATAAATTTGTCATTCTAAAAATGCTGAAAAGCTGATATTTATGACTATTTTCTGAAAGTGATGGGGAGCAAAATGTGGCAGGGAGAAAACAATCTGGGCTAATGAACACCTGAATTATAGACTGAAAAGAAATGCTGTCTTCTTTCAAATACCTATTACTCAGTTGTATCAGAGTAGGCTAGATTATACTGCCTGTACCCCACAATCTCAGTGCTTTAAACCACAAAGGTTTATATCTCATTCTCTATTGAGAATTGCTTGGGGGCTCTGCTAATAGAGTTGGTGGGTTAAGAAAGGCTCCATTATCTCAAGCATTACCAGTCATCTTGACAGGGGGAAGGGATTTGGCAGGTCATGTGATTAACCGTTCAACTTAACAACCAAACAGTTGGAGGTTTAAGTCTACTCAGAGGCACCTTGGAAGAAAGACCTCATGATCTACTTCCAAAAAACCAGCCACTGAAAACCCTGTGGAGCATAGTTCTATTTAGATACACATGGGGTTGCCATGAGTCAGAATCACCTCCATTGCAGCTGTTTTTTTTTTTTTGGTGGCACTAGCTTTTAAAAGACTTCTTCCCAGAAGCGACAAGTATCATTTCCACTTATACTTGATCAGTCAAAACAAGTCACATGGTCTTGCCTGGACTTAAGGGAGCTGGGAAGCGCCACCCTAACCATGTGCTCGGAGGGAGGATAATCAGAATTTATTGTGAATACCCTGATGGCTATCATAATACTTCAAAGGGGTGCTGTGAGATGAGTTATCATATGTAAAGCTCTTAGAATACTGCCCGGTACATAGGTGGCATGTTATGTGTTTTTATTCTTATAGTTACAGTAGCTTTTATGAAGCTAGATTCGTTTTTTAAGAAATGATGTGCGTATTTATTGAATCAATAGGCATGTGTTCAGCTCGTGGCATTGTGCTAAAACTGTGAAAGATAAAAAGATTTGTTTGTATATAAGTACTTTTGAAATAAGATTTTGTGAAAACATTTCTTAAGTGTTTAGAAAGTTCCCCCTGCAAACTTGTTCATTTTAACTCTATGGATAAAGAAATTGAAGATTTTTACCAACTTTTGCAGTCTGAAATTGATCAAACATGCAATCAAGATTCATTGATAATTACTGGTGATTGGAATGCGAAAGATGGAAACAAAGAAGGATCAGTAGTTGGGAAATATGGCCTTGGTGATAGAAATGATGCTGGAGATGGCAGGATAGAATTTTGCAAAACCAGTGACCTTATTTATTGGAAATACCTTTTTTCACCAGCATAAATGGCAACTGTACATTTGGATCTCACCAGATGGAATACACAGGAATCAAATCAGCTACATCTGTGGGATGTAGTTGGTTCGTGGGCTCAGTATCATCAGTCAGAACAAGGCCAGGGGCCAGCTGCAGAACAGACCATCAGTTGCTCATATCAAAGTTCAAGTTGAAGCTGAAGAAAATTAGAACAAGTCCACGAATACCAAATTACAACCTTGAGTATATCCCTCCTGAATTTAGAGACCATCTCAAGAATAGATTTGACGCATTGAATGCTAATGACTAAAGACCAGACAAGTTGTGGGATGACATCAAGAACATCATACGTGAAGAAAACAAAAGGTTATTAAAAAAGACAGGACCAAAAGAAAAGACTAAAATGGATATCAGAAGAGACTCTGAAACTTGCTCTTGAACATAGAGTAGCTAAAGCGAATGTAAGAAATGATGAAGTCAAAGAGCTGAACAGGAGGGTGGCTCGAGAAGACAAAGTAAAGTATTATGAAATATGCAAAGACTTGGAGTTAGAAAACAAAAGGGAAGAACATGCTCAGCGTTTCTCAAGCTGGAAGCACTGAAGAAAAAATTCAAGCTTCGAGTTGCAATATTGAAGAATTTTAAGGGGAAAATATTGAGTGGTGCAGGAATCATCAAAAGAAGATGGAAGGAGGCAGAGCCAACATGGCACTATAGACAGGAGCCCCATGCCATCGCTCTGCAGCAAAGACCTGAAAAACGAAGTAAAACAGATACAAACGTCGGTCCTGGAATCCTAAGAGTCAAATGATGGGATAAAGAACGCGATAAAGCACCAAATAGAATAAATATGCAATTGACAGAGAACAGAGAATGAGGAGAGCTATGGAGTGGAGGTCCCCTACCAGGTAACAATGGCATGAATTTGCCATCTTGGACTACAGCCACCAGGGACTGCAGACAGGGAGTATAGGAAGGCAATTTCACTGTGCTTCTGACAGGAGGCAGAGCATCCAGTAACTAGAGATACATGCTTTTCTACCCCCACTCTTCTTCCCTCTATGAGGCTTCTGGCACTTTCCAATGGTCCATGGTTGCTTGGCGGGAGAGACACCTGTTCACTGTCTCTAGGTCTGCCCCTCCCCCACGGCCGGTTCCCTTAGCGACATATTTGTAAAAATTTTTTGTTACTGTTTTTTGGCATTTTTGGTTTCTTCTCTCTCTGTTCCGTTCCTTTCTCCCACCCAGCTAGCCCCGTGTGCCATCCCTGCCCATTCTTGGCTGTGCTGTACTGCTCTGCTAGAGAGCCAACAGCATGGCCTCCCTGGTTTCCTGCCACCTCCACTGGCCCACTCCCTCAGTGCCATGATTTTTTCCTGTTTCTTTTCTCTTTCCCTTCTTCCCTTCCCCTCCCCCCCGCCCACCTGGCTCTATGTGCTGTCTCCACCCCTTTTTGACAGGGCAGTGCTGCACTGCTTGGCTAGAGAGCCTCCTGCGATCTGTGCCACCCCCACCAGTTGGCTACCTCAGCACTGTATTTTTTTGTTTGTGTTGTCTCATCTTCCATTCTCTCTTCCTTCCTTTTCTTTCTCCCGCCCACCTAGCCCTGTGTGCCATCCCCGCCCCTTCTTGACAGGCTATGCTGAGCCATTTGAAAGGTGTGTGTCAGGTTGTATCCTTTCACCATGCCTATTCAGACTGTATAACGCACTGCCGTCAAGTTGATTCCGACTCATAGCGAACCCTATAGGACAGAGTAGAACTGCCCCATAGAGTTTCCAAGGAGCGCCTGGCGGATTCGAACTGCCGACACTTTGGTTAGCAGCCATAGCCCTTAACCGCTATGCCACCAGGGGTGAGCAAATAATATGAGAAGCTGAACTACATGAAGAAGAATGGGGCACTGGGATTGGAGGAACACTCATTAATGACCTGTGATATGCAGATGACACAACCTTGCTTGCTGAAAGTGAAGAGGACTTAAAGCAGTTACTGATGAAGATCAAAGATTACAGCCTTCAGTATGGATTACACCTCAACAAAAAACAAAAATCCTCACAACTGGACCAATAAGCAACATCATGATAAACGGAGAAAAGATGGAAGATGTCAAGGATTTCATTTTACTTGGATCCACCATCAATGCCCATGGAAGCAGCAGTCAGTAAATCAAACAACGTATTGCATTGGGCAAATCTGCAGCAAACCAAAAAACTAAACCCACTGCCGTCAGGTCGATTGCTATTCATAGTGACCCCAGAGGGTTTCTGAGGCTATAAATCTCTACAGAAGTAAACCACCACATCTTTTTCCCCAGGAGCCTCTGGTGGTTTTGAACTGCAGACCTTTTGGTCAGCAGTCAATAACTTTAGCACCTGACCCTAGCCATGCTATTTTTAATTGCCTCATATGCATGTGAAAGCTGAACAATGACTAAGGAAGACTGAAGAAGGATTGATTCATTTGAATTATGGTTTTGGTGGAAAATGGTGAATATACCATGGACTGCTAGAAGAACAAAAAAATTTGTCTTGTAAGAAGTACAGCCAGAATGCTGCTTAGAAGTGAGGATGGCAAGACTTCGTCTCACGTACTTTGGACATGGTATCAAGAGGGACCAGTCCCTGGAGAAGGACATCATGATTGATAAAGTAGAGGATCAGCAAAAAAGAGGAAGACTCTCAAGGAGATGGATTGACACAGTGGCTACAGCAGCAGGCTCAAACACAGCAGTGACCGTGAGGATGGCGCAGGACTCAGCAGTGTTTTGTTCTGTTGTACATACGATCTCTCTGAGTCGGAACCGACTCAACAACACCTGACAAGAATAACAACAATATTGAGAAAGTGCTTATTAAAATGGAAATTTCTGCAGAACTTTCAGTGTGTAATTTTACACAACTCTAACTCAGTGAGGTTTTAATGTATCTAACAATAAATTCCTCTTTATGCTAGCTATCGCAGATGCATTTTATAGCAGTAACTCCTTAGCTATGCCTGTAGGGTTTGGCTGAGTAAGAAGGTACATTCCATTACCAGAAGGAACTCTTTTTAGACAATCCCTTATACACATGAAGTCCAAATGCAGAGTTCTTTACTTAGTGTGATGTCTGTCATTCAGTGCAAAGTTCTCCTCACATGGGCATCATTCAGTTCTCTCTTCTTCGATCGTCTCTCTTTCGTTTTCCCATAATCCTCTGTCTTTTTGTCATCAAGATTCAGCTCTTGATCGTCAGTTCTATCCCGTTTTCCTATAGATGAGCAGACATTTCAGGTCTTTTGTTTCCTCCAAGTGCAGTATCTACAAGAGAAACAAAGCTTTCCTAGGATCCAGGAGGAGGTAGAAAAATCCCCCATCGCTTTAATAAGATGGTGCGTTGAATCTCAAGGAATTTCAAGAAATGTGTCCACAGCCTGATATATTTGTTGGTTTTATTTTTATTTTTTAAGCTGTTAAGTAGAAAAGGCTGTTAAGCATTTGTGATACTTACAGAAGCTTGTTTGTAAAAGGTGAAGCTGCCCATGTATTTGTTTGATTCGCTTTCACCTGCCATTATTCAGCAGCCATGGCTATAGAAGTCAGGCCCCTACTAAGGGAGCAGTTGTGCCTGTGCTAATAATCTTTGATGCTAGAATTTGGGATACCTCTTAAGTATAAGCGGCAAGCACTCTTTCTGAATTCACCAGAATTATGTCTGTGGTTACCCTCAGGCCCCCTGGATTTAGTGCTGCATTTTGGCTGCACTTCCTTGAGAGTCTCAGCGAAGGAGAGGATAGGAGAGAGAATTAATAACGTTTTTTTGAGCACTGACTGCGTCAGCACTATGTTGTTACCTGTAAGGAGCCCTGGTGGCACAGTGGTTAAAGCTCTCAGCTGCTAACCAAAGGGTCGGCAGTTTGAACCCATAGCCACTCTGCGGGAGAAAGACGTGGCGGTCTGCTTCTGTGAAGATTTATTACCTGTGTTACTGCATTGAAAGTTTGCTCTAGGCTAACACATGGTCTCCTTCCTAACTCTAGTAGCCGTGATACCGATAATAAGTCAAGCATCTACAATATGGTGCTGTAGCCGGAGTTTCTGGAAGGCAGGGACTCTGTCTTATACTCTGTTCACAGTGGTGTTATCAGTAAAGGTAGTAAACGAATGACTGTGAAGTGGGTGGGGGAATAGGTGAATGCATGGGTTCAAAGCCAGATGTATCACATGGTCCCTAACCTCGAGAACATTAAGATTTAGAAGCAGTGAATCTTGAAAATGGCCAGTGGATGTTTCCTGATTGACAGAGTGTAATGCAGTCTGTCTTATCTTGTATAAAGTGAATCCACCTGTTCCTGTCCCTCAGGAACGCTCATTCTTGGTATACGCCATCAACCTGTTGCTCATTAACACATATTCTCGCAGTATGTTGCCAGAATTTTCATGAACACAGAACATCGCAGTTCTAGAAGATAGGAGGTTTGCCAAAGCAAAACAGTAGTCTTGGAGTGCTTCCTCCCTGCTGTCTCCTTTGTGCTAGTGGAGGAAGGTGTGTTGAGGGAACTGCAGTGCTGGACACCTTCATCAAGCAGCGATCATGAGACTGCTGGAGTTTGTCCACCTTTGCTAAGGCCAGAGAAGTGATCAAAATGGGGGGTGGCTTTTGCTGCTCTAAACAAAAAACCAAACCCAGTGCCGTCGAGTCCATTCCGACTCATAGCGACCCTATAGGACAGGGTAGAACTGCCCCATAGAGTTTCCAAGGAGTGCCTGGCGGATTCAAACTGCTGACCCTTTGGTTAGTGGCTGTAGCACTTAACCACTATGCCACCAGGGTTTAGATATGCTATTACGGGAATGGTGAACTGCAGAGCTCAAATGGGAACAACAGCTGATGCCTCCCTTTCTTTCTTTGACTTTCTTTTCTCTCTCAACTATGTCTTTTCTCTGTTCCTCAGAAGACACCCCAAAGGTGTTTAGTAGAGACTCCCCACTGTACCTTCCAAAATTAAATAATGGGATTGAGGTCTTTCAAATTCAATTGGGGACTATTTTAATTACCTTATGTCATATTGTGGATGATCAAAATAAGGGTGAGAAGAGGAAACAGTGCATGCTTACAGAACAGGCAGGCAGAGAGAGTGATCTGTTTTCCAGTAATCTGGGCTGATCTTGGAAACCTTGGTGGCATAGTGGTTAAGTGCTACGGATGCTAAATTTGAATCCACCAGGCGCTCCTTGGAGGTTACCCTATGGGGCAGTTCTGCTTTGTCCTGCTCTGAGTTGGAATTGACTCAACGGCAGTGGGTTTGGCTTTTTATTTTTTTTTTAAGAGGGCTGATCTTCCTATGGCCCCTCCCAGTGCAGAAATGTGGGGGAGAGAAGGGGAGGGGCTAAATATAGTTCAATCTTGAAAAGTAGCCTGATGCAACAATTCAAATAGCCTTTAGGTTAATGCTCATTAAAAAAAAGTGAAATGCTTTGACTGTCCTATTTCCTCTTCCTCCATGTTCCTTACTAAGATGGCATCTGGCTGAGAGAGGTTGTTGGGAGACAGTAGGGATGGGCAGTGGATGGGTCCCCTAGACCCACCTGGTAACCTCTGGGTCTTTCTTGGCTCTGTTGTGGAGCAGCTGCCCCGGCCTGATGCCTGGGAGATTGCTGAGGGGTGACACCCTACCCTGGTGCCTGCTGCTGGTAGAGCCGCATGTTGCCTCTGTCTCTCTGGCCATGACCTGGTGGTGCTCCTGGGGGCAGCACTTCACTTGGGCTCTTGTAGACCTGCTTCCCCTCTGGGTGTCTGCCATATCCTTCATTCGGCTCTTGGCCTGGTGTTCCCCTGCAGCCTTTGTAGCCTCGGCCTTTACTGTTGTGGGCCCATAGCACACCTGTGGCTCTCTGCACTGCTGCATCTCCTCACTCCCATCCCACCTGTGTCCCAGGTGCATCTCTGGGCCCCCAAGAAAGGCAGACTCCAGCTGTTCTGTCTGATTGAACTCAGTGCACTTTGATGTGAATGGCCCAAGGTGGTGCGGCATGGCCCACGAGGCAGTCTTTTCCCAGAATCCTGGATGGGAAGCTTGGCGGAAGCTCTCCTGCCCTCAGTGTTTACCTCAACCTGTCTATAGGGTTGCTATAAGTCGGAACTGACTCGAGGGCTGTGGGTTTGGGATTTTTTTTTTTTGGGTGTACTACTGTCGGGGGACAGCCTCAACAAGGAAAGACTCTTGCTGTGTGTCCTGGCAGATAATCTGAAGAACTGACACACAGCCATTTCCAGATTCATATGTTCAGAGAAACTTACTACACGGCGGCCAGCTGAAGTGTTTTTTGCAACCACATAGCAAGGGACCCAAGCTTATATGCCATTCCAGTTGGGACCAAGGCCCTTGTTTTTCTCCCATGTCCTTGGGTAGTCAGTGTTCCCAGGGACTTCACATGCAGGCCCAGATGTTTTCCTTCTTGTTGCTAAGGCATTCCTCAGCCTTGGTTGCTGGCCCAGTCATGCCCCTCCTGGCCTTGTACCTTAGCCCAAGTCCATCCCGAATTCATCCCCAGCATGCTTTGGGGAAGGGCAAAGCTGACTCCGTTAGGGAGGGGATGCATATAGCTGAATAGCATTACCCTACAGTCCACCCCTGCACACCCTCCTAATGTCCTTACAATCTTACCGCCCCCTCTTCTGCGATAGCCCTTGGACTTGGTATGCAGAGGAGCATTGCAGAACCAGAGCACATACTCAGTATAACCAGCAACACAGGAAAAGACATAGTAATAAGAGTCCCGATATCATCCAGAAGCCTGTCTGCCAGGCGAACGGGAGGGATTGCAGCCAGCTGAAGGCAGGGTCAGCGGCTTCATGTTTGATAGCAGTGATGTGTTGCTGCAAGTCCTGCAGATCCAGAGACACATTTTTAGAGGCATCAGGGCTATACATGCAACGTTTAGTTTTCATCATGGCACAGGTGCCACCCTGGGTGGCAGGCAGGATGTCAAGGGCCATCCTACTTTGAAGGACGACCTTCTGTATTTGTTGAGTCTCCCCATGCAGAAAGGTGATAGCCCACCTGATGCTGTTAAGTGCAGCTGTGGTGCGTGTCGCTAGCACCTCTACCTGCCACTCCACATGTATAGTGGTGGCCTGGGGCGAGAACAGGGACAAGGGGCAAAACCACCATTATGTGCACTGGTATCTGTGCTGGGCTGTTACAGTTTGCCAACTGCTGGGAACACTGGGGCGGGTGGCGTAAATATTAGCAGCTATGTACAGCCACCCCCAGGTGCAGCGCCCCACCCACTTGTAGGGCAGTTACGGCCACCCACGGAAGCCATGTGCCCAAAGCCACCACTTGGGTGATGGGCATGCCCCTGCCTGTAGGCTTTGCTTTTGCTTCCCTAACCAACTATTGGCAATAACTAGCAGGGTTCTAGCACACTGTCTTCGGGGGTCCAGTCCATCACTCTGAGGGGAGAAGAGGTATTAGTCCTGTTCCGATGCTCCCAGTAAAAGGGAACTTGGCCCTTTATAAGAACTTGCTTCCGATTGCAGTCAGGCATTGTACACTGCACATGACCTTCTCCAACATGCTGTACCTCTCTTCTGCTCCTCGTCACAACTGGGGCCAAAATCCCAGTGGCACTCTCTTATTGCTTTGCTGTTGCCACAGGACCTACCCGTACCTCTCGGGGTAACAGACTATGTCCAGTTGGCATGGCTGACCTTGTATTAACACTCCTAAAGCCTGTATTTGTTTTACAGCGACCTTCGCCTGCTGGAAGGCCTCCTCTTCCTTTGCCTTTCAGTCCCACACTGCTCCTTTTTTCACGTTCTCACTCTCTCTCTTCTTATACCCTCACTCTCTAGAATTCTCCCCAGTTTCACCTGTCTCTCTCTCACTCACTCATTCTCTTCCCCTCTAGCCCCCCGTATCACTTTCTCATCCAGTCTTTTTGTTTCTTTCTCCTTCAGTCTCATTTCCTTTCTTCACCAACCTATGTAGGGACTGTAGGGTGTGGGCTACGTGGGATATGAAGGGGTGCTAATACTCCAGGAGCCTGACAATTGCCTGTAGTTGCTTCACAGTTTCTGCACAGGGGTAGGCTTGGACTTTATCACCGCTTCAGGCATCACTTTCATCTTACCCAACCAGATAACACTCAAGTACTTGACCAACAAACCAGGCCCCTGCGTTTTTCCCTTGTTCACTGCCCGTCCCCGTGATTGGAGGTGCATGACTACCTCACCAGTTGCAGTCTGCAAAGAAGCAAACGAGTTAGAGATCAGCATGACATCATCAATATAGTGGAATATGGCCACCTCAGCAGGGGGAATCTGCCACTTGAGGTCAGTGGTAACCATGCCATGGCATATGGTGGGGCTATGCAGGTACCCTTGTGGGAGCACGGTGAAAGTCCACTGCCTTACCCCCCAACTGAAGGCAAACTGGTCCTGGCTGTCTGAGTGTAGAGGGATGCTAAAGAAAGCATTAGCCAAGTGATAAGTGCCCTGTACCTCCCCCATTTGCCCCATCATCTGTGCAATATTGGGTACAGCTGCAAGCAAGGGGGGAGTCACTTTATTCAATTCCCAGTAGTCTACTGTCATTCTCCAGGAGCTGTCCAGCTTGTGCACTGGCCAGACAGGACTATTGAAGGGGCTCTTAGCTGGTCTCAGAATCCCCACTGGGTGTAGCTCCTCCACGGCCTCGGTGATTTCTTGGTGCCTGCCAGGGAGGCGGTATTGCTTAAGGGCCATGACCCAAGCTGGGGAGTGCAACTGCACAGGGGACCATTTAGCATTGCCTTGCACTACAGTTTTCACCACTCTCACTTGCAGGTGGAACTCACCGGAGGTCTGCAGCTCCAGCCTCAACAAGATATCTCTGCCCAGAATGTATTCTGGTATCAGGGCTAGGTATACTTTGGTCGGCCTTTGGGAGTAGCCTTCTAATCTGCAGCACTAGTTTGATTTGGTACACCCTGACAGCCCTACTCCCATACCCATCAGTAGTTGTTAGTGGCAGTCCAGTGTATGATCATTTCAATGTGTGGCCTCTGGGGCCCTGTCACCTAGCAGAGGGCTTCCTGCACCTGTGGTGCACCTTGGCCACACCCCTAGTCAAGGGGTGAGGGACACTCCCACCCCCTGGTGGGGGAAGCCTTAGGTTTGGCCTCCTCTCATGGGCTCCGGTCAGTGCCTTTGTGGAACCCAGATCTTTAGTCAGGAACAATTCTACACTAAAGAAACACATTTTATAGAATAGACAGTTTGATCAAACATACGGCACCAATAAGAAATACCCTTGCAGGGAACTGCTGCATTGAGACCCCAGACTGCTTGTCTGAGATGTGTGGTCCAGGCTGGGGTTTTCTTGTCCTCTCCCATCAGCCATTTAAACCTGTCCATTGAAGTGCTCAATTGCCCCTATGTCTTGGGCGATAAAGAGTGTGAAGAGTTCATTGAAAATCCAGTGGAAGCCTCTGTATAGGATAAAAAGTCCCGATATGATTTACCTGCCGAGAACACTCTGGCCTGTTGGCTCAGGAATCTGTTCCTGCACAGGTTTTAGCCTCGGCCAGGGTCTCCTAGGTGGGTCAGCTTTCTTGTGCTGTCCAGTGTTTTATGATGACAGTGGCAGTCCATGTGTATAGGCCCAGTCTAGGATGGTGTGTGAGTCTCCATGGATGGTCGTCTCTTAAATCAGGACGCGGTTGATTGCACATCTCTTTGCTCTGGAGCAGACAGGGCTTCAGCCTCTGCAGTCAGCCGGTAAGACTGGTCTGCTCCTTGGCTGTTTTCCACTCTCAGCATAGGGGCTTTTCTGATGACTATCCACACAAGTAACAAAAGCTTACCAGGAGCAGAACTGATTTTGTTATTTTTTCTGTCCAGATGTCTTATCTCTGTAGGGGCTTGCTTTATATGTCAGTCCGAGGGATGTCAGTGGCCAGATTGAATGGCCAGGCTCTTAACTATAGCCCACGTCACAGTTTCCTTGTGCCCCTCTAAGAACGGCTCTAACTGCAGCAATTCCCATCAGGACTTGGAGGTAGAAGTTTACAAAGGTGTGCATTAATACATCAACATCATCAGTACACACAATAAGGATTTGTAGGGGCCCAGGGGACTTATCCTTAGTCAGGCTGGGATAAGAGTCTCAATGATAGCGACCTCAGACCCAGAGTATACCTCGTTGGACTTTAATTGTAACACAAGGCCTTTGCTCTTTGCTGGTGACAGAGAAATTAGGCTTAATCCTCAATTAAGAAATAACCGTTCTTAATTATTTCTGAAAGAAGAGCTGGGAAAAGCTGGCAGAGCCCTCACTTATTTGTGGGGCCACACCTCCATCACACCAAGTACAAGCATGGGTCCAGCCCAGTTGCCCGGTAACCTGGAGGTGGGCGCCCCTCTTTTATTTTCCCCTTACCATTGCAGCTGCAGCTAGGCTACTGGTCAGTTATCTTGGCTGGGGCAGCTATCAGAGAATTCTGAGGTCTCTTCAAGGTCACTCAACACAAACTATCTTGAAGAGCTTTTTACTCCCTTTTTTTCCTTTTTTCCCTGCTGTTTTAACTGGTGCTTTGCACTGGTTTTACAGGGTGTTCTCAGCGCCAGGGACCTGTTTATCCCCTCCAACTAGCTCCAGTCCCATGTTCTACTGACTGAGCTAGCCGAGCTTCGCTGGCCACCCCAGGATTTCTCCCACAGAACAGCATACAGGCCAGACTTCCCCACATCAAGGTCGCTGGCCACTCCGGGATTTCCCCCGAAGATGGCTCTTGCTTCCGCAAATGGGACACGAATGTTTCAGTGGAGGAGGAACATGCTGCAGGCAAATCCTTCAGCTGCAGCTCTGCTTCCAGCTGCCTAGTTAGGGCCACAGTGGCTGGCTCTGCATCGGGCGCCCCTCTCAATGCTGCCAGCAGAAGCCACCTCACACAAGCCGCCTCAGCACAGCAATCTGGCTTTTGCTTTGGGGCCTCCAATGAATATCGCCATGCCCACCACAGCGGCCATGCAACTCCTGCAGCCAGAACATGAACATCCTTTTCTTTCTCAATATGCAAAGACTCTAGTAACTGCAACAATCCCTGTGGTGTTTTCGGGGCGTCCCTGTACTCACACACAGGTCCCCGGGTATCAACAGCCTGGGCTAGTTGTCCCAGGACATGTATCCCTGGCCACCCTGGGATTTCTCCCAGCAGAGCCCACTTTTCCCCATGCATCTGGAAAGGCATGGTGTGCCCTTTGGATCCTGCCGGCTATGCCACTTGTCTGGGGACAGCCCCAGCAGGGAAAGACCCTCACTATGCATCCTGGCAGATAATCTGAAGAGCTGACACATAGCCCTTTCCAGATTCATACGTTCAGGGAAACTTACTACACGGGCAAGCAGCTGCTCTCCTGTGGCGGCCAGCTAGAGTATTTTCCACAACCACCTAGCAAGGGACCCAAGCTTATATACCATTCCAGCTGGGACCAAGGCTCCTTGTTTTTCTCCCACGTCCTTGGGTAGTCATTGTTCCCAGGGAATTCACATGCAGGCCTAGATGTTTTCCTTCTTGTTGCTAAGGCATTCCTCAGCCTTGGTTGCTGGCCCAGTCATGCCCCTCCCGGCCTTGTACCTTAGACCGAGTCCATCCTGAATTCATTCTCAGCATGCTTCGGGGAAGATCAAAGCTGAATAGATTAGGGAGGGGGTGCATGTAGCTGAACAGCATTACCCTACAACTACACATTACGGAGAAGAAAGGTTGGGACACACTTGTCTCACCCAGTTCCTCTCCTGCCTCTGCCTTTCTTTTCCCACTTTCCTCTGGGCCAAGCTTTTGAACTGTCAAAGAAAAAAATTGTGCCGGACAATGTTAAAACAGGCAAGGAAGACTTCTGTTCAAAAGAATTATAGTAAGGGAGCTGAAAGGACGAAGGCAAAGGGGAAAAGAGCACTGTAGTGGGGGAAGGGAAACCACTACAGTGAGAGAGATGCCAAAAGTAAGTCTGAGCTACAACTCCACTGACAGAGAACTGAGAGCCTTTTAAAAGAAAATTGGGGATTGACCACTGGGATGGGCAGTGATTTACTAAAATTGTGATTAGGGCCATTTTGTTGGAATGCTTTCTTTTCTTATGATGAATCCACTGTGATCCTGAGAGCTCCCAGGGGAGGGAGAGGGAGACAAGAGTTGGATGCTGATAGAGAGGAAGGTTGGGGAGATAAGGAAGTAAAAAGCCTATTCTGTAGTTAGAATAAAGAAAACAAAAATCCTCGCAAGTAGACCAATAAGCAACATCATTATAAACCGAGAAAAGATTGAAGTTCTCAAGGATTTTATTTTACTTAATCCACAATCAACATCCATGGAAGCAGCAATCAAGAAATCAAAAGAGGCATTGCATTGGGCAAATCGGCTGCAAAAGACCTCTTTAAAATGTTGAAAAACAAAGATGTCACCCTAAGAACTAAGGTGCGCCTGACCCAAGCCATCGTGTTTTCAGTCGCCTCATATGTGTGTGAAAGCTGGACAGTGAATAAGGAAGACTGAAGAAGAATTGATGCTGTTGAATTGTGGTGTTGGCAAAGAATATTGAATACCAAACCAAAACCAGTGCCGTTGAGTCGATTCCGACTCATAGTGAACCCTATAGGACAGAATAGAACTGCCCCGTAGAGTTTCCAAGGAGCGCCTGGTGAATACGAACTGCCGACCCTTTGGTTAGCAGCCATAGCACTTAACCACTACGCCACTGGGGTTTCCAATATTGAATACATAGACTGCCAAAAGAATGAACAAACCTGTCTTGGAAGAAGTACGACCAGCATTGTCCTTAGAAGCAAGAATGGCGAGACTACATCTCACATTCTTTGGACATGTTATCAGGAGACATTGTGCTTGGTAAAGTAGAGGGTCAGCGAAAAAGAGGAAGACCCTTAAGATGGGTGGACACAGTGGCTGCAACAGTGGGCTCAAGCATAACATTTGTGAGGATAGCGCAGGCCCAGGCGGTATTTTGTTCTGTCGTACCTCGGGTTGCTGTGAGTTGGAAGTGACTCAGTTGCACCTAACAACAACATGTGCATACAAAAGCTGGACAATGAAAATGGAAGACCAAAGAGGAACTGACACATTCAAATTGGAGTGTTGGCGAAGAATATTGAATATACCGTGGACTTCCAGAAGAATGATCAAATCTGCCTTGGAAGAAGTACAGCCAGAATGCTCCTTAGAAGTGAGGATGGTGAGACTTTGGTTCATGTAATTCGGGCATGGTATCAGGAGGGACCAAAAACCAAGCCAAACCCATTGTCGTCAAGTCAGAGTACAGAGTAGAGCTGCCCCTTAGGGTTTCCAAGGAGCAGATGGCGAATTTGAAGTGCCGACCTTTTGGTTAGCAGCCGTATCGTTTAACCACTGTGCCACCAAGGCTCCCAGAAGGGACCAGTCCCTGGAAAAGAACATCATGCTTGGTAAAGTCAGGGGTCAGCAAAAAAGATAAAGACCCTCCACGAGATGAATTGACACAGTGGCTGCAACAATGGGGTCGAAACATAGCAATGATTCTGAGAGTGGTGCAGGACTGGGCACTGTTTCATTCTGTTGTACGTAGGGTCGCTATGTGCCGGAACTGACTTGACAGCACCTAACAACAGCAACAACATAGTTATTTAAAAAGTAGATCATTAAGTTTTTGTCAGTTGTTTAAGGTAACCTTTCTCAGGAATACACAAAAAAGTGAGGGATTATTTTTAACAAAGGGCTCAGGTAAAATTCAGCTTTGCCACCCCTTTTGTCATCCAGCCAGATTAGAAAGTCTCTTACATTTAAAACTCTATAATCAAGTCCTCTTGACTTCGGTATGTTTATTTACGTTAAAGAGATATAGAAAATACCTTTTCTCTACGTAAGGCCTGCAATTCTTGCTGCAAAATCCTATTTTGTTTTTCTTTTCCTTGCTTGGTTTTTCTGCCACAACAGAAACTTTACCTAGCCAGACACCTTCAGTAGTGTTAAAAATAATAAACTCTTGAATTAAATCAAAGGCATAACACAATATTTGATTGCTCTGTGATTCAATAAACAGTTTGCAAATTGGGGCAGCTTCTGTCCCTGCAAGAAGAGAAACCTCTCCCTGGTACTGGAGATTTCACAAAGAGTTAAAAGTTTTATTTTTTAATGATTATGAGTTTTTGTGGTGACAAAGTACATAATGGTTATTGATTTAGCATTTAGAAAAATGACTCCAGAAAGTCTGGCTATTTACCTATTTGTAACTATAAGGCCTCTTGATGTTGAGTTTCAGGGAACAAAAGTCTTTTTCATTAAATCACAAGGTGATGGGTTTGTTAGGGACTATGCTTTTTAAGTTGGGGAGGGTGAAAACCAAGTTAACAATGCTGCAGGCAAGATTAGGATAGTTTTGCAGTTTGGGTTATGTTTTTTGGGCCTGTGGGTAAGAGAAACTGAAATTGAAGTGAACTATTTTTTTTTTTTAATTTTATTTCACAATAATACTGGTGAAGAGTGAGCTTCTTGGATCAGATAGACACATGAGACTATATGGGCAGCTCCTGTCTGGAGAGAAGATGAGAGGGCAGAGGGGGTCAGAAGCTGGCCAAATGGACACGAAAATAGAGAGTGGAGGTGTAACCGAACGCCACTTGGGCTCTTGTCCTGTCTTATTAAAAAAAAAAAAAAAAAGACGGACACTGATTGCAATGGAAACAGAAAGTGGCAAGTTTATTGTCTGCGCATAGAAGGAGCGCGTGGGGTCTAGTGACTTTAAGGCCACGGGCTCGCTGACTAAGGGAGCTGTGGAACTTTTTGTTTCCAGTGGCGTCAGGGAGTTGGGTTTGGTACCTGGAATTTTCTGCCTTTAGCCCTGTCATGCCTATATTTGGGGGTGGGCAGGGGGAGGGGTCAGTTGAAGGATGTGATTTCAATCTGTGCATGCTTCAAGGTGTAACTAGGGCTAGTCAGTGGACAGAGCCACTACCTGCTGCAACTTCCTGCTCAAAACAAGCTTGTGGTTAGCAAGACAAAGATGGGGGGAGGGGTGTCGATTGGGGTGTTCAATATGGCTGAGCAGCCTGTTTCAGAGGGAAGGAATGTGCTGTCTTATTAGAGGGAGAGCAACTAGGACTATATAGCAAACCAAACCAAACCCAGTGTCGTCGAGTCAATTCCGACTCAAAGCGACCCTATAGGACAGAGTAGAACTGCCCCATAGAGTTTCAAGGAGCGCCTGGTGGATTCGAACTGCCGACCCTTTGGTTAGCAGCCGTAGCACTTAACCACTACTCCACCAGGGTTTCCAGGAGTATATAGCAAGGCGTATATAATTTTTTATATGAGAGGCTGACTTGATTTGTAAACTTTCACTTAAAGCACAATAAAAATTAAAAAAAAAATTTATTTCACAATAGAATGATGGTGGTACTCGGCCCAAGTATATTAATTGCTTTCAAAATTACTTTCCCCATTGAACCTATAAGAACTGAAGGGGCATTGTTTACCTGTGAAACAGCTGAGCCTTAAGCAATTAAGGCTATTTTGAGTTGAAGATTCTCTCCCCCCGCATTTTTCTTTCTTTTTATATTGTGGTAAATATATACACAAGTCTTACGTACTTCATAATTTAAACAGAGTTTGAGGTCATGTGTCCAGGATCGGGTGGTAGTGTAGGCTGCCTCACTCCAGGAGGAAAAGCATGCATTGTGATGACTTTCCACAGGTTGTCCTTTTGTGTTCCTTCCAGCACAAAATGGTAGTTACCATAAGAGAAAATATGGAGAAGATTCAATGGGTTCTGGAGTAGCCACCTGGTACTAATGACTTACGCTCAGAAACTTGGATGACGGATCAACCACCAACAAACAGTTCATTAGTTATTACTGTGATAAAACCATCCCAGTTGACAGTTTGGTGGGATTTTCTCTTAAACTAATTAAAACTACACTCTCTATTATTTTTTTACTTTTTAATCTTTTTCTCCATTTAGCTTGATGTAGAAAGGTAGTATGCATTTGTGTATGTGTGTGTGCGTGTGTGTGTGCGTGTGTATGTTTGAAGGTGGGATGGGTTGTTTAGCTTCACATTAGACATTACATTTTAGGTTTATAAAATTGCAGTGAAATTTGGGGGGGTCATTATTATTTCCCATTTCATAAAGCACAAGATTAACCCAGACCACACTTGTGGTATGATTCCCTCCAAGAGGCCATATGCTGACAATGTAGAGCTTTGCAATATTTGCATCACTAAATAATAATATTTATAAACCTGCACACAGTCTCTTCCAGCCACTGTCTCCTCTGGAGGCACACTGGTGTTTAAAGGACTGTTCTTTACTTGTGCAGCAACACACATTACTGCATTTTTGTAGATCATTGGCTCTTTCTGGAGTTACACTATCCATCACAGATAAAGCTGGAAGATTTTATAAGTTTCAAATTCTGAACTTGGTAGAGAACATATAAAGAACTACTGCAACTCAACAGCAAAAAGATAAACAACTCAGCTAAAAAAAAAAAAAATACCTTGTTGGAATTTGAAGTATCAGTGTTAAAGGACTTGAATAGACATTTCTCCAAAGAAGATACACAAATGGCTAATAAGCACTTGAAAATGATGCCCAACATCCTTAGTCATCAAAGAAATGCAGATCAAAACCACAATGAGATATGGCTTCATGCCCACTGTTGATGTTATCTGCCCTGAAATCTGCTCCCACTCATGGCAACCTTATGTTGAACAGAAGGGAGTGTTGCCTGGTCTTGCTTCCTCCTCCCAGTCACCAGCATGTTTGAGTTCATTGTTGCCACTGTTGTGTTGGTGCATCTCACTGAGGGGCTCCCACGTTGAGGAAGACACCAAATATCATGTCCTCCTTTGGCAGCTGAACCCTCCTGATGACATGTCCAAAGCAAGTGAGTTGGGCAGTGTCCAAATGTGATCCATAAGGGTTTCCTTGGCTAATTTTCAGAAGTAGTTTGTGAGAAATTCTCATAAAAAGACCAGACTTAATGGTCTGACTGAGACTGGAAGGACCCCGGTGGTCATCGCCCTCAGACCTTCTGTTGGCCCAGGACAGGAAACATTCCCAAAGCCCATTCTTCAGACAGGCATTGGACTGGACAATGGGTTGGAGAGGGATGCTGGTGAGGAGTGAGCTTCTTGGATCAGGTGGTCACTTGAGACTGTGTTGGCATCTCCTGCCTGGACGGGTGATGAGAGGGCGGAGGGGGGTTAGAAGAAGCTGGCAAAATGGACTGGAAAAGAGAGAGTGGAGGGAGGGAGCAGGCTGTCTCATTAGGGGGAGAGTAATTGGGAGCGTGTAGCAAGGTGTGTATGGGTTTTTGTGTGAGAGACTGACTTGATTTGTAAACTTTCACTTAAAGCACACACACACACACACACACACACAAAAGTAGTAGTTTGTGAGGCCTTTCTTCCTAGTTTGTCTTAGTCTGAAATTCTACTGAAGCTTGTCCTTTATGCATGACCTTGCTGGTATTTGAAATACCAGTGGCATAGCTTTCAACACTGTAGCAACACATAAGCCTCCATTGTACAACAAAGCTACAGATGGTTGGTGTTTATACCCACTAGTGTTACAGCAAATCGTGGATTCCAGCTGCCTGCCGCAAAGCCAATACTGGGACTGGAGTAGGTTAAGAGGGCTTTAGTGAATACTGGTGCCCAAGAGACAGAGGGGTTAAGTTCCTCCCAAATTCTGTTTAACTCTAAAGGGCTAACTGGAGGGTTTTATAGGGAGAAGGTCAGGGTTTAGAGATTTCTGGGAATGTTGATTCTTCTTTGAGGTAGACATAATGGTAAAGTGACCTATTATTGAAGTCTTGCAAGTGTCTTCACGCCATCCTGGTTTTGGTCACAAGATGGATCTGTGTTTTGTTCAGGTACCTTGGTATCGCTCATTGCTTCGCCCCCTCGGAGAGAAACATAGTATAATCAATCAAAAATCTTGATTACCTTGTTTTACTTCAAAGGAACAATTGTGAGACAGACTCCAGAGCAAGTAATCAATGTTTCAAAGATTAGAGATTTAATCACAGCATATAGTTATATAGCTATACTAATAACACTGAAAGAAAAAAAAAAAACAACTGTATTGTCTCTACTTTGCTAGGATGACTATAATAAAAAAAGAAAAATATAGAAAATAACAGATCTTGGCAGTGATTTGGAGAAAGAACCCTCATCCATTGCTGGTGGGAATGTAAAATGGTACAACTGCTGTGGAAAAGCGTTTGAAAGTTTCTCAGGAAGTTAAACAGAGAATTATTATATGACCCAATAATTCCACTCCTAAATATATACCCAAAAGACTTGAAAGCAGGGACGCAAACAAATATTTGTACACCAGTGTTCATAGCAGTATTATTCATGGTAGACAAAAGGTAGAAGCAACCTAAGTGCCCATCAACAGATGATGAATACATGAAATGCGTTATGTAATACAATATAATGTTATTCAGCCACAGAAAGGAATGCCATAACGTGGATGACTCTTGAAAACATTATGCTGAGTGAAATAAGTCACATAAACACGCAAATATTTTATGATTCCACCTACATGGAATATCTGTTGTTGTTAGGTGCCGTTGAGGGGTTCCGACTCATAGAGACCCTGTGCACAACAGAACGAGACACTGCAGTCCTGGGCCATCCTTACAATCGTTGTTATGCTTGAGCCCATTGTTGTAGCCACTGTGTCAGTCCATCTTGTCGAGGGTCTTCCTCTTTTCCGCTGACCCTGTACTTTACCGAGTATTATGTCCTTCTCCAAGGACCTGATCCCTCCTGACAACATGTCTAAAGTATGTAAGACGCAGTCTCACCATCCTTGCTTCTAAGGAGCATTCTGGTATATTTTTTCCGAGACAGATTTGTTTGTTCTTTTGGCAGTCCATGGTATATTCAGTATTCTTCACCAACACCACAATTCAAAGGCGTCAATTCTTCTTCGGTCTTCCTGATTTATTGTCCAGCTTTCACATGCATGTGATGCGATTGAAAATACCATGGCTTGGGTCAGGTGCACCTTAGTCTTCAAGGTGACATCTTTGCTCTTCAACACTTTAAAGAGGTCCTTTGCAGCAGATTTACCCAATGTAATGCTTCTTTTGATTTCTTGACTGCTGTTTCCATGGGTGTTGGTTGTGGATCCAAGTAAAATGAAATCCTTGACAACTTCAGTCTTTTCTCCATTTATCATGTTGTTGCTCTTTGGTCCAGTTGTGAGGATTTTTGTCTTCTTTATTTTGAGGTGTGATCCATCCTGAAGGCTGTGGTCTTTGATCTTCATCAGTAAGTGTTCTAAGTCCTCTTCACTTTCAGCAAGCAAGATTGTGTCATCTGCGTTATGCGGGTTGTTAATGAGCCTTCCTCCGATCCTGATGCCCTGTTCTTCTTCATATAGTCCAGCTTCTCGGATTATTTCCTCAGCATATAGATTGAATAGGTTTGATGAAAGGATATAACCAGGACGCACACCTTTCCTTACTTTAAACCACTCAGTATCTCCTTGTTCTGTCTGAACAGCTGCCTCGTAATCTATGTAAAGGTTCCTCATGAACACAATTAAGTGTTCTGGAATTCCCATTCTTCGCAATGTTATCAATAATTTGTTATGATCCGCACAGTTGAGTGCCTTTGTGTAGTCAATAAAACACAAGTAAACCTCTTTCTGGTAGTCTCTGCTTTCAGTCAGGATCCATCTGACATCAGCAATGATATCCCTGCTTTCATGTCCTCTTCTGAATCCAGTCTGAATTTCTGGCAGTTCCCTGTTGATAAACTGCTGCAGCCACTTTTGAATGATCTTTAGCAAAATATTGCTTGCGTTTGATATTAATGATAATGTTCGATAATTTCCACATTCGGTTGGATCGCCTTTCTTGGGAATAGGCGTAAATATGGATCTCTTCCAGTCAGTTGGCCAGGAAGCTGTCTTCCATATATCTTGGCATAGACGAGTGAGCACTTCAGCACTGCATGCATTTGTTGAAACATCTCAATTGATGTTCCGTCAATTCCTGGAGCCTTGTTTTTCGCCAATGTGTTCACTGAAGCTTGAATGTCTTCTTCAGCATCATCGGTTCCTGATCATATGCTACTTCTTGAAATGGTTGAACACTGACTAATTCTTTTGGTGTAATGACTCTCTATATTCCTTCCATCTTCTTTTGATGCTTCCTACATCATTGAATATTTTCACCATAGAATCCTTCACTGTTGCAACTCAGGTCTTGAATTTTTTATTCAGCTCTTTCAGCTTGAGAAATGCCAAGCGTGTTCTTCCCTTCTGGTGTTCTAAGTCCAGCTCTTTGCACATGTCATTATAATACTTTACTTTGTCTTCTCAAGCCGCCCTTTGAAATCTCCTTTCAGTTCTTTACTTCATCATTTCTTCCTTTTGCTTCAGCTGCTCAGTTTTCAAGAGCAAGTTTCAGAGTCTCCTCTTACATTCATCTTGGTCCCTTCCAGCCAGGAGGGTGATAGGGAGGGGAAGGAATCCTCATCGCCAATACGGTAATGATTATAGTACTCAATTCATAGGGTTGTTATAAAAATTAAATGAGTTAAATTAAATGGAATACTGCCTAAGAGTTCAAAAATATATATATTTTTTACTTCACAATTTTTCAGTAGCCTTTTGTGATTTTCCTTGCTTGTAGATGTTGATTTTTTTGAGTGCTTTTTACACAGTTGTCTCTCTAGAGATGTTTGTTAATCTTACAGACCTCATCATTTGATTACCAGTGGATTTTGCTTGTCTGTGTAGAGGTGTTTGTTAGTCTTGCAGACCTCGTTGTTTCGGCTCTCAATGGACATTGCTTATCTCTCCCGTGCAGCACAGGTTGGAATGCACATCATAACAACATCTGGAAGCTCCCTAATTTCCAAGGTTTTCTCATTCTCTGCAGTAATTTTGGATATTCTGTGGTTTTTGACCCAATCTTGTGGTCCTTTCTGTCTTTACACAGCAGGCACTTAGTACAGGCAGTTGTTTTTTTAGGGATGATCTTTTTTAAAAATAAAGGGCCAGTTCAAGAGACATAATTAGACTGTTCTTCTGCTGTTGGCCAACATTCCTTTCAAGAGCTATCTTTGAAGTGACTGAACCTGGTTTTGAGATAATGTGATGAAGGATGACGGGTGAGAGAAGGGATCAGGTTCAGAGAAACCAACATGTGGCAAAGTCGAGGCATTTAACCAGAGGCTCCTCTAGGCCCACAGTTCTCTTGGGGCAATTCTGGACAGATTGATGGATGAATTTATTCAAGGCAGGCTTCAGATTGACCTGAGATGCTCTACATGTTAGGTGTTCCCTCATTATTTGTAGTTCCATCCCCAGGAACTGTGGTGTCAGCCAGTGTGCTCGCACCTTTTGTAATTTGCACTTGCTGCTTTTATTCAGCGTTGAGAGTGGCAAGAATAATGTGTTGAAATCTTGATGTGACAGCATTACCAGGCCACTTTCACTGCTCGTTTTCCTTTAATTCCACATGTTTTAAGATCCCTGGTGGCTTGAACAGTTTGTTGTCAACTACTAAATAAAGGTTGATGATTCAAACCCACCCAGCAGAACCACAGAAGGAGGGCCTGGTGATCTCCTTCCATAAAGATTACAACCAAGAAAACCTCATGGAGCAGTTCTTCTCTGTAACACGTGGGATCTTCATGGTCCAAATTGACTCAATGGCACTGGGTTTGGTTTGACTTTAGCATATGTTTGGTAAATATTAGTTGAGTTCTTGACTCTGCACCAGGTGCTTCTCTGGGCAGTGGGAATAATATTAGCAAATGAAACAAAGACCCTGCCATGTGAAGATTATATATATATAACCCAACCCAACCCAGTGCCGTCGAGTCGATTCCGACTCATAGCGACCCTATGGGACAGAGTAGAACTGCCCCATAGAGTTTCCAAGGAGCACCTGGTGGATTTGAACTGCCGACCCTTTGGTTAGCAGCTGTAGCACTTAAGCACTATGCCACCAGGGTTTCCTATATATATTTTAAATTTTTATTGTGCTTTAAGTGAAAGTTTACAATTCAAGTCAGTCTCTCATACAAAAACTATATACACCTTGCTACATACTCCTAGTTGCTCTCCCCCTAACAAGACAGTACACTCTTTCTCTCCACCTTCTATTTCCATGTCCACTCAGCCATCTTCTGCCTCCCTCTGCCTTCTTGTCTCCCCTCCAGACAGGTGCTGCCTACATAATCTCATGTCTCTACTTGATCCAAGAAGCTCACTCCTCACCAGTATCATTTTCTATCCTATAGTCCAGTCCAATCACTGTCTGAAGAGTTGGCTTTGGGAGTGGTTCCTGTCGTGGTTGGGGACCATGACCTCCGGGGTCATTCTAGTCTCCAAGTCTGGTCTTTTTACAGAATTTGAGGTCTGCATCTCACTGCTGTCCTGCTCCCTCAGGGGTTCTCTGTTGTGTTCCCTGTCAGGGCAGTCATCTGTTGTAGCCAGGCACCACCTAGTTCTTCTGGTCTCTGGCTAAGGTAGTCTGTGGTTTATGTGGCCCTCTCTGTCTCTTGGGCTCAT
Organism: Loxodonta africana; assembly: GCF_030014295.1. Lineage (NCBI taxonomy): Eukaryota > Metazoa > Chordata > Mammalia > Proboscidea > Elephantidae > Loxodonta > Loxodonta africana. Next base: position 73,652,409 of record NC_087358.1, read on the forward strand.
AATTACCTTGTGTTTGGTATTCTTCATTCTCCTTTGCTCCAGGTGGGTTGAGACCAATGGATGCATCTCAGATGGCCGTTTGCTAGCTTTAAGACCCCAGATGCCATTCTCCAAAATGGGACGCAGAATGTTTTCTTAATAGATTTTATTATGCCAGTTGACCTAGATGTCCCCTGAAACCATGGTCTCCAACCCCCCACCCCTGCTATGCTGGCCTTCGAAGCATTCAGTTTATTCAGGAAACTTCTTTGCTTTTGGTTTAGTCCAGTTGTGCTGACCTCTCCTGTATCGTGTATGGTCTTTCCCTTCACCTAAAATAGTTCTTGTCTACTATCTAATTAGTGAATACCCCTCTCCCTCCCTCCCTCCCCACTCTCCTAACCATCAAAGAACATTTTCTTCTGTGTTTGAACTATTTCTTGAGTTCTCATAATAGTGGTCTTATACAATGTTTGTCCTTTTGCAACTAATTTCCCTCAGCGTAATGCCTTCCTGATTCCTCCATGTTATGAAATGTTTCTCGGGTTCGTTCTCGTTTTTCGCTGATGCATAGTATTCCATTGTGTGAATACACCATAATTTATCTGTTCCTCCGTTGATGGGCATCTTGGTTGCTTCCATCTATTTGCTATTGGAAACAGTGCTGCAGTAAACATGGGTGTGCATATATCTGTTCATGGAAAGGCTCTTATTTCTCTAGGATATATTCCAAGGAGTTGGATTGGTGGATCGTGTGGTAGTTCTATTTCTAGCTTTGTTAGGAAGTGCCAAATTGGTTTCCAGTTGTACCTATTTACATTCCCACTAGCAGTATATAAGTGTTCCAGTCTCCCACAACCACTCCAACATTTATTATTTTGTGTTTTTTGGATTAATGCCAGCTTTGTTGGAATGAGATGGAATCTCATTGTAGTTTTGATTTGCATTTCTCTAATGGCTGATGATCATGAGCATTTCCTTGTGTATCTGTTAGCTACCTGAATATCATCTTTATTGAAGTGCCTCTCCATATCCTTTGTCCATTTTTTAAATTGGGTTGTGTTTTTGTTGTTGAGTTTTTGCAGTATTATGTAGATTTTAGAAATCAGACGCTGATAGGAAATGTCATAGCTAAGAACTTTTTCCCAGTCTATAGGTAATCTTTTTACTCTTTTGGTGAAGTCTTTGGATGAGCATAGGTGTTTGATTTTTAGGAGCTCCAAAAAGTTATCTAGTAGTTTCTCTTCTGGTGTTTGTGTATTGTTAGTAATGTTTTGTATACTGTTTATGCCATGTATTAGGGCTCCTAGCATTGTCCCTATTTTTTCTTCCATGATCTTTATCGTTTTAGATTTTATATTTAGGTCTTTGATCCATTTTGAGTTTGTTTTTGTACATGGTGTGGGGTACGGGTCTTGTTTGATTTTTTTGCAGGTGGACCAGTTATGCCAGCAGCATTTGTTAAAGAGTTTGTCATTTCCCTATTTAACTGACTTTGGGCCTTGATCAAATATCAGCTCCTCATATGTGGGTGGATTTATGTCTGGATTCTCAATTCTGTTCCATTGGTCTATGTATCTGTCATTGTGTTAGTACTAGGCTGTTTTGACTACTATGGCAGTATAATATGTTCTAAAATCAGGTAGTGTGAAGTTTATATTCTTGTGGAGGGAAATAAAATAATCATTATAAATAATAGTATGTTAGAAGATGATAAGCACTGAGAAAAAAAACAGAGTAGGGTAAAAGGATTAGGAATGTAGGTATGGGGTGTTGGGGGAGGATGACATTTTTATTTTTAAAAAAGGAGTGGCCAGGTGTTGTGAATTGAATTGTGTCCCCCAAAAATATGTGTTGTAAATCCTAATGTCTATACCTCTGGTTTTAATCCCAATTGGGAATGGGTTGTCTTTGTTATGTTAATGAGGCAGGTTAAGTGTAGGGTATATCTTGAGTCAATCTTTTTTGAGATATAAAAGAAATTAAACAAGCAAATAGAGGAGGCGGGGGAAGGTAGATGCCAAGCCACATGAAGATCACCCAGGAGCAGAAGCTCAAAACACACCAGGCCTTCCTTCAGAGCTGACAGAGAGCCTTCCCCTAGAGTCAGCTACCCAATATAGGCTTCAAGCATCCTAAACTGTGAGAAAATAAATTTCTGTCTTTTAAAGCCATCCACTGGTGGTGTTTCTGTTATAGCAGCACTAGATGACTAAGACAGAATTTCTTACTGGAAAAGTGGGATGCTGCTCTAACAGATACCTAAAATGTGGGAGCAGTTTTGGAATTGAGTAATGGGTAGAGGCTGGAGGAGTTTTAAAGTGCCTAGTAGTAAATGCCTGGAGCCCTGGTGGTGCAGTGGTTAAGAGCATGGCTGCTAACCAAAAGTTCAGCAGTTTGAATCCGCAAGCTGCTGGTCAGAAACCCTATGGAGCAGTTCTACTCTGTCCTGTAGGGTTGTTATGAGTCAGAATCAGCTCGATGGCAAGGGATTAGTAGTAAAAGCCTAGATTGCCTTGAAGAGACTGTTGGTAGAATTATAGACATCAGAGGCAATTCCGGTAAGGGGCTCAGAAGGAAGTGAGGAGAGCTGTAGAGAAACTGTGGTATTTGAGAATACATATCGTGCCAGCAATAGAATGTTGCTAGAGATGTGGACATTAAGTGTGGCTTCTGGTGAGGCTTTAAAAGAAAATGAGGAACATATAATTGGATAATGGAGGAAGGGTGATGCTGTTTATGCAATGGCAGAGAACCTGTCTGAATTATGTTCAAATGTTTGGTGGAAGGTAGAACTTGAAAGTGATGAACTTGGGTATCTGGCTGATGAGATTTCTAAACAAGATCTTAAAGGGGGCCACATGGTTTCTTCTTGTGGCTTGTAGTAAAATGTGAGAGGTAAAAATGAACTCTGCAGAATGAAAACAGAACTTAAAAAGATTTGGAAAATTCTGTTGTACAGACTAAGGACCCGTGCCCTAGAATGTTCACCAACATTGGGGCGACACAATCTTTTGTTACAGAGGTTAAGTCTATGACTGATTAACCAACCAGCACAGCAGAAAACCCATCAGCTTAGACTAAAGGGGACAGAGAAAGAATGATAGAACGTTGTCTGCCTCTATGAATTCTACAGGCAGGAACCAGGCAAAAGGAGCTACATCTGTTATCCTCCAAGAAGAGAGAAGGACCGTTCTTGGAGCAGCTCCGAGATCAGCAGAAATGTTGGAAGGAGCACGGGAAGCAGAGTTTTCCCTGTTTCAAAGGGTGAGGCCACAGCCTCCTAGGTGTCAGAGTCGGATCTTTGCCAGCTTGGCTCCAGAGTATGGGGCTGCCATTAAGGTGTGCCAGGGGATGGGGCCACTGCCCAAAGCTGAAAGGGTGGCGCTGCCGTGCTCAAGGGGCAGAAGAACAGGGCCTGTCAGGGCTGAAGGGGGTAGGGTCTTCACTCAAATGGATTAGGAGAATGCCCCCCCCCCCCCCCGCACAAAGCCCAGGGAGCAGAGTCATCGTCCCATTGAGTCTGAAAGGAGGAGCCGAAGCTAGGGTCAAGAGGCATCTATCCAGAATCCAGAGAATATGGCCAAAACCCAGAGTCTGGAGGGCAGGGCCCTAGCCCAGACGGTCACAAAGAACAAAGGATTATTTTCAATCCTTTAGAACTAATGTAAATTTTCCTGCTGAGTTTTGGACTTGTTTGGTGCCCACTCTCCCTCCTTTCTCTCCCATTTCTCCCGTTTGTAATGGAAATGTCTGCCTTGTGCCTGTTTCACTGTCATCCTTTAGGAGCAGATGGCTTGCACTCTAGATTTCACAGATTCGCAGATGAAGATGGACCACGCCTAAAGTCTCACCTATATTTGATTTAGATGATTAAGAAGATGAGATTTTAGTACTTGGGGTCGATTTAAGACTTTTGGGATGATGTGAGGGGGTGAATGTGTTTTACATGTGGCAAGGACATGAATTTTGGGGGCCAGGGGATGGAATGAGCGCTTGAGCACATTCTTTTCTTCTCTATTTCCGCATACCTCCTAAATTTTATTGACGTAATTGGAAATATTAGTGTGTGTGTGTGTAATAATACTCCTTGAAGCATTATTTCTGGATATTTGCGTTAAGATTGCAGCACCATTAGCATGGATTTTTGAAACAGCTTTAGCTTGACCAGCTTTACTGCTCACCGCCATTTCTTTTATGCTTCTGTATGTCTGTACTTCTGTATATCTTATACTTTCTTGAGTTCTTTTTTTCTGATTTAATTTTTAATGGTTGTCTATCTTTGCTAAAGAATTTTTTCTTTTTCCAGGTAGGGTATGTAGGAAGTATATCTTTGAGTTTTTCTTCATCTATTAATATATTCTTCTGCATTATAGTAATGACAGTTTAGCTAAATTTAGAAATTTTAGGTCAGTCTTTTACCTTCAGAGTCCTATAAATTGTAGTCCATTGTCTTTTAGCAGTTAGGACTGCACGTGAGAAGCCTCATACCCATTTCATTCACATTCCCTTTTTTTTTTTCTTAATGGAAGTCTATACGTATAGTGATTTTTTTTTTTTTTTCTGTCCCTGATATTCAGAAGTTCTGCTGGACTATATGGGTCATTTATGATTAATTCTCCCAAGCTCCAAGTGAATAGTTTCAGTCTGAAAAACTCATTTTTAAGTTTTATTTCTTTTTCTATTATTATTCTCTTTATTATTTCTCCCTTCTGTCTTTGGTTTCTTTCTGAAATTGCTATTACATGTAGATCTTCTGGATCATTCATTCCTATGTTACCTTTTTTCCCTGATAATTTCCAGTTTTTCATTATTTTCCTGTGGGTTGTAGGAGATTTCATTGAACAGGTCTTTTAAGGCACTAGTTTGGTTTCCTGCAGTAGCCAGTCGGCTTTTCATTGCCTCTTTTTTAGGCCACCAGTTTTGTTTTTCACAGCCAAACACTATTTCCTGTTGCTCCTTTTTCATTGTAGTAACTTTTTTTTTAATCAGTGATAAACAGTTTTCTTTTGAGTTTCACTGAGAATATAAATTGAAAAAATTTGTAAGATTGTCTTGTTTCTTTGTTACTCGCATTATTCAGATTTTTCCACTTCTGCTAAAATACTGAGTCTTTTTTCATATCTAGTTTGCCAGCTTCTGCTCATCTGCCAAAAGAGATCTAGTTTGTTCAGTACTGGCAACTGAAATATGTGTTGTCAGAGATTGTGTAGGTCATGATTCTTTTTTTTTTTCATTCCAGGCAAAAATAGGAAAAAAGAAGTTAGGTTTACTGTAATTTCTGTTAGTGTTCTAATAGTTTGTGTGGGGTAGGGATGGAGCTGAGGGCAGTGGAGACAGCTGCAGGGCAGAGTTCCTCATTGTTCAGGAACAGTCTTCTGTTTGTGTCTGCTTGGCAGCTCTCAGCCTACTGAGGTAGTTTCCCTTCCCCCTGAATAGCTGCCTGGCCTCCTCATCAAGGCAGAAGCTCTAGCACTGGTCTTGCCTTCAGCCTCTGCTCTAATCCAGGAGCTGTCTGTAGGCTGAGGAGGGGATCCTGGTGGCATGGCCTCTCTGTGTAGAGTGGAGCAGTTAAGAGTTTAAGCTTGAGTGTGATAGCCATGTGTTCCAGTTCTGGCTTTGCTGTTTATTCGCTGTACAACGTGGGGCATCTTGTTTAACCCTCTGAGCACCATGTCCCTCATCTGTACAATAATATTGAAATTTGATAATAACTTCAAACAGAGTGCCTGGCTCTGGATAACTGACACATGACAGCTGTTTTATTGTCAATGTTCTGATAACTGGCAGCTGGTCAGGCTCTCCCCTTGCTGAGCTCTTTCCTTGGCCATCTCCTGCTGACTCCTCTGGTGCTCAGGTTTGCAGACGGAGCTCTTGTCAAGTGGCCAGTTAGGGTGGAGAATTCTCCCAGTGAGTTAGTTGGGTCATTTGAACAAGGAATAATGAGGGGAGAGAGTCATATACATCCTACTGGCTCCAGATACCCATGTGTAATTATTTGAACCACCTGAAATTTATTTTGGTAAATGGCGTGAGGTAAGAGTCCACCTTGTTTTGAACCATGTAATTAGGGCATCATGTTTTATTGTGTAATTCATCTTTTCCCGAATTTGCATTTCTACACCAGATATACTGAGTCATCATCTACAATTTAACAAGATTCCCATGTGATTCTTATATTTAACTTCCTGGGAACTTGTTAGAAATGCAAATTCTCGGCAGGGGTTCAAACCAAAATGAACCTGTTCAAAGCCCTGATCTTTCCCCCCATTATTTGAAATAGCTTTTTAGTATGCTAATTAGTGTATATGCTTGGGTTAGTTTCTGGGCTTTTAGTTCTGTTCCATTGGTCAGTCTGTTTAAACTGGTACAGTGCCACATGGTATTTGAGTCTTTCTTCAGTGGCAGGATAGAATAGTTGAACTCAACGTAAGTGCTTAAGATTATTATTACATTTAAAAATCTACTGCCATATGCAACAGACCTTTTTTTTTATTGTACTTTAGTTGAAGGTTTACAAAGCAAACTAGCTTCTCATTAAACAATTAATATACATATTCTTTTCTGACATTGGTTGCCAACCCCACAATATGTCAACATTCTTCCCTCCCCTATCATAGGTTTCCCATTTCCAGCTTTCTTGTCCCCTCCTGCCTTCTTGTCCTTGCCCCTGGGCTGGTGTGCCCATTTAGTCTCATTTCGTTTTATGAGCCTTCGCATCTTTGGCTGAAGGGTGAACCTCAGGAGTGACTTCAGTACTGAGTTAAAAGGGTGTCTGGGGGCCATACTCTGAGGGTTTCTCCAGTGTCCTTCGGACCACTTAAGTCTGGTCTTTTTTTTTTGAGTTAGAATATTGTACATTTTTCTCCAGCTCTGTCCAGGACGCTCTATTGTGATCCCTGTCACAGCAGTTGGTGGTGGCAGCAGGACACCATCTAGTTGTGCTGGACTCAGCCTGGTGGAGGCTGTGGTAGTTGTGGTCCATTAGTTCTTTGGACTAATCCTTCCCTTGCATCTTTGGTTTCTTCATCCTCCCTTGCTCCAGACGGGTGATACCAGTAGAGTACTTAGATGGCTGCTCAAAAGCTTTTTTTTTTTTTGTACTTTAGATAGAGATTTACAGAACAAGCTAGTGTCCCATTAAATAGTTAGTACACATATTGTTTTATGACATTGGTTAACAACCCCATGACATGTCAACACTCTCTCTTTCTTGTCCTTGGGTTCCATATTACCAGCTTTCCTGTCCCCTCCTGCTTTCTAGTCCTTGCGCCTGGGCTGGTGTGCCCCATAACCTCATTTTGTTTTTTGGGCCCATCTAATCTTTCGTTGAAGGGTGAGCCTCAGGCAAGACTTCATTACTGACCTGAAAGGGTGTCCAGGTGCCATACTCTTGGGGTTTCTCCAAACTCTGTCAGGCCAGTAAGTCTGGTCTTTTTTTATGAGTTAGAATTTTGTTCTATGCTTTTCTCCAGCTCTGTCCAGGACCCCTTATTGTGATCCCTGTCAGAGTAAATCGGTGGTGGTAGCGGGGCACCATCTAGTTGTACTGGACTCAGTCTGGTAGAGGCTGTGGTAGTTGTGGTCCATTAGTCCTTTGGACTAATCTATCCCTTTATGTCTTTAGTTTTCTGCATTCCCTTGCTCTACACGGGGTGACAGCAGTAAATTATCTTAGATGGCTGCTCACAAGCTTTTAAGACCCCAGATGCCACACATCAAAGTAGGATGTAGAACATATTCTTTGTAAATTGTGTTAGCCAATTGAGCTAGATGTCCCCGTGGTCCCCATAGTCCTCAGCCCAGTAATTTGGTTCCTCAGGGAGTTTGGATGTGGCAACAGACTTTTTAAAATTTTTACCAAAAATATATATGACAAAACATTCAGCAATTTAACAACAATTTCTACATGGACAATTCAGTGACATTGATTACATTCTTCAAGTTGTACAACCATTCTCACTACCTTTTTCCAAATTATCCCACCTACCATTAACGTCTATGCAGTGTACCCTAAGAAAAAACTCCCTCTTTTTCCCCTCATTCCTACTCCAGGAAAAAAAACAAAAAACGTTGCTGTCAAGTCTATTCTGACTCACAGTGACCTTATAGGACAGAGTAGAGCTGCCCCATAGGGTTTCCAAGGAGGAGTTGGTGGAGTCAAACTACCAACCTTTTGGTTAGCAGCCTAGCTCTTAACCACTGTACCACCACTACTAATAATATTTGGTCTTGTAATATTTGCTGTTTCATGTAAGCGAAATCATAAAATATTTGTCCTTTTGTGACCGACTTATTTCACTTAGCCTGTTTTCCAGTTTCATCAGGACTTCATTCCTCTTTATGGCTGAGTAGTATTCCATTGTATGTGTATACCACATTTTGTTTTTCCATTCAGCAGTTGTTGGACTTTTTGGTTGATTCCACCTTTTGGCTATTGTAAAAAGTACTGCCATGAACATCAATGTACATGTGTCTATTAGCGTAGCTGGTTTCAGGTCTTTTGAGTATACACTTAGGATTGGGATTGCTGGGTCATATGGCAATTCTATGTTCAGTTGTTTGAGGAACCACCAAAATATTTTCTACAGTGGTTGTACCATTTTACATTTCCATTAACAATGGATCATATTTCCTGTTTTTCCCCAACCTTGGCAACAAGTAATGTTTCTGTTTTTATGATCACTGCCATTTCTAAAGGTGGTGAGATGGTATCGCATTGTGGTTTTGGTTTGCATCTTCCCTAATGACTAATGGGAGATCTGGTGACACAGGGGTTAAAGCGCTGGGCTGCTAACGGAAAGGTTGGTGGTTTGAACCCACCTGTTTCTCCACGGTAGGAAGATGTGGCAGTCTGCTTCCACAGAGATTTACAGGCTTGGGAACCCTATGGAACAGTTCTACTCTGTCCTGTACGGTCATTGTGAGTTGGAATCAACTGGACAGCAATGGGTGATGGCTAATGACTTTGAGCATCTTTTCATGTGCTTATTGGCCATTTGAATATCCTCTAGCAGCACAGACTTTTTTATTTTGAAGTCCAGTTTCCAAAACTGGAGATCAAAAAAGTGTAAAGATTCTCCTCCTCCTTTGAGATCTTCTTTATCCCTTATTCCTAAGCATATACTACAGTGAAACCTGCAAAAGCTGGAAACTGTGTAAGGCGGAAACATATCAGAGAAGGAAAACTAAAATATTTTCCACTAAAACGAGTGATAGAAAAATGGCAAGACTGCACTCTGTCGAAGGTGGAAAACTTGCAAAACCTGGAAAAACAGAGGAGTCCTGTCAAGTTCCTGCTCTCACAGGTTTCCCTGTATTACAAGGCTTTAATTCTATAAATAACACGAAGAACTAACAGTGTAGTTTCACAAAGCCTGGAGGTGTGTTTTTAAGAAAGACTGGATGAAATCCCTACTCCATGGGCTCCATGAGGATGAGACCCCACTTTTACCCGTTGCTGTATCTAGTACTTGCCCTGGATCTTGCTAAGAACTCAATAAATGCTATCTCTCTGTCATTCTAATATATCTAATCTATCTTTCTAATCTCCCACAGATTTAAAAAAAAATTTTTGTTATCGTTGAGAATATACACAGCAAAATATACACCGATGCAATGGTTTCTACATGTAAAATTTAGCGATGTTTTTTACATTCTTCGAGTTGTGCAACCATTCTCACCCTCCTTTTTTGAGTTATTTCTCCTTTGTTAACATAAACTTACTACCTCCTAAGGTTTCTATTTAATCTTTTGAGTTGCTGTTGTCAACCTGATCCCTTATAGATAGTTCTTAAAAGAGCACAGTGTTCAAGACAAATCTTTTTTTTTAGTAGTTAAGCTAAACTATTGTTTGGTTTTAAAAAGGCTTTAGGGGATATTTTTGGTTTAAGGTTTAAAGATCATCTCAGGGCAATAGTTTAAGGGGTTCATCCACCCTCTATGGCTCCAGGAAGTCTGGATTTCAGGAGAATTTGAAAATTTTTTTGTTTGTTTTTCATTTCTTTTTTTTTTTTTTTTGTGCTATAAGTGAAAGTTTACAGCTCAGGTTAGTTTCTCATACAAAAATTTATACACACATTGTTATGAGACCCTAGTTGCTATCCCTGTAATGTGTCAACACGCTCCTTCTTTCCACCCCGGATTTTCTGTGTCCATTTAACCAGTTCCTGTCCGTTTCTGCTTTCTCATCTCGCGTCCGGACGGGAGTTGCCTGTGTAGTCTCATATATCTACTTGAACTAAGAAGCACATTCTTCACGAGTATCATTTTATATCTTATAGTCCAGTCTAATATTTGTCTGAAGAGTTGGCTTTGTGAATGATTTTAGTTCTGGGTTAACAGAGAGTCTGGGGGCAATGTCTTCTGTGGTTTCTCTGATCTCAGTCAGACCACGAAGTCTGATCTTTTTACTAGAATTTGAGTTCCGCACCCTGCTTTGCTCCTGCTCCATCAGGAACTCTCTGTTGTGTTCCGTGTTGGGGTGGTCCTTGGTGGTAGCCGGGCACCATCTACTTCTTCTGGTTTCCGGCTGATGGAGTCTCTGATTTCTGTAGCTCTTTTTATCTCTTGGGCCAGTATTTTCCTCGTGTCTTTGGTGTTCTTCATTCTCCTTTGCTTCAGCTGGGTTGGGACCAATTGATGCATCTTAGGTGGCTGCTTGCTGGCTTTTAAGAGCCCAGACGCCACTTACCAAAGTGGGATGCAGAACATTTTCTTTATAAACTTTGTTATGCCAACAGACCTAGCTGTCCCCTGAAACCATGGTCCCCAGACCCCAGCCCCTGCTACTCTGTCCCTCAAAGTCTTTGGTTGTATTCAGTAAACTTCTTAGCTTTTGGTTTAGTCCAGTTGTGCTGACTTCCCTGTATTGTGTGTTGTCCTTCCCTTCACCTAAGATAATTCTTCTCTACTATCTTTTTTTTTTAATCTAGTAATTGAATACTCCTCTCCCTCCTTCCCCACCCTTGTAACCATCAAAGAATGTTTTCTTTTGTGCTTAAACCTTTCGAGTTCTTATAATAGTGATCTCACACAATATTTGTCCTTTTGTGACTAATTTCACTCTGCATAACGTCTTCCACATTCATCATGTTATGACATGTTTCGCAGATTCATCATTCTTTATCATTGTATAGTATTCTGTTGTATGAATGTATCATAATTTGTTTATCCATTTGTCCATTGATGAACATAGGTGTGCATATATCTATTCGTGTGATGGCTCTTATTTTTCTAGGATGAGAATTTGAATCCTGATCTGCGTTTTCCTCCTTTTGATCAGAATTCTTCTATAGATACTTTGATCAAAATGTTCAGTAATGCCACCTGGGCACTATCCAGTCCTTCTGTCTCATAGCAAAGGAGGCAGTTGTTCTTGGAGGCAATTAGCGACACATTCCACACCCTCCTCCATTCCTCCTATTCCTGACTTTCCTTAATCCTCAGGTGAGTAGAGATGAATTGTTGTGTCTTGGATGGCCACTTGCAAGCTTTGAAGACCCCAGGTGCTATGCAACAAACTAGGAGGTAGAACACTAAAGACATTATTAGGCCACTTAGATGTCCCATGAAATCATGACCCTAAACCTCTAAACCAAGGAACTAAATACCAGGAGGTGTTTGGTTTTACATAAGCAGTCTCAGCAGCTACTGTTTTTATTTTTATTTTTGGTCATTGTTGTAAATATATTTATCACACAGCTTTTGTCAGTTCAACTTTTTATAGGTGTAAAACTTACAGCAATTACAATAATCAGCTGTGCAGCCTTAATCAATGCAATTTCTTCCATCATTATTGACAATCCTTTTCGCCTCCCTTTTGCCACTGGTGATCACTAATAAACTTTATTCTCTGTACTTTTGCCTTATCTTGTCATTTTAAATAAGCAAAGTCATAAAATATTTGCCCTCATGTGATTGGCTTATTTCACTCAGCATAATGTCTTCAAGCTCCATTTGTACCGTAGCAGGTATTAAGACTTCATTTCTAACATAAAAGTAGAAATCAATAACAGAAGGAACAAGGAAAAAAATCAAATACATGGGAACTGAATAACACATTGCTTAAAAACCACTGGGTAATAGAAAAAAAAGAAGAGATAGAACCAAAAAATTCTAGAATCAAATAAGAATGAAAATACATCTTTTCAAAACATTTGGGACATAGCAAAAGCAGTGCTCAGAAGTCAGTTATAACAATAAACGCACACATCAGAAAAGAAGGGCCAAAATCAAAACATTAATCCTACAACTTGAACAAATAGAAAGAGAGCAGCAAAAGAAGTCAACAGTCACCAGAAGAAAGGAAATAATAAAGATTAGAGCAGACATCAGTGAAACAGAGAGTAGAAAAACAATAGAAAGAATCAGCAAGACCAGAAGAAGTTGGTTCTTTGAAAGGATGAACAAAATGGACAAACCATTGGCCAAATTGACAAAAGAAAAGCAGGAGTGAAATGAATAACCCTAATCGGATGTCAGATGGCTAACGTTACAGCAGAAGCAACTGAAGTAAAAAGGATCGTAACAAAATACTATGAAAAAACTGTACTCCAATAAAATTGAATATGTAGAGGAAATGGACAAGTTTATGGAAACATACTACCTACCTGTACTAACACAGAGTGAGGTAGAAAAACCGAACAGACGCATGGCAAAAGAGATTGAAGAGGTAGTAAAAAAACTCCCTCCCCTGAAAAAAAAAAAAACCAGAAAACCAAAAACCCTGGCCCAGATGGCTTCATTGGATAATTCTATCAGATATTCAGAGAAGACCTCACACCAGTACTACTCTATTTCAGAATATAGCAAAGGAGGAAGTACTCCGAATTCATTCTATAAAGCCAGCATAATCCTGATACCAAAGCTAGGCAAAGACACCACAAAGAGAGTAAATTACTGACCAATATCCCTCATGAATATAGTCACAAAAGTTCTTAACAAAATTCTAGCCAGTATAATTGAAGAGCATATAAATATATATATATATATATATATATGTATCATGACCAAGTAGGATTCATACAAGGTATGCAAGAATGTTTCAACATTACAAAGTCAATCAATGTAATCCGCCACATAAGTAAAAGAAATCACACAGTCCTCTCAATGTAAAAAAGGCATTTGATAAACTCCAAATTTCATTCCTGATAAAAAGTCTCAATAAAATAGGAATAGAAGGGAAATTCCTCAACATAATAAAAGGCATTTATACAAAACCAGCAGCCAACATTATTCTCAACAGAGAGACTGAAAGCATTTTCCTTGAGAATGGGAACTGAACAAGGGTGTGCTTTATCACGACTTTTATTCAGCATTGTGTTGGAAATAAAGTCTTTTGATGAACAAAAATTTTTAATTTTTATGAGATCCCATTTATTTCGCCTTTTGCTGTTTGTGCTTTTGTTATATTAGATAATCCTTTGTTGAAAGCCCAGCCTGACAGCATTTCCTCTGTTTGTTCTTCTAAGAATTTTATGGTTTTAGCTTGCACATTTAGGTCTTTAATCCATTTTGAATTTGTTTTTGTGTATGGTGTGAGGTATGGATCCTGTTTCACTTTTCGGCATGTGGAAATCCAATTTTCGCAGCACCATTTTTGGGAGAAATTCTTCTTTCCCCATTTAATGGACTTAGAACCCTTGTCAAAAATCAGTTGACCATAGATGTGGATTTATTTCTGGACTCTCAATTCTGTTCCATTGGTCTATGTGTCTGTTGTTATACCGGTACCAGGCTATTTTGATTACTGTAGCTGTGTGGTATGTTTTAAAGTCAGAAAGTGTGAGTCCTCTTACTTTCTTTTTCTCTTTAGATGTTGTTTTAGCTATTTAGAGTATCTTGCCATTCCATATAAAGTTGAGGATTGATTTTTCTATTTCTGAAAAGAAAGCTGTTGGAATTTTGATTGAATCTATAGAATGCTTTGGATAGTATTGCTGTCTTAACAATGTTAAGTCTTCCAATCCATGAACATGGAACATCTTTCCATTTATCTCACTCTTCTTTGATCTCTTTTAGCAGTGTTTTATAGTTTTCATTTTATAAGTCCTTCCTGTCTGTGGTTAGATTTATTCCTAGCTATTTTATTCTCTTAGATACTATTGTAAATGGAATTGTTTCCGTAATTTCTCTTTCATATTTCTTATTGCAGTTATATAGAAATCCATCTAATTTTTGTTTGTTGACCTTGTACCTTGGTACTTTGCTAAATTCCTCTGTTATCTCTAAAAGTTTTCTTGTGGATTCTTTGAGATTTTCTATATATAGAATCATATCATCCACAAATAGCTATAATTTTACTTCTTTTCCAATCTGGTTACCTTTTATTAATAAATGCTTTTTAAATTAATGAAAAGTAATACTTAAGTCTTTTAGGAAACAAAGATTTTAAAATATCATGAACCCAGATTAGGTTCAATTAAGCCTTTGTAAATTTGCAATACCTGCTGGCACCTTAAGATTGGAAAAGGCTGATTTTTCTCATATACTCAGTACCGAGAAATGAGTTTTGTAGAGCAAAAAGGGCTTTTCTGCCCAAACATTTCTGTGCAGATCAAAGCAGTTGGGTATGTTATGGTTGGATTAAGTGGATTTCATCCACACTCTCCAAGCTTAGAATTGGATGAGAATGTAGGGGAATATGAAGAATCCCCCCAAAAGGAAGCCCTAAGGCTCTTAAATGGCATAGTAAGAGTTGAGAGGTGAATCATTAGGCGATCATTATTTTCCATGCCGGCCTGTGAAGAATAGCAGCTTCGTGTAACTGAGTCAGTTTCACAGAACAGTACGTTTTTTGTCTCGTGTACCCAGAGGCATAAATCAAATCCAAACCTAATGCACTGCGCAAGGTTCCATAAATGCTCGTAAGCCATTTTGTGTGGCTTCCTGTCGTCTGTCATCTAAGAGTGAAAACTTTTCACCAGGCTTCTTGCATTTTACCCTTTTTCTTCATGGTTTGATTTAATCCTATCTCTGAGAATTCAGACAACTCTAGAAATAGCGCGGTGATGAGACCTAGACTTCAGAGTCAGATGGGCTTAGCTCCTGGTTCTCTGTGTCACTGGCTTGGGGATTATGGACGCATTAGCATCCCCAGCTGCAATTTTTCACTTCTAAAATGGAGATGAAAAAAATGGTGTGAGGTTTAATGAAATAAAGCAAATAAAGCAGAATGTGTCTGATGTAACAAATGCTCGATAGGATATTGTTAGGAGAGGTGACAGCTTCAGTCTAACCACACCACCACTCCTCATTTCTCTTCTGGTGTCACCATATCTGGTAAGTCCCTGGGTGCTGCAAATGATTCATGTGCTTAGCTGCTAGCCAAGAGGGTTGGAGGTTTAAGTTCACCCAGAGGTGCCTCAGAAGAAAGGCCTGGTGATCTAACTTCAGAAAAATCATCTGTTGAAACCCCTGTGGAGCACAGTTCTACTGTGATACATGTGGGGTCGACCTGGGTCGGAGCTGATGCTATGGCAGTGGGTTTTCGGGGTGTTTCCCGCATCTAGGCAGTGCCGGAGTGTGGCTCCCTTCTCCGAGTATGGAAGCATCTGCGTGTGCCTTAATCTGGTGTGACTCTCTTAGTGAAGGGTGCCTACCGTGTTTTCACTTTTTTTTCCAATGTGCTGGCTGCCCACCTTTGTCTTCCCTTATGTACCAGGAAACCCGGTAATTGTCTGCTAGGCAGTTAGCGGTGTTTCTTAACAGATGTTGGCTTTTGCTGGATTTTGCTCATTTTCAGGTAATTGCCTTCAGCTGTCTTCCTCCCTTAGCCCACACTCGCTTCTGCACACTTGCACTCACTGACATACACACTCTGATTTGTGAACATGCTTTGGACTGATTTTATGGTTATCTTGGTTCTCTTGGCTACAGTTAGCTGGTTATTGTCAAAACCAGGCACCGCAATCATTATAACTTGGAGAGTACCAATTGTAGCAGAGAAGGGAAAGGGGGAATTGACCTTGACCCAGTTAGGCAGGATGGGAAACAACCAGTCCTTTGGCTTTGAAGTAAAAAAAGTCTATTTAATCACATAAAGCAAAATCACTGCAACAGTTGCCCAGGGTCTGTTAATTGAAAGGACTGAGAAGACTTCCCGGAGGACAGCCTGAGAAAGAAAACACGGCAAACATCAGGGAGGTCCAGCCATTCCACGTCCCCTCTCATTTGCACAGAACACCTTTTCTTTGGACTGTGAGCCATCAAGATAGTTGTGAGATAGCTTGGGCTAGACAAATATATTAGCACAACAGAATAGAGTCCAGAGTGAAACTCACACATAGACGGTCAATTGATTTTTAACAAAGCAGTGAAGCCAGTTCAGTGGAGAAAGCATAGTCTTGTCAGTAAATGGTGCTGAAACAATTGCATATCCACATGTAACGAAATGAACTTTGATGCATACCTCGTACTACATACAGGAATTAACACAAGTGTATCGTACACTTAAGTGTAAAACCTGAAATCATTAAACTTCTAGAAGAAACATGGGACAAAATCTTTGTGACCAGACTTGGCGTTTTAACAACATCCCCGTGTTCATCTTATTCACATTAAGGTTGGAAAAACTACTGTCTGTAAGGGGAGTGTGGGAAGATGAGTGTTATTCATGCAGGTAAGAAGGAGGCCAGCACATGCAGGGTCAGCTGTTTCATGGTCAAGTTCATGCAGAAGGTTTCACCCATCTGCAGCGAAACTAAAAACAAAACCCCGTTCATTTCTAGAACTAAATTTATTCAGTTTTTAAAGTTTAAGATCATGTCGCTTCTCTTTTTGTAAAATAATCCAGGGCTCCATCTAAAAATAATAGAGCTAACACATTATAGATTTTTTTTTTGTTGTTCTTTAAGTGAAAGTTTACAGTTCGAGTCAGTTTTTCATACAAAAATTTATACACACATTGTTATGTGACCCTAGTTGCTCTCCCTACAATGTGACGACACGCACCTCCCTCCCACGCTGGATTTGCACGGCATAGATTTTGTTTTACATTTTTTTGCCTGGCAAAATAAAAAGTTGGCAACTCTGTGTTTAACCCCCCACCCTTTTAGCTTTTTACCCGACCTACAAAACCCAGAAGTTTAGTAACTACTAAGTTAGAGAACCAAGAGTAGTTTGGTAGAGTATGGGGCCACCCTTGGGCAGCTGGAGTGGGTAGGGCCAGAGGAGCAGACAGGTCAGGTCCTGCAGAGCCTTGGAAACCATGGTGTTGGACTTGATCCTCAAATCTTTGAAGGGTGTGACACAATTAGATTTGCATTTTAGAAAGAGGACTTAAGTGGTTGGGTGAAGAAGGAATCAGAGAAGGGTGAAATTGGAGGCAGGAGATGAGCTGGGAGGCTCTTGCCGGTATCAGTGAAGATTGTGAGCTAAGGCAGCGTAGGAAGCATTAAACCAAAAACCAAACCCAGTGCCGTCGAGTCGATTCCAACTCATAGCGACCCTATAGGATAGAGTAGAACTGCCCCAAAGAGTTTCCAAGGAGCGCCTGGAGGATTTGAACTGGTGACCCTTTGGTTCAAAGCCATAGCACTTAACGACTGCGCCAGCAGGGTTTTGCAGAAAATGCAGAGGATAGGTTTAATTTATACTAAGGAGGTAGAGTTGACAGGGCTCAGCAGCCTACTTGATGAAAAAAGCAAACTTACATTATTATTCTGTGGTTTTAAATTTTGGTGAATGTAGCGTGGTCAAATAAGTGCAAGTCAGTGCATTTCTCAGAACTCTTAAATGGATTGATTTAAACGATTGTAGAGTAGTGTGAATGAGCATCTGTGCCACATAGTCCCTCAAAGACAAAGAGGAACTCATTAAAATGAGATCGGAGAGTTAATCCATCTTGACACATAAGTACCCATTCATGAAAAGCTATGCCATGTGAGTCAGAAAATGCTGATTTCATTCATTTTATTACATATATAACTCCTTGGGAGAATGCTGGCTAGTGAAAATTCAGGGTATTTCTAAGTTTTTTGGACTTTAGTTTTTTAGGGCTCAAATATTTTGTATTTGTATTTTGCTGAATATTTTGTAGAATAATAATTTACATATCGTGCTTGTTTTACAGAGCGACCTTTGGTAGAGGGTTGGTGTGACATGCCAGCCTTAGCTCAAGAGCCTAAGAATTTCAGAATCTTTTTGCAATTTAATGAACTCTTGGAAAGGATTTTAGAACATAATTGATTTTCAGCTACTGCTTTTGCCTTACTTCCCCCACAAAAATATGAATAAAGGTTGACTAATAAACGGTCTATTCCTACGGCTTCTCTGTGTGTTTGATGAGTTTATAGTTAAGATTTTCTGTTGGCACGGCTTAAAATCAGGCATGTTTTCCAAGAGAGGTCAAGATATAGTGAATTGTCTTTGGTAATAGACTTTTCTTCAACATATAACTTTGCTATTATAGGTTCATCTTTACTTTTTGTGTTATACCATGTTCTTTCTTAATATCAAGAAACAGCGATATACAATTTCGTGGACGCTTATGGGAAGGATTCGCTATAGAAGAGGAGTTAGTGCAATTTTGATTTATGGGATTTATTAACATTCATGGGCATTCATTATGTGTCTCAAAAACCCACAGGAAGAAGGGTTGATTATAGGGGGGATGGAGCATCTCTATGCTGTGGTTTTTCAAGATAACATGAGATTTTTCAACCATTGGTGTCAAGTTGTCACTTCCTAGCAAGTAAAAGTGTAGAGAGCAATATCTACTATTGTATGTTTGTTTTACTTAGCAGAGTAAAGATACAGTATTGTCTGTTTTGATTTTGGTGTCTTATACCTCCTTTGTATTACTACAAAGCATTTCAAATGCATTTAAAATTTCTCTTATATCCCATGTCCAGTGTAGCATTAAAATGGATACTGAAGATCTGTAGGGTTCAACAGAAACTCTCAGTATGCCCCCTAATTACCTAGGGTTTGGGGGATCTGTAGATTACTCACTTTTCAAGCAAATTAGCAGTGTTTTAAAATAATAACAAAACCAAAAACAAATTCTGTTAGATTTTACCTAGTATTTTGGTTATTTCTACCCAGAATATCTTTCAGCATGTCTGAAAGATTTGCTAATTTTTCTCTCTTGAAAAAGTAATTTGGCTTTGTGAGGCCTTTCCTCATTTTTTAAATATGGGCTGATAGCTTTTCTCACAGTCTGCCTCCACCATCAGTGTGGCGCTCCAAAGTGGAAATGTTATAGCCATCTTTGGTTCCTTCGCTTTCCCTTGATTCCTTAGACATAGATATAGCTAGGATTTGATTCTCTCTCTGTTCTCCCCTGCCAGTACTGTATTCTAACACCTTGCTTGCTACATACAGTAGGCTCTCAGTTGGCCATACAGCCTTTAGTTTTTCTCGTGACTAATTCAATTTGCTTACTACTGCCAAAGTCGTCTTTTGAAAACATCCCCTTTGATTGTATAACCTTGTCCACACACACACATGGTTCAGAAACTCTCCTTTGTTCCTTCTTTTATAAGGTATCAAGCCTAATTGCACCAAATCCAAAGTTGAAGTTGGATTTGAATACTGAATAGGTACCCTTTTGCCCTATCCTGCTGGCCAAGGTCCCTCTTCCAGACCTCCAGGGCCACTGTGGTCACAGCTGCCTTCTAATTGCTGCGTCTCTGGCAACTCTTATGGAGACTACAGTTTTAGAAAGAGAGTCATCTGTTGTAGTTTTAAGGTGTAAAATACTGAGTCATTTTGCTACATGTGGCTACCCTGGAAGAGAGCAGAATCCGTCTACAGATGCAGAATGGTGGTAGCCAGGAGCACCCTCGGAATCACTGCTGTCAGTTTACTGCTTCATTAAGTCCCTCGTGAGCATTCAGCACGCGCCTGTCTCACTGTAGCATGAGGTGGGGATACACGGGTGAGCCGGATGACATAGATTGTGACCTCCCGTGGTTTACAGAGCCAAGAACAATACTAAACCTGTATAATTCCTCTAATGATACCACCCAGATCCTGCCTAATGGGAGGACCCAGATTGTTGGATTGCTCAGACTAACTTTCAAGGCTGGACTCGGTTTCTTCTCTTGCCTGTGAGTAACTCAGGGTGAGGAGCAGGTAACACTGTTGATGCTGGTAGTCGGGGACGCACTCGGCCTCTCTGATCTTGTGGTGTGTTACTGTTCCTGGTGCCTCCTGGTGGGCTTCTGACCTCTGCACTGAGAATGTGTGTCATTTTCTCTCCTCTTTTCTAGTCCTCGTTCTGTCTTTCTCTTATGTGCTTATATGACCTTTTCTAAACACCTCCTCTAGGCTAAGTACTATATATATTCAAACGAAAAGTATTGTAGGTATTTACAAAATCAAAGATAATTTTTTTTTATTGTCCTTTAAGTGAAAGTTTACAAATCAAGTCAGTCTCTCATACAAAAATTTATATATACCTTGCTATGTACTCCTAGTTGCTCTCCCCTAATGAGACAGCATACTCCCTCTCTCTACCCTGTATTCCCTGTGGCCATTCAGCTAGCTTCTGTCCCTCTCTGCCCTCTCATCTGCACTCCATACAGGAGCTGCCTACGTAGTCTGATGTGTCTACTTGAGCCATGAAGCTCACTCCTCACCAGTATCATTTTCTATCCCATAGTCCAGTCCAATCCCTGCATGAAGAGTTGGCTTTGGGAATGGTTCCAGTCTTGGCCTAACAGAAGGTCTGGGGACCATGACCTCCAGAATCCTTCTAGTCTCAGTCAGACATTAAGTCTGGTCTTTTTATGAAAATTTGGGGTCTGCATCCCACTGCTGTCCTGCTCCATCAGAGATTCTCTGTTGTGTTTCCTGTCAGGGCAGTCATCGGCTGTAGCCAGGCACCATCTAGTTCTTCTGGTCTCAGGCCGATATAGTCTCTGATTTATGTGTCCCTTTCTGTCTCTTGGCCTCATAATTACCTTGTGTCTTTGGTGCGCTTCATTCTTCTTTGCTCCAGGTGGGTTGAGACCAATTGATGTGTCTTAGATAGCCGCCTTTTACTTGGATCCACCATGAACAGCCATGGAAACAGCAGTCAAGAAATCAAAAGATGCATTGCATTAGGTAAATCTGCTGCAAAGGACTTCTTCAAAGTGTTGAAGAGCAAAGCTGTCACCCTGAAGACTAAGGTGCGCCTGACCCAAGCAATGGTATTTTCAGTCGCATCATATGCTTGTGAAAGCTGGACAATGAATAAGGAAGACCGAAGAAGAATTGACGCCTTTGAATTGTGGTGTTGGTGAAGAATATTGAATATACCATGGACTGCCAAAAGAATGAACAAAACTGTCTTGGAAGAAGTGCAGCCAGAATGCTACTTAGAGGTAAGGATGGCGAGACCGCGTCTTGCATACTTTGGACGTGTTGTCAGGAGGGATCAGTCCCTGGAGGAGGACATCATGCTTGGCAGAGTACAGGGTCAGCAGAAAAGAGGAAGACCCTCAACGGGGTGGATTGACACAGTGGCTGCAACAACGAGCTCAAGCATAACAACGATCATAAGGATGGCTCAGGGCCAGGCAGTGTTCCATTCTGTTGTGCATATAGTCGCTATGAGTCAGAACCAACTTGATGCCACCTAACAACAACGACAACATATATATATAGAGAGAGAAAGAGACAGAGAAATTTATACGAAGGAAATGGCTCACACTGTTGTAGAGGGTGGATGTCCCAAGTCCATGGGTCAGGCATCAGGCCGGAGGCTTCTTTTGACTCACGTTACCTGCAGGGACTGATGATCCCAAGGTTGGCAGGTCAGGTGGCAGGTTGCTGGCTCACGGGTTGTGGAAGCTGAGGAATCCAAGATTGGCAGGTAATATGGCAGTCTGCTGGCTCAAGTCCCAGGAACTGGGGTTCAGATGATAAGTTGAATGCAGAATCCAGAGCAGGGCAAAAGCCAGTGAGCTTTGCCAGAAAGTCCATGTATATTGGATACAGGCCATACCCACAAGGAAACTCCCTTTCAGCTGATAGACTGCTCATAGCAGATCTCATCCTAGAGGAGATTACATTATATCAGATCTCATCATGGAAGTGATTACGTCATAACTGCCACGTCACTGAGAATCATGGCCCAGCCAAGTTGACTCACAGCCTTAACCGTCACAGATGTCTGTGACAGACCGCCTAGAATAGAAGGTCTAGAATGTAAGAAAACGATTTGCAGACACAAAATAGTGCTCATTAGTAATAAAAATACTCAGATTTAAGGCCTCTTGGGAGTTTCTTTCCCTAAAGGCTTTTGCTTCTAATTATTGATAAAGACAACAATTCCGTGTTTTCATGTATTCTGTTTTTGTAATTTCTCACCTGCCATATGTATCACATTCAACCTTATTTTATAGATTAAAAAAACCACCGAAGATATTGCACTTGATGGTTATTTTTTAAATTCTAAACCGTGGAGACCTTCACAGCCTTTGGTTGGAGAGATGTGACCCATCTGGTTGAAATGCTGAGGGGCAATCACGGTAATAAGCACACCTTGCTAAAAGCACATGACTGCAAATGACCAGAATGGCTGGTAATGTTTTTAAAGCAGGAATGCCATTAAAGCCCAAGGGGTTGAAATAAAAAACATCCACACCTCTTCTCCAGCATGGAGCTATGGAAAAAAAAGAAAACAAAAAACCATAGTGTCTGTGGTTCAGCCAGGTTGTTGACATCTGATAAAGCAGGCTCATTCACAGGAGGAGTGGACCCCAGGCTGGGCAGCCCCCAGCTCAGCTCCTGGCCGCTGTAATGCACTGCCACAGCTTCCCAACAGCAGCTCTGTCTGTCTGTAGGGGGCAGCCCCCTGCAGATATCACAGTGTAGCGTGAAGATTTGGTGGTGTTTATTTACTGTATGTGATCTGAATGCATGTAATGGGAACCCGACAGTTCGTTCTCATTACTGATAATCATAGAAAAATCAAATAATCATAAACAAATGGGCTTTTTTTTCCCTTTCAGTGTTTTCCAAGAATTTCTGCAACAGTCTTAATTCTTAAATGAATTAGAGACATTTTTGCCCGTTAAACAAATCGTTGTAAAAGCTACAAAAGAACATTGACTGACTGACATCCTATTGCTCCAAGTTTGTTAGTTTGCAGGTCGGTCGAGGCCGCCTTCCTTCTCTCTGTATCAATGTGCAGTGTGTGATCTGTTAGACAAGTATTCCGTGAAAACTCAGGGTCTTCAAAATTCAGTGGCTCCCCACCTCCAGCGTTACTTCAGTGGTGGCAAAAATAACAATTGTCCCCTGGGAAATGAAGCTCATTGCTATGGTAACTAATGAAGGTTGCATCATCCTAGGGCACATTTTTCAGAGCCTGGATTTCAGCATGGGTAGACGCCCCATCTTATTTTATTCAGTAGCTTAGCAACCTGGGGTGTGCTATTTGTTGCCACCCCCAGTTTCCCTGTCCTCTTGGAAAAGTGACCTATATAGATAGCTTTCATTGTAGGCCCGTTTTCACTGTGGGTTTAGTTCAGTTCTTAGGTATGTTCACAACGACCTTATTTTCTGGACCAAAATTCAGGACACATCCTGTGTCTGTAAAGTAAAAAGGGATTTTTCTTCTACCTCCGTGGCTGCCCACTCTGAGGTCTTTTTCTCTCTGAAGCCCATAACTGTTGGTATTATTCAGGGCTTTGTCTTTGGCCCTCTTTTCTTCTTACTCACTCTTGACTTAGCTATTGCTTATGTGCCGATGACTTCCAAATCTTAATTTTCAGCTCAGGTCTCATTCCTGATGGCCTTAACTAGACCTTTCCCGAACGCAGCATGTTCAGAATGGGCTCAGCATAGCCCCCCACAAACATCACTTATTGATGACTGGTACTAGTGTTCACCCAACACCCCTCATCCAGTCAGCCCCCAAGTCCAGATGATTCTACTTCCTAAGGAAAATCTGCCCTTTCTCTCTTTTAGGCTCTCATCTTATTTTAGCCTGCTTTACTTCCCATAGCCTCCAAACTGGCCTTTCTTCTTTCAGGCTTCCTACAGACGAACAAACAAACGAGAGTGTGTTTCTGGCCTCTTATCCTCCGTGGTTCCCATGTCCTTGACGTCAAGTGCACGGTCTCTAGCATGACGTACCAGGCCCTGGTGACCTGCCCGCTCCTGTCCAGGCTCGTTTCTTGTTACGCCCCACCTTGCACCGTCCCCTGCTGACTCTCACCTCTTGTGCTGAGTATCTGCTCCTCCTGCCAGGAGCACGCTCCCATAGTAAATGCCTACTCATCATTTCAGACTGTTGTTTCTGGAAGCTTCTCTGACATCACTTAATCCCTAGCTTTGTAGTCAGAGTTTAGGCCCCATGTGCTTTTCTAGCTCTCACCTTGCCTTACTGTAATGTGCTGCTGCCTGTCTGCCTCCCCCAGTGGACTTGGAGCTGCCTGAGAGCAGAGGTGTGCTAGTTGGTCCTTGTGCCTCCAGACCATTTCACATACTAGTACCTGTGGGTGTGTAATAAATGCTTATTGAATAAATTAATGAATTGACCAGTCAATGAATGATTGCCCTTGTGGGGCACTAGGGCAGAATTCCTAACTTCTAGAATTTAATTGTCTTGGAAAATCCAAGTTGTTCCAGACCCTGTAGTTCATTGTCCTTATCAGTATAAGTAGACTCTTAAAGACTGTGAGAGTATAGGGCAAAGCGTATGTTTTCCCTGGTTAGGATGTGGGTCGGGGTGCGGGGGGGGCATATACATACGAGTGTGTGTGTGCATATACATATAGATAACTATATTTTTATACATTCAGTTCAGCAACTGAATGTGCGTGTTTCTCTGTGTGTATACGCACACATACACATGTACGTATGTATATGTCTAAACATATACTTATGTATATACGTATTCATATTTATGTGTTATATATTCAGTTTAGAAACTGAATATATGTGTTTGTGTGTGTGTACAAGGGGCCCTGATGCCACAGAGGTTAAATAAGAGCTTGGCTGCTAAATGAAAGGTCAGTGGTTTGAACCCCTAGGAGAAAGATGTGGCATTGGGCTTCTGTAAAGATTACAGCCTTGGAAACCCTATGGGGCAGTTCTCTCTGTCCTTTAGGGTTGCTATGAGTTGGAATCCACTCTACGGCAGTGGGTTTGGTGTTTTGGTTTGGTGTGTGCATACACAGTTGAGTGCGGCAACTGTGTCTGACTACACCCTACTGCCAGTTTAGGTGCCTCAGCACAGTTCAAAACAAGAAAGTCAAGATGGGGATCTCACAAGAAGTGGGCGTCTGACTCCCCTGCTTGACTGAATGTTTGAATTAAGCCTGTCTGTGTGGTCCTAGTGGCTGCTGGGCCAAGAGCGGCTCTGGAGGAGATGGTATCCACCCTAGTTGAGGCTGTAGCTGAGGCAGGCATGGGGTTCAGTTCTTTGGAGGGAGTTGAGGTGGGATGGGAGGCAGAGTGGGATTACCCTTCACTTTCTTACTTATTTAGGGTACTAGCAGGGGCTGGAATTGTAAGGAAAAATAAGGGTTTATAGTTGGGTCATAGCTCACCCCAGCATGGTTTACGGATTTCTGTGTATCAGCCCCACTTCTTTGGTGCCTTTCTGTACAAGGCCTCTTGGGAGATATAGTCAGAGAACTGCTGACCGTTGCGAGATGGGTGGTGGCGGCTGTAGGCAGGTATTTTTGACTGATTCTTTTAACTTTTCACAAACAGTGAGCACCAGTTTTGGACCTAATGTGGTGGTTGGTCCTGGGCACAGATGTCAAGTATGATAAAATGTGGTTCCTTCTCTGACTGTATTTACAGCTTAGTCATGGAGGCAAACTAGTACGTAATCATAGTGGGGTTTTGGTGTATGCTATGATTTACCTAACATTTGTTTTAACTTAAAACAAAAACAAAAAGCCTATTTAGGTTTAAGAAATAAGGGCCAGTGTTTAGATGTAGTTTTCACCTGTTGAACTGTGGTCAGCTGCATCCAGTCTAGAATAAGACTATGGTGTTTCCAAAGCAACCCTACTGCTACACTGGCTGAGGTGGCCGTGGGGAGCACATGTGGTTCTCCCGATGCTTCCACCTGTGCTGAGAGCTTGGGAGAGAGGACGAGGCAGAGAAGTCAGGACAGGACAGTGCAGTGCACGGGGCCTTATGTGGGGGGCCAAGGAACAGTTTCCTGCATTTCAGCTGAGTCCTGCATTTCCTTCTCTGACACACTGACCTCTACTGGCTGAAGTATGACAGCTAATCACAACTGTTATTTTCTAAAATATTTTTTCAAGGATAAAGTTTCTCACTTACTACTAAAAGCATTCAGGGTTGCTTTTAAAATAATGATTCCCAGAAAAGTTAATTTTTACCTGTAGGCTTTGTACAGTGGAATTTATGTTTATCTGAGTAATTCTCAGCCATCCAAACTGCACTTTTGATTTCCAGGATTCAGTACCTTTTTTTTCTTTTTAAACTGTTTTATCTCTGAAGAATAAGAGATCAGATATTTTTATATAATTTTATTTTTAGATTTAAAAATCTGTAAATTATTCTTCATGCATGTTGGTGTAAGGAAGGCAGTATATTTAGTGAAGAGAGCACAGAATTTAAAATGAATTCATCACTCAGAAGCTCAGGCAAATCATTAGGCCCTCTGGGCCCCCGTGTTTGTCCAGAATGATCGTTTCTGTTTCACAGGACTAATGCATATGCAGAGTGGTTTTGGGGCTGTAATTTTATATTTTGTTTGTTGGTATTATCAAAAGTAAAACTAAGAGTATTTTATTATCCTTTTGACCTGTACAGATTTAAAATTGTAAACCGTGTGTGTGCCTTTTTTAACTGGGATTTTTAGAAACACTATTACTTAAATATACATATATGTAAGTAATACTTTATAAGTCTTGAGTCTGGAAGACCACAGGCATCGATCGCTTCAGCTAACATTACGACAATATAAGAAGCTGCGTGCACATAGCCTAGGTGCTGACTGCAGCTCTGATCCTCACGGGAGATGCTACTCGTAATCTCCACTCAGATAACCTACAGGTATTTTAAACTCAGTAGGTCTTAAAACAAAATTCGCTGTGACTGTCTTCCCATATTAGGGAAGCGGTTCTGTAGAGTGAGGTGGCTTGAGAACACAGTCTCTGAAGTTAGACCACCTAGATGCAAATTTGTGGCTCTCTCTGTGCCTCAGAGTGCTCACCTATAATATGGGGATAATAAGCATATCTACCTTGTGAGATTGTTGGGAGACAACCTGGGAGAACAGTTTCCTCAGAAGCCAGTTAGACTTCTATCTGGTTGCTTCCAGTAGGGTCCGTAAGCAGGTAAACTCTGCCAAAGATCTTACGTAGCCTGAGGACAATTGTCCTCAATTTATTGGCCTAGTCCTTTGCCCATCACTCCCACATCAATAAAACTGATGCCCAGGAAGAAGGGGAGAATGAATTTAGGGTAGGCAGCCAGCAGTCTGCCACATCCAGCCGCTCCCCACTTTAACTCACCCAACAAATATCTATCATGCATCTACCATGTACCATGAACTCTGCCAGGCTCTGAGTAGACACTACAACCAAAACCCACTGCCATCGAGTTTATTCCAACTCATAGTAACCCTACAGAACAGAGTAGAACGGCCCCATAGAATTTCCTAGGCTGAAAATCTTTACGAAAGCAGACTGCCACATCTTTCTCCTTTGGAGTGGCCAGTGGGTTTGAACTGCCAACCTTTTGGCTAGTAGTTGAGTGCTTTAACCACTGTACCACCAGGGCTCTGGTGAATAAGAAAAATACATTCTTTATCCTCACAAACCTTAGTTTCTAGTGAAAGAAACAGATAATAAACACTTCTACAGAAAGGCAGATCAAATAACAGATTGTGGTATGTGCCAAGAAGGAAATAAATGAAGTTATGTAGTGGATAATGCCATCATCTCTCAAGAGTCAGCACCTCCTGGGAAACCTTCCTGAACGTGCCTTTCCTGCCACATATGAATTAGGTGCTTTCCCTACATGACCTTACATAGATATAAAATAGCTCCTAGCTCTTATCCTGGGCCATTGTAATTATGTGTTTACTTGTTTGTCCAGATGCAAATCCTGCACAATGCCTGGCACATAGCAAGTGCTAATTGTTGTTGGTAGTTGCCGTGAAGTTGATTCCAACTCATGGTGACCCTCTGTGTACAGGGTAGAACCATACTGCATAGGTTTTCGAGACTGACCTTCAGAAGCAGATTGCCAGACTTGTCTTCTGAGGAGCCTCTGGATGGGTTTGAACCACCAAACTTTGGCTAGCAGTCAAGGGCTTAACTATTGGGGCCACCCAGGGACTCCTAGTAGGTGCTCAGTACATGTTAAATCAATGCATAAAGAAATGAATGTCATTTACAGGATACCTTTTTTTTTTGTAGACTGAACGTGAAATTCCTTATGTAAAGGATTATAATTTTCACTATGTTGGAAAAGAAGGAAAGCTTTATGGATCTTGGACCCTCCCAAGCTATGGTTGATAAATCCATTTGTAAAACAGTAGTGATGATGGTGATAATAATTGTGGACAGTTACTGAGTGGTTGCTATATGCCAGATACCACGTGAAGAACCTTACATTTAATCCTTATTACACCTTTATGAAATAAGTTCTAATTATAATTCTTATTTTTTTTACTAATTAGGAACTTTCAGGTATCTAAAGACACCTCAGACTCAAATGTTCAAAAGAGGACTCATGATTCTCACCCTAAACCTGGTCCTTTTCTGGTGTACCTCATCTCGGTGAATGACAGCATCATCCATGTGGTTGGACAGATCTAAAACCAAAATGTTAATCTTTGACATTACTTACCCTCATTTTCTCTATTAGTTAGCATATATTCCGTTGCTGGTAACAAAATCCATCTAACAATATCCTAAGCAAATAAGAAAGTAAATTATCTCACAAAAAAGTCTAAATGTGATCTGAAGGATTGGTGGCTCAACAGTGTTATTAAGGCCAGGCTCTTTCTGGTCTTTATTGCTGCCATCTTCAGCGTGACAGTGTATGTCCTCAGTCTTGTTGCCTCATGATTAAAGATGGCTGCCTCAACTCCAGGCGAAGTCTATATGGATTCCTTTTGGATAGTAATCTCAATGTTAGAGTGTTGTATTGGTATATATTGTAAAAAGAACTTGTTCAAGACAGTGAATGTTGATTCACTTAAACAAAGAAAGGGTAGGTGGTTGTCATGGATTGAATTGTGTCCCCCCAATATATGTGTCAACTTGGTTAGAACATGATTCCCGGTATTGTGTGGTTGTCCTCCATTTTGTAATTAATATAATTTTACTATTTATTGTAAATCCTAATCCCTACTTGTGGTTAATAAGGCAAGATTAGTTTATGTTAAAGAGGATTAGGGTGGGATGTGACACCCTTGCTCAGGTCACATCCCTGATCCAATTTAAAGGAAGTTTCCCTGGGGTGTGGCCTGCACTACCTTTTATCTTACAAGAAGTAAAAGGAAAGGGAAACAAGCAGAGAGTGGGGGGCCTCATACCATCAAGAAAGCAGTGCCAGGAGCAGAGCGCGGTTTTTGAACTTAGGGCTCCTAAGCACAGAAGACCCTAGTCCAGAGGAAGATTGATGACAAAGACCTTCCCCTAGAGCCAACAGAGAAAGTCTTCCACTGGAGCTGACACTCTGAATTTGGACTTCTAGCCTACTAGAGTGTGAGAAAGTGAATTTCTCTTTGTTAAAGCCATTCACTTGTGGTATTTCTTTTACAGCAGCACTAGATAACTAAGACAGTGGTTAAAGAAGAAGAAGGTGTAGACTCCCTATATGGAAGGAGCTGACACATTGTTCTTCATTGCTGTGAAGTCGATTCCAGTGCATGGAGACCCAATGTGTTGGTGAATGAGAAAAACATGTAAATACCTGAGAGAAGGCAGTGAGTTAAGTGCTGCACGGAGGCACACAGGATGAGGAAGAACTGTTTCTAACTGAGGGGACTGGGGGTGGAAAGGACGTACCTAGAGAAGGCTTCATGGAAGAATTGACTTTCAACTATACCGTGAGTGGGCTGCACACATACTCCAGCTGAAAGGCCCCGTTGTGATCTGAATGCACACATTCTTTATAACGTAGGGCTTCCGGTTGGTCACAGGTGAAGAAGCTGTACCACCTGTCTTTACTGCTGTTTGAACATTTCTAGTGAGTCCCTCTTTAACTTTTTATGTAATGAAGCAACATGGAATATTCTGTCCTTATTAATACTCAGTTCCACTAGATTGGAGTATATTGAGAATTTTGTCTTTCAAATTATTTGCTATTACACCTGTCCATCTCAAAAATGAAAGCAATTAGGAGACTCTTTTTTTTTTTTTTTTTTTATTCAAGATGGCAGACTAGTCAGACACACAATGCTGTACCTCTATAGCAAAGACCCAAGAAACAAAGTGTAACAGATACAGATGACAGCCCTGGAACCCTGAGCATCAAATGAAAGAATATAGAATTAGATCAAACACTGATCGGAAGAAGAAATTGAACGACAACAGCAAATGAGGGAGATAGGGAGTGGTGGTACCCTGCCAGCCACTGGCTCATCAGGGCCATTTTGAGACAAAGGCAGCAGTGACCGTGGTTAAGGAGCATAGGAAAACAACACAGAACTCCCAGTAGGTGACAGAGAAACTGTGAAGACACAACTGGAGTGAAGCAAGGATTGAACTGGAGCTAAGGAGGGAAAGTAAAGGAAGGAGGATGGGAGCTTCAGGGATCTCAGCATACACAGAACAGGGAGAGAGCCAGGATCAAGAGACAGGGCGACTCTCCAGCAGCAGTACCTGACTAGTAGGGCAAGTGATGAATGTGGAGCAAAAACGAGGCCCTCCTCCCATTTTTCTTTTTTCTTTTTCTCTCCCCCACCTCCCAGCTGCCTACTTTGCCCCACTCTGCACCAGAGAAAGTACCTACACTCCTCTCAGCCACCTGCCCACCCCCCTGCCCCACTCACCAGAGAGAGCACCTCCATGGCTCCTGGTTGTCTGTCTCATCCCTCCTCTACGTAGAGATTGCCTGCATGACCCTTGGCTGCCCACCCCACCCCTCACTTGCTGGAGGAAGAGCATTTGTGTGGCCCCTGGCCGCCCACTGTGATATATATCAAAGCAAAACAAAATTATAAACAAAATAACGCCTTAATACCTTGAAGACAGCAGACAGTATCAAATCATATAAAGAAACAAGACAAGCAAGCACAACCAAGTGACCGAAATAAAGGGGCACAAAACCTTGCGGAAGAGATGGTGATAGAACTGCCTGATAAGGAATTCAGAAGGCTCCCTCAAAGGAAAACAGATAAAACCCTAGAAGAATTCAGGAAAACAATACAAGAACAAAATGAAAAATTAAATAGAAATCATACAATTAGAAATCAAAAGATTAACAATAAAATACCAGAAATAGATAACCGAATCAAAGGCCATTAAAGTAGAATGGAAGCAACGGAAGAAAATTAGTGAGATAAAGGACAAGTTCCTTGATAACCTGTTTGCCAACCAAGATAGAGAAATCTCAAAAGTAAAATAATGCTACAGAACCAAAAACAGAGCACCAAATGTCAATCTGTAAGAGATGACAACCTCAAAACAAAAAAGAGGAACAAATGTTGTAGACATAAAATTTCCATATGGAGAGGAAGTCATGGTGATATCAAGAAATAACAAACTGTTTTAAATGTAGAAAGATAAAGGTGAACGTCAGAGTAACCACAAAAAGTTCATAAACCTACTCACCAGAATAATGAAGAAAACCGTAAAGACTCACTAAACACAAAATCAACAACGAAGGAAATGAAAATACATAAATAAAAAGAACTCAGCATAGAAAATTAAATGGAACAAAGAAAACAGCAACATCACAACAAAAAGCATAACAAAATGACAACAGTAAATTCATACCTGTCGACAGTCACACTGAATGTAAATTGTGTAAATGTACTAGTCAAGAGACAGAGAGTGGCAGAATGGATAAAAAATATGACCCATCAATATGCCGTCTACAAGAGACACACTTTAGACACAAGGACATAAATAGGTTAAAAACCAAAGGATGGAAAAAAAATATCATTCAAATAGTTACCAAAAAAAGAGTAGAAGTGGTAATATTAATCTCTGATAAAATAGACTTTACATCAAAATCTACCATAAGAGATGAATGAGGGAGGGATATTATATAATGATTAAAAGGACAATCCACCAAGAAGACATAACCATAATAAATATGTATGCATCCAATGACAGAGCTCCAAAATACATAAAAAAAAAGGCTCTAGCAGCATTGAAAAGAGAAATTGACAGCTTCACAATAATAGACTTTGATATGCCACTTTATTTACTTTTAAAAATATTTACTTTTATTGTACTTTAAATGAAGGTTTACAGAACAACTAGTTTCTCATTAAACAGTACACACGTTGTTTTATGACATTGTTTAACAACCCCACGACATGTCAACACTCCCCCTTCTTGACCTTGGGTTCCCAGTTATCAGCTTGCCTGTCCCCTTCTGTCTTCTAGTGCTTGCCCCTGGGCTGGTGTGCTGCTCCTTTAGTCTCCTTTGTTTTATGGGCCTGTCTGATCTTTGGCTGAAGGGTGAACCTCAGGAGTGACTTCATTACTGAGCTAAAAGAGTGTCCAGGGGACATATTCTCAAGATTTCTGCAGTCTCTGTCAGGCCAGTAAGTCTGGTCAATTTTTGTGAGTTAGAATTTTATTGTACATTTTTCTCCAGCTCTGTCCAGGACCCTCTACTGTGATTCCTGTTAGAGCAGTCAGTGATAGTAGCTGGGCACCATCTAGCTATATTGGACTCAATCTGGTTTAACACACCACTTTTGATGAAGGACAGAACAAATAGAAAGAAATTAACAAAGATACAAAAGACCTAAGTAACACAATTAACCAACTTGACCTCAAAGACAAAGAACCTTCCACCCAGCATCAGCACAGTATACATTCTTCTCCAACGTACATGGATCATTCTCCAGAATAGACCTCATTATAGGCCACAAAGTAAACCTCAGTAAATTCAAAAACATCCAAATAATACAAAGCATCTCTGACCACAGTGCTACAAAGCTAGAAATCAGTAACAGGAAGAACAGGGGAAGAAAATCAGATACATGGAAACTGAATAACACCTTGCTGAAAAACCACTAGGTGACAGAAGAAATTAAAAATGAAATAAAAATTCTTAGAATCAAATGAGAATGAAAACAACATACCAAAACCCATAGGACACAGCAAAAGCAGTGCTCAGAGGAGAATTCACAGCAGTAAAAACACATCAAAAAAAGAAGACAGGGCCAAAATCAATATTTTACCCCTACAGCTCAAACAGAGAAGCAACAGCAAAAGAAGCCCACAGTCACCAGAAAAACGGAAATAACAAAGAGCAGAGCAGAAATAAATGAAATAGAAAACAGGAAAACAAAAGAAAGAATCAACAAGACTAGAAATTGGCTCTTTGAGAGAATTAATAAAATAGACAAAACACTGGTCAAACTGACAAAAGAAAAGAATGAGAAGACACAAATAACCAAAATAACAAATGAGATGGTACATTACAACAGATCAACTGAGATAAACAGTATTATAGTAGAATACTATAAAAAGCTGTACTCCAACATTTTGAAAACCTGGAAGAAATAGACAGATTTCTGTAAACACATTACCTACCTAAAATAACACCAACTGAAGTAGAAAATTTAGACAAACCCATGATAGAAGAAGTAACCGAAAAAAAATCATTAAAAAACTCCCCAAAAAAGAAACCCCTGGCCAGACGGCTTCTGGAGAATTCCACCAGGCATTCAGAGAAGAGTTGACACCAATCCTACTGAAACTATTCCAGACCATAGAAAAGGAAGGAATACGCCCAAATTGCATAACCCCGATACCAAAGCCAGGCAAAGACACTACTAAAAAAGAAAATTATAGATTAATATTCTCAGCAAAATCTTAGCCAACAGAATTCAACAGCATATAAAAAAATAATATACCCCAACCAAGTGGGATTCATACCAGCTGTGCAAGGGTGGTTTAACATTAGAAAATCAATGAATGTAATTCACCACGTAAGTAAAACAAAGGAAAAGAATCCCACGATCATCTCAATCGGCAGAAAAGGCATTTGATAAAGTCCAACACCCCTTCTTGATAAAAACTCTCAGCAAAATAGGAATAGAAGGGAAATTCCTAAAAATAATTAAGGGCATATATACAAAACCAATATGCCCTTAATTGTTTTTAGGAATTTCCCTCTTTTCCTGTTTTGCTGAGAGTTTGGTGGCACAGTGGTTAAGAGCTCAGCTGCTAACCAAAAGGTCAGCAGCTGCTCCTTGGAAACCCTGTGGGGCAGTTCTCCCCTGTCCTGTAGGGTTGCTATGAATCGGAATCTACTTGACAGCAATAGGTGATGCAAAACCAGCAGCCAACGTTATTCTTGATGGAGAGAAACTGAAAGCATTCCCCTTGAGAAGGGGAACTAGACAAAAAAAAACACCACTTTTATTCAGTATTGTACTAGAAATCCTAGCTAGAGCAGTAAGGCAAGATAGGGAAATAAAAGGCATCCACATTGATAATGAAGAAGTAAAACTATCCCTATTTGCAGATGACATTATCCTATATATAGAAAAATCCCAGAAACTGCAAGAAAGCTACTGGAACTAATAGAAGGATTTAGCAAAGTGGTGGTGTACAAGATACAACAATTGGTCACTTCCTATCTGGAGCAAAGAAGAGTGAAGAAAACCAAAGACTCAAGGAAACAATTAGTCCAAAGGACTAATGGACCATGTCAATCCCAGTCTGCATTATCCTGAAACTAGAAGAACTAGATGATGCCTGACTACCACTACTGACTCCCCTGAACGGTCTGACCAGGGCCACAATAGTAGATCACGGACAAAGTGGAAGAGAAGTGTGTAACACAGTTCAAACTTGTAAATAAGACCAGACTTACTGGTCTGGAAGAGACTAACTTGGAACTGAATTCACTCCTGGAGATCACATTACAGGCCTATAAAATGAACAATAATACTAATACCAGTGAGGAACAGACATCTCTGAACAGTCAACTATATGAGACCTAAAAGGCAGCATTTGCCCAAAAGCAAACTACAGAAGGATGGTACGGGCAGGAAGGCTGGGTGAGTAGACTCCAGGGAACACCAGGGAGGAAGGAGGGAGAGTGCTGCCACATTCAAAGGTTTGCAATGAATGTCAGGAAACAAACTGTGTATAAGTTATTGAATGGGAAACTAATTTGCTCTATAAACTTTTACCTAAACAACAATATAATGTTCAAAAACAAAAAAGTTTGAAACACTTAGGAGAATTGGCTACAAAACCCTGAGTTTTGCATGTACAGTAGATGTGGTGGGATCACTATATATCACTGCATTTTAAGTGTGCTTGTGCAGAGAAAATGGCCTTTCCTTATTGTGTCTGTAGTTGGTCTATTTTTGACTAGAAAAAAATTTAGTGTATAACAACTTTCCATTTTTTATGATTATGAAATATTTCAGGCATATCAAAAAAGCATAATTATCTGATCTTTTACATATCCAGGTCTGTACAATACAGAAATAGTAAGCAGTTAAAATGCAAATTTGATGGATGAGTTGTGTCAGTGTCAGTGTCCTGGTTGTGCTTTTGTCCTATAGTTTGGAAGATGCAGCCATCGGGGTACATTGTGTGAAGGGTAACGGACCTCTGTGCGTTATTGTGCTTCAGGTGAAGGTCAATAGAGGCTAGCAGTTTCGCATTCAGTAGTTTATACACAGATTGTTTTGTGACAGTGGTTGCAATCCCCACGATGTGTCAGCAGTCTCCCCATTACCACCCAGAGTTCCCCATTTCCATTTGTGTGGTTTCCCTACCCCTTCCTGCCTTCTCATCTTTGCTTTTGGGTATCGGTTGACCTTTTGGTCTCGTGTAAATGATTGTTCTAAGGAGCACTTTCCTCGCGTGTGTTATTGTTTATTTATAGGTCTGTGTGTTATTTGGCCGAAAGGTGTTATCTGGGAATGGCTTCGGTTCCAAGTTAGAGGGGTGTCTAAGGGTCATAGTCACAGGGGTTCCTTCAGTCTCTCAGAACAGTAAATCTGGTCTTTTTTTATGTAGTTGAATTTTATTCTACATCCCCACCCCCTTCCCCCGGCCCCAACCGGGCCCTTCTATTGTGATTCTAGTCAGAGTGGTCGCCCGGGCAACATCTAGTTCTTCTGGTCTCCGGTTAGTGGAGGCTGTGGTTCCTGTGGTCCACAATATAAAATGGGCATATATGCAGCACGTACAAATATATCTGTAAAAATATCCCATATGCCCTCCCACACCTATTCAGCATGCATATCTACTTATGTATTCACTCATAAATTATTGTTTGTTATTACTGTTGCAGGATTGTATGTGTTAAACTATTTACCGTTGTTGACTTTTATTCTTGAGTACCTCTCAGTGTCTTACCTTGCCTTGGTCACGTGTTGACGTCTCCTATATTGTGTACTGTCTTTCCTTTCACCAAAGTTAACACGTGTCTACTCTCTAGTTACTGATTTTCCTTCCCTCCCCCTCCCATCCGTGGTAGCCATTAAAAAATGTTTCTTTCTGTGTATAAACCTTTTCTTGACTATTTACAATAAAACTCATGGCCATCAAGTTGATTTGGACTTAAAGTCACCATGTAGGACAGAGTTCTGTTGTACATAGGGTCACTATGAGTTGGAACCGACTCGACAGCACCTAACGACAACAACAGGGCAGAGTAGAACTGCCCTATATCATTTCCAAGGAGCAGCTGGTGGATTTGAACTGCTGACCTTTTGGTTAGCAGCTGATTGCGTAACCACTGCAGCACCAGGGCTCCATTTGTAATAGTGGTTTCATTCAGTATTTGTTCTTTTGTGATTTGCTTATTTCACTCAGCATATTGTCCTCCAGGAGCCCTCCGAATTCATCCATGTTATGAAATGTTTCAAGGATTCATCATTATTCTTTATCGTTGTGTAGTATTCCACAGTTCGTTTATCCATTCATCCGTTGATGGTCACTTAGGTTGTTTCCATCTTTTTTGCTATTGTGAGTAATGCTGCAATGAACATGAGTGTGCATGTGCCCTGTTATTGTCACGGCTCTTATCTCTCTAGGATATATGCCTAGGAGTGGGATTGCCGTGATCATATGGTATTTCTATTTCTAGCTTTTTGAGGAAGCACCATGCCATTTGTCCATAGTGGTTCTACCATTTTACATTCCCACCAGCAGTGTATAAGAGCTCCAGTCTCCACATAATCTTGTCAGCATTTGTTGTTTTCTGTGTTTTGATCAGTGCCATTATTACCGGGGTGAGATGGTATCTCACTGTGGTTTGTTTTGCATCTCTCTAATGGCTGATGATCGTGAGCATCTCTTCATGTGCTTTTCACTGCCTAAATGTTTTCTTTGGTGAAGTATCTGTTCATGTCCTTTGCCCCCTTTTTTTGACTGAGTGTGTATTTTTGTTTTTGAGTTGTTGAAGTTTTCTATGAATATTAAGGATTAGACCCTTGTTGAATACGTTATAGGCCCCAATTTTTTCCCATTCCGTGGTTTCTCTTTTTCCTCTTTTGGTGAAGTCTTTTGATGAGCATACATGTTTAATTTTTAGGAGATCCCAGTTACCTTGTTTATCTTCTGCTGTTTGTGCATTTTTAATTATGTTTGGTATTCTATTTATGCCATGTATAGGGGTCCCTGGTGTTGTCCCTGGAGCCCTGGTTGCATAGTGGTTAAGAGCTCAGCTGCTAACAAAAAGGTCAGTAGTTCAAATCCACCAACAGCTGCTTGGAAACACTATGGGGCAGTTCTACTCAGTCCTGTAGGGTCACTATGAGTTGGAACTGACTCGGTGGCACCTAACAACAAGGACAACAACAGAGTCGTCCAAATTTTTTCTTCCATAATCTTTATGGTTTTAGGTTTTACATTTAGGTCTTTGATCCATTTGAAGTTAGTTTTTTTGTGTATGGTGTGAGATGAGGTATGGATCTTGTTTCATTTTTCTGCAAATGGATATCCAGTTTTGCCAGCACCATTTGTTAAAGAGACTTTCTCTTCCCCATTTAGTGAATTTCCACCCTTTGTCAAAGATAACTGTTCATAGGTGGATGGGCTATGGATCTGTTGTTGTACCAGTACAAGGCTGTTTTGACTGCCGTGGCTGTATGATAGGTTCTGAGATCAGAGAGTATGAGACCTCCTACTTTGTTCTTCTTCAATAATGCTTTGTTTGTTCAGGACCTCTTTCATTTCCATATGAAGTTGCTGATGAGTTTTTCCATCTCATTAAAGAATGTTGTTGGAATTTGGATTGAGGTTGCAGTATATTTGTAGATCGCTTTAGGTAGTATTAACATTTTCACAACGTTAAGTCTTCCTATCCATGGTCATGATATATTTTTCCACTTAAGTAGGTATAGGGTTGCTGTGCGTCAGGATCAACTCGATGGTAATGGGTTTTTTTTTTTTTTTTGGTCTTGGTTGTGTACTTTTCTTTGTGTAAGTCTTTAATGTCTCTAGTTAGATTTATTCCTTTTTTTAAAAATCTTTTTGATGGCTATTGTAAACGGTCTTGATTTCTTCTTTGGAGTTCTCTTTGTTGGTGTAGAGGAATGCAACTTCTTTTTGTATGTTGATCTTGTTCCCTGCCATTTTTATGAATTCTTCTAAAAGTTCCAGTAACTTTCTTTTGGAGTATTTGTCTAGTCTTTATTCTGGTACCCAGTATGGGAGACCCACTGACTAGCTGAGGAAAAAAAAAGTCCAGTACAGCTTAATACTTAATCCTCTATGATGGCTTAAATTGTCTAGTTTCCAATTATCTCTGGGATAAAAATGCTCATTCCCTTAGTCTGCTTTTTACCCTGGGATAGCTTGGAGTGGAGAGTGAGGTGTGCGGCCAGATGATCTCCTGGTGGGGGGAATTGGCCAGCTCCCCTGATTTGATGTCCCCTGCTTCCTCTGGCCTGAGTGTGTTTGCCTTGCTGCCCTGTACAGATGAAGTCCTGGCTGGTGTAACTCGTTGCCAGGCCTTTCTGGCTGGTCAGAACCTAGTTGTGCTGCCCAGCTGGTTTTGTCTCTCTTTGGCTCCTCTCTCTGAGCTCTCCTGGATTTCTGCCATGTCTCCTTCTGGCCTCCTAGTCTGCAGCTTTACCCACAATCTTTTCTGCAAGATCCCCCTGTTTTTCCATGGTGGGGTTCCATGGCAGGCCCACTGGCTCAGGACATCTGAGCCTTAGATTAGAGCTTACCTTTGCCTGACCACACTTGGAAAATTCTCTCTTAGGGCAGTAACCTAGCTGGCAAAATTGTGGACATACTGTGGAACCCTTGTGTGTGTGTCAGATGCTACATATTCATTTGATTACTTTGCAGTCCCTTCACTAGTAAAATCTATTATGTGCGCAGGCATGTAGATGCTTCCAGCAGACCAAGGCATAGCTGGAAAGACAAAACAAACAACAAAGCAGGAACAATAATAATACTTTTCAGAACACTATCAGTATTACATTATGTTGTACACGTACATCTATGAGGATGGTATTTAGAGAAGCATATGTGGCATGCATTATGTAATTAAGAGATTTGGTTTCTGTATTTTGATTTTTTTCCCATGACTGAAAATACTGTGATTTAATGTATGATGTTTTCTTCTGTTGTAGGACAGTTCGTGTCTGGTTAAAGAGAGACAGCGGACAGTACTGGCCAAGTATATATCATGCAATGCCTTGTAAGTATTTGGATCCCTATCTTAAAAAACCGAACACGCACCCCAACTCCCCTTCCTTCCCAGATTGCCTTCTCTGTATGTTCTACTTGAAGAGGGAAGACTGAAGGATGGGTTATCATTATAATGGAAAGTACCATATTAAGTGGTTTTAGGTTTTCTCAAGCTCTCAATATGTCAAATAAGAAACCTGTTCTGAAATTGACTATATAATCATAATTCCTAAATAAGGTAAATGGAAGAAGGGCTACAGCACAGAGGCTCACTCATTATAGCAGTCTTCTGCTCTTTTCCAACTTTTTCTTGAAAATTTTAATGAAGTACTTCTTTAGACAATTCAAAATTTTGTCCAGTGATTACATTTATGAAGTAAATTTGTTCTTGCATTATTGTTATGTCATTTATCCAAATTCAAGACATTCAGCATTGAATGTTCAGTTCTCAAAAGGATTTGCTTAGAATTCAAAAGTTCTAACTAGAAGTCAATCTCAGTTCTCCAGGGTCTTACACGCAGAGTATGTACCTGCACCAGTAAATAATTAATCTTGCAAATATACTTTAAAAAAAATGTATGAGTGATTCTTAGACTATTCCACTGGCAGAAGTTCCCCTCCAGGAAAAGAAGAGCTGCCTTCCCCCAAACAGGAAATTTCTTTTTAGTCTAGTATTTTATCTTTAAAATTATCTCAGTTTTGGTATCCTGTTTCATGTTTATTTTAATACAAAGTAGTTATTTAAATTCATTATCATTGTATTATTAAATATTCTTACTCCCATCTATCAAATGTTAATTAAAATTGATACCCTAGGAAAGCCCTCTGGTGTATTGTTTGCGCTCGCATACCCTCTGGCTTGCTGCACTGTGAGCCCCAACCCTTGATGCAAGTATCCTGGTTTGAGAAGTACATGCCACAATGTACAGCCAAAGTAGATTCCAGCTAAATTGTAGATGTGATTAAGTTTATGCCTCTGGCAAAAGAATACTGTAATAACTTAAACAATAGTTTGCCTGTTTATGAACAGATGAATTACTAAGGATGCAGTGGTTTCATTGATTTTCAAATTATCTCTGAGTGTTTGCATGTTTTTTGAATTTTGTAGTAAATAGATGATACTTGGTTCAGCGTCGTATTATCATCTATTTACTACAAAATTCAAAAGACATGTGAAGAAGAAACTTCTTGTAATTCTGAGTACTTACATTCTCCCCTGACCTGTTTTGCCACCAGTGAACACCATTATATGGCCTAGGCCCGAGGCGAGCTTTCTTTTTAAGACCTGGCAGTGATGAGGGCTTAAGTAAATGGAAATGGAAAAAAAAATTCTGACTTTTTTCCCCAATTTTAAGTGAAGAAACAAAACTTATCTTTGATCTTGCTTTTTTCATCAAACTTGAACAGTATCTAACCAGGAGAGCTCAGGAAGGCCTGTACTCTAGCAGGGAGTTGGCCCCAGAGACCTGCAGCTGCCGTGACTGTGGCGTGGCGGGCAGAGGAGAGGCAGATGTGGGTGGAAGGATGGGGCTGGGAGTGGCAAGCAAGGAATCTTCTTGAGATGAGCAGTAATAGGAACCTCATGAAGACCCAGGATCCTAAGCAATTGCTTCCTCTCTCCCCCCTCCCCCCACCCCATACACGTATACATATAGACTTTGGTGTCATTGCTGCTGATGCTCACTTTATTTGGATATCACAGAGGTACAGAGAAGCCTCTAGTTTGCATTTCCATCATTTATTTATTTATTTTTTAAACTAGTAGTGTGCTTTATTTTTTGCAGAAATGTTTTGGCAGATAGTGGTTTTTAAAGCGTTAGCTTGCAATTATGCAAGTGTCTGTATATTACACGTTAGATTATTAAAGCCATTTTAAGAGATCGAACTCCAGAAATACCAGAGGTCTAAAGAGGGAAAGTCAAAAACATTTTTGTGAACTATCTTCTACTGCTTTTTCTGGTTGGTCCTCTTTCCTTTCCACGTGTACTCATTACTTCTTTAAGTCTTCTGCAGCGGGCTTCTTAATATGATCTCCACGTGGTTTTAGGGGGCCAAGACACTCCCTGAAGTACCTAGGAGGAAATATAAATCCCCCTGCTTGGGGAGAGTCTCTCACATTTATAAAGGGACACATAAGGGCATCCACTCCTCCTCCACCCACCATGCTAAGAGTAGTTACGTTAATTGCAGGAATAATGTACTGTGAAAAGAGCTGTAAGTTTTAAGGAAAGATAAACCTAGTTTGAAATAAAAAAAAAAAGTTTCCGTCGAGTTGATTCCAACTCATAGCAACCCTGTAGGACAGAGTAGAACCTCCCCATAGGGTTTCCAAGGAGCGGCTGGTGGATTCAAAATGAGCCTTTTGGTTAGCAGCCAAGCTCTTACCCACTGTGCCACCAGGGCTCCACAAATTTCTTTCTAGAGGATCGTGAGTAAATAACTAAACAACTCCAAGTGTTGTACCCCTACTTTATAAAAATAAGATATCTTTCCTGCAAAGTTATTATTTAAATCAGATAAATACATATTTGAGAACATGTTATCTAGTACCTGCCACATAGTAGACAATCAGGAAGTGATGCCGACATCATAGTTATGATTTTTTTTTCTTTTTATTTTGCTTTAAGTGAAAGTTTACAGCTCAAGTTAGTTTCTCATACAAAAATTTATACACACAATGCTATGTGAACACAATGCTATGTGACCTTAGTTGTTCTCCATATAATGTGTCAACACACTCCTCCTTTCCACCCTGGATTTCCTGTGTCCATTCAACCAGTTCCTCTTCCTTTCTGCCTTCTTAACTTGCCTCCAGGCAGGAGGTGCCCTTTTAGTCTCATGTTTCTACTTGAAATAAGAAGCACCCTCTTCATCAGTATCATTTTATGTCTCTCTCTCTTTTTTTTTTTTTAATTTTTATTGTGGATTAAGTCAAAGTTTACAAATCAAGTCAGTCTCTCATACAAAAATTTATATACACCTTGCTGTATACTCCTACTTGCTCTCCCCCTAATGAGACAGCAGCACACTGCTTCTCACTACCCTCTGTTTCCGTATCCATTCAGCCATCCTCTGTCCCCCTCTGCCTTCCCATCTCCCCTCCAGACAGGAGCCGCTCACATAGTCTCATGTGACTACTTGATCCAAGAAGCTCACTCCTTGCCATTATCATTTTCTCTCTTTTGGTGCAGTCCAATCCCTATCTGAAAAGTTGGCTTTGGGAATGGTTCCTGTCTTGGGCTAACAGCAGGTCTGAGGACCATGACTTCTGGGGTCCGTCTAGTCTCAATCAGACCATTAAGTCTGGTCTCCTTACGAAAATTTGAGGTCTGCATCCTATTGCTCTCTTGATCCCTCAGGGGTACTCTGTTGTGTTCCGTGTCAGGGCAGTCATTGGTTGTAGCCGCGCACCATCTAGTTCTTCTGGTCTCAGGCTGATGTAGTCTCTGGTTTATGTGGCCCTTTCTGTCATTTGGTGTTTTTCCTTCTCCTTTGCTCCAAGTAGGTTGAGACCAGTTGATGCATCTTAGATGGCCGCTTGTTAGCGTTTAAGACCGCAGACACCACTCTCCAAAGTGGGATGCAGAATATTTTCTTAATAGATTTTATTATGCCAATTGACCTAGATGTCCCCTGAAATCATGGTCCCCAGACCCTTGCCCCTGCTACTCTGGCCTTCAAAGCATTCAGTTTATTCAGGAAACTTCTTGGCTTTTGGTTTAGTCCAGTTGTGCTGACCTCTCCTGTACTGTGTGTTGTCTTTCCCTTCACCTAAAATAGTTCTTCTCTACTATGTAATTAGTGAATATTCCTCTCTCTCCCTCCCTCCCTCCCCCCTCCCCACTCTCCTAACCATCAAAGAATATTTTATTCAGTGTTTAAACTATATCTTGAGCTCTTATAATAGTGTTCTCATACAATATTTGTCCTTTTACAACTGACTAATTTCACTTAGCATAATGCATTCCAGATTCCTCCATGCTATGAAATGTTTTATGGATTCATCATTGGTGTTTATCGATATGTAGTATTCCCTTGTGCAAACATACCATAATTTATTTATCCATTCATCCATTGATGGGTACCTTGGTTGCTTCCATCTTTTTGCTATTGTAAACAGTGTTACAGTGA
Source organism: Loxodonta africana (assembly GCF_030014295.1). Classification (NCBI taxonomy): domain Eukaryota; kingdom Metazoa; phylum Chordata; class Mammalia; order Proboscidea; family Elephantidae; genus Loxodonta; species Loxodonta africana. Next base: position 73,696,265 of record NC_087358.1, read on the forward strand.
ACATGGGTGTGTATATATCTGTTCATGTAAAGGCTCTTATTTCTCTAGGATATGTTCCAAGGAGTGGGGTTGCTGGATCGTACTTCTATTTCTAGCTTTTTAAGGAAGCATCAAATTGATTTCCATAGTGGTTGTACCATTTTACATTCCCATCAGCAGTGAAGAAGTGTTCCAGTCTCTCCACAACCTCTCCAACATTTATTATTTTATGTTTTTTGGATTAATGCCAGCCTTGTTGGAGTGAGATGGAATCTCATTGTATTTTTGGCTAATGATCATGAGCATTTCCTCACGTATTTGTTAGCTACCTGAATGTCATCTTTAAGAGCCTGTGGCGTGCCTGTTCGTATACTTTGCCCATTTTTTAATTCGGTTATTTGTCTTTTTGTTGTTGAGTTTTTGCAGTATCATGTAGATTTTAGAGATCAGATGCTGATTGGAAATATCATAGCTAAAAACTTTTTCCCAGTCTGTAGGTAATCTTTTTAGTCTCTTGGTGAAGTTTTTGGATAAGCATAGGTGTTTGATTTTTAGGGGCTCTTAGTTATCTAGTTTCTATTCTGGTGTTTATACATTGTTAGTAATGTTTTGTATACTGTTTATGCCATGCATTAAGGCTCTTAATGTTGTCCTGATTTTTTCTTCCATGATCTTTATCGTTTTAGATTTCATATTTAGGTCTTTGATCCATTTTGAGTTTGTTTTTGTGCATTGTGTGAGGTATGGGTCTTGTTCATTTTTTTGCAGATGGATATCCATTGATGCCAGCACCATTTGTTAAAGAGACTCTCTTTTCCCCCATTTAACTGACTTTGGGCCTTTATGAAGTATCAGCTGCTTATATGTGGTCGGATTTATGTCTAGATTCTCAATTCTGTTCCATTGGTCTATGTATCTGTTGTTGTACCAGTACCAGGCTGTTTTGACTACTGTGGCGGTATAATAGTTTCTAAAATCGGGTAGTGTGAGGCCTCCCACTTTGTTCTTCTTTTTCAGTAGTGCTTTACTTATACTGGGCCTTTTCCCTTTCCATATGAAGTTGGTGATTTTTTCTCCATCTCATTAAAAAATACCATTGCAATTTGGATTGGAATTGCATTGTATCTATAGATTGCTTTTGGTAGAATAGACATTTTTACAAATTTTACAATTTTACCAAGTCGTCCTACCCATGAGCAAGGTATTTTTTCCACTTATGTAGGTCTCTTTGTTTCTTGGAGTAGTGTCTTCTAATTTTCTTTGTATAGGTCTTTTACATCTCTGGTAAGATTTAATCCTAAGTATTTTATCTTCTTGGGGTCTACTATAAATGGTATTGATTTGGTGATTTCCTTTTCGATGTTCTTTTTGTTGGTGTAGAGGAATCAAACTGATTTTTGTATGTTTATCTTGTATCCTGATACTCTGCTCAACTCTTCTATTAGTTTCGGCAGTTTTCTTGAGGATTCCATAGGGTTTTCTGTGTATAAGATCATGCCATCTGCAAAAATACATACTTTTACTTGTTACTTACTAATCTGGATGCCTTTTATTTCTTTATCTAGCCTAATTGCTCTGGCTAGGACCTCCAGCACAATGTTGAATAAGAGTGGTGGTAGAGGACATGCTTGTCTGGTTCCTGTTCTCAAGGGGAATGCTTTCAGACTCTCTCCATGTAGGATGATGTTGGCTCTTGTTTTGTGTAAATGCCCTTTATTATGTTGAGGAATTTTGCTCCTATGCCAGTTTTGCTAAGAGTTTTTATTATGAATGGTTGTTGAACTTTGTCAAATGCCTTTTCTGCATCAATTGATAAGATTGTGTGGTTCTTTTGTTTTATTGCTATGATGGATGACATTAATTGTTTTTCTAATGTTGAACCATCCCTGCATACGTGATATGAATCCCACTTGGTCATGGTGAATTATTTTTTTAATATGTTGGTGAATTCTCTTGGCTAGAATTTTGTTGAGGATTTTTGCATCTAAGTTCATAAGCGATATAGGTCTATAATTTTTTTGTGGTATCTTTACCTGGTTTTGGAAACTCTGGTGGAGTAGTGGTTAAGTGCTACAGCTGCTAACCTAAACGGTCGGCAGTTCGAATCCACTAGGCGCTCCTTGGGAACTCTACAGGGCAGTTCTACTCTGTCCCATAGGGTTGCTATGAGTCAGAATCGACTTGATGGCACTGGGTTTTTTTTTTGTTTGTTTTTTTTGGTTTTACCTGGTTTTGGTATCAGGGATATGCTGGCTTCATAGAATGAGTTTGAGAGTATTCCATCCTTTTCTGTGCTCTGAAATACCTTTAGTAGTAGCAGTGTTAACTCTTCTCTGGAAGTTTGGTAGAACTCCCCAGTGAAGCCCTGCGGGCCAGGGCTTTTTTTTTGCTGGGAGTTCTTTAATTACCTTTTCAATCTATTCTTTTGTTACGGTTTATTTAGTTGTTCTACCTCATTTTATGTCTTATAGTCCAGTCTTTGCCTGAAAAGTTGGCTTTGGAAATGGTTTCAGTTCTGGGCTAACAGAGAGCCCGTCATCGTTTATTAATAAGCTGTATATGAGAGTGCCTAAAGGCTGCTATAGCTCATGCGCCTGGCCGAGGTTCTCAGTAAATACTTATTGAAGGAATGATGGAGCCCGATAATAAAGATGAGCTTCTGAGAACATACATTACTCATTTTCCTAATGATTGAACATGAACTCTGAGAAGGAGACTATATAATTATTTTGCATACCTCACCTGTAATGTACTAAAAGGTCTAAAAAGAATTACTTTGCTACTTTCAGTGATCAGCTTCAGCACCACCTGGAACTTTTTAGAAAGGCAAATATTGGGTTCCACTTCAGAGCTACTGGATCCAAATCTGTATTTTAACAAGACCCCTAGGCAATCTGAATGTACGTTAAAGTTTGAGAACATGGTGATCTATGTACCTCTGCTTATGTAAACACATATAAACCTCTCGCAGATATTATATTTCTTTGTAAACACATAGATAGAAGCATACATTCTAGTCAAGTAAGGATTTACTGAGCTCCTACTACGTGCAGGCTACTGTGCCAAGTGCCAGGGATTTGCAGACGAACAAGGTGCACTTGGTCAAGATGATTTTCTTCATCTTTCACTGTTGGATGATCTTGCTATCATGTAGGCGTTAAACAGACAAAAAATACTGTGTTCTCCACAGTTGGTCAGAAGGAGCTTTTATGTGCCTAGGAATCTGATGCATTCAGATGCCATAGTAGCTGATTTTTGAAAAAGAATTTAAACTTTGAGTTGAGAGGTGCAGAATCTTACTGAAGAAGAAAATAAGCTACATTTTCTTTCAGTGATCTAGAAATAGATTTGAGTTTCCAAGGGGTTTTTTTGTACCTTTTAATGAAAGGAGTTTTGCTAAGAGATTACTCAGTATTATCCTTAAATATCAGTTATGTGGTATTAGTTGTAAAATAAGGGAAAAGATTCATTATATTTGGATGCTATAATGTGGACAACCAAAGCAGATATGAGCATATTGTATGTTATAGCAGTGTGCAATAAATAGTATTCCAAATATAGAAGAAAACAAACATTTCCTTGGGGATGTGGACTGTATCCAATACATATATGTGGATGTTTTGGCAAGGCTTGTTGGCTTTTACTCACTCTGGATCCCGCATCCGGCTCATCATCATTCGACCTCTGGTTCTTGGGACTTAAACCAGCAGCCTGCCATATTCCCTGCTGATATTGGGGTTCGTCAGCCTCTGTAGCTCGTGAGCCAGCAGCTTGTCATCTGACCTGCCAATCTTGGTATATGTCGGCCTCCATAACCTGTAAGCCAGCAGCTTGTCGTCTTTTTTCCAGTCTTGGATTTGTCAGTCTCCACAGAGCATGAGCCAGCAGTCTGCCATGTGAACTGCTCATCTTGGGTTCCTCAGGCCCTGCGGCCACATAAGTCAGGACAAGCCTACAGCCTGACATCTGACCCACAGACTTGGTTCTTGCCAGCATCGACAACCGTGGGAGCAATTTCCTTGAGATAAATCTGTGTGTGTGTGTGTGTGTGCGCGCGCGTGCGTGCAAGGAAATGGCTCATGCAGTTGTAGAGGCTGGCAAGTCCCTAGTCTGTGGGTCGGGTGTTAGGTGTCGGAGTGGAGGCTTCTCCTGACTCAAGTAACTGCAGTGGTTGATGAACTCAGCATCCACAGGTCAGATGACAGGCTGCTGTCCCTTGAATTGCAAACATGTAAACTCCAGAGCAGTGAGGCGATCGTGTGTCTGAGTCAACAATGAGAGCTGACCTGCAGAAAATGAAGAGTGAATCCACTAGGAAAGACTGTCTGGCACCCCAGGGAGAGAGCCCAGCCACTGATGCCTATGCTTTCCTCCTCATGCTCCTAACCCCCCAAGAAGCCTGGCTCTGCTTTTGCCTGTGAGTTCAAGAGAGACCTCCCTCTCCTGCTGGATGTGTCCATTTGTGCTTAAGTAGACACGAGTGGGTTTCTGTGACTTGGAACTCTAAGTATTTGACTAAGCCTAGCCCTGATTGTGTACCTCCTAATTCCTATGTGCTCCGTTTCTCTTGAAATTCTGTGGTCTTTAAAGAGAAAGGACCAAGCCATGGTCTGTTGGTGCCATTGTGGTGGTAAGCGGAAAATAGCCTGAGAAAAGTGAAAGCATGTAAAGAAAGAAAGCAAAAACTAATGTTTTATCCTATTTTCTTTAGAAAGTTAATTCAACAAATGTTCTGTGTTCTTCTCTACCAAACACTATGCCAGGTACTGTAGTAGTTAAATATGGCAGACGGTCCCTATATTCATGGTGTTTACAGTCTTGGGGGAAGGCAGACATGAAAGAAGTACCAACTGTGACGTGTGGTGCGTTATGACATGGGAAGTAGGTATAAAGGGAAGATGGTCAGGAAGCCTCCTGAGAAAGGTCCGTTTTAGACCCTGCTGTCTATAGAGAATTTGGAGTGACTGTTTTATAGTTTTCTATAAGCCAGTGTTTATGGATAGGTGGGAAATATGAACATTTCCTTATCAAACATTCTTTCACAAAAGATAATACTCCCTTGATGTATCTTACATTAAAAAGAAAACAACAAAGCTTTTGAGACATTTTTTACATGTATAATTCAGTGACATTGATTACATTCACCGTGTTGCCCAACCATCACCACTATCTGTTTCCAAATTATTCCACCACCATTAACAGAAACCAGTGCTCCTTTCCCTCCCACCCCTGGTAAGCACTAATAAACTTGGTCTTTATACATTGGCCAGTTTTATGTAAGTGGAATTATACAATATTTGTCAGTATTTTGTATCTGACATTTAACTCAGCATAATGTTTTCAAGGTTCATCCATATTGTAGTATGTATCAGAGCTTCATTTCTCTTTGTGACTGAATCATATTCTGTTGTGTGTATATATCACATTTTGTTTATCCATTCTCTGTTGATGGACATTTGGTTTGTTTCTACCTTTTTGCTAATGTAAATGGTGCTGCAGTGAACATTCCTGTACAGGTTTCTGTTGATGTTCCTGCCGTCAGCTGCCTTGAGTATGTACTAGCATTACGACTGCTCAGTCATATGTTAGTTCTATGTTACACTTTTTCAGGAGACGCCAAACTGTTTTCCACAGTGGTTGTACCATTTTACATTCCTTCCAGAAATGGGGGAAAGTTTCACTTTCCCCACATCTTCATCAATGCTGGTTATTTTCCTTTTTTTGATCATAGCCATTCTAGCAGGGGTGAACTGATATCTCACTGTGGTTTTGATTTGCAACTCCTTAATGACTAATGATGTTGAACATCTTTTCATGTGCTTATTGGCCATCTGTATATCCTCTTTGATGATATGTCTATTCTTTGTCCATTTTTTGATTGTCCTTTTGTTGTTAGGTTGTAGGAATACTTTATTGTTGTTGTTAGGTGCCATCTAGTCGATTCAGACTCATAGTGACCCTTTGTACAGCAGAATGAAACATTGACCGGTCCTGCACCATCCTTGAAATCCTTGTTATGCCTTAGCCCATTGTTGCAGCCACTGTGTCAGTCCATCTCGTTGAGGGTCTTCCTGTTTTTCTGTGACCCTCTACTTTACCAAGTATGATGTCCTTCAGGGACCGGTCCCTCCTGAGAACCTGTTCAAAGTACGTGAGACAAAGTATCGCCATCCTTGCTTCTAATGAGCGTTCTGGCTATACTTCTTCCAAGACAGATTTGTTCGTTCTTTTGGCAGTCCATGGTATATTCGGTATTCTTCACCAATGCCATAATTCAAAGGCATTAATTTTTCTTCAGTCTTCCTCATTCATAGGCCAGCTTTCACATGCATATGAGACAATTGAAAACACCATGGCTTGGGCCATGTGTGTTTTAGTCCTTAAAGTGACGTATTTTCTTTTTAAAATTTTAAAGACGTCTTTTGCAGCAGATCTGCCCAATGCAATGCATCGTTTGATTTCTTGAGTATTTCTTCCATGATGTTGATTGTGGATCCAAGTAAAATGAAATCCTTGAAAACTTCAATCTTTTCTCCATTTGTCATGATGTTGCTTATTGGTCCGGTTGTGAGGATTTTCGTTTTCTTTATGTTGAAGTGTAATCCATACTGAAGGCTGTGGTCTTTGATCTTCATCAGTAAGTGCTTCAGGTCCTCTTCACTTTCAGCAGGAAAGGTTGTGTCATCTGCATATTATAGGATGTTAATGAGTCTTCCTCCAATCCTGTTGCTGTATTCTTCTTCATATAGTCCAGCTTCTCGGATTATTTGCTCATACAGATTGAATAGGTATGGTGAAAGGATATAACCCTGATGCATCCCTTTCTTGACGTTAAACCATGCAGTATCCCCTTGTTCTGTACAGTTGACTGCCTCTTGAACTATGTCCAGGTTCCTCAGGAGCACAGTCCTTTGGTATACAAAAGTCCATGGTTGTTTTGTTGTTGTTCTTGTTACTGTTTTTAATAATATTTTATTGCATTTTCGATGAACGTGCACACAGCAAGACAGGTTCCCATTCAACAATTTCTACATACACTGTTCACTGACATTGGTTACACTCTTCACATTGTGTCAGTATTCTCATTATTTCCATTTAGTTGTTCCATTCCCATTAACCTAGTCTCATAGACCCCCAACCTTCTCATCTATGATTTAGAGTATTGGTTGACCATTTGGTCTCAAATGGATGATTTTTTTAGAGATCAGTACTCAAGGGTAATATTCACCACTTTATGAGCTGACCTGCTATTTAGCTAAAACGTGACTTGAGGGAATAGTTTTGGTTCAAGGCTTAAAGAATTTCTTAATTCTTTAAGCTAAAGAGCTGTAACACTTGCCCACGCAGGATAGAGGCCCGAGTGTGGGCATGCCTGAGAAGGAGTTGAGAGCTCTTAGTTGGAAGCTGTCTTGATTCTTCTAGTCTCACTGGGTCCAGTAAGTCTGGATTTTTTGACAATTTGAACTTCTATTCCACATTTTTCTCCTTTTCTATCAGGATCCATCTATTATGGTCCTGATTAGAACGTTTGGTAGTGGAAGCCTGGCACCATGTAGTTCTTATCATCTCTGGGTAGAGAAAGCCATGAATCATGTAGACAGTTTTGTTAACTGGTTCCTTCTCTGAATGTTGGATTTCCTTCTATCTCTTTTGATCCAGACGAGTAGTGACCAGTACTTACATCTTAGATGGCTGCTCCCAAGCTTTTAAGACCCCAGACACTACTCACCAAAGTAGGAAGTAGAACATAAAATTAATTATCTGTATTGTGCCAATTGACCAAGTTGTCCCACGTGACTATGGCCCAAAGCCTTCAAACTCAGAAAGCTAATCCAGGTAGTGATTGGATATGTCCAAGAAGTAACAGTTTATGTGACTGTATTTGTTTTATTTTACATGTACCCACACACATATATGTATATATTTTGGTTGTTGTTGCAAAATTATATGTAACGTAGCATTTACCTAAAAATCCCTGTGTGTGTGTGTGTATGTGTGTATAACTTAGTGGCATCAATTACCTTGGTCAGCCTGTGCACACTTCACCCATATTCAATACTGCCTTTCTCATCACCATAAATAAGAAGTGACTACAGTCTTGCAGGACAATAGTTTTCTTTTCATGCATAGCCTTTCTGGCCCAGGATTTGTAGTTTTGCCAAGACGACTTGCTGAGCTACAACCTTACGAAGGAATTGGACAGTACTATGCAGATAAAGTTCCTGTAGCATACTAAGGGGATTGCTTAGTTTTGCCATCCTGTTAGGCTTAAGAGATCCAATCCCACAGAGGCTGAGGGGGACCTCACTACCATCAAGAAGGAGCCAGGAATCAAATAGACACATGAGGCTATGTGGGCAACTCCTGTCTGGAGAAGAGAAGAGAGGGCAGAGGGGGTCAGGAGCTGGCCAAATGGACACGAAAATGGAGAGCGGAGGGAAGGAGTGTGCCATCTCATTAGAGGGAGAGCAACTAGGAGTATGTAAAGAAAAGGTATATATAAGTTTTTGTATGAGAGACTGACTTGGTTTGTAAACTTTCACTTAAAGCACAATAAAAATAAAAGAGAAAAAAAAGCCAGGAGCTGAGTGCATCCTTTAGACCCAGGGTCCCTGTGCCGAGAACCTCCTAGACCCAGAAGACAGAGCTGTACCACTGGAGGTGGCATGAGGTGGCAGCAGCACAGGACCGACAGACAGCTTCATTGGGCTTGCTATCCCACAGAGTGAGAGAGCTGAGCACCTTTGGGCAGAAGGTTTCTTAGCAGAGTGGGGTGTCTCTGGGCACTTACCAGCGGAGCTAAAGAGCTGTAACACTTGCCCACGCAGGATAGAGGCCCGAGTGTGGGCATGCCTGAGAAGGAGTTGAGAGCTCTTAGTTGGAAGCTGTCTTGATTGACGAACTGTATCCTGTCTCCTGAGTTGTTCTTGTTACTTCCAAGTTGATTCTGATCCCGTTATTTCCCTAATAAACCCCATAATCGTAAATTTGGTCTGTGAGTTCTGTGTGGCCAAATCGGCAGTTAACCCAGCGGAGAAGTAGTGCTGTGGGAGAGACAGCTGGTGTCAAAATTGGTAAACAAGGTTGGAGAGTGAAGGTATGTCTGACCACTACCTCATAAGAGTCAGCTTTAGGCTGACGGTGATTCTCGTCCGTCCTTCTGAACTTAGACAAGATCTGACACCACTACATTTCAATCTAGAGAATGAATCCCTCTCTCCCCCTCCCCCTGTGCCTGATAACCATCAATGAACATTGGTCTCTGTATATGTACCTATTCTTGTCATTTTATGAAAGCGAGAACATGCAGTATTTGTCTTTTGTGCTCAAAATAATGTCCACCAGATTCATCCACGTTCCAAGATGTTCTGTAAACTTGTCTTTTCTTATGGCTGCTTAGTATTCAGTTATACATGCATAACACATTTTGTTTATCCATTCATCCATTGTGGGCACTTAGGTTGTTTCCATATTTTGGCTCTTGTGAATAGTGCTGCAACTCCATAGAGTTTTCAGTGCTTGAATTTCAGAAGTAGATCGCTAGGCCTTTCGTCCAGGTTACCTCCGGATAGACTTGAACTTCCGATCTTTTGGTTAGCAACTGTGTGCTTAACTGTGTGCACCACCCAGCAACTCTGTATCTCACATAGCCAAAAACCAGACAGACAAAGCTGTTGATGTCAAGTCGATTCTGACTCATGGTGACTCCATGTGTGCAGAGTAGAACTGAGCTCCATAGGGCTTTCTTCAGTGTATTCTTTATGGAAGCAGATTGCCAGGACTTTCTTCCATGGAGCTACTGGGTGAGTTCAGACCACCAAACTTTACGTTAATAGCCAATTGCAAACCACTTGCTCTACCCAGGGACCTCTGTATCTTATATAATAACTGCTCATTCTTTATGACAATATCAATTTACAGTCTACACAACTGGGACCCTGCCTGAACTTGGAAACTGGAGAGGGGCCTTTCTGAGCATACAGAGTTGAGGTTTAAGTTGCAGCCATAAATGAGATGATTGTTGCAGACTCTTAATAGATAACCATTTCAACCCCCACATTTGCATCACAAGAGAAGAAACAAAACAAAACACATAACCTATTTTCACGGTTGAATTATTTTAGACTTACTTTACCGTGGTACGAGGTTTGCCATTCATGATGTCAGACAAAGGAAAGGAGGAATGAAATCTCAAGTGGGAGCCAGGGTGGCAGGTGTTTGAGATTTTTCTTCCTCTGTTAAAGTATTGAGTATCACGTCTAGCCCTTTATTGCCAACTTTTCCCTTGAGAATGGGGAAAAGGTAAATCAACTTGGCTGCCAAAGATGTCATGAATAGGAGGTGGAGAGGGCTGGGGCCTCAGGACCTGGGTGTGTTGGAGAATTGGAAAGCCTCTGTTGATTCTGTCATTGCCAGGGCAGGCAGGTGGGATTTATTTTAGCTCCTAAGTGTTTATAAATTTGTCCCCAAAGCAGTGAACCAAACACAACTTAAACAGAAGACATTTTTTTTTCCCCAAAGATATTTACAAATTAGTAAGCACACATGACACAGCCAAGAGATGACCTATTTTGTCACTTTTTCCAGCTCTCTGCCTTGGCTTGGTAGGATGCCATTTACCCAGTCTGAAGTTTTGGTTGGGCCCCTCAGTTTTCACATAACCGTGGCCACTATCTTATCTGCTCAGCTAGCTTTTATAATATAGACACATGAGACCTCACTGAAAGACATCATTTTGAATTCTCTGCCTCCCAGTTTCTATTAAAAGCCTGATGGAGAGAAACGCTATTTACAGTGAGCATGTGAAGGCTATGCAGTCCGTTATTCACCTGTATTCTGAGTTTCCCCACCTTGTCTTGGTCCTCTGCAGAAATGCTTCCATGCTTTATACTGTCGGGGTGCACTGGTGTGTACATTATAGGAAATGCTTAAATTCTGTTCATGAAATAATTGTCTACCACAACACTTAACATCCCCTATATGAAGAAGCCCCAAGTGGGAATATTTTTTCAGATATGGGGACCTGGAATATCTTTGTTTTCTCTAAGGCAGAATTTCCCAAACTGCGTGCCACAGCATACCCGCGTGGTCCCAATGGATCACAGCATACCTGTGTGATCCCAATGGATCACAGCATACCCGTGTGGCCCCAGTGGATCACAGCATACCCGTGTGGTCCCAGTGGATCACAGCATACCCGTGTGGCCCCAGTGGATCACAGCATACCTGTGTGGTTCAAATGGATTCCAGGTCCCCCCAGAATTGATCCCCTTAGCTGGATAGAGGCAGTCCAGTCATCTTTTGCTCTAGCAATCTCTTCCATTTACCCCAAATATAAACGTAATTTTTGATACAGATATAATTTCCTATATGTATCGCATTGGGCAAATCTGCTGCAAAAGACCTCTTTAAAGGGTTAAAAAGCAAAGATGTCACCCCAAAGACTAAGGTGCACCTGACCCAAGCCAGGGTGTTTTCAGTCGCCTCATATGCATGCGAAAGCTGGCCAGTGAATAAGGAAGACTGAAGAAGAATTGATGCCTCTGAATTGTGGTGTTGGTGAAGAATATTGGAAGAAGTATAGCAAGAATGCTCCTTAGAAGCAGTGATGGCAAGACTTCGTCTCACATACTTTGGACGTGTTATCAGGAGGGATCAGTCCCTGGAGAAGGGTATCATGCTTGGTAGAGAGTCACAGAAAAAGAGGAAGACCCTCAACGAGATAGATTGACACAGTGGCTGCAGCAGTGGGCTCAAGTATAACAGCGATTGTGAGGATGGACTGGGCAGTGTTTCATTCTGTTGTGTATAGGGTCGCTGTGAGTCAGAATAGACTCGACAGCACCTAATAAGAACATTATGAAGTTAAAAAGATTGGGAGAAACAGCTCTGAGGAATTGGTACTTGGCCTTAACGATGTGAAACGTGGAACCTATTATGTTAACCAAGAGGTCTTTATTTTAATTTTCTTTCTGTTCTTATATGTCTTTTCCTTAGTAATGACTTACTGCTTATTTTTGTTGCCTAGTTTTATCGTATCTGCTTATTAAGCCATTTCAAATTCTTTGTGAGGTGAAGTGGGGAATTGTCTTTGTCTGGGTTCTCTAGAGGAGCAGAACCAGTGAAGTGTGTATATATATATATACGTATATATATATATGCTGCAGACCTCTGCTGGCTCACATGGTTGCAGGGGCTGACAAACCCAGAATCTGCAGGTCAGGAGGCTGGCTGGAGTCCTCTGCTTGCTCACAGGGTTGCAGAGGTTGGTGAATCCAAAATCTGCGGGTCAGATGGCATGCTGAAGATCTCTGTTGGCTCACGTGGTTGCAGGGGCTGAGAAACCCAAAATCTGCAGGCCAGGTGGCAGGCTAGAGGCCTCTGCTGGATCGTGGGGTTGTGGAGATTGGTGAATCCAAAATCTGCAGGTCAGGCATCAGGCCAGAGACTTCTGCAGGATTACATCCCAAGAACCAGAAGTCAGGTGCCAAGTAGAGTACAGGGTCAAGAAAGAGAGCGAGCTTTGCCAGAACATCCATTTATATACTGGAGGTGGGCCCCACCCCCAAGAAAACTCCCCTTTCAACTGATTGGCTGCCCATATCAGATCACAAAATAGAAGGTGATTGCTTGGTGTCTGCCAAACCACTGAGATCAGCCTAGCCAGGGTGACACATAACATTAACCATCACAGGAATACGTTAAGTAAATTATGTTAGTGAAACAGAATGGAGAGCTGAAGTTTGAGCATAGGCTATTATTTACATTAAATTCACCTTGAAATATACATTGTTAGGATTGGCATAGTCACAATAGTGTATAGGTTAGAACCTGTACCTGGATGGGAAACTGGGATTTGAGTTTCATTTTTGCTACTACCAATTGACTGTGTTACTTCCGGTAAGTTATTTACATTATCTTTGATGTGTGACAGATAAAATGTCTGTTTTCTCTGTTCTCAACTTTGCAAAAATATTTGGGTTATTAGATATATCAAATAACTGTTTGGAAAGGTCTTTCAGGTTCTGGGTCTTTAACAATATATACCATAATTGCTGATACTGATCCAGTGTTATTATTAGGGTTATAACTAATGACTGATTTGTGGGGTTAGGGGTTGGTTTCCTTTTTTCGTTTGTTGGCACTGTAATCTTAAGGCAGTAGATACCTTGAAACTGGATTTTGAAAATTTGATTGATTAATGTGGTTATATGCTTTCCATCTGGGATAGAAATGAGTTGTTTTGTATGTAAATGACAAGTGTTAATTTGGTCAGGTTTTCAAAAGAGAACTTTAGTAGATAACTTAAGCCTAAGATGGTTTGTGTGTTTGTCCCACCTCTTGTACTAGACTTATTGGAGTTCTGAGGCAAAGCTCATGTGGATAGATGAGTGGTAGAAAGGCACTGAAAATAATGACCTCGTCAGTTGTAGTTTATAAGGTAGTGACTGTTTTGGTGACTTTTAAACAACATCTTTAGCTTTAGGGAGTTTCTTGGCAGGCTGGGGAATATGTGATAATTGCTGGGAAATGCTCATCCTATTATTTTAATTTATACCTACTTTCAAATAATTCCTTGGTTCTAAGTTGTGAAGTGTATCTCTCCATTTGTTGGCTTCTTTAATTGGTATAGATTATATTATGGAACCATATGTAGAAACAGTTTGTTGTTTTTACTCTTTGTGTTTTTGACAATAGTAGTGTAATATGATCTTTTAATTCTGTATTTACCAAGAAGAAAGGAGCCCTGCTGGCACAGTAGTTAATGTGCTTGGCCTCTAAGGGCTAACCAAAAGGTTGGTGGTTGGAACCCACCAGCCGCTCAGCAGGAGAAAGATGTGGCAGTCTGCTTCCATAAAGATTATAGCCTTGCAAACTCTCTGGGGCAGTTCTACTCTCCTTCAGGATCACTATGAGTCAAAATCGACTTGAAGGCAGTCGGTTTGGTTTTCGGGTTTACCGAGAAGAAGTTCCCAAGCAACTTGATTTTTAAGGAAATGAAGGGAAACGTACACCATCCAAACTAAAGATGACAGATATTAATTATCTGAGCAATTATAGCGCTTTTTTTTTTTAGCATACTCTTGTTTGATTCTCACCTGATAGAACGTTGTAAAATTTCCTGTAGTTAGATCACTTTACTGTAACTTAAAACTCTGAGAGAAACTTTTCTGAGAGAAAAATGACTACTGCTAATAAATTCACTGTAAGTTTGCTGGTGTTACTCAGACTAGATAAAAAGAAAACAAAATGGTTAATTTTAGTAGATTACACAAAATGTTTGATTTCACTGGAAAATGCTTTTCAGTGCTAGGTAGTCGAAGTCTTAAATATAGGCACCGCTAGCCTAATAAATATTGTGCTGTGACAAACGAGGCTGAATGAAGTAGCGTCCATGAATTAAACCTTTGCTTTGTGCTTGCTCCCTGGAGGTGTATTTAAGGCTCTCTTATCATGGGATGCTGACATAGAACTTTACCAGGATGCCTTAAACACCTGAAGCTTTACTCATGGAAGTAGCATTGTTTAGTTTTAAAGTTCCCACTGGAACATGCCCTGCAGAAGGTAGCCTGTCCTGCCAGGGAATGCTGTGGCTTCGTAAAGCAGTTGGCATGACTGAAATCCACGGCAGACCCGTCAGTGAAACTGGTGTTTATTTGAGCAAAGTTCAGCAGGTCAGCAAAGAATGGAAAATAAATTAGCCATAAAATGAAAGAATGATAGGTGTAATAGAAATTAGGAGACTTTCCCCAAATTGAAATATTTTAAGAATGCCTATTTTTAACAATGTGTGTGTGTGTGTCTGTCCATCTGTCTATCGATCAATCCATCAATCGGTCTCTCTTTTTTTTTTTTTTTTAATAATTTTTATTGTGCTTTAAGTGAAAGATTACAAATCAAGTCAGTCGTTCACACAAAAACCCATATACACCTTGCTACACACTCCCAATTACTCTCCCCCTATAATGGGACAGCCTGCTCTCTCTCTCCACTCTCTCTTTTTGTGTCCTTTTCGCCAGCTTCTAACCCCCTCCACCCTCTCATCTCCCCTCCAGGCAGGAGATGCCAACATAGTCTCAAGTGTCCACCTGATCCAAGAAGCTCACTCCTCACGAGCATCCCTCACCAACCCATCGTCCAGTCCAATCCATGTCTGAAGACTTGGCTTCAGAAATAGTTCCTGTACTGGGCCAAGAGAAGGTCTGGGGGTCCTTCCAGTCTCAGTCAAACCATTAAGTCTGGTCTTATGAGAATTTGGGGTCTGCATCTCACTGCTCTTCTGCTCCCTCAGGGGTTCTCTGTTGTGCTCCCTGTCAGGGCAGTCATTGGTTATAGCCGGGCACCATCTAGTTCTTCTGGTCTCAGGATGATGTAGTCGCTGGTTCATGTGGCCCTTTCTGTCTCTTGGCTCGTAATCACCTTGTGTCCTTGGTGTTCTTCATCCTCCTTTGATCCAGGTGGGTTGAGACCAATGGATGCATCTTAGATGGCTGCTTGCTAGAGTTTAAGACCCCAGACACCACTCTTCAAAGTGGGATGCAGAATGTTTTTTTATTATGCCAGTTGACTTAGATGTCCCCTGAAACCATGGTTCCCAGACCCCTGCCCCTGCTACGCTAGCCTTCGAAGCACTCAGTTTATTCAGGAAACTTCTTTGCTTTTGATTGAGTCCAATTGTGCTGACCTCCCCTGTATTCTCTGCTGTCTTTCCCTTCACCTAAAGTAGTTCTTATTTATTATCTCATTAGTGAATACCCCTCTCCCGCCCTCCCTCCCTCCCTCCCTCCCCCCTCGAGTAACCACAAAAGAATGTTTTCTTCTCAGTTTAAACTATTTCTCAAGTTCTTATAATAGTGGTCTTACACAATATTTGTCCTTTTGCAACTGACTAATTTCACTCAGCATAATGCCTTCCAGGTTCCTCCATGTTATGAAATGTTTCAGAGATTCCTCACTGTTCTTTATCGATGCGTAGTATTCCATTGTGTGGATATACCATAGTTTATTTATCCATTCATCCGTTGATGGGCACATTGGTTGCTCCCATGTTTTTGCTATCGTAAACAGTGCTGCAATAAACACGGGTGTGCATATATCTGTTCGTATAAAGGCTCTTATTTCTCTAGGATATATTCGAAGCAGTGGGACTGCTGAATCATACAGTAGTTCTTTTTAAGGAAGCGCCAAATGGATTTCCAAAGTGGTTGTACCATTTGACATTCCCACCAGCAGTGTAGAAGTGTTCCAATCTCTCCACAGCCTCTCCAACATTTATTCTTTTGTGTTTTTTTGGATTAATGCCAACCTTGTTGGAGTGAGATGAAATCTCATTGTAGTTTTGATCTGCATTTCTCTAATGGCTAATGATCGTGAACATTTCCTCATATATCTGTTAGCTACCTGAATGTCTTCTAGAGTGAAGTGCCTATTCATATCTTTTGCCCATTTTTAAATAGGGTTATTTGTCTTTTTTGCCCTTGAGTTTTTGCAATATCATATAGATTTTAGAGATCAGGCGCTGATCAGAAATGTCGTACCTAAGAACTTTTTCCCAGTCTGTAGGTAGTCTTTTTACTCTTTTGGTGAAGTCTTTGGATGAGCGTAAGTGTTTGATTTTTAGGAGCTCCCAGTTACCTAGTTTTTCTTCTAAGTTTTTTATAATGTTTTGTATACTGTTTATGCCATGTATTAGGGCTCCTAACGTTGTCCCTGTTTTTTCTTCCATGATCTTTATTGCTTTAGATTTTATATTTAGGTCTTTGATCCAATTTGAGTTAGTTTTTGTGCATAGAGTGAGGTATGGGTCTTGTTCCATGTTTTTGCAGATGAATATCCAGTTATGCTAGCACCATTTTTTAAAAAGACTGTCTTTTCCCCATTTAACTGTTTTGGGGCCTTCGTCAAATATCAATTGCTCATATATGGATGGATTTATGTCTGGATTCTCAATTCTGTTCCATTGGTCCATGTATCTGTTGTTGTACCAGTAACAGGCTGTTTTGCCTACTGTGGTGGTATAATAGGTTCTAAAATCAGGTAAAGTAAGGCCTCCCACTTTGTTCTTCTTTTTCAGTAATGCCTTGTTTATCGGGGCCTCTTTCCCTTCCATATGAAATTGGTGATTTGTTTCTCCATCTCATTGAAGAATGTCCTTGGGATTTGGATGCGAATTGCATTACATGTATAGATCACTTTTGGTAGAACAGACATTTTTATAATGTTAAGTCTTCCTATCCATGAGCAAGGTACATTCTTCCACTTATGTAAGTCTCTTTTGGTTTCTTGCAGAAGTGTACTGTAGTTTGCTTTGTAAAAGTCTTTTACATCTCTGATAAGATTTCTTCCTAAGTATTTTATCTTCTTGGGGGCTTCTGTAAATGGCACTGATTCGGTGATTTCCTCTTCGATGTTCTTTTTGTTGGTGTAGAGGAATCCAACTGATTTTTGTATGTTTATCTTGTATCCCGATACTCTGCTGAACTCTTCTATTAGTTTCAGTAGTTTTCTGGAGGATTCCTTAGGGTTTTCTGTGTATAAGATCATGTGATCTGCAAATAGAGATACTTTTACTTCTTCCTTGCCAATCTGGATGTGCTTTATTTCTTTATCTAGCCGAATTGCTCTGGCTAGGACTTCCAGCACAATGTTGAATAAGAGTGGTGATAAAGGGCACCCTTGTCTCGTTCCTGATCTCAATGGGAAAGTTTTCAGGCTCTCTCCATTTAGGGTGATGTTGGCTGTTGGCTTTGTATAAATGCCCTTCATTACGTTGAGAAATTTTCCTTCTATTCCTATTTTGCTGAGAGTTTTTATCATGAATGAGTGTTGAACTTTGTCAAATGACTTTTCTGCATCAATTGATAAAATCATGTGATTCTTGTCTTTTGTTTTATTTATGTGGTGGATTACAGTAATTGTTTTTCTAATGTTGAACCATCCCTGCATACCTGGTATGAATGTCACTTGGTCATGGTGGATTATTTTTTTGATATGTTGTTGAATTGTCTTGGCTAGATTTTTGTTGAGGATTTTTGCATCTACATTCATGAGGGATATAGGTCTATAATTTTCTTTTCTTGTGGTGTCTTTACCTGGTTTTGGTATCAGGGAGATGGTGGCTTCATAGAATGAGTTTGGTAGTATTCCATCCTTTTCTATGCTCTGAAATACCTTTAGTAGTAGTGGTGTTAACTCTTCTCTGAAAGTTTGGTAGAACTCTTCAGTGAAGCCATCTGGACCAGGGCTTTTTTTGTTGGGAGTTTCTTGATTACCTTTTCAATCTCTTCTTTTGTTATGGGTCTGTTTAGTTGTTCTACCTCTGTTTGTGTTAGTTTAGGTAGGCAGTGTGTTTCTAGGAATTTATCCATTTTTTCTAGGTTTTCGAATTTGAGTATAGTTTTTCATAGTAATGTGATATGATTCTTTTAATTTCAGTTGGGTCTGTTGTAATACTGCGCATGTCATTTCTTATTCAGGTTATTTGCTTCCTCTCCTGTATTTCTTTTGTCAGATTGGCCAATGGTTTATCAATTTTGTTGATTTTTTCAAAAAACCAGCTTTTGGTCTTGTTAATTCTTTCAATTGTTTTTCTGTTTTCTGTTTCATTTAGTTCAGCTCTAATTTTTATTATTTGTTTTCTTCTGTTGCCTGTGGGTTTCTTTTGTTGCTCTCTTTCTATTTGTTCAAGTTGTAGGGATAGTTCTTTGATTTTGGCCCTTTCTTCTTTTTGGATGTGTGCATTTATTGATACAAATTGGCCTCTAAGCACCACTTTTGCTGTGTCCCAAAGGTTCTGAGAGGAAGTGTTTTCGTTCTCTTTGGATTCTATGAATGTCTTTATTCCATCTTTAAGGTCTTGTATAATCCAGTCTTTTTGAGCAGGGTATTGTTCAGTGTCCAAGTGTTTGATTTCTTTTCCCGTTATTGATTTCTACTTTTGTGGCCTTAGGGTCAGAGAAGATGCTTTGTAATATTTCAGTGTTTCAAATTCTGGTAAGGCTTGCTTTATGACCTAATATGTGGTCTGTTCTAGAGAATGTTCCATGTGCACTAGAAAAGAAAGTACAGTTGGTTGCTGTTGGGTGCAGTGGTCTGTATATGTCTACGGGGTCAAGTTGGTTGATTGTGGCATTTAGATCTTGCGTGTCTTTATTGAGCTTCTTTCTGGATGTCCTGTCCTTCACCAAAAGTGGTGTGTTGAAGTCTCCTACTATTATTGTTGGGCTGTCTATCTCATTTTTCAATGCTGATAGAGTTTATGTATCTTGTGGCCCTGTCATTGGGTGCATAAATATTGAATATGGTTATTTCTTGGTGTATTGCCCCTTTAATCATTGTATAGTGTCCTTCCTTATCCTTTCTGATGGATTTAACTTTAAAGGCTATTTTGTCAGAAATTAATATTGCCACTCCTGCTGTTTTTTTGATTGTTGTTTCCGTGATATATTTTTTCCATCCTTTGAGTTTTAGTTTGTGTCTCTAAGTCTAAGGTGTGTCTCTTGTAGGCAGCATATAGATGGATTTTGTTTTTTAATCCATTCTGCCACTCTCTGTCTCTTTATTGGTGCATTTAGTCCATTTACATTCAGTGTAATTATGGACAGGTATGAATTTAGTGCTATCATTTTGATATCTTTTTTTGTGTGTTGACAGTTTCTTTTTCCCACTTGATTTTATGTGCTGAGTAGATTTTCTATATGTATTGTCCTTTCCTCATATTTGTTGTTGATTTTGTTTCTGCTGAGTCTGTATTTTTCCCTTGTATTTTATTTTGTTGAGTAGGATAGTTTGTCTCCCTTGTGGTTACCTTATTATTTACCCTTATTTTTCTAAATTTATAACTAACTTTTATTTTTTTGTATTGCCGTATCTTCCTCTCCATATGGAAGGCGTATAATTCCATTTTTTAGTTCCTCTTTATTAGTTTAATGTTGTCTGCTTTTATATAATAACATCACCGTTACTCTGTGTTGGGCTTTTTTTTTTTTTTTTTAAATCTTGCTTTTTTTTTTTTTTTGGATTTCTCTGTCTGGGTTGACTTCTGGTTGCTCTGCCCACTGTTCTAGTCTTGGGTTGATAGCTGATATTATTGATTTCCTAACCAAAAACTCCATTTAGTATTTCTTATAGTTTTGGTTTGGTTTTTACAAATTCCCTCAACTTGTGTTTATCTGGAAATGTCTTAATTTCACCTTCATATTTAAGAGACAGTTTTGATGGATATATGATTCTTGGGAGGCAATTTTTTTCCTTCAGTTTTTTAAATATGTCATCCCATTGCCTTCTTGCCTGCACATTTTCTGCTGAGTAGTCCAAGGTTATTCTTATTGGCTCTCCCTCGTAGGTGACTTTTCTTTTGTCCCTCGCTGCTCTTATAATTGTCTCTTTATCTTTGGTTTTCGCAAGCTTGATTATGTCTTGTTGACTTTCTTTTAAGATCTACCTGATGTGGAGTTCGATGAGCAACTTGGATAGATATTTTCTCATCTTTCACAGTATCAGGGAAGTTTTCTGGCAACAAATCCTCAACAATTTTCTCTTTATTTTCTATTATCCCTCCTCTGGTAGTCCAATAACTCCTAGGTTGTTTCTCTTGATAAGAGTCCCAAATGATTTTTAAGTTTTCTTCATGTTTTTAAAATTCTTTTATCTGATTTTTTTTCAAATATATTAGTGCTAAGTGATTTATCTTCGAGTTCAGAATATTCTAGCTTCTACTTGCTCAGTTCTCCTCCTCTGACTTTCTATTCAGTTATCTAATTCTGTAATTTTATCGTTAATCTTCTGAATTTCTGATTGCTGTCTGTGTATGGATTTTTCCAGCTTATTATACTTTTCATTATGTTCCTGAATAATCTTTCTGATTTCTTCAGTTGCTTTATCTCTGTGTTCCTTGGCTTTTTCTACGTATTGCCTCATTTCCTTCCTGATGTCTTGAAGGGTTCTGTATATTAAACTTTTGTATTCTGGTAATGCCAGGAATGCGCTTTCATCTAAAAGATCCCTGGATTCTTTGTTTTGAGAGCCTGTTGAGGTGATCATGGTCTGTTTCTTTATGTGACTTGATATTGACTGTTGTCTCTGAGCCATCTATAAGTTATTTTATTAGTTTATGCTTGCTTACTGTGTCATAGCTGCTTACTTTGTTTTGTTTTGGTATACCCCTATAGGTTGCTTGAGTGAGCTAGCTTGATTATTTTTGCCTTTGGAGCTCTGGTGTCCTGTCCCCAGCTAGCTAGAGCTGTTATCAGGTATATCAGTCTAGGGGTCCATTCAGTTTTCTTGTGTGAATTCAGTTGAGGTTTCCAGGTAGCTGATCATCAAGTGTATGGTACAGGCTCTGTTATCTATCAGGTATATCAGTCTAGGAATCCATTCAGTTTTCTTGTGTGAATTCAGCTGAGGTTTCCAGGTAGCTGATATGAAGTGTATGGTACCGACTCTGTTCTACAGTCTTAGAGGGGCAAGGGTGATTGGAGTATATACCCGTATCTGATTGCAGCAGGGGGTCATGCTCTGAACAAGGCAGGGGGCTGAGAACCGACCCCCAAGTGTCTCTGAGGAAAATGCATCTCTGTTTCCTAGAGCATGCTGGTGGGTGGGCTCTGCATGGGGACCATGGGCACCTAAAGTTTTTGTTGTAAGAACTGGGAGGTACCAGTTATTCCTGGACCCCTGTCATGGGTGGCTGGGCAACCCAAGTAGAGCCACCAGTCCGTAGGTCTCTGTTGTGGGTAGGTGAGGACCTTGTTTAATAGGCAAAGCAATTGCAAACATCAAATACCCACTTCTCCACTGCACCACTGAAATGGTTGGAGTTTGCCAACAAGGGCCTATTCTCCTGAAATAGGCCCACACAGGTCCATGCAGAAAGGAAAGGCGCTCAAGGTCCACGGACGGGTTATGCCTGGACAGGAACTGCTGATGTCCTGAGCTCTCCCAGTTAAAGGAGCTAACAAATTATCTTTTCCCCCAGTTGGAAATTTTTTCCTTCCCAAAGGCCGGGAGGACAGCTCCACGTGCTCACCAGGGTCTGTCTCAGTCCCAGGGATTCAGCCTCTGAAGCTGGGTTGGGGGTGGGGGGTGCGCGGTAAAATATACGCAAGTACTTAGCTTTTGCCTAGAGCGCCGTTCTCCTCAGGTTCCAGAGATGTGAGTGGGCTGTGTGGCTGGCTGCTTCTCCCTGAGGAAACTGCGGCCGAACGCTAGGACCAGCCCACCGCCGCCACAGCCGCTCTGGGAATGGTGCCTGAGGGCTCCCCGCCATTCAGATCCGGCAACTCCTCTCTGCTTCTGAACAGTTTCTTCCTTCTCCTGCCCCTCAGTTTGTTGTCTAAGCTTGCCTTTGATGCTCACGGCTCCCAGCTTGTCACAGATATACTCGTTTCACTTGTCTTTTTGGTTCTTTTTTTGTAAAGAGGGCTCGTCAGAAGCGTCTGTCTATTCCGCCATCTTGGCTCTGCCTCCTATCTATTTTTTTAAGGCAAGGGGAGTGTTTTTCTAGACCACCTGTGGGATAAAAGTATTAGAAATACAAGTAGCTGATTTCTCTTTAATCCATTTAATTACTGACCTGCTGTTGAGGTCTCTTGAGTCCTCTTTGTCGAGGGCTCATATACCTTCAGCTTTTCTCCGTTCAGATTTCGTGTTCATTAATATAATCACTTTTACTGGGGCTTCTCTTATTTTTACTTTCCCTGAACTTTACACTAAATTCCTGTCTTAAATTACAAAAAAAGAAAAACCACTTTAAAAAACACTCAGAGTTTATGAAAGTGTTTAATTTTAAACATGAGACATTGGCAAGCCATTAAGATCTAAAGGCCTGATACTAATATAAAAAAATATTGTTTCCTCATTACACATAGATAGATAGCTGCCTTCAAGTCAGCTCCAACTCATGGCGACCTTGTGTATCTGAATGAAATGTTGCCCATTCCTGCGTCAACCTCACAATCACCAGCATGTTCAACTCCATCGTTACAACTGTCGTGCCAACCCATGTCACTGAGGGTCTCTCTCACCCTCGTTGGCCCTGTTTCACCAAACATGGTGTCCTCGTCTAACGACCGATTCCCCCGATAGTATTTCCAAAGCAAGTGAGTCAGATAATGTTCTGCTGTGATCATAAAGTTTCCTTTGACTAATTTTAGGAAGTGGATCACCAGACCTTTCTTCCTAATTTGTCTTAGTCTGGAAGCTCTGCTGAAACCTGTGCACCGTGGATGACCCTGCTGGTATTCAAAATACCAGTGGTATAGCTTCTAGCATCACAGCAACACACAAGCCGCCACGGTACCACAGACCAATGGACAGGTGATGGCCGTTACTCACAGACCTGCCCAGTTTCTTTTCTGTCTTATTTGTGCCTTTCAATATCTTGCTGTCTAAAATTTTGCAAATTCACTTATTTTGAGTGTCATCAATCTGAGACTGAAAAGGTAGATGACAAATCTTATTCAGATAGTGTGGAAAAGGAGTTTTTATAATATTTTATCTTGAAACTGTGATCATATTTTTCTAGGTTTTAATGAAAATGTTGGGAAGTAGGAAGCTAGGGTATAACACTGACAAGACGAGCGGCAAGGCCTTGGATTTCAGTTACTGGGTTAGTGTAGGAGCAGACTTGGGCACACTTTACATGGCATGATAGATGTGAAGGGCCTTGACAATTGGGGGCCACCCCACAAAGCTTAACTGTTGTGGTCATCCTTTCTCATGGGAAAACACTTAAGGGTGGCAAGAGTAAATATATCTTCCAGCTTTGTATTTCATTTCATTTAGAGGTCAGTGATGAATTTGTGATAGAGGAAGTCAGTAGACGGGAAGTGTATTGTATTTGTATAGCTCTGGCCAGCCATGTTTCTCACTCTGTGGAGAAAGCAACTTTAAGTTGGGAGACTAGAAGAGTCTCTCAGCCAACTTGTCTCTAGCCTGCACTTCTAGCCATCAGAGAGATCAAATAGTTCTTTATTGCCTTACAAAGTAATAGTTTTACAGTGTTGAAAGCAGAGTTCTGATTTGTTAAACATCGCGTTTTGCAATCTGACTACAAATGTTGTTTGTTTCTTCCCTCAATTCCCTTTACCATTTGGCCATAATTACCTCTATTTTAGTGTGTCTCATTATCCTTCCCCAGACAGCTTTGCCCCTTTGATATTTGTCTTGCATGACTAGGAGTCCGTTTTGTTCGGGCCTCAGCACTAGTCTTTCAGAAGCTACTTTAGTTGTTCATTTCTGGGGAGCTGAGGTTGGAACGATCTGTGTCAATCTGTCTACCCTCCGGAAAAGCATTTACTGTAACAACAAATATAGGCATTTATGTTCTTATGAATCTCTGCCTCCTTGGGCCTGCCAGGGTGTGTGGTTCACCAGTCGGGGGCCTGTAGCTGTACAATGTGAGTGTCACTGTTGAGGAATGATTTAATGACCGTCATGTGGCTCACCTAGCAATTTTTTCTCCCTACACATACATACGTGCACACACACACACACAAATGCACATGCACGCACACACACACACAAGATTTGTCTGATGTTTTCCCATAGCCTTCTTGAAGGTGTGGTTGTACCTTTGGGGGCACCTGGGAGCTATTGCTCTATAGCTCTGGCATTCTGCATCCAGAACCGTTTAAGGTTCAGCCATATGGGCTCTAGATCAGCAGTGTTTCTGCTAAAATTCCTTTTGTTTATGGTCCTTTATAGGTGAGATGCTTTGCTTTTGAATTCTGGTGATATTTCCTTCCATAAATGATTTAAACGAAGGAGGTGAAATTGGGGGTAAGTCTCATAGGTCCTGCATGTGGTTGGAGTCACACAATCTGTAACTCTCTTGGGGGCAGCAATAATATCTTACATCATTGTACCACATGTCTAGCACCTAGTAAGCTTTCTAAAAATTTCTTGAAAGAATAATAAGAAATATAGTCAATGTGCAAAAGAGAAATAAAGAAATAATAGCTAAGATTTAAGGGTAGCATTTGGAATCCCTAGGTGATGCACAGGTTAATGCGCTTGACTGCTAACCAGAAGGTTGGAGGTGCCAGTCCACCCAGAGGCACCTCAGAGGAAAGGTCTGGTGGTCTACTTCTGGAAAACCAGCCACTGACCCTGCACAGCACAGTTCTCCCTGACACACGTGGGGCTTCGTGAATCTGCGTTGCCGCCACAGCAGCTGGTATGTCGTGTTGTGAAAAGTCTTTTAAATCACATTCGGAGATCAGTGGGTTTTCAAACTGTTGCATAGCTAGATACAAATTTTGGAGGAAATCACATAGAAAATGCTTTTAGCTGGTCAGTCAGGCAGCTCAGTGGCATGGTATTTTTCGCTAATCTGTAGTCCTTTAGGCTACAGTCAGATTTTGATTTATATGTCCATGCTTACATCTTAATAAATCATTTGATATTTAAAGTTAATTTTAATAGGAGTAGCAAAACAATAAGAAATAATGCCAACTGTAACTCATAATCTTTTCATCCAAACATGTGTTGGTACAAACTGTTTAATTTTTCCAGGTATACTTTTAAGTGTGTGACTGCAACTGTTTTTCTTTTTCTGTTTTCACCTAACATGATAAGTGTTCATGGAACTTTTAAATTTAATTCTGCACATATTGCATGGGATTATGAGACCTGGGATTTCAGTATCTGCATAGAAGTTGTACCCAAACAGTGTATAGGCCAAGGACAAAGAAAACGGAGTTTCTCAGGACAGTGTGTTAAATAGCACTGCGGTTGCTTCTGTTTCCCCCCTCAGCAGTGTACTCTTGAGAATCTAGTTTTATTTTGTGACTAAACAGAAAGAAGATATTTTGCTATGCTGGTGGAAGCTTTTTGGGAGAATTTTTTTGTTATATTTTTTGAACATGTAGTAGTGATTGGAAGATAGAAAAAAGAAAATACACAGCTTAGGAGTTTTTTCTTTTTGGTTATTTTTATTCAGGGCTCTTAAAGAGAATGAAACATGTTACTGAGCAGTGTGTTTCTATGAAGTGGCTTTGTCAGTAGTACTTGAAGTTCTTTTACAGTTTAAAGATAACCTAAGTTATTTGTTTGTAAATGAGACTGTGTTTGAATTATGTCTTTGAACATTCTCCAACATTTTTCCCCTTTGGGACCTTGAGTAAGACTTTTAATCATAACTGTGAAAAGTAGGAATAAAAATATTTCCTGCTGATTATGATAGTGAGTAGTTTGTGATTTACAGGGCTGCTGTGAGGATGGGGAAGACTTTTACATATCGTTTTGGGCTCTTTGGAACAGCTATTTCAGTATGGAACAAATTGTCAAAAGTCCGAATTCTCAGGTGAAATGTAGATAGAGAAGAAGATAGGGACCCAGAAGCTGACCGTTTAATAAGCGCTTGTTGACCACATGTGGCTGCCAAGAATACTCGAGTCCTTGGGCACAGATACACTCCGCTAGTCAGCCCGGTGGAACAGAGAGTCCCAGCCCCGCACCGTGTGGACTGACTTACCCGATCTGTTTCCCACAGTGCCTAGTCCTACGTCTAGTTGGTTCTCATTTAGATGGAGACAGATCCTCAGTCGTGTCAGTCAGCAGCCTCCAGGATACCCCCCTGAATGCTATGAGTAAAAGACCCCTGTTATAGTCCATATGCCCCAAATCAATTATGAGTTTAAAAAAATGGATTTGTATACAAGTTGTGTGTATGTGTATGTATGTGGGGGGGATAAGAAGATCTTTGTTAGTTCAGAAGGGATAGGTTACTTCTGTCAGAAATTGGGGTCTAATTAGGAGAGAAAGCTTGGTGACAGAAGGATGACGTAGCACAGAGTACTGTTAACCTAGTCGAGCACGTTGAAACATGACATTGACAGAACAGCGAGAATAAGCTCCTTGGAACTGATCCAGTTGGAGAATATCTTGTTTGTTATAGTCATTAAAAGGATAACTAAAAAATTAGGGGTTGGCTGCAAAATTGCTGTTTTTACTTTTTGACATGTGGGAATTTAATGAACTTTTTTTTTAGTAAATAGTGGGAATTAGCCATACACTTTTAGCTATTTAGGCACTCCAGAATGAATGAGAATCATCGCTTTGTTAATTTCATCAACATGTTCATTTCTTTCAGCTCCATGTTCATGCATGTCTTTTAACCCGGAAACCAGAAGACTGTCCATAGGTCTAGACAATGGTACAATCTCAGTAAGTACACATCAATAAGATTTCCAGTTGAAATACTTCCTTTCCTGTGAAGTATGTATATGTATTGTAATTAGAATTATTTAGTTGTTTCAAATGAACAGATTAACATTCTTGCTAAGTAAAGTGGAAATTGCAGTGCAGCCAGTTATGGTGAGATGAGGGATTCTGGGTAAGGAGAACTGTCACCAATCTTGGCTTACATGCTAACAAGGTTCAACTTGCCCTACCATGTACACAGTGGGTAGGATAGGGGTGTGATTAGGCAGTTAAGTGAACTGCATGAATCTGTGCGTGGGGAGAGCAAGCTGTGATACTAGTGGCTTGATCAGATGGTTAATCGTGGATGGCCTTGTCAGCTTCCCTGCACAAGCAACCTAATACGGGGCAAATGTCTTCTCGTAGGTCTGCATGTCTGATCTTGTCTTTGATACTCTGTGTTCTCCTCCTGTTTCTGCTCCTCTTTGCCTTTTCAGCTCCTTCTAGCATGTAAAGAGAATCCTGTAAATTTGTGAAGCACGGAATCTAGATTTAATCTGTAGGCTATATCCAGGTAAATATTAGAACCTTTGATTATAGATCTTGAGAAAATTGAAGTGATTGTAGATTGGAATTTTAGGTTTTAATTTAATTTAAAGTATTACATTAGCTGCTAATAAGGCTGATCTGGCAAATTCTCTATTTGGTAAATTATCCAGTACTGACTTCATTCCTGGGCTAGAGGGGCCCTGTGATTTAGAGGGTTCTACTCGACGGCAGTGGGTTTGTTTTTTTATTTTTTTGGTTATTATGGCGATAGAGCCTTGGTAACACAGTGATTAAGAGCTCGGCTGCTAACTGAAAGGTTGGCAGTTTGAACCCACCAGCCACTCCTAGGAAGAAAGATGTGGCAGTCTGCTTCAATAAAAATTACAGCTTTGGAACCCTATGGGGTAGTTCTCCTTTGTCCTGTAGGGCCACTTGAGTTGAAATCAACTCAACGGCAATGGTTTTTTGTTGTTGTTACTATGGCCACACTTCTCCGTAAGGTGAAGGATCTGAGGGGCCAAGGGGATGTGCCTAGCCCAGTCATTTACCCCCCACCCTCCATACCCTGAGTCCTGGGACTCTGGAATTCCCTGCCCCAAAACAGCTCAGAGCCGGCTTCCAGGGTCTTTTACCTGGGTCTGTCCTTAACAACATAGAAGAAGCAACCAGTATCTTAGGCCTGAAGGACGGCCAAGGGGCAGTGGTTTGAGGTGGGTGGGATGGATCTGGGGAATAGGAGGAGAAGGGGTGGGCTGGTCCTCATGTCATCACAGTATGACTTGCAACTTTAAGGAGTCTAAGAATTCCACATTTGAGCTGGCTTTCCAATCTTGTCAAGATTAGAGACCATATTTTGTTTAACAGTTTGTTAACTTGATTTATAACTTTTAAATATTTAGACATATCGAATGTGGGCCTCCATGTGTACTCTTGCCCTGGCTCCTACAACTGTTAGAGGTGGACCTGAAATTTTCTATTTGATTCTTTAGTCAAAACATCAATTTGGTAACCTTTAAGGAAATTGTAACAATGTTCTTATATTTTTAATTATCAAGTATTTATATAACTCTTGTAACATCCAGAGCGTTTGATAGGTCTGTAAATTTTTCCTTAGGAGGACAGAAGAGAAATTTATGATATGGATCTTTGTCTAGTTTGAGGTGATCCATTTAAAACAGGAGGGGAGGTGGGATAAATGTATTTTTAAAAGAAATAGGGAAATAATTGGATTATTGAATGAATTGAAGTGTTCATTACAAAGGAAATGTGAAAAGATGGCCTGAAATCCACATATTGCTCAACAGTTCATGGCATTGTGTGTGTGACACTCAATCTCCATGAAAGCACTTATGTGGCTGTCACATATGGGTAGGACTTTGCTCTTTTGACATCAGTAAAGGTGGTAAATGGGTTGTTGACAAGTATGGCTTTGGAAACAAGAAACATGAGCAAAATAAAAGTTATGGAGCATTCTAACTGTTGTATATAAGAGGAGAAGCCACTGTAGCCAGTGTCCTTTAGTAAAAGAGACTGTCAGAGAACCAGAATATAAATCAGGGATGGGGCTCAGGTGCTTCTCTAGGTGTCAGTACAGTGTTGAGATAGCAAACCTACCTTACCCTGATCTGCTGAGAAAGACTGAGTGCCCTGACTTGTATGAGATAAAAAGAGATAGTTTCCTTAAAAGTGCCTTCTCTATTGCTGAAGAAAATGGATTGAGTACTCTGCCTTTTCTCATCTGAAGAATTATAAAGAGCTCTAAGTTAGGGAAAGATACATTGAAAAAACAGTGTTCAGCCATTATCTAAGGATCAGAATTCTCTGTGGTCACTACAATAACAGGGTGTTCACAGAGAACATGTGTACAGAGCTTCCACTCTGTGGGAGTTTACTTTCCAGAGATGGGAGATCTTTTTTAGAGATCAAACTTCCTCTATTCTCTGAATATAGTAAATAAGTTTTAGGAAGAAATACTGCTTAGCTTATTTTAAAACAAAGAATGAAATCAGAAGATGAATTTTTATTTCTCTTTGGTTTAAAAAGAATACTTTTTTAAATGTATAAAATACATGAAAAGTTCAAGAGATTATATAATTGAGGAATGAACTAAAGATGAAGTAGAGAAAGCAGGCATAGACGGTTCTTTAAAAAACCTGGCCACAAAGGGAAGAAGACAGAGGGCGATGACTAGAACATGATCCAATAAGAGGCAAACGGCAAGAAGGTCCGGAGAGTTTAGCTTTGAGAAAGAATTTGGGACACTTCAATCCATTTGAAATAGGAAGGACAGAAACATAGTTAAATTTCAAGATGTAGGAGCGGAATGGCCTTTAATTTTTCTCCGTGAAGTAGCAAGTAGGATCATCTACTAGTAGCTAAAGATGGGGTGAGGGAGTATTTTTATACCTCTACCATTTGCGCTTTCTAATTGTATAGTCCAGAACTCCCTTCTCCCATCTTTGGACTATCAAAATCCTAATTATCTTTCATAGCCTACTTCAAATGTTATCTTTTCCATTTTTCTTTCTTTTACATATGATTCCTGAGCCCTACCAATTGAAATTAATGACACAGTATTCAGTACGTTGTTGTTGTTGGTTGTGGTGGTGTTAGTTGCCACTGAGTGTGTCCGTAGGGTTTTCGCTATGACCTTTCAGAAGCAGATTGCCAGGCCTGTCTTCCGAGGCCTCTGGGTGTGTGAACTGCCAACCTTTCGGCTGGTAGTCGGGCGTTTAACTGTTGGCGCTACCCAGGGACTCTTACTCAGTACATTAGCTGTATTGTATTGCCTATTTAATACTGCTTTTGTAAAAAGTTTTCAAGTGATTCTCCTCCATTAAAGTGTTGGCTGCTGAGGACTAGTCCAGCCTTATTCGTCACTTTTCCGCACTGGTTCCTAGTGAGTTTCCTGGTACATATTAAGAACTCTGTGAATAATTTGTTAAATACATTGCTGACTAAAGTACAAACATTATTTCTTATTATTTAACATAGCTGATTATAATAAACACCTGCTTAAATTCTGGCAGTTTATTTATACAATTCTGTTGTTACTAAGGAAACCCTGTTGGCATAGTGGTTAAGGGCTACACCAGCTAACCAAAAGGTCAGCATTTCGAATCCACCAGCTGCTCCTTGGAAACTCTATGGAGGCAGTTTTACTCTGTCCTGTAGGGTCACTGTGAGTCAGAATTGACTTGATGGCAACAGATCGTTGTTGTTGTTTTTAACAATGTCTTTCACAACATAATTACCTTCTAAACGGGTAAAATTTATGCCAATAGTTTATTTCATCTTAAGTGTTGAGAAATGTCTTCCATTTTAATATTGAAGGTAGTCAGTCAGATTGTGCTAACTGCCATTCATGAAGTAGGAGTGTAAATTTTTCTCTCTTACACCTGAGGTATTCTAGCCAATCAACAAATGTTTAAATATCATCTATGTGCGAAAGATCATTCTCAGTGCTAATGTGTGGCTGCTGCTCTCAAAGATTTTATAATCCAGTTGAGGATACCATGAAAAATGAAGTTATGAAATAAGTAACAAAAACTTGGGGCGGGGAGAAAAAGACAGCAAAAGTAGTGGTATAAGAGATATGTCAATGATGATGTTGACAAGGCAATGAGGTCAGAAGAGAGTGGGAAAGAATGGTCTGGAACAGCTCCACGGAGACTGGTTGGATTTAGAAGACTGGTTAAGATTTGATTCAATAAAGATAGGAAAATTAGGTATTATTTCAGGAAGAATGAGTGGAAGGGGAAAAAAAACACTTGGACCATGAGCTCAGGCAAATGCAGCAGTGATATGCAGAAGAGTGGCTGGGTGGATGGCAGAGATAGGGGACTCACCACGTTGTTGACTGGGGCCCAAGCAGTGAGTGCACTATGCCTGCTGCTTTCTGTAGGTTCAGGGGCCACCTGCCTGCTGCTAGGCACCCAGGTTGCTGCACTGCAGGGCCAGGCAGTGGTGCTCAAGGAGTGGGAGCTGCTGCAGCACACACATCTGCCCAGTACCCTGGCTGCCTGGGCAGAACAGCACCTGGAGTACCTGCTGCATGAGAAATTGGATGGACTGACCAAGCTGCAGATGTTTCAGGAAGCTCCATCTGAGTGCATCTGTCCCCCAGACTCCCCTGAACAGTGTGGCAAGTCTGGACAAGAGGCGATCCTGGCTTTTTTGTTTTTATTTGGTTGGATCAGCCTTTTCTTTATGGTTTCTGGATCATGAATTGTAGTTGGAAAAGCCTTCTGGAGAGGTAGAGTCAACATGATACCCTAGACAGACACACCATGAGGTCCGCCTGCAGCAAAGGCCCCAAAACTAAGTAAAAACAGATACAAATGTCAATCCTGGAACCCTAAACATCAAATGAAGGGATAAAGAACTAGATCAAACACTGAATGGAAGAAGAAGCTGAAGGGAAACAGAGAACAAGGAGAGAGAACAGTTAAAGTCCCCTGCCAACGACCCTGGACAGGGTTATGGGAAAGGAACTTCACAGAGCTCCCAGCAGGAAATAGAGAACCCAGTAACCAGAGAAACATGCTTTCCCATCCCTCCCCCTTTGCCCCATATGCTACCCCCACCCCCTTCCTGGGACATGTCATACTGCTTGGCTAGAGAACTACCAGCCTGCTGTCACCCCTGGTCTGCGCCACATTGCCAACAAGCTCCTGCTGTACCTTTTGTCTTTCCCTTTTCCTCCTTTTCTTTCTCCCTTCGACCTAGACCTGTATGCCACCTCTACCCTTTCCTGCATGGCCTCCCTGCACTGCTACAGGTAGAGAACTGCTGGCCTTTCGCCACCCTGGGTCCCACCCACCCCCACCTGTCATGCCATTTTTTCCTTTCTCCTTCGCATCTAGCCGTGCACATCACTTCTGTCCCCTCCAGCTGAACCACACTGCACTGCCATGGTTAGATAGCCACCAGCCTGCTGCTTTCTACCTCCCACATAGCTCCATACGTCACGTCCTCCCCTTCCTGCCAGCACCCTGGCCCATCAAACCTCTACCATGCCACCACAGAGAGAGTTGCCCTGCCTCAGGTCCACTGCCGTGCTGGGCTTGCATTGCCCCTCCTCTCCTGCCACTCGTCCAGCTACTGAACACTGGAAAGCAAGCCTGTACCACTTCCTGATCAACACCCCCGCCTATCTGGTGAGGGGCTGTGAATGCTCCCACATTCCCAGGCCAACAGCTGGGGTCAGACAGTGCCAGCTCAGTCCATCCTCAGCCACCTTGCCAAACCAGTCAGTGTACAGCAAAGCGGGCTTGCCCTGCCTGCTGCAGCCCAGCCCACCCAGACAAGTTCTCGAGAGCTGTCGTGCCCACAGACAGACAAGCAGTAAAGCATGCCTGGCCCACCCACTGCAACATATAAAAACAAAATAAAAAAGCAGGATGAAACAAACATATAGTCAGTAAAGAAAAAATAATAGCTTAATGTCTTGGAAACAGCAGACAGTATCAAAATATATTTTTAAAAAACAGGAAAAGATGACTCCAGCAAGTGGCCAAAATAAAGTATCAGAAGATGACCTTCTGGTAGAAGAAAAGGCAATGAAAGTACCTGATATGGAATTCAAAAGACTAATATTTAGGGCTCTCCAAGAGACTAGATGGAAACCCTGGTGGTGTAGTGGTTAAGTGCTACACCTGCTTACCGAAGGGTCGGCAGTTTAAATCCGCCAGGTGCTCCTTGGAAACTCTATGGGGCAGTTCTACTCTGTCGTGTAGGGTCGCTATGAGTCGGAATCAACTTGATGGCACTGGGTTTCGTTTTTGTTTTTTAAGAGACTAGGTGAGAGATCAAAGAAAACACAGATAAAACCAAGGAAAAAATTGACAAAATCATGGAAAACACAGACAAACTCAATGAAAACATATCCAAAATTAAGGAAAACACAGAAAAACCAGTAGAATAATTCAGAAAAATAATACAAGAACAAAACATCAAAAATAAGTCATTAGAAATCATAGAAAAACAGCAACTACAAACCCAAAAGATAAACAACAAAATTTCAGAAAAGGACAACTCAGTAGAAAGTTTTAGGAGCTAATCTGAGACAATGGAAGACAGAATCAGTGAGATTGAAGGTAAATCCATGGACTCCACTTTAAGGAAAAATCACATGAAAGAATGAAGAAAACTGAAGAACTATGGAGGACACAATCAAGAGCAAAAATTTGTGAGTGATTGGAGTTCTAGAACAGGAGGAGAAGATGGAAAACACAGAGAAGATTGTTGAAGATTTGTTGTCAGAAAACTTCCAAGATATTGTGAAAAACAAAAAACCTGACTATCCAAGATGATCAACAAACCCCACGTAGGACAGACCCGAAAAGAAAGTCACCAAGACATATCATAATACCCCTGAGAGCAGCATGAGAAAAATGAAAAGTCACTTACAAAGGGGAAACAATATGACTAAGCTCTGATTACTCAGCAGAAACTATGCAGACAAGAAGGCAGTGGAATGACGTATATAAAACCTTGAAAGAAGAAAACTGCCGATCAAGAATAATATACCTGCAAAACTCTCTCCCAAATACAATGGTGAAATTACTACATTTCCAGATATACTGAAGTTAAGAGAATTCATAAAAACCAAATCAAACTTGCAAGAAATATTAAAGAGAGTCCTTTTTTTTTTTTTGTTTAGAGAACCAACAACGTCAGACAACAACCGGAGTCTAGGACGCAGGACAGCATCAGCCAGATTACAACCTAGGTAATGAACTCTCATAGTAAAATAGAGATAAAAGACTTGAACTGGGGAAATACAGATGTAAATCTATAAATGAGACAACAATGTCAGAACAATAAAAGGGTGTGAATAAAAGGTATAGGTATAAAACTTTCAAACAGGAAATCAAGGCGATAATCAAGTAATAAAGGACTGGTTCAAATTTAGGAAGATAGGGGTAAATTTCAAGGTAACCACAAAGAAAGCTAACAAACCTAAGCATCAGAATAAAAAAGAACATAAAGTCTCAGTAAACACAAAATCTATAATAATGAAAGAAAAGAAAATCCACAAACAAAAGAAACTGCACAGAAAGTAAGAGGAGCAAATGAAACATCAACACCACAAAAGAAGAAAAACAATATGACAGCTATAAACTCATACCTATCGATAATCACACTGAATGTAAATGGCTTAAATGTACTTGTAAAGAGACAGAGTGGCAGGATGGATTAAAAAACAGGACCTGTCAGTGTGCTGTTTACAAGAGATACACCTTAGACACAAAGACATAAATATATTAAAAATCAAAGGATGGAAAAAAATACATCAAACAAACAGCAACCAAAAAAGAACACGAGTTCTAGTACTAATCTCAGATAGAATAGACTTTAAGGCAAAATCAACCATAAAAGACGTGGAAGGACATTATATAATGACTAAAGGGACAGTTCACCAAGGAGACATAACCTTAATAAATATCTACACACCCAGTGACAGGGCTCCAAAATATGTAAAATAAACTCTAACAGCACTGAAAAGAGGAATAGACAGTTCCATGATAATAATAGAAAACTTCAACACCCCACTCTCAGCAAAGGACAGAACATCTAGAAAGAAACTCAAAATTGGTACAGAAGATATAAAGGCCCAAATCAACCAACTTGACGTCATAGAAATATATAGAACACTGCACCCAGCAGTAACAAAGTGTACATTCTTTTCCAGTACACATGGAACAGTCTTCAAAATAAACCACATTTTAAAGCACAAAGCAATCCTCAATAAAAGCCAAAACATCAAAATAATACAAAGAATTCTGTCTGATCACAACACCATAAAAGTAAAAATCAGTAACAGGAAGAGCAAGAAAAAAACAAAAAACACAGAAACAGAATAACACCTTGCTTAAAAACAACTGGATAATGGAAGAAATCAAAGAGGAGTAAAAAAAATTCCTAGAGTCAACTGAGAATGAAAACACATCTTACCAAAACCTTTGGGGCACAGCAAGGGCAGTGCTTAGAGGTCAATTTTTAGCAATACACACATACATCAAAAAAGAATTACGGGCCAAAATCAAAACATTAGCCCTATAACTTGAGCAGATGGAGAACAGAGACAGAAGCCCACAGCCACCACAAGAAAGAAAATAATGAAGATTAGAGCCGAAATAAATGAAATAGAGAATAGAAAAACAATAGAAGGAATCAGCAAGACCAAAAGTTGTTTCTTTGAAAATATTACAAAATCGACAAACCACTGGCCAGACTGTCCAAAGAAAAACAGGAGAGGAAGCAAATAAGAAATGAGATGGGGGACATTGCAAAAGACCCAACTGGAATAAAAAGGA
The DNA here is from genome assembly GCF_030014295.1 of Loxodonta africana. NCBI lineage: Eukaryota > Metazoa > Chordata > Mammalia > Proboscidea > Elephantidae > Loxodonta > Loxodonta africana. The sequence continues at coordinate 73,732,258 of NC_087358.1, forward strand.
TCATAACAGAATATTATGAAAAATCATACTCCAACAAATTTGAGAACCTAGCTGAAATGGACTGATTTCTAAAAACACACAACCTACTAAAGTAACACAAACTGAGATAGAATATCTCATCAGACTCATGACAAGAAGAGACTGAAGAGGTAATAAAGAAACCCTGAACAACGATTTAAAAAAAGCCCTAGCCCTGGATGACTTTAGTGGAGAATTCTACCAAACATACAGAGAAGAGATCACGCCTGTACTGCTCAAACTATTTCAGAGCATAAAAAGGGAAAAAATACTCCTGAATTCATTCTATGAAGCCAGCATGACCCTGATACCAAAGCCAGGCAAAGACATCACACAAAAAAAGGAGAAAATTACAGACCAATATTACTCATGAATATAGATGCAAAAATTCTCCACAAAATTTTAGCCAACAGAATTCAGCATCATATCAAAAATATTACACCACGACCAGGTGGGAGTCACACCAGGTATGCAAGGATGGTTCAATATTAGTAACAGTCAGTGTAATCTACCACATAGATAGAACAAAGAAAAGAACCACATGATCATAAGAATCGATGCAGAGAAGCGTTTGATAAAGCCCAGCACCCATTCCTGATAAAAACTCTCATTAAAACAGAAACAGAAGGGAAATTCTTCAGTATAATAAAGGGCATCTATACCAAACCAACAGCCAACATCATTCTTAATGGAGAGAGGCTGAAAACATTCCCCCTGAGAGTGGGAGAAAGACAATAATGCCCTTTTTCACCACTCGTATTTAACATTGTGCTGAAATTCCTAGCCTGAGCAGTAAGGCAAGAAAAAGACATAAAGGGCATCCACGTTGGAAAGAAAGTAGTAAAACTACTCCTATTTGCAGATGATATGATCTTATCATAAACCATTGCCATTGAATTGATTCCAAGTCATAGTAACCTATAGGACAGAGTAGAACTGCCCCCACAGGATTTCCAAGGAACTGCTGGCGGATTCGAACTGCCAAGCTCTTAACCACTGCGCCACCAGGGCTCCATAGGGAACCCCAAAGATTCCAAAGAAATCTACTGAACTAATAGAAAGATTCAGCAGAGTAAGAGGATACGTTATCAACATACAAAAATCATTTGGGTTCTTATACACCAACAAAGAGAGCTCTGAAAAAGAAATCAGGAAAACAATACCATCTATAATAGACCCTAAAAAGATAAAATACTTACGAATAATTCTAACCAGGGTCATTCATAAAAGACCTGTACCAAAACAACAAACAAACGAACAAAAAAAACTACAGAACACTACTGCATGAAACCCAAAGAGACTTACATAAGTGGAAAAACATACCATGCTCATGGATAGGAAGACAACATTGTGAAAACGTCAGTCGTAGCCAAAGCAATGTATAGATATAATGCAATTCCAATCCAATACTAACAACATTCTTTAACAAGATGGAAAAACTAATTATTAAGTTTGTATGGAAAGGAAAGAGGTTCCGGAAAAGCAAAACATTATTGAAACAAAAGAACGAAGTAGAAGGCCTCACACTACCTGATCTTAGAACCAATTATACAGCCATGCTAGCCAAAGCAGCCTGGCACTGGTACAGCAACAGATACAGAGACCAGTGGAACAGAATTGAGAACCTAGACATAAATCCATGTATTTATGAGCAGCTGATATTTGACAAAGGGCCAGAGTCTGTTCAGTGGGAAAAGACAGTCTCCTTAACAAATGGTGCTGGCATAACTGGATGTCCATCTGTTAAAAAATGAAACAAGATCCATACCTCACAGCATATATACCTCATCCCAAGACTGTGGCCCCCAGACATTCTACTAATTCATAACTGAAACCTCTCCCGAAGCCCACTTTTCAGACAAAGATTTGGCAGGCCTGTAAAACAAACAGTAACACACAGGATGAACATGCATCTTAGTTCAATTGAATATACAAGACCAGATGGACAACTCTTAACCCAAAAGCAAGATGAGAAGGCAGGAAGGGACTGGACAAATGGACACAGGGAATCCGAGGTGGAAATGGGGAGAGTACTGTTGCCAATGTCACAAAACAATGTATGTATAAATTTTTTAATTAGAAACTAAAATAAAATTTTTTGGAAATAGTCATGATGGTTGATTGACATGGTAAGTGTAATTAATGTCTCTGAATTTTATACTTATAAGTAGCTAAAATGGCAAATTCTATGTATTTTGCCACAATAAAATAAAAAATATAATAGTACTTAAAAAAAAAAAAAACAGGACCCATACCTCACACCATACACAAAAAACTAACTCAAAATGAATTAAAGACCTAAATATAAAACCTAAAACAATAAAGATCATGGGGGAAAAAAAATAGATATAACACTAGGGACCCTGAATGGCATAAATAGAGTACAAATGATAACTAACAATGCACAAACACCAGAAGATAATTGAGAGCTCCTAAAACTTATGCTCATCAGAAGACTTCATCAAAAGAATAAATAGAGAAATTATAGACTGGGAAAATATTTCCGGCTACCACATATCCAACAAGGTCTAATTTCTAAAATCTGCAAAATGCTTCAATACCTTAACAACAAATAGATAAATAATCCAGTTAAAAATGGGAAAAGAATATGAACAGACACTTTACCAAAGAAGACATTCAGATGGCTAACAGACACATGAGGAAATGCTGACGATCATTATCCATTAGGGAAATGCAAATCAAAACTACATTGAGATACCATCTCACCCCGACATTACTGATACTAATCAAAAAAACAAAGTAACATGTTGGAGAAGTGGTGGGGAGATTGGAACTCTTATGCACTGCTGATGAGAAAATAAAATGGTACAACCACTATGGAAAATGATATGGTGCCTCCTTAAAAAGCTGGAAATAGAAATACCATATGATCCAGCAATCCCACGCCTAAGAATATATCCTAGAGAAATAAGAGCCATCACAGGAATAGATGTGTGCACATCCATGCTCATTTCAGCACTATTCACAATAGCAAAAAATGGAAACAACCTATGTGCCCATCAACAGGTGAATAAAAAAATTATGGTACATACACACAGTGGAGTACTATGCAATGATAAAGAACAATGATGAACCTATGAAACATCTCTCATTATGCTGAGTGAAATAAGTCAGCCACAAAAGGACAAATATTGTATGAGACCACTATTATAAAAACTCAAGAAAAGGTTTAGACACAGAAAAACAACAACAACGAAAAACAGTCTTTGATGATTTGAGGGAGGGGAGTGGTGGGGAGGGCAAATGACTAGATAGTAGACAAGTTAACTTTGGTGAAGGGAAAGACAACACGCAGTACAGGGGAATGCAAAACAACTTGACCAAGGCAGTCATTGATGCTTCCTAAGTACATCCAGACATTTTGAGGGAACAAGTTACTGGGACTGAGGGCTGGGGACCATAGTCTCGGGGGTCATCTAGGTCAGTTGGCATAACATAGTTCATAAAAAAAATGTTCTACGTTCTACTTTGGTAAGTTGTGTCACGGGTCTTAAAAGCTTGTTAGTGGCCATCTAAGATACATCTTTCTATTGGTTCCATCGCATCCAGAGCCAAAGAGATAAAGAAAACCAAAGACACAAGGAAAATATCAATCCAAAGGACTAATGGACCACATGAACCACAGCCTGAGCCCAGAAGAACTAGATGGTGCCTGGCTACTACCACCCGCTCTGACAAGGATCACAATATAGGGTCCCGGATAGAGCGGGAGAAAATTGTAGAACAAAATTCAAATTCACAAAAAATATAAAAGACCAAACTTACACTTCTGACAATGGCCCCCGGACACCCTGCTAACTTAAAACTGAAGCCACTCCCAAAGTCCACCTTTCAGCAAAAGATTAGACAGGCCTATAAAACAAACAGTAACACACGTGTGGAACGTACGTCTTAGTTTAATCAAGCATAGGAGACCAAGTGTGCAACACCTGCCCAAAAGCAAAGACGAGAAGGCAGGAAGGGACAGGAAACCTGGACAAATGAACCTGGAGAACCCAGCGTGGAAAGAAAAAGGGAAGAGTGCTGCCACATTGTGTGAATTGGAACCAGTGTCGCAAAACAATTGGTATATAAATTTTTTAATGAAAAACTTATTCGCTCTGTAAACTTTCATCTAAAACACAATTAAAAAATAAAAAATTTGGAGTTGAGAAAGGGCAAGGAATGTTTGCAGGGAAATGAATCAGCCAGCTTGGGAAGGGGATTAATGGGTATAAAGTATAAAAGATAGTTGGGGTTTGACTGTGAAAGGCCGATACAGAGTGAGAAGTTAGCATTATGCCGGGAAGCACTTCCACTAACTGGAAGACTTCGTACTGTATTTAAAGAGTGAGAAAATGTCAACACAGAAATTAAAGAATTTCTATTAATTTTCACCAACCCTCCTGAATACTGCTATAGGATAGTCATGTGTATATATACCCATTTTTATAAATATATATTTACTTCTATAGCGTCACAATGAGTCGGGATCGACTCGAGGGCACTGGGTTTTTGGGTTTGTTCTTCGTAAGCCAAAATTTTTATTAAAATATTGCCAAGATACGTAATCATTGAAGAATCTTTGAATGAGGCATCAGAATGATAAAATCTGTGTTCTCTGAATATTAATTTCAAATGTGTGTTATGGGAAATGTGATTGGGCTAAAAGGAAAGGATTGATGAATACAGGGGTTAGCATTCAGGACAGTGGTTATTATATAAAAATAAATGATATGGATCGTGTGTACTTGTTTTGGTAGTTCTTGTGATGATTGTATTCTTATTACATTATTGATTGTTATGTTACGTTCTTATACTGTTGCTGTTCACATAGGTTATCCACTGGAATGAAAGGAAAAAAGTAAAATATATATTGAGCATCTCTGTATACCATGCGCTCTGCTTTACACACATGGCCTCATTCCACCGTCACGATAATCCTGTGGTGCAGGTGGTATTACCCACATTTCTCAGATAAGGCGACTAAGGCCGGGAAAGTGTATATCCCTTCTCCAGCTTTCTGGGCCAGGAAGCAGCCCCCCTGAGACTAACTCTGTGCATTGAAGCCGAGTCTTTCTCCTCACCACTACACTGCCATCCAGGAGCCTCCTTGGCATTAGTAAAAACTTCCTGTTAAAGGCTTTCCCATTCCCTACTGTTGCCTCTTCTCCCTCCCTAGACTTAACTGCCTGAGGGCAAAAACCATGCCTGCTTCAGTCCTAGCAGCCTTTTGTAAAACATTCATTGAAAGAAGGAAAGCAGTATTTTAGTTTATCTTGTCAGGATGATAAGTTCGTTGTTAGCCGGCAGGACAACTATACTCTCAACAACTGAGGCAGTTTGAGCAGATCCTGTTTTTAAGTGGCTGATTTGGACATACAGAAGAGTTTGAGATCCTTGCCCTGCTTTCTGAAATCCAGACACACAGAAACAGTAAGCCAGCCTAATAAAGAAACCTAAGTAGAAACATAAAGGTGTTCCTGACAGTTTGTAGAACCCTAAATATGTTAATAAGTCTTTCATTATTTCACTTTCACCTAAGACTAGAAATCTGATGAATTTTTGGATTATTAAAGGAGCATGTCTCGTATCATCTATCATTATTTAGAGATTTGTATTTGCAAATTAGATCAATAACCTTCTAAGAGCATTGCTGTGTGGTCACCTCTTCCACCCATGGCATTCCTTAGATGAAGGCTCCAGGGTTTTGCAAACAGTTTGTGTTCAACTGTTAACCTAAAGTGAAATCACTTCCAATGATGGAATTCACAGCAGTGTATGTATTGGCAGAATCTTGTAGACAGGAAATCTGTGTCTTCTGCCTCTGAGGCCGCCCTCCCCTAGATTTAAGTGATAGATTAAGTAAGTGACACATCAGGGCAACAGTAACAGAGCAAGGACTTCTCTGACCGCTGGGCAAGTTTTCTTCATATTATACCAGCCCAGTTGCAAGGAATGGCCGTAGGTTGTTCACTAACAAATTGGTAGCTTACAGGGGAAGCTAGTATTATTCCATGCTAAGTCATGCTTTAAGAAGGAGAAAAAAAAAAATGAAGAATTTGAACATTTAATCCAACAGGGTGTTTTGGATGAGTTGTTTGTATGCTGTGGGTTATAATGAGCCTACAGGGACCAAATGCAAATGGTGAGGTCACATTCTACGGTGATGACAAATAGCCCATGGATGAAGCATTTCAGCTGTACCCAAATTAGTGTACAGTCAGTTCACGGCTGCTGGGGAGAAAGTCTTCGGAAACCTTCAAATTGATCAGCCGAGAAACAGCAGTGCCACAGCGGACTCCCAGTTGTCAGTCATCGTGATGCGTTCCAAGTTTTCTACTTTAGTTAAGAATTGATGTTGCTTCTGGAACTTACCTGCTGTCCAGGATTTCTGGTGTGATGCCACATAAGGAATAATATCCCAATCGTGAGATCAACACAGTGTGAATTTGAAGAAAGTTTCAGGAAGTCCTATATTATACTCCATCAGAGAAATACGAATCTAGAATTTACAGGGCCTCCTTCTTTGTGAGTCAGAATTGACTGGATGTCAGTGGGTTTGATTTTTAGTATTATTTATACTACCTTATGGTTTTCTCAAAGTCCCTGGGTAGTGCAGATGGTTAACGTACTCTGCTGCTAACCAGAAGGCTGGCAGTTGGAGGGTCAAGTCCACCCAGAGGTGCCTCAGAAGAGAAGCTTGGTGATCTGCTTCCAAAAAACCAGCCATTGAAAACCCTTTGGAACACAGTTCTACTGTGACACACATGGAGTCGCCATGAGTCAAAGACAACTCAGTGGCAACTGGTTATGATTCTCTCATTCCACCATGGTTTATGCCACAAAAGACAGCCATTTCTGAGTCATCTCATCATTGTATGGCTCTGGACTTTCCACTGTGAGAAGTTCACTTTAAAATGAATAAACCCACTGCTGTCGAGGCGATTCTGACTCAAAGCGACTCCACTGGGTTTCTAAGGCAGCAAATCTCTACGAAAGCAGACTGCCACATCTTTCTTACCTGGAGCCGCTGGTAGTTTTGAACTGCCTTTCGGTTAGCAGTCCAGCACTTTAACCACTGCATCACCATGGCTCCTTCTTAAAAAGAATAAATATTAAAAAAAATATATATATAGTACTTTAGATATTGAAGCTATGCTTAGCAGAAAAAGTCCTGGGGTGCTAAGATGCCAATTGTTTAGTATTTATTCATAGAATATAATTCATTCAAGTTGGTTTTGTCTAAACTCTTGTGTTGTGTGAGTTATTGTGCCTTCAGCATTTGTGTGGATCACAGAGCTTTTTGGAAACTCTCAAGGATGCGCCTGTCCCTCCTAACTATGTACGTGTACATACAGCCATATCATCCTTTGCTCGGTACCTACATGTTATCTAAACACTTAATTAAGCAGCAGTGAATGCAGACCCCAAGAGTGAGCTGCTTCTGTGACCATAGGTTATTTTGTGGCACCTCTGTTGCAATTCGGAATTTTTGAAGGCCTTCTTGATCCAACTTTTAGCACGAGTACCTGTCAAAGCATCCAGATTGCCCTCTATTTTAGATTAGGTGCTAAGAAGCTCCAGTAGAGTGAATGGTGGATTGAAATCAGTCATACACTGTCTACAGGAGTTATCTGCCCTCACAGGACGACTTTATAGGAAATTGTACTCGTGTTTCAGGAGATTGTCATCTTCTTGTCTTAGCCACATCAGTCTCGCACCTCTGTGCTTCAGGAGGGCAGTGACTGGTCATTGATTCCCGTGTACAAAGAAGTATAAGGAGTTCTAAGTTACTTCGTATATGTCTTCTTATGAACCTTATACCCTTATAATCCCTCCCTCTTACTTGGATCCTTCCCAGTGGCTTTTAAACACATTTAGTCTCTTTTTATTAAAAAGAAAAACTTCACAACTTTCATTCAACCCTCATCCCTTGCCACCTAATATCTTCTCTCCTCTCTCCTTCACAATCAGACTCCTCAAAAGAGCAGTCTGTAGCCACTTTCTGTATTTCCTCACTTCCCACTTTCTGTTCAAACCACTCCAGTCTGGCTTTCAATCCAATCAGTCTACCAAAACAGCTCTGGCTGTGGTTGCAAAAGGTCTCCATGTTGCTAGATGCAGTTGATGTTTTTAAGTCCTCATTATATTTGACCTCTCTACGGCATTCAGCGCTATTCACTGCTTCCTCCTGAAATATTCTCTTCTTATACATCTTCAGCACAACACTCCCCTGATTTTCCTCCTATTTGCTGACTGTTCCATTTCTGTGTCCATCCTAGCATGCCTTCAACTAGCCGTTCAGTGTTGACATTTCTCAGCGTTTGCTCCCAGGCCCGTCTTTCTCTGGACAGCTTCGTACATACCATGGCTCAATTTGCTCCCTATCTCTATCCAGGCCTTTTCTCTCAGATTCAGACCCATATATATATCCAGCTTCTTAACTTTTGCTATTAGATGTCTGAGAGGAGCTTCAATCACCAGATCCAAAATCAGACTCATATTCTTCCGCAGACCTCATTCTCCTCAGGCTTTCCTATTCTTGTGTGGAGCCAGTGTCCATCCTGTTGCACAAGCTAAGCATCTTTACATCATTTTTCCTCTCCTTCCTCAGCTCTGTCAGCTTGATCTTTTGTTGATTTTTAGCTTCTAACTATCTTTCGGCTTCCATCCACCCCTCTTCATTATCATTGTATCACCACCACCTCCATCATTATCCTCTTTCATCATCTCTTCCTTGGACTCCTCAGTTGCCTTTGTTACAGGTCAACCCACTCCAGTTTGTTTTCCACATTGGAGCTAGAAGGATCTTTTCAAAATGCAAATTACTGTCTTGTCATGTCCACTACCAGAACCCCCTCAGTGGCTTCCCATTGCTCTTTGGACACAGACCAATATTTTTCACACAGCCTGTGTGACCCTACAGGATCTGTCCACTGCCTACCTCCACAGCCTCATTTTGCCCAGTGCTATTCCTCTTGGCATTTCAGCCTTAGTGACCCACTTTGGTCCCATGTGCTTGCCATGTTCCCTGCTTTTACCATGCCTTTAGATTGCTCTGCCTTCCGCCTTGAGTGTGCTTCCTTCTCTCTCCACCTGATTAACTCTCTCTCATCCTTCAGATCTCAGTTTGATTTTCATTCCCTGATAGTTCAACTAGTTCATGTCCTTGCATTATACATGCTTATAGCACTGGTCCCTCTCCTTTGTAGCAATTGTCATAGTTGCTATTTTATGCTTGCTGGAGTGATTATCTGATTAATGCACATATTTAGCCAAGCTCCATAAGGCAGTGACTGTGACTACATGACTCTCTTGTATCCCTGGCACCCAGTACAATGCCGATATAAGTGCTCTGTAATATTTATAGGATGAAGGAGTGAGTGAATGAATGATGATAATCTATTAAGTTGGCAGAGTATAGAAGTTAAGGGCACAGGCTCCTGATTCAGAATGCTGGAGTTAAACCCCAGCTCTAGCCCTACAAGTTGTGTGACCCTGTGTATATTGCTTTACTTTCCATGCCTCAGTTTCCTTATGTGTAAAAAAAAAAAAAATTTTTTTTTTTTTTTTGTGTGTGTAAAATGAGGGCATTAATTATATGTGTTCCATTGGGTTGTTGTGAGGATTATCTGACACAATACATGTAAAGCTCTTAGAACAGTGCCTGTCTTGTCAGATGCTCCATAAATATAAGCTTCTGCTGACATCAGGAGCCCTGGTGGCATAGTGGCTAAGAGAGCAGCTGCTGACCAAAAAGTCTTTAGTTGGAATCCACCAGCCACTCCTTGGAAACCTTGTGGGGCAGTTCTGCTGTGGTTTATAGGGCCAGTGTGAGTTGGAATCAGCTGTACAACAGCAGGTTTGTTTTTGAGTTTTATTGACAGCAGCAGCACCAGCGTCTTCCATTAGCAGTAACCGAGAGGCTTTGGTTAGAACCTATGTTATGTGGATTTAGTAGGTCAGTTCCAAAGGCAGGAAATGTCTTAGTGGTAACATGCTCTTTCTTAGAATAACGTCAGTCTTTGATGCCTCATTACAATAATTCACCACTGATTTGTAAAACATACACTGCCAAATAATACTATTTTTTGCAAAAGAGTTTCTCACCCAAGTTGTTACCATTTTCCTTTACCAGCCTCAAGAAAAGGGCTGGGCTCTCAATGGTGTGCAGGTTACTGAAGATGGCCTGAGTGGGCGATCAGAGAAGACCTAGTGTATTTCTCATCATCAGAGACCCTTACTCCAGTGGACTGAGGGTGTGAGTGGAGCAGAGGCCATCAGCCATCAAGCCTGTAGTGCTTCCTATTTATGTAGGAATCTGGTTTTATGGGCCAGTATCCAGAGGAGTGTCTCTGGTCCTATCATAGGCATTGGTCTTGTCAGTATCACAAGCCTTTTCTTAACCATGTCCATCCAAAAGTATGAGAATGTTCTGTGTACACGTTTTCTCATTTTTACCTTGAGTTAGTCTTACTATAGTGCTCAGTTCTTACGGCACTGTTGTTTAGACCGGAAGGTTCAGATCCCAGATGAGCTGGTGTGGGATTTCCTTGTTAATCACCTTTGGAGGCATTCTTCTCAAAGCGTCTTGACGAACAGCAGAGTCATGAACATGTATCTCCAAAGAGCCATGTGGCATTTAGTCTCTTGGTGTAAAGCTTGAGAACTCACTAGAGCCACTACATGTAGTTGCTGAGTTTCAGTCACCGGTTGTTGCTGTGCCTACTCTGTGACCTGGGACAGCTTGGATAAAGGCTGACTACAGGCTTATGTTAGGGGAGAGGGCCATGGTGTTGGGCATGTCCTGGCCACTGGGGTTCAGTGCTAGGGCCTTGTTCCTTTGTTTTGCTGCAGTTGGCTGCGGCAAGTGACTAAGGGTGGTGGTAACCCAGAGTCAATTTTTCTTCCAAAGTACGTGCCCTCACTGTTGATTTACTGCTCCCCTGACAACACCTTGAAAGCAGGTTCCACACCTGCTCATCTTCAGTCTCACCTGTTGCAAAGGGAGAACAGCTCTTCTCTGTCACCAGTGAGTGTTACGTTTTTATTAACACACACATTTAAAGTAGGAAGGAAACAGTGGGTTTAAGCTCACTGGAACAAATGACATAGTTGGAGAAAGACTGTCACCATATTGGCACAAAGCACAGCACAGCTTTTGCATCAGGAACAATCACTCAGGTCCAGCTGGTTTTCTGATTGGAGAGGAGTGGAATCATGGAAGCAGTTTCTTCAGCCCAGAGCCTCTCTGTCATGGGTAGGAGAGGAAGGAGCTGGGCAGGTGCCGTTCAGCGGGCTGAATGCCTGCATGGCTGGGTATTTGCCGTGTTTTTTAAAACCAGTGAGCCTTGGGTTCTCTGGAGGTTCCTCCACTGGCTCCTTTTCTGGCAGAGCCGTGGTTGTCAGTGCTCTCCAAGGTCCCGGCCTCCTGCTGCTTGCTCTTTCCTAGTGATCTGCCCCGCGGCTTAATTATAGAACTGCCCCACAGGGGATCTGCCCCGCGGCTTAATTACAGAACTGCCCCACAGGGTTTCCAAGGAGTGCCTGGTGGATTCGAACTATTGACCTTTTGGTTAGCAGCCAAACTCTTAGCCACTGTGCCACCAGGGTTTCCATCCTAACACAGTCCTCAAGAATATGGCCCATTCTGTTCTCCTGAGCAGGAGGCTCAGACTCTAGCTGATGACTTGGCATCCCTGCAGGGAGTCTGTAAGACACCTTAAGTTTAACATATTCTAAATAGAAATAATTATCCTTGCCCCCAAATATGCTCTTTCTTCTTTGTTCCTTCGTAAATGGCATCACTGCATAAGCACAACCAAAAATTCAGAGTTATCGTAGCTCCACGTTTCCCCTCAAACCTCACAGTGATCAGCCCTCACGTCCTAGCACTTTACCTCAGAACTGCTTCCAGACTCTGTCCCTCTTTGTCTATTTCAACTAACTTCCTGGGTTTTTGTTTTGTTTAGAATATATATAACATAAAATTTACCATTTTACGTGTACCATTTTGTGACATTAATTCACAGTGTTGTACAACCATCATCGCTATCCTTTTCCAAAGTTTTTCATCACCCCAGGCATTCTATACCCCCTGAGCATTGTCCTCTTCTCCCAGCCTCTGGTCACCTCTAATCTACTTTCTGTCTCTCTGGATTTGCCTATCCCAGATATTTCCTATAAATGAGATCATAGAGTATGTGTCTTTTTGTATCTGACCTGCTTCATTTAGCATAATGTTTTCAAGGTTCATCCATGTTGTAGCATGTATTAGCTTCATTCCTGTTTATGGCTCAGTAATATTCCATTGTATGTATACTACATTTTGTTTACCCATTCATCTGTTGGTGGACACCTGAGTTGTTTCCACCTTTTGGCTATTGTGAATAGTGCTAAAGTGAACATTGGTGTAAATGTGTCTGTCCATGTTGCTACTTTCAAGTCTCTTGGGTATATACCTAGGAATGTAATTTCTGAGTCAAATGATAGCTCTAAGGAGCCCTGGTGACACATTGGTTAAGCCTTCGGCTGCTGACTGGAAGGTCAGTGATTCGAACTCAATAGCCACTCCACAGAACAAAGATGTAGCAGTCTGCTTCTGAAAAGATTACAGCCTTGGAAACCCTATGGGGCATTTCTACTCTGCCCTGTACTATGTCTGTGAGTTGGAATGACTCAACAGTAATGGGTTTTAATGGCTAATGATGCTAAGCATCTTTTCTTGTCCTTGTTGGCAATTTGAATATCCTCTTTGCCAAAGTGTCAAGTCCTTCGCCCATTTTTTGATTGGTTTGCTTGTGTTTTTGTTGTTAAGTTGTAGAAGTTTTATATATAATTTGGGTATGAAACCCTTGTCAGATATGTCAATGTAGTCTCTTGCAGCTTTTGCTTGGAATGTTGCAATAATCTCCAGACTGATCTTGCTATCTGTATTCTCTACTTTCCTCCACTTACTCTGTAGTTAGATATCTAAAATTCTAGTGTAATTTTGCCACTCCTCTGTATATAAACTGTCTACAACTTCCGGAAGGGTAGAGATCAGAGCCCTTAAGTTTTGTCTGGTTTTGTCATCCTCGTATATCACAGCTCTCCTACCTAAGTTTTATCTAGTTGTTCAGTTCACACATCCATACCATGTCCCTGGGGTCCTCTCTGCCAGAAGTAACTGTTACCCTCACTGACTGCCTGCTTCCCTGACCAGCTTCTTTCCTGCCTTTAAGTGTTAGCCTAAAAACCCCAAACCTGTTCTTAAGAGAAGGCTGCCTACTCCAGGGTAGGGTTAAAACCAAAAAACCAAACCCGTTGCCATCGAGTCAGTTCCACCTCACAGCAACCCTACAGGACAGAGTAGAGCTGTCCCATGGAGTTTCCAAGGAGCGTCTGATAGATTTGAACTACTCACCTTTTGGTCAGTAGCCATGGCTCTTAACCACTTGCCACCAGGGCTTCTAAGAGTAGGGTTAGCAGGCTCTATTTAATAGTTCCTATATTGTTCTTTTTTTTTTTTTTTTTTTTTATAGTTCTTGGGGCTCTGGTGGTACAGTGGTTAAGAGCATGGCTGGTAACCAAAAGGTTGGCAGTTTGAATCCACCACCTGCTCCTTGGAAACCCTAAGGGGCAGTCCTTCTCCATCTTGTAATGTTGCTATGAGTCAGAATCAATTCGACGGCGATGAATTCATTTTTTTTGTTTGGTTATATAGTACTTGGAGCCCTGGTGATGCAGTGGTTAAGAGTTTGGTTTAGATATCTACTTTATTACTTTTGCAGTAATTAGTAGTTTACATATATGTTTCATTTACATAACTGTATTAAGTAACACATAAATAGAACCTAAATGTGCCTGTAAGTAGGAGGCATTTATTCAGTGTTAATTTCCTTATTTCTTCACCTGTACTAGCCTGAGCACCTTGAAGGCAGGAAACGTTATGTTAATTGGCATCTCCAGAATCCAGCAGAGAGCCTTGCAAAATTAGAACGTCAGTAATATTTTTGAATGGATAAAAATCAAACCAGTTTCATTCAGTCAGGTGTCCTTTCTCCTTTAGCCTTCATTCTTATATTCTCATTATCCTTATCACAGACCTTGTTTTCCACCAGCTATTTGATACAGGGAAACAATTGGTATATGCTTTTTCATCTCTTTATCAGGAAGAGCTTACTCAGAGTTTGTAGGAAAAATCATTGTTGACACAATTGGCCATCATATCCAGGGGCAGAACGTTGTGGTGGTCGAGGTGTGGACTTTTCTTCCAGAGGGGTTTACACCAAATATCAGGTCTGCCACCTTTTAGTTGGATGAAAAAACCAAAAAACCAAACCCACTGCCGTCGAGTCGATTCCAACTTATAGCGACCCTATAGGACAGAGTAGAACTGCTCCATAAGAGTTTCCAAGGAGTGCCTGGTGGATTCAAACTGCCGACCTTTTTGGTTAGCAGCTGTAGCACTTAACCACTATGCCACCAGGGTTTCCTTTAGTTGGATTAGTTGGATAGCCATGGACAAACTGCTTAGCTTTGCATAAGCCTCAGTTGACTCACTGTAGATTGGAGATGACAATTTGCCCCTTGTGGGGTTGTTGTGAGGTTTACGTGAGATAACTTATGTGAAGGCACTGGCACTCATTTAATCTTCAACAAATGTAATTATTATCTTTATAGCAGGAGTTCTGTTCATTTTAGGAATAAATGGACTTTACTTTTTGATAAGGTTAATAATTTTACCTGAAATTAAAGAAAGTAATTTTTACATAATTATTTGCCACCCTAAGTTTAAAGATAATTTTTTTTAATCATACTTTTAAAAGCATTATGTTTCTTGGGGTACCATTTTGGGCTAGTGAATTGGGTTTTACATGTTAATGCTTCCTTTCTTTTTCCTTTATGTCTTTCTGTATTCATATTTATTTGTACAAATAATGTTCAAGACTGAATATTTGTGGGCTTAAATCTAGAAAAAGATAATTATAACATTTTAGCACAAAGACCATGGTTAGAAAAAGTTAACATAAAAAAAACTCATTATTTTCCTATTGACCTAGTGTAACCAAATGCAAGTTCTTGTCCTGTCCTATTAACCGATCAAAATAAGACAGACGCCACACCACCAGTTGCAGGGGAAACAGAAAGTGGGAATTTGTTGTTTGCACAAACAAGGAGCAATGTGGGGCCTAATAGCCGAAAGACCATGAGCTCCCTGCCCCAGGGGAACTGGGAGCTTTTATGTCCTTGAGCCCCCAAGGGCAGGGATTGGTGCCCGAAATCTGAAACCCTGAGACCTCCCACACCCAAATTAGGAGATCCAGGTACTGAGTCATGTTGCAGAGGAAGGGACCTTTTGCTTTGCAAATGGGCTTGGGCACCATGCTGGAAAATACCTTCCTCTCAGGCAATGTCCAGCTCCAGGGTCAAGTTCAGGGCCACAGCTCCTCAGGTCCTGTGCATGCGCCAAGATTGTGGTTTGTGGATGTGCAGGATTCCAGCACCAAATTCAAATCGAGGTTAGGGCCAAAGTGTTTTCTGGCCAAGCCATAGTTAGAAATCACGGCTTGGTGGGCCGCAATGGGGGAAGCCTCAGTGGAGTGGAGGAAGCCTTTGTGGTGGCTTCAGTCCCCCCTCTAACAGATCTCTTTTATTCTTGAGAGGGTTTAGGGCTGAAGGTCTCGTCTTCTGTAACTTTTTCATGCTGGCTAGGGGTGTTGGCATAGAACTGGACTCTAGCCAGAACCTGTTCAGGGGAGATAAGGTAATATCCCTGTGGTAGCATCATCTGCAGGTGGAAGTTGTGAAACCTAGAAGATACAAACTTTACTAAAAAGTTAAACAAACAAGGCCTGAATACAAGTAGCAGGATGACCATAACCAAGGGTCCTAGAAGGGGAGGAAACGATGTTAGGCTCAGGGTTGCTGACTTTACTATATCCCAGACATCTTGTGAAGTTGGGCCTTGGTTGAAATTGTGTAGCCACTTAGCTTTCTCATAAATCTTTTTCACATTTATCTCCACATCTCGAGAGGTGTTAACATAAGTATAGCAAGAGCTGTTGGCTACTGTCCAAATGCCCCTGGTTCAGCTAGCAAATAGTCCAGAGCTATGTGATGGTCTAAGACCACCCTCTCCAGAGTCAATGCTCTTTTTTTTTTTTCTGTACATTTTTTATTGTAGTAAAATACATATAAAATTTGCCATTTTAATCATTTTTAAGTGTATATTTCTGCGGCATTAATTACATTCACACTTTTGTGTAACCATCACCAAATTTATTTCCAAATCAAAGTTGTTTTTTAAAAAGAAGTTTGCATTTGCTCTGGTTAGTGTAGTTTGGTTAATATTGTTCTTAATTTCTATCTCTAAATAACATAAATAACTGTAGCACACAACTCACGTCTAAATATATAGTGTTTCAGTAGAACTAAATATTTTTGCTCTCTCTTTTGATGATCAAATCTTTAAAGTGATATAGTTATAACAGAAGCTGGCAAACTTTTTTTTTTTTTTATCTTTTTGAACTTTAGATGGTTTACAGAACAAATTAGTTTCTCATCCAACAGTTAGTACACACATTGTTGTATGACATTGGTTAACAACCCCGCAACATGTCAGTACTCTCCATTCTCAACCCTGGGTTCCCTATTACCAGCTTTCCTATTCCCTTCTACCTTCCAGTCCCCGCTCCAGGGCTGGTGCACCCCTTAAGTCTTGTTTGGTTCCATGGGTCTGCTCAATCTTTGGCTGAAGGGTCAGCCTCAGGAGTGGCCTCATTACTGAGCTGAAAGGGTATCTGGGGGTCATACTCTCAGGGTTTCTCCAGTCTCTGTCAGGCCAGCAAGTGTGGGGTTAGAATTTTGTTCTACTTTTTCTCCAGCTCTGTCCAGGACCCTCTATTGTGATCCCTGTCAGAGCAGTCAGTGGTGGTAGCCGGGCACTATCTAGTTGTACTGGACTCAGTCTGGTAGAGGCCATGGTAGATGTGGCCCATTAGTCCTTTGGACTAATCTTTCCCTTTTTTTTTTTTAATTGTGTTCTAAGTGAAAGTTTACAGATCAGGTCAGTCTCATACAAAAATTTACATATACCTTGCCATACACTCTTAATTGCTCTCCCTCCAATGAGACAGCACAATTCTTCCCTACACTTTCTCTCCTTGTGTTCATTCGGGTAACTTCTGGCCCCCTCTGGCCTCTCATCCCCCCTACAGACAGGAGATGCCAACATAGTTTCATGTGTCCACTTGATCCAAGAAGCTCGCTCTTCACCAGTATCATTTTCCATCCCCCAGACTTACTTTTTTTTTTTATTAACTTTTATTAAGCTTCAAGTGAACGTTTACAAATCCAATCAGTCTGTCACATATAAGTTTACATACATCTTACTCCGTACTCCCACCTGCTCTTCCCCTATTGAGTCAGCCCTTTCAGCCTCTCCTTTCGTGATAATTTTGCCAGCTTCCCTCCCTCTCTATCCTACCATCCCCCCTGCAGACAAGAGCTGCCAACACACTCTCAAGTGTCCACCTGATATACTTAGCTCACTCTTCATCAGCATCTCTCTCCCACCCGCTGACCAGTCCCTTTCATGTCTGATGAGTTGTCTTCGGGGATGGTTCCTGTCCTGTGCCGACAGAAGGTCTGGGGAGCATGGCCGCCGGGATTCCTCTAGTCTCAGTCAGACCATTAAGTATGGTCTTTTTATGCGAATTTGGGGTCTGCATCCCACTGATCTCCTGTTCCCTCAGGAGTTCTCTGTTGTGCTCGCTGTCAGGGCAGTCATCGATTGTGGCCGGGCACCAACTAGTTCTTCTGGTCTCAGGGTGATGTAGGCCTCTGGTTCATGTGGCCCTTTCTGTCTCTTGGGCTCCTAGTTGTCGTGTGACCTTGGTGTTCTTCATTTTCCTTTGCTCCAGGTGGGTTGAGACCAATTGATGCATCTTAGATGGCCACTTGTTAGCCTTGAAGACCCCAGATGCCACATTTCAAAGTGGGATGCAGAATGTTTTCATAATAGAATTATTTTGCCAATTGACTTAGAAGTCCCCTCAAACCATTTTCCCCAACCCCTGCCCCTGCTCCGCTGACCTTTGAAGCATTCATTTTATTCCGGAAACTTCTTTGCTTTTGGTCCAGTCCAATTGAGCTGACCGTCCATGTATTCAGTGTTGTCTTTCCCTTCACCCAAAGCAGTTCTTATCTACTGATTAGTCAATAAAAAACCCTCTCCCTCCCTGCCTCCCTCCCCCCTTCGTAACCACGAAAGTATGTGTTCTTCTCCGTTTATACTATTTCTCAAGATCTTATAATAGTGGTCTTATACAATATTTGTCCTTTTGCCTCTGACTCATTTCGCTCAGCATAATGCCTTCCAGGTTCCTCCATGTTATGAAATGTTTCAGAGGTTCGTCACTGTTCTTTATCGATGCGTAGTATTCCATTGTGTGAATATACCACAATTTATTTACCCATTCATCCGTTGATGGACACCTTGGTTGCTTCCAGCTTTTTGCTATTGTAAACAGAGCTGCAATAAACATGGGTGTGCATATATCTGTTTGTGTAAAGGCTCTTGTATCTCTAGGGTATATTCCGAGGAATGGGATTTCTGGGTTGTATGGTAGTTCTATTTCTAACTGTTTAAGATAACGCCAGGTAGATTTCCAAAGTGGTTGTACCATTTTACATTCCCACCAGCAGTGAATAAGGGTTCCAATCTCTCTGCAGCCTCTCCCACATTTATTATTTTGTATTTTTTGGATTAATGCCAGCCTTGTTGGTGTGAGATGGAATCTCATCGTAGTTTTAATTTGCATTTCTCTCATGGCTAATGATCGAGAGCATTTTCTCATGTATCTGTTGGCTGCCTGAATATCTTCTTTAGTGAAATGTGCGTTCATATCCTTTGCCCACTTCTTGATTGGGTTGTTTGTCTTTTTGTGGTTGAGTTTTGACAGAATCATGTAGATTTTAGAGATCAGGCGCTGGTCTGAAATGTCATAGCTGAAAATTCTTTCCCAGTCTGTAGGTGGTCTTTTTACTGTTTTGGTGAAGTCTTTAGATGAGCATAGATGTTTGATTTTTAGGAGCTCCCAGTTATCGGGTTTCTCTTCGTCATTTTTGGTAATGTTTTGTATTCTGTTTATGCCTTGTATTAGGGCTCCTAAGGTTGTCCCTATTTTTTCTTCCATGATCTTTATCGTTTTAGTCTTCATGTTTACGTCTTTGATCCACTTGGACTTAGTTTTTGTGCTTGGTGTGAGGTATGGGTCCTGTTTCATTCTTCTGCAAATGGATATCCAGTTATGCCAGCACCAATTGTTGAAAAGACTATCTTTTCCCCAATTAACTGACACTGGGCCTTTGTCAAATATCAGCTGCTCATACGTGGATGGATTTATATCTGGGTTCTCAATTCTGTTCCATTGGTCTATGTGCCTGTTGTTGTACCAGTACCAGGCTGTTTTGACTACTGTGGCTGTATAATAGCTTCTGAAATCAGATAGAGTGAGGCCTCCCACTTTCTTCTTCTTTTTCAGTAATGCTTTGCTTATCCAGGGCTTCTTTCCCTTCCATATGAAATTGGTGATTTGTTTCTCTGTCCCCTTAAAATACGACATTGGAATTTGGATCAGAAGTGCGTTATATGTATAGATGGCTTTTGGTAGAATAGACGTTTTTACTATGTTAAGTCTTCCTATCCATGAGCAAGGTATGTTTATCCACTTAAGTATGTCCTTTTGAATTTCTTGTAGAGCTTTGTAGTTTTCTTTGTATAGGTCTTTTACATCCTTGGTAAGATTTATTCCTAAGTATTTTATCTTCTTGGGGGCTACTGTGAATGCTATTGATTTGGTTATTTCCTCTTCTATGTTCTTTTTGTTGATGTAGAGGAATCCAAGTGATTTTTGTGTGTTTATTTTATAACCTGAGACTCTGCCAAACTCTTCTATTCGTTTCAGTAGTTTTCTGGAGGATTCCTTAGGGTTTTCTGTGTATAAGATCATAGCATCTGCAAATAGTGATAACTCTACTTCCTCCTTGCCAATCTGCATACCCTTTATTTCTTTATCTAGCCTAATTGCCCTGGCTAGGACTTCAAGTACGATGTTGAATAAGAGCAGTGATAAAGGGCATCCTTGTCTGGTTCCCGTTCTCAAGGGAAATGCTTTCAGGTTCTCTCCATTTAGAGTGATATTGGCTGTTGGCTTTGCATAGATGCCCTTTATTATGTTGAGGAATTTTCCTTCAATTCCTATTTTGGTAAGAGTTTTTATCATAAATGGGTGTTGGACTTTGTCAAATGCCTTTTCTGCATCAATTGATAGATCATGTGGTTTTTATGTTTTGTTTTATTTATGTGATGGATTACATTAATGGTTTTTCTGATATTAAACCGGCCTTGCATACCTGGTATAAATCCCACTTGATCATGGTGAATTATTTTTTTGATCTGTTGTTGGATTCTATTGGCTAGAATTTTGTTGAGGATTTTTGCATCTATGTTCATGAGGAATATAGGTCTGTAATTTTCTTTTTTTGTAATGTCTTTACCTGGTTTTGGTATCAGGGAGATGGTGGCTTCATAGAATGAGATGGGTAGTATTCCGTCCTTTTCTGTGCTTTGAAATACCTTCAGTAGTAGTGGTGTTAACTCTTCTCTGAAAGTTTGGTAGAACTCTGCAGTGAAGCCGTCCGGGCCAGGGCTTTTTTTTTTTTTTTTTTGGAAGTTTTTTGATTACCGTTTCAATCTCTTTTTTTGTTATGGGTCTATTTAGTTGTTCTACTTCTGAATGCGTTAGTTTAGGTAGGTAGTGTTTTTCCAAGAATTCATCCATTTCTTCTAGATTTTCAAATTTGTTAGCGTACAGTTTTTCGTAGTAATCTGAAATGATTCGTTTAATTTCAGTTGGTTCTGTTGTGATGTGGTCCTTCTCATTTCTTATTCAGGTTATTTGTTTCCTTTCCTGTATTTCTTTAGTCAATCTAGCCAATGGTTTGGCAATTTTGTTAATTTTTTCGAAGAACCAGCTTTTGGCTTTGTTAATTCTTTCAATTGTTTTTCTGTTCTCTAATTCATTTAGTTCAGCTCTAATTTTTATTATTTGTTTTCTTCTGGTGCCTGATGGGTTCTTTTGTTGCTCAGTTTCTATTTGTTCAAGTTGTAGGGCCAGTTCTCTGATTTTGGCTCTTCTTTTTGGATGTGTGTATTTATTGATATAAATTGGCCTCAGAGCACTGCTTTTGCTGTGTCCCAGAGGTTTTGATAGGAAGTACTTTCCTTCTCGTTGCATTCTATGAATTTCCTTATTCCCTCCTTGATGTCTTCTATAACCCAGTCTTTTTTCAGGAGGGTATTGTTCATTTTCCAAGTATTTGATTTCTTTTCCCTAGTTTTTCTGTTACTGATTTCTACTTTTATTGCCTTGTGGTCTGAGAAGATGCTTTGTAGTATTTTGATGTTTTGGAGTCTGCAAAGGTTTGTTTTATGACCTAATATGTGGTCTATTCTAGAGAATGTTCCATGTGCGCTAGAAAAAAAAGTATACTTTGCAGCAGTTGGGTGGAGAGTTCTGTATAAGTCAATGAGGTCAAGTTGGTTGATTGTTGTAAGTAGGTCTTCCGTGTCTCTGTTGAGCTTCTTACTGGATGTCCTGTCCTTCTCCGAAAGTGGTGTGTTGAAGTCTCCTACTATAATTGTGGAGGTGTCTATCTCACCTTTCAGTTCTGTTAAAATTTGATTTATGTATCTTGCAGCCCTGTCATTGGGTGCATAAATATTTAATATGGTTAAGTCTTCCTGATCAATTGTCCCTTTTATCATTATACAGCATCCTTCTTTATCCTTTGTGGTGGATTTAAGTCTAAAGTCTATTTTGTCAGAAATTAATATTGCTACTCCTCTTCTTTTTTGCTTATTATTTGCTTGACATATTTTTTTCCATCCTTTGAGTTTTAGTTTGTTTGTGTCTCTAAGTCTAAGGTGTGTCTCTTGTAGGCAGCATATAGATGGATCGTGTTTCTTTATCCAGTCTGTGACTCTCTGTCTCTTTATTGGTGCATTTACTCCATTTACATTCAGCGTAATTATAGAGAAATAAGTTTTTAGTGTTGTCATTTTGATGCCTTTTCATGTGTGTTGTTGGCAATTTCATTTTTCCACATACTTTTTTGTGCTGAGACATTTTTCTTAGTAAATTGTGAGATCCTCATTTTCATAGTGTTTGACTTTATGTTAGATGAGTCGTTACGTTTTTCTTGAGTTATGGAGTTGTTATACCTTTTTGTGGTTACCTTATTATTTACCCCTATTTTTCTAAGTAAAAACTTAGCTTGTATCGTTCTATATCGCCTTGTATCACTCTCCATCTGGCAGTTCAATGCCTCCTATATTTAGTCCCTCTTTTTGATTATTGTGATCTTTTACCTATTGACTTCCATGATTCCCTGTTATGTGTATTGTCATTTTAGTTATTTTTTTTTAATGAATCTTAATTTTTTTGTTTTTGTTATTTCCCTATTTGAGTTGATATCAGGACATTCTGTTTGTGACCTTGTATTGTGCTGGTATCTGATATTATTGGTTTTCTGACCAAACAGTATCCTTTAGTATTTCTTGTAGCTTTGGTTTGGTTTTTGCAAATTCTCTAAACTTGTGTTTATCTGTAAATATCTTAATTTCGCCTTCGTATTTCAGAGAGAGTTTTGCTGCATATATGATCCTTGGCTGGCAGTTTTTCTCCTTCAGTGCTCTGTATATGTCATCCCATTGCCTTCTTGCCTGCATGGTTTCTGCTGAGTAGTCTGAACTTATTGATTCTCCCTTGAAGGAAACCTTTCTTTTCTCCCTGGCTGCTTTTAAAATTTTCTGTTTATCTTTGGTTTTGGCGAGTTTGATGATAATATGTCTTGGTGTTTTTCTTTTTGGATCAATCTTAAATGGGGTTCGATGAGCATCTTGTACAGATATCCTTTCGTCTTTCATGATGTCAGGGAAGTTTTGTGTCATGAGTTCTTCAGCTATTTTCTCTGTGTTTTCTGTCCCCCTTCCCTGTTCTGGGACTCCAATCACCCGCAAGTTATCCTTCTTGATAGAGTCCCACGTGATTCTTAGGGTTTCTTCATTTTTTTTTTAATTCTTTTATCTGATTTTTTTTCAGCTATGTTGGTGTTGATTCCCTGGTCCTCCAGATTTCCCAGTCTGCATTCTAATTGCTCGAGTCTGCTCCTCTGACTTCCTATTGCGTTGTCTAATTCTGTAATTTTATTGTTAATCTTTTGGATTTCTACATGCTGTCTCTCTATGGATTCTTGCAACTTATTAATTTTTCCACTATGTTCTTGAATAATCTTTTTGAGTTCTTCAACAGTTTTATCAGTGTGTTCCTTGGCTTTTTCTGCAGTTTGCCTTATTTCGTTTGTGATGTCTTGAAGCATTCTGTAAATTAGTTTTTTATATTCTGTATCTGATAATTCCAGGATTGTATCTTCATTTGGGAAAGATTTTGATTCTTTTGTTTGGGGGGTTGTAGGAGCTGTCATGGTCTGCTTTTTTATGTGGTTTGATATGGACTGCTGTCTCTGAGTCATCACTGGGAAACTAGTTTTTTCAGAAAATCTGCTAGAAAAAAATGCAGTCAGATCCCTATCAGAGTTCTCCCTCTGGCTCAGGCTATTTGGATGTTAATGAAGCCGCCTGGGGAGGCTGGGGGAGGGATCAGAGAGTTAGGAGAGTAGCACCTCAGAATATAGCCAGAGTTGCTTGTCTTGCTTGGAATGACTATTATATCTGAGATTTCCGCGGGGCGCCTCGCCTATGTGTGCTGTCTGTGTGGAGATTGCCCCCGGGGGGTCTGGCCCACTGGAGTCACGGTCAGATCCTCAGCTGCCAGCCTGGGGCGGTGCACTCCCGACTCCAAAATCAGTCGCTGCCTCCCGGGGACTCCCCGTCCCGCCTACCGTGTAGCCGTGCCGCCCCGGCGAACTGGTTGGGCTGCCCCCCGGGGTCAGCTCAGGCGAGCAGAGCAGCTCCCCGCGCCTACACCGCGACCGCGTGTCCTGGCTGGGACGCCACTCTCCCCGCTCCAAGACCCGTCACTGTCTCCCGGGGCCTTCTCCCACCGGCTGCGTCGCCACTCCACCAGTGCAAACTGCCTGGGGCCCCCCCCGGGTCAGTTCAGGGGGGTGGAGCTGCTCCCCGCGCTCGCGCCCCACCAAAATCCCAGCGGGACGGCTCCCCGGCTGGGACGCTGCTCTCCCCGCTCCAAGACCAGTCACTGCCTCCCGGGGACTCCTCCCACCGTCTGCGCTGCCACGCCGCCTGCGCGAACCGGCGGGGCCCCCTCCCGTGGTTAGTTCAGGGGGGTGGAGCAGCTCTCCGCGCCCGCTCCCCTCCTAAATCCCGGCGGGACGGCTCCCCGGCTGGGACGCTGCTCTCCCTGCTCCAAGACCAGTCACTGCCTCCCAGGGACTTTTCCCACCAGCTGCGCTGCCACGTCGCCCACGCGAACCGGCTGGGCCCCCTCCCGGAATGAGTTCGGGGGCTAGGGCTAGGCCCCTTGTTTGTGCCGTCTGCCCCCCTGGGCTTTGCCCCAAATCGGGTGCTGAAGGTCACCTGACTGGTACGCTGGCTCCAGGCTCTGAAAACAATCGCTGCCTCTCCGTATTTGTTCGTTCTCCACCTCTAAATCCGTGTTTGTTGTTCAGGGTTCGTAGATTGTTATGTATGTGATCAATTCACTTGTTTTTCTGAGTCTTTGCCCCGCCTCCGAGTCAATGCTCTTTTGTTGATCTTCGATGGCTCAAGCAGTGGATTGTGCAATACTTTCTATGGACAAGGTCAGATTACAGAGGGTGGCTTCATGATAGGCAAATCCTCCTTAAGGTACCAGGAGCCCTATTGCTACACCTGCCCTAGCCAGGATTAAACCTAGTTCTCTCTTTAGTCTATAACTTGAGGTTTGGTTAGAGGCCTGATATGAGTGGACACTGGTGCCTGATGGGGACAGAAACATTGGCAGGTGGTCGTAACAGGGTTGTTGCAAGGAGTTGCCCACCCTTGGTCTGGATAGTGGTGCACTGGGCTGCTACTATTTCGGTATGAGCTGGATCCATATATCCAGATGTATCCATTGGGAGCACATAAAGATTCAGTGATGGTGCAGTTATTGAGGGTGGTATTAGCTAGCTCGAGCCAAGCATTGCTCTGCAAGTTTGGGGCTAGGGGACCATAAAGTTCAGGTCGATATACTCGGCACACAGGGCTTTGGTATTCTTTCCTGTGGCGTTGTAAATGTGCTTCAAGGTAATTGAGCATGCCTGGGGGTGTAGGCCCCATGTGGTCAGTAGGCAAGCAATAATCAGGGAGCAAACGAAAAGTTCTTGGGAAATTCCCAGATTATCTTCCCTTGGCAGACCCCCCCTGTGCAACAGACTTGTTTGGTCAGATTGGCCTGGAAGCAGTTGTCTGGGGCTTTAGCATCTGAGTCGGCGAGACTCCAGATAGTCTTTTGGACCAAGTCCTTGTTGTAATTAGAGGAATTAAACTCTTGGTCAATGGGCCGGGAAGAGAATGGGTACGGTTTTCAACCCAGGAAATGTTTACCCTGTATATGGGAGTGAATGAAAGATGGGCCCAGGGTGGGGCCCAGAGGGAGACCATCTAGTGGTGTTTTTAGTAGGTGGGGGTATTTGGATGTAATTGGTGACCATGAGTGCTTCTATATTGTCTTTGGTTCCAGTAGGGGGAGTGGAGCAGACCTTTTAAGACGAAAGCACTTGAGGTACTTATATGAGATAGTTATCCTGCCATTTCAGGGGCCCTGCCTCTCCCCCAGAGAGACATAGGAGATAAACAAGCAGGATGTAAGGCTGCATATAGGTGTTAAACATGAACACAGCCATGAATAGAGCTACTCGATAGTCATTGAGCTTGACAGGAAACAAGCACCAGGTCTTACAGAGCCAGAAAACAACTGTCAATAAGACAAGAACAACTGGCACAGTCACCAGGGGATGACAATCAACTGGCACAATTTTCTATCACTTTAGATCCTCTGAAGCCCGAGTCTCTCAATTATCACTGTCCTCCCAATTCTTACTGTTCTGCAGGGCTTGTTGGTTGGTATCATGAGTAGGAGCTAGCTTGATGTGGGAGTGGTAGGTCCACGCTCCCTTTCTGGCAATCCTGACTGCATTGGGGGTTGTTTTCCTGCTGGGTCTGTGGTGTTCCGGGTCCTGATGCAGAGAGGGACTTCAGGTTGTGGAAGAGTCCGTCATATTTTATACCTGTAAAGAGAGTCAAGAGTCCCTGCCACAGAATACAAATGTTGTTTAATAGCGAGCTAGCTTTGTGCATGCCTCTAGTCTCCAAGGTGTTTACAGGACCCAAAGTATTTAAACCCTCCCACAAATCATAGGGGTGGGGACGCCGATACATAAGCTTAAAAAGGCTTACCTTAAGTTTGAAGTGCCACCCTAGTCTTGCACAGAGCCAAGGGAAGCCCATGTTAATTAGGTCTTCTTACAAGGTTTGGCCAGGTGGGCTTCACCTTCCTGCAGTCTTCTCCCAGAACATATTCCTGGTACTTGGTACCCTCTGACACTGCTGAGAAGATCTTGTTGCTTTTTTTTTTTTTTTTTTTTTGCAAATAGTGGTCTTTCATTCTGAGAGGGACCATACAGAGTGACAGGTCATGCAGAGCCAGCTGATCACAAAACTAAAACCTGATCCAGTAGCAGAATAAAATCAATATATTTACATTTAGGTTTGTCCTGGAAAACCAGGACAGCCCAGTCTGGAGCCATCCTTCCTTTTCTTCTTACTTCCTTCTCACCTTCTTTTACTTCCTCATTACCTTTTTACCTCCTTTCTTCCTGCATTTTCTTTC
Organism: Loxodonta africana; assembly: GCF_030014295.1. NCBI lineage: Eukaryota > Metazoa > Chordata > Mammalia > Proboscidea > Elephantidae > Loxodonta > Loxodonta africana. The sequence continues at coordinate 73,759,158 of NC_087358.1, forward strand.
TCTTGCTATTCTGCCTCTTTTCCTTCTTTTCTTCTCTGCCTTTCGTTTTTCCCTTCTCTGTTTTCTTCTCTCAGTCGGCCCTTTGGTGGCCTTGGGCCACTACTGTATCTTCCTGCTGATGCCCTTTGCAGTGTACCACAGCCAGAGCCACGGTGCGTGACACCGCCTCCAGGAGTTGGAAAATCTGTTGGCCATGTTTGATTTCTTTACTGGCCCAATTCAGCAGCTGCCTTTGCTTCCACAAAGTCCCGTGTACATGTGCAGCTGACAACACATACTCTGAATCTATGTAAATGGTCGCTTGCTTGGACTTGGCTAGCTGCAAGGCCTGGATCACTGCAATCAGTCTGGCTTTTACTTCACTAGGAAGTAAAACATTGGTTAGTTCCTGAAATTCGAGTCAAAAGTATATGCAGTTCTATTTTTTGGCATTAATTAGGAAAGATAATAGCTTTGCGTGTAGGTTCTCTTCTTATTTTCTCTTATTATTTGAATGTCAGGTAATTGCACATATTTCCATTCAGATCTACTGTGGGTAGCACTGAACCCAAATCCAGAAATCCAGTTGCTACTTCTAAGCCTGCTCTTAACGAGCAGATTGTTTAATCCTTTTCTGAAAGTTTCTTTAAATGAAAATATGAACTAATAAACACCACACTTATTTGCCATCACTGAAAAACAATTTTACTTCCAATATGTTTGTATAATATATATAACCATTTTCATATATTTCAAAACCATATATGTGCTGTTCTTATTGTTAGCTGCCATTGAGTTGACCCCTGACTCTTGGTGACCCCATGCACAATGGGATCGGACCATTGTGATCCATACAGTTTTTATTGGCTGGTTTTTGGAAGTAGATTGCCAGGACTTTTTTCCTAGCCTGTCTTGGTCTGGACGCTCTGCCGAAACTTCGGCATCGTAGCAGCACACAAGCCTTTTTTGACAGAATGTTGGTGACTGTACCTGAGTGTATTGGCCAGGAATTGCACTTGAGTCTGTCACATGCAAGGTGAGAATTCTACCACTGAACCACCACTGCCTTCTGTAAATGTGCTACTGTGTGTAAATTAACATATTACTTAGAATAAAATTTTTATTTTTTCATTTCACCTCTTTTAACAAAATATGTATTGAGTACCTACTGTGTGCCAGGTGGTGTTCTGGGTGCTTGCGATATAGCAGTGAACAAAATTGACCCTTTCCCCCCAGAAAATCCTTCTCCTGTGTATGTCACATTTAGTATACTCTCTATGAACAAGAAATGGAACAAGTTATATATAAGGTGATAGAGGTGATGGTTTTTATGGGGGAAAATGGAGCACAGTAAGGGGGATTGCAGGTAGGGGCTTGGGGGGCAGGTTGCAATTTTAAAAAGGATGGGCAGGGTAGACCTTGTTGAAAAGGTGTCATTTGAGCAGAGGACTTGAACGCTGGAGGAGTCAGTAGTCCTGCTGATATCTGGAGAAACGTTTAAGACAGAAGCACAGTCAGGGCAAAGTGTTTACAACAGTTAAACCAAAAAAAAAAAAAAACAAAAAACGTTGTCGTTGACTGGATTCTGACTCATAGCAACCCTATAGGACAGAGTAGAACTGCCCCATAGAGTTTCCAAGGAGCACCTGGCAGATTCGAACTGCCAACCCTTTGGTTAGCAGCTGTAGTATTTAACCACTATGCCACCAGAGTTTCCAGACAGAGGCACAGTCAGGGCAAAGTGTTTACAATAGTCAAAAAAAAAAATATATATATATATATATATATATATATATCGTTGAGTCGATTCTGACTCCTATCTATAGGACAGAGTAGAACTGCCACATAGAGTTCCCAGGGAGCAGCTGGTAGATTTGAACTGCTAATCTTTTGGTTAGCAGCCAAGCTTTTAACCACTGCGCCACCAGGGCTCTGTTTATAATAGTAGTACAGTTAAAATTTGATTTAATTTTTTAAACAAAGAATGATTATTCCTTTACTCACAAATATTTATTGATTGTCTCTCATACATTGTATATTGGGGGAAACATTAGAGAAATGGAGACACACATGTTAAGAAAACAAAACTCCATTCCTTTCAACTTAAAATCTACAAGGAAGGATAAAAATAATCTGGTCATAAACCAGACCAAACCCATTTCCATTGAGTCAACTTCTACTCATGGCGACCCTATAGGACAGAGTAGAACTGCCCCATAGGGTTTCTAAGGAGCAGCTGGTGGATTCAAACTGCTGACCTTTTGGTTAGCAGCTCAGTTGTTAACCACTGTGTGACCAGGGCTCCAATCTGATTGTAGACAGCTCTATTTTAATACAGATTGTGATCAATAGCACGAAAGAGCTACAGGGTCTATTGAAGTTCAAAGAAGGAAAGATTCATTCTGCCTAGAGTGATATGAAAGCAGACCATTCAAACTTGCCTAAGAGGATAGGTTTGCAAAGTGGTGGAGACTGGGGAAAGGGAAGAATTTACCTAGAAAGGGAGAGGCTAGAGCAAGGCAAGGAAGTAGGAATGTGCAGGCCATTGGCAAGGGTAAACGTAGTCTAGTTGGAAATGCTTAGGAAGGGCATGAGTTCAAGAAGGATGATACAGAGCCAGAGACTGACTGCCGGAGAAATGGAGTGGGATGGCAGGGCTAGTTGGCAAAGATAGCAGCTGGAGTCTTCCGATTGACAGTGTCCATGGAATACCATGGTCCTGCTTCCAGGTGTCAGACATGGGTAACAGGGATAGTGATGGAGGCATTGCTTTATGTTTGTCTTTCTTTCATGTTTGTCATAACTTATTGGTATCTGTAGTCTCCGAAGAGTGTAGTGGTTTCAGAATTTGCACTTTAATATTTTCCGTTGCTCATAGAAATTTGATGAGACAGTCTCCTGAGTTTTAGTATCCTTTTAAAAGCATCTTTGAGATTTGTGGGAGTTGAAAGATCAGTAGGTGAAAATCAGAGACAAACTCCAGTTGTAGGCCTGGGTTGTGCAACCAAGTAAGCTAGAAGCTTGGACAAGTTCCTTAGTATCCCTAGACTTTAGTTTCTCTGTCTAAAAAATGAATCATTGTACTACTAGGTGATCTCGAAGAACCCACACGAACTTTGCCAAAACTTAGCAGCCAAAGAGCGAACCTTCTCTCCTGAGCTGGTTTCATAAGTGCCAGCCTTGACTCTCAGGCTACGATTCATGACGTTCACTGTGTACTTTTCAGTTTCAACAGGCAGCTTTTTTGTTCAGGATAATTTTCTCCAAAGTTTTTTTTTTTTTTCTGTTTAGAAAATAAATATCAGCTACTAGACTTTATGTGACCTGATGATTCATGTCATTTGCTGTTCAATATTATAGCAGAATTTTTTTTTTTTAGTTTCTCATTCAAAAATTTATACACAAATTGTTTTTATGACATAGGTTGCAATCCCCACAGTGTGTCAGCACTCTCCCGCTCTGTGCCCGAGTTCCCTGTGTCCATTTGTCTAGTGTTCCTGTGCCTTCCTGCATTCTCATCCTTGCTTTTGGGTGTGTGTTGCCAATTTAGTCTCATATATGTGACTGAACTAAGAAGCATGTTCCTCACGTGTGTTATTGTTTGTTTTATAAGCCTGTCTAATCGTTGGCTGAAAGATGGACTTCAGGAGTAGATTCGGTTTGGAGTGTTTGGGGGCTGTAGTCTCGGGGGTTCCTACAGTCTCTCTCGGACCAGGAAGTCTGGCCAGTTTTTGTTAATTTGAATTTTGTTATACATTTTTCTTCTGCTCTGTCCGAGACCCTCTGTTGTGATACCTGTCGTAGGGGCCAGTAGTGGTAGCTGGGCACCATCTGGTTCTTCTGGTCTCAGGCTAGTGGAGGCTGTGGCTCCTATGGTCCGTTAGTCCTTTGGATTAATATTTTCCTTGTGCCTTTGTTTTTTTTTTTTCATTCTTCTTTGCTCCGGATGGGATGGGACCAATAGATGTATCTTAGGTGGCTGCTTGTAAGCTTTTAAGACCCCAGATGCTACTCACCAAAAGTAGGATGTAGAACATTTTCTTTATGAACTATGTTATGCCAGTTGACCTAGATGTCCCCCAAGACTGTGGTCCCCAGCCCTCAACCCCAGTAACTCAGTCCCTCAAGATGTTTGGATGTGCCTGGGAAGCTTCTGTGACCTTCCCCTCCCCGCCCCCTCCTGTCTTGTAACTGTCAAATACTGCTTTTTTTCTGTGTATAAATCTTTTCTTGCTTTCTATAATAGTGGTCTCATATAATATTTGTCCTTTTGTGATTGACTTATTTCACTCAACATAATGCCCTCCAGACTCATCCATGTTGTGAGATGTTTTGCTGCAGCAGAATTTTTATTGTGTATAAATGTCATTTAAAATATGCAATCTCCCTTTCACTGTCTGTGAAGGATACAGGGGGCAGGGGCCACTTTAGCAGCTTTCTTTGTGTAATATGTTAGTGTTCTGGCTTCAGATTTTGGCCCTGAACAGGATATTCCCCTTCGTTGAATAACTTCAAGAGCATTTGTCCTTAAGATTTTGAGATCCGCCAGAAGCAGTCTAAACCTGTGTCTTCGGTTTTCCTTTTACCCACTCCCTTCCATACCCTTGGGAGACATGGTATTGAAAACCCAGCTGCATCTGGTTACTTAGCAGTCAGTAATTGAAGACTGGAGATGGAGAAAGCACAAAAACATGGTGCTACTGATGGAAAGGAAAGATTAAGACAGGCAAACTGTTAAACACCCAGGCTGGCGTAGAGAGGGGAGCGGCTGGATAGCTAAGCAGTTGCTGTGCCAAGCAGCCTTGATACCACTTTTGAATCTGAACAAGAATTTGTAGAAAGAATCTGTAAGCCTGAATTTGAACAAGATTTTTTTTTTTATATAGATAATGTTTTGAATCTGGAGATGTTAACAGCTGCTGTTGTTGCACAAACCTCAGTTATCTTTTCTCTTCTGTCAGATGCTTCCATGTCTCGTGGCTTATGTCAGCCTACTCAGAAGTGTGACTGGGAGTTTCTTAAAGAGTTTGGAGCTGAGGCTGGGGGTTTGCAGCTGAAGCATTCCTTCCTCCAGCTCTTAAAACACGTCTGGTCAGAAAAGATTCACCTCAGTAGGCATTTGACAGGAGGGGGAAACGGCACCTGCCCTCCTGGCTCCTGGGTGGAGACAATGTTCCTGTGTGTGATACCCAGTGAAGCTTCTTTTCATAATTATAAACAAACAAGGCAGATAAGCAGAATCTGAAACAGAGATTTATCAAAGACAAAAGTCAGGTCAGTCACAGAAACCAGTAGTTCTCAGACTGGTCTGTGAGATCAAAACCATCTTCATAATGATAAAAAGACGTTATTTGCCATTTCCCTTCCTTCTCTAACAAGTATACAGATGGAATGCAGCAGCAAATAGGAGACTCCAGCTGCCTTCTGTTAAGCCAGACACTGAGATTTGTAAAATCATTTTTGCAGAAAAAAATTGCAAAACAAAAGTTACAAAACAAAAACAAGGATGTGTGTTTTCTATGTCCTTGTGGGTTTTCTGTTTATTATATTCCAGCTGATTTCAGGAAGTTTTCCTGGAAACTTGTAAGAATACATACAGTAAAAAAAAAAAACGGTAAAAATAAAAATTGGGAATCAAGGCAGGGCAAATATGTGTAAGTAACCAAGATCATGTAAAAGATGACCCCCTTAGCACCCCTCTGTGGAGAAAGCTGCCCTCCTATAGGCCCTGATGAAAAGGTGGAGGTAGCTTTTTTTTTTTTTTTTAGTTTTGTGTTTCAGGTGAAAGTTTATAATGCAAACTAGTTTCTCATTCAAAAATGTGTGCACAAGTTGTAATCCCTGCAATGTGTCAGCACTCTCCCCCTTTCCCTTTCCACTCTGGGTTCTCCGTGTCTATTCGTCCAGTTTTCTTGTCCTTAAACTTCTCATCTTCGCTTTTGGGCAGGTGTTGCCAATTTGGTCTCATGTACCTGATTGAACTAAGAAGCACGTTCCTCACGTGTATTATTGTTTGTTAGGAGGTAGCTTTGTTTTATCTCATAACTCCATTTCCATTACTCTCAACTGTCTGAATTCTAGGAGTGAGTACCTGGGCCAAAGACAGGCTAGGGACCACGTATAGACGGCTAGGGGTCTAGTGAGGAAGGATTTGCAGGGCTGAGATTTGAATGTGAAAGTACTATGAGAGCAGACTGGTTGGTGGAAGGGGAAGCTGAAAAGTCTTGCCTTAAGGAGGGGCTGGAGGGACTCTGATGGCGACGTGGAGGTTCCTATTACCAGGGAATAGAAGCCGAGCATCAGAAGGGGCCTGAGAAGCATGAGAAGGGATAATAGATCACCTGGTAGAAAAAGGCAGAGCTACCAGCATTCACCAGTAGCATTCCCATCACTGTCTGGGTTTCTGTATAATCCCTCTTTAGGGGCTTGAGTTCACGCAACCAAAAGAGCCTAAGAAGAACCTAGAATAAAATAAGTATGCAGATTATGAGGATCAGCACAGTTTCTATGACTAACACTTGAATTTGATTTCAGACTTTACGGTAGGCAAAGCAAAAAGGAGACACCGTTAACCTTGATACTGTATAATAATAAAGAAGGCAATTTTTAAGATACTAATACTTTCTAACATTGAATTTAAAGTCAGTCACCTTCATGTAGTCTAATAGTTGAGAACTAAGTTTATTTGGCAATATCATAAACATTTCTAAAGCAAATGCAGAAGTGGATTTTGTATGGAATTGTAAAACAAGAAGTTTACCAGTGTTAGACCAGAAAGATGTTTACCTGTGTTTTATTGACTGTGCAAAGGCATTCAACTGTGTGGATCATAACAAATTATGTATAACATTGCAAAGACTGGGAATTCCAGAAAACTTAATTATGCTTATGCAGAGCCTGTACATGGATCAAGAGGCAGTCGTTTGAACAGAACAAGGGCATACTGAGTGGTTTAAAGTCAGGAAAGGTATGTGTCAGGGCTGTATCCTTTCACCATACTTATTCTACCTGTATGCTGAGCAAATAATCCAAGAAGCTGGACTATATGAAGAAGAATGGGGCATCGGGGTTGGAGGGGAAGATTCATTAAAAACCTGCGATGTGCAGAAGACACAACCTTGCTTGCTGAAAGTGAAGAGGACTTGAAGCACTTACTGAAGAAGATCAAAGACCACAGCCTTCAGTGTGGATGACACCTCAACATCAACAAAACAAAAATCCTGACAACTGGACCAATAAGCAACATCGTGATAAACAGAGAAAAGATTGAAGTTGTCAAGGATTTCATTTTACTTGGATCCACGATCAATGCCCATGGAAACAGCAATCAAGAAATCAAACGACGTATTGCATTGGGCAGATGTACGCAAAAGACCCTTTAAAGTATTGAAAAGCAAAGATGTCACTTTAAGGACTAAGGTCTGCCTGATCCAAGCCATGGTATTTAGGTCACCTCATATGCGTGTGAAAGCTGGACGATGAATAAGGAAGACTGAAGACGAATGGATACCTATGAATTGTAGTGTTGGCGAAGAAATATTGAATGTACCATGGACTGCAAGAAGAACAAACAGTCTGTCTTGGAAGAAGTACAGCCAGAATGCTCCTTAGAAGCGAGGATGGCAAGACTTCGTCTCACAAACCTTGGACGTGTTATCAGGAGGGACCAGTCGCTGGAGAAGGACATCATGCTTGGTAAAGCAGAGGGTCAGCGAAAAAGAGGAAGACCCTCAATGAGATAGTGAGTCAGTGAGACAGTGGCTGCCACAGTGGGCTCAAACAGACAATTGTGAGGATGGTGCAGGACGGAGCAATGTTTCATTCTGTTGCACATGGGGTCGCTATGAGTCAGAACCAGCTCAGCGGCACCTTAGAACAAACGACAACAGACTTCCAAAGAACATTTCATTTTCTAACCAACTTCTGTTTTAACGAGGCAGATGTGGAGAGAAGACATCTCTGTTCTCAACCAGATGGTGCAAATGGTTAACATACTTGGCTGCTAACCAAAAGGCTGGAGGTTTGAGTGTACCCAGAGGTGCCGTGACAAAAAGGCCTGACAATCTACTTTTGAAATATCAGTCATTAAAAACCCTAAAGAGCACATATCTACTCTGACACACATGGGGTTGGTGTGAGTTGGAAATGACTTGACAGCAACTGTTTTTTTGTGTGTGTGTCACGAAACTGGATGGAACCAGAATCCACAGCCCTGCACCATGGGTTGTACACTTCTGTTACTTTTCTGCATTTCCCAGAAAAATTCTGGGCATCTGAGAACCTTTGCTGTATGCAGAGCGCATGCATGATGAGGAAAAAAATGTACATTTCATTTGAGTAAAAAGCCAGAGAACTGCCTGTGACCTCTCACTTAGACCGATGAAAAGCTGAGGTGGCTCCGATCAGCTCACCTCCGTTACCAACTGAGAATTGTGGTGTCTACTTGACAGATGTATTTTTATAAACTAACAGAAATGTTTATTGTTATGTGAAACATGCTGCAAGAGGGTAAGAATGGCACATGTGTACACAGGCCTAGGCTTCGTTGTACATTCTTTAATGGCAGGGCATACTGGCAGCTATTTTTTTCAGTATGATACTGACATAATTGCACAAATAAAGTAATATTACTATCCAGTCATGTCACTCTGCAGGACCTGGTTTTCATAGAAATTGAGAGAGTCAAAGAGGAGTGGAGGAAGCACTGAGAAGTAAGCTTACTGGCACTCTGCATTCTTATTCTTTCCTCCCAGCCCAGAGCACTAACTGTTAATGATAGCCCTTGACATTGGAATTGGAAGGGTCCTGCCAGTTTTCCCTTTCTTGTTTATTAATTTGATCTGGAACATGCCTTCTTCTTTTCCTTCTAAATGTTAAGATGAGAGTGGTGATGGTGCGTCACCTGCCTTTGGAGTTACAAGTGTGTTGAATGTCCCAGGATTCATCACGTCACTGTAACTGCCACAAAGTGAGGTTTTAAGTGGGTTAATAGTGAGTTTCTCAGGAACTGTGATATCCTTTTTACGATTTGAGTCCAAACGTAGCACCTATAAATTTTTTTTTAACTCAGAGTTTACCAAGTAATAAAAAACAGTCCCATTCGTAGAAGTCAACAACAACAAAAATCTAGAAATAGTCTCAAGACGAAACATGAAATTTAGTTGAAGAAAATTATGAAATTTTACTAATATACATAGAAAAGGCTTTCAAATGCCAATTCTTCCTGAATTTATAGGTTTGATGCAATTTCAATAATTCTTAAGGTAGTACTTTTTGTTATATAAAAATGTACAAAGTAAAACCTTAAATAAGGGGGAAAAACTATAAGTAGCACCAACATTTATAAACAGTTTCTACAAGGAAGACCTTTGTAAGCATAAAACAATGGCAATCACAAGGGAAAATATCATTATATTTTGAGTACATGAAATTCAGAACCTCTGTACATGAAAATGCGACGTAAATAGAATTTAAAAGTAAACAATAGGAAAAGTATTTGCTTCAAATATGGCAGAGAAAGGATAATACCCTCAATCTATAATAAGCATTTACAAATAGATAAGAAAAACAGTCAAGCCCTGTAGGTAGAAGACAAGTCACAAAAGAGGAGATACTAAAGACTAATAGATATTTTAAAGTGTTAGCATTAAAAGTTTATATTTAAGTATCAGTAATTTTAGGATACACATTGCTTCCATTTGAATTTAAGCTTTGAATTGAATCGAATAGTAGGTGCTCTCTTATGCTGCTGAAGGGAACATAGTAAAAGTGGCACAAACCAGAAAGAAATGTTGGTAATATGTACCTAGAGCTTTAAAAGTATTTATGCCTTTATATCAGTAAACCCACCTCTAGTAAAATATCTGTTGAAAAGAATAATAAAAAGCAGACAAAGATTTATTTACAAGACTGTCCTCATTTTTATAATAAAAGAATTGGTGTCTTAAAAATATAACAGTCCAAGACTAATTAAATAAATGTCTGTATAGCCTTCCAGTAGACTATTATGCAACTATTAAAAATTATGTTTTCAGAGAATAATGACATGGCAAATGCTGTTGTAATGATGTTAAGTTAAAAAGGAGAGCCACAAAACTACATAAATAGTACTCTTATTCCAGTTGTGTGTGTTTGTATGTATGTAAGGGAGAACGATTGAAAAGAAAAATAATCAGACTATTAACAGACCTTGTCACCAGTTGGTAGAATTGTAGACAATTTAAATATCCTTCTTGATACTTTTTCATAGTTTATTTATCTCCAGTAAGCATATTACTTTTATAATTAGAGTGAAGAATAATAAACATTAGAAATAAAAAAAAGTCTCTACCTATTCCAGAATTTGAATATCAAGTAGACAAAAAATAATATAGAATATTTGAAAACTGTCAGATTTCATTGAATATATATACAAATAAATATAGAACTTTGTATTCTGAATAAAATATATCTTTTCCCTGTCTGTAGAACATTTATAGAATTAGTGTCTTGACCATAAAGAAAATTTTACTAAATTGTAAAAAGTAAAAATGTTATATTTTCTGACTATAAGCCAGTAAAACTAGAAATTAGCAACAAAAGGTAGCCATAAACATAATTGCTTGTAAATCAAGAATTTTTTCTAAATAGTTCATAGTTTAAAATCGGTATACAAATTACATACAGTGTATATATGTTTCTATGATACATAAAATAATATAGAAATTATTTTAAAGGGTAATCACTTTATATCAAAATCTATGGAGTACAGTAAAAGCTATGCTTAGAGAATTTTACCTTAAGATGTTATGAGTTTTTTTAAATAAAGACTTAAATATATGAATCTAAGTATTCAGCTTAAGTTAACTACAAAAACAAACAAAAAAAAGTGGTAAAGTATAAGGAGGTTGTGGAAGAGAATTATGAAAATCAACCCTGAAATTAGAGATACAGAAAACAAACCAAAAATAAAACCAAAAGCTGTGTTTTAGAAAATATTGATAAAATAGATAAATTCCTGGCAAATCTCATTAAGAAAAAAAGATGAAAATAAAAAGCATATAATATTAGGCTTAAGAAAACAGATATAACCACATATAGTCAGTTCTGCTAAAATGCAACTTAGGTAGTGTTTTAAAATCATCACAATGTGCAGGATCTCACAATAAAAACCATAGAGCTTATGGGGAAAAAATGGAGTTAATGGACAAGTTTTGGATTTAATTGTGTCCCCCAAAATATGTGTTGTAATCCTGTACCTGTAAATACGAGTCTGTCTGGAAACAGAGGCTTTTCTTTTGTTGCGTTAGTGTAGGCTGGGAGCTAACCTAATCACGTCTGAGTTACAGAAAGAGTAGACTAGGTACAGAGACACACAGGGCAGACAGACACGAGGGCGCACCAAGAACTGCTCACAGTCACCAAGCACTAGGAAAGAAGCTCATAGAAGAAATCCACGCGGCTGAGACCCTGATTTGGACTTTTAGCGTCCAGGACTGTGAGAAAATAAATTTCTTTCTGTAAAGCCACCCACTGAGGTATTTCAGTCTTGGCAGCATTTGGTAACCAAGACAGGCCATGATACTCAAAAAACTTCATCAGTGACACAAAAAATAAAACGGGACACTCATAGAAATAGTAGCATAGTTTTATACTTGTTAAATGGTTAGCAAATATATAAATACTGCAATAAATATGGCACTTTACCTTGAAAAAGACCTGAAGTTTGCTTGAGGGAATGGGCCTTGGAAGTTATTGGAAGCTGAGTAATAACTTAGTGAGTTATTTTGAAGTGGTGGACAGACAGCACTTTAATTTAATACCAGATGTAGATGGAGTTACACTTAATGAAATTGGCGAATGTTTGTGGTATGTGCACACATGTGTTTTGTGTATTCCTACATGACTTGGTTTAGCTGGGTTCAGTTTTTCATGTTCACCTAGAGTTTCTGGAGGACAGAATCACACACAGCAGACATGAAATTTACTATGCTCAATTTGTTCCCTAATAAATCAGCCATATCGAAACAATACAGTTTCAAAATAAGCATTATAGCTGAATCATAGGAGAATATTGTATCAGTTCTATAGTAATATATTTGAAATTTAAGAGAAAAGGATGATTTTATAACAAAATATAAATTAATAAATTTGGGGTAGAAATTTGAAGTAGAAAGATTAGGTAGTAGAGTAACTACAGGAGAAATTGGAAAAGTGGTTAAAGATACGCTGTTTAAATAGGCACCAGGCACACAAGGTTTTATAGCCAAATTCTCTCTAATATTCAATTAGAGTTGTTCAGTATATTCCAGATTTTAAAAAACGGAAGGCTCCTTAATTCATTTTACAAAAGTAGCATGCATTTGACGAGGCATTGGTGGTTCAGTGGTAGAACACTCATCTTCCGTACCGGAGACCTTGGTTCTATTCCCAGCCGGGGCAGCTCACACACAGCCACCACCCATCTGTCAGTGGACGCTTGCGTTTTGCTATGGTGCTGAACAGGTTTCAGTGAAGCTTCCACACTAAGACACACTAGGAAAGGCCTGGTGGTCGACTTCTAAAAATCAGCCAGTGAAAACCCTATGGGTCACAACGGTTCAATCCACAACCAATCGTGGGGATGGCACCGGACTAGGCAGCATTTCATTCCATTGTGCATGGGGTCATGATGAGTTGGGCTGATTCGATGGCACCTAATGACATGTATTTTTTACCTAATTCTCATAGAGTACTTACTGTGTGTCAGGCACAATTTTAAATGCTTTATAAATATTAACTCAATCCTCAGCAGTTTTATGAAGCTATTACAGAGGCGTGAACTGAGGCATGGAGATCTTAAGCAACTTGTCCAAAACCATGTAGGTAGTATGCACTTTAGCTGGACTTTACACTAGGCAGTTTGGCTTCAGTGCCCAAGCTCTTAACCACTATCTTTTAACCAAAACCAAATGGAAAACTATAGACGAGTAACACTTAAAATATATAGATGTAAAAATTGTGTACAAAATTAGCATATCAACTCCAGCCACGTATTAAAGGAAGAACACACCATGACAAGTTGGAATTCTTTTGAGACTTTAAGAATAGGTCAATATTATGAAATTTACCAAAATAATTCTTTGCTTTTATAAATTGAAGGATTTTTAAAAAAGTTGTATATACTCTCTATGAATCAGAATTGATGGCATCGAGTTTGGGTTTCTTTGGTTTATAGTAAATACCCAAAATATATTTAAGTAAATTCAGCCGGTGCTCTTAATAAAAATTTCAGATAAAATACAGGTAATTATTGGTCAACAAACATCGTATACTAGATAGCATACTGCTGAAGTCATTTCTGTTAAACCAAGAGCTATTTTTAGATACACATAATCAGTAACTTATTAGAAATTGAAATGAAAAAAATTTCCAATCAGCCTAGTGATTGGAAATATATAAGATGCTTAGGAATTTGTGTAACTAGGAAGGTACAGGATCTTTATAAAGAAAATTATAAAATTTTATTTAAAGACCTGAGTATATTCCTCAGAGAAGACATCAGTCATATCATTAAAATACTGCTCCTTCTCAAGTTAAAATTTAAAAAGTGTAATGCAGTTTAGACTTAGGCTACCATGACATATTTATTTATTAAAAAAAACTAAAATTTCAGTACTGCAGAAGGCTGAACAAGTAAAATCCAAAGAAAATATTCTGAGAGAAAATATTGGCAATTCACATAAAAGGCAAAGGGTTACTCCCCCTAATTATCAAAGCATGTCTGTAATTCAGTAAAAAAATTACAAGCACAACAGACAGAAGGGACAGAGGATACACAGAGGACACATGCTTTATGCAGCTCAGGTTTTCTAGTCTCTGGTGCCCTTGGCTACTTCTTTCACCCTGAGGCCAAACCCCAGAGTCTGGTTTCTCTGCCGCTTTCTGAGCTGTATGACACACAGCCTAATGTTTGACTTCTCTAGCAGCTGCTAGTGGGTGAGGTAGCAAGGGGGGAGCTAACTTCCTGTGAGGCATGATTAAAGTTAAAAGGGAGGTGGGATGGAGCTGGCAGGTAAATCCCCTCTCCTTCCCATCCCCCAGTGGACTCTCCCAGAGCCTGCTGTTTCAGTTCTGTCTGTCCAGAGGCTTCCTTGCATTCGTGGCTAACCAACCAGCGGGGCTTCTCTGTAAAACACTGGCCAACTTTGTAATGTGCCATACCCATCTTTCCCACTTCCCTTTCCTTTTCCTTCACTCAGGCTGCTGATACTGCACCTCCAAGTAAAGCATTTGGCGTAGCTTTGTCTCAGGCTCAATTTTTTAGGGAACCAGGCTAGGACAAGAAGTCCATAGAACAAGAAATGAAAATGGCAAATAAACATATAAAAAGTACCCTATCTCAGAAGCAGCTAGAGTAATGCTCATTAAACCATCATGAGATACCATTTTTTTGCACATCAATTTGGCAACAATTGAAAAGATGAATAACATCCGATTCTAATACGATAGGGGGAAATTAGCTATCTGGGGGTTGGGGAATGAATCGCCACACACTTCATGGAAAACGATCCGGTTATTAAAACATTAGATGCACTAATCTGTGAGCCAACAGTCACTTTTAGGAATTTTAACTTACATACTCATTCACATGGGTATATATGCAAAGACATTTCTTGTAACAGTAAATTGTTATAAGAGTAAACAATAGGAGACAAATGGAATGTCCATTTAATGAATTAAGTGTAGCATGTTCTTATTATGGAGTATCATACAGCCATCAAAATAAGTTAGAACCATGTGTGTTGCCCTGGAAAGATAGCTCTGCCATATTTTAAGTGAAAACAGCAAGTTGCAGAGTACTGTCTATAGTGGAATCCTATTTTTGTATGACAGAACACCCTATATATGTGAGTATATGTTTGTATAAGGGTTAAAAAAAAGGTATAGAGGGATACATTACACAGACTGTTAACACTGGCTGCTTTAAAGGGGTACAGTGTGAAGTGAGGACAGTCACTTAATTTTTTTACAACATCCTGTATTCTTTGACTTATTACAGTGAGCACTGTGGATGGGTAGTTGAAAGGAAAGAAGGAAGCATAGAAAAATGGATCAAATGATTAAAAAATACAGGTATATTCAATCAATTGATTCTGAGCTTCAGTCAATACTAATGAAATAATCTAAATTACAAACAGTTTTATATTATATTATTTGTAAGTGTTAATAGATAAAATCTTTTTAAAAGTCAGCTGGGCAATATCTATCAAATTTTAAATGGCCATGCCCTTGGATCCAATAATTCTTCTAGAACTTTATTTTTACAGAAATAACAGCTAGAGATGTATAAAGATGCAGCGTGTTCAATGTAATTTTTTTGTAGTAAGGAAAACTGAAAACAATATAAACATTCATTAATAGAAAAACATTGTAGTACATCCTTAAGTTGGAATTCTCTGCAGTTATTTAAAAGAATGAAGTTGATAAGAATATACTCACATGGAGTTATATGCATGATTTGTTAAAAGAGAAAAAGTATTACCAAGTAGTATGATTTTTTTTTATGTACATGATTATAGTAACACTTTCCATAATAGTTGTCTTTGAGAAATGGGATCACATTACATTACTTAGAATAGCATATTATTTCTATGACCAAAAAAAGGAAAGAAATGTTGACAAAATCTCCCAAATTTTCTCCATGATTGTGTGTTTTTATTATCTTAGGAAAAACAAATTAATGAAAAATCAAGTTTACCAGTGTGATGAACTAGTAATTTTATTTTGTGTGTATTTGTTAAATTCTGAATGCAGGCCTGCACCAAATTGTTTTATTTTTATGCTCTTTCTTGTTCCAGGAGGAATTGAGGTACCTTTTGTCTGAGCTCCAGAACCATTTCAGTATATTCAAAACAGCACAAACTATATGAACTCACTAAATGTTTATCCAGCTGTCTTAAATACATTATTTAGTGTGTGTGTGTGTTAAGATTTAGGGGGCAGTGGTTTTTTACAGAACAGGGAAACCCTGGTGGCCTAGTGGTTAAGTGCTATGGCTGCTAACCAAAGAGTCGGCAGTTCACATCCGACAAGCGCTCCTTGGAAACTCTATGTGGCAGTTCTGCTCTGTCCTACAGGGTCGCTATGAGTCGGAATCAACTTGATGGCACTGGGTTTGGTTGGTTTTTGGTTACAGCACAGGGCTCAGAGTTGAGCTCCTTACTCCTTCTTGGGATTAAGGGTGATAGTTAATTGTTGCTCACATATGTGTGTGGCTTTCCTTCCCACACTATAAGCTCCTAATGTAAAAGATACTTTACTACTTTCAAAAACAGTCTGCTCTGACCCCAAGTGTATGGCCCGTGGACACCCTTTTAACTCAGTACTGAAGTCCCTTCTGAGGTTCACCCTTCAGCCAAAGATTAGACAGGCCTATAAAACAAACAATAATACCTGTAGCTCAACCAGGTATATGAGAATGAATGGGCACGCCAAACCAGGGGCAAGGATGAGAAGGCAGGAGGGGACAGGAAAGCTGGACAAATGGAAATGGGGAGACCCAAGGTCAAGAAGGGGAGAGTGTTGACACGCTGCAGGGTTGGCAACCAATATCACAAAACAATATGTATATTAATTGTTTAATGAGAAACTAAGTTGCCCTGTAAACCTTCATCTAAAAAACCAAACCCAGTGCCGTCGAGTCGATTCCGACTCATAGCAACCCTATAGGACAGAGTAGAACTGCCCCATAGAGTTTCCCAGGAGCGCCTGGCGGATTCAAACTGCTGACCCTTTGGTTAGCAGCTGTAGCACTTAGCTACTACGCCACCAGGGTTTCCTCTTCATCTAAAGCACAATAAAAACAAACAAACAAAAAGAATGTTTAAAAAAAAAAAAGCCTGCTCTGTTTGAGTGTGAGTCTAGCCCTCTAGAAATGAGAAGTAGATATAGTGCCACTCCTTGAAGAAATAATGAGTTTAAAAAAAAATGACAATTAGAGCTGAGAAAACAAACCATGGTAAAGAAAATTGATTTGTAGGTAAGCTTCTTAAAGGGGAAGGGGGTAGAAAAGTGGAGAACCAGAGGAACTTTATTGCCTTGTATTTTCTCACATAACTTTGTACTTTATCTTTATGGCATTTATCACAAAAATAATAAAATAACTGTTTTCTTTTAAAATATTACACAAACCTCAGTAAACACCCAGATAAGAAGTACGGAGATTACTTTCTGTCTCCCCCTCCCTTTTTTCAACTCATCAAAGAAAAATTCTGGATGCCTCCAAGTGTTTTGAAAGGTTCCTTGTTTTTAAGCTTAGCTGAAGGAATCAATTTACTATACTTTGCAGCTTTCCCTATGTTTGACAACTTACTCTTTAAGAACATATGAATATTTTGCATTTGAAAAAGGGTAAATAACTTCAAACCTGCTTAGGGCTTATAAATGTCCTGGTTAGGGCTTATAAACATATGATTGGCTTCTACATATGGGTCACTATAAACATGGATACTTAAGTGAAATACATACTCACTCACCTTTTATGTATCCCCACAAAGGATATGTAAAACGTGCTATATAGAAACTGGTTTTTTTTTGCGTGTGAACTTGACGTCCAAATAATCTGATCATATCGGGAGGTGCCTTTTGGTCAATATCGTTTGGTCAATATTTGTTGATTTCCTACTATGCCAGTTGCCCTAGGAATACGGGAACGAGTAAGATACAGCCTTGAGAAGCTTGTAGTAAGTGAGAGGAAATAAATTTAGAAATAAGTGTTAGAAACAGAATCTTTAAAATACCTGATTAATTTCTCTCATAGAAGAATTGCCATCCATTTGCTCACTGGCCAGAGCCTTGCCTGAGTTAGAGAAACATTTTCAGCTGTGGCATTATTGAAAGAAAAGTATTTTAAATCAGGCTTATCTTCAGAATTGACCCATATCAAGACTCTAAGCTTGCGCTCTCTCTCTCTCTCTCTCACACACACATACACACACGCCAATTTAAGAATTATAAGGTAAAATTTATGATAGTTCATTGGGTTGTAATTATGATTGCCACTTTTAAAGAGGCATAAAATTACTGACTTGATTAGCAAAATGTTAATATTAGATATAATTACATGATAATGTTTGCTTTATACAATGAGGTTTTACTGAAACATAGTTTTTCACTTAAAGAGTTTCTTTTTGAGCAGAGCCAACACGGTGCCCTAGACAGACACACCGTGCCGGCTCTCTGCAGCAAAGACTTGAAAACCTTAGTAAAACAGACACAAACGTCAATCCTAGAACCTTAAGCATCACCGTGCCTTTCCCCCCACCACCTGTTCCTCCTTTCCTCTCTCCCTCCCACCTTGCCCCATACACCACATCTACCCCTTCATGCCAGGCTATGCTGCACCACCACAAGTACAGAGCTACCGGCCCGCTGCCGCCCTGGGTCATGCTCACCATGCAATTTTTCCCCTTTCTTCCTTTTCTTTCCCCCTCTCAGTGTCATATGCCACCTCCCCTCCTTCCTGCCACACCAGGACACACCGCCACAGCTATAGAGCTACCAGGCCACCACTTTCTACTTCCCACCTAGCCCCATACACCACCTTCCCACCCTTCCCACTGGCATTCAGACCTACCCAGCTCCCACCCACTTGCTACCTTTTTTCCTCTTTCTCTTTTCATTCCTCTCACCACCTTGCCCTGTACACCAGCCCTCCTTCCCACCGTCCTGTGCTGTGTCACTACAGCTAGAGCACTGGGCCCACACTGCCTCTAACCTCCTGCCACTTGACCAGCTGCTGAACGGTGGGAAGTGACCCCTAACCACTCCCCATCCAACACCCTCGCTGTCTTAGGCTTGGTTCTCCAGAGAAGCATAACCAGGAAAGTGTATAAATATATGTAGATGGAGATTTATATCAAGGAAATAGCTCACACGGTTTTAGAGGCTAGAAGGTCTCATCCGTGGGTCAGGATAGAGGGCTTCTCCTGATACACGTAGCCACAGGGGCTGGCAAACCCAAGATCGGCAGGTTGGAGAGAGGGCACAGGCTGTGAAAATCAATGAATCCCGAAGATCGGCAGGCAAAACCACAGGTAAGCTGCTAGCTCAAGTCCCAAGAACCGAAGATCAGATGAACAGGAGCCAGCTGCAGGATCCAGAACGAGCAAAAGTCCACAAGTCTTGCCAGAATATCTACTTACATTCAATGCAGGTCACGTGCCCAAGGAAACTCCCTTTCAACTGATTGACTGTTCACAGCAGATCCCATCATGAAGGTGATCACCTGATATCAAATCTTATCATGGAAATGATCACATCATCATATGACTATCAAATCACTGAGAATCTTGGCCCAGCCAAGTTCACATACTCCAGTAACCATTACAGACCACTCCTTCTCAACCTGGCACCTATACACATCTCCTCAAACCATACATAATCTCTGAATAAAGGTAACTATAAAGCCATACTTGCCCCTAACGTGAATACAACGAACACACATACAAAGCAGAAATACTCATAACAATTCTGGAACTGGTCACATGGCCATAACTGGTATTTATAATTACCTTCTTCCACCATTCATTCCATATTTCCTTTGCCCTCAGCAGGCACCTCAGCTGGTCCTTTGCCTGGTGGGGTGATCCATATCTTCATTCCTGAAGAGTCTGGGCCATTAGTAGTCATGTCAGGATTGGATTGCTACAATTTTGCATTGACTTTAATCACAGAGCATGGTAGTACTAAGAGATGCCCTAAGGAATCTCCTGCATTCAGGACATACTCTTCTTCACCTCCATTAGGTAGTATCAGTCCGATTTCCTCTTGATAATCAGGATCAGCCACACCAAGCAGTATGTTAACTCCCTTCTTTGCCTGTTGATCCAGAGGCATGAGGAGCGCAAACTGGCTAGGTGGCATTCTTAGCTTCTAGGTCAGTGGAATCAGTGATGTGTCTTCAGGTGGGAGCATTCCTCCCTTTGCAGCTAAGACCTCTAGACCTGCAAAGCATAAGGTCTCGGGGACAGGAAGCAAAAATCTTGACAGTGGGTCACTGGGGTAATAGTGAGTGGTGCCACTCCCATTTTCATCCCTTGATTCCTGGACCCATGAATCCTGGCTATGGGAGAAACAGCACCATATATTGGATGCTGATTTAGAGTATATACAACCTCCTGGAGAACATTTCCCCAACCCTGCAAGGTACCCCCAGACACTGTAATTGTGTCTTTAGAAGGCCATTCCATCGTTCTGTCAAGCTAGCTGCTTCAGAATGATGGGGAACATGGTAACACCAGTGAATTCCACGAGCAGTGGCCCATTACCGCACATCATTTGCTGTGAAGTGAGTCCCTTGATCCAAGGCAATGTTGTGTGATACCATGATAGTGGATAAGGCATTCTGTAAGTCCACAGATGGTAGTTTTGGCAGAAGCTTCGTGTACAGGGGAAGGCAAATCCGTATCCAGAGTAAGCGTCTATTCCAGTAAGAACAAAATGCAGCTATTCCATGATAGAGGTGGTCCAGGGTGCTGGCTGATCACCTCAAGGGATGGTGCTATATCAGGGATTCAGTGTTGGTCTCTGGCAGGTTGGGTACTCAGCAGTGGCTGTAGCCAAGTCAGCCTTAGTGAGTGGAAGTCTGTGTTGCTGGGCCCATCCATAAACTCCATCCCTGCCACCATGGTCACTTGGTTCATGAGCCCATTGAGTAGCTGGGAAAAGAAGATGACTGGTTTCCACAGAACCTGCCATCCTGTCCACTTGAGTGTTAAAATCATCATCTGCTGAGGTCACCCTTTGGTGAGCATTCACATGAAACACAAATATCTTCAATTCTTTGACCCATTCTGAGAGGTATATCTACAAACCTCTTCCGCATAAATCCTTGTCTCCAATTTTCCATTCATGTTCCTTCCAAGTCCCTGACGATTCAGCCAAACCATTTGTCACAGCTCCTGAGTCAGTATACAGTTGTACACCTGGCCGTTTCTCCTTCCAAACAAAGTGAACAACCAGGTGCACTGCTCTGAGTTTTTCCCATTGGAAGGATTTCCCTTCACCACTGTCCTTCAGGTAGGTCCCAGGAAGGGGCTGTAGCGCTGCTGCTGTCCACTTTGAAGTGGTGCCAGCATATCGCACAGAGCCATCTGTAAACCAGGCTCGAGTTTTCTCTTCCTCAGTCAACCAATCATGAGGAACTCCCCATGAGTCCGTAAGTGCAGACGGGGAGACAGAAGGTAATGTGACAGGAGTGGACCCCACAGGCATTTGGGCCACTTCCTCACGCAACTTACTTGTGCCTTCAGGTCCTGTTTGGGCCCGATCTTGTATATACCACTTCCATTTAATGATGGAGTGCTATGTGCACCTCCAACTTTATGACTCTGTGGGTTCAGACAACACCCAGTTATGACGAAACAAATGAACATACAATCAATAAAAAGAATCTCATACATTAATGTTTCAGAGACAGCAAACAATATCAAAACATAAAAAAGCAGGACAAGATGGCTCCAGCAAGTGGCTAAAATAAAGAATCATATGACCTTTTGGTAGAAGAAAAGCTAGTGAAACAACCTAATATGGAATTCAAAAGACTAATATTAGGGCTCTCCAAGAGATTAGGAAAGAGATCAGGGAAAACAGACAAAACCAAGGAAAAAATAGATAAAATCATGGAAAACAAAGACAAACTCAACAAAAACATAACCAAAATCAAGGAAAATACAGAAAAAGCAATAGAAGAATTTAGGAAAATAATACAAGAACAAAACATCAAAATAAATAATTAAGTATCATACAAAAACAGCAATTAGAAACCCGAAAGATAAATAACAAAATTTCAGAGATGGACAGTTCAACAGAAGGTTTTAGGTACAAATTTGAGACAGTGGAAGACAGAATAAGCAAAATTGAAGATAAATCCTTGGACGCCACTTTGAGGAGAAAAATCAGATGAAAGAATGAAGAAAAGCTAAGAATTATGTGGGACACAGAGCAAAAGTTTGCATGTGATCGGAGTTCCAGAACAGGGAGAAAATGGAAAACAGAGAAGATTGTTTAAGATTTGCTGGCAGAATACTTCCCAAGTATCATGAAAGATGAATAGCTGACCACCCAAGAAGCTGAACAAACCCAATGTAGGATAGACCTTGAAAGAAAGTCACCAAGGCATATCATAATCACACTTGCCAAAAAGCAGGAATCCTGAGAGCAGCTTGAGAAAAAAAGAATAGTCACTTACAAAGGCCAAACAATATGACTAAGCTCTGATTACTTGGCAGGAAGTATGCAGGTAAGAAAGCAATATAAAACCTTGAAAGAAAAAAACAACCAAGAATAATATACCTTCCAAAACCCTGTCTCAGCAAAGGTGGCAAAATTAGGACATTTCCAGATATACAGAAATTAAGGGGATTCATAAAAACTAAAACAAACTTACAAGAAATATTAAAAGGAGTCCTTTGGTTAGTGAACCAGCATCAGACAACAACCAGAGGCTAGAACACAGGACAACATCAGCCAGATACCAGCCTAGGTAAAGAACTCTTAGTAATAAAACAAAGCTAAAAGACTTAAAACAATGAAACAGAGACATCAGTCAGTAAATGACAACAACATCAAAACAATAAAAGGGGGAATAAAATGGTGTCGGTATAAAACTTTCAAATGGAGAGGAAATCAAGGCCATATCAAGTAATAAAAGACAGGTTTAAACTTAGGAAGATAAGGGTAAATTTCAAGATAAACACAAACTTAACAAACCTACTCATCAGAATAAAAACGTAAAGTCTCAGTAAACACAAAATCTGTAATAACAAAAGAAAATCCACAAACAAAAGGAGCTCAGCACAAGAAACAAGAAAATGTCAGCACGACAAAAAAGTTTTTTAAAAGGCACAACATTATAACAGCAATAAACTCATATCTCTCAATAATCACACTGAATGTAAATGGCTTAAATGCACCTGTAAAGAGACAGAGAGTGGCAGAATCCATCAATATGCTGTCTACAGGAGACACACCTTAGACACAAGGGCATAAGTATATTAAAAATCAAAGGGCAGGAAAAAAATGTCAAACAAACAATAACCAAGAAAGGGCAGGAGAGGCAATACAAATCTCAGATAAAATAGGCTTTAAGCGGTCCGCAGGGCGGGGCGGCGACGCGACTGGCAGGATGAGAAGTCCCCGGGAGGCTGCGACTGATTTTGGAGCCGGGAGTGCACCGTCCCAGCAGGGGAACCTTGACGCTTGTCTTTGAATTGGCAGCGGAGGATCTGACCGCGGCTTCAAGGGGCCAGACCCCCGGGGACAATCTCCACACAGCCAGCACATGTAGGCGACACGCCCCTCGGGAATCTCAGACAAAACAGTCACTCCAAGCAAGACAAGCAACTTTGGCTATATTCCGAGGTGCTACTCTCCTATTTCTCTGAACCCTCCCCCACCCGTCCCAGGCGGCTTCATTAACATTGCAATTTCCTGAGCCAGAGGGAGAATGACTCCGGGTCCGCGGCGGCTTTGCTTCCCCCCCGCCCTTTTTTTTTTGTGTTTTTGATCTTTTCCTAACCCATTCTTCCAGCCTGAGAGAAGGAACCACAAAAAACCCAGGGACCAAAAATCCATCCCTAATTGGACTAAAAACACAGAACCAGCTACAGCCAAGCATATATGATCCAAATCTCAGACTTTCATCCTTACAGGGAACAAGGTGGCGGTTATAACCCAAAGGCAATTCTGATAGGGATCTGACTGCATTTTTTTTTTTTTAGCGGATTTTCTAGAAAAACAAGTTTCCCAGTGGTGGCTCGGAGATAGCAGTTCATATCACACCACATAAAGAAGCAGACCATGACAGCTCCTACAACCCCCCAAACAAAAGAATCAAAATCTTTCCCAAATGAAGGCACAATCCTGGAATTATCAGATACAGAATATAAAAAACTAATTTACAGAATGCTTCAAGACATCACAAACGAAATAAGGCAAACTGCAGAAAAAGCCAAGGAACACATTGGTAAAACAGTTGAAGAACTCAAAAAGATTATTCAAGAACATAGTGGAAAAATTAATAAGTTGCAAGAATCCATAGAGAGACAGCATGTAGAAATCCAAAAGATTAACAATAAAATTACAGAATTAGACAACGCAATAGGAAGTCAGAGGAGCAGGCTTGAGCAATTAGAACGCAGACTGGGAAATCTGGAGGACCAGGGAATTAACACCAACATAGCTGAAAAAAAATCAGATAAAAGAATTAAAAAAAATGAAGAAACCCTAAGAATCATGTGGGACTCTATCAAGAAGGATAACTTGCATGTGATTGGAGTCCCAGAACAGGGAGGGAGGACAAAAAACACAGAGAAAATAGTTGAAGATCTGCTGACAGAAAACTTCCCTGACATCATGAAAGACGAAAGGATATCTCTCCAAGATGCTCATCGAACCCCATTTAAGATTAATCCAAAAAGAAAAACACCAAGACATATTATCATCAAACTTGCCAAAAGCAAAGATAAAGAGAAAATTTTAAAAGCAGCCAGGGAGAAAAGAAAGGTCTCCTTCAAGGGCGAATCAATAAGAATAAGTTCAGACTACTCAGCAGAAACCATGCAGGCAAGAAGGCAATGGGATGACATATACAGAGCACTGAAGGAGAAAACCTGCCAGCAAAGGACCATATATCCAGCAAAACTCTCTCTGAAATATGAAGGCGAAATTAAGATATTTACAGATAAACACAAGTTTAGAGAATTTGCAAAAACCAAACCAAAGCTACAAGAAATACTAAAGGATATTGTTTGGTCAGAAAACCAATAATATCAGATACCAGCACAACACAAGGTCACAAAGCAGAACATCCTGGTATCAACTCAAATAGGGAAATCACAAAAACAATTTAAGATTAATTAAAAAAAAAATGCTCATAACAGGGAATCATTGAAGTCAATATGTAAAAGATCACAATAATCAAAAAGAGGGACTAAATACAGGTGGCATAGAACTGCCGTATGGAGAGGGATACAAGGCGATATAGAACAATACAAGTTAGGTTTTTACTTAGAAAAATAGGGGTAAATATTAAGGTAACCACACAGAGGTATAACAACTCCATAACTGGAGATAAAACCCAAGAAAAACGTAATGACTCAACAAACATAAAGTCAAACACTACAAAAATGAGGATCTTACAATTTACTAAGAAAAACGTCTCAGCACAAAAAAGTATGTGGAAAAATGAAATTGGCAACAACACATATAAAAAGACATCAAAATGACAACACTAAACATTTATCTATAATTACGCTGAATGTAAATGGACTAAATGCACCAATAAAGAGACAGAGAGTCTCGGACTGGATAAAGAAACACGATCCATCTATATGCTGCCTACAAGAGACACACCTTAGACTTACAGACACAAACAAACTAAAACTCAAAGGATGGAAAAAAATATATCAAGCAAACAACAAGCAAAAAAGAAGAGGAGTAGCAATATTAATTTCTGACAAAATAGGCTTTAGACTTAAATCCACCACAAAGGATAAAGAAGGACACTACATAATGATAAAAGGGACAATTGATCAGGAAGACATAACCATATGAAATATTTATGCACCCAGTGACAGGGCTGCAAGATACATAAATCAAATTTTAACAGAACTGAAAAGTGAGATAGACACCTCCACAATTATAGTAGGAGACTTCAACACACCACTTTCGGAGAAGGACAGGACATCCAGTAAGAAGCTCCATAGAGACACGGAAGACCTAATTACAACAATCAACCAACTTGACCTCGTTAACTTATACAGAACTCTCCACCCAACTACTGCAATGTATACTTTTTTTTCTAGCGCACATGGAACATTCTCTAGAATAGACCACATATTAGGTCATAAAACAAACCTTTGCAGAGTCCAAAACATCAAAATATTACAAAGCATCTTCTCAGACCACAAGGCAATAAAAGTAGAAATCAATAACAGAAAAACTAGGGAAAAGAAATCAAATACTTGGAAAATGAACAATACCCTCCTGAAAAAAGACTGGGTTATAGAAGACATTAAGGAGGGAATAAGGAAATTCATAGAATGCAACGAGAAGGAAAATACTTCCTATCAAAACCTCTGGGACACAGCAAAAGCAGTGCTCAGTGGCCAATTTATATTGATAGGGGAAATCAGAGAACTGTCCCTACAACTTGAACAAATAGAAAGTGAGCAACAAAAGAATCCATCAGCCACCAGAAGAAAACAAATAATAAAAATTAGAGCTGAACTAAATGAATTAGAGAACAGAAAAACAATTGAAAGAATTAACAAAGCCAAAAGCTGGTTCTTTGAAAAAATTAACAAAATTGATAAACCATTGGCTAGACTGACTAAAGAAATACAAGAAAGGAAACAAATAACCCGAATAAGAAACGAAAAGGACCACATCACAACAGACCCAACTGAAATTAAAAGAATCATATCAGATTATTACGAAAAATTGTACTCTAACAAATTTGAAAACCTAGAAGAAATGGATGAATTCCTGGAAAAACACTACCTACCTAAACTAACACATTCAGAAGTAGAACAACTAAATAGTCCCATAACAAAAAAAGTGATTGAAATGGTAATCAAAAAACTCCCAACAAAAAAAAGCCCTGGCCCGGACGGCTTCACTGCAGAGTTCTACCAAACTTTCAGAGAAGAGTTAACACCACTACTACTAAAGGTATTTCAAAGCATAGAAAATGACGGAATACTACCCAACTCATTCTATGAAGCCACCATCTCCCTGATACCAAAACCAGGTAAAGACATTACAAAAAAAGAAAATTACAGACCTATATCCCTCATGAACATAGATGCAAAAATCCTCAACAAAATTCTAGCCAATAGAATCCAACAACATATCAAAAAAATAATTCACCCTGATCAAGTGGGATTTATACCAGGTATGCAAGGCTGGTTTAATATCAGAAAAACCATTAATGTAATCCACCATATAAATAAAACAAAAGACAAAAACCACATGGTCTTATCAATTGATGCAGAAAAGGAATTTGACAAAGTCCAACACCCATTTATGATAAAAACTCTTACCAAAATAGGAATTGAAGGAAAATTCTTCAACATAATAAAGGGCATCTTTGCAAAGCCAGCAGCCAACATCACTGTAAATGAAGAGAACCTGAAAGCATTTCCCTTGAGAACGGGAACCAGACAAGGATGCCCTTTATCACTGCTCTTATTCAACATCGTGCTAGAAGTCCTAGCCAGGGCAATTAGGCTAGACAAAGAAATAAAGGGCATCCGGATTGGCAAGGAGGAAGTAAAATTATCTCTATTTGCAGATGACATGATCTTCTACATAGAAAACCCTAAGGAATCCTCCAGAAAACTACTGAAACTAATAGAAGAGTTTGGCAGAGTCTCAGGTTATAAAATAAACATACAAAAATCACTTGGATTCCTCTACATCAACAAGAAGAACATAGAAGAGGAAATAACCAAATCAATACCATTCACAGTAGCCCCCAAGAAGATAAAATACTTAGGAATAAATCTTACCAAGGATGTAAAAGACCTATACAAAGAAAACTACAAAGCTCTACTACAAGAAATTCAAAAGGACATACTTAAGTGGAAAAACATACCTTGCTCATGGATAGGAAGACTTAACATAGTAAAAATGTCTATTCTACCAAAAGCCATCTATACATACAATGCACTTCCGGTCCAAATTCCAATGTCATTTTTTAAGGTGATAGAGAAACAAATCACCAACTTCATATGGAAGGGAAAGAAGCCTCGGATAAGCAAAGCGTTACTGAAAAAGAAGAAGAAAGTGGGAGGCCTCACTCTACCTGATTTCAGAACCTATTATACAGCCACAGTAGTCAGAACAGCCTGGTATTGGTACAACAACAGGCACATAGACCAGTGGAACAGAATTGAGAACCCAGATATAAATCCATCCACATATGAGCAGCTGATATTTCACAAAGACCCAGTGTCGGTTAATTGGGGAAAAGATAGTCTTTTTAACAAATGGTGCTGGCGTAACTGGATATCCATTTGCAAAAAAATGAAACAGGACCCATACCTCACACCAAGCACAAAAACTAACTCCAAGTGGATCAAATACCTAAACATAAAGACTAAAACGATAAAGATCATGGAAGAAAAAATAGGGACAACCCTAGGAGCCCTAATACAAGGCATAAACAGAATACAAAACATTACCAAAAATGACGAAGAGAAACCAGATAACTGGGAGCTCCTGAAAATCAAACACCTATGCTCATCTAAAGACTTCACCAAAAGAGTAAAAAGACCACCTACAGACTGGGAAAGAATTTTCAGCTGTGACATCTCAGACCAGCGCCTGATCTCTAAAATCTATATGATTCTGTCAAAACTCAACCACAAAAAGACAAACAACCCAATCAAGAAGTGGGCAAAGGATATGACCACACACTTCACTAAAGAAGATATTCAGGCAGCTAACAGATACATGAGAAAATGCTCTCGATCATTAGCCATTAGAGAAATGCAAATTAAAACTACGATGAGATTCCATCTCACTCCAACAAGGCTGGCATTAATCCAAAACACACAAAACAATAAATGTTGGAGAGGCTGCGGAGAGATTGGAACTCTTATACACTGCTGGTGGGAATGTAAAATGGTACAACCACTTTGGAAATCTACCTGGCGTTATCTTAAACAGTTAGAAATAGAACTACCATACAACCCAGAAATCCCACTCCTCGGAATATACCCTAGAGAAACAAGAGCCTTCACACGAACAGATATATGCACACCCATGTTTATTGCAGCTCTGTTTACAATAGCAAAAAGCTGGAAGCAACCAAGGTGTCCATCAACGGATGAATGGCTAAATAAATTGTGGTATATTCACACAATGGAATACTACGCATCGATAAAGAACAGTGACGAATCTGTGAAACATTTCATAACATGGAGGAACCTGGAAGGCATTATGCTGAGCGAAATCAGTCAGAGGCAAAAGGACAAATACTGTATAAGGCCACTATTATAAGATCTTGAGAAATAGTATAAACGGAGAAGAACACATACTTTTGTGGTTACGAAGGGGGGAGGGAGGGAGGGAGGGAGAGGGTTTTTTACTGATTAATTAGTAGCTAAGAACTGGTTCAGGTGAAGGGAAGGACAACACTCAATACATGGAAGGTCAGCTCAATTGGACTGGACCAAAAGCAGAGAAGTTTCCGGGATAAAATGAATGCTTCAAACGTCAGCGGAGCAAGGGCGGGGGTTTGGGAACCATGGTTTAAGGGGACTTCTAAGTCAATTGGCAAAATAATTCTATTATGAAAACATTCTGCATCCCACTTTGAAATGTGGCATCTGGGGTCTTAAATGCTAACAAGCGAACACCTAAGATGCATTAATTGGTCTCAACCCACCTGGATCAAAGGAGAATGAAGAACACCAAGGTCACATGACAACTAAGAGCCCAAGAGACAGAAAGGGCCACATGAACCAGAGACCTACATCATCCTGAGACCAGAAGAACTAGTTGGTGCCCGGCCACAATCGATGACTGCCCTGACAGGGAGCACAACAGAGAACCCCTGAGGGAGCAGGAGATCAGTGGGATGCAGACCCCAAATTCTCATAAAAAGACCATACTTAATGGTCTGACTGAGACTAGAGGAATCCCGGCGGTCATGGTCCCCAAACCTTCTGTTGGCCCAGGATAGGAACCATCCCCGAAGACAACTCATCAGACATGAAAGGGACTGGACAGTGGGTAGGAGAGAGATGCTGATGAAGCGTGAGCTAATTATATCAGGTGGACACTTGAGACTGTGTTGGCATCTTCTGTCTGGAGGGGGGATGGGAGGATAGAGAGAGTTGGAAGCTGGCAAAATTGTCACGCAAGGAGAGACTGGAAGGGCTGACTTATTAGGGGGAGAGCAAGTGGGAGTACGGAGTAAGACGTATATAAACTTATATGTGACAGACCGACTTGATTTGTAAATGTTCACTTGAAGCTCAATAAAAGTTAATAAAAAAAAATAGGCTTTAAGGCAAAATCCACTATAAAAGACAGGAAAGGACATTATATAAAGATTAAAGGGACAGTCCACCAAGAAGAGATGAGAGATAACCTTAATAGATATCTATGCACTCATTGACAGGGCTCCAAAATATATAACACAAAGTCTGACAGCGCTGAAAGAGAAATAGTTCCACAGTAATAATAGGAGACTTCAACACACTGTCGGTAAAGCACAAAACATCTAGAAAGAAATTCAACAAAGATACTGAAGATCTAAAGGCCAAAATCAACCGATTTGACCTTGTAGGCATATATAGAGCACTCCACTCAACAGCAGCAAAGTATACATTCTTTTCTAACGCACATGGAACATTCTCCAGAATAGACACATTTTAGGCCACAAAGCAACCCTCAATAAAATCCAAAACATCAAAATAATACAAAGTGTTCTCTCTGAACACAATGACATAAAAGTAAAAATCAACAGGAAGAGCAAGAAA
Source organism: Loxodonta africana (assembly GCF_030014295.1). Classification (NCBI taxonomy): domain Eukaryota; kingdom Metazoa; phylum Chordata; class Mammalia; order Proboscidea; family Elephantidae; genus Loxodonta; species Loxodonta africana. Next base: position 73,789,652 of record NC_087358.1, read on the forward strand.
AAAAAATCAAATACATGGAAACTGAATAACACCTTGCTGTTACTTCTGGGTAATAGAAGAAATCAAAGAGGGAATCAAAAAATTCCTAGAATCAAATGTGAATGAAAACACATCATACCAAAACCTTTCGGACACAGCAAAGACAGTGTTCAGAGGTAAGTTTCTAGCAATAAATGCACATATCAAAAAAGAAGAATGTGCCAAAATCAAAATGTTAGCCGTACAACTTGAACAGATGGAGATCAGCAAAGGAGGCCCACAGCCACCAGAAGAAAGGAAATAATGAAGATCAGAGCAGAAGTAAATGAAGGAGAGAACAGAAATACCGTAGAAATAATCAACAAGGCTAAAATTGGTTATTTGAAAAAAATCAACAAACCATTGGCCAAACTGACAAAAAAAAAAAAAGGAAACAGATCACCCAAATAAGAAATGAGATGGGGGACATTACAACAGACCCAGCTGAAATGAAAAGGGTTGTAACAGAATACTATGAAAAACCATACTCCAACAAATTTTAGAACTTAGGGAAATGAACAAATTTCTAGAAACACACTACCTACCTAAACATAAGCTGAGATAGAAAATCTGAACAGAAAGTGGTAACTTTGGTGACGGGTGAGACAGTAGTACACAATACTGGGGAGGTAAGCACAGCTTGACCAAGACAAGCTCATGAAAACTTCATAGACACATCCAAACTCCCTGAGGGACTGAATTACTGGGCTGAGGGCTGGGGACCATGGTCTCGGGACATCTAGCTCAGTTGGCATAACATAGTTTATAAAGAAAATGATCCACATCCTACTTGCGTGAGTAGTGTCTGGGGTCTTAAAAGCTTGTGAGTGGCCATCTAAGATACCTCTACTGGTCCCACCGTGTCTGGAGTAAAGGAGAATGACGACACAAGGGAAAAATGAGCCAAGGGGACTTAGGGACCACAGGTGCCACAGCCTCCACCAAACTGAGTCCAGCACAACTAGATGGTACCCAGCCACCACCACTCACTGCTCTGACAAGGATCACAGTAGAGGGTCCTGGACAGAGCTGGAGAAGGATGTAGAACAGAATTCAAATTCACACACACACAGAAAGAGCAGACTTAGTGGTCTGACAGAGACTACGGCCCCCCCAGACACTCTGCTAACTCAGAATTGAAGCCACTCTCAAAGTCCACCTTTCAGCCAAAGATTAGATGGGCCTATAAAACAAAAAATAACACATGCAAGGAACTTGCTTCATAGTTAATCAAGTATAGGCAATCAAATAGACAACACCTACCCAAAAGCAAAGATGTGAAGGTAAGAAGGGACAGAAAAATGAGACGAATGACCATGGAGAACCCAGGGTGGAAAGCTAAGGTGGAGAGTGCTAATGCATTGTGGGGCATTGTGGGGATTGTAATCAGTGTCACAGAACAATTTCTGTATAGATTTTTTAATGAAAAACTATTTTGTGCTGTAAACTTTCACCTAAAAAACCATTAAAAAGAAAATCAGTTGTCATAGAGTCCATTCATAGCAACCCCATGTGTGTTAGAGTAGAACTGTGCTCCATATGAAGTGTCTCTGGGTAGACTCAAGCCACCAGCCTTTCAGTTAGCAGCCCAGCACTTAACCACTTGCACCAGCCGAGGAATTCTCCCAGAACTTGCGTTGCCTTCTCTCCAGACTCCATCATAGAGCAAGCTGGTAGCAGGGGTCCTTTGGGTCTCTCCATTACCCTTCAGTTATTTATCCTCAACTTTTTTTGTTTTCAGTAGAATCTGTGATACCAGCAAAATTGATAGAATTGCAGATGGATTGATTTTGAACTGATTTATGATCCTTACTGCACCAGAGAAGTAATTTTATGCACATAACTTCTCTTACAGTTACCTCCACAATGATTTCTCAGGAGCTCAGTCCTTATGGGAGAAGGCCATCACAAATGATGCTTATTTATTCATTTCAATCAGATTTTTAAAGATTTAGGGGAATAGTTCGCACCTCAGAAAATTACTCTTCATCAGGTTACCTAATTTGTTGTTGCTGTTGTTGTCTTCCAGAGAAAATACGTAGTAAAAAAAAAAAAGATTTCTTTTTGGTTAATGATTTTTTTTTCTTTTGCAGGAGTTTATTTTGTCAGAAGATTACAACAAGATGACTCCTGTGAAAAATTACCAAGGTAGGGAATGCAAATAGTGTTTTCACTTAACCTAGACTTAAAAATATTTCTTGGTGGCTTCCACTGCCACAAGAGAGTACTTACTCTGCTATAGTCAGGGGGAAGAGAACAGAGCAACCCTCTGAGGTGAATATGACCCCAGTTTTTTAAGTGAAAAGTTGAGGCCCAAAGAGGTTGAATGGTTTGTCTGTGGTCCGGCAGTATCAGAGTACAGATCCAGACACAGGTCAGTGCAAGTCCTGGATCCAAGGCCTTTGTTTCTACCACACCACGCTGCCTCCAACAGTTTGGCAGTGTGAATGGGGGACAGTGTTAGGAACAAGCTGCTCTACATGTGGCTCAGTTTGTATTTGGTTAAATGCTGTAGAATGATGGGACTATTTATATTGTCTAAGAGAAAGAATTAAGTTTTTATTGTTTCTTCAGCACTGGTAGTGTCATAGAATATAGTTCAGGAGCAGATTGTCATAGAATATTGTCATAGAATATAGTTCAGGAGCAGATTGTAGAAGGAATTTCTATATCCAGACCAACAGTGTTATAAAATCAGTACATTAGACGTGGGCCTTTTTGGAACACTTAGAAGTCATTTCATTCAGATCTCTGCGTGATTATGCAGTCTCTCCTTTATCCAAAGACATAGCAATCCTTTCTGATTTTGGGAAATTCAAAGCATTGAAAAATTTTTCCTTCATTTCAGGTTTTGAGCCAAAATTAATTTCCCTACAGCTTTATTCTTCAGGGTTTTTTTCATACATTACTTATCAAATATTTGCTGAGTACCTAATGTGTTCCAGTAGCTGATGATTATAATGGTGAACAGGCATGTGTTGTCTCTGCAAGTAAGCAGTTTATAGTCCTGTGGGGGTACACAAAGGAAAACAGGCTGCTGAGATGCGTGTGGTAAGTGCTAGAATGGTTCCCGATCGTCTTTGCTCAGTCTGTTGGTGCCACATAGACTAAGTACAATCTCTTACACATAACAGCCTTTCAGTTATTTCTAAAAATCTGTGAAAGTTCTTACCCCATCCCTTTCCCCTCCTTCAGTCTGCTTGTTTTCCCCCTTTTCTAACCAAGACGTTTTTATCTGCAATTCACATGATTCGGAAAAATGTTTTTTAATTGGCATATTTACAGATCTTAGGGTATCATGTACCTTTAGAGCACATTGTGGTGGTCTCCTTCTGAGATGGCTCCTAATGAGCACCACTTCCTGATAATCATGCTGTCGTGTAAGCCCCTGTTCGTGAGTGTAGGCAGGCCCTAGAATACAGCAAAAATGATGAATATCACTTCTGAGATTAGATTTCAAAAAGGCTGTGCATTCTGCCTTGCTTGCCCTCTCTTGCTTGTTCTTTCTGCTGGAAACCAGCTGCCATGTTGTGAGCTGCCCTGTGGAGAGGCCTGCATGGTGAAAACTGAGGAAGGCCGTCAGTTAGGAGCCAGCATGGAACAGAGGCCCTCAGTGTAACAGCCCATGAGGAACTGAGCACAGTCAACAACCACATGAGTGAGCTTGGAAACAGTCTTCTTCTGTTGAGCCTTCAGATGAGACCACAGCCCCTCCTAACACCTAGATTGTAGCTTTGTGAGAGACCTTGAGGCAGTGGCTCCTTGCTAAGCTGCATCAAAATATCTGACCCACAGAGATTATGAGATAATCAATGTTTGTTGTTGTAAGCCTTTAAGTTTTGGGGTAACTTGTTATGCAGCAACAGATAACTAATATATACATGCTGTTCTTGTGTGCCATCGAGTCAATTCTAACTCATAGTGACCCTATAGGACAGAGTAGAGCTGCTCCATAGGGTTTCCAAGGAGTGGCTGGTGGATTCGAATTGCTGAACTTTTGGTTAGCAGCCTGAGCTCTTAAACACGTTTGCCACCAAGACTCCATTATATGCATGTAATCTTACACACTTATAATAAGAAAATGATACTTATTTTCCTGTGTGCCTTTCTTCTTAAAATTAAGGGTGGCTTTTTGGGCAGCCACTTTATACTGTTGGCTCATAGAAAGTAGTCAACTCAGTTTCTCACGTGAGTTCTTATTAGGCTATATCTCCTGTACTTTTGAGCCTGTTTTATATATACAGGCATACATTGTAGATATTGTAGGTTCAGTTCCAGACCACTGCAATAAAGCAAATATCGCAAAAAAGCAAGTCACATGAATTTTTGGGTTTCTCAGTGCATATAAAACTTATGTTTACACTATACTGCAGTCTGTTAAGCATGCAATAGCATTATGTCTTAAAAAACAATGTACGTACCTTAATTAAAAAATACTTTATTGCCAGAGAGAGACTAAAGGCATTCCCCTTGAGAACAGGAGCCAGACAAGGATGCCCCTTATCACCACTCTTACTCAACATTGTGCTGGAGGTCCTAGCCCGAGCTATTAGGCTAGATAAGGAAATAAAGGGCATCCACATTGGCAAAGAAGAAGTAAAGGTATCTCTATTTGCAGATGATATGATCTTATACACAGAAAAGCCTAAAGAATCCTCAAGAAAACTACTGAAACCAAAAGAAGAATTTAGCAGAGTATCAGGATACAAGGTAAACATATATAAAGCAGTTGGATTCCTCTGCACCAACCAACAAAGAGAATGTTGAGGAAGAAATCAAATCAATACCATTCACAGTAGCCCCCAAGAAGATAAAATACTTATGAATAAATCTAACCAGAGGTGTAAAAGATCTATACGAAGAAAACTATAAGACACTACTGTAAGAAACCGAAAGAGACCTACATAAGTGGAAAAACATACCTTGCTCATGGGTAGGAAGACTCAACGTTGTAAAAATGTCTGTTTTACCCAAAGTAATCTATAGATACAATGCAATCCCAATCCAAATACCAGTGATATTTTTTAATGAGATGGAAAAACAAATACCAACTTTGTATGGAAGGGAAAGAGGCCCCGTATAAGTAAAGCATTAATGAAAAAGAAGGACAAAGTGGAAGGCCTCACGCTACCTGATATTAGAACCTATTACACTGTCACAGTAGTCAAAACAGCCTGGTACTGGTACAACAACAGATACGTAGACCAATGGAAAAGAATTTAGAATCCAAACATAAATCCATCCATCTGCATATGAGCAGCTGATATTTGACAAAGGCCCAAAGACAGTTAAATGCAGAAATGACAGACTCTTTAACAAATGGTGCTGGCATAACTACATATCCATCTGCAAAAAAATTAAACAAGACCCATACCTCACACCATGCACAAAAACTAACTCAAAATGGGTCAAAAGCCTAAATCTAAAATGTAAAGCAATAAATATCATGGAAGAAAAAGTAGGGACAATGCTAGGAGCCCTAATACATGGCATAAACAGTATACAAAACATTACTAACAATGTACAGACACCAGAAGAGAAATTAGATATCTGGGAGCTCCTAAAAATCAAACACCTATGCTCAGCCAAAGACTTCACCAAAAGAGTAAAAAGATTACCTGCAGACTGGGAAAAAGTTTTTAGCTATGACATTTCCGATCAGTGCCTGATCTCTAAAATCTACATGATACTGCAAAAACTCAACAACAAAAAGACAACTAACCCAATTAAAAAATGGGCAAAGGATATGAACAGGCACTTTATCAAAGAAGACATTCAGGTGGCTAACAGATACATGAGGAAATGCTCACAATCACTAGACATTAGAGAAATGCAAATCAAAACTACAATGAGATTCCATCTCACCCAACAAGGCTGGCATTAATCCAAAAAACACAAAAGAATAAATGTTGGAGAGGTTGTGGAGAGACTGGAACACTTATACACTGCTGGTGGCAATGTAAAATGGTCCAACCACTTTGGAAATCAATTTGGCACTTCCTTAAAAAGCTAGAAATAGAACTACCATACGACCCAGCAATTCTACTCCTTGGAATATAACCTAAAGAAATAAGAGCCTTCACATGAACAGATACCTGCACATCCATCTTCATTGCAGCCAAGGAGCTCATCATCGGATGAATGGATAAATAATGATATAGTCACACAATGGAATACTACGCAACGATGAAGAACAACAATTCCTCCATGTTATGAACAACAGTTCATACATAACATGGAGGAATCTGGAAGGCATTATGCTGAGTGAAATTAGTTAGTTGCAAAAGGACAAATATTGTATGAGACCACTATTATAAGAACTACAGATAAAGTTTAAACACAGAAGAAAATATTCTTTGATGGTTACGAGGGTAGGGAGGAAGGGAGAGGGATATTCACTAACTAGATAGTAGAAAAAAATTATTTTAGGTGAAGGGAAGGCTAACACACAACAAAGGGGAAATGAGTACAACCAGACTAAACCAAAAGCAGTTTCCTGAACACAACCAAAGACTTTGAAGGCCAGAGTAGCAGGGATGGGAGTATGGGGACCACAGTTTCAGGGGACATCTAAGTCAATTGACATAACAAAATGTATTAAGAAAATGTTCTGCGTCCCACTTTGGTGAGAGGGGCCTGTGGTTTTAAACACTAGCAAGCAGCCATCTAAGATCCATCAATTGCTCTCAGCCCACCTGGACCAAAGGAGAATGGAGAACACCAAAGATGCAAGGTAATTATGAGCCCAAAAGACAGAAAGGGCCACATAAACCAGAGACTCCATCAACCTGAGACCGAAAGAACTAGATGGTGCCCGGCTACCACCTATCACTGCTTGACAGGGAACAAAACAGAGAATCCCTGATGGAGCAGGAGAATAGTGGGATGCAGATCTTAAATTCTCATAAAAAGATCAGGCTTAATGGTCTGACTGAGATTGGAAGGACCCTGGTGGTCATGGTCCCTGGACCCTTTGTTAGCCCAAGATTGGAACCACTCCCAAAGCCAACTCTACAGACAGGGATTGTACTGGACTGTAAGATAGACAGTGATACTGGTGATGTGTGAGTTTCTTGGCTGAGTTGGACACTTGAGTCTATGTGGGCAACTCCTGCCTAGTGGCGAGATGAGAAGGAAGTGGGAGACAGGAGCTGATGGGATGGACACGGAGAATACAGGCTGGAGAGGAGGAATATGCTGTCTCATTAGGAGGAGAGCATCTGGGAGTGCATAGCAAGGTTTGTATAATAACTTTTTGTATGAGAAACTGACTTGATTTGTAAACCTTCACCTGAAGCACAATAAATTTAAAAAAAAAAAAACTTTATTGCTAAAAAATACTGACCATCATCTGAGCCTTCAGCTAGTCATCATCTTTTTGCTGGTGGAGGATCTTGCCTCGATGTTGATAGCTGCTGACTGATCAGGGTGGTGGTTCCTGAAGGTTGGGGTGGCTGTGGCGATTTCTTAGAATAAGACAACAATGAAATTTGCCACAAGATTTGACTCTTCCTTTGACAAAAGATTTTACCCACAGTAGAACTTCTTTCAAAATTGGGGTCAGTCCTCTCAAACCCTGCACTGCTTTATGAACTAAGTTTATGTAATATTCTAAATCCTTTGTTTTTATTTCAACAATGTTCACAGCATCTTCACCAGGAATAGCTTTCATCTCAAAAAACTGCTTTCTTTGCTCATCTATAAGAAGCAACTCCTCATCTGTTTAAAGTTTTATCATGAGATTGCAGCAATTCAGTCACATCTTCACGTTGCATTTCTAATTCTAGATCTCTTGCCATTTCCACCACATCTGCAGTTACTTCGTCCACTGAAGTCTTGAACTACTCTTAAGTTATCCACGAGCATTTGAATCAACTTCTTCGAAATTCCCGTTAATGTTGATATTGTGACTTCCTCCAATGAATCAAGAATGTTTTTAGTGACATGTAAAATGGTTAATCCTTTCCAGAAGGTTTTCAGTTTACTTTGCCTGGCTCCATCAGAGGAATTATACTATCTATGACTGCTGTAGCCTTACAAAATGCATTTCTAAAAATAAAAAGACTTGAAGGTCAAAATTACTTCTGAACCTGTGGGCTGCAGAATGGATGGTGTGTTAGCAGGCACGAAAACAACGTTAATCCCCTTGTACATGTCCACCAGAGCTCTTGGATGGCCAGGTGCATTGTCAATGAGCAGTAATATTTTGAAAGGAATCTTTTTTTCTGAGCAGTAGGTCTCAACAGTGGGCTTAAAATATTCAGTAACCCATGCTGTAAACAGACGTGCTGTCATCCAGGCTTTGTTGTTTCACTTATAGCCCACAGGCAGAGTAGATTTAGCATAATTCTTAAGGGCCCTAGGATTTTTGGAATGGTAATCGAGCATTGAGTGCAACTGAAAGTCACCAGCTGCGTTTATTTAGCCACCAACAAGAGAGCCGATCTGTCCTTTGAAGCTTTTGGAGTTAGGCATTGACTTATCTAGCGGTGGAAGTCCTAGATGGCATCTTCTTCCACTACAGGAATGTATCGTCTACGTTGAAAATCTGTGGTTCAGCGCAGCCGCCTTCATCAAAGACCTTGGCTAGATTTCTGAATAACTTGTTGCAGCTTCAGTATCAGCACCTGCTGCCTCACCTTGCACTTTTATGTTGCGGACACGGCGTCTTTCCTTAAACCTCACGAACCAACCTCTGCTACCTTCAGACTTGACCTCTGCAGCTTCTTCACCTTTCTCAGCCTTCATAAACTGAAGAGAGGACCTTACTCTGGGTTAGGCTTTGGTTTAAGGGAAAGTTGTTGTTGGTTTGATCTTCTATCCAGACCACGAAAACTTCCTCCATATCAGCAATAAGGCGGTTTCACTTTCTTACTGTTTATGTATTCACTGAAGTAGCACGTTTAATGTCCTTCAAGAACTTCCCCTTTGCATTCACAACTTGACCAGCAGTTTGGCACAAGAGGCCTAGCTTTTAGCTTATCTTGGCTTTTGACGTGCCTTCCTCACTAAGTATAATCATTTATAGCTTGATTTAAGTTGAGCAACCTGTGACTCTTTCTTTCACTTAAACAGTTAGAGGCCCTTGTAAGGTTATTAATTGGCCTAATTTTAATGTTGTGGTATTGCAGGGAATATGGAGACGGGGGAACAGCAGGTTGGCGGAGCAGTCAGAACATACTACATTATTAAGTTCGCTGTCTTATATGGGCGCGGTTCGTGGTGCCTCAAAACAGTTAGAATATTAACATCAGAGATCACGGATCGCCATAACAGATATAATAATGAAAAAGTTTGAAATGTTGTGGTAATTACCAAAATGTGACTCAGAGACACAAAGTGAGCATATGCTGTTGGAAAAATGGTGCCGATAGACTTGCTCAATGCAAGGTTGCCACAAACCTTCAATTTCTAAAAAACGTTATATCTGTGAAGTGCAATGAAGTGAAGTACAATACAATGAAGTATCCCTGTGTATGTTGTTGTTAGGTGCCGTTGAGTTAGTTCCAACTTAAAATGACCCTCTGTACAGCAGAACGAAACACTGCCTGGTCCTGTGCAACCCTGAATATTGTTGCTATGTTTGAACCCATTGTTGCAACCACTGTGTCAATCCATCTCATTGAGGGTCTTCCTCATTTTCACTGACCCTCTACTTTACCAAGCATGATGTCCTTCTCCAGGGACCGATCTCTCCGATAACATGTCCAAAGTACTTGAGACAAAGTCTTGGTATCCTTGCGTCTAATGAGCAGTCTGCCTGTACTTCTATGATGGATTTGTTTATTTTTCTTGAAGTCCATGATATATTCAGTATTCTTTTATAGCACCATAATTCAAAGGGATCAGTTTTTCTGTCTTTTTTATTCATTGTCCAGCTCTTGCGTGCATACGAAGTGATTCAAAATACCAAGGCTTGTGTCAGGCCCACCTTAGTCCTTAAAGTGACATATCTGCTTTTTAACACTTTAAACAGATCTTTTGCAGCAGATTTGCCAAATGCGATACGTCATTTGATTTCTTGACTATCACTTCAGTCTTTTCTGTTTATCATGATGTTGCTTATTGGATCAGTTGTGAGGATTTTGGTTTTCTTTACATTGAGGTTTAATCCATGCTGACAGCTGTGATCTCTCATCTTCATCAATAAGTGCTTCAAGTCCTCTTCAGTTTCAGCAAGCAAGGTTGTGTCATCTGTCTGTACATCGCAAGTTGTTAATGAGTGTTCTTCCAATCCTGATGCCTCATGCTTCTTCATATAGTCCAGTTTCTTGGATTATTTGCTCACTATACATATGGAATAAGTACAGTGAAAAGATACAACAATAACACACACCTTTCCTGATTTTAAACCCCGCAGTATCTCCTTGTTCTATTCGAACAACTACCTCTTGTTCTGCGTACAGGTTTATGTGCTGATGTGCGTGAGCACAGTTATTTGTTCTGGAATTCCCATTCTTTGCAATTATCCATAATTTGTTGTGATCCACACAGTCTAATGCTTTTGCATAGTCAAAAATACATAGGTAAATGTCTTTGTGGTATGCTGTGCTTTTAGCGAAGATCCATCTGACATCAGAAATTATATTGCTTGTTCTACCTCCTGAATCTGGCTTGACTTTCTAGCAGTTCCTTGTCGATATACTAACGTGAAAATCCTTGAATTATCTTTAGCACTATTTTATTTGCGTGTGATATTAGTGATATTGTTGGATAATTTCTTGATCCTCGTGGATCACCTTTCTTTGGAATAGGCACAAATAAGGATCTCTTTCAGTCAGTTGGCCAGGTAGCTGTCTTCCAAATTTCTTGGTGTAGACACGTGAATGCTTCAGCACGCATTCAGTTGATGAAACACTTCAATTCGTATTCTGTCGATTCGTGGAGCCTTGTTTTTTGTCAATGCCTTCAGAGCTGCTTGGACTTCTTCCTTCAGTACCATTGGCTCTTGATCATATGCTACCTTCTGAAATGGTTGAATGTTGACTAATTCTTGTATATATGTGTATATATATATATGTATGCATATATATATAGTTTTGTTTTTAACTTAATGTTGAACTTCACTTTCAGTTATTCATCATCTCATTTTATTTAGTCCATTTTCATTAAGATATTTTCAGTAAGATATTCTGAAGTCCTAATTGTCATTATATGTACTGACTCTCAAACATAGTTTTGTGTTTCCCTTAAGTGTATCAGCATGAAATATGCCTTTACCTAAGTTTGTATTAAAAATGACTGACCTCTCAGATGCATAGATGATTAGCATACCTTTAGAAACCAGTCTCCATTGGTATTACTCTTTGAGTATCCTGTAGCCAACCAGTATAGCCAACTGTATTAAGTATAGCTCACATATTTCCATTTTATCACCAGGGGATTGTGAAAAATTGATAACTAGACTACTGTGGGAACCCTTTCACCATAAACACTTAGAAGTGATGTTAAAATGATACTTTTTGGTGTTGTTTTTGTTGTTTATGCAAGGTAAGCTCTTGAAGAGAAAATAAAAGGAAGATTCCCATGTGTCAGAAGCAAAGAAAGAACTAAAAGTTAGAATGATATACATATGACCTGACATTACAGTAGTCCTGGGGAGATAATAGAGTGAGTAATAGCTAGAAGTTTGTGTATCAGGATGCACATGGGGACAGGAGATAAGGCCTAGACATACATGAGTTGGGAAATTGGAAATGACATATCCATATAAAGCTGAAATTCCATGGAAAGGTGAGGCATGAAACCCTCCACCAAGTGTCCCAGAAGACTATAGGGAAATACATTCTTGGCCTCAGCTCTGGATGGATGGAAAAAGTGTCCCATGATAAATGAACAAGGGTTAATTGAGCAACACAGTTAACCGTCTTACCTGAATTGTCATCTATAGACCACTCCATCCAACTAAAACAGAATACATTCCTTCAAGTATACACAGAACATTTACCAAGATAGATCATATTTGGGGCCATAAAACACATCTCAATAAATTTGAAAGGGTTCGAGTCATACATTATGATCGAAATGACATTAAAGAAAAAACCAATACAGAAAGTTCTCTGTAAAGTCTCTAAATATTTGGAAACTAACACACTTCTGACTACTCCATGGAGCAAAGAAGTCAAAAGGGAAATCAGAATGTATTTTGATCTGAATTAAAATGTAAACACAATGTACCAGAATGTATGGGATGCAGCTAAAGCATTCTAAGGGGGGTATATTTATAGCACTAAACACCTGTATTAGAAGAGAAGGAAGGTCTCAAATCAATGACCTCACCTTCTACCTTAAGAAATTAAAAAAGAAGAGCAAGTTAAATCCAAACTAAGCAGAAGAAAGATTAGAGCAGAAACTCATAAAGTAAAAAAAAATAAATAAATTGAGTAAGATATCAGAGACTAAGTAGATAATCAGTGAAACCAAAAGCTAGTTCTAGAAATGGTCAATAAAAGTGATGAACCTCTAGCCAGACTGATCAGGAAAAAAAGAAAGGATATAAATTAATAATACCAAGAAGGAGAGAGGTGACCTCACTATAAGAGTGTAGGGATATTTAAAGGATAATGAGGAATATTATGATCAACTTTATGCCGATAAATTTGACAACGTAGACAAAACAGACCAATTCCTGGAAAGATACAGACTACAAGAGCCACTTACAAAGAAAAAATCAGAATAACCCTACATCTAGTAAAGAACTTAAATTTATAAACACCTTCCCACAAAGAAAACTCCAGACACAGATTGTTTCACTGGTGGATTTTACCAAATATTCAATTAAGAAACAATACCAACTGTACAAAGCCTTCTAGAAAATTGAAGAAGTTGAATACCTTTCAGCTTGTTCTGTGAACTAGCATTACCCTGATGCTGAAGAAATCAAAGATGATGGTACAGAAAGAGAGCTACAGGCGAGTATCCCTTACAAACATAAATTAAAAAATTCTGAACAAAGTTTCAACAGATCAAATCCAAAAATCTCTAAACTGAATAAATACATCACAACCTAGTGGAGTTTACCCCAGGAACGCAAGGCTGGATTAACATTCAAAATCAATGTAATTCACCATATTAACAAAATGAGGGAAAAACCATACCATTTTCTCAGTAAAACCAAACCTATTGCTGTCGAGTTGATTCCAATTCATGCTCAACACCATGTGTTACAGAATAGAACTTCTCATAGAATTTTCTTTGGCTGTAATCTTTATGACACCAGATTTCCAGGCTTTTCTTCTGCAGTGCCACTGGATAGGTTTGAACCACCAACCTTTAGGTTAGTAGTTGAGCATAAACTGTTTACACCAGTCATCTCAGTAGACACAAAAAAAGTATTTGATAAAATCCAACATCCATGTCTGATTTAAAACTCTCAGCAAAGTAGGAGTACAAGGAAACTTTCTCAAGCTGATCAAGGACATCTACAAAAACCTACTTAAGTGGAAAGCTGAATGCTTTTCCTCTAAGATGAGAAACAACACAAGGATGCCCACTCTCATGACTTCTGTTCAGTCTTGTGCTGGAGGTTCTACCCGGTGCAGTAAGGCAAGAAATAGAATTATCAAATAAATAATAGAAGAAATGAAATTTACCCAGGGAGTAAAGATACGAATTTCTACATTGAACGTACCCACTGAATGTCTAGCATAAGGAATGAAAGAAAGACCTCTACACAAGGCACTTTATTGTGAAATGCCATTGCACCAGGTATAAAGAAAAGATGCTGAAGGTTTCCAAACAAGATAAAACAGCTCTCACAGAATGAATGGGAGCCCAGATAGCATTGGGCTTCTCCACTGGCAGCCAGGTGGCAGGAGAGCACTGACATCCAATTTTTGGTGGAAAATTAATTCAAACTCAGAATCCTATGCATAGCCAAGATGGCAAGTGTGGTCAGATAAGGTTAGATGTTTTCAGACATGCAAGGCCTCAAACATTTTACCTCGTCTAAGCACTCCTTCTAAACTGAGGAAATAAACCTGAAAAGAGGAAATTATGACATCCCAGAAACAGCATTCAACACATGAGGGAGGCAAAAGTAATTTCCAGGATGATAGCTACATGGCAGGCTTAGACTGGGGCAGAAGGATAGATGGCTCCAGGATGAAGGTGACAATAAAAAAAGAAGTGACCAAATGTATTTGACTTTCTTGACAGGAGTTTTAAAATTCTCTTAGCAAATCTGAGACTGTGTTGTTGTTGTTAGGTGTCATTGAGTCAGTTCCAACTCGTAGCGACCCTGTGCAGGACACAACGAAACACTGCCCGGTCCTTCGCCCTCCTTACAATGGTTATTATGCTTGAGTTCATTGTTGCAGCCAATGGGTCAGTCCACCTCATTGAGGACCTTCCTCTTTTCCGCTGACCCTGTACTTTACCAAGCATGATATCCTTCTCCAGGGACTGAGCCCTCCTGACAACGTGTCCAAAGTACATAAGATGCAGTCTCACCATCCTAGCTTCTAAAGAGCATTCTGGTTGTACTTCCAAGAGAGATTTGTTTGTTCTTTTGGCAGTCCATGTTATATTCAATATTCATCAACACCACAATTCAAAGGTGTCAGTTTTTCTTCCGTCTTCCTTACTCATTTTGTCCAGCTTTCATATGCATATGATGCAATTGAAAATACCATGGTTTGGTTAGTCTTCAAGGTGACATCTTTGCTTTTAAAGACTTTAAAGAGGTCCTCTGCAGCAGATTTGCCCAATGCAATGCGTCTTTTGATTTCTTGACTCCTGCTTCCATGGCTGTTGATTGTGGATCCAAGTAAGATGAAATCCTTGACAACTTCAGTCTTTTCTCCGTTTATCATGATGTTGCTTATTGGTCCAGTTGTGAGGACTTTTGTTTTCTTTATGTTGAGGTGTAATCCATACTGAAGGCTGTGGTCTTTGATCTTCATTAGTAAGTGCATCACTTTCAGCTAACAAGGTGGTGTCATCTGCAAAACACAGGTTGTTAATCAATGTTCCTCCAATCCTGATGCCTCATTCTTCTTCATATAGTCTAGCTTCTTGGATTATTTATTCAGCATACAGACTGAATAGGTATGGTGAACATATACAACCCTGACATACACCTTTCTTGACTTTAAACCACACAGTATCTCCTTGTTCTTTTCAAACAACTGCCTTTTGATCTATGTAAAGATTGCTCATGAGCACAATTAAGTGTTCTGGAATTGGCATTCTTCGCAGTGTTATCCATAATTTGTTATGATCCACACAGTCGAATGCCTTTGCATAGTCAATAAAACACAAGTAAACATTCTTCTGGTATTCTCTGCTTTCAGCCAGGATGCAGCTGACATCAGCAATGATATCCCTGGTTCTACATCCTCTTCTGAATCCAGCCTGAATTTCTGGCAGGTCCCTGTCGATATATTGCCGCAGCCACTTTTGAATGATCTTCGGGAAATTATGCTTGCATGTGGTATTAATGATATTGTTCGATGATTTCCGCATTTGGTTGGATCACCTTTCATGGGAATAGGCATAAATATGGCTCTTTTCCAGTCAGTTGGCCAGGAAGCTGTCTTCCATATGTGTTGGCATAGCCGAGAGAGCACTTCCAGGGCTGCATCCGTTTGTTGATATATCTCAGTTGATATTCCATAAATTCCTGGAGCCTTGTTTTTCGCCAGTGCCTTCAGTGCAGCTTGAACCTCTTCCTTCAGTACCGTCAGTTCCTGATCATATGCCACCTCTTGAAATGGTTGAATATCGACTAATTCTTTTCGGTATTAATGACTCTGTGTATTCCTTCCATCTTCTTTTGATACTTCCTGCATCATTTAATATTTTCCCCATAGAATCCTTCACTGTTGCAACTCAAGGCTGGAATTTTTGCTTCAGTTCTTTGAGCTTGAGAAACATGAAGCTTGTTTTTCCCTTTTGGTTTTCTATCTCCAGCTGTTTGCACACTTCATTATAATACTTTACTTTGGCTTCTTTTTTTTTTTTTTTTATAATAACTTTTATTAAGCTTCAAGTGAACGTTTACAAATCCAATCAGTCTGTCACATATAAGTTTACATACATCTCACTCCCTACTCCCACTTACTCTCCCCATCTTGAGTCAGCCCTTTCAGTCTCTCCTTTCTTGACAATTTTGCCGGCTTCCCTCTCTCTCTATCCTCCCATCCCCCTCCAGGCAAGAGTTGCCAACACAATCTCAAGTGTCCACCTGATATAATTAGCTCACTCTTCATCAGCATCTCTCTCCCACCCGCTGACCAGTCCCTTTCATTTCTGATGAGTTGTCTTCGGGGATGGTTCCTGTCCTGTGTCAACTGAAGGTCTGGGGAGCATGGCCGCCGGGATTCCTCTAGTCTCAGTCAGACCATTAAGTTTGGTATTCTTATGAGAATTTGGGGTCTGCATCCCACTGATCTCCTGCTCCCTCAGGGGTCCTCTGCTGAGCTCCCTGTCAGGGCAGTCATCGATTCTGGCCGGGCATCAACTAGTTCTTCTGGTCTCAGGATGATGTAGGTCTCTGGTTCATGTGGCCCTTTCTGTCTCTTGGGCTCTTAGTTGTCATGTGGGCTTGGTGTTCTTCATTTTCCTTTGCTCCAGGTGAGTTGAGACCAATTGCTGCATCTTAGATGGCTGCTTGTTAGCATTTAAGACCCCAGACGCCACATTTCAAAGTGGGATGCAGAATGATTTCATAATAGAATTATTTTGCCAATTGACTTAGAAGTCCCCGCAAACCTTGTTCCCCAGACCCCTGCGCTTGCTCCGCTGACCTTTGAAGCATTCATTTTATCCCGGAAACTTCTTTGCTTTTGGTCCAGTCCAATTGAGCTGACCTTCCATGTATTGAGTGTTGTCTTTCCCTTCACCTAAAGCAGTTCTTATCTACTGATTAATCAATAAAAAACCCTCTCCCACCCTCCCTCCCTCCCCTCCTCGTAACCACAAAAGTGTGTGTTCTTCTCAGGTTTACTATTTCTCAAGATCTTATAATAGTGGTCTTATACAATATTTGTCCTTTTGCCTCTGACTCATTTCGCTCAGCATAATGCCTTCCAGGTTCCTCCATGTTATGAAATGTTTCAGAGATTCGTCACTGTTCTTTATCGATGCGTAGTATTCCATTGTGTGAATATACCACAATTTATTTACCCATTCATCCATTGATGGACACCTTGGTTGCTTCCAACTTTTTGCTATTGTAAACAGAGCTGCAATAAACATGGGTGTGCATATATCTGTTTGTATGAAGGCTCTTGTATCTCTAGGGTATATTCCTAGGAGTGGGATTTCTGGGTTGTATGGTAGTTCTATTTCTAACTGTTTAAGATAACGCCAGATAGATTTCCAAAGTGGTTGTACCATTTTACATTCCCACCAGCAGTGTATGAGAGTTCCGATCTCTCCGCAGCCTCTCCAACATTTATTATTTTGTGTTTTTTGGATTAATGCCAGCCTTGTTGGTGTGAGATGGAATCTCATCGTAGTTTTAATTTGCATTTCTCTAATGGCTAATGATCGAGAGCATTTTCTCATGTATCTGTTGGCTGCCTGAATATCTTCTTTAGAGAAATGTGTGTTCATATCCTTTGCCCACTTCTTGATTGGGTTGTCTGTCTTTTTGTGGTTGAGTTTTGACAGAATCATGTAGATTTTAGAGATCAGGCGCTGGTCGGAAATGTCATAGCTGAAAATTCTTTCCCAATCTGTAGGTGGTCTTTTTACTCTTTTGGTGAAGTCTTTAGATGAGCATAGGTGTTTGATTTTTAGGAGCTCCCAGTTATCGGGTTTCTCTTCATCATTTTTGGTAATGTTTTGTATTCTGTTTATACCTTGTATTAGGGCTCCTAGGGTTGTCCCAATTTTTTCTTCCATGATCTTTATCGTTTTAGTCTTTATGTTTAGGTCTTTGATCCACTTGGAGTTAGTTTTTGTGCATGGTGTGAGGTATGGGTCCTGTTTCATTTTTTTGCAAATGGATATCCAGTTATGCCAGCACCATTTGTTAAAAAGGCTATCTTTTCCCCAGTTAATTGACACTGGTCCTTTGTCAAATATCAGCTGCTCATACGTGGATGGATCTATGTCTGGGTTCTCAATTCTGTTCCATTGGTCTATGTGTCTGTTGTGGTACCAATACCAGGCTGTTTTGACTACTGTGGCTGTATAATAGGTTCTGAAGTCAGGTAAGGTGAGGCCTCCCACTTTCTTCTTCTTTTTCAGTAGTGCTTTGCTTATCCGGGGCTTCTTTCCCTTCCATATGAAATTGGTGATTTGTTTTTCTATCCCCTTAAAATAAGACACTGGAATTTGGATCGGAAGTGCGTTAAATGTATAGATGGCTTTTGGTAGAATAGACATTTTTACTATGTTAAGTCTTCCTATCCATGAGCAAGGTATGTTTTTCCACTTAAGTATGTCCTTTTGAATTTCTTGTAGTAGAGCTTTGTAGTTTTCTTTGTATAGGTCTTTTACATCCTTGGTAAGATTTATTCCCAAGTATCTTATCTTCTTGGGGGCTATTGTGAATGGTATTGATTTGGTAATTTCCTCTTCGGTGTTCTTTTTGTTGATGTAGAGGAATCCAAGTGATTTTTGTATGTTTATTTTATAACCTGAGACTCTGCCAAACTCTTCTATTAGTTTCAGTAGTTTTCTGGAGGATTCCTTAGGGTTTTCTGTGTATATAATCATGTCATCTGCAAATAGTGATAACTTTACTTCTTCCTTGCCAATCCGGATACCTTTTATTTCTTTGTCTAGCCTGATTGCCCTGGCTAAGACTTCCAACACGATGTTGAATAAGAGCGGTGATAAAGGGCATCCTTGTCTGGTTCCCGTTCTCAAGGGAAATGCTTTCAGGTTCTCTCCATTTAGAGTGATATTGGCTGTTGGCTTTGCATAGATGCCCTTTATTATGTTGAGGAATTTTCCTTCAATTCCTATTTTGGTAAGAGTTTTTATCATAAATGGGTGTTGGACTTTGTCAAATGCCTTTTCTGCATCAATTGATAAGATCACGTGGTTTTTGTCTTTTGATTTATTTATGTGATGGATTACATTAATGGTTTTTCTGATATTAAACCAGCCTTGCATACCTGGTATAAATCCCACTTGATCAGGGTGAATTATTTTTTTGATGTGTCGTTGGATTCTATTGGCTAGAATTTTGTTGAGGATTTTTGCATCAATGTTCATGAGGGATATAGGTCTATAATTTTCTTTTTTTGTAATGTCTTTACCTGGTTTTGGTATCAGGGAGTTGGTGGCTTCATAGAATGAGTTGGGTAGTATTCCGTCATTTTCTATGCTTTGGAATACCTTTAGTAGTAGTGGTGTTAACTCCTCTCTGAAAATTTGGTAGAACTCTGCAGTGAAGCCGTCCGGGCCAGGACTTTTTTTTGTTGGGAGTTTTTTGATTACTGTTTCAATCTCTTTTTTTGTTATGGGTCTATTTAGTTGTTCTACTTCTGAATGTGTTAGTTTAGGTAGGTAGTGTTTTTCCAGGAATTCATCCATTTCTTCTAGGTTTTCAAATTTGTTAGAGTACAATTTTTCATAATAATCTGAAATGATTCTTTTAATTTCATTTGGTTCTGTTGTGATGTGGTCCTTCTCATTTCTTATTCGGGTTATTTGTTTCCTTTCCTGTATTTCTTTAGTCAGTCTAGCCAATGGTTTATCAATTTTGTTAATTTTTTCAAAGAACCAGCTTTTGGCTTTGTTAATTCTTTCGATTGTTTTTCTGTTCTCTAATTCATTTAGTTCAGCTCTAATTTTTATTATTTGTTTTCTTCTGGTGGCTGATGGATTCTTTTGTTGCTCACTTTCTATTTGTTCAAGTTGTAGGGACAGTTCTCTGATTTTGGCTCTTTCTTCTTTTTGTATGTGTGCATTTATGGATATAAATTGGCCTCTGAGCACTGCTTTTGCTGTGTCCCAGAGGTTTTGATAGGAAGTATTTTCATTCTCGTTGCTTTCTATGAATTTCCTTATTCCCTCCTTGATGTCTTCTATAACCCAGTCTTTTTTCAGGAGGGTATTGTTCATTTTCCAAGTATTTGATTTCTTTTCCCTAGTTTTTCTGTTATTGATCTCTAGTTTTATTGCCTTGTGGTCTGAGAAGATGCTTTGTAATATTTCGATATTTTGTACTCTGCAAAGGTTTGTTTTATGACCTAATATGTGGTCTATTCTAGAGAATGTTCCATGTGCGCTGGAAAAAAAAGTATATTTTGCAGCAGTTGGGTGGAGAGTTCTGTATAAGTCAATGAGGTCAAGTTGGTTGATTGTTGTAATTAGATCTTCCGTGTCTCTGTTGAGCTTCTTACTGGATGTCCTGTCCTTCTCCGAAAGTGGTGTGTTGAAGTCTCCTACTATAATTGTGGAGGTATCTATCTCGCTTTTCAGTTCTGTTAAAATTTGATTTATGTATCTTGCAGCCCTGTCATTGGGTGCGTAAATATTTAATATGGTTATGTCTTCCTGATCAATTGTCCCTTTTATCATTATATAGTGTCCTTCTTTATCCTTTGTGGTGGATTTAAGTCTAAAGTCTATTTTGTCAGAAATTAATATTGCTACTCCTCTTCTTTTTTGCTTATTGTTTGCTTGATATACTTTTTTCCATCCTTTGAGTTTTAGTTTGTTTGTGTCTCTAAGTCTAAGGTGTGTCTCTTGTAGGCAGCATATAGATGGATCGTGTTTCTTTATCCAGTCTGTGACTCTCTGTCTCTTTATTGGTGCATTTAGTCCATTTACATTCAGGGTAATTATAGATAAATAAGTTTTTAGTGCTGTCATTTTGATGCCTTTTTATGTGCGTTGTTGACAATTTCATTTTTCCACATACTTTTTTGTGCTGAGGCGTTTTTCTTAGTAAATTGTGAGATCCTCATTTTCATAGTGTTTGACTTTATGTTAGTTGAGTCGTTACGTTTTTCTTGGCTTTTATCTTGAGTTATAGAGTTGTTATACCTTTTTGTGGTTACCTCATTATATACCCCTATTTTTCTAAGTAAAAACCTAACTTGTATTGTTCTATATCGCCTTGTATCACTCTCCATATGGCAGTTCAATGCCTCCTGTATTTAGTCCCTCTTTTTGATTATTGTGATCTTTTACCTATTGACTTCCATGATTCCCTGTTATGTGTATTTTTTTTTTTAATTAATCTTAATTTGTTCGTTTTTGTGATTTCCCTATTTGAGTTGATATCAGGACGTTCTGTTTTGTGACCTTGTGTTGTGCTGATATCTGATATTATTGGTTCTCTGACCAAACAATATCCTTTAGTATTTCTTGTAGCTTTGGTTTGGTTTTTGCAAATTCTCTAAACTTGTGTTTGTCTGTAAATATCTTAATTTCGCCTTCATATTTCAGAGAGAGTTTTGCTGGATATATGATCCTTGGTTGGCAGTTTTTCTCCTTCAGTGTTCTGTATATGTCGTCCCATTCCCTTCTTGCCTGCATGGTTTCTGCTGAGTAGTCAGAACATATTCTTATTGATTCTCCCTTGAAGGAAACCTTTCTTTTCTCCCTGGCTGCTTTTAAAATTTTCTGTTTATCTTTGGTTTTGGTGAGTTTGATGATAATATGTCTTGGTGTTTTTATTTTTGGATCAATCTTAAATGGGGTTCGATGAGCATCTTGGATAGATATCCTTTCGTCTTTCATGATGTCAGGGAAGTTTTCTGTCAGAAGTTCTTCAACTATTTTCTCTGTGTTTTCTGTCCCCCCTCCCTGTTCTGGGACTCCAATCACCCGCAGGTTATCCTTCTTGATAGAGTCCCACATAATTCTTAGGGTTTCTTCATTTTTTTAAATTCTTTTATCTGATTTTTTTTCAGCTATGTTGGTGTTGATTCCCTGGTCCTCCAGATGTCCCAGTCTGCATTCTAATTGCTCGAGTCTGCTCCTCTGACTTCCTAGTGTGTTGTCTAATTCTGTAATTTTATTGTTAATCTTTTGGATTTCTACATGTTGTCTCTCTATGGATTCTTGCAACTTATTAATTTTTCCAGTATGTTCTTGAATAATCTTTTTGAGTTCTTCAACAGTTTTATCAGTGTGTTCCTTGGCTTTTTCCGCAGATATCCTAATTTCATTTGTGATATCATTAAGCATTCTGTAAATTAGTTTTTTATATTCTGTATCTGATAATTCCAAAATTGTATCTTCATTTGGGAAAGATTTTGATTCTTTTGTTTGGGGGGTTGGAGAAGCTGTCACGGTCTGCTTCTTTAAGTGGTTTGATATGGATTGTTGTCTCCGAGCCATCACTGGGAAACTAGTTTTTCCAGAAAATCCGCTGCGTGCAGTCCAAATCCCTGCGGGACGATTCCCCGGCTCGGATGCTGCTCTTTCTGCTCCAAGATCAGTCACTGCCTCCCGGGGACTTCTCCTACCGGCTGCGTCCCACGCCGCCCGTGGAACCGGCTGGTCCCCCTTCCGGGGTTAGTTCAGGGGGGTGGAGCAGGTCTCTGTGCTTGTGCCGTACCTGACTGGTACTCTGGCTCCAGGCTCTGGAAACAATCGCTGCTTCCCCGTATTAGTTCGTTCTCCGTCTCTAAATCTGTGTTTGTTGTTCAGGGTTCGTAGATTGTTATGTATGTGATCGATTCACTTGTTTTTCCGTGTCTTTGTTGTAAGAGGGATCCGAGGTAACGTCTGCCTAGTCCGCCATCTTGGCTCCCTCTTTCTTAATCTACTTTGGCTTCTTGAGCCGCCCTTTGAAATCTTCTGTGCAGTTCTCTTACGTCATCATTTTTTCATTTTGCTTTAGCTGCTCAATGTTCGAGAGCAAGTTTCAGAGTCTCCTCTGACACCTACCTTGGTCTTTTCTTTCTTTCCTGTCTTTTCAGTGACCTCTTATTTTCTTCATGTATGATGTCTTTGATGTCATTCCACAATTCGTCTGGTCTTCGGTAATTAGTGTTCAGCGTGTTAAATCTGTTCTTGAGATGGTCTCTAAATTCAGATGGGATATACTCGAGGCTGTGTTCTGGCTCTCGTGGACATGCTCTGATTTTCTTCAGTTTCAGCTTGACTGTTCCACAGTCAGCCCTGGGCCTTGCTCTGACTGATGATATTGAGCTTTTCCATCGTCTCTTTCCACAGATGTAGTCGATTTCATTCCTATGTGTTCCATCTGGCGAGGTCCATGTGTATAGTCACCATTTATGTTGGTAAAAAAAAGATACTCGTAATGAAAAAGTTGTTGGTCTTGGAAAATTCTGTCATCTGATCTCCAGCATGGTTTCTGTCACCAAGGCCGTATTTTCCAACTACCAATCCTTCTTCCTTATTTCCAACTTTAGCGTTCCAATCACCAGTAATTATCAGTGCATCCTAATTGCCTTTTTGATCAATTTCAGACTACAGAAGCTGATGGAAATCTTCAATTTCTTCATCTTTGGCCTTAGTAGTTGGTGCGTATAGTCGAATAATAGTCCTGTTAACTGGCCCTCGTTATAAGCATATGGATATTATCCTATCACTGACAGCATTGTACTTGAGGATGGATCTTGAAATGTTCTTTTTGACGATGCATGCAACACTATTCCTCTTCAAGTTGTCATTCCTGGCATAGTAGACTGTATGATTGTCCAAATGAAAATAGCCAATACCAGTCCATTTCAGCTCACTAATGGCTAGGATATCAATGCTTATGCATTCCATTTCATTCTTGACGATTTCTAGTTTTCCTAGATTCATACTTTGTACATTCCAGGTTCTGATTATTAATGGATGTTTGCAGCTGTTTCTTCTCATTTTGAGTCATGCCACATCAGCAAATGAAGGTCCCGAAACCCTTACTCCATCTACATCATTAAGGTCGACTCTACTTTGAGAAGGCAGCTCTTGCCCAGTCGTCTTTTGAGTGCCTCCCAACATGGGGGGCTCATCTTCCAGCGGTGTATCAGACAGTATTCTGCTGCTATTCATAAGGTTTTCACTGGCTAATTCTTCTCAGAAGTAGACTGCCGGGTCCTTCTTCCTAGCCTGTCTTAGTCTGGAAGCTCAGCTGAAACCTTTCTTCCATGGGTGACCCTGCTGGTGTCTGAATACCGGTATCATAGCTTCCAGCATCACAGCAATGCATAAACCCCCACAGTAGGACAAACTGGCAGGCACGTGGTGGTGGAACTATGTTAGTACATAGAAAGTAAGCAAATGAAAATAGCTCCGGGGGGGGGAGGGGGAGTTATACAAGAAAGAAAATACAGTGAAGATATACTACATGCCTCAACTGTGAACAGTATTTACATAGGCATAATAATACATTTCTGAGAATTGATAGAATTATTTTTCAATTAAAATTGGTAGAATTATAGCTATATAAGGTACGTAGGTAGATATAAGGGTCAGGGGAGGGGATGTGTGTGTTTTTGTGCTGAGTAGCTGCATGTGTAAGAAAGCTACCTAAATCCTCATCTTCCATTAGAGGAAGTCAATGGATAATGTATGAAATTAAAAAGTCAAGGAATAGCATTTAAAGTATGTTATTAAGAATTTATTTAAAAAATACCAGAAGAAAAAGCTAGGAAACTTAAAATTGGTTGTCTCTGGGGTGTCAAAAACTAAATGTTGCAGAATTGTGAAGAAATTTTTTGGAAAAGAAATACCATAACAGTGGGCTCGCCTATTAGATATCTAAATATGCCGTAAAGCAACAGTCATTAAAACAACATGGTACTGGATGGAGCCAAGATGGTGGAATAGACAGATGCTTCCGGCGAGCCCTCTTTACAACACAGACCCAAAAAACCAAGTGAAACAAGTATATTTGGGACAAGCTGGGAGCCCGGAGCATCAAAGGCAAGCTTAGACAACGAACTGAGGGGCAGGGGGAGGAAGATGCCGTTCAGAAGTGGAGAGGAGTTATGGGACCTGAATCGCGGGGAGCCCTCAGGCACCATTCCTGGAGTGGCAGTGACGGGCAGGCACTAGCATTCGGCTGCATGTTCCTCAGGGAGAAGCAGCCAGCCACACAGCCCACTCACACCCCCGGAACCTGAGGCGAACAGCGTGCTCTCAGCAAAAGCTAAGTACTTGAGTATATTTTACCGCCCCTCCCCCACCCCACCCACCCACAAGGTGGCTTCAGCGGCTGAATCCCTGGGCCTGAGATAGACCCTGCTGAGCTCCTACAACCATTCTGGCCATGGGGAAGGAAAAAATTTCCAGCTGGGGGGAAAAGATAATTTGTTAGCTCCATTAACCGGGGGGCCTAAGGAAAGGAGCGGCTCCTGTCCAGGCGTAAACCGTCTGTGGACCTTGAGCACATTTTCCTTCTGCATGGAACTGTGTGGGCCTATTTCGGGAGAATAGGCCCTTGTTGGCAAACTCCAACCATTTCACCTGTGCAGTGGAGAGGTGAGTGTTTGACGTTTGACATTGTTTTGCCTGTTAAACAAGTCCTGACCTACCCACATCAAGGACCTAAGGACTGGTAGCTCCACTCAGGTCACCCAGCCACCCACTGCAGGGGTCCAAAGATAACTGGTACCTCCCAGTCCTTACAAACAAAAACTTTGGGTGCCCATGCTCCCTCTATAGAACCCACCCACCAGCACGCCCTAGGGAACAGAGACACATTTTCCTCAGAGACAATGGAGGTTGGTTCTCAGCTCCCTGCCTTGTTCCAAGCGTGACCCCCTGCTGCAATCAGATACGGGTGTATACTCCAATCACCCCTTCTAAGACTATACGACAGAGCCTGTACCACACACTTGATATCAGCTACCTGGACACCTGAGCTGAGTTCATACAAGAAATCTGAATGGACTTCTAGACTGATATACCTGATAACAGCTCTAGCCAGCTGGGGACAGGACACCAGAGCTCCAAAGGCGAAAATAATCAAGCTAGCTCACTCAAGAAACCCATAGGGGTATACAAAAAAAAAAAAAGCAATCAGCTATGACACAGAAAGCAAGCATAAACTAATAAAATAACTTATAGATGGCTCAGAGACAACAGTCAATATCAAGTCACATAAAGAAACAGGCCATGATCACCTCAACAGGCTCTCAAAACAAAGAATCCGGGGATCTTCTAGAAGAAAGTGCATTTCTGGAATTACCAGGTGCAGAATACAAAAGTTTAATATACAGAACCCTTCAAGACATCAAAAAGGAAATGAGGCAATATGCAGAACAAGCCAAGGAACACACAGATAAAGCAACTGAGGAAATTAGAAAGATTTTTCAAGAACATAATGAAAAGTTTAATAAGCTAGAAAAATCCATGGGCAGACAGCAATCAGAAATTCAGAAGATTAACAATAAAATTACAGAATTAGATGACTCAACAGAAAGTCAGAGGAGCAGAACTGAGCAAGTAGAAGCTAGAATTTGGGAACTCGAGGATAAATCACTTGGCACTAATATATTTGAAGAAAAATCAGATAAAAAAATTTTTTAAAAAATGAAGAAACCTTAAAAGTCATGTGGGACTCTTATCAAGAGAAATAACCTACAAGTGATTGGAGTACCAGAACAGGGAGGGATAACAGAAAATTGTTGAAGATTTGTTGGCAGAAAACGTCCCTGATACTGTGAAAGATGAGAAGATACCTATCCAAGATGCTCATCGAACTCCACATAAGGTAGGTGTTAAAAGAAAGTCACCAAGACATATTATAATCAAGCTTGTCAAAACCAAAGATAGAGAATTATAAGAGCAGCAAGGGATACAGGAAAAGTCACCTACAAAGGAGAGCCTATAAGAATAAGCTCGGACCACTCGGCAGAAACCATGGAGGCAACAGGGCAATTAGATGACATTTAAAAAACTGAAGGAAGAAAATTGCCTGCCAAGAATCATATATCCATCAAACCTGTCTCTTAAATATGAAGGTGAAATTAAGACATTTCCAGATAAACAAAAGTTGAGGGAATTCGTAAAAACCAAACCAAAACTACAAGAAATACTAAAGGGAGTTCTTTGGTTAGAAAATCAATAAAATCAGGTATCAGCCCAAGACTAGAACACTGGGAGAGCAATCAGAAGTCAACCCAGACAGGGAAATCCAAAAAAACAAAGCAAGATTAAAAAAAGCCCCAAACAAGGTAACCTCGATGTTATTATATGAAAGAAGACAACATTAAAATAATAAAGAAAGACTAAGAACTGTAATCATACACCTTCCATATGGAGAGGAAAATATGGTGATACAAAGAAATAAAAGTTAGTTTTAAATTTAGGAAAATAGGGGTAAATAATAAGGTAAGCACAAAGGAGACAAACTATCCTACTCAACAAAATAAAATACAAGGGAAAAATACAGACTCAGCAGAAACAAAATCAACAACAACAAATATGAGGAAAGGACAATAGATAAGGAAAATCTACTCAGCACATAAAATCAAGTGGGAAAAAGAAACTGTCAACCCACAAAAAAAGACACCAAAATGATAGCACTAAATTCATACCTATCCATAATTACCCTGAATGTTAATGGACTAAATGCACCAATGAAGAGATAGAGAGTGACCGAATGGATTAAAAATCAGGATCCATCTATATGCTGCCTACAAGAGACACACCTTAGACTTAGAGACACAAACAAACTAAAACTCAAAGGATGGAAAAAAATATATCAAGCCAACAACAATCAAAAAAGAGCAGGAGTGGCAATATTAATTTCTGACAAAATAGACTTTAAAGTTAAATCCATCAGAAAGGATAAGGAAGGACACTATATAATGATTAAAGGGACAATACACCAAGAAGATATAACCATATTAAATACTTATGTACCCAGTGGCAGGGCTGCAAGATACATAAAACAAACTTATCAGCATTGAAAAGTGAGAGAGACAGTTCCACAATAATAGTAGGAGACTTCAACACACCACTTTTGGTGAAGGACGGAACATCCAGAAAGAAGCTTAGTAAAGACACGGAAGATCTAAATGCCACAATCAACCAACTTGACCTCGTGGACATATACAGAACATTCCATCCAACAGCAACCAAGTATACTTTCTTTTCTAGTGCACATGGAACATTCTCTAGAATAGACCACATATTAGGTCCTAAAGCAAGCCTCAGCAGAATCCAAAACATTGAAATATTACAAAGCGTCTTCTCTGACCATAAGGCCATAAAAGTGGAAATCAGTAACAGGAAAAGCAGGGAAAAGAAATCAAACACTTGGACACTGAACAATACTCTGCTCAATAAAGACTGGATTATAGAAGACATTAAGGATGGAATAAAGACATTCAGAGAATCCAATGAGAATGAAAACACTTTCTATCAGAACCTTTGGGACACAGTGAAAGCGGTGCTCAGAGGCCAATTTATATCAATAAATGCACACATCCAAAAAGAAGAAAGGGCCAAAATCAAAGAATTATCCCTACAACTTGAACAAAAAGAAAGAGAGCAACAAAAGAAACCCACAGGCACCAGAAGAAAACAAATAATAAAAATTAGAGCTGATCTAAATGAGATAGAAAACAGAAAAACAGTTGAAAGAAATAACAAGACCAAAAGGTGTTTTTTTTAAAAAACTCAACAAAATTGATAAACCACTGGCCAAACTGACAAAAAGAAAAAGAGAAGAGGAAGCAAATAACCCGAATACGAAATGAGATGGGCGATACTACAACAGACCAAACTGAAATTAAAAGAATCATATCAGATTACTATGAAAAACTATACTCAAACAAATTTGAAAACCTAGAAGAAAAGGATGAATTCCTAGAAACACACTACCTACCTAAACTAACACAAACAGAGGTAGAACTACTAAATAGACCTGTAACAAAAGAAGAGATTGAAAAGGTAATCAAGAAACTCCCAACAAAAAAAGCCCTGGTCCAGATGACTTCATTGCAGAGTTCTAGCAAACTTTCAGAGAAGAGTTAACACCACTACTACTAAAGGTATTTCAGAGCATAGAAAAGGACAGAATACCACCAAACTCATTCTATGAAGCTACCATATCCCTGATACCAAAACCAGGTAAAGACACCACAAGAAAAGAAAATTATAGACCTATATCCCTCATGAATGTAGATGCAAAAATCCTCCACAAAATTCTAGCCAGTAGAATTCAACAACATATCAAAAATATAATTTACCATGACCAAGTGGGATTCATACCAGGTATGCAGCGATGGTTCAACATTAGAAAAACAATTAATGGAATCCACCACATAAATAAAACAAAAGACAAGAATCACATAATTTTATCAACTCATGCAGAAAAGTCATTTGACAAAGTTCAACACTCATTCATGATAAAAACTCTCAGCCAAATAGGAATAGAAGGAAAATTCCTCAACATAATAAAGGACATTTATACAAAGTCAACAGCCAACATCACCCTAAACGGAGAGAGCCAGAAAACATTCCCATTGAGATTGGGAACCAGACAAGGATGCACTTTATCACTACTCTTATTCAACATTGTGCTGGAAGTCCTAGCCAGAGCAATTAGGCTAGATAAAGAAATAAAGGGCATCCAGATTGGCAGATGACATGATCTTATACACAGAAAACCCTAAGGAATCCTCCAGAAAAGTACTGAAACCAATAGAAGAGTTCAGCAGAGTATCAGGATACAAGATAAACATACGGAATTCAGTTGGATTCCTCTACACCAACAAAAAGAACCTTGAAGAGGAAGTCACCAAATCAATGCCATTTATAGTAGCCCCCAAGAAGATAAAATACTTAGAAATAAATCTTACCAGAGATGTAAAAGACTTATACAAAGAAAACTACAGAACACTTCTGCAAGCAACCAAAAGAGACTTACATAAGTGGAAGAACATACCTTACTCGTGAACAGGAAGACTTAACATTATAAAAATGTCTGTTCTACCAAAAGCGATCTATACATTTAATGCAATTCGGATCCAAATCCCAAGGACAGTCTTTAATGAGATAGAGAAACAAATCACGAATTTCATATGGAAGGGAAAGAGGCCCCGGATAAATAAGGCATTACTGAAAAAGAAGAACAATGTGGGAGGCCTTACTTTACCTGATTTTAGAACCTATTATACAACCACAGTAGTCAAAACAGCCTAGTACTGGTACAACAACAGATACATGGACCAGTGGAACAGAATTGAGAATCCAGACATAAATCCATCCACATATGAGCAGTTAATGTTTGACACAGGCCCCAAAACAGTTAAATGGGGAAAAGACAGTCTTTTTTTACAAATGGTGCTGGCATAACTGGATATCCATCTGCAAAAAAATGAAACAAGACCCATACCTCATTCCATACACAAAAAGTAACCCAAAATGGATCAAAGACCTAAGTATTAAATCTAAAACGATAAAGATCATGGAAGAAAAAATAGGGACAGTGTTAGGGGCCCTAATACGTAGCGTAAACAGCATACAAAACGTTATTAAGAATGCAGAAGAAAAACTAGATAACTGGGAACTCCTAAAAATCAAACACCTATGCTCATCCAAAGACTTCACCAAAAAAGTAAAAAGACTACCTACGGACTGGGAAAAAGTTTTTAGCTATGACATTTCTGATCAGCGCTTGATCTCTAAAATCTACATGATACTGCAAAAACTCAACTGCAAAAAGACAAATAACCCAATTAAAAAAATGGGCAAAAGACACTTAACTAAAGAAGACACTCAGGTAGCTAACAGATATATGAGGAAATGTTCACGATCATTAGCCATTAGAGAAATGCAGATCAAAACTACAGTGAGCTTTCATCTCACTCCGACAAGGGTGGCATTAATCCAAAAACCACAAAAGAATAAATGTTGGAGAGGCTGTGGAGAGATTGGAACACTTCTACACTGCTGATGGGAATGTGAAATGGTACAACCACTTTGGAAATTGATTTGGCGCTTCCTTAAAAATTTAGAAATAGAACTACCATACGATCCCACTCCTTGGAATATATACTAGAGAAATAAGAGCCTTTACACGAACAGATATATGCACACCCGTGTTTATTACAGCACTGTTTACAATAGCAAATACATGGAAGCAACCAATGTGCCCATCAACCAATGAATGGATAAATAACCATGCACACAATGGAATACTATGCATCGATAAAGAACAGTGAGGAATCTCTGAAACATTTCATAACATGGAGGAACCTGGAAGGCATTATGCTGAGTGAAATTAGTCAGTTGCAAAAGGACAAATATTGTATAAGACCACTATTATAAGAACTTGAGAAATAGTTTAAACTGAGAAGAAAACATTCTTTTGTGGTTACTCGAGGGGGGAGGGAGGGAGGGTGGGAGAGGGGTATTCACTAATTAGATAGTAGATAAGAACTACTTTAAGTGAAGGGAAAGACAGCACACAATACAGGGAAGGTCAGCACAATTGGACTCAACCAAAAGCAAAGAAGTTTCCTGAATAAACTGAATGCTTCAAAGGCCAGTGTAGCAGGGGCAGGGGTCTGGGAACCATGGTTTCAGGGGACATCTAAGTCAATTGGCATAATAAAATCTATTTAGAAAACATTGTGCATCCCACTTTGAAGAGTGGCATCTGGGGTCTTAAACGCTAGCAAGCAGCCATCTAAGATGCATCAATTGGTCTCAGCCCACTTGGATCAAAGGAGAATGAAGAACACCAAGGACACACGGTGATTTCAAGCCCAAGAGACAGAAAGGGCCAGATGAACTAGAGATTACATCGTCTTGAGACCAGAAGAACTAGATGGTGCCCGGCTACAACCAGTGACTGCCCTGAGAGGGAACACAACAGAGAACCCCTGAGGGAGCAGGAGAGCAGTGGCATGCAGACCCCAAATTCTCATAATACCAGACTTAATGGTCTGACTGAGACTAGAAGGATCCCGGTGGTCATGGCCACCAGACCTTCTGCTGGCCCAGGACAGGAACCATTCCCGAAGCGAACTCTTCAGACGTGGATTGTACTGGACGATGGGTTGGAGAGGGATGCTGGTGAGGAGTGAACTTCTTGGATCAGATGAACACTTGAGACTATGTTGGCATCTCCTGCCTGGAGGGGAGATGAGAGGGTGGAGGCGGTTAGAAGTTGGCGAAATGGACACAAAAAGAGAGAGTGGAGGGAGAGAGTGGGCTGTCTCATTGGGGGAGAGTAATTGGGAGTGTGTAGCAAGGTGTAAAGGTGTATATGGGTTTTTGTGTGAGAGACTGACTTGATTTGCAAACTTTCACTTAAAACACAATAAAAAGTATAAAAAAAACAACATGGTACTAGTGGAGGGATAGATAATGGGCTGAAATAGAGAATCCAGAAATATAGGCGTGTAAATATCAGCATTTCCTACTTAAATATACAGCATTTTAGACTACAGGGTAAGGATGAATTAGTCAAAGCATGGTTATGTGATCATTGGCTGTGCTTTTGGGAAAAATAATAAAATTCGACTCCTACTTTTCATACCGCACACCCAGGGGCAGATTACCCGATAAGCAAGGCAAGCAGGGCCTTACTTTTGCATGATTACTACTCTAGTTTATCTTGCTACTAGGTAATCTGCCCAGACAGGGATTGTAAATTTCAAAACAGGTGTTTATTCTGTAGGAAGGTGCTGTGAGCTTGGAAGAGAGACAGATGCCAGCCATACCTAGAAGCAGAAGCTTTGATTAGATGAAAAATGTGAATTTGTTTACTGCAGGTTAGTAAATAAGCACAAGTAAGCCCGTATTTACCTTGTTTATCAGATAATTCTCACCTCCTGAGTCACGCCATATGTGAAAATCAACTCAGAATGGATCGAGGACCTAAATGTAAGAATGAAAACCATAAAACCCTTAGAACAAAAGAGAATTATTGCCTTGGGACCTAATTTTTAACAATGGATTTTTAGATATAACTCCAAAAGTGCCGGCAACGAAAAACAAAATAGATAAATGGGACCTCATCAAAATTAAAAACTTTTGATCAACAAAAGGACTTTAATAACAAAGAGACAACCTATAGACTGGGAGAAAATTTTGGGGAACCGTCTGTTGAATAAGGGTTTAATATCCAGAATATATAAATAACTCCTCAATTTAACAACAAAAAGACAACTCAATTAAAAAAAAAAATGAGCAAAAGACTTGAACAAACATTTTACCAAAGAAGATGCTCAGATGGCCAACAAGCACATTAAAATATGCTCAACATCATTAATCACTGGACAGCAGTTGGTTTCATCATTAATCATTAAAAAAAAAAAACCAAACCTGTTGCTGCAGAGTCGATTCCAACTCATAGCGGCCCTATAAGACAGAACTGCCCCTTAGGATTTCCAAGGATCAACTGTTGGATTCGAACTGCCGACCTTTCGGTTAGCAGCCAAGCTCTTTAACTACTGCACCACCAGGGCTCCTGCTCTTTAACCATTAAAAAACCCCAAAACAAACCCATTGCCATCAAGTTGATTCCGACTCATAGTAACCCTATAGAACATAGTAGAACTGCCGCATAGGGTTTCCAAGGAGCGGCTAGTGAATTTAAACTGCCACCCTTTTGTTTGGCAGCTTGAGCTTTTAACCACTGCACCACCAGGGCTCCCATTAACGATTAGGGAGATATAAACCAAAACCACAATGAGATACCACTTCACCCCACTAGGATGGCTAGATTTTTTTTAAAAAAGGAAAACAACAAATGTTGGTGACAATATAGAGAAATAGGAACTGTCATCCATTACTGGTAGGAATGCAGAATGGTACAGCCACTGTGAGAAACAGTTTGGCTGTTCCTCAAAATGTTAAACATAGAACTAACATATGACCCAGCAAGTTCACTACTAGGTATATACCTAAGAGACTTAAAAGCAGAAACTCAGATAGACACGTGTACACCGAAGTTCATTGCAGCTCTATTCTGTTCTTTCCCAAAGAGGGGAAACAACCTAAATATCCATCAGCAGATAAATGGGTAAACAAAATGAGGTACATATATACTATGGAATACTACTCAGCCACGAAGAAATAAAGTCATGATACTTGGAACACTATGGATGAACCGTGAAAACATGCTGAGTAAAGTGAGTCACAAAAGGCAAATATTGTATGATCTCACTTATATGAAATATCTAGAACAGGCAAATATTATAGGAACCAAAGTTTATTAATGGTTACCAGGGGTGGAAGGGAGAGGGAACAGGGGAGTCACTGTTTAGGAAGCATTGAGTATCTGTTAATGGCGATGGGAGATTCGGCAGTGGATACTGTTGATGGTTCCACACCTGACCAGTATAATTAATGTCGCTGAATTATACATGTAAAAAATGTTGAATTATATTAAATATTAAGTATATTTTTACTACGATAAAAATAAATTAGATCCCTACTTCACAGAATGCCCAAAAATAAATCCTAGATGAATTAAACATGTATGCCCTTTGATTTTTCAGTTTCCCTTCAAGTAATCTTTCCTCCAAAAATACAGTTCACAAGGGCATGTGAACACAGATGTTTGTAATAGTAAAATATTGGAGACATTTTTAATGTCCATAAATAGGGAAATGGGTAAATAATCTATGGTTTATCTGTACCAGAGGCCAGCAAACTTTTTCTGTAAAGGGCCAGATAATGAATATTTTAGGCTTTGTGGGCTGAGAAGCAAAATTGAGGATATTATGTAGACACTTAAATAACAAGGGGAAGAAAAAAAACTTTCCACATGTTTGTAATCAGTGAAATTAAAAATATAATAATGATTGAGTACAATTTTTTGTTAGTACTGGTCTACTAATTAGAAGAATGGGATCCTTTTTGGGGAGTGTCTTAGTTATCTAAAACCAAAACCCATTGCCACTGAGTCAATGCTGACTCATACCGACCTTCTAAGACAGAGTAAAACTGCCCATAGGGTTTCCAAGCTGGTTGATTTGAACTGCCGATCTTTTTGGTTAGCAGCCAAATTCCTAACCACCACGCCACCAGGGTTCCCTTAATTATCTAGTGCTGCCATAACAGAAATACCACAAGCAGATGGCTTTAAAAAACAAAAATTTATTCTCTCACAGCCTAGGAGGCTAGAAGTCCGAATTCAGGGTACTAGCTCCAGGGGAAGGCTTTCATTCTCTGTCGGCTCTGGGGAAAGGTCCTTGTCATCAATCTTCTCAGCACAGGGACCCCAGGTCCAAAGGACATGCCCTGCTCCCAGCGCTTCTTTCTTAGTGGTATGAGGTCCCCTGTCTCTCTGCTTACTTCTCTCTTTTATATCTCAAAAGAGATTGACTCAAGATACAACCTAATCCTGTAGATTTTATCCTGCCTCATTAACATCATAACAGCCTCTGATCCTGCCCCATTAACATCATAGAAGTTAGAATTTATTCCAAAAGCTAGTGCCATCAAGTTGATTCTGAATCATAACGACTCTATAGGACAGTGTAGAACTGCCCCATAGAGTTTCCAAGGAGTGTCGGGCAGATTTGAACTGCCAATCCTTTAGTTAGCAGCTATAGCACTTAACCACTACGCCACCAGGGTTTCCATGGAATTTATTACACATAGGATAATCACATCAGATCACAAAATGGTGGATAGCCACATAGTACTCAGAATCATGGCCCAGCCAAGTTGACACACATTTTGGGAGGACACAATTCAGTCCATAACAGGGAGAAAACCATTAATTGAGGTTAAAAGTTAGTATTCCCTATCATCAAATCGATTGCAAATTTCATCTGTAAAAATCATTCTTGTGTCATGAACTGCGCTTAAACAGGTGTCAGTCCAGATCTGGCTCGGGAGCTGTAGCTTGCCAATCCCTGATGATATATATATTACGTCATCATTCAGAAGACTGTAGTAGATTTATATGGACTGATATGTAGAAGGCTAGCCATGATATATCGCTGAGTGAAAAAAAGCAAGTACGTGATAGTATTTATAATGTTAACACACCTCTCCAGAGATCCTCTGACCATGTTTGTGTGTGTGCATATGCACATGCGTGTTTGCATTTATGCATAAAAAGGAGAGGAAGACTGAACAGGAAGCTCTAACAGTCCCCCCTCTCCACACCCACCCCCTCAGGAGGAAGAGTAGAGGGAAGTGTTGAAATTAACTTCATAGTCTTCTTTCTTGATTGAATATTTTTCAGTTAGTTTTGTGCCACTTGGTAATTAAAAAAAAAATTATAAGGAAACTTTAAACTTTAAGCCAAAACTATCCCCTGAAGTCTGCTTTAAACCAAAAAATAAAAAAATAAAAATAACTTCTTTTAATTATTAAAGTATGTCTGCTTTGAGCATTGTGCTCTTTTAAAGAATTATCTGTGTGAGATCGGATTCACAACAGCACCTGAAAAGGTTGCATGGGAGGCTTAGGGAGCGGTGAGTTTAAGATAATGATGGTGGTGGTCATGGTTGTGAGGTGCCGTCGAGTCGCTTCCGACTCATAACAACCCCGTGAACAACAAAACAAACACAGCCCAGTTTTGCACCATCTTCAGAATCGTTATGCCTGAGCCCATCATTGCAGCCACTGTGTCAGTCCGTGATGGTGGAATAATGTGGAAAAGGATAACGAGAAATGGTACCATAACTCAGTGTAACCAATGTCACTGAATTGTACATGCAGAAATTGTTGAAATGGTGTGTCTTTGGCTGTGTATACTTTCACCAAAATTAAAAAAAAAAAAGGATTATATAAAAGACTGACATGCCCCTCCACAGGGGTATCCCCATACCTCTCATGAGATCCTGACCTACCGTGTGTTTGCAGTGGTTGCCGTACTGTGGAGCTTGATCTGGAGTGGGGAGACGAGAATGGTGCTCTTGTGGACTGCACTTTACAACCTCCTGTAAGATGCTTCATGGGCTGTTTTGTGTCTTGGTTTTCAGCACATCAGAGCAGAGTGACGATGATCCTGTTTGTCCTGGAACTGGAGTGGGTGCTGAGCACGGGACAGGACAAGCAGTTTGCCTGGCACTGCTCCGAGAGTGGACAGCTCCTGGGAGGTTATCGCACCAGTGCAGTGGCCTCGGGCCTGCAGTATCCTTTGCTGGACGGAGTCCTTTGGTGGGAACTTTGCTGTTGACTTTCTTTCATGGCAATTTTGGGTATGTGCAATTGAAAGTTTTGGGGGGTTTTGTTTTGTTTCTTTTTTGTGTAAATAAGATGCTCATAGACTTTTTCCTCAGGCACAAGTCTTCGAGGTTACTCTGTAGGCAGAGGGGAGTGAGGTGACCTCGCCTGAAGTGACGGCCCCTGCTGACACAAGTGCTGACATCAGGACAGTCTGCAGCTCAGATCTGTATGCCTCAGCTGTCAAGAAAATTGTGGAAAATGGAGATGAAATGATCACCAAAATACAATCTTTTATTTTTACACCAAAGTAATTTACACATAGATGTTAAGGTTGTGAATAGTCTCATTGGTGACTGGGAGAAGAACCACAGAATTCCTGTTCATTTTACAGATAGTTATGGAGAGGCTCCCATGCCACGACCAGAGCCTTGCTGCAGCGATGAGAGTTTTCCAGGGCGCAGAGTTATAGTCAGTCCTTATCTCCAGGTCACCAGCGTCCATTTGCTCAGCGTGAATCACTAACTACTAATTCCAGGTAATCCTCACATCTGGCCCACTAGACTCCAGCGAGCACAGTCCTGACAAGTGTGAAACGTGTGTCATTGATACTACTACTGTAAGCAGTAAAAAAAATCAAACCCATTGTCGTCAAGTGGATTCTGACTCATAGCGACCCTATAGGACAGAGGAGAACTGCCCCATAGAGTTCCCAAGGAGTGCCTGATGGATTCCAACTGCCGACCTTTTAGTTAGCAGCTGTAGCACTTACAGGGTTTCCATAAGGAGTATAGGACCCTGGAATTCATAAAGAAGCGTAGAATATCTTTCCACCTTCTGACAAATGAGCAAGTAGGCGGAAAGAAATCACTTGTCAGCAGAAGCAGGAAAAGCAGTAAGACCTTTGCAGACATGTGGCAGTGGCTGTATTTTTCTAAGTGTGCAGGCTAATGTCACCCTGATTTTTCTCACTGGAAGGATGAGGTCAAGGAACTAAGGCTGGCCGTTGTGGAAGGTTGAAAAGTGGCAAGTTTCCAAGAAGACCAGAAGCAAGGAAGATGAGATAAGAAATGGAAAACAGGATCAGCTTATCTTTGAGAGGGTGGTACTTCCTGATAAAAATGAAACTCCAGCTCTACTTTCTAAAAGCCAGTTCAGATGATCATAATGCTTGAACTGAAATTCATGGAATCTCTTGCCAATAGATTAATGATTTCTTACAGGTTAGAGCTGGAAGGGCACTTAGAGATCAACCAGTCCAACCCCTCACCTTACAGATGAGCCAGCTGAAGCCTAGAAAGGGTCACGTGCCTTATCTAGAGCCACCCTGCCAGTGAGTAGGATAATCACCAGAACCCAGTTCTGGCATGTACTTTCTGTTTTCTCGCATTACACTGCGTTATCCCCTGGAGAACAGAACTAATAGTATCAGTATAATTTCTCCTATACTGTGGTTTCCGTATCAGCCCTTTTACTCTGGGTTTGGCCCTTAGTGGAAAAGTAGAAATAACCAAAATGCAAGAGGCAGAAGAAGACAAAGAGCCTGACCAGTTCACAACTTGAATCATCAAGTTCTGAATAACCTCAAATTCTTTGGTTATTTTGGCTAAAGACCTAAAACTTCAAATATTAAGTGGCCTGTGACACTAATAACAACCATAAGGAAGACACAGAAGGAGAGGAAAAAGAAGAAAACGTGTTGCATTTGCAGTCCTGGAGTTTACAAAGCATTGCTACACATGTTATTTCATTTACAATTTAAAACGGTAACGTGAAGTAGAAAAGAAAGACCTTATTCTCAGTTTTCAGCGTGGAAACCAGGGCTCGGAAGAGTGAAGTGACTTGCTCACAGGTGAATGACTGCAACAGGCAGAACCAGGATTGTTGATTGTTCTTAGTTCCCATCAAGTGGGTTCTGTCTCACAGCAAACCCACGTGTGCAGAGTGGAACTGCTCCATAGGGTTTTCAGGGCTGTTAAAGCAGGTTGCCAGGTCTGTCTTCTGAGGCACCTCTGGGTGGGTTGGATAGGTTGTAACTGCCAAGTTTTGGACCAGTAGCTGAGCGCTTAACCATTTACACCACCCGGGGACTCCTTGAACCAGGATTAAAACGTGAGTATTAAAATCCTTCAGCCAGCCCTCTGCAAAACTGGACAGAGTAAAACAGGCATTTCCCAAAGAGCCATGGCAGCTAGACGTTAGGAAATGGAGCTGTTTGGCTTCCCACCTTACTTGCTCTTCTTTCAACTTGAGAATATATTACGCAGCTGCACCTGTCAGTGTCTTGATACCTGACCATGTTTTGGTCACATTTTTCATGCATCATCAAAAATAATTCAGGAAATCTTCATTTTAGAATTGTATTTCCAATATGTCACTCTGTGTAGTGAAATGTCTTCCCACCAAATGTAATCGCTTAGATTTATTCCTGTGCAGATAAAGAGTTCTGAAAAGCTATTGAGGTTATCTCGATTTTCCTATCTCTTCATATCATACTTAATGCCAGTCACTGTGGATTGAGGTTATACTGTAATTTTATTTCAGCTTAATTCTGGATGACTTTGTTTGACGTCTTAGTTTCTCTAGACAGTACTGTTATTTACCTGCAGTTTTAAAGACTGCAGGTGTCAGGTTGAATATGTTTTTTCATCTGTGTTCTTAAAATTAATCAAGACAAATTTAAGGTGATCTTTTTTTCTTATAAATTTACATATGTCTCTTAACTTGCTGGAAACCCTGGTGGCATAGTGGTGAAGTGCTATGGCTGCTAACCAAAAGATCAGCAGTTCAGATCCACCAGGTGCTCCTTAGAAACCCTATGGGGCAGTTCTACTCTGTCCTTATATGGTCGCTATGCGTTGGAATCGACCCCAAGGCAGTGGTAGTGGGATAACTTGTTAGGAGAGCTTTTTCCCTCTTGTTCTTGAGACTGGAAGAATTTGTTATGTCTTCTCCATCTTCACCTAGTCTTTTAATGTTTTATTATGGAAAACTTCAAAATGTCCACCAAATTGAAGAAAATAGTATAATGGATATTTACGTACCCATCAAATCAGATCCACTGATTTTTCTATCCTTTTTGCCTTCTCTATCTTTGTTGAAGTGTTTTAAAGCAAATTTCGATCTCATTTCATCTTTAGATACTTGATTGTGCACCTCTAAAAAATATGGACATGTCTTTCAGTAAACATAATGCCTTTATAGCTCCAAAAATTCGTAATCACTGCTTAATATTGCTGAATAATCCATCCACTTTCAAATTTCACCAATTGTCTGAAAACATCTTTTGCAGTAGCTTGGTTTTGAAATTGGGTCCAAACAAGGTGTACATGTGGCGTGTGTTTGTCGTGTCTCCTAAATCTCCCATAGTCTGCAGCAGCTTCCCACACGCTTATATTTTCATGTCACTGACTTGTTGAAGAAACTGGCTCAGTCATCATAGCTGGTCCCACGCTCAGAATTTCTCTTTGCTGCCTCATGAAGTCATTCACTTTGATCCACTACCTGCCAGTCTCTCCTATTTCCTATAAACTGGAAGTTGCCTCTAAAATCTTGATTCAGTTCAGATTCACCTTTCTGGCAAGAATACTTGATAAGTGTGCTCTGGTCTTCGTTTTGTTTCACATCAGGAGGTACATGACTTCTGGTCGCTGCCCATCTAGCAATGCTGGGTGCCTCAGTGGTTAGGTGGTGACAGCTGACCCCTGCAGGGCAGAGTTCCCATCAGCTTTTCATGCCTGGTACCATCCACTGACCAGCTCTGCCTGAATGGTGAGTCCCTAATGCTATCCATTTTCCCCACATACATCATTAGCTGGGGTTCTTCTACAAAGGAGAACTTTCCCTCATTAACTAGGGCTATTTGGTTTTTACAATTAGTACAGGAAAAGCAGGATAAATTCTTAATTTTTCCTCTTAAATTTCTGCTTTTCAGAGAAAAGATTTAGTACCCTGATTACTTCCAAAAGTGATTGATTTTCTTTTTTTTTTTTCCTTTTTGAGCACTGCCTTAGAAATACCACAAGTGGATGGCTTCAACAAAGAGAAATTTATTTTCTCATAGTGTGGTAGGTTACAAGTCCAAATTCAAGGGGTAAGCTCCAGGGGATGGCTTTCTGTCTCTGTTAGCTCTGGAGGAAGGTCCTTGTCATCAGTCTTCCCGTGGTCGGGGTGCTTCTCAGGTGCAGGGATCCCGGGTCCAGAGGATGCGCCCTGCTCCTGGCACTGCTTTCTTGGTGGTATGAGGTCCCCAACTCTCTGCTTGCTTCCCTTTCCTTTTATCTCTTGAGAGATAAAAGGTGGTATAGGCCACACCCCAGGGAAACTCCCTTTACCTTGGATCAGGGAGGTGACCTGAGTTAAGAGTGTTGTTACAATCCCACCCTAATCCTTTCAACATAAAATTTATATTCACCAAATGGAGAACAGCCACACATGGCCTAACCAAATTGATAGACACATTTTGGGGGAGACATAATTTAATCCATGACAAGCACTGTTATAAACTCTTCCAAAAAACCAAACCCATTGCCGTCAAATCGATTCTGACTCATAGTGACCCTGTAGCACAGAGTAGAACTGTCCCTTAGAGTTTCCAAGGCTATATAATACAGAAACCCTGGTGGCATAGTGGTTAAGTGCTATGGCTGCTAACCAAAGGTTCAGCAATTTGAATCCACCAGGCGCTCCTTGGAAACTCTATGGGGCAGTTCTACCCTGTCCTGTAGGGTCGCTATGAATTGGAATCGACTTGATGGCACTGGGTTTGGGTTTTTTTTTTAAATCTTTACAGAGCAGAATGCCACATCTTTCTCCTGCAGAGCAGCTGGTGGGTTCAAACCGATGACCTCTCATTTAGCAACCAAGTGCTTAAGCACTGCGCCACCAGGGCTTTTCAATTAACTCTAAGGGTTTTTAAAAATATATATTTAGTATATTTCAGTACATTGCAGTCATTTTATTTAATGTTCAAATTTTTTCACCTTTAGCCAGTAAGAGCCCCTTCATATTGCTACTGTGTTATTTTTACATAATCCCACCAGCCTTTGATGGCTTCCTTGCATTCCATCACGTGCCCTGAGCTCACTTTGTTCCTTCCCTGTCTCAGTCCTGCAATCAG
Source organism: Loxodonta africana (assembly GCF_030014295.1). Classification (NCBI taxonomy): domain Eukaryota; kingdom Metazoa; phylum Chordata; class Mammalia; order Proboscidea; family Elephantidae; genus Loxodonta; species Loxodonta africana. Next base: position 73,831,752 of record NC_087358.1, read on the forward strand.
CCATTCCCTTTAGTGAGGAACAGTATTCAGAGACAGCTAGGAAGTATGTGTGTGCATGCATGTATGTAAAGAAAACAAATCATCAGCTTGTGTAGCATTTCTATTTCAGAGTAACATTATAGAATGTTTACTTCATCTTTATACTTGATTCTTTTATCTTAAACTGAAATTTTTGGTTCCTAAAACATTTACATAATTCCTTATTTGCTTTATACTCCAGTATATTTCAGTAGGTTCAAAATAATAATAGCACTATTTCGGTAAGAGTAAGACTACTAAATGGAATTTTAGATTTCTTTGCATCATTCTTTGTCATTAGAACATATTCTACCAAGGACTCTGTTCGCAGTGGTTATTTTCATCAGTTTGATACAGTTAGGTTTGTGCATTTTACTTTGTTATCAATACAGGGGGAATTCTTTTTCTCTTAATTTTTTTGAATATGCAAAACAACTACAAGATTCCACAATAGAGACTGTGTAATAAGTGATATGTCTTACCTCCATCCCTGTCCTGCCACCTGGATTCTCCATCCTCCGTAGGTAGCCATTTTTGTGAGATCTTGATTTCTCCTTCAGATGCTTCCTTTTCTAACTACGAGCACACACGTACATTTGTATTTCCTTCCCTTTCTTACACAGAATTGGTAGTACATCACAGAATACAACTTACTAATACAGGCATACCTCATTTTATTGCCCATCACAGATATCGCATTTTTTTTTACAAACTGAAAGTTTATGACAATGCTGCATTGAGCAAGTTCACTGGTGACATATTTCCAATGGCATGTCGTACTTCCTGTTTCTGTGTCACATTTTGGTAATTCACACAATATTTCACACTTTTTCATCGTTATTATATCTGTCATGTTGACCTGTGATTATTGATCTTTGATGTTACTATTGTAATTGTTTTGGAAGGCTGCTAACCGCACCCACATAAGATGGGGAACTTAATCAGCAAACTTTGTGTGTGTTCTGACTGCTCCGCCAACCAGCTATTCTCTCTCTCTCCCTCTCCTCAGGCCTCCCTATTCCCTGAGACCATTCAGTATTGAAAGTAGGCCCGTGAATAACCCTACATTGGCCTCTTAAATGCTCAAGTGAAAGAGAGTCACACGTCTCTCAGTTTAACTCAAAAGCTAGAAATGATTAAGCTTAGTGAAGAAGGCATGTTGAAAGCTGAGATAGGCCAAAAGCTAGGTCTCTTATGCCAAACAGCCAAGTTGTGAATGCAAAGGAAAAGTTCTTGAAGGAAATTAAAAGAAGCCCTGGTGTCGTAGTGGTTAATAGCTCAGCTGCTAACCAGAAAGTCAGAAGTTCGAATCCACCAGCCACTTCTTGGAAACCCTATGGGGCAGTTCCACTCTGTCATACGGGGTCACTGTGAATCGGAATTGACAGCAAAAAGATGATGACTCTCTGAAGGCTCAGATGATGGTTAGCATTTTTTAGCAATAAAGTATTTTTTTAATTAAGGTATGTACTTTTTTTTTAAGACAATGTTATTGCATACCTAATAGACTGCAGTATAGTGTAAATGTAACTTTTTATGCACTGAGAAACCAAAAAATTCATGTGACTTGCTTTATTGCAATATTTGCTTTATTGTAGTGGCCTGGAACCAAACCCACAGTGTCTCCTAGGTATGCCTGTATATCCTGGAAATTATTCCACATTAGCAATTTCCTCATTTTTTCCAGCTGCATGGTATTCCATTGCATTGGTGTATCGTTGTTAATTAAATAAGTTCCCTAATGGTTGACTTTAGGGTTGTTTTCAAACTTAAGCTATTAATATAGAGTGAATAGCCTTGCTCACATGTCATTTCAGGTATTTGCCTGAAATGTGTGTGTCTGGGATTGATGTATAGAAGTAGGAAGGACAGATGCATATGTAATTTTGCTATTACCAACCCCCCTTTCACGGGGATTGTACCATTTTGCCTTCCAACCTTTGATGTATGAGAATGCCTGTTTCCCCACATCCTTGCCACAGAGTATGTTGCCAAACTTTTAGATTTTTGTAATCTGATAGAAAAGAAATGTTATCACAGTTTTGATTTGCATTTCTTTTATTATGTGTGAGGTTGAATATCATTTCATATTTTTAAGGACCTGTATCACAGGTCCCAAAGTCCACCCCCAGGTTTGATGATTTGCTAGGAGGATTTACAGGACACAGCTCATAGTTGTGCTCATGGCTCTTAGTTATTACAGTGCAAGGATTCTAAGTGCACACAGCAAGAGCAAAAGGCACATGGGGTGAAGTCCAGGGGAAAACGAGGCAGAAGCTTCCAAAGCCCTTTCCCGGTGGAGTCACACTGAATACTCTTAATTCCCCCCAGCAGTGAGTCGTCACAGGTATGAAATGTTGCCAACCAGGGAACTTTATTACAGACTCAATGCCCAGGGTTTTTATTGGGGTCGGGCACATAGTCAGCCTCCGCCTGACACGTACCAAAATTTTAGACTTCCGGAGTGAAGAGTTTAGCATAAACCACGTAGTTTGTACAGTTTAGGCCCAGTGAGCTACTCTTACCGGCTAATGGTGGGATGGTTCTGAAATAGGAGTTCCCAGCTGCCAGCCAGGGCCATCTGTGTAAGGAGGACTTTTCAGAGGATAGCAGTCAGGCCTGCTGTGTCAACTCTTCTGCACAGGATTATTTTCATTTCTTCTTGAACTATCCATCCATACAGTTGGCCCATTTTTCTATTAGGCATGTGGTCTTTTTCTTCTTGATGGCTCTTTTTATGTTAGGGATTAGGCCTATGTGATATAAGTTGCAAATATTTTTTTTCGGTTTGTCTTTTGGCTTTGCTTATGGTATTTGTTGTTCATTTGTGTAGGTGTATATGTGTTTTAAATTATGGGTGGTATTGCAGATATCATTAATTTGAGTCATAGCTTTTCCCGCTGCAAGGTTATGCCGGAACACTCCTGTCTAGAGATTATATGTTTTAATTTTTTACATTTAGATACCTAATTCATTTGGAATTTATCCTGGCATATAATGTGAAATACAGAACCTACTTTTTTTTTCCAAATGGCTAATCAGTTTGTGCTAACATCAGCTATTTTTTAAAAATCCATCTTCTCCTTATTGATTTAAGGAGTCACCTTTATCAGACATGTACTAAATTTCTGTGTGCTTTTGAGTCTATTTCTAGACTTCCTTTATTTGTTCTGTTGGTCTGTTTGTCTGTCTGTGCACCAGTATCACACTTTTAATTATAGAGACTTTATAAGATGTTATCATCTCTATTAGGGCTAAGCTCACCCTACCACATACTGTATTACTCTTATTTTCAGAGTTTTTCTGGTTCTTCCTGCTTATTCATTTTTCTCATTGATCTTTATAATTAACATATCTAGCACTAGAAAAAAATCTGTTGATATTTTAATTGTGGTTACATTGAATTTATAAATTAAGGTAGTAAGAGTTGATATCTTTATTATGTTGAGTCTTTCTATCCAATAATATGTAGTATGTCTTTCCATACGTTTAGTCCACTTTTGTGTCTTTCAGGAGTATGTTCACATTTTCTCATACAGGATTTGCACATTTCTTGTTACATTTATGCCTATTTAAAAACTATAAATCCCTCCACTCAATTTTGAGAAACAATCCTTAATGTTTACATGATAGATTTGATGTTGAAACCCGGCATGTGTTTATTGGTGACCACTCAGGCCAAGTTACAATCCTCAAACTGGAGCAAGAAAACTGCACCCTGGTCACAACGTTCAGAGGCCATACAGGTAGGATTGAAAGCCAAACCATCATGTGCTGATATTACAGTGAGATATTGCCTGCTGCATATTCTCGTATTCAGATGATATGTTTTGAAAGTGGGAAAGTACAGTCTGTGCTTGTGTAAAGATATACATGATACACATACCTGATTTCAGAATAGCTCAGTAAGATATAATGTCAAAAACGTTGCTACATCAATCCAAACAAAAGAGAAGCCAATCTGTTTTGAACATGTTTGTAACTTGATTCTTTGTCATATTGTACCAGAGAAAACCATTGTTGGCATACATTAATAAGACATTGTTTGAGACTCTGTGGCAACTGCTCAGACCCCATAGGCTGAAGGGACAGCTGCCTCCATCTGTCCTTGCCATTCTTGGAGTGAGAAGATGCTGTGGAAGACACACTCCCACTTACAAAACAAAATGAAATGAAAAATATATTCATCATGGGTAGCTGTGCTACTTAAAAAGGTGCAAGTTCCTTTGTAATTTTCCTTCCTTTTGGGTTTTGTTTTGTTTTGTTTTTTCTGGTTTAAAACCCAAGGTCCCCTTTATGTTACCTATCTGCTCAGTGTCATTTAAGCAAGGTGATATGAGCTATTCATGCTTCGCCTTGACAGAACTTGAAAAGATGATGATTATTCATCTTTTAGTAGCATTTTTAAGATGTGGCGTTGACTGCAGAAAATAGTGACCCTGAAAAACTATTAACAAAGTATATTTTAGAACAGCTTTACGTGTCTTCTGAAAACTACCAATGCGTGATTTAGTATAAAACAATGTTATTACTGAACTTGGATTTGGTATACGAGCAAAAGTAGGGGATACCAAAAAACCAAAACCAAACCCACTGCTGTCAAGTCGAGTAGGGAATAGAGGGTCGTAGAGATGATAAAGCATTTTCTAAAGAGGAGAAAAAGGAATGTTGGAATGACAAGCATGCAGTAAGGAGAAAACTGAATCCGGGGAACAAAGATTCATAATAAAAACCAAAACCAAGCCCACTGCCGTTGAGTCGATTCCAACTCATAGTGACCCTATAGGACAGAGTAGAACTGCACCATAGAGTTTCCAAGGAGCACCCGGTGGATTCGAACTGCCAACCTCTTGGTTAGCAGCCATAATAAAAAAATGCACCATAGAGTTTCTAAGGAGCGCCCGGTGGATTTGAACTGCCAACCTCTTGATTAGCAGCCATAATAGACATCTTAATTATCTGTGTTTTGGGGAGGAAGAGCACATAGAACCATTCCCTGTGGATAGGATCCAGGCCTTTCCTGATTGGATTTCTCCTTTCATCCACCTACACGGTAGCCAGCTGCAGGCCTGGTAGCTACCCAGAACTGTCCCACCCCAGAAATTTTAAACTTATATGTTCCACTTGCTGATTTCAGTCTAATCTTCCATCTCCTCAGAGCTTTCCTCTGATTCGCTTGCTCTTTCACCTCGGTTTCCCCCACTGTCTTAGCACCTCATCTTCTCTTCCTTCCCTGCGGCACCTGGTCTGTCACTTCAGCCGCATCCTCCCCATAGTCTCAATTCCGCACCCCCTTGTTCTTCCTTCTTGGAAGACCTTATCTACAATGCAGGCTCACTGCCTTGGTGCACTCAGCTGCCAGGTTGGTAGCAAGTCACACCAATACCATGATTTCCATGGCCAATTCATGATTTCCAGCCTTGGCGCGTGGAGTTGCCTAGTTATCCCTCTGCAGAATCCCTCTGCCTGTCCTCAGTACACCCCTCTTCCCTTGCCCGGCTCTTTCAGACCTTCCCACTCTCCCCACACCTCCTTCCCAGAAAAATAGAGGCTATCAGATAGAAACTCCTTTGTTTTCTTTTTTTAGTTTCTTCCCCACCCACATTCCCTCCCCAACAAACAAGCTCTCCCTCTCCCCTGCCTACCTTTGGCCCCAGGCTACTTCTCCCTGAGATGTCTACACAGGAAGTTATTTTCTCCGTCCCTCTCTGTACTAACCCACTCCTCTCAGTGTACTAACCTGCTCAAGTTGCCCGCCTCTCTGTTACCAAATAAACAGAGCGTCCTCTCAATCCTGCACCCTGTTGTAGCAATTTCCATCTCACTCTCTTAACAGCAATGCTTCTTAAAAGCGTATTTTCCCAGCTGCTTCAAATTCTTCACCTTCCATTTGCTTTCCCTGCAGTTTGGCTGGTGTCTTATCACTCCACATAAACTGCTCTCCCCAATGGCCTGCTGGTCATTAAGTCCTTTTCTTAATTAACTTTTCAGCAGCATTTTACCTTGCGGCCATTCCTACATGCTGTAACTGCCTCCTCTGGCTTTGGTGACCCATTCTCCCAGCTTTCCTCCTCCTTCTCAGTCTCTGTCTCCTTTGTGGGTGGTGGCATCCCAGGGTCTCCCTGGGCCCTCTCCTCTTTTCACTCTGTGCTCTCCTTGGTTGATCTCAGCCACTGCTCTCAGTCACAGAAGTAAAAGGCTCAGTCATTGTCCTCAAATTCTTCACAACCTGTTTAGAGAGACAAAAGCCAGGCAGTGGTTACAGTGCATGGTAGCAAGGGCACACGCCCAGCTGAAAGGAGGTGGGAGGGGTCAGAGAAGGCCACCCTGGGGGGAGATGTCACTTCAGCTACGGTCTTCAGTGATGAATAAGTGTTGAGTTCATGAAAAAGAGGTAAGAGGAGTAATTCAGGCAGAAAACACCCCCATGGTCCAAGGCGTGCGGAAACTGCTAGTATGTAGCTCTGTTTGGCTGGGTCCTTGGGTACAAGGCAGGGAGGCAACCAGAAAGGAAGCGAGAGTCAGTTCAGATCACTGAGGATTTTCTCAGGTATTGTCCTGCAATCAGTGAGAAACCATTAAAGACTTTCAAGCAGAGAAATTAATATAATCAGATTTTAAAAGTTTGTTGTGGCAGTAGAGTGTAATTGGAAAGTGAGGAAACCATGTCCCTTGAAATGTGACAGTGGCAATGGGAAAATGAGGAGTGGATGGACCCAGGCATTTAGGAAGCAATCTCAACAGGCTTGATGAGGGAGCAGGTGGCTCACAGATTCGGTTTAGGCAGAGGTGGGTTTCGGCCTGATGTTTTGACTCTTCACCATTATGTTTTGACTCTTCACTATTATGGTGGCTGATTGGTAGGGAGTCCTCTCAGTTCTGTATTGTTACCTCCAGGTCAGAAAAGGGGGAAGGGGCTGCTTCCAACCATGGTGTTGTGAGCCAGATGTGGCCCCAGGGTCTCACATTTTCATGCTTGTCCTAAAATTGAATGTTAGCTTGGTATTATGTCTTATCTTTCTCAGAAGAGTTGCAAGCATTTTCATTTGACTTTATCTTGAAATATCTGAGGAAGACAGGACCGCCGTGGCCCAGGAAGGTCACTAACTAACATGAAGGCAAACTTAGCAGGTCAGACGTTTAACTTGTTATTCTTCCTCAAGCGGGTGGTAGTATCTGTGTGTTGCTAATCAGGCTACAGCACAGCTCACTTGTTTAAAGCTAGAGCAAGGACATCTAAGAGGACATGGGGTTTCAAAGATATTGTCTGGTTCCTCCTATGTCGTAGGCCCATTCTGGGCACTGGCATATCCTAAACTTATCCAGACACTATTTGGGGATTTGGAGGTTTTCGTAAGGATTAGCTTAACCTCCTCTACCCCCTATCTCCCATCAAAGACCTGAAAGTAAACTCAGATCCTTTAAAGTGTGAACTTGGAGTCCCATCACTCCAGGTCCAAACTGGAAGCAGACAAGCATCTGATATGGGTAGAGAGTCATGTAACTGTTCACCCATCACTCCATTTGTTGCTCTCTGATGGAGGAGAGATGGTCATGTAAGAAATGTGGGTTAGTGATGGCATCAGCCTCACATTCCTGCCCAAAGGCCAAAACATTAGGAAACTAGTTTTATGTTCTTACGCTCCCTCTGCTGGTTTTATTTCTGGAGCTAAATGCCAAGTGTCATAGTTCTCTGCTGTTTCTACAGAAATTAGAATGCATTTCTACCAAAAAGGCATATACTGACTTGAACAAAAGGGAAGAAAATCAGATTTTGACCACTGGAAGGAAATTTCTATTAATTTCAATAAAATATTTTTTCTCTCCGAAGAAAATTTTTATTAGCATGAACATATTGGAGATGGGAGGGCCTGAATATAAACCTGCCAAAGCATACTAATAAATGAAAAATTAAATACAGACATGTTCATTAGCTGCCGGGAGAATTATTATGAAAGGAACAAGATAACTAACAAAAATAGTTAAACAAGGAAAGGTGTAGTTCAGTGCAAATACACAATAATTAAATTGAAAACTTGCATTGTTGTTTATGATGGAGGCTTCAACAAAGACTCCATTTCTATAAAGTGCAGGTGGATAGATGCAGATTTTCATCAAGTGTTAGTCAAGTCCTCAGCTGTATGTATGTGATGGGTGCAGAGATACATAGGTGAATAAAACAAAGCATTAAACCCATCGTTACAAAGGATTAATCAGAACACTGTGAGTGTACCAAGTGCTGTGACCCGTGAGGCAGAGCCTAGTCCGCTGTGGGAGCAGGCAACAGGAGGGCCTCTCTCTGTCCAGAGAGGTAGAGGGAGGCTCCCAAGGAAGTCACTGGTGGTGCACATGGTTAATGTGCTCGGCTGCTAACTGAGAGACTGACTGCTGGAGTCCACCCAGAAGGGCTCTAGGAGAAAGTCCCAGTGTCTTCTTGTTAAAAATCAGCCATTGAAAACCCTTTGGAGCACAGTTTTACTCTGATAGGGTTGCCATGAGTCACCATCAACTCAACAGCAACTGATTTTTCCAAAGGACCAAAAACCAACCAAACCCAGTGCCGTCGAGTCGATTCCAACTCATAGCTACCCTATAGGACAGAGTAGAACTGCCCCACAGAGTTTTCAAGGAGCGCCTGGCGGATTTGAACTACCGACCCTTGGATTAGCAGCTGTAGCACTTAACCACTATGCCACCAAGGTTTCCTTTCCAAAGGAAGCGATGTTTAAATAATATCTTAAGGAGAAACAGCTGTTATCCAGGTTGTAGGAGCTTCCCAGGCCAAGGGCAGCAGGTATGAAACCTGGAATGGGGAAGTGTGAGCAACTGAGCAAAGTGAAATGGCACATGTGGTGAGTTGGTGGGGAGGGTACAGGTTGGCCTTACAGTCAATGTTAAGAACTTGAGACATTGTGCTCAGGCAGTGGGAAGCCAGTGAAGAAGTTTAAGCAGGGTACGGTCATGGTTTGCATGTTAACGAATCGCTGTGGCAGCAGTGGGTGGGGACAGGAATGGGTACGACAGACCATTTAGGAGGCTACAGCTGAGACCCTGGAAAAGGTGATGCCTGTTGGGATGGGGCAGCAGCAGGGAGTGTGGAGAGGAGGGATCTAAGGTTTATTTAGGAGACGGGAGCCAGTAGCACTTGGCTGTTGATCGAGGTAGGGTGGCTCCCAGGTGTCTTAAGCATTTGGGTTTTACCCTGAATGGGACGAGAAGCCATAGGAGAGATTTCAGTGAAGGATGTTGTAATCCGCTTTGTGTTTTCCAGCGACCATGTTGGCTGCAGGACAATAGGAGCAGCAGTGGAAGCAGGGGAACCTGCTAGGAGATTATAATAGTCTCAGGCTTGTTTTTAGTTTGGTTTTTTACTTTTCATTTTAAAATATTTCAGATTTAAAAAATTTTTTAAACCAGTAGAGTCTTTTATGTCCTTTACCTGGATCCCACAAATGTTAACATCTTTCAAAATTATGGTACAAATATCAAAATCAGGAAATTAGCATGGATACAGTACTAGTATCTAGCCTATAGACCTTATTCACGTTTCACCAGTTACCTCACTTATGTCTTTTTTCTGGCTTAGACGCCAACCCAGAATCACACGTTGCATTTGAGTGTCAAGGCTCCTCAGTTTCCTTAATCTGGAACAGTTCTTCAGTGTTTCATGACCTTGACGCTTTTGAATACTAGCCAGAATGTCCCTCCACTTGAGTTTGTTTGACGTTTCCCCATGGTTAAGTTCAGGTTTATATGCCTTTGGTAAGAATCCCACGAAAGCGACATTCTGGCACGCCCTCCTTAGTGCATCCTACGACAGGGTGCTGAGGAGTGGTTTGTCCTGTCACTGATGATGTTAACTTTGTTCACTTGGCTAAAGTGATGGCCTCCAGGTTTCTCCACTTGGGTTACCCTTTATAATTAAATATTTATGGGGGAAATACTTTGAAACTATGTAAATATCCTGTATCTCCTTTCTGCCCTAATCATTTTAGCATCCATGATTATTCTTACCAGAAACAATTATGACTGTGGTGTTCGCCAAATTGTGATTTTCTATTATCATTATCCCTGATACCTTTATTGGCTGGGATTCTACTATAAGGAAGAACGTTTACTTCTCGCCCATTTGTTCATTTAGTTGTTTATTCAGTATGGACCTATGGGTTCTTATTCCTACACGTGAGGATTCATTACTATCATTATTTATTTTGTTGCTGAAATTGTCTCAGACTTGACCATTGGGAACCCTTCATAGTTTTCCCCAGAGTTCTCTCCAGTTCTGTTTATATATCAGCCATCAGTATCAACAGTACAAACTAGTAACTTTTTTCTTGTCTGAGATTTATGAAGCTGTTAGTGACTCTCACCTTCTTCTTAGACTAGTCTCTGTAATATTCTAGTAAACCTACAGTGTTGTAATAATTAAGGTAGTGCTAACTGCCCTAACAAATAATCCCCAACATCTCAGGAACAGCCCAGTGCGGGTGTTCTCAATTTGCACCTTTTTTCTTCCATGTGGTGATTCAGGAGCCCAGGCTCCTTCCAGAATGTGGTTTCTCATTCCCTGGGGTCTTGGAGTTCTCTTGGAGGAAGTGTAAAGAGAAAGTGGAAAAGAGCTGTCTTCTCTTACCTGCCTTGGCCCAGAAGGAATGCATGTCACTCCACTTACGTTCTCTGTTCTGTTGCTCATTGAGAATTGATCACAGGCCCCTTCCGTACAAGAGGGGTGATACTCAGGCAGCAGTTGCCCAAGGAGTGCTCTGTATATTGAGGGCGAATATGAATCCAGGTGGGCAGGTAGCTAACTCTGCCACAGGGGTTAACAGAGTTAGCCCTTGGGTGCTGTGTGGGAATAAGTAACATGTTTTGCACCATGGAACACAAGTCCTGAAATATTGCATTCTGAAATACTGAAGGGTATTTGGGAAACATTGTAACCTTGGAGTTCAGTAGCAGGGAGAGAGGGTGAGTTGTACAGAAGAAGATACTTGGCTTCAGCGGGCTGGATATGCATAGCAGAGAAGTTCCAAATAACAAAATTTGTGGAGAAAAAACAATATTTTTATATTTTCACTCAGCTGTTGATTCATTCATTCAGCAGACAGTATTGTCTGTGCACCAGGCACCCTGCTTGGCTGCTGGTGGTGGGTGGTGGAGGGGTCAGGGAGGAAGAGGTGGGAGTGGCAGGGATGGTTAGCCACCTGCACACTGGGACAAATGGTGCCCATCTTCACGTACTAGGAATGTGTACAGGCAGAACGCTTGCGGGCGTAGGAAGAAGCTATCAAGCGTTATCCAGAACAGTGGGATTTTTTTCTTTGTGATCTTAAAAAGGAAATCTGAGACAATTCTATGTGGGAAGCTTTCCTAAAAGCTTTTAAGGTACAGTACTTTATTAGAACAAATTGGTAATCTGGATAAAAAATGTCAAATTCCAACAAATAAGAGGCTATTTTATGTTCTTTGCAGAATAAAATATTTTTCAGTAATGTAAAAAATGAGTACTTCTGACATTCTGAAGTATTTGTAAACTTGGCGATGATGTTACATGGGAAAAGTTATGACTGTTTTCAGTACACAAGGAGTTTCATTTATAAGGGCCCTACCACAGAGGAAAACCTGTGGTAATACTCTATAGTTGTATCACAGGAGTAACACTGCTAGCCAGCATCAGCGCTGCACGTGAGTTTACAGAGGCCCTGGGTAACCACCTCACTGCTCACCGCGGTCCTAAGAGGTAGGTGACGGCTAGCTAGGCTCATATTATTACTAGTGAAAGTAGTAATGTTACCATCATCCCCATTTTATAGTCCAGAAAACTGATTAAGGATGTAAGTGATTTGCTCAGAGTCTATAAACTTAAATTCCCAAAGAGAAAAAAATGAATTTTAAATTCTGATATTGTAGTCTAATTATATCTGATGTTTAAGAATAAAAAATCTAATTGAGCTTTTTAAATCTGTTTACTTCCCATCCATTACTGTCAGGGTGAGAGGTGGCAGCAGTTTAGAAAACATAGTTAATATTCTGAACAGGGCAGTATTTTCCATTCTTCTTAAAATTATGACTGTTGTTTGCAGGTCACTTAATTGCCTTTTTTTCTTTCCCATTGGTCTTTATAGTAATTGATTTTATGGTACATTAAATTTGGGGGAAAAATGGTTAAAGGGTCAGATTTTTATCCTTGGTATCAATTCTTTTCTCTTAGAATTCATTCATTCATTTGTTCTTTGAACAAAAATTTATTGTATGCCAGGAACTGCCCTAGATCCTAAAGGCTTTGTACTCACATTTATTTCGTGAATAACATTGTTGCTTACTGTCCTCTTAGGTGGGGTGACTGCTCTCTGTTGGGACCCGGTCCAGCGAATGCTCTTCTCAGGCAGTTCAGATCACTCTGTCATCATGTGGGACATCGGTGGGAGAAAAGGGACAGCCATCGAGCTCCAAGGACACAAGTAAGGCTGCTGGTACTTTTTTAAAGAATTCCTGGGAAGGCATCCCAGCTGACAGAGCAGAGGCATGCCGTCCAGCCCCTGTGGCCAGGTCTTAGCAAGGGAAGGAACGTGGCAGGGCGCAAATACTGGCCACTTTGGTTTCCATCTGGGCGTGAGTGTGTTTACCTATCCATACCCCGTCTTACTCCACGAGGAATTGAGAATGTTTACAAAAACCATAAAACACAGTAATGGGAGCGAATAAATAAAAGATAAGAATTAGAACCAGTGAGAACATAAGAGTAAAAATTTAGGACTGAGAGAAAAAAAAGAGCTTAAAAATATAAGCCATGAAGGCCTGCACAATTTCTACAATTGAGTTCAAATGTGTCTTCCAGCTTCCTGGCAGCTTAAGGAAAAGGGAAGAGGTAATACCCTTACATAGTACATTTTGTAATTCAGCAAATATTTCTTGACTACCTACCTTGATCTGTATCAGGCTCTTCTTCCTTAAGGGATGCATTTTAGAGGACTGAGATCGAGAGCAGAGAAAGCTTCACGTTTCCTTGGAGCAGTTCACAGACTTTGCTGTGCACAAAGAATCACCGCGGAATTTGTTCAGTGATTCCTGGCCCCATCCTCTGGTTGCTGGTCGTATCTGTATGGTAACAAGCACCCCAAGTTGAGCACACTCTGGAGAAATCTGCCCGGCAGCATGCTGCTCACAGTCCCTGTCTGCAGGAAAGACCTTGCGATCTGCTCTGGAACTCTAGAGCTAATCTGAATTGTGTTTACTGTACACAGTTTTCAAAATGATATGGTGACACACAGCACAGACAGACGTCAGCAATGCTGCCATCAACTGAGTGCTTTTAAGCAGCATTCACTTTCCTGTAAATCTGCCTGGAAACGTTTGTTTCAAAATAGTCCTCTGAGTAGTTAAATCTACAGTTTTGGATTATTGAATATGAACTTAGTAAATTTTGGAAAGCCGAGACACAAGTAATCATTTTAGCTTTAGAGTTTGGGTTTATAGGAGTAGCTATTAAGCCTTTTTTTCTCACATTAGAGAAAGACCAGTTATCTGGGGCTACTTCTGACAGTCAGACCTTGTCATCAGCTCACTGGAGGAATTGTCGCCTTATTGTTCTCCTTAGTGAGGGCTGGCTCATCCAGAACACGTATGAGTTCACATCACCCATGCAATGAGGAAGAAGAGCTGGTCCACTGTCCTGTTCCAGAACACCCTGCTCTTATCTGATCTGCCGGGTAATTCCTGCCAACTCTGACTCTCTCAGGGCAATAAAACGCAGGTTTTGAATAAAGATCAGCAGTATTTGTTGCACTCATTCAGTTTAATTCATAACTAGGTTTATGTTTACATAGTGGTTAACAAAGACTGCAGGCGACCTTGCCTGATTTCATGGGGTCCTTCCACAAAATGCTAGACTGTAACAGTGCTCAGCACCAGCGTGCCTGTGTGCTAAGTGCCCTTGACCCTCATGGAAAATGTCCTTGAGAACCTACGCCTGCAGTTTGATAAGAAAGGAACCCCTATGACATTTAGATACAATCTCTCAGTCCCAGAAGGAGAAAACAAACAGATAGGTTTTCTAGTTTCTAAGAAGGCAAAGTTGTCCTTTTAGCAAATGGAATCCACCATACCTGGAGTTCATCCTGGTAGAGTCACACCCTAAGAACCTACCTGAATAGGTAGGCAGGCAGGCTGGGGAGATAAAGAGCCACCAGTCAGAACTGGCCTTGAACAGTCGTAATGGCAGAAGACCGTGGTCTGGGGCTGTATTTAAGTCAAACTCAGTAATAAACTCTAGGTCTTAGCCTGAAGGGGTTGCCCTGGTTTCACAGGTTTAGAAGAAGTAAACTTCTCAGCATCAACTGGTGTCACTCTGTTAGAGTGGGTTTGAATGCCAGGGCTGCGGATAGAGGAGCCACTGGAGCTCCAGAAAGTAGTAGAATGGTATTCTGAGAGGAAGGAAGGGAGGTGCAGGAGAGGAGAGACCTGGAGCACCAGGCAGGAAAGGAGAAGTCATAGGAGCCCTTTCGCAGCAACCCAGAAGTTGGCTGCTGGATTGGGGCTCAATGATTCTAGTATCTGATTAGTGCTTAGTATTTTGTCAAAGGTCTTTCAAAACACACATGTATCTCGGTTTAACCATACAATGACCCTATGAAAGAGAGAGGTCAGATAGCATTTTTTAGATGAGAATCTGCTTTAGGGGCCAGAGAGTTTCTGCTGGGGGCCTGAGGCTGCCCCATGTCCTCCTCCAGCTCCCAGTTTCCCCCACTGCCTGCCTTCCCCAGGATGACCAATGCTGGTCAGAGTCCCAAATCAGGAGCCGTAGTTGGTAAGCTTAGGAGCTGGAGAAAGCAGACAGGGCCCAGTGGGGAGACTGCCCTCCCCTGGTGTGGAAGGTCCAGTCATGGTGCTGAGGGACAACGCCGTAAGCTTTGGTCACGGCTTCTGTGGCTTCATGCCAACCTTCAGTGGCAGAAATGCGATGCATATGTAACGAGCTTGCTTGATTTGATGTTCAAAAATCCCACCAAAGAAGAACAAACTTTAGCACCAGAGAAAGTAATGATGACGGTGAAAATGTGTCCAAGCCAAAGGAAGAAAGCTAAGAATGTACACCTCTGTACAATGCTACCTGCATTTGGGTGATTGTATTTCCTGTAGCAGCTGGAACGTGACTGTCTGCTAGCTCGTGGGCGGAAAGGTGAAGGTTCCCGTCTCAGGTGCCGGTGGCGTTTCTCAGATGTTAGTTACCAGTTGGGCAGGTATTATAGAAACATTAACCTGGGCACTTCCTGTCCCGTGCCCACCTTGTCAAATCTAATTATAGTCCTTGGGCTTTTTAGATCCTTTTTATTCTGCTATAATACTTATCATTTTGTGCCCAACATTATGACTGTAATTCTTCTTCCTGATAGCTTAATTTGGTGCATTTGCTTAGGTTTTTAGGACTTTCTGTTAACTTGATTTAGTGGTAACTTGATTTAAAGCACAGGTAGAAATCCATGTTGTCCCTTTGTGTGGGACTCTCCACCAAGGCTGCAATCAGCTTCCGCCAAGTCTGGGTCACAGCCGCAATATTGGCCACTCATGGCTTGCATATTTGCTTCCTCTTTCCAAAACCCCAGTTCTTGGTTTCTATCTTTTTACTCTTACCATGTGTGTTGTTATTAGTTGTTGCCAAGTCACCGTCAACATACGGTAACCGCGTCCACAACAGAGTGGAATGCTGCCCTGTCCCACACCACCCTCACGGTCACCAGCATGTCTGAGCCCTTCGTTGCCTTCCAACATAGAGGGCTCATCTTCCAGCGCAATACTGGACAACATTCTGTTGTGATCTATAGGGTTTGCATTGGATAATTTTTGCAAGTAGATTGCCAGGCCTTTTGTCCTAGTCCTTCTCAGTCTGGAAGCTTCGCTGAAACCTGTCCACCATGGGTAGCCCTGCTGGTGTTTGGCATAGCTTACAGCATCATAGCAACACCATAATATGACAAACTGAAATATGGGTGATGATTACCACCACGTGTAAGAATTTGCTGGAAGCTTCCTCAGAGCTGTTGAGTAAAGACATACGGTATTAGTAAATAAATATACATTGACAGAATGGGTGCTTCTCCTCCTCCTCGTACCAGGTACATTGACAGAATGGGTGTTCCTCTTCCTCCTCATATTAGGCACATTGACAGAATTGGTGCTCCTCCTCCTCGTACCAGGTACATTGCATTTACAGTTATGAAAGGAAGTGGAGCCCTCTCAGCCAGCATCTGTGTTTTGGGGAGGGGTGTAATGATCAGCATATATGAGATCTTTCCTCATGAATTCAAGAGATTCAGGAGTATTTCTCACTGTTGTGCTAGAGACCTGTTAGGGTGGAGAGGAGGAGATGCCTTTCCTATTTCTAACTATTTAGCTGAGCACGCAATAGATCAAAGTATTAGAAATTAGAGTTTCTGTAGGGGGTAGAAGCTTGTCAAAGACAGCGGAGCAGTAGAGAGTGGTCATTAAGCCCACAGGCCTTTGAGTCAGGCCAGGCTGTATGAGCCAGCCCTTCTCTGTAGCCTTTGGCAAGGCATTTTAATGCTCTGCTCCTCAGTACCCTCATCTTAAAAGATAGTATTGCAAAGAAAGCCCTCCCAAGGTTGTTGAAAAACAAATGATCCAATACGTGTCAAATAACCAGCATAGGAGTAAGGGCCTAGTAAATGACAGTGTTGTTAAAATTATTCTAGTTGATAAAAATATATAGTAATTCAAAAATCAGGCTTTCAGCTATGAGTACTGTTTCTCTCTGATTGTGTCATTTTCTGTGGAAATATTGCCACATACACCTAATCCCTCTGCCCATCATTTATTCAGCAAATGCTTACAGAGCTCCATCTGCACACCAGGCTTTGTATCAGGCACTTAGGGCACAACGTTGGGTAAGAAAACATAGTTCCTGCCCTTATGGAGCCGTGCGAGAAGTATGAAAATGGGTTAAAAAAACCATTGCCGTCAAGTTGATTCCAACTCATAGCAACCCTATAGGACAGAGTAGAACTGCTCCATAGAGTTTCCAAGGAGCAGCTGGTGGATTCGAACTGCCAACCTTTTGGTTCACAGCCAAGCTTTTAACCACTGCTCCACCGGGGATCCATGAAAATGGGTAAAAGTGGGACAGTTGCGAGTTTTACTGGAAGGTGGGGGCTTCGGTGGGAGGTGGGGGGTCACTCTTGATTTGGACCTGAGAAGATGAAGAGGTTCTCATAGCGCACAGGATCAGGAGGTTACTCGACAAGAGCGACCTCCATGAACTAAAACACAATGGGTTCAAGAAATTGCCAGTGGACAGAGGGCAGTGGCTCATCTCAACTTCCACTCAAGCCAGTAAACAGCAGGGTATCTCTGATGTACCCAGACGGGGCCCTGAGTTCAAGTTCAGACTAGCTGTGGTCCAGGACCCCGGGGTAGGCAGAGCCCTTCCTGGTCCCTTGGCTTGGAATGGCCATAGGTATCAGATATCCAGGAGACCTAACATGGGTGGGTTACTCATGTGCCTTCTTGGGTCCTTGGAGGTTGGAAGACTAGTGAGGCGGCTCTGAATACAGGAACTGAGGTCTCCGGTAGCAGATGCAAAGCTGATGAGATTTTTACAAGTAACCTGGGGCATGCCTGAACAGGGATGTGAACCCTGGGCTGCCATGGACTGCCAGAAGAATTAACAAATTGTCTTGGAAGAAGTACAGCCAGGATGCTCCTTAGAAGTGAAGATGACGAGACTTCGTCTCACTTACTTTGGACTTGTTATCAGGAGGGACCAGTCCCTGGAGAAGGACACCATGCTTGGTGAAGCCGAGTCAGTGAAAAAGAAGAATACCCTTGAAGAGATAGGTTGACACGGTGGCTGCAACAGTGGGCTCAAACAGAGCAACAATTGTGAGAACTGGGTAGTGTTTCATTCTGTTGCACATAGGGTTGCTGTAAGTTGGAACGGACTCGACAGCACTTAACCGCAACAACCTGGGGCATTTCATCAAAGAAATGGAAGATGCTGTACATTTAAGACCCCTCCTGTTTGAGGATGGCAGAGGGCCTAAACTGACATTTGAGCAGCTGTTGGTTTGGGTCTGAGAGCCTGTTTTGATAACAAGGGTAAAGGCTTCTCAGCGCTTCTCCCTCAAGCAGCATCAGATCATTGTTATGCTTGAGCCCATTGTTGCAGCTACTGTGCCCATCCATCTCTTTGAGGGTTTTCCTCTTATAACGCTTCATCTGTGACTTGGGAATGGTCCCTCACCTTGTTCTTACCCACACAGTGGTTATATTTTGAATCCTTAAATCAAGAAGGCCCTGATGAGCTTTATTACAGAGCTTGGTTCCCAGCATTCCTCACTGCATTCCACTCCTCTGTGTTGGAATATTAACAGGACTGAGTCCATAAATTATGTGTTTGTTGCTCAATGTTGCCGCCAGCTGTGAGTGGCAAAGCTGTTCCTTCTATAGCTTATTTTGGTTTTACAAGATCATTGATGTGTATCAAGATGCCTTAACAAATGAAATGTAGTTCAGGTCACAGGGTTACGAGTCTTTCAATTAGATATATTTTCCTTCTTGTCCTTGCACGGTGGAATGGTAGCACTCCATATATTAAAAGCATGAAATGACAACCAGGAGAGATGGTGAGAAGAAAACTGACTTTTTTTTTTTTTTAACAAACACATGAAAGATTTTATATTGCTCATTAATGAATAAGGGTACCAGTAAGATACTATAACCAATTTGAAGAAAAACCAACAGAGCAGACACATACATAAGCAATCGGGAATGCTAAAATGAATTTGCAAAACCAGCTTGTCTGTGGGCAGAATGGGGCGGGGGCGGGGGGCGGGGCGGGGATTAGTAGTGTCTTCACTGGACAGGATTCCTTTATAGTGATATCAGTTTTCTGTAAAACAGCTCAGTTACAGTTACAGAAAAGTGCGGTCCCCAGTCAAATAAGATAACCCTGAAGGGTGCATTAGACAGCACCTCATGTTCTGTTGAGAAGACACCCGTTAATGTCATTATGTCAGAGTCTTTCACGGCTTCACCTGATAGCCCTCCCCTCATTCCTCCCTGTGCTCATAACAGTCTCAAAGGTTATTCTTGATCACACTAAAGTAGGGGTGGCCTAGTTATTCACAGAGGTGCAGTAAGAGTGTTAACCATACAGGCCTTCTTGGGTTTGCTTTGCAGTCTAGAGTAGTGCAGCATTCTGCCTGGAAGTTTTGATCAAGAATCTTGGATTGGACTTTTTAAAGCCTCTATTATTTGCTTATCCCAAGGGTGGAAAACCAAGCCCAAGAAACTCTCCACCATATCTGACCTACCATATTTGGAAACTAGATTGACTTCCTTGAGGCTTCCAACGTTTGCTAGATTCCTAGCCTGGTACCTCCTTTGCCACCTGTAAGGCCGGGACCCTGAAAACCAGGTACAAGGCCTGTTTTCCTGGGAAGCCTCTACAGACATTGGCTCTGTAAGTGAAGTCTGCCTTCGTTCCTTGAAGTGGCTAGTCAGTTCTGATTCAGCGAGCATAGTCCCCAAATACAACACTCTGGGAAGGGGCTTGATCGTACCATCGATTTGCCTCATTATATCCTGTGGAAAGACTCTAACTGTACCTGTGCAGATAGCTATATTGCCATGAAAAGCAGTCGGACTTGTAACAGTTTTTGAGTTCTGGAGGATCAGTGAGAATTGGATATTACTTTTAAATGTTTCCATTTAGCTCATAAAAGCAGAATGTACTAAATTGTAGATTAGAGATAGCTTAAAAGAAAAGGCTTCCTTGTCTACACAGAAAATAAGACACTAAAACAACATCAACAATCTTTCAAACAAATAACCACAGTGAGATTTCCCTCTTCAGCTCGTTCAGTCCTATGTAATTAATTCTTGTCCTATGGGATCTCACTTTAGCAGTTGACTTTTGTGAAGCCATCTGCTTCCAGAGTAAATAGAGCCCAGAAATGCAAGGAAATCCTGGTTCAGCCCACTGGCACAGATTGAAAATTGTTTAAGCAATGTCAGCTCAGAAGTCTGTGCCCAAGATTCTGTTCTTTGAAATACATTATTTTTAAAATACCTGGTACGTACCGTGCTTTCCCAAGAAACTCTGAGACGTCCTTTGGTTAAGTCACATACAAGCCTGTGGCTTCGAGCAGAGCCTTCAGGCAAGCATTAGAGTAACAGGAAAGTTGTCTGTAAGATGACAGATGTAATGGCTTAGTGGTCAGTTTACTATAGTGACCAATAATATTAGAATGGAGTAGAGTGGGTACCCTCCTATTGGGGTACCCTGCATAACTATTTCATAAGAGTTTTGATCAGGGTTTCCCCTGAGGGTAAAAATATATTACAGGCAGTCCCAGGTTTATGAACGCCCGACTTATATAGTACCCGTAGTTATGAACTAACCCCTGTAAAGCCTATTATATTAAAAATTCCAGGTACATACAGTGGTTTGTAATAACAAACAGGTGCTGCTTTGCAACACATATCAAAACATTATTGTTATTACTGTATTATTGTTTTAAAGATATTTTAGTGTACCTGGAAGTGTTTCGTTACCATTTTTTATGCATGGAAAGGTACATTATATACTACATACCAAGACAAACATTTGATTAACTGAGGTTAGACACAAACCGTACCTAACTGTTCTGACTTATGGACAAATTCAACTTAAAGACAGGAATAGAACTCCGTCGTAATCCAGGGGCTGCCCTGACAGATCTCCAGAGTCGTCTTATAAGGCATACAATTTCTGAAATACTTACGTTAATAACATTTGCTCATACAGGGTCTGGGTAGTGCAAACAGTTAACATGCTCAGCTGCTAACTGAAAAATTGGTGGTTGAAGTCCACCCAGAGGCTCCTCCGAAGAAAGTCCTGGCAGTCTGTTCCCAAAATAGCAGCCCCTGAAAAGCATGTGGACCACAGTTGTCCTCTGACACGCACGGGGTCGCCGTCAGTAGGAGCCGCTCCGCGGCAGCTGGGTACAGACTTCACCTGAGGGAGGCCGGGCCGCTCTCTGACCTGACAGCTGCCCCGTACGCATGTGGACCACAGTTGTCCTCTGACACACACGGGGTCGCCGTCAGTCTGAGCGCTCCGCGGCAGCTGGGTACAGACTTCACCTGAGGGAGGCCGGGCCACTCTTCTGACCCGACAGCTGCCCCGTACGCATGTGGACCACAGTTGTCCTCTGACACACACGGGGTCGCCGTCAGTCGGAGCCGCTCCGCGGCAGCTGGGTACAGACTTCACCTGGGGAGGCCGGGCCGCTCTTCTCATCCGACACCTGCCCCGTACGCATGTGGACCACAGTTGTCCTCTGACACACACGGGGTCGCCGTCAGTCTGAGCGCTCCGCGGCAGCTGGGTACAGACTTCACCTGGGGAGGCCGGGCCGCTCTTCTGACCCGACAGCTGCCCCGTACATGCAGCTCCTAACATGGTAAGGCAGCAAATAAACCTCGTTATTTATAGCATCTCTTTTTGTGAGGTGAAGGGGCAAATCTTTATGCTTTTCTAGGACCCCTTTGGGAAATCTCAGAGATCATTTTAGGTGTAAAAAAATCTTAAACTTTTATTTTTTCAGAATATAGGACCCAACCTGGGAAGGCATAGCCAACAGAGCTGCCAGAGGAGGCTCAGGCACTTACCTCTGGTAGGAGCACAGGTGTCCAGGAAACAATACCTGCTTATCATGTAATCAAAGCCACATGGAACATTTAAAGATAAATCTGGAAAGTGATATGAGTTTAAAGAATTTAGCTCTTTCATAAGTGAGGAGCCTTTGTGCTTTTTTTGTTTGTTTTTCTTAAATAATCAAGGACTTTAGACTTCAAGATACCCCACCCCATTGCCGTTGAGTCAATTCTGACTCATAGCGACCCTATAGAACAGTGTAGAACTGCCCTGTAGAGTTTCCACGGAGCACCTGGTGGATTCAAACTGCTGACCTTTGGCTAGCAGCTGTAGTATTAACCATTACGCCACCAGGGTTTCCGACATCAAGATAAAGCACTGAAAATAATTCCATCAGACTCAGAACCTCTGCCAGCTCTGCAGATTCCACGGAAGGCAAAGAATATCCTTTCTCATTGTAGCCACAGGCACTGATCAATAAGTAAACCAAGGAAGCCAACTCATCAAAACTAAGGGAACATTGCCAAAATTTTAATGCATCCCATAACGTCTTTTCAGACTCAAGTATTGTAAACAAAAGCAAATAAAATTCCCTTTCCAGGTTTTGTCTTTCATTTTTTTCTTTCATGTTCTGGAACAAACTGACACTTTACTTTAGAATTGCCTTTTTCATTCTCATTCTCTCAGAAGTATACAGTGGAGTTTTCCAGAAGCTACGTGGTGCGTGATACACAGCACATGCCGAGAGATGAGTATCTGGATCTCTGTTAGTAAGCCAGACATTAGAAAGATCTGCAAAAATGTAAAACAATGTCATTTTCTCATAAGAATTCTGTTTTAGACAATATAGCTATTTTTCACAAAATATGTTAACATGCAATGGGTTCATCATTGCTTTTTTTCAAATGAATCTTTTTTTTAATTTCTGTTTTAATTTCAAATACAATAAATACCAATAGTTATCATTCGTTTAAATGAAAACTTTTTGGTATCCACAAATACATTTTACAACTGTAAAGAGATCCTGAGACCAAAAAGTTTGAAAACCACCACTTTAAGACAAAAAAACTATTCTCTTTTTCTTTCAAAAACTGAAGTGCATACGCAGCTGTATTTCTTTGGCATGATTGCTCCTGTCATAGTCTCAGCTACTCATTTCAGTTAAAATTACCATCCAAAGTAACTAGCTTATATTTCACAGAGAAAAATGGGGGTGGGAGGAAATGAATAATTGAGAACTGACTGTCATGTACAAGCATTTCAGCACAATATAAAAGCCCATGAACACCCATAACACAAATTTCTACTTCAACATACATCGCTTTTGTTGTTGTTAGGTGGGTTCCGACTCACAGCAACCACATGTACAACAGAACGAAGCACTGCCTGGTCCTGTACCATCCTCTGTTCAAGTCCATTATTGCAGCCACTCTGTCAGTCTGTCTCGTTGGCGGTCTTCCTCTCTTTCACTGACCCTCTACTTTACCAAGCATGATGTCCTTCACCAGGGACCGATCCCCCCTGATAACATGTCCAGAGTGTAAGAGACGAAGTCACCATCCCTGCCTCTAAGGAGCATCCTGGTTGTACTTCTTCCAGTGCAGATTTGCTTGTTCTTCTGGCAGTCCATGGTACATTCAATATTCTTCATCAACACCATAATTCAAAGGCATCAGTTCTTCAGTCTTCCTTATTCATTGTCCAGCTTTCGCGTAAGTGTGAGGTGACTGAAAACACCATGCCTTGGGCCAGGCGCACCTTAGTCCTTAAAGTGACATCTTTGCTTTTTAATACTTTAAAGAGAGGTCTTTTGCAGCAGATTTGCCCAGTGCAGTAAATGTCATTTGATTTCTTGCCTGCTGCTTCTATGGATGTTGATTGTAGATCCAAGTAAAATGAAATCCTTGACAACTTCAGTCTTTTCTCCATTTATCATGATGTCACTTATGGGTCCAGTTGTGAGGATTTTTGTTTTCTTTATGTTGAGGTGCAATCCATAGTGAAAGCTGTAGTCTTTGATTTTCATGACTAAGTGCTTCAGGTCCTCTTCACTTTAGCAGGCAAGGTTGTGTCATCTGCATAACACAGGTTCTTAATGAGTCTTCCTCCAATCCTGATGCCCCATTCTTCTACATATAGTACAGCTTCTTGGATTATTTGCTCAGCATTCACATTGAATAAGTATGGTGAAAGGATACAACCCTGACACACACCTTTCCTGACTTTAAAACACACAGTATCTCCTTGTTCTTTTCAAACGACTGCCTCTTGGTCTATGGAAAGGTTCCTTACGAACACAATTAAGTGTTCTGGAATTCCCATCTCTTTCAAATGGCAAGAGTGAACACTTTGATTGACATGACCCAAAATTAATAGCCTCTCTGTAGCATATAAAAATAAGCGAGCATATGTAAACTTAATATTATTCTGTGTAATCCAAGTTTTAGTATTCTTAGAAATGTAAGACATCAAATGATTATCCATCAGTTAGCTCAACTTAGTCCATTTTAAGTTAGCTAAAGATCTTAGAAATTCTCTTTAATACCCTACAAAACATAATTACTGATTATAAAGTTTGCTAGAATAATTGTTCAATTTAATTGAACACAAATTTATTGTATTTTATAATCTTAAACACTATGCAGGAATAATATTAGCTTGGGGGAAGTGGTGGCTCCGTGGTAGAATTCTTGGATTCTAGGCTCAAATTCCCATCTGCCAATGGAGGCTTCAGTGTTGCCATGATGCTGAACAGGTTTCAGCAGAGCTTCCAGACTATGATAAATTAGGAAGAAAGGCCTGGTGATCCACTTTAGAAAATCAGCCAGCAAAGATCCTATGAATCCCAACAGTCTGATTCTGCAGAGGGTCGTCATGAGTCAGAGGCTGATCTGACAGCAGCTAACAACACAACAACATCAGCTTATTTGACCAGTAAGCTGTATAAGTTTAGGGGAAATAAACCCAAGTAAAATAAAAGGTACATTTATATTAACGCTGATGAACTGAGGATATAACTTTTTTAAAACCTATTATACTAGCCTCATTTGCCAAAGACTTACCTTAATTTTTTAATTTAGATTCTTAAAGTGTAATTGAGTTAGCTTTTCTGTAAGAAGAATTTTAAGTCTAGCACATTTAAAGCATGAGAGGTTCAATTTCCTTATTTTCTGTGAATTTTAGGAATATTCACTTCAGGTAAGCACTTGTTTATTTTTATTATCAGTCAATCAGAAGATGTTAATTTAAGAACTGCTATAATCTAATTTATTGATACTGGTAGCACAGTGATTAAGAGCTGGCTGCTAACCAAAAGGTCAGCAGTTCAAATCCACCAGCTGTTCCTTGGAAAACCTATGAAACAGTTCTACTCTGTCCTGTAGGGTCGCTATGAGTCAGAATCTACTCCACGGCAACGGGTAGATCGTACTTTAGATAAAGGTTTACAAAACAAACTAGTTTCTCATTAAACAGTCAGTACACACATTGTTCTGTGACATTGGTTAACAACCCCGCAACATGTCAATACTCTTCCTTTTCAACCCTGGGTTCTGTTTTACCAGCCTTCCTGTCCCCTCCTGCCTCCTAGTTCCTGCCCCAGGGCTGGTGTGCCCCTTTAGTCTCATTTTGTTTTATGGGCCTGTTCAATCTTTGGCTGAAGGGTGAACCTCAGGAGTGACTTCATTACTGAGCTGAAAGGGTGGCCGGGGGCCATACTCTCAGGGCTTCTCCAGTCTCTGTCAGGCCAGCAACTCTGTTCTTTCTTCCTGAGTTAGAAGTTTATTCTACATTTTTCTCCAGCTCTGTCCAGGACCCTCTATTGTGATCCCTGTCAGAGCAGTCAGTGGTGGTAGTCGGGCACCATCTAATTGTGCTGGACTCAGTCTGGTGGAGGCCATGGTAGATATGGTTCATTAGTCCTTTGGACTAATCTTTCCCTTGTGTCTTCTTGTGTTTTCTTCATTCTTCCCTGGCAATGGGTTTTTTTGACAGGAAATAGGAAAACATTTCATACACAACTAGATGTACAGGCCTTTCTGAATTACACAGAAACATGCAATCACTAGTCCACTTAGCAAAGAACTGCTCTTCTCAGAAGGTACTAAATTCTTAATTGATTTTGGGCTCAAAACAGGCAAATATACAAACACAGAAGACCAAGAAACCACATTCTGTGTTCCCTCTCACCCAGCAGAGAGTAGATATCTATAATCACATATTAAAAACCACCAAATTGTCAGCCCATGGAACCAAATTTCCTATCACTGCTGCCACCAAGGGAATAACTTGTAAGCCGGGCATGAACTAGAAGAAAACATAAAGCACAAAATCGGTACAGAGAATAAAAACTAAAGAATGTCTCTTGCTGCTTTGGATTTGCTCTGGGAACCAAGAGAAGACACACCTGGCCTAACCGCTTCGTGAATGCAGTTTACCTGGCTCTGTTTGGTAGGTCCATGGGTGTCTTGAAGGATGACCTCCAAAACTCTCCAAGAGTAAGAAAGAAAGAAAAAAAAAGATGAAATCATGGCTCTTGAACAAATGTAAAATGAACCTGTGTCAAAGATTTTAAGTAAGTAAGTAATGAAGGAACCAGTAAGATGGTCCACCCAGTGCAACCTTCAGCTTTGTTAGTAACTGACAAAGACTGCCTTTTCCTGGCACCTTGGTATCTTAAAGAAGCGTTTTGACTTGTCTGAAATCTTGGGTACCCGCCTGACTGTTAACCAACTAACCAGTTGCTATGTAGTCGATTTTGACTCATAGCAACCCTGTGTGTATAGAGTAGCTTGTAGGGTTTTCATAACTGTGACTTTTGGAAACAGGTTGCCAGGCCTTTCTCCCAAGGCACCTTGCATTTCAACCTTTTGGTTAGTTGCCCAGTGTTTAACCATTTGCGCCACCCAGGGACTCCACTTTACCTTTAGCATATTGAAAATTAAGTCAGATCTCTACGGTCTGCATTTGGGATCTGGGAATGTGTGTTGGTTGACTTTGCTAGGGTTTCTGCCATCAGGCTTTTCATTTGCCGTCCTGAAGTGTCATTCCCCTTGGTTTCTTGCACAGTGACAAAGTCCAGGCCCTCTCCTATGCGCAGCACACGAGGCAGCTCATCTCATGTGGCGGTGATGGTGGGATCGTCGTCTGGAACATGGACGTCAAGAGGCAGGAGGTAGGTGCCACGGAGGCTGGGGATCCTCTCCTTCCACAGCAGCAGGGCTGGGCTCTATATCCAGGCAGCCATGGCTCAGCCTCCCTCTTGCCTTCTTCTTTCTTTTTTGATTAAACCATGACATGGTATGTCAGAATAAAATATGGTATAAATAGAGTTTCCTTTTTTTTTTTTTTTAACCTCTCACAAATTGGCATGTGACACTAATGTAATGGAGATTTCATAAGAAACTCGACGGAAACTAAGCTGTTTAGACTTTAAATAAGTTACAGCATTTGCTGCAAAAGTCCAGGTAAGAAAAAAGAACCATCTGTTTTCAGGCAGTTAGCCCTTCGGTATCAAGTGTCCTATGAAAACAGGAAACTCATATGCTTTATTTTATTGAGGGAATTGGTGGCCAGGGTGTGAGAAATGTTATTTAATGAAGTAAGAATCCTTGGTTTGGTATTAATAGAAATGTTAGAAATAATTATTTTAAATAATTTAAATTTTATCGTAGCATTCTTTTTTTTATGAAGTTTGCTTTTTAATCTTTGAGCATCCTAACAACTGATATGTTTACTGAATGTCTCTTTTGACCGGCACGTCGAAGTTAACCATTTTCCCATTTCCCTTGAGTTGTTGTGGGTAGGCTTTCCCTTTGACAGTGTATATTCCTCTAATTTATTTCTTTGCAGGAAGCAAGAACTAGATAGAAAAGCAATACTTAAAATTAGACAAACGCAATTTCCCAGCTTCTTTCCATGCCCCCACCCCCATCTCATTTCTCGAGACAAGTTGCTATTACCCACAATGTAATGTCTTTCAAATGTCAGTAATTAAATGCTTAAAAAGATTAAAGCTTTATTTGCTCAAACCATAAATCCACTGGAGTTCTATTAGTAACTAATTAAAGTAACCATTACTGTTAGGAAGTGGGGAATTGTAGAATATTGTTTTTGAAAAGTACCCCTTGGCAGGGACATAGTTATAATGTGTTTAGCCATGCCAGCCAGGCTCTCAGTGCTGACCAGTGGCTGTCCTGGCTGGGTCCTGCATGGTAGCCTGCTTTGGGTTAGAGGTAATCACACCTGTTATATCCTGGCTTCTTTCCGGGCCCAAGTGACCAGCTAGGGGAGGGGAGATGGCTGGATTCTTTTCCCTTGATGCAAAGACAGACCCCAAAGAAGGACACTTGTGTGGTCTCCAGAAAAGAAACTAGGTGGTGGTTGGGCAGCCCCTCCAGCCATCTTGCTTAAATTCCACCTCTTGACAGGCAGGTATATGGGCACAAAGTGCTTGTTGACTGATTTAAAATTTTCTCGTTGAGTGACTCAGAGCTTTAAATACAGCAGGAAAGGTTCTGTCCATTTTTCACAAGTGCCTTTTATTTTTATAAACATAAATCTGAGAGGTTTTTTTTGTAAATGAGGATCTGTGGGACTACTTCATAGTTATGGCAAATACTGTGCAGTGCTCTCTGTAGAAGGTCTGAGGTGCGTATGAAGCAGTCTCTTTCCTGAAGCGCTGACAGACTTTCTGAAAGAAAAGATATGTGGGAGAAAACTTCAGAATATGAATACCAACCAACCGGTTGCCATTGAGTTGATTCTCATAGTGACCCTGAAGGACAGAGTAGAGCTGCTCCATGGGGTTTCTAAGGAGCACCTGGCCGGTTCGAACTGCGGACCTTTTGGTTAGCAGCCGTAGCTCTTAAACACTGCGCCACCAGAGTTTCTGAGACCAGGGCCCTTAAAAAGTTACCTTTTTCGTTTTCTTCTTGATAAAATGTATAGTTTTAGCGTCAGTCCTCCTGAATGTAGAATAGGTTAAATCAGTGTTTCCCAGAGTCTTATCCATAGCACGTGATCCTCAGAAAGGGACTAGTATTGCAGGCTCTTCAGAGCCTTCGGTGCAACCCTCCAAAGGAGCCTGTTGTTTACAGCATTTCTCAGACTTGTTTGATCACAGACCTCTCCCACAGTAGGTGTCCTGTGAGCCTACTGTTCCCTGAAATTAACTTTTGGGCCCTCCCACCAAATAAGGAATTTTATACAGTTAAATATGTGTGGAAGTGCATACCGAATCCCTGTGTATAATCTATAAAGATTTTCCAAAGAATAGCTTAAAATTAACAAAGTTTTTAAACCTGTTTGGCATGCTCTAGAATACTCATGATTGGGCTGGGAAATAGAGAACAAAGCAAAAATATGTGACCCATGAGGCAAGGAGCAGAGCTTCAAACCGTGACGGGTCCTGCTAGGCATGGACAGTGGGCAGTAGCTGCCCAGAGTAGCCCCTGTATCATGTCATATCGCACCAGCATGATGGCTGTGTGCAGGCAGCATGTGCTTTGTATGTATTGTCATCGTTGCTGTTGTTAGGTGCTGCTGAGTCTCTTTCAGCTCATAGTGACCCCATGGGACAGAGTAAAACTGCTTTCTAGGCTATAATCTCTGCGGGAGCAGATCCCCAGGTCTTTCTCCTCTTGCACCACCTGCTATGCAGTTATATGTAACTGTACGTAATCAAAGCAGATGATAAAGACCTAGATCTTCAACATGGTTGTAAGACCCTGCATGACGTGGCCCCTGCCTTGCCCTCCAGCCTTTCTCTCCTCTCTGCTCCAGCCATCCTGAGCTGCTCGCAGCTCTCTTGGCCTGGCCCTACCCCACCATCCTTCAGACCTCCTCAGCCTTACCACTTGTCAGGGGTCCAAGGCACCTGCTTCTCCACTCTTAAAGCATTCTGTACTTCTCAGTCTTCTCACACTTCCTTGTACTTACATAATTACTATTCATGAAATTTTCGTGTTTGGTCTTCCCTGATAAATTGTTTATTTACCAGTGTGTCCCCAGAGCCTGGTACATAGTGGATATTCCGTAAATATTTCTTGAATGGTTGACTAATAAATCACACTTCTATATTTTTATAAATACAGCAGCAGTGTAGTGGTTTCATTGTCCTCGCTGCTTCTCACTGTGACCTGCTGTATGCTTTATTTGACCAGACCCCCGAGTGGCTGGACAGTGACTCTTGCCAGAAATGTGATCAGCCTTTCTTCTGGAACTTCAAGCAGATGTGGGACAGTAAGAAGATTGGCCTCAGACAGGTTGGTGACATGAAGTCAGCATCAAAGTGCATGTAATAATGTGGAAATAACTTGCCCTTACGGTCTTAGGAGAAACAGCTTCCCTGGGCAGAGGCTGTGGTGGGGTAAATCCACCCCTTTGTCTTCTGTAGCTGATTCTTAATGGATTCAGTTTGGGAAACCATAGTGACTTGTTTCCAATAAGGATGAAGGGATGTGATTTTAGAATTCTAGTGGCATCTACTAAATACACCTTGAAATTTGACCAGTCATGCTTAGCTCATATTAGTAACAAACCAAGAAATTATATAAGGGATATTTATTTTTCCTTAATTATTTCACTTTGCCTCCTCCAATCTTAGTTTTCGTTATTTAGATTTACTTGTAATACAGCATTTTCAATCAGATTCCATAGCTTGATTTGGTTTTCCCCAAGAAATCCAAATGTTAGGTCACCTAGGTTGAGCACGCCCCAAGTGTAGACAATAGATTGAATTCAGTTTCACGCGGCAGCTTAGCCTTTGGAGACAACAGCGCCTCAGCACACCAGCTTCAAGATAGCCTGACAGCCGGATGGTTCTTCTGTAGTCCCTAGAGGTGACAGTTGGGTGGTTCCTCTGTAGTTCATAGTGGTGATAGTAAGGTGGTTCCTCTATAGTTCATGGTGGTGATAGTTGGGTGGTTCCTCTAGAGCAGTGACAGTTGGGTGGTTCCTCTGTAGCAGTGACAGTTGGGTGGTTCCTCTGTAGCGGTGACAGTTGGGTGGTTCCTTTGTAGCGGTGATGGGTGGTTCCTCTGTGGCGGTGACAGTTGGGTGGTTCCTCTGTAGCGGTGACAATTGGGTGGTTCCTCTGTAGCGGTGACAGTTGGGTGGTTCCTTTGTAGCGGTGATGGGTGGTTCCTCTGTGGCGGTGACAGTTGGGTGGTTCTTCTGTAGCAGTGACAATAGGGTGGTTCCTCTGTAGCAGTGACAGTTGGGTGGTTCCTCTGTAGAAGTGACAGTTGGGTGGTTCCTCTATAGCAGTGACAGTTGGGTGGTTCCTTTGTAGCGGTGATGGGTGGTTCCTCTGTGGCGGTGACAGTTGGGTGGTTCCTCTGTAGCGGTGACAATTGGGTGGTTCCTCTGTAGCGGTGACAGTTGGGTGGTTCCTCTGTAGCGGTGACAGTTGGGTGGTTCCTCTGTAGCGGTGACGGTTGGGTGGTTCCTCTGTAGCAGTGACAATTGGGTGGTTCCTCTGTAGTGGTAGCAGTTGAGTGGTTCCTCTATGGTTCATAACTGATAGTTGGGTGGTTCCTCTGTGGTTCATAACTGATAGTTGGGTGGTTCCTCTATAGTTCACATCAGTGATAATTGGGTTGTTCCTCTGTAGCAGTGACAGTTGGGTGGTTCCTCTGTAGCGGTGACAGTTGGGTGGTTCCTCTGTAGTGGTGACAGTTGGGTGGTTCCTCTGTAGTGGTGGCAGTTGAGTGGTTCCTCTATGGTTCATAACTGATAGTTGGGTGGTTCCTCTGTGGTTCACAGCAGTGATAATTGGAAAGCACTGAGAATGGGGAAAGGAGGCAGAATAGGAAGGTGACACAGTCAGATTTGTTTCCCAACAGTCCTTGTACTGAATAAACAGAGTACAAAAGAGAGCGCACCTGGAATTTTCCTTTTAATCTTCTGGGCCAGTTCTTGTTTAGCATCCTCACCTAAATGCGGTTGACCACGACTGAGTCTACCCAGAGAGGGGGTGAGGCACAAGAGCCATAGTGAATATCTATCTTCTCTTCCTCCTCCAGCACCATTGCCGCAAGTGCGGGAAGGCAGTTTGTGGCAAGTGCAGTTCCAAGCGCTCCTCCATCCCCCTGATGGGCTTCGAGTTTGAAGTGAGGGTCTGTGACAGCTGCCACGAGGCCATCACAGATGAAGAGTAAGTGGCAGTGGTCCGCACAACTCTCCAGGCTAAGGAGAGCTCTGACCTAAGAGCTGCATCCCGCGCCGCAGCCGTAACTAATATCGGCTCTATTGGCTTAGGGCTTGCTGCTTTAAAATATGGACCATGCAGTAGTAAAACCCCCCTTTCCCAGCAAGGGATTTGTGCTATCTTGTGAGATAAATAGGAAAAGGGAATATGCTCAAAGTGTTCATTTCTGAGTGCTCCTCAATTCCGGAGGTAAAAGCACAGGCTGTGTGCATTTAAAATAGATCCTCCTAAAATATTAAAAATAAAATTGATGCTCTTGGACCAAACTTCTTTGTCTGCCCATTTACTTGAGAATTGCCAAAGAAGGCAGGGGCCCACGCTTCACTTTCTAGCCCAACCTGGTGTCTTCACAGGAGTTGAATCAGCCAGCAGGCTCCAGGTTTCATTTCCCAGGAAGAGCTGAGCTATTTTACCGTTGCCCAGCTGCTCAGATGGGCTACATGTGGCCCTAGGTTATTGCACTTCAGTGTGTGTGAGAGAGCGGGGCAAATCTATGTGGTCTCTCTAATATTGGCTTATTGAAAACTGCCCCCACATGGAAGTGGAATGTTCTAGAACAAGTTTCTCTTTTAATGAATTACAGGAGGGTTTTAGAGGAAACTTCTCTTCTTCCTAATCTTCCCACTCCCACCCAACCCCAGCCCTTTGTATATAAGAAAACATCTTAAGTACTAGATGGCTGTCTTAAAAGCTGCATGTAAATAGAAACATTGAAAATGCAGCAGAGAAGCTCGGCAATTAGAGGAAATTCTTAGCAAATTAATAAAACAAAGAATTCTCTCATAGTACAAAAAAAAAAAACCAAACCCACTGCACTGTGTACTGTGTCTCATAGTACAGATAGCCCTAATTTACATTTTTCATTCTTATTTACTCATATCAAATATAAATTGAGATCCTCTTACAAGAAGTAAGCATTTATATTCATTTGATTATTTTCCACTCATTATACTCGACAGCACTGGGTTATACAAGATAAAATTAATAAGAACGTTCTTCTCTCATTGAGTTGGAGACCTGGAAAAAAACGTTAGATACTGTAGTTTAAGTCTTTTATAGGTAAAGACAGACCCAGAGAGTCTAGGCGAATTGCAAAGTAAGCCTAAATCTTTAATTCTAAAAATTTGCAAGTGACCATATTTAGTATACTGGAGATCTGTCCTACAGATTTTAGCTCTAGAAAAAGAAGAATAGCTGTCTTCAGAGAGCCCACTGCAGACGAATAGGAACCCCAAAACATGACTAGAAAACAGCTGTCCTTTTTCTAATCCCTGCCCACCTTTCCACGCCACTGTTTCTTCTTCCTCTTCTCTGTGGAAGCATTTGCGTTGTGTCTAGAGCACCTAGGCAGCTGGTGAGCCTTAGTGCTGAAAAAGGCAGAGATTAAATAACAGTGTTGTTTATATTTTGTTTTACTTGTTAAAGCTGTAGAATACTGCAGAAAAGCTAAGTCTGCAGTTATACCAGTGAAAAGAGGAGAAAGAACGGATGGCCGTTTGGTTAGAATGACTGTTCTTTTATCATGGGCATTTTAGCAAGCATGTTTTTTTTTTAAACTATATAGGCAAAGGTAGAGTATTTTACTGGCAAGTCCTATAGGGATCAAACTTAGCAAAAGCACTGTTGTTGTTGTTGTTAAGGCACAGGTAGAGATTTTATCTCTGGACTTCACAGGTTCCAGTGGAGCAACAAACTGTCCAGAAGGACTTTTGAAAATGTCTCCCATTTTGGAGAATGTAAGAATCCTTTTACCTTTTTTTTTTTTTTTTTTTTTAATCTATAACACGTCTCCAAGGAATAAAGGTAGATCTGATGAGCTTTTCAGTTATGTGATTTTAGCCATTTGGCTAAAAATGAGAGCGTAGGGTCCCTAGATCTCCATCATTCCCACGATACCACCTTTTACGCTGCAAACTCTCTTTTCCACCTTGCCCCCAGACGCGCGCCCACGGCAACCTTCCACGACAGTAAACATAACATCGTGCACGTGCATTTTGATGCAACCAGAGGGTGGTTACTGACTTCCGGGACTGACAAGGTTATCAAGGTAGGACACCATCTTATTTTTGGAGCTTTCCATCTTTGTCCTTACGTAAACACCCAGGAGCGTCAAGAATCTCTGAGGTACTGTTCAAGAGCTCATCCTCAGCAGTGAGCATTTTTGAGAGGAGCCCACTAGATGCAGGGCCCAGGCCAGGCCCTGGGTCTCCACAAAGAATGACCAGGCTCCTGCCTGCAAGGAACAGCTAGCCTACTTGAGGCATACTCTCAAAAAAGGACCAAAATAGGTCTCATGGGCAAACTGCCAAAAGAGTAATGCAGACAAGAAGTATTTTAAGAGTTCAGTAACTGGAGAAGGCTTTGTGAAGGAGGTGGGGTTTGAGCTGAGCACTGAATGAAAGATGGGACTTGAGTAAGCCAACAGCTAATAAACAAGGTCCTTTCCCAGTGAAATCAGTTACTACAAAAGCACTGCTCCTGGGCCTCTCTGAGGAGGGTGATAGACCACATGGAGAAGTGCCACAGCAGAGCTCCCTGCCCCCCACAGAAAGAGCCACCCCTGCATCACCCCCTGAGGCACACAGGTACACCCACTCAGTGCACCAGGCCCACTCCCAGCTCGCTCAGCTCCTGTTCTTGGAGGCAGCAGCGGGATGAGGTGGTTAGAATAGCTCCCTTCCTTTGGAAGTAACCAGACCTCTGTGACTTTGAGCAAGTTTAAAGTAAATTCTGGGAGCCTGAGTTGCTTTGTAAAATGAGACATCATGTCAAAGTGTTCGGAAGATTAAATGAGATCAGATTGGAAAGGACACAACACATGCCTGGAACCCATTTGGTGCCCAGTATGTGTTAGCTCCCGTCCCCGTGAAATGACTATATGCCTTCGTTGTCCATCGTCGTTGTTGTTAGCTACTGTCCAGTCAGTCCCAATAGCCCCAACTCATGGTCACCCCGTGCTCAACAGAACGAAACGCTGCCCAGTCCTATGCCATCCCTGTGAGCAGCTGCAGATCGGACTTCTGTGATCCATAGGGTTTTCACTGGCTGATTTTCAGAAGTAGATCTGTTAGCGGGATTGAAATTTCCAGCTGCCCTTGTCATGTTTTTGAGCTTCATGTTGAAATTTTTGATGGAAAAATATTTTAACATATAGATTTAGAATTCATATTAGTATAATACTTGGTTGATTTTTAATGCAAAAACTTTACTTGAAGAATTCAAACAGTTTAGTACCTTTTATCCTCAACCCAATTTATTTTTTAATTCATCACATAGCTCCCTTTTCTTTTTACAGTTGTGGGATATGACTCCAGTAGTGTCGTGATGACACTCCCGGAATCAGAAAGAATTTACTGAAGAAATGGTTGTTCTAATCCCAGTCACTGCTGAAGATGTAAATGAAGGCAGCCGCATGAGGAGAGAGAGACCACATGAGGAGAGACTGCGCGGAATCTGGATGAGTTTGCATACGCAAACAGTGGCGAGCTGGTGAGGGAACACTTGCGAAGGGACTCTTTCAGCTTGTTCATACAGTATCAAAGAAGGTATTTTTTTTAACGAATGGTTTATACAGCCTGGCTGTGCTACCTTGTTTTGAGTATAATGAAAAATCTGGGATGTCTAATTTTTGTATTTTTCAAGACTTCATTTTACTTGTTGGTTTGTGTGTCAGAGAAATGAGGGAGGTATCTGTTCAGGGTATTTTTGGTTATTATAAAGTAGTTCTTGTGTTCTCTTCACTTCGGCATGTATCACGTGGTCAGCATCTTTTTCTTCCCGTCTCTCTGCATTTAACCATCGTCTGCCGTTTCCCAGAGTGTCTGTGTTTCACTGTTTACTCCCAGCGCCTCTGCGTTCATATCCTCTTCAGTGGAGAGATTTGGGAAGCCATTTGTGTGGATTTACCGACTGACTTGAATCACTTGGAGAATGGTCTGTTTGTAATGCCTGACTCATCCGTGTTGTTATGCAGTAGAGATGACCCTGCCTTCCCGCCTCAGTGTTCTCTGTCTTTCCCACATTGGAAATACTGTGCAAAAGCTGCTTCCTGGTCATCATCCTCACAGAAGTAGATGGTTACAACTCAGAGCTTCAAGCCTCAGTGCCTGGATCATTTAGAACTAACCCAGTGGGAGCCTCGTGGACCTTTTATACCTTAGTTTTACTTGGCACAGCCAGTCCTCACTCATAATATTTAAAACAGACAGACAAACAAACCCTACATGCTTCAAGAACCAGTATCTTAAGATGTGCTTTTCCATGTGACATCACCTCTGAGCTTGAACACGTTCACTCCTGTGAGATTGTAGGCTTGCTCTATCCTTCATTGTCTGTATTTTTTTTCCCCTTAAAAACAAGTTATTTCAACTTTTGTATCTTAATGTATTTTATCAGAACACTTTGCACACTTTCATACTAAAACTGAACGTGATCTGCGACATAAAGGTACTCAGTCCTACAGCTCAGCCTGTGTCCTGTTGAGACTGTGAAAGAAGCTTCAGAACAGGAACCTGAAGGACTCTTTATTTCTAAGGAAATCCACTCAAGCTTGATAAAGTGGGATATTCCTGTTGTAGTCACTCAACTCAGGATTTTGAAGTCCTTATTTAAAAAAAGAAGCTATTTTCACCTGTGAAAATAACATTAAACAACAGTTAGCTGCACACACGGACCATGTGCCTGCCCCTCCTAAGCATGTTCGCACACTGTCTCATCCGTCCTCACCTGTCGGGAGGGGATCGCCAGGTTAAACAAAGCCGTGCAGATCAATGGGCGATGGCTTGCCCCACCCACCCAAGCACTGCCTCTGCAGCGTCTCGTCCACTTCTGACGTGACGTTTTGCGAGCAGTGTTGGAGTGAAATTGAAACCCTCCCTATTTTCCCAGAAAGCAGTTTTGCCCCTTCATGATCATTAATTACCTTTCTTTCTAACCAGGGAAAGTACTACAAGCCATACGCGCATACCACCCCTAACATGGGCAAAGTGTGCTTGCTGGGGACGGGGCTCCCAAGAGGTGGCTGTGCTCCACCACCACGGGAAGCAGGCCCAACGTGCCTGTTCCTGTCAGCCACCTCACATGATGGCCACCGCCCAGAATCAGACCAGAATGACCATGCGACCCTAACTCTAAGGATGCACGTGCGCACACACACACGTGAGCAATTACCACGTACCCCTCACTGCCCCCTCCTTCCACACCGCCCTTGCTTGCTGTCAGTCAGAGCTGTTATAATAACTACTTTGAGTCTTTTCTGCATGATTGCTCTGTGAGAGAGCATTAAAAAGGGAATTAAATTTAAAATATTCAAATATTTTATACTTTATTACTAGGACCTATAACCACTTACTAAGTTTCACGTATTAGAGTAACCGTGCATTGGAAATGAGGAATGGAAATGAATTGCTCTGTTATACCTTCTGAAACTTTGGAGCCTGGCCTGCATACAGACAGGGAAACACAGTAGCTCAGGTGCCAGCAAGCCTTCTAGATGAGCTCAGACCTCATTTGGGAAGCCGATCGCCCCACTGGAACCCACATGTACACCGTGGCCACTCTGCTCTGTGCCCTGCACTGCACTCAAGCCCACAGCCATGCAGAGGTTGAAACCACTGGTGGTCAGAGTCAGCTAGACCCCGCAGACACGTCAGGGTGTCCGTCGCCCAGCTTTTTCTTTCTCCTCATCTGCTGTAGGTGCATGAATTTGGTGAAGAGAGTTTAGCAAACCAAGTATGTGGTACTCGGAATACTGTGAATTCTTGAGTTTTACATTAAAGTAAGTGTCTCCACCGTACTCGTAACTCACAGAAATATTTGCTGGTATTGGGTGTCTCCCAAGCGTCTTACGGACATGGAGACTTCCCTCATGAGGAGTGGAAGCTGGCCCAGCAGTTGGCGTTTCTCCTGTCTGGGTTAATTAACTATCACAGTTCTTGTTTTGCCCTCTAGGGTTTGCACTTTACATGTATTTTTTTCTCTGTCACTTAAACACAAAAGCGCTTTGGCAAGTAATGCCTAGCATGGCTATGTTGGAAAAGTGACAGAACTGTGCTTATTATACATGCTAGTTGTTGTTTTCTGTTTGGCAGAACAAAACCAATCACATGCTCTCAGTTTCTCCAAAGGAGGGATGTTAACTGGGGTCTTCAGCTTCTTGGGTAAAGTCCACAATAGCAAAAGTGATTTTAGGTTAAATACTTAGAATCTTGTCTGCTTTTATAAGAGATTAATCAACCATGATCAGTTTTTAGGGTGTATTTTTCATTTGATTATTTGAATTATTCAGAGAATCATAAAACCACAAAATTGGAAGGGATCTTCAAAGATCTAGAAGATTCCAACCACAAAACACTTGATTGACCCCAGACGGGTATAAACAAATCTGGAAGGAGAATTCTCAAGGAACAGTTGTTTTTGAACATTAGCTGGTAATGTGCGAGTGGGAGGCATGGAGTCCTCCAGACCCAGGAGTGCCCCTCAGCCTAAGTGCCTGGGCACGTGGGCCCTGTGGCTGAGTAGGGGTCCTGGCAGCGCAGCACCAGTCGTCATCAGTGTAACCCTTCCTGCACTGTCCACCACAGGCTACTCTGGTGGCAAAGCTTAAGCAGAAGTACAGGGCCCTGAAAATGCCTTTCACCCATCTGTGTGAGGGCTGGCTTGGAGCAGCCTGGCCCGCAGCACC
Source organism: Loxodonta africana (assembly GCF_030014295.1). Lineage (NCBI taxonomy): Eukaryota > Metazoa > Chordata > Mammalia > Proboscidea > Elephantidae > Loxodonta > Loxodonta africana. Next base: position 73,870,317 of record NC_087358.1, read on the forward strand.
TGCCCTTCTTGTGGGCATCACCTGTTTGCACCCTGAACTTCACTTTGAAAAACTATAATTCATTTTTGCTTAACATTAGTTAATTTTTAAAGCCCCGATTTTGGCTTTTAAGCAAAAGGATAGCTCCAAGCTATATATCAAAATTACTATACATATTCAGTGAATGAGATTCATTTGGTTTTGTCTTTCCATAGTAGTTTAATTGTATGTAAATGACCCTGTTCACTAAGATTTATATTTTAAAGTGAAAATATTTTGCCAAAACATGCTTATTTTTGCCTCCTTTAAAATGATTTTAAGTTGAATTTTCCTGATAAGAAAGTGAATGTCTTGCAACTTGATTGTAAAACAGAGAAATTAGGTCCGTTTTGAGCACTGAGTTATCCAGATGATGCTTGAGGGTCTATGCGTTGAACTAGCCACTGGGGTTAGAGGTCTCTGGGGCTCCTCTCCTGGCCTGGGCTGAGGCCACACAGATGAGTAAATGGACTGTCTCAGTAGATGTGGCAGATGCGGTGGTGAAGGTATGCATGGGGCCCTCCTCCAGCTGGAGGGGATCCGCAGAGGGAGGGACTTCTGAGTGGAGTTAAAAGATGAGCAGGAGTGGGGCAGGTGAGGGGGACATGAAATGACTTTCAGGCTCTGACACAGCTTCACCAACGCCCAAGATCTCGAATGGGCCTGGTGTGCTCAGGGACCTCGGGTGGCTTGGAGTTGCCAGAGAACACCAAGTGCCTTGACTGCAGTCTTGGAGCCTGGTCTCTTGTTGTCAGGAGACGCTGATGCTCTGTGAACGCAGAACAACATGGTCGGCTATGAGATGCCACTCAGAGGTTCATCATGCTCTGATTCAGTCAGGTTTCCTGCCCCAGTGCTAACATCAGTTTCTTTTTCTTTGGAAATGCCTAGAATTGTTATCTGAAATTTAGTTACCCCATGGTAACTAATTTGGAACTTTCTGGGTGCGTTGCCCTTCCCTGCAGGCTGTGAGGTGAAGCTGGAGACCGTACGTGCCACAGACCTTGCCTGGAAAGGACTAATATACTGATTAGGTAATTCTACAGGTGGGCCAGGCCCAGCCGCTCACACCACTTGGTGAAAGGAAAGAGGTTGGACTGTGGCAGGAGAAGACTGTTGTGGACAACTGTGCGTACATTACACTAACTCGCAGCGTCGAGTGTGTGGTGCAGGGCAGGCGCTGCTGCCCCCACTTCCTCCTCAGCCTTAGATCATTCATGCAAGAAGGTGATAAATCCCTGTCGCAATGGCCTTCGCTGAGTGGAACCAAGTTTTTTCTCCATTCAGTTATAGAAAAAAAGGGCTTTGGGCAGCTCCTGCTGGGGAAACCTGGCTCTGCAGAGGCAGGAGCACCCCAGCTTCATGGCAGGAATGAGCAGGTTCTTCTCTTGCCATTACATCTATGTGCCTTTGGCTTTCAGTGCCCAAGTATCATAGGTCCATAATTTGATAGCAGTGGTGTTTGTGTTTAAACTTTAGCTCAGCTTTCCAATCAAGAACTACATACTACTCAGCCCTCAAGGTTTGTAGTTTACATTTTTGCTGTTAAAAGTCATTCTCCTTTCCACAGAGAAGCCTCTTTAGGTTTAATACGCAAAAGTACTGGTTAAAACTTAGATCTGTTCAAAACTGGGATGGATCCTTTGTGTTTCCCATGCCAGCAAACTTGTGAACAGATGGCCCCTTGTCAGAGGAGAGGGAAGCCTTTAGTGAGGACCAAATTAGATGATCGTTCTGAAGGATCCCTCCAGTACTGAGGTTCTGTGATTCCACTGAGTGTTGTTTATCATTGGACTAACCAAAACTATTACCCTGTGTGCCGTCCACATGGCTGACCTAGATAAACAGCACTTCACAGGCTTTGTGGTCATTTGCCATATCAATGAATTGCTTTTTGAATCTTTCCGTCTCGAGCCTAGTAAGTCTGGTTTCAGATAAAGATGGTGAAGGTGGTCATAGTCGTGGTACCATCTCATTAAAAACAGATACCTCAGATGTTCACCTTCATGAGTAAAGGAGTATCTGACTTTCTTGGGAGAGGAAGTGTCAGAGAATTACAGGCTGGTTTAAAAGTTTTTTTGTTTTTTTGTTTTTTAATTTACAATCTCTTTTTCTTTTCTCTCCTATTCCCTCTTTCCTTCCTTTGTTCTCTGGGAAGCATGAGAGGGTGAGCTCTAACTAACAAAAACGGGAAACAGTTTGAAAAAAGTATTTTACATCTATACACATTTTTACTTAAATGGATGGCAGTCTTATGTCGGCAGCATATGCCAACATGAAGTATGGACCAAACACGTGTGTCACTGTTAACCGTTGTACTCATACATTTGTGTTCTGCCGTTTGCCTTGCTTTTTAAATGACTTGTTCTTCAGTGTACTATCGTTTTGCAAGAGAAAATCTATGAAAAGTACAAAAACTGTTAGTAACTGGTCAGCAGGGAAGGTGCTAGCCCAAACTTCAGTGCCTGCCTAACCACTTTGTCCATAACCAGGGGCGTGGACTCGGCCACTCGGCTTGCTTGGCCCCACCTCACACCGGCTGAATGTTTTTCCCTTTCTTCTCTTGAAATGAGGAAGCTCTCCAAGGGGCTGGCCTGAGGATGTCACAAGCCTGAAGGTGGAACAGATTTCTCAAATGCGGCTCTAGCTGAACTCCTGGCATTTGACATGCTCTCTGCCACCAGATCCCACCCAACCAGACCACCCAGTCTTGACATTGACGTCCAGAATGTGCTCCGGTGGCGATGAGCAGGAGTTTTCTCCTGTGTCACAGTGTCTGTATCCACTTCTGCATTCACATGCTGCTGAACGTTGTGAGTGTCTGCTGCGCTCACATCCCGCTGTGCTTCTCTCCAACCAAAATGTACCTGTCGCCACGGCCAGTGTAAAAGACTCTCAACGCTCAGCTGCCTCCGTGGTTTCAAATAAATCTCTGTGGAAACCTTCCTGCGGCTGTGGTCCCATCCATTGTTGTTGCTGAGCCTCGTGCACTCCGGCCACCCTGCTCTGGGGCTCACTCTGTGGGTGCTGTCCAGTCTGGAGGTGTGGGTGAGTTTCCAGCTGTCTAGACCTCAAAGAAAGATGCAGTCTGGAGACCAAAGTGAGCTGCTGCTCACCACAGACTCTGAGCACAGCAAGTGGGCTGCGACCATCTTAAAAAAAAAAAAAACCAAACCTGCTGCCATTGGGTTGATGCCGACTCATGGCAATCCCATGTGTATCAGAGTAGAACTGCTCCATAGGGTTTTCAGTGCTGTAATCTTAGAGAATTAGATCACCAGGCCTTTCCCCCATGGTGCCACTGGGTGGACTTAACCTCCAACCTTCTGCTTAGTAGCCAAGCACAAGCTATATGTGCCACTCAGGAACCTGTGGCCTTCTAGTCCCCTTCTAGTCCCCTTTATGTTCTTTGGATCTGCCCTAACTGTGGTTGATGTACTTTCCAAATAAGAACAAAGAGGACTTCGGGCACATACAGCCAGGTAAAGCCTCTCCTGCGGCCCACAAGTGACCTGCACAATCTGCAGCAGCCAGTGAGGGGAGTAGCTGGGTGTCCTTCCCACCAGCCCTCGTCCCGGGGTTGACCCCCCTCAGCCTGCCTCTGCGGGCTGCAGCCTCACCTGCATCCCCCATTCAGGAGCTCTCACTTTATCCCTGTGGAAAGAGGGCAGATACAGTCATAGGGCACAGGCCTGTATGTGTGAGCACCAGGGAGAGCATCACCACCCCAATGGACACTAACCTCTTGGGCAGGCACACCCGAAACAACCCCTTCTCTGGGGATAAAGGCTGATGGGTCTGGCTGAGGGCCTTGGGCACCACTGAGAAACAGCCTGGTGGATGGCTGGGCTGCACCCACCTGGTTTTCCTTGAGCACCAAGGCTGTATGCAGACAATTCTGTCTGTTCACTGGTTTTCTCACACCTGTCCCCGAACTCACGCAAAGGTAAAATGGTGTGATTTAGAAGTTTTATCAAACCACTGCAAGAATGCCAGGTGTGTTGCTTACACTCCTAATCTTCAGCAAGTGTAAAACTAGGCCACATTTCATTGCCGTGTTTAATACTCACTGTCCCTTAGTTTTGCTTGTTCTGGCCACATGCATGGCCAGGGCAGTCCAGAGCCCCATGCACACACATGCTTGGGACCCTACAGTCATTGTTCCTCCCATCCCACCTCCCCTCCAGTTGACAAAGTTAATCTCAAGGGTAGAATTTTTAAGAACCACATTCTCAAATAGTAGGAAAAGAGCCTGCTGCTAAAGGTCAAGGTGAGCTTGTTGACAGCCCCAGTCATATTTATTTTAAAATAAATGTTCCTGCTCCCTGTAGGCGCCTCGTGGCTCATAGGGAGGGGAAGCAGGGTCTGCTCACGGCAGTTCCTGCTCCTTTATGAAGGCGACTGGCCTGCATGCTCTGGCCTGGCCTAGTGAAACCTCTGAGCCAGCTGTTCGAGAACTTCAATTAGCTTCTCCTCTTCAGCCAGTGAGAAGAGGTCCTAGCAAGAGGCAAGTGTGTAAAAACGGGTTTCCGACGTAAAGGTGAGGGTAAAACAAAGATGTGTGAGCCGCAGCACTGTGGACCAGCCTCTGACCTGTTACTTCTCGGGCCCAGGTCAGCCATGTCACAGACGCCTGGCGGAGGGGAGGCAGGAGGGGCCACGAGAGTTAGGTGTAGAGCCTGCCCTCAAGGGTCTCACGCTAACAAGGCCCCGCAGATCAGTGTTAAGCACCACTACAGAAGGGAGACCTAGTAGGGCAGAGAAGAACCAGTTGCTGTCGAGTAGACTCCAACTCATGGTAGCCCCATGTGTGTCAGCGTACAGCTGTGCTCCACAGTGCTTTCAATGGCTAATGTTTGGGAAATAGATCGCCAGACCCTTCTTCTGAGACACCTCTGGATGGACTCAAACCACCAACCTTTCTTCTTAGCAGCTGAGTGTGGTACCTTTGCACCAAAGTCCCCCAGGGACTCCTGGAGGCAAGCGAAAAGAAGTTAAAGCTGAGTTTTGAGGGAGTCGCAGACATTCTCTGGGTGGCTGGGGGGAGGGGAGAGGGGCATTCAAACACAGGTAACAGTATAGGTGGGAGTTTGGGGACAGGAGAGTGAGGCATGTTTGGTCAGGCAGGTGATAGCCGGGGCTGGATTGTGGCATGTGTGGGAGATGAGTGGGAGGATCCACTCCAGAGAACACCAGAGCTCTATAACCTCTAGAGCAAGGGTGGATGTCGTCAATGATGGGAACGGATGCGGAGAAGACCCTGGCTTCTGCCCAGGAAAAGCATCACTTCCTTATGCTGCCTACTATCACGCCTGCCTTCTCTCCTCAGTACTTGATCCTTTAAGAGTTCCACTGAGATAAAGAACAAAAACGCAACAGATACTGCTTCCAAAAATAGAAAGGAAAGCAGAGTCATAGTTACTCCCTTCACACCACTGCCTTGCACTGCCCCTGTTCCGCCTGGGACTGGGACCATCTTTCATCCCCAAAGTGAGGCTTGCCTCCACTGTGCCCATAGGTGCCATCCTTGCCCAGAATTTTGATTCTAGGGGATTTCTGTACTCAGAGGACCCGCCAAGTTTAGAAAGCTAAACAGGAAGGAGAAAAGGGCAGTAGGAGTGTTGGGGTGATGTAGTCGGGGGACAAAGCACTTTGCAGAACCAACCCCAGGGCAGAGGAAGGAGCCCTGTCACAGTCACAGGAAGGGAAGAAAACCACCCCACATTTCAGGGCAGGAGAGGCTGCCTCCAGAGGCTGAGCTCCCTGCCACCCAGCACTGTGGTTTAGGGACAGGTTGGCAGCTGCCTACAGAGATGGGAAGTAAGTTACCATGGAAGAACCGTATGCTGGGGTGCACGGTGGCTGCAGAGGACGGGGTGAGCCACAGTGCCGTGTCCACTGCCTGCACCACTGAGCAAAGTCTGTCCTTCATCCTGGCATGGAAGCCTGGCATCAACAGCTTCACAGCTGGGAGATGATGGGGACAGTGAACAGGGACAAGTTGATTATGATGGTATTCTGGATTAAAGGAATTTGGGGTGGTTGGCATCTTTTTTAATACCAAAAAAAAAAAAAAACCCGTTTATCACAAAATGGAATGTGATCATGCTGGGGGAATGATCTGCCTCTACACCTCCCATCCAGGCTCCCTATGTAAGGGCCTTGGGCCCAGAGCGTTCTCTGATGAGGAGGCTGAGAATTGGGTTACATTCTTTCTCCCAGTTCGCTCTCCTTACCAGAGAGGCCTTCCCCTGTTCTGGGCATGCAGTAACTGTCTCTGACTGTTGCACATGCCCAGGCAGCACACAGCACCTGGCTGACCCAAATTCTGTATCTTCCTGGTGGGGAGGGAATGGAGTCTCTCATACTAGGGTACAAGAAGGAGAGCATGCCAGATTGTAAGAGCCAGCCTCAAGGGGTGGGCTGAAGGCCAAACATGAGCACCCTCATGCAGTCCGCCAGTTCACTACAGTTTGCATTCTTATGTCAGCCCCTGCCATGGAGCCACTATTGTCCACCACCACTATAAAACCTCTTTCTGCCCTCTTCAGGGTGCAGAGATCTGCTTTGGTCCTTTTGCCACCTAGAACTCGCCTTGTTGTAAGTCTACGTAATAGACTTCTTCGCTGCCACCCTGGAGTTGCCTGCCTTTCTTTGGTCTCTCAGCAGCTTCCATTTTTGGAGGCAAATTTCACTTTACTGGCCCATGCCTGGACAATTGGCAAGCCAGCCAGGAGACCGAAGAATGGTGAGTGGGAGTAAGGCCTCTGTAGGGGGAAATACTGGTCAGCCAGCAACCTCCATGTGGGGAGGTCTGGCCAGTGTGCTTTTTTACAGGGGAAATCCCAGGTTGGCTAGTGTTATGGATTGCACTGTGTCCCCCAAAAATGTGTGTCAACTTGGCTAGGCCATGATTCCCACTATTGTGTGATTATCCACCATTTTGTCATCTGATGTCATTTTCATATGTGTTGTGAATTCTACATCTATGGTGTTAATGAGGCAGGGTTAGAGGCACTTATGTTAATGAGGCAGGACTCAATCTACAAGATGAGGTTGTATCTTGAATCAATCTCTTTTGAGATAGAAAAGAGAGAATCAGGCAGAGAGTGGGAGCCTCATATCACCAAGAAAACAGCGCTGGAAGCAGAGCACATCCTTTGGACTCGGGGTTCCTGCACTGAGAAGCTCCTACCCGAGGGAAGATTGATGACAAGGAGCTTTCCCTAGAACCAACATAGAAAGTCTTCCCGTGGAGCTGGCGCCCTGGATTCAGACTCCTAGCCTACTAGACTGTGGGAGAATAAATTTCTCTTTGTTAAAGCCATCCACTTTTGGTACTTCTGTTGTAGCAGCACTAGGCAGCTAAGACAGCCAGCGATCCTCATGTGGGGAGTTCTGGCCATGTTGTAGGCAGATGTGCCCCTTCATAAGTGTGGAAAAGAAGCTAGGAAAGCAGTAGCGGCTGTGGGATGGCAGCTACTCTGAGCTGTTTGGCTACTGAAGCCCAGCTAGCTGCTGAAGTGTGCATAAGAGCTCCCCAGGAAGAATTACAGTTAGAAAAAGATGTGCAGCAGTCAAGTGTGGACATGACTGATGTATCAAGCAGCCTGGTCCACGAACAGGATGAACAACTAGAAATGCTCACTTGCTGGTTTGTAGAGATGGGAGATTCAAAGGCTAGGGAAACAATCCCCCAGCCATTGCTCAAAGCTGTCCAACAATGGGACTGGAGATAGTTGGAGGAGATAAGCAGGTCCCTGGGGCTGAGAACACCCTGTACATAGCAAGAGTTAGAACAGCAGGGAAAAAAAAAAAAAAGGAGCAAAAAGTCCTTCAAGATAACTTGTGTTGAGCAGCCTTGAAGAGACCTTGGAGGCCTGCTCTGGAATTCTCTGCTAACTGACCCCGCCAAGATAACCAAGCAACAACATAGTCGCAACTGGACCCATGCTTGCACTTGGTATGGTGGAGGCGTGGCTCCACAGGTGTCTAAGGGCTCTACCAACTTTGCTCAGACCTTCTGACTTTGAGAAATAATTAGGAGTGAGGATTAAGCCTCGGTCCCTCTGTCACCTGGGAGGACCAAAGGCCTTAGGTTACAATTAGAGCTCAATGAGGAAATGAAAATCTTGGGTTTTTAGATACCGTTGCACAGGTGACTGTGATCTCTGTAACACCTAGCACCAAGATGAGGAAAACTTTTGGGTCTGAGGTCACCATCACTGAGACCCTTGCCCCAGCCTGACTACGGATAAGTCCCTTCAGGGCCCCTACAAACCCCTGTTGTATGTATTGATGATGTTGTTGTGTTAACGTACACTTCTGTAAGTGTTTGCCTCCAGGTCTTGATGGGAATTGCTGCAGTTAGGGGCATTTTAGTGGGGTACACAGAAACTGTGACATTGGCGATAGCTAATAGCCTGGCCATTCAATCTGGCCACTGACATGTAAAGACCCTCAGGCTGACATGTAAAGAAAGCCTCTAGGTGAGACAGCTGGACAAACAAACAAAAAAATCAGTTCTGCTCCTGATAAGCTTTTGTTACTTGTGTGGATGGTCACCAGAAAGGCCCTGTGCTGAGAGGCGAAAACAACCAACGAGCAGGCCGTTCCAACTGACTTCAGAGACTGAAGCATCCTCTGCTCCGGAGCAAAGAGATGTGCAACTGACCCCCTCCTGGATCTAAGAGAGGATAGGCCGTGGAGAGTCACACACCGTCCTAGGCTGGGTCTACATGCATAGACTGCCACTGCCATCACAAAACGCCGAACAATAGAAAAGCTGACCTGCCTGTGAGACCCTGGCCAAGGCTAACACCTGCCCAGGGACAGATTCCTGAGCCAACAGGCCAGGGCATTCCCAGCAGGTAAATCATATTGGGGCCTCTTATCCTGTACAGAGGCATCCTCTGGATCTTGAATGTGCTCTTCATGCTCTCTGTCACCCCCAAGCCACAGGGGCAACTGAGCACTTAAGTGGACAGGCTTGAACGGCTGATGAGAGGGGGCAAGACAACCCCAGCCTGAACTAAACATCTAAGACAGGCAGTCCGGGGTCTCGATGCAGCAGTCCCTGCAAGGGCGTTTCTCATTTGTGCCGTTTGTTAGATTAAACTGTCTATGTTATAAAATGTGTTTCTTCTGTATACGACTGTCTCTGACAAAAGCTCTGGGTTCCCACAGAAGTCACTGCCTCAAGACTAGGACAGACAGCCTGGGTGGCTATACCTGGGACCCTCACCTTGAGTCCCACGGAAGATAGGGGAGGGGAGGGGGGATTGTTAATGTTGTCTCGTTTTCTCCCCAGATTATCTCACGATGATGGACAGGCCTCTCATCCATGGGCCCCAATGATACAGGCTTTTGTTAGAGCCACCGATCAGACCGACTGTTGGCTCTGTCAGCATCTGAACTAAGATAATAAATCATCTCCCCACATTTTTCCAGCTGATCTGTCAACAAGGAGGACATCTCATAGACCAAATGTATGTATAACCTGGTGTGCTGAGGAGATGACATGGTAAATGAGTACAGTCAACTCCTGTTATGAATTGTGTCCCCCCAAAATGTGTTTACTTGCCTAGGCCATGATTCTCACTATTGTGTGGTGGTTCTCCATTTCATGATCTGATGTAATTTTCCTATGTTTTATAAATCCTAATCTATGTGATGTTAATGAGGCAGAATTAGAAGCAGTTATATTGACGAGGCAGGATGAAATCAACAGGATTAGTTTGTATCTTAAATCAATCTCTTTTGAGATATAAAAGAGAGATGTGAACAGACAGGAGAGGGACCTCACTACCACCAAGAAAGAAGAACCCGGAGTGAAGCGTGTCCTTTGGACCCAGGGTCAGAGTGCTGAGAAGCTTCTAGGCCAGAGGAAGATTGATGACAAGGACCTTCCCCCAAAGTTGACATAGAAAGCCTTCCCCTGGAACTGGCACCCTGAATTCAGGTTTCTAGCCTCCAAACTGTGAGAGAATAAACTTCTGTTTGTTAAACCATCCACTTGTGGTCTTTCTGTTACAGCCGCACTAGATAACTAAAACAACTCCACTATTCATGGAAAACATCTTCTGAAGCATGAAAGCTGCCTGTGGGGAGCGCTCCAACTTTAGAAGGAAATTTCTTTCTCTATGTTAAAAATATAAGTAGATGGCATGGGCCTGGATGGTTTGACTCTGAGAATGGTACTGAGTTTGACATTACTGTGGACATGGAGAACTTGTAGAATATGACCAGATGGTCCAGTGTACATTAACTGACTACACCAAGTCTGGATTAGCCTGGTCTGGCTATGAGTCGGAATCGACCAGATGGCAGTGGGGATTTTTTTTTTTTTTTTTTTGGTTTGGCAATGTAAGACCTTGTTCAATTGTGCTGAGAAAGAGAGCTTTTGTATTACTTGTACTGAAGTGTGTCCTGTTCACATACTGTGCCATATTGGGAGAAATATGCTGTTTTACATCAACGAATCAGGGCATGTTATACATACATAAGACTGGACAGATGCAGCTGTGTGATGCGTTCATTTGGCTTAGATTAAGCCACAACTGGGGTAACTGGTTGGGATCTCTCCTCCGAGCAGGCCTGATCAACCTTCTGGAGATAGTGCTACTAGTAACCCTCATTAAATGCTGCTTCGAATGACAGATATAACATCCACCAGAGTTATGCACCAAACCACATATATAGCTCAGCGTCCAGAATAGGTGATAGGCATACCAGGACTAGGTACTGCTCTGCTTCTGTTTCTGGCACCCTGATGGGCATCGAGGGGTGGATTGTTGGGGGAATGGTCTGCCTTTACGCCTCCCATCTGAGCTGCCTAAGTAAAGGCCTTGGGCCCAGAGCGTTCTCTGATAAAGAAGCCTCCTCTGTCCTGGCTCCTTCTCCTTATCAGAGAACCCTTCCCCCTCTCCTGGGCACACAGTGACTGTCTCTGTCTCTTGCACATGCGCCTGCACCACACAGCCTCTTTCTGACCCAGCTTCTCCACCTGTTCCTGGTGGGGAGGGAATGGAGCCTCTTGTGCTGTGGTCCAAGATGAAGCACGCCAGATTGTAAGAACCAGCCTCAGGGAGTGGACTGAAGGGGAAACGGGCTTTGTGAGGCCAAACGTGAGCACCCTCATGCAGTCCCCCAGTTCACTACAGTTTGCATTCTTATGTAAGCCCCTGGCGTGGAGTCACTATTGTCCACTACCACCATAAAACCTCTGCCTTCCCATTGCAGGGCGCGGAGATTTGCTTTGGTCCTCCTGCTACCCAGAATTCATTTTGTATGTAAGTTTTGCTAATAAACTTAACTTGCTGCCACCCTGGAGTTGCCTACCTCTTTTTTTGGTCTCTCGGCACCCTCCATTTTTGGAGGCAGATTTCATGTTACTGGTCCATGCCTGGACAGATCATAAACTCTGTATTTCAAAATAACATTTATCCAAGCTGTTTGGAAGAGATTGCAAAGAACCTTGTCATAAAGGCCCTAATGCCCCCTGCCACTTGGGTGCTAAGTGCTGCTCTGCTGGATGTCCTGTCCACAGGGCCCTCAGACCAGCCCATCCCCTGAGGAAAAAATTATCTCAGAGCTTTGAGGAAGCACGCCTCACCCCCCCCACCCCCACCCGCCTTCCCCTCCTAAGAAACAGGGCTCTAATGAGGTGTGGGCCTTACGCTGAGGCCAGGAAGGTTAAACCCTCAGACTGGATTCCTGCTTTAGCGATCTCTCTAAAATTATTCTAATCTCTATGAGGATCCTCGATGTTAGTTTCTTGGACTGTTTTCATATTCTTTTTAGAGAGCAGTGTAGTAAGGGAGCCCTGGTGGCATAGTGGTTAAGAGCTTGGCTGCTAACCAAAAGGTCGGCAGTTCAAATCCACCAGCCATTCCTTGGAAACCCTATGGGGCAGTTTTGCTCTGTCCTATAGGGTCACTATGAGTCGGAATCGATTCGACAGCAACAGGTTTGGCTTTTTTGGTAGTAAAAAAAAAAGCCTCTGCTTAGCTTTTTTTTTTTTTTTTAACCTCTTCTGCCAGGCTGTTTGCCTTGTCCTCCCCCTGGACCCCTGCACCCGGGGCTACACAGAGGTGGTGGTCACCTGGCACAGCCTGCCCACTCGCCCACTCCCTCGTCCACTCACAGCCTACCCAAATCCAGGCAGGACTGGCCTTGTGATTTGGCTGCAGGCAAAACCCCCATCTTCCCGTAGACCTCAGGGAACACGCTCGCTAAGTTGAGCACATTGGGAAACAAAATAGTTCTCTTGTGAAGCTAAAGAAAGAAACCAGAGAAAACAACGTTTGGAAGCCTTACTGAGATCATAGAATTTTAGAGATAGGAGTCATCTAATCTAGGGCTCTCTCTCTCTCTCTCTCTCTCTCTGTTTAATAAAAAATATTTTTTTCTTTTTACAGAAGTCACGATTGTTTATTGTGAAAAAATTAGGAAATACTGATGAGCAAAAAGAAAGCATTTAAAAACCCCTGTCCTACAATACTAGAGGAGTAGCAGAACTTGACCAAGGCAAGATCATGGAAGCTTCATAGACACATCCAAACTCCCTGAGGGACTGATTAGTGGGCTGAGGGCTGGGGACCATGGTCTTGGGGAACATCTAGCTCAACTGTCATAACATAGTTTATGAAGAAAATGTTCTACCTCCTACCTTGGTAAGTAGCATCTGTGGTGTTAAAGCTTGTGAGTGGCCATCTAAGGTATTTCACTGGTCTTACTTGGTCAGGAACAAGGGAGAATGAAGAAAACCAAAGACACAAGGCAAAGATTAGACCAAAGGACTAATGGACCACAGCTACCATTGCCTCCACCAGACTGAGTCCAGCACAACTAGATGGTGCCCAGCTACCACCACCAACTGCTCTGACAGGGATCACAGCAGAGGGTCCCAGACAGAGCTGGAGATAAATGTACAACAAAATTCTAACTCATCAAAGGAAAAAAAAAAAAGACCAGACTTACTGGTCTGACACAGACTGGAGAAACTCCAAGAGTATGGCCCCCAGAAACCCTTTTAACTCAGTGCTGAAAATCACTCCTGAGGTTCACCCTTCAGCCAAAGATTAGACAGGCCCATAAAACAAAATAATACACACAGCTCAACCATGTACATGAGACTAAAAGGGTATATCAGCCCAGGGGCAAGGATGAGAAGGCAAGAGGGGACAGGAAAGCTGGACGAATTGAATTGGGGAACCCAAGATGGAGAAGAGGAGAGTGTTGACACATCCTGGGGCTGGCAACCAATGTATAAAATAATATGTATATCAATGAGAAACTAATTTGCTCTGTAAACCTTCATCTAAAGCACAATAAAAAATCTATAATAATAATAAAGTACTGAAAGTAAATAAAAATCCCTGTCCTATCACCCGGAGTCTCCTGGTGCTGTGAACAGTTAATGTACTCAGATGCTAACCAAAAGGTTGAAGGTTTGAGTCTACCCAGAGGCACCTCAGAAGAAAGGCCTAGCAATCTACTTCTGAAAACCTTGTAGAGCACAGTTCTACTGCGACGCACTTGGGGTTGCCATGAGTCAGAATCAACTCAATAGCAGCTGGTTTACAGACTTAACCTAGTGGCCTCATTCATCAGCTCCCTCATCACTGGATGCTGTCGAAGTTCAGAGGGCCCACAAAGGACAGGGCCCAGCCACACCCCCACGTGCCCACCCCACGTGGCACCGTCCCCTTCCTTGGCTTTGCAGAGGACACACTGTAGATAGAAGCTCTACCTCTGAGAAGGAGGCCCCTCTTTCCAGTCCCAACATGTCCAATCTAAGTGGGTGTGGAGAAGCCCCTCAGTCCTTGCCACACTGGTTTTAGGTGGCTCCTGGGGAGAGTCAGTCCTGCAGCTGCTCAGGTGTCTTTAGATGAAGCATAGAAAATAAAGGCATGTCCCCCCAGCCAAGGTGCATGAATGAGAAACGGATGGGTTGGTGTGCACTGGCCCATCAGTCAAAACCACTTGCTGCCCCCAGGACAGGAGTGAAGAATGAAAACTGAAGGTCAGTGGTGAGGGAGTGGGCTGGCCAGCAGGCTTGCAAGACGGCACACACCCCATCTTTGTCCAGGGCACTGCAACATGTGCGGCCCCCTGGGTCGCACCTTCCTCCTCACTGGGCTTCACCATCAAGGTCTAAGCTGAACTCAGCACTCTGCTGCCCTCCACGTGGCTGAGAGTGGCAATGAACAAACCAGGCTGAGGATGAAGAAACCACATACTCCACGCTGCCTGGGCTTCCCTTGAAGTCAAATCCCCTCGGACCCCAGAGCTTTCTCCTTCACAAGTCACTTGTTTGACCCTTCTCTACTACACTTGAACTCAGCAGGGGCCGGCTGGTGTCTGCCTTGCTCACCACTGTACCTCGGGTACCCAGCACAGGGCTGGCACCTATGGGGGGTCACCAGTATTGAATTAAACTCCTGCCTTAGATACAGTATAGCAAACATTGGAAATGATTAAATAACACATGAGTTATAAGTAATAAAAATCATTAGATAACCCGCCCTTTAATTTGCACCTCAAATGTACTTGGGCTGTTGCCAGTCCCAGGGCGTTCTGATCATGCTTTTGTAAAGAACTCCGTTTCTGAGCACCATTTACAATGAGGAACTGGTTAACCCGACATCTCCTGGGGAAATGGTAAAGAAGTATGGCTCTCTCAAACGTCAGCATTTTGAGCTGAGAAATAACCACAGGATCTGGTCTGGGGGTTAGTGGAGGAGGTGGTGGGGGGAGTCCCAGAGGGCCAGTGAGCCCAACCAGGTGGATTTCAGAGCAAGAACTGTAAGGGTGGAATTCATAGGTCAAGCTTTCTAAAATCACTGTAATACACTGAGATATGGCTTGAAGCAATATAACTATACTTTCTGTTAAAAGGCGACCCAGGGTTGTTCTCATGGCACCTGTCCCCAGACTAGAGAGGGAGTAACTTCCCACCCTACTCATTCCCCCCTAGGCTGTGTGGGAGGAGGGGGACACCCTTGCTGGGCTTCCGTTTTGGTGGTCACTAGCTGCCAACCTTTTCTGTAGGATCTGAGAAATACCAAGGAGAGAGATGGCAGATTGTTTGGCTTCCCCCAGGGCGTGCTGGGCCTGAGCAGAGCTATACTAGGCTCTTGGTGAAAAGAGGGGTTTCCTCTTAGCCAGGGAATGATCTCGAGGGCTACTGTATACTAAAAACCCAAACAAGGTGCCACTGAGTTGACCTTGACTCATGGCGACCCCATGTCAGAGTAGAACTATGCCCCATAGGGCTTTCAGTGGCTGATTTTTCAGAAATAATCACCAGGCCTTTCTTCCAAGGTGCCTCTGTGTGGACTTGAACTTCCAACCTTATAATTAGCATTCAGCATGTTAACCATTTCCAACACCCAAGGACTCCACTGTGTGCTAAGGTCCAAATTAACGTGTATGCCAGAGTCAGCCTTCCTCAGGAAAGAGACCATCCGGCACATTAATAAAATGCAGTCTTGGGAAATCACCTTATTGACCTTGTTTTGTACATAGACCATATGGTTCCATTAAATGCTATCCTTTCTGATAGAGGATTGTTGAAGATTTGTTGAAAGATGAGAAGATATCTATCCAAGATGCTCACATAAGGTAGATTCTAAAAGAAAGTCACCAAGACATATTATAATCAAACTTGCCAAAACCAAAGATAAAAAGAGAATTTTAAGAGCAGCGAGGGATAAACGAAAAGTCACCTACAAAGAAGAGTCAGTAAGAATAAACTCAGACTACTCAACAGAAACCATGCAGGCAGGAAGGCAATGGGATGACTTATATAAAGCACTGAAGGAAAAAATTGCCAACCAAGAATCATATATCGAGCAAAACTGTCTCTCAAATGTGAAGGTGAAATTAGGACAGTTCCAGATAAACAGAAGTTTAGGGAATTTGTAAAAAGCAAACCAAAACTACAAGAAATACTAAAGG
Organism: Loxodonta africana; assembly: GCF_030014295.1. NCBI lineage: Eukaryota > Metazoa > Chordata > Mammalia > Proboscidea > Elephantidae > Loxodonta > Loxodonta africana. The sequence continues at coordinate 73,886,298 of NC_087358.1, forward strand.
GAGTTCTTTGCTTAGAAAATCAATAATATCAGCTATCAACCCAAGACTAGAACACTGGGCACAGCAATCAAGTGTCAACCCAGACAGGGAAATCATACAAATAAATCAAGATAAAAAAAGCTCACAACAGGGAAACAGCGATGTATTATGTAAAAGAAGACATTAAAACAAGAAAGAGGGACTAAGAAATGTAGTCATAGATCTTTCATATGGAGAGGAAGACAAGGTGATATAAAGACATAAAAGATAGGTTTAAACTTAGAAAAATAGAGATTAATATTAAGGTAACCACAAAGGAGACTAACTATCCTACTCATCAAAATAAAATACAAGAAAAAAATAGAGACTCAGCAGAAACAAAATCAACAACAACATATAAGAGGAAAAGACAATATATAAACTACTTAACACAAAAAATTAAGTGGGAAAAAGAAACTGTCAAAAACACATAAAAAAAAGACATCAAAATGACAGCACTAAACTCATACCAATCTAAAATAATTACACTGAATGTAAATGGAATAAATGCACCAATAAAGAGAGTGGCAGAGTGGATAAAGAAATCACTATCCGTCTATACGCTACATACAAGAGACACACCTTAGACTTAGAGGCACAAAAAAACTAAAGTTCAAAGGATGGAAAAAAAAATATATATCAAGCAAACGACAATCAGAAAAGACCAGGAGTGGCAGTATTTCTGACAAAATAGACTTTTAAGTTAAATCTACCACAAAGGACAAGGAAGGACACTATATAATGATTAAAGGGACAATATACCAGGAGGATATAATCATATTAAATATTTACACACCCAATGACAAGGCTACAAGATACATAAAACAAACTCCAACAGCATTGAAAAGTGAGACAGAAAGCTCCACAATTATAGTAGGAGACTTCAACACACCGCTTTTGGTGAACGACAGACATCCAGAAAGAAGCTCAATAAACAGAAGATCTAAATGCCACAATCAACCAACTTGACTTCATAGACATATACAGAACACTCCCCCCAACAGCAGCCAAGTATACTTTCTTTTCTAGTGCACATGGAACATTCTCTAGAATAGGCCACATATTAGGTCATAAAGCAAGCCTTAGCAGAATCCAAAACACTGAAATATTACAAAGCATCTTCTCTGACCATAAGGCCATAAAAGTGGGAATCAATAACAGAAAAAGCAGGGAAAAGAAATCAAACACTTGGAAACTGAACAATACTTTCCTCAAAAAAGACTGGATTATAGAAGACATTAAGGATGGAATAAAGATATTCAGAGAATCCAATGAGAATGAAAACACTTCCTATCAAAACCTTTGGGACACAGTGAAAGCAGTGCTCAGAGGTCAATTTATATCAAGAAATGCGCACATACAAAAAGAGAAAGAGCCAAAATCAAAGAATTATCCCTACAACTTGAACAAATAGAAAGAGAGCAACAAAAGAAACACTCGGGCACCAAAAGAAAGCAAATAATAAAGATTAGAGCAGAATTAAATGGAATAGACAACAGAAAATCAACTGAAAGAGTTAACAAGACCAAAAGCTGACTCTTTAAAAAAAATTAACAAAATTGATAAACCACTGGCCAAACTGACAAAAGAAAAACAGGAGAGGAAGCAAATAACCCAAATAAGAAATGAGATGGGCAATATTACAACAGACTCAACTGAAATTAAAAGAATCATATCAGATTACTATGAAAAAAATTGTACTCTAACAAATTTGAAAACCTAGAAGAAATGGATGAATTCCTAGAAACATACTACCTACATAAACTAAAACAAAGAGCGGTAGAACAACTAAATAAACCCATAACAAAAGGAGAGACTGAAAACGTAATCCAAACACTCGCAACAACAACAAAAAAAGCCCTGGCCCAGGCGGCTTCATAGCAGAGTTCTACCAAACGTTCAGAGAAGAGTTAACGCCACTACTACTAAAGGTATTTCAGAGCATAGAAAAGGATGGAAAACTTCCAAACTCATTGTATGAAGCCAGCATATCCCTGATACCAAAACCAGGTAAACACTCCACAAAAAAAGAAAATTACAAACCTATATCCCTCATGAACTTGGATGCAAAAATCCTCAACAAAATTCTAGCCAATAGAATTCAATACCATATCAAAAAAATAGTTCACCATGACCAAGTGGGATTCATACCAGGTATGTGAGGATGGTTCAACATTAGAAAAATGATTAATGTAATCCATCATATAAAGAAAACAAAAGCCAAGAACCACATGATTTTATCAATCAGTACAGAAAAGGCATTTGACAAAGTTCAACACCCATTCATGATAAACACTCTGAGCAAAACAGGAATAGAAGGAAAATTCCTCAACATAATAAAGGGCATTTATACAAAGCCAACAGCCAACATCATCCTAAGTGGAGAGAGCTTGAAAGCATTCCCCTTGAGATCAGGAACCAGACAAGGATGGCCTTTATTGCCACTCTCATTCAACATTATGTGCTGGAGGTTCTAGCCAGAGCAATTAGGCTAGCTAAAGAAATAAGGGACATCCAGATTGGTAAGGAAGAAGTAAAAGTATCTCTGCAGATGACATGATCTTATACACAGAAAACCCTGAAGAAAACTACTGAAATTAATAGAAGAGTTCAGCAAAGTTTCTGGATACAAGATAAACATACAAAAATCAGTTGGATTCCTCTACACCAACAAAAAGAACATCAAAGAGGAAATCAATGCCATTTACAGTACCCCCAAGAAGATAAAATACTTAGGAATAAATCTTACCAGAGATGTAAAAGACCTATACAAACAACATTACTGCAACAAACCAAAAGAGACATAAGTGGAAAAGCATACCTTGCTCATGGATAGGAAGATTTAACACTGTAAAAACGTCTATTCTACCAAAAGCCATTTATAGACACAATGCAATTCCGATTCAAATTCCAGCGACATTTTTTAATGAGATGGAGAAACAAATCACCAGCTTCATATGGAAAGGGAAAAGGCCCAGTATAAGTAAAGTGTTACTGAAGAAGAAGAACAAAGTGGGAGGCCTCACACTACCTGATTTTAGAACCTATTATACTGCCACAGTAGTCAAAACAGCCTGGTACTGGTACAACGACAGATACATGGACCAATGGAACAGAATTGAGAATCCAGACATAAATCCATCCACATATGAGCAGCTGATATTTGACAAAGGCCCAAGTCAGTTAAATGAGGAAAAGACAGTCTGTTTAACAAGTGGTGCTGGTATAACTGGATATCCATCTGCAAAAAAAATGAAACGACCCATACCTCACTCCATGCACAAAAATGAGCTTAAAATGGACCAAAAAAAAAAAAAAACCCTAATATAAAATCTAAAATGATAAAGATCATGGAAGAAAAAATAGGGACAATGCTAGGAGCCCTAATACATGGCATAAATAGTATACAAAACATTACTAACAATGCAGAAGAAAAACTAGATAACTGGGAGCTCCTAAAAATCAAACACCTATGCTCATCCAAAGACTTCACCAAAAGAGTAAAAAGATTACCTGCAGACTGGGAAAAAGTTTTCAGCTATGACATTTCTGATCAGCATCTGATCTCTAAAATCTACATGATACTGCAAAAACTCAACTATAAAAAGATAACCCAATTAAAAAATGGGGAAAGGGTATGAACACACACTTCACTAAAGAACACATTCAGGTAGCTAACAGATACATGAGGAAATGCTCACGATCATTAGCCATTAGAGAAATGCAAATCAAAACTACAATGAGATTTCATCTCACTCCAACAAGGCTGGCATTAATCCAAAAAACACAATAAATTTTGGAGAGGCTGTGGAGAGACTGGAACACTTCTACACTGCTGGTGGGAATGTAAAATGGTACAACCACTTTGGAAATCGATTTGGCACTCCCTTAAAGAGCTAGAAATAGAACTACCATAAAATAAAAAAAATAGGATCCAGCAATCCCACTCCTTGGACTATATCCTAGAGAATTAAAAGCCTTTACACAAACAGATATATGCACACCCATGTTCACTGTAGCACTGTTTACAATAGCAAAAAGATGGAAGCAACCAAGGTGCCCATCAACGGATGAATGGATAAATAAATTACAGTATATTCACACAATGGAATACTACACATGGATACAGAACAATGATGAATCCGTGGAACATTTCATAGTATGGAGGAACCTGGAAGGCATTATGCTGAGTGAAATTAGTTGCAAAAGAACAAATATTGTATAAGACCACGATTATAATAACTGGAGAAACAGTTTAAAGAGAGATAAAAAATATTCTTTGACGGTTATGAGAGGGAGGAAGGGAGGAAGAGAGGTTTTCACTAATTAGATAGCAGATAAGAATTATTTTAGGTGAAGGGAAAGACAACGCAATACAGGCAAGGTCAGCACAACTGGACTGAACTAAAAGCAAAGAAATTCCCTGAATAAACTGAACACTTCGAAGGCCAGCATGGCAGGGGTGGGGGTTTGGGGACCATGGTTTCAGGGGACGTCTAAGTCAACTGGCATGATAAAATCTGTTAACATTCTGCATCCCACTTTGGAGAGTGGCGTCTCTGGGTCTTAAAAGCTAGCAAGCGGCCATCTAAGATTCATCAATGGGTCTCAATCCACCTGGAGCAAAGGAGAATGAAGAACACCAAAGACACATGGTAATTCTGAGCCCAAGAGACAGAAATGACCACATAAACCAGAGACTACATCAGCCTGAGATCAAAAGAGCTAGATTGTTCCCGGCTACAACCCATGACTGCCCTGACAGAGAACACAACAGAGAACCCCTGAGGGAGCAGGAGATCAGTGGGATGCAGACCCCAAATTTTCGTAAAAAGACCAGACTTAATGGTCCGACCGAGACTAGAAGGACCCCGGAGGTCATGGTCACCAGACCTTCTGTTAGCCCAAGAAAGGAACCATTCCCAAAGCCAATTCTTCAGACAGGGATTGGACTGGACTATGGGACAGAAAATGATACTGGTGAAGAGTGGGCTTCTTGGATCAAGTAGACACATGAAACTATGTTGGCATCTCCTGTCTGGAGGAGAGATAAGAGGGTGGAGGGGGTCAGAAGCTGGCCGAATGGACACAAAAATAGAGAGTGGAGGGAAGGAGTGTGTGTGTTGTCTCATTAGGGGGAGAGCAATTAGGGTATATAAATAATAGCAAGGTGTATATAAATTTTTGTATGAGAGACTGACTGGATTTGTAAACTCTTACCGAAAGCACAATAAAAAAAAATTTTTTTTTTAATGCTATCCTTTCTGACTGTAGATCATTGCATTCAGTTCTGAACCAAAATTCTACTGAGGAGACTTATCCATGATAAAGGTGATAGAAATTTGCAAACAAAAATAAGATTCCCTCCCGTGTTATCTTGGCTGCCTTTCTGCTACTTTTGCATTTCATCATCATTTGTGTTTGTTGTGATTTTTAAAAGTTCTTCATAAACTGAAGAGCTTGAAAGTTTACATGAGGTAAAATAAGTATGGTGGCCACGATTTTCTAACATAACTACCGAAGAAAAGGGTTTCTCTCTCAACGAACTACACAAAATTAACTCTATAATGAATTCACTTGACATCTTTCACTTTTGTTCATCACTTTATTAAAAAAAAAAAAAAAAACCTGCTGCCATCGAGTCGATTCCAACTCATAATGTCCCTATAGGACAGAGCAGAACTTCCCCACAGCATTTCCAAGGAGCACCTGGTGGATTCCAACTGTCAAACTTTTGGTTAGCAACCGAACTCTTAACCACCATGCCACCAGGGTTTCCAACAATTTATAGTGCAGTTAATATATTCTTTTTTTTTTCATTTATTATACTTTAGATAAAGGTTTCCAGAACAGACTACCTTCTCATTAAATGATTAGTACACATACTGTTTTATGACAACTGGTTAACAATCCCACAACATGTCAACACCCTCCCCTTCTCAACCTTGGGTTTCCTATTACCAGCCTTCCTGTCCCCTCCTGCCTCCTAGTCGTTGCCCCCGGGCTGGTGTGCCCTTTTAGTCTCGTTTTGTTTTATGGGCCTGTCTAATCTTTGGATGAAGGGTGAACCTCAGGAGTGACTTCATTACTCAGCTAAAAGGGTGTCTGGGGACCTATACTTTCGGGGTTTTTCCAGATTCTGTCAGGCCAGTACATCTGGTCTTTTTTTGTGAGTTAGAATTTTGTAGATTTTTCTCCAGCTCTGTCCAGGACCCTCTATTGTAATCCCTGTCAGAGCAGTCAGTGGTGGTAGCCAGACACCATCTAGTTGTACTGGACTCAGTCTGGTGGAGGCCATGGTAGATGTGGTCCATTAGTCCATTGGACTAATCTTTCCCTTGTATCTTTAGTTTTCTTCATTCTCCTTTGTTGCAAACGGGGTGAAACCAGTATTTAGATGGCTGCTTATAGGGTTTTAAGACCCCAGACGCTACTCACCAAACCAGAATGCAAAAAAATTTCTTTATAAACTATATTACGCCATTTGAGCTAGATGTTCCCTGAGACTATGGTCCCCACAGCCCTCAGCCCAGTAGTTCGGTCCCTCAGGGAATTTGGATGTGTCCCTGGAGCTTCCATGACCTTGCCTTGGACAAGCTGTGCTGGCTTCCCCAATATTGTGTGCTGTCCTAGCCTTCACCAAAGGTACCACTTATCTATTGTTTATTTAGTGCTTTTCCATCTGCACTGCACCCCTCCCTCATAACCATCAAAGATTGTTTCTTTTGTGTGTAAACATTTTTTGTCCTTTTGCGATTGACTTATTTCACTCAGCATAATGCCCTCCAGATTCATCCATGTAGTGAGATGCTCCCCAGATTCATCATTGTTCTTTATCATTTTGTAATGCTCAGTTATATACCATAGTTTGTACATTCATCTGTTGATGGGCATCTAGGTTGTTTCCATCTTTTTGGCATTGTGAACAATGCTGCAATGAATGTGGGTGTGCATGTGTCTATTCATTTCTCTAGGATATATTCTAGGGATTGCTGGATCATATAGTATTTCTATTTCTAGCTCTCTAAGGAAGTGCCATATTGTTTTCCAAAATGGTTGTATCACTTTGCGTTCCCACCTGCATAAGATTTCCAATCTCCCTGCAGCCTCTCCAACATTTGTTATTTTCTGTTTTTTGGTTTCTGCCAGTATGCTGGGGTGAGATGGTATCACATTCTGGTTTTGATTTGCATTTTGCTAATGGCTAGTGATCGGGAGCATTTCCTCATGTATATGTTAGCTGCTTGAATGTCTTCTTTTGTGAGGTGTCTGTTCATTTCCTTTACCCATTTTTTAATTGGATTGTCTTTTTGTTGTAGAAACCCAACAAATCAAACCCATTGCTGTTGAGTTGATTCCGACTCATAGCAACCCTGTAGGACAGAGTAGAACGTGCCCTATATGGTTTGCAAGGAGCGCCTGGTGGATTTGAACTGCCAACCTTTTGGTTAGCTGCTGTACCTCTTAACCACTACGCCACCAGGGTTTCCGTTTGTTGCAGAGGTTTTAGATTTTCCTGTAGATTTTAGGGAGTAGACATTTGTCAGATTTGTAATAGCCAAAAAATTTTTCCCAGTCTGTAGGTTCTCTTTTTACTCTTTGGTGAAGTCTTTTGATGAGCGTAAGTCTTTAATTTTTAGAAGATCCCAGTTATCTAGCTTAACTTCTGGAGTTTGTTTGTTGTTGGTTTGGTTTGTATGCAGTCAATGCCTTGTTATTAAGCCTCTAGTGTTGACCCTATTTTTTTTACTATGATTTTTGTAGTTTTTGGCTTTATATTTAGGTCTTTGATCCATTTTGAGTTAGTTTTTGTGTATGTTGCAAGGTATGTGTCCTGTTCCATTTTTTTGCAGATGGACATCCAGTTTTGCTAGCATCATTTGTTAAAAAGACTGTCTTTTCCTCATCTGATGGACTTTGGGCCCTTGTCAAAGATCAGGTGACCAGAGGTGGATGGATTTACATCTGGGTTTTCAATTCTGTTCCCTTGGTTAATGTATTTGTTCTTGTACCAGTACCAGGCTGTTTTGACTACCATAGCTGTAAGTAGGTTCTGAGGTCAAGTAGTACAAGTCCTCCTGCTTTATTCTTCTTCTTCAATAGTGCTTGAATTATCCAGGGCTTCTTCCATTTCCATATAAAGTTAATAATTAGTTTTTCCAACTCTTTAAAGAATGCTGTTGGTATTTGGATCTGTGTTGCTTTGTGTTTGTAAATTGCTTTGGGTAGAATTGTCATTTTCACAATGTCGAGTCTACCTATTCATGAGCATGTATGTTTTTCCATTTGTATAGATCTCTTTTGGATTCTTGCAGTAGTGTTTTGTAGTTTTCTGTGTATAGATCTTTTACATCCCTTGTTAGATTTATTCCTAAGTATTTTATTGGGGGGGGGGCTGTTATAAATGGTATTGTTTTCCTGATTTCCTTTTCATCCATCTCTTTATTGATGTATAGGAATTCAACTGATTCTTGTATGTTTACTTTGCTGAATCTTTTTATTAATTCCAGTAGTTTCCTCATGGAATCATTTGGGTTTTTTTTAATGTATAGTATCATATCATACACAAATAGGGACAGTTTTGCTTCTTCATTACCAATTTGGATGCCCTTAATTTCTGTTTCTTGCCTTATTGCTCTAGCTAGGACTTCCAGCACAATGTTAAATAGGAGTGGCGATAAAGGGCATCCTTGTGTTGTTTCTGTTCTCAAGGGGAATGTTTTCAGCCTCTCTCCATTAAGAATGATGTTGGATGTTGTTTTTGCATAGATGCCCTTTGTTATGTTGAGGAGTTTCTCTTTTATACCTATTTTGTTAAGAGTTTTTATCAGGAATGGGTGCTGGACTTTGTCGAATGCCTTTTCTGCATCAATTCAGATCATCATGTGACTTTTTCTTTTATTTATGTGGTGGGTTACATTGATGGATTTTCTAATGTTGAACCATCCTTGCATACCTGGTATGAATCCTACTTGGTTGTGGTGTATTATTATTATTATTTTTGATATGCTGCTGAATTCAGTTGGCTAGAATTTTGTTGAGAATTTTTGTGTCTATATTCATGGGAGGTATTGGTCTGTAATTTTCTTTTTTTGTGATGTCTTTGCCTGGTTTTGGTATCAGGGTTATGCTGGCTTCATACAATGAGTTTGGAAGTATTGCTTCCTTTTCTGTGCTCAGAAATAGTTTGAGTAGTACTGGTGTAAGCTCTTCTCTCAATGTTTCTTAGAATTCTCCAGTGAAGCCATCTGGGCCAGGACTTTTTTTTGTTGGGAGTTTTTCTTTATTACCTTTTCAATCTCTTCTCTTGTTATGGGTATGTTCAGATTTCCAACATCATTTTGTGTTAGTTTGGGTAAGTAGTATGTTTCTAGAAATTTGTCCTTTTCCTCCAGGTTTTCAAATTTGGTGGAGTATAGTTTTTCATAATACTCTGTTATGATCCTTTTATTTCAGTTGGATCTGTTGTAATTTCCCCCATTTCATTTCTTATTTGGTTTATTTGCATCCTCTCCTGTTTTTCTTTTGTTATTTTGGCCAATAGTTTGTTGATTTTGCTGATTCTTTCAAAGAACCAACTTTTGGTTCAGTATAATTATTGAAAGGTGTCAGTTTATTGCTGTAATTTTGTAGTGCTTTTTTTTTGTGGCGCAGACATTTTCTTTGTTCCTCTTACTCTCCTGTGCTGAATTCCTTTTGTTTGTGGATTTTTTCATTTCTTTTGGTTTTGTAGATTTTGTTTTTACTGAGACTTTATGTTTTTCTTCCTTATTTTGATGAGTAGGTTTGTTAACTTTCTTTGTAGTTACCTTGAAATTTACCTTTATCTTCCTAGGTTTGAACCAGTCTATTATTACTTGAAATCATCTTGTCTTCCTCTCCATTAGAAAGTTCTATACCTACACCGTTTGTTCCCTTTTTTATTATTCTGACGTTGTCATTTACAGATTAAACTCTCTGATTCTCTGATATAAATCTTTTGGTTTTTGATAGTCCTTGAGAATTCATTTCCTAGTTTGGTATCTGGTTGGTGCGATCTTCCATCCTAGATTTGGGCTGTGGTCTGATGTTGTTTGTTCTCAAACTGAAGGACTCCCTTTAATTATTCTTGTAAATTTGGTTTGGTTTTTACATATTCCCTTAATTTCTGTTTATCTGGAAGTGTTCTAATTTCACCATCATATTTGAACAAGCTACAGGACATATTATTCTTGGTTGGCAATTTTTTTCTTTCAAGGTTTTATATATATCATCCCATTGCCTCCTTGTGTGAATCAGAGCTTAGTCTTATTGTTTCCCTTGGTATGTGACTTTTCATTTTTCTTGAGCTGCTTTCAGGATTCTTTCTTTGTCTTTGGTTTTAGTGAGTGTGATTTTGGTATCCCTTGGTGATTTTCTTTTGGGGCCTGTCCTATATAGGGTTCGTTGAGCTTCTTGGATGGCCAGCTTTTCTATCTTTCATGATATTAGGGAAGTTTTCTCTCAGCAACTCTTCAATGATCGCCTCTGTGTTTTCCGTTTTCTTCCCCATTCAGGAACTCTGATCAATGGTAAATTTTTACTTTTGATTGTGTACCACGTAACTCTCAGGGTTTCTTCATTTTTCTTTGTTCCTTTTTCTGATTTTTCCTCAAACAAAATGGTATCCAAGTATTTGTCTTCAATTTCGCTGATCTTGTCTTCCATTGTTTGAAACCTACTCCTCAGACCTTCTATGGCACTGTCCATTTCTGAAATCCTATTGTTTATCTTTTGGATTTCTAATTGTTGATTTTGTATGCTTTCTAGTTGTGAATTTATTTTTACATTTTGTTCTTGTATTATGAATGTATTATAAATGAACTCTTCCATTTTTTGTCTCTATTTTCCATGAATTTGTCTGTTTTTTTCCTCATTTTTGTCTGTTTTTTGCTTTGACTCTTGGATAGCTCTGAATATTAGAGATTTGAATTCCCTATCAGGTAGTTCTAGTGCCTTTTTTTCTACTGGAAAGTCATATGGTGTTTTATTTCAGACACCTACTGGAATCATCCTGTCCTTTTTTTTGTTTGTTTATTTTTATGTTTTGATATTGTCCGCTGTCTTCGGGACATTCAGTAGTTATTTTCTCCATTTGTTGATTGTATATTTGTTTGTTTGTCCTGCTTTTTTGTTTTATTGTGTTATGTTTGAGCAGGCAGACTGTGCAAGCTTTGTTGTTTGTTAGTCTATGGGCATGATACTTTTCACCTCCTTTTCCAGTGGGCAGGCCTGTTGCTCAGCCATGGTGCAGCAGGGCAGTTCCAGCTGAAGGGGAGGGGCTGGGATGGGTTGTTTGTAGCACATACTGGGGCCAGCAGGGTAGGCTGGGGTCAGTGTAGGGCAGGTTCTAGTATGCCATGCTTGTGCTGCTCGGGGGTGTGATGTTCAGTGCAAGATGCAAGTAGGCAGGAGGGAGGGTGGAGGTTTTGAGGTGTGGCACTAAGATGGGTATCGAAAAGAAGAGAGAGAAGAGAGAGTAACAGGAGCCAAAAAAAAAACAAGAACAAAACAAAAGTGCTGAGCAAGCTTGTCATTGGAGTGGAAAGATAAGTAACCAAGAAATGAAGAAAAATAAAAAGGAAAAATAAATAAATAAATATATATATATATATATTTTTTTAAAGAAGTGCCTCCAGGGATCGCACCAGTGACCAGGGAAGTGGCTCCTAGGCATCAGGGCACAGCCCATCTAGAAGGAGCGGAGATGGCACAGAGCATCAGGTAGTCAGGAGACAGGAAAAAGAAGGAAAGCAGAGAGAGATGAGAAACGGAGAAATAAAGAAAAACAAAAAGGAAAAATGGAAAAGAGAAAATAAATAAAATAATTAAAAACTAAAAGCAAAGGTCCCCAGGGATTCCACTGGCTCGGCTGCACAGACCAAATCAGTGGCTCCCAAGCCTCACAGTACAGCCTGGCTAGAAAGGGCAGAGATGGCACACAGTGCCAGTTTTTTAGGAGACAGGAAATGGTAAGCAGAGAGACGAGAAACTGAGAAATGAAGAAAAACAAAAGGAAAAAAGTAAAAAAAGAAAGGGCCCCAGGAATCCCACCAATGCAGCTGTGCAACCAGGGACGTGGCTCCGAAGCCACACAGTGCAACCCTGCAGAAGGGGCAAAGATGGCACACAGCACCAGGTATTCAAGAGACAGGGAAAGAAGGTAAGTAGAGAGAGGTGAGAAACTGAGAAATGAAGAAAGACAAAAAAAAAAAGGAAAAAAGAGAAAAGAGCAATGCCCCCAGGGATCCCATTGGTCTGCACAGCTGGGTGGCTCCCAAGCCTCACAGTACAGCCCAGCTAGAAGGGGCTCCTAAGTGGCAAAAAGAAAAAGAAAAAAGAAAACAAAACAAAAGAAAAAAGTCCCTGGGAATCCCATCAGCATGGCAGAGCAGACCACAGAAGCAGTTCCCCAGCCGAGCGGCACTTCATAGCCCGTGAAAAAGAAGCAAAGATGGCACATGGAGCCAGGTGTTCAAGGGAAAGGAGGGGGAGGAGATGAGAGGCAGGGAGGAAACCAAAAGAAGCCAAAAAAAAAAAAGCAACACCAGCAACAATGAAATGGCACTGAAGGAGCCAGTCAGTGTGGGCAGGGCGAATCCAAGTGGCCTGGAGTCAGAGTCTCCTGGGCCTCAGTCACTCGCCTCACTGGGAAGCAGGAGAAGAAGGGTAGGGGGTAGGAAAGCATGTCTTACTGGTTACCGGTGCTCTGTCTCTTGCTGGGAGCTCCATGAATCTGCTTTCCTGTACTCCATGTCTGCCGACCTCCAACAGGAGTTCAAGATGGCAAATCCATGCTGCGTTAGCTGACAGGAGACCTCCGCTCATCTCTCTCTTCTCGCTCTGTTCTCTGTCAGCTTCTTATTCCATTTGGTGCTTGGTTGAGTTCTTTATCTCTTCATTTGATGCTTAAGGTTCCAGGATGGACGTTTGTTTCTGTTTTACTTAGTTTTTCGGTTCTTTGCTGTGGAGGGATGGGGTGATGCTTCTGTCTATAGTGTGATGTTGGCTCCACCCCCCCCCTAAAATATTCTTATAGTAACGAAAGGACCACCCTGGACATTCACCAAAAAAAAAAAAAAAATGCCATTTTATGAACTCTTTTTTATTCTCCTGTTCTCCCTCACCACTGCTGTCTTTTCTATGAAAAACCAACCTGTTGCTGTCAAGTCGATTCTGACTATAGGATAGAGTAGAACTGCCCCATAGCATTTCAAAGGAGTGGCTGGTAGATTTGAACTGCATACCTTTTGGTTAGGAGCCACTTAGCCACTACACCACCAGGGCTCTTTTCTGTGAAGCACAGCTAAAGTCTTATGTCCTGTTCTCTACCTGTTGTGCAGTGTATCAGCCTCCCATTGCTGCTACAACAAATTACCACAAACTTAGTGTCTTAAAACAACACAAATTTATTGTGTTACAGTTCTGGAGGTCAGAAGTCCAAAATGGGATTTGCAGAGCGAGTTGCTTCTGGAGGCTCTAAGGAAGGATCTGTTCCTTGCCTCCTCCAGCTTCTCAAGGCTACCTACTTCCCTTGGTTTGTGGTCCTATCACCCCAACCTCTGCTCCCATCACCACATTTTCTCTCTGACTCAGGTCACCTGCCTGCCTCTTACAAGGACCCTTGTGATTGCACTGGGCCCATCCGGTAATCCACGATCATCTCCCATCACAGCCACAAAGCCCCTGTAAGGCAGCGTGTTCACAGGCTCTGGTGATAAGGACGTGGACTTTTTTTTGGGTGGGGGGGCATTATTCTGCCTACCACAAGCAGAGAGAAGACAGCCTACATACACTGCCTTCCCCTGATTTCTCTAATGTATGCATTCTAGCTCACGAGGGACACACAGGTTCCATTAGCCTGTCCTTCCCCACTTGAGCAGGATTGTCTTCAGGAAATGCACACCCCCCACACACCTAAGCTCTCACCCAGCCGCCCTAGCTCTTCAGAATCTCCCTTTCCCCGATGCTTTGTCACCCCTGAGGACAGCCTTCGCAGAGGGCTGAGTCCGTAACATGGCTCTTTGCACAGCTCTGCCTCCTTCTCACAAGGAATCTGAGGGCGTTAAGCCCTCAGCTGCCAACTGAAAGGTCGGCTGTTTGAACCCACCAGCCACTCCACAGGAGAAAGATGCGGCAGTCTGCTTCCATAAAGATTACAGCCTTGGAAACCTGATGGGGGTAGTTCTACTCTATCCTTTAGGGTCGCTATGAGTCAGAATCAACTCAACGGCAATGGATTTGAGTTTTTCTCTCTCTCTTTTTTTTTTTTTTTTTTACATGCTTGGCTGCTAATGAAAAGGTTGGTGGTTCAAATCCACCCAGAGGCACCTCAGAAGAAAGGCTTGGTGATCTGCTTCCTAAAAATCAGCCATTGAAAACTCTTCTACTCTGCACAATTCTACTCGGAGACACATGGGGTCACCATCAGTCAGAATGGACTCGGCAGCAGCTGTTTTTTTTTTTTCCTTTTTTGTGCAGGCAACAGCCCCCACAGCAGCAGTGAGAAGAGGCAGGAGTAGGAGGAGTCTGGGGTGCTCCCTGAGATCCAGAGGAGGCAGGATTTGGAACAGGCTCCCAGGTCTGAGGGCTTCCAGGCAGTTCTCTACTGCTAGAACATGCACTTGGGAATCCCAGTCCATGCATTAGTAGTGGGAAGAAGCAGGAGGCTAACCATCAGCTCCCCTCGCACCCCTCGTGGCCTTGGGGCTGACTTCTCTCCAGACCCAACTAACCTGTCTGTGCTGGTACACCACTGCTTTATTTCAGATGGCTTGGCTTGGCAGGAGGCAAATGGCCTCTTGGGCAGCATCAGCTTCCACTGTGGATATGGGCAGAATGGCCCCTTAGGACATTTGCCGCAGCAAATGTTGGACCATTAACTTCCCATCAGGAAGAAAGCTGACAAAGCACCCCAAAGGTCAACTCATCACTCTAGGGTGGAGTTCCTTCTCCAGTGCAGGGATCAGCACAGCGATGAGAAAGTGCACCTGCGGTGGCACTAGTAGCCATGAGCTGGGAGGGGCTGTCCTCTGTGCTGCAGGGCGGGGAGCCTGGACGTGTTTATTTGCCTCTACCCTCCCATGCGGAGTCCCTGGGTGGTGCAAATGGTTAACACACTCAATTACTAACCGAAAGGCTGGAAGTTTGAGTCCGCCCAGAGGTGCCTCAGAAGAAAGGCCTGGTGATCTACTTCCAAAAAATCAGCCATTGAAAACCCTGTGGAGCACAGCTGTGCTCTGACACACATGGGATCTCCATGAGTTGGAGTCAACTCTATGGCAACTGGTTTTATGTGTAGCTACTGTTTGCAACAACACAGGAAGCATCAAAAGAAAGAAGGAAGGAATACGCAGTCACTATACCAAACAGAATTGGTCGATGTTCAGCCATTTCAGGAGGCAGCGTATGATCAGGAACTGATGGTACTAAAGGGAGATGTCCAAGCTGCCCTGAAGGCATTCGCAAAAAACAAGGCTCCAGAATTGACGGGATACCGATTGAGATGTTTCAACAAACAGATGTAGCGCTGAAAGTGCTCACTCACCCGTCTATGCCAAGAAATTTGGAAGACAGCTACCTGGCCAACCGACAGGAAGAGATCCATATTTATGCCTGTTCCCAAGAAAGGTAAACCAACCAAATGCAGGAATTATCAAACAATATCATTAATATCACACGCTAGTAAAATTTTGCTGCAGATGATTCAAAAGCGGCCGCAGCAGCAAAACGACAGGAAACTGCTAGAACTTCAAGCTGAGTTCAGGAGAGAACATGGAACCAGGGATATCATTGCTGATGTCAGATAGATCCTGGCTAAAAGCAAAGAATACCAGAAAGATGTTTACCTATTGTCTTAGTTTTCTAGTGCTGCTATAACAGAAATACCACAAGCGGATGGCTTTTTTTTTTTTTAAAAATAATAATTTTTATCGTGCTTTAAGGAAAGTTTACAAATCAACTCAGTCTCTCACACATAAACTTATATACACTTTGCTACATACTCTCAATTACTCTCCCCCTAATGATACAGCCCACTCTCTCCCTCCACTCTCTCTTTTCGTATCCATTTTGCCAGCTTCTAACCCCCTCTACCCTCTCATCTCCCCTCCAGGCAGGAGATACCAACATAGTCTCAACTGTCCACCTGATCCAAGAAGCTCACTTTTCACCAGCATCCCTCTCCAACCCATTGTCCAGTCCAATCCATGTCTGAAGAGTCGGCTTCGGGAATACAAGTGGATGGCTTTAACAAAGAGAAATTTATTTTCTCATAGTCTAGTAAGCTAGAAGTCCAAATTTGGGGTGTCAGTTCCAGGGGAAGGATTTCTCTCTCTGTCAGTTCTGAGGAAGATCCTTCTCGTCAGTCTTCCCCTGGACTAGGAGCTTCTCCACGCATGAACCCCACATCCAAAGGACAAGCTCTGCTTCCAGCACTGCTTTCTTGGTGGTATGAGGTCCCCAATCTCTGCTTGCTTCCCTTTTCTTTTACCTCTTATAAGATAAAAGGTGGTGCAGGCCACACTCCTGGGAAGCTCCGTTTACATTGGATCACGGATGTGATCTTACTAAGGGTGTTACAATCCCACCCTAATCCTCTTTAACATAAAATTACAATCATGAAATGGAGGACAACCACATAATATTGGGAATCATGACCTAACCAAGTTGACACGTATTTTGGGGGGACACAATTCAATCCATGACACCTGTGTTTTATTGACTGTGCAAAGGTATTCAACTGTGTGGATCATAACAGATTATGGACAACACGGCAAAGAATGGGAATTTCAGAACACTTAATTGTGCTCATGAGGAATCTGTACATAGACCAAGAGGCAGTCATTCAAACAGAACAAGGGTATACCGCGTGGTTTAAAGTAAGGAAATGTGTGCATCAGGGTTGTATCCTTTCAGCATACTTATTCAATCTGTATGCTGAACAAATAATTCAAGAAGCTGGACTATATGAAGAACAGGGCATCAGGATTGGAGGAAGACTCATTAACAACCTGCGTTATGCAGATGACACAACCTTGCTTGCTGAAAGTAAAGAGGACTTGAAGCACTTACTGATGAAGATCAAAGACCACAGCCTTCAGTATGGATTACACCTCAACATAAAGAAAACAAAAATCCTCACAACTGGAATGCTAAGCAACATCATGATAAATGGAGAAAAGATTGAAGTTGTGAAGGATTTTATTTTACTTGGATCCACAATCAACACCCAGGGAAGCAACAGTCAAGAAATCAAAAGACACATTGCATTAGGCAAATCTGCTGCAAAAGACCTCTTTAAAATGTTGAAAAGAAAAGATGTCACCTTGAAGACTGGGCTGCACAGCCCCGTGCACGTTGGTGGTGGTCACTGCACTGCTGTATTACTTGTAATTCGGAGTGGTGACTTTCACCCAAAACAGCATTCGTAGCTGCCCAGGGTCCATTCCGTTCTGGAGTAACCCACCTTGTTAGTATCTGTGGATTTTAAAGTCTCATGCACACTTGGTCTGAAACAGCTGTCAACCTCCATCTCATGGCCTTGAATGCTTCCTTTGTATTCACTGTGGGTGGCTCTCTTGGTGATTTAACTTTCAAGAAGTGGAAAGGACTTATGCCAAGAGCTATCTGCCCATCAGCCTGCCATGACGGATCATCATAAATGACTCCTTTGAGTAAAGGAGACGGAAGTCTGGAATCGGGCTGCCCACGGGAGGCCCACAGCCCAGGGAGGCTGGGGGAGGAGGGTCCTGTGCCTGCCCCAGACACATCTCCTTGTGGGATGGGCCAGAGCTGGGGATCCCCTATGCCCCTCTCCTCCCTGCCCAGGAGCTGCTCCTGTGTTTTGTTCTGTGTATCATTTTCTGTGGGAATACCTCTGTATCCATTTAGACGTTAGCCTGGAAATATTTGCTCCTTTAGGGCCCAGCCAGGTTGTAGGGGCTTTTAAAGCACCCCTAGAGAAACACAGGGGGAGGGGCACTGGTGGCTCGGTGGGAGAATTCTCTCCTTCCGTGCAGGAGACCCAGGTTCGACCCCTATCCAGTGTACCTCATGTGCAGCCACCACCTGTCATTGGAGGCTTGTGTGCTGCTATGTGCTGCCCGGATTTCGGTGGAGCTTCCAAACTAAGATGGACTAGAAAGAAAGGCAGGGCAATCTACTTCCAGAAGTCAGCCAAGTATATAACTCTTCACACCCAGCAAGCGTTTCTTCTCCCTGAGGAGATGAAACTTTTTCTGGCTACCAGCAGTTTATAATGCTCCAGCCTCCAAGCCTGCCTTCTGGGGCCCTTCCTCTATCCTCAGAGCCAGCAAAGGGGGACACAGCAGGGTGTTAAAGTAATAATCATATAAAATATTTAAGTTATACATGTGCACGTGCGTGTATGAAAAGATTTGGAGTTAGGGAATCCCAAAGAGGCTTGCGGCCCTGGTGGCGCAGTGGTTAAATGCTCAGGCTGCTAACCAAATGTCGGCACTTTGGATCCACCAGCCGCTCCTTGGAAGCCCGGTGGGGCAGTTCTGCTCTGTCCTATAGGTTGCTCTGAGTCGGGCTCAACTCGACAGCAATGGGTGGGTAAAGAGGCTCAGTAACTTACCTAAGGTCCCACACCAAGTCTACAGAGTAGAAAACAGAAGGCAAATCTCCTTTCCTGACTCATTGAGTCGTGCTGAATCCCAACCAACACCAGTGCAAAGGAGGAGTTAAACCCGTATTTGCAAGTCATTGTTCCTTAGGATGAACTTGGTTGCAAGACCTCCTTTCCCCAGATCCAAACTATGGGCCTGTCCTTAGCCCGGTGAGTCAAGGCCACACTCCTGGCCCAAAGCCCTTTAACACAGCATGCTCTCCATCAGCCTGGCGCAGTAGATATCTTTTGGAGGAACTACTGCAAGCCCTCTATTGTGGATTGAATTGGGTCCCCCAGCGTTTTCTGTTGCAGTCTTAACCCCTGGTGCCTGTGAGTGTGACGTCATTTGAAAATAGGGCCTTTGACTGTGTTAGCCATTAAGTTAACATGAGGCTATACTAGGGCAGAGTGGGCCCTAATCCCATCTGGGTGATGTCCTTACAGAAGAGACTGCTCACAGACCCCCAAAGAAAGAAGAGCCACTTCTGCAAGCCAAGGAACGGCACGGGCTACAGAGACAAGAAAGGATCTTCCCGTGGAGACTCCAGAGAAAACATGGCCCTGCCAATGCCGATTCACACGTCTAGCCTCCGGAACTGAGAGATGACAAAGTCTGTTCTGATAAGCCCCCAGTTAGCCACAGTGGCCCTAGGACACTAATACAGCCTGCCCACCCCCATCACCACCCCACCCTGGGAAGGCACCACATCCTGCATCCTGTTTGCTAGTGACAACAAGCACATCACTGAGTGGGTCCCCTGGGCCAGGCACTGCGTTCATCCCAGGTGGCCTTGACCCCATGGACAGAGTGGACTGAGCCAGGTGAATCCTTCCTACCAGAGGGCTAATCAGCTAATCAGCTACCTTTTAAGAGAAACACCTCCCTGGAAAGGTGCAGGTAGGGCCCTGTAGGAAGTGGCTAACAGGTACTCTTGGTTATCCATAACTTAGCATGAGTCTGGTCAGTAAGTGTCTTTCCTCCAAGACTTTCTAGCTCAGATTGGGGTAATTTGGGGGATTCAGAGTGTTGATGAGAAAAAAGAAGAGAGATATTTTAGAGTACGGGTTCCTGGGGGAGGGCAGGTCTGGTGAAGGGAAGGCACTTCAGCTCCTGGAAAATCTGCCCAAGGTTAGCCCTGGTCCCAGTAATAAGGATAATAACTCCTTATCATTGTGCCCATTAGTATTTTTAATTCACACAATGCCTTCCTTCCAAGGAGCTCATTACGCCGATGGAGGTTCATTACCAGAAAGAGACTCGGGAGTGGAATTTATGTTGGATATCGTCTTCTAAATATGGCAACAAGGACTTTCATTACATGGGTACAGGACTTGGAGCAAATCTCTCTCTATAAGCTAATTAAGAAAGGATGTAAAACTGTGTCAAGCCCGGGTAACACTGAAGGAGAGTATGCTTAAAGCACTGCTAAAACCATCTTTCCACCCTCCAAATACTACATTCGTAGGGCCCTAGGATCTGAGAAATTTTAACAGCATGCAAGTCAATTATTGTTTGATGAGAAAAATATATTGCAATTTTAAAATTTAGCATAGGAAAACTGATTGGAGTTTCTATTAAGAAACCTTCAAAGTCACCTTGAATTAAAGCCACTTTGGTTACCAGCCAATGGATTATGTACTTTCACCAGCTGTACTATCTGCCAAAGAAGAAATTGTCCTCTAACCCTGGGAAGTTATCAGTGTAGATTATACAGGAGCAAACAGCTGCACTGGAGTGTACCGTTTGGTACTTCCCATTTGTACAGTAACAGAAACAGTCCATAGTGAGCCCTGGGGGACTCACACACTGACCTTGGAAATTACATAAAGACTCTTTCCAAGAGCATATTATCTGGGAACACTTGAGGACAGAGTCCAAGAGAAAATGAGGGGCAGTAGAGTCATTAGGTTCTCATCGGTGCTCCTTGTGTGGGGTCAGACAGCAGGGAGTCAGGTTTTTCCCCTTCCCCCAACCTCAACTATCCCCCTTACCCAGTTCCATTCATTCAACAAGTATTCATCAAGGGCCTGCTAAATACTAGCAGCTGAGCTAAGTACTAGGAGACAGCTCTGTGCTTACCAGGATCACCAGGCGTGAAGTTAACCCCACAGTAACCGAGGTTAGTGCTGAGCGCAGGCACTGGGGGAGCTGACCTGTGTCAGGTCCTGCATTAGCAGTGACACGACATTTCGACTAAGATTTGACAGTGAGGCAGGAATAAGCTGGCAGAGGGTGAGGAGAGGAGAGCTGGGATGGGAAGGAGTGTGTCCCGGACATGAAGCCCAGCCTGCGCAAAGGCGCCATTCAAGGAAAAGCGAGACCGTCAGAGTGGCTGAGGCCAGAGGAGCAAGGCAGAGTGGTACAAAGTGAGGCTGGAGACGTAAAGGCCACACCAAAGACGCTGAACTTCTATGGAACCAAGGGGTGATTTTAAGCAGAATGAAGCAACTTTGTGGAGGAAGCTGCTGGTGAGCACAGAGCCCTGACGTTCCTACTCTGCATTACAGGGGCCTGGGTGGCCTGACAGGCAGTGGAGATGAAGAGAAGGGGACAAACTGGGCACAAACCATGGAAAGCCCACAGGTACAGTAGTGGACGGGGTACGGGAGACAAGGAGAGGAGGTGTAGAGATGAGTATGTGGGTGATGCCATCCCCTGAGGTGGGGAAGGGAGAAGAGGAGCAGGTTGGTGAGGGACGTGCTGGGTTTGAGGTAGCTGAGATATGGACTTGGAGCTCCGAAGAGAGATCTGGGCTGGGTGGAGACCCTTGGAGCCACGGAACATGATAGCATTTGGGGCCATGGGTGGGGTGAGATCCTTATGTAGAATGGAAAGGGAGGGGAGGGCCCAGGATTGGGCCCGGAGGAAATCCAACACTTTAAGGCCGGGTAGCAACCTGACCAATCCCTGGAGAAGGACATCATGCTTGGCAAAGTGGAGGGTCAGTGAAAGAGAGGAAGACCCTCAACGAGATGGACTGACACAGTGGCTGCAACAATGGGCTCAAACATAGCAGTGATTGTGACTATGGCACAGGACCGGGCAGTGTTTCATTCTATTATACACAGGGTCGCTATGAGTTGGAACTGACTCAAAGGTGGCAGCCTGCAGGGGTCAGTGGCGATTCAGTGGTAGGTTTCTCACCTTCCACTTCAGGAGACCCGGGTTCGACTCCCAGCCAAGGCACCTCATGCACAGTCTTCACCCATCTGTCAGCAGGGCTGGAGAGTATTTGTTCTTGTGCCTGGGGTCGCCATGAGTCTGGGGCCAACTGCACCACCACTAACAACGCAGAAGTCACAGTGGGCCAAGGAGGCTGAGGAGTGCAGACAGCGGTGTCAGCGGCTGCTGAGAGAGAATGCCAGATGTGGATGGAGGCAGTCCTCTGGGTTTCGTGACCTCAGCAAGAGAGTCTGGAGAAAACCAGGATGGAGTGGGTCACAGAGTGCCTGGAAGTCAGGAGGTGAAGAGAGAGCCTGGAAAACTCTTTGAAGAGGCATGGCTGTGACCCAGAGGAGAAAGACGGAGCCCCTTGTCCTGGGTTGCCCAGCACTTCCCTTATTTTAGCACTAAGAAGCCTGCATCCTGGGGAACCACTTAGTCCCAGACAGATGGGATTGTTGGTTACCCTGATGTGAAGTTCAGCAATGTTGTTTTTAAACATAGGGATGGACATATTTGAACACTAAAGGGAAGCATCCGTGAGAGAGGGGAGCGCCCTGGTCACCCACAGACACCTCATTAGCCTCCAGCTTTAATGAGGTTCTTAAATCCTTTGTGCCAGTGGCACGCACACACACACATCAATGAACGTGCCCTCACTTGCTGGTCCCCCAGCCGTGTGAGATCCAGGCCACTGTGTTTCGACCCTGCTGGCACATCTAGGGGAGGCACTCAGTCATTGCCCCCTGACACAGGGAGGCGGCCCCACAGAAGGAAGCCCAAGCGTGTGCACTGGGCTGGTTAAAAGCTTCAGAGTCCTGAACTGGGACTTTGTTTCTGACATTCCCCAAACGAGTACCTGAGGAGCACTGCTATTAGTGGCACACCTTTAAACACGCTCGCCAAATTCCAGCCAGAGGATCTGATAAGGTCCCAGCTCACAGGCCAGGATGGATTCCGTGCATGGCAGCGCTGATGGATCAAGCAGTGCTCTGGAGCAGGGCTCCTGGTCTGGGAGACAAGGAAAGCAGCACTTCTGAGGTGCACAGAGCAGGGCCTGCCACGGATCCCACAGCACGTCAGCCCAGCTCCCAGGACGTGGCAGGGCATAGGGAGGCCTGAGGGGCTCGACTCAGGGAAACTACTGTGTCTCATCAAAAGTAGCCTCCGTGACTGGCAGAAAACCAAAACCCAATGGGCAACTGATGTCTGCCTTCTGGGCGTGTTAATTCTGTCTCCTTGAGGAGGGGAAGAGGGTGCTCACACTGCAGGGTCAGCCCAGAGGCTCACCCAGGCTGGCTCGCAGGACCTTCAGGGGCTCCTCCTGCTGTTTGAGAAGGCCCAGTCCCCGCCGGCTTCCCCTGTTATCTGAAATCTGCTCCCCTCCCCTATCCTATCAATCTTTTGGGTTAAAATGTCTTAAAAACAAGAAGAGCAATGAGGTGGGCTTCCCCTCGCAGATACTAACACGTGCTGTGAATAGTCAGAATAGTGTGGTCCTGACATCATCAGTAATAAATCAATGAAACAGAACAGAGCCCAGGAAGAGAAGCAACTTACTGAGAATTTGGTGCATAATAACAATTGCATCACAAATCCAGAAGAAAGGGAAGATTATTCGGTAAACGGTGCTGGGACACTGCTTATTAAAACAGGAGAAGGAAGAAGGCGGGGGGGGGGGAAGGAGGGAGACACCTTACCCCTCTTAAACCAAAACAACTTCCATATTAAAAAGCTAAGTAAGAGAAAAGGTTGACTTAAGAAAATAGTAGATATTTAGAATAGTAAGGATTTTTTTTTACCATAAAAGTGAATAAATCAATCTGAAAAATACACAGCCTACCTGTATAAAAAAATGTAAACATCTGTGTGACAAATACCAAAAATAAAACTTAAAAGTAATTTGCAAAATAGGGAAGAAAAAGCATTTGTGATAAATATGCCAAAGAAGGTTTATAAATCAGTTTAAAAGATGACCATCTCAATAGAAAAATGGGCAAAGGACATGACCAGGCAATTCCCCCAAAGAAATGCAAATAGTAAATGACCACCACAAAGTTCCAGGTCACTAGCAACCAAAGAAATGCCAAAAATAATAAGAGTAATAAGATGCCATATTTCATCTGTCATTTTTGAGAAGATTCAAGACAATGATAGAACCCAGACTGGAGAAATACTAGTGGAAACATAAATTACTACAATTTTTTCTGGAGGGCAATTTGGTAATACATATCAAGGTCTTAAAAATGCTTATATGCTAAAAACCCATTGCCGTCGAGTCAATCCCTACTCATAGAGACCTTATACACTAAGTCTCTGTAATTTCACTCCTAGGAATTCATCCAAAGGAAATAACCAAAAATGTACATACAAATGTACAAGTACGCAGAGACTCAAGCGTACTTGTACGCCAATGTTCACTGCAATATTATTCACGATAGCAAAAAGGTGGAAACAATACAAGTGACCGTCAACTGATGAATCGATAAACAAGACGTGGTATATCCATACACTAGATTATTACCAAACCAAAAAATCTAAACCCATTGCCCTGGAGTCAATTCCAACTTGTAGCAACACTGTAGGACAGAGTAGAACCGCCCTGTAGAGTTTCCAAGGAGCAGCTGGTGGATTCCTACTGTCCATCTTCTGGTTAGCAGCCAAGCTCCTAGCCACTGCACCACCAGGGTGCAGGTGGAACATTATTCACCCTTAAAAAGCAGTTAAGTTCTGAAACACGCTACAACGTGGATGAACCTTGAAAACGTTATGCTGAATGAAATAAGCCAGACGCAAAAGGGCAAATATTATGCAATCACACTTATATGAAGTATCTAGAATAAGCATATTCACAAAGGCAAAAGATTAGTGATTACCAGAGGCTGGGGGAGGGGAAGAAACCCTGGTGGCATAGTGGTTAAGTGCTATTGCCGCTAACCAAAGGGTCGGCAGTTCAAATCCACCAGGCGCTCCTTGGAAACTCTATGGGGCAGTTCTACTCTGTCCTATAGGGTCGCTATGGGTTGGAGTCGACTCGACAGCACTGGGTTTGGTTTGGTTTGGTTTTGGGGGAGGGGAGAATGGGGCTTATTGCCTGAGGGACAGAGTTTCTATTTAGGGTGATAAAACAGAATGGTGACACACAACATATACAACATGGTGAATGTAATTTAATGCCACTGAATTGTATGTGTAAAAATGGCAAAAGTGGCAAATTTTAAGTTATATGTATTTTACCACAATAGTTTTTTTTAATGTATGTACAAAAATGTTCATCGCGGAGTCACTTTTAATAGTGAGAAACTGGAAACAACCGGAATGTCCCCAAACAAGGGATTAATTAAATAGATTATGGAGCATTCACCCAAAAGAATATTCTCTAATAGAATTCAGATTTTAAAAGATATGTAATGACATGGAAAACATTTCTAATATCAAGTTAAATGGAGAAACACAGACGCAGAATGACATGTACAGTAAGATTCCAACTGGGAATAGAGAATAGACACAGGAGAAGGCTTAGAGAAAAGTGACCAAACATGTTCATAATGGTTATTTCTTAATGATGGAATTATAGGTGACCTTTAGTTTTTTTTTTAGTTATCCCCATTTTATGGAATGGGAAAGTGAGGTTTGGGAGGGTTTAAGCAATGTTCCCTAAGTCACATAACTGGAGGAGCTGGACTACCCACCCAGCCACCCATCAGCTCAGGGCAACCAGCACGGACTGAACTCCTCCTAGGGGCCAGGCAGTGCCTGCTCTCAAGGGTCTGTGCTTAGTGCAAGAAAACAGCAGCAAAAATACCAAACCAGCTGCTGTCGAGTTGATTCCAACTCATGGCAACCCCATGTGTGTCAGAGTAGAACTGAGCTCCCTAGCATTTTCAATGGCTGATCTTTCAGACAGATCACCAGGCCTTTCTTCTGAGGCACCTCTGGGTGGACTTAAACCTCCAACCTTTTGGTTAGCAGCCCAGGGCATTAACCATTTGCACCATCCAGGGACTCTCTGTGCAAGAAACCAACTTCTAAACAGGTGATACCTATTGTACTACAATAAAGGTGCCACAACAAAGGTGCTACAGGAGCCGAGAGGACACCTGACCATGCTCTGGGTGAGAGGGATGCCTGAAAAATATCCTAGAGAGGGTGTGCTGAGCAGAGTCACAGGGGACAAAGGAAAGTCAAGCATGTAGGTGACAGTCCAGACAGAGGAAGCAGGGGGAAAACATGGTGGTATTAATGCAAGTGCCATGTTCCAAAAATCAAGGGGCTGGCTGGTGGAGGTTCTGTGTAGGAAAACAGTGGGAAATGTGTTTGGATGGGTGGGTGGGGTCTGGTGACAAAGGACTTCAACTGCAGCTTAATGGATTTGGAAGGTAAAACAATACTAGCTAACATTTCTACAGTATGTACTATTTCCCAGGCACTGTGGCCCTCTAGGAGATCTGGTGACACAGTGGTTAAGAGCTTGGGTGCCAACCAAAAGGTCGGCAGTTCAAATCCACCAGCCACTCCTTGGAAACCCTACAGGGCAGTTCTACTCTGTCCTATACGGTCACTATGAGTCGGAATTAACTTGATGGCATTGGGCTTGGTTTTTTTGGTTTGGTGCCCCTCTTGGAATCTTGAAGGTTTGTGAGCTGGAAGGTGGTCTTAAGAGCAAAACACTACTTGGTAAAGCTCAGGGTAAAGGTTATTGACAGGAGAGAATGCCAGGAACCACACCCAGTCAGTGTCTAAGGACATCTTCTACTTTGGAGTGCTGTTCTTTGCTTCTTTTGAAGACTTGGTACCTTAGCTCTCTCCATAGATCAAAGAGCATTTACCACGTGGTTCCTGAAGTTGTTCATGTGTCTAGTTTCCTCACTAGACCAGGCTCTCCTTTAATTTCTGAATCCTCATCACTGGCCACAGTGCCTGTCACATAGGAGGTGCTCTGTAAATGTTTATTGAGCAAATAGGGTGCTTTTCTTTATTAAATACTTTGGTTAATAGTTAACAGGCATGTCAAACTCAGATAACCCATTTTTATTTTAATTTTTATTGTGCTTTAAGTGAAAGTTTACAAATCAAGTCAGCCTCTCACACAAAAACTTTTATACACCTTGCTACATACTACCGATTGCTCTCCCCCGTATGAGACAGCCCGCTCCCCCGCTCCACTCCCTCTTTTCGTGTCCATTTCGCCAGCTTCTAATACCCTCTACCTTCTCATCTCCCCTCCAGACAGGAGATGCCGGCATGGTCCTAAGTGTCCACCTGATCTAAGAAGCTGACTCCTCACCAGCATCCCTCTCCATCCCATTGTCCAGTCCGATCCATGTCTGAAGAGTTGGCTTCGGGAATGGTTTCTGTCCTGAGACAACAGGTCTGGGGGCCATGACCACAGGGGTTCTTCCAGTCTCAGTCAGACCATTAAGTCTGGTCTTTTTATGAGAATTTGGGGTCTGCATCCCACTGCTCTCCTGCTCCCTCAGGTGTTCTCTGTTGTGTTCCCTGTCAGGGCAGTCATCGGTTATAGCAGGGCACCATCTAGTTCTTCTCGTCTCAGGCTGATGTAGTCTCTGGCTTATGTGGCCTTTTCTGTCTTTTGGGCTCATAATTACCTTGTGTTTTTGGTGTTCTTCATTCTTCCTTACTCCAGGGGGTTGAAACCAATTGATGCAACTTAGATGGCTGCTTGCTTGTGTTTAAGACTGCAGACGCCACTCTCCAAAGTGGGATGCAGAATGTTTTCTTAATAGATTTTATTATGCCAATTGACTTAGATATCCCCTGAAACCATGGTCCCCAAACCCCTGCCCCTGCTAGGCTGTACTTCGAAGCATTCAGTTTATTCAGGAAACTTCTTTGCTTTTGGTTTAGTCCAGTTGTGCTGACCTCGCCTGTACTGCGAGTTGTCTGTCCCATCACGTAAAGTAGTTCTTATCTACGATCTAATTAGTGAATGGATTTTTTTCCCTCTCTCATCCTCCCTCCCTCCCCCATCTTGTAGCCATCAAAGAATATTTTCTTCTCTGTTTAAACTATTTCTCCAGTTCTTATAATAATGGTCTCATACAATATTTCTCCTTTTGCAGCTGACTACTTTCACTCAGCATAATGTCTTCCAGATTCATCCATGTTATGAAATGTTTCACAGATTCATCACTGTTCTTTATCGATGTGTAGTATTTCATTGTGTGAATATACCATAATTTATTTATCCATTCATCCGTTGATGGGCACCTTGGTTGCTTCCATCTTTTTGCTGTTGTAAACAGTGCTGCAATAAACATGGGTGTGCATATATCTGTTCAAGTAAAGGCTCTTATCTCTCTAGAATATATTTGAAGGAGTGGGATTGCTGGATCATATAGTAGTTCTATTTCTTGCTTTTTAAGGAACTGCCAAATCGATTTCCAAAGTGGTTGTACCATTTCACATTCCCACCAGCAGTGTAGAAGTGTTCCAATCTCTCCACAGCCTCTCCAACATTTATTATTTTGTGTTTTTTGGATTAATGCCAGCCTTGTTGGAGTGAGATGAAATCTCATTGTAGTTTTGATCTGCATTTCTCTAATGGCTAATGATTGTGAGCATTTCCTCACGTATCTGTTAGCTACCTGAATGTGTTCTTTAGTGAAGTGCGTGTTCATATCCTTTCCTCATTTTTTAATTGGGTTATTTGTCTATTTGCAGTTGAGATTTTGCAGTATCATGTAGATTTTGGAGATCAGATGCTGATCGGAAATGTCATAGCTAAAAACGTGTTCCCGGTCTGCAGATAATCTTTTTACTTTTTTGGTGAAGTCTTTGGATGAGCATAGGTGTTTGATTTTTAGGAGTTCCCAGTTATCTAGTTTTTCTTCTGCATTGTTAGTAATGTTTTGCATACTGTTTATGCCATCTATTAAGGCTCCTAGCATTGTGAGTCAGAATCGGCTCAACGGCACTGGGTGGTTAGCATTGTCCCTATTTTTTCTTCCATGATCTTTATCGTTTTAGATTTTATATTTAGGTGTTTGGTCCATTTTGAGTTCGTTTTAGTGCATGGTGTGAGGTATGGGTCTTGTTTCATTTTTTTGCAAATGGATATCCAGTTATATGAGCACCATTTGTTAAACAGACTATCTTTTCCTCATTTAACTGACTTGGGCCTTTATCAAATATCAGCTGCTCATATGTGGATGGATTTATGTCTGGATTCTCAATTCTGTTCCATTGGTCTATGTATCTGTCATTGTACCAGTACCAGGCTGTTTTGACTACTGTGGTGGTATAATAGGTTCTAAAATCAGGTAGAGTGAGGCCTCCCACTTTGTTCTTTTTTAGTAATGCTTTACTTATCTGGGGCCTCTTTCCCTTCCACATGAAGTTGGTGATTTGTTTCTCCATCTCATTAAAGAATGTCTTTGGAATTTGGATCGGAATTGCATTAAATCTATAGATCACTTTTGGTAGAACAGACGTTTTTATAATGTTAAGGCTTCCTATCCATAAGCAAGGTATGTTTTTCCACTTATGTAGGTCTCTTGTGGTTTCTTGCAGAAGTGTTTTGTAGTTTTCTTTGTGTAAGTGTTTTACATCTCTGGTAAGATTTATTCCTAAGTATTTTATCTTCGTGGGGATACTGTAAATGGTATTGATTTGGTAATTTTCTCTTCGATGTTCTTTTTGTTGGTGTAGAGGAATCCAACTGATTTTTGTATGTTTATCTTGTATCCCGATACTCTGCTGAACTCTTCTATTAGTTTCAGTAGTTTTCTTCAGGATTCTTTAGGGTTTTCTGTGTATAAGATCATGTCATCTGCAAATAGAGATACTTTTACTTCTTCCTTGCCAATCTGGATGCCCTTTATTTCTTTATCTAGCCTAATTGCTTTGGCTAGGACCTCCAGCACAATGTTGAATAAGAGTGGTAACAAAGAGCATCCTTGTCCGGTTCCCAATCTCAAGGGTAATGATTTCAGGCTCTCTCCATTTAGGATGATGTTGGCTATTGGCTTTGTATAAATGCCCTTTATTATGTTGAGGAATTTTCCTGTTTTGCTAAGAGTGTTTATTATGAATGGTTGTTGAACTTTGTCAAATGCCTTTTCTGCATCCATTGATAAAATCATGTGATTCTTGTCTTTTGTTTTATTTATATGATACCCCTAGATTACATTAATTGTTTTTCTAATGTTGAACCGTCCCTGCATACCTGGTATGAATCTCACTTGGTCATGGTAAATTTTTTTTTTTTTTGATATGTTGTTGAATTCTATTGACTAGAATTTTATTGAGGACTTTGGCATCTAAGTTCATGAGGGATATAGGTCTGTAATTTTCTTTTTTTGTGGAGTGTTTACCTGGTTTTGGTATCAGGGATATGCTGGCTTCATAGAATGAGTTTGGGAGTATTCTGTCCTTTTCTACGCTCTGAAATACCTTTAGTAGTAGTGGTGTTCACTCATCTCTGAAAGTTTGGTAAAACTCTGCTGTGAAGCCATCTGGGCCCGGGCTTTTTTTATTTAGAGTTTTTTTGATTACCTTTTCAATCCCTTCTTTTGGTATGGGTCTATCTAGTTGTTCTACCTCTGTTTGTGTTAGTTTAGGTAGGTAGTGTGTTTCTAGGAATTGATCCATTTCATCTAGGTTTTCAAATTTGTTAGAGTACAATTTTTCACAGTAATCTGATATGATTCTTTTAATTTCAGTTGAGTCTATTGTAATATCACCCGTATCATTTCTTATTTGGGTTATTTGCTTCCTCTCCTGTTTTTCTTTTGTCAATTTCTTCAATGGTTTATCAATTTTGTTGATTTTTTTCTAAAAACCAGTTTTTGGTTTTGTTAATTCTTTCAATTATTTTTCTGTTTCCTATTTCATTTAGTTCTACTCCAATTTTTATTACTTTCTTCTGGTGCCTGAGGGTTTCTTTTGTTGCTCTGTATTTGTTCAAGTTGTAGGGATAATTCTTTAATTTTGCCCTTTCTTCTTTTTGGATGTGTGCATTTATTGATATAAATTGGCCTCTGAACACTGCTTTTGGTGTGTCCCAAAGATTCTGATAGGAAGTGTTTTCATTCTCATTGGATTCGATGAATATCTTTATTCCATCCTTAATGTCTTCTATAATCCAGTCTTTTTTGAGCAGGGTATTGTTCAGTTTCCAAGTCTTTGATTTCTTTTCCCTGTTTTTCCTGTTATTGACTTCCACTTTTATGGCCTTATGGTCAGAGAAGATGCTTTGTAGTATTTCAATGTTTTGGATTCTGCTAAGGCTTGCTTTATGACCTAATATGTGGCCTATTCTAGAGAATGTTCCATGTGCACTAGAAAAGAAGGTATATTTGGTTGCTGTTGATGGAGTTTTCTGTATATGTCTACGAGGTCAAGTTGGTTGATTGTGGCATTTAGATCTTGCGTGTCTTTATCGAGCTTCTTTCTGGAGGTCCTATCCTTCACTGAAAGTGGTGTGTTGATGTCTCCTACTATTATTGTGGAGCTGTCTATCTCACTTTTCAATGCTGATAGAGTTTGTTTTACGTATCTTGCAGCCCTGTCATTGAGTGCATAAATATTTAATATGGCTATATCTTCTTGATATATTGCCCCTTTAAGCATTATATAGTGTCCTTCCTTATCCTTTCTGATGGATTTAACTTTAAAGTCTATTTTGTCAGAAATTAATATTGCCACTCCTGCTGTTTTTTGATTGCTGTTTGTTTGATATATTTTTTTCCATCCTTTGAGTTTTAGTTTGTTTGTGTCTCTAAGTCTAAGGTGTGTCTCTTGTAGGCTGCATATAGATGGATCATGTTTTTTAATCTATTCTGCCACTCTCTGTCTCTTTATTGGTATATTTAGCCCATTAACATTCAGGGTAATTATGGATAGGTATGTATTTAGTGCTATCATTTCGATGTTTCTTTTTGTGTGTTGTTCACAGTTTCTTTTCCCACTTAATTTTATGTGCTGAGTAGATTACCTTTATATATTATCCTTTCCTCATATTGGTTGTTGTTGATTTTGTTTCTGCTGAGCGTCTATTTTTTTCTTGTATTTTATTTTGATGAGTAGGATAGTTTGCTCCTTTGTGGTTACCTTATTATTTACACCTATTTTTCTAAAGTTAAACCTAACTTTTATTTCTTTGTATCTTCTTATCTTCCTCTTCATATGGAAGATCTATGACTACATTTCTTAGTACTTCTTTATTGTTTTAATGTTGTCTTCTTTTACATAATAACATCGCTGTTACCCTGTTTTGAGCATTTTTTTTTGCTTGCTTTGTTATTTTGATTTCCCTCTCTGGGTTTACTTCTGGTTGCTCTGCCCAGTGTTCTAGTCTTGGGTTGATACCTGATATTAATGATTTTCTAACCAAAGAACTCCCTTTACTATTTCTCATAGTTTTGGTTTCATTTTTTAAAATCCCCTAAACTTCTGTTTATCTGAAAATGTCCTAATTTCACCTTCATATTTAAGAGACAGTTTTGCTGGCTATGTGATTCTTGGCTGGCAATTTTTTTTTTCTTCAATTTTTTAAATAAGTCATCCGATTGCCTTCTTGCCTGCATGGTTTCTGCTGAGTAGTCTGAACTTATTCTTGCTGACTCTCCTTTGTAGGCGACTTTTCGTTTATTCCTAACTGCTCTTAACATTCTCTCCCTATCTTTGGTTTTGGCAAGTTTTATTATGTCTTGGTAACTTTCTATTAAGATGTACCTTATGGGGAGTTCAATGAGCATCTTGCATAGATATTTTCTCATCTTTCATGATATCAGGGAAGTTTTCTGCCAACAAATCTTCAATAATTTTCTCTGTATTTTCTGTTATCCCTCCCTGTTCTGGTACTCCAAGCACTCGTAGGTTATTTCTCTTGGTAGAGTCCCACATGATTTTTAAGGTTTCTTCATTTTTTTTAATTCTTTTATCTGATTTTTCTTCAAATATATTAGTGCCAAGTGATATGTCTTCAAGTGCAGAAATTCTGCCTTCCACTTGCTCGGTTCTGCTCCTCTGACTTTATTTTGAGTTGTCTACTTCTGTAATTTTATTGTTAGTCTTCTGAATTTCTGAATGGTGTCTATCTTTGGATTTTTCCTGCTTATTAAATTTTTCATTATGTTCCTGAATAATCTTTTTAATTTCTCCAACTGCTTTATCTGTGTGTTCCTTGGCTTGTTCTGCATATTGCCTCATTTCTTTCCTGATGTTTTGAAGTGTTCTGTATATTAATCTTTTGTATTCTGCCTCTGGTAATTCCAGGAAGGCACTTTCACCTAGAAGACCCCTTGCTTCTTTGTTTTGAGAGCCTGTTCAGGTGATCATGGTCTGTTTCTTTATGTGACTTGATATTGACTGTTGTCTCTGAGCCATCTATGTTATTGTATGAGTTTATTTTATGTTTGCTTACTGTGTTGTAGCTTCTTGCTTTGTCTTGTTTTGATATGCCCAAATGGGTTGCTTGAGTGAGCTAGCTTGATTATTTTCACCTGTGGAGCTCTGACGTCCTTTCCCCAGATGGCTAGAGCTGTTATCAGGTGTATCAGTCTAGGAGTCCATTCACTTTTCTTGTATGAATTCAGCTCAGGTGTCCAGGTAGCTGATCATCAAGTATTTGGTACAGGCTCTGTCCTACAGTCTTAGAGGGGCAGGGGTGATTGGTGTAGGTACCAAAATCTGGTTGAAGCAGGGGGTTACACTCTGAACAAGTCAAGGGGGTGAGAATTGTCCCCATGTGTCTCTGAAGAAAGTGTGTCCCTGATCCCTAGAGCATACAGGTGCGTGAGTTCTGCAGACAGTCCATGGGCACACAGTGTTTTTGGTTGTAAGGACTGCAAGGTACCAGTTATCCTTGGACCCCTGTCGCAGGTGGCTGGGTGACCTGAGTGGAGCCACCAGTCCTTAGGCCCCTGATGTGGGTAGGTGAGGACCCTGTTTAATAGGGAAAGCAATGTCAAACATCAAACACCCCAGTCTCCGCTGCACAGCTGAAACGGTTGGAGTCTGCCAACAAGGGCCTATTCTCCTGAAATAGGCCCACCTAGGTCCATGCAGAGGGGAAAGGTACTCAAAGTTCATGGACTGTTTATGCTTGGACAAGAGCCGCTTCTGTCCTGAGCTCCCCTGTTTAGTGGAGCTGGCAAATTATCTGTTCCCCCAATTGCAAAATTTTTCCCTCTCCTATGACTGGGAGGATGTCTCTAGGCGCTCAACAGGGCCTATCTCAGGCCGAGGGAATTCAGCTGCTGTAGCTGGCTTGGGGGCAGGGGGTGGGGGGCACAGTAAAATATATGCAAGTACTTAGCTTTTTCTGAGAGCACCGTTCTTCTCTGGTTACGGAGGTGTGAGTAGGCTGTGGGGCTGGCTGCTTCTCCCTGAGGAAACTGTGGCCGAACACTAGTATCAGTCCACCGCCACTCTGGGGATGATGCCTGAGGGCTCCTAGTGATTCAGGTCCGGTAACTCCCCTCCACTTCTGAACTGTCTTTTCCTCCTCCTGCCCCTCAGTTAGTTTTCTAAGCTTGCATTTGATGCTCAGGACTCCTAGCTTTTCATAAATACACTCGTTTCACTTGCTTTTTTGGGTCTTTGTTGTAAAGAGAGCTCGCCAGAAGCATCTTTCTATTCTGCCATCTTGGCTCTGCCTTCCCTGACCCATTTTCAAATAATTAAAATTGAAGAAAATACACTTTCCTGGTATATTGGAGTCCTTGGGTGGAGCAAAGGTTTAAGTGCTCTACTACTAACTGAAAGGTTGGTGGTTCGATCCCACCCAGAGGCACCTCGGAAGAAAGGCCTGGTGATCTGCTTCTGAAAAATCAGTCATTGACATGCAAAAAGAAACAATGATTATGAGGGAGGGTTATGAGGAGGAAAGAGGTGGGGATGGAAAAATACTAACTAGACAATAGATAAGTGGTAACTTTGGTGGAGGGTAAGACAGTACACACTACTGGGGAAGCCAGCACAATTTGTCAAAGGCAAGGTCATGGAAGCTCCAGAGACACATGCAAACTCCCTGAGGGACCAAATTTCTGTGCTGAGGGCTAGGGGGACCATGGTCTCAGGGAACATTTAGCTCAATTGGCATAACATAGTTTATAAAGAAAATGTTCTACATCCTACTTCGGTGAGTAGCATCTGGGGTCTAAAAGCTTGTG
Source organism: Loxodonta africana (assembly GCF_030014295.1). Lineage (NCBI taxonomy): Eukaryota > Metazoa > Chordata > Mammalia > Proboscidea > Elephantidae > Loxodonta > Loxodonta africana. The sequence continues at coordinate 73,921,270 of NC_087358.1, forward strand.
AGCAGCCATCTGGAACAAGGGAGAATGAAGAAAACCAAAGACACAAGGGAAAGGTTAGTTCAAGTGTCTGATGGACCACAAGTACTACAGCCTCCACCACACTGAGTCCAGCACAGCTAGGTGGTGACTGGCTACCACCACCGACTGCTCTGTAAGGGATAACAACAGAGGGTCCCAGACAGAGCTGGAGAAAAATGTAGAACAAAATTCTAACTCACTAAAAAAAAAAAAGACCAGACTTACTGGTCTGACAGAGACTGGAGAAACCCCGAGTGTATGGCCCCTGGACACCCTTTTAGCTGAGTAATGAAGTCACTCCTGAGGTTCACCCTTCAGCTAAAGACTAGATAGGCCCATAAAACAAAATAAGACTAAATGGGCACACCAGGCCAGGGTCAAGAACTAGAAGGCAGGAGGGGACAGGAAAGCTGGTAATAGGGAACCCATGGTAGAGAAGGGGAGAGTGTTGACATGTCGTGGGGTTGGCAACCAATGTCACAAAACAGCATGTGTACTAATTGTTTATTGAGAAGCTAGTTTGTTCTATAAACCAACTAAAGTACAAAAAAAAAAAGGAAAGAAAGAAAAATCAGCCAAAGAAAACCCTCTGCATCACAGTTCTACTCTGAGATGCATAGGGTCACCATGAGTTGGAGTCAACTCAATGGCAACTGGTTTGGTTTTATGCTCTGTAGTAGATTGTTGTTCAGCAATATTGATTCCCTCCTGCCTGTCTCCATGGGAGGAGACCACTTTCCTGACTTTTGACTTTGGGCTGGTGGTATTGCTTGCTTTGGTCAACTGGATGTTAGCCGATGTGAAGCAAGCCAGGGGTTTGAAATGTCCTTGCGCACTTTTGTCATTGCCATGAGAAGAACGTACCCTGGCCAGACTGCTGATCCAAGGAGGGTGAGAGACATCTGGAACATTCCCCAGACCCAACCTGCTGGTTAGTGACACCCAGCTGAGCCCAGCTGAGATTAGTCCACCCAGCTGACCTGTAGAAGAATCAGCAAAATATACATGCTTATTGTTGTAGGCCTCTAAGATTTTGGAATTGTTTGTTATGCAGCAATAGCTGACTGATAACAACTCTATCCTAAAAATGCATCAACAGTACTACTATGACAAACATGGGGTCACGACAAGTCAGGACTGATTTGAAAGCTACTGGTTTATAATTTGTCGGCCTTCATTTCAGAAGTCCCTGAGTGGTGCAAACACTTTGCATTCAACCATTACCCTAAAGGTTGGTGGTTTGAACCTACCCGGTGGTACCACAGAAGAAAGGCCTGGCAATCTGCTTCGGTAAAGATCACAGCCAAAAAAACCCCTGGAGAGCTGTTCTATTCTGACTCACATGGGGTTGCCATGAGTCAGAATCAACTCCACAGCAAAGAGTTATTTTATTCCTGAAGGTGGTTCATGGACTCTAAGTTCATGCTACTTCTGACCATCAGCTTCCTCACCTGCACAATCTGTAAAGTTCTGAGGACTGAATGACATAATGAGAGAAAAGCAGTTAGTGTAGCCCCTGGCACATGGAAAGGGCTCAGTATGCACCATTATTAAGGCTCTTCTGGACCTTGGGTTGCTGCTTTGAACACACATATCATTGGATGGGAGGCTGCTCTAGTGAGGAGAAAGTCACAGCAGAGCACTGCGGTGTGTTCCGTCCTTCCAACGTGACCTCAAGTGAACTCCCCTATCTTCTGCCAAAAGTCAAGGCACCACTGCCTGTTTATCACATTCAGTTAATCAACAATGCAGCTGTCCTGGAGAAGGCAGAATTGGTGTCCTTGTCCCATGTCCCATGGTGTAAGAATGGCTAAGGTGGGTAAGGGCTTCAATCGCTAACACTCGGGCAGTGGTAGGCCACCAGCAGTGCACTTAGCACAGCCCCCTCCAGCCCATCTGTCTTCACTCCTCACGGAGTGAATCCTAACAGGCAAGATGGGTGTGACTCCAGAAGACCCCAAACACACCAGCAAGAACAGCAACCAAACAATCTATCTCACAAGATTGCCTCACCTCCATCGGTTTATCTACCCACAAGTCCACCAGAGGCAGCTCATGCTGTCCACAGGAGGGTGCTCTGGAAATCTCCCCATGCCCCACCTCACACCCACAGAAGGTCGTCATTAGCTGCTGTCAAGTCAGCCCTCAACTCATGGTGTCCTCTGCACAGGGAACTAAACGTTGCCCAGTTCTGCGCCATCCCTGTTATCAGAGATGGATCAGACCATTGTGATCCAGAGGGTTTTCACTGGCTGATTTAAGGAAGTAGACTGCCAGGCCTTTCTTCCTAGTCTATCTTAGTCTGGAAGCTGTTCGGCATCACAACAACGTGCGAGCCCCCATTGACAGAGGGGTGGTGGCTGTACATGAGGTGCATTGGCTGGGAATCGAATCAGGATCTCCCACATAGAAAGCAAGAATTATTTGTAAACTTGATCTAATTCATACACCATGAATCATCTATTCATAGTCCATGAATCGTATGCTATGAATGTATTATGACACCTAAACAAAGAGCTGTATGCAGGCATGGGCTCGGAAGGTAGCTTGCATTTAACCTGTCAGCGTCCAAACCTTTAGGATCGGCTGAGAAAGTCTGCACATACTGGTGTGCGTGGCCTCACAGTGTCAGGAACTACTGATGCTCGCTGGGGCATTGGAAATGTTTCCAGAGGCCCAACTGAATCTTAGAAAATAGAAAACAACCCATCCCATGTTATGTAATCTGGCCAGGAAAACATGTTTCATATTAGAAAGGCAGCCAGCAATTTCCTAGGACTCAGACAAAGGTCTAGGTTTTTCATTTGGCTCTGGAGCTGTCTCCGAATGCTAATATTTAACCCCTGTATCTCCCCATCTGTCCCGCACAGACACATTCAGCCGCCTCTCCCACAGCGGACGTGCTTCTTTGTGCAGTATACTATGTCTTCACTCGAGAGATGGTGAATAAATATCAAAGAATGGGAACAACTGTGCTTCTCAGGGAGGTTGGAGAGATCAATAAATGCTCCTAACACAAATAGGAAATGAAAATGAAAAGATATCAAGGCCTCAGAGCCAGGCTGGGTTCGTACAAAGGTGCAGCATAACAGGTCACGTAGTGAGAGAGGCAGTCCCTTCAGGGTCGATCACCCCTACCCCTGCTCTCAGTTCATGCAGAGACCCCCACTCTGCCCCCTTCTTTTTATAATTTTATTGTGGTGAAATACATATGACAAAACCTTTGCCGCTTCAGGCATTTTTACGTGTACAATTCAGTGACGTTAATTATATTCGCCACTTGTGCAGTCATCGCAACTATCTGTTTCCCATTCGTTTTCCTCACCCTTGACAGAAACTTGGTGCCCCTTAAGCAATACCTCCCCGTTCCTCCCTCCACCCACCCCAAACCCTCCTCCCGCAAAAAAAACCAAACCCGTTGCTGTTGAGTCGATTCCGACTTATAGAGACCCAACAGGACAGAGTAGAACTGCCCCCACAGAGTTTCCAAGGCTGTAATCTTTACAGAAGCAGACTGCCACATCTTTCTCCCACAGAGCTGCTGATGGGTTCAAACCACTCACCTTTCAGACAGCAGTTGCATGCTTAACCACTGCGCCACCAGGGCTCCTTAACCTCCTACCCCTGCTAACTACCAAAGAGCTTTGGTCTCTATGCATTTGCCTGTTCTAGTTATTCCATGTCAGTGGGATCATACAATGTTTGTCCTTCTGTGTCTGACTTATTTCACTCAGCATAATGTTTTCGAGGTTTTTCCATGTCGTAGCATGTATCAGAACGTCATTTGTCTTTACAGCTGGGTAGTATTCCATTGCATTTATGTACCACATTTTGTTTGTCCATTCATCTGTTGAGGGACACAGGTTGTTCCCACCTTTTGGCTATTGTGAATACTGCTGCAATGAACACTGGTGTACAGGCATCTGTTTTTGGTCCTGCTTTCAGTTCTCTTGGGTGTATACCTAGGAGTGCAATTGCTGGATCATATGGTAATGCTCTGTTTAACTTTTGGGGGAACCCCCAAACTGTTTGCTACAACACAGACCGTCCTCTTCTTGATCTCCATCCAAAGGCTTTGGCCCCTCTAAGAAGCACCCGTAGACTCGGTCCATCCTCCCCATGGCATGCCTGGCCTCTCCCCTCACAGTGCTCTCTTATGACTTATTTCACAATAATATGGTGATGGGCTTGGGGAGGAAAAGCTGGGGGGTGGTAGAACACGGGCTGTGGTGGCAGATAGACAGGTTCACATTCTAGCTCGGTGGCTCCTCAACTTGACTGTGGGCAAGCTATATGACTTCTCTCAGTCTGTTTCCTCATCTGCCCTATGTAGGCAGCGATACCTGTTTCATAGGCTGTCATGAGGGCTGCAGGAGACAACATGTACAGCACTCACTAGTGCCCAGCACACAACCAACACTCAGTACAGTGCTGGCAGGTGGTAGGTGGAGGAGCAGCAGTTGTTGACAGGGCCCCATGTTTGAAGGTCCGCATTTAAATGCTCTGCTGTTGCTGTCTTAACCTTCTGAATAAATTCAGAACAAGGGGCCCTGCATTTTCATCTTGCACTGTGTCTTGCTGAGCTGCAGCCCATCCTATGAGTCTTTGCCCTACAGTAAACTTACAATTAAAACCCCGCACAGCCCAAGATTTTGGTACTTTCAGCAATGATACCACATTTGGAACAAAGGCAAAGATGAAACTACTTATACTCAACCAGCACCATTTTTATAGTAAGCTTCCAGGTATTCATTAAAAAAAAAAAAAAGCAATGTCACCACTGGGGAGAAAGCTTCTTTCCCACTCCTGATGTTTCCTTCATCATGGAGAGAGTGCAATTAGTGAGCCTGTGGCCCCTGGGCCCTTCTCCTCCATCCCAGGGAGGGGGAGTACTCATCTACACTAAATTCAGTAAATCTGTGAACAATAAACTGGGCATGCTCGGCTCTGATCCTCCCTCCCTCCCTCCTCCTCCTGCAGAGCCGGAGAGGGTGTCTGTCTGTCCGAGGCCAGCCAGCTGTGAGAGGTGGGTGAGTCTGTCTAATTCTTGAGTTCAATATAACTTTAAAATCTATAGGAAAATCCAACACCTCTACAGCAAATAGACAAACAATCCAGTTAAAAAATGGGCAAAGGATATGAACAGACACTTCAGCAAAGAAGACATTCAAGCAGCTAATGGACATATGAGGAAACGATCACGATCTCTAGCCATTAAAAAAAAAAAAAAAAAAGCCATTAGGGACATGCAAATCAAAACCACGATGAGATACCATCTCACTCTGGCATTACTGGCAGAAATGAAAAAAAAAGAAAAAACAGGAAATAACAAATGTTGGAGAGGCTGCAGGGAGACTGGAACTCTTACACACTGTTGGTGGGAATGCAAGATGGCCCACCATTTTGGAAAATGATTTGGCACTTCCTTAAAAAGCTAGAAATAGAAATACCATACGATCCCGCAATCCTACTCCTAGGAATACATCCTAGAGAAATAAGAGCCGTGACATGAATAGACATAAGCACACCCATGTTCATTGCAGCACTGTTCACAATAGCAAAAAGATGGATGTCCATCAACAGATGAATGGATAAAGAAACTATGGTACATACACACAATGGAATACTACGTAACAACAAAGACCAGTGATGAATCTGCGAAGCATCTCACAACCTGGATGAATCTGGAAGGATTATGCTGAGTGAAATAAGTCAATCACAAAAGGACAAATATTGTATGAGACCATTACTATAAAAACGCACAAAAAGGTTTACACACAGAAAGAAACAATCTTTGATGATTACAAGAGAGGGGAGGGGTAGGGAGGAAAAAACACTAAATAGGCTATAAACCTAAAAAAGCAAACCCGTTGCCGTTGAGTCGATTCCGACTCACAGTGACAGAGTAGAACTATAGGACAGAGTAGAACTGCCCCACAGAGTTTCCAAGGAGCACCTGATAGATTCAAACTGCTGAACTTTTGCTTAGCAGACGTAGCTCCTAATCACTATACCACCAGGGTTTCCAAATAGACTATATGTCTTAGTCATCTAGTGCTGCTATAACAGAAGTACCACAAATGGATGGCTTTAACAAAGAGAAATTTATTTCTTCACAGCAAAGTAGGCTAAAAGTCCAAATTCAGGGAAAGGCTTTCTCTCTCTGTCCACTCTGGAGGAAGGTCTTTGTCCTCAATCTTCCCCTAGTTGAGGAGCTTCTCAAGCGCAGGGGCCGCGGGTCCAAAGGACTCGCTCTGCCCCTGGTGCTGCTTTCTTGGTGGTATGAGGTCCCCCACTCTCTGCTTGCTTCCCTTTCCTTTTTATCTCTTGAGAGATAAAAGGTGATGCAGGCCACACCCCAGGGAAACTCCCTTTACATTTGATCAGGGATGTGACCTGGGTAAGGGTGGTGTTACAACCCTTTTTAACATAAAATTACAATTACAAAATGGAGGACAACAACAGTCATGGAAATCATGGCCCAGCCAAATTCATACACAGTTTGGGGGTTGGGAGGGGAACATAATTCAATCCATGATACCACAGATAAGTGGTAACTTTGGTGAAGGGTAAGATAGTACACAACACTAGGGAAGTCAGCATAACTTGACCAAGGCAAAGTCATAGAAGCTTTACAGACACATCCAAACTCCCTGAGGAACGGAGTTACAGGGCTGAAGGCTGGGGACCATGGTCTCAGGGGACATATAGCTCAAACAGCATAACATAGTTTATAGAGAAAATGTTCTACATCCTACTTTGCCGAATAGCATCTGGGGTCTTTAAAGCTTGTGAGTAGCCATCTAAGATACTCTACTGGTCCCACACCATCTGGAACAAAGGAAAATGAAGAAAACTAAAGACACATGGAAAGATTAGTCCAAAGGACTAATGGACCACAACTACTACAGCCTCCACCAGACTGAGTCCAGCACAACTAGATGGTGACTGGCTACCACAACCAACTGCTCTGACAGGAATCACAGTAGGGGGTCCCGGACAAAGCTGGTGAAAAATGTAGAACAGAATTCTAACTCACAAAAAAAGATCAGACTTACTGGTCTGACAAAGACTGGAGAAACCCCAAGAGTATGGCCCCTGGACATCCTTTTAACTCAGTACCAAAGTCACTCCTGAAGTTCACCCTTCAGCCAAAGATTAGACAAGCCCATAAAACAAACAATAATGCATGTAGTGCAGCCATGTATATGTAACTAAATGGGCACACCAGCCCAGGGGCAAGTACAAGAAGGCAGGAGGGAACAGGAAGGCTGGATGAATGGAAATGGGGAACCCAGGGTCGAGAAGGAGACAGTGTTGACATGTTGTGGGATTTGGCAACCAATGTCACAGAACAATAAGGGCATTAATTGTTTAATAAGAGGCTGAAAGCATTCCCCTTAAGGACAGGAACAAGACAAAAACGCCCTTTATTACCACTCCTATTTAACATTGTGCTGGAAGCTCTAGTTAGACCAATACGGCAAGAAAAAGAAACAAAGGACATTCAAATTGTAAAGGAAGAAGTAAAACTGTCCCTATTTGCAGATGATATGATACTATACATAGAAAACCCAAAAGACTCCACAAGAAAACTACTGGAACTAATAGAAAGATTAAGCAGGATAGCAGGATACAAGATAAACATACAAAAATCAGTTGGATTCCTATACACCAATAAATAGAACTACAAAAAGGAAATCAGGAAAACAATACCATTTGTAATAACCTCTAAAAAAAATAAAATTAAAAAAATAAAATACTTAGGAACAAATCTAACCAGGGACATAAAAGGCCTATACAAAGAAAACTACAAAACATTACTGCAAGAAACCAAAAGAAATCTACATAAATGGAAACACATACCACACTCATGCATAGGTAGACTCAACATTGTGAAAATGTCAATTCTACCCAAAGCAATCTACAAATACAATGCAATCCCAATCCAAATACCAACAGCGTTTTTTTTAAAGAGATGAAAAAACTAATCATTAACTTTATATGGAAAGGGAAGAGGCCCTGGATAAGTAAAGCACTATTGAAGAAGAAGAATGAAGTAGGAGGACTTACACTACCTGACCTCAGAACCTACTATACAGCTATGGTAGTCAAAACACCCTGGTACTGGTACAATAACAGACATGTTGTCCAATGGAACATAATCAAGAATCCAGATGTATATCCATCCAACTACAGTCACCTGATCTTCAAAAAAGGCCAAAGTCCATCAAGTGGGGAAAAGACAGTCTTTTTAACAAATGGTGCTGGCAAACAGGAAAAACATACTACGCTCATGAATAGGAAGACTCAATACTGTGAAAATGTCAATTCTACCCAAAATAATCTGCAGATGCAATGCAATCCTGATCCAAATTCCAACCACATTTTTTTAATGAGGATGAGAAACAAATCACCAACTTCATATGGAAAGGGAAGAGGCCCCGGACAAGTAAAGCATTACTGAAGAAGAAAAACAAAGTGGGAGGCCTCACACTACCTGACTTTAGAACTTATTATACCACCACAGTAGTCAAAACAGTCTGGTACTGGTACAACAACAGATACATGGACCAATGGAACAGAATTGAGAACCAAGACATAAATCCATTTACCTATAAGCAGTTGATATTTGACAAAGGCCCAAAGTCCATTTAATGGGGATAAGACAGTCTCTTCAACAAATGGTGCTGGCATAACTGGATATCCATCTGCAAAAAAATGAAACAGGACCCATACCTCACACCATGCACAAAAATGAACTCAAAATGGATCAAAGCCCTAAATATAAAATCTAAAACGATAAAGATCATGGAAGAAAAAATAGGGATGGGGCCCAGCTACCACCAATGACTGCTATAACAGGGAACACAACAGCAGAAAGATGGAAAAAACCTAGGTGCCCATCAATAGATGAATGGATAGACAAATTATGGTTTGTTACTACACACAACAGAATATTATGCAACAATAAAGAACAATACCGAATCTGTGAAGCATCTCACAACCTGGATGAATCTGGAAGGCATTATGCTGAGTGAAATACGTCAATCACAAAAGGACAAATGTTGTATGGGACCACTACTATGAAAACTCATGAAAAGGTTTACACACAGAAAGAAACAATCTTTGATGGTTATGAGGGAGAGTGGGGTGGGAGGGAAAAATACTAAATAGACTGTAGATAAGTGATAACTTTGGTCAAGGGTAAGACAGTACATAGTACTGGGGAAACCAGCACAACTTGTCCAAGGCAAGATCATGGAAGCTTCATAGACACATCCAAACTCCCTAAGGGGCCAAATTACTGGGCTGCAGGCTGTGGGGACCATGGTCTCAGGGAATGTCTAGCTCAATTGGCACAACACAGTTTATAAAGAAAATGTTCTACATTCTATTTTGCTGAGTAGCACCTGGGGTCTTAAAAGTCTGTGAGTAGCCATCTAAGATACTCCACTGGTCTCACCCTGTCTGGAGCAAGTAAGAATGAAGAAAACCAAAGACATGGGGAAACATTAGTCCAAAGGACTAATGGACCACAACTACCACAGCCTCCACCAGGCTGAGTCCAGTACAACTAGATGGTGCCCAGCTACCATCACGTACTGCTCTAACAGGGATCACAGTAGAGGGTCCCGGAGAGAAAAAAAGAAAAAAATAGCAGACTTACTAGTCTGACAGAGACTGGAGACACTCCAAGAGTATGGCCCCTGGACACCCTTTTAGCTCAGTAATGAAGTCACTCTTGAGGTTCACCCTTCAGCCAAAGATTAGATAGGCCCATAAAACAAGACAAGACTAAATGGGCACACCAGGCCAGGGGCAAGGACTAGAAGGCAGGGAGGGAACAGGAAAGCTGGTAATGAGGAACCCAAGGTTGAGAAGGGAAGAGTGTTGACATGTTGTGGGCTGGCAACCAGTGTCACAAAACACTATGTGTGTTAATTGTTTAATGAGAAACTTGTTTGCTGTATAAACCCTCATCTAAAGATAATATTTAAAAAAATGTTGCTGATAAGGGTGATGGGAAAATTTGGAAATGGATAGCGGTACAGCAGGATGAACGTCATCAGTGTCACTGAGTTCTATGTGTAAAAGTGGATGAAATGGCAAATGCTTTGTTATATATAATTGTACCACAATTAAAAAAAAGCTCTAAAAAAAATCCACTGCATATTAAAATTAAATAACTCCACATTTCTAATAAAATCATTGGATCAATATTCATTTTTCATTGACAATATTTCTAACACTGGATCTGAATTTTAAAAGTTTAGATGTTAAATGTTTAAAGGTTATAAAAATAATAAATACATATACATATACAAACTAATATCCTTTTAATTAAAAAAAATACATGTACACGGTTTCCAAAAACTCAGAGAGTTCAAAATGACATAAAATGGAAAGGAGCAGTCTCACTCCTCAGAAGTGAACCATTCTTCACGGTTTCTTACGAATCATCCAGGAACATTTTAAGGATATACAAACGTGTGTGTGTGTTTGCATTTTCCGCACAGACGGGATCAGGTTACACATCATCCTACAGTCTTCTTTTTATTTAACAATATGTCTTGGAGATATTTTTGTTATATATAAATTTACCTTATGCCCTTTAACCATACCAGTTGCTGTCTACTAGATTCTGACTCACGCAGACCCCACGTATATCTAAGTAGGGTTTTCAGTAGCTGATTTTTCAGAAATAGAGTACCAGGTCTTTATTCTGAGGCACCTCTGGGTGGACTCCAACCTCCAACCTTTCAGTTAGCAGCCAAGTGCATTGTTTGCAATACCCAGGGACTCATCCTTATACTTTTTTTTTTAATATTTTATTATGATTTAGGTGAAAGTTCACACAGCACATTAGTTTCCCATTCAAAATTTATACATAATTTGTTCCCTGACATTGCTTGCTATCCCTGCAATGTGTCAGCACATTCCCCATTTCCACCCTTCTTCCCTGTTTCTGTCTCTCCAGTTTCCTTGCCTTCTCATCTTTGCTTTTGGGCAAATATTGCCCATTTGGTCTCACATAGTTGATTGTTCTAAGAAACACATTCCTCACGGGTGCTATTGTTTATTTCATAGGCCAATCTATTATTTGGCTTAAAGATGACCTTTAGGAGTAGCTTTGGTTCCAAGATAAAATGGTGTCTTAGGGTGACAGTCTCAGGGTTCCTCCAGTCTCTATCAGTCCAGTAAGTCTGGTCTTTTTCATGAATTTGAGTCTTTTTCTACATTTTTCCCCCATTTTAACTGGGACTTTCTATTATGTCCCTGATCAGAGAGATCGTTAGTGGTAGCCGGGCACCATCTAGTTCTTCTGGTCTCAGGCTAGGAGAGGCTGTGGTTTATATGGGCCACTAGTCCTGTGGACTAATTGTTTCCTTGAGTCTTTGGTTTCCTTTACTCTTTCTTCTTTGTTCCAGACAGGAAGAGACCAATAGTTTTATCTAAGATGGCTGCTCACGAGCTTTTAAGACCTCAGACGCTACTTACCAAACCAGGAGTGTAGAACATTCTCTTTATGAACTATGTTATGCCAGTTGACCTAGATGTCCCCTGAGACTATGGTCCTTAGCCTTCAAGCCCAGTAATTCATTCTCCTGAGGTGTTTGGATATGTCTAAGAAGTTTCTATAGCCCTCCTTATACTCTTTAATGGCTGCATAATATATCATTTCATGGATGTGTCATAGTTTCCTGCTGTGAAACATCTAGGGTCATGTCAATATTTTGCTCTTCAGACAATATCTAAAGCACATCATAAATGTAAGATCACAACCTGCTCTGTGACTCCCAGCCCTCGCTCAGGACGCTGTGTGGTCTGGTTAATGTTGGGCACAGCTGCCTCTCCCAGCAGATGGAGAATCCTTGACGGAGGAACCATCCCCAGTGCTTCCCTTTGCGGAACAAATGGGAAAAGGTGCACAAACATGCTCTCAGATACCTTATGGTGGTACACACAGAGTCACGCACATAGTGGATGACTGAGCGTGTTTGCTGTTTATAACTTTTCCTCTGTGCCCAGCACATGAACCCAAACTTGTATTCTAACCATCCAGTGGATACAAGGGTGTCCCCTCTGAGCTCCAGCAGACATGTAACCTATCACCAACCCAAGACGGAGATTCCTGCTCCTGCAGAGAACTGGACACTGAACTGCAGATGAGGATCTAAGCAACAGCCACAATTCTTTTGATAAAACAGAGAACATCAGTGCCCTGCCTCAGTTTGCCCCTGTCTCAGGTTAAAATAAAACAAAACAAAAAACAGTTGCATCAAGTCAAATCCGACTCATGGCCACCCAACGTTTGTCAGAGTAGAACTGTGCGCCATAGTGTTTTCAATGGCTGATTTTTCGGAAGTAGACTGCCAGGGCTTTCTTCCAAGGGGCCTCTGGGCAAACTTGAACCTCCAACCTTTCAGTTAGCAGCTGAACATGTTAACTGCCTGCACCACCCAGGGACTTCGTCGCAGGTAAAGACAGCTTTAATTAAGCCACGGCTGTTTTTTGTTGTCACAATTTCTTTTTACCGATTTTAAAACCTATTATTTTCTCACTCTAAGGGAAAGGCTCGGAGAATGAGAAAACTGAAGCAATCCCACACTTTCATGACTCTGAAAGTAGTCAGCTTGCATTCAGCTTAAGTCTGGCACAAGTTAATATTCCTCTACCTTCAAAGAACAGGAAAAGTGTTGTCTGCCTGGCCCACGCTCTTTAAAAGGGTCTGTGAAAGCCCTCACCCAGCCGGAGCAGATACACGGCTGCTGACTCACACATGGCTCAGCTGTATGCCTGTACTAGTGACTTCAAGCTGGGTCCAGACACCCAACCCTTTGATTCTAGGACCCTCTCCAAAACCACCCTGAAACTTCCTCCCATCCAGCAGTGCTACACAGCACTTATACAAAATCCAGGATAAAAAACAAAAAATCAAGTGAACTAAAATCAGCTCTTCCTTGAGGACTTCACAACTTCCTTGAGCTATCGGGAAGCATTGGAGGTGTCTCGGAAATAAAAGGAGGGAAAAGAGGGTCGCCATCCTAGACAGTAAACCATGGAGGCTAGTGAAACGAGGCACGCTGAAAAGACGGCGGAAACCATCTCCCTCTGAGAGAAAATAAGCCCATTGCCTTTGAGTCGATTTTGTCTCATGGCAGCCGCATGTGTTACAGAGTGGAACTGCTCCATAGGGTTTTCTTGGCTGTGATCTTTATGGAAGCAGATCGCCAGGGCTGTCTTCCGCGGTGCTGCTGGTTATGTTCTAACCACCAACCTTTAGGTTAGCAGCTGAGTGCAAACTGTTTGCACTGCCTAGGGACCTACTGGGAGAAAATAGGAAGCCAGAAAGCACCCAGAAGGAGAGATCAGAAGTCTGCTGTGGCCAGAGGAGGAGGAACTAGGAACAGGTGCATGGGTGTCAAAATCCCCAACTGCTGATCTATATGAAGAAAAGGCCGGGTAGCCGTTGGGCCCCATGGTACCAACTCTGCACACCTTCAAGTCCTGGGATACAAATATGGTTCCTGAAACTGAACAAAACTCAGCTGAGATTCTGTCCACCCTCCAGCTGCTGAGTGGCCCAGGAGTCCTGAGATGACGTTGTGAGAACTGTTCCACCCACATCAGAGGGTGAGTCTGTGGAGCAAATGGGAAAGGGTGTGTGAACATGCTCTCAGATACCTCTGTGTAGGAATGAGGCTGTGTTTTATATTAATATGAATGCTCGAGAATCTAAGCCAATAATTCTCAGAAGGTGGAAACCCACCTTGATCTGGTGTGTTGGGCAGTAGAGAGCCCTATTTTTTACCTTGATGTTTCGATGTTGATGGAGTCATCCCCCGCAAGTCATAAGGCACTCCTACAGCACCTTCCAGCCACATCAGGGGTTAGGGCAAGAGAAAAAATGTTCCCAGGCACTGTGCCTCTGTGATCCTTCTCCCCAGAACCCACAGCCCCTGTCTACTCCTAAGACATCCAATTCCAATCAAAGGACACTCTACAAAATAAGACACCTGACCAGTACTCCTTGAAACTGTCAAGGTTATCATAAACCAGCAAAGTCTGAGGAACTGTCACAGCCAAGAGGAGCCCAAGGAGTCATGACTTCTAATGTGGTGTTCTGGAACAGAGAAAGAGCATTAGGTAAAAACTGAGGAGATCTGAACACAGTATGGACTTTAGTTAATAATATTATCCCAATAAGGGTTCCTTAGCTGTGCCAAACGCACCGTTCTAACGTAAGATGCTAACAATGGGGGAGGGGGGTGGGGTGCATGGGAACTCCTTGTGCTACTTTCACAGCCTTTCTGTGCATCTCAAACCAGCCTCCCTTTCTTAGAACCAACTGATCATACGTGGTAATCACATCTACAACACCTAGATCAGCGTTGGATTGAATAACTGGGGACTATGGCCTCTGGTCTCTGGGTGGCACAAACAGTTAAGCACTCATCTCTTAGCTGAAAGGTTGGCGGTTCGAACCCACCCATAGGCGCCTCCGCAGACAGGCCTGGCAATCTGCCTCCGAAAGGTCATAGCCTTGAAAACCCTATAAAACCCATTGCCATCAAGTCAATTCCGACTCATAGCAACCCTATAAGTCAAAGTAGAACTGCCCCATAGAGTTTCCAAGGAGCACCTCGTGGATTTGAACTGCCAACCTTTTGGTTAGCAACCATAGCACTTAACCACTGCACCACTGGGGCTTCCAGAAAACCCTATGGGGTAGTTCTATTCTGCACACATGGGGTTGCCATGAGTCGGAATTGACTCAACGGCAACTAACAACAACAACCAAAAAAAACTATCCTAAAAGTAAAGTTTATTTTTTAAGTGTTGCCAGGGAGATAACTGCCAAACAAAAGTCTGGTGTCCTTTTACCCAGACAGCAAGATGATAAAGAACTGCAACCAGAAGTTTAAGAGGGAGGGTCCACCTGGTTCTGTCCCTGAGGCCCACTGGGAACATTGTGCCAGAGAGCAGCTGCTGAGCAGGCATTCCTGTCCCCAAGCCTGGTGCCACGCACGGCCTTCCAGAAAGATCACCTTGGCATACTTACCTCCCCATACCAGTGTACAAGGTCAGATTCCCATACAGCATTACCTTACCTGGCGCACAGGTTGTCCATGCTTACCTGGCTCAGCTGGCCAGCTGCACACCTGCCCAGACTCTCCTGCTCTCCTGAGTCCTTTGATCTCCACCCCTGATGCAGCAGGACCACCCCTCCGGTGTCCTCACGGCTCCACATGTCTCTTGTGGCTCCCAGGGCTCACAGGCTTCCCAGTACACTTAGGCAACAGTGGTGGTTCAGTGGTCAAGCTCCCGCCTTCTGCGTTAGAGACCAGCGTTCCTTCCCAACCAGTGCACCTCATGGCAGCCACCACCTGTCAGTGGAGGCTTGCATCTTGCTATGATACTGAGCAGGTTTCAGCAGAGCTCCCAGGCCAAGACAGACTAGAAAGAAAGGCCTGGTGATCTACTTCTGAAAATTAGCCAGTGAAAACCAACAGTCCAATCTGCAAATGACCATGGAGATGGCTCGGGACTGGGCAGCACTTAGTTTCACTGTGCCTCAGATGGCCATGAGTCAGGGGCCGATTCGACGTCAGCTAACAACAGCAGCACGTATTAAAGAGAGAACTAGGGAACTCGAAGCAGAGAATGTGAGGTTGGGAGTGATAATAACATTACCGTAAACAATAACACCAATAATAATAATAGCTGCTCCTATTAATTGAGGGTTATATGTTCTTATGATACCCAGAACTTCCTGTGTCGTGGCATCTGTCATGCTATTTCAGGCAGGGTCTGACAGAAACCACTTTCAACAGACAGAATTGAATGCAAGGATTGGTTACCCAGGAAAAGAAGGGAGGTGAGAACTGAAAGAGGTATGGTGCAGGAACCCAGAGATCAGCAACAGCAGGAAGCTACTATCAGCCCTAGTCTCTGGCACAAAGGGAGGATGGGTGTGGCCTGAGCCCAGGAGCCAGGGTCACTGGCCAGAAGGTGGAGCCACAGAGATTTCAGCCATTGCTAGGGAAGCACGTACCCCCTCTTCCCACCTTCCGGTCCTCTAATACCTCCTGCTGGCTAAACCCAGCCGGCAGCCAGCTGACAGAAAACACAGCAGAAGTCCACCCGATCCACTCGCCTACCCCACTGTGACGCAGGGTGGAGCAGGCAGGCCGGGGCAGGCACACAGCTCCATTGCTTACACCCCATGCATGAACGTGAACTTGGTGAGGACAGGGCTGTGTCTCTCACCTGAGTCTCTCTCCAGCTGTCATACAACGTCAGACATAGGTGCACATACCAATATGTTAAACAAATAAAGTAGTACCACGCTCTCTCAATTACCTAGTTCTGCTGTGACCAAAATCACAAGCTGGTGGCTTTAAAGAACAGATGCTTATTTTCTCACAGTTCGGGAGGCTAGAGATTCAAATTCAGGGCCTGGCCCTAGGGGGAGGTCCTACCTTGTTGGTAGTCCCAGGGTTCCTCAGTGCTCCTTGGCGTCTGTCTTCCCCTGCGTGTCTGTGTGTCTGCTCTTTCTATACCTCAGAAGGGATTAGGTTTGGGACCTACCCTATACTGGTATGGCCTTATTAATAAACAAAAGAAAAATCCCATTTCCAAGCAGTTATGATATCCAGAGGTAGCAGGGCTGGAACTTCATACACACTCCTGGGGAACACAATTCAATCCACGACACACCCCTACTTTTCAAATGAGGAAACTGAGGGCCAGAGAGGCTAAGGAATTTACCCCAACTCACAAGACTAGTTAGTGAGTGCAGACGCAGGAGGCAAAACCAAACCCCAGCTCCTCCTGGCCTGCCACGCTATGTGTCTGCTGCCTGGGAACAGCAGACTAGCCCAGGTTGTGGGAGTGGTGCTCTTCACAGACAGGGCCCAGCCACTGACCCGTGGTGGAGCCTGCAAAAGGCAACGCGTCAGGGAATATTCCCGAGGGGTGGACACACAGGCACCCTCAGGCCTGGCCCTCTGAGCTCTAAGGGCTGGGGGAGAGGGCTCATTCCCTCCCCACCCAGGAAACCTGCTTGCCTTCCTTTTAGCTCTATAAAACCAGCTGCCTTTGAGCTGACTCTGAGTCATGGTGACCCCATGTATGTCAGAGGAGAACGATGCTCCATTGGGTTTTCAATGGCTGATTTTTTTCGGAAGTAGATTGCCAGGCCTTTCTTTTGAGGCACCTCTGGGTGGACTCAAACCACCAAGCTTTCAGTTAGCAGCCAAGCATGTTACCATTTGCACCACCACCCGGGGACTCCTTCAGCTCTATATCCTTTCCTAAGATGGTAGACTTGGTTATAAGCATGGTTCAATATTATAAACAGAACCATAGTTTCATCCTTTTCTAGATAAAATCCACTTTTAAAACCATGTGGCCCAAACAAAAGTGGGCTAGAATCCAGGCGAATCCTCCTCAGTGTTGCCTGAGATTAGTATTCCTGTTGCATCCCGCAGCAGCACAAGTGAAAATTATCAGCAGGCAGCCAGCCAGCTTTCCATCTCAAGAACACAGGCACTTGCAGATATTAGAGGAAGATTTAGAGACCCTCACGCTGGCTGCCAGCACTGGGCCTTTGTAAAGCATCTGATGGCATGAGACTAGGGATGACCTGTGAGAAGGAGAAAGAAACACCCACTTGCTTTGATAATGTTATTTAAAAAATAATAACATTTTCTCTTTGGCCACGGGCCAAGCCTGAGGAGTGCAGGTGTGACTGCCCCCCAGCTGCCCTCCCACAGGCCCTGCAGTCATGAGAAGTTAGTGGAGAAACATTCCCAGGAGCGGCAGCAGGCAGGGAGTCTGCTGGAGAGGCCAGCTCAGAGCAGAGACAGGAGGAAGCTCCAGGCGGGAATGCAGGGGCCATGTTCTTTAGCGTCAGCCTGTGAGCGCCCAAAGGGTTAACTGCGGACCATTCCCAGGGGTCCATTCTCTCAAGCTCCCCATGGGTGTTCAGGGTGCACGGCCTGTGTCATCGCTCCAGGAGGGCCCCGCACTTGGTTTAATGCTCTGCTCTCACCGTCTGGCAATTCTTGATGATCTTTGCACCAGGGGCCCTGCATTTTCATTTTGTCCTTCTTATTGCTACTGTTAGCTGCCATCCCCGACTCAAGGTGACCCCACCCACAAGGCACAAAACACTGCGCAGTCCTGCACCATCCCCATGATCTGTTGCTGATTGGACTGTTGTCATCCATAGGGTTTTCACTGGCTGATTTTTGGAAATATATCACCAGACCTTTCTTCCTAGTCCCTCTTAGTCTGAATGCTCAGCTGAAACCTATTCAGCAGCACAGTGACGCATAAGCCCCTGCCGACAGGTCGGGGGTGGCTACACATGAGGTGCAGTGTCTGGAACTGAACCCTGCACAGACAGCAAGAATTCTACCTCTGAACAACTCACCTCAGCTCGCACTAACGAGTTGCCGTCGAGTGGATTCTGACTCACGGCAACCCCGTGTGTGTCAGAGTGGATTCTGACTCACGGCAACCCCGTGTGTGTCAGAGTGGATTCTGACTCACGGCAACCCCGTGTGTGTCAGAGCACAACTGTGCTCCGCAGGGTTTTCAGTGGCTGATTGTTTGCAAGCAGATCACGAGGTCTTTCCTCCTAGGCACCTCTGAGTGGCCTCAAAACACCAACCTTTTGATAGCAGCCTAGTGTACTGCATTAACCGGTGTACCACCCGGGGACTCCCATTTTGCTCTAGACCCCACCAACTATGTAGCAGATCCTGATTCCGCCTCTCAGAAGACGAAGACCACAAAATGTGAGCAAGACCTGATGGCTCTTGTTAGAAAGTGGCTCCCATCAAGACCAAAATGCTGTTTGTGCTTCCTCTTTAGTGAAAGGCCACTGGGTCAGTTTAAGGTCAGCGGTGCCTCAGTCCCCCTTGGTGTGCTGCACACTGACGCGCCCCCCCTGGTGTGTCAGCACGGGGCTCCAGTGCCCTGCAGGAAAACGTGGCAGCAGCCCAGGGACACGGGGTCAACCCTCAGTGGCCCAGTTATCCCAGGTCAAACCCAGCCTGGGAAATCACATCTCCCTCTCCCCTTGCTGAGGCTGCGTCTGAAGCGGAAGCACATTCACAGCCGATGCCAAGCCAGAGAGCTCGGCAGGAGCCCAGGCTCCCGCAGCTGACCCCCGCAGGGGGTGGGGAGCACGCACCGGTTACCAGGGTACCACCTCCCGATGATTTCACCTTTGTCCTCTTGCACTCTGTCTTGATCTCGCAAACCAGGTGAACTGTGCCACCTGGTGGAATTCAAAAAAACCACCCACAGGTTCCGCTGTTAGTCATGGACAGCAGCTTTTCCAAATTAAGAAAGTGAAGACAAGGGTTCCCCAAAAGAACACCTGAAACTGAGATGGTTCTGAAAAGTCTAGCTGGAACCAGTGCTCTGCACAGGTAGAGCAGCGAGGGTAGGAGTGAGGGGCCGTCTGGCCAGCGGGGCTACCTGGGCCGCCTGGCCTACCTGGGCTACCTGACAGCACATCTGGGACCACCCTGCTGTGAAGAGTCCCTGAGCACGGGGAGGGAAGTGTTGGCATGGTCACTTCTGCACCCCAGCATCGGGTCCTCAGTCCTGGCTGCGCTGGAGACTCACCTAGGGAGCTTGTGAAGAGAGAGGTGACGGGCCCAGACAAGGGTATTTCTAAAGGCTCCCAGGTGACTCTCATGTTCAGCCACGTTGAAAACCCCTGACCTAGTATGTAGTCGGGAGTCATCGAAGTGCCTGAAAGGCTGGATCCGTAAATGGCATGCATACTGTTCCGGCGATGCCAGCCTGTCATCAGCCAAGGTTTAGTTAAAGGGGAATGCCTTGGCTGCTGCAGTGCAGGAGTACTCACTACTAGTCTGCTTTCTTCACTTAAAATAGCCCGATTGATTAAATGGGGCCAGTTCCACAGGAGGCCGCAGGGTGACCACAGAGCCAGCCCTCTCCTCCTCCCCACCGCAGCTTAGAGTGCTTCCCGGGTTGCTAAGATTCAGTAATCCTTCTCTGACTTGGCAGATAATTAAATAAAGCTCCAAATGGTAATCTATTACCCTGGAAAAGGCCTACCTTGGTTTTAGAGGGAGGAAAAAAATAAGACATCTTGAGTATCTTGAAAGGTGATAAATTCTCAGCCTATTTCCCCGACCTCTGCTGGAACGTCAATTATGCCTAAAGGAGGGGTTCCTGAGAGGCGTGGCTAACTGTCCTAGCCACCCCAGTGCCACCCGTGACCTAGGGCAGTAGGGGTTGTGCAGGAAATCCCGGCATTTACCCAGGGGAAGATTCGTGTCGACTGAATAACCTTACTTTGCAGACTAAGGGACGGAGGGTAGAAGAGCAGCTACCATGCTCCAACCCTGGAGGCTGGACACCAGGACGGAGGAAGGAAGTTCAAGCACTGAACCCCCCTCACCCCTCTTCCCTGTAAGTCCTTCCAGTTATTCTCTGGGGCACTGGTGCTCTCTCTCTCTTTTGCCAATTCAACTATTTCTACATGTCTAATTCAGGGACATTGATTACATTCATCATGTCGTGCAGCTGTTATCACTGTCCTTTTCCCAATGACTCTGCCACCATTGTAGGGCACTGGTTCTTAAATAGGGTCCACATCCAAATTGTGGTGGACTCCCAGGCTTCTCTTTCCCCCACCTCTCCCAACACCCCCCCCCCCCCCCGCCCGAGATTCTCATTGAGAAGATTTGGGCTAGGTACCAAAAAACAAACAAACCTGTTACCATCAAGTCAGTTCTGACTTGTAGCAACCCCACACGTTACACAGTAGGACTGAGCCCCATAGAGTTTCTCTGGCTGTAATCTTTACGGCATCAGATCTCCAGTCTTTCTCCTGCGGAGATGCTGAGTGGAGTTGAACCCCCAACCTTCCAGTTAGTAACTGGGTGCAAACCGTTTGCACCACCCAGGGACCCAAGCTAGGACCAGGAGTCCACATTTTCTTTAAGTTCCACTGGTGAGTCTGATGCCCAGGATTGGCCACAGGCATTCACTGCTCTTGAGCAGAAAACATCGTGGCAGGTGGGCAGGACTCAAGCTCCTTGTGAATTAATGAAACACTGAGGAAGGCTCCTCCAGTTACCCACTCTGTCCACCTCTAGCTGGAAGCTACATGCACAGCTCAGAAACCCGGCAGCTGTGTGAACCCCAAGGGACCGTTGTCCAGTGCTCGTGGCCACAATGGCCAGGCCCCTCCTGACCTGCCAGGGACACAGGGTATTCTCCCTGAGCTGACTGGGCAGGCTGGCCGCGGGCTGAAGGGACACTGGCTTAGCTGCTCACCTCTCTGCCTATTTCAATGGTAGTTGCTTTCCCAATGTCACTGTTCTCTCCAGGGATCAAGAAGGCTCTTCCAGAAACTTGGACCTCCAAGTCATCGGGGATGAAGTCCTGAGATGCAGATTCATAGCCACTCTGGGAAATAGCAGGCCCACAGAAGCAACGGCCACAATGAGCCAGGAACACTAACCCCTCTGGAGGGGAAAAATCCTAATTCTACTGTGGGCTTTCTCTGTCCCTTCCAGCACACTGCCCAGCTCCATCCTGCCTCTGCCTCCCTCCGTCCCTCCCTCCCTGGTCTCACCGTCAATGCCAACTTCTCAGGGCCCAGATTTCCTGACTATTATCTTCCTGAACTTTTGAAAATATTTGGAGATTCCAACCTTGTGGCATCCAAACTACCTTTCCCTGACTGCCTCTGATACTTCTCTGTTGTCGTTAGTTGCCATTGAGTGGATTCTAACTCATGGCGACCCCTGTGGGTCAAAGTAGAGCTGTGCTCCATAGGCTTTTCAATGGCTGATGTTTTGGAAGTAGGTTGCCAGGCCTTTCTTCTGAGGCACCTCTGGGTGGACATTTAACCTTCAACCATTCAATTAGCAGCAGAGCACGTTAACCATTTACAGTACTGGGGGACTCCTGCCCCTTTAATACCAGGAAGGGGGGGACCCTTTGAAACAACAATAAAGGAAAAAAAAATCCTTTGATACCCAGGGTTGGTGGTAGGGGGCAGGTTTGGAGACCATTGTTGTCGTTAGCTGGTGTAGAGTTGGCCCCCAACTCATGGTGACCCCATCCATGCACAACAGAACAAAACGCTGCCCCATCCTGCACCATTCCCATGATTGGTTGTGGATCAGACCACTGTGATCCATAGGGTTTTCATTCTAGTCCTAGTCTGGAAGCTCTGCTGAAAGCTGTCCAGCATCCTGGCAACACGAAAGCCTCCACTGACAGAGGGGTGGTGGCTGTGCCTGGCGCATTGGCCAGGAAGCCAATTCCGGGTCACCCACCCGGAAGGTGAGAATTCTACCCCTGAAGCACTGCATCGTGGTCATTGCATGGCAGGACAGCTATCCCCACCTGTTACAGACGAGCCACAGGGAGCGGGGAGATGTGCAAGGTGGGGATGAAGGATGACGGCAGTTATCTGCGCTCTGCATTCCCTGAGGGTGTGCATGCAGGACGCCAGGGGGCGCCATTCAGACCAGAGTGACAGGAGAGCGATAGGGGATTTGGAGCCACAAGATCCCCTGACGGATGACAGCAGAGCACACTGAGGAAATGGTACTCTTTCTAACCTGCACAAAGGCTTCGCACTGCAGAGACGCAGCCCTCAGTCCCTTCATTGTTTCTCTCTCCTCCCTTGTGAAACATCTCTTCTGCCACTCGGACCAGCTGCTGGTGAATCAGTTCTGACTCATGGTGACGCCGTGTGTATCAGAGCAGAACTGAGCTCCAGGGAGTCTTCAATGGCTGGTTTTTCAGAAGTAGATCACCAGGCCTTTCTTCTGAGGAGCCTCTTAGAGGGACTCTAACCTCCAACTTTTCAGTTAGCAACTGCATGCATCAGCCATCTGCACCACCCAGGGATTCCTCTTCTACCACCATTTCCTGGTATTTCCTGGTTAAGAAACTGGCCGATGAAGGGAAGTCAGGAAGTAGAGGCTGAGTGGTGGGGGACTTAGTAGGAGGAAGCCCCTGAGGGCGGAGCTCTCCCCTCACTGGCAGGGAAGGGCCTCAGAGCCTGCACCTCTCACCCCAGGAGCTGAGCGATTTCCCCCCCATTTTGTAAACCAGGGCTCTTTCCCCTGCAGTTTCTACGAGAGACCCAGAGCCCTCCCACAGAGCCTGTTTACACGCAGACTGCCCCATGCTCCGGTACAGTTCAACTGCCGATTACTCTCCTGGGACACCGGTGAAGAGCCCAAGGAATGTTTATGAGCGCGGTTTGTTTGGAAATCATTTCCACAGAGGCCGCTTGTCTCGCAGCCTGTCAGACATCCCTGAGAGAACAAGAAGGCTCTTCCTCTTCCCACCGTCTGCAGCTCGCCTGAACGTCCAGGGCAGCTCAGAGAACGCCCTTCCTACTACTTTTACTTTACTGGTCCAGCTCAAGGGGCAAGACTTTTAACTATTCCAAAGCCTTCTTGAGAGTTTGTCTCAGAAATAAAAATGCCAAAACAAGAGCTTCAGGATGAACAACCTGGTTTAAATTGCAGCTCTGCCCCTTAATAGCTGTGAGACCTCCTGTGTTGGCTTATCCTTTCTCACCTCTGGTGTCCTCAGCAGAAGGGAAACAGTAAGGGCTGTCTCTTGTGCAGCCTAAATGGGATAACATGTCTGGCATTACCACAGCACTGGGAGCGTCTTAAGAGTTCAATAAATAGTAGTTATTATTATTATC
Organism: Loxodonta africana; assembly: GCF_030014295.1. NCBI lineage: Eukaryota > Metazoa > Chordata > Mammalia > Proboscidea > Elephantidae > Loxodonta > Loxodonta africana. Next base: position 73,945,028 of record NC_087358.1, read on the forward strand.
ATCAATAATAATGACAATAATACCAGCTATGTTCAAAACCGAGCTCCTCTCCAGCCCCCAACCTTCACATTAGGAGAAGCTTGAGAGCATTTGAAACGGAAAACAAAGATGAAGCTGGAAGATTTGCTTTTCCCTACAAGTGGGGGTCCTGAAGTCACTGTAAAAAGATTCCCTCGCAGAGATAAGGGGATTCTCAGAAAGGGTCAGGGGCCCAGAGTTGATGGATAAGAGTCTAGGCAGGCAGAAGGCACTGGTGTGGAGCGAGTGCATTTCCCAAACCACAAGACAGCCAGAAAAAGATAACATTCTGGAAATCGGCCCTCAAGCCCCACTCCTCCAGGGGCAGGAAGCCGAGAGGCTTTTCTCTGTGACACCCAGAAAGAGGCGGCATCAGCCTCCAGGTACCACGTTATGTCTATTAGAGACTAATGTTTGCTGAGCACGGCTCTGTGGGTCAAACCTTTCCTCAAGCTCCAGGCTGGGGTGCTGCCAAGTGGGCAGTGCCAGGCATAGGGCATCTTTCCTGGGGCTGCATGATGTCAGACCCCCACTCTGTCCTTTGCCTTGGTTCTTTGCCTTCAACACAAGGATTCCACCCTGGTCCAATCTGTTAATAGTAAGACTTAGCTTCTACGTATCCCACCCACCCCCCTTTTCTGGAAGAGTTTTATCTTCAGTCCTCGCACTTTCAAAAGCTGAAACTGAATCAGAGAGAAGTAAATGACTTGTCCAAGGTCACAGATGGCAGGGATAAAGCCAAAGGAGGTTCTTCCATTCTGTCAACACCCAGCCTAGGGCACTTTCTACTACACTAGCCTGTGGCCAGCTATCAATTCTGACTCATGGCAACCCCATGTGTTAAAGAGCAGAACCGCTCCATAGGGTTTTCTTGGCTGCAATCATGGGGTCGCCATCAATCGGAATTGACTCAATGGCACAAGACAAGAATCTTTCTGGAAGCAGATTGCCAGGCCTCCCTTCTGCAGCACTGCTGGGTGGATTTGAACTGCCAATTAGTAGTCAAGCACGAACTGTCTGCACCAGCCAGGGACCTTTTCTACTGCAGCAGTGGTTCAATCACTGACAAGCAGCATCAGCATCACCTGGAAACCTGTGAGAAATGCCAATTCTCCACCCACTGAACTGGATGCTTTAGAGTGGGGCCCAGCAACCTGTGGTTTCTCAAGCCTCCCGGTGAAGAGAGCTGTTGAACGTTCAAACTCAAGCCATAAATTCTGGCCAAGCTCACAGTAATCTCAGACATTTTTCCAGGGCTATTTTACAGAGCTGCACAAAACTCATGCCAAGTGTCCTAGGTACGGTCATACCTACGTTCCCGGGTAAGGTACATACCTTTCTCAAGAGTTCACATACCCACAGACTTTGAAATGCACTAATTAGGACCTAAGAGTCTGGTTTATATCAGCTTGATAGCTGGAAGTCCTTCTGAGCCACTCAACCAGAGCCAACCAATCATGAAGAAACCAAACACCCCGTAGTCACCAATGAATTATCTTTCCCCCCCAAATTAAAGACTTCTCACTTAGCCAATCACTCAGAGCTTCTCGGTTAGCATTTTCCTCACTGTCTTTAAAAACCTTTCCTTCACTTTCTAAAAACGCTTCTCTACCAGCAGATTAATCATTCACTAAGCCCTGTTTAAAGGACCGTTTTCCCTACTCCACAAAGCCCTGGTATTTAGTGTGTTCCCAACCCACTGATGGTAAGAATCCCCAGGAGACAAGCCCCCATAGGATCTGCTTCCCGGCCTTATCCAAACATGGAATTTGCTTAGGTCTTACCTACACCTGCTAATATGGTTGAGGAGTCAGTCTTTTTAAAACTGCCCCAGGTAATTCTTACGCTTCGCTAAGTTTAGAAAACAGTGACTAAATCTTGCTGCCTAGAGGGCCCAATGTAGGAAGGCTTTATAAAAATCCTGGTGTGCCAAGAAAAAGTATTGTACACCCAAAACACAGGCTCTCACTAAACGTACAACAGCAGGGACACCTGCCTATGCTTTGCCCCTCCAATCGCTGTGGTCTTGGGCCCCTTGGGTTAACCTCCACCTTCCCTCAGTGGGATCGAGGTAGGGAAACCAGGGCGGAAGAGTCAGGGAGATTCTACACGCCTGCTTTCCCCAGGGGTGGGAGCTAACTCAAGCTCTTCATCGTGCAGAGTCCTGTGCAAGAGACCAGGAGGTGGCGACCACTGCCAGGGGACACCCCTTTGAAAAAAAGAAGCTGCCATGTTAGTCACCTAAATTCCGTGGGACAGGGCTGAGAGTCATGCCTCATACCACTCTCTGCAGCACTGGGCTCGGAGGAGGTTGTGCAGTTTTTCTAAATATGATGTGGGGTGAAGAGAAGGGAGCAGCCTCCCCTAGGAATTCTGCCTTGTGTCTTCGGTTCATGAAAATTTGCCCGGGGGCCTTAAACCAGTTGCTATCCAGTTGACTGTGACCCATGGCAACTCAATGTGTGTCAGAGTAGAACTATGCTCCATAGGGTTTCCAGTGGCTGATTTTTTGGAAGTAGATCCCCAGGCCTTTCTTCCAAGGCACCTGTGGGTGGACTGGAACTTACAATCTTTGTTAGCAGCCAAGTGCTTCAGTAACAGTGTGGGCAAAGTCTCCTAGAAGATGGATGGGCTGCATAGGAGGCTCACCTGCGGGTGTGGGTATTTTAAAATAAAATGCCAGTCTTGGGCCAGTGCGCACAAACTGAATCAGAATCTCCAGAGGTGGGGCCACAGCACTGGTATCTAAAGGTCCACTGTGATTCTGATCTGCAGACAGGGCAAAGAAGCACTACCTTAGCTCCCTAACTTGAAGATGAAAACTGGCGGGCGCGGCCTCCTCCATCCCTGGCTCCCCCGGGACCTGTCACCCCTGAAAACCACAACGAGGTGGAGGGCAGACTAGTCACCAAGTGTACACAGGGTGCACAGCCCGCACCAGCCCTAACGCCCCGTGGCTCGGAAGGCTCTAGCTGGAGCCACCGGTCACAGTCCAAACGGCGCATTTTATCAGTGAAAAATAAACACACTCAGTAAAGTAGTAAGGCTCGGCTGGCAGTTTAGAGCTAGCCGGCCAGACGCCGAAAGCAACAGCCGGAGCACGCTGGCAGGACGCTCCGTCAACTCCTGGCGACCAGAGGCTCCCGGGCCGCCGTACGTCAGCGGGGCGAGGCCTGGGCGAGAAGCCCCGCCCCGACATGACCCGCCCCCGAGATGGCCCCGCCTCCGGCATGGCCCCGCCCCTCTGGCTCACGCCAAGTGTGTGGGCTCGACGACCCGGGCGGCGGAGCCGACTCCCACCTGGGGGCTGTGGGATCGCGGGAGGCCACGAGCCCGCGGGCGCGTTCCCGCCAGCCCTGCCCGTCGCCCGGCGGGCCACTTGACAGCCCGGCCGGGCCCGGCCCACACCGTCTGCCGCTGCCCCCTCGCCGGGCCGTCTTACTTGGTGTGTTGGCGCGGCTCCCTGGCGAACCACACGGCGGGGCGGTAGAGGGACGTGGTGGGGCGCGGACACCCGCGGCCCTGAGCTCCCGCACCGCCCCCCCAACCCAGCACAGCCGCCGTCACCGCCCCTCGGGAGCCGCCGCGGTTACATCATCCGGGTTATGTAAGAGCCCCGGCTTCCCAGGGCGTTTCTCTACTGGGAATCCGGCAGGGTCTCCGAGCTGGTCCGTCTGCGCCGCAGCTGAGGACACCCCCCCGCAACCCTGGCTTTGAAGAACGCTTCTCCAGCCCCAGCCTCGGAGAATCTGGGGATGCGGCCCTGCTGTGGGTCCTCGAGGTCTGCGTGGAAATCGGGCGTTCAGTACATATTTGGGGCACACCTGCGTGCTGGGTATGTCGGGGATGCAAAGACGGCACCACAACGCACCTTCTAGAATTTGGTGACCCATAAAATCATGTGAACTAAAAAGGCTGAATGGTGCTATAAGGATTTCTCCATATAATGGGTTTTATGAAAAAGGGTTATTGTAATAACTAGCATTTTCTCAGTTCCTAGACACTTGATTTCACTGAATGCCCTAACTCAGCGGAGAGCACCGCCAGGGGCTATGAGCCTGGGTGGTAACGTCCACGACACGCTGGCGGGAGGCAGACCCGCTGAGTGGTAAGCCTGTCTCCAAAATCCAGACTTTTCCCTGGAGTCCTGAAAGTAGTGACGGTGCCAGAGAGACCCTGTATCTCCCCTCAATCTCCGCCAGCACCCCCCACCCCAGCCCAGATAAACAGTGAAGTAAAAAAGAGCATGGTAGCTGTGCTGACTCAGATCCCAACAGTGATGAGGCCCCCTTTCAACTCCCCTTTTGTAGGAGTCACGCAGCCCTTGTGCACCCCTTCCCACATCTGACCCCCATCACTATCACCAAGTCAGAGATAGGTAGGCCTTCCTGCTGCACTCTTTACCAGTCACTTGGTTCAGTTCTGTACGGTTTGCCCCCTTTCCCAGAGACTGGGCCACTCTTACATAAGACATGCTGAGCCCGGCTGGTTTGATGGCCTCATTGCCCAGGATATAGGATCACTACCTACCCCACCCCCAGTGGGTATGTTTTCATTTCAGAATAACTTTTGAAATAAATTTCTCCAGAACAGCTTGCCTCTCTGCACAGGGCTCTGAGGTTCCTCTGCATTGCCCTTATTCCTGACAGAGTGTTGAAAGGAAGTTTAAACAAGTGGCGTTTTGCAAAACCACCCAGCCTGGTGTGATTTTTAATGCCTGTCCGGCTTGGCTGGGAGAACATTTTAGATCCCCAGAGTTACACCGCTGTGCTTTCTACCCTTTGTTTTGTGTCAGTGATGAAAAAGGTGTCAATCTGCTCCGAATCCCTCTTTCCACCTCAGGAAATACGCTTTTGGCTCACAGAGAGGGCTTGAGAAATAGTTTTCAACCACAGAATCTATTGAGGGCTTCACAGCACCTTGAGGAAAAGGGGTGGGTGGAAACCCAGCTCTCTCAATTAGCTGCATGAGCCTGGGCATGGGCAGGCTTAGCAAAATGCCTGGCTTCATAAGAGGCGATAAAAAAAATCATCTCCTTCCTTCAGTTTTCTTCTCATTCCTTGCTCCTATTACAGTACAGCCATGCAGTGAATATTCAATACATGCTTGAGGTTTAGCCTAAAATATCCACTAGGTACCAGACTAAGACTAGGAAGAAAGGCCTGGCGATCTGTGTCTGAAAATAAGCTAATAAAAGCCCTATGGCTCACAATAGGATACTGTCTGATATAGTGCTGGAAGATGAGCCCCCAAGGTTGGAAGGCACTCAACAATGGACTCAAACCCAACCAAACCAAACCCACTGCTCTCGAGTCGATTCCAACTCATAGCAACCCTATAGAACAGAGTAGAACTGCCCCCACAGAGTTTCCAAGGAGCGCCTGGTGGATTCGAACTGCTGACTTTTTGGTTAGCAGCTGTAGCACTTAACCACTACACCACCAGGGTTTCCCAATGGACTCAAGCATACCAGTAATTGTGAAGATGGCACAGGACTGGGCAGTGTTTCATTCTGTTGTACATGGGGTCGCCATGAGCTGAGTGGACAGCAACTAGTAACAAGTACCTGTCTTTATACACTCTTCCCTAGGAGGCTTTACAGAAAGGCAACCCTCATCTCAAAAGGGGCTTCCACTCTTTCCTGGGAGATGAGTAACACAGAAAGAAAAAAAAAAGGGTGGTGTGGGGTTAATGGAAAAAGGCTCCAGTTAAATAAGAGTCAGCTGATCTGGATTCTGGTCCTGCCACTGACTCCCTGTGTGACCTCGTGACAGTGGTAATGTGCACCGAGGGCTTACTATGCGCCAAGCACCATGGATTCTCTCACTTAACTCTCACAATGACCCATAAGGTTGTTCTTGCTATTAGCCCCATTTTATAGATGAGTAAACTAAGACTTAGAAGGATAAAGTACCTTGCCTGGGGTCACAGTACATACATGGTAGAGCCCAGGCTGTGTGACCGGAGCCCTGACTCTCACCCACTGTACCATACCACCTCCTTCTGACAATGCTGTATGGGAGCAACTCACTTAGCTCCTTTGGGCCTCAGTTTTCTCATCTAAACAAAAAAGGGGTCAGACTAAGTGACGTGAGTCCCCTTCCAGCTCCGACCTTCTTTAATAAGAGAATTACATAAAGATGTTAAGTAAGTTCAGCCCAAGGTACTTTTAAGACTGACATCAAAGTGAGTGCAGCTGCTTCATTTCACAGGGGTAGAAAGCCTCTAAAGTATTTCTTATGTGTCCCAGGCTCCAATTTGCTGCTCAAAAAGCCAGACAAAGAAAGCATTCTCCAAAGCTTCCTTCCAGTTGATTTAGAGCACTGAAGCTCATTTTGACAAAACTGGATGGAGAAGCAGAAGGTATGGACTAAGAAATCTATGGTTTCCTGCACAACACAGACGCGTGATTGGAAGTCTGCATGTTTCTCTCTCTCTCTCTCTCACACACACACACACGCCAGTGTTCATATATTGCCTTCCACTGAAGCTCAGTACCAGTTTTTCCAGCCAAGTTGTCATGGCAACACCAGCTGCCAATGAGATCATGGAAGATGGGGTCATAATGGCAATGGTGCCTCAATATTTTACCTAGCAAAGCCACTTAGTTAATAGGATGAATAACCATAAATCCATAGGAAGCCCAGGCACAAGTCCGTGTCGGCACTTGGTGTGCAGTTGGGGGTGGGGAATAGAAATGAACAAGAAGGGAAAGGAATGAAAAGGAAGAGAGGCTGAGGAGGGGTGGGAAGGAGAGCTGTGTGCTGACCCTTGCTGGCCCTCATTGTGGACCATGAATAGGACCTGACCCTGTCTGTGTGTGGGTTAAGAAACTGGTCATCTTTAGTGACAAGAAGGAGGGGTGGGGGTGTGGTGGACTCCCAGCCTTAATCACAAAGGGCTTCTAAGAAAACCAAGGCAACTGTTTTGTGGTGTTCACAGTAGCGGAGGAGAGAAGCAGATGTACCTGGTAGACAACAACCTGGCCTCCCGTTCGGCGGCTCACACAGTCGCCCATTCTGTTCAGAAACACTTTTCTGGCTGCCTCCCTATATTCCTTGATGTCCATCAGCTCCTACAGACCAGTTGGCTGCTGCCCATCTGGACCAACTCCCTGAAGAGAAATCCATTGGAGTTAACTTTTATTTTCTGCTCAAAAGAATCCCAGTGGGTGCCTCTGGCTAAAACTCTGGGTAGCAGGGTGGGAGAGAGACTGTTACACTGAATACCGTCTGTCACTTTGGCTTTTGTGCCATGTGCATGAAGTACTTACTCAAAAATCACGAAGATCTGCTTTCTTTCCCCAGCCTGTTCCACCTCCAAGGACTGGACATGTTGGCAGTGAGTGGCCAAAGGTAGGGGCACTGGTGAAACCCGGGTCCCAGTCTCCATGTAACTGAGTTTTCAGGAAGTGGCTTCCTACAAACAGGGCTTCTGGTCTTAAACATGCATGGAATCTGTTCCTAGGGCTCTCGTTTCATGTCAGGCAGGTCCTGCCCGCCTTGTAGAAAGCAGCAGGTTTCCTCTGGTGGCGCTCAAGGGCAGGAGCAGAACATCAGCCTAGAGGATGCTCCGCGAGGCTGTGCAGCTCGCCCTCACCAGCGCCCCACAGACAACCTACCACCACCTTTGGCCTGGGAGAAGGGGCCCAGCACAACCCCTAGTGCAGCAGAGAAGGTGCAGACACCGTGCAGCACCATAGCAAGGCCGGGACAGACAGTCAGAAGACTGTGTTCAGCTCCGACTCCTCGCACTGGGGCACTCACCCCTCTGAGCCTCAGTGTGCCCTCAACAGGAAAGCATAGCTGAACAGTTCACACAGCAATATATTGTTGCTGTTAGCTGCCATCCAGTTGGCCCCTGGCTCATGGGAGCCCATGCACAGCAGAATAAAATGCTGCCTGGTCTTGCACCATGCCCATGAACTGTTACAGATGTGAGTGTTGTGATCTGTAGGGCTTTCATTGACTAACTTCCAGATGTAGATCACCAGGCCTTTCTTCCTAGTGCATCTTAGTTTGGAAGCTCTGCTGAAACCTGTTTGCCTCATAGCACACACAAGCCTCCACTGATGGGCGGTGGCTGTGCATGAGCAGCATTGGTCGGGGATTGAACCTGGGTCCTCTGCATGGGAGGTGAGCATTCCACCACTGAACCACCACTGTCTCACAGCAGAGTAGCAAGGATGAAATAAAAGGATTTATCTCATAACAGATGGTTATGCTCTACTTACTGTGCTCATGACAAATGAGGAAACTGAGGCACAGAGAATTTAAGTGGCAAGTCCAAGATCACACACATCTAGAAAGTAGCAGACTGGGATTCCAGTCAGTACTCTGGCTCCAGACTCCACATGCTTCACCTTTTTTTTTTTTTTTTTTAAGGATGGGGGACATATCCCATGGAGGCTTCTCCTTGATTTCTTCTTTTAGTCACTGCTGTGGGGATGGAAGCTTCCACTAGCATCCCCTCCCCTTTTTTTGGTTGGTTGATTTGTTCCTGTGTGTGGCTGGGTGACTTAAAAGTCCCTCTACCGTGACCCCAGCCCACATCTCTCCCCACCCCCTACACACACGGTCAGAGGCACTGAGAGAAGGAAGGCGTAACATTAAGACCTGCAGGCAGCTAAGACAGCTTGGGCTTTGAGCCTGTGAGTGTATGGGCCCATTCCGTATGCGTGGAACAACCAGATGGCGGTGCGCTTGCAACTATTTCATATTAGGTGACTTGGTCATTCTGGGGAGATGTGGGAGGACTAAGGAATACTGATATTATTTTTATGTTTTTAAATATATTTTATAATTTCTGTGATGTTCAGGTGCTGCCTCCATTTTATATCTGTTGCCTAATGTATCCTAATTATACACACACATAAGATATTGAAAGGATAAATAGGAATTACTGTTGTTCGTTGCCATGGAGTTAGCTCCCTCGCATGGTGGCCCCATGTACAACAGAACAAAACGTTGCCTGATCCTGCACCATTTTCATGACCATTGTTATGCTCGAGTCCATGGTAGTGTCTGCTGTGTATTCTGAGTGTCTTCCAACCTAGGGACTCATTTTCCAGCACTATATGGACAATATTGTGATCCATAGGGTTTTCATTGGCTAGATCACCGGGCCTTTCTTCCTAGTCTGTTTTAGTCTGGAATCTCTGCTGAAACCTGTCCACCATGGGTGACCTTGCTGGTATTTGAAAGACTGGTGGCATAGTTTCCAGCATCATAGCGTCGTGCAAACCACCACAGTACGACACACTGAGAGGCGGGTGGTGGGAACAGATGTCAGGCGTGAGGTTTTACTGATGTGCACAGGCGCATTCCTGGGAACTCCGAAGGATGACAGACAGCCTAATATGCTTCTCTTCTCTCAGGAGCTTCCATTCGCTGTTGAGGACGGTGGAGCTTCCCTCCAGTCAGTCGCATCACCTTATCCAAGAGCCTCTGCAACTAATTCCATGGGGGGCTTGGTACAGCCAGAGGTTTATTTCATTAAGCACATGAGGGAGAATGACAAATATTTTCTCAAACTGAGCTCTCAATTATTCGTGTGGCAAAATAAATTTCAGATGATTGGGTTTTCAATTTTGATTCACAGAAGCGATCAAACATGTTCACAGCAGAGAATGTGCCTACTTATGTGAGTCTTAGAATATTGGCCATTTGTGAGGCAGATACCTCTTTGCACTGGTAATAAAAAGGCATCCGTGATATATGTCATGGATTGAATTGTGTCCCCCCCAAAATATGTGTCAACTTAGTTAGGCCATGATTCCCAGTATTGTGTGGTTGTCCTCCATTTTGTGATTGATGTAATTTTCCTAAGTGTCGTAAATCCTAATCTCTGCCTATGGTTAATGAGGCAAGATTAGATTATGTTAAAGAGGATTAGGGTGGGATGTAACACCCTTACTCGGGTCACATCCCTGATCCAGTGTAAAGGGAGTTTCCCTGGGGTGTGGCCTGCATCACCTTTTATCCTACAAGAGATAAAAGGAAAGAGAAGCAAGCAGAGAATTGGGGACCTCATACCAGCAAGAAAACAGTGCCAGAAGCAGAGCACGTCCTTTGGACCCAGGGTCCCTATGACTGAGAAGCTCCTAGACCAGAGGAAGATTGATGACAAGGACCTTCCTTCGGAGCCAATAGAGAGAGAAACCCTTCCCCTGGAGCTGATGTCCTGAATTTGGTTTGGCCTACTAGATTGTGCGGCCAGAATGCTCCCTAGAGGCAAGGATGGCGAGACTGCATCTTACATACTTTGGATATGTTGTCAGGAGGGATGAGTCCCTGGAGAAGGACATCATGCTTGGCAGAGTACAAGATCAGTGGAAAAGAGGAAGACCCTCAGCGAGGTGGACTGAGACAGTGGCTGCAACAATGAGCTCAAGCATAACAACGATTGTAAGGATGGCGCAGGACGGGACAGTGTTTCGTTCTGTTGTGCACAGGGTCGCTACGAGTCGGAACTGGCTCGACGGCACCTAACAGCAACAACAACTAGATTGTGAGAGAATAAACTTCTGTTTGTTGAAAGCATCCACTTGTGGTATTTCTGTTATAGCAGCACTAAATGACTAAGACAATATATTAAGTGGAAAAAAAGCAGGTTTCAAAATAATATGAATAGTCTGATATATAAAAATACTTAAATATACATAGACATGTGCTGGAAGCTATTAAAAATGAAGACTGGTTACCTTTCAGGGAACAGAAGTAGGAGTTGGGGTAGGTTTGAACTCTTCTACATTTTACTTTGTACTCTTTGATACTATTTGAATTTTTAGCCATAGCATGAATCACTTTTATAATAAAAATAAAGTTTTGAGATATTCATTTTAGGAAAACAGACGGGTTGTAAGAGGGAGCGTCTAGTGATTCATATCATGTTTCCAACTGTGGAGAAATACCGTCTCAGGTCGGGCCTCTTGGAGGTGTAGCCTGAGGTGGGCTTCAAGTGAGGTGATTCACTGAGGCAGTGGTCTCAGAAGAAACCAGAATGAGAGGAGGGAAGCAGGGCAGGAAAAGGGAAGAAGCTGAGAAAGGATTTTGTTACGGATTAAATTGTGTCCCCCCAAAATGTATGCTGGAGTCCTAAGCCCTACACCTGTGGATGTAATCCTGTTTGGAAGCAGGGTGTGTGCTAAACCTAAACCCTTCTAAGTTACATGTAGGGCAGCGTAGGCAGAGAGGCGCACACCCAGGGTAAGGCAGACACCACCTGAGGATTGTCAAGGAACCCAGGAATGCCCAGGCTACCGACAAGTAGGGAATCCACATGGCTGAGACCCTGTTTTGGACTTCTGGCCTCTAGAACTGTGAGAAAATAAGCTTCTGTTCCTTAAAGCCATCCACGTGTGGTATTTGTGTTACAGCAGCACTAGGAGACTAAGCACAGATGTGGTTTCAGATGAAGTGTAGCCTCCGTCTGACCCCACGAGAAGCACTGGCGCATGAGAGCGCCACAGAGTTTGATGTGCCCTGAGTTACCCCTCCTTGCCCATACTCAGTCATTAGCTATGGGTACCAGGGTTGGGTGGGAGGAGGGTGGTAACTCACACAGATTTCCTGGCAAGCTGGCTCTAACCAACCAAGGCCAGGCCTCCAGGAAAGGCTGCAGGTGTCAGCCATTAGGGCAACACCTGCTGCAGCTGGGGACAGTCCCACTTGGCGGGCAGAAGAGGTCCCAGGGGAATCCAGGTGGGGCTTCAAGCCTTTTCCCCAATCAGTTGGGAATTGAACTGAAGCTGGCTGCCTTGTAAACAAACTTATAAACTGTAAACAGATTTGTGAAATGCCTTTTTTTTTTTTCCTGGGTAATGGAAATCCATGAGCTATAAACCATTTTAAAAGCTGAAATAGTCAAATGAAGAAAGAAGGAGTACAAACATAATTGTTTGGAAGAGTCCAACCAGACTAAAAAAAATCTTGGAATTGTGGGGAAATCATTAAAGGCCTGAGGAGAGGAGCTGCTTCCGGGGCAGTGCTGCTCACGCAGGAGGTGGCCAGTGGCCATTGATGGTGGTGGAGAAGGCAATAAGTTCACGGGCAATGCAAATCTTAGAGTAGGTTATATCTCACTTCCTGTTTTGGTTGTTGAGAAAGCTCAAGGCCTGATCTGAACCCAGGGTGTTGGCTCAGCAAAAGGAATATGGCTAATAAAGGCAGGGGTTGATCTAGGAGGGACCTTTGGAGCCATGAAACTTTTTAGGAGGCTTATAAGAAGAGATCAAGTGTCTGCTGCTGTTGTTGTTAGTTCCACAGAGTTGGCTCTAACTCATGATGACCTTGTATAGGATGGAAGGAAACACTGCTGGGTCCTGTGCCAGCTTCACGGTCATGATACATGTGTAAAAGCCCTCAGCACAGTGCCGGCTACAGGACAAGCACACAGAAGGGACAATTTGCCTTTCCTTTGCCTGTGAAGCTGAGCTTTGCTTCCGTGCAATACAGTAAGAAAGTTCCAACTTTAAAAGGTGAATGGGCTAACAAAGGAGATGTTCTTTTATATATATATATATAATTTTTATTGTCCTTTAACTGAAGGTTTACAAATCAAGTCAGTCTCTCACATAAAAGCCCATATACACCTTGCTACACACTCCCAATTATGCTCACCCTAATGAGACAGCCTGCTCTCTCCCTCCACTCTCTCTTTTCGTGTCCTTTCACCAGCTTCTAACCCCCTCCACCCTCTCATCTCCCCTCCAGGCAGGAGATTCCAACATAGTCTCAAGTGTCCTCCTGATCCAAGAAGCTCACTCCTCACCAGCATCCCTCTCCAACCCATCGTCCAGTCCAATCCATGTCTGAAGAGTTGGCTTCGGGAATGGCTCCTGTCCTGGGCCAACAGAAGGTCTAGGGGCCATGACCACCGGGTCCTTCTAGTCTTAGTCAGACCATTAAGTCTGGTCTTATGAGAATTTGGGGTCTGCATCCCACTGCTCTCCTGCTCCCTCAGGAGTTCTCTGTTGTGTTCCCTGACAGGGCAGTCATCAGTTGTAGCCGGGCACCATCTAGTTCTTCTGGTCTCAGGATGATGTAGTCTCTGGTTCATGTGGCACTTTCTGTGTCTCGGGCTTGTAATCGCCTTGTGTCCTTGGTGTCCCTCATTGTCCTTTGATCCAGGTGGGTTGAGACCAATTGATGCATCTTAGATGGCTAAAGATGTTCTTGAGATAAAACAGAAAATATATTTGAAAAAGACCCCCCTCCTATTTCTAGAAGTAGCAAAATGCAGTCTCCCAAGATAGCTAAGATACCTCGGCTGCTATAAAGACATCAGGCTGGCCTGACATGTGAAAATACTGAAATTCAATCTCTACAAAAGAGAGATTTGTTTTCTTCTCAGCTGTGCACTCATAAAAAGAAATATTGCCACTAGAACCAATAAGAAGGATTGTCTGTTAATTCCTTTTTTTAGCATCTCTACCACCGACTCATCTACCCACCTGAGGATTATAACTTTTGTGGAGCAAACTTTACCTCCAGCAGGCCCCTGATGGTTCTCATGTCTGTGGACTGAGTCTGCACCCTGAGAAGCCCACAGGAAGAAAGAACAAGCAAAGCAGCTGAGGGCTGGAGGTTTATCTTCCCCCAGGGTATTCAAGGAAGGCACTGAAGAACAAATTGTACCGAGTTTATTTCATCAACACTGAAGAATGCCCATAAAGAAATGAAGCTCCAGACTCAGAGTTACACAAAACTCAAAGTTACCGACCCCTTTGCATCTTCTCATGCTCAAACAAATGGAAACGACATGTGATACTAGAAGTGGCATTATATTACCCTCACGGTCACAATGTAGATGAAATGACCTGGGTGAGTCTATGCTCATGTGTGTTCTGAGTGCACACATGTGGCCCTTGGACCCAGGGGTGCAGGGTCAGAAGCTCTGGGGCTGTGATTCTGTATTTTAAACAACAAACCAAAAACCAAACCCACTGCGGCTGAGTTAATTCCAACTCATAGTGACCGTATAGGGCAGAGCAGAACTGCCCCATAGGATTTCCAAGGCTGTGATCTTTACAGAAGAAGACTGCCACATCTTTCTCCCATGGACCAGCTGGTGGGTTCAACAAGCCTGCCTTTCAGTTCACATCTGAGTGCTTAACCACTGCGCCACCAGGGCTTTTTATTTTCAACAAACCTTCAAGTAATTCTCCTAGCTCCCTGAGCTCTGAGAACCACTGGTGTGGCTGAACCCAGTGAAATGGCTCCATTTTTGCGACTTTCACCTGGCATATCTATAAAAGCCAGTTGTTGTCCAGTCGACTCTGACTTATGGCAGCGCATGTGTGTCACAGTAGAACTGTGTTCCATAGGGTTTTCAATGGCTGATTTTTCTGAAGTAGATCACCAGGACTTTCGTCCGAGCCACCTCTGGGTGGACTTGAATCTCCAACCCTTCAGTTAGCAGCCAAGAACATGAACTGATTGCACTACGCAGGGACTCCTGTCACATCTACAGATCCAGTCAAAGAATGGGAACAGGGTGATTTTCCACACGATGCCCAACATAGCAAATAAAGTTAAATGGCTTCAATGTGTAATTTATCTTGGCTGCAGTCTTTTCTCAGATGGGAGCAACTGAGTATCCCTTCCAGCCATAAGGATCCATTCCCTTGAGGTTTCACCACATCTGGAAGAGGTATCACCATGCTCATTTCCCCCAGAATACCACAGTCGGAAGATGTCCCTACCAAGGACGATGGCCACCTCTTCACCTCAGCCTTGGCAAGGCAGTTTCATCCCCCGGGTGTATGCAGCCCACTGACATGAGTGCAGAACCCTGTGGGGCCTCCTACAAGCATTTTCCATCAAGAACTCAAACCAAAAAAATCAAACCTGTTGTCATGGAGTAGATTCCAACTTACAGTGAGCTCATGTGTGTCAGAGTAGAGCTGCGCTCCAGAGGGTTTTCAGTGGCTATGGTCTTTCAGATGTAGAACACGAGGCCTTTCTTCTGAGGCACCTCTGGGTGGGTTAGTAGTTGAGCACTTAACCATTTGCACCACCTAGGGACTCAATCAAAGAAGCCCCGCTGAGGGAAATGATACTGATCACTCAAAGTGCAGACAGCCTGTTACAGACTGACTTGTGTCCCCAAAAATATGTGTTGTAAATCCTAACTCCAAAACCTGTGGGTGTAATCCCATTTGGGGTTGGGTTTTCTTTGTTATGTTAATGAGGCCATGTCAGTGTAGAGTATATTTTAAGCCAATTACCTTTAAGATATAAGAAGAGATGGGGAAGA
This sequence comes from Loxodonta africana, assembly GCF_030014295.1. Classification (NCBI taxonomy): domain Eukaryota; kingdom Metazoa; phylum Chordata; class Mammalia; order Proboscidea; family Elephantidae; genus Loxodonta; species Loxodonta africana. The sequence continues at coordinate 73,960,304 of NC_087358.1, forward strand.
CAGATGCCACTCCACATGAAGCTCACCAACGAACTGAGGAGCAGAAGCTGAAAAGAGACAAGGGCCTTCCCCAGAGCTGACAGAGAGAAAGCCTTCCCCCAGAGCTGGTGCCCTGAATTTGGACTTCCAGCCTCCTAAACTGTGAGAAAATTTATGTGTTTATTAAAGGCGCCCACTTGTGGTATTTCTGTTACAGCAGCACTGGGTAACTAAGACACAGTCCATCGCTCCCTAGACAGTCCAGGAGACATCTCTGGATTAAGCCAGGCCTGCAGAGAACCACAGTCTGGGCCATTTGCCTTGGCTCCGAAACTTCTTCCCCTTAAGTATGCCTCCTCATAACCATCTCACCATCCATGGAGGGAGGCTCTAGTGAATGACTGTGCAAAGCCTGCTCATGTATTTTGTACAGCACGCTCAGATGTCACCCCCTGAGTCACAGAGACCCCTCTTGGGTGAAGCACATGGCCTTCTCAGGCGGACTTTGGCTGTGTTTCTCCAGAAGGGGCATACTTTTACTCTATGGAAAACGTGCTACTCCTAGCTGTTCATCTTTTCCTGACTGCTTTGGTGGCAAAGAAGCTCAAAGCCAACATTTTACTTCAGGTTTTAGCAATTGTTTAGGATCTCCGAGCCAGCTTCTCTGTTGCAGTGGGATGGGGTACATCTAAGAATGAGCACACTTCTCCGAATCTCTCTGGGCCAAGAATCAAATGTTTTGGTATAGGAACAAAAGAAAACTTGAGATCCTCTGCCTTCTAACCATCATAGCTTTTCCTATGATTCTATTTTTGTTGTAAAAAATATATATATAATGCATTTGCCAAATCAACAGTTTTCACCTGTACAGGTCAGTGACACCAATTATATTATCATGCCGCGCAGCAATACCTGAGTAGTCTGCTGCCAAGTTCCCAGTCTCCATAAACAGCCACTCTCCTCCCCCCCCAGTCTGCTGCCAAGTTCTCTATCTCCATAAACAGCCACTCTCCCCCCCCAGTCTGCTGCCAAGTTCCCCATCTCCATAAACAGCCACTCTCCCCCTCTAGTCTGCTGCCAAGTTCTCCATCTCCATAAACAGCCACTCTCCCCCCACCCCCGAGTCTGGTGTCAAGTTCTCCATCTCCATAAACAGCCACTCTCCTCCCCCCCAGTCTGCTGCCAAGTTCTCCATCTCCATAAACAGCCACTCTCCCCCCCCAGTCTGCTGCCAAGTTCCCCATCTCCATAAACATTCACTCTCCCCCCCAAGTCTGCTGCCAAGTTCCCCATCTCCATGAACAGCCACTCTCCTCCCCCCACTCCTCCCCCTGGCAGTTCTCCATCTCCATAAACAGCCACTCTCCTCCCGCCTAATTTTTTCCTCCCGCCTAGTCTGCTGCCAAGTTCTCCATCTCCATAAACAGCCACTCTCCCCCCCCCAGTCTGCTGCCAAGTTCCCCACCTCCATAAACAGCCACTCTCCGCCCCAGTCTGCTGCCAAGTTCTGCATCTCCATGAACAGCCACTCTCCTCCCTCCTAGTCTGCTGCCAAGTTCCCCATCTCCATAAACAGCCACTCTCCCTCGCCAGTCTGCTGCCAAGTTCTCCATCTCCATAAACAGCCACTCTCCTCCCCCCAGTCTGCTGCCAAGTTCTCCATCTCCATAAACAGCCACTCTCCTCCCCCCTACTCTGCTGCCAAGTTCTCCATCTCCATAAACAGCCACTCTCCTCCCCCTCCAGTCTGCTGCCAAGTTCTCCATCTCCATAAACAGCCACTCTCCTCCCCCTCCAGTCTGCTGCCAAGTTCTCCATCTCCATGAACATCCACTCTCCTCCCCCCGCCCAGTCTGCTGCCAAGTTCTCCATCTCCATGAACATCCACTCTCCTCCTCTCCCGCCAGTCTGCTGCCAAGTTCCCCATCTCCATAAACAGCCACTCTCCTCCCCGCAGTCTGCTGCCAAGTTCTCCATCTCCATAAACAGCCACTCTCCTCCCCGCCCCACTCCTCCCCCTGGTCACCACTAATAAGCTTTGGCCTCTACGCATTTGCCTATTCTGGATATTTCATATCAATGGGATCATACAACATTTGTCCTTTTGTGAGTGATTTACTTCACTCAGCATAACATTTTCAAGTTCATCCACGTTGTAGCAATGTATCAGGACTTCCTTCCTCTTAATGACTGAGTAATATTCCACTGTATGTGTGGACCACATTTTATTTATCCATTCATCTGTTGATTAATATTTTGATTGTTTCCACCTACAGGTCTGTTTTTAACTATATATTTTCCTTGCCTTTTTTCTTATATTTCTTATATTCTTATATCTAAAGTTCCTTCACACTTGTTGTGGAATAAGATATAAAAAAAAAAAATGTAAAGAGAGAAAGAAAGGAGGGAAAGAAAATTCTTTTACCACGCCATTTCTGGGGAAGGGATTATCTTGCCACTTTTACTGGCATACATATTTGATAAGTCACCACCTATACTGAGACACGGATTTCTGCAGCACTCAAGGATATCCATACCTATCAGAAACTGGGCCTTTGGGGCCCAGCCACTGATGTACCCAAAGCACTAGCCAATATCCGCAGTCTGCTAACAGGCATGGTTTTTCACCACTCTTTCCACCTCTGCAAGGCCCCAGGACCGGAGCTTCAGAGGCAGTCTCAGGGAGTAGTGCTGGCCCCTGGGCTCCGTCTTCCACACCCATATGCCAGGAGGAGAGAGTGGAGGGGAAGCAGGTGTGAAGCCACCACTTCTCATGTTCCCCTGTTGCAGACTCCCCCACATTTGTCACTCACGAGGCCACCAGCCAAGTGTCTTGGCAACGCTGTTAGTTGAGGACAGCCACTGGGGCGTGAGTGGGAGAGCCTCCATTAGCTCGCCAGAACCCCGGAGCCACCTCCCAGGGGCTGTAGGGTTGGAGCTGTCACATCGCGGCGCGGCTCCCATGCCTCAGGCAGGCCCGGGTCTTCAACGCCAGCGCTCTTTAAGGAGTCTGGATGCAGCCTCAGAGTCATTCCTAACACAGCGTAGTCGTGACTGAAGCTGGACTGGAGAACAAAGCTGTTTGCCATCTCGTCCACAGCATGCCTGAGCCAGGGGAGCCTGCTCATTCTCCTCCACCTGTGCGGAGTCTGGGGTTTGCTGACCTGCCTATCTAGGCTTGACTTCCTGTCTTTTAGGCTGGAGCCTGAGCTCAGGACGTAGCGTCGGGGCTTTACGGGAGGTGCTAGTTGACGTGTGGCCTGGGTTGATTTAGAAACGAGTCCTGTTGGTTTCCAGTGTTGTTCATTTGTGTCCTAACATTAGCTGAGTGACTGAGAAGTCGTCTGAGGAAAGGAAGGTGGGAACGGGAGTCCACAGCCCCCTTGCCTGCCCCAACGTCTGAGCTCGCAGACTCCCCCCGGGCCCCCACTCTGCGTGGTCGGGGGTGGGCGGGCGCGGCAGAACCCAGCCAAGCGTCCCGGGGGCGGCGGGGGCAGGGGCCGCGAGCTGCTCGCCCACCAGGTCTTCTGCCTCCGCCCCAAGGGAACTTAGGAAAGGCAACCGCGTGGAGAGCGGGGGCGGGATCGGGCTTTCCCCACTTCGCCCAACAGAGGGCGCGACGAGCCCCTTCTCCTTACCTGGGAGGACAACGCGACCAAACAAACGCGACTCCCGGTGGCGATGCCTGGGGCCTGCCTACAAAATCAAACGGGAAGTCTCCGCGGGACTCACGAGTCCTTTTCTCTTAAAGCCACACAGGGAAGTGAGCTACTCAGTCTGAGCTGACACGTCTGGTTAAGGGAGGCGCCTCACGTGGAGGGCCACTCGGATGGGTTTGATTATTAAGCACCAGGAAATAAGCAGCTCAGCGCCGTGCAAATATGCAGACTAGGGAGGCTGCGCATGTGTCCCAGCTAGGAGCACAAGGACGCTGGCGCCACGCTGCTCAGGCACTGCTCCTAGGGACACCCAGGGCGGCATTCTGCCTCTAGGACTCTAAAGCATGGGGCCTTTTGTGGAGAGGCTGACTCACGGAGGGACTCAGTCCCCCAGTCGCCAGGAGGTCCCCCTCACATACTCCACAGCACAGCCTCGCCTGGGGTCCAAGCAGACTATCCCCAGCCCACCGATGGGGAGAGGGGATTGCGCTAGTGGTCGCTGTTTGGTGTCCTCCTAGACTTCCAGACCAATGGATTTACAAAAGGCTTGCAAACCTTCACCTGTCCTAGTGTAGAGGAGCATTTAAACTCAGAGACCAAAAAGCACCTACATAGATGACACCTCAGTTCATGCAACCTGACACCAAGCACACAAAGCTGGTTTATGTCACACACAAAACTGGTTTATGCCCACAGCTATCAGCAAATCACAGAGACAGGCACACATACCTAGGGAACGAAGCAGACTCAAGCCAAGCAAACCATCTGCAGGAGCCCTGCCTGAGCACAGTGTGACGGGACCACTCCCCCTGCCATGCTAGGCTGGCAGGCCACTCCAGCCCCAAGGGGATTTACTTCCTTGTCCTTGGATGCCCCCACCAATCAGACCAAATCCACCTGATTTGGGGTGGGGAAGGGCTGCTCTAACTTTCTCCAAAAGCAGCTGGAGTTATTAAAAGAGCATCTTCCTCCTTATCATAGTAAAAGCCATCATTTATTGGATACAGAGGTGCATTGGAAGAAAGGCCTGGCAATCTACTTCAGAAAAACCAGCCATGGGAAACAGTTTTACTCTGACACATAGTTACCATGAGCCAGGTGCTATGAATAAATACACTGAACGTGGTTCTTACACCAACACTGCGGGGTAGGTTTTATTATCCCCATTTTACAGATGAGGAAGCTGAGGTTCAGAGAAATTGAGGGCCTCATCCAAGGCCACTGGCAAGTAAAGCTACAATTTGTCTTCTATGAAAGTCCATGCTCTTTCTATGACGGTGCCCACGGCTGTGGCTGAATCACACCCCTGCAGCAGCAGCAGCAACACCAAAACCCCTGGGTGTTCTTTACCCTGTAAGTCGTTGGAACTGCACCCTGATTTGAAAGGGTCTCCCATTCTTTGCCTCTTTCACCTCATCCCTCAAAAAAAGAAACAATGCCTTTGAAAAGTCTTAGGTATAAAATTCCCCCTATGAAAAAAGCCAAAGTGCCTTTCCCAGGCCCAGGCAGGCAGGGAGTTTCTTTAGTGTTCTAGATTGTTCAGTGCCTTTGGTGGTTTCAGAAATGCCTGCAGGAAGGATTTGGTTGCCTTTACAGCATGCCCTCTTCCTGAGTTGGGTTGTATGTATGTATGTGTGTGCTTATATACGTGTGTGTATGTGTGTGTGTGCCTGTGTATAGATGTGTGTGTGTGCATATATGTGTATGTGTGTGCAAATGTGTGTCTGTGTGTATGCTGTGTGCGCATGTCTGTGCATGTATATGTGTGTGTACATGCATGTGTGTGCGTGTGTGTGTACATTTGTGTGTCTCTGTGTGTGTAGGTGTATGTGTGTGCATGCCAGAGTGGGGGCTCTCAGTCTTCATCAACGGCGACCCTCTACTTGTAGCACAGGGGGACACAACTGCTGCACAGCACGAGTAGGACCAGCATGGTGTGACTGAGCACAAGGACCCCTACCGCAAAGAGGTACAGGGTTTTGTCACAGTAATCCTGTGGCTGCTGGAAAGGGGGGATAAAATCAGGCAGGTAAACAGAAAAGACCCAGTAATTTCCCAGGATGAACCAGAGGAAGGGGAAAAGGCTGAGGGTGAGGTGCGTGTCGTACTTGTGCGTGTTCTGCCTCCAGGGATATTTGTCATCGTCGTCTTCGTTAATCACCACAGCCTTGGACAGAAGCCACCTCATCCTGGTGGAGTCGTACAGCAGGAGAGACACCTGGGGTGTGGTGGGAGGTGAGGGGCCAGAGGGCAAAGCAGCAAAGAGGAGGGAGGAGAGAGAGAGAGATTACGAACGGTGCACACACTAGATTTAGAAATGTTGCCAAGGAGGGAAATTTAATTTTGAGGAATTAGAGCTGTCAAGGATGAAGGCACAAATCCACAGCCAGCATCCTCGGTGGCATTTCTCTGTTACACGGTTGAGTTGGTTTGGACAAGGGACTGGTTGACTTAAACTCATCTATGAACCCAAAGTTGCACTGTTATTGTGGTTCACTTCAGTGTCCTTGAGGCCAGTTCCTCCACCTCCTTGGCTCCAGTGACCTGCTCCCCACATTCTTTGTGGCCACCTCCCCCTATGACCACACCCTGGACCTGGCCATCAGCTGGGAGTGCTCTACCTCCTCCACCCCACCCGTGACTGCTAGAGCCTACCTATCCAGCTTCCTCATCCCTCATGCCTCCAGGAACACTCGCTGGACCTCTCTGGGCTGGGCTAGGAATCTTTTGGGTTTCTGTAAGTTTCTGTGTGTATCTCTATCATTCCTTTACCACAGTGTACAGCAAAGATCTGCTTATGGGCCTCTTGCCAAAGGGACTGGAGCTCCAGTAAGATAAGGGCTAAAAATTGACCTTTGGGCTTGGAAAGAGTGAGGCCACTGGTGACCTTGATAAGGGCGGTTTCAGCAGAGTTATAGTATAGGGTGGCCAGGTTGCAGAGGAGCAAATGGAAGGGGTGGGGAAGTCAGGGCAGACAGCTCTTAAGAAACGTTGGCGGGGGCGGGGGAGGCAACCTAAAGGTTGGGAGAAAAATTTTGGAGAACCATATATCAGATAAGGGCCTAATATCCAAATATATATATAACTTCTACAACTCAACAACAAAAAGACAAACAACCCAATAAAAAAAATGGGCAACCAAAAAAAAAAAAAACCCAGTGCCGTCCAGTCAATTCCAACTCATAGCAACCTTATAGGACAGAGTAGAACTGCCCCATGGAGTTTCCAAGGAGTGCCTAGCGGATTCGAACTGCTGGCCCTTTGGTTAGCACCCGTAGCACTTAACCACTACGCCACCAGGGTTTCCAAAAATGGGCAAAGGACTTGGATATTTCACCAAAGAAAACATTCAAATGGCCACCAAACACATGAAAAGGTGCTCAGCATCATTAGCCATCAGAGAAATGCAAAGCAAAACCACAATGAGATGTCACTTGACCCCCATTAGACGAGCAATGATTTAAAAAAAAAAACCCGTGTTGGAGGGGTTGTGGAGACACTGGAACCCTTATCCGTTGCTGGTGAGAATGTAAAACGGTACAAGCGTTGTGGAAAACAGTTTGACGGTTCCTCAAAAAGCTGAACGTAGAACTACCACGTGACCCAGCAATCCCACTCCTAGGTATATACGCAGCACCACCAAAAGCAGGGATGCAAACAAGCCAGTGTACATTGCAGCACTTTTCACAACAGCTGAAAGGTGGAAACAACCTAAATGGCCATCAACAGATGACTGGATAAGCCAATGTGGTAGATATACACGAGGGAACGTGACGCAGCCATAAGGAGAAATGAAGTTATGACACATGCCACAGCATGAACGAGCCTGAAAACATGCTGCTGAGGGAAATCAGTCAGACACAAAAGGACCAATACTGGGTGGTCTCGTGTGTGTGAGATAAGCAAATATATGTATAAAGAAACCAGAGATCATTAATGGTCGCCAGCGGTAGGAAGGAGGGGGAAAAGGGGAGTATTTGTTTGAGAGGCATCAAGTTTATGTTAATAATGTTAATAGTGGTGGAATGTTTTGGAAAAAAGTAGCGACAATGGTGGCACAACATGAAAAAGGTGATCGATGTCACTGAATCGTAAATGTGGAAGCTGTCCTCGCAAATGTTTTGGTGTATATTTTCTCACTACAAGAAAAAAAAAAGTGAAAAACTAAGTAAAAGAAAGAAGCCTGGGTGAGAAAGGAGAAAGGCTCGGGGTGTTTCTGTGTGAGGAGAGGCCTCAGCGAATGTGCCTGAGTAGTGAAGGCCATGACTACTGAAGCAGTCCCCCTTCGCGCCCCAGGTACCAGGTGTGGGCAGTTAGGGTAGCTGGGCTTCAGCCCTCATGTGCCTCCTGGAGGGGTAGGGCACACGCACTCATGTGTGGTGTGTGAGTGTGTGTGTTTGAGAGACAGTACCATGTTTTACACAAATAACTTGAGCCTTCTGTGTTTGTTTGCCGGCTGTGCCCTCCTCCCACCCCCAGGTATTTTCATAAGCGAATACGCTAATTTTTTTATACCAATATGTGGAAGAGGATTGGCATGGCTTGTAAGGGTACCTCTAGGAGGGAGGGCATGGTCGGCAAACAAACTCAGAAGGCGCACATTATTTGTGTAAAATATGGTATGTGTGTGTGTGAGAGTATATGTGTGTGCGTGTCTGTGAGTATGTGTGTGTGCATGCACATGTATGTGTATGTGTGTGGCGCGCACCCAGGTGCTCACTCAGGCATGTCCGTGGTGTCCCCAGCTCCCTCCTACTGGTCCAGATTCCCAGGCTCTGGGTAGCAGTATGTAAAGATTAAGGAAGTCCTATCTGTTCTCAGCCAGAGGAAGCCTCCACCTGGGAACACTTCCCCTGCCCCACCCCCTCCCCGCAGTTTCTCTCTCTCTCTCTCTCACACACACACACACACACACACACCTCATGACTCGTTCTCTCCCTACCACCTTCACATCCCGCCACCGCTCCCCCCGCCCCGCCCGGTACTGTTTGCCCCCTCATCCTGTTGTACAACTGAGACTGGATAGGGGGTGAGATGGACAGACTTTCCTTCTGTTGGCACAGTACATTTCCATCCACGTATATTGGGACCTGGTCCCGATGCTAATGACCCCTCTCCTTGTGAGGCCCCCCCAGCAGGCTTTCCCACTGCTACCCTGAGGCCCCTCTACAGGCGGCTCCCCCACCCAGCCCCGCCCAGCCTGTTGTCTCTTCTCCAGAACGTTTGCTCCACTCCCCATCCCCAGGGCCCAGGAGTTACTGTCCCTTCTGTTAAGTCAAGAGCACAGGCCCTTTGGGTACCCTTGGGGGAAAAGACCAACTGGCTTCTGGTGGATGGTTCCTGAACACTTCTTTTTTCCAGTTGCCATCAACTGGGCTCCGACTCATACTGACCCCATGTGTGTCAGAGTAGAACTGTGCTCCACAGGGTTGTTGTCATGGATTGAATCTGTCCCCTCAAAATATCTGTCAACTTGGTTAGGTCATGATTTCCTCTCTTGTATGATTGTCCACCATTTTGTCATCTGATGTGATTTTCCTATGTGTTGTATATCCTAACATTATGATGTAAGGAGATTGATTAGTGGCAGTTATGTTGATGAGATCTACAAGATTAAATTGTGTCTTAAGCCAATTTCTTTTGAGATATAAAAGAGAGAAGCTAGCAGAGAGACTTGGGGACCTCATACCACCAAGAAAGTAGTGCCAGGAGCAGAGCCAGGGTTCCTACTCGGAGAAGCTCCTAGTACGGGAGAAGATTGATGACCAGGATCTTCCACCAGAGCTGACAGAGAGGGAAAGCCTTCCCCTGGAGCTGACGCCCTGAATTTGGACTTGTAGCCTATTAGACTGTGAGAGAATAAATTTCTCTTTATTAAAGCCATCCACTTGTGATAGTTACGTTATAGCAGCACTAGATGACTAAGACAGTTGTCAATGGCTGACTTTTCTGGAAGTAGATCCCCAGGCATTTCTTCAAAGGAGCCTCTGGGTGGACTCAAACCTCCAGCCCTTCAGTTAGCAACCAAGCATGTTAAACATTTGTACCCACAGGGCCTGGATCCATGCTGTGATGGAAAACGGATGCCCCTTTGAAATTCTGCTCCCATTTTACTATACCAAGGACCAACGCTCCCCCCGATTCTGATAGCCTGTGATCCCTCTGTCTCAGGTGTTCCTTTTGAAAGTGCAGCCAAGGAAAACACAGTCTTCCTTGCTAAGGAACCTTGGTTCCCTGTGTTCCAAACTGTCCAGCAAATTGAGCTCTGACTTCTTTCAGAAACCTAGCCTGTTTATCTGTTCTTTTCCAGGTGTTCAGGCTCCCCACATCCCCCCAGCCTACCCTCATGGCGCCCCAGCACAGGGAGAGCAGGGCTCCAGAGAGGAACCTTGACAGCCGAGAGCATGGCAGGTTGACGAAGTGAAAGACTGCGCTTGAGTGAAGTGCAAGGTTAGGACAGAACCAAGAAATGGAGCAAAGAGGGAGCTGGTGAGCAGAGATGGAGAGCAAGGAGGCAGAGCTGGGCCTGTGGGGCGGATGGTGGCTTCAGGTCTGGCTCACTACTTTTAAACTTCTGGATGGAAATGAAGGTGGTAGCGGCCAGCAGGGAAGGGGAGTCAGAGCCGGAGAGGAACAGAGAGAGGTGAGGGCTAGACACAGATGCTGCCCAAGAGGAGAGCCTGGTACTGGGGTAAGTGTTCATGTACTGTTAGGGGTTGAATTGTGTCCCCCCAAAAAGATATGTTGTGAATGTGACCTCGTTTGGAAATAGGGTCTTTCAATTGTTATCAGCTAACTTAGCATGAGGTCATGCTGCAGTAGGGTGGGTCCTATCCCATCTGAGTGTTGACTTGAACGAGAAGACACAGACAGTCATATGCAGACGGAGGACGGCCACGTGAAGACGGGGGAGAAATCAGAGCGATGCCGCCTCAAGCCAAGGAACACCAAGGACTGCCAGGAACCACCAGAAGCTAGGAAGAAGCAAGCAAGGGTCTTTCTTCCACTAGAGCCTTCAGAGATAGCATGGCTCTGCCGACACCTGGATTTCAGACTTCTAGCCTCAGAACTGTGAGACAATACATTTCTGTTGTTTTAAGCCACTCAGTTTGTGGTACTTTGTTACAGCAGCTCTGGGAAACTAATACATATCCCTTATCACAATTAATGCTCCTTTTTTTTATAGCCTTATGCAAGAGGTATTAAATAAATACATGCATAAAACCAAAAAACCAAACAAACAAACCTATTGTCATCAAGTCAATTTCAACTCAGAGTGATCCTAAAGGACTGAGTAGGACCGCCCCATAAGGTCTCCAAGGAGAGGCTGGTGGATTTGAACTTCCAACCTTTTGGTTAGCAGCAGAGCCCTTAGCCACTGAGCCAGCAGGGATCCAAATAAATGCATAGGAGGACAAAAACTGAAGCTGTCAGGACAAAATGTTACCAGTGATTTTCTCTGGGTGATGGATTTACAGGTGATTTCTATTTGCTTCTTTGCGCTTATCTGTATTCTTTTACTTCCTACAATGAAAAGTTATTTATGAAAAAATACAACCTAAGTAGTCAGTCTAATGTTGGTGTATACTATCTCAGTTAACGCTCATACTAACCTATGTTGATGTTGTCAGTTGTGACCCCCTGTGGCAGAGTAGCACCACTCCACAGAGTTTTCAAGGCTGTGACCTTTCAGAAGCAGATCACCAGGCCTGTCTCCCGAGGCACCTCTGGGTGGGTTCAAACTGCCAACCTTTTCGCTAGTAATCAAAACCAAACCCATTGCTGTCGAGTCTATTCCGACTCATAGTGACCCTAAAGGACAGAGGAGAACTGCCCCACAGGGTTTCCAAGGAGTGGCTGGTGGATTCGAACTGCCCACCTTTTAGTTAGCAGCCGAGCTCTTAACCACTGCACCACCAGGGCTCCCTTTGGCTAGTAGTAAAGTGCTTAACTATTTGCACTACTCAGGGACTCCTCTTAACTGTGAGGTGTATGTTATTATCCCGCTTCTGTGGATGAAAAGACTAAGGCTCAGAGAAGTTAAGTCACTTGCCCAGGTCCACAGTCAATAAGAAAACAAGCTGGACATTGGTCCCCACCTCTCTGACCGCTACACTACCCTGCACTGATGCTTACATCAGAGGATGTGGGGCTCTCCCCTGGGGCGGGAGAGCTCTGCATCTGATCTAACTGCCCAGGGTCTTCAGGAATAGGCTTAGAGCCTGGCTGGGCGGGAGAACATTTCTGTAAGGAAGGAATGTGAGGACTTAGCTTTGAGTGCAGAGCTGGCACATCCAGCAGGGCTTCCTGGGAGAGGGGGCCATCTGCAGGGCCTGCTGTGAGCAGGGAGAGGTGGGGAGGAACCTCCTCAGGGAGTGGGGAGTGTTGTGTGTGTGTGTGTGTGTGTGTGTATGTGTGTGTGTCGCAAAGGTGAAGAGTGCTGGGTTTGGGGAACAGGAGGAAACCGGTTGGACTAGAGCAGGGCTCAAGGGTGGGACTGTGAGGTGGGGCGGGCCTGGATTGAAACACCAGCTCTCTACTTACCTGGAGACCCTGGCTGGTGCAAGTGGCTAAATACGCTCAGCCACTAACCGAAAGGGTTCAAGTCCACCCAGAGGTACTTAGGAAGAAAGGCCTGGTGATCTACTTCTGAAAAATCAGCCACTAAAACCACTACGGAGCACAGTTTTACCCTGACACACATGGGGTTGCCGCGAGTCAGAGGTGGCTTGACGACAACTGTTTTCTAGCCGTGGCCCCTTACTCGGTGTAATCTCAGCCAAAGCAGCCACCAAGCCTCAGTTTTCTCGTCTGTGAACGGGAGCTGACTGCACTGTTCAGGTTTGGGTGCCCAGCATCCACCCTTTCCTGGCAGGCCCCTTCCTTTGGAGGGGGAGGAGCAGAACTGCCCCGTAGGGTTTCTAAGGACTGGCTGGTGGATTTGAATCGCCGACAGTTTGGTTGGCAGCCGAGCTCCTAACCAGTGCGCCACCAGGGCCATCGGTAGGAGGGTGAACCCCGGGCTGCCCTCCCTCAGAGGCTGCTTCCCTACACTGCCTCTCACGCACTCCAGAGGGCGGCAGGACGTCTCAGCTCCGCCACAGAGCCGGCTGCTTTCCCAGGGCTTTGGCTCTGGAGCCTGGGGAGGCTGGGAGAGAAAACCAGCTGGTTCGTTCACTCCACTGCTGGCCCAGGAGAGGCTGTAAGTGGTTCCTGAGGCTGGAGTCCCCCCAAAGGCGTCTCAAAAGAAAGGTCTGGTGTTCTACTTTGGAAAAACCAGCTGCCGAAAACCTCAGGGAGCACACTTCTACTCTGACATGCGTGGAGCCACCGTGAGTCAAAGTCAACTACATGGCACCTGTGTTTTTTAAGTTAGCCAGAGTTGGTATTTGTTTCTCGTAATCAAGGAATCCTTCCCGATGCAAGTACCTGCCTCAAAGAGGCGTTGTGAGGACTGAATGAGGCCAAAATGGGGTCAAGTCCTTAGCACAGTGCCCTGCATATCAAGCATTTACGGCGTGGTTCCAATTATTGCTGAGAAGAGACCTTGGAGGATGTGGTGACGTGTTACAGGGATGCTGCTGTTGTTAGTCGCCAGAGTCGGCGCCAACTCATGGCGATCCCACACACGACAGAACTAAACGTTGCCTGGTCCTGCACCATCTTCATGGTCATTGGCGTGCTCGAGTCCATTGTTGCAGCCACTGTGTGTTTTGAATGCCTTCCCACCTAGGGGGCTCATCTTCCAACACTATATCAGACTGTACTCTGTTGTGACCCATAGGGTTCTTATTGGCTAATTTTCAGAAGTAGATCGCCAGGTCTTTCTTCCTAGTCTGTCTTAGTCTGGGTGCTACGCAGAAATCTGTCCACCACGGGTGACCCTGCTGGTATTTGAAATGCCAGTGGCATAGCTTCCAGCGGCATAGCTTCCAGCACCACAGCAACACGCAAGCCCGCTCAGTACGACATACTGCCAGATGGGTTGTGGGGTTACAGAGATAATGACCACTAAATTACTGGTTTTCAAACTTTCTTTTAACATGACTCTGCGTAACAAATACGTTTTACACCATGAACCATCAATTGGGCAAATGTGTGTCCTAGTTTGCTCGGAAAAGTCCTGGTTTATGCTGTTGTCCTGGCATGGTTATCATTAGAGTCCCCAGTACCCTCGAAAGTGTCCCAGTTTGGATGATAAATTATATGGTCTACTTGCCCAAACACATGTATATGTGTGTAAGTTCACACACTACTTAACTTAGTGTGCAAGCTAATGTGGTCTACGCTCCTTCGTGGTTTTATGTGGGTTGAACATACTAAACTGATTTCATGCTCCTCCAGCGTGCCACGATCCTCAGTTCTTTTTGGTAACACCAGGGTATGTTAACCCACCTCTCCTCAGCTTCCTCTCTGGTGCAATGAAATACTGGAATGCCACGGACGCATTTCACAAAGGATGCTGGGAACTGACATGCAGTGTTGGGCGGCGGGGCTGAATACAAAGCACTATCATCGCTAGTAAACTTGTGTATCCAGGGACTCTAAGGCCATTTGCCCTAACAGTTATGACTCCCTGCGTATTACCTTGCCATAATGAGCACAAAAATTTAATTTGGCTTCAAGCAGTTTTTGATTGCCAGGAAAAATCAATGCTGTTTATTAGGGCCCAGTTTGTTCATTAAAATAAATTATGTTTGGGTTCTAGGGCAGCTTTCATAAAGGAAGAGCTTGCTTTTATGAAGAGGAACAGACCCTGCGGACAGCAACATCTCTGAAGGAAAGTTCCACTGAGCAGCCTGATGCCAAGGTCGTCAAGTGAGAGAGAATGGGCAGAGGGAATTAATGCCAAAACTTTGCCTTGTTTTATGGGTCTCTATGGCACTCAATTCATAGGAACCTTCCCCTAGCCCCACAGGGCCACAGGGGATATGCAACCCCTGAGCCCAGGGCCTTTGGGTTTTCCTTGAGGCTAAACAGACTGCCAGGTTGTTAGTTATCTAGTGCTACTATTTCAGAAATTTATTCTCTCACAGTTTAGAAGCTAGAAGTCCAAATTCAAGGTGCCTGCTCTAGGGAAAGGCTTTCTCTCTGTTGGCTCTGGGGGAAGGTCCTTGTCTCCTTTCAATATCTGTGGGCCTGGCATTCCTTGAAGATACCCACGTGCCCTGGCTTCAATCTTCCCCTGGTCTAGGAGGTTCTCAGTGCAGGGGACACTGGGTTCAAAGGATGAGCTCTACTCCCAGCTCTTCTTTCTTGGTGGTAGTAAAGTCTGTCTCCTCTCTGCTTGCTTCTCTCGCCTATCTCTTACAAAGGTGTGACTCAAGTAAGGTGGTGACTTCAGGAAGGACATGACTTGAGTAAGGGTGTGACTCAAGATACACCCCACACTAATATAGAGGTTTAGGATTTACAACACATAATCACACAGTACCACAAATGGAGGACAATTACATCAGATCACAAAATGGAGGACAATTATACAATACTGGGATTCTTGGCCTAGCCAGTCTGACACGTTTCTGAGGGATACAGTCCAATCCCTGACATGGTGACCCCATGCAGATGGGGCTATAGGTTATAGGTTATAATCATGTGTATTTGTGCTACCCAGAACACTGCCCACACGACTGCTGTCAGAAGCTGAGCACTTTGGTGAGGGAAACTCAGATACGAAAGGCTCCAGAGAGGGTCAGGAAGCAGCCCCGGTGTGGGACATGAGGAGGTAGGAGGTGTCAGGAGATACCCCAGGTGAGGGTAACTAGCAGGTAAGACGGGTCCAGGTATAAGATGTGATGTGGTGGGAGGGGCCAGGAAAATAAGCAGGTGTGGGTAATGAGGTGGGAGGGGGTCAGGAGAAAGCCCAAGTGCAGGATGTGAGGAGGTGGGGGGGGGCGGTCCAGAGGATCTCCCAGGTGTGAGTAAAAAGTAGGTGGGGGAGGGGCATCAGGATGCAGCCCAGGTATAAGTACTGAGGAGGTGGGCAGGGTCAGGAGAATAAGCATAAATAGATAAATAATTTTTAAAAGGCTCCAGCTGCCTGTCCCAAATCAGACATTATTTCCCAAAACAGAACCGAGCTTATGGTTACTGGTTGCATATGAGAACAGCAATCTTTAGGACATTCCTGTGATGTATTAGATCAATATCATGGCCAAAATCACCGCCTGGTATCTTTCAAGGCCGCAGGCCCCAGAAGGAAACTGGCAAAGAAATCAGATAGTGGGCCCAAATGAAATTTTATTTATGGCACTCTAGATTCTGTTTTCTCTTTACTGTTACTTAGTTTTTATAAAATCATTTGGAGAAACAGATGCTTATGGTTTTCAGCTCTTGATATAGGGAGCTTTGAGACGGGCCTGAGCAGCTAGAAAGTGCTCGTGATAAATGGGAGTGGACCTAGGGTACTTTGGCAGGGCGTGGTATTTCTGTGGCTGAGGGGTGCGGAAGCTTAACTGCAGGCTCTGCATCACCCTCAATAGCTCTTCTTCAGGTGCTTTTCCTGTTTACGAGGATATCAGGACAACTTCTGAGCAAATCTGCATCTATACTGACACAAGCTTGAGAGTCCTAGAGAAACCCTCCTACTCCCCAACATAAAGAGCTCTCCGTTGATTGATGACGACAGCCAAATAATTCTATTCTAGTTATTTGAGAACTAGGAGCTATAAGTAAAAACCAAAATAAGAACCACTAAAATTAAACACGTTTACGCAAATGGAGCTCGACTGCCCTAAGAGGAAGCTGTTTCAAAGAGGCACAGAGAAAGGCTGCCACGACGTCGGCTGATATCAGCGTATAATTGGCAGCCGGTGGCTCCTCAGCATCAGCCGTTGTTAGACCAAGGACACAACTCGGAACACCGAACTTGGGACAGCAGGAAGGAAGTGGCTGCAGAGAAGCACAGCCCCAGTGAATGCCCGTCACCTGGAAAAATCAATGGCTTTCCAGCCAGCCCTCATTATCTCGTGTAGCTCTGTCACTTTTACAACCGTGACCTTGAGGGGAAGTTCTGGCTCCCCCATGAGAAGCAAGCAATTAAGGGAAGCATTCCAAAGTGAAATGCATAGAACTACAAACAGCAGATACTTTACCTTTAAGGTGCCAATTATTCCACTCACTAGCAAATATAAAGGAATGAGGGGCTGTATGGGGCAGTCCTCCAAAAACTTCATTCCCACACAGCGCGCGAGGGAAGAGAAGGGCATTCAGGAGCAGCAAGCCTGTTATGAAAAGGAGCTAAACATCCTACAAAGCCAAAAGGTGAACCCCGCAAACCATTGCATGACTCCTGGTCGTGAGGTCTGCTCAGCCTCCCCCCTACCACCTGCTCTTCAGGACACTATCACCCGGGATTGACATGACAGCTCGGCTCTCGCCACAGAATGGAGCAGTGCAGGTGTCACTGTACCCTTTGCCTGGTGTTACCTGCCTATAGGTGTGCTCTGCTTTCACAGATCGTACCAGAGTTTCACAGGAGTCCCTGGATGGTGCAAATGGTTAAGACTGGTGGTTCGAACCCACCCAGAGGCACCTTGGAAAAGAGGCCTATTAGTCTGCTTCCGAAAGGTCACAGCCTTGAAAGCCCTATGGAGCAGCTCTACCCTGCACAGATGGGGTCACCACAGTCAGAATCAATTCCAATGATAACCCACGTTTTCAACGATTCATTTTACAAAAGAATTCCAAGGATCCCCTTAAACACCCAGGTCCCTTGATTTGCTTAAGGTTCCATCTATGTGCCACTTTCCTAGTGGTACAAACGGTTTGAGCTTGTTACGAACTGAGAGGTTGGTAGCTCGAATCAACTCAGCAGCGCCTCAGAAGAAAGGGCGGGTGACCTCCTTCTACAAGACCACAGCCTGTGGAGCACAACTCCACTCTGGCTGCTGGTGATCTGCTTCTACAGGAGCATAGCCTGTGGGGCACAGCTCCACTCTGGCTGCTGGTGATCTCCTTCTACAGAAGCACAGCCTGTGGGGCACAGCTCCACTCTGGCTGCTGGTGATCTCCTACAGAAGCACAGCCTGTGGGGCACTGCTCCACTCTGGCTGCTGGTGATCTCCTTCTACAGGAGCACAGCCTGTGGAGCACAGCTCCACTCTGGCTGCTGGTGATCTGCTTCTACAGGAGCACAGCCTGTGGGACACAGCTCCACTCTGGCTGCTGGTGACCTTCTACAGGAGCACAGCCTGTGGGGCACAGCTCCACCCTGGCTGCTGGTGATCTCCTTCTACAGGAGCACAGCCTGTGGAGCACAGCTCCACTCCGGCACACACGGCGTCGCCATGCATTGGGATCGACTCGTTGGCAATGGGTTTTTTTCCTACAAAAATACATCCACAATGTAAAATGAGGCTCACGTTCATTCTGCTTCAGGGCCAGGTTGCAGGAAGGAACCGGCAGAGACCTCCCCACTTGCACAGAAGGCTCCCACTCTATCAGTGGCCAGTACCCGTTGCTGTCGAGTCAATCCCACTCATGACGACCCCATGTGTTTCAGAGTAGAAGTGCACTCCATAGGATTTTCAGGGACTGATTTTTAGATGGAGATTGCCAGGCCTTTCTTCCGAGCCACCTCTGGGTGGACTCAAACCTCCAACCTTTCGGTCAACAGCTGAGCATGTTAACCATTTTCACCACCCAGGGACTCCATATTAGTGGCAGTGAGCCTATTATTACCATTGACCAGGACCCCAAGCTGGGAAACTCAAGTTTACTGACACCTCTTAGCAGCTAGATTTGGAAAACTGCCAAATCAATGGCCCCCAAACCTCGCCCTTTGTAAGCAATTCTTTCTCTGCTTTTTTCCAAGTCATTGATTTCTAGGTCTATTATTAACCACTCATGATATGGTGTGTCTATTTAAAATATAAGAAAGAAATGCCTCTTCTCCTTCCTGAGCAGCCTGGCTGAGCCAGGCGTCAGGAGGGTAATAGCACACATCCATGCTGTGCAGAACGCTAGCTGAGCCCCCACATCTCCCAACATCCTTCTGGCTAGGTGATGGGCTCTAACCAATGGTCTGTAAGCAGTTAAAACTGGTACCTGAGGCTTTCTTCTCTTCCCCTGCTTTGTCCACCTGGGAACCATGGGTGGAGATGGCCAGTTCCCACGATTGAGCAGCATGGAGCATTAAGTCCGCACATTGCCCTGGAGAGTCCCCTGGTCCACATAGAATTTGCATGAGCAAGAAATAAACCTCCGGAGTGTTAAGCCGCTAGGATTTCAGAGTTAATTTGCGACTGCAACAGAGTTAAGTGACCCTAACTAATACATTTGCCAGCAGAGCCCAGGAAAGGGAATCATCACTGTAGGACCAAAGTCTTCTGTTTAAGTGATTTTTGAAGTCTTCATTTGACATTTTATTTCCCATTAATGCCTTGGTATGTAAACAGAGGAAGTAAGCCACTTTCCTGTGACTACACTGCATTACCCAGAAATTTATGAAAATTTTGAGGTATACCCCCTAAACCCAAACCCACTGCCATTGAGTCGATTCTGACTCATAGCGACCCGATAGGACAGAGTGGAACAGCTCCATAGGGTTCCCAAGGGGTGGCTGGTAGATTCAAACTGCTGACCTTTCTGGTTAGCAGCTGAGCTCTTAACCACTGTGCCACCAGGGCTGCTGCTTCAAGGTATGCAGGGACCCATAAATTTAGGGCCTCAAACAGAGTAAAGGCAAATATTTGTCTTTGTCCCATTGTCAACCTCTGAAGGCTTTCGTTTCTGGGTAACTTTGATAATTTAGCCAACTCCATTTTTAGATGGCAATACCTTCCAAGTTTCAGCCCAACCTTTCACACGAAGAAATTTTCAAAGTCGATGCCAAATTTGTTAGGTACGAACTGCCTTTATCTCAATTCAAAACCCAGCTATGAAATGAATACTGAATGATGGTTTATCTATCTCTTCACTGCTAATGAATAAAAACAGCTGCTGCTCACAGGAGTCTATCAGTGCACAGATGGCTTAGAAGGATCCTAATAAATTGAATAAAAGCCATCTTTTCCCCTGCGTTCCTCACGAGATGCTAGGAACGACCTTAATTCTAGATGTTCTTTCTGTCTGATCTGCAGCATCACAATCGCCCCCTTTAAACTGCAGAAATCCTCCCAGCACGGCTGGTAACAAGTACCAGCGCTTGATGCTAGTGGTGATTTTAACAAGCCTTCCTGGGAATTAGCCTGCAGGCGCTTGTCTTATTTTATGCGGCCTTATTGGTCAATGAACTGCCCAGGTAAGTTCATTTTCCAGATAACTAAACCAAGGTTTCCAAGGCTGAGACTCTTTTACTCCGTAGATTTTGCATAAAGCATTTTCTTAAGTGCCCTCCTGCCTTCCTGACTGTCCCGAACATCTTATAAATACTTCTTGAGCTGCTTTGTAACAGTGATAGCGTCAGGGACTATTAGGAGCCGTCAAGTCGATTCTGACTCATCGGGACCCTATGTACAACAGAAGGAAACACTGCCCGGTCCTGCACCATCCTCACAATCGTTGCTGTTTGAGTCCGTTGCTGTAGCCACTGTGTCAGTCCATCTGGTTGAGGGTCTTCCTCTCTTTCGCTGACCCTCTATTTTACCAGGCATGATGTCCTCCTCCAAGGACTGGTCCCTCCTAATAAAATATCCAAAGTACATGAGACAAAGTCTCACCATGAGCATTCTGGTTGTGCTTCTTTCAAGACAGATTTGTTCATTCTTCTGGCAATCCATGATATATTCAATATTCTTTGCCAACACCATAATTCAAAGGCATCAATTCTTCGGTTCTCCTTACTCATTGTCCAGCTTTCACATACATATGAAGAAACAGAAAAAACTATGTGTTGGGTCAGGGACTCCGTAGCCCTTAAGGTGACTTCTTTGCTTTTTATCACTTTAAAGAGATCTTTTGCAGCAGATTCGCCCAGTGCAAAGCATCTTCCACAGGCATCGACTGTGCATCCAAGTAAAACGAAATCCTTGACAACATCAGTCTTTTCTCCGTTTAGCATGATGTTGCTCATTGGTCCAGTTGTGAGGATTTTTGTTTTCTTTATGTTGAGGTGTAATCCATACTGAAGGCTGTGGTCTTTGATCTTCATTAGTAAGTGCTTCAAGTCCTCTTCACTTTCAGCAAGCAAGGTTGTGTCATCTGCATATCGCAGGTTGTTAATGAGTCTTCCTCCAATCCTGATGCCCCGTTCTTCTTCATATAGTCCAGCTTCTCAGATTATTTGCTCAGCACACAGATTGAATAAGCATGATGAAATGGTACAATCTTGACGCACACCCTTCCTGACTTTAAACCATGCAGTATCCCCTTGTTCTGTTTAAATGACTGCCTTTTGGTCTAAGTACAGGTTCCACATGAGCACAATTAAGTTTTCTGAAATTCCCATTCTTCACAACGTTATCCATAATTTGTTATATCCACAGTCAAGTGGCTTTGCATTGTCAAGAAAACACAGGTAAACATCTTTCTGGCACTCTCTGCTTTCAGCTATGATCCATCTGACAGCAGCAATGAAATCCCTTGTTCCACATCCTCTTCTGAATCTGGCTTGAATTTCTGGAATTTCCCTGTTGATGTATTATTGCAACTGCTTTTGAATGATCTTCAGCAAAATTTTACTTGTGTGTGATGTTAATGATATTGTTCTATAATTCCCGCATTCTTTTGGATCTTTCTTTGGAATGGGTGCAAATATGGATCTCTTCTAGCCAGTTGGCGAGGGAGCTGTCTTCCAAATTTCTTGGCATAGGTGAGTGAGTGCTACCATCTGTTCGTTGAAACATCGCAGTTGGTATTCTGTCGATTCCTGGAGCCTTGTTTTTCATCACTGCATTGACCTACTGCGGAGCCTGTTGATGAGGCTCTATCGTTTGCCCCAACACTAAATGACCCCAGACTACTCGGCCGTTTTAGTTCTTCAAAATTTTGTTT
The DNA here is from genome assembly GCF_030014295.1 of Loxodonta africana. Lineage (NCBI taxonomy): Eukaryota > Metazoa > Chordata > Mammalia > Proboscidea > Elephantidae > Loxodonta > Loxodonta africana. The sequence goes on from NC_087358.1 coordinate 73,981,876, forward strand.
TGTTCCTTTATTTGCTATCAGACTGTCTGCTTTTAATTCTTACAGATCTAAGAGTACTTCCTATGGACTGAATTGTGTCTTCCCAAAAAATATGAAGTCCTGTGAATGTGACCCTGTTGGGAAACAGGAGTTTTGTCATGCCATACCTGACATACGGTGGGTCCTAAACTTAATCACTGCTTAGTGATGTCTTACAAAAAGCAAAATAAACAGAGCACACACAGGGGAAAGAGACCACGTGATGACCTTTACAAACCCAGGAGTGCTCGGGAACCAAGGAATGCCTGGGGCTGCCAACAAGGAAAGACCTTCCTCTACAGCCCATGCCCTTATTTGGACTTTTAGCCTCCAAAATAGTGAGACAATAAATTCCTGTTGTTTAAAACCGCCCACACTGGTATTTTTGTTACATCAGCACTAGGAAACTAAGACAGTACTATTTTTCACAACAACCTCTATGCCCCTTTAATTTCTGCTCCGATATGCCTAGAGCTTAGAACCCAGAACACCAGACTTGCTAGGTTTCTATATAAATAAAAAAATAAAGATAGCTAAATTCCATACAGAAGCCTTGGTGGCACCATGGCTAAGAGCTTGGCTGCTGTCATGGCTTCAATTGTGTCCCCTGAAAATATCTGTGAACTTGGCTATGTCGTGATTCCCAGTACTGTACGATTGTCTACCATTTTGTCATATGAGGTGATCTCCCTATGTGTTGTAAATCCTATCACTATGATGTAATGAGATGAATGTTGTTGTTATTTGGTGCCATCAAGTTGATTCCAACTCACAGCAACCTTAGAAGGAAACACTGCCTTAGAAGGAAACACGGTCCTGCGCCGTCCTTACAATTGTTATTATGCTTGAGCCCATTGTTGCAGTCACTGCGTCAATCCATCTCATTAAGGGCCTTCCTCTTTTCTGCTGACCCCGTACTTTACCAAGCATGATGTTCTCCTCCAGCGACTGATCCCTCCTGACAACATGTCCAAAGTATGTAAGACGCAGTCTCACCATCCTTGCTTCTAAGGAGCATTCTGGTTGTACTTCTTCCAAGACAGATTTACTCGTTCTTCTGGCAGTCCATGGTATATTCAATATTCTTCGCCAACACCACAATTCAAAGGCGTCGAGTCTTCTTCTGTCTTCCTTATTCATTGTCCAGCTTTCACACGCATATGATGCGATTGAAAATACCATGGCTTGGGTCAGGCACACCTTAGTCTTCAAGGTGACATCTTTGCTCTTCAACACTTTAAAGAGGTCTTTTGCAGCAGATTTGCCCAGTGCAATGCATCTTTTGATTTTTTGACTGCTGCTTCCATGGCTGTTGATTGTGGATCCAAGTAAAATGAAAACCTTGAAAACTTCAATCTTTTCTCCGTTTATCATGATGTTGCTCATTGGTCCAGTTGTGAGGATTTTTCTTTATGTTGAGGTGCAGTCCATACTGAAGGCTGTGGTCTTTGATCTTCATTAGTAAGTGCTTCAAGTCCTTTTCACTTTCAGCAAGCAAGGTTGTGTCATCTGCATAACGCAGGTCGTTAATGAGTCTTCCTCCAATCCTGATGCCCCGTTCTTCTTCATATAGTCCAGCTTCTCGGATTACTTGTTCAGCATACAGATTGAATACGTATGGTGAAAGGATACAACCCTGATGCACACTGTTCCTGACTTTAAACCACTCAGTATCCCCTTGTTCTGTCTGAACAACTGCCTCTTGATCTATGTAAAGGTTCCTCATGGGCACAATTAAGTGTTCTGAAATTCCCATTTTTCGCAACGTTATCCATAATTCGTTATGGTCCACAGAGTCTAATGCTTTTGCATAGTCAATAAAACACAGGTAAACATCCTTCTGGCATTCCCTGCTTTTGGCCAGGGTCCATCTGACATCAGCAATGATATCCCTGGTTCCACATCCTCTTCTGAATCCAGCGTGAACTTCTGGCAGTTCCCTGTTGATGTATTGCTGCAGCCACTTTTGAATGATCTTCAGCAAAATTTTGCTTACGTGTGACATTAATGATAAAAAAAAATGATATTGTTCGATAATTTCCACATTCGGTTGGATCACCTTTTTTGGGAATAGCCATAAATATGGATCTCTTCCAGTCATTTGGCCAAGGAGCTGTCTTCCAAATTTCTTGGCAGAGACGAGTGAGCACCTCCAGTGCTGCATCAATTTGTTGAAACATCTCAATTGATATTTTGTCAATTCCTGGAGCCTTGTTTTTCGCCAATGCCTTCAGTGCAACTTGGACTTCTCCCTTCAGTACCATCCATTCCTGATCATAAGCTACCTCTTGAAATGGTTGAACGTTGACCAATTCTTTTTGGTGTAATGACTCTGTGTATTCCTTCCATCTTCTTTTGATGCTTCCCGCTTTGTTTAATATTTTCCCCAAAGAATTCTTCACTATTGCAACTTGAGGCTTGAATTTTTTCTTCAGTTCTTTCAGCCTGAAAACTCCAAATGTATCCTTCCCTTTTGGTTTTCTATCTCCAGCTCTTTGCACATGTGATTATAATACTTTACTTTGTCTACTCAAGGCACCCTTTGAAATCTTCTGTTCAGTTCTTTTACTTCATCATTTCTTCCTTTTGCTTTAGCTGCTCGATGTTTGAGAGCAAGTTTCAGAGTCTTCTCTGACATCTGTCTGCGTCTTTTCTTTCTTTCCTGTCTTTTCAATGACCTCTTGCTTTCTTTATAATGAAATGGGATTAGTGGCAGTTCTATTGATGAGTTCTACAAGATTAGATAGTGTCTTAAGCCAATCTCCTTTGGGATACAAAAGAGAGAAGTGAACAGAGAGACAGGGGGACCTCATACTATCAAGAATGAAGAGCAGGAGCGTGCGTCCTTTGGACTCGAGGTCCCCGCACTGAGAAGCTCCTCGACCAGGGGAAGATTGATGATAAGTACTTTCCTCTAGAGCTGAGAAGAGAAAGCCTTCCCCTGGAGCTGATGCCCTGAAATTTGGACTTGTAGCTTACTAGACTGTGAGAGAATAAATTTCTCTTCGTTGAAACCATCAACTTGTGGTATTTCTGTTATAGCAGCACTAGATGACTAAGACAGCTGCTAACCAAAAGGTCGGCAGTTTGAATCCACCAGTTGCTCCTTGGAAACCCTATGGGACAATTCTACTCTATCCTATACAGACCAGACCTCAAGGGTTCCCACTAGTAACGTTCAAATGCAGAGGTCTAATTTCTCTGATATGTGACAACTATTTTGGCTACTCAAGGAGCTTCCCAGCCCCAGCCCCCCAATCCAGGATACTTCTGGATAATTGAAATTGTTTAATATGCGTGATGTATTTATTTATTCATTCACCCAGCAGATGCATTACTACAGCAAGAGACACATTCTTCATACTGCTCACGACAGGTTTCCACATGGGAACACAGGGACTGGGAAGGGGCCTTGGGAAACCTCTAGCCTAGTGGCCTCCAAACCCCAAACCTGGGCTAGAGATATCAGAATCACCTGGGAGGAGATTTTTAAAAGCAGATTTCTGCCCTTACTCCAAATATACTGCATCAGCATCTTCCAGGGCAGGGCTCAGGATCTGTCCTTTTTCAGTGTTCACCAAGTGGTTCTGTTATGCCTGGCATGTGTTTGGAAATCATTGCCCTGGCCAGCTCTCCTGTTGTTGTTGTTAGCTGCCATAAAGCTGATTCCAACTCATGGCAACCCCTTGTGTTACAGAGTAGAACTGCTCCACAGAGTTTTTGGAGGCTGTAATCTTAATGGAAGCAGATTGCCAGGCCTTTCTTCCACAGTACCTGTGACGGTATATGTTATGTATCAACTTAGCTAGACTATTATTCATAGTGGTTTGGCAGACACTATGTAATCACTTTCCATTTTCTGATCTGATGTGAGCAGCCAATCAGTTGAAAGGGCAGTGTCCTTGGGGGTGTGGCCTGCCTCCAGTATATAAACGGATGTTCTGGCAATGCTCGCGCTCTCTCTCTCGGCCCTGGACTCTTCTTGTCACCTGACCTCTGGTTTTTGGGACGTACGCCTACAGAAGTCTCTGGCCTGCCGCCTCATCTGTAGATTTTGGATTTGCCAACCCCAGTGTCTTAGCTATCTAGTGCTGCTATAACAGAAAAACCACAAGTGGATGGCTTTAACAAACAGAAATTTATTCTTTCACAGTTTAGGAGACGGCTAGCAGTCCGAATTTAGGGCATCAGCTCCAGGGAAAGGCTTTCTCTCTGTATCAGCTCTAGGGAAGGTGGTTGTCATCAATCTTCCCCTGGTCTAGGAGCTTCTCCGTGCACGGACCTTGGGTCCAAAGAACACGTGCTCTTCTTGCTTGGTGGTAATGAGTTCCCTCTGTCTCTCTGCTCACTTCTCTCTTTCGTATTTCTTTCTTTTTTAAAAATTGTACTTTAGATGAAGGTTTACAGAGCAAACTAGATTCTCATTAAACAATACACATTTTTCTGTGACATTGGCTGCCAACCCCACGACATGTCAACACTCCCCCCTTCTTGACCTTGGGCTCCCTATTGCCAGCTTTCCTGACCCCTCCTGCCTTCTCATTCTTGCCCCTGGGCTGGTGTGCCCATTTAGTCTCCTTTTGTTTTATGGGTGTGTCTAATCTTTGGCTGAAGGGTGAACCTCAGGAGTGGCTTCATTACTGAGCTATAAGCATGTCTGGGGGCCATACCCTTGGGGTTTCTCCAGTCTTTGTCAGACCAGTAAGTCTGGGTCTTTTTTGTGAGTTAGAATTTTGTTTACATTTTTCGCCAGCTCTGTCCAGGACCCTCTATTATGATCCCTGTCAGAGCAGTTGGTGGTGGTAGCCGCGCACCATCTAGTTGTGCTGAAGTCAGTCTGGTGGAGGCTGTGGTAGTTGTGGTCCATTAGTTCCTCAGACTAATCTTTCCCTTGTGTCTTTGGTTTTCTTCATTCTCCCTTGCTCCAGATTGGGTGAGACCAGTGGAGTATCTTAGATGGCTGCTCACAAGCTTTTAAGACCCCAGATGCTACTCATCAAAGGAGAATGTAGAACATTTTCTTATGACCTATGTTATGCTAATTGAGCTAGCTGTTCCCTGAGATCTTTTATATTTCAAAAGAGGTTGACTCAAGATACAACCTAATCTTGTAGATTGAGTCCTCATTAACATAACTGCCTCTAATCCTGCCTCATTAACATCAAAGAGGTAGGATTTACAACACATAGAAAAACACCATCAGATGACAAAATGGTAGACATTCACACAACACTGGGAATTATGGCCTAGCCAAGTCGACACACATTTTGGGGGGGACACAATTCAATCCATAATACCCCGCAAACTTGTGATCCAGCAGAGACCTACAGCCTGCCACCTGACCTGCAGATTTTGGGTTTGTCAGCCCCTGCAACCACGTGAGACAGCACAGGCCTCCAGCTTGCAACCTGACCAGAAGATTTTGGATTCACCAACCCCTGTGACCCTGTGAGCAAGCAGAGGCCTCCAGCCTACCACCTGACCTGAAGATTTTGGGTTTGTCAGCTCCTGCAACCACGTGAGACAGCAGAGGTCTCCAGCCTGCTGCCTGACCCACAGGTTTGGGACTTGCCAGTCCCCACAATTGCATGAGCCTTTTCCTTGAAGTAAATCTATATATATAGGCTTCACTGGTTTTGCTCCTCTAGAGAACCCAGACTAAGACAGTACCATTGGGTGGGTTTGAACCGCCAACCTTTAGGTTAGCAGTCAAGCATAAACCATTTGTGCCACCTTTCTGTTTAAAGATTAAGTGCCGACCCATGCTCGAAGCAGCTGACCAGCAGCTCAGGAGCCAGCTCACCTGTGAAGGCCATGGACATCGGCAGTGCCAGGGGGGCAAAGAGCAGGAAAACCAAGCAGGCTGCAAGAAGAAGGAGCAGGCATGGATTAGAAACATTCGGCCCCTTCCATTCCCTTTGCATTGCAGTTTCCTTATGCCTTCCCTGAAACCTTACCTTTTCTCAAGTCAGAGTCCGCCAGTAAAAGGAGGTCATTGTGGCCTGGGGGTCCTGCAGGGTACAAGCCAAGATTTGCATCTCTGAGCTTGCAGAATGTCTCTGGTGATCACACTGCCAGTGCAAAGGTCCAGATTGCCTGCAGGGCCTCTCCAAAGTCTGACAGCTTGTAGGGAAGGAGTTTATAGAGCTGCTGCTCTGCACTGCAGGGAGCCACAGCCCCGGCATTAACAGAGTCAGGCAGGATCAACCCATGCCTCCTGGGAACCTATACTGCCGCAGATTGTTCTTCCCTTCCCTGGATAAAATTCACTGACAACTCGATTTAGCACTTAAACAAGTTATTTCATGAAATCATGAAATCTTTTTCCCTTCCCACTTATTTGGTTATCTATTCCATATATGATATTATACCATCTCATACCAGTTGCTGCCGAGTTGATTCCGACTAATGGCGACCCCATGTGTGTCACAGTAGAGCTGTGCTCCAGAGGGTTTTCTTTATTCTTTTTTTTTTTTTTTTTAATTGTGTATTAGGTCAAAGTTTGCAGCTCAAGTTAACTTCTCAAAAATTTATGACATATTGTTTTGTGACATTGGCTGCAATCCCCACAATGTGACAACACACTCCGCCTTTCCACCCCAGGTTCCCTGTGTCCATTCATCCCGTCCCTGTCCCTTCCTGCCTTCTCATCCTGCTTTTGGACAGGATTTGCCCATTTGGTCTCGTATATTTGATTGAACCAAGAAGCATATTCCTCACATGTATTATTTTTTGTTTTACAGGACTGTCTAACCTTTATCTGAAGAATGGACTTTGTGGTGGTTTCAGTTCTGGGTTAACGGATCTGGGGGGTCATAGTTTCAGGGGTTCCAGAGAGTTTTCAATGATTGATTTTTTATCACCAAGTCTTCCTTCCAAGGCACCTATGGGTGGACTTGAACCTCCAACCTTTCAATTAGTAACCGATTGTGTTAACTGTTTGCATCACCCAGGGACTCCTATGATATTATAATCAAAAAACCAAACCCACTGCTGTCAAGTCAATTCTGATGCATAGTAACCCTATAGGACAGAGTAGAACTGCCTCATAGGGTTTACAAGGCTATAATCTTTATGGAAGCAGACTGCCACATCTTTCTCCTGTGGAGTGGCTGGTGGGTATTATACACCCTCCTAAAACTTACTACTTACTACTGACAGCGCAGTGTAAGAGAACTCTGGACTGGGAGTCAGCAGGCTTGGGGCTTTCTCCCTGTTCACACCAATGATGCTCTAGGCATCGGGAAAGAACATGGGCTTGGGGGCTGGACAGGCCTGGGTCCAGATCCTGGCTCTGTCCTGGCCCAAAAACTGTGTGGCTTTGGGCAAATTATTTGAGTTCCTAAAGCCTCATTTTTCCAGTCTGAAAAATGAGTCAGCAGATGCACACACCAGGAGCTCAGTATGTGGCAACTACTATGATTAAGCAGTTCCTTTCCTTCTTAGGTTCTTGATTTTCTCCTCTGTTAAATGGCCTACAGATATAGGTTCTGCTTGGCCATATCTTTTTTTCAATTATGAATTCAAATGCCTCTTGGGTAGGTCTGCACCCCAGCTCCCACTTGTAAAGTCTAGGCAGCATCGCCATTTATGTTTTTTGCTAGCTCCTGTTGCCAGTCCTGACAGCAGATGCAGGATCTCTGGATATTGTGGCAGCTGCCTCACCATCCACCCCTTCCCCTCTAGGTAACAATTACCCCAGTCTTTGTTCCAGTATCCCCACCTCCCCACCTCTCCACTTCTATGCAGTTTATGTGATCTGGCAGAGGTTAACTCCGCCCTGGGTTTGGAGAAGGGCATGAGGTTTAGCCCTAAATTTTCAACATAGTTCCACTCACTGGATATGTTATCAGCTGGTGAATGGCTCATGACTCATTTTATGCCAGGGAGACACAAGGCAAGAGTTATGATAATTCTGATAGAGCTTAGAAACAAGGCTTCTCTCTCTCTTTGTAAGACCAGGGTGGAACAGCAGGGATTTTCGTGAGGGAACATCATGAGCTTGAGCAAACAGCAGAAAACCACATCCTGGAAAAGGACCTATTATCAGCAATATTAATCAGGGCTTGCTTAGCTCACTTAACCACAAGGCTGTTTTTCTTGAGCAACCAGGTGCCAAGCATGCGCCGTGAAAAAATAGATGACAGCTATATGACTCTCCGCCAGAGACAGGAGTGAGCAAAAGTCCCTCACAGAGAATCGAACTACGATCTTAACAAAAGGACCTCAACTGGGCATGTGCAAAAAGCAGGCTCTATGCTATACAAGAGCAGCTCCATCTTGAAAGAAATAATGCATGTGCATTTCATTATAATAAACTAAGCCCCTTCCTAGAAGACCATGCCTATCCCCAGAAAACCCGTGAATAAAGATGATACTATTATCCTTAAACTATAAGAGCTGTGACCTCCCTGACTCTGATGAGTCAGTCTTTTGAAGAGACTTAGTCCCCCGCTGACTCCTTTTACTTGTCACAAGTAAATTAACTTGCCAAAGTTACCACCAACTCTGTCTACCTCATGTATTCTTGCTTGGGGAAAGACAAGGACCCTTGGAGTCAATTGGATATCGGTAACATTTGGACATAGGAGAGGAAGCAAGTCACTTTGGGGGTTATTAGCAGCCATCTTGCCACCATGATGGGGAGCCAGTCTGAGACTGGAGCTGATACCACAGAAGGCTAAGAGGAGAGGCAAAGAGAAATTACGTCCTTAAGACATGCATCAACCACTGAATAACACCACCCTGAAGCTAAACTCCTTCTGGAATTTCCATGTATACCAACCAACAAGCAGCCACTTGCTGCAGAGTCAGTTCCAGCTCCTGGAGACCCCCGTGCGTCAGTGCAGAACAGTGCTCCACGGGACTTCCAGTGGCTGGTTTTCTGGAAGGCGATGACCAGAACTTTCCTCTGAGGAGCCTGGGTGGACTCAAACATTCAATCTTTCGTTTAGCACTGAGTGCATCAACCATCTGCACCACCCGTCGACACCTTGGCCCCCATACGCTGCCCTTAATGCCAATCTTGAGTTCACCTGGAAGAAGTATGGAGGAGGGCCGGCACGCACCTTGGGTTGTCCCAGTTGTCATCCCTCCCCTCCAGCCACCCTTCTCTGCATTAGCGACAATACTGATCATCAGAGCTTGCTTCCTGGATGTGCAGCCTGTGCTGTCCCACAAGCCCTGGTGCTTGGAGGACCTGCGCTTGGTTAATGCTTTTCTGTTCCCATCTTGAAATTCTTCATGATTTTATCTTTGAACCTGTGTTTTGAAAGTGAAGTTCGATGGGACAAGGAAGCCTGCAGGTGGCAGAGAAGACCGTGCAGCATGCGTGTCTGCTCTGCATTCCTGGCCATCCTGGGGCACAAAATTCCAGTGGCCCCACAGTGTGTGGGAGTTCAGCAAGATCCAGAGTGAATACAAGGCAAGTGTGTCATGATGTCAACTGAGAAAGCAGAGACCCTGACAGCACTAGGAAGCCACACTTCCCATGCCACCCAGGACTTGCTTCACATGCAGACAGGAGGCAGTGGTGTTCTGGGGAACACAAGTGACCAGGAGCCTACTACACCCTTTCTCTCTCATGATATTTCCCTGGATCAGCCAACCACTTGCCCTGAGAGTGATGGCACAGAAGCAAAGGGGAAGACAAGAGGAACCATGGCTCCTTTTCCCTCCAGCCCCCCTTCCGGGTGAAGGTAGAACATGGCTGTCCAGTGTGCACACGTCAAGAGGTGATACACAAACAGTGGTGAGGGCACAGACCTTCTGTTGATGGTGGCAGAATAATTTGGGGAGGGATAGTGGCGACAGCAGCACAACACGATGAACATAGTCAGCGTCACTGAGTGGAACATGTAAACACTATAGAATTGGTAAATGTTTTGCTATATGTATTTTACCACAAAAACAAAGCAAAACAGAACAGCTGACTTGCTTTTGTGCAATGTTTCCACTCCTCCGGTAAGAACAAATACACATGAATTGTGTCATTTTGGTGATTCTGCTCTTGTATTTACATTTAAGCTGGCATCATACAATATTACTAGTAGAATGTATGTTAATATATTAGAATTTTATTTTTTCTTTACTTAAAAATAACATTAAATGACAAATAAATAAAAATACCATGACAACTCTAGGCAGAGACGGTAGAAGAAGGGAGACAGCTTTCTGCCACAGCGCCTCTAGTGGCACTTTCCCTGCGTTCTCAGCAAGGTGCCCACGTTTGCATTTTGCATGGGGTCCTGCAACTTGTGGATCACAGACGACACAGCACTGCGGGCAGTTGTGCCAGAGGAAAGGCAAAGCTTCAGGTGATCTAGTACAGCTGTTTAATTTTCAATTTAAAGCCGGGTCAAGGAAGAAATTTCTTGCTAGTAAATGCTAGAAAATCAAGGGGCTAATGGGTCCCAGTTCCATTTCTGACTTTGGAGCTTGTTTCCAGGATGATAAAGTGATCAGCATCCCCGAAACCTGTCACTATCCTGCGAGCTTATGAGAGATGGTGTCATCTGGCCACATGTTTAACCCATGTGTTCACTGGCCACACATGTAACCCCCACGCTTAGTGGCCACACATGTAACCTATGTGCTCAGTGGCCACACGTGTAACCCACATGCTCACTGGTCACACGTGTAACCATGTGTCCAGTGGCACAGAGACATGGAGCGCATCCTGGGGGAGGCACCTGCCACATGACTCTTCACAGCCAGGTTGACAGGGAAAACTCAAGCCAGACATCCCCGATGACCACCCAGAGGAGAGCATGCTGGTGAACATGACCGCCTGACTCATGTCCCACTGACTCGCATATGACCCTGGCAGCATTCTTAACCCCTTGCTTTTCAATGTCCTCATTTTATAAGTAAGCATAATTACAGTACTTACCTATTTAAAAAAAAAAGTTGCCAGCAAGTTGATTCCAACTCATGTGACCACATGTGTGTCAGAGTAGAACTGTGCTCCACAGGGTTTTCAATGGATGAATTTTTGGAAATAGATCACCAGCCCTTTCTTCCGAGACACCTCTGGGTGAACTCAAAACCTCTAACCTTTTGGTTAGCAGCTTAGCATGTTAACCATTTGCACGACGCAGGGATTGCATTTACCGAATAAAAAACAAAACAAAACTTACCCAAGAGACTTGTTAAAATATTCAAATGTCCTAATCCATGTAGCGAGCTTAACACAGTGACTACCACACAATAGACACTCAATAGATGTTAGCTACTGTTATTACTGTTATTTGCCCTGCATGACTTCATCTTCATTTCAGGCCCCAGGGGTCAAATGCAGAACTGGGAACCCAGCAAATGAGTGATATTTTATGGTTCCTACAGACTCTGAATAAACTGTGTGCTTGTTTCCTAGGCCTGCCGTAACAAGGTACCCCAAACTGGGGGCTAAACAAGAGAAATTTATTCTCTCACAGCTCTGGAGGCTAGAAGTCCACAGTCAAGGTGTCGGCAGGGCCACGCTCTCTCTGAAGGCTCCAGAGGAAGATCTTTCCTTGTGTCTTCCAGCTTTGGGGACTCCTGGTGGCACAGTGGTTATGAGCTTGGCTGCTAACCAAAAGGTTGGCAGTTCAAACCCACCAGCTGCGCCTTGGAGGTCCTACGAGGCAGTTCTACTCTGTCCTGTAGGTTTGCTGTGAGTCAGGTTTTGGTAGTCCCAGGCATTCGCTGGCTTGTGGCAGAATAGCTCCAATCTTTACCTCATCCTCATGTGGCCGTCTTCTTGTGTGTCTGTGTCTCTGTCTCTTCTTCCCTTTTTATAAGGACACCAGGCTTATTGGAAGAGGACCCAACCCACTTTAGTATGACCTCATGTTAACTAATTACATCTACAAAGATCCTATTTCCAAATAAGGTCACATTCACGGGTAGTCAATGTGGGGTAGTAGCGGTGCAGCGGTAGAATTCTTGCCTTCCATGCGGGAGACCAGGATTTGATTCCTGGCCAATGTACCTCGGTGCAGCCACCACCTGTCTGACACTGGAGGCTTGTGTGGTACTATGATGCTGAACAGATTTCAACAGCCTCCAGACTCAGAAAGGGTAGGCAGAAAGACCTGGCCATCTACATCCAAAATCAGCCAATGAAAACCCTATGGATCACAATGGACTGATCTGCAACTCATCACAGGGATGGTGAGGACCAGGCATAGTTTTGTTCTGTTGTGCATGGGGACACCATGAGTCAGAGGCCAACTGAAGTCAGCTAACAACAAAACAGGTACCTGGGGGTTAGGACTTCAATATATCTTTCTTGGGGAACACAATTAAACCCATGACAAGCTGACATTTGGGTTGTTCTAAACTTATTGTTGTTGTACTTCAGATGAAGTTTTACAGAGGAAATTAATTTCTCATTAAGCAATTAATACACATATTGTTTTGTAACATTGGTCGCCAACCCCATAACATGTCATTTTGTTTTCTGGGCCTTTCTAATCTTTGGCTGAAGGGTGAACCTCAGCAGTGACTTCAGTATTGAGCTAAAAGGGTGTCCAGGGGCCATACTCTCAGGGTTTCTCCAGTCTCTGTCAGACCAGTAATTCTGGTCTTTTTTGTGAGTCAGAATTTTGTTCTACATTTTTCTCCAGCTCTGTCCAGGACCCTCTATTGTGATCCCTTATCAGAGCGGTCAGTGGTGGTACCTGGGCATCATCTAATTGTGCTGGCCTGGGTTGTTCTAAACTTAATCCTTCTGTGGCCCTAGCTTCATTCCCTAACCCTGTCCTCAGGTGGAGCCTTGGCTCCATTAGACTCTGCCTCTTTGGATCACCACCACTCAGGCCTAAGAAGGCTCACTCCTGCTCCCTAGCTCTCCAGAGCCATAGTTCTCAGATTCTCAGTGTCCACCCTTGACCTAATCCATCAGAATTGCTACAAACAGCACCTGGGAATCTGTATTTTAAAGCAGCTCCCCAGGTGATTCTGAAGTCAGTGGTCCACCCCAACCTTTTAGAAGGAGGCTGGAGATTCTTCAAAAGCTCAGTGTGAGACACTGGGGCTGGGCGGGCGGGGTGCTAGGGTATCACTGGAGTAGAAGTGATTAGCAATTCATAATACGAGGGCTGCTTTACCACTGAGTCCCCACACGACCACCCAAGGCACAGTCAGGGGTCCGAAATCCTCACCTCTCCCGTGATCCCCTGTCTCCTGGGGATCTGGTCGCAGAGTCATCAGTCACAGAGATCTCTGAAATATCACCCGGTGACCTCAGTGATAACTGACACCCATAACTACCACCAAGAAATACAGTTTTGCCTTCGAGTTTATTAAGCACCTATTCAAAAGTGTCTCAAAGTGCTGCATTCTGATCTCAAGAGAAATGAGAATTTCTATCTATAAAGTCAGTTTGAAAGAGTAGATTGTAAGAGCTAAATCAACTGGGAGGCCCCAAAGTGAAAATAATTCAGGATTACAGCAATGGTCCACCTGTCTGTCAGTTTGTCCTACTGGGGTGTGGTAGCTGGCATGTTGCTGTGGTGCTGGATACTATGTCTCTGGTATTTCAGACACCAGCAGGGTCACCAGGCAGTGTTCCATCCTGTTGTACGTGGGGCTACCATGAGTCAGAGCTGACTCCATGGCAACTAATAACAAAAAACGTATGAAAGACTGCAAGAAGAAGAACGTCCGAGGGGCGTCTTCCCCGGAGGACTCCTGGTGGGGCTGGGCTGCCATCTTGCTGGCAGCTTGCAGTGGATTTAACAGTGCTGTGCGCGTCATCACCGGGGGCAGCTGCCGGCAGCCTATCAACAGGACGGGTACATTAGTAGGTGTTCAAGACACTTTACACCCAGCTACTGGACAACATTGGCAGCCAGAAGTGTAAAAAACTGTTTTCAACGGGGAAATCTTGGTAGGAAAGATTTCGGCTTAATGTGTGCTCAAGGACCTCCAGAGCCTGTTTCCTATCAGTAGCAAGTGTTATCTGCTGCTCTCTTCCTCAAAGCTAAATAATTTGGTGGGGAAACTGAGACCAGGGACCCAGTATTTTTCTCTGCAACATCACCCTTCAAGGGGTGCCACTGAGCTACCAGATGCCCCAGAGGCAACTGGAGACAGTGCAGACAGATATGTTCAACTCAGTTCTTCTTTCTAAACTGCCCTCCCAGCTCCCCCATATCTGTAATGGCACCAAGACCTCAGTCATCTCTGCCACCTCTGCCCTCTCCTGGCACTCTGGGTACTCTGTCTCCACCTCACATTTCACATCCATCCCTCTTCTCTATATCTGCACCAGCGCCCCACATCTCCCCCTCACCTAGACTATTCCACAGCACCCACCAATCCCCAGCGGTAATGGTCAAGGCCAGTTTGCATGAGGCGCTATTGGTTTAGCACCTGCCCTGCTCTGCATGGGGATGAACCTCTTTTTAGATATCCATCTAGTCGTTCCTGCTTTTAACTAGGGTTTGGAGAGAATGTGCAAAACCGGCATCCTGATTCTTGCCATCACAGACCTCCCAACCTCGAAAGGGAGAGGAAAACCGTGCTCAAGTTCACAGAACGCTGTGAGTCAGAATCCACTCAACCGTAACAGCTAGCCGTGCAGAAAGCAGTAGGAAGCCCACAGGAGCCAACAGTCTCGAGAAAACCAAGGAAAGCTTCTTCCAGAAGGCAATGTTTGCAGTGGGTTTTGATGGATAGGTATGGTTTTCACAGGCCAAGTTACAAGGAGATTGCTCTTCAATCAGAGGGAAGATCCTAGAGGAAATAAAAGATTCAAGGAAGAACAGCCGTGGTTCTCAGGGTCTGTCTCGGGGTGGGCGGCCTCTCTCCCAGTTCTTCTCCGGAGCCTGGGCTTCCCTGGCCTTTGCAGGCTGCTGTCCTCCTGCGGAGTTAGGTGGCCTCCCGGGTTCCCCGACAGGTGCCCATGGCCGGGTTCACGCACTCATCACATTTAATTAAGTGAGCCTGTGAGGGCTGGAGGTCGGCTGTGCAGCCACGGAGCAGTCATCAAGACTTCACCGCTCCCCAGTTATTAAAGCGGCCCTTAGGGTAGCAGCTGGGCACAGGAAGCCAAGGTACTAAGGTACCAAGCAGCAGAGTGAGCTTGACCGCGAGGAGGAACAAGCGGGGCTGGAGGCCAAGGCTGCGCAGGGCCCCGGAGCACTCCGGAAAGTTCTTCCAGGCATGCTGCTGGACCAGGACTACACTTGGCTCTGTCACTGCCCTGCTCCCGGACGGACAGACGAATAGATGGAGGGATGGACGGGTCTCTCCTCTGAGGTCTCCCCTCCCTGCACTCCGTAGCTAACATCCTGGGGGGAGAGCTGAAGACTGTTCTTAAAATACACCTTCTTTTTCTAATTACATAAGTGTGTGTAGGTCTGGGTTGGGTAGTACTTTACAGGAAATGTGGAAAATGCAGAAAAGAATAAAGAAGAAAGTTCAAGTCACTGTAAAGAAAAACACTGGGCCCAATTTTATCCTATTTGGGATCAGATCAAGGAGGCCTTTTCCCAGTCTAAATTCTAAAAGGAATGTCAATTGTGAAAAAATTTTAAACATTCAGAAAATAAGTACCAGAGTGAGCTTTTAAATGCCCACTGCACAGGTTTTGTGTGTGTGTATGTGTGTGTGTTTCTTTTAAGTTTTTCAACTTTTTATTTGGAAATACTTCCAGTGTATATTTCCCAAGGGTAGGGATATTCTCTTACATAACCTTAGTTCAGCTGGCAACTTCATAAATTTACATAGATAAAATATTTAAATCTACCATGCATATTCCAATGTTGCTGACTAAGAAAGACTTTTAAAACATCCTCCCTGCCTTAGCACAGGATCCAGTCTAGAGTCCAGTACTGCTTTTAGCTGTCATGACTTTCTAGCCTCCTTGAATCTGGAGCATTTCCACAGCTCTTCGTTTTCTGGAGTCCCTGGAAGTGCAGATGGTTAACATGCTTAGCTGCTAACCAAAACGTTTGAGGTTTTGGCTCTCCCAAAGGCAACTCAGAAGAAAGGCCTGGTGATCTACTTCCAAAAAATCATCCATTGAAAATCCTAGAGCACAGTTCTACTCTAACACACGTGGGGTCGCCATGAGTCCGAATCGACTCGACAGCAACTGGTTGTCGTTCTGTTGTCTTGTTTTCTATGAAATTGACATTTTTGAAGAATACAGTCCTCCCCACTCTTTTTAAAGAGAATGTTCTTCAGGTTGTGTTTGTCAGATGTTTCCTCGTGTTTAGTTGTTGCTAGTTGCTGATGAGTCGGCTCTGACTCGTGGAGATGCCATGTCCAACAGAACAAAATGTTGCCTGGTCCTGCACCATCTCCACGGCCGTTGGTACAGATGTTGGTATACTTAGGCATTCTTGGCCGGACTAGGTCCCTCGCTGGCAATGTTAATTTTGAACCTCAGTCAACATTTTGCCCAGTTTCTCCACTGTGTAATTACTATGTTTTCTGCCTTGCCACCAATGAACAGTCTGTGGCAAGTCTCTAAGTCCTTGCAAATACCTTGCTTGTCTTAAAACTTCCTGGTGGATTTAGTATCCACTGATGATGCTTGCCTGGTCCAGTCTTTACCTCGAGGCACATGGGAGGAAGGAGACAGAAATGCATTTTAGAAGGCCCAGGGGATAAAAGATAGCCTGGCATTTTCAGGGAAGCAAAAATGTTTTAGTCTGGCCTGTTTCTTCAGGGCGAGAAGGGCAAGAAGAAGAGATGACACAAGAGGTAAGCAGGGCCAGATCATGAGAGGTCTTTCAAATGATGGGAAGCATATATTCTATTCTGCGGTGTCTTAGGCTGGCTTCTCTAGAGAAGCAAAACCAGTAAAGTGTATATACATGTATGTGTGTGTATATATAGAAAGAGCAAGACAGAGAGAGATTTATCTCAAGGAAATGGCTCACGTGGTTGTAGAGGCTGGCAAGTCCCAAGTCCATGGGTCAGGCATCAGGCTGGAGATTTCTCCTGGCTCATGTAGCTGTAGGGGCTGATGAACCCAATTGGCAGGTCAGACGGCAGGCCGCTGGCTCACAGGCTATGGAGGCTGATGAATTCAAGATCAGCAGGCAAGACAGCAGGCTCAAGTCCCAAGAAATGGGGGTCAGATGATGATGAGTTGAATGCAGGATCCAGAGTAGGTAAGCGAGCTTTGTCAGAACATCCATATATATACTGGATACAGGCCACATCCCTGAGAAACTCCCCTTACAACTGATTGGCTGATCACATCAGTCATATCATGGAGGATGACTACATCATTGCATAACTGCCAAATTACATCATTACATGACTGCCAAACCATTGAGAATCATGGCCCAGCCAAGTTTATACACAACCTTAACCATCACATGTGGGCAATGGGGAATCATGGAGCAGGGAGGGACCTTCCCGCTGTCCCATAGAGGATGAGCTGAGGCAGGGAGAGCCGTTAGGCAGCCTTGCCATAGTCCAGGCTGAAGATGGCGCTGTTTACAAAATGAGAGGAGAAAGTTGAGGAATCAAGGAGACCACAGGTAGGCCAATGCCTCCAGGTGGGACCAATCAACAGTTTTATATCACCTTCCAGGGCATGTGAGGTGTGAATGACCCAGACCAGTGGTTTTACTGTGTAGCCAGGAAACATCCCTTTTCTGGGAAAGTAAATCTGACAGGAGTATGGAAACCCCGAGAGTAGCATGTTCTCTCTTATCAGCCTAGTGTCACTGCACAGCTCTTTTTGCATGCAGAGGGAGGTTGCATGTGTGCCCACCACACATCTGTCAGTTTGTTGTACTGTGTCAGTTTATTGTACTGTGTCAGTTTGTTGTACTGTGGTGGCTCGTGTGCTATGATGCTGGAAGCTATGCCAACAATATTCAAATACCGGCAGGGTCGCTCATGGTGGACGGGTTTCAGCAGAGCTTCCAGACTAAGACAGACTATGGAGAAAGACCTGGCAATCTACTTCTGAAAATTAGGCAACGAAAACCCTTTGGGTCACAACAGAAGATTGTCTGATTTAGGGCTGGAAGACGAGCCCCTTAGGTTGGAAAACACTCAAAATACACAGTGGTGACAACAGTGGACTTGAGCACACCAATGGTCTTGAAGATGGCACAGGACCAGGTAACTTCATTCTGTTGTACGTGCAGTTGCCATAAGTCAGAGCTGACTCAATGGCAACTAACAATAAATGTGTGTGCAAGTGGGGTAATTTTAGGAGGATCTACAGCAATAACATAGCAGACTGTGTTTTCTTTCCCTGAAGGCAGTGAACCAATCTAGTGTTTTCATTCCTGCCAGAGCATTAGTGCCTCTGGGCAGAGGCTCCAGCATTCTGCCCACTCTGGGCCCCACAGAAGTAGGTGTGCTCTGGTGGTGAAGGGGTGGCAGCCCCAGAGCTGTCCCTGGCAGTGAAAGTTCAGGGCTGTGCCTTAGGAGGTTAAGATGGAGGCTGGGCATACCAGCTGTGTTCAAAGGTCATATCTAGCAGCTGGTGGCCTCATTCATTCATTTGCCCATTTAGTCATCCAGTAATATTTATTGAGCTCCTACTGTGTGCAGGCATTACTGGAGGGGTTTTCCTGGGAGGAGTGGTGGGGAGGTGGGGGCCAGTTAAGGTACCTACAGTGTCGAATGTAAATACAATAGCAGCCAGGCACCCATCACCTCACCCCCTTGTTCCTCTGACCCTTCCGCCCACTTCTACCCCCTGATCGCTGCTCCCTGCGATTACAACTCTAAGATGCGTCATTCAGGGCTCCCTGCACTGTTCCGCTTACTCATATTTCATCTAGACAAAGATTTCAGACCACACATCTCACCATCACACATCTCACCATGAAGGAAATATCTTAATCAATGGTGCCTCGAGTCTCAGGATCTGTGTTTAGGATGTATTCCAAGTGTCAGGTGTAGACTGAGCCTTCTGTTATGTGGTCCAGACCCAATGGGTGGGGATACGGGAGGGGTCCAGTTTGGTAAGGAGTGAGGATGGGGTGGAAGTGAGGAGAGCTGTCCCGAGTCCCATCCAAATTCACATCTCCTGCCATGTGTCCCGGCTCTGCTCCCCTTGTACATTGACTGGGTCATTGACTCCCTTCACTCAAACTTCTTCCAAACACATGTTATATTGAAAATACACACTCTGTACACAGAAAGCTACAGAGTCAGGTAAAGTAGAAGTAGAAGGCAGCTCACCGTCTACCCCAGCTGCTACCGTGGCCACCCCGAGCCAGGCACAGCCCAGTGCACGCGGCTCACGCAGGGTCTGGAGCCTGAATCCTCCAAAGCTCGGCATTTCTCAGAGCTGGCACTCACCATTGCTGCTGATCTTAGTAATGCATCGGCGATGTGCTCGCTGCAGACCACCTGGCATTGTTCTCATCCATTGGCAAAGTTCTGGGGATCGAAAACAATTTATTAGAAAGGCTGGTGGAAGGTTGCATGAAGGACCCACTAGCCACCCCAATGCATGCCGGTGCCTCCTGCAGGGCCCCCTAACGGTCTGCTTTGGGGTCTGGGTGCAAGCCATCAAGCCTGGTCTGCCAGCCTTGTTGCTGGTCATCAGAGCTGAGAGAAAAAGCTTTTATTTCCAGATGAGGGAACTGGGTCTCAGAAGGCCGAGAGGTTTGCCCGGTGATCCCCAGCTCGGAAGATGCAGGACCTGAAGGCCACAATAATAATAGCCAGTTGTCGTGGAGTTGACTGTGACCTATAGTGGACCGACACGTGTCACAGTAGTACTCTGCTTCACAAGATTTGCAATGACTGATTTTCGGAAGTAGATAGCCAGGCCTTTTTTCTGAGGCACCTCTAAGTGGACTCAAACCTCCAACCTTTTGGTCAGCAGCTGAGCGCATTAACCATTCTCAGCACCAAGGGACTCCAAATAGTAATAGCTGTCACTTACTGAGTGATACGATGTGCAGGCATTGTGTTAGCCCTCCATATACATCAGCTCATTACTTAATCCACAAGACAATCCTGGCTGTGTGTGTGTGGGAGGGTGGTTATTAACCCTACGTTACAGATGAAGACTCAGAGCCTCAGAGGTGAGGATTTGTCTACTGCAGGCTCTGGCAGCTGGCAGAGCCACAGTTTGATCCTTCTCACCTGAGCACACGCAACCAGCTGCTCTCCATCATACACCTCATTAGGGGCTGAAGAGGAAGGGCAGCCATGGACTTGACCACAGCAGCCTGGACAGAGGCCTCAGGGGACTGTCTTCCCAGGTCTGCTTCACTGTGGACTTTTGTGGTCTGAGCAAGTCGGTGACACCATGAGCAAGGGCTTCACTACTTGGAAGAAATGTTAATGAATTTTTAGACACACAAGAAAAATCCAGCTAGTCAGGTAAGAAGACAGCAAGCTCTCTTGCTGGCAGAAATGAGGTCAACCCCACCTCTATATGTGGGGAGGGGGCCGCTCTGCCCCTGATGCTCTGATATGGGCAGCCCTGCTGCTTTGTTGCTTGGGAGTGGGGCCTTCTGGGGGCTTGCTGGTCCAGGCAGCGTCTGGGGCAAATATCCTCTCTTCACACACAGTCTACCAAGAGGAGCCATTCTGGGGAGACTATGCTCCATCTGAAAGCAAGCTTTAAAAAGTCAGAATTCCTAGCACTGCAGTTTGCAGGCAAGGGAACGTGGCGTCCCAGTGGTGTGGGCTGCAAGCCTTCCCCGGGGAAAGACCCTCGTTCAGCTGAGCCTGGCAGTGCCAAGAGAATCTGTCTGTGGCACAGGGACAGAGGCGGGAAGGGTGACATAAGAAGGCACAGCTGGCGGGTGCTGTGGCCCACTGTGGTGATCTCCTGCCACCAGGCAGGCAGTTCTTGCTCTGGCAGCTTCTCTCCCCTACTGACCCTCTTAGCTCTGAGGCAGGTGAAGCAGCCCAGCTTCAGGCTCCCAGGTGTGAGAATGAGCTTTGTGGCTCTCATCCCCATCACTTTGCTCCTGGGATGTGTCATGCTCAAGGCCTCACTTTGGTAGCTGGAGAGCTGTCGTCACTGCAGTCGGAGTCAGACTGATGGGGGACGGGTCAGTCCCAAACCAGGGGTTTATTACCAGGCCCCAGCCAAGTCTTCCACATAAGTTAAAAAAAAAAAAAACTGTTGCCGTGGAGTCAATTCTGACTCATGACGACCCCATGTGTGTCAGAGTAGAACTGCTCCATGGGGTTTTCAATGGCTGGGTTTTCTTTGGAAGTATATCTCCAGGACTTTCTTCCAAGGTGCCTCTGGGTGGACTCGAAACTCCAACCTTTGCATTAGCAATTGAGTGCATCAACTGTGTGCACCACCCAGGGACTCCTTCCACAAATGTTATCTCATTTAATTCCTCCAATTAGCCAGGAGGCAGGGTGGCCCCTATTTTACAGAGAAAACTGAGATTCCATCAGTTAGTTAGCTCAGTCATCTAGCTACTAAATGGTAGAACTGGGATTCGGAATGACGCCTCTGTGACTGTTTGAAACCTCAAAGGCCACAGTCTGTCCACCTCACCTCAGAGCAGGAATAAAGGAGAAGAAAGCTAGAAAGGAAAAGCTTCCCAAAGTGAGGTCAGGGACCACACAAGGAGACTGCTGTGGCTTCTTGATAAAACCCGTGGGTGCAGGATCTTATTTAACCAGGTAGGTATTATTATCCCCATTCTACAGATGAAAAAACTGGGGGTCAGAAGAGTTAAGAACTTGCCCAAGGTTACATAGCTAGGCTGGAACTCACGTGTCTTACGATTTGCCAAAGTTGAGATGCCTGCTCACGCTCGGCCAGAAGTGCCTTGGAGAGTTTCAATTGTAACAATAGGCCACAAAAAGCTTCACGCACCCTTTAACCCCTACGAGACGCACTAAGCAATTCCCAGTGTTCCTTTACTGTTCCTGCCTCTGATGCTGCCTTTCCTATTCACTCCTCTCCCAGAAGCATCTGTGGAAGATGTGTGTGAGTCTGTGTCTCTCTGGGGCATAGTCTTCAATACCTGTATGATGGATAATTCCATCTATGACCCACTACTCAAACATCCTTTCATGCAGCTCCATTTCTTCCCCCCATGTCCTTGCAAAAACTGTCACCTTCGTGTCCTGACATACAGAAGATCAGAACTGTACCCCTGAGGAAACAACAGCCTCCCTCCTTATCCCTTGACTTGGCTTCCCCTGACAGGCCTAAGGTTAGGGCACTTCACTGGTCCAATGGGGTTAGCCAGGTGCACGACATCTTATTAAGCAGAAAACAGCCCCTGAGTCATGGAGAACCCATCACTGTAGGCGTTACAGATTTATTGCTGGTGTCCACGCTTAATGAGGTTATTACCACAGGGGAGCCAAAGAAGGTAAGTAAACCTTTCCACTGCAAACCCTGCTGGAAAAGTAACCCTCCTGTACTGACAGGGGAGCCAAAGAAGGTAAGTAAACCTTTCCACTGCAAACCCTGCTGGAAAAGTAACCCTTCTGTACTGAAGGGGAGCACCGTTATGTGAAAGAGCAGGCCCGTAACACCCTGGGAGGGCATGTGGTTCCTCCTCTCCCTTCTTAGTGAAGGGAGCGCTGTCTGCTTGCTCTGGGCAAGTCTTTCCATCTGACGGAGGCCTCTTCACTAGGTGCCTGCTCACTCTGTTACCAGCCCCAGATGTCCTTCATTCCTGCTGTCTGACAGTTCTTGCCAACTTCAATAACACAGGCCATAGGTACCACAGACGTGATATATAAATAACATTTAGAAACTCGTGGAACTTTCTTCCCAGGGGTTGATGTGGACTTCAAATCTTCCAGTCACAGGCCACAACGTTTTCCTCACTCATCATTGTTGTTGTTAGCTGCCTTTGAGTCAGCCCCTGACTCGTGGTGATACCATACACAACAGAACAAAACACTGCCTAGTCCTGTGCCATCCCTATGGTTGGTTGTGAACTGGACAGATGTGATCCACAGGGTTTTCAATGGCTGATTTTCAGAAATAGATTGCCAGGCCTTTCTTCCTGGTCCATCTTAGTCTGGAAGCTCTGCTAAAACCTGTTGCGCATCCTAGCAACATGCAAGCCTCCACTGACAGACAGGTGATGGCTGCATTTGAGGAGCGTTGGCTAAAAATCAAACTGGGGTCCCCCACATGGAAGGCAGGAATTCCACCACTGAACCACCACTTGCTCCTCATTCATTATAGAAGGAAATATTAGAGGGAGCAGAAATAAGGACAAACTGTTCATATTGGTGTGGTGAGGTTGACAAATTTCCTTTGAAACATGTTTGATTTTTTCTCTCATACCTACAACCCAAGATACTCCATTTTTAAAATCCGCACTGGCTTTGTGGAAACCATCTGTATTTGCTGGTGTCATATTATAACAGCACAAACATTTCTACCTTGGGCCATTACCTGGGGTTTGGAGGTACATGCTTTAGTTTCCAGGGAACTTTGAAAAACAATTTCACACTACAACAAGTAGGTTTTCTAAAATGTGAACATCCCAGATTGACTGATCTTTAGCCTCTAACTGCACGGATGTTAGAAGCGACGACGTCCTTCTTGTTAGTCACATCAGAGCAAACAAGGCAGCACCCAAAGAACAAATTAAGGCTGAGCACGGGTAACAGGTCCAGTTTATAAATTCTTATTCCTCTGGGGCCTTTATTTCATAAACTAGCATGATGGATGCAAACAAGACAAGGATGTTGAGCTGCTAGTTCTGTCAGAGTTCTTGAAGAACTCTCCCAAGAGACTGGAGGCTGACAGGACAGCCAAGCGTTGGCATCTGGCCAGAAAGGGGAGACAGAATTCCCAGGTGGAGCCCAAATGCTGGCCAACACGCCTGTATGTGTGCTCAGCTGCACTTACGACGAATGAAAGGTTAATATGAATGACTGTGAGGTATCATTTTCCACCTATCAGACTGGCAAAGATCTAGTTCGGGGAGGGAAACAGGTGAGAATGTAACGTATGCAACTTTTGGGAGTCGATTTGGCACAATCTAAGCAGGCAGGAAAATATACAAGTGCAATTTCATTCAGGGGATTTTCATTCACTGATTTTTGGAAGCTTCCTTAGTTATCCAGTGCTGCTTTAACACAAGTGGGTGGCTTGGACAACAGAAATTTATTCTCTCATGGTCGGGAGACCTGGGTTCGTTTCCCAGCCAATGCACCTCATGAGCAACCGCTACTTATCTGGGAAGCTATGATGCTGAACAGGTTTCAGCGGAGCTTCCAGACTAAAACAGGCTAGGAAAAAAGGCCTGGCAGTCTATTTCTGAAAATCAGGCAATGAGAGCACTACGGATCACAATGATCCGATCCACAACTGATTATGGAGATGGTGCAGGACTGGACAGTGTCTGGATCCGCTATGCACGGGGTGGCCATGAGTCAGGGGCAACTCAGTGGAGCTGACGACACTATAGAGAGCGTAGTGAAATGGGGCCCTGGCTAAGGAGGGAGCAGAGGAGGGTGCTGGGGCACATACGGGAGTGTTTTCGTTTCCACACTATACCCTACGACCACTTTACTTTTCTTCCCTGTGAGCAGGTTTTACTTTTATAATTTAAAATATCCAAGAAATATTATGTGAAAGGAATAGTAGTTTAATTTTTTTTCCTGAAAATTCCTAAGATAAAAAGTAGTGGGTAGGGGCGTAGACAGACGAGCAGGAGTAAGTCTACCTGAGAACAGAACAAAAAGTAGAGATTCCATGTGAAGGGGGTGGGGAAATGTTATTTTTCTCTTTCTGAATATTTTATTTAAAATTACAAAAATAAATTAACAGAAAAATTAGATCATAGAGAAAAGAAAACCATTTATCGTTATAAACAACATACAGAACTCCCACCCCAATAACTATTAGTGTTTTGGAGCTTTTCTTTCCACTATGTGGATATCCATGTGTACACACGTGTACATACATGCACAGGTATGCATACATGTGCACACACATGCATATATGCACACACGTGCACACACACACACAATGTGACCCCCATGCACACACCTGCAACACACACACATTCACCCCTATCGTTACCACAGATGCACACACGTGCACATTTGAGATGACTGTAGCCATCGAGGAAACCCTGGTGGCGTAGTGGTTAAGAGCTGTGGCTGCTAACCAAGAAGGTCGGCAGTTCAAATCCACCAGGAGCTCCTTGGAAACCCTATGGGGCAGTTCTACTCTGTCCTATAGGGTCGCTATGAGTCGGAATCGACTCGACGGCAGTGGGTCGTGGTGGTAGTGTAGCCATCAGGCACATTAACTAACACTTCCCGTGCTTACATACGTGTCCTTTCTGTTACCGTGTGGTCTTCATAACCATCATTTTAACAGCTGTATCATATTCCACAGAGTGGGAAATATCATATTATACTTAACCATATCTTGTTGGATGTTTACTTACAATTTTCACTATTATGACTCATCCTAAGAGACATACATTTCCAGGAAAATTGCTTTTCTTTTCCATACATTAGATGGTCCCTTTATAATAAATAATTACATGTGAAATTATCGAGTCAAAAAGTATGAGCAATTTGATGACTTTTGAGATACAATGGATTTCCAAAGGAGTGGTGTCCATTCACAGTGCCACCAGCAATACAGGAGAGTGCCAGTTCACCACACTCTAGCCAGTGCTGGGTGTCTGAGCGATTGAAGCATTTCTTAAACTAAATAGGCAAAAATGGAATTTAAGTGTTATTTTAATTTTTTTTTTTTTGCACATTCTTTCTATGCTTGTTTTCTGGCTGTATGTCCTCCCTTGTAAATTATTTTTTATGACATTTCATACAGATTCATTTCAATTCAAAGCAAAAATTATCTTTTTAGTGCTGAGCCCAGAAGAAAGAAAAGCTGTAATTTGCAAAAATAGCAGTGAATCTGCTTTTTTATATGACAGAACTAACTCATTGTGTGAATTTACAGATTCAAATATGCTAAGGAAGATCCGGTCACCCTTAACGTTGAGGATGTGAGGAACTCACCAAAGCTCCATAGCAGATTTCCCTTTCAAATGGAAGCTCAAAGAGAGGAGGAGTCCCTCAAATATGGGAGGCTTTCAACAGAGTGGGTGTGGCCGATTATGGTGGTAAGGACTTCAGATGTCAGCCAACAAACTTGCTAACCCATAAAAATAAATAATAAATAATTTTTTTTAAGTAAATTTTCTTATCTGTAGGAATCTAACACATGAGATTGGGGCATCCACTGGGCAATACCTTCTCTCCCGTGTCAATAAACACAGATTTACAAAGACAGGGATGGGACTGCCTCTGTCTCATATTTGTTTCTGTATCAGTAAGAGTAGCAATAATAGCCCCCGTTGCTTAATCTCCTAAAAGTTTAGTGATGATAAAGAGCATAAAGGAAATTAATTAATCAATAATTGCCAAATGACACTCTTAACACATTTTCAATTTTCAATCCAATTGATCCATCTCAGTGGTTCTCATCAGGGGTGATTTTGTCTCCCAGGGGACATCTGGTAATGTCTGGAGACATTTCTCATTGTCACGACTGGGGTGGGGGGGTGCTGCTAGCCTGTAGTAGGTAGAGACCGGGGATGCTGCTAAGCGTCCTACAATGCACAGGGCAGATCCCCGCAAGAAAGAATTATCCAGCCCAAAATGTCGACAGTGCTGAGTTTGAGAAACCTTTGTATATCTGCTTAATATTGCCAGTGTGGGTGTTCAAATGTATAAAATAGTACTTTATTTTAAATCTCTGATTTATGTCATAAATCAACAGCAAGCCTGTATATCTATACAGTTTTTTTATATATTTTTGTTAACCTTTAGCACTGGGCCAGTATTTAGCATGACTTATTTTCACCCCAAAGCTCCAACCTGAAGCAAGAACACACCTTTGACTCGGTGATTGTGTTTTCAGTGACTTACTTGGTAAATTAAGCTGTTCATTCCTAAACTAGATGGTGGGGTGTGGGACCCCAACTCGTTCTTGGTTTGGGATACCATTGACGGTTAAACATTAACCACCTCCACACCTGCTCCTGCAAAGCTATTGTTGAACATTTCCAACAAAGCTTTAGGGTGCTCAGCACGTGCGTATTTTACTATCTGCGGCTCTCTAAGCAGCCTACGCTGCTCCAAAGCCCAAAACAAACCCTTTGCAGTCAAGTGGATTCCAACCCATAGCGACCTGGATTCCAACGGCCGATCTTTTGGTTGGCAGCCATGGCTCTTAGCCACGGCACCGCCAGGGCGCCTCTAACTATTCCATCAGGCATGAAATCAGCAGAGGTTGTTGCACACCTACTGTGCGCCGGACGACCCCATTACCTCCCTACTATTCGCCTGTCGTCTGCTTCCTAAAAAAATGGACTTCCTTTGAGCTCTCCCACACTTTAAAACTGCCGAGTCAAAGCCACCTGCTCAGCGGCCCAAGGGGTGAGACACTGAGGTGATTTCTGGGATCCCCCCTCACTGCCCTGTAGTAGCGGGTTGTTTCCAACCCCCCAGTATAACTTGCCTCCGCCCTATAGGTCATTGCTTCTTCACGATTATTCTCTCAGCGAGAAACACCATTTTGCTTAGCCTCACTGAAGATGAAGGTCTTTCCCTCCACGCAACTGAGAAAAACACTTCCACAACGCAGTCATTTTCCTTCCAGGAAGCATAAATCATCTATCTAAGAACGAGCCTGGAGAAACAGGAGTTTTTCTCCAGCTTGCAGGCTGCACAGAGCCGTCCTGACTCACCTTCGGTGCTGCGCTCCAGGGCTGCGTGCCGCGCGCGGGCCACCACTCCGGGCTCCCGCTCCAGGGCCCGCCGCGCCGCTCGGCGCCGGCAGCGCTCTCTCGCCGCTGCGGGCTCGGCTTCCCTGTCTCGCTTCCGACTTCTCTCCTGCAGCCCGACAGCAGCTGCTGGCTTTTCCCTCTAGGAGGAGCGAGCGGGGCGTCTGCTGTCCCCACTCCCACTTGTGGGGTAAGCCTCCCCGCCGCGGCCGCCAGGGGGCAGCAGAGCCAACCCGGAAAACTTGGGGCGGCCGGCCACCCGGCCTAGGGTCAGTCCGCGCCCCAAAGGCTGCGCAGCGCTTCGGCTTTAGCGGGAGGTGCAGGCCTGCGTGCGACCTTCTTCTCACCTCCCGCTCTGCGGCCGTGCTGGTGGCCTGTGAGGATAGTAGATGGAACACGGGCTGCCTAGCAGAGGGATAAACAAGGCTTAGGACATGAGAAGTGCCTTAAGTACTTTGAGGGTTGTCCTGCAGAAAAGAGATTAAATTTATTCAGCGTCAGCCAGACAGAGTGCAGTTACCGGGAGGCAGAATTACGCCCAGTGTAATAAGCTTTCTGACAGTTGCTGTGTGCAACCTGAAGCAGGCTACTTGGTGAGGCTGTGTATTGCCCGAACTTGAATGTTCATAGCGCGGATGGCCACTTTCAGGGCCTGCTCTCAGTGCGCATCAAGTAGCAGGACTTCTCAACCGCTAATTTATAAGAAGCACCCTAGACTCTTTATTAAAATGTAAATTCTTGCCCACCTCCCAAAATTTTTCCATCTGTAGGTCTGGTCTGGGGCCCAGTAATCTGCATTTCTGCAAGCTTTCCTGCAAGTCCTTCTGTGGGTGCTCCGTAAAGAATCAGCAGGGTCCTATGCCATTAAAGGTCCCTTCCAACCCTAAAGTTCTAATTTTTGCTGCCGTTATTTTAATGGGAAAGGCCAGTCTCCCAAGCTAGGCTTAGGATAAGGCAGGCAAGTGGCCTATCCAGCAGTATTTAAGGAGGCGCTCCTTTCCTAGGCTGACCCTGCGCGCGCACAGCCCTGAGAGAAAAAAAAAGTGCCTCCCTTAAACGCTGCACCCTAGCCTCTTCTCTTGTCTGGCCCAAGTCCTGGCCCTGGGCCAGGCCACACACAGAGCATATTGAAGTGGGGTGATTGCCAGTAGGGAGGGCAAAGCCTTAGGGATTTCCTGTACCATGGTGGGGTCTGGGAGAGCAGGAGCCTGGAGCTGGCCAAAAAAAAAAAGGACAGTGCCCCTTTTTGAGCATGTTTCAGCCCAGGGATCAAAACAGACTTAATTTTATGTTGTAGGACAGTCTTCCTGGGAGTTCAGTGAGAAAGGGAATACTGGCTAGTCTATCAGAAGGTTTTCCAGATGTCCCTGCAGACACAGCAAAACATCAAAGAGTTTTTTTCTCCCAAACCAAACAACTATATATTTAACTGATTATGAGACTCCAAGAATAAATGATATTAATAATAGCTGTATCACTTGTAAGATAAGAGAGGGAATTTAATATGGGAAATAAGTTACAAAAGTGTTGGAATTGCAGAAAAGTCAGAGGATTGGCTAGGGGAGGGGACAACCCAAAGATCAAACAACAGATGGCAGAAGTCTCTACTGGCCAAAATGCGATACAAAACAAGGCACCGTTGCCATCGAGTCAATTCCAACTCATAGTGACCATATAGGGCAGAGTAGAACTGCCCCATAGAGTTTCCAAGTAGCACCTGGTAGATTCGAACTGCTGACCTTTTTGTTAGCAGCCTTAGCACACTTAACCACTACACCACCAGGATTTTCAAAACAAGGTAGGTACTATTAGTATCCATGTCTCACAGATGAGTAAAGCGAGGCTCAGAGAGTAACTACCCAAGGCCACATAGCTACTAAATATGCGATGAATTTAACCCCAGGCAATTCAACCTGGAGTCCATGCTCTTGATCACTATACTATTGCCTCATGAATTAAAAGGTGCACTGGAGCCCTGGTGGCAAAGTGGTTTAGAGCTTGGTTAAAAATTTGGCTGCTAATAAAAAGATTGGCAGTTCTAATCCATCAGACACTCCTTGGAAACCCTCTGGGGCAGCCCTACTCTATCCTGTAGGGTCACTATGAGTTAGAGTTGACTTGATGGCAATGGGTTTTGTTTGTTTGTTTGTTTGTTTTTTTGTTTAGGGAAGTGATAGAAGTATTGAGTTAAAGTTGAATTCATGGCATAAATTTTTTTATACGTGCTTTAAGGTTTTTTGAGGTGGCCTATGTAATGAAGCCCTACTGGTAAAAGTGAGTTCATTCATTCTTTTACCAAACATATAAAAAAATTATATGTTTGGTTTGAGTGCTACTCCAAACCAGACACTGTGAATAAAATAATCATTTCATAAAATCCAATATCTCCCATAAAAAAAACAAACAAGGGATATTATTACAAAAAAGCAGTGAGTTAATGAGTGCATGCCTGAGTTTAATCACAAAGGCGTCTGTGAGCTAATGAGTGCATACTTGACCTCTTGATGGACGTCACAGAAATGAAAAGAAAAAAAGTTACCGCAGAGTCAGCTCCAACTCATGGTGACCCCATGTGTGTCAAAGTAGAGCTGTGCTCCATACGGTTTTTAGTGAATGGATTTTTGGAAGTGGCTTACCAGGCTTTTCTTCCAAGCTACCTCTGAGTAGACTTGAACCTCTAACCTTTTGGTTAGCAGTAGAGTACATTAACCAGTTGCACCACCCAGAGGTTCCATAGAAATGAAGAAACATACTAAACTTGGCCAAAGACCAAGTGTTACCAAATAGGGAGCAATCAGAGAATCTGTCAGCACTGACTCCAGGTTGGCCGTGTTCACTACGTTCATTCCCACTCTCCTCCGGAGACTGTGTGAGAGATTGCTTTTGCTTTTGTCTTTTATTTTGCGTTATTATCAAATAAATTATTTCAGTATAACTGTTCTTATTCTTTTCACGCTTTCCTAGGAGAGTGTTCCCCCCTGATGCCACCCTTCTGTTTGAGTCACTTTTTCTATATTTACCATCTACTGATTCGGAAAGCTTCCTAATTCAGGGGAAAGCCTTCAAGGTTTGCGATGCAGTGGGTTTCTCCTTATATATGGCCTTTCTGGCCTTGAGTTTATAATTGGTTGGACCACAATCTTGCAGATAAGGTACGTAAGATCCTTGTAGGGATTGGTGTTATTACGCCGAGTGGGGGCCTTTCGGTCTACTGAGAGGATTCATTAGTTCATGGTCTTGATGGGGGACAGTGCACCCCTTGAAATTGATAAGGAGCTTGCTTTTAACAACTGACTAACCCGACAGAGGTTTTTAGAGACAGAACACAGAGAGAAAGAAGGAGCTGTAACACTGAAGAGGGACAAGAAACAGTGCGAGATGGTCAGAAGTGGATGAGAGATGGCAGAGCCCAGCAGCAGAGGCCAGAATGGGGTCTGGCGGCCATAGGCCCAAGCGAAGGGCCTGCCTGCAGGCACTGCCAAGAAGGAACTGCAAGTTGTCTTGGTTGGAAGCAGGCCTGATTGACAAACTATATCCTGTCTCCTGAGTGGTTCCTGTTACTTCCAAGTTGATCCTGATCCCAAGTTGTAACCTGTTACTTCCCCGGTGAACCACTTAACTGTAAGTACATTTCGTGAGTTCTGTGAGATGTTGGATTGAATTACTGAACCCAAATATGGGAGGAAGAATGTTGAGGGTGGCGGGATAGTTGATGTCAGAGATGATGGATTGGCACAGCTTGGAGAAGCTGGACGTTTGGGACACCTTTAACCTCCGCCTCAGCTTTGTGCTAATCCTTATAAAAGAAATTGTTCATTTAGGGTTCCTCGCTTCAGCTTCCACCTGAATCGAAATGCATTTTCAATGGAAGCTTTCTTTTTGTTTTTTTGCTTTTTCTACCATTACAGTTTTCCTGAAGGTAATCTAAGAAAAAGAGAAACAGGCTGCTTGAGTCCTGAACTAGTTCATAGTCCAGAAGAAGAAGAATGAAACAAAGGTCAACTCCTAACATTCTAAGGGCCCTCTGGAACTGGGCAGTTATCCAAGATGCTCCAGGAAACGCTCCAGATTTAGACTGGCAAAAGAAAGAGGCAATGAACTTAAAGACAAGTCAATTGATATTATCCAGTCTGAGCAACAGAAAGAAAAAAGAATGAAGAAAGGTGAATAGAGTCTCAGAGACCTGTGGGACACCACCAAGCTACCAAAATGCGCAAAGTAGGAGTCCTAGAAGGGAAGGAGAGAGAGAAACAGGGAAGATAGAATATTTGAAGAAGTAATAGCCAGAAACTTCTCAAATCTTATGAGAAACATTAATGTTCATATCCAAAAACTCCAAGTACAATAAACTCAAAAAGATCCACACCTAGACATACCATAGTCAAATGTCAAAAGACAAAGACATCACAGGAAAACTATAGACTAATATCTCTTATGAATATAAATGCAAAAGCCTTCAACAATATACAAGTGTCATGGATTGAATTATGTCCCCCTAAAAATGCATGTATCAACTTGGACAGGTCATGATTCCCAATATTGTGTGGTTGTCCTCCATTTTGTGATTGTAATTTTATGTGGGATTGTAACATCACCTTTACTCAGGCCACCTCCCTGATCCAATGTTAAAAGGAGTTTCCCTGGGGCGTGGCCTGTACCACCTTTTATCTCTTAAGAAATAAAAGGAAAGAGAAGCAAGCAGAGAGTTAGGGACCTCGTACCACCAAGAAAGCAGCACCAGGAGCAGAGCACGTCCTTTGGACATGGGGTCCCTACGCCTGAGAAGCTCCTTGGCCAGAGGAAAATTGAGGACAAGGACCTTCCTCCAGAGCCAACAGAGAGAGGAAGGCTTCCCCTGGAGCTGACACCCTGAATTTGGACTTGTAATTTACTAGACTGTGAGAAAATAAATTTCTGTTTGTTAAAGCCATCCACTTGTGGTATTTCTGTTATGACAGCACTAGATGACTAAGACCGAATTTGGTACCAGGAGTGGGGTTCTGCTCTAACAGATACCTAAAATGTGGAAGCGGTTTTGAAACTGTGAATGGATAGAGTTGCGACAACGGCAGAGGACCAATGCAGCAGAGAACCTGCAGTGGCAGAGAAGCAGCAACAGCAGAGAACCAACAGCAGCAGAACCAGGAGACCGGTGCAAGACAGCGTTGGAGCTGACCCACGGAGTGAGAGAGCTGAGTGCCTGTGTGCAGGAGGCTTCCTGGTGGAGTGGGATGCCTCTGGGCACTTATCAGTGGAGCTAAGGTTGCTGACCCATGGAGCCAGAGAGCTGAGTGCCTGTGTGCAGGAGGCTTCCTTGTGGAGTGGGGTGCCTATAGGCACTTACCAGTAGAGCTACAGAGCTTTGGAACACTTGCCTCAGCAAGGAAGATGTGGGCATGAGCCCCAAGGAGCCAAAAGGCCAAGAAACCGGGAAACAGAAGCTGAAAAGACAAGGAACACAAGAAGCTAAGCTGTCACAGTCTCAAAAGGTATGGCCATGACCTCAGGGGTTTCAAAGGGTACAGCCATGGCCTCTGGTGTTTCTAAGGGTGGAGTTGCCACTCAGATGGTTGAGGAGAATGGTGCACCTAAAGCTGAGGGAGCAGAGTTGCTCTCCCAGTGGGCCTGAAAGGCAGAGCTGAAGCCCAGGGCCAAGGAGTCTCCACTCAGAATCCAAATGGCTAATACCTAGAGTCTGGAGGGCAGTGCCATAGTGTAAATTGTCTCAGAGAACAGAGGATTATTTTCAAAGCTTTGAGGGCTAATGTAACATGTTCTACTGACTTGCTTGGTACCTGTTATGCCTTCTTTCCCTCCAGTTTCTCCCATTTGTAATGGAAATGTCTAGTTTGTGTCTGTTCTGCCATAGGACCTTTGGAAACAGATAACTTGTATTCTAGATTTCACAGATGAAGAGGAATTTTTGGATTTTCGACTTGGAGTTAAGACTTTTGCTATGATATGATGGGGGTGAATATGTTTTGCCTTTTGCAAGGATGTGATTTTGGGAGGGCCAAAGGGTGGAATGTCATAGATTGAATTATGTCCCCCCAAAAATGTGATATCAACTTTGATAGGCCATGATTCCCACTATTGTGTGATTGTCCTCCATTTTGTGATTGTAATTTTATGTTAAAAGATTAGAGTGGGATTGTAACACCACCCTTACTCAGGTCACCTCCCTGATCCAATGTTAAAGGTAGTTTCCCTGGGGTGTGGCCTGTACCACCTTTTATCTCTTGAGAGATAAAAGGGAAGAGAAGCAAGTGGAGAGTTGGGGACCTCATACCACCAAGAAAACAGCACCAGGAGCAGAGCGCATCCTTTGGACACGGGGTCCCTGCACCTGAGAAGCTCCTCGATGAGAAGATTGAGGACAAGGACCTTTCTCCAGAGCCAACAGAGAGAGAAAGCCTTCCCCTGGAGCCGACACCCTGAATTTGGACTTGTAATTTACTAAAAAAAAAAAAAGACTGTGAGAAGACAAATTTCTGTTTGTTAAAGCCATCCACTTGTGGTATTTCTGTTATGACAGCACTGGATGACTAAGACAATGAGCAAACTGAATCCAGCAACATATAAAAAGGATTATATACAATAACTGAATGGGATTTACCTCAGGAATTCACAATTGGTTTAACATAAAAAATCAATCAGTGTAGTACCCATTTTAATAGAAAAGGCAAAAACCACACGATCATTTAAATAGATCCAGAAAAACATTTGACCTAATCTAACACTCTGTCATTACAAAAACTTGCAACAAACTAGGAGCAAAAGGAAACTTTCTCAGCCTGATAAAGGCCATCTGTTATAGGGCAAGGCTTCCCAGCTCGGGACTAAGCCCTGACTAGGTTCTTACCTTCTTCTGACCAAGAATGACCCAGAGAGGCTCAGAGGTTCCATACGAACAAAGATTTATTAGGGACAGAAAGAAAGTAAAAGGCTCACAGGGAGAGAGAGGGAAGGGTTTTCACCTACGCTAGCCTCTAGTCTCTCACCGAACAAAGGATTTCTTAGGGCTTGTAAAAGTTCTTTAAAAAACTAGTGCCAGGCGGGGAAAAAGGTATTATCTTTTACTGTTAGATGGGTGGAGATTTCCAGGAGAAGGGGAGGGATTATGAAAATCAAATGCACGCACAGTTAGAATTCAAGCTGAACTTCCTCACAGAGCTTGCTGGTACCAAGATGGAGTCTGTCACAAAGGCTGCCGGAATGTCAAACAGGACTTATTCTTGGGTGTTGTGCATGCATGATGCCTCTGGATCTTGATTCAAGCCCCGGCGAGGGGTCTCTGCTCATGTTTGTCTCATGTGGAAGGTCATTCATAAACCACGTTGATCTTTACTGCGCACGCTCTGTACCTGGTGAGGCCTTGAAAAACAACTCAGGTGGATCATCAGTAATTTATAGCTGGTCAAGCACACAAGGCCTTGAAATGTAGCTCTTTATCTTGTCTAAGCACCTAGTTTGTTAATTACAAGTAGTTCTCAGCTGCCAGCAGTAAAAGTTATATGGTGGTCTGTACTTAGGTTTAGATTTAATTATAGCTGGTCGAGCACTCAGGGCCTTGAAATGTAGCCCTTATTTAATTCAGCCAGCCCGATCTCTTCCCTTTCTCACATCTACAAAAATCCTTCAGTTAACATCATACTTAATGAAGAACAGCTGAATCCTTTCTGCCTAATACCGGAAACAAGGCAAGTATGTCCAGTCTTGCCACTTCTATTCAACATTGTACTAGTAGATAGACAGCAAAGCTAGCCTGGAAAAAGAAATAAAGGGATCCAGATTAGAAATGAAGGGCTAAAACTATATCTGAAGATGACCTGATGTTATATATAGAATATCCAAAGACTCCACAGAAAAGCTATCAGAATAAACAAGTTAAGCAAAGTTGTAGGATACAAGATGAATACACAAATATCTATTGTATTCTGTTAATTAGCAACCAGAAGATAAAATTACAAAAGCATTAAAAAGAATAAAATGCTTAGGAAAAATTTAACAAAAGAAACACAAGATTATATATTGAAAACAGCAATAGATGGTTGAAAGAATTTAAAGAAGTCTTAAATAAATGGAAAGGCTTCCACGTTCATGAATCAGAAGACAATATTATTAAGACGGAAATATTCCCCAAATTGATCTAGAGATTCAACACAATTTTTAACAGAATCCCAACAGCCTCTTTTGCAAAAATCAAGAAGTTGATCCCAAAACTCATATGGAAGTGCAAGGGATCCAGAATAGCCAAACCAATCTTGAAAAAGAAGAACAAAGTTGGCAGACTCACATTTCCCGATTTCAAAACTTTATGCAAAGCTACGGTAAATAAGACATTGTAGTACTGACATAGGCTAGATACATAGACAATGGAATAGAGCTGAGAGTCCAGAAATAACTCCTGCCTTTGTAAAAGTCAACCGATTTTTGACCAAGGTGCCCGGACAATTTAATCGGCAAGAAATAGATTCTTCAACAAATGGTGCTGTGACAACTGAGTATCCACATGTAAAAGAACGATGTTAGATCCCTACTTCACAACATAGACAAAAACTAGCTCTTGCCAAGTCTCTCCAGTGCTTGGCTCCTGCATTACAAGGTAGTCAGCAGCAGACCCCAGGCTGCGGCTTTTCGCAGAACTCCCCTGGGGCAGTTTTGTAGCAGAATGCCTCTGGTGAGACACCTCTCTGGGGACGACTTTCCTCGGCATCCTCCAAAACCAAACCAAACTTGTTGCTGTCGAGTCGATTCTGACTCATAGGACCCTACAGGACAGAGTAGAACTGCCCCATACAATTTCCAAGGAGTGCCTGGTGGATTTGAACTGTCGAACTTCCTGTTAGCAGCCAAGCTCTTAACCACTATTCCACCAGGGTTTCCTCAGCACCCTAGAGGGTGAGTGTTCAGCAAGTTCCACCACCGTGGCTCACAGCACCTTCTCTCACATTTGGGCAGTTAGGTGGGGGTTAAGAGGCAGGAGAAGGGTGGGGGTTTTCCTTGGATTCTCTATCTCAGCCCTTGGGGTGATAGCTTCTCCTTATACCTGGTATTCCTATATTCTTTAGAGTTCTCTTTACCTCTTTCTAACCTATCCCTTATAATAACGCTTTATATTAAACTTTCCTTGTTCAAATTACTGTGTGGTTTCGGCCTCCAAATTAGACCCAGACTGATATACAAAACACCCCAAAATAAACCCGTTGCTGTGGAGTCAGTTCTGACTCATAGCGGCCCTATAGCACCAGGTTGATACACTCATCTTTAAAAAGTGGCAACGCCAAGTTTTAGCAAAGATGTGGAACAAACAGAACTCGCATACACCACTGGTAGGATTGTAAATTGG
Organism: Loxodonta africana; assembly: GCF_030014295.1. Lineage (NCBI taxonomy): Eukaryota > Metazoa > Chordata > Mammalia > Proboscidea > Elephantidae > Loxodonta > Loxodonta africana. The sequence goes on from NC_087358.1 coordinate 74,018,929, forward strand.
TACACCACTTTGGAAAACTATCAGTGTTACGAAAGTGAGTATTTTCATACTCTGAAATTCCACTCGTAGGTAAATACCCAAAAGAAATGTGAACATACACACGTGTGCACAAATGTTCATAGAAACTTTATTCATAATAGCCAAAGATCAGAAACAACCTGATTGTCTACCAACAATGTTGTTGTTGTTGTTAGGTGCTGTCAAGTCGGTTCCGACTCATAGCGACCCTATGTACAACAGAATGAAACACTGCCCGGTCCTGCAACATCCTTACAGTCGTTGTTATGCTTGAGCCGATTGTTGCAGCCACTGAGGTAGAGAAAATACATTTTCTCTGGTGTTTTAATATCAGAGAGAATATGTTTTCTAGTTTGTTTTAGTGTGATTAATCTCTAGTCTTTGAAAAATGGCACAGGTTCTGTTCAAGATATGGCTGAGCGGCCGTTCTGCTTTTAACATAACAAACATGACTGAGCTTTGTTTTGCAAATGGCCTTCAGCCTGCAAGACAACAGCTGGAAAGGCTGCCTGGTGCTTTTGGTCTGCAACTTTCTTTCTTGCTCCTTATCTCAGTCAGAGTGGACTTGGCAGAACAGTTCCACTAGCTGAGAGATTCTCATGCAATTTTTTTTCCAGCCTGTTACAAACACACAGATTAGAGTCCAGATGTCTGACACGCATATATTTAGTTTAATAAAGAGTTTCTTGTAGTAGTTTTGTGAGGTATGAGACCACCTGTGGGCTACGTGCTTAAAAACATTAGGTAACCCTGACCTTCCCCCTAAAACCCTCCCGCTAGCTCTTTAGGGTTAGACAGAATTTGGGAGAAATTTAACCCCCTCTGTCTCTTGTACACTGGTGTCCAATAAAGCCCTCTTGCTGCTTACCTTCTCCTGTCTCAGTATTGGCTTTGCGTCAGGCAGCTCGAATCTGCAATATGAGGTAACACCACTGTGTTAATCCACCTCGTTGAGGGTCTTCCTCTTTTCCAGTGACCCTGTACTTTATCAAGCATGATGTCTTTCTCCAGAGAATGGTCCCTCCTGACAACATGTCTACCAACAATAGAACGGATAAACTGTGACATCTCATACAGTGGAATTATAAATGTTAATGAAAATGAACGACTGCTACATGCAATGACATGAATGATCTTATAAATATACTAATGCACACACACACACACAAATCCAGAGACAAAAAACATATCCTGTGTGATTCCATTTATATAAGAATAAAAAACCTGCCAAATCTAGTTTATGGTAATACAAAGTAGTGGATACTTCAAGGGTACCTTCATTAGCTAAGTTCTACTCTAATCACAGAATTTTGGTAAATACTTTTTGAATTAAGTTGGTGGCACAGGGTCATTTTCAGTAAGCTCAGGAGAGATGAACTGGGAGGAGGGTACACAGAAAGGTTATCTCTTGCCCTGCTCCTCCCCCACTATTCCTGTCCAGTTTTTTTCTTTCCTCTGAAAAACAGGGTGATTTATAAAGCATCTGCCACTGTCAAACCCCCACTGAAACCTGATTTCCCAGAAGCATTCTTCTGGAATGAACCCAAGCAGCGCGTGAGGTAACAATCCCCTGCCACTCATCCACACTGCTAGTCTTCTGTGAAGTCAAAGATGGAAGATGGCAGAGTCTTTCAAACCTTTCACGTTCTCTCTCTTCTCACTGAAGCCTCTTACCCTGGGTCCCAGGTTGGCCCTACCCACCTTGTGAGTCAGGACTGAGAGGGAACAGAGGGGTCATCGCAAGCAGTATTGGGGTGAGCCCATGAAGATGACATCACCAGGGATCTGATGTGACAATGACTGCCTGCCCTCTGAAGGCTACAGGGCTTGCCCAGTTGGGAAACAGCTAAGTGGTAAGTAACTGTCGGCTTTAGATTCGATAGTATTGGTTCTAAGCATAGGGTTAGATATAACGTTCCCTGAAAAAAATTTCTTAGCCTTGAAGTATAATGATGGTGAGAGACACATTTCTTTGATTTACGGTTTTATATCTACATAGATACACATCTGCAGTTTTACACTGTACTTTATGTCTAATTTGGAGCCTTGGTGGCGAAGTGGTTAAGAGCTCTGGCTGCTAACCAAAAGGTCAGCAGTTCAAATCCACCAGCCGCTTCTTGGAAATCCTATGGGGCAGTCCTACTCTGTCCTACAGGGTCACTATGAGTCAAAATCAACTTGACAGCAATGAGTTTGGTTTTTGTTTTTTGGGTTATGTCTAAATTAATATATAAACCCATTGCCATTGAGTCAATATCAACTCATAGTGACCTTATAGCCATATACTTCATGTTATATTTCATATTTTTGTCAAAGATAATTTAGTTATAACTTCAGAAAAACTTAGAGATGAATATTTTCCAACATACTGAACCCAGGAGCTACCATCCGCTTAGCAAACAGTTACCAAACACCTACCCTGTGCTAGGTGCTAGACCTAGGAATGGGAAACAAGGTGCTCCTAGTGGGACAGGAGAGGCATTAACTCAGCATAAGCAGACCAGGGGTGTCAGGAGAAGCTTCCTAGAGAGGTGACTTAGTTTCTTAGTGCTGCTATGACGTAAATACTGTGACCCTAATACTCCCCAGCATGTTTTCTCTGTTTCAAAACGGGAAACTGAGAGCTTCACATAACTAACGCCCTGATGAACCTGTAAGGTTTTCTCCTTCCTCTGCTTGCCTTCTCCTTTCCACGTACCTCTGTTAATGACTTTGTTTCAATCTGATGCAAATAACTTTGTTATTTATTTTGATCTGATGCTAATAACTTTGTTTTGTTCTGTCCAACCACCTGTGACTTACAACCCCCCACAGGGAAATCAGAGCCCAGATGTCTGACATGTATATCTTTAGCCTGATAAGGAGATGCCCAGCATGTATCTCTTTAGTTTGAAAAAGAATCTCTTGTCATTATCGTGTAATGAATAACTCCTCCTGCCACGCCATCTGCAGGCTACAAAGGTATTTCTAACCCTAGTAAAAATCATGTATAAGCTCTGATGTAAAATTGCCCTTTGGGACTCCATAGAGACAGCTTGCATTACTGTCAGATTCCTGTTGGTGGCCACCTCCTAAATAAAGTTTCTCACTCTTTCTGACTTAGAGTACATTTCATTGGCTCTACTCCTCCAGGGCACAGACCCTAATCAGGCAACAATACCACAAATGGGTGGCTTAATGAACATAAACTTATTTTCTCATAGTGTAGGAGGCTCGATGTCCAAATTCTGGGCACTGGCTCTGGGGGAAGTCTTTCTGTTGGCCCTGGGGGACGGTCCTTATCTCTTTTCAACTTCTGTTCCTTGGTTCCTTGGTGAGCTTCGTGTGGAGTGTGCGTGCCCTCCATTTGTGCTTCCTCCTCTGTGCCTAATCTACTCTTTTATATCTCAAAGGCGATTGTCTTAGGACACACCCTATGCTGATACGGTCTTATTAACATAACAAAGAAAGTCCTATTCCCAAATGGAATTACATCCATACATACAGAGGTTTAGGAATTGCAACACATATTTTTGGGGGGAACACAATTCAATCCATAACAGGAGGTGACTTCGAGGATTTAGCTAGGTGAAATGGAGTTAGGTAAGGCCTTCCAGAGAGAGAAAACAACAGGGAAAACAGCATGGAAGTGTGGGAGAACTTGGCAGTTTGAGGAGTTTCTAGATGGCCAAAGTATAGTTGTCAGAGGAGAGGGCTGAGAGAATCTAGAATCACATGTAGGCGAAGATTATGATAGTCCTTGTTTATCACCCTATCATACCCATACCATACTCACTGCCGTCGAGTTGGTTCAGACTCATAGTGATCCTATAGGTCAGAGCAGAACCACCCCATACAGTTTCCAAGGAGTGCCTGGTAGATTTGAACTGCTGATCTTTTGGTTAGCAGCCGTAGCTCTTAACCACTATGCCACCAGGGTTTCCCATATCACCCTATGCAGATAGAAAATACACAAAATAGTCATTATAATTATTCTTATTTCCTACATTTATTGAGTACTTGTCATGTCCCAGGCACTGTTCTAGGCACTCAACATCCCCAATTCATTCCTCACCAGAAACCTATGCGGATAAAATATAGTCCATGGTGAAACAAGCCCACAAAGAGTCTGAGAAAGAGCAGTCAGGGAGGTAGAAGGAGAACAGGCTGGCCTGGGGCCACAGAAGTCAAGGGGGAAGAGTTTCCAAAAGGAGTAGCATCGAATGCTGCTGAGAGGTCAATGAGCATGATGACTAAACAATTAGATCTTGTTGTTGCTGTTAGGTGCCGTCAAGTCGGTTCTGATTCATAGCGACCCTGTGTACAGCAGAAGGAAACACTGCCCCATCCTGCCCAGTCCTCATAATTGTTACGCTTGAGCCAATTGTTGCAGCCACGGTGTCAATCCATCTAACTGAGGGTCTTCCTCTTTTTCACTAACCCTCTATTTACCAAGCGTGATGTCCTCCAGGGATTGGTCCCTCCTGACAACAAGTCCAAAGTATGTGAGACGTAGTCTCTCCATCCTTGTTTCTAAGGAGCATTCTGGTCATACTTCTTCCAAGACAGATTTGTTCATTCTTTTGGCAGTCCATGGTATATTCACTATTCTTCTCCAACACTATGATTCAAAGGTGGCAATTCTTTGGTCTTCCTTATTCATCGTCCAGGTTTCACATGCATTTGAGGTAATTGACAACACCATGGCTTGGGTCAGGCGCACCTTAGTCTTCAAGGTGTCATTTAAATCTTAACAGGTGCAATTTCTGTGGGATTAGGAAGCAAAGACAGACTGCCATAGGGTGAGGGCGTGAATGGCAATGCAGAAATGATGGTAATGATTGTTAGCCACTCTTTCGAGAATACTGTTCAAGGAGGAAAGGGTTAGCAAAAGGAGAGGGAGTTAGAGGATTCTGTTTTTGGTTGGTTGGTGTTTTCTGTGTGTGTGTGTTTCCCCAAAATAATAAATTATTGTATTTTCCGTGAAAGTTTACACAACAAATTAAGTTCACATTTAACTATTACTATACAAATTATTCAGGGACATGGGTTAAATTTTTCACATTGTGTCAACATTCTTATTAATTCCTTCCTAGATATTTTGTTTCCAGTAATCTGGCTTCCTGTCCCCTTACCCTTTTATCTTTGCTTTAGAGGAATTGTTGACCATTTGGTCTCATATAGATGATTTTTTTTAAAGGTGCACAGTACTCACTGGTACTATATTTTATGGAACAACCTGTTATTTAGCTGAAAGGTGACCTCAGGGGGTAGTTTTTGTTCAAGGTTTATGGAGTAACTCAGGGAGATAGTCTCAGGGAGTCCTCTAGTCTCAACTGGTCCAGTAAGACTGCACTTTTTAAGAATTTGAGTTCTGTTCCACATTTTTCTCCCATTCTATCTATTGCAGCCCTGATCAGAACGGTAGGTAGTGGTAGCCAGGCACCATCTAGTTCTGGTCTCAGGGTAGAAGAGGGTGTGGTTCATGTAGACTATTAGTCCTGTAGACTAATTTCTTCTTTGAGTCTTTGGTTTCCTCCGTTCTTTTTACTCCAGATGAGATGAGATGTATATGAGAGGGCTGCTCACAAGCTTTTAAGACCCCAGACGCCACTCACCAAACTAGGATGTAGAACATAGACTTTATGAACTATATTATGCCAACTGACAAAGTTGTCCCTCAAGACTATGGTTGTAAGCCTTCAAACCCAGAAAACCAATCCCACAAGGTGTCTGGTTATGTCTAAGAAGTATCTGTGACTGTGCCCCCTACATGGTTCATTATATATATAAATATACATGTGTGCACATGCATACATGTAAATCCACCTACACATGGCTACATCCATATGGACATACATATGTACACACACATATGTACCCATACTCATATATACATACATACATAACAACACAAACATATCCTTTGTCAAAAACACCACTTTCTCTTGTGTACTTAGTGACATCATTTACCTTGGTCAAGCTGTGCGCTCTTCATCTACATTCTCTGCTACCTTTCCCATTGCTTCTCTCACTGCCCCCCAAAAAGAAAAGAAAAATAACAGGTGATTCACCCTCCACCCATCCCTGGTAACCACTAATGAATGTTGGTCTTTGTTTATATACCTACTCTGGTTGGTTGCTTTTTAAAACGGACTTGAGCATGTCTACGAGAGGCAAGAATGAGCAGAAAGAGAGAGAGAGAGGTGGAAAGCCCATGAATGATGAAACAAAGTCTTGAGGGAGGTGTGAGGATATGAAATACAAGTTACAGGTGGAGGCTTGGCCTTGTCTACAAGACCAGAAACTACCAGTTGTCATTCACTCATAGGGACCCCACATGTGTCAGAGTAGAGCTGTGCTCCATATTTTTTAAAAAATATTTTATTGTGTTTTAGGTGAAAGTTTACACAGAAAATTAAGTTCCCATTCAACAATTCATACACAGATTGTTCAGTGACATTGACTACAGTCTCTGCAATGTGTCAGCCTTCTCACTGTTTCCATCCACCTGCCCTTTTTCCATCCATCCAGTTTTCCTGCCCCTCCTTGCCTTCTTCTCATCTTTGCTTTTGGGTACACGTTGCCCATTGGAACTCAAACAGTTGATTGTTTAAAGGAGCACATTCCTCACTGGTGTTGCTGTTTGTTTTATAGACCAATCTATTATTTGACTGAAAGATGACCTCCAGGAGTGGCTTCAGTTCCAGATTAAAAGGGTATTTTAGGACAGTTGTCTCAGGGGTTCCTCTAATCTCTATCAATCCAGTAATTCTGGTCTTTTTTTTTTTTTTTATGAATTTGAGTTTTGTTCTACATTTTTCTCACATCCTAAATGGTACCTTCTATTGTGTCCGTGGTCAGAACAATCGTTAGTGGTAGCCAGGCACCATTTACTTCTTCTGGTCTCAGGCTAGAAGAGGCTGTGGTTCAAGTTGGCCATTAGTCTACTGGACTAATTTCTACCTTGAATCTTTGGTTTCCTCATTCTCCTTTGCTCCAGATGGGAAGAGACTAATTGTTGTATCTTAGATGGCTTTTTTTTTTTTTAGATGGCTGCTCAGAAGCTTTTAAGACCCCAGATGCTACTCAACATACTAGGATGTAGAGCTTTATCTTTATAAACAAAGTTATGCCAATTGACCTAGTTGTCCTACGAGACTATGGTTCTGAGCCTTGAAACCCAGTAAATCAATCCCACGAGGTGTTTCGGTATGTCTAGGAAGTATCCATAACTGTGCCCCCGTGCCCTTTATTGTATATATGAAAATATATGCAGCACATAAAAAAAAATATGCCTGCAAATATACCTATATACGCACATGCACATACTCTCATATGCCTTCCCACACCCGTATAGCATACATATCTACCTATGCGACCGCTCACATATTTTTGCTTGTTATTATTGTTCTTGCAAAATTGTATGTTACAGCATTTACCATTGTTGTTCTTTATTCTTGCGTACCTCTCCGTTTCTTCATTTACCTTGGTCAGGTCGTGCTGACTTCCCTCATTGCCTTTCCTGTTCAGAATTAATACGTGTCTACTATCTACTAAGTGATTTCCCCTCTCTCCTTCCCATCTCTGGTAACCGTCAAAGAAAGTTGCTTTTTGTGTGTGTATTTACTCTCAACTTTTATTTATTTATTTTATTGTACTTCAGATGAAGGTTTACAGAACAAACTAGTTTCTCATCAAACAGTTGGTACACATATTGTTCTATGACATTGGTTAACACCCACCACAACATATCAACACTCTCCTTTCTCAACCCTGGGTTCTCTATTACCAGCTTCCTTGTTTTCTCCTGCCTTCCAGTCCCTGCCCCAGGGCTGGTGTACCCTGTTAGTTTTGTTTTGTTCCACGGGCCTCTTCAATCTTTGGCTGAAGGTGAACCTTGGGAGTGACCTCATTACTGAGCTGAAAGAGTGTCAGAGGCCACACTCTGAGGGTTTCTCCAGTCTCAGTCTGGCCAGCAAGTCTGGTCTTTCTTTTTGAGTTAGAATTCTGTTTTACATTTATCTCCAGCTCTGTCTGGGACCCTCTATTGTCATCCCTGTCGGAGTAGTCAGTGGTGGTAGTGGGGCACCAACTCGTTGTACTGTACTCTGTCTGGTGGAGGCCGTGGTAGATGTGGTGCATTAGTCCTTTGGACTAATCTTTCTCTTGTATGTTTCATTTTCTTCATTCTTCCTTGCATCCGAAGGGGTGAGACCAGAGGAGTATCCTAGATGGCCACTCACAGGCTTTTAAGATCCCAAACACTACTCTCCAAAGTAGAATGTAGAACATATTCTTTATAAACTAAGTTATGCCAATTGAGCTAGATATTCCCCAAGAGCATGGTCCCCACAGCCCCCAGCCCAGCAATTCTGTCCCTCAGGGAGTTTGGATGTCTCTATGGAGCTACCATGACCTTGCCTTGTACAGGTTGTGCTGGTTTCCCAGTATTTTGTACTGTCTTACCCTTCACCAAAGTTACCACTTATCCATTGTCTATTACGTGTTTTTCCAACCGCACCCCTCCCCTTCCTTGTAACCATCAGGGATTGTTTCTTTTTGTATGTAAACCTTTTCATGAGTATTTACTGTAGTGGTTTCATACAATATTTGTCCTTTTGTGATTGACTTATTTCACTCAGCATAACGCTCTCCAGATTCATCCATGTTATGAGATGCTTCACAGAGTCAACGTTGTTCTTTATCATTGAGTAATACTCCATTGTGTGTATGTGCCAGTTTGTTTATCCATTCATCTGTTAATGAGCATCTAGGTTGTTTTCATCTTTTTACTGTTGTGAACAATGCTGCAATGAACATGGGTGTGCATATGTCTATTCTTTTGACGGCTCTTATTTCTCTAGGATATATTCCTAGGAGTGGGATTGCCAGATCATATGGTATTTCTACTTCTAGCTTTCTAAGGAAGCGCCATACTGTTTTTCAAAATGGCTGTATCATTTTGCATTCCCACCAGCAGTGCATAAGAGTTCTGATCTCCCCACAGCCTCTTCAACATTTGTTATTTCCTGTTTTATTGATTCTTGCCAGTAAGTAGTTCCAGCTAGAAATTGTGAGCATTTCTTCAAGTGGCTGTTGACCTCTCAGAAGTCTTTGGTGAAGTGTCCATTTCCTTTGCCCATTTTTTAATTGGATTATTTGTCTTTTTGTTGTAGAGGTGTTGGATTTTCTTGTAGATTTTAGAGATCAGACCTTAGTCTGATATGAAATAGCCAATTTTTTTTTCCCAGGCTGTAGGTTCTCTTTTTACTCTTTCGGTGAAATCTTTTGGTGAGCATAAATGTTTAATTTTTAGAAGATCCCAGTTATCCAGCTTATCCTCTGGAGCTTGTGTGTTTTTAGTTGTGGTTTTTATCCTGTTAATGCCATGTATTAGGGCCTCTAGCGTTGATCCTATTTTTTCTTCTCTGAACTTCATGGTTTTGGCTTTATATTTAGGTCTTTGATCCACTTTGAGTTAGTTTTTGTATATGGTGTGAGGTATGGGTCCTGTGTCATTTTTTTGCAGAGGGACATCCAGATTTGCCACATCATTTGTTAAAAAGGCTGTCTTTTCCCCATCTGATAGACTTTGGGCCCTTGTTGAAGATAGGTGACCACAGGTGGATGAATTTACATCTGGGTTCTCAATTTTGTTCTATTGGTCAATGTATCTGTTGTTGTACCAGTACCAGGCTGTTTTGACTACCTTAAGTGTATAGTAGGTTCTGAGGTCAGGTAGTGCAAGTCCTCCTACTTTATTCTTCTTCTTCAGTAGTGCTTTACTTATCCAGGGGTTCTTCCCTTTCCATATAAAGTTAATGATAAGTTTTTCCATCTCTTTAAAGAATGTTGTTGGTATTTGGATCTGGATTGCATTGTATCTGTAGATCGCTTTGGGTAGAACTGTCATTTTCACAATGTTGAGTATATCCATGGGCATGGTATGTTTTTCCATTTATGTAGATCTCTTTTGGTTTCTTGGAGTAGCATTTTGTAGTTTTCTTTGTATAGGTCTTTCACATCCCTGGTTAGAATTATTCCCAAGTATTTTACCTTTTTAGGGGTTATTATAAATGGTATTATTTTCCTGATTTCCATTTCATCGTTCTCTTTATTGGTGTATAAGAATCCAACTGATTTTTGTATGCTTAGTTTGTATTCTGCTGCTCTGCTGAATCTTTCTATTAGTTACAGTAGTTTTCTTGTGGAGTCTTTTGGGTTCTCTACGTATAGCATCATATCATGCTCAAATAGGGAGAGTTTAACTTCTTCATTACCAATTTGGATGTCCTTTATTTCTGTTTCTTTCCTTATTGCTCTAGCTAGGACTTCCAACACGATGTTAAATAGGAGTGGAGATAAAGGGCATACTTGTGTTGTTTGTGTTCTCCAGGGGAAAGTTTTCAGCCTCTCTCCATTAAGAATGATGTTGGATGTTGGTTTTACATAGATGCTCCTTATTATGTTGAGAAATTTTCCTTCTGTACCTATTTTATTGAGAGTTTTTATCAGGAATGTGTGTTGGACTTTGTTGAATGTCTTTTCTGTGTTGGTTGAGATGATCATGTGATTCTTTTCTTTCTTTTTATTTATGTGATGGATTACTTTGAGTTTCTTATGTTGAACCATCCTTGCATTCCTGGTATGAATCCTACTTGGTTGTAGTGTATTTTTTTTTTTTTTTTGATATGCTGCTGAATTCTATTTGCTAGAATTTTGTTGAGAATTTTTGCATCTATGTTCATGAGAGATATTGGTCTGTAATTTTCTTTTCTTTTTTTTTTTGGTGTCTTAGCCTGGTTTTGGTATCAGGATTATTCTGGCTTAGTAGAATGAATTAGGAAGTATTGCTTCCTTTTGTACGTTCTGAAATAGCTTGAGTAGTGCTGGTATAAGCTCTTCTCTGAATCCTTGGAAGAATTCTCCAGTAATGCCATCTGGGCCAGGGGTTTTTTTGTTGTTGTTGGGAGTTTTTTTTTTTTTTTTTTAATTATCTTTTCAGTCTCTTCTCTTGTTACGGATCTGTTCATATTTTCAACATCATTTTGTGTTAGTTTGGATACGTAATGTGTTTCCAGAAATTTGTCCATTTCCTCTAGGTTTTCAAATTTGTTGAAGGGTAGTATTTAATAACACTGTATTATGATCCTTTTTATTTCAGTTGGTTCTGTTGTATTGCCCCCCATTTCATTTCTTATCTGGGTTATTTGCATCCTTTCCTGTTTTTCTTTTGTAGTTTGGCCACTGGTTTGTCAATTTGTTGATCCTTTCAAATAACCAATTTTGGTTTTGCTGATTCTTTCTATTGCTTTTCTATTCTCTATTTCATTTATTTCTGCTCTGATTTTTATTATTTCTTTTCTTCTGGTGGCAGTGGGCTTCTTTTGCTATTCTCTTTCTGTTTGTTCAAGTTGTGTAGTTAATGTTTTGATTTTACCCTTTTCTTCTTTTTTGATGTGTGCATCTATTGCTATACATTGGCTTCTGAGGATGACCTTTGCTGTGTCCCAAAGGTTTGGTATACATTTTCATTCTCATTTGATTCTAGGAATTTTTTAATTCCATCTCTGATTTAGTCTATTATCCGGTGGTTTTTAAGCAGGGTGTTATTCAGTTTCCATGTAGTTGATTTTTTTTCCCTTACTCTTCCTGTTGTTGATTTCTACTTTGATGGCATTGTGGTCAGAGAAGATACTTTGTATTATCTCAATGTTTTGGATTTTGTTGAAGGTTGCTCTGTGGCCTAAGATGTGGTCTATTCTGAGAACATTCCATGTGCATTAGACAAGAATGTGTATTTTGCAGCTGTTGGGTTGAGCGTTATATATGTCTATAAGGTCAAGGTGGCTGATTGTGCTCTTTACCTCATCTGTATCTTTCTTGAGTTTCTTTTTAGATGTTCTGTCCTTTACCGAGAGTACTGTGTTGAAGTCTCCTACTCTTATTGTGGAACTGTCAAGTTCTCTTTTCAGTGCTGTTAGAGTTTGTTTTATGTATTTTGGAGCCCTGTCATTGAGTGCATAGGTGTTTATGGTTAAGTCTTCATGATGGGTTGTTCCTTTAATCTTTAAATAGTGCCCTTCTTTGTCTTTTGTGGTGCATTTTGTTTTAAAGTCTATTTTATCTGAGATTAGTGTTCCCACTCCTGCTCTTTTTTGGTAGTTATTGCTTGATGTATTTTTTTCCATTCTTTGATTTTTAATAAATTTGCATCTTTGTTTCTAAGTTGTGTCTCTTGTAGACAGCATATTGCTGGGTCCTGGGTTTTTTTATCCATTCTGTGACGCTGTGTCTCTTTATGGGTACGTTTAGGCCATTTACATTCAGTGTAATTATTCATAGCTGTGAGTTTATTGCTGTCATTTTGTAGTCTTTTTTGTGGTGCTAACATTTTCTTTGTTCCTCTTACTTTTCTGTGCTGAGTTCCTTTTGTTTGTGGATTTCTATTTCATTTCTTTTGTTTTTGTAGATTTTGTTTTTATTGAGACTATGTTTTTCTTCTTTATTTTGATGAGTAGGTTTGTTAATTTTCTTTGTGGTTACCTTGAAATTTACACTTATCTTCCTAAGTTTGAACCAGTCTATTATTATTTGGACAATGTTCCGCTGCTATTCATAAGGTTTTCACTGGCTAATGCTTTTCAGAAGTAGACTGCTGGGTCCTTCTTCCTAGTCTGTCTTAGTCTGGAAGCTCAGATGAAACCTGTCCTCCATGGGTGACCCTGCTGGTATCTGAATACCAGTGGCATAGCTTCCAGCATCACAGCAACATGCAAGCCCCCACAGTATGACAAACTCACAGACACGTGAAGAGGACTTGAAGCACTTACTAATGAAGATCAAAGACCACAGTCTTCAGTATGGACTGCACCTCAACATAAAGAAAACAAAAAATCATCACAACTGGACCAATGAGCAACATCATGATAAACGGAGAAAAGATTGAAGTTGTTAAGGATTTCATTTTACTTGGATCCACAATCAACAGCCATGGAAGCAGCAATCAAGAAATCAAAAGACACATTGCACTGGGTAAATCTGCTGCAAAAGACCTCTTCAAAGTGTTGAAGAACAAAGATGTCACCCTGAAGACTAAGGTGCGCCTGACCCAAGCCATGGTATTTTCAATCACATCATATGCATGTGAAAGCTGGATGATGAATAAGGGAGACCGAAGAAGAGTTGATGCCTTTGAATTGTGGTGTTGGCGAATATTGAATATACCATGGACTGCCAAAAGAACAAACAAATCTGTCTTGGAAGCTGTGCAACCAGAATGCTCCTTAGAGGCACGGATGGTGAGACCGTTTCTTACATACTTTGGACGTGTTGTCAGGAGGGATCAGTCCCTGCAGAAGGACATCATGCTTGGCAGAGTACAGAGTCAGCAGAAAAGAGGAAGACCCTCAAAAAGGTGGATTGACACAGTGGCTGCAACAATGAGCTCAAGCATAACAATGATTGTAAGGATGGCGCAGGACCAGGCATAGCGTCACTATCAGTCAGAACCGACTCGATGGCACCTAACAACAACAACATTATTACTTGGTGTCTCCTTGCTCTCTTCTCCATTAGTCTTATATCTACATTGTTTATTCCCTCTTTTCTTGTTCAGACATTGTTGTCATTTAGAGATTAACCTCTCTGGTTCCCTATGGTATTTCTTTTGGTTTTGGATAGTCCTTGAGAGTTCATTTCCTAGGTTGGTATCTGGCTGATACATTATTTCATCCTAGATTCAGGCTGTGGTCTGATGTTGTTTGTTCTCAGACCAAAGGACTTCCTTTAATAATTCTGGTAAGTTTAGTTTGGTTTTTACATATTCCCTTAATTTCCGTTTATCTGAAAATGTCTTTCACCATCATATTTGAATGAGAGTTTTGCAGGATATATTATTCTTGGCTGGCAGTTTTTTCTTTCAAGGTTTTATGTGTGTCATTCTATTGCCTTCTTGCTCGCATGGTTTCTGCAAAATAATCAGAGTTTAGTCTTATTATTTCCCCACTGTATGAGACTTTTTTTGTTTTTTTTAGTTCCTCTCAGGATTTTTTCTTTGTCATTGGTTTTAACGAGTGTGATTATGATATGCCTTGGTGTTTTTTTGGGGGGGTCTTTTTTAGCCTATATGGGGTTTGTTGAGCCTCTTGGATGGTCAACTTTTCATCATTCATGATATTAGGGAAGCTCTTTGTCAGCAATTCTTCAATGATCCTCTCTGGGTTTTCCATTTTCTCTCCCTGTTCTGGAACTCTGATCACTCACAAGTTTTTGCTTTTGATTGGATCCTACATACTTCTCAGGGCTTCCTCATTTTTCTTCATTCTTTTTTCTGATTTTTCCTCAAACAGAGTTGTGTACAAGCGTTCGTGTTCAATTTCACTAATGCTGTCTTCCGTCATTTCAAACCTGCTCCTCAGTCCTTCTATGACACTGTCCATTTTTGAAATCTTGTTGTTTATCCTTTGGATATCTAAGTGTTGTTTTTGTATGATTTCTAGTTGTGAATTTATTTTGGCATTTTGTTCCTGTATTATTTTTCTGAATTCTTACATTTTTTTGCCTGTATTTTCCATGAATTTGTCTGCCTTTCCCATAAATTTGTCCATTTTTTTCCTGCTTTTTGCTTCAATTCTTGGATAGCTCTGAATATTAAAGATTGTATTCCCTGTCAGGTAGTTCTAGTGTCTTTTCTTCTACTGGAAAGTCATCTGGTGTTTTATTTTGGATGCCTACTGGAACCATCCTGTCCTATTTTTTTAAAATAATTTTTGATACTGCCTGCTGTCTTTGGGCCATTCAGTAGTTATTTTGTTTATTTCTCAATTGTAGATTTCTTTGTTTCATCTTGCTTTTTTGTTTTATTTGGTTATGTCTGAGCAGGTGAGCTGTGCATTCTTTGTTGTTTGCTTGTCTGCAGTTGCAATACTTTTCACCTCCTTGTCCAATGGGTGGGGCTAGTCATTCAGCTATTGTATACCAGGGCAGGTCCAGATGAAGGGGAGGAGCTGGGATAGGTTGTTTGTGGCTTGTACTAGGGCTGACAGGGCAGGCCAGGAATCAGTTCTGGGCAGGTTCTGGTAGGCCGTGCCTGTGCTGCTTGGAGGTGTGATGTTCAGCGCACAGCACAGGTAGACAGGAATGAGGGGTGTGGCTGTGAAGTATGTAGCTAACATGGGTATGGGAAAGAGGAGAAAAAAATTGGAGCCAAAAAACAAACAAAAGAAACACACACACCCCACAAAAAAAGAATGCCAAGGGAGCTTGCTGTTGGAGTGGAGAGATGAGGACCCAGGAAATGGAGAGAAGCAAAAAGGAAAAAAAAAAAAAAGGGAAAAAGATAACTAGATAAAAATTTGGAAAAGAAGAAAAAAAGTAGAAAAGTAAAACCCCCAGGGTCCCACCAGTGTGGCCACGAGGACAGGGGAAAGTCTCCCAGGTTGCGCAGTATAGCCTGGCTAGAGGGGGTATAGATGTCACACAACACCAGGTATTCAGGAGACTGGAAAAGAAGGTAAGTATAGGCAGATGAGAACTGAGAAATGATGGAAGACAGAAAGGGAAAAAGAGGGAAGGGAAAAAAGAAAAAAGAAGAAAAGAAATGCTCCCAGGAATCCCACCTATGTGGTTGCACAGATTGGGAGAGTGGCTCCTACGCCATGCAGTGCAGCCTGGCTAGAAGGGGCTCCCAAGTGTGAAAAGAGAAAGAAAACAAACAAAACAGAACAATGCAAAGCAACGAAAAAAAAAAAAAAGCCCCAGAGATCGCCACCTGTGTGGTGTCGTGGGCTGGGGGAGTGAATCCCCAAAACAAAACAAGAAAAAGAAAAAAAGCCCCGGGGATCCCACCATCATGGTGTTGTGGTCCAAGGGAGTGAATCCCCAGTTGATCAGGGTTTCAAACATTTCAAGAAGAAGCAAAGATGGCACACACAGCAAGGTGTTCAAGAGAAAGGAGGAGGAGGTGATGGGAGGCACGGAAGAAACCAAAAGAGAGGAAAGAAGCAACACCAGCTCAGGGACCTGGCCAGTGTAGACAGGGTAAATCCAAGCGGCCTGGGGCAGAAGCAGTTGCCCCCTGGCCAAGAGACTGTGGCTGGTGGGAAGCAGTGGTGGCACAGACACTTCCTGGCTGGCCAAGTCACTGCAGCCTGCCATAAAAAGCGCAAAGGTAGAGCAGCAGGAAGAGGATATGGGGTTGGAAAGCATGTATTGCTGGTTACCTTGTGCTCTACCCTTCTGGGAGCTCCATGAAGCTGATTTTCTGTGCTCCCTGTCAGCACTCCATACCCAACAGGAGTCCAAGATGGCAAACCCGTGATATATTAGCTGATAAGGAACCTCAGCAAGTATCTCCCCTCGCTCTCAGTCCTATGTGAGTTTCTTGTTACATTCAGTGTTTGGCTGAGTTCTTTATCTCTTCATTTGAAACTTTAGGTTCCTGGAATGACGTTTGTCTCTGTTTTACTTAATTTTTGGGGTCTTTGCTGTGGCGGGACAGCATGGTGCTTCTGCCTATGGTACCAATTTGTTTGGAAATTCCCTATTCTTGAATTTTTTTCCTTATGTTTTCATTTATTTCTCTTTTTTTCCTTCTAAATTTTATTTTCTTGTTGCTGTGAATATACACAGCAAAACATACACCAATTCAACAGTTTCTACATAAACAATTCACTGACATTGATTACATTCTTTGAGTTGTGTAACCATTCTCACCCACTTTTCTGAGTTGTTCCTCCCTCATTACCATAAATTCACTGCCCCCTGTTTCCTATCTATTCTGTTGAGTTCTGTTGTCAATTTGATCCCATCTAGATAGTTCTTAAAAAAGCATAATACTCAAGGCAGAAATTTTTTACTAGTTAATCTAATCTATTTGGTTTTAAGATGACTTCAGGGGATATTTTTGATTTAAGGTTTAAAGATTATCTCAGGGCAATAGTTTTAGGGGTTCATCTACACTGCATGGCACCAGAAAGTCTAGAGTCCGTGAGAATTTGAAGTTTTGTTCTGCATTTTGTCCCTCTTGGTTAAGATCCTTCTATGGAATCTTTGATCAAAATGTTCAGTAATGGTAGCCGGGCACCATCCAGTTCTTTTGGTCTCATGGCAAAGGAGGCAGTTTTTCCAGGAGACGATTAGCCACACATTCCATATCCTCCTCCTAGTCCTCATTCTCCCCTATTCTTGACTTTTTATAAAACTGGTATCATGTAATATTTGTCCTTTTGCATTTAACTTATTTCACTCAGCATAATTCCTCCAGGTTCATCCATGTTATAAAATGTTTTGCAGACTCATCATTATTCTTTATTGTTGTGTAGTATTCCATTGTATGTATGTACCATAATTTGTTTATCCATTTGTCCATTGATAAGCACTTGGGGTGTATCCATCTTTTTTTTATCTTGATTTATTTTTGTGATTTCCCTGTCTGGGCTGACCTCTGATTGCTCTGTCCAGTGTTCTAGTCTTGGGTTGATACCTGATATTATTGATTTTCTAACCGAAGAACTCCCTTTAGTATGTCTTGTAGTTTTGGTTTGGTTTTTATGAATTCTCTAAACTTTGGTTTATCTGGAAATGTCCTAATTTCACCTTCATATTTGAGAGATAGTTTTGCTAGATATATGATTCTTGCCCGGCAACTTTTTTCCTTCAGTGCTTTATATAAGTCATCCCATTGCCTTCTTGCCTGCATGGTTTCTGCCAAGTAGTCCAAGCTTATTCTTATTGACTCTCCTTTGTAGGTGACTTTTTGTTTATCCCTAGCTGCTCTTAAAATTCTCTCTTTATCTTTGGTTTTGGTAAGCCTGATTATAATACGTCTTGGTGATTTTCTTTTAAAATCTACCTTATGTGGAGTTCAATAAGCATCTTGGATAGATATCTTCTCATCTTTCACGACATCAGGGACGTTTTCTGCCAATGAATCTTCAACAATTCTCTCTGTATTTTCTGTAATCCCTCCCTGTTCTGGTACTCCAATCACTTGTAGGTTGTCTTGATAGAGTCCCACATGATTATTAGGGTTTCCTCATTTTTTTAAATTCTTTTATCTGGTTTTTCGTCAGATATGTTGGTGCCACGTACTTTATCTTCAAGCTCACCAATTCTGCCTTCCACTCGCTCGATTCTACTCCTCTGACTTTCTATTGAGTTGCCTAATTTTGTAATTTTATTGTTAATCTGAATTTCTGATTGCTGTCTCTCTATGGATTCTTGTAGCTTACTAAGTTTTTCATTATGTTCTTGAATAACCTTTTCAATTTCTTCAACTGTTTTATCTGTGTGTTTCTTGGCTTGTTCTGCACATTGCCTGATCTCCTTCCCGATGTCTTGAAGAGTTCTGTATGTTAATCTTTTGTATTCTGCATCTGGTAATTCCAGGAAGGCACTTTCATCTAGAAGATCCCTTGATTCTTTGTTTTGAGAGCTTGTTAAAGTGATCATGGTCTGTTTCTTTATGTGATTTGATATTGACTGTTGTCCCTGTGTCATCTATCAGTTATTGTATTAGTTTATTTTGTTGGTTTACTGTATCCTTGCTTCTTGCTTTGTTTCATTTTGATATGCTCAAATGGGTTGCTTGAGTGAGCTAGCTTGATTATTTTTGCCTTTGAAGCTCTGACGTCCTGCCACCAGATGGTTAGAGCTGTAATCAGGTTTGTCAGTCTAGGAGTCCATTCACTTTTCTTGTATGCATTCAGCTCAGGTGTCCAGGTAGCTGGTCATGAAATGTGTGGTACAGGCTCTGTCCTACAGTCTTAGAGTTGCAGGGGTGATTGGTGTAAGTACCAGTATCTGATTGCAGCAGGGGGTCACGCTCTGAACAAGGCAGGGGACTGAAAATAGTCACCCAAGTGATTCTGAGGAAAGTGCATCCCTCTTCCCTACAGTGTACAGGTGGGTGGGCTTTGCAGGTGGACCATGGGCACCCAATGCTTTTGTTTGTAAGGACTAGGAGGTACCAGTTATTCTTGAACTCCTTTCACGGGTGGCTGGGTGACCTGAATGGAGCCACCAGTCCTTAGGCCTCTGATGTGAGTTGGTGAGGACCCTGTTTAATAGGCAAAGTGATGTCAATCATCAAACACTCACCTCTCCCCCGCACAGCTGAAACAGTTGGCGTCTGCCAACAAGGGCCTATTCTCATGAAATAGGCCCACACAGGTCCATGCAGGGGGGAAAGGTATTCAAAGTCCATGGACCATTTATGCCTGGACAGGAGACACTTCTGTCCAGAGCTCCCCAGCTTAGTGGAGCTGGCAAATTCTCTTTTCCCCCAATTGCAAATTTATTCCTTTTCCAAAGCTGGGAGTATTGTTCCAGGCGCTCAGCAGGGCCTATCTCAGGCCCAGGGAAATCAACAGCCTCTGAAGCCAGCTTGGGGGCATGAGACACAGTGAAATATACGCAAGTACTTAGCTTTCGCCTAGAGCACCGTTCTTCTCTGGTTCTGGAGGTGTGAGTAGGCTGTGTGGCTGGCTACTTCTTGAGGAAACTGCTGCCAAACATTACTACCAGCCCACTGCAGCGGCTCCCCGGAATGGTGCCTGAGGGATCTCAGCAATTCAGGTCCTATAACTCCTCTCCGCATCTGAACTGCCTCTCCCTCCCCGAACTGCCTCTCCCTCCCCCTGCCACTCAGTTTTCTGACTTTGCCTTTGATGTTCACAGGTCCTAGCGTCTCATAAATATAATTGTTTTAATTGTTTTTTTGGGTCTTTGTTGTAAAAGGGATGGCAGAAAGTGTCTGACTATTCCGCTATCTTGGCCTTGCCTCTGTATCCATTTTTGCTCTTGTGGATAATACTTCAATGGATATAGGTGAGCATATGTCTATTCATATCACTGCTTTTATATCTCTAGGATATATCCCTAGGAGTGGAATTGCTGGATTGTAAGGTATTTCTACTTTTAGCTTTTTGAGAATGCACCATACCATTTTCCCTACTGGTTGTACCATACAATCCTACCAGCAATATATAGAGTTCCAATCTCCCCACAACCTCGCCAGGATTTTTTTTTTCATCAGTGCTATTTTTGCAGGGATTAGATGGTATCTCATTGTAGCCTTTAATGGCTAATGATTGCAAGCATCTCGACATCTGTTTTTTAGCTGCATGAATGCCCTCTTTCGTGAAGTGTCTGTTCATGGCCTTTGCTCATTTTTTGATTGGATTTTTTGTCTTCCTGTTGTTGAATTGTTGAAGTTTTCTATATATTTTAGAGATTAGACCCTTGCCAGATATGTCTTTACCAAAAAATTTTTCCCAGTCTGTAGGATCTCTCTCTCTCTCTTTTTTTTTTTTATAATTTTTATTGTGCTTTAAGTGAAAGTTTACAAATCAAGTCAGTCTCTCACACAAAAACCCATATACACCTTACTACACAGTCCCAATTACTCTCTCCCTCCACTCTCTCTTTTTGTGTCCATTTTGCCAGCTTCTAACCCCCTCCACCCTCTCATCTCCCCTCCAGGCAGGAGATGCCAACATAGTCTCAAGTGTCCACCTGATCCGAGAAGCTCACTCTTCACCAGCATCCCTCTCCAACTCATTGTCCAGTCCAATCCATATCTGAAGAGTTGGCTTCGGGAATGGTTCCTGTCCCAGGGCAACAGAAGGTCTGGGGGCCATGATCACTGGTGTCTTTCCAGTCTCAGACCATTAAGTCTGGTCTTACGAGAATTTGGGGTCTTCATGCCACTGCTCTCCTGCTCCCTCAGGGGTTCTCTGTTGAGTTCCCTGTCAGGGCAGTCATCGGTTGTAGCTGGGCACCATCTAGTTCTTCTGGGCTCAGGATGATGTGGTCTACGGTTCATGTGGCCCTTTCTGTCTCTGGGCTCATAATCACCTTGTGTCCTTGGTGTTCTTCATTCTCCTTTGATCCAGGTGGGTTGAGACCAATTGATTCATCTTAGATGGCTGCTTGCTAGCGTTTAAGACCCCAGATGCCACTCTTCAAAGTGGGATGCAGAATGTTTTCTTAATAGGTTTTATTATGCCAATTGACTTAGATGTCCCCTGAAACCATGGTCCCCAGACCCCTGCCCCTGCTACGCTGGCCTTCGAAGTATTCAGTTTATTCAGGAAACTTCTTTACATTTGGTTGAGTCCAATTGTGCTGACCTCCCCTGTATTACGTCCTGTCTTTCCCTTCACCACACAAAGTAGTTCTTATCTACAATCTAATTACTGGATGCCCCTCAGCCACCCTCCCTCCCTCCCTCCCCCTCTTATAACCACTAAAGAATGTTTTCTTCTCAGTTTAAACTATTTCTCAAGTTCTTATAACAGTGGTCTTATACAATATTTGTCCTTTTGCAACCAATTTCACTGAGCATAATGCCTTCCAGGTTCCTCCATGTTATGAAATGTTTCACAGATTCCTCACTGTTCTTTATCAATGTGTACTATTCCATTTGTGAATATACCATAATTTATTTATCCGTTCATCCATTGATGGGCACCTTGGTTGCTTCCATCTTTTTGCTATTGTAAACAGTGCTGCAATGAATATGGGTGTGCATGTATCTGCTCGTGTAAAGGCTCTTATTTCTCTAGGATATATTCCAAGGAGTGGGATTGCTGGATCCTATGGTACCTCTATTTCTAGCTTTTTAAAAAAAAAAAAAAAAGAAGCGCCAAATCGATTTCCAAAGTGGTTGTACCATTTGACATTCTCACCAGCAGTGTAGAAGTGTTCCAATCTCTCCACAGCCTCTCCAACATTTATTCTTTTGTGGTTTTTGGATTAATGCCAGCCTTGTTGGAGTGAGATGAAATCTCACTGTAGTTTTGATCTGCATTTCTCTAACAGCTAATGATCGTGAACAACTCCTCCTGTATCTGTTAGCTACCTAAATGTCTTCTTTAGTGAAGTGTCTATTCCTATCTTTTGCCCATTTTTTAATTGGGTTATTTGTCTTTTTGTATTTGACTTTTTGCAGTATCATGTAGATTTTAGAGATCAGGCGCTGATCAGAAATGTCATAGCTAAAAACTTTTTCCCAGTCTGTAGGTAATCTTTTTACTCTTCTGGTGAAGTCTTTGGATGAGCACAGGTGTTTGATTTTTAGGAGTTCCCAGTTATCTAGTTTTTCTTCTGCATTCTTAATAATGTTTTGTATACTTTTTATGCCATGTATTAGGGCTCCTAACATTGTCCCTATTTTTTCTTCCATGATCTTTATCATTTTAGATTTTATATTTAGGTCTTTGATCCATTTTGAATTAGTTTTTGTGCATGGAGTGAGGTATGGATCTTGTTTCATTTTTTTTGCAGATGGATATCCAGTTATGCCAGCACCATTTGTTAAAAAGACTGTCTTTTCCCTATTTAAGAGTTTTGGGGCCTTTGTCAAATATCAACTGCTGATATGTCTATGGATTTATGTCTGGATTCTCAATTCTGTTCCATTGGTCTGTTTTTCTGTTGTTGTACCAGTACCAGGCTGTTTTGACTACTGTGGCGGTATAATGGGTTCTAAAATCAGGTAAAGTAAGGCCTCCAACTATGTTCTTTTTTTTCAGTAATGCCTTATTTACCCGGGGCCTCTTTCACTTCCATATGAAGTTGGTGATTTGTTTCTCCATCTCATTAAAGAATGTCTTTGGGATTTGGATCAGAATTGCATTAAACGTATAGATCGCTTTTGGTAGAATAGAAATCTTTATAATGTTAGGTTTTCCTATCCATGAGCAAGGTATGTTCTTCCACTTATGTAAGTCTCTTTTGGTTTCTTGAAGAAGTGTACTCTAGTTTTCTTTGTATAAGTCTTTTACATCTCTGGTAAGATTTATTCCTAAGTGTTTTATCTTCTTGGGGGTACTGTAAATGGCATTGATTTGGTGATTTCCTCTTCGATGTTCTTTTTGTTGGTATAGAGGAATCCAACTGAATTTTGTATGTTTCTCTTGTATCCCGATACTCTGCCGAACTCTTCTATTAGTTTCAGTAGTTTTCTTGAGGATTCTTTAGGGTTTTCTGTGTATAAGATCATGTTATCTGCAAAAAGAGATACTTTTACTTCTTCCTTGCCAACCTGGATGCCCTTTATTTCTTTATCTAGCCTAATTGCTCTGGCTAGGACTTCCAGCACAATGTTGAATAAGAGTGGTGATAAAGGACATCCTTGTCTGGTTCCCAATCTCAATTGGGAATGCTTTCAGGCTCTCTCCATCTAGGGTGATGTTTGCTGTTGGCTTTGTATAAATGCCCTTTATTATGTTGAGGAATTTTCCTTCTATTCCTATTTTGCTGAGAGTTGTTATCATGAATGAGTGTTGAACTTTGTCAAATGCCTTTTCTGCATCAATTGATAAAATCATGTGATTCTTTTGTTTTATTTATGTGGTGGATTCCATTAATTGTTTTTCTAATGTTGAACCATCCTTGCATGCCTGGTATGAATCCCACTTGATCATGGTGAATTATTTTTTTGATATGTTGTTGAATTGTACTGGCTAGAATTTTGTTGAGGATTTTTGCACCCACGTTCATGAGGGATATAGGTCTATAATTTCCTTTTCTTGTGGTGTCTTTACCTGGTTTTGGTATCAGGGATATGGTGGCTTCATAGAATGAATTTGGTAGTATTCCGTCTTTTTCTATGCTCTGAAATACCTTTAGTACGAATGGTATTAACTCTTCTCTGAAAGATTGGTAGAACTCTGCAGTGAAGCTGTATGGACCATGGCTTTTTTTTGTTGGGAGTTTTTTGATTACCTTTTCAATCTCTTCTTTTTTTATGGGTCTATTTAGTTGTTCTACCTCTGTTTGTGTTAGTTTAGGTAGGTGGTGTGTTTCTAGGAATTTATCCATTTCTTCCAGGTTTTCAGATTTGTTAGAGTATAGTTTTTCATAGTAATCTGTTATTCTTTTAATTTCAGTTGGGTCTGTTGTAGTATCGCCCATCTCATTTCTTATTCGGGTTATTTGCTTCCTCTCCTGTTTTTCTTTTGTCAGTTTGGCCAATGGTTTGTGAATTTTGTTGATTTTTTCAGCAAACCAGCTCTTGGTCTTCTTAATTCTTTCAATTGTTTTTCTGTTTCCTATTTCATGTAGTTCTGCTCTAATTTTGATTCTTTGTTTTCTTCTGGTGCCTGTGGGTTTCTTTTGTTCCTTTCTTTCTATTTCTTCAAGTTGTAGGGATAATTCTTTGATTTTCGCCCTTTCTTCTTTTTGGGTGTGTGCATTTATTGATATAAATTGGCCTCTGAGTACCGCTTTTGCTGTGTCCCAAAGGTTCTGATAGGAAGTGTGTTCATTCTCATTGGATTCTCTGAATTTCTTTATTCCATCCTTAATGTCTTCTATAATCCAGTCATTTTTGAGCAGGGTATTGTTCAGTTTCCAAGTGTTTGATTTCATTTCCCTGCTTTTCCTGTTATTGATTTCCACTTTTATGGCCTTATGGTCAGAAGATGCTTTGTAATATTTCAATGTTTTGGATTGTGGTAAGGCTTGCTTTATGACTTAATATGTGGTCTATTCTAGAGAATGTTCCATGTGCACTAGAAAAGAAAGTATACTTGGTTGGTGTTGGGTGGAGTGTTCTGTATATGTCTACGAGGTCAGGTTGGTTGATTGTAGCATTTAGATCTTCCGTGTCTTTAATGAGCTTCTTTCTGGATGTTCCGTCCTTCACCGAAAGTGGTGTGTTGAAGTCTCCTACTATTTTTGTGTCGCTGTCTATCTCACTTTTCAATGCTGACTGAGTTTGTTTTACATATCTTGCAGCCCTGTTATTGGGTGCATAAATATTTAATATAGTTATATTTTCTTGGCGTATTGTCCCTTTAATCATTATATAGTGTCCTTCCTTATCTTTTCTGATGGATTTAACTTTAAATTCTATTTTGTCAGAAATTAATATTGCCACTTCTGCTCTTTTTTGATTGTTGTTTGCTTGATATATTTTTTTCCATTCTTTGAGTTTTAGTTTGTTTGTGTCTCTCAGCCTAAGGTGTGTCTCTTGTAGGCAGCATATAGACGGATCTTTTTTTAAATCCATTCTGGCACTCTCTGTCTCTTTACTGGTGCATTTTGTCCATTTACATTCAGGGTAATTATGGATAAGTACTTTTTTTTTTTAAGTATTTAGTGCTATCATTTTGATGTCTTTTTTTGTGTGTTGACAGTTTCTTTTTCCTACTTGATTTTATGTGCTGAGTAGATTTTCTTAATATTTTGTCCTTTCCTCATATTTGTTGTTGTTGATTTTGTTTCTGCTGAGTCTGTATTTTTCCCTTGTATTTTATTTTGATGAGTAGGATAGTTTATCTCTTTTGTGGCTACCTTATTATTTACCCCTATTTTTCTAAATTTAAATCTGACTTTTATTTCTTTCTATCGCCATACCTCCCTCTCCATATGGAAGGTGTATGATTACATTTCTTAGTCCCTCTTTATTATTTTAATGTTGTCTTCTTTTTTTTTTTTCTTTTATACAATAACATCACTTTTACCCTGTTTTGGGCTTTTTTTTTTTTAATCTTGCTTTGTGTTTTTGGATTTCCCTGTCTGGGTTGACTTCTGATTGCTCTGCCCAGTGTTCTAGTCTTGGGCTGATACCTGATATTATTGATTTTCTAACCAAAGAACTCCCTTTACTATTTCTTGTAGGTTTGGTTTGGTTTTTACGAATTCCCTCAACTTGTGTTTATCTGGAAATGTCTTAATTTCACCTTCATATTTAAGAGACAGTTTTGATGGATATATGATTCTTGGAAGACAATTTTTTTCCTTTAATTTTTGAAATATGACATCCAATTGCCTTCTTGCCTCCATGGTTTCTGCCGAGTAACCCGAGTTTATTGTTATTGGCTTTCCTTTGTAGGTGACATTTCGTTTATCCCTCGCTGCTCTTATAATTCTCTTGTTATCTTTGATTTTGACAAGCTTGATTATAATATGTCTTGGTGCCCCTTTCTTTTAATATCTACCTTATGTGGATTTCGATGAGCACCTTGGATAGATGTCTTCTCATCTTTCACAATATCAGGGACGTTTTCTGCCAACAAATCTTCAACAATTCTCTCTGTATTTTCTGTTATCCCTCCCTGTTCTGGTATGCCAATCACTCGTAGGTTATTTCTCTTGATAGAGTCCTACATGATTCTTAATGTTTCTTCATTTTTTAAAATTGTTTTATCTGATTTTTCTTCAAATATATTAGTGCCAAGTGATTTTATCTTCAAGTTCAGAAATTCTAGCTTCTACCTGCTCAATTCTGCTCCCCTGACTTTCTATTGAGTTTTCTAATTCTGTAATCTTATTGTTAATCTTCTGAATTTCTGATTGCTCTCTGTCTATGGATTTTTCTAGCTTATTAAACTTTTCATTATGTTCCTGAATAATCTTTCTAATTTCTTCCTTTGCTTTATCTGTGTGTTCCTTGGCTTGTTCTGCATATTGCCTCATTTCGTTCCTGATGTCTTGAAGGGTTCTGTATATTGTCTTTTTTATTCTGCATCTGGTAATTCCAGGAATGCACTTTCATCCAGAAGATCCCTGGATTCTTTATTTGGGAGTCTGTTGAGGGGATCATGGTCTGTTTCTTTATGTGACTTGATATCGACTGTTGTCTCCGAACCATCTATAAGTTATTGTATTAGTGTATGCTTGCTTACTGTGTCATAGCTGCTTGCTTTGTTTTGTTTTAGTACACCCCTATGGGTTGCTTGAGTGAGCTAGCTTGATTATTTTCACCTTTGGAGCTCTGGTGTCCTGTTCCCAGCTGGCTAGAGCTGTTATCAGGTATATTAGCCTAGGAGTCCATTGCATTTTCTTGTATGAATTCAGCTCATGTTTCCAGGAAGCTGATATCAAGTGTGTGATACAGGCTCTGTCCCACAGCCTTAGAGGGTAGGAGTGATTGGCGTATATACTGCTATCTGACTGCAGCAGGGAGTCATGCTCTGAACAAGGCAGGGAGCTGAGAACCAACCCCCCAAGTGTCTCTGAGGAAAACGTGTCTCTGTTCCCTAGAGCGTGCTGGTGGATGGGCTCTGCAGATGGACCATGGGCACCCAAAATTTTTGTTGTAAGGGCTGGGAGGTGCCAGTTATCTTTGCACCCCGTCACCGGTGGCTGAGTGACCTGAATGGAGCTACCAGTCCTTAGGTCCCTGATCTGGGTAGGTGAGGACCTTGTTTAATAGGCAAAGCGATGTCAAACATCAAACACCTACCTCTCCACCACACAGCTGAAATGGTTGAAGTCTGCCAACAAGGGCCTATTCTCCCGAAATAGGCCTACACAGTTCCATGCAGAAGGGAAGGGTGCTGAAGGTCCACGGACGGTTTATGCCTGGACAGGAGCCGCTTCTGTCCTGAGCTCTCCCAGTTACTGGAGCTAGCAAATTATCTTTTCCCCCCAGTTACAAATTTTTTCCTTCCCCGAGGCCAGGAGGATGGGTCTATGTGCTCATCAGGGTCTATCTCAGGCCCAGGGATTCAACCGATGAAGTTGGCTTGGGGGTGGGGATGGGCATGGTATAATATACGCAAGTACTTAGCTTTTGCCGAGAGCGCCCTTCTCTTCAGGTTCCAGAGGTGTGAGTGGGCTGTGTGGCTGGCTGCTTCTCCCTGAGGAAACTGTGGCGGAACGCTAGTACCAGCCCGCCACCGCTGCCGCCACCACCGCTCTAGGAGTGGTGCCTGAAGGCTCCCTGCCATTCAGGTCCGGTAACTCCTCTCCACTTCTGAACAGCCTCTTCCTCCCCCTGCCCCTCAGTTCATTGTCTAAGCTTGACTTTGATGCTCAGGGCTCCCAGCTTGTCACAAATATACTCGTTTCACTTGTTTTTTCAGAACTTTGTTATAAGGAGGGTTCGACAGAAGTGTCTGTCTATTCCACCATCTTGGCTCTGCCTCCTGCAGGTTCTTTTTACCCTTTTGATAAAGTCTTTTGATAAGCATAAGTATTTAATTTTTAGGAGGTCCTAGCTATCTAGTTTATCTTCTGTTGTTCATGCATTTTTAGTTATGTTTAATAGTTTATTTATGCCAAAAAATTAGGCCCCCTAGCTTTGCCCCTGTGTTATCTTCCAGGAGTTTTATAGTTTTAGTTTTAATATTTAGGGCTTTAATCTATTTTAAGTCAGTTTTTGTGTGTTGTGCGTGGTTTGGATCCTTGTCATAGTTATCCAGTGCTGCGGTAACAGAAATACCACAAGTGGATGGCTTTAACAAACAGAAATTTATTCTGTCACAGCTCAGGAGGCTAGAAGTCTGAATTTGGGACACTCTTTCCAGGGAACGTCTTTCTCTCTCTGTCAGTCCTGGGGTAAGGTCCTTGCCATCAATCTTCCCCTAGTCTAGGAGAGTCTCAGCACAGGGACCTGGGGTCCAAAGGACATGCTTCACTCCCTGCTTCTTTCTTGGTGGCATGAGATCCCTCTCATCTCTGCTCGATTGTCTCATTTATGTCTCAAAAGAGATTGACTAAAAATACAACCTAATCCTGTAGATTGAGTCCTGCCTCATTAACATAACTGCCTCTAATCCTGCCTATCAACATCATAGAGGTTAGGATTTACAACACATAGGATAATCACATCAGATCACAAAATCGTGGACAATCACTCAATACTGGGAATCATCGCCTAGCCAAACTGACACATTTTTGAGGGATATAATTCAATCCATAACAGATTCTGTTTCATTTTTCTCCTAATGGATATCCAGCTTTGGTGGCGCCATTTGTTAAAGAGATTGTCTCTTCCCCATTGAATGTATTTTGACCCTCTGTTGAAGACTAGTTGTCTGTAGATGGTTGGATTTACTTCTGGGTTCTCAGTTCTGCTCCATTGGTCTATGTATCTGTCATTGTACCAGCACCAGGCTGTTTTGATTGCTATAGCTGTATAGTAAGTTCTGAGATCAGGAAGTGTAAGGCCTCCAACTTTGTTCTTCTTCTTCAATGTTGCTTTAGCTATTTCGGGCCTTTTTCCTTCCCATATGATGTTGGAGATTAGTTTTTCTATTTCACTAAAGAATTTTGTTGTAATTTAGATCAGGATTGCATTATATTTATAGATTGCTTTGGGTAGTATTGATATTTTCGCAATGTTAAGTCTTCTAGTCCATGAGCATGGTATGTTTTTCCATTTGTGTAAATCTCTTTTGATTTCTTGCAGTACTGTTGTGTAGTTTTCCTTGTATAAGTCTTTCATGTTCCTGGTTAGATTTATTCCTAGGTATTTTATCTTTTAGGGGGCTATTGTAAATGATACTATTTTCCTGATTTCCTTTTAGGAGTTCTCCTTGTTAGTGTAGAGGAATCCAACTGATTTCTGTGTTGATCTTGGACCCTGCCACTTTGCTGAACCGTTTTATTAGTTCTAGTAACTTTCTTGTGGAGTCTGTGGGATTTTCTGTGTATAGGATCATGTCATCTGTGAATAGGGATTAGTTTTACTTCTTCCTTACCAATTTGGATACCGTTTATTTTCCTTTCTTGCCTTATTGCTCTAGCTAGGACTTCCAGTACCATATTGAAGTAAAAGTGGTGATAACGGGCATCTTTGTCTCGTTCCTGTTCTCAGGGGGAATGCTTTTAATCTCTCTCCATTGAAAATAATATTGGCAGTTGGTGTCACGGATTGAATTGTGTCCCCCAAAAATATGTGTCAACTTGGTTAGGCCATGATTCCCAGTATTGTGTGATCGTCTTCCTTTTTGTGATTGTAATTTTATGTTAAAGAGGATTAGAGTGGGATTGTTACACCCTTACTAAGGTCACATCCCTGATCCAATGTAAAGGGAGTTTCCCTGGGGTGTGGCCTGCACCACTTTTTATCTTACAAGAGATAAAAGGAAAGGGAAGTGACTAGAGAGTGGGGGATCTCATACCACCAAGAAAGCACTGCTGGGAGCAGAGCATGTCCTTTGGACCTGGGGTTCCTGTGCAGAGAAGCTCCTAGTTTAGGGGAAGACTGATGACAAGGACCTCCCTCTAGAGCCAAAAGAGAAAGCCCTCCCCTGGAGCTGACACCCTGAATTTGGACTTCTAGCCTACTAGACTGTGAGAGAATAAATTTCTCTTGTTGAAGCTATCCACTTGTATTTCTGTTATACCAGCACTACTTGACTAAAACAGTTGGTTTTGCCTATATGCCCTTAATTATCTTGAGGAATTTCCCTTCTATTCCTATTTTTCTGAGTTTTTATCATGAAAAGGTGTTGGCCGTTATCAAATGCCTTTTCTGCATTGATTGAGATGATCATGTGATTCTTTTCCTTTGTTTTATTTATGTGGTGAATTATGCTGATTGATTTTCCAATGTTAAACCATCCTTGCACAGCTGGTATGAATCCCACCTGATCATGATGTATATATTTTTGATATGCTGTTGTATTCTGTTGGCTAGAAATTTGTTGAGCATAGGATTTTCAATGGCTGATTTTTCAGAAGCAGATTGCCAGGTCTTTCTTCTGAGATGCCTCTGGATGAACTGGAACCTCCAACCTTTTGGTTATCAGCCAAGTGCACTAACCATTTGCACTACCCAGGGACCCCATAGAAGGGCAGAGGGACACCATTAAAAATGGGTTTTGGAGGCCAAGGGGGTGAGCAGGAAATTGAGGGTGTTTTTGCTTGGGGGCTTCTTTCAATTCAACAAATGCTTGTTGAAGGCCTGCTATGTGCTATCACAGCAGAAAAAAACAATTATGGGGGAATTCAAAGAAGAACAAGGCACTTTCTCTGACCTCAAGACGCTAACAGTTTAATAAATACAATAATATAGTAAATAGGAAGAAGACCAACCAGCACCAGTTACCAGAGAGTCGATTCTGACTCATGGAGACTACATGTGCGTCAGAATAGAATTGTGCTCTATAAGGTTTTAAATGGCTATTTTCAGAAGCAGATCACAGGCTTTTCTTCTGAGGCATTTCTGGGTGGGCAAATCTCCAGCCTCTTCTATAGTAGCCAAGTGCGTTAATTGTTTGTACCACACAGGGACTACAGGAATAAAACAACCATAATACAATATAAAAAGTCCAAGTTCCAAATTTCAATTAATCAGTTAAATTCAACCAACATTTTACTACATACCTCCTATATGCACTGCTCTATGTTAGATGCTGGGTTATAGGGATGAGAGCGAGGCATGGTGTCCACATGCACGTCCATGTGCAGGGACAATGGAGACAATGGAGGTAAACAATGGGTGTGCAGGGCCAGAGTGCATGAAGCAGAGGATGAAGGACATTTCTGGAGGGTCTGAACAGCATTCAGAGGAGCAGGGATGACTAGGAGGAAAGTGTTCTCCATCAAGGACAGAGCATGGGCCCTGGCATAAAGGTGAGACACTGTAGGCCACGTCCAGAGAACTGCCTATAGCTCATTACTCCTGAAACTTGGATTTGGAGTGGAGTGGAGACTGGGGTTTTGAACTGATTCATTTTGGCTTGAACCCCTGCTGAAAATTTGCATTTCTAGCAAGTTCCCAGGAAGCTATACTTAAGAATCACCTGTGGGGCTCTTGTTAAAATGTAGATTCTGGTTCAGTATATCTGGGGTGGAAATGCAAATTCTCAGCAGGGTTGAACTGGAACTAACCGGTTCAAAGCCCTGGTGGAGACTGCATAGGAAAGTAAAGGCAAGGGACAAGCAGGATTCAGGTTGCAGAGGGCCTTAGGAAGGGACTGGATTTTATCCTTGGGCAATGGAGTCTTCAAAGTCTTGTTGGTTTTCCTAGAAGAAGCCCTTTATTATTTATTTATTTTTTTTGGCTGTAAAAATATATACAACAAAACATTTGTCAATTCA
Source organism: Loxodonta africana (assembly GCF_030014295.1). NCBI lineage: Eukaryota > Metazoa > Chordata > Mammalia > Proboscidea > Elephantidae > Loxodonta > Loxodonta africana. Next base: position 74,050,717 of record NC_087358.1, read on the forward strand.
ACATTTTTCTTGTGTACAATTCAGTAACACTAGTTACATCAGTGATGTTGTGCAGCCATCACCGACGTCCATTACCAAATTTGCCATCACCATAAACAGAAACTCAATGTTTCCTAAACCACACTTCCTGCTTCTTCCTGTCCCCCTCCCACCTGTCCCTGGTAACCAATAATAAACTTCAATCTCTATACATTTGCCTATTTCACATAAGTGAGATCATGCAATATTTGTCCCTTTGCAATTGACTTACATTACTCAGCATAATGTTTTCAAGGTTTACCCATTTTATAGCTCTTCTCTTTATGGCTGAGTAATATCCCATTTTATATATGTTGTTGTTGTTAGGTGCTGTCAGTTGACTTGACCCATAGTGGCACTATGTATAACAGAACAAAACACTGCCCAGTCCTGCACCATCCTTACAATCGTTGCTATGTTTGAGCTCACTGTTGCAGCCACTGTGTCAATCTCATCAACGGTCTTCTTCTGTTTTGCTGACCTATTTTACCAGGCGTGATGTTCTTCTTCAGGGACTGATCTCTCCTAATAACATGTCCAAAGTATGTGAGATGAAGTCTTGGCATCCTTGCTTTTAAGGAGCATTCTGGCTGTACTTCTTCCAAGAGAGATTTGTTTGTTCTTCTGGCAGTCCATGGTATATTCAATATTTTTCTCCAATACCATAATTCAAAGGCACCAATTCTTCTTTGGTCTTCCTTATTCATTGTCCAGCTTTTTATTTTAGCCTGTTGCCATCGAGTCGATTCTGAATCATAGTGACCCTAGACAGAGTAGAACTGCCCCATAGAGTTTCCAAGGAGCCCCTGGTGGATTTGAACTGCCAATCTTTTGGTTAGCAGCCTAACTCTTAACCTCTACACCACCAGGGTTTCTGTTTTTTATTTTACAGATATGTATATATATACGTATACATACATATGTCTATTCACTGGAGCCCTCATGGCGAAGTGGTTAAGAGCTTAGGCTGCTAACCAAAAGGTCAGCAGTTTGAATCCACCAGGTGCTCCTTGGAAGCCCTATGGGGCCCTTCTACTCTGTCCTATAGGGTTACTATGAGTCAGAATTGACTAGACAGCACAACACACACACATATATATATACACCACATTTTATTTATCCATTCATTGATGGACGTTTAGGTTGTTTCCACCTTTTGGCTGTTGTAAACAGTGCTACAGTGGACACTGGTGTACATGTGTCTGTTTGCATACTGCTTTCAGGTCTCTTGGGTATATACGTAGGAATATGGTTATATGGTAGTTCTAGGAGTCCCACAGTGGCACAAATGTGTAAGTGCTAGCCTACTAACTGAAAAGTTGGCCATTCAAACCCACCCAGAGGTGCCTGAGAAGTAAGCCCTGGCAAACTGCTTCCGAAAGATCACAGCCATTGAAAACACCATGGAGCACAGTTCTACCCTGCACACATGGTATCACCATGAGTTGGAATTGGCTTGACAGCAAGTAACAACATAGCCATTCTATATTTAACTTTTGAGGAACTGTCAAACTGTTTTCCAACAATGGATATGCCATTCTGCATTCCCACCAGCAATGGACGAGGGTTCCAATTTCTCCACATCCTGGCCAACCTCTTCAAAGGTTTTCAGGCAGGTCTGCTATGTTGCAACAGTGATTTAGAAACACCCCCACGACTACAGTGTGGAGGTGAATGGGAGAGGGTAATGACAACCTAGACTGGAGAGATCAGCGAGCGGTTCAGGCATGCTGGCCTGAACTGACCCTGGTCAAGGAGGTAGAGCAAGAGGATGGTGTCAAGAAATGTTAGGGATATTAAATGGTAAGTCTTGATGGTTGATTAAAAGTCTAGTAAGGGAAGAGGCGGGGCCAAGATGGCGGACTAGGTAGACGCTACCTCGGATCCCTCTTGCAACAAAGACTCGGAAAAACAAGTGAATCGAGCACATACATAACAATCTACAAACCCTGAACAACAAACACAGATTTAGAGAGGGAGAAGGAAAAAATACGGGGAAGCAGCAACTGTTTTCGGAGCCTGGAGCCAGCGTCCCAGTCAGGTAACCTTGGCGCCGGGCTTAGGTCTGGGCCCAGGGGAGCTGAACTCTAAATCTTCTGACGGAGCAAACAGGGGGCACAGCCCTACCCCCCTGAACTCACCCCGGGAGGGGGCCCAGCCGGTCGTACGGGCGGCATGGTGATGCGGCTGGTGGGAGAAGTCCCTGGTAGGCAGTGACTGGTTTTGGAGCCAGGAGTGCAGCGTCCCAGCTGGGGAACCTTGGCGCAGGGCTTTTGACTGGGTGCTGTCACGTAGCAAGCACGGGGCGCAGCCCTACTCCCCTGAACTAACCCCGGGAGGGGGGCCAGCCAGTCCGTGGGGGCAGCGCGAGGACACGGCTGGCGGGAGAAGTCCCCGGGAGGCAACGACTGATTTTGGAGCTGGGAGTGCAGTGTCCCAGCAGGGGAACCTTGATGCTGGGCTTTGGACTGGCAGCGGAGGCTCTGACCGCGGCTTCAGCGGGCCAGACCCTCGGGGGCAATCTCCACACAGCCAGCACACGTAGGCGACACGCCCCTTGGGAATCTCAGATAAAATAGTCATTCCAAGCAAGATAAGCAACTTTGGCTACATTCCGAGGTGCTACTCTCCTATTTCTATGAACCCTCCTCCACCTTTCCCAGGCGGCTTCATTAACATTGGAATTTCCTGAGCCAGAGGGAGAAGGCTCCAGCTCCGCGGCGGCTTTGCTTCCCCCCCCCCCTTTTTTTTTTTTGTTTATGGTCTTTTCATAACCCATTCTTCCAGCCTGAGAGAAGAAACCACAAAAAACCCAGGGACCAAAAATCCATACCAAATTGGACTAAAAACACAGAACCAGCTACAGCCAAGCATATATGATCCAAATCCTGGGCTTTCATCCTTACAGGGAACAAGGTGGCGGTTATAATCCAAAGGCAGTTCTGATAGGGATCTGACTGCATTTTTTTTTAAGCGGATTTTCTGGAAAAACAAGTTTCCCAGGTCTGATATCTCTGCTTATACAACAGAGCCCTAACTGACCCACAACAGGGAACTGAGGGTTGAAGCTCCCCCCAGACCACCTAGCCTCTTGCCTTAGGGGTTCTAAGGAGGGTGACACCTACCAATCAGTAGAGGTACTTGCATTGGGGGCCTAAGGTACAGCTGCAGTGCCCTCCCACCAAGGTGCTATAGGAATAGAGACACACCTACCTCACTGACACTTGGGGGAAGCCTGTCAGCATCCTGCCCCCCCCTGGAGTGTGAACCCCAGCTGCTAATAGAATCTGGTGCACACAACTATCACCACTACTTCTTGAGGTGGATAGGTGTTAGGGTACAGCACACACTTGATGACCCAAAATCAGATTCTACTCAAGAATAGTGAATGGACTCTTAGGCATATACATCTGGCAACAGCCCAAGCCAGCTGGTAATAGGTCATAAGTAAGTCAAGGGTTACAACAAACAAGACAGCACAATCTAGTAGCCCATCCACGTATATTGAAAGGAAACAAAACAAGATAAGACTCAGTGAGCAATTATAGAATAAATCACTACTATATCTTAGTGATGGCTCGGAGACAGCACTCGATATCAAACCACATAAAGAAGCAGACCATGACAGCTTCTACAACCCCTCAAACAAAAGAATCAAAATCTTTCCCAAATGAAGATACAATCCTGGAGTTATCAGATACAGAATATTAAAAACTAATTTACAGAATGCTTCAAGACATCAGGGATGACCTCAGAAATGAAATAAGGCAAACTGCAGAAAAACCCAAGGAACACACTGATAAAACAGTTGAAGAACTCAAAAAGATTATTTAAGAACATAGTGGAAAAATTAATAAGTTGCAAGAATCCATAGAGAGACAGTATGTAGAAATCCAAAAGATTGACAATAAAATTACAGAATTAGACAACGCAATAGGAAGTCAGAGGAGCAGACTCGAGCAATTAGAATGCAGAGTGGGAAATCTGGAGGACCAGGGAATTAACACCAACATAGCTGAAAAAAAATCAGATAAAAGAATTAAAAAAAAATGAAGAAACCCTAAGAATCATGTGGGACTCTATCAAGAAGGATAACTTGCGTGTGATTGGACTCCCAGAACAGGGAGGGAGGACAGAAAACACAGAGAAAATAGTTGAAGATCTGCTGACAGAAAACTTCCCTGACATCATGAAAGACGAAAGGATATCTATCCAAGATGCTCATCGAACCCCATTTAAGATTGATCCAAAAAGAAAAACACCAAGACATATTATCATCAAACTTGCCAAAAGCAAAGATAAAGAGAAAATTTTAAAAGCAGCCAGGGAGAAAAGAAAGGTCTCCTTCAAGGAAGAATCAATAAGAATAAGTTCAGACTACTCAGCAGAAATGATGCAGGCAAGAAGGCAATGGGATGACATATACAGAGCACTGAAGGAGAAAACCTGCCAGAAAAGGATCATATATCCAGCAAAACTCTCTCTGAAATATGAAGGTGAAATTAAGATATTTACAGATAAACACAAGCTTAGAGAATTTGCAAAAACCAAACCAAAGCTACAAGAAATACTAAAGGAAATTGTTTGGTCAGAAAACCAATAATATCAGATACCAGCACAACACAAGGTCACAGAACAGAACATCCTGATATCAACTCAAGTAGGGAAATCACGAAAACAAATTAAGATTAATTTAAAAAAAAAATGCTCAAAACAGGGAACCATTGAAGTCAATATGTAAAAGATCACAATAATCAAAAAGAGGGACTAAATACAGGTGGCATAGAACTGCCATATGGAGAGGGATACAAGGTGATATAGGATAACACAAGTTAGGTTTTTACTTAGAAAAATAGGGGTAAATATTAAGGTAACCACAAAGAGGTATAACAACTCCATAACTCAAAATAAAAGCCAAGAAAAACGTAACGACTCAACAAACATAAAGTCAAATACTATGAAAATGAAGATCTCACAATTTACAAAGAAAAACGTCTCAGCACAAAAAAGTAAGTGGAAAAATGAAATTGTCAACAACACACATAAAAAGGCATCAAAATGACAACACTAAACACTTACTTATCTATAATTACGCTGAACGTAAATGGACTAAATGCACCAATAAAGAGACAGAGAGTCTCGGACTGGATAAAGAAACACGATCCGTCTATATGCTGCCTACAAGAGACACACCTTAGACTTAGAGACACAAACAAACTAAAACTCAAAGGATGGAAAAAAATATATCAAGCAAACAATAAGCAAAAAAGAAGAGGAGTAGCAATATTAATTTCTGACAAAATAGACTTTAAACTTAAATCCACCACAAAGGATAAGGAACGACACTACATAATGATAAAAGGGACAATTGATCAGGAAGATATAAACATATTAAATATTTATGCACCCAGTGACAGGGCTGCAAGATACATAAATCAAATTTTAACAGAACTGAAAAGTGAGATAGACACCTCCACAATTATAGGAGGAGACTTCAACACACCACTTTCGGAGAAGGACAGGACATCCGGTAAGAAGCTCAATAGAGACATGGAAGACCTAATTACAACAATCAACCAACTTGACCTCATTGACTTATACAGAACTCTCCACCGAACTGCTGAAAGTATACTTTTTTTTCTAGCGCTCATGGAACATTCTCTAGAATAGACCACATATTCGGTCATAAAACAAACCTTTGCAGAATCCAAAACATCGAAATACTACAAAGCATCTTCTCAGACCACAAGGCAATAAAAGTAGAAATCAATAACAGAAAAACTAGGGAAAAGAAATCAAATACTTGGAAACTGAACAATACCCTGCTGAAAAAAGACTGGGTTATAGAAGACATCAAGGAGGGAATAAGGAAATTCATAGAATGCAACGAGAATGAAAATACTTCCTATCAAAACCTCTGGGACACAGCAAAAGCAGTGCTCAGAGGCCAATTTATATCCATAAATGCACACATACAAAAAAGAAGAAAGAGCCAAAATCAGAGAACTGTCCCTACAACTTGAATAGAAAGTGAGCAACAAAACAATCCATCAGGCACCAGAAGAAAACAAATAATAAAAATTAGAGCTGAACTAAATGAATTAGAGAACAGAAAAACAATTGAAAGAATTAACAAAGCCAAAAGCTGGTTCTTTGAAAAAATTAACAAAATTGATAAACCATTGGCTAGACCGACTAAAGAAATACAGGAGAGGAAACAAATAGCCCGAATAAGAAACGAGAAGGGCCACATCACAACAGACCCAACTGAAATTAAAAGAATCATATCAGATTATTACGAAAAATTGTACTCTAACAAATTTGCAAACCTAGAAGAAATGGATGAATTCCTGGAAAAACACTACCTGCTTAAACTAACACATTCAGAAGTAGAACAACTAAATAGACCCATAACAAAAAAAGAGATTGAAACAGTAATCAAAAAACTCCCAACAAAAAAAAGCCCTGGCCCGGTCGGCTTCACTGCAGAGTTCTACGAAACTTTCAGAGAAGAGTTAACACCACTACTATGAAAGGTATTTCAAAGCATAGAAAATGACGGAATACTACCTAACTCATTCTATGAAGCCACCATCTCCCTGATACCAAAACCAGGTAAAGACATCACAAAAAAAGAAAATTACAGACCTATATCCCTCATGAACATTGATGCAAAAATCCTCAACAAAATTCTAGCCAATAGAATTCAACAACATATCAAAAAAATAATTCACCACGACCAAGAGGGTTTTATACCAGGTATGCAAGGCTGGTTTAATATTAGAAAAACCATTAATGTAATCCACCACATAAATAAAAAAAAAGAGAAAACCCACATGATCTTATCAATTGATGCAGAAAAGGCATTTGACAAAGTCCAACACCCATTCATGATAAAAACTCTCACCAAAATAGGAATTGAAGGAAAATTCCTCAACATAATAAAGGGCAAATTTTTTATGCAAAGCCAACAGCCAACATTACTCTAAATGGAGAGAGCCTGAAAGCATTTCCCTTGAGAATGGGAACCACACAAGGATGCCCTTTATCACCGCTCTTATTCAACATTGCGCTAGAGGTCCTAGCCAGAGCAATTAGGCTAGACAAAGAAATAAAGGGCATCCGGATTGGCAAGGAGGAAGTAAAATTATCTCTATTTGCAGATGACATGATCTTATACACAGAAAACCCTAAGGAATCCTCCAGAAAACTACTGAAACTAATAGAAGAGTTTGGCAGAGTCTCAGGTTATAAGATAAACATACAAAGATCACTTGGATTCCTCTACATCAACAAAAAGAACATCGAAGAGGAAATAACCAAATCAATACCATTCACAGTAGCCCCCAAGAAGATGAAATACTTAGGAATAAATCTTACCAATGATGTAAAAGACTTATACAAAGAAAACTACAAAGCTCTACTACAAGAAATTAAAAAGGACATACTTAAGTGGAAAAACATATCTTACTCATGGATAAGAAGACTTAACATAATAAAAATGTCTATTCTACCAAAAGCCATCTATACATACAATGCACTTCCGATCCAAATTCCAATGTCATTTTTTTAAGGTGATAGAGAAACAAATAACCAACTTGATATGGAAGGGAAAGAAGCCTCGGATAAGTAAAGCATTACTGAAAAAGAAGAAGAAAGTGGGAGGCCTCACTCTACCTGATTTCAGAATCTATTATACAGCCATGGTAGTCAAAACAGCCTAGTACTGGTACAACAACAGGCACATAGACCAGTGGAACAGAATTGAGAACCCAGATATAAATCCATGCACATATGAGCAGCTGATATTTGACAAAGGCCCAGTGTCAGTTAATTGGGGAAAAGATAGACTTTTTAACAAATGGTGCTGGCATAACTGGATAGCCATTTGCAAAAAAATGAAACAGGACCCATACCTCACACCAAGCACAAAAACTAACTCCAAGTGGATCAAAGACCTAAACATAAAGACTAAAACAATAAAGATCATGGAAGAAAAAATAGGGACAACCTTAGGAGCCCTAATACAAGGCATAAACAGAATACAAAACATTACCAAAAATGATGAAGAGAAACCAGATAACTGGGAGCTCCTAAAAATCAAACACCAATGCTCATCTAAAGACTTCACCAAAAGAGTAAAAAGACCACCTACAGACTGGGAAAGAATTTTCAGCTATGACATCTCAGACCAGCGCCTGATCTCTAAAATCTATATGATTCTGTTAAAACTCAACCACACAAAGACAAACAACCCAATCACAAGTGGGCAAAGGATATGAACACACACTTCACTAAAGAAGATATTCAGGCAGCTAACAGATACATGAGAAAATGCTCTCGATCATTAGCCATTAGAGAAATGCAAATTAAAACCACGATGAGATTCCATCTCACTCCAACAAGGCTGGCATTAATCCAAAAAACACAAAATAATAAATGTTGGAGAGGCTGCGGAGAGATTAGAACTCTTATACACTGCTGGTGGGAATGTAAAATGGTACAACCACTTTGGAAATCTATCTAGCGTTATCTTAAACAGTTAGAAATAGAACTACCATACAACCCAGAAATCCCACTCCTCGCAATATACCCTAGAGATACAAGAGCCTTCACACAAACAGATATATGCACACCCATGTTTATTGCAGCTCTGTTTACAATAGCAAAAAGCTGGAAGCAACCAAGGTGTCCATCAACGGATGAATGGGTAAATAAATTGTGGTATATTCACACAATGGAATACTACGCATCGATAAAGAACAGTGACGAATCTGTGAAACATTTCATAACATGGAGGAACCTGGAAGGCATTATGCTGAGCGAAATGAGTCAGAGGCAAAAGGACAAATATTGTATAAGACCACTATTATAAGATCTTGAGAAATAGTATAAACTGAGAAGAACACATACGTTTGTGGTTACGAGGGAGGGAGGGAGGGAGAGGGTTTTTTTACTGATTAATTAGTAGATAAGAACTGCTTTAGGTGAAGGGAAGGACAACACTCAATACATGGAAGACCAGCTCAATTGGACTGGACCAAAAGCAAAGAAGTTTCTGGGATAAACTGAATGCTTCAAAGGTCAGCGGAGCAAGGGCGGTGGGTTGGGGACCATGGTTCTAAGTCAATTGGCAAAATAATTCTATTATGAAAACATTCTGCATCCCACTTGGAAATGTGGTGTCTGGGGTCTTAAATGCTAACAAGCGGCCATCTAAGATGCATCAATTGGTCTCAACCCACCTGGAGCAAAGAAGAATGAAGAACACCAAGGTCACACGACAACTAAGAGCCCAAGAGACAGAAAGGGCCACATGAACCAGAGACCTACATCATCCTGAGACCAGAAGAACTAGTTGGTGCCGGGCCACAAACGATGACTGCCCTGACAGGGAGCACAACAGAGAACCCCTGAGGGAGCAGGAGATCAGTGGGATGCAGACCCCCAAATCTCATAAAAAGACCAGACTTAATGATCTGACTGAGACTAGAGGAATCTCGGCGGTCATGGTCCCCAAACCTTCTGTTGGCACAGGACAGGAACCATCCCTGAAGACAACTCATCAGACATGAAAGGGACTGGACAGTGGGTAGGAGAGAGATGCTGATGAAGAGTGAGCTAATTATATCAGGTGGACACTTGAGACTGTGTTGGCATCTCCTGTCTGGAGGGGGGATGGGAGGATAGAGGGAGTTGGAAGCTGGCAAAATTGTCACGAAAGGAGAGACTGGAAGGGCTGACTCATTAGGGGGAGAGCAAGTGGGAGTACGGAGTAAGATGTATATAAACTTATATGTGACAGTCTGACTTGATTTGTAAACGTTCATTTGAAGCTCAATTAAAGTTAAAAAAAAAAAAAAAAGAAAGAAGCGAGCAGAGAGACAGGAGTCCTCATATCACTAAGAAGGCAATGCTACGAGCAGAGCAAATCCTTTGGACCTGCGGTTCCTGCACTGAGATGCTCCCAGACCAAGGGAAGATTGATGACAAGGACCTTCCTCCAGAGCTGACAGAGAGAGGAAGCCTTCCCATGGAGCCGATGCTCTGAGTTTGGACTTGTAGCCTACTAGACTGTGAGAGAATAAATTTCTCTTTGTAAAGCCCAAAAAAAAAAAAAAAGTCTAGTAAGGGAGAGGAAGGAGGCAAGGATGAGCTCCAGGTTTCTGGTTTGTGTGGCTGGGTGGCTGGTGATGCCACCAACTGGCCACAGCACAACCACCATAATTCACTATGCAGGTACACGTAACCATCTACCTGCCCTTCTTACCATCTCACTATGCAGGTACACATAACCACTACCTGACATTCTTACCCTCTCTTCACGATGCAGGTACATGTAACCAGCTACCTGTCCTCACCATCTCTTCACTATGCAGGTACACATAACCAGCTACCTGTCCTTCTTACCATCTCTTTGCTATGCAGGTACATGTAACCAGCTACCTGTCCTTCACCATCTCTTCACTATGCACATACACGTAACCACCTACCTGTCCTTCTGATTTTCTCTTCACTATGCAGGTACACGGAACCAGCTACCTGTCCTTCATCTCTTCACAATGTAGGTACAGGTAACCAGCTAACTGTCCTTCTTACCATCTCTTCAGTATGCAGATACACATAATCAGCTACCTGTCCTTCCTTCCATCTCTTCACTATGCAGGAACACGTAACCAGCTACCTCTCCTTCACCATCTCTTCACTATGCAGGAACACGTAACCAACTACTTGTCCTTCTTCCCCCGATTCCTACTCCCAAGTCAAAAAATGAAAAAAGAGGAAGTCCCAGAAAAACTCCTGAAAAACCTCACATTGTTCCACAGCGTGGTAGCAAGGATCACTGAATGAAGCCAGGCCCTGGATGTTTCTTCCAGAAAGCACAAAATAGAAACAAATTCCCTTACTATGTACACACACCCTGTATCTGCCTACATTGAGCTCTTCCCTGCATTCTAACCACTTTTCCGTATCCAGTTCTTTTTCTTATTGCTTGACCCACCTTTGTCCTTACCAGAACGTTTGTGAATTTTTCTGATATCTGATACCTCAGCTACATAATGTTTGGTAATCTCTCTATCCCTTTTTCCCTTCTTTCCTCTCTTCCTTCAATGCTGTCTCCCTCCGTCCCTACCTCCCTTCCTTCCTTTCTTCCTTCCATCCACTTTTATTTTGTGTGAAATAGAATGCATTTACTGGAGTACACAAAGCATACATTTACAGCCTAACACATTTTTACAACAAACACACTTGTAACCACCCGAAACAAAGAAGTAGACTATTGTGGGGCCCTCACAACCCTTCTCATGTACTCACCTAATTACACCCATTAGTACCCACACCCCCACAAGCAAGTAACCACTATGCTGACTTAAAGGAGTCCCCTCCTTTCTTTTCTTTTTTGTGTTATCACCTTATTATATTTTTTTATATAATTTTAATTTTGCCTGTTTTGGAACTTTACTCTTCAAATTTTGCTTCTTTCTTTCAACAAGATTTATTCGTGTTGTTGCATGAAGCTATGCTGTCCATTGTATGAATATACCACCATTGTTTAAATGCATTCTACTCTGATAGTCATTGGATTGTTTCTAGTTTTGAGTTCTCATGAACAGAGCTGCTTGAACATTCTTGTAAAGGTATCCTGGTCACAATTCATAAGCTTCTTTAGGGTGTACCTGGGAGTGGGACTGGATGGGAGGTGTCTTCAGTATTACTTGATATTGGGTGAGAGTCCCTCTTGCTTCCCATCCTCACCCACATTTGGTATTGTCTCTCAACCTTTTTCTTTTAAACCTCTGTTTTTAAAATAGATTCTTCTACTAAGACAGAATCCCCTTGGTCAGGTCACTCTGTTTCCCGGGTGACTTGCGTATTAGTTTCCCAGGGCCATGTAACAAATATCACAAAGTGGATGGCTTATAAGAACAGAAATATGTTGTCTCACAGTTCCGGAGGCTAGAAGTCTGAATTTAGGATGTCATCAGGGCCATGTTCTCTTTGCTTCTCTCCCAGCTTCTGGCAGTTTAAGGTGTTTCTTGAACCGGAGATGCATCTTCACATGGCTGTCTTTCCTCCATATATGTCTGTCTTTGTGCTTTTTCTCCTCTTTTATAGGGACATCAGTCATGTATGATTAGGATCCACCCTACTCCTGTATGACCTCATGTTACTGATAACATCTTCAAAGACCCTGTTTCCAACAAAGTCATGTTCTCAGGTACAAGGGGTTAGGACTTCAAAGTAAATTTTTGGGAGACACAATACAATTCATAACAACGTGTGACAGAAGACATTCACATGTGTGGCACTCTACTGAGAGCATGTCCATAAGATTATGAGCAATTCCCAGGTGAGATTGCCAAAACCTGAAATTACTTCTGACTGATGTAAAAATAATAATAATGATTTTTGGGTTTTATAACTTTATTATTGAGAAAAACAAAACAATTTTTACATGATTGTCACATTTAAGTGTTTTGATACCCCTGCTGTCTTTGTTGCCTGAGAACCTATGTTGTTAGCAACCTCAAGCTTGAATGTATTGACCATCTCTTCACCCCAAAGCCATGACCACCCAACATGTTTCTCTACCAAAGCCTGTCCCTCACAAACACTACCAACAGGGCAAAGATATCAATAATTTTCTCTAATCAAATGGTATAGACCCAGTGGCTTTCCCCCCAGCACGTGGTACTCATGAACATGTTCTCTTTGGTGCCCCCACAGGGTTTGACCAGGTGACCTGGACTTGGCCAACAGCCCGTCCTCCATCATGGCCACTCCAGCATTCTGGCTGCCTAGGAAGATGTTTCCCTTCAAGGTGAGCAAATGGATGGGGTTTGCTTGTTTCCGGTCACTAGTGGTCTCTTCTCCCAACATTCGCCGGAAGAAACTAATCCACAAACTGCAGGAGGAAAAGGCTTTTCGGGATGAGATGAAAATTTTCCGTGAGAAAATAGAAGACTTCAGGGAAGAGATGTGGAGTTTCCGAGGCAAGATCCGTGCTTTCCGAGGCCAGATCTTGGGCTTTTGGGAAGGGGAGAGACCTTTCTGGGAAGAGGAGAAAACCTTCTGGAAAGAAGAAAAGACTTTCTGGGAAATGGAAAAATCTTTCCGGGAAGAAGAGAAAACCTTTTGGAAAAAATACCGCACCTTCTGGAAGGAAGATAAGGCTTTCTGGAAAGAGGACAGTGCCCTATGGGAAAGAGACCGGAACCTTTTCCAGGAGGACAAGGCCCTGTGGGAAGAAGAAAAAGCCCTGTGGGTAGAGGAAAGAGCCCTCCTTGAGGAGGAGAAGGCCCTGTGGGAAGATAAGAAGTCCCTCTGGGAGGAAGAGAACGCCCTTTGGGAGGAAGAGAAAGCATTCTGGGTAGAAGGTGGCCGCCATGTGGAGCTGATGCTGGAAGAAGGGCTGCGATCACCAGCCTTCTTCCGAGGCAGGGCGTGAGTACAGGAAAGGAAGGTGCATGGGGTACAGACGCTGCTGGATTGAAATTCAAGTCCAGGGTGACCCCATGTACTGGAGAAAATATGTACTTCTTTGTCTCCTCGCTTTGAAAGATCTAATAAAATCCTGAGGGGAGGTTTGGAAGACCAACTTCTTCAAGGGAGGCCAGTTCCATTTTTCCCAGGTTTTGTGACTGTCCAAGGTCACAGTCCCATCCTACAGGCTGTATTGTTGTCCATAGAACTTGGTCCCAGGCAGTTCCCCATGAGAGATCTGCATGGGTGGTGTTTGTGATTGGACACACTGTTGCTCTCTTTAAGAGTCAGAATGGGGGGAGAGGGGTTGGGCTGAGACAATAGCAGCTAGAAACACATCAAGACAGACAGGGGCTGAGACGTCCCTGCTCCTGTCACTGTGGGACAATTATCTCTCCTCCACCCTGGACAGTCCTGGAGGCCTGGGGTGGGCTGAGAGCTTTCCAGAAAAGGCCACAAAGTTGTTAACATTTCATCTGTGCCCCTTCCTTGCTGACAGGCAATTTCAGCCACACAGGCAGAAGCTTTTAACAGCCCACTTGCTGGTAGACCTGGGTCCCCACCAAATTTCTCAACTGCCCATTCTCTGTCAGCATGAGAAAGGTGCCTTGGGAGTACACTGGGACTCAAGAGCACACCCCACAGAATACCGACCTTCCCTGAAGAAGAGACTCACACGAGTTTCACCACACCTGGGTTTTTTGTTACAAATTCCTTCCTTTGGGTTTCCTTCGTGCCATTGATTTTTTAAAAATTAAAATGCCCCAGAGAGGTAGCATATTAAATGGATTTACACTAGTGTGGTCAGCAACTTATGTGACCAACTTTTCTTCTGGGGGTGGGGAGAGTAAACGGTCTCTATGGGGATTGTCATGGAAATGTCTATAAGAGGGGAGTAAGAAATATCAAGTCAGGCATGTCTTGCTTTCCCTTTGCTTGGCCCTAATTCATCCTTATTATTAACACATCTGATTACCTGCCTTTGTGGGTCCCCCACTATCAGCAAGCACTTTCACATTCACTGATTCACCCAGCTGTCACCACAACTCTGTGGGTTGATAAGGAAGGCATATAACCCCATTCTACAAATGAGGAAACTGAGACCTAGAGAAGCAAAATGATTGCACGTGGCCAGGCAAGTAGTAAATGCAAGGGCCAGGACTTAAACCCAGATGGTCTGACTCATGGTCCAGTCCTTTTCTAATATAGCCCCGTTCCGTGGAATATGACTTTAGAGGAGCTCGGCCAACAATGGTGTCAGGGCTCAATGAGACTTAAAGCAGTTTGGGATTTTGCTGTGGTTTGGGGTGGCGGTGGAGAGACAAGGAGAGGAGAGGTGGGGGAATTTACAAAGTTCCCTTAGATGTGCTGAGCAAGCCTTCCCCATACCAAGAAGGTGGGCCAACTCCCAGGAGCAGCTGGACCTCCAGGGCTCTGGGAAAGTTTGGTTCCCCTGCAAGGTCCCTGGGGAATGCCAGGCTTACCCCAGAGTAATCAGAGCTAAGGCAGTAGATAGGAGCAGCTTTTTCTTTGTCAGACACCTACCCTTGCATCCTCGGCTTCTCATGGGCCCCTGGACAAAGACTTCAGCAAGCCAATGAGGGAGAAAAATGCTGGTGTGGAGAATCTGATGCAGGAAGAGACACCATAGAGGGTGTTCACACTCTAGAAGGTCTGTCCACTTATGGTGCACGGTATGGTGGGAACACCAACACAGTGAGAACCTGCAAGCTCAGCATTCCCAAGTGATTCCATCAAAGACAAAAATAGAAGACTGTTGACCATAAGACCAAAGAAAGGTAAACCAAATGGAGGCAGAGAGTGGGAGTATGCCATGAGTAGAAATGACCCCTGAACAACATCCCACAGAACCATCTTGAAAGACAGCTGTCTTTGTGACAGATGACTTGAGGAGCTGTACCTCTGATTCCATCTTTCATCCAGCAAACATCAGTGAACTTTCAATGTCCAAGTTATGGACCTCTTAAAATCCTGGTGGGGAGATGGGCAGGTAAACAGGCAGTGAGAGTTACGAGAGACAGGTTCATGGAGTGCTCCTTTGGTGTCTTTTAACCTACTCTGGGAGGGTGGGTGGGTAGATGGGTCAGATTTGTTTTCCAGAGGAAGTCATGTTTGGGCAAAGCCTCAGAGTCAAGTAGGGATTTGCTGCAGAAGGGGAACTGAAAGCTAGGAAGAAGGACATTCTAGCAGTAGGAACAGCACTGGAAAGGCTAAGGCACAGGGAAGTGCAGCAGTTTGAGGAACTGCAGTTGCTTCAGTGAACATGGGTGTCTTAGGCTTCCCTAGAGAAACAGAATCGGTGATATACACAGAGACAGGGAGAGAGAAGAGGGAGAGAGAGAGATTTACTTGAAGGGATTGTCTCATGTGATGTAAGGGCTGGCAAACCCAAAATCCATGGGTCAGCTGGCAAGCTGGAGATGCTCTCCTGCAGACTTGCACCCCAAAATCTGTAGATCAGGCAACGAAGAGAGAGAGAGAGAGCACATTCTGCCAAAATATAGATTTATAGTTTGGGGGCAGAACACACCCTAAGGAAACTCCCTTCTCAACTGTTACATTTTATTAGATTACATTATGGTAAATGATTACATTATGGAACAGCAACCAGACTAGTGCTTGGCCAAACCACTGAGAGCCATAGCTTAGCCAAGTTAGCCATCAAAACAGGACAATATAGAACAATGAGTTGAACGAGAAGACAGATAACTGATGACGTAAAGCCTCGTGGTCAATAAGAAACCACTGACAGATTTTGAGGAAGGGAATGAGACGTTTAGGTTTTAATTTTATAAAAGACATACTGGATGTTCAAAGTGTGGTCCATGGACCAGGAACATTGGCCTTATCTGGGAACTTGTTGGAAATACAGAATCTCAGGCCCTGCCCGACCTCCTGAGTCAGACTCTGCATTTTAGCAAGGTCCCCCGGTGGTTTTTGTGGACTTTAAAGTTGGAGCCGCACTTCTATCTAAAGAAGGAGGCTGGAGTGGAGGAATAGCTAGATCACTCAGCAGGTTGAGGCAGTGTCCAATAAGACATGATGGTGCCCTGCCCCAAGCAACGGTGGAGCGTATGTGGAGAGGAGC
Source organism: Loxodonta africana (assembly GCF_030014295.1). Lineage (NCBI taxonomy): Eukaryota > Metazoa > Chordata > Mammalia > Proboscidea > Elephantidae > Loxodonta > Loxodonta africana. The sequence continues at coordinate 74,067,329 of NC_087358.1, forward strand.
ACGCAGCGTGGGGAGCTATTGGGAGGCAGATCAGATTCCTCCGGCTTGAGAATGAATTAAATTTTGGCGGTATGAGAGAGGCAGGTGTCAAAGATAGCATGTAGTTTCTGACAAGGACAATGAGGGAATGGTTGTGTCCATCACTAAGAAGAGGCAGAAGAGGAGGAGTGGGGTTTTTCATGGGGAGGAGATGAAGAGTGTAGTCTGGGACATGTTGGATTACTGGTTCCTTGTTGGGCAAGCTCTCCAGAGCTTGGTCAACACTTGGGTGAACTCTACCTTTCTCCTTGTTCATTGCCACCCAACAACAAGCTGTGTAGCCAGCACCCTTTCTGTCTTAGTTTCCTGGGACTGTCATAACAAAATACCACAATGCGGTGGCTTTAAAGAACAGAAAGTTATGGTCTCTCAGTTCAGGAGACTAGAAGTCCAAATCAAGGTATCAGCCATGTCGATTTCTTCTGAGGGTTTTGAGAGAAAAACTGTTCCATGCCTCCTGGCTTCTAGTTGCTGCCAGCAATCCTTGGAGTTCATTTGCTGTTTGTAGCTATATTTTCACATGGTGTCTTCCCCCGAATGACTCTGTTTCCATATCTACTCTCCCCCTTTATAAGACACCGTCATTCAAGAGGGATTAGGACCTACACAAAGGAGTCCCTGGGTGCTGCCAATGGTTAAGTGCTCAGCTACTAACCAAAAGGTTGAGGGTTTGAGTCCACCCAGAGGCACCACAAACGAAAGTCCTGGTGATCTACTTCTGAAAAATCAGCCACTGAAAACCCTGTGGAGCACAGTTCTACTCCGACACACGTGAGACCCCCATGAGTCAGAATCAACTTCACAGCAACTAGTTTTTTTTTGTTTTTCTTTTTTTGTACCTTACCAGAGTGGTTAAGATTCCTGAGAACAGCTTTTGACAAATTTCTTCCTGATTTCTGATTATGTTATGAGGTTCAAAAGAGGCTATATGTTGATATTCCTAGCACATTATACAACATTCAATAAATTCTGGATCCTTTCACCCCCATTTGCCTCATAGACGTAACCTTGAACGATTTATTTCTCATTCTGGTCTATCAGGAATTTGGTAAATTCTTAGCTTCCAGTGTCAGTAATGTATTTCATTTTAAATGTTTAGACAGGCAAGGTCATGTGAATGTACTTGAGCAAACATTATCTGACCTTTGGCCTGTATCTGAGACAACTGGCAACAGTATCCCTCAGAATAAATCCTAAAATGGAATGCTATGGAAGTGTCTGCAGTGTGGGTGTCCCCCACAGCCCTCCACAGGAAAGCCTTCAGGAGCCAGCCCTGTGACTGACTTGGGACAGTGACTTGAGATACTTGGTCAGGATATAAGAAGGGCCTGTCCTAAACTCTTCTCTCACAAAAAGAGAGACCAAGTGCAGATGTTTTTAAAGGAAAAAATTTTTTTTTTAATTGGAGTGAATAAATAATACTGGAAAAAAAAATCCCCATTATTCCAAGTGGCATATCTTATTATAATCATGGAAAATTTAAAACTAAGCAGGCCAGAAATTTCCTACTCTTGATCTTTTAGTACCTTCAGTGTGGGTGAGGTACTAACTGTTTAAGAGTTATGTAAATGGTTTTTGGAATCTCACAGGAGAACAATGTGGCTGCCTGTTTCCGTAGAGATTTATAGTCTTGGAAACCCTAAGAGTAGGAATCAATTCTCTGGCAGTGGGTTTGGTTTTTGGGTTTTGGTAAATTATATGGTTTAGCACCTCTTCTGGAACTTAGTATTTATACTTCCCTGGTGCTTCAGCCTAGAGCCCTGATGGCGCTTTGGTTAAGCACTCAGCTGCTAACCTGAAGATAGTGGTTTGAACCCACCAGCCATTCCATGGGAGAAAAATGTGACGGTTTGCTTCAGTAAAGATTTGCAGCCTTTGAAACCCTAATGGGCAGTTCTACTCTGTCCTGCAGGGTTGCCGTGAGTCGGAATTGACTCGACAGCAATGGGACAGGTTGGTGCTTCAGCCAAAAATTTCCATTTAATATCCTTTTAAAATCCGTTTACATCTCTATAAAACTGAACCTGTTGTTGTCGAGACTCTTCTGACTCATAGTGACCCATCTGTTACAGGGTAGAACTGCTACATAGGATTTTCTTGGCTGTAATTTTTTGTTGTTGCTGTTTTTTTTTTTTTAATTTTTATTTATTTTGTTGTCATTGAGAATATACACAGCAAAACATACACCAATTCAACAGTTTCTACATGTACCATTTAGTGACATTGATTACATTCTTCGAGCTGTGCAACGATTCTCACCGTTTGTGATGGTTAAGATTGTGTGTCAACTTGACCATGATTCTGTGTTTTGGCAATTGTATACTGGCATGATCACTTCCCCGTTGAGATTTGATATATGATCACCCCCATGGCGATCTGCTGTGAGTAGCCAATCAGTTAAAAGGGAGTTTCCTTGGGTGCATGGCCCGCATTGAATGTAAGAAGGCATTCTGGCAAGGCTTGGAGGATTTTGCTCATGCTGAATCCTACAGCTGACTCCTGCTCATCTGACCTCTGGTTCTCGGGACTTGAGGTAGCAACTTACCTGTGGTCTTGCCTGCCAATCTTGGGATTCATCAATCTTTGGAGCTTGTGAGCAAAGAGCCCGGCTCTCTGATCTCCGATCTTGGCTTTGCCAGCCCCTGCGGCTACGTGCATAGGAGAAGCCTCTATCCTGACCCAAGAACTTCGGACATTCCAGCCTCTACAACTGCATGAGATATTTCCTTGATATAAATATCTCTCTGTATATATATGGATACTCTTTGCTGGTTTTGCTTCTCTAGAGAACCCAGTCTAAGACACTCTCTTTTTCTGAGTTGTTCTTCCCCCATTAACATAAATTCACTGCCCCCTAAAGTTCTTATCTAATCTTTGAGTTGCTGTTATCAGTTTGATCCCATGTAGATAGTTCTTAAAGAGCATAATGCTCAAGCAGAGCCAAGATGGCAGAATAGACAGACGCTTCCAGCAAGCCCTGTTACAACAAAGACCAAAAAAAACAAGTGAAATGAGTATATATATGACAAGCTAGGAGCCCTGGCATGAAAGGCAAGCTTAGAAAATGAACTGAGGGACAGGGGGAGGAACAGACAGTTCAGAAGTGAAGAGGAGTCACTGGACCTGAATCGCGGGGAGCCCTCAGGCACCATTCCTGGGAGTGGCAGCAGCGGGCTGGTACTAGCATTCATCTGCAGTTTCCTCAGGGAGAAGCAGCCAGACACACAGCCTATTCACACCTCCAGAGCCAGAGAACAGTGCTCTCGGCAAAAGCTAAGTACTTGCTTATATTTTACCGTGCCCCCCATTCCCTGCTCCCAAGCCAGCTTCAGCAGCTGATTTCCCTGGGCCTGAGATAGGCCCTGTTGAGTGCCTAGAGCCATCCTCCCAACCTTGGAGAAGGAATAAATTTGCAATTGTGGGAAAAGATAATTTGCCAGCTCCACTAACCAGGGGAGCTAAGGACAGAAACGGCTCCTGTCCAGGCATAAACGGTTCATGGACTTTGAGTACCTTTCCTTACTGCAGGGACCGGCGTGGGCCTATTTCAGGAGAATAGGCCCTTGTTAGCAGACTCCAACCATTTCGGCTGTGCAACAGAGAAGTGGGTGTTTGATGTATGGCTTTGCTTTGCCTATTAAACAGAGTCCTCACCTACCCACATCGGGGACCTAAGGACTGGTGGCTTTGTTCAGATCACCCAGCCACCCATGACAGGAGTCCTAGGACAACTGGTACCTCCCAGTCCTTACAACCAAAAACATTGGGTGCCCTTGGTCCATCTGCAGAACCCACCCACCTGTGTGTTCTATGGAAGAGGGACTCGCTTTCCTCAGAGACATGTGGGGGACAATTCTCAGCCCCCTGCCTTGTTCAGAGTGTGACCCCCTGCTGTAACCAGATACCAGTACCTACGCCAATCAGCCCTGCCCCTCTAAGACTGTAGGGCAGAGCCTGTACCACACACTTGATGATCAGCTACCTGGATACCTGAGCTGAATGCATACAAGAAAAGTGAATAGACTCCTATACTGATATACCTGATAAAAGCTCTAGCCATCTGGGGACAGGACATCAGAGGTCCAAAGGCAAAAATATTCATGCTAGTTCACTCAAGCAACTCATTTAGGCATATCAAAACAAAACAAAGCAAGAAGCTATGACACAGCAAGCAAACATAAACTAATACAATAACTTATAGATGGCTCAGAGACAACAGTCAGCACCAAGTCACATAAAGAAACAGACCATGATCACCTCAACAAGTTCTCAGAACAGAGAATCAAGAGATCTTTTATATGAAAGTGCTTGGTTGTTTTCCTGGAATTACCAGAGACAGAATAAAAGATTAATATACAGAACCCTTCAAGACATCAGGAAGGGAACACACAGATAAAGCAGTTGAAGAGATTAAAAAGATTATTCAAGAACATAATGAAAAATTTAATAAGCTGGAAAAATCAATAGACAGCAATCAGAAATTCAGAAGATTAACAATAAAATTACAGAAGTAGACAACTCAGTAGAAAGTCAGAGGAGCAGAATTGAGCAAGTGGAAGGCAGAATTTTTGAAGTTGAAGACAAAGCACTTGGCACTAATATATTTGATGAAAAATCAGATAAAACAATTAAAAAAAATTAAGAAACCTTAAGAATCTCGTGGGACTCTATCAAGACAAATAACCTATGACTGATTGGAGTACCAGAACAGCAAGGGATAACAGAAAACAGAGTGAATTGTTGAAGATTTGTTGGCAGAAAACTTCCCTGATATCGTGAAAGATGAGAAAATATTTATCCAAGATGCTCATCGAACTCCACATAAGATAGATTTTAAAAGAATGTCACCAAGACATTATAATCAAACTTGCCAAAACCAAAGATAAACAGAGAATTTAAAGAGCAGCTAGGGATAAATGAAAATTCACCTACAAAGGAGAGTCAATAAACTCGGACTACTCAACACAAACCATGCAGGCAAGAAGGCAATGGAATGACTCACAGAAAAAAACTGAAGGAAAAAAATTGCCAAGAATCCTATATCCAGCAAAACTGTCTCTCAAATATGAAGGTGAAATTAGGACATTTCCAGATAAACTGAAGTTTAGGGAATTCATAAAAACCAAACCAAAACTACAAGAAATACTAAAGGGAGTTCTTTGGTTAGGAAATCAATAATATCAGGAATCATCAACCCAAGACTAGAACACCGGGCAGAGCAATCAGAAGTCGAACCAGATAGGGAAATCACAAAAATAAATCAAGACAAAAAAATGCTCGAAACAGGAAAACAACAATGTTATTATGTAAAAGAAGACAACACTAAAACAATAAAGAAAAAAGAGGGACTAAGAAATGTACTCGTAGATCTCCATATGGAGAGGAGGACAAGGTGACACAAAGAAAGTTAGGTTTAAATTTAGAAAAATAGGGGTAAATAATAAGGTAACCACAAAGGAGACAAACTATCCTACACATCAAAATAAAATCCAAGAAAAAAAATAGAGACTCAGCAGAAACAAAATCAACAACAAATAAAAGGAAAGGACAATATATAAGGAAAATCAACACAGCACCTAAAGTTAAGTGGGCAAAATAAACTGTCAACAACACACAAAAAAAGACATCAAAATGATAACACTAAATTCATAACCTTTCCGTAATTACACTGAATGTAAATGGACTAAATGCACCAATAAAGAGACAGAGTGGCAGAATGGATTAAAAAACAAGATCCATCTATATGCTGCCTACAAGAGACACACCTTAGACTTAGAGACAAAAAATAAACTAAAACTCAAAGAATGAAAAAATATTTCAAGCAAACAACAATCAAAAAAGAGGAGGAATGGCAATATTAATTTCTGACAAAATAGACTTTAAAGTTAAATCCATCAGAAAGGATAAGGAAGGACACTATACGATGATTAAAGGGGCAACATACCAAGAAGATATAACCATATTAAATATTTATGCACCCAATGACAGGGCTGCAAGATACATAAAACAAACTCTATCAGCATTGAAAAGTGAGATAGACAGCTCCACAATAATAGTAGGAGACGCCAACACACTGCTTTCAGTGAAGGACAGGACTTCCACAAAGAAGCTTAATAAAGACATGGGAGATCTAAATGCCACAATCAACCAACTTGACCTCATAGACATGTACAAAACACTCCACCCAACACCAACCAAGTATACTTTCTTTTCTAGTGCACATGGAACATTCTCTAGAATAGACCACATTAAAAAAAAAAAAAAAAAAGACCACATATTAGGTCATAAAGCAAGCCTTAGCAGAATCCAAAACACTGAAATATTACAAAGCATCTTCTCTGACCATAAGGCCGTGAAAGTGGAAATCAATAACAGGAAAAGCAGGGAAAAGAAATCAAAGACTTGGAAACTGAACAATACCCTGCTTGAAAAAGACTGGATTATAGAAGACATTAGGACAGAATAAAGAAATTCATGGAATCCAATGAGAATGAAAACACTTCCATTTAGAACCTTTGGGACACAGTGAAAGCAGTGCTCAGAGGTCCCTTTATATCAATAAATGCACGCATCCAAAAAAGAAGAAAGGGCCAAAACCAGAGAACTATCCCTACAACTTGAACAAATAGAAAGAGGGCAGCAAAAGGAGCCCACAGGCACCAGAAGAAAACAAATAATCAAAATCAGAGGAGAACTAAATGAAATAGAAAACAGAAAAACAATTGAAAGAATTAACAAGACCCAAAGCTGGCTCTTTGAAAAAATCGGCGAAATTCACAAACCATTGGCCAAACTGACAAAAGCAAAATAGGAGAGGAAGCAAATAACCCAAATAAGAAATCAGATAGGCGATATTACAACAAATCCAACTGAAATTAAAAGAATCATATCAGATTACTGTGAAAAATTGTACTCTAACAAATTTGAAAACCTAGAAGAAATGGATGAATCCCTACTAACACACTACCAACCTAAACTACCACAAACAGAGGTAGAACAATTAAGTAGACCCATAACAAAAGAGGAGATTGAAAAGGTAATCAAAAAACTCCCAACAAAAAAAAAGCCCTGGTCCAGACGGCTTCACTGCAGAATTCTACCAAACTTTCAGAGAAGAGTTAACACCACTACTCCTAAAGGTATTTCAGAGCATAGAAAAGGACGGAATACTCCCAAATTCATTCTATGAAGCCACCGTATCCCCAATACCAAAACCAGGTAAACACTCCAAAAAAAGAAAATTACAGCGCTATATCCCTCATGAACTTAGATGTGAAAATCCTCAACAAAATTCTAGCCGACAGAATTCAACAACATAAAAAAAAAAAAAAAAAAATCCACCATGACCAAGTGGGATTCATACCAGGTATGCAGGGATGGTTCAACATTAGAAAAACAATTAATGGAATCCACCACATAAATAAAACAAAAGACAAGAATCACATGATTTTATCAATTGATGCAGAAAAAGCATTTGACAAAGTTCAGCACTCATTCATGATAAAAACTCTCAGCAAAATAGGAATAGAAGGAAAATTTCTCAACATAATAAGGGGCATTTATTCAAAGCCAACAGCCAACATCACCCTAAATGGAGAGAGCCTGAAAACATTCCCACTGAGTTTGGGAACCAGACAAGGATGCCTTTTATCACCACTCTTATTCAACATTGTGCTGGAAGTCCTAGCCAGAGCAATTAGGCTAGATAAAGAAATAAAGGGCAACCAGATTGGCAAGGAAGAAGTAAAAGTATCTCTATTTGCAGATGACATGATCTTATACACAGAAAACCCTAAAGAATCCTCCAGAAAACTACTAAAACTAATAGAAGAGTTAAGCAGAGTATCAGGATACAAGACAAACATACAAAAATCGGTTGGATTCCTCTACACCAACAAAAAGAACATCGAAGAGGAAACCACCAAATCAATACCATTTACAGCAGCCCCCAAGAAGATAAAATACTTGGGAATAAATCTTACCAGAGAGGTAAAAGACTTATACAAAGAAAACTAGAGTACGTTTCTGCAAGAAACCAAAAGAGACTTACATCAGTGGAAGAACATACCTTACTCGTGGATAGGAAGATTTAACATTATAAGAATGTCTATTCTACCAAAAGCGATGTATACATTTAATGCAATTCCGATCCAAATTCCAATGACATTTTTTAATGAGATGGAGAAACAAATCACCAGCTTCATACGGAAGATAAAGAGGCCCTGGATAAGGAAAGCATTACTGAAAAAGAAGAAGAAAGTGGGAGGCCTTACTTTACCTGATTTTAGAACCTATTATACCACCACAGTAGTCAAAATAGCCTGGTACTGGTACAACAACAGATACATAGACCAATGGAACAGAACTGAGAATGCAGACATAAATCCATCCACATATGAGTAGTGGATATTTCACAAAGGCCCCAAAGCAGTTAAATGGAGAAAAGACAGTCTTTTTAACAAATAGTGCTGGTATAATTGGATATCCACCTGCAAAAAAAATGAAACAAGGCCCATACCTCACAAAAACTGACTCAAAATGGATCAAAGACCTACATATAAAATCTAAAACGATAAAGATCATGGAAGAAAAAATAGGCACAACGTTAGGAGCCCTAATACATGGCATAAACAGTATACAAAACATTACTAACAATGCAGAAGAGAAACTAGATAACTGGGAGCTCCTAAAAATGAAACACCTATGCTCATGCCAAGACTTCACCAAAAGAGTAAAAGGATTACCTACAGACTGGGAAAAAGTTTTTAGCTATGGCATTTCATATCAGCACCTGATCTCTAAAATCTACATGATACTGAAAAAACTCAACTGCAAAGAGACAACCCAATTAAAAAATGAGCAAAATATATGAACAGATACTTCACTAAAGAAGATATTCAGGTAACAGATATATGAGGATTGTTAGCCATTAGAGAAATGCAAATCAAAACTGTAATGAGATTCCATCTCACTCCAACAAGGCTGGTATTAATCCAAAAAACAAAAAACAATGAATGTTGGAAAGGTTGTGGAGAGACTGGAACACTTATACACTGCTGGTGGGAATGTCAAATGGTACAACCACTTTGGAAATCAATTTGGCGCTTCCTTGAAAAGCTAGAAATACAACTACCATAGGATCCGGCAATCTCACTCCTTGGAATATATCTTAGAGAAACAAGAGCCTTTACACGAGCAGATATATGCACACCCATGTTCATTGCAGCACTGTTTACAATAGCGAAAAGATGGAAGCAACCAAGGTGCCCATCAACGGATGAATGGATAGATAAATTATGGTATATTCACACAATGGAATACTACGTATGCATTGATAAGGAACAGTGAGGAATCTGCAAAACATTTCATAACATGGAGGAACCTGGAAGGCATTATGCTGAGTGAAATTAGTCAGATGCAAAAGGACAAATATTGTATAAGACCACTATTATAAGAACTTGAGAAATAGTTTAAACAGAGAAGAAAATATTCTTTGATGGTTACGGGATGGGGGAGAGAGGGAGGATGGGAGAGGGGTATTCGTTAATTAGATTGTAGATAAGAACTACTTTAGGTGATGGGAAAGACAACACACAATACAGGCGAGTTCAGCATAACTGGACTAAACAAAAAGCAAAGAAGTTTCCTGAATAAACCGACTGCTTCAAAGACCAGTGTAGCAGGGGTGGGCGTTTGGGGACCATGGTTCCAGGGGACATCTAAGTCAATTGGCATAATAAAATCTATTAAGAAAACATTCTGCATCCCACTTTGAAGAGTGGCATCTGGGGTCTTAAACGCAAGCAAACGGCCATCTAAGATGCATCAATTTGTCTCAACCCCCCGAACCAAAGGAGAATGAAGATCACCAAGGACACAAGTAATTACAAGCCCAAGAGACAGAAAGGGCCACATAAGCCAGAGACTACATCATCCTGAGACCAGAAGAACTAGATGGTACCTGGCTAGAACCGATGACTGCCCTTACAGAACACAACAGAGAACCCCTGAGGGAGCAGGAGAGCAGTGGGATGCAGACCCCAAATTCTCATTAAAAAACAGACTTAATGGTCTGAGGCTAGAAGGACCCTGGTAGTCATGGCCCCCAGACCTTCTGTTGGCCCAGGACAGGAACCATTCCCAAAGCCAACTCTTCAGACATGGATTGGACTGGACAATAGGATGGAGAGGGATGCTGGTGAGGAGTGAGCTTCTTGGATTAGATGGACACTTGAGACTATGTTGGCATCTCCTGCCTGGAGGGTAGATGAGAGGGTAGAGGGGGTTAGAAGCTGATGAAATGGACACAAAAAGAGAGAGCAGAGGGAGGGGAGTAGGCTGTCTCATTAGGGGGAGAGCAACTGGGAGTACATAGTAAGGTGTACATAAGTTTTTGTGTGAGAGACTGACTTGATTTGTAAACTTTCACTTAAAGCACAGTAAAAAATTTTTTAAAAAGAGCATAATGCTCAAAACAGACTTTTCTTTGAAACTTTTTTTTATTGTGCTTTAAGTGAAAGTTTACAATTCATTTTCTCATACAAAAACTTCTATACACATTCTTTGACGGTTTTATCTAATTTTTTAATCTAAGTAGTGAATGCCCCTCTCTCTCCATCCGCACTCTCATAATCATCAAAGAATGTTTTCTTCTGTGTTTAAGTCTTTTCTTGAGTTCTTACAATAGTGATCTCATACAGTATTTGTCCTTTTGTGTGACTAATTTCACTCAGCGTAATGCCTTCCAGATTCCTCCATGTTATGAGATGTTTCATGGATTCATCATTGTTCTTTATCATTTTGTCGTATTCCATTGTGTGAATATACCATAATTTGTTTATCCATTCGTCCATTGATGGGCACCTAGGTTGTTTTCATCTTTTTGCTATCGTGAACAGTACTGCAGTAAACATGGGTGTGCATATATCTATTCATGTGATGGTTCTTATTTCTCTAGGATATATTCCAAGGAAAGGGATTGCTGGATCATATGGTACTTCTACTTCTAGCTTTTTAAGGAAAGGCCAAATCATTTTCCAAAGTGGTTGTATCATTTGACATTTCCACCAGCACTGTAGAAGTGTTCCAGTCTCTCCACAACCTCTCAAACATTTATTATTTTGTGTTTTTTGTATTAATGCCAGGCTTGTCGGGGTAAGATGGTGTCTCATTGTAGTTTTGATCTGCATTTTTCTAATGGCTAATGATCCGGAGCATTTCCTCACGTATCTGTTAGTTGCCTGAATGTCTTCATTGATGAAGTGCCTGTTCATATTGTTTGCCCATTTTTTAATTGGGATATTTGTCTTTTTGTGTTGAGGTTTTGTAGTATCTTGTAGATTTTTAGAGATTAGATGCTGATCGGATTTGTTGTAGCCAAAAATTTTTTGCCAGTCTGTAGGTAATCTTTTTACTCTTTTGGTGATGTCTTTGGATGAGCATAAGTTTTTGATTTGTAGGATTCCCAGTTATCTAGTTTGTCTTCTGGTGTTTATGCATAATTAGTAATGTCAAAGCAGACATTTTTTATTAGCTAAGCTAAACTATTGTTACATTTTAAGATGACTTCAGGGGATATTTTTGCTTTAAGGTTTAAAGACTATCTCAGGGCAATAGTTTCAGGGGTTCATCCAACCTTCGTGGCTGGAGGAAGTCTGGAGTCCATGAGAATTTCATATTTTGTTCTGCATTTTCCCCCTTTTGATCAGAATTCTTCTATAGAATCTTTGATAAAAATGTTCAGTTATGGTAGCCAGGCACCATCCAGTTCTTCTGGTCTCATGGCAAAGGAGGCAGTTGTTCATGGAGGCAATTATTCTCACATTCCATATCCTCTTTCTATTCCTGACTCTCCTTCCTCTGTTTTGGCTTTAGTGTTTATGGAAGCAGATCACCAGGTCTTTCTTTTACAGCATCACTGGGTCTGTTCAGACCGCCAACCTTTGGGCTCGTAGCTGAGAGCAAACAGTTTGTACCACACAGGGACCTTCATATCTCTATGTTGTTGTTGTATGCTGCCCAGTAGATTCTGACTCCTAGCGACCCTATAGGACAGAGTAGAACTGCCCCCTTATGGTTTCCTAGGCTGTAATCTTTATGAGAGCAGATTGCCAGATCTTTTCTCCCATGGAGCCACTGATAGGTTCAAATCACTGACCCTTTGGTTAGCAGCCAAGCACTTCACCATTCCACCACCAGGACTCCACCCACAATAGAACCTGATTAATTATCTAGCCAATCAAGCTCTAGTCCTTCCTTTGTGGTTAGTTCTTGTATCAATAACCTGAAGCTCTGTTGAATGTATCTTCCTGTGCACTGTTTCTCCATGAGAGTGACTTTGGCGTTTAGATAGGACAATTCTTCATCCCACAGATTTTTATAAGCATTGCAGGACATTTAACATCATTCAAAACCAAAAAACCCGTTGCTGTCGAGTCGATTTCAACCCATAGCGACCCTATAGGACAGAGTAGAACGGCCTGCAGGGTTTCCAAGGAGCGGCTGGTAGATTAGAACTACCGACCTTTTGGTTGTCCTCACTAAATGCCTGCATGCCTCCCAATCTTTCAGACAACCAGAGAAGGTTGCTGTTGTTTGCTGCCATCAAGTTGGCTCTGACTCATGACGACCCCACGTACAGCAGAAGGAAACACTGCTCAGCCCTGTATGAGACAATATTCTGTTGTGACCCATAGGGTTGTCATGAATTTTGGGGAGTAGATCACCTTGCCTTTCTTACTAGTCTGTCTTAATCTGGAAGAACTGCTAAAACCTGCCTACCACGAGTAATACTGCTGGTATTTGAAATATTAGTGGCATAGCTTCCAGCATCATAGCAGCATGCAAGCCACCACAGGATAGCGAACTGATAGACATGTGGTAATACCCCAAATCACCCCACCCGTTTCCAGACATCCCAAGGGAGACAATTCTTCTTTTTTTGAGAACCTCTGATCTTTCACCCGGGACTGCCTTAGAATATTGTGAAATGTGTAAATGTGTTTGTGCTTCCTTGTATGTGACTTTCTTCCTATGTAACTAGAGTTCCATGGTAAAGATGAAAAACGCACATAAAAAGAAGGAGCCTATATTCAGTTTTCAGCTTTTTAAATAGGTTCTTGCGACCCATTTCAGAAGCTCTATGAGATGAGAAAAGAAGAAAAAGAGAATGAATATCCAAGTCAAAAGGCAAAGCCCAGAAGAAGCAGGGAAAACAGGAGAACAGGAGGGGATTTCCAGTAAAATATTACAAAACAAATGCACGCGTCTGCTCCCAACCCTCCCTAAATCCCAATAAACACAGAAAAGGAGATTGTTAAAAATTAAAAAAAAAAAAGTTAGGACAAAGAGAATACAAAAGAAGCCAAGAGTAACAACATTTTGAAAGCAAATGGATGGGTAGAAGCTGACTTAGCAGAAACAATGTAGCTGAATTCTGAAGTGTAAAGGACAAAGCCGAGAGCCCGGCCAAGGCGCACTGTGGAACTAGTCTGCAGGCACGCACCACCTCTCAGCTTAGCCCAGCCAAGGCGCGCCGTAGAACTAGTCTGCAGGCACGCACCACCTCTCAGCTTGTTCATAACCGTCACGTCCCTCCAGTCAGGGCCAGAACACACAAGACACTCGGAGAGTGTTAGCACAAGGAAAGCAGATAGCAAACAATACATAGAAATCAGAGTTCACCCTTAAACAGCAGTTTCACAGTGAGGAATCTGTGTTTACCAGTCTGGCACATTTCTTGGCTCTGCCCCCTCACTGCTGGTCCAGCTCTCAACCCAGGGGCAGATTAACCAGTAAGCAAGGTAGGTACAGGCTTAATTGTGTTTACTTACTAATCTGTAGTGCACAATTTCACATGGGTTTACCAATGACTTCAACATTCCAGAGAAAATTATTTCCAAATATAAGATCTGTACTTAGCCAAATTATCAGACAAGAAAAAAAAAAAAAAAAGAGCGAGGGTTAAATAAAGGCATTTTCAGTCACACAGGATCTCAATTTACCACTAATTCATTCTTTTCTGGGAAGTTCCACCAAAAAGAGGGCGTAAAGAAAGAAAGACAGGGGCAGATGTGGAATTCAGAAAACAGGAGGTCAATGCCAGTAATGGGGGACAGGAAGCCCCAAGGTTACAGCTGTGGCAGGGGAGGCCCAGACAGGATCTAGTCCAGATCGGAGCAGGTCAGGAGGTGAAATTGACGGAAAACCTACAGTGACTGAATGTACTGATAGGAGATTAACACTGCTAGGGGAGAGTTTGAGGGGGAATAAGTGGTAAGTATGGGTAAGTATGGAGAAAATTGGAAACCCTGGTGGCGTAGTGGTTAAGTGCTACAGCTGCTAATCAAAATGTTGGCAGTTCAAATCCACCAGGCGCTCCTTGGAAACCCTATGGGGCAGTTCTACTCTGTCCTATAGGGTCACTGTAAGTCGGAATGACTGGACGGCAATGGGTTTGGCCTTTTTTTTACTGGAGAAAATTAAACAAAGGGATAAAATACCCACAATTATTAACTTTAGGTAAAACAAAGAGTTGTGCAGGAAAGAAAAAATAGTTATGGCATACTACATTCATCTGTGAAGCGCGTCTGCATAGTTACATAAATGTAAATACTGAATTGAGATCTAACCTAAATTACAATACAGCATGTTGGAAGGAGGAACGGAAAGTCTGCAATGTGTGCGTGGGGGCGGGGGGAGGTATATAATGCTTAACACTGAAAAATATTAAGTAGCAATACAACCATATTATTTAGAGCAATGCTTCTCAAACCGTAGCGTACATCCGAATCACCCAGAGGGCTTGTTAAGTCACAAATGCCCCACCTACCCCACTGCCCCAGCCACACAGAACTTCTCCCCGACCTTGACCTTGCAGTGCTCCCTGGAGGCATTGGGCTTTTGCACAAGTCAGTCTTCTAATCAGGAGAATTCTGCTTCTCTCAGCCTTCCCCTTGACAAACTCACTATTATCCTACAGGTAAACCAAAAAAAAAAAAAAGCCCAGCTACCATTAATTCTGACTCGTGGCAACAGCATGTGTGTCAGAGTAGAACTGTGCTCCATAGGGTTTTCAATGGATGATTTTTCAGAAGTAGATCACCAGGCCTTTCTTCCAAGGCACCTATGGGTAAGCTCAAACTTCCAAACTTTCAGCTAATAGCCGAGCACTTAATAGTTTGCATCACTCAGAAACTTCTCATTCTTCAAGTATGGGCCTAGATATCACTTATCCTGAGTAGCCTTCTCTGACCCTACTGTCTGTGTGGCGGACCCCTCTGTAGAGTCCTTTAGCAACCCGAACTCCCCCTAGCATAGCATGATGTTCCAGGGCTGTCATCTTCCATTTACTTACAGGAACCCTCCAGCAGACTGTAAAGGCCCAAGAAGGCAGAGACAATGTATGGAATATTTGAAAGGCTCTGTGGCTGCCCAGCACCTTTGGAATAAGATAGATAGATGGGTGGGTGGGTAGGTAGGGGATGGATGGAAGGATAGATGATAGACAGATAGAAACAGAGATAGACATCTGCTGCTGAGTAGACTCTGACTCATGGCAACTTTACGTACAACAGAACAAAAGGCCGCCTGGTACTGCGTCATCTTTACAACGGCTGGCGTGTTTACAATTGCCAGCATCATTGCAGCTACTGTGCCAGTCCATCTCACCGAGGGTCTCCCTTGCCCTCATTGGCCTTCTGCTTCGCCAAACATGACGTCCTCCTACAGCAATTGATCCCTCCTGATGAGATGTCCAAAGAAAGTAAGTCGGACAATGTTTGGTTGTGATCCATAGGATTTTCATTGGCTAATTTTCAGAAGTAGATCACCAGGCCTTTCTTCCTAATCTGTCTTATTCTGGAAGCTTACTGAAACCTGTCCACCATGGGTGACCTTGCTGGTATTTGACATAAAGGTGGCATAGCTGCCAGCGTCATAGCAACAAACAACTACAGCATGATAAGCTGACAGACGGGCAGTAGATCTTTGGAATACATACCCTTCTTATATTTGGGAGGATTTCCCACCTCATAAGTCTTTTCTCCCCAAGGTGAAAGTTAGAAATTTATTTTCCAGGCTCCGTTGCAGCTAGAGTTCAGACATGTGACCCAGCCTCCACTAATCACAAGCATCTATGCCAGACTTTATGAAGAAAAATACGGGAGGGTGACAGAAAATTGAGTTTTTAGAGGCTGTAGGGATGGTGGCCCTGGCAGAGGAACCCCTGCCTGGGACAATAGTGTAAGTAAGCCACAGTGCCCTCGCCCAGCTGCAGGGGCAGTTGGGTCTCCTCTAGAACAACCCAGCATTGTATTCTGGGCAGTGGTCCTGGCTGTATCGCCACCAACTCCAATTCTTTAGTCGTTGGGGAAATTATGTGAATTATCTAATATCCGTTAATATGTTCCTTGTTTGATAAACCGAAGTACCTTGGTGGTACAAGGAACTAAGGTGTTTGCCTCCTAACTGAAAGGTTGGCAGTTCGAGTCCACCCACAGGTGCCTTGGAAGAAAGCCCTAGAGATCTACTTTCAAAAAATCAATTATTAAAACCCTATGGAGCACAGTTCTACTCTGACACAGATGCTGTCACCATGAGTCAGAGTCGACTCATCAGCAACTGGCAACTGATTAACTAGAGTGTGTTCTCCCTTCCACCCCACCCCCTTTTTTAAATTAAGAACAAGGACAAGACAAACAGTAATTATTTTATGTTTATCCTCGGTGCCTAACAAATCTTCGGCATGTAATAGATAATAAGTGTTTAATAACAAAGATGAATGAATGTTTCAGGGGAGTACAGTTCCCTGGAATCAATGACTATGACCCCTGACTTCCTTGAAGGAAGGTGTGTGGGGCCATCCCAACCCGGAACCACGTACCCAGGTCTGCCCCAGACCATGCAACACCACGCCCGCAGGTGGGTGAAGGACAGCTGCTCCTGGTCTGTGGAGGACACCACTCGGAAGATATCTGCTGACCTCCTTGATGCTGGTGAATCACCTGGGTGATTTCTCTCACGCCTGCAAGCAGGTGGAAGCACACATCACCGCACGTTAGAGCAAAGGCTATTTTCTTGCTGTTTTGCTCCTGCAGCTGGAAAGGCTGCCTTTGCCGTTATGGCAGTGCTGTCTGGGCACACCTTGCACCCCCACCACAATTTGAAACGAGCTTTTAAGTCACATACAATAATACTTAACAACAGCCTGACTGCTAGAGGTTTGCTGCACACAGCTGCACATTTACAGAACTCAGAGCTGGTTGCTTAGCAACAAAACCAGATGCTGCTTTACCTAGTTCTAGATCCTCATTTCCCTAATCAATGTGGCTTTAACACTTTGGCAGAAGAGAGACCCCAGCTAAGCCTTGAGAATGAATAATGAAGACCAAAGAAGAATTGATGCCTTTAAATTGTGGTGTTGGTGAAGAGTGTTGAGTGTACCATGGACTGCCAGAAGAACAAACAAATCTGTCTCGAGAGTAGAGCCAGAATGCTCATTAGAAGCAAGAATGGCGAGACTTCATCTCACGTGCTTTTGGACATGCTATCAGGAGGGACCAGTCCCTGGAAAAGGACATCATGCTTGGTCGAGGGTGAGTGAAAAAGAGGAAGACCCTCGATGAGATGGACTGACGCAGTGGCTGCAACAATGGGCTCAAGCATAACAATGATTGTGAGGATGGTGCAGGACTGGGCAGTGGTTCTTTTTGTTGTACATAGGGTCCCTATGAGCTGGAACCAACTCAACGGCACCTAACAACAAGCATTGAGAAGAGACAACAATCACTAATGTTTGTTGAGAGCTTTCTCTGCTCTAAGCACTTTTGTAAGAGCTGTAAACCATGTTATAGCTCAATCTATTCTCACAACAACCTAGTGAGATTGCTGTTCTCATTAGCTGCCTTCTAGTTGGCCCCTGACTAATGGCAACACTACGAACAACAGAACAAAACACTGCCAGGTCCTGCACCATCCCCATGATTGGTTGTGGATTGAATCACTGTGAACTGTAAGGTTTTCTTGGCTGACTTCCAGAAGTAGACCGCCAGGCCTTTCTTCCTAGTCTGTCTGAGTCTGGAAATCTGGAAGCACCGCTGAAACCTGTTCAGCAACATAGCAACACACAAACTTCCACTGACAGACAAGTGGTGGCTGCACTTGAGGTATATTGGCGTGAATTGAACCTGAGTCTTCCGCATAGAAGTTAATAATTCTGCCACTGAACCAGTGAGGTAGGCATTTGTATTAGCCCCAGTTGCAAATGAGGAAACTGAGGCCCAGACTGCCCAGGGCCACACAGACAATAAGAGGTGAAATGGGGATTTGGACCCAGGTTATCTGGTTGCAGATTCCAAGCTCTTTTCAACTCAGTTAAAATGCCCTGTTCTGTTGGTCGCTCTCAAAAGCTTCTCCCCACAAAGCAGTTAAGGCAGAAAGCTCTTCCAATGGACAGACGGAATTCTTTAGCTGCACAAAGAGTTAAACTAGGCTTAACACACAAGACACCCCTTACATCTCAAGTACTCTCATCAGTGAAAAACTTGGCTTTGCCAGCAAGCCCCTTATAATAACAATACACACCACCAAGAAGATGCTCTGGTGGCCCTCTCTACCACTACCTGCTTCAACTATCTGTTGTCATCAAGTCGATTCCAAATCATGATGATCCCACGTGTTTCAGAGTAGAACTGTGCTCCACAGGGTTTTCATTGGCTGTAATCTTACAGAAGTAGATAGCCAGGCCTTCCTTCTGCAGTGCTGCTGGGTAGATTCAAACCTACCTTTCTCCAAATTCAGTGGATGTCAACCAAATTCTCACTTGGTCCAGGGGTCATTTATTGACCCCAGTATCCCCAGGGGGCTAACCTGGCTCCAGGTGATGTGAAGCTATGGCTGTGGGAGGAGTTTGGCCAGGGCAGAGGACCGGGAAAGGAGCCTCCTTGCAGGGGCTGCTGACCTGAGGATGACCACACTGCTCCTCAGTGTCCCGTATACACTCTTCAGATAAGCTCTGACTCCTACCTGTGAGAAAGCACCCAGGACAACACTTACCCTAGACCCCTCGACATGAGACCTGAGATAGACTGTTCCCTCTTCCTCTTGGCCACAAGGATCTGCTTAGACCCCGACTCCAAAACCACAGCCTTTTACCTTCTTCCCTGCCGGTTCTCCATCTTGAGTCTTCAGCATGAGGCAAATTCTACCCTAGCTACTTTTCACTGTCTACCTCTGTTCAGGGGGGTTGCTATTTCCGAGAGCAGGTCTCTTTCTAGTCTGGGCTTCTCTGAAGGTTTCCTTTTCATCCTCAGTCCTGTGCCCTCCCTCCAGTATGTTCTCAGCAGCTGTCCTGTGGGGGTCCTGGGAAAGAATGGAGCTGAGGGGTGGGAGGTTGACCAGGAACCATTTATCAGAGCACTGGCCTCCTGGCTTTTGGAACATCTCTCACGTCTTCCCAAGACCAAGATGGTACCCAGGACCTCTTTCAAAGATGTGTTCTTTTTAATGGTTCCCTTGAAGAGTGGTCAGCAGACCACCGGTGTAGGTCCCTGGTGGTCTGTCAAGAAGTCCTTAGACCGCTCAAGGGGTTCAGGGAGGAAGTTGTGAAATCATTTCATAGCATAAATTTCACCAATTTGAAACTAGGCTTAATTATGTGTACCAGAAATCGTCAAGCTCTAAATAATCATTACATTTGCACAGACTGAAAGATTATGTTTGCACACTGAAAGATTATAATGGTCATTTTTTTTTTTTTTTTTGGTTAACACTCAGTTAACTACCTTTCAAATTATTTGCATTTATATGTTAAATGATGTTTTCATTCAACTTGCATCCTCTGATTTTATTATTGTACTGTGTTACAGCCTCAATTCTCAGATTGAATCATTGCCTCCAGAGTGGCTTACTAAATGGAATGTGATGGAATGGAGGTGATGTTTTAGGAAGCAATGGGTGGTGGGAAAGCAGGTAATGGGACTGGAAAATCAATTTTAGGTGAGTAGATTTGTTATTGGGGTCCTGGTGACACGGTGGTTAAGAGCTAGGCAGCTAACCAAAAGGGCAGCAGTTCAAATCCATCAGCTGCCCCTTGGAGTCCCTATGGGGCAGTTCTACTCTGTCCTATAGGGTTGCTATGAGTCAGAATTGACTCTTGGCAACAGATTTGGTTGTTTTGTTGTTGTTGCTTTGAAATTTGTTGTTGCTATTAGCTGCCGTCCAGTTGGCCTCAGACCCATGGCAGCCTAAGTACAATGGAACAAGTCACTGCCCTGCACCATCCCCATGTGGCTTGAGGATTGGACTGTTGTGATTCACAGGGTTTTCACTGACTGGTTTTCATAAATAGATCACCAGGCCTTTCCTCCTAGTCCATCTTAGTCTGGAAGCTCCACTGAAACCTGTACAGCATCACAGCAACACACAAGCCCCCAATGACAGATGGGTGGCAGCTGCGCATGAGGTGCATCGGCTGGGAATTGAACCCAGGTTTCCCACATGGAGGGTGAGAATTCTATCACTGAACTTCAAATCTGTTTTTAGATATTGGGAAATTACTAAAGGTTTTCTGTTTATTTGTGTGTTTTTGTATCTGAAATTTTCTTTTGCCATTTATAACCTCAACTAACTCATGCAAAGATGGGATTCTGTTGAATGGAGGTCCGTTTGTTGAATCCTCTGATGAGTTTGAGATGCAAGTTGGAGAGCAGGAGCTGGGAGAGAGGAATTCCTCTGGAAGATAAAAAATAAATAAATAAGGACTTTGGAACAGTTAGCCAGTGGTGGCTCCAGAATTTCTACTGGACGGGTAGACATTTGATTGGAAGGGGAGGTCTGAAGATGAAGCCCCTTCTTCCAGCCAGAAGTTGACACTCACCATTGTTCCTAGGCACCATTTGAGAGGCAGGAAGCAAGGACTAGAGATGGGAGATGAGGGGAACCTGGCAAAATGCTGAGGGGCTCTGACCAGCTGCTACTTGCTCTGTGGCTAAGCACCTCTGAGGATTCAATGTGATGACAGACCATATTTTTACACAAATTACACATGTGTTCTGTTTGTTTGCCAGCCGTGCCAGCATTTGTGGAAAATTTATACTTAACAAGTTCACTTCCATACACAAGTGTGATAAATATTAGTTTCTTTTTCTTCTGTTTGCCCCCCACCCCTCTTTGATAGCTTATTTTTTACTATGTAACTCTTGAGTGTTTGTGGAATTAAGTTAGTACATCATTATTTTGAGACACTTGGTGGCAGAAATGGTAAAGCTCTCAAGTCCTAACCAAAAGGTTCATGGTTCAAATCCACCCAGAGGTGCCTTGGAAGAAAATCCTGGTGGTTTATTTCCCAGAGATGACAGCCATTGAAGACCCTGTGGAGCACAGTCTGCTCTGAAACACATGGGGTTGCCGTGCGTCAGAACTGACTCCACAGCAGCTGGTGATGACGATTTTGGTAAATGGGTAAAGGTAAGGGCCGGACATGTTTTCTGAATTGCTCATTAGGAATTCCTTCACAATAAAACAACTCTTACTTTCTTTCATTATATGTTAAATTTATATGTTATATAATACTTGTCATCTTATTTCTATGGGGCAATGGTTAAACCTATCGACTGCTAACCACAAGATCAGTGGTTAGAAACCACCAGTGGCTCCACAGGAGCAAGACGTAGCAGTCTGCTTCCGTAGAGATTTACAGCCTTGGAAGCCCTATGGGGTTGCTATGAGTTGAAATTGACTCGATGGCAGCAGGCTTTTTTTTTTTTTCTTTTTTAATTAAATGTTTAATTGCATTAGTCAGAACTTCCAAAAGGACATTATTCAAAAATGGTGGCATTAGGCTTAATGGTTTTGTTCTTGGTTCTCATGATATATTAATCTGCAGTTATGATGAGATCCTACTTAAGACCTCAACGGCACCTCTATTTGCTGGACTCTCAAGAACGGCCATGGCCCTGGGTCCCACAGATCACAAATACCAACAAAGAAAGACATTTTTTTTTTTAATTAAATTTAGTCTTGTTGGAAAGATTTCTGAGTTTTGTAATGTGTATGTGAATTTTAGAATCTGAAGTACTGGCATATCTGAATTAGGTGACTTCAGACCTAAACCAAATACTCCATTCCAAATTAAACTAAGATTTTCATTTCTGTGCTTCTAAAGAAATCATTCAACATTTTGTCAAAGTTTACTGCTTGAAAAACAAAAGCCAGAACTTCTAACCTACATAAAGATTTAGTGAGTGGATGTTAAGAATGTTTACACAGCTGGCCCCAGAATAGGTACCTAGTTCATCTAAAAAGTAAGATACCATTAACTGAAGTTAACCCAACCCAGTGCCGTCGAGTCGATTCTGACTCATAGCGACCCTATAGGACAGAGTAGAACTGCCCCCAAAGAGTTTCCAAGGAGCGCCTGGTGGATTAGAACCTGTAAATAACTTCATAGCCAACATAGGTACTGCCTTAGTTACCTAGTTCTGCTGTAACAGAAATACCACAAGTGGATGGCTTTATCAAACAGAAGTTTATTCTCCCACAGTCTAGGAGGCTAGAAATCTGAATTCAGGATGCCAGCTCCAAGGGAAGGCTTTCTTTCTCTGTTAGCTCTGGGGGAAGGTCCTCGTCATCAATCTTCCCCAGATCCAGGAGCTTCTCAGCACAGGCACCCTGGGTCCAAAGGGCAACTTCTTCTCCTGGCACTGCTTCCTTGTTTTTGTGAGGTTCCCCTGTCTCTTTGCTTGATTCTTTCTTCTTTACCTCAAAATATATTGACCCAAGACACAACCTAAACTTGTAGATTGAGTCCTCCCTCATTAACATAACTGCCTCTAATCCTGCCTCATTAACATCATAGAGGTAAGATTTACAACACATAGGAAAATCATATCAGATGACAAACTGGTGGACAATCACACAATACTGGGAATCATGGCCTAGTCAAGTTGACACACATTTTGGGAGACACAATTCAATCTCCCAGGTATACATCAGGCCTTATCTCCATTCTAACTCCCAAATTAATTTTCATTCTTTGGAATTGTAATCTACTAGTTCTCTGTAAAGTGGTAACTAGGTAGAAACTAAGTTTGTTAAAATAACGAGGAAGATCACAGCTGTAAAATCCCGACTGTTGGTAACACAAATAGTGCAGAGATTTGGGCTTTAATTTGTGTAAATAAACTTGCTATCTTAACTGCTTTCAGGGAATTCACCCAGTGAATTCCAGGGCCCTATCTCACTCCCCCTTAGCTGGATGGATGATGTTTACATTTCAAAAGACTTTAGATTTACAGTTGACTTAATCTTTACTCTTTACATTTGAAGGTCTCCATTTAAATTCGCTTCAATTTACAATCCATCACTAGCCCCCCACACCAAGAATGCTTATATGTCTTACTTTAGAAATATTGCCTTAGTCAAATTGTATCAGGAATAAGAGATTTGTGGTAGGATAGAAATTGATGTAAAAAAAAAAAAGTTTGTAGTTTAACTACTTCCTGTAAATTTCCCGCCCTTTCCCTGCATTTGCTTTGATGTAAAACCATTTGCATTTGTTTACTTTGCCTGTTAAGTCCCCCACTGTTCTGCCTGCAAAGTAGAACATGCTCTCAAGCCTGTTTGAATGCCATGTGTTCTCCACCCCTTGGGATGAAATTATTCCTTCAAAAAAATTTTTGCTTTGATTTCTATTGGAGCCTTGGTCTAGTGCTTCCACTAGGACAGTAATCACATGATGGGAGAGCGAAACCTGTGAGCAGAAATGGACTTCCTAGGCCAGAAGATGGTGAGTGCCCAGCCTCAGTTGAGCAGCTCCCTTGAAAAGAGACTTGTAAATTCAGGAGTGCTTGCAATGGGCATCTCCTGTTCAGGTGAGCTGAGAAATGGAGAAAACCTAGGTACAGCAGAAAAGAAAAAAAAGAACACAACATACTTAAAGGGAGAAGTAGAGTGAAATCCAGGGAGAGGGAATTTTCTGGGCTTCTCACGGCATGCTGGCTTCCCTTCTTAACCATCTGAAGGTGTGGTGGAAAATGACAATTCTACCAAAAGCAATCTACAAATACAATGCAATCCTGACCCAAATACCAACATTCTTTAAAGAGATGGAAAAAGTAATCATTAACTTTATATGGAAACGGGAGTGGTCCTGGATAGGTAAAGAACTATTGGAGAAGAAGAATAATAACATAGGAGGACTCACACTACCTGACCTCAGAACCTACTATACAGCTACGGTAATCAAAACATTGACCAATGGAACAGAATTGAGAACCCAGATGTAAATCCATCCACTTACGGTCACCTGATCTTCGACAAGGGCCCAAAGTCCATCATATGGGGGAAAAGACAGTCTTTTTAACAAATGGTGCTGGCGAAACTGGATGTCCCTCTGCAAAAAAATGAAACAGGACCCCTACCTCACACCATACACAAAAACGAACTCAAAATGGATCAAAGACCTAAATATAAAACCAAAAACTATAAAGATCATAGAAGAAAAATAGGACCAATGCTAGAGACCCTAATACATGGCATTACCATAACTAACAACATACAAGCTCCAGAAGATAAGCTAGATAACTGAGATCTTCTAAAAATTAAACACTTAAGCTCATCAAAAAATGCCACCAAAAAAGTAAAAAGAGAACCGACAGGTTGGGAAAAAAATTCTGGCTATGACAAATCTAACAAAGGTCTAATCTCTAAAATCTACAGGAAAACTCAACACCGCTACAACAAAAAGACAAATAATCCAACCAAAAAATGGGCAAAGGAAATGAACAGACACTTCATCAAAGAAGACATTCAAGTGGCTAACAGACACATGAGGAAATGCTCCCATCGCTAGCCATTAGAGAAATGCAAATCAAAACCACAATGAGATACTATATCACCCTGGCATTACTGGAACGAATCAAAAAAAAAAACAGGCAATAACAAATACTGGAGAGGCTGCAGGGAGATTGGAACTCTTATGCACTGCTGGAGGGAATACAAAATGATACAAACATTTTGGAAAATGACATGGCACTTCCTTAAAAAAACCAAAAAAACCCATTGCCATCGAGTCAATCCCGACTCATAGCTACCCTTAGAAAGCTAGAAATAGAATCACCATGTGATACAGCAATCCCGCTCCTAGGAATATATTCTACAGAAATAAGAGTCATCACATGAATAGACATATGCACACTAATGTTCATTGCAGCATTGTCCACAATAACAAAAAGATGCAAACAACCTAGATGGTCATCAACAGATAAATGGATGAACAAACTATGGTACATATACACAATGAAGTACTATGCAATGATAAAGAACAACGATGAATCTGTGAAGCATCTCACGACATGGATGAATCTCGAGGGCATCATGCTGAATGAAATGTCAATCATAAAAGAACAAATATTGTATGAGACCGCTACTATAAAAACTCATGAAAAGGTTTACATACAAAAAGAAACAATCTTTGATGGTTATGGGGGGAGGGGTGGAAAAACACTACATAGACAATAGATAAGTGGTAACCTTGATGAAGGGTAAGACAGTACACAATACTGGGGAAGCCAGAACAACTTGTCCAAGGCAAGGTCATGGAAGCTCCAGAGACACATCCAAACTCCCTGAGGGACCAAATTGCTGGGCTGAAGGCTGTGGGGACTGTGGTCTCAGGGAACATCTGGCTCAATTGCATAACATAGTTTATAAAGAAAATGTTCTACATTCTACTTTAATGACCAGCATCTAGGGTCTTAAAAGTCTGTGAGCAGCCATCTATGATACTGCTCTGGTCTCACCCAGTCTGGAGCAAGGGAGAATGAAGAAAACTAAAGATACAAGGGAAAGATTAGTGCAAAGGACTGATTGACGACAACTACCACAGCCTCCACCAGACTGAGTCCAGCACAGCTAGATGGCGCCTGGCTACCTCCATTGACTGCTCTGACAGGGATCACAAGAGAGGGCCCCAGACAGAACTGGAGAAAAATGTAGTACAAAATTCTAACTCACAAAAAAAGACCAGACTTCCTGGCATGAGAGAGACTGGAAAACCCTGGGAGTATGGCCCCTGGACACCTTTTCAATTCAGTAATGAATTCACTCCTGAAGTTCACCCTTCAGTCAGAGGTCAGACAGGCCCATAAAACAAAGCAAGACTAAAGGGGCACACCAGCTCGGGGACAAGGACTAGAAGGCAGGAGGGGACAGGAAGGCTACTAATAGGGAACCCAATTACAAGAAGGCCTATTCTACACCAGTCAAAGTCAATCAGGGTAATTCTGCCCACTTACTGCTAGTGAACCCTGCTGATGCAGTGGTTAAGAGCTCAGCTGCTCACCAAGAGGTCAGCAGTTTGAATCCACCAGTTGCTCTTTGGAAACCCTATGAGGTAGTTCTACTCTGTCCAATAGGGTAGATATGAGTCAGAATTGACTCAGCAGCAATGGTTTTGCTGCTAAAAAGTTTGGGAATGAGTACCTGGCCCATTTCTATCCAATAAATCTTGAAGTGCCATCCACTAGGGGGCGTCCATAAAAACTTTTGTCTCCCCTAAGAGAGAGCCACTTGGGGCCCTGGTGGCGCAGTACTTAAGAGCTGTTCTGTTAAGCAAAAGGTCGGTAGTTCAAATCCACCAGCCACTTCTTGGAAACCTGATGGGGCAATTCTACTCCGGCCTACAGGGTCACTGTGAGTCAGAATAGACTTGATGGCAACTTTTTTTTTAAGAATGCCACAGGAAGACTCTCTGTCCTTCCTCTCCTTGGTGTTAGGATGTGACATTTCTCATCCATTTTTATTTAGTTATCATATATAACAACAAATGAATGGGCACATATAAAATTGGCAGTTGCCAAGAAATTATAGTAGAACATAATTTCTGTAGAACAAAAAGACTTTTGAAGAAGCTGGGCTCTAAGGTAAATTTAGTTTTCTTGTAGAAGAAAGTTTCTCTCAGGAATAATTCCCTTTGAATATGAACAGTCAGATGCTGGGACCAGAAGTCTTAGAAATGCATTCTTATCGCCCAGACCACAAGCTGTGAGTCTCTGTCTCATCTAAAATCAAGCCAAACAAACAAATATCCCATAAGAACAAACGGTTTTTAAAAATAAGACAAGGGGTAAATATGAAGCTTGCTTGTTTTATGCCTTAAACAGGAACTTTGGGATCATGAGGTTACTGGGGTCACTCAGAACTCCATATA
This sequence comes from Loxodonta africana, assembly GCF_030014295.1. Taxonomy (NCBI): domain Eukaryota; kingdom Metazoa; phylum Chordata; class Mammalia; order Proboscidea; family Elephantidae; genus Loxodonta; species Loxodonta africana. The sequence goes on from NC_087358.1 coordinate 74,094,576, forward strand.
AGAAGAGCCTTCTGGTTGTCAGAAGGTAACTCCTCCATGATTACCTTCACCAGTGGTACCTGGACCTTCAATGGTAGCCATCATTCTCCTTCATTTGCTGTAGATTGTTGCTGTCAGGACACTGATTTGGGAGAGTGATGTGGGTGATCTAGAGAGAAGAGACTAGGGTTAATGCAGTTGACAAGCATCTAAATAGCTACAGATTCTGGAAAAAGGGAAAAAAATGCTAACGGGAAAGTTGGGAGTTAAAGAGCCAACAGGTGGAGTAGTTTGTTTTTAGTACTTCACTTCTAGTTATTCAACAATAATAATGCATACATTTATTGAACAGTTAGTATGTATCAGGTAATTAACTAAGGTTTTTATACATATAGCAATTCACTGTGATGGTTAAGGTTGTATGTCAACTTGGCTGGGCCACAATTCTCAGTGGTTTGACAGTTACATAATGATATAGTTTGGCAGTTATGTAATGATAGAAATCATTTTTCATTTTATGATCTAATGTAGTCATCCCCCATTTTGTGATCTGATGTGAGCAGCCAATCAGTTGAAATGGGAGTTTCCTTGGGGATGTGGCTTGCATCCAATATATACAGTGTTCTGTCAAAGCTCGTCCCTCTGTGTCCTACACCTGACATCATCCTCTGACCTCCAGTTCTTGGGACATGAGCCAGTAGCCTGCCACCTGACCTGCAGATCTTGGGATTTGCCAGCTTCTGCAACCTCTTGAGCCAGCAGCCCTCTATCTGACCTGCTGATTTTGGGTTTGTCAGCTCCTGCAACCACGTTAGTCAGGAGAAGCCTTCAGCCTGATGCCTGACCCATGGATTTGGAGCTTACCAGCCTCCGCAACCATGTGAGCTATTTCTTTGAGATACATCTCCATATATGTATAAACCAAAAAAAAAAAAAAAAATTGCCATCGACTCGATTCTGACTCATAGCAACCCCATAGGACAGAGTAGAACTGCCCCACAAGGTTTCCAAGGAGCGACTGGTGAATTAGAACTGCTGAGCTTCTGGTTAGCAGCCGAGTTCTTAGCCACTGTGCCACCACGGTTCCGTGTGTGTGTGTGTGTGTGTGTGTGTGTGTGTACACTCTTCACCGGTTTTTCTCCTCTAGGAACCAGCTTAAGACACTCAATTCTTGAAATTCCCTATGAGGAAGGTAGCATTTAAAAGATGAGGAAAATAAGGCGCAGAGATGTAAAGTAACTTACTAAACATCACACAGCTAGTAAATGGCAGTGCTAAGAGTACCTCCAGAACCAATGCTCTTAACCTCTCTACTGTTGGTATCTTAAATGGTTTTTACAACTTACTAAATAAAGATTATTTTCTGCAGACACGAAGTTTTCTAAATTCCCTATATCCTTCTTATTTCAAGTCAGATTTACTGCAACACAGCCAGTATTTTGGGCAGTATCTTGAAATTTACTATAATGAGATTCCATCTGCAGAAAGTATCCAGTTACTGAAAATATGAGGGTGGCAAATAATTAAGTGTTGAGAATGGAAACCTACATAGTTTCCCATTCCTGTATTAAACAATATTGAGACCAAGCAAAATTGCTTAGGCACTTGCTCCAGGAAGTACTTGTTCCTGGAAGATAAGACAATGAACCAACTAAAATAGTTAACTTATCAAGACTATCAGGTAGTTCCTCAAAATTATTTTGAAGACCCTCATCTTGCTATACCTAACAATCCACAGCTATTATGTCATCACTTCTGCTCTATCCCAACCATGTCCTGGCTTGAAAAGCCCATCTTGCTATCACTCAGTCCAGGACTTCAATTCTATCACTATCTTGCCCTCATGTCCCCCTTCTGAGACATTATTAGGACTCCGCTAGGTGGTGTACTCCCTTATTGCAATAAGTCTAATGAACTTAGCTTTGCTTAATACATAGGCTTGTTTGGAGGTCTTTTAGGGAGTCAAAAATTGATAGTGGAAATGTTTTCACCAACTGGCGTTTGATTGGATTTACTCCCCTGAGTTACTCCATAAAAAAAAGTTACTGCCAAGCCAATTCTGACTCATGGTGACCCCATGTGTGTCAGAGTAGAAATGTGCTCCATCAGATTTTCAATGGCTGATTTTTCAGAAGTAGATCACCACGTCTTTCTTCCAATGCATCTCTGGGTGGACTTGAACCTCCAGCTTTCCACTTAACAACCAAGCATGTTAACCATTTGCATTATCCAGGGACTCCAAGTTACTTTATACCAAAAGCCAAACCCACTGCCGTTGAGTCAATTCCAACTCATAGCGACCCTATAGAACAGAGTAGAACTGCCCCACAGAGTTTCCAAGGAGCGCCTGGGGGATTCAAACTGCCGACCTCTTGGTTAGCAGCCGTAGCACTTAACCACCAGGGTTTCCAAGTTATTCGATAAGCACCATTAACTGACTCACTTGGGCAATTACTTGGCAATTCTCTGAGCATTGCTTCCAACTTCTTCCATTCCTAGATGTGGTTTCTTTGCAGAACTCTGAAGACTGGGGGCCACAGGACTGGCAAAGAAGAATAAACAGAGATTAGGGCTTCTCTATTTCAGTTCTCTTAGGATGCTTTCTTTTTTGGATAACAAGTGATGACATCAACAAATTCTTTGTATTTCAAAATTAAGTCCATCATTCTGAGGACCTGCTTTACAGCTGAGAGCCTGACCAGGGCAGGCAGGTCATGCCAGACAATGAATGTTTCTGTGTTGAAAGTTCTTGGCTCTGAGTGTTTTCTTTCACATTAATCCAGTAATGCATATCCTTTTGTGGCTCATTTTCTGGCCTACTTAAAGGGAATTAGAGGTATTTTTTTCTGAAACCAGACCACAGCATGAGGAAAAATGTGAGTCTTTTGGGACAGTAAATTCTTGAAGACGGTCAACTATTCTCAATCCCATACTTCCTTCTCCTCCCACTTTGAGGCTTTCAGATGCATGGGGGAGCAAGGGGCTGCTGAGTGCCCAGGTGCGCTAGGCCTAGCCCATCCGATTCCTGCCCGGCCTGGTATCTCTTAACTCTCTAGTTTTCTGGGACAGACCTAGGTTTTTCCTTTTAATTTTGCCTTTAAAATGTTCCTAAACATACACAAAGTCCCTGAGTGGTGCAAACAGTTAACACACTCGGCTGCTAACCAAAATTTGGAGGTTCAAATCCACACAGAGCCATCTCGGAAGAAAGGACTGGTGATCTACTTCCAAAAAAATCAGCCATTGAAAACCCTACAGAGCAAAGTTCTACTCTGACACACATGGCGTCTCGGTAAGTCAGAGTTAACTCGACGGCAGCTGGTACTGGTAAATATATACATGCCTATATAATCTTTTTTTTATATATACCTAATCTTATATAAGTGATAAAATGTGATCATATTCTACATGTTGTGTTTTTAGTTGATACAATCTTAAATTTTTTTTCTCTCTTTTATTACTCTCCTTCTGCAACCTCTCCTTTCCCTATATGTCACATCAGTCCTCTTCCCCACCACCTCCTCCCAGGGGATCTATGCTAAAGATCTGTGTAATCGTATACCAACACAGACACATATCAGACTCTTTTATCTTTGTTTATAATCATCACATGTGTTCTTCCCTTTTGGTTTTCTAATTACAGGTCTTTGCACATGTCATTATAATACTTTACTTTGTCTTCTCGAGCCAGTCTTTGAAATCTTCTGCTCAGGTCTTTTACTTCATCATTTCTTTCGTTCTCTTTAGCTACTCCACGTTCAAGAGCAAGTTTCAGAGTCTCTTCTGACATACATTTTGGCCTTTTCTTTTTTTCCTGTCTTTTTATTCAGTTCTGATGTCCTTGATGTCATTCCACAGCTCTTCTGGCCTTCGTTTATTAGTGTTCAATGTGTCAAATCTACTCTTGAGAGACAAGAAAAAGGGTTTTGTAACAAGGACACTTTCACTGGGTAAATTTCCAATTGGCTGGAGACATTTTCTTTCCATATTTGGGATAGGGGAAAATTCTGAACTAGGTTAAGCTGAGTAGGCAGGTTCTGATTGGTTAGCTTAGGTTTCCATTTCCAGGAGAGTTGATTGATTGATTGGGTTTCATCTCCAGGGAAGGTCAGGCACTTACAAAAAACAGAAACGTAGCCAGGTCTTGGTTTGCTGATACGGGGCTCAGCACAAGTGACTCCATTTTGTATAGTCAGATTAAATATATACATGTATAAATATACGTGTTTATATGTACACACATATCACAAATATATTCTGTTGATTCCATTTCTCTGGAGAAACTTGACTGGTATGAGCTCTGTTATTTTTAGTGGCTGCATAGTCTCTGGTGCTATGTACCTCATGATGATTTAGTTAACCAGATGGAAATCTACATAGTACCCAGGTGTGGTTGTTGGCCGCTATAACAGTACGACAGCAAATTTCTTTAGATGTATGTCCTTTTGTTCCTGGAAGTTTTCTAGCTGTGGAATAATTTCTTATAAACAAATTGCTGTGTAGACAGAGAACCCCTGAGGGAGCAGGAGAACAGTGGGATGCAGACCCCAAATTCTCATAAAAAGACCAGACTTAATGGTCTGACTGAGACTAGAAGGACCCCAGCGGTCATGGTCCCCAAACCTTCTGTAGGCCCAGGACAGGAACCATTCCCAAAGCCAACTCTTCAGACATGGATTGGACTGGACAATGGGTTGGAGAGAGAGGCTGATGAGGAGTGAGCTACTTGCATCAGGTGGACACTTGAGACTATGTTGGCATCTCCTGTCTGGAGGGGAGATGGGAGGGTAGAGGGGGCTAGAAGCTGGCAAAATGGTCACAAAAGGAGAGACTTGAAGGAGGGAGCAGGCTGTCTCATTAGGGGGAGAGTAATTGGGAGTATGTAGTAAGGTGTATTTTTTTTTTTTTTTTTTAGTAAGGTGTATATAAGTTTATATGTGAGAGACTGACTTGATTTGTAAACTTTCACTTAAAGCACAATAAAAATTATTAAAAAATAAATTGCTGTGTAGAATTATAACATTTAATAGATATTGCAAAATTACTTTCCAAAAGAGTTGAAACATTTCCACTAATACTCCTCCTCATATCCCCACTTGCCACATTTATGTCCTTCAGTAAGATTTAATTATGCTTTGTAAGTCCTGGGCATTCTGTGTTAAGTTTATTTTTTAAGTATTTTATTGCTTTTGTCACTGCATGACCATTCTTTTGGGGTAAATTTGGAAAATTTGTGTTTTCCTAGGAAACAATTTTTTTTGTTTAGGTTTTCAAAAACCAGTACTTTGCCATTGAGTTGCCCATAGTGTTCTTGTACTTACTTGAAGCTTTCCTGCATTGTTTGTTATGCTCCTCTGCATCCCTAATCTTGGCAGCTTAGGGTCTCTGCTCTTTTATCCGTAATCAGTATCATAATGGCTTCATCTATTTTTTGAGGAGCTAGCTTTTGAATACAGGTATGTTTTCTACTAGATTTTCTTTGGTGTTTCATAAATTTTGGTCTTAATCATGATTAAGCTGTCAAAAATCTAAATGTGCAGAGACAGTATAACAATATATTTATTGTGAGTAGGTATGACTCGAATTGGGCAGCATCAACCCGACGGTATCAGGAAGGCGTTCCCAAGAGGGGGCAGTGAAAGCAGGTTGTATAGGTGAGGTCCAGGCAGGGTAGTTACCTGAAGGTCATTATAATTCCCCAAATCAGCCCAATGCCAAGGGCAAAACAATCTCCGATAAACTGATTACTAGGCTATTACTGACTTGAAAGTGACCATAGGAAAACAGTTCCTTAAAGGCTCAAGGTTCAAAAGGACACCTAAACCAGGAAATAACAAATGCTGGCAAGGATGTGGAGCAACTGAAACCCTTATCCCTTGCTGATGGGGTTGTAAAAAGGTACAACCACTATGGAAAATGATTTGGTGGCTCTCCAAAAAGCTAGAGATAGAAATACCTATGATCGAAATGTTGCCGGGTGGTTTGGCTCAGAGTGACTCATCTCAGCCAATAAATGAGAGACAGAGGTAGAAGATCAGAAGGGCACCTTTATGTCATTGTGCAAGGAAGGGAAGAGTCGGGGCTGCTGTCACCAAGACTGCTTAGCAAAGGCAAGAGGGAAGGTTACTTTTATGGGGTTTACTAGCAACAAGTTCATACAAGTGACATCACTAACATTCTTAATGCTACTATGCAGGCACCATGGGGTTTACATATAACTTCATGCATTGCATGTTCAGAAGATGGCAGTTAAACTCCACCCAGAAGCAAGGAAGTTACTATGGATGAGGTACTTAGTGAGCTAAAGATTATCCAGAATGTCAGCATGGCACCTAAACTGATTTCTGCCAATTTCCTCCAGTTTTGGGCAGCAGTTAAGGAAAAGGGAACCAGGATGTTAGTGTAAAGCTACGGGGTGTGTCAAGCAAGCTGCTTGAGACAATAGAATTTTTTTGCAACCTGGGGACCACTGTCTTACAGCATCCCACTCCTAGGTATATACCCTAGAGATCTAATAGCGGTGTCATGAATAGACATATGCACACTTATGTTCATTGCAGCATTATTCACAATAGCAAAAAAGTGGGAAACAACCTAACTGCCCATCAACAGATGAACGGATAAACAAAATGTGGTATAGACACACCATGGAATACTACGAAGCTACAAAGAATAATGATAAGTCCATAAAATATAACATGGATGAATCTGGAGGTCATTATGCTGAGTGAAATAAGTCAAGCACATAAGGACAATATGTACCACTTTTATAAAAAGACTAAAATAGGTATAACCCACTGCCGTCAAGTTGATTCCGACTCATAGCTACAGCTGCTAACCAAGAGGTCGGCAATTCAAATCTGCCAGGTGCTCTTTGGAAACTCTATGGGGCATTTCTACTCTGTCCTATAGGGTCGCTATGAGTCAGAATCCACTCATCGGTACTGGGTCTGGTTTTTGGAAACCCTGGTGGCGCAGTGGTTAAGTGCTTTGGCTGCTAACCAAAAGATCAGCAGTTCAAATCTGCCAGGCGCTCCTTGGAAAGTTTGTGAGGCAGTTCTACTCTGTCCTATAGGGTCGCTATGAGTCGCTTTGAGTAAAATAGGTATACACACAGAAATCAACATTCTTTGGTGGTTACCAGCGATGAGAAGGTGAGAGAGGGGCAATCACTCTCTAGACAGTAGATACTTGCTATTTTTAGTGATGGGAAAGGAAATACCAAATGTGGGTGAAGTCTATACAACTTAACCATGATAAATGATGACAATAAGAAATACATAAGGGGGGGCAAGATGGCTGACTAGGTAGACGCTACCTCGGATCCCTCTTACAACAAAGACTGGGAAAAACAAGTGAATCGATCACATACATGACAATCTACGAACCCTGAACAACAAACACAGATTTAAAGAGTTGACCTGAGTGACAGAGATGGAGAACGAACAACTACAGGGAAGCAGCGACTCTTTTCGGAGCCTGGAGCCAGTGTCCCAGTCAGGTAACCTTGGCGCCGGGCTTAGGACTGGGCTCAGGAGAGCTGAACACGACATCTTGTGACGGTGCAAACATGGGGCACATCCCTACCCCCCTGAACTGACCTCAGGAGGGGGCCCAGCCGGTCCGTGCGGGCGGCGTGGCGACGGGGCTGGTGGGAGAAGAAGTCCCCGGGAGGCAGTGACTAGTTTTGCAGCATCCCAGCTGGGGAACCTTGGCGCCGGGCTTTGGACTGGGCACGGGGAGCTGAACACGGCATCCGGTCACGGCGGAAACACAGGGCGCAGCCCTAATCCCCTGAACTAACCCCAGGAGGGGGCCCAGCCGGTCCGCGGAGGCGGCGCGGTGATGTGGCTGGTGGGAGGAGAAGTCCCCTGGGAGGCAGCCACTGATTTTGGAGCCGGGAGTGCAGTGTCCCAGCAGGGGAACCTTGACACTGGGCTTTGGACTGGCAGCAGAGGATCTGACCGTGGCTTCAGGGGGTCAGACCCTCGGGGACAATCTCCACACAGCCAGCACACATAGGCGACACGCCCCTTGGGAATCTCGGATAAAATAGTAATCCCAAGCAAGATAAGCAACTTTGGCTATATTCCGGGGTACTACTCTCTACTGTTTTTCTGAACCCTCCCCTCCCCTTCCCAGGTGGCTTCAAAAACATTGGAATTTCCTGAGCCAGAGGGAGAACGGCTCCGGCTCCGCAGCTTTGCTTTTCCCTTTTTTTTTTTGGTCTTTTCCTAACCCATTCTTCCAGCCTGAGAGAAGAAACCACAAAAAACCCAGGGACCAAAAAACCTTCCCTAATTGGACTAAAAACACAGAACCAGCTCCAGCCAAACATATATGATCCAAATCTCGGGCTTTCATCCTTACAGGGAACAAGGTGGCGGTTATAATCCAAAGGCAGTTCTGATAGGGATCTGACTGCATTTTTTTTTAAGCGGATTTACTGGAAAAACAAGTTTCCCAGGTCTGATATCTCTGCTTATACAACAGAGCCCTAACTGACCCACAACAGGGAACTGAGGGCTGAAGCTCCCCCCAGACCACCTAGCCTCCTGCCTTAGGGGTCTAAGGAGGGTGACACCTACCAATCAGTAGAGGTACTTGCATTGGGGGCCTAAGGTACAGCTGCAGAGCCCTCCCACCAAGGTGCTATAGGAATAGAGACACACCTACCTCACTGACACTTGGGGGAAGCCTGTCAGCATCCTGCCCCCCCAGAGTGTGAACCCCAGCTGCTAATAGAATCTGGTGCACACAACTATCACCACTACTTCTTGAGGTGGATAGGTGTTAGGGTACAGCACACACTTGATGACCCAAAATCAGATTCTACTCAAGAATAGTGAATGGACTCTTAGGCATATACATCTGGCAACAGCCCAAACCAGCTGGTAATAGGTCATAAGTAAGTCAAGGGTTACAACAAACAAGACAGCACAATCTAGTAGCCCATCCACGTATATTGAAAGGAAACAAAACAAGATAAGACTCAGTGAGCAATTATAGAATAAATCACTACTATATCTTAGTGATGGCTCGGAGACAGCACTCGATATCAAACCACATAAAGAAGCAGACCATGACAGCTTCTACAACCCCCCAAACAAAAGAATCAAAATCTTTCCCAAATGAAGATACAATCCTGGAATTATCAGATACAGAATATTAAAAACTAATTTACAGAATGCTTCAAGACATCAGGGATGACCTCAGAAATGAAATAAGGCAAACTGCAGAAAAACCCAAGGAACACACTGATAAAACAGTTGAAGAACTCAAAAAGATTATTTAAGAACATAGTGGAAAAATTAATAAGTTGCAAGAATCCATAGAGAGACAGCATGTAGAAATCCAAAAGATTGACAATAAAATTACAGAATTAGACAACGCAATAGGAAGTCAGAGGAGCAGACTCGAGCAATTAGAATGCAGAGTGGGAAATCTGGAGGACCAGGGAATTAACACCAACATAGCTGAAAAAAAATCAGATAAAAGAATTAAAAAAAAATGAAGAAACCCTAAGAATCATGTGGGACTCTATCAAGAAGGATAACTTGCGTGTGATTGGACTCCCAGAACAGGGAGGGAGGACAGAAAACACAGAGAAAATAGTTGAAGATCTGCTGACAGAAAACTTCCCTGACATCATGAAAGACGAAAGGATATCTATCCAAGATGCTCATCGAACCCCATTTAAGATTGATCCAAAAAGAAAAACACCAAGACATATTATCATCAAACTTGCCAAAAGCAAAGATAAAGAGAAAATTTTAAAAGCAGCCAGGGAGAAAAGAAAGGTCTCCTTCAAGGGAGAATCAATAAGAATAAGTTCAGACTACTCGGCAGAAACGATGCAGGCAAGAAGGCAATGGGATGACATATACAGAGCACTGAAGGAGAAAACTGCCAACCAAGGATCATATATCCAGCAAAACTCTCTCTGAAATATGAAGGCAAAATTAAGATATTTACAGATAAACACAAGCTTAGAGAATTTGCAAAAACTAAACCAAAGCTACAAGAAATACTAAAGGAAATTGTTTGGTCAGAAAACCAATAATATCAGATACCAGCACAACACAAGGTCACAGAACAGAACATCCTGATATCAACTCAAATAGGGAAATCACAAAAACAAATTAAGATTAATTAAAAAAAAAATGCTCAAAACAGGGAATCATTGAAGTCAATATGTAAAAGATCACAATAATCAAAAAGAGGGACTAAATACAGGTGGCATAGAACTGCCATATGGAGAGGGATACAAGGTGATATAGGACAATACAAGTTAGGTTTTTACTTAGAAAAATAGGGGTAAATATTAAGGTAACCACAAAGAGGTATAACAACTCCGTAACTCAAAATAAAATCCAATAAAAACGTAACGACTCAACAAACATAAAGTCAAATACTATGAAAATGAAGATCTCACAATTTACAAAGAAAAATGTCTCAGCACAAAAAAGTAAGTGGAAAAATGAAATTGTCAACAACACACATAAAAAGGCATCAAAATGACAACACTAAACACTTACTTATCTATAATTACGCTGAACGTAAATGGACTAAATGCACCAATAAAGAGACAGAGAGTCTCGGACTGGATAAAGAAACACGATCCGTCTATATGCTGCCTACAAGAGACACACCTTAGACTTAGAGACACAAACAAACTAAAACTCAAAGGATGGAAAAAAATATATCAAGCAAACAATAAGCAAAAAAGAAGAGGAGTAGCAATATTAATTTCTGACAAAATAGACTTTAAACTTAAATCCACCACAAAGGATACAGAACGACACTACATAATGATAAAAGGGACAATTGATCAGGAAGATATAAACATATTAAATATTTATGCACCCAGTGACAGGGCTGCAAGATACATAAATCAAATTTTAACAGAACTGAAAAGTGAGATAGACACCTCCACAATTATAGGAGGAGACTTCAACACACCACTTTCGGAGAAGGACAGGACATCCAGTAAGAAGCTCAATAAAGACACGGAAGACCTAATTACAACAATCAACCAACTTGACCTCACTGACTTATACAGAACTCTCCACCCAACTGCTGCAAAGTATACATTTTTATCCAGTGCACATGGAACATTCTCTAGAATAGACCACATATTCGGTCATAAAACAAACCTTTGCAGAGTCCAAAACATCAAAATATTACAAAGCATCTTCTGAGACCACAAGGCAATAAAAGTAGAAATCAATAACAGAAAAACTAGGGAAAAGAAATCAAATACTTGGAAAATGAACAATACCCTGCTGAAAAAAGACGGGGTTATAGAAGACATTAATGAGGAAATAAGGAAATTCATAGAATGAAAGGAGAATGAAAATACTTCCTATCAAAACCTCTGGGACACAGCAAAAGCAGTGCTCAGAGGCCAATTTATATCGATAAATGCACACATACAAAAAGAAGAAAGAGCCAAAATCAGAGAGCTGTCCCTACAACTTGAACAAATAGAAAGTGAGCAACAAAAGAATCCATCAGGCACCAGAAGAAAACAAATAATAAAAATTAGAGCTGAACTAAATGAATTAGAGAACAGAAAAACAATTGAAAGAATTAACAAAGCCAAAAGCTGGTTCTTTGAAAAAATTAACAAAATTGATAAACCATTGGCTAGACTGACTAAAGAAATACAGGAAAGGAAACAAATAGCCCGAATAAGAAATGAAAAGGGCCACATCACAACAGACCCAACTGAAATTAAAAGAATCATATCAGATTATTACGAAAAATTGTACTCTAACAAATTTGCAAACCTAGAAGAAATGGATGAATTCCTAGAAAAACACTACCTACCTAAATTAACACAATCAGAAGTAGAGCACCTAAATAGACTCATAACAAAAAAAGAGATTGAAACGGTAATCAAAAAACTCCCAACAAAAAAAAGCCCTGGCCCGGACGGCTTCACTGCAGAGTTCTACCAAACTTTCAGAGAAGAGATAACACCACCACTACTAAAGGTATTTCAAAGCATAGAAAATGACGGAATGCTACCCAACTCATTCTATGAAGCTACCATCTCCCTGATATCAAAACCAGATAAAGACATCACAAAAAAAGAAAATTACAGACCTATATCCCTCATGAACATAGATGCAAAAATCCTCAACAAAATTCTAGCCAATAGAATTCAACAACATATCAAAAAAATAATTCACCACGACCACGTGGGATTTATACCAGGTATGCAAGGCTGTTTTAATATTAGAAAAACCATTAGTGTAATCCACCATATAAACAAAACAAAACACAAAAACCACATGATCTTATCAATTGATGCAGAAAAGGCATTTGACAAAGTCCAACACCCATTTATGATAAAAACTCTCACCAAAATAGGAATTGAAGGAAAATTCCTCAACATAATAAAGGGCATCTTTGCAAAGCCAACAGCCAACATCTCTCTAAATGGAGAGAACCTGAAAGCATTTCCCTTGAGAACGGGAACCAGACAAGGATGCCCTTTATCACCGCTCTTATTCAACATTGTGCTAGAAGTCCTAGCCAGAGCAATTAGGCTAGACAAAGAAATAAAGGCATCCGGATTGGCAAAGAGGAAGTAAAATTATCTCTATTTGCAGATGACATGATCTTCTACACAGAAAACCCCAAGGAATTCTCCAGAAAACTACTGAAACTAATAGAAGAGTTTGGCAGAGTCTCATGTTATAAGATAAACATACAAAGATCACTTGAATTCCTCTACATCAACAAAAAGAACATCGAAGAGGAAATAACCAAATCAATACCATTCGCAGTAGCCCCCAAGAAGATGAAATACTTAGGAATAAATCTTACCAATGATGTAAAAGACCTATACAAAGAAAACTACAAAGCTCTACTACAAGAAATTAAAAAGGACATACTTAGGTGAAAAAACATACCTTGCTCATGGATAGGAAGACTTAACATAGTAAAAATGTCTATTCTACCAAAAGCCATCTATATATACAATGCACTTCCGATCCAAATTCCAATGTCATTTTTTAAGGTGATAGAGAAACAAATCACCAACTTGATATGGAAGGGAAAGAAGCCTCGGATAAGCAAAGCATTACTGAAAAAGAAGAAGAAAGTGGGAGGCCTCACTCTACCTGATTTCAGAACCTATTATACAGCCACAGTAGTCAGAACAGCCTGGTATTGGTACAACAACAGGCACATAGACCAGTGGAACAGAATTGAGAACCCAGATATAAATCCATGCACATATGAGCAGCTGATATTTGACAAAGGCCCAGTGTCAGTTAATTGGGGAAAAGATAGACTTTTTAACAAATGGTGCTGGCATAACTGGATAGCCATTTGCAAAAAAATGAAACAGGACCCATACCTCACACCAAGCACAAAAACTAACTCCAAGTGGATCAAAGACCTAAACATAAAGACTAAAACAATAAAGATCATGGAAGAAAAAATAGGGACAACCTTAGGAGCCCTAATACAAGGCATAAACAGAATACAAAACATTACCAAAAATGATGAAGAGAAAGCAGATAACTGGGAACTCCTAAAAATCAAACACCTATGCTCATCTAAAGACTTCACCAAAACAGTAAAAAGACCACCTACAGACTGGGAAAGAATTTTCAGCTATGACATCTCCGACCAGCGCCTGATCTCTAAAATCTATATGATTCTGTCAAAACTCAACCACAAAAAGACAAACAACCCAATCAAGAAGTGGGCAAAGGGTATGAACACACACTTCACTAAAGAAGATATTCAGGCAGCTAACAGATACATGAGAAAATGCTCTCGATCATTAGCCATTAGAGAAATGCAAATTAAAACCACGATGAGATTCCATCTCACTCCAACAAGGCTCGCATTAACCCAAAAAACACAAAATAATAAATGTTGGAGAGGCTGCGGAGAGATTGGAACTCTGATACACTGCTGGTGGGAATGTAAAATGGTACAACCACTTTGGAAATCGATCTGGCGTTATCTTAAACAGTTAGAAATAGAACTACCATACAACCCAGAAATCCAACTCCTCGGAATATACCCTAGAGAAACAAGAGCCTTCACACGAACAGATATATGCACACCCATGTTTATTGCAGCTCTGTTTACAATAGCAAAAAGCTGGAAGCAACCAAGGTGTCCATCAACAGATGAATGGGTAAATAAATTGTGGTATATTCACACAATGGAATACTACGCATCGATAAAGAACAGTGACGAATCTGTGAAACATTTCATAACATGGAGGAACCTGGAAGGCATTATGCTGAGCGAAATTAGTCAGAGGCAAAAGGACAAATATTGTATAAGACCACTATTATAAGATCTTGAGAAATAGTATAAACTGAGAAGGACACATACTTCTGTGGTTACGAGAGGGGGAGGGAGGGAGGGTGGGAGAGGGTTTTTTGCTGATTAATTAGTAGATAAGAACTGCTTTAGGTGAAGGGAAGGACAATACTCAATACATGGAAGGTCAGCTCAATTGGACTGGACCAAAAGCAAAGAAGTTTCCAGGATAAACTGAATGCTTCAAAGGTCAGCGGAGCAAGGGCGGGGGTTTGGGGACCATGGTTTAAGGGGACTTCTAAGTCAATTGGCAAAATAATTGTGTTATGAAAACATTCTGCATCCTACTTTGAAATGTGGCGTCTGGGGTCTTAAATGCTAACAAGCGGCCATCTAAGATGCATCAATTGGTCTCAACCCACCTGGAGCAAAGAAGAATGAAGAACACCAAGGTCACACGATAACTAAGAGCCCAAGAGACAGAAAGGGCCACATGAACCAGAGACCTACATCATCCTGAGACCAGAAGAACTAGTTGGTGCCCGGCCACAATCGATGACTGCCCTGACAGGGAGCACAAGAGAGAACCCCTGAGGGAGCAGGAGATCAGTGGGATGCAGATCCCAAATTCTCATAAAAAGACCAGACTTAATGGTCTGACTGAGACTAGAGGAATCCCGGCGGTCATGGTCCCCAAACCCTCTGTTGGCACAGGACAGGAACCATCTCCGAAGACAACTCATCAGACATGAAAGGGACTGGACAGTGGGTGGGAGAGAGATGCTGATGAAGAGTGAGCTAATTATATCAGGTGGACACTTGAGACTGTGTTGGCATCTCCTGTCTGGAGGGGGGATGGGAGGATAGAGGGAGTTGGAAGCTGGCAAAATTGTCACGAAAGGAGAGACTGGAAGGGCTGACTCATTAGGGGGAGAGCAAGTGGGAGTACAGAGTAAGGTGTATATAAACTTATATGTGACAGTCTGGCTTGATTTGTAAACGTTCACTTGAAGCTCAATAAAAGTTAATAATAATAATAAAAAAGAAATACATAAGATTAAGGGACCCCTTGCCTCCTGTCATCATCCATCTTTCTTTCCTGACCCATGGTCCTGCCCTGGAATCCTCTTCGTTATATTTAAACGTAACTGTTCCTTCCTTAAGAGTCCCCGGATGGCACAAATGGTTAACACGCTTGGTTGCTAAGTGCAAAGTTGGAGGTTTGAGTCCACCAAGAAGTGCCTTGGAAGAAAGGCCTGGTGATCTCTTTACAAAAAATCAGCCATTGAACACCCTAGGGAACACAGTTCTACTATGACATACATGGAGTTGCCATGAGTTGGAATTGACAGCACCTGGAAAAAAAGTTATTTCTTTGATCTCTTATCTAGGCTCACTCACACCCTATCCCCACCACCCTTTATTTCATCTCCCTTGCCCTCACAGCCAAAAGAAGCTAAAATTCATTTTGTAAAAGGCAAATTCCTCTCTAATTCCAATTTTACTAAGTCACAACAGTAACTTACTTTGATTTCAAGGGGTTTCTCTGATCCATGAACTCCAAATTAGTAGTAAAAGCCTGACCCAAAACTGCAAAACTAACTACTCTGCAGCATTTAAATGTTTCTTTTCTGGCTAAAAAAGCGTTGTCAATAAGAAGCCTATTACCTCGTGATTTAATGAAAAAGACTGTGTGCTTCCTTAATTTCAATTTCATAAAAGGCCTCATAGCTACAAATATGTAAAAGGCCAGGTTTTTAGGTGTTACTTTTTTAATGCTAACTCAGTAACCATTAAGTACTTAGTCACCACAGAAATTTATATTCATTAAGAAAAAAAAAAAAAAGATAATCTGTATTTAAGCTGCTGTAAAATCTCTGGTCCTTGGGAACATTTTTTTTCTTCTTGCAGCAGGAGGCACTTCCCCAATTTGCAAAATTTTTATTAAATCATAGAGCAATCAAATATTGTGTTATTGTTTTAAGCTAATTCAAAGGTTTATTTTTTTAACAATTGCAACCAGCCTGCTTCAACCCACTTCTTTACGAAACAAAATAATCTCCCTGCAGGCATACAGAATAGCTGTTCAAAAAAAAAACAGTACACTTTCATTTCCTTGTGTTTTGATTTTTTTTTTTTTAACAACTTTTTAAATAAACTTACTGTGAAATATGGAGTCTCTGGGTGGTACAAATGGTTAACATGCTCAGCTGCTAACCAAAATGTTGGAGGTCCGCGTCCACCCAGAGTTGCCTTAGAAGAAATGCCTGGCAATCTGCTTCTGAAAAATCGGCCACTGAAAACGCTATGGAGTGCAGTTCTACTCTATAAGAGCACACTCAGTGGGAACTGGTTTTTACTGTTAAATACGAAGACACGGTCCATAAGTATTTCTTAAGCATCCATTTTGTGCTACCAACTTTGATTGGTGCCATGTTTTCCCTGACAACCACGTGGCTGAGTACAGTGGTTTTCTGAGTTCTCTGGCACTCTGAGGTCCCACAGAGAGGGCCTTAGGGGACACAAAAGGGGTAGAAGAGTGGGGATCTGAGCTGTCACTAAGCAGCTCTGCTTCTATCTCTATAGATTAGGGTACAATATAAGTGTTAGCCAATGTATTTCAGCTTTCCTTAATTCCTTTTTACCATATACTCTTCCAGCCATAGAAACTGACCCATGGGGCCCCAGGAAGAGAGAAGCCAGAACAGTATAGTGTGATCCAAGGGCCAAAATGTTTATTTTCATTCTCGTAGAGTCTCCTGAAAGTTATAGCAGGGATAGGAGAATTGAGGGTCAAAGTGCTTTTGATTTAGAAGCATTTGTTTTCATTTGATTCATATTTATTGAGCACTAGTTAATAGCTGAGGAGCCCTGGTGGCTCAGTGGTTAAGTGCTCAACTGCTAACCAAAAGGTTGTGATCCACCAGCCTACTCCGTGGGTGAAAGTTGTGGCAGTCTGGTTCCATAAAGATTTACAGCCTTGGCAACCTTATAGGGCAGTTCTGCTCTGTCCTATAAGGTCGCTATGAATCAGAATCGACTCGACAGCAGTTTGTTTTATAGCTCGAAGGAGGTCCAGTTAAGCAGTGGTTAAGTACTTGGCTGCTAATGGAAAGGCCTGGGCAAGCCGAGCAAGAGTGGCTGTGGCTGCTGGCTGTGTGACTAGCCTGGCTCAGGTGAGCTGTGAATCTAAAGAGGCAGAAGACACTGTCCTCGTCTACCAGAACTGCCCAGTCTAGTGGGAGAGAAAGGCACACCAACAGAAACAAGTTCTACGCACCCTAAGCTAAGCGTCCAGATTTCCTGGGAGTAGTGGTGAGGCCTATGAGGACAAATAATAACTGAAGATAAGAGGTTTTATTTCTCCCTGTTGAAAATAAGGGAAGAGGCTCCCCCCAACCATTGTTTTTTCAGAATTCACTTTACACGACTTGTAATTATAAGTTCTTTCTCTGTTCCTTTGAAAAGTATGTAAATCAAGGATATTTCCTCAAGGACTTGGGAACCATCTTTTTTAAAATGTAATCATCGAGGGAGATCTCACCCCCACCCCCAGTTGCCTGGAAGAAGGTTAGCATACCTCCAGGTACCCAGCCACAAAGGTACTAGAAAAAGAGCAATTTTATCTTAAACATGAATGTAATGAGTTCTGTCTACTCAGCTATACAAAGGGTCAGATTCCTTTCCATCTTTGCAATCTCTTAGCCAACTGCCTGGGATGCTTCATATTCTGGTTTAATACTCACTCGATAATAAAACTTTTCTTTCTCTTTTATTTTTGTGGAGGTTTTCCGGGTTAAGAGTAGATTTTGATCTTTGTAATTTTTCCCCAACAGGCCCAGGGAAGGTGCCACTGAGGGCACGTCTCTTCAAGGAGGGCTGGCTACAGACCAGCCCTGAACATCAGCAATGGGGCTGTTTTGGGGGACTACATGGAATGACCTATAGATGACCCAGTGATGGGTCAGCCAGCTGAGACCAAAGAATTCCCTCATGGTGACATAATTTCATTCCTCTTCTCTTTAATCTTCTTGGAAATGTCTGTCAAGGAAGGAACATTACCAAAGGAAGCCCCTTAATATTGGTCTACAGCTTACAATTTATAAACCACTTTCGGATGGATGATTTCACTTGACTCTTTCCTCCTAAGCCTTGACACCTCATCTGACAGACTCCCACTGGCCAAAGGACACACAGATAGTAAAATTAGCAATTTTTACGACAAGTCTTATTTATGTTCTTTCTGTCTCCCAATAAATTTGCTAAGGAGTCCGCATTTTTTCCCCTACTGACCTGGAGCCAGAGTTTGCAAACTGCTTTGGAAAGACCCAGGAATTGCAAGAATGTGTGTCAGGGCCCCCAGGTTGGGAAGGGTTGGAGAGCACAGAGAAGGAGGATGGAAGCTCCTGCCACCACCGAGTTCAGCAGAGCAGTTTCCCAGTCCTGCTCTGTATATTATTTCCCTCAGTGAAATGACATCTGCCGGAAGTCTCTGCTTGGGTGGGCTGGGGTGGCTTGGGAAGAGGGACAACTACTGCTCAGGGAAACAGAAAGAAAAAGAGGCAAGGCTGTGTCTCATTCATTTTCAAATCTCTAGCTTTTAGCCCTTGGTAGATGCTCAGTTAATGATTTTGGAAAGACTATTTGGAACAGGAAAGGGTGAACTGGGCCAGTGTTTTTGAGGGGTGGGATGGAGCCCAGTCAAGAAAATGGGATTGAATATCAAATAAAAGCTTTGCAAGAAGATGGAATGTGTGGCTAGTTGCCTCCACGAACAGCTGCCTCCTTTGCCATGAGACCAGAAGAACTGGATGGTGCCTGGCTACCATTACTAAACATTTTTATCAAAGATTCTATAGAAGAATTCTGATCAAAAGAGGGAAAATACAGAACAGAATTTCAAATTCTCATGGGCTGCAGACTTTCTGAAGACATGGAGGCTGGATGAACTGCTGGAACTATTGCCCTGAAACAATCTTTAAACCTTAAACCAAAAATATCCCCTAAAGTCATCTTTAAACCAAACTATAGTCTAACTTAACTAGTAAGGAATGTCTCCCTTGAGCATTATGCTCTTTTAGTGTTACCGGAGAATAGCCTCAGTCCTTGTCTTCAGTGCAGGATAGAGTTCAAACACTGAGACAAAGAGTGTCAAGCAAACAGAGGTTTATTAGCTAGCAGAGGGTTTGTAGCAAAATACACTTGACTATGGAGGTGGGGCCAAGATGGCAGAATAGACAGATGCTTCCCACAAGTCCTCTTTACAACAAAGACCCAAAAAAACAAGTGAAATGAGTATATTTGTGACAAGCTGGGAGCCCTGAGCTTCAAAGTCAAGCTTATAAAATGAACTGAGGGGCAGGGAGAGGAAGAGACTGTTCAGAAGTGGAGAGGAGTTACCGGACCTGAATCGTGGGGAGCCCACAGGCACCATTCCAGGAGCGGCGTTTTCAGTGGTTTGCTACTAGCATTCGGCCACAGTTTCCTCAGGAAGAAGCAGCCAGCCACACAGCCTACTCACACCTCTGGAAGCAGAGAAGAACAGCACATGAGGCAAAAACTAAGTACTTGCGTATATTTTATCGTGCCCCCTCCACCCCCAAGCTGGCTTCAGCAGCAGAATTCCCTGGGCCTGAGATAGGCCCCGTTGAGCACCTAGAGCCATTCTCCCAGCCTTGGGGAAGGAAAAAATTTGCAATTGGGGGAAAAGATAATTTGCTT
The DNA here is from genome assembly GCF_030014295.1 of Loxodonta africana. Taxonomy (NCBI): domain Eukaryota; kingdom Metazoa; phylum Chordata; class Mammalia; order Proboscidea; family Elephantidae; genus Loxodonta; species Loxodonta africana. The sequence continues at coordinate 74,114,574 of NC_087358.1, forward strand.
GTTCCACTAACCAGGGGAGCTCAGGACAGAAGCAGCTACTGTCCAGTCATAAACCGTCCATGGATTTTGACACCTTTCCCTTCTGCATGGACCTCTGTGTGTCTGTTTTGGAAGAATAGGCCCTTGTTAGCAGACTCCAGCTGTTTCAGCTGTGTGGTAGAGAGGTGGGTGTTTGATGTCTGACATTGCTTTACCTATTAAACAAGGTCCTCACCTACCCACACTGGGGACCTAAGGACTGGTAGCTCCACTCAGGTCACCCAGCCACCCATGACAGGGGTCCAAAGATAACTGGTACTTCCCAGTCCTTACAACCAAAAACTTTGGGTGCCCATGGTCCCTCTGCAGAACCCACCCACCAGCACGCTCTAGGGAGCAGAGATGCGTTTTCCTCAGAGACACATAGGGGTCAGTTCTCAGCCCCCAGCCTTGTTCCGAGCGTGACCAACTGCTGACATCAGATACTGGTATATACGCCAATCACCCCTGCCCCTCTAAGGCTGTAGGACAGAGCCTGTACCACACATTTGATGATCAGCTACCTGGAAACCTGAGCTGAATTCATACAAGAAAACTGAATGGACTCCTAGACCAATATACCTGATAACAGCTCTAGCCAGCTGGGGACAGGACATTAGAGTTTCAAAGGTGAAAATAATCAAGCTAGCTCACCGAAGCAACCCATAGGGGTGTACCAAAACAAAACAAAGCAAGAAGCTATGACACAGTAAGCAAGCATAAACTAATACAATAACTTACAGATGGCTCAGAGACAACAGCCAATATCAAGTCACATAAAGAAACAGACCATGATCACCTAAACAGGCTCTCAAAACAAAGAATCCAAGGATTTTCTAGATGAAAGTGCATTCTTGGAATTACCAGATGCAGAATACAAAAGTTTAATATACAGAACCCTTCAAGACATCAGGAAGGAAATGGGGCAATACGCAGAACAAGCCAAGGAACACACAGATAAAGCAACGGAAGAAATTAGAAAAATTATTCAGGAACACAATGAAAAGTTTAATAAGATGGAAAAATCCATAGAGAGAGAGCAATCAGAAATTCAGAAGATTAACAAAAAAATTACAGAGGTAGACAACTCAATAGAAGTCAGAGGAGCAGAACTGAGCAAGTAGAAGCTAGAATTTCTGAACTTGAAGATAAATCACTGGCACTAATATAGTTGAAGAAAAATCAGAGAAAAGAATTTTTTAAAAATGAAGAAACCTTAAGAATCATGTGGGACTCTATCAAGAGAAATAACCTATGAGTGATTGGAGTGCCAGAACAGGGAGGGATAACAGAAAATACAGACAGCCTTGATGAATATTTGTTGGCAGAAAAGTTCCCTGATATCGTGAAAGATGATAAGATATCTATGTAAGATACTCATCGAACTCCACATAAACGTAGATGTTAAAAGAAATTCACCAAGACATATTATAATCAAACATGCCAAAACCAAAGATAAAGAGAGAATTATAAGGGCAGCGAGGGATAAACGAAAAGTCACCTACAAAGGAGAACCAATAAGAATAAGCTCGGACTACTCGGCAGAAACCATGCAAGCAAGAAGGCAAAGGGATGACATATTTAAAAAATTGAAGGAAAAAATTGCCTGCCAAGAATCAAATATCCAGCAAAACTGTCTCTTAAATATGAAGGTGAAATTAAGACATTTCCAGATAAACTGAAGTTTAGGGAATTTGTAAAAACCAAACCAAAGCTACAAGAAATAGTAAAGGGAGTTCTTTCGCCAGAAAATCAATAATATCAGGTATCAACCCAAGACTAGAACACTGGGCAGAGCAAGCAGAAGTCAACCCAGACAGAGCAATCCAAAAAACAAACAAAGCAAGAATAATAATAATAAACAAAGCTCAAAACAGGGTAACAGCGAGTGTTATTATATAAAAGAAGACAACATTAAAACAATAAAGAGGGACTAAGAAATGGAATCATACACCTTCCATATGGAGAGGAAGACATGGCCATACAAAGAAATAAAAGTTAGGGTTAAATTTAGAAAAATAGGGGTAAATGATAAGGTAACCACAAAGGAGACAAACTATCCTACTGATCAAAATAAAATCCAAAAAAAAAAAAACATAGAGACTCAACAGAAACAAAATCAACAACAACGAATATCAGGAAAGGACAACATATAAAGATAATCTACTCAGCACATAAAGTTGAGGGGGAAAAAGAAACTGTCAACAACACACACACAAAAAGACATCAAAATGATGGCACTAAATTCTTACCTATCCATAATTATCCTGAATGTAAATGGACTAAATGCACCAATAAAGAGAGAGTGGCAGGATGGATTAAAAAACAAGATCCATCTATATGCGGCCTACAAGAGACACACCTTAGACTTAGAGACACAAACAAACTAAAACTCAAAGGATGGAAAAAAATATATGAAGCAAACAACCATCAAAAAAGAGCAGGAGTGGCAATATTAATTTCTGACAAAATAGACTGTAAAGTTAAATCCATCAGAAAGGATAATGAAGGACACTATATAATGATTAAAGGGACAATACAGCAAGAAGACATAACCATATTCAAAATTTATGCACCCAATGACAGGGCTGCAAGATACATAAAACAAACTCTACCAGCATTGAAAAGTGAGAGAGACAACTCCACAATAATAGTAGGAGACTTCAACACACCACTTTCAGTGAAGGACAGGACATGCAGAAAGAAGCCCAATAAAGACATGGAAGATCTAAATGCCACAATCAACCAACTTGACCTCGTAGACATATACAGAACACTCCACCCAACGCCAACCAAGTATACTTTCTTCTCTAGTGCACACGGAACATTCTCTAGAATAGACCACATATTAGGTCATAAAGCAAGCCTTACCAGGATCCAAAGCATTGAAATATTACAAAGCATCTTCTCTGACCATAAGGCCATAAAAGTGGAAATCAATAACAGGAAATGCAGGGAAAAGAAATCAAACACTTCGAAACTGAACAATACTCTGCTCAAAAAAGACTGGATTATAGAAGACTTTAAGGATGGAATGAAGACATTCATAAAATCCAATGAGAATGAAAACACTTCCTATCAGAATCTTTGGGACACAGCAAAAGCAGTGCTCAGAGGCCAAGTGATATCAATAAATGCACACATCTAAAAAGAAGAAAGGGTCAAAATCAAAGAATTATCCCTACAACTTGAACAAATAGAAAGAGAGCAACAAAAGAAACCCACAGGCACCAGAAGAAAACAAATAATAAAAGTTAGAGCCGAACTAAACAGAAAACTGAAAAACAATTGAAAGAATTCACAAGACCAAAAGCTGGTTTTTTGAAAAAATCAACAAAATTGGTAAACCACTGGCCAAACTGACAAAAGAAAAACAGGAGAGGAAGCAAATAACCCAAATAAGAAATCAGATGGGCGATATTACAACAGACCCAACTGAAATTAAAAGAATCATATCAGATTACTATGAAAAATTCTACTCTAACGAATTAGAAAACCAAGAAGAAATGGACGAATTCCTAGAAACACACTACCTACCTAAACTAACACAAGCAGAGGTAGAACAACTAAATAAAGCCATAACAAAAGAAGAGATTGAAAAGGTAACCAAAAAACTTCCCCCCTCAAAAAGCCCTGGTCCAGACGGCTTCACTGCGGAGTTCTACCAAACTTTCAGGGAAGAGCTAACACCACTACTACTAAAGGCGTTTCAGAGCATAGAAAAGTACGGAATACTACCAAACTCATTTTATGAAGCCACCATATCCCTGATACCAAAACCAGGTAAAGACACCACAAGAAAAGAAAATTATAGACCTATATACCTCATGAATGTAGATGCAAAAATCCTCAGCAAAATTCTAGCCAATAGAATTCAACAACATATCAAAAACATAATTCACCATGACCAAGTAGGATTCATACCAGGTATGCAGGGATGGCTCAACATCAGAAAAACAATTAATGTAATCCACCACATAAATAAGACAAAAGACAAGGATCACATGATTTTATCAATTGATTTAGAAAAGGCATTTGACAAAGTCCAACACCCATTCGTGATAAAAACTCTCAGCAAAATAGGAATAGAAGGAAAATTCCTCAGCATAATAAAGGGCATTTATACAAAGCCAACAGCCAACACTACCCTAAATGGTGAGAGCCTGAAAGCTTTCCCATTGAGATCAGGAACCAGACAAGGATGCCCTTTATCACTGCTCTTATTCAACATTGTGCTGGAGGTCCTAGCCAGAGCAATTAGGCTAGATAAATAAAGGGCATCCAGATTGGCAACGAAAAAGTAAAAGTATCGGTGTTTGCAGATGACATGATCTCGTACACAGAAAACCCTAAGGAATCCTCCAGAAAACTGCTGAAACTAATAGAAGAGTTCCGCAGAGTATCGGGATACAAAATAAACATACAAAAATCAGTTGGATTCCTCTACACCAACAAAAAGAACATCGAAGACGAAATCACCAAATCAATGCCATTTACAGTAGCCCCCAAGAAGATAAAATAGGAATAAAACTTACCAGAGATGTAAAAGACTTATACAAAGAAAACTACAGTACACTTCTGCAAGAAACCAAAAGGGACTTACTAAGTGGAAGAACATACCTTGCTCGTGGATAGGAAAACCTAACATTATAAAGATGTCTATTCTACCAAAAGCGATTTATACATTTAATGCAATTCCGACCCAAATCCCAAAGACATTCTTTAATGAGACAGAGAAACAAATCACCAACTTCATATGGAAGGGAAAGAGGCCCCAGAAAAATAAGGCATTACTGAAAAAGAAGAACAAAGTGTGAGGCCTTACTTTACCTGATTTTAGAGCCCATTATACTGCCACAGTAGTCAAAACAGCCTGGTACCGGTATAACAACAGATACATGGACCAATGGAACAGAATTGACAATCCAGACGTAAATCCATCCACATATGAGCAGTTGATATTTGACAAAGGCCCCAAAATACTTAAATAGGGAAAAGACAGTCTTTTTAACAAATGGTGCTGGCATAACTGGATATCCATTTGCAAAAAAATGAAACAAGACCCATACCTCACTCCATGCACAAAAACTGACTCAAAATGGATCAAAGACCTAAATATAAAATCTAAAACAATAAAGATCATGGGAGAAAAAATACAGACAACGTTAGGAGTCCTAATATATGGCATAAACAGTATACAAGACATTATTAAAATGCAGAAGAAAAACTAGATAACTGGGAGTTCTAGAAATCAAACACCTATGCTCATCCAAAGACTTCCACAAAAGAGTAAAAAGACTACTTACAGACTGGGAAAAAGTTTTTAACTATGACATTTCTGATCATCACCTGATCTCTAAAATCTACATGATACTGCAAAAACTCAAATACAAATAGACAAATAAAAAAAAATAACCCAATTAAAAAATGGGCAAAAGATAGGAATAGACACTTCACTAAAGAAGACATTCAGGTAGCTAACGGATACAGGAGGAGTTGTCCACGATCATTAGCCATTAGAGAAATGCAAATCAAAACTGCAATGAGATTCTATTTCACTCCAACAAGGCTGGCATTAATCCAAAAAACACAAAAGAATAAATGTTGGAGAGGCTGTGAGAGATTGGAACACTTCTACACTGCTGGTCGGAATGTCAAATGGTACAAACACTTTGGAAATCCATTTGGCAGTTCCTTAAAAAGCTAGAAATAGAACTACCATACGATCTAGCAATTCCACTCCTTGAAATATATCCCAGAGAATTAAGAGCTTTTACTCGAACAGATATATGCACACCCATGTTTCTTGCAGCACTGTTTACAATAGCAAAAAGATGGAAGCAACCAAGGTACCCATCAACAGATGAATGGATAAATAAATTATGGTATCTTCTCATAATGGAATACTACCATCGGTAAAGAACAGTGAGGAATCTGTGAAAATTTTCATAATATGGAGGAACCTGGAAGGCATTATGCTGAGTGAAATTAAACCCATATGCTGAGTGAAATTAAACCCATATGCTGAGTGAAATTAGTCAGTTGCAAAAGGACAAATATTGTATAAGACCACTATTATAAGAATTTGAGAAATAGTTTAAACTGAGAAGAAAACATTCTTTTGTGGTCAAGAGAGGCAGGAGGGTGGGAGAGGGGTATACAGTAATTAGATAGTAGATAAGAACTACTTTAGGTGAAGGGAAAGACAATACACAATACAGGGGAGGTCAGCACAACTGGACTAAACCAAAAGCAAAGAAGTTTCCTCAATAAACTGAATGCTTTGAAGGCCAGCATAGTAGGGGCAGGGGTTTGGGGACCACGGTTTCAGGGGACATCTAAGTCAATTGGCATAATAAAATCTATTAAGAAAACATTCTGCATCCCACTTTGAAAAGAGGCATCTGGGGTCTTAAACGGTACCAAGCAGCCATCTAAGATGCATCATTTGGTGTCATCCCACCTGGATCAAAGGAGAATGAAGAATGCCAAGGACACAGTGTAATTACGAGCCCAAGAGACAGAAAAGGCCACATGAACCAGGACCACATCATCCTGAGACCACATCATCCCGAGACCAGAAGAGCTAGATGGTACCCGGCTACAACCAATGACTGCCCTGACAGGGAACACAACAGAGAACCCCTGAGGGAGCAGGAGAGCAGTGGCATGCAGACCCCAAATTCTCATAAAAAGACCAGACTTAATGGTCTGACTGAGACTAGAAGGACCGCGGTGGTTATGGAACCCAGACCTTCTGTTGGCCCAGGACAGGAACCATTCCTGAAGCCAACTCTTCAGACATGGATTGGACTGGACAATGAGTTGGAGAGGGATGCTGGTGAGGAGTGAGCTTCTCGGATCAGGTGGACACTTGAGACTATGTTGGCATATCCTGCCTGGAGGGGGGATGAGAGGGTGGAGGGGGTTAGAAGCTGTGGAAATGGACACGAAAAGAGAGAGTGGAGGGAGAGAGTGGGCTGTCTTATTGGGGGAGAGTAATTGGGGGTATGTAGCAAGGTGTACCTAAGTTTTTGTGTGAGAGACTGACTTGATTTGTAAACTTTCACTTAAACCACAATAAAAATTATAAAGAAAAAAAATTACACTTGACTAGAGAGCGTCAAGCAGGCTACTCAGATATAGAGAGAGTCTGAGAGCCCTGATAGTCGTTTTCTTAGGGTTTTATACCCTTTTTTTGTTGTTGTTCTCTCTCCCTGTTAACATTTAACAGCCAAGTCAGGGACCTTATTCAAGTTAGGGACCCCTACAGGGACCATTTCCTTGGCTTAACCTTTAACTACCTAGGGACCATCTTATTGAGGAATGTCACCACCCCTTGTCTCTTCTTCCCAAGTGCAAGCTCTCACCTTCCCCCTTTACTTTAGGATCTATGGATATAGGATCAAAGTGATAACAGCAACTTGAAAGATTAGCTAGAACTTTAGGGGACAGTGAGTTTATGCTAATGAGGCAAGAACAACGCTAAAAGAAGGGTGAGAATGGTTGCACAACTCGAAGAATGTCATTAATGTCACTGAAAGGTACTTGTAGAAACTTGAATTGCCGCATGTTTTTGTTGTGCATATTTTCAACAATGATGAAAATGAAAAAGAGAGCGAAAAAAAGCTTGGCAATTGAATGAGGGGGGCAGTTATGATTCAGAGGTGGAATTCTTATCTTCCACATGGGAGATTTGGGTTCAATTCCCAGCCAATGCACCTGGTGCACAGCCATCACCTGTTCCTCAGTGGGGGACTGTATGTGTTATTATGATGCTGAACAGGTTTCAGCACAGCTTCTATGCTGAGACACACTGGGAAGAAAGACTTGGCCATCTGCTTGTGAAAATCAGTCATGGAAAACCCTCTGGGTCACAGTGGTCTGATCCATTTTATTCCATTGTGCATGGGGACACCATGAGCCAGGGGCTGACTCTATGGTAGCTAACAAAGGTGAGCGATTTTTGGACAATATTTGTAAACTTAACATTTAACCCAAACTCTGAAAAAAAAAAAATTTTTTTTTTTTTTTCTGAAGGCCAGGGGGATTAGTAGTGTGACGCAAAGTCATTTCTAGGAATTTTGATTTCTCCCAGTGGCAATGTGGTCATCATGGATTAAATTATGGTCCCCAAAAATGTGGGTATCAATTTGGCTGGGCCCTGATTCCTGGTATTGTGTGATTTTCCTATATGTAAATCCTGCCTCTATGATGTTAATGAGGGAGGATGGGTGGCAGTTGTGTTAGTGAGCCAGGGCTCAACCTACGGGATTGGATTGTGTCTTGAGGCAATCTCTTGAGGTATTAAAGAAAGGAAGGAGCAGAGAGATGGGTGGGGGTGGGGGCGGGGCGGGGGAGGGGGGAACCTCATACCACCAAGAAAGCAGTGCTGGGAGCAGAGCTCGTCCTCTGGATCCAGGGTCCCTGCGCGAAGAAGCTCCTAGTCCAGGGGGATATTAATGACAAGGCCAACAGAGAGAAAAAGACTTCACCTGGAGCTGACGCCCTGAATTTGGACTTTTAGCCTACTTTACTGTGAGAATAAGTTTCTCTTTGTTAAAGCCACCCACTTGTGGTATTTCTGTTCTAGCAGTCCTAGATGACTAAGACAGTGGTCTTAAGTTTTTTTTTTTTTTAATGCCAGAAGCGGGAGGGGTGGAGGAAGTCTGGGTGAGGGAGAGGAGCTGAAAGACCCTCCTCTTCCTCTTCTAAGTCCCTGCACCATCTGCAGGTGTGGAGAAAGCGAGGATGAGCAGGACTAGCTTCTGCCCTTCAGGAAGGAGATGGGGACTTTTTAGGCTAATGCTTATTGAAGCCTGGAAGCCAGAACATTGCCACAATCATCTCCCCTCAGCCAGGCATCTGCTGTGTCCAAGTATCCAGACTCCTGTGGCAGGATAATAGCTGGCCAAGGGGGACAGCCCCTCTGCCAGTTCCCTTTCAGGCCTTTCCTCTGCTCTGCTCTGCTCTGTACTGCTCAAGGCTAGCCCCTACAGACTAGAGTTCCCAGGTCCCTGTGCCCAATTTTTTCAGTTGGTGAGGTTAATAGGGATATAGGTAGAAGTGAGATAGGGAAGAAACAGGGACTGAGCCCATAGGCAAGAAGCCCTGCAACACCTGCAACTTGCAACTTACTTACAATACTATGTGTTTGGCTAAAGCAAAGCCCCCACCCTGGAATTTGCGATAAGAAAAGAATAAACAATGTACTCCCTTGTAAGATGTTTTTCAGAAGGACCCACCGGATCTGGTCCCTGGAGCATGCGCAGACATCTGCAAGGTGATGACTTCTGTCTGATTCAAGTACCTACTCTGAGCCTCTCCTAGTCATTCTTGGTCAGTAGAAGGCAAGAACCTAGGCAAGGCTTAGTCCCAAACTGGGAAGCTTTGGCCTGCAACAGAAGGGGGCAGCTGGAGATATTATACTAGCCCATCCTACCCACCTCCCTTTCCAGCCTTGTCGTAGCAGTGGCCACAACTCTGTCAGTGACCACGTTTCCTCCTTGGCAGTGGCTACATGTGCTCTGCTTCCAGCCCCCCACACCCATGGCCTTTCCCTCAGACCTCAGGGCCCTCAGGTGGCCCTTACGAAGCCCTTCCTCTAGAGTTATAGCTCCTGGGCCACAGGGGTCTGGTGTCCTCCAGCCCTAGGAGTCCTGGTGGCTTCCTGCTGTTGTTAATCTCTGGGTGGTCTCACGCCCCTGGTGTCAGCGCTTGTAAATAGCTGGCTAAATTCCTTCTGGTAAACTGCCTGCGAACTCGCTTTCTTGACTGCCACCCTGACTGAAACACAAGCCTTAGCCGAGTCAGGCTTGCAGCTATTTTTTCGTATCTCTTTCTCGTCTCTGGCAAACAGTGGTAGTCCATCTTCCCTCCCTTGACAGTGTGTGCACACGCTGTTACACACGCACCTGTCCTCTGCAGTATTGGTCCAGCTCCCTGGGCAGGGGCTTTGGCACAGCTTTCCTTTCTCAGGGGTGCACAGGAATTGAGGCCACCAAAGAACATCTCAGTGGAGATTAGCTGGATTTGCTTTGTTTGCATTTCTCGAATAGTTGCTTAGAACATGCCTGGGTTAAGTGCACCCAGAGCTCTGTCTTCCTCAGTAAAGAGAAAAAAAACCCCAGTGGCCCCGGCGTTGACCCTGACTCATGGCAAGTCATGTGTGTCAGGGTAGACCTGTGCTCCACAGGGATTCAATGGCTGATTTTTTGCAAGTAGATTGCCAGGGCCTTCTTCCAAGGCAGGCTTGGGTAAACTCAATCCTCCAATCTTCAGTTAGCACCCAAGGGAGTTAACCATTTGCACCACCCAAGGACTGCCCTCCAGAAGTAGAAAGCCTAGACCTCCCTCAGACAAGCCAGCCACTGGGTCACCTCTTGCTGCTGGCCCCTCCCTCCCCCTCAGGCTGCTCCCTTTCTTCCAACTTGACTGGACCTGCTGCCTCAGTACGACTTCAGCCCTGCATCTAGCCAGAAGGAATGTGTGCTTTTCTGAGACTCCCTGAACGCAATTTTTATTTTAGGGAAATTGTGCAAAACTCTTGTCCTCTGGTTCACTCCCATATGTGTCTCTGCTGGTCTTCCATTCCGAGAACATTGTTGTCGTTAGCTGTCATCCAGATGGCCTTCGACTCGTGGTGACCCTGTGTACAACAGAACGAAATGCAGCCCAGGCCTGCAATATCCCTGTGATTGGCTGTGGATCAGATCGTTGTAATCCATAGGGTTTTAGATGGCTGATTTTCAGAAGTAGACCACCCAGCCTTTCTTCCTAGTCTGTCTCAGTCTGGAAGTTGCTTCGAAACCTGTTCAGTATCATAGCAACATACAAGCCTCCACCGACAGACAGATGGGCGGTGTCTACACAGGAGGTGCATTGGCCAGGAATCAAACCTGGGTCTCCCGCATGGAAGGTGAGGAGGCTTCCACTGAACCACCACTGCCTTTCATCCTGAGAACATGAGCATTCACATGGCGGCCACCAGCCAAGGGCTTGATCACTGGGGATTGTGATGCTCGTTAGAGGAGGTCACAAGGTTGGTTCTGTGTTTAAGAAAAATCCTCTTTTTTTTTAGCTAATTTTACTATTTCTTGAATATGTACCCAGAATTAAGGACAGTCCTGAAGGTGATCTGTTTGAAAAAATGTAAAAATCATCCTGAAGAAGTTTTCCATCTCATTTTAGAGAAAACACATTAACTCCTTAGTCCTGAACTTCACAGCAGAGCCGTAAGCAAGGTGAAGAGGGCAGGCCCCTCAGCAACCAGGCCTCGACGGACCCTGGACAGCACACAGACGTACGGAGTTATACTTCTATGGTGGTCAATCGCATGGGGGATAGTGGGTATTATCACAACATTTGGGGTTAGAAGTGGCAACAGCCAACTCAAATGATCTAAGCAGAAGGTATAATTTATCAGGTCAGAAACCTGCAAATGCAGGGACAGAAGTGGCCTCAGGCACAACCAGATTCAGGAACTGAACAAAATCATTGGTATGCACATACTCTCTCTCTCTCTGGAGTCCCTAAGTGGTGCAAACAGTTAACACTATCCACGGCTAAATGAAAGATTGGAAGTTCGAGTCTACCCAGAGGTGCCTTAGAAGAAAGGCCTGATGATCTACTTCTAAAAGATCAGCCACTGAATCCCTATAGAGCACAGTTCTACTCTGACACACATGGGGTGACTTTTGCTACAAACTTCATCATGTTCTCTTTCTGTGTTGGTCTCCTCTCTCACTCTAGATGCTCTTTCTTCACGTGTCCTGGTACAGGAGCATCAGCACAGATCACAGCAGATTTATGCCGTCCCAGTTAAGGATGATCCAAGATGAGAGAGAACCCATATGCGGGAATTCAGTCAAAGGACTCTGATTGGCTGGGCTTATATGACATATTCATCCCTTGAACCAATCACTGGGCCTGGAGATGACATATTGTGATCTGCTAGGATTGAGTCATGTGTCCATGGCTTTGGCCAAGAGAAAAATTCTGCAATTCATAGCCTGTTGCTGTGGAGTCGATTCCGTCTCCATAGCCCTGCCCCAGTACCACTTAGCTGAAGAGTGGGAATCAGATGTCTGGAAGATGTTCATGAAAAAGACATGAAAGGACTGAGAAACTGGCCAAAGGTATTGATGGAAACCACAATGGCTTTGAGGAGGAGGAACCAGGATCCTCCTGGCTGGGATGTGTTGGTGGTTTGTGGGGAGAGGCAGAGGGTTCAAACCAGCCCGCTGCTATCTGGGGTGGGAAACCATGTGGAGGTGGTTTTTGGAACCCTTCAGCCAACGGAAGGGACCCTGGAGCAGGGCATTAGCCCCATCGTAACTAAGGGGAAATCAAGCCACAGGGTGGTAGACTCGAGTCAGATTCTTTACAGTTCGGAGGGATTCTGGCTGTACCTTGGACACCCCAGAAAAGAACTCTGATGCAGGGGGTGGAGTGGAGTGTGTGCCCTGAGATCCTTCTGGAGATGTTGCCCTGCACACAGGACTGAAGCCAGAGAGGCCAAGGAGGAGCAGATGCAGCCCTTCTCCGTCTACCCTAGCCCCACCCAGCTGGACAGCTACACTGCTGCCCACTTGCCTAACTCCTTTGCTGGGACGGAGGACAGGGGAGACACCAGAGGGCAGCTCATAATGGTATTTATGACCGCCGGTACCGCGTATCTGTTGTTGTTAGTTACCATCGAGTTGGTTCTGACTTACTGTTCCATAAGGTTTTCTTGGCTATAATCTGAATGGAAGCAAATCGCCAGGTTTTTTCTTCTGTTGTACTGCTGGGTGGGTTAGCAGTCAAGCGCAAACATTTGCATCACCTAGGGACGTTTGGTTTTTTTGGTTAGGGACCTTATGGAGTATTTACTATGTGCCAAATGCATCACATACATTATCCAACAGTACCCCCATGATGTTAAATATTATCTCCACTTTTCAGACCAGAACACAGGAGTCTGTGTGAGGAATCCGGCTACAGGCCAAAATCCTTCAGGCCTAACCACAGGCAATCTCAAGGTTATGTCTGGCAGGCCTGTGGGGGACAATGGCCTCCCCGCACCAGACTTGGTGCACAACCAAGGCATTACAGTTTTCTGGAGGGGGTTGCAGTCAGGGACTCAGGCCACCCCTAGCCATGCTGATACGCAGATTTGCATTTCAAGCATAGGCACCTCTTTTGGAAGCCTCCTACTTGGGGTCCTGCTGAGGCACTTTTCTCCACTCTGATTCAATACTTCTTCACTCATACCTCTTGCCCTTCCCCTCGCCTCTCCCCTCCACAGGGAGACAGTCCCCTTGTCCGCACTGTATATCATCTGACCCTTCCATCCCTGCTGCCGCTCCCCAGAGAAAACAGAACACTGTAAGCTGGCGCCCTTCTCTTTTGCCTCTTGCTTTCGCTGTTGCAATAAGTAAATAAAGGCTTGATTGTGGCTTCCAGTTTAGCTCATTGTCCTAACTGACCACTTCGACACCTGGCAGCTTGACACATGAGACTCACGCAGCTCTTGCCACAAATCTCTCAATAGTTGCCTGGTACTGCTCCTTTTAAACATCTCATCTCTTCTCTGTGAAGGGCGCCTGCTTTAAAACAGCTTTTTTTCTTCAGAGAGAAAATCAAGCCAAGCCTGTTGCCGTCAAGTTGATTCCGACTCATAGCGACCCTATAGGACAGAGTAGAACTGCCCCATAGATTTTCTAAGGAGCACCAGGTGAATTTGAACTGCTGACTTTTTGGTTAGCAGCTGTAGCACTCAATCACTACGCCACCAGAGTTTCCCTCAGAAAGAACAAGGATAAGATAAATTTCTGTTAGCATTCAGCGAACAGTGGGGTCCTACCCTCAACACTGGCATAGGGAAGTCCAGCATTCCACATTCCAGGAGGAGTCACCCTGAGAGAGACTGTTACAGATTGGATTACTTCCCCCAATAATATGTGTTGTAAATCCTAATCTCTATACCTACAGTTATAATTCCATTTGGGAAGGGGTTGTCTTTGTTATGTCAATGAGGCAGGATTAGTGTAGGGTGTATTTTGAGAGGGTGCCCAATCACAGCCCAGCTACAATGCCTGAGACATGTCCATGGTCTAGTACTATCACTGCTCTGTGAGGAAGTTGTTTTCTGAGAAGTTGTGGGTACAAAGCACAGCCTCAAGCAGCTTTGCATCAGAATCCTGTTTCCTTTGTTTGGTTTCCTCCTCCACAGTTTTGCATTAAAAATCCTGTTTCCTTTGCTTGGAAATCATATGTAAACCCCACTGTGCCTGTGTAATATAATTAAGAATGTTGCTGACATAACTTGTATGAACTCTCTATTTGTAAAAGTAATTTAAAAGTAAATTTTCCCCTTGCCCTAGGAGAGCAGTCTTGGCAGCAGCAGCTCCGACTGACTCCTTTCCTTGCACAATGAAATAAAGGTGGTTTTCCTGCTCTCCCACCTTGGTCTCTCGTTTATTGGCCAATTCAAGTCACACAGAGCAGAGCCTGCAGTTTCCAGCCAGTAACATTTCTACCTGGTAACAGGTACACATGCCCTACCACTCCACCAAAACCTGACACTCTGAGAGGGGTTAAATGTCTATCAAGCCGAGCCTGGTGGGACCTCCAGAGAGGCCAATTGCAGCCTATAGGATACCACTGCCCCAGCCTCCTTACTGTGCAGGGTCTCTAGAACTCTGCCGGGTACTTCCAACTGTGAACTGACCCCTGTCAGAAGCTTTGTAAGCCTCCTAGGCCTGCCTGGGGGCTGACCACCACAAGAACAGTGGTTCTCAACAGGGAGCATGCATCAGAACCATCCGTGGAACTTATGCAAACATAGTTGCCTTGGCCTCACTCCAGGCCTACTGAGTCTACATCCCTGGAGTGGGGCCTGGGAAGGTATGTATATTTGAAGCCCCTTAGGTGATTTCGATGAGCACCCTATCAAATGTTAGCCTGACACGAGTGAGCCTGCCACAGTTTCATGTATGCTGGCAGAAGACACGAGACTCCTGGGTCAGAGACAAAGGACTTTATTACTCATGGCACAGCAAACAACATGAGTTCACATTTACATCAGTTTCTCTTGTCCCCAAAGTCCCAGTGGGGTAATGCTTAATGGTCCAAGTAGATGTTGTACATATACAACTGAGGAATTTTAAGTTTAAGAAACCCCACTTGTTTAAAGGGACTACAAGCAAACCTGCCCAACTTTTTCCTGGGAGTGAGACATTCTCTTTATTATCATGGACAGCAAATAAATTTGGCCTCTGCCCTGGAGGAAGACACTGCCTATATCTTCCAAGGTAGTTTGCTCTACAGTCTCCTCTTGAATAGGGAGTGGCAAAATCATATTGCAGAAGAGCATGTGGGATGAGAGATATTGCTGACTCCCCAAGAGGAAGTGGTGAACTGAACTCTCACTGGTCACATTTTGTGATCAGCAGATGAGTTAAAACAGCCACTGAAGCACAATTATTAATACTCAGAGCTAATATGTATTGAGCTGTTTCCACGTGCCAAGCAAAATATTCACTTAGCCTTCACAAACCCGTGAGGTATTATCATTAGCTTCACTTTACAGATGAGGAAACTGAGGCACAGAGAATTTGTAACTTAGCTAAAGTCCCATGACTAGTAAGACATAGAAACAGAATTTGACCATTGTTTGAAAGACTCCAGAGCCAAGCCTATACACTCTATGCTACATGGAGGGAGGCTGGTACAAGGCCTGGTATATGGGAAAGACTTAGGAAATGTTCCTGCTGTTGCTGGTGCTGCTGTAGCTATTGTGGGCAAGAAATCATTCACCCACATGCCTTCAAAACCAGAATTTTAAACATTTCAGCCTTTGCATGGCTAAATGAATTGCTGAGAAAAATGTTGCAGATCTGAAAATTAGACGAAATGTAGCATTTTACTAAATATTTTAGAATGCAGACTTTCTAGAGAGTGTGTTGCTGTAGGTCAGATTCTTTAGAAGCTGAGCCTGGATGGAGACTCTTATTCAGGTGATTTATTGGAGGATGGTTCTCAGAAAAGGGGAGTGAGAGAAGGAGGAAAGCGCAGGGGGAAAAGCTAAGTGAGGCTGTAGTATCCACCAGAGATGATCTCAGCCTAATCGCTGGGGGAAGCTCTGGTGCATGAATTGCTCCACAGAGCTGGTACTTGTGGTAGTTTTATATAAAGTGGAACCAGAGGTGATCAGTAATAACTAACTATACTGTCTTCCTCTCATTCAAGTCTTGCTTCCCAGTGGGACACTTCATAACTTATTCCTACATGTGTTGTTGGAAATGGGAGGGTAGGGGTGGCACAGGGAAGAGGTGGGGGAGGGGAGAGAGGCTCTCATGATGGCTGACGATGCCTCAGTTGTCATTTCAGTTTCTGGCTGCTTTCTCCACAGATAGGTGGGTACCTCACATTGCTGCAAGGGACATCTCTACAAGTTGGGAAAGCTACCAAGTAGAGGGCATTGTTGTTAGGGGCCCTTGAGTCAATTTTGACTCATAGCAACTCTATGTACAACAGAATGAAATGCTGCCCGGTCCTGCGTCATCCTCACAAACATTGCTATCTTGAGCCCGTTGTTGCAGCCACTGTGGAAATTCATCTCACTGAGGGTATACTGCCCCCTAACCCACTGCTCCCCTCCCCCAGCACACCCTTTACCCCAATACCAAGGTGTAGAGGCATGAATCCCTGGACATCTAATTGAGTCAGATGCTAAGTTAAAATGCCCAAGCATTCCAGTTTCTGGGGGACAGGGGAAGAATATTGAATGTACCATGGACTGCCAGAAGAAATACAACCAGAATGCTCTCAGAAGCAAGGATGGTAATACTTCAGTTTGCTTACTTTAGATACGCCATCAGGAAAGACAAATAAGTAGAAAAGTACGTTGTATTTGGTAGAGGGTCAGCAAAAATTAGGGAACCCCTCAGTGAGATGGATTGACACGGTGGACTCAAACATACCAATGATCATGAGAATGGCATAGACCAGAAAATACTTCTGTTATACATAAGGTTGCCATGAGTTACAGCTGATTCAACAGCTAACAACAACAACAATCCTTCTTCAAAAGAAGACTGGATTCTTCTTTACCTGCTGTTACGGATTGTGTCCCCCAAAATATGTGATCAGGTCATAAGCTCTTGTGATGGTAAAGGTTGTGTGTCAGCTTGGCAGGGCCATGATTCTCAGTGGTTTGGCAGTTAGGTAATGTGGTTATCCTCCATTTTGTGATATAATGTAATCACTCCCATGATGTGATCAGCCAATTAGTTGTAAGGGGAGGTCCCTTGGGGGTGTGGCCTGCATCCAATATATATGGATGTACTGGCAAAGCTCGCTGGCTTTTGCTCTCTCTGGATCTTGCATCCGGCTCATTATCATCTGACCTCTGGTTCTTGGGACTTGAGTCAGCAGCCTGCCATATTGCCTACCAATCCTGGAATTTGTCAGCCTCCACAGCCTGTGAGCCAGCAGCCTGCCATCTGACCTGCCAATCTTGGGTTCGTCAGTCCCTGTGGCTGTGTGAGTCAGGAGAAACCTCCAGCCTGATGCTTGGCCCACAGACTTGGGACCTACCAGCTTCTACCATCACATGAGCTATCTCCCACTCTCTCTCCTCTCTCTCTATATATACGTATATATCTACATATATATAATATGTATGTATGTATATATACATGTATACACACAATTCACGGACTTTGCTTCTTTAGAGAACTCAACCTAAGACACCCCTATACCTGTGGATGTGATCCTGTTTGGATATTGGGTTTTTATGTTAATGAGATCATATTAGTGTAAAACTGATCACTTTTGAGTTACAGAAAGAGCAGATTAGACACAGAAGCAAGTATAAATGGGAGAAGGAACCTAGCAATAGAAGCTGATAGAGGCAAGGATCTTCTCCCAGTGCGGACAGAGAGAGGGCTTTCCCCTAGAGCTACACCCTGAATTTGGACTTACAGCCTCCTGAACTGTAAGAAAATTAATTTCTCTTATGTAAGCCACCTATTTTTGATATTTATGTTACAGCAGCACTACGTAACTGAGATAGCTGTTTTCTGAGACTTTCTCCTGGCGGGTAGTTCCCTCTGTTCACAGAGGAAGCACCTGGGGGCAAAGAAGAAAGGGGCAAGTCCTGGGACCAGAGAGTCCATCTCCCAGCTGGAAATGGAATCCCGAAGTGCAGGTACAGCTGAGCCCTCCCTGGGCTGCAGGAATGTGATCCCGGGCCAAGCAGCATTTAAAAGACTAAACTCTGGTTTCTAAAGAAACAAGCTGTTGTCTTGAGAGACTCTGTCCTCTTTATCCTCAGTTAATGTCTGTGCGTGTCTGAGGACAATGCCTCATGGTACTGCTTTGGAGAGTGACTGAAGCAATGACTAAGTCTTCTTGTCCCTAACTCGATAAAGGTAGCTCCACTCAGGGTTCTGCACTGAACAGGTTCTAGCTCAGCCCGAAGCAGAACAAATGACTCACCCGAATGAGTGACATCACTGCCCCGCAGAGGGATGTGCGTGGTGACTCGGGACTCGGGCGTAGAGTGTCAGTTTGGTTCTTCAAGGTTTTATGCTCTTAGGGTATTGAAATTTCCCAGCAAAGGGGCGGGGGGGGGGGAGTCCTTGGTGCAAGAGCTGGGTGGAACAGTGAGCAGGGCTGGGATATATTTGGGGGTGTCATAGCAGTATTCCTTTGCTGTTATTAGTTGCCATTCCATTGGCTCTGACTCATGGCCACCCTGTGTACAACAGAACAAAAAGCTGTCCAGTCCTGCACCATCTTCATGATCACTGGTATGCTTGAGTCCATTGTTATGGCCATTGTGTGTTTTGAGTACCTTCCAACATAGGGGGCTCATCTTCTAGCACTATATCAAACAATATTCTGCTGTGATTCATAGGGTTTCCACTGGCTAATTTTTGGAAATAGATTGCCAGGCCTTTCTTCCTAGCCTATCTTAGTCTGAAAGCTCTACTGAACCCTATCCACCGTGGGTGACACTGCTGGTATTTGAAATACTGGTGGCATAGCTTCCAGCACCATAGCAACATGCAAGCCACTGCAGTACAACACACTGACAGATGGGTGGTGGCAATATTCCCTAGCAAAGGTTAGCTCCTCGGTACACTTGGAGGATAATCCAGTCCTCCACAATAAGGGGATTCTTTGAAGCATCTCTTTAAAAGGGTGAAATAATCTCCCAGTGAGGACAGCAAGAGTGAATGACAGGGCACAGGGGCCAGAAGTGATTCTCTGAAGCAACTGTGTGAAGTGGGGAGGCTTTTTAAGACTCCAGTAACTTCACCCATGGGCCCAAGGAAGCTCTTAAGGCCTCAGCCAAATTAGACACCCCAGCAAGTCCCTGAGGCCCCACGGCCTCAGTTTCCTCATAGGAAAAACCAGGATAATAAGGCCCACTCCATAAGTGGCTGCGAAAAAAGCACAAGTGAAAAACCCTGTGAGAATGTGCTTTACAGGCCCTACAGTGTGGTGTGAATGTTGGTTTTTATTGGCCCAATTCTATATGCTTTACAAATGGCACCTTTATTCTAGGAAAGCATCTGCGTTTCTGTGGACGAGCTATAGGATCAACTCCTGATAAGAAAATGATACGTCTATGAGAGAGGGTGTGATGAGAGAGACTGACCTGAAGGCATTCAAACAGTTCGGAAACAGTCCTAGGCTCCCTGCATGAGCAGGCAGGATCTTTCTGGGATGCCAGGACTTGAGGCAGTTTGAGAACAGCCAACCCTTCTTTGACAGTACAAATGTCCCCAGGGCTCTTGGGAAAAACCAGCCCATTTTTGATGCTGGGGGCCAACTATAGGAGGGAAGCCATATCACCCACACACTACAAGGCAAGTGGGCTGGCAATCAACTCCTTTCTGCCTTGCCTGCCGGATCTGATCAATTAAAAAAGGCTTCAGCAACATTTCAGAACTGCATTTCTGTGCTAGACTGTTTGCAAAGGTGACTGGTACAATCCTCCCATGCGGAGTGGGAATTGTTCCACTCCTTCTGCCAAACTCATGAGTCTGAGATGGCCCCGTGACTCCCTTTGACCAACGGAATGCATCGGAAGTGGTGTACAACTTCCAGCTTCAGCCTCAGGGGCCTTGTAGCTTCTGCTCTTGCTCTTGAACTGCCCTTGCTCACTCTAGAGCCCTCAATGAGAGACAATGTGGAGAGAAAGGTCCAGGTGGCCCAGCAGCCCAGCAGAGCCTGTCCCCAAGCTGACACCACAGTGTGGCGCAGCCACATGAGTGAGCCTGGGGGGACCAGAAGAAGAACTTCTTGGCCAACACACAGAATCACAAGAAATAGCAAATCCTTGTTCTTAGTTTGGGGTGGTTTGTTACAGAGCGGTCATCACCTGAAACACCCTCTACCTTATCACTTTGGTGTTTCTTTGGTGCTTCAGTGGCCTGAAATAATTGGTCTGGATGCATGAGCATGGCAGATCCTGATAGGGAGTTTTATAGATAAAATGTAGTGTTTCACATTGACCCTTGCTTTATTAAAGACGTATTTACTTAACTCTTCCCAGATGGAACAGATTTTGCTTTTCAGATTAATCCCTCCAGGGAAGGATTGAGTGGCTTGCCTCTGGCTAACACAACATACAATCAGCCCACGTACAATGAAGCATGCCAGCCCTTCCACAGAAGAAGGGACAAAGCACGCAGAACATGCTGGCACAGGTGGGCACTCCTCCTAACTGTCCACCCACACTCACCTGTTCTGCACTCCATTCCTGACTCACCAGAGCTCCCTTAACACGTATGACACACTGGCCTGTACTGAGGTATCATCTCTGGTGTGTGTGCTTGCCCTCTACCCACCCAGAGGTCCACTCCTCCCAGATAGGAGCCAAACAAGCAAAATGTCCTTCATGTACTGGGTGTAAATATAAATAATTTTTGCTTAACCTGTTTTCTGAAAATCAAAAAAAAAAAAAAAAAAAGCAAACCCATTGCCATTGAGTTGATTTTGACTCATAGCAACCCTATAGGACAGAGCAGAACTGCCCCATAAGGTTTCCAAGGAGCAGCTGGTAGATTCAAACTGCCGGCCTTTTGGTTAGCATCTGAACTCTTAACCACAGTGCCACCAGGGCTTCAACCCATTTCCTGAGGCTCCTGAATTTTCCTGGCTGGGGTGCAGTTTGCTGCTCTGAACCTGGACCTTCACGTCTCACTGTGGGAGATCATGGTAAAACCTAAATCACCTTGTACCACTCCTCAGCCTAGGCCTCCCCAGGCTTCTCATCTCCTTGGAGTCGAGGCAATATTCTCTACTGTGGCCTCTGAGGCCTCGGGCTCTGGCTCCCACTGCCTCCCACCCCCTCTCTTCTGTCCCCACCCCCCTCCCGTCACTCTGCTCCTGCCTCCAGCCTCCTTGCCTTTCCTTGAACGCAAGCACCCTACTGCCCTCCCTGGGATTTTTGCACTTGCTGTTCCTCTGCCTGGAACCCATGGACCTCAGAGACCCATGTGTCTACTCTCTTAAGTGTCTGCTGAAGTGCCCCGTCAGCCTGGCAGCCCACCCCACCCTTTGCATCCATCTCATTTCCTCTCTTTGCTTTTCTCCAGTGTGCATTGCCCTCCGACATACCGGTTATTCACTTGTTTGTTTACTGTTGGCCGCCCCCATCGTTACATAGAGATCCGAAAGGGGAGAGATCTGGATGTGTTCACTGCGTGTATGCCCAGTGCCTAGAGCAGTGCACACTGCAGGCATTCAGTTAACATGTAAGAATGCAGAATAAACGGGAGATGAGCAGGGTTCCCCGTTATCGTGGCTTCCCCTTTCGGGTTTCTCTTTGCACTGCGACTGGGGCATCTCTGCACACAGCCTTGTCTATCTCACTTGGGAGCTGCAACCACCCACGGTGGACTTGGGGCTCACCTGTGCCCTTCTTGGGGTCCCGGCCCATGATGTAGTCACGGGAAACAGAGCTTATACTTGGCACAAAGGACTGTGGGAAGCTGGAAAGGCAGCTGACACTGCAGGCCATTCAGTAACACTTTAAGCACTCTCCCTTTAAATATTTTACTTTTTCTCCAAAGTTCCCTTCTAGGCGGCTCCTGCTTATTCCCCGGGACACCTTCTCCTGGAAGTCTTCTCCTTTCCCCTAGACTGAGTAGGGGTCTTTCCCTGTGCCCCCTCACCCAGGGCTCTCCCTGGAATAGCGCTCCTTTCTGCCAGGATCCTTTCCTGCCTCTCTCAGCTTCTGGTGGCCCCCATGTTCTTGGCTTGTGGTACCATCACTCCAACCTCTGCCTCTATTTCCACATGGCCATCTTCCCTCTAACATCTGTATCTCTGTGTCCAAATATCCCTCTTCTTTTAAAGACATCCATCATATCGGATTTAAGACCCATCTGCAACAGTCTTACTTCTAAATAAGGTCACATTTTGGGGAGAGACATGAATTTTGGAGCAACACTATTCAACCCAGAATAAGGGAAAATTATATAACTCTGAAGTTCCTTCTAATAATAATTTCCACTTTATAATCTGTCCATTTATAAGACTGGGAACAAAGGGCCCCCAAATCTGCAAACGAAGTAACAGGAAATGGGCCAGTGTGCAGAAACAAAGCCATTCCCCAGAACAATGGGGCAGGATATCAGAAAACAGCAGCAAACTTCTTTAAAGTTGTCTTTCAGAAGCAACTGGATAAAACCAGCCCCAGGGACAAGCACAGAACATCCACCTGCGACCGCTGTGTGACCTTCCACCAGAGGCAGTGAGGGGCTGCAGCAGCAGCTGAGGAATTGAACTTGGGGCGTGAGAGACTGTGCAGATGTGACACCCCATAATAAGTCCTCCGGGACAGGAGCCATCTTAGAAAGTTGCTGCACGAGCACCGTAATTAACATATGCTCGCCCTATGCCTATGAATAAACATGAATCTTTTCCCGCCAAAGAACTTTTAAAAACCCAGGCAAGTCTTTTATTCTGGGAGACGGGGGTAAGCATCGTCTAGGCCCTCCTATTCTCTGCTTGCAAGCCTCTTCAATAAAGCTTTGCTCGTGTGGAAAATTCTGCGTGCCTCACCTATTCATTCTTGACCAGTGAGAGGCAAGAACTTTATTCAATTCCGGCAACAGTTAGACTAATGGAAATTACTGTTAGAAGTCAGCCATGTGAAAACAAAGGCAGAGATTGGAGTTATCCTGCTGTACATGAAGGAACACTTGGGCCTACCAGAAGCTGGAAGAGACAAGGAATGATCCTTCCCTAGAACCTTCTGAGACAGTACAGCCCTGCCGACACCTTGATTTCTGGTTTCTGGCTTCCAGAACTGTGAGAGAATAAGTTTCTTTTGCTGCAAGCCACTCAGTTAGTAGTCATTTGTTATGGCAGCACCCGAAGACAAATACCCAGAGTCTAGCATTCTGCCTGGCAGTCAGCACTAACAGGTGACCAGTAATTAAAGCTTTCCAAGGAAAGGAGTTCCACAAAGTCCCCTCTTCTTTCCCACCAAAACCTGTCAATTGACACCCAAGTTAATAAATAGATGAGGGGGCAAAACTGCTTTCCCAGGGCTCCATCTGAGCTGCCGCTGTCCTGAAGCACATGTAGCAACAGCTAAGATCACCAAGCCTAAGAAGTAAAGCCCTCCCTCTACTCTTTGTTGTTGTTAGGTGCCGTTGAGTTGGTTCCGACTCGTAGCAGCCCTATGTAAAACAGAATGAAACACTGCCCGATCCTGCGCCATCCTCACAATCATTGTTATGCTTGAGCCAATTTTTCCAGCCACTGCGTCAATCCATCTCGTTGAGGGTCTTCCTCTTTTTTACTGACCCTCTACTTCACCAAGCATGATGTCCTTCTCCAGGGACTGATCCCTTCTGATAACAAGTCCAAAGTACATGAGATAAAGTCTCGCCATCCTTGCTTCTAAGGAACATTCTGGCTGTACATCTTCCAAGACAAATTTGTTTGTTCTTTTGGCAGGCCATAGTATATTCAATATTCTATGCCAACACCATAATTCAAAGGTATATCAGTTCTTTTTTGTCTTCCTTATTCATTGTCCAGCTTTCACATGTTTATGGGTGATTGAAAACACCGTGGCTTGAGTCAGGCACACCTTAGTCTTCAGGGTAACATCTTTGCTTTTTAACACTTTAAAGAGATCTTTTGCAGCAGATTTACCCAATGTGATGCATCATCTGATTTCTTGACTGCTACTTCCATGACTGTTAATTGTGGATCCACGAAAAATGAAATCCTTGACAACTTCAATCTCTTCTCCGTTTATCATGATGTCCCTTAATGGTCCAGTTGCGAGGATTTTTGTTTTCTTTATGTTGAGGTGCAATCCATACTGAAGGCTATAGTCTTTGATCTTCATCAGTAAGTGCTTCAAGTCCTCTTCATTTTCAGCAGGCAAGGTTGTGTCTTCTGCATATCACAGGTTGTAATGAGTCTTCCTCCAATCCTGATGCCCTGTTCTTCTTCATATAGTCCAGTTTCTCGGATTATTTGCTCAGCACACAGATTGAGTAGTATGGTGAAAGAATATAAGCCTGAAGCACATCTTTCCTGACTTTAAACCACGGTATCCGTCTACTCTTGGACACCCTAAAAAGGGCAGGACAAGGGGCTTCAATCAATTGCAAACAAATCCTAATGAGATACATTAATTCCTAAACAAATAACCAAGGAGCTACGTAAAGCAATTTGCTTTCACTTGTGGCATTATGAAATTTACCAGTGTTTTTTTTTTTCTCATTTTATTGGCACCAAAGCAATGGGAGGGGTGCCTCTCAAGGGGTAAGCCCGCAGAATAAGCCCCTTGTACTGACTGTAATTACATTGAATTACATTGTCTCCCTGCTCTCTGAGCCAGTGGCAGCATGTGCTTTGTGAGAGGTTCCTCAGCGAGCAGGTTTCCTGGCCTCTCTTTCTCCAGATTTGCAGCTACCTTGCAGGAGCGGCTTAAAACAGTCCGAACCCAGGCCAGGCTGCGCCCAGTTGGACTACCTGGGCTGCAGAGCCTGGGCAGAGCTGCCAGTCTGCAGCCCTTATGGTCCACTCAGTTCAGGGATGCTAAAGATGAGGAAGCCTCCAAGGATGGGGCCCTAACATTCTGGCCATCCCAGAAGATGTGTCAGAAAGACAAATGTCTGAAGCCTTTCTGAAAAAATACAGCGCCACATGCTATAAAGGTAAAAACTGAAGCCACTGCAGCGTGCTGTCATCAGGTGGACTTGTGGTGATTCAGCAGCATGGCCTGGATTTCAGAGAGTGCCAGAGGCTGTTGGCTGGCACACAGCTGCAGTACACTGGAAGAGACCAGCAGGCAAGGCTGCCATCTGTCAGGGGCAAGGAGCTACGTCATGCCCTCAGACTCTGCTCAGCAGTTGCAGGGTTTGAGATGTTTCCAGATGTCCTCGTGCTCTGATGCAGCCTCTTCTAACGCAGACTGAGAAAAGGGAAGCAGGGCACGTGGTGTAAGAGGTGGCTGCTGGATTCCCCAGGAAGAGTAACACCCACTTTCACGAGCACAGTGGTTCCGGCACCACGTGCCAGGGCTACGCAGAGGAGGAATCATATAAGTTGTCAAAGAATACCTCACTGAATCCCCATAAAACTCGTATGAGGTGGGTCATAGTAAGTCCTTTTAATGAGATTAAGGAAATCTCTCCCAAAGCTGGAGAAAGCCAGGCAAGTAGAGTTCCATCAAGTTAAACCCAAATCAGTTGTTGCTGAGTTAACTCCTATTCATGGTGACCCCGTGTGTGTCAGAGTAGAACTGTGCTCTATGGGGCTTTCGATGGCCGATATTTTGGAAGTAGGTCACCAAGCCTTTCTTCCGAGAACCTCCAGGTGAACTCAAACCTCCATCATCTCAGTTAGGAGCCAAACACATTGAAGGCTTCACCACCCAGGGACTCTTCCACCCAGTTACCTCCATCATATCGGAAACTCCAGTGCTCATATCATCTCCTAGAGGCTGCTGGCCACATCAAGGGTCCATTCAAAGGCAGAGAAGGCCTGGGCAGAGGAGAGATGCAGGCAGCTTCCATCTAAGTGTAGGGACCTGGAAGGGACAGTCTTCTTGAGGAGACAAGGCTGACTCCTGGGGTTTCCCACTTATCCCACTTGCCACCAGACACAGGCAAGGGGGTGCTGGAGGCGTGTGTCCAACCTCCAGGGGCAGCAGTGTTCTCTTCTACCAAATGTTACATGCCCACTTACCACCGAGGAGCTGGGAGGGCTGGTGGTAGTCCATGGACTACTCAGCCTAGGGTGAAGCTCCACGAAAGGTGTAAAGGAAAGGTGGGTACTGAAACACCATTTTCAAAGAACTTCTCAGTGCTGTACATGTCTCCAGGGGCTGGGGTGAGGGGAGGGGGCTTGTTAGTGAGGAAATTAGAAGTGGGCTCCCTCCACAGGAAGCAATCATAATGACTTAACAACCCTGCAGCAGAGTAGGCCACACAGTGTAGTAATTCAGAGACCCAGCTCCATGAAGTACGGCACACAGAATGACAGAGCTGGCACCATCTGGCCTAGCCCAGATCTACTGAAACAGTTGCTGTCGAGTTGACTCCAACTCATGGTGACCCCATGGGTGTTAAAGTAGAACTGTGCTCCATAAGGGTTTTCAGTGGCTGATTTTTCAGAATCTGTACTTAACACGATCCCCAGGAGGTTGGATGCATGTTAAAGTTTGAGACACCGATGAATCTTCTAGCACTTGGCTCTAGTGTCAGACAGACCAGGATTCAAATCCTGCCCCAGCCACCTGTGATTTTCAACTTGTTATTTAGCTGCTCTGTCAGGGATCAATCAAGCTTTGTGTAGCCTAAAACTTACACAATTTAGAGTATTCTCTTTGAGATAAAAGAACATAAAATTACAAATAAAAAATTAGGTACGAAAGTATCCACTGATTTACAAAGTAAAAGACTTCATAACAAATTACAAATACTTAAGAGCTGACATACGCCACAAACACCATATCATTCAGAAAAATATCTTAATGTTCTTCTTAATAGTGTGACACACTTCTGTAACACTTTTATCCTGTATTTTTGGTCTCTGATGGCCTCTTCATATAACAGTTTTGCAAAGATAACTCAGTCTTTCCTCTAGCATGGTTGATGGAAACTGTTTTATTGTTGATATTTGGAATGCATAGAACATGCAGCTTCACGCATAGACACACTATACGTAGTGCTACTACTGATTTGTGCCCTAAAAACACAACTGTGATTGATTCTTATAATTGCCATAAAAAAAAAAATGTGGGAGGTGGAGCCAAAATGGCGGCATAGACAGATGTGTCTGGAAAGCCCTCTTTACATCAAAGACCCAAAAAAACAAGTGGAATGAGTATATTTGTGACAAGTGGGGAGCCCTGAGCATCAAAGGCAAGCTTAGACAACAATCTGAGGGGCAGGAGGAGGAAGAGATCGTTCAGAAGTGGAGAGGAGTTACCGGACCTGAATCTCGGGGAGCCCTTGGGCACCATTCCCAGAGTGGCAGTGGTGGCGGCGGGCTGGTACTAGCGTTCTGCTGCAGTTTCCTCAGGGAGAAGCAGCCAGCCACACAGCCTATTCACACCTCCTGAACCTGAGGAGAACGGTGCTCTCGGCAAAAGCTAAGTACTTGTGTATATTTTACTGCACCCCACCCCCACCCCCACCCCCAAGCCGGCTTCAGTGGCTGAATCCGTGGGCCTGAGATAGATCCTGGTGAGCACCTAGAGCCATCCTCCTGGCTTTGGGAAGGAAAAAATTTGCAATTGATGGGAAAAGATAATTTGAAAGCTCCATTACCTGGGGGAGCTCAGGACAGAAGCGGCTCCTGTCCAGGCATAAACCGTCCATGGGCCTTGAGCACCTTTCCCTTCTGCATGGACCTGTGTGGGCCTATTTCGGGAGAATAGGCCCTTGTTAGCAGACTCCAACCATTTCAGCTGTGTGGTGGAGAGGTGGGTGTTTGATGTTTGACATTGTTTTGCCTATTACACAAGGTCCCCACCTACCCACATCACGGATCTAAGGACTGGTAGCTCCACTCAGGTCACCCAGCCACCCATGACAGGGGTCCAAAAGTAACTGGCACCTCCCAATCCTTACAACCAAAAACTTTGGGTGCCCATGGTCCCTCTGCAGAACCCACCCACCAGCACACTGTAGGGAACAGAGATGTGTTTTCCTCAGAGACACGTAGGGGTCAGTTCTCAGCCCCTGCCTTGTTCAGAGCATGACCCCCTGCTGCAATCAGATACCAGTATATACACCAGTCACCCCTGCCCCTCTTACACTGTAGGACAGAGGCTGTACCACACATTTGATGATCAGCTACCTGGAAACCTGAGCTGAATTCATACAAGAAAACTGAATGGACTCCTAGACCAATATACCTGATAACAGCTCTAGCCAGCTGGGGACAGGACACCAGAGCTCCAAAGGCAAAAATAATCAAGCTAGCTCACTGAAGCAACCCACAGGGGTATACCAAAAAAAAAAAAAAAGCAAGAAGCTACAACACAGTAAGCAAGCATAAACTAACACAATAACTTATAGATGGCTCAGAGATAACAGTCAATATCAAGTCACATAAAGAAACAGACCATGATCACCTAAACAAGCTCTCAAAACAAAAAATCCAGGAATCTTTTAGATGAAAGTGCATTCCTGGAATTACCAGATGCACAAAAGTTTAATATACAGAACCCTTCAAGACATCAGGAAGGAAATGGAGCAATACGCAGAACAAGCCAAGGAACACACAGATAAAGCAATGGAAGAAATTAGAAAAATTATTCAGGAACATAATGAAAAGTTTAATAAGATGGAAAAATCCATAGAGAGAGAGCAATCAGAAATTCAGAAGATTAACAATAAAATTACAGAAGTAGACAACTCAGTAGAAAGTCAGAGGAGCAGAATCGAGCAACTAAAAGCTAGAATTTCTGAACTCGAAGATAAATCACTTGGCACTAATATATTTGAAGAGAAATCAGATAAAAGAATTTTTAAAAAATGAAGAAACCTTAAAAAAAAAAAAGAAACCTTATTTGGGACTCTATCAAGAGAAATAACCTATGAGTGATTGGAGTGCCAGAAAAGGGAGGGATAACAGAAAATACAGAGAAAATTGTTGAAGATTTATTGGCAGAAAAGTTCCCTGATATCGTGAAAGATGAGAAGATATCTATCCAGGATGCTTATCGAACTCCATATACAGTATATGTTAAAAGAAACTCACCAAGACATATTACAATCAAACTTGCCAAAACCAAAGATAAAGAGAGAATTATAAGAGCAGCGAGGGATAAACGAAAAGTCTCCTACAAAGGAGAACCAATAAGAATAAGCTCGGACTACTCAGCAGAAACCATGCAGGCGAGAAGGCAATGGGATGACATATTTAAAAAATTGAAGGGAAAAAATTGCCTGCCAAGAATCATATATCCATCAAAACTGTCTCTTAAATATGAAGGTGAAATTAAGACATTTCCAGATAAACACAAGTTTGGGGAATTTGTAAAAACCAAACCAAAACTGCAGGAAATAGTAAAGGGAGTTCTTTGGTTAGAAAATCAATAATATCAGGTATCAACCCAAGACTAGAACACTGGGCAGAGCAACCAGAAGTCAACCCAGACAGGGAAATCCAAAAAAACAAAGCAAGATTATAAAGAAGAAGAAAAAAAAAAAGAGGCCAAAACAGGGTAACAGAGATGTTATTATATAAAAGAAGACAACATAAAAATAATAAAGAGGGACTAAGAAATGTAATCATATACCTTCCATAGGAGAGGAAGATACAGTGATACAAAGAAGTAAAAGTTAGTTTTAAATTTAGAAAAACAGGGTAAATAATAATGTAATCACAAAGGAGACAAACCATCCTACACATCAAAATAAAATCCAAGAAAAACAGACTGAGCAGAAACAAAATCAACAACAGCAAATATAAGGAAAGGACAATATATAAAGATAATCTACTCAGCACATAAAATCAAGTGGGAAAAAGAAACAGTCAACGACACACAAAAAAAGACATCAAAATGATAGCACTAAATTCATACCTATCCATAATTACGCTGAATGTAAATGGACTAAATGCACCAATAAAGAGACAGAGAGTGGCAGAACGGATTAAAAAACAAGATCCGTCTATATGCTGCCTACAAGAGACACACCTTAGACTTAGAGACACAAACAAACAAAAACTCAAAGGATGGAAAAAAATATATCAAGCAAACAACAATCAAAAAATAGCAGGAGTGGCAATATTAATTTTTGACAAAATAGACTTTAAAGTTAAATCCATCACAAAGGATAAGGAAGAACACTATATAATGATTAAAGGGGTAATACACCAAGAAGGTATAACCATATTAAATATTGATGTACCCAATGACAGAGCTGCAAGATACATAAAACAAACTCTATCAGCATTGAAAACTGAGATAGACAGTTCCACAATAATACTAGGAGACTTCAACACACCACTTTCAGTGAAGGACAGGACATGCAGAAAGAAGCCCAATAAAGACACGGAAGATCTAAATGCCACAATCAACCAACTTGACCTCGTAGACATATATAGAACACTCCACCCAACAGCCACTAAGTATACTTTCTTTTCTAGTACACATGAAACATTCTCTAGAATAGACCACATATTAGGTCATAAAGCAAGCCTTACCAGAGTCCAAAACACTGAAATATTACAAAGCATCTTCTCTGACCATAAGGCCATAAGAGTGGAAATCAATGACAGGAAAACCAGGGAAAAGAAGTCAAACACTTGGAAACTGAACAATACCCTGCTCAAAAAAGACTAGATTATAGAAGACATTAAGGATGGAATAAAGACATTCATCGAATCCAATGAGAATGAAAACACTTCCTATCAGAACCTTTGGGACACAGCAAAAGCGGCGCTCAGAGGCCAATTTATATCAAAAAATGCACACATCCAAAAAGAAGAAAGGGCCAAAATCAAAGAATTATCCCTACAACTTGAACAAATGGAAAGAGAGCAACAAAAGAAACCCACAGGCACCAGAAGAAAACAAATAGAAATTAGAGCTGAACTAAATGAAATAGAAAAGAGAAAAACAATTGAAAGAATTAACAAGACCAAAAGCTGTTTTTTAAATAATTTTTATTGAGCTTTAAGTGAACGTTTACAAATCAAGTCAGTCTGTCACATATAAGCTTATATACACCTTACTCCATACTCCCACTTACTCTCCCCCTAATGAGTCAGCCCTTCCAGTCTCTCCTTTCGTGACAATTTTGCCAGTTTCTAACCCTCTCTACCCTCCTATCTCCCCCCAAGACAGGAGATGCCAACACAGTCTCAAGTGTCCACCTGATACAAGTAGCTAAATCTTCATCAGCATCTCTCTCCAACCCATTGTCCAGTCCCTTCCATGTCTGATGAGTTGTCTTCAGGAATGTTTCCTGTCCTGGGCGAAAAGAAGGTTTGGGGACCATGACCACCGGGATTTTTCTAGTCTCAGTCAGACCATTAAGTCTGGTCTTTTTATGAGAATTTGGGGTCTGCATCCCACTATTCTCCTGCTCCCTCTGTCAGGAAAGTCATCGGTTGTGGCCGGGCACCATCTAGTTCTTCTGGTCTCAGGATGATGTAAGTCTCTGGTTCATGTGGCTCTTTCTGTCTCTTGGGCTCATACTTATCATGTGACCTTGGTGTTCTTCATTCTCCTTTGATCCAGGTGGGTTGAGACCAATTGATGCATCTTAGATGGCCACTTGTTAGCATTTAAGACCCCAGACGCCACATTTCAAAGTGGGATGCAGAATGTATTCATAATAGTATTATTTTGCCAATTGACTTAGAATAGTCCCCAAACCCCTGCCCTTGCTCCGCTGACCTTCGAAGCATTCAGTTTATCCTGGAAACTTCTTTGCTTTTGGTCTAGTCCAATTGAGCTGACCTTCCATGTATTGAGTATTGTCCTTCCCTTCACCTAATGTAGTTCTTATCTAACAAATCAGTAAATAACCCTCTCCAAACCCTCCCTTCCGCCCCCCTCGTAACCAAAAAAGTATGTGTTCTTCTCAGTTTATACTATTCTCAAGATCTTGTAATAGTGGTCTTATACAATATTTGTCCTTTTGCCTCTGACTAATTTCGCTCAGCATAATGCCTTCCAGGTTCCTCCATGTTATGAAATGTTTCACAGATTCCTCACTGTTCTTTATCGATGCGTAGTATTCCACTGTGTGAATATACCAGAATTTATTTACCCATTCATCCGTTGATGGACACCTTGGTTGCTTCCAGCTTTTTGCTATTGTAAACAGAGCTGCGATAAACATGGGTGTGCGTATATCTGTTTGTGTGAAGGCTTTTATTTCTCTAGGGTATATTCCGAGGAGTTGGATTTCTGGGTTGTATGGTAGTTCTATTTCTAACTGTTTAAGATAACGCCAGATAGATTTCCAAAGTGGTTGTATCATTTTACATTCCCACCAGCAGTGTATGAGAGTTCCAATCTCTCCGCAGCCTCTCCAACATTTATTATTTTGTGTTTTTTGGATTAATGCCAGCCTTGTTTGTTGGAGTGAGATGGAATCTCATCGTAGTTTTAATTTGCATTTCTCTAATGGCTAATGATCGAGAGCATTTTCTCATGTATCTGTTAGCTGCCTGAATATCCTCTTTAGTGAAGTGCGTGTTCATATCCTTTGCCCAGTTCTTGATTGGGTTGTTTGTCTTTGTGTGGTTGAGTTTTAACAGAATCATATAGATTTTAGAGATCAGGCGCTGGTCAGAGATGTCATAGCTGAAAATTCTTTTCCAATCTGTAGGTGGTCTTTTTACTCTTTTGGTGAAGTCTTTAGATGAGCATAGGTGTTTGATTTTTAGGAGTTCCCAGTTATCTGCTTTCTCTTTGTCATTTTTGGTAATATTTTGTATTCTGTTTATGCCTTGTATTAGGGCTCCTAACGTCCCTAATTTTTCTTCCATGATCTTTATCGTTTCAGTCTTTATGTTTAGGTCTTTGATCCACTTGGTGATAGTTTTTGAGCATGGTGTGAGGTATGGGTCCTATTTCATTTTTTTGCAAATGGATATCCAGTTATGCCAGCACCATTTGTTAAAAAGACTATCTTTTCCCCAATTAACTGACACTGGGCCTTTGTCAAATATCAGCTGCTCATATGTGGATGGATTTATATCTGAGTTTTCAATTCTGTTCCATTGGTCTACGTGCCTGTTGTTGTACCAGTACTAGGCTGTTTTGACTACCGTGGCTGTATAATAGGTTCTGAAATTAGGTAGAGTGAGACCTCCCACTTTCTTCTTCTTTTTCAGTAATGCTTTACTTATCCGAGGCTTCTTTCCCTTCCATATCAAGTTGGTGATTTGTTTCTCCATCACATTAAAAAATGTCACTGGAATTTGGATCGGAAGTGCATTGTATGTATAGATGGCTTTTGGTAGAATAGACATTTTTACTATGTTAAGTCTTCCTATCCATGAGCAAGGTATGTTTTTCCACTTAAGTAGGTCCTTTTTAGTTTCTTGCAGTAATACTTTGTAGTTTTCTTTGTATAGGTCTTTTACATTTTTGGTAAGATTTATTCCTAAGTATTTTATCTTCTTGGGGGCTACTGTGAATGGTATTGATTTGGTGATTTCCTCTTCGATGTTCTTCTTGTTGACGAAGAGGAATCCAAGTGATTTTTGTATGTTTATCTTATAACCTGAGACTCTGCCAAACACTTCTATTAGTTTCAGTAGTTTTCTGGAGGATTCCTTAGGGTTTTCTGTGTATAAGATCATGGCATCTGCAAATAGAGATAATTTTACTTCCTCCTTGCCAATCCGGATGCCCTTTATTTCTTTGTCTAGCCTAATTGCTCTGGCTAGGACCTCTAGCACAATGTTGAATAAGAGCAGAGATAAAGGGCATCCTTGTCTGGTTCCCGTTCTCAAGGGAAATGCTTTCAGGCTCTCTCCGTTTAGCGTGGTGCTGGCTGTTGGCTTTGTATAAAAAAAATGTATAGATGCCCTTTATTATATTGAGGAATTTTCCTTCAATTCCTGTTTTGC
This sequence comes from Loxodonta africana, assembly GCF_030014295.1. Taxonomy (NCBI): domain Eukaryota; kingdom Metazoa; phylum Chordata; class Mammalia; order Proboscidea; family Elephantidae; genus Loxodonta; species Loxodonta africana. The sequence continues at coordinate 74,148,675 of NC_087358.1, forward strand.
TAAGTGTTTTTATCATGAATGGGTGTTGGACTTTGTCAAATGCCTTTTCTGCATCAATTGATAAGATCATGTGGTTTTTGTCTTTTGTTTTATTTATATGGTGGATTACATTAATGGTATTTCTAATATTAAACCAGCCTTGCATAAAAAAAAATTGCATAACTGGTATAAATCCCACTTGGTCTTGGTGGATTATTTTTTTGATATGTTGTTGAATTCTATTGGCTAGAATTTTGTTGAGGATTTTTGCATCTATGTTCATGAGGGATATAGGTATGTAATTTTCTTTTTTTGTGATGTCTTTACCTGGTTTTGGTATCTGGGAAATGGTGGTTTCATAGAATGAGTTAGGTAGTATTCTGTCATTTTCTATGCTTTGAAATACCTTTAGTACTAGTGGTGTTAACTCTTCTCTGAAAGTTTGGTAGAACTCTGCAGTAAAGCCGTCCGGGCCAGGGCTTTTTTTTGTTGGGAGTTTTTTGATTACCGTTTCAATCTCTTTTTTTGTTATGGGTCTCTTTAGGTGTTCTACTTCTGATTGTGTTAGTTTAGGTAGGTAGTGTTTTTCTAGGAATTCATCCGTTTCTTCTAGGTTTGCAAATTTGTTAGAGTATAATTTTTAGTAATAATCTGATATGATTCTTTTAATTTCAGTTGTGTCTGTCGTGATGTGGCCCATCTCGTTTCTTATTCGGGTTATTTGTTTCCTTTCCTGTATTTCTTTAGTCAGTCTGGCCAATGGTTTATCAATTTTGTTAATTTTTTCAAAGAACCAGCTTTTGGCTTTGTTAATTCTTTCAATTGTTTTTCTGTTCTCTAATTCATTTAGTTCAGCTCTAATTTTTATTATTTGTTTTCTTCTGGTGCCTGATGGATTCTTTTGTTGCTCACTTTCTATTTGTTCAAGTTGTAGGGACAGCTCTCTGATTTTGGCTCTTTCTTCTTTTTGTATGTGTGCGTTTATCGAGATAAATTGGCCTCTGAGCACTGCTTTTGCTGTGTCCCAGAGGTTTTGATAGGAAGTGTTTTCATTCTTGTTGCATTCTCTGAATTTCTTTATTCCCTCCTTAATGTCTTCTATAACCCAGTTTTTTTTTCAGCAGGGTATTGTTCAGTTTCCAATTATTTGATTTCTTTTCCCTAATTTTTCTGTTATTGATTTCCACTTTTATGGCCTTGCGGTCTGAGAAAATGCTTTGTAATATTTCAATGTTTTGGATTCTGCAAAGGTTTGTTTTATGACCTAATATGTGGTCTATTCTACAGAATGTTCCATTTGCGCTAGAAAAAAAAAGTATACTTTGCAGCTGTTGGGTGGAGTGTTCTGTATAAGTCAATGAATTCAAGCAATTAGGTCTTCCGTGTCTCTATTGAGCTTCTTACTGGATGTCCTGTCCTTCTCCAAAAGTGGTGTGTTGAAGTCTCCTACTATAATTGTGGATGTCTGTCTCACTTTTCAGTTCTGTTAAGGTTTGTTTTATGTATCTTGCAGCCCTGTCATTGGGTGCATAAATATTTAATATGGTTATATCTTCCTGGTCAATTGTCCCTTTAATCATTATCTAGTGTACTTCTTTATCCTTTGTGGTGGATTTAAGTTTAAAGTCTATTTTGTCAGAAATTAATATTGCTACTCCTCTTCTTTTTTGCTTATTGTTTGCATGATATAATTTTTTCCATCCTTTGAGTTTTAGTTTGTGTCTCTAAGTCTAAGGTGTGTCTCTTGTAGGCAGCATATAGACAGATCATGTTTCTTTATGCAGTCTGAGACTCTCTGTTTCTTTATTGGTGCGTTTAGTCCATTTACATTCAGTGTAATTATAGATAAGTATTTTTTTTTTTATGTGTTTAGTGCTGTCATTTTGATGCCTTTTTATGTGTGTTGTTGACAATTTCATTTTTCCACTTACTTTTTTGTGGTGAGACATTTTTCTTTGTAAATTGTGTGTTCCTTATTTTCATAGTATTTGACTTTATGTTTGCTGAGTCATTATGTTTTTCTTGGTTTTTATTTTGAGTTATGGACTTGTTAGACCTCTTTGTGGTTACCTTAATATTTACCCCTATTTTTCTAAGTAAAAACCTAACTTGTATTGTCCTATATCGCCTTGTATCCCTCTCCATATGGCAGTTCTATGCCACCTGTATTTAGTCCCTCTTTTTGATTATTGTGATCTTTTACATATAGACTTCAATGATTCCCTGTTTTGAGCGTTTTTTTCTTTTTAAAATTAATCTTAATTTGTTTTTGTGATTTCCCTATTTGAGTTGATATCAGGATGTTCTGTTCTGTGACCTTGTGTTGTGCTGGTATCTGATATTATTGGTTTTCTGACCAAACAATTTCCTTTAGTATTTCTTGTAGCTTTGGTTTAGTTTTTGCAAATTCTCTAAGCTTGTGTTTATCTGTAAATGTTTTAATTTCGCCTTCATATTTTAGAGAGAGTTTTGCTGGATATATGATCCTTGGCTGGCAGTTTTTCTCCTTCAGTGTTCTATATATGTCATCCCATTGCCTTCTTGCCTGCATGGTTTCTGCCGAGTAGTCTGAACTTATTGTTACTGATTCTCCTTTGTAGGAGACCTTTCTATTATCCCTGGCTGCTTTTAAAATTTTCTCTTTATCTTTGGTTTTGGCAAGTGTGATGATAAGATGTCTTGGTGATTTTCTTTTCGGATCAACTTAAATGGGGTTCAATGAGCATCGTGGATAGATATCCTCTCGTCTTTCACGATGTCAGGGAAGTTTCTGCCAACAGATCTTCAACTATTCTCTGTGTGTTTTCTGTTACCCCTCCCTGTTCTGGGACTCCAATCACAGGCAAGTTATTCTTCTTGATAGAGTCCCACAAGATTCTTAGGGTTTCTTCATTTTTTAAAATTCTTTTATCTGATTTTTTTCAGCTATATTGGTGTCAATTCCCTGGTCCTCCAGATCTCCCACTCTGCAATCCAAATTCTTGAGTCTGCTCCTCTGACTTCCTATTGTGCTGTCTAATTCTGTAATTTTATTGTTAATCTGTTGGATTTCCGAATGCTGTCTCTCTATGGATTCTTGCAACTTATTGATTTTTCCACTATGTTCTGGAATAATCTTTTTTATTTCTTCAACTGCTTTATCAGTGTGTTCCTTGGCTTTTTCTGTAGATTGCCTTATTTCATTTCTGAGGTCATCCCTGATGTCTTGAAGCATTCTGTAAATTAGTTTTTTATATTCTGTATCTGGCAATTCCAGAATTGTATCTTCATTTGGGAAAGATTTTGATTCTTTAATTTGGGGAGTTGTAGAAGAAATCATGGTCTGCTTCTTTATGTGGTTTGATATCGACTGCTGTCTCTGAGCCATCACTAAGATATTGTAGTGATTTATTCTATATTTGCTCACTGAGTCTTATCTTGTTTTGTTTTCTTTCAATATACTACTAAATTGCACTGTCTTGATTGTTGTCGTCCTTGACTCACTTATGTCCTATTACCAGCTGGTTTGGGCTGTTACCAGATATATAAGCCTGAGTCCATTCACTATTCTTCAGTAGAATCTGATTTTGTGTCATCAAGTGTGTGGTGCAAACTGTCACCTATCCACCTAGAGAGGTCATGATGATAGTTGTGTGCACCAGCTTCTAGTAGCAGCAGGGGTTCACACTCCGGGGGGGGGGGCAGGATGCTCACAGGCTTCCCCCAACTGCCAGTGAGGTAGGTGTGTCTCTATTACTAAAGCACCTTGGTGGGTGGGCTCTGCAGCTGTACCTTAGGCCCCCAATGCAAGTACCTCTACAGATTGGTAGGTGTCACCTCCTTAGACCCCTAAGGCAGGAGGCTAGGTGGTCTGGGGGGAGCTTCAGCCCTCAGTTCCCTGTTGTGGGTCAGTGAGGGCTCTGTTGAATACGCAGAGATATCAGACCTGGGAAACTTGTCTTTCCAGTAATCCACTAAAACAATTACAGTCAGATCCCTATCAGAATTGCCTTTGCATTATAATAGCCACCTTGTTCCCTGTAGGGATGAAAGCCCAAGACTGTGGATCACATATGCTTGTCTGTAGCTGGTTCTGTGTTTTTAGACCAATTAGGGAAGGATTTTTGGTCCCTGGGTTGTTTGTAGCTGCTTTTCTCAGGCCAGGAGAATGGGTTAGGAAAAGACCAAAAAAAAAGAAAATAAAAACCGCAGCGCAGTTCACTCTCTGGCTCAGGAAATTCCAATGTTCATGAAGCTGTCTGGGAAGGGGAGGGGATGGTTCAGATAAATAGGAGAGCATAGCACCCTGGAATATAGCCAAAGTTACTTATCTTGCTTGGGATGAGTGTTTTATCTGAGATTCCCGAGAGGCGCATCGACTGTGTGTGCTGGCTGGGTAGAGATTGCCCCCGAGGGTCAGGCCCGCATCCTGTGCTTGCGCTGTCTCAGAAGCCGTGGTTAGTTCCTCCGCTCCCAGTCCAAAGCCCAGCGCCAAGGTTCCCTGGCTGGGATGCCACACTCCCGGCTCCAAAACCAGTCACTGCCTCCTGGTAACTTCTCCTCCTGTCAGCCATGTCGCTGCGCTGCCTGCGTGCACTGGCTGGGCTTTCCCCGAGGTTAATTCTGGGGGCTAGGGCTGCGTCCCTTGTTTGCGCTGTCACAGGATGCCGTGCTTAGCTCCCCTGCACCGAGTCTAAAGCCCGACGCCAAGGTTTTCTGACTGGGATGCTGGCTCCAGGCTCCAAAAACAGCCACTGCTTCCCCATAGTTGTTCATTCTCAGTCTCTGTCACTCAGGTCAACTCTTTAGATCTGTGTTTGATGATCAGGGTTCGTAGATTGTCATGTATGTGATTGATTCACTTGTTTTTCTGAGTTTTTGTTGCAAGAGGGATCCGAGGTAGCGTCTACCTAGTCAGCCATCTTGGCCCCCAAAAGCTGGTTTTTTGAAAAAATCAACAAAATTGATAAACCATTGGCCAAACTGACAAAAGAAAAACAGGAGAGGAAGCAAATAAACCAAATAAGAAATGAGAGGGGTGATATCACAACAGAACCAACTGAAATTAAAAGAATAATATCAGATTACTACGAAAAACTATACTCAAATTTGAAAACCTATACCAAATGGATGAATTCCTTGAAACACACTACCTACCTAAACTAACACAAACAGAGGTAGAACAACTAAATAGACCCATAACAAAAGAAGAGATTGAAAAGGTAATCAAAAAACTCCCAACAAAAAAAAGGCCTGGTCCAGATGTCTTCACTGCAGAGTTCTACCAAACTTTCAGAGAAGACTTAACACCACTACTACTAATGGCAGTTCAGATCATAGAGAAGGACAGAATACTACCAAACTCATTTTATGAAGCCGCCATATCCCTGATACCAAAACCAGGTAAAGACACCACAAGAAAAGGAAATTATAGACCTATATCCCTCACGAATGTAGATGTAAAAATCCTCAACAAAATTCTAGCCAGTAGAATTCAACAACATATCAAAAAAATAATTCACCATGACCAAGTGGGATTCATACCAGGTATGCAGGGATGGTTCAACATTAGAAAAACAATTAATGGTATCTACCACATGAATAAAACAAAAGACAAGAATCACATGATGTTATCAATTGATGCAGAAAAGGCACTTGAAAATGTTCAACACTCATTCATGATAAAAGCTCTCAGCAAAATAGGAATAGAAGGAAAATTCCTCAAGATAATAAAGGGCATTTATACTAAGCCAACAGCCATCATCACCCTAAATGGAGAGAGCCTGAAAACATTCCCATTGAGATCGGGAACCAAACAAGGATGTCCTTTATCACCACTCTTATTCAGCATTGTGCTGGAAGTCCTAGCCAGAGCAATTAGGCTAGATAAAGAAGTAAAGGGCATCCAGATTGGCAAGGAAGAAGTAAAAGTATCTCTATTTGCAGATGCCATGGTCTTATACACAGAAAATCGTAAGGAATCCTCCAGAAAACTATTGAAACTAATAGAAGAGTTCAGCAGAGTATCGGGATACAAGATAAACATACAAAAATCAGTTGGATTCCTCTACCCCAACAAAAAGAACATTGAAGAGGAAATCATGAAATCAATACCATTTACTGTAGCCCCCAAGAAGGTAAAATACTTGGAAAAAAATCTTACCAGACATGTGAAAGACTTATACAAAGAAAACTAGAGTACACTTCTGCAAGAAACCAAAAGAGGCCTACATAAGTGGAAAAACATACCTTGCTCATGGATAGGAAGACTTAACATTATAAAAATGTCTATTTTACCAAAAGTCATCTATAGATTTAACGCAATTTCGATCCAAATTCCAATGACATTTTTTAATGAGATGGAGAAACAAATCACCAACTTCATATGGAAGGGAAAGAGGCCCCGGATAAATAAGGCATTACTGAAAAAGCAGAACAAAGTGGGAGGCCTTACGTTACCTGATTTTAGAACCTATTATACTTCCACAGTAGTCAAAACAGCCTGGCAGTGGTACACCAACAGATACATGGACCAATGGAACAGAATTGAGAATCCAGACATAAATCCATCCACATATGAGCAGTGGATATTTGACAAAGGCCCCAAAACACTTAAATAGGGAAAAGATAGTCTTTTTAACAAAAGGTGCTGGCATAACTGGATATCCACCTGCAAAAAAAATGAAACAAGACCCATACCTCACTCCATGCACAAAAACTAACTCAAAATGGACCAAAGACCTGAATAAAAAATCTAAAACGATAAAGATCATGGAAGAAAAAATAGGGACAATGTTAGGAGCCCTAATACATGGCATAAACAGTATACAAAGCATTATAAAGAATGTAGAAGAAAAACTAGATAACTGGGAGCTCCTAAAAATGAAACACCTATGCTCATCCAAAGACTTCACCAAAAGAGTAAAAGGATTACCTACAGACTGGGAAAAAGTTTTTCCCTATGACATTTCTGAACAGCGCCTGATCTCTAAAATCTACATGATACTGCAAAAACTCAACTACAAAAAGACAAATAACCCAATTAAAAAATGGGCAAAAGATAGGAATAGACACTTCACTAAAGAAGACATTCAGGTAGCTAACAGATATATGAGGAAATGTTCATGATCATTAGCCATCAGAGAAATGCAGATCAAAACTACAATGAGATTTCATCTCACTCTAACAAGGCTGGCATTAATCCAAAAAACACAAAAGAATAAATGTTGGAGAGGCTGTGGAGAGATTGGAACACTTCTACACTGCTGGTGGGAATGTCAAATGGTACAACCACTTTGGAAATCGATTTGGCGCTTCCTTAAAAAGCTTTTTTTTTTTTTTTTTAAAGAGCTAGAAATAGAACTACCATACGATCCAGCAATCCCACTCCTTGGAATATATCCTAGAGAAATAAGAGCCTTTACACAAACAGATATATGCACACCCATGTTTACTGCAGCACTGTTTACAATAGCAAAAAGATGGAAGCAACCAAGGTGCCCATCAATGGATGAATGGTTAAATAAATTGTGGTATATTCACACAATGGAATACTATGCATCGATAAAGAACCGTGAGGAATCTGTGAAACATTTCATAATATGGAGGAACCTGGAAGGCATTATGCAACTGAAATTAATCAGTTGCAAAAGGACAGATATTGTATAAGACCACTTTTACAAGAACTTGAGAAATAGTTTAAACTGAGAAGAAAACATTCTTTTGTGGTTATGGGGGGGAGGGAGGGAGGTTGGGAGAGGGGCATTCACTAATTAGATAGTACATAAGAACTACTTTAGGTGAAGGGAAAGACAGTACACAATACAGGGGTGGTCAGCACAATTGGACTCAACCAAATGCAAAGAAGTTTCCTGAATAAACTGAATGCTTCAAAGGCCAGTGTAGCAGGGGCAGGGGTCTAGGGACCATGGTTTCAGGGGACGTCTAAGTCAATTGGCATAATAAAATCTATTAAGAAAACATTCTGCATCTCACTTTGAAGAGTGGCGTCTGGGGTCTTAAACGGTAGCAAGCAGCCATCTAGGATGCATCAATTGGTCTCAACCCACCTGGATCAAAAGAGAATGAAGAACACCAAAACCCAGCCCCAGTGCTATTGAGTCGATTCAACACCAAGGACACAAGGTAATTACGAGCCGAAGAGACAGAAAGGGCCACATGAACCAGAGACCACATCATCCTGAGACCAGAAGAGCTAAATGGTGTCCGGCTACAACCAATGACTGCCCTGACGGGGAACACAACAGAGAACCCCTGAGGGAGCAGTAGAGCAGTGGGATGCAGACCCCAAATTCTCATAAGACCATACTTAAAGGTCTGACTGAGACTAGAAGGACCCTGGTGGTCATGGCCCCCAGGCCTTCTGTTGGCCCAGGACAGGAACCATTCCTGAAGCCAACTCTTCAGACATGAATTGGACTGGACGATGGGTTGGAGAGGGATGCTGATGAGCAGTGAGCTTCTTGGATCAGGTGGACACTTGAGACTATGTTGGCATCTCCTGCCTGGAGGGGAGATGAGAGGGTGGAGGGGGTTAGAAGCTGGCGAAATGGACATGAAAAGAGAGAGTGGAGGGAGAGAGTGGGCTATCTCATTAGGGTGAGAGTAATTGGGAGTGTGTAGCAAGGTGTATATGGGTTTTTGTGTGAGAGACTGACTTGATGTGTAAACTTCCACTTAAAGCACAATAAAAATTATAAAAAAGAAAAGAATTGAAAAAAAATGTGTAACGTGCTTATAATGGTATATGCTGCCATTATCGGGTATCTTCTTGCCTGGAGAGACGTTCTATGAAAAAGAATCAACTCTTTCCTCATCATTTGACACATCTGATAACTGGAAGAATTCTCCATAGACCAGCTTCTTGCTCCATACACTTCAGGCCTTGGGTCTCCTCCAGCATCATGTGCTTCAGTGCCGGGCACAGTAAGACACACTCGACACCATGAAACCTGGTGAATCCGAAAGTTGGCGGTAGGAGGAGACCGAGGGGCCATTCCTACATCTGGAAGTGACTGCAAATCACATAAATGTATCTCATTCAACCCAAACTAAATCTATCCCCCAAAACTCACTGTGGTCACTCTGACATCACTTGTCACAAGGGAATGTGTGCTGGAGGGGGAATCAGTGTGGAAAGAGAGCAATCCTAATCAACTGCAAGTAAAATAACTCACATTTGCAAAACTTAAAAGAAAATACGACCATGAGAACACACTGTTGGCAGGGGCCTGTGCTTAAGCTGCATCAGTGCCCCAGGAAACCTGTCTCCGTAGTCTTGTCTCAAGTCCTTCTTTGTAAAATAGTTCACATGTGGGGCTGTTGTGAGAATAAGGAGGATAGATATGTAAATGCTTTATACATACGTCTTGGTGCTTGGCACACATTTTAAGCTCATTAAGTGGTAGCTATTATCAGTTAGTTCTTCCCTTGCTGAAAACTTACTTTAGTCTGCATTTTCATTTAGAGAAAGAAGAGATTTGGAGCCAGGCCCTGACTTTGGTTTTGGTACCTGTGACCATCAGAACAGGGAGCAAGTCAGCCCTTCATCTCTGGCTGTGTGTCCCAGGCAGGCCCTGGCTCTCTGGGGGACAATTGTCCAACAGTCCCTCGGGGTCACCTCAGGTCAGGTACCCAAGGAATCTAGGTTTGATCTTAAGTCACCCGCTTAAAATTTCTCCTTCAACTTGGTGATTTTCTTCTGAGGGTCCTATCAACACCCTCTTTTGCATGCCAGTGAAATTCAGCAAGGGTTGGAGGGTTGGTTGATGGTCACTATCCTTCCACCCCTCCCTCCTTCATCCCCCAAGTGTTCCCATGCATCATTCTCAAGCGTTACTCTCATTTTGTCCTCAGGTTCCCAGAAGCTGAGTAAGTCACCCAGGGATCCAAGGAGTGATTCAAACTTAGGTGTGTCTGACTCCCAGCCCAGGGCTGTGGATGCTGCGTTAGGCTGAGGAGGACAAGTAAGGCCCTGGATTAACATCTACCTGCGGGGCTTAAGCCCTACTCTCTGAAAGGAGCACGTACCAGATGAAGTCATTTTGTAAAGAGAAGGGATGTGGTCTACCAGTCACAGCCCACCCACTCCCACTCCCATATTCCACCTGCATATTTTCTAACTTTCCCAAAAGAGGTAAACAGACATCACCATGAAACTCAGCAGGGCAATCTTTCCTTCCTTATCTAAAAAGGCTTTGGAATGGATAAGCGACATCTACTTGTTGTTACCTATAGAGCCGCTATGAGTTGGAATGGACTTGACGGCAGACTTGTTGTTAAAGGAGCCCTGGTGGTGCAGTGGTTAAAGCACTCTGCTGCTAACTGAAAGGTCCAGCTGTTCAAACCCACCAGCTGCTTTGCAGGAGAAAGATGTGGCAGTCTGCTTCTGCAAAGTTTTCAGCCTCAGAAACTCTATGGGACAGTTCTGCTCCGCCCTATAGGTTGCTATGAGTCAGAATCTACTCAAGCGTAATGGGTTTGGTTTGGTTTGGCTTGTTGAGTTGCCCCGATTCATGGTGACCCAGTGCCTCTCTTTCTAAAATGGCAGCAAGCTGGTGGATGGAGGGGACGTGGCAGGGGCCCACATGGAGAGCTGGTGCATGGGTTGGGTTAGCTGGGGGGCAGGGAGGAATTTGCCCCTTGAGTGGGCTGCTCAAGGAAGGCGAGGGGGAGAGTGGGAGCAGGGTTCAGGAACCCCAGAGACAACAACCACTCAACAACAAAGGTGAGAAGGACGCCTTATGTTATTGGATTCCCCCCAACCTTCTGCTATCTCTCCCTCACCCAGGTATCCAGGTACCTTACACACTGGAGCCAATCCAAACCCCAAAATCAAACTCATCACTGTCTAGTGGATTGTGACTCACAGCCACCCTACGGGACCGAATAGGCTGTAATCTTTACAGACTGGATGGTGGACTTGAACCGCCGGCCTTTCAGTTTGCAGCTGAGCACTTAACCACTGCACCACCAGGGCTCCTTGAGCCAATCCCGCCCACTGTTTCCTGGGAGATGCTAGAGAAATCCACATGCTCCTGATGACTGGTCCCACCAGTGAGTCTGCAGTTCCACCACAGTTAGACCTCCGGGCTGTTCAGGGTCACCTTGCTCAAAGCACCTCTGTTCCTTACTGTTATGATCTTGGGCCCGTTACTGGGCACCTCTGAGTCTACTCTTCTGTACAGCGTGTTGTTGAGGATTAAATAAGACATCAATGTCTCTGACTTGCAGCAAAGAAAAAAAAACAGTACTCAATTAATTGCAATCTCATCACAATCCCGGGTTGACCTGAGTTCCAAACTCCCGTGTCCCAACCTGGCAAACCCTGTCCTCAGAGAATGTCACGCCCCTTTCCTTCCACCTCTAGTGACTTCACGTTTATTAAAGAATTGTTGTTACTGTTGGTAGCTGCCATGGAGTTGGCTCCAGACTCTGTTGGTAGCTGCCATGGAGTTGGCTCCAGACTCATGGTGACCCCACGTACAATAGAAACAAATACTGTCAGTCCTAGCCACACCCGTGGTTGGGTTCGGGTTTAGCAGTTGTGATTCACAGGGTTTTCATTGGCTGATTTTTGGAAATAGATCACCAGGCCTTTCTTCTTAGCCCATTTTAGTCTGGAAGCTCCTCTGAAACCTGTGCAGCATCATAACAACACACACACCTCCACGGACAGGTGGCGGCCGCACATGAGGTGCACTGACTGGGAATTGAACCCTGGTCTCCTGTGTGGAAGGTGAGAATCCTACCACTGAACCACCACTGCCCCCACTGAAGACTTAGCCCCACTGTACTCTTCATCTCATCCATTTCTGCCCCTCCAGGAATTTGCTCCATCGATTTTCCTTCCTTTTTCACACGTCATCTGAGCCTTCAAATATTGATCCCTCTCCATCCTAAAAATACTTCTCTCACCCCTGCCACACTCAAATGCCATCCTCTCTCTCTCGCTTCTTTTTTTTTTTTTTACTCTCACACATCTCAAAATTATGAGCTGCAATGTTGAAGCTGCTTATCTCCAAGGTCAACCATGAATGCCCACTGGCCAGCTTCAGCAGCGCCTCTGTGGTCCACGCCTCCTCACGCAGCCACCCTCCCAACCCCTTCCTGGCAGCCCCTTGGTTCTCATCTCTCTCCTGTCATCTGCAACATGTCAGTAGACAGTTCCCTTTCTCAACGTCTGCATATTCTAGAAATGCAGACTGCAGTAGGTAGGGAAAGACAAGATGTGTGGAATTTGCTTTAAACTTCCTCAGCAAAAAAGGTGAGAAAACGAAAAGGGGCCTAGAAACAGCAAATATGGGGAAATCGATAATTATACAATCCAGGGAGAGGCTGGGTGAGCAGGCGGGGACTCCTTGTGTAATTCTCTGTACTCAGAGAACGCGGGATCAGACTGAGCCAGTCTGACATTCACATGACGTAAAACAAAAATTGCTGTCCTGGGCCTCTTCCTTGCTGCTTCTCCGAGTCCCCCTCTTATTCTCCTCTCTGCCTTCTCTTTCCCCACCTTCTCCCCTAGGAAGTAAGTGCTTCTCAAAAGCTCTGCTCAGTTCTGGTCTGCGGCCAGGCCTCACACGCACTCCCGCTCTTCTCGGAGCCTCTGCAAAATGACCTCAGCTCCACAGCACCAGCCCTGGCCTCTTGCCAAACTCCAGACCCACGTGTCTGGTTTTAAATAAGTATTTTAAATATTTATAAAGATACAGAGAATAATATAACAAACATTCACGTACCCGCTACCCAGATTTAACCGGTGTTGACATTTTGGCATATTTACTTTTTGGTTTTTTTTAGATAGAGCTTGTCACAAGTACGGAGCCCTGGTGGTGCAGTGGTTAAGATCTCAGGCTGCTAACCAAAAGGTCAGTGGTTCAAAGCCTCTAGCCGCTCCTTAGAAACCCTATGGGGAAGTTCTATTCTGTCCTATAGGGTCGCTATAAGTTGGAATCAACTCAATGGCAACAGGTTTGGTTTTTGTTTTTTGGTTACAAATACAGTTGAAGACCCTTCTGCCCCTCTACCTGACCCCGCTCTCTTCCTTTCTCGTTAGAGGAAATCACTGTTCTGAACTTGATGTGATCCTTCTAGTCCATGTTTCTACTTTTATTACAGAAACTTGTGTCTATAGCAATATAGAGAATTATTTCCTTTTTATTTACATGAGTCATGTTTCACTATATGTATCTGACCCTGGGTGGTGCAAATGGCTAACATGCTAGGCTGCTAACCAAAAGGTTGGAGGTTCCAGTCCACCTAGTGGTGCCTCAGAAGAAAGGCCTGGTGATCTACTTCTGAAAAATCATCCATTGAAAACCCCATGGAGCACAGGTCTACATGAGTCGGGTCTACTCAATGGCAATGGTAACTGGTATACGCCTGCAACTTCTTTCATTCACCATTGTGCTTTTCATGTACGTAGGTCTAGTTCATTCACTTTGAAAGCCGCAGCGTATTTTCTTATCTGACATGTACCACAAGGTGTCAATATTCTTATTGATGGACATCTACTTTCAAGTGTTTTTTTCCCACAGATATATGTCCCCTCCCCTTTTCCATTCCCCTACTCAACTGGGGGTGGGCAGAAGGGTTCAAAGCATTTTATGAGGAACTCCAACTAATCCAAGCCTTCTCATTCACTCTTCCACACCAAGCCGCCTCCCCTTGCCAGTCTGGAGGGTTTTATCGTGTGTGTGTGTGCGCACACGTGCGTGTTCTGTGTGCGTGTGTGTGTACGTGTGTGCATGTGTATGTGTGCACGTGTGTGTATATGTGCTCGTGTGTGCGTGTGTTGGGGAAGGGCGTGATGGTTCCATGTGATCGTGCATTCTTTCCATTTTTTCACCAGTGTGTCTGGGCTGTGCCTTTTTGAAACTTAAGGATTAAGAGTTAAGTCTGTTCTCTGGTTCCTCCATCACACTCCGTCTGGGCAATGCTGGCCACTGAATAGGAGGAGGGTTGTGGGGTTGCTGCAGTGGCGGGGGGTGTACTTATCAGTTAATCCTTTACAGATCATCCAACCACAGGGTTACCACTTGAAAAAGGAGGTTCACAGTTAGACCACTAGGAAGCCCTATGTACCCTACCATTTCTTGAAGACTCATTAGACAGATAAACACACTGAAGGTTCTGGGAGGTTGTCTCCAGTTAAGAAGTCTGTTTATAACCTAGCTACAGAGCTTCTTTGGAGAACTCTCTGGTGTGTCTCCTGCAGGCTTAGACTGCTGCTCCCAGGATGCGTTGGCTTGAGGGTATACAGAAGATACTATGTGGGTGTATGAGTCTCCTGTGGCTGCTGTGATAGATTACCACAAACTCGGTGGTTTAAAATGACACAAATTTATTATCTTATGGGTCTGGAAGTCAGAAATCCAAAACAGGTCCTACGGGCTAAAATCCAGGTGCCGGTAGGGCTGTGTTCCTTTCTGTAGGCTCTAGAGGAGCATTTGTTTCCTTGCTTTTTCCAGCTTCTAGAAACCCTGGTGGAGTAGTGGTTAAATGCTATGGCTGCTAAGCAAAAGCTCAGCAGTTCGAATCCACCAGGCGCTCCTTGGAAACTCTATGGGGCAGTTCTACTCTGCCCTATAGGGTCGCTATGAGTCCGAATCGACTGGACAGCAGTGGGTTTGGAGAAACTTCCCATATTCCTTGGCTCGTGGTCCCTCCTCCATCTCCAAACCACATCATTCCAACCTCTGCTTCCATTGTCCCATCTCCTGACTCTGACTTCCTGCCTTCCATTTACAAGGACCTGTGTAATTACATTGGGCCACCTGAGTAGGCCAGGATAATCTCCCCAACTCAAGATTCTCAATCACATCTGCAAAGTCCTTTTGCCATGTGAGGCAGCATATTCACAGGTTCTGGGGATGAGGACATGGACATTTTCAGAGGCCATCATTCTGTCCACCTCTGTAGGATGGTGTTGGAGGGATGGAGTGGGTGTGTGAATCCTCAATTGGACCAGGTGATGGTAACATCACCTCTTGAGTAGCTGGCCTCTCCATTGGCAAATCTGGATGAGCTCCTGGGAATTGTGTTTGCAGATCCACCAAAGCCAGCAGGAAGTGGGAGGATTGTCTTTTGACAGACCAAACTCCAGTTTTAGACATCGACAACTGGCTATGCCTCAGTCCCCCTGCCCCATCCAGGTCATTGGATGAAGCCTCCCAAGATACAGGATATGAAGGGGCCGATGAGGAGCCTCTTTTGTGGACCAGACATGGCTTCACTGTCCTCAACCGGGGCAACCTGGGGACACATTTGAACTGGTGCCTTGTTAAGGTCAGGAAAAAGAAAACAGCACCAGCTGTGCCAAATCCACCTGTGGTTTCGGAAAGGTACCAGCCCACTTCCAGGTTACTTCCCCTCACAGGTGAATGCAGCCACCCTCAGGGCAGCATCTCTGGAAAGGCTGGCCGCTTCCTTTCAGTCATATGGGGCTGAGGGCCTGGGCCTCAGCGGTATCCTGTGTGACAAACAGCTCCACACCTGCCTGTATTCATCTCCCGGGGCTGCTGCAACACATTATCACAAATTTGGGGGCTTAAAACGACACAAATTTATTCTCTCATGGTGCTGGAGGCCAGGAGTCTGAAATCAAGGTGCCAGCAGGGCCAGGCTCTCTGGAGTTTCTAGAGAAGAATCTGTTCTTGGCATCTCCTATCTTCTTGTGGCTGCTGACATTCCTAGGCTTGTGGCTGCATGGCTCCAACCTCGCCTCCGTGGCCACATTTCCTCTGGCTTTGGAGGAAGGCCCTCTCATCTCTGCAGGAGTATGGGCCAGAGGTGCCTTGGTTTTCATAGCGGGTGCATTTCCTTTCAAACAGGATACTAACCCATCTGCATCTGTGCGGGTGGTACTTTTCCCAGATGGTATCTGCCTAATGGCATGCTTCAGGAAGGAGGGAGCCTTTGGGCTCTGTGAATTCTGAGTTAATGAACCAACACCAGCGCCACCCAGGGCTTGGAGCTGAATAGGGGAGAGGTGCTCCTATTCTGTTTGTGGAGACCCACCTTCCACCCGCAGCCTATGACTGCAGGGCAACAGCTCCAATGTTGCCCTCCTGCTGTCTTCTCCCCCTGCACCCTGTCCTCCATTCACCCAGCCCGGATTGACACACTCAGAGGGCCTGTTCAGGCTCTCTTCACCCACTTTTTTCCTCTGTTTTTTTAAACAACCCCTCTCTTCCTCAGTCCCAGGAGAGAGGGTCTGTCGAGGGTCTTCATGGTTCTGTAAGTGGGGTTATGGCCCAGGATGGGGGCTGAGGTTGGCACCAGTTATTCTACCTAGGACCCCGACCACTGCACCCTTGAGGCCACCATTCAGAGAAGGGGGTGGGGAGGGAAGGTGGAGTACCCTGAGTTGGGGGAAGAGAAGGAATACACCCACTTCCTGTCCATCCTCAGCTTCCTTCTGTCCTTCCCAATGTTATGTCTATCTGTCCCCAGGGTGGTCCCCCTCAACCTGTTCATCCTCATATTCTGCTGTTTCCCAACAACCTCCCCCACCTCACGCAAACCCACCCTCACAACACCTGGACCAAACGCCTTCTTCTCTCCTGAGAGAACCCTTCCTGTACTTGAACCGCACTCAGCTCTCATTCTCTCTGAGTAGTGTTCCCAGGGGACCTGGGCCACCAGGTCTCCTCTGTACCTGATAGTACAGCATTGTGGAAGGAGAAGTTCTGTGATCCGGTCAGTATGTTTTGGAAATGAGGGTTTCTATTCTGCAGGGCTTCTCAGAACCTTTAATACAGCAGGAACTGCCAAGAAGGGGACAGCCAGTACATCTCATGCCTCCTTGGCCTCAGAATGTTCCTCATGGAGCAGCCCCTGTCCCGGACTTTTCAGGACACACTTGGGGAGATGCTGGTCTGGCACTGATGCAGTGCCTGGCATTGGTTATGGACAGTAGGGTCTGTCAAATGTTTGTCACTGCAAGAAAACTACCAATCAGACTCTTTCCAAGATGCACAACATATCTCCCCCACCCTTCCACCCAGGCTCCTCCAGTCCTGCTTGGCCTGCACTACCCAGTTCATTCCACCCCTCCTGCCTTCCCGTCTTCTCTGACTTTTCAAATCCTCCATTTTCTTCCAGACCCTTCAACGCCTCTTTCTCTGGGAAGCCCTCTGTGATTAGGAGTGTGCTGCTGTTTAGCACTTACTTATTCCCGCCAAATATCACCTGCCTTTGTCTAGGTCACTGTCTTAGCTATCTAGGGCTGCTATAACAGAAATACCACCAGGGAATGGCTTTATCAAACAGAACTTTATTCTCACAGTCTAGGAGGCTAGAAGTCCGAGTTCAGGGTGCCAGCTCCAGGGGAAGGCTCTCTCTCTATATATCGGTTCTAGGGGAAGGTGCTTTCATCAATCTTCCCCAGTCAAGGAGCTTCTCAGTGCAGGGACCCCAGGGCCAAAGGACACCCTCTGCTCCTGGCACTACTTTCTTGGTGGTATGATGGATGTTCCCCTGTCTCTCTGCTTGCTTCTCTCTTTTATATCTCAAAAGAGATTGACTTAAGATACAACCTAATCTTGTAGATTGAGTCCTGCCTTATTAACATCGTAGAGGTAGGATTTTCACACATAGGAAAATCATATTGGATGACAAAATGGTGGACAATCACACAATACCAGGAATCATGGCCTAGCCAAGTTGACAGACATTTTGGGGGGACACAATTCAACCCCAGACAGTCACCTATACGAGGCAGTCGGCGTTCTGTTTTTCACTCCTTTGAACTGCTCCAGGCTCCCACTGAGCACATCAGAAGCACTCCACACTTCACTGGCTGACTCTGTAAACATGACTGGTTAAAACTGAATGGAAAATAGGGCTGGTTTTCTGATAATTTCTCCACTTACCTGCCCTGTTTATAGCAACAATAGTTTTGCCTAGGAGCACTTCCAACAGAATTTGAAAGAAACAGCACTAGTTCCAAAACAGTTAGCTTTTTTCTTTCCTTCTAATACTTGAGATGGCTTAACAACAGCAACACTGTACTCAGAACATTCTGAGAGAAGAAAGGAATTGTATCATGTGTGTATGATATACACATATAAATACATATGTATGTATCTCAAATATCCCCTACGTCCAGGTAGCTGTAAACAGTTGCCATTGAGTCACCTCAGACTCATGACAACCCCACGTGCCTGATTTTTGGGATGCAGATCACCAGGCCTTTCTTCCGAGGTACCTCTGAGTGGACTTGAACTGCCAATCTTTGGGTTAGCAGCGGAGTACGTTAATCTTTTGCACTACCAGGGACTCTTCCAGCTTGTTATCAAGGGACACGTAGGGGTGTGTACCAGAGCCTTCCTTGGTAACGCGTACACTTTTCATGTTTCCCTTGTTGCACCTTGCCGAGGAGTGGACTTCTGCCTGTTCTGCCCCTCCCAGATCAGCTCAGTTCCTTGAACTCCAGTCAAAAAGTGTCTCCAGACAGACTTCTAAGCTCGGCCCTCTGAGGGCCACCTTCACTGCAGCCCAGGCCTAGGCTGCCTCCTGACACAGCCCCGGCTAACTTGGCTTGCCCATCAACACCCATTGCCCCCCTCCCATTTCTCCCTCCCATATTCATCCATGAACCCACAATCCACATTTCCATGCCCAGGCCATAGGCTCCCTACCCATTCTCCCCAGTGCTGAGACCAGACTCCACCTTTCCTACCCAAGCAGGCTCCTTAAGACACCGGCCATATTCTGCCTCTTGGTTGTGTGAAGGTGTGTGTCTTATCGTCCTTCTACATTCCGTGAGGGCAGGGGCTGTGCTGTGCTCCGCTCCTGCCCCCCCCCCACCCCAAGTCCCTCACAGGGTTGAGTACACCACTTGGACACATGTAAGCACCTAATTAACAAGTACATTCTGGGTGTGATTCCTCACTGGGGATCTGCTCTCCCTCTCTGACTTGGTGCCAACAACACAGTCTGCCAAAGCCACAGGCCCTGGTCTAGTAACTTCTAACTTCCCCAGTCACCAGGGGAGGCCAGGGGCTTACAGCTTCATCAGTAGCAGAAGACTCACCCACCCTACCAGGCTGCCCCTGTCTATAAGGACATGATAGAAGAAAAGCAAACCACTTAAAAGGTGACAGAAGTGGAGGATTAGTGGTAAGCCACATTTTCAGGCCGATCAGGGGGCTGATATAGGACTGGGTGGCATTTTTGTGTTGTGCAAGCAGCTGCCATGAGTCAGGGGCCAACTGGACGGCAGCTACCAACAACAACAAATTCATAGGCTCGGGAGGAAAGGAGGAGCATGTAAAAGAGGTCAAATGAAATAACAGCTCTTCATATTTGGTGTCTGCGTGTGCATATGGCAGGGGCATACGAGAACAGGCAAAGGGCTGGGTACAGGTGAAACAAGAAAGGAAGGTGGGATGGAGTCCTGTGTGTTGTACGTCCTAACACTGGACAGAAGGAGCCCTGACAACCGTGCAAGCAGAAGCAACATTACCACATGACCCAGAAACAGGTGGCTCTCCAAGTGAAACACACAGCCCCACCCTGAGGACCTTCACAGAAAACCACACTCGGTCCAAGTACCTGCATCTGAGTCAGAGACACATGTGGGTGCTGCTTTTAGAATCCCGGAGGATACACATTTCAAAATGCAGCTGGATTCTGAGCTCTGCGGACGTTAGCCTTCACTGACCATCAAACCGGAAGGAGAAAACATACATTTAGAAAACACCTATATACATATTCCTCCAAAAGAATCCTCTCACTGCTGTTGCCCTCCTGGCCCCGCTTCCCCGCAGCGCACCATTAATGGCAGGTCACTCTGGGACTAAACTGACATGGTGTCATCACCAATCCCAATTCTGGGGTGGAAATGCCAAATTTCTGTGCTGGGGTTATATTTAGCCTCCCAAAGCTGAGTAGTCAGAAATAGCAGAGAAAGACTGCTCTATTTTAATCAAAGGTTTGCACATTCTTTAGGAACTCATACCTGAAAGTGATGTAATTCTATCCTGGAGAAAAGGCAAAGACATCAAAAAAGGCAGGTAAAGAAAAACTATAAAGATCATAGAAGAACAAATAGGATCAATGCTAGAGGCTCTAATACACGGCATTAACAGGATACAAACCACAACCAACAATACACAAGCTCCGGAGGATAAGCTAGATAACTGGGATCTTCTAAAAATTAAACACTTATACTCATCGGAAGACTTCACCAAAAGAGTAAAAAGAGAACCTACAGACTGGGAAAAAAAATTTTGGCTATGGCAAATCTGACAAATGTCTAATCTCTAAAGAGTCTACAGGAAAAGCCATCACCTCTACAACAAAAAGACAAATAACCCAATTAAAAAATGGGCAAAGGAAATGAGCAGACACTTCACCAAAGAAGACATTCAAGCGTCTAACAGACCCATGAGGAAATGCTCACAATCTCTAGCCATTAAAAAAAAAATTAGAGGAATGCAAATCAAAACCACCATGAGATACCATCTCACCCCGGCATTACTGTCACGAATCAAAAAAACAAAAAATAACAAATGTTGGAGAGGTTTCGGGGAGATTGGAACTCTTATTCACTGCTGGTGGGAATGCAAAATGGTACAACCATTTTGGAAAATGATAGGGTGCTTCCTTAGAAAGCTAGAAATAGAAATACCATATGATCCAGCAACCCCACTCCTAGGAATATATCCTAGAGAAAGAGTCATCACATGAATAGATAGATGCACACCCATGTTTATTGCAGCACTGTTCACAACAGCAAAAAGATGGAAACAACCTAGGTGCCCATCAACAGGCAAATGGATAAACTATGGTATGTACACACAAGGGAGTACTATACAACAATAAAGAATAATGATGAATCTTCAAAGCATCTCACAACATGGATGAATCTGGAGGACCTCACGCTGAGTGAAATAAGTCAATTACAAAAGGACAATTACTGTAGGAGACCACTACTATAAAAACTCATGAAAAGGTTTATACACAAAAAGAAACAATCTTTGATGGTTACAAGGGAGGGGAGGGGTGGGAGTGGAAAAACACTAAATAGGCAATAGATGAGTGGTAACTACTGGGGAAGCCAGCACAACTTGTACAAGGCAAGGTCTTGGAAGCTCCATAGACACATCCAAATTCCCTGAGGGACTGAATGGCTGGGCTGAGGGCTGTGGGGACCATGGTCTCAGGGAACATCTAGCTCAAAAGGCCTAACATAGTTTATAAAGAAAATGTTCTACACTTTGCTTTGATGAGTAGCATCTGGGGTCTTAAAAGCTTGTGAGTGGCCATCTACGATACTACGCTGGTATCACCCTGTCGGGAGCAAGGGAGAATGAAGAAAACCAAAGACACAAGAGAAAGATTAGTCCAAAAGACTAATGGACTACAACTACGACAGTCTCCACCAGACTGAGTTCAGCACATCTAGAAGGTGCCTGGCTACCACCGCTGACTGCTCTGACAGGGATCACAATAGCGAGTCCTGGACAGAGCTGGAGAAAAAAAATGTAGAACAAAATTCTAACTCACAAAAAAAGACCAGGCTTACTGGCTTGACAGAGACTGGAGAAACCCCGAGAGTATGGTCCCTGGACACCCTTTTAGCTCAGTAATGAAGCCACTCAGGTTCACCCCTCAGCCAAAGATTAGACAGGCCCATAAAACAAACTGAGACTAATGGGGCACACCAGTCCAGGGGCAAGGACTAGAAGGCAGGAGGGGGACAGGAAAGCTGGTAATAGGGAACCCAGGGCCGAGAAGGGAGAGTGCTGACATGTCACGGGGTTGGTAACCAATGTCACAGAACAATATGTATACTAATTGTTTAATGAAAAGCTAGTTTATTCTGTAAACCTTCATCTAAAGTACAATAATAAAAAAGAAGTGGTAGCCAAAAAAAAAAAAAAAAGATCGGTAAAAATGACCCAGTTCCTGAATATAATGCAGGTGGATTGAATTAGACACATGCCAGCCTGCTAGACCCATACTGAAATGACCATTAGAAACAAGTCCCTTGTTCACAGCTGCTGTTCACCAGCACTTTTCCCACTCACTTTCCCAATTTTCACCATGCACTGGCATCACCCCAGCAGTGCACTAGTATTTTCCAAGAGCCCGCAGCCCGTCTCACGCACAGAGCCTGCCCCGGGGGACGCCATGCCACTGCCATTCTCATGATAACAGCCGAGCGTGTGCCAGGCACTGTGCCAGGCACTTACATACATGACTCCATTTAATCGTCACAAGCTAGGAAGTAGTTGTTGCTTTACTCATTGACTCAGAAAGGCAGAGTGACTTCTTCAAGTGGCAGAACAGGGTTTTGAACTCAAGTCTGCTCAACTCCAAAGCCAGCGCGTTTAGCCTCTCCTACCACACATGGCCTCCCGTTGGAATATCCTCTTTTCAACACGGGGATGCCAGGACCACCAGGAAGTAAGAGCCAGAGTCCAGCCTGGAGCACAGCAATGGGGCAGAGCTGCTCCTTTATAAGCGAACCTAGTTCATTCATCCTTAGAGGCAGACCTGACTAGAGCAACAGGTGCCTCCTGCACCATTCAGACAGCTTTTATGGCCCAGGGTGGCAAGGATGCCAGCTTTGTTTTCCTGCTAGAAAACGGTCATCACCACTCACAACAGCAGCAGCGGCTACCATCTGCTGTGAGGCTCGGCACAGGCCAGGCGCTATTCTGAGTGCTTCACACAGACCACCTCCTGTAGCGGCACAACCATTATTACTGCAGATGAGAAAGCTGAGGCCCCAATCACATTTTTTTTTTTTTTTAATTGCAACGAGGTCCAATTGCCATCTAGTTGATTCTGACTTATGACGGCCCCATGTGTGTCAGAGTAGAACTGTGCTCCACAGGGTTTTCATGGCTGATTTTTCAGAAGTAGATCACCAGGCCTTTCTTCCAAGGTGCCCCTGGGTGGACTCAAACCTTCAACTTTTTGGTGAGCAGCCAGAAGTGTTAACTGTTAGCACCACCAGGGACTCCTGCAACAAGGTAGGAAGGTCTGAAGGCGACTGAAGTCGACTGGACAACACTTCATTCCCTGTTGAGATGACGGAGACCATGTGTGTGCTGCTTTCTGCTGAACCGCCTCTTCGGTCCTCATCTCTCAGCACAGGTAAGAGGGCACGCCCCTTGCTGAGCAGCAGAGAAAGCGAGGCCTAGGCAGGTCAGCGTCGTCAGGGTGTGCAGAGGAGGCATTTGACCTGAGGATCAGTGCCCGGGGCCTTGGTGAGTGTCCTCTAGCCTGGGGTGCTAACCCGGTACTGGGCTGAGAACAGACGCCCCCCAGAGGGCAGAGTCCTAGAAATGAGGCAGAACACAGGAGTCCTAGAACTCGTAGCATTGGAGCCACCGAAAATGCCGCAAGCCTTTCAAAGGCTTGTGCTCAAACTTTTAAAAAACATTACCCAAATTAGCAAAAAGATAATACAGAGCTCAGGTGCACATGAAGAACAGAGAAATGGGGCTGTCAATTCATGCCAACCATGCTGTAGTCCTGGCTAAATGCGAGTTTGAGGAGGGCTCTGAGACACATTGTATCTCAGACGCACCCTATCTGGGATAAACTACTGTCCTGCCCTCTCCCCTTTTCCCATGTGTTCATGATGATGATGTTTATTTGAATTTTCAGACGTATAAAATGATAAGTGGAATTTGGGCACCTGCTGCAGACGGGAAGGCTGTTTTAGTCTGAGAGACATACTGTCCTGACACAGGATGCCTCTGTGTTGGGGCCATCCCCACAGAAGGGGCATGAGCGGGTGCTGAGAGGGGGGGCCAAGGAAGCACAGGGTCTCTTGCTAAGGAGGGACCAGGTATTTGCATTGGGGAGGCGGGAGTGGGCGAGAGGGAGCACTACGGGGTAAGCTCTTTGGGGTTAGAGGGAAGTAGGTTTGAATGTCCCAACTTAGCTCAGTCAAGGCTTGGGTTCCTCATCTGTGGAGATGGGATGGTGACGCAGAGTCCTCCCCACCATTGGAAAGACTGCTGGATGACTGAACCCACCACAGCCTCCGGCACGCGGCACTCCTGTGGGATTTGAACATCCTTGGTCGGCTAGACTTCACCAGAACCTGGGAACTGGACGTCAGGGTGATGCCAACAGTTAACACACTGGGCTGCTAACCGAAAGGTTGACAATTTGAATCCATCCAGAGGCAGCTGGAAGAAAGGCCTGGAGATCTACTTCCGAAAAATCAGCCAGTGAAGACCCTCTGGACCACAGTTCTACTCTGACACATGTGGGGCCGTTACGAGTCAGAATAGACAGGAAGGCAGCTGGTTTCTCCACAGGTCCATCCCGGGGCCACGGAAGCACCTCTGTGGGCAATGGCTGGCACTTGGTCAGGGAACTGGGCCACCAAGGGCAGGGAGGCTTTGAGCCCCAGAGAGTCCCCACGCGGCCCACCCACAAAGGGCACCCTCCATGGAATCATGTTCATGGGTTTTCTTTTGGGGCCTTTTTCTTCCTACTTCATGTATTTCTGAATGCTTAAGTCTTTGTTACAAGCTCTATTTCTTTCATATTAAGAAGTAATAATAGCCATTTCCATTTCAAAGACAAAAATATGTTGAATTTCCATCAATTCTTGTTTTCATTTTAGTCCCTGGATGATTTTACATCTGTTTATTCGTCCTTTTAAATAGAAGAAAGGAGACGCTGAGATTTCACAGCATTATTTAACATTCTTATATTCTATCCTGTAATTTCAACCGTTATTGTCTTCACACAAAGGAAATGACAGACAAGTAGACATCTCCCTCAGGAATGGGCCCAAACAATGGTGTTTATGTCCCTGCCCAAGTGGAGTCTGAAAATGAAGAAAGAAGAGTGGCTTCATTCCTACCAGCCCCACAATGCTTTCGAACACCAAATCGGCTTTCCCACACATCCAGGGGATCTAATCTGAAAGGGGAACTAAGAATCACCGTAAGTTGTTGCTTAAAGCATGTCTTTGTATGAGGGTGCCTTGCTTTTTTTCAAGAAGAGAGGCCATTAAGAAAAAGTTGTATGCAAATAAAACTTCTAATTCAAAAAAATTTTATATGTATTACAGAATCTACAGAAATACTAACATTTGTTTAAAGCAGAAAAAATCCTATGCATTTCAGATAATCTAATTAACATATTTGATTGACTGATTTTGGTACGGCTGCATTTTCTTAAAATAAAGGTCATCGTTTTCAATCTTGGTTCCTCAGTAAACCAGCAGAACAATTTAACCTGTAACCAACCAAATCTGTTTCCATCGAGTCGAGTCTGACTCATCGCAATCCTATAGGACAGGAAAGCTCTGCCCTATAAGGTTTTCGGGAAACCCTGGTGGTGTAGTGGTTAAGTGCTACGGCTGCTAACCAGAGGGTCGGCAGTTTGAATCCGCCAGGCGGATTCGAACTCTATGGGGCAGTTCTACTCTGTCCTATAGGGTCGCTATGAGTCAGAATCGACTCCATGGCACTAAGTTTATAAGGTTTTCAAGGCTATTATCTTCATGGAAGGAGACTGCCACATCTTTCTCCTGCAGAGCGGCTGGTGAGCTCGAACTGCTGACCTTTTGGTTCACAGCTGAGTGCTTAACCACTGTGCAACCAGGGTTCCTTAGAACAATTTAGGGATTTATCTTTTGACAAGAGGTAGTGGTGGTTCTTCCATGCAGGAGATCCGAGTTTGATTCCTGGCCAATGGCCTCATGCCCAGCCACCACCTGTCTGTTGGTGGAGGCTTGTGTGTTGCTAAGATGTCAGATAGGCTTCCGCATAGCTTTCGGACTCAGGTGGACTATAAAGAAAGGCCTGGAGATCTAATTCCGGAAATCAGCCAGTGAAAACCCTGCGGATCACAACGGTCAGATCCATAACTGGTCATGGGAATGGTGCAGGGCAGGGCAGTTTTTTCCCGTTGTGCTCGGCGTCACCATGATTTGAGGGCCAACTCCACAGCAGCTAACGATATTGTGACACATCAATCCAAGTGCCATAAAAAAGGAAAAAAACTAGAATTACATTCAATAACTAAAAGCAGCACAACCAGAAGGCTCCTTAGAAGCAAGGATGGCAAGACCATGTCTGACATACTTTGGACATGTTATCAGGAGGGACCAGTCCCCGGAAAAGGGCCAGCGAAAAAGAGGAAGACCCCAATGAGATGGACTGACACAGTGGCTGCAACGACGGGCTCAAGCATAATGATTGTGAGGATGGGGCAGGACAGGGCAGTGTTTTGTTCCGTTGTACACAGGGTTGCTATGAGTCAGAATTGACTTGACGGCACCTAACAACAACAACAATTCCATCTGTCTCAGTCATCTAGTGCTGCTGTAACAGAAATACCACAAGAGGATGGCTTTAACAAAAAGAAGTTTGTTCTCTCACAGTCCAGGAGGCTAGAAGTCCGAATCCAGGGTGCCAGCCAAGGGAAGGCTTTCTACGTTGGCTCTGGAGGAAGGTCCTTGTCATTAGTCTTCCCTTGGTCTGGGAGCATCTCAGCACAGGAACCTCAAGTCCAAAGGATGCGCTCTGCTCCTGGCACTTCTTTCTTGGTGGTATGAGGTCCCCATATCTCTCTGCTTTCTTTTCTCTTTTATATCTCAAGAGATTGGCTTAAGGCACTATCTAATCTTGTAGATCTCATCAATATAATTGCCGCTAATCCATTTTATTAGATCATAGTGATAGGGTTTATAACACACAGTGAAATCACATCAGATGATAAAACGGTAAACAATCATACAATACTGGGAATCATGACCTTGCCAAATTGAGACACATATTTTTTGAGGGACATAATTCAACCCATAACACCATCAAAATTCTTCATTGCCGTCTGAAAGATTGAAAACTTCTCAGGAATGGACAGGCACTGTGATTTATTCTGAGGCACGTGGAATCACAGCAGGGATTCCTTCCTAAGGTGTTATCAGCCTCTCTTTCCACAACAGGACGTGCCCACAGTATGGAAGGTCCATGCCTGGGCATCCTGAAGTCTGGCACGAAGCCCAGCCGGGTGAGCAGGGGGGCCCTGCTGCACACCAGCAAATGATGCAGACCTGTGACGGGCTATCTAGCCACACAGTCATTGAGCCATAAGATAACCACTGCAGTGATTCAACAGGGAAGTACTGGTATCGGGATGCAGATAAAGGAAAAACCCTCAAATTCTGATACAAGATTCTGTCACCAGCATGTCTACGGAAGCTACAATTAGGGCAAAGTTCTAAAGTGGATATAGACTGTGTCAACGACTTCACAATGTCTATGGCCTTTTAACACTTTCGTGACCCGTGGAACATATGGTAGCCCACCCACTCTTCATATGTCTGGAGTTCTTTGGGAAGATACTTGTCCCGCTGAAAGTATTTGCTTCCCTCCTGTGGGGGGGACCTGTGTAAGGGTAAAAGGCAAAAGAAATGTTCCATGAAGCAAAATAGCTAGAGGACTAGGCAAAACCAGAGGTACCCTAGGTACCCAAGTAGAAAAAAAAAGTAGAAGGTGCCCCAAAATAAGCCTGTTACCCCAGACCAGAGGGCTGGACAGGCTCCCACAAATCATGTATTTTCAGATAATATTTCTCAAAATCTCTGTCACCAACGAAAAATGCAAACACACTCAGTGACTCAGCATGCATCCCGCTACTGAAAACACATGGTGCCAGCAAAAAATTCAGAGCAGAAAGGGTCCTGACAAGGTTGAGGAGGGTGACCAAACGTCCCAGTTTGCCTGGATACTCCCCCAGTCGTCCTGGCGTAACTGTTAACAGTGCCTCCTTCCTCCTAGCCCTCCTGCCCAGTACCCCAAGATGCCCGCAGAGCTTTCCCAGCAGAGCACTGGGTCCGTGCTTTCTTACTAGATCTCCCCCCTCCTCCAGAAGTTAGAAGTTTTATTTGCGTACGACTTTTTCTTAACATCAGCTCTTGCTGAAAAAAAGCAAGGAGCCTTCATACGAACACATGCTTTAAGCGACAACTCATGCTGATTCCTGGTTTCCCTTTCAGATCACCTCGATATGTGGGAAAGCTGATTGGGTGCTGGAAAGTATTGTGGAGCTGGTAGGAAAGATTCTGACTCACGGGTGCCCTGTGTGTTACAGAGTAGAACTATGCTCCATATAATTTTCTTGGCTGTAATCTTTACAGAAGCAGATGGCCAGGCCTTTCTTCTGCAGTGCCACTGGCTGGGTTCCAACAGCCAATGTTAGGTTAGTAGCGAACCATTCAGGGAACCCCCTCAGGGTGAGGGAAGCCAAAACAACCCTCTGATTGATACATGTGCATTTGAGAACAGCTTTTTGTAGGCAATGGTCCTAAACCAGAGACGTGCACCTAACGGGTAACACAGAGCTTCTGAACAGCAGTTACCTTTTGCAGTTCTCCCAGCTCACCCCTGACGCCACCTGGCATACAGGAACGGGCACAGCAGAGCTAGCATGGCAGGCAGGGATGGCTTTGGCCACCCTCATATCTTCCACTGATAAAATCCTGTCCTTTCTGCTCCCTGAAAGCAGCTGAGCAAAGACGGGGCCTCACAGTTCTCATGTGACCCCTGACCATGCGTCTCACTCACAGACAGAATGACCAAAGGCACGTTTTCGATGAATAAAATCAAACTTTATTCTAATATTGCATGTAAATTTTTGAAATAGGGAATGTTTTTATCCTACCAAAAAAAAAAAAAAAGCAAACCAAAAAGCAAAATTCATTACACTTTGAACATTTAAAAGGTTATTTTTTTTACAATTTTATAAATATTTTCATGTCCATATAAATGTGTTGTTCGTGGTCCTAAAAGCTTTTCAAAAAATCATAACAATTACATTATTTAAACAGTAATTACCTTAGTTAGAAAACGAGAAGCATTCCCAGCACAGAGGACGTATTTGGGATGCTGTGGATGGGGCTAGGTTAGGGAAGGTAGCTTGGAAACAATTAAAATAACAAAACAAACAACCCTGTACTTGGATCTTGGAGAATAAAACTCAGCAAACACTCAATTACATGCAAAAATGGAAACTAACCAGGCAACATGAGTGTGAAATTCACTGTTCTTCTAAGAGCAAGACCTTTTTCTTATTTACTCTTACCAAGCAAACTGCATTTCAAGGTGTCAGCAGAATTAGAGAAAAGACAGCCAACAGATGTGGATTCACATTTCCTGTTCCAGCACGTACACTGCCTGTGTGATCCTGCCAAGATACTTAGCCCTTCTGAGTCTGTTTCCTCACCTGAAAAATGGGGATGATGATATCTACCTTGCTGGTTTGTTTTGAGTATGAGAGGTAATGTATAAAAAGTACTGAAATTCACCTGGAAAATAACTGGCACTCAATAAATAAAATTATTTTTTCGTATGTTACAAGGCCTTTATCTTAGAGTTTAACCCCGGATTCCACCAGTCTACGCCTATGTGGTTCTGTCAATCATCAACCAGCTTCAGAGTCCAAGGCTGATCCATTCTCCCCCCTCTGATGTCACCCAACCACAAGGAGCTGCTGAGAACGAAAACGCAGACTTTCTCTTCGTGAAGCCTTTCCTAAGGCACGTGTGGCGTCAAAGATTAATGGGGGAGAACTGATTCACTTACTCAGGTATTACTGTTGCCTCCGAGTTGCAACTCCAGGGCACCACTGACACTATCGTCTAGCAGACTTGGTGGGGTGATACCCTCACAGAATACAACGTAGGCCATGCACCCTGGGGCCGCGCTACCCTGGGGCTGGGCCAGGAGCTCCTGCCTGCACCCTCCTCTTCCAGGGGCATCTGCTTCAAGCACCAGAAAGGCCTTCTGCAGAGACCAGAGGGGCTGCGGGCACAGCAGCTGGCCCCACAGGAAGCCTTCAGGCTCAGAGACCCTCGCTCCGCTGGTCAACACCAGCACTCTCTAGCCTCTGGGATGAAAAGCCATGACTGTGGCAAGCTCTCTGGCATGGGCGTGTGTGAGCGGACAGACCTGAGCAGGAAGTGCACAAGCCGAGTGTGTTTGGGGAAATGCCTGAAAGAGCAGCAGGGGCTGCGAGGATGTTAGTCCTGTCCCCAAAGATGACAGGGAGGGCTGGACTCCAAGAACACAGCAGGAGAGAAGAAAGAGATGGTACCAACAGAAAACAAGAGTTGCACTTGAGGTAAACTGTGATCTCAGATGTGGAATGCACGCGACATCACCGAAGAGCCTAACGTGGAGTTTTTTATGAGTTCTGCGGAAAGGCCCTCCTGAGTTTTTGGTCCTGACGAGGTGTTCCTCTTTTCACAACTAGCTGTCCAAATATTAAAGCAGAGGCCTATCAGGAGGACGATTTTCTTCTGCTCTCCTGGAGTTCAAGCCATGTTTCAAACAAGTACACGCCAAAGGCACTTGGGAGACCAGGGCCTGCTTGCCCCTGTGCCAGAAGGATCCAGGGAGGTCAGTCCTCTGCAGGCTGACACCAGCTACGTCCCTGACACCACAGGATGTGGGGAGGGGTGGCCAGGGAGGACTGGGAGGAAGCCCAAGCTGCGCTGCCCGGGTGCTGGCTGCCCATGCTGCACTGTTCT
This sequence comes from Loxodonta africana, assembly GCF_030014295.1. NCBI lineage: Eukaryota > Metazoa > Chordata > Mammalia > Proboscidea > Elephantidae > Loxodonta > Loxodonta africana. The sequence goes on from NC_087358.1 coordinate 74,179,174, forward strand.
GTTAGGCTGGGAGAAGTGAATGGACAAGAGTTGCCCAGGAGCCCCGTGTCAAGGAGGGCTGCTGCTCTGGGAGGTGTGGCCCAGCCCTGCCGTGGATCTGCACCAGCCTGGAGCTTTCAGATGTACTGCTCCTCGTCCCTGTCACTCAGGAGCAGAGACCACTTGTCCCCAGCATCATCAGCTCCAGCACTGTGCCGGGACAGCCTGTCTGAGGTCAGCGAGGACAGCGACACCTGGCTGACGTAACTGACCTGGTCCCACGGCGTGGCCCATGGGGAGTCCCGTCGCCGGTCATCCATACCAATGTGCACGCTGACCTGGGACGGGGTCAGGGGCTTCATGCGGCCCTGGGCCTGTGCCTCATACTGCTCCAGGTCTGGCTTCCTATAGCTGCAAAGCAAGAATGCAAGAGCACTTGAGCCATTTGGGACACTGGCTTTTTTTTAAGCCTGGTAAACGCCACTCACCCACGACGTCTTTCAATAACATGCAATATCAAAACTGCATGGATTTTTAAAGAAAAAGGACTCCTACGGTTCAAATTAAGTTTACCTGACACAGAAAATTCCTACCCAAACACCTCGCACATAGCAGACTGTCATTAATTTTTGTTAAATGAATGCATGAATAAATAGATGAATAAACACACAGCTGTCTTTTTTTTTTTTTAAAAAGAAGAATGGTAATACACAGGTATCCCATGCCTGTAGAATATTTACATCAATGGCCCTTGAGCAGAATAACCAGAGCAGCCAGGGCAGGACGACTGTCAGGAGGTAAAGCACCTGCTCAGGGTGTTTATTACAGAGACACACACTTGGCTCTGCATGGGATGGTCACTCCAGCCTTTGTTTCAGGTGAGTGAACTCAACATCACCACAGCAAATACCTACTCTTACCCCAGGAGCGACCCCAGCAAGCCCAAATCTGCCTGGTGAGTCCAGAAGTATCTGTTCTCGGATAAATGTCTGCATGAAGGTCTCTAACGAGCATGCCCCCATCCCCCACAGACTCACCACTTCAGCTGCAGGGAGGACAGCACCACAGACACTGAGGAGGCCGCCATGGCCGCTGACCCCATCCACGGCTGCAGCACGATGCCGATGGGCATGAAGACACCTGGCAGGGGTGGACACGCCCTCACACTCAGCCCCAAGTAGGCAGCAGACCAAGCCTGCTGCAGGGAGGAGCAACCCAGCCCTCAGCTGCCCATGGGAGTGTGTGAACTGCCTCAGTGGCTCACAGGCCCCGGGCTGCAGGGGAGGCTGCCTCACAGAGCTGGGCAGTGGGAGTCGGGCAGCCATTTCGGAGTGGACTTGAGTCTCTTCAGGGTTCCCACCTGCCCTAACCTCCCTGACACCCTCCACAGGTGGCATCATGGTTTCAGGAGGGCAGCAGGGAGGTGCAGCATCTGGCAGAGTTTGGAGGGCAGAGGTGGGGTGAGCTGAGGCAGCCCTTGTCCTGAACATACTGCTGATAATCGCAGTTCCTGTATTTACAGATTATCTTACCTCAGGGGCCTCATAATACCTTGTTTAAAGAGAAACCAGAATCCAGAGGAGGCCAAACGTCCATGGCAGAGGCACAAACACCAGAGGGAATTAGCTCCTGATAAGGCTCTGGGCAGGAAACAAGCCAGCCTGACTGACTTAGGCTGAGAGGATGGAGGTAACACACTAAGCCCTGTGGCCTGAGTCACCACCAGTCACCCACAGTCAGGAGACCTGAGGTGGAAGGTCAGAGCTAAAAACCCTGGCCTCCTCAGCCGCGAGAGTATTTCCGGCAGAAGTGCTGGACTTTTCCTGCCTGGCTCTGTAAGACTCAGGGGGCGAGGGGAGATTTGTCTCCTCCCATGGTCATTCTGTGGGTCAGAGCAAACCTGGGCAGGATTCCTTCTTAAGATAAGGCTTTTGCAAGGCCATCACCGTACCTAGTATGTGGCAGGTCCCCAGTTACCGTTTATCATGATTATTCTTTAGATTCTATGGTTTAATGAATGGCTCAGAAAATATGGCCACAAGTAAACGAACAGTCAAGCATCTTGGCCAGCTTTCCAGAGAGGGTCAGAGGGGACAGTGAGGAGGGCCATGGAGGAAGGGCGGCCAAGCTGAGGCCCACAGTTGTTAGCCCTATTCCATCTTCCAGTCACAGAGACACCCCCTCTCTAACAAGGTCAGTGTGGGACTCGAGGCCATTATAAACGTTTACCACAGTCTGCATAATCTCAGACTGCTCTTTCACTTGGAGGCTGGGTTCCTCTTGGCAGTTTCTCATCTGTCTTTAGAGATGTATAAAGCAGAAGACATGACAAAAGCCAGCCAGCCAGGGAGGTGAGCTACTTAACACACTTTGCAGGAACGGTAGCAGAGAAAAGTGGACAGCTGGGGTTCCAGGTAACAAGCCAGGTGAGAGTTGCCCCTACCTGCTGCAATGGGTATCCCAACCAGGTTATAAATCAGCGCCAGGACCAGATTGATACGTATTCTCCAGACGGTCCTCTTGGAAAGGTGGATGCTAGCCACCACATCAAGTAGGTCATTCTGCAGGAGAGGAGCATGCTGGGGGTGAGTTCTGTCCCCCTGCCCCCAGCCCTCACCTCTCCCATAACCAGGACAGCAGGAAGGAAGAACAGCCATGCTCACTCTGATGAGGACGACATCAGCCGCCTCTATGGCCACGTCCGTGCCCGTCCCAATGGCAATGCCCACGTCTGCCTGGGCCAAGGCCGGCGAGTCATTGACCCCGTCTCCCACCATGGCAACTTTCTTCCCTTGGTTCTGGAGCTCCTGGACCTTGGCCACCTTGTGGGAAGGCAGCACCTCGGCAAAGACTTTGTTGATGCCGACCTAACAGGAAGGAAGCAGTGGCCAAATACACACATCGCCACACCCGACCTGGCAGACAACAGCCAACACGGGCAGAAACCCACGAGCCACCCGACTCCGATCTCCCCTCCTCCTCCAGGTCCACTGACAGATCTGCGGCAGTAGGTCAAGTTCATCCCTTGTGTCCCAGCACAGTGCCCCTGCACGGCTCCTCACTGGCCTCCTGACCCTGCTCTCTGCACTGCTGCCCAGGCCGTCTTCCCAAAGCTGACCACTGCTTGTGTTAGTACTCTGCTTAACGTCCTTCAACAGGGTTTTGGAAATGGATGGTAGTGGTGGTTGTACAACACAGAAATTAATGTCACTGAACTGTACACTGAAAAGTGATTAAATTGCCCAATTCTACGTTACATACATAAGACAAAATCCTGCAACAGGTCCCACTTCCCTTTGGATAATCTCTAACTCTTCAGCCTGCCTTTCCAGTTCCCTCTTGATCTGGTCTCTGCTCACCTCTGGCTTCAGGCCTCGTCACTCTGGCTGGCCCCACACTCAACTCTGTATCCATTCTGTTCCCTGCAACTTCTCAGCTCATTGGGCTACATTATACCTCCACACTGCTGCTCATCCTGCCTGCCCTGTCCGTGGGAAGTTCACTACCCCCCCCGCCCCTTCTACATCTGACCATCTCCTGAACTCAAGCACCCCTGCCCTCAGTGGTGCAAGTGTGGTAGCTGTGTGGCTCAGAGCAGAACAGAGCACATGGCAAGAAAAGCCACCCAACAAGGAGAAAAAGGCCAGAAGAAAACCAAACGGTAGGTGTGCTAGTGCCTTTTTTTCCCTAAATGCTTCTGTGAGCCTGAAATAGTTCATCATTTTAAAGAAGGAGGCCATTCCCGGGCCGCCTCTGCCTGTACCTGGGTGGCGATGGCTCGGGCCGTCTTCCGGTTGTCCCCCGTGATCAGAACCACATCCACACCCATGCTCTTCAGCGTGTGCACGGCCAGTGCTGCCTCCTGCTTGACTGCATCGGCAATGGTGATCATCCCACAGAGGACACCTGAGAGAGGACCACTGCCACAGGTGAACAACACAGGTGTGCTGCAGCCATTAAGGTCACAGAACATTTCAAGACTTGGAAAGCTTTTCGTACGTAATGTTTAATGCAAAAACCAAAACACCAAATTATACGACATAGTTCTGACTGCGTGTGTGTGTTTAATTACATAACTTATAGATGTAGAGGGTCAGGAAAAAGATGAAGACCCTGAACAAGATGGACTGACACAGTGGCTGCAACAATTGGGTCAGGCATAATGATTTTGAGGATGGCACAGGACCAGGCAGTGTGTTATTCTGTTGTACAGATAGGGTTGCTATGAGTCAGAACTAACTCAATGACACCTAACAACATTTACAGATGCACACAAAAGTCTGGAAGGAATACCAAAATGTTAACGAGAGAACTGTGGGTGGTTGCATCTTCTTATTTATAACTGCCTGATCTGAACAAATTTTCTGTAGGGAATATGTATTACTTTGCAGGCTCATTATAAGAGCTCAATATATATGTGCTATTAAAATATAAGAAATTTAACCAGCACTACTTAAAAAGTGAGGAATATCCAAACACCTAGAAAATCTTCCTTTTTGTCTCTTCCACAGAAAATATTTTTGTGGAATTTTTTTGAGTAAATCTTTGATGCTGAAACAGGCAGGCTTTCAGGGACTGCAGTGGGACCAGGAACAGAGGGGGTGAGGGGTAAGGTACCAATGGGCAGGAGTCCTTTAATTTGGGCAGACTCTGGTGGACCAGATGGGAAGGCAGTGGCTTACAAGGATTCAGGAGAAGGCATGCCGGTGGGAGCGGGAGAAAACAAACAAGAAAACGGGGGAAGAAGATTTATTTGCCTGGAGCATTTGAAATATAGCTCATTATATCTATTAGCAGAAAATAATGTTAACAAAGGAAAGGTTCTAATCTCTCTGTGATATAAAGCCTGAGATACAACCTGTGTACTAAGACACATGGAGGGAGCCCTGAGAGCCTCTGTGGAGGATCAATCTTCGCAAATCAAGCAGCTGAGAGCTGCGAGGAATCTCAGTCTTTAAGGGCAGCCTCTGGTTAAACCTTTGGGAACTGAGTCCCTGGTTTGCCTGCAGGGTTTCAGTGCACAGTAAAGCGGCCTCTCAGGGTGCACCAAGCAGTGATGCATGAGAAGGATGACTCTGTACTGCCACCTGGGCAGAAGCCAAGGACAATGGAGACGCCAGTGACAATTCCAAGAGCAATGCCGGAGCAGAGCTGCTCTGGAAGTAAAGATACAGTGAGAAAGGGCTTCAGGACTGAGAATAAAGGCAGAAGATGGTAAGACCATCCTTTGGAAGAGACAGCAAAAATTAACAAAGGAAGGCCTGAGCAGATGCATACCATCAATAGCCACCAAGACAGCCGTCTGTCCTTTCATCTCGTGGTCTGTCATCATGTCACTGATGTCGCTGGAGATGGTTAAGCCATTGCGCCTCATCCACTCGCGGTTTCCAATCAGCACCGAGAAGGTCTCGGGGGCTGTGTCTGCTCAAAAGAGATTGTGGTTATTCCCAAAGAGTCCTGTTTCACTGTGAAGAACTAAAAACCACAGAATCTTCTCAGTGAACAGAAATTTATTTTTTAATTTTATTGTGCTTTAGGTGAAAGTTTACAGAGCAAATTAGTTTCTCATTCAAAAATTTACACACAAATTGCTTTGTGACATTGGCTTCAATCCCTGCAAGGTGTCAGCACTCTCCCCCTTTCCACCCCATGTTCCCCATGTCCATTCATCCAGATTTCCTGTCCCTTCCTGCCTTCTCATCTTTGCTTTTGGGCAGGTGTTGCCCATTTGGTCTCGTATACTTGACTGAACCAAGAAGCACGTTCCTCACGTATATAATTGTGTTTTACAGGCCTGTCTAATCTTTGGCTGAAAGGTGAACTTCAGGAGTTGCTTCAGTTCTGAGATAGAAAGGTGATCAAAGGCATAGTCTTGGGGATTCATCTAGTCTTTGTCAGACCAGTAAGTTTGGTCTTTTTTTTTGTGTGTGAATTTGAATTTTGTTCTGTTTTTCTCTTGCTCTGTCCAGGACCCTTTGTTGTGATCCCTGTCAGAGTGGTCCATGGTAGTACCCATACACCATCTAGTTCATCTGGGTTCAGGCTGGTAGAGGCTGTGGTTCATATGGTCCATTAGTCTTTTGGACAAGTATTTTCATTGTGTCTTTGCTTTTCTTCATTCTCTTTTGCTCCGGATGGGATAGGACCAATAGATGTATCTTAGATGTCTGCTCACAAGCTTTTAAGAGCCCAGAGGCTACTCGCCAAAGCAGGATGTAGAACATTTTCTTTATGAACTATGTTATGCCAATTGAGCTAGATGTCCCCCAGGACCAGGGTCTCCAGCTCTCAGCCCCAGTAACTCGGTCCCTCAAGATGTTTGGATATGTCTAGGAAGTTTCTATGACTTTGCCTTGGTCAAGTTGTGCTATATTCCCCTATATTGTGTGTCTTTCCCTTCACCAAACTTAACACTTGTCTGCTATCTATTTAGTGATTTCCATTTCCCACCCCTCCCCCTCCCTAACAACCATCAAAGATTTTTTTCTGTGTTTAAACTTTTTCTTGAGTTTTTATAATACCCCATTGTCTTCAAGTCCATTCCAACTCATAGGGACCCTATAGGACAGTGTAGAACTGCGTCATAGGGGTTCCCAAAGAGCAGCCGGTGGATTCCAAATACCGACCTTTTTGTTAGTAGCCACTTAACTACTGAGCCACCAGGGTGCCGTTTTTTTTTTAATAATAGTGGTCTCATACAATATTTGTCCTTTTGTCATCTCACTTAGCATAATACCCTCCAGACTCATCCATGTTGTGAGATATTTCGAATATTCATCATTGTTCTTTATCGTTGCATGGTATTCCACTATATGTATGTATTGTAGTCTGTTTATCCATTCATCTGTTGATGGGCATTTAGGTCATTTCTATCTTTTTGCTATTGAGAATGCTGCTGCAATGACCATGGGTGTGCATATGTCTATTCATGTGATGGCTTTTATTTCTCTAGGATATATTCTTAAGGAGTGGGATTGCTGGATCATAAGGTATTTCTAGTTCTAGCTTTTTATATATTTTTTTATTATTTATTGTGCTTTATGTGAAAGTTTACAAATCAAGTCAGTCTCTCAAAAACTTATGCACATCTTGCTAAGCACTCCTAGCTCCTCTGACCCCTAATGACACAGCACACTCCTCCTCTCCACTCAGTATTCCGTGTGTCCGTTCAACCAGCTCCTGTCCCCGTTCCTTCTCATCTCACCTCCAGACAGGAGCTGCCCACATAGTCTCATGTGTCTACTCGAGTCAAGCAGCACACTCCTCACCACTATCATTTCTGTCTTATAGTCCAGTCCAATCCCTGTCAAAAGGGTTAGCTTCAGGACTGGTTCCTGTCTTGGGCTAACAGAGGGTCCAGGGACATGGTCTCCGGGGTCCCTCTAGTCTCAGTTAGACCATTAAGTCTGGTCTTTTTATGAGAATTTGAGGTCTGCATCCCGCTGTTCTCCTGCTCCATCAGGGATTCTCTGTTGTGTTCCCTATCAGGGCAGTCATCAGTGGTAGCCAGGCACCATCTAGTTCGTCTGGTCTCAGACTGGTGGAGTCTCTGGTTTATGCGGCCCTTTCTGTCTCTTGGGCTCATATTTTCCTTCTGTGTTTGGTGTTCTTCATTCTCCTTTGCTCCAGGTGGGTTGAGACCAGTTGATGCATCCTAGATGGCTGCTCGCTAGCATTTAAGACCCCCGACACCACTCACCAAAGTGGGATGAAGAAAGTTTTCTTAATATATTCTGTTATGCCACTTGACCTAGACATCCCCTGAAACCATGGCCCCAGACTCCCAGCGCCTTCAAAGCGTTTGGTTTATTCAGGAAACTTATCTGCTTTTGGTTTAGTACAGTTGTGCTGACCTCTCCTGTATTGTGTGTTGTCCTGCCCTTCACCTAAAATAGTTCTTGTCTACTATCTAATTTAGTGAATACCCCTCTCCCACCCTCATAACCATCAAAGAATATTTTCTTCTGTGTTTAAACGTTTTCTTGAGTTCTTACACTAGTGGTCTCATACAGTATTTGTCCTTTTGCAATTGAGCATAATACCTTCCAGATGCCTCCATATGATATTTCATGGATTCATCATTGTTCTTCATCTCGGTGTAGTATTCCATTATGTGAATATAAGACAATTTATTTATCCATTCATCCCTTGATGGGCACCTTGGTTGCTTCCATCTTTTTGCTATTGTAAACCATGCTGCAATGAACATGGGTGTGCATATATCTATTTGTGTGAGGGCTCTTATTTCTCTAGGATATATTCCAAGGAGTGGGACTGCTAGATTGTATGGTAGTTCTCTAACCTTTTAAGGAAGCACCAAATCAATTTTGAAAGTGGTTCTACCATTTTACATTCCCACCAGCAGTGTACAAGTGTTCCAATCTCTCCACAACCTCTTCAACATTTACTATTTTGTGTTTTTTGGATTAATGCCAGCCTTTTGGGGGTGAGATGGTACCTCAACGTAGTTTTGATTTGCATTTCTCTTACTGCTAATGATTGTCACGTATCTATTAGCTGCCTGAATGTCTTCTTTGGTGAAGTGCCTACTCATATCCTTGGTCCATTTTTTAATTCTTATTTGTCTTTTTGTTGTTGAGTTTTTGCAACATCCTGTAGATTTTAAAGAACAGATGCTGACTGGATTTGTCATAGCCCAGAAACTTTTTCTCAGTCCGTAGGAAATTTTTTAACTCCTTTGATGAAGTCTTTGGATGAGCATAAATGTTTGATTTTTAGGAGCTCCCAGTTATCTAGTCTCTCTTCTGGTGTTTGTGCATTGTTAGCAATGTTTTATATACTGTTTATGCCATGTATTAGGGCTCCTGACAGTCTCCCTATTTTTCCTGCCATCATCTTTATTGTTTTAGGTTTTCAGTTTTATATTTAGGTCTTTGATCCATTTTGAGTTAGTTTTGTGCATGGGTCTTGTTTCATTCTTTTGCAGATGGTTTTCCAGTTACGGCAGCACCATTTGTTAAAGAGACTGTCTTTTCCCCATTTAACAGACTTGGGGACTTTGTCAAATATCAGCTGCTCATACGCGGATGGATTTATGTCTAGATTCTCAATTCTGTTCCATTGGTCTATGTATCTGTTGTTGTACCAATACCAGGCTGTTTTGACTACTGTGGTGGTATATAATAGGTTTTAAAATCAGGTAGTGCAAAGCCTCTCACGTTGTTCTTCTTTTTCAGTAATGCTTTACTTATCCAGGGCCTCTTCCCCTTCCATATGAAGCTGGTGCTCTGTTTCTCCATCTCGTTAAAAACGTCATTGGAATTTGCATCAGAATTACATTCTATCTATAGACTGCTTTGGGTAGAATAGACATTTTTACCATCTTGAATCTTCCTATCCATGAGCAAGGTATGTTTTTCCACTTACATAGGTCTCTTTTGGTTTCTTGCAGCAGTGTTTTGTAGTCTTCTTTGTATAGGTCTTTTACATCTCTGGTAAGATTTACTCCTAAGTACTTTATCTTCTTGGGGGCTACTGTAAACAGTATTGATTTGGTGATTTCGTCTTCGATGTTCTCTTTGTTGGTGAAGAGAAATCCAACTGATTTTTGTGTGTTTATCTTGTATCCTGATGCTCTGCTGAACTCTTCTATTAGTCTCAGTAGTTTTCTTGAGGATTCTTCAGGGTTTTCTGTGTATAAGATTGGGTCATCTGCAAACAGACATACTTTTACTTTTTCCTTACCAGTCTGGATGCTCTTTATATCTTTATCTAGCCTAATTGCTCTGGCTAGGACCTCCAGCACAGTGTTCAATAAGAGTGGTAATAAAGGGCACCTTTGTCTGGTTCCCATTCTCAACGAGAATGCTTTCAGGCTCTCTCCATTAAGGATGATATTGGCAGTTGGCTTTGTATAAATGCCCTTTATTATGCTGAGGAACTTCCCTTCTATTCCTATTTTGCTGAGAGTTTTTATCATGAATGGGTGTTGAACTTTGTCAAATGCCTTTTCTGCATCAATTTGATATACGATCATGTGGTCTTGTCTTTTGTTTTATTTATATGATGGATTACTTGTTTCTCTAACATAGAACCATCCCTGAATACCTGGTATGAATTCCACTTGGTCATGGTGAATTATTTTTTTGATATATTGTTGAATTCTATTGGCTAGAATTTTGTTGCGGAGTTTTGTGTCTTAAGTTCATGAGGGGTATTGGTCTGTACTTTTCTCTTTTTATGAGGTCTTTACCTGGTTTTGGTATCAGGGATATGCTGACTTCATTGAATGAGACTGGCAGTATTCCATCCTTTTCTATGCTCTGAAATACCTTTAGTAGTGGTGCTGTTAACTCTTCTCTGAAGTTTGGTAGAATTCTCCAGTGAAGCCATCAGGGCCAGGACTTTTTTTGTTGCTGTTGGGAGTTTTTTAATTACCCTTTCAATTTCTTCTTACGTTACAGGTTTATTTAGCTGTTCTACCTCTGTTTGTGTTAGTTTAGGTAGGTAGTGTGTTTCTATAAATTTGTTCATTTCTTCTAGGTTTTCAAATTTATTACAGTATAATTTTTCACAGTAATCTGATATGATTCTTTTAATTTCATTTGGGCATCTCATTTCTCATTTGGGTTATCTGCTTCCCCTCCTGTTTGTCTTTTGTCACTCTGGCCAATGGTTTATCGATTTTGTTAATCTTCAAAGAACCAGCTTTTGGTCTTGTTAACTCCTTCGATTGTTTTCCTGTTCTCTATTTCATTTAATTCTGCTCTCTACTTGTTCAAGTTGTAGGGATAATTCTTTGATTTGGGCCCTTTCTTCTCTTTGGATATGTGCATTTATTGCTATAAACTGACCTGAGGACTGCTTTAGCTGCGTCCCAAAGATTCTGATAGGAAGTGTTTTCATTCTCATTGGATTCTATGAATTTCTTTATTCCATCCTTAATTTCTTCTATAACCCAGTAGTTTTTGAGCAAGGTGTCGTTCAGTTCTCAAGTGTTTGATTTATTTTCTCTGCTTTTTCTGTTACTGATTTCTACTTTTATGGCTTTACGGTCAGAGAAGACGCTTTGCAATATTTCAATGTTTTGGGTTCTGTTAAGGCTTGCTTTATGGCCTAATATGTGGTCTAATCTGTATATGTCTATGAGGTCAAGTTGGTTGATTGTGGCATTCAGATCTTCTGCGTCCTTACTGACTTTATTTCTGGATGTTCTGTCATTCACCAGAAGTGGTGTGTTGAAGTCTCCTATTATTATTGCGGAGCTGTCTATCTCACTTTTCAATGCCGTTAGACTTTGTTTTACGTATCTTGAAGCCCTGTTGCTGGGTGGGTAAATATTTAATATAGTTATATCCTCCGGGCATGCTGGCCCTTTAATCATTATACAGTGTCCTTCCTTATCCTTTGTGATAGATTTTACTTTAAAGTCTGCTTTGTCAGAATTTAATATTGTTACTCCTGCTCTTTTTTGATTGTTGTTTGCTTGATATTTTTTTTCCATCCTTTGTGTTTTAGTTTCTTTGCGTCTGTATGTCTAAGGTGTGTCTCTTATAGGCAGCATATAGACTGATCATGTTTTTTTTATGCATTCTGCCACTCTCTTTTTTTGGGTGCATTCAGTCCATTTACATTCAGCGTAATTATGGGTAGGTATGAGTTCAGTCCTGTCATTTGGTATCTTTTTTTGTGTACTGTTGACAGTTTCTTTTTTCCATTTAATTTTCTGTGATAAGTAGTTTTTCTTTATATATTGACTTTTCCTTTTTTTCATTGTTGTTGATTTTGTTTTTGCTGGGTGTTTATGTTTTCCTCAAATTTTATTTTGATGTGTAGGATTGTTAGTCTCCTTTGTGGTTACCTTAATGTTCACCCCTATTTTTCCAAGTTTAAACCAAATATTTATCTCTTTATATCGCCTTGACTTCCTCTCCATATGAAAGATCTATGACTACATTTTTTTTTGTCCTCTTTACTGATTTAATGTTGTCATCTTTTACATAATGACATTGCTATTTCCTTGTTTTCGGTGTTTTTTCATCTTTATTTTTGTGATTTCCCCATCTGGCTTGATATTTGGTTGCTCTGTCCTGTGTTCTAGTCTTGAGTTGTTATCTGATGTTACTGATTTTCTAACCAGAGGACTGCCTTTAGTATTTCTTGTAGTTTTGGTTTGGTTTTTGCAAATTTCCTAAACTTCTGTTTATCTGGAAATGTCCCAATTTCACCTTCATATTTGAGAGACAGTTTTGCTGGATATAAGATTCTTGGCTGGCAATTTTTTTCCTTCAATGCTTTATATACATCATCACATTGCCTTCTTGCCTGCATGATTTCTGCTGAGTAGTCCAAGCTTATTCTTACTGACTCTTCTTTATAGGTGACTTTTCATTTACCCCCAGCCACTCTTAAAATTCTTTATCTTTGGTTTTGGCAAGTTTGATTATGGCTTGGTGACTTTCTCCTGGGATCTACCTTGTGTGGTGTTCGATGAGCATCTTGGATAGAAATCTTCTCATCTTTCACAGTATCAGAGAAGTTTTCTGCCAACAAGTCTTCAAGAATTTTCTCTGTATTTTCTGTTCTCCCTTCCTGTTCTGGTACTACAATCACTCATAGGTTATTTCTCTTGATGGAGTCCCACATGATTCTTAGGGTTTCTTCATTTTTTAAAAAATTCTTTTATCTGATTTTTCTTCGAATATACTGGTGCTGGTGCCAAGTGTTTTATCTTCAATCTCACTAATTCTTACTTCCATTTCCTCAATTCTGCTCCTCTGACTTTCTATTGAGTTGTCTAACTCTAAAATTTTATTGTTAATCTTCTGAATTTCTGATTGCTGTGTCTCTATGGATTCTTGCAGCCTATTAAATTTGTCACTATACTCTTGAATAACCTTCTTAATTTCCTCGAATGCTGTGTCTCTGTGTTCCTTGGCTTGTTCTGCGTTTTGCCTGATTTCCTTCCTGATCTCTTGAGGACTTCTGTATATTATTTTTTTGTATTCTACCTCTGGTAATTCCAGGAAAATATCTCCATCTGGAAGATTCCTTGATTCTTTGTTTTGGGAGCTTGTTGAAGTGATCATAGTCTGCTTCTTCATGTAATTTGATATTGGCTGTTGTCTCCAAGCCATCTATAAGTTATTGTATTAATTTCTTTTATGTTTGCTTACTGCATCGTAGTTTTATTGCTTTGTTTTGATATACCCATATGGGCTGCTTGAGTGAGCTAGCTTGATTATGGGCACCTCTGAAGCTCTAACGTCCTGTCACCAGATGGCTAGAGCTGTTACCAGGTATACCAGCCTAGAAGTCCACTCACTTTTCTTGTATGGATTCAGCTCAGGTGTCCAGGTAGTCAGTCACCAAGTATGTGGTGCAGGTTCTCACCTACAGTCTTAGAGGAGCAGGGGTGATTAGTGTAGGCACAGGCAGCAGGGGGTCACACTCTCAGCAAATCAGGGGGCTGACAACTGTCCCACCCGTCTGTGAGGAAAGCGCATCCGTGTTCTCCAGAGCGCACAGGTAGGTGGGCTCTGCAGCCAGACTATGGCCACCGAATGCTTTTGGCTCTAAGGACTGGGGGGCACCACTTATCTATGGACCCCTGTCACGGGTGGCTAGATGTTGTGGGTGAAGCCATCAGTCTTCAGGACCCAGATGTGGGTAGGTGAGGACCCTGCTCAATAAGCAGAGCGGTGTCAAATGTCGAAATCCTGACTCTCCATCGCATAGCTGCAACAGTTAAAGTCAGACCTCAGGCACATACACTGTTGCACTGTGCCAACACAGGCCCATGCAGTAGTGAAAGGCAAAGTCCGTGGTCTGCTTGTGCCCGGACAGGAGCTTCTTCTGTCCTGAGTTCCCAGTTCAAGGGAGCCAGCAGATTATTTTTTCCCCTTTTGTTAATCTGTTCCTTCTTCAAGGCCGGGAGAATGTCAGGGCATGCAGCAGGACCTTTCTCAGATCCAGGGAAATTGACCGCCACTGAAGTCAGCTTGCGGGGTCTGAGGCAGAGGGAGGGGGGATCAGATAAATGGGAGGGAGTTCTTTCAAATGGGGTGCTTTTTGATCCACGTGGTAAATTAGACACACTTATCTTTTGCTGAGAGGGCTGTTCTTTGCTGATCCTGGAAGCATGAGTAGACTCTGTGTGGCTTACTTTCTCTTGCAGTGGAAAATGCGTCTCAACTGCTACCGCCAGTCCCGCCGCCATCAGACCAGAGGATTGCGCCTGCACTGCTCACTCGTTCTCCCTGGGGAACCACACCCCAAACGCTACCACTGGCACTGCCACAGTTGAGCCAGGGGATCAGAGCTGAGGGGTGCTGTTTCCCGTCAAGCCAGGTCCAGCAACTCCTCACTACTTCTGAACCGTCTCTCCCTTCTCCTGCCACTGCATCTGATTTCTTAACTTTGCCTTCAATGTTCAGGGCTCCTAGCTTGTCATATCGTTTCACTTACTTTTTCGGGTCTTTGTTGTAAGAGGGACCACCAGAAGTGTCTACTCTGCCATCTTGGCCCCACCTCTATTTCTAGCTTTTTAAGGAGGCACGTTATCATTTTCCATGGTGGCTGTAACATTTTCCATTCCCACCAGCACTGCATGAGTTCCAGTCTCCCCACAACCTCTCCAACATTTATTTTCTGTTTTTTTGTTGTCAGAACCAGTAATGTTGGGACGAGATGCTATCTCATTGCAATTCTGATTCACATTTCTCTAATGGCTAATGATGGCGAGCATTTCCCCGTGTATAAGTTAGCTGCCTCAATGTCTTCTTTGCTGAAGTGTTTGTTCACATCCTTTGTAAATTTTTTAATTGGATTGTCTTTTTGTTGTTGAGGTGTTGAAGTATTAGTCATAGCCAATTTTTTTTTCCCAGTCTGTAGGTTCTCTTTTGATGAAGTCTTTTGGTTTGCATAAGTGTTTAATTTTTTAGGAGTTCCCAGTTACCTAGTTTATCTTCTGGTGTTTTTGTGCACTGTTAGTTTCGGTTTGTATGTTATTTATGTCATGTATTAGGGTCCCTTGTGTTGTTCCTATTATTCTTTCCGTGACTGTTTTAGGTTTTATATTTAGGTCTTTGATCCATTTTGAGTTAGTTTTTGTGTATGGTGTAAGATATGAGTCCTGTTTCTTTCTTTTCTTTTAACTGATGGACATCCAGTTTTGCCAGCACCATTTCTTAAAAAGACTGTCTTTTCCTCCCTTAATGGACTTTGGTCCTTTGTCAAAGATCAGCTGTTGATAGGTGGATAGATTTACATGTGGGTTCTCGATTCTGTTCCACTGGTTTGTGTCTGTAGCTGTACCAGTACCAGACTGTTTTGACTTCCGTGGCTGTAGGGTAGGTTCTGAGATCAGGTAGTGTGAGCCTCCCACTTTGTTCTTTTTCTTCAACAATGCCTTGCTTATCTGGGGCCTCTTTCCTTTCCATATAAAGTCGGTGATTAGTTTTTCCACGTCATTTAAGAATGTTGTTGGTATTTTGGGTTGGTATTTGGATCGAGATTGTGTTATATCTGTAGATTACTTTGGGTTGGACTGACCTTTTCACAATGTTGAGTTTTCTTATCCATAAGTATGGTATGTTTTTCCATTTATGTAGGTCTTCTTTGGTTTCTTGCAGTGGTGTTTTGTAATTTTTTTAATATAGGTCTTTTATGTCCTTGGCTGGATTCATTCCTAAGTATTTTATCTTTTTAGAGGTTATTATAAATGGTATAGTTTTTCTGATTTCCTTTTCGAAGTTCTCCTGGTTTGGCGTATAGGAATCTAGCTGATTTTTGAATGTTGATTGTATCCTGCTACTTTGTTGACTCTATTAATTCCAGCAGTTTTCTTGTGGAATTTTTGGAGTTCTCTGTGTATAGTATCATATCATCTGTGAATACTGAGTTTTACTTCTTCCTTTCCAATTTGGATGCCCTTTATTTCTTTTTATTGCCTTACCGTTCTAGGTGAGACTTTCAGCACAATGTTAAATAGGAATTGTGATAAAGGGCATCTTTATCTCTTCCTAAGGAGGAGTGCTTTCAGCCTCTCTCTGTTGAGAATGATGTTGCCTGCTGGTTTTGTATACAGATGCCTTTATTATGTTGAAAAATTTCCCTTTGATTCCTATTTTATTGAGAGTTTTTTTCAGGAATGGTCGTTGGACTTTATCAAATGCCTTTTCTGCACTGATTGAGATGATCGTGTGATTCTTTTCTCTTGTTCTGCTTATGTGGTGGATTAAACTGATCGATTTTCTAATGTTGAACCATCCTCGCATACCTGATATAAATCCACTTGGTCATGGTGTATTATTTTTTGATATGATGCTGAATTCTACTGGCTAGAATTTTGAGAATTTTTGAATCTATATTCATGAGAAATATTGATCTGTAATTTTTTTTTTGTGGTGTCTTTGCCTGGCTTTGGTATCAGGGTTATGCTGACTTCATAAAATGAATTTGGGAGTATTCCTTCCTTTTCTATGCTCTGAAATAGTCTGAGTAGTACTGGTGTGAGCTCTTCTCGGAATGTTTGGCAGAATTCTCCAGTGAAGCCACCCAGGCCAGGGCTTTTTTTGTTGTTGGTGGGAGTTTATTACCTCTTCAGTCTCTTCTCTTCTTGGGTCTCTTCAGATTTTCTATCTCAGTTTGTGTTAGGTTAGGTAGGTAGTGTGTTTCTAGAAACTTGCCCATTTCCTCTAGGTTCTCAAATTTTTGGGGACTGCACTTTTTCATCGTATTCTGTTATGACCCTTTTAATCTCAGTTGGGTCTATTGTAATGTCCCCCATCTCATTTCTTATTTGGGTTATTTGCTTCCTCACCTGTTTCCCTTTTGTTAGTCTGGCCAATGGTTTGTTGATTCTATGTTTTTCTGGTCTCTATTTCATTTATTTTTGCTCTAATCTTTGCTATTTTCTTTTTCTGGTGCCTGTGAGCTTCTTTCGCTGCTCTTTCTAATGTTTGAGTCATGCAACTAATGTCTTGATTTTAGCCCATTCTTTTTCGACGTGTGTGTTTATTGCTATAAATTGACCTCTGAGCGTGGCTTTTGCTGTGTCTCAAAGGTTCTGGTATTATGTTTTCATTCTCATTTGATTCTAGAAATTTGAATTCCTCTTTGATTTCTTCTATTACCCAGTTGTTTTTAAGCAAGGTGTTATTCAGTTTCCACGTATTTAATTTTTTTTTGTTCCCTTGTTTTTGTTATCGATTTCTACTTTTATGGCATTGTAGTCAGACAGAATGCTCTGCATTATTTTGATGTTTTGGATTTCACTGAAGGTTGCTTTGTGGCCTAAAACGTGGTTAATTCTGGAGAATGTTCCATGTGCGTTGGAAAAGAATGTATATTTTGCTGCTGTTGGGCACAGTGTTCTGTATATGTCTATGAGAACAAGTTGGATGACACTGGCCTTTATACCCTCTGTATCTTTGTTGAAGTTTCTTTCTAGACGTTCTGTCCTTTACTGAGAGTGGTGTGTTAAGGTCTCCTACTATTATTACAGAACTATTTCTCTTTTTAGTGCCGTTAGTTTATTTTATATATTCTGGAGCTCCTGGGTGAGGCAGTGAGTGGCATGTCAGCCCTGAGCACACCTGCTCCTCTGGGAGGGAGTCATGGCATGCGTGCTGAATGGCTCTGTCGTTTGGCACACCTCCACCTGTACCCAACCCTGGCCTAGCTACTGGAAGATCTGGCAGCAGAGACTACCTTTCTCAGCGGGCGTGCTGCCGACTCCATTCAGGTGATGAGCCTGTGTGCTTGGGCTCAGGATGCTGTCCACACTGCTGACTTTACAGCCGATTCCACAGCCTGGGACAGCCTGGAAGTCTGTGCAGTACCCCAAGGTTTCCGTTCCAAGTTCCTGTGAAAGGAGGCAGAGAGAGAGGAAGCAGAAAAAAGAAAGGAAGCAGAAAACAGAGAGGCAGGCAGGACAGAGATGAGGGGATGATGGCAGGTAAGAAAGAAGCACAAGCCAGGAATTAAGAGATCAGAGAGGGGAGAAAAGTAGACCAGAAAGGAAAGGTTAAAAGATTGACTATTACCTCAGAAGTTATCTTTTTCTTATCTGATACAGACAATACAGTTACTAAATTCAACGAGATTAGACAGCCTAAGCTCTCCCTCAGTGGATGGCTCATGATAATTGGACAGGGCATATACTAACAGGAGAAAGGTAATTCACATCAAAGACCTTAAGTTAAAGCGTGTGCAGATGCTAAAGAGAGCAAAGGCCGTATTTTTATGTTGCAAATAATTTCATAAAAGTGATGGATGAGAGTGGTAACAAAGCTATCTTGAGGCTCTCCAGAGATAAGGGCCCATTTGTTAGACCCTTTCAGGAGGGCAGGCATGGCAGGGGATAAAGGGAGGGGCTGCTTTTATTTGATGAGCAAAACAGCAAATGCAAGGATGACTGAGGAGGAGCCTGATTCTTCCGGAAATGTCAGAGGTGAATGTGAACTGGCCATCTGTCCAGCTCCACAGAGAAGACAAGACCCTACTTGAGGTTTCGGCAGAGCTCCTGTCCAGGAAGAGCTGGCAACATCCTCTTCAAGGCGTCTATGTCATCCTTCTAAAGTTATGGGTGAAAGCATCTACTTGGGCAATTTAAACATTTTCAGGGCAGTGGGCTGGCACATTCTGCTCCCTGCATACTAGATTTGAAACAAAGAACACACAATAGGCCCCTCCATCTGGGGGTAGGAAGGGGTGTGGGGCTTCTCCACTCACCTGTGCCAAGGCCCTAGTTGGTGTTTAGCATACCTGAATGGATTTCTCCCTTCTTCACGTAATACTCCCATTGCATTTTTGTGTCGCTTTGGCTAAACTCTCATAAAGGGCTGGATTCACATGCTGTAAGCTCCCAGAGTGCAGAGTTCACATTGTCCTCATTTTTGTTACCCAGAGCACAGCACCAAGCACAGGTGCTCAATAAGGCTTGATAAAAAGCCTATTACATTGACTGCTTTTCTGACGTCAGGAAAATACAAGGGCCCTAGTGTGAGCTGCATCTGCAACTGCTCCAGAGGTGCCTATCAGTGGTTTTCCAGACCACGGCTCCTCCAAGGCCACTGACTCAGGTGCTGCTGGCAGCCAGGAGAAAGGGTATGTGCCGAGGAAGGGGAGCAGTGGAGAACAAGGCCAGGGTCACAGTGGGGATGGAGCAGTGCTGTGGGCTACCTACCTCTTTACAGTACTTGGTGACCGCCACGCCCAAGGGGTGCTCGCTGCTGGCCTCTGCAGTCCCCACCACAGCAAGCACCTTCCTGAGAGGCAGCGCAGCCATGTCCACAAGCAGGAGGACCCTCATGACCTTGGGGACCCCGTGGGTAATGGTGCCCGTTTTGTCAAACATGACAGTCTTTATCTGCCAAAAACAAGCACATCCTGGTGACCACAAACAGAGACAGGAGGGACCTCGAGGCCACATCATCCTGAAACAGAACCTGCCTCCAGCAGATAATATTTCTAATTTCTCTCTGTAACCAATCCTAGTGTTCAATGGTGGTGTTTCCCTAGGTGCCCAGCAAAACATCCCAGCCTGTGACTGCCCCTTGGCTGGGCAGATATCTGAAGCTCTGGTGGTGCAGTGGTTAAGCATTTGGCTGCTTACTAAAAGCCAGCAGTTCAGCTCTATCAGCTGCTCCACAGAAACCCTCTGGGGAAGTTCTACTCTGTCCTATAGGGTCACTATGAGTCTGAATCCACTCGATGGCAATGAGTTTGGTTTTTAGAGTTTGGCAGCACAGGCTCCCCAGGTCCTTTCCATGAGCAAGTCCCACTGCCAGAACATTCTGCTATCCTCTGCCTGGCTAATCTCGCTCAACTGTCAGGTCTCAGCATAGCCTTTGTTCCCTTCCCTGACTGCCTGCACCAGTCCCTCACCCCCAGTCGCACACACCCGAGTCTAGGAGAGGCCCCATAGCATCTTGCACCCTCTCACAGTACTCAGCCTTTGTTTACCTCTTCGATATCTGTCCTTCCCACTCATTTGTAAGCTCTCTCTCTGAAAGCTCTTTGATAGCAGGGAACTATGACTATCTCCAGAGCCTAGCACAGGACCCCCACGCAGTAAATGCTCAAACAGAGTCAACCACTGGAAAAGCAGGTCAGAGGCTGGTATTTTGGGCAAAAGGAAGCTTCTGCATGTGTGTTGCTGCGCACTCTTGCCCTCCCCAAGGTCACAGACCCCACCACTGATCATGGGGTGCAGAGCTGGCCCTTTCTCCTAGAGCCCATGACCTGGTGTGAGTCCTGGCTCTGCTCCTGACTACCTGCAGGCCTCGGGCAAGCCACCTAACCTCTTTCTGCTACAGCTCCCTCATCTGAAAAATGGGAGTAATAAGCACTTACCTCAAAGAGTTGTTAAAGAGATTAAATCATTAGTATTTATGAAGTATTTAATTATGTGACTATTAGCTGTTGCTATTCCCAGTCAGTTCTGGCTTCCTGTTCTACTTACTTAACACTGTTACCCTCAGGTCTCTCTCAGGACTTTTTCTTAATATGATATAGTAAACAGATACTATCATTAGGACTCTCTAATTAAAAACAAAATCACATAGTTTACAGCTACAAAACCATCCCGAACAGGCTGGGGGTGCAGCGCGGGGCCAACCTTGTGCGCCATCTCCAGAGGCTTGCCTCCCTTAATGAGGATGCCGTTCTGCGCGGCGACCCCGGTGCCCACCATGACTGCTGTGGGCGTGGCCAGGCCCAGGGAGCAGGGGCAGGCGATGCACAGCACTGTGATGGACGTCTGGAAGGCAAAGCGGAGGATCACCTCGGCCCGGGAGATGTGCTTGCTGGGGATCTGACACAGGGAAGAGACAAGGAGCCAGGCGAAGTGTTAGAGGAGGCGTCTCACAGAACTCTAAACACGCGCTGACATTACAGCGAGGGAAGGGGACCTCAGAGAGCACGACCAGCTGGGACTGAGGAAGCAGGACCATGCTCGTCTCTGCTTTGGAGCTGTCACATAGTCTACTTTACCGTCCCGCATCCCAGTTTTCCAACTTGACCCTATAGGCTTCCCTCAAAAAGAGGCTGAGTGAGAGCAGACAGCCCCACATAGATCCCTGACAGGAAAGGGCAGAGGCCCTGGGGTCAGATCACGTGGTCTGTATCCTGATTCTGACACTAACTTAAACTTGCTGTGTCTCAGTTTCCTCACAGCAAAAGGGAGGCAATAACACTCCTCTCACAGGTTGTTGTAAGGATTAAATTAGCTACTATGTATGAAGTGCCTAGTGCGGCACATAGCAAGTGAGTGGTTTCCAAGATACAGTAACCATGGCATTATCCTACGGTTCTCATTATTATTATTATGGCAGCTTTAAAACCGAAGGGTCTCCAAGGAATCTATCTTAAGGTAATAATCATACAAGTGGGAAAAGTGGCAAAAAACTGAAAACAGCATGTAGGGGATTAACTGATTAACCTGTGGGTGTGCTGCACAACCACTGAAATGATGACGGGTATTTACACTTGTCCTGGAAAGATGCCAGTCACATTGTTGTAATAAAACAAGCGAGTACAAAATGGCATGTATTCTGAATTTACTCGCACAAAATTTTTAGTCTGTATCTGTAGATGGCCTTCAAACAATACTGGGAATATGTTATCTAAAATGTGAAAAATGGTTACTTCTAGGGATGGGATTTGCAGTCTTTATTTTCTTTCCCTTATTTTTCATTACTGTTTTGTTTGTAAACCCCAAACTAACACACCATGGGTCTCTTTTCCAGGTGCTGGGTGGCACATATGGGTATTATTATTTGCATTCTGAGGTCCTGAGTCAAGATCTTGGTTTATTTTTCAAAATGGCTGGTGTCTATGGAGTATAATCAAGATACTATATTCACTTAATTATAATAAAAGGCACATCTTCTAAATCAAGGACATGGACCACAATCTCCCTAGATTCTGCCTGTACTTATTCTTTAATTTTGAAAGGTGGGATTTTAAAATAAGGTATGTAAAACATCATTCCTCATTGAAACAGTTGTAATTAGACAGATGAACACGTGTGGTTTTAGATATAATGTGATTTTATGATTAAAGATCCAACAAGTCTTGTCAAAATAACATGGCAACAGCATAGGTGGTCTCCTAGAACAGTTTCTATGCAACAGAATGACAACAGTATCTTAAAGGAACATGCAGTACCTCATCTGCCAGCATCCGCCCTGATATTGCAGATAGAAACAGAAGAAGCCAGAGTAAGATGGAAAGCCAAGGAACAGCAGAAAGCCACGTACTCCCACTTGTTTAGGACTGAGTTTTCCCCCAGCCACGGCCAATGAGCTGTGCTCCCTCAAATACAGAATTTTTAAGCCATTAATAGCCACTGGCAAATTCTAGGAATACATTCACAGGTTACTCTTAAAAGCACTGCAGTCTCCTTAGATGTCAGGAAACACTTAACTTTGGACATGTTTCAGTTTAAGCAGTAAATCTGAAGTAGACAATGACATCTTAGTAAGAAACATGCACCCCAAGAGCATCTGGTATACTATTAATTATGGACAGAAATTTAAATTAAAGAGACAATTATCCATTAATTGTTTATAGCTACTTATACTATGGCTCAAAGGTAAAATAAGCATTAGACTGGTCTAGGTATGAGAAATTTTATAATATTTTTTAAAATAAGGTTTTTAAAAAATTGCTCCACTCACTGGGCAGTTACCAGACGCTGCTTTAACTGCCCATTATCTTTGCATGTATGTCAGGGCTGCTCAGCCTCAGTACTGCTGACATTCCGGGCTGGGTCATTCTTTGCTGGGGGTTGGCGGGCTGTCCTGTGCACTGTAGGGTGTTTAGCAGCATCCCTGGCCTCTACCCACTGACGTCAGTAGTGCTCCCACTTGGGACAATCTCAAATGTCTCCCAGCACTGCCAGATGTCCCCTGGGGGCAAAATTATTGGGAATCTGTGATGAGTACCTAGTTCTGATTTCTCTTAGAAGATAAGTTTCCTGAAGGATAGAGTGCTTTTCCACTTTTTTAAAACTCAAAAAGTCTATATGCCATTGCCTCACATGCAGTATCTACTAGATATTTAATTATTTTAAAACTATCAGCACTGCTTAAGAAAGCAGGGAGACTGAAGATGGTATTTATGGATACAGAAAACAAAAAACACATTTTTCTTAAAATCTGTTAAATACTATTATTATGCCACTGAAACTGTGACATGAGCTATCTTCCATGATATGTACCGCATCACCTCAAATTGGCCAAAACTGCATGCTGTCAATGTTGTAAGCGTTACAACTGAGGGCCAATTAGCAGCTATGAAATGGTATCACTAGAAAGCAAATGGCGTCTTTAATAAAAAGCTGCAGAAATACAACGACTAGCTTCAATTTTGCTGCTAATAAGTGAAGCAAACAAATAAAATGTAATGGGTAATTAAAGCCGAAATGAATGCAAGAAACAAAGGAACAGGATTAATGGCAGTAGATTATTTAAATTTAAAACACAACAACGACCATCCTGCCCAAGGCATTCAACTTACAGGAAAGTATTTCTGAACAACACCAAAATCGATAAAACCGATTATAATCCATACCACCAACGTCAAAGTTGAAATGATGATGATAAATGGGACAAAATATCCACTAAATCGGTCAGCCAGTTGCTGAATGGGCGCCTACGAAGAGAAAACACCAAGACCAAGGAGATTATAACCTGACCAGAAATACAACATAAACAGGGGCAAGGGTTTGGATTCCTGTCTCCCTCATTAACTACGTTTACGCATCAATCTCTACTCAGTAAAATCTGCCTGAAATAGAACTCTAGAAATAACTACTAAAACAAGGACGCTGAAGCTATACTGTTCTTCCAAGTGTCTTTGTTACCTTTGACATCTGAGCCTCTTCCACCAGTTTCACAATCTGAGCCAAAGTGGTGTCGTTGCCCACGTGGGTGGCATTAATGAGCACAGAGCCATGTGCATTTATAGACCCGGCAATCACTGTGCTTCCTGGCTTTTTCGTGACTGGCATGGCTTCTCCTAGGGGTGGAAAACAGAGACCAGGCCCCATTTAGTGTCCGCATGACTTGGCAACTGCTTGACACCCACCTGGGGGGAATGTGAAACAAGCCACCTCACCTGTAATGAGGGATTCGTCAGCCATGGTGTTGCCTTCCAGGACTTTCCCGTCCACTGGGAACTTTCCCCCAGGGACAACCTTGATGATATCACCCCGCTGCACCAGCTCCATGGGTACTTGCTCCTCTCTGCAACAAAGGACACTCAAAGTTACACAGAGGGAGCTCACAGGAGCCCACTCTTTGGGTCTGTCACCCTGGTTAGGTTCTAGGCAAACTGTTGGGCTAGCGGCATTCCACTTGCTTTACATGGAACAACACTATTCATTTTATCCATTTGTTTATAGACTTGGTCAATATTTCCTGTGCAGCTCCTAAGTGCCAAGCACTGGGGATAAAGCTATGAACAGGACAGCCAGGTCTCTATTCCCTTGAAGCCAAATACTCTGGCAGGAACACACAACAAAAGGGTGGTATCAGGCAGTAAACAGGTGCTATGATGAACATAAAACAGGGCAATGCAACTGGGGGCTTCTTTAAGTGAGGGGGAGGGGAACATGGGGAGGGCTCTCCTGGGGGATGAGACTTAAGCTGACACCTGGATAACAAGAAGGTCCAACATACGGAATGTCATGGATTGAATTATGTCCCCCAAAAATGTCAACTTGGCTTGGCCATGATTCCCAGTATTGTGTGGCTGTCTACCATTTTGTCATCTGATGTCATTTTCCTGTGTGTTATAAATCCTGTCTCTATGATCTTGAAGAGGTGGGATTAGTAGCAATTATATTAACGATCCAGGACCAGATTAGGTTGTGTCTTGATCCAATCTCTGTTGAGATATAAAAGAGAGAAGTGAGCAGAGAGACAGGGGGACCTCATACCACCAAGAAAGCAGCACCATGAGCATAGTGTGCCCTTTGGACCCGGGGTCCTTATGCTGAGAAGCTCCTAGAACAGGGGAAGATTGATGACAAGGACTTTCCCCCAGAGCCAACAGAAGTAGGACTTCTAGCCTACTAGATTGTGAGAGAATAAACTTCTTTTATTGAAGCCACCCACTTGTGGTATTTCTGTTCTAGTAGCACTAGATGCCAAAGACACGGGGAAAGACGTTCAAGGGTGACAAAACAGCTAATACAAAGTCCCTCAGGCAGGAAGGACGTGTGTGTGAGAAGCAGGAAGCAAGCAAGCACGCTGGAGTGAAGTAAGTAAAGTTCAAGTGGAGGATGGAGTTGCAGGCAGAGGCCAGATCTGCTGGGTCTCATAGACCAGGGTATGGGCTTTGGACGTAAGGTTTTTAGCAGGAGAGTGACATAATCTGACTCACATGTTATGTGATCTATCTGGCTGCTGCATGTGAATGGACTGTAGGGAGGCAACAGTAGAAGCTGGGGAATAGTCAGGCTACTGCAGTGGTTTATACAAAAGACAAGAGTGACTTGGACTGGAAACAGGGAGAGTTAATACCCAGGACATTTTAGAGGCATGCATTCACAAGATTTGCAGATGTACTGGATGTGGAGGTAAAGACAAGAATCAAAGATGAGTTCTATGTTTTTGTTTGAGTGACTAGATGGATGGAGGACTCACTTAACGAGATGGAGACACCTACGGGAGAAGCAGTTAAGGGAGGGAGAGGGAAGAGAAGGGGGAAGAGATGGAATGAAGAGCTGTATTTTACGCGCTTGCTTTGAGATGTCTATTTGACTTCCAAGTAGAAATGTCAAGTAGGGAGTTGGAAATACGAGCCTCAAGTTCAGAGAAAAGGTACAAATCTGGGAGACTTCAAAATGTAGATGGTATGCCAAGCCAGGAGATGGTCTGTGCTTAGCTAGGAGTGTACATGGAAATGAGACGGGGTCCCAGAGCTGAGCCTCTGGGGCACTCCGTGTGGGGCTTGAGCAGGAGCAGAAGGGCCAGCAAAGAAGGCTGCACAGGACCAGCCAGGGACGAAAAAGAGGACAGTGTGATGGCACAAGCCAAGAGAAAGGTCTATCAACAGATGAATGTATAAGTAAAATGTGGTGCATATGTACACTGGAGTATTACTCAGTCACAAAGAGACACAAAGTCCTGATACATGCTACAATGTGGATCAACCTTGAAAAGAGTATGCTGAGTGAGATAAGTTAGTCACAAAAGGGCAAATACTGTATGATCCCACCTATATGAAATATCTAGGCTAGGAGGTGGAACCAACAGCAGTGGGTTTGGTTTTCTGGTTTGATCGTGGGCAGGTGCGAAGGAGGGGAAGAAGGAGGCCTCACTGCTTAGATGACACTGAGCTTCTGCTGAGGGTGATGGGAAAATTTAGAAATGGACAACAGTGAAGGCCGAGCAACATGACAAATGTAACTAATGTCACTGACCTGTACACATCAAGAATGTTGAAATGGCAAACAATTTGTTATGTATGCATTTACCACAAGTGAAAAAAAATGGAGGGAGCATTCGTTCAATTGTACGACATGATGTGGAAAAAGACAGATGCAAACATACACAAATTCATTACACTTTAAACTTAAGGTGTGTGTACTTCATTGGATGTGCGTAACACATCAATTAAAAAAAAACTAAAATATTTTAAAAATTAACAGGAAAGGGATAAAAAGTCAATGACAGGCTGAAATGAGGATAGAAGAGTGATGATTGGATTTGAGCATATGGAAATTATTTGATGGCTTTGGCAAAAGAAATTTCAGAAACTGGTTGAGGCAGAAGCCCAGCTGAAATGGGCAATGGGCTGAGGAGATAAAGTGAGGTGAGGAAACGAAGACAGCAACTAAAGATAGCTCTTTTAAGTTCTGCTGTGAAAGGGAAGACTAGCGGAGCAGTCTTAGAAGTGGTGGATTCATCAGAAAGTTGGACAACCTGTTTATATATTGGTAGGAATGGTCCTGCAGAGAGAGAGGGAGAACTAGATGGTGTAGGAGAGAGAGATGCGCAGGAACAAAGTGTCTGGGAAGTAAGAGGCAGGGCATCCACAGAACAAGGGCCAGCCCCAGCAGCATCGCTCTAAGAGCACTGCCTGGCCCCAGTGTAACTACTGCACGTAGGGTATCGGCTCACGCACGACGGGGCATATCAGACATGAAGGGACATAGCCAAGTGGGGCTCCAAGGTTACCTTATGCATCCCCTCCCTTCTACAAAGACCACCTTTAAACCATTACAGAGAGGCATGTACGAGAAGCCACCTTGAGGGGGGAAAACTGACAGTTACTGAGTGCCAGGTACTGTGCTAGACTTGCACACGTTTTATCTCATTAAATCTTCCCAGACTTATGAGGTGAGTGATATTATCCCCATTTACACTGAGAAACCTGCGGCTCAAAGAGATTAATGTTACTAAAGATGTCTTAGAAATCTTCAAGCACATGTGCTCATTTAAAATATTGCTATATATAAAGGTATGAGAATTCCAAAACACTTAATTGTGTTCATGCAGAACCTGTACGTAGACCAAGGGGCAGTCGTTCGAACACGACAAGGGGATACTGCATGGTTTGAAATCAGGAAAGGCATGCATCAGGGTTGTATCCTTTCACCATATTTATTTAATCTGTATCCTGAGCAAATAATCCAAGAAGCTGGACTATATGACAATCAGGGCATCGGGACTGGAGGAAGACTCATTAACAACCTGTGATATGCAGATGACACAACCTTCCTTGCTGAAAGTGAAGAGGACTTGAAGCATTTACTGATAACGATCAAAGACTACAGCCTTCAACATGGATTACACCTCAGCATAAAGAAAACAAAAATCCTCACAGCTGGATCAGTAAGCAACATCACGATAAACGGAGGAAAGACTGAAGTTGTCAAGGATTTCATTTTACTTGGATCCATAATCAACACTCATGGAAGCAGCAGTCAAGAAATCAAATGACGTATCGCGTTGGGCAAATCTGCTGCAAAAGACCTCTTTAACGTGTTGAAAAGCAAAGATGTCACTCTGAGGACTAAGGTGTGCCTGACCCAAGCCCTGGTATTTTCAACTGCCTCATAGCCGTGTGAAAGCTGGGCATTAGGAAGATAGATGAAGAATTGACACATTTGAATTACGGTGTTGAAGAATATTGAATATACCAAGGACTGCTAAAGAAAAAACAGTCTGTCTTGGAAGAAGTGACAGCCAGAGTGCTTCTTGGAAGCAACGATGGCAAGACTTTGTCTCATGTATTTTGGACATGTTATCAGGAGGGACCAGTCCCTGGAGAAGGACATCAGGCTTGGTAAGGTATAGGGTCAGAGAAAAAGAAGAACATCTTCAAGGAGATGGATTAACACAGTGGTTGCAACAATGGGCTCAAATATGGCAATGATTGTGAGGATGGCGCAGGACCAGGCAGTATTTCATTCTGTTGTACATGGGGTCACTGAGTCCAAACCGACTTGACAGCACCTAAACAACACAACTAACATGCTAGGCTGTGGAGTCCTACGGTGGTGCAAATGATTAACAGACTTGGCAGCTAATGGAAAGACTGAAGGTTCAGGTCCACCCAGATGCATCTTGAAAGAAAGGCCTGGTGATCTACTTCTGAAAAATCCGCCACTGAAAACACTGTCAGGCATGGTTCTGCTCTGATGCACATGGGG
Source organism: Loxodonta africana (assembly GCF_030014295.1). Lineage (NCBI taxonomy): Eukaryota > Metazoa > Chordata > Mammalia > Proboscidea > Elephantidae > Loxodonta > Loxodonta africana. The sequence goes on from NC_087358.1 coordinate 74,207,786, forward strand.
TCACCACATGTGAGAACAGACTCTATGGCAACTGGTTATACTAGGCTGGGGGGATTAAAAACCACCAGTTTTCACTACAGGCATCGTTTAGCTTACTACTGTTTTAACTGCCCATATACATATCTCATTATAATACTTTGTCTTCTTGAGCTGCCTTTCAGCCCTTTTACTTCACCATTTCTTTAGCTACTCTATATTCAAGAGCAAGTTTCAGAGTCTTTTCTGACATCCATTTGGGAATTTTCTTCCTTTCCTGCCGTTTTAATGACCTTTTGCTTTCTTCATGTATGATATCCTTGATGTCATCCCACAACTTGTCTGGTCCTCAGTCATTAGTGTTCACTGCATCAAATCTATTCTGAAGATGGTCTCTAAATTCAGGTGGGATACACTCAAGGTTATACTTTGTTTCTCGTGGACTTTTATATTGAGCTTCACCATTGTCTCTTTTTATAGATGCAATCAATTTGATTCCTGTGTATTACATCTGGCGAGGTATAGTACCTGTTTATGTTGTTGAAAAAGGTACTTGCGATGAGGTCATTGGTCTTGCAAAATTTTATCATGCAATCTCCGGCATTGTTTCTATCATCACAGCTGTATTTTCCAATTACAGATCGTTTTTTGTTTCCAACTTCTGCATTCCAATCCCCAGTAATTATCTATGCTTCCTGATTGCATGTTTGATCAATTCCAGATTGCAGAAGTTAAAAATTTTCAATGTTTTCATCTTTGGTGTTAGTCGTTGCGTAAATTTGAGTAATAGTCGTGTTAACTGGTCTTCCTTGCAGGCGTATGGATAGTATCCTATCACTGACAGTGTTGTACTTCAGAATAGATACTGAAATGTTCTTTTTGACAATGAATGTGGCACCATTCCTCCTCAATTTTCATTCCTGGTATAGTAGGCCATATAACTTTCTGATTCAAAATGGCCAGTACCATGCTATTTCAGCTCATTAATACTTAGGATATCAATCTTCAAGCGTTCCATATCATTTCTAACAACTTCTAATTTTCCTAGATTTATACATTGACTATGCAAAGGTATTCAACTGTGTGAATCATAAATTATGGATGACATTGCGAAGAATGGGAATTCCAAACACTTAATCGTGCTCACATGGAACCTGTACACAGACCAAGAGGCAGTCGTTTAAACAGGACAAGGGGATGCTGCATGGTTTAAAGTCAAGAAAGGTGTGCTTCAGGGTTGTATCCTTTCACCATACTTATTCAATCTATATGCTAAGCAGATAACTGGAGAAGCCAGACTATGTTAAGAAGAATGTGGCATCAGGACAGGAGGAAGACTCATTAACAACCTGCATTATGCAGATGACACAACTTACTTGCTGAAAGTGACGAGGACTTGAAGCACTTACTGATGAAGAACAAAGACTACTGCCTTCAACATGGATTATACCTCAACATAAAGAAAACAAAAATTCTCACAACTGGACCAATACGAAACATCATGATAAATGGAGAAAAGATTGATGCTGTGAAGGGCTTCATTTTATTTGGATCCACAATCAACACCCATGGAAGCAGCAGTCAAGAAATCAAATGACAAACTGCGTTGGGCAAATCTGCTGTAAAAGACCTCTTTAAAGTGTTGAAAAGCGAAGACGTCACCTTGAAGACTAAGGTGTGCCTGACCCAAAAAAAAACCCAAGCCATGCTATTTTCAATCACCTCATACTCATGCAAAAGCCGGACAATGAATACAGCAGACAGAAAAACAATCGATGTCTTTCAATTATGGTGTTGGCGAAGGTATTGAATATACCATCGACTGCCAGTAGAATGAACAAATCTGTCTTGGAAAAAGTACAACCAGCACTCTCCTTAGAAGTGGGGATGGCGAGACTTGTCTTTTGTACTTTGGATAAGTTATCAGGAGGGACCAGTCCCTGGAGAAGGACATCACGCTTGGTAAAGCAGAAGGTCAATGAAAAAGAGGAAGACCCTCAATGAGATGGACTGATACAGTGCCTGCAACAATGAGTTCAAATAGCAACAATCGTAAGGATGGCGCAGGATAAGGTAGTTTCATTCTGTTGTACCATATTTTACGCAAATAACTCACACCTTCTATGTTGCTTGCCAACCGTGCCCTTCCCCCGCAAGGTTTTTTGTTTAAGTGCCGCTGTGCCAATTGTTTTTACGTGTTGTTGTAAAATGAAATTAGCATAGTGCGCTTACAAAAATACCTCACAGGGGAGGGCATATTATTTGGGTAAAAATACAATATATGGATTGCTATGAGTAGGAACCAGCTCCACGGAATATAAAGACAACATGTGTATCTCTTTTGGCTACTAGGCTATAAGCCTCCTGAGGAAGGGCTCTCCTTTTAAATGTTTGTAACACCAGCCTGAGGTCCCTGGGTGCAAATGGTTAACGTGCCGGGAGGCTAGCCTAAACGCTGGACGCTAGAGTCTACCTAGGGGTACCTTGAAACCAATTCCCTTCCTGAATAAACTAAGTTTTAAAATGTTTACTTGTACAGCAATGATTAAAGAAATGGGCACAAATGTCCAATTTGGTGTCTTTCTAACAGTAATCTCCACTTAATCTAACTCTGAATCTCCCTTCTGATCTGAATTAGTCACATCTTTCTAACTCTAAACCGCCAGACTTAAGGCAAACAGCCCTTTATGGGGGTTACCACGGCCCCAGTAGTGTTTTTTTCTTCAGTAGCTAATGCTCCCCCAAAACACTGAGCTGAGAGAGCAGGCGTTCTCCCCCAGCACACCCTCAGCCTTCAGAGGGTCTGCCATTCTGCTTATTTCACCAGCTCTTCACTCCCCTTCCTCATCTAGCACAAGCCAAGAAGACGGAGGGAAAAGTCCTAACAGAAGGGCCACTGGTCTAGGTAAGATTTGTAATTTTGTTTTCCTCCTAAGTATAAGAAACAGAAAACCTGAATGTGGGAGACTAGGGACTGGGTAGTGTAGGCGTTTTAATGTCAAACGCACAGACATATGTAACGCACTTCCTTTAACGTTCCGCAGTTGTTTCTTTCATTCAACTAGAATGTGTCTGTGCCCCTCCACATTTATGTTCCAGGGTGATTTTAAGCACAGAATGCCCAAGAAACCTGGGAAACATCAACAATCTTGGGGGATCAAGACAGGCTTTTGGAGGACACGACGTTCCAGTTGAGACCTGAAGGACACTGGCCAGGCAGAGAAAGAGGAATGGCATTCCGCAGAAGGAACACAGGCCCAGAGGCCTGGAGGCGGAAGGGCCTGCATGAGGTACAGGTGGCTGGAGCCGGTGACGGAGCAGCAGTACCATCAGGACACAGGCAGGGGCAGGAGGTGCCTTACGAAGGAATTTGGGCTTTATTCTAAGGACAAAAAGAAATCACTGAGCAGTTTTCTTCAGCTGAATAATACAGTCAGACCTGTGCTTCAGAAAGATCAATGGTTTGAATCTGGAGTAGGAGGCAAGACTGGAACAGGAGGCTGGGAAGAGACTGTTGTGGTTTTGGGGGAAAGAGAGTGCCCGTGGCAAGGGCAGCGGTGGGTACGGCAGTGGAGACTTTGGAGCCAGAGTCCAGAGGCTGTGAGCAGGATGTGGGAAAGGATTTCCTCGGGAGCTGACGTAGGATGGTGTCATTTGCTGACAGATCACAAAAGGAGGAGGAAGAGGAAGAATCTGGGAGTGGGGCAGGGAGGAAGATGATGGCAGAGTTTGATGCCTTTGTCAGCCACCCAAGAGAAAGCGTTCCAGTCGGCAAGTGACTATGCAGATCTGGGGGAAGGTTTAAAACTGATTTCCACGTGGATGGTAACTGAAGACAACGCGGGAGAGAGCTCCCAAGGGCAGTCTGTAACAGGTGAAATCCCAGGGGTCACTGATATTTCAGGAATGAGGAGAGCAAAGAAATTCCACAAAGGAGACTGAGAAGCAGCAGTAAGAGATGATAATAGGTCGGACTGAACATTCACGTAAATACTCACAGTATGACGACTTTGGGCAGGTGTCCCCAGCACAGGGAGCCTCGCTGAGAAACTCAGATCTCCTTGGGAACGGAGTGGCCCAGGAGCCACAGGCCAGGCCACGTAGCCAGGACCAGGCGCAGGAGGCTCGGGTGGGAGGTGAGGCTGACAGGGAGCCCTGGCACAAGCACGCCTCCCATTACACTGCCTCAAAAGGTACCTAGACTGCTGCGATCTGGAGACAGAGAGCGGCCTTGGCCCTGGGAGGGCAGGACGTGGACTTGGCCCCAGGCCTTCCTTGTAGCCCACAGCATCTTGCCAGGAAGCTGGGTAGAAATGGCCACCCTGGTTCAACAGATAGGAATGTGCAACAGAGTGGTGGACTGACTCGCCGAGCATGTGGCCAGCGAAGGCAAGGCCAGGACACAACTCCAGTCTTCCAGCTCCTAACTTTGGAAATGTTACTTCGAGCTGGCGAAGTATCCTCGTAAGTCCAAATAGCAAGCGCTGGACACTTGCTAAGGAAGAGTCCAAAAAGCCACTTTCTTTTTCTACTACTGGATGCCAAATCCACGGTCACCAACCAGCTTACAGATTTGCAGCGGAAACTAGGAACGGCCGTGAGCTCGGACAGCTGCAGGTCTCTCAAGTATCCTCATGCTGCAGTGATGCTAAACATGGCAGATCATTCAGGCCAAGTAAGAACAAGTCCTTTGACACGACAATTCCACAGTTTCAGCAGGGTCATCCCCGATGGACAGGTGTCGTGGCACTTCCGCATTAAGTCAGGCTAGGAAGAAAGGTCTGGGGATCTTCTTCAAAAATTAGCCAATGAAAACTTTATGGATCACAACAGAATACTGTTTGATATCATGCTTGGAAGATAAACCCTCTGGGTTGGAAGCACTACATAATAGCTGTAACAACAGACTCAAATATACCCACAATCACAAAGATGATGCAGAACCAGGTTAACATTTTGTTCTGTTTTATATAAGGTCAACGTGACTCATAGCACACTTGACAACAACTAACAGCATCATTGTTCTACTTTTTTTATAACTAAAGAAAAAAAAAAGGGAAGGGGTGGGCAATAACTCAGATACCCTTCTGAATGTACATACAGGAAAATATTCTCTCACTGACCTTTGTGGTATTTCTGTTATAGCAGCACGAGGTGACTAAGACAATGCTGCTTACTGTCTTGGAAATAATTAGGTCTTGGTTAAGAGAAAATAAATGTACGTAGTGGTAGGCAGAAGCTTCAACTCTGGATGTAAGGACCAAATCAATTTCAAAAGACAATACAGGTGTCAAAACTTTGTGCAATTCACAGTGCTGGCCTAATTCTTATTTTCTGTGCAGAATTCATGCTTTCTGATTCTACCTCTAGAAATTTTTTTCTCACAGAAAAAAAAAAAAAATCACAATTTGGGGCAACTCTTTTGAAAGGTAGCTTATACATGGCTTAAAGCTAGGCAGACAAGCAGAACCTTTTAGTCACATTACAGGACTGAGAACGAAGGAAAATTCTTTGCGCTCTTAATTTATATCTTTATCACTAGCTGAAATTTTGGCCATCAGGATATATTTTTAAAGAAATAGTTATACCCTGCTTCATTCCACCAAGAATTTAGACATAACTTAAAGTACATATACTCTTAAGAAGCAAAATTAAAAAATTAAGACCACATAAGAAAAAAAATGCAAATACGTAAACCACCAAAGAGTTATCCTAATTGCTTAGGATAAGTTTCATGTTTGCCTCTCAGCTTCCTGGCAGGTACAAGAGAAGGAAAACAGTTTGTTTGATGCTGCACCTGAAGTTTTAAAAAACAAGATGACTTAAATAGGAAAACCAAAATACCAGCTCAGATTGTTAAATGAAAGCGAAATAAGCTTCTAGCATCTAAGCCATGGTGAATATTGGGTCTCTCTATTGTATTTACAATCTGAAATCAAGTCTTTCGCTAGATTTAAATGGGTTGAGGCCTGGGAACTAACCTGCCATTTTTGTTTTTATCTTCAATATCTAAGACAATGCTGGGTATTTAATAAATTCTTCTGGTCTGATCTTAAAATGTTACCACCACACTGTGATGGGAGCAGGTGGACCCACAGTGTGTCCACAGCCCAGAAATTAATCACTGTCCTTGGAAAAGCAGTGAGTTATGACAGGTGCAGCCCTACATTCCTTTGGCTTTTCAACTGGCTCGCCTTCTGGCAAAGACGCACTCTCCTTCTATTCAGATCAAGCGGGCAGTTCCAAGCAACTGTGCTGGTCTATCAAAAGCACTTCAAAATGGAAGCAAGAGTCCAGCGGGGCTAGTCAAAGAAAAGATGAGTCAAAACAAAACGCAGCTGTCGAAAGCTTTATTCTCTGTCTGAGTGTTTTCACTTCTCAGAAGCATCCACGTTGTTGACTTAGGAGGAGAAAACATGTGGGGGTGTTATAAGGCTGAAGAGCCAGGGGAGCAGTGTGAGTGAGAGCTCAGAAGTACCAAGTGACAAATCACAGCAGGATCCTTAGTCTGGAAGACAGCGTCTTGTTCAGTGGCTCAGACCAGCTTCAGCACTTTCCTGCCGTGGACGACGGACAAGTGACCCACCTCAGTGACCTTTAGATTCTTCCTCACGAACATGGGGACAATGACAGCACCAACCACACAGGGAGGACACCAGATAATCAGTGAAGTGCTTAGTGGTGTACCTGGCACACAGGAGGTACTCACATCTCAGCCCTCATTGTTATCATTATATAATTACTATTTCAAAGCCAGCCTCCAGGCTAAACCCAGTGCCATCATGCCGCAGGCAGGGTCAGACTCTGTCTGGTTAACGGGCCTTCCCACGTTGTGCACGCTGGTTCATTTCCTTAGCAAATGCTTCCTGGGCCCCTGCTCTGGAGGCACCACTGGGGACGAGAGACCCACCTCAGCTGTCCTGGGAGCATGGCCTTCACGGCTGCATGAACTGACACTGGCAACAGTGTGCCAAACAGCAAGAGCAGGGTGGGAGAGGGACAAGGTAAGGCCAGGTAACTACATTTGTCTACACACAGGGGAGCTTCCTGGAAGAGGCAGTGTTGACAGTGAGACTTCAACACCTAGTAGGCCCAAAGGCTGGGGTGGGGGATGCACAGGCCCAGGGAATAGCATGTGCGGAAGCACAGAGGCAGCACCTTCCAAGGACTGAAAGCTGCCCCACCCCCCGCCCCACCCATAAAATGCAAATAGTTGCCATTCAGTTGATTCTGACTCATGGCAATCCCACATGTTTGGGGTAGAACTGCACTCCATAAGGTTTTCAAGGCTGTGACCTTTTAGAAGCAGGTTGCCAGGACTTTCTTTCAAGGTACTTCTGGGTGGGTTCAAACTGCCAGCCTTTCTTGGGTGCTTAACTATTTGCACCACTCAGGGACTCTGAAAGCTGGCCAGTGGGGCTGCAGAACAGCCTCAAGAATTCTGGTGAATTCACCGAGAGGCCAGATGATACAGGAGCCCTTCTGCCATGCTGAGAGTCTGCACCGACCCTAACCCAGCAGTGAGCCACAGGGCGCTTTCAGCTTGCTCTTCTACCTGGCTCCAATACAGAGAATGGACGGTATGGGGCAGGCACGCTCAGACGGGGCAGCCAGGCAAGAGCCGAGAGCTGGATAGCGAGAATTAAACAGAATGAGGAGATATTCAGGAAGTAAGTCAACAGGATGCAGTGAATGACTGGATGTGGGCAGTGGGCAGGAAGAAGAGAAAGAGAGGAAAGGGAACAGAGGAGGCGCCCAAGAGGACGACTGAGGAGGAGGCAGAGAGGCAGGTAGACAAGTAAGAGTTTGATCAGAGAATCCAAAGGATCAGACGACTCTGAGGATGAGGGAGTGGGCTTCGACCACGGGGTGTTCACGGGATCTAGCAAAAAACCAAGGAAGTCATGATGGCCTTGGCAGCGGTTGTGACGGCTGCGGGCAGAGGATAACCAGGACTTGGGGCAGAAGAGAGGGCCCATGGAGACATCTCTTCTAAGGAGGTCAGTGGTAAAAAGGACGAAGGTAGTGGGGATGTGGGGCCCAGGGAAGGTTGTTTAACAATGGAAGTCTAGATGTATGTCCTAGTGGATGGTAAGAATCAGCAAAGAGGGAGGAACTGAAGACCAAGGAGAAAACCAATGGAGAGGACTGGGAGGTGAGATGCTGCTTCTTCCACTGGGGCAGAAAGGCAGGGGGCTGCCTGTGGGTGAAGGCTGGGTCTGCAGGTTGAATGGTACGGAGCTGATGGACTTCCCATGCACAGCTTCTATTTCCAGGACACTGAGGAGTTAGATCACAGTCTAAGGTGAAAGCAGTGGGGCCAGAGACATTTCAGGACTAGGATGAAGGCTTGAAATAACCATTGCCCAGAATATAAAAAGAGGCTGACCATGAAATATTATAAAAATGTCCAAATTATTAAATATGCTTTAAGAGTCAGTATGTGTAAGGGTTAAGAATGACTGTCTGCATTATATCCTAATTCCACCACTTAATAATAGCTGTGTGACCCTGGGTCAGTGGCTTAATCTCTCTGAACCTCAGTTTCATCATCTGTAAAATAAAAATAATAACAGTACCTTCCGTATAAGACTTTTTTTGAGGGGGGTAGGGTGAGGTTGATTTAAGACTAAATACAAAGAGGCTAGAATAATGTCTGAGATAGTAAATGCTATATAAGTTTCGGAAACCCTGGTGGCACAATGGTTAAGAGCTACAGCTGCTAACCAAAAGGTCTGCAGTTTGAATCCACCAGGCGCTCCTTGGAAACCATACGGGGCAGTTCTACTCTGTCCTATAGGGTCGCTACAAGTCAGAATCAACTCGATGGCAGTGGGTATATAAGTTTCAGCAATTCAGCAATACTGACAACAATTTTGAATATCAGCCAACCTTATAAAGAAGATAAATCCTATTCCCACTGTTATTCTTTGGCAAACTGAAGCCTTTTTCTCTCTGCCTGTCTGAATCCTCAAATCTTGCAAAATAGTCTTTGATCATACTCCAGGTTCTCTCTGGAGTTTTCTTTGACCACCATTAGCCTTCCTCTTCTAAATACTTGGAATACTAATAGTCTACACCTCTCATTACCACTTAGCAGAAACACACCACTTTGGTTATTTTTAGTAACTCCAGGTTATTTTTAAAGATTTAACCCACCTGATTATTATGTTGTCCTCACCAAGGGTCACGACAGTAGCTTCTGTGGCTTGGAGAGACATGAGTTTGGCAAGGGCCTCTGAGGTCTTGCTCTAAGAAATAACCAGAATATAAACCAGAGCGATTATAAGCTGACCTATCAAACCTAGGCCTATACCCACAAAGCTGGCGATGGAAGTGGCTGCTCCCTCCCACAGCTGCCCCCACAGCCACTGAGGGAAAGGCCGCTCTCTCCCACAGCTGCCCCTATAGCCACTGAGGGAAAGGCTGCTCTCTCCCACAGCTGCCCCTACAGCCACTGAGGGAAAGGCTGTTCTCTCCCACAGCTGCCCCCACAGCCACTGAGGGAAAGGCTGCTCCCTCCCACAGCTGCCCCCACAGCCACTGAGGGGAAAAGGCCGCTCTCTCCCACAGCTGCCCGTATAGCCACTGAGGGAAAGGCCGCTCTCTCCCACAGCTGCTCCCACAGCCACTGAGGGAAAGGCCGCTCTCTCCCACAGCTGCCCCCACAGCCACTGAGGGAAAGGCCGCTCTCTCCCACAGCTGCCCCTACAGCCACTGAGGGAAAGGCTGCTCTCTCCCACAGCTGCCCCCACAGCGACTGAGGGAAAGGCTGTTCTCTCCCACAGCTGCCCCCACAGCCACTGAGGGAAAGGCTGTTCTCTCCCACAGCTGCCCCCACAGCCACTGAGGAAAAGGCTGCTCCCTCCCACAGCTGCCCCCACAGCCACTGAGGGAAAGGCTGCTCCCTCCCACAGCTGCCCCCACAGCCACTGAGGGGAAAGGCTGCTCTCTCCCACACCAGCCCCCATGGCCTCCGAGGGAAAGACTGCTCCCTCACAGTCTCCCCCATAGCCTCTGGGGGAACAGATGTTCCCACTCACAGCCACCCCTATTTCAAAAAGCTCTGGCAAGACAGGGTTACCCACACTCACCCAGGCTGTCATCAACTGGCGCCTATGCCATTCGGTTTTATGAATTACAGCTCAGATAAAAAAACAAACACCAGTCTTCTCACTGAATGTTTTCTTTTGTTGTTGTTGTTAGGTGCTGTTGAGTTGGTTCCGACTCATAGCGACGCCATGCACAACAGAACGAAAAACTGCCCGGTCCTGTGCCATCCTCACAATTGTTGTTATGCTTGAGCTCACTGTTGCAGCCACTGTGTCAATCCACTGTGTTGAAGGTCTTCCTCTTTTCTGCTGACCCTGTACTTTGCCAAGCATGATGTCCTTCTCCAGGGATTGATCCCTCCTGACAACATGTCCAAACTGTCTAAGACACAGTCTCACCGTCCTTGCTTCTAAGGAGCACTTTGGTTGTACTTCTTCCAAGACAGATTTGTTCATTCTTTTGGCAATCCATAGTATATTCAATATTATTCACCAACACCACAATTCAAAGGTGTCAGTTCTTCAGTCTTGCTTATTCACTGTCCAGCCTTCACATGCATATGATGCGAATGAAAACACCACCGCTTAGGTCAGGCGCACCTTAGTCTTCAAGGTGACACCTTTGCTTTTCAACACTTTGAAGAGGTCCTTTGCAGCAGATTTACCCAATGAGATGCGTCACTTGATTTCTTGACTGCTACTTCCATGGCTGTTGATTGTGGAGCCAAGTAAAATGAAATCCTTGACAACTTCAAATCTTTTCTCCCTTTATCATGATGTTGCTCATTGGTCCAGTTGTGAGGATTTTTGTTTTCTTTACGTTGAGGTGCAGTCCATACTGAAGGCTGTGGTCTTTGATCTTCATTAGTAAGTGCTTCAAGTCCTCTTCACTTTCAGCAAACAAGGTTGTATCACCTGCATAACGCAAGCTGTTAATGAATCTTCCTCCAATCCTGATGCCCTGTTCTTTGTACAGTCCAGCTTCTTGGATTATTTGCTCAGCACACAGATTGAATAGGTATGGTGAAAGGATACAACCCTGGCACACACCATTCCTGGCTTTAAACCAGCACCCCCTTGTTCTGTCCGAACAACTGCCTCTTGATCTATGGAAAGGTTCCTCATGACCACAATTAAGTGTTCTGGAATTCCCATTCTTCACAACGTTATCTATAATTTATTATGATCCACACAGTTGAATGTCTTTGCATACTCTATAAAACACAGGTAAACATCCTTCTGGTATTCTCTGCTTTCAGCCAGGATCCATCTGACATCAGCAGTGATATCCCTGGTTCCACGTCCTCTTCTGAAACTGGCCTGAATTTCTGGCAGTTCCCTGTTGATATACTGCTGCAGCTGTTTTTGAATGATCTTCAGCAAAATTTTGCTTGCATGTGATATTAATGATATTGTTCTATAATTTCCACATTCGGCTGGATTGCCTTTCTTGGGAATAGGCATAAATATGGATCTCTTCCAGTCAGTTGGCCAGGAAGCTGTCTTCCATTATTTCTTGGCACAGACGAGTGAGCACCTCCAGTGCTGCATCCATTTGTCGAAACATTTCAATTGATATTCCATCAATTGCTGCAGCCTTGTTTTTCGCCAATGCCTTCAGAGCAGCTTGGACTTCTTCCTTCAGTACCATCAGTTCCTGATCATATGCTACCTCTTGAAATGGTTGAACATCGACTAATTCTTTTTGGTATAATGACTCTGTGTATTCTTTCCATCTTCTTTTGATACTTCCTGCATTGTTTAATATTTTCTCCCATAGAATCCTTCACTATTGCAACTAAGGGCTTGAGTTTTTTCTTCAGTTCTTTCAGCTTGAGAAACACTGAGCGTGTTCTTCCCTTTTGGTTTTCTATCTCCAGCTCTTTGCACATGTCATTATAATACTTTGTCTTCTTGAGCTGCCTTTGAAATCTTCAGTTCTTTTACTTCATCATTTCTTCCTTTGGCTTTAGCTGCTTGACATTCATGAGCAAGTTTCAGAGTCTCCTCTGACATCCATCTTGGTCCTTTCTTTTCTGTCTTTTCAATGACCCCTCGCTTCATGTATGATGTCCTTCCACAATTCGTCTGGTCTTCGGTCACTAGTGTTCAATGTGTCAAATCTATTCTTGAGATGGTCTCTAAATTTAGGTGGGATATACTCAAGGCCATATTTTGGCTCCTGTGGACTTGCTGATGTTCTTCAGTTTCAGCTTGAACTTGCATATGAGCAATTGATGGTCTGTTCCACCGTCGGCCCCTGGCCTTGTTCTGACTGATGATATTGAGCTCTTCCATGGTCTCTTTCCACAGATGTAGTCAATTTGATTCCTGTATATTCCATCTGGTGAGGTCCATGTGTATAGCCGACGTTTAAGTCAGTGAAAGAAGGTATCTGCAATGAAGAAGTCGTTGGTCTTGCAAAATTCTATCATTCGATCTCCAGCATTGTTTCTATCACCAAGGCCATATTTTCCAACTACCGAGCCTCCTTCTTTGTTTCCAACTTTCACATTCCAATCACCAGTAATTATCAATGCGTCCTGATTGCATGTTTGATCAATTTCAGACTGTAGCAGCTGATAAAAATCTTCTATTTCTTCATCTTTGGTCTTAATGGTTGGTGCATAAATATGAATAATAGTTGTATGAATTCATCTTCCTTGTAGGCGTATGAATATTATCCTAACACTGACAGCAGGCCGTCATCACACTGGTGCCTATGCCATTCAGTTCTATGAATTACACCTCAGATTAAAAAAATGAACACCAGTCTGACCACTGAATGATTTCTTTTAGGTCAGTTTAATTCTTTTTCGGGACTGAGTCTCAGTCTTTAATACCCATTAAAACCCGTTGCTGTCAAGTCCATTCTGACTCTTTTATAGGATACCTTAAAGGCTCTGGCAAGACAGGATTACCCACACTTTCCAATGCAGGGTGTTAAAAATGGCATGGCTCTGAAGTGGAAATACAGATTTCCAAATAACAAGCTCTATGTTAAGTGACGTACTGAGAGGCGGTGTGAGCTCTGACCTGAAGCCCAGGGTTCTTCCCACTCTACAATGCACCTGAAGAAAGGTATTAACAATTATCTGGATTAGCTGGGATTTCAGAAATAGCAACCAATTTGGAGATTAGTGATGTACATGTACACGTAGGTTTCATGTTTCTTTAAGTCTTTCTCCATATTGTGTATAATTACTAATTCTAAACGTGGTGTTTGGATGTATTGAGATTTCTATTACTAAAGGAACCACTTTTTTTAAGCCTGAAGCTGCAGTTACCTTTGCCACGTGTTCCAGCCATCGCCCCAGGGCAATGAAGACGAAGAGCATGGGGGGCGTGTCAAAGAATGTCACAGGGCTCCTCTCGGCCTTCTCAGCAATGGCCACCACCAGGATCACCAGAGAGTAGACATAAGCAATGCTCGTGGCCAGCACAATGAGCACGTCCATGTTGGCCGCCCTGTGTTTCAGAGACTTGTAGGCCTGGACGTAGAAATACCACCCACCGAGAAACTGCAAGACAGAGGAAGAAGAGTGAAGACCACCTACAAGGAAGAACACAGTTCAACAAGCAACCTTAGCTCAGGAGGTCCCTCAGGGTAGCAAATACTCTAGGTTTTTGCACAATTTGGACATTACTTTTCCCTGTAATCGGTGTTTAAGAAATGTACTTTCTGACTCACAGAAATGGATGATTAAGGGCATGTGGGGCTTTAAAAACCAGTTCACGCCAATGGGAGGCTGGTTACATACACTATGGCTTGTTTATAACAGGCCGGAAGGAGGATGCGCTAGATCTATAAACCACAACACATGGTTAAGTGAAAAGGTCAGTTACAAAATCAGTCTATCTACTAGGATTCCATTTCAGTTAAAAAAGTATGTGTGTCTGTATTATGTGAACATGCCACACACACAGACACAGACACACACATAAATGTGTATATTCTCTATATAGACAAAGATCTGGAAAGATACACGCTCAGCTACAACTAGTAATAATACTATGGTAACCCTGGGGAACAGGATTGGGCTGGAGGGCAAACTTGGATTAATGGAAGAATACCTTCTCCTTTTCTTCTTATACAATGGCTTGAATTGTTAACAGCAAGTGTATATTCCATTTGTAACAGAAAAGAAAACATAGGGAAAAAAATTCAGCCTATAAATGCTTGCCCCCAAACAGTTCTAAATTAAACACTGTAATATTAAGGAGTTTTATAATTCCAAAATACACACATAAAGGGCACATTTCCCACCAGAAACATGATTAGCTCCTTAATGTCACCCCAGAGCAGTTCTACGAGGCCTCTCTTTCCCTCAAACATAACAGCCACGTTTCTGCCTCCCAAGAGACGCATGAGCTCCAGGATGGTCCAGGTGCTACTTCCAACAACACAGGTAAATTAGGCCAAATGACACGCAAATCAGAGACAAACTCTGGTTCACCAGTCCTTCCAGGGAGAGTCCTGATTATTGCGACCAACTCTGAAACCCACAGTGGAACCAGGCCCTTCTTAGTCCTCCAGGTTAGAGGGCAGACCTGGCTAGGTGTGGAGCTGAAAAGCTTCAGCAAAGTGCCATTTAAGCAAGCTACAGGCTGCATGTGGCATAAGAGGACAGAGCAAGCACGGGGGCAAAGGCCTGCCCATCTTTCTAATACCCACCTGGACAAAGGTACACAAGATGAAGAAAACGAGGTTTAGAATGGACAGTCCTGGGATGATGTTGTAGTCCAGGGCCATAGACGCGTGAGGCTCATGGACGGGTATCAGCATATAGATCATTAAACCCATAACAGGAATGCCGAACACCAGGCTGCACAGGAATGACTTCCTCCACCTGAGAGCAAACGCAGCCACAGAGACATATCAGACACAGCTTTTCACTGGGTCACAGGCTGGTTCCCTCCTGAGGACTTGGTTTGAGACTTGCTATTACTGTCACATGTCTGGGCAAGACCACCAAGGACAAAAGCAAAAGGGCTCTCTCCCTGAGAGTGGCCATCTGAGGGAATTTCTAAAGGTCTAAACAGCTGCAAGGATCTTCCAGAGACGTTTAGGTCCAGTCTCCTGCCTTCACGTAGCTGATGAATTACTTTACATGTACAGGTGAGGCAACTAAGCCCAAAGGCCGAGACTCTAACCCCAGAGAGGTTTAGCATCCTCAGTTTATGGCTGCCTCCAGCTCTTATTTCAAAATGTAAACATTGATACAAGCAATATTTTATTAGTATAAACTCACGGACACATTCAATTTTTAATACAATTACTTATAATAAAGTCAGTAAAAAGTCTTGATGAAGACCGAAGTCTGAACCTGGGGATGTGGGTGGCAGTTGTGGTCCCACGCGGTCTTCAGCACCCATGAAGTTCTAACGCAGTGGCCGGGGGACTTCTAGTGCACCTTAAGCACAGCTGGAAAACTACTGGTCTACAAGGTTAAGCACCGCACTTTTCAAGCTGACACCCAAGGGCCCTGAAGACTCAGCTCCTCCTCAGTCTTCCAGATGCCTCTCCTGCCAGTGCCTCCTTGCTCTGGGCATGCCAATCAGAGCAAACCACACTGGTCCCTGAGGGCCTGTGCCCTTTCTGCCTCCATGAACCTAGAAGGCCCCTGCTTCCATCCCTAATCCCTCAGTCAAGCAAACTTCTGATCATCTTTTGAGGCTCAAATCACGTGTCCCCTGCTTGGAGGTTTCCCTGGCCTCCCCAGAATCCACTTGAACGGCTGCTGTCATTGTTCACCCACTTGTCCCCAGCCACACTAGGGGTCCTCTTCAATATTCTATTTCCCCAGCACCAGCCTGGTACCCTGCACGCACAGTGGCACAATGTGTGTTGAATGAATAAGTGAACAACTGAAACATAAATGAACCCAGGTCTCCCAGCACCCATTGTCCTTCTACTTGGCCATGAGACCAGTCCTCTGATCCTAGTCCTAGAGCGCATTCAAATAAAGTCTTAAAATGCTGTTAAAGAAAAAACTCGATATTCCCTCACTCCCAACCTAAGTGCTCCCCAATTCCTTTTGACCTGCCCCATGTGGTTACTCTGCCACATTAGCCACACACCAGATGCTCAACAGCCACACGTGGCCAGTGGCTATCACACTGGACAGCACAGATACAGAACGTTTCCATCACTGCATGAAGTTCTGTTGGACAGCTCTACTCTAAAGGGCTTTACAAGTGGAAGACGCCATGGGAAGCCAGGGACAGTGGGGACAGAGGTGAGCACGCAGGCACTGGTGCAGGAGCAGTCACAGTCAGGCCCACAGAGAAGGTACTTAGACAAGAGCTTCTGTTTTACTTTGCTGTTCTACCTACTGCTTTATTTCCAGCTTGTGGTCCAAGTGATGAGCGTTGGGGTCTCTCTGGGCCAAGGAAGCATGAAAGCCAATTTCCTTGTTATGAAAAAGAAAGGGGTGGGGAGCAAGGAGGAGGATACTTGGTTAAAACATGCATTGGAAGAAAGCATTTTACCACCATTGAGATACATTTTTTGAAATCAGCAAGTTAATCCAAAATTATCTCTGAGGATTGGACTAGCTCTTCCTCCTGGGGACCTTTTAAGCCCAACCGCCCTGTGCACTCTGTTCAGAGGCTCAGCCAGCGCCTGCCTGAGCTTACAGCTGTATCACCCACAGAGAGACGGCCCCAGACGGCCACGCCCGTTCCCCGTTTGCTGAACGCTGCAGATTCCAGGACGACAACTTTACCAGGCCCCAAAGCGGGTCAATGTTGAGTCATAAACTCAGAGTTTTTGAGCTGGGGAATCCCAAATATCCAATAGTACGAGTACTTTCATCCTGAATATGAGGAAACCGAAGGCCACACAGGTTGACTAACTGGCCCAAGGTCACAGGGTTATCGGAAGCGCTAGATGCAGCACTCAGGTCTTCAGGCTCACAGGCTGTGCCCCTCCCACTGGAGCACAACTGACTCCTTTAGTATTTGGAGGCCGTGGCTCCCACAGTGGCCTGAGAAGGACTGCGGCCCATCTTGTGTTTTTTTCAGGCATTAACTCAACCACTTCTCTTACCACCTCACTCTCCCACCCTCTGTGCCATCTTTGACCTGATCACTAAGTCCCTGACATGCTTTATGACTACATGACAGGAAGGACACTAGGAACCATCCTGTCCATCAGCACAACATAGGGATGAGCCTCAGAACTTTGGTATTGGACTTTAACACAAAAATAAAAAGCTTATGGTAGGAAAAAAAAGCGCCTAAGGTTATCTAAAGACAATTCCTTTCACAGCCAATACCAGCCTAATCATATTAGGAAAAGGTACCCCAGGGAGGTAAGAACAGAGGCAATATCCCTCCAATAAGGACCAAGGGGATGCTGCACCAGGTTCAGGGCTGGGTGGAAGCAAACGAAGTATTATAATAAGGAAGGGCAACCGAGGTGTGTTCAAAGTCAAAGCTACCACCTGGAATTCTCCCTACTGCCTGTCCTATCATTCTGGCTTCTGTGCCTCGTCCCTGCCATATCACTACCGTTCTTGAAGATCTGTGGTGGAAAGAAAGGCTGCTGAATTTGGAATTACAACATCTGCGTTTGAATCCCAGTTCAGCCCTGTTAGTTGTGGACCACCGAGCAAAGTCACTTAACCTCTCCGAGGCTCTGTCCTCATTTGATAAAGTAGCTGTGTTACCTGCCTCCAGGTATGAGGCATCATATCATCACCATCCTCAGCATCATGATATTTACATGCCCGAAAGCTCTGCTAGGTCATACAACAGACAGTATCTCTTTAAGAAAATGAAACACACACACGACAAAGAGAAAATTAAGGACAATGACAATGTTAACCCTGCTGCAAAGATGCTGCATTTCATAAGCAGCTGAGCTAGTAGTTGTCGATGAACTGAATTTATCTTTCTACTAGTTGTTACGGGTTGATCTTGTTTGGTCTCCGCTAATTTTTTAACAGCCCACTGGGATCACCACGACCGCTCATTCCCTTGTCATCAGTGCAGCATAGACTTTAGAAAGGAAACGGTGTGATGGTGTGTGCTAACAAACCAAGAAGGAGAGCAGGAGGGGAGAGCACATGGAACTACTCCAACTGATCTTCCAAAGCAGGAGCTACCCATCAGCCCAATCTAAGGCAAGCCTAGCACAGAAACAAAATGTGGAACAGTTATTTCCAATACTAACAGTTCTGAGATACTAATACTGCTGAAAAATTATAACTGGGGCAATTTGACTCTACGTGCCAGGTATCTTGGCTATTTTGATGTTTCTTAGGGAATGGCTGAAATTAAAACTTCAATTAATTTTTTCTGTTTTTACCCATTCACCAATTTTTTTCCCTCAGATGATGGTATCTACTTACCTTCACAAGTTTATTTTAAAATGGCTGACCTTATTTGATGGGAAAAGGTGAAGAAATTTTGGTAATTTTCATTCTTTTCTTTTTGCTTAGCTATATGTTCTCATTTTTCTACAATGGTAAAAAAATGATTATGTGTTTAAACATGGTGAGCATAATTTTTAAATAAACGACTTACCTCAATAATTTTTATAATATCCCGGGGACCGATAATTTCAGGATCAAATTTAATGTGGGCTTTGCTAGTGGCGAGAGCCACTGAGGCATAGGTGATGCCGTTTGTCTTCGTGAGCTTGGACTCTATGTTGTGAACACAGGAAGCGCACGTCATCCCTCTGATCTGTAACACAAGATGACACAAATCCCACCAATGGAGCCTTGACAAGGGCAGATCAAAGGCACATCAGGGAGTTCCGTTGAAAACGCCTCTTCTCCTCCACAGCACGCTCCCAAGACTCTAGACCCCCACCTCCAACTCCAGGTGCAAGATCTCCACCCCCACCATCCCTCTGGGCTTCACAGACACAGACAGACATTCTTCTCCACTAGAGACAGGAGAAACAGCTCGTCACTAAACAGACGGCAGCAGGCCAAGGCTTGGCTTCCCTAAGCCAGCTCTACCCAGCTGTGTAGGTTATCTCACCAGCAGTGCTGGGGTGAGAATGTCTGCAGTTCTCTGCTGCCAAAGGGTGAGGCTGTGCACCACCACCAAGCCCTGAGAACGCCCACACTGTTCTGCATAATCCTGAGGTCCCTGGCCTCTGATCGGCAGCTGCTAATACCCTCCTACTGCAATGCTCTGGAGGCGCCAAGGCGACCACATCATTTCTTCATTATCTGCAGGAGGAAAGGATTTAGGAAGTGACTGAAGAGATGAAATGTGAGGTGGTCCCAAAGTAGGGACAGGATGTCGATAGGTGAAGGCAAGGGCAGCATGAGGTTCTGCAGAGAGAGATCAGCTCAGAAAAAGGCAAAAGACAGGACAGCACCAGGCATCCAGGCCACCATCAACAGCCTGGCTTGGCTGCGGCACAGGATGTGCGTGGGAGAGGAAGAGGAGGGAAGTTTGCAAAGTTGGTTGGGTCCACAGCATGAAGGCTTTTGCATACCCAGATAAAAACGTGTGCTAACCCAGACACTTTGCAGCCAGCCACTTCAGTGGTTAGCACTGCAATGACGATTGGAGCTGCGCTTTGAAATCTGCACCAGCAATGCAAGATTCGAATACCAAAGATGATGAGAGTCCCATCTGGAATTAGGGAGGAAGGAGAGAGGAGTGCCTCTATAATCACAACACGTTCACCTTGGCATAGAACCTAAGGAGAAAACGAGCGGCTTAACTGCTGGCAGGTAGCTGTGCAGACAATTGCCATGGTATTCTTAAACTCTCTATTTTTATAATAATAATAGGCACCACTTATGAGCATTTATGATGTGCCAGGCACCATCCTAGGCACTTCCATGCTCAGAACAACCCTATGACATAAGTCTTGGTAACTGTGGCACTGTGAGGCTTAGTAGCTTGCCCAAAGTCACACAGCCAGTGAGTGGTAAAGCTGGAGCAGGAGCCCAGAGAGTCTGTCTCCAGGGTCTGTGCAGTGTTACTGGGAGGGGAACAGGCTCAGCAAGGTGAAGGTGGCTAGTCCCTGCAGTGACAGAGGCAGAATTCAAGCCCAGTATAAACAGAGGTTTACTCTGCTTTTGCCATACCACCTTGTGTCTCTTGACATGACAAAAAGTATGACTGTGACTGCCATTCCTGTAATATATTAGGCAAACCAGGCAATTCACTCTCCTGAGTATCAGCGGCCAGCACTTCATAAAATGTTAATAAAATCTAGATATCTACATAAACGGTCTGTGAACATGTGATGATGACTATGGATACTGCTTAGCTAAAGAAAATACGCTGTAATAAAAACATTCTTTAAAAAATTTTTAAACCTTTCCCAGTAATATTCTTGATTAAGATTTTCCACAAGCAACCTGAGCCAGGTAAGTGACAACATCGCACCTGGAGGCTTGCAACAGGGACCTGGCCCTATCGCAGGGCTGCTCTGAGCAGTAACCCAGTGAGCACTGCACTTTGCCCCAACACACGGGGGGCCATCACAGCAAAAGTTTGCTCAACAAAGAACACCACTTACCAGGAGCTCAACGCGCAACCCATTTCCTCAACATTACTTCTTCAAATATTTACTTACCACTCATGGCAGTGACCAAACACATTAAGAAATTCAAAGACCTTTCTACCTTGGTAGAATAGCATTGCTCAATTCCATGTCGGTTTCTTCTAAGACTCCCTTTGTTTACACAAGAAGAACTTCGTACAGAAGTGCTTGCAAACACAGCAGATTCTAAGTACGAGCAGCCCCCAGGTTACAAACGAGATCTGTTCCTAAGTCTGTCTTGAAGTCATATTTGTAGGTAAGTCACAATAGGTGCATGTGGTTCTTAAGTAGCATCAGTTACTCAAATGTTTGTCTTAGTATATAGTATATATTTTACCTTTGTCTCAGCACTTGGAACCCATCAGCTGCTCCTTGGAAACCCTATGGGGAGGCTACTCTGTCCTATAGGGTTGCTATGAACGGCAACAGGTATGCATATAAAACACTTAAGAAACAGTACCATATACCATACCCATTGCCGTCGAGTCGATTCCAACTCATAGTAACCCCATAGGGCAGAGCGGAACTGCCCTGCAGGGTTTCCAAGAAGCGGCTGGTGGATTTGTACTGTCGACCTTTTGGTTAGCAGCTGAATGCTTTAACCACTGGACCACGAGGGCTCCTCCAATACACTCAAACACCTTAAACATAGTAATACAATAAAACAAAACAAAAAAGTCAAATCTGCTGCTGTCGAGTAGACTCCGCTCAGAGCAATCCTACAGGATAGAATAGAACCGCCTTGCAGGGTTTCCAAGGAGTGGCTCATGGATTCAAACTGCTAACCATTTGGTTAGGGGCTGAGCTCTTAACCACTGCACCACCAGGGCTCCAGGAACACAATATGTAATAATAAAAGTAACTACATATGGTATACTATACTGTACTGAAAAGAGAGAATGTGTATGCATGTAGGTACACAGTACTGTAAAAAAAAAAAACATTAAAGAAACAGTTCTTAAAACAGCTTAGACGGAAAAAAAAAAACCATGATTAAAAGTTAACCACTGTATTTAACTCAAATTTTTAATACAACAGGCTTTATGGCAGTCCCCTCTTAGGACTTGCTGTACTAGAAATACCTGTTGTTTGCAGTTATTTGCTGACATGGATAACAGCGGGTACACAAGGAACAATACCTCCCCTTCCCCCAAAACACACTGGGAACAGCAACCATTTTAGGCATTAGCCTCAGACTGAGTGTTGGGATACTTTGGTCACCAGTTACCTCCTAAGCACACGTATGCCTACCAACAATCCCTCTCCATTTTTTAGTGGCACCAGCTAACATGCTGACTCCCCTCTCCTGGTCTCAAGGTAACTCTAGGCATTCTAGCTTCCTTTAGGCATTATGCACTGCCATATTTGACCTCCCCCAAACCACCAAGCTCAAGACAGCCCACCATTTTTAATTCCTCTCTGTCTAATAGTCTTGGGACCTGCCATATGCCCTCAATGCATTCAGTAGCATCCACTCCTACGACTTTGGACATAACTGACCTTCCTTCATAAAATGAACAGGCCACTGTTGTTGGTGTCAAAGGAAAACAAAACAAAAAACCAACAACACCAAATAGGGTATATTCAAGATGGTAGAAATTTACTGATCACAACCAAGGTTGCCACCAGAAATTCATCTGCAAATTGTCAAAAGCCAGCAGCCCTCTAACCCAAAAGCTCTCCAACCCAGCTACTGTACTTACACTCAGCTCGATGTTGCCATCTGAACCTGTGTAGTCTTCCATTACTGCTGCTTGAAAGCCCAAGTTCTCGATGAGCTGAGCTATTTCAAATGGCTGGATGATTTCCGGATTATACTTGACCTCTGCCTTCCCGGCCATCAAGGCTACCAGCACAGAGAGAACACCTGAAAGCATGAGGTCACAGCTATCACACTCTATGCAAGCCCTCTGGGGTGGCATGCTTCATGGAATTTAACGAGGGAAAGTATCTCTCCTGGAAGCCTCTAGAACAGCGGTTCTGCAACTTGGCTGCACATTTGGATCACCTGGGGAGTTTCTGACAGTCAAAATGCCTGGATCTTAATGCAGACCAATTAGGTCAGACTCTCGCAGAGGGGGAGGCAGGCATCATTTTTTAAACCTCCTCAGGTGGTTCCCATGTGCAGCCAAGTTGGAGAGCTACTGTTCTAGAACAATGCTTCTTAGACTTTAACGGGCCTATGAACCACCTGGGGCTTTTGTTACACTACAGGCTTCAACTCGGCAGGTCTGGGTGGGGTCTAGCCACTCCCAGGTGATGTCGGTGCCACTGGTCCCGGGACTGCATTTTGAGTAGGGCTTCAGAAGACACTGATGGTCACACAAACATCAAAAGCAAGGGATGGGGAGGAAGGGGGAAAAGAGGACTCATGCTTAGAGGACACTGAGTTTCTGTCAGTGGTGGCAGAATAAACTAGAAATGGACAGTTGTAATGGTGGCACAACATGATGAATGTAACCAATCCCTGAATCATACACGTAAAAATCAGTGAATTGGCCAATGTTTTGTTATACATATTTTTACCACATTAAAAAAAAAAAAAAGCAAGGGATATTGTCTGCATCTATCAAATACTGCTACATCAAGGATATACTTACTTTTTCCTCCACTTTCATGAAAGGGAAAAATACAAAATTTTCAAAAATTGTTTTCCTTATTCTTTTTCCGTTTCTAATGACCTCAAGGAGTGAAAAAGAAACCCCACAAACTATCTTACTAACACTATTGGGCTAGTTTTTAAAAAAAAGCCCCATTCAAATAAAACGAATGACATGTTTGAGAAAAGACGCCATAAGGGAGATAAAGATGGACTGGAGCCAGCAACTGAAACATAGGTTAATTTCATGAGCAGCCAAACCATGGGCCACAAAGACACCTCGATAACACCTCAATATGAGAACGGTCATTCTAGAGCTGCAGGAAATGATAAAACATGGTGACAAGAGGTTAGAAAAGGTGTCATCCTAATCCGAGGTTGATTCCAAGGGCCAAGGAGTCAGAGCAAAAAGGAACCTGGAACCACTGAGGTGAGGAAGGACAGAAGCTGACCTAGGGGGCAAGGCAGCAGTGGTTAAGATATTTTACAAACAAAAAATTGGGACAGGATTTTTGTTGCACTTTTTGTTCAAGAGACAGTATTGGAAATGTGGTTTAAAGGAAAAAAACTGTGGCGTTTCTACAATACCTGATGGGCCACAGGGACAACAGGGCAGAATGTTGGAAACTGAAACTCCTTCACAAAATGCAGGCTATCTGTACAGCATAGTAAGGGGCTGATGGTACTGGAAGGGGAAAAACTGAATAAATACTAGGACAAATGAATTGAGGAATCTACCCATGGGATGTTCTATGACCTTTAAACTGGGTTTTCCATGGCTAGCTTACTCAGAGACACATTTTTTCTCAGATTAAATACCTCTTAGAGAACAGGATGCCAACTGCCCCAGAGCATCGGACAGACAACTACACTGTCATAAAATGAACTTGCTATCAGATTATCAGGGCTACTGATAAACATAGCCACTGGAGATTCTGAAGGGAGAACACAGATGCCCGTTTTGTGGATTCTGGTGTATGACAGCCTACAGCAGCATTCTAAGGTTAACTTGGACTGAGATCTCTCACCAGCTTCTTTCTGCAGATTCCTCTCTATGTTAGAAACACAGGATGCACAGGTCATGCCTGAGATCTGTAAAAAGCACTTCTGTGGCACCACTGTTCCGGAAGACTGCTGTGACACAGATGAGTGGCCAGGGTTGTGGCTTGGAGGGAGCCCCCTGGCGTGGAGAGCCGCTTCCTGTACAGACAGAGATATGCCACCTGTAGTCTGCACCCTGGAATTCGCAGAACCATGGCTTCCAACATGGCTGCTAGAAGAGTTTTCTAGGATAAAATGTCAAAAATAATTGAAATTAGAAGAACAAATAAATTTTTTTACAAAACAGACTCAACCCTCCAACATCTGCTTCATCCCTCCCCATTTTCCCAGTCCATTTTCTAAATCCACCTACCTTTCTATCCAAATGTCATTTCAGTAATATTCATGCTATTACAGATAACTCCACATCCCCCCTTACTAACCTGCCAATCTCTAACAATGAAGTACAGTCCAACCAACTTCTGGGCTTCTATAGGTTGCTAAAGAGAGTTAAAACAAATCAACAAAATCCCAAGCAAAAAAAAGATATGAACAGGCACTTCATTAAAAAAGACATTCAGGTTGCTAACAGATACATGAGGAAATGCTCAGGATCATTAGCCATTAGAAAATGCAAATCAAAACTACAATGAGATTTCATCTCACTCCAACAAAAAAAACAAGGCTGGCATAAATCCAAAAAACACAAAGTAATAAATGTTGGAGAGGATGTGGAAAGACTGGAACACTTACACACTGCCGCTGGGAATGTAAAATGGTACAACCACTTTGGAAATTGATTTGGCGCTTCCTTAAAAAGCTAGAAATAGAACTACCATACGACCCAGCAATCCCACTCCTTGGAATACATCCTAGAGAAATAAGAGCCTTTATACAAACAGATATATGCATACCCATGTTCACTGCACCACTGTTTACAATAGCAAAAAGATGGAAGCAACCAAGGTGCCCATCAACAGATGAACGGATAAACTATGGTATATTCACACAGTGGAATACTACGCATCGACAACGCATTTGACAACGTTATGAAAAACAGTACCCCAAACAGTGAGGAATCTGAAACATTTCATAACATGGAGGAACCTGGAAGGCATTATGCTGAGTGAAATTAGTCAGTTGCAAAAGGACAAATATTGCATAAGACCACTATTATAAGAACTCGAGAAATAGTTTAAACAGAGAAGAAAATATTCTTTGATAGTTACAAGAGGGGGAAGGAGGGAGAGGGGTTTTCACTAATTAGATAGTAGGTAAGAACTATTTTAGATGAAGGGAAAGACAACACACAATATAGAAGAGGTCAGCACAACTGGACTAAACTAAAAGCAAAGAAGTTTCCTGAATAAACTGAATGCTTCAAAGGCCAGTATAGCAGGGGCGGGGGCTTGGGGACCATGGTTTCAGGGGACATCTAAGCCAATTGGCATAATAAAATCTATCGAGAAATTATTCTGCATCCCACTTTGGAGAGTGGCATCTGGGGTCTTAAATGTCAGTAAGCGGCCATCTAAGATGCATCAATTGGTCTCAACCCACCTAGACCAAAAGACAATGAAGAAAACCAAAGACACAAGGTAATTATGAGCCCAAGAGACAGAAAAGGCCACAAAAACCAGAGACTACAGCAGCCTGAAATCACAAGAACTAGATGGTGCCCAGCTACAACTGATGACTGCCCTGACAGGAAATACAACAGAGAGTCCCTGAGGGAGCAGGAGAGCAGTGGGATGCAGTTCCCAAGTTCCTGCAGAAAGACCAGACTAATGGTTTGACTGAGACTAGAAGGACCTCAGTGGTCATGGTCCCCAGGCCTTCTACTGGCCCAAGACAGGAACCATTCCCAAAGCCAACTCTCCAGACAAGGACTGGTCTGGACAATGGGATAGAAAATCATAGTGGTGAAGAATGAGCTTCTTGGATCAAGCAGACACATAAGACTATGTTGGCATCTCCTATCTGAAGGGGAGATGAGAGGGCAGTGGGGGTCAGAGCTGGCAGAATGGACAGGAAAAGAGAGAGTGGAGGGAAGGAGTGTGCTGTCTCATTAGAGGGAAAGCAATTAGGAGTACATAGCAGGGTGTATATAAATTTTTGTATGAGAGACTGCCTTGATTTGTAAACTTTCACTTAAAGCACAATTAAAAAAAAAAAAAAAAACCCAAGCCAACCTATGCTATAGGGTCCTTTATCAAGCCATGCTAATACTAGTGGTGGGCATGTAAATGGATTCAAATTTCTGGAAGCCTATTTGACAACGTTATGAAAAACAGTACCCCAAACTGCTTGGCATGCAGTAGAGGCTCAATAAGCATTTGCTGATAAAATGAAATAAAGTAAAAATGTTTATACCCTCTGACTCAGCAATTATGCCCATCGATAACTTAAACCTAGGTAGAATAATTATGTGCCCGAAGTTTTAGCCTCAAAAGTGTCCATCAGTGCTATTTATAATCACATGTACACAAACAAGATGGGAACCGTGCAACAGGAGGCTCACTGAGCGAGTCACAGTGTATGCAGACTACAGGATGCTGTGCAGCCCCTAAGCACCCCGCTGCAGACATCTGCACGGACCTAGAGATACGACTATAATAAACTGTAGGGTGAAAAAAGGGTTTAAGACTATATATAATATAAACTTATATATTTGAAAAATTTTATATATGCTTTACAAAAAGTCTGGAAACCCATATACAAAAAATGTTAAACATGCATTATAAACAGTGGTAGAATTATAGGATATTTTGGGCTCTGTTTATCTAAAATTTATAATTTTTCTACAATGAACATGTATTACTTATGTTATTTTTAAATTAATCTTAATTCTAAACTGGTCTTCAATCTTACTCTTGCTATCATTTACACTTAGTATTTCCACTATCTTAGTCATCTAGTGCTGCTGTAACAGAAATACCACAGGTGGATGGCTTTAACAAAGAGAAGTTTATTTTCCCACAGAAAAGTAGACTAAAAGTCTAAATTCAGGGGTCAACTCCAGGGAAAGTCTTTCTCTCTCTGTTGGCCTTCTCATCAACGGTTCCCCGAACTAGGAGCTTCTTCACACAGGGACCCTGGGTCCAAAGGACATGCTCTGCTACCAGCATTTTTTTCTTGGTATGAGGTCCTGTCTCTCTGCTCGCTTACTCCTTTTATATCTTAAGGGATTGCCTCAAGACACAATCCAATCCTGTAGGTTTAGTCCTGCCTCACTAACACAACTGCCGCCCATCCTCCGTCATTAACATCATAGAGGCAGGATTTACAACATATAGGAAAATCACACAATACTGGGAATCATGGCCCAGCCAAATTGATACAAACATTTTCTGGGGGACATAATTCAATCCATGACATCCACTATTAATAATAATAACAATACCTTTTGTTGTTGCTATTATTATTATTACTATTATTATAACAACAAGAACCCAAAATGCAGCCTATAAAGCTCACCAGGCCTGGCTCCTGCCTGCCCTTAGCCCTGTCTCTGAGTACGGCCCCTCAGTGCCTCTCAGCCCCATCAGCCTCCTGCTGGGCCCTGAGCCTCTAAGCACAGCCCCTCAGGGCCTCTCAGCCCCCATCAGCCTCCTGCTAGCCACTTGAGCCTACCGTTCTGTTTCACCTCCACACCTTTTCCCTGCTCTTCCTCAGGTCTCTGCCTGACTGGCTCATTCTCATCATTCAGGCCCTGCTCAAAGGCACCTCCTCAGAAAGCCTTCCAGGACCACCCACCCTCCTAGGTCCCTGAACACCCACCCTCCTAGGTCCCTGACCACCCACCCTCCTAGTCCCTGGCCCTGCTTAAGTTTTCTCAGTATCGCTGACCACCTCCTGAAATTATATATTAACCCGTTTACCGGTTTTTGTTCTCTCCACCAGAATTCAGCTCCTGAGGGGGCAGGGGCCTCGAGTTGCACACCACTATGCTCACTCCTATAACAGAGCCCGGCACAGTGTAGGCCCTGTGTAAATCCTAGCTGAATGAATGAAGGATTTTACTGAGCATTTAAGTACCAGGCACTGCATTACATATTCGCTTATTTGATGCTCACAGCCTCTTTCTCTTATCTCTTATCCCCGTTTTGAAGATGAAGACAGCAAAGCTGAGAGCGTTCTACAACCTGCCCAACTCTCTGTGTTGGAATGCTAGTACTAAATTTCCAACTAAAAAAAACCAAGTCCACTGCCATCATTCCGACTCACAACGACCCTATAGGACAGAGTGGGACTGCCTCACAGAGTTTCAAAGGAGCACCTGGTGGATTCGAACTGCCAATCTTTTGATCAGCAGCCATAGCACTTAACCACTATGGCACCAGGGTTTCCATAAAATTCCAAATATACCCTTTACAATCTAAAGTCACCATCTTAAAAATCAAATGCAACATCTTCACAAACCCTGGCCTGAGCCATTTCTTTCTCCTGTTGCTGTTCCTAGCAGGTTTGCAATCTAAGCTGTCCCTTCTCTGTCCTTTGTTACTCACTGGAACACATACACCTAATCATTTGCCAAGCCCCTGCTCTGTCACCTCCCTAATTTCCTTGCTATCACTGTTCCACTGGCTCAGGTTGTGGCTTGCACCAGGTCACTGATGTAGTCTCCCAATTCCGTTCTGTCCCTTCTCAAGCATGTGGTGTTTAGTTCTAGAGGATGAAGAGTCTTTAAGCTTTGCTCGGACAGTGCGTGCACATACTCAGGGACATTCAGCAGTCTCCCACGGCTCTTCATGTCAAGGACAAATGCCTCACTTAGGATTCAAGACCCCCCGTGAGTTCCCAATTAATTCAACAAATATGTATTGACTGCCTATCATGTGTCTGGTTCAGTGGTAGAATATCACCTTTCATGTGGGAGACCCAGGTTCTTTTCCCGGCCGGTGCAGCCACTACCTGTAAGTGGAGGCTTAGGTGTTGCCATGATGCTGCACAGGTTTCAGTGGGGCTTCCAGAAAAGCACCGGCTAGGAAGAAAGGCCTGACATTCTACTGCTGAAAATCAGCCAATGAAAACCCTATGAATCACAACACCCTGATCCTCAACTGAACATGGAATTGGCGAGGAATGGAAACCCTGGTGGTGCAGTGGTTAAGTGCTATGGCTGCTAACCAAAAAGGCTAGCAGTTCAAATCCACCAGGCTCTCCTTGGGAACTCTATGTGGCAGTTCTACTCTGACCTATAGTATCGCTATGAGTCAGAATCAACCTGATGGCAACAGGTCTGGTTTTTTGGTTTAGGCAGCACTTTGTTCCATTGTGCATGGGGTCGCCATTGAGTCAGGAGCGGCTGAACAGCAGCTAACAACAACCACGTGTCTGGCACTCTGCTGGGCGGTGGGGATACAGCAGTAAACAAAAGAGAAAACCCCCTGCCCTACTGGGAGGAATCAGACAACATACAAATACACCAAACATGGAATGTCACTGGTGATAAGAGCTATGGAGGAAAACAAAACAGGGAAGATAGAAAAGAGCTGGAGGTGGGAGTGGGGGTGGGGAGGCTGTGGTACTAAATAGGGTGGGCAAGGCGGGCCGCACTGGCAAATGAGGGGGCAAGCCCTGCAGATTTGGGAGGGAAGAGCATTCCAGACAAAGGGGAGAGCAAGCCTGCACTGAATAACACCAAGGGATCAGAAAGGTCATGGGCTGGGGGAGGTGGCTTCTACACCACTGCAAGAGCTTTTCCTTCTAACAGTCAGGTGGGGAGGTCTGGGAGGTTTCTAGCAGAGTTAACAGGACCACTCTGAATGCTGGCTGGGATACGGACTGTAGGACTGAAAGGCAAGGAGCAAGGGAGGCCCGTCTGGAGGTTCTTCTAGGACTCAGGAGAGGGAGGATGGTGGCCTGAACCAGGGTAATGGTCTTTCTGATCATATCTCCCATTGCTGATGCTCTAAGCTCCATCCCAACCAGGCTGCTCCAAAACACACCCGGAGGTCCCCCGCCTTTAGGGCTTTGCTTGTGCCCCGTCTGGTATGAAGGTAGCTGAAGCCCTGGTGGCGCAGTGGTTAAGAACTTGGCTACTAATCAAGAGGTCAGCAGTTTGAACCCACCAGCTACTCCTTGGAAACCCTATGGGGCAGTTCTACTCTGTCCTACAGTGTCGCTGTGCATCAGAATTGACTTGACAGCAATGCATCTGGTTTTCTGGTTTATATTCATGTATGCATTCTCTCATTGACTCATTCCATCCTCTCATTCATTCATTTGAAAAATATCACATAAACCAGTATAGAGTTGTCTCCTAGGTGATAAAAAAAAAAAAAAAATTTTTTTTTTCTTTTTTTACCAGGTGGAAAATGTATTTTTAGTAATTCAGCTGACTAAAAGTCAATGCCTGCCACTTGCCTTTTTGGTCTGAGATGCATATCCCACCCTTCCTCTACTCCACTCTTCTACAGGGGACTGACTCATACAGACACTTGTCCCAGGCTCCCTTGTCAACTGGTTTCTGATTATGTCTGGCCCATGTGAGATAACGTGAAGGAAGTGGTAGGACAGAAAGGAGAAAAGCCAGGGGTTCCCCATCTCTCCTTGGTAGTCCAGTTCCTGCCCACAGCCTCCCCCTCTGAGGCCCTAGGGGTCCAGTCCCACCAGGCAGCCTTGGTCCCTGGGCTCTGGGCTCTGGTCCCAGAGTTTTGGAGAGTGCTGGCTTCCTAATGTTGTTAATCTCTTGGGTTTCCTCCCCCGTCCCTGCTTAGCTTTTCCTCTCTCTATTGCCTCTGTAATTAGTTCCTGAGATTAAATTCCCTCCATTGGGGTACCCTGTGACTATGCCTGTTACGGCCCTTTCTGTAGCATGTGAAACTCCTCTTCATTTCCTCCAAAAATCCTACTATGTGTTGTGTGCTTGTGACTCAGAGGAGAAACAAGCCACTTACGGTCTGAAGAACGTCCTCAAGGAGCTCCTTACTCAATACAGAATGACTGATCAAATAGAAATAATACGTTTTAGCATGTAAATGGCTATAAAAGACACATTAATGGTTTATTCTAAATTTGGGTTGTCAGAAATAGGAAACAAAGACAAACTTGATTTTCAAATAAACAATAAATAATTTTTTTAGTGTAAGTAGCCCTGGTGGTGCAGTGGTTAAGAGCTCAGCTGCTAACCAAAAGGTTGGTTGTTCGAACCTACCAGCTACTCTTTGGAATCCCTATGGGTCGCTATGAGTCAGAATCAACTCAACAGCAAAAGGAACAGGGAACAATGTCCCAAATATTGCATGGGACCTACTTACACAAAAATTATTTGTTGATCAGAAATTAAAATTTAACTCGGAATCCTGTATTTTCATTTGCTCAATATGGTATCCTAAATACCTCTTGGGCTAAATACAATTCTCGTAATTCTGACCAATAAAAGTCATTGTTCTTCTCTTGAGATTTACTGAGTCAAATCCAATTATTCTTTAATGTGTAGTTCAATGCATACTTGCAATTTTTCCCGCACTCTAGCCTCCCTTAAAGAGCTAGCTTGATACTGCATTCATTGTCTGAACTGCACTTTCTTTCTTCTGAGTACAGGATTCACTGTCCTTTTGTGTTTTCCTTATTGATTTTTGCTTTTTGAAAACTCCTTCCACAAACCTAATACACAAAACCAAGTAGAGAATGTAGCCAAGGCTGTCCACATGACACACACTTGCTTTAATGGCATATGCGAGTACAGAGGGAGAGAGAAAAGAATTTTCAAGAGACAACCTTAATTTCTGTGGCCATAGGGAGCTGGATGTGGGAAGCCAAAGGCCAAGTGGCCCAGAGCCCAGCAACCAGCTCCACGGCAGCACTGAGCTCCAGCCCAAGACTCACGAAGCTGTCCAAGTCCCAGCCCAGTCAACAGATCCATGCTCAAGGGCAGAGCCTGTATCTTGGGATCTTAACAGATAAAAGTAATTGTCCCTCTCAAAATAGAACTACTGCCCGGTATTCCCCTCTCCCTCCTTAACTTCAGTCTCTCTCTGAAATTCCCTCTGCCTATCTAGCCTCCTCAGCTAAGCTATGGGGTGGCCTCCACCTCCTCCCCATCTATGCAGGCTGGCTTCCCTCCAGCCTGGACCCAGACACTGCCAGCCTCCTGCCAGTAGTCAGTGTAAATGTCTATGGACTAGCAATGTCTGTAAATTGGACATTTTCAGGCCATGGCTTCCATGACCTCTGTGGCCCCTGGAGCCCCACCTCTGTTTCTAGGACTCTACCCTTCTCAGGTCCTCTGAGGTCTCCTGTCTGAAGACTCTCCTCCTCTATGTGCCACTTCCTTCCACACCAATGCCATCGAGATCTTCCCCTGCTCCCGCCATCTCTCACTCTTCCTGGGTCTCCTCCTCATCTCCCCAAAAAAAGGCTCTCCCTAAATGCTGGTGGCACTCAAATCTGCATTTCCAGCCCCACTCCCCTCCCCCCAATTCAGTTAGCATTTCAGTTAGGAGGCTCACCCCAAACAATCCCTTTCCTTCATGGCCCCTCCCCCACCTCACCAAACCAAAACAACCAAGCCACTTGCTGTTGAGTCAGGTCAGGCTCACGGGACCTCATATGTTGAGCTCCACAGTTTTAAATGGGTGTGGCCTCTTGGAAGTAGGTCACCAGGGCTTTCTTCTGAGGCACCACTGGGTGCATCTGCATTGCCAGTCTTTAGGTTCACAGTTGAGTGCCTAACTGTTTGCACAAGTCAGGTACTTCCCTATCTCTTACACACACACCCATAACCTGACACCATGCTTGGTGGATCTGACCTCTTGGACAGCTTTCAAATCCATCTCCTGCTCTCCAGGACCATGTCATTTCTCACCCAGCCTCCTAAGTGCCTCATGGCCCCTGATCCACACTGCAGCCCGACATCAGATTGGTCTTCTAAAATAGAATCTGATCTCATCCTTCTTCTGCTCAATATCCACCAATGGCTCCCCTCACCTTCACAACAAAGGCCAAATTCCTCAGCTTGGCACACAGGGCCCTGCAGCTGTGTCCCCCCAACTGCCCAGCCTCACTTCTCACCACCCCTCACTCAGCCCCCTCTCGGGACCCACAGCTTCCTCTTCTCCCACTGCAGCTTGTCCCACTGTATGGACTGCTTCCTCTGCTTCCAACACCCCACCCCTCCCTTTTTCTGCTCCTCACCTGGCCTGCTCCCACTCATCCCTCCAGGCGCAACTTTGGAGCTCCCTCCAGGGAAGCCCCTCACTGGGCTCACACAGGACCCCCTGCCTCCCTCTAGCACTGGATGCGTCCTGCTGCATTGGAACGGTCTACTCCTTCTTGGCCTCCACTCTGCTAGGGTGTAATTTCTCAGAAGAGGCCACGCCTTACTCATCAGTAGCTCCACAACTAGCACAGACCTGGCATGTGGCAGACTGCAAACGTGTGATAATGGTGTTGAACTTGGACAGTGCTCGTGGAAGGGAAGTGGAGGAGAAACATGAGTCAAGGGAATGGCCACTGCCTGGTTAACGAGAGAAGGGGGTGCAGGGATGGCCACCACCCTGGAAACCTGGCCTAGTGATGTGACATTGAGATATGAGGGCATCTTGCTTTGTCAAGACTATCATGCTTACCCACCCCCTTCTCTTACTGACCAAGGTGGGGAAGGGAAATCATCGTTAAATCCCTTGTATTTCCATTTTTAAGAGAATGGTGTCTAGGAGTGGAGACTAAGGTCCTGTTATAGTTTTTATTATCTTGTTTTGCTTAGCAGAGAAACCTTCAGAGACAGTGATGATTCCTTTGGTGAGTGAAGGGCCGGATGCGCCAACAGTACCCTTCAGAATACAGAATCAGAATGGTCTTTGGAAAAGAAGCCAAAAATCCAGGGAGCTCAGCTTTCCAGTCTCAGCAGCATGAGAGACAAAACCTACAAACTTGGAAATTCTATTTCCTCTATCCTAACAAACTTGTAAGAAAAATTTACAGAATTTTGCTGGCACTATCTACATTTAAGACAGTGAGTATGGCTCACCTCTCCCATCACCCATGCAGTGTTGTAAGACACAAAAAGAAAAGGCGATGACCCCAGGATACACCGCACATGCGGCAACTACGTACCAGAGATGATGCAAGCCTCAAATCCCATGTCTTCTACAGCAGCTCTGAGTTCTTCTGGGTTAATTAGAGCAGAGTTAAAGAGAATAGTTCCAGTCCCTTCAGTCAGAGAGACTGATATCTGCTGCACCCCTTCCCTCTGGGAGATGACGCCTTCAATGGACTGGACACAGGAAGCGCAGGTCATGCCAGCAATGGTGAGCACCACAGAACTGTGCACTCCATGTTTGTGGTTTCTCTGGGAGGAGTCACAGGAACGGAGTTCAGAAGGCCTGACATCTGGCAGGCACTCAGTCCCACTCGCTTCTGAACCATCAGGAAGCTGAACCTTAAAGTTCCCAGGTGGAAGAGCCTCAATGGCCTTCTGCAGGGACACTGGGGAGATGCGAGAAGGCTCAAACTGTACTTGGGCAGTTCTGTTCTCCAAGGACACTTGTATACTTCGAACCCCTGGGAGCTGGCCTATGTTTTCTTCAATACTGAGGACACAAGACTTACAGCGCATTCCATCCACTCGCAGTTGCAGGGTGACCTCGCGACTTTCTTGGTCCCCCAGGGCCTCAGAATTATTAAGACTCTGGTGAGCAGGAGTTGAAGGTCTCTTTGGATTAGTGCTTTGTAATCGTCCGATATCAATTGGCCCCAGGCTTAGGGGAGCCACTTTGTTCTTGACAGCAGCTTCAAACCCCATGTCATTGACATGGTCCCTGAGGTCTTCGGGTTGAATGAGATAAGGCTGATATGTGATGACTGCTTCCTGGTTGCCCAGTGAGACTCTGACTCGCACCACGCCCTGCAGTTTCCCAATCTTGCCTTCTATGGAGCTGACACAGGACTGGCAGGTCATGCCTTCCACCCGAAGCTTGACCACAGCCTCCCCGGAAGGCGAGGACCTGCAGGGCCAGGAAGCAGCCTTTCCTTCGGCGATGCTAGCCTCGAAGCCCATGTCCGCAATGTGGCGGCAGACCTGCTGCAGGCTCATGACCGATGGCACATGTGTCACAGTCGCGCTGCCCTGTTCCAAGGAGACCTTAATGCTCATGATGCCGTTCAAACTGGAAATCCTGCCCTCAATAGACTTGACACACGACTGGCCAGTCATGCCCAGAATGCTGACCGTGCCGGTGGCCATTTGAGAAGGAGGGGACGCACTGTCCAGACTGCCTTCGTAGCCAACATTGTCAAAGGCAAAATTCTGCTTCATTGCTGGTTCCCCGGCACGAGCATGTAAAGAGAGTCTAGATAAGATCTAAAAGGAAAAGAAATCACATTTTTTAGTCCTTAAAACTAAATATTTCCTGAAATATCCCAGCTTGTATGACACTGAGAAAACGGAAAACAATGCCACTGGTGTCAAAACATTCCAAGAGTACAAGAATATAAAATACAAAGGAAGAAAGCTATAAGACATCATTTATAAAATAAAAGGGATCAGATGGGTGCTTTTAGCTCTGACATTCTGTGATTCTGAACCTCTAAGTCAACTGTTTACCACCTTAATACAATGGTTTTAAGAAGACATGGAGGTTTCTGGAGGAAAGAAGGAAAGCACGGTGTGGCTTATATGCGTAGAGCATGGCAGGACAGGCCTACAGGAGCGGCAGAGAGGACAGCAGCCCACAATGGGAAGGCACAGGACAGATGTCCCAAAACAGCCTCCCTGCTCTCCTCCATTAACACCAGAAGCCTCCCAACAGGGCTTGGTCCTTTCAGATAAACGTGTGGAGGACCTGCTGAAATGCAAACCCCCAGAACAGGTAAGTGATACCTTAATTCTGCATCTCTTTCTAGGGTTGTCTGCCTCACTCTCTTAGCAGGGTTAAAAGTGCTTAACCACGGGTTTTGTGTTCAAAACACAGGAACCCCAGATCCCACGGGGTTGGAATCTGCAGGTGGACCACAATGCCTGTGAAAGAAGGTCTGGAAGTATGTTCCCCGGAGGAAGGGGAAATGAGGGCCGTTAAGAGGCAGGAGGGAAAGAGCTGGAAGGACAAGAAGTTGAGGTTAACAAGGAACTTCAAAGTTCTGCCTCGGGCTGAGTGCCATGTCTTTGGGATGGAATGAAACACTGCCCGGTCTTGCACCATCTTCATGATCCTTGCTATGCCTGAGTCCATTGCTGTGTCCACTGTGTATTTTGAGTGCCTTCCAACTTAGGGGACTTACCTTCCAGCACTATCTTGGCCAATATTTTGTTGTGATCCAAAGGTTTTCATTGGCTAATTTTCACAAGATCGCCAAGCCACCACCTGTCTGTCACTTTATGACACTGTGGTGGCTTGCATGTTGCTATGGTGCTGCAAGCTGTATCACCGGTACTTCAAAGACCAGCAGGGTCACACATGGTGGACAGGTTTCAGTGGACCTTCCAGAGTAAGACAGACAGACAGGATAGTGGTAGCCATTACCTAAAATTGAAAGCGCTTCACCAAATTAAATGGTTCTGGTGGCACAGTGGTTGAGAGCTATGGCTGCTAACCAAAAGGGTGGCAGTTCAAATCCACCAGCCATTCCTCGGAAGCTCTGTGGGGAAATTCCACTTGGTCCTACAGGATCACTATGAGTTCGAATCGATTTGACAGCAATGGGAATGGTTTTTTGCTTGTTTGTTTGTTTTCTCAATGCATCACAATACAGATGTTATTTCCTGTTTTTTTCACCTAATGATGCAGTCTCAGCCATTTTATCTATCAACACATGAAATTTTCTTTTCACAGGCTCCCTAACTTGCCACTCTCTTAGCTCGGTAAAGTTACTACACCAGTATTTTCTGTGATTCTGGAGTTTGAGAACAGGCCTTTTATACACCATATGACAAAAAGCATGTTTCTCTCTATTCAAGTACGATCCTACTTCTCTTCCGATAAGCCTCAATTACAAGAGATTGATCTTTTCCACATCCTTGTGCGTAAAACATAGATCTTTCTAGCTTGGCTTTTTGTACAGCTTACCAAGATACAACCTTATATAACTTTTAAAACACACTACGATGTTTGTGGAAACCCTGCTGGCGTAGTAGTTAAATGGTACAGCTGCTAACCAAAGGGCTGGCAGTTCGAATCCACCAGGCGCTCCTTGGAAACTCTAGGGGGCGGTTCTACTCTGTCCTATAGGGTTGCTGTAAGTCAGAATCGACTCGACAGCACTGGTTTGGTATGGCTTTTTTTGGATAATGTTTGTTTATATATCCATAAAGGAAATTGTAAGGTAGCTTGGGAATATTAATTATAAAAAAATGTTTTCTAAAATGTTTGTCGTAGCATTTCCTAAACAATGGAGAAAAAAGGAAATAATTAAGAAATTTATGAGACAGCAATTCAACAGATTACACTGAATTGAATAAAAATACTGAAATCATCTGCAGTATAAAAATGGACATGAAAATACATGATAAAGATGATATAGTATACCGGTGTGAAAAACATAGGTTATTCAATAAGTATTACTGGAGGCAGGGCCAAGATGGCTGAAAAGCCAGAAGCTTCCTGCAAACGCTCTTAAAACAAACACCCGAAAAAACAAGTGAAATGATTATATTTACAACAACCTGGAAACCCTGAACATCAAAGGCAAAGTCAGAAAACAGACTGAGCGGCAAGGGGAGAGAGATGCAGTTCAGAAGCAGAGAGGAGTTGCCGGAACTGAAACACCGGGATCCCTCAGACACCATTCCTGGGAGCGGCTGGGGTGGGCTGGTGGTAGCATTCACCCACAGTTTCCACAGGAAGAAGAAGCCAGCCGCACAGCCTACTCGCACCTATGGAACGAGAAAAGAACGGCACTCTCAGCAAAGGCTAAGTACTTGCGTATATTTTACTGCGCCCCCCGGCCCGTAGCCGGCTTCAGTGGCTGTTGATTTCCCTGGGCCTGAGATAGGCCCTGTTCAGCCCTGAAGACATGCTCCAGGCCTTGGAGAAGGAATAAATTCGCAATTGGGGGAATAGAAAATTTGCCAGATCCACTAACTGGGGGAGCTCAGGATAGAAGCGGCTTCTGACCAGGCATAAACGATCCGTGGACTTTGAATACCTTTCCCCACTGCATGGACCTGTGTAGGCCTATTTCAGGAGGATAGGCCCTTGTTGGCAGACTACAACTGTTTCAGCTGTGCAGTGGAGAGGTGGGTGTTTAATGTTTGATACTGCCTTGCCTATTAAACAGGGTCTGCACCTACCCACATCAGGGGCCTAAAGACTGGTGGCTCCACTCAGGTCACCCAGCCACCCACGACAGGGGTCCAAGCATAACTGATTCCTCCCAGTCCTTACAAACAAAAACACTGGGTGCCCACAGTCCATACACAGAACCCACTCACCTGTATGCTCTAGGGAAGAGGGAAGTGCTTTCCTCACGGACACTTTGGGGATGGTTCTCAGCCCCCTGCCTTGTTCAGAGCATGACTCCCTGTGGCAACCAGATACCAGCACCTACACCAATCACCTCTGCACTTCTAAGACTGAAGAACAATGCCTGTACCACACACTTGATGATCAGCTACCTGGACACCTAAGTGAAGTCATACAAGAGAAGTGAACAGACTCCTAGACTGATATACCTGATAATAGCTCTAGCCATCAGAGTTCCAAAGGCAAAAACAATCAAGCTAGCTCAATCAAGCAACCAATTTTGGCATGTCAAAATAAAGCAAACCAAGAAACTCTGATACAGTAGGCAAACATTAAATAAACTAATACAATACATTATAGATGGCTTGGACACAAGAGTCAATATCAAGTCACATAAAGAAACAGACCATGATCACCTCAACAAGCTCTCAAAACAAAGAATTAACGGATCTTCTGGATGAAGGTGCTCTCCTGGAATTTCTGGATGCAGAATTCAAAAGATTAATATACACAACAAGACATCAGGAACAAAATTAGGAACAAGATCAGGCAATACACAGAACAAGCCAAGCAACACACAAACAAAACACTTAAAGAAATTAAAAAGGTTATTTAAGAACATAGTGAAAATTTTAATAAGCTGCAAGAATCCAGAGAGACATCAATCAAAAATTCAGAAGATTAACAATAAAATTACAGAATTAGACCACTCGATTGAAAGTCAGAGGAGCAAAATTGAGCAAGTGGAGGGCAGAATTGGTGACCTTGAAGATAAAGCATGTTGCACCAATATATTTGAAGAAAAATCAGATAAAAGAATTTAAAAAAATGAAGAAACTTTAAGAATTATGTGGGACTATCAAGAGAAATAACCTACGAGTGACTGGAGTACCAGAAAAGGGAGGGATAACAGAAAATAGGGAGATAATTGTTAAAAGTTTGTGGGCAGAAAACTTCCCTCACATCGTGAAAGACGAGAAGCTATCTATCCAAGATGCTCACTGAACTCCACATAAGGTAGACGTCAAAAGAAAGTCACCAAGACATAGCATAATCAAACTTGTCAAAACCAAATATAAAGAGAGAATTTTAAAAGCAACTAGGGATAAACAAAAAGCCACCTACAACGGAGAGTCAATGAGAATAAGCTCAGACTACTCACCAGAAACCATGCAGGCAAGAAGGCAATGGGATGACTTACATAA
The DNA here is from genome assembly GCF_030014295.1 of Loxodonta africana. Classification (NCBI taxonomy): domain Eukaryota; kingdom Metazoa; phylum Chordata; class Mammalia; order Proboscidea; family Elephantidae; genus Loxodonta; species Loxodonta africana. The sequence goes on from NC_087358.1 coordinate 74,247,589, forward strand.
AGAATTGAAGGAAAAGAATTGCCAGCCAAGAATCATATATATAGCAAAACTTCCTATCAAATATGAAGGAGAAATTAGGTCATTTCCAGATAAACAGAAATTTAGAGAATTCGTAAAAACCAAGACAAAACTACAACAAATACTAAAGGGAGTTCTTTGGTTAGAAAATTAACAATATCAGGTACCAACCCAAGGTGAGAACAATCAGAGCAATCAGATGTTAACCCAGACGGGGAAATCACAAGAATAAATCAAGATAAAAAAACGCTCAAAACAGGGAAAAAACAATGTTATTATGTAAAAGAAGACAACATTAAAACAATAAAGAGGGACTAAGAAATGTAGTCACAGATCTTTCATATGGAGAGGAAGACAAGGCGACACAAAGAAATAAAAGTTAGGTTTAAATTTAGACAAATACCGGTAAATACTAAGGTAACCACAAAGGAGACAAACTATTCTACACATCAAAATACAGGAAAAAAACAGAGACACATTAGAAAAAAAATCAATAACAACGAATATGAGGAAAAGACAATAAAAACCCTAGTGCGAAAAGACAATAAATAAACTACTCAGCACAAAAAATTAAGCAGGAAAAAGAAATTGTCAACAACACACAACAAAAGACATCAATGGACTAAATGCACCAATAAAGAAATCAAGAGTGGCTGAATGGATTAAAAAACATGACCCGTCTACACGCTGCCTACAAGAGACACACCTTAGGCTTAGAGACACAAACAAACTAAAACTCAAACAATGGAAAAAAATATGTCAAGCAAAGAGCAATCAAAAAAGAGCAGGAGTGGCAATATTAATCTTAAATCTACCAAGACAAGGAAAAGGAAGGACACTATATAATGATTAAAGGGACAATATACCAGGAGGATATAACCATATGAAATATTTATGCACCCAATGACAGGAGTACAAGATACATAAAACAAACTCTGTTGGCAGCATTGAAAAGTAAGATAGACAGTTCCAAAATTATAGTAGGAGACTTAAACACACCACTTTCAGTGAAGGACAGAAGATCCAGAAAGAAGCTCAGTAAGACACAGAAGATCTAAATGCCACAATCAACCAACTTGACCTCATAGACATATACAGAACACTTCATTCAACATCAGTCAAGGATACTTTGCTTTCTAGTGTACATGGAACATTCTCTAGACTAGACCACATATTAGGTCATAAAGCAAGCCTCAGCAGAACCGAAAACATCAAAATAATACAAAGCATCTTCTCTGACCATAAGGCCACAGAAGTTGAAATGAATAACAGAATAAGCAGGAAAAAGAAATCTAACACTTCTAAACTAAACAAAACCCTGCTCAAAAAAGACTGCATTATACAAGACATTAAGGATGGAATAAAGAAATTGATAGAATTCAATGAGAATGAAAACAATTCCTATCAGAACCTTTGGGACACAGCAAAAGCGGTACTCAGGTCAATTTATATCAATAAATGCACACATACAAAAAGAAGAAAGGGCCCAAACCAAAGACTTATCCCCACAAGTTGAACAAATAGAGACCTACGGAAGAAATCCTCAGGCACCAGAAGAAAGCAAATAAGAAAAATTAGAGCAGAATTAAATGAAATAGAAAACAGAAAACAACTGAAAGAAATAACAAGACCAAAAGCTGGTTCTTTGAAAAAAAAAAAAACTAACAATATTGATAAACCATTGGCCAAACTGACAAAAGAAAAGCAGGGGAGGAAGCCAATAACCCAAATAAGAAATGAGATGGGCAATACCACAACAGACCCAACTGAAATTAAAAGAATCATATCAGATTACTTCAAAAAATTATACTGCAACAAATTTGAAAACCTCAAACAAATGGATGAATTCCTAGTAACACACTACCTAACTAAACTAACATAAACAGAGGTAGAACACCTAAACAGACCCATAACAAAAGATGAGATTGAAAAGGTAATCAAAAAACTCCCAACAAATAAAAGCCCTGGCCCAGATGGCTTCACTGCAGAGTTCTACCAAACTTTCAGAGAAGAGTTAACACCACTACTACTAAAGGTATTTCAGAGCCTAGAAAAGGCCAGAATACTACCAAACTCATTCTATGAAGCCAGAATATCCCTGATACCAAAACCAGGTAAAGACACCACAAGAAAAGGAAATTACTGACCTATAACCCTTATGAACTTAGATGCAAAAGTCCTCAACAAAATTCTAGCCAATAGAATTCAACAACATATCAAAAAAAAAATTCACCATGACCAAGTAGGATTCTTACCAGGTATGCAGGGATGGTTCAGCATTAGAAAAACAATGTAATCCATCATATAAATAAAACAAAAGACAAGAACCATATGATTTTATCAACTGACGCAGAAAAGGCATTTGACAAAGTTCAACACTCATTCATGATAAAAACTCTCAGCAAAATAGGAATAGAAGGAGAATTCATCAACATAACAAAGGGCATTTATACAAAGCCAACGGCCAACATCATCCTAAATGGAGAGAGTCTGAAAGCATTCCTCTTGAGAACAGGAACCAGCCAAGGATGCCTTTTATCACCGCTCTTATTGAACATTGCGCTGGAAGTCCTAGCCAGAGCAATTAGGCTAGATAAAGAAATAAAGGGCATCCAGATTGGCAAGGAAGAAGTAAAAGTATCTCTATTTGCAGATGACCTGATTTTAAACACATAAAACCCTAAAAAATCTTCAAGAAAACAACTGAAACTAATAGAAGAGTTCAGCAGAGTTTCTAGACACAAAATAAACATACAAAAATCAGTTAGATTCCTCTACAGCGACAAAAAGAACATCGAAGAGGAAATCACCAAATCAATACCATTTACAGTAGCCCCCAAGAAGATAAAATACTTAGGAATAAATCTTACCAGAGATGTAAAAGACTTATACAAAGAAACCCACAAAACACTTCTCTAAGGAACCACAAGAGACCTACATAGGTGGAAAAACATACCTTGCTCATGGATAGGAAGACTTAACATTGTAAAAATGTCTATTCTACCAAAAGTCATCTATAGATACAATGCAATTCCCAACCAAATTCCAATGACATTTTTTAATGAGATGGAGAAACAAATCACCAACTTCATATGGAAGGGCAAGAGGCCCCAGATAAGTAAGGCCCTACTGAAAAAGAAGAACAAAGTGGGAGGACTTACTCTGCCTGATTTTAGAACCTATTATACAACCACAGTAGTCAAAACAGCCTGGTACTGGTACAACAGATACATAGACCAATGGAACAGAATCGAGAATCCAGACATAAATCCATCCACATATGAGCAGTGGATATTTGAAAAAGGCCCAAGATCAGTCAAATGGGGAAAAGACAGTCTTTTTAACAAATAGTCCTGGCATAACTAGATATCCATCTGCAAAAAAATGAAACAAGACTCATACATCACACCATGCACAAAAATGAACTCAAAATGAATCAAAGAACTAAATATAAAATCTAAAACGATAAAGATCATGGAAAAAAAAAATAGGGACAACGTTAGGAACCCTAATACATGTCATAAACAGAGCACAAGGCATTATGAACAATGCAGAAGAGAAACTAGATAACTGGGAGCTCCTAAAAATCAAACACCTACACTCATCCAAAGACTTCTCCAAAACAGTAAAAGGATTATTTACAGACTGGGCAAAAATTTTTAGCTATGATATTTCTAATCAGCGTCGGATCTCTAAAATCTACATGAAACTACAAAAACTCAACTACGAAAAGACAAATAACCCAATTAAAAAATGGGCAAAAGATATACACAGGCACTTCACTAAAAAAGACATTCAGGCAGCTAACAGATACATGAGGAAATGCTCACCATCCTTAGCCATTAAAAAAAAAAAAAATTAGAGGAATGCAAATCAAAACTACAGTGAGATTCCATCTCACTCCCACAAGGCTGGCATTAATCCAAAAAACACATAATAATAAATGCTGGAGAGGCTGTGGAGAGACTGGAACACTTATACACTGCTGGTGGGGATTAAAATGGTACAACCAGTTTGGAAACCGATTTAGTGCTTCCTTAAAAACCTAGAAATAGAACTAACATATGATCCAGCAATCCCACTCCTTGGAATATATCCTAGAGAAATAAGAGCCTTTACATGAACAGATATATGCATACTCATGTTCATTGCAGCACTGTTTACAATAGCAAAAAGATGGAAGCAACCAAGGTGTCCATCAACAGATGAATGATAAAGAAATTATGGTATATTCACACAACGGAAAACTACGCGTCGATAAAGTACAGTGATGAAGCTGCGGAACATTTCACAACACGGAAGAATCTGGAAGGCATTATGCTGAGTGAAATCAGTTTCAAAAGGACAAATAGTGTATAAGACCACTATTATAATAACTTGAGAAATAGTTTAAACAGAGAAGAATATATTCTTTGATGGTTATGAGACGGGCGATGAAGGGAAGAAGGGGGAGAGGTATTCACTAGTTAGATAGTAGATAAGAACTACTTTAGGTGAAGGGAAAGACAACACACAACACAGCATAACCAGACTGAACCAGAAGCAAAGAAATTTCCTGAATAAACTGAATGCTTTGAAGGCCAGCGTAGCAGGGGCAGAGATTTGGGACCATGGTTTCAGGGGACATCTAAGTTAATTGTCATAAGAAAATCTATTAAGAAACCATTCTGCATCCCACTTTGGAGAGTGGCGTCTGGGGTCTTAAATGCTAGGAAGCAGCCATGTAAGATGCATCAATTGGTCTCAACCCACCTGGACCAAAGGAGAATGAAGAACAACAAAGACACAAGGTAATTATAAGCCCAAGAGACAGAAAGGGCCGTATAAACCAGAGACTACATCAGCCTGAGACCACAAGAACTAGATGGTGCCCAGCTACAACTGATGGCTGCCTTGACAGTAAACCCAACAAAGAGCCCCTGACGGAGCAGGAGAGCAATGGGATGCAGATTCCAAATTCTCGTAAAAAGACCAGACTTAATGGTGTGACTGAGAGTAGAAGGACCTTGGAGGTCATGGTCCCCAGACCTTTTGCTAGCCCAAGACAGGAACCATTCCTAAAAGCAACGCTTCAGACAGGGATTGGAATGGGGAATGGGACAGAAAATGATGCTGGTGAAAAATGAGCTTCTTGGATCAAACAGGCACATGAGACTATGTTGGCATCTCCTATCTTGAGGGGACATGAGAGGGCAGAGGGAGTCAGAAGCTGGCAGAATGCACACGAAAAGAGTGGAGGGAAGGCATGTGTTGTCTCATTAGGGGGACAGCAATTAGAAGAATATAGCAAGGTGTATATAAATTTTTGTAGGAGAGACTTACTTGATTTGTAAACTTTCACTTTAAGCACAAAATTTTTTAAAAAAAGTATTAATGGACAAGTGGGTAGCCACCTGGGAAACCTATGTGAAAAAAAATATAAAGTTGGAACTTATATATCAAAAGACATTTCATACCGACCAAAGATTAAGATGTGAAAAATGAAATCATGAAAACATAGGAGAATGTCCACTATAATCTCAGAGTGAGGAAGTCTTAAATATGACCCAAAGAAAAAATCAAAAAACAGTAACAGCAATAACAAAAAATCCTGAGGCTACATAATAAAAGATCATGTAATAGTATTCAGCACTTCAAAAGAATGAGACAGCTCTATATGTCCTGAAGTGGATTGATACCTAATACATTGTTCAATAAAAGGCACAAAATATATAATGTATATAGTATGTGCCTCACTTATCTATTAGTGCATGTTGCTATGTGCTGTCAAGTCAATTCTGACTCATAGTGAACCCACAGGACAGAGTAGAACTGCCCCTATGCATGGGGTTTCCTAGGCTATAATCTTTACGGGAGCAGATCTTCAGGTGTTGTAGTCAGGATTAATTATTTGTTTAACTGAAAAGGAATCAAGGATAAAGGAAAAATTTGGAAAATATTCAAAGTCATTCATTTCAATAGAGTATTCTTATAGTAAGACATAACCCATCAACCATCTAGTCTGTTGGAAAAGGAAATCACTAATGATTTACTACCTAACTTATTTTTGTTGGTCCTAGCTCTAGCTACAGGCTCATCAAACCTGAAGCCACAATACTGGCTCTTAATTCTTTGATTGTTCATTCTGTGTTCCTACCAAAAAGGTTTGCAGAAGTATTGAAAGCTATTTGTTTGTATCAAACAATACTCAAGAGCTCCCTCTTCTATCCAAGCAGGATTCTAAGACTAACAGTTATGAAAGACAAATCTTTGCAAAATACACAACTGTATGAAACACTACAGTATCTGGGGTAAAACCTCTTAACAGTCTGAATTTAGCAGTATATTAATGGGTTTTTTAAAAGAGGATTATACACCATGACCAAGTGGGATTATCCCAGGAATGCAAGCATGGCTCAACATAAGAAAATCAATCAATTTAATAAACTGCAATGAGATAAAGAACTCAGTCAATCGCTGAATGGAATAAGAAACTGACAGAGGACAGACAGCGAGAAGAGATATGTGCAGAGGTCCGCTATCAGGTAATGCAGCAAGGATTTGCCATCTTGGACTCCTTTTGGAGATCGGCGGACAGGGAGCATGGGAAAGTAGCTTCACATAGTTCCCAGCAGCAGACAGAGCACCTGGTAACCAGCGATACACATTTTCCCACGCCCCATCCTCTCCCCACTGTTCTACGTCCATGCTTCCTGACTGGCAGCAGTGGCTTGGCCAGCCGAGAAATGCAGTGTCCATGCTGCTTGGATCTGCCCCAACCACATCTAATATCGGCAAAAAGGGAGTCTGGGAAAACAACTTCATGAAGTTCACAGCAGGAGACAGGGTACCCTGTAACCAGCAATATATGCTTTCCTAACCCCCCACTTATCCCACCCCCCTTCAGCCTCATCTACTTCCCACCAGCCACAGCCTCTTAGCTGGGAGGCAACTGCTTCAGCCATGGGCGACTTGGATTGGCACTGTGCACAATGCCAATTCCCTGACTCATATTGCTTTTTTCCGTTTCTTTTGGTTTCTTCATGCCTCCCACCAGCTCCCCCTCCATTCTCTCGAACACCTGGCTCCATGTGCCAAATCTGCTTCTTTAAAGGCTGTGAAGCCCCACTCGACTGGGGTACCACTCCCCCGGACTGCAACACCACACTGGTGGGATCACTGAGGCCTTTTTTTTTTTGCCTTGTTTTGCTTTGTTCTTTTCTGTTTTGTTTGTTTGTTTTCTTTTTACAGCTTGGGAGCCCCTTCTAGCTGGGCTGCACTGTATGGCTTAGGAGCCACTTCTCCACTCTTTTTTCCTTTGTGTCTTTCTTCATTTCTCAGTTCTCATCTGTCTATACTTATGTGCTTTTCCTGTCTCCTGAATAACTGGTTCTGTGTGACATCTAAGCCCCCTCTAGCCAGGCTATACTATGCAACCTGGGAGCCACTTCCCTTGTCTTCGTGGCCACACCAGTGGGACCCCGGGGGCTTTCTTTTCCAAATTTTTATCTAGTAATTTTTTTTTCTTTTTCCATTTTGCTTTTCTCCATTTCTCGGTTTCTCATGTCTCCATTTCAATGGCAAGCTCCCTTGTTTGTTTTTGGCTCCTGTTCCTTTTTCCTCTTTCCCATACCCATATTAGCTCCACACATCACAATCTCACCCCTCTTTCCTGCCTACCTCCACTGTGCGCTAACATCACATCCGCGAGCATCACAGGCACGGACTACTGGAACTTGCCCGGTACTAATTCTGGGTCTGCCCTGTCGGCCCTAATACATGCCACAAACAACCTATCCCAGCCCCTCCCCTTCAGCTGGACCTGCCCTTCTACACCACAGCTGAATGAATGACCCTATCCATTGGACACACAGGTTAAAGGTATCGTGATTACAGACAAGCAAACAACAAAGAATGCACAGCCTGCCTGCTCAGACATAACCAAATAAAACAAAAAAGTCGGACAAAACAAACAAATCTACAATCAGAAAAGGAAGAAAATACCTACTGAATGTCCTGAAGACAGGAGACAATATCAAAACATATTAAAAAAAAAAAAAACGGCTATATGGTTCCAGTAGGCATCCAAAATAAAACAACAGATGACTTTCCAGTATAAAAAAAGGCACTAGAACTACCTGATACAGAATTCAAACCTCTAATATTCAGAGCTATACAAGACTTGAAGCAAAAAGAAGACAAAAATGATGAAAAACAGACATTTTTTGAAAAGGCAGGCAAACTCATGAAAAATACAGACAGAAAAAAAAGGAATTCAGGAAAATAATACACGAAAAAAATGCCAAAATAAATTCATAACTAGAAATCATACAAAAACAACAATTAGAAATCCAAAAGGTAAACAACGAGATTACAAAAACAGACAGCGTCAAAGGGCTGAGGAGCAGGTATGAAATGCTGGAAGACAGGATCAGTGAAATTGAAGACAAATACTTTGATAAAACTCTGAGGAAAAATCAGAAAAAAGAATGAAGAAAAATGAATAAACTCTAAGAATTATGTGGGATACAAACAAAGCAAAAATTTGCAAGTTATCAGAGTTTGAGAAAAAGGGGAGAAAATGGAAAACACAGAGAAGATCATTGAAGAATTGCTGACAGAAAGCTTCCCTAATATCACGAATGACGAAAAGCTAACCATCCAAGAAAATCAACAAACCCCATATAGTACAGATCTCAAAAGAAACTCACCAAGGCACACCATAATCACACTCGCTAAAACCAAAGACAAAGAAAAAATCCTAAGAGGAGCTGGAGAAAAACAAAGAGTCACATACACAGAAGAAACAATAAGACTAAGCTCTAATTATTCAACAGAAACCATGCAGGCAACAAGGCAAATGGGATAACATATACAAAACCTTAAAAGAAAAAAAAACTGCCAACAAAGAATAACATATCCTGCCAAACTTTCATTCAAATATGATGGTGAAATTATCCACATAAACAGAAATTAAGGGACTATGTAAAAACCAAACCAAACTTTCAAGAATTATTATAGGGAGTCCTTTAGTCTGGGAACAAACAACATCAGACCACAGCCTCAATTTAGGACTCAAGATTGTACCAGCCAGATACCAACCTAAGAAATGAACTCTCAAGGATTTTCCAAAACCAAAAGAATTACAACAGGCAACCAGAGAGGTTAATCTCTAAATGATTATAACATCAGAACAATAAAATAGGGAATAAACACTGTAGATATAGAACTTTCTAATAGAGAGGAAGGCAAGGTGATACCAAGTAATAATAGACTGGTTCAAATCTAGGAAAACAGTGGTAAATTTCAAGGTAAACACAAAGAAAGTTAACAAACCTACTCATCAAAATAAAGAAGAAAAACATAAAGTCTCAATAAAAACAAAATGTATAAAAACAAAAGAAATGAAAAATAAATCCACAACCAAAAGGAACTCAGCACAGGAGAGTAAGAGGAACTAAGAAAATGTTAGCACCACAAAAAAAAAGCACTACAAAAAAAGCACTACAAAATGTTACCAATAAATTTTCACTTATCAATAATTACACTGAATGTAAACGGCCTAAACGCACACATAAGGAGACACAGTGACACAATGGATTAAAAAAACAGGATCTATCAATATGCTGTCTACAAGAGACACACCTTTGAAACAAAGATGAAAACTTATTAAATATCAAAGGATGGAAAAAGATGTATCCAATAACTGCCAAAAAGAGAAGTGGCAATACTAATCCCAGATAAAAGACTTTAAAACAAAATTCACCATACAAGACAAAGAAGGGCACTACATAATGAGTAAAGGGATGATCTATCATGAACACTTAACCATACTAAACATCTATGCACCCAGTAACAGGGCTCCAAAATACATAAAACAAACTCTAACAGCACTGAAAAGAGAAATTGACAGTTTCACAATAATAATTGGAGGCTTCAACACACCACTCTCCGTAAAGGACAGAACATCTAGAAAGAAACTTAACAAAGACACAAAAGAAGAGCTAAAGAGCACAGTCACCCACCTTGACCTCACAGACATATATACAACACTCAACCCAACAGCTGCAAAGTACATTCTTTTCCAATGCACATAGAACCTTCTCCAGAACAGACTACATCTTAGGCCACAGAGCAACCCTCAACAAGATCCACAACACTGAAATAACAAAAAGTATCTTCTCTGACCACAACGGAATCAAAGTAGAAATTAACAACAGGAAGAGTAAGGAAAAAAAATCACTTACATGGAAACTGAGTAACACCCTGCTGAAAAACCACTGGGTGACAGAAGAAATCACAGACGGAATAAAATTTTCTAGAATCAAACGAGAAAGAAAACACATCATACCAAAACCTTTGGAACACAGCAAAGGCAGTGCTCAGAGGCCAATTTATAGCAACAGATGCACAAAATCAAAACCTTAGCTACACAACTTGAACAAACAGAAAGAGAACAGAAAAAGTCCCACAGCCACCAGAAGAAAGGAAATTAATAAAGATCAGAGCAGAAAAAAAAATAGACAATACAGAAACAATAGAAAGAATCAACAAAACCAAAAGTTGGTTCTTTGAAAAGATCACCAAAATTGACAAACCACTGGCCAAAATGACAAAAGAAAAACAGGAAAGGACAAAAATAACCCAAACAGAAATGAAATGGTAGACATTACAACAGACTCAACTGAAATAAAAAAAGATCATAAGAGAGTATTATGAAAAACAATACTCCAACAAATTTGAAAACCTAGAGGAAATGGACAACTTTCTAGAAGCACACTACCTACACAAACTAACACAAAATGATGCTGAAAATCTTAACAGACCCATAACAAGAGAAGAGATTGAAAGTGTAATTAAAAAAAAAACCCTGGCCCAGATGGCTTCACTGGAGAACTCTACTAAACATTCAGAGAAGACATTACACCAGTATTACTCAAATATTTCAGAACATTAAAAAAAGAAGGGATATTTGCAAATTCATTCTATGAAGCCAGCATAACCCTGATACCAAAACCAGGCAAAGACACCACAAAAAAAGAAAATCACAGACCAATATCTCTCATGAATATAGATGCAAAAATTCTCAACAAAATTCTAGCCAATAGAATTCAGCATCATATAAAGAAAATAATACACCATGACCAAGTAGGATTCATACCAGGTATGCAAGGATGATTCGACATTAGAAAATCAATCAACATAAACCAATACATAAATAAAAGGAAAGAAAAGAATCACATGATCATCTCAATTGATGTGGAAAAGGCATTCAACAAAGTCCAACACCCATTCCTGATAAAAATTCTCAATAAAATAGGTATATCAGGAGGGAATTTCTAAACATGATAAAGGGCATCCATGCAAAAACCAACAGCCAACATCCTTCTAAAAGGGGAGAGGCTGAAAACATTCCCCTTGAGAACAGGAACAAGACAAGGATGCCCTTTATCACACTGTGATAACACTGTGTTGGAAGTCCTAGCTACAGCAGTAAGGCAAGAAAAAGAAATAAAGGGCGTCTAAATTGGTAAGGAACAAGTTAAACTGTCCCTATTTGCAGATGATATGATAATATACATAGAAAACTCGAAAGACTCCATGAGAAAACTACTGGGACTAATAGATTCAGCAGGATAGAAGGATACAAGATAATTCACACAGCTGGATTCCTATGCACCAATAAAGAGAACAATGAAAAGAAAATCAGGAAAACAATGCCATGTAAAATTGCCCATAAAAAATAAAATACTTGGGAATAAACGTAAAAGACCTATACAAAAAAAACCACAAAACACTACTGCGAGAAACCAAAAGACATCTACATAAGTGGAAAAACATACTATCCTCATGGACAGGTAGACTCAACATTGTGAAAATGACAATTCTACCCAAAGCAATTTACAAATACAACGCAATCCCAATCCAAATACCAACAACATTCTTTAAAGAGTTGGAAAAACTTATCAGTAACTTTATATGGAAAGGGAAGAAGCCCCGGATAAGTACAGCACTGTTGAAGAAGAATAAAGCAGGAGGACTACCTGACCTCAGAACCTACCACACAGCTACAGTAGTCAAAACAGCCTGGTACAGGTACATCGACAATTATGTTAGCCAATGAAGCAGAATTGAGAACCAAGAAGTAAATCCATCCACCAATGGTCACCATCAAAAATGGGAAGTCCATCAAATGGGAAAAGACAGTCTTTTTAAGAAATGGTGCTTGCAAAACTGGATGTTCATCTGCAAAAAAATGAAACAGAACCCATACCTCACACTATATACAAAAACTAATTCAAAATGGATCAAAGACCTAAATGTAAAGCCCAAAATTATGAAGATCATAGAAGAAAAAATGGGATCAACACTAGAGGCCCGAATACATGGCATTAACAGGATTCAAACCACGAACAACACACAAGAAGATAAGCTAGATAACTGGGATCTTCTAAAAGTTAAACACTTATGCTCAACAAAAGAGTAAAAAGAGAACCTATAGACCAGGAAAAATTTTTGGCTGTGACAAATCCGACAAAAGGTCTATCTCTAAAATCTACCAAAAAAATCCAACACCCCTACAACAAAAAGACAAATAATTCAATTAAAAAATGGGCAAAGGCATCCCACTTTGAAGAGTGGTGCCTGGAGTCTTAAACACTAGCAAGCAGCCATCTAGGATGCATCAATTGGTCTCAACCCACCTGGACCAAAGGAGAATGAAGAACACCAAGGATACAAGGTGATTATGAGCCCAAAAGATAGAAAGGGCCACGTGAACCAGAGACTACAACTTCCTGAGACCAGAAGAATTAGATGGTGTCTGGCTACAACCGTTGACTACCCTGACCAGGAACACAACAGAGAACCCCTGAGGGAGCAGGAGAGCAGTGGCATGCAGACCCCAAAATTCTCATAACACCAGACTTAATGGTCTGACTGAGACTAGAAGGACCCTAGTGGTCATGGCCCCCAGACCTTCTGTTGCCCCAGGACAGGAACCATTTCCGAAGCCAACTCTTCAGACATGGATTGGACTGGACAATGGGTTGGAGAGGGATGCAGGTGAGGAGTGAGCTTCTTGGATCAGGTGGACACTTGAGACTATGTTGGCATCTCCTGCCTAGAGGGGAGATGAGAGGGTGGAGGGGGTTAGAAGCTGGCGAAAAGGACACGAAAAGAGAGAGTGGAGGGAGAGGACAGGCTGTCTCATTAGGGGGAGAGTAATGGGGAGTGTGTAGCAAAGTGTGTATGGGTTTTTGGGTGAGAGACTGACTTGATTTGTAAACTTTCACTTAAAGCACAATAAAAATTATTTAAAAAAAACACATAAACAAGTAAAAAAAATGGGCAAAGGCAATGAACAGACACTTCACCAAAGAAGATATTCAAGCAGCCAACACACACATGAGGAAATGCTTGAGATCACTAGCCATTAGAGAAATGGAAATCAAAACCACAATGAGATACCATCTCACTCCAGCATTACTGGCACAAATCAAAAAAATAGGAAATAAATGTTGGAGAGGCTGCCGGGAGATCGGAACTCTTACGCACTGCTGGTGGGAATGCAAAATGATACAACCATTTTGGAAAATGATATTGCACTTCCTTAGAAAGCTAGGAAGAGATATGCCATATGAAAACAACAAACAAAGCACAGACTGCCTGCTCAGGCATAACCAAAGAAAACAAAAAAGTAGGAAAAAACAAACAAATCTACAATCAAGAAATGAGGAAAATAACCACTGAATGTTCCAAAGACAGCAGACAATGTCAAAACACATAAAAAACAGGACAGGATGGGTCCAGTAGGCATTCAAAATAAAACACCAGATGACCTTCTGGTAGAAGAAAAGGCACCAGAACTACCTAACAGGGAACTCAAGTCTCTAATATTCAGAGCAATCCAAGAGTTGCACCAAAAAGCAGACAAAAATGAGGAAAAAATAGACAAATTCATGGAAAATGGAACAGTTCAGGGAATACAGGAACAAAATGCTAACATAAATTTACAACTAGAAATCATACAAAAACAACAATTAGAAATCCAAAAGATAAAAAACAAGATTTCAGAAATGGACAGTCTCACAGAAGGGCTGAGGAGCAGGTTGAAATGATGGAAGATAGAACCAGCGAGATTGAAGACAAACATTTGGATACAACTCTGTTTGAAGAAAAATCAGAAAAATGAAGAAACCGTGAGAATTATGTGGGATACAATCAAAAGCAAAAATCTGCGAGTGATCAGAGTGCCAGAACAGGAAGAGAAAACGGAAAAAACAGAGAGGATCATTGAAGAACTGCTGACAGAAAACTTCCCTAATATTATTAATAATAAAAAGCTGATCACCCAAGAAGCTCAATGAACCCCATTAAGATAGACCCCAAAAGAAAAACATCAAGGCATATCATAATCACACTTGCTAAAACCAAAGACAAAAAATCCTGCAAGCAGCTCAAGAAAAACAAAAAGTCACATATAGAGGAGAAACAATAAGACTAAGCTCTGATTATTTGGAAGAAACCATGCAGGCAAGAAGGCAATGGGATGACATACATAAAACCTTGCAAAAAAAAAAAACTGCCAACCAAGAATAAATATACCCTGCAAAACTTTTGTTCAGATATGATGGTGAAATCAGTACACTTTCAGATAAACAGAAATTAAGAGAATATGTAAAAACCAAACCAAACTTAAAAGAATTATTAAAAGGAGTTCTTCGATTTGAGAACAAACGTCAGACCAAAGCCTGAATCTAGGACACGAGATTGTGCCAGCCAGATACCAACCTAGGAAATGAACTCTCAAAGCACTATCCAAAACCAAAACAATTGCAACAGGGAACCAGAAAGCTTAATCTGTAAATGACAACATCAGAACAATAAAAAAAAAAAAAAAAAAAAGAGGGAATAAATGGTATAGGTATAGAGCTCTCTAATGGAGAGGAAGGCGAGGTGATACCAAGTAATAATAGACTGGTTTAAACCTAGGAAGATAAGGGTAAATTTCAAGGTAACCGCAAAGAAAGCTAACAAACCTACCCAACAAAATAAAGAAAAACATAAAGTCTCAATAAAAACAAAATCCACAACAACAAAAGAAATGAAAAAGAAATGCACAACCAAAAGGAACTCAGCACAGGATATTATGTTGAGTTGAAATAAATCAATCACAAAAGGACAAATATTGTATGAGACCACTACTCTAAAAACTCATGAAAAGGTTTACATACAAAAAGAAACAATATTTGATGGTTACAAGGGAGGGGAAGGGAGAGGTGGGAACGGAAAACACTTTATAGAATAAAGATAAGTGGTAACTTTAGTGAAGGGTAAGACAGTATACAGTACTGAGGAAGCCAGCACAACCTGTACAAGGCAAGCTCATGGTAAATCCATAAACAGATCCAAACTCCCTGAGGGACTGATGTGCTGGGCTGAAGGCTGTGGGGACCATGGTCTCAGGGAACATCTAGCTCAATTGGCATAGCAGAGTTTACAAAGAAAGTGTTCTACATTCTACTTTGGTGAGTAGCATCTGGGGTCTTAAAAGCCTGTGAGCGGCCATCTAGGATACTCCACTGGTCTCACCCCTTACGGAGCAAGGAAGGATGAAGAAAACTAGAGACACAAGGGAAAGATCAGCCCAAAGGACTTATGGACCACATCTACCATAGCCTCCACCAGACTGAGTCCAGTACAAGATGGTGCCCAGCTACCACCACTGACTGCTCTGACAGGGATCACAATAGAGGGTCCCGGGCAGAGCTGGAGAAAAATGTAGAACAAAACTCTAACTCAAAAAGGAAGACCAGATTTGCTGGCCTGACAGAGACTGGAGAAACCCCGAGAGTATGGCCCCGGACACCCTTTCAGCTCAGTAATGTGGCCACTTCTGAGGTTTACCCTTCAGCCATAGATTGAACAGACTCATGGAACAAAACAAGATTAAAGGGATACACCAGCCTTGGGGCAGGGGCTGGAAGGCAGGGGGGAACAGGAAAGCTGGTAACAGGGAACTCAGGGTTGAGAAGGGAGAGTGTTGACATGTAGTGGGGTTGTTAACCAGTGTCATTCAACAATATGTGTACTAATTGTTTGATGAGACACTAGTTTGTTCTGTAAACCTTCAGGTAAAGTTATTAAAAAAAAAAATTTAATTCTCGTTTCCCTAAAAAAAAAAAAAAAAAAACCATATGATCCAGCAATCCGACTCCTAGAAACATATCCTAGGGAAATAAGAGTCGTCACACAAATAGACACATGCATACCCATGTTCACTGCAGCATTATTCACAATAGTAAAAAGATGGAAACAACCTAGATGACCATCAACAGATGAATGGATAAACAAACTGTGGTACACACACACAATGGAGTATTATGCAACCATAAAGAACAATGATGAATCTGTGAAGCACCTCATAATATGGACGAATCTGGAGGGCATTATTCTGAGTGAAATAAGTCAATCACAAAAGGACAAATATTGTATGAGACGGTTACTACTTTGGTGAGTAGCATCTGGGGTCTTGAAAGCCTGCGAGTGGCCATCTAGAATACTGCATCAGTTTCACCCCTTCGGGAGCCAAGAAGAATGAAGAAAACTAAAGATACAAGGGAAAGATTAGTCCAAACGACTAATGGGCCACATCTACCACAGCCTCCACCACACTGAGTACAGTACAACTAGATTGTGCCCAGCTACCACCACTGACTGCTCTGACAGGGATCACAATAGAGGGTCTGGGACAGAGCTGGAGAAAAATGTAGAACAAAATTCTAACTCAAAAAGAAAGACCAGACTTCCTGGCCTTGTTCTAGACTGGGTGAGACCAGTGGAATTTCTTAGATGGCTGCTCACAAGCTTTAAAGTCCCCAGATGCTACTCACCAAAGTTGAATGTAGAACATTTTCTTTATAAACTATGTTACACCAATTGAGTTAGATGTTCCCTGAGACTACGGTCCCCATTAAAAAAAAAAAAAAAACAGCCCTCACAAACATGTTGTTTTCTACGTATTGCAAAATAAAATTTCAAAATTCACAAATTATAAAGCAATGGTAACCTAGACAAGAAGCACTTCGCAATATCATATCTTAAAATGCATTTGCACACAGTTTTACTATCAACTGTTTCAGAGAACTTCATTGCTTTTAACTTAGGTCTTGTAACAGTTATTCCATCAGACGTTTATCAATCAACACCAATTTTTTCTGCTTTGGATTCTTCTCTGATAACACTCAATATTTCAAGCCTCTCCCAGACAAAGAAGTTTTAAGTGACAGCCCTTTTACTATCAAGCAACTGTCAATACCTTAGTTTTTTTTTGAGTGTTTGAAGGGAATAGTCTAAATCAAAACCATAAAGCTATAATTCCCTTATGTCGTTTCTCAAAATTATGAGATGATCAGGATGTTAAAGAGCTATAGAAGTGAAATATTGTCATTGGTTAGAAGAAATTTTGACACTAATGATACTAAATTATTTCAAATATATGACAGAAGTCAGTGGACTCAGAATTATTTTTGTTGAGAGATTCAGATTGAATATATTGTCAGATTTGGTGAAATACTGCAGTTAGTAATGTATTTTGTCACACAAAAATATATAGTATAATGGCTAAGGAATGTAGTGGCATCTGCCCAGAATTAGAGGTATGACCAGCTATGTGTAAAACAGACATATTCATTAAAAAAAACTTAGGTATAAATCTAATGTTTATAACTTAAACTATTCAATAAATGCATGGTGAGAACTTGCTACTTAAAATAACCCTCAGAATTAGAAACGCAGGTAGCTGATAAACCTTTAAAAAGAATTAATAAAATACAAGTTAAAAGAAAATATCACTTTTCACCCAACAGACTGGAAAAAATGCAAAAGGTTGATACACAGTAAGCAGGAATACTATACGGAAAAGTAACTCTCCAACACTCTTCGCAGTGAATTCTTACAACCTTCCTGGACAGCAATATCTATCCAAATGTTAAAGTTCACTGCCTTTGTCCCAGTAATTTTACTGTTTAAGACTTTGGCTGCTAACCAAAAGGTTGGCAGTTCGAATCCACCAGGTGCTCCTTGGAAACCCTATGGGGCAGTTCTACTCTGTCCTATAGGGTCACTATGAGTTGGAATCGACTCTACGGCAGTGGGTTTGGTTTTTTTTTGGTTCATTCCTACATTCTAATAGTAAAAAACTGGAAACCATCTAAATGTTCTTCTACAGAGGATTAATTATATACAGTGTAACTGCAGTGCCATGAATTACTTAATATGGCCCTTCTAGCATGCACGGTCTTGTGATTCCCACAAAATGACTGGGTGGGACTATGCAAATAAGGTGCTGTGGCCCACCAAGGGGATTAGACAGCCTACTAAATGTGGGATGCTTGCAGGGGTAGGACCATGCAAATAAGGTATATGGAGCCCTAATGAGGGCATTGGTCAGTTTTGCCATCCTGCTAGGCTTAGCCAATCCCAGAAGCGACAGGGACCTTATTACCCCCAAGAAAGATGACCCTTTGGATCCAGGGTCCCTGTGCTGATAATCTCCTAGACCCAAGAACCAGAGAGCTGTAACACCAGAAACCCAGACAGCAAGACGCACAGCAGAGAAATGGCAGCAGCAGAACCAGGAGACCAGCATGAGACGAAGCGGTGGGTTTCCCAGCATATGGAGCAAGGTGGCTACAGAGCGAGAGACCTGAGCACGTTTGGGCAGGAGGTTTACTGGTGGAGCAGCGGGCCTCCGGACACTTACTGGTGGAGCTAAAGAGCTTTGTAACACTTGACCGAGCAGGGCAGAGGCCAGGCTTGAGCTGGGGCCAAGGGCCGAGAAAGGAGGCCTGTTCTGAGGAGGCTGAGAGGAGCCCTGCACAGCCCAGGGGAGCTAAGAGAACTGTCCTGCACTGAAGAAGGGAGACTTTGCCTACGTGCTTCCTGATCCTGACCCCAAGCTGTCATAGATTGAATTGTGTCCCCCCAAAATATCTGTCAACTCGTCAAAGTCATGATTCCCACTATTGTATGACTGTCTACCATTTTCTCATCTGATGTCATTTCCCTACGTGCTGTAAATCCTATCACTATGAGATGAGATAGAGTAGTGAAGGTTATATTAATGAGATCTCCAAGATTAGTGTCTTAAGCCAATCTCTTTTGAGATATAAAAGAAGCAAGCAGAGAAACAGAGGGACCTCGTACCACCAAGAAGGCAGTGCCAGGAGCAAAGCATGTCCTTTGGACCTGATGTTCCTAAATGGAGAAGCTTCTAGGCCAAGGGAAGATTGATGACATGGACCTTCCTCCAGAGCCAACAGAGAAAGCCTTGCCCTGGAGCTGACGCCCTGAATTTAGACTTATAGCCTACTAGACCGTGAGAGAATAAATTTCTCTTTGTTAACGCCATCCACTTGTGGTGTTTTTGTTATAGCAGCACTAGATGATTAAGATACAAGTTGTAACCTGTCACTTCCTTAATAAACCCCGTAACTTTGAGTATGGTCTATGAGTTTTGTGTGGCCACTGCAATGAATTATCAAACTCAGCAGAGTAGAGAGTGCTGTGGGAAAGATGGCTGGTGTCAGAACTGGTAAAAAGGTTGCAGAGAGGGGGTATATCTGACCTGTACCTCACAGGGATCAGCCTTAGGCTGATGCTAACAATGATTCTCTCTTCCCCTCATGAAGTTAGAGGACCTCGGACATGCCACACCATTTCTGTAACAGTGCATCCAATGGAACTCTATGTAACATTTTTTTTTAAAAAGGTGAATTTACATGTACTGACATGGAAAAACATCTACGACAGACTAAAGGGAAATAGAAGTTGCAGAACCATATTTTATTTGCCTAAGAGTGAGGGAAAAAAAAATCCTCTTCTATACTTTGTTAATAAAAGATACTAGCTTTAGGGAAAATTAAATTTTAAAAATCCAGTGATAAATTCTCTAGAAAAGCAAATAAAACCTTGTGACACTAAAAATGACGATTCCATAATGTTGGCAGTCACTTCTTAAAGTGACTAGACCGCTCACTTCATCTTTTTTTTTTTTTCCTTATCCTTTATTTTAGCAGGGACATACCTGCGTCAGCTGGGTCATCTTGTTTTCATCTAGACAAAAAAAAATCCAACCTAACCGCTCACCCAAGACAAAATTCTGTATCCTGCGTTCTAAAAATAGTAAGTTCACAACCTCATCACCTCACAGTCATCAGGGGCTCAATATGTCTGACAGTCCTCCCTGCTGCAGGGATACTGCAGCTTGATACTGTGGACTGACACTCGGACAGGTATGGGATACAAGAACAAAATCAGCAGCCAAGAGCAGTCATTAGGCCATGGGTAATGAGGCCTGGGCAGTTTCTGGAAAGAAAAGGGGAATTCTCGACATTATCCAGTTGTAAGGAGCCCCAGGTGACTTCTAGCACTCCCCGCTTCCTTCCCCACCGTGAGGTACACTGAGAAGTGGGGAAGGGGGAGTAGGGCCTAGAAGTGGCATTCCGAGAGGCAGGTGCCTGTTTCTTTCCCAGCCCACTGGCCCAGTCTGAGAGGAGACTACAGGCCCGGGGCGCAGAACACCCAAGCCAGGGCATTGAGGCCTCTGCCTTCTACTCTTGGTTGTTGGCTCTCCTGGGGTGGCGGTGGGGGGGCACATGCCCTCCTCCCCATCCCTACCTTCTCCACAACTAATTGCCTAGAAGCTTTATCAGGCTTGGTCACACCTACTTAGCTTGCTCACACATACTTCGCGTTTTCACCAGTTATGCCTTTAAAAAAGACATTTTTTTCTCTATCTGTCCAAAACATATCAAAAAAACAACATGCTCAAAGGCATCATTTCATTCTTTATTGTACTCTGCATTGCGTAAGAAATGTAAAATACAACCACCTTCACTGATCATAAACAGCAATTTATGATCTGCGCCTTCTGTGTATGGAGTACTATGTGAAAGCAAACTTTTCATATAAATTAGCAGCTTTCCAACACTCAGGTATTATCAAAACTCTACCCTGCCCAGTACAGTAAATAATATGTCTGTGTCTCAATGGAAAAGCAATGGGTTTCAAGTCAGACAGACCTGGGATTCAATCCTTTAGGCAAATTGCGTAACCTCTATCAGTTGTCTCATCTGTTAAAGGGGAATGATGATACCTCCTTGGGCTGTTAAAGTGACACAAGCAAGGACCTACCACATAAACCAAAACCAAACCAGTTGCTGTTGAGTCAATTTCAACTCATGTGACCCCACGTGTGTCAGAGTAGAACTGTGTTGCATAGAGTTTTCAATGGCTGATTTTTCAGAAGTATATCTCTCAGGCCTTTGTTCCTAGTCCATGTCAGTCTGGGAGCTCTGCTGAAACCTGTTCAGCGTTATCACTATATGCAAGCCTCCACTGACAGATGGGCAGTGCGTGCCCTTGAAATGCACTGGCCAGGAAATGACCCTGGGTCACCTGCATTGAAGGTGAGAACTCCACCACTGAGCCACGACTGCCTCCCTTGTGCTAAATAAGTACTAGTTCTCAAGAAGATCCAAAGCTTAATTTTTTTGTATTTAATAATTTTGTTGCTTTTGAGAATATATACAGCATACACTAATTGAACAGTTTCTATGTGTACCACTTAGTGACGCTGATTAAATTTTTCAAGTTATGTAACCATTCTCATCCTCCTTTTCTGAGCTGTTCCTCCCCCATTAACATAAATTCACTGCCCCGAGGTTCCAAACCTTGATTTATAACAGAATTTGATTCAATACAATGTTACAGTAAGTACTCAATTATAATTGACTTTTAGTTTGATTTTTATAATCATAAAACAGTTATTACAAATTTCCCCCATCTGAAGATAATTTAAAT
The DNA here is from genome assembly GCF_030014295.1 of Loxodonta africana. Classification (NCBI taxonomy): domain Eukaryota; kingdom Metazoa; phylum Chordata; class Mammalia; order Proboscidea; family Elephantidae; genus Loxodonta; species Loxodonta africana. Next base: position 74,269,453 of record NC_087358.1, read on the forward strand.
TCTTTCTGAGAATAATCCCAAATTTAAAAGTGGGATTGCAATTAAAAACGATCATATAGACCTGTATGTATTAGCATGGAAAAATGTCCACAGAATATTAAGTAAACAATGCAAAGAATTTAATAGTATATACACTCTGATCTCATATTTTTATGTAAAAACAGTAATAGATTTGTTCGTGTATATACACACACCCACAGATTCACACACACATACACGTGTGTGGGGAGAAAATGGCTGGGGGCTTATGGGTGCTTTCATTGTTTCTTTATACTTTTCCGTACACCCTCAAACCATCTTAGTTTTGTTTTTACAGTGGGCATGTGACACTTTTATCATCAGAGCTTTAAGGAAAATAGAGTTGCAACTATGCTTAGAGAGATGGCTGGATGGACATAGTCCTGCTCACTCAGATAGCACCAAACAGATCTCAGAGTTGGGAATCCTACTGAAAATAATAACCTTAGCAGAAATACTATCATTTGGTATTTATACGGAGACCCAGTGGCACAGTGGTTAAGCATTCCACTGCTAACCAAAAGGTCAGCAGTTCAAATCCACCAACCGCTCCTTGGAAACCCCATGGGGCAGCTCTACTCTGTCCCATAGGGTCGCTATGAGTCAGAATCCACTCAACGGCAACAGATCTACAGAGTACCAAATACTGTCACAATCCTGTAAAGAAAGACTTCTCATCCCACTTTACTATGAGAACCGTGAGGCTCGGGGAGTTCACAATGCACTTGTGAAGGTCACACAGCCCTTGACAGCTGAGCACAGATCTAAGCCCAACCTGTCAACCATGTGGCAACGGGCTCACCCAGGCCCTCCGTTTTGAAGGGGCTCCTCCTAGCCATGTTCAGGTTTGCTTCCCTTGTCATAACAGACTAGAATTGGCCGCTAAGAGTCACTAAAGTATTTCATATCCGAAAACTCAGATAGAGGCTGGAATGTGTAAAACTAACAGTTTGAATATTTTAAAGAAATGCCCTCAATCATTTTCCCAAACAAATATTTTCTTATTGTAAATATTCAGCTAAAAGTTGATCATAAGAGGTGGGGCCAAGATGGTGGAATAGCCAGATGCTTCGGGTGATCTCTCTTACAACAAACACCCAAAAAATCAAATGAAATGATTACATTTATGACAGCCTAGGAGCCCTGAACATCAAAGGCAAACACAGAAAATGCACTGAGTGACAGGGGGAGAGAAAGGCAGTTCAGAAGCAGAGAGGAGTTGCTGGACCTGAATCACTGGGGTCCCTCAGGCACCATTCCTGGGAGCAGCTGCTGCAGGCAGGTAGAACAGTTTTTTGGCGGCGGTTTTCTCAGGGAGAGGCAGCCAGCTGCACAGCCCACGCATACCTCCGGAACCCGAGAAGAGCTGCGCTCTAGGCAAAAGCTAACTACTCGCGTGTATTTTACGGCGCCCCCCACCCCCTGGCCAGCTTCAGCAGCTGTTGGTTTCCCTGGGCCTCAGATAGGCCCATCTGAGCACCCTGAGCAATGCTACCAGACCTGGAGAAGGAATAAATTCACAACAGCAGGAAAAGATAATATTTGCCAGCTCGACTAAACTAGGGATCTTAGGAAAGAAGCAGCTCCTGTCCAGGCATAAACGGTCTATGGACTTTGAATACCTTTCCCCACTGCATGGACCTGTGTGGGCCTATCTCAGGAGAATAGGCCCTTGCTGGCAGACTGCAACTGTTTAAGCTGTGTGGTGGAGAGTTGGGTGTCTGATATTTGACACCGCATTGCCTATTAAACAGGGTCCTCACCTACCCACATCAGGGGCCTAAGGACTGGTGGTCCTACTTAGGTCACCCAGGCACAAGGGACAGGGGTCCAAGGATAACTGGTACCTCCCAGTCCTTACAACCAAAAGCACTGGGTGCCCATGCTCTATCTGCAGAAACCACCCACCTATACACTCTAGGGAAGAGAGACACACTTTCCTCACAGACACTCGGGGGATGGTTCTCAGGCCCCTGCCTTGTTCAGAGTGCGACCCACTGCTGCAACCAGATACCGGTACCTACTACAAACACCCCTGCTCCTCTAAGACTAGGACAGAGCCTGTACCAAACACTTGATGACCTGGACACCTGAGCTGAATCCACACAAGAAAAGTGAATGGACTCATAAGCTCATATACCTGATAACACTTCTAACATTTGATGACAGGATGTCAGAGCCCCAAAGGCCAAAATAATCAAGCTAGCTCACTCAAGCAACTCATTTGGGTATATCAAAACAAAACAAAGCAAGAAACTGGATACAGTAAGTAAACAAAGTAAAATAATGCAATAACTTATAGATGGCTCCGAGACAACAGTCAATATCAAACCACATAAAGAAACAGACCATGAATGCCTCAACACGCTCTCAAAACAAAGAATCAAAGGATCTTCTGGATGAAGGTGTCTTCCTGGAATTACTGGATGCAGAATTCAAAAGATTAACATACAGAACTCTTCAAGACATCAGGGAGATCAGGCGCTATGCATAATGAACCAAGCAACACACAGATAAAACAGTTGGAGAAATTAAAAAGGCTATTCAAGAACATAATGAAAAATTTAATAAGCTGCAAGAATCCATAGAGAAACACCAATCAGAAATTCAGAGGATTAACGATAAAATTACAGAATTAGACAACTTAATAGAAAGTCAGAGGACCTGAACACAGGAAGTGGAAGGCAGAATGATCCACTTGGCACCAATATATTTGATAAAAAATCAGATAAAAGAATTAAAAAAAAATGAAGAAACCTTAAGAATCATGGGGAACTCCATCAAGACAAATAACCTACAAGTGATTGGAGTACCAGAAGAGGGAGGGATAACAGAAAATACAGAGAGAATTGCTGAAGATTTGTCGGCAGAAAACTTTCACTATACATCGTGAAAGATGAGACGATATCAAGCCAAGATGCTCAGCGAGCTCCACATAAGATAGATTTTAAAAGAAAGTCACCAAGACATAGCATAATCCAACTTGCCAACACCAAAGATAAAGAGAGAATTTTAAAAGCAGCTAGGAATAAACAAAAAGTCACCTACAAAGGAGAATCAAAAGGAATAAGCTCGGACTACTCGCCAGAAGCCACGCAGGCAAGAAGGCAATAGGATGACTTATATAAAGCATTGAAGGGAACAAATTGCCAGCCAAGAATCCTATATCCAGCAAACCTGTCTGTCAAATATGAAGGTGAAATTAGGTCATTTCCAGATAAAAGCAAGTTTAGGGATTTCGTAAAAACCAAACCAAAACTACAAGAAATACTAAAAGGAGTTCTTTGGTTGGAAAATCAATAATATCAGGTATCAACCCATGACTAGAACACTAGACAAAGCAATCAAGATGTTAACCCAGACATGGAAATCACAAAAATGAATCAAGACAAAAAAAAAAACAAACAGGGAAACAGATGTCATTATGTAAAAGAAAGCAGCATTAAAATAATAAAGAGGAACTAAGAAATGCAGTCATAGATCTTCCATATGGAGAGAAGACAAAGTGATACAAAGGAATAAACGTTAGGTTTAAACTTAGAAAGACGGGTAAAAATTACGGTAACCACAAAGGAGACTAACTTTCCTACTCACCAAAATAAAATACAAGAAAAAAATAGAGGCTCAACAGAAACAAGATCAACAACAACGAATAAGAGGAAAACGCAATATATAAACTACTCACCAAAAAAATTAAGTGGGAAAAAGAAACCATCGACAACACATAAAAAAAAAAAAAGACATCAAGATGACAGCACTAAACTCCTACCTATCCATAACTGTGCTGAACACTAATGGATGAAATGCACTGATAAAGAGACAAGAGAGGGGCAGAATGGATTAAAAAACAAGATCCGTCCATATGCTGCCTACAAGACACACACCTTAGAGACAAACTAAAACTCAAAGCATGGGAAAAAATATATCAAGCAAATAACAATCAAAAAGAGCACGAGTGGCAATATTAATTTCTGACAAAACAGAATTTAAAGTTGAATCCATCATAAAGGAGAAGGAAGGACACTATATAATGATAAAAGGGGCACCATAACAAGAACATATAACCATATCAAATATTTAAGCAACCCAATGACAGGGCTGCAAGATACATAAACTATCAGCATTGAAAAGGGAGATAGACAGCTACACAATAATAGTAGGAGACTTCAACACACCACTTTCAGTGAAGGACAGGACACCAAAAAAGAAACTCAATAAAAACACGGAACATCTAAATGCCACAATCAACCAACTTGACCCATAGACATACACAGAACACTCCAACCAACAGCAACCAAGTATACTTTCTTTTCCAGTGCACATGGAACATTCTCTAGAATAGACCACATATTAGGACATAAAGCAAGCCTTACCAGAATCCAAAACACTGAAATATAACAAAGCATCTTCTCTGACCATAAGGCCATAAAAGTGGAAATCAATAACAGAAAAAGCAGGGAAAAGAAATCGAACACTTGGAAACTGAACAATACCCTGCTCAAAAAAGACTGCATTATACAAGACATTAGGAATGCAATAAAGAAATTCATAGAATCCACTGAGAATGAAAACAATTCCTATTGCAACATTTGGGACACAGTGAAAGCAGCACTCCGAGGTCAATTTATATCTATAAATGCACACATACAAAACGAAGAAAGTGCCCAAACCAAAGACTTATCCCCACAAGTTGAACAAATAGAAGGAGACCAACGGAAGAAATCCTCAGGCACCAGAAGAACGCAAATAAGAAAAATTAGAGCAGAATTAAATGAAACAGAAAACAATTGAAAGAAATAACAAGACCAAAAGCTGGTTCTCTGAAAAAAAAAAAACTAACAAAATTGATAAACCACTGGCCAAACTGACAAAAGAAAAACAGGGGAGGAAGCAAATAACCCAAATAAGAAATGAGATGGGCAATACCACAACAGACCCAACTGAAATTAAAAGAATTATACTAGATTACTACAAAAAATTATACTGCAACAAATTTGAAAACCCAGAACAAAGGGATGAATTTCTAGAAACACACTACCTACCTGAACTAACATAAACAGAGGTAGAACAACTAAACAGACCCATAACGAAAGATGAGATCAAAAAGGTAATCAAAAAACTTCCCCCCAAAAAAAGCCCTGGCCCGGACGGCTTCACTGCAGAGTTCTACCAAACTTTCAGAGAAGAGTTAACACCACTACTACTAAAGGTATTTCTGAGCACAGAAAAGGACGGAATACTCCCAAACTCATTCTATGAAGCCACTATATCCCTGATACCAAAACCAGGTAAAGACACCACAAGAAAAGAAAATTACAGATCTATATCCCTCATGAATGTAGATGCAAAAGTCCTCAACAAAATTCTAGCCAATAGAATTCAACAACATATCAAAAAAATAATTCACCACGACCAAGTGGGATTCTTACCAGGTATGCAAGGATGGTTCAACATTAGAAAAACAATTAATGTAATCCATCATATAAATAAAACAAAAGACAAGAATCACACAATTTTATCAACTGATACAGAAAAGGCATTTGACAAAGTTCAACACTCATTCATGATAAAACTCTCAGCAAAACAGGAACAGAAGGAAAATTCCTCAACAGAATAAAGGGCATTAATACAAAGCCAACAGCCAACATCATCCTAAATGGAAAAAAAAAAAAATGGAGAGAGCCTAAAAGCATTCCCCCTGAGATCGGGAACCAGACAAGGATGCCCTTTATCATTGCTCTTATTCAACATTGTGCTGAATATCCTAGCCAGAGCAAATATGCTGGATAAAGAAATAAAGGGTATCCAGATTGGCAAGGACGAAGTAAAATTATCTCTATTTACAAACGACATGATCTTATATACAGAAAACCCTAAGGAATCCTCAAGAAAACTACTGAAACTAATAGAAGAGTTCAGCAGAGTATCGGGATACAAGATAAACGTACAAAAATCAGTTGGATTCCTCTACACCAACAAAAAGAATATCGAAGAGGAAGTCACCAAATCAATACCACTTACAGTAGCCCCCAAGAAGATAAAATACTTAGGAATAAATCTTATGAGATATAAAAGATTTATACAAAGAAAACTACAATACACTTCTGCAAGAAACCAAAAGAGACCTACATAAGTGGAAAAACATACCCCGCTCGTGCAGAGGAAGACTTTACATTGTAAAAATGTTAATTCTACCAAAGCGATCAATACATTTCAATGAATTCCGATCCAAATTCCAACGACATTCATTAACAAGATAGAGAAACAAATTATCACCTTCACATGGAAGGGCAAGAGGCCCCGGATAAGTAAAGCCTTACTGAAAAAGAAGAAAAAAGTTGGGAGGTCTCACTCTACCAGATTTTAGAACCTATTACACCGCCACAATAGTCAAAACAGCCTGGAACTAGTACAACAACAGATACATAGACCAATGGAACAGAATTGAGAGTCCAGGCATAAATCCATCCACATATGAGCAGGTAATATTTGACAAAGGCCCCAAAACAGTTAAATGGGGAAAAGACAGACTTTTTAACAAATGGTGCTGGCATAACTGGATACCCATCTGCAAAAAAGTGAAACAAGACCCATACCTCACTCCATGTACAAAAACGACCTCAAAATGGTTCAAAGACCTAAATATAAAATCTAAAACGATAAAGATCATGGAAGAAAAAATAGGGACAACGTCGGGAGCCCTAAAACATGGAATAAACAGAATACAAGGCATTACGAACAATGCAGAAGAGAAACTAGATATCTGGGAGCTCCTAAAAATCAAACACCTATGCTCATCCAAAGACTTCAGCAAAAAAATAAAGAGATTACCTACAGACTGGGAAAAAGTTTTTACCTATGATATTTTCAATCAGCACCTGATCTCTAAAATCTACATGATACTTGAAAAACTCAACTGCAAAAAAGACAAATAACCCCATTAAAAAATCCATAAAAGATATGAACAGACACTTCACTGAAGAAGAAATTGAGGTAGCTAACGGATACATGAGGAAATGATCATGAACATTTGCCATTAGAGAAATGCAAATCAAAACTATGTTGAGATTTCATCTCACTCCAACAAGGCTGGCATTAATCCAAAAAACACAAAACAATAAATGTTGGAGAGGCTATGGAAAGACTGGACACTTATACACTGCTGGTGGGAATGTAAAATGGTACAACCACTTTGGAAATCAATTTGGTGCTTCCTTAAAAAGCTAGAAATACAACTACCATACGATCCAGCAATCCCACTCCTTGAAATATATCCTAGAGAAATAAGAGCCTTTACACAAATAGATATATGCACAGCCATGTTCACTGCAGCACTGTTTACAAAAGGAAAAAGATGGAAGCAACCAATGTGTCCATCAATGGATGAATGGATAAATAAATTATGGTATATTCACACAATGGAATACTACGCATCGATAAAGAACAGTGAGGAATCTGTGAAACATTTCCTAACATGCAGGACTCTCGAAGGCATTATGCTGAGTGAAATCAGTCAGTTGCAAAAGGACAAATATTGTATGAGACCACTATTATAAGTACTCAAGAAATAGTTTAAACAGAGAAGAAAAAATTCTTTGACGGTTACGAGACGGGGGAGGGAGGGAGGGTGAGAGAGGTGTGTTCACTAATTAGATAGTAGATAAGGACCACTTTAGGTGAAGGGAAAGACAACACACAATATAGGGGAGGTCAGCACAACTGGACTAAATCAAAAGCAAAGAAGTTTCCTGAATAAACTGAATGCTTCGAAGGCCGGCGTAGTAGGGGCAGGGGTTTGGGGACCACGGTTTCAGATGACATCTAAGTCAACTGGCATAATAAAATCTACTAAGGAAACATTCTGCAGCCCACCTTGGAGAGAGGCGTCTGGGGTCTTAAACACTAGGAAGTGGCTATTTAAGTGCATCAATTGATCTCAACCTACCTGGTTCAAAGGAGAATGAAGAACACCAAGAACACGAGGTAATTACGAGCCCAAGAGACAGAAAGGGCCACATAAATCAGAGTCTGTATCAGCCTGAGACCAGAAGAGCTAGATGGTGCCCAGTTACAACTGATGACTGCCCTGACAGGGAACAAAACAGAGAACCCCTGAGGGAGCAGGAGAGCAGTGGCATGCAGACCCCAAATTCTCGTAAAGACCAGACTTGATCGTCTGACTGAGACTAGAAGGACCCCGGTGGTCATGGCCCCCAGACCTTCTGCTGGCCCAGGACAGGAACCATTCCCAAAGCCAACTCTTCAGACAGGGATTGGACTGGACAAAGGTTGGAAAAGGATGCTGGTGAGGAGTGAGCTTCTTGGATCAGGTGGACACTTGAGACTATGTTGGCATCTCTTCCCTGGAGGGCAGATGAGAGGGTAGAGGGGGTTGGAGGCTGGTGAAACGCACATGAAAAGAGAGACTGGAGGGAGGGAGTAGGCTGTCTCATCAGGGAGGGAGCAATTAGGAGTTTTTTTTTTTTTTTAATCAAGGTGTATATAAGTTTTTGGGTGAGAGACTGACTTATTTGTAAACTTTCACTTAAAACACAATAAAAAATAAAATAAAATAAAAAGAAACAAGGGGCATCCAGATTAGTAAAAAAGAAATAAAAATATCTCTATTTGCAGATGATATGATCTTATACAGAGAAAACCCTGAAGAAAACTACTGAAACTAATAGAAGAGTTCAGCAGAGTATCGGGATACAAGATAAACATGCAAAAATCAGCTGGATTCCTCTACACCAACAAAAATATCATTGAAGAGATGATATTTTATATATTTTATATACAGTAGGCCCCAAGAAGATAAAATACTTAGGAACAAATCTTAGCAGAGATGTAAAAGACTTATACAAAGAAAACTACAAAACACTTCCGCAAGAAACCACAAGAGAGCTACACAGGTGGAAAAATATACCTTGCTCATGGATAGAAAAGACTTTACATTGTAAAAATGTCTCCTCTACCAAAAGCCATCTAGAGATACAATGCAATCCCGATCCAAATTCCAACAACACTTTTTAATGAGATGGAGATACAAATCACCAACTTCATATGGAAGGGAAAGAGGCCCCACATAAGTAAAACATTATTGAAAAAGAAGCACAAAGTGGGAAGCCTCATTCTACCTGATTTTAGAACTTATTATACCACCACAGTAGTCTAAACACCTTGGTATTGGTACAACAACAAACACATAGACCAACAGAACAGAATTGAGAATCCAGACATAAATCCATCCACATATGAACAGCTGATTTTTGACAAAGGCCAAAGGCAGTTAAATGGGGGATAGGTAGTCTTTTTTTTTTTTTTTTAATTTTTATTGTGCTTTAAGTGAAAGTTTACAAATCAAGTCAGTCTCTCACACAAAAACCCATAGACACCTTGCTACACACTCCCAATTACTCTCCCCCTAATGAGACAACCCGCCCTCTCCCTCCACTCTCTCTTTTCGTTAGACAGTCTTTTTAACAAAAGGTGCTGGCATAACTGGGTATCCATCTGCAAAAAAACAAAACAAGACCCATACCTCACTCCATGCACAAAAACTAACTCAAAATGGTTCAAAGACCTAAATATAAAATCTAAAACGATAAAGATCGTGGAAGAAAAAATAGGAACAATGTTAGGAGCCCTAATACATGGCATAAAAAGTATACAAAACATTATTAACAATGCAGAAGAGAAACTAGATAACTGGGAGCTCCTAAAAATCAAACACCTATGCTCATCCAAAGACTTCACCAAAAGAGTAAAAAGATTATCTATAGACTGGGAATAAGTTTTTAGCTATGACATTTCTGACCAGTGCCTGATCTCTAAAATCTACATGAAACTGCAAAAAATCAACTACAAAAAGACAAATAACCCAATTAAAAAATGGGCAAAAGATAGGAATAGACACTTCACTAAAGAAGACGTTCAGGTAGCTAACAGACACATGAGGACATGCTCAGGATCATTAGCCACTAGAGAAATGCAAATCAAAACTACAACGAGATTCCATCTCATTCCAACAAGGCTGGCATTAGTCCAAAAACACAAAATAATAAATGGTGGAGAGGTTGTGGAGAGACCAGAAGACTTACACACTGCTGTTGGGAATGTAAAATGGTTCAACCACTTTGGAAATCGATTTAGTGCTTCCTTAAAAAACTAGAAATAGAGCTGCCATACGATCCAGCAATCCCACTCCTTAGAATATATCCTAGAGAAATAAGAGCCTTTACACGAGCAGATATATGCACAGCCATGTTTATTGCAGCACTGTCTACAACAGTGAAAAGATGGGAGCAACCAAGGTGTCCATCAACAGATGAATGGATAAATAAATTAAGGTATATTCACACAACGGAATACTACGCATAAATAAAGAACAATGATGAATCTGTGAAATATTTCATAACACGGAGGAATCTAGAAGGCATTATGCTGAGTGAAATTAGCTGCATAAGGACAAATATTGTAAAAAAACCACTATTATAAGAATTGGAGAAACAGTTTGAACAGAGAAGAGCATATTCTTCAATGGTTACAAAAGGGAGAAGGAAGGGAGAGAAGGAAAGGGGTATTCACTAATTAGCAGATAAGAACTATTTTAGGTGAAGGGAAAGACAACACACAATACAGGAGAGGTCAGCACAACTGGACTAAATCAGAAGCAAAGAAGTTTCCTGAATAAACTGAACACTTTGAAGCCCAGAATAGCAGTGGCAGGGGTTTGGGGACCGTGGTTTCAGGGGACATCTAAGTCAACTGGCGTAATAAAATCTATTAAGAACACATTCTGCATCCCGCTTTGGAGAGTGGCATCTGGTTTCTTAATCGTTAGCAAGTGGCCATCTAAGGTGCATCAATTGGTCTCAACCCACTTGGAGCAAAGGAGAAAGAACAACACCAAAGAGGGAAGGTAATTATGAGCCCAAGTGACATTAGCATGAGATCAGAAGACACAGATGGTGCCCGGCTATAACCGATGACTGCCCTGACAGGGAACACAACAGAGAACCCCTGACGGAGCAGGAAAGCAGTGGGACCCCAAATTCTGGTAAAACGACCTGGCTTAATCATCTGACTGAGACTAGAATGACCCTGGGGGTCACAGTCCCCAGACCTTCTGTTAGCCCAAGACAGGAACCATTCCCAAAGCCAACTCTTCAGACCGGGATTGGACTGGACTATGGGATAGACAATGATACTGATGAAGAATGAGCTTCCTCGATCAAGTAAACACATGAGACTACGTTGGCATCTCCTATCTGAAGGGGAGATTCAAGGGTGGAGCGGGGTCTGAAGCTGGCTGAACGGACACGAAAAGAGGGAGTGGAGGGAAGGAGTATGCTGTCTCATTTGGGGGAGAGCAATTAGGAGTACATAGCAAGGTGTTTATAAATTTTTCTATGAGAGTTCAACTTGATTTGTAAACTTTCACTTAAAGCACAATAAAAATTAAAAAACAAAAGTTGATCATGACATTTTCAAAAATGAGCAATACATGAAAAGCCACATTAAATGTTCCTTTGCTCTTTATGATTCTAAATCTTTTAATTAACATATATTAGTTTACTTACTGGTTTGAGGCACTTTAAAGAGAAATAAAAATTACACAACTGCTTCGAAATACAGTTTGAGCATGAAGGAGAATGAAGAATCAGAGGAAGGTGGTGTTATGGGGATTACAGGAACTCCACTGTGGTCGAGTGGATTCCAACTCATAGTGACCCTGTAAGACAGAGTAGAACTGCCCCATAGGGTTTCCAAGGAGCAGCTGGTAAATTCCAAATGCTGACCTTCTGGTTAGCAAAGGAGATCTTAGCCACTGCGCCACCAGGGCTCCTTTTGAAAAGCAAAGTAATTAGAATTCACTGAGATTATATCCATCACCCCACTCCCTAAAAAAAGAGTGTTTTTTTTTTTTAGGGAAAACAGCCTAACCTCCACTCTGAGGAAAATCAACTGAAACTGGCAGTCACTGAATAATGATTCTATGCCTTCTGTTATTAATTCTGTCTGGGAAGAACTTGCAAACAAGTGTTTTGAAATTTTTACAAATAAAGCATACCAAACAACATTTTAAATATTTTTAAATAAATACCTCAGAGAATAATTATATTCTGGTTAAAAATGAGACCACAAAATGCACAGTCTTTAAACACTCAACGAATTTCTATTTTCAATAGCCAAGTACCACATGACCTCAACAAATGTACATTTCTTGCACAGTACATTTCAAAAAGCGCTTTTCATGAAATTTCCTTCAGTTTTTGGACCAGAGAAAATAACAAAAAAGTACTAAAGGAGGCAAAGTACTTAAGAAAACTTTTCTTTGTATCTAACAAGTAGAATGTCTTCAAAAGCACTTTTTTTTTTGTTTTTGGTCTAACTATGTCAATGAAAAAGACTTCATGCAGATCCCCAGTCCCATGCAGAAATCCTACTGAAAGACGCCATTTTTACAAAATGTTATACTACCATACTTTTGAACATGACATGACCTTTGAGGTAACAAAACTTATTTGCTTAAGAAACAGCTTCATTTTGCAGCAACATTTTTAAAATTTTAATTGTAGAGATTAACGAAATAAGGTTACATACATACTTGCATTTTGGAAAATTTCTGCTCCACAGAGACTTACTGAGAGGATACCAATATATCCCGAAAATATGCCCACTGAGGAATTAATCCCTGAAGAAGTCTGCTTTGACTCCCGCCTGGTGCTACATTTACACTCTGGCTCCCTACTCCTGACCAGACATCCAGGCTGGCTCCCCTGACTTCCTATATAAAACACGAAGAGAAACTCAATTTATAAACTGGATCCGACCTTCTCTTGGCTTTTAGCTCTTCTGCAATTGCACTGACCTGGCTGGAACTGTTCTCCTGTGTTCCATTCAAAACCCTCTGTGAAAACTCCGCCTCCTCCGATGGGGAAGCGACTTCATCCTCTGAAGACACTGGCGTGGCTGAGCCCCTGGCCCCAGGGCTCCTGCGGGCGGCCAGCAGGGTCACCTGCGGGTCACTCAGAGTTGCCAGGACGGACTGCTCAGGGCTTCGGGGCCTCTCACCCCTGGCTTTCTCCATCACAGTGTCTACGGGCACGCCTTCACCTCCCGCTAAAGCAGTTTCACCTCTGCCAGACTGCTGGGTCACGTTAGAAGCAACTGCTTTGAAAGCATTCTCCTAATACCGGGGTCGGCGGGGGGGGGGGGGGGGGTGCGGAGGGTTTCACCCTCTGCCCTCACTGCCGAGGCTCCCCCTTTGCCTCTGAGCCGCCCAGGAGAGGCTGCCAGGGTAGTCTTCAGTCCAGCAGCAAGCTTCAGGAACTTGTATAGGCTGCACACGCTGTATGTGTGTACACTGGCTTTTGTTTATCTACACTCTTCCCACCAACTGGCATCCTCACTCAGCACAGGGCATTCAGCACTAATCTTTGCACACGGCACGCGCTCAGTCACCCAGCACTGCCAGCATGTCCACAAGCCCAGCGCGTCAGGAACTCCAAGGTGAAGCCTGGTTTCTTTCTGGCCATATGCACAGCTACCACTCCTAGCAACCCAACCTGGGGCCAGGGGAGATCTGCCACTTCCTTCTACTACCACCCTGCTAGCGTTTTCCTGGAATAACTTCAGCTGCCTGCTCCCCAGCTCCAGTGGCAGTGGTGTGCAGAACACTTGGGGAGAGAAACATTTCCTAGGCTACATGACTTGCATTTCCAAGAAGGTGTACAAAAGCTCCAGGTTTCTTGAGCTTTGTTTTTTCTTGGACCAAAGGCTTGACCTAAGGAAGAACTGACAGCACAAACCCACTGGATATTAAGGTTCTTCAACTTTTTAAAAGTGGCAGAACAGCCAGGATCTAACACACGATTCTGGCTTCTCGGGCAACTTGCTGCTCCACATGAGGACTAATAAACGGGGACTCATGACAAGAGTGGTAACCCTGGCAGCCTCTCGCTCTGCCGGGCAGCGCTTCTCCCTTCCCCCCTCCCACTGTCCTCCCCCAGGAGTCGGGGGAGGAGCTGACTTCATCCCCCGCCATGGGAGAAACAGCTCACCAGCAGCACTGTGGGTGTGGATACTGTGCCTGGAGCCAAGGTGTCGTCCCTCTGCATTATGCCCTGCAGTTGAATGCACCACCAGGGGTCACTGGGGAGGGAAATAATCATGGCTCCACCCAAATGAACAACCTTCTACTCACAGGGTCCTCTGCCTCTTTCTGGGTTACCTACAACGACCCTTCCTCTCCCTTGAAAATGGCCATCACTGCCCCACAAACTCCTGACCCAAGAGGGGTTCCTTTTGAAGGGAAGCAGTGTCGCCTGGCCCGTTCCCCAAAGGCTTGGGGCAGCCAGTTCCTCCAAAATGTGTCTGGGCTGGCTTCTTACCTTCTGTGTGCTTATCCCAAAAGAAGCTTCCTCCATTTCCAGGAAGTGTTATTCAAACTAGTGACCCAACAAAGGAAAGGCTTATGTGGGCCCCAATCCAGCCTGGGCAGCCAGAGGAGGGTGGCCGGGCCGCCTCACCGGAAGCCCAGCGTTGACCCATGGCCACTGAGCTGCTCTGGAGGAGCCAACATAGATGGGCCTGGTGAGTCTGTGATCCCTTTCTCATGATTATTCAGATTTTGACGGCTTATCTCTGGCAGGAAACCCTAGTGGGCGAAGTGATTAAGTGCTATGGCTGCTAACCAGAGGGTCGGCAGTTCGAATCCGCCAGGCACTCCTTGGAAACTCTACGGGTCAGTTCTACTCTGTCCTACAGGGTCGCTATGAGTCGGAATCGACTCGACAGCACTGGATTTGGTTTGGTTTTATCTCTGGCAAGTCAGGCCTTCCTGTTTCCTGATAGGATCCTTAGTAAAGGCTCTGCTGACTCCATCTCACACTCCACTTACTTTTGGTGAAAATCCTCCCCAAAGATATCATCTTTCTGCTTTAGAATACCCACCCATGGCCGTCAAGTCAATCTTGACTCACGGTGACCCCATGAGGAGAGCTGCTCCGTACGGTTTTCTTGGCTATAATTCTTATGGAAACAGATCACCAGGACTTTCTTCTGTAGTGCCACTGGGTGGGTTCGAACCACCAACCTTAAGTTAGTAGTTGAATGCACACCTGGGACCTGCCTTTTAGAATATGAGCTACAAAATATGTTTTAACTTTTTCTTGGTGACACAGGATCATCTTTATAAATATAAATGCTTCTTCTTTGCTGTACCCATGGATGGTTAATGAGGGAAGTATGTTTGGCATCATGTTTCAAATGCTTCTAGATAGTCTATTTTTTTTTTTATCTCCATGAACTATGAAAACCTTAAATACATTACTACCCAAACCACTTCTCCTAGATGGTGGCCCAGACCTGGAACGTAACCAGAAAAAGGAGATGGGGCCAGCCTTGAAGGGGATGAAGACTTTCAGACTCTGGAGAATCACCGGTAGTTTTTAATCAAAGGAGTTCCATGATTATATTTGAGGCTTAGAAATACAGTTTAGGCAGGAAGGAGAATGAAGAATCAGAGGAAGGAGGGATTACGGTGATTACAGCAACCCCACTGGCCAGTCGAATCGAACTGCTGACCTTTCGGTTAGTAGCTGTAGCTCTTAACCACTACACCAACAGCAGAGCTGGGCTAAACAGATCAGGAAGACCCTCCAGGCTTAGTGATCAATCGATCAGAGCAGGTGATCAAGAGAGAGGACCTCAGGATCACAATGCAGTTCCCAGTTTGGCAGACTGGGCACATGGTAGCATATAAACAATGAATTTGCCTTCCCAGAGACTCTAAGACACCTGCAAAACAGCTAAGGCATGAGACACTTTCCCAGACTAGAGACTCAAGTCCAAACTCCTCCTTCTGGCACCTTCTCGTTCTCTCATACCTCAGCCCTAGGTTTCCCCCTCCTCTCTGGTGGCAGGGCTCTCTCCTTTATCTGAATTCCAGCATCGCTTTAAGTCAACGCCCAGACTCTGTCGCTGTCAGAGGACAAGTCTTCTCTCCCCACCACGGGGGCAGTCAGCTCCGTCTGCACCTGTGACCGGTGCCTAGCACTGCTCAGCACGGGGAGACACTGAGCTCCTGGGGGACAGAGGCCCCACACTGCATCTGCCCACAGACCTGGCACGGTGAGGAACAAACACCAGATGTGAGCTCAACTGCACACAGACATTGTGTGCTTTCTACCTAGAATCTGATGGTGCTTTAGTGTCCCCCTTAGAACAAAGCAAGGCCAATATCCTTCTAGAACTACAGGTTCTAGAACTACAGGTCTTTAAGTGTCTCCTGGCACTAAATCATTCTGCCTCCCACGTGTGCAAATTTTACCAACTATTCTCCAGAATAAAATTCATCTTGTTTTCTTCCTGTTAGCCTTACCTACCTATGCGGATCTTTTCTGTATAAAAATAAAAATCTCCCTGGTGTCCTAACAATCCTGTTGCAACCTGAGCAGCCTGGGCCCAAAGACAACTGGGAAGCTCAGGTTTCCATGAGCCTCTGGGAGGGACAAAGTATCCTATTTGGAGGAGGGGACATCTGGCACTCACAAAGATTATCCGCTCAACCCAACTAGAGGCTCACACTGCAGGGGCTTCTCAGAATAAACATGCGGCCATCCTCCCAGGCCAGGAGAGGAGTCCGATCCCGAGGCAGGACAAGGACAAGAACCCGACCCTAAGCTGAGTGCTGGGAAGCGGCGCCCGGAAGGCTCCCATACCAAAAACAGGAGCGGTACGAAAATCACATCCACCAACCGTTTAGGCTCCACCAGTGTGCCCTTCACAGCAGAGTGGAATGTTAGTGAATGAACATAACCCAGAGCTGGAGAGCTAGGTGCACTTAGCTTTAAGCATAAGCACAAAGGGGATACCGGAGGAGCACCAGACATCTTCTGCCCTCAGGGGCTTATTAGCAAGCGAGGTGAGAAGGGTGGTAGAGGGCAGTACCCAAGTATCAGAGAAAATCATTAAGTGCTAATGGGAGCTCTGAGCGCTGTGGTCCACAGGTACTCTGGAAGACTTCAAAAAAAAAAAAAAAAAACCCAAACCCAGTGCCCTCGAGACAATTCCAACTCATAGCGACCCTATAGGACAGAGCAGAACTGCCCCATAGGGTTTCCAAGGAGCGCCTGGTGAATTCGAACTGCCGACCTTTTGGTTAGCAGCCGTAGCTCTTAACCACTGTGCCACCCAGGTTTCCCTGGAAGACTTTACAGGGGAAGAATTGGTAGAATTTGAGGTCGTCTTAGCTCTCCACACCAAGGCTGAAACAGCTAGCTCTGTCTAACTGATTTAGAAAATAAGACTGGAATCATGATTCCCTGTCCTTGAGCATAGAGAATGTGACCTATCTGGTGCTTAGCTCACAAGGACGCATCAACTGGGCCCTGAGGTATAAAGACAATAGCCAGGATAATCTTGGAAAATATCTTTTAGGGAACATCTCACATAAGCCAATCAAACAGAACACAAAAGACTTTCCACTCTTACCTTTTTCTACCAGCATTTAGTGAATGGAAAATTTGCTGGGCCAATGAAGACCCTCCAGATTGTAGTAACTGAAACCTGTACCAAGGATTTTTAAGACAGATGATTCAAAATGTAGGATCACACTTTCTAGCCAATGTGTGAAAAGGCGAAGTTTTCAGTATTTTTGCCCATCTGTAATGTTAATGCATACTGATGACTCGGTGCCGTTCCCTGGACTTGGGCAAACGTGGCTATTCATTTTCCCATTCTTGCCTATTCTGTAGTATTTCTTGGACCTGGGCAGACAAGACTGTGGCAGCATGCTTGTCTGTTTTCCCACTTTTGCCTTTTTGAATATATGCCAAATAAAACTTCCTTTTTGCTTTAGTGAACTTTGTGAACTCTTCTCTTAGCTTACTAATAGGAGGCACACACACATACAAATGCCTCGGAAAGCTCGCTGCAGGGAGCGCTCCTAAATAAAACTGCTTGTGGCTGAACAGCCTTGAATGAAAAAAATTACAATAGTTCTAAATCATAAGGAGACCGGATGGAGCCAAAACGAGCAACACTGGAGGTTATCAAAAAGCAGAAGCCAATGTTCCGCTTGCACAGTTCATTGCACCACTCCCTTGTGTGCACTTTCAACTTCCTTGGCTGTTCTTATCATCTGGCAAAACTCCAATTCTGGTTAACGCTAAATTCCAACCCCCTCCAGGCATGTCTCCTCCAGCTGAGCAAGGATGGAAATAAAGCCCACCTCCAGACTGGCTGACCTCACCGATTCCTGACCGCTAATCTGGACAGGCCCCTTGGTGCCCCCTAGCCATCCACTGACACCTCCGTAGCCCACTCACTGCTCCCCCTCCTAGACAAGGCTTCCATACCTCCTTGCCACTTCCCTCACCCTCAGCTGAGGACTCTGCTTCCTGCTGCTCTGAAAACACAAACATGATCAACTGCCCACCCACCTGCACTGGTGCCATAGCCCCTGCCTTCCCTCCCATTACCCAAAGTAAACTATCCTCGCCCTGACGTCAGTTCCTGCATGTCACCCAGCCCCCTGGTTTTCCTCCATCTTCCCTGACAACTCCCACTAAGACTCCTTCACTGGCGCCTCCTAGTCCCCAAGCCGCTAAGTGTTGGCACACGTTGGCTCCAATGGCTCAACCCTTGGGTCTCTTCCTTGTCTGTCTGTCCTCGGTGACCTCATCTAATCCAGTGTAAGTACTGCCTATAGCTAACAAGCCCCAAACTCTGGACTTCTATATCCAAGCACTGAATCAACATCACTCCTCGGATGTTTAATATGCATCTCGAACTTAACTCGTCCAAACTGAGCTCCTGATATCCTGCCCCCTTTCTGCTCCTCCACAGCCACCTCCATCTCAGCAAGTAACAACCCCTTCTACTTGCCCAGCAAAAAAGCTTGGACTCATCCCCTTCTTTCAAACCCACGTGTAAATGTCTAACCACTTCTCAGCACTTCTACTACCACCATGGCTCAAGCCACCAGCATCTCTCACCTGTATTAAAATAATCCTCTAAGTGATCTCCTGGCTTCTGCTTTCACCTCCTAAAGCCTATTCTCAATACAAAAGCCAGAGGAATCCCTTTAAAGGGGAGTCAGATCATGCATTCCTCTAAAAGCCCTCCAGTGGGCTCCCATGGCTCAGAGCAAACCCTAAAATCCTTGCAATGACTTACAAGACATCATGTAGTCTGCCCCCTCCCCATAACCTTTTCACCCAGTCTCACACCGCTCGCTCCCTCGCTCACTCAGAAACCATTTTTGGTCTCCTTGCTGTTCCTTGAATAAAGCCAGGCATGTCTCTGCCTCAGGGCCTTTGCTCTGGTTGCTCCCTCTGCTTAGAAATCTCTGACCCCTAACCCGTATCCAGATGGTTCAGCTCCTTTAGGTCTTTGTTCAAATGTCACCTTCTCAGTGGCTTCCTCCCTAATTGTTCTTAGTTGCCATCAAGCCGGCCCCCAACCCACCGTGACCCCAAACACAATGAACTGAAACTCTGTCCAGTCCTGTGCCATCTGATCAGTTGCTGATGGAATCCTTGTGATCCATAGGGTTTTCATTGCTAAATTTCAGAGATGGGAGTATTTGCTAGTTTGATCCTCTTCACCTCACTCAGCCTGACCTGTAAGTTAGTTCCAATCTGTCTGGTTAATAGCTTCAAAGTTAAGGTAACTCCGTTTTAAATCACCCGAGCAGGGAGAGGAGAGTGAGCAGGACCAAATTACAGATGTCAGTGGGGAGGGAAGGATGAAGGAAGACCATAAAATTACAGACTCTCTGGTCAGAAGTGACTTCACACTCCAAAGATTCCTAATCTTGGCTATGTATCAGAAACACTTAGGATAGTTGTAAAACTTAGGCTTCCCAACCCCTCACACCCAACTTAGAATTTAATTCAAAAGCTCTGAGATGAAGCTCAGTAATCTGTATTTTTTACTGGAAAAAAAAAAGTTTTAAATTTTATTATGGAAAAATGATGAAAATTTTAAAAACTAAATATTCAACTCGAAAAAGCTATAAAAAGAATATTAATGTCACGGAAGCTCCACAGACATATCCAAACTTCCTGGGGGACTGAATTGCTGGGCTGAGGGCTGGGGACCATGGTCTTGGGGAGCATCTAGCCCAACTGGCATAACGCATTTTATAAAGAAAATGTTCTACATCCTACTTCGGTAAGTAGCGTCTGGGGTCTTAAAAGCTTGTGTGCGGCCATATTCCGCTGGTCGCCCGTCGGGGGCAAGGGAGAACAAAGAAAACCAAAGACTCAAGGGGAAAGATTAGTCCTACGGACTACACAACGACCACAGCCTCCACCAGACTGAGTCCAGCATATCTAGGTGGTGCCCAGCTACTACCACCGACTGCTCTGACAGAGATCACAATAAAGGGTTCCAGACAGAGCTGGAGAAAAATGTAGAACAAAATGCTAACTCAGGAAAAAAAATAAAAGGGCCAGACTTACTGGTCTGATACAGACTGGAGAAGAAACCCCGAGAATATGGCCCCTGGACACCCTTTCAGCTCAGTAATGAAGTCACTGCTGAGGTTCACCCTTCAGCCAAAGATCAGGCAGGCCCATAAAACAAAAGGAGACTAAATGAGCACACCAGCCGGGGGCAAGGATGAGAAGGCAGGAGGAGAGAGGAAAGCTGGTAACGGGGAGCCCAAGGTGGAGAAGGGAAAAATGCTGACATGTCGTGGGGTTGGCAACCAATGTCACAAAACAATATGTGTATTAATTGCTTAATTAGAAACTAATTTGCTCTGTAATAACTTTATATATTCCTTCCATCTTCTTCTGATGCTTCGTGTGTCATTTAACATTTTCCCCAAAGAATCTTTCACTATTGCAACTCGAGGCTTTAATTTTTATTTCAGTTCTTTCAGCTTGAGAAATGCCAAGCGTCTTCTAACCTTTTGGTTTTC
The DNA here is from genome assembly GCF_030014295.1 of Loxodonta africana. Classification (NCBI taxonomy): domain Eukaryota; kingdom Metazoa; phylum Chordata; class Mammalia; order Proboscidea; family Elephantidae; genus Loxodonta; species Loxodonta africana. The sequence continues at coordinate 74,290,409 of NC_087358.1, forward strand.
CATCAGCTCTTTCCCCATGTCATTATAATACTTTACTCTGTCTTCTTGAGCTGCCCTTTAAAATCTTCTGTTCATTTCTTTTACTTCATCATTTCTTCCCTTTGCTTTAGCTACTCAACATTCAAGAGCAAGTTTCAGGGTCTCTTCTGACATCCATTTTGGTCTTTTCTTTCTTTCCTGTCTTTTTAATAACCTCTTGCTTTCTTCATGTATGATGTCTCTGATGTCATTCCACAACTCTTCAGGTCTTTGGTCATTAGTGTTTCAACGCGTCAAATTTATTCTTCAGATTGTCTCTAAATTCAGGTGGGATATACTCAAGGTCATACTTTGGCTTTCGTGGATTTGTTCTAATTTTCTTCAGTTTCAACTTGAACTTGCATATGAGCAACTGATGGTCTGTTCCACAGTTGGCCCCTGGCCTTGTTCTGACTGATGATGTCCAGTTTTTACATTGTCTCTTTGTACAGATGCGTATCCCATCTGGCGAGGTCCATGTGTACAGTCACTGTTTATGCTGATGAAAAAAGGTATTTGCAATGAGGAAGTCATTGGTCTTGCAAAATTCTATCATTTGATCTCCGGCATCGTTTCTATCACCAAGGCCATATTTTCCAACTACTGATCCTTCTTCTTTATTTCCAACTTTCACATTCCAATAACCAGTGATTATACATGCATCCTGATTGCATGTTCGATCAATTTCAGACTGTAGCAGCTGATTAAAATCTTCAATTTCTTCATCTTTGGCCTTAGTGGTTGGTACATAAATTTGAACAATTTTATTAACTGGTCTTCCTTGTAGGCGTATGGATATTACCCTATCACTGACAGCACTGTACCTCAGGATAGATCTTGAAATGTTCTTTTTGACGATGAATGCAACACCATTCCTCTTCAAGCTATCATTCCTGGTATAGTAGACTATACGATTACCTGATCCAAATGGCCAATACCAGTCCATTTCAGCTCACTAATGCTTTTTTTTTTTTTAATGCCTAGGATATTGATGTTTATGCATTCCATTTCATTTTTGATAATTTCCAATTTTCCAAGATTCATACTTCACACATTCCAGGTTCGGATTATTAATGACTGTTTGTAGAAGACACAGCTGGGGGCTCATCTTCCAGCACTGTATCAGACAACGTTTCGCTGCTATTCATAAGATTTTCAACTGGCCAATGCTTTTCAGAAGTAGGCTGCTGGGTCCTTCTTCCTAACCTGTCTTAGTCTGGAAGCTCAGCTGAAACCTGTCCTCCATGGGTGACCCTGCTGGTATCTGAATACCGGTGGTATAGCTTCCAGCATCACAGCAACACACAAGCCCCCACAGTATGACAAACTCACAGACACGTGAGGGACGTTTGAGTTTACTGTTGTATTTTTTGGTATGTACGTAGTGTGGATGCTTTCCTTGTTCCACTTAGTCTTCTGGGCTGAGTTCTTTTTGTTTATATATTTTCTTTTCATCTCTTCCATTATTGTTGATTTTGGGTTTGCTGAGTCTTTGTTTTTCTTCTTTTTTATTTTGGTGGGTAGGTTTGTTAGCTTCCTTTGTGGCTACCTTGAAATTTACCTTTATTTTTCTAAGTTTAAACCAGTCTTTTATTTCATATTGCCTTGACTTCCTCATCATATGGCAGTTTTATGACTTCACCGTTATTCCCTCTTTTTTGTTTTGACGTTGTCTGTTAACATATTGATATCTCTGGTTCCCTATTTTCAGCATTTAGCTTTGATTTGTTTTTGTGAATTCCCTATCTGGGTTATTAACTGGTTGATTTGTCCTGTGTCCTAGTCCTCTTGTCTGATATTGTTGGTTTTCTAACCAGGGGAAAAAAAAAAAAATTTTTTTTTTTTTAACTCCCTTTAAAATTTCTTGTAATTTTTGTCTGGTTTTTACATATTCCTTTAATTTCTGTTTATCCGGAAATGACTTAATTTCACCATAATATTTGAAAGACAATTTTGCTGGATATATTACTCTTGGTTTGCAATTTTTTCTTTCAAGGCATTATATATGCCTTCTTGCCTGCATGGTTTCTGCTGAGTAATCAGTTAGTCTTATTGGTTCTCCTTTGTGACTTTTCATTTATCCCTAGCTGCTTTCAGGAATTCTTTGTCTTTGGTTTGGCAAGTTTGATTATGTCTTGATGACTTTCTTTTGGGGTCTATCTTGGATAGGTACCTTTATCATCTTTCATGATTATTAGGGAAGTTTTCTGCCAGCAAATCTTCAACAATTTTGTGTTTTGTGTTATCCCTCTTCTCCTTCCCGTTCTTATCATTCATAGGTCTTACCTCTCAATAGCGTACCACATAACTCTTAGGCTTTCATTTTCTTTTTTTTTTTTTTCGGATTTTTCCTCAAACAAATTGGTGTCAAGAGAATTATCTTCAATCTCACAAATTCTGACTTCCATTGTCTGAACTCTGCTCCTATGACCTTTTACTGGAGCCCTGATGGCATAGTGGTTAACAATTCAGGCTGCTAACCAAAAGGTCGGCAGTTCAAATCCACCAGCTGCTCCTTGGAAACCCTAAGGGACACTTATATTCTGTCCTATAGGGTCCCTACGCTATGAGTCAGAATTGACTCCATGGCAATGGGTTTCGTTTTTTTTTTTGTTTTTGGACCTTTTACTGAGTTGCCTAATTCTGAAATTTTACTGTTAATCTCTTGCAGAGCTCTGTATATTAGTCTTTTGAATTCTTTACCAGGTAGCTCTACCATCTTATTTTTCTTCCGGGAAGTTTTCTTTACCTTTATCTTTGTCGGTTGCTAGAGCCTTCTTGTCCTGCTTCTTTATGTGATTTGATATTGACTACTGTCTCTGAGACATCAATAAGTTATTATATTTATATGTGTATTTATTGCATTGTTGTTTACTACACCCTGAATTTTTGTTTTGTTTTGATATGTCCAAGAAGGCTGGGCATGTGTGCTATACTCTTGTCGTTAATCTTGCCTCATTGATGCTCTCACCTCCCGTCCCCAGGAGTCTGTTCACTGTTCTTACAGGATGCTGATGATGTAGGCAGCATTTTTTGATTAGGTGATGAATCTGACCTGCTGATCTGACCTTGGGTTCAGGGAGTGTTCTCCCTGATCCCTGGGTTGGGTGTTGTGTGTGTGCTCCACTGCTTACTGGTTGGTTGGGGAGCAGGTACCTGGGTGGTCGGTCACCAGGTGTGTGATGAAGAGACTCTTACCTATAGTCCTGGGCAGGCATGGCTGCATGGGGTTGTTGGGAACAGGCACAAGTCTCTGGTTGCAGTGGGGGCACAGCAAGGGACTGTTGGCTGCCCCCGGGTGCTTGGATGGAGGGCATGCACCTGTTCACTATAGCATGTAGTGGTGGGGGTAGTGCAGCCAGTCCTTGGGTACCCAGTGCCACTGCCTGGAGGAACTGGGAGGCACCACTAATTGTCAGGCCCGTCACAGGCGGCTAGATGGAGCGGGTGGTATCGCTAGCCCCCAGGCCCTCTGTGTGGGTGGGTGAGGCCCTTTCTTAGGGGGTGGGGAGGTGTCGAATGTCACAAATCTGCAGCTCCAGCTTGGCTGCTCTAGGTGAAAACAAGCTTCAGTTGGATGCCCTGCCCATTTCATCCTAATGAGGGCATGCTGTGCTGTATCAGCCAGCAAGGCACTGGTGCAGGTAACCTGCAAGGGGAAGGGTATGTTTGTGGACCTCCTATGCCAGTGGCTGAGTGACGGAGTGGGTGCATCAGGACAGGGTTGTGTGTTCCCAGCTTAAGGGGCACGGTAGTGTTGAGCCCCAGCAGGACTGGTGTGGGAGTGGGGAGGGGTGTGGATAAGGAGAAGGGGGTGCTCCTCGGCTGTGGAGCTCTGCTAGGCGGAAGGGTTATGGTGTACATTTGGTGGTTTGGGAGCTAGCACTTGACTTTCACAGGTCTGCTGCTGCTCGTTTGGTTCTGGAGGTGCGTGTAGGTTTGCTGCTGCTTGGTTGCACCAGATGGGGTGGGTTTTGGCTTGGGATATTGCTGCTTGCCTCAATCTGTGTGCCCTGTGCAGATTCAGCTAGTAGGACACTGGTGATCCCGCGATCTGTATTCCCCATTTCCGCTGTTTTTGAATTGCCTCGCCTTCCACCTGTCGCTCACAGTGATTCTTCAGCTTTGTCTTTGATGTTTAGGTTTCCTAGATTGTCATATATATCTGATTCGCTTGTTTTGGGGGTCTTTGTTGGAAGAGGGACAACAGGGAGCATATGGCTATTCCGCCATCTTGGCCCCACCTCCTCTCTTTACTTTTCAGCCAGTTTGGACTGGGATTTCTGTTAATCGCAGTCAAAGGCTTTCTAACAGACTGAGGAGAGTAAGGTTTGCCAAGAGGCTGCCTGGCCACTGGGGTTCAACAGCTACAAGCACAGCCACCTTGCCTCAGGGCAAAATCTGCCCATCAAGTAAGTGTCTATAAAGAAAAAAATTGACTTCTCCAATCTGACTGGATCTCTGAAGTCCAGGCTATTTTTAAACACAGCAGAAAAGTCCCTGACTAGGGTACAGAGGCAGTTCCCAGTACTGTGCACACTCAACAGTGTCCAGCGGGCTGCATCCCTGAACCAGTGTGCGGCAGAGTGACCCAACATTATGACAGTAGAAGCTGAGTCAGCACAAGGTGCAGAACCTCTGAGAGCACAAGCAGTGGTCAGGGTCTTGTTCCACCGTCCCTCTCAACCTAAACCTAACTGTCTTCCACCCCAAGTTTATACAGCCTCTCTAGCCTCCGGGTCACAGAATCAAGTTCAGGGTTCATTTAAGCTAAGATGTAGGGGCTACTGGGATTTCAGCAGCATTTAAGTAAGTTAGGTTACTTATCTTACAGTAAATGTGAAAAAACATGGAGCATTTTTATATCTGCAATATTTTTACACCTGTAATTCTTTTATACACCAATAGTCAGGAAAATGGGACAGGACCAAGCAACATTTCATTGTTATACACAAGGTGGTTATAAATCAGACATGACTCAATGACAGTTAACAACAAATACTTTTACAGTATTTTTATTACTACAAAAAAAAATTGCTGTTGAGTTGATTCTGACTCATAGCGACCCTAGAGGACAAGGAGAACTGCCCCACAGGGTTTCCAAGGCTGTAAGTCATTACGGAAGCATATTGCCACATTTTCTCCCACGGAGTGGCTGGTGGGTTTGAACCACCAACCTTTCGGCTAACAGCCAAATGCATAACCACTGCACCACCAGGGCACTGGTTTTATACTATGCTACAGTATATATGGAAAACCCTGGTGGCAATCTAGGGTCGCTATGAGTCGGAATCGACTCAACAGCAGTGGGTTTGGTTTTTTTGGTTTGGTACAGTGTGTGTATACACATATATACACACATACATATATATACATAAAGGATTGGGGGAACAACATGCGTTACATAGATAACAAAACCTTGCTTGCTGAAAGTGAAGAGGACTTGAAGCACTTACTGATGAAGATCAAAGACCAAAGTCTTCACGCCTCAACATAAAACCTAAAAAAACTTGTTGCCATTGAGTTGATTCTGACTCATAGCAACCCTATAGGACAGAGTAGAACTGACGCATAGAGTTTCCAAGGAGCGCCTGGTGGATATCAACTGCCAACCTTTTGGTTAGCAGCCATAGCACTTAACCACTATGCCATCAGGGTTTCCGCCTCAACATAAAGAAAACAAAAATCCTCACAGCTGGACCACTAAGCAACATCACGATCAATGGAGAAAAGACCAACAGTGTCAAGGATTTCACTGTACGTGGATCCACAAACACGCAAGGAAGCAGCAGTCAAGAAATCAAAAGGCACATTGCATTTGGGCAAATCTGCTGCAAAAGACCTCTTTAAAGTGTTGAAAAGCACAGACGTCACCTTGAAGACTAAACTGCACCTGACCCAAGCCGTTGTGTTTTCAATCACCTCATTCGAATGTGAAAGCTGGACGATGAATAAGGAAGACCAAAGAAGAACTGATGTCTTTGAATTGTGGTGCTGGTGAAGAATACTGAATATACCATGGTCTGCCAGAAGAAGGAGCAAATCTGTTTTCGAAGAAGTACAACTAGAATGCTCCTTAGATGCAAGGATGGTGAGACTACGTCTCACATACTTTGGACATGTTACCAGGAAGGGTCAGTCCCTGGTAAAGGACATTATGATTGGTAAAGTGGAGGGTCAGCAAAAAAGAGGAAGACCCTCAACATGATGGACTGACACAATGGCTGCAACAATGGGCTCAAGCATAACAATGATTATGAGGACGGCACAGGCCTGGGCATCGTTTTGTTCTGTTGTACACAGCGTCGCTATGAGTTGGGACAGACTCGACAGCACCTCACAACAACAAATATTAAACTCTTACACTCATGAAAAAACTTCACCAAAAGAGTAAATGAGGACATACAGACTAGGAAAAAAATTTTGTCCGTGACATGTTCAACAAGGTCTAATCTCTAAAATCTACCGGAAAATCCAACACCTTTACAACAAAAAGACAACCCAATTAAAAAATTTGCAGAGGATGTGAGCAGGCACTTTAACAGAGAAGACATTTAGGTGGCTAACAGACACATGAAGGAATTTTCGAGATCACTAGCTAGAGAAATGCAAATCAAAACTACAATGAGATACCATCTTTCTCTGACATTACTGGCACGAATAAAGAAAACAAAAAATAAGAAACGCTGGAGAGGTTGCGGGGAGATTGGAACTCTTATGCACCGGTGGTGGGAATGCAAAATGGTACGATCATTTTGGAAAACGGTACGGCGCTTCCTTAAAAAGCTAGAAATAGAAATACCGTATGATCCAACAAATCCCACTCCTAGGAATATGTCCCAGAGAAATAAGAGCCATCACACAAATAGACATATAGACATATGCACACCCATGTTCACTGCAGCATTATTCACAACAGCAAAAAAATGGAAACAACCTAAGTGCCCATCAACAGATGAATGGATAAACAAACTATGCTCCATACACACAACGGAATACTATGCAACAATAAAGAACAATGATGAATCTTCAAAACATCTTACGACGTGGGTGAATCTGGAGGGCAGTATGCTGAGTAAAATATGTCAATCACAAAAGGACAAATACTACATGAGACTACTATCATGAAAACACATGAAAATGTTTCCACACAGAAAGGAACAATCTTTGATGGTTACAAGGGAGGGGAGGGGAGAGGTGGGAGTGAAAAACACTAACTAGATAGTAGGTAAGAGGTAACTTGGGTGAAGGGTAAGACAGTATACAATACCGGGGAAGTTAGCATAATGTGATCAGGGCAAAGTCATAGAAGCTTCACAGATACATCCAAACTCCCTGAAGGACTGAGTTACTGGCCTGAGGGCTGGGGTCCATCTAGCACAATTAGCATAACATAGTCTATAAGGAAAATGTTCTACACCCAACTATGTAAGTAGCGACTGGGGTACTAAAAGTCTGGGAGCAGCCATCTACTGGTTCCATCCTGGCTGCAGCAAAGGAGAATGAAGAAGACCAAAGACACAATGGAAGGATTAGTCCAAAGGACTAATGGACCTCACTACCACAACCTCTAGCAGACTAAGCCCAGAGCAACTAGATGGTGCCCGGCTACCACAACCAACTATTCTGGCAGGAATCACAGTAGAAGGTCCTGGACAGAGGGGGAGAAAAATGTAGAACAAAATTCAAATTCACATTAAAAAAAAAAACACACTAGCTTTGCTGGTCTGACAAAGACTGGAGAAACCCTAAGAATATGAACAACAGACACCCTTTTAACCCAATACTGAAGTCACTCCTGAGGTTCACCCTTCAGCCAAAGATTAGACAGGTTGAGACCCTGGCGCCATAGTGGTTAAGAGCTACAGCTAATAACCAAAAGGTCAGCAGTTTGAATCCACCAGGTGCTTCTTGGAAACCCTATGTTGCAGTTCCACTCTGTCCTTTACAAGTCAGAATTAACTTGACGGCAACAGGTTTATAGGGCCAACAATAACACATGTGAGGGACGTGCTTGACAGTTCAATCATGTACACGAGACTAATGGGCACACCAGCCCCAAAGCAAAGACCAGAAGGCAGGAAGGGAAAGAAAAACTATAAGAATGGAAACAGGGAACCTGGGGTGGGAGAAGGGGAGAGTGTTGATCACAGGGTTGGCAACCAACGTCACTAAAACAATCTGTGTATTAACTGTTTAATGAGAAACTAATTTGCTATGTAACCTTTCACCTAAATCACAATTAAAAAAAAAGGGGGGGGGGGGCAACATGTACCCAAAGGCTAAGTTGAGAAGGCAAGAAGGGGTAGAAAATCAGGACAAAAGGAACCAGGGAACCCAGGGTGGAAATGAGGAAAGCACCGACACACTGTGGGGAATGAAACCAACGTCATGGAACACTGTATGCACCAACTATCCAATGGGAAACTACTTTACTCTATAAACTTTTTTCCTAATGCACAATAAAAAAATTTTAAAAATTAAAAACAAACCAATTTGTATAAATGCTTGGCCTTAGAACACACTGACTGTGAAAAGGGAAGACATGATGCTTTTGTTAGCAACCTCGAGAAGTTACGTGACAATAGAATGAGCATGGTAATAGCTTTCTACTTGATTTTTCTTTAAGCTGCTGAATTTACAGTAAGAATCTAAAATTATATAACAGAACCAAGGAGAAAGTGGAACACCAAAGGGTAACACCTCCCAAGGGACAGGTATCCCATAATTTTCTACAATGATTCTGCAGTATCCTCAGCCACCTAGATGTTTTTAAACTATAAGCACAGTATTTCTCAAAGCTGGCAAAGCAGAATTGATCACCTCAGGTGGGTTCATATATACACATGTAAAGAGTTTTGTTCACAAGAAGCTCAACTGGTAAGTTCTGCAGAAGTGTTTCCAACACAGTTACGGAAACCTCAACAATCTCGCTTGTAAGAAGTGTTCTTGGAACGGTATTCTCCTGAGCTTACGTGGTATTAAAATGATTGATGTTGCTCTGAGCAACTGTGACATAATCTTTGGGAGTATTAATATTATAAAATGACAGTGTCTCTCATGTTACTTCCTGATATGAAATGAAAATCAAACATTAGTATTTATTTTTAGATGAATTTTTTTAAAGTTCTATTTCATGCCCCCATTGAACGTCAAAGGTTTAAAAAGTAACTGAAACTGTATAGTGGAAACCCTGGTGGTGCTGTGGTTAAGAGCCACATCTGCTAACCAAAAAGTCTGCAGCTCAAATCCACCAGGTACGCCCTGGAAACTCTATGGGGCAGTTCTACTCTGTCCTACTGGTCACTATGAGTCGCAATCAACTTGATAGCAATGGGTTTTTTTTGTTGTTGTTACACTGTATGGTAACCTGAGCGCCTAGCCCAGAGCAGAATTTAGAAGAGATGCAGCAAGGTGTGGCAGATGAAGGGTCTGGACTGTCCCACTGCAGCACTTTTCTGCTGCGCGAACACAGACAAGTCAATCGATATCTCTATACCTGTTTCCCAGCCTACAGAATGTGCGGAAGTATCTGCTTCACTAACCTTGAGTTAGTTTTGACAGTAAAACAAAGTAATCTGCACAAAGTGCTCTGTGAACTGTACAGTGCTGTACAGCAGTTCTCCACCCCCTTGCCTGACAGCATAGAGAATGTGACACATCAACTGGGTATAAAGACAACAGCTAGGACAGTCTTGGAAAACTTCTTTAAGGGAACCTTTCACATAAACTAATAAAACAGAACACAAAAGACTTTCCACTCTTATCTTTTTCTATTAGGATAAGGTGAATGGAAACCCTGGGGGTGTAGTGGTTAAGCGCTAAGGCTGCTAACCAAAAGGTCAGCAGTTCGAATACACCAGGCACTCCTTGGAAACTCTATGCGGCGTTTTTACCCTGTCCTTTAGGGTCACTAGTCAGAATCAACTCGACGGCAACAGGATTGGTGTTTGGTTTTTTTATCTGGTGAATAGAATATGTGCTAAACCAATGAAGACCTTCCTAACTGTACCAATGACTGTTAAGAAAGACAATTCAAAATGTAGAATCTGTGATTTCACACTTTTTAGCCCATCTGTGAAAAGGTAAAGCTTTCAATGATTTTCCCCATTTGTAACGTTAACATATACTGATGATTCTATACGTGGGCAGACACGGCTGCGGCAGCATGCTTGTCTGTTTTTCCATTCTTGCCTATTCTATAATCCCTGGACTTGGGCAGACCCCCATGTGTTTGTGAGTGTGTCGTACTGTGGGGGCTTGCGTGTTGCTGGGATGCTGGAAGCTATGCCACCGGTATTCAGATACCAGCAGGGTCACCCATGGAGGACAGGTTTCAGCTGAGCTTCCAGACTAAGACAGACTAGGAAGGAGGCCCCGGCAGTCTACTTCTGACAAGCATTAGCCAGTGAAAACCTTATGAATAGCAGCAGAACATTGTCTGATACAGTGCTGGAAGATGAGCCCCCCAGGTTGGAAGGCACTCAAAAGATGACTGGGGAAGAGCTGCCTCCTCAAAGCAGAGACAACCTTACAGTTGACCTTAACGATGTGGATAGAGTAAAGCTTTCGGGACCTTCATTTGCTGATGTGGCATGACTCAAAATTAGAAGAAACACCTGCAAACATCCATTAATAATCGGAAACTGGAATGTACGAAGTATGAATCTAGGAAAATCGGAAATCGTCAAAAATGAAATGGAACGCATAAACATCGATATCCTAAGCATTAGTGAGCTGAAATGGACTGGTATTGGCCATTTTGAATCAGACAATCGCATATATTCTACTATGCAGGGAATGACAACTGGAAGAGGAATGGTGTTCCATGCATCATCAAAAAGAACATTTCAAGATGTATCCTGAAGTACAATGCTGTCAGTGATAGAATAATATCCATACGCCTACAAGGAAGACCAGTTAATACGACTATTATTCAAATTTACGCACCAACCACTAGGACCAAAGATGAAGAAAGAGAAGATTTTTATCAGCTGCTAGAGTCTGAAATTGATCGAACATGCAATCAAGATGCATTGATAATCACTGGCGATTAGAATGCGAAACTTGGAAACAAAGAAGAAGGATCAGTAGTTGGAAAATACGGCCTTGGGGATAGAAACAATGCTGGAGATCGAATGACAGAATTTTGCAAGACCAGCAACTTCTTCATTGCAAATACCTTCTTTCACCAACAAAAACGGTGACTACACACATGGACCTCGCCAGATGGAACACACAGAAATCAAACTGGCTACATCTGTGGAAAGAGATGATGCAAAAAGCTCAATATCATCAGTCAGAACAAGGCCAGGGGGTGACTGTGGAACAGACCATCAACTGCTCATATTAAATTCAAGCTGAAACTGAAGAAAATCAGAGTAAGTCCAAGAAAGCCAAAATATGACCTTGAGTATATCCCACCTGAATTCAGAAACCATCTCAAGAATAGATTTGACGCATTGAACACTAGTGACCGAAGACCACACAAGTTGTGGAATGACATCAAGGACATCATCCATGAAGAAAGCAAGAGGTTACTGAAAAGACAGGAAAGAAAGAAAAGACCAAGATGGATGTCAGAGGAGACTCTGAAACTTGCTCTTGAGCGTTGAGCAGCTAAAGCCAAAGGAAGAACTGACGAAGTAAAAAAACTGAACAGAAGATTTCAAAGGGCCTCTCGAGAAGACAAAATAAAGTACTATAATGACATCTGCAAAGAGCTGGAGATGGAAAACCAAAAGGGAAAAACATGCTCAGCGTTTCTCAAGCTGAAAGAACTGAAGAAAAAATTCAAGCCTCGAGTTGCAATAGTGAAGGATTCCATGGGGAAAATATTAAAACATGCAGGAAGCATCAAAAGAAGATGGAAGGAATACACAAAGTCATTATACCAAAAAGAATTAGTCGATATTCAACCATTTCAAGAGATGGCATATGATCAGGAACCGATGGTACTGAAGGAAGAAGTCCAAGCTGCCCTGAAGGTGTTGGCGAAAAACAAGGCTCCAGGAATTGATGGAATATCAATTGAGATGTTTCAACAAACACATGCAGGACTGGAGGTGCTCACTCATCTATGCCAAGAAATACGGAAGACAGCTTCCTGGTCAACTGACTGGAAGAGATCCATATTTATGCCTATTCCCAAGAAAGGCAATCCAGCCGAATGTGGAAATTATAGAACAATATCATTACTATCACACGCAAGCAAAATGTTGCTGACGATCATTCAAAAACAGCTGCAGCAGTATATCAACAGGGAACTGCCAGAAATTCAGGCCAGTTTCAGAAGAGGATGTGGAACCAGGGATATCATTGCTGATGTCAGATGGATCCTGGCTGAAAGCAGAGAATACCAGAAGGATGTTTACCTGTGTTTTACTGACTATGCAAAGGCATTCAACTGTGTGGATCATAAGAAACTATGGATAACACTGCGAAGAATGGGAATTCCAGAACACTTTACATAGGTCAAGAGGCAGTTGTTCGGACAGAACAAGGGGATACTGATTGGTTTAAAGTCAGGAAAGGTGTGCGTCAGGGTTGTATTCTTTCACCACACCTATTTAATCTGTATGCTGAACAAATAATTCGAGAAGCTGGACTATATGAAGAAGAACAGGGCATCAGGATTGGAGGAAGACTCATTAACAACCTGCATTATGCAGATGACACAACCTTGCTTGCTGAAAGTGAAGAGGACTTGAAGCACTTACTAATGAAGATCAAAGACCACAGCCTTCAGTATGGATTACACCTCAACATAAAGAAAACAAAAATCCTCACAACTGAACCACTGAGCAACATCATGATAAACGGAGAAAAGATTGAAGTTGTCAAGGATTTCATTTTACTTGGATCCACAATCAACATCTATGGAAGCAGCAGTGAAGAAATCAAAAGATGCATCGCATTGGGCAAATCTGCTGCAAAATACCTCTTCAAAGTGTTGAAGAGCAAAGACGTCACCCTGAAGACTAAGGTGCACCTGACCCAAGCCATGGTTTTTTTTCAATTGCATCATATGCATGTGAAAGCTGGACAATGAATAAGGAAGACCGAAGAAGAACTGATGCCTTTGAATTGTGGTGCTGGCGAAGAATATTGAATATACCACGGACTGCGAAAAGAATGAACAAATCTGTCTTGGAAGAAGTGCAGCCAGAATGCTCCTTAGAGGCAAGGATGGCGAGACTGTGTCTTCCATGCTCTGGACATGTTGTCAGGAGGGATCAGTCCCTAGAGAAGGACATCATGCTTGGCAGAGTACAGGGTCAGCGGAAAAGAGGAAGACCCTCAAAGAGGTGGATTGACACAGTGGCTGCAACAATGAGCTCAAGCATAACAACGATTTTAAGGATGGTACAGGACCAGGCAGTGTTTCGTTCCGTTGTGCACAGGGTCGCTATGAGTCTGAACCAACTCGATGGCACCTAACAACAACAACAGGCAGACATGGCTCTGGCAGCACACTTGTCTGTTTTCCCACTTTTGCCTCTTTGAACGCATGCCGAATAAAACCCTTCTTTTTGCTTTCTTGAACTTTGTTATGTTTTTACCCTGTAACAGGCGCTAAGCTCCTCCTGGGCAATTCATTATGCCTTATTCATTTTCCTAAAGAGTCCTGGTGGTACAGTGGTTAAGCACTGGGCTGTTAACCAAAAGGTCAGTGGTTGGAACCCACCAGCCACTCTACGAGACAAAGATGTGGCAGTCTGCTTCCATAAAGATTAAAAAAAACAGCCTTGGAAATCCTATGGGGCAGGTATACTCTGTTATATATGGTCGGTATGACTCAGAATCAACTTGAACTCCATGGCATTGAGTTTGGTTTTTCTGGATACTCATTTTTTGTTGCCCATAGTGTCCAGCTCTGCCTTGATCACTGCAATCAGGAAAGTTACTGAGTAAATGATTCTGAGGGTGAGTGTAGAGGGACCCTCTTGTGACCCTAATACTCCCCAGCATGTTTTCTCCTTTTCAAAACAGGCAACTGAGAGCTTGACAATTGGATTGCTGGCTCTATCTATTAAGAACTCAAGAAATAGTTTAAACAGAGAAGAAAAAATTCTTTGATGGTTACAAGAGTGGGCAGGGAGAAGAGTACTCACTAATTATATAGTAGACATAACTAACACCATGATGAATCTTTTTTTTTTTCTTTTTTGCCTGCCTTCTCCCTTCCACATACCTTTGTTAATGACTTTGTTTTGCTCTGCCCAGCCACCTGTGACTTACGAACCCCCCCACAGGAAGATTAGAGCCCAGATGTCTGGCATGTATATCTTTAGCCTGATGAGGAGATATCTAACATGTATCTCTTCGGTCTGATAAAGAATCTCTTGTAATTATCTTGTAATGACTAACTCATCCAGCCATGCCATCTGTGAGCTACAAAGACACTTCTAAACTTTGTAAAAATCATATATAAGCTCTAATGTAAAAACGCCCTTCGGGACTCCATAGAGACAGCCTGTGTTGCTGTTGGATTGCCCGTTAGTGGACACCTGCTAAATAAACCCTCTCTCTCTTTCTGACTTGGAGTTCGATTCATTGGCTCAACTCTCCAGGACACCGACCCTAATCGGGCAACATTCTAGAGCAGTGATTGAAGGTACACAGTCTGTAGCCACATAGCCTGGATTCAAATCCTGCCCCTCCACCTGGGAACTACCTGACCTTGGGGAAGTCTTACTTGCCCTCTCTGAACCACAGGGAGAAACCTTTCCTTTCACCAGTAAGTAAGAAGAAAGTGAAGCGCTGCCCCTCCCCCCCCAAAAAAATGAGCAATGGCTAAATTAGAAAAATCTATTAGAAGCACCTAAAGTGTTGCCTTCAAAATTTGTCATTAAAACTTTATGTAATTTTTTCACAATGACAGTTTCCATGCATTACTTGTATACTTAAAGCTTATACACTTAAATCTATCCCAAGAAAATGCTATGCTACAATATTGAGTGAAAAATATGGACATAAAAGCACCTTAACTCCACATTATCAGTCACTGGGTAAATGTAAATCAAAACCACAGTGAGATACCACTTTACACGCAGCAAAAGAAAAGCCACCACTGAGTCCATAACGACCGTGCAGGGCAGAGCAGAACTGCCCCGTGAAGTTCTGAAGGCTGTAATCTTTACAGAAGTAGATTGCCTTATCTTTCTCCTGTAGAGCAGCTGGTGGGTTCAAGCCACCAACCTTTCAGTCAGCAGCTAAGCAGTTAACCACTACACTACCAGGGCTCCTCTTACCTCCACTAGAATGGCTATATAGGGTTGCCACAAGTCGGAATCAACTTGACAGCAGTGGGTAGGATGACTGTAATTAAAAGGACAGATAATAACAAAGGTTGAAAAGAATGTGGAGAAACTAGAGCCCTCATATACTGCTGGGAGAATATAAAATGGTGTAGCCACTTTGGAAACAGTCTGGCATTTCCTGAAAATGTTAAACATAGTTACTCAGTGACTCAGCAATTCTACTCTTATGTAGCTACCCAAGAGAAATGTAAGCATACATGCATACAAAGACTAGTCTACAACATTATGCACAACTGCAAAAAGGTAGAAAGAGCCCAAATGCCCATCAACTGATGAATGAATAAACAAAATGTGGTATACCCGTACAACGGAATATTACTCAGCCATAAAAAAGGAATGACGTGCTGATACATGTTGCAACATGGATGAACCGTGAAACCGTTATGCAGTGTTCAGAGCTCAGTCACAAAAAAACCCCACATATTACATGATTTTGTATTTGTGCAATGTCTAAAACAGACTTATCTATAAAAAGTAAAAGAAAAATCAGGGGTTGCTTAGCAGCACAGTGGTTAACAGCTATGGCTGCTAACCAAAAGGTTAGCAGTTTGAATCTACCAGGCGCTCCCTGGAAACTCTACAGAGCAGTTCTCTGTCCTATAGGGTCACTATGAGTCAGAAACGACTTGATGGCAATGGGCTTGGTTTTGGTCTGGTTTAAGGATGAAGGGAGGTGGGGTGGAGGGAAAGGGATAGGGAGTACTAATTGAGTACTAGATTTCTTTCTGGTAAAAAAAGGGATGAAGGTGTTCTAAAATTAGATTACGGTGATGGCTGTACTAGTCTGTAAACATACTCAAATTCATTGTATACTTCATGAACTTTGTGGTATGTAAATTAAATCTCAGTAAAAAAACAAAAACCAAACCCACTGCTGTCAAGTTGATCCCAACACATAGCGACCCTACAGGACATAGTAGAGCTGCCCCATAGGGTTTCCAAGGAACAGTCGGTGGATTCAAACTGTGGACCTTTTGGTTAGCGGTCATACACTTAACCACTCTGCCACCAGGGCCCCATATTGCAGTAAAGCCATTTTTTAAAAAAAGTACCTGTACTATTGAATTTAGATAAACAAAAAGAATGCAGAAAAGAGAGCTGGAATGAAATATGCCAAGATGTTAACACTGAGTTGTGCCATAATATGGTTGCCTTTGAGTTGTAAGAATGTATTTTTAATTCTAAATTGACAACTAGGTGTAGCAAAAGTAAACAAGAAAAGAAATCTACAAATATGCTTACAACTGCCATCCTAGGAGTGGAGGAATAAAAGCAAATTTTCCCCTTTTGGTCTTTATTTTTAAAACTCTTGTGACTGAGTTAAATTACCTTGATAAAAATAACCTGTAAATATTTCCAAACCCAATGCTGAATGATTTTTAGTTTCTGAAGAAATTAGCTTCCACGAAACTGCTATGTTCTGAAACCACAGATGTCACAATTGTTGGTGTTTTACAAGTTATACTTTCAATGTTAGTTACATCAAAATAAAAGTCAGTGTCTCCTTTGCCCTCTACTTTATCACACCGACCTTTGATCTGCTCAGATGTTCTCCTTTAACTTGATTTAAAAAAAATCTGAACAATAAAAAAAGACACTTCAAAATTCTACTTGTCAATGAACCAAATTTTCTCCTATAGAAAAAAAAAATACTGAACACAGTTGAACACAGATACTTCTTTGACACTATGCTACAGAGTCAGTGAGCAGCACCAGGAGTCATGTCACTGAGGCCATCGCACCCTTCCAACAGAGAGGAAAACGCGTGTCAGGGTGACAAGCATTTAAAATCCAGCTTTCCCATTCCCATGGCTTATTACCCTGTTACTTATGCACCAATTACAATCTGTATTCTTGCCACTGTGGGGACTTTCAGTGGCCTCTGATACTCTGGACAGTCAAAAGAAGAGAGTCAACTTTCTCTACCACAAAGACAATTCCACAGGGAAGAAGTCAACTTCCAACTCTTTTTCAGGCTTTCCAGCTGCCTTCAGTCTAGACAGGGTCAATAATTTTCAATAGCCTCTAGCTACTCTTCCAGCAGCCCCCTTACACTTCACCCTCCTTCACAGAGGAGTAACTCAGGCTGTGTTCCCATGCTCAAGCTCCCCAGTCCATGGGATAAAGTCCAAATTCCTCTGCCTGATAAGCAAGCCTTCCACAGTCACTTTCCCAGCCTGGCCAAGCCACTCATAGCACCCCACGTGCATTTTCCCATTTCCGATCCTCTGGGCCTTTGCACATGCTGGTCTCTGCCTGCGATGAACTTCCCTCCATTTTACTGTTTGCCAGCTCAGTGCCGCTCTTCCTTCATGACCCCACTCACACACCACCTCCTCGAAAGTTCTCTCTGCACCATTTCTCCCAGAAAAGCCTAATCAGTCTTATCTGTGGGTACTATACTGTGTAAACACCTCTGTTCCAGCACTGTGAGTGTCGGCTCTGAGAACAGGGGGGTGACCTTTATTCACCTTTGCTTCTCCACTGCATAGCTCAGTACCAGGTAAACAGAAAGTGGTCGAAAAATGTTCACGGACCACGTCCCTCTCCTGGTCACTGCTAGATGTGAATTTCTTAAGCTCTTGGTCTTAGCTAGAATCCCACTGCCTACAATGCCTGGCAATAGTAGGTACTCAAAAAAATGTTTGTTAAATAAATGATGATAACAAAATAATAACACCTATGTCGAAGGGTTTTGTGAGAGAACATACAAAGGGAGATAAAGCACACGATACAGTGCCCTCACCACCCATCTGTCAATTTGCTGTCCTGTGGGGCTTGTATGTTGCTATAATACTGGAAGCTGTACCACTGGTACTTCAAATACCAGCAGGGTCCCCCCATGGTGGACAGGTTTCAGGGGAGCTTCCAGACTAGGAAGACAGACTAGGAAGCAAGGCCTGGCGAGCTGCTTCCAAAAATAAGCCAATGAAAACCCTACGGATCACAACGGAACATTGCCAGATTACCAACGATCATGAAAACGGCACAGGACTGGACAACATCTTGTTCTATTACACACAGGGCCAACAGGAGTCCGAGCCAACTCAAAGGCAACTGATAACAACACAGAGTCCAGCACAGTAAAGTTGGCTGATGCTGTTATCAAAGGGATCTAGAAAGTGACATCAGCATGGGCAGGGGCAGTGACAGAAAGCTTCAGAGGCAGCAGGTCTTCGGCTTGATCTGGAAGGATGAGGAGAATTCTTGACAGGCAGAGAGGTCACTACGAGTTGGAACCTAACAACAACAACAGACTAGGCATTGATTGCATGGGGATGGAAGCTCCCCCTCTCCCATGTGTGCTCTCTTCACACCCAAATATAGAGTCGTGCTGTGTGAGAATCTTCTATCAGCCAGCCTCTCTCTACCCATTCATTAATCCACTTGTCTTTCATTTCTATATTCAAAAAGCGTAGAAGGCTTTCATTACTCTTATGGATTTAATTGTGCCCTCCCAAAATATGCTGGAATCCTAAACCCTATAATCCTAATCAGTTGAGGCCAGTGTGGGGTGGGTCCCAAACCTACTCACTTCTGAGTTATTTAAAGAGCAGCATCCACACAGAGATACAGGAAGACACAGGGGAAAGACAGACGGTATCTGACAGGGACAATCTGCAAACCCAGGAACTCCAAGGATGGCCTGCTGAGAGAAGATGAAACAGGCAAAGCACCTCCCCCCTAAAGCCATGCCCTAAATTAGGACTTCTAGCCTTCTGAACTGTGAGAAAATAAATTTTTGTTCTTTAAAGCCACCTACTTGTGGTATTTCTATTACAGCAGCATTAGGAATCTAAGACAACTACTAAAGTTATCAGTAATTCTGCTGAACTAATTTCAGAAATCTGTAGAAAAGGCACAGCACACTCTTCAGTCCAGCAACTCCAGGTCTAGGAATCTATCCTAAAGAAACAGTCAAGCCCCCAAACTAAGAATCATGTACAAGAACATCCACTACAGCACGGTTTGTGAGAGCAACAACCAGCATGTGCACACACAGGGAGACAAAAAACAAACTACACTGGGCAGGGGGTTAAACAGAGCAAGCCAAACACTCTCCAAAATACATCGTTAAATTGAAGAAAGAGTTGCAGAATACACATTATAATTTCACTGATGTGAAACATCAAAATTTTTAAAAACCAAACACACACACAAACTAAACATTTCTCTAAACATGCATATATTTATCTTGTCAGCCATTGTATTCTCAGCTCCACACTGTGCCTGAAACAGTTCAACGAAGACATGAACGTGAATAGAAAAAGGACTGGAAAACAGATCCGCTTTTCATGCTAAGTAGTTCTGTATTGTTTGCATTTTTTAAGCGAACACATTAACGTATTATGCAATACTATGGATTCAAAATTGTTCTTTAAAAAAATGCATTGTGCTCTTTTAAGATCTATCTATACCGCATCAAAGTGGCAACAGCAACTCAGATAGAAAACTCAGGGGGCTGTGGGTTTATGTCAATGGAGCAGGACAACTCTTGGAAAAGAAGGGTGAGAACGGTTGCACAATGCACAGTGTAACCAAGGTCGCTGAACTGTACAAATAGAAGTTACTGAATTAGGGTATATTCTGCTGTGTAATTCTCAACAAAAATAAAATAAATTATATTAAAAAGAAGATGTAAAACCTGGCGAAATCATAAAAGGCCTGTGCGCCTACTCTGAATAACTTCCCTAGGTAAACAATTTAATCGTTTCGAGCAATTGGGGCTCTTAGACCACCTCGATGCTCACTTCACTCTCCGGCATCAGACCCCTTCATAGCATAAAGACGTACAGAAAAGTACCGGGTTCTTAAATTGTCCTTGAAAATCAGGTGATGCATGCCCTCTCTGCACGGTGCTTTTCTTCCAAGCCACGACTCCTCCGGGGCTGGGGCTTCCGCGCTCGGCCTGCCCGGCGTCCCCCGGGAGCAGAGGAAGGGCTCGGGTCCGGCAGGTGGGCGTGCGCCGTCCTCCAGGTAGGCGCGAGCCGCGGCGCAGGGGTGGGGAAGGGCACTTACTTTCCGACCGGCTCCTTCTCTAGCCGTACTCCGTTTGTCCAGCTCAGGCATCATCCCTCGGAGGACCGAATTCCTCTCTAACTCGGCCCGGAGCCCAAAGGTCACCTGGTCGGGGGGGAAGTAGGGCGGTTTTAAACCCGGGAGAAGAGCGTGGGCTGTGTAAGGCGTCTTTGCGGTTTAGTTCTGACGAGAGGACAGGTCCGGGAACCCGCCCTTCATTTCGGATGAGGGAACCCGAACCCCAAGCCCGCGGGTTAATTCAAAGTCGCGCGGCGCGTGGCCGTTGTCGCCTTGGGGCGCGGGGAGAAGAACTGAGGGGAAGGTGGGCCTGAGACCCTCACCCACACTAGAGGCGCTGCTTCAGTCTCCTCGTTCCGGCCGGGAGCGCAGAGCACGTCCCCTCCCTGTCTCCCCGGGATCCGCTACTGGGGTCGGCGCCTCCGCGCTCGGTCCGCGGCCACAGGCGGGCGCCAGGCAGGGAGACCGGGCAAGCCGGGCGCAGCCGAGGCCGGGGCGGCAGACGCCAGGGCTTCCCACCGCCAGGGCTTCCCACCGCCAGGGGGAAAGTGCGGCGTGGCGCGGAGGGCGCCGGCGTCCACCGCCTGCGCTGCCCCTCTCAGTCTCCACGCCCGGCTCCCGCCGCCCGCGGGTCCCAAAAGCGGCAGCTGCGGGGGAGTGAGCTCTGCACCTGGAAGATCAACCGGGGTCGTGCCGGGGACTCCCATCGGCCTCCAACCGGCGTCGGGCACTGGGCTGGGGGCGGGCGCGCAACGCAGGGGCTTCGAGTGGGGGAGGGGGCCGAGGGCGGGAGTGCCGCTGTCCATCAGAGGCCACGCCCACTACGGCTCCGCTTCCACTACAGCCCCGCCCACAGGGGTGGGACCGGTGTGCGCCACGCCAAAAACTCGTTCACGCCTCGGCAGATTCTACTGGTTGAAAGGCCGTGGGAAGCCGCTGCCAGCAGCCAATTGGAACGCGCAGTCGGCCTGTGGGGGCGGGGCAGCACCGCATGCTTCCTCAGGAGCCAATACAGAAGAGGAACGGAAAGCTCTTCCTGAGTTCCGGGGTCGGCGGAAGATGGCGGCCGCCGAGGGGGGTTGGTGTTTGTGGAAATTATTGAGGTGAGGAGCCGGAGGTGTGGGCTGGCAGGTGTTTTCCGTTCAGCGGTGGTACTTGCCCGCACAGCGCAGCTAAAGTTTGCGGGAGAGGGCCTGCCTTGTCACAAACCTAGGATATTTTCTCGAGGCCGGAGAGCGTTTATTCCTCCCTGTTTGGGGTCTCCTGGGTAGACTTTCGTTCCCAGCTTTAGCCTTTTCTCCCTCTTGTTCGCGCTCCAATTAGTCTGTAATAAATTATTCACCTTCATTCCTCGTTTTTCTTTATGATCCAGCCGGGAGTTATTTTCCCATCCGTCATGTCTCATTTTGGTAAAGAAGCCGGATCTTCCTTCTCTTGCCTTAGTTTCTCCCCCGCTTAAACTCACAAAAAATGCCGTTGTTAACAAATGTCATTTAAATATAAAATTTGTTACATCCTCTGCTTCTTGATTATCCATTAATTTTTTTCTGATTAAGGGTAGTTCTACAGAATATTACCTTTATCCTTATTACAGAGGTAATACATTGTTTATTGTAGGAAAGTTAGGAAGTAGATGGGCAAAAAAGAGAAGTTGCCAGAAATGTCACCGTCCAGAGGTTAACTACTATTGGTATGGGTGAAAAATTTTTGGTGAAAAAAATTCCCCAATTTTTTCCACCTTTGTTGTTGTAAAATGCCTTACTCATTTTAATAAAACCGAAGACCTAGTACATTATACTTACACAGTGTTTTTAATACCTACACATTTGGTTTAGCTTTAACTTTTATAATTAGATGGCTTCCTGAATAAACAAACAAAAACCCAAACCCCTTGCCATCGAGTCGATGACGACTCACTGTGACCTTGCAGGACAGAGTGGAACTGCCCCATAGGGTTTTCAAGGCTGTACTCTTTACGGGGAAACCCTGGTGGTGTGGTGGTTAAGTGCTACAGCTGCTAACCAAGAGGTCGGCAGTTCAAATCCACTAGGCGTTCCTTTGAAACTCTATGGGGTGGTTCTACTCTGCCCTACAGAGTCTCTGTGAGTCAGAATTGACGGCAGTGGGTTTGGTTTGGTTTTTTTGGTAATCTTTTCAGAAGCTGACTGCCACAAATTTCTCCCTTAGAGCTGCTAGTGGGTTCAAACCACCAACCTTTTCAGTTTGCAGCGGAGCGCTTAACCACTGAGCTACTAGTGCTCCTTGCTTCCTGAATAAAACCCGTTGCCATCGAGTGGATTCCGACTCATAGGGACCCTATAGGACAGAGTAGAACTGCCCCATAGAGTTTCCAAGGAGCGCCTGGTGGATTTGAACTGCTGACCTTTTGGTTAGCAGCTGTAGCACTTAATCACTATGGCTACCAGGGTTTCTGCTTCCTGAATCCCACTCCAACCCACTGCCGTGGAATAACATTTTCTCCAAAGTTCAGATATTGTCTTCATTTTTGTTCCGTTTACTTCAAATACTATACCAAAACAAAAAAACCAAGCCCAGTGCCCTCGAGTCAGTTCCGACTCATAGTGACCCTATAGGACAGGGTAGAACTGCCCCACAGGGTTCCCAAGGAGCGCCTGGCAGATTCAAACTGTCAGCCCTTTGGTTAGCAGCCGTAGCACTTAACCACTACACCACCAGGGTTTCCTGCTTTACTAGTAAAAAAGAATGGCTAAATATATGCTGAATGAATGGCTTGTTGTTGATTAGTTATTCTTTTAAAGCCTTGGTTAATATTACATGTCTGTATGAAATTAGATTTTCCTCACGTACTTCAACTGGAACAGTATATCACTACAAATGAAGCGCAGAAGCATATATGAGAAGCCAGCTGTCTTCTTTAAGCTAAACATTAAAGAGATTTAAAAAAATGTGAATCCGTGACACCCTTCTTAGTTTTTTCTTTTTCTTGTTTTGGAAAATATCAGTTGGTTTGTTTATTCAAATATGCTGTATGTTAACATGTAGTTGATTTATTGTTATTTTTAAATGAATTAATAAATATTTTAGTTTGCTCAGTCAGCTCTCATTTCTAATATGCTAAATATTTGTACATATGCCGTGTAATTTGTGTAATCAGGGGTGCCCTAAAGGGCATTTGGAAATGTCCCCCTAGAGGACATTTGACAATGTCTAGAGATATCTTGAGCCCTGGTGGTGCAGTGGTTAAGAGCTCGGCTGTTCACCAAAAGGCCGGCAGTTTGAATCCACCAGCCACTCCTTGGAAACTCTATGGGGCAGTTCTGTTTGACAGCAGTGGGTTTGGTGTTTTGTTTTGGTTTGTTTTGTTTTGTTTTGGAGGTATTTTTGATTGTCATGATTGGGAGGGTGCCACTGGTATCTAGTGAATCAAGGCCAAGATACTACTAAATACCCTGCAATGGGCATCCCCCACCAAAAAGAATTATCTGGTCGGAAATGTCTATAGTGCCCAAGTTGAGAAACCTTGATATAATCAAAAGCTGTGGGTCCTCAGTAATTTTTAAGTGTATAAAGATGTCCTGAGACCAAATCTTTTTAAAGAGTCAGATACCTCTTCAAGTAATGGACTTGTTACAACAGGAAATATCCCACATGTAAAATCTGTTTCAGAACTAAATATCAATAAAATACCTATTTCTCTGAAGAACTCATATGTTTTCTCCTTATGGACAGTGAAAATTATGTAACTACACAAAGCATCCCTGTATTTGCTTTGGTCCCTAAGCAGCCCAGAACCCACTCTGTGGTTCAGTACTATGTACAAATGGCCTGCATCTCTGAGCCCCCCTCCCAATAGTCATGCTACCCTTAACTCTTTTCCCTGCTCCCGACTTCATTATTTAAGCTTTAGTATTTAATTGTTTTTATGTCTTACAAGTCCTTCAAATCCTTTGTAAGGGTACGCAGGGTATACAAAAAATTGGGTACTCCTTATATTGGCCAACCCTAAGGGAAAAATATACTTTGAGAAATTATTTTAATATATAATTTAAAAGCTATCTTGAAAGGTAATGACATTTTACATTCAGTCAACAAATACTGAATGCCTTCTCTGTACCGGGCATTTATGGCAGGCACTGGGGGTACGGTGGTGGACGAGGCTGGGCCCTTGCTCTGCAGCTCTTCGGTCTGTCTGGCAGCAACGGAGAGCCTTTTAGCAGCCAGTTTATGAGGGAATATCCTACTGTGCATTAGGTAGAACACTAGCAGAATTTTGGCAACTCATTCAGGCACATAAGGGAAGGCAGTGATGTTAGGGTCATGTAAACAAATCAAGGCATCCCTGGTGGTGAAAATGGTTAACGTGTTCAGCTACTAACGTAAAGGTTGTCAGTTGGAGTCTACCCAGAGACACCTAGGAAGAAAGTCCTGGCAATCTACTTCTAAAAAATTAGCCATCGAAAACCCTGTATAACACAGTTCTACTCTGTGTTATACAGGTCACCATGATTCAGAGCTGACTCAATGGCAACTGGTTGCGTTAAAGAAATGCAGAACTGGGAATAGACCTGGAGAAACCTAAATTCCATTCGTTTTACCCCAGAAATCATTCTACATGAGGTGAAGTGAGAGAATGAAAAGAATTTCCTATGTCACCCAGCTTTTTAAACTAATGTAATATTGATCATTCAGGAGACTGCTTTTTCTGGGTTATACGCTGTCGTTTTCAGGGTCAGATGCCCTTCCTGATCATGTTTAGGTTAATCATTAATTTGTTTTTAATCCTTGAACACATAGACTGAGTAAGGAGAAAGGTGGCTCAACGGTGATTATTACTGCTGATTGAAAAGTCTTTCAGTGCTTGCATGTTGTGGAAATTGGACTTAAAGGGGACTTTCACTTCTGATGTTGGATCTCATAGCATTAGAATTTCAATAATTGAGTATATGTTTTGTAGGAAGACTTGCAAACCACAAAAAACTACAGTTTTTTGTCTCATTGCCACTACTATGTAAAGTGGGTATATAAAAGACTTTAGTTTGATACTGTTTTTTTAATATTTTTAAAATATTTTTATTTTTTAATATAAATATTGATTTTCACTTTTCCTCTCTTGCTTTAGGTTTTTTTATTCATTATTCTTTCCTGGGCTAATTGTAAGTGGAACTTTATTTGTATGTTTGGTCATTTTCCTTTGGGGAATCAGACTGCTGCTCCAGAGAAAGAAAAAGTCAATGACAACTAGCAAAAATGGGAAAAATCAAATGGTGATTGCATTTTTTCATCCATACTGCAATGCTGGCGGAGGAGGAGAGAGAGTGTTATGGTGTGCCTTGAGAGCCCTGCAGAAAAAGTAGGTACGCATCTTTCTTAGGTAATTAACTCTATTGTTACCATTAAAAAAAAAAAAGTCATTGTCCAGAGTCTTAAAAGATTGCGAGTAGCCATCAAAGATACAACTAAGGGTCTCTTCCTGTCTGGAGCAAAGGACAGTGAAGGAAACCAAAGACTCAATGAAAAAATTAGTCCACAGGACTAATGGCCCACAAGAACTGCAGCCTCTTCTAGCCTGAGCCCAGAAGAACTACATGGTCCCTGGCTGCCAGTACTGACCATTCAGACCAGGGACACAATAGAAGGTCCTGGTTAGAATGGGAGAAAAATGTATAACAAAACTCAAATTCCTAAAAAAGGCCAGACTTACTGGGTCGATAGAGACTAGAGGAACCCCCAATAGAGACTATCGCCCTAAAAGACACTTTGGACTTGGAACTGAAGCCATCCCTGATGGTCACCTTTCATCAAATCAGAGATTAGCTTATAAAATAAACAGTAGCACCTGTGAATACTGTGCTACCTTAAATTAACCAGCCTTATGAGACCAAAGGTCAGACGTTTACCCTAAAACAAAGCTGAGAAGCTAAGGAAAGGCAGGGAAGGTAGATTAAGGAAAATAGAACCAAAAGAAGGGAAATAATGAGAATGTTGACACATTGTGAAAAATGTAACCAATGTCATGGAACAAGCTGTATAAAAATTGTTAAATGGGAACCTAACTTGCTATGTAAAATTTCACCTAAAACACAATTAAAAAAAAAATCATTGCCCAGAAATTCATCTTTCTCTAGTTTCCTTATTCATAGCCAGGAATTCCTTTTTTTAACCGTTCTTCAGTAAGGAAATATTTCTTTTATGTGTCCATCTGCCTTACAAGATCCTATTGAATTTTACTTCATATAATAAAGAAATGGAAGGAAAAGTATCCTCCCTTTTATGGTATAATTTAGTGGGGATAATGAGTCACTTTGGGAAAGTATGTGCAGAAAACATTAAATAATAAATATACCAAGCACTGTGAAGCACTCTAAGCCTGAATACTTTTAGTCAGGGGTCCACACAAGAAATCATCCCTGTAAAAGCACTTACTTGATTCTAATGTTATGTTTTTATCATAGTCTTAAATTAAGTTACCATGTCAAGAAGGAATGTGATGTTACACATCATTTAATGTTTTAGGCTTCCTCCTCCCCACCCCGACCCCAAGATTATTTATGATTCTGTCTTAGGAAAAGGCATAGTAAGGTATAGGATCATTATTGTTTTGTCCTATGAAGAAAACTACTATTCTGCCATGGTTTCTTTACTACCTGTCACATACCCATCATTCAGTTCCCGAGCCTTCCCACGGAATTCCGTCAGCTGTGTATTACATTCTTGGCTCATCCTGGCTTCAGGCCACCATCCCTGTATTTCCCCTGCCATCTTCTAAAAATCCAAAGACTTAAATTCCAGATAAATTTCTACTTCCTTGAAGCCCTCCCTACTCAATCTGTACTACTCTTCCCCCAACTCTGTGCAGTAGCTTTGTCTAACTAGATTATCCGATTCTTGAGGGCAGTAGAAAAGTTTCATGACACCTGTATACATACTCCTCAGCAACCCATTACTCCTGACCCCAAAATCCAAATAACTAATACGTCATATAATGTAGTTTTTCATCTTGTTCCTGCCACATTTTCTCTTCTCTCCCTGCTGCCTCACATATAATTTGCTCCAGCATACTGTACTAGGAGAAGCTCCCTGAATGCCATGCTCTCTCTAGATTCTTGCCTTTCCGTATAACGTTCCTTTTTTTCTGAAATTAGCTTTTTCTCCCCAGTTAATTCCTACAGGTCTTCCATGGCTCAGCATAAGCTACAGTACAATTTTCATTTAATTACCTGTGTTTATTACCCATTGCCGGCAAGTCAATTCTGACTCATAGCTACCCAGTTGGAGAGAATAGAACTGCCCCATAGAGTTCCCAGGGAGCGGCAGCTGGATTCAAACTACTGGCATTTTTGGTTAGCAGCTGAGCTCTTAACCAGTGTGCCCCCAGGGTTCCAGTGTTTATTGGGGACCTACTATTTATCAGGCAGGAGTCCCTGGGTGGTGTAAACCATTAAGTGCTTGGCTACTAATCAAAAGGTTGGTGGTTCACACCCACCCAGAGGTGCTTCAGAAGACAGGCTTGGCGATCTGCTCCCAAAAGGTTACAGCCTTGAAAACTCTGTGGAGCAGTTCTACTCTATACAAACGGGTCAACCATGAGTTGGAATTGACTCGACAGCAACTGGTCAAGTGGTTATGTATCAGGCCCCATTCTAGGAGTTGAGATTAAAGTGCTGAACAAGATAGATCAGACCTCTCTCATGGACCTTAGATTTTAGTTGAAAGAAACATGATAAAGAAGAAAAATATCAAATAGTGGTAGTAGTATATAAAAAGTTAAAATATGTAAGTGATTCAATACTTTAGATTGAATGGTCAGGGAAAATATTTGAGGAGATGACACTTAAACTTTTGAGTTCTGCATGACAAAAATAGCTGACATTTACTGAGTGTTTACTAGGCTTTACAAAATGTGTACTAGTAACTTTACAGAGTTACCAGGCTTTGTTTTAAGTGCTTTATGTATATTAGCTCACTTAGTCTTCATATATCATATATATGAAGACTATGGGTTTTTTGGGTTAGTCTTCATAACAACCTTATGAGGTTACCATTAGCTTCATTTGACAGACAAGGAAACAGGCATTGGAGCCCATGTTCTAACCCAAATGCACACTGCCTGTCTTCTGAAAAGACAATGAAGATGGGAAAGATAAAGCAGAGAAAACAGCTACTGACAGTCCCCTAAGTCTGAAAGGAGCTTGGCTTGTTCAAAGAAAGGAATGCCAGTTTTGCTGAAACCTGGTGGGCCTGGGAGGGAGTGAAAGGGGAGGTTACTGAGGGAGGCAGGGCTCAGATCACACAGAACTTTAATGACCAGGTTAAGGAATTTAGGTTTTTTATCCATTGCTACATAACAAACCACCCCAAAATTTTGCGACTTAAAATACTACAATCGTTGCTCATAGTTTTTAGGGTTTGATGGGCCCTGTTTGAGTCCCTCATACTGTTTGCAGTTAGGCGAAACGGGCTGGAGTCATGAGAAGCCTTCTCTCATGTATCTTGTTCCTGGGCTGGGCTGACTGGAACAGCGGGGAACTGCAAAGACAGCTCTGTCCCTCCAAGTTCCACGTGACCAGCTTGGGCTTGCACATAACGTGGTGGTCTCAGGTTAGCTGGACTTCCTACATAACAGTTGACTCCCACTAGAGTGAGCATTCAGGGAATAGGAAGTAGAAGCTGCCAGTCCCTTGCAGCCTGGTCCAGAAATGGGCACAATGTCACTTCTGCTATATTCAAAGCAGAAGTGACAATCACAGGGCTCACCATTACTGAAGGGGAGGGACCATAGATCCCCCTTATCGATGGAAAAAGTGTCAGAGGATTTGTGGCCATCTTTAAGCCACCAAAGATGACAATCTTATTTACATTTTAAAAGGATCCCTCTGGCTGCTGGATAAGGAATGACTGGGAGGGGGACTAGGGAAGAACAGTGAGATGGTCACCTTGTAGGCTTCCAGCATCCTATGGTTCTCTCCGTCAGCACCTATCTTGCAGTTTTGTAATTATTTATCTGTTTTCTCCA
Organism: Loxodonta africana; assembly: GCF_030014295.1. Lineage (NCBI taxonomy): Eukaryota > Metazoa > Chordata > Mammalia > Proboscidea > Elephantidae > Loxodonta > Loxodonta africana. Next base: position 74,319,782 of record NC_087358.1, read on the forward strand.
GTGGACTGAGCTCCTCGAAGATAAAGACTCCCTCACCCCTGTATCCCCATCCCTTAACACACCATTATAGATTTAATAAATAGCTTATAACTTTTTTTTTATAACTTGAAGAAGAAGAATAAAGACAATCACAGGGAGGCCAGAGCATTAAAGTCATGAGTATGCATTTAGGTATTTCCAGGATACCTGTGTCATGTGTTTTAATTGTCATGCAGGTACAAGATCTTGCTTTTAAAAATGCACTAGCACTATAATTCTATCTAAAGATACCTTCAGTGAATTCTAACTCTTGTTGATGAGTGTTCTATTAATATTTCATTACCATTTCTATACTGAGAAAGTTGTTAAAATGAAACTTTTGAGTATTTCTTGAAAAAAGTCTTGTTCATAAATCAGTTTTTATTTAGCTTTATTGGTGTCTACTGTACGTGAAGCCGTTGGCGGAGGAGATAACAGAGAACTAGAAAGCGCTGTCTTATTTGAAGGACTAATCTCTCAGTCGTAGGAGAAAGAGTATAAGAGTCAAGAAAGGGTGGGGCCAGTAGTCCAAGTACAGTGAGTAGAAAACTTTTTTTTAGTATAAAAATAAGCTCTATGATTGTGAAATTTTAACTCTGCTTAATCTTAACCTAAGCAAATGAAATTCTTAAATACTGTGTTCCACCTTAGGTATCCTGACGCGGTTTATGTTGTTTATACTGGGGATGTTAACATCAGTGGTGACCAGATACTAGAAGGTGCTTTCAGAAGGTTTAACATCAGATTAATTTACCCGGTGAAGTTTGTTTTCTTAAGGAAGCGCTACCTTGTGGAAGATTCACTTTATCCTCACTTCACACTGCTGGGCCAAAGTCTAGGATCCATGTTTCTTGGCTGGGAAGCTCTGATGCAGTGCGTTCCTGATGTGTACATCGATTCCATGGGCTATGCCTTCACACTGCCTTTGTTTAAGTATGTAGGGGGCTGCCGAGTTGGTAGCTATGTTCATTATCCCACCATCAGCACCGACATGTTCTCTGTAGTGAAGAATCAAAATGTTGGATTTAATAATGCAGCCTTCATCACCAGGAATCCTTTTCTCAGCAAAGCAAAGCTCATCTACTACTATTTGTTTGCTTTCATGTATGGACTCGCTGGGTCCTGCAGTGATGTCGTCATGGTCAATTCTTCTTGGACACTGGCCCATATTCTCTCCCTGTGGAAGGTTGGGAACTGTACTAGCATTGTTTATCCACCTTGTGATGTGCAGACTTTCCTGGACATTTCCTTACAGGAGAAGAAGACAACCCCAGGACACGTGCTGGTTTCTGTTGGCCAGTTCAGGCCTGAAAAGAATCATCCTCTGCAGATCAAAGCCTTCGCGAAATTGCTCAATAAGAAGGGGGCGGAGTCACTTCCTTCACTTAAACTCATCCTCATTGGGGGCTGTCGTAACAAAGATGATGAACTTCGAGTAAATCAACTGAGAAAGCTTTCTGAGGACCTAGGAGTTCAAGATGATGTGGAATTTAAAATAAACATCCCATTTGAAGAATTAAAGAAGTATTTGTCTGAAGCAACAATTGGTCTTCATACCATGTGGAATGAGCATTTTGGGATTGGTGAGTTTGTCCTTTAAACAATTTGTGGCTGCCAAAAGACACACATTTTAGGTTGTTTTGATAATAATACCTGAAGTTTGCATTGAGTCCTAATTCTGTTCCCCCAGTCCACCAAGATGCTTTTTTCCTGTGAGACCCTGTCAGGCAGTAGTTAATAATAGACCACCTTCTGTGTGCGGGTCTCTGTGTCAAACTGTTTACAAGTATTATTAACTTATCCTCTTTAAAACCCTGTCTGATAGGTATTATTCCAAAGGAGCTCTGGTAGCACTGTGGTTAAGAGTTCAGCTGATAACTGAAAGGTCGGTGGTTTGAACTCATCAGCTGCTTGGCAGGAGAGAGTTGTGGTAGTCTGCTTCTGTAAAGATTTACAGCCTTGGAAACCCTAAGGGGCGGTTCTACTCTGTTTTATAGGGTTGCGTGAGTTGGAGGAAACTCTGGTGGCGTAATGGTTAAGTGCTACAGCTGCTAACCAAAGGGTCAGCAGTTCGAATCCGCCAGGTGCTCCTTGGAAACTCTATGGGGCAGTTCTGCTCTGTCCTCTAGGGTCGCTGTGAGTCGGAGTCGACTCAGTGGCACTGGGTTTGGTTTCAGTTTGGTGAGTTGGAATCAACTCAGTGGCACACAACAACAACGACATTATTATTCCTGTTTTATAGCTGAGAAAACTCAGACACAGTGAGGTTTAGAGCTTGCCCAAGATCAGTCACACAGTAAATGGTAAAATCAGGTTCTAACTGAGAGAGCCCTGTTCTTTACCACATTTTCTGATCCCGTCTCCCCATCTAACCCAATCTACATATTGGTACAGATTCCTGGGCCCTACCCTAATCCCAGAGTCCCTGAGTATTGCAGATGGTTAACATGCTCCACTGTTAACCGAAAGGTTAGCAATTTGAGCCTACCCCAGGGTGCCTCGGAAGAAAGGCCTGGTGATGTACTTCCAAAAAGTCAGCCATTGAAAACCCTATGGAGCACAGTTCTACTCTGATACACATGGGGTCACCATAAGTTGGAATTGACTCAATGGCAACTGGTTGGTGTACCCAAATCCCACTGAGCTACCATATTAGAATCTCTGGATGGGGCCCAGGTAGATGTACAGGTATCCATCACTTAAGGTCCACTTGGGCAATGTCTGACCGAATATTCGTCCCCCATAGTTCAGGGTACCCAGGTGTCTGAGTGCGGGACACCAGACCCTCATCTTGAGCCACTTCTGCCTGGCTGCTGCCCACCACCTGGAAGCCACCTAGTCTATGACGATGGAGGCCCAGGCCCAACTCCCAACCTTGGTCCACCTCTGCTTCCGTGACTGAGCAGGTCTGGTCCCCACATTTTGCTCGGTGTGGTCGCATAGGGCACTGATGGAACGGTATGCACCCTGGATGCACCAGCCCTGGCATTGTGCAAAGCGCTACCACAGGGAAAGTCTGGAGGATATGAAAGCACCTAAGAGAAGCCCCAGCCACAGACTTGGGGGCCAGAGAACAGTTATCCAAGGCAATGATGTGACCCATGAGCTGGGACCTGAACAATAATTAGAAGTCAGTTGGGCAAAGAGGGCAGAGTATTCCAGCAGAGAGCACAGCATTGTGAAAGACAGGAGGTTTTAGAGAGGAGCATTGGCAGTTACCTCAGGGAACCAGGAGCCCAGCATGGTTGGAGATGGTGTGAGGGAGGAACAGCAGGACGGTGGAGAGGTGAGCTGGGCCTGGTCTCCTGGCCACGCCAGGGCAGTAGGAGAAGATAGCAGGATCTTAAGTACGGCATTTAAAAGCCTTCTGTTGCTGAAAGTTTGCTCTGGCCACAGTGTAGAGAGTGGTTTGATGGGGAGCAGGGAGAGCAAGACAAGGAAGGCGGGAAGACTGGTGGGCTGCTGAGACAGCCCAGTGGAGATGTGCTGGCAGACTGAACTTGGTTGGTAATCGTACCTGAGAGAGATTCTAAGTAGTATTGAGCAGGACTTGGTAGTTGACTGAGAGAGATAGAGGAAGCAGAGATGACTGCCTAGGGTTTGGACGATTGTGTGAATGGCGTTGGCTTTCACCAGCAGAAGGAGCCCAAGAGGAGAGGCAGTCTCTGAGTCCAGTTTGGAACATGTAGAGCTTGAATCATCTGTGGGACACATAAATATATGTGTCCAGTGAAAATCTCATTGCCATAGAGTCGATTCTAACTCATGGCAACCCCATATGTGACAGAGTAGAACTGCTCCATAGGGTTTTCTTGGTTGTACCTTAATGGAAGCAGATGACCAGGCCCTTCTTCCGCAGAGCCACTATGTAGGTTTGAACCACCAACCTTTAGGTTAGTAGTCAAGTGCAAACTGTTTACACCAGTTCAGTAGGTTGTTGTATGTACGAGTCTGAAGTACAGGAGGGGGACCTGATCTGGAAATACAAATTTAAGAGTTGGCATTGCCCAGGTAGTTATTGAAGCCCCTATGAATGTGGATAAGATTGCCTAGGCCACATGTGGAAAGCGAGGAGAGATTCTTAGTACACAATGTTAAGAGCAGTAACAGTTAATAAGTGGGCCAAAGAGCCAGCAGAGGAGAAATAGACAGGGAAGACCGGCAGAGTACAGCGTCTTGGAAAGCAAGGGAAGAAAGTATTTGGGGAAGAAGGGAAAGGGCACAGATTCCAGTGCTGTCCAGGCACTGGGTAAGGTAAGCAAGTCATTGGTGGCCTGGCAGGAGCACTTTAATGGAGAATTGGAAGCAAACGTTGAGTTGTGGTGAGGTGAACGTTGAGAGAAGGTGAGCAAGTGAAGTTAGTAAGTGCACAATACACCTTCAGTAAGTTGATCTGGAAAAGGGAGATGAGAGAAGAGACAGTAATGAGAGGAGAACGTGTGACCTGAGAAGGTCTGAACTAGCTGAGATGCTGATATGCTGGGGCCAGTAGAGAGGGAGAGGTCCTCGAAGATACGGGAGGGAGGGGATAAAACTGATTAGATTGAGGTCTCTGAAAAAGTACGAAGGGGTGGTAGCCCGCCTTCAACAGAATATGTTCTGTAAGGATTTTGACAGTGTTACAGAAACAGTTGTGATTTAACTTCTGTGCTGTGTCTAGAATATCAGCTGTGCACCATCCTTTGGAGAATTGAGAAAATAGTCACTTAAATCATTTCCTGATGGGCTTAATTCTCTAGGAATATGATTTGAAAGCCTGGTTAGAGTAATGTATACCCCTCACCTATATCATTTGGCAAAAACTATCCAGTACTTTGAAGGAGCCCTGGTGGTACAGTGGTTAAGCACTGAACTGCTAACCCAGAGATTGGCAGTTCAAACCCACCAGCCGCTCCACGGGAGAAAGATGTGGCAGTCTACTTCTGCAAAGATTACAGCCTGGAAAACTCTATGAGGCAGTTCAGCTCTGTCATATGGGGTCACTATGAGTCAGAATTGACTTGACAACAATAGGTTTATCCAGTACTTCCATTTAGTTCAACACTGCCATCGGACCCATGAAAGTCTCAAATAAATTAGCCAGAAATCCAGGCAGTAATGTAGGCACCAGCAATAGTATGCTTCACGAAGGTAGTTTACATTTTTCTTTTTTCTGCCAATGCTATAATATGTTGTTGTTGTTGTTAGGTGCCGTCGAGTCAGTTCCGATTTATAGCGACCCTGTGCACAACAGAATGAAACAGTGCCAGGTCCTGGCTATAATATGAACTTTTAAAATTTTGCTTTGATATTTTTTTACTCCTTTCAAATCATCCCATTACTGTTAGTTGCTGTCAAGTCAGTTCTAACTCACGGCGACCCAAGGTGTACAGAGTAGAACTGCTCCATAGCATTTTCAAGGCTGTGACCTTTTGGAAGCAGATCAGTAGGCCTGCCTTCCAAGGTGCGTCTGGGTGGGCTCAAACCGCCAACCTTTCAGCTACTAGTCAAGCAGTTAACCATTTGTGCCACCTAGGAACTCCATTTTATCTTTCTAATACCTACCTGGAAACCCTGGTGGCATAGTGGTTAAGAGCTAAGACTGCTAACCAAGAGGTCGGCAGTTCGAATCCGCCAGGCACTCCTTGGAAACTCCATGGTGCCGTTCTGCTCTGTCCTATAGGGTTGCTATGAGTCGGAATCGACTCGACGGCAGTGGGTATAATGGCTATAAAAAAAAAAGACCTACTAATTATCTAACCCCTTGCTAGCATTCTCTAATCTTCTTGTTTGTTTTCTTATCTAGTCTTTTAGTTTGTTTTACAATCTGTTTTACATACCTACAAATTATACATTTTTGTAGATTCTTCTTTCATCTACTTGCCTGTTTTGAGACCAAATCAGCATTATTGTGAAGCTTTGAAAACTGAAAAACTCAAAATTAATTTATTTTCCATCATGGGAGTTAAATGAGCAAATTTAGAGACATACAGAAATTTTTAAAGGCTTCTGCTCATTCACGTTCTTAATGAGCACACTCGCATTCACAAGACTACATGTTTTCTGTTTCTTTCTCAGGAATCGTGGAGTGCATGGCAGCCGGCACAATTATCCTTGCACACAAGTCAGGGGGCCCAAAGCTTGACATTGTAGTTCCTTACGAAGGAGATGTGACTGGATTTCTGGCTGACAGTGAAGAAGCCTATACTGAGACCATGGCTCAGATCCTTTCCATGCCGGCAGAAAGGAGGCTGCAGATCAGGAAGAGTGCCCGTGCATCTGTACGCAGGTTCTCAGATCAGGAGTTTGAAGTGACATTCCTATTGTCTGTGGAGAGGTTATTTAAATGATGCCGCATCTGCGCAAACGGAAGTGGTTAAACATCTTCATGTGTATATATTTTTCTAAACTGATTCCCTGTGTAATAAAGTCAGCTTCAGCAATATTTGCAGCGGTATGTACATAGCCAAGGTATTTATTTCAATGAAAAACAAAATTACCTACATGGAAAGGTGATTTTATAAAGTGAGTAAAATGTCTTAAGGTTTAAATGTAAAAAGTTTAGACTAGTGTTGGCCTCAAATTCTGGAAAATATGAATCTGAAAGAAAAAAGATTAACAATCTTGAATTTTTGTGTAATCCATGTTTTAAAAATTATTTTGGTCAAATCATTTTACTTTAGAACACAGAGTTAAAGAAAATGTTAGAAGGAAAATGGATCCCTGATAATTGAGTAGCACTTCAGAATTATCCAGACATTTCTGGAACACTTAGAAAAATTCTTGGGCATTTAAATTCTAAACAGTAGTATTGTGGGTCACTCTTGAATGTACATAATGACTTTCTTAAATGAGAAAAGAAACCTTAAGTAGGCTTATTTAATCATGTTCTAAAAGCATAGCCAAAAGGTGTGCTGACCACGATTGTTTTATGGATGTGGAAGCGTGGATGTGGAGGCTAGCGTACTGCCAGCAGTCCTTGCCATAACAAGGTATTTGTGAAAATCGCCTTTGTTTCATGCTGTAAGCACATTTGTACCGGCCCTTCACGTTGTCCCTTGGCAGCTCTGCATCTCAGAGGCTGGCAGTCAGCTCTAAGTCATTGATTCAAGAGGTCTGAGTGAGGACATCCAGACCAGTTGTTCTATGAGAGTAGACCTATGGCCTGCGGACCCATCTGCACATCACTGTCACCAGCCCAATGTGTGGTCAGATGACAAGGGGACATTCTGCAAAGAGCACTGGACTAGCAATTAGAAAACCTGGGCCTGACCATCATTTATAAACACTGACTTCTGCCACTCAGTCTTTCTGAGCCTCAGCTGCTTCATCATAATCTGGATATTAATACCCGATCTTCAGTGCCTTTTAGAGTTGTGGGACTGAGATTGAAAGTACTTTGGAAATTATAAAGTTTACTTTAATTAAGGTTAACAATATATAGTAAATGTTTTCTGTAATCCTATGTTTATCAATGCATCACAGCTTTATATAGATTCTTGTTTACTAAACCAGTAGTTAGGAATAAGTATACATTTAACAGGACTTCTACCTGGAAAAACTAGTATGGAAAAGTGACTATATGCTTTTTGCAGATATGGCTAAAAAGACCAGGGTATAAGCAGCTTTTGGCATTTTCTGCGTGGATAATCCATTCCTTCCAGGTGGGTGAAATGACCTCCTTCACAGTCTGATACAGTTTATGTTAGGGGCATGTTGTTCCTTTCCTCTAACACTCATCTGTTCATCTGTCCAGCCAGCTCCATTAGCTGCTCCCAGCTACACCAGTGGCACATCTGCATAGCTCCACGAGCCATCTTCTGTCACCAGATCAAAAGGGAGCAAAGCAGAGTCCCAGGATGTCCTGACACACCAACATAACTTTGTGCTAGAGATTATTCAATGTAGGAAAAAAAAAACCTGGTGGTATTTGGAGCTGGAAGGAACCTTACACGTTCGCTAGTTCAGTTTTCTCTTACTTTGAATTTCATAGACAAGAACAATTTAAATCTAAAGAGCCTACTTATCTCCTTCAGTGTCACAAAGCTGTTTTATGACAGAATCAGGGTTATATCCTGGGTCTTCTGACTCACAGCCCAGTGCTTTTTCTTATATCTAGTCCTTGAGGTAAGAGTCATACATCTGCCCATTCAGCCTACCCATCTGCACAAAGAAAATCAGAGGACTAAAGATATAGATATTGGAATGTTAAGAGCAAAAGTAGAAGATGTAGTGAAGGAAGAAAGGATTCTGGAATTCTATAGTATGTCTTCTAAACTGTTTCTTCAAATGGTTTTTATTTATCACAAGCATATTAGAAAGCACAGTTGGCATATATGTCTACTTTCAATGTACCTAACGTGATATTAAGCATTTGGCTGCTAACCAAAAGTTCAACAGTTCCAATCCACCAACCACTCCTTGGAAACCCTATGGAGCAGTTCTACTCTGTCCTATAGGGTTGCTATGAGTCAGAATCGACTCGACGAAAATGGGTTCAGTTTTCGGAAATGTGGTGGGGTGTGTGTGTGTGTGTGTGTGTGTGTGTGTTTCCTGAATGGCTAAGTGATACCATGAAAAGCATCAAAGCAATATGTCAGCTCCTGTCTCTGTAGAGAATTTCTGTGTGACTGTCAATTCCTAGAACACGCTGCCTGTGAGTGGTCCAAATGTGCTATGTTTTGAATCCACAGCAGTGGTGGTTCATGTTTTATTTCCAGGACTGAGCTATAAAGTACATGGTACGTGTGCTTTGTATAATAGTCTTCTCCAACTACCTATTTGCATCTAAATATAATTTAAAGAACTGATTTGATCTATCCTGGATGTTTGTCCCAGTGTAGTATCTTTTATACCCCTCATGTAGTCTCTCCAATTCTGAGTTATTTATTATCTCCTACAAATAATTCCAAGTTCCCCATTCCAATTAATTAAAAAAAAAAGACAGTAAAACCAAAACTGCCTGGCCTCTGGTGCCCAAGAAAAATAGATTGTCAGGTTTAATAGATTTTTTTTAATGAATATTGCAGACATGCAAAACACTGTAGTGCTTCATAGATTTTATTTTAACTTTCAGGTCCTTATAGACAACGTTATGAGATAGGGGCCAATGTGATTATCAGTGCTTTCAGAGTGTATGTGTTTAAATATACCCTTGACTCCAGAACTATGAATATGAATAAATAAATACCTGAGGGTTTGTCTGTGCTAAATCTTTCAATGAGTACAACAAAAAAGTTAACTTCTGTTACATTACTACAATAAACTATACAAGCTGCTAGAATCAAATTATGCCTCTGTAGCTGTCTTGGAAGAATTACAGCCAGAATGCTTCTTAGAATTGAGGATGTCAAGACTTCATCTTGCATACTTTGGTCATGTTATCAGAAGGGACCAATCCCTAGAGAATGACATCATGTTTGGTAAAGTAGGGGTCAGCAAAAAAGAGGAAGACCCTCAACAAGATGGATTGACACAGTGGCTGCAACAGTGGGCTCAAACATAGCAACAATTGTGAGAATGGCACAGGACTGGACAGTATTTCATTCTGTTGTACATAAGGTCTCTGTGAGTCAGAACCAACTTGAGGCTCCTAACAACAACAGAAACAATTTACTCTTCCTTTCCCTCTGCTCCTCTGTAACTCTTGTTCCTCTCCCTACCCTGCCACCCCCTAAGTCGAAGACTTTGAAGAAACATCAGTTCCAATATTCTAAGTGCAATATTCTAGTGCTGTGTGCTGGGGGAAAAAGTCTTAGATTCAGTGTAAAGACACTTAAAAAACAATGGCTGATACAGCTGTTGGTACCATTTAAAGTATGACCAATTTTATAGCTATCATACATGGCATTCCCTATAAGCAAGAGGCACGAGTTTATAAATGTTTTATAAATTCTTTTTAGATGTTTTTGTGCTTTAATAAATACACGCACGTCTGAGCAACTTTCAAATTAAGTACTAATCTTCAAATAAGTCACTGTTTATTGAGTGCCCCTGCATTCTCTCTCAACCCCAAGGAACCTGCTGTCAAGAACAATGCAGCAAAAAAATGAAACAGGGAACTGAGGGGGCCAACATGGCTGACTAGGTAGAAGCTACCTCAGATCCCTCTTGCAACAAAGACTCGGAAAAACAAGTGAATCGATCACATACGTGACAATCTACGAACCCTGACCATCAAACACTGATCTAAAGAGTTGACCTGAGTGACAGAAACTGAGAACGAACAACCACGGGGAGCAGCGACTGTTTTCGGAACCTGGAGCCAGCATCCCAGTCAGGAAACCTTGGCGCCAGGCTTTGGACTGGGTGCAGGGAAGTTGAGCACGGCATCCTGAGACGGCGCAAACACAGGACATAGCCCTAGCCCCCAGCAGTGACCTTGGGGGAAGCCAAGCCAGTATGTGCAGGCAGCGCAGCGACGCAACTGACAGGAGGAGAAGTCACCGGGAGGCAGTGACTGATTTTGGACCTGGAGTGCGGCGTCCCAGCCGGGGAACCTTGGCGCTGGTCTTTGGACTGAGAGCGGAGGAACTGACCACGGCTTCTGAGACAGCGCAAGCACAGGAAGTGGGCCCGACCCTCAAGGGCAATCTCGACCCAGCCAGCGCACACAGTCAACACGCCCCTCGGGAATCTCAGATAAAACAGTCATCCCAAGCAAGATAAGTAACTTTGTCTATATTCCGGGATGCTACTCTCCTATTTATCTGGACCCTCCCCTCCCCTTCCCAGGCAGCTTCATTAACATTAGGATTTCCTGAGCCAGAGAGTGAAGTGCGCTGCGGTTTTTCCTTTTTTTTTTTTTTTTTTGGTCTTTCCCTAACCCATTCTCCTGGCCTGAGAGAAGCGCTACAAAAAACCCAGGAACCAAAAATCCTTCCCTAATTCGACTAAAAACACAGAACCAGGTCCAGCCAAACATATGTGATCCACAGTCTTGGGCTTTCATCCCTACAGGCAACAAGGAGCCTATTATAATGCCAAGGCAATTCTGATAGGGATCTGACTGTAATAGTTTTAGCAGATTACTGGAAAGACAAGTTTCCCAGGTCTGATATCTCTGCGTATTCAACAGAGCCCTCACTGACCCACAACAGGAAACTGAGGGCTGAAGCTCCCCCCAGACCACCTAGCCTCCTGCTTTAGGGATCTAAGGACGGTGACACCAACCAATCTGTAGAAGTACTTGCATTGGGGGCCTAAAGTACAGCTGCAGAGCCCACCTACCAAGGTGCTTTAGGAATAGAGGCACAACTACCTCACTGGCAGTTGGGGGAAGCCTGTCAGCATCCTGCCCCACCTGGAATGTGAAGCCCTGCTGCTACTAGAATCAGGTGCACACAACTATCACCACTACTTCTCTAGGTGGATAGGTGACAGTCTGCACCACACGCTTGGTGACCCAAAATCAGATTCTACTCAAGAATAGTGAATGGACTCTTAGGCTTATATTATCTGGTAACAGCCCAAACCAGCTGGTAATAGGACATAAGTGATTCAAGGGCTAGCCCATCTACGTATATTGAAAGAAAACAAAACAAGATAAGACTCAGTGAGCAAATATAGAATAAATCACTACAATATCTTAGAGATGGCTCGGAGACAGCAGTCGATATCAAACCACATAAAGAAGCAGACCATGATTGCTTCTACAACTCCCCAAACTAAAGAATCAAAATCTTTCCCAAATGAAGATACAATCCTGGAATTGCCAGATGCAGAATATAAAAACCTAGTTTACAGAATGCTTCAAGACATCAGCGATGACGTCAGAAATGAAGTAAGGCAATCTACAGAAAAAGCCAAGGAACACACTGATAAAGCAGTTGAAGAAATCAAAAAGATTATTCAAGAACATAGTGGAAAAATTAATACGCTGCAAGAATCCATAGAGAGACAGCATTCAGAAATCCAAAAGATTAACAGTAAAATTACAGAATTAGACAACGCAATAGGAAGTCAGAGGAGCAGACTCGAGCAATTGGAATGCAGGGTAGGGGATCTGGAGGACCAGGGAATTGACACCAATATAGCTGAAAAAAAATCAGATAAAAGAATTTTAAAAAATGAAGAAACCCTAAGAATCATGTGGGACTCTATCAAGAAGAATAACTTGCGTTTGATTGGAGTCCCAGAACAGGGAGGGATAACAAAAATACAGAAAGAATAGTTGAAGATCTGTTGGCAGAAAACTTCCCTGACATCATGAAAGATGAAAGGATATCTATCCAAGATGCTCATCAAACTTGCCAAAACCAAAGATAAAGAGAAAATTTTAAAAGTAGCCAGGGATAAAAGAAAGGTCTCCTACAAAGGAGAATCAGTAAGAATAAGTTCAGACTACTCAGCAGAAACCATGCAGTCAAGAAGGCAATGAGATGACATATATAGAGCACTGAAGGAGAAGAACTGCCAGCCAAGGATCATATATCCAGCAAAACTCTCCCTCAATATGAAGGCAAAATTAAAACATTTACAGATAAACACAAGCTTAGAGAATTTGCAAAAACCAAACCAAAGCTACAAGGAAATTGGTCAGAAAACCAATAATATCAGATACCAGCACAACACAAGGTCACAGAACAGCACATCCCGATATCAACTCAAATAGGGAAATCATAAAAACAAATTAAGATTAATTTTAAAAAGAAAAAAACGCTCAGAACGGAATCATTGAAGTCAATATGTAAAAGATCACAACAATCAAAAAGAGGGACTAAATACAGGTGGCATAGAACTGCCATATGGAGAGGGATACAAGGCGATATAGGACAATACAAGTTAGGTTTTTACTTAGAAAAATAGGGGTAAATATTAAGGTGACCACAAAGAGGTATAACAACTCCATAACTCAAAATAAAAACCAAGAAAACCATAACAACTCAGCAAACAAATTCAACCACTATGAAAATGAGGAACACACAATTTACAAAGAAAAACGTCTCAGCGCAAAAAAGTAAGTGGAAAAATGAAATTGTCAACAACACACATAAAAAGGCATCCAAATGACAGCACTAAACACTTATCTATAATTATGCTGAATGTAAATGGACTAAATGCACCAATAAAGAGACAGGGAGTATCAGACTGGATAAAGACACACGATCCGTCTGTATGCTGCCTACAAGAGACACACCTTAGGGTTAGAGACACAAACTAAAACTCAAAGGATGGGAAAAAATATATCAAGCAAACAACAAGCAAAAAACAGAAGGAGTACCAATATTAATTTCTGACAAAATAGACTTTAAAGTTAAATCCACCAGAAAGGATGAAGAAGGACACTACATAATGATTACAGGGACAATTGACCAGGAGGATATAACCATATTAAATATTTATGCACCCAATGACAGGGCTGCAAGATACATAAACTTTAACGGAACTGAAAAGTGAGATAGACACCTCCACAATTATAGTAGGAGACTTCAACACGCCACTTTCGGAGAAGGACAGGACATCCAGTAAGAAGCTCAATAGAGACACGGAAGACCTCATTCCTACAATCAACCAACTTGACCTCATAGACTTATACAGAACACTCCACCCAACTGCTGCAAAGTATACATTTTTATCCAGCGCACATGGAACATTCTCTAGAATAGACCACATATTCGGTCATAAAACAAACCTTTGCAGAGTCCAAAACATCAAAATATTACAAAGCATCTTCTCAGACCACAAGGCCATAAAAGTGGAAATCAATAACAGAAAAACTAGGGAAAAGAAATGAAATACTTGGAAACTGAACAATACCCTCCTGAAAAAAGACTGGGTTATAGAAGACATTAAGGAGGGAATAACGAAATTCATAGAATGCAATGAGAATGAAAACACTTCCTATCAAAACCTCTGGGACTCAGCAAAAGCAGTGCTCAGAGGTCAATTTATATCGATAAATGCAAACATACAAAAAGAAGAAAGAGCCAAAATCAGAGAACTGTCCCCATAACATGAACAAATAGAAAGTGAGCAACAAAAGAATCCATCAGACACCAAAAGAAAACAAATAATACAAATTAGAGCTGAACTAAATGAATTAGAGAACAGAAAAACAATTGGAAGAATTAACAAAGCCAAAAGCTAATTAACAAAATTGATAGACCACTGGACAGACTTACTAAAGAAATCCAGGAAAGGAAACAAATAACCTGAATAAGAAATGAGATGGGCCACATCACAACAGACCCAACTGAAATTAAAAGAATCATATCAGATTATTACAAAAAATTGTACTCTAACAAATTTGCAAACCTAGAAGAAATGGATGAATTCCTAGAACAACACTACCTACCGAAGCTAACACAATCAGAAATAGAACAACTAAATAGACCCATAACAAAAAAAGAGATTGAAACGGTAATCAAAAAACTCCCAACAAAAAAAAATCCCTGGCCCGGACGTCTTAACTGCAGAGTTCTACCAAACATTCAGAGAAGAGTTAACACCACTACTACGAAAGGTATTTCAAAGCATAGAAAATGATGGAATACTACCTAACTCATTCTATGAAGCCACCATATACCTGGTACCAAAACCAGGTAAAGACATCACAAAGAAAGAAAATTACAGACCTATATCCCTCATGAACATAGATGCAAAAATCTTCAACAAAATTCTAGCCAATAGAATTCAACAACATATCAAAAAAATAATCCACCATGACCAAGTGGGATTTATACCAGGTATGCAAGGCTGGTTTAATATTAGAAAAACCATTAACGTAATCCACCATATAAATAAAACAAAAGACAAAAACCACATGATCTGATCAATTGATGCAGAAAAGGCATTTGACAAAGTCCAACACCCATTCATGATAAAAACTCTCAGCAAAATATGAATTGAAGGAAAATTCCTCACCATAATAAAGGGCATCTATACACAGCCAACAGCCAACATCACTCTAAACGGAGAGAGCCTGAAAGCATTTCCCTTGAGAACGGGAACCAGACAAGGATGCCCTTTATCTCTGCTCTTATTCAACATTGTGCTAGAGGTCCTAGCCAAAGCAATTAGGCTAGACAAAGAAATAAAGGGCATCCAGATTGGCAAGGAGGAAGTAAAATTATCTCTATTTGCAGCTGACATGATCTTATACACAGAAAACCCTAAGGAATCCTCCAGAAAACTACTGAAACTAATAGAAGAGTTTGGCAGAGTTTCAGGTTATAAGATAAACATACAAAAATCACTTGGATTCCTCTACATCAACAAAAAGAACATTGAAGAGGAAATCACCAAAGCAATACCATTTACAGTAGCCCCCAAGAAGACAAAATACTTAGGAATAAATCTTACCAAAGATGTAAAAGACCTATGCAAAGAAAACTACAAAGTACTAGTGCAAGAAACTAAACGGGACCTGCATAAGTGGAAAAACATACCTTGCTCACGGATAGGAAGACTTAACATAGTAAAAATGTCTATTCTACCAAAAGCCATCTATACATACAATGCACTTCCAATCCAAATTCCAATGACATTTTTTAATGTGATGGAGAAACAAATCACCAACTTCATATGGAAGGGAAAGAAGCCCCGGATAAGTAAAGCATTCCTGAAAAAGAAGAAGAAAGTGGGAGGCCTCACTCTACCAGATTTTAGAACATATTATACAGCCACAGTAGTCAAAATAGCCTGGTATTGGTACAACAACAGGCACATAGACCAATGGAACAGAATTAAGAACCCAGATATAAATCCATCCACATATGAGCAGCTGATATTTGACAAAGGCCCAGTGTCAGTTAATTGGGGAAAAGATAGTGTTTTTAACAAATGGCGCTGGCATAACTGGATATCCATTTGCAAAAAAATGCAACAGGAACCATACCTCACACCATGCACAAAAACTAACTCCAAGTGGATCAAAGACCTAAACATAAAGACTAAAATGATAAAGATCATGGAGGAAAAAATAGGGATGTTAGGTGCCCTAATACAGGCATAAACGGAATACAAAACATTATTAAAAATGATGAAGAGAAACCAGATAACTGGGAGCTCCTGAAAATCAAACACCTATGCTCATCTAAAGACTTCACCAAAAGAGTAAAAAGACCACCTACAGATTGGGAAAAAATTTTCAGCTATGACATCTCTGACCAGCACCTGATCTCTAAGATCTATATGATTCTGTTAAAACTCAACATCACAAAGACAAACAACCCAATTAAAAATTGGGCAAAGGATATAAACACGCACTTCACTAAAGAAGATATTCAAGTGGCTAACAGATACATGGGAAAATGCTCTCAATCATTAGCCATTAGAGAAATTCAAATTAAAACTACAGTGAGATTCCATCTCACTCCAACAAGGCTGGCATTAATCCCAAAACACAAAATAATAAATGTTGGAGAGGCTGTGGAGAGATTGGAACTCTTATACACTGCTGGTGGGAATGTAAAATGGTACAACCACTTCGGAAATCGATCTGGCATTTCCTTAAAAAGTTAGAAATAGAACTACCATACAACCTAGAAATCTCGCTCCTCAGAATATATCCTAGAGAAATAAGAGCATTTACACGAACAGATATATGCGGGCCCATGTTTATCGCACTTCTGTTTACGATAGCAAAAATCTGGAAGCAACCAAGGTGTCCATCAACAGATGAATGGATAAATAAATTATGGTATCGACAGCACTGGGTTTTTTTTGGGGGGGGGTGTATTCACACAATGGAATACTATGCATCGATAAAGAACAGTGATGAATCTGTGAAACATTTTATAACATGGAGGAACCTGGAAGGCATTATGCTGAGTGAAATTAGTCAGAGGCAAAAGGACAAATGTTGTATAAGAGCACTGTTATAAGATCTTGAGAAATAGTTTAAACTGAGAAGAAAACATTCTTTTGTGGTTACGAGGGGGGAGGGACGGAGGGTGGGAGAGGGTTATTTACTGATTAGATAGTAGATAAGAACTACTTTAGGTGAAGGGAAGGACAATACTCAGTACAGGGAAGGTCAGCTCAAATGGACTGGACCAAAAGCAAAGAAGGTTCCTGGATAAACTGAATGCTTCAAAGGTCAGTGGAGCAAGGGTGGGGGTTTGGGGACTATGGCTTCAGGGGACATCTACGTCAATTGGCAAAATAAATTCTATTAAGAAAACATTCTGCATCCCACTTTGAAGTGTGGCATCTGGGGTCTTAAATGCTAACGAGCGGCCAACTAAGATGCATCAATTGGTCTCAACCCACCTGGATCAAAGGAGAATGAAGAACACCAAGGTCACAAGGTAATTACGAGCCCAAAAGACAGAAAGAGCCACATGAACTAGAGACTTACATCATCCTGAGACCAGAAGAACTAGATGGTGCCCAGCCACAAAAAATGAGTGCCCTGACCGGGAGGACAACAGAGAACCTCTGACGGAGCAGGAGAACAGTGGGATGCAGACCCAAAAGTCTCATGAAAAGACCAGACTTAATGGTCTGACTAAGACTAGAAGAATCCTGGTGGTCATGGTCCCCAATCTTTCTGTTGGCCCAGGACAGGAACCATTCCAGAAGACAACTTATCAGACATGGATTGTACTGGACAATGGGTTGGAGAGAGATGCTGATGAGGAGTGAGCTACTTGTATCAGGTGGACACTTGAGACTATGTTGGCATCTCCTGTCTAGAGGGGAGATGGGAGGGTAGATGGGGTTAGAAACTGGCAAAACAGTCACGAAAGGAGAGACTGGAAGGAGGGAGCGGGCTGACTCATTAGGGGAGGAGTAAGTGGGAGTATGTAGTAAGGTGTATGTAAGTTTATGTGCGAGAGACTGACTTGATTTGTAAACTTGTACTTAAAGCACAATAAAAATTATTTAAAGAAAAAAAAAAAGAATTCAAGTCATTCCCGCACTGGAAAAAAAAAATGGGCAAAGGAAATGAACAGACTCTTCACCAAAGAAGACATTCAGCTGGCCAACAGACACATGAGGAAATGCTCTCGATCACTAGCCATTAGAGAAATGCAAATCAAAACCACAATGAGATACCATGTCACACTGGCATTATTGGCACGAATGAAAAAAACAGGAAATAACAAATGTTGGAGAGGCTGCGGGGAGATCAGAACTCTTATGCACTGCTGGTGGGAATGCAAAATGATACAACCATTTTGGAAAACGATACAGCACTTCCTTAAAAAAGCCCATTGCCATCGAGTCGATTCGGACTTGTAGCGACCCTATTGGACAGAGTAGAACTGCCCCACAGGGTTTCCAAGGAGTGCCTGGTGGATATGAACTGCCGACCTTTTGGTTAGCAGCCGTAGCTCTTAACCACTATGCCACCAGGGTTTCCAACACTTCCTTAGAAAGCTAGAAATAGAAATACCATATGATCTAGCAGTCCCATTCCTAGGAATATATCCTAGAGAAATAAGAGTCATCACATGAATAGACATTTGGACTCCCATGTTCACTGCAGCATTGTTCACAATACAAAGAGGTGGAAACAACCTAGATGCCAATCAACAAATGAATGGATAAACAACCTATGGTACATACACAAATGGAGTATTATGCAATGATAAAGAACAACAGTGAATCTGTGAAGCATCTCATAACGTGGATGAATCTGGAGGACATACTATGCTGAGTTAAATAAGTCAATCACAAAAGGACAAATATTGTATGATACCAATAATGTAAAAAAACATGAAAATGTTTACACACAAAAAGAAATAACCTTTGATGGTTATGAGGGAGGGGAGCGATGGGGCTGGAAAAACTTTAAATAGACAATAGATAAGTGGTTACTTTGGTGAAGGGTAAGACAGTACACAGTTCTGGGGAAGCCAGCACAACTTATACAAGGCAAGGTCATGGAAGCCCCATAGACACATCCAAACCCCCTGAGGGACCAAATTGCTGCCTGAAGGCTATGGGGACCATGGTCTCAGGGAACATCTAGCTCAATTGGCATAACATAGTTTATAAAGAAAATACATTCTATCTTGGTGAGTAGCGTGTGGGGTCTTAAAAGCTTGTGAGCGGCCATCTAGGATACTCCACTGGGCAAAGGAGAAATGAAGAAAACTAAAGATACAAGGAAAAGATTAGTCCAAAGGACTAATAGCTCATATCTACCATGGCCTCCACCAGACTGGGCCCAGTAAAACTAGATGTTGCCCGGCTACCACCACCAACTATTCTGACAAGGATCACAATAGAGGATCCCGGACAGAGCTGGAGAAAAGTGTAGAACAAAATTTTAACTCAGAAATAAAGACCAGACTTGCTGACCTGATAGAGACTGAAGAAACCCTGAGAGTATGGCCCCCAGAAACCTTTTCAGCTCAGTAATGAAGTCACTCCAGAGGTTCACCCTTCAGCCAAAGATTGGACAGGCCCATAAAACAAAATGAGACTAAAGGAGCATACCAGCCTTGTGGCAAGGACTAGAAGGCAGGAGGGAACAGGAAAGCTGGTAATAGGGAACCCACGGTTGAGAAGAGAGAGTGTTGGCATGTCATAGGGTTGTTAACCAAGTCAAAACAATATGTGTACTAACCGTTTAATGAGAAACTAGTTCTGTAAACCCTAACCTAAAGTACAATAAAATAATACGTGAGCATGAAAAAAAATAAAATATTGGAAAAAAAAGAATGGTGCAGCTGCGTTTATAATTACAAGCAGTCTTCACTTTGTGTGGTAGTGCAGGACTGCAAAAGCAACCATGCAAGCTGAAATCATGCAAAGTACTATTTGTAATCAATGGGGGGAATGATGAATGTTTTGAGACCTTTAAAATTGTTAAAATACAAAAATTCTCTTACTATTGCTTATTAATGTATAGGGAAATTAAAAATAGTGAAACTAAAATTTAGTATACTGTAATGACATTAAGAATTATTGTGTTTGATTTCTTTGTAAAACATCCAGAAAAATGAAAAAAGAGCTATATCTCACACCATGCATAAAAATTAATTCAAAGTGGATCAAGGACCTAAATGTTACATCTAAAACCATACAGTTCTTGGAAGAAAATACAGGAGCAAACTTTGGGATATAATTTTTTTTTAATGATAGATTATCAAACACAATGATAAATGCACGAACAACAGAAAATAAAATAGATAACTAGAACCTCGTGAAAGTTAAATCCATTCATCAAAAGAGTTTATCAAAAGAGTAAAGAGATAACTTACAGACTGGGGAAAAAAATCTTTGGGAACAATGTAAACTGATGAGTCTAATATCTAAAATATATAGAAAACAGCAAAAAAAAAAAAAAAAAAACTGGGCAAAGGACATGAACAGACACTTCACCAAAGAGAACATTCAGATGGCCAACAGACACATGAAAAGATGCTCAAAAAGTCATTAGCCATCGAAGAAATGCAAATCAAATCATTTCACTCCCACTAGGATGACCAAGATTTAACAACAACAACAACAAAATGGAAAATAACAAATGTTGGATAGGATGTGGAGAAGTTGGAACCCTCATTCATTGCTGGTAGGAATGCAAAATGGTACAGCCATTAGAGAAAACAGTCTCACTGTTTCTCAAAAAATGAGGTAGAGCTGCCATATGACTCAATAATTGCACTCCTAGGTATATACCCTTAAAATAAAAATATCTAAGGGATCTAAAAAAGTGACACAAACAGACATATGCACACCTATGATCATCACAGCACTATTCACAATAGCAAGAAGATAGAAACAAGCTAAGTGTCCATCAGCACTGGATAAGTAAAATGTGGTACATAGATACAATGGAATACTACTAAGTGATAAAGAAAAAAAAAACTCTCAAAACATCTTAGAACATGGATGAACCTGGAGGACATTATGTTGAGCAAAATAAGTCAGTCACAAAAAAGCAAATATTGTATGTTCTCTCTTTTATGAAATGACTTGAACAAGTAAATCTACAGAAACTAATGTTCATTAGTGGTTACCAGGGATTGGGGCAGAGGATTCACTCACAAGATAGTAGACACTTGTTATTTTTGATGATGGAAAAGGTAATACTGAATGAAGGCGAAGTGTACGCAGCTTGACAAAGGTAAACAGTATCACTAAAGAGTACACACAAAAAAAGGGCCTATTAAAAATTGCTGTGGCACAATTTTGAAAGAACAGCAAAAACAACCAAAAAATGTGTGTGTGATGGCACAGTGGTTAGGAGCTACAGCTGCTAACCAAAAGTCAGCAGTTCCAATCCACCAGCCACTCCTTGTAAACCCTATGGGGCAGTTCTACTCTGTCCTGTAGGGTCACTATGAGTCGGAATCGACTCGACGGCAATGGGTTTGTTTTTTTTGTTGTTTGTTTTTACATACATATATATGTAAATGTATATGTGTATAGGTATGTACATATGTGTGTATATATAGGTATATGTATATGTACATGCATCTACATGATGGTATGCACATATATTCATATATGTAATAAAGCACATAGGGGGCACTGTTATGGATACTTTTTAAACATATCCAAACATCTCAAAGGATTGAATTTCTGGGTATGAAGGATTAGGATCATAGTCTCATGG
The DNA here is from genome assembly GCF_030014295.1 of Loxodonta africana. Classification (NCBI taxonomy): domain Eukaryota; kingdom Metazoa; phylum Chordata; class Mammalia; order Proboscidea; family Elephantidae; genus Loxodonta; species Loxodonta africana. Next base: position 74,341,296 of record NC_087358.1, read on the forward strand.
AACATCTCAGTCAATTGGCAGAATATAGTTCATAAAGTTTATGTTCTACACCCTGGTGAGTAGTCTCTGGAGTCTTAAAAGCATGCAAGCTCCCATCTAAGATAAAATTGGAGCAAAAGAGAAAGAAGGAAACCAAAGACGCAAAGAAAAACCTAGTCTACAGGACAGTCTACACAACAATGACCTCGTCTACCCAGACCAGAAGAACTAGATGATGCCCAGCTTCCACTACTGACCATTCCAGTCAGGGCCACAATAGATAGACCCTAAGAGAATGGAAGAAAAATGTGGAACGGAACCTCAAAATTCCTAAAAAAAAAATAAAGACCTACTGGACTAGTTGAGACTGAAGGACTCCTTGAGACTATTGTCCTGAGATACTCTTCAAACCTTGAGCCAAGATAGGAAGACTCAACACTGTGAAAATGTCAATCCTACCAAAGCAATCAACAAATATAATGCAATCCCAATGCAAATATGAACAGTATTCTTTAATAAGATGGAAAAGCTAATCAACTTTATAAGGAAAGGAAAAGAGGCCCTGGATAAGCAAAGTATGATTGAAGAAACAAAACAAAGTAGGAAGCCTCACACTACCTGATCTCAGAGCCTACTAAGCCACAGTAGTCAGAACAGCCTGGTACTGGTACGACAACACACATAAATCAACGGAACAGAAATGAGAACTCAGATGTAAATCCATCCACCTGTGGTCAGCTGATCTTTCACAAAGGACTAAAGTCCATTAAATCGAGGGGGGGACCAAATCCATTGCAGTTGATTCCAACTCATAGCAACCCTACAGGATTAGAACTGCCTCAAAGAGTTTCCAAGGAGTGGGTGGTGGATTTGAATTGCTGACTTTTTGTTTAGCAGCCAAGCTCTTAACCACTGTGCCACCAGGGCTCCAGATGGGGAAAAGACAGCCTTTTTAATAAATGGTGCTGGCAAAACTGGATGTCCATCAGTAAAAAATCAAACATTACCCATACCTCATGCCATACACAAAACCTAATTCAAAATGGATCAAAGACCTCAATACAAAGCCTAAAATGATCAAGATCATGGATGGAAAAACAGGGACAACACTAGGGGCCCTAATACATGGCACAAACATAATACAAACCATAAAGAACAATGCAGAAACACCAGAAGATAAACTAATAGATAACTGGGAGCTCCTAAAAATTAAACACTTAAAAAACCCCAGTGCCATCGCATCAAAAGAATTAAAAGAGAACATACAGACTGGAAAAACATTTTTGTCTATGACATCTGAGAAGGGTCTAATCTCTAAAGTTTATGCAATACTTCAACACCACAACAACAAAAAGACAAATAACCCAATTAAAAAATGGGCAAAGGATATGAACAGATACTTCATCAGAGAAGACATTCAGGTGGCTAACAGACACATGAGGAAATGCTTGTGATCACTAGCTATTAGAGAAATGCAAATCAAAACTGCAGTGAGATACCATCTCACCCCAACATTACTGGCACTAATAAAAAATTATAATAATAACAAATATTCGAGAGGTTGCGGGGAGATTGGAACTCTTAGGCACTGCTGGTGGGAATGTAAAATGGTACAACCCCTATGGAAAATATTATGGCGCCTCCTTAAAAAGCTAGAAATAGAAATACCATATGATCCAGCAGTTCCACTCCTAGAACTAAGAGCCATCACACAAATAGACACATGCACACACATGTTCCTTGTAGCATTATTTACAATAGCAAGAAGATGGAAGCAATGTAAGTGCCTATCAACAGATAAATGAATAAAAAAATTATGGTACATACACGCAATGGAATACTATGCAACGATAAAGTACAATGACGAATCCGCAAAACATCTCACAAAATGGATGAATCTGAAGGGCATTGTGCTGAGTGAAATAAGTCAATCACAAAACGAAAAATATGTATGAGACCACTATTATAAAAACCCAAGAAAATATTTATACACAGAAAAAAACAATCTTTGATGGTTACAAGAGAGGGGGTGGGGTAGGGAGGGGAAATCACTAACTAGATAGTAGACAATTGTTAACTTTGGAGAAGGGAAAGACAACACACAATATACGGGAAGTTAGCACAACTTGACCAAGTCAAAGCCATAGAAGCTTCTAGATACATCCAAACACCTTGAGGGACTGACTTACTAGAGCTGAGGGCTAGGAACCATGGTCTCAGGGGACATCCGGGTCAATTGGTTCACAAAGAAAAAGTTCTGCATCCTACTTTGGTGAATAGCAGCTGGGGTCCTAAAAGCTTACAATCAGCCATCTAAGATGTATCTATTGGTCCCAGCACGTTTGGAGCAAAGGAGAATGAAGAAAACCAAAGACACAAAGAAAATACTAGCCCAAAGGACTAAGGGACTAATGAATCACAGCCTCCACCAGCCTGAGCCCAGAAGAACTAGATGGTGCCCTGCTACAACCACCAACCACTCTGACAGGGGTCACAATAAAGGGTCCTGGACAGAGCAGGAAAAAAATGTAGAGCAAAATTCAAATTCACACACACACAAAAAAAACCAGACCTACTGATCTGATGGTGACTATGGCCCCCAAACACCCTCCTAACTCAGAACTGAAGCCACTCCCGAAGTCCAGCTTTCAACCAAAATTAGACAGACCTATAAAACAAAGAATAACACACATGAGGCAACAGTCCCCCAAAAACAAAGCTGAGAAGGCAGGAAGGGACAGGAAAACAGGATGAATGGACACTGAAAACCCAAGCTGGAAGGGGAAAGAAGAAGAGTGCCGACACACTGCGGGATTGCAATCAATGTCACAAAACAATTTGTGTAAAATATTTTTGAATAAAAAACTAATTTGCATTGTAAAATTTTACCTGTGACACAATAAAAACAAAACAAAACAAAAACCTTGAACTAAAATTAACCTCTGAGGTCACCTCATAGCAAAATAACAAATTGGCTCAAAAAACAATGAGTATATACCACAGCCTCTACCAGACTGAGTCCAGTACAACTAGATGGTGCCCGGTTACCACCACTGACTGCTCTGACAGGGATCACAACAGAGTGTCCCAGACAGAGCAGGAGAAAAATGCAGAACAAAATTATAACTAAAAAAGAAAGACCAGACTTGCTGGCCTGACAGAGACTGGAGAGGCCCTGAGAGTATGGCCCCCGGAAACCCTTTCAGCTCAGTAATGAAGTCACTCCCAAGGTTCACCCTTCAGCCAAAGATTGGACAGGCCCATAAAACAAAATGAGACCCAAGTCTGGCAAGGACTAGAAGACAGGAGGAAACAGGAAAGCTGGCAATAAGAAACCTATGGTTGAGAAGGGAGTGTGTTGACATGGTGTGGGGTTGTTAACCAGTGTCATAAAACAAATGTGTACTATTTGATGAGAAACTAGTTCTGTAAACCTTCATCCAAAGTACAATAATAAAAAAAAAGACAGAAAATAATAATGAGTATCACCTGTGAGTACTGTGCTCCTTTAAAAAATCACCTACATGAGACTAAATGGTCAACAATTACTTTAAAAGAAAGATGAGAATGTAAGGGGGCAGGGAAAGGAGATTAATGGAATTAGAACAACCAGAACAGAAATAATGAGCATGTTCATACATTGTGAAGAATATAACCAATGTCACTGAACAACTTGTGTAGAAACTGTTAAATGGAAACCTAATCTGCTGGGTAAACCTTCACTGAAAACACAATAAAGTTTAAAAAAAAAAAAAAATCGTAGTTTGAGAGGAGGCGGAGCCAAGATGGTGAAATAAACAGACACTTCCGGCAAGCCCTCTTTACAACAAAGCCCCCAAAAAACAAGTGAAATGAGTAAGTATATTTCTGACAAGCTGGGAGCCCTGAGCTTCAAAGGCAAGCTTAGAAAACAAACTGAGGGCCAGGGAGAGGAAGAGACCGTTCAGAAGTGGAGAGGAGTTACTGAACCTGAATCACAGGGAGCCCACAGGCACCATTCCTGGAGCAGAGGCAGCGGCAGGCTGTTATTACCATTTGGCCACAGTTTCCTCAGGGAGAAGCAGCCAGCCACACAGCGCACTCACACCACTGGAACCTGAGGAGAACGGCGCTCTTAGCAAAAGCTAAGTACTTGTGTATATTTTACCACGCCCCCCCCCACCCGCAAACCGGCTTCAGTGGCTGCATTCCCTAGGCCTGAGATAGGCACTGTTGAGCACCTAGAGCCATCCTCCCAGCCTTGGGGAAGGAAAAAATTTACATTTGGGGGAACAGATGATTTGCTAGCCCCACTACCTGGGGGAGCTCAGGACAGAAGCAACTCCTGTCCAGGCATAAACCATTCATGGACACTGAGCACCTTCCCTTCTGCATGGACCTGTGTGGGCCTATTTCGGGAGAATAGGCCCTTGTTGGCAGACTCCAACCATTCCAGCTGTGTGGTGGAGAGGTGGCTGTTTGATGTTTGACATTGCCTATTAAACAAGGTCCTCACCTACCCACATCAGGGACCTAAGGACTGGTAGCTCCACTCAGGTCACCCAGCCACCTGTGACAGGGGTCCAAAGATAACTGGTACCTCCCAGTCCTTACAACCAAAAACTGTGAGTGCCCATGGTCCCCCTGCAGAGCCCACACACTTGCACGCTTTAGGGAACAGGGACGCGCTTTCCTTAGAGACACTCGGGGGCCGGTTCTCAGGCCCCTGCCTTGTTCAGAGTGTAACCCCCTGCTGTAATCAGTTACCAGTATATACCCCAGTCACCCCTGGCCCCCTAAAACTGTAGGACAGAGCCTGTACCATGATGATCAGCTACCTGAAAACCTGAGCTGAATTCATACAAGAAAACTGCATGGACTCCTAGACTGATATACCTGATAACAGCTCTAGCCAGCTGGAGACCGGACACCAGAGCTCCAAAGGTGAAAATAATCAAGCTAGCTCACTCAAGCAACCCATAGGGCTATACCAAAACAAAACAAAGCAAGCAGCTATGACAAAGTAAGCAAGCATAAACTAAAACAATAACTTATAGATGGCTTGGAGACAACAGTCAATATCAAGTCACATAAAGAAACAGACCATGATCACTTCAAAAGGCTCTCAAAACAAAGAATCCAGGGATCTTCTGGATGAAAGTGCATTCCTGGAATTACCAGATGCACAAAACAAAAGTTGAATATACAGGACCTTTCAAGACATCAGGAAGCAAACGAGACAATACCCAGAATGAGCAAAGAAACACGCAGATAAAGCAACTGAAGAAATTAGAAAGATTATTCAGGAATGTAATGAAAAGTTTCATAAGCTGGAAAAATCCATAGACAGCAATCAGAAATTCAGAAGATTAACAATAAAATTACAGAACTGGACAACTCAATAGAAAGAGAAGCAAAATTGAGCAAGTAGAAGATAGAATTTCTGAACTTGAAGATAAATCACTTGGCACTAATATATTTGAAGAAAAATCAGATAAAAAAATGTAAAAAAATGAAGAAACCTTAAGAATCACGTGGGATTCTATCAAGAGCAATAACCCACGAGTGATTGCAGTACCAGAAAAGGGAGGGATAACAGAAAATACAGGGAAAATTGTTGAAGATTTGTTGGCAGAAAACTTCCCTGATATCGTGAAAGATGAGAAGATATCTATCCAAATGCTCATCGAAGAACTCCACATAAGGTAGAAGTTAAAAGAAAGTCACCAAGACATAATCAAACTTGCCAAAACGAAAGATAAAGAATTATAAGAGCAGCGAGGGATAAACGAAAAGTCAGCTACAAAGGAGAACCGATAAGAATAAAGCTCGGACTACTCGGCAGAAACCACGCAAGAAGGGAATGGGATGACATATTTAAAAAATTGAAGGAAAAAAATTGCCTGCCAAGAATCATATATCCAGCAAAACTGTCTCTTAAGTATGAAGGTGAAATTAAGACATTTCCAGACAAACACAAGTTGAGGGAATTCATAAAAACCAAGCCAAAACTACAAGAAATACTAAAGGGAGTTCTTTGGTTAGAAAATCAATAATATCAGGTATCAACACAAGACTAGAACACTGGGCAGAGCAACCAGAAGTCAACAGAGACAGGTAAATCGAAACACAGAAAGCAAGATTATTTAAAAAAAAAAAAAAAAAAAGCTCAAAACAGGGTAACAGCGATGTTATTATATAAAAGAAGACAACATCAGAATAATAAAGAGGGACTAGGAAATGTAATCATACACCTTCCATATGAAGAGGAAGATATGATGATACAAAGAAATAAAAGGGTTAAATTTAGAAAAACAGGGGTAAATAATAAGGTAACCACAACGGAGACAAACCATCCTACTCATGAAAATAAAATACAAGACAAAAGTAGAGACTCAGCAGAAACAAAATCAACAACAACAAATATGAGTAAAGGACAATATATAATCTACTCAGCACATCAAATCAAGTGGGAAGAAGAAACTGTCAACAACACACAAAAAAAGACATCAAAATGATACCACTAAATTCATACTTATCCATAATTACCCTGAATGTAAATGGACTAAATGCACCCATAAAGAAACAGAGAGTGGCAGAAGGATTGAAAAACAAGATCTGTCTGTTTGCTGCCTACAAGAGACATACCGTAGAATTAGACATACAAACAAACAAAAACTCAAAGGATGGAAAAAAATATATCAAGCAAACAACAATCAAAAAAGAGCAGGAGTGACAATATTAATTTCTGACAAAATAGACTTTAAAGTTAAATCCATCATAAAGGATAAGGAAGGACACTATATCTTGATTAAAGGGACAATACACCAAGAAGATATAGCCATATTAAATATTTATGCACCCAATGACAGGGCTGCAAGATACATAAACTCTATCAGCTTTGAAAAATGAGAGAGACAGCTCCACAACAATAGTAGGCGGCTTCAACACACCACTTTTGGTGAAGGACAGGACATCCAGAAAAAAGCTCACTAAAGACACAGAAGACCTAAATGACACAATCAACCAACTTGACCTCATAGACATACATAGAACACTCCACCCAACAGCAACCAAGTACATTTTCTTCTCTAGTGCACATGGAACATTCTCTAGGATAGACCACATATTAGGTCATAAAGCAAGCCTTAGCAGAATCCAAAACATTGAAATATTACAAAGCATCTTCTCTGACCATGAGGCCATAAAACTGGAAATCAATAACAGGAAAAGAAATCAAAGACTTGGAAACTGAACAATACCCTGCTGAAAAGAGACTGGATTATAGAAGACATTAAGGATGGAATAAAGACATTCATAGAATCCAATGAGAATGAAAACACTTCCTATCAGAACCTTTGGGACACAGCAAAAGCGGTGCTCAGAGGCCAATTTATATCAATAAATGCACACATCCAAATAGAAGAAAGGGCCAAAATCAAAGAATTATCCCTATGCCTTGAACAAATAAAAAGAGAGCAACAAAAGAAACCCACAGGCACCAAAGGAAAACAAATAATAAAAATTAGAGCTTAACTAAATGAAATAGAAAAGAGAAAAACAATTGAAAGAATTAACAAGACCAAAAGCTGGTTTTTTTTTTTAAATCAACAAAATTGATAAACCATTGGCCAAACAGACAAAAGAAAAACAGGAGAGGAAGCAAATAACCCAAATAAGAAATGAGATGGGCGATATTACAACAGACCCAACTGAAATTAAAAGAATCGTATCAGATTACTATGAAAAATTGTACTCTAACAAATTTGAAAACCTAGAAGAAATGGATGAATTCCTAGAAACACACTACCTACCTAAACTAACACAAACAGAGGTAAACAGACGTAGAACAACTAAATAGACCCAAAACAAAAGAAGAGATTGAACAGGTAATCAAAAAACTCTCAACAAAAAAAAAGCCCTGGCTCAGACGCCTTCACTGCAGAGTTCTACCAAGCTTTCAGAGAAGAGTTAACACCACTACTACTAAAGGTATTTCAGAGCATAGAAAAGGACGGAATACTACCAAACTCATTCTGTGAAGACAGTGTATCCCTGATACCAAAACCAGGTAAGGACACCAGAAAAAAATAAAATTACAGAACTATATCCCTCATGAACTTAGATGCAAAAATCCTCAATAAAATTCTAGCCAATAGAATTCCACAACATATCAAAAAAATAATTCACCATGACTAAGTGGGATTCATACCAGGTACGCAGGGATGCTTCAACATTAGAAAAACAATTAATGTAATCCACCACATAAATAAAACAAAAGACAAGAATCACATGATTTTATCAATTCATGCAGAAAGGGCATTTGACAAAGTTCGACACGTATTTGTGTTAAAAACTCTCAGCAAAATAGGAATAGAAGGAAAATTCCTCAACACAATAAAGGGCATTTATACAAAGGCAATAGCCGACATCATCCTAAATGGAGAGAGCCTGAAAGCATTCCCCTTGAGATTGGGAACAGGGACGCCCTTTATCAACACTCTTATTCAACATTCTGCTGGAGGTCCTAGCCAGAACAATTAGGCTAGACAAAGAAATAAAGGGCATCCAGATTGGCAAGGAAGAAGGAAAGGCGTCTCTATTTGCAGACGACATGATATTATACAGAAAACCCTAAGGAATCCTCCAGAAAACTACTGAAACTAATAGAAGAGTTCAGCAGAGTATTGGGATACAAAATAAACATACAAAATGCAGTTGGATTCCTCTACACCAAAAAAAGAACATTGAAGAGGAAATCACGAAATCAATACCATTTACTGTGGCCTAATAATAATAATAATAAATAGGAAGAAATCTTACCAGAGATGTAAAAGACTTGTACAAAGAAAACTACAGTACACTTCTGCAAGAAACCAAAAGAGACCTACATAAATGGAAAAATATACCTTGCTCATGGATAGGAAGACTTAACATTATAAAGATGTCTATTCTACCAAAAGCGATCTATACATTTAATGCAATTCCGATCTAAATCCCAAGGACATTCTTTAATGAGATGGAGAAACAAATCACCAACTTCATATGGAAGGGACAGAGGCCCCAGATGGATAAGGCATTACTGAAAAAGAAGAACAAAGTGGGAGGCCTTACTTTACCTGATTTTAGAACCTATTTTACCGCCACAGTAGTCAAAACAGGATACTGGATGGACCAATGGAACAGAATTGAGAATCCAGAGATAAATCCATCCACATTATGAGCAACTGATATTTAACAAAGTCCCCTAAACAGTTAAATGGGGAAAAGACAGTCTTTTTAACAAATGGTGCTGGCATAACTGGATATCTAAATGCAAAAAAAATGAAACAAGACCCATACCTCGCTCCATGCACAAAAACTAACTCAAAATGGATCAAAGACCTAAATATAAAATCTAAAACAATAAAGATCATGAAGAAAAATAGGGACAACGTTAGGAGCCCTAATACATGGCATAAACAGTATACAAAACATTACTAACAATGCAGAAGAAAAACTAGGTAACTGGGAGCCCCTAAAAATCAAACACCTATGCTCATCCAAGGACTTCACCAAAAGAGTAAAATGATCACCTACAGACTGGGAAAAAGTTTCTAGCTATGACATTTGCGATCAGCGCCTGATCTCTAAAATCTACCTGATACTGCAAAAACTGAACTGCGAAAAGACAAATAACCCAATTAAAAAACGGGCAAAAGATATGAATAGTCACTTCACTAAAGAAGACAATTCAGGTAGCTAAGAGGTACATGAGGAAATTCTCACAATCATTAGCCATTAAAAAAAAAAAAGAGGAATGGAAATCAAAACTACAATGAGATTCTGTCTCACTCCAACAAGGCTGGCATTAATCCAAAAAACACAAAAATGTTGGAGAGGCTGTGGAGAGCTTGGAACACTTCTACACTGCTGGTGGGAATGTCAAATGGTACAACCACTTTGGAAATCCATTTGGCGCTTCCTTAAAAAGCTGAAAATAGAACTACCATATGATCCAGTAATCCCACTCCTCGGAATATATCCTAGAGAAATAAGAGCTTTTACACAAACAGATATATGCACACCCGTGTTTATTTCAGCACTGTTTACAATAGCAAAAAGATGGAAGCAACTAAGGTGCCTATCAATGGATGAATGGATAAATAAATTATGGTATATTCACACAATGGAATACTATGCATCGATAAAGAACAGTGAGGAATCTGTGAAACATTTCATAACATGGAGGAACCTGGAAGGTATTATGCTCAGTGAAATTAGTCAGTTTCAAAAGGACAACTATTATATAAGACCACTATTTATAAGAACTTGAGAAATAGTTTAAACTGAGAAGAAAACATTCTTTTGTGATTACGAGAGGAGGGAGGGTGGGAGGGTGGGAGAGGGGTATTCACTAATTCATTGGTAGATAAGAACTACTTTAGGTGAAGGAAAAGACAGCACACGATACAGGGGAGGTTAGCACAGCTGGACTAAGCCAAAGGCAAAGAAGTTTCCTGAATAAACTGAATGCTTCGAAGGCCAGTGTAGCAGGGGCAGGGGTTTGGGGACCATGATTTCAGGGGACATCTAAGTCTATTGGCATAATAAAATCTATTAAGAAAACATTCTGCATCCCACTTTGAAGAGTGGCATCTGGGGTTTTAAATGCTAGCAAGCAGCCATCTAAGATTCATCAATTGGTCACAACCCACCTGGATCAGAGGAGAATGAAGAACACCAAGGACACAAGGTAATTACGAGCCCAAGAGATAGAAAGGGCCACATGAACCAGAGACTACATCATCCTGAGACCAGAAGAACTAGCTGGCGCCCAGCTACAACCGATGACTGCCCTGACAGGGAACACAACAGAGAACCCCTGACGGAGCAAGAGAACAGTGGGACGCAGACCCCAAATTCTCCTAAAAAGACCAGACTTAATGGTCTAATTGGTTATGGGTAATGGTCTGACTGAGACTAGAAGGACCCTAGTGGTCATGGACCCCAGACCTTCTGCTGACCCAGGACAGGAACCATTCCCGAAGCCAACTCTTCAGACATAGATTGGACTGGACAACGGGTTGGAGAGGGATTCTGTTGAGGACTGAGCTTCTTGGATCAGGTGGACACTTGAAACTATGTTGGCATCTCCTGCCTGGAAGGGAGATGAGAGGGTGGAGGGGGTTAGAAGCTGGTGAAATGGACATGAAAAGAGAGAGTAGAGGGAGAGAGTGGGGTGTCTCATTAGGGGGAGAGTAATTGGGAGTATTTAGCAAGGTGTATATAAGTTTTTATGTGAGAGACTGACTTGATTTGTAAACTTTCACTTAAAGTACAATAAAAATTATTAAAAAAAATCTGACTGAGACTGGAAGGATCCCAGAAGACAAGGCCCCTGGACTCTCTGTTAGCCCAGAACTGAAACCATTCCCAAAGCCAACTCTTGAGACAAAGATTAGGCTGGACTATAGGACACAAAAATGATACTCAGGAAGACAGTGCTTCTTAGCTCAAGCGGATACATGAGACTAAACGGGCAGCTCCTGTTCGAAGGCGAGATGAGAAGGCAAAAAGGGACAGGAGCTGGTTGAATGAACATGGGAAACACAGGGTAGGAAGTAGGAATGTGCTGTCACATTATAGGGAGAGCAACTAGGATCACATAACAACGTGTGTATAAATTTTTGTATGAGGAGCCAACGTGAACTGTAAACTTTCACTTAAAGCACAATTAAAAAAAAATAAAAAGAGTAGTTTGAACAGTGCTTGCCTTTTTTTTCTCATCATCTAACTTACGATATGGAGTGAGAATCTTCTCTATACCCAGGCAAATTGTCATATTTCTTTCTATGTTTGAGTCAGCTTCCAACATTTTATCCATTGAGATTTCAGTATTTTGAAACAGTCTGAAAGTTCCTAACGTGCCGTTCTGGGGTGCTGTTGCTTCCTTTGGGACATCCTCATCCTTTTGTCACAACCACTTCTCTCATTTGTGTCACTAAGTTCACCTCCCGTATGTTCCTCTGCTGCATATCTAGAGTTTCAAGTGGCAGCAGTGTCAACGTGCCCATGGTCAGCTGTTCCACAATTCCATTTATGTTTGATTTGAATTTCATTTCCAGAGTTATTGTTTCTTTGCTGCCCTTTCATCTTGGTTGGCCAATTTCCTCTTGATTTTCTATTTTTGTAAAATGTCACGTGGGTTTGTGGCCGGGAGACATTCTTTGCCACCTGCTCGTGAACTGAAAAACAGATGTGCAGTCACCTGGCACTGACAATTTCCTGAAACGCCATGATGGTCCCTGATCGTGAAGTGCATCTGTTATGCACACAGTGGTTTATGGATTGAAGAGCTAGCAGCAAAGCTCATACTTTACTCAATTACTCATGGTTAGTATACCCTGGTGACTGAAATTTGAACTGTATTGTTGGGGGACTGATGTTATTTAACTAAACCACGGTAACTGAAATCTGTGCTTACAGAACAGTGCTAAGTAAGGACTGTCTGGGTACTATAGAGTGAAAAAAAAAAATAATTGCTTTAAGAGCGGCCTTAAAAATGCTATGCCAACACAGATGAGGGAAATATAAATATAATTATTTTAAATATAAAGTCCATATGGAGAATGGAGAAGAATTCATGCAGAAAGTCACTGAACTTTAAAAAAAAAAAAAAAGAACTTTAAAGGTAGGTATAATTAAACAAATTCAGAAGTCATCTTGAATGGTAAGAACAAAAGCAAGGAGGTTAGAAAGAACAGTGAGGTGCAGGATACAGGTGAGGTAGGGGAAGCAACAGAAATCTGATTTTCCTCTAGGTTAGGTGTCTTAGTTACCTAAAAAAAAAAAAAAAACCTAGCACTGGTATAATGGAAATACCACAAGTGGGTGGCTTTAACAAACAGAAATTTATTTTCTCACAGTTTAGTTAACTAGAAGTCCGAATTTAGGGTGCCAGCTCTAGGGAAAGGCTTTCTCTCTCTGTCTGCTCTGGACCATCATTGTCTCTTTTAGGTTGTATTCCTGGGCGATCTTCATGTGGCATGGCATCTCTCTTCCTTCATCTCAGCTTGCTAGCTTTCATTTAATCTTTTTTATATGTCAAGAGATTGACTCAAGATACAGCCTACACTAGTCCTGTCTCACTGACATAACAAAGACAACCCATTCCCAAATGGGATTATAACCACAGGCATAGAGCTTAGGATTTACAAAACATATTTTGTGGCGACACAGTTCAATCCATAACATTCCACCCTTTGGCCCCCCCAAAATTCATGTCATTCCCACATGTAAAACATGATTGCTGCATCACATCATCCTAAAAGTCTTAAATCAACTCCAAGTCCAAAATCTCATCTTCTGAAGCATCTAAATCAAATATGGGAGACTTTAGGCATATTCCATCTTCATCTGTGAACCTATGAAATCTAGAGTACAAGTTATCTGTTTCCAAAATACAATGGTGGAATAGGCACAAGGTAGACATTTCCATTACAAATGGGAGAAATTGGAGGAAAAGAAGGTATAATAGGAACCAAGCAAGTCCAAAACCAAGCAGAACACATTAGCTCTCAAGGCTGGAAAACAATCAATCCTCTCTTCTCTGAGACCATCTCATGAATAGCCCTGTCCTTCAGACTCTGGATTCTGGTCATGCCCTTAGGATTCTAGGTGGAGGCCCCTTGAGCCTGGGCTTCAGCTTCTAGACCTATAACTAGACTTAAGTCCCAGAGATCCCTAGGAAGAGAAGTACAAAGTGTGACCAAGGAGGAGGTATATGCTATGGTCCAAAAGAACTGCTTGATTTTTCTAATATATACAAACAGAAACCTGGGGAATATGTGTGGGAGTTGTTATTAAGGGTGTGGGATAATGGTGCAAGGAATATAAAGTTGGGTCAGTCTGAGTTTATTGATACGGGCCCACTAAGCAGAATCTTCACTCAATGTTTCAGCTAAAGAGGTTAGAAAAGGATTTAATACTTTATTTGGTCAGTTCACTTAAGCATGGATTGCATGGTGGCCTACACTAAATCAAGTTGAAGTACCAGAACTGCCTTGGTATACTATATAGAAGAAGGTATTGAAAGGCTTAGGGAAATTGGCATGTTGTTGTTGTTAGGAGCCATTGAGTCAGTTCTGGCTCATAGCGACCCTGTGTACAACAGAACGAAACACTGCCCGGTCCTCTGCAATCCTCACAATCATTGCTTTGCTTAAGCCCATCATTGCAACCACTGTGTCAATCCATCTCTTTGAGGGGCTTCCTCTTTTTTGCTGACCCTCTACTTTACCAGGCATGATGTCCTTCTCCAGGGACTGGTCCCTCTTGATAACTTGTCCAAAGCCCGTGAGATGAAGTCTCACCATCTTCGCTTGCAAGGAGCATTCTGGCTGTTCTTCTTCCACAGCAGATTTGATCATTCTTCTGGCAGTCCATGGTATGTTCGATATTCTCCACCAACACCATAATTCAAAGGCATCAATTCTACTTTGGTCTTCCTTGTTCATTGTCCAGCTTTCACATGCATATGAGGTGATTGAAAATACCATGGCTTGGGTCAGGCGCACCTTAGTCCTCAAAGTGACATCTTTGCTTTTAACATTTTAAAGAGGTCTTTTATAGCAGATTTGCCCAATGTAATACATCACTTGATTTCATGACTGTTGCTTCCACAGGTGTTGATTGTGGATCCAAGTAAAACGAAGTCCTTGACAACTTCAATATTTTCTCTGTTTATGATTATGTTGTTTATTGGTCCAGTTTTCAGGATTTTTCTTTTCTTTATGTTGAGATGCAACCCATACTGAAGACTGTAGTCTTTGATTTTCATCAGTAAGTGCTTCAAGTCCTCTTCATTTTCAGCAAGCAGGATTGTGTCATCAGCATATTATAGGTTGTTCATGAGTCTTCCTCCAATCCTGATGCCGAGTTCTTCATGCAGACCAGCTTCTCGGCTTATTTGCTGAGCATACAGATTGAATAAGTATGATGAAAGGATACAACACTAAAGCACACCATTTCTGACTTTGAACCACTCAGTATCCCCTGATTCTGTTCAAATGACTCCCTCTTGGTCTATGTACAGGCTCCACATGAACACAATTAAGTGTTCTGTGATTCCCATTCTTCCCAATTTTATCCATAATTTGTTATGATTCACACAGTTGATAGTAAAAAAACACATATTTCTGGTATTCTCTGCTTTCAGCCACAATCCATCGGACATCGGCAATGATATCCCTCTTCCTTTTCTAAATCCAGCTTGAATTTCTGACAGTCTCCTGTCAATGTACTGCTGTAACCACTTTGAATGATTTTCAACATAATTTTACTTGCGTATGATATTGTTTGATAATTTCCGCGTTCTATTGGATCACCTTTCTTTGGAATGGGCACAAGTATGGATCTCTTCCAGTCAGTTGGCCAGACAGTTGCCCTCCAAATTTCTTGGCATAGACAAGTGAGGACCGCCAGCGCTGTACCTGTTTGGTGAAACAACTGGTATTCGGTCAGAGTGGGGGCATACGGAGGTCAGGTTATTAAGGTTGTTACGGTAGGGAAAGTCAAATGAAGGCCATTAATACTGCCCCTGCCTAGAAAAATAGTAAACCGAAAGCAATACCACATTCCCGGAGGGATTGCAGAGATTACTACCACCATCAAGGACCTGAAGGATGCAGAGGTGGTTATTCCCTTATTCCCACCACATCCCCATTCAACTCACCTATTTGTCCTGTGCAAAAAACAGATGATCTTGGAGAATGACAATGGATTATTGAAAACAACCAAGTGGTGACTCTAATTGCAGCTGCTGGTCCAGATGTTGTTTCATTGCTTGAGCAAATTAATGTATGTCCTGGTACCTGGTATGCAGCTATTGATCTGGATAATGCCTTTTTCTCTATACCTGTTTCAAAGAACCACCGGAAGCAAATTGCCTTCAGCTGGCAAGGCCAGCTGTATACTTTCAGTGTCCTAACTCAGGGGTATATGTCAACTCTCCAGCCCTACTTCATAATTCAGTTGGCAGGAATCTTGATCGTCTTTTGCTTCCACAAGATGTCATACTGGTCCATTACATTGATGACATTATGCTGATTGGACCTAGTAAGGATGAAGTGTCAATGACTCTAGATTCATTGGTAAAACATTTGCATGCTAGAAGGTAGAAAATTAATTCAACAAAAATCTGGCACCTTCCACCTCAGTGAAGTGTTAGTGGTAGAGGGAGTTGCTGTTTGGGGTCTTTGGCAGGCCCCTACTGGTGAATCACAACCCAGACCTTTAGGATTTTGGAGCAAAGCCCTGCCATCCTCTGCAGATAACTACTCTCCTTTTGAGAAACAACTTTTGGCTTGTTCCTAGGGTCCAGTGGTGGCATGCCAAGATACTTCTTCTAAAGTGAGGGATAAGTTATTGCGTCTGGCCCCTCACACAACTAAAAAGGAGGCACAATGCCTGGTGGGCCTCTGGATTTTAGAGGCAACATATCCTTCATTTGGGTGTGCTACTCTGGACTATTTACCAGATCACTCACTAGTTTTGAGTGGGGCCCAGACCAAGAGAAGGCTCTGACACAGGTTGAGGCTGCAGTGCAAGCCACTCTGCCACTTGGGCCATATGAT
Organism: Loxodonta africana; assembly: GCF_030014295.1. Lineage (NCBI taxonomy): Eukaryota > Metazoa > Chordata > Mammalia > Proboscidea > Elephantidae > Loxodonta > Loxodonta africana. The sequence goes on from NC_087358.1 coordinate 74,357,870, forward strand.
TCAGCTGGTCCAATGGTGTTTGAAGTGTTAGTGGTAGAGGGAGTTGCTGTTTGGGGTCTTTGGCAGGCCCCTACTGGTGAATCACAACCCAGACCTTTAGGATTTTGGAGCAAAGCCCTGCCATCCTCTGCAGATAACTACTCTCCTTTTGAGAAACAACTTTTGGCTTGTTCCCAGGGCTTCGTAGAGACTGAGCACTTAACCATGGGCCATCAAGTCACCATGTGACCTGAGTTGCCCATCAGGAACTGGGTGTTGTCTGACCCACAGAACCATAATGTCAGACGTGCACAGCAGCACTCTGTCATTAAATGGAAGTGGTATATATGAGGTCAGGCCCAAGCAGGACCTGAAGGCATGAGTAAGTTCCATGAGGAAGTGACCCAAATTTCCACAGTCTCCATTCCTGTCATATTACCTTCCATTTCTGAGTTTGCACCTATGGCCTCACTGGGAGTTCCTTACAATCAGTTGACTGAGGAAGAGAAAACTTGTGCCTGGTTTACAGATGGTTCTGCAAGACATAAAGGCACCACTGGAAAGTGGACAGCAGCAGCACTACAGTCCCTCTCTGGGACCTCACTGAGGGACAGTGGGGAAGGGAAGTCCTCCCAATGGGCAGAACTTTGAACAGTGCCCATGGTTGTTCACTTTGCTTGGAAGGAGAAATGGCCAGATGTGTGATGGTATACAGATTCATGGGCTATGGCCAATGGTTTGGCTGAATGGTCAGGGACTTGGAAGGAACATGACTGGAAAGTTAGTGACAAGGAGGTATGGGGGAAGAGGTATGTGGACAGACCTCTCAGAGTGGGCCAAAGAAATGAAGATATTTGTGTCCCATGTGAATACTCACCAAAGGGTTACCTCAGCAGAGGAGTATTTTAACAATCAAGTGGATAGGATAACGTGTTCTGTGGAAACCAGTCATCCTTTTTCCCCTGCCACTACCATCATTGCCCAATGGACTCACGAACAAAGTGGACATTGTGGCAGGGATGGAAGTTATGCAGGGGCTCAAAAACATAGACTTCCACTCACCAAGGCCAACTTGGCCAATGCTGAGCGCCCAATCTGCCAGTAGCAGAGATCAACACTTAGTTCCTGATATGGCACCAATTCTCAAGGTGATCAGCCAGCAACCTGGTGGCAGGTTGATTACATCAGACTGCTTCCGTCATGGAAAGCGCATTGTTTTATTCTTACTGGAATAGACACTTACTCTGGATTCAGATTTGCCTTTTCTGCACATAATGCTTCCACCAAAACTACTATCTGTGGATTTACAGAAAGCCTTATTCACCATCATGGTATCCCACACAAAATCACCTTGAATCAAGGGACTCATTTCACAGTGGATAAAGTGTGGCAATCAGCTCATGCTCATGGGATTCACTGATCTTACCATGTTCCCCATCATTCTGAAGCAGCTGGCTTGACCGAATGATGAAATGACTTTTTAAAGACACAATTTGGTGCCACCTAGGTGGCAATACCTTGTAGGGTTGGGGCAATGTTTTCCAGGAGGCTGTATATGCTTTAAACAAGTGTCCAATATATGGTGCTGTTTTTCCCATAGCCAGGACTCATGGGTCCAGGAATCAAGGGGTGGAAGTGGGAGTGGCACCACTATTATCCCTGGTGACCTTCTTGCAAAATTTTTGCCTCCTGTCCCTGAGATCCTATGCTCTGCAGGTCTAGAAGTTTTATTTCCAAAGGGAGAAATTTTCCCCCCTGGAGACACATCACTGACTCCACTGAACTGAAGTTAAGAATGCCATCTGGTCACTTTGGCCTCCTTATGCCTCTGGATCAACAAAGAAGGGAGTTACTATATTGGCTGGTCTGATTGATCCTGGTTACCAAGAGGAAAATGAGCTGATACCACATAAAAGAGGTAAAGAAGAGTATGTTTGGAATGCAGGAGATCCCTTAGGGCATCTCTTAGTACTACCATGCCCTGTGATTAAAATGGAAAATGACAGCAAGTCATTTTGAACATGACTATTAATGGCCCAGATCCTTCAGAATTGAAGGTTTGGGTCACCCCACCAGGCAAAGAATCATGACCAGCTGAGGTGCTTGCTGAGGGCAAAGGGAATATGGAATGGGTGGTGGAAGAAAGTAGCTCTAAATACCGGTTACAACCATGTGACCAGTTGCAGAAATGAGGACTGTAATTGTTGAGTGTTTCTTCCTGACGTGTATGTGAGCATTTTTTTCTTCCCTTCTTTATCTCATTGTTTATAAAATATAAGATGTAAATGGGGCTAGTGTGTTTTCAGTTGTAAGCATGTTAGTTGCATCATGTTAGGTGCAAGTATGGCTTTATAATTGTCTTTATTTAGAGATTATGTATAGTCTAAGGAGATGTGTACAGGTGTCAAGTTGACAAGGGTGGACTGTGATGGTCAATGTTATGCATCAACTAGGCTAGACCATGATTTTCAGTATTATACAATTATCCTCCATTTTGTGATCTGATGTAAGGGGAGTTTCCTTGGGGATATGGCCTGCAATATATATGGATGTTCTGGCAAAGCTCTCTCTCTTGATCATGCTTCTGACTTGTCATTATCTGACCTCCAGTTCCTGGGACGTGAGCCAGTAACCTGCTGACTGACCTGCAGAATTTTGGGATTCGGTACCTCACGCAACCCTGTGAGCCAGCACCCTACCATCTGACCTGCCAGTTTGGGGTTTGTTAGGCCTTGCAAGCACATGAGTCAGGAGAAGCCTCTAGCCTGATGCCTGACCCACAGACTTGGAACTTGCCAGCTTCCACAACTGTGTGAGACATTTCCTTGAAATAAATCTCCCTCTGTCTCACTCTCTGTCTCTGTCTCTCTCTTTCTATATATATATGTGCTTCACTGGTTTTACTCCTCTAGAGAACCCAGCCGAAGACAGGAGGCTGTATATGAGAGGGGATAGTGGGAGTTACGACCTGAACAAATGGTGAGAAATTTTTAAACATTCACAGCATCATGATGTGACCATACTGAATATTCTTCCTAGAAGAGTAGAATGTAACGCTACACCAAGTTGAAGAAACTGTCCCTTAAACATCACCAGTAAAACAAAAGACTGAACACATCTGACAGGCGAATCCCCCACATTTAATGAAAATTATACTAAATACAAATGCTAGGCAGACCTTAGAAATAATCTAACTAGCCCCTCATCTTTGTTTTCTAAGTTCAACAACATGCCAATGTGCCACTTTAGTGTTAGTTTTATTATGGGGAGAATTCCACCTTCAAGAAATACAGCTGGATTGTTATGATCAACTCAACAACAAAGGGGCTTGGTTTTGGGGTTTTTTTATCCTTCCTAACAGCAGATGGAAACCCTGGTGGCGTAGTGGTTAAGAGCTACACCTGCTAACCAAAGGTCAGCAGTTTGAATCCACCTGGAGCTCCTTGGAAACTCTATCAGACAGTTCTCCTCTGTCCTATAGGGTCGCTATGACTCAGGATCAGCTTGACGGCAATGGGTTTTGAAATTTTTTTAACAGCAGATACATCCCCTAGTAATCGATCAGCAGACATCAATTAAATTTCAAGTACATGTTCAACATTGGGATTGTTATGATAATTGATACGAAAAAGTTTAAGTCTAGTTTCCTGGCTGAAAAATTTACAATCTTAATGAGGAAACTGTATTAGCATTCATTCACTCAGGAAACATTTCTGGCACTGTGCTAAACACTATATATATATAAAAAAAAAAAAAAAAACATAAAATACAAAGACCAGATGTAGTCTCTGCCCTCAAAAAGTTTATAATCTATAAACATGAAACTATTGGAAAACAACTTGATAAAACATAAAATAAATTATTATTTAGTGCATAATTAACATGGTATGTCTTGTTCCTCTCCTTGCTCAATTGCCCTCTGTGTCAAAATCAGCTTCAAAACAGTGTTTTCAATATAACTTAAGAAATTTCAAAATCACAGTTTTATAAAATAGCAGATTCATTTATTTTAAATGAAAGAGTTTTGTATACTGTGCTGGTTTTCTATAACTGCTGAAACAAATGACCACAAATTTAGTGGCTTAAAACAACGTATTATCTTGCAATTCTGGGGTTCAAAATGGATCTCACTAGGCTAAAATCAAGGTGTCAGCAGCACTGTGTTCCTTTCTGGAGGATCTTGGGAAGAATCCATTTCCTTGTCTTTTCCAGCTTCTCGAGGCCACCCACATTCCTTGGCTCATGGTCCCCTTCCTTCATCCAGAGTCAGCAACATCAGGCCGAGTCCTTCTCACGCTGCCACCTCACTGGTACTCGCTCTTCTGCCTCCTGCTTCCACTTTTAAGGCCCCTCTGGTTACACTGGGACCACCCAGATAATCCAGGATTATCTCCCTATTTTAAGCTCAATTGATTAGCAACTTTAATTCCATCTGTAACCTTAATTCCCCTTTGCCATGTAACATAACACATTCACTTATTCCAGGGATCAAGACATGAACATCTTGGGGGAAGGGGCATTATTCAGCCTAACACACATATTATCTGAAAGATTGCTTAATAGAAATTTTAAAGTGAAAGTGTTCATTTCTAGGCTTAAACGTTAGTTCTATTATCTAAGGTCAAAGAAAAATGAACAAATCCTTAGGGTTACTGAGAAAACTCTTGCAATAAAGTGAACAATGATGACATTTGTGACAGTTACTATAGTTAACAAACACTAACTTATTATTTAAGAAAAAAATACAAAAATCACCCTTGTATATTTTGAATGGTTGTTGACGTTCCTCGGACTTCATCAACAACATACATTTTGATGGGGGTTAAATGGAGCATTAAATGGAGTAGAAATACTCTCCATTCATTTAATGTGAAATTTCTGAGTGCTTATCCCTTCTCCTCCTGACTTTTTAGCATCCTTAGAGGAACCTGAAGCCGCTTCTTTTTTTTCTTCTTCTTTGGAAATTGCAAGTTTTTCTAGGGATTCTACTAAATCTCTCAACTCATCTTCAGATTCTTCAAAATTTCTGAAATTATAAAGAGTAAAAACCAACTTCATTATACCAAAACACTGAAGAATAAATATAACGGGTGGTTTCCCCTTTTTATTCCCTACCCTCACTTGAGCAATATCAGAGTTTTTTTCCACAGGCTAAGAAATTTCTTATTACATCAGTCTGGTTTTTCTTAGGGTGATAAACAACCAATATTGAAGGATCAGGCTTTTGTTTAGCTGGACTTTTGTTCAACAATCTCTATTTGGTAACATCCAGCTACTCTTATGTTTAAGAAGAGAGGGAGAGAAAAGATAAAAAGGAGAGATAAAAAGGGAGAGGAAGTAAAAGAAGAAAACACTAAAGCAGCTGCCATCTGCTGAGTCCTTACTGTGTGCTAGTCCCTGTCCTCGGGCATATCACACAGTCATATTTAATTTAATCCTAACAGCGCTTTGAGGTAGACATTTATGGATGGAGAAACTGAGGCTTGGGTTAAAATATGCTCAAGGCTGTGGGGACCGTGGTGTCAGGGAACATCTAGCTCAACTGGCATAACACAGTTTATAAAGAAAATGTTCTTCATTCTACTACGGTGAGAAGTGTCTGGGGTCTTAAAGCCTTTGAGCGGCCATCTAGGATATTCCACTGGTCTCACCCCTTCAGGAGCAAGAGAGAACGAAGACAACTAAAGACACAAGGGAAAGATTAGTCCAAAGAACCAATGGACCACATCTACCACGGCCTCCAGCAGACTGACTCCAGTACAACTAGATGGTGCCCAGCTACCACCACTGACTGCTCTGACAAAGATCACAATAGAGGGTCCCGGACAGAGCTAACTCAAAAAGAAAGACCAGACTTGCTGGCCTGACAAAGACTGGAGAAATGCTGAGAGTATGGCCCCCAGACACCCTATCAGCTCAGTAATGAGGCCACTCCTGAGGTTCACCCCTCAGCCAAAGATTGGACAGACCCATAAAACAAAACGAGACTAAAGGGGCACACTAGCCCAGGGGCAAGGACTAGAAGGCAGGAGGGGGCAGGAAAGCTGGTAATAGGGAACCAAGGTAGAGAAGGGAGAGTGTTGACATGTCATGGGGTTGTTAACCAACGTCACAGAACAATGTGTATACTAACTGTTTAATGAGAAACTAGTTTGTTCTGTAAACCTTCATCTAAAGCACAATTTAAAAAAAGATTTAAAAAATTATATATATACATATATATGTTCAAGCTCTCACAACCGCTAATTAGTAGGACCAAGAATTGAAATTGTGTCTGATTGAAACATTGATATTTTTAAAAGGGAAGAGGACAAGAGACCAAGAAAATCTCAAATTTTATGGCCAGAGAAGGAGACTGAGCAAGACCAGGAAGAGCCAAGAAATGAGGGAGCAGAGAATTTCCAGAAAGACCGAGAAATGGCGACCGGACTTGGCAATTTCAAGGTAATAAACAGATGACCTCTGAAAGAATAGCTTTAAATGAGTGCCGCACTGCAGGAACAAAACTTGAGTACTGCAGGAGCCAAACTTGAGTAGACTGTGAAGGCAACACTAAAAATAAACAAAATCAAAAAGAAGGCAAATGAGAGATAAGAAAGTTGTGACAATAGGGAAGCTGCTCTGAGGCGAAGAACACGGCAATGGTTTTCAGGTTTCTAAAGATGGGAAAGATTATCAGTTGTTGTTGAGCTGACCCTGACATGGTGATCCCATGCGTGTCAGAGCAGAACTGAGCTCCACCGGGTTTTCTTTTTCTTTTTAGGTTATTTATTTTTTTTTATAATTTATTTTTGTTGTTGTTCAGAATATATACAGCAGAACATACACCAATTCAAGAATTTCTACACATACAATTCAGTGACACTGATTATATTCTCATGTTCCTTTTTCAGACTGTTCCTCCCTCATTAACATAAGCTCATTGCCCCCTAAGTTTCCCATCTAATCTTTCAAGTTGCTGTTGTCAGTTTAATTTCATATATCTAGATCTTAAAAGAGCACTCTGCTCAGGACAGATACTCTTTACTAGTTAAGCTAAACTATTGTTTGGTTTTAAGAAGACTTCAGGGGATATTTTTGGTTTAAGGGTTTTCAACAGCTGATTTTTTTGGAAGTGGACTGCCAGGCCTTTCTTCTGAGGTGCCTCTGGGTGGACTTGCACTGCCAACCTGTTGGTTAACAGTTGATCACATTAACCCTTAGGGCATGTTTATATGCTCAGAAGAAGGAGGTAATACAAACATGCTGAAAATATAGGAGAAGGGTTGGATAATTGAAGGGAACAAGGTCACTGAAAAGAGATTGGGATTTAGAGCCCAGGGAGAAGAATGCACTCTCAGCAGGAAGAGACATAGTTTTTCCTTTGAGACAGAAGATAGGGACAGAGAAGGAGAAAAGAACTCATGTGGACATAGAGAAGTTATGAAGTTACAAAACTGAGATGATTCACCTACAAACCACATACTTGCTCCTCTGTGAAGCAAGAGACAAGGTCACATGATGCAAGTGAGGTGGATGGAGGTATGCAGGAATGAGGGCTTGGGATAGCTGCAACGGAGGAAAGGAAGCTGACCAGGAGCCCACGGTCGTATTGCTAGGCCTCATGGAGCACACCACTAAAACTGGAGATAGAAAAGTTGGGGTGAAAAAATAAATTTAAAGAAAGTTGGGGCTAACAAGCAGTTATAGCTCCCATTTTTAACCTATCATTGCTGAGCAAACAGTTAACATGCTCAGCTGCTAACCAAAACGTTGGAGATTCAAGTTCACTCAGTGGGATTTCAGAGGAAAGGCCTGGCAATCTACTTCTGAAAAATCAGCCACTGAAACCCCTAAGGGGCACAATTCTACTCTGACACACATGGAGTCATCATGAAGCCTAGTGGACTCAAAGGCAACTGGTATACTGAGGTATGTGCTGAGCACTTTACATAAGATTTTCCCTTTTTCTTTGGTCCTCTACAATTTTAACTGTGATGTGTCTAAGTGTGACTTTCTTTTCATTGTTCCTGCTTGTTAACTGTTTTACTTCCCAGATACAATGCTTCGTGGCTTTCAGTAATTATAAAAAGCACAGTTGTAAGTGCTCTGAACAGTGCTTTTCCCTGTTCTAGTCTCTCCTTCTGGAACTTCTTGTAGATATAAATTGTACCTTCTCAGGCTATCTTTCATGCGTCTTACCTCCTCTTTCATATTTCATCATTTTTCTCTCAGATTGATCTTCCAGTTACCAATTCATTCATTAATTGTACTTTATTCTGTTTTCTAAACTGTTGGCAAAGTTTTAATTTCTGTTTGTAGATTTTTTCATTTAATAAATTCTGGTGAATAAATCTTTCTGTTCTTTTTTTGACAGACCATCTTTCATGGTTTGAGTCCTTATTTTAATTAAATAATTTTAAATATACATATAGTCTTCATAAGATAATATTAGTATATGAAATTCTTGATGGTCTAATTCAGCCATTTCTGTTTGTTATCTCATTTCATTGTGGATTCTTTCCTCATCTGTTTTTAAATTTTCAATTATAAGCTCATCATCAGCAGTGCTTGAAGGAGAGAGTCCTATGTAGCCTGATTTGAGGACATCACCCCCAGAGTGTTTTATATTTACTTCTTCCTGGCATCCCAGGAGTACTACCATTACTTAATGTAATTTTAATGTTAATTTCCCAAACTATCCAAATATTATAAATTCAAACTCCACACCCAAGCGAAGGCAAGCTCATAGTTATAAATTTCTGGGCAAGAATTTTTTTTTTTTTCCACCAGAGATTGGACCAAGACAGACAAGCCACATTACTTGGATCTTCTTCTAGACACAGTTGCCCTGAGGTGCAGGTCTTCGAGGGTCTACCCATCAAGAACATGTAGGCAGGACATAGAGAAAAGACAGGAAGGAAAAAAAATTTTTTTTTTAAAAACCTCCAAAACATAATGAGCCTACAAACTAAATTTCCAAAACACATAAATCAATCTAATGGCAAGAAAGACAGGCAATAAAATCAAAAGTTGGACCATGAACTAAATCCAGGTCAAATTATTTTCATGGAAGCTTTTAATAAAGCTCTTCAAGCATGTTCAAAGAGATAAATTAAAACACTGCCTCCATTTTAAAAAAGTGTCTTTAAATTATGGGAAGTATGCAGTAGTGAAACAAGAACATAAACAATGAGTATTAATGTTGGACATGAAATATGTAATTAGATGAGATTTGAAAACAGCATTCAAGAATTCACCTAGAGAGGCAGGGCCAAGATGGCGGAATAGCCAGATGCTTCCGGTGATCCCTCTTACAACAAAGACCTAAAAAAATCAAGTGAAATGATTATATTTATGACAAGCTAGGAGTCCTGAACATCAAAGGCAAAGTTAGAAAACAGACTAAGTGGCAGCAAGAGAGTGAGACCATTCAAAGCAGAGAGGAGTTGCTGGACCTGAATCGCTGGGATCCCTCAGGCACCGTTCCCAACAGTGGCTACGGCAGGCTGGTGGAGGCGTTCGGCTGCAGTTTCCTCAGGGAGAAGCAGCCAGCCACACAGCCTACCCACAACTGTGGAACCAGAGAAGAACGGTGCTCTCGGCAAAATCTAAGTACTTACATATATTTTACTGCGACCCCCGCCCCCAAGCCGACTTCAGTGGCTGTGGATTTACCTGGGCCTGAAATAGGCCCATTCGAGCACCCTGAGCTATGCTCCTGGATATGGAGAAGGAATAAATTCACAACGGGGGAAAAGATAATTTGCCAGCTCCACTAACCTGGGGAGCTCAGGACAGAAGCAACTCTTGTCCAGGCATAAACGGTCCATGCAATTTGAATAACTTTCCCCACTGCCTGGACCTGTGTGGGCCTATTCCAGAAAAATAAGCCCTTGCTGGCAGACTGTGACTGTTTAAGCTGTGCAGTGGAGAGGTAGATGTTTCATATTTGACGTGGCTGTGCCTATTAAACAGGGTCTTCACCTACCCAAATCAGGGGCCTAAGGACTAGTGGCTCCATTCAGGTCATCCAGCCCCCATGACAGGGGTCCAAGGGTACCTCCCAGTCCTTACAACCAAAAGCACTGGGTGCCCATGGTCCGTCTGCAGAACCCAACTACCTGCACGCTTTAGGAAAGAGGGACGTGCTTTCTTCAGAGACACTCGGGGGATGGTTCTCAGCGCCCTGCCTTCTTCAGAGCGTAACCCTCTGCTGCAACCAGATACTGGTACTATATCAAACACCCCTGCCCCTCTAAGACTGTAGGACAGAGCCTGTACCACACACTTGATGATCAGCTACCTGGACACCTGAGCTGAATACACACAAGAAAAGTGAATGGGCTCATAAGAACATATACCTGATAACAGCTCTAGCCATCTGGTGACAGGACATCGGAGCCCCAAAGGTGAAAATAATCAAGCTAGCTCACTCAAGCAACCCATTTAGGCATATCAAAACAAAACAAAGCAAGAAACTAGGATACGGTAAGCAAACATAAAATAAATTAATACAGTAACTTATAGGTGGCTCCGAGACAACAGCCAATATCAAACCACATAAAGAAACAGACCATGATCACTTCAACAAACTCTCAAAACAGAGAATCAAAGAATCTTCTGGATGGAGGTGTCTTCCTGGAGTTACGGGATGCAGAATTGAAAAGATTAGTATACAGAACTCTTCAAGACATCAGGAAGGAGACCAGGCAATATGCAGAACAGGCCAAGCAACACATATATAAAACAGTTGAAGAAATTAAAAGAACATAATAAAAAATTTAATAAGCTGCAAGAATCCATAGAGAGACACCAATCAGAAATTCAGAAGATTAACAATAAAATTACAGAATTCGACAACTCAATAGAAAGTCAGAGGAGCAGAAATGAGCAAGTGGAAGGCAGACCGTGAAGATAAAGCACTTGGCACCAATATATTTGAGGAAAAAACAGATAAAATCATTAAAAAAAATGAAGAAACCTTAATAATCATGTGGGATTCTATCAAGAGAAATAACCTACCAGTGATTGGAGTACCAGAAGAGGGAGGGATAACAGAAAATACAGAGAAAATCGTTGAAGATTTGTTGGCAGAAAACTTCCCTGATACATCGTGAAAGATGAGAAGATATCAATCCAAGATGCTCAGTGAACTCCACATAAGGTAGCTTTTAAAAGAAAGTCACCAAGACATAGCATAATCAAACTTGCCAAAAACAAAGATAAAGAGAGAATTTTAAGAGCAGCTAGGGATAAACGAAAAGTTACCTACAAAGGAGAGTCAATAGGAATAAGCTCAGACTACTCGGCAGAAACCATGCAGGCAAGAAGGCAATGGGGTGACTTATATAAGGCATTGAAGGGAAAAAATTGCCAGCCAGGACTCATATATCCAGCAAAACTGTCTCTCAAATACGAAGGTGAAATTAGGACAGTTCCAGATAAACAGAAGTTTAGAGATTTCGTAAAAACCAAACCAAAACTACAAGACATACTAAAGGGAGTTCTTTGGTTAGAAAATTAATAATATCAGGTATCAACCCAAGATGAGAACACAGGACAGAGCAATCAGATGTTAACCCAGACAGGGAAACCACAAAAATAAATCAAGATTTAAAAAAATGCTCAAAACAGGGAAACAGAAATGTCATTGTGTAAAAGAAGGCCACATAAAATAATAAAGAGGAATTAAGAAATGCAGTCATAGATCTTTCATGTGGAGAGGAAGACAAAGCAATATAAAGAAATAAAAGTTAGGTTTAAACTTAGAAAAACAAGAGTAACTATTACGGTACCCACAAAGGAGACCAACTATCCTACTCGTCAAAATGAAATACAAGAAAAAAATAGAGACTTAGCAGAAATGAAATCAACAACAATGAATAAGAGGAAAACACAATATATAAACTACTCAGCACAAAAAATTAAGTGGGAAAAAGAAACTGTCAACAACACACAAAAAAAGACATCAAAATGACAGCACTAAACTCATACCTATCCATAATTACGCTGAATGTCAATGGACTAAATGCGCTGATAAAGAGACAAAGAGTGGCAGAATGGATTAAAAAACACGATCCATCTATATGCTGCCTACAAGAGACACACCTTAGACTGAGAGACACAAATAAACTAAAACTCAAAGGATGGAAAAAAATATATCAAGCAAACAACAATCTAAAAAAAGCAGAAGTGGCAATATTAATTTCTGACAAAATAGACTTCAAAGTTAAATCCACCACAAAGGATAAGGAAGGATACTATGTATTGATTAAAGAGTCAATATACCAGGAGGATATAACCGTATTAAATATTTACACACCAATGACAGGGCTTCAAGATACATGAAACAAACTCTAACAGCATTGAAAAGTGAGATAGCTCCACAATTATAGTAGGAGACTTCAACACACCACTTTTGGTGAAGGACATGACATCCAGAAAGAAGCTCAATAAAGACACACAAAAGATCTAAATGCAACAATAAACCAACTCAACCTTATAGACATATACAGGACACTCCACCCAACAGCAGCCAAGTATACTTTCTTTCTTTTCTAGTGCACATGGAACATTCTCTAGAATAGACCACATATTAGGTCATAAAGCAAGCCTTAGCAGAATCCAAAACATCGAAATATTACAAAGCATCTACTCTGAACATAAGGCCATAAAAGTAGAAATCAACAACAGGAAAAAGAAATCAAACACTTGGAAACCGAACAATACATGGCTCACAAAAGACTACGTTATAGAAGACATTAAGGATCGGATACAGAAATTCATAGAGTCCAATGAGAATGAACATACTTCCTATCAGAACCTTTGGGACACAGTGAAAGCGGTGCTCAGAGGTCAATTTATTTCAGTAAATGCACACATAAAAAAGAAGAGACAAAATCAAAGAATTATCCCTACCACTTGAACAAATAGAAAGAAAGCAACAAACGAAACCTTCAGGCACTACCCAAAAAACCCAGTGCCCTTGAGTCAATTCCGCACTAGAAGAAAGGAAATAATAAAAATTAAAAAATTTAGAGCAGAACTAAAAGAAATAGAAAACAGAAAAACCACTGAAAGAGTTAACAAGACCAAAAGCTGGTTCTTTGAAAAAATTAACACAATTGATAAACCACTGACCAAACTGACAGAAGAAAAACAGGAGAGGAAGCAAATAACCCAAATAAGAAATGAGATGGGTGATATTACAACAGACACAACTGAAATTAAAAGAATCATATCAGATTACTATGAAAAATTGTACTCTAACAAATTTGAAAACCTAGAAGAAATGGATAATTTCCTAGAAACACGCTACCTACCTAAACTAACACAAACAGAGGTAGAACAACTAAATAGACGCATAACAAAAGATGAAATTGAAAAGGTAACTTAAAAACTCCCCTCCCAAAAAAACTCTGGCCCAGACAGCTTCACTGCAGAGTTCTACCAAACTTTCAGAGAAGCATTAACACCACTACTATTAAAGGTATTTCAGAGCATAGAAAAGGGCGGAATACTACCAAACTCACTCTATGAAGCCAGCATATCCCCGATACCAAAACCAGGTCAAGACATCACAAAAAAGGAAAATTACAGGCCTATATCCCTTATGAACTTAGACACAAAAATCCTCAACGAAATTCTACCCAAAGGGATTCAACAAAATATCAAAAGAATAATTCACCATGACCAAGTGGGTTTCATACCAGGTATGCAGGGATGGTTGAACATTAGAAAAACAATCAAATTAATCAATCATGTAAATAAAACAAAAGACAAGAACCACATGATTTTATCAACTGATGCAGAAAAGGCATTTGACAAAGTTCAACACCCATTCATGATAAAAACTCAGCAAAATAGGAATAGAAGGAAAATTCCTAAACATAATAAAGGGCATTTATACAAAGCCAACAGCCAACATCATCCTAAATGGAGAGAGTCTGAAAGCCTTCCCCTTGAGATTGGGAACAAGACAAGGAGGCCCTTTATTGCCACCCTTATTGAACATTGTGCTGGAGGTCCTAGCCAGAGCGATTAGGCTAGATAAAGAAAAAAAGTGCATCCAGATTGGGAAGGAAGAAGTAAAAGTATCTCTATTTGCGGATGACAGGATTTTATACACAGAAAACCCTAAAAAATCCTCCAGAAAACTACCGAAACTAATAGAAGAGTTCAGCAGAGCATCAGGATACAAGATAAACATACCAAAATCAGTTGGATTCCTCTACACCAACAAAAAGATCATTGAAGAGGAAATCACCAAATCAATACCATTTACAGTAGCCCCCAAGAAGATAAAATATTTAGGAATAAATCTTACCAGAGACGTAAAAGATCTATACAAAGAAAACTACAAGAGACTACTGCAAGAAAACAAAAGAGACCTACGTAAGTGGAAAAACATACCTTGCTCATGGATAGGAAGACTTAACATTATAAAAATGTCTACTCTACCAAAAGCGATGTGGAGATTTAATGCAATTTCAATCCAAATTCCAATGACATTTTTTAATGAGATGGAGAAACAAATCACCAACTTCATATGGAAGGGCAAGAGGCCCCAGATAAGTAAAGCATTACTGAAAAAGAAGAACGAAGTGGGAGGCCTCACTCTACCTGACTGTAGAGCCTATTATACCGCCACAGTAGTCAAAGCAGCCTGGTACTGGTACGACAACAGATACATAGACCAATGGAACAGAATTGAGAATCCAGACATAAATCCATCCACATATGAGCAGCTGATATTTGACAAAGGCCCCAAAACAGTTAAATGGGGAAAAGACAGACTTTTTAACAAATGGTGCTGGCATAACTGGATATCCATCTGCAAACAAATGAAACAAGACTCATATCTCACACCGTACACAAAAAACTAACTCAAAATGGATCAAAGACCTAAATATAAAATCTAAAACGATAAAGATCATGGAAGAAAAAATAGGGACAATGCTAGGAGCCCTAATACATGGCATAAACAGTATACAAAACATTACTAACAATGCAGAAGAAAAACTAGATAACTGGGAGCTCCTAAAAATCAAACACCTATGCTCATCCAAAGACTTCATCAAAAGAATGAAAAAGATTACCTACTGACTGGGAAAAAGTTTTTAGCTGTGACATTTCTGATCAGCACCTGATCTCTAAAATCTATATGATACTGCAAAAACTCAACTACAAAAAGACAACCCAATTAAATAACGGGCAAAGATAAGAACAGGCACTTCACTAAAGAAGACATTCAGGTAGCTAACAGGAAATGCTACAGGTAGCTAATAAGGAAATGCTCAGGATCCTTAGCCGTTAGAGAAATGCAAATCAAAACTACAATGAGATTGTATCTCACTCCAACAAGGCTGGCATTAATCCAAAAAACACAAAATAATAAATGTTTGAGACGTTGTGGAGAGACTGGAACACTTCTACACTGCTGGCAGGAATGTAAAATGGTACAGCCACTTTGGAAATCGATTTGGCGCTTCCTTAAAAAGCTAGAAAGAGAACTACCATAGGGTCCAGCAATCCCACTCCTTGGAATATATCCTAGAGAAATAAGAGCCTTTACAGGAACATATATATGCACACCCACATTCCCTACAGCACTTTTTACAACAGCAAAAAGATGGAAGCAACCAAGGTGCCCATCAATGGATGAATGGATAAATTATGGTACATTCTCACAATGGAATATTATGCATCAATAAAGAACGGTGATGAGTCTGCGAAACATTTCATAACATGGAGGAATCTGGAAGGCATTATGCTGAGTGAAATTAGTGAGTTGCAAAAGGACAAATATTGTATAAGACCACTATTATAAGAACTCCAGAAATAGTTTATACAGAGAAGAAAATATTCTTTGATGGTTACGAGGAGGGGAGGGAGGGAGAGAGGTATTCCCTAATTAGATAGTAGATAAGAACTACTTTAGGTGAAGGGAAAGACAACACACAATACAGGAGAGGTCAGCACAACTGGAGTAAACCAAAAGCAAAGAAGTTTTTTGGATAAACTGAATGCTTTGAAGGCCAGCATAGCAGGGGCGGGGGGTTTGGGGACCATGGTTTCAAAGGACATCTAAGTCAATTGTCATAATAAAATCTATTAAGAAAACATTCTCCATCCAACTTTGGAGAGTGGCATCTGGGGCGTTAAAGGCTAGCAAGAGGCAATCTAAGATGCATCAATTGGTCTCAACCCATCTGGAGCAAAGGAGAATGAAGAACACCAAGGAGATGAGGTAATTATGAGCCCAAGAGACAGAAAAGGCCACATAAACCAGAGACTACATCAGCCTGAGACCACAACAACTAGATGGTGCCCAGATACACCCGATGACTGCCCTGACAGGGAATACAACAGAGAACCCCTGATGGAGCAGGAGAGCAGTTGGATGCAGACCCCAAATTCTCGTAAAAAGACCAGACTTAATGGTCTGACTGAGACTAGAAGGACCCCAGTTGTCATGGCCCCCAGACCTTCTGTTAGCCCACAACAGGAACGATTCCCAAAGCCAACTCTTCAGACAGGGATTGGACTGGACAACGGGATGGAAAAAGATGCCAGTGAAGAATGAGTTTCTTGGATCAAGTAGACACTTGAGACTATGTTGGCATCTCCTATCTGGAGGGGAGATGAGAGGGCAGAGGGGGTCAGAAGCTGGCAGAATGGACAGGAAAAGAGAAGAGTGGAGGGAAGGAGTGTGCTGTGTCATTAGGGGGAGAGCAATTAGGAGTATATAGCAAGGTATACATGAAGTTTTGTATGAGAGACTGACTTGATTTGTAAACTTTCAGTTAAAGCACAATAAAAATTAAAAAAAAAAAAAAAGAATTCACCTAGAGTTGAGCAAAAAGAATAAAAAAACATGAAAAAGAAATTAGGGGTTAATGGAGATAGACTGAGAGGCTCCAAAATATATCTAACTGGAGGGCCAAAATGGAAGAAATAAGAAAAGCAGTATTTGGAGAAATAGCAGAAATTTTCCAGAAGTGAAGAAAGGCATGGGTCCTCAGAAAGAGAGTGAACCAAGCTGGAAAAAAGACATATTCAGACCTAGACATACCATAGTGAAACTTAAGAACACTAAAGATAAAATTATAGAAGTGTCAATGAGAAAATCAGCATATCTTTAAAGGAAAAACAATTAGATAACAAACTTCTTATCAATAATAATAGAGATAACAAGAAAAGTAACTGTCAACATAAAATTGTATGCCCAACCAAATTACTGTTAATGATTGAAAGCAAAATAAAAACACTTTGAACAGGCAAAGAATAAAAGAGTTTATGAGTAACTGACTGATTCAAAGAATTAGTAAAGGATATACAGGACACCCTGGTGGCGTAGTGGGTAAGTGCTACGGCTGCTAACCAAAAGGTTGGCAGTTCCAATCTGCCAGGCGCTCCTTGGAAACTCTACGGACAGTTCTACTCTGTCCTATAGGGTCGCTATGAGTCGGAATCGACTCGACGGCACTGGGTTTGGTTTGGTTTTGGCTTTATACATCAGCAAGAAAAAAACCCAAGCCAGAGGGAAAGCATGGGGTAGAAAAAACAATAGCAAGTCCCCAAAACGATAAACTATGTTGACACACTGAGTTAAGGTTAAAGGTAAACAAAAAATCTAATACTTTGCATTAAAAAAAAAAAGAAATTGGATGAAATGATGTTTGAGACTTCAAATACTTCACACTTACCAAAAAACTTGTGTGTGGGGTGTGGGTGGGTAGAAGAAACAATTTTAGTAATTGTTGAAGTTGGGCGATAGATACATAAGAGTTCATTATGCTATTCTCTCTGTTCTTACTGTGTGTCTGCAAATTTCCACAAGAATGAAGGTTTTCTTTTGGAAAACTAAAACTCTATATAACTATATCAGCATGTAAGTGTTTCACAATTGATCTCTATTCCCCTGGAGCAATAGAAGAAGAAGATCCAGGAACTGGAGAAGGAAATGGTCTGCAGTCTACTTGCCTTCATGAACTATTACCTCCCTTGCCAAGAGGCCAGAAGAAATGGTTGAGCTCGGCTACCATTACTGAACATTTTGAGCAGGGACCCAATAGATGGATCCTGATTGAAAGGAGATAAAAATTGGAATAGAACGTCAAATTCTTATGGAAACCAGACTTACTGAACCTATTGTTCTAAAACAATCTTTAAGCTCTGAAACAAAACTGTTTCATGAAGTCATCTTTAAAATGAACAATAGAGCAGCTCAAATAATAAAGAATGTCGGCCTTGAACATCGCACTCTTTTAAAGAATTATCTATATGAGACTAAATTGCAACAGTGAAACTAAAGCACAGATGTGAACTTTAAGGAGCACCATGGAGGTGAAGCAATGCGGACGGAGACGGCGAGGAGGCCGACACGAGGTGAAGCAATGCGGACGGAGACGGCGAGGAGGCCGACACGAGGTGAAGCAATGCGGACGGAGACGGCGAGGAGGCCGACGGAGACGGCGAGGAGGCCGACACGAGGTGAAGCAATGCGGACGGAGACGGCGAGGAGGCCGACACGAGGTGAAGCAATGCGGACGGAGACGGCGAGGAGGCCGACACGAGGTGAAGCAATGCGGACGGAGACGGCGAGGACGCCGACACGAGGTGAAGCAATGCGGACGGAGACGGCGAGGACGCCGACACGAGGTGAAGCAACGTAACCCACGGCATTGCTCTGTGCATGCAGAAACTGGTCAATGTGTACATGCTTTTTTGTGTATATTTTCACCAAAATATGTTTTAAAAAGACAAACGTTTTTAAGGTTTAGAGAGGTTTAAAAGCAATAAAGGCCTGAACTAATTTCGTATCTTTTTCATTCATTCCTAACTTCCTGATCACAAATTAACTTGATCCTTAACTTACCCACTGATTTGACTGGAATTCTTCCTTCTTACCTTTAAGACCTTACTTTGGAGTTATGGTCACTTTGGAGACTGGGTCTTCAGGAATAATTTAACATCGCATTTTCATTGGAGAGAGGGAGCTTCTTAGGTAATGATACTATTTTATTTCTGAATCTGGATGGGGGTTATATAGGTGTATTCAGCTCATAAAAATTCATTAAGCTGTTTACTTGTGATTTGTGTACTTTTCTGTGTATTTGTTATACTTCTATAAAAGCTATGCTTAGAAAAAAAAAGAATCAATGGGTACTTAAATTGTGCTTGTTATGTTTGAGAGGAAGAAAAGAATACTGACCAACTTTGATTTGTTAGATCACCTTATAGTTAGCTAACTATGCAAATGATCTTTGAAACTAGCACTGGGAAAAGAGTAATGTGGAAAACTTGTCAACTTCACAAGTAAGATTAACTGACACAAGAGCAAGAACAAGGACTCAAACATACCAACGATCATGAAGATGGTGCAGGACCAGGCAACCTTTTGTTCTGTCTTGCTTGGGCTCGCCATGAGTTGGAGCTGACTTCACACAACTAAGGACAACAACTTCTCTATCTTGGCCTTTTGTGAGACTGCTGAGGGACAATGCCCTTAGAGGTTCCTAGAAACTCTACTGTTTCATTGAGAGGATCTATGAGGCACACCTTTAAACTCCATAGGGGACCTTTCTCTGACTGAATGGTACTCTGAGGCACCACATCTAATCTTCCTGAAATCTTAACAACAGATTTTATAGTCACATTCCAGCTTCATGTTTGGACCATGTTTTCCCAGAAGTGCTCTGGACTTGATCTATGCTTAGAAGCCATTTCTTAATTTTGGTATCATCTGCTATGTGGAGAGACAGAATTTTCAAGACCATCGAACCTTTTCTTTTTTTAAGCCTTTTTATTTAACACTCCTTTAGTTTATCTCTCTCCTCTCACATTTTACCACAAGCAGCAAAAAGAAACTGGGTGGCATCTTCTTCAGTCTTGTTGGAAATCTCCTTAGCTAGATCACCTGGTTAGGCCCATATTTACTTTCTGTATTACTGTTGTTAAACATCCTACCACTACATAGTAAGGATCTCCAGTTTCAAATAGCATGTACCCTATTTTCCTGTCTTTGTAAATAAAATTTTATCGAAACACAGCCACACCCATTCACTTACATTGTCTATGGATGTTTTCAGAGTTCAGTAGTTACAAGACAGCTCTTATGACCCATAAACCTAAAATATTTACTCTCTGGTCCTTTCCAGAAAAAAGCTGGTTGACCCTTGATCTATAACAAATACATTCAGATAATTAATTTTCTCTAATTACTATTAATCTGAAACCCACAAGTTTTGTTACACAGTATTTTTATTCCATCATTTTCAATTATCTTTAAATTTTCACTGTGATTTCCTCTTTTAACCATGAATTATTTATGATTCAATTTCTTCAACATTTTATTATGAAATATTTAAAACATTCAGCAAATTGAAATCATCTTTCACTGAATTCCCATGTACCCACTACGTATATTCTACCAGTACCATTCTACTATACTTATTTTATCACTCATCTATCAATCCACCCTTCTTCCCATCCATAAATCCATCTGCTTTTTTACATATTTTAAATTAAACTGTAGACATCAGTATACTTCCTTCTAAATACTTATTCATGTATTAACTAGAGTTTAATATTTATTTACTATTTTTATCTTTTGATGCAAAATTTATAACAAAATGTACAAATCTTAAGTGTGCATTTGCAATGTTCTGGCAAATGCCTACACCAGTGTAACCCAAAACTCTATTCATGATATGGACCATCACCATCACCCTAGAAAGTTCCCTCATGCTCCTTCCCAGTCAATCCTTGTCCCCACCCCTCCAGAGTTAACTTTTCTCATTTTCTTCCCAATACTTATTTGCCTGTTTTAAAACATCATAGAAATGTAATCATAAAATATGTATTATTTTCTTTTTGTTCTTAATTGTTAGGTACCGTTAAGTCAGTCCCAACTCATAGCGATGCTATGTACAACAGAACAAAACACTGCCCGGTCCTGTGCCATTCTCACAAGCATTGCTATGCTTGAGCCCATCTTTGCAGCCAGCGTCAATCCATTTTGTTGAGGGTCTTTCTACTTTACCAAGCATGGTGTCCTTCTCCACGGACGGTCCCTCCTGGTAACACGTCCAAAGTACATGAGACAAGGTCTCATCATCCTCACTTCTAAGGAGCATTCTAGGTGTACATCTTCCAAGACAGATTTGTTCATTCTTCTGGCAGTTCATGGGATATTCAATATTCATTGCCAACGCCATAATTCAAAGATCAATTCTTCTTTGGTCTTCCTTATTTATTGTCCAGCTTTCACATGCATATGAGGTGATTAAAAATACCATGGCTTGGGACAGATGCACTTTAGTCCTCAAAATGACATTTTCGCCTTTTCACATTGTAAAGAGGTCTTTTGCAGCCGACTTGCCCATAGCAATATGTTTTTTGATTTCTTGACTGCTGCTTCCATGGGTGTTGATTGTGGATCCAAGTAAAATGAAAACCTTGAAAACTTCAATTTTTTCTCCGTTTATGATGATGGTGTTTATTGGTCCAGTTGTGAAGATTTTTGTTTTCTTTATGTTGAGGTGTAATCCATACCGAAGACTGTAGGTTTTGATCTTCATCAATAAGTGCTTGAAGTCCTTTTCACTTTCAGCAAGCAAGGTTGTGTCATCTGCATATTGCAGTTTGTTAATGTGTCTTCCTCCAATCTTGATGCCCCATTCTTCTTCATATAGCCCAGCTTCTTGGATTATTTGCTCAGCGTACAGATTGAATAAATATGGTAAAAGGATACAACCCTGATGCACACCTTTCCTGATTTACTTTTTCTTACTGAGGATAATGTTTTTGAGATTCACCTATGGATACATCAGTAGGTCTTTCTTTTTTATAGCTGAGTAGTATGCCATATGTGAATATAGAACAGTTTGTTCATTCATCCTTCTAGTGATGGACACTTGGGTTGTTTCCAGTTTTTGCTTACTGCAAATAAGTTCAGTTCTTGTTGCTCAACATCCTCACCAACATGAGATGTTATCAGTCTTTTTTAGTCTTTCTGGTGCGTGTGTAGTGTTATCTCACTGTGGTTTAATTTGAACATCCTTGATGAGTAGTGAGATTGAGCACCCTTTCATGTGCTTATGGACCAGTCATATGTCTGCATTTATGAAGAGTCTCTTTAACTCTTTTGCCCATTTTTAAAACTGGGTTGTATGTCTTTTTTTTTTTTTTTTTTTATTCTACAGGTTTCTGTTTATTATAAGTCAAAGATATATTCCTTTTCCTAGAGGCACTAGAATGTGAGTTTCCTTGTGTGGTATTACTCATGTCATTTATTTATTTTTAATAATTTATTTTATTTTCATTATTGTTGTCAGGGGGCTGAATTACAAACAACAGGAAGAACACAGAAGAACAAACACCAATTCAACAGTTTCTACATGTACAATTCAGTGACATTGATTATATTATTCAAGTTGTGTGACCATTCTCATCCTCCTTTTCTGAATTGTTCCTCCCTCGTTAATATAAACGTACTACCCTCTAAGGGTTGTATGTCTTTTAATTGAGTTGTTTATTTTTAAGTATTTAGTTCAGGTTTTTTTTTTTTCAGGTTTATTGAGGGATAATTAAAGTACATTAAACTCGTATACTTAAAGTGTACAATTTGATCTGTTTTGACTTTTATATATACCTATAGCTATTATCAGAATCAATGTGAAAACATTTCTGTCACCTCCAGAAGTTTCCTCATGCTTCATCTTCCCCGAGCCTCATCTCCAGGTGACCACTGTCATTATAGATTAGCTTTCAGTCATTACAGATTAATTTATATATTCTAGAATTTTATTTTTTTTAGAATTTTATATAAATAGAATCACACATGTGCTCTTTTTACCTGACTTCTTTTACTTAGCACAATAATTTTGAGATCCATCCATGTTGTTGCTTGTTTAGTTCATTCCTTTTGACTGGTAAGTAGTATTCCATTGTATGGGTATGCCAGAGTTCGTGTATTTATTCACCTAATGATGACATTTGGTTTTCTCCAGTTCTTGGCTATTATAAATAAAGCTGATATGAACATTTTTGGATAAATCTTTTTGTGGACATAAATTTTTATCTCTAGTGGGTAAAGAATACTGAATATACCATGGACTGCTAAAAGAATGAACAAATCTGTCTTGGAAGAAGTACAACCAGAATGCTCCTTAGAGGCAAGGACGGCAAGACTATATCTCATATACTTTGGACATGTCGTCAGGAGGGATCAGTCCTGGAGAAGGACGTCATGCTTGGTAAAGGAGAGGGTCAGTGAAGAAGAGGAAGACCTTTAACGAGATGGATTGAAACAGGGCCTAAAGCAGTGAGCTCAAGCATAGCAATGATTGTGAGGATGGAGCAGGACCAGGCAGTGTTTCATTCTGCTGTACATAGGGTTGCTATGAGCCAGAACCTACTTGATGGCACCTAACAACAACAGCAATGGGTAAATACTTATGAGTGAAGTGGCTGAGTTGTATTGTTGTTGCTGTTGTTGCTGTGGGGTCGGCTCCAACTCATGGTGGCCCCATGTAAAACAGGAGAAAACATTGCCCAGTCCTGTGCCGTTTTCATAATTGTTGGTATGCTTGAATCCATTGTTGCGGCCACTGTGTATTTTTTTTTTTTTTCCAATGTAGGGGGCTCATCTTCTACCACTATATTAGACAATATTCGCTTGTGATCTATAGGGTTTTCATTGGCTAATTTTCAGAAGTAGATTGCCAGGCCTTTCTTTCTGGTCTTAGTTTGGCAGCTCTGCTTAAACCTGTTCAACATGAATGACCCGTGGCATAGCTTCCAGTATCATAGCAGCATGCAAACCACCACATTGCAACAAACTAGCAGACTGATGGTAGGAGTTGTACAGAAGGTATACTTTTTTTAATAACCGCCAAACTGTTTTCCAAAGTGATTTTGCAGTTTTGTCTTCCCACAATGTATGAGAGCTCCAGTTGCCCTACACCCTTACCAACACCTGGCACGCTAAGGCTGCTAAAGTTTTTAACCACTTTGATGGCTGTGAACTGGTGTCTTTACATTTTTTGAGTTATAGGAATTCTCTATATATTCTTGATACCAGTGCTTTGTCTGACATATATTTGCCAACATTATCTCACTGTGGATTTCTTATTCATTTTCTTAATGGTATAATTCAAATTTGAAGTTTCCAGCTAACATATTTTTGAGTCAGTTTTTAAAGTCAAGATTTCTAATTCATTTGCATTTTGGACAGAGACCATCATCTGAATGCCAGAGCTTTCTTGAAATTTTTTGGAACCTCCTTTGTCATTTGGTACAATCTCAATTTCATTATTGTACTATATCTACTTGAAAAAAAGGCATATTCTTTATCTTGAGGGTACATATGCTCTATACAATTTATTTCAAGCTTTACAATCTTTTTTGTTCAAGCACTCTGTAGTCTTTTTTTTTTTAATCACTTCTTGATAGAGATACGTTAAAAAATGTTCTACCATGTTTGTGAAATTGATAGTTTCTCCTCATAATTCTCTTTTTAAATTTACGTTAAATATTTAGAAGCCATGTTCTAATCCCTAGTTGTTACGTCAGTGTGCTAGGGTGTCTCTTTTTTTTACATTATGTAGTGACACTTTTTATCCCTGCTAATGCTCTTTGCCTGAGATTCTATTTTGTCTGATATCGACATTGCTATACCAGGTTTGTTTTATATATTACTATTTAGTGTTTTTTGCGATACGCATTTTTGAATCCTTTTATTTTTGTCATTTCTGCGTGGTTTTGTTATGACATGTTTATCATCAGGGGTATGTGGCTGGCTGATATACCCCCTGTTAGGAGATATCCTGTCATTTAGTTAGTTTAATTCAGTACGATTTATTGTTTATAACAGTTGACACATTTGGGCTTCATCCTACCAGCTTATTTTGTATTTTGTTTACCATCCTTTCTCATTGCTTGTTACCCCCTTCCTTTCTAGCCTGTTGCTAGAAGGCAACTAACAACAACAGAAGTAAGTGTATTTTGCGCTTGGGGGAAAGGTAAATAGTTTGTGGCCAAAGGACAACAAATAAGTGTGTCCACAAATTATTTGATAGTCCTCCCTTCAAAAGGTGGGGCTTATTCCCCCTCCCCTTGAGTATGGGCTATACTTAGTCATTTGCTTTTAATAAATATTATTTGCCAGGACTAATGGTATATATTACTTCCGAGAGTAGGTTACAAAAGGCTGCAGCTTACACCTTGGGTCCAACACAACTAGATGGTGCCTGGCTACCACCACCAACTGCTCTGACACGGATCACAACAGAGGGTCCTGGACAAGGTTTGAGAAAAAATGTAGAACAAAATTCTAATTCATAAAAAAAAGACCAGACTTACTAGTCTGACAGAGATTGAAGAAACCTCGAGAGTATGGCCCCCGGACACCCTTTTAACTCAGTACTGAAGTGACTCCTGAGGTTAACCCTTTAGCCAAAGATCAGAAAGGTCCATAAAACCAAACAAGACTTAATAGGCACGCCAGTCCATAGGCAAGGACAAGAAGGCAGGAGGGAACGGAAAAGCTAGTAATGGGGAACCCAAGGTTGAGAAGGGGAGAGTGTTGACACATTGTGGGGTTGGCAGCCAATGTCACAAAACAATATGTGTATGAATTGTTTAATGAGAAACTAATTTGCTCTGTAAACATTCATCTAAACCACAATAAAAAAAAAATTAGCCTTAAAAAAAAAAAGGAAAAAAATAGGAATTTGGTGAAATACATATAAAAGTATAATATATCCCTAAATGTGCAAACTAAAACCATAAAATTCTTAGAAAAACAAGCAGAGTCAATAGTGCCAGACCTAGGTTTCAACAATAGATTATCTAACATAATAAAAGCATGAATAGCAAAAAACAAAATAAATAAATGGGGCCTCATAAAAATTAAAACCTTTTGTTCATCTAAAGATTTACCAAAAAAGTGAAAAGATAAGCTACAAACTGGGAGACTATCTTCAAAAACCATATATCCCACAAGAATCTAATAACCAAAATATATATAAAACTTCAACAACTTATCAACAAAAAGACAAATACCCCAATCATAAAATGGGCAAAGAACTTGAATAGACATTTCACCAAATATGACATTCAGATGTCCACCAAACACACGAAAAGATGCTGAGTCATTAGCCATCAGAGAGATGAAAATCAAAACCACAATGAGAAACGATTTCACTCCCACTAGGATGGCTAAGATGAAAAAACAGAAAATAACAAATGTTGGTGAGGATTGGGGGAAATTGGAACATTTATCCATTGCTGGTGGGAATACAAAATGGTATAGCCATTGCGGAAAACTGTGTGGCAGTTTCTCAAAAAACTGAAACTAGAACTACCATATAATGCAGGAACTCTACTCCTAGGTATATACCCAAAGGCTTGAAAGCAGAAACTCCAAAAGAGACTTGTACACCAGTGTTCATTGCAGCACTATTCGCAATAGGCAGGGAAAAGAAATCAAACACTTGGAAACTGAACAATACCCTGCTCAAAAAAGACTGGATTGTAGAAGACATTAAGGATGGAATAAAGAAATTCAGAGAATTCAATGAGAATGAAAACACTTCCTATCAGTACCTTTGGGACACAGCAAAAGCAGTGCTCAGGGGCCAATTTATATCAATAAATGCACACATCCAAAAAGAAGAAAGGGCCAAAATCAAAGAATTATCCCTACAACTTGAACAAATAGAAAGAGAGCAACAAAAGAAACTCACAGGCGCCAAAAGAAAACAAATCATAAAAATTAGAGCTGAACTAATGAAATAGAAAAAAAAAAAAAATTGAAAGAATTAACAAGACCAAAAGCTGGTTTTTTGAAAAAATCAACAAAATTGATAAGTCACTGGCCAAACTGACAAAAGAAAAACAGGAGAGGAAGGAAATAACCCAAATAAGAAATGAAAGGGGCGATATTACAACAGACCCAACTGAAATTAAAAGAATCAGATCAGATTACTATGAAAAACTATACTCGAACAAATTTGAAAACGTACAAGAAATGGTTGCATTCCTAGAAACACACTACCTACCTAAACTAACACAAACAGAGGTAGAACAACTAAATAAACCCATAACAAAAGAAGAGATTGCAAAGGTAATCCAAAAACTCCCAACAAAAAAAAACCCTGGCCTGGACGGCGTCACTGCAGAGTTCCAGCAAACTTTCAGAGAAGAGTTGACACCACTACTACTAAAGGTATTTCAGAGCATAGAAAAGGGCAGAATACTACCAAACTCATTCTATGAAGCTACCATACCCCTGATACCAAAACTAGGTAAAGACACCACAAGAAAAGAAAATTATAGACCTATATCCCTGATGAATGTAGATGCAAAAATCCTCAACAAAATCCTAGCCAGTACAATTCAACAACGTATCAAAAAAATAATTCACCATGACCAAGTGTGACTCATACCAGGTCTGCAGGGATGGTTCAACATTAGAAAAACAATTAATGTAATCTACCACATAAATAAAACAAAAGGCAAGAATCACATGATTCTATCAATTGATGCAGAAAACGATTTGACAAAGTCCAACACCCATTCATGATAAAAACTCTCAGCAAAATCGGAATAGAAGAAAATTCCTCAAGATAATAAAGGGCATTTATACAAATTTTTTTTTTTTTTTTAATACAAAGCCAACAGCCAACATCACTCTAAATGGAGAGAGCCTGAAAGCATTCCCATTGAGATCAAGAGGCAGACAAGGATGCCCTTTATCTCTGCTCTTATTCAACATTGTGCTGCAAGTCCTAGCCAGAGCAATTAGGCTAGATAAAGAAATAAAGGGCATCCAGATCAGCAAGGAAGAAGTAAAAGTATCTCTATTTGCACATGACATGATGTCATATACAGAAAACCGTAAGGAATCCTCCACAAGACTACTGAAACTAATAGAAGAGTTCAGCAGAGTATCGGGATACAAGATAAACATACCAAAATCAGTTGGATTCCTCTACACCAACAAAAAGAACATTGAAGAGGAAATCACCAAATCAATGCCATTTACAGTAGCCCCCAAGAAGATAAAATACTTAGGAATAAATCTTACCAGAGATGTAAAAGACTTCTACTAATAAAACTACAGTACACTTCTGCAAGAAACCAAAAGAGACTTACATAAGTGGAAGAACATACCTTGCTCGTGGACAGGAAGACTTAGCCTTATAAAAATGTCTATTCTACCAAAAGCAATCTATACATTTAATGCAATTCCGATCCAAATCCCAACCACATTCTTTAATGAGATGGAGAAACAAATCACCAACTTCATATGGAAGGGAAAGAGGCCCCGGATAAATAAGGCATTACTGAAAAAGAAGAACAGAGTGGGAGGCCTTACTTTACCTGATTTTAGAACCTATTTTACCGCCACAGTAGTCAAAACAGCCTGGTACTGGTACAACAACAGATACATGGACCAATGGAACAGAATTCAGAATCCAGACATAAATCCATCCACATATGAGCAGCTGATATTTGACAAAGACCCCAAAACAGTTAAATGGGGAAAAGACAGTCTTTTTAACAAATGGTGCTGGCATAACTGGATATCCATCTGCAAACAAATGAAACAAGACCCATACATCACTCCATGCACAAAAACTAACTCAAAATGGATCAAAGACCTGAATAAAAAATCTAAAACGATAAAGATCATGGAAGAAAAAATAGGGACAATGCTGGGAGCCCTAATACATGGCATAAACAGTATACAAAACATTACTAACAATGCAGAAGAAAAACTAGATAACTGGGAGCGCCTAAAAATCAAACACCTATGCTCATCCAAAGACCTCACCAAAAGAGTAAAAAGACTACCTACAGACCGGGAAAAAGTTTTTAGCTATGACATTTCTGATCAGCGTCAGATCTCTAAAATCTACATGATACTGCAAAAACTGAACTACAAAAAGACAAATAACCCAGTTAAAACATGGGCAAAAGATAGGAATAGACACTTCACTAAAGAAGACATTCAGGTAGCTAACAGATATATGAGGAAATATTCACAGTCATTAGCCATTAGAGAAATGCAGATCAAGACTACAATGAGATTTCATCTCACTCCAACAAGGCTGGCATTAATCCAAAAAACACAAAAGAATAAATGTTGGAGAGGCTGTGGAGAGATTGGAACACTTCTGCACTGCTGGTGGGAATGTAAAATGGTACAACCACTTTAGAAATTGATTTGGTGCTTCCTGAAAAAGCTAGAAATAGAACTACCATATGATCCAGCAATCCCACTCCTTGGAATATATCCTAGAGAAATAAGAGCCTTTACACAAACAGATATATGAACACCTATGTTTACTGCAGCACTGTTTACAATAGCAAAAAGATGGAAGCAACCAAGGTGCCCATCAACGGATGAATGGATGAATAAATTATGGTATATTCACACAATGGAATACTACGCATCGATAAAGAACAGTGAGGAATCTGTGAAACATTTCATAACATGGAGGAACCTGGAAGGCATTATGCTCAGCGAAATTAGTTGCAAAACGACAAATATTGTATAAGACCACTATTATAAGCACTTGAGAAATAGTTTAAACTGAGAAGAAAACATTCTTTTGTTGTTACTAGAGAGGGGAGGGAGGAAGGCTGGGAGAGCGACATTCACTAATGATAGCAGATAAGAAATACTTTAGGTGAAGGGAAAGACAGCACACAATAGAGGGGAGATCAGCACATTTGGACTAAACCAAAAGCAAAGAAGTTTCCTGAATAAACTGAATGCCTTGAAGGCCAGAGTAGCAGGGGCAGGGGTCTGGGGACCATGGTTTCAGGGGACATCTAAGTCAATTGGCATATAAAATCTATTAAGAAAACATTCTGCATCCCACTTTGAAGAGTGGCGTCTGGAGTCTTAAAAGCTAGCAAGCAGCCATCTAGGATGCATCAATTGGTCTCAACCCACCTGGATCAAAGGAGAATGAAGAACACCGAGGACACAAGGTGATTATGAGCCCAAGAGACAGAAAGGCCCACATGAACCAGAGACTACAACTTCCTGAGACCAGAAGAATTAGATGGTGCCTGGCAACAGCAGGAGAGCAGTGGCATGCAGACCCCAAATTCTCATAACACCAGACTTAATGGTCTGACTGAGACTAGAAGGACCCAGGTGGTCATGGCCCCCAGACCTTCTGTTGGCCCAGGACAGGAACCATTCCCAAAGCCAACTCTTCAGACATGGATTGGACTGGACAATGGGTTGTAGAGGGATGCTGGTGGGGAGTGAGCTTCTTGGATCAGGTGGACACTTGAGATTATGTTGGCATCTCCTGCCTGGAGGGGAGATGAGAGGGTGGGGGTGGTTAGAAGCTGGCGAAATGGACATGAAAAGAGAGAGTGGAGGGAGAGGGCAGGCTGTCTCATTAGGGGGAGAGTAATTGGGAGTGTGTAGCAAGGTGTATATAAGGGTTTTTGGGTGAGAGACTGACTTGATTTGTAAACTTTTACTTAAAGCCCAATAAAAATTATTTTAAGAAAGAAAAATAAATAAATTTCTACATGGCAGAAGCCACTATAATCAAAATCAACAGGCAGACAACAAACTGGAAAAAAATATTTTTGAAATCATATTACAGATAAAAGACTAATTTCTCTTAAAAAAAAAAAAAGCACCCAAAAATCAATAAAATGTTAATAGCTTGATTTTTTTTAATAGCTATGGCTATAAATCAGTTTTCAAAGAAGATAAATATTGTTGTTAAGCATATGAAAAGCAACCTCCTTTATGAGAGAAATGCTTTTAAAAACTATCCTGAAATATCATTTTTTACCTGTCAATTGTACAATGATCGAAATGTTTGATCACATATGAGCAAGGAAGCGTGTGGGGAAACAGCCACTTTCGTACCTTGATGGTGGGGATATAAATCAGTATAACCCTTATGAGAGACAATTTGACAACATCCAAATTACAAATGTACATACTCTTTGACCTGATGCTTTGAGAATTTAAGCCACATATACTAGTATTTGTACATGAAGACATGTATTCAAAATATGCTGTTAAGTGAAAAAAGCAAGTTACAGAAAAAATGTGTACACTATTAAAGCATTTGTATAAAAAAGAAAAAGAATACACACATATATAAGATATACATATTTGGTTATATATGAATAGAATTCCTATGGAGAAGTGTATATAAGAAGCAGATTAGATTGCTTGACTGGGGAGGGAGGCTGTGTGGCTATGTTAAGTAGGTGGTAGGAAGACCATGAAAAGAGCATACCTTTTGAATTTGGAACTATGTGAATATATCACCTATTAAAGAAGTAGAGTATAATAAAATTTTTAAAATTCAAAGGACTCCAATTGTTAGAACTAGTAAGAGAG
Source organism: Loxodonta africana (assembly GCF_030014295.1). NCBI lineage: Eukaryota > Metazoa > Chordata > Mammalia > Proboscidea > Elephantidae > Loxodonta > Loxodonta africana. The sequence goes on from NC_087358.1 coordinate 74,389,233, forward strand.
CTAGTAACATCAGTACACTGATAATACCCCCCAAAAAAACCCAAACCCATTGCTGCCAAGTTGATTCCAACTCATGGCAACCCTCTATAGGACAGCGTAGAACTGCCCCATAGGGTTTCCAAGGAGCAGGTGGTGGATTCAAACTGCTGACCTTCTGGTTAACAGCTGAATGCTTAACCACTGCGCCACCAGGGCTAACAAATAGCCAACTGGAAAACACGGTAGAAGAAAAATGATTCCATTTATAAAGACAACAAAAACTAAATGTTATCTAAGCCATGAGGAAAATGACAAAAATATTGAAAATATAAAGGAAGATATAAAGAAATGAAGAGCTATACTATATTCATGGATGTTAAGATTCATAATCAGAAAGATGTCAATTTGCATAAATAAATCATCAAATGTGATGTTATTCCCATCAAAATCCCAACAAAGTTTTTCATGAAGCTTTATAAGAGAATCCAAAATGTATAAGTTCAGTAAAAAGAAAACGCAGCTAAGATAACTTTGAAGGGAAAAATGTGGAAACTAGTAAAATGTGCAAATATTAGCCCTACCAGATAGCAAAAGTTATGATAAAGCCATAGTAATTAACACAGGATGTTACTGATGTGGAGATAGGCAACAATGCCAGTGACAAAGATGGAAAGCCCAGAAACAAACCCATGCAGATAGTTAAAACTTGGGCTATGCTGGTGTGGTGAAATGAGTTCCTTTATGTGGCCTTTTGCCTTGGTTCTTTAGAAAAACAGCTTGAGAGATTTTTCTCCTAAACTCTGATGTTTTCTACCCCAGAGGGTTTTTCACTTTTTTCCAGGTTGATTGACATTTTGGGGGTAAGCTGGAAGCAACTCATGGTTTGACACTCTTTTTGTCTGGCTCTGGGCTGCGGTCTGCCCCATGATTGGTATGCACCTTGCAGGGATTGGGCAAATGAAGATGAATGACTATAGCCTACTATGCAAATAAAGTGTCTGTGTCCTACAGAGAAGGGATTGGTCAGTTCGAGGCCCTGGTGGCAGGGCCATGCCTTGAAATTGACCAGGAGTTTGCTTATATGAAGAGGGAGGCAGACAGAAGAAGACGGAAGAAAGAACAGAGAAGAGAGAAGAATCAGAAAGAGAAGAGACAAGGGAGCTCCTAAAAAGAGCCACAACACCAGCTGAGGACTGTAACACTCAAGATACCGAGAGGCCTGGAAGGGGCCCTATGGGAGAGTCAGTGATGACCACAGAAACCTGCTGCTAGGAATGCAGCTAAGAGAGCTGAACAAAACTGCTACACTGGCTATGAGCAGCATCAGTTAGCATGGAGGCCAAAGGCAGAGAAACCTGTTCTGAGGGAGCTGAAAGGAAGCCTGTCCTGAGAGGGCTGACCGAGCCTTGTCTTGAGGAGGCTGAGAGGAGGCCTGTCCCGGAGGAGCTGGAAGAAGCCTATCCTGAGGGGACTGAAAGGAGGCCTGCATAGCTTAGATGGGATGTGGATGGCAGAGAAAAGGGCCTGCTTGCTTGCATGGCTGAGAAGGGCTGAGAGAGCTGTCCTGCACTGAAGAAGGGAGGAAGGTGCTCTCCTCTTCAAGGGAGCCTTCCAGACTCTGCCTACATACTTCCTGATCCTGATCCTAAGGTGCAGCCTGTTGAGCTTGATCTTGAGTGGTACCTTGTTACTTAATAACTTAATAAACCACTTAACTGTAAGTATAGTTCATGAGTTCTGTGTGGCCACTGCAAAGGGTTACTGAATCCAGAGATGTAGAGAGTGCCGTGGAAGGGCCAGCTGGTGTCAGAATTTGTAAAAAAGTTGGAGAGTGGAGGTATGTCTGACCTCCACCTCACAGGAATCAGCTTTGGGCTGATCTTGGTCATTATCCCCCCTGAAGTCAGACAGGTTTTGGTGCTAGTACTACCATTTCACAGTTGGCTATCTCTTTTTATCTTCTTTATCTTTACAATGTTTTAACTTTCTACCAATGCTTCAGTTAGGCATCTGAATATGACCTACTTACGTATCATCATCATCAGAACTTAGTTCTAGTTGTTCTTCATCTAGTTCGATGCCAGAGGCCACTTCTACCTTATCTTCATCTTCTTTAGAAAGCCATTGTTTTAATGTTCCCACTGTTAAGACAGAGAAAGATAATGTGTAGTTGAGAGCAGGACATGGTTCCAAAAAAAAGAGCAGAAGCTTGCAAGGCTCCTTGAGGCCTAGACTCAGACTGAGCGTGACATCACTTCTACTGCATTCTACTGAACTGAGCAAACCACAGGGCCAGTGCAGATTCAAGGGGGCAGGGGAAAAATCCACATAATGACAGAAAAGCTGTGAATCTACCATAATCTACCCCTCCCAAAGGCATGCTACATCCCTGTGGTTCTTGGGGGTTAAAAGAGTGTTTCACTACAGTCTCCAGGAAGAAAATCCCTACCCATGGACAATCATTCTACGGTTTTGATGTTCACTGAGAGCCAGGCAATGATAATACCTCAGGACTGCTGCTGGCCTACAGCAATTGTAAAACACCATTGATGTAAGCTGTATCCCAATCTCAGAAACATTAAAAAGGGAGGGTGGATATGCATCTTAGAATTGCCAAATTTCAGGAAACTAAGGCACAGAAGGGTGAAGTGGCTAGTCTACGATCATGTGGTAATTGGTGGGAATCTGTATCAGAACTGGTGCTCTTAACCACTATTCTAAAAGCTATGCCTTACTAAGGCACCTACTCGGACAGGCCACCACTGTGTTTTACTGACTATGCAAAGGCATTCAACTGCCATTCAACTGGGATCATAACAAATTATGGATAACATTGTGAAGAATGGGAATTCTAGAACACAATTCTGCTCATGTGGAACCTGTACATAGACCAAGAAGCAGTCATTCGAACAGAACAAGGGGATACTGTGTGGTTTAAAGTCAGGAAGGGTGCTATGCTTTCACCACTCTTATTCTATTTGTATGCTGAGCAAATAATCTGAGAACCTAGATTATATGAAGAAGAACGTGGCTTCAGGATTGGAGGAAGACTCATTAACAACCTGCGATATACAGATGACATAACCTTGCTTGCTGAAAGTGAAGAGGATTTGAAGCACTTACTGGTGATTTAACTTCTGTTTTCATCTTGCACGGTTCATTTTTAAGTCCACCTCTTTCCTCTTGCATTTTACTATAAGCGGCAAGGAAAAACCATGTGGTCCTTTTAAGATCTTGCGTAGAAATTTAGTCAGCCAGATATTCATGTTCATCACTTACAAATTCTACCTTCCACCAAACACTCGAACATAATTCAGACAAGTTCTTTGCCACTGCATAAAAAGCATCACCCTTCCTCCATTGTCCAATCACACGTTGATCATTCTGTTTTAAATCCTCCCCATAACGCCCACATTTCTGGCAACATTCTGTTGCTGGCGCCATATGTATTCTCTAAGACGATAGAGATTTTCTCCATAGTTCTGCTCACATCCTTCTCAGCCCTCACCAGAATTGCCTTTGACATCCATAATTCTACCAATAGTCTCATCAAGGCAATCTAGGCTTTTACTATTCCAAAAACCAAACCCGTTGCCATCAAGTCAATGCCGACTCATAGCAACCCTATAGAACAGAGTAGAACTGTCCCATACGGTTTCCAAGGAGCACCTGCTGGATGTGAACTTGCCAATCTTTTGGTTAGCAGCCATAGCTCTTAACCACTATGCTACCAGGCTTTCCTTAAAATTCTTCCAGCCTCTACCCACTACCCAATTCCAAAGCCGCTCCTACATTTCAGGTATCTGTTAGAGCAGCATCCCACTCTTCCAGTACCATTCTGTCTTAGTCATCTAGTGCTACTATAACAGAAGTGGATGACTTTAACAAACAGAAATTTATTTTCTCACAGTTTAGGAGCCCAAAAGTCCAAATCCAGAACACTGGCTCTAAGGGAAGGCTTTCTAACTCTGTCAGCTCTGGAGGAAGGTCCTTGTCTCTCCAGCTTCTGCTTCCTGATTCCTTGGAGATCTCCGTGTGTCTTGGTATCTATCTTACTCCAGCTCTCTCTCTCTGCTCCCTTATTTAATCTCTTTTTATAGCTCAAAAGAGAGTGACTCAAAATATACCTTACACTGATCCTGCTTCATTAACATAACAAAAATAACTCATTTACAAATGGGATTATAACCCCAGGCACAGATGGTAGGATTTACAACACATATTCTGGGGGGACATAAATCAATCCATAACACATGGCTTGGGTCAGGAGCACTTTAGTCCTCAACGTGACATCTTTGCTTTTTAACATTTTAAAGAGGTCTTTTGCAGCAGATTTGCTCAACGCAATACATTTCTTTGCTTTCTTGACAGCTGCTTCTGTGGGGAAACCGTGGTGGTGTAGTAGTTAAGTGCTACGGCTGCTGCCCAAGAGGAAAGCAGTTCAAATCTGCCAGGCACTCCTTGGAAACTTTATCGGGCAGTTCTACTCTGTCCTATAGGGTTGCTATAGGGTCGCTATGAATCGGAATCGACTCTATGGCACTGGCTTTGGTTTTTGGTTGTGTTTATGGTGTTAATTGTAGATCCCCAGAATGCGGGCTGGGTATTAAATGAGAGGAGAATTTACTGAATTAAGACCTTGGCCCAGCCTGTAGAAAATGTTGGTAAATGTTCCATGTATACTTGAAAAGGTGTTCTCTGCCATATTTGGGTGTAATGTTCTAAATATGTCAATCACGTCAATTGAATAAGTCTGGTGAAAGGATACAACTGACACACACCTTTCTTGACTTTAAACCACACGGTAGCCCCTTGTTCTGTTCGAACGTCTACTTCTTGGTCTATGTACAGGTTCCGTATGAGCACAATAATGTGTTCTGGAATTCCCATTCTTCACAATGTTATCCATAATTTGTTATAATCCACAGAGTCGAATGCCTTTGCATAGTCAATAAAACACAGGTAAACGTCTTTCTGGTATTCTCTGCTTTCAGCCAAGATCATCTGACATCAGTAATGATATTCCTTATTCCACATCCTCTTCTGAGTCTGGTTTAAATTTCTGGCAGCTCCCTGTTGATGTAGTGCTGCAACTGTTTTTGAATTATTTTCAGCAAAATTTTACTTGCATGTGACATTAATGATACTGTTTGATAATTTCTGCATTCCATTTGATCAGCTTTCTTTGGAGTGGACACAAACATGGATCTCTTCCAGTCAGTTGGCCAAGCAGCTGTCTTCCAAAGTTCTTGGCACAAACAAGTGGCCACTTCCAGCACTGCATTCATGTGTTGAAACATCTCAGTTAATACTCCATCAATTCCTGGAGCCTTGTTTTTCACTAATGTCTTCAGTGCAGCCTGAATTTCTTCCTTCAATAACATCAGTTCTTGACCATATGCTACTTCTTGGAAGGGCTGAACATCAACCAATTCTTGTTGGTACAGTGACTCTGTGTATTTCTTCCATCTTCTTTTGATGCTTCCTGAAATATTTAATATTTTCCCCATAGAATCTTTTGAAATTGCAACTTGAGGCTTGAATTTTTTCTTCAGTTCTTTCAGCTTGAAAAATACTGAGCGTGTTCTTCCCTTCTGGTTTTCAAACTCCAGGTCTTTGCACATTTCATTATAATACTTTGTCTTCTTGAGCTACCCTTTGAAATATTCTGTTCAGCTCTTTTACTTCATCATTTCTTCCATTCACTTTAGCTACCCTATGTTCAAAAGCAAGATTCAGAGTGTCTTCTGACATCCATTTTGGTCTCCTCTTTCTTTCCTGTCTTTTTAGTGACCTCTTGTTTCCTCATGTATGATGTCTCAAATCATAAAAAAAAAAAAAAACCATAGCACATATTATTTCCTAAAGTACATTAAAAAATAAATGTTAGATTAACATATCTCATCTATGAGGTATCCTGGCTAATTAGAAACAGCTGGTGTATTCCACTTGGAGTAGGAATCTGATAGCTTTTGTTTTCCTGTTTTGGGAAGATAATTTTAGAAGGTTCTATTTTTGTTCAACATATTATACAACAAAGAATGAATGATGAATGGCTAACTACAAAAATGTAAACCAACTGATATCAATATATATAACTATGATGTTATCAATGCAACTAACTATGCAGCCCGAAAACTTATACAAGAAAAAATAGTGCCACCAATGGCCACCCTGAAAGGGAACACAACAGAGAGTCCCTGATGAAGCAGGAGAAAAGTGCGGTGCAGAACCCAAATTCTCGCAAAAAGACCAGACCTGACTGAGACTAGAGGAACCCCAGAAGACATGGCCTCTGGACTCTCTGTGAACCCCAAACTGAAGCCATTCCCAAAGCCAACTCTTTAGACAAAGATTAGACTGGACTATAAAACATAAAATGATACTCGTGACGAGTGTGCTTCTTAGTTCAAGCAGATGCATGAGAAGGCAGAAAGGAACAGGAGCTGGTTGAATGGATATGGGAAATCCGGGGTAGAAAGGGAGAGTGTGCTGTCACATTATAATGATGGCAACTAGGGTCACATAACGATGAGTATATAAATTTCTGTATGAGAAACTAACTTGAGCTATAAACTTTCACCTAAAGCACAATTCAAAAAAATAAAAAATGGCTCTCGGCTTTCGGCTCGGAGGAGGCCTCGGTGCAACTTTCTTTGGTCGTCCCGCATCTGGGTTCATTCGACACCAGGCGCCTCCGCCATGCCGCCAAAGTTCGACCCCAACGAGATCAAAGTCATGTACCTGAGGTGCACCGGTGGGGAAGTCGGTGCCATGTCTGCTCTAGCCCCCAGGATCGACCCCCTGGGTCTGTCTCCAAAAAAGGTTGGTGATGACATTGCCAAGGCAACTGGTGACTGGAAGGGACTGAGGATTATGGTGAAACTGACCATTCAGAACAGACAGGCTCGGACTGAAGTGGTGCCCTCTGCCTCTGCCCTGATCATCAAAGCCCTCAAGGAACCACCCAGAGACAGAAAGAAGCAGAAAAACATTAAGCACAGTGGAAATAATCACTTTTGATGAGATTGTCGGCATTGCCCGTCAGATGCGACACAGATCTTTAGCCAGAGAGCTCTCTGGAACTATCAAAGAGATCCTGGGGACTGCTCAGTCTGTGGGCTGCAATGTTGATGGCTGCCACCCTCATGACATCATAGATGATATCAACAGTGGTGCTGTGGAATGCCTGGCTAGCTAACAACTACAAAAGGAGATATTTCAATGAAGGATCATTTGATAGCCAGAAAAAATGGAGTTGCATTCCCACCATTATATTGCTGTTGTTAGGTGCTGTCAAGTCTTTTTTTGACTCACAGCACCCTATGTGACAGAGCAGAACTGCTCCATAGGAATCCCCTAGAGTGGCTAAAAAAAAAAAAAAAAGCTACTGACCTGGATTAATTATGTACATGTAAAAAAATACACATCTCTGTATTTAAAGGGGGTGGCTTTTATTAGTATAGCTCATTTAAAAGGAGTTTATAAAGCCCTGCTATTTTTAAACATTCAAATTAGAACAAATTAAACACGTACTTGATAAAGCCTCATTTTTTAAATGGAATCTGGACCTAGAAACATTAAAGCAATTACTTTCCAAGGTGTTAGAAGTTTAACTGAAGGACTATTTGATGAAGAACGTATGAATAATGTTAAATGTATGACAAATAACCAGGCTTTAACAGCCTGCCTTTATTATTACACATGTAACTGAAGTTATTAACATTTACACATGCATAAAGTCTTTATGAGGACTCTATACAGTCCTAAGAGTTAGTCTTAATGTTAAAATTTTCCGATCCAAGTCGACGGCAATACAAATATTGGTAATCACATGCCTTTGCATAAAGTGAAACTAAAATGTGCTATGGCCATATGCTCATTCACAAATATTCACATCCCAAACTCACCACCACGTGTCTGTCACTTCCACCACGTGTCTGTCAGTTTGTCGTACTGTGGTGGCTTGTGTGTTGCTGTGATACTGGAAGCTTTGCCACTGGTATTTTAAATTCTAGTAGGGTCACCCTTCGTGGACAGGTTTCAGTGGAGCTTCCAAACTAAGACAGACTAGGAAGAAGGACATGTAAGTCTACTTCTGAAAAATTTAGCCAGTGAAAACCTCATAAATAGCAGTAAAACATTGTCTGACACAGTACCAGAAGATGAGTCCCTAAGGTTGAAACACACACACACACACACACACACACACACACACACACAAAATCCACTGCCGTCGAGTCAATTCTGACTCATAGCAACCCTACAGGACAGAGTAGAACTGCCCCATAGAGTTTCCAAGGAGCACCTGGTGGATTTGGACTGCAGACCTTTTGGTTAGCAGCTTTAACTCTTGACCACTATGCCACCAGGGTTTCCCTAAGGTTGAAATACATCTGGGGAAGAGCTGCCTCCCCAAAGTAGATTTGACCTTAATGATGTGGACAGAGTCAAGCTTTTGGGACATTGATTTGCTGATCTGGCACGACTCAAAATGAGGAGAAATAGCTGAAAACATCCATTAATAATCAGAATGTGATATCCTAGGCATTAGTGAGCTGACATGGGCTGGTATTGGCCATTTTGATTTGGACATTCATATGGTCTACTGTGCCAGGAATAAAAATTGAAGAGGAATGGCGTCACATTCATCGTCAAAAATAATATTTCAAGGTCTATCCTGAAGTACCACACTGTCAGTGATAGGATAATATCCATATATGCCTTTAAGGAAGACCAGTTAATACGACTCTTATTCAAATTGACACAGCAACCACTAAGGCCAAAAATGAGGAAATTGAAGATTTTCACTGACTTCTGCAGTTTGAAATTGATCAAGCATGCAATAAAGATGCATTGATAATTACTGGCAATTGGAATGTGAAAGCTGGAAACGAAAAAGGATTGGTAGTTGGAACGTATGGCCTTGGTGACAGAAATTACACTGGAGATTGCATGATAGGATTTTGCAATACTAATGACTTCTTCATTGCAAATGCCTTTTTCAACAACATAAACAGCGACTATACATGTGGACCTTGCTAGATGGAATACACAGGATCAAATCGATTACATCTCTGGAAAGAGACAATGGAAAGACTCAGTAGCATCAATCAGAAAAAGGCCAAGGGCAGAACAGACCATCAATTGCTCATATACAAGTTCAAGCTGAAGTTGAAGAAAATTAGAACAAGTCCATGACAGCCAAAGTACGACCTTGGGTATATCCCACCTGAATTTAGAGACCATCTCAAGAATAGATTTGACATATTAAACATCAGTGACTGAAGATCAGACAAGCTGTGGAATGACATCAAAGACACTGTACATGAAGAAAGCAAGAGGTCATTAAAAAGACAGGAAAGAAAGAAAAGACCAAAATGGATATCAGAAGACACTCTGAAACTTGCTTTTGAACATAGGGTAGCTAAAGTGAATGGAAGAAATGATGAAGTAAAAGAGCTGAACAGAAGATTTCAAAGGGTAGCTCAAGAAGACAAGTATTATAATAAAATATGCAAAGACTTGGAGTTTGAAAACCAAAAGGGAAGAATATGCTTGGCATTTCTCAAGCTGAAAGAACTGATGAAAAATTTCAAGCCTTAAGTTGCAATATTGGAGGATTCTGCAGAGAAAATATTAAATGACACAGGAAGCATCAAAAGAGGATAGAAGGAATACAGAGAGTCACAGTACCAAGAAGAATTGGTCAATGTTCAGCCATTTCCAGAGGTAGCATATGATCAAACACTGATGATGTTGAAGGAAGAAGTCCAAGCTGCACTGAAGACATTGGCAAAAAACAAGACTGCAAGAATTGATGGAATACCAATTGAAATGTTTCAACAAACGGATGCAGCACTGGAGGTGCTAACTTGTCTATGCCAAGATATTTGGAAGAGGGATACCTGGCCAACAAACTGAAAGAGACCCGTATTTGTGCCTAATTCTAAAGAAAGGTGATCCAAGAGAAAGCGGAAATTATCCAACAATATCATTAATGCCGCATGCAAGTAAAATTTTGCTGAAGATCATTCAAAAGTGGTTGCAGCAATACATTGACAGGGAACTGCAAGAAATTCAAACCGAATTCAGAAGAGGATATAGAACAAGGGATATCATTGCTGATGTCCGATGGATCTTGGCTGAAAGCAGAGAATACCAGAAGGATGTTTACTGGTGTTTTATAGACTATGCAAAGCATTCAACTTTGTGGATCATAACAAATTACAGATAACATTGCAAAGAATGGGAATTCCAGAACACTTAATTGTGCTCATGCAGAACCTGTACATAGACCAAGAGGTAATCTTACAAACAGAACAAGGGGATACTCTGTGGTTAAAAGTCAAGTGAGGTGTGTGTCAGGGTTGTATCCTTTCACCATACTTATTCAATCTGTATGCTGAGCAAATAAATCTGAGAAACTGGACTATATGAAGAAGAATGGGGCATCAGGATTGGAAGAAGACTCATTAACAACCTATATTATGAAGATGACACAACTTTGCTTGCTGAAAGTAAAAAGGACTTGAAGCACTTATTAATGAAAATCAAAGCCTTCAGTAAAGATTACGTCTCAACATAAAGAAAATAAAAATCCTAACAACTGGACCAATAAGCAACATCATGATAAATGGAGAAAACATTAAAGTTGACAAGGATTTCATTTTATTTGGATCCACAATCAACACCCACAAAAGCAGCAGTTAGGAAATCAAATGGCGTATTGCTTTCAGCAAATCTGCTGCAAAAGACCTCTTCAAGGTGTTACAAACATGTCCCTTTGAGGACTAAGGTGCATCTGACCCAAGCCATGGGACGTTCAACTACTTTGTACACATGTGAAAGCTGGACAATGAGTAAGGATTGTTGTTGTTGTTAGCTCCCGTCGAGTCGGTTCCGACTCATAGCGACCCTATGCACAACAGAACAAAACACTGCCCAGTCCTGTGCCATCCTTACAATTGTTGTTATGCTTGAGCTCACTGTTGCAGCCACTGTGTCAATCCACCTTGTTCAGGGTCTTCCTCTTTTCCGCTGACCCTGTACTCTCCCAAGCATGATGCCCTCCTCCAGGGACTGATCCCTCCTGAAAACATGCCCATAGTATGTAAGACCCAGTCTCGCCATCCTTGCCTCTAAGGAGCATTCTAGCCGCACTGCTTCCAAAACAGATTTGTTCGTTCTTCTGGCAGTCCATGGTATAGTCAATATTCTTCGCCAACACCACAGTTCAAGGGCATCAACTCTTCTTCGGTCTTCCTTAATTCATTGTCCAGCTTTCATGTGCATAGGACGTGATTGAAAATACCATGGCTTGGGTCAGGCGCACCTTAGTCTTTAAGGTGACATCTTTGCTCTTCAACACTTCGAAGAGGTCCTTTGCAGCAGATTTGCCCAATGCAATATGTCTGTTGATTTCTTGACTGCTGCTTCCATGGCTGTTGATTGTGGATCTAAGTAAAATGAAATCCTTGACAACTTCAATCTTTTCTCCATTTATCATGATGCTGCTCATTAGTCCAGTTGTGAGGATTTTTGTTTTCTTTATGTTGAAGTGTAATCCATACCGAAGGCTGTGGCCTTTGATCTTCATTAGTAAGTGCTTCAAGTCCTCTTCACTTTCAGCAAGCAAGGTTGTGTTATCTGCATAACGCAGGTTGTTAATGAGTCTTCCTCCAATCCTGATGCCCCGTTCTACTTCATATGGACCAGCTTCTCGTATTATTTGTTCAGCACACACATTAAGTAGGTATGGTGAAAGAATACAACCCTGACGCACACTTTTCCTAACTTTAAACCAATCAGTATCCCCTTGTTCTGTCCCAACAACTGCCTCTTGATCCATGTAAAGGTTCCTCATGAGCACAATTAAGTGTTCTGGAATTCCCATTCTTTGCAGTGTTATCCATAGTTTGTTATCATCCAGGCAGTCAAATGCCTTTGCATAGTCAATAAAACACAGGTAAACATCTTTCTGGTATTCTCTGCTTTCAGCCAGGATCCATCTGACATCAGCAATGATATCCCTGGTTCCACGTCCTCTTCTGAAACTGGCCTGAATTTCCGGCAGTTCCCTGTTGATATACTTCTGCAGCCATTTTTGAATGATCTTCAGCAAAATGTGCTTGCGTGTGATATTAACAATATTGTTCTATAATTTCCACATTCAGTTGGATCACCTTTCTTGGGAATAGGCATAAATATGGATCTCTTCCTGTCAGTTGGCCAGGAAGCTGTCTTCCATATTTCTTGACATAGACGAGTGAGCACCTCCAGTGCTGTATCTGTTTATTGAAACATCTCAAATGATATTCCATCAATTCCTGGAGCCTTGTTTTTCACCAATGCCTTCAGAGCAGCTTGGACTTCTTCCTTCAGTACCATTGGTTCCTGATCATATCCCCCCTCTTGAAATGGTTGAACATCGACTAATTCTTTTTGGTATAATGACTCTGTGTATTCCTTCCATCTTCTTTTCATGCTTCCTGCGTCGTTTAATGTTTTCCCCATGGAATCCTTCACTATTGCAACTCGAGGCTTGAATTTTTTCTTCAGTTCTTTCGGCTTGAGAAACGCCGAGCATGTTCTTCCCTTTTGGTTTTCCATCTCAAGCTCTTTGCACATGTCGATATAATATTTTATTTTGTCTTCTCGAGAGGCCCTTTGAAATCTTCTGTTCAGTTCTTTTACTTCGTCAATTCTTCCTTTTGCTTTAGCTGCTCGACGCTTGAGAGCAAGTTTCAGAGTCTTCTCTGACATCCACCTTGGTCTTTTCTTTTTTTCCTATCTTTTCAGTGACCTCTTGCTTTCTTCATGGATGATGTCCTTGATGTCATTCCACAACTCCTCTGGTCTGTGGTCACTAGTGTTCAATGCATCAAATCTGTTCTTCAGATGGTCTCTAAACTCAGGTGGGATTCACACCACTGGAACCCGAGGATAATGGCGCTCTCGGCAAAAGCTAAGTACTTGCGTATATTTTACCATGCCCCCTTCCCACCCCAGGCCAGCTTCAGCAGCTGAATCCCTGGGCCGAGATAGACCCTGATGAGCACCTAGAGCCATCCTCCTGGCCTTGGGGAAGGAAAAAACAATTGCAATTGGTGGGAAAAGATAATTTTCTAACTCCATTAACCAGGGGAGCTCAGGACAGAAGCGGCTCCTGCCCAGGCATAAATTGTCCATGGGCCTTGAGCACCTTTCCCTTCTGCATGGACCTGTGTGGGCCTATTTTGGAAGAATAGGCCCTTGTTTGTAAACTCCAGTCATTTCAGCTGTGCGGTGGAAAGGTGGGTGTTTGTTGTTAGATATTGCTTTACCTATTAAACAAGGTTCTCACCTACCCACATCACAGACCTAAGCACTGGTAGCTCCACTCAGGTCACCCAGCCACCCTCGACAGGAGTCCAAAGATAATTAGTACCTCCAAGTCCTTGCAACCAAAAACTTTGGTTGCCCATGGTCCCTCTGCAGAACACATCCACCAGCACATTCTAGGGAAGAGAGACAGGCTTTTCTCAGAGACACTTGGGGATCAGCTCTCAACCCCTTGCCTTGTTCAGACAGTGACCCCTGCTGCAATCAGATACCAGTATATACGCCAATCACCCCTGCCCCTCTAAGGCTGTAGGACAGAGCCTGTACCACACACTTGATGATCAGCTACCTGGAAACCTGAGCTGAATTCATACAAGAAAACTGAATGGACTCTTAGGCTGATATACCTGATAACAGTTCCAGCCAGCTGGCGACCGGAAACCAGAGCTCCAAGGGCAAAAATAATCGAGCTACCTCACTCAAGCAACCCATAGGGGTATACCAAAACAAAACAAAGCGAGAAGCTACAACACAGTAAGCAAGCAGAAACTAATACAATAACTTATAGATGGCTCAGAGAAAACAGTCAATACAAGTCACATAAAGAAACAGACCATGATCGCCTCAACAGGCTCTCAAAACAAAGAATCCAGGGATCTTCTAGATGAAAGTGCATTCCTGGAATTACCAGATGCAGAATACAAAAGTTGAATATACAGAACCCTTCAAGACATCAGGAAGGAAATGAGGCAATACGCAGAACAAGGCAAGGAACACACAGATAAAGCAACTGAAGAAATTAGAAAGATTATGCAGGAACATAACGAAAAGTTTAATAAGCTGGAAAAATCCATAGACAGACAGCAATCAGAAATTCAGAAGATTAACAATAAAATTACACAAGTAGACAACTCAATAGAAACTCAGAGGAGCAGAACTGAGCACATAGAAGCTAGAATTTCTGAACTCAGAGATAAATCACTTGGCACTAATATATTTGAAGAAAAATCAGATAAAAGAGTTTTAAAAACCAAAGAAACCTTCAGAATCATGTGGGACTCTATCAAGAGAAATAACCTACAAGTGATTGGAATACCAGAACAGGGAGAGATAACAGAAAATACAGAGAAAATTGTTGAAGATTTGTTGGCAGAAACTTCCATGATATTGTGAAAGATGAGAAGATATCTATCCAAGATGCTCATCGAACTCCGCATAAGATAGACGTTAAAAGAAAGTCACCAAGACATAGCATAATCAAACTTGCCAAAACCAAAGATAAAGAGAGTATTATAAGAGCAGCAAGGGATAAATGAAAAGTCACCTACAAAGGAGAGCCAATAAGAATAAACTCGGACTACTCGGCAGAAACTATGCAGGCAAGAAGGCAATGGGATGACATATTTAAAAAACTGAAGGAAAAAAATTCCCGACCAAGAATCATATATCCAGCAAAACTGTCCCTTAAATATGAAGGTGAAATTAAGACATTTCCAGGTAAACAGAAGTTTTGGGAATTCATAAAAACCAAACCAAAACTACAAGAAATACTAAAGGGACTTTTTTGGTTAGAAAATCAATAATATCAGGTATCAACCCAAGACTAGAACACTGGACAGAGCAACCAGAAGTCAACCCAGACAGGGAAATCCAAAAAAACAAAGCAAGAGTTAAAAAAAAAAAAAAAAAGCTCAAAACAGGGTAACAGCAATGTTATTATATAAAAGAAGACAACATTAAAACAATAAAGAGGGGCTAAGAAATGGAATCATACACCTTCCATATGGAGAGGAAGATATGGAGATAGAAATAAAAGTTACAGTTAAATTTAGAAAAATAGGTGTAAATAATAAGATAATGACAATGGAGAGGAACTATCCTACTCATCAAAATAAAATTGGCAAAATAATTCTATTATGAAATCATTCTGCATCCCACTTTGAAGTGTGGCGTCTGGGGTCTTAAATGCTAACAAGTGCCCATCTAAGATGCATCAATTGGTCTCAACCCACCTGGATCAAAGGAGAATGAAGAACACCAAGGTCACACGATAACTATGAGCCCAAGAGACAGAAAGGGCGACATGAACCAGAGACTTATATCATCCTGAGACCAGAAGAACTAGATGGTGCCCGGCCACAACCGATGACTGCCCTGACAGGGAACACAACAGAGAACCCCTGAGGGAGCAGGAAATTAATGGAATGCAGACCCCAAATTCTCATAAAAAGACCATACTTAATGGTCTGACTGAGACTAGAGGAATCCCGGCGGTCATGGTCCCCAAACCTTCTGTTGGCCCAGGACAAGAACCATTCCCGAAGACAACTCATCAGACATGGAAGGGACTGGACAATGGGTTGGAGAGAGATGCTGACGAAGAGTGAGCTACTTGTATCAGGTGGACGCTTGAGACTGTGTTGGCATCTCCTATCTGGAGGAGAGATAGGAGGGTAGAGAGGGTTAGAAAACGGCAAAATTGTCATGAAAGGAGAGACTGGAAGGAGGGAGCGGGCTGACTCATTAGGGGGAGAGTAAGTGGGACTATGGAGTAAGGTGTATATACGCTTATATGTGACAGACTGACTTGATTTGTAAACTTTCACTTAAAGCACAATAAAAATTATTTTTAAAAAATGGGCAAAAGATATGAACAGACACTTCACTAAAGAAGACATTCAGGTAGCTAACAGATATATGAGGAAATGTTCACGATCATTAGCCATTAGAGAAATGCAGATCCAAACTCCAATGAGATTTCATCTCACTCCAACAAGGCTGGCATTAATCCAAAAAACACAAAAGAATAAATGTTGGAGAGGCTGTGGAGAGACTGGAACACTTATACACTGCTGGTCGCAATGTCAAATGGTACAACCACTTTGGAAATCCATTTGGCACTTCCTTAAAAAGCTAGAAATAGAACTACCATACAATCCAGCAAGCCCACTCCTTGGAATATATCCTAGAGAAATAAGAGCCTTTACAGGAACAGATATATGCACACCCATGTTTACTGCAGCACTGTTTACAATAGCAAAAAGATGGAGGCAACAAAGGTGCCCATCAACAGATGAATGGATAAATAAATTACGGTATATTCACACAATGGAATACTACGCATTGATAAAGAACAGTGAGGAATCTGTGAAACATTTCATAACATGGAGGAACCTGGAAGGCATTATGCTCAGTGAAATTAGTCAGTTGCAAAACGACAAATATTGTATAAGACCACTATTATAAGAACTTGAGAAATAGTTTAAACTGAGAAGAAAACATTCTTTTGTGGTTATGAGAGGGGGGAGGGAGGAAGGGTGGTAGAGAGGCATTCACTAATTAGATAGTAGAAAAGAACTACTTTAGGTGAAGGGAAAGACAGCACACAATACAGGGGAGGTCAGCACAATTGGACTCAACCAAAACCAAAGTTTCCTGAATAAACTGAACGCTTTGAAGGCCAGCGTAGCAGGGGCAGGGGTCTGGGGACCATGGTTTCAGGGGACATCTAAGTCAATTGGCATAATAATATCTATTAAGAAAACATTGTGCATCCCACTTTGAAGAGTGGCATCTGGGGTCTTAAATGCTAGCAAGCAGTCATCTAGGATGCATGAATTGGTCTCAACCCACCTGGATCAGAGGAGAATGAAGAACACCAAGGACACAAGGAGATTATGAGCCCAAGAGACAGAACAGACCACATGAACCAGAGACTACATCATCCTGAGACCAGAAGAACTAGATGGTGCCCAGCTACAACCAATGACTGCCCTGACAGGGAACACAACAGAGAACCCCTGAGGGAGCAGGAGAGCAGTGGGATACAGACCCCAAATTCTCATAAGACCAGGCTTAATGGTCTGACTGAGACTAGAAGGACCCCGGTGGTCATGGCCCCCAGACCTTCTGTTAGCCCAGGACAGGAACCATTTCCAAAGCCAACTCTTCAGACATGGATTGGACTGGACAATGGGCTGGAGAGGGATGCTGGTAAGGAGTGAGGTTCTTGGATCAGGTGGACATTTGAGGCTATGTTGGCATCTCCTGCCTGGAGGGGAGATGAGAGGGTGGAGGGGGTTGGAAGCTGGCAAAATGGACAGGAAAAGGGAGAGGGGAGGGAGAAAGCGGGCTTTCTCATTGGGGGAGTATAATTCAGAGTGTGTAGCAAGTGTATATGGTTTTTGGGTGAGAGACTGACTTGTAAACTTTCACTTAAAGTACAATAAAAATTAATTAAAAAAAAAAAGAAAGAAAAGACCAAGATGGATGACGGAGGAAACTCTGAAACTTGCTCTTGAACGTCAAGCAGCTAAAGCAAAAGGAAGAACTGATGAAATAAACGAACTGAACAGAAGATTTCAAAGGGCAGCTCGAAAAGACAAAGTATTATAATGACATGTGCAAAGAGGCTGGAAATGGAAAACCAAAAGGAGAGAACACACTCAGCGTTTCTCAACCTGAAAGAACTCAAGAAAAAACTCAAGCCTCAAGTTGCAACAGTGAAGGATTCTATGCGGAAAATATTAAATGATGCAGGAAGCATCAAAAGAAGATGGAAGGAGAGACGGAGCCAAGATGGCGGACTAGGCAGACGCTACCTCGGATCCCTCTTACAACAAAGACACGGAAAAACAAGTGAATCGATCACATACATAACAATCTACGAACCCTGAACAACAAACACAGATTTAGAGACGGAGAACGAACTAATACGGGGAAGCAGCGATTGTTTCCAGAGCCTGAAGCCAGCGTACCAGTCAGGTACAGCACAAGCACAGAGAGCTGCTCCACCCCCCTGAACTAACCCCGGGAGGGGGACCAGCCGGTTCCGCGGGCAGCGTGGGACGCAGCCGGTAGGAGAAGTCCCCGGGAGGCAGTGACTGGTCTTGGAGCAGGAAGAGCAGTGTCCCAGCCGGGGAACCGTCCCGCCGGGATTTGGACTGGACGCAGGTACGGCATAAACACGGAGAGCTGCTCCACCCCCCCTGAACTAACCCCGGGAAGGGGCCCAGCCAGGTCGCGCGGGCGGCGTGGGACGCAGCCACTGGTATTGGAGCGGAGAGAACAGCGTCCCAGCCGGGACACTTGGTCACGGCACAAGCACGGGGAGCTGCTCCACCCATCTGAACTAACCCCGGGAGGAGGCCCAACTGGTTCGGGGAGGCGGCATGGCCACGCGGCTGGAGGGACGAGAAGTCCCCGGGAGGCAGCGACTGATTTTGGAGTCGAGAGTGCACCGTCCCAGTAGGGAAGCCTTGACGCTGGGCGTGGGGCTGGAAGCGGAGGATCTGACCATGACTCCAGCGGCCCAGACCCCCCGGGGGCAATCTCCACACAGCCAGCACACATAGGCAACGCGCCCCGCGGAAATCTCAGATATAATAGTCATTCCAAGCAAGACAAGCAACTCTGGCTATATTCTGAGGTGCTACTCTCCTATCTCTCTGTTCCCTTCCCCACCCTCCCCAGGCAGCTTCATTAACATCCGAATAGCCTGAGCCAGAGGGAGAACTCTGATAGGGATCTGACTGCAGTTTTTTTTTAGCGGATTTTCTGGAAAAACTAGTTTCCCAGTGATGGCTCGGAGACGACAATCCATATCAAACCACTTAAAGAAGCAGACCGTGACAGCTTCTCCAACCCCCCAAACAAAAGATTCAAAATCTTTCCCAAATGAAGATACAATCCTGGAATTATCAGATACAGAATATAAAAAACTAATTTACAGAATGCTTCAAGATATCACAAATGAAATTAGGATAACTGCAGAAAAAGCCAAGGAACACACCGATAAAACTGTTGAAGAACTCAAAAAGATTATTCAAGAACATAGTGGAAAAATTAATAAGTTACAAGAATCCATAGAGAGACAACATGTAGAAATCCAAAAGATTAACAATAAAATTACAGAATTAGACAACGCAATAGGAAGTCAGAGGAGCAGACTCGAGCGATTAGAATGCAGACTGGGACATCTGGAGGACCAGGGAATCAACACCAACATAGCTGAAAAAAAATCAGATAAAAGAATTAAAAAAAAATGAAGAAACACTAAGAATTATGTGGGACTCTATCAAGAAGGATAACCTGCGGGTGTTTGGAGTCCCAGAACAGGGAGGGGGGACAGGAAACACAGAGAAAATAGTTGAAGAACTCCTGACAGAAAACTTCCCTGACATCATGAAAGACGAAAGGATATCTATCCAAGATGCTCATCGAACCCCATTTAAGATTGATCCAAAAAGAAAAACACCAAGACATATTATCATCAAACTTGCCAAAACCAAAGATAAACAGAAAATTTTAAAAGCAGCCAGGGAGAAAAGAAAGGTTTCCTTCAAGGGAGAATCAATAAGAATAAGTTCAGACTACTCAGCAGAAACCATGCAGGCAAGAAGGGAATGGGACGACATATACAGAACACTGAAGGAGAAAAACTGCCAGCCAAGGATCATATATCCAGCAAAACTCTCTCTGAAATATGAAGGCGAAATTAAGATATTTACAGACAAACACAAGTTTAGAGAATTTGCAAAAACCAAACCAAAGCTACAAGAAATACTAAAGGATATTGTTTGGTCAGAGAACCAATAATATCAGATATCAGCACAACACAAGGTCACAAAACAGAACGTCCTGATATCAACTCAAATAGGGAAATCACAAAAACAAACAAATTAAGATTAATTAAAAAAAAATACACATAACAGGGAATCATGGAAGTCAATAGGTAAAAGATCACAATAATCAAAAAGAGGGACTAAACACAGGAGGCATTGAACTGCCATATGGAGAGTGATACAAGGCGATATAGAACAATACAAGTTAGGTGTTTACTTAGAAAAATAGGGGAAAATAATAAGGTAACCACAAAAAGGTATAACAACTCTATAACTCAAGATAAAAGCCAAGAAAAACGTAACGACTCAACTAACATAAAGTCAAACACTATGAAAATGAGGATCTCACAATTTACTAAGAAAAACGCCTCAGCACAAAAAAGTATGTGGAAAAATGAAATTGTCAACAACACACATAAAAAGGCATCAAAATGACAACACTAAACACTTACTTATCTATAATTACCCTGAATGTAAATGGACTAAATGCACCAATAAAGAGACAGAGAGTCACAGACTGGATAAAGAAACACGATCCATCTATATGCTGCCTACAAGAGACACACCTTAGACTTAGAGACACAAACAAACTAAAACTCAAAGGATGGAAAAAAGTATATCAAGCAAACAATAAGCAAAAAAGAAGAGGAGTAGCAATATTAATTTCTGACAAAATAGACTTTAGACTTAAATCCACCACAAAGGATAAAGAAGGACACTATATAATGATAAAAGGGACAATTGATCAGGAAGACATAACCATATTAAATATATATGCACCCAATGACAGGGCTGCAAGATACATAAATCAAATTTTAACAGAATTGAAAAGCGAGATAGATACCTCCACAATTATAGTAGGAGACTTCAACACACCACTTTTGGAGAAGGACAGGACATCCAGTAAGAAGCTCAATAGAGACACGGAAGATCTAATTACAACAATCAACCAACTTGACCTCATTGACTTATACAGAACTCTCCACCCAACTGCTGCAAAGTATACTTTTTTTTCTAGCGCACATGGAACATTCTCTAGAATAGACCAAAGGTCATAAAACAAACCTTTGCAGAGTCCAAAACATCGAAATATTACAAAGCATCTTCTCAGACCACAAGGCAATAAAACTAGAGATCAATAACAGAAAAACTAGGGAAAAGAAATCAAATACTTGGAAAATGAACAATACCCGCCTGAAAAAAGACTGGGTTATAGAAGACATCAAGGAGGGAATAAGGAAATTCATAGAAAGCAACGAGAATGAAAATACTTCCTATCAAAACCTCTGGGACACAGCAAAAGCAGTGCTCAGAGGCCAATTTATATCGATAAATGCACACACACAAAAAGAAGAAAGAGCCAAAATCAGAGAACTGTCCCGACAACTTGAACAAATAGAAACTGAGCAACAAAAGAAACCATCATAAAATGAAAGCTTCAAAGGTCAGCGAAGCAGGGGCTGGGGTCTGGGGAACTTGGTTTGAGAGGACTTCTAAGTCAATGGGCAAAACAATTCTATTATGAAAACACTCTGCATCCCACTTTGAATTGTGGCGCCTGGGGTCCTAAATGCCAACAAGCGGCCATCTAAAATACATTAATTGGTCTCAACCCATCTGGAGCAAAGGCAAAGGAAGAACACCAAGGTCACACGACAACTAAGAACCCAAGAGACAGAAAGGGCCATATGAACCAGAGACCTACATTATCCTGAGACCAGAAGAACTAGTTGGTGCCCAGCCACAATCGATGTCTGTCCTGTCAGGGAGCACAACAGACAACTCCTGAGGGAGCAGGAGACCAATGGGATACAGACCCCAAATTCTCACTAAAAGACCACACCTAATGGTATGATTGTGACTAGAGGAATCCCAGAGACAATGCTCCCCAGAACTTCTGATGGCACAGGACAGGAACCATCCCCGAAGACAAAGCATCAGGCATGAAAAGGACTGGTCAGTGGGGGGGAGAGAGATGCTGATGAAGAGTGAGCTAATTAAATCAGGTGGACGCGGGAGAGTGTGTAGGCAACTCTTGACTGGAGGGGGGATGGGAAGATAGAGAGAGAGGGAAGATGGCAAAATTGGCACGAAACGAGAGACTGTAAGGGCTGACTCAATAGGGGGAGAGCAAGTGGGAGAAGGGAGTAAGATGTATGTAAACCTACATGTGACAGACTGATTGGAATGGTAAATGTTCACTTGAAGCTTAATAAAAATTAAAAAAAAAAAGAATCCATCAGGCTCCAGAAGACAACAAATAATAAAAATTAGAGCTGAACTAAATGAATTAGAGAACAGAAAAACAATTGAAAGAATTAACAAAGCCAAAAGCTGGTTCTTTGAAAAAATTAACAAAATTGATAAACCATTGGCTAGACTGACTAAAGAAATACAGGAAAGGAAACAAATAACCCGAATAAGAAACGAGAAGGACCACATCACAACAGAACCAAATGAAATTAAAAGAATCATTTCAGATTATTATGAAAAATTGTACTCTAACAAATTTGAAAACCTAGAAGAAATGGATGAATTCCTGGAAAAACACTACCTACCTAAACTAACACATTCAGAAGTAGAACAACTAAATAGACCCATAACAAAAAAAGAGATTGAAATGGTAATCAAAAAACTCCCAACAAAAAAAAGCCCTGGCCCGGACGGCTTCACTGCAGAGTTCTACCAAACTTTCAGAGAAGAGTTAACACCACTACTTCTGAAGGTATTCCAAAGCATAGAAAATGACGGAATACTACCCAACTCATTCTATGAAGCTACCATCTCCCTGATATCAAAACCAGGTAAAGACATTACAAAAAAAGAAAATTATAGACCTATATCCCTCATGAACATTGACGCAAAAATCCTCAACAAAATTCTAGCCAATAGAATCCAACAACACATCAAAAAAATAATTCACCCTGATCAAGTGGGATTTATACCAGGTATGCAAGGCTGGTTTAATATCAGAAAAACCATTAATGTAATCCATCACATAAATAAAACAAAAGACAAAAACCACATGATCTTATCAATTGATGCAGAAAAGGCATTTGACAAAGTCCAACACCCATTTATGATAAAAACTCTTACCAAAATAGGAATTGAAGGAAAATTCCTCAACATAATAAAGGGCATCTATGCAAAGCCAACAGCCAATATCACTCTAAATGGAGAGAACCTGAAAGCATTTCCCTTGAGAACGGGAACCAGACAAGGATGCCCTTTATCACCGCTCTTATTCAACATCGTGCTGGAAGTCCTAGCCAGGGCAATTAGGCTAGACAAAGAAATAAAAGGTATCTGGATTGGCAAGGAAGAAGTAAAGTTATCACTATTTGCAGATGACATGATTATATACACAGAAAACCCTAAGGAATCCTGCAGAAAACTACTGAAACTAATAGAAGAGTTTGGCAGAGTCTCAGGTTACAAAATAAACATACAAAAATCACTTGGATTCCTCTACATCAACAAAAAGAACACCGAAGAGGAAATAACCAAATCAATACCATTCACAGTAGCCCCCAAGAAGATAAGATACTTAGGAATAAATCTTACCAAGGATGTAAAATACCTATACAAAGAAAACTACAAAGCTCTACTACAAGAAATTCAAAAGGACATACTTAAGTGGAAAAACATACCCTGCTCATGGATAGGAAGACTTAACATAGTAAAAATGTCTATTCTACCAAAAGCCATCTACACATTTAACACACTTCCGATCCAAATTCCAATGTCATATTTTAAGGGGATAGAGAAACAAATCACCAATTTCATATGGAAGGGAAAGAAGCCCCGGATAAGCAAAGCACTACTGAAAAAGAAGAAGAAAGTGAGAGGCCTCACTTTACCTGACTTCAGAACCTATTATACAGCCACAGTAGTCAAAACAGCCTGGTACTGGTACAACAGCAGGCACATAGACCAATGGAAAAGAATTGAGAACCCAGACATAGATCCATCCACATATGAGCAGCTGATATTTGACAAAGGACCAGTGTCAATTAATTGGGGAAAAGATAGCCTTTTTAACAAATGGTGCTGGCATAACTGGATATCCATTTGCAAAAAAATGAAACAGGACCCATACCTCACACCATGCACAAAAACTAACTCCAAGTGGATCAAAGACCTAAACATAAAGACTAAAACAATAAAGATCATGGAAGAAAAAATTGGGACAATCCTAGGAGCCCTAATACAAGGTATAAACAGAATACAAAACATTACCAAAAATGATGAAGAGAAACCCGATAACTGGGAGCTCCTAAAAATCAAACACCTATGCTCATCTAAAGACTTCTCCAAAAGAGTAAAAAGACCACCTACAGATTGGGAAAGAATTTTCAGCTATGACATCTCCGACCAGCACCTGATCTCTAAAATCTACATGATTCTGTCAAAACTCAACCACAAAAAGACAAACAACCCAATCAAGAAGTGGGCAAAGGATATGAACACACATTTCACTAAAGAAGATATTCAGGCAGCCAACAGATACATGAGAAAATGCTCTCGATCATTAGCCATTAGAGAAATGCAAATTAAAACTACGATGAGATTTCATCTCACACCAGCAAGGCTGGCATTAATCCAAAAAACACAAAATAATAAATGTTGGAGAGGCTGCAGAGAGATTGGAACTCTCATACACTGCTGGTGGGAATGTAAAATGGTACAACCACTTTGGAAATCTATCTGGCGTTATCTTAAACAGTTAGAAATAGAACTACCATACAACCCAGAAATCCCACTCCTCGGAATATACCCTAGAGATACAAGAGCCTTCATACAAACAGATATATGCACACCCATGTTTATTGCAGCTCTGTTTACAATAGCAAAAAGTTGGAAGCAACCAAGGTGTCCATCAACGGATGAATGGGTAAATAAATTGTGGTATATTCACACAATGGAATACTACGCATCGATAAAGAACAGTGACGAATCTCTGAAACATTTCATAACATGGAGGAACCTGGAAGGCATTATGCTGAGCAAAATTAGTCAGAGGGAAAAGGACAAATATTGTATAAGACCACTACTATAAAATCTTGAGAAATAGTAAACCTGAGAAGAACACATACTTTTGTGGTTACGAGGCGGGGAGGGAGGGAGGCTGGGAGAGGGTTTTTTATTGATTAATCAGTAGATAAGAACTGCTTTAGGTGAAGGGAAAGACAACACTCAATACATGGAAGGTCAGCTCAATTGGACTGGACCAAAAGCAAAGAAGTTTCCGGGATAAAATGAATGCTTCAAAGGTCAGCGGAGCAAGCGCGAGGGTCTAGGGAACGTGGTTTGCGGGGACTTCTAAGTCAATTGGCAAAATAATTCTATTATGAAATCATTCTGCATCCCACTTTGAAGTGTGGCGTCTGGGGTCTTAAATGCTAACAAGCGGCCATCTAAGATGCATCAATTGGTCTCAACCCACCTGGAGCAAAGGAAAATGAAGAACACCAAGGACACACGACAACTAAGAGCCCAAGAGACAGAAAGGGCCACATGAACCAGAGACCTACATCATCCTGAGACCAGAAGAACTAGTTGGTGCCCGGCCACAATCGATGACTGCCCTGACAGGGAGCACAGCAGAGGACCCCTGAGGGAGCAGGAGATCAGTGGGATACAGACCCCAAATTCTCATAAAAAGACCAAACTTAATGGTCTGACTGAGACTGGAGGAATCCCGGCGGCCACGCTCCCCAGACCTTCTGTTGGCACAGGACAGGAACCATTCCCGAAGACAACTCATCAGACATGAAAGGGACTGGTCAGCGGGTGGGAGAGAGACGCTGATGAAGAGTGAGCTAATTATATCAGGTGGACACTTGAGATTGTGTTGGCAACTCTTGTCTGGAGGGGGGATGGGAGGATAGAGAGAGAGGGAAGCCGGCAAAATTGTCAAGAAAGGAGAGACTGAAAGCGCTGACTCAAGAGGGGGAGAGCAAGTGGGAGTAGGGAGTGAGATGTATGTAAACTTATATGTGACAGACTGATTGGATTTGTGAACGTTCACTTGAAGCTTAATAAAAGTTATAAAAAAAAAAAAAAAAGAAGAAGATGGAAGGAATACACAGAGTCATTATACCAAAAAGAATTAGTCGATGGTCAACCATTTCAAGAGGTACCATATGATCAGGAACCGATGGTACTGAAGAAAGAAGTCCAAGCTGCTCTGAAGGCATTGGTGAAAAACAAGGCTCCAGGAATTGATGGAATATCAATTGAGATGTTTCAACAAACGGATGCAGCGCTGGAGGTGCTCACGCATCTATGCCAAGAAATATGGAAGACAGCTTCCTGGCCAGCTGACTGGAAGAGATCCATATTTATGTCTATTCCCAAGAAAGCTGATCAAACCGAATGTGGAAATTAGAGAACAATATCACAGGCAAGCAAAATTTTGCTGAAGATCATTCAAACCGGCTGTAGCAGAATATTGACAGGGAACTGCCAGAAATTCAGGCTGGTTTCAGAAGAGGACATGGAACCAGGGATATCATTGCTGATGTCAGATGGATCCTGGCTGAAAGCAGAGAATACCAGAAGGATGTTTACCTGTGTTTTATAGACTATGTAAAGGCATTCCACTGTGTGGATCATAACAAACTATGGATAACACTGCGAAGAATGGGAATTCCAGAACACTTAATTGTGCTTAGGAGGAACCTTTCCACAGATCAAGAGGCAGTTGTTCAGACAGAACAAGGGGATACTGCATGGTTTAAAGTCAAGAAAGGTGTGTGCCAGGGTTGTATTCTTTCATCATACCTATTCAATCTGTATGCTGAGCAAATAATCCAAGAAGCTGGACTACATGAAGAAGAACGGGGCATCAGGATTGGAGGAAGACTCATTAACAACCTGCGTTATGCAGATGACACAACCTTGCTTGCTGAAAGTGAAGAGGGCTTGAAGCACTTACCAAGGAAGATCAAAGACCACAGCCTTCAGTATGGGTTGCACCTCAACATAAAGAAAACAAAAATCCTCACAACTGGACCACTGAACAACATCATGATAAACGGAGAAAAGACTGAAGTTGTCAAGGATTTCATTTTACTTGGATCCACAATCAACAGCCATGGAAGCAGCTGTCAAGAAATCAAAAGATGCATTGCACTGGGCAAATCTGCTGCAAAGGACCTCTTTAAAGTGTTGAAGAGCAAAGATGTCACCCTGAAGACTAAGGTGCACCTGACCCAAGCCATGGTATTTTCAATCGCATCATATGCATGTGAAAGCTGGACAATGAATAAGGAAGACCAAAGAAGAATTGATGCCTTTGAATTGTGGCGTTGGCGAAGAATATTGAATATACCATGGACTGCCAAAAGAATGAACAAATCTGTCTTGGAAGTAGTGCGGCCAGAATGCTCCTTAGAGGCAAGGATGGCGAGACTGCGTCTTACTTACTTTGGACATGTTGTCCGGAGGGATCAGTCCCTGGAGAAGGACATCATGCTTGGTAGAGTACAGGGTCAGCGGAAAAGAGGAAGACCCTCAACGAGGTGGATTGACACAGTGGCTGCAACAATGAGCTCAAGCATAACAACAATTGTAAGGATGGCGCAGGACCGGGCAGTCTTTCATTCTGTTGTGCATAGGGTCGCTATGAGTTGGAACCGACTGGACAGCACCGAACAACAACAACAGTGGTGCTGTGGTGGCCAGGGTGGGAGTAGCCATCCCGTCTTCATAGTACTTAGACCTGGGTCCTCCAAGAATCTGGGTTTTATTGTGCGGGCAAAGGGGAATCCTTCCGTGGAGTTTTAAACAGCGAAGAGACTTGATCTGTTGTTGTGGGAGAATCATTTACCAGGGGTGCAGAGGGTGGACTGAAGAGAAGAAAGGATGATTAGAGCTAAGAAGTAAGAGTGCTGCTGGGATAGATAAGGGGGTGAGTCCAGCAACGGGGCAGAGGCGGCAGGTTACAATAGCGAGTGTCTGAGCTTTGCCCTGGATTCCACCTTTGGGTGAAAGTCTGTTTCTAATCCCACTTACTAAATAAACTGCCTGTACGCCTGATGTAAAATTGTCCGTGTGAAAAGACAGTATGCCCATGAATTAACGTATTCAGCATGATAAATCCAAAGCATTTCCTGTGACCCTTTCCAAGAACCACAAAAGCAAAAGCAAGAGCCACCAAGTGTGGGCACCTTGGGGTCTAGAAAGATGGGCGTGACTCCTCCTGCCTGGCCTGGGGCCACAGTCCTTGGCTTCCCAGGCCAGCCCTGCCCAAAGGTTTCTCCTCACAGCCCGCACCAGCCCCACCTCCCTTAGAGACAATGCTTGTCCCTGCTTTGAGCCAGCCCTTATCACCAAGAAGAGCAGACAATTACTGCAAATTGCGGTTTGGTTACTGTTGTTGTTAGCTGCCCCTGCGTCGGCCCTAGACTCATGGTAATCCCATGCACAATGCAACTAAACACTGCCTAGTCCTGTGCCACCCCCATGATCATTGTGGATTGAACTGTTGTCATCCATAGGATTTTCATTGATTGATTTCAGAAGTAGGTTGCCAGGCCTTTCTTCTAGCCTATCTTAGTCTGGAAGCTCAGATGAAACCCAGTCAGCATCACAGCAACACGCAAGCCCAACAGATGGGTGGTGGCTGCACGTGAGATGCATTTGCTGGAAATCAAACCCAGGTCTCCTGCATGGGAGTGGAGAATCCTACCACTGAACCTTCGTAGCAGTGAAAAGAGAAGCTCGAATGCACTTTTTGCTCTTTCTCTTTTTTTGTTTAAAAAAACAGTGGTCTAACTGAGACAAGTAATAATACCAAAGGATTTCATACACTCAGGGAGTGTGGCCCCTCCTAGAGCTGCTGGATTCTAATCAGTTTCTGTAAATATTACAGCCTTGGAAGCCCTGTGGGGCAGTTCTACTCTGTCCTATAGGGTCGCTGAGTCACAATTGACTCAATGGCAATGAGTTTTCTGCATTTACAAGTCTTTCTGACAAAATTCCTCAGGGGATTGATTTTATTCTTAAAAATAAACTACATACCACATTCTCCTTTGTTTGCAGAAGATGAGCTAATCATCAGGTGTGCTCCTGCCAAGACATTCATTAAGGTCCCTGGTGCTTCGTGCCTCCATTGCTTCCTACTTCCCGGAACACCTTGTATCACCATAGCTTGGCCATCTGAAGAGGAAACCGTGTTAGCAAATGAAAGGACAATTTTTCATTGGAACTTTTATAAAATCACAGGGTATTAGAACCTTGGAGGTAACCTAAGTCCACCCCTTCATTTGGAAACTGACTGATTGTCATGTAACTGATAGGTAGCAGAGTCAATTTTTGCTTTGTAACTGACTTCTGGCGTGTTAAAATTTCTATTCTATCTGCTAATTTTAATCAGATTTCTTATTGTCTCATTGACTTAGAATAAATTAAATTGTATTACTTTTGCAAACTCTTTCTTTCTTGGAAGTTTGATGACTTCAGCACTTTATAACAGTGTAAATATAAGTCAAGTCTATTCATACACTTATAGCTACTAATTTCGGTGATACACATAGATAACCACCGTGCAACCAGGGCCCCTTTACATATCTTAGTTCTTTGTAACACAGGCAGAAATTTTAGCTCTGTCCCCAGCCGCACGTTACCAAGAGGAACACAGGGAGTCAGTAATGACAAGCTTCACCACCCGTCCAGGTGATAATTATCAGGGGGTTCTCATGAAACCTCTTCCGAGGAAGGGCTGTGCCAGAAGCTCCAAATGTAAATGGAGGAACTTAGGTTGGAAATATCACATACGAAACACTCCTAACATCTAAATAGCACATTGGTTTACCCATGACTTTATGCATATCTGCATGTTGATATGCACTTTTGTTTTGCATTGTGAACTCTAAATCTTACAAGATAACCATTAAATTTACTCCAGTTACAGTGATGAAATAACCAACACTCCAAGCAGCTGCAAGGCAGTCACTGCGCCAGCACCAGAGGGTTAATCAAGCCTGCTGCCCTCCTGTCTACGTCTTCTCCCAGCTGGCAGGAAGGTGGTGTTATGGGTTGGGTTGTGTCCCCCCAAAATATGGATTGAAATCCTAGCCCCTATACCTGTGAATGTGATCCTGTTTGGAAATAGGGTCTCTTCGTTATGTTAACTAGGCCATACCAGGGTAGGATAAGTCCTCCTAATCACTTCTGAGTTATAAAAGGAACAGAATAGACACTGAGACACATACACAGGCGAAGACAAACACCAGGTAAGGACCTTGAACAAGCTGAGGAAAAACAAAGAATCAAGGCATGCCCGGGGCTACAGACAAGGCAGGAACGGCCAAGACAGGGAAAGACATGGCCGAGACCTTGATTTGGGCTTTTAGCCTTCAGGACTGTGAGAAAATAAATGTCTGCTTTTTAAAGCCCCCCGACGGTGGTATGTGTATTACAGCAGCACTAGGTAGCTGAGACAGGCAGGGTCCTGGATTTTTCCCCCTTATTCTCATAGCTAGGACAGTCTATTGCGGTAGTTTGCAGGCCAGCCTCTCTGGAGGCAGGGGAGAGACAAAACATCATCTTTGAAAGGTATCTGATTCAAAATCCATAGAGGTTGTACTGAAAAGTAAGAGCTATCCTGTCAAAGTAGGCACTAGCACACTGCTGTCCCGGGGGCCTGGATCTTCCCCGGCTGATGACTTACGCAAACCGATCATAGCTTCACCTGCCGACTCACTGGAGCAGGTGGGGGTGACATCGGCCGCCGCCATCACTCGCAGCAGGGTCTGCGGAGCCCCAGCACCCCAACGTCTCCTGTTTCCTGCAGAGGCAGCTTCCTGAGTGAACAGCTCTGAGTGTAATAGCTCATTAGTCAAAAGCACTAGTGAGACCAATGCGCCACAGTTCTTAGGAAACGGGGCGGGCGGGGGCAGCCCACCAGCTGGGCCTCGGCAAGGAAGCTCCCACCCTCATTCTGACACAGACTGAGCTGAGAAGGCTGAAGGTATAAGCAGGTTCCAAACAGTTTCACTGCCATCATTAACATTTACTGACCAGCCAGTACATCTAAATGTCAAAGAAATCATAGTGACACAAATGGGAACGTCCCTGAAGCACCAAATGGGATCATTTACTTCAGTCTATTTTCATGGGAGTGCAATCTGTTTCTTATTTAAAAGGTCACTTCTATTGTTTTTTTTTCTTTCTTTATTACTATATTTTCATCACAAGAAATTTGGAAATCAGATAATCAAAGAAAATAAAAATCACCCATAATC
The DNA here is from genome assembly GCF_030014295.1 of Loxodonta africana. NCBI lineage: Eukaryota > Metazoa > Chordata > Mammalia > Proboscidea > Elephantidae > Loxodonta > Loxodonta africana. Next base: position 74,420,410 of record NC_087358.1, read on the forward strand.
CTACCAAGCAGAGACTATTAAAATTCCCATTTTCCCCTTGCATATGGTTTTTTGCTTTGTTTTGAAATCAAATGGTACTGCATACTACCTAGCCTTTCAGAACTTGCTTTTTCAACTAGCAATATATCATCTTGAGATTGCTGAATATTCTTTTTATATAAGCATTTTAAAACCTGTGTATTTCATCCACATATTATAATTTATTTAACTAATTCCTTTCTGCTGGATTTTTAGGGTGCCAGTGATTTTTCACTATTATAAATAATACTATAATGGACTCATGTGTAGCTAAATTTTCATGGGCATTTATGATTATTTACTCCAGATAAATTACTGAAAATGACACTTTTAGCAGGAGAAAAGTGGGGTGTGGAACTCTAATCCATGTAAAAAGACGAGACTTAGCGTTCTTACTGAGACTAGAGGAACCTCAGAAGACATGGCCCCCGGACCCCCTGTTAACCCAGAACTAAAACCATTCCCAAAACCAACTCTTCAGACAAAGACTAGACTGAACTATAAAACACAAAATAATACTCGTGAAGAGTGTGCTTTTTAGTTCAAGTAGATAAAAAAAAAAAAATACATGAGACTAAATGGGCAGCTCCCGTCTGGAGGCAGGATGAGAAGGCAGAAAGGGACAGCAGCTGGTTGGATGGACTCGGGAAACCCAGGGTGGTTAAGTGGGAGTGTGCTGTCACATTACAGGAATTCCAAGTAGGGTCACATAACAATATCTGTATAAATTTTTGTATGAGAAATTAACTTCAGCTGTAAAGCACAATTAAAAAAATAATAAAAAAGAAAGTGACACCTTTAGAGGCTAGTAGCATTTGCTTTACCAAAGCTTTTTATTGTTAGTCAAATCTATTTCTGATTTCCAAAAAAAAAACCAAACTCACTGCTGTTGAGTAGATTCCGACTCATAGTGACCCTACAGGACAGAGTAGAACTGCCTCATAGAGTTTCCAAGGAGCGCCTGGCGGATTTGAACTGCTGACCTCTTGGTTAGCAGCCATAGCACTAAACCACCATGCCAGCAGGGTTTCCATTTCCGATTTAGTCTGTGATTATTTTCCATGTATTTTGAATACCTAGTTCTTCCCTACGCAAAAATTACTTTTACTTGTTTTATAGCCCAAATCCCATTGCCATCAAGTCAATTCTGACTCACAGCAACCCTACAGGACAGAGTAGAACTGCCTCCATAGGGTTTCTAAGGTTGAAATTTTTTGGAAACAGACAGCCATATCTTTCTCCTACGGAGTATCTGGTGAGTTGGAACCACCGAGCTTTCAGTTAGCAGCTAAGCGCTTTAACCATGGCACCACCAGTGCTTCTTCCTTGCTTTATAAGCTCATTTAAAAATAAACTCTTCAATTCTTTTGGAATTTGTTTTGTTGTACCATACCATGTTTTTGTTGTTAACTGTGGGCGAGTCCGCCCCGGATTTGTCGCGCCCCGTGTGTTACAGAGTAAAGCTGTTCCACAGTGTTTTCTTGGATGTAATCTTTTAGGGAAGCAGATCGCCAGGCCTCTTCTTGCTTACATCCACCGGGTGGGTTCCAGCTGCCAGCATTTCAGTTAGCAGCCGGTTGCAAACCGCTTGTGCCACCCAGGGTCCTTGTATATGCTATGTAGGGCCTAATTCCACATTTTTCTTGAAATCGTTAACCAACTGGCCCATCAGCATTTATGTGAATAATCCTTCCTTTCGCAGTGACTATGGTGTCACTTTCAGCATACACTGAATTATGATACATAGTAGGTCTGCTCCTAAACGCTCTCTCCCACTGCTCTGTCTATTCTGGTGCTAGTCTCACATTGTTTTAATGACTATACATTTATATAATAACTTTGATATCTGGAAGGGTAAATGCCCCTTTTCTTTTTCAAACTTACTTGGCTACTTAAGAATCGCTCAGCCAAGATCCCCACCACATCCCCCCGCTCAAAAAAAAATTCTATTGTGGTTTTGATTGAAATCCGTATGTTCCATTTACTTAAGTGGCTTTTAAATATTTTGGTAAAGTTTTATAGTTTTCTTCACATGTCCTGCATAATTTCTGTAAAGTTTATTCCTAAGTACTACACACACACACACACAAAGTTGTTACTATAAATGAGATCTGAAGATCAATTGGGGAAAATATTTGCAATAAATATTAGAGGAAAATATTTCATTTAAATGAGTCTTATTAAAAAAAAACCAACAGAAAATGAACACATAACTCACAAGAAATATATAAACGGTCAATAATGTGAATAATAATTATAGAAATGCAAATTAAAGTGAGAGGCCATTTTTAGTTTCAAATTGATGAAGACATCTTGTTTTTGCCTATCTTAAAAAAGGCAGCTAAGAAATAAGGGAGCTGTGTTTTCTGAGGCCTTCAACCCACTCTCTGCTCTTCCCAGCCAAGCTTATGCAAAGAACAGCGTACACTCTCCACGCCGAACACAAGCTCCAGGCTACACAGGGCTGGGCAGAGGCCCTATAAAGCCAGTTGCCATGGAGTTGCCTCCCACTCACGGTGACCCCATGTGTGCCAGAGCAGAACTGTGCTCCACAGGGTTTAGATGGCTGATTTCTCAGAAGTAGATCACCAGGTCTTTCTTCAGAGGCACCTCTGGGTAGACTTGAACCTCCAACCTTTTAGTCAGCAGCCAAATATGTGGTACTCAGAGCTCTAAACTAGTGATGGTACGAACGAAAAAGAGGAGGAAGACTCCAGGGACACTTTGGAGAAGAGACCACCCTGGGTAGGCAGCACGAACCGTCAGGATGGTGAGGGTGTTAACCAGGACGAAGGCCCACAGGATGGGAAGCAAGTTGGGAGGGAAGATTTAGTTGATTTTACAACATGCTAAGTTTGAGACACTAGTGGGACTTGTCTATAGACTCCCCAGCAGATATTAAGAAAGATGGAAAGGTGTGGAGCTCCTGGGAGAAGCTGGTGCTGAGGGAGTTGGTGAAACTGCCCAAAGAGAAAGCGAAAAATAAGACAAGAGGGCTGAATCTCAGAGACTGCCTACACTGCAGGGGTGGGCGGAAGAGGAAGAGCTTGTTGTCAGAGAAGCTCAGCTCAGAGGGAACAGAGAAAGGTCAGGTGACTGTAGAATGTGGAAGCCAGGTGAGGAGCAAGCGCGGATGGATTGCTAGTAAAGCGGTCCCTTCTCATCTATAGGTTTCACAAGACACGTACCTGCTTCTGGGCAACAGAGTTGTTCAAATGCTTTGTCTGTATAATCTTCATGCTGTTTCATAAATTTATCTTCCTTAAACTTCATGCCATCCTCAAAGGTCAAAGTTTTATTTAGTATGTCCATTGTCTAAAGCAATTCCATGAAGTTTCATGAGGAAGAAAACATATTTTGAAAAAAATAATTTTTTTGTGTTCCCTTAGGAAGACACGTGGTAAATATCGAATATATATTAAACAAAGAAATCAGTAGAATTTTAAAACTGGAAATATGTTGGAACAAGTAAGAAACAGAAATGTTTTCACTTCTGTTCCTTGTCAATGGTGACAAGCATGGTCATGTGGCAATTGTATTTCATTGACTTCCTGCCTTCAAAATCATTCTACTTCCGCTACATTCTACAGAACTCTCAATGTTATCTCGTCCATGCCTTGCTCTGAGAATGCAGCTTGCCTAATGAGGTCCCTAAAACTTGCTAAAACTCCATAGTCGATAGGAAAGTAATCGCTTCTGTTTCAGACATATCGAAGCATGGACTAGCAAAGGATGAACACCTTGGTGACTAAAACTTTCTCCATCCATTCTTTGATTCTAGCAGGTCAACCTCTGCGCCTCATATCACAGAAGCACTGTGGCCGCGCCACTCCTCAGGCTCAAACTTGGAAACAGGCCACAGATCTGCCTCCACAACTCTGGGGCACTTACAGGCCTAGTGGCTAGACAGAGGTGAGTGCTAACTATGATTACTCTAATAAAGTCTTACGCAGCAAAATACTTGTAAAAACGTGAGAGAAGCGATAAGATAAACACAAAAAAGTTAATAAAGGCCATGAAAGAAATTGAGTATCAGGTGTGATACATATAGACATAGATATATGCAAACACCTACACTATATATGGAAATCCTGGTGGTGCAGTGGTTAAGCACTAGGCTGCTAACCAAAAGGTCCGCAGTCAAACCCATGAGTCACTCCTTGGGAAAAAGATGTGGCAGTGTGTTTCTGTAAAGACTTACAGCCTTGGAAACTCTATGGGGCAATTCTAGTCTGTCTTACAGGGTTGCTAAGAGTCAGAATCAACTTAACAGCAACAGATTTAGAGAGAGAGAGAGTCTCATGCACTCTCTCTTTCTCTCTATAAATAAAAAAATATATTAAAAAAATATACATATATACACTCATTGTTGTTTTTACCTGCCATCAAGTTAATTCCAACTCATGGTGACACCCTGTGTGCAGAGTAGAACTGTTACGTAGAGTTTTCTAGGCTGTGACCTTTCAGAAGCAGATCACCAGTGTCTTAGGCTGGGTTCTCTAGAGAAGCAAACCAGTGATGCATATATATACATACATAGAGAGAGAGAGATTTATCTCAAGGAAATAGTCCACCCAGTTGTAGACACTGGCAAGTCCCAAGTCCATGGGTCAAGCATCAGGCTAGAGGCTTCTCCTGACTCAGATAGCTGCAGGGACTGATGAACCCAAGATCAGCAGGTCAGACAGCAGGCCACTGGCACACAGACTGTGGAGGTTGATGAATCCCAAGACAGGCAGGCAACACAGTAGGCACCTGGCTCAAGTCCCAAGAGCCAGAGGCCAGATGATGATGAGTTGGATGCAGGATCCAGAGCCAGCAAGTAAGCTTTGCCAGAATGTCCACATGTATATATATATTGGATGCAGGCCATACCCCCGAGGAAACTCTCCTTACAACTGATTGATTGATCACATCATATCATATCTTGGAGGATGACTACATCATTACATAATTGTCAAATTACATCATTATATCACTGCCAAACCACTGAGAATAATGAAACTGCCAAGTTGACACACAACCTTAACCATCACAGTCCAGCCCTTGTCAACTTCACACCTGTACTCATCTCCTTAAACCATATACAGTCTCTAAATTAAGATAAATACAGAGTCATACTTGCACAAATCATGATACAACTAACATGTATACAACTGAAAATGCACTAGCCCCATTTACATCGTATATTTTATAAGTGAAAAAAAAAAAAACAAAAAAAATTGATGCACATATATGAGGAAGAAAAACTCTTGGAAATTACAATTCTTGCTTCTACAACTGGTCACGTGGTTGTAACTGGTATTTAGAACTACCTTCTTCCACCACCCATTCCCTTTGCCCTTGGCAAGCACCTCAGCTGATCGTGGTTCTTTGCCTGGTGGGGTGAACCAAAGTTTCATTCCTGAAGGGTCTGGGCCATTAATAGTCATGTCAGACATGGGTTGCAGTAGTTTTCCATTGACTTTAATTACAGGGCATGGTAGTACTAAGAAGCACCCTAAGGGATCTCCTGTATTCCAGACCTACCCTTCTTTACCTCCATTACGCAACATCAATATGATTTTCCCTTAGTAGTCAGAGTCTATCCCAACAGACAATATGGCAACTCCCTTCTTTGCCTGTTGATCCAGAGGCCTGAAGAGCCCAGGTGGCATTCTTAACTTCTCCTTTTGGAACTAGGACCTCTAGACCCATACAGCATATGGTCATGGGGACAGGAAGTAACAATTTTGCAAGTGGGTCACTAGGGGTAATAATGACTGGTGCCACTTCCATCTCCACCCCTTGACTCCTGGATTCATGAATCCTGGCTAAAGGAGAAACAGCACCACATATAGGACGCTGGTTTACAGCACATACAGCCTCCTGGAGAACACTGCCCCCACCCTGTAAAGTGTTGCTACCTAGCTGGTGCCATAATTGTGTCTTTAGAAGGCCATTCCATTGTTCTATCAGGCCAACTACTTCAGGATAATGGGGAACACGGTAAGACCAGTGAATTCCCCAAGTATGGGCCCACTGAGTTCCTTGACCCAAGGCAATGCTGTGTGGGACCATGACGGTGGATAAAGCACTCTGTGAGTCCACAGATGGCAGTTTTGGCAGAGGCATTATGTGCAGGGAAGGCAAGTACACATCCAGAGTAAGTGTCCATTCTAGCAAGAATGAAAAGCTGCCCTTTCCATGATGGAAGCAGTCCCATGTAATTGACATTGCTGGAGGGATGGTACCATATCAGAGACTCAGTATTGGTCTCTGTTGCTGCCAGATTAGGCACTCAGCAGTGGCTGTAGTCAAGTCAGTCTTGGTGAGTGAAAGTCCATGTTGCTGAGCCCATGCATAACCTCCATCCCTGCCACCATGGTCACTTTGTTCATGAGCCCATTGGGCAATGATGGGAATAGCTGGGGAAAGATGATGACTGGTTTCCATAGAACACGTCATCCTATCCACTTGATTGTTAAAATCCTCCTCTGCTGAGGTCACCTTTTGGTGAGCAGTCACATAAGACACAAATATCTTCACTTCTTCGGCCCATTCAGAGAGGTCTATCCACATACCTATTCCTCACACCTCCCTGTCACCGATTTTCCAGTCATGTTCCTTCCAAGTCCCTGACCATCCAGCCCATGAATCGGTACACAATGACACACATCTGGCCATTTTTCCTTCCAAACAAAGCGAACAACCAGGTGCACTGCTCGAAGTTCTGCCCATTGGGAGGCTATCCCTTCACCACTGTCCTTCAGGGAGGTCCCATAAAGGGGCTGTAGTGCTGCCACTGTCCACTTTTGAGTGGTACCTGCATATCTTGCAGAACCATCTGTAAACCAGGCATGAGTTTTCTCTTCCTCAGTCGACTGATCATAAGGAATTCCCCATGAGGCAATAGGTGCAGACTTTAGAGGGCAGGTAATGTGACAGGAAACCCTGTGGCGTAGTCGTTAAGAGCTATGGCTGGTAAATAAGGTGTTCCTTGGAAACTCTATGGGGTAGTTCTACTCCATCCTACAGAGTCACTATGAGTTGGAATTGAGTCAACGGCAATGGGTTTGGTTTTTTTTTTGGAATGTGACAGGAGCAGAGACCACGGGCGTTTGGGCCACTTCCTCGTGCAACTTACTTGTGCCTTCAGGTCCTGCTTGAGGCCGAATTTGTATGGAACACTTTCATTTACTGATGGAGTGCTGCTTTGCGTGCTCAACTTTACGACTCTGTGGGTCAGACAATGACCAATTTATGACGGCCGGCTAAGGCCACATGGTGACTTGTGGTTAAGTTATCCCATGGTTAAGTACTCAGTCTCTACTAAGGCCCAGTAACAAGCTAAATGCTATTTCTCAAAAGGAGAGTAGTTATCTGCAGAAGATGGCAGGGTTTTACCCCAAATTCCTAAGGGTCTGTGCTATGATTCAGCAATAGGGGCCAGCCAAAGACTCCAAACTGCATCTCTAACTGCCACTGACTATTCAAGCACCAATGATTCAGCCAGGTCATATGGCCCAAGTAGAAAAGCAGCTTGCAAAATAGCCTGAGCCTGTTGTAGAACCTTCTCTTTTACTGGATCCCACTGAAAACTAGCAGCTTTTTCAGTCACTTGATAAGTAGGCAGGAGTAGCACACCCAAATGTGTTGCCTCCAAAATTCTACGAGGAATTGTGCCTCCTTTTTCATTGTAGGAGGGGCCAGATGTAACAACTTATCCTTCATTTGAGAAGGAATATCTTGACATGACCCACACCACTGGGCTCCTAGAAATTTCACTGAGGTAGAAGACACTTGGATTTTTTTATGGGATTAATTTTCCACCCTCTAGCACACAAATTTTTTTTTTTAGCACACAAGTGTTTTACCAGTAAGTCCAGAGTCACTGACACATCTTCCTTACTAGGTCCAATCAGCATAATGTCATCGATGTAATGGACCAGTGTGACATCTTGGGAAAGAAGGTGATCAAGATCCCTGAGGACTAAATTATGACATAGGGCTGGAGAGTTGATAAGCCTGAGTAGGACAGTGAAGGTGTATTGCTGGCCTTACTGACTGATGGCAGAGTGCTTGCGGTGTTCCTTCGAAACCAGAATAAAGAAAAAGGCATTGGCTAGATCAATAGCTAACTACCAGGTACCAGGAGATGTATTAATTTCCTCACTCAATGAAATCACATCTATAACAGCAACTGCAATTGGAGTAAACACCTTATTAAGTTTACAATAATCCACTGTCATTCTTCAGATCCATCTGCTTTTTGCACAGGCCAGATAGGTAAGTTGAAGGGGGATGTGGTGGGAATCACCACTTCTGCATTCTTCAAGTCCATCATGGTGGCAGTAATCTCTGCAATCCCTCCAGGAATATCATATTGCTTTTGGTTTACTATTTTTCTAGGCAGACGCAGTTCTAATGGCTTCCATTTGGCTTTTCCTACCATAATAGCCCTTACTCCACTTGTCAGGTATCCAATGAGGGGGTTCTGCCAGTTGCTGAGTATGTCTATTCCAATTATGCATTCTGGAACTGGGGAAATCATTACAGGATGGGTTCGGGCACCCACTGGACTCACTGTGAGACAAACAGGAGCTAAGACTTCATTAATAACTTGACCTTCGTATACCCCCACTCTGATTGGTGGGCCACTGTGACATTTCGGGTCTCTTGTAATTAGTGTCAGTTCAGAGCCAGTATTCAGTAATCTCCGAAAAGTCTGATTATTCCCCTCGCCCCAGTGAACAGTCACTCTCATAGAAGGCTGTAGATCCCTTCGGAGAAGAAGGGGAGAAAGATTAACAGTATAAATTGTTGGCAGTGCAGTGAGGTCTTTCTTCAAGGGGACCCAGCCTGCCCTCCATTCGAGGAGTTGTGGATTTGTAAACTGGCTCAAGTCTAGGAATTGATTGAGGGGCCATGACTCTCTTCTAGTGCTTTGAGTTAGACCGCCATTCACTTCACCTAGAATTCTTCCACTTGTACAGATAAAGTAAATATTTAGTAGCTTTCCCATCTATTTCACTCCTAGGGACACTACGACTAAGTAGCCAATGCCATAAGTCCATACAAGTCAGACTTTTCTGATTAGTGCTTTAACTTCACTGTCCATTATGGTGACCACACCTACCTCATCTTTGTTGATTTAGTGCGCCACTTAGCCTCTACCACCACAGGGTCCAGTCAGCCCCATTGTAGTTAGGTGTCTTAATTCAGTTAGGGAGGTTCCCACCATCAAACCTGACATACAAAGAATAGCAATCACAGCAGTCTTCAAGGATGCTAGGGCTCCCTTCGCAAATTTGTTCCTCACCATTGTGGTAAAAGGTGTGTCCTGGGCACTCCATGGGTGGGTCTGTGGGTCTAACCTGATAAATTCACCCCAACATGCCAATTTTCGTAAGCCTTTGGATATCTTCTACAGTATATCAAGGCAGGTCTGGTACTTCAACTTGTTTTCGTGTAGGCCACTGCTTTTTCCATGCTTCAGCAACCCAATCAAATAAACTATTAGATCCTTTTCTAATCTCATGAGCTGAAACATTGAATGAAGAATCTGTGCTTAGTGGGCCCATATCAGACTGATCCAACTTTATATTCCTTGCACCATTACCCTACACTCTTAATAGCCATTCCCAGACATATTCTCCTGGTTTCTGTTTGTACATATTAGAAAAGTCAAGTAGTTTTTTTGGAGTGTAGTGTACTTGTACCTGGGTCACACTTTGTACTTCACCTTTTGGGCTCCCTGAGACTTAGTTACACATCTAGAAGCAAAAATGGGTGATGGGGGTGGGTCTCAGGAACATTCAGCAATGTCTCGTAAGGCATATGCCCCAGCCAATGACTGAGATGCCATCCCAGGTGATATCTGAGACAAAGGCTCTTCAGACACAGCTGAGTCAATCTAATCAGATGGGGGTGGAGGGGCTAGTGGTTTTATTGGGGAGGGTGGCTTAGCAGACAAAGATGGCGTAATCTTTTCAGATGGGAATGGGGGTCTGGTTCTGTAGGCAGGAGTGAGTCAACATAATTTAGGGACTCAATGTCCACAGCTTCCTGATTATTTGCCCATATGTCCTCATCCCAAGTTTCAGGATCCCATTTCTTCCCAGTTAATGCTCTCACTTTAACTTTCAACACCATTTCAAGGTGGGGAATTCAGTTGGCGTTGTAACTCAGCCAAGACTGCGGGTTTGTTTTTTGGCAATATCAGTTATGTTACTACAAGCAACAAGGCTTTTTGCAGGGCATAAATGGCAACTTTCAGGTCTTTTATGCTCTGCTTGTGCTTTGACTCTGAAGCCCTGAGCTCATCTTTCTTTCACCACTTTGTCTAGTGAAAGTAGGACCAACCAACCAGCTTCCTCATACTTCTAATTCTGACAAAATTGTAGAAAAATATCAAAAAATTGTCACCCAGAGCCTCGCTCCTCGCCAATATTTGAGTTATTAGCGGTGATATTTTGCATATTAATATTGCCACCTCACGCCATGGATTAGCAGCGCCCTCTTTACTACCGGAGGCAGAGTCTTCAGTGCTATTAAGACTAGTTGGACTTGAGAACCAATTTAGAAAATTCATCCTTACAATTTTGTTTCTCTAGAACCACTCTTGGTACCAAATGTCTTAGGCTGGGTTCTCTAGAGAAGCAAAACCAGTGAAGCATTTATATATATACACATATATATACATAGAGAGAGAGATTTATCTCAAGGAAATGGCTTACACAGTTGTAGAAGCTGGCAAGTCCCAAGTCCGTGGGTCAAGCAACAGGCTGGAAGCTTCTCCTGACTCACAGAGCTGCAAGGGCTGACAAACCCAAGATTGGCAGGTCAGACAGCAGGCCACTGGCTCAAGGGCTGCGAAGGCTAATGAATCCAAGATAGGCAGGTAAGACAGCAAGCTCCTGGCTCATATGCTATGGCGGCTGACAAATCCCAAGATAGCAGGTAAGATGGCAGGTTGCTGGCTCATAGGCTGAGGAGGCTGATGAATTCCAAGATCAGGAGGCGATACAGCAGGTAGCTGGCTCAAGTCTCAAGAACTGAAGGTCAGATGACGATGAGTCGGATGCAGGATCCAGAGTAAGCAAACTTTGCCAGAACATCCATACATATATTGGATGTAGGCCACACCCCCAAGGAAATTCTTCTTACAACTGATTGATGACATCAGATCACATCATGGAGGATGACTACATTGTTACATAACTGCCAAACTACATCACTATATAACTGCCAAGCCAATGAGAATTATGGTCTAGCCAAGTTAACACACAACCATAACCATCACAACCAGGTTTGTCTTCCAAGGCACCTCTGGCAGGTTCAACCTCCAACATTTCAGCTAGTAGTAGGGCACTCAATTGTTTACACCACCCATGAACTACCCGTATAAAAGGCAAATTTGGAGAAGGTAAAATGGAAATAGAAATAAATTTATTTTGATATTTGCTAGTAGATCTGGGAAAAAATGAGATAAATGTGATGTTAAAATCAAATCATAAAATGAGGTTTTGATTTATTGTATTTGCACATTGCATTCACGCACTGTGAAAAGGACAGCTCAAACACATAACTGAAATTTACCCAGAGACCTGTACCAAGTTATTAGTAACTGATTAAGACAGAAAACAAATGGACATGGTTTCAGGGCTCTGCTCAGTTTTTTAGGTAAGTATACTAGATATTGACCATGTATCCTGTTAAGATATATACATATCTCAACATGATACAAAAGTTAATGTGATAAAATGTTAATATTATAAGGGAACAGCTCTTTTTTATAAAAGAAAAATAAATTAAAATGGAATAATTCGTCCAAGTAAATAATCTCAAAAAGTGGGAGGATATAAAGTACCAGCTTTTTGCACAAATAATGCATGCCTTCCACATTTGTTCGTCAACCATTCCCTCCCCCAGTGTAAGCCATAGCACGCTTATGAAAATACCTCACCATGGGAGGGAGCAGTTGGCAAACAAATGTACAAGGCACACCTTATTTGTGTAAAAATATGATATTTTGGAAGATTAATTTGATTACCAGAGATCGTTCTAAGAACATTTAGGAAAATTCTCCCTATATCCTGTGGAACAATTTCATGAAATATGCTATTGAGACACTTATTTTCTTATACTCACTAATAGAAATACATACTCCATATGGCATACCTCTTCCTCTTGTAGGGTGTTTTCTTCAGGAATACATTTATCCAAATTAATTTCAAACTTTACCCCTCTCTAGAAGAAAGCAAGAACAAAAATCTTAGTTTAGCAATCCAATTACAATCCCTAAGTCAATTTTCTTTGACATTACAAATACTTAAAACCATTAATTTGATGTTGCAAAATAAGGCAATTCCATGAAATAGTAGGAAAAATGTCCTGTAGGTGGCCAAGATAAAAAGATGTAGACCCCAACCAGTGTTTCTATATGGAATCAAAAGTCACTGTTTATTACCTTAGCTTTATATTTCTGTTCTGGAATTTTACTTTCCTTTATATTCTGAAGACTAATATATCTCAAGTTTCTTTCAATATCCTGAAAGGTTACAGGAAATTAAAATTCTATTATTCAATGTTGATCAAACAATTACACTCTCTGGATGGAATCTGGTGACTGATTTCAGGGCAAAACATGCCTTTGTAAAAGAAGGTTAATGAGAACTCACTAAAAATTTGGGCACAATTTGAAGTATTAATGCATTTTGTGGAAATAGATAAAGACCACCCAAATGAGAACAAACGAAGGCTATTTACTCAGTTTTTTTTTTTTGGTATAGGCAGGAAGTCATTCACCTTCACTTTCATTTGGCAAAGACTCAGGCGCAGGAGTGGGAAAGCTTTATAGAGAAAAAAAGGGGAGGCTTCAGGGGTGCCCTGATTGGAGACTACTGGCCTGGGTAAGCTGGAGGCAGGCTGACTAGAACCGGGACCTCTTATGTGATTGGTTAGAGGGGCATATTTGGCTTTCTCTGGTTGGTCCTAAGTTGGAAGTGGGGACAAAAATGAAGGAAGCTGTCAGTTATTAAGTCCCAGCCATTTTGGGGCCCACTGCCACAAGGATTACTGTTTGGCTTCCTGCACTGGTAGGGAAACCCTAGTGGCATAGTGGTTAAGAGCTATGTCTGCTAACCAAAAGGTCAGCAGTTTGAATTCACCAGGCCCTCTCTGGAAACTCTATGGAGCAGTTCTACTCTGCCCTGTAGGGTGGCTATAAGTTGGAATCAACTTGATGGCAATGGGTTTGGTATTTTTAGTTTTGGACTGGTAGCTGCAGAGAGTGGTTTGACTTCCTGGGTTGGATGATGCAGATGGTGGGTCAGAGTTCTAAGTTTCCATATGATCTGGTATTGTTCATTTGTTCATCTGGTCTCTCAATTTTAGCACTGACATTTCGATGGCTAAAATTCTATGATGTGGCGATGCCAGTCCAAGCCAATCCAACCCAACCCAATTTGAGCATACAATTTTGACTAGAGGATCCTGCCGTTAAGAGGCTTATGATCTTAATCAGGAAAATCTGAAAAGCACACAGCTTTATAAAGAAGATGGCTCTAAAAATAAAAAGGCAACCTCATAGAGGAAAGGAAGAAAGTAGTAGAAGTGGAGGTCAAGACTTTCAAAGGAACAATGGGTAGGTCAGCTCTAAGTGCTGGAGTTCCCCAGAGTCAGTCCTAGGCCCCTTTTTCCTTTCTGGCTTCAATGTATGCGATCACATCAATTCCTGTGGATTGAAATGCCGTCTCATCGCAGGCAATGACTCCGAAACGTGGATCTTCAGGTCTGACCTTTTCTCTACTCTGAGCTTCAGACTCACATAGCCAACTGCAACTTAACATCATCTTCACTTTAATATTCATTCCACAAATCCATATGGAGGCCCACTATGTGACAGACACTGTCCTGAGCCCTGGGCTGGTGAGTGAACATACCGGAAAAGGCCCCTGCCTTTTTGCTGAGGTGATTAATGTATCAACAACATAATGATGTCATTTCAGACAGTGTTAGGTGCTACAGTGGAAATAAATAGGGTAACAGGATTGAAGATGGGGAAGCGGTGAGGGTGACACAGGAAAGCTTATTGGCATTTGATCTGAGTCCCGGAATGACACTGGCCTTGTAACATGAAGTCCTGGGGAAAGCCTGTTCAAGGCAGGGGGACCGCAGGTCCAAAGATCCTGAAGCAGGTATGCAATCTCTCGGACCTTCTATAACTCAACGCGTCCAAACAAAGCTCTTGATTGCCCCACCCCTCACAGGCTTGCTCCCTGATCTTCCCCAGCTTAATTAACAGCACTGTCACCCCTTGCAATCCTGAGTTTATGAGATTCCATGATTCCTTGGCCTCCATATCCAATCCCTCAGTCAGTCCTATCACATCGCTTTGCAAAGTTTATATATATACATATGAAAATTATATATATCATTTTACTTTACTTTTCTCCATTTTACTTTCAGTCTCCATCATCTCTCCTGTACGTTACTACAACAACTTCTTGCCAGACTCTCTTGTCCCTTTCACTCTGCTCTCCTTACAGCAACAAAAGTGATCCTATGAAAATGTAAATCACATTGCAGCTCTCCTCCCTCCCTGGAAAAGCACCCTTTAATGATTTCTCATCATGCTTAGAAAAAAATTCCAAGCATCTTACATAGCCTAAAAAGCCCTATACAATCTGGTCTCTTTCCAACCCCATCTTTTACTACTAAAACCTTTCATTTCCTACATTTCAGCTATGCTAGTTTTCCTTTAATTCCTGGAACATTCTAAGCTCTCTTCCACCTCAGAACCTTTGTATTTGTTGTTCCCTTTATAATGCCTGGAATTCTCCTCTCCCCAACTCTTCAAATGGCTCGCTTCTCTTTACCTCCTTTGGGCCTTAGCTTAAATGTTGTTTCAGAGAGGATTTACAGAACCATTCTAAAGTTATTCCACATCTCAGCTCTTTGTTTTCTTCTTAAGAAAGCTTGCAACTATTTTATTCATTGGGTTTTGTATGTCTTCACCACTAGAGTGGGGACTCTGTGAGTACAGAGCTCTTGCCTATTTGTTTACTGCTGTGTTCCCAGTGCCAAGCAAAATTCCTAACACATACACTAAGTCCTTGTTATTGAATGAATAAACAAAGGTGGCAGATCAATGGCCTGAAAGTGGCAATAGGAAGGAGGGAAGGAAGGCAGGAAAGGAGTGAGTGATTGAGGACTTATACTTTCAGATTCTCCTCCACGATAACCCTGGAGTCGGGGCAATGGAAGCGGGCTTCATGGATCTGAAGAAAGTCACAGGCAATTTGAGGAGGGGGAAGAAAAGCTTCAGGACTCCTATTTCTAATGACAGAATGGAATTCCCAAGAGCCCAGATGGAAGGATTCAGTATCGTGGAAGAAAGAGATAGAGTTAAACTGGGAAGTGGTAAAGTTCATCAAGAATTCGGAGAATACAGAGGAAGTAATAAGGAGAGGAGAGATTTAGATTTAGGGCAGGTAATTTCTGCTTATCACAGATGATACCAGGCATTAGAGAAACAGGACATTGAGAAATAGGCTGAAAGGATGGAGCAGCAATAAGGGACAAGGATAATTTGGTCAATGGAGAAGATTGTGGAATAAATTTCAGATAGAATGTTGGCCTGACTCAAAAAAAAACTTATTGCTGTCGAGTCGATTCCGACTCATAGTGACCCTATAGGACAGAGTAGAACTGCCCCATAGAGTTTCCAAGGAGCGCCTGGTGGATTTGAACTGCCAACCTTTAGGTTAGCAGCCATAGCACTTAACCACTACTCCACCAGGGTTTCCATTGGCCTGACAGACTTCTGTAAAATTCCCTTTCCACGTGGCCTGATGAGACTGTTCGCCCATTTCACAGCTTCTGGTCAGTATCCCGCCATCTTGAACCAGGTTCCTGCAATGACTGCGTTTAATTTACTCAACAAAGAGTAAGAAGCACAATTACCATATTTCACCAAATCTAAGATGCCATTCTCATTTTCTAGAAATATTAAGATGTGAAGATTGAGGAAATATGGCACGTGCCCAGAACTGCCTAGGTGCTAAAGATCTAAATGGAGCAGGATAGGAGACAGATAAAGAAGGGGCACACAAACTTCTAGTTCTAGCCAAGGCAGAATATTAATAACAATCAAAGAACAGGATCAAATATATTAAACCATGATTTTCAGTACACTAGACATCAGGCAATAAAGGACAGTGATCTCTGAGTAACAAAAAACAAATGAGGTGATCCCTATAATTGCCCCAGCTTACTATCTTGAGAGAGTCTGCAGGCCATGGAGTAGGGATACGGAACCCAGGCAGAGCCTGGCAGACTCCCCAAGTTTCTAGGCCAAAGCCGGGAGCCTGGGGATACCAAGGGAGCTAGAGTTCAAAGGACAGAGTCCCAAACAGGGAAGAGCTGCACAGAGAACCATGGGCATCCACAGGGTCTCCTCGAGTTCTCAGTAGAAATACTCATCAGGAAACTATCTAAGACCAGGGTGGAAAGCCACCCAAGAGAATTAAAAAGAAAGGTACTTGGCACACTGGATGAGAATAGTGACTGTTCCCACAACCAGACTAAAACACCTCATAATTCATATTTATAATAGAGCATCAGTGGCTGTGGGACAATTTCAAGCAATCTGATATAGCTGCAGCTTGAGTCCCTGAAGGAAAAAGAAGACAGAGAGGAGGTTACAGAAAAAGTATTTGAAGAAATAATGGCCAAAAAATTTTTTAGTTTGATAAAAACCAAAAGCCTACAGATTCAAGAATCCCATGAATGCCAAACTCAGGAAACATGAAGAAAACTACACTAAAAGTCCATCATAATCAAATTTCTCAAAATCAATAATGAAGAGAAAATTTTCAAAGCAGCTGGAAAAATAACATACTATAAAGAAACAAAGATAAGGATGAAATCTTATTTCTTGTCAGAAATGATACAAGCAAGAAGACAGTGGAGGAACATCTTTACAGTAAGAAGGGGGAAAAAAAAACTAACAACCTAGAACTCTATGCTGAGAAAAATATCTTTCAAAAATGAAGGCAAAATAAAAAAATTTTCAGGCATAAAAAAGCTGAAAGAATTCACGCCTTAGTTATCTAGTGCTGCTATCACCAAAATACCACAAGTGGATGGCTTTAACAAACAAATTTATTTTCTTACAGTTTAGGAGGCTAGAAGCCCAAATTCAGGACACCAGCCCTAGGGGAAGGTTCTCCCTCTCTGTCAGCTCTGGGGGAAGGTCCCCCTGTCTCATCAGCTTCTGTTTTCTGGTTCCTTTGGTTAGCAGCCATAACTCTTAACCACTATACCACCAGGGTTTCCTTGTTTTTTGGTTTTGGTTTTGGAGGTCTTTATATGGCTTGTCATATATCATCAATCTTCCTTCTCCGCTTCTTTCGTTTGCTTGTTTAATCTCTTGCATCTCAAGAGACTGATTTAAGACATACCCTACATAAACCCTGTCTCATTAACACAACAAAGACAGCCTATTCCCAACCACACTCTTAACCACTGTGCCACCAGGGCTCAAAACCACAGGCACAGAGGTTAGGATTTACAACACATATTTTGGGGGAATATAATTCAATCTATAACGATTCATGACCAGGAGATCTGCACTACAAGAAATGTAAAAAGAAGTCTTTCAGGCAGTAGAAAAATTATTTTAAAGAAGTAAAATGATATATACACACACACACATAGCCATATGTATATATCCACACACCTATATAGCAATACTGATCTACACAAAGGAATGAAGAGTACCAGAAATGGTAATTATGTGAGTATATAAAAAGATTTTTAAATTTTTATTTAACTAATTAAAGTTAAATTTTAACTTACTGTTTAAAATAAAAATAACAATGTAGTATTGCTATAACCTGGCTAAAGCATTTGAGAAAGAAATGTGTGTAAAATTTGATCTGTTTTTTTCATTGAATTTTACTATGATCCTACTAGTATCTTTGAATGACAATTTTACAATATCTTCAGGATAACCCAACTTCTACTTCTGTAGACCAAACTCTAATGGTAAATATAATTTAAAATATAAGGAATTACACTTATTATGATTCTCCATTTATAAAAATAGTCCCCATGAGACCAGAAGAACTAGATGGTGCCTGGCTACAACCAGTGACTGCCCTGACAGGGAACACGACAGAGAACCCCTGAGGGAGCAGGAGAGCAGTGGGATGCAGACCTCAAATTCTCATAAAAAGGCCAGACTTAATCGTCTAACTGAGACTGGAAGGACCCCGGAAGTCATGGTCCCCAGGCCTTCTGCTAGGGAACCATTCCCAAAGCCAAGTCTTCAGACAGGGATTGGAATGAACTACGGGATAGAAAATGATACTGGTGAAGAGTAAGCTTCTTGGATCAAGTAGACACACGAGACTATGTGGGCAGCTCCTGTCTGAAGAGGAAATGAGAGGGCAGAGGGGATCAGAAGCTGGCCGAATAGACACGAAAATAGTGAGTGGAGGGAAGGAGTGTGCTGTCTCATTAGAGGGAGAGAAACTAGGAGTATATAGCAAGGTGTATATAAGTGTTTGTATGAGAGACTGACTTGGTTTGTAAACTTTCACTTAAGGTACAATAAAAAAAAAAAGTGGTCCTCAGGACTAGGCAAATCATTGAAAATCTTCTTAATAAGCAAAAATAAAAGCATATTGGGATTTTTTTCTGCATAATATCAATATAATTAATTAAAAGACAAACAATTCAGTCATAGGAGCATTGTTTATGAGGTCACTTCACAGGTCGAATAAGTCTGAGAATTGGTTGGAATCAACTGAATCACTTAGCATTATGAGCCTATAGTATTTTCTCATAAGGGAAAAAAGTCTCTTGAGGTCCATTTGCTATTTCAGCTCTGCCTGTCCCTACCCCCACTTCCAAAAATGTAAGGTTGAAATGAAAGAGAAGTTTATCATCAGACTTCATGACAAATGTGTCTGAAACACTGACTCAAACACCACCCAGGAAGCTATGCAAAAGAGAGGCAGTTCTCAAAATTGGCTGTACACTGGAATCACTTAGGGAGCTTCTGAAAACGGGATGCCTAGGCTCCAGCTCAGGCCAGTTGGGTGGAACCTAGGGAAACAAGTTTTTTAAAAGTTCCCCACATGAGTCAACTGCACAGTGAGGGTTAAGAACTACTGAGCTAGAGCAAACTCAATGGGAAACTATACATAAACATCTAACAATAACCGTCGCTACCTGCACAGGTGATTGTTCCTCAGGTGCTTCTTGGTGAACGTGCAAGTTATTTTTCTTCACCAAATAGGTTTTATGATTTATTTTTGAGTCTTCCTTTAAAAGAAATTATACACAGTCAACAAGTGTGGCTCTGAATCACTTCTAAAGGCTACTTTATGAACTTTGGCCAGGGTTTGAATGGGTTCTAGTGAGGAAGTGCCTTCCTCTTCCTCCTGCTATCCATGGGAGTGGATAGATGGAGCTCTGTTCTATGCCTCCTCTTCCCTATGGCTGCCATTGATATTCCCCAAATACTTTTTTCATAGTCTCTCTAGAAATGTCTGCTGTTCATCTTTCCTAGACTCAGGCTCCCTACTACAAAAAAATAAACAAAAACCAAACCAGTTGCCATAGAGTCAATTCTGACTCATGGCACACCCATGTGTTTCACAGTGGAACTGAATTCCATAGGGTTTTCAATGGCTATGATCTTTTGAAAGTATATTGCCAGGCCTTCCTTTTGAGGCACATTTTGGTGGGTTCAAACCACCAAACTTTCAGAGTGCTTAAGCATTTGCACCCCCAGAGACCTGCTTTAAATTCAAGGGTGATGATGGCACCAGGCTCCTCCATTAACCAAGACTGTGCTCTGCAGAGAACCACCTCCAACCTGTTCCCTCCTAGCATATCCAGTCCTCTCTCTGAACCTTTGCGTGGACTCCCTTCTCTCAGAATGCCCTCCTCCTTCTCTCCCTCCCTATATCTCTCTAAAGTCTACTCTTCTTTTCAGACCTAGTTAGTCACATCTCCCTTCTTCGATAAAATAACTGCTGTTCATCCTACTCACCTTTATTTCTTACACACTTACAGGGCTTAATTATATTCAGTCTTACTCTATTATTGCTTCATAAGTGTGTGTCTCACCTCTCCAACAATTTACTGGTAGAACCGCATATGTTGGAAAGAGCAGATGTTTTAGAGTCAGATAGAAACATATTTAAATATTTGATATGCATCTAATATCTAAGTGTCTTTGAATGAGTTACTTCTCCATTAAGGGGAGTAAATGAGAAAAAGTATGTGAAAGCCCTAGTTCAGAGTCTGGCACAGACAAGTGAATTGCACCATAAATGCTTATTTAACTTGTATTAATTCATTATATGTGCTTGGGGTCGGGGGGGAGCAAAAAGAGAAGTACCAATCCCAGCAGTGTGGGCGGTTCTGCTCCATGAGTGTCGAGCCTAGGTACATGTGAGATGTCTCATAGGATGAGCATTCCAGGCTTCTGAGGGTGTTTCTAGTGTTAAATATTCATGTATTTTTCAAAGAACATGGTCCCTAAATACAGACCAGTCATTTCATCTGGAGATTGACTGAAAAAACAGCAATCTGCTCCAGCTCTAGATCTTCCTGCCTGATGGAAGGGTAAGTTTCCAGTGTGGGGACTTTCTAAGGGATTTTCAGGAACCATCTCAACTGCACTCAAATTTTGCCTTATATACTGACTTTATAACCTGACCCCATGCATATGAGACAACCCCATTATAAATGGAATTCAATAAATGTAGTCATTTTTTTTTTTTCCCTCCCTTAAGCATGAACTTACATTAGACTCATTTTGGACTTCCTACATCTAACTCAGTTCTGGGCATAAAGCAGCTGCTCAGTAAATACATACAGACTGACTCATGAGGGAGATAAAAAAACAAGTATTTTTAAATCCTAGCCATCCCTAACTGAAAATCTCAGATATTCTCATTATTTTATGTAGTTTTAAGTAAATCATAACACAGTGGAGCTTCAATTAGGTCTGACTGCTTTCCTATTAAAAAAGTTTGCATGACTATCTCTATGATAAAACTGGATCATTTCTAGGGAAAGATAATGCCTTAATACTTGTTCAATTTAGTTATTTCTAAATTGATAGAATAATGGTTAATTTAGGAGAATGAATTTGCTTACCTCCCGTTCTCTGCCCATCTTCTTTCTAATTTCCTTCATGTCACTGTGGTACTGCTGGCGGATTTCCTCTAACTGCTTCCAATATTCCTGGAAAGCAAATCCAATCCAAAATTTTTAAATGTCTGTGAACAATTTAAGAAAAAAAATCTCTCTGCATTCTACAATTTAAAAAATATGTGATATAGAATAAGACAAAAACCTGTTGCCGCCAAGGATACAATCTTAACGTTCCGGCTGTGGTACTCTTCACTGTGTGTGACACAGTGGTTTGGGGTGACCTCACTTTTATATATAATGCCAAATACGTTAATGATGTAAGCTGACTCTGTATGTCTCACTTTAATATGTAACCCAAATACATTAATGAAGTACAGTTACTTTACATTCCCCACTTTCATATATAATCCCAGATATGCTAATGATGTACAGTTATTTATCGATCCAAGGTAAAAAGCCGTATGAACTTAGCTATGTAGCATTCTCTCAGAAGTTGAAATACATATCTCTGTATGTCCCAAACACCTAGCATCGTGCTTTCCATACTGAGAGTGTCCGACAAGTATTTGTACAACAGGACTCTCTCGGGTGCATTGCAGAAAATAAAAGTAACACCCTATTAAAGAACAAAAGACAATGATACAAGCACAATGATATCCCTGGAATTAGACTGTTTTTAACCTGTTCTTTCATTTTGTTTCTCCTGAGCTGCAGTTCCTGGAACCTAGGCTCTTCTCCATTCCTTCTTAGCTCTCCTCTCTGGTTGTGATTTGGCTCAGCAGAAGATGGACGAAGACCCTATTTATTGAGCAAAAAAATTTATAACATACTTTCATTTTGGAAACATTTTCTTCTGGTTTGACCTTGACCTTTTCCAATGAACATGAATTATATCACTAAACAAACTCATGATTGGGGAGTTTCTTATGGGGTGTAGTATAAAAAAAGTATAGTTTCCTTAAAATAAGTATGGAACACTTAAAAATTAAAGAAAATTTATAAAGCCATTTATGTTACTTATTCTTAGCAATCAGTATTTTTTTTTTTTTTTTTTGTGATCTCATCCTATGCATCTCTTTTTATGCTGGTCCTGATTTGTATCCTTTATAATAAAACCCTAATCATAAGTATAGTGCTTTCCTGAGCTCTGTGAGTTGTTCTAACAAATTATTTAGCAATCAATATTTTATGCTACCATTTGAGATATCTAGATTCATTTTCTGAATTAGTAAATTGTAATTGTGAAATTAAAGCTCCGTAAAGGTTTAGCAAACCCGGGAGCATAATATGGTAGGAAAAGAGAACTAGAGATTTCAAGCAGTTCAAAATAAGAGTGACATAAACAGGATGTTCTTATGGATTGTATTGTGTCCCTCAAAAACTGAGTGTCAGCTTGGATAGGCCATGATTCCCAATGTTGTGTGGTTGTCCACCATTTTGTGATCTGATGTGATTATCCTATGTGTTGTAAATTCTAACTTCTATGATGTTAATGAGGCAGGGTTAGAGGCATTCATGCTAATGAGGCAGGACTCAATCTACAGGATTATGTTGTATCCTGAGTCAATCTCTTTTGAGATATAAAAAAGAGAGATGAGCAGAGAGGAGAGGGACCTCCTACTACCAAGAATGAAGAACTAAGAAGGGAGTACAAAACATCCTTTGTACCCGAAGTCCCTACATGGAGAAACTCCTAGACCTAGGGAAGACTATACCCAAAAGCATATTAAGAGGATTATACACCATAACCAACTGGGATTTATCCCAAGAATGCAACTATGGTTCGACAGAAGAAAATCAATCAACATAATACACCACATTAATAGAACAAAGGAAAAGAACCATGTGATCATCTCAACTGATGCAGAAAAGGCATTTGACAAATTCCAATGCCCTATCATGATAAAAAAACACTCAACACTCTAGGAATAGAAGGGAAATTCCTCAAGATGAAAAAGGACATTTAAGAAAAATCCACAGCTAACATCAAACTCAATGGAGAAAAATCAACAGCTTTCTGTCTAAGGTCAGGAACAAGAAAAGGATGCCCACTTCCACCCCTGCTACTCAACACTGTACTGGAAGTTGTAGCCAGAGCAATTAGGCAAGAAAAAGAAATAAAAGGTATCCAAATCAGGAAGGAAGAAGTAAAACTATTCCTATTTGAAGATGACATAATCCCAAATATAGAAAACCCCCCAAAATGCACAAAAAAGCTACTAGAACTAATAAACAAATTCAGTAAGCTTGCAGGATACAAGATAAACACACAAAAAGCCAGTTGTGTTCCTAGACACCAGCAGTGAACCATCTGAAAAGGAAAATTTTTAAATAATCTCATTTGAAATAGCATCAAAATGAATAAACTACGTGAGTAAATTTAACCAGGGAGGTGAAAGACTTGCACACTGAAAATTATAAAACATTCTTGAGAGAAATTAAAGAAAACTTAAATGTTTAAACATGTATATTCATGGATTAGAAGACTTAATATTGTTAAGATGTCAATACTACCTAAAGTGATCTATAGATTCAACACAAACCCCATCAAAATTCCAAAAGCCTTCTTTGCAGAAATGGAAAAGCCAATCCTCAAATTTTTTATGAAATTGCAAGGGGCCCTGAATAGCTAAAACTATCTTCAAAAAGAATAAGAAAATAGAAGGACTCAAACTTTCAATGTCAAAATGTACTATAAGATTGGAATAGAAGATGGCAGCTTAGACAGACACACCATAACGTTCCTCTACAACAAAAATTCAAGAAACCAAATGAAATGGATACAGATGACAACCTTGGAACCCTGAGCATCAAACAAAAGGCTGAAGAATTAGACCAAGCACCAAGTGGAAGGAGAGACTGAATGAAAACGGCAGATGTGGGGATTTATAGGTCATCAGTGCCCTGCCAGCCAGCCTTGTGCAGTGTGGCCATCTTGAGATAAAGCAAGCAGCATTCCTGGGTGAGGAGCACAGGAAGGCAACTCCACGGAATTTACAACAGGAGACAGTAAGACTGTGGAACAAACCTGGAATGAAACTAGGTGAGCAGAACACTAGCCAGATCTAAAAAGGGAAAAAGTACAGGAAGGAGGATGAGAGCTCCAATGATCCTGGAGACCAAAGAGAAGGGAAAATGCCAGGAACTAGGGACGGGACTACTCATTAGTGGCACTGCCTGACCATTTGGACAGGACATGCTTGCTGAATAGTAAAACCACAGAGTAACAAATAGAGGTAGGTCCCCCACCCAGATAGCCTCTGTGGAGCACTCCCCCACATTTGATCAGGCCATGCCCTGATTGCCTAGTGTGACCCAGCAACAGCACCCCTGCACCCACGCCCAGTGACAGGCAAGTATACTCCCCACCCATTGACAGTCAGGCATACTCACTGCGCCCCCGCCTGGCAAATGGCAGCGCTACCCCACACCACCCATGCCGTCCGACTATAGACTAGCAGGCGTACTTACTGCACCTGCCATCCAGCAACTGGAAGGTGTGCTCCCCTACCCCAGCCCAGTGACAGGCAAACATACCCCTTCCCAGAAACACCCACCCCACCCACCATGCAGAGACCAGCAGGCATGATCTCCCCACACCCACACAGTGACCAGAAACACACCCCGCACCACCACTCAGCAACCAGCAGGTGTGCCACCATGCTCCAGCCCAGTGACTAGAAGCTGCGCCCCCTGTGCACCCTTCCAATGACCACACAGCATGGCCTGGCAGGCACACCCCCTTACCAGGGACCAACTGGTGCATATTGGCAGGAATCCACCTGCACTCCTGCCCAATGATGACCAGGTGGTCTCTGTGCCCTCATCCAACAACTGCCCAGCTAGGACAATACCCATCCCACACTCAGTCAGTTTCTGCAGGCTGACTATACATGCACTGAGACCCACTGATTTCTCCCCACCTACAGAGATGCTAATTCATGTGTGCACAGAGGGCCTACCCCCTCCATTGGGTAGCACTGCCTCCCTGTGGCAATGAACATGACCTGCCCTGCTTTCCAGCTGACACGCTAACTGCTAACACCAACACGGAAGGAGAACGCTGTCCCACAAAAGCTGTGGAAGGACCTTGACCACACAACACTTGCCACACCACATCGGGGAAGAGATCCGCTCTCGTACTTCCACTCAATCCTGTAAGGAAAGACATACATGCATAATGACAGACGATTCACATGTATGTACAACCCACCACATCCACTAGTGAGAGGAAATCACACCCACCAAACAACACCACCAAAGTCACACATAGATCAGTACCACAAACACAACAATTAAAATAATACAAAGGAAGAAAGACATTCTAATGACAAAGAAACAAATCTCATGGCATATCAAAACAAAACAACACAAAAAAATTAGGGTAACCAAACAATGAATTAAGAAATACATAAATAAATAAGTAACACTTTAATGCCTCTGAGACAGCAGTCAGTGACGAATCATATAAAGAAACGGGGTAAGATGGCTCAAGCAAGTGAGCAAAATAAAGAGAAGGAAAACCTTCCTGAGGAAGAACTGATAATAGAACTATCTGACCAGGAATTCAAAAGGCTAATATTTAGTCTCCTCAAAGAGATCAAGAAAAACGCAGAAAAAAACCTAGAAGAATTCTGGAAAACAATACAAGAACAAAATGACAAACTCAGTATACAAACAGAAACCACATAAAAACAACAACTAGAAATTCAGAAGCTTAACAAAATATCAGGAATAAACAACTCAATGGAAGGACACAGTAGAACTGAATCAATGGAAGGAAGAATCAGTGAAATGGAGGATAAATCCCTTGATACTAATTTGTTTGAGGTACAATCAGAAAAAAGACTGAAAAAAAAAATAAGGAAAGCTTAAGGGTTATGTGGGACAATACCAAATGAAATAATTTACACATACTAAGAAGATTTCATCCAAGAAGCTCAAAGAACCCCTACAGTATAGACCCCAAAAGAAATTCACCAAGGCTTATCAGAATCAAACTTTTCCAAACCGCAGACAAACGATTTTTGAGAACAGGTCATGTAAAGCGAAATTTCACTTACAAAGGAGCATCAATAAGACTAACACTGACTTCTTGTCAGAAACCATGTAGGCAAGAAGGCAATGGGATGACATATACAAGAAGGCAATGGGATGAAAAAAAAAATTGCCAACCAAGAATCATATATCCAGGAAAAATGTCTTCCAAAAGTGAGGGTGAAATAGGACTTTTTCAGATAAGCAGAAATTAAAGGAATTTGTAACCACCAGACCAGCCCTGCAAGAAACAGTAAATGGAGTCCTTCAGACAGAGAAACAACGATACCACCAGATACCAAGCCACATAAAGGCTTCACAAAAGTAAAATAAAGATGCAGAATTGGTAACAGGGAGCTAGCACTATTAAGTTGTAAACCAAAACCTCAAAATAAAAGGAGGAATAAATGGTGTAGTTATAGAACTCCCACATGGAGAGGAAGACAAGGCTATTTCAAGATATAACACACTGTTTTAAATATAGGAGGACAAAGGTAAACTTGAGGGTAACCACGAAGAAAACTAATAAATCTAGCCAAGCCAGTAAAATGACTCCCCAAAATAAAGAAGAACATTTTAAAAAAAGACTCAATAAACATAAAACAACAATAACAAATGACAGGAAAAGAAAATCCACAATACAAAAAGAACTAAGCACAGAAAATTAAGAACAAAGAAACCATTAACAGCACAAAAAATATAAAAAAATGGCAGCAGTGAATTCATACCTATCGATAATCACACTGATTGTAAATGAATTAAAAGCATCAGTCAAGAGGCAGAGAGTGGAAGAATGAATTAAAAAACATGCTCCATCAATATGTCATCTACAAGAAATACATCTTAGACACAAAGACATAAATAGGTTAAAATTCAGAGGATGGAAAAAATTTACTAAACAAAGAATAACCAAAAGAGAGCAAGAATGGCAACATTAATTTCTGACAAAACAGGCTTTAAGTCAAAATCCATTATAAGAAACAAACAAGGGCATTATATAATGATTAAAGGGTCAATTCACCAAGAAGACATAACAATAATAAATATTTATATACCTAATACCAGAGGTCCAAAATTTATTTTTAAAAACTAACAATTAAAAAGAAATAGTTCTACAACTGTAGTAGGAGACTTTAGCACACCACTTCCAATGATAGAGAGAACAACTAGAAAGAAAATTAACACAGATACAGAAGATCTAAATAACACTATTAATCAACTCAACCTCACAGACATATATATATAGCACATACCACCCAACAGCAGCACAATACACGTTCTTCTCCAAAGCACATGAAACATTCTCTAGAATAAACCATATTTTAGGCCACAAAGCAAGCCCCCAAAATTTTGAAAGATCAAAATTATACAGAACATCTTTTCTGATCATAACGGTATAGAACTACAAATCAGTAACAGGAAGAACAAGGAAAATAAATAAATGCACAGAATCTAAATAACACATCACTAAAAAAAATTATTGGGTCATAGAGGAAATAAAAAAGTGAAATTAAAAAAAATACTTAGAATTAAATGAGAATGAAAACTCAACATACCAAAACCTTTGGGGCACAGCAAAAGCAGTGCTCAGAGGAAAATTTATAGCAATAAATGAATATATTAAAAAAGAAGGCCCCAAATCAATAACTTAACCTGAGAACTTGAACAAATAGAAAAGGAAGAGCAAAAGAAGACCAAAGCTACTAGAAGAAAGGAAATAATAAAGATCAGAGCAGAAATAAATGAAATAGAAAACAGAAAAAACAATAGGAAGAATCAATAAGACTAAAATTTGGTTTTTTGAAAGGGTCAACAAAATTGATAAATCACTGGCTAAATTGACAAAGGAAAAAAATTAGAAGATGCAAATAACCAAAATAAGAAATGTAATTGGTGACATTATGACAGATTCAACTGAGATAAAGAGAATAATAACAGAATATTAAGAAAAACTGTACTCCCAACAATTAAAAAACCTAGGAAAATTTTCTAGAAACACACTGCCTACAGAAACTGACACAAATAGAAGTAGAAAATCCAAACATACCAATAACAAAAAAGAAAATGAATATGTCATCAAAAAACTCCCAAGAAAAAAAAGCCCCAGTCCAAATGGCTTCACTGGGGAATTCTACCAAACATTCAGAGAAGAGTTGATACCAATTCTACTAGAACTCTTCCAGAACATGGAAAAGGAAAGAATATTCCCTAATTCCTTCTACGAAGCCAGCATAACCCTGATACCAAAGCCAGGTAAAGACATCACACACACACACATACACACACACAAAAGGAAGAAAACCAATATCCCCCATGAATATAGATACAAAAATTCTCAACAAAATTCTAGCCAACAGAAATCAACAGAATGTCAAAAAAAAAAAAAAAAAAATCATGATCGGGTATTATTCATGCCAGGAAAGCAAGGGTGATATAACATTAGAAAATTAATCCATGTAATTCACCACATAAATAAAACAAAGGAAAAGAAACACTTGATCATCTCAATCGATGCAGGAAAGGCATTTGATAAAATCCAACACCATTTCCTGACAAAAATTCTTAGGAAAATAGGAATAGAAGCGAAATTCCTCTACATAATTAAGTGCATATGTGCACAATCAACAGCCAACATTATTCTCAATGGAGAAAATTGAGAGCCTCCCTCCTGACAACGGGAATGAGGTAAGTATGACAATTATCACAATTCTTATTCATTATTACACTGGAAGTCCTAGCCAGAGCAATAAGGCAAGGAAAAAAAGGTATCAAAATTGGTTGGAGAGGGATGCTTGTGAAGAGTGAGCTTCTTGGATCAGACAGACACTTGAGACTATGTTGGCATCTCCTGCCTGGAGGGGAGATGAGAGGGTGGAGGGGGTTAGAAGCTGATGAAATGGACACAAAAAGAGAGAGTAGAGAGAGAGAGCGAGCTGTCTCATTAGGGGGAGAGTATTTGGGAGTACGTAGCAAGGTGTGTATAGGTTTTTGCGTGAGGGACTGACTTGATTTGTAAACTTTCACTTAAAGCACGATAAAAATAAAAAATGAAAGGTTTACTTACAGCTCTGGAAAAAAAAAAAAAAAGGTATCCGAATTGGAAAGGAAGAGGTAAAACTACCCCTATTCAGAGAAGACATTATCCCATACATTGAAAATCCCGAAGATTCCACAAGAAAGTTACTGGATCTAATAGAAGGATTCAGCAAAGTGGCAGGGACAAAATCAACACACAAAAATCACTTGGGTTCCTTTACACTAACAAGAAGTCCAAAAAAGAAATCAAGAAAACAATACCACTTACAATAGCCCCTAAAAGGATAAAATACCTAGGAATAAACCTAACCAGGGATGTAAAAGACCTAGGCAATGAAAACTTTAAAACATTACTGCAAGAAACTAAAAGAGACCTAACATAAATGGAAGAAAATTTCATGTTCATGGATTGGAAGACTTTACATTGTGAAAATGTCAATACTACACAAAGTAATCTATAGCTATAATGCAATCTCAATCAAAATCCAACATTCTTCACTGAAATAGGAAAACTAATCACCAACTTTATATGGAAAGGAAAGGGGCCCCGAATAGCCAAAGCACTATTGAAGAAGAGCGAAGTTGGAGGCTTCACACTTCCTGATCTAAAAACATACTATACACCACAGTAATCAAAACAGCCTGCTACTGGTTCAGTGACAGACACATAGAATAGAACTAAGAACTCAGAATTAAATCCATCCATCTATGGGCAGCTGATTTTAGACAAGGGGTCAAAGTCCACTCAATGTGGAAGAAACAGTCTCTTCAACAAATAGTGCTGGAAAACCTAGATATTCATTTTCAGAAGATCCATATCTCAACGCTATACACAAAAACTAACTCAAAATGGATTAAAGACCTAAACGTTAAATCTAAAACCATAAACTTCCTGGAAGATAACATAGGGACAAAACTATGGCATCTATTTTTTTTTTTTTTCAGAAATAGACTATTAAACACAACTACAAATGTATGAAAAACAGAAGACAAATTAGACAACTGGGATCTCCTAAAAATTAAATACGCTCATCAAAAGACTTCATCAAAAAAGTAAAAGTCAACCAAAAGACTGGGAAAAAAAATCTTTGAGAGTGACATATCTGATAAGGGTCTAATCTCTAAAATACATAGAAAACTTCAGCTACTCAACAACAAAAAGACAAATAATCCAATCAAAAGATGGGCAAAGGACACAAAAAACACTTCACTAAAGAAGACATTCGGTCAGCCAACAAACACATGAAAAGATGCTCCTGATCATTAGCCATTCCAAACCCCAAAACCCATTGCCGTCAAGTCGATTCCAACTCATAGCAACCCTACAGGACAGAGTAAAACTGCCCTATAGGGTGTCCAAGGAGTGGCTGGTGGATTTGAATTGCCGACCTTTAGATTAGCAGCTATAGCTCTTAACCACGGTGCCACCAGGGCTCCCCTTAGCCATTAGAGAGTTGCAAGTCAAAACTACAATGAGGAGGCAGGGCCAAGATGGCTGACTAGGTAGAAGCTACCTCGGATCCCTCTTGCAACAAAGACTCAGAAAAACAAGTGAATCGATCACATACATGACAATCTATGAACCGTGACCATCAAACACAGATCTAAAGAGTTGACCTGAGTGACAGAGACTGAGAAAGAGCAACCACAGGGAAGCAACGACTGTTTTCAGAGCCTGGAGCCAACGTCCCAGTCAGAAACCTTGGCGCTGGGCTTTGGACTGGGCGCAGGGGAGCTGAGCACGGCATCCTGAGACGGCGCAAACACGGGATACAGCCCCAGCCCCCAGAAATGAACTCGGGGGAAGCCCAGCCAGTGCACGCAGGCAGTGCAGCGACGCAGCTTACAGGAGGAGAAGTCACCAGGAGGCACTGACTGGTTTTGTAGCTTGGAGTGTGGCATCCCAGCCAGGGAACCTTGGCGCTGGGCTTTGGACTGGGAGCAGAGGAACTGACCACAGCTTCTGAGACAGCACAAGCACAGGACGCGGGCCTGACCCTCGGGGGCAATCTCGACCCCGCCAACGCACACAGGCTACACACCCCTCGGGAATCTCAGATAAAACAGTCATCACAAGCAAGATAAGTAACTTTGTCTATATTCCAGGGTGCTACTCTCTCCTATCTATCTGATCCCTCCCCTCCCCTTCCCAGGCGGCTTCATTAACATTGGAATTTCCTGAGCCAGAGAGTGAAGTGCTCTGCCATTTGTTTCTTGTTTTTTGGTTTATTTTTTGTCTTTTCCTAACCCATTCTCCTGGCCTGAGAGAAGCAGCTACAAAAAACCCAGAGACCAAAAATCCTTCCCTGACTGCCTGAAATTGGACTAAAAATACAGAACCAGCTCCAGCCAAGCATATGAGATCCACAGTCTTAGGCTTTCATCCCTACAGGGAACAAGGTGGCTATTAAAATGCAAAGGCAATTCTGATAGGGATCTGACTGTAATTGTTTT
Organism: Loxodonta africana; assembly: GCF_030014295.1. Taxonomy (NCBI): domain Eukaryota; kingdom Metazoa; phylum Chordata; class Mammalia; order Proboscidea; family Elephantidae; genus Loxodonta; species Loxodonta africana. Next base: position 74,452,117 of record NC_087358.1, read on the forward strand.
AGTGGATAACTGAAAAAACAAGTTTCACAGGTCTGATATCTGTACCTATTAAACAGAGCCCCCAATGACCCACAACGGGAAACTGAGGGCTGAAGCTCCCCCCAGACCACCTAGCCTCCTGCCATCTAAGATACAACTATTATTCCGTACTAGTCTGGAGTAAAAGAAAAAGAAGTAAACCAAAGACTCAAAGAAGAAACCAGTCTACAGGATTAACATTCCACATGAACCACCGCCTCATCTATCCCAAGACCAGAAGAACTAGATGGTGCCCAGCTACCACTACCAACTGTTCTGACTAGGGGCACAATAGACGGTCCTAGATTGAATGGGAGAAAAATGTAGGGCAAAACTCAAATTCCTAAAAAAGGCCTGACTTAATGGGTTGGTAGAGGCTAGAGGAACCCCCAAGACTATTGCCCTGAGATACCCTTTAAACTTGGAACTGAAGCTACTCCCAGAGGTCACCTTTCATCCAAACAACAGATTGGCTCATAAAATAAACAATATGACCTATGAGTACTACATTCCTTTAAATAATCATCTATACAAGACCAAACCGTCAATATTTACCCTAAAGTGAAGACGAGAACGTGGGGGGTGGGGGGGAGACAGGAAAACTAGATTAATGGAAATAGAACAACCAGAATGGAAATAATGAGAATGCTGACACATTGTAAAAAATGTAACCAATGTCACTGAACAATATGTATAGAAATTGTTAAATGGGAACCTAATTTGCTGTGTAAACTTTCACCAAAAACACAATAAAATATTCTCTTAAAAATGTATTATAAAGCTACAGTAGTCAAAACAGTGTGGTACTGGTATAATGATAGACATATAGACTAATGGAATAGAACTGAGACTCCAGATATAAACATCCGTGGTCAACTGATGTTTGACAAGGTGCCACATCCATTCAATGGAGAAAGAATAGTCTTCTCAATAAATTGTGCTGGGACAACTGGATGGCCACTTGCCAAAGAATGAAGTTGGACTCATAGCTTATACCATATATGAAAATTAACTCAAAATGGGTAGAAGATCTAAATATAAGACTAAAACCATAAAACTCTTAGAAGAAAACATGAGGTAATGTTTTGGGACCTGGTTTTTACCAACAGATTCTTAGCTATAACATGAGCAACAACAAAAAAAAATAGACAAAATAGACTTCACCAAAATTAAGAGCTTTTGTGTATGAAAGGATTTTCCCAAGAAGGTGAAGAGGCAACCTACAGACTGGGAGGAAATATTTAGTAACCATATATCTCATAAGGGTTCAATATCCAGACTATATAAGAAATTTATACAACTCAACCAAAAAGACGACCCAATTTAAAAAATGGGCAAAGAACTTAGACATTTCTACAAAGACATACAAATGACCAACAAGCACATGAAAATATGCTCTACTTCATTAGTGTCTTAGTTATCTAGCACTGCTATAACAGAAATACCACAAGTGGATGGCTTCAACAAACAAATTTATTCTCTCACAGTTTAGGAGGCTAGATGTCCGAATTCAGGGCGCCAGCTCAGAGGTCTGTTGGCTCTGGGGGAAGGTCCTCCTCATCAATCTTCCTCTTGTCTAGGAGCTTCTCAGTGTATGGACCCCGAGTTCAAATGACATGCTCCACTCCTGGCTCTTCCATTTGGTGGTAATGGGGTCTCTCTCCTCTCTGCTTGCTTCTCTCTTTTATATCTCAAAAGAGATTGACTCAAGATACAGTCTATATGGAAACTAACAGAAGAGTTCAGCAGAGTATCAGGATACAAGATAAACATACAAAAATCAGTTGGATTCCTCTCCATCAACAAAAAGAACATCGAAGAGAAAATCACCACATCAATGCCATTTCCAGTAGCCCCCAAGAAGAAAAAATACTTGGGAATAAATCTTACCAGAGATGCAAAAGACCTATACAAAGAAAACTACAAAACACTACTGGAAGAAACCAAAAGTGGAAAAACATACCTTAGTCATGGATAGGAAGACTCAGCATTGTAAAAAATGTCTAATCTTCCCAAAGCGATCTATAGATACTATGCAATTCTGATCCAAATTCCAACGACATTTTTTAATGAGATGGAGAAACAAATCACCAACTTCATATGGAAGGGAAAGAGGCCCCACATAAGTAAAGCATTACTGAAAAAGAACAAAGCGGGAGGCCTCACACTACCTGATTTTAGAAGCTATTATACTGTCACGGTAGTCAAAACAGCCTGGTACAGGTACAACAACAGATACATAGACTAATGGAACAGAATTGAGAAACTAGACATAAATCCATCCACATATGAGCAGTTGATATTTGACAAAGGCCCAAAACCTGTTAAATGGGGAAAAGACAGTCTCTTTAACAAATGGTGCTGGCATAACTGGATATCCATCTGCAAACAAATGAAACAAGACCCATACCTCACACCATGCACAAAAACTAACTCAGAATGGATCAAATACCTAAGTATAAAATCTAAAATGATAAAGGTCATAGAGGAAAAAATAGGGACAATGCTAGGATCCCTATTACATGGCATAAACAGTATACAAAACATTAATAACAATGCAAAAAACCAGAGGAGAAACTAGATAACTGGGAGCTCCTAAATATCAAACACTTGTGCTCATCCAAAGACTTCACCAAAAGAGTAAAAAGATTACCTACAGACTGGGAAAAAGTTTTTAGCTATGACATTTCCGATTAGTGTCTGATCTCTAAAATCAACATGACACTGCAAAAACTCAACAACAAAAAGACAAATAACCCAATTAAAAAATGGGCAAAGGATATGAACAGACACTTCAGTAAAGAAGACATTCAGGTAGCTAACAGATACATGAGGAAATACAATCGTTAGCCATTAGAGAAATGCAAATCAAAACTACAATGAGATTCCATCTCACTCCAACAAGGCTGGCATTAACCCAAAAAACACAAAATAATAAATGTTGGAGAGGCTGTGGAGAGATTGGAACACTTACACACTGCTGGTGGGAATGTAAAATGGTACAACAACTTGGAAATTGATTTGGAGCTTCCTTAAAAAGCTAGAAATAGAACTGCCATCCAATCTAGCAATCCCACTCCTTGGAATATACCCTAGAGAAATAAGAGCCTTTACACAAACAGACATATGCACACCCATGTTCATTGCAGCACTGTTTACAATAGCAAAAAGATAGAAGCAACCAAGGTGCCCATCAACAGGTGAATGGATAAATAAATTACGGTATATTCACACAATGGAATACTACGCATCAAAAAGAACAACAATGAATCCGTGAAACATTTTATAACATGGAGGACTCTGGAAGGCATTATGCTGAGTGAAATTAGTTAGTTGCAAAGGACAAATATTATATGAGACCACTACTATAAGATCTCAAAAAATAGTTTAAACAGAGAAGAAAATATTCTTTGATGGTTACGGGGGAGGGGGCGCAGGGAGGAAGGGAGAGGAGTATTCACTAATTGGATAGTAGACAAGAACTATTTTAGGTGAAGGGAAAGGCAACACACAGTATAGGCGAGGTCAGCACAACCGGACTAAACCAAAAGCAAAGCAGTTTCCTGAATAAACTGAACACTTCGAAGGCCAGCGTAGCAGGGGCGGGGGTCTGGGGACCATGGTTTCAGGGGACATCTAAGTCAATTGGCATAATAAAATCTATAAAGAAAACATTCTGCATCCCACTTTGGAGAGTGTCATCTGGGGTCTTAAATGCTGGCAAGCAGCCATCTAAGATGCATCAATTGGTCTCAACCTACCTGGATCAAAGGAGAATGAAAAACACCAAGGACACAAGGTAATTACAAGCCCAAGAGACAGAAAGGGCCACATGATCCAGAGACTACATCAGCCCGAGACCAGAAGAACTAGATGGTGCCCAGCTACAACCGATGACTGCCCTGACAGGGAACACAACAGAGAACCCCTGAGGGAACAGGAGAGCAGTGGGATGCAGACCCCAAATTCTCATAAAAAGACCAGACTTAATGGTGCTGCTGAGACTAGAAGGACCCTAGTGGTCATGGTCCGCAGACCTTCTGTTGGCCCAAGACAGGAACTCTGCAGACAGGAATTGGACTGGACTATGGGATAGAAAATGATACTGGTGAGGAGTGAGCTTCTTGGATCAAGCAGACACGTGAGACTATGTGGGCACCTCCTGTCTGGAGGAGGGATGAGAAAGCAGAGGGCGTCAGAAGCTGGCTGAATGGACATGAAATAGAGGGTGGAGAAAAGGGGTGTGCTGTCTCATTAGGGGGAGGGCAATTAGGAGTACATAGCAAGGTGTATACAAATTTTTGTATGAAAGACTGACTTGATTTGCAAACTTTCACATAAAGCACAATAAAAACAAACAAAAAAGGATACAACCTAATCCTATAGATTGTGTACTACCTCATTAATATACTGTCTCTAATCCTGCCTCATTAATATTATAGAGTTTAGGATTTACAACACACAGGAAAATTACATCAGATCATAAAATAGAGGACAATTACACAATACTGGGAATCATGGCCTAGCCAGGTTGATACATATTTTGGGAGGGCACAATTCAATCCACAACAATTAGTCATTATTTAAAAAAAAATTTTTTTTTTTAGTCATTATTAAAAAAAAAAATTTTTTTTTTTTAGGGAGATATAAATCAAAACCACAATAAGATACCACTTCACACCCACTAGAATGGTCATTATCAGAAAAACAGAAAATAACAAGTTTTGTTGAGGATGTGGAGAAATCAGAACACTGTTCCATTGTTGGTGGGTTGTAAAATAGTGCAGCCACTTTGGAAAACATTTTAGAGGTTTCTCAAAAAGTTAACCATAGAATTACCACATGACCCAGCAATTCCATTGGTAGGTATATACCCAAAAGAATTGAAAGCACGCACTCCTACGGACACTTGTACACCAACGTTCACTGCAGCATTATTACAAGAACTAAAAGATGGAAAGAGCCCTAGTGTCCACCAACAGGCAAATGGATAAACAAAATGCGCTACATACATACACTGGAATATTAGTCAATCGTAAAGAGAAAGGAAGTTCTGATACATGCTACATCATGGATGAACCCTGAAAACACTTTACTAAGTGAAATAAGTCAGCCATGAAAAAATAAATGCTGTATGATTCTACCTATATGACATATCTAGAACAGAAATGCAGAGAGATGAAAGTTTATCAGTGGTTACCAGGGGATGGGGCAGACACGAGTGGGAAGTTACTGCCTAAAGGGTACTGGGTTTCTGTTTGGGGTGATAAAATGTTTTTTGACACAGATAGTGGTGACAGGTGCCCAGCATGGTAGAAGTGATTAATAGCACTGAACTGTACACTTAAGACTGGTTGAAACTGCAAACTTAAAATATATATCTACCATAAAAAAAACCCCGGTTTTATTAAAAAAAAAAGTAGGGCGGAGGGAGAGAAATCTCTGACCATCCATATAGAATCAACTTCAAGAACCCAGGAATAGCTGTAAACAGAGAAACTATTAGGAAATTACTCACTGCGTCTCATTTTTGGTGTTTCGCTTACCAATTGCTTTTCCACTTTCAGCTTATATTGTTGAGCTTCAAATTTCCTCTGCAGATACTCAGCAGACCTTATAAAATAAAAATGTTCAGCTTGAACAGAAATTTTAACTACTCTTAGACCTTCATTTGACAAACAGGTTTTCAGCTTAGAAATGGCATTCACAATTCACCTACGGTTTTAAGTTCCAAGCTCAACAAAGAGAGTTTAAAGTTCATGTTTACACTGGAGAAGAAAATCTTTGGAAACAAGAGGAAAGAAGTAACAATTAGGGAATACAGGATAGGATGAGACAGGGAAGTATTCTGATCCAGCGATTCTTCTTCAGGGCAGGTATCAGCCTTTCTGTGGTCTACAACATGTCGGAAAACATAGCCCACACCCCGGGTGTTCTCACACTTTGTCTCTCTCCCTGCAGCTGGTCCCTGCCTTATCTAACTCAGAGTCTCTCTCCGTTGCCTGCACTAACACCAGGTGCCTTGGAGCAGGACGGTGTCCTACTGCCACACCAATGCTTAATAAATCAATGAGTCATGCTTTAGCTGTCTCTCAAAATGGTTAAGGTATTTTGTCAGCACAGTTCTGGTCGAAGCATTTTCAGGTTTATACCTACATTCTATATATCTATTTTTTTTTTTTAACAGAATTTCTTGCAAAGAATTTCTATAATTACTGATTGCTAAATAAAAACTACCACACTTTGGATCACAGTAAAAACTATGTGACAAAATGTTTTAGAATATCGATAACTTCTAGGGCTCCAAAGACAGATCTTCCATTTCGGAAATCTCTCCTTTAAGATCACAATGAGCAGTCCCAGTTTACAAACAGGCAACTGTAAAGTCAATTGTATAAACACAATTAATAAGTCAGTTGTTTAGAAATATGTCAAATGGCAAGCTAGTTAAGGTCTACGAGTTTCAGTTCCTCATCTGTAAAATGGGCACAATATCATAATCTCTCTGGGGTTATATGAGGACTAACACAGACTAGGGTCAGTGAATATGTCTGGCTATTGTCTGACACAGATAGTGCTTGCATCGGATGAGGGCTTAGTGTAGAACTAACCTCTCTCTGAACCTAACTGGTACATGTAACAATATCTCAATGAAAAAACTTCAGAGTCACCCAGGCGCTGTCCAAAAGACATTCCGCCTCTCACTACATCCCCGTAAGACTCCTCTTTCTCCAGACAGGCATTTTAAGACTTGATTCCCATGGCCTGGAATCAGGGCTCCAACAGAGAGAAGGTGGAGTTGCAGGGGTGGGGGGCTGGTAGTGATAGAACAATGGGGAGAGGTCACTGGAGGAGGAGGAGTATCCTGGAATGCAGCAGGGTGGAGCTTATGACATGACGGGTAGCAGCATATAAGGAAGAGAAGGACCTATCCTCCACTTTATGTAAGGGCTGGAAGATAAAAGCAGGTATAATCAAAATAACTGACAGAGTGACAGCTATCATATCTAGACAAAGAGTGGAAGGTGCGTTTCCTGGTGGCTGAAAAACGGGAAAGGGCATTTTTTGGTATGGAAAATAACTGTCATTTCTTAACTGAGGCCTATGTGGATATTATGATTTGAACTAATGTAACACATAATTTTTGATGGTCATGAGGAAATTCAATATATGTTACGAAGATGGATAAAACCATAAAGCAGAACTCAATATCTCTAAAAATAAAATTTCTGCTTCTCCCGTACCCATTTCTAAGGAAATCATTCTTTTATTAGTCTTGCTTATTGTCATGGATTGAGTTATGTCCCCCAGAAAATGTGTGTATCAATCTGGCTGGGCCACGATTCCCGGTACTGTGTGATTTTCCTATGTGTTGTAAATCCTGCCTCTACGACGTTAATGAGGGAGGATGGGTGGCAGTTGCATCAGTGAGGCAGGATTCAGTCAACAAGATTGCATTGTGTCTTGAGGCAATCTCTTGAGATATAAAAGAGAGAAGCGAGCAGAGGGGCAGGGGGACCTCATACCACCAAGAAAGCAGCACCCGGAGCAGAGTGCATCCTTTGGACCCGGGGTTCCTGCGTGGAGAAGCTCCTAGTCTAGGGGAAGACTGATGAGAAGGCCGACAGAGAAAGAAAGCCTTCCCCTGGAGCTGACACCCTGAATTTGGACTTTTAGCCTACTTTACTGCAAAGAAATAAATTTCTCTTTGTTAAAGCCATCCACTTGTGGTATTTCTGTTACAGCAGCACTAGATGACTAAGACAGTTATCTAATTTTCATTGGCTGTCTGATGACTTGCCCTCACATAGCCTTTTGTGTTTTTTATGATCCATCCAAAATTTCGACAATAAATAGCCACAGTTACCAAACGTTAGCAAATTTCCAACCGCAGAAGAAAAAATTGTGATGGCAAAAACAGTCTTCGGTCTTTAAGCCTGATAGATGGGTGACAATTATTTTAGACTCAGGAACACAGACAGTGAGGAAAAAACACTTGAAAATATTGTAGACCTGCAGAATTCTGTTATGTGGTAAACTTTTTCAAAATCTACCACAGAAACATTTTAACTATATTATTATTTTTTCTAATACATGCATATTCTGAAAATACCAAGAACACAAATGCTGAGTAAAATAATATATTTAACTTTTCAAAATGTCTCAAATGATAATTTTATTATAGTAATTGGATTGTTAATGATTAATATTAATAATCTCTTTGGAAAATGAAACATATACTGCTATTTTCATCACTCCCAGATAATGGAATTTACTAGAAGGAAGAAAAAATATTAAAAATCCAAGAGTATGAATTTGTGCCTACAGTTAAACAACAACATGAACAGGAAGATAAGTTACATCAGACTTGAGACGAAAAAGGGTCAGGGAAACTACGAATTAACTGTTTAAAAGGAACAGTGTAGAAGTTCTTCCTGGATTATTTGTTTTAGGAGGATTTGGAAGGATTTCAGAATAAAGAATGCTGACATATAAAGATATTTTCAGAGTACCACAGTTTAAGTTAGACTGTGACATTACCCTTGGCCTGGTGATGGACTGCGGCTTTCTTCCTGGTTACGGTTCTCAGCTCTGGTGTCCTTTTTAGGAACATAGAGATAACTTGGTTCATGGGCCCTCTTCCTCAGCAAGTCAAGTTGAGCATAGTAATAATCATAATGTCCACACACTACAGCAAGTTGAGGCCTTTCTACCATTTTTATCTGAGGAAGGTTTAAAAAAATACATACTATAAACACATAATAACTGACAGTTTGATAACAACCATAGTTAAGACAAAGCATTGAAGGTATATTTTTGTTGTTTTTACTCTAGACTTGTTTTCAGAGTAAAATAATCTTACAGTCCCCAAATTCTAGAATCAAAAAAGACCTTAAGATGTCTAAGCACTGTGACATAGTAGTCTAAGTCCTGTGATATAGTCGTCTAAGTCCTGTGATAGTCATCTAAGTCCTGTGACACAGCCATCTAAGTACTGTGACATAGTTGTCTAAGTACTGTGACACAGTCATCTAAGTCCTGTGACACAGCTGTCTAAGTACGGTGACACAGTCATCTAAGTCCTGTGACACAGCTGTCTAAGTACTGTGACACAGTCCTCTAAGTACTGTATAACATTTAAGTACTGCAACACAGTTGTTTAAGTCCTGTAATACTGTCATTTAAGTGCTGTAATACAGTAGTTTATTTACTAAGGTTTCGGTGTGAATCACACATAATTCAATGCTAGTATGTGAAAAACACTTAACTATTAAATATGCCTTGTCAACCCAAGATCTGAAACTAAACTCAGCAGTATTTTTTATCTTTCGTAAAGTTATTTATACCTCACTGCACTTCATGAGAGAATAAATACTATTGTGCAATTCACAAATTTGAGGATTTGCAACATTTTTAGTTCCCGATAAATTGACTAAATGCAAAATGGCATCATGACTTCAAGAAGATACTGAGTCATTCAGAGTCATTCTTCCAGAGAAAACAAAGGGAAGGTCATTTAACAGCCGTGACAGGCATATTACCATCCCAATCTACAGTGGCCATACCTTACCTCCCTCCCCAAACAGAAGAGGAGAACCAGAGACAAAAGTATGTCAGCAGTTAGACACAAAAGTTTATTAGTGGTTACCAGGGATGAGAGGGAGGGGGAGAGGAGGAATCTTAGTTTGAGGAATCTTAATCTGAGTCTCTGTTAATGGTGGTAGAATAATCTGGAAAAGGATAGTGGTTACAGTTGCACAACATGATGAATGCTATTAACGTCATTGAATCCTACATGTAAAAAAGTCCTGGAAAATGTTTTTCCACAGTATTTTTACCACAATAAAAACAATTAAAAACAAACAACAACAACAAAAACAGTACATTAGTAGAGCTGGGTAGTGGCCACTGAGCTAGATGACAAGAGTCAGTTATGAAAACCAGTCAAGCTCTTGTTGTTCTTGCTAAATAGCAAAGAAGGCTCAATTTAACATTAAATGTGACAACTTTGACTGCTTAACAGTTGATCATAAAAGAGAAAATGGTCAAACCACTTGAAAGACATAGGAACTAGTACTTGGGAATATTAATATCCAAACAAATTGTTAAAACTAAAATTTCTTCACAATGAAGTGACAGGCTATACTCTTTGTTCACATAATGAATATTCATTCATATAGTCTTTGTTCAAGTAATATTCTTTTTCACATAATGGTGTGCAGTTTATATATATGTTAGACTGTACCATATGAAATTGCAGATATTCAATCTTTAACATTAAAAATGGCACTTTCATATAGTTCTATTTAAACATTAAAATAAATGTACAAAATTTGGTTTATTAGTCTAAACATGAATTACATATCTATTTTTAAAATCTTTTAAAGTGTGAAGTAGTTTTCTCAGTTTTACAATCTTACCTTTATACAACCCAAAAGGAAGCAGCCACTACTTACTCGTTGAAATATAGTTTGAAATAGAGAAAAGTATTGGAAGGAAATAAACAGCTTCTTTAGAAGTTCCCTAAAATTCCAAATGATAATGGGAACATCAGAGGGGCTCTCTGGAAACCCATTTATTTCATTGCACTAGCAAAAGTTTTTCAAAGGATTAGGAAACATGTCAGCTTGCTCAACAGTTCTTCTAAGTTAATCCACCCTCTCATCTTTTTTTTTTTTTCTCATCTTTTAGGTCTTTGCTCCCCTCTGTAGGCCTGCTACAGAGTATTCTGAATCACAACATACTTTCCTTATTTCTTTCAAAAAGTTAAACCTCATTTTATCAAATAAAGGGCAATAATTCAACCAATAGTTTCAAAAACTTAATAGTTTCAAAAACTATATGCCAACGCATTTTCTAAAATGTCTGTATATCGAAAGAACACTTAGCAACTGCACTTCCACATGGTTCTCTAATTATACCATGTGCCTTCCTTAAAAATACAATTCTTCAATTAAAAATCAATAGACACTTTATATACTAGAAGTATTTCATTAGCATGAACTAAAAGATGCAGCATCCTGCTGGAGTGGATTAAAATACCTAAGCATGAAGAATCCCTAGGAAAAGACCAATTACTATATAAGGAAACTTCTGAATCGCACATAACCCTTGAGAACTAAGGGTGTATAAGTGCAGTGTCTTTGCTGCTGGCCGCTCACTTGTCTACATAGAAAAGCCTTATTTATTTAAAGAACCTAGAAGACTTTCAAAGGAGCCCTGGTGGTACAACAGTTAAGTCCTCAGCTGCTAACCAAAAGGTTGGCGGTTTGAACCTGCCTAGCAGTTCCTTGGGAGGCAGACCTGGTGATCTGCTCCCCTAAAGATTACAGTCTAGAAAACCACGTGGGGCAGCTCTACTCTGTGACATGGGGCCACTATGAGCCGGAATCAACTCCACAGCACCCAACAACAACGAAAGAAGACTTATAGTTATAAAAAGGTAAAATAAATAATAAAACTAATGTACAGAATACCTGTAAGGAAATAGTAATGATTTTAAAAATAGAACAACTAGAAGTTGCCCAATAAAGTACCACTTCTGTGCCAGTAATAAATGACTTTTGATAAATACAAAATCAGTGAACCACAAATTAATAAACATGTGCAGGTAGGTCTGATAGAATATAAACCAAAAAACCAAACCAGCTGCCGTAGGGTGACCCCATGTGTGTCACAGTAGAACTGTGCTCCATAGGGTTTTCATTGGCTGCTATTTGGAAGCAGATCACCAGGCCTTTCTTCCCAGGTGCCTCTGCGTAGACTCGAACTTCCAAACTTTTGGTTAGCAGAGAGCACGTTAACCACTTGCGCCACCCAGGGAAATACATGCTAAAGACCCAGAGGGAGGGTTTAGTACAACTTACAGATGGAGGCTTCTGGACTCCAGCTGGTGGTCTCCATTCATTTCTAGGTAATGTGTCCTTTCTTTTTATCGGCACTGATATCCTTGGTCTCGGTTGGCACTTTCCTTGGAGTCTCACTTTCTGTACTTTAGAATCTCATTTAATCAAAATAAAACAACTTCAATTTTTAAAAACTCCCACACCTTTAATACTGATACTTGTAAGAGTATGAACATAAGCTACATTTCATAGCACATTAAGTTCACTTTTTTTCATCAGAGATATTTATGCCCAGTGAGAGAAGTGCTGGCGGAAAATTACTATGCATTTTCTTGATTAGAGAAAACCATTTTTTTCCTTTATATATTCCTGGTAACATATACTACTACTTTCAAAAAAATTTAGGAATTAATCTTAACATTTACAGAAAAGATATGTATAGAGTAATGGCCCAAGTGATTAAATGCAGTCATCAGAGCTCGAGTTAACAGGTCACACCATTCACATCGTATTGCTTCTTTTATGTGTAGGTGGTTAAACATGTTTGTCTTTGTCAGAATGTTCTCTTGTCTTCCCATCTTTCCTCTATTAGGAATTGAGTAATGTTCTTTCTCTCATCGTCTACTTACCCACTTTCTAAACATCCTCCATCTACGCTCATAGACAGCAATGCCAAATCAAATTAAACATGACAAAGAGGCTCATTTTCCCTCTATAACTTTCCTCAGTTTTAGTTTCTCCATCACAGTAGAGAACTCTCCCTATCACTGATTTTGTGGAGTGATTTTCTACTCCTCCTGGTCCTTTAAGTCCTTTATTGCTACCTCCTGCTGCTCTTCCTTTCACAGGATCTTACTGAATTAGTAATTTTCTCTTTCTTTCAGCAGCTATCACCCGGCCTAGGAAAAAATTTTCCTTAATCTCTCTCTCTCTGTCTTTCTCTTACTTACACACACACACACACACACACACACACACACACACACACAACACTTGCAGTACTTTCATCAGTTGATTCCTGACACCCCCAGTAAAACTGTTTTCTCTGCTTATCATTACCTGTTTTTTTGAGGGTCACACTGTTACTGATTACCTCCAAGATCCTGACCTCAGCTTCAGCGGGTTGCCAAGAGGCCTTTGCCAGAGAATTCTTAGTCTCCAGTCACCCTCTATCTCCCAGAAACAAGCTCCGGAGTCTGTATGTGAACCTTCTCCCACTCTCTGTCCCTTCCTTGTGCTAAAGCTAAGTCTGGATTCTGCCTCTTCAAGCATCTCTTTTACCAGCACGTCTACTGCTTCATGAAGTCTCCTGACTGAGGACAAGAGTGGAGATGACTCCTCTAGGTCATGCATAAGCTAGATACACAACTTCTCAAATTCTCCCAATTACTTACCATTTGACAAGATATTTTTCTCCTACTTATATTGCTCATATTTTTAAATGTCCGTGTTCATTATATTTAGTAGAATTTTCCAACTAATGTCATCAGTCATAACTCACTGTGTGAGACGTGTAATAAATACCTTTTGGCTGCATAGTTAAGTAATTCTTACCCTGCACCACCTTCCCAGGAGGTTGTGAAGCTGAAGAGTATGCTCTGTGAATGAGCACATGACTGAATTCTTCCCGTATGACCTAAAACGGAAATTACGTGTCACTATCAAGAACCTGATAACCAAAATCTCTGTCAAAATCTAAACAGAGTCACCTCAGAACTCACCTCAGGAGCCAAGTATTTGGCAATGAGATTCTCTAAAAAGGGCCTTTTCAAAATGGAATTAATAGATGGTCGATCTCGGGGAGACACTTTAAATAGCTGAGATATCAAAGACTGCAGGTCACGGGAAAACCTTGGAGATATTGGGGCAAAATGTGCTTGACAAATCTTCAGAACCAGCTGGTGTAAGCTATTTCCTTCAAACTGAAAGGACAAGGAATAATGATACCCTCAGAGAAAATTATACTAGTATTTAAAGTAATGAATGTATCAAGAAGCAAAACAATGTCTTTAAGCTTCTGTTAGAAGCACCTGCGGTCCACACTAAATTGTTTTTATAAACTAATGATATCGACATGATGGCACAACGGTTAAGCGTACAGCTGCTAATCAGAAGGCTGGCGGTAAATTCACCAGCCACTCCTTGGAAATCCTATAGGGCAATTCTACTCTGTCCTATAGGTTCACTAAGAGTCAGAATCGACTCCATGGCAATGGGTTTGGTTTTTTGGGTTACAGGCAGTTATTCAACAAGATGCCATGTTACATAGAACAAAGTTCTTTTTACTTTTAAATTTTATTATCAAAACAATAGTTACTCATTATAAAAATTGGCAAGTATAAGAAGCCATAAACAGGAAAAATACATAAAATTTCACCACTCAGAGGTATATTTCCTCCAAGTATTTTTTAAAATAATGCTTCTTTTATAGAGTTGCAGTCATAATGATATGAAATTTTACATCTTGCTTTTCTCACTAATACAAGCATTCCCTCAAAATCTCTTCATAGACCAAATAATCTTCTATCGTATGAAACCATCAGCTATTTACACGTATTAATAAGGTTCAGCAGCATGGTGTGGCTGTAAAGGTATGGGTTTCGGTCAGACATTTACTAGCTGTGTGACCTGTGATAATAGTTATGATGATGACTATCCTGGGTTGAACTGTGTCCCCCCAAAATATCTGTCGACTTGGCTAGGCCATGATTCCCAGTATTGTGACTCTCCACCATTTTGTCATCTGATGTGATTTTCCTGTGTGCTGTAAATCCTGTCTCTATGATGTTGATGAGATGGGATTAGCAGCAGTTATGTTAATGAGGCAGGACTCATTCTACAAGATTGGATTGTGTCTTGAGCCAATCTCTTCTGAGATATAAAAGAGAGAAGTGAGCAGAGAGACAGGGGGAACTCATACCACCAAGAAACAAGAGCCAGGAGAACAGCACGTCCTTTGAACCTGGGGTCCCTATGCTGAGAAGCTCCTCAGCTGGGGAAGATTGATAACAAGGACCTTCCTCCAGAGTTGACAGAGAGAGAAAGCCTTCCCCTGGAGCTCTAACCCTGAATTTTGACTTCTGGCCTACTGACTGTGAGAGAATAAACTTCTGTTTTTTTGAAGCCATTCGCTTGTGGTATTTCTGTTATAGCAGCATTAGATGACTAATACGATGACAATGATGATTACAATGACAGCTGTGCAGAAAAGAGTTAGCATAGCAGACAGTATCCTTAGAAGGGCCTGTTTGCAATGTTGGCACTCGGCTAATGCCGAGGAACCTAGATTTCAGGAAAGTTCCCACCACTCCCAAATGATAAGAGTGGCTCTCTGTGCCTAAGCTATTTGTGCAAACAATATTGCTTATGCTGAATGCCTGCTTTCCTTCTGGAAGTCTGGAACTTTGATATTTGCCAGGCAAAGCGCCTATGTGACTAACCCCCAGTAAAAATCCTGGGTACTGGGTCTCTAATGAGTTTCCTTGGTAGGTGACATTTTACACAGGTTGTTACAACTTGTTGCTGAAGGAATTAAGCATGTCTTGTGTAATTCCAAGCGCCCCAGTGGTGCAGTGGTTACAGCACTCAGCTGCTAACCAAAAGTTTGGCAGTTCGAACCTACTAGCTGCTCCGTGGGAGAAAAATGTGGCAGTTTGCTTCTGTAAAGATTACAGCCTTGGAAACCCTATGGGACAATTCTACTATGTACTATGGGATCACTATGAGCTGGAACCAACTCAATGGCAGCGGGTTTTTGATTTGGTGTGTAACTTCACTGGGAGAGGACTCTTGGAAGCTTGCACCTGGTTTCCTACGGTCTTCACCCTATTATCTTCGCTGATTTGCTTTGCGTTCTTTCACTGTAATAAACCATTGCCGAAGCACATTTGAGTCTGGTGATTCCTCCTACCAAATCATCAAAACTGGGGGTCATCTTGGGTACTCCCAACACAATAACTAACATTTATTGAGTTATTACGTGCTAGATTCTACAGTAAGGACATTATATGCCTATATCATTTAATCCACCAGGAATCTATAAAGTAGGTAATAGAAACTGTAATTATTCCCATATGTAGAGATGGGAAAACTAAGACATGGAGAGAACAAACAACTTGCCCAATGTCACATATCTAGTAAATGGTGGAACTCAAATTTGAACCCAAGCAATGTGATTCCACGGTCTATGTTCTTGACTCTTATGCTCTACCCTGAGGGTAATATTCAATAACTTGTACAGCATAGATACTGACCAAATAGAGTGTACACTGGTGTCCACCAACTAACCACCAACCCTGCTTATAGCGCTTTGTTTAAAAAAATAAGATGGTAACATACTATCATTGAATGCAGTATCATCAGAATTATTTTTAAAATAGCTTTATTGCTTTATAAACAGACACACACTCATTGTAAAAAGTAAAAATAGTAAAGTACAAAAAAGAAAGAAAAAAGTCACCTCTAAATCCTACTACGTAGACATAATTACTATTAATATTTTGGTAAACAGCCTTTCAGATAACTCTCACTGCATATATATACAAAGCTATACTATTTTATGGAACCCTCATGGTGCAGCGGTTAAGAGCTCAGCTGCTAACCAAAAGGTCAACAGTTTAAATCCACCAGCTGCTCCTTGGAAACCCTACTGGGCGGTTCTACTCTGTCCTATAGGGTTGCTATCAGTCAGAGATGATTCGACAGCACCTAACAACAACAACATACCATTTTATAGAAATAAGCCATAATATTAATGTTTTGTGGCCTAATTTTCCTGAACATGTTATGAGCATCTTTTCACTGCAATTAATACATATCTATTTATCATTTTTTTACACGTTTATCATAATTCTTAGTCTATTATATATATCTATCACAGTATACCAAAACATTTCTGTACGGATGCATGCTTACGTTGTTTCCCATTTTCCTCATTACATCCACACTGCAGTGAACATCTTTGTGCACTGATCTCTTCCAGCTATTTCATTAGGATAAATTTACAGAGTTGGGGTTGATAGGTCAAAGGGAATACACGGTTTATATTTTGATATATATTTGTACTTAAAAATTACGTTACTGCACGTTACATATACTTTCTCTGCTCAAAAGCTTTTAACAACATTCACATTATGTGTTTCCATAGTGAACATGGGCAAAACCAACAGCTTTTATTGAGAATCTGTGTAGGGCGGATGAACAAATTGGGGTATATCCATACAATGGAATACCACTCAACAATAAAAAGAAATGATATTGATATATACAACCACACATATGAATTTCAAAATAATTATGCTGCGTGAAAGAAGCCAGACAGAAAAGAGTACATACTGTATGATTCCATTTATATGAATTTAAAAAAAGAAATGCAAACTAATTCACAGTGATGAAAAGTAGATCAGTGGTTGCTTGTGGTTAGGGGAGGTGAGGAGGAATTACAATGGGACATAAGGAAACTATTTGAGGTGATACATACATTAAATATCTTGATTGTACCAATGGTTTCATAGGTGTGTACACATGTCAAAACTTGTCAAACTGTACCCTTTAAATATGTGCAGTTTATTTTTTTATCAATTATATCTCAGTAAAACTACTTAAAAACAAAGGCAGGGAGACTATTTCACTAGTCTAAAGGGACATAAAGAACAAACCTGGAACCTTGATCAGATTTTGGATTAGGGAAAAATCATATGACACAATTTTAGGACAACTGGAGGAACTTGGCTTTGGATCATATATTAGATGATACTATGAAATGATCATTAAATTTCTTAGCTGTAATAATGGTACTGTGGCTATGTATGAAAATGCTCATTACCTTAGGAGATACATACAGAAATAAAAAAGAATGAAGCATCAAAAAAAAAAAAAAGAAGAACCTATGTAGAACATTAAAATGTATCACCTAATAAATAAAAAGCCTAAATAAGTTAAAATATGAAAAGAAATCCTCTAAACTCAATTACTTCCACAGATAGTAGTTACATGATCAGCAGTCCAAAACAATATTCAATTTAAAAATGTTGTGAATTTCTAAAATCTTATTAAAAGCTATTTATGTAAAATGCTCATTTGAAGAAAAGGGTCCTGAGCTACTATGCAAAATAAATAAATGAAAATAATAATGATGCAAATCTTGGAGGTTTGTCGTGAAGGTTAGAAATACCATATGTCTCCAACATATTCCTGGGAATCTAGGAGGCCATGTACATTTTCAGGACTGTGTGCATGCCCAGAAAACCCCTGAGAAGGTCCTAAGTGTCCACCTCTGCCTAACCTTGAGGTTCTGTGCATATAGGCTAAGGCAGAGTTGTAAACTGCCTGCCTGAGCACTGAATGTATGTCACAACACACAAACAGAGCCACTCCACAAAAGCTGGGAGACCTTTTGGTTGCAGGCATTAAATAAAATCTCAGTCTAATCATTTCCTGACCACTTAAGCTTATTGAGCAGAGATTTCAGTGGCCACGGTAACAAAACATACAGACTTGTAATGGGTTGAATTGTGTCCCCCCCAAATGTGTGTCAACTTAGCTAGGGCATGATTCCCAGTATTGTGTGGTTGTCCTCCATTTTGTGATCTGATGTGATTATCCTACGTGTTGTAAATGCAAACCTCTATGATATTAATGAGGCAGGGTTAGAGGCAGTTATGTTAATGAGGCAGAACTCAATCTACAGGATTAGGTTGTATCTTGAGTCAATCTCTTTTGAGATATAAAAAAGAGAAGTGAGCAGAGAGGAGGAGGGACCTCATAACACCAACAAAGAAGAGTCAGGAGTGGAGTGCATCCTTTGGATCCAGGGTCCCTGTGCTGAGAAGCTCCTAGACGAGGGGAAGATTGGTTATAGGGACCTTCCCCCAGAGCTGACAGAGACAGAAAACTCTCCCCAGGAGCTGGCACCCTAAATTCAGACTTCTAGCCTCCTAAACTATGAAAGAATACATTTCTATTTGTTAAAGCCATCCACTTGTGGTAGTTCTGTTATAGCAGCACTAGATAACTAAGACAGAATTTAGTACCAGGAGAGTGGGGTGCTACACTAACAGATACTTGAAATGTGAAAGCAATCTTGAAACTGTGAATGGGTACAGGCTGGAAGAGTTTTAAGGTGCCTAATATTAAAAGCCTAGATTGCCTTGAAGAGACTGTTGGTGGAATTATGGACATCAAAGGCAATTCTGGAGAGGACTCAGAAGGAAGTGAGCAGAGCTGTAACACTGGAGATGGTGTAGATGGCAAGAAGCAGCAGCGGAGAAATGATAGTAGCAGAACCAGGAGACTGGTGCAAGATGGTGTGGGAGATGACCCACGGAGCTAGAGAGCTGAGTGCCTTCAGGCAGGGGGCTTTCTGGCAGAGTAGGGTACTTCTGGGCACTTACCAATAGAGCTAAATCACTTTGTAACACTTGCCTGAGCTTGGGAGAGGCCAGGTCAGCCCAAGAGGCTCGAGGGGCTGAGGAGCCAAGAGGCCAAGGAACAAGGAAGCAGAAGCTGAAGAGACAAGGAACACAGGAAGCAGAGCTTCCTCAGTCTCAAAGGGCAGGTCCACAACCTCTGGGGTCTCAAAGAATAGAACCACAGCCTGCTGGTTCTCAAAGGGTAGAGCCACAACCTCCTAGGTTTCAAAAAGTCAGATCTTCACTAACTCAGTTCCAGAGTGTGGAACTGCCATTGACAAGTGCCAGCAGGATGGGGCTGGATCTGACATCCAAAGCTGAGGGGACTGGGCTGCCATGCCCAAGAGGCAGAAGATAAGAACTGCTGGGCCAAGGGGGTGGGGTCGCCACTCAGATGGACAAGGAGAATGGGGCCACCCAAAGCCAAGGAAGCAGAGTTGCCATTCCAGTGGGCCTAGAAGGAGGAGCTGAAGCCCAGGGCTGACAGGCCTCCACCCAGAATCCAGAGACTATGACGAACACCCAGAGTCTGGAGGCCAGGGCCATTGCCTAAATGGTCTCAGAGAACAGGGAATTAATTTCAAGCCTTGAGAGCTAATGCAATGTATTCTGCTGATTTGCTTGGTGCCTGTTATCCTTTCTTTCCCTCCAATTTCTCCCATTTGTAATGGAAATGTCTAGCTTGTGGCTGTTCCACCGTTGTACTTTGGAAGCAGATAACTTGTATTCTACGTTTCACAGATGAAGAGGAATTTTGCCCCAGGATGAAATTTGCACTTGGAATTGATTTAAGACTTTTAGGATGATATGACTGGGTATTCACATGTTTTACATGTGGCAGGAACATGAATTTGGGGGGGCCAAAAGGTGGAATGCTATGTTTTGTTAATGAGGCGGACACAATCTACAGGATTAGGTTATATCTTGAATCAATCTCTTTTGAGATATAAAAGAGACAATCAAACAGGGAGGAGAAGGGGCCTCATACCATTAAGAAAGAAGAGCTGGGAGTGGAGTGTGTCCTTTGGACCCAAGGTCCTTGCACTGAGAAGCCCCTAGACCAGGGCAAGATGACAAGGACCTTCCCCCATAGCTGACACAGACAGAAAGCCTTCCCCTGGAACTGGTGCCCTGAATTCAGATTTCTAGCCTCCTAAGCTGTGACAGAATAAATTTCTGTTTGTTAAAGCCATCCACTTGTGGCATTTCTTTCATAGCACCACTGGATAACTAAGACAAGACTTTACAGAATTACTTCCGGAAAGTAACAAAACAAACATATTAAAAAACAATAATAATAACAATGTTAAGCCGTGGAGATGGCGGGGAGAGATCTGATTTCTAGTTGTGTCACATTATATTATTTTAAATGCCCAGTTTTCAATAAAATACTTTGGAGACATTCAAATAAACAAGAAAGTATGACCTATACATTGGTAAAAAGGAATCACTAGAAACTGCCCCTAAAGAAGGTCAGACATTGGACTTACTGGAAAAAGACTTTAAATCAACTATTTTAAGTATGTTCAAAGAATTACCTAAAAAACTACAGGAAAGTATGAGAATGATGTCTCACCACATTGAAAATATCAATAAAGATGAAAATTATAAAAAAGAACCAAATAGAAAAAAAGAAATCAGTGAATCTGAAGACCAGTAATTTCAGATTTTACAATATGAGTAACAGAAAGAAAAAAGAATGAAGGATAATGAACAAGGAGGCAGGGCCAAGATGGCAGAGTAGCCAGACTTCCAGTGATCCCTCTTTCAACAAAGACCCGAAAACACAAGTGAAACAATTATATATATGACAAGCTAGGAGCCCTAAACATAAAAGGCAAAGGTAGAAAAAGGACTGAGCGGCAGGGGGAGAGAGAAACAATTCAGAAGCACTGAGGAGTCGTCAGAGCTGAATCACTGGGAACCCTCAGGCACCACTCCCTGGAGCAACTGGCGGGGCTGGTGGTAGCATTGCAGACATGGTTTTCTCAGGGAGAGACAGTGAGCCACACAGCGTACTCACACTTCCAGAACCAGAAAAGAACGGTGCTCTCAGCAAAAGCTAAGTACTTACGTTTATTTTACTGTGCCCCCAGCTCCCAAGCCAGCTTCAGTAGCTGCCAATTTCCCTGGGCCTGAGATAGGTCCTGCTGCACATCCTGAGCCACTCTCCCAGCCTTGGAGAAGGAATAAATTCACAACTGGGGAAAAAGATAATCTGCCAGCTCCACTAAGCTGGGGAGCTCAACGCAAAAGCAGCTCCTGTCCAGGTACAAATACTGCGTGGACTTTGAGTATCTTTTACCCCTGCATAGAGCTGTATGGGCTCATTTCAGGAAACTAAGCCCTTGTTGGCAGACTGCAACTGTTTCAGCTGTGCAGTGGAGAGGTGGGTATTTGATGCTTGACACCACTCTGCCTATTAAACACAGTCCTCACCTACCCACATCAGGGGCTAAGGACTGGTGGCTCCACCCACATCACCTAGCCACCTGCAACAGGGGTTCAAGGATAAATAGTGCCTCCAGTCCTAAAAAAAAAAAAAAAATTTTTTTTTTTTTTTCAGTCCTTACAACCAGAACCATTGTGTGCCCATAGCCCGGCTGTAGAACTCACCCACCTGTCCGCTCTAGGGAACAGGGATGCACTTTCCTCACAGATACTCTTGGAATGGTTGTCAGCACCCTGCCTTCCTCAGAATGTGAAACCCTGCTGCTACCAGAGACCTGTGCATACAGCAATCACCACTGCTTCTCTAAGATGGGAGGTGAGAGCCTACACCACACACTAGATGACCGACTATCACGATACCTGAGCTGAATCTATACAAGAATTGTGAATGGACTCCTAGGCTCATATACCTGGGAACGGCTCTAGCCAGCTGGTAACAGGACATTAGTGCTTTGAAGGCTCCAATAATCAAATTAGCTCACTCTAGTAGCCTATTTGGGTACATTGAAACAAAATAAAACAAGAATATAGGACACAGTGACCAAACATAAATTATCACAATAACTTATAGATGGCTCAGAGAAAACAGTTGATATCAAATCGCATAAAGAAGTAGACCATGATTGCTTCAACAAACTCCCAAAACAAAGTATGAAGGACTCTCCCAGATGAACATGTGTCCTGGAATTACCAAACAGAATACAAACGGTCAATATACAAAACTCTTCAAGACATCAGGAACGAAATCAGGCAAAGTGCAGAACAAGCCAAGGAACACACAGATAAGGCAGTTGCAGAAATTAAAAAGATTATTCAAGAAGATAATGAAAATTTTAATAACGTGCAAGAATCCATAGAGAGACAGCAATCAGAAATTCAGAAGATTAACAATAAAATTACAGAATTAGACAACTCAATAGAAAGTCAGAGAAGCAGAACTGAGGAAGTGGAAGGCAAAATTAGTGAGATTAAAGATAAAACATTTGGCACCAATACATTCCAAAGAAAATCAGAAAAAAGAATTAAAAAAAATGAACAAACCTTAAGATTCATGTGGGACTCTATCAAGAGAAATAACCTACGAGTGATTGGAGTACCAGAACAGGGAGGGATAACAGAAAATACAGAGATAATTGTCAAAGATTTGTTGGCAGAAAACTTCCCTAATATCGTGAAAGATGAGAAGATATCTATCCAAGATGTTCATTGAACTCAGCATAAGATAGATCTCAAAAGAAAGTCAACAAGACATATTATAACCAAACTTGACAAATCCAAAGGTAAAGAGAGAATTTTAAGAGGGGCTAGAGATAAACAAAAAGTCACTTACAAAGGAGAGACAATAAGAATAAGCTCAGACTACTCGGCAGAAACCATTCAGGCAAGAAGGCAATGGGATGACTTATATAAAGCATTGAAGGTAAAAAATCCCAGCCAAGAATCATATATCCAGCAAAACTGTCTCTCAAATATGAAGGTGATTAGGACATTTTTAGATAAGCAGAAGTTTAAAGAATTCATAAAAACCAAACCAAAACTACAAGTAATACTAAAGGGCATTCTCTGGCTAGAAAATCAATAGTATCAGATATCAACCCAAGACTACAACACAGGACAGAACAGCCAGATGTCAACCCAGACAGAGAAATCACAAAAACAAATCAAGATAAAAAATGCTCAAAATAGGAAACAGTGATATCATTATGTAAGAGAAGACAACATTAAAACAATAAAGAGGGACTAAGAAATGTAGTCATAGATCTTTCACACGGAGAGGAAGTCCAGGCAATATAAAGAAATAAAAGTTAGGTTTAAACCCATAAAAATAGGGGTAAATATTAAGGTAACCACAAAGGAGACTAACAATCCTACTCATCAAAACAAAATACAAGAAAAAATAAAAGACTCAGCAAAGACAAAATCAGCAACAATGAATAAGAGGAAAAACAATACATAAAGATAACTACTCAGCACAAAAAATTAAGTGGGAAAAAGAAACTGGCAACAACAGACAAAATAAGACATGAAAGTGACATCACTAAACTCATACCTATCAATATCTGCACTG
This sequence comes from Loxodonta africana, assembly GCF_030014295.1. Lineage (NCBI taxonomy): Eukaryota > Metazoa > Chordata > Mammalia > Proboscidea > Elephantidae > Loxodonta > Loxodonta africana. The sequence goes on from NC_087358.1 coordinate 74,475,909, forward strand.
AATGTAACTGGACTAAATGCACCAATAAAGAGACAGAGAGTGGCAGAATGAATTTTAAAAAAAGATACGTCTATATGCTGCCTACAAGAGACACCTTAGATTTAGAGACACAAACAAACTAAAACTTAAAGGCTGGAAAAAAAATACATATCAAGCAAACAACCCTCAAACAAGAGCAGGAGTGGCAATATTAATTTCTGACAAAATAGACTTCAAAATTAAATCCACCATAAAGGATAAGGACAGACACTATATAATGATTAAAGGGACAATATACCAGGAGAATATAACCATATTAAATATTTATGCACTCAATGACAAGGCTGCAAGATACATAAAACAAACTCTAACAGCATTGAAAAGTGAGATAGACAGCTCCACAATAATAGTAGGAGACTTCAACACACCACTTTCAGTGAAGGACAGGACACCCAGAAAGAAGCTAAATAAAGGCACGGAAGATCTAAATGCCACAATCAACTAACTTGACCTCACAGACATATACAGAACACTCCACCCAACAGCAACCAACTGTACTTTCTTTTCTAGCGCATATGGAACATTCCCTAGAATAGACCACATATTAGGCCATAAAGCAAGCCTTAACAGAATCTAAAACATAGAAATCTTACAAGGCATCTTCTCTGACCATAAGGCCATAAGGTAGAAATAAATAACAGAAAAAGCAGGGAAAAGAAATAAACAACCTGGAAACTGAACAATATCCTGCTCAAAAACAACTGGGTTACAGAAGACATTAAGGATAGAATAAAGAAATTCATAGAATCCAGTAAGAATGAAAACACTTCCAATCAGAACCTTTGGGACAGCGCTAAAGAAGTGCTCGGAGGTCAATTTATATCAATAAACGCAGACATCCAAAAGGAAGAAAGGACCAAAATCAAAGAATTATCCCTACGACTTGAACAAATAGAAAGAAAGCAACAAAAGAACCCTCAGGCACCAGAAGAAAGCAAATAATAAAAATTAGAGCAGAATTAAATGAAGTAGAGAACAGAAAAACAATTGAAAGAATTAACAAGACCAAAAGCTGGTTCTTTGAAAAAATTAACAAAATTGATAAACCATTGGCCAAACTGACAAAAGAAAAACAGGAGAGGAAGCAAATAACCTAAATAAGAAATGAAACGGGTGATATCACAACAGAACCAACTGAAATTAAAAGAATCATATCAGATTACTATGAAACATTGTACTCTATCAAATTCGAGAACCTAGAAGAAATGGATGAATTTCTAGAAACACACTACTGACCTAAACTAACATTAACAGAGGTAGGACAACTAAATAAACCCACAACAAAAGAAGAGATCGAAGAGGTAAAAAAAAAAAAAAAAAAACTCCCAACAACAAAAAAAAAGCCCTGGCCCGGACAGCTTCACTGCAGAGTTCTACCAAACTTTCAGAGAAGAGTTAACGCCACTACTACTAAAGGTATTTCACAGCATAGAAAAGGACGGAATACTCCCAAATTCATTCTATGAAGCCACCATATCCCTGATACCACACCCAGGCAAAGACAGCACAAAAAAAGAAAATTACAGACCTATGTCTCTCATGAACTTAGATGCAAAAATCCTCAACAGAATTCTAGCCAATAGAATTCAACAACATATCAAAAAAATAATTCACCATGACCAAGTAGGATTCATACCAGGTATGCAGGGATGGTTCAACCTTAGAAAAACAATCAATGTAATCCATCACATAAATAAAACAAAAGACAAGAATCACATGATTTTATCAATTGTTGCAGAAAAGGCATGTGACAAAGTCCAATACCCATTCACAGTAAAGACTCTCAGCAAAATAGGAATGAAAGGGAAATTCCTCAACATAATAAAGGGCATTTATGCAAAGCCAACATTATCCTAAATGGAGAGTGTGTGAAAGCATTCCCCTTGAGAACGGACAACAGACAAGGATGGCCTTTATCATCACTCTTATTCAAAACTGTGCTGAAGGTCCTAGCCAGAGCAATTAGGCTAGATAAAGACATAAAGGGCATTCAGATTGGCAAGAAAGAAGTAAAGTATGTCTTTTTGCAGATGACATGATCTTATACACAGAAAACCCTAAAGAAAAATACTGAAACTAATAGAAGAGTTCAGTAGAGTATCGGGATACAAGACAAACATACAAAAATCAGTTGGATTCCTCTATACCAAAAAAAATCAGTTGGATTCCACTACACTGCAAAAAAAATTAAATAACACCCATACCTCACACCATGCACAAAAACTAACTCAAAATGGATCAAAGACCGAAATATAAAAATCTAAAATGATAAAGATCATGGAAGTAAAATTAGCGACATTGCTAGGAGCCCTAATACCTGGCATAAGCAGCATACAAAACATTACTAACAACGCAGAAGAGAAGCTAGATAACTGGGAGCTCCTAAAAATCAAACACTTATGCTCATCCAAAGACTTCACCAAAAAAGTAAAAAGATCACTTATAGACTGGGAAAAAGTTTTTAGGTATGACATTTCCAATCAGCGTTTGATCTCTAAAATCTACATGATACTACAAAAACTCAACTACAAAAAGACAAATAACCCAATTAAAAAATGGGCAAAGGATATGAACAAGCACTTCACAAAAGACGACATTCAGGTAGCTAACAGACACATGAGGAAATGCTCACAGTCATTAGCCATTAGAGAAATGCAAATCAAAAGTACGATGAGATTCCATCTCACTCCAACAAGGCTGGCATTAATCCAAAAAACAAAATAATTAATGTTGGAGAGGTTGTGGAGAGACTGGAACACCTATACACTGCTGGCGGGAATGTAAAATGGTACAACCACTTTGGAAATCGATTTGGAGCTTCCTTAAAAAACTAGAAATAGAACTACCATACAATCCAGCATTCCCACTCTTTGGAATATATCCAAGAGAAATAAGAGCCTTTACATGAACAGATATATGCACAGCCATGTTTATTGCAGCACTGTTTACGATAACAAAAAGATGGAAGCAACCGAGGTGCCCATCAACAGGTGAATGGATAAATAAATTACGGTATATTCACCCAATGGGATACTACTCATCGATAAAGAACAATGATGAATCTGTGAAATGTTTCATAACATGGAGGAACCTGGAAGGCATTATGCTGAGTGAAATTAGTCAGTTGGAAAAGGACAAATATTGTATGAGATCACTACCATAAGAACTCAAAAACAGTTTATACAGAGAAGAAAATATTCTTTGATGGTTATAAGAGCATGGAGCAAGGAAGCAAGAGAGGTTTTCATTAACTAGATAATAGATAAAAACTATTTCAGGTGAAGGGAAAGACAACACACAATACAGGAGAGGTCAGCACATTTGGACTAAACCAAAAGCAAAGAAGTTTCCTGAATAAACTGAACACTTCGAAGGCCAGCATAGCAGGGGTGGGGGTTTGGGGACCATGGTTTCGGGGGACATCTAGGTCAACTGGCATAATAAAATCTATTAAGGAAACATTTTGCATCCAACTTTGGAGAGTGCCGTCTAGGGTCTTAAACGCTAGCAAGCACCCATCTAAGATGCATCAATTGGTCTCAACCTTCCTGGAGCAAAGGACAATGAAGAACACCAAAGACACAAGTTAAGTATGAGCTCACGAGTAAGAATGGACCACATAAATCAGAGACTACATCAGCCTGAGACCAGAAGAACTAGATAGTGCTGGCTACAACCGATGACTGCCGTGACAGGGATCACAACAGAGATTCCCTGAAGGAGCAGGAGAGCAGTGGGATGTAGACCTCAAATTCTCGTAAAAAGACCAGACTTAATGGTCTTACTCAAACTAGAAGAACCCCTGCGGCCACGGTCCCCAGGCCTTCTGTTAGCCCATGACAGGGACCATTCCCAAAGCCAACTCTTCAGACGGAGATTGGACTGGAGTATAAGATAGAAAATGATTCTGGTGAGGAGTGAGGTGAGCTTCTTGGATCAAGTAGACACATGAGACTATGTGGGCAGCTCCTGTCTGGAGGGGAGACGGAAGGGCAGAGGTGGACAGAAGCTGGCTGAATGGACACGGAAATACAGGGTGGAGAGAAGGAAAGTGCTGTCTCATTAGGGGGAGAGAAACTAGGAGTATATAGCAATGTGTATTTAAATTTTTGTATGAGAGACTGACTTGATTTGTAAACATTCACTTAAAGCACAATAAAAATTTTTTAAAAAATGAACAGGACCTCAGAGATCTATGCGACAACATTAAGCACACCAACATAAACATCGTGGGAGTTTCAGAGGGAAAGGAGAGAGAGAAAGGGGCAGAAACAATATTTTAAAACATAATGGCTTCAAAGATTCTAGAAAATCCTGATCAAAAGCGGGAAAATATAGAGGAGAATTTCAAATTCTCATGGACTCCAGAATTTCTGGAGCCACAGAGACTGAACGAACCCCTGAAACTACTGCCCCAAGATAATCCTTAAACCTTAAAACAAAAACGTCCCCTTCTTAAAGTCATCTTAAAACTAAACAATAGTTTAGCTTAAAAAAAAATAGTTTTTTTTTAAACAATAGTTTAGCTTAAGCAGTGAAAAATATTTGCTTTGAGCATTATGCTCTTTTAAGAACTGTCTATATGGGATCAAACTGACAACAGCAACTGGAAAGATTAGACAGGAATCTTAGGGGGTAGTGAGTTTATGTCAATAGGAGAGGAACAACTCACAAAAGGAAGGTGAGAATGGTTGCACAACTTGAAGAATATAATTAATGTCACTGAACTGTACATGTAGAAACTACTGAGTTGGCATATGTTTTGCTATGTATATTCTCAACAACAGAATAAAAAAGAACAAAAAAACACAATGGCTGAAAACTTTCCAAATTTGATTTAAATAAACATTTGTCTGCATATCCAAGAAGCTTAACACACTCCAAGTATAATAAATTCAAAGAGATCCACAACTAGACACATCATAGGCAAACTATCAAAAGACAAAAGAGAATCTTGAAAGCAGCAAGAGAGATCTAATTTATCATATACAAGAGATCCTCAATAAGATTAACAGCTGGATGTCACCCCGACATTACTGGCATGAATCAAAAAACAGAAAATAAATGGTGGAGAGGCTGCAGGGAGATTGGAACTCTTACGAACTGCCGGTGGGGATGCAGAATGGTACAACCATTTTGGAAAACAACATGGTGCTTCCTTAGAAAGCTAGAAATAGAAATACCATATGATTCAGTAATCCCACTCCTAGCAACATATCCTAGAGAAACAAGAGCCATCGCATGAATAGACATATGCACAGCCATGTTTATTGCAGCTTTGTTCACAATAGCAAAAAGATAGAAACAACCTAGATGCCCACCAATAGATGAATGGATAAACAAACTATGGTACATATAAACAATGAAATAATATGCAACAATAAAAAACAGCAATGAATCTGAAAAGCCTCTCACAACATGGATGAATCTGGAGGGCATTGCGCTGAGTGAAATAAGTCAATCACAAAAGGACAAATATTGTGTGAGACCAACACTCTAAAAACTCATGAAAAGGTTTATACACAAAAAGAAACAATCTTTGATGGTTTCGAGGGATGGGAGGGGTGAGAGGAGAAAACACTAAACAGATAATAGATAAGCGGTAACTTTGGTCAAGGGTAAGACAGTACACAATACTGGGGAAGCCAGCACAACTTGTCCAAGGAAAGGTCATGGAAGCTCCATAAAAAATAGACACATCTAAACTCCCTGAGGGATCAAATTACTGGGCTGAGGGCTGTGGGGACCATGGTCTCGGGGAATATCTAGCTCAATTGGCATAACATAGTTTATAGAGAAAATGCTCTACATTCCACTTCGGTGAGTAGAATCTGGGGTCTTAAACGCTTGTGAGTGGCCATCTAAGATATTCTACTGGTTAGACCCCATTTGGAACAAGGGAGAATGAAGAAAACCAAAGACACAAGGAAATGACTAGTCCAAAGGACTGATGGACCACAACTACCACAGCCTCCACCAGACTGAGTCCAGCACAACCAGATGGTGCCTTGCTACCACCACCAACTGCTCTGACAGGGATCACAACAGAGGGTCCCGGGCAAGGCTGGAGAAAAACATAGAACAGAATTCTAACTCACAAAAAAGGAAAAAGACCAGACTTAATGGTCTGGAGGCTGGACAAACCCCAAGAGTACGGCCCCCCAGACACCCTTATAGCTCAGTAATGAAGTCACTCCTTAGGTTCAGCCCATAAGACAATAGAAGACTAAAGGGGCACATCAGCCTAGGGACAAGGACTAGAAGGCAGGAGGGGACAGGAAAGCTGGTAATAGGGAACCCAAGGTCGAGAAAGGGAGAGTGTTAACATGTCGTGGGATTGGCAACCACTGTCACAAAACAGTATGTGTATTAATTGCTTAATGAGAAACTAGTTTTCTCTGTAAAACTTCATATAAAGTACATTTAAAATAAATTAAAATAACTGAGCTTAAAAAAAAAAAAAGATTAACAGCTGATTTCTCATCAGAATCCATGGAAACTAGAATGCAGTGCTAGAAGAACCTTCCAAAGTGCTGAAAGACTGTTCACCAATAATTCCACATCTAGAAAAAAAAAACCCAGAACCCTGGCGTAGTGGTTAAGTGCTACAGCTGCTAACCAAAGGGTCGGCAGTTCGAATTCGCCAGGCACTCCTTGGAAACTCTATGGGGCAGTTCTACACCGTCCTATACAGTCGTTATGAGTCGGAATCGACTCGAGGGCACTGGGTTCTGGGTTGTTTTTTTTTTTCTAGATGTGGAATCTAGAAAAAGTATCCTTCAAAAATGAAGAAAAAATCAAGACATTCCTACATTAACAAAAGGAGTCCCCTCACTAGCAAACTGTTAAGCGCTGGCAGTTCAAATCTACCCAGACGTTCCTCAGAAGAAAGGCCTGGTGATTTACATCCAAAAGATCACTGCCTTTGAAAACCCTATGGAACACAGTTCTACTCCGTAACACATGGGGTCAGAATCAACTCGACAGCAACTGATTTGTTTGTTTTCTTTTTGCAATGACCCACAGAACAGGAATTCTTCTAAAATGAACAAAGCAATGTTGTTGATGTTGTTGGGTGCCTTTGAGTCGATTCTGACTCATAATGATCCCATGCGACATAGTAGAACTGCCCATGGGGTTTTCTTGGCTGCAAGCTTTACGGAAGCAAATTGCTAGGTCTTTCTCCCAAGGAACAAGTGGGTGGATTTGAACCACCAACATTTTGGTTAGCAGCCAAGTGCTTAACCATTGTGCCACCACGGCTCCTCTGGCTTGTTTGTTTGCTTTTTAGTAACAAAAACTGAGAGAATTCATCACTAGCAGAGCTGCCCTATAAAAAATACTAAAGGAGTCCTTCAAGCTAAAATATAACTCAAATCCAAGTGCAGAAATAAACAGCACTAGTAAAAGTAACTACATAAAAAAGTACATAAAAAAAAAGTACATAGGTAATTATAAAAGAGAGTAAAGATGTAATCGTGTTTGTAAATTTTTTTGCATGATTTAGATGACAACTACATAAATCAATAATTACAAAGCAGTGTTGACTGGCATACAATGCTTGAAGATGTAATTTTACTATAATAATAGCACAAGTAGTAGGGAGGGAATAGAGCTAGAGCCATATAGGATCAAAGTTTCTGTGAACTATTGACATTAAGTTGGTATTAAATGGAACTAAATTGTCATAGTTTAAGATGTAAATGGTAATCCCCAGGGCATCCCCTAAGAAAATAACTTAGTAAAAATAAAAGAAAGGACAAGGAAATTAAAACGATACACTAGAAAATATCTAATGCCAAAGAAGGCAGTAACGGAGAAACAGATAACCAAAAAAGACACAAGACATACAGAAAAGAAATAATAAAATGGCATACATAAACCCTACCCTATCAGTAATTACATTAAATATAAATCAGAAGGCAGAGATTGGCAGAATAATCCATCTATGTGCTGACTACAAAAGACACCATTCAGATTCAAAGACATAAACAGGTTGAAAATAAAGGATGGATAAGAATCCATCATGCAACCAGTAACCAAAAAAGAGTTGCAATGGCTACACTAATATCAGAAAACTAGTCTTTAAGAGAAAAATTGTTGCTAGAGACAGAGAGACGTTTATACTGATAAAAGGATCAATCCATTGAGAAGATACAACAATTATAAAAACATATGACTGTAACACCAGAACCCAAAAATACATTAATCAAAAACCAGCAGAACTGAAGGAAGAAATAAACTAATAATAATAGTTGGAGACATCGATAGCCTACTTTCAATAATGGATAGAACAAACAGGCAGAAGATCAGCAAGGAAATAGAAGATATGAATAATCCTGTAAACCAAATAGACCTAAGAGACATCTATAGAACATTCTACTCAAAATCAGTAGAATACACATTTTTCTTAAGTGCATATAAGTGAGATCACCAATAAGTCAGTAAATTTAAAAGGAGGACTTAAATCACTATGAGTCGGAACGATTCGAGGGCACTGGGTTTTAAAATCACACAGAACATGTTCTCTGACCACAGTGGAGTGAAATTAGAAATGAATAACAAAAGGAATTTGAGAAATTCACAAATAACTGAAAGTTAGAGAGCACACTTCTAAATAACCAATGGGTCAGAGAAGAAAGCCACAGGGGAAATTAGAAGACACATTAAGGTGAATGGAAACAAGAATACTACATACCACAAGTTAAGGAATACAACTAAGGCAGCATTCGAGGGAATTTTTGGCTGAAATGCCTAAATCAAAAAAGAATGATCTCTAACCAGTAGCCTAAACTTCCACCTTAGAAACTAGCAAAAGAAAAGCGAACTAAACCCAAAGCAAGCAAATAAAAAATAAAAAAATAAAGAGATCAGAGTAGAAATTAATGAAATAGAGAACAGAAAAACAATAGAGAAAATCAATGAAATCAAAAGTTAGTTATTTCAAAGGCTCTACAAAATTGGCAAACCTTACCTAGACTAAGCAAGAAAAAAAGAAAAGACACAAATTACTAAAATCAGGAATAAAAGATCACTACTGGCCTTACAGAAATAAAAGATTGTAAGAGAACACTATGAACAATTATACGCCAACAAATTAGATAACGTACAGAAAGGAACATATTCCTTTAAAGACTCAAACTACTGAACCTGAAAATCCCAGGACCAGACAGCTTCACTGGTGAATTATATCAAAAAGAAGAATTAATGCCAATCCTTCACAAATGCTTTCAAAAAACACGAGAGGAAAAACCTCCTAAATCATTCTATGAGGCCAGTATTATCCTGATACCAACACCAAAGACATCACTAGAGAAGAAAATTACAGAACAATATCCTTTATGAATAAAGATGCAAAAATCCTCAACAAAACAGCAGCATGTGTGTATATATATATATATAAAATGTATATACACACACACATATATACATATATATATGATCGCTATGAGTCAGAATCAACTTGATGGCAACAGGTTTGGTTTCTCTTAATATATATATATGGATTATGTATATATGTATTCACAAGCAGTTTATTTTTTATTGTGGTAAAATGAATATAACAACAACAACAAAAAAATCCAAACACATTGCCGTCGATTCGGACTCATAGCGAAACTATAGGACAGAGTAGAACTGCCCCATAGAGTTTCCAAGGAGCGCCTGGTGGATTCAAACTGCCGACGTTTTGGTTAAGAGCCGTAGCACTTAACCACTACACCACCAGCGTTTCCAAATATAACAAACATTTGCCACTTCAGCCATTTTTACATGTACAATTAACACACACAATTTATTTTTAATGGAAATATACTACACATTTTATTCTTCAGCTTATTTTATTTTGTAATATAGTTTGTACATCTTCATGTGGCAGTACATACAGCTGTATAATTCCGTTTTAATAGCTTGTCCAAATAATTGTTAACAATCTAACAAAGCCAAACCTTAACCTTTTCTCCCAGGAATTAATTTCATTGATATGATTTTAATAATTTAAGATTAATCTAACAATTAACATACTTACAGGATGCTTGAGTGTGCAGAGCTCATATAAGACACAGCCAAGAGACCAAATATCCCTGGAGAAGAGAAGAGGTTAAACGCCAAGAATATCCACAAATCTCAATAAAAGTTTTTATCCTCACAGTGCATTGCATTGTGTCACTTTATAATTTTACATAGGTTGATCAGTTTTTACAAATGCTCTCAGATACATTACCAATTCTTATTATCACTAAGATAAGAGGTACAATAAAAACCATTTGTAGTTCGTCAGAATTCTAGCAGTGAAAATGAATACAAACTTTTGCTACAATCTGATGGCTCAGTATTTACTTCAACTTAATGTGCTCAAAGAAAATGTGTGAATGTACAGAATTTTGAGCAATTTGGAGGAGGGAGACAGAACTCAAAAGATGGATTTGTTTTGACTCAAGATGTAAACCGGTTAGTTTAGAAAGGTATATTCCACTCAAGCTCTCGAAGAGCCAAGTTATATTAAGTGATGAATACATGTGTGATATTCAATAAACATTTGAAAAATGTACTTACAATATATGACTCAAGCCTTGCTCTTTACAGACTTGGTATTCAGAAATACTTATATGCAATTAGTTTAATAAGGAGTTATTTTATAGGACAAAAAGTATAGTTAAATCTACAAGACCAAAGAAAATATAACGAAAAGTCAAAGAGGCAGTCAAATGGCGAAAACAAGGAGGATCCAGTAAAGCGAAGCCACACTTCCGCATATGTGAGAGAGAGAAGGAGAGAGGAAGCTGGCTTACCCTAAAGGTTTAGAGACCATGGAGGGTGATCACAGAACAGGCAGAGAACAGTCACCAGCTGAACATCACACATTTTAGTTTTAGAAACTCAGTGACCATTTCCTATCGCATAGAATGTCTGCTCTACCTGGGCCCCAAATTCCTCCTCTATTCTCTATTCTTTTTTGGTTTATTCTCTATTCTATCCTCTCTATCCAGGGTGGTGTATTCACAAGCCTACAGGGTTAGGCCAGTGACTGGGACTGGGTCCAAACATTTGCATACCTTATATTAATTACCCTGTGGAGTTATTGTGCAGTGCAAATGGTTAACACACAACTGCTAACTGAAAGGTTGGAGGTTCAAGTCCACTCAGAGGTGCCTTGGAAGAAAGGATTGGCAAACTACTTCTGAAAAATCAGCCATTGAAAACTCTCTGGAGTACACTTCTAGTCTGACATACATGCGGTCGCTGTACGTCACAGTAAACTCCGTAGTGACTAGTTTATACCACTCAGTGAGTGCTGAGGTGAACCAGAAAATGGTTTTCTGAAGCGAAGGGGGCAGTGGCCCAGCTGATGATTGCCAAGATCTTCCAATTTTCAGAAGCACCAAATCTGTATGTTTTTTAAATCTTCCAATATTTCAATGTTGATTCAAATTTTTAAAAAGCAGTATCAGTAAACAAAACAATGCTGTTTCCTTCACACGTATCTTTAAGTGAAGAGAAATGGGTTTTTTCTAAAGTCCACAGCATCAGGGCACACCCAGTGGTCAGAGACAGTCACTGTGATTCACATTTCAGACGTGAAGAAAATGAAATTACAAAAGCACCATAAAGAAGACAGAAGGGGTAATAACTTCAGTTTCTAGCACTTTAACTCAATATCATCCATCAGATTTTCCTAGCACCTTCAAACCAACAGTCAGCAACTCACGTTTTATTGTTGTAGGGTTTGTTCTGACAGATCTCTGGGGACAGATAATAAGGCGTTCCAACACAAGTTTGAGCAAGTTCCATGGAACTAGTAAAATATATGAATAATAAAATACTGTGATTTATTATTGGAGTAACAAACATGTTTAAAATATAGAAATGTAAGGAAAAACGTGAACAATAGGTAACACAGAATGCGATGAGCACACAGATGAAAATAAAGGAAAACAGTGCATACTTAGCAACATAGTAATACATTAGTTGATGTTTTAAGCTCATAATTCATCCCCCAAAATCCACACATTAAAAAATATATTTTTTTATGGCTTAAAGACTCCACAGAGAGGTAAAATTTTAATGTTAACAAAAAAACTCTCAGAGGTAGAAAGATTTCCCCCTTTCAAATTGTCAAAGTAATCCAATCTCATTATTTAAAATTTGGAAAATATAAAAGTGAATAACAAGAAAGAAAAAAAGCACCCATAATCTTATCACCTGAGAATAACTACTGTTAAAATTCTGATTTATTTCCTTGCTGAATTTTTTCTATGCATATTTTTCACATAGCTGTGATAATACTGCATTTAAAATTCAGAATTCCAAATTTTTCATTAAACCTATCATAAAGCATTTTCTCACAACATCAAGAAATCTTCAAAATCATAAATGTTTGTAACTGTATAATGGGTACATAGCTGTTCCAAAAATTATATTTAACCATCTCCCAGTTGTTAGAGATTCATATGATTCCAAATTTCAAATTATTCCCTTAGAACAAATTCCAAGAAGCAGAACCTTTAACAATCTCTTTAGATAATATCACCACCAAATTGTCTTCCTGAACCGTTGCACCAATTCCCACTCCCCCCTAGCCGAATGTCTGAACCTGCCCGTTCCACTGAATTCTCACCAGTTTTTTGCATATCAGTCACATCACGTATTTGATAAACTTACAGTACACACTACATGACATTGTCACCAACCTTCCATGCCACAATTTATCTTGGCAATTTTAATCTCTAACTACCACTTGAATAATTTAATGCATTTATATAAATAGCTGGAGTCCCTGGTGGTGCAGTTAACACATTTGGCTGCTAATTGAAGGGTTGAAGGTTCAAGTCCAATCAGAGGCACTTTGAAAGAAAGGTCAAGTGACCTACTTCCAAAAAATCAGTCACTGAAAACCCTATGGAGCACAGTTATACTCTGACACACATGGGGTCACCATCAGTCAGAATGAACTCAATTGCAGCTGGAATATAAATAGTTACCAAAAATTATATAGACAACCACATTTTTAATATCTTCTTAATTCATGATTCTCCCATGTGTCTGTGAGTTTGTCGTACTGTGCGGGCTTGTGTGAGGCTGTGATGCTGGAAGCTGTGCCACCAGTATTCACATGCCAGCAGGGTCACCCATGGAGGACAGGTTTCAGCTCACCTTCCAGACTAAGACAGACTAGGAAGAAGGACCCGGCAGTCTACTTCTGGAAGGCATTAGCCAGTGAAAACCTTATGAATAGCAGTGGAACATTGTCTAACATAGTGCTGGAAGATGAGCCCCCCAGATTGGAAGGCACTCAAAAGATGACTGGGGAAGAGCTGCCTCCTCAAAGTACAGTTGACCTTAATGACATGGATGGAGTAAAGCTTTCAGGACCTTCATTTGCTGATGTGGCACAACTCAAAATGAGAAGAAACACCTGAAAACATCCATTAATAATTGGAACCTGGATGTACGAAGTATGAATCTAGGTAACTTAGAAATCATCAAAAATGAAATGGAACGCATAAAGATCGATATCCTAGGCATTAGTGAGCTGTAATGGACTGGTACTGGCCATTTTGAATCGTACCATCATATAGTCTACTATGCTGGGAATGAGAACTGAAGAGGAAAGGTGTTGCATTCATCGTCAAAAAGAACGTTTCAAGATCTACCCTGAAATACAATGCTGTCAATGATAGGATAATGTCCATATGCATACAAGGAAGACCACTTAATACGACTATTATTGAAATATACACACCAACCTCTAGGGCCAAAGATGAAGAAACAGAAGATTTTTATCAGCTGCTACAGTCTGAAATTGATCGAACATGCAATCAAGGTGCATTGATAATTACTGGTGATTTTAATACAAAAGTTGGAAACAAAGAAGAAGGATCAGTAGTTGGAAAATATGGCCTTGGGGATAGAAACAATGCCGGAGATCGAATGATAGAATTTTGCAAGAACAACGACTTGTTCATTGCAAATACCTTCTTTCACCAACATAAACAGCAACTATACACATGGACCTCGCCAGATGGAATACCCAGAAATCAAATTGACTACATCTGTGGAAAGAGATGATGTAAAAGCTCAATATCATCAGTCAGAACAAGACCAGGGGCCGACTCTGGAATAGACCATCAATTCCTCATATGCAAGTTCAAGCTGAAACTGAAGAAAATAAGAGCAAGTCCACAAGAGCCAAAATATGACCTTGAGTATATCCCATCTGAATTTAGAGACCATCTGAAGAATAGATTTGATGCATTGAACACTAGTGACCGAAGATCAGATGAGTTGTGGAATGACATCAAGGACATCATGCATGAAGAAGGCAAGAGGTCATTGAAAAGACAGGAAAGAAAAAAAGACCAAGATGGATGTCAGAGGAGACTCTGAAACTTGCTCTTGAGCGTCAAGCAGCTAAAGCAAAAGGAAGAATTGATGAAGTAAAAGAACTGAACAAAAAATTTCAAAGAGTGGCTGGAGACGGCAAAGCAAAGTATTATAATGACATGTGCAAAGAGCTGGAGATGGAAAACCAAAAGGGGAGAACACGCTCAGCGTTTCTCAAGCTGAAAGAACTGAAGAAAAAAATCAAGCCTCAAGTTGCAATAGTGAAGGATTCTATGGGGAAAATGTTAAACAACGCAGGAAGCATCGAAAGAAGATGGAAGGAATACACAGAGTCATTATATCAAAAAGAATTAGTCGATGTTCAACCATTTCAAGAGGTAGCATATGATCAGGAAACAATGGTACTGAAGGAAGAAGTCCAAGCTGCTCTGAAGGCATTGGTGAAAAACAAGCCTCCAGGAACTGATGGAATATCAATTGAGATGTTTCAACAAACAGATGCAGCGCTGGAAGTGCTCACTCATCTATGCCAAGAAATATGGAAGACAGCTTCCTGGCCAACTGACAGGAAGAGATCCATATTTATGCCTATTCCCAAGAAAGGTGATCCAACCGAATGTGGAAATTACAGAACAATATCACTAATGCCACACGCAAGCAAAATTTTGCTGAAGATCATTCAAAAATGGCTGCAGCAGTGTATCGACAGGGAACTGCCAGAAATTTGGGCTGGTTTCAGAAGAGGACGTGGAACCAGGGATATCACTGCTGATGTCAGATGGATCCTGGCTGAAAGCAGAGAATGCCAGAAGGATGTTTACCTGTGTTTTACTGACTATGCAAAGGCATTCGACTGCGCAGATCATAACAAGTTATGGATAACACTGCAAAGAATGGGAATTCCAGAACACTTAATTGTGCTCATGAGGAACCTTTACAGAGATCAAGAGGCAGTTGTTGGGACAGAACAAGGGGATACTGATTGGTTTAAAGTCAGGGAAGGTGTGCGTCAGGGTTGTATTTTTTCACCATACCTATTCAATCTGTATCCTGAACAAATAATCCGAGAAGCTGGACTATATGAAAGAAGAACGGGGCATCAGGATTGGAGGAAGACTCATTAAGAACCTGCGTTATGCAGATGACACAACTTTGCTTGCTGAAAGTGAAGAGGACTTGAAGCACTTACTAATGAAGATCAAAGACCACAGACTTCAGTATGGGTTGCACCTCAACATAAAGAAAACAAAAATCCTCACAACTGGACCACTGAACAACATCATGATGAACGAAGAAAAGATTGAAGTTGTGAAGGATTTCATTTTACTTGGATCCACAATCAACAGCCATGGAAGCAGCAGTCAAGAAATCAAAAGATGCACTGCATTGGGCAAATCTGCTGCAAAGGACCTCTTCGAAGTGTTAAAGAGCAAAGATGTCACCTTGAAGACTAAGGTGCACCTGACCCAAGCCATGGTATTTTCAATCACATCATATGCATGTGAAAGCTGGACAATGAATAAGGAAGACCAAAGAAGAATTAACGCCTTTGAATTGTAGGGTTGGCGAAGAATATTGAATATACCAGGGACTGCCAGAAGAACGAATAAATCTGTTTTGGGAGAAGTGTGGCCAGAATGCTCCTTAGAAGCAAGGATTGCCAGACTGCGTCTTGCATACTGTGGACATGTTGTCAGGAGGGATCAGTCTCTGGAGAAAGAAGTCATGCTTGGCAAAGTACAGGGTCAGCGGAACAGAGGAAGACCCCCAACGAGGTGGATCGACAGGGTGGCTGCAACAATGGGCTCAAGTATAACAACGATTGTGAAGATGGCACAGAACCCGGCAGTGTTTCGTTCTGTTGTGCATAGGGTCGCTATGAGTCGGAACCGACTCGATGGCACGTTACAACAACAACCACAATTCATGTTTCCTAAAAACGCACGTTGGCTACTTTGAGCAGGAAGAAAAATGATTTTTAAAAGTACTCACTTGTACATTTAGGTAGCTAACAGATATGTGAGGAAATGTTCACGATCATTAGCCATTAGAGAAATGCAAATCAAAACTACAATGAGATTTCATCTCACTCCAACAAGGCTGGCAATAATCCAAAAAACACAAAACAATAAATGTTGGAGAGGTTATATGGAGAGACTAAAACACTTATACACTGCTGGTGGCAATTAAAATGGTACAACCGCTTTGGAAATCGATTTGGCGCTTCCTTAAAAAGCTAGAAATAGAACTACCATACGATCCAGCAATCCCACTCCTTGGAATATATCCTAGAGAAATAAGAGCCTTTACACGAACAGATATATGCACAGCCATGTTCACTGCAGCACTGTTTACAATAGCAAAAACATGGAAGCAGCCAAGGTGCCCATCAACAGGTGA
This sequence comes from Loxodonta africana, assembly GCF_030014295.1. Taxonomy (NCBI): domain Eukaryota; kingdom Metazoa; phylum Chordata; class Mammalia; order Proboscidea; family Elephantidae; genus Loxodonta; species Loxodonta africana. Next base: position 74,492,691 of record NC_087358.1, read on the forward strand.
ATGGATAAATAAATTATGGTATATTCACACAATGGAATACTACGCATCAATAAAGAACAGTGAGGAATCTGTGAAACATTTCATAACATGGAGGAACCTGGAAGGCATTATGCTGAATGAAATTAGTTGCAAAAGGACAAATACTGTATAAGGCCACTATTATAAGAACTCAAGAAATAGTTTAGACAGAGAAGAAAATATTCTTTGATGGTTACGAGAGGGCAGAGGGAGGGAAGGAGAGGTGTATTCACTAATTAGATAGTAGATAAGAACTACTTCAGGTGATGGGACAGGCAACTCGCAATACAGGCGAGGTCAGCACAATTGGACTAAACCAAAAGCAAAGAAATTTCCTGAATAAACTGAATGCTTCGAAGTACAGCCTAGCAGGGGCAGGAGTTTGGGGACCATGGTTTCAGGGGACATCTAAGTCAATTGGCATTATAAAATCTATGAAGAAAACATTCTCCATCCCACCTTGGAGAGAGTCGTCTGGGGTCTTAAACGTTAGGAAGAGGCCATCTAAGGTGCATCATTTGGTCTCAACCCACCTGGATCAAAGGAGGATGAAGAGCACAAAGGACACAAGGCAATTACAAGCCCAAGAGATAGAAAGGGCCACATGATCCAGAGACTACATCAGCCTGAGACCAGAAGAGGTAGATGGTGCCAGGCTACAACTGATGACTGCCCTGACAGGGAACACAACAGAGAACCCCTGAGGGAGCAGGAATGCAGTGGGATGCAGACCCCAAATTCTCATAAAAAGACCAGACTTAATGGTCTGACTGAGACTAGAAGGACCCCGGTGGTCATGGCCCCCAGACCTTCTGTTGGCCCAGGACAGGAAACGTTCCCAAAGCCAACTCTTCAGACATGGATTGGACTGGACAATGGGCTGGGGAGGGATACTGGTAAGGAGTGAGCTTCTTGGATCAGGTGGACACTTGAGACTATGTTGGCATCTCCTCCCTGGAGGGAAGATGAGAGGGTAGAGGGGGTTAAAAGCTGGCGAAATGGACACGAAAAGAAAGAGAGGAAGGAGGGGGCGCACTGTTTCATTGGGGGAGAGCAATTGTGGGTATACAGCAAGGTGTATGTAAGTTTTTGTGTGAGAGGCTGACTTCATTTGTAAACTTTCACTTAAGCATAATAAAAATTAAAAAAAAAAAAAAAGTACTCACTTGTTCAGGACTCTTGCTATGCCAAAGTCTCCAAGCTTTGCAACCATTCCATTCTTGCTAAGAAAAATGTTCTACAAATGGAAAAAATGCTATGCTGTTTGAGATGTTTCAAGAAAACAGAACATCAGTTTTTTCTTGGTCTCCTGTCTGAGCTGTTACCTGTGTTTTTATGTCTCTGTGTAAGATCTTCCTGTCATGGAGATGTTTCAGTCCTAGAGAAATCTGTACAAACCAACCCAGAATCTGTAGAGGGAAAAGAAAATAAAACTGTTCACACAGTCTGGTACTCGCAAGTTCAGTGAGACTTCTTTATGATAACACGCAAAAGCAGAGAAATATTTTACATGTGTGTGTCTAAGGGAATGGCACTAACAGAGATAGTACCTTATCATATAACGTTCCTTTTACAGCTAGAAAAATCAAGGTGCAGAAGGGCAATCCTTGTAATTGAAGGGAACTCCAGATACAGAAAAAGGTAAATAGGAGCAAAAGAGAGAGGAAGGAAGTTCTTGATTTTTTTTTTTTTTTTTCTGATTTAATACTGGGTTACTCTCAGTAGTCCTAGACAAACAACTCTGTCTCCTGGTAATCCTAGTGCCATGTGTTTTTCCTACTCAGTGGAAGTAGGGTGCCCAGGACAAGAGCCAGAGAGGCAGAGGGAGAGAATCTGTGAAGTTATTAAAACATTGTGAAATATCAATATACCTATACAATTTAATAACAAAAGTTATTTTACTTTAAAAGCCTATTTTTATTTCTTATTCACAATTTTATTATGTCTTAGCTGGCTATGAGCCCCTTCATTAAAATGTGTTCTATGCCTACAAAGATTTATTTAAACTAATCTAAAGGAGACGGGTGGCACACCGGTTAAGTACTACACTGCTAACCAATAGACCAGTGGTTCAAACCTGCCAGCTGCTCCTCAGGAAAAGGTGTGGCAGCCTGCTTCCATAAAGATTCCCCAGAAAACCAAACCCATTGCCATCACGTCAATTCCCACTCATAGCAACCTATACAACAGGGCAGAACTGCCCTATAGAGTTTCCCAGGAGTGCCTGGTGGATTCAAACTGCCGACCTTTTGATTAGCAGCCATAGCTACCAGGGTTTCCCCATAAAGATTACAGCCTTAGAAATACTGTGGGACAGTTCTACTGTGTCCTGTAGGGTCACTATGAGTTAGAATCAACTCGAAGGCAAAGAGTTTTTTTGGAAACTCTTCTAAAATTTCATTGGTTGTTTGTCAGCCAGATTACATAAAGGGAAAAAAAAAAGCTATCATCCAGATATTAAGATTCAGTTCTAATCTTATTTTTTTCTCAATGAAGGGAAACATTATTCAAAATTTTATACTGAAAATCATTTTTATTAATAAAGTAATTCATAGATAGGAAGAAAGGAGGGTTCCATAAATATGGAATTTAATATATAATGTAAATAAGTATAGGAAGAATGCTTGATTAAATTTACAGAGGTTAGAAATATCGATTCTTTAATCATTCATACATTCAAAAGACTTAAGTTTAACCCTTGGAGGAAATTATACGGGCACAATGCTCTTAAATGCTAAACTAGAACAAAGAAACAAATGGCCTACAGAAAGATCGTGGGCCATTCCCCTGCACTGCTCGAGGTGATGGCCTTACGCATCAGTCACACAGGACCTGATTCCAAGTTCTCTCCGCACCTATACCTGTCTCTTTCATGGATACAACTCCCAAGAGGGCTCCAAAGAGGCTTAGAGTATAGAGGAAGGGGTTTGTGTAGAAAGAAAATGTGAATTAAGGCCACTATTCTTCACCTTTTCGCTCCCTCTCTTAATAACCAATGTAACTAAATAGGCATTGCTAAGAACAGCGTCATTCTTCCTAACAGAGTGGTATAGCTATTTTCAAGCAGAGTACCAAATGGAAAAAGGAAAAAGAGTGAAGCTATAAATACGTCACATTTAAAATGGTTAAGGAGCATCACAATTTCATTTTGTTTTTAACCAGGAAGATTTCTCACAGAGGCATCCTAAATGAGATTGTCAAAAACGAAGCAATTTTTTCTCAAGAAAACTGCACTCTCAAAAAGAGATTCCACTTAAGTTCAATTTCAAACATGTTCTGGACTAAATCTACCAAGAATATTGATCCACTATCTTATGGATTCATATAAATGCACTCTACTATTTATGGCATTATAAATTTAAACCCCCTCTCCTTATAAATTAAAAAGCAAATTAGAAATGTTTTTACCTGATCTTCACTAAATAACACTCCCCGCTGTCTCCGGATCCTTTTCATGAGATCCCCTCCATCACAGTACTCCATAACAATAAACAAGCTGTTGTTCTCTGTAAGAAAAGACACCACTGGGCACTGGGAGGGTTGCAGATATTTACTAATCATTTGTCTTTCAAGTTCTAGAGGGTGGAGAATATAACTGTAAAATGCAGTTAGGTGCCATAGAACAGGTTCCGACTCACAGAGACCCTATGCAAAACAGAAATAAACACTGCCCGATCCTGAGCAATTCTTACAATCGTTAAACGCTTGAGCTCATTGTTGCAGCCCCTGTGTCAATTCACCTTGTTGAGGGTCTTCCTTCTTTCAGCTGACCCTGTACTCTGCCAAGCATGATGCCCTTATCCAGGGACTGATCCCTCCTGACAACATGCCCAAAGTATGCAAGACACAGTCTCGCCATCCTTGCCTCTAAGGAGCACTCTGGCCACACTTCTTCCGAGACAGGTTTGTTCGTTCTTTTGGCAGTCCATGGTATATGCAATATTCTTCGCCAACATCACAATTCAAAGGCGTCAACTCTTTTTCGGTCTTCCTTATTCATTGTCCAGCTTTCACACGCATATGATGTGATTGAAAATACCATGGCTTGGGTCAGGTGTACCTTAGTCTTCAAGGTGACATCTTTGCTCTTCAACACTTCGAAGAGGTCCTTTGCAGCAGATTTGCCCAATGCAATGCGTCTTTTGATTTCTTGACTACTGCTTCCATGGCTGTTGATTGTGGATCCAAGTAAAATGAAATCCTTCACAACTTCAATCTTTTCTTCGTTCATCATGATGTTGCTCATTGGTCCAGTTGTGAGGATTTTTGTTTTCTTTATGTTGAGGTGCAACCCATACTGAAGGCTGTGGTCTTTGATCTTCATTAGTAAGTGCTTCAAGTCCTCTTCACTTTCAGCAAGCAAAGTTGTGTCATCTGCATAACGCAGGTTCTTAATGAGTCTTCCTCCAATCCTGATGCCCCGTTCTTCTTCATATAGTCCAGCTTCTCGGATTATTTGTTCAGGATACAGATTGAATAGGTATGGTGAAAAAATACAACCCTGACGCACACCTTTCCTGACTTTAAACCAATCAGTATCCCCTTGTTCTGCCCAAACAACTGCCTCTTGATCTCTGTAAAGGTTCCTCATGAGCACAATTAAGTGTTCTGGAATTCCCATTCTTTGCAGTGTTATCCATAATTTATTATGATCCACACAGTCGAATGCCTTTGAATAGTCAGTAAAACACAGGTAAACATCCTTCTGGTATTCTCTGCTTTCAGCCAGGATCCATCTGACATCAGCAATGATATCCTCTTCTGACACCAAGCTGAACTTCTGGCAGTTCCCTGTCGATATACTGCTACAGCTGTTTTTGAATGATCTTCAGCAAAATTTTGCTTGCCTGTGATATTAATGATATTGTTCTATAATTTCCACATTTGGTTGGATCACCTTTCTTGGGAATAGGCATAAATATGGATCTCTTCCTGTCAGTTGGCCAGGAAGGTGTCTTCCATATTTCTTGGCATAGACGAGTGAGCACCTCCAGCGTTGCACCTATTTGTTGAAACATTTCAATTGATATTCCATCAATTCCTGGAGGCTTGTTTTTCACCAATGCCTTCAGAGCAGCTTGGACTTCTTCCTTCAGTACCATTGTTTCCTGATCATATGCCACCTCTTGAAATGGTTGACTATCGACTAATTCTTTTTGGTATAATGGCTGTGTGTATTCCTTCCATCTTCAGTTTGTCGCACTGTGTGGGCTTGTGTGTTGCTGTGATGCTGGAAGCTATGCACTGGTATTCAGATACCAGCAGGGTCACCCATGGAGGACAGGTTTCAGCTCAGCTTCCAGACTAAGACAGACTAGGAAGAAGGACCCGGCAGTCTACTTCTGGAAAGCATTAGCCAGTGAAAACCTTATGAATAGCAGTGGAACATTGTCTGATACAGTGCTGGAAGATGAGCCCCCCAGGTTGGAAGGCACTCAAAAGATGACTGGGGAAGAGCTGCCTCCTCAAAGTACAGTCGACCTTAATGATGTGGATGGGGTAAAGCTTTCAGGACCTTCGTTTGCTGATGTGGCATGACTCAAAATGAGAAGAAACAGCTGCAAACATCCATTAATAATCAGAACCTAGATGTACGAAGTATGAATCTAGGAAAATTGGAAATCGTCAAAAATGAAATGGAACGCATAAACATCAATATCCTAGGCATTAGTGAGCTGTAATGCACTGGTATTGGCCATTTTGAATCGGACCATCATATAGTCTACTATGCTGGGAATGACAACTCGTAGAGGAATGGTGTTGCATTCATTGTCAAAAAGAACATTTCAAGACCTATTCTGAAGTACAGCGCTGTCAGTGATAGGATAATATCCATATGCCTACAAGGAAGACCAGTTAATATGACCATTATTGAAATTTACGCACCAACCACTAGGGTCAAAGATGAAGAAACAGAAGATTTTTATCAGCTGCTACAGTCTGAAATTGATCGAACATGCAATCAAGATGCATTGATAATTACTGGCAATTGGAATGCAAAAGTTGGAAACTAAGAAGAAGGATCAGTAGTTGGAAAATATGGCCTTGGGAATAGAAGCAATGCCGGAGATCCAATGATAGAATTTTGCAAGACCAACGACGTCTTCATTGCAAATACCTTCTTTCACCAACATAAACAGTGTCTATACACATGGACCTCGCCAGATGGAACACACAGAAATCAAATTGACTACATCTGTGGAATGAGGCAATGGAAAAGCTCAATATCATCAGTCAGAACAAGGCCAGGGGCCGACTCTGGAACAGACCACCAATTGCTTATATGCAAGTTCAAGCTGAAACTGAAGAAAATAAGAGCAAGTCCACAAGAGCCAAAATATGACCTTGAGTATATCCCACCTGAATTTAGAGACCATCTGAAGAACAGATTTGACGCATTGAACACCAGTGACCGCAGACCAGACGAGTTGTGGAATGACATCAAGGACATCATCCATGAAGAAAGCAAAAGGACACTGAAAAGACAGGAATGTAAGAAGACCAAGATGGATGTCAGAGGAGACTCTGAAACTTGCTCTTGAGCGTCAAGCAGCTAAAGCAAAAGGAAGAATTGATGAAGTAAAAGAACTGAACAGAAGATTTCAAAGGGCCTCTCAAGAAGACAAAATAAAGTATTGTAATGACATGTGCAAAGAGCTGGAGATGGAAAACTAAAAGGGAAAAACATGCTCGGTGTTTCTCAAGCTGAAAGACCTGAAGAAAAAATTCAAGCCTCGATTTGCAATAGTGAAGGATTCCATGGGGAAAATATTAAACGATGCAGGAAGCATCAAAAGAAGATGGAAGGAATACACAGAGTAAAATGCAGTACAAAAAAAAAATAGACTGTTAAAAATCCTTGGTATGGAAGTAAGATCAGCTGGAGTCTAACTCCATGTGATGGTTAAGACTGTGTGACAACTTGGCTGGGCCATGATACTCAGTGTTTTGTCAGTTGTATAATGAGATCACTTCCCTGTTGAGATTTGATATATGATCACCTCCATGACGGGATCTGCTGTGAGTAGCCAACCTGTTGAAAGGGAGTTTCCCTGGACGTGTAGCCTGCATCCAAATATAACCAGGCATTCTAGCAAGGTTCAGGGGCTTTTGCTCATTCTGGATCCTGCAGCTGGCTCCTGTTCATCTGACCTCTGGTTCTTGGGACTCAAGCTAGCAGCTTACCTGTGGTCTTGCCTGCCGATTTTGAGATTCATTATCTTCACAGGCTGTGAACAAGAGCCCTGCTCTTCGACCTTCTGATCTTGGGTTTGACAACCCCTGTGTGTACGTGAATCAGGAGAAGCCTCTACCCTGATCCACAGACTTGGGACATTCCAGCCACTACAACCAAGTAAGCCATTTCCTTGATACAAATCTCTCTTTACATACACATTTATACAGTTTATTTGCTTTGCTTCTTTAGAGAACCCAGCCTAAGACTCCCCATTTCACCACTTCTACTTCTTAGTTCTGTGACTTGGGCAAGTTATTTTAATCTCTCTGTACCTCATCACCTCACTTGTAAAATGTGGATAATAATATAGAAACTTTCTCTTAGGACTGTTATAAAGATTGAGCTAATTCATGCCAGATGCTTAGAACAATGCCTGCACATAATGAAAGTTCATTAAATGTTAGTTATTATTATTAATACATTCCTTCAAGAGATTAGAAATCTGCCTTTAAAATAATAGCTGTGAGTCTTTCCCAACACCCCAGGAAGAATTAATAGCCCTTTCTTGAATTTGGGTCTTGTGGTGACATGAGTCCTCTATGTGGCTTTTGCTCTGGTTCTTCTGAAAAACAGCTTGAGAGGTATTTTCCCCTAAGCCTTGAGGAGTTATATTTACCTTAGTTTTCTTCCCCACAGGGTTTGTTATTTTTTTCTAGGTTGACCAACATTTCCTGGGTAAGCTCTAGACAACTTGGTTTGATTACTTTTTATCTGGTCCTTTGCTTGGTACGCATCTTGCAAAGACTGGTCAATAGGCTACGCAAATGAAGAGAATATGGACTATATATAGCCTACAGTCCAAATGAACTGTCTACGGCCTACCGACAGGGGATTGGTCAGTTTGTGGCCCTTGTGCGAGGGTCATGCCTTGAAATTGATGAGAAGTTTGTGTATATATGCAGCACCTCACAAAGGTTTTTTAGAAGAAATAGCTGCAAATATCCATTAATAATCAGAAGTGGAATGCATGAAGTATGAATCTAGGAAAATTGGAAGTCATTAAAAATGAAATAGAATGCACAAAGATTGATATCCTAGACATTAGTGAGCTGAAATGAACTGGTATGGGCTATTCTGAATTAGACAATCATGTGATCTACTATGCCAGGAATGACAAATTGAATAGGAATGGCATCGTGCTCCTCATGAAAAAGAACATTTCAAGATCTATCCTGAAGGGCAATGCTGTCAGTGACAGGATAATGTCCATACACCTACAAAGACCAGTTAAAACGATTATTATTCAAATTTACAAACTAAGCACTGATGCCAAAGATGAAGAAATAGAAGATTTTTACCAACTTTTGCAGTCTGAAATTGATCAAACATCCAATCAAGATGCATTGATAAATACTGGTGATCGAAATGTGAAAGTTGGAAACAAAGAAAGACCAGTAGTTGGAAAATATGGCCTTGGTGATAGAAACAACACTGGAGATTGCATGATAGAATTTTGAAAGACCAAAAACTTCTTCATTGCAAATGCCGTTTTTCAACAACATAAATGGCAACTATACATGTGAACCTCGTCAGATGAAATACATGGCAATCAAATCAACTACATCTGTGGAAAGAGACAATGCAAAAGCTCAATATCATCAGTCACAAAAAGGCCAGGGACAGGCTGTTCAGACCATGGAATAGACCATCAATTGCTCGGATGCAAGCTGAAGCTGAAGAAAATTATAACAAGTCCATGAGGGCTATGACGCTGAGTATATCCCACCTGACTTTAGAGACCATCTAAAGAACAGATTTGATGCGTTGAACACTAATGACCAAAGACCAGATGAGTTGCAGGAAGACATTAAGGACGTCATACATAAGGAAAAAAAACCCAGCAAACCAAAAAAAACAAACCCAGTGCCGTCAAGTTGATTCCGACTCATAGAGACCATATAGAACAGAATAGAACTGGCCCATAGAGTTTCCAAGGAGCACCTGGCAGATTTGAACTGCCAATCCTTTGGTTAGTAGACATAGCACTTAACCACTACACCACCAGGGTTTCCAAGTAAAGCAAAAGGTCATTAAAAAGACAGAAGAGAATGAAAGACAAAAATGGATGTCAGAAAAGACTCTGGAACTAGCTTTTGAACGTAGACAACCTAAAGCATATGGAAGAAATGAAGAAGTAAAAGAGCTAAACAAAGATTTCAAAGGGCAGCTCGAGAAGAGAAAGTATTATAAAGAAATGTGCAAAGATCTGGAGTTAGAAAACCAAACGGGAAGAACACACTTGGCATTTCTCAAGCTGAAAGAACTGAAGAAAAAATTCAAGCTTCCAGTTGCAATACTGAAGGATTCTACAGGGAAAATACTGAATGATGTGGGAAGCATCAAAAGAAGCTGGAAGGAATACACGGAGTCACTGTACCAAAAAGAACTGATCAACGTTCAACCATTTCAGGAGGTAGCATATGATCAAGAACCAAAGGTACTAAAGGAAGAAGTCCAAGACGCACCAAAGGGAACGGAGAAAAACAAGGCTGCAGGAATTGACCGCATACCAAATGAGATGTTTCAACAAAGGGTGTCTATGCCAAGAAATTTGGAAGAGAGCTACCTGGCCAATGGACTGGAAGAGTAAAGTAAAAATTAAAGTAAAATAAAATTTTGCTGAAGATCATTCAAAAACGGTTGCAGCAGTACATCAATAGGGGACTGCCAAAAGGTCAAGACAGATTCAGAAGAGGATGTGGAACAAGGGACATCATTGTTGATGTCAAAGGGATCTTGGCTGAAAGCAGAAAATGCCAGAAAGATGTTTACCTGTGTTTTATTGACTACACAAAGGCATTCAACAGTGTGGATCATAACAAATTATGGATAACATTGCAAAAAATTGCACTTCCTGAAAACTTAATTGTGCTCATGCAGAACACGTACACAGACCAAGAGGTAGACATTCAAACAGAACAAGGGGATACTGCGTGGTATAAAATCAGAAAAGGTGTGGGTTAAGGTTGTATCCTGCCACCATACTTATTCAATCTGTATACTGAGCAAATAATCTGAGAAACTGAACTATATGAAGAAGAATGGGCATCAGGATTGGAGGAAGACTCATTAACAACCTGCATTATGCATATGACACAACCTTGCTTGCTGAAAGTGAAGAGGGCTTGAAGCACTTACTGATAATTATCAAAGGTTATAGCCTTCAGTATGGATTACACCTCAACATAAGGAAAACAAAAATCCTCACAACTGGATCAATAAGAAACATCATGATAAATGGAGAAAACACTGAAGTTGTCAAGGATTTCATTTTACTTGTATCCACAATAAATGCCCATGTAGGCAGCAGTCAAGATATCAGACTATGTACTACGTTGGGCAAATCTGCTGTAAAAGACCTCTTGAAAAGTGTTGAAAAGCAAGGATGTCACTTTGAGGACTAAGGTGTGCCTGACTCAAACCATGGTATTTTCAATTGCCTCATATGCATGCAAAAGCTGGACAACGAATAAGGAAGACCAAAGAAGAATTGATGCCTTTGAATTATGGCATTGGAGAAGAATATTGAATATGTCATGGACTACCAGAAGAACAAACAAATCTGTCTTGTAAGAAGTACAGCCAGAATGTTCCTTAGAAGCAAGGATGGTGAGACTTTGTCTCATGTAATTTGGACATGTTATCTGGAGGGATCAGTCCCTGGAGAAGGACATCACGCTTGGTAAAGTAAAGCGTCACTGAAAAAATGGAAGATCCTCAACGAGAAGGAATGACGCAGTGGCTGCAACAATGGGCTCAAGCATAACAATGGTCATGAGGATTGCACAGGAGCAGGCAATGTTTTGTTCTGTTGTACACAGAATCAGCGTGAGTCGGAAGTGGCTCAATGGCACCTAACAACAAGAAGTCCATCCAGTGATTAAACAAGTGTGCAGTGAGCATCTACTATGGGAGGCACTGTCTTCATGGAGTTCCCTGTCTGTGGGAAGATCTTACCGAGGATCATATGTGAGCCAAAGAGATGAGCTCCCAGTCTCATGAAGTTTATGGTTGAAACATCACCTTTCAGCCAAAGATTAGACAGGACTATGAAACAATAACACATGTCAGGAACATGCTTCTTAGTTCAGTCATGAATAGGAGACCAAATGGGCAATATCTGCCCAAAAACAAAGATGAGAAGGCAGGAAGGGACAGGAAAACTGGAGGAATGGAACCGGGGAACCCAGGGTGGAAAGGGAAAGGGGGAGAGTGCTGAAAATGTGGGGATTGCAACCAATGTCACAAAATAATTTATGCATAAATTGTTGAATGAGAAACTAATCTGCTCTGTAAACTCTCACCAAAATACAATAAAAAAGGGGGAGACAAATATTAAACAAAGCCTTAATTACATATATAAATAGACATGCATACACATCCAATAAAGTGCTGTGGAAGATCTCTGATTTGAATCGTAAGCTTAGGAAAGGCCTGAGGACGAGGAAGAGTTAGCCAGATAGGGAGACACAGCAACAACCCAAACAGTGAAAGGAGGTAAGATCTTATTGCATTGCTGTTAGCAATCCACGAACAGGAGTACAGGCACTTCATTCAGAGACTGCCCCATAAAAGTTATTGAATAAACTCAATTCCTTGCCCCTGTGTACTTCTCTGCTCCCAAGAATAGTTACGAGAGCTCTTCGAAATACCCAGTCATGAAAGAAGAGCTGTATCCAGAGGATTACTTTGAATGCAGTGGGTTTGTTTTGTTTTGTTTTAATTGTTTTATCGTGGTAAAGCTATACATAACAAAATCTTTGCCAATTCAACAATTTTTAGGTTCACGATTCAGTGACATTGATTACATTCATCATATTGTGCAACCATCACCACTGTCTGTCCAAAGTTTTCTGCCGCCATTAAGAGAAACTGTTTCCCCGAAGTGAATGCAGTGGTTTTAATTTGTAAGACATACAGCTTCTGGAAGAAAAACTCTTGGTGAGTAAATGTGTCCTTCACAGCATAAAAACTCAAAAACTGGTGGCTGCATTTATTTATTTACTTATTTTCACCAACCTGATGATGCTTTAAGATACATAGGAGGCAGGGTCAAGATGGCAGAGTCAGATGCTTCCAGTGGTCCCTCTTACAACAAAGACCAAAAAAAAAACAAGTGAAGTGATTATATATGACAATTATATATGACAATCTAGGAGCCCTGAACTTCAAATGCAAACTGAGTGGCAGGGGGAGGGAGAGATGGTTCAAAATCAGCAAGGAGTTGCCAGACATGACTTGGTGGGAACCAGCATCCTGCATGCCTGATCAACTCGCATGCACGATGGGGCAAGCAGTGGTGTTCAGGGCACATTTTCCACATCAGGAGACACCGAGCGGTGGAGAGTATACTCAAGCCTCCAGAACCAGTGAAAAGCGGCTCTCAGTCAACAAAAGATAAGTACATGCATCTAACCTACCGTGCAGATCAAAAAATACCACCATTGGGAAGAACCTGTCTCTCATTTACCTGCCCCCTCCCCACTCTGCACCAGGTCCCAGGCCGGCTTCAGTGACTGCCACTTCCCTTGGATTGGAAGTAGGACCTCTCATGTGCCAAGCCATTCTCCCAGCCTTGCAGAGGGAACAAATTAACAAGTAGGAAAAAAAAAAATCTGGCAGTGTCCCTAAGCCAGGAACTCAGGGCAGGCACAGCTCCTTTGCCTAGGTATAGGCATAAGGGGTCCATGGACTTTGAATGTCTTTCACCCCTGCATAGACTTGTATGGGCCCATTTCAACAGCATAGGCCCTCACTAGCCCAGTACAACAGGGTATATACTGAAGCCTAACTTCAACTGTATCAGCTATATGGTGAAGTGGCAGGTTTGTGACATTTGACACCACTCTGCCCATTAAGGAGGGTCCTCACCTACCCACATCGGGGGTGTGAGGACTGGTAGCTCCACCCATGCCACCTAGCCACCTGCAACAGGGGCCCAAGAATAAGTGATGCCTCCTAGTCCTTACAGCCAACAGCATTGGGTGCCCGTGGTGTGGCTGCAAAATCCACCCACCTATGCATTCTACGGGAACAGGGATACACTTTCCTCCCAGACACTCAGGGGCAGCCGTCAGCCCCCTACCTTGCTTGGCACATGATCCCCTATTGCAGCCAGACACCTGTGCCTATTCCAATCACCCCTGCTGGTCTAGGACTGTAGGTGAGAGCCTGTACCACACACTTGGTGACCAACTACCTGGACATCTGAGCTGAATCCATACAAGTAAATGAACTCCTGAGCCCATATACCTAGTAACAGATCTCACCACCTAGTGACAGAATATTAGAGCTTCAAAGATGCCAATAATCAAAACAGTTTACACGAGCAGCCTATTTGGGCATATCAAAACAAAACAAACAAACAAAAAAAAAAAACAAGAACCTAGGTCACAGTAATCAAACATAAAATAACTATAATAACTTACTGATGGCTCGGAGACAACAGTAAATATCAAGTCACATAAAGAGGCAGACCATGATGGCTTCATCAAGTGACCAAAACAAAGAATCAAGAAATCTTCTGGAGGAAGATAACTTCTTGAAATTACCAGAGGTAGAATACAAAAGGCTAATATACAGAACTCTTCAAGAGATCAGGAAGGAGATCAGACAAAATGCAGAACAAGCCAAGGAACACACAGACAATAGCATAATAGAGGAACTTAAGAAGATTATAGAACAGCACATGACAGATTTAACAGGCTGGAAGAAACCATAGAAAGACAGCAAACAGAAATCCAGAAGACTAACAATAAAATTTCAGAATTAGACAACTCAATAAAAAGTCACAGGAGCAGAATTGAGGAACTGGAAGTCAAGATTAGCGAGACTGAAGATAAAGCAATTGACACCAACTTATTTGAAGAAAAATCAGATGAATTAAAAAAAACTGATGAAACCCTAAGAATTATGTGGGACTCTATCAAGAGGAATAACCCACAAGTGATTAGAGTACCAGAACACAGGGAGATAACAGAAAATGCAGAGAGAATTGTTGAAGATTTGTTGGCAGAAAACTTCCCTGATATTGACAGAGATGAGAAGATACCTATCCAAGATGCTCATCAAACGCCACACAATGTAGATCCCAAAAGAAAGTCACCAAGATATATTATAATCAAACTTCCAAAACCAAAGGTAAAGATAGAATTTTAAGAGCAACTAGGGATAAATGAAAAGTCATCTTCAAAGAAGAGTCAATAAGACTAAGCTCTGACTACTCAGCAGAAACAATGCAGGCAAGAAGGCAATGGGATGACATACATAAAGCCTTGAAGGAAAAAAACTGCCAGCCAAAAATTAGATATCCAGCAAAATCATCTTTCAAATATGATGCAAAATTACAGCATTTCCAGATAAACAGAAGTTTAGGGAATTAGCAAAAACCAAACCAAAATTACAAGAAATAATAAAGGGAGTCCTCCAGTCAGAAAATCAGTAACATCAGATAACAACCCAACACTAGAACACAACACAGCAACCAGATATAAACCCAGATAGGAAAATCACAAAAGAAAATCAAAGTTAAAATGCTGAAAATAGGGAAATAAAGATGTCAATATGTAAAAGATGACAACATTGAAACAAAAAAGAGGGACTAAAAAATGTAGTCATAGATCTTTCACATGGAGAGGAAGTCAAGGCAATAAAAAGAATTAAAAGATTGGTTTAAACTTAGAAAAATAGGGGTAAAAATTCAGGTAACCACAAGGAAATTAACAATCCTACTCATCAAAATACAAAACAAGAAAAACATAAAGACTCAGCAAATGCAAAATCAACAACAATGAAAAGATGAAAAGAAAACACATAAAGAAAAATGATTTTGTACAGAAAATTAAGTGGAACAAAAAAAACGTCAACACAAATAAAAGACATCAAAATGACAGCACTAAACTCATACCTATCAATAATTACACTGAATGTAAATGGACTAAATGCACGAATAAAGAGACAGAAAATGGCAGAATAAAAAAAAAAAAACACAATCCATCTATATGCTGCCTACAAGAGACACACTTTAGACTTAAAAACACAAAGGATGGAAAAAATGTATCAGGCAAACAACAATCAAAAAAGAGATGGAGTGGCAATATTCATGTCTGGTAAAATAGACATTAACATAAAATCTACCACTAAGGATAAGGAAGGACATCATAAAACGATTAAAGGGTCAATACACAAGGAGAACATAACCATAATAAATTCTACACACCCAAGGACAGGGTCTCAAAATACATAAAACAAATTCTAACAGCATTAAAAAAGAGAGAAAAACAGTTTGCTCAAAAACTACTGGGTGATAGAAGAAATTAAGGACGGAATAAAGAAATTTACAGAATCAAATGAGAATGAAAATACATCCTACCAGAACCTCTGGGACACAGCTAAAGTAGTGCTCAGAGGTCAATATATAGCAATAAATGCACACATCCAAAAAGAAGAAAGGGTCAAATCAAGACATACAACTCGAACAAATAGAGAGCAGCAAAAGAAGCCCTTGGGCACCAGAAAAAAGGAAATAATAAAAATTAGAGCAGAATTAAATGAAATAGAGACTAGAAAAACAATTGAAAGGGTTAACAAGACCAACAGCTGGTTCTTTGAAAAGATCAACAAAATCGATAAAACGTTAGCCAAACTGACAAAAGAAAAAGAGGAGAGGAAGCAAATAACCCAAATATGAGACAGGCAATATCATAACAGACACAACTGAAATTAAAAGAATCATAACAGAATACTATGAAAAATTGTGCTCTAACAAATTTGAAAACCTAGAGGAAAATG
This sequence comes from Loxodonta africana, assembly GCF_030014295.1. Lineage (NCBI taxonomy): Eukaryota > Metazoa > Chordata > Mammalia > Proboscidea > Elephantidae > Loxodonta > Loxodonta africana. The sequence goes on from NC_087358.1 coordinate 74,508,736, forward strand.
GACAAATGTCTAGAAACACACTACCTATCTAAACTCACAAAAACAGAGGTAGAACAACTAAGTAAACCTATAACAAAAGAAGAGACTGAAAACAGAAGCCCTGGCCCTGACAGTTTCGTTGGAGAAGTCTACAAACTTTCAGAGAAGAGTTAACACCATTACTACTACAGGTATTTCAGAGGATAGAAAATGGTGGAATACTCTCAAACTCATTCTATCAAGTCAACATAACCCTGATGCCAAAACCAGGTAGTGACACCACAAAAAAAAGAAAATTACAGACCAATATCCCTCGTGAAGATAGACAAAAAAAATCCTCAACAAAATTCTAGCAAATAGAATTCAACAACATATCAAAAAAATAATTCACCATGACCAAGTGGGATTCATACCAGCTATGCAGGGATGGTTCAACATTAGAAAATCAATGCAATTCATCACCAAAATAAAACAAAAGACAAGAACATGATCTTATGAATTTATACAGAAAAGGTATTTGACAAAATCCAACACCCATTCATGATAAAAACTCTCAGCAAAACAGGAATGGAAGGGAAACTCCTCAACATAATAGAAGGCATTTATACAAAGACAGCAGCCAACATCACCCTAAATGGAGACAGTCTGAAAGCATTCCCTTTGAGAATGGGAACCAAAGATGCCCTTTCTCACCACTCTTATTTAACATTGTGCTGGAGGTCCTGGCCAGAGCAATTAGGCTAGATAAAGTGATAAAGAGCATCCAAATTGGTAAGAAGGAAGTAAAAGTACCTCTATTCGCAGATAATATGAACTTATACACAGGAAACCCCAAAGAATTCACAACAAAACTACTGGAACTAATAGAAGATTTCGACAAAGTATCAGGATACAAAATAAACACAGAAAAATCAGTTGGATTCCTCTCCATCAACAAAGAGAAACTTCGAAGAGGAAATCACCAAATCAATACCATTTACAATACCCTCAAGAAGATAAAATACTTAGAAATAAATCTGACCAGAGATGTAAAAGACCTATACAAAGAAAACTACAAGGCACTACTGCAAGAAACCAAAAGAGACCTACATAAGTGGAAAAACACACCTTGTTTGTGGATAGGAAGCCTCAACATTGTACAAATATCAACTCTACCCACAGCATCTACAGATACAATGCAATCCTGATCCAAATTCCAATGGCATTTTTTAATGAGATGGAGAAACAAATCACCTCATATGGAAAGGGAAGATGCCCCAGATAAGTATCACTGAAGAAGAAGAACAAAGTGAGAGGCCTCACTCTACCTGATTTTAGAAACTATTATACCTCCATGGTAGTCAAAACAGCCTAGTACTGGTACAACAACAGATACATAGACCAATGGAATGGAATTAAGATTCCAGATGTAAATTCATCCACTTATGAGCAGCTGATTCTTGACAAAGGCCCCAAAACAGTTATATGGGGAAAATACAGTCTCTTTAACAAACGGTGCTGGCATAACTGAATATCCATCTGCAAAAAAAATGAAACAAAACCCACGCCTTACACCATGCACAAAAACTAACTCCAAATGGATCAAAGACCTAAATATAAAATCTATAATAATAAAGATCATGGAAGAAAAAATAGGGACAAGGCTAGGAGCCCTAATACATGGCATAAACAGTATACAAAACATTACTAACAATGCACAAACACCAGAAGAGAAACTAGATAACTGGGAGCTCCTAAAAAATCAAACGCCTATGCTCATCCAAAGGCTTCATCTAAAGAGTAAAAAGATTACCTACAGACTGGGAAAAAGCTTTGGGCTGCAACGAATCCGATCAGCGTCTAATCTCTAAAAGCTACAAGACACTGCAAAACCTCAACAACAAATAGACAAATGTCCCAATTAAAAAATGGGCAAAGGATATGAACAGGCACTTTACCAAAGAAGACATTCAGGTGGATAACAGGTACATGAAGAAATGCTCATGATCATTATCCATCAGAGAAATCCACACGTAAACTACAATGAGATACCATCTCACCCCAATAAGGCTAGCATTAAACAAAAAAACACAAAATAAATGTTGGAGAGGTTCTAGAGAGACTGGAACACTTATACACTGCCAGTGGGAAATTGATTTCCCACTTCCTGAAAAAGCTAGAAATATGCTGAGTGAAATTAGTCAGTCGCAAAAGGACAAATATCGTATAAGATCACAATTATAAGAACTCAAGAAAAGGTTTAAACACAGAAGAAAACATTCTTTGATGGTTACGAGGGTAGGGAGGGAGGGAGAGGGGTATTTACTAACTGGATAAAAAAAAGATAGCACACAAGAATTATTTTAGGTGAAGGGAAGGACAACACACAATATAGGGGAAGTCAGCACAACTGGAATAAACCAAAAGCTACAAGTTTCCTGAATAAAACCAGACTCTTCGAGGGACAGTGTAGTAAGGTTGGGGGTTTGGGGACCATGGTTTCAGGGGACATCTAGCTCAACTGGCATAACAAAGTGTCTTAAGAAAATATCCTGCATCTCACTTTGGTGAGTGGCATCTTGGATCTTAAAAGCTAGTGGACAGCCATCTAAGATGCATCAATTGGTCACAACCCACCTGGAGCAAAGGAGAAAGAAGAACACCAAAGACGCACAGAAAATATGAGCCCAGAGATGCCATGAGCCTGAGACCAAAAGAACTACATGGTACCTGGTTACCACCAATGACGGCCCTGACAGGGAACACAACAGAGAATCCCTGACGGAGCAGAAGAAAAGTGGGATGCAGAACTCAAAATCTAGTAAATAAAAAAAAAAAAAAAGATCAGACTTAATGATATGACTGAGACTGGAGGGATCCCAGACGACATGGCCCCAGGACTTTCTGTTAGCCCAAAACAAACCATTCCTGAAGCCAACTCTTCAGATAAAGATTAGACTGGACTATGAGACATAAAACGATACTGGTGAGGAGTGTGCTTCTGACCTCAAGTAGGCACATGAGACTATGTGGGCAGCTTCTGTCTGGAGGCGAGATGAGAAGGCAGAGGGGGACAGGAGATCGTTGAATGGATGTTGGAAATACAGGGTGGAGAGGAGGAGTGTGCTGTCACGTTGCAGGGAAAGCAACTAGGGTCACATAACAATGTGTGTATAAGTTTTTGTATGAGAAACTGACTTGAATTTTAAAGTTTCTCTTAAAGCACAATACAAAAAAAAAAAAAAAACTACCATGAGATAGATACCATCTTACCCCAACAAGGCTAGCATTAGTCCAGAAAACACAAAATAATGTCAAAGAAGTTGTAGAAAGTCTGTAACAGAACACTTCTACACTGCTGATGGGAATTTAAAATGGTACAACCACTTTGGAAATCGATTTGGCACTTCCATAAAAAGCTAGAAATTAGAAGTACCATATGATACAGCAATCCTACTCCCTGAAAAATATCCTACAGAAATATGAGCCATGTTCACTGCAGCACTGTTCACAATAGCAAAAAGATGGAAACAACCTAGGTGCCCATTAACAGATGAATGGATAAATGAATTATGGTATATTCACACAATGGAATACTACAGAATAATAAAGAACAGTGATGAATTCTGAAACATCTCATAACATGCATGAACCTGGAAGGTATTATGCTGAGTGAAATTAGTTGCAAAAGGATAAATATTGCATGAGATCACTATTATAAGAACTCAACAAAAGGTTTAAACACAGAAGAAAACATTCTTTGATGGTTACGAGGGTGGGGAAGGAGGGAGAGGGGTATTCACTAACTAGATAGTAGACAAGAATTATCTTAGGTGAAGGTAAGGACAACACACAATGCCAGTGAAGTCAGCACAACTGGAATAAAAAATCTAAGAAGTTCTCTGAATACAATCAAACACTTCAAGGGACAGAGTAGCAAGGGCAGGGTCTGGGGACCATGGTTTCAGGGGACATCTAGGTCAACTGGCATACCAAAGTTTATTATGAAAACATCCTGCATCCCACTTTTGTGAGTGGCATCTGGGGTCTTAAAAGCCAACAGACTGCCATCTAAGATGCACCAATTGGTCGCAACCTACCTGGACCAAAGGAGAATGAAGAACACCAAAGACACAAGGAAAATATGAGCCCAAGAGATAGAAAGGGCCACATAAACCAGAGACTCCATCGGCCTGAGACCAGAAGAAGTAGATGGTGCCCTGGACTCTCTGTTAGGAAAACTACATCCATCCCTTAAGCAAACTCTTCAGACAAAGATTAGACTGTATTATAAGACATAAAAGTAGACTAAATGGGCAGCTCCTGTTGGGAAGCAAGATGAGAAGGCAAAATGGGACAGGAGATGGTTGAATGGAAATGGGAAATACTGGGTGGAAAGGAGGAGCATGTTGTCACATTATAGGGAGAGCCACTACGGTCACATAACAATGTGTCTATAAATTTTTGTATGAGAAACTAACTTGAACTGTAAAGTTTCACCAAAAGCACAATAAAAAAATTTTAAAAGATACGCAGATAGCACTCCTGCTCCATTACCACCTGGGATGGGTGACTTTAAGTACCCCCTGTGCTAGGCACTGGGCTGGGGCTGCCCCATGGTGAACTCTGGGGCACAGGAGTCCTGTCACAGCCTTATAAACACTGAGCACGTTGTTTATTGTCAGTCTCCCCCACCTAGAATGTAAGCTCCAGGATGACAGGAATTTTTGTCTTGTTTTATTCACTGCTATATTCCTGGCACCTAGAACACTGCCTAAGAGGGGTGGGTTATTTAACCAGTAAGCATAGTACACATGGGCTTACAGTAAGCAAGGTTCGAACAGGCTTACTTGTGTTTCTTTACTAACCTGTAGTGCACAATTTCACGTGGGTTTCACCACAGCTTACCTTGCCTATTGAGTAATCTGTCCCTGCATTGGTTAGCATACAGTCAGCATTCAATAAACACTTATTATATGAATGAATGGTCACTGCCCAAAGCGTCTTTCATATTTTTTTTTTACCCTTTGGACTAGAGTGATAGATGGATATGCAGAATAGATGTATTCCAGTGTTCAGGGGAAAGGAATTGCTTCCTTAAAGTGTTTCCTCTCTATTTTCGTAGTGAGTCCCTGAGTGGTACAAAGGGTTACTTCCCTAAGCTGCCAACCAAAATGTTAGAGGTTCAAGTCCACCAAGAGGAACCTTGGTAGAAAGGCCTGGCAATCTACTTCCAAAAAATCAGCCACTGAAAACCCTAAGGAGCACAGTTCTACTCTGAGACACATGGGCGTGACTTGACAGCAGTTGGTTTGGAAGTGGTTTATTTTAGCAGGATGTTTGGCCATGGTCAGTGGCTGTTGCTGCTTTTCAGTAAGAGGATTACAAGCCCCACCCACTGTCAGGGGACATGCAAGGCCTCACATAGGCAGAAAACACTCTTTGCACCTTTATCAAGCTTTGCTACCTGGCTGCTTTGGCGAGAGGGACAACAAGCTGTGAATCCTGCCACATCCTAGCAGGGCTGTTGTGGTTGGCTCTGTCTCCTGCTCTTCTCCCTGGCTGAGAGAACAGTGTGCTCCAGAGGTGGCTGCTCCTTCAGCCTGGGCCCCAGGTTAAGACCAAAGCCCAGCCACAATCAACATGTGATATCACTGAGGAATAGACAGGATTGTTGGAAGCCACTGAAATTTGGGGCGTTATTGCAGCGAGTTTGTTGTACTGTGGGGGCTTATGTGTTGCTGTGATGCTGGAAGCTATGCCACCGGTATTCAGATACCTGCAGGGTCACCCATAGAGGACAGGTTTCAGCTCAGCTTCCAGACTAAGACAGACTAGGAAGAAGGACCCGGCAGTCTACTTCTGGAAAGCATTAGCCAGTGAAAACCTTATGAATAGCAGTGGAACATTGTCTAATATAGTGCTGGAAGATGAGCCCCCCAGGTTGGAAGGCACTCAAAAGATGACTGGGGAAGAGCTGCCTCCTCAAAGTACAGTTGACCTTAATGACGTGGATGGAGTAAAGCTTTCAGGACCTTCATCTGCTGATGTGGCACAACTCAAAATGAGAAGAAACAGCTGCAAACATCCATTAATAATCGGATCCTGGATGTACGAAGTATGAATCTAGGAAAATTGGAAACCATCAAAAATGAAATGGAATGCATAAACATCGGCATTAGTGAGCTGAAAGGGACTGGTATTGGCCATTTTGAATCAGACAACCATATAGTCTACTATGCTGGGAATGACAACTTGAAGAGGAATGGTGTTGCATTCATCGTCAAAAAGAACGTTTCAAGATCCATCCTGAAGTACAACACTGTCAGTGATAGGATAATATCCATACACCTACAAGGAAGACCAGCTAATATGACTATTATTCAAATTTACGCACCAACCACTAGGGCCAAAGATGAAGAAATAGAAGATTTTTATTAGCTACTGCAGCCTGAAATTGATCGAACATGCAATCAAGATGCATTGATAATTACTGGCGATTGGAATGCAAAAGTTGGAAACTAAGAAGAAGGATCAGTAGTTGGAAAATACGGCCTTGGGGATAGAAGCAATGCCGGAGATCCAATGATAGAATTTTGCAAGACCAATGACTTCTTCATTGCAAATACCTTCTTTCACCAACATAAACGGCAACTATACACTTGGACCTCGCCAGATGGAACACACAGAAATCAAATTGACTACATCTGTGGAAAGAGAAGATGTAAAAGCTCAATATTATCAGTCAGAACAAGGCCAGGGGACGACTGTAGAACAGACCATCAATTGCTCATATGCAAGTTCAAGCTGAAACTGAAGAAAATCAGAGCAAGTCCACAAGAGCCAAAATATGACCTTGAATTTAGAGACCATCTGAAGAACAGATTTGACGCATTGAACACTAGTGACCGCAGACCAGACGAGTTATGGAATGACATCAAGGACATCATCCATGAAGAAAGTAAGAGGTCACTGAAAAGACAGGAAAGAAAGAAAAGACCAAGATGGATGTCAGAGAAGACACTGAAACTTGCTCTCGAGCGTCGAGCAGCTAAAGTAAAAGGAAGAATTGATGAAGTAAAAGAACTGAACAGAAGATTTCAAAGGGCCTTTCGAGAAGACAAAATAAAGTATTATAATAACGTGTCCAAGGAGCTGGAGATGGAAAACCAAAGGGGAAGAACACACTCGGCGTTTCTCAAGCTGAAAGAACTAAAGAAAAAATTCAAGCCTCGAGTTGCAATAGTGAAGGATTCAATGGGGAAAATATTAAACGACGCAGGAAGCATCAAAAGAAGATGGAAGGAATACACAGAGTCATTATACCAAAAAGAGTTAGACGATATTCAACCATTTCAAGATTGGCATATGATCAGGAACCGATGGTACTGAAGGAAGAAGTCCAAGCTGCTCTGAACAAGGCTCCAGGAATTGATGGAATATCAATTGAGATGTTTCAATAAACAGATACAGCGCTGGAGGTGCTCACTCATCTATGCCAAGAAATATGGAAGACAGCTTCCTGGCCAACTGACTGGAAGAGAAGACTGCGTCTTACATACTTTGGACATGTTGTCCGGAGGGATCAGTCCCTGGAGGAGGACATCATGCTTGGCAGATAACAGGGTCAGCGGAAAAGAGGAAGACCCTTAACGAGGTGGACTGACACAGTGGCTGCAACAATGAGCTCGAGCATAACAACGATTGTACGGATGGCGCAGGACCGGGCAGTGTTTCGTTCCGTTGTGCATAGGGTGGCTATGAGTCAGAACTGACTCGACGGTACCTAACAACAACAATTGCAGCGAGAAATACAGGCAGTCCCTAGGGTATGAACACCTGAATTATATACAACCCAGAGTTACAACCAACCCCCGTAAAGCCTATTATATTAAAATTTGAGGTACATACAGTGGTTCACAATAACAAACAGGTGCTACTTTGTGACGCACATCCAAACTTTATTATTATCATTACTGCATTGCTATGTTAATGATATTTTAGTGTACCCTGAAGTGCTTCTTTAATGCTTTTTATGCATAGAAAGGTACACTATACACTAAGACAAATATTTGACTGACTTTAGATACGAATGGTACCTGTTTTGACTTACGTACAAATTCGATTTAAAGACAGACTTAGGAATGGAACTTGTTCATAATCTGTGGATTGCCTGTAACTGGGTGATGCAAATGTTTAACACGCTCATCCACTAACCGAAAGGTTGGCAGTCCATGTCCACCCAGAAATGCCTAAGAAGAAAGATCTGGCAATCAGCTCCCAAAATATCAGAAATTAAAAACTGCATGGAGCACAGCTCTACTCTGACAAACGCTGGGTCGCCATGAGTCAGAATCGACTTAACAGCAACTGTTTTACTGCGTTAAAGCATTATTAACTATTTGAGGCAGTGAGAATTAAGGAGGAGGGGGAAAAACCTTAAGAAGGCCATCTATAAAAACTCACCACAGAAGAAATAAAAGACATCTGAAATTATAATTTAAGTGAGACAATGACTGCATTTACAAAAATTGGTTTATACACAGTACTCAGGAACATATATTTTATGTAGTCAGCTTGTCTGCACTTCACGAAAATATTTTAAGAATATTAGAAAGTCAAACCTTGGAATGAACTGAAGAAGGTTACAATGTTCGGATGTTTCATCTTTGCCAGAAGAATGACTTCTTTCTTTGAAGCTTCTTTTTCCGGGGTGGGCATCTAAAGTATATTAAAAGGCAGACCAATCTGTAGAGGTTATTTGCTTTCAAGAACATGCTTTCTGCTCACTCGCATTTAAAATTCTCTAGGATTTCACTAGTTTTGTTTTATAATATTTTATTATGTTTTTGGTGAAGGTTTACATAGCAGTTTAGGTTCCCATTCAATAATTTCTACAAAAATTGTTCAGTGACATTGGTTACACTCTTCACAATGTGTGAACATTCTCATTATTTCCGTTCTGGTTGTTGTGTTTCTATCAAGCTGGTTTCCCTGCCTCTTACATTCTCATCTTTGTTTTAAAGTAATTGTTGACCATTTGATATCACATAGGTGAGTCCACCCCACCCTTTTTTTTTTTTTTAATTGTGCTTTAGGTGAAAGTTTACAGAGCAAATTAGTTTCTCATTCAAAAATGTATACACACATTATTTAGTGACATTGGTTGCAATCTCCCCAGCATGTTTGTTTTTTAGGCCTATCTAATCCTTGGCTGAAAGGTGAACTTCAGGAGTGGCTTCAGTTCTAAGTTAGCAACGTATCCGGGGACCACGGTCTCAGGGGTTCCTCTAGTCTCTGTCAGACCAGTAGGTCCGGTCTTTTTTGTGAATTTGAATTTTGTTGTACATTTTTCTCTGATCCTCTGCAAAGTGCCCCGACACTGGCCCAAAGGCAGGGTGTGGGTCTCCAGATTTCTCGTTTGCCCATAGGGCTTTAAATTAACATTCTCAATTGCAGCACCACAGGCTCCTAGCTATGACTGTCTATCCTTCGGTGAATTAACCAGCACCACTAAGCTTCAGTGCCTATCCTCTCGTCAATTTAAATTGCATAGCCAGCACTGATGAGTTTCAGAACAAACATAACTGGATCACTCCTAGCAGATTGATAGATACAGCTACTTAAAAAAAATTTAACTTCTATTCCTTAAAAGAATACTATAACCAAAATTAAAAGGCAAGCATAAATTATATAAAAATACTGGCAACATATTTGACAAAGATTTTTTGTTTATAATATATAAGGACTTCTGGCAAATTAATAACATATAAAAGGATGTAATAAAAAAACGGGCAAAGTACATGAATGGGCAACTCACAAAAAAAGTAGAGTAAAAATGGCCACTAAACAGAATGTTCAGCCTCACTTGAAAAACTAAACTGAAGCTGATATAATGTTTCATGTAAGAAACTGACAAAAGCGAAAAGAATGGTAATACCCACCGTTAGTCAGAAAGCAGCAAAATGGACACTTGCATACTGGAAGTATGTAAATTGGTAAAATCTTACCAGGAAGGCAATTTCACACTATATAATAAGGAACTTTAAGATGTCCCTGTTTCTGACTTACTAGTTCTTCTAGAAAGTTATCTAAATAACACCCAAGGGTTCTCATTACAAAAATCTTAATTACAGTGTTTTATTGTTAATTTGTAATTACCGTAATAATCCATGCCTCTGATTTTAGAAAACATTTTAAGCCAGATAGAGGTGAATAAAGTAAAAGTGAAACTTCCCCTTTTCCTTCCTCCACATGCCCTGCATTTCTATTCCTTAGGGGTAACTACCCCGGTGGTGCAGTGATTAAGGCCGGGGAGAAAGATGAGGCAGTCTGCTTCTGTAAAGATTACAGCCTTGTGAACCTTATGGGGCAGTTCTACTCTGTCCTGACTTGACAGCAACAGGTTTGGTTTTAGTTTTTTTTAATGTATCTTTCTACACCTTTTCGTTTAATGTATATATAGGTATGAATGCACATACAGGCAGACAGACGTGCATAGTTTTATGTAATAATGGAATGTATTCTACCCATTAAATGTTATTTATCACACACACAAAAAATCTAACAACATAACTGTGTAAAGATAGAAAAAGAGATCAATTATGGCATTTTTACCTGATGGAATACTATGCAGTCATTAAAAATCACGGAAGTGATGCATCATAGTGAAAAGTGCAGAGGCACGTTCATGGATCTGCTGGCAACTGTGCAGCTTTGAGCAGGTTACTTCATCTCTTTGAACCTCAACTCTTTCATCTATACAATGAGGGTAATGAGATCTACCTTTTAGGGTTGCTATGAAGGTTAAATGAGTCAATATAGGTAAGTCACCTGGGACACATCCACTAAATGGTAGCCATTATCATGATTTAAAAAAAAAAAATTTTTTTTTGTATCATGATTACTACTGTGAACATTTAATATTATTATATGAGAACACTGAATGATGTGAGAAAACGGCCACAATGTATTTTTTCAATATAAAAATATGTTAAAAGCTACAAAGCAGTATATTCAGCATGACACCAATTATGTTAATAAAAATTACTAAAACACATTTATGTATTAAATGTAGTCTGGGGATAAATTCACCGAAATGTTGACAGTAATTAAGGCAGAGATTATAAGTGATTATTATTTTCCTCTAAATGATCTTATCTTCCCCTTTGCTTCTTTTCAAAAATTCTACAATGAACACTTTTATAATCAAGAAAAGATACACTTTTTTAAGGCAAGAAATAGAAGAACATGCTGTTAATGGTAGGATGATGACAGAAAATACTAGCTTTTTGGACCTCGTAAGAAAATGAGAAATTAAAGCTCTGGAGTAGAGAGTTTACTTAATGGTGAAATGAGAAGAAAAAAAAAAAATTCTCTAGATAAGAAGTAATGAAAACCTGCATTAGGGTAGAAAAGAAGAAAGCGGTAATAAATGTTATACCGTGGTACAGATGTTGCTAGGCAAATTCGATAGTGTAGAGATATGTGAAAGTGAGAGTAATGAGGTATAATATCACATTTTACTTATGGCATAGAGACAAGGGTATCTTATGAGTAAAATGTTGAAAACAATCACTTCTGTATTAGAAATACAGTCAATTCTTTTTTTTTTTTTAAGTTTTTATTGTGTTTTAAGTGAAAGTTTACAACTCAAGTCAGTCTCTCACACAAAAACTTACATACACCTTGCTGTATACTCCTAATTGCTCTCCTCCTTAATGAAACAGCCTGCTCCTTCCCTCCACTCTTTCTTTTCATGTCCATTCTGCCAGCTTCTGACCCCCTCTGCCCTCTCATTTCCCCTCCAGATAGGAGATGCCAACATAGTTTCAAATGTCTACTTCATCCAAGAAACTCATTCTTCACCAGCATTTTTTTCTATCCCATTGTCCAGTCCAATCTCTGTCTGAAGAGTTGGCTTTGGGAATGGTTCCTGTCGTGGGCTAACAGAAGGTCTGGGGGCCATGACCACCGGGGACCTTCTAGTCTCAGTCAGGCCATTAAGTCTGGTCTTTTTACGAGAATTTGGGATCTGCATCCCACTGCTCTCCTGCTCCCTCAGGGGTTCTCTGTTGTGTTCCCTGTCAGGGCAGTCATCAGTTGTAGCTGGGTACCATCCAGTTCTTCTGGTCTCAGGCTGATGTAGTCTCTGGTTTATGTGGCCTTTTCTGTCTCTTGGAATCATAATTACCATGTGTCCTTGGTGTTCTTCATTCTTCCTTGCTCCAGGTGGTTTGAGACCAATTGATGCAACTTAGATGGCCACTTGCTAGCGTTTAACACCCCAGATGCCACTCTCCAAAGTGGGATGCAGAATGTTTTCTTAACAGATTTTATTATGCCAATTGACTTAGATGTCCCCTGAAACCATGGTCCCCAAACCCCTGCCCCTGCTACGCTGGCCTTCAAAGCATTCAGTTTATTCAGGAAACTTCTTTGCTTTTGGTTTAGTCCAGTTGTGCTGACCTCACCTGTATTGTGTTTTGCCTTTGCCTTTCCCTTCACCTAAAGTAGTTCTTATCTACTATATAATTAGTGAATACCCCCTCCCACCCTCCCTTCCTCCCCCCTCTTGTAACCATCAAAGAATATTTTCTTCTCTGTTTAAACTATTTCTTGAGTTTACAGTCAATTCTTGATTATACTGAAGAATGGGACAGATGCTATGAAATGTATTCATATATATTTTTATAGAAGATTCACTTTCCAAATTGCTTTTCTTGGAATTAAAATGGATTTATAATCCAGCTTAACAATAGGACAAGAGGGCCTGGAAGTATCCTTCCACTCAATCATTTATTCAACAAGAACTTACTGAATTTCTACTGGAACAAAGCATTTTTAGGGGCTGTTTGCAACATCAAGATGAATCAGACATGCATTGTGCCTGCAGAGAATGTACTGTTTAATAAGGGGGAGAAGGACACAATGAACAGGTAAAGTCCATCAAAGCGGCAAACGGTCAGGACCACAACAAAGTACCAATAAAGCTATGGACACATACAGAGAAGGAACGACTGCACAGAGCAGCTGATCCTGGAAGACAGCCTTGGAGGCAGGGCACTAGAGCTCAGCCCTGAACAGCGGGATCTTGATGTTTGCAGACGGGCAGGCAAAGACCTTCTTGGAAGAAGGAGCCCCACGGAAAGCACAGAGGCTGGTGTGCGAAAGATTGTGTGAGAAAGTGCGGGTGATTACATTTGACTGAAAAGAAGAGGAGGCTGGAAATGTAACTTGGGGACAAAACACAGGGGGTCTCAAAATCACATCTGAAGAGAACCCAGACATGAAACAGCAGAAAAAAACATGGCAAAAATTACTCAGAACCCCACCTTCCACCCAGGGATGATAATAACTTCGTTTGTCTGTGTGTATACACAGATAGATACATACGTAGAGAGTGTATATATTTTTGCAAAGATTGCGTCATTCCGTACGTACTATTTTCTCAGTTAGCAAGAGTTATGACTATCTCCCATGTCAGTACTTCACCTATAATGTGATTTCTGAGGGCCACTTAGTTTTCCGTCAGTTACTTAACCAGTTCCCTACTGCTGGACATTTATTTTCTAATTGTCTGTATACCTTTAGGTATTTCCTTCGAATAAATCCCCAAAGTAGGATGTATAATTTTTCCTTCTCTTCTTCAAAATGAAGATAGCTTTCTGCTTATACAAATAATATAACCCCTAATTTCTGAAATATATGCTCAAGATGGAGGTCTGGTGGGGCAGTGGTTAAGAGCTATGCTTACTAACCAAAAGGTTGGCAGTTCGAATCCACCAGCTGCTCCTTGGAAACCAGATGAGGCAGTTCTACTCTGTCCTGTAGCGTCACCACGAGTCAGAGTCGACTTGTGGGTAATGGGTTTGGTTTTTTGTTTTATGCTCAGGAAAAATAATTCTGACAATATGAGAAGACAGAGGTGAAATCCCACCACCTGGCAGTAATCACTTGTTAGATTCTGACTCATGGTGGCTCTATGTGTTACAGAGAAGAACTGCTCCATAGGGTTTTCTTGGCTGTAATGTTAAGGAAGCAGATTGCCAGGCTTGTCTTCCTCAGTACTGCTGGGTGGGTTCAAACTGCCACCCTTTAGGTTAACAGTTGAGCACAAACCATTTGTACCACCTATGGCTCATAATCACTGTTAATATTATATATGTATGTATATGTGGAATATGGAATAAAATACAATTTTGTGGCCTAATTTTTTTTTCCATGTTTACAACATATTGTGGACCTTACCCCGTCAATGAATGCAGACAGGGCGTGAGAGCTCCTAAGGTTTTTCTACATATAGATAAATTCCCCTCAGGATGGTGCCAGTTTACCTTCCCATCAGCAGAGTAAGAGGCTGCTTGCTTTCTCTCACTTTTTTATTCTGTTTAATCTTTATATCAACTCTATAAGCAAAAAAGTTGTATTTGTCTATTCATCTTGCATTTCTTAAGTTACTAATGAGTTTAAAAATCTTTTATGATAATTTCTTCATTCATAGGTTTTGTCTTTTTATTGGTATGTAAAAGGCTAGCACCTTTTAGTCAACACTTGCAACTACTTTGGCATTTTGTCAATTTTCTTATAATTAATTTATGGTGTCTTTAGACACACAGAGGTTTTATTTTTTTTTAATATTCTGCTTATTATGATTTTTATTCTAGTGGTAAGTATACATAATATTTACAACTTCAATGTTTTTACATATATAATTTGGTGACAGTTATATTTATCATGTTTTGGAACCATCATCACCATCTGTTTTCAAATTTTTCCATCTCCCTTAACAAGAGGCTGAGTGCCCCCTGATCAATGACGCCCTCTTACACCCTCACAGCCACCCCCAGTAACCAGTAATCACTTTGGTCTCCATACATCTGCCTGTACCAGATATTTCATCAGTGGGATAACATAACATCTATCCTTTTGTGACTGACTGACTTCACTCAGCAGAATGTGTTCAAGGTTCATTCCTATTGTAGCGTGAATCCAAATTTCATTTCTCTTTATGGCTGAGTAACATTCCATTGCATGTGTGTACCACATTTTGTGTATCCATTCATCTGTTGATGGACACTGAAGTATTTCCATCTTTTGGCTACTGTGAATAGTGCTGCAACGAACACTGGCGTACACGTGTTCATTTCAGAAGTTCTGTATTGTTATGGAGTCAAATCTAGCCATCACTTCCTTTATGAATTCTGTGCTACAGGAAAGCTGGAGCCGTGAGAAGGCTACTGAAAACGACCCAAGTGACTCAGGGAATTGACAGAAGAGCTGGAGCAAATGCAAGGAAAAGGAAGAATTAACAGTGTTTGGCAAGGTTTTGAGCCTGAATATCACAAGAGCATGAATGTTGTTAACGCAGATGCAGCACACAGATGAGGGAGGCTGCTTGGGAAGGTGAGGAATTAATATTGGATTAGAGTACTGCGTGGTAGCCAGTCTCCAGGATGGTCCTCAGTGATCCTTGCCCTGAAGCCTTGACCCACAGAAACTATAACATAATAACAGTTTACGGTTTCAAGTCACTGAATTTGCGGTGATTTGTACATAGCAGCAGATTACTAACACAGATATTAGTTGACAATGTCTAGCTGGCAGATGAAATACAGAACTAGAGAGCTGGAAGATATCAGGGCTGGGCAGAGAGTTTGAAGAGAGACCAGCTTAGTGTCAAAGGTTGAAGGGAGGATTTGGCCAGGTGACCATGTACAGAAAGAGAAGAGGGCCAGCAGAGAACACATGGCTGCAGACATACAGAGGGCAAGGAGACAGGCCTGGGGAAGAGCAGTCAGATAAACAAAAGTGAGTGAGCACCACATGGTCATGGAAGGAAGGTACGACAGACCGCTAGATGGAGAGGACACTGGCTGAGGAGCACACCACAGATCCATGAAAAGGGACATCCGTTAGGAAACAAGGCATTCTTCCAGAAGCTAATCCTCTACACGTACACTTTAATGTAACAGTCTGGATAGCTCACTTTGCACACATTTATAAATGCTCTAGGAGGCAAGACTTGCCTTGAAAAATTTAATTTTAGCATACAAAGGGCATTAAAGTTACCACAAGTTCAGTGTATTTTGAAACTAATATACATCATTTGAGAAAGTGACATAAAATAAACATTGACCAAGGTGAATGCAGAAAAAAAAAGCATTCCTTTGTATTTAAATATGTTTAATTATTTTCCAAAATAGACTAAAAACAATGCATGATTTTTCTCCAATCATTATTTCAATAAATATTTTTTGAGCACCTATTATGTGCCTTAATAAAGATTACAGCATTGGAAGCCCTGTGGGGCAGTTCTACTGTGTCCTACGTGGTTGCTATGAGTTGGAATCCACTCAAAGGCACACAACAACATTATGTGTCAGGCACTGTTCTGAATGCTGAGGACGGTAGATAATAAAAAAATAAATGAGCAAAGGGATTTCAGGTCATTATAAATGCTATTAAGAAAATAAAGCAGGGTGGTGTGATAAGGAGTGTATGAGGTAGTGGGGCCACCTTAGTTAGGATGGCTGCGGAAGGCCCCTCTGTGGAGGTAACCTGAAGAAGGAGACACAGCCAGAGGGAAGCGCACCACCCCAAAGCTAAACAGAGAAAAACTCAGCAGGATGGCGGGGCGTGGGATATTATCGGGCCTTGCAGCCACCATAAGAGTGTGGGGGGCTGGGGCGATGTGATCTTATTCCTTCTCTCTCTCTCTCTTTTTTTTTCTTTTAACTAAGCTCATTGGTTGCTTTTTGGACAACGGAAGTAGGGGGGCAAGAGTGAAGGACAGTCAGTTGAGGCTTAAAATACCCAATTGTAAAACCAAAAAATGTTGCCTTTTCATACTGGATTAAAAGTTAGCTGAATATCCCACTGAAAATTAACAGGAATTTAAACTTCTTGACTTTACCTTCGCAAAATCGATCTCTTTTATGACACAGTGCTCGTCATCTGATTTTCCTTTAGCCAGGTATGCTTTGCCGAAGGCACCTTCCCCAATTGCCTTAATCACATCATATTTATCCATAGTCTCCAATGCACAGAGCTTCCTGGAATTAGAGTAATGAAATTTTATCTCACATTTTTCATAAAGACCAACAAAGAAAATTGATGACTAAAATTTAAAAGGACTCATTTTCCCAAGACTCTCCTTCCAACATTGCCAAGACAAAGTGAAATTTTCCTTGTGTCATCGGATAAAAACCAAAGTGAGACAGGCTTGTTAGTGGGCTCTAACGTCAGACTTGGGTTGTAGCTAAACTTTAATAAAATTCTAGCATTGTGACCTTAGGAAAGTCACTTAACCTCCAAAACCTCAGTTTCCTAAATTCTAAAATAGAAATAACAATACCTTTTTTTTTTTTTGAGAACAGTGCCTGGCATATAACTAGCATTTATTATGAGTATTACATATATTATCTCAGTAGGGGCCTTGAGCCATGGGGAGATGTTGATAATAATAATTCCTCAAAAGAGCCCATTTTATACACGAGAAACCTGAGCGGTTAGAGGGGTTAAGCAGCACTGCCCGTGAGAGCTGTATGAACTGGGCGCCGCACGGGGAAGCAGACCCCACCCTCGCTCTCCCATCTGTGGGGAGGGGGGAAGAAGCCTTTGAGACCCTGTGTTCTCTTCACAACAGCATGCCACTACCAATCGGGGGTCACCAGATTCTCCGAACAATACCTTTTTAAAAAATTTTTTATTAAGGCTGATTTGGCAGTGAAAGATATTATAGCTCCCATGCTTGGCACCTCTATAAAGTTTGACTGTAATTCTTACTACTGTATTATCCACTTAGTCTTGAGTAGTTTTACAGTCCGGCCTTTCTCAGTGCGGCAGTACTGCCCCCTAGCGGGCATTTTGGAAATTTGCGGGGGGTTTGTTCTCCAGGAGCCCTGGTTGCACAGTGGTTAAGAACGGGGCTGCTAGCCGGAAGATCCGCTGTTTAAATCCACCTGTCATTCCTTGGAAACCCTATGGGGCAGTTCTACTCTGTCTATAGTGTCGCTATGAGTCAGGCCTGACTTGATAGCAACGGGTTGATTTTTTTTTTTCTTTTTGTTCTCTACAGAGCTGGAAAGAGTCCCTCGTTGGTACAAATGGTTAAGCCATTGGTTGCTAACCAAAAGATTGCCGGTTCAAGTCAACCCAGAGTCACCTTGGAAGAAAGGCCTGGCGATGTTCTGCTGAAAAATCAGCCACTGACAGCCCTATGGAGCACAGTTCTACTCTGAAACACATGGAGTCGCCATGAATTGGAATCAACTCTATGGCAACTGGTGGTTAGAGAGATGGAGAGACCCTACCAGTGAAAGAGCTCTAAGGTTCTGCAAGGCCGGGGCAGTCCACACTCACCAAGCATTAATTATCCTCCGCGCACAACCTCGGAAAGTCTCCCCACACATTCATGTGCCTGGAAGATCATTTTATAATTATCTGTAGCTAAATCCGAACTCCATTTTACATGGAAATACGAAGTCTTTTTTGTATGGTTTCAATTAAATAATTTAATTGTAATTGTCTAAGAATCCAACTACAAGTCTTGACTGCACTGTTCGAGCCTTTACCAAGACTTGTCCGCCACTCTGGAAAACCACGCCCCCCCACTGGCCAGGCAGCTCCTGGAGCCGGAGGAGAAACAGTGTGCTACTTCGTAACGGAGTGCAGTACTGTCAGGCGTAGTGGTGAAGAGCTTGGCTGCTAACCAAGAGGTCGGCAGTTCAAATCCACCAGCCGCTCACTGAAAACCCTGTGGGGCAGCTCTACCCTGACCTGTAGTCGGACATGAGTCGCTATCAGTTGGAAAGAACTCAACGGCACCTAACAACAACGGTGTCAGGCATTTACATATTTAGGTATTTTATTATGAATTACCCTCCTTGGATTTCTTTTATACTACCCACCCACTGCCCTCGACTGGATTCCGACTCCTAGGACCCCAGGCTGTAAATCTCTAGGAAAGCAGACTGCCACGTCTTTCTCCCCCGGGTGGCCGGTGGCTGGCTGCCGATTGCCTAAACCACTGCACCACCAGGGCTCCTACAGTGGGGGCATAATGTGTTTTGCAGTCATTTCACGTCGGAGTAGGAAGGCGGACAATTCGGTCGGATGGGGCTGGAACCAGCTCCGCCGACAAGGAAGGTTGCCAACACCCGAGGACAGGGTTTTGAGCGCGGACTTTGTAGAATCCAGACCGGGAATAGGGCCCGCTACTGTTTCACGGGACGCCAGGCGGTGGAAACCCCCAGGTTTCGGGAAAATCCTTCTCCCTGGGGACACCTCGGGGGACTGCAGGCCGGTAGCCGGGCGGGGGAGAAGAGGCGCCTCCAGCCCGGGAGCGCCGCGTGTTGTGCGTTACCATGGAGACGGCGAGCCGCGGGCCCCCAGCTACTCCTCGCCTGCCTCCACCTCCCCAAGCTTGTCCCGTGCCTTTGCCGGCGGCTCCCGGAGCCATGAAGGTAGCTCTGGGTTAGACTCAGGGCGGCGCGCCTGCACCATACCTCCTCCGGGGGCTCCGCAGGCGAGAGAGGCGTCCGGGCGGATCCGGTACCGGCACCGCAGCGACTCCAGGCGGCGGGGCGGAGCAGCGCGAGATGCGGGCGCCGAGGGCGGCTCTGCCTGCCCACAGGCCCGCCCCCAACCACCCCGACCAGGGGCCAGAAGGCAGGGGGGTTTGGAGGGCGAGCCGCGACGCCTCCTTAGTCCAGATTCCTTTGCATAGCATTTAACCACAATACCGCTGCTCCTTCTCCTTTACGGTGCACCAGATGCTTAGTATACATTCTTTATTCTCTAGACCACGCTTTCCCGCTGCCCTCCACCCCAAAAAGCCAACCCGCTGCGGTCGAGTCCGTTCCGACTCCTAGCGACCCTATAGCACGCAGTAGTACTGCCCCATGGGGTTTCCAAGGAGCGCTGATGGATTCCAACTGCCTATCTTTGGGTTAGCAGCCATAACTCTTAACCACTACACCACCGGAGTTTCCTCCTGCTGCCCTGTGGTCTCCAAATAAACCCCCTCTGCCAATTCCATTTGCGCATCAAGCTGCCATCTAAAACTTTTCATTTTTAAGTCAGTGAAAATGATGTAATTTTCAGCAATTAAAATACTGACACAAGTAAAACGTATCCAATGGAATCAGAAAGTTCACCTCATTTCTTTTTCTTCTTGAATCCATATTTTCATTCTACTTCGCCAATAGAGATTTATCGTAACATGTTTTTCATGCATGTAAATCTTATGCTTCCCTGAAAGCAGTACATAAATTGAATTTAATTTATATTTCTTGATCATAGACCTTATTTCTTATTCTGGATTGAATTATTAAAATTTCTAGTGTTACACAATCGATCAAAATAAAATATATCATCACAACATTGACAAATACTTATAAAACTATTGGAAATTCATCTCTTAAGGACCTGGTGGGCTTGCTTTCTTCCACTTAGTTCATGCATCCATAGCTAAAGGAGCCCTGGTTGGGCAGTGGTTAAAGCCCGCGGCTGCTAACCAAACTGGGCAGTTGGAAACCACCAGTTGCTCTGTGGGAGAAAGATATGGTAGTCTGCTTCCATAAAGATTTACAGCCTTGGAAACCCTACAGGGCAGTTCTACTCTGTCCTAAAGGGTCGCTATGAGTCGAAATCAACTCCATGGCAGTGGGTTTGGATCCACAGGTAAATACTAACTTCTTGCTGGAATAGACAAGGCTCAACATTAATTCTCTCCCATTTTCATTTGTTTAAGTTGTAAGTGCTGAGAAACCTCATTCATATAAGGAAATAGAGAGGAATGGGAGTTTTGTTAAAACTGTCCCTGAATTCTTCCCTAGTCATATGTCAAGAATCATATAGATATCTATCATTAAAAATGATTTATAATCAGCTGATAATTCTGTTAGTCTCAAATTTTGTTGAAAGCAAAACCCTGAAAACCATCTGACCTTCAAAAGAATTTTAAATCCAATCCACACTCATTTAGTCTCTCAGTAACTATACATAATTACAAATTCCCTAGGGCAATGCTAAAATTTGAGAGGTATTGTTGTTGTTAGCTGCCATTGAGTCCATTCCGACTCATAGCCACTCTATGCACAACAGAACGAAACACTGCCCTGTCCTACGCCACCCTTAAAATCGTTGTTATGCTTGAGTTCATTGTTGCAGCCACTGTGTCAATCCACCTCATTGAGGGTCTTCCTCATTTCTGCTGACCCTGAACTCTGCCAAACATGATGTCCCTCTCCAGGGACTCATCCCTCCTGACAACATGTCCAAAGTATGTAAGACGCAGTCTTGCCATCCTTGCCTCTAAGGAGCATTCTGGCCCCACTTCTTCCAAAACAGATTTGTTCGTTCTTTTGGCAGTCCATGCTATATTCAATATTGTTCGCCAACAATGCAATTCAAAGGCGTCAACTCTTCTTCGTTCTTCCTTATTTGTTGTCCAGCTTTCATATGTGATTGAAAACACCATGGCTTGGGAAAGGCGCACCTTAGTCTTCAGGGTGACATCTTTGCTCTTCAACACTTTGAAGAAGTCCTTTGCAGCAGATTCGCCCAATGCAAGGAGTCTTTTGATTTCTTCATTGCTGCTTCCATGGCTGTTGATTGTGGATCCAAGAAAAATAAAATCCTTGACAACTTCAAATCTTTTCTCCCTTTATCATGATGTTGCTCATTGGTCCAGTTGTGAGGATTTTTGTTTTCTTTACGTTGAGGTGCAGTCCATACTGAAGGCTGTGGTCTTTGATCTTCATTAGTAAGTGCTTCAAGCCCTCTTCACTTTCAGCAACCAAGGTTGTGTCATCTGCATAACACAGGTTGTTAATGAGTCTTCCTCCAATTCTGATGCCCCGTTCTTCTTCATATGGACTAGCTTCTCGTATTATTTGTTCAGCACACACATTAAATAGGTATGGTGAAAGAATACAACCCTGACGCACGCACACCTTTCCTGACTTTAAACCAATCAGTATCCCCTTGTTCTGTCCAAACAACTGCCTCTTGATCCATGTAAAGATTCCTCATGAGCACAATTAAGTGTTCTGGAATTCCCATTCTTCGCAGTGTTATCCATAATTTGTTATGATCCACACAGTCAAATGTCTTTGCACAGTCAATAAAACACAGGTAAACATCCCTCTGGTATTCTCTGCTTTCAGCCAGGATCCATCTGACATCAGCAATGATATACCTGGCTCCACGTCCTCTTCTGAACCTGGCCTGAATTTCTGGCAGTTCCCTGTTGATATACTGCTACAGCTGTTTTTGAATGATCTTCAGCAAAATTTGCTTGTGTGTGATATTAATGATATTGTTCTATAATTTCCACATTCGGTTGGATCACCTTTCTTGGGAATAGGCATAAATATGGATCTCTTCCAGTCAGGTGGCCAGGAAGCTGTCTTCCATATTTCTTGGCATAGACGAGTGAGCACCTCCAGCGTTGCACCTGTTTGTTGAAACACCTCAAATGATATTCCATCAGTTCCTGGAGGCTTGTTTTTCACCAATGCCTTCAGAGCAGCTTGGACTTCTTCCTTCAGTACCATTGGTTCCTGATCATATGCCATCTCTTGAAATGGTTGAATATCATCTAATTCTTTTTGGTATAATGACTCTGTGTATTCCTTCCATCTTCTTTTGATGCTTCCTGCGTCGTTTAATATTTTCCCCATGGAATTCTTCACTATTGCAATTCGAGGCTTGAATTTTTTCTTCAGTTCTTTCAGCTTGAGAAACGCCGAGCGTGTTCTTCCCTTTTGGTTTTCCATCTCCAGCTCTTTGCGCATGTCATTATAATACTTTATTTTGTCTTCTTGAGAGGCCCTTTGAAATCTTCTGTTCAGTTCTTTTACTTCATCAGTTCTTCCTTTTGCTTTAGCTGCTCGACGCTCAAGAGCAAGTTTCAGAGTCTCCTCTGACATCCATCTTGATCTTTCTTTCTTTCCTGTCTTTTCAGTGACCTCTTACTTTCTTCATGGATGATGTCCTTGATGTCATTCCACAACTTGTCTGGTCTTCGGTCACTAGCGTTCAATGTGTCAAATCTGTTCTTCAGATGGTCTCTAAACTCAGGTGGGGTATACTCAAGGTCATATTTTGGCTCTCGTGGACTTGCTCTGGTTTTCTTCAGTTTCAGCTTGAACTTGCATATGAGCAATTGATGGTCTGTTCCACAGTCGGCCACTGGCCTTGTTCTGATGATACTGAGCTTTTACATCATCTCTTTCCACAGATGTAGTCAATTTGATTTCTGTGTGTTCCATCTGGCGAGGTCCATGTGTGTAGTCACTGTTTATGTTGGTGAAAGAAGGTATTTGCAATGAAGAAGTCGTTGGTCTTGCAAAATTCTATCATTTGATCTCCGGCATTGTTTCTACCCCCAAGGCCATATTTTCCAAATACTGATCCTTCTTCTTTCTTTCCAACTTTTGCATTCCAATTGCCAGTTAATTATCCATGCATCTTGATTGCATGTTCAATCAATTTCAGACTGCAGCACCTGATAAAAATCTTCTATTTCTTCATCTTAGGCCCTAGTGGTTGGTGCGTAAATTTGAATAATAGTCGTATTAACTGGTCTTCCTTGTAGGCGTATGGATATCATCCTATCACTGATAGTGTTGTACTTCAGGATAGATTTTGAAACGTTCTTTTTGACGATGATTGCAACACCATTCCTCTTCCAGTTGTCATCCTCAGCATAGTAAACTATATGATTCTCTGATTCAAAATGGCCAATACCAGGCCTTTTCAGCTCACTAATGCCTAGGATATCGATGTTTATGCACTCCATTTCATTTTTGACGATTTCCAATTTTCCTAGATTCATACTTTGTGCATTCCAGGTTCCGATTATTAGTGGATGTTTGCAGCTGTTTCTTCTCATTTTGAGTTGTGCCACATCAGCAAATGAAGGTCCCAGAGGCTTTATTCCATCCAAGTCATTAAGGTCGACTGTACTTTGAGGAGGCAGCTCTTCCCCAGTCATCTTTTGAGTGCCTTCCAACCTGGGGGGCTCAACTTCCACCACTATATCAGACAATGTTCCACTGCTATTCATAAGGTTTTCACTGGCTAATGCTTTTCAGAAGTAGACTGCCGGGTCCTTCTTCCTAGTCTGTCTTAGTCTGGAAGCTCAGCTGAAACCTGTCCTCCATGGGTGACCCTGCTGTTATCTGAATACTGGTGGCATAGCTTCCAGCATCACAGCAACACACAAGCCCCCACAGTACGACAAAATGACAGACACGTGGGGGTTGAGAGGTATACACTACAGTATCTATGGAAGCTGAGTATCTGGAAATATCCCTAGGACCATCCATTCCTGGAGCCTTTTCAGCAATGCCTTTAAAGCAGCTTGGACTTCTTCCTTTAGTACCATCGGTTCCTGATCATATGCTAACTCTTGAAATAGTTGAACATTGACTAATTCTTTTTGTTATAATGACTCTGTGTATTCCTTCCATCTTCTTTTGATGCTTCCTAAGTCATTTAATATTTTCCCCAGAGAATCCTTCACTATTGCAACTTGAGGCTTGAAATTTTTCTTCAGTTCTTTCAGCTTGAGGAAAGCTGAGGGTGTTCTTCCCTTTGGTTTTCCATCTCCAGCTCTTTGTACATGTCATTAAAACACTTTCCTTTCTCTTCTCAACCTGCCCTTTGAAATCTTCAGTTCTTTTACTTCATCAATTCTTCCTATTGCTTTAGCTGCTCGACGCTCTAGAGCAAGTTTCAGAGTCTCCTCTGACATCCATCTTGGTCTTTTCTTTCCAGTCTTTTCAATGACCTCTTGCTTTCTTCATGTATGATATCCTTGATGTCATTCCACAACTCATCTGATCTTCGGTCACTACTGTTTAAGCGTCAAATCTATTCTTCATATGGTCTCTAAATTCAGGTGGGATATACTCAAGGTCATATTTTGGCTCTCGTGGACTTGCTCTGATTTTCTTCAGTTTCAGCTTGAACTTGCATGTGAGCAAGTGATGGTCCATTCCACAGTCGGCCCCTGGCCTTGTTCTGGCTGATATTTAGCTTTTCCATCATCTCTTTCCACCGATGTACTCAGTATGACTTCTGTGTGTTCCTTCTGACGAGGTCCATGTGTATAGCCACCATTTATGTTGGTGAAAGAAGGTATTTGCAATGAAGAAGTTGATGGTCTGGCAAAATTCTATCCTTTGATCTCCAGCATTGTTTCCATCACCAAGGCCTTATTTTCCAACTACTCATCCTTCTTCTTTTGTTTCCAACTTTCGCATTCCAATCACCCATAATTATCCATGCATCTTGATTGCATGTTCGATCAATTTCAGACTGCAGCAGCTGATAAAAAGCTTCAATTTCTAGATGTTTCAACAAACAGATGAAGCACTGGAGGCACTCACTCGTCTATGCCAAGAAATATGGAAGACAGCTTCCTCGCCAACTGACTGGAAGAGATCCATATTTATGCCTATTCCCAAGAAAGGTGATCCAACCAAATGTGGAGATTATAGAACAATATCATTAATATCACACACAAGCAAATTTTGCTGAAGATCATTCAAAAACAGCTGTAGCAGTATATCAACAGGGAACTGCCAGAAATTCAGGCCAGGTTCAGAAGAGGACGTGGAACCACGGGTATCATTGCTGATATCAGATAGATCCTGGCTGAAAGCAAAGAATACCAGAAGGGTGTTTACCTGTGTTTTATTGACTGTGCAAAGGCATTCAACTGTGTGAATCATAACAAATTATGGATAACATTGCAAAGAATGGGAATTCTAGAACACTTAATTGTGCTAATGAGGAGCCTTTACATAGATCAGGAGGCAGTTGTTTGGACAGAACAAGGGGATACTGATTGGCTTAAAGTCAGGAAAGGTGTATGTCAGGGTTCTATTCTTTCACCCTAACTATTCAATCTGTATGCTGAACAAATAATCTGAGAAGCTGGACTATATGAAGAAGAAGAGGGCATCAGAATTGGAGTAAGACTCATTAACAACCTCCGTTATGCAAATGACACAACCTTGCTTGCTGAGAGTGAAAAGGATTTAAAGCACTTACCAAGGAAGATCAAAGACCACAGCCTTCAGTATGGATTACACCTCAACATAAAGAAAACAAAAATCCTCACAACTGGACCAATGAGCAACATCATGATAAACAGAGAAAAGATTGAAGTTGTCAAGGATTTTATTTTACTTGGATCCACAATCAACAGCCATGGAAGCAGCAGTCAAGAAATCAACAGACTCATTGCATTGGACAAATCTGCTGCAAAGGACCTCTTCGAAGTGTTGAAGAGCAAAGATGTCACCCTGAAGACTAAGGTGCACCTGACCCAAGCCATGGTATTTTCAATCGCATCATATGCATGTGAAAGCTGGACAACAAATAAGGAAGAACGAAGAAGAGTTGACGCCTTTGAATTGCATTGTTGGCGAACAATATTGAATATAGCATGGACTGCCAAAAGAACGAACAAATCTGTTTTGGAAGAAGTGGGGCCAGAATGCTCCTTAGAGGCAAGGATGGCAAGACTGCGTCTTACATACTTTGGACATGTTGTCAGGAGGGATGAGCCCCTAGAGAAGGACATCATGCTTGGCAGAGTACAGGGTCAGTGGAAAAGAGGAAGACCCTCAGTGAGGTAGACTGACACAGTGGCTGCAACAATGAGCTCAGGGATGACAACGATTGTAAGGATGGCTCAGGACCAGGCAGTGTTTTGTTGTGTTGTGTATAGGGCCGATATGAGTCAGAAACGACTCAATTGCACCTAACAACAACAATTGCAGTGAGAAATACAGGCAGTCCCTAGGGTGTGAACACCTGAATTATATACAACCCAGAGTTACAACCAACAAACAAATCTGTCTTGGAAAATACAACCAGAATGCTCCTTAGAGGCAAGGATGGCAAGGCTGCATCTTACATCCTTTGGACATGTTGTCAGGAGGGATCAGTCCCTGGAGAAGGACATCATGCTTGGCAAAGTACAAGGTCAGCGGAAAAGAGGAAGACCCTCAATGAGGTGGATTAACACACTGGCTGCAACAATGAGCTCAGGGATGACAATGATTGTAAGGATGGCTCAGGACCAGGCAGTGTTTTGTTCTGTTGTGCATAGGGTCGCTATGAGTCGGAACCGACTCAACCGCACCTAACAACAACAACAATCCATGTCTGCCTTAACTCTTAAAGTCTTCAACAGAGTAGTGAAAAAAAGGAGCTAAGTAACTTTAGAGAAGGATTTTTGCCTGGAAACTGTAAGGCTAAGCAAAGTGGGAATTACACACTCTGTACTCTAGCGGGTAAATTTTTTCTCACAGGGTTATGGGCTAAGGATTCTGAAACTGCTTGTATACTCATTCAAATCCACTGCCATGCTGTCGATTTCGACTCTTAGCGACCATATAGGACAGAGTAGAACTACCCCATAAGGTTTCCAAGGCTGTAAATCTTTATGGAAGCAGACTACTACATCCTTCTCCCTCAAAGCAGCTGGTGGGTTCGAACCACCAGCCTTTTGTTTAACAGTTCAGCACTTAACCACTGTGCCACCAAGGGTTGAAGTGCTAATTACACAGATGATGGATGGACAATTAGTAGTTTTACAGTGGAGAACCTGGCAGACATGGCCTTCATCAAGTGATCAAGGTCAACACCACCAGTAATAACTCAGGTTGATAACACATACTCCCTGATACATGAAAAAAAAAACCCAAAAAACAAACTCGTTGCCATTGAGTCAATCCCAACTCACGGCAACCCTATGTGTGTCAGAGTAGAACTGTGCTCCATGGCTGATTTTTGCTAAGGAGATCACCAGGCTTTTCTTCCAAGACACCTCTGGGTGGATTCAAACCTCCCACCTTTCAATTAGCAGTTGAGCTTGTTAACTGTACTACCCAAGGAGTCCATACCTTACCAGTACTCAAAATGCCCAGGTCTTGAAAAACATGGCAAGATTGAGACGGTCTCGCACACAGAGGAGACTAAGGAGACATAACAACTACATGCAACCTGGTATCCAGGGTGGGATCTTGGAACAAAACATGGACATTAGTAGAAAAACTAGTGAAATCCAAGTAAGTCTAGGGTTTAGCTAAGAGTAGTGAACCAATGTTTGTTTCTTAACTGTGGCAAATGTAGCATGGTAATGCAAGGTGCTCACCTTAGTGGAAACTGCTAAGGCATTTCCAAAACTGTATTACCCTTGTAACTTTTCTGTACATCTGAAATAATTCTAAAATAAACATTTTATTGTAAAAAGAGAAAAGGTAAAAGTCTTTGTGCAGTAATTACCCCAGTTTGAAGATAACCACTGGAGCCCACCCTATGGAGGCGCCTTCCTTGTCCAGCCAAATACTCTCTCACGGAGCTTCTGCACAACACTTTGAACCCCTTCCAGGATGCCTGCTTCATTGTACATTATATTGTGTTTAATAAAGTTCCTGAGGGCAGGAGGTCATTTCTTAAATATATTTAAATCTTGCCTAGCACCATTCATATAGTCTCTCCTCAATAGAAATGGAATTGAGTAACAGAGAGAAAATGGCAACTTAAAAGTGGGAGTTTGGGAGGCCCATTGCAAGTTTTTAAATTTCCCTTAGTAACTGCCTTACAGTACACATTTTTTTTTTAATTTTTATTGTGCGTTAAGTGCAAGTTTACAAATCAAGTCAGTCTCTTACACAAAAACTTATAAATATCTTCCTACATACTCCCACTTACTCTCCCCCTAATGAGACAGTCCGCTCTCTCCCTCCATTCTCTCTTTTCCTGTCCATTTCTCCAGCTTCTAACCCCCTCCACCCTCTCATCTCCCCTCCAGGCAGGAGACGCCAACATAGTCTCAAGTGTCCACCTGATCCAAGAAGCTCACTCCTCACCAGCATCCCTCTCCAACCCATTGTCCAGTCCAATCCATCTCTAAAGAATTGGCTTCGGGAATGGTTCCTGTCCTAGGGCAACAGAAAGTCTGGGGGCCATGACCGCCAGGGTCTTTCCAGTCTCAGTCAGACCACTAAGTCTGGTCTTTTTACGAGAATTTGGGATCTGCATCCCACTGCTCTCCTGCTCCCTCAGGGGTTCTCTGTTGTGTTCCCTGTCAGGGCAGTCATCGGTTGTAGCCGGGCACCATCTAGTTCTTCTGGTCTCAGGCTGGTGTAGTCTCTGGTTCGTGCGGCCCTTTCTGTCTCTTGGACTCATAATTACCTTGTGTCCTTGGTGTTCTTCATTCCCCTTTGCTCCAGGTGGGTTGAGACCAATCGATGCAACTTAGATGGCCACTTGCTAGCGTTTAACACCCCGGACGCCACTCTCCAAAGTGGGATGCAGGATGTTTTCTTAATAGATTTTATTATGCCAATTGACTTAGATGTCTCCTGATACCATGGTCCCCAGACCCCTGCCCCTGCTACACTGGCCTTCAAAGCATTCAGTTTATTCAGGAAACTTCTTTGTTTTTGCTTTAGTCCAGTTGTGCTGACCTCCCCTGTATTATATGCTGTCTTTCCCTTCGCCTAAAGTAGTTCTTATCTACTAATTAGTGAATACCCCTCTCCAACCCTCCCTCCCTCCAGCCTCTCGTAACCACAAAAGAATATTTTCTTCTCAGTTTAAACTATTTCTCAAGTTCTTATAATAGTGATCTTATACAATATTTATCCTTTTCCAACTAATTTCACTCAGCATAATGCCTTCCAGATTCCTACATGTTATGAAATGTTTCACAGGTTCATTACGGTTCTTTATCAATGTGTAGTATTCCATTGTGTGAATATACCATAATTTATTTACCATTCACCCGTTGATGGGCACCTTGGTTGCTTCTATCTTTTTGCTATTGTAAACAGTGCTGCAATGAACATGGGTGTGCATATGTCTGTTCGTGTAAAGGCTCTTTTTTCTCTAGGATATATATATATATAGTGGGTTTTTTTGTTTTATATTCCAAGGAGTGGGATTGCTGGATCGGATGATAGTTCTATTTCTAGCTTTTAAGGAAGTGCCAAATGGATTTCCAAATTGGTTGTACCATTTGACATTCCCACCAGCAGTGTAGCAGTGTTCCAATCTCTGCACAGCCTCTCCAACATTTATTCTTTTGTGTTTTTAGGATTAATAGCAGCCTTGTTGGAGTGAGATGGAATCTCATTGTAGTTTTGATTTCCATTCCTCTAACGGCTAATGATCCTGAGCATTTCCTCGTGTATCTCTTAGCTACCTGAATGTCTTCTTTAGTGAAGTGACTATTCATATCTTTTGCCCGTTTTTTAATTGGGTTATTTGTCTTTTTGCAGTTCAGTTTTTGCAGTATCAGGTAGATTTTAGAGATCAGGCACTGATCGCAAATGTCATAGCTAAAAGCTTTTTCCCAGTCTGTAGGTGATCATTTTACTCTTTTGCTGAAGTCTTTGGGTGAGCATAGGTGTTTGATTTTTAGGAGCTCCCAGTTATCTAGTTTTTCTTCTGCATTGTTAGTAATGTTTTGTATACTGTTTATGCCATGTATTAGGGCTCCTAACGTTGTCCCTATTTTTTCTTCCATGATCTTTATCGTTTCAGATTTTATATTTAGGTCTTTGATCCATTTTGAGTTAGTTTTTTGCATACAGTGAGGTATGGGTCTTGTTTCATTTTTTTTGCAGATGGATATCCAGTTATACCAGCACCATTTGTTTAAAAGACTGTCTTTCCCCCCATTTAACCGTTTTGGGGCATTTGTCAAATATCAGCTGCTCATATGTGGATGGATTTATCTCTGGATTCTCAATTCTGTTCCATTGGTCCATGTATCTATGGTTGTACCAGTACCAGGCTGTTTTGACTACTGTGGAGGTATAATAGGTTCTAAAATCAGGTAAAGGAAGGCCTCTCACTTTGTTCTTCTTTTTCAGTAATGCCTTATTTATCCAGGGCCTCTTTCCCTTCCGTATGAAGTTGGTGATTTGTTTCTCCATCTCATTAAAGAATGTCATTGGGATTTGGATTGGAATTGCTTTAAATGTATAGATCGCTTTTGGTAGAATAGACATTTTTATAATGTTAAGTCTTCCTATCCATGAGCAAGGTATATTTTTCCACTTATGTAGGTCTCTTTTGGTTTCTTGCAGAAGTGTATTGTAGTTTTGTTTGTATAGGTCTTTTACATCTCTGGTAAGATTCATTCCTAAGTAGTTTATCTTCTTGCGGGCTAAAGTAAATGGTATTGATTTCGTGATTTCCTCTTCGATGTTCTTTTTGTTGGTGTAGAGGAATCCAACTGATTTTTGTATGTTTATCTTGGATCCCGATACTCTGCTGAACTCTTTTATTAGTTTCAGTTTTCTGGAGGATTCGTTAGGGTTTTCTGTGTATAAAATCATGTCATCTGTAAATAGAGATACTTTTACTTCTTCCTTGCCAATCTCGATGCCCTTCATTTCTTTATGTAGCCTAATTGCTCTGGCTAGGACTTCCAGCACAATGTTGAATAAGAGTGGTGATAAAGGGCGTCCTTGTCTGGTTCCCGATCTCAATGGGAATGTTTTCAGGCTCTCCATTTAGAGTGATGTTGGCTGTTGGGCTTTGTATAAATGCCCTTTATTATGTTGAGAAATTTTCCTTCTATTCCTATTTTACTGAGAGTTTTTATCATGAATGAGTATTGAACTTTGTCAAATGCCTTTTGTGCATCAATTGGTAAAATCATGTGATTCTTGTCTTTTGTTTTATTTATGTGCTGGATTACATTAATGTTTTTTCTAATGTTGAACCATCCTGCATACCTGGTATGAATCCCACTTAGTCATGGTGAATTATTTTTTTGATATGTTGTTGAATTCTATTGGCTATAATTTTATTGAGGATTTTTGCATCTAAGTTCATGAGGGATATAGCTCTGTAATTTTATTTTTTTCTGGTGTCCTTACCTGGTTGTGGTGTCAGGGATATGCTGGCTTCATAGAATGAGTTTGGTAGCATTCCATCCTTTTCTATGCTCTGAAATACCTTTAGTAGTAGTGGTGTTAACTCTTCTCTGAAAGCTTGGTAGAACTCTGCAGTGAAGTCATCTGGGCCAGGGCTTTTTTTTTGTTGAGGGTTTTTTGATTACCTTTTCAATCTCTTCTTTTGTTACGGGTCTATTTAGTTGTTCTACCTGTTTGTGTTAGTTTAGGTAGGTAGTGTGTTTCTTGGAATTCATCCATTTCTTCTAGGTTTTCAAATTTTTTAGAGTACAATTTTTCATAGTAATCTGATATGATTCTTTTAATTTCATTTGGGTCTGTTGTAATATCACCCATCTGATTTCTTATTTGGATTATTTGCTTCCTCTCCTGATTTTGTTTTGTCAGTTTGGTCAATGGTTTATCGATTTTGTTAATTTTTTCAAAAAACCAGCTTTTGGTCTTGTTAATTCTTTCAGTTGTTTTTCTGTTTTCTATTTTATTTAGTTTTGTTCTAATTTTTATTATTTGTTTTCTTCTGGTGCCTGGGGGTTTCCTTTGTCTTTCTATTTCTTCAAGTTGTAGGGATAATTCTTTGATTTGGGCCTTTTCTTCTTTTGGATGTGAGCATTTATTGATATAAATTGACCTCTGAGCACTGCTTTCGCTGCGTCCCAAAGGTTCTGATAGGAACTGTTTTCATTCTCATTGGATTCTCTGAATTTCTTTATTCCATCCTTAATGTCTTCTACAGTCCAGTCTTTTTTGAGCAGGGTATTGTTCAGTTTCCAAGTGTTTGATTTCTTTTCTCTGCTTTTCCTGTTATTTCCACTTTTATGGCTTTAGGGTCAAAGAAGATGCTTTGTAACATTTCAGTGTTTTGGATTCTGCTAAGGCTTGCTTTATGACCTAATATGTGGTCAATTCTAGAGAATGCTCCATGTGCACTAGAAAAGAAAGTATACTTGGTTGGTGTTGGGTGGGGTGTTCTATACATGCCTAAGAGGTCAAGTTGGTTGATTGTGGCATTTAGATCTTCCGTGTTTTTATTGAGCTTCTTCTGGATGTCCTGTCCTTCACCAAAAAGTGGTGTGTTGAAGTGTCCTACTATTATCGTGGAGTTCTCTATCTCACTTTTCAATGCTGATGGATTTTGTTTTATGCATCTTGCAGTCCTGTCATTGGGTGCATAAATGTTTAATATAGTTATATCTTCTTGGAATAATGTCCCTTTAATCATTATATACTGTCCTTCCTTATCCTTCATGATGTATTTAACTCTAAAGTCTATTTTGTCTGAAATTAACCTGGCTACTCTTGCTCTTTTTAGATTCTTGTTTGCTGCATATATTTTTTTCCATCCTTTCGAGTTTTAGCTTGTTTGTGTCTCTAAGTCTAAGGTGTGTCTCTTGTAAGCAGCATATAGACGGATCGTGTCTTTTAATCCATTCCGCCACTCTCTGTGCCTTTATTGGTGCATTTAGTCCATTTACCTTCTGCGTAATTATGGATAGGTATAAATTTAGTGCTATCATTTTGATGCCTTTTTTTGTGTGTCATTGAGTTTCTTTTTCCAACTTGATTTTATGTGCTGAGTAGATTATATATTCCCCTTTCCTCATATTTGTTGTTGTTGATTTTGTTTCTGCTGAGTCTCTGTTTCTTGTATCTTACTTTGATTAGTAGATTGTCTCCTTTGTGCTTACCTTATTATTTACCTCTATTTTTCTAAATTTAAACCTAAATTTGCTTATCATCGTATCTTCCTCTCCATATGGAAGGTCTATGATTACATTTCTTAGTCCCTCTTTATTGTTTCAATATTGTCTTTTTATATAATAACATCGCTGTTACCCTGTTTTAAGCCTTTTTTTCCATCTTGCTTTGTTTTTTTGATTTCCCTGTCTGTGTTGACTTCTGATTGCTCTTGCCCAGTGTGCTAGTCTTGGGTTGATACCTGATATTATTTTCTAACCAAAGAACTCCCTTTAGTATTTCCTGTAGTTTTGGTTTGGTTTTTACAATTCCCTAAACTTTTGTTTATCTGGAAATGTCCTAATGTCACCTTCATCTTTAAGAGACGGTTTTGCTAGATATATGATTCTTGGCAATTTTTTTCCTTCAATTTTTTATATAAGTCATTCCGCTGCCTTCTTGCCTGCATGGCTTCTGCTGAGTAGTCCGAGATTATTCCTACTGACTCTCCTTTGTAGATGACTTTTTGTTTATCCCTAGCTGCTCTTAAAATTCTCTCTTCATCTTTGGTTTTGGCAAGTTTGATTATAATCTGTCTTGGTGACTTTCTTTTAACATCTACCTTATGTGGAGTTTGATGAGCAACTTGGATAGATATCTTCTCATCTCTCACGATATCAGGGATGTTTTCTGCCATCAAATCTTCAACAATTCTCTCTGTATTTTCTGTTATCCCTCCCTGTTCTGGTACTCCAATCACTCATAGGTTATTTCTCTTGATAGAGTCCCACAGGATTCTTAAGGTTTCTTCATTTTTTAAAATCCTTTTATCTGATATTTCTTCAAACATATTAGTGCCAAGTGCTTTATCTTCAAGTTTAGAAATTCTGCCTTCCACTTGCTCAGTTCTGCTCCTGTGACTTTCTATTGAGTTTTCTACTTCTGTAATGTTAGTTAATCTTCCGAATTTCTGATTGCTGTCTAAGGATTTTTCCAGCTTATTAAATTTTTCATTGTTCCTGAATAATCTTTTTAATTCCTTCAGCTGCTTTATCTGTGTGTTTGTTGGCTTGTTCTGTGTATTGCCTCATTTCCCTCCTGATGTCTTGAAGGGTTCTGTATATTAATCTTTGGCATTCTGCCTCTGGAAATTCCAGGAATGCACTTTCATCTAGAAGATCCTTTGATTCTGTGTTTTGAGAGCTTGTTGAGGTGATCATGTTGTTTCTTTATGTGACTTGATATTGGCTGTTCTCTCTGAGCCATCTATAAGTTATAGTATTAGTTTACTTCATGTTTGCTTACTGTGTCATAGCTTTTTGCTTTGTTTTGTTTCAATATGCCCAAATGGGTTGCTTCAGTGAGCTAGCTTATTTTCGCCTTTGGAGCTCTGACGTCCTGTTCCCAGATGGCTAGAGCTTTTATCAGTTATATCAGTCTAGGAGTCCATTCACTTTTTTTTATGAATTCAGCTTAGGTTTCCAGATAGCTAATCATCGAGTGTGTGGTACAGGCTCTGTCCTACAGTCTTAGAGGGGCAAGGGTGATTAGTGTAGGGACTGGTATCTGGTTGCAGCAGGGGGTTACACTCTGAACAAGCCTGGGGGCTGAGAGTCATCTCCCAATGCCTCTGAGGAAAGCATATCCCTGTTCCTTACAGCATACAGGTGGGTGGGTTCTACAGATGGACCATGAGCCTCACCCAATGTTTTTGGTTCTAAGGACTGGGAGGTACCAGTTATCCCTGGACCCCTGTCATAGGTGTCTGGGTGACCTGAGTGGAGCCACCAGTCCTTAGGCCCCTGATGTGGGTAGGTGAGAACGCTGTTTAATAGACAAAGCAATGTCAAACATCAAACACCCACCTGTCCACCACACAGCTGGAATGGTTGGAGTCTGCCAAGAAGTGCCTATTCTCCTGAAATAAGCCCACAGAGGTCCATGCAGAGGGCAAAGGTACTCAAGCCCATGAACCATTTATGCCTGGACAGGAGCTGCTTCTGCCCTGAGCTCCCCATTAGTGGAGCTGACAAATTATCTTTTCTCCCAGTTGTGAATTTATTCCTTTTCCAGGGCCTACAGAATGGCTCTAGGCGTTCAACAGGGCCTACTCAGGCCCAGAGAAATCAACAGCCACTGAAGCCGGCTTTGGGGCGGGGGGTGTGGTAAAATATACGCAAGTACTCAGCTTTTGCCAAGAGTGCCGTTCTTCTCTGGTTATGGAGGTTTGAGTAAGCTGAGTGGCTGGCTGCCTCTCCCTGAGGAAACCGTGGCCGAACACTAGTACCAGCCTGCCGCAGCCGCTCCAGGGAGTGGTGCCTGAGGGCTCCCCACAATTCAGGTCTGGTAACTCCTCTCCACTTCTGAACTGTCTCTTCCTCCCCTTTCCCCTCAGTTCATTTTCTAACCTTGCCTTTGATGTTCAGGGCTCCTAGCTTGTCACAAATATACTGGTTTCACTTGTTTTTTTGGGTCTTTGTTGTAAGAGAGCTCGCTGGAAGCGTCTGTCTATTCTGCCGTCTTGGTCCCACCTCTGAGAGG
Organism: Loxodonta africana; assembly: GCF_030014295.1. NCBI lineage: Eukaryota > Metazoa > Chordata > Mammalia > Proboscidea > Elephantidae > Loxodonta > Loxodonta africana. The sequence goes on from NC_087358.1 coordinate 74,544,870, forward strand.
GGACAGGATTCAATCCATAATATTACAGATACCAAAACTGGAGATCACACCAACAGTTACATTGAAATAGTTGACAAAATCCTCTTCACAGAAATAAAACAGCTATAACCAGGACTACCTCTGCTGCAGAGGATTTGGTGTCAGAGGCCCTGGGTTTTAGTCCCGCCCCTGCTTCTTGTCAGCGTTGTGACCTGAGCTTTCAGAACCTATTTCTTTTGTGTTTTAATAGATGCTGCTGTGAACAGATTGTGGACACCGTCGCTGCTCTTAAAGGCAACTGCACACACCAAGGACTTATTAAACTGTATACATAATTGTTGAACTGTTTTTAATGATAAATCAAAGAGTAATGAATATAAGAAAATTCTATTTCTTCAACAAAATGAATAAAAATCTATCCTGAAAAACAGAACAGCAACCAAAGACTTTAAGATAGAAATTTTAAACTATAATTTCTAGGAAAGTATTACTGGTGTTAGATAATACATAACCTCATCTAAGTGTAAATAAAGCATGTAGGGCAGGGATGACATACGGGTCTACACCATAATTTTTGTATGTATAAAAGTTAAAAAACCATTTAAATCTCTGAAAGAGATACAAAACCCACTGCCATCAAGTCAGTTTCAACTCATTGCGGCCTCATGGGGTTTTCAAGGCTGTAAACCTCTAGGGATGCAGACTGCCGCACCTCTCTCCCTTGGAGCTGCTGGTTTTAAACCACCAATCTTTCAGTTAGCAGTCCAGTGCTTTAGCCATTGTGACCACCAAGGCTCCTTAAAGATATATATACATATAAAAATATATATATATTTCTATTTCAGTAGGTCCTTTTTAGCAAGCCTTGAATAGTTTCACAATTATCTTTCCCCTATTCTTTACTTTATCATTGTTCTTTACTGGGTTGGGCTCATGCTGTTCCCATTTGCCCCTGTGAGGTACTCTGGGAGGAACCTGTCTCTTATTTAGTAAAACATCTGCAGCTCACTACAGTATCACAGTATTAACTGAAGTAACACGTGGCAGGACCCAGCACACGTGTAGATGGTGATCCGTGCATGTCAGGATCCCCCATTATTTCCACACACTCCCTAGTTCCAGACACAATTATCTACTCCTCACTGTGGCCTTATCCTTCTCTTGTTTACAGGACTGCGATCTTCTCTGATAAACTACAGTCCATTCCACTCTTACCAATGCCAACCCTCTGACCTGGGCTCTTTTGTGCATTCTATGAGGGTTTGTATGTGTCTTAAGAGACCGAGTGCTGCTGTAACAAAAAAATACCACTAAGGTGGCTTTAAGGAACAGGAATTTATTTTCTTACAGTTCAGGAGGCTATAAGTCTGAATTCAGGGCATGGCTCTAGGGGGGAGGTCCTTCCTTATCTATTTTAGCTTCTAGTAGCTGGCAGCAATCCTTGGAGTTCCTGGGCTTGTCAAGATGTATCTGTCGCTGCTGTCTGTCTTCCTCTTCTCCATGTCTGTGTCTCTGTGTTCATTCTGCTCTTTTCATAACTCAGAAGTGATTAGGCTCAGCACCCATCCTACTCTGGTATGATCTCCTTATAAAAAAATAAACCCTGTTTCCAAACAGGGTCATATTTCCAGGTACAGGGGTTACCATTTCAACACATACTTTGAGGGACACAATTCAACTCATAATAGCATTTAAGGACAGCTGATATTTGGTGAAGATCACTGAAATGAGGTGCAGCTCACACAAACTACCCTGAAATAGGTCTTATTTTAAAATTGCACACATTATTGTGTTTTCATGAAATATATTTAGATCCTTAAACTTTAGAAAATGTAAATGAGTTACATAGTAATAACCACAAATCATAACTGTGAATAAGAACATTGAGGAATGCTGTACCATCTATGGTCAGCATCCCTAGGAGGTAGGCATAATTATCCTCATTTCAGAGCTGAGGGAATTAAGGCTCAGAGAGGTTAATTTCCCACAATCGCACAGCTAGTGAGTGGTTGAGCTAGCAACCAGTTCTGTTCTACCTGTCTCTAAAGCCCAAAGATCATACCCGTTACGCTATACCTTCTCCCTTGAGTTTAAAAACTCATAGGCATTCTAGATTTTTTAAACTTCGTGACACTAATCAGGAACCATTCCAAATTTTCATAGTTTCCCCCTTTTCATTCTGTTACCAAAGGAAAATATACATCCTGTGAACTAATTATTATCCAAATAGTAGTCTTTCATTTTACAAATCTGCTCCGTGTGATTAAGGAACATTTCCTTGGGCATTATCCATCAGCCACTCCCTGTAATCCAGCTCGCTTCTTCAGTTCTGATACCCAGTCAGAGTTGTCGTCTTCTTCCTCAAAGTCCCTGTGAAAAAACAATTTGGATATTAACACCATTAGGGGCACATTAAGTATTTGTTAACTGACTCAAAGCAGAACACCAACATAGTAGTATTTAAATTTCTTTTAAATGACCTCTGTGATGGTTAATTTTGTGTGTCAACTTCGCAGTTGCTTAGCCAAACACTAGTCTAGTTGCTGTCATGGATGGAGTAGTTATATATGATTAAATCAGTTGCAACTGGGTAGAGCCAATTACCTTCTATAATGTAATATAGGAAACCCTGGTGGCATAGTGGTTAAGTGTTACAGCTGCTAAGCAAAAGGTTGGCAGTTCGAATCCACCAAGCGCTCCTTGGAAACTCTATGGGGCAGTTCTACTCTGTCCTATAGGGTCGCTATGAGTCGGAATCGACTCGACGGCACTGGGAATGTAATATAATCAACTTCCATAACGTAATCTAGTGTAATTTAATCAATTAATCAGTTGAAAAGGGAGCTTCCGTAGGGTGTGATCTGCCTCCAGACAATAAACAGATATTTTGGCAGAAGTCTCACTTCATTCTTTACTCTTTCCATCACCTGACATACAGACCTTGGGACAAAAGCCTGCAGAAGTCTCCAGCTTGCTGGCTGACCTATGGATTTTAGACTTGCCAGCTCCCCACAATTGCGTGACCTAATTCCTTGAAGTAAACTAATCTCTCTCTCTCTATATATATACATGTACACACACATATGGAAACCCTGGTGGCACTGTGGTTAAAAGCTACAGCTGCTAACCAAAAGGTCAGCAGTTCGAATCCACCAGGCACTCCTTGGAAACCCTATGGGGCGGTTCTCCTCTGTTCTATAGGGCTACTATGAGTCAGAATGGACTCAACAGCAATGGGTTAATGGGTTTACACACACACATACATTCATACATGCATACATATATACACACATCTGCAGTGCGATGGATCACTTTTACATGGCCTTTCTCTTCATGGTCTTGTAACTCTGATCAAATGATTGGGTTGGACTATGTAAATAAGGTGCTTGTGGTCTACCAATGGGATTGCACAGCTTGCTAATACTGCAAATAAGGTGCATGGCACCCTTGTGCGGGTAGGATTGTGCCAGTAAGGTATATGGAACCCTAACAAGCGGATGGTCAGTTTTGCCATCTTGCTAGGCTTCAAGTGGGAGGGGAGCTATAAAGTGGAAGACAGAGATGGCAGTGCAGCAGTAGCAAGAGCCGTAGCAGCGTGAGACAGCATGAACCAGGAAACCAGCGCAAGATGACTGAGGTGGGGCTTGCTGACCCACAGCATTAGGAGCTTTGTAACACTTGCCAGAGCAGGGCAAAGGCGAGGCCGAGAGGCCAAGAGGCTGTAGAGAGGCCTGCCTGTGGGCACGGGTGAGAAGCAGCTGTCCTGATCAAAGAACTGTATTCTGAGTCGTTTCTGATCCCAAGTTGTACCCTGTTATTTCCCTAATAAACCATTTAACTGTAAATGCGGTTCCTGAGTTCTGTGAGATACTGCAGCAAATTACAGAACCCAAAGACCAGAGGGAGAGTACTGAGGGATGGGGAGTAGTTGATGTTAGAGATGGAGTGGGACAACAGTTTGGAAAAGCTGGACATTCGGACATCTTTATCTTCCACCTCATAGGAACCAGCTTTGTGCTGATCCTTATAAAAGAAATCATTCATTTAATATCACTGGTTCTGTTTCTCTAGGGAACCCTAAGGTAAGCTCAATAAAGCACATAAAAAAATGTGTTAGTTATTTCAAAAGATCACTTCTCTCATTTCTATAACTGTTTTCAATGTAAACCTACTATGTTAAAAAACAGTAAGTCCAGGCTGAAAGATTATATGCATTAGGCTCAGTTAGGAATTCTGTAATACCATAACACATTAGTCATTCCAGACAAAAGAACAAGACATAAATAGTAATTTATGACAAAAAGTAACATAACAAGCTTTTACTATACCTGAGATTATTATGGTATAATTCAAATTATACACCTACACACATGCCAACTACAGTTTTCTACATGTATCACAACATACGTGTCCTCCTCGTCCAGTCTAGGTTCTAGTCTCTCAGGATCCAAAATGACAGAATCATGAACTCCATCAACATTGTCTGATGCTTCTGTTTCTTCAGACAGGGGACCTTTCAAGAACCCTTCTGAACCTTCAGGGCAGTATTAACAGAAATAATGCCAATTTAAACAGGATTTACTTATTTCACGTAAGTTAGATTAAAACCCTCTAAGAGCCTACTGGCTAACTGAGGATAATGCCACGTTCTATATTTCTTTTGAAGTGCCTCCCCATAACACCCAGCATCATTTTTGGCATAAAACAGGTCCGGTAAACATCAATATGTGCATTAAATTTTAAAACAGTACTTTCTTCCAAAGGAAAAAACTCAGAAAATTACAATGAGAGGACTCGAATATAAAAACCTATATTAAATCATTAAAAGTTATCTTTGGATAGTGAGACTAGAGTTCAATTTTTCCTTGAGCTTCCCTGCCCCCATCAAGCTTTCACAATGGAGGGGAAGAAAAGTAGCACAGTAAGGACCTTGTGAATGTTATTTAAAAACTTTCCAGATTGAGAAGCAAGATGGCAGCATGAACAGCTCCATGTTGCCACTACCCCCCAACAAAAGCCACCCTACAAAAAAAAAAAAAGCAAGCAGAAATTGGTAGAACCAACTTTGTCAGAATTCTGGATACCAGCAACTAAGTGAATGCTGATCAAGCTAAAGCCTCCTGCTCAATGGTGGGAAAACTCTACTCTTCCACTTGCCTACACCCAGCTCCCTCCCTGGCTTGGTGTGTCTGCTTTAAAATAGTGGCAGTCTATACACACACACATTCAGAGAGGGAGTCTTTTCTCTCACTCTAGAGGGAGCAGAGCAGACTTTATTCACCAATTATTGTGTATCTGTTCTAATCTCTCTGGGGGCTTCCAGTAGGACTGAAGCAAGGTGCTCAGCTAAGTTTGGCTTGTCTTTTGAGCTCACGAAGGCTGAGAGGGAGCAACACTTATTGTAAGTCTGGCTACATATTGAAGGAGGTCCCAGCACAGAGCCAATATTCAAAGACTAGGTGAAGTCTATCACCCCTTGCATTCAAGAAAATATCTCCCAAAACGCTAGCTGAAGCAAGCCAAGGAACAGAGACTTCAGAGTCCACGCACATCTGGAAAGGCAGCCTTTGTAAAAACAGTTGGAGAAAGTCACTAAAAAAATGAACTACTGCAGCCTTCAACAATTAAAATAAACAAACAGCAAACCTTGTAGAATGGTGAAAATTAACAAATCTGATTTCTGGAGCAACCACTTTATAATATTCAAATGTTCCAGTTTCAACAAAATCTACAAGGTATTAAAAAACAAAACAAAGCAGGAAAGGATAGCCCATCCAAAAGAACAAAATAAGGTGACAAAAACTGTCCCTGTGGAAGCCCAGATAATAGACTTAACAAAGACTTTAAAACAACAGTATTAAATATGCTTAAAGAGCTAAAGGATATATGGATGAAGAACTAAAGGAAATCAGGAAAATGATGCACGAACAAAATGAGAATATCAATAGATAGAAGTAATAAAAAGGAAACAAACAGAAATACTGGAGCTGAAAAGTACAATAACCAAAATGAAAAATTCACTGGAAGGGTTCAACAGCCAACTGGAGCTGGCAGAAAAAAGTAGCAAACTTGAAGATAGAAACAATTGAAATCATCAAGTTTGAGGAACAAAAAGAAAAAAAGGGTTAAGATAAATGAACAAAGCCTGAGAGCCATTATGGAAAGAGAAAAGAACAGAGAGAATATTTGAAGAAATAATAACCAAAATCTCCAAAGACGATATGTAAATGGCCAAAAAGGCAAATGAAAAGATGTTCAACATCATTAGTTATTAGGTAAATGAAAATCAAAATCATAATGAGATACCATTTCATACCTATTAGGATGGCTATAATGAAAAAGACGATAACAAGTGTTGGTAAGGATGTGGGGAAGGTGGAACACTCATACATTGCTGGCGGGGTTGTAAAATGGTGCAGTCACTGTAGAAACAGTTGGGCAGTTCCTCACATAGTTAAATATAGAAGTACCATATCAGCCAATAATTTCACTCCTAGGTATACACCCAGAAGAACTGAAAGCAGCAACTCAAACAGACACATATACACCAATGGTCACTGCAGCACTATTCACAACCGCCAAAAGGTAGAAACAACCCAAGTGCTCATCAACAAGATATGGTACATCATACAGTAGAATATTACTCAGGTATAAAGAGAAACAAAGTCCTGATACAATACTATGACATGGACGGAACCTTAAAAACATTGTTGAGTGAAATAAGTCAGACATAAAAGAACAAACTGTATGATCCGACTTATATGAAATATCCCAAAAAAACCCCTGTTGCCATTGAGTCGATTCTGACTCAAAGCAACCCTATAGGACAGAGTAGAACTTGCCCCATGGGGTTTCCAAGGATATTTCATTTCTTATGAAATATCCAGAGTAGGCAAATCCATCAAGACAAGAGAAGATTAGTGGTTACCAGGGGATTGAAGGGAAGGGGAGGTAAAAAAAAAAAAAAAATACAGTCAATTCTCTTTTTCATGACATTGGTGCATGAGTCTTATTTATTTCTTTTCTGTAGGGCTCTATGACCTAGCACAATGTAACTACTTTTATAGTAGGCTTTTCCAGGAACCATTTTTTTTTTTTAATTCACAGCTATTAACCTTCCTTAACACCTTCCTCTGATACATAAATCTATCCTCAGGGCTTCCATAATATCTGCACAGTTCTATCAGAACGCATGCCACACAGCTTTATACTTCTCTACTTGTGTGCTGGTCTCCTTCAAGGCACAAATTATGTTTTACTCTTTTTTATATCTCAACCTTTCACTCAATAAATATCGACCAACTTAAAAATATAAAGCTAAACCTGTTACAATCAATGCAGTACAGATTTACCATACCATTACATACTCTGCTTGTTATAATTTATCTTAGATCTTAACCAAGCAAGGTGGCTTAGTAACTGAATTACCAAACTTATACACACACATACATACACCTCCATAATGCAGTCTCTTGTCCTGAATTCCTCCGGATAATATTATAAAGAATTATTTTGCCCGATTTAGTGAAAACATCTATAGAAACATCAACCAAATCAAATTCTAATTGTTCATCTATTCAACTAGAAGAGTTGTGGGATGACATCATACATGAAGAAAGCAGAAGGTCATTAAAAAGACAGAAAAGAAAGAAAAGACCAAAATGGATGCCAGAAGAGACTCTGAAACTTGCTCTTGAATGTAAAGTAGCTAAGTGAACGGAAGAAATAGTGAAGTAAAAGACTTGAACAGAAGATTTCAAAGGACAGCTTGAGAAGATAAAGTATTATAATGATGTGCAAAGACCTGGAGTTGGGAAACCAAAAGGGAAGACGTGCTTGGCATTTCTCAAGCTGAAAGGAGTAAGGAAAAAAATTCAAGACTCAAGTTGCAATAATACAGGATTCTATGGGCAAAATATTGAACAATGCAGGAATTATAAAAGAAGACGGAAGGAATACACAGAGACACTGTATCAAAAAGAACTGGTCGATGCTCAACCATTTCAGGAGGTAGCATATGATCAAGAACCAGTGCTACAGAAGGAATAAGTCCAAGCTGCACTAAAGACATTGGAGAAAAACAGGCTCCAGGAATTGAGGGAATACCAATTGAGATGTTTCAACAAAGGGATGCAGCACTGGGAGTGCTCATTTATCTTTGCCAAAAACTCTGGAAGACAGCTACCTGGCCAACTAACTGGAAGAGATTCATATTTATGCCTATTCCAAAGAAAGATGATCCAACCAAATGCAGAAATTATCAAACAATGTCATAAATATCACACACAAGTGAAATTTTGCTGAAGATATTTCAAAAGCAGTTTCAGCAGTACATTGACAGGGAACTGCCAGAAATTCAAGCTGGATTCAGACGAGGACGTGGAACAAGGGATATCATTGCTAATGCCATACGGATCCTGGCTGAAAGCAGAGAATACCAGAAAGATGTTTAAACCCAAGATGTTTACCTGAGTTTTATTGGCACAAAGGCATTTGACTGTGTGGATCTCAACAAATTATGGATAACATTGGGAAGAATGGGAATTCCAGAGCACTTAATTGTGCTTATGGGAATCTGTACATAGATCAAGAGACTATCATTCTGGGGGGATACTGAGTGATTTGAAGTCAGGAAAGGTGTGCATCAGAGTTGTATCCTTTCACCATACTTATTCAATCTGTATGCTAAGCAAATAATCTAAGAAGTTATACTATATGAAGAATGGGGCATCAGTATTGAAGGAAAACCCATTAGCAACCTCCAATAAGCAGATGACACAACTTTGCTTGCTGAAAGTGAAGACTTGAAGCACTTGCTGATGAAGATCAAAGACTATACCCTTCAGTACGGATTGCACCTCAACATAAAGAAAACAAAAATCCTCAAAAAATGGACTAATAACACACATGAAAAGGCATCAAAATGACAGCACTAAAAACTTACTTATCTATAATTACGCTGAATGTAAATGGACTAAATGCACCAATAAAGAGACAGAGAGTCACGGACTGGATAAAAAAACACGATCCATCTATATGCTGCCTACAAGAGACACACCTTAGACTTAGAGACACAAACAAACTAAAACTCAAAGGATGGAAAAAAATATATCAAGCAAACAATAAGCAAAAAAGAAGAGGAGTAGCAATATTAATTTCTGACAAAATAGACTTTAGACTTAAATCTGCCACAAAGGATAAAGAAGGACACTATATAATGATAAAAGGGACAATTGATCAGGAAGACATAACCATATTAAATATTTACGCACCTAATGACAGGGCTCCAAGATACATAAATCAAATTTTAACAGAATTGAAAAGTGAGATAGACACCTCCACATATATAGTAGGAGACTTCAACACACCACTTTCGGAGAAGGACAGGACATCCAGTAAGAAGCTCAATAGAGACACGGAAGACCTACTTACAACAATCAACCAACTTGACCTCATTGACTTATACAGAACTCTCCACCCAACTGCTGCAAAATATACTTTTTTTTCTAGCGCACATGGAACATTCTCTAGAATAGACCACATATTAGGGCATAAAACAAATCTTTGCAGAATCCAAAACATCGAAATATTACAAAGCATCTTCTCAGACCACAAGGCAATGAAGCTAGAAATCAATAACAGAAAAACTAGGGAAAAGAAATCAAATACTTGGAAAATGAACAATACCCTGCTGAAAAAAGACTGGGTTATAGAAGACATCAAGGAGGGAATAAGGAAATTCTTAGAAAGCAACGAGAATGAAAATACTTCCTATCAAAACCTCTGGGACACAGCAAAAGCAGTGCTCAGAGGCCAACTTATATCGATAAATGCACACATACAAAAAGAAGAAAGAGCCAAAATCAGAGAACTGTCCCGACAACTTGAGCAAATAGAAAGTGAGCAACAAAAGAATCCATCAGGCACCCGAAGAAAACAAATAATAAAAATTAGAGCTGAACTAAATGAATTAGAGAACAGAAAAACAATTGAAAGAATTAACAAAGCCAAAAGCTGGTTCTTTGAAAAAATTAACAAAATTGATAAACCATTGGCTAGACTGACTAAAGAAAAACAGGAAAGGAAACAAATAACCCGAATAAGAAACGAGAAGGACCACATCACAACAGAACCAAATGAAATCAAAAGAATCATATCAGATTACTACATAAAATTGTACTCTAACAAATTTGAAAACCTAGAAGAAATGGATAAATTCTTGGAACAACACTACTTACCTAAACTAACACATTCAGAAGTAGAACAACTAAATAGACCCATAACAAAAAAAGAGATTGACACGGTAATCAAAAAACTCCCAACAAAAAAAAGTCCCGGCCCAGATGGCTTCACTGCAGAGTTCTACCAAACCTTCAGAGAAGACTTAACACCATTACTATTGAAGGTATTTCAAAGTATAGAAAAAGACGGAATACTACCCAACTCATTCTATGAAGCTACCATCTCCCTGATACCAAAACCAGGTAAAGACACTACAAAAAAAGAAAATTTTAGACCTATATCCCTCATGAACATAGATGCAAAAATCCTTAATAAAATTCAAGCCAATAGAATCCAACAACACATCAAAAAAATAATTCACCCTGATCAAGTGGGATTTATACCAGGTATGCAAGGCTGGTTTAATATCAGAAAAACCATTAATGTAATCCATCACATAAATAAAACAAAAGACAAAAACCACATGATCTTATCAATTGATGCAGAAAAGGCATTTGACAAAGTCCAACACCCATTTATGATAAAAACTCTCACCAAAATAGGAATTGAAGGAAAATTCCTCAACATAATAAAGGGCATATATGCAAAGCCAACGGCCAATATCACTCTAAATGGAGAGAACCTGAAAGCATTTCCCTTGAGAACGGGAACCAGACAAGGATGCCCTTTATCACCGCTCTTATTCAACATCGTACTTGAAGTCCTAGCCAGGGCAATTAGGCTAGACAAAGAAATAAAGGGTATCCAGATTGGTAAGGAGGAAGTAAAGCTATCACTATTTGCAGATGACATGATCGTATACATGGAAAACCCTAAGAAATCCTCCAGAAAACTACTGAAACTAATAGAAGAGTTTGGAAGAGTCTCAGGATATAAAATAAACATACAAAAATCACTTGGATTCCTCTACATCAACAAAAAGAACACCGAAGAGGAAATAACCAAATCAATACCATTCACAGTAGCCCCCAAGAAGATAAAATACTTAGGAATAAATCTTACCAAGGATGTAAAAGACCTATACAAAGAAAACTATAAAACTCTGCTACAAGAAATTCAAAAGGACACGCTTAAATGGAAAAACATACCCTGCTCATGGATAGGAAGACTCAACATAGTAAAAATGTCTATTCTACCAAAAGCCATTTATACATACAACGCACTTCCAATCCAAATACCAATGTCATACTTTAAGGGAATAGAGAAACAAATCACTAATTTCATATGGAAAGGAAAGAACCCCCGGATAAGCAAAACATTACTGAAAAAGAAGAAGAAAGTGGGAGGCCTCACCCTACCTGATTTCAGAACCTATTATATAGCTACAGTAGTCAAAACAGCCTGGTACTGGTACAACAACAGGCACATAGACCAATGGAACAGAATTGAGAATCCAGATATAAATCCATCCACGTATGAGCAGCTGATATTTGACAAAGGACCAGTGTCAGTCAATTGGGGAAATAATAGTCTTTTTAACAAATGGTGCTGGCATACCTGGATATCCATTTGCAAAAGAATGAAACAGGACCCATACCTCACACCATGCACAAAAACTAACTCCAAGTGGATCAAAGACCTAAACATAAAGACTAAAACGATAAAAATCTTGGAAGAAAAAATAGGATCTACCCTAGGAGCCCTAATACAGGGCATAAACAGAATACAAAACATTACCAAAAATGATGAAGAGAAACCCGATAACTGGGAGCTCCTAAAAATCAAACACCTATGCTCATCTAAAGACTTCACCAAAACAGTAAAAAGACCACCTACAGACTGGGAAAGAATATTCAGCTATGACATCTCAGACCAGCGCCTGATCTCTAAAATCTACATGATTCTGTCAAAACTCAACCACAAAAAGACAAACAACCCAATCAAGAAGTGGGCAAAGGATATGAACACACATTTCACTAAGGAAGATATTCAGGCAGCCAACAGATACATGAGAAAATGCTCTCGATCATTAGTCATTAGAGAAATGCAAATTAAAACTACGATGAGATTCCATCTGACACCAACTAGACTGGCATTAATTCAAAAATCACAAAATAATAAATGTTGGAGAGGCTGCGGAGAGACTGGAACTCTCATACACTGCTGGTGGGATTGTAAAATGGTACAACCACTTTGGAAATCCATCTGGCGTTATCTTAAACAGTTAGAAATAGAACTACCATACAACCCAGAAATCCCACTCCTCGGAATATACCCTAAAAATACAAGACCCTTCACACAAACAGATATATGCACACCCATGTTTATTGCAGCTCTGTTTACAATAGCAAAAAGCTGGAAGCAACCAAGATGTCCATCAACGGACGAATGAGTAAATAAATTGTGGTATATTCACACAATGGAATACTACGCATTGATAAAGAACAGTGACGAATCTCTGAAACATTTCATAACATGGAGGAATCTGGAAGGCATTATGCTGAGCGAAATGAGTCAGTTGCAAAAGGACAAATATTGTATAAGACCACTATTATAAGATCTTGAGAAATAGAAAAAACGGAAAAGAACACATACTTTTGTGGTTACAAAGGGGGGAGGGAGGGAGAGGGCTTTTTATTGATCAATCTGTAGATGGGAACTGCTTTGGGTGAAGGGAAAGACAACACTCAATACAAGGAAGGTCAGCCTAATTGGACAGGATTAAAAGTAAAGAGGTTTCCGAGATAAAATGAAAGCTTCAAAGGATAGCGAAGCAGGGGCTGGGGTCTGGGGAACTTGGTTTGAGAGGACTTCTAAATCAATGGGCAAAACAATTCTATTATGAAAACACTCTGCATCCCACTTTGAATTGTGGCACCTGGGGTCCTAAATGCCAACAAGCAGCCATCTAAAATACATTAATTGGTCTCAACCCACCGGGAGCAAAGGCAAAGGAAGAACACCAAGGTCACAGGACAACTAAGAACCCAAGAGACAGAAAGGGCCACTTGAACCAGAGACCTACAATATCCTGAGACCAGAAGAACAAGTTGGTGCCCGGCCACAATCGATGTCTGCCCTGTCAGGGAACACAACAGACAACTCCTGAGGGAGCGGGAGACCAATGGGATGCAGACCCCAAATTCCCATTAAAAGACCACACCTAATGGTATGATTGCGACTAGAGGAATCCCAGAGACAATGCTCCCCAGAACTTCTGATGGCACAGGACAGGAACCATCCCCGAAGACAAATCATCAGGCATGAAAAGGACTGGTCAGTGGGGGGGAGAGAGATACTGATGAAGAGTGAGCTAATTAAATCAGGTGGACACGGGAGAGTGTGTTGGCAACTCTTGACTGGAGGGGGGATGGGAAGATAGAGAGAGAGGGAAGAAGGTAAAATAGGCACGAAACGAGAGACTGTAAGGGCTGACTCAATAGGGGGAGAGCAAGTGGGAGAAGGGAGTAAGATGTATGTAAACCTACATGTGACAGACTGATTGGAATGGTAAATGTTCACTTGAAGCTTAATAAAAATTTAAAAAAAAAAAAAAAAATGGACTAATAAGCCAACATCATGATAAATGGAGAAAATACTGAAAGTTGTCAAGGATTTCATTTTACTTGGATCCACAATCAACACCCATGGAAGCAGCAGTCAAGAAATCAAAAGACGCGTTGCACTGGGCAAATCTGCTGCAGAAAAACCTCCTTAAAGTGATAAGAAGCAAAGATGTCACCTTGAAGGCTAAGGTGCACCTGACCCAAGCCATGGTGTTTTCAACTGCCTCATATGCATGCAAAAGCTGGGCAATGAATAAGGAAGACCGAAGAAGAATTGACACCTCTGAATAATGGTGTTGGTGAAGAATATTGAAGATACCATGGACTGCCAAAAGAACAAACAGATCTGTCTTGGAAGAAGTATAGCCAGAATGCTCCTTAGAAGTGAGGATGACAAGACTTCACCTCACACACTTTGGACATGTTGTCAGGAGGGACTAGTCCCTGGAGAAGGACATCATGCTCAGTAAAGTAGAGGGTCAGTGAAAAATAGGAAGACCCTCAACGAGATGGATTGAAACAGTGGCCACAACAACGGGCTCTAGCATAATGATTGTGAGGATAGTGCAGGACTGGGCAGTATTTCATTCTGTTGTACAAAGGGTAGCTATGAGTTGCAATGGACTCAACAGCACCTAATAACAACAATATTCAATATAACAGAATTCCAGTAAACAATGAAAAACATCCTTAAGTTCCTCAACGTTTACTACAATGAAGTCTGAGCTGTACATTCACTAAAGCAGTGGTGTAGTTGCATGGTAAAAACAGGCTACTCTTCAAGGAAAGTAGTGGGCGTAATTATTAAAATTAGCAAGCAAATGAGTGAATAGAAGTAATGTAGCTCTGTCGGAAATTCTAAGTACGGTTTAAAAGTGGCTAGGAAGGATCGGAGAACATCTGAAAATGCAATGCTATGAATGACTTCATAACTTTAAAATCAAGGGTTTCCATGCTTGTAACAGACGTGAATTACCTGGTTTATATATTGTGTATGTTTGAAACGCCAAGCTGAGATCAGCATTCTTAAGGATGTTCAGCAAGGTTTCAGGGGTTTGTTTGAGCCACTGTTTACGGGCATTGTTTTCCCTGTACCTTATTACAGAACCACCTAGTTGTGAAAAGGTAAAAGTTAGTGCCAAATAAAATACTATTTTCAGCATATATCTTCCAGATCATAATTCAAAGTTATATCTTACACTGTATTTTACTCTCCTGAAATCTATTTTATTAGTCTGTATGATCAGCGCTCTGATGTGTGACACCAAAAAAAAAAAAAAAAAGTCTAGCATATTAGTAATTAGAAAGTGTTCTATAATAAAATAGTAGTATTCAATTTTACTACCAACCTCTATCGTCCTCTGCTGTTAAACTGGAGGTCAGTATGGATGCGTTTTGCAGAGCAGTAACAGCCGTCTGGGATGTGTTTTTCTCCCACTGTCGTCTGTGAGAACTTGAGGAACTGGCCGTCCTGGGAGGGGCTGATTTATGATCTGATTTTCAAAGATAAAAAAGGAATGCTAGGCATATTATTTTATTTATTCATCTATATCTACACAGATACTGTAACAATAATAAGGAAATATTTTCTCTTTCAAACTCAGGTCTAGCAACTATGTTCTTGCAAACGTAAGTAGTAATGAAAATTCAAAAAAAAAAAAATCCAAAATGAAAAAGTGCAATGAATCATTAAAGTGACTGAATTATAAAAACTTATATATACTTACATATTACACAACACATAAGAACAAAGCCCCAGGAAGCCTCATGTAACACACTGAATGCCATGCTTTTTATGGTAGATACTGCAACAAATGCTATTTTTCCTAATGGCTCTTACTGATAAACACTATTCTCTCTTTTTTAATGAAAAAATAAAATATTCTGTACCATTAAAGAACTAACTGGATAAACAAACAAAAATCTACCTGTCCACATATTCACAACTGAGACCTAGAAACGTGAAAATGAATATTCGTTCTATATTCCCCAACTCCCCACTTAAACCATGATTACGATTTGAATAACTTACCTTGTTCTTCTCTCCTCAATGCACTTTCAGCCAAATTTTTATTAATGCTTTCTAAATCAGTGAGGCTACATTTTCTAACTTGTTTCTCCCCTTGCTTTAAAAGAGTAAAAATATGATTAAATAATGCTCGAATTGGTATGAAAAAGGTGAACAAATATGCAGTTTAATTTTAAATGAAAATCAATGAATTAAAAAAAAAACATTAATAGCCATAGAACCCCATACATACATGTATATGCATTAAAAAAAGACCTGTTGCCATCAAGTCGATTCCAACTCACAGTGACCCTGTAAGACAGGGTAGAACAGCCCCATGGGGTTTCCAAGGAGGGGCTGGTAGATTCAAACTGCAGACCTTTTTGGTTAGCAGCCCGAATGCTTAACCTGTTCCACCAAGGCTCCTGTATATGTATACTAAGAGTTATATAACCCATTGCTGTCGAGTCAATTCCAAGTCATAGTGACCCTACAGGACAGAGCAGAACTGTCCCATAGAGTTTCCAAGGCTGTAATCTTTAAGGAAGCAGGCTGCCACATATTCCTCACACAGAGCTGCTGGTGAGTTCGAATTGCCAACCTTTCAGTTAGCAGCCGAGCACTTAGCCACTGCACCACCAGGCCTCTTAATAGTTACATAGCTACATACATATATACATATTTATGTTAATACATAATATAGAGTAGCCATATATATCAATTACTACAAATATGAAGAGAATATATAACAAAATGATAGAGGTGTTTGAGAGATCTTTATAGATAAAATGAGTCCCCAGATCACAAACGAGTTCCATTCCCCAATCTGTCTTTAAGTCAAATTTGTATGTAAATCACAACAATTAGGTACAGTTTGCATCTGATGTCAATTAGTCAAATGCTTGTCTTAGCATACAGTGTAGTTTCCATGCATAAAAAACGTTAAGGAAACACTTCCAGTTACATTAAAATGTCTTTAACATAATAAAACAATAATAATGTTTTGAAGCATGTAGTAAAGTAGTGCCAGTTTATTACAAACCACTGCATATATCTTGAATTGTTAATACAACAGGCTTTAAGGGGGATGGTTTGTAACTACGGGTTGTATGTAAGTCAGATGTTCATAACCCGGGGACTGCCTGTAATGAAAAATTTCAATATAGTTTGCTGTACTGGGCTTTTTATGCTTAAATATCAAAATGAGCTATTTATATAATTGTTATATATGGTCAAAATACTCCTACTTAATTCAGTATTTTTCCAAATTATCTAAGCTCTTGACTTCATTAAGTCCAGTAACAGATCCGGTCTTTACTAAATCTACATATATTTTGTGAAGGAATAAATGCCCAGGGCCTAAAATGGTGCCTGGGACATACCAAAATAAATCAAATCCCCTGCTGTCGAGTCGATTCTGACTCATAGCGACTCTACAGGACAGAACTGAACCGCCTCATAGGGTTTCCAAGTAGCAGCCGGTAGATCTGAACTTTTGGTTAGCAGCCGAGCTCTTAACCAGTGCCCCACCAGGGCTCCCAGCACAAGGCTCTCAGTTACCTATTGAATGAGTAAATAAATAAACACACTGACTTCTCTTATTTCTTTACAGTGGTTCTCAAACTTTTCTCCCCACACTTCTATCACTCAGTAGTGGTGATGCATGTAGCAGTGATTTCAAAGCCCCCCACTTCAAGACACCAGAAACCTGGAGGGTGGTGGTGATGAGTAGCTTTTAAAAGCCCCCAGGAGACTGATCTTTCCTCCCCCTTGAGAACACCTGGCTCTCTGCCTCTACAGCAGCACCTGACCCCTCCCATCTCACTGCCACTGAACCTGCCTTCACTCCCTCACAGCTTGCTGGCTGGCCTGCACATTACTCTCTCCCTACCTCAAGTCCTCTTTTACAAGACTGACTTTCTGGCTCGCTCTTCATTCTGTTTATAAAGCTGAGACCAGGGTGGAATGGCAGAGATTTTAGAGGGAGAATATCATGAGCCTCGAGCAAACAGCAGAAAACCACACCCTGGAAAAGAACCTATTATCAGCAATATTAATCAGGGCTTGCTTAGCTCACTTAACTGCAAGGCTGTTTTTCTTGAGCAACCAGGTGCCGAGCATGCATCTGAAAAAGGAGGTGAAAGCTATATGGCCCTCCATTAGAGACAGGAGTGAGCAAAAGTCCCTCACAGAGAATCAAACTATGATCTTAACAAAAGGACCTCAACTGGGCATGTGCAAAAAGCAGGCACTATGCTATACAAGAGCAGCTCCATCTTGAAAGAAATATGCACATGTATTTCATTATAATAAACTACGCCCCTACCTAGAAGACCACGCCTATTTCCAGAAAACCCGTGAATAAAGATAACATGATTATCCTACCCTAAACTATAAATGCTGTAATCTCCCTAACTCTGGCAAGTCAGTTTTTGGAAAGGCTTAGTCCCCCACTGACTCCTTTTACTTGTCACAAGTAAAATAAACTTGCCAAAATTACGACCAACTCTGTCTCCCTCATGCATTCTTACTCAGGGAAAGACACGGACCCTTTGTGTCATCTGGATATTGGGAACATAGCCACACCCTTTTCATTTTGTGAAAACATATTGATGTGTTCATTATAACCAGTAACACACTGCTGTTGAGCCGATTCCAACTCATGTTGACCTCAGAGAAGCTGTGTTCCATAGGGTTTTCAATGGCTGATTTTTTGGAAGTAGACTGCCAGTCTTTCTTCCAAGGCACCTCTGGGTGGACCTGAACCACAAATCTTTCAGTTAGCAGCTGAGTGCGTTAACTATTTGTACTACCTAGGGACTCCATGTCCAAAAAAAAAACCCAATGCTGTTGAGTCGATTCCGACTCATAGCAACCCAAAAGGACAGAGTGGAACTGCCCCATAGGGTTTCCAAGGAGTGGCTTGTGGATTCGAATTGCTGACATTTTTGTTAGCAGTCAAGCTCTTTAACCACTGCACCACCAGGGCTCCCTGTGTCCACTATAAGTAGTATTAAAAGTACAGTGGTGGCGACCTGGGGCAGGGGTCGTGATCATTTGCATTGGGTCATGAGGAAACTTTTTAGGGTGATGGGACTTCTATATCTTGATTACGGCAGTGGATAAAGGACTATATAAAGTTACCAAAATTCATCAAAGTGTATGCTGAAAATGGGTGAATTTTATTGTGTATACATATATTGCGTATATATATTATACTATATGTTACTTATATATATAGTGTATATATATGTATTATATTAAATATATATATATATTGTACCTCAAAAAAAAAAAAAAGGCTGGAAAAAATAGATATTAGCATGCAAAGAAGAAAAACAGTGCCAGGGCAGGATATATTCTACTTGTAGTAACATAATGCTGGGAGTTGTTACACATTTACAACACAAGGTTCATTCAAAACGTTGACAAGTTTAATTGCTCGTACACTCCACAAACACAGTAATTTGTTGTTAGCACATCTTTTCCTTTTCATTAAGATGTTAATTAAAATGTTGAAGAATGAAAACCAAATCAACAGTATACTATTTAATGAGGGGGGTGCGACACTGGAAAGTGGACCAGCTGTTACTACCCACTATGTTACTGTGGCTTTGGTGTAAAATCGCTTCACAGCCACAGGTGGCTAGACAAGATGAGCCAGGATCTCAATGTCAGGCTGAAAATGTAGTCTTGATTCATGGGATAATGTAGAGACACCAAAAGTTTTTGAACAGAAAAATGTCAGGATGAAATGGTGATCTAAAATGGCTCAGTGGCAACGCAGAAGGGCAACTAGTAATTCCTTCACACCGCTGAGTCTTATCTTCAAGACGAGGAACTACTCAACTGGAGGGCAATATGTCAGAGTCTTCCGAATACTTACTCACAGCACCTAGTAGTACAGCTTACCCAGTGGATGGATGTTTCGTAAATTTAATTTTAAAGCCCTTACCATGGTACTTGCTTCATTTCCCAAAGCTATCCCAATTCTGATGGGGTCTGTTGAAAAAGAAAAGATAGAAAGAGAAAACTCATAAACGCTCACATTGTTAAACTGCTAATTTAATTTGCATAAAGTTTGACAGACAAATGAAGTTTTTTAAGTCAAAGAGCCAAAGCATTAGCTTGAGCAGTGATATCAGCTTTAATCGCTTAATAATATGCTCAATTGTTAAATGAGGTTATTCCTGCTGTTTTATTCCTAATGTTAAAATCGGGAAGTTACAAGACACTGAAAGGTGCTGAAGATTAAAAGGCTACAACGGTAAATATTAATACATATACAGTCCTCCAACAAGAGCTATAACAAACAATAATGTGCGAGTGGATACACAGGTCGATGTGTCAGCTAAACAGAGGTGGAAGGGCGTATGGAAGTATACCCACGTACATATATATGTGTACATGCTGTAAATATGCCACATGCAATAGCGTGCACAAGGGGACACACTCATGAAAACTTCTTAGCCAAGACCAAACACCTCCCAGGACTGAGATTGTGAGCTTGAGGCTTAAGGACCGTAGTCTCAGGGGTATCTAGGTCAACTGGCATATCATAATCCATATAGACAATGTTCCACATCATGCCTTGGTGAGTAGTGACTGGGATCTTAAAAGCTTGTGAGTGGTCATGTAAGATACAACAATTGGTCTCTTCCTGTCTGAAGCAAAGAAGAGTGAAGAAAATCAAAGAGTCGAGGAAACACTCCAAAGGACTAACGGACCACATGAACCACAGCCTCAACTACCCTGAGACGAGAAGAACTAGATGGTGCCCAGCTACCACTACTGACAGCTCTGAGTGGGACCACAATAGTAGGTCATGAACAGAGTGGGAGAGAAATGTAGAACAAAATTTTAACTCATAAATAAGACCAGACTTACTGGTCTGATAGAGACTGGTGGAACCCCCAAGACTATGGCCCTTTAGACACCCTTCCAAGTTGGAACTGAAATCACCCCCAGATATCACACATTATAGCCATACAATACACAGACCTTTAAAATAAATAGGAACCCTGGTTGCACCATGGTTAAGCACTCGGCTGCTAACTAAAAGGTCAGCTGGTCAAAACCACTGACCGCTCTGAGGGAGGAACATGTAGCAGTCTGCTTCTGTAAAGACTACAGCCTTGGAAGCCCTATGGGGCAGTTCTACTCTGTCCTATAGGACTGCTATCAGTTGGGATCGACGGCAGTGGTGTTTTTTTATTTTTTTTTTTTACGTAAAAGGAACAATTACACCAGTAAGGAATGTACTCCTCAGAACAATCAACTATACGAGACCTGAAGGGCAGCATTCGCCCAAAAGCAAAGTTCAGAAGGACGGTGGGGGCAGTAAAGCCAGGCCAATGGACACAGGGAACCCAGCGAGGGAGCAGGGAGAGTGCTGACACATTCAGGGGTTTGAAACTAATGTCACTAAATGAGCTGCATATAAATTGCTGAATGGGAAACTAATTTGCTCTGTAAACTTTCACCTAAACAACAATAAAATGGAAAAAAAAAAGACAGAGAAATTAAAAGACATCTCTGCTCCCTTACGCCAACACATTTAAGCACGAGAAGGTAAAGTTACTCTGCATACTCCAAACCGTTATCGCCTTTAGTGCACGCCAGAGGAGCCTATGCTTTCCTCGACAACTGTTACAGCAGCTGTTATAGGTACCCCTAGCAGAAGGGGGTGCCCCTGGGTGGTGCAAACGGTTAAGAGCTCAGCTGCTAACTGAAAGATGAGCAGTTCAAGTCTACCGAGAGGCACCTCAGAAGAAAAACCTGGTGATCCACTTCCAAAAAACCACTGAAAATCCTATGGAGCACAGTTCTACTCTGACTCACATGGGGTCGCCATGAGTTAGAAAAGGCTCTACGGCAACTGGTAACAAGAAGGCATTGGCCTGTTCCCTCACAAGGGACCGGCAGAAGTCAGGGAGAACTTAGGCCATGAAGCCCTTCGGCAGGGATGGCACAGCCCTGCAGCCCACGTTCCTCAATCAGCTTTTCAGACCTCTAACTGAGCTTGGATGGAGACAGGCACGAGGAAGCAGCAGGGAGCAGTTCAGCCACACCCTGCCTCATGGGCACTTCACGGTTCTCCCCCTCCCCACCCACCTCTCCACTAGTTCATTCCTGTCTTCAGAGAAATTACAAGCCAAACCACCTTGAAACTTTATTAGACTGTTTTTTGTTGCTCAGAATTTTGAAACTACTTTCCCACTACCCTGGGATGTGAACAAAAGCTATAAAGTAATACCTACAGTAAAATTCACACTAAAACAAACTGGTGAAACAAAGAAAGCTTCGCTGTTGTTATGTTGTTAGGTGCCTCAGAGTTGGTTCTGACTCACAGCGGCCCCACGCACAACAGAACGAAACACTGCCTGGTCCTGCACCATCCTCACAATCGTTACTATGTTTGAGCCTATTTCTGCAGCCACTGTGTCAATCCATCTGGTTGAGGGCCTTCCTCTCTTTCACGGACCCTCTACCTCACAGAGCATGACGTCCTTCGCCAGGAACTGATCCCTCTAATAACATGTGCAACGTATGTGAGACAGTCTTGCCATCCTCATTTCCAAGGAGCACTCTGGCTGCATTTCTTCTAAGACAGACTTGTTCATTCTTCTGGCAGTCCATGGTATATGCAATACGCTTTGTTAACACCATAATTCAAATGTGTCAATTCTTCGGTCTCTCTTATTCATTGTCCAGCTTCCATATGCATATAAGGTGACTGAAAATATTATGCCTTGCATCAGGCGAACCTTAGTCCTCAAAGTGACATCTTTGCTTTTCAACACTTTAAAGAGGTCAATTTGTCCAATGTTTGCCCATCATTTGACTTCTTGACTGCTGCTTCCATGGGCATTGATTGCGGATCCAAGTAAAATGAAATCCTTAATGACTTCAATATTTTCTTCATTTATTATGATGTTGCTTAATTTGTCCAGTTGTGAGGATTTTTGTTTTCTTTATGTTAAGGTGTATAATCCACGCTGAAGCTGTAGTCTTTGATCTTCATCAGTCAGTGCTTAAAGTCTTCTTCGCTTTCAGCAAGCAAGGCTGTGTCATCTGCATATTGCAGGTTATTAATGCATCTTCCTTCAATCCTGATGCTGCATTCTTCTTCTTGAATTTTTGCTCAGCATACAAACTGAATAAGCATGGTGAAAGGATATAAACCTGATATAAACCTTTCCTGATATTAAACCATGCAGTGTTCCCTTATGTTCAAACGACTGCTGCTTTGTCTATGTACAGGTTCTGATGAGGACAATTAACTGTTCCGGAATTCCCATTCTTCCCAATGTTATCCATAATTTGTTATGATCCACACAGTCGAATGCCTTTGCATAGTCCATAAAACACAGGTAACCGTCTTTCTGGTATTTTCTTTCAGCCAAGATCCATGTGACATCAGCAATGATATCCCTTGTTCCACATTCTCTTCTCAATCCAGCTTGAATTTCTGGCAGCTCCTTGTCAATGTACTGCTGAAACTGCTTTTGAATTATTTTCAGCAAAATTTCACTTGCTTGTGATATTAATGATATTGTTCAATAACTTCCACATTGTGTTCGATTGCCTTTCTTTAGAATGGGCACAAATATGGATTTCTTCCAGTCAGTTGACCAGATAACTGTCTTCCGAATTTCTTGGCATAGGTGAGAGAGCACTTCAGCACTGCAACCGTTTGTTGAAACAGCTCAACTGGTATTCTGCCAATTCCTGGAGCCTTGTTTTTCACCAATGCCTTCAGTGAAGCTTAGACCTCTTCTTTCAATACCATCAGTTCTTGATCATATGCTACCTCCTAAACTGGTTGAACATCAACTAATTCTTTTTGGTACAGTGACTCTGTGTACTCCTTCCATCTTCTTTGGATGCTTTTTGCATTGTTCAATATTTTGCCCATAGAATCCTTTGCTATTGTAACTCAAGGCTTAAATTTTTTCTTCAGTTCTTTCAGCTTGAGAAGTGCCAAGCATGTTCTTCCCTTTAGGTTTTCGAATGCCAAGTCTTTGCTCATTTCATTATAATACTTTACTTTGTCCTCTCAAGCCGCCCTTTGAAATCTTCTGTTCAGTTCTTCTACTTCATCACTTCTTCCATTTGTTTTAGCTACTTTATGTTCAAAAGCAAGTTTCAGAGTCTCTTCTGACATCCATTTTGATCTCTTCTTCCTTTCCTGTCTTTTTAGTGACCTTTTGCTTTCTTCATGTATGGTGTCCTTGATGTCATTCTACAACTCGTATGGTCTTCGGTCATTAGCGTTCAATGTGTCATATCTGTTCTTGAGATGGTCTCCAAATTCAGGTGGGATATACTCAAGGTCATATTTTGGCTTTTGCAGACTTGTTTAATTTTCTTCAGCTTCAACTTGAACTTGCATACATGAGCAATTGACGGTCAGTTCCACAGGCAGCCCCTGGCCTTGTTGTGACTGATGATGTTGAGCTTTTCCATCATCTCTTTCCGCAGCTGTAGTCAATTTGATTCCTGTTTTTTCCATCTGGTGAGGTCCACATGTACAGTCGCCCTCTATGTTCTTGAAAAATGTATTTGCAATGAAGAGGTCATTGGTCTTGCAAAATTCTGTTATGTCATCTCCAGCACGGTGTGTATCATCAAGGCCGTATTTTCCAACTACTGATCCTTTGTTTCCAGCTTTCACATTCCAATACCAGTAATTATCAATGTATCTTGATTGCATGTTTGATTAACTTCACTCTGCAGAAGTTGATAAATAAAAATCTTCTATTTCCTCATCTTTGGCATTAGTGGTTGGTGCATAAAGTTGAATAATAGTTATATTAACTGGTCTTCCTTGTAGGCATATGGATATTATCCTATCACTGACAGCACTACACTTCAGGATAGATCTTGAAATGTTCTTTTTGACAATGAATGTGATCCCATTCCTCTTCAACGTGTCACTCCCAGCAGAGGAGACCATATGACTGATTCAAAATGGCCAATACCAGTCTGCTTCGGTTCACTAATACCTAGTGTGCTGGTTAAGACTGTGTGTTAACTTGGCTGGGCCATGATTCTCAGTGTTTATATGTGATCACTCCCATCATGGGATCTGCTGTGGAGTTTCCTTGGGAGTATGGCCTGCACCCAAATATAAGCAGACGTTCTGGTTTTTCGCTCGCTGTGGATCCTGTGGCTGCCTTCTGTTCGTCTGACCTTCGGTTCTTGGGACTTGAGCTATCAGCTTATCTGCCAATCTCGGGATCTGTCGGTCTTCACAGCCTGTGAGTGGAGCCCTGCTCTCCGACCTGCCAATCTTGGGTTCGCCAGTCCCTGCAGCTAAGTAACTTACAGTTACTCATTAATTATAATGCAGTCTTGCCTGCCAATCTTGAGATTCGTCAATATTCACAGCCTGTGAGCAAGAGCCCTGCTTTCCGACCTGCTGATCTTGGGTTCACCAGCCCCTGCAGCTACATGAACTGGGAGAAGCCTCTATCGTAATCCACATACTTGGATGTTCCAGCCTCTACAATCTCGTGAGCCATTTCATTGATACAAATCTCTCTCTACATATATTTATACATTTTACTGGTTTTACTTCTCTGAAGAACTCAGCCTAAGACACCTAAGATACTGATCTTTATGTATTCCATTTCATTTCTGATGACTTCCAATTCTCCAAGATTCATATTTTGTACATTCTAAGTTCCAACTATTAATGGATGTTTGCAGCTGTTTCTTCTCAGTTTCATTCATGCCACGTCAGCAAATGAAGGCCCTGAAAGCTTTACTCCATCCACAACATTAAAGTCAACTCTACCCTGAGGAGGCTGTTCTTCCCAGTTGTGTTTTGAGTACCTTCCAAGCTGAGCGGCTCATCTTCCTGCACTGTATCAATGTTCCACTGTTATTCATAAGGTTTCCACTGGCCAATTTTTTCAGAAGTAGAACTCCAGGTCCTTCTTCCTAGTCTTAGTCTGGAAGCTTTGCTGAAATGTATCCATCAGGGGTAGCCTTGCTGGTATTTGAAATACCAGTGGCATAGCTTTCAGCATCACAACAACACATGAGCTACCAAGGTACAACAAACTGACAGACACTTGTGGAAAGATAACTTACAAACTCTGTTTTACATCCGTGCAGGAGCTCCAGAACTGAGGTGTTTTACCCTAGTAAATGGCTAGTCTGGGTCTGAGTTCAGACTCCATCTTAATGCTGGCTAACTCTCAATCAGTAACCTCTGTGTAGATTTAAAAGTCTGTAACTAAGGACATGTTTTTCTTTGTGATTAAGACAAGGGTTGGGAAAGAATGTTCTTGTGAGGATCCTGATGCCATCAGCTTATCAGACATCTGCTGAGCCAACCGCCCTCAGGAACTACATTGTTCTCTTAGCTATTTTAAATTTAATGTTCTTGACAAAGAATGCTTTGTAATCATCTTGTGCCCACTCTAGACTCACCCTAGAGTCACATATTTCTGCAATTATTTTGTGTAACCAATCACAATCATCCACCTATACCTATTGTACCAATCCCAGATGAGCCCCTACTTCAAGATATCCTGCCTCTTACCTTCCTGAATCACCCAGCACCAATCACAGATTGGTGTTAGTTCCTGACTTAACTATATTAATGTACCCTTCTTGTCTCCCCTTCCTGGAAGCGTTTGGGTTCAGTTTCTGAGACCTAATGTGTCTCCGGTTCGAGCTTGTTTTGAACCTTTACTAGATCTCTTTGTTTGTTTCTACTTTAATAGAGTATGCGTTCCTACTCTTTGACACATCATTAGAAGGGTTTACACCCTGTGCTACCACTAATGGTGCCAAATGTACTACAAGATGGGCAAAGTGGGCAAACCCCACCTTTATCACTAATGCATGGCAAGGATCAGTATGAATCCAACTCCCAGCTGGTAATGGATGCAGGCTGTACTTTCCCACAAACTCATTCCTTGTCTCCAGCCACTTCTCCTGTAGCACTTTCTCTCTCTCACCCTAACTACCCAGAGCTAAGTCAGGGTTCATCCTTGGCCGTACTGAGCCAGGTCATCAGGTACCAGCTGTAGGCTCAGGAGTCTGCACAACTCCCCGCACTTCACAGCAGCCAGCCCACTCCAGGCCCAACCCTCTGGACTAGGTCACAAGCTAGAAGGACCTGTCCTTCTTCACCAACTGCCCATAAAGCCTTTCGCTGTTACTCAGCCACCCGGAGCTGACAGGGTTAGGACTTTGTCCTTAGGACTGCCTGCACAGCTCTCCTCTACATTAGCCACTCAGAACTAATTCAGGTTCTCACTGCCCTGTGGGTTCCTTAATTCTCTGTCACAGGGGGACTATTAATTACACTTAAGTTACTCATGAATTATAACCATAAAAGATACAAACAAAGAGATGCGTCAGTAACGTCTGGGAAAGGTCTCAGCATGAGACTTCCATTGTCCCAGGGATGTATTTTCCAGGGACATGCCACAATCTCCAGTATATGGATGTTATCCCCACTCCAGGAATCCCCAAAGAGAGCTGCAAGGTCCAGGACCCTTATTCATTGAGGCATCAATGCATATGCATGAATCAATGAATATGCATGACTGACAACATGGGATCCCCTCCCTTCCTGAGGTTTGCTGCCAGGATTGGGGCCTATGCAGCCTCTACTCATTCACACATGTTTAAGTGTTGCCTGGCTATTTTATCAAACAAAAGCCCCTTGATTGCTGGTAAATTCCAAGAGTTATTTTCAGAAATCAGAGACAAAAGGCCAGATTGAGTTCTTTGGCCCACACATCCTTACATAAACATTTGAAATTTAAAACAACAGTTGTTTTCAAAATGTTTCTCTTGTAAGTATATGAGCACAAAGAAGCCCTGGTGGCACAGTGGCTAAGTGCTCACCAGCTAATGGAAAGGTGAGTTCAAACCCACCAGTAGCTCCAGAAGTTCTGTAAAGATTCACAACCTTGGAAACCCTATGGGGCAGCTCTACTGTCCTATGAGTCAGAAACAACTCAAGGGCAATGTTTTTGTTTTTGTTTTTAAATGGGATATGAGAACACCAACAAGACAATGAGCACTATACAACAGAGGTTTGTAATCTCTCCAAACAGTAGATGATCTTCTATACTTAACTCTTCTTCACTCAGTTTATTATCTACTATCTTTGTTGGGATTTTTTCAGATGGATGATCTGGGTCACTAATGACAAATGAAAAGGAGAAAAGTTTGCTTTGGAAAATTAAGATATGATAACTTCCAAAGTGACAATAAGTTAAATTAGAAATTTGCTCAGAATAGACTGTAGATGTATGAAAATTTTATGCAGCTATTATGTAGACAGTTCCCAACTTTTGAAAAGGTTCTGCTTTAAAAGTTTATAAGTTGGTTCTTCAGAAACTTCAAGATACATTTTCCTATAGGATTTCCATGGCTAGATTCTGAGGCCAGCCCACAGACGTTTTCCATCTGACCCAGAACAAGGCAGAGTAAATATGGTACTAGTAACAAAACACAGCCTAGTTCCTAATGTAGAACAACCTATTACCAAAATCTCCGAACCAGGCTTTTTATATCTCAGGTAAACTAAATGTACATGAATGAGTAACAGAATTATGTCTGAAGTAATAAAAGGAACATTTTGACTTGAAGGCTATCTCTGTCAATAATTTCTAATAATTTACAAACTAATCTTTTCTTTTTTGTTATACTGTATTTTAAAACGGCATTTAACAAAAAATAAATTTTTAAAAATTATTACCCTTTCTTTTTGGTGTATTATGCTTAGATCTTCTGGTTTCTTCTAACACCTGTTCACCATATTCTACGATGATCTGAAAATTTAAAAGGAAATTTAAAGATGTGAATACACTTTTCTTTAGATACTGCCATAATGTCATTTAATCGTCAACATTCTTCCCCATTTTAATACCCGTCATGGATTGAATTGTGTCCCCCCAAAATACTTGTCAACTTGGTAGGCCATGATTCCCAGTATTGTGTGGTTGTCTTCCGTTTTGTGATTGTAATTTAATTTGAAGAGGATTAGGGTGGGACTGTAATACCCTTACTAAGGTCACATCCCTGATCCAACTAAAGGGAGTTTCCCTGGAGTGTGGCCTGCACCACCTTTTATCTTACAAGAGATAGAAGGAAAGGGAAGCAAGCAGAGAGGGTGGACCTCATACCACTAAGAAAGCAGCACCAGGTGCAGAGTGCATTCTTTGACCCAGTGTCCCTGTGCCTGAGAAGCTCCTCCAGCAGGAAAAGATTGATGACAAGGACCTTCCTCCACAGCTAACAGAGAGAAATAGCCCTCCCCTGGAGCTGGCGCCCTGAATTTGGACTTGCAGCCTACTAGAGTGTGAGAGAATAAATTTCTCTTTGTTAAAGCCATCTACTTGTGGTGTTCCTGTTACTGCAGCACTAGATGACCAAGATGATATTTAAAGTTGAAAAATAAAAATGCCATTTAAAAATACATATTATTTAGACAGATAAACATTTATACATGTCTAGAAAAAGATCTGGAAGGATCTGCAAATTGTAACTATGATTATATTTGGGGAATAGCATTATGGGAGGGAAACAGGGGAGGAAGTTTTAACTTTTATTTTTTATATACTTCTGCATCGTTTGAAGTTTTCCAAGCACGTATAATATATGTTTTAAAAAATAACAAAATCATTTTACCATATACTCAAAAAGTGTTCACAGTCAATCCAACACACATCATACCTCTGGGGATAGGCACTTCTGGATAAGCCGGGCTACGCTACCTCTGGAGAGAAGTGTGGTAGCTGAAGGGCGATGAGAGGGATTCCTTTTAAACATCTGCTTGATTAGATACTGGAGCTCACAGGAATAATGAGATGGCAGTGGCCTGATGGACCCTTGGCATATTTTAAGGATAAGATTTTTCCAACTATTTGCCTGAAACTAAGAAGTAAAACTGAACTTTAAAAGCAGGTACAGGGAAAGAAAATAGAAATAAGAAAATACCGATTGACCTGAAATACATACGAATTATTTTAATTTTATAAACTTGTCCGCTGCCTTGTCATTTTTCTTCCTAGAGGTGTCCTTAAGATACTCTTCTAAAATCTTATGATGGTTCAGGAGAAATAATAAAAACCTTTCCCATCGAGAGAAAGTCTTACTGCTGCTTTGGGTACTTTATTACTTGTAATCAATACACATTTGTAATACATATTTGAAACCAAAGTAATACATACACATAGCTTTAAAGCAAGTCAAACGATACCACTTATAAGACATATAATATTCCTTTGCTCCACTCCTTCCCAGAAACCCTCAGGCCTGCTCCCCAGTGACATGCTCTTCCGGCTTCCCCAGCTTTAAACTTGTACTGCAACCTTTTTACTTAAACTTTTTATCATCCAAGTCATTCAAGTAGCTATTAACATCTGAACCAACTCCACAACACCTAAAAACACCGCAGTATTAACACCTGACAAGTAGCAGAGTGGGATATAAAATGACATACCAGAATAATATTTTAAAGTTTTCTTATGTAATAAATATCTAAGCTAACACTAGATGCCAGGCTTAGAATTCCTTATGTAAGAACAAGTTGGCATTCTGGCTTGAAAGTTTATTAATTACCCTATTAATAAAAAATACAAGTGAAGATTCAAAAAGGGAAAAATCAACATATAACAGCGGAAAAGTTCAGGTAGTGAAATATAAAACTGAATCTGCTTTGTCTCAGGCTTTAATCATTAAGCCAGGGTTCTGTGTTTTCTGAAGGTCTGCTAACTAATTCTACCTTAAAGTCTCTTTTCTGAGACAACACACTAGGCACCAAATCCCAGGACACTATAGTGCTTAGTGGAAACCCTGGTGGTATAGTGGTTGAGATCTACAGCTGCTAACCAAAAGGTCACCAGTTCAAATCCAGCAGGTGCTCCTTGGAAATCCTATGGAGCAGTTCTACTCTGTCCTATCGGGTTGCCATGAGTCGGAATCGACTTGATGGCAACGGGTTTGGTTTTTTTTTTTTTTTTTTATAGTGCTTAGTACTTATTCTCTCTAGAAAAAATAAGAACATGTATATGCAAGGTTAAGAAAAAAACAAAATCAGTGAAATAAAGAATAATCATAAATTAGACACTGAAAATTTTAAAAGATTTTATTTGTATATAACAGTGGTTCTCAACTTGGGCTGTACTTTACAGTTACCTTTATAGTTTTAAAAATACAAATGCCCAGGTCACCCTCAGAGATTTTAATTTAATTAGTGTGGGGCCTGGGCATCAGCATTTTTTAAAGTTCCCCAAGTTTATCTAATTGTGCAGCCAGTGGTATAAGCCACTTATATTCCAGAAGACCACCTCTCATTAACGGGGCATGTCTTCCGTCTAAGTAACTGTCATCTAGTAGTGTTGAAGGATTTTTTTCAACCATTACTCTCTGGTCCTTTACATGCTCTCAAGCACATCTGCAAGAAAACCTGTAGAGCTGGGTTTCAATCTGTGCCCAAAGAACAGAATTTATATCTAAGCAAAGCTAAGACTTAATAGAGGTCAGCCCTATGATTCTTGAGTCTATGTAATAAACAACTGCTGAACATGCAGGACAAGTTACTGAATCTTTTACTTGAGGTTGATTGTTTCTTAATATTTTTTGTAAAAATAATATAACAGGGCAAAGTCTATTTTCTCGTAATATTTTAGTTAAAAGAGGAAACTCACATGATAAGAGAAATCTAACTATAAAAAGATAAGTACAGAACTCCAGAAACTAAATAATGGAATTTCTCATTAGTATATGCTACTCCTAGTTTAAAGCAAAGATGATAGCAAATGGAAACATACGAAAACTTCTATGATGAATGAATTCTAGGGAAGCACACTACAGATATGAGTAACAGCCTGCCTTTTCCTTCTGTGAGCCATACTTACTGGATGTTTAAGGGTACAGAGTTCATAAAGAATGCATCCCAAGGACCAGATGTCACTGGAGGCACAAAGAAGCAATGTAATAAGAAGTGGGTTATGAGTTGCATATATAAAATATATATGAAATATGAAAATACTAAATGCATATATATTAAAATATATGTATTTTCTAATACAAAAAAATGAAAAAGTATTATGCCTTAGATAAGAATAGATATCAAAACTAATTCCTAACCATTAAAATAAAATACACAGTAATTTTGGTACAACATGTGGATACTTGGTAAGTAATGTTCACAAGTTAAATTCTCTGCTGGTTACCAGTGGTTTGGCCAAACACTAGTGCAATTCGTGTTCCATAACAATATAATGTAGTCAATCAAAATAAAAGTGGGGAAGGAGGGAGTGATGCAGGGAGAGAGGGAGGGAGGCAGCGAGAGAGGGAGGGAGGCAGGGAGGGAGGAATGGATATCCGGATGGAGGGAGGGATGGGAAAAGAGTTTTGTAGATCCCCACCCTTCTTCTATTACCCTTCTTCATATTAAGAATCTTGTTTCCTCTGTCATTCTTGACATCCAGTTGCTGTACTCCAAAATTTTTCTATGATACTCTTTTTTATTTTAACTAATGGTTTTTATCAACTGTTTTCCCTCAACTTTTAATTAAATTTCAAACTAGAGATAAGTTGTAAATGTCCACTTGGTTTCACCTAGATGCACCAATTATTAATATCTGCCACGTTTGCATACTCTCTTCCTGCTCTCTATGTATATTCGAACCTCTTTAAAAAAAGGCTGCAGACTTCAAAGCACTTCACCCCTAAACACTTCAGTATATATCTTCTAAGAACAAGGACACTCTTCCTCATAAATTCAATACCATGATTACATTCAAGAAACTTAACCTTAATTCAATAGTATTATCTAACATTTAGTCTATATTCAAATTTCCCCACTTGTCCCAATAAGTCACTTTATACCTGTTCTGCCTCTGATCCAGTTAATTTTACTCTTAAAGGAATCTATTTAGTAGAGGTAGTTATACTCTTTTCAGAGAGCAACTTGGCAGAAGGTAGTAAGAGTCTTTAGGTGATTCTGCTTCCAGGAATCCATGCCAAGAATGTGATATAAAACCATGACAGATTTATATGCAAAATGTGTGTTAATCACAGCCCTGTTTATGATATCAAAAATTGGATATAACCTAAATAGCCAACAACAGAGCAACGGTTTAGAACTTTTGGTACAGTCATATAGTAAAATATCATGCAGCCATTAAAATACTTATAAAGAGTTTAAATACTTGAGAAAGTGAATATGATATTGTTATGGACTAAAGAGTGTCCCCCAAAAATATGTGTTGTAAATCCTAACCTCTGTGGTTATAATCCCATTTGGGAACTAGTTGTATTTGTTATGTTAATGAGGCAAGATTAGTATAGGGTGTGTCTTGAGTCACTCTCTTTTGAGATATAAAAGAGATTAAAAAAGCAAGCAGCGATAAGAGAGATGCCAAGCCACATGAAGATTGCCCAGGAGCAGAAGTTCAAAGAGACAAGGACCTTCCTCCAGAGCCGGCAAAGAAAGAAAGGCTTGCCTCCTAAACTGTGAGAAAATAAATTTCTGTTTGTTAAAGTCACCCACTTGTGGTATCTGTTAAAACAGCACTAGACAACTAAAACAGAATTAAAGTGAAAAAAGTAGCATAGCAAATTGTATACAGAGTGTACCAGCTAGCTTTAGGAGGAAAAAGTGAGTGCATGAAAAAAACACCAAAATGTTATTAGTAGTTGTGAAAAATATGGATGACTCTCCTTTCCTTTCATACATATTTCCAATCCTCTGCACCACCCATGCCCACAATGGGCACATATATCTTACATTCAGATAAACACATAATGTTTAAAATCATAAGGTCTTCATGCTATCTTCCTATAATCTATTAATCAAGTGCTTATTAACTAGTCCTGTAAATGCTAACAATGTAATTCAGTGGCTCCCAAATTGTTTCATGGGAATCATTTGGTGGTCCTGAAAAATTACTGATGCCTGCCTCTCATCTCCAGGCATTCTGATTTTTTAACTGATATGGAGTTCAGCCCAGGCTTCAGGATTTTTAAATGTGGGAGCAGCAAAGTTTGGGAGCCAGTGACGCAGTCTGCACTGCCACTAGCAATGACAAGCCTATCTTTCAAATTTCCACCATCCGTCAGTTTGTAGTACTGTGGTAGGTTGAATGTTGCTGTGATGCTGGAACCTATGCCACAGGTATTTCAAGTACCAGCAGGGTCACCCAATGGTGGTCAGGTTTCAGCAGAGCTTCCAGACTAGGACTGGTCTATTTCTGAAAATTAGCCAATGAAAACCCTATGGATTATTGTCTAACCAGACTCAGACATTCCAATGATCATGAAGATGGTGCAGTAGCGGGCAACATTTTGTTCTGATACACATACATAAGGTCACCATGAATTGGAGCCAGTTTCCAAATTTACATTTAGCTCCTCTCAGCTCTGATTAAAACGGTTGGAAAACTATGACTTTCGTCTAGAAGCCTGGGAATATAGATTCCATGTTGTTTTAAAAAACCAATATATTCCATACAGCTACTTTAAAGGTGACGCCAAACTTCAACATCATTCTCAGGCTACAGTGCCTGTTACCAAAGAGTCACCTTTGTATCAAATAGTTCACCACTTACCTTTTATTGTTATACGGCATGTTTTCCCAAATTTCCGGAGGCACATAATACGGTGTTCCCACATATGTACAAGCAAATGCCATGGGACTAAAACCACAAAAAGGCAAAAAATGGTTACAGAGTATTCCTGAATAATGAATGTTTTGATTACTATTGCCACTATAAACTAGAAATACATACTTGGAGAGAAGACAGGCAGATCCAAAATCTCCCAATTTTACTTTTCCATTTTGGGTGAGGAAGACATTCTGCATTTAAAAAATAAAAAGAACTCAGTTATATCTTCCACCATTCAAACATAAGGCAGAGGTCTCTGAAGAAGCTGTCTTTCAAAGCGTGCCGATGTTGGGGATCAAAGGTAGACACGCCGACAGCAGAGTGCCTGAGTAGAACACAAAAGGAAAGATACTCTCTTGACAGCTACACCTCCTCCCCTGGGGAATTCTGGATGACTGCTTAGAAATCTAACAAGTGTGTTTCAGGCTGTACCAGCTGACCCTGATCGACTGACTGGGAACCTGTGTCAGGGTAACGCCACATGGCAAGCCCAGGTTGCGACCACTTTCCACCTGAGAACATACGGGCTTAGTAAGCAGTCACTAAAAGACCTTGGAACATATTAACATGTGCCACTACAGGCACTTTCAAGACTTTTTGTTAGTGTGTAGAATTAACTTAAAAAAAAAAAAAAAAATTGTCCTGTGTCTTTGGTTCCTGAGAGATAACCCTTGGAATTTCCTGAGTAATTGAGGTAACCTTAATCTCAACAACACCTGAGAACTTGTGCTAATGAGTGGGGGGCTGGCCAGGCCAGAAAGACCACTTCTTAGCCCAATATTAACTAACCTCAGAAGACATGATTTAATCTATGCAATGAGGCCTCAATCACAGTTGTGATTGAGGCCAATAAAGGCTTTGAAAACGAAGGCTCCAGGAGCTTCCTGGTTGGTGAAGGGACAATGACGCATCTTCTTTGGGATATGGGAACTCTACATTGGAAATCCTCCCAGAGTTCATCCATGTGTCTCTTCCTTATGATGATTCTGATTTGTATCCTTTTGCTATAATATGTCTGTTATTGTTAGGACTTTCTGTGAATTCTGTGAGCTGTCATAGTGAATTACTGAACCCAAAGGAGTAGCAGGAGCCAGCAGGTCTTGAAGGTGAGTGAGCCCAGGGTGGGGGGGGGGGGTCCTCGAGCTTGTGGCTGGCACCCTGAAAGGGTTGTGGGAAAACCCCAAATTTGCAGCCAGCAGGTCAGAAGTAAGGGTGTCAGGTAGACTCCCAAATTTCTGACTGGTGACTGTCTATTTTGCAGCATGAAGGACAGTGTCCTTTCAACCTGTGAGGTCTGACCTATTTTAGGGTGGCTAGGGGCAGAGAGAGAGAGAATGCCACATGGGCAGTTGGCATCAGAATGACAGAGAAAATGAGGATTTGATTAATTGTCACATTTGGGGGACTGGATTTATGTTGATTCTTATCTGTGAAGTCAGGTAGTATTTTATTTAGCTAGTGTAAATGCTGTTGACAAATATTTCTAACCTCGATAAAAATGCCCAAAAATGAAACAGAATAATCCATAAAAAAGACTGAATGAAATAACTTTTTTTATTTTGTTTTGTTCTTTCTTTAAGTTCCTAAAATATATTCCACTTACCTTGGACTTGATATCTCTATGTAATACACGTTTCTTATGAATGTGATTTACTCCAAGGCACATTTGTGTAAACCAATTAAGTATCTACAAGAAAAAAGTAGGCAAAATCTATAGCAATGCAAGCACTGGTTCCTGTTAACCCAAAACTCCAAAGAATCATCTCCAGGCCTTAGGTAGACCAGAATATTACATAATTTAAGTGCAGAACTCCTAAATACTGCATAGTTTAACTAGGATTCAGTGTTGCCTGGAGAAATTCAGAAAAGCTATAAATCTCACCTTCTATCATCTTATGTATTATCCAAATAGCAATTTATTTTAATAAAACTTCTAACATATTTTTGTTGTATTCAACCAAATAAAAGTATTTCTTAAATGTATATATAAACTAATTGTGAACCAGCTGGAAACCCTGGTGGCGTAGTGGCTAAGAGCTACGGCTGCTAACCAAAAGGTTGTCAGTTCAAATCAACCAGATGCTCCTTGGAAACTCTATGGGGCAGTTCTACTCTGTCCTATAGGATCGCTATGAGTCAGAATCAGCTTGATGGCAATGGGTTTGATTTGGTTTTGTGGTTTGTTGTGAACCAATTAGATAGAAGACATGAGATAATATTGGTGGAAGGAAGGACAATACATAAAACAGCAGAAGTCACTACAAACATGCCCAAGGCAAGAGAGGACACTGACAGGAACGCAAAAATAAAGGACAACTATGGTAACCACTGCAGCTTAGACAATCCTGCAGCACTATATGAACGAACAATAATTTACAAATGGACAGATAGATAGATACTACAAGAGGTGTGGAAGGGTGTAAGGGAACACATCCACCAGCAGATACAGATTTGGTGGTAGATATTTCTATATACATGACAGTAGGTGTGGCTCACACAGAGCACACAAGGGGTATAGCCAAGGAAGCATCTTAGACATAGCCAAACACCTCGGGGGTTGGAGTTCCTAGGCTAGAAGACAAAGGACCACAGACTCAGAGGACATCTAGGTCAGCTGGCACAACATAGCGCATAAAGACAACGTTCTGCACCGTACTTTGGTGAATAGTGTCCAGGGTCTTAAAAGCCTGTGAGCAGCCATCTAAGATACGACGATTGGTGTCTTTCCATCCGGAGCAAAGGAAAGTAAAGAAAACAAAAGGCTTAAGGGAGCAATTAGTTAAAAGGGCCAACGGACCACATGAGCCACAGTCTATATGACCCTAAGACTAGAAGTACTAGATGGTGCCCAGCTACCGCTGCCAATTGCTCTGACTAGGATCAGAACAAAGGGTCCTGGACAGAACGGGAGAAAACTGTAGAACAAAAAATCAAATCCACAGAAAACACCAGACTTACTGGTCTGACAGAGACTGGAGGAACCCCTAAGACACACTTCTGACCTAACACTGAAGCTATTCCCGGAGACCACCTCCCAGCCAAACAACAGGCAAGCACATAAGATCAACAATTACATCTGGGAAGAATCTGCTCCTTAGAATAATCAAACATATGAGATCAAAAGGACATTACCTGCCTCAAAGCAAAGATGAGAACAAGAGGGGGAAAAGAAAAAACCCCATTGCCATAGACTCAGTTCCGAATCACAGCGACCCTGAAGGATAGAGTAGAGCTGCCCCATAGAGTTTCCAGGGAGCGCCTCATGGATTCAAACTGCTGACCTTAACCACTTAACCACTTAACCACTACGCCTCCAGGGTTTCCAAGAATGGAGGAGGGGGTAGAAAATCAGAACAAAAGAAAATGGGGAACCCAGGGTGGAAATGGGGAGAATGCTGACACATTGTAGGGAATGAAACCAAGGTCATGAAACACTTTATGTACAAACTATCAAATGGAAAACTAATTTGCTCTGTAAACTTTCACCTGATACACAGTAAGAAAGAAAAAAAATTATTAAATGAAAACGCCACAACAAACTTTTTAATCATTATGCTGGATTTTCCTTTTTCAGAATATTCATATATTAATATCAAAGGATTTAATTACATTGTCAACAATCCTTTGAGGCCAGCATTTTCTGTTTATAATTCCCCACTCAGTAATACCCAGAATTTCCAGGTGCCTTGAGGGGTTATAAGGAACTCTGGTGGTGCAGTGATTAAATCACTCTACTGCTAACCAAAGGTTGGCAGTTTTAACCCACCAGCTGCTCCACAAGCCAAAGATATGGTAGTCTGCTTCCATAAAGGTTTACAGACTCAGAAACCCTATGGGGCAGTTTTTTACTCTATCCTATAGGGTTGCTATGAGTTGGAATCAACTTGATGACAGTGGGTTTCGGTTTTGGGTGGGCGCCTACAATGAAATGTACCAAACTGATTTTTTTCTTTTTTGCTATAGAAATTCATCCATTTGAAGCTGAGGCTGACCTTCTTCTCATGAAACTCATATTGGTAACAACATAACTTCTAAATGAAGAATATTTATATCAATTCACTTCCATAACCTAAATCAAACTACTAAGGCCCATTAAAGATGATTATTTCAGTATTTTCCTTAGTCAATTCATAAAAACAAATTAGTATGCAATTTTCCATGAAAAAGACTATAAGTCCTAGATTTATGAGAATATGACAAGCTTTAAAAGGAAGAAGATTGAGAAGTCTCTCCCAAGAAACAAAAATGGCAGGCTCCATTCTTCTGATGATCTAGCACTGCAAAATGAAATCCACCTGCCTTCTAAGATTTCAGTACAATGAAAAATAAAAATTTTAAATATGTGCATATTAGTATAAAATACGATGAGTTAACACAGTTTTGAAATTCTTCTAAACACGGGAAATTTTATTCCTTGGTGTTTCATAACTCATGTCTATTTTACTCCCTAAAGACATTCCAGGCAGCCACCTCTTAATGACACTCAGCAGTAACACTAACACAGAAATCGGTTATTTCTAAATAATGTGTCAGGAAATTCACAGATACCAATGCTTTTATTTTAATTTATATAAATGATGAGAGAAAAGTTGCTTCTAAACCTTGAGGGAAGTAAGTCGGTCTCTTACCGTATCTTCAGGAAATGACTTCCCTTTTTGATGTTTAATCTTTTGCATTAGGTCCCCTCCATCGCAATATTCCATCACAATATACAGATGTCCATCAGCTAAAACAAATGTAAGGTGCCTGAGAAAAGCCGCAGTGGTCATAAATCCAATCCAGAAACACAGGTTTGGGGGGATTCATATTTACCTTCGAATGATTCTTTAAAGGCAACAATATTGGGGTGTTTCATTTTGGCTAACAGAATGGCCTCCTTCCTAGAATTCTGTGTATCAGAGAAAGACTAGAAAGAGATTTTAAACAGGTATAACTTTAAAGCTGCATTTTATAATAGATTTATAATAATATATTATAGTTTCTATACCTCAATGCTGGATGTAGGTTTGGAGTACTGCCCTTTGGCTCAACTTAAGTTTATCAAACCCAGGGAGAAAACGTGATCTTTCAACTACGGTTATATTTTGTAGGCCTGAACTGACCCCTTGTATCCTTATAAGTACAGAACTGTACTCGCAAGTTTTAACACCTTTTTTTTTTTTTTTTAAGCACAAAGTGGCTCAGACAGCCAGCGTGCTATCAAAAATAGCATATCCTTTAAAAAAAACAAACCAAGGATTTAATATTTTGACTGTATCAATCCACTGGCCCAGATAAAAAAGGAATATATTAGTGTATTATTACATCAGGGATGGACAAAGACAATTCATTCAACAGTTTAAAAGCAAGTTTCCAGAAGTGTTTATTCCCTAATTTACTCTATGGGGATGAAATCCCGAGTGACTTATCTTACTATCAATAAAGAATCAGACCAGCACCAACTGGGAACGTGTTAAAAATGCAAATCCACAAGCCTATGATTTACCAAATCAGCGATTCTGGAGTGGGTCCAGAAATCATATTTTAACCAGCTCTCCAGGTGCTTCTGATGCCCACTCCAGCTTGAGAACCACTACGGGAGGTCAAGAATACAGTGGGGAAAAATACTTAGCATACTGAGAATGTACTGACTTTAATCAATGGCTGTGATCATGCAATGTAGATAGCAAGGGCTTTCTTCCAAGGTGCCTGTGGGTGGATTCGAACTACCAACTTCTTGGTTAGCAGCTGAGCACTTAACCATTTGCACCAGCCAGGGACTCCTAACAACTATGATACAGTGTTAAGTCAGCACCTTACTCATCTTACAGGGAAACAAAGCCTATAAACTGATGCCACAGTGTAGATTCCCTGATAACAAAGGTTAGCATTTTAGGTCTTTGTTCTTCATTGCATTTTCCATGTTCCTTTTTTCACTAATATTGCACCTGAGTTGCTTTTTGTGAAGGTTCCAAATACCCTTGGGTATAACAATTGTAAGTTATTACAAATTATTCTCATTGCCATAAAATAAGCAGTAATTACCACCTAAACAATGCCTATTTTTCTTCTTTTTCACTATTAACAATATTTTAATAGCCACATAAAATATATCATGACCTTGTAAAGCTAGTGAATAAGCCAATTACATCTTTTGTATATAGGAGAAATTTCCATGTTAAATCCAGAGGACTCATTCTCCTATAAAGGTTGCATGGACCCCCTCAACACGAGCTACTTTAGCAGTGACCTTGGGAAGCCTCGTTTCCTTCATGACAAACATCCGACTACTGCTCTCCTGCTGAACCAAAAGAGCTCTGCCGAAGGAGCCCTCGCCGATCACTCGCAGGACCGTGTAGTCATCCATGCTGGGGCACCATCCATGCTGGGGCAACATCCGTGCTGGGGCACCATCCATGCTGGGGCACCCACACAACCAGGCTCCACTCACGGATCACCTCGGCACTTCCAAGCTACCAAATACAGACACATTGGAAAATTAAATTTATGTTTAAAAGGCCAAATTAATTCACTGTCATGTAATCATTACAGGACAACAGCAACTTATTCCTTTATTCATTCAACAGATAGGCCAAAAAAACAAACTCACTGTGACAAGTCAGTTCTGAGTGACCCTGTAGAATGGAATGGAACTGCTCCATACAGTTTCCAAGGCTATAAATCTTTACGGAAGCAGACCGCCACATCTTTCTCCCTCGGAGTGGCTGGTGGGTTTGAACCGCTGACCTTTTGGTTAGCAGCCGAGCACTTTAACCACTGTACCACCAGGGCTCCTTTAACAGATAGTGAGTGCCAACTCTGTGCCAGCTGTTATAATCCTGAACAAATATCTCATGCTCCCTGTCACCACAGGCATCCCAATTCAGATGGGGCCACAGGCCTCAATAAACGGAGGACGGCGAGTTTTACAAGAAAAGCACTATGATGGCATCACCAGGAATACTCGGGGGAATCAGGAAAATGATGTTTATGCTGAAGCCTGGAGGATGAATGCGAGGCTGGCTAGGCAAACAGGAGGAAAGGACGGATCAGGGTAGACGGAATCGTATCTTTGACAGCAGAAGAGACTGTGTTCATGGAATATTACTCAGCCATAAAGAGAGATGAAGTCCTGATATGTGCTACATCATGCACGAACCTTGCAGACATTATGTTGAGTGGAGTAAATCAATCACAAAGAAGGAAATATCGTGCGAGCCCACTTACATGAAATATCTAGACTAGGCAAGTGTATAGAGACCAAAGTTTATTAGTGGTTACCAGGGCAGGGAGTCCCTGGATGCTGCAAATAGTTAACACACTCAGCTGCTATCTGAAAGGTTGGCGGGCGGTTCAAGTCCACCCAAAGACGCATTAGAAGAAAGGCTTGGTGATTTGCTTCTAAAAAAAGCTACTGAAAGTGCTTGGGAACACAATTTCACTCTGACATATACGGGATCACTACTGGTACGAGTGTTGGATGGGGGGGGAAGGGGGGGTCTCTTCAGGAAGTACTAAGTATCAGTTACTGGTGATGGTTGCACAACATAACTAACGTAACTGATGTCACATGTGAAAAATGTTGACTTGGTAAATGTTGCATTATACATATTTTTACCTCAATCAATCAATCAATCAATGAGATTGTGTCTAGTTCAAGAAACTGAAAGAAGACGAATATGGGCCAGTAAGGTTCCTGGATCTACTCTTCAGGGTAATTAATGGGATGTCTCTAAAGGCCTCTAACCAAGAGAGCAATATAATCATATTTGCATATATTAGAAAAAGCACTCACTCTCACAGTAGTGACTGGATCCGGTGCAGGAGGGCATGGGAGGGTCAGAGCCAAGGCACGAGCCAGTCAGGAGGTGCCAACAATAGAAAAGGCGGGAAAATGAAGTTGGAACGGACAGGGTGGTAGCCATGCGGATGAAGAAAATTGGGAAGTACACAGAAAGAATAGACAGGATTTCTGGAGACAGATTTATGAGGGACAAGTAGGAAGGAGGAAGCAAGGTTGACACCCAGGTTTCTTGTGCAAACTGGGTGGATGGTGACAGCATTCCTTGAGAGAGCTTCAAAAGGTACAATAGTTGCATGTGTGTGATTTTTTTTTTTTTGGTGCGTGGAAGTGTCGGGGCTGAGGCAAAGCATGGGGAGAAGGGAGACATGTTCCTTTTTACCCAGTTGGACGTGCCTGGGACTAAGAAGTGATGTTAACAGGCAATGGAGTCTTTGAACTTGTCTCCCCATCTGTAATTTCCAGGATGAGGGGGCTAGTTGGATCAATACTAAGAGAGAACATGCAAAAGTTCCTACACTATGCCTGGCACAGGGGAGGCCCTGAATAAATCACAGCTAGTGTTATTTATTTTTTTTTAGTGTTATTATTAAAAGCTTAGAAAGATGGTCCAGTTAGTTTTTATCACAGGGGAAAACATTGGGATGAATTTACTTGAGTTTTCAGAAAGCTTACCTGTAGTGTTTTGTTTAAAGAAAGAAAAAATATGTACATACCACAAAGAATTGTGAGGCATAGAAAGTATGGCAAGTAAAGCACAAATCGCAAAATAAAACCTATCGTATGATGACCGCAAAGTCTTCCCTGGCTTTACAACTTTCTATCTGTATTCCTGTTTATTACAGAATTAACAGGAAACCCTAGAAATAACTTCTCCTTATCACCAAATCCAATTCATTGTCCTCAGAGTTCAGCTTTTCAGTATATTCAGGTACCTGAAAGGAAAAAAGTCCTTTCCTTTTATTCCAAATGACCCCTGCTATTACACGATTTATAGACACAGAGGCCAAATTTTCCCATATTTCTATTCTTCTTTTTCTTTGGGTCTTTGTTCTTTGTAATGGACGGTAACTACTGATAAGTAAGAACCACCATAGACCTTTCTTAGCTGATAACACATTTGGTCCTCTCTGCCCCGTGTCCCTGTTACTCAGTACTGCACTCACAAGATCATAAAGAGACCTGCATATACCCTTACTGTGGCATTAGTGTCTAAGTCTTTCGCGTGCCTTGACTTCCCCATTCCTGGCCAATCCCCACCAGTGGGTTCACCGGCGAGGTACCGGCTGAGCG
Source organism: Loxodonta africana (assembly GCF_030014295.1). Taxonomy (NCBI): domain Eukaryota; kingdom Metazoa; phylum Chordata; class Mammalia; order Proboscidea; family Elephantidae; genus Loxodonta; species Loxodonta africana. Next base: position 74,588,328 of record NC_087358.1, read on the forward strand.
GCGCCCACACCACGCGGGCGACCAACCAGCCGTTCTCACTCCTGGGCCGGCCAGGCGGCGGGGCCGAGGGGGCTGGCGCCCAAGCCGGCTGCGCTGCCTCTCGCTGGGCCCCAGGGCTGCGCCGGGCGGCGGCCGCACGCCGCCACCGTTCGGACCGCGGGGCGGAAGTGCCAGCGCCCAGAACGCGTCTCCGACTCCCTCTCGCCCCGCGTAGGGGCCGCCCAGCGCCCCGGGCTCCGCGCGACCACCGCGGGGTGCCTCGGCCTCGCGCCCTGGGCGGGGACCGCTCACCTGCTTCCGGTGCACCCGCGTCGGCCTCTCAGCTCCGGAGACTTGCGCGCTTCCGCGGGGCGGGCCCTGGAGAGTCGTCCCTTCGGTTGACGGCGGGGAACCCGCTCGGGTCTGGCGGGCGGCGCTGTTGCAGTAGCCAGGCTGTCAGAGGGCGTTCCTGTGGAACGACGCCAGTAATGCTGAGGGAAAGTGACCCCCAGCAACAGGAGTTTGGTCTCCAGTTTAAGCTAACAGCTTATATAGATGACATTTCATGGGCACAGCACTCCTACTAGCTGTGGGACCTTGGGCAAGTGCGGTAGGCAGAATAACGCTCCCCTCCCCTAATAGACTGAAGTCCCTGGGTGTGTAAACGTTTGCACTGGACTGCTGTCCCCACCGTAGGCTCTTCGAAGCTATCCCCTGGCACCAAGGCCTGGCAACCTGATTCAGCAAAGATTACAGCCAAAAAAACCCTATGGAGCACTTCTACACTATAATTCATGGGGTCGCCATGAGTGGGAATCAACTCCACAGCAACTGTTTTTTGTTTTGTTTTTTAGGGCTCATTGAGAAATCCTTGGGTGGCTCAAACTGTTAAAAAAAAAAAAAATTTTTTTTTTTATTCACCGATGTGTTGCCCGTTCAAATCCACCCAAAGGCACCTGAAAGAAAGGCATGGCAATCTACTTCCAAAAGATCACAGCCATTGAAAACCCTATGGAGCACAGTTCTACTCTTGCACACATTGGGTTGCCATGAGTTGGAATCAACTGGGCAGCAACTGGTTTGATTATTTATTTATTTATTTATTTTTGTTGTTGTTTCCCTTAGTAGAATGGAGAAAGAGGCAAAAAAGTAAGTCAGGTAAAAGAAAACCAAAAACAAAAACTCAAACCCACTTCCATCAAGTGGATACCGACTCATAGACCCTATAGGACAGAATAGAACTGTCCCACAGGGTTTCCAAGGCTGTAATCTTTACGGAAGCCGACTGCCACATCTTTCTCCCAGAGAGGCTGGTGGGTTCCAACTAACGACCTTTTGGTTAGCAACAGAGCACTTTAACCACTGTGCCACCAGGGCTCCTTCACGTAAAAAAGGAGGTAAAAAAATTGTAGAGAACGTTAAATCTCTTGTTTATGATCTTTCATTTGGGAGTAGGATATAGAAATTCATATTTAGACATTGGTTATTAATTACTAGAAGTTTAAATATTAAAAAAATATGTGACTTAGAAATAAATCCTAAGCATACAAGAGAAAGGCTCAAATGTTCATGTTAGCCAAAAAACTTAATCTTTAAACTTTAAATCTTAAATCAAAACTATTCTCTGTAGTTTTCTTCGAACCAAAAAATAGCTTATTGTAATTAGTATAGTATGTTTCCTTTGAGCATTGTGCTCTTTTAAAGAATTATCTGTGTGAGATCAAATTGTAAATGGCAACTTGAAAGGTTAGGTGGGAAGCTTAGGGGACAGTGAGTTTAAGATAACGATAGTACAATAATGTGGAAAAGGATAACAAGAATGGTAGCACAACTTGAAGAATGTAACCAGTGTCACTGAATCATACATGTAGAAACTGTTGAAATGGTGTATCTTCAACTGTGAATACTTTCACCAAATTTTTTTAAAACAGAAGCTGGACACAAAAGATTATGTGATCATTAAGGTTCTGTGTCAACATGGCTGGGCCATGATTCTCAGTGGTTTGCCAGTTATGTAGTTTGGTAGTCTTGATCGCGTCCATGATGAGATTTGATGTATGATCACCTCCATGATGGGATCTGTTGTGAGTAGCCAATTAGTTGAAAGGCAGCTTCCTTGGAGGTGTGGCCTGCATCTGATGTAAGTGGACTTTCTGGCAAGGCTCCTGGGCTTTTGCTCACACTGGATCCTGTAGCTGACTCCTGCTGTATGACCTCCAGTTCTTCGGACTTGAGCCAGGAATTTACCTGCCATCTTGCCTGCCAGTGTTGGGATTTGTCGGTCTTTACAGCCTGTGAGCCAGAGCCCTGCTGTCTGACTTGCCAGTTTCGGATTCACCAGCCCCTGTGGCTGTGTGAATCAGGAGAAGCCTCCAGCCTGATCCACGTTCTAGCCTCTACAACTGTGTGACCCATTTCTTGAATATAAATCTATATATGTTTATACACTTTACGGGTTTTGCTTCTCTGGAGAACCCAGCCTAAGACAGATTACATACTTTGCGATTGCACTTACATGAGATTGGAGAAAAGGTAAGACTATAGTGACAAACCAGATCAGTGGCTACCCAGGGTCACGGGTCAGGGAAAGGGGTTGACTGCAAAAGGACATAAGGGAACTTTTTGGAGTAATGGAAATGTTCTGTATCTTGACTCTAGTGATTACTTGGCAATTCTCATCAAAGTGGGTGAATTTTACTGTATGTAAATTAAAGAAGAAAAAAAGCACACATTTACCTTTAAAAAAGTAAGGGTAGCTACTAAAAGAATATAGAATATGTAACTACAACCACTGTGGGGTGGGGAATAGGTTGGAGCTTTCAGCTCCAAGGAGTTAGTCACACAGAATTAGATGCAGGAGGAGCCTTGAGCTGTTCCAGCCCAGAGCTGTTTGAGTCTTCCCAGACCAGGGGCCAACATGTGAGTGAGTGAGCCTTCAGATGATTCTGGCCTCCAGCCTTCTCGCTGCCCCAGTCGATGCCAAACAGAGACCCTCGGGACTGACTTACATTCTTCCTTTTTGTCCCTGTTTCAGAAGCAGCATGAAAACGTCCCCTATCCCATCCCTCATATCTTACCTACACATGGCTTCTAGTAAAAGATAAATTTTTTGGTGATGGCATTTTTTTTCCCTAATGGAATGGATGCTGAATCAGTGTTGGTAGTTTTTTATTATTTGAAAATATGAGTGCCAATTGCAGGTAGGCCATATGAGTCTCATGTTCCATGAACTACATCACAAATGCTATACATATTAGTCCCATGGCCCAGGAAGTGCATCACAAACTGTTTTCAGGGAGGCGAGCACTTTAGAAAAGGTGTCAAGCATGCTTTATCAGTCCCATGTTCCATGAAGCACATGACACACGTGGTACATATCAGTACCATGGCTCAGGAAGTGCATCACAAACTATTTTCACCCCCCAAATAAGTAATTTACTTGAGTATTTCTGAATGCCAGTAACCATACTGCTTAGTTTAGTGCTGCCACAGCCGCAACACCACACATGGATGGCTTCGACCAGCAAGAGGTTTATTCTCTCACAGTCTAGTAGGCCAGAAGCGCAAATTCAGGACGTCAGCTCCAGCGGAAGGCTTTCTCGCTGTTGGCTCCGGAGGAAGGTCCTTGTCATCAATCTCCCCCTGGTCGAGGAGCTTCTCAGCACAGGGAGCCTGGGTCCAAGGGAGAAGCTCTACTCCTGGCACTGCTTTCTTGGTGGTATGGGGTCCTTCTGATTGCTTCTCTCTTTTATATTTCAAAAGAGATTGACTCAAGATACAACATAATCTTGTAGATTGAGTCCTGTTTCATTAACATAATTGCTTCTAATCCTGCCTCATTAACATTGTGGTGGTGGTGTTAAGTGTCATTGAGTCGATTCCAACTCATAGCCACCCTATGCACAACAGAACAAAACACTGTCCAGTTCTGCACCCTCATCACGATCATTGTTATGTTTGAGCCCACTGTTGCAGCCACTGTGTCAATCCATCTCGTTGAGGGTCCTCCTCTTTTTCCTTGACCCTCTACTTTACCAAGCATGATGTCCTTCTCCAGGGACTGATCCCTCCTGACAACATGTCCAAAGTATGTGAGACATAGTCTTGCCATCCTTGCTTCTAAGGAGCATTCTTACTGTACTTCTTTCAAGACAGATTTGTTCGTTCTTTTGGCAGTCCGTGGTATATTCGATATTCTTCTCCAATGCCACAATTCAAAGGTGTCAATTCTTCGGTCTTCTTATTCACCGTCCAGCTTTCACATGCATAGGAGGCGATTGACAACACCATGGCGTGGGTCAGGAGCACCTTAGTCTTCAAGGTGACATCTTTGCTTTTTATCACTTTAACAAGGTCTTTTGCAGCAGATTTCCCCAGTGCAACATACCGTTTGATTTATTGACAGCTGCTTCCATTGGTGTTGATTGTGGATCTAAATAAAATGAAATCCTTGACCACTTCAATCTTTTCCCTGTTTATCATGATGTTGCTTATTGGTCCAGTTGTAAGGATTTTTGTTTTCTTTATGTTGAGGTGCAATCCATACTGAAGGCTGTCTTTGATCTTCATCAGTAAGTGCTTCAAGTTCTCTTCATTTTTAGCAAGGTTGTGTCATCTGTACAACACAGGCTGTTAATGAGTATCCCACCAATCCTGATCCCCCATTCTTCATATAGTCCAGCTTCTCGTATTATTTCCTCAGCATACAGACTGAATAGGTATGGCGAAAGGATACAACCCTGATGCATACCTTTCCTGACTTGAAACCGTGCAGTATGCCCTTGTTCTGTTCGAATGATTGCCTCTTGATCTATGTATGGGTTCCTTACGAGCACAATTAGGTGTTCTGGAAGTCCCATTCTTCACAATGTTATCCATAATTTGTTATAATCCACACAAATGCCTTTGCATAGTCAATAAAACACAGGTAAAGATTGTAGAGGTAGGAAAATCACATCAGATGACAAAATGTGGACAATCACACAATACTGGTCTGGTAATCACGGCCTAGTCGAGTTGACACACCTTTCAGTGGGCAGGGGGTGGGGGGGTGAACACAATTCAGTCCATAACATGTGCCTTCCAAATAACACAAAGGAAATAGTACAAATGCTTGCACGCCTTATCTCACTGTACAGAAGCCAAGAGAAAAGTTTCACATGATCACTCCTGTGGGAAGCATCCCCTCATACGAATGGCTTTCAACACTCAAATGTGGTGCAGACCAAATTCCTTGTTTTTTAGGCAGTTGCACCAATATCCACCCTGATGCCCAAGTGTACTAAAGTGGCTCAAATGTATGTCAGTAAACCTCCGGTGGGGAAAACGTGGCTGGAACATATATGTGCCATCACCTGTTAAAGGGTTAAGACCCAACTCACTTGATATGTGTGATGGTTAAGGTTGTGTGTCAACTTCGCTGGGCCATGATGCTCAGTGGCTTGGCAGTCGTATGTTATGATCATCTCGGTGATAGGATCTGCTGTGAGTAGCCAGCCAGTTGAAAGGGAGTTTCCTTGGGCATGTGGCCTGCATCAATATAAGTGAACATTCTGGCAAGGATCGTGGGCTTTTTGCTCCAGCTGAATCCTGCAGCTGGTTCCTGTTCATCTGACCTGCTGTTCTTGGGACTTTAGCTAGCAGCTTACCTGTAGTCTTGCCTGCTGACCGTGGGATTCATCCATCTTTGCAGCCTGTGAGTAAGCCCTGCTCTCTGACCTGCCGATCTTGTGTTTGCCAGCCCCTGCAGCTACATGAATCAGGAGAAGCCTCTATCATGACCAACGGACCTGAGATGTTCTAGCCTCTGTAACCGTATGAGCCGTTTCCTAGATATAAATCTATATATTTGCATGGTTTACTGGTTTTGCTTCTCTAGAGAACCCAGCCTAAGACAATATGTAAGGGGACTAAATGAAATTAGACAATCATTTTTTCTCTATCAACAAGGGCTAGAATTTGAAATTATTTCAGGAACTCATGAAGATTAATTTTGAGATTCAAAGGTCATTGGATATCATGTCAGTTTAATACTCTGAAAATACTTGTTATATATCCATGCTGTTTTACCATGACAGAAACCTGGCTCTCCACTCAGTTCCTAACTGCTCCTTCTACATCTCAACTTCATCTGCTGCAAAACTGAGAGTGATGTGAGCAATTGCATCCCATGCTATTATGACTTAAAAGACCATTACTTTTGAGGCTCACAGTATCTGTTATGGGTTGAATTGTGGACCCCTTCCCCCCACAAAAAAAAAGCTGAAGTCCTAATCCCCAGAATTTGTGAATGTGACCTTATTTGGAAACAAAAGTTTTCAATATGTAATTAGTCAACACGAGGTCATACTGGAATAAGGTGGGCTCTAATCTGACTGGTGTTGTTGTAAGAAGAGATGCAGACAGAGACACAGGGAAGACAGCCATGTGAAGACCGAAGCCAGGATTGGAGCGATGCTGCCACAAGCCAAGAACACTTGGGGCTACCAGAACCTAGAAGACAAATGATCTTTCTTCCCCAGAGCCTTCAGAGAGAGATTGGCCCTGCCAACACCCTGAATTTTAGCTTCCAGAACTGTGAGACAACATATTTCTGTTGTTTTAAGCCAGTTTGTGACAATTTGTTACAACAGCTCTAGAAAACTAATTTAGCATCCAACTAGACAAGTGGTTCTCAAGCAGGGGCAATTTTGCCTGCCCTCCGCCCCAGGATATTTTCAATGTCTGGAGACATTTTTGGTTGTTAAAACTGAGGGTGAAGGGTGCTGCTGGCATCTAGTGGGTGGAAGCCAGGGATAATGCTAAACATCATACATTGCACAGGTCAACTCCCCCACCCACAAATAACAAAGAACTATACAGCACCAAATGTCAACGGTGCTGAAGATGAGAAAGCCTGAACTAGATTACCATCTCCCATCTCCTTGTAACATTACCTAATGGCTTTTCAGTCACTCCCTCACCTCTCACTTCACTGAACTTCACCTCCTTCTTTAGCAGCTGATTCCTAAGTCACAACATGGACTTTGAGATTGCCAAGAGCTGATCTACCTCTGCATTTTCAAACTCTATGGCCTCCTTCTCTCCACAACTGATCTTCTGCTGGCTTTCTTTCTCCCTTGCTCCTTCTGTACTTGTTCTCTGTTCATACCTCTAGTTCCTCAGTGCTCCCTTCTCCCCAATCATGATTGTGGGGTAAAGGACCTAGCTTTACCTCAGTGTTAAGGATTGAATTGTGTTCCCAAAAAATGTGTGTTGTAAAACTTAGCCTCTATGCTGTGGTTATAATCCCATTTGGGAATGGGTTGTTGTTCTGTTAATGAGACAGGATTACTGTAGGGGATATTCTGAGTCAATCTCTTTTGAGATATAGAAGAGATTAGAGGAGCAGAGACAGGGGAAGAGACATGCCGGACCACACAAAGATTGCCCAGAAGCAGAAGATCAGGAGAGATAAGGACATTCCTTCAGAGCCAACAGAGTGAAAGCCTTCCCCTAGAGCCGGCACCCTGAATTTGGATTTCTAGCCTCCTAAACTGTGAGAAAATAAATTTGTTTGTTAAAGCCACCCATTTGTGGTATTCCTGTTATAGCAGCACTAGATAACTAAGCCACTCAGCAAGGTAGCCATTGTCCTTGGCTCCAGAGAAACAACCTTTGGAGCAACTGGGGTGCCTTAGTTTGGAACTTTCAGGCCACACTTGAGAATTTGTGCTGTTAAGTAGGAGCTGGCTAAACCAGAAAATACTCCTCTGGGAGGCTGATATCCACTAGCCTCGCGAGCATCCTTTAGCCTGTCACGTAGGACTGGCTGATAAAATCTTCTTCATGGAGGTTCAGAGAGCTTCCTTGTTGATAATATTTGCTCTTGGGAGGGTAGTGCATCCCTTGGGACATGGAAGCTCCACATTGAAAATCCTCCCAGACCTTGCCCTATGCATGTCTTTGTATTCCTTTTGGTTGTAAAAAATTTGTAGTTGTAAGTGTTGTATACTCTCCATGAATTCTGCAAGTCATTCCAGATAATTACTGAACCCAGAGTAGTAGTAGGAGCTAGCAGGTCAGAAAGTAAGAGTGTCGTGTGGACTCCTGAACTTGCAGCTGACATCCTGAAGAGGTAGTGGGAAACCAGCCCCAAATTTGTGACCAGCAGGTCAGAAGGTTGGGGTGCTGTGTGGACTCCCAAACCTGCAGCTGGCATCTGCCTATGTGGCAGTCTGAAGGGTGGCTTCCTTATAACTTGTGAGCACTGATCTAGCTCCAGGTGGCGGGGGTCAGAAAGAGTGCCATGAGGGCAGCTGGTGACAAGGATGGAGAGGTGGGAATGGGAGGGCTGGATTCATGCTGATTCTTACCATGCAGGTCTATTGGACTTCAAAGCTCATACACTGGATCCCGTTCCTGGAGATATTTAGTTTGGAACAAACACAGGTTTAGAGACATAATAGCTGTTCTTAAGCATCTAAAAGAGGAGTTAGAACTATGGCTGTAAAAGCTCAAACTAGGACCATTTAGATTTTCCCTCAGTGAAGAAAGGAAAAAAACCCCAAAATACTCTAAGTAACTGCCTACACATAAAACAGTTTACCTCTTGGGTTATCTTTCACCGAGGCGTTTCAAGCTATGGAATATGGCCAACTGAACCACAGACCAGAGGTGAGAGGACATGCCAGATCAAAGTTTACTTCAAAATGGCATATTTTCGGTCTTTCATGGAAGATATAAAGAAATAAACTAAAGAACATAAGTTATTGTTTTTATTAAGATGAAAATAATTAGGTAAATTTTTAGGTAAATAGATTGATGATAGGAAATACACTATTAAGCACAGTTGTTTGAGCGTCAAAAACCTCAAGTCGAACCTCACCACAATGTATTTCAAAGGCAAGGTTCAAATTAACTCACTGTAATTTAACTGTATCTCATCTTTGTTGAAATGAAAGTCATTAGAACATCATGGTACATATATTTTAATTTATTGTATACAAACTAGGTATACTGTTAAAAAAGAATAAAAACCCTACTCTAGAACAAAATAGAACAAAGACAAGTGTTTTTACACAAATGAATGAACATAACTAAGACAAAGTATGTGATCCTCAACAACATTCATTCTGTGTACATAGTTCTAAAACGAACATTTAAAATTAAAAAAAAAAAATCACTTTTCTGAAACTGTAGAGTTGGTAGACAATGTACACGATGTAAGTATTACTTTAGGGCTACACAGAACAATTTTATTGGTGGTATGTATGTGTGGGAAAAAGAGAACTGTTTACTGTATATAACTGTCCTGTTCATGGGGACGTGATTTAATAGTGAAGTTATAGGTCTTTATACCACGTGGAAGAATGTATTAAAGAAGTATTAGTTATTTTAGAAATGTTACCTAAATTTTACTAATAGTATATGTCCCTTCCTTAACTCCTTTCCACAAGTCTATGAACTACACAAACTAAACTATGGAAGTTAAGATTTTGACATTTTAGATAGTGAAGTTACAAAAGGAACTAAAGAAAGGAACTCAGACTAGATTTAAAGTTCTGCTATCCACTAGGTTTGGTACCTTATCTTTCTTACCACAGAATACCATGTCTTAGAAATGGGGTCATTGAGTCAAGTACCCTTCTTGGTGACCTCAGTTGCCATCAGAAAGAAAGCGGCTACAGATGCAAACTCACTAGCACCAAGGAAAAGTGATTTGAAGAACCTATAGGCAGTCCAAGGGACACAAAGAACACAGCAGTCTGGGTAACAAGAATTTGGTGAAAAAGCAAGCTAAGTCTTACATGTCTTAATCATATTATATATTACAATTATTGATCCAGAACCATCAAGAAAAGAAAAAAAAGCCGGTATTCTATTAATGAGCAGGGAAGTACATCATAAATTTTAAAAATATGTCTATGCAAAATCATAAATTTTATCCAGAACACTTTATTTTCTAATGATACAGCATTACTGGAGTTACACTGAATGACTTACAATGTTTCTGTAATTTTAGACTCCTTAAAAGTAAAGTGAACAAGCTAACATTATGATGATACCTGTTGATAAGAAACACAGTGAACTAGCTGATAAACTTTATGCTAATCTTCAAGAAAAACTCAGTCTCTGTTGAGATTGACAAAGAAGGACTGGGATTCTGATGCATCAAAGGCAACTTCTGCTATAATACGAAAATCAGTAAAGCAGCTCACTGCCATGAATACTGAGAATACTTAGGTACCTGGCCAGCCCAGAACACAGAGAAACACAGAGCACAAACAAAACAAAGCACCCCAGAAATAATAAAGCCCCATTCCTTATTACAGCTTTATTTCTCCTGGGTTGTTTCGGTCTCTGTGTACATCGGGCACAGTGCTGCATTAGGACGGCACACAAAAGCATCAGTTTCACGTCCCAACTCTGCTAACTGTTCTAATGAAGACACACAAGGATAATGGTCTTTTAACATATCTGGCAATTTAGAAGTCTTGTCTTGAAGACGTCGAGAACGTCTCACTGGTGTTAGAAACTTGAGCTCTTTAAATATAGAATTTGTTTCATCAAACTGAATCTTCTTTTTTGCACTGAAAAAGAAAACACAAAATTATTCCTGAAGTTCAAAAACACATGTGAACACTTCTGCTTTCTACTTTTATGCTGTTTATCATACTATATCTTGTACGTTACAACCGTTTGATTGCTTGTCTTATAGAAAGGGAGAGATACTGCAAGATCCTGGAAGTGAGGAACTTACTTAGAGAAGAGGCACTGTTTAGAGAAGAGCAAAGTAAATGTAGAATTTAAAAGATGAAATGTCCCAACCACATTCCATTTGTTTGGAAACCTTTCTGTTATCAAATGGTAGTTCTAATCTGAAGCTAACTTAAAGATTTAAAAATACCACACTTATTATCCAAAAGCATAAAAATAAATCATAGCATGTTACATTTTAAAAGTTTACCTTTGCAAGTATGCCGTAGTAGATACATTATATTTAATCAAGCAACTCTCTCTGGTTTCTTTATCAGGAGTTTTAACATCATTGACTGGATCTTTTGTTTTGTCTTCATGCTCTTTTTCACAATCGTGAATTATCATACTTCTATGATGTTTATTTTCCATATTTGGTTTCCCTGGCTCTAGATCAGTACCTATGTCTTCCTGGGCTTGTTCCTTGGTTGCACTAGCCTCCTCAATATTTTCTCCTGTACAAAATACATTTAGAGATTAAAGTTTTGGTAGGTTTTTTTTTTTTATCTTGAACTGAACGGCTCACAATCAATTTTTTTTTATAATTTATTTTATTTCTGTTCTTGTTGAGAATATACAAGCAGAACGTACACCAATTCAACAATTCTTACACATACGATTCACTGATTATGTTCTTCAAGTTGTACAACCGTTCTCACCCTTCTTTTCTGATGTTTTGGCCAAATTTTAAGAACAAAATCGGAAGACATTAAGGCTATTCATAGTTGATCAAGATTGCAAAGCAAAAGGACCAAAGTGCCATCTCCTAAACATTACTTTTCCCAAGCAAACATTGATGCCAACTAATTAACAATTATTTACTGAGTATCTTCTACGTGCCAGGGATTATACATACAAATGTGAGAATGAAATCATCCCAGTCCTTAAGGAGCTCACAGTCAATGAAGAGATACTTTGAAAATAATTCATTATAAATGAGATAAATGCTGCAAGTGAGGTAAGAACAACAGGTTATAAGAATTATAAAAGAGAACAACTATTTTTGCTTGTGGGGAAGGAGGATGGCTAGGGAAGGTTCCACAAGTGATATTTAGTGAAAAATGAGTACTTGAGAATAGCAAGGACACTGCTGTTACAACACATAAAAGGAAATCATCTCTGAAGACAACATTAAAGGGCCAGTGTGTTCAGAACATAGGATAAGGAGCAAGGCAGGAGTGTGGGGAGGAGGTGGTGAGTTCAGTAGGTGGGCAGGTGCTGGGCAAGGAGCTTGATAAAAAAAATTACTGGAGAAATCACAATGAGATACCACTTCAGACCTACTAGAATGGCAATTATCAAACAAAAAAGAACAAGTGTTGACAAGGATGTGGAGAAATTGAAACCCTTGTGCATTGTTAGTAGGAATGTAAAATGGTGACCCAGCAATTCCACTCCTAGTATATACCCAACAGATTTGAAAACAGGAACTCAAACAGATGCTTGTATATCAATGTACACTATTCACGACAGCCAAAAGGATGAATGGATAAACAAAATGTAGTAGATACGTACAATGGAATACTATCCAGCCATAATGTGAAGTTCTGATACATGTCACTAAACACGTGAACCTTGAAAACATTATGTTAAGTAAAATCAGCCAGACACGAGAAGACAAATACATGAAATATCTACAATAAGCAAACTCACAGAGGCAGAAAACAGATTTCGTGGTGACACTGGACTAGGAAAGAGTAAATAAGGAGTTACTGCTTCATGGTTACAGAGTTTCTGTGTGGACTCATAAAAAGTTTTAGAAATAGATGTGATAGTTGTACAACTTCGTAATTCTAATTAATGCCACTGAATTGGATGTTCAAAATACCAGAAATGGTAAATTTTATATTTCACCACAAAAAAAAGGAATTCTGAGAAATTTTCACAGCCAAGAGGAAACTAAGAAAATATGATAACTACATGAAATGTGTTATCATAGATGGGATTCTGGAACAGGAAAAGGACATAAGTAAAACTAGTGATATTGAATAAATGGAGAGTTTAGTTAATAGTAATGAACTAATGTTGATTCCTTAGTTGTGACAAGGTGCCACAGTAACAGAAGATGTTAACAGTAGGGAAACTAGGCAAAGGGTATGTAGGACCTCTCTACAGTATCTCTTCAATTTTTCTGTGGGCCTAAAATTATGTAAAATTAAAAAAGAAGTATTTAGAAAGAAAAATCACTAGAGAGACAAGGAGATACACTTAGATTTGGTCATTGTAAAGGACGATCTGGAACGGAACCTAATGATCTGTGATGGTAAAAGAAGACAGAGCTGTTGTAATAGTCTAAGCAAGGTGGTAAAAGTGGGGATGGGAAGACATGCCCAATCTGAGAGATTCTGAAGTAGAAGAGCCAGAATTTAATGAAAAATGAATGTATATGTGCATCTGAATGAGTGTGCACATGTACTAGGGGCACACCTCCCAGAATTTCTTGCTTTAATGTCAGAGCAAGGTTTTATCTTTTTCTGTTCACTTCCTCCCCTTATTTGGGGAGAAGGATAATGGGTAGAGGCAACGATGAGAGAAAACAAGGAGTTCAAAAAAACCATGTTAGATTTTAAGTACTTGTGAGACATTCCAAGAAAATCCACTGGGCTGAAAAGATTTCTAGATTCAATTACTAGGTAATTAGAGATTTTACTAAGAGATGTTTCAGTTGTATGATGGCTAATTTTTTAATGAGTGGAAGCTGAAGTGGGGAGAGAGGGAATTCACTAATTCAACAAATATTCAAGCGTCTAATATATGCCAGCCACTGCATTAGTATTAGAAACCCTGGTGGCGTAGTGGTTAAGAGCTATGGCTGCTACCCAAAAGGCTGGCAGTTCAAATCCACTAGCCACTCCCTGAAAACTCTACAGAGCAGTTCTCCTCTGTCCTATAGGGTCGCTATGAGTCGGAATCGACTCAATAGCAATGGTTTGCTGTTTTGGTTGCATTAGTACCCGGGATACAATGGTGAAGAAGACTAGAGCAGACACTGTCCTGCCCATCGAGTTATAGGTCAAAAGACAAGACAGCTAAACAAACAATGAAATGTGTCAAGTACTGCACAGGGAAAAAACAGGGTACACGAAAGAGGTGCATCGAACCTAGTTAGGTGGGAGAGAGAGGTGAGTTTCAGGGAAAGCTACCCCAAGAAAACGACATCTAAAATGAGGTCTAAAGAATAAGTAGAAATTAGGTAAAGAGTGTAGGAGACTACCTGGAGAGACTGGGAAGCAACAGTATGACCCCTTCCAGAAAATGGAAAAAAAAAAAAAAAAAGTAGTCCAGGTAAGAGCTGTAGTTGATTTTGACTATAGTTAACGGCAGTGGCAATGAAGAGAAGTGGCTGGATTTCAAGAGATGTTTCCTAAAAAAAAAAAAAAAAATTTTTTTTTTTTTTTTTTAAGGAAGTCAATCTGACTGGACTTTGAATGGCTGGAGAATGAGATGGGAGGTGCAAAGAGAGAGGGAGTCAAAAACAACTCCAAGATGTCTGGGTTGGACGACTGCATAGCACCACTCACTGAGATAGGGAACCAAAAGAGGGATCAGGTTTAGGAGGAAATCATGTGTTCAGTTTTGAACAGGATGGGTTTGAGGTTCCTAAGAGACACTCGAGTTGTGCTTGTCTCTGTTATTATGTGTCTTACATTTCCCAAAGATATTGTTTACAAATAATTTGCTTTTTAAATTCATTAGAACGTATACATTTCAGAAAGCCTAGAGTTTATGAATAGTTTTTTTTTTTTTTTTACCCATATAAGGAGTAACAAGTATTCTACCTGGTAGAAAAGATTCCACTAACTAGTATTATTCTATTAAGGAATAAAAAGTTATAGAGCATAACTGAGTAAGATGTAACCAAAAAACCAAACCCACTGTCAAGTTGATTCTTACTCATAGCAACCTTATATGACAAAGTAGAACTGCCCCATAGGGTTTCCAAGGAGTGCCTGGTGGATTCAAACTGCCAACCTTCTGGTTAGCAGCCGAACCCTTAACCACTGTGACACCGGGGTTTCTGAGTAAGATGTAAGTGCTGGTTTTATCTTCACATATTTCTACAGCCAGTGAAAATCATGAGGAAAATGGCTCTTCTTTTTATATTTTATTTTTGTTGTTGAGAATATACACAGAACATACACCAATTCAGCAATTTCTACCTGTACAATTCAGTGACACTGATTACATTCTTCAAGTTGTGCAACCATTCTCACCCTCCTTTTTTGAGTTGTTCCTCCCCCATTAACATAAACTCACTGCCCCCTCTTATTTTTCAAGCTGCTGTTGTCAATCGATACCATACAGATAGTTCTTAAAAGAGCACAATGCTCAAGCAGACATTCTTTACTAGTTAAACTAAATGATAGTTTGGTTTTGAGTATACTTCAGGGGATATTATTGGTTTAAGGTTTAAAGATTACCTCAGGCAACAGTTTGAGGGATTTATCCAATTTCCACAGCTCCAGAAAGTCTGGATTCCATAAGAATTTGAAAATCTGTTCTCCATTTCCCCCCTTTTGATCAGGCTTCTTCTATAGAATCTCTGATCAAAATGTTCAGTAATGGTAGCCAGGTACCATCCAGTTCTTCTAGTCTCATGACAAAGGGGGCAGTTGTTCATGGAGGCAATTAGCCACACATTCCATATCTTGCTCCTATCCTCCTCACTCTCCTTGTTCCCCTGTTGCTCCAGGAGAACAGACACCAATTGTTATACCTTGGATAGCCACTTACAAGCTTTTTTGTTATTGTTATAAAACTATCACATAGCTTTTGGAAGACGGCTCTTATGAAATTCTTATTTCCACTTTCCTCTTTAGCACTTAAGGGAGAAGATCAGGTTATTTTTAAACCTCTGTTCCCCTTTTTTTTGTGGTAACTAGTCTATCCTGGTTTTCCTCTACATTACTAGTATGATCAGAACATATGCATGTTTCCTGGGGCATATTAACAGCCACCAAAAATGGAAATATTCCCTATTAGCTAAACACACTGACAATACAAGCACCACCTCCTCACAAAAAGATAATCCATTAGCATATTTACCTCACTGAACTGTTTTTTAATATTAAATGTAACAAAAAACTTATATAACATACTTAATTTAGAAATTCAGTGTGATCTTGAATTTTATTTAATGTTTCTAGATCTATAGATCTCTATATTTTAAGTTCATTTTCTGTACCATAAAAAATTAAAAAAAAAAAGTATACTCTGAAAACCAGTTTGGTAGCACCTATCAAGAGCCTTGAAGAATTCAAACTGTTTGACTTGTTGAAATTAATCAAAATAAAATAACCAGATACAAGCAAAGACAGTATATAATTGTTATTGTGTGCCACTGAGTTGATTTTGACTCATAGCGACCCTATACGACAGAGTAGAACTGCCCATAGGATTTCTCCAGGCTGTAATCTTTATGCAGATCAGCAGGTCTTTTCTTCGGAGCGGAGCTGCTGTTGGGTTCAAACCACTGACCTTTTGGTTAGCAGCCAGGTGTTTAACCACTGTGCCACAAGGGCTCCTCAGTATATAATACCCAAAAATCCCAGTGCCTTTGAGTCGATTCCGACTCATAGCGACCCTATAGGACGGAGTAGAACTGCCCCATAGAGTTTCCAAGGAGCGCCTGGCAGTACCCAAATATTTGCTGATTGGGTGATACATCGTTATTATAGCAAAAAAATTATAAACAATTCTAACTAGAAAAGAAATTAGGTTACATTTACGTGTACTGATTTCTTCCCACATTTAGTAATTACTATTAACACCTTGGGAAACCCTGGTGGTGTAGTGGCTAAGTGCTACGGCTGCTAACCAAAGGGTTGGCAGTTGAAATCTGCCAGGCGCTCCTTGGACCTTGAAGACTAAGGTGCCCCTAACCCAAGCCAGGGTGTGATCAATTCCCTCATATGCATGCGAAAGCTGGACAATGAATAAGGAAGACCAGAGAAGAACTGACACCTCTGAATTGTGGTGTTGGTGAAGAACACTGAATATACCATGGACTGCCAAAAGAATGAACAAATCTGTCTTGGAAGAAGTACAACCAGAATGCTCCACAGAAGCAAGGATGGTGAGACTACGTCTCATATACTTTGGACATGTCAGGAGGGTCCAGTCCCTGGAAAAAGACATCATGCTTGGCAAAGTAGAGGATCAGTAGAAAAAGAGGAAGACCTTCAAGGAGATGGATTGACACAGCTGCTGCAACAATGGGCTCAAGCATAACAACGGCTATAAGGGTGGCTCAGGCCTGGACAGTGTTCCGTTCTGCTGTACATGGGAGCGCCATGAGTCAGAACTGATTCAACAGCACCCAACAACAACAAAAACATTAACAACACCTAAAGTTTAAGGAACTTTCTATGAGCCACAGATTGTAATGCCTGCTTTATATACATTCTTTCCATTCAATGGTCCCAACAACCTTGAGGAACATATTAACCTTATCTTTGGTTTATAAAAAAAGGAAGGGGCTAAATCTCTTGCAAAAGGTCACAGTAATTGGCACAGGCTGTATCTGATTCTAAAGACCCCTAGTGATGCAGTGGTTAAAGCACCCGGGTGCAAACCCAAAGGTTGGCAGTTCAAACTCACCAGCCACTTCGAGGGAGAAAGATGTGGCAGTCTGCTTCCGTAAAGAATGACAGCCTTGGAAATCCTATGGGGCAGTTCCGCTCTGTCCTGCAGGTTCGCTATGAGTTAGAATTGACTGGACAGCAACGGGTTTGGTGTTTTTGGTTTTATATCTGATTCTAGGAAATGTTTCTACTTTCTGGGCCTGACAGCTAATGAATCTTATACCTTATTTCTATTTACTAGCCACAGTAAAGAGAATTCTTGAATAAGCTTCTCTACAGTCAACTGCCCCACTTTAATTTTTAAGACAGGAAATTGAGGCCTCAAAAGGTAAAGTAACTTTCACAGATAATGACAAATTTAGGTTTTGAACCAGATTCCCTACTTAAAAATTCTTCATACTACATAAATCCACTGTATCTTAAAGGTGGGTCAACACAAGTATAAGTAGCAAACTACGTATTTTAATAAAAGAGAGAAAAGAAAAAAACTAATTCAATAATTTAATAAAAATCACAATTCACTGGAAAGAAACCAAAGAAACAAACTTACCAAAATCAACTTTTTCTTGACTTTTCATTGTTAGAATATCTGCAATTGCATGTCGCATCTCTTCAATAGGCTTAATTTTTTTTTTAATGAAAAAAGCAAACCCATAAATTTCATATTCTCATACATTAACTAGATTTTCCAAGTTAAAAATATCAAAATCATGGTTAATTAAGACTTCATTTTTTAAAATAAGACAGTGGTTCTTTAACCATACTTCTCAGAACACTTATTTTGCCGTTAAAATTACAAAATGGCTGTCTTTCCCAATTGATAGAATAAAGATGAACTTAAGGGATAGAATTTCATAAGTTTAAAAAATTTCCCCATAATTTTTCTTAAACCTTTGTTAACTATTACTGCTTGCCTGATTAGGACAAAATAAAAGGACAAGTAGCAAATTACCATTCTTAAAACAAAAACCCAAACCTACTGCTGTAGATTCTATTCTGACTCAGCAACCCTATAAGACAGAGTAGAACTGCCCCATAGGATTCCAGGGCTATAATCTTTATGGATGCAGACAGCCACATCTTTCTCCCGAAGAAAGGCTGGTAAGTTAGCAGCCAAACACATTAACTACTGCATCACCAGGGCCCCTTAAATTACCATTCTTAATACCTATAAAGAAGTGATTATATTAAGTTTAATATCCCCTTTTCTCTACATTTAGGTCAATGGCTATATTTTTGTTTCAGGTGCTTTTAAATGCACCTCTGAATAGCTTAAGATTGACCAGCCCAGCATATTTCATTCATTCAGAAGTCTAAGTATCCATTATATAGCACACATTGTAAGCATTACTGTGCTCCTTTGAGCTACCATGCCTGCTAATGCAACATACTTAAGACATTATTAAAAAGGCAACTCTGGCTCATAGTCTTAGTTCCTGAACTTCTCACCCATGCTGCTTTCAATTTTCTTGGCCAATTTTGACCCTTATTTTCCCATTTCTGTTAGGGTGTTACATCTTTCTCTTTACACTATTGCTTTTTGTGTGCAGCCTTTGCACCAGTGAGGCCTCCAAATGACACTGCCCTAAGCTGCCTTGGTAATTTTCCCTGTAGGGTCAGTGTAGTAGGGATCTGACCCGTACTTCCAGGTGAGATCATGTCAGATGTAATTACCCTTCAGCATAGTGTTTTACATATAATAGCTAGCCATTGAGAGAATATATTTTAACTATTTGAATTTTGCTTCAGGTGAAAGTTCAAATAACATGTTGCCCTTGTTTAGACCACAATGAATACCTTTCTTAAGGAAAGGCTAAAAGGTAAAATTAAAAAAAAAAAATTCCATGCAAAGAATTTCCAAGAAAGAACACGTTTTTGAGAAACTTGTTCAAAAGGAAATACATTTCAGAAACATTTGCCCAAAAACAAGCAAACAAAAAAATTAACCAAACAGAAATCTCAGGATACGATTTATTCTATACTGAAGGATTTTTTGTACCAACAGGCTGGGAAGAGGGAGTAATTATGGCAACAAACTACCATGATGGCAATAACGTTAGAAAAATCGGTTTATTGTTATCTTCTACAGGTGTGCACAAAAGAACATACTCTGTGTTAATGTGAATACAGGGGTCAAGTGTACTCCTGAAGTGAAGGAAAGTTCTCTCACAAGCCATTAGTCGGTAACATTTTAGAAGTTAGTTTAACTCTGTTTGCTTTACAGTCGATAAGCACAATTTTAATATTAAAAACATTTCCCAACTAGAAAATGCACAGAAATGACATGTTGCCCTGAAACACTTCTCAGAGTAAGTTTTATTAAATTTACATTTCAGCTTATATCCACTTTCTACAGTCTGACTATCCCTAGTACACAGAAAGTTTTAGAAGGCTGAGAAACAGCTTTCCATTACTACTACGTACATAACCACAATTTTACCACATTACATTGTGAGGTGTTCATAAACAAGTCTGAACCATTTGCACTGTATTAAAGACACGGAACTTTTCATCTCACCTGAGCCCCTGCCAGGATGGCCTTCTCGTAGATGGTAATAATATGTTCAATAGGACTTGTGACAGGTTCAAGACGTGCAAGGCACACCCAATACTTAACAAGCTTTTTGGCATCTGGAATATTTTTAATCAGGTCATTCAGTGTGACCAATATTTCTTCTTTTGGGCATCCCTAAAGGAGCAAGAAATAAAGTATGTGATATCATTAGCCTATAAATTATGAAAAATTAATGATTAAGCTGACTAATCAAGATCAATGACAAAGATGGAAAAAGTTGATATAAAAATATTCACAAAAGTCTTCATTATTATCATTTTCCTTACTCCAAACTTATTTTGAATGGCTATGAAGAAGCCTATTACTCATGAGTATTCCAAACCAAACAAAACCTGTTGGCACTGAGTCGATTCCAACTCACAGTGACCCTATAGGACACCGTAGAGCTGCCCTACAGGGTTTGCAAGGCTACAATCTTTAAGGAAGCAGACTGCCACAACATTTTCCTGAGGAGTGGTTGATGGGTTTGAACTGAGGATCTTTTGGTTAGCAGCAAAGCTCTTAAGCCCTGCGGCACCAGGGCTCCTTCAAGAGTATTAGGTAGCAGAAAATAAAATACTAGTTTAGATACATGTTAGTAAAAAATGACTGTCATTTCACTTAGTTTTATTGTTTAACTCTTATATATTGGGGGATTCCATTTGTTAATTCATAATGACAGGAAAAAATACTTAATAAACATGTTTGAATGAATTGTTAAGAAATAGAAGCATCAGAGTTAAAAAAGCAAATTATTATCCACTTCAGGCTCACTCTGTATTAACATTTTAGAGGAATACACTATTTAAACTCAAATAAGAAGACTAATTATCCCTTTGATAAACTTATATGAACTCAGGGCAAAATGCAATCATTTAAAGGCTAAGTAAACCCCTGCCGTCAAGTTGATTCTGACTCATAGTGATCCTATAGGACATAGGGTTTCGAAGGCTGTAATCCTTACAGAAGCAGGCTGTCCCATCTTTCCTCGCTGAACGGCTAGTGGGTTTAAACCTCTGACCTTCTAGTTGGCAGCTAAGTGCTTAACCACTGTGCCACCAGGGCTCTTTCAGTTAAAGGCAAATGAGGAACAATCTCACAATTAATGTTAAGTCACCATAACATCCTTGACATAACTTGGTCAAAAAGAATGACAAGGGAATTTAATTAGATAATGTTGACAAAGGTAATTTGCAAACTATAAATGCTACACAAATATAAGATAAAGACAATATACCTCATTAATCAGGTTCAGGCATTCAGAAAATGTCTTGTTTACTTTTTCAGTAAATAATCTTTGTTCATCTTCTTCTGCCATGGTAGTCCAGAAGGACCCAGCAGGTTTTTCATTTTGCCCTGCAGCCTCAGGCTGGGTATCTCCTGAGCCAGGAGGCCTTTTCAGCACTCTTCCTTTGCCAGCTTTCCACTCAGTCAGACGAGCTCTGCAGTTAGAAGCAGCATATAAACATTACTATGATGCTGATGACAGAGCTCTGTCAAATAAAGAAAAAGCTAAAAAATGCTTCAGGTCTTTAGTTTCACACTGGTGGCACACACATAGTTCACAAACCTCAAGAAAAAGAAACACTGAACATATTAAAGTCAATGACATGCTTAAAGACCCCCAAGAATGCATTTTTAATTGGAGTTTATAAAATATTTTCCAATTATTACTGGGCATTTTAACTTAGATTAGAAAAACCAACTTAATAAAACATACCCAAAAACAGTAACTTTTAGGTCCTATAATTTTACAATATACATTTACTTAGATTTATCTCACATAACAGAAGAGATTGCACAGAAGAAAATTCTAATACGCTCAAGGAAATAACAAACCAAATTCACAAATACTACCCTATTGAAAATTAAGGTAATAAAATGAAGAAAATTCCATCTACTCACTTTCTCTGTTCTGCGGTTTCTTTGGGCTGACCCGATCTACTACCAACACTTGCCTTTGCTATAGTATGTCTTCGCTGGCCGATGGTTTCCGACTCTTCTATCAGTCTGGTATTAGAGGATGAAGCAGGCCTGGCTACAATTTCAGATGCTATGCTTCTTGATCGTGCCTCATTTCTTTTTATGTCCTGAGCAGAACTGGTTTTGACACTAGATAAATCTGTTTTTAATTGAGTCTGTTCTTTTCTATGAGGTCCTTTCCGAATTGTAACATTGGCAGGGGTTCTACTGATGCCTTGTTTCACCTTGTCCTGAGTATTATCGTGGTGGTTTCTAATAGGAGCTCGCACAAGTTGTCTGCTCTGAGATCCAGTGCTCACGATTTTAGTGGTAGTAGTCATATTTGAGGCTCTATCACTTTTCACTGTTACGCTGCTGGCGCTCATGGGCCGAGGCTTGGTGGCATTAGAGATCAGAGCTGAAGGTTTCTTGTTTGCTGCTGAACTCTCAGCCTTGACTTGTAGAGGTTTTCTGAATGAATTAATCTTAGACTCAACAACTTTCCCACGATAAAATCCAAGCACAGTTTTCTTGGGAACATTAATATCTTGCTTTGGTTTTTCTGTAAGCATTAGTTTCTCTTTACTATTTCTTTTAAGGTGAAATGTCTGGTTAAGTGACATATGTTGAATTTGGGAATTGTCTTTAATTAGTGGAAACGTTAGAGGTTGATTATTCTCCTCACAATTATATGTATCAATTGCTATAGTTGAATTGGTTAATTCATTAGGTTTTAAAGGAATACAATTTTTTTCCATCATTTTATTATTTTTGCTCCATGTAGGTCTATTGGCATTTTCTTTATCAGCCTAAAAGAGTTAAGAAAAATCAGTATTTCAAAACTTATTTCTAACAGATTTTAAGAAAGAGGAAAAAGGACTGTTTGTAAGTGCTATGTCTGTATCTTACCATTTTTGTTTTAGGTTTCAGAATGTTTGTCCCTTCTCGGACCTGGTGCTCAGATGTCATCACTCTCGTCTCCACTACTTAAAAACATAAAAAATAAAATTATCCCTGTACCATTAAGGTTTCTTTTGGGGTGGGGAGGGGGAGATGGAGGAAGATTAACAGTTAACTCTTACTTCGTAATTTTAAGTTTTACATTCAGGCAAGAACTGAGCTGAGATTTATTAGTCCTAAGCAACATTTTTCTGTACTACAGTGTGATTTCATAGTGTGAACAGGACAGATGCGAAACACAAAGAAGAGTCTTATAAAAGTCTTAACACCTTCCCCATAGATATGTAAACATATGATGATCTCATTCCAAACCATTCTTCTCTAGTCATTCAAACCGGTCTTCAAAAACCTTTACTAAGCAACACCATTTTGGGTTAGTTTTAAGTACTTAGTAACAGACTTACACTGAAAAATCTTTAAAAATAGCCCTCGCAGCCTGACAGAGAGGGGAGAAACCCTGAGAACATGGCCCCCGGACACGCTTTCAGCTCAGTGATGAGGTCACTTCTCAGGTTCACCCTTCAGCAAAGATTGAACAGGGTCATGGAACAAAACAAGACTAAAGGGGTGTACCAGCCCTGGGGCAGGGACTGGAAGGCAGGAGGGAACAGGAAAGCTGGTAATAGGGAACCCAGGGTTGAGAAAGGAGAGTGTTGCCATGTGCTGGGGTTGTGAACCAATGTCACGGAACAATGGATGTGCTAACTGATGAGAAACTAGTTCGTTCTGTACACCTTCATCTAAAGTACAATAAAAAGATATTAAAAAAAGAAGAAAAAAAAAGGAATTCATCATAAGTAAATTTCTTTGTGAAACTACATCCTAACTTCAATTTTTTTTATTATGTAGCAAATTCTCATTGTTATCTGTCTTCAACTATTACGAATCATTTTCACTTTTTTTTTGAATAGTTGAAAAGCATTTTGTAAATGAATAAATTCAGAAACCCAAAATTTACTATACACATGCTCAGAGCTTAATTTACATGGAGCACGTGGACCCTTAGTTTCTAGGTGGCTAAGGGGCACTGCATTTAGGATATTTATCCAAAGCAAATGCTTCCTCAAGAATTTGTCCCAAAGTCCTTTTTACAGGTATAGATTGGTTAGTATAGGCCATGAGAATCTCTTAGCAGGTGATTATACTAAGAGTTGTTACTATGTTTCAGGAAAAAAGGTTAGAAGACAAGAGAGAAGGGCAGTTCGTAGCTCAAGAACAAAAGAAAAGTTATCTTCAGAAGGGGGCCTCTCTCATATAGACTCTTCATATGTCTCATACCTAGAATATGAGATTTTTTTTTTCCTGCTCACCGAACTCTTTCAAGAACCCGGTTTCTTCAATCTAGGAAAATTTCAACTTTTATTTTTCAAATATTGCTTCCTCTCTTTTCTCTCCTCTTGGAGTTATCCATGATGATGACTTCTCCATACCTGATACCTGACTTACTCTCACAGACTTTCCATTCCTCTGTGCTGTGCTCTGGGAGAATTCCCAGGCTTGATCCTACAGGTCAGCAATTTGTTCTTCAGCTGGTCCACTGCGCTATTCAGATATACAGAGATTTTCATTTTAACAACTATATTTTTCATTCCTCAGATGTCTAATTGATTCTTTCATAACTACCACCTGCTCCTGGCTTATGGATAGAATAGTATCCCTTGGCTCTTTGCAGATACTGAAAAATCCACTTCTTCTGATATACATTCTTCTGACTGCTTAGTTTGTTACTTCTCTTTCATTGGGGTTGGCTTTTCGCAAATGTTTGGATAGTCTTGACTGCATACTGACCATATTTGTACAAATCTAAAATCGATTAATGGTAACAAGTACTGTTATTTTTCATAGATTAAAAGAGAAAAGCACACTGTTATTTATACATACCATTGATTATAAGAGAGATCCCAAGTTCAGAGATGCTACAATGTGAAAAAATATACATCTTAAAATCAACAAAATTGGTTATCTTTAGAGTTGATAATTTTGGTTGTACTGCTTTTCATATCTGTGTGCTCAGTCTTGCTGGGGGGGGCAGAATTGATGGCATAGTTTGTACTGTACATTTTGAATGATAGAGAAGGAGGCTCAAAATGTACCACTAAACAGGGTATCTTTGTAGCTAGCTATCTTCTGAGTGTGGGTGCTTCTTGTTCCTCTCAGATATTACCCTTCACCCAGAGCATAGCAATGTCTCCTACATTTACTACCGGGGGCAAATACCTCTCTTGCTACTGTCTGGCTCACTGTTTTGGTATAGGGTGGAAGGAGATGATGCTCAGGGTCAAACTACCAGGCTGCTCCCATGTGGTACCTCAAGTAATTAGGCCCCCTACTGACCTCATAATTCTATACTTCTGGACTAACAGCATACTGTGATGCTATATCACTGAGAAAATCAGGAATGATCTTAAGAATTAGCTTATCTTTCCTCCACCAAAGTCTATCAGCCTGTTTCCACATCCATATATACTGCCCTTCCTCCTGTTCTAAAGGATAAACTGATGCTTTGCTGATCTAGGGCCAAACTCTCCACCTCTGCTCTCCATTCCATTCCCTCCTACACACTCAGAAACTTTGCTCCGGGGATTACTGCTCATCCTTCTGCATCATTAACTTGTCTCATATGGGGCCACTGCCATCAGCGTACAAACACTATGTTTATGTCTCCTCTTAAAAGCCTTAAACCTCACATTTCCTTTCACCTATAACCTAATTTGTCTTTTTCTTTATACCAAAACTACTCAAAAAGAGATTATCTGGGGGGCGGAGCCAAGATGGCGGACTAGGCAGACGTTACCTCGGATCCCTCTTACAACAAAGACACGGAAAAACAAGTGAATCGATCACATACATAACAATCTACGAACCCTGAACAACAAACACGGATTTAGAGACGGAGAACGAACTAATACGGGGAAGCAGCGATAGTTTACAGAGCCTGGAGCCAGCGTACCAGTCAGGTACGGCACAAGCACAGAGACCTGCTCCACCCCCCTGAACTAACCCCGGGAGGGGGACCAGCCGGTTCCACGGGCGGCGTGGGACGCAGCCGGTAGGAGAAGTCCCCGGGAGGCAGTGACTGATCTTGGAGCAGAAAGAGCAGCATCCGAGCCGGGGAACCGTCCCGCAGGGATTTGGACTGCTCGCAGGTACGCCATAAACACGGAGAGTTGCTCCACCCCCTGAACTAACCCCGGGAAGAGGACCAGCCGGGTCGCGCGGGCGGCGTGGGACGCAGCCGGTAGGAGAAGTCCCCGGGAGGCAGCGACTGGTATTGGAGTGGGGAGAACAGCGTTCCAGCCGGGACACTTGGTCGCGGCACAAGCACGGGGAGCTACTCCACCCATCTGAACTAACCCCGGGAGGGGGCCCACCTGGTTCACGGGGGCGGCACGGCCACGCGGCTGGTGGGACGAGAAGTCCCCGGGAGGCAGCGACTGATTTTGGAGTTGAGAGTGCACCGTCCCAGTAGGGGAGCCTTGACGCTGGGCGTGGGGCTGGAAGCGGAGGATCTGACCGTGACTCCAGCGGGCCAGACCCCCTGGGGGCAATCTCCACACAGCCAGCACACATAGGCGACGCGCCCGCGGGAATCTCAGATATAACAGTCATTCCAAGCAAGATAAGCAACTCTGGCTATATTCTGAGGTGCTACTCTCCTATCTCTCTGTTCCCTCCCCCACCCTCCCCAGGCGGCTTCATTAACATCTGAATAGCCTGAGCCAGAGGGAGAACTCTGATAGGGATCTGACTGCAGTTTTTTTTTAGCGGATTTTCTGGAAAAACTAGTTTCCCAGTGATGGCTCGGAGACGACAATCCATATCAAACCACTTAAAGAAGCAGACCGTGACAGCTTCTCCAACCCCCCAAACAAAAGATTCAAAATCTTTCCCAAATGAAGATACAATTTTGGAATTATCAGATACAGAATATAAAAAACTAATTTACAGAATGCTTAATGATATCACAAATGAAATTAGGATATCTGCAGAAAAAGCCAAGGAACACACTGATAAAACTGTTGAAGAACTCAAAAAGATTATTCAAGAACATACTGGAAAAATTAATAAGTTGCAAGAATCCATAGAGAGACAACATGTAGAAATCCAAAAGATTAACAATAAAATAACAGAATTAGACAACACACTAGGAAGTCAGAGGAGCAGACTCGAGCAATTAGAATGCAGACTGGGACATCTGGAGGACCAGGGAATCAACACCAACATAGCTGAAAAAAAATCAGATAAAAGAATTTAAAAAAATGAAGAAACCCTAAGAATTATGTGGGACTCTATCAAGAAGGATAACCTGCGGGTGATTGGAGTCCCAGAACAGGGAGGGGGGACAGAAAACACAGAGAAAATAGTTGAAGAACTTCTGACAGAAAACTTCCCTGACATCATGAAAGACGAAAGGATATCTATCCAAGATGCTCATCGAACCCTATTTAAGATTGATACAAAAAGAAAAACACCAAGACATATTATCATCAAACTCACCAAAACCAAAGATAAACAGAAAATTTTAAAAGCAGCCAGGGAGAAAAGAAAGGTTTCCTTCAAGGGAGAATCAATAAGAATATGTTCTGACTACTCAGCAGAAACCATGCAGGCAAGAAGGGAATGGGACGACATATACAGAACACTGAAGGAGAAAAACTGCCAACCAAGGATCATATATCCAGCAAAACTCTCTCTGAAATATGAAGGCGAAATTAAGATATTTACAGACAAACACAAGTTTAGAGAATTTGCAAAAACCAAACCAAAGCTACAAGAAATACTAAAGGATATTGTTTGGTCACAGAACCAATAATATCAGATATCAGCACAACACAAGGTCACAAAACAGAACGTCCTGATATCAACTCAAATAGGGAAATCACAAAAACAAACAAATTAAGATTAATTAAAAAAAAAAAATACACATAACAGGGAATTATGGAAGTCAATAGGTAAAAGATCACAATAATCAAAAAGAGGGACTAAATACAGGAGGCATTGAACTGCCATATGGAGAGTGATACAAGGCGATATAGAACAATACAAGTTAGGTTTTTACTTAGAAAAATAGGGGTATATAATGAGGTAACCACAAAAAGGCATAACAACTCTATAACTCAAGACAAAAACCAAGAAAAACGTAACGACTCAACTAACATAAAGTCAAACACTATGAAAATGAGGATCTCACAATTTACTAAGAAAAACGCCTCAGCACAAAAAAGTGTGTGGAAAAATGAAATTGTCAACAACACACATAAAAAGGCATCAAAATGACAGCACTAAAAATTTATTTATCTATAATTACCCTGAATGTAAATGGACTAAATGCACCAATAAAGAGACAGAGAGTCACAGACTGGATAAAGAAACACGATCCATCTATATGCTGCCTACAAGAGACACACCTTAGACTTAGAGACACAAACAAACTAAAACTCAAAGGATGGAAAAAAGTATATCAAGCAAACAATAAGCAAAAAAGAAGAGGAGTAGCAATATTAATTTCTGACAAAATAGACTTTAGACTTAAATCCACCACAAAGGATAAAGAAGGACACTATATAATGATAAAAGGGACAATTGATCAGGAAGACATAACCATATTAAATATTTACGCACCCAATGACAGGGCTGCAAGATACATAAATCAAATTTTAACAGAACTGAAAAGCGAGATAGATACCTCCACAATTATAGTAGGAGACTTCAACACACCACTTTCGGAGAAGGACAGGACATCCAGTAAGAAGCTAAACAGAGACACGGAAGATCTAATTACAACAATCAACCAACTTGACCTCATTGACTTATACAGAACTCTCCACCCAACTGCTGCAAAATATACTTTTTTTTCTAGCGCACATGGAACATTCTCTAGAATAGACCACATATTAGGTCATAAAACAAACCTTTGCAGAGTCCAAAACATCGAAATATTACAAAGCATCTTCTCAGACCACAAGGCAATAAAACTAGAGATCAATAACAGAAAAACGAGGGAAAAGAAATCAAATACTTGGAAAATGAACAATACCCTCCTGAAAAAAGACTGGGTTATAGAAGACATCAAGGAGGGAATAAGGAAATTCATAGAAAGCAACGAGAATGAAAATACTTCCTATCAAAACCTCTGGGACACAGCAAAAGCAGTGCTCAGAGGCCAATTTATATCAATAAATGCACACATTCAAAAAGAAGAAAGAGCCAAAATCAGAGAACTGTCCCTACAACTTGAACAAATAGAAAGTGAGCAACAAAAGAATCCATCAGGCTCCAGAAGAAAACAAATAATAAAAATTAGAGCTGAACTAAATGAATTAGAGAACAGAAAAACAATCGAAAGAATTAACAAAGCCAAAAGCTGGTTCTTTGAAACAATTAACAAAATTGATAAACCATTGGCTAGACTGACTAAAGAAATACAGGAAAGGAAACAAATAACCCGAATAAGAAATGAGAAGGACCACATCACAACAGAACCAAATGAAATTAAAAGAATCATATCAGATTATTATGAAAAATTGTACTCTAACAAATTTGAAAACCTAGAAGAAATGGATGAATTCCTGGAAAAACACTGCCTACCTAAACTAACACATTCAGAAGTAGAACAACTAAATAGACCCATAACAAAAAAAGAGATTGAAACGGTAATCAAAAAACTCCCAACAAAAAAAAGTCCTGGCCCGGACGGCTTCACTGCAGAGTTCTACCAAATTTTCAGAGAAGAGTTAACACCACTACTACTAAAGGTATTCCAAAGCATAGAAAATGACGGAATACTACCCAACTCATTCTATGAAGCCACCATCTCCCTGATACCAAAACCAGGTAAAGACATTACAAAAAAAGAAAATTATAGACCTATATCCCTCATGAACATTGATGCAAAAATCCTCAACAAAATTCTAGCCAATAGAATCCAACGACACATCAAAAAAATAATTCACCCTGATCAAGTGGGATTTATACCAGGTATGCAAGGCTGGTTTAATATCAGAAAAACCATTAATGTAATCCATCACATAAATAAAACAAAAGACAAAAACCACATGATCTTATCAATTGATGCAGAAAAGGCATTTGACAAAGTCCAACACCCATTCATGATAAAAACTCTTACCAAAATAGGAATTGAAGGAAAATTCCTCAACATAATAAAGGGCATCTATGCAAAGCCAACAGCCAATATCACTCTAAATGGACAGAACCTGAAAGCATTTCCCTTGAGAACGGGAACCAGACAAGGATGCCCTTTATCACCACTCTTATTCAACATCGTGTTGGAAGTCTTAGCCAGGGCAATCAGGCTAGACAAAGAAATAAAAGGTATCCAGATTGGCAAGGAAGAAGTAAAGTTATCACTATTTGCAGATGACATGATTATATACACAGAAAACCCTAAGGAATCCTCCAGAAAACTACTGAAACTAATAGAAGAGTTTGGCAGAGTCTCAGGTTATAAAATAAACATACAAAAATCACTTGGATTCCTCTACATCAACAAAAAGAACACCGAAGAGGAAATAACCAAATCAATACCATTCACAGTAGCCCCCAAGAAGATAAGATACTTAGGAATAAATCTTACCAAGGATGTAAAAGACCTATACAAAGAAAACTACAAAGCTCTACTACAAGAAATTCAAAAGGACATACTTAAGTGGAAAAACATACCTTGCTCATGGATAGGAAGACTTAACATAGTAAAAATGTCTATTCTACCAAAAGCTATCTATACATTTAACGCACTTCCGATCCAAATTCCAATGTCATATTTTAAGGGGATAGAGAAACAAATCACCAATTTCATATGGAAGGGAAAGAAGCCCCGGATAAGCAAAGCACTACTGAAAAAGAAGAAGAAAGTGGGAGGCCTCACCTTACCTGACTTCAGAACCTATTATACAGCCACAGTAGTCAAAACAGCCTGGTATTGGTACAACAACAGACACATAGACCAATGGAACAGAATTGAGAACCCAGACATAGATCCATCCACGTATGAGCAGCTGATATTTGACAAAGGACCTGTGTCAATTAACTGGGGAAAAGACAGCCTTTTTAACAAATGGTGCTGGCATAACTGGATATCCATTTGCAAAAAAATGAAACAGGACCCATACCTCACACCATGCACAAAAACTAACTCCAAGTGGATCAAAGACCTAAACATAAAGACTAAAACGATAAAGATCATGGAAGAAAAAATTGGGACAACCCTAGGAGCCCTAATACAAGGTATAAACAGAATACAAAACATTACCAAAAATGATGAAGAGAAACCCGATAACTGGGAGCTCCTAAAAATCAAACACCTATGCTCATCTAAAGACTTCACCAAAAGAGTAAAAAGACCACCTACAGATTGGGAAAGAATTTTCAGCTATGACATCTCCGACCAGCGCCTGATCTCTAAAATCTACATGATTCTGTCAAAACTCAACCACAAAAAGACAAACAACCCAATCAAGAAGTGGGCAAAGGATATGAACACACATTTCTCTAAAGAAGATATTCAGGCAGCCAACAGATACATGAGAAAATGCTCTCGATCATTAGCCATTAGAGAAATGCAAATTAAAACTACGATGAGATTCCATCTCACACCAGCAAGGCTGGCATTAATCCAAAAAACACAAAATAATAAATGTTGGAGAGGCTGCGGAGAGATTGGAACTCTCATACACTGCTGGTGGGAATGTAAAATGGTACAACCACTTTGGAAATCTATCTGGCGTTATCTTAAACAGTTAGAAATAGAACTACCATACAACCCAGAAATCCCACTCCTAGGAATATACCCTAGAGATACAAGAGCCTTCATACAAACAGATATATGCACACCCATGTTTATTGCAGCTCTGTTTACAATAGCAAAAAGTTGGAAGCAACCAAGGTGTCCATCAACGGATGAATGGTTAAATAAATTGTGGTATATTCACACAATGGAGTACTACGCATCGATAAAGAACAGTGACGAGTCTCTGAAACATTTCATAACATGGAGGAACCTGGAAGGCATTATGCTGAGCGAAATTAGTCAGAGGCAAAAGGACAAATATTGTATAAGACCACTATTATAAGATCTTGAGAAACAGTAAACCTGAGAAGAACACATACTTTTGTGGTTACGAGGGGGGGAGGGAGGGAGGGTGGGAGAGGGTTTTTTTATTGATTAATCAGTAGATAAGAACTGCTTTAGGTGAAGGGAAAGACAACACTCAATACATGGAAGGTCAGCTCAATTGGACTGGACCAAAAGCAAAGAAGTTTCCGGGATAAAATGAATGCTTCAAAGGTCAGCGGAGCAAGCGCGGGGGTCTGGGGAGCATGGTTTGCGGGGACTTCTAAGTCAATTGGCAAAATAATTCTATTATGAAATCATTCTGCATCCCACTTTGAAATGTGGCGTCTGGGGTCTTAAATGCTAACAAGCAGCCATCTAAGATGCAGCAATTGGTCTCAACCCACCTGGAGCAAAGAAAAATGAAAAACACCAAGCCCACATGACAACTAAGAGCCCAAGAGACAGAAAGGGCCGCATGAACCAGAGACCTACATCATCCTGAGACCAGAAGAACTAGTTGGTGCCCGGCCACAATTGATGACTGCCCTGACAGGGAGCTCAGCAGAGGACCCCTGAGGGAGCAGGAGATCAGTGGGATGCAGACCCCAAATTCTCATAAGAAGACCAAACTTAATGGTCTGAGACTGGAGGAATCCCGGCGGCCATGCTCCCCAGACCTTCAGTTGACACAGGACAACTCATCAGAAATGAAAGGGACTGGTCAGCGGGTGGGAGAGAGATGCTGATGAAGAGTGAGCTAATTATATCAGGTGGACACTTGAGATTGTGTTGGCAACTCTTGTCTGGAGGGGGGATGGGAGGATAGAGAGAGAGGGAAGCCGGCAAAATTGTCAAGAAAGGAGAGACTGAAAGGGCTGACTCAAGACGGGGAGAGTAAGTGGGAGTAGGGAGTGAGATGTATGTAAACTTATATGTGACAGACTGATTGGATTTGTAAACGTTCACTTGAAGCTTAATAAAAGTTATTATAAAAAAAAAAAAAAAAGAGATTATCTATACTTCTTGTTTCCATGTTGTCACCTGCCATTTTCTCCTCAGCCTGTGTCTATCGGGAATTTGTCTCCACAATTCTACTGAAACTGCTAATGTTATCACTTCCATGTTTCTACATTTCAAGGTCAATTCTTAGTCAGCATCATACTGGCCCACTTAACAGCACTTGATACAGTTGCTCATTCTTTCCTTAAACACTTTTTCCACTTTGCCACTGAATCACCAATTCTTTTCTCTCTCTCTCTCTCCCTGAACCTCTCTCTCTGTTTCATATCTTCTTAACTAACCCCCCTCACTCATATTCTAAATATTTCTTCTGCCTTTTTAAGGTTCCTAGGTGGCGCAAGGAGACCAGGTGGCACAGTAGTTAAAAGCTACAGATGCTAACCAAAAAGGTCAGCAGTCCAAATCTAACAGCAGCTCCTTGGAAACCCTATGGGGGTAGTCCTACTCTGTCCTATAGGGTTGCTATGATTTGTAATAAACTCAGCAGAAACGGGTTTGGATTTTTTGGTTAGGTGCACAAACTGTACACTTGACTACCAACCTAAACGTTGCAAGTTTAATCCCACCCAGTGTTGCCACAGAGGACAGGCCTAGCAATCTGCTTCTATTTTTTTATTTAAGTTTTATTATTTTCAGGAACTCGTCTTCTTCTATCAGTACTAACAAATTTCTGCGCTTAATCATTTTTTTAAATAGTTTTTACTGTGCTTTAAAGTGAAAGTTTACAAGTCAGTTTTTCACACAAAAACCCATATACACCTTGCTACACACTTGCACTTACGCTCCCCCTAATGAGACAGCCCACTCTCTCCCTCCACTCTCTCATTTCATGTCCTTTATGCCAGCTTCTAACCCCCTCCACCCTCTCATCTCCCCTCCAGGCAGGAGATGCCAACATAGTCTCAAGTGTCCACCTGATCCAAGAAGCTCACTCCTCGCCAGCATCCCTCTCCAAACCATTGTCCAGTCCAATCCATGCCTAAAGAGTTGGCTACGGGAATGGTTCCTATCCTGGGGCAACAGAAAGTCTGGGGGCCATGACCACCAGGGTCTTTCCAGTCTCAGTCAGACCATTAAGTTTGGTCTTATGAGAATTTGGGGTCTGCATCCTACTGCTCTCCTGCTCCCTCAGGGGTTCTCTGTTGTGTTCCCTGTCAGGGCTGTAATCGGTTGTAGCCAAGCACCATCTAGTTCTTCTGGAGACAGGATGATGTAGTCTCTGGTTCCTGTGGCCCTTTCTGTCTCTTAGGCTCATAATCGCCTTGTGTCCTTGGTGTTCTTCATTCTCCTTTGATCCAGGTGGATTGAGATCAATTGATGCATCTTAGATGGCTACTTGCTAGCGTTTAAGGCCCCAGACGCCAATCTGCAAAGTGGGATGCAGAATGTTTTCTTAATAGATTTTATTATGCCAATTGACTTAGATGTCCCCTGAAACCATGGTCCCCAGACCCCTGCCCCTGCTACGCTGGCCTTCAAAGCTTTCAGTTTATTCAGGAAGCTTCTTTGCTTTTGGTTTAGTCCAACTGTGCTGACCTCCCCTATATTGTGTTCTGTCTTTACCTCCACCTAAAGTAGTTCTTATCTACTATCTAATTAGTGAATAGCCCTCTCCCACCCTCCCTCCCTCCCCACTCTCAGAACCACAAAAGAATGTTTTCTTCTCAGTTTAAACTATATCTCAATTCTTATAATAGTGCTCTTATACAGTATTTGTCCTTTTGCAACTGACTAATTTCACTCAGCATAATGCCTTCCAGGTTCCTCCATGTTATGAAATGTTTCACAGATTCTTCACTGTTCTTTATCGATGCGTAGTATTCCATAGTGTGAATATACCATAATTTATTTATCCATTCATCCGTTGATGGGCACCTTGCTTGCTTCCAAGTTTTTGCTATTGTAAACAGTGCTGCAATAAACATGGGTGTGCATATATCTGTTCCTGTAAAGGCTTTTATCTCTCTAGAATATATTCCAAGGAGTGGGATTGCAGGATCGTATGGTAGTTCTATTTCTAACTTTTTAAGGAAGTGCCAAATCGATTTCCAAAGTGGTTGTACCATTTGACATTCCCACCAGCAGTGTGTAAGTGTTCCAATCTCGCCACAGACTCTCCAATATTTATTCTTTTCTGTTTTTTGGATTAATGCCAGCCTTGTTGGAGTAAGATGAAATCTCATTGGAGTTTGGATCTGCATTTCTCTAATGGCTAATGATCTCAAACATTTCCTCATGTATCTGTTAGCTACCTGAATGTCTTCTTTATTGAACTGTCTATTCATATCTTTTGCCCATTTTTTAATTGGGTTATTTGTCTTTTTGCAGTTGAGTTTTTGTAGTATCATGTTGATTTTAGAGATCAGGCGCTGATCAGAAATGTCACAGCTAAAAACTTTTTCCCAGTCTATAGGTAGTCTTTTTACTCTTTTGGTGAAGTCTTTGGATGAGCGTGAGTGTTTGATTTTTACAAGCTCCCAGTTGTCTAGTTTTTCTTCTACGTTCCTTACAATGTCTTCTACATTGTTTATGCCATGTATTAGGGCTCCAAACGTTGTCCCTAATTTTTCTTCCATGATCTTTATCATTTTAGATTTTATATTTAGGTTTTTGATCCATTTTGACTTAGTTTTTGTGCATGGAGTGAGGTATGTGCCTTGTTTCATTTTTTTGCAGATGGATATCCAGTTATGCCAGCACCATTTGTTAAAAAGACTGTCTTTTCCCCATTTAACTGTTTCGGGGCCTTTGTCAAATATCAACTGCTCCTATGTGGATGGATTTATCTCTGGATTCTCAATTCTCTTCCATTGGTGTATGTATCTGTTATTGTACCAGTACCAGGCTGTTTTGACTACTGTGGAGGTATAATAGGTTCTAAAATCAGGTAAAGTAAGGCCTCCCACTTTGTTCTTTTTCAGTAATGCTTTATCCGGGGCCTCTTTCCCTTCCATATGAAATTGCTGATTTGTTTCTCCATCTCATTAAACAATGTCCTTGGGATTTGGATTGGAATTGCATTAAATGTATAGATCGCTTTTGGTAGAATAGACATTTTTATAATGTTAAGTCTTCCTATCCATGAGCAAAGTATATTTTTCCACTTATGTAGGTCTCTTTTGGTTTCTTGCAGAAGTGTATTGTAGTTTTGTTTGTATAGGTCTTTTACATCTCTGGTAAGATTCATTCCTAAGTATTTTATCTTCTTGTGGGCTAAAGTAAATGGTATTGATTTCGTGATTTCCTCTTCGAAGTTCTTTTTGTTGGTGTAGAGGAATCCAACTGATTTTTGTATGTTTATCTTGGATCCCGATACTCTGCTGAACTTTTCTATTAGTTTCAGTAGTTTTCTGGAGGATTCCTTAGGGTTTTCTGTGTATAAGATCATATCATCTGCAAATAGAGATACTTCTTCCTTCCCATTCTGGATGCCCTTTATTTCTTTATCTAGCCTAATTGCTCTGGCTAGGACTTACAGCACAATGTTGAATAAGAATGGTGATAAAGGGCATCCTTGTCTGGTTCCCGATCTCAATGGGAGTGTTTTCAGGCTCTCTCCATTTAGGGTGATGTTGGCTGTTGGCTTTGTTTAAATGCCTTTTATTATGTTGAGAAATTTTCCTTCTATTCCTATTTTGCTGAGAGTTTTTATCATGAATGAGTGTTGAACTTTGTCTAGTGCTTTTTCTGCATCATTTGATAAAATCATGTGATTCTTGTCTTTTGTTTTATTTATGTGGTGGATTACATTAATTGTTTTTCTAATGTTGAACCATCCCTGCATACCTGGTATGAATCCCACTTGGTCATGGTGAATTATTTTTTGATATGTTGTTGAATTCCACTGGCTAGAATTTTGTTGAGTATTTTTGCATCTACATTCATGAGGGATATAGGTCTATAATTTTCTTTTCTTGTGGTGTCTCTACCTGGTTTTGGTATCAGGGATATGGTGGCTTCATGGAATGAGTTTGGTAGTATTCCATCCTTTTCTATGCTCTGAAATACCTTTAGTAGTACTGGTGTTAATTCTTCTCTGAATGTTTGGTAGAACTCTACAGTGAAGCCGTCAGGACCAGGGCTTTTTTTTTGTTGCGAGTTTTTTTTTTATTACCTTTTCAATCTCTTTTTTTGTTATGGGTCTATTTAGTTGTTCTACCTCTGTTTGTGTTAGTTTAGGTAGGTAGTGTGTTTCTAGGAATTCATCCATTTCTTCTAGGCTTTCAAATTTCTTTGAGTATAGCTTTTCATAGTAATCTGATATGATTCTTTTAATTGCAGTTGGGTCTGTGGTAATGTCACCCTTCTCATTTCTTATTCAGGTTATATGCTCCCTCTCCACTTTTTCTTTTGTCAGTTTGGCCAATGGTTTATCAATTTTGCTGAGTTTTTCAAAAAACCAGCTTTTGGTCTTGTTAATTCTTTCAATTGTTTTTCTCTTTTCTATTTCATTTATTTCAGCTCTAATTTTTATTCTTTGTTTTCTTCAGGTGCCTGTGGGTTTCTTTTGTTGCTCTCTCTCTATTTGTTCAAGTTGTAGGGATAGTTCTTTGATTTTGGTGCTTTCTTCTTTTTGGATGTGTGCATTTATTGATATCAAATGGCATCTGAGCACTTTTGCTGTGTCCCAAAGGTTCTGATAGGAAGTGTTTTCATTCTCATCGGATTCTATGAATGTCTTTATTCCATCCTTAATGTCTTCTATAATCCAGTCTTTTTTGAGCAGGGTATTGTTCAGTGTCCAAGTGTTTGATTTCTTTTCCCTGCGTTTCCTGTTATTGATTTCCACTTTTACGGCCTTATGGTCAGAGAAGATGCTTTGCAATATTTCAATGTTTTGGATTCTGGTAAGGCTTGCTTATGACGTAATATGTAGTCAATTCTAGAGAATGTTCCATGTGCACTAGAAAAGAAAGTATACTTGGTTGCTGTTGGGTGGAGTGTTCTGTATATGTCTACGAGGTCAAGTTGGTTGATTGTGGCATTTAGATCTTCCGTGTTTTTATTGAGCTTCTTTCTGGATGTCCTGTCCTTCACCAAAAGTGGTGTGTTGAAGTCTCCTACTATTATTGTTGACTGTCTATCTCACTTTTCAATGCTGATAGAGTTTGTTTTATGTATCTTGCAGCCCTGTCATTGGGTGCATAAATATTTAATATGGGTTATATCTTCTTGGTGTATTGTCCCTTTAATCATTATATAGTGTCCTTCCTTATCCTTTTTGATGGATTTAACTTTAAAGTCTATTTTGTCAGAAATTAATATTGCCACTCCTGCTCTTTTTTGATTGTTATTTGCTTGATATATTTTTTTCCATCCTTTGAGTTTTTGTTTGTGTCTCTAAGTCTAAGGTGTATCTCTTGTAGGCAGCATATAGACGGATCTTGTTTTTTAATCCATTCTGCCACTCTCTGTTTCTTTATTGGTGCATTTAGTCCATTTACATTCAGGGTAATTATGGATAGGTATGGATTTAGTGCTATCATTTTGATGTCTTTTTTTGCACATCGTTAACAGCTTCTTTTTCCCACTTGATTTTATGTGCTGAGTAGATTTCCTTAATATATTGTCCTTTCCTCATATTTGTTGTTGTGATTTTGTTTCTGCTGAGTCTGAATTTTTCTGTTGCATTTTATTTTGATGTGTAGGACAGTTTGTCTCCTTTGTGGTTACCTTATTATTTATCCCTATTTGTCTAAATTTAAACCTAACTTTTATTTCTTTGTATCACCATATCTTCCTCTCCATATGGAAGGTATATGATTACATTTCTTAGTCCCTCTTTATTATTTTAACGTTGTCTTCTTTTATATAATAACATCACCATTACTCTGTGTTGGGCTTTTTTTTTTTTTAATCTTGGTTTGTTTTTTTGGATTTCCCTGTCTGGGCTGACTTCTGGTTGCTCTGCCCAGTGTTCTAGTCTTGGGTCAATACCTGGTATTATTGTTTTTCTAACCAAAGAACTTCCTTTAGTATTTCATGTAGTTTTGGTTTGGTTTTTACGAATTCCCGAAACTTGGGTTTATCTGGAAATGTCTTAATTTCACCTTCATATTTAAGAGACAGTTTTGATGGATATATGATTCTTGGCAGTCAATTTTTTTTCCTTCAATTTTTAAAGTATGTCATCCCATTGCCTTCTTGCCTGCATGGTTTCTGCCCAGTAGTCCAAGCTTATTCTTATTGGCTCTCTTTTGTAGGTGACTTTTCTTTTACCCCTTGCTGCTCTTATAATTGTCTCTTTATCTTTGGTTTTGGCAAGCTTGATTATAATATGTCTTAGTGACTTTCTTTTAACATCTACCTTATGTGGAGTTCGATGAGCATCTTGGATAGCTATCTTCTCATCTTTCACAATATCAGCGAAGTTTTCTGCCAAGAAATCCTCAACAATTTTCTCTGTATTTTCTGTTATCCCTCCCTGTTCTGGTACTCCAATCACTCGTAGGTTATTTCTCTTGATAGAGTCCCACATGATTCTTAAGGTTTCTTCATTTTTTTAAATTCTTTTATCTGATTTTTTTTCAAATATATTAGTGCCAAGTGATTTATCTTCGAGTTCAGAAATTCTAGCTTCTACTTGCTCAGTTCTGCTCCTTTGATTTTCTACTGAGTTATCTAATTCTATAATTTTATTGTTAATCTTCTGAATTTCTGATTGCTGTCTGTCTATGGATTTTTCCAGCTTATTCAACTTTTCATCATGTGCCTGAATAATCTTTCTGATGTCTTCAGTTGCTTTATCTATATGTTCCTTGGCTTTGTTCTGCGTATTGCCTCACATCCTTCCTGATGTCTTGAAGGGTTCTGTATATTAAACTTTTGTATTCTCCATCTGGTAATTCCAGGAATGCACTTTCATCTAAAAGATCCCTGGATTCTTTGTTTTGAGAGCATGTTGAGGTGATCATGGCCTGTTTATGTGACTTGATATTGACTGTTGTCTCCGAGCCATGTATTCGTAATTGTATTAGTTTATGCTTGCTTACTGTGTCATAGCTGCTTGCTTTGTTTTGTTTTGGTATACTCCTATGAGTTGCTTGAGTGAGCTAGCTTGATTATTTTCATCTTTGGAGCTCTGCTGTCCTGTCCCCAGCTGGTTAGAGCTTTTATCAGGTATATCAGTCTAGGAGTCCATTCAGTTTTCTTGTATGAATTCAGCTCAGGTTTCCAGGTAGCTGATATCAAGTGTGTGGTACAGGCTCTGTGCTACAGTCTTAGCGGGGCAGGGGTGATTGGTGTATATACCGGTATCTGATTGCAGCAGGGGGTCAGGCTCTGAACAAGGCAGGGGGCTGAGAACCAACGCCCAAGTGTCTCTGAGGAAAATGCGTCTCTGTTCCCTAGAGTGTGCTGGTGGGTAGCCTCTGCAGAGGGAACATGGGCACCCAAAGTTTTTGTTGTAAGGACTGGGAGGTACCAGTTATCCCTGGACCCCTGTTGCGGGTGGCTGGGCAACCCAAGTGGAGCCACCAGTCCTTAGGTCCCTGTTGTGGGTAGGTGATGACCTTGTTTAATAGGCAAAGCAATGTCAAACGTCAAACACCCATGTCTCCACCGCCCCACCGAAATAGTTGGAGTTTGCCAACAAGGGCTTATTCTCCTGAAATAGGCCCACACAGGTCCATGCAGAAGGGAAAGGTGCTCAAGGTCCACGGACGGTTTATGCCTGGACAGGAGCTGCTTCTGTCCTGAGCTTCCCCAGTTAATGGAGCTAGCAAATTATCTTTTCCCCCCAGTTGCAAATTTTTTCCTTCCCCAAGGCCGGGAGGACGGCTCTAGGTGCTCACCAGGGTCTATCTCAGGCCCAGGGATTCAGCCGCTAAAGCTGGCTTGGGGGTGGGGGGGGCGCAGTAAAATATACGCAAGTACTTCGATTTTGCCGAGAGCATGCTCTTCTCCTCAGGTTCTGGAGGTGTGAGTGGGCTGTGTGGCTGGCTGATTCTCCCTAAGGAAACTGCAGCCAAAGGCTAGCACCAGCCGGCCGCTGCCGCCACTGCTGCTGCTGCTCCGGGAATGGTGCCTGAAGGCTCCCAGCGATTCAGGTTTGGTAACTCCTCTCCACTTCTGAATGGTCTCTTCCTTCCCCTGCCCCTCAGTTCGTTGTCTAAGCTTGCCTTTGATGCTCAGGGCTCCCAGCTTGTCACAAATATACTCGTTTCACTTGTTTTTTCAGGTCTTTTCTGTAAAGAGGGATCGATGGAAATGTCTGTCTATTCTGCCATCTTGGCTCCGCCCCTCTGTGCTTAATCTTGAAGTTGCTGGCCTTCCTAACTGTTAGCTAAAAATCTCAGGGCAATAAGCAGAACTGGTCTTATTCACCTGTCCAGTGTGAAAATACATAATCCTATTCTGGCTTATTATAAAACTGTCCTCAGAAAGAGTTATCTAACTGGAGGATTCTACCAAACTTTCAGAGAAGAGTTAACAGTGGTACTACTTAAGGTATTTCAGAGACAGAAAAGAATGAATACTCCAGAACTCACTCTATGAAGCCAGCATAACCCTGATACCAAAGTCAGGTAAAGACACCACAAAAAAATAAAATTACAGACCAATATGCTTCATGAACATAGACCCAAAAATCCTCAACAAAATTCTAGCCAATAGAATTCAACAACATATCAAAAAAATAACTCATTATAACCAAGTGGGATTGATACCAGGTATGTAGGGATAGTTCAACATTAGAAAACCAATCAACGTAATCCATCACATAAATAAAACAAAAGATAAATACCACCATCTTATCAATCGATGCAGAAACAGCATTTGACAAAGTTCAACACCCATTCATGATGAAAATTCTCAGCAAAACAGGAATAGAAGGGAAATTCTTCGACATAATAAAGGGCATTTATGTAAAGCCAACAGCCAACATGATCCTAAACATAGAGAGTCTGAAAGCATTCCGCTTGAGATCGGGAACCAGACAAGGATGCCCTTTATCACCATTCTTATTCAACATTCTGCTGGAGGGCCTAGCCAGAACAATTAAGCTAGATAAAGAAATATGGGGCATCCAGATTGGTAAGGAAGAAGTAAAAGTATCTCTATTTGCAGATGATATGATCTTATACACAGAAAACCCCAAAGAATTCAAAAGAAAAGTACTGGAACTAACAGAAGAGTTCAGCAGAGTGTCAGGATGCAACAAAAATCAGTTGTATTACTCTATACCAACAAAGAGAACTTCGAAAAGGAAATCACCAAATCAATACCATTTACAGTAGCTCCCAAGAAGATAAGATACTTAGGAATAAACCCAAACAGAGACGTAAAAGATCTATACAAAGAAAACTACAAGTCACTACTGCAGAAACCAAAAGAGACCTACATAAGTGGAAAATGTGGAAATGTCAATTCTACCCAAAGCTATCTACAGATACAATGCAATTCCGATCCAAATTCCAATGACATTTTTTAATGAGATGGAGAAACAAATCACCAACTTCATATGGAAAGAGAAGAGGATCCAGATAAGTAAAGTATTTCTGAAAAAGAAGAATAAAGTGGGAGGCCTCACTCTACCTGATTTTAGAACGTATTATACTGCCATGGTAGTCAAAACAGCCTGGTACTGGTACAACAACAGATACACAGACCAATGGAACAGAATTGTGAATTCAGACATAAATCCATCCACATATGAACAGCTCATATTTGACAAAGGCCCAAAGTCTGTTAAGTGGGGAAAAGACAGTCTCTTTAGCAACTGGAGCTGGCATAACTGGATATCCATCTGCAAAAAAATGAAACAAGACCCATTCCTCACACCATGCACAAAAACGAACTCATAATGGATCAAAGACGTAAATATGAAATCTAAAACAACAAAGATCATGGAAAGAAAAACAAAGACAACACTAGGAGCCTTAATATATGGCATAAACAGAATACAAAACATAATTAACAATGCACAAATATCAGAAGAGAAAGTGGATAACTAAAACAAAACAAAACCCATTGTTATCAGTCGATTCCAACTCATAGTGACTGCCCCA
Source organism: Loxodonta africana (assembly GCF_030014295.1). Classification (NCBI taxonomy): domain Eukaryota; kingdom Metazoa; phylum Chordata; class Mammalia; order Proboscidea; family Elephantidae; genus Loxodonta; species Loxodonta africana. The sequence continues at coordinate 74,631,204 of NC_087358.1, forward strand.
CAGAGTTTCCAAGGAGCACGTGGCAGATTCGAACTGCTGACCTTTGGGGCTGGTAGCCATAGCTCTTAACCACTATGCCACCAGGGTTTCCTCTAGATAACTGGAAGCTCCTAAAAATCAAACAATTATGCTCATCACAAGAATTCACCAAAAGAGTAAAAACACAACCTACAGACTAGGAAAAAGTTTTTGGCTATGACATACCCAACAAGGGTCTAATCTCTAAAATCTACAAGATACTAAAACACTGTAACCGAACACAGGTTCTTGTCCTGTCCTATTAGTCAATCGAAATAAGACAGACATACACCACCAATTGCAAGGGAAACTGAAAGCGATAATTTATTGTTTGTGTAAACAAGGAGCAACGTGGGGCCTAGCAGTCAAAGGATCGAGAGCTCCCTGCTCCAGGGGAGCTGGGAACTTTTATTGCCTTGAGTCCCCAGGGAGCAGCGATTGGAGCCTGAAATGCGAAACCCCAAATCCTCCCATGTTCAAATTTGGAGATCTAGGTGCTGAGTCATGTTGCAAAAGAAGTCAACATTGTGGGACCTCTCACTTTGTAAAGGGGCTCAGGTGGCACAGTACGCCAGAGAATATTTTCCCCTCTGGTGATGCTCAGGTCTGGGATCAGGTAAGGACATGGCTCTTCAGGTCCTGCACATGCACCAAGATTCTACCTTGCACATGTGAAGAGATCTGGCGCCAAATTCAAACCTCGGCTACAGACCATGGCTTGCTGGGCTGTAAGTGGAAGGGGGATAATGGTGTGGAGTGGAGGGAGCCTTGGCAGAGGCTTCAACACCTCAACAACAAAAAGACAAACAACCCCATTAAAAAATGGGCAAAGGATAGGAACAGGCACTTCACCAAAGAAAACATTCAGGCAGCTAACAGATACATGAGGAAATGCTCACGACCATTAGCCATTAGAGAAATGCAAATGAAAACTACAATGAGATACCATCTCACCCAAACAAGGCTGAGGCTAATCCAAAAACCACAAAATAATAAATGTTGGAGAGGTTGTGGAGAGACTGAAACACTTATGCACTGTTGGTGGGAATGTCAAATGGTACATCTACTTTGGAAATCCATTTGGTGCTTCCTTAAAAAGTTAAATATAGAAGTACTATGCTATCCAGCAATCCCACTCCTTGGAATATATCCTACAGAAATAAGAGCCATTACATGAATAGATATATGAACACTTGTGTTCATTGCAGCACTGTTCATAACAGCAAAAAGATGGCAACAACCTAGGTGCCCATCAACAGACAAATGGATAAACAAATTATGGTATATACACACAGTGGAATACTATGCCACAATAAAGAACAATGATGAATCCATGAAACATCTCATAACATGGATGAATATGGAGGGCATTAAGCTGAGTGAAATTAGGCAGTCATAATAGGACAAATATAGTATGAGACCACTATTATTAGAACTCAAGAAAAGGTTTAAACACAGAAGAAAACATTCTTTGATGGTTACGATGGTAGGAAGGGAGGCAGAGAGGGAGAATTCACTTAACTAGATAGCAGTCAAGAATCATCCTAAGTGAAGGAAAGGACAACACACTATATAGGGGAGGTCAGCACAACTGGACTAAACCAAAAGCTAAGAAGTTTCCTGAACACAACCAAACACTTTGAGGGACAGAGTAGCTGGGGCTGGGGCCTGGGGATCATGGTTTCAGGGGACATCCAGGTCAATTGGCATAACAAAGTTTATCAAGAAAATGTTCTGCATCCCACTCTGGTGAGTGGCATCTGGAGTCTTAAAAGCTTGTGGGCAGCCATCTAAGATGCATCAATTGGTCCCAACCCATCTGAGCAAAGAATGAAGAACACCAAAGACAACAAGGAAAATATCAGCCCAAGAGACAAAAGGGCTACATAAACCAGAGACTCCATCAGCCACCAATGACCGCCCTGACAGGGAACACAAGAGTCTCTGACAGAGTGGGAGAAAAGTGGGGAGCAGAACTCAAGTTCATGTAAAAAGTCCAGCCTTAATGGTCTGACTGAGACTAGAGGAACCCCCAAAGCCACATCCCCCAGATGCTTTGTTAACCTGGATCTAAAACCATTCCCAAAGCCCACTCTTCAGACAAAGATTAGACTGGGTAAGACATAAAACACTGCTCGTGAAGAATGTGCTTCTTAGTTCAAACAGATATAGACCAAATGGGTGGCTCCTGTCTGGAGGCAAGATGAGAAGGCAGGAAGGGACAGGAACTGGTTGAACGAACACAAGAAACCTGAGGTGGAAAGGGGGAGTATGCTGTCATATTATAGCAACTGCAACTAAGGTCACATAACAATATATATACATACATTTTTGTATCAGAAATTAACTTGAGCTGTAAACTTTCACCTGAAGCCCAATTAAAAAAGAGAGAGAGAAAGAAGAGTTATCTGAACAAAAGAGTCTTAAGATATCCACACTTTATTTGATGTAAAACAGAACCATTTAACCCTGTTAACTGGTTAACTTGAAGTCACTGTCTTATTTACATTAATACTACCTTTGCTTGCTCCCTTGTAATCTGATTCAGTCCCAAGGTTTAAAAAAAAAAAAGTTTTTTTTTTTTTTATACTACTTATTCTTTTTCTTTATACTACTTATTTAGAGCTTAGCTGCTAACCAAAAGGTCAGCAGTTCGAATCCACGAGCTGCTCTTTGGAAACTCTATAGGGCAGTTCTACTCTGTCCTACAGGGTCCCTAAGAGTCAGAATTAACTCGACTATACCTATACACAAGGAGCCCTAGTGGCCCAATGGTTAAAGCACTCAGTTGCTAACCAAAAGGTAAGCAGTTCAAACCCACAAGCCGCTCCACGGGGCAAAGATGTGGCAGTCTGCTTCTGTAAAGGTTTACAGCCTTGGAAACTGTATGTCGCAGTTCTACTCTATCCTACAGGGTTGCTATGAGTCAGAATCGATTTGATGGCCATGGGTTTGGTTTGGGTTTTTACACCCATACACTGATAATTCCCAAGTTTGTATCTCCAGCCTCAACCTCTCCCTGAACTTCACATCCATAACTTTTTGGTATCTCTGTTTGAATGTTTTATTGGTATCTTAAGCTTAACGTGGTCAAAACAGAACTCTAGATTCTCCCACTCTTCCCTCTGTGTTGCCCATCTCAATATATGGTATCACTATCCACTAAATTATTCAAAACAAAAACCTTAAGAAAAAGATATGGGACTTAATTGTGAATGGAGAAAATGTTTATTCTAAACTAAAGCAACTTATTAAAGTTAGATATAAAAAAAAATTTTTTATTTGGAAATAAAGTCAAACTTAAATGGAGTTGCGAAAATAAAAATAGTCCAAAAAATATCCATATATGTTTTACCCAGATTCATCCATGGTTAACATTCTACCCTATTTGCATTACTATTCTCCCTGAGTGTATGTGTGGTGTACATACAATTTTTTTTCCTGAACCATTTGAGGATAAGTTACATACATTATGGCCTTTTTATCCCTAAATACTTCAGTGTTTACTTTCTAAAAATAGGAATATTCTCTTACATAACCTCAGCACAATTATCAAATTCATAAATTTACTTCAGTATACTACTTTGACCTACTGTCCATACTCTAGTTGTCAACTGACCTAATACTGTCGTTTATAACATCTCCCCTCCAGTACAGGGTCCAGTATAGGACCATGTATTACATTTAGTTGTCATGTCTCTTTAGCTTTCCTTAATACGGAACATTTTAGGATCATCTTTAGCACCTTTCTTTCATTTACAGCCCATACCTAATCCATTACCAAGTCCTGTCGGTTTTATCTCCTAAATATAAACCAAATCTGGCCACTTTCCACCATGAGAAAGGGTGTGAAGAGGTATTCATAAAGACAAAATATATCAATAAATAAAGTATCTAACATAAAGAAACTCAAATTAAAACAATGAGACTTTCCTTCTAACCCTGGAGAGTATCAATGATGTTGGAAGAAAATTTGAAGAACTAGTGCACTGTGTGTACTGCCACTAATTAATGAAACAATAACTACCACTTTTTAGTCACTCACTATATAGCAGGTGTGATAGTTAAGGTTGTGTGTCAACTTGCCTGGGCCATGATTCTCAGTGGTATGGCAGTTATGATGTAGCTTGGCAATTACATAACGATATAATCACCTCTATGATAAGATCTGGTATAATGTAAGTATATCCATAATGAGATCTATTATGAGAAGCCAATCAGTTGAAAGGGAGATTCCCTGGGGATGTGGCCTGCATCCACTACATATGGTCTTTCTGGCAAAGCTCACTGGCTTTTGCTCTGCTCTGGATCCTGCATTCAGCTCATCATCATCTGACCTCTGGTTCTTGGGACTTGAGCCAGCAGCCCGCTGTCTTACCTGCCAACCTTGGATTCATCAGCCTTTGTAGCTACCTGAGTCAGAAGCCTCCAGCCTGACACCTGACCCATGAACTTGGGACTTTCCAGCCTCTACAACCGCATGAGCCATACCCTTGATATAAATCTCTCTCTCTCTACATATATATATGCTTCACTGGTGTTGCTTCTCTAGAGAACCCAGCCTAAGACATTTGGTACTGAGGGTGGTTTTAGAGAAATAAAATTGTAAGGATGCATTTTCTAAATTGGCTCTCATACGAATAAACTCAGACTGATCCAACTTTATGTTCCTTGAACCATTATCCCACACCCTTAATAGCCATTCCCACACATACTCCCCAGGTTTCTGTTTGTACATGTTAGAAAAGTCTAGCCATTCTTTTGGAGTGTAGCATACCTCCTCCTGGGTCGTATTTTGTACTTTACCCTTTGGGCCTAGCTAGGACTTGAGTCTAAGTTATAGATTTCAAAGCAAAAGTAAGTGGTGCAGATGTGTTTTGAGAACATTCATCTGCCTCAGCTGATGCCCCCAAGTCTCGTTAGTCTTAAAGATGTTGATGACTCTGCTTCCAGTAGCAAAGAGGGCAATGCAAATCCATGGTGTGAAGTGACAATAGAAATACACAAAATATCACCACCAATAGATCCACTATTGGTGAAAGGAGATTTGTCAGGAAGAGAAGTATATGGAAGCTGGTTGGTTGATCCAACTTTCACTAGACAAAGTGATGAAAGAAAGATGAGCTCAGGGCTTCAGAGTCAAAACTCAAGCACCACATAAATAACCTCAAAGTTTTCACTTGTACCCTGAAAGAAAGCTTTATTTTTTGCAGTAACAGAGCTGATATTGTGGAAAACCAAACCCAGAATGGCTAAATTACAATTTCAATTGAATTCCCAACCTTGAATGTTGTCTGAACTTAAAGTGAGGGCACTGATTGGGAAGAAATGGGATTCTGAAACTTGGGATGGAGACATATGGGCAGATAACCAGGAAGCTGGGGACATGGGGCCCTAAATTCCATTGAATCACTCTGCCAACAAAACCATTAGCCCCTCTACCCCCACCTGATGAGTTTAACCCAGCTGTGTCTGAACAGCCTTTGTCTAACACACTGCCAGGTGCAGTGTCTGAGTCATTGCCTGGGGGCATCAGCTGAGGCAGATGCCTTACAAGACACGGATGAATGTTCTCAAAATGCATCCCCACCACTAACTTTTGCTTCGAGATCTGTAACTTAGACTCAAGTCCTAGCTAGACCCAAAGGGTGAAATACAAAGAATGACCCAGGAGGAGGTACGCTACACTCCAAAAAGAACTGCTAGACTTTTCTAGCATGTACAAACAGAAACCTGGGGAGTATGTGTGGGAATGGCTATTAAGGGTGTGGGATAATGGTTCAAGGAACATAAAGTTGGATCAGTCTGAGTTTATTCATATGGGCCCACTAAGCACAGCTTCAGCATTCAATGTTTCAACTCGACAGATTAGGAAAGAACCTAATAGTTTATTTGGTTGGGTTGCTGAAGCATGGCTTACACGGTGGCCTACACTAGATCAAGCTGAAGTACCAGACCTGCCTTGGCATACTGTAGAAGAAGGAATCTAACGGCTTAGGAAAATCGGCATATTAGAGTATGTTTATCAGGTTAGTCCCACAGACCCACCCATGGAGTACCCAGAGGACACGACTTTTACCACAATGATAAAGAACAAATCTGTGAAGGGAGCCCCAGCATCCTTGAAGACTGTTGTGATTGCTATTTTATGTCGTATTTGACAGTGGGAACTGCCCTCACTGAATTAAGATGCTAACTACAATGGAGCTAACTGGACCCCATGGTGGTAGGGGATAAGTAGCAGCACTCAACTGACAAAGACAAGGTGGGTGTGGTTACCGTAATGGACAGCAGAGTCAAACCAGTAATCAGAAAAGTCTGACCTGTATGGACTTACAGAGTCAGCTACTTAGTCATGGTGTCCCTAGGATGAAATAGCTGGAAAATCTACTAAATATTTACTTAATCTGTACAACTGGAAGAATTAAAGGTCAAGTGAACAGCAGTTTAATTCAAATCGCCAGAATAAAGAGTCACAGCCCCTTAATCAATTCTCACACTTGAGCAAGTTTACAGATCCAAAATCCATTGAATAAAGGGGAGGTAGGGTTCCCCTGGAAACCCTGGTGGTGTAGTGGTTAAGAGCTACAGCTGCTAACCAAAAGGTTGGTAGTTCAAATCCACCAGGTGCTCCTTGGAAACTCTATGGGGCAGTTCTACTCTGTCCTATAGAGTCGCTATGAGTTGGAATTGACTCGATGGCAATGGGTTTGGTTTTTGGTTGGGGGTTCCCCTGAGGAAGGATCCCACTATACTGCCAAGAACTTACACTGTTAATCTTTCTCCCAGCCTTCCCCAAAGAGATCTACAGCCTTTTACTAGAGTGGCTGTTCACTGGAGCAAAGGATATAATCAGAATTTGGGGGGGATTACTGGATACTGGCTCTGAACTGACAATAATTCCAGAAGACTGAAAACTTCACTATGGCACACCAGTCAGAGTAGGGGCGTATGGAGGTCAGGTTATTAACGGATTCTTAGCTTAGGTCCATCTCACAGTGGGTCCAGTGGGTCCCCAAACCTATCCTAAAGTTACTGCCTCAGTTCCAGAATGCAGAATTGGAACAGAAATGCTCAGCAACTGGCAGAACCCCTACAGTGGATCACTGACAAATGGAGTAAGGGTTATTATCATAGGAAAAGCCAAGTGGAAGCCATTAGAACTACCCCTACCTAGGAATATAGTAAACCAAAAGCAATACCACATTCCTGGAGGCACTGCAGTGATTACTGCCACCATCAATTACTTGAAGAATGCAGGGGTGGTGATTCCTGCCACATCCCCATTCAACTTGCATATTTGGCCTGTGCAAAAAAACAGATGAATCCTGGAGAAGGACAGCATATTATCAAAAACTTAACTAGGTGGTGACTTCAATTCCAGCTGCTGTAGCAGGTGTGGTTTCACTGCCTGAACAAATTAATAAATCTCCTGGTACCTGGCATTCAGTTATTGATCTGGCTAATGTTTTTTCTCCATAACTGTTTCAAAAGACCACAAGGAGCAGTTTCCCTTCAGCTGGCAAGGCCAGCAATACACCTTTACTGTCCTATCTCAGAGGTATATCAACTCTCCAGCCCTATGTCATAATTTAGTCCATAGGGACCTTTATCACCTTCCCATTCCACAAGATATCGCACTGGTTCATTACATTGATGACATTATGCTGACTGGACATAGTAAGGAAGAAGTGTCAATGGCTTTGGACTTACTGGTAAAACATCTGCCTGCTAAAAAAAAAAAAAAAGAGGGTAGGAAATTAATCTCACAAAAATTCAGGCGCCTTCTGCCTCAGGGAAATTTCTAGGGGTCCAGTGGTGTCCGGCATGTCAAGATATTCCTTCTCAAGTGAAGGGTAAGTTATTGCACTTGGCTTCTCCCACAAATAAAAAGGAGGCAACAATTCCTGGTGGGCCTGGATTTTGGAGGCAACATATCCCTCATCTGGGTGTGCCACTCTGGCCTATTTATCAAGTGACTTGAAAAGTTGCTAGTTTTGAGTAAGGCCCAGAACAAGAGAAGGCTCTGCAACAGGTTTAGGCTGCTGTGCAAGCCACTCTGCCACTTGGGCCATATGATGTGGCTGATCCAATGGTGCTTGAAATGGCAGCGGCAGACAGATGCTGTTTGGAGTCTTTGGCAGACTCCTAAATGTGAATCAACAGCACAGATCCTTAGGATGTGGGAGCAAGCAAAGCCCTGCCCTCCTCTGCAGATAACTATTCTCCTTTTGAGGAACAGCTTTTGGCTTGTTACTGAGCCTTAGTAGAGACTGAACGCTTAACCATGGGCCACCAAGTCACTATGTGACCTAAGATGCCCATCATGAACTGTGTGTTGTCTGACCTACAGATTCATAAAGTCAGATGTGCACAGCAGCACTCTACCATTAAATGGAAGTGATATATATGAGATCAGGTCCCAGTAGGCCCTGAAGGGACAAGCAAGTTGCATGAGGAAATGGCCCAAATGCCCACGGTCTCCACTCCTGTCACATTACCTTCCATCTCCCAGTCTGCACCTATGGCCTCATGGGGACTTCCTTATGATCAGCTGATTAAGAGAAAACCCATGCCTGGTTTACAGATGTTTCTGCGCGATATGCAGGCACCACTTCAAAGTGGAAAGCAGCGGCACTACAGCCCCTTTCTGTGACCTCCCTGAAGAACAGTGGTGAAGGGGAATCCTCTCAATGGGCAGAACCTTGAGTAGTGCACCTGGTTATTCAGTTTGTTCGGAAGCAGAAATGGCCAGATATTTGATTGTATAGTGATTCATGGGCTGTGGTCAATGGCTTGGCAGGATGATTAGGGACTTGGAAGGAACGCGATTAGAAAATTGAAGATGAGGAGGTATGTAGATAGACCTCTCCGAATGGACCAAAGAAGTGAAGATATTTGTGTCTCCTCTGAATGCTTACCAAAGGGTGGCCTTGGCAGAGGAGGATTTTAACAATCAAGTGGATAGGATAATGTGTTCTGTGGAAACCAGTCATCCTCCTTCCCTAGCCACTCCCATCATTGCCTAGGAAAGTGTAAAACACACCAAAATTTTTAATAGGTAGTACCAAAAAAGAACGTAAAATCTCAATAATTTTATGAATATGAATTACATGTAAGGTTAAATAAAATGTTATTCAAATTTGTTTCATCTTAATTTTTTTTAATGAGGCTAGTATAAAATTTTAAATTACATACGTTACTGGCAATGAATTTTTATTGAAGAGCTCTGATATAATATTACAGAACTTAAATGAAATAAACCTGACTTCACTTGGATATTACATGATTTTCCTGTTTATGAGAGAAAATGTTTTTATGATTCATATTCCTCAAGTCTTCTTTGCTCTAAATAACACAGGAAAAATCTATAAGTTAACATTCCTTAAGAGTAACATCAGATAAAAATTGTTAACTAAATAGTTCACTTAGAAAAATGTTCTATTTGGAAGACTGCGTCTTCTACGGAACAGAAAAGTTCCCAATTCAATACAGCGTTTAAGAAAGAATCCCATTAATAAGAGATTGTTCACATAAAAGGTCCCCCTTTTTTTTTTTTTAATAACCACTTCACACAAGACTCACATACCCGATCATGAAAAATCTGGAGAACATTATTTTCAACATAACGGTTTCTAAACGCTAGGCTTTAAGACAGTAAAGGGTGCGGACGAGACACCAGGCCCCAAGTTCTGCCTCATTCGGCAGAAGTGGGTGGGGTAAGTCACTTCAATTTCTTTTTTCCCACAGGTAAGACAAAGAAATAACATTAGTCCTCAGGACCCTGGCATCCCTGCGTTTCCATAACCTTGTCTGAGGTCAAGCTGTTAAACTGGAAAGATCAAACTCCAGCCGCACAGAAACGAGCTCGGAGCGCGGATCTGAGCGGCGGCGCAGGCGCAGTCCGCCGTCGGGCCCTCCCCCGCGGCCACCCCGGCTCGCTCGCCGCCGCCAGCCTCGCTGCCGAGCCGGGCGGGGGCGGGGGGGGGTGCGGCGGCAGTAACGGCCGCAGTGGGTGCTACTGCGTTACTACCCGTATCACGGGGGACGAGAGTGAGGTCAGCAGAGGCGCAGCGACCTGTCCAGGCGAGGTGCGCGCAGCTGACTTGTGCACCCCGCTTGCTGGCTGGCCCGCCCTGAGCTGGTCTGCGGACCCAGCTAATTTTGTCAGGGTTCTGGTAAACAAAGGTTTACAGCCACCAAGGGAAAGTGAATCAAGAAAAAGACAACTTTAAAAAGGTAGGGGAGCTTCCCCCGCCCTTCCCGGTTCCCTCAGGCAAACCATCCGCCTCCCGGCTTGCGTCGCTCCGCCCCAGCGACTCCCCTCGCTCGGCGTTCCCTCACCGGTGATCGAGGTCCTCTGACTCGGGGGTAGCTGCAGGTGCCGGAGCACAGTCAGGCTGCTCAGCGCAGTCTAGGGTGAGGGGTTCCCGTCTCGGGTTTGACTGCCTCAGGTTCCCACAGACCAGCAGCCCGCGCGCTCAACACGCCGCCAGAGACTCTGCCCTGCGATGGCGCGGCTGGCGCCCCCGCCCATTGGCCCCCAGCTGGAATTGAAAGGACCAATGGGCGCAGAGGGGCGGAGCCCGCGCTGCCGTTTCCGCGGCGGGTGGCGAGTCTTGGGTCTTCCCGGTTCGGTTAGGGCGGCTCCAGGCTGTGATTCTCTAGGTTTTCAAAACTAAACAGCGGCTTTCGCCCAGCCCGTAGGCTTGGAAGGAGTCGCGCTGCTGTATTCATCCGTTCATTCACTCAACAGTTAAGTCCTGGATAGACAAAGAGTTGTTTTCCTGAGCTTCTTCTCAAACATTTGCGCGTTCACCAAGAAGGAGGATATAAGCACCAAACTACCGTGCCAAGAGCAAATGTATTTTCCTTTCGCAAGTATTATTTCATTTGCGCATCATAGCTCTGAAATGGGACGTTATCATCTCCTGTTTCACAGATGAAGCAACAGGCTCAGAAGTTACTTGTCAAAGTTTGTGCAGCTTGCAAACCCAGTGCCGTCGAGGTGATTCCGACTCATAGCGACCCTATAGGAAAGAGTAGAACTGCCCCATAGAGTTTCCAAGGAGTGCCTGGTGGATTTGAACTGCTGACCCTTTGGTTAGCAGTGGTAGCACTTAACCACTACGCCACCAGAGTTTCCGCAGCTTGCAAAGGGGAGCTGAAATTAAAGCCCACACTCCATACCTTTGTACTACGCAATTATCCGGTGCGAAGAAGCGGGGAGAGGAGGATTAAGAGGTAAAAGGATAGACCCCTGTCCCTAAGTTTATAATCTTTCTGTGAAGCTAAGATACCATTTGTTATTTCTTGTAGACATTATGTGCTTGGGTGTGTTAAATGTGCTGCCATAATCTTATCTCCTCATCTAGAAATATCTCTGTCATAAAACCCACACAAACACCAATCCACAAGGCAAATTAGATAATTCAGAGCTAGAATGTTTGGGGGTGGGAGTGAGAAACGGTCGGGGACAGCTCTGGGCTGCTTTTCTGGTTTTAAAGCACTGGGTTCACAGCAGTAAGCCTGGGCTGGACTCTGTTTCATTTAGCTTTTAAGTGAGGGCGGTGGAGGTGGGAGGATGTGACTTCCACCTCCCTCTGCCCAGGTCTGAGAACCTCTAGAGCTGGCGCTAAACTGGTCAGTTTTCTCCACATTTTGTTGCATTTTTCTTCAGACATCTTATGATAACCAACCTGTTGCAGTAGATCAATTGTGACTTATGGCGACCCCACGTGTTAAAGAGTAGAACTCCACTCCGTGGGGTTTTCATGTCTGCAACCTTCCAGAAGCCGATCACCAGGCCTATCTTCCCAGGTGCATCTGGGTGGGCTGGAAGCCAATCTTTAGGTTAGTAGCTCAGCGCTTAACCGTTTGTGCCACCCAGGGACTTTCATCTTATGGTAGTACTTGTTGTGGGCCTTCGATTCTAACTCATAGCGACCCTATAGGACAGAGTAGAACTTAGAACTGCCCCATAGGCTTTCGGAGGAGTAGCTGGTGGATTCGAATGGTTACCTTTTTGGTTAGCAGCCTGAGCTCTTAACCTCTATGCCACCAGGGCTCCCATGGTATGTTAGCAGATTGCTAATAAGAAAGTTGTTTGGGGGGTTTCTATAGTCTGTTTCTTTTTAAATGTCCCACTTTTAGTGTAACTGTCTATACTTAAGGCCAATTTTGTGAAAAGCTACAAACAGAGCCCATCACCAGCCTTAAGATATCACTTCTATTTACGTACTACAGTTAATCTTGTTGATTATTTAGTAAAACTTCATTAGATTCATTAACTTCATTAACCAGGGATTCCCACTAAGTGACTGAGAACAGCTTAATAAAAGAGTTAAAATGTAACTCAAGAGTTATGACCAAGATGGCAGAGTAAGAAGCTTCACAAAAGCAAACAAACAAAAAAAGCAGAAATTGTGAGCACTCATTCTTGTCAGAACTCTGATAAACAGAGGTTCACACCAACCAATTAAATGCTCAAAAAAAAGGCAACTTCGAGAAGGTAGGAAAGCTTTGTGGCTCTTAGTTACTGACCTGTGCCCCACCCCTCCCCTGGCTCTGCAGCGTACTCGAAGCAGCCTGCATTTTCTGCTTGGGACACTCACTGGCCCTTGATTCCGGAGGGAGAAGAGTAGACCTTATTTACAAATTATTATGTTTCTCTGTTCTAGCCTGTGAAGTGGCTACCTAAAGGACTGATGCAAAGTGCTCTTCCTATCTCTTCCATCTTGGAAGTCAGAGAGGGTGTGAAAAAACAGCAGAGGCAGGCAAAGCATAAAACGCTGTAAGCAAATGAAAAGCCTGTAGCCTCCTGGGGCAAAACAGTGTGATTGAGACATAAAATAGAAGGTCAAGGATGAAAAACCTTTGAGTTTTTTGGATATGAAAAAGTGCCTTGTACAGGTAGGAATTTAGAAAGCCACATGCATGCCCAAAGCAAGATAAACATCCTCAGAAAAGACCTGAGCAAAAGCTAAGCTTTCACTGGGGCTGATCTCTATGCACGGTGTTTTCCTGGCTAAGTGTTAAGGAGTGACCCAGCGCAGAGCCAATCTTGCAAGACTTGCAAAAAAAAAAAATATTTTTTTTGTATCTTTAAAACTCCTAGCATTCAAGGAAATTGCTGTCAGAAAGAGCTAAAAGGGGGGTAGTCCCCTACCCTGAGGTTATAATCTTCATGTGAAGCTAAAATAGCATTTGTTATTTGTTGTAGACATTTTGTTCATCTTTAGCTGAACATGAGCTAAAGGAACAGAGACTTCACTGGACATAGATGCCAAGGAATCCATTTTCTGCAAAATGGAAAAGTCATAAATATATTACTACAGCTTCAACAATAAAAAACAAACAAACTCTGAGAAAGGGAGAAAATCTTATTACAGAGTTATTACATTATATTATTCAAAGATCCATTTTCAACAAAAAAAATCACAAGGCATATGGAGAAACAGAAAAAGATGATCCAGTCAAAGGAACAAAATAAAGCAACAGAAACTATCCCTGAGAAGTCCCTGACATTGGACTATAAATATAAAGACTTTAAAACAACAGTATTAAATATGCTGAAAGAGCTAAAGGAAAACACAGATGAAGAACTAAAGAAAATCAGAAAAAAAAAGTGTGAACAAAATGAAAATATCAATACAGATAAAAAATATAAAGGAACCAAACAAATTCTGGCCCTAAAAAGTTCAATAACTAAAATGAAAAATACACTAGAGGAATAAAAGACATTCGAATTGGAATAGACATAAAACCATATTTGCAGACAACATACTATGAATAAAAAATCTCATAGACTCCACAAGAAAGCTACTAGAGCTGATAAATGAATTCAGCAAAATTGCAGGGTCCAAAATCAACACATAAAAATCAGTTCTGTTTCTATACAATAACAATGAACAATCTGAAAAGGAAATTAAGAAAAAAAATCCATTTATAATAGCATCCAAAAGAATAAGTTACCTAGAAATAACCAGGAAGGTGAAAGACTTATACACTGTAAGTGTAAACATTACTGAGACAAATTAAACACCTAACTAATCGGCAAGACATCCTGTCTTCACAGATTGGAAGACATAATAGTGTTAAGATGTCAATATTAACTCAAAGCATTCTACACATTCAATGTAATCCCTATAAAAGTTCTAATGGCCTTTTTTGTAGAAATGGAAAAGTCAATTCTCAAATACATATGGAATGAAAAACGGCCCTGAATAGTCAAAAAATCTTAAAAAATAATAAGTTTCCTCTCTATCTACACTCCCTTGGTGATCTCATGCCTTTTAAGGAAAAAAGTATTAGATTTACTTTTTATTTTTCTGGGATAAATCATTTAGGGATACTTACAGATAAGCTCATGAGTGGTGTCTTAGTCTGGGTTCTCTAGAGGTGTAAAACCAGTGAAGTGCATGTATAAATATATATACAGAGAGATCTATTTCAAGGAAATGGCTCACGCGATTGTGGAGGCTGGCAAGTCCCAAGTCTGTGGGTCAGGCAACAGGCTGGAGGCTTCTCCTGACTCAGGTGATTGTGGGGGCTGATGAACCCAAAGTCTGCAGGTCAAATGGCATGTTGCTGGCTCACAGGGTTGTGGGAGCTGGCAAATCCAAAATCTGCAGGTCAGGCAGGAGGCTGCTGGCTCACGTCCCAAGAATTGGAGGTGAGAGGATGATGAGATGAATCCAGAATTGAGAGAGAAAGAGAGAGATTTGCTAGAACATCCATATATATTGCATGCAGGCTGCACCCCCAAGGAAACTCCCCTTTCAATAATTGGTTGCTCACATCAGATCACAAAATGGAGGATGATTACACAATATCTTGCAAACCACTGAGAATCATGGCCTAGCCAAGTTGACACATAACCATCACAAATGGTAAACTGAATCATTGTATGTTTCAAAATGTCCTTATTTTGCCCTAAAAGTTGAATGATAGATTGGACATAGAATTGTAGGCTTACAAACCATTTTCTTACAGAGTTTTGAAGATGTTAGGTGCTGTAACTGATCCGGCTCCTAAACGTCTTACACTTGTACCGACAGATGAGGAACTAGTCCTGCTGCTACTACCTGCTGCTAAGGTCTATGGACTGTACCATGCTCTTCGATGTTAAAGATCTCTTTATAAGAGTGTGTTCCTTAAAAAAGAGAACCTACAGACTTGGAAAAAATCTTTGGGAGTGACATATCTGATAAAGGTCTGATTTTTAAAATATGTAGAAAACTTCAGCAACTCAACAACTCGACCCAATCAAAAAATGGGCAAAGAATATGGACACTTCACCAAAGAGGATCTTCAGGCAGCCAACAAATACATGAAAAGATGCTCACGATCATTAGACATCAGAGAGATGCAAATCAAAACTACAATGAGATACCATGTCACCCCTGCAAAAGTGGCAATGATTAAATACATAAATAAAAAGAAAAAAAACAAGAAATGCTGGTGAGGTTGTGGGGGATTGGAACTCTTATAAATTGCTGATGGGATTGTAAAATGGTACAACACTATGGAAAACAGTATGGCAATTCCTCAAAAGCTAGAAATAGAAATACTTTATGATCCAACGATCGCAATTCTACGTATATATCCTGGAAATATAAGAGCAGTGACACGAATAGACATATGTACACCTATGTTCATTGCAGCATTATTCACAATAGCAAAAAAATGGAAACAACCTAAGTGCCCATCAACAGATGGATAGATAAACAAATTGTGGTATACATATACAATGGAATACTACACAACTATAAAAGATAATGAGGAGTCTACAAAACATCTTATAATATGGATAAATCTGGATGACATTTTGGTAAGTGAAATACGTGAATCACAAAAAGACAAATATTGTATGGTTCCACTATAATAAAAGTCAAGAATAGATATATACACAGAAAGCAAAATTCTTTGATGATTACTAGGGATGGGAGGGAGAGGGAGGCGGAATTGCTTTCTAGATAGTAGGCACTTGTTATTTTTAATGATGGGAAAGGCAATCCTGAATATGAGTGAAGTCAGCAGAATTAGACCAAGGTAAATGCAGACACTAAGAAGTAAACAAGAAAAAAAGACAATTTTGGTAAGTGCTGTAGCATATACAATTTTGAGACAACAGTAAAAACAACCAAAAAATGTGTGTGGTTACATAGGTAGATATGGATGTTTGTATGTGTGTATATGCAAGTAAACGTGCATGTATAGGTGTAGCTGTAGGCCTGTGTGTATACATGTTTGTGTGCACTGCAAATATATTCATATATATAACTAGGAAGAATGACCTGGCAGTCTACCTCTGAAGTAACTGGCCAGTGAAAACCTTATGAATAGCAGTGGAACATTCTCTGAAATAGTGCTGGAATATGAGCCCCTCACGTTGGAAGAGCTGGGGAAGAGCTGCCTCCTCAAATCAGAGTTGACCTTAATGATAAAGTTAGAGTCAAGCTTTCAGGTCCTTCATTTACTGATGTGGCACAACTCAAAATGAGAAGAAACAGCTGCAAACATCCATTAATAATAGGAACACAGAATAAACAAAGGATGAATCCAGGAAAACTAGAAGTCATCAAAAATGAAATGGAACACATAAACATCAATATCCTAGGCATTAGTGAGCTGAAATGGACTGGCACTGGCCATCTTGAATCAGACAATCATGTGCTCTACTATGCCGAGAATGACAAATTGAAGAGGAATGGCATCACATTCATCGTCAAAAAGAACATTTCAAGATCTACCCTGAAATACAATGCTGTCAGTGGTAGGATAATATCCATGTGCCTGCAGGGAAGGCCAATTAATACGATTATTATTCAAATTTATGAACCAACCACTAATGCCAAAGATGAGAAAACTGAAGATTTTAATTGACTTTTGCAGTCTGAAATTGATCAAACATGCAATCAAGATGCATTGATAATGACTTGTGTTTGGAAAGTGAAAGTTGGAAATGAAGAAGAAGGATTGGTAGTTGGAAAATATGGCCTTGGTGATAGAAACGACTCTAGAGGTTGCATGATAGAATTTTGCAAGACCAACAACTTCTTCATTACAAATACCTTTTTTCAAGAACATAAAAACCTGTTCCTGTCAAGTCGATTCTGACTCATAGCGACCCTATAGCACAGAGTAGAACTGCCCCATAGAGTTTCCAAGGAGCACCTGGTGGATTCAAACTTTCAAGCACATAGAGAGTGACTACACATGTGGACCTCACCAGATGGAAAACACAGGAATCAAATCGACTACATCTGTGGAAAGAGATGATGGAAAAGCTAAACATCATCAGTCAGGGACTGACTGCAGAACAGACTATCAGTTGCTCATATGCAAGTTCAAGTTGAAGCTGGAGGAAATTAAAACAGGTCCACGAGAGCCAAAATTCAGCCTTCAGTATATCCCACCTAAATTTGGAGACCAACTCAAGAATAAATTTGATGCATTGAACACTAATGACCGAAGACCAGGTGAGTTGTGGGAAGACACCAAGGATATCATATATGAAGAAAGAAAAAGGTCATTAAAAAACAGGAAAGAAAGAAAATATCAAAATGGATGTCAGAAGAGACTCTGAAGTTTGCTCTTAGAGTAGCTAAAGCAAATGGAAGAAATTCTGCTAAGCAGAAGATTTCAAAGGGCAACCTGAGAAGACAAAGTAAAATATTATAATGAAATGTGCAAAGACCTCGAGTTAGAAAACCAAAAGGGAGAACATGGTTGACATTTCTTAAGCTGAAAGAACTGAAGAACAAATTCAAGTCTCAAGTTGCAGTACTGAAGGATTCTATGGCCAACATACTGAATGATGCAAGAAGCATCAAAAGAAGATGGAAGGAATACACAGAGTCACTGTACCAAAAATAGTTGGTCAACATTCAAGCATTTCAGGAGGTAGCATATGATCTAGAACTGATTGTGTTGAAGGAAGAAGTCCAAGCTGCATTGAAGGCATTTGGGAAAAACCAGGCTTCATGAATTGATGGAATATCAATTGAAATGTTTCAACAAATGGATGCAGCGCTGGAGGTGCTCACTCATCTATGCCAAGAAATTTGAAAGACATCTACCTGTGCAACTGACTGGAAGAGATCCATATTTGTGTCCATTCTACAGAAAGTTGGTCCAACACAGTGCAGAATTTATTGAACAATATTATCACATACAAGTAAAATTTTGATGAAGATCATTCCACACTGGTTACAGTAGTACATCAACAGGGAACTGCCAGAAATTCAAGCCAGTTTCAGGACAGGATGTGAAATGAACGATATCATTGCTGCTGTTAGGTGGATCTCAGCTGAAAGTGGAGAATGCCAGAAAGATGTTTACTTGTGTTTTATTGACTATGCAAAGGTATTCAACTGTGTGGATCATAACAAATTAGGAATAACACTGTGAATAATGGGAACTCCAGAATACTTAATTGTGCTCATGAGGAACCTGTACATAGACCAAGAGGCAGCCGTTTGAACAGAACCATGGAAAACTGCATGGTTTAAAGTCAGGAAAGGTGTATGTTAGGGTTATATCTTTTCACCACACTTATTCAATCTGTATGCTGAGCAAATAATCCAAGAGGGTGGACTATATGAAGAAGCATGCAGCATCAGGATTGGTGGAAGACTCATTAATAACCTGAAGTATGCAGATAACACAACCTTGCTTGCGGAAAGTGAAGAGGACTTGAAACACTTACTGATGAAGATAAAAGACTACAGCCTTCAGTATTGATTGTACCTCAACAAAGGAAAAGAGTCCTCAAAACTGGACCAATACGCAACATCATGATAAATGGAGAAAAGATTGAAGTTGTCAAGGATTTCATTTAACTTGAATCCACAATCAATGCCCGTGGAAACATCAGCCAAGAAATCAAATGAGGGAGGCAGGGTCAAGATGGCGGAGTAGTCAGACACTTAGGGTGATCCCTCTTACAACAAAAACCTGAAAAACAAGTGAAATGATTATACTTATGACAAGCTAGGAGCCCTGAACATCAAAGGCAAAGTTAGAAAATGGACTGTGCAGCAAGGGGAGGGAGAGACAGTTCAAAAGCGGAGAGGAGTTGCAGGACCTGAATCGCTGGGAACCCTCAGGCACCATTCCTGGGAGCGAATGCTCCGGGCTGGTGGTAGCGTTTGGCTGCAGTTTCCTCAGGGAGAAACAGCCAGCCGTACAGCCTACTCACACCTCTAGAACTAGAGAATAACAGTGCTCTCGGCAAAAGCTAAGTACTTGCATATATTTTACTGCACCCCCAGCTCCCAAGTGGGCTTCAGTGACTGTTGATTTCACTGGGACTGAGATAGGTTCTGCTGAGCACTCTGAGCCATTCTCCTGGCCTTGGAGAAGGAATAAGTTCACAAATGGGGGAATAGATAATCTGCCTGATCCACTAACCTGGGGAACTCAGGACAAAAGTGGCTCCTGTCCAGGCATAAACGGTCTGTGGACTTTGAATACCTTTCCCCGTGCATGGACCTGTGTGGGCCTATTTCAGGAGAATAAGCCCTTGTTGGCAGACTGCAGCTGTTTCAGGTGTGCGGTGAAGAGTTGAGTGTTTGATGTTTGACATGGCTTTGCCTATTAAACAGGGTCTTCACCTACCCACATCAGAGGCCTAAGAACTGGTGGCTCCACTCAGGTCACCCAGCTACCCACAACAGGGGTCCAAGGATAACTGGTACTTCCCAGTCCTTACAACCAAAAGCATTGGGTGGCCATGGTCTGCCTGCAGAACTGACCCAACTGCACGGTCTAGGGAACAGGGACACACTTTCCTCAGAGAAACTCGGGGGATGATTCTCAGCCCCCTGCTTTGTTCAGAGCATGGCCCCTTGCTTCAACCAGATACCGGTACCTACACCAATCACCCCTGCTTCTCTAAGACTGTAGAAAAGAGACTGTACCACACACTTGATGATAAGCTACCTGGACACCTAAGCTAAATCCATAAAATAAAAGTGAACGGACTCCTAGGCTCATATACCTGAGAACACCTCTAGCCATCTGTTGACAAGATGTTAGAACTTCAAAGGCAAAAATAATCAAGCTAGCTCACTCAAGGAGACTATTTGGGCATATCAAAACAAAACAAAGCAAGAAGCTAGGACACAGTAAGCAAACATAAAATAAACTAATACAATAACTTATAAATGTCTTGGACAAAACAGTCAATATCAAATCACATAAAGAAACAGACCACGATCACGTCAACAAGCTCTCAAAACAAAGAGTCAAGGCATCTTCTAGATGAAGATGCACTCCTGGAATTGTCAGATGCAGAATGCAAAAGATTAATATACAGAACCCTTCAAGATATCAGGAACGATATCAAGAAGGAGATCGGGCAATACACAGCAGAAGCCAAGGAACACACAGATAAAGCAGTTGAAGAAATTTAAAGGGTAAATCAAGAACATCCATAGAGAGACAGCAATCAGAAATTCAGGAGATTAACAATAAAATTAAAGAATTAGACAGCTCAATAGATAGTCAGAGGAGCAGAATTGAGCAAGTGGAAGGCAGAATTGGTGAGATCGAAGATAAAACACTTAAAAAGCACTTAGCACCAATGTATTTGAAGAAAATTCAGATAAAAGAATTTTAAAAAATGAAGAAACCCTAAAAATCATGTGGGACTCTATCAAGAGAAATAACCTATGAGTGATTGGAAAACCAGAGCAGAGAGGGATAACAGAAAATACAGAGAGAATTGTTGAAGATTTGTTGGCAGAAAACTTCCCTGACACCATGAAAGATGAGAAGATATCTATCCGAGATGCTCATCGAACTGCACATGAGGTAGATCTCAAAAGAAAGTCACCAAGACATATTATAGCCAAAATTGCCAAAACCAAAGATAAAGGGAGAATTTATCGTAAACGAAAAGTCACCTACAAAGGAGAGTCAATAAGAATATTCTCAGACTACTTGGCGGAAACCACGCAGGCAAGAAGGCAATGGGATGACTTATACAAAACATTGCGAAAAAAAAATTGCCAGCCAATAATCATATACCTAGCAAAACTCTCTCTCAAATATGAAGGTGAAATTAGGACATTTCCAGATAAACAGAAGTTTAGGGAATTCATAAAAACCAAGCCACAACTACAAGAAATACTAAAGGGAGCTCTCTGGTTAGAAAATCAATAATATCAGATATCAACCCAAGACTAGAACACTGGACAGAGCAATCAGAGGTCAATCCAGATAGAGAGATCACACAAATAAATCCAGATTAAAAAACTCAAAACGGAAACAGCGATGTCATTATGTAAAAGAAGACAACATGAAAACAATAAAGAGGAATGAAGAAATGTAGTCATAGATCTTTCATATCGAGAGGAAGACAAGGAGATATAAAGACGTAAAAGTTAGGTTTAAACTTAGAAAAACAGGGGTAAATGTCAAGATAACCACAAAGGAGATTAACAATTCTACTTACCAAAATAAAATACAAGAAAAAAATAGAGACTCAGAAGAAACAAAATCAACAACAATGAATAAGAGGAAAAGACAATATATAAACTACTGAGCAAAAAATTAAGTAGGAAAAATAAATTGTCAACAATACACAAAAAAACACATCAAAATTATAGCACTACCTATCCATAATTACACTGTATGTAAATGGACTAAATGCACCAATAAAGACACAGAGAGTGGCAGAATGGATAAAAAAATACTATCCGTCTATATGCTGCCTGCAAGAGAGACACCTTAGACTTAGAGACACAAACAAACTAAAACTCGAAGGATGGAAAAAATATATATATCAAGCAAACAACAATCAAAAAACAGCAGGAGTGGCAATATTAATTTCTGACAAAATACACATTAAAGAGTTAAATCCACCTCAAAGGATAAGGAAAGACACTATACAATGGTTAAAGGGACATATACCAGGAGGAAAAAACACATTCAATGTTTATACACCCAATGACAGGGCTACAAGATACATAAAACAAACTTTAACGGCATTGAAAAGAGAGATAGACATCTCCACAATTACAGTAGGAGACTTCAACACACCACTTTCAGTGAAGGACAGAACATCCAGAAAAAGCTCAACAAAGACAAGAAAGATCTAAATACCACAATCAACCAATGTGACCTCATAGCCATATTCAGAACAGTCCCCTGAACAGCAGCCAAGTATACTTTCTTTTCTAGTGCACATGGAACATTCTCTAGAATAGACCACATAATAGGTCGTAAAGCAAGCCTTAGCAGAATCCAAAACACTGAAATGTTACAAAGCATCTTCTCTGACCATAAGGCCATAAAAGTAGAAATCAATAACAGGAAAAGCAGGGAAAAGAAATCAAACACTTGGAAACTGAACAATACCCTGCTCAAAAAAGACTGGGTTATAGAAGACATGAAGGAAAGAATAGGGAAATTCATAGAATCCAATGAGAATGAAAACACTTCCTCTCAGAACCTTTAGGACACAGCAAAAGCAGTGCTCAGAGGTCGATTTATATCAATAAATGCACACATCTAAAAATAAGAAAGGGTCAAAATCAAAGAATCACCCTACAACTTGAACAAATAGAAAGAGAGCAACAAAAGAAACCCTCAGGCACCAGAAGAAAGCAAATAATAAAAATTAGAGCAGAATTAAATGAAATAGAAAACAGAAAAACAACCTCGCACTGGTACGACAACAGATACATAGACCAATGGAAAGAGTTAACAACACCAAAAGCTGGTTCTTTTAAAAAATTAACAAAATTGATAAACCATTGGCCAAACTGACAAACGAAAAACAGGAGAGGAAGCAAATAACGCGAAAAGAAATGAAATGGGCGATATCACAACAGACCCAACTGAAATTAAAAGGATCGTATCAGAGTACTACGAAAAATTGTACTCTAACAAATTTGAAAACTTAGAAGAAATGGATGAATTTTTGGAAACACAGTACCTACCTAAACTAACACAAACAGAGGTAGAACAACTAAATAAACCCATAACAAAAGATGAGATTGAAAAGTTAATCAAAAAACTCCCAACAAAAAAAAAGCCAGGGCCCAGATGGCTTCACTGGAGACTTCTACCAAACTTTTAGAGAAGAGTTAATGCCACTACTACTAAAGATATTTCAAAGCATAGAAAAGGATGGATACTCCCAAACTCATTCTATGAAGCCAGCATATCCCTGATACCAAAACCAGGTAAAGACACCACCAAAAAAGAAAATTACAGACCTATATCCCTCATGAACACAGATGCAAAAATCCTCAACAAAATTCTAGCCTATAGAATTCAACAACATATCAAAAAAATAATTCACCATGACCAAGTGGGATTCGTACCAGGTATGCAGGAATGGTTCAACATTAGAAAAACAATGAACGTAATCCATCATATAAATAAAACAAAAAACAAGAACTACATGATCTTATCAATTGTTGCAGAAAAAGGCATTTGACAAAGCTCAACACCAATTCATGATAAAAACTCTCATCAAAATAGGAATAGAAGGAAAATTCCTCAACATAATAAAGGTCATTATACAAAGCCTACAGCCAACCTCATCCTAAATGGAGAGAGCCTGAAAGCATTCCCCTTAAGATCGGGAACCAGACAAGTATGCCCTTTATCACCACTCCTATTCAACATTGTGTTGGAGGTCTTAGCCAGAGAAATTAGGCTAGATAAAGAAACACAAGTTATCAAGATTGATAAGGAAGACTTCAAAGTATCTCTATTTGCAGATGACATGATCTTATACAGAAAACCCTAAAGAATCCTCTAGAAAACTACTGAAACTAATAGAAGAGTTCAGCAGAGCATCAGAATACAAGATAAACATCCAAAAATCAGTTGGATTCCTCTACACCAACAAAAAGAACATCGAAGAGGAAATCACCTAATCAATACTATTTACAGTAGCCCCCAAGAAGATAAACTACTTAGGAATAAATCTTACAGAGACGTAAAAGACCTATACAAAGAAAACTACAAGACCCTTCTGCAAGAAACCAAAAAAAGACCTACATAAGTGGAAAAACATACCTTGCTCATGGATAGGAAGACTTGACATTGTAAAAACGTCTATTCTACCAAAAACGATCTATACATTTAATGCAATTCTGATCCATATTCCAATAACATTTTTTAATGAGCTGGAGGAATATATCACCAACTTCATATGGAAGGGCAAGAAGCCTCGAAAAGTAAAGCATTAGTGAAAAAGAAGAACAAAGTGGGAGACCTCGCTCTACCTGATTTTAGAACCTATTATACCACCACAGTAGTCAAAACAGCCTCGTACTGGTACAACAGATACATAGACCATTGGAACAGAATTGAGAATCTATACATAAATCTATCCACACATGGGCAGCTGATATCTGACAAAGGCCCAAAGTCAGTTAAATGGGGAAAGGACACTCTGTTTAACAAATGGTGTTGGTATAACTGGATATCCATCTGCAAAAAAATGAAACAAAACCCACACCTCACACCATGCACAAGAACTAACTCAAAATGGATCAAAGACATAAATATAAAATTTAGAATGATAAAGGTCATGGAAGAAAATATAGGGACAATGCTAGGAGCCCTAACACATGGCATAAACAGTATACAAAACATTACTAACAATGCAGAAGAGAAACTAGATAACTGGGAGCTCCTAAAAATCAAACACCTATGCTCACCCAAAGACTTCAGCAAAAGAGTAAAAAGACTACCTATAGACTGGGAAAAAGTTTTTAGCTATGACATTTCCGATCAGTGCCTGATCTCTAAAATCTACATGATACTGCAAAAACTCAACTACAAAAAGACAAATAACCCAATTAAAAAATGGGCAAAGATATGAACAGGCACTTCACTATGGAAGACATTCAGGTAGCTAACAGATACATGAGGAAATGCTCACAATCATTAGCCATTAGAGAAATGCAGATCAAAACTACAATGAGATTCCATCACACTCCCACAATGCTGGCATTAATCCAAAAACACAAAATAATAAATGTTGGAGAGGTTGTGGAGAGATTGGAACACTTCTACACTGCTGGTGGGAATGTAAAATGGTACATCCACTTTGGAAATCAATTTGGTGCTTCCTTAAAAAACTAGAAATAGAACTACCATCCGATCCAGCAATCCCACTCCTTGGAATATATCCTAGAGAAATAAGAGCCTATACACAAACAGGTATATGCACACCCATGTTCACTGCAGTACTGTTTACAATAGCAAAAACATGGAAGCAACCAAGGTGCCCATCAATAGATGAATGGATAAATAAATTATGGTATATTCAGACAATGGAATACTACACATCGATAAAGAACAATGATGAATCCGTGAAACATTTCATAACATGGAGGAATCTGGAAGGCATTATGCTGGGTGAAATTAGTTGCAAAAGGACAAATATTATATAACCCAGTGCAAATATTATATAAGACCACTATTATAAGAACTCGAAAAATAGTTTAAACAGAGAAGAAAATATTCTTTGAGGGTTACAAGAGTGGGGAGGTACGGAGGGTGGGAGAAGGGTTTTCATTTATTATATAGTAGATAAGAACTATTTAAGGTGAAGGGAAAGACAACACACAATGCAGGAGAAGTCAGCATAACTGGACTAAACCAAAAGCAAAGAAGTTTCCTGAATAAACTGAATGGTTCGAAGGTCAGCATAGCAAGGGCAGGGGTCTGGGGACCATGGTTTCAGGGGACAGCTAAGTCAATTGGCACAATAAAATCTATTGAGAAAACATTCTGCATCCCACTTTGGAGAGTGGCGTCTGGGGTATTAAAAGCTAGCAAGCAGCCATCTAATATGCATCAATAGGTCTTAACCCACCTGGATCAAAGGAGAATGAAGAACAGCAAAGACAAAGTAATTATGAGCCCAAGAGACAGAAAACCCAAAACCCACTGCCGTCGAGTCGATTCCGACTCATAGCGACTCTATAGGACAGAGTAGAACTGCCCCATAGAGTTTCCAAGGAGCACCTGGCGGATTCGAACTGCTGACCTCTTGGTTAGCAGCTGTAGCACTTAACCACTATGGCACCAGGGTTTCCAAGAGACAGAAAGGGCCACATAAACATAAACCAGAGATCCATCAACCTGAGACCAGAAGAACTAGATGGTGCCTGGCTACAACCGATGACTGCCCTGACAGGGGCAAAGAACTGCTGAAGGAGCAGGAGAGCAGTAGGATGTAGACCTCAAATTCTCATAAAAAGACCAGTCTTAATGGTCTGAGACTGGAAGGACCCCAGAGTTCATGGTCCCCAGACCTTCTGTTAGCCCAAGACA
This sequence comes from Loxodonta africana, assembly GCF_030014295.1. Taxonomy (NCBI): domain Eukaryota; kingdom Metazoa; phylum Chordata; class Mammalia; order Proboscidea; family Elephantidae; genus Loxodonta; species Loxodonta africana. The sequence goes on from NC_087358.1 coordinate 74,657,535, forward strand.
GGAACCGTTCTCAAAGCCAACTCTTCACGCAGGATTGGACCGGACTATGGGCTAGAAAATGATACTGGTGAAGAGTGAGCTTCTTGGATCAAGTAGACACAGGGGACTTTGTGCGCAGCTTCTGTCTGGAGGGGAGATGAGAGGGCAGAGCAGGTCAGAAGCTGGCCGAATGGACATGAAAATAGAGAGTGGAGTAAAGGAGTGTGCTGTCTCTTTGGAAGGAGAGCAACTAGGTATATATAGCAAAATGTATATAAATTTTTGTATGAGAGACTGACTTGATTTTTAAACTTTCACTCAAAGCACAAAATTAAAAATGAATAAAAAGATATGTTGCTTTAGGCAAATCTGCAAAAAACCTCTTTAAAGTGTTAAAAAGCAAAGATGTCACTTTGAGGACTAAGGTGCACCTGACCCAAGCCATGGTGTTTTCTGTCGCCTCACATGCATACAAAAGCTGTTCAATGAATAAGGAAGACTGAAAAAGAATTGATGCCTTTGAAGTATGGTGCTCGTGTAGAACATTGAATATACCATGGATTGCCAGAACAAACAAATCTGTCTTAGAAATGTAGCCAGATTGCTCCTTAGAAGCAAGGATGGTGAGACTTCATCTCATGTACTTTGGACATGTTATCAGGAGGGAACAGTCAGTGGAGAAGGGCATTGTCATGAATTGAATTATGTCCCCCCAAAAACGTGTTTATCAACTTGGTTAGGCCATGATTCCCAGTATTCTGTGGTTGTCCTCCATTTTGTGATTGTAATTTTATGTTAGAGAGGATTAGGGTGAGATTGTAACACACTTATCAGGTCACATTCCTGATCCAGTGTAAAGCGAGTTTCCCTGGCATGTGGCCTGCACCACCTTTTATCTCTGAAGAGATAAAAGGAAAGGGAAGCAAGCAGAATTGGGGACCTCATACCACCAAGAAAGAAGCACTGGGAGCAGAGCATGTCCTTTGGACCTGGGGACCCTGACTGAGAAGCCCCTCAGTCAGGGAAAGATCGATGACAAGGAAACTTCCTCCAGAGCCGACAGAGAGAGAAAGCCTTCTCCTGGAGCTGTTGCCCTGAATTTGGACTTGTAACCTACTAGAAAGTGGGAGAATTTCTCTTTGTTAAAGCCATCCACTTGAGGAATTTCTGTTACAGCAGCACTAGGTGACTAGGACAGAATTTGGTACCGAGAGAGTGGGGTGCTGCTCTAACAGATACCTAAAATGTGGAAGCGGTTTTGAAACTGTGAAGGGATAGAGTTGCAGCAAAGGCAGAGGACCAGCAGCAGCGAACCAACAACAGCAGAACCAGGAGACCAGCACCAGGCAGTGCTGGAGCCAACCCACAGAGCGAGAGAGCTGAGTGCCTGTGCACAGGCGGCTTCCTGGTGGAGTGCCGTGCCTCCAGGCACTTATCAGTGGAGCTACAGAGCTTTGGAACACTTGCACTAGTAGGGCAAATGCGGGGGTAAGGCCTGAGGGCCGAAAGGCCAAGAAACCAGGAAGCAGAAGCTGAAAAGACAAGGATCACAAGCAGCCAAGCTGCCTCAGTCTCAAAAGGTATGGCCTGGACCTCTAGGCTTTCAAAGGGTGGAGGCATGGCTTCTGGTGTTTCTAAGGGTGGAGTCACCACTCAGATGGACTAGGAAAATTGTGCACCTAAAGCTGAGGTAGCAGAGTTGCTCTCCCAGTGGGTCCGGAAGGCATAGCTGAAGCCCAGGCCGAGGGGCCTCCACTCAGAATCTGGAGAGTGTGGCCAATACCTAGAGTCTAGAGGGCAGGGCCATTGTGTGAATTGTCTCAGAGAACAAATGATTATTTTCAAACCCTTGAGGGCTAATGTGATGTATTCTGCTGACTTACTGGGTGCCTATTATGCCTTCTTTCCCTCCAATTTCTCCCATTTGTAATGGAAATGTCTAGCTTGTGCCTCTTCTGCCATTGTACCTTTGGAAGAAGGCAACTTGTATTCTAGATTTCACAGGTGAAGAGGAATTTCTGGATTTTGGATTTGGAGTTAAGACTTTTGCTATGATATGACAGAATGAATATGTTTTGCATGTTGCAAGGATGTGATTTTTGGGGGGCCAAAGGGTGGAATGTCATGGATTGAATTATGTCTCCCCAAAAATGTATGTGTCAACTTGCTTAGGCCATGATTCCCAGTATTCTGTGGTTGTCCTCCATTTCGTGATTGTAGTTTTATGTTAGATAGGATTAACACCTGGTAACACTCTTACCAGGTCGCATTCCTGAAAGAGAGTTTCCCTGGGGTGTGGCCTACACCACTTTTTATCTCTGAAGAGATAAAAGGAAAGGGAAACAAGCAGAGAGTTGAGGACTTCATACCACCAAGAAAGAAGCACCAGGAACAGAGCACATCCTTTGTACCTGGGGACCCTGTGCTTAAGAAGCTCCTCGAACAGGGGAAGATCGATGACAAGAAAACTTCCTCCAGAGCTGACAGAGAAAGAAGGTCTCCTCCTGGAGCTAATACCCTGAATTTGGACTTATAACCTACTAGACAGTGGGAGAATAAATTCCTCTTTGTTAAAGCCATCTACTTGTGGTATTTCTGTTATAGCAGCGCTAGATGACTAAGACATACATCATGCTTGGTAAAGTAGAGGGTCAGTGAGAAAAAGGAAGACCTTTATTGAAATCGATTGACATAGTGCCTGCAACAATGGGCTCAAGCATTACAACGATGGTGAGGATACTGCCGGACTGGGCAGTGTTTCCTTCCATTGTATATAGCATTGCGATGAGTTGGAACTGACTTGACAGCACCTAACAACAACATGGGTCATTTAACAAATTCCAGTGTAGTCTTATTTAATGATCTATGTCATTGAAAAGTTTCTCCTCAGTAAATCAGAAAGAAAAAGAAGCTGCAGAATCATACATGAACTATGGGGCCATTTATATGTAACAGCAAAAAATTCCCTAAATTGACAACATGTATGTGTACATATGTATATGTATTTGTACGTGTGCACATATATGTTAGGAGTCCCAGGGTGGTGCAAAAGGTTAAGCACTTGATGACTAGCTGAAAGGTTGGCAGTTTGAACCCACCCAGAGGTGCCTCAGATGACAGAACTGGTGATCTGCTTCTGAAAGGTCACAGCCTTGAAAACTCTGTGGAGCAGCGCTACTCTGCACACAGGGGGTCACCATGACTTAGAATCGACTTGATGGCAACTAATAACACGTGTTATGTATATAGAAAAAATTCAAAGGCTACCATACTGTTAATTGGTTACATCTAAGAAAGGGAGTCAAACTGGAGGACTTCTGCTTGATCTATATTTGGATTTAGCCAGATGAATATATTTGCATGATATCCCCAAACCCCACTGCTGTCGAGTCGATTTCGACCCATAGTGACCCTATATTGCATGATATAGGCTGTAGAAAACCAAGCAGGAGTCTCTCTCTGCTTTTCCCTAGGTCGCTACTTCATTGTTCTGTTAACTGACATCCTGCTCTCTAGCCCGCATATGGTCACCTGGTGCCTCATCTAACTACTGTCAAAAAGAGAAATTTGATCAGCAAGTCAATTAGAAATAATAGGGCTTATTGAAGCAAGAAGCTATTTAAGAACAGGGAACATCCAAGAGGGAAGTTGCAAGGCACTCATATTGGGTCAAGTAGCACAAATACAGGGTCTTTAAAGAGAGGGGATTTCCAGTAGGGAAGTTATGATGATTGGATCTTAGATATGTCTTTAGTTGAAGGGAGGGTCTTACAAAGCAGGGGCCTTTCTGTCACTGGTTTTGTAAGTAAACTTGTCTTTTGGGAATTGGTGGAATTGGGTATGGTAGGTAAATCCGAAACATTTTTTACTGTCAAGTTGTTTTTTACAAAAGTTTTTACAGTTAGAACATTGGAAAATTCTCTATTGTTCTGTCAAGGTTTGTACCTGACACAAATGGCCATTAATTTCTAGTTTATATTTAACACTACATAGTCTCAGTTCTGATTCCATATTTCTTTGGAAGGATGCGCACATGTTTGGCTTAAGCCAGGTGCTTATTCATGGCTGATCAACTTGGGTAGCAGGCAGGTTATATGGTACAAAATGACCAGAGAGGCCTATCCCACTTTATCCTTCAGAACGATGAGGTTCAACTAAGTAACTTTCCAAAGTGACACAACATTTAAGGCGAGGAGTTCAGATTTTGAATGTAGGTGTGTTGGAGTTCAAAGCTAATTTATGGGATCACATCCTTGGAAAAATTTACCTTGGAACAAACTTAGGTCAGAGTCATGATAGCTGCTCTTAGATGTCTAAAGGAATTAGACATATGGCTGTAAATGCTAGAAGTAGGACCATTTAGAGAGACAGATTTTCCCTCCCATATGAGCAGAAAAAAACCCAAAACACTCTAAGAAACTCACCTATGCAGAGTTTTTTTTTAATACATATATGTATATATTTTTAATTGTGATTCAAGTCAGTTTGCAATTCAAGTCAGTTTTTCTTACAAAAACTTATACACACATCGTTATGTGACCCTAGTTGCTCTCCCTACAATGTGGCAGCACACTTCTCCTCTCCACGCTGTATTTCTTGTGTCCATTTAACCAACCTCTGTCCCCTTCTGCCTTCTCATCTCGCCTCCGGACAGGAGTGGCCCATTTAGTTTCTTTTATCTACTTGAGCCAAGAAGCACACTCTTCACCAGTATCATTTTGTGTCTTATAGTCAAGTCTAATCTTTGTCTGAAGAGTTGGCTTCAGGAATGGTTTTAGGTCTAGGCTAACAGAGAGTCCTGGGTCCATGTCTTCTGGGGTCCCTCCAGTCTCAGTCAGACCGTCAAGTCTTGTCTTTTTACTAGAATTTGAGTTCTACACCCTGCTTTTCCCTAGCTCCATCAGGGTCTCTCTGTTGTGTTCCCTGTCAGGGCAGTCATCAGCGGTATCCAGGCACCATCTAGTTCTTCCAGTCTCGGGCTGATGTGGTCTCTGGTTTATGTGGCCCTTTCTGTCTCTTGGGCTCGTATTTTCCTTATGTCTTTGGTGTTCTTCATACTCCTTTGCTCCAGGTGGGTCGGGAATCTTAGATGAATCTTAGATGGCCGCTTGCTAGCTTTTAAGACCACGGACACCACTCACCAAAGTGGGATGCAGAACATTTTCTTAATAAACTTTGTTATGCCCATTGACCTAGATGTCCCGTGAAACCATGGTCCCCAGACCCCCTCCACTACTACTTTGTCCTTCGCAGTGTTTGGCTGTATCTTTTGATTTGGTCCAGTTGTGCCGACATCCCCTATATTGCGTGTTGTCCTTCCCTTCACCTAAAATAATTCTTGACGACTACCTAGTTAGTGAATACCCCTCTCCCTCCCTCCCCACCCTTGTAACCATCAAAGAATATTTTCTTCTGTGTTTAGACCTCTTCTTGAGTTCTTATAACAGTGGTCTCATAAAACATTTGTTCTTTTGCAGCTGACTAATTTCACTCAGCATAATGCCCTCCAGATTCATCCATGTTATGAGATGTTTCACGGATTCATCATTGTTCTTTATCATTGCGAAGTATTCCATTGTGTGAATATACTGTAATTTGTTTATCCATTTATCTGTTGATGGGCACCTAGGTTGTTTCTATCTTTTTGCTATTGTGAACAGTGCTGCAATAAATATGGGTGTGCATATATCTATTTGTGTGAGGGCTCTCATTTCTCTAGGATATATTCCAAGGAGCGGGATGGCTGGATCTTATGGTACTTCTATTTCTAGCTTTTTAAGGATGTGCCAAATCAATCTCCAAAGTCATTGTACCATTTTACATTCCCACCAGCAGTGTATAAGTGTTCCAGTCTCTACAACCTCTCCAATTTTATTATTTTGTGTTTTTTTGATTAATGCTAACCTTGTTTGGATGAGATGGTATATCACTATAGTTTGGATTTGCATTTCTCTAATGGCTAATGATTGTTGTTACCGCAAATTGCGGATTCATGCCGCCTTCCGCAAAGCCAATACTGAGACAGGAGGAGGTAAGCAGTAAGAGGGCTTTATTGAATGCCAGTATTCAAGAGACAGAGTGGATTAAATTTCTCTCAAATTCTGTCTAAACCTAGAGGACTAATTGAAGAGTTTTCATAGGGGGAAGGTCAGGGTTTAGAGGTTTTCAGGAATGTTGGTTTTTCTTTGAGGTAGACACGATGATAAAGTCATCTGTTATTGAAGTCCTGCAAGTCTCTTCATGCCATCCTGGTTTCTGTCACAAGATGGATCTACGCTTTGTTCAGCTACCTCAGTTTTGTGTATTTTTCTCCTTGGGAGAGGAATGTAGTTTAATCAGCAACTAAAAATTGATTACCTTATTTTTCTTTAAAGGAACAAGTGTGGGACAGATTCGAGAGCAAGTAATTATGTTCTAAAGACTAGCTTATACAGTTATACTAAAACATTAGAAAATATATTCTCTCTACTTTAATACTAAAACACTAAAAAAATATGTTTTCTCTACTTCTTCGAGCACATTTCCTCATGTATCTGGTAGCCACCTAAATATCTTTTCGGTGAAGTGCCTGTTCATATCCTTGGCCCATTTTTTAATGGGGTTATTTGTCTTTTTGTTGTTGAGGTTTTGCAGTATCATGTAGATTTTGACGCTGATCGGATTTGTTGTAGCCAAAAACTTTTTCCCAGCCTGTAGGTTGTGTTTTTACTCTTTTGGTAAAGTCTTTTAATGACCATAAGTGTTTGATTTTTTGGAGCTCCCAGTTATCTAGTTTCTCTTTTGGTGTTTGTGCATTGTTAGCAATGTTTTGTGTTCTGTTCTTGCCATGTATTAGGGGTCCTAGCATTGTCCTTATTTTTTCTTCCACGATCTTTATCATTTTAGACTTTATATTTAGGTCTTTGATCCATTTTGAGTTAGTTTTTGTGCAAGGTGTGAGGAATGAGTCTTGTTTTATTTTTTTTTCATATGGATATCCAGTTACGCCAGCACCATTTGTTAAAGAGATGGTCTTTTCCCTAATTAATGGACTTTGGGCCTTTGTCAAGTATCAGCTGCTCATAAAAAAAAAAAAAAAAAGCTCATAAGTGGATGAATTTACATCTGGATTCTCAATTCTGTTTCATTGGTCTATGTATCTGTTGTTGTACCAGTACCACACTGTTCTGACTACCAAGGCGGTTTAATAGGTTCTAAAATCAGGTCGTGTGAGGCCTCCCACTTTGTTCTTCTTTTTCAGGGATACTTTACATATCCGGGGCCTCTTCCCTTTTCTTATAAAGTTGGTGATTTGTTTCTCCATCTCATTAAAAATGCCATTGGAATTTGGATGAGGATTGCATTGTATCTATAGATCACTTTGGGGAGAATAGACATTTTCACAGAGTTGCATCTTCCTATCATGAGCAAGGTATGTTTTTCTACTTATGTAGGTCTCTTGGTTTCTTGCAGTAGTGCCTTGCAGTTTTCTTTGTATAGATCTTTTACATCTCTAGTTAGATTTACTCCTCTGTAATTTATCTTCTTGGGGGCTACTATAAATGGTAGTGATTTGGTGATTTCCTCTTCGATGTTCTCTTTGTTGGTGTAGAGGAATCCAACTGATTTTTTATGTTTATCTTGTATCCTGATACGTTGCTGAAATCTTCTATTACTTCCGGTAGTTTTCTTTTGGCTTTTTTCTTTTTCTTTGGCAACGAGTTTTTTTTTTTTTTTTTTTAACTTTAGATGAAGGTTACAGAACAAACTAGTTTCTCATCAAACAATTAGGACACACATTGTTGTATGACATTGGTTAACAACCCTATGACAAGTCAACACTCCCATCTCAATCCTGGGTTCCCTATTACCAGCTTTCCTGTTCCCTCCTGACTTCCAGTCCCTGCCTCAGGGCTGGTGTGCCCCTTTAATCTTGTTTTGTTCCATGGGCCTGTTCAATGTTTGGCTGAAGGGTGAACCTCAGTAGTGGCCTTTTTACTGAGCTTAAAGGGTGTCCGGGGTCCATACTCTCAGAGTTTCTCCAGTCTCTGTCAGGCCAGCAAGTCTGATCTCTCTTTGAGTTAGAATTTTGTTCTACATTTTCCTCCAGCTCTGTCTGGGACCCTCTATTGTGATCCCCGTCAGAGCAGTCAGTAGTGGTAGCCAGGCAACATCTCATTGTACTAGACTCAGTCTGGTGGAATGGAGGCTGTGGTAGACATGGTCCATTAGTCCTTTGGACTAATCTTTCCCTTGTGTCTTTAGTTTTCTTCATTCTTCCTTGCTCCCAAAGGGGTGAGAACAGTGGAGTATCCTAGATGGTCGCTCACAGGCTTTTAAGACCTACTTACCAAAGTAGAATGTAGAACATTTTCTTCTGTTATGCCAGTTGAGCTAGATGTTCCCAAAGACCATGGTCCCCACAGCCCTCAGCCCAGCAATTCGATCACTCGCATATTTTTGCTTTTGATAGTATCCCACATAATTCTCAGGGTTTGTTCATTTTTCTTTGTTCTTTTTTTCTGATTTTTCCTCAGAGTTGTATCCAAGTGTTTGTCTTCAATTTCACTGATTACATCTTCCATCATTTCAGACCTGTTCCTCAGCCCTTCTATGACACTGTCCATTTCTGAAACCTTGTTGTTTATCTTTTGGATTTCTAATTATTGTTTTTGCATGATTTCTAGTTGTGAATTAATTTTGGTATTTTGTTCCTGTATTACTTTCCTGAATTGTTCCATTTTTTAAATCTGTATTTTCCATGAATTTGTCTGCCTTTTCCAAAAATTTGCCTATTTTTTCCTCATTTTTGTCTGCTTTTTGCTTCAACTCTTGGATTGTTCTGAATACTAGAGACTTGAATTTCCTGACAGGCAGTTCTAGTGCCTTTTCTTGTACTGTAAAGCCATCTGGTATTTTATTTTGGACACCTACTGGACCCATCCTTTTTTTTTTAAATATGTTTTGATATTGTCTGCTGTCTTCAGGACAGTCAGTAGTTATTTTCTTCATTTCTTGATTGTAGATTTGTTTGTTTTGTGCTGCTTTTTTGTTTTATTTGGTTATGTCTGAGAAGGTGGGCTGTGCTTTCTTTGTTGTTTGTTCATCTGTAGTTACGATAATTTTCACCTCCTTGTCCAGTGGGCAGGGCCAGTCATTCAGCTATGGTGCAGCAGGGCAGGTCCAGCTGAAGGGAAGGGGCTGGCATGAGTTGTTTGTGGCACATACTAGGGCTGGCAGCATGGGTCAGGAATCAGTGCTGGACAGGTTCCAGTAGGCCGTGCCTTTGCTGCTCCGGGGTGTGATGTTCAGTGCACAGTGCAGATAGGCAGGAAAGGGGGGAGGTTGTGATGTGTGGTGCTAATAGGGGTGCTGGAAAGTGGAGAGAGGGAAGAGAAAAACAGGAGCCAAAAACAAACAAGCAAAGAGAAAAAAAAAAAGAGTGGTAAGGGAGCTTGCCATTGGAGTGGAGAGATGAGAAACCATGAAATGCAGAAAAGAAAAAGGGAAAAAGAAAAAAACTAGATAAAAATTTGGAAAAAAAGAAAAGCCCTCAGGAGTCCCAGAGTACCACTGGTGGGGTTGCTAAGTCCAGGGAAGTGGCTTCCAGGCTGTGCAGTATATAGCCTGGCTAGAGGGGGTATAGATGTCACACAGCACAAGATATTTAGGAGACAGGAAGAGAAGATAAATGTGGAGAGACAAGAACTGAGAACTGAAGACAGAAAGGGAAAAAGAGAGAAAAGAAAAAAAAAGAAATGCCCCCAGGGATCCCACCTACGTGGCTGCACATATTGGGAGAGTGGCTCCTAAGCCATGCAGTGCAGCCCAGCTTGAAGGGGCTCCCAAGCTGCAAAAACAAACAAAATAAATCAGAACAAATCAAAATGGGGGGAAAAAAAGACTTAGGGATCCCACCAGTGTGGTGTCACGGGCTGGGAGAGCGGTTCCCCAGTTGAGCGTGGCAAGAAAGCAAAGATGGCACATGGAGCCAGGTGCTCCAAAGAAAGGAGGGGGAGGTGATAGAAGAAACCAAAAGAGACAGAACCAGCACCAGCTCAGGGGCCCGGCCAGGGTGGCAGGGTGAATACAAACAGCCTGAGGCCAAGACAGTTGCCTAATGGCCAAGAGACTGGGCTGGCGGGAAGAAGAGGGAGGGCTAGGAAAGTGTATATTGCTAATTACCAGGTCCTCTGTCTCTTGCTGGGAAATTTGTGAAGCTGCTTTCCTATACTCCCTGTGCATCAATCTCTGTCATGGGTGAGGGGAATCTAAGCAGCACGGAGATTCACTTTCCAGCCAGCCAAGCCAACACAGCCAGCCAGGAAGCTTGGAGGTGGAGCAGTCAGGAGAGAATGCGGGGGGAGAAAGTAAGTATCGCTGTTACCAGGTGCTCTGTCTCCTGCTGGGAGTTCGGCAAAGCTGTTTTCCTGTGCTCCCTGTCTGCTGATCTCCAAATGGAGTCCAAGATGGAAGATCCGTGCTGTGTTAGTTGATGGGGCCCTCCGCAGGTATCTCTCCTTGCTGTTTGTCCTCTGTCAGTTTCTTATTCCCTTTGGTGCTTGGCTGAGTTCTCTATCTCTTCATTTGGCACTTCAGGTTCCAGGAATGATGTCTGTCTCTGTTACTTAGTTTTTTGGGTCTTTGTTGTGGAGGGATGGCCTGGTGCTTCTGTCTGTGGTGCCATGTTGGCTGGAAGTCTCTCCTGTGGATTCTTCAGGGTTTTCTGTGTACAGCATCATATCATCTACAAACAGAAATACTTTTACTTCTTCCTTACCAATTTGGATGCCTATTATTTCTTTTTCTTGCCTTATTGCTCTGGCTAGGACCTCCAGCACAATGTTGAATAAGAGTGGTGATAAACAGCATCTTTGTCTGGTTCCTGTTCTCAAGGAGAATGCTTTCAGACTCTCTCCGATTAGGATGATGTTTACTGTTGGCTTTGTACAAATACCCTTTATTATGCTGAGGAATTTCCCTTCTATTCCTATTTTATTGAGAGTTTTTATTATGAGTTGTTGTCAGACTTTGTCAAATGCCTTTTCTGCAACAATTGATAAGATCATGTGGTTCCTATCTTTTGTTTTATATGATTGGTTACACTGATTGTTTTTATAATGCTGAACCATCCCTGCATACCTGGTATGAATCCCACTTGGTCATGGTGAATTATTTTTTTGATATGTTGTCGAATTCTATTGGCTAGCATTTTGTTGAGGATTTTTGTGTCTACGTTCATGAGGGATATTTGTCTGTAATTTTCTTTTTTTGTGGTATCTTTACCTGGTTTTGGCATCAGGGTTATGCTTTGTAGAATGAGTTTGTGAGTATTCCATCTTTTTCTATGCTCTGAAATACCTTTAGTAGTAGTGGTGTTTACTTTTCTCTGGAAGTTTAGTAGGACTCTCCAGTGAAGCTGTCAGGGCCAGGGCTTTTGTTGTTGTTGGGAGTTTTTAAATTACCTTTTCAATCTCTTCTTTTGTTATGTTCTTTCTCTGTTTGTGTTCAGGTAAGTTGTGTGTTTCTGGAAATTTGTCCATTTCTTCTAGGTTTTGAAATATTTTAGAGTATAATTTTTCATAGTATTCTGTTATGATTCTTTTAATTTCAGTTGAGTCTGTTGTGATATTGCCCATCTTATTTCTTATTCAGGTTATTTACTTCCTCTCCTGTTTTTCTTTTGTCAGTTTGGCCAATAGTTTATCAATTTTGTTGATCTTTTCAAAGAACCAGCTTTTGGTATTGTTAACTATTTCAATTTTTTTTCCATTCTCTATTTCATTTAATTCTGCTCAAATTTTTATTATTTGCTTTCTTCTGGTGCCCTAGTCCTTTTTTTTTTGTTTCTTTGCTTTTATTGTACTTTAAATGCAAGTTTACAGATCAAATCAGTCTCTCATACAAAAACCTATTCACATCTTGCTAGCTACTCATAGCTGCTCTCCCCCTAATGAGACAGCACACTCTTCGTTTCCACCCTGTATTCTCCGTGTCTATTCAACCAGCTCTTGTCCTCCCCTGCCTTCTCATCTTGCCTCCAGACAGGAGCTGCCCACATAGTCTCATCTGTCTATTTGAGCCAAGAAGCTCACTCCTCACCAGTATCATTTTCTGTCTTATAGTCCAGTCCAATTCCTGTCTGAAGAGTTGGCTTCGAGAATGGTTCCAGCGTTGGGCTAACAGAGGGTCCGGGGACCATGACCTCTAGGGTCCCTCTAGAATTTGAGGTCTGCATTCCACTGCTCTCCTGCTCCCTCAGGGATTCTCTGTTGTGTTCTCTGTCACGGCACTCATCGGTCGTAGCCGGCACCATCTAGTTCTTCTGGTCAGGATGATGCAGTCTCTGGTTTATGTGGCCCTTTCTGTTTCTTGGGCTCATAATTACATTGTGTCTTTGGTGTTCTTCATTCTCCTTTGCTCCAGGTGGGTTAAGACCAATTGATGTATCTTAGATGGCTGCTTGCTAGTGTTTAAGACCCCAGATGCTCCTCACCAAAGTGGGATGCAGAATGTTTTCTTAACATATTTTGTTATGCCAGTTGACCTAGATGTCCACTGAAACCATGGTCCCCAGACTACCATCCCTGCTCCTCTAGCCTTTGAAGTGTTCGGTTGTTGTATTCAGGAAAGTTCTTTGCTTTTCGTTTAGTCCAGTCGTGCTAACCTCTTCTGTACTGTGTTTTCTTTCCCTTCACCTAAAATAGTTCTTGCCTACTATCTAATTAGTGAATACCCCTCTCCTTTCCTCCTCACACTCATAACAATCAAAGAAGGTTTTCTTCTGTGTTTAAACTATTTCTTTAGTTCTTATAATACTAGTCTCATACAATATTTGTCCTTTTGCAACTGACTAATTTCACTCAGCGTAATGCCTCCCAGATTCATCATGTTATGAGATGTTTCACAGAATCATCGTTGTTCTCAATCGTTGCATAGTATTCCTTTATCTGAATATACCATAATTTATCCATTCATCCGTTGATGGGCACCTTGGTTGCTTCCATCTTTTTGCTATTGTAAACAGTGCTGCAGTGAACATAGGTATGCATATATCCATTTGTGTGAAGGCTCTTATTTCTCTAGGATGTATTCCAAGGAGTGGGATTGCTGGATAATATGGTAGTTCTTTTTCTAGCTTTTAAATGAAGCGCCAAATCGATTTCCAAAGTGGCTGTACCATTTTACCTTTCTACCAGTAGTGTATAAGTGTTCCAGTCTCTCTACAACCTCTCCAACATTTATTATTTTGTGTTTTTTGCATTAATACCAGACTTGTTGGAGTGACATGGTATCTGCTTGCAGTTTTGATTGGCATTTCTCTAATGGCTAATGACCATGAGCTTTCCTTATGTGTCTGTTTGCCACCTAATTGTCTCCTTTGGTGAAGTGCCTGTTCATATCCTTTGCCAAGGGCTTCTTTTGATGCTATCTGTTCGAGTTGTAGGGTAAATGCTTTGATTCTGGCCCTTTCTTCTGTTTTTATTGCTATAAATTGACCTCTGAGCACTGTTTCTGCTGTGTTCCAAAGGTTCTGGTAGGATGTGTTTTCATTTTCTTCTGTGAATTTCTTTATTCCATCCTAATTTCTTCTGTAACCCAGTAGTTTTTTTTATCAAGGTGTTGTTCAGTTTCCGTATGTTTGATTTTTTTTTTTTTCCATCATTGATTTCTACTTTTATGGCTTTATGGTCAGAATTTGTAATATTTCGATACTTTTGATTCTGTTAAGGCTTGCTCTATGGCCTAATGTTTGGTCTATTCTGGATAAATGTCCCAGGTGTGTTAGAAAAGAAAGTTTACTTGGTTGGTTGCTGTTGGGCGAGGTGTTCTGTATACGTCTATGAAGTCAAGTTGTTTGATTGTGGAATTTAGATCTTCTGTATCTGTACTGAACTTCTGTGTCTGTACTGAACAGGATGTCCTATTCGTCACCGAAAGTGGTGTGAAGTCTCCTATTATTTTGGAGCTGTCGCTCTCTCTTTTCAATGCTGTTAAAGAGTTTGTTTTATGTATTTTGGGTGCATAAATATTTAATATGGTTACATCCTCCTGGTGTAATCATTATACAGTGTCCTTACTTACCCGTTGTGGTGGATTTTGCTTTAAAGTCTATTTTGTCAGAAATTAGTATGGCACTCTTGCTCTTTTTTGTTTGCTTGATGTATTTTTGTCCTTCCTTTGAGTTTTAGTTTGTGTCTTTAAGTCTAAGGTGTGTCTCCTGTAGGTAGCCTATAGACAGATCACTTTTTTAAAATCAATTCTGCCACTGTCTCTTTATTGGTGCATTTATTCCATTTACATTCAGCACAATTTTTGATAGGTATGAGTTTGGTGCTGTCATTTTGATGTCTTTTTTTTGTGCATTGACAGTTTCTTTGTTCCACTTAATTTTCTGTGCTATTTTCCTTTATGTATTTTCATCGTTGTTGATTTTATATTTGCTGAGTCTTTGTTTTTCTTGTTTTTTATTTTGATGTGTACAATTGTTAGTTTTCTTTGTGTTAACCTTAATATTTACTCGTATTTTTCTAAATTTAAACCAATCTTTTATTTCTTTAGATCCCCTTAACTTCCTCTCCATATGAAAGATCTACTACTTTAGTCTCTCTTTTTTGTTTTAATGTTGTCATCTTTTTTTCATAATAACATCTGTACCCTGTTTTCAGTGTTTTAGCTTTATTTTTGTGATTTCCCTATCTGGGTTGACATCTGGTTGTTCTGTCCTGTGTTCTAGTCTTGGGTTGTTATCTGATGTTATTGATTTTCTAACCTGAGGACTTCCTTTATTATCTTTTAATTTTGGTTTGATTTTGTAAATTCCCTAAACTTCTGTTTCTCTGGAAATGTCCTAATTTTGCCATCATATTTGAGAGACAGTTGTGTTGGACATATAATTCTCGGCTGGCATTTTTTTTCCTTTAAGGCTTTATATACGTCATCCCATTGCCCTCTTGCCTGCATGGTTTCTGCTGAGTAGTCAGAGCTTAGTCTTATTGCCTGTCCTTTGCAGATAACTTTTTGTTTATTCCTAGCTGCTCTTAAAATTCTCTTTATCTTTGGTTTGGGCAAGTTTGATTACAATGTCTTGGTGACTTTCTTTTGGAATCTACCTTGTGTGGGGTTCAACGAGCATCTTGGATAGATACCTTCTCATCTTTCACGATATCAGGAAAGTGTTATGTCAATAAATCTTCAACAATTCTCTCTGTATTTTCTGTTATCCCCCTCTGTTCTGGTACTCCAATCACTCATAGGTTATTTCTCTTGATAGTCCCACATGATTTTTAGGGTTTCTTCATTTCTTAAAATTATTTTGATTTTTCCTTAAATATTTTGAAGTGCTTTATCTTCAATCTAATTCTGACTTCCATTTCCTCAATTTTGCTCCTGTGACTTTCTATTGAGTTGTCTAATTCTGAAACTTTATAATCTTCTGGATTTCTGTTCTCTGTCTATAGATTCTTGCAGCCTATTAAATTTGTCATTATGCTTTTCTCTAATCTTAACTTTCTCTATTGTTTTTCGTGCTCCTTGGCTTGTTCTGCATTTTGCCTCATCTCCTTCGTGATCTCTTGAAGAGTTCTATAATTTTTTGTATTCTACCTCCAGTAATTCCAGGGAGTTCTCTTTCATCCAGAAGATTTGTTTTGGGAGCTTGCTGAAGCTATTGTGGTCTTGTTCTTTATGTGATTTGATATTGACTGTTGTCTCTGAGCCATCAGTAAGTTATTGTATTTATTTTATGTTTGCTTACTGTGTTCTAGGTTCTTGTTTTGTTTTGATATGCCCAAATCGGCTGCTCATGTGATCTAGTTTGATTATTGGCTACTTTGAAGCTCTAACCACCTGTCACCAGGTGGTTAGAGCTGTTACTAGGTATGTGAGCCCAGGAGTCCACTTACTTTTTTTCTATGGATTCAGCTCAGGTGTCTAGGTAGTCGGTCACCAAGTGTGTGGTGCAGGCTCTCACCTACAGTCCTACATGGGCAGGGGTGACTGGCGTAGTCACAGGAATCTGGGTTCAGTAGGGGGTCATGCACTGAGCAAGACAGGCAGCTGACAGCCGCCCATGAGCATCTGTGATGAAAGCACGTCCCTGTTCCCTAGAGCAAGTGGGTGGGTTTTGCAGCCAGACTATGGGCACCCAATGCTGTTGGCTCTAAGGACTGGGAGGCACCACTTATTCTTTGACCCCTGTCTAGGGTGGCTAAGTGGAGACACCAGTCCTCAGGCCCCTGATGTGGGTAGATGAGGACCTCGCTTAATAGGCAGAGTGGTGTTAAATGTCAGGAGCCTGCCTCTCCACCATATTGCTGATACAGGTGAGTTTAGACATTAAATCTATACCCTACTGTACTGTCCTAATAAGGGCCTAGGCTGTTCATTATGGGCCCACACCAGTCTATGCAGGGGTGAAAGGCATTCAAAATCCATGGACCCCTTATGTCTGTGCCTAGGCAAAGGAGCTGTTTCTGCCCTGAGTTCCCGGCTTAGGGGAACTGGCAGATTATTTTTTCCTGTTTGTTATTTTGTTCCCTCTCCAAGGCTGGGAGAATGGCTCAGGATGCATAATGGGTCCTGCTTTCAGCCAGGGGACATGGCAATCTCTGCAGCCAGCTTGGACCCAGTGCAGAGCAGGAAGGGGGCAGATAAATGTAAGAGAGGTTTCTCCCAAAGGGATGTTTTTGGATCTGTGTGGTAGGTTAGACACACGTACTCATCTTTTGCTGATTGAGCGCTGCTTTTCACTGATTCTGGACGTGTGAGTAGACTCTCTTCTGCTCCATCTCTCCTGATGTCGAAAACACATCCTGAATGCCATTGTTTGTTTCACTGCACTGGCTCCAGCAGATCTGGCCTGTGGGGTGCCAGTTCCCACCAGGTTAGGTCTGGTCAACCTCTCGTTTCTTCTGAACTGTCACTCCCTCCCCCTGCCGCTCAGTCTGATTCCTCAACTTTGCATGTGATGTTCAGGGTTCCTAGATTGTCATATATAATTGATTCACTTGCTTTTTTAAGTCTTTATTGTAGGAGGGACCACAGGAAGCATCTGACTACTCCACCATCTTGGCCCTGCCTCACAGTTTATTTCTTGAGTGCTGTTTCACCAAAGTATTTCAAGCTATGGAATATGAACCATATGCTATGGATATAATAAAGGTAAGAGTGTATGCCAGCTTGAACTTTATTTCAAAACAGCACATTTTGGGTCAAAGTATGAAAAAATAAAATGAAGAATATGAGTTATTGTTTCTGTTCAAATGAAAAATTAGATGTTTAGACTGATGATCATTTTTCAGAAGGAAATACACCAATAAGCACACACTTATTTATGTGTCAAAAACCTCAATTCAAATCTTCATACAGTGTATTCAAAGGTAAAGTTCAAATTCATTCACCGTGGTTAACCTGCATTTTATAAAATATTTGTTGAAATAAATGTATTGGAACATCATGATACAGACATTTTAGTTTATTGTACACATTATTACACAAGTAAAAAAGAAAAAAAGCCTTACTCTATAGAACATGAGAAGACAAAAATAGAACAAGGATTGGTGCTATTATACACATGGAATGAATAAACAAATTATGTAAGAATATGTAATCTTCAACTACATTCACATAGCATACATAGTTTTAATACTATCTTAATCTTTTACAATGAAAATCACTTACGTGAAACTGCAGAATTGGTAGATGTATACCGAGTATTACTTCAGGGCTTTATAAATCAACTTTATTGGTGGGAATTATGTGTGGAAGAGAACTGTTTACTGTATATAATTGTCCTGTTTATGAAGACATGATTTAAAAGTGAAGTTATAGGTGTTTATATCATGAGGAAAAAAGTTTGTTATTTTAGAAATGTTATCTAAACTATGATATTTCTTAAACAATATATATTTCTTTCCTAACTCCATTCTAATAGTCTATAAACTACACCAAATGAAGCTATAAAGTTATTATTTTAATATTTTAGGTAGTCAAAGTTACAAAAAGAACTGAAGAAAGGAACTCAGACTAGATTTAAAGTTTCTAATATCCACTAAATTTGACACCTTTTCCTTCTTACCACAAAGTACTTTCTCTTAGAAATGGAGTATTTGGTTAATCATTCTTCTTGATGACCTCAGTTACAAGTAGAAACAAGCCAAAGGCCACAGAAACAAACCCACTAGCATTGATGAAAAGTGACAGTGAAGAACCATAGGCAGTCCAAGGGTCACGAAGAGCACAACACTCTGGGCAATAAGCATTTGGTGAAAAAACAAGCTAAGTCTTATGTGTCTAAATGTTTGGAGGGAGTCACTCTACACATCACAATTGCTGACTTTCAGGTCCATCCAGAATCATCAAAAAAAAAAAAAGGGCAAAATAAAAGTTACTATTCTGTTTAAAGGCAAGGAGTTATATTCTAAACTATGATTTTACTAATTTTCACATTATAGCAGGAGTTGCCTTGAATATCAACAAGTTTCACTGTACTGTTAGTTTGTTCACTTTACTTTTAAGAAGTCCAAAATTATAGAAACATTGTAAGTCATTAACTGTAACTACAGTAATGCTACATCATTAGAAAATGAGGTGTTCTAGACAAAATTTATAAATTTGCATGGACATGTTTTGTTGATACTCAAGGAACATAGTGAACTACCTGACAAAATTTTCCTATCTTCAAGAAAAACTCGGTCTCTGTTGAGATTGACGAAGAAGGACTGGGATTCTGATGCATCAAAGGCAACTTCTGCTATAATATGAAAATCAGTAAAGCAGCTCACTGCCATGAATACTGAGAATACTTATGTACCTGGCCAGCCCAGACCACAGAGAAATACAGAGCCACAAACAAAACAAAGCACCCCAGAAATAATAAAGCCCCATTCCTTATTATAGCTTTATTTCTCCTGGGTTGTTTTGTCCTCTGTGTCCATCAGGCACAGTGCTGCATTAGGACGGCACACAAAAGCATCAGTTTCACATCCCAACTCTGCTAACTGTTCTAATGAAGACACACAAGGATAATGGTCTTTTAACATATCTGGCAATTTAGAAGTCTTGTCTTGAAGACGTCGAGAACGTCTCACTGGTGTTAGAAACTTGAGCTCTTTAAATACAGAATTTGTTTCATCAAACTGAATCTTCTTTTTTGCACTGAAAAAGAAAACACAAAATTATTCCTGAAGTTCAAAAATGTGTGTGAACACCTTTGCTCTCTACTGCTATTTATACTATATCTTATGTTACAACCATTTGATTGCTTGTCTTACAGAAAGGGATGGACATTACTGCAAGATCCTGGAAGTGAGGAACTTACTCTTTTCTCTACTTGATGTTACAAATTCTACACAGGAGAAACCTAAGTATCTGTAGAATTGGCTAGTTGTTCAGTTCAAACCTGCTAATACTACGCACTATACAATAAGAGGTTAAAGTAAAATGATGTGAAAGTTTTCTTTTTCAAAATGGCACTATTTAGAGAAAAACAAAGTAAATATAGTATTTAAAAGGTAAAATGTCCCAATCACATTCCATCTGTTTGAAAATCTTTCTATTATCAAAAATACTACATTTATTATCCAAAAGCATAAAAATAAATCATAGCATGTTACATTTTAAAAGTTTACCTTTGCAAGTATGACGTAGTAGACACATTATACTTAATCAAACAACCCTCCCTGGTTTCTTTATCAGAAGTTTCAACACCATCGGCTGGATTTTTTGTTTTGTCCTCTTGCTCTTTTTCACAATCATGAAATATCACACTTCTATGACGTTTATTTTCCATTTTCGGTTCTCCTGGCTCTAGACTAAGGCCTATGTCTTTAACGTTGAGTTCTTGCACTTTTTCCTTGGTTGCCTCCTCAATATTGTTTGCTAAACAAAATACATTTATAGATTAAGCTTTGGCCAAATTAAAAACAAATTCAGAAGACACAAGTTATTCATAGTTGACCAAATTTTCAGAACAGAAGAACCAAACTGCCATCTCTTGACTATTACATTTTCTTAGCAAACATTGCTGCCAACTATTTAATAATTATTTACCGAGTATCTCTTATGTGTCCCTGATTTTGGATACAAATATAAGAATGAAATCATCCTAGTCCTTGAGAACTGACCGTCAGTGAAGAGACATATTTGAAAATAATTATAAATAAGACAAATGCTGTAGCTGAGGCAAGAATAAAGGGCTATAAATCTTAAAAAGGAACAACGACCTTTCCTTGTGGGGAAGGGGGATAGCTAGGGAAGACTTCACAAGTGATATTTCAGCTGGGTATTGAAAAACAAGTACTTGACAAGACCATGAAGGATAGTCTTAGTGTGAAGCATAAAAGGAAATGATCTATTAAGACAACATTTAAAGGACCATTGTCCTCAGAATAAAATATAGGGTAAGGAGTAAGGCAGGAGTGTGGGGAGGAGGTGGTGAGCTCAGAGAGGTAGGCTGGGGCTAGACTGTCATGAACTTTATATGTAAGAAGTTTGGTTAAAAAGCAAACACAAAACAGTGCAGAACCAGATAAAATTAGATATGGTCACTGTTAAATAAGGTCTAGTAAGACAGCAAATGAAAACTAATGATCTGTGATGGTAAGAAGACAAAGCTGTTGTAAGCAATGTGATAAAAGTAGGGGTGGGAAGGAAAGCCCAATTTGAGAGATATTTCTGAAATAGAATAGACAGAATTTAATGAACAAATGAACATATAAAAAAAAGATGTGTGTCTAAATGAGTGTGCATGTGTATTAGGGGCATACCTTACAAAATCCCTTGACTTTAATGCCAGAGCAGGGTTTTTTCTTTTTCTGTTTCCCCTCTCCCTGTTTTTGGGGGAAGGGATAACAGGTATAAGAAAGCAGTGAAGAAGATAAAGATTTGATTTAGATTTGAAATAATTGTGAGACATTCTGGCAAATCCACTGAGCTGAGAAGACCTACAGATTTGATTAAGAAATTATCAGAGATTTTACTAAGAGATGTTTCAGTTGCATGGTAATTTATTATTTTTTTTTTGGTGAATGGAAGTTGAAGTAAGGACAGGTGGAATCCATTAATTCAACAAATATTCAAGTGCCTAATATATGCCAGGCATTGCATTAGTACTGAGGATACAATGGTGAAGAAGATCAGACACTGTCCTGACCATTGAGTTTACAGTTCAAAAGGAAGACAGGGTGCACAAAAGAGGTGCATCAACTTAGTTGGGTTTGCAGGAAGAGACATGGGTATCAGGGAAAGAGACCAAAGCAGTGACATTTGAACTGAAGTTTAAAGGGTAAGTAGGAATTAGGTAAAGGAAGAGTAGAAGACTGTTTTAGAGAGACCGCGAGACAAGAGGTAACACGGCCCCTTGTAGGAAATGAAAAAGTATAAAAATAATGAAGTAACTTAGGGATATGAGAGAGCGGGGAGTGACATGAGAAGAGGCTGGACCCAGGAATTTAAGCAGGTAAGTGACAGGGCATTTGGGTTATCCTACTGGGAATGGATTGGAATGGAGCAAGAGCACAAAGGCAGGAAACCAGTTAGGGGACTACTGCTGTTGTCCAGGGGTGAGAGTTTAGGTGATCCTAACAATAATAATGAGAGTACAGATGGAAAGAAGCAGATGGATTTTAAGAGACAAGTAGAAAGTTATACTGACTGGACTTTGAATAGCTGGGAACAGGAAGAGGGAAGTGAAAAATAACTCAAAGACTTCTAGCTTAGACAACTGTATAGCACATACTGAGACAGGGAACCAAAATTATTAGATTTAGGGGAAAATTACATGTTCAATTTTGGATATGTTGGGTTTGAGGTACCTGAGAGACACCCCGGTAAGTGTCCTACATTTCCCAGTAAAGTTCTCTTACTGCTTACAAATAATTTTGCTTTGTAATACTGGTTTTATACTTAAAATTTATACAATTCAGAAAGCTTAGAGTTTATGGATACCTTTTTTCCCCAAACAGCTGCAAATATCCATTAATAATCAGAACGTGGAATGTATGAAGTATTAATGTAAGAATAGTGGAAGTTGTCAAAAATGAAATGGAACACATAAACATCAATATCCTAGGCATTTGTGAGCTGAAATGAACTGGTATTGGCCATTTTAAATTAGACAATCATATCGTCTCCCACACCAGGAATGACAAATTCAAGAGAATGTCGTTGCATTCATCATCAAAAAGAACAGTTCAACGCTGTCAGTGATAGGAAAATATCCGTTCGCCTACAAGGAATATCAGTTAATATGACTATTATTCAAATTTATGCAGCAACCACTAATGCCAAAAGTGAGGAAATTGCAGATTTTTACCAACTTCTGCAGTCTGAAATTGATCAAACATGCAATCAAAATGCATTGATAATGGGTGGTGATAGGAATGCGAAAGCTGAAATAAAGAAGTATGATCTGTAGTTGGAAAACATGGCGTTAGGGATACACGTGATGCCAGAGATTGGATGACAGAATTTTGCAAGACTAACAACTTCTTCATTGCAAATACCTTTTTTCAACAAAATAAACATGGAAGTGGACCTTACCAGATGGAAAACACAGGAATGAAATCGACTACATCTGTGGAAAGAGACGATGGAGAAGCTCAGCATCATCAGTCAGAACAAGGCCAGGGACTGACTGCAGAACAGACCATCAATTGCTCATACGCAAGTTCAAGCTGAAGCTAAAGAAAATTAAAGCGAGTCCATGCAAACAAAAATACAACCTTAAGTATATAACACCTGAATTTGGAGACCATCTCAAGAATCAATTTAACACACTGAACATTAACGACCAAAGACCAGATGAGCCGTGGGAAGACATCAAGGACATCGTACATAAAGAAAGCAAAAGGTCATTTAAAATACAGGAAAGAAAGACAAGACCAAAATGGATGTCAGAAGACACTCTGAATGCAGAGTAGCTAAAGTGATTGGAAGAAATGAGGAAGTAAAAGAGCTGAACAGAGAACTTCATAGGGCAGCTTAAGAAGACAAAGTATTATAATGAAGTGTGCAAAGTCCTGGAGTCTGGAACCCAAAAAAGAACATGTAATTCTCAAGCTGAAAGAACCGAAGAAAATATTCAAGCCTTCAGTTGGTATACTGAAGGATTCTATAGGCAAAATAATGAATGATCCAAGAAGCATCAAAAGAAGAAATGGAAGAATTACACAGAGTCACTGTGCCAAAAAGACTGGTTGATGTTCAACCATTTCAGGAAGCAGAATACGATCAAAAACTGATGGTACTGAAGGAAGAAGTCCAAGCTGCACTGCAGGCACTGCTGAAAAACAATGCTCCAAGAATTAACAGAATACCAACTGAGATGTTTCAACAAATGGGTGCAGCGCTGAAGGTGCTCACTTCTCTATGCAAGAAATCTGGAAGACAGCTAGCTACCTGGCCAACTGACTGGAAGAGATTCGTATTTGTAACCAATCCAAAGAAAGATGACCCAGTGGAATGGGGAAATTATTGAACAATACCATTAATATTACACACAAGTAAATTTTTGCTGAAGATCATTCAAAAACGGTTGCAGCAATACATCGACAGGGAACTGCCAGAAATTCAAGCCAGATTCAGAAGAGGACATGGAACGAGGGATATCATTGCTGCTGTTAGGTGGATCTTGGCTGAAAGCAGAGAATACCAGAAAGATGGTTTACCTGTGTTTTACTGACTATACAAAGGCATTCCACTATGTGGATCAAAACAAATTATGAATGACACTGTGAAGAAAGGGAATTCCAGAACACTTAATTTGCTCATGCGGAACCTGTACGTAGACCAAGAGGCAATCATTCAAACAGAACAAGGCGGGTACTGTGTGGTTTAAGATCAGGAAAGGTGTGCATCAGGGTTGTATCCTTTCACCACACTCATTCAATCTGTATGCTGAGCAAATAATCCTAGAAGCTGGACTATATGCAGAAGAATGTGACATCAGAATTGGTGAAAGACTCATTAACCACTTGCATTATGCAGATAACACAACCTTGCTTGCTGAAAGCGAAGACGACTTGAAACACTGATAAAGATAAAAGACTACAGTCTTCAGTCTGGATTGCACCTCAACATAAAGAAAACAAAACAAAAAAAATCCTCACAACTGGACCAATAAGCAACATCATAGTAAGTAAAGACTGAAGTTGTCGAGGATTTCATTTTTTTTTAAATAATTTTTATTGTGCTTTAAGTGAAAGTTTACAAATCAAGTCAGTCTCTCACATATAAACTTATTTACACCTTACTACATACTCCCACTTACTCTCCCCCCTAATGAGTCAGCCTGCTCCCTTCCAGTCTCTCCTTTCGTGACCGTTTTGCCAGTTTCTAACCCCTTCTACCCTCCCATCTCCCTTCCAGACAGGACATGCCAATACAGTCTCAAGTGTCCACCTGATGCAAGTAGCTCACTCCTTATCAGCATCTCTCTCCAACCCATTGTCCAGTCCAATCCATGTCTGCTGAGTTGGCTTCAGAAATGGTTCCTGTCCTGGGCCAACAGAAGGTTTGAGGACCATGACCGCCGGGATTCTTCTAGTCTTAGTCAGACCATTAAGTCTGGTCTTTTTATGAGAATTTGGGGTCTGCAAGGATTTCATTTTATTTGGTTCCACAAACAATGCTCATGGAAGCAGCAGTCAAGAAATCAAGCAACGTGTTGTATTAGGCAAATCTGCTGCAAAAGACCTCTTTAAAAGTGTTAAAAAGCAAAGATGTTACTTTAAGGACTAAGGTGCACCCGACCCAAGCCATGATATTTTCAACTGCCTCACATGGAAAGCTGGACAACAAATAAGTAAGACCAAAAAGAATTGATGCCTTTGAATTATGGTGATTATGGTGCTGGCGAAGAATACTGAATATACCAAGGAGTGCCAGAAGAACGAACAAATCTGTCTTGGAAGACGTACAGCTAGAGTGTTCCCTGAAATTGAGGATAGTGAGACTTTGTCTTACGTCCTTTGGAGATGTTATCAGAAGGGACCAACCCCTGGAGAAAGACATGCTTGGTAAGGTAGAGGTCAGCGAAAAAGATGAAGACTCTTGATGAGATAGATGGATGGACAAAGTGGCTACAACAATTTGCTAAATCATGGCAACAACTTTGAGGATGGCACAGGACTGGGCAGTGTTTCTGTCATACACAGGGTTGCTATGAGTCAGAATGGACTAGATGGTACCTAACGACTATAAACAATGTAATAAATACTCTATTTCCTAGCAAAAATTCCACTTACTAGTATTATTCTATTAAGGAATAATACAGAATAACTGAGTCAAATTTAAATGCTTGTTTTTCTTTCCACATATGTCTAGAGGCAGTGAGAATTATGAGGAATATGGCTTTTTATGAAATTCTTATTTCTACTTTGTTCTTTAGCACTTAGGAGACAAAATCAGGTTATTCCTAAACCTTTCTCCTCTTGTTTCTGGTAACTAGTCTTTCCTGGTTTTCCTCTACCTATCTAGCCATTCCTTCTCAAGCTCCTTCATTAAATATTACTAGTATGATAAGGGAGCCCTGGTGGCACAGCGGTTAAAGCATTCAGTTGCTAACCAAAAAGTTGGCAGTTTGAATCCACCAGCTGCTCCTCAGAAACCCTGTGGGGCAGTTCTACTCTGTCCTATAGGGTCCCTATGAGTTGGAATCGACTTCACAGCAATGGGTTGGTTAGGTTTCAGTATGATAAGATCACATACATCTTCTGTATTCTCCCTAGGCATAGTAACAGCCACTTTAAATGGAAATATTCTCTGTTCAAACAAACATACTAACAATAGAAGCATGTATTCCTCACACACAACCATTAGCATATTAACCTCCTTGAACTGGTTTTTGTAATATATGTAACCAAAAACATATAACACAATTTATAATATTAGTATGATCTTTAATTTTATTCAAACATTACTCCTTGACTCAGACCCCTACATTTTAAATTCATTTTGTGTACTAAAAAGGATACCTATAACTATTCTGGAAAGCAATTTGGCAGCATATATCAGGAGCCTTAAAGAGTTGAAACTGTTTGACTCTTGTTAAAATTAATCAAAAGAAAATAACCAGATATAAGTAAAGACAGTACATAACAGGTACGCAAGTATTTATTGACTGAGTGATGTACAGTATTGCAGGAAAAACTGGAAAGAACTCTAAATGAGGAAACAAATTACCTTACATTTATATATACTGATTTTAGTCCATCTGTTAATGGCTAAAATTTGTACTTACTATATGCCATAGATTGATACTTTATTTTTTTTAATACTTTCTTCATATAGATTGTTTCACTCAGTGATCCCAGTAATCTTGAGGAAGATGTTAACATTATCCCCATTTTACAGATAAGTAAGGGATTAAATTTCTTGCCAAAGGTCACAGTAATGGGCACAGCCTATATCTGGTTCTAAAATATGCTTACATCTTATATACCTGACAGCTAGTCAATCTCATGTCTCATTTCTATCTACTATTACCAGCAAAACGAATTCCTGAATGAGCTCTACAGCATAGGATACGTCCTAGAATTTAGTAAGTTAAAGGTCTTTAGAGATCATCTGGTTAAACTGCTGAATTTTACAGACAGGAAATGAAGGCCTAGAGAGGTAAAGTAACTTTCACAGACCCTCAGTGACAAATTTGGATTTTGAACCACATTACCTAAATAAAAATCCTCTATACTACATAAACCCACTGAATTGGAGGTAGGTCAACAAAAGTACCTACATTAACTTAAAAGTTTAAAAAGATAAAAGAAAAAACTAATTCAACAAAGAAATCTAATAAAACTACAAGTCACTTGAAGGAAATCAAAGAAACAAACTTACCAAAATAAACTTTTTCTTGACTCTTCATTGTTAGAATATCTGCAATTGCATGTCGCATCTCTTCAATAGGCTTAATTATTTTTTTTAACAAAGAAAGTAAACCCGTAAACTTCATATTCTCAGTTATTAACTAGATTGTCCAAGTTGAAAATATCAAAACTATAGTGATTAAGATTTTATATTTTAAAATAAGGCAGTGGTTTTTTTAAACCATGATCTCAGAACAACTTATTTTGTCACTAAAATTGAAAAATGGCTGTCTTTTCCTATTTATAAAATACAAATAAATTTAAAGGATAAGATTTCATCAATTTAAAATTTCCTCCTTAATTTTCCTTAAGGCTTTGTTAACTTGTTTGCCTGATGAGAACAAAATTAAGGAACAAGCAGAAAACAAACATGAGTACTTACTAGAGAGCTAAAAGGGCTCCTACATCTAAGTCCATGGTTATGTTTGTTTCACATGCTGTTAAACACATCTCTGAACAGTGTAAGATTGACCAGTCCAACACACTTCATTCTTTCAAAAACTGAGTAAGTGTCCATTACACGCCACACATTATAAGCATTTACTATGTTCCTTTGAGCCACCATGCCAGTTAATGCAACATATACAAGATGTTATACAAAAAGGGAGCTCTGGCTCATAGTCTTAGTCCCTGAACTTCTCACCTATCCTGCTTTCAATTTTCTTGGCTAATTTTGATCCTTGTTTTCCAACTTCTGCTCTGGTGTTACACTTTTCTCTTTACACTACTGCTTCTTACCAGTTACACTGCCATAAGTGGCCTTAAGTAATGTCTCTACTGGTCCAGTGTAGTAGGGATGGATCCGACACTCCACTTAGGTGGGATTTTGTCAATATAATCACCCTTCGGCAAAGTATTTTATACCTAATAGCCATTGACTAAGTTTTGATTCAAATAGCATTTCTTGGCTTTGCTAAGACCACAGTGAACAGACCTTTCTTATGGAAAGGCTAAAAAGAAGAATTAGAAGAAAAAATCTAAAAAATCTCTAAGAGAGAACACATTTCTGAGAAACTTGGTGGAAAGGAAATATGTTTTAGAACCATTTGCCCATAAAAACAAAAACCCTCAGGACACAATCTGTTCTATACTGAGGTTTTTTTATACCAACAGACTAGGAAGAAATGAGTGAGAGGTTACCGTAGCAAACCACTATGAATACAATAATGTTAGAGAAACCAGTTTAATGACTTTTTATATGTAGGCAGGAAGGAACGTATTATCCATAAATGTGAGTATGAGGCTCAGATATACTCCTAAAATGAAGGAAAGTTCTCTCACAAAGCCATCAGAGCTCAATAACACTTTAAAAGTTAATTTAAACTCTGTTTGGTTTATAGTCAATAAGCACAATTTTAATATTAAAAATTGAGCTTCCTAGATTTCCCAGCTAGAAAATGCACAGAATGACATGTTGCCCTGCAACATTTCTCAGGGTAAGTTTTATTAAATTTACATTTCAGCTTATATCCACTTTCTACGGTCTGACTATCCCTAGTACACAGAAAGTTTTAGAAGGCTGAGAAACAGCTTTCCATTACTACTACGTACATAACCACAATTTTACCACATTACATTGTGAGGTGTTCATAAACAAGTCTGAACCATTTGCACTGTATTAAAGACGCGGAACTTTTCATCTCACCTGAGCCCCTGCCAGGATGGCCTTCTCGTAGATGGTAATAATATGTTCAATAGGACTTGTGACAGGTTCAAGACGTGCAAGGCACACCCAATACTTAACAAGCTTTTTGGCATCTGGAATATTTTTAATCAGATCATTCAGTGTGACCAATATTTCTTCTTTTGGGCATCCCTAAAGGAGCAAGAAATAAAGTGTGTGATATCATTAGCCTATAAATTATGAAAAATTAGTGATTAAGCTACTAATCAAGATCAATGACAAAGATGGAAAAAGCTGATATAAAAATATTCACAAAAGCCTTCATTATCATCATTTTCCTTACTCCAAACTTATTTTGAATGGCTATGAAGAAGCCTATCAGTCATGAGTATTAGCAGAAAATAAAACACTAGTTTAGATACGCGTTAGTAAAAACTGACTAATGCTTTACTTGGTCTTATGGTTTATTCCCTTATATACTGTGAGATTCCATTTGTTAATACTTTGTTTAAAATTCTTGCATCTACCATACTTTATGAGTGAGGAGAGTCTGTAGAATTTTTTTTTCCTGTCTTTGTCAGGTGTTGACATTACGATGAAAATGAATCTGAAATGTGTTTATGTACAGTCCAACCAAAACCAAAACCAAACCCAGTGCCGTCGAGTCGATTCCGATTCACAGCGACCTTATAGGACAGAATAGAACTGCCCCATAGAGTTTCCAAGGAGCGCCTGGTGGATTCAAACTGCAGACCCTTTGGTTAGCAGCCGTAGCACTTAACCACTATACCACCAGGGTTTCCTTATGTACAATAAGAGTTATATATACTTTAAAAGTCTTTCTCCCATGGAGCCACTGGGTGGGTTCAAACCACCAACCTTTCAGTTAGCAGCCAAGCACTTAACCTTTCCACCACCAGGGCTCCTTACTTAAAAAGTAAAAAATAGGGCAGATAAATTCCACAGTATCAAAACAAACCTCAACTGAACAGAAATGAGAATAGAATCATTGCCCTGATTGTAACTTTCATTGGTCCTCAGAACCACAAAAGGTTTAAAGATACTCAAGAACATGGGAGTAATATTTGACATGGCACCCTGTTCAGGTTTGCTCTGGACCTGCAACACTAGTAGGTGAGCAAAGCCCGACTGAATACTTAGGAAATAAAGAAGACATTATGGAGCTGATTATTATACTCCTTGATGATTTCTGTTCAAATAACAAAATTCTACAATAAAATTTAAAGCCATGATGGTGTTGGTTTAGATTAATGGGATATTGTTTGCAAATGTTTTAGTTAGCTTTAATTTAATCTGTAATAATAATGGCTCAGTAATTTGTTGTTAGTCACTGGTAAAACATGTAGTAACTGGAAAAAATAACTTGTAAACATGTTCAAACGAACCTAAGAAACAGAAGTATCAGAGTTGAAAAGAGAATAAATATCCACCCCAAGCCTACTCTATATCAATGTCCCAGGAGATTACAGTATTTAAAATTCAAATATCAAAACTAAATATTCCCTTGATATACTTGTACGAACTCAGTGCAAAATGCAGTCAGTTAAAGGCTAAAGAGGAACAATCTCACAATTAATGTTAATCCAACCCAACATTACTGACATAACTTAGTCAAAAAGATTGACAATGTAATTTAATGAGATGTTTACAAAGGTAACTTGCAAACTATAAATGCTACACAAATATAAGATAAAGACAATATACCTCATTAATCAGGTTCAGGCATTCAGAAAATGTCTTGTTTACTTTTTCAGTAAATAATCTTTGTTCATCTTCTTCTGCCATGGTAGTCCAGAAGGACCCAGCAGGTTTTTCATTTTGCCCTGCAGCCTCAGGCTGGGTATCTCCTGAGCCAGGAGGCCTTTTCAGCACTCTTCCTTTGCCAGCTTTCCACTCAGTCAGACGAGCTCTGCAGTTAGAAGCAGCATATAAACATTACTATGATGCTGATGACAGAGCTCTGTCAAATAAAGAAAAAGCTAAAAAATGCTTCAGGTCTTTAGTTTCACACTGGTGGCACACACATAGTTCACAAACCTCAAGAAAAAGAAACACTGAACATATTAAAGTCAATGACATGCTTAAAGACCCCCAAGAATGCATTTTTAATTGGAGAGTTTATAAAATATTTTCCAATTATTACTGGGCATTTTAACTTAGATTAGAAAAACCAACTTAATAAAACATACCCAAAAACAGTAACTTTTAGGTCCTATAATTTTACAATATACATTTACTTAGATTTATCTCACATAACAGAAGAGATTGCACAGAAGAAAATTCTAATACGCTCAAGGAAATAACAAACCAAATTCACAAATACTACCCTATTGAAAATTAAGGTAATAAAATGAAGAAAATTCCATCTACTCACTTTCTCTGTTCTGCGGTTTCTTTGGGCTGACCCGATCTACTACCAACACTTGCCTTTGCTATAGTATGTCTTCGCTGGCCGATGGTTTCCGACTCTTCTATCAGTCTGGTATTAGAGGATGAAGCAGGCCTGGCTACAATTTCAGATGCTATGCTTCTTGATCGTGCCTCATTTCTTTTTATGTCCTGAGCAGAACTGGTTTTGACACTAGATAAATCTGTTTTTAATTGAGTCTGTTCTTTTCTATGAGGTCCTTTCCGAATTGTAACATTGGCAGGGGTTCTACTGATGCCTTGTTTCACCTTGTCCTGAGTATTATCGTGGTGGTTTCTAATAGGAGCTCGCACAAGTTGTCTGCTCTGAGATCCAGTGCTCACGATTTTAGTGGTAGTAGTCATATTTGAGGCTCTATCACTTTTCACTGTTACGCTGCTGGCGCTCATGGGCCGAGGCTTGGTGGCATTAGAGATCAGAGCTGAAGGTTTCTTGTTTGCTGCTGAACTCTCAGCCTTGACTTGTAGAGGTTTTCTGAATGAATTAATCTTAGACTCAACAACTTTCCCATGATAAGACCCAAGCACAGGTTTCTTGGGAATGTTAGCTTCTTGCTTCGGTTTTTCTGTAAGCGTTTCTTTCTTTTTATTATTTTTTTTAAGGTGGAATGCCTGGCTAAATGTCATACGTTGATTTTGGATGTCATCTTTAATTGGTAACAACTGAAGAGGTTGATTATTATCCTCACAATTATGTGTATCAATTTCTAAATCTGAATTGGTTAATTCATTAGGTTTTGAAGGAATACAATTTTTTTCCATTGTCACATTATTTTTGATCCCTGTAGGCCCACTGGCATTTTCTTTATTAGCCTAAAAAAGTTATTTCAGACAAATCAGTATTTCAGAACTCATTTCTTTCATGAAGCATTTATGTAGGGGAATAAAAGGACTGTTTGAGTGCTGTGTCCAGATCTTACCATTTTTGTTTTTAGTTTTGGAACGTTTATCCCTTTTTGGAACT
Source organism: Loxodonta africana (assembly GCF_030014295.1). NCBI lineage: Eukaryota > Metazoa > Chordata > Mammalia > Proboscidea > Elephantidae > Loxodonta > Loxodonta africana. The sequence continues at coordinate 74,689,396 of NC_087358.1, forward strand.
GGTCCTTAGATGTCATCACTCTCTGGTCTCTATTAATTAAAAAATAAATAAATAAAAATTAAAAATTTAATCATGTACTAAGAAGTTTTCTTTTTTGAGGGAGCATGGGGGAGACACTGAACATTAACAATTAACTCTGAGTTCATAATTTTCAAGAGAAGGATGTGGCAGTCTGCTTCTGTAAAGATTTATAGTGTTGAAAACCCTATGGGGGCAGTTCTACTCTGTCCTATAGGGTGGCTATGAGTCAGAATCGACTCAAAGGCAATGGGTTTCAGGTTCCATGATTTCATATTTTAAAAAGAGGGAAGAACTGAGCTGCACTTCATTTGTCCTAAGAGATACTTTTCTTTATTAAAATGTGATTTCATACTGAGGAATTTAAAGGTACTTGTTTTTGTAAAGTCTTAACATCCTTACCCCATTAATAACATGTAAACACTTGATATTCTCATTCTAAACCAGTCTTTTCTAGTCACCAAATAAGTTTTCAAAAACTATTAAGCAACACCTTCCTGGGTTAAAGTACTTAGTAAGTTACACTGAAAACTTTAAAAATATATTATACACACACTCACAGCTTAATTTACATGGAGCATGTGGACCCTTAGTTTCTAGGTGGCTAAGTGGCACTGCATTCAGGATATTTATCCAAAGCAAATGCTTCCTCAAGAATTTGTCCCAAAGTCCTTTTTACAGGTATAGATTGGTTAGTATAGGCCATGAGAATCTCTTAGCAGGTGATCATACTAAGAGTTGTTATTATGTTTCAGGAAAGGTTAGAAGACAAGAGAGAAGGGCAGTTTCTAGCTCAAGAACAAAAGTTATCTTCAGAAGGGGGCCTCTCTCATATAGACTCTTCATATGTCTCATACCTAGAATATGAGATTTTTTTCTTCCTGCTCACCAAACTCTTTCAAGAACCTGGTTTCTTCAGTCTAGGAAAATTTCAACTTTTACTTCTCAAATATTGCTTCCTCTCTTTTCTCTCCTCTTGGAGTTATCCATGATGATGACTTCTCCATACCTGACACCTGACTTATTCTCAGACTTTCCATTCCTCTGTGCTGTGTTCTGGAAGAATTCCCAGGGATTTGTTCTTCAGCTGGTCCACCATGCTATTCAGACATAGATATTTTTATTTCAACAATTACATTTTTCATTCCTCAGATGTCTGATTGATTCTTTCATAACTACCACTTGTTCCTGGCTTGGTATATTATCTCTTCAAAGATACTTAAAATTCCACTTCCTTTGCTATACATTCCCCTGACTGCTTAGTTTACTTCTTTCATTGTGTTGGATTTTCTCACCTATGGTAATTCTTGACTATGTACTGACCATATTTGAATAAATCTAAGATGCTATTAATTGTAAGAAGCACCTTTGTTTTGCTTATCATTAAGAAAGGAAAAAAGCACCATCCATTTAGACACGCCATTGAGTCTAAGATTCCAGGTTCAGAGAATCTGAACCTATGCATCTTAGAATTGTGTAACCAAAATGATCGATTCTAAAAATATCCAATTTAGTTGATTCTAACATGCATAGTTTTTCATGTTAACATCTCTGAACTTGGAATATGTCTTAGAATCAGTGGCACGTCTAATTGGATTTTTTTTTCCTTAATGGTATACAAAATAAAAATGCTTCTTACAATGAATAGCGACTTGAATGCTAACCAACAAGGCTGGCAATTCGAAACCACCGGCAGCTCCGTGGGAGAAAGACGTGGGAGTCTGCTTCTGTAGGGATTTACTGCCTTGGAAATTCTATGGGGTCGCTATTAGTCAGAATCGACCTGACGGCAGTGGATTTGGTTTTTGGGTGGGCCTTTCATTTCTGTGTGCTCAGTCTTGCTTGTGGAAGGGGCAGAATTGTTGACATAGCTTGTACTGTACATTTTCAATGGTAGAGAAGGGTCAAAATGTGCCACTGACCAGTGTATCTGTCCAACTATTTTCTGAGTGTGGGTGGCTTCTTGTTCCTTCCAGACACTGCCAGTCACCCAGAACATAGCAATGTCTCCTACATTTACTACCAGGGGCGAATACCTCTCTTGCTATTGCCTGGCTTACTGCCTGGTGTGAGGCGGAAGGAGATGATGCTTAGGGTCAACCTGCCAGGCTGCTCCCATGCAGTACCTCAACTAATCAGGCCCCCTACTGACCTCAGCTTCTACTACTTCTGGGCTAAAAGCATGCTCTGATGCTATAATGATATAGAAAATCAGAAGCAATCTTTTTTATTCTGCTTCAGGTGAAACTTTACAAATTAGTTTCTCATTCAACAATTTATACACAAATTATTGTGATATTGGTTGCAATCCCCATGACCTGTTAACATTCTTCCCTTCCACACCCCAATTGTTTCCACTCGTGTGCTTTTCGTGTCCCTTCCTGCCTTCTCGTCATTGCTTTTAAGCAGGTGTTGCCCATTTTGTCTCCTATACACGACTGAACTAAGACGCATGTCCCTAATTTTTGTTTTATAGACCCATCTAATCTTTGGCTGAAGGGTGAACTTCAGGAGTGGCTTCAGTTCTGACTTAAAAGGGTGTCCGGGGCTATAGCCTCGAGGGCTCTTCCAGTCCCTGCCAGACCAGTTTTTTTTTTTTTTTTTTGGTGAATTTGAATTTTGTTCTACATTTTTTTTCCTCCTTTGTCTGGGATGCTCTGTTGTGATGTCAGCAGTTGGTGGTGGCAGCCAGGCACCATCTAGTTCTTTTGGCATCAGGCTGGTGAAGGCTGCGGTCCTTGTGGTCCATTAGTCCTTTGGACTATTATTTCCCTTATGTCTTTAGTTTTCTTCATTTTCCTTTGCTCTGCACTGGATGGGACCAGTAGACGTACCTTAGATGGCCACTCGTGAGCTTTCAAGACCCTAGACGCTACTCACCAAAGACGGACGTAGAACATTTTCTCTATGAACTTTTTTACACCAATTTACCTAGATCACCCTGGCGACCATGGTCCCCAGCCCTCAACCTCAGTAACTCTGTCTCTCAGGGTGTTTGGATCTGTCTGTGAAGCTTCTATGACTTTGCCTTGGTCAAGTTGTGCTGACTTCCCTATACTGTGCAATGTCTTTCCCTCACCCCTCCCCTCCTTTGTAACCATCAAAGATTGTTTCTTTGTGCGTGCAAAGCTTTTCTTGAGTTTTTATGATAGTGGTCTCATAGTATTTATCTTGTGATTGACTTACTTCACACTCAGCATAATGCCCTCCAGATTCATCCATGTTGTGAGATGTTTCACAGATTCAATTGTTCTTCATCCTTGCGTACAGAAGCAATCTTAACACGGATTAGCTTCTTTCCTTCACAAAACTCTACCAGCCTGTTTCCCCATCCCTATATACTGCCCTCCCTCCTGTTTTAATGGATGAACTGATGCTGTGCCAATCGAGGGCCAAATTCTCAATCTCCAATTCTGCACTCCATTCCATTCCCTCTTCTCTACTCAAGGCATTTCCTCCTACATTTATTTGTTAATCTTTCAGTATCAGTAACTTATCCTGCTCCGAGGTCATTTCCATCAGCATATAACCACTATGTTTATCTCTCTTTTTTTAATTTTTTAACATATAAATTTATTTTGTTGTTGAGAATATACACGGCAAAACATACACCAACTCAAAAGTTTCTACATGTACCATTTAGTGGCACTGATTACATTCAAGTTCTATAACCATTATCACCCTCCTTTTCTGAGTTATTCCTCCCCCATTAACATAAATTCAGCGCCCTCTATGGTTGTTATCTAGTATTTCCAGTTGCTACTGTCAATTTAATCCCATATAGATAGTTCTTAAGAGAGCATAATGCTCAAGGCAGACATTTTTTACTAGTTAAACTGTTGTTTGGTTTTAAGAGGACATCAGGGCTTTTTTTCATTTAAGTCTTAAAGATCGTCTCAGGGCAATTGTTTCAGGGGTTCATCCAATCTTCATGACTCCAGGAAGTCTGGAGCCCATGAGAATTTGAAATTCTGGTCTGTATTTTCCTCCTTTTTGATTAGGATTCTTCTGTGGAGTCTTTGATCAATAACTCTCTTAAAAAGGCTTAAACCTCACATTGTCTTTCAGCTAATGCCTATTTTCTCAATTTTCGTTACAGCAAAACTCCTTCAAAAAGATATTTATACTCACTGTCTTCATGTTGTCACCTGCATTCTCTCTTCAGCCTATGTCTATCAAGAAATTGTCCGTACCATTCTACTCAAGCTCCTAATGTCATCATTTCCATGATTTTGTATCTCATCGTCAATTCTCAGTCTTCATCTTGCTAGATCTCTCAGTAGCACCTGATAGTTGATCATTCTTTCTGTAAGCATTTCCTTCATTTTGCTACTGGATCACCAACTTTTCCTCCTACCTCACTTCTTTTAAAGTCTCTGTCTCTTCTTCCTAATCTGCCCAATTCAAATTTTTAGCTTTTCTTCTGCCTTTTTTAGTTTTATACTTCCTAGGGACTCCTCTTTTTCTGTCAGTGCTAATATAATTCTAGTGTTTAGTCTTCAAACTGCTTGCTTTCTTAACTGCTAGCTAAAGATCTCAGGACAAGGAGAACAGATCTTACCTGTTCAATGTGAAGATGTATATGAAATATATAATCCTATTCTGTGTTTTCATTATAAAACTGCTCTCAGAAGGATTATCTGAACAAAGAAGTCTTAAGATACCCATACTTTGATTGTAAAACAGAATTGTTCAATAGTATTAACAGGTTAAATGTTTGATCCAGAAAGACTGCAACCCTGATTGGTTGACTTAACAGTTTGTTGCTCAAGTAATAATATTTAAATCGACATCTGTTTTTTTGAAAGAGTACATATAGTACTCGTGTGGATTTTTGGTTAAGCCAGAAGAAGAGTTTTAGAATTTTTTTCCCATCATGTATGAATATTATAAACCCCATCCCATTTGATTCCTCATTAAGTAAACAGTTGAGAGTCACTATCTTATTTAAATTACTACTATCTCATTCAGTCCTGGCGTTTTAAATAAACACCATCTATACAGGCAGTCCCTGGACTATGAATGAGTTCCATTCTTCTGTTGTATTTGTATGTTAAGTCGAACAGTTAGGTACAGTTTGTATCTAATATCAGTTAGTCAAATATCTGTTTTAGTACGTAGTGTACCTTTCTATGCATAAAAACAATAAACACTTCCAGATATACTAAAACATCTTTAACATAATAATGCAGTAATAATAATGTTTTGATGTCGCGTCCTAAAGTTGCGCCCCTTTGTTATTAGGAACCATTGTATGTATGTATGTATGTAGGGTTTATGGAGTTGGTTCCTAACTACAGATTATACATATGTTGGATGTTTGTAACCAGGGGACTGCCTGTACACTGAAAATTCCCAAGCTTATATTACCAGCACCAATCTCTCCTCTGAACTTCAGACACATCTATTTGGCATCTATGCGTGAATATCTTATTGGCACCTCAAACTTAACATGGTCAAAGCTGAACTCTTGATTCTGCCACACCTCCTTCAGTTTTCCCCATCCCAATATATGGTATCATTATTCACACAGTTACTAAAAAAAACCTAATGTCATTTTTTTCTTAAAGAAATATGGGTTTTGTGAAAGGAGAAAATGTTTAACTACGGCAACTTATTAACATAACGTTAGAAATTTAAGAAAAAAAATTTTATTTGAAAATAAAGTGAAACTCTCTGAATGTGCATATGCGGCAGATATACAATTTTTTTTCCTCAACTGTTTTATGGTAAGTTACATACACCTCAGCCCCTTACTCTCAAAAATCTAAATGTCCTAAAATTAGGGATATTCTCTTATATAACCTCAATATAGTTACCAAATTTACATTTACTTTAGTATACTACTTTAGTCTACTGTAAATACTGTAGTTGTCAACTGACGTAAAAACATCTTTGTAGTATTCCTCTCCAGTATAGGATTATGTATTATATTTATCTGTCTTGTCTCTTTAGCCTCTAATCTGAAACATTTCAGGATCATCTTTAACTCCACTCTTTCATTTGCATTCCATACCTAATCCATCACCAGTCTTGTCAGCTGTATCTCCTAAACATAAACCAAATCTGACTACTTTCCACCATGAGAAAGGGTATGAAGAGGTATTCATAAAGACCTAACATAAAGTAATTAACATAAAAAATGTAAAGTAAAACAGTGAGACTTTCCTTTAAACCCATGAGAATGACAATGATGTTGGAAGAAAATTAAGGAAACCAGGAGAAAAAATATTTCAAGAACCAATCTACTGTATGTAATGCCACTGACAGACCATGAAACGATAGCTACCGCTTATTGAGTTCACACTATATACCAGGCAAGACATAGCAAAATACATACACTATCTCATTTAAGTCCCAAGAAACATGTATTAACCAATTCTATCTTAGTGTAAGTAAAAAGACTCAAAGAGGTCAAGTAACTTACCCAAAGTGACACAGCTGTAAGTGGCCAACTTACAGATTCCAGCCCAGGTTCTTATTACTCCAAAGTCCATGCTCTTAGTGTGAACACAAAGAGCCTGGAGGATGTTATTAGAGGTTATCTCTAGAGAGCAAGGCGACCTTTTGAATTTCTGCTTTATATTTACTTCCACAGATTTGTTTGTTTTTGTCACAACTGCGTCCTATCATTATAATTTAGACAAAATTAATAAAAATATATTTCTATGGAGCGTGAAGACTAAAATAAATGATCACCAAACATTTGGGAGCCCCCCCAAAAAGCTTGCCAAAACATTAAAACTTTTGCTAAATTATAGACTGACAGACCTTTATAGCACTGTATAAACCATCAATCAACATTTTAGTATATACACATACTCTGCTTTAAAATTACATCCTCTTAGAGTGTGAATTAATTTACAAAGAAACAGATCTGACACTACACTGCCCAGTACTACACCACTAGCCACATATGTGGCTACTGAGCACTTGAAATGTGGCTAGTTCAAATTGAGATATCCAAAAAAAACCAAAACGAAACCCACTGCCGTGGAGTCAATTCAGACTCATAGTGACAGAGTAGAAATGTCTCGTAGAGTTTCCAAGGAGTGCCTGGCAGTTTCGAACCGCTGACCTTTTGCTTAGCAGCCATGCCACTTAACCACTAGGTCACCAGGGTTTCCAACTGAGATATAGAGAAAGTAAAAATATACACCAGACTTTGAAAACTTAGTACCAAAAAAGAATATAAAATATCTCAACAGTAATTTTATACTATATATTACATGTTGAAAATGACAATATTTTGGATATATTAGATTAAATAAAATATATTAAACTTCATTTTTTAAAAAGACTTTTTAAATCTGGCTACTGGAAATTTTAAAATTAAATATTGGCTCATAGTTATATTTTTAAATTATATCAGCTCTGATACAATTTTACAGAACTTCATTGAAATAAACTTCACCTGGATAATATCTGATGTTCCTGTTTATATACAAAAAGCGTTTTTCCTTTTAATAGACGTTGCTCGAGTTTTTGTCGTCTTTGCTCTAAATAATAAAAGGAAAGATCTACCGGTCAATATTAGTTAAAACAATAACTTCAAATAAATACTGTTGACTAGGTGAAGGTTTTATTTAGAAAATTGTACTACTTAAGTTCACATCTTCTATATAACAAAAAATTTCCCAATTCTTTTACTTTAGAGAAATAATCGTAGTAATAACAAACATAAAGGTCTCTATAATCACTCTGCAAAAGAATTACATTCTTACTGCATGACAGTAAAAAATCTGGAGAACATTATTTTCAACATAACGGTTTCTAAACGCTAGGCTTTAAGACAGTAAAGGGTGCGGACGAGACACCAGACCCCAAGTTCTGCCTCATTCGGCAGAAGTGGGTGGGGTAAGTCACTTCAATTTCTTTTTTCCCACAGGTAAGACAAAGAAATAACATTAGTCCTCAGGACCCTGGCATCCCTGCGTTTCCATAACCTTGTCTGAGGTCAAGCTGTTAAACTGGAAAGATCAAACTCCAGCCGCACAGAAACGAGCTCGGAGCGCGGACCTGAGCGGCGGCGCAGGCGCAGTCCGCCGTCGGGCCCTCCCCCGCGGCCACCCCGGCTCGCTCGCCGCCGCCAGCCTCGCTGCCGAGCCGGGCGGGGGCGGGGGGGGTGCGGCGGCAGTAACGGCCGCAGTGGGTGCTACTGCGTTACTACCCGTATCACGGGGGACGAGAGTGAGGTCAGCAGAGGCGCAGCGACCTGTCCAGGCGAGGTGCGCGCAGCTGACTTGTGCACCCCGCTTGCTGGCTGGCCCGCCCTGAGCTGGTCTGCGGACACCGGCCTGAGCCCGAGCCCGCGGAGCCCACGGCCCGAAGCCCCCTCCCCCGGCAAACGGCCGCTCCTCCCCCACCTCGGAACGCGGGCTGCGTCCTCTGACTCGGAGGTAGCTGCAGATTCCGGGGCACGGCTGGCAAGCTCATCGCTGGCCGGGAAGGAGGGCTCCTGTCTCGGTCCGAGCGCCTCACGTTCCCAGAGACCTGATGGCCGGCGCGCTCCACACGCCGCCAGGGCTCCGCCCCGCCGCCGCCGCCGCCGCCCATTGGTCCCGGCTGGAATTGAAAGGGCCACTGGGTGCAGAGGGGCGGAGCCCGGGCTGCCGTTGCAGGGCCGGGGTTTGTTCCGTCCGGGTCAGTTAATTAAAAGGGCTCTGGACTGAGTCTGGAAACCCTGGGGACGTAGTGGTTGAGTGCTAGGTCTGCTAACCAAAAGGTGGGCAGCTTGAATCCGCCAGGCGGTCCTTGGAAACTCCGTGGGGCAGTTCTACTCTATCCTATAGGGTCGCTATGAGTCGGAATCGACTGGAGGGCAGTGGGCTGCACTGAGTCTCTCTAGGTTTTCCATACTGAACAGTGCCTTTCGGTGGAAGGAGTACGCCCAGCTGCGGTCACTTGCCCAGCTGTATTCACTTAACAGTTATTAACTCGCGACTGGGTGGTGCAAACAGTGAATGTCATCAGCGCCTAAGAAAGATTGGAGATTGGAGTCCATCCAGACTTAACCCGAGAAGAAAGTCCTAGTGATCTACTTCTGAGAAATCAGCCAATGAAAACCATGTGGACCATAGTTCTACTCCAATACACCTGAGGTTGCTATGAGCTGGAGTCGTGAGTTGACTCCGCAGCTACTGGTTCCGGTTTTTTGGTTATATACCAGGCCTGTTATTCCTGTTAGGTGCCGTGGAGTGTGTTCCAACTCATAGCGACCCTACCTAGGACAGCAGGAAGGAAACACTGCCCGCCCCTGCACCATTCTCACAGTCATTGCCATGCTTGAGCCCGCTGTTGCAGCCGTTTTGTCAATCCATCATTGAGGGTCTTCCTCTTTTTTTTGCTGACTATTTTACTAAGCATTATGTCCTTCTCCAGGGACTGGTATCTCCTGATGTCCAAAGCACATGAGATGAAGTCTCACTATCCTTACTCCTAAGGAGTGTTCTGGCTGTACTTCTAAGACAGATTTGTTTGTTCCTTTGGCAGTCCATGGAATATTCGATATTCTTTGCCAGCACCACAATTCAAAGCCATCGATTCTTCTTTGGTCTTCCTTGTTCATAGTCCAGCTTTCCCATGCATATGAGGCAATTGAAAACACTATGGCTTGGGTCGGGCGTACCTTAGTCTTCAGGGTGACAGCTTTGCTTTTAAATACTTTAAAGAGGTCTTTTGCAGCAGATTTGCCCAATGCAATGCATTGTTTAATTTCTCAACTGCTGCTTCCATGGGTGTTGATTTTGGATCCAAGTAAAATGAAATCCTTGACAACTTCAAGCTTTTCTCCACTTATCATGATGTTGCAGCCTTGGTGCCGTAGTGGATACGAGATCATCTGCTAATCAAAAGGTTGGCAGTTCAAATCCACCAGTCACTCCTTAGCAACCCTAGGGGGTAGTTCTACTCTGTTCTACAGGGTCACTATGAGTCGGAATTGACTTGATGGCAACAGGTTTGGTTTTCTGGCTTTATCATGATGTTGTTTATTGGTCCACTTGTGAGGATTGTTGTTTTCATTATGTTGAGGTGTCATCGACACTGAAGGCTGTAGTCTTTGATCTTCATCAAGTCCTCTTCATTTTCAGCAATCAAGGTTGCTAAGAAATATTGACTGCTAAAATAATTTTTACTTGCATATCTAAACATTCAACAATTCTTTATATCCACTCTTAATACTTATTCCTAGGATGTGTCTTTGACTGGGAAAAGATAACTTCAAACAGTTAAAACAGTGCTTAAAACTAACTTGAATATCTTCTGAGACTGCCAACTTTCTAAAATATATGGGCAGAGCCAGAAATAAAACCTTTACATGATACCCTTTGGACTCAGTATGTGTTATTCAAAACAGCAGTTAAAATCTGTTGTATTCATGCATATCACTAAATATTTATTTCAACTGTAGTCATTCATCATTTTATTTCTTTTAGTACATTTTCAAAGAGCTTCTACTTTATTTTAGCAAAAACATAAGAGTATATGCTAGATACCAGATTGATTAGTTTTATCAGTATATGTCTTTCTTTGCATTAAAAAGATATGAAAAGCATACCATGCCAATTAATAAAATCAACAGAGTTAACTCTGGAGGCTGTGATAGTTGTGGTCCATTAGTCTTTTGGACTAATCTTTCTCTCGTATCTTTAGTTTTCTTCATTCGCCCTTGCTCTTTAAGGGGTAAGACCAGTGGAGTATCTTAGATGGCCTCTCACTGGCTTTTAAGACCCCAGACACTACTCGCCAAAGTAGAATGTAGAATGTTTTCATTATAAACTATGTTATACCAATTGAGCTAGATCTTCCCCGAGATCATGGTCCCCACAGCCCTCAGCCCAGCAATTCGGTCCCTCAGAGAGTTTGGATGTGTCTATGGAGCTTTCATGACCTTGCCCCAGGATTGTGTACTGTCTTAACCTTCACCAAAGTTAGGTAAGTGGTAACTTGGTGAAGAGTAAGATAGTACACAGTACTGGGGAAGTCAGCACAGCTAGACCAAGGAAAGGTGGAAGCTTCATAGACATATCCAAACTCCCTGAGTGACCAGGTTACTGGGCTGAGGGCTCGGGGCCATGGTCTCTGGGGACATCTAGTTCAATTGGCGTAACATAATTTAAAAAGAAAATGTTCTACATCCTACTTTGGTGAGTAGTGTCTGTGGTCTTAAAAGCTTGTGAGTGGCCATTTTAAGATACTCCACTGGCCCCACCCCACCGGGAGCAAGGGAAAATGAAGAAAACCAAAGACACTCAAGGGAAAGATTAGTCCAAAGGACTAATAAACCACAACCACCACAGCCTCCACCACACTGAGTCCTGCACTACTACATGATGCCTGGCTACCATCACCAACTTCTCTGACAGTGATCACAGTAGAGAGTCCTTGACAAACCTTGAGAAAAATGTAGAACAAAATTATAACTCACAAAAAAAAAGAAGACCAGACTTACTGGTCTGACAGAGACTGGAGAAACTCCAAGAGTATGGCCCCAGACAACTTTTTAACTTAGTCCTGAAGTCACTCCTGAGTTTCATTCTTCATCAAAGATTATACAGGTCCATAAAACAAAACAAGACTAAATGGGCACACCAGCCCAGGGGCAAGGATTAGAAAGCAGGAGGGGATAGGAAAGCTGGTGGCCACAGGGAACCAACCCAAGGTCAAAAAGGGGAGACTGGTGATGTGTCATGAGGTTGGCAACCAACGTCATAAAACAATATGTGTATTAATTGTGTAATGAGAAACTAATGTGCTTTGTAAGCCTTTGTCTAAAGTACAATTAAAAAAATTTTTTTTTAAATCCTCACAACTAGACCAATAAGCAGCAGCATGATAAATGGAGAAAATACTGAAATTGTAAAGGATTTCATTTTACTTGGATCCACAATCAATGCCCATGGAAGCAGCAGTCAGGAAATCAAATGACATGTTACATTGGGACAATCTGCTGCAAAAGATCTCTTTAAAGTGTTAAAAAGCAAAGATGTTGCTTTGAGAACTAAGGTACACCTGAACCAAGCCACGATATTTTCAGTCACTTCGTATATGTGGGAAAGCTAGACACTATGTGTTTGGAAGACTAAAGAATTGAAGCTTTTTGATTATGGTGTTGGTGAAAAATATTGAATATACCATAGACTGCCAGAAGAAGGAACAAGTCTGTCTTGGGAGAAATACAGCCACAGTGCTACTCGGAAGCGAAGATGGTGAGATTTCATCTCATGTTCTTTGGGCATGGTATCAGGAGGGGCCAGTCCCTGGAGAAGGAAATCCTGCTTGGTAGAGGGTCAGTGAAAAAGACCCTGGATGAGATGGATTGACACAGTGGCTGCAAAAATGGGCTCAAACATAGCAATGATTGCGAGGATGGCACAGAACCAGCAGTGCTTCTTTCTGTTGTACATAGGGCTGCTTTGAGTTAGAACTGAACTTGAAGGCACCTAACGACAATTGTGGCCGCAGGGCTTAAGAGCTCAGCTGCTAACCAAAAGGTTGGCAATTCGAATCCACCAGACACTCCTTGCAAACCATGTTGGGCAGCCCTACTCTGTCCTAGAGGGTCACTATGAGTAGGAATTGACCCGACGGCAACGGGTTTTTTAATTTTTTTGTTTGTTTATATATTGAAATATTCTCTGTAGTAAATTCATAAGGTCCGTCGTGTTAAAATCTGAAAATGTTTAAATGAAAATATTTAAAGGCGCTTGTTCATGCCCTAAGTGTGAGTTTGAGAAAAAAAGTATTTACGGCCTTGAATGAGCACGACAATATGCTGGGCAGTGACAAGAAAGCTGCCATATAGGCAGGGATTACGAATAACAAGGAAGTCCAAGCTGTGGTGTGGGCTTCCTCAAAGTCACTTTTATGGTCTCGGTTTGTGACCCAGTTGGACAAAGAACGGGGTTGACGTGCAGGTCGAGAAGGCCGTTGGCAGACAGGCGGCCAGGGGGCGCTCCAAGCACGTCTCCAAGTCCTCTCCACAGCGCCCCCGGCCAGGCCGCTCCCAGCGCCCCCCACGCTGCCGCCTCTGCACGGCCGCCCGCCGCCAGGGGGCGCCGCAGGCTGCCTGGCGCTCGGCTCTCGGCTTGGGAGCGCCGGCACTGGTGAGCGGTGGAGCCCGCCTAGCGGCCATGGACCGGTTCCTGTGGACCAGCGGCCTCCTGGAGATCAACGAGACCCTGGTGATCCAGCAGCGCGGGGTGCGCATCTACGACGGCGAGGAGAAGGTAAGGCGGTCGCCTACCCGCGGTCGGCCTCCTGAGAGCCTGGCGGAAGCGGGCTCCCCGGCGGACGCGCGTCCCCGCCGGGCCGGCCTTCCGTCCGCCCGGCCCTGCGGCCCCGGCCTGGCTCTCTGGCCCGGCCGCGGAGGCGCGCAGTCCGCCGGCTGGCCTCCCGCAGCCCTGGCGCCTCGGTGCGGGGCCAGGAGAGCGGCCGCCGCGCCGCCGGTTCGCATCCCGCTGACTCCCGGCGTCCGCGCCCCGCGGCCTGGAGCGCGCGGGCGGGGCCCACGGTGCCGTCTCCGACTTTGGAAGCGTTCCCAGGAAGCGCGGGGCGTGCTGGCTCCCCCTCCACCCCCGCCTCGCTGAGATGGTACTTGTGACTCCACAGCTTGTGTATGCTGGTGAGAATATCGCATTGTTTTCATGCATGGAGTAGTAATGGTGACGACAGATTTCTTTGGCATTATTTCAGGGAGGTTAAAGAGCTCGGCTGCTAACCAAAGGGTCGGCAGTTCGAATCCAGCAGCCGCTCCCTGGAAACCCTGTGGGGCAGTTCTTTGTCCTATAGGGTACCTGTGAGTCGGGATCGACTCCACCGCGCCGGGTTTTAATTACACTGATAAATAAAAAATAACTGGGACCGGCCAGTGCTGCCTTTTTGCTAGGAGAGTGCTGTGCCTGTAAGCTGCCCAGCTTTAGGTTGGCCGTTACGGGAGTCCGCATGGGTTACAAAACCTGACCTGGGGAAGGAAGAGGGTGAGAGATTTCTTTGAAAGGGTTTCATAAAAAGGTATCAGTGTCTTTCCCCGTTGAATGCCTTTGCTACAGGCTCTTGTTTTTTTTTATTTTTTAATTATTTTAGAAGGGAGTTTTGAGCGTTTGTTTTGTAAAGTGGTGTAGTAGTCCTGGTTTTCCACAGAAATACAGAAATAAGCCTTCGGAGGTGCATTTGCAAATTCAGAGGAGAAATAGTAACTGTAAGTACTGTAAACATTTTGTGAATACTTGAGTGAAAGTACAGAATATCTTGTTCTAGATGAAATGTATAAAATTGGAATTTGAGAAATTATTTAAACTTAGAGCTGACACTTTTAAAAGTTTTCACTTGCAACCTCTCATTCCTTGCAACTTTGTTAATGAAACATCTCCATTTTGTATATGTTTCTTTACTCATAGCTTCTTCTGGTTGATGCTTTAGGCTTCCTTCCTCCTATGTAATGGAGGTGGGGGTTACACAGCTATCAAGGGGCACAGCTGAAGTGGGTGGCCAGTCTTCTGACTCCCCTAGGGCACTTACTGTGGCACACAAGTTGCCCAAAGTCAGGGTTGACTTCTTAGCAACTTTTTTTTTTTTGAGTGCTGACATTATTGAGTCAGAGTTGTTCCCTTAAATAATTTGCTTGGACTTATTATTGTTAAGCTGCCTTCAAGAGGGTCCTGATTCATATACAGTGGGATCTGACTGTTGTGATCCATAGGGTTTTCATTTCCTGATTACTGGAACTAACTCACCAGGCCTTTCTTCCTAGTCTTCTTAGTCTGGAAGTGCTTCTGAAACCTGTTCAGCATCTTAGCAACGCACAAGCCTCCACTGACAAGTGGTGGCAGTGCTTGAAGTGCATAAGCTGGGAATTGAACCTGGGTCTCTCCTGCATGCTGTTGCAACCCTTTTATTACCTTAATCTCAAATTGGGTTTTGCACCTTTTTTTGGTTGGAGTGACAAGCTAATTTTTCCCCCCAACCATTTATACCTTTGGGATGGTTTTAAATGGAAGCTTAGTTTCCTCCCTGAGTGGTTTGATTATGCCTCCACGCTAAGAAGAGCTGAGCGCTAACAATGATAGATTGGCCTTCAAAGACTCCTCCAAAGCCACTCCCTGCAGGAGAAGCTGGAAACCAGCTTTTCAGAGCACCACACAATATACAAGTTAGGAACACGTTTGCCACCAGGCACTATAACTGTGATATGTTTAAAACAATATAAAATCACAACTGTTAGTACATGTATACAATAAAACATCGCTGAGCCAGCAAATCCTAGTTGTTCCTTTAAAATTTTTGCTGTTTGCTTTAGCAGAGAAGCAGGTATAGTGTCGGAGGTTTTAGAAGAAAGCCCTGGGGCAAACTTAGTTTGAGACCCTTTGATCTGGTCAGGAATTCTTAACTCCTAAAAACTGGGGTGGGAGAGAATCTTGAAATTGTAAAGGGCATTTAATTATGGTGGCCCAGGTCTGGACCTACTTAAACAGTTACTGAGCTGTTTGGTCCCTAGTATGACTGAGAGCCAGACTGATTCCTGGGGGAAAGCGCTGGGTCCTGGCTTCCTTACCTGCTGCAGGGCTCCCAGACCTCATGTGGTGCTGAAGACTCAGAGTTGCACTTTAGCCTCCGGATCTCATTCAGAATCTTTCACTGGCTCTCTTGGCCTAGGGGCTGCAGGCCAGGCTGCTTAGCCTTCTTTGTAACTTTCCATCCCAGCCCATTTCCTGGGCAGGAGTGTACATGGCTGTCTTCTAGACCAGTTGGACACTCCTGGAGGGCACAAAGTGTGTTACTCATCCTTGTATCTTATGACTCACTGTGGTGTGAAACGTATTTTTGTTTTTGACTGAATATACAGCACCTACAGTTTTTTACAGTATGTCAAAGGAGCCCTGGTGGCACAGTGGTTAAGTGCTTGCCTGATCACCGAAAGGTTGGTGGCTCAAATCCACCAGTGGCCCCATGGGAGAAAGATGTGGCAGTCTGCTTCCGTAAAGATTGTAGCCTTGGAAACCCTATAGGGCAGTTCTACTCTGTCCTGTAGGGTTGCTATGAGTCAGGGTAGACTGCAACAATGGGTTTGGTTTGGGTTTAGCAGTATGTGCGAGGAGGAATCCCTGGGTGGTGCAAATAGTTAAGTACTCAGCTACTAATTGAAAGGCTGGAAGTTCAAATCAACCCAGAGGCTCCTCGGAAGAAAGGCTGGGGATCTACTTCTAACAAGTCAGCTATTGAAAGCCCTATGGAGCACAGTTCTACTCTGACACACATGGGGTTGCCATGAGCCGGAGTCGACTCCATGGCAGCTGGTTTGGTTTTCTTGGTTTGTAAAGCCATAAGTTTTACATACAACCTCAGCAGTATGAGGTGGTAGTTTACTGAGTGAGAAAAATCATGCTCAGAGATAAAGTGACTTGTGTAAGATTCACAGTTAGTTATCATGGGAGACAGAATTTAAATCTCTTTTGACTGGACTCCCAAATTCTGTGCCTTGTTCACTATGCAGCATCATTTCAAAATATAGCAGTCACCAGTGCCAGGTTCTACAAAATGTTTAATAGAGCTCATCCTCCCAGAGGTGAGGAAACTGAGACCCTTAGTTTATCCTTGAGAAAATTGTGACTTTTGCAAGGTCACACAACCAGTAATTGGTGGAGCTGTGAGTAAATGTGTTTGCTTGTTTACACAGGCATGGTTTTCATGTGCCCGTTATGACTCTATAGTGAGTTGTTTTCATAAGCAGTGTAGACAGGTCCTTTGTTTCAGTTCCCAGGAGCTCCTAGGGCCTCAGCTAGTTTAAAAAATAATGTAAGAATGCTAGTCGTGGTGTGAAATAGTAAGTCTGAAGCACATACCAAAAAATTTAGAAAACATTCTCTTTCAGCCAGCTATTTCATTTTTACGAATTTACCTTTGGGAAATAATCTGAAATGCATAAAAATATTATGTACAAGGATGCCCATCTCAACATTATTTCCAATAGGGAAGAATTAGGACCTGTCTGAATGTCCACAATTGGGGTTGACTAATTAAATTATGATATGCCTACATTAGCATGACCAATTGCTAATGATGGGCTGTTAAGAAGCAGAATAGTAGTAGTCCTCTGGGGTCCCTGGGTGGTATAAGCAGTTAAGTTGCCCAGCTGCTAAGGAAAAGGTTGGCGATTTGAATCTACCCAGAGGTTCTTGGAAGAAAGGCCTAATGACCTGCTTCTCAAAAATCAGCCACTGGAAATCCCCCAGAGCACAGTTCTACTCTGTCACACATGGGGTCATTGTGAGTCAAAATCGACTTGATGGCAACTGGTTTTTATTTTGTTTAAAACAGACACTATATGTATGTATATATGTATATACGTATATACATACGTATATATATATATGCGTATGTATATAATCAGTCCTTATTTGGGGTGTCCCTATTTGCAAATTTGTTTACTTGTTAAAATTTATTTGTGACCCCCAGATCAACACCTGCAGCACTGTCTTGGTCATTTGCAGACGTGCAGAACAACAGAAAATTTGAGTTGCCTGATGCTTGAGCTCTCAGCTGAGGTGGAACAAGGTGATGCTCTGCCTTCTTGCTTCGGCACTCATACTGTGAACAAGTGTGCTTTTCACGGTCTATTTCATGCCACACTTTCTGCATTTTTGTGGTTTTTGTTGGTTATTTCGTTGTTTAAAATGGCCCCCAAGCGTAGTGCTGGCGTGCTGTCTCGTGTCCCTAAGCCAAGAAGGCTGTGATGTGCCATATGAAGAAAATATGCATTAGAAGAGCTTCTTTCAGGCGTGAGTTACAGGGCTGTTGGCTGTAAGTTCAGTGTTAATTAAGCAACAGTATGGTACATCCAGAAAAAAAGAAGGAAATCTGCCAGCCTGTACACGAGACCTCCCTGCCCTGGAGTGCTAGAAGAGCTTTTAGAGCACATGATAAAGAGGTGGAAAAGTGCCTAAATTTGTGGACTCTTGAGATGATGACTGATAAAAACAGCATCCAAAACCAAACCCACTGCCATCAAGTGATTCCGACTCACGGTGACCCCATAGGATAGAGTAGAAGTGCCCTATAGGGTTTCCAAGTTTGTAATCTTAATGGAAGCAGACTGCCACATCTTTCTCCCTCGAAGTGGCTGGTGGTTTCGAACCTTGGACCTTTTGGTTAGCAGCCAAGCGCTTAACCACTGTGCTACCAAGGGTCCCTAAAATAGCATAGTGAACATAAAAGTAGTGTTGTGGACAGCATCGCATCGAGGGGGAAAGCCAAAGAAATTTATGGTAACAAATTTACAGTCACACTCAGGGTCAGGAAACTGTTAAACCATTCCTGGCTAGTGTGTTATTTTCAAGAAATACTGCGTATTATTAATCATTTGTGAGAAATAGGTATTAAATAAGGTGTTTTTTTTTAACAGAAACACATAAAACAAGGTTACATATTGATTATTGACAAAAATGTGACCAGAAGCTTGCAGGAACTTAACCCTATATTTCCGCTAGGGACAGTGGCTCGGTATTCACTGATTCAGTGTTCACGGTGACTTTATAGAACATAACTACTGGAATGACCTCTGCGTGCCCGCGCACGCACGCACAGAGAGAGAGAATGACTGAATGAATAATTATATATAAATAATCCCAAAATGCTAGAGTTAACACTTAACACTGGCTGCTATGATTATGAGTGACTTCATTTTCTTTTGAAGATTTTTTAAAAAATACTTTCCGAGTTTTCAATAATGCACATATATTACTTTTATAACCAGAAAAATGTTAAACAAAAATAGAATAAGAACTTATTCTGTGAGTGCTTGCATTAGATCAGCTTTTAAATAGTTATAATGATTCCAGTGTTGAGTGTTGGAAGCAAACGGGCCTAAACTTGTCTATCAAGTTTAGATCATAATCCATTGGAATACCTGAAGGGAACGATTACACAATTTCTTCATTTACAACAGCAACATTTTACATTTGTTAATTGACATAGCAATGGAGCATACCCTGGCTTGAGTTTTACATGCACATCCTTATGCTCGGATTTCAGTAAGATAAAATGCAATTTCTTAGAGCAATTGTGCTCCAGTGTGACCTCATGTACTCTCATGTTAATAATATATTTGCTTTCAGAAAAGGGAAATCTTCACTCATTGGAAAAAAAGAGATTTTTAAAAATTTCTTAAACTCAACGATTTTGTTTTGCATAAACAAGATTAGCAAAAACATTTGAAGCCAGGTTGCACTAAGTGTGGGGAGTACCTGTGTGTTCTTCCTGATTCTGAGGAAGACGCGCAACTTTGTAAGGTCTTTTCTCTGAAGTGTTGAAGTACTTTGGTGGAATAATCTCTCACATAGCGTATTTAAACTAGGTGGTTTAGCGGGTCTCTTTTATCGCTAAGGTTGATTATCTGTATTATTAAAACATTAGTAATATAGTCATAGCTTAAAAAAGCAAAAAGCCCTTTTTTGTCGACTCGATTCCAACTCATAGCGACCCTATAGGATGAAGTAGAACTGCCCCATGGGCTTCCAAGGCTGAAACTCTTTATGGAAGCAGACTGCCACACCTTTCTCCCATGGAGCAGCTGGTGGGTTTGAACTGCCGACTTTTCAATTAGTAGCCAAGCGCTTAACAATTGCACCATTAGGGCTCCTTCGTTGCTTACTTTTAGAAAACACTTTTTAAAATGTATGTAAAAAAAGTGTGTTGGTTGTTATGCAGGGTCTTTTTTGAAAAATGTTTCTGTGTGTGCTTGATTTAACAAAAAATAATTTATATACACTTCAGATATGTCTATATCAAATTTAACTTTTTATTTTACTAGATAAGTAATAAAATTTTTAAGTATAGTTAAGCCGAAAGAAGAAACTTGAAATACTACCACCCATAAACAACTATTTTTTTGTATTCCGTGTGCATATGTTATTGTGCATGTGTGTGTGTAGTCATGCTATGTATGCTATTTTGAAATCTACTTTTTTCTGTATTAATATCGTGAGTATCTTGAAATATATTTAGTGTCAACTGCATACATAATTAAATATATGGTTATTTTTACTGGAGTATGGTATATAATCTGGAGCGCTGGTGGCACAGTGATTCAAACACTGGGCTGCTAACTGAAAGGTCAGCGGTGGTTCGAATCCACTGGCTGCTCAGCAGAAGAAAGATGTGGCCATCACCTTCTACAAAGATCTACAGCCATGGGAACCCTGTGGGCGGTTACACTCTGCCCTGCAGGGCTGCTGTGAGTCCGATTGGACTTAGCAGTAATGGGTTTTTTTTTTTTTAATGGTATATAATATGTTCTAATTTTTTTTTTTTTTAACGTCACATTTTCAACCACTGTCATGGATTGCATTCCGTCCGCCCAAAAATGTGTGTGTCAGTTGGGCTGGGCCATGATTCCCAGTATTGTGTGATTTTCCTGTATGTTGTAAATTCTGCCTCTATGATGTTAATGAGGGAGGATGGGTGGCAGTTGTGTTAGTGAGGCAGGACTCAACCTACAGGACTAGATTGTGTCTTGAGGCAATCGCTTGAAATATAAAAGATAAAAGCTAGCAGAGAGACAGTGGGACCTCATACCACCTAAAAAACAGCACCAGGAGCAGAGTGTGTCCTTTGGACCCAGGGTCCCTGCTCCTCCCGAGAAGCTCCTTGACCATGGGAAGATTGAGGACAAGGACCTTCTTCTAGAGCTGACAGAGAGAAAGCCTTTCCCTGGAGCTGACTCCTCGAATTTGGGCTTTTAGCCTACTTTGCTGTGAGGAAATAAATTTCTCCTGTTAAAGCCATCCACCTGTGGTATTTCTGTTATAGCAGCACTAGATGACTGAGGCAGCCGTACTATATGAAACTGAAATTATTGTTTGTGGTCAACTGGACACTCACGGCAGCGCTTTCCTTAGAGTTGGTGTTAGGAGATAGTCTTACACACGGACCAGCCTTGTAACTTTAGAAATAACTAAAGACTCCCAGAAAGGAGTAGCCAAGTCCTGCCTTATGGCAAATTCCTACTTTTTAGTAATTAAAGAGAAACTTCCAGTATATTTCTTGTTTTTAACAGAAATGAAAGGGTTTGATTTATTAATTTCTTAGGTTTCATTTCTAAAACTGACTTATGTCATTTTCAGGGCATAATAACAAATTATGAGGATTAAAGATTTGGACCAAAAGACCTAAAGACTTACCTTTGTGATTGTATTGTAGTTTAAAAAGTTTTTTAAATGCATATTTTGAGTAGGTAATACAAGTCCCAGGATACAAAGTTCAAAAGACTGACCTCAAAGAGTATAAAGTTGAAAGTTTCTCTCTCACCCTGTCTGTTGGTTACCAGTTCTTTTCAGAGTCAACCAGTGTTACCATTCTAGAGAACGTGTATATGTATACAACAGGTATTTGTGTGAAAGATAGCGTTTTCTTTTTTGAAATACACATTTGTAATATACTATGCATACTCTTCTTAACCATGCCTTTTCCACTTAATGGTCTACTAACAATTCCATATTTTAACTGAAAGCACTTTTTTTTTTTTTTTTTTACATTTTTAACAACTCTGAGTTAGGATACATCTTGCAGCCACTGGCATCTTAGATTTTATCAAATACAGTAAATATATAAATGTACAGTATGTATATTCTTCTTAATGAACGTGTAGTAGTCCATTGTGTGGAGGTACATATTCCTATTGATGGACGTTTAAATTGTTTCCTATCTTTTGCTTTTACAAATAGCAATGAATAACATAGTGAGCCCTGTTGGTGCAGTGGTTAAGTGTTTGGCTGCTGCCCAGAGGTCGGCACTTTGAATCCACCAGCCGCTGCTTGTAAACCCAATGGGGCAGTTCATCTCTGTACTATAGGGCCACTATGAGTCAGAATCAACTTGATGGCAATGGATTTTTATATATCATCTTAAGGAGTTCTGGTGCAGTGGTTAAGCACTTGGCTGCTAATGGCAAGGTCTGTGGTTTGAACCCATCAAGTGCTCTGCAAGAGAAAGATTACAAGCTTTGGAAACTCTATGACGCAGTTCTAGTCTGTCCTCTAGGGTCGCTCTAAGTTGGAATTGCCTCAATGGCAAGGAGTTTATATATCATCTTCAGGAGCCCTGGTGGTGCAGTGGTTACAACACTTGGCTACTAACTGAAAGGTCGGTAGTTTCTGCTTAGGAGAAAAGACCTGGAGATCTGCTTCCATAAAGAAAACAGCCTAGAAAACCCTCTGAGGTAGCTCTGCTCTCACTATGAGTTGGAATCGGCTAGATGGCACACAGTATACCTTGCACACGTGTGAATTTATCTGTAGGATAAACCCCTAGAAGTGTAATTATTGGGTCAATAGAAGTGCAATATTGGATTTTTTTTTTTTTTTTAATTTATTGTGCTTTAGGTGAAAGCATACAGCTCAAGTTAATTTCCCATACAAAAATTTATAGACATATTGTTTTGTGGCCTTAGTTGCAATCCCTAACAGCACACTCCCCTTTTCCACCCCGGGTTTCCTGTGTCCATTCCACCAGCTCCTATCCCTTTCTGCTTCTTATCCCGCCTCCAGACAGGAGCTGCCCATTTAGCCTTGTGTATTTACATGAAATGAGAAGCACACTCTTCGTATTATTTTATGTTTTATAGTCCAGTCTAATCTTTGTCTAAAGAGTTGGCTTTGGGAATGGCTTTAGTTCTGGGTTAAGACTGATTTGATTTTGGGCCTTTCTTCTTTTTGGATGTGTGCATTTATTGATATAAATTGACCTCTGAGCACTGTCTCACTGTGTCCCAAAGGTTCTGGTAGGATGTGTTTTCATTCTCACTTGATTCTATGAATTTCTTTATTCCGTCCTTAATTTCTTCTGTAACCCAGTAGTTGTTGAGCAAGGTGTTCAAGTTTCCATTTATTCGATTTTTTTTCCTTGCTTTTTCTGTTATTGTTTTCTACTTTATGGCTTTATGGTCAGAAAAGATGCTTTGTAATATTTCGATGTTCTGGATTCTGTTAAGGCTTGCTTTGTGGCCTAATGTGCGGTCTATTCTGGAGAATATTCCGTGTGCCTAGGAAAACAGTGTATACTTGCCTGTTGTTGGGTGGAGTGTTTGTTTATGTCTATGAGGTTAAACTGATTGATTGTGGCATTTTGGGGAAGGGAAATGAGGATGATATTAGTGAGGTCTAACACATTATTAGGAATATCTGAATGTGCACTTCAACCCTCCAGATGCCTCCTATCCCCAATACCAGACAGAGGGGCTTCAATCTCCCAATCTAAACAGATAGAGATGTCTGCATCCCCTCCCCAGAACCAGGGTGCACCAACCAGAGACAGACAACATCCAGACAGACAAAAACGATGGCCACCACACACTCACATGCCTGCCCAAACTCTAGAGTCACCAAGACCAAGGGTTCCTCCTTGCGGTCACAAATGCAATGATGGAACTGAACTGGGTAACAATTAAGAATCGAAACCCTGCAAAAGCAACCACAAACTTCAGGCCCCCATATGTAAGGACACAAGAAAGAAAAGTACTGAAGAGTCAAAAACATACTGACTGGGCAGATGGCCAGGATTTCTACTAGATGACACCAGAGACCAATAGAAGGGCCTCCTGAGAGAATAGTTTAAAAACGAGAGGAAAGAAAAAAAAAAAGTCAAGGTAGTAGACTATCAGAGCACTTTCAAAGCCTCCCCATGGGGATGCATGACCTGTTCTGGGGTGCTTTCCGTGGCCTCCTATCAGAGGCTTGTAACCCACTCAGTTTACCGGAGTGCTCGCTGTGACCCTCTGGTGCGGTTTGTGGCCCACTTGGTGGGCACTTTCCATGGCTCTATCTGAGGTCTGTGACCCACCTTTGGGATATGGGGTGATGAGCCCCTAACAAGGACTCACTCCTTGTCTCCAGCTCACCTTTCACAAAAGGCAAATGACCGAAACGCTCTCCACGAACCCCTCTTTGTTGGGGCTTGCGAGCCATTTGGTGGAAAGAGGAAAGAAGAAGAGAGAAAAAAACTGGAGCATGAGAGACCAATAGACGGCCTCCTGAGAGAATAGTTTAAAATGAAAGGAAAGAAAAAAATCAAGGAAGTAGACCATCGGAGCACTCTCCATGGCCTCCCGCTGGGGTACGTGACCTGCATCAGAGCACTCTCCACGGCCTCCTCCTACCGGAGGCTTGTGACCCCCCTCAACTTACTGGAGTGCTCCGGTGACCCTCTGGTGTGGTTCCTGGCCCACTCAGTGGGTGCTCTCTGTGGCTCTGTCTGAGGTCCATGACCCACCCTTGGGATGTGGGGTGATGAGCCCCTAACAAGGCCTTACTCCTTGTTCCCAACTCTCCTTTTGTGAAAGGCAAATGACTGGAATGCTCTCCACGAACCCCCCTTCATTGGGGCTCGTGACCTGTTTGATGGAAAGAGGAAAAAAGAAGAGAGTAAAAAACGGGAGACAAGGTACACAGAAAAAGGATAATAAAAGTTGCTGAAGGGGTAAAGAGGACTGAGGGGCAGAGTCTCCCTAACTTACTGCTTCGAGGAGACACCAGACAAAAAAAGGTCTGGGCAGCTGCTTGTCTCTGAGTAGAGGTCCGTTCTGGAGGCTCCGTCCCTCTGGTCTGCGTCCCCTAATGGGGGGCTAATTTGAGCCACTAGTCTCCTGGCTGGCTCGCCAAATTTTGTTACCAATCGCCAGTCTGACACAAAGGGTGCTTGTCTTTTCCCAAGTAAGAACACACTTAGCTTCAGCAGGGTTTATTTTGCTTGAGTCAAACAAAAGGAGTCAGTGGGGGACTAAGCCTCTCCAAAAGACTGACTCGAAAAGGGAAGCAAGGCTAGGGCTTATATGGGTTTGGTGGAGACAGTAATGAATATTTAGTGGGCTTCTTTCAAGGGGTAGGTACTTCTCAGAATGGCGGTGCATGCTAATTAGGTTGCATGCACATCTGGAATCCAAGGTGGAACCTGCTGATATTCAAGATGGAGTCCTCTCAGCAGCCCTTGGCATCATTTATTATGGGGTATGGCACAAGTGCACTGATCTTTGGCAGTACATCACCATCTTTGGAGGGCTAAGGAAGGTTAAACAGCGGTCGCATTTTATTCTTGCGTGCATGCAGGAGCCTGTAAAGGGGGAGGGGACTAGAAAAACACTAAGAAAAAAAAAGAAAAACACTAAGAAGGAGATGATAATTCATGGGTTGTTTTCACCTTATCTCCTGTTGACAGGGCATGGTTCCTGTTTACCCAACTTCTAGATGGTAATCTTTTAACAGCTCTTTTGTTCTGTCAGCACAGTTAAACCAGTCTGTCTCAGTATCTTTATTGAGCTTCTTTTTGAATGTTCTGTCCTTCACTGAAAGTGGTGTGTTGAAGTCTCCTATTATTGTCGAGCTGTCCATTTCTCTTTTCAATGCTGTTAGAGTTTGTTTTATGTATTTTGGAGCCCTGTTGTTGGGTGCATAAATATTTATGGTGGTTTTGTCCTCCAGGTGTATTGACCCTTTAATCATTATATAGTGTCCTTCCTTATCCTTTGTGGTAGATTTTGCTTTAAAGGCTATTTTGTCAGATATTGCCACTCCTGCTCTTTTTTCATTGTTGTTTGCTTGATATATTTTTTTTCCATTCTTTGAGTGAGTGTTTGTGTCTTTGAGTCTAAAGCATGTCTCGTGTAGGCAGCATGTAGAGAGATCATTTTTTTAATCCGTTCTGCCACTCTGCCTTTTTGTTGGTGCATTTAGTCCATTTACATTCAGTGTCATTATCGATAGGTATGAGTTTACTGCTGTCGTTTTGATGTATGTTTGGGGGGGTATTGACAGTTTCTTTGTTCCACTTAATTTTCTGTGCTGCGTCATTTTTATTTATGTATTTTCATCTTTTTCACTGTTGTTGAATTTGTATTTGCTGAGTCTTTGTTTTTCTTTTTTTATTTTGATGTGCAGGTTTGTTTTGTTTGTAGTTGCCTTAAAATCTACCTCTATTTTTCTAAGTTTAAACTAAATCTTTTATTTCTTGATATTGCCTTAATTTCCTCTCCATGTGAAAGTTTATGACTACAGTATTTAGTTCCTCTTTTTGTTTTAATGTCATCTTTTACATATTGACATCTCTGTTTCCCTATTTTCAGTGTTTTATCTTTGACTTATTTTTGTGACTTCCCTATCTGGGTTGATATCTGATTGTTCTGTCCTGTGTTCTAGTCTTGGGTTGTTATCTGATATTATTGATTCTCTAACTGGAGGACACTCTTTAGTATTTCTTATAATTTTGGTTTGGTTTCTACAAATTCCCTTAAGTTATGTTTATCTGGAAATGCCCTCATTTTGCCTTCATATTTGAGAGATAGTTTTGCTGGGTATATAATTCTTGGTTGGTAATTTTTTTTCTTAAAAGGCTTTATGTATGTCATCCCATTGCCTTCTTGCCTGCATGGTTTCTGCGGAGTAGTCATAGCTTGGTCTTATTGACTGTACTTTGTAGGTGACTTTTCGTTTACCCCTAGCTGCTCTTAAAATTCTCTCTTTATCTTTGGTTTTGGCAAGTTTGATGATAATATGTCCTGGTGACTTTCTTTTGGGATCGACTCTGTGTAGGTTTGATGAGCTTCTTGAATAGGTATCTTCTCATCTTTCATGATTTCAGGAATGTTTTCTGCCAACAAATCACCAACAATTGTTTCTATATTTTCTGTCGTTTCCTCTCCGCACACCCCACCCCCCATTCTGGTACTCCAAGCACTTGTAAGTTATTTCTCTTGATAGAGTCCCACAGAATTCTTAGGGTTTCTTAATTTTTTTTAATTCTTTGTCTGATTTTTCCTCAAATAAATTGGGGTCAAGAGCTTTATCTTCAGTCTCACTAATTCTGACTTCCATAGCCTCAATCCTTCTGCTATGGCTTTCTACTGAGTTGTGTAATTCTGAAGTTTATTGTTAATCTTTTGTATTTGCTATTTACTGTCTCTGTGGATTCTAGCAGCCTGTTAAATTTGTCATTTTGCTCCTGTACACCCATTGTTATTGAGTTGATTCTGACTCATAGAGACCTATAGGACAGAGTAGAATTGCTCCCATAGGGTTTCCATGGAGCGCTGGGTGGATTAGAACTGCCAACCTTTTAGTTAGCACCTGTAGCTCTTAACCACTAGGCCACCAGTGTTTCCTGCCCTTAAACAACCTTCCTGTATTCCTCTATTGCTTTGTCTTTGTCTTCCTTTGCTTGGTCTGCTTTTTGCCTGATCTCTTTCCTGATCTTGAAGAGCTCTGTATATTAATCTTTTGCTATCTACCTCTGGTAATCCCAGGACCTTCTCTTCTTTTGGGAGGTTTCCTGGTTCTTTGTTTTGGTCACTTGCTGGAGCCATCCTGGTCTGCCTCTTTATGTGATTTGACATTCACTGTTGTCTCTGAGCCATCAATAAGTTATTTATTTATTGGATGTTTGCTAACTGTGTCCTAGCTTGTTGTTTTGTTCTGATATGCCCAAATAGGCTGGGCACATGAGCTACTTTGATTATTGGCGGCTTTGAAGCTCGCACGTACTGTCACGAGGTGGTTAGAGCTGCTACTAGGTATGTGAGCCCAGGAGTCCATTTACTTGTGTCAGTTCAACTCAGGTGTCCAGGTTGTTGGTCACCGAGTGTGTGGTGCAGGCTGTCACCTGCTGTCCTAGATGGGCAGGGCTACATAGGGGTGATTGGAGCAGGCACAGGTATCTGGCTGTAGTAGGGGGTTAATGTGCTAAAGAAGGTGGGGGCTGATGGCTGCCCCGAGTGCGACGTAGGTGGATGGGTTTTGCAGCCAAACTTTGGGCATCCAGTGCTATTGGCTGTAAGGACTGGGAGACACTGCTTATTCTCAGATCCCTGTCATAGGTGGCTAGTTGTGGTGGGTGAAGCTGCCAACCCTCAGGCCACTGGTGTGGGTGGGTGAGGACGCTGCTTAATGGATAGGGCGGTGGCAAATGTTACAAACCTGTCACTCCCCTTTAGCTGTTGCAGTTGAGAATAGGCTTCAGGTATATACCCTGCTATACTATGCTAATGAGGACCTATGCTGTAGAATGGGCCCACACAGGTCTAGGCAGAGGTGAAAGGCATTCGATGTCTGTGGAGCCCTCCAGCGAGGTCATGTGACAACACCCTAACACCTCCATCCACACTCCATCCAGAGAGCTCATGTGACAACACTCCAACTCCCCATCTGCGTTCCGTCCAGAGAGGTCATGTGACAATACCCTAACTCTCCACCTGCACTTGATCCAAGAGAGCTCATGTGACAACGCCCTAATTCCCCATCCACACTCCATCGGGAGAGCTCATGTGACAACACCCTAACTCCCCACCCACACTCCATCAGAAAAGCTCATGTGACAACACATTTTGACTTCATTCACTCATCCTCACATATTAAAAAAAAAAAAAAAAAACCCAGTGCCCTCGAGTCGATTCCGACTCATAGCGACCCTACAGGACAGGGTAGAACTGCCCCATAGAGTTTCCAAGGAGCGCCTGGAGGATTTGAACCGCCGACCCTTTGGGTTGCAGCCATAGCAGGTTTCCTCACATATTACCCCCCGCAAAAATAAAAACCAAACCCAGTGTCGTCTAGTCAGTTCTGACTCATCGTGACCCTGTAGGATAGAGTAGAACTGCCCCATATGGATCTCATTCTGTTCATTTTCTTTCATCTTTTGTTTGTGTGTATAAAAATAGTCTGAAAATGTTACTTCTGTAGTTCTTCGTGCATTCATACTCTTTGGTTTCAACATGGTGTTTCTACTGGTCCATTCATGAGAATGATGGTGATATTTTATTAGAAAATTATAAAAGTTAAATTTTGTATATCACTTACGATCTATTGGTAAATAATTTTGGCTTAAATTTCAAATAATATAAAATCAATACCTACCTTAAGTGAAGTTTCCGTGTGTCATGGATTGAATTATGTTCCCCCAAAAATGTGTGTATCAGTTTGGCTGGGCCATGATTCCCAGTATTGTGTGGTTGTCCTTCATTTTGTGATTGTAATTTTATGTTATAGAGGATTGGGGTGGGATTATAACACCCTTACCAGGTCACATCCCTGATCCAATGTAAAGGGACTTTCCCTGGGGTGTGGCCTGTACTATTTTTTATTTTGCAAGAGATGAAAGGGAAGCTAGCAGAGAGGGGGGAACTCGTACTACTAAGAAAGCAATGATGGGAGCAGAGCATGTCCTCTGGACCTGGGGTCCCTGTGCGGAGAAGCTCCTAGTCCAGGGGAAGATTGACGAGAAGGCTGACAGAGAGAAAAAGCCTTCCACTGGAACTGACACTCTGGATTTGGACTTGTAGCCTACTTTACTGTGAGGAAATAAATTGCTCTTTGTTAAAGCCATCCACTTGTGGTATTTCTGTTACAGCAGCACTAGATGACTAAGACACCATATGATCAGAAATAGAAGTCAGCAACATGTAAAAAAAAAAAAATTGGCATAGCTCCTTAGGTAAATAACATTTGGGGGTGGGAGTGTGGTGGCAAAAAACGTATAATATGTGCATTATTTGCATGAAAATACACTATATGTGTGTGTAGATGTATATATCACACATATTTTTGGGGAATAGATATATGATTATATTACTTGTGATATGCCACAGATTGCTTTTTTTTCTCATTAACTCTATCTTAGAATTCCGTGATAGTCCATATAGCTCTACTTCATCGTTCATTTTTACTTCTGCATGGATTCCCTGTTATGGATGTATCATAACTTGTTTAACCACTGCCCTGGTACACATCTAATTTGTTTGCAATTTGTACCTAATTCTATCAAAGCTGTATGTATATATATGTGTGTGTGTGTGTATATATGTATGTATGCATATACATATATATAACTCATGAAGCATATAGCATTGCTTCTCTTAAATTTGTGATAAACATAATTCTAAAATGTTTATATGAGTAACTTGTATAAGTCACAAGAACGTCTGGACATGTTATTAATATCTGTGATAATCTTATCTTTCTAGATAAAATTTGATGCCGGGACCCTCCTTCTTAGTACACACCGACTGATTTGGAGAGATCAGAAAAATCATGTAAGCCAGTTTTCTGCATCTGTCCTAGGTTTAGAATCACTAAGGGTTTTCTTTTCCTTTTTGGCAAAAGTGTAAATGGGTGCAATAAATTTTCATTTTCAGAATGTCAAAAGAGTGTACCCTAAATGAGCTCCCTGGATGGAGTGCAGGTAGGGAGTTAGGGTGTTGTCACGTGGGCTCTCTGGATAGAGCACAAGTGGGGAGCTAGGGTGCTGTCACATGAGCTCTGCTGATGGAATACAGGTGGGGAGCTAGGGTGTTGTCACATGAGCTCTGAGGATGGAGTACAGTTGGGGAGCTAGGATGTTGTCACATGAGCTCTGAGGATGGAGTGCAGGTGGGGAGTTAGGGTGTTGTCACATGAGCTCTGAGGATGGAGTACAGTTGGGGAGTTAGGATGTTGTCACATGGGATGTCTGGATGAAGTGCAGGTGGGGAGCTAAGGTGTTGTCATATGAGCTCTGAGGATGGAGTGTAGGTGGGGAGCTAGGGTGTTGTCACATAGGCTATCTGGATGGAGTGCAGATGGAGAGCTAGGTGTTGTCACATGGGCTGTCTGGATGGAGTGCAGGTGGGAAGTTAGGGTGTTGTCACATGAGCTCTCAGGATGGAGTACGGGTGGGGAGTTAGGGTGTTGTCACAAGCTCTCCTGATGGAGCGCAGGTGGGGAGCTAGGGTGTTGTTCACGTGGACTGTCTGGATGGAGTGCAAGTGGGGAGTTAGGATATTGTCACATGAACTCTCTGGATTGAGTACAGGCGGAGAGTTAGGGTGTTGTCACATGGACTGTCTGGATGGAGTGCAGGTGGGGAGTTAGGGTGTTGTCATATGAGCCCTCCGAATGGAGTTGGAAGAGTTAGAGTGTTGTCCCTTATTCGGCTCTAGAGAAGCCTATATAGTTACTAGATGGGAGATCATGGTGATTCCTTTTTTGTAATCACCACTGAAATCCTGCTCCATCCCTGATTATTCCTTCTGTAAGAACCTCTCATTAGTTGTGAAAGGTCCGTAAAAAAGGCTTATGTCCTCAGAACAGTTTGTTCTCCCAGGTTGTTGGTGAGAATCAGATGGATAGTTCTGCCATGAAATGCATGCTTTTACCTAGATGTTGAGAAAAACTGCCTCTAGGTCACTCAGCAAGGGGAAAACCCCCTTGCTTTTTAATTCCAGGAAAGGAGAGCAGGTTATGTCTATGTAGAGTTGATACCTCTATTCCAAAGAGCTTTAATTTGAAAGTATGTAGATATATCTCAATTTCAGCCTTTCCAGTAAGATAAGCTATCTTGTCTATGTTTTTTTCCTACACATGCCCTCCTGCCCCATGAAATTTTAATACCACAGGTAAACTAGTCTATTGTGGCCCTTTCAAAGGCCTCTAACCATTGCACTAAGACTTTTTTTGTTACTCAAGAGCCAAATTTTGCCCTCTTGGGGACAGTTTTCTATACCTAGAATGCGTGCACTAGACTTCTAATGCTGTTTACTTCTTTAAAAAGAAATATACATTCTGTAAAGCAATCTTTTTATGGTGAGGTGTTGTCCTTAAACTATATGTTTATAAAGTAATTAGTCTTAATATAATTTTTTGAATATCATATAAAGAGGCCAATTTGGACAAATCCTTAGACCTGTTATATGTCAGTAATATATAATATTATAAAAAATTAGATATACTCATAAAGGGAAGGTATGTCAGTATTTTTTGTTAAAAATTGTATGTGTTTGGAGGTGAAATATAGAAAATTATAAAGAAGAAAATCACCCATATAACACACTCCTTAAAATTGTTCAGATTATCTGTTTGAATTTTTGTTTTCTAAGTGATTATTATGTGAAAATGTTTTCATATAAATATTATTTTTGAAAGATGTACCCACTATTCATATCCTCTAAACAAACAAACAAACAAAAAAGGACCAACATACCCTCTAACCAAAACAAAACAAAAAAAAACTGTTCCCGTTGAGTCGATTCTGCCTCATAGCGACCCAACAAGACAGAGTAGAACTGTCCCATAGGGCTTCCAAGGAGTGGCTGATGGATTTGAACCTCTGACCTTTTGGTTAGCAGCCAACCTCTTAGCCACTGTGCCACCAGTGCTTCTCATACCCACTAGGATGGCTATTATCAGAAAAACGGAAAATAGCAAGTCTTGGCGAGAATGGGGAAAAATTGGAATCCTTGTGCTTTGTTGGTGGGGATGTAAAATGGTGCAGCTGCCATGCTGTGATAAACAGTTTGGTGGTTCCTTAAAAAGTTAAACATAGAACTATCATATGACCCAGCAATTCCACTCCTAGGTGTATTCCCAAAAGAGTTGAAAGCAGGGAGTCAAACAGATACTTGCACACCAGTGTTTGTTGTAGCACTATTCACAATAACCAGAAGGTGGGAACAACCCAATTGTCCATCAACAGGTGAAGGACAAACAAAATATGGTACATGCATACAATGGAATGTTACCCGGCCATAAAGAAAAATGAAGTTCTGATATATGCTAGAACAGGGATGAACCTTGAAAACATTACACTAAGTGAAATAAGTCAGACACAAAAGGACAAACAATGTATGAAATATCTAGAATAGGCAAATGCATAGAGATGAAAGTTGTGATTACCAGGGCCTTGGGCAGCGGGGGAGGGAAGTGGGAGTTGTTGCTGAAACCTTTTGGAAATGAGTGGTAGTGATGGTGGCACGACATGGTGAATGTAGTTAATGTCACTGAATTGTACACTTTAAAACAGCAATTTTTTAAATATATATTTTGCCGCAATAAATTTTTTTTTAAAAAGTACCTACTATAAAAACAAAGGTAGTTATAGCTATGTTTAAACTTAACTTCAATGTTCTTCCACAGAGCAAAATGCCATTGCACTATTGTTTTTATTTAATTTTTCGTAAGTTCATTTAAGGAATAAAATAACATTTTTAAATTGTTTTCATTATTGAGTATCTTATAGGTAAATGATACTCTATTAAATGCTACAAAACAAGGATTTCCGACAAGTCTTATGAGTCTTGTTTTCTGTTGATTTCTTCTTAGGAATGCTGCATGGCCATTCCTCTTTCTCAAATTGTGTTCATTGAAGAACAGGCGGCTGGAATTGGGAAAAGGTAAGGTCTGTATTCACAAAAAGATGTTTCCAGTCAAGCCGTTATCCTTAACTTAGCTGATTTATTGCTGTGCTGTAACTGCATACGTGGGACTATGTAGTCAAGCCACTTAAGAAGGTGTTTCCCTGCTTTAGTCTCATGATATAGCCAGTCATTCAGAAAACATGAAGAAAGTACTAAGATTTGCTTTGATACCTGTCTGAGTCATCTCGTGCTGCTATAACAGAAGTACCAGAAGTGGATGGCTTTAACAAAGAGAAGTTTATTCTCTCACAGTCTAGTAGGCTACAAGTCCGAATTCAGGGTGGTGGCTCAAGGGGAAGGCTTTCTCTCTCCCTTTTCTCTCTCCCTATTAGCTCTGGAGGAAGTCCTCGTCATCAATCTTTCCTCGGTCTGGGAGCATCTCAGTGTAGGAACCTTAGGTCCAAAGGACGCACTCTGCTCCCGGCACTGCATTCTTGGTGGTATGAGGTCCCCGTCTTTTATATCTCAAAAGAGATTGGCTTAAGACACTATCTAATCTTTTAGACCTCATCAGTATAACTGCCGCTAATCCATCTTATTACATCATAGTGATGGGATTTACAACACGTAGGGAAATCACAACAGAAGATAAAATGGTAGACGGTCATACAACCATACAAGGGAATCATGACCTAGCCAAGTTGACAGATATTTTAGGGGACACAGTTCAATCCATGACAGTATCGTTGGGTCATTATACATAGAGGTAAGGTCTGTATTCACAAAAAGATGTTTCCAGTCAAGCCGTTATCCTTAACTTAGCTGATTTATTGCTGTGCTGTAACATATTGTACATATTTCCAGACCGTTGGCTTTCACATGTCTATGTACCAGCTTTTCAGTACTTAAATTCAAAAGTGACCCATCTAAGAAAAATAACTGGCTTTGCTCCTATTTCTAGATGATCATTAAGTTTAATAACTCATGTTGACTTTTTCAGGAATCACTGTTAGAGTGTATTAGTAATTGTCCAAGCTGGAACATTTATAAGAGTAATAGGGGCAGCAAGCACAAAATCAGACTGACCCAGGCACATCAGGAGATGTGGTCACTCTGGTTTAAAGCTATAGGTTCAAGTGTTTCTGTCTGTTGAAGTATACCACTATTTTAGGCTCTCTATTTTAAGCGTGTTTTTTTATTTTAAGTGTATGTATTGAGGGAGACTTAGAGACAAATATTGCTAGTTTGGATTTTTTTCCCCATATAGGTCTTTCTTTAGCTTTAGCGTAATTAGACACTTCAATAGAAGTTAAACAAATGTTGAATGTCACTGGAAATGCAATGTGCATCTCAATTATATCATTACAGCAGCCATAAAAGATCATTTATTTGACATGAAAGAAACTAATCAACATTGTGAAAAGATCAATAAGCTATAGATTTGTAAATTGTTCCTTTAATTTATATTTCCCCCATTGCTTTCTTTTCTCCATCTTACTAAGTTATAGAAAGTAAAACTTAGAGGGTGTTCCAGATCATTTGAATTTTCCTCTGCTGTATTCCAAGGAAATCTGAACTCTATAACAAAAGTATTTAAAATATTTACCTTCACATTAATGCCTTGTTTTTTTTTTAGACATCCTCAGTGAGGAGGAATTCAATAATATGCAGGGTTAACTTTTCTCAAATATTCTCTTTAATCCCAGGGCCCCCTCCCCCTCCAAAAAACCAAAAAACAATGACTATATCTTATTGATTCTGTGCAATAAGGATAAGCATGAATCTAGTCCCCAAAATGTAGAGATTATTCCAGTTCTCACCTTCCCACTTCTCCACCCTCGTTGCCAGCCACTTCACTGCACTCTCTCAGAGCTCACAAGTTAAAAGGACACTGTCCTTCAGACTGTCAAATAGGCAGACACCAGCTGCAAGTTTAGGGAGTCCACACAGCACCCCAACCTTCTGACCCGCCGGCCACCAATTCGGGCTGGTTTCCTACTGCTCTTTCAGGATGCCAGCTGCCAGCTCAGGAGTCCACACGATGCCCTTAGTTTCTGACCTGCCAGCTTTTACTGCCCCTTCAGGTTCAATAATTCGCTGGAATGACACAAGGAATTCACAGAGCATATACCATACTTATGACTACAGATTATTATAGCCAAAAAGGATATAAACAGAGACGCATAGGGTGAGGTCTGGGAGGGTTTCCGATGTGAATTTTCCATATCCTAAGGGACATGCTGCCCTCTTGAGAGCAGATGTTCTCGTCAACGAGGAAGCTCTGAACACTTCCGTATTCAAGGCTTTTATCAGCCAGCCTTGCATGATAGACTGAATCATGCCTTCTGAGGCTAGTTGATATCATCCTACCAAGTGAGTCTTTTCTGGTCTGGCCAGCCCCTACTCAGCAGCTCAGATTCTCAGGTGTGTCTTGAAAGTCCCAGATTAATGCACCCCAGTTATTTCAACGGTTATTTCTCTAGAGCTAAGGACAAAAGCCACCTTACTTTAGGTAAATCTAGGTCTTTTTCCCTACAGATTCTAAGATGTATGAATATCTTTTGTCCTTTAATCTGAACTCAAGATGCCTCTTTCATTTGGTGGATTATAAATTTGATAAAATATGGTAATTGAATGACCTAATGAATGAATATATGAAAAAATGGCATGGATCTTTTATTCTTACTCTGGAATTTTTGGCTTCATTTTGCATCATAATCTTTTAGCTTTTCATTGGATTTCCTTTGGCAGAATCTGATAGTAGGGCTTAGGCTTTTTTAGTTTTTCAGATTGTTGATGCTTTTGCTCAATCACCCTATCCTGACTGGCATAGTTTTGTTGCCTGGATTAATGATTTACTTCAAACAGTCCTGCGATTCTGCTTGCACAGTTTATTTGCTCACTTCGCTGAATGATGTTCACCACAGAGGAATAGATGAAGAAGTCTTACAAGGCTGGCCCCAGCTCACTGACCACAGCATTCATCACACTGAGAAGGGCCCAAAACCCAGTGATCAGTTTTACAGTGGTATTTAGGCAACTATATGGCCCTAAACAAAGGAAATTATAATTGAGTAATAGGCGTATCTGTAATGTGATCATAAAGAAAAAGCTGTACACTGGGTATCCAAGGTATTTTGACTTTATGAGTGTTTTTAGTTTTTCTTGTTATAAAGATAATATTTTTAATGGACAGGTGAGGAAAACAGATTTAAAAAGAAAACGAATACAGTGGTAATTTTTTATAGCATAGATGATAATGGTGGTCATAAAGATAATGGAGTTTGTGTTCTTAGGGCAAAAACAATTTTGGAGAATTGTTTTTACAATTGGGTATCTTTCTAGATTATGCTGTTGATTGAGTGGCATTTTCCAGCAAATGACACAGTAGAATGTTAGTTTTGGATGGAGTTTTAATAGAATGTCAGCTGGCTGGTTTTACACAGATAAGTTTTCTCATGAGTAAGGTAGTGCGCTTTGGCAGAAATCACAAGCACCCTTGGAACCTCTGGGGATGACAGTGTAGATGGAAAACCCTCATCATATACCACCCAGAATTTAGCAAATTTCTTTGAACTTATTTTCTAAAACCACGTTTGTATTTTATCTATAGAGCTAGTAATTGGAAATTTTTTGGTTCATTAATAAAAACAACAAAGCCGTTGCTTTCGAGTGGAGTGACCATTTAGGACAGGGTAGAACCGCCCCATAGGGTTTCCAAGGAGCAGCTGGTGGATTTGAACTGCCGACCTTTTGGATAGCAACCTGAGCTCTTAACCACTGTGCCACCAGGGCTCCTTTTTGGTTCATGGTAAGTTTTAGATAGAAATGTTCATGAAAGGTTTATTAACCCTGAATTCATACAGATTTTTTAAAATAAATTTTATTTTGTTGTTGAGAATATACACAGTAAACATACACCAATTCATTAGTTTCTACATGTACTAAAACATTGATTACATTCCTCAAGTTGTGCAACCCATTTTCACCCTCCTTTTCTGAGTTGTTCCTCCCTTATTAACATAAACTCAAAGCCCCCTAAGGTTCCTATCTAATCTTTCAAGTTGGCTGTTGTCAAATTGATCCCATACACATAGCTCTTTTTTTTTTTTTTTTTATTGTGCATTAGGTGAAAGTTTACAAAGCAAAAAAAAGTTTATGGTCACAGGGTGGGTGGTACAAAACTCACTGAAGGTCCCAGGTGGGCAGGGCTGTGTGGGACTATACCAAGAAGGCACAAGGCTTGGGTTGTGGGGGTGGGCCAGGGGGGTATGTCACCTGTCCATGGGTGCCTGGTTGTAGGGCATAGGTCTCTCCACTAGACCACATCACTAGGGAGGTTGTGCAGCTGGTCCTCGGTCCTCTGGCACAGGTGGCTGTAGGGAGGAGCCATCCTCAGGCCCTAGTGGGGGTGGCCGAGGGAGTAGGAGGCCCCGCTGGACCTCAGGCCCTGGTGTGGGTGGCCAGAGCGGGTAGAAGGCGCTGTAGGTCTGTGGGCCCCCAGAGTGGATAGCTGAACGAAGAGGCTAGCGCCTCCAGTCCATGGACTCCCGGCTCAGGGCTAAGGTGGTGGCAAGCACTGCTGGACTGCGATCGTGTGCAAGGACGGGGGATGGCCAAGGAGGGTTTGGGGGGCCCCAAAGGTGCACGGGCCCCTGGCACACGGGCCTGGGGTGGGCAAGGTGAGTGTGGTGCGTGCACTTAACATTCACAGGCGAAAGCATTCCTACCTGGCTCTGGATGTGAGTACAGCATCGCTCCTGCTTGGTGCACCAGGTGATGGGGATTTTGCCTGGGAACTGCTTGCTTTGTCTCAATATGGCAGCACTGTGCAGGTTCTGATAGCAGGGTGTGGGTGATCTATAATTCTGTCTGTTGTATTGGTACTCTCCCTCCTTCCACTTTGTGCTCAGTCTGATTTTTGAACCTTGTCTTTGATGCTCAGGCTTCCAATGTTGTCATCTATATCCAATTCACTTGTTTTCTCTGGTCCTTGTTTTAAGAGGGACATTGTGAAGCATCTGACTACTGTCTTGGACAGCCTCTAGATCTTAAAAGAGCATAATGCTCAAGGAAGACTTTTTTTTTTTTAATTAGCTAAGCTAAATTATTGTTCAGTTTTAAGATAACTTCAGGGGCTATTCTTGGTTTAAGGTCTAAAGATTATCTCAGGGCAATAGTTTCAGGGGTTCATCTGCCCTCCATGGCTTTAGAAAGTCTAGAGTCTATGAGGATTTGAATTCTGTTCTCCATTCCCCACCTTTTGATCAGGATTCTCCTGTGAAACCTTTCATCAAAATTTTCAGTAACGGTAGCTGGTCACCATCCAGTTCTTCTGGTCTCCTGGCAAAGGAGGCAGTTTGTTCATAGAGGCAATTAGCCACACGTTCCATATACTCCTATTTGTGTCTCTCCTTCCTCTGTTGCTCCAGGTGAATAGAGATCAATTACTGTTCCTAAAATGGCTGCTTCCAAGGTTTTAAGACCCCAGGCACTATGCAATGAATAAGAGGTAGAAACAAACCTAAAAAACAAACCCATTGCCCTCAAGTTGATTCTGACTCACAGCAACTCTATATGACAGAGTAGAACTGCCCCATGTGATTTCTAAGGCGCACCTGGTAGATTCGAACTGCTGACCTTTTGGTTAGCAGCCATAGCTCTTAACCACTATGCCGCCAGGGTTTCTGGAGGTAGAACAGAAGCACTGAATACGTTATTCGGCCAATTAACTGGAATGTCCCATGAAACCATGACCCTAAACCTCCAAACCAAGAAACCAGATTCTCTGGGGTATTTGGTTGTATATAACCAGCCTCAACAGCTACTCTTTTTTTTTTTGTCATTGTTGTAAATATATCTATCACACAGCTTTTGCCAATTCAATCTTTTACAGGAGCACAACTTATTGACCATTAGAAAAATCACTACCCTTAATACAATTTTTCCATCACCGTTAACCCCCCTTTTCCCCTTCCCTCTCACCCCTGGTAACCACTTATAAACTTTAGTCTCTATGCATTCGCCATTTCTTGTCTTCTTATGTAAGTGAGTTATTTTGTGATTGGCATATTTCACTCAGCATAATGTCTTCAAGTTTCATCCATACTGTATAGCATGCATCAAGACTTCATTTCTCCTACAGGCTGGATAGTATTCCATTGTATGTATGTACCATATTTTGTTTATCCATTCATGTGTTGATGAGCATTTAGGTTGTTTCTACCTTTTGGCTACTGTGAATAGTGCTACTATGAACATTGGTGAACACGTCTCTTTTTGAGTCTCTGCTCTCAAGTCTTTTGGGTATATACCTAGGAGTGGAATTTCTGGATCATATAGTAGTGCTATTTTTATTTTTTTGAGGAACTACCATACTGTTTTCTACAAGGCTATGCCATTTTGCATTCCCCCCAGCAATGGAGATAAGGGTTCTAATTTCCCCACATCCTTGCCAACATTTGTTATTTTCTTTTGTCTTAGCCATCCTAAAAACTCAAAAACCAAACCCATTGCTGTCAAGTTGATTCTGTCTCATAGTGACCTTGTAGGACAGAGTAGAACTGCTCCATAGAATTTCCAGGGAGTGTCTGGTGGATTTGAACTGCTCGCCTTTTGGTTAGCAGCCATAGCACTTTAACCACTATGCCACTAGGGTTTCCTTACCCATCCTAGTAAGAGTGAAAATGATACCTCATTGTGGTTTTCATTTGCATCTCTCTGATGGCTAATGATGCTGAGAATTTTTTTTAATTGAACTTTAGATGAAGGTTTACAGAACAAATTAGTTTCTCATCAAACAGTACACACGTTGTATGACATTAACAACCCCACAACATGTCAACTGTCTCCCTTCTCAGCCCTGGGTTTCCTGTTACTAGCGTCCTGTTCCCTCCTACCTTCCAGTCTCTGCCCCAGGGCTGGTGTACCCCTTTAGTCTTGTTTTGTTCCATGTGACTGTTCAATCTTTGGCTGAAGGATGAACCTCAGGAGTGGCCTCGTTACTGAGCTGAAAGGATGTCTGGGGGCCAGTTTCTCCAGTCTCTGTCAGGCCACCAAGCCTGGTCTTTCTTTTTGAGTTAGAATTTTGTTCTACATTTTTCTCCAGCTCCGTCTGGGACCCTCTATTGTGATCCCTGTCAGAGCAGTCAGTGGTGGTAGCCGGGCACCATCTGCCTGTACTGGATTCAGTCTGGTGGAGGCCGTGGTAGATGTGGTCCATTAGACCTTTGAACTAATCTTTCCCTTGCACCTTTAGTTTTTTTCACCCTTCCTTGCTCCTGAGACCAGTGGACTATCCTAGATGGCCACTCACAGGCCTTTAAGACCCTAGATGCTACTTACCAAAGTAGAAAGTAGAACATATTCTTTATAAACTCTTTTACACCAATTGAGCTCGATGTTCCCTGAGACCATGGTGCCCACAGCCCGCTGAGAGTCTTTTCATGTGTTTGATGGCCATTTAATGTCCTCTGGTGAAATATCTATTCAAGTATTTTGCTCATTTTAGGATTATCTTTTTGTTAATACATTGTCAAACTTCTATATATATTTTGGTTACTAGATTCTTTTTAGATGTATGGTTTCAGAAGATATTCACCCATTCTATAACCTGTCTTTTCACTTTTTTGGTAGTCTTTTGATGAACAGAGTTTTTAATTTTTATGAGGTCCCGTTTACTTGTTTTTTGTCTTTTGCTGTTTGTGCTTTTGTTACTATTTTAGATAATCCATTGTTGAATGCTGGACCTTGACAGCATTACCCTTGTTTATTCATCTAAGAATTTTATGGTTTTAGTTTGCATATTTAGATCTTTAATCCATTTTGAATTTGTTTTCATGTATGGTGTGAGGCATGGATCCTGTTTCATTTTTATGCATGCAGAAATCCAATTTTCCCAGCTTATTTCCCTATCAAATGGACTTGGCACCCTTGTGAAAAATCAGTTGACCATAGAAGTGTGAGTTTATTTCTGGGCTTTCAATTCTATTCCACTTGTCTTTGTATCTATTGTTATAACAGTTCTGGGCTGTTTTGATTAGTGCAGCTATATAGTATGTTTTAAAGTCAGGAAGTGTGAATCCTCTTACTTTTTCTCTTTCAGCATTATTTTAGCTATCTGGAGCCTCTTGCTACTCCATATAAAGTTGAGGATTATTTTTTCTACATCTGTAAAGAAGCCTGTTGGAATTTTTATCAGGATTGTTTTGAATCTATAGATCGCTTTGGGTAGTGAAGGCTTAATATTAAGTCTTCCAATTGAAGAACATGGAACAATCTTCCCATTTATTTAATCTTTTTTAGCAGTGTTTTATGGTTTCCATTGTATATGTCCTTCATGTTCCTGGTTAGAGTTATTCCTAAGTATTTTATTCTCTTAGGTGCTATTGTAAATGGAATTGTTTCTCTAATTTTCCTTTGAGATTTCTCATTGCCGATGTATAGAAACACAATTAATTTTTGTTTGTTGACCTTGTACCCTGCAACTCTGCTGAATTCTTCTGTTAGCTCAAGAAGTTTTCTTGTGGACTCTTTGGAATTTTCTATATATAGGATCATATCCACAAGTAGACATAATTTTACTTCTTCTTTTCCAATCTGGATACCTTTTATTTCTTTTTCTTATTGCTCTGGCTAGGACTTCTAATACAGTGTTAAATAGAAGTGGTGAGAGGCAGTACCCTTTTCTTGTTCCTGATTTTCAAGGGGAAAGCTCTCAGTCTTTCTCCATTAAGTATAATGTTGGCTGTTGGCTTTTTATACCTGCCCTGAATCATATTGAGCAACTTTCCTTCTATTCCAGTCTTCTTTAGGATTTTCATCAAGAAAGGGTGTTGGATTTTATCAGATGTTTTTTCTGCATCCTTAAAGGTGATTATGTGGTTCTTTTCCTTTGTTCTCTTGATGTGGTGTATTACGTTGATTGATTTTCTAATGTTGAACTGTTCCTGGAATAAATCCTACTTAGTCATGGTGTATGACTCTTTTAATGTGCTGTTGGATTCTGTCTGTTAGTATTTTGTTGAGGATTTTTGCATCTATATCCATAAGAGATATTGGCCTCTAGTTTTCTTTTCTTGTGGTGTTTTTGTCTGATTTGGGTATCAGCATTACGTTTGCTTCATAGAATGAATTAGAGAGCATTCTTCCTTCTCTGTCTTTTGGAAGACTTTCAACAGTATTGGTGTCAATTCTTCTCTAAATGTTTTGCAGTATTCCCCAGTGAAGCCATCTTTCCCGGGTTTTTGTTGTTGTTAGAGGTTTTTGACCACTGACTTGATCTCTTCACTTGTTAGAGACTTTATATTTCCTCTTGAGTCAGGTTGGGTAAGTTGTGTGCTTCTAAGAATTTGCCCATCTCTTTTAGGTTATCCAGTTTGTTTCCTACACTTGTTCATAATATTCTATCACATTTCTCTTTATTTCTATTGGGTCAGTTGTAAGGTCTCCTCTTTTATTTTTCATTTTAGTTATATGCATCTTTTCTCTTCTTGTCTCTTTTAGTCTAGCTAAAGGTTTGTCAATTTTATTGATCTTTTCAAAGAACCAACTTCTAGTTTTATTGAGTCTGTTTTACTGTTTCCGATTTTATTTATTTATGCTCTGATCTTTGTTATTTCTTTTCTTCTGGTAGGTTTAGTCTTAGTTTGCTTCTCTTTCTAGTTCCTGAAGTTGTCGAGTTAGGCTGTTAATTTGAGATCTTTCTTCTTTTTTTGCGTAGGCATTTATTGCTATGTGTTTCCCTCTGAGTACTGCCTTCACTGTATCCCATAAAGTTTTGGTATGTTGTGCTTTCGTTTTCATTTGACTCTAAGAAATTTGTCGTTTCTCTTTTGATTTCTTCACTGACCCATTAGTAGCTTAATAGTGTATTATTTACTGAATTAATACAATTTTTTAAAGGCTGCTCTTAGATGGTCTTTGTTTCTGTATGAATTTTAAAAGTGGTCTGAAATATATTAATATGAAAATAGAATTGATGATTTTTTAAAAGCAACAAAATACATTACATTTGCTCTTTGTTTAGTGCCAAAATAGTGGTTCATCTTCACCCAGCTCCTCCTAACAAAGAACCTGGTCCATTCCAGAGTAGTAAGAATTCCTACGTCAAACTTTCTTTCAAAGAACATGGCCAGATTGAGGTAAGTTTCTGTATGAATAAAATTGACCTAGAAATGTGTGTGTGTGTGTGTGTTTCTTTTTGTTTCTTGTTATTATGATGGAAGGCAACATTGTGTAGTATACCAGGTTTCACTGTATTTTTACAATAAGTTTTTTATGATATCTTAAGCCTTATCCAAGAGTGGGGAATATGAAGTTTAGGTTGCAGTGGGAACAGAAAGCAGGAGGGTGCAGTCACTATGAAGGAGTCGAGGTTGGAAATATGCTAATGATGGTAACATTTCAGCGGTATAGTTTGGTAAAGAGACAGAATGTGATGCAGTGAAATGTTACGTCACTTCAGTGTCTGAAAGCTCACCAGCTTTTAAGCAGGTAGTCTTCTATCTTGATTAACTCTGCACAAGTCTGATCACCCTAGTACTAATCAGTTTATATGTCTGATTGATAAGTTACTGTACAAGTGTGTTCTTAAGACATTGCCAAGTGTGTGTTTATCTTCCCACCAATATCATAAATTATTCATGTGTTTTGTTCCTGAAGCCCCTCACCTACTGCTGCTCATATAATAGGCACTAAGCAAATATAACTGACTGAAGTCATTCTTGCTGTAGTTGAAAAATACATTTGATTTTTTGTGAGTATAGGCATATTTTGGTCCTCACTTTTGGCTTCCATTTTTAAGTAAACAAATTATTTTCTGCTTCCTTCATGGAAAATGGTTGTGTATTTTTCCTGGCACTGTGTTTATGCCTCACGTATGCAGAATTGTTTAAAGCAAATCTACTTATTTCAGTGTCATTTATCTCTTTGTTGAGAATAGCCCACTTTATATGGAAGGTCAGTTCCTTTTTTTTTTTCCCTTTGTGCTTTCTGAGGTTGATCCAAGAAAAAAAAAACTTCCTTTGATTTCCTTTGATGTCTCTGAGGATTCTAGACTTGTTGCAAATGACTGAACAGACCTTTAAACTGAAGAAATGTTAAGTAATGATTTCTACGAGGATGCTACAGCCTGACTTATTTAAAGTGTATGCATTTATACAACAGTTTTACAGGCGTTTATCAGAGGAAATGACACAGAGAAGATGGGAGAACATGCCAGTTTCCCAGTCATTACAAATGAATCGAGGACCCCAGGTATTTTTTAAACAGTAGCTTCAACTCCATGGTTTCTTGTATCTTCATTGGAAAAGACTCTGTTTATAGAACTTGCCAGAAACGATAATATTCTGGTTACAAATTTATTTTTCAGCACCTAATTTAGTCCTCTTTAGTGTATTTAATAAGCATAAATGATACCTTACCAGAGTACTTCTCATTATGGTAGAAGATTCCACTCTCTGCTTTCTGTTGTTTATAATTAAGAGCAGCATCCAGGAGAACAGGCAGTATGTCTGGGCTGTGATTTCCGGGCTAGTCTAAATTAATCACCAACTACAGACAGGTATTCACATGTGTGAAATTAGCTTGTATACTAGCTGTCAAGCACCAAAATTTTAACTACAATTTTTTGCACATTTGAGACCCTATTAAAAATCTAATACATAATAG
The DNA here is from genome assembly GCF_030014295.1 of Loxodonta africana. Taxonomy (NCBI): domain Eukaryota; kingdom Metazoa; phylum Chordata; class Mammalia; order Proboscidea; family Elephantidae; genus Loxodonta; species Loxodonta africana. The sequence continues at coordinate 74,734,226 of NC_087358.1, forward strand.
CTTGCCAAGGAACAAAAATGAATAGCACACATAGTTGATATCTAAAATGCGGGGTAAAATATACCATCTATTTTATGTTAATTTTTCTTTAATGATTCAAAGATCATTATGTACAGTAAGAAATGTTTTAAAAGGAAGCTAGATGTAATTGTATGCTGTTTTTCTTTATTTTTAGTAGGTCCCTTCCTGCCATTGAAAACACAGTGTGGTCGGCTACAAAAGATTTTGTTTCCTTCCTATATATATACATATATACATATTTTTTTTCCAACTTTCTACTTTTGTTTTTCAGCCAGGAAGAATAAGGGCTGTAGGAATTGTAGGTATTGAAAGGAAACTGGAAGAAAAAAGAAAAGAAACTGACAAAAACATTTCTGAGGTAAACTCTTAAACAAGTTTTGGTCAGCTATTTTTTTCAGCCGTTTGTGTTTATTCTTTTTGATACAGCTGTGACTGGCTCCATTCTGTAATTTGGAATATACTTAATGTGCCCGAAGCTATAGTTCTATCTCAGTTTAGCCAAAACATGTTTTAAAAAGCTTTTTCCAAAAAGGAAAAAAAAAAAAAGACACCACCACATCTACTATGAGAACAACCCTGAATAGGTACATGACAGTGTTTCTGAAGCTTCATCGTATATGAGAAGACTGAAGTGAAGGGAAAAGAACTGTACTTAAGAGAGCCAGTTATGCATTAGATTCTATAGTTTGTTACTACACCTAAACATATCATTGGTTTTTCCATATTTAAATGCAAATGGTCTTTGATTTTTATAAAATGATGCTGTGAAGTAATTCTTCGTTTTTTGACAATAGTTTGTAAGTAAAATTTCATTGATGGGTGCTGTTCATGGAAATTAAGTATATGTCAATCAAATGAAGTCTAAATTGCAAACTGTTACTGAATACCTATTGTGGGTTCACTAATTCAAAATATAGATTGTAGTTGAGAAACTTAGGACGTTTGACTTGTTAAGTGCATGGTCTAGGGTTTGCTTGGCCTTGTGTATTTCCTGCAAATTGGCACCTAGATCCAGTGGCTTCATCAAATTTATGTTCAATCCCTTTGGCAAGATGATATGTGTTAATATGTATTTACTTTAACAGGCAAAAGCTCAGAGTTGGTTTTAAAACACTGTGAAAAGTATGTGTGTGTGTATTTGAAATTATACATTGTTAAAAATTATATACCTTAAGTTTAATCAGCATTACACGTCCTTCTTTTTCTTTATAGTTTTATCCCAAGTATACAACCCCAGACAATGTAGTTCAGTTTTACTCATTTTTAGAACTTTGATGTGTCTTTAAAGTTTCTTTTAATCTATAGGTTTTTTTCTTCATTCTTGTGCTTTACCTACAATTTATCTTTTGAATAGCCCAGGGCACTGGAACCCACAGAGTGCCATGGGCTAGCTTTTTCTGATTGCATACCTACAGTATGGTTGCACATGTTCCTTGGTGTCTTGGTTTCCTAGAGCTGCCATTAACAAAATACTGTACCACCAAGTGGGTGACTTTATGTTTTGAAATAATTTTTATTGTGCTTTAAGTGAAAGTTTACAAATCAAGTCAGTCTTTCACACAAAAACCCATATACACCTTGCTACACACTCCCAATTACTCTCCCCCTAATGAGACAGCCTGCTCTCTCCCTCCACTCTCTCTTTTCGTGTTTCTCGCCAGCTTCTAACCCCCTCCACCCTCTCATCTCCCCTCCAGGCAGGAGATGCCAACATAGTCTCAAGTGTCCACCTGATCCAAGAAGCTCACTCCTCACCAGCATCCCTCTCCAACCCATTGTCCAGTCCAATCCATGTCTGAAGAGTTGGCTTCGGGAATGGTTCCTGTCCTGGGGCAACAGAAGGTCTGGGGGCCATGACCACCGGGGTCCTTCCAGTCTCAGTCAGACCATTAAAAGTCTGGTCTTGTGAGAATTTGGGGTCTACATTCCACTGCTTTCCTGGTCCCTCAGGGGTTCTCTGTTGTGTTCCCTGTCAGGGTAGTCATCGGTTATAGCCGGGGACCATCTAGTTCTTCTGGTCTCAGGATGATGTAGTTGCTGGTTCATGTGGCCCTTTCTGTCTCCTGGGCTCGTAATCACCTTGTGTCCTTGGTGTTCTTCATTCTCCTTTGATCCAGGTGGGTTGAGACCAATCGATGCATCTTAGATGGCTACTTGCTAGCGTTTAAGACCCCAGACGCCACTCTTCAAAGTGGGATGCAGAATGTTTTCTTAATAGATTTTATTATGCCAATTGACTTAGATGTCCCCTGAAACCATGGTCCTCAGACGCCTGCCCCTGCTACGCTGGCCTTCGAAGCATTCAGTTTATTCAGGAAACTTCTTTGCTTTTGGTTGAGTCCAATTGTGCTGACCTCCCCTGTATTGTGTGTTGTCTTTCCCTTCACCTAAAATAGTTCTTATCTACTATCTGATTAGTGAATACCCCTCTCCCTCCCTCCCTCCCCATTCTCGTAATCATCAACTAATATTTTCTTCTCTGTTTAAACTATTTTTCGAGTTCTTATAATAGTGGCCTCATACAATATTTGTCCTTTTGCAACTGACTAGTTTCACTCAGTGTAATGCCTTCCAGATTCCTCCATGTTATGAAATGTTTCACAGACTCATCATTGTTCTTTATCGATGCATAGTATTCCATTGTGTGAATATACCATAATTTATTTATCCATTCATCCATTGATGGGCACCTCAGTTCCTTCCATCTTTTTGCTATTGTAAACAGTGTTGCAATGAGCATGGGTGTGCATATATCTGTTTGTGTAAAGGCTCTTATTTCTCTAGGATATATTCCAAGGAGTGGGATTGCTGGATTGTATGGTAGTTCTATTTCTAGCTTTTTAAGGAAGTGCCAAATCAATTTCCAAAGTGGTTGTATCATTTTACATTCCCACCAGCAGTGTATGAGTGTTCCAGTCTCTCCACAGCCTCTCCAACATTTATTATTTTGTGTTTTTTGGATTAATGCCAGCCTTGTTGGAGTGAGATGAAATCTCATTGTAGTTTTGATCTGCATTTCTCTAATGGCTAATGATCGTGAGCATTTCCTTATATATCTGTTAGCTACCTGAATGTCTTCTTTAGTGAAGTGTCTATTCATATCTTTTGCCCGTTTTTTAATTGGGTTGTTTGTCTTTTTGTAGTTGAGTTTTTGCAGTATCATGTAGATTTTAGAGATCAGGCGCTGATCAGAAATGTCAAAGCTAAAAACTTTTTCCCAGTCTGTAGGTAGTCTTTTTACTCTCTTGGTGAAGTCTGGATGAGCGTAAGTGTTTGATTTTTAGGAGCTCCCAGTTATCTAGTTTTTCTTCTACATTCTTTATAATGTTTTCGATACTGTTCATGCTGTGTATTAGGGCTCCTAACATTGTCCCTATTTTTTCTTCCATGATCTTTATCGTTTTAGATTTTATATTTAGGTCTTTGATCCATTTTGAGTTAGTTTTTGTGCATGGAGTGAGGTATGCATCTTGTTTCATTTTTTTGCAGATGGATATCCAGTTATGCCAGCACCATTTGTTAAAAAGACTGTCTTTTCCCCATTGAACTGTTTTGGGGCCTTTGTCAAATATCAGCTGCTTATATGTGGATGGATTTATGTCTGGATTCTCAATTCTGTTCCATTGGTCCATGTATCTGTTGTTGTACCAGTACCAGGCTGTTTTGAGTACTGTGGCAGTGTAATAGGTTCTAAAATCAGGTAAAGTGAGGCCTCCAAGTGGGTGACTTTAAAGAACAGAAATTTGTTACCTCAGTCTTGGAGGTTAGAAGTCCAAATCAGGGTATTGGCCATTTAAATTCCTCCTGAAGTTCCTGAGAGAGAAACGATTCCATGCCTGTCTAGTTTTTCCATCAGTTTTCAAATGGTGTCTCCCCTTGGTGTGTCTGTCTTTTTTATAAGACACTATTCAATGGGATTAGGACTAACCATACTACAATGTGACCTCATGCAAACTTAACAAGTCACATTCACATTTAGGACTTCAGCATATCTTTTTAGGGGATAGAATTCAATCCATAATACTTTGCCCTCTGTATTTTCTACAAATTGGGAGCTGGAATTAGAGGCTTCATCAGGTTCATGTTTGATCCCTTTGGGAAGACTAGAGGTGATTGATGCGTTTTCAGTAGACAGAACAAGGAAAAAAAATTTTTTTAAGTATAACTTAGCTCATGAGATCATACTGACACTTCTTATTCAAATTCAGGACTATAATACCAAATAATTACTAAAACAGTTAAAAAGATTTTTTTGTGTATAGTCCCCGTATTCTTCCCACGTTAAAAACAGGTGAACTAGATCTGTGTTGTCTGAGCATTTAGCTACCACATACCCTCTCCCCTTTGGCCTTCATTTAGTCTCAAGTTTTCTAAGTAACTATGTGTTTAATGGAGCACTGGCGGCGTAGTGGTTAAGAGCTTGGCTGCTAACCAAAAGATCAGCAGTTTGAATCCACCAGCCGCTCCTTGGAAACCCTGTGGGACAGTTCTACCCTGTCCTATAGGGTCACTATGAGTCAGAGTCGACTTGACAGCAACAGGTTTGGTTTTGGTTTATATGCTTAATAACGAGCTCTAGTGGCATAGTGGTTAAAACGCTCGGCTGCATGCCAAAAGGTCGGCAGTTCAAACCCACCAGCCGCTCCACAGGAGGAAGATGTGGCAGTCTGCTTCCATAAAGAATTGTAGCCTCAGAAACCCTATGGGGCCATTCTGCTCTGTCCTGTAGGGTAGCTGTGAGTCGGAACCCATGGCAGTGGGTTGCGCTTTATGTTTAGTGCTCACCACCTGTCTTACGTTGATCCCCTCTCTGGTCAATTTGGTTGTCTCAAGCTCATTCTCTAGTAGATTCTTTGGGAATGCACACGGGAACAATATCGCTTTGAGTTCTGGCATGTTGATAATAGTTTGTGTCCTTATACATGAAAGTCAGCTCTGCTGGATTTAGGATCCTTGGCCCACTTCCTTGAGTGCCCTCAGTATGTCACTTCATTTGTTTCCCCCTTCTGGCATGAAGTGTTACTGTTGAAGAGTGCTGATGGTCTTACTTTTCCCCTCATAAGTTACTTGCTGTTTTTGTCCAGATTCCCAGGGGATTTTTTTTCTTTCTCTTTAAAGTCCAGTAATTTTAGTAGAAGGTGTTTGTATGTTATTCTGGGTGTTATTCTCAGATACATGGTGTGCTTTTTCAACATACAGTTTCAAAAAGAATTTTTTAATTTCAGGGAAGTTTATCTGTATTAAAATTCTCATTAGTTGCTTTAGTTTTCATTTTCAGAGACTCTGTTAGCTGTATGTTGCAGCTTCACTGCTTTTCTTCACTCTTTGTGACTGTCTTTCAGAGTCTTTTTATCTTTAGATTTTCTTTAGAAAATGTTTCTCTTTTTCTTCTGTTTCTTTCAAGGTGCTCTCTGCTGTGTTTAGTCATTTGTGTTCTGTCTAGTGTAGTTTTTATTTCTGAAATGATTTTTTCTCTTTTCCTTTTAGTTCTCTCCTGAATCTTGTCGTCTGATTTTTTATTTATATTGTCCTTTCATATCTTGTCTCGTTTTCTTAACACATTTTCGCTCATTTTGAAAGGAAGGTTAAGTTTTGATCTGATCTATGAGTATGTCTTTCTGGTATGCTTTATAGTGGGTAGAATGTTAACTCTGCTTTTTCTTTTTTCTTATAACTTTGTGTGAGATTTGACCTTGATACTTTGCTGTTCCTAATTCTTAAGTGAAATTGGTTTTTCTGAACTTTAGAGGGAGGCCTAGTTCTGGGTAGCTTTTCTTACTTCACAGAGGCCCCTCTTCTACTACTTCAAACAGTGTTAAGAAAGATGGCAGCTTCCTTTCTGTGGTTTCCTGGCACTATTTCCATCCCCCATTTTTATCTGGTCTTGTTTTACCTTTACCTTGCTCAGTTGTTAATTCTTCTTCCTCTAAATTCTCCTGAGGATGGGTTCTTGTCCTGGGAAGGCAGGTCAATTTTGAGAGTTCAGGGGGGCTAAACCACTTCAGCCCCTTCGTGCCTTACTGAGGTCCCCTTGCACTCACTGTGGGATGAGAACCTGGGCACCCTAATTTGCAGGCAGGTGTGCGGTTTACCACATCATGCCAATCCTTGACAGCCAGCTTGGGGAGAAGGTGCTGTCCCTGTCCTCTTGTTCTGTCAGTGACTCTCCTTCCCATCCTTTCTGTGTCAGTCCTTCTGGAGAGGCTGTGGAATGGTGAGCTAAGTGCATCATTTGTATTCCTTTTTTGTATGTTGCCATGCTACCTGTTGTTACGTTCACAATACTGTTTTTCTTATTTATGGCATAAATTATCCTGTTTCGGTCTACTTTCCATGGAAGTGCAATTTTCAAAAGATTCTGCACAGGCCATTGTGCCCTTTCATACAGGTCAGTGATGTAGTCAGCAGGTAGTTCTTGCTGTCCGGTCTGCCAGGCCCAGCACCAGGTGCTCTGGGTACTGCGGTGATATGCCAGACACAGGCAGGACAGGCGTGGTCTCCAGTGTGAGAAATGCCACACTCGGAGGAAATGCAGGGTGTCACAGGAACACGTAGAATGGCCCCTGACTTCCTTTAGGGATCACAGAAGGCTTGTTCACAGAGTAACATCAAAGTCAAGGCCTAGAAGATGGGCAGGCGCTAACAGGTGACCAGTAGGGCTATAAGGGGCCCAGCCACAGGGAATGGCATATGCAGATATACAGAATCGAGGGTACTGGAGCAGAATATTGAAGAATGTATTAATGTTTACTGAAGCCAAAAACCGACTATTAACTGAAAGTCAGTAAGAGGATACCCTATGGCTGTAAAGCAGATGCCGTTTTTCTCAAGATTGGAGTGGAAGTTTGACTGTAGGACGTGACGGGTAGGGGGTTCTATAAACTGGCAGGAAAATTAATGAAAGGGTGTGTACCTCTATTTTGTGTTTAAATGTGTATTGCTTTTATTTTTATTGTAGGTAGTTTCGCCATCCATTTTTTTGGACAGTTGGCTAATTCCAAATTCTAGAATAATAGGAAAGATAGAAATGAGGATGCTTTTGTATTTCATAATTACTTAAGATACTTTATAAATCTTCTAAGAAGACACTAAAGTATGTTTTTTATTAACTTTTTATAAGCGGTAAGGGCTAATTTATGTATTCTCTGTAGATTCACTCTTACTTTTGGCATATTTTTTCTCTGAAAATATAATATAATAAATAAAATGGTTTACCATATAAAATTTTAAAGTGTCATTGTCTTAGTTTTCTTTATACAGGTAAAAGAAATCTAATAATATTTTGTATATTCAAAGTAAAAACGTAAGTGTGTAAAACGTTTGTGCGCGTCAGTTTGAGAGCTTGGTTCGTATGGGATTTGCCCTTGGGTTCAGAACTGGTGCCCAGAGTTTCCCACAAAGGGTTTCCTGCATCTTCTGTGTGTTGCTGATAAGAGTCCAGTGTTTAAGCCTTTTGTTTATCTGAGGAAATTCCTGTTAGGTGTGTGCTCATTCCCCTTTGTTTTCGGTATTAGCCTTAGTGGGTCGGCCACGAGAATCTTACATGACACTCTATTCTTTTAGCAAAATCTTTTTGCAGCTGGGGGATACTTTCCTGTGGGTAATTAAGATGGGCATAAGCTGATCAAAACCTGTTGGCCGCTATTAAATGTAGACTGAAAGACTTGCTAAGGATAAGGTGCTTAGTTGATTTTTAAAAATAACATCTGTACTTCATAAGATAGACAAGATATTCTGCCTGGAGGTGTGTTTTCAGTAACTTGACATAGTTTATTAGGAATGTCTGTTTAAGTTTGAAGAAGTCTTTGAAGTGGGTATTCACCGTAGTAAATTAAACAATTGGTGGGTTTTGTTTAATTTTTGGTAGTGTCTGAATGTTTTCCTTTTGTGATATCCACGATACTCGGCACTACAAGCCTGGGCTGTCTTATTCAGAGGCTGAGGTTACTGCTTCAGCCAACTCGCACCTGCTGAAAGTAGCAATGGCTGGGCCCAGGGGGCCGTTCCTGCAACTGCGCTGCCCTCTAAGCCAGGAATGCTGCGCACTGCCTTTGATTCCTGACTTCCTGTCAGGAAATGATTTTGGGAAAAACCAATGACAAATTTCTTACTTGTGTCAAAGAACAGTAATTAATATTTTCTATTACAGTTTTGTTTTGGAAAATTTATGAACAGAATTATTAGAGCAAGGTAGATTTATTACTTGGAAGAGTCCTGATGGCACATTGGTTAAATGCTAGGCTGCTAATTGGAAGAAATGTTGGCAGTTTGAACCCACCAGCCACTCCACTCCGTGGGGGAAAAGACCTAGCAACCTGCTCCCTTAAAGATGACAGCCTAGAAACCCGCTGCGGCAGTTCTGTTCCGTCACATACGGTCTCTGTGAGTCAAAATCGGCTCCACAGCACCTAACAACAATAGCAACAACATTACGTTTATATAAGTAAACTGGTATTTGTAAGAAAATTTCATAAATTTTTATCATAAGGAATAAGATAGAGTGGTTCATTGCTTTAAAACATTTTAATCCTTAAGGCCGATTCTAACAAAAATTCATTTCTCATTTCAGGCCTTTGAGGACCTAAGCAAACTCATGATCAAGGTATATGTCCTTTACACCACTAAATTCATGTCAATTATGATACAATTTTGAAAATATAGTTTGTTAGCAGACACTTTGGGACATTATTGCTCTCTTCTTGACAGGCTAAGGAAATGGTGGAGTTATCAAAATCAATTGCCAGTAAAATTAAAGACAAACAAGGTGACATCACCGAAGATGAGGTAAATAGATTGCTTTTTTAAGGCCTGAGAAACTAGATTATATAAATAACATGATGTTTTGGCAGTTTACCAGTTTTCTTTCTTAATGTAGTGTTTTATTTCTTTTAGGACTTAAGGATAAGTGAAAGTGCTAAAGACAGAGTTAACCATAAAAACTTTGTTAAGATCTAGTAGGATTAAAAGTTATTTCAGCACCTCCTGGTAGAGTATAGAACCCAGATACTGAAACACGTAAGGAGTGGCTGTTTTATACATATTCCCAAGTTTTGATATGTCTTTCATTAAATTTCTCTGCAGTCTCATCATAGCCATTATCCTTTCTAAGTTTTAGGTTGCATCCTTTTATTGGCATTAAATATAGCATAGTTGTCGTCTAAATCTCTGGCACCAAAACATGAGATAAATGGAGTATGAGACGCCAAGGTAGTAGAAGTCCAGAGAATGATTAGATTTCTGTGAGGAACCACTAGCAGTCTACTTCCTTATAGTTCACAGCAGAGAAGCATAGTAGAAGAAACGGGTAAATAGAGAAATACTGAGTAGAATTGAATTTTTGATGGAAGGGTTTGAAATGTTGGGGGAGGGAGGGCTAATTCTTCATATCGTCCTCTTGTGCATTTTCTCCTGTCTTACAGACAATCAGGTTTAAATCCTACTTGCTGAGCATGGGAATCGCTAACCCGGTTACCAGGGAAACCTATGGCTCAGGCACACAGTACCACATGCAGCTGGCCAAACAGCTGGTTGGAATATTGCAGGTGCCTTTAGAGGTAAGAACCAAACCTAAACTGTGTTCTTTAAATACTGTTGTTAAATTGAATGTCATCAGAAATATTAACAAGAGCATACCTGCTTTCATAAAGTGCTTACTATTCAACTGACATATTAATTTTTTCTTTCAGCAATATTAAATAGTTCAGTGTACTTATTAATGATTTTTTTGGTCAGTAGTCTAAATTGTTTTCAGATTCTATTTCAGATAGTTTATAACTTCCTAACTCTATCTGATATGAAGTTTTTACTTCTTACTTTTGAAGGAAACCCTGGTGGCATAGCGGTTAAGGGTTATGGCTGCTATCTAAAAGATCAGTAGTTCAAATCTACCAGGAGCTTCTTAGAAGCCCTATGGGACAGTTCTGCTCTGTCCTGTGGGGTTGCTGTGAGTCAGAAATAAATAGAGGGCAATGGGTTTTTGGTTTTTACTTTCAAAAGGAAATATATGACCTATATACATAGACATGGAGTGCCTGGGTGGTACAAATAGTTAAGTGCTTGGCTACTGATCAAAAGATTGGTGATTTGAATCTCCCCAGAGGTGCCTTAGAAGAAAGGCCTGGCAGTCTCCTTTTGAGAGATCACAGCCATTGAAAACCCTGTGGAGCTTAGTTCTGCTTTGAAACACATGGGGTTGCTAGGAGTCAGAATTGACTTGACAGCAACTGGTTTGGTTTTTTGGTTTATATATGGATGTATTTTCATGTATCTCTAAAACTTTTTTCTTTCTCTGCTATCCTAATGTATAGAGTGCTGTAGTAATTTCGTATTATAGATTCATATTCTAGTCTAACATTATTTAGGCAATCAAAACTTTATTGAAGCACTTTCATTGTGAAATACATTCTAAACATCCACCAAAACAGTGGAGGGGATCCGTATGTGGCCATCATCCAGCTTCATCTGCGGACCAACCTCCACTCATAATTATTTTCAAACAAATCCCAGACATGTCATCACTTTATCTGTAAATATTTCAGCCTGTAATTGTAAAAGATAAAGACTCCTTTAAATATAACTAATTCCGTTTTCATACCTAAAAAATAAAAAGCAATTTCTTCATATGTAGTTACTGTTCACATTTTTTCTTACAGCTGGTTTATTCAGATCAGGATACATTGCACCTGGTTGATTTGCAACAGATTGTCCTTCTTGTGTGTGTGCGATGTTGTCAGCCATTACCTAGATTTATTATTTCATTAGGGGTTGCAAATGGTAACATTCTTATTTAATTCTATATTTCTTCTTCATTTATTAGTTTGAATAACTTTTAAAAAATTGAATACACTTTTTGAAACATGGTACAGAGCTCCTCCTTTCATTGCAATCATGTTAGTAAAAGTGAAGACAGTAACAATGATATTAAAGTCTAAATGTTGAATTTGAAACATCTCGTGGCATCTGGTAGGTTTCCTTGTGTGTAGACATAGGTTTTAAAAGCTCCGAAGTAATGTTCTGATTTTAATCTGATTCTGATTTCTGTTAAGAAATGCTAACTGATGCTAATTATAATACGTTTTTATTTCATATTTTAACAGGAACGAGGGGGAATAATGTCACTTACGGAGGTGTACTGTTTAGTAAACCGCGCTCGAGGAATGGAAGTAAGAATAGAACATTTAGATATTTTTTAACTACAAATAGACTTTCTTGATATAATACAGATTCCCCTACAGTAAGTACAATTTAAGGAAGGGGTGTGACTCTCAAAGCTATTTTGAGAAGCAGTGTGGTACAGTGAAAAGAATATGCCCTGGGATGCAGGAGGTAGATCCTGTTCCTGGTTTACCAGTGATTTGCTGAGTGACCTTGAGCAGCTTACTTTACCACTCTGGGACTCAGTTTTCTTAACCTTTAAAAGAAGGGTTGGACTGAGTGATACCTCTCAGTTCGAATATCTGTGTTTGTGTTGTAAAGAGTAAGGTTGTATGTGAGACCCCGTCCTCTGTAATAGTGAACTGTAAAAGGAACCGACTCGGTGAGACACAGACTGCCTGGAGGTAACGCAGAGGGAGAGCTGCCTGCTCCTTTAGCTTTGTATCAGCAGCGGTTGTCTTTCAACTCTCATCACCCCTTCACACCCAGGTATCCGTTGCTTCCAAGGTTCTGTCCAGATATTCTTTGTGCCCTAGCAGTCAAACACAGTTTTGTGGAGTCAGCGGTCACCTCCATGCAAACGACTCACGCGTGCGTCTTTCCAGCACGCACCCCTGCCCCTGAGTTAAGCCTCTGCTCTGGGCTCCTGAGTTGTCATAATAACTGCTGTCAGGGAGTCTGTACTCTGCCAGGCACTCTGCCAAGCACCCTGCTTATATTATCTCATCCTCCCAATAACTCGGTGAGGTACTATCCCCATTAGGGGACTAATTTGAGGAAACTGAGATTTAGAAAGATTAAATAATGACAAAGGCCACACTTAGGAGACAGTGGTTTGACAGGGATTTGGACCCAGGCTGGGCTGGCTCAGGAGCTGTGCCTCGTAACTGGCACACCAGACTGCCTTTCCTGTGGCTCAGCTCCGAGCACCCCACCCCAGCTCAGGCTGAGTTTCTTGTTGTACTGGATTGAATAGTGTCCACCTGGGACTTTAGAGTGGGGCCTTATTTGGAAGTAGGGTCTTTGCAGGTGTAATTGGTTCAGATGAGGTCATACTGGTGTCCTGTTAAGAAGAAACACAGAGACACAGGGAGAAGGCCACGGATGACAGAGGCAGAGGCTGGAGTGGCGCATCTGTAAGCCAAGGAACACCAAGGAGTGCCAGCAACCACCAGAAGTTAGGGATAGGCAAGGGAGGGTTCTCCCCTAGAACCTTCAGAGGGAACATGGCCCTGCTGACACCTTGGTTTCGAACTTCTGGCCTCCAGAACTGGAAGGGAATAAATTTCTGTTGTTTTCAGCCACCTGGTTTGTGGTAATTTGTTACAGCAGCCACAGGAGGCTCATACACTCATTCTCCCCACCAAACCTGCTCTTCTTATGTGCCCACCTTTCTCCCTGTCCTTGCTCTTATAATCCTCCTAGTTACACTTCCTTTTCCAGTGAATCTTACATTGCCATCAGATTGATCTTCTTAAGGTGTAGTTCTGATTAGTCTCCAACACTCTCAGTAGGTCTTCACCGGCCACAAAATAATTCCAGATCCCTCAGTCTAGCCCTTACTGCCTTCTATGATTGTCTTGCAACTTATCCTTGTAAACTTTCTTATGTTTCCCTGGGTTTCAGCCAACTTAGCTACTTGTTATTTTCTTTAGTGATCCTGCACTTTCATACTTCCATGCCTTTGTTTGTATGATTATTTCGGCCTCAGTGTCCTTTCCCCACATCTCTATGTCCAAATCTTAGGACCCTGCTGAAATGCCACCCTATTTACGAAGCTTGTCTAGCTAGACTCGTGTAGGGTTGCTGTGAGTCAGAATCGACTCAACGGCAGTGAGTTTTTGGTCCACCTAGAAATACTGTCTCTCTCCTTTGAATGCCACTACACTGTGCTGGTCTCTCTCTTGGCCTTTTCCACTTTTTTTTTACCAGGCCTTATAGTTGTAGGGTCACTATGAGTCAGAATTGACTCGAAGGCAGTAGGTTTTATATGGTTATTAAGAAGGTCCCTGGTAGCGTAAATGGTTTGCACTTGACTATTAACCTAAAGGTTGGAGGTTCAAACCTGCCTGATGGTGCTGTGGAAGAAAGGCCTGGTGATCTGATTGCATAAAGATTTCAGCCAAGAAAACCCTATGATGCAGCTGTGCTCTGTAACTCATGGGGTTGCCCTGAGTCAGAATCAACTTGATGGCAATGGGGCATTGTTATTAAAGTGCGTGTCTTATTTCCCTTAGTAAGCTACTAGCTTCTAAAGGGGAGGATTCTTGTATGGTTTATCTCTGTATTTCCACTGTATCTAGAATAATCGTTTGTAGCCTAAAAATGATTGATAAATAATTGTTGGATGATTGAATGACTGTCTTAACTGTCGCGTCCAAATGGTTAAAATAAACATGTGCACACATACACGTGTGTGTGTATGTGTGTAAGAAAGTGTCAAAGTTGATTATTAAGTGTGCAAGACGTGTCATTTTTTCTTGCTAGAGTCAGCCTGAGAATGTGACATTTAGCAATGTGGCAATTCAACAGTTCTGTTAAGGCACATTTTGTATGCCACGGGGTGTTGTTATAAAGGGTTAATTTGTTTAATCTTATAAGTAATCAGCCTGGAACTTTTAAGCAATGTCTTTACCTCTTAACCCCAATGTAAAAAAATAGAAGGGAAATTCAAGTTTCCTATACTTTCTCTTGAAAAGAGACATAGAAAGTTATCCCTGGGCATGCTGAGGCCTGCCCCTGCCCCTCCTCATTCTCTCCCATTAGCCTCCTAGGACAGCGGCCAACTCAGCCCACCGCAGTTTTACTCTCCAACAGCTAGGCTAGCGCCTAGCTAGTCCCAGGGCCTGAGGAAATGAGGTGGTTAATGTGGAGGTAAGGCATTTCCTGAGAGAGCTGTGGTGTGCTGGAGCTGGAAACAACCCTGTTTTTGGATGAAAAGACCTGAGTTTAAATCCTAGTTTGTCTGTTTCTGACTGAGTAAACAAGGTCAAGTCCTTTGATCCGTGATCCGTTTCTTTGTATGTAAAATGGATAATAACAAAACTTTCCTTACAGAGCTAAAGTACTTTTTCAGAAGGACTTGGTGGTCAGGAAAGCATAAACAAATGCAAATAGTTACTGTTCCCACAATAAAACCTTTATCATCATGATCGTCACCGTCAGTGTAGTGCTCACTGTGTGCCAGGTACCGCACAGAACTTGCTGGTTTGCACTATCTCGCTTGGCTTTTCCAGTCACGCTAGGAGGTGGGAACCAAGGAGCAGAAAGGTTAAGGAATTCTCTCAAGGGTCTAGAGCTACTAAGAGGCGGAGCCAGAGCATGAACCCAGGTTCTATGTGACTCGACAGCATGCCTGTCACAACCACACTGCTGTCCCTCGGAGGCTGCTCTATTGAACATGGTCACTACTAGTTACATGTGGGATTGCAGACTAGAATATCACTCATCCCAGTTCAGATGTACTATAAGTAAAATACACATTAGATTTAGGAGACTCAATATAAAAAACCAAAACCCACTGCCCTTAGGTCCATTCCAACTCATAGCGACCCAAGTCTGTAAATCTCTACGGGAGCAGACTGCCATATCTTTCTCCTGCAGAGCTCCCGATGGTTTCAAACCGCCAACCTTTTGTTTAGCAGTTGATTGCTTGAACCACTGTGCTAGCAGGGCTCCTAATATTAAAAAAAGGAATGTAAAATACTTCATTTAAGGTTTTTTTTTTTTAATGATTATATGTTGAATTGGTACTATTTTGAATCTTTTGGGTTAAATTATATATAGATGTGTATATATATAAATTAATTTCACTTCTTTGTTTTTACTTTTTAAATGTGGCTGCTAGAAAATTTTAAATTACATATGTGTCTTGCATAATAATTCTGTAGGATAGCTCTGCTTTAATTAATGGAAGCCCTTTGCCCCTTTATTAATCCTTTTTGCCTTGTGATTAAGCCGTCTAAAGTCCTTGATAAGTGGTAATGTTTTCAGATCCTTTGTTTTTGTGATTATTACGGTTATATAGCATCAGTCTACTAATTTGCAGCATAAACTGGATTTTTTTCCCCATTAGTTGCTCTCACCAGAAGATTTAGTAAATGCATGCAAGATGCTGGATGCGCTGAAATTACCTCTCAGGTAAAGGAACCTCCACAGGATGTTTGCCAGCTGTCACCACACTTCTGCACAGGGTGGACAGAAAAGCCCCACCAGGTCTGCCGTCCTGTGTGGTGAGCCCAGAGATTGCCCTTTTTCTAACAATGTGTGTGGTCATCTGGCACTACTGTCCCGGCTTCCATTGTGCTCAGAACTGTGTGTGTCACAGGGGCGAGTAGTCAGACCTAGGTGATTTGGGACAGTCAGATGAGAATGTGGGCTCCTCCCATGAGGTCAGAATAACCAGCCCTCTTCCCTTACACATTTTATAGTTGGGGCCTGGAGACTTAAAGGTGTGAATGTTCAGGTGTGAATGTATTTTCCTTATCCTCAGGTAAAAAAAAAAAAAGTAGCCAGACATTTTATTTAGCATGTAGATTCTAGTTCTTAATCTTACTATTTATTCATGTGTTTTTAAATTATGTCATAGTTGCTTGTGGTTGTTACAATTTAAATGTCGTTTTTTGTTAATATTGCCCTCATACCTGGGCAGAAGAGAAGGTAGAGAATATCTGCTTCTCCTTAGTGGCTGACGACCGTAGATGCTTCATTGCTTGTCCTCCCACCTGCGTTTCAGGCTCCGAGTCTTTGACAGTGGCGTCATGGTGATTGAGCTTCAGTCCCACAAGGAAGAGGAAATGCTGGCCTCGGCCCTGGAGACGGTATGTGAGCCCAGTTTCCTCCAGTCGTTACAGCTCACCACGAAGACTTGAATGCTTAGCAACTTGCGGAACAGGATTTCCTTTTTGAATTTAACTTTACTAAAAAGTCATGTTCACATACTTAATTAAAAACGGTTAATAGTTAACAATGAATAGATATTTTTCAAAATTATTATACTTTAAAAGCGCTTTTGAAACTTCTACTTATTGACACTCATGCTGTTGTTAGTAGCTGTCGAGTCAGCTGTGACTAATGGCAACCTTAGGTATAACAGGATGAAACTGCCCAGTCCTGCACCATCCTCTTAAAATGTTATAAATAAGGAGAATTAAAATTACTAAGTTTCAGTTGAAGCTTAGTGTTGAGAACAGGTTTTTAACTTCTTAAATCAGGATATTACACATAATTGAACTTTTTCTTTCAGTAATACTTAGTATGTAAGTAGCATTATAAAGCATCACAAGTTGTTTTCTGAAATATTGTTTCAAAAATATGAAAACCAACAACTTTTTACTAGCCAAACTGCTGATATTACTCTTTAAGATATGTGAAATATTACTGTCTTCATAGTCTTTATAGTGAGCCGGTATAATTGAATAACTCACATTTATTATACTTCGTATTTTAAACTAGATGAAAACCCTAAGACTTTAGATATTTCTACTACACATTTTAAACTAAATCTATGTATAAGATTCTTTCATTGGAGCATGTAATTTGCCCTGAATTAGAATTTGTTATATGTTCCTTTTCAGATACAGTTCTTTTTAAGTGTTGTTATTGTTAGGTGTTGTCAAGGCGATTTTCAACTCATATCAACTCCAAGTGACAGAGTAGAACCGTCCCATAGGGTTTCGTAGGCTGTGATCTTTATGGGAACAGATGTCCTGCGGAGCCTCTGGTGGGTTTGAACCACTGACCTTTCAGTTACCAGCCAAGTGCTTAACCGTTGTGCCACGAAGGCTCCTTTTTAAGCTCTAGTGTAGTGCATTTGATATATTATAGAGGGTGGTATGGATTGAATTGTGTCCCTGAAAAATATGTGTCAGCTTCGTTGGGCCATGATTCTCAGTATTGTGTGGTTGTCCTCTGTTTTGTGATTGTAATTTTCTGTTAAAGAGGATTAGTGTGGGGTTGTAATACCCTTACTAAGGTCACATCCCTGATCCAATGTAAAGGGAGTTACACTGGAGAGTGTCCTGTACCACCTTTTATCTTTCAAGAGATAAAAGGAAAGGGAAACAAGCAGAGAGAAGGGGACCTTATGCCACCAAGAAAGCAGAGCTCATCATTTGGACCTGGGGTTCCTGTGCAGAGAAGCTCCTAGTCCAGGGAAGGATTGATTACAAGGACCTTCCTCCAGAGCCAACAGAGAGAGAAGGCCTTCCCCTGGAGCTGGCATCCTGAATTTGGACTTCTGATTGTGTGTCTTAGTCATCTAGTGCTGCTATAATAGAAATACCACAAGTGGATGTCTTTAACAAAGACAAGTTTATTCTCTAACAGGCCAGTAGGCTAGAAGTCAGAACTCAGGGCGCCAGCTCCAGGGAAAGGCTTTCTTCTCTCTGTTGACTCTGGAGGAAGTCTTTGTCGTCAATCTTCCTGTGGTCTAGGAGTGTCTCTGCGCAGGAACCTTGGGTCCAGAGGATGTGCTCTGCTCCCGGCACTGCTTACTTGGTGGTATGAGGTCCCCTCTCTCTGCTTGCTTCCCTTTCCTTTCATCTTTTGTAAGATAAAAGGTGGTGCAGGCCACACCCCAGGGAAACTCCCTTTACGTTGGATCAGGGATGTGACCTGAGCAAGGGTGTTACATCCCACCCTCATCCTCTTTAACCACAGGCAGAGATTATGATTTGTAACACATAGGAAAATCACATGGGACAATACTGGGAATCATGGCCTAACCAAGTTGACACATATTTTGGGGGGACACAATTCAATCCATGACACTGTGTGAAAATTTCTCTTTATTAAAGCCATCCACTTCTGGTATTTCTGTTATAGCAGCACTAGATAATTAAGACAGGGCTTTATCTTGATGTTTTAGCCTCTATTTGTTCTGAGTCTTTCACATTTTGTAGAATTAAACATTAGTGAAGAAGATTTAGTTCTATATTGAATATTCTTTGGGTTTTAGTGGAAATTTCAGAAAATTGTTTTCTAAGTATCCTGGTAGACATTCCCTAGGTTAGTACCCACATGTCCTGAATTGTCACATTTTTCTGCTGTGTTAGGTTTCAGAAAAAGGATCCTTAACATCAGAAGAGTTTGCCAAGCTTGTGGGAATGTCTGTCCTTCTTGCCAAAGAAAGGTAAATAGGAGCATGAGCTTCATTACCACTGTGTTTATGTTTCTGAATGGACAGACACTTGTTAACATTTTTTTTTTTCTCCCTTTGTTCCTAGGTTGCTTCTTGCAGAGAAGATGGGCCATCTTTGCCGAGACGACTCAGTGGAAGGGTTGCGGTTTTATCCAAATTTATTTATGACACAGAACTAAGGGCTTTGTATTTGGAATACTTGTTTCCATATACTTACATCATGTAGAGGTTGTGTGACATTGAGCTAAGAGTTGAACCCTGATAAACTGAGAATTTATTGGAACTTTGCTGTATAATATAAAACTCTTTTAATATCTTCCTAAATATTATGGTCCAGGAAGCTTATTTAGGATATATATAGAAAAACACAGAAAAATGGATGGCAGTGTGAATTTAAAATCATGTTGTTTAAAACCCATGTTTAACTTGAGATGTGGTGAATTTTAACTTGATCCTCAAATCTAACCATTTTCAAAGAAGGGAATTTAGTTCATGGGGGAAGAAAAAAGAGAAGCTGCATGTTTGGACAGGTTAGATAATTATTTTAGTGTGACTAAAATTCCATGAATTATAGATGAAGTTTTTCTGTGTCTAGTGTTGCCATTTGGCAGTCTTCATGAAGCGCAAGTCCTGTCTGCAGTGCAGTTTTAAGAACACTGGAACAAAATGTCAGTCTTGATAATGTGGCACCAGGCTCCTCCTAAGGGTTTTTAGAAGCAGTCACAGGCAGGTCTTCAACAGACCAAGTAAAGCACCGTTTAAGAGGAGAGAATTTTATTTGATTTATGTGTGTATAATATGACTGACTTCTTTTTTGTAAAGAGGTGATTTCATGGCTAGCATTTAAAGAATGCAACTATGTCATTTTGTTTCAAAAATGCTGTGGGCTTTGAACCTGAATTAAAGAGCTGTATAGACATGCCCAGAGACAGGATTACAAATTTGAGAGGTAGACAACCCGGGCATTCTCTAGGCTTATTGTGTAGGTGGTGGGGCAGGGGAACCTAGTGCTCTTTAACCTGGAAGCTGAGGATGAGAAAATAGAAAGTGAAAAAGTAGTATGTCTCCTTTTTCTTCTTAAAGGAGTTTCACCACTGAACTTTTAAAAATCTATCATGCTGACTATATTTTTCTTTTGTTCTTTGCCTTACACATTATAAGTTGTATAGAGAAGCTATCTTGATAAAAAAGTATTACAGAGATAACAAAAACTGGCTAATACTGAATTTAGATGGCTTGAGTTTTAAAGTAGACATCATATGTTACAGCTATACAGCACGTTGTATGTCAGCATACCTCAAACTCAGGGACCCCTTTAGGACAGAAGGAAGGCTCCCTTTTTGAGACCGAGTTGGAAGTGGAAGCGTAGTGATGGTTCTTAGTTTTGTCCAAGCCTCCAGAAGGGTGGCATGGGTAGTTATGCAATATGAATAGTACCTGTATTGAACCGTTCGGGCTCGGAAGAGAGACATCCAGGTTCACACTCTGGAATTCCTAAGTGAGGTGGAAGTCCACCACCAGAGGCTGCTACAAACACCCTTTTGGAAAGTTCCAGGGATCCTCAGCTGCAGACCCGGGGAGTCCCTCCCAGTGCACCCAAGATCCTTACCTGAAAAGTGACTGTCGCCGTTTCACGTCTTCCGGTGTCAGCAGGAATGTTGTGGCCGTAGCATTCTGCTGTAGGCTTAGTTTGTCAGACCTGTGACTGATTCTTCATCGTGGTGACAGATACTCTGATTCCCCCCAAGGCACAGCCTCAAGTTTGTTTTGGGGCAATTCAGTGTCTGCCCGTGCAAGGCTTAGGTAGCCTATTGTGTAAGCTTGTGGTGTATGTCAGTCCTTTCTCTGGGCATTGCTTGCTGTCTCTCTCTCTCTCTTTCACACGCACACTCACACGCACACACGCGCACAGTATCTCATCAGGCTCAGGTGTTTAAAAGTTACAAAGATAAATTATAATCTGTTTTACCAGTTGTAATGAATTGCAAGTAAAGTTGTTTGAGCTACTGGATCTAGTTCTATTGGTTTGGATTTGTTATAGCAAATCCACGTAATTCAACATGTTTATGTATTTATTTAGTGTGGCACCAGATTAACAAAAATGATGCAATCATAATTGTATAAAGTGAACTAAAGAAGAAAAGTGACATGAATGTTTTGCAGATGTCACATTAATTAAAAAAAAAAAACCTAGTATGATTGAGTTTATTATTTTAGTTTGAAAATGGGCATTCTTCACTGTTTCCAGAGCTCTGTATGTATTTTTAGGCACCCCCCCCCCCAATAAGATGATATTTTGGTCCTTCTGTTGATAGAGGCTATGTTTAAGTATAACCAATCAGGCCCTAAGTGCAAAAAAAGTTCTGTTTTGGTGCTTATCATTGGTATAATTATTATTTTTGCTTTCAAGCACATAAATCTGTTTCTAGCTTTATGATAATGGAATATTTCTAGTCACTTATTGACAAGAAAAATTTTTTTACATTGTGTAAGATTGTTTTCAGGGTTAAATGATTGATATTCATATATATATTAAACTTATTGCAAAATTAAATGATTTTTCTTGATGTTCTTTTAAATATTCTTTTAAAAATATGTGAAAATGATAAACCTCAAAGTCAGAATAAACCAGTATGTTAAGGGTTTTTTTTAAGACTTTATTATCAAGAATTGATTTATAAATATATTTATGACATCAAGCTCTTACTATTTTAGTTATCTGAAAGGAATGGGAGGTGGCTTGTGAACCACTTTTTAAATTCTCAATGTCAATTTCACTGTTGATTGACCATGTGTGACCATTTGTGTGACTGTGCTCTCTTATTCCCTGTTTGTTGCCAGACTGATCCAATCAGAGCTTGGATTCATCATTCGCATGCTCAGATACTTAGTTTGGTTCTCCTTTGCCCAACAACCTCAGTCTTCATTTTAGTATAGTGCAGTCACAACTTGCAATGTGGTTAGGTTGTAAGGACTGTGCCAAAGGACAAAATCAAGTACATGCTCAAAATTATCCTTGAAGAGCTCTTAAATTGCCAGTGAAGTTCAATATACATGGTCTTGTGATTATATCCTTTATAGACCGATATGTGGGTATGTGGGTATGAATATAGCAAGTACAACATATAATGAAAACTGTGTATCAACAGTAGAATTTTATAGCATTAATAAACTATTTAAATAATTACACAATTTGTGTTGTCTTTTTTTTTTGCCATTAGGTATAGATGAATTTATATAAATTTATTGCTAATCCCATCCTTTTGGTGGATTTAGAGTGTAGGCTCCTAGGGGGAGAGATTTTTATCTGGTTTGTTCATGCATAGATCCTCAGAGTCTAGAAGAGGGCCTGGCACACAGTGAGACTTAATGAGTATTACTGAATGAGTGAACTCTGATCTATACACCTTTATATTTTGGTTCCACTTTATTTTCCCATGATTAAATTGATCTGAGCAAACATTTTCTGGAATGCATATTGACTTTGTGTGAAGAACTTTGTTGGCCACTGGGGAAATACAAAGCGGAATAAGATATAGCTTCTGCCCTTAACAAGAGGAAAATAGACATGTCTGCAACTTTAACAAAGATGGGATGAAGGAAGAGCCACAGAAGGGACACAAGTAGCATACTGTGGGGGCAGAAGAAGAAGCCTTTAGTTGTGATGGAAGTATCTGGGACTGTTGTCAGAGTGGAGCCTTGTAAGCTAGGCTCTCAAGGACCAGTAGTTGTCAGTAGGTAGAAGGCGATTATAATGTTATGTCATGAGTTGACCAGGCAAACCTGAGTCTGTCCTTTACCTTCTTCCCAAGAGGCTCCTGGAACCAGATTTGTCATGGCTTGGCCTGAGAGCCACTATCTTTATTCTACTTCTGTCACATCCATGGTGTCGGAAGCACTCCAGAAAAGTCAGATTACACACATGTACTATCTTGTTATTAGAAGCTGTTACTATAGTGTGAAAATTGGGTCACTGGTGTCCTAATAATCATGAGTCAGTTTTAAATTTTATTTACCTAGGGGAAAAAAATCTCCCCATATGTATAAAGGGAATTATTGAGATAATATAAATTTTACACAATTTGCACAAGATCACTAGGCCAGACACTGACACAGAAAGAAACTCAAGTTACCTCGACAGCGAGTTTAGTTTTAGTTAATACTGACAAGACCATACATAATCATTGTTCTATGGGAAGCTTTTTTTTTCCCCCCCTTCACTCTAAAATTGCCTTCTTTTAGTAAAAATATATCTTAACTGTCTAATAAAGATAGTAATGCAGTTTGGCAGGTATGCCAATTTTAAAAAAGAACCAAGCATCTCAATAAAACTGCCATTAAAAAATGACCAAGTGTATTGATTCAGCCCCTTGTCCTTAGATTTAAGTCCTCCCACCCCTCAAGAGTGGCTTTCTGGGGAGAGTGTGTATATGAAGGATTAAAATTGCTTGCTGTACATTGTCAGTCACCACAAAACTTCAGTGTCTGTTAACGCCTTTTACAGTGGAGGGAAGATTAATTTGGCCTAAGTTAGAGAGTTAGGGCTGGAATTTAAACTCAGATACGGCTGCTAACCAAAAGGTCACCAGCTTCTCCGTGGAAACTGTATGGGGGCAGTTGTACTCTGTCCTATAGGGTCGCTGAGTGAGAACCAACTCGAAGGCACCTAACAACAGGACTGTATTAATTGACTCAGAAAATTCGGTACCTCTGATATCATACAATAGTTGTATGTCTTTTAAAAGTTGTGATACATTCAAGAACCTGGAAATGGTATATATTTTCTTAAAGTTTTAAAAATTGAGGTAAAATGCACAGATGTTCAGTTGGATAAGTTTTGGCGAATGTATAAACTCCTGTAACTCAGACTTTGAATCGATACAACCAATTTTTCATCCAAGTAAGTTCCCTCTTGCCCCTTTCCAATCATGTTCTCACCAGCGGCCACCACTGTGCTCTCATTTCTATCACTATAGATCAGTTGTGTCTGTTACACGGTATCTTTTGTGTCAAAAGCAAATGGTAAGCTACAGCATGCTCAAAAACAAATGGAGCTGTTAAAGTGGACTCCATACTTTGGTATTTAAGACAGATTTAACATTTGCGCAGTATATATATTTTAAATGTCCAGTTATTTGGGGGTCCCTGGGTGGCACAAACGGTTAAGCGCTAGCTGACCACTAGCTGAAAGGTTGGCGGCTTCGACCCACCCAGAGGGCTCCTCAGAAGGCGATCCGCTTGGTGGTCACAGCCTTGAAAACTCTATTACAGCAGTTCTATCCTGCGCACATGGGGTCACCATGAGTCCCAATCGACTCAACGACAACTGACAAGTTATTTTTAATTAAATAATCAAATCTGGCTCCAGGTGAAGAAAAATGAAGATGCACTTCACCTCAACTGTTTTCCTTTGAAACTCTTAAATGGCACTCGGGAAACCAAGCCCACACATGCCATTTCAATGACTGATTTTTGTGGTCTCCCAGAAAAAATGACGGGGGGAGAAGACACTGGGTTGGAAGTGTCGGGAGCCACTGCTAGCGCCCCTTAAAGCTCCGGGTCCCGGCGAGCACGTGTGAGGAGAAGGGTCTGCGTCTGCGGGGCGGTGGCCCTCCCGGGCGGCCGGCTCTCGGGCCGCGCATGGCTCCTGCCCGCTTCCTGGCCGGCCGCGGTCCAGCCCCGCCGGGGGAAACGACGCGCTGCCCACGGGGCAGGCGGGCCGACCTCGCCGCCCGGCCTCGCCGCGTCCTCAGTCAGCGCCGCCGCCCTCCCCGCGCCGTCGGGGGCGGGCCCGGGCGGGGCGGCGGCGGCCGGGGCGGCGGGGCGCGCAGTCCGGGCGCAGGGGGTGCTCTGCGCGCTGCCTCGCGGCCCCGAGGCCTCCGCCCTGCGCCGCCCGCCTCGCGCGCAGCCGGTCCCGAGAGGTAAGGAGCGCCCTGGCGGACCCCGCTGCCTCCCGCAGCCTGCCGGCGCCGGGTGGAGGCTGCGTTCCCGCGACGCGCCCAGCCCGTCCGCTCCCCCAGGGACCAGCTCGGAAAGTTGTCGGCCACCGCGTCCCGGAATCCGGCTCTCACCGGCGCCCGGCGCTCCCCTCAAGCAGGTTTTGCCGCGAGTGGGCTGACCCGGGAGGAGCGCTGGGTGAGAATTGCTGGGGTGCTTGAAAAACCGCGTCCCGGGATACTCGGGGTTTCAGGATACGTTTCTTTTCTTCTGTAAACAAATCCTGTGTGAAAGGGTTTCATCTCAGACGGTGCTTATTTGAAGAGGTCTTTTTTTCTTTCTTTCTTTTTTTTTTTTTTTTTTACTGACGACGCGGGCCAGGCTAGATTTCCGAGCATGAACCTGATCTGCGGGCCTTTCAAAGGCCGAGTGGACGCGGCGCGCTCAGCTTCCCAGGGAAGCGGCACCGCGCACGGGAGCAGGGTGAGCAGATTCGGCGGGGTGCAGAAATAAAGGCTGTTGTGGAATAGCAGTAAATATTACTTATATATATACACACGAGCATATGCATATTTGACAGAAGGGACAAAAGCACTTTGCTTCTTTTTAATTTTTTCCCTTTTTGACAAGTCATGTGACCCCAGGACATTAGGGTGGGGCATACAGGAGCATTTAACTTAGCTGGTTTCAGCAAAAATGTGGGATCTAAGCTGAGTGTGATGCAGTTGGCCCTTGACAGTATTCACAACGTTCCCCCACGCTCTCAGCTGATATATTTAGAATTGTTCTAGAAATGTTTATGCGTCTGAATGCTGTAGAGAATTTGCGTACAAAATATACCTAAGTTCCTATTTTGTTAAAACGATTCAAAAGCCAAACATTGTAACTGTCCAGTTGTGGTATTAGAAACGACAATTTGGAAGAAAATAAGTAAGCAAGGTAAAAAAAAAAAAAAAAAGATTGAAGAGGCATGGCCCAGTGGTTAAGCGTTTCTCTGGTAACGAAAAGGTCGGCCGTTCGAATCTACCAGCCACTCCTTGGAAACCCTATGGGGCAGTTCTGTTCTGTCCTATGGGGTCGCTCAGAGTCCAGATCGACTCCACCATAACGGGTTTTTTTTTAAGGTAATGCTGTTTACCCTGCATTTCATTCCATTCTGGGGGGTTCTCTTCTAAATTCTTCAAATTAAAGGTTGAGCTAGTAAAATTCCGCATTTATTTTATATTTCATTTCCATTCAGTTTCAAAGTACTATAAATATAGGCTATCACACAATTTTGTATTCTGCTGGTCATTTTCATACGTAAGGAAAATGTGTTATAATCACACAATCAGTTATGATTAGAGGCTTCTTTAAAAACTCGTTAACATGAGGCAGTAAGAAGTTTGGGAGAAGCCAGTTCAGCTTTTGGAGTTAGGGATCAATTACTTCTTTTCCTTATTTTGGTTACTGAGTATCCGTGACTGTAAAGGAAGCATTTTAATTGTACCAAGTGCCCACACTTGCTCCAGGGATATGATGGTGTTTTCTGCAAGGGCCTCACCTGTGTACTCACCGGTACTCAGTCTTTGTCCCGCTTTCCCTATCCATGTTCAAGGAAGAGATTGGTTCAAATTTATGGCTGATTCCAGCAAAGTTGAGTTTGTGTATGTGTGTGTGAGTGAGTGATGTTGGGAGGGCATTAATTGTCTGCATAATTGCACTGCAGATTTCTGCTTCCCTTTGAGGAAGTACAGTATTTCCTTTGTTGAATCAACACTTATTGAAAAAAGCTAGTACAGAAACACCAGTTTCCTTTTCATTGAACTTGGAATTATTTCAATCAGTCCCCTTAATTCCATTACTTTCTGTTCTTATCTGAAGAGATGTAACACAAATATATTTAGAAAATAATATACTTCTTAAAAATATATGAACTCTGGATAATGGGAACATAGAAGTTAAGAAAATATATATTTGCTTATGTTCAGTAGCCCATAGTCAGCTAGACTCAATGTGAAAAACTGGCTCAAGTGCCCTGCATTTTATTCTGCAGTGTAATAGATCGTTTATATCAAATAAGTGCCTGTCACTGCAGATAACTCTGGATCACGGGCTGTCGAGGTCTTCCCTGCCCTCCTAGGTGGTCTGAGAAGACTGCCGCATGAGTCATCTACCTTCCTATGCACACCAGCAGTAACAGGTATTGGACGACTGACAGAAGTTAAAAGTTATTATTTATCTGTCTTTTCTTTAGACTGTCTTATAGAAGGGAAGCCAGGGCCATATGGAGTTCATATTTAATTGGAATGCTCTGGGTGTTTCTTTCTTTTAAGGGTTGATGGTTTTGATGTAGGCGTGATGAAACAGTCCAGATAATACACCAGTTTTGCAGGGAAGACTTAGTGTGATAAGCCTATTTGTGCAAGCAAGGCAGGAAGAGTTCTAGGCTACGTAAAATGAGCGTTTAGCAGAAATTTAGTAAGTTGATCAATGTGATATGCCAAACAAATAATGTGAAAATGTATTCTTCAGATTGGGTGTTAGCTTTGGTAAAATTAGGCAACAACAAACTCTAAGCAAATGACACCCACTAAGGGTGCTATAAAGCTTGATGTTCTGCAGAGATACTCTTGGTGTTGGACTTACCTCTTGAATGTTCTTAACAAGTGAACTGTAATGGAATGAAAGGGGCATGTGTGATCGGAGATCATTTCCCCAGGGAAAATTAGCATCCTCCCTGTTTTCCTTTCACTGTACCCTAGGAAGTTTAAATTCTTAGAATGGTTTTGTCATTTCATCATTACTGTTTTATGAAAAGCATTGAACAGAGCCATCATTTTCCAAGGTTCTAATTTCAGGTGTTCTTGGAAAAAATTCAAGATTTGGATGTGAGAAAGGTCATGAGGAGATCAAAGACCTGGGATTTTGCTGATCAGAATGAAACAAATGTTGAAAGACTTTTCAAATCTATTGTTGGTGGTACTCTGTGACTATGGTAAGTATTGTGAGCATACTTAATGCTATATTGTTGTTGTTGTTGTTATTTGGCCATCAAGTCGATTCCAACTCATGGTGACTCCATATGTTACAGAGTAGACCTGCTCCATAGGGTTTTCTTGGCTGTAATCTTAACAGAAGTGGATCACCAGGTCTATCTTCCGCAGTATTGCTGGGTGGGTTCAAACTGCCTACCATTAGGTTAGCAGTCAAGCATAAACCATTTGTGCTACCTGGGGACCTGTAGGAAACCCTGGTGGTGTAGTGGTTAAGTGCTACAGCTGCTAACCAAAGGGTCAGCAGTTTGAATCCACCAGGTGCTCCTGGGAAACTCCATGGGGCAGCTCTGCTCTGTCCTATAGGGTTGCTATGAGTCAGAATCAGCTTGACGGCACTGGGTTTGGTTTTGGTTCTGGGTAGGGACCTGTAGGTATCAATAAAGAAACATAAATGTGAGATCAGGGCTTTGAACCGGTTCAGACCAGTTTAGTCATGGCCTACGAAGCTTAACTGGAACAGACCTGAATTTTTACCATTTGGGTGATCCAGAACAATAATTGGAAGGAGAATAATTATGGGTCAAAGCCCCGGAATGGGAGGCTCAGAAGAGGCGTAGTGAGCCCTTTCAGGAGCCTGATGCATGAGATTGAGTTATTGGCAGAACTGTGGAGAGCAGCACACACTCAGAGCTGCATGGTCCGCCACCTTCTTTGAGTGGGGCACCACTGTTTCTGACTCTGCTGAAAACCTGATGGGAGAGAGATTTTGTTGCTATGCAATGCATATGCTGCCCTTGTTTTCTAAGAAGGAGATTAGGTTTCTAGCAGGCCCTCAACCCATCATTTTTTCATTCCAGTTATCGTTACAGTTCACCCAAATTTAAAAAATTTGGGTCTGTCCCGTTTCACTTCCTCGGCCATGACTGATCCAGGAAGAACTGGTTTGAAGCCCTGTGTGAGATTTATAAATGTATTGATGTTGATGACCTTTCTTCAAAGAGGCAGGGAAGGGTCTACAGTGAGTTCCTTTCCAGCTTTGATCTTTTCAACCTTGGTTTCTTTTAGGGTTCTTCAGAGATTCTGCATACTTGATTCAAATTTCATTTTAAATATACTTTTATCTTTGTAGGAAGAGTAATAAAAAACAAATCTCATTTTAGCAAACTGGAGACAAGCGTGTTGACCTGAGTTCTCTTTGATTTCTCAGTAATTCAGTATTATAAATTTAAACTTAACACACACTTACATGTTTTATATATTGGAGCTGTACAAAAGATTTCACTTGACAAGAGAGTTTCACTGCTAGAGCATCATTGCCGGTTGTGTGCCCTTAGATAAATTTCTTAATCTCTTTCAACCTCAGTAATAATATTGACTCCACAGGGTTGTTGTTAGGATAAAATGAAATCAAGAATGTGAAGCACCTTAAATGTCTTGAGCACACACAAAACCAGTTGCCATGATTCAGTGCTGACTCATGGCGACCCCGTGTGTGTCGGGGTAGAACTGTGCTCCATAGGGTTTTCAACGGATGATATTTTGGAAGTAGATCACCAGGCCTTTCTTCTGAGGCACCTCTGGGTGGGCTCAAACTGCAACCTTTCAGTTGGCAGCTGAGCACTTAACCATTTGTACCACCCAGGCACTCGAGTCTGAGCACATAGTAGGTGCCTAACGTTAGTTCTGTTCAGCTTGTTCCAACCAAAAATTTAGTTCACTTTTCAGTGAGTTTTATGCAACTTCTGAACTAATCAATTCAACAGTATGACATAAAATTCACTGCTTTTCTTTTGATGATTTCCAAATATAGACATTTAAGCAGTTAATGGTATGGGAATGGAAGTTGTTTTTTCAAATTTGATAAAAAATACGTGATCCGAGATACAGAGAATGCTGATTCATGTGATAACCAGTGGTGCAGCCAGTTAAGTGAGCCAGGACTCGTGCTGTTCATTTTGTCTAGTAGGTCACCTTCTTCAGTCATTTTTCTTTTTTAAGAAAATGTTTACATTAGAAGGCACTTGACTTAAGGAAAACCAATCTGGAACTTATTTCTTTTAAAGACAGATTGCTCTATGTATAACAGTTTTCATGCAAAAACTTATAAAAGTGTCCTTGGTTTCACAATGATAATTAAACACATTCAGATTCTCCAGTTAAAGTACGCAAAGATTTTTGTTTTTGAGAGAAAAATATCTTACTGGAATATAAAGATGAAAGTTGAATGAGCATAGAATACACATGCCACTAAAGGAAAAAAAAAAAGGAAAAGGCAGGTTATTTTCACAGGTCTGTTTTTTCCCCGTTTATGTAGAGACACCAATTACTTTAAATACAATAAAGGAATGGGGAGAGAGAGACGAAAACTGCACTGTAGTAGCCCAGGATATAGTGAATCCAAATTGTAGTTTCTAAATGAGAATGTATCCTTGTCTGCAGGAACAAGAGTTCTACAGTAATGCAGCTGGGTCTCTTTAGTGTACTACTCCTGTCTGCTGTGGCTGGAACTCATCAACTGTGTCTGTGTTATCCATTTCCAGCCCATTTGAGGGAGAAATGTACAATATAATGCCTGGGTTATGGGAAGCACTCAGTTACTCCTTTTTAAAACCCATTCTGACCCATTCCTTTCAGTTTTTGGCGAAGCTGAGTACCTCCTCTTGGGAGAGCCAAGCCATGTAGCGCTGAGCAACAACACGGTGTCTGTGGATTTTCAGTATCTTGATGGTGCTAATGGCACGTTGAGGAATGTATCTGTCTTGCTGTTGGAAGCCAACACCAACCAGACTGTTACCACCAAATACCTTCTGACCAACCAGTCCCAGGGAACACTTGAGTTTGAGTGCTTCTACTTCAAGGAGGCTGGTGACTACTGGTTCACAATGGCTTTGGAAACAGCAGACAATAGTCCTGCAGTCCCCTGGTGGGAGAGAAGTGCCTTTCTGAAGGTGGAGTGGCCAGTTTTTCATATTGACTTAAACAGGACCTCCAATGCAGCAGAGGGCACCTTTCAGGTGGGTCTTTTTACCAATCAACCACTGTGTGCATTCCCTGTGGACAAGCCCGACATCTTGGTGGATGTCATCTTCACCAACAGTCTTCCCGAGGCGAGAAGTAGTCAGGGACAGCCCCTGGAAATAAGAACGAGCAAAAGGGCAGAACTCTGTCAAGGTCAGTGGATTGAGTTTGGCTGTGCACCTGTGGGGCCGGAAGCCTATGTTACTGTAGTGCTGAAGCTACTTGGCCGCAACTCGGTCATTACTTCCACAGGACCCACAGACCTGGCCCAGAAGTTCGGATACAAACTGGTGATGGTGCCAGACCTGATGTGTGAGTCTGTGATGGAGGTGATGGTGGTGCCTCCGCCTTGCATCTTTGTGCAGGGAGTGATCGCTGTCTTCAAGGAGGCCCCCAGACGCCCTGGGGAAGGGGCCGCTCGGCTGACTGAAAACAGCCTCAACCTGGGAGAGAGAAGGACGGTATTTAACTGCAGTCTGTTTGACATGGGGAAAAACAAATACTGCTTTGACTTTGGCATTTCAAGCAGAAGCCATTTTTCCACAAAGGAGAAAGAGTGCATGCTAATTCAGAGAACTATAGGTTGGTATTAAGATTTAAAAAAAAAAAAATCCATCAAATTGGTGCCTTCGTGTCATCAAAATTATTATTTAGAATTTAAATGGACTTAATTTTCTTTGAAATATTCCATTTTTATTTTTTATTTATTGTGCCTCAAGTGAAAGTTTACAAATCAAGTCAGTCTCTCATACAAAAACTTATACCCACCTTGCTATGTACTCCTAGCTGTTCTCCCCCTGAGACAGCACACTCCTCCTCTCCACCCTGTATTCCTTGTGTCCATTCAACCAACTCCTGTCCCCCTCTGCCTTTTCATCTTCCCTGCAGACAGGAGCTGCCCACGTATTCTCATGTGTCTACTTGAGCCACGAAGCACACTCCTCACCAGTATCATTTTCTATCTTATAGTCCAGTTCCTGTCTAAAGAGTTGGCTTCGGGAATAGTTCCAGCCTTGGGCTAACGGAGGGTCTGGGGACCATGACCTCTGGGGTGTCTCTAGTCTCAGACCGTTAAGCCTGGTCTTATTATGATAATTTGAGATCTGCATCCCACTGTTCTGCATCAGGGATTCTCCATCGTGTTCCCTGTCAGGGCAATCATTGGTGGTAGCCGGGCACCATCTAGTTCTTCTGGTCTCAGGCTGATGTAGTCCCTGGTTTATGTGGCCCTTTCTGTCTCTTGGGCTCCTCTTTACCATGTGTCTTTGGTGTTCTTCATTCTCCTTTGTTCCAGGTGGGTTGAGGCCAATTGATGCATCTTAGATGGCCACTTGCTAGTGTTGAAGACCCCAGATGCCACTCACCATAGTGGGGTACAGAATGTTAATAGATTTTGTTATGCCAGTTGACCTAGATGTTGCCTGCAACTATGGTCCCCAGACCACTGTCCCTGCTACTCTGGCCTCTTTGAAGCATTTGGTTGTATTCACAAAACTTCTTTGCTTTTGGTTTAGTCCAGTTGTGCTGACCTCCCCTGTATTGTGTGTTTTCTTTCCCTTCACCTAAAGTAGTTCTTGTCTACTATCTAATTAGTGAATACCCCACTCCCTCCCTCCCCACACTGGTAACCATCAAAGAATATTTTCTTCTGTGTTTAAACTTTTCCTTTAGTTCTTATAATAGTGGTCTCATATAATATTTGTCCTTTTGCAACTCATGTATTTCACTCAGCATAATGCCTTCCAGGTTCCTCCATGTTATGTTTAACAGATTCATCATTGTTCGTAATTTTTGCATAATATTCCATTAGGTGAATATTCCATTATTTTTATGGTTCACTTCTCATAATGTCCCAACTGGCATTGTCATTCTCATCTGAAAAATTAAGAGACCAAGCCTGCTGCTTAGGTAACCACTCTAGGTCTCAGTTTCCCCATAACTAAAATGAGGATAATAAAAGTATCTACCTCAGAGAGGACTGAATAAAACATGTAAAGGTCTTAGAATAAAAAAGCAAAAACCAAATCCATTGCCATCTAGTCGATTCTGACTCATAGTGACCCTATAGGACAGAGTAGAACTGCCCCACTGGATTCAAACTGCCAACCTTTTGGTTAGCAGCCGAGCTCTTAACCACTGTGCTGGCACATAGAAAGCACTTAGTAAAAGTTAACTGTTGTTACATTATATTTAAACATTGTTACATCACATAGCAAGTCCATGGCAGATATGATCAGAATCCAAAGCTAAATCCCAAAATGAAGTTTAGTTTGCTTGAATTTAGTAACTTCTGGCTTCCCCTAGCTGAGCATCTCTCTTTTTTCTCTGTCATTCAGTATGGAAATGAAGCCTCTTTAGTGAGATTTCAAAGGTTTCCAAAAAATCTTCAAATTCTGTACTCTTTGTGTAATGCCCTACCTAATCAAAAAGAGGAGCCCCTGGGTGATGCGAATGTTTAACGCGCTTGGCTGCTAACTGAAAGGTTGGAGGTTTGAGTCTACCCAAGTATGCCTCGGAAGAAAGACCTGGTGACCTACTTCTGAAAAGTCAACCATTGAAAACCCTGTGGCGCACAATTCTACTGTGACACATGGGGTCACCATGAGTCAGCTGAGGTGACGGCACCTGGTGGTGGTAATCACAGAGAAGGGCGATTATTACAATTTCATCCATCCTGAAGCCTCTTCTTTGCATATCTTTTCATTTTTCTGGGTTCAGGCCTGTCTGCAAGCAAGCAGTTTAATTTGGCAGAGACTGTGGTTCCGTTACATGCTGCTCTCCTCTTTCACTGCCTGCGCTTCAGCCCAGTAAGCCCAGCGCCCCCTTACTGCCCCAAGCCTCTGACTTGCTTTGTCTGCAACCCTAAGTGTTCCTTGATTCAAATTTATCCACTTTTCTCCTTAGTGGTTGCTTTGCTTCAGCTCTTTCACCATCCTTTGGCCACTTCATTGTCTTCACTTCTCTATCCAGCTTATATGCTGTGGCCCATCCCTCAAATCACTGTCATACCAGTATCCTAAACGCCTTTGCCCTGTTGTGCTTCTGATGCACCTGCCTGGCCAGGTCCCAGCTCTACGTGAATTCAGCCACTACTGAAGCTGCTGAGGCTGTAGGAGAAGGGCTCAGCCAGGTAGACTAGCGCCACTGTGGATGCATCATGCCTCCACCCTCAGCTGGGCCCTCCACATTCCCTAACGTGGCACCCTGGCCAGCTTGTGCTCCGTTCTCCACAGAGTTCTTTCAGGCCTCCGTTCTCAGTCCCTGCCTCCTGTTTAATTCTCAGCAGCTGGAAGCCATCAGGTGGCATCTCCCTCAGCCTCCCACCAAAATATCTACACCTCCCCAGGCATCAGACCATCTCCTTTCCTGTTATCATGGAAGAGGCATTGTGCCTCTGATGTAAGATCAACCTTCCCTCTCCGCTGTGGATCCTACCCACTCCATTCATTTCAGGAACCTTTTATTAATATCTTCTCTGTCTTCTGTCTTTAACTGTCCCCTTTATAATTCTTTTATCTAAAAACAAAACAAACACCCTCACTCAGCCCCATGTTCTTCCCCAGATATCACCCTCTTTCCTTTTATAGCCAAGTTTCTTGGAAGAGTTGTCTACAATCTGGGGTTCATTTCCCTGTCTTCACCAATATTCACTTTCTCAACCTACTCCATACTGGCTTCTACCTCACACCCCTCCCCTGAAAATGTTCTCACTAAAGCAGCTGGTGAATGGCTTCTGGGTCCCAAAACCCAGGAAGTTTTCAGTCCTCATCTTGTTCGATGCTTCCCCCTCTAGACGCAGTCACTCCTTGGTTCTGAGGCGCTGTGCTTACCTTGTTCACCTCCTACCTCTCTGGAGGTTCATTCGTGGTTTTCTTGGCCTGAGGGTTCCACCTCCTCTTCTCAGCCATATGTGTTGGTCTTTGTCTGCAGGTTCCACCTCCTCGTCTCAGCCTTAGGTGTTGGTCTTCGTCCATGGGTTCCACCACCTCGTCTCAGCCCATAGGTGTTGGTCTTCGTCTGCTGGTTCCACCTCCTCGTCTCAGCCTTAGGTGTTGGTCTTCATCTGCAGGTTCCACCTCCTGGTCTCAGCTCTTATGTGTTGGTCTTCGTCTGCCGGTTCCACCTCCTGGTCTCAGCTCTTACGTGTTGGTCTTTGTCTGCAAGTTCCACCTCCTCTTCTCAGCCATAGGTGTTGGTCTTCATCTGCAGGTTCCACCTGCTGGTCTCAGCCCTTAGGTGTTGATCTTTGTCTGTGGGTTCCACCTCCTTGTCTCAGCTCTTATGTGTTGGTCTTCATCTGCATTCTTCCCTCCTTCACACACTTGCTAGGTGGTCTTGTTTACACACCTGGCTTTGGTTACTATTTTGATGCTGATGCCTCCAGGTCAGCGTCTCTCCCCAGGTCAGTGTCTCTCCCCAGTTCTTCCTGCACATCCAACTGCTGTTCAATAGCTGTCACCTATAAGACATCTCCCAGGCCCTCAAGCATAACATGTCTAGGATTGGATCCCTCATCTTACCTCCTAAACCTGCTCCTCAGTGTATGACTCTTCCATTCAACTCATTATTCAGACTCTTCTCCTTCACTACCAGTCAATACTAAGTCATTACAGTAAGTCAGTAACAAATCATTAAGTTGTGTAGATTTTGTCTCCTCAGTGCCGGAATCTCTGTTTCTCTTCAGTTCCACTGAAACCACTTGGAATAGGGCCGCTATGAGTCAGAATTGTCTCAACGGCAACGGGTTTGGTTTTGTTTTGCTTCTTCCTTTACCTGGAACCCTGGTGGTGCTCTGCTAACCAAAAGGTCAGCAGTTTGAATCCACCAGCCGCTCCTTGGAAACCTCCAGGGCAATTCTACTCTGTCCTGTAGGGTCGTTATGAGTCTGAAACAACTCGGTGGCAAAGGGTTTGGTTTTGGCTTTTCTTCCGTTACTTGGATACTTGCAACAGATTCCTAATTGGTTCTCCTCTGTCTGCTCTATTCTGTCAGTATAGCCGGAGGGATTGCATAAAAGTCAGATCTGCTCAGACTATCATCTGCTACAAACCTTTCAGTCACCTCACTTGACGCGAGAATATGAATCCACAACCTGACCTGGACTCCAAGGCCCTCCATTGTCAGACTGCCCTTCTCACAGCCATTACCTCTGTGCTTAGACGTGAACACTCTGCTCTGTCTTCACCTGGTTGACGTTCACCTGAACTTACCCAAGTTTCCACTGAATGACTCTTCTAACCTTGCAGCAAAGTTAGATTCCCCTGGCTGTCAGCCGGCGTGGCATCCTGTAGTTGCTTGTTTAACGTCACTCCCTTTCCCCATTGGGGAAGCTCATTTGGTGGCAAAAACTGACTCGTGCTGCCTTGAAGCTGTTTACAGTCTTCATTTGTCCCACTCAGTAGGCCTGACACATTAACCGGTGCTCAATAGATGTCTATTAAATTGAAAATTGAATTGAATTGAATTGTGGTTGGTCTCAGCTAGGTATTAGTAGAAAAACAGTTTGATTGAACTAATTTAATGTGTTTGACCTTTCAAAAGAAGATACTTGATAGAAGGAAAAAATCTAATTGACTGAATTTAATGGAAACTAATCAGGAAAGTAAAGAAATTCAGGCCATTTGATTAGAGACATCTGGGGACAGGAGGTCTACCTTGTTGGTTCTCGAAGCGGCTGGGCGTTCCACAGATTCTTCACTCAGTGTCTAAAGACTGGATTGTTTTTCACAGAAGCTCCTGAGGCAGCAGCAGGGAAAAGAGGCTGGAAAGGGACACAGTAGGGAGCTGTTTTTATGTCCAGATTGACGGTAGTCAGGGGCCACCTGGGGGGCTGCCCATGCTACAGCAACTAGGCACAGCTCAACACAGCCAAACAGATCATCTGAGGAGCAAAAGCTGGGGACCCAGATTCTCTGTGTGTCAGACAGACGTTGGCTCTGACTCTGTTAGGCTGATGAAAGAAATGTGTGCTAGAGAAAGGAACCTTAGTGCTTTCCTGTGTTTTAGTATATAAGTTTATGACTGAACTGAGTTACCTTCTTTTCATTTTCCGTTTAAATTGACAGCTCTGACCAGTGAAGACTGTGTCAAATGGCAGCATTAGGAACCCCACTGAGCTACCATGACTTGCGTGAGGCACTGACTCACTCTGAATTTCTTATTAGTTCTTTTTGAAAATGGACTAATTTGGTTTTTGTATTTGTCTCATTTCTAAATGTCTTAGGACCCCAAGATAGGATGTAAATAACAGTTTACAGCAAATATGTAATGGATATTGCCAAAGCTGCCTATTTATGGTTTTTATTTATCCTATTTAGTGTGAATATTTATATTTTTTTGCAGAAATGTTAATGTGTTTGATTATGGGATGCTGCCCGAGAATCTGCTTGGGGAATGTTAGCACATATGGCACAGGCGTTGTAATAACTTTCAAAAATCTAAAAAGTTCTAAATTCTGAACACATCTGCTCCAAGGGTTTCAGAAAAGGGATTATGCATTCTGTATCTCAAAGCAAAACTTAAGATGAATTTCAGAATTAATGATCAAAAAAAAAAACCAAACCCACTGCCGTCGAGTCAATTCCGACTCACAGCGACCCTGTAGGACAGAGTAGAACTGCCCCATAGAGTTTCCAAGGAGCGCCTGGCAGATTTGAACTGCCAGCCTCTTGGTTAGCAGCCGTAGCACTTAACTACTACGCCACCAGGGTTTCCGAATTAATGACAGTGTGTATAAATCTATATTCCGTATAGTTTTTTTTTCTGATAATTTTAATTTTTTGGATATCTTCTGGTTTGGCCATCTTCTGATTAGATGGTCATGTTTTTCTTTGTAATTTGTCTGAACAAGAACTTTTACCAAGAATAGGAACCTTGTCAGTTTCTTCTTGTTTGCAGTTGCTTGCAATAATAGTATTACCTTCAAACTGTGGCTTCTTTGCCAGTCTTTTAAAGCTACTTGTCCATTTTTGTGAGTTAGTTCACTTAAATCTAGAAAATATAATTTAGAAATTGATATATCCAGACCCTTGAATGCTGTAATACTCTACAGTTCTCCAAAAGTGAATGAACTAGTAAACCCCTCTGCATGGTAGAACTCCTGTCTTCCTTCCAGATTCCTTTAGGACATATTACGGACTGTATGTAGCATGTGTTTATCTAATTTAATGAAGAACAGTTGACACTGGCACCTCAGAAGAAAGACCTGGTGATCTATTCATTTCTAATACGTGAACTGTGGTTGTCTTATGATTTCCAGGTTGCCAAGCATTTTTCTCAAAGTTATTAGCAGATGTCTTCAGGGATCAGATAGAGTTACTTAAGGTTTTTTTTTTTTTTCTTTTTTTAATTTGCCTGATTAACTTTGTCCATTGCGTTATCTGACTGGTTTCCTGTAGAGTTAAATTGATTTAATTTGATTTAGAAGTAAGGAAGCATAAAAATTAATTCAAATGCTCATTTTTTTAATTGTTCATTATTCTTCAAACCATGATTTTACTTTCAAAAGAAAAGGACACAACATTTCAAAATAAGATTTTTGACACTAAGATTCATGTTTTTATCAGAAAGTTTGATTTTTTTTTTTTCTGGCCCCCATGAATGGAATTTTTGTTTTTTGGTTTATGACAAAAGACTTTTATGTATTTAAATAAATTATATTTATATAAAGTAAAAGAAGACCTTTTGTGGTCTTAAATATGAGCAAAAGGGAAGGATAAACTATATGTTGACTTAATTTGCAATTTCAGTTACAAAGTAGCGGGATTCTCAGTAGATTTTTCGAAAATAAATCATAGTACTTTAACTTAGAGAGACTTTAAAATAAGATTCCCAAAGCTTTGTAAGCACTGGGGGCTTAGTGTCTGAAGAGCCCAGAAGTCTCGAGGACAAAGCCAACTCTGTTCTGCCCTGTGAGGAGCTGCAGTTGTCATCTGGGAGGCACAGAACCAATATTGTGTTCAGTTGGACCTCTGAATGGAACATAATTACCACACCTCAGTTGATGCTGGTCCAGGATACTTGTTTGTAATGCTTCCACTCTTGTGAAAATCCTCAGAGATTTTTAATTGCTGTGAAGAACTCATATTCCATGACTCACCCCAAAGATTGTACCACTTGGCTCACGCGAGAATGCATCTGCCTTACACGTTCCCTGTATGTTTGTGCAGGCTTCGTATCACTTTGACTGCACTATAAGTTTTTGTCCCTAGAAAATGAGGCGATACTTTTGTGCAGAGGATGTTTCGGTACCTGGTATTAGCATGACCTGATGGGTCTTGGGGTTGGATGCATACTTATAGAGAAGAGACTTAGGGTAAGTCTTCATGGAGGACTATTTAGTTACTTTGTCTGGCAGTGATTGCACACCTCCTTGGAACAGAAGTCTGCATTAATCAACCCACTTTGGATGTTCGGAAACCCCAGTGGTGTAGTGGTTAAGTGCTGTGGCTGCTAACCAAAAGGTTGGCGGTTCGAATCTGCCAGGCGCTCTTTGGAAACTCTATGGGGCAGTTCTACTCTGTCCTATAGGGTTGCTATGAGTCGGAATCGACTCGTCGGCAGTGGGTTTGGTTTTTGGTTTTGGTTATTGGATGGTGGGGAGTGTTTTTTTATGTATTTTGAACTCTAGTGTCAGATGCACCCCCATTTAAGATTGTCAAGGCTTCTTGCTCAATTGACTCCCTTATCGGCGTGTTCCTCTTTGTCCCCCGTGTTTCTTGTTCTGCAGCCTGCTTTGTCTGATATTAATGTAGCCACTCCAGCTTTCTTTTGATTAATGTTGCAAAGGTATATATTCTTCCTTTCTTTTACTTTTAACCTGTATCTTTATGTTTAAGTGGATTTATTTTCAATAGCATGTAGTTAGATCTTGCTTTCTTTTCTTTTTTTTTACCCAACCTGACAATCTCTTTTAATTGGTGTGTTTAGATTTATATTTAATGTAATGATTATCTGGTTGGATTGAAATCTGCCATCTTTCTAGTTTTGTACTTTATTTCTTTTGTTCTTTGTTTCTTTTTTCCTGCCTCTTTTGTATTGAGTATTGACTTTAACTCCACTATTGGTTTATTATTTACACCTTAAAATTTTTTAGTGGTTGTCCTAGAATTTACAATATACTTTAATTACTCTCAGTTTACCTTCAAGCAATATATTATTTTAAAAAATGAATTTTGTATTTCCCTTCATATGTGCCATTTCCAGCACCCTTCATTTCTTTTATAAATCCAAGTTTTTATCTAGTATCATATTCCTTCTTTTGAAGGGTTTTTTTTTTTTTTTTAACATTTTTTGTAATGAAAGCCTGCTGGAAATGAATTCCTTCAGTTTTTGTTTGTCTGAAAAAGCCTTCTTTTTTTTTTCTCTTCATTTTTGAAAGGTATTTTCACGAGTACAGAATTCTGGGTTGATAGGTTTTCCTTGCAGTACTTCAGGTGTATCACTCGGTCGTCTTCTGGCTGGCATGAAGTCTGACAAGAAGTCTGCAGAGATGCTTCCTTATCGTATATGTGATGTGTTCTCACCCCCACCTTCCTGCCCTACGTTCAAGATTTGCTGTTTGTTTTGGGGTTTTAGCAGTTTGAGTGTGATGTGTCTCAGTTTTTATTTGTCTATATTTAATCTGCTTAGTGTTTCTTGAGCATCTTGGGTCTGCGGTTTGCTGTCTTTCATTAATTCTGGAAAATTCTTGGATATTATCTCTTCAAGTATTTCTTCTATCCCATTCTGTCTTCTTCTGACATTCCAGTTGCAAGTATGATAGACTATTTGATATTGTCCCACAGTTCTTGGTTGTTCTGTTCTATTTTATTCACTCTTATTTTTCTCATTGAGCTTAAGTTTGGGTGATTTCTACTGATCTGTATTCAAATTTACTGTTTCTTTCCTCAGCTGAATTGAGTCTACTGTTGAGCCTGTAGAAGACATTTTTCACCTCTGTCACTATGATTTTCATTTCTGGCATTTCCATTTGATTTGTTTTAGTCTCTAACTCTCTGCTGAAATTTCCCATCTGTTCATGCATGTTGTTCAACTTTTCCACTAAAGTCTTTAACATATTAATCATAGTTATTTTAAATAGTTTCAGTGATAGTTCTGATACCTAGGTTATATCTAAATCTGGTTCTCTTCATTACTTTGTCTCTTGATGTAATTTGTTTTTTCTCACTTCTTTGTATGTCTGATTTTTGGTTAAAAGCTGGACATCTTTTTTATGCCTGTAGACACTAAGGTAAATAATATTTAGGTCTGGAAATGGACACACCCCTGTTTTCTTACTAGGGCTTTACTATGGGATTGAGTCAGTATAGCTAGGAGTTGAGCCGAGTTTGGGTTTTTGCTGTTCCTATGGCCAGCCTCCTGATTTTAAACCATGCAGAATCCCCTTGTTCTGTTCGAACAACTGCTGCTTGTTCTCTGAACAGGTTCGGCATGAGCACAATTAAGTGTTCTGGCAATTCCCATTCTTTGCAAAGGCAGAACAAATCTGTCTTGGAAGAAGTACAACCAAACTCCTTAGAAGCAAAGATGGTGAGACTTAGCCTCACGTACTTTGTACATGTTATCAGGAGGGACCAGTCCCTGGAGAAGGACATCATTATGGTAGAGGGTCAGTGAAAGGGAGAACGATCCTCAAGAGATGAATTGACACAGTGGCTGCAACAATGGTCTCAAACATAGCAACAATTGTGAAAATGGTGCAGGACTGGGCAGTGTTTCATTCTGTTGTACATAGGGTTGTTATGAGCTGGAACCAACTTGAAGACACCTAATGACAACATGTCTAGCTTCAATGTACCACAGACTTCAATTTTTTCTAGTGTTACTTTGTGTTTAGGGTAGGGGATGGACTGCCAGGGGTTTTTCTCTGCATTTCTATTCCACTCTTAGCTTTAGGCCTGAGCCTCTGTATCAGACAAGTTGTCATCTGTCACTGTTGCCTCTCTCCCAGGCGTACATTGCTATTATTTGATACTTAGTGATTCCTGGCTTGGTGGTTGGGGTTGGGAGGACATTCTCTGTTCTGGTTTAGCCTCAGTCTTAGGCAAGTGTTTCATCGCTCAGCCTCAGGAACGAGGGCTTCTTGATGACCCTACTCCTCCCCAGTGGTAAAAGATCTCTAGTAGTCTGGCCTAGGATGTTTTCTGTCCCTCCCCAGAGGTAAAGACTTTTTTTTTAATTTTCCTATAGGGTCGCTATGAGTCAGAATTAACTCGACTGCACTGGGTTTTGGTTTATTTCCCACTAGTAATGGGTCTTAACCTGTGCCTTTAGGGAGAAAAGGTTTGCTGCCCTTCCCCTGAGCTTTAATGCTCTTGTTCTGTTGGGGAGAAGAATCTGGGTGAGGTTCTGTGACTTTCCCACAATGACACTGCTTCCCTCCTCAGGCCTCCACCCCATGCGAGGCTTTCTCCGGTCTTTTGTCCTGCCCTCAGTCCTTCTGGTGAGCATTTAGTGAGGTCTGTGAGAAGAACCTACAAGTGGGCACAAATTCCCCTTGTGTCTGTGGCTCCCGGGGGTTCTCTGTTCTCATGCTAGCCCACACTAGGCTTTTTAGCAGTTCACTAAAAATTTTCAGCTAAATTCTTCTCACCAGCTTGTCTGGTGCCTGGTGTCTGCCCCAGGTAACAAGTGTTTGTGTCCTGTCTTTCCTTGGAGAAGCCAGTCTTTCCTTATATTTCAGACTGGTTGGCATGCCCTCAGCTCTCTGGTGGGCAGCATGATTTTATAAATTACCAGCGTTTTCTTGTTGTAAGGGTAGGAGCAGCGCTCTTTCCAGCTTTCTACCATTTTAACTTTCTGACTTTTCAAGGCCTGGGATTTGAACTTTGTCTCTTCATTTGGGTGAGCTTAAATACTGATTCTCAAGTGAATTATCATTAAAAGTATGACTTATGTCCTTGCAGAAACCTGGGGATTGTGGCAGCCGTGGAGCCAGTGTAGTGCCACGTGTGGGGATGGTGTCAGAGAGCGTCACCGAGTGTGTCTCACTTCCTTCCCCTCCAGACCTGGCTGCCCTGGAATGTCTTCAGAGACTTCCCCATGTTCCCTGGAAGACTGTAATGGTAGGTGTTCTTCCTTCAGGATTCTCTCCTCAGAGACTCTATCAGAGGCAATATCAAGCCCAGGATTGCCTGGAAATCCCCCGTCTAACTTCAGAAGTGGACTCATACTGACCTTCGGTTGTTCTTTGCAGTACTGACCCTGTGTTTGTTCAGTGTGTCTAAGAGTGGGAGTAACTGGGGAGGACACCTTGCCAGTGTGGTGACAAGGGAATTACACATTGTAGACAAGGAAATAAAACAT
Organism: Loxodonta africana; assembly: GCF_030014295.1. Taxonomy (NCBI): domain Eukaryota; kingdom Metazoa; phylum Chordata; class Mammalia; order Proboscidea; family Elephantidae; genus Loxodonta; species Loxodonta africana. Next base: position 74,776,781 of record NC_087358.1, read on the forward strand.
ACCTAAATTTCTAAATTAAAGATGCAGACATACAGGCAGTCCCCAATTATGAACAAGTGCTGTTCCTGAGTCTGTCTTTAGGTCAAACTTGTACATAAGTCGGAACAGTTAGGTACGGTTTGTATCTAACATCAGTCAAGTGTTCATCTTAGTATACAATATATAGTGTACTTATCTATGCATAAAAACATTAAAGAAACACTTCCAGATCCAGTAAAACGTCTTTAATATAATAATACCGTAATAACGTTTTGATGCGTGTTGCAAAGTAGCTCCTGTTTGTTATTATAAACCATTGTGTGCACATTGAATTTTTAATATAGGCTTTAATGGGGATGGTTTGTAACTATGGGTTGTAAGTAAGTCAGATGTCTGTAACCCGGGGACTGCCTGTACTAATTTTTAAAAATACAAAAATGGGGTTATCCTTTCTGACCAAGATTTTTTTTTTTTTAAATGTTATTTCTTGTTCCTTTGCTTCCCTCTCACCAAAATTTTTCCTTAATTTTTCTCCCCATCATCCCAGAGAAGTCTGAGGATGATGGGGAGAAAAACCTAGGGCCATCCAGGGCATAAGACGAGGTGTCTTGCCCCACTTTGACAAATAAAATAGACCATTTTATTTGTCAAAGTGGGGCAAGACACCTCGTCTTATGCCCTGGATGGCCCTAGGTTTATACTTTGCCCTTCCCCCCACCTGAGAGGTGTTGAAGAGTAGATTCTTTTTGCCATCACTTAGGGACTGGCCTTTCCTTCAGCCTCTAGGTATCTTCCAGACACGCATCAGTAGGCAGTCAATGAGTTTTCAATGTTCATGGTCTACAGATGTGGTGCTTACATAGATCATTTAGGTTTGTTTCAGTTTAAGGAGCTGATCCCATTCATTTACCACAGGCTGCAATAATAAATAATCTTTGCATGTCTCACACATCATCCCACCTCTTGATATATAACCCAGCTTCCCATTTAGTTGGCTGCTCTTTGCTGTGGTCCTGACCCTTAAGGTTCTTTTGTCAAGTCCTGCCTTCATCCACTCTCCAATTCCAGGTTAAAAAATGGCACTGGATACTCGTCACTTTGGCATCTACAGCACTTGGGCGCTGCTCTGTTTTTGGATCTCAAGGCACCTTTTAGCCAAAATCATAGGCACGTGGCAATGTGTCAACTCAGTCCTCACCTGTGGCCTTAGAAGACTCTTGTTATCGTATCTTTGCAGCCAGTGCCATCAGCCTGTTCTCTTCATTCCAGCATTCTGTGAGGGCATTGCTTTCTCTTTGTCCTATTGCGTCAGACCCAGGGCTGCCTCCCAGCCCTCAGAATGCTGCTCTTTCATAGACTCTGGCCTCCACCCTGCATCCATTATTTCTTCAATTTTATCTCCTACTGTTTTCTAAGACTTTTCTTCTCTACCTACTCTTTTCTTTATAAATTCCCTTCACTCGCTACAATTTCTTCCTTGTGTATCACTTCCTTTAAATATGCTTTGTCCTCTCAATCCTAGGATGGCATATTGTCTTAAGATTTTCTATCTCAAGTGCCATAACACTCAATTTAAAAATTAGTCGCTATTACCTTGTTCTGTACTTTTAAAAAAAGTGACAAATATTAATAAATGGTTGCTCTGTGCCAGGACTTTAAATACATGATGTCACTTAAACCTCACAATAACTCTACAAGGTAGTTATTATTATGCTGGGCTCCCATCTTGAGATCTTACTGCACGTTAGGCTAAGTGCCTTACCCATAGGATACGGGGCATGGAGAGGTTAAGTGGCCTGCCCAAGACCATAAAGCTAGTAAATAGATTTGTACTCACCTAGGTATGATTGCATACTTAGCTTTCTATCTTGAATGCCATGCCTTTAAATTTAGGCCAATCTGGCTTTCTAGAAGGATCAGCAACCTGGAATTAGCATTCATTCTTGGGAAATGTGGCGTTTGGCATCTTAATTTTTTAATACTCTCTGGGAGCTAGAAACCTTTACGTTATAAAGTGGCAAACGAGGTGTTACAGATACCTCTACTTGTAGTATAAGTGGTCTCAGAATGCTTAAATGGATAAAAATTAAAATTTCTTTGTCCTACCCAACCTTTTTCTACTTCTTGGACATGTAAATACCTATGTGCAGGCTGCTGAGCGTTAGGAAATCCCCTTCTGTTTAGGTGAAGGAGGAAAGACGGGATGAGGCCAGCAGTTTGGGGGCTTTTCTCCAGCCGTGGGTCTCGGGGAAGCCGGCCAGACTTCCAGGTAACATAGCTAAGGGAAGAGCTTCGAATGTGTAACAGCGACGCTGCTACTAACTGTCGTAAGCAGTCACTGCTGATGAAAGAGGTGATACGTCAGGAAACAAAGCTTTCATCATTCAACTATTTTCACTTGGTTGGGGGTTTAGAATTTGGTTTGGTTTTAAAAGAATGTTTTTATGCCAAGATCTGAGTAGTTTTACATTTATTTGGTCTGTCTTTTTAAGTAATAATAGGAGGATCCAATTGCTGTTGTGCCTACATTCTACCTGGTAGAATATTGATCATTTTGCTATTACCTATTTAATAATCATGAATCAATTAAATAGATGCTTATTCAATGTCAACTAGGTACAAGTTATTGGTGTTGGGAATATATATATATATAGTATAAACATGTCCCTGTCTTGAAGGAGCTTAGAGTACAGTAGCTAGGCAGGCACGTAAGCAGGCATAACGCACGGTACAGTACAGGATCTACAATGATAAAGGGTCCACAGCTTGCTCTGGAAGCTTGCAGGAGTGACAGCCGATGCTGGGACCTCAGTTCTTGGAGGGGTGGAATTTAAGCTGCTGTTTGAGAGCTGAGTAGGTGTCATCCAGATGAACTCAATGAGAAAGGAGTTTGAGCACAGGGAGCAGTGTTGGGAATGCATGAAGACTTGGAAGAAGATGGCACATCGAGACGCCTGCACATTGAAAGAGTTTAGTGTGGCTGGAGGATAGTATGTTAGGAGGGGGTGGTAAAAAGGAGGCTAGGCAGGAAGGCAGGGGCCAGATCCTGAGGGGCCTTGAAGGTTTGGACCTGCATCGTAGAAGGATTTCTCCGACTCTAGTGTGATGTTCCAGTCAGAAAGGGTAAGAGTGGAAGCAGAGGGCCTGTGGAGAGTTTTCAGTAACCCATTTGAAAAGCAAAGCGGCAGAGTGGGGCTGGAGAGAAGGTAGAACTCGGACTGGGTGTGGAGTGATGTTGAGGAAGGCATCAAGGGGAACCCAGGTTTCTGGTACTGGCAGCTGAACCGACAGCAGTGCCTTTCCCTTGAGATGGATGTACCAGAGGAGGAACAGATTCTGCGGGGAAGATGGTGAGTCTTGGGCATGGAGATGGAGAGCAGAGCCAGCGGAGCCAGGCTGCACATCTGGATCTCCCTGACTCCAAAGTTCGTGCTCTTCTCTCTAAGTTACATAAGTGAGTTTTATCACTGAAACCAAGAGAGAGAGTTGGAAGAAGCTGCAGAAGTCAGGGAATATAAGGACTAAAATCCTTTGAATTTGGGTATCAGGAGATCATTGATGACCTTGGCTAAGGAGCTATTTTGTTGGAATCCTGGGGGCAAGTTGCAGGAGACAGGTGACAATGGCAGTAAGTCAGCAAATATAGACTCTTCTTTCTATAAGCTTGGCTGGGACAGGAAGGAGCAAGAAATGACAGTAGTTGAAGCATTGGAGAAGGGTCATTTTAAAGTGAGAAAAGCGTGAGCATATTTCTGTGCTGAGGGGAAGGTGCTACATAGACGAGAAGACAGATAGCTGGTAGCTTAGAGAGCATTTGTTGGTGGACTTGCCTTTCATAGAAGGAGACCTCTCCCACTGATTCCGGAGAGAAAGAGGTAAATAGTAGCTGTGCCTACTGTTAAGTTTACGGGGTGGCCTGGGGTATACTTTCCTGATGCCTAAGAGACTTCCGAAGAAGGGGGTTGGGTCGAGGCCTTGAGGAAAGTTGTGAGACTTTGAAGCAGGTGTTACAGAGTATGGAAATAGAGTTGCTCAGGCGCCCGTGAGAGGATTGTGGGCAGCACCAAGGCCCCATCTTCGGCTGAATGCTGTAAGTACGTTGAGGCACTGGTCTGCCTGGCTGTGTTTTTCCAGTGCTCGTGGCCTGGGGTCAGCAGCTAAGAATGTAGATATCTGCGTTTATCTAGGATTGAACTTTTGCTGAAGAACAGGGAAAGGGGTATCTTGTAGTTCCGTATTAGGGAGTCAGTAAAGTTGAGGATATTGGAAAGAGAATAGTTCAGGTGATGAATCAGGGGTCTAGGTTGGTTAGGGAGAGAAGTGAAACCAGGAGGCAAATGGTAGATTGGCAGAAAATGGAGGGGTTGTAAAATCGGAAGTCTCAGTGAGGTTGAGTAGCCAGTGTAGTAATACTGAGTAAGTGAGAGGGGAGAATACAGCTGCGAGTGGGAGATGAAGTTTAAGATTGCAAAAGAGGCACAGCTGTGAATGATAGAAAGGTCTAATGTGTAGGCTGGACAACCCCAGTGGACTCTGAAGTCACCTAGGATGGTACTAGGTATAGGATGGTGAGAAGGACTGGGATGCAGGTGCTAGAGTGATTGACAGATGAGGCAGTTGGTAGATGACGGTGTCGAGGGAGCACAAAGAGGGTTAAGGTGGATGGTGTCAGCATCACAGAAGTACACATGGATGTGAAGGAGTATTGGTTGGAATGCACTCATACACATTGCTGGCTATGTGTATGAATGAAGTATGCGTAACAGCTCTTCAGCAGAGAAGGTAGAGGGGAAACTGTCCTGAGTGTCTTCCAGGCCTCAGATGAGGCAAGGAGGTGAAGGAAGTGTGTTGTGGAAGGTTCAGGATGTTGAGTTTGGTTATCCAGTGTCCCATCATGTACAGGAAAAGGAGAGAGGGGAGCAGTGGAGGATAGGCCTAGGAGATGAAGCACAAAGTGGGTGGCAATAAGCCTATAAGAAAAAAAGAGATAGGACAAGTGGCTGGAAGGGCCTGAATTTTAGGCAAAGACCAAGGAGGGAAGAGTTAAGGCCTGGTGGGATTAGTTGACGTCTAGGTGTTTTGGTGGCAGAACAGGCTGAGGCCCAGATGGTGTTTGCTTCTGGATGAAACATTTTGATGACTGTGGGACAAAGCAATTTGAGAGAACAAGGAAGCAGCAGAAAAATCAACATGCACAGAAGGACAGTAAAGGTAGGAAGTGGCACAGACAGCATCTAGAACAACTGAGAAAGCAGATGCATCAACACTTAGCAAAGACAGCTTCTGGATATAAGGGGGAAATGGGTTGTAATATATTGCCAAAAGTCTTCTTTTCACTTAGTAATTTCTCTTGAGATGTGCAAATTTAGGCATAACCTACCTAATTATTTCACATTTCAAGTTTTTTTTATTTGTTAAGAATTTTAGGATGTGCATCTGAAAGATACACTTAACTAATACCAAAAACAAAGAAAATCCATTGCCGTTGAGTCGATTCCTACTCTAATAGCCCATGTTAAATTATCTTCAGCAAAAACCTTGATTTTTTCTTGAAATTTTCTACATGCAGCTTCCTTGTAGGATATTTGAGACACCTTTCATCAGGTGGCAGCGCTGAGCAGCAGGAGCTAGTGAGCACCTTGATCATGGATGAGTTGGTCCTTTCACTTCCCTAGTGTCTGTCTTCGCAGTGTTTCCACTTTGTTGATGACGCTGTTTGGCTTCTGCTGCCAGCAGAGATACAGACTTAAAACCAGAAATCCTTGTTTGCTCTGTTTTTTCCTTTAACTGCTAAATAATGACAGCAAGCCACTCAGAGATCTCATAAGCACTCAGAGGAAACAGTAGTACAGAATGCATTTGTTCTTTTTTTTTTTTTTTCAAGCTTTCCAGGCATCTAGCCCTTCTCCTCTTCAGCCCCAAGGTCCAGTGAAACCCAGCAACATTGTGACGGTCACTGGGATGTCCCTGTGCTTGTTCATCATCGTTGCCACTGTCCTTATCACGCTGTGGAGGAAGTTTGGCCGTGCTCCCAAGTGTGGCACTCCTGCTCGACACAGCTCCATCCACTCCCCCAGCTTCCGGAAGAACTCGGATGAGGAGAACATCTGCGAACTGACTGAGCAGCGCGGGAGCTTCTCGGATGGGGGAGATGGGCCCTTGGTGAGCCCGGGGGAGATGGGCATACCTTTGACCTATAGGCGGAATGTGCCAGTGACTCCCGAGGACGATGCCTCTGGCAGCGAGAGCTTCCAGTCCAATGCCCAGAAGATAATCCCCCCTCTGTTTAGCTACCGCCTTGCCCAGCAGCAGCTGAAAGAGATGAAGAAGAAAGGCCTGACAGAAACCACCAAAGTGTACCACGTGTCTCAGAGTCCCCTGACAGATACTGCTATCGATGCTGCCACCAGCCCCCCCTTAGACTTGGAGAGCCCGGAAGAAGCTGTGGCAAATAAGTTCCGGATCAAATCCCCATTTCTGGACCAGGCAATGGTCAGTACTGGGGAAAGGCCTCCCTCCATGCTGGATTTTAATGTCTCTCAGGCCAGTTGTGCAGTAAGCCCCAGCCAGACCCTAATCCGCAAGTCACAGATGAGGCACATGGGCAGCAGAGGGGGCCAATCTGAGAGGAGCCATCCCAGGAATTCCCACTTCAGAAGGACTGCTAGTTTTCATGAGACCAAGCAGGCCCGGCCATTCCGGGAGAGGAGCATGTCCACCCTGACTCCACGGCAGGCCCCCACCTACAGCTGTAGAACACAGACCTGGGACCAGGCAGAAGACAGGGCTAGACCTCCCAGTCGAGGCACCCACCTGTTTCCTGAGAAATTGGAGCATTTCCAAGGAGCAGGTGGAACCAGTGGTCCATTAAGCCCTCTCACTAAGTCTCACACCTTAGGGCAGCCCACGAGGAAACCAGACCTGGGGGATCGCCAGGCAGGGTTAGTGGCAGGAATTGAGAGAATGGAGCCTCACAGAGCTCGAAGGGGACCGTCTCCCAGCCACAGGAGTGTTTCGAGGAAACAGCCTTCTCCCATTTGCCCCAGCCCTCTGAGTCCTTCTCACTGTAGAAAAGACAAATGTCAGAGCTTCCCAGCACACCCTGAGTTTGCCTTCTATGACAACACATCATTTGGCCTGACAGAGGCCGAGCAGAGGATGCTTGACCTGCCTGGGTATTTTGGGTCAAATGAAGAGGATGAAACCACAAGTACGCTTAGTGTGGAGAAGCTGGTAATCTAAGCCACGAGTCAGCCTGAAACTCTCCATATTTGGGTCCTTTGTCCGGAAAGTGGTATCCAGTGCTTACATTGTTTTGTGGACTATTTTTTTATACTATTTGTACAATAGGACAGAATATGAGGAGGAAGTAACTCACAAAGGAGGGTGTGCGTATTCATAAGGAAGAAGTTATTTATCCTGAGCTTTTCCCTTTGTTATCCAGTTTCTACTGGTTTATTACTAATGACAATGATAATAAAATTTAAACAAGTAAAACACGGCTTGGTCTCACATGTGGACATGAAAGATAAGTTGCAACTTGTGACTGTGAAATACTTTGAACATTTGGCAGTTTCCAGATTGAAACTGAAATATGATTCAACTTAAAATAGAAGATAGAGCAGTTAACTTGGTATTACAGCTCCGAATTTTTTTGTGTGCGCCTGAAATATGTAACAAAACATTTTCTATATGTACAATTCATTGACATTATATTTATTGTGTTGTCCAACCATCACCATTATCCATTTCCAAATTTTTCCATCACCCTTAACAGAAGCTCAGTGTCCCCGAAGCAATGAGACCCCCTTTTCTCTCATTTCCACCCACCCTTGGTAATCACTGATAAACTCTGGTTTCTGTATACTTGCCTGTTCTAGATATTTTATGTAAGTGGAATCAAACAATATTTATCCTTTTATGACTGTTCCACTCACCATAATGTTTTCAAGGTTCATCAATGTTGTAGCATGCACCAGAACCTCATTTCTCTTTATGGCTGAGCAATATCCCATTGTGTGTATATACCACATTGGTTTATCCATTCTTCTGTTAGTGGACATTTTGGCTATTGTGAATAATGCTGCAGTGAACATTGTTGTACAAGTATCTGTTTCTGAATTTTAATTATACAAAAGAATTTGACTCCCTACAGGGGAAGTATGAACAGGTTCTATATTTGGCTGATTAAGATAATTGCGACTATTAAGCACTCCGCTACCAAGAAATGGTGAGACCACAAGATAATCCAGAAGAACTTTCAGGCCAGCATCGGGTGATATCTTAAGGATTTTTATGCACCAAAGGGCCCAGTGGCTTGACACAAAATTACATGAGCTGTTCTGTGGAGAAATAATGTAAGAAGTTGACTTTTGCAGCTAATGAGTCAAATGAAAACCTGTCCATATATTCATCACTGTTCTGAGAACATTTTGGAAAGGAAAATGTCATCTGCTGATAAAGCATCACAAGGAAAATGGGCAGTGGGTGCAGGCTGGGAGACTGCCTGGCACGTGATACTGTGTTGCTCCTGGGCCAGGCTGCCAGTGGAGACCCACGCCTGGGTGGTGTCATTCTGAAACGTGTGTGTGTTTAAAGACAGCTCCATCATTTTATTTAGAAAATGCATTTATTAATCTCAGGTATAAAGACAACTCCATCTTTTTATTTAGAAAATGCATTCATTAATCTCAGGTATATGGAAAGTAGGTAGACCAGATTATTATTTTATAGTTAAGCTTTTTTTAATTGGGAGAAAAAGGTAAAGAAGGAAAGAGAAGAAAGGAACCTTTTTAGAAATTTAGAATTTTGTTTTCTTATTCAGTCTTTCTACCACATTTTACAAATGAAGAATTTGAGACTCAGAGGGTGTCTTAGTTTCCTAGTGTTGCTGTAACACAAACACCACAAGTGGATAGCTTTAAAGAACAAATATATTTTCTCACAGTTCTGTAGGCTAAAAGTCCAAATCAGACTCTTGGCTGTATTAATTCCTTACTTGTAGGTACTCCTGGGCATTCCTTGATTCTTTGGCTTGTAGATGGTCTTCACATGGTGTTTGTCTTTCCCCATGTCTCTGTATCTAATCTGCTCTTTTTATAACTCAGAAATGTTTAGAACCCACACTACTTTGGTATGTTCAAATTAACAATAACAAAGAAAACCCTACTTCCAATCTTACACAGTTTGAGGTTAGGATCCCAACACATTTTTTTTTGGGGGGGGGTTAGGGGCACATGTTAATCCATAAGAGAAGGTAATTAACTCTTAACAAAGTTGGACCGATGCAGACTATGCATTTTTATTCTAAATACCACACTCTGCACACTACCATCACAGTCTTTGCAAGCCTTCTCTAATAGAAACAAAAGTGCTCAGGAGAAAGCTGAGCCTTTTGCAGTAAGTGGATGTACAGAGAAGCTTCTGCTAGCTTTTACCAAAGGAAGAAAGCTCTCTGCTGCTTGATGAGATGTTAGGACTGGTCTTGCAACTTGCTTTGGAAGTAAGGTCTAAACAAAACCTTAAGAGTTGGGTACCTTCATTGGAAGTCTGTCATCAAGTATGTTGTAGCACAGAACAAAAATTCTGTTCAAAGCGGAAACGGGTTTATTTGGGGAGTAGAAGACAGCCAGGCTGAGGAACATAGTGCAATGTCAGATTACAAGGTGTTCCATTGGGGTTGGGGAAAAGAATATCTTTCATACAGAGGTTCAGACAAGGCTTTCATCATATCTGCTGATCTTTACATAAAACAGGCTATGGGAACATTCTTTCAAAAAAATAGCTTTTATGGGAATCATGGGACTCCTACCCTTGGGTACATTTCCTAGAATATTTTATCACTTGCCCTGACCACATTCTGGCCTTACCTTAAAGTTTTATAAGGTTATGAGGTTGTAACCTTTACAGAAGCAGGAGCTGGGGACAAAAGTGCAGTGTGATTGAAACCTTAACCATCTTGTCTTTGCCAAGTCCCTTAGTTTTAGGGTGCTCTCAAACATTCCCTCCTTATGATCATGAATCTCAATAGAGATTACTTGATCACTATTTTAAGAGTGTTTTCTTAACTTTGGATGACTGCTTATCAATCTTTTAAGACCCAACACTATTTATTATTCCATTCTACTTAAAGGAATTGTTGTTAGTGGCAGCCGGGCACCACCCAGTTTAGTGGGCTTTTCACTATCCCATAGCTTAGGCACTCTGCTTCTGTGATCCTTTGGTTGGGGGAGGGTGGAGCAAGGCCACATAGAGAGGAACAGCTTAGCATTCCCAAAACAACTAACTCAAGGTGTGAAATCAAAATTCCCTGAAGGTATAGTTTCTGAGAAGGGCATAACAAGGGATTTAGTAGTTTGGTTATAGGAATTAGACAAACATTTCATAATACATTTGATTAGTTCTAAAATAATTATAAGATAATTAAGCCTGTTTGCAATATAGAACATAACCAAAAACCAGTACCATTAGGCAACCAGCCAAAAATATCAAAAACAGGAATTCAGGCATGGGGCTATTGAATGAATCCAGGTAGCTCTCTGGTGAATCTAATGTCTCATTCTAATTCCCCAGAAGAGTTTATCCAAGTACAACATGAGGTGTTAGTGGTGGCACAGACTCCTTGTTGTACTAGAAGGAAATCAAAAACTATTCTGTCATCCAGCACAACTTTAACGAGGGATTCTACAGATTTCTGTTGGGCTGCTATTCCATCAGCAATGTCACCAGCTCTTTGTGTCATGGTAGTAAGGTAAATTGTGAATAGATGTCTCGAGTTCAGGGATACCATAAACTGTTAAGAGGGCTCAGAGGAACACCCGTCCATCTCCAGACCTTTTTGTTAAAGGGTTAAAGGATTTTCATAATGAAGAAAAACTATCCAAAAGTAATATGATAAATAATGTAAAAGTAACAGCTACAATAAAGTTCCTTTGGTCCCCTGCGTAAGAAAATCTTATCAGGGGACAATACCAAAAGTTCCTAGTACAGCTAACAGCATGAGAAGAGCTACAACCATGAAGCAAAGTCCAGAATTTCTGTAGGCTTCATGAAGTTTTGTTCCATGCTCTTGGGATTAGCCATCTACTTTCAATGTCCTCTGCTTCTAGCCACAAGGGCATTTGAATGTAATTTTTAGGTATCCAGGGGACTGGCTAGTCCAAAGAGGTGCCTTGGCCCCTTCAATTTGTGACAAGTGGATCCGTGGTTTAATGCCTTCTCTGAATATATTTAGTCAGTATTTTGACATGTGCCATAACAATCTTCTAATCCTATCTGAGGCACAAAAATGGAAGCCAAATTATTATACCACTGAAATACAGATCAGGACTAATGAGCTCCTAAAAAGGGGAGGCATCAGCTAGAAGAGGTAAGTCAGTTAATATTTGACTTTGGGACCAGCTCAATCCCATAGTACATCTGCTAATCCATCAAGAGGGAGCCAAGGCCAAAGGTTAGAGCCACATAACCAAGATGTGCCATTTGGGCTAGTCAAATAGCAAGAATCAGGAGATGAGGAAAAACTCTTACCATAGGATATCCTGTAGCCATTGTAGTATTATTAGATACTGAAATAGCTGATTCTTACATTAAAGAGAGGGAAATAGAACATTGAACATCAACAATATTCTCATATAAACTGTAAGTAGTTAGTTTATTCAGTCCTGTGTAGTTAGTTTTTGTTCCATGCAACTCAGGATCAGCAGCAGTCTGAAAAACCCCATCAGCTTCTATGGAAGAGTTCTAGAAATCTTAATTTAGTCCAGTTGCATCCATGTTGGAAATATTACGGTCCTCTTCATAAGTTTGATATAGTCCATTTTGGTTGAAACATTTTGGTCAAGCATTTCCAGTGAATCAGCAAGCTAAAACTCATCTGAAGATGACATTTAGAAATCCCTGTGGTTAACTTTTAATGATAATTCTTAAAAGTGAAAGACCTGATGGGAATTATTTTAAAAAGCACTACAAAACCAAATATAGTCAATTAAAAAAAAAAAAAACTTCACACAAAAATATCTCTAAACACAATGATTAACCTTATTTTCAGAGCTTAAATATAACATGTAATAATCTTGAAGCATAATACCATATAGTCGGGATATATGAAGACTATACCAAGATAATCAAGTCTCTAAACATCTGAATAGTAATGAAAAACCCCATGGGTGAGTGATGTGAATTCCCCAGTTAAAACCATTGGCTTTGATGATGGTGGATTCAAAATAAGTTGCGACCAGGTTAGTAATTTAAAAAATGATGACATAATATTATATGCTTGTTTAATATCAGGCAGACATTACTGACACATAAATTTTTAACTCAAAAGTCCTCCCGATTTGACAACATGTTTTATGTAACCCATAACAAATAAACTTTTTTCTTTTTAGAAAACAGGAACAAATCTTTTGTGGCTTTCCACAAAGTTTTAAAGTCATCAAGAGTTCATTATAGGTCACCAAGAAACAATATTTGAGTTATTTAACCAAATATCTTTTCCAAAGCTATGCAGCTTGATTTTCGACTCAGGAATTTTATTCTAATGAGGGGCTGAACCCTTGTCTTCAAGGCAGATCACAAAAAGAGTAAATTAACTCTTCAATCTAGTAGTTAAAGAAATTTTGTTACTTTAACAGTGGGAAACCCAATTCTCTGCTTTATATGCTGTTTGACACAAAAAGTTCTTAAACATCTCATAAATTAACCCATCAAATGTTAGCCAGACCAAAACTGAGACCATATCAAATAAATTCCATTTTTAATAAATCTTTTAAATTTTGTTGCATGTCTCTTATAGTACAATGGTTTAAGTGGCAGTAGTGAACACATTTTTTAGCAGACCCAAATATATACATCCTTTATCTGCATTGTAAAAACAATAGTATATAAACTTAAATTATAACGAATATAAACTCAATATCAGTAAGTTACCTAAAGATCTTGGAAATTATTTTAAGCCTATATATCAAAAAGTGTAATTACTGCTGAAATAGTTTGTTTAAATAGTCTATATTTTCATTCAAACCTTCACCAATTCCTTTTTTTTTTTCAATCTAACCTTGGATTTTTTTGGCTGTTTTTTTTTTGTTTTTTGAATCAAAATATCTCATTCCAACATACCATTTCATTTCAGGTGTGTCTTATGGTGATTTCTATCTTTTGGCTTCTAAGAATTCCTCTACAATAGAGAAAACTTATTTACAGTTCTTTTATGAAGGGGATCCACTCAATTTCTGATTTTTTTTTTTTTTTTTATGGTGAAACAGCATTTTTCTTTTTCTCTTTTGTCTTAAAAGGTCTCCACAGAGGCTGGGAGCCAAAGAGGCCTCATTCTGCCCTGGCTCTTGATCAAAAGACAATAATTGGTCATCTCAACTCATTTACATATGTTTAAGTCAGCCTAGGTATTTTGAAAGACAAAAGATAACCAAATTCTTCCCCTTTCACTATTCTCTTGTAAGACTTTTGCCTTCTCTTTTTCAAACTCTTTAGCAGTTTTGTAAATGAACCCATTAATTCTTGGCTAGCCTTTTTTTTTTTTTTTTTTCCCTCCCCTTGGTTTATCCTGTGCCTCCCTTTTCCCGCTCTGGAACTAAAAGTTTTAAGACAAAATTACCCCTTTTCTTGAAATAAAACACAGTTCATATAATAGCTAGCTTAAGTTATTTAGAAAGGTTTTGCTTTTAAGGTTGGCATAAACATAAAAAAAATCCACCTTTGTCAGGACAAATTCATTTTCATCAAATCCTGGGAATATCAGGACTATTTAATTCACATAATTGCTTATTTATTAAACCAGTCAAAGTAATTTCTTTGAAGAAATATTGTAACCTAGTTTAATAATATCCAGAGGTAAGAAATTATTACATTTTCATAACCCTGTTTTTTGCATATTTTATAGGATCCAATAGTTTGTCCCTTTTTAAGGCCTTGTTATATCAATCAAAATAAACAATCCATCCTTTTTTTTGTGCCCTTTTCAAGTAGACTGATTTATAGCAAAGTTTCCTAGATGAGATTGATTTAGAAAAACAGGTCCTAGATAAACTCATTCATCTGCCAGAGTCTCAGATGGAGGAATCTCAGACCCTCTGACAACCTGAGAACTAAACAAAAGTTCCCAAAACAGAAAGAAAAGACAATACAAATGGAAACTCGTTTTCTCAAAAGTGATCACTAAAATTCCAAATTAGTATATTCAGTTTATAGTGTTTTTGAATATGAACCCAAAACCAGCGTCCCGGGAGGGGGAAGTCCAGGCTCATTTACCAAGGATGTTAAGAATTTGGTTGAAATTTGGTTTCATTCTTTCTGAACCTAATTCATTCTGCTGGCTAGAGACCTGGTCTATTATTTTGGACTCAAAACATATTAGTCTCTTTAATTGGAAAGTACCTAAAAGTGGCCACCGATTTTCCAAACTGTCCTTAGTAAGATCATGCCACTGAGATAAATATCCACAGGTCAAAGGACAAAACTGCATATTCATAGAATGAGCAGGAGTCATGGAGCAGGGCCCTGAGTTGCTCTTAGACTTGGCATTCCCCGTATTATTTTCTGTGGACAAAACAAATGCGCACATAACAAAATCGAAACTCAATTGTTACTTTCGGTTTCTCAGAGTCAAACAAATACCTAAGCGGGATTGCCACAGGGTTTGGACAGTGTGTTTTGATTATACCAATGTGTGCCTTGTTGCAAGGAAGTTGTCTTGAGTCTGGAAGGCAGCCTAATGTTTCTGGCCCTTCCCTCGAAGCCGTTCACCCTGTCACGGGAGACTTTGGTTTGGTAGTCAAGTGCACTAAGGGCTTTTAGTTGCTAAAACCCGTGCTCATGTTTTTGCAGCTTATGGTACTCTGAGAGTCCTAGGCAGTGATTAAGTCCCAAACCTGAAGTGACACCTTGGCCAGAGTATCCAAATTTACACTGAACTAAAGAGATAAATATATAGACACCAAATCCCCGAATAAAAGCTTGGAGAGATTCAGACTCAAATCCGGGAGGTATTTACCTGCAGTGACTCCTGGGAGTTTGCAGAGATGATGAGCTCAAATGGCTCTTGCTGGTACCTGAGCTCAGGTCCTTGACTCCTCAGGAGTTGATGCTGGCAGTGCACCTTCCAGTCCCACGTTTCTGACACCAGAAATGTTGAAGTGCAGAACAAAACTTACACTCTGTTCAAAGTGACAACAGAGATTTATTAGAGGGATAGAAAACAGCCAGGCTGGGGAACACAGTGCAATGTGAGATTACAAGGTGTTCCATTGGGGTTGAGGAGAAGAGTGCCTTTTATACAGACCTAGAGACAAGTCTCTCTTCAAATCTGCTGATCTTTACATACAACTGACCATGGCAACATTGTTTCAAAAAAAACTTTTACGGGAATCATGAGACATCCGCCCCCCTTTGGGTACATTTCCTGGAATATTTTATCACCTGCCCTGACTACATTCTGGCCTTAGTTTAAAGTTTTGCAAGGTTACAAGGCTGTAACCATACAGAAGCAGGAGCTGGGGACAAAAATGAAGTTTGTTTCAAACCTGAGTCAGCCATCTTATTGTCTTAGGCTGGGTTCTCTAGAGAAGCAAAACTAGTAAAGTCTATAAATATATATATAGATTTATATCAAGGAAATGGCTCATGCAGTTGTACAGGCTGGAATGTCCCAAGTCCATGGGTCAGGATAGAGGCTTCTGATTCACGTAGCCATGGGCTGGCAAACCCAAGATTGGCAGGTCAGAGAACAGGGCTGTTGTTCACAGACTGCAAAGATCGTCGAATCCCAAGATTGGCAGGCAAGACCGTAGGTGAGCTGCTCGCTCAAGTCCCAAGAACTGGAGGCCAGATAAACAGGAGCCAACTGCAGGATCCTGAGCAAGCAAAAGCCCATGAGCCTTGCCAGAATGTCCACTTATATTTGATGCAGGCCACACACCCAAGGAAATTCCCTTTCAACTGACTGGCTATTCACAGTAGATCCCATCATAGACGTGATCACATATCATACGACTGCCAAACCACTGAGGATCATGGCCCAGGCAATTTGACACATAACCTTAACCATCACATTATCATGCCAAGGGCCTCAGTTTTAGGGTGCTCTCACACAGATATCATGTGGGTGCAGCCTCTGGCTCCCTTCAAGCCCTTGAACCTAATTACTTATCTGCATAGGCTGAGCAGCTGCACTTTCCTTTTTTTCCACAGTGACCACCACACCCACCCTGTCCTTTAGACTGTTTTCCTTCTTCCTTTTAGAGTTTATCAGGATGTCAGTCTGCTTGCGAGGTTTCAGGGACCACTGGTGGGAGTGGAATTAGGCAAAAACAAAACAAAAAACACACAAATGCAAATACTGTAGTTTTAAAGGCTTCTCGTATTTGCTGCATTGCCATTTCATTTGTACGTTTTTAAATGAAAATAAAAATATACTTCCATTTGGAAATGCTTTAAAAATAACTTCCTTTCAGGAACAGGTGGAGTAGTTTATTCAGAGCTTTCTGACAAATGGAATGTGGTGATGCAAAGAAGAGGAAATCAGGCTTTCAAATCTCCATTTTCTATGTTTATCATTCTAGAAAGCTTTGTTTTCTTTCAAGTTCATAGGCTTGTGTGCCAACTTTGAGGACAGAGAGTACATGCTCACTCATTGCAAATTTCACAGTGAATTTCCTTATAGCAGCAGACTAAGGTCAAAACAGCTATGGGGACAGTGAAAAGTAGGCACAAACACTATGAACAGAAAGATTTTCTGATAAATTATGTTCTTCTCCAGCATATCATACATGTAAATTAATATCTCAGTGAACTAATGACAACATATAACATGTTCACCATCTACCTAGCCCGGTTTTCTGAGGATCTCACCAAGAGTCCATGTCTACATTTCAAAGTTAATTTGGCCTCTGCCTGTTAGAATGAGAAAAGTAGATGTTTCCACATTGTCTTTGGTGGATAAATGGTAAGCTTCATTAGAAATAACCTCCCATTCTTCACCACTGTGCCCCTAACTTCTAGGTTCAGTGCCTGACATAGAGTAGGAGCTCAGTAAAGATTTGTTGAATAAATGCATAATGACCAGGTATCCAAAAGTCCTCAAGCTATATTTGTGGTTAAACTAAAATAATTTTACATAACACTTTAAATCTAAACCATTATAAGTGGAATGTGTAGGATTTTAATTTTTTGAGGTCTCCCTAAATGGAGAGACCCTCATTTTTTGGGGATGTTACCCCAAAAAAGGCTGGAGGTGAAGGGGTCTTGAGCTTATCACAGTGGCTGGTACACAGTTGTAAAATGGAAGTAGTAGTGGTAGTAGCAGCATCAGAACATGTCTACCTTCAGGGGTGATAATGACCAGAGTCAGCCCAAACCTGATTCCCACGAGATGGAGGTGAGACCCACCTCCATCCTCCAACCTTTTTACCAATTCCGACACCAGCCATCCCTCTTGCAGCACTCACTACTCTCTCTTCTGGTTATGATAATTTGTTGCAATGGCTACACAGAACTCACAAACTGTACTTGCAGTTAAGTGATTTATTAAGCAGGTAACAGGGTAAAACTCAGGATCAGGATCGACAGGCTACAACTTGGGATCAGGATCAGGAAGCATGTAGGCAAAATCTCCCTTTTTCAGTGCAGGACAGCTCTCTCAGCTCCTCTTGGCTGTGCAGGCCTCCTCTCAGCCCACTGAGGACAGGCCTACTCTCAGCCACCTGAGGACTGGCTCTCCTGGGCCCCCTCAGGACAGCCTACTCTCGGCCCTCTGACGACAGACTCCCCTTGGCCCTGGTGTCTGTCATCACTGACTCTGCTGCAGGGTACCTTCTGGGCCTGTCACCACGGGCTCTGCAACTGGGCCCTTTCCCGGCCTGTGGCTGTCTTGAGTGTTATAGCTCTTGATCCATGTTACTACTCTTTTACGAGGTTCCTTGCCTCCTTTCTCTCTGCTTCTTCTCTCTTGCCTTTTCTCCCTTTTGCTTTTCCTGCTTCCTGTCTTAAAAACCTCTATGGGGTTGGCTGCATATATACATAACAAACTTCATCAATTTCAAGACATGGCCCTTCTACCAGGGCTTGAATTCCCTCTTGGCAGGCCACAGACATTTTATTTGAATAATAGGCTATAGTAACTTTATTTGCATAGTCTATAGTCACTTCATTTGCATAGTATATAGACCAATCCGCGCAAGGTGCATACCAATCACAGGGCAGGCTGAAGCCCAGGACCATAAGAAAAGTATCAAACCAAGTTGTTTACAGCTTACCCAGTGTTATGGATTGAATTTTGTCCCCCCAAAATGTGTGTCAACATGGCTAGGCCATGATTCCCTGTATTATGTGGCTGTCCTCCATTTGCGACCTCATATAATTACCCTCTGTATTGTAAATCCTAACCTCTATGATGTTAATGAGGCAGGATTAGAGGGAGTTATCTTGAGTCAATCTCTTTTGAGATATAAAAGAGAGAAATGAGCAGAGAGGAAAGAGACCTCATTACCATCAAGAAAGGAGACCTGAGAGTGGAGCACATCCTCTGGACCCAGGGTCTTTGAGCTGAGAAACTCCTAGACCCAGAAGAAGATTAATGACAAGGACCTTCCCCAAGACCCAACAGAGAAAGAAAGTTTCCCCCAGAGCTGGTACCCTGAATTCAGACTTCTAGCTTCCTAAACTGTGAGGGAATAAATTTCTGTTTGTTAAAGCTATCTACTTGTGGTATTTCTGTTATAGCAGCACTACTTTTCTAGTGGTAAGACAGAATTTGGTACCGGGAGGGGAGTGCTGCTCTAACAGATACCTGCAATGTAGAAGTGGTTTTGGAATTGAATAATGGGTAGAGGCTGGAAGGGTTTAAAGTACCTGATAGTAAAAGCCTAGATTGCCTTGAAGAGGTGGAATTATGAACATCAAAGATAATTTTGGTGACGGCTCAGCAGAAAGTGAGGAAAGTGAGGAGAGCTATAATGTCGGAGATGGCATAGGCAGTGAAAAGCAACAGCAGAGAAAAGGCAGCAGCAGAGCCCGGAGACTGGTGTGAGATGCCTTGGGAGCTAACCTACAGAGCAGGAGAGCTGAGTGCCTTTGGGCAAGAGGCTTTCTGATGGAGTAGGGTGCCTCTGGGCACCTATAAGGGGAGCTAGGCTTGCAAACTCGTGGAGCAAGAGAGCAGAGTACCTTCCGCCCAAAGTTTACTGGCAGATGGGGTGCCTCAGAGCACTTGTCAGTGGAGCTAGGCTTGCTGACCCATGGAGCAAGAGAGCTGAGTGCCAAAAGGCCAAGGAACCAGGAAACAGAAGCTGAAGAGACAAGGAGCACAGGAAGCAAAACTGCCTTAGCCTCAAAGGGTAAGGCCATGACCTCTGGGGTCACAAAGGGCAGAACCGTGGCCTGCTGGGTCTCAAAGGGTGGGGCCATGGCCTTCTAGGTTTGCAAGAGTCAGATCTTCACCACTTGGTTCCAGAGCGTGGGGCTGCTGTTCACAAGTGCCAAGGGGATGGGGCTGGATCTGCAGCCTGAAGCTGAGGGGGTGGGTCTTTCACGCCAAAGGGGCAGGAAAACAGGGCCTGCTGGGGCTGAGGGGGTGAGGTAGTCACTCAGATGGACTAGGAGAATGGGGTCACCCAAAACCAAGGGAGCTGAGTTGCCATCCCAGTGGGCCTGGAAGGTGAAACTAAAGCCCAGGCCTGAGGGACTTCTACCCAGAATCCAGAGGGCGTGGCCAGCACCCAGAGTCAGGAGGGCAGGACTACTGCCTAAATGGTCTCAGAGAGCAGAAGGTTATTTTCAAGTCTTGAAAGCTAATAGTTCTCCTGGATTTTTGACTTGCTTCCAAAAAAACCCCAAACAAAGCCTGTTGCTGTCGAGTTGATTTGGACTCATAGCGACCCTATGGGACAGAGTAGAACTGCCCCATAGAGTTTCTAAGGAGTGACTGGTAGATTCGAACTGCCAACCTTTTGTTTAGCAGGCAAACACTTAACCACTGTGCCACCAGGGCTCTAACTATGGGGCAGTTGTCCTATAGGTCTCTAGGAGTCAGAGTTGCCTCAATGGCAATGAGTTTGGCTTTTATTTACTTGGTGTCCGTTATTCCTTTTTCCCTCCAATGTAATGAAAATGTCTACCTTGTTCCACCATCATACTTACAAAACAGAAAGCTCGTGTTCTAAATTTCACAGACGAAGAGGAATTTTGCCTCAGGATGGAATTTGGACTTGGAGTTGATTTAAGACTTTTGGGGTGATATGATGGAGTGAAAGTGTTTTACATGTGGCAAGAATATGAATTTTAGGGGGGCAAAGGGTGGAATGTTATGGATTGAATTGTGTCCCCCCAAAATGTGTGTCAACTTGGCTAGGCCACGATTCCCAGTATTGCGTGGTTGTCCTCCATTTTGTGATCTGATATAATTATCCTGTGTATTATAATTCTAACCTCTACAATGTTACTAAGTCAGGATGAGAGGCCGTTTTCTTGAGTCAATTTCTTTTTAGATATAAAAGAGAAAAGTAAACAGAGGAGAAGGACCTCCTGCCACCAAGAAAGAAGAGCTGGGAACTGAGCAAGTCCTTTTGACCCAGGATCCTTGTGCTGAGACTTTCCTAGATCCAGGGGAGGATTGATGACAAGGACCTTCCCCAAGACCTGACAGAGAGAGAAAACCTTCCCCTGGAGCTGGTGCCCTGAATTCGAAATTCTAGCCTCCTAAACTGTGAGAGAATAAATTTCTGTTTTTTAAAGCCATCTACTTGTGGTATTTCTGTTATAGCAGCACTAGATAATTAAGGCACCCAGGAAATACAACAAACCCTCTGGGGTAGAAAACTAGGGCAAAGGTAACTGCTCAGGGCTTAAGGTAAAAAATCTCTTAAGCTGTTTTTCCAAAGAAACAAAAGACCACATAAAGGGA
The DNA here is from genome assembly GCF_030014295.1 of Loxodonta africana. NCBI lineage: Eukaryota > Metazoa > Chordata > Mammalia > Proboscidea > Elephantidae > Loxodonta > Loxodonta africana. The sequence goes on from NC_087358.1 coordinate 74,797,674, forward strand.
CACATTTCATTACAACAGTAATCACTTAGTAAGTATTGAGTGTATATGAGAGAGCAGCCTACAAGTGGGTGGGGTGCCCTGCCTTCCTGGTGGTCTCTACCAGTTACATCATTACTCCAGACTCTACATCAACTCTACATCAGCTCCCCATCTGCAAGTTCTACATAAGTGGGTGTGAGAGCTGAGAACATTCAACATGCCAAGCCCTTGTCCCTACTACCCAAATGGTAATCCAGCCCTTCTTACCAATTTTTTCTCCCCAAGTTCTACTCCACCTCAACCTGACCCACAAAATATAAAGCTGCTAATTTATGATTTTGATGATTTCTCATTTTATTCTAGATATGTAACTCTGTGTAAAATGATATTCCATACTTTTTTGTGTGGGTAGTTTCTGAGTCATTTTTATACACAAAGGACAGTGTATTTTAAACTCCTAATATAATATAAGGTCTTGTTTCTTCAGGCCATGCCAGCAGAATCGTGGTTTGAACAAAAAGAAGTAGTTTGATATAGTTGAAAAAATACAAGTTTAATTCTGGCCCTCCTCTTTCTAGCTGTATGATTCTAGGCAAGTCACTTAATCACTGTGATCCTCTGTTTTTTATATGTAAAATAGGAATGGTAATAATAATACCTACCGTAGATACCTAGATATACAAATAATTGACAATACATACTTCCTCTTCCTCCTAGGGCCTAATGAAAATTACCATAAAGAAATATAAAAAGTATAATACTTAAAGCAGATTAGAGAACAAGAGAATAAGTGATTTCAACACATTTCTGGAAGAAAATTACATGGAAGAACACTATTAGAAGATCCTATAGCCCAGGGTATGCTTGAGGGTCTGCAGATGATGAGGGAGCTTCCTATGTGATACAATCTTGCAGAGGTTGGGGATGTAGAAGTTGCTAGAGGACAAGAATGAAGAGAAGACTGAAGATAGTGAAGGTCTGTATATGAAACAGTCATCCCCCCCACTACTCCTCAACCGTGGGGCCAAGAACCCCTGGAAACTAAGTGCTTAACTGCAGACAAAACCAAAATCAACCAACCAAATAACCAATTAACAAATGACTCAGAGAGGAGTTTTCTAAAGACACTAAAGGATCTTTCTGGGAAAATTGGGGCAGCTGAAGTCGTCTCTGGTACCCCAGCATCAACCCATCTACATTCTGGCATTTGAGGAGGAACCTCAGCACAATGATCAAATCTCTGACTACCCACCTGTCATGAATTGAATTGTGTCCCCCCAAAATATCTGTCAACTTGGCTAGGTTATGATTCCCAGTATTGTATGATTGTCTACCATTTTGTAATCTGATATGATTTCCCTATGTGTTGTAAATCCTATACTGTGATGTAATGAGGGACATTAGTGGCAATTGAGGAGATCTACAAGATTTGATACTGTCTTTTTTTAAGCCAATCTCTTTTGAGATATAAAAGAGAGACACAAGTAGAGAGACCGGGAGACCTCAGACCACCAAGAAAGCAGCATAGGGAGCACAGCACGTTCTTTGAACCTAAGGTTCCTGTGCTGAGATGTTCCCAGAGCAAAGGAAGACTGAGGACAAAGACCTTCCTCTAGAGCTGACAGAGAGAGAGAAAGCCTTCCCCTGGAGCCAGTGCCCTGAATTTGGACTTGTAGCCTACTAGACTGTGAGAGAATAAATTTCTCTCTGTTAAGGCCATCCACTTGTGATATTTCAGTTACAGCAGCACTAGATGACTAATACATCACCTTAAATGGAAATCTGCCAACCAGCAAGCTCCACTTCTGTCCTGGAGCTCCTAGTCAGTCTTTTTATTGTCTCATTCTTAAATATGACCTGGAAACTAATAATCACCAAACATTTGAGAAAAGCTTACAGTATGATGAGTAAAGATAAGCAGAGAAAAGCTGACTCCAGAGGAAAGAGACATAATTCAGGGAACAAAAGAAGTGTTAAATAAAACCATGCAAAAGAAATTAATCTCGAAAGAGATGTGAAATGATATGCATCTATTAAACAAGAATAGGACACTATAGAAAAGGAAGAATCAAAAATGAGGAGAAGAGGCAGAGCCAACATGGTGCCCTAGAGAGACACACCGTGCTGTTCCTCTGCAGCAAACACCTGAAAACCTAAGTAAAACATACAAATGTCAATCCTGGAACCCTGAGCATAAAATGAAGGGATAAAGAGCTAGATCAAACACTGAATGTAAGACGAAACTGAAGGAAACCAGAGAACAAGGAGAGATACCAAGTGGAGGTCCCCTGATAACTAACATGACAGTGTGGCCATCTTGAAACACAGCCAGCAACTACACCAGACAGGAAGTACGGGAAGGCAATTTCATGGAACTCCCAAAAGGAGACGAAGCACCCATTAACCAGAGAAGCATGCTTTCTCACCTCTGACCCTTTCAGCGAGTAAGCAACAAGAACCCCACCCCCAATCCCAGCAACACCCACCACAGGGGTCCACAATACAAGCCCCCCCAGTCCTGCCCCAGCTTCATGGTTGGAATTGACTCGACAGCAATGGGTTTTTTTTTTTTCCCCTGAGTGTTGAATAGAAGAAATAGAAAAGGCCACACATCATTTGGAAATTTCAGAACAAGTATACAGAGAAGATCCTAAAAACTTTCCAGGGGTGGGGGGTGAGTGGGAGACACATTCCCCGACAAGAAACAAGAATCATACTGGCATTAGATTTCTCATCAGCTACGTGAGAAGACAGTGGAATAATAGCATCAAACCTATACCCAATCAAATTACTTGTGAGAGCAAAATACATTGTTAGACATGCAAAGACAAAAAGTTTATTTGCCATATATCTTTCCCTGAGAAGTTGTTTGAGCATGTACTCCATCAGTAAAACAGTGAAGTAAAATGGGGAAGATGAGGGATTCAGGAAATAAATGTGACCCAGGATGTCAGCTGTGAGGGTGATGTAGCCACCAGTTCATATCTGAGCATGAGTGGGAGTCTTAGGAAAGAAGGGGATTTCATAGATTTGTAGGAACTTGAGGGTACACTGCAGGCAAAGAGTGAACGAAAAATAAGAAAATCAACTAGAATATACTGTATTCCTAATACAAATATGAATTAAGTTAGAACAGGATATCAATAGACTTAAATAAAAAAAAAAAGGGGGGGTTCCCTTCAGCAGATAGATAGACCATAGACAGTTGACTTTGACTTGTGATGACCTTATGTACAACAGAAAAAAACATGGCCCCGTCCTGTGTCATCCTCACGATTGTCAGTACGTTCGAGTCCATCGTAGTGTCTATTGTGCCAATCCGTCTCACCAAGTGTCTCCCTTGTCCTCGCTGATGCTCCACTTCACCAAGCATGATGTCCTCCTCCAGAAATTGAACTCTTCTCGCAAAGACCTGCTAACCAAAAGGTTGACAGTTCAAATCCACCAATTGCTCCCTGGAAACTCTATAGGGTGGCTGTTAGTTAGAATCGACTCGGCAGCAACGGGTTTTTTTTTTTTTTTTTGATGACATGTACAAAGCAAGCAAGTTGAACAATGTTCTGTTGTGATCCATAGGTTTTCATTGGAAGCAGTTAACCAGGCATTTTTTCCTAGTCTGTCTTAGCCTGGAAACTCCACTGAAACCTGTCCACCATGGTGGACCCTGCTGGTATTTGAAATACCAGTGCATAGTTTCTAGCATCATAGCAACACACAAGCCACCACAGCATGACAAACTGACAGATGGGTGGTGGCACAGATTTCCTCTCCCAACAAGAAAAGAAAATGCCAGGAAAAACAAACACCTGACAAGAAAAACTAACCATGATTTTGAGCAACTGAGCTGCACGCAGTTGTGACATTGTGATTACAGGGAAGGAAACTTACTCACACCACTATTTGGCTCTGCTGTGAACAAAGATAATAGTGGTCATGCTGTTCATTGGTTCCTTTCTGTCAGACTCAACCTAAGCACAAACTTTAAAAGACTTAATTTTGGTTACAGAGCAGAGCGTAAATGTCATCAACATGGGTATCACAAAAGGTTTGGAGGTAGAAGAAGTTCAGGTGGAGAGTAAAGGAGAAGTAGAAGCCCAAATAACCTTCTTCTACAAAACGGAGAGCGAAGTTCCCAGGCGACGCTAACGCTGCTGGTTAGGGGCCAATTCTGAGAACCACCAGTAGAGCAGAGGTTCTCAAATTTTATTGTGCATAAGAATCACCTGGGATCTTGTTAAAATGTGGGCTCTGATTCAGTATATCTGGGGTGGAAATTCAAATTCTCAGCAGGGGTTCAAACCAGAATGAACTTATTTGAAGCCCTTGAGCCAAGAGATGCTTATCTGTATTTGATAGAACTAAAGACAAAATTCCAGAAAATTGAAGTTGCATAACTCCAGAAAATTAAGGTTGCAAAACTGAATAATAGAAATAAAAATTGTGATGTAACACGTGTGTGTGTGTGTGAGAGACAGGAGGATTAAAAAATACCAAGTTTAAAGTGGTTGTACTAGGGAAGAGGGACAGAAGCTGGTGAAGTATAAAGCAAAGAACAGTTGTTTTTTGTTTTAAGTCCTCTTGTACTGTTTGCCTCCTTTTTTTTTTTTTGTCTTTGATGAAACAAAAACAAAACAGAAAATCAAACACAACCATCCAACCTATCTATTTTTAATGCTGGAAATGTATCTTGTATCAAGATCACTCGAGGGATCTTGTAGCTGTTATTAGAATGTATTCCTGGTGCCATTATAGGAACTCCAACCTCCTCAACCTGGTTCCTTTTCTTCCTTTTGGATCCTGAATGGCTCATACTCTCCTGCTGCCTTTTCATGTCTACCATTTCTCCCACTGTTCCAGCTGTGGTTGTCCCTCACTGCCCACCTCCCTCCAGATGCCAGCTCTGCTGCTAGAGCTGGTGCCCCCAACCATTTTGTCAGTTTCTCTGTCAACTGCTGCCAAAACATCAAATAGCATGCTTTTATTAAAAATTGGTATAAATTTATTTTTATGTTTGAATATATGAACATATAAACTTAATATTTACCAAATAATTTACCCTTAAAAATAAAGTAATATATGCTTTTTAGAGAACATTTGAAAAATAGACATAGTTGTTCTGTTCCTCTTTATCATCTTGGGGTTCGAAGAGAAATGCCAGTCTGTTAATATTTAAATTAGGCGACGCTGAGTCATACCACTTGTAGCAAAAAGTCTCTCTTTCCTCCTTGAGTCCTTTGACCTAAAAAACCCTAAAATAACTCTAAAACCCTCAGGAATGCTTATACTTCCTCTTCCTGAGATGTCAGTCTGGCCAGGAAATCTGGAAGCCATCCTCTGTCCACTTTTTCCTCAGATCTACTCAACACTAAGTCTTTGGAGAGATTAAGCACCATGCCCAGGTCACATATCAACCAGTGGGTGGAAAGACTAGTGCTTAGGAGGCTTGTGCTAAAGCATACTGTTCTTAGGTAGGATTTATGCTGATCATGGAGTCCCTGGCTGGCACAAATGGTTAAGCACGCAACTACTAACTGAAAAGCTGGCAGTTGGAACTCACACAGAGGTGCTTCAGAATACAGCCCTGGTGATCTACTTCTGAAAGGTCACAGCCTTGAAAATCCTGTGAAGAATAGTTCTACTTTGCGCACATGGGGTCGCCATGAGTTGAAATGGACTTGAATTGATGGCAACTAACAACAACAACAATGCTTATAAGGGGTGGTGCAGGTGGGACCTGATGGGGTATATGGATAAGATAATACTTCCTGCAACCCCTCCCAAGAGACGTCCCTCGGCATCATTGCTCACATATAGCTACTAAGTGGCAACATAGAATTCACTTTCTCAGTGGGTTTTGATATCAAACTGTTATCTTTTTTTAGTATTCTGTGTGATTTGTCAAAAATTTATTAAGAAAAATTTAAAATAATTAGAAAAGTTGAAAGAATAGTACAATAACACTTATATCCATCACCAGGCTCAACAACTGTTAACATTTGCTCTACTTGTTGTTGTTAGGAGCTGTGGAATCAGCTCTAACTCATAGCAACTTTATGTATAACAGAAGGAAATGTTGCCTGGTTCTGCACCATCTTCACATTTCTGCCATGTTTGAGCCTAGTGCTAACCACTGTCAATCCATCTTATTGAGGGTCTCCCTCTTTTTCACTGACCCTCTACTTTACCAAGCGTGATGACTTTTTCAAGTCTCATCATCCTCACTTCTAAGGACCATTCTTACTATACTTCTTCCTCCAAGACAGATTTGCTCTTTCTTCTGGCAGTCCATGGTATATTCAGTATTTTTTGTCAACACTACAATTCGAATGCATTAATTCTCCTTTGGTCTTCCTTTTTCATGGTTCAGCTTTTACATGCATATGCAGCAATTAAAAGTACTATGGCTTGGGTCACGTGGACCTTAGTCATCAAAGTGATATCTTTGCTTTTTAACACTTTAAAGAAGTCTTTTGCAGCAGATTTGCCCAACGCAATATGTCATGTGATCTCTTGACTGCTCTCCCATGGTCAGAAAACCTGGTGGTGTAGTGATTAAGGGCTATGGCTGCTAACCAAAGGCCAGCAATTTGAATCCACCAGGTGCTCCTTGCAAACCATATGGGGCAGTTCTACTCTGTCCTATAGGGTCGCTATGAGACAGAATTCTCTTCGTGGTGATGGGATTAGTTTTTCGGTTTTCTTCCATGGCCGTTGGCTCTTGGTCCAAGAAGAATGAAATCTTTGACAGCTTCAATCTCTTTGCCATTTTTCAGGATGTTGTTTACTGGTCCAGTGATAAGGATTTTCAGGAGGTGGAGCCAAGATGGCAGAATAGACAGATGCTTCCAGCGAGCCCTCTTTACAACAAAGACCCAAAAAACAAGTGAAACGAGTATATTTAGGACAAGCTTGGAAACCCTGGTGGCATAGTGGTTAAGTAATACAGCTGCTAACCAAGAGGTCGGCAGTTCGAATCCACCAGGCGCTCCTTGGAAACTCTATGGGTGCAGTTCTACTCTGTCCTATAGGGTCTCTATGAGTTGGAATTGACTCAATGGCAACGGGTTTGGTTTTGGTTTTTGATAGGAACCCTGAGCATCAAAGGCAAGCTTAGAAAATGAACTGAGGGGCAGGGGGAGGAAGAGACTGTTCAGAAGTGGAAAAGAGTTACTGGACCTGAATCACAGGGAGCCCTCAGGCACCATTCCCAGAGGGGCAGCGGTGGGCTGGTACTAGCGTTCAGCCGCAGTTTCCTCAGGGAGAAGCAGCCAGCCACACAGCCTACTCACACCTCCAGAAGCAGAGAAGAATGGCTCTTTTGGCAAAAGCTAAGTACTTGCGTATATTTTACCGCACTGCCCCCCCCACCCGCCTGCAAGCAGCCTTCAGCAGCTGAATTCCCTGGACCTGAGACAGGCCCTGTTGAGTGCCTAGAACCATCCCCCCAGCTTTGGAGAAAGAAAAAATTTGCAACTGGAGGAAAAGATAATTTGCCAGCTCTACTAACCGGGGGAGCTCAGGACAGAAGCAGCTCCTGTCCAGGCATAAATGGTCCATGGACTTTGAGCACCTTTCCCCTCTGCATGGACCTGTGTGGGCCTCTTTCAGGAGAATAAGGCCTTGTTGGCAGACTCCAACCATTCCAGCTGTGCAGTGGATAGGTGGGTGTTTGATGTTTGACATTGCTTTGCCTATTAAACAGGGTCTTCACCTACCCATATCAGGGGCCTAAGGACTGGTAGCTCCACTCAGATCACTGAGCCACCCACGACAGGGGTCCAAGGATAACTGGTAATTCCCAGCCCTTACAACCAAAAACTCTGGGTGCCCATGGTCCATCTGCAGAACCCACCCACCTGCACGCTCTAGGGAACAGGGATGTGCTTTCCTCAGAGACACTCGGGGGTCGGTTTTCAGCCCCCTGCCTTGTTCAGAGTGTGACCCCCTGCTGCAACCAGATACCGGTACCTACACCAATCACCCCTGGCCCTCTAAGACTGTAGAACAGAGCCTGTACCACACACTTGATGATCAGCTACCTGGATACCTAAGCTGAATTCATACAAGAAAATTGAATGGACTCCTAGACTGATATACCTGATAACAGCTCTAGCCATCTGGGGACAGGATGTCACAGCTCCAAAGGTGAAAATAACCAAGCTAGCTCACTCAAGCAACCCATTTGGGCATATCAAAACAAAACAAAGCAAGAAGCTATGACACAGTAAGGAAGCATAAACTAATGCAATAACTTATAGATGGCTCAGAGCAAACAGTCAATATCAAGCCACATAAAGAAACAGACCATGATCACCTCAACAAGCTCTCAAAACAAAGAATCCAGATATCTTCTAGATGAAAGGACATTCCTGGAATTACCAGAGGCAGAATACAAAAGATTAATATACAGAACCCTTCAAGACATCAGGAAGGAAATGAGGCAATACACAGAACAAGCCAAGGAACACACAGATAAAGCAATTGAAGAAATTAGAAAGATTATTCAGGAACTTAATGAAAAATTTAATAAGCTGGAAAAATCCATAGACAGACAGCATTTAGAAATTCACAAGACTAACAATAAAATTACAGAAGTAGACAACTCAATAGAAAGTCAGAGGAGCAGAATTGAGCAAGTAGAAGCCAGAATTTGTGAACTTGAAGATAAATCACTTGGCACTAATATATTTGACGAAAAATCAGATAAAAGAATTTTAAAAAATAAAGAAACCTTAAGAATCATGTGGGACTCTATCAAGAGAAATAACCTACGAGTGATTGGAGTACCAGAACAGGGAGGAATAACAGAAAATAGAGAGAGCAGTGTTGAAGATTTGTTGGCAGAAAACTTCCCTGATATCGTGAAAGATGAGAAGATACCTATCCAAGATGCTCATCGAACTCCACATGAGGTAGATCTTAAAAGAAAGCCAACCAGACATATTATAATCAAACCTGCCCAAACCAAAGATAAAGAAAATTTTAAGAGCAGCTAGGGATAAATGAAAAGTCACCGACAAAGACAGACAATAAGAATAAGCTCAGACTACTCAGCAGAAACCATGCAGGCAAGAAGGCAATGGGATGACTTATTTAAAAAATTGAAGGAAAAAAATTGTCAGCCAAGAATCGTATATCTAGCAAAACAATCTCTTAAGTATGGAGGTGAAATTAGGACATTTCCAGATAAGCAGAAGTTTAGGGAATTTTAAGTACCAAACCAAAACTACAAGAAATACTAAAGGGAGTTCTTTGGTTAGAAAATCAAAAATATCAGGTATCAACCCAAGACTAGAACACTGGGCAGAGCAATCGGAAGTCAACCCAGACAGGGAAATCCAAAAATACAAAGCAAGATTAAAAAAAAAAAAAAAAAGCTCAAAACAGGGTAACAGTGATATTATTATATACAAGAAGACAACTTTAAAACAATAAAGAGGGACGAAGAAATGTAATCATAGATCTTCCATATGGACAGGAAGATACAGTGATATAAAGAAATAAAATTTAGTTTTAAATTTAGAAAAATAAGGGTAAATAATAAGGTAACCACAAAGGAGACAAACTATCCTATTCATCAAAATAAAATACAAGGAAAAAATAGAGACTGAATAGAAACAAAATCAAAAACAACAAATATGAGGAAAGGACAATATATAAAGATAATTTACTCAGCACATAAAATTAAGTGGGAAAAAGAAATTGTCAACAACACATAAAAAAAGACATCAAAATGATAGCACTAAATTCATACTTATCCATAATTACGCTGAATGTAAATGGACTAAATGCACCAATAAGGAGACAGAGAGTGGCAGAATGGATTGAAAAACTGGATCCATCTATATGCTGCCTACAAGAGACACATCTTAGACTTAGAGACACAAACTAAAACTCAAAGGATGAAAAAAAATATATCAAGCAAACAACAATCTAAAAAGAGCAGGAGTGGCAATATTAATTTCTGACAAAATAGACTTTAAAGTTAAATCCATCAGAAAGGATAAGGAAGGACACTACATAATGATTAAAGGGACAATACACCAAGAAGATATAACCATATTAAATATTTATGCACCCAATGACAGGGCTGCAAGATACATAAAACAAACTCTATCAGCATTGACAAGTGAGATAGACAGCTCCACAATAATGGTAGGAGACTTCAACGCACCGCTTTCGGTGAAGGATTTTCATTTTCTTTTCTTTTTTTTTTGTGGTGAAAATATACACAGCAAAATCTGCTCCAGTTTCAGTTTCTAGACATAAGAGATCAGTGATATTGGTTAAATTCTTCACATTGTGTCAACATTCTTGTTATTTCTGTTCTAGTTGTTTCACTTCCAGTTATGGATTGAATCATGTCCGTTCAAGATGTGTATCAACTTGGCTCAGCCATGATTCCCAATATTGTGTGGTTGTCTGCCATTTTGTGATCTGATGTGATTATCCTCCACCAGAAAACCTATGTGTTGTAAATCCTAAACTCTGTGATTAATGAGGCAGGATGAGAAGCAGTTATATTAGTTAGGCAGGACTCAATCTACAGGATTAGGTTGTATTTTGAGTCAATCTCTCTTGAGATATAAAAGAATCAAGCAGAGAGGAGAGGGACCTCATACTACCAAGAAAGAAGAGCCAGGAGCAGAGTGTGTCCTTTAGACCCGGGGTCTCTGAGTTGAGAAGATCCTAGACCAGGGGAAGATTTGATGACAAAGACCTTCCCCCAGAAGCGACAGAGACAGAAAGCTTTCTTCTGGAGCTGGCACCCTTGATTCGGACTTCTAGCCTCCCAGATTGTGAGAGAAGAAATTTTTCTTTGTTAAAGCCATACTCTTGTGGTATTTCTGTTATAGCAGCTCTAGATAACTAAGACATTTCCATTTACTTAATCTCACACCCCAACCTTATCATCTATGCTTTAAAATAGCTGTTGACCCTTTGGTCTTATGCAAATATTTTTTTTTTTTAAGTAGTGCAATACTTAAGTTTGACAATCTTTACTTTTTGGGTAAAAATGTTACTTAGTTTAAAGATGACTTCAGGGGATAGTTTCAATTCAGTGTTTGAAGAGCAACTCGGGGTAATAGTTTCAGAGAGTTCTCCAACCTCAATAGGTCCAGTAAGCCAGGAGTCTTTGAGAATTTGAACTTCTGATTCATTTTTTCTCCCTTTTTATCAGGATTTCTCTATTTATGTTCCTGATCAGAACATTCAGTAATGGTAGCCGAGCACTATCTAGTTCGTCTGGTCTCAAGATGGAAATTAGTCTTGCAGTCCAGTTCCTTCTCTGATTCTTGGGTTTCCTTCTTTCTTGTTTGTCCTAGACGAATAAAGACCAATGGCTGTATCTTAGATAGTTATTTTCTTTATGTTCAGGTGCAACACATACTTTTGCTTTCATCACTAAGTGCTTCAAGTTGTCTTCATTTTTGGCAAGCAAGATTGTGTCATCTTCATATCTCAAGCTGTTAATCCTAATGCAATATTCTTCTCCATATAGCCCAACTTCTTGGATAATTCACCATACAGATTAAGTATGGTGAAAGAGAACAACCCTGCCTCATACCTTTTCCTATTTTAAAGTATACAGAATTCACTTGTTCTGTGTGACTGCTTCTTGACCCATGTATAGGTTCCAATGAGCACAATTAAGTGTTCTGGAATCCCATTCTTTACAATGCTATCCATAACTTGTCATGATCCACACAATCAAATGCCTTTGTGTAGTTGATTAAATACAGGTAAGCATCTTTCTGGTATTCTCTGCTTTGGGCCAAGATCCACCTGACATCAGCAATGATATCCCTTGTTCCGCGTTGTGATGGTTAATGCTATATGGCAACTTGGCTAGGCCATGATCCCCAGTAGTATGGCAGACATTATGTGATCGTCCTCTATTTGTGATCTGATGTGAGCAGCCATTAGCTGGAAGGGAAGTTTCCTTGGGAGTGTGGACTGCATCCAATATATGGATGTTCTGGCAAAACTCGGGCTCTCTCTTGATCCCACATTTGTCTCATCATCGTCTGACCTACAGATTTTGGGTTCATCAGCACCTGCTACCCTGTGAGTCACCAGATGCCTCCAGCCTACTGCCTGACCCACAGATTTGGGACTTGCCAGCCTCCACACTTGTGTGAACCATTTCCTTGAAATAAATCTCTCTCACTCTATTTACATATATGCTTCACTGGTTTTGCTCTTCTAGCAAATCAGCCTAAAACAAACATCCTCTTCTGAATCTGGCTAAAACTTCTGGCAGTTCCCTGTCTATGTAAAACCTCAGCCATTTTTGAATTATCTTCAGCAAAAATTTGCTAGTATGTGATTTTAGTGATATTGTTTGATAATTTCTGCATTCTGTTTTATTTATTTATGCTTGCTTTATTCATCTGTTTCTTGGGTCACACCATATGGAATTGTAATAAAAATGGTGAGATAAAGACAATTTCATGTAGTTTGATCTTGAGGATAGACTACAGAGAAAAACTGATCCCAGAAGAAACAGATATAATAAGGGGCATAAATGAAAAGTTAAATAAAATCCTGCAAAAGTAAATATCACTAAAGAGATGTGAAATGATATTACATCTATCACTTGTGTGTGTATTTGTGTGTATTGCTGAACAATTTGAAAATATGTTGTAGACATACATGACACTTCAGAGTGTATCTTATGAGAATAAGGATGTTCTTCTACAAAACCATAATATTATTATCACACTGAAGAAAACATTTCCCTAAAATAATATAATACCAGTCCATGTTAAAATTTCCACAATTGTCTCTGAAATGTTTTTTTATAGCTCCTTTTTTTCTGGTCTAGAATTCAGTGAAGATTCATGAATTGTATTTGATTATGTCTTCTTTTATTCTAGATTGTCTCCTCACATACTTTTTTTTTTTTTTTAATGGAATTGACTTTTAAAATTGACTAGGCAGTTATTGGAGCCCTGGTGGCACAGTGGTCAAAAGCTTGGTCTCTAACCAAAAGGCCAGTAGTTTGAATCCACCAGCTGCTCCTTGGAAACCCGATGGGACAGTTTTCTTCTGTCCTATGGGGTAGTTATGAATCAGAGTTGACTCAATGGCAGTGGGCTTAGGCTGTTGTCTGTAGAACGCAGATCTGTCTGATTGTTTCCTGGTGGTGGTAGCGTGCTCCTCTATTCACTGTCTTTCTTGTAACCTGGAAGTTATATCTACAGACTTTATTAGATTTCATTTGAAGACTTTTGGCAAAAAACACTTCAATGGGAGTTTGGGTACTTCATGTTGCATTATGTCAGGAGGCTCATGTGTCCCATTATTAGTGGTGCTAGGCTTGAACACTTGATTAAGGTGGTAATTGCCAGATCTGTCCATTGTAAGCGCTTATATGTTGGGAGACAATTCTCCACGGGTCTCTTGCTTTTCTGCACAACTTGTGGGTGAGGTACTGATTGCCTTTTTTATCCTGGGCAATCTTTTCAAGGATATTTGGATAGCAGATATCCTTGGAAGATAAAGATATTGTCTCCCACCAGAGCAAAAGGCAGATTTGCTGACAGTCTTGGAAAATAGTGTCTTCCTCTGGAGCAAAGAGGAGGCAAGCTTATTATCCAATACTGTAAAAATAATATCTCCATTCAGAGCAAAGGGCAGGCAAGTGTAACTGCCCATTATAAAAGATTAAACCCATTGCTGTTGAAAGGATTCTGACTCATGGCAACCCTATGGCACGTGGTAGAACCATAGGGTTTCCAAGGCTGTAAATCTTTATGGAAGCAGACTGTCACATCTTTCTCCCAGGGAGCATCTGGGAGTTCGTAGAGTTCCCTAAACTTCGGGTTCTTCTCTATTATCCAATGACTGAGTGTGCAGGTCTCATCTGGCCTTCTTTGCATTGCCCTGTGGGTTTTGGGGAAACAGTGCAAAAATGCTGCTACTCTGGGTACTGCTATTGTTATGAATAATAATCGGTCACTGAGCCAGGAGTCTTGTGTCTTTTATCAACCTCCACGACGCTGTAGCTGGTTAACTTGTCAACTTTCAAATAGGGTAAAATTGTCATAGTGCTTGACAATTTGTTTCCCTTTACAATTAGTAAATCACCTGTGGGGTAATAAGTTGGCACTGTGTGACTACCTTGTTCCTTGACAGTATTTTACCTAATGGTTTTAGCATCCATTTATAATCCTTGAATGAATCTTCTAATTTATTATCAGATGCCGTTGAGTTGACTCCAACTCGTGGCAACCCCAAGTGTGTCAGAGTAGAGCTGTGTTCCATAGGGTTTTCTTTTTTATAATTTATTTGTTGTTGTTATTGAGAATATATACACCAAAACATATACCAATTCAACAATTTCTACCTGTACAATTCAGTGACATTGATTACATTCTTCAAGTTGTGCAACCATTCTCTCCCTCCTTTTCTGAGTTGTTCCTCCCCCATTAATATAATCTCACTGTCCCCTAAGATTCCTATCTAACATTTTGATCCATTTGATCACATATAGATAGATCTTAAAAAGATCATAATGCTCAAGGCAGACATTCTTTACTAGTTAAGCTAAACTATTGATTGGTTATTTGGGTATTTTTGGTTTAAGGTTTAGAGATTATCTTAGGGCAAAAGTTTCAGGATTCATCCACCCTCCGTGGTGCCAGAAAACCTGGATTCCATGAAAATTTGAAATTCTGTTCTGCATTTTCTCCCTTTTGATCAGGATTTTTTTTTATAGAATCTTTGATCAAAATATTCAGTAATGGTAGCTGGGCACCATCCAGTTCTTCTGGTCTCATGGCAAAGGAGGCAGCTGTTCATGGAGGCAATTAACCACACATTCATTTTTTCCTTCTAATCCTGACTCTCCTTCCTCTGTTGCTCCAGGCAAATAGAGACCAGTTGTTGTGCCTTGGATCCGTAGGGTTTTCAATGACTGATTTTTTGCAAGTAGATCTCCAGACCTTTCTTCTGAGGTGCCTTTGTATGGAGTTGAGCCTCCAAGCTTTTGGTTTGCAGCTGAGTGCGTTCACTGTTTGTACCACACTAATTTAGTGGGGGTAGCAAAATGATGATTTTCTGTTTCTACTATTCTTTCCACATTTATTATGTGCATTCTTCTGTAAAGTAGAGCTTCCATTCATCGACCAGGAATGAGCTACAATTTCTTCTAAAAAGATAGGGTAAGTGCTTAATTCTTCCTCTTTAATTATCAAATTTCAGAGTAAGGCATTGGTGTAATAATTTCTCTCTTCATGCACTCATGAATTAAAAAAATATTTTGCAATTATTCCTTTTGATATCCAAATAGTTTCAATTTGGCCAATAGGAGCCTCTTTGTCTCTGGTATCCTTTGGGGACATCCTCATTAGTTTTCAGAGCTTACTTGCTCCAGGGAACTTTAAGATGTCCTAGGTTCAACATTTGTTTCCTTGCCAGGGCAGAAATCGGCCTTCTCTCTAAGAAGTCATGATTCCTTTTGGTGGGAAATGGTATTTAGACAGTAAGATCTTGGGTGTTATTGCTTTAGACCCTTTCAAAGGAAAGTGCTAAGAAACATTTTTTAAAAATCACAAGCTCACAGTGATATTTCAATTCAGATTTAAAATTAATTTTTTTGTCTTAACTTTTGTGATTTGGTATTTGTCTACCTTTTTTTCTAACACTAAAATGATTCTTGGTTCTTAATGATGTGAAACTATTTATTTGCTTTACCCTACGATATACATAAAACAATCAGAAAATCAAAATGCTGCACATACTGCTGAAAATAAAAGTGCAGAATGAAGTTTCAGGTGTCTTTGAGATTCTTTTTGTCCTTAGAATATGTAACACTGAGATATATAATAACAATACTCTATTCAAAAACACATTCATAATTCTTATTTCTGTGTGATTATTTTCACAATTTGATACACAGTTTGGTTAATTTGTTTCAGTCAGTTTTTAATTTGTGGGTTTTTGTCTTTCTTTAAAAATATGTAAGATGGCGGGGCCAAGATGGCGGACTAGGTGGACGCTACCGCGGATCCCTCTTGCAACAAAGACTCGGAAAAACAAGTGAATCGATCACATACATAACAATATACGAACTCTGAACAACAAACACAGATTTAGAGACAGAGAACGAACAAATACGGGGAGACAGCGATTGTTTTCAGAGCCAGAAGCCAGCGTACCAGGCAGGTGACTTTCGGAGCCTGATTTGGGGCAGAGCCCAGGGGTGCAGACGGCACAGACAAGGGGCCCAGCCCTAGTCCCCAAACTCATCCCGGGAGGGAGCCCAGCCGGTTGGCGCGGGCGGAGTGGCGGCGCAGCCGGTGGGAGAAGTCCCCAGGAGGCAGTGACTGGTCTTGGAGCAGGGAGAGCAGCGTCCCAGCTGGGGAACCGTCCTGCCGGGAGTTTGGCGGGGAGCAGGCGAGGCATGACTGCGGGGACCAGCTACATTTCCCTGAATTGACCCTGGGGGGGGCCCAGTCGTTCATGCGGGTGGGCCCACTCAGTTCGCACCAGCGGCGCGGCACAGCACACCAGAGGGAGAAGTCCCCGGGAGGAAGTGACTGGTCTTGGAGCGGGGAGAGCAGCGTCCCAGCCGGTGAGGCGTCCAGCCGGGATTTTGGCAGGCGCGGGCGGGGCGTGAGCGCGGGGATGAGCTACATTTCTCTGAATTGACCCCGGGGGGGGGCCCATCCGTTCGTGTGGGAGGCGCCCACCTAGTTAGTGCGAACTCGTGGCGTGCCGGAGGGAGAAGTCCCCAGGAGGAAGTGACTGGTCTTGGAGCGGGGAGAGCAGCATCCCAGCTGGGGAGCCGTCTTGCCGGGATTTTGGCAGGTGTGGGTGGGGCGTGAGCGCGGGGATCAGCTACATTTCTCTGAATTGACCCCGGGATGGTCCCAACCGGTTCGCCCAGACCCAGCCAGTTCATGCGGGCGGTGTGGCGGAGCAGCCGGTGGAAGCAGTGGCTGGTCTTGGAACGGGGAGAGCGGCACCCCAGCCGGGACGTGCAGCCGCGACTCAGGCGCGGGGACCTGCTCCGCTCTCCTGAGCTGACCCCGGGGGAGGGGCCCCACCCCAGCCGGTTTGCGGGAGCGGCCCGCGACACAGCTGGCGGGACGGGGAGTCCCCGGGAGGCAGCGACTGATTTTGGAGACGGGAGTGCACCGTCCCAGTAGGGGAGCCTTAACTTTGGGGGTGGGGCTGACAGCGGAGGATCTGACCGTGACACCAGCAGGCCAGAACCCCCGGGGGGGCAATCTCCACACAGCCAGTACATATAGGAGACGCGCCCCGTGGAAATCTCAGATATAAGAGTCATTCCAAGTGAGACAAACAACTCTGGCTATATTCTGAGGTGCTACACTCCTAGCTCTCTGATCCCTCCCCCACCCTCCCCAGGCGGCTCCATTAACATCCGAATAGCCTGAGCCAGAGGGAGAACTCTGATAGGGATCTGACTGCATTTTTTTTTTTTAGCGGATTTTCTGGAAAAATTAGTTTCCCAGTGATGGCTCAGAGACAGCAGTCCATATCAAACCACATAAAGAAGCAGACCATGACAGCTTCTCCAACCCCCCAAACAAAAGAATCAAAATCTTTCCCAAATGAAGATACAATCCTGGAATTATCAGATACAGAATATAAAAAACTAATTTACAGAATGCTTAAAGACATCACAAATGAAATTAGGCTAACTGCAGGAAAAGCCAAGGAACACACTGATAAAACTGTTGAAGAACTCAAAAAGATTATTCAAGAACATAGTGGAAAAATTAATAAGTTGCAAGAATCCATAGAGAGAGAGCATGTAGGAATCCAAAAGATTAACAATAAAATTACAGAATTAGACAACGCAATAGGAAGTCAGAGGAGCAGACTCGAGCAATTAGAATGTAGACTGGGACATCTGGAGGACCAGGGAATCAACACCAACATAGCTGAAAAAAAATCAGATAAAAGAATTAAAAAAAATGAAGAAACCCTAAGAATCATGTGGGAGTCTATCAAGAAGGATAACTTGCATGTGATTGGAGTCCCAGAACAGGGAGTGGGGACAGAAAACACAGAGAAAATAGTTGAAGAACTCCTGACACAAAACTTTCCTGACATCATGAAAGACGAAAGGATATCTATCCAAGATGCTCATCGAACCCCATTTAAGATTGATCCAAAAAGAAAAACACCAAGACATATTATCATCAAACTCGCCAAAACCAAAGACAAACAGAAAATTTTAAAAGCAGCCAGGGAGAAAAGAAAGGTTTCCTTCAAGGGAGAATCAATAAGAATAAGTTCAGACTACTCAGCAGAAACCATGCAGGCAAGAAGGGAATGGGACGACGTATATAGAGCACTGAAGGAGAAAAACTGCCAACCAAGGATCATATAGCCAGAAAAACTCTCTCTGAAATATAAAGGAGAAATTAAGATATTTACAGATAAACACAAGTTTAGAGAATTTGCAAAAACCAAACCAAAGATACAAGAAATGCTAAAGGAGATTGTTTGGTCAGATGACCAATAATATCAGATACCAGCACAATACAAGGTCACAAAACAGAACGTCCTGATATCAACTCAAATAGGGAAAGCACAAAAACAAACAAATTAAGATTAATTCTAAAAAATAAATAAATAAAATAATACACAAAACAGGGAATCATGGAAATCAATAGATAAAAGATCACAATAATCAAAAAGAGGGACTAAATATAGGAGGCATTGAACTGCCAGATGGAGAGTGATACAAGGCGATATAGAATGATACAAGTTAGGTTTTTACTTAGAAAAATAGGGGTAAATAATAAAGTAACCACAAAAAGGAATATCAACTCCATAACTCAAGAAAAAATCAAGAAAAACATAACGACTCAACTAACATAAAGTTAAACATTATGAAAATGAGGATCTCACAATTTACTAAGAAAAACGTCTCAGCACAAAAAAGTATGGGGAAAAATGAAATGGCCAACAACACACGTGAAAAGGCATCAAAATGACAGCACTAAAAACTTATTTATCTATAATTACACTGAATGTAAATGGACTAAATGCACCAATAAAGAGACAGAGAGTCACGGACTGGATAAAGAAACACGATCCATCTATATGCTGCCTACAAGAGACACACCTTAGACTTAGAGACACAAACAAACTAAAACTCAAAGGATGAAAAAAAATATATCAAGCAAACAATAAGCAAAAAAGAAGAGGAGTAGCAATATTAATTTCTGACAAAATAGACTTTAGACTTAAATCCACCACAAAGGATAAAGAAGGACACTATATAATGATAAAAGGGACAATTGATCAGGAAGACATAACCATATTAAATATTTATGCACCCAATGACAGGGCTGCAAGATACATAAATCAAATTTTAACAGAACTGAAAAGTGAGATAGACACCTCCACATTTATAGTAGGAGACTTCAACACACCACTTTCGGAGAAGGACAGGACATCCAGTAAGAAGCTCAATAGAGACACGGAAGACCTACTTACAACAATCAACCAACTTGACCTCATTGACTTATACAGAAGTCTCCACCCAACTGCTGCAAAGTATACTTTTTTTCTAGCGCACATGGAACATTCTCTAGAATAGACCACATATTAGGTCATAAAACAAATCTTTGCAGAGTCCAAAACATCGAAATATTACAAAGCATCTTCTCAGACCACAAGGCCATAAAAGTGGAAATCAATAACAGAAAAACTAGGGGAAAGAAATCAAATACTTGGAAAATGAACAATACCCTCCTGAAAAAAGACTGGGTTATAGAAGACATCAAGGAGGGAATAAGGAAATTCTTAGAAAGCAACGAGAATGAAAATACTTCCTATCAAAACCTCTAGGACACAGCAAAAGCAGTGCTCAGAGGCCAATTTATATTGATAAATGCACACATACAAAAAGAAGAAAGAGCCAAAATCAGAGAACTGTCCCGACAACTTGAACAAATAGAAAGTGAGCAACAAAAGAACCCATCAGGCACCAGAAGAAAACAAATAGTAAAAATTAGAGCTGAACTAAATGAATTAGAGAACAGAAAAACAATTGAAAGAATTAACAAAGCCAAAAGCTGGTTCTTTGAAAAAATTAACAAAATTGATAAACCATTGGCTAGACTGACTAAAGAAAAACAGGAAAGGAAACAAATAACCCGAATAAGAAACGAGAAGGACCACATCACAACAGAGCCAAATGAAATTAAAAGAATCATTTCAGATTACTACGAAAAATTGTACTCTAACAAATTTGAAAACCTAGAAGAAATGGATAAGTTCTTGGAAAAACACTACCTACCTAAACTAACACATTCAGAAGTAGAACAACTAAATAGATCCATAACAAAAAAAGAGATTGAAACGGTAATCAAAAAACTCCCAACAAAAAAAAGCCCTGGCCCGGACGGCTTCACTGCAGAGTTCTACCAAACCTTCAGAGAAGACTTAACACCACTACTACTGAAGGTATTTCAAAGCATAGAAAAAGACGGAATACTACCCAACTCATTCTATGAAGCTACCATCTCCCTGATACCAAAACCAGGTAAAAACATTACAAAAAAAGAAAATTATAGACCTATATCCCTCATGAACATAGATGCAAAAATCCTCAACAAAATTTTAGCCAATAGAATCCAACAACACATCAAAAAAATAATTCACCACGATCAAGTGGGATTTATACCAGGTATGCAAGGCTGGTTTAATATCAGAAAAACCATTAATGTAATCCATCACATAAATAAAACAAAAGACAAAAACCACATGATCTCATCAATTGATGCAGAAAAGGCATTTGACAAAGTTCAACACCCATTTATGATAAAAACTCTTACCAAAATAGGAATTGAAGGAAAATTCCTCAACATAATAAAGGGCATCTATGCAAAGCCAACAGCCAATATCACTCTAAATGGAGAGAACCTGAAAGCATTTCCCTTGAGAACGGGAACCAGACAAGGATGCCCTTTATCACCGCTCTTATTCAACATCGTGCTACAAGTCCTAGCCAGGGCAATTAGGCTAGACAAAGAAATAAAGGGTATCCAGATTGGCAAGGAGGAAGTAAAGCTATCACTGTTTGCAGATGACATGATCGTATACACGGAAAACCCTAAGGAATCCTCCAGAAAACTACTGAAACTAATAGAAGAGTTTGGCAGAGTCTCAGGTTATAAAATAAACATACAAAAATCACTTGGATTCCTCTACATCAACAAAAAGAACACCAAAGAGGAAATAACCAAATCAATACCATTCACAGTAGCCCCCAAGAAAATAAAATACTTAGGAATAAATCTTACCAAGGATGTAAAAGACCTATACAAAGAAAACTACAAAGCTCTACTACAAGAAATTCAAAAGGACATACTTAAGTGGAAAAACATACCCTGCTCATGGATAGGAAGACTTAACATAGTAAAAATGTCTATTCTACCAAAAGCGATCTATACATATAACGCACTTCTGATCCAAATTCCAATGTCATATTTTAAGGGGATAGAGAACAAATCACCAATTTCATATGGAAGGGAAAGAACCCCCGGATAAGCAAAGCATTACTGAAAAAGAAGAAGAAAGTGGGAGGCCTCACTCTACCTGATTTCAGAACCTATTATACAGCTACAGTAGTCAAAACAGCCTGGTACTGGTACAACAACAGGCACATAGACCAATGGAACAGAATTGAGAACCCAGATATAAATCCATCCATGTATGAGCAGCTGATATTTGACAAAGGACCAGTGT
Organism: Loxodonta africana; assembly: GCF_030014295.1. Classification (NCBI taxonomy): domain Eukaryota; kingdom Metazoa; phylum Chordata; class Mammalia; order Proboscidea; family Elephantidae; genus Loxodonta; species Loxodonta africana. Next base: position 74,819,397 of record NC_087358.1, read on the forward strand.
CAGTTAATTGGGGAAAAGATAGTCTTTTTAACAAATGGTGCTGGCATAACTGGATATCCATTTGCAAAAGAATGAAACAGGACCCATACCTTACACCATGCACAAAAACTAACTCCAAGTGGATCAAAGACCTAAACATAAAGACTAAAACGATAAAGATCATGGAAGAAAAAATTGGGACAACACTAGGAGCCCTAATACAGGGCATAAACAGAATACAAAACATTACCAAAAATGATGAAGAGAAACCCGATAACTGGGAGCTCCTAAAAATCAAACACCTATGCTCATCTAAAGACTTCACCAAAAGAGTAAGAAGACCACCTACAGACTGGGAAAGAATATTCAGCTATGACATCTCAGACCAGCGCCTGATCTCTAAAATCTACATGATTCTGTCAAAACTCAACCACAAAAAGACAAACAACCCAATCAAGAAGTGGGCAAAGGATATGAACACACATTTCACTAAAGAAGATATTCAGGCAGCCAACAGATACATGAGAAAATGCTCCCGATCATTAGCCATTAGAGAAATGCAAATTAAAACAACAATGAGATTCCATCTCACACCAACTAGACTGGCATTAATCCAAAAAACACAAAATAATAAATGTTGGAGAGGCTGTGGAGAGATTGGAACTCTCATACACTGCTGGTGGGAATGTAAAATGGTACAACCACTTTGGAAATCCATCTGGCGTTATCTTAAACAGTTAGAAATAGAACTATCATACAACCCAGAAATCCCAATCCTCGGAATATACCCTAGAGATACAAGAGCCTTCACACAAACAAACATATGCACACCCATGTTTATTGCAGCTCTGTTTACAATAGCAAAAAGCTGGAAGCAACCAAGGTGTCCGTCAACGGATGAATGGGTAAATAAATTGTGGTATATTCACACAATGGAATACTACGCATTGATAAAGAACAGTGACGAATCTCTGAAACATTTCATAACATGGAGGAATCTGGAAGGCATTATGCTGAGCGAAATGAGTCAGAGGCAAAAGGACAAATATTGTATAAGACCACTATTATAAGATCTTGAGAAATAGAAAAAACTGAGAAGAACACATACTTTTGTGGTTACGAAGGGGGGAGGGAGGGAGAGGGTTTTTTATTGATCAATCAGTAGATAAGAACTGCTTTGGGTGAAGGGAAAGACAACACTCAATACAAGGAAGGTCAGCCCAATTGGACTGGACTAAAAGCAAAGGGGTTTCCGGGATAAAATGAATGCTTCAAAGGTCAGCGGAGCAGGGGCTGGGGTCTGGGGAACATGGTTTGAGGGGACTTCTAAGTCAACGGGCAAAATAATTCTATTATGAAAACATTCTGCATCCCACTTTGAAATGTGTCGTCTGGGGTCCTAAATGCTAACAAGCGGCCATCTAAGATACATCAATTGGTCTCAACCCACCTGGAGCAAAGGAAAATGAAGAACACCAAGGACACACAACAACTAAGAACCCAAGAGACAGAAAGGGCCACATGAACCAGAGACCTACATCATCCTGAGACCAGAAGAACTAGTTGGTGCCCGGCCACAATCGATGACTGCCCTGTCCGGGAGCACAGCAGAGGACCCCTGAGGGAGCAGGAGATCAGTGGGATGCAGACCCCAAATTCTCATAAAAAGACCATACTTAATGGTCTGACTGCGACTAGAGGAATCCCGGCGGCAAAGCTCCCCAGACCGTCTGTTGGCACAGGACAGGAACCATCCCCGAAGGCAACTCATCAGACATGAAAGGGACTGGTCAGTGGGGGGGAGAGAGATGCTGATGAAGAGTGAGCTAATTAAATCAGGTGGACACTGGAGAGTGTGTTGGCAACTCTTGACTGGAGGGGGGATGGGAAGATAGAGAGAGAGGGAAGATGGCAAAATTGGCACGAAACGAGAGACTGAAAGGGCTGACTCAATAGGGGGAGAGCAAGTGGGAGAAGGGAGTAAGATGTATGTAAACTTACATGTGACAGACTGGTTGGAATTGTAAATGTTCACTTGAAGCTTAATAAAAGTTAATTAAAAAAAATATGTAAGACATTGACATGCATCAAAAATAAACACGCTATCAAACGAAATACTCAGAAAAAAAGATATACTGAGAAATGCCTCACTTCCATCCCTGTCCCTTACATCCCCACCCTAGAGTTTCTGATGTGTCCTTCCAGTGTTATTTTATGTAAAATAAGCGTATATCTGTATTTATATATCAATATTGCTATATTTATATCTTATTTCTTCTATTCCTTACACAAAATGTAGAAGTACGGGTACTCTGAAGCACTTCATTTAAAGATGCACGGCCCTCCCCTTTTCTTTTTTAAACGTGGTGAAAATGTACTTATCAAAACATTCTCCAGCACAATGTCTACATTTACAATTCAATAGCATTGATTAAATTTTTAATGCTGTGACATCAGTTTTGCTATCCTTTTCCAAAATATATATAAAAAAATACCACCACCATAAACATAACCTCAATGCCCCCAAACAAAAACACCCCTTTACCCCTCCCTCCCACCAAGATGTATGACTCTTATATTTAAAGTGACTCACTTCCTGCTTTCCAAATCTGCAAATACCCATCGTAATAACCAACTGCGTATAAATTTAAGAGATTACTGACTCTAAATGACAAATGTTGGAAACATACTTAAAAATAAGGTGACAATGAAGGAGGTTCACTGTCTCATCATGAGAATTTATTGATATTTTACCTTTGTCATTCCTGTGCTCCTTCTCTGCCTGGGAAACTTTACAAGACTGTATTCCCACAGTGCTTTGCTCATAAACCAGTTTAGCATTCATTTCATTGTTTTATAGTTATTTATGTGCGTGTTTTTTTTTCCCAATAGTATATGAGATCTGATAGCCGAGATCGTGTCCTATTCCTCTTTGTTTCTCAAACAGTATGCTGTAGTGGAAAGTTCATTGTCTTTGAAATCTTGGCTCTCCCACTTCACAGCTGCCTTAGTTTGGGCACATTACTTAACTGTAGCAATAGGTTCAGTTTTCTCATCTATAAAGTGAGAATAATATCTTGCAGGACTGTGGATAACACTTAGCGAGATAATGTTAATGAAGTGCTCAGTGTGGCCCAACAATCCTCTGAGCTTTCAGTGCCACTTGGCTGCCATTTTGTTATCTCTAGATTCAGTTTCCATTTCTTTTTCTCAATGTCAGGTCTTCTGATAAATTTTACGTTATTTACTAGTTTATTGTCTATGTCTCAACCAGCCAAATGTCTAATGATACCTTTGTGCTTTCAATGGATGTTCTTGCTTCCTGCTTCATAGCAAAACTGGAGTTACTGGACGAAGTGGGTTTGGACACCCATTTCACAATTCCAAGGAGTGACAGTCCCGCAGCCCACAATGTGATTGATGTCCTCTGGAGTTGTGCACCTCTGCTTTTGGCTCCCAGCCTTCTCCCAGCCCCTTTGACCTGTGCATGGGATCTCATTCCTTCCCTTTGGAGTCAGGTTTCTTGGAGGAATGATTTAGTCTAGGTGCTCTATTTCCTTCTCTTTTATTAGCTCTTTTTATTTATTTATTTTATCTTTTCTTTCATTCACTCTTCAATTCATTGCAATCTGGTTCTTGCCTCCACTAGTTTGAAACAGATTCCAGTAAAATCACTCTCATTTAAGGCCTTTGCACTTGTTTATGAAAGCCTTTTTTGATCACTCTATTTTAAATTGCATTTACACTTCTCCCAACCCCAATTTCACATCCTCCTTCCCTGTTTCATTTTTCTCCATAGCACTTACCCAATATATTATAATTTCACACCTTTTTTTCTTTATTGTCCATATCCCCCACTAGAATTAAGCCTAGAGGACAGGAATTTTTTTTTTTTTTTCTTTCCCTATTTTGTTCGTTGAATTATCCCCACTGCCTTGAACAGTATGTTGTTGTTAGGTGCTATTGAGTTGGTTCCAACTCAGAGAGATGATATGTACAACAGAACAAAACACTGCCCTGTCCTGCACCATCCTCACAAAGGTTGCAGTGTTTGAGCTTGTTATTGCAGCCACTGTGTTAGTCCATCTGATCAAGAGTAGTCCTCTTTTTCTCTGACTCTCTACTTTACCAGGCATGATGTCTTTCTCCAGGGACTGATCCTCCTGATAACATGTCCAAAGTAAGCGAGATGAAGTCTCGTCATCCTCGATTCTAAGGAGCATTCTGGTTGTACTTCTTCCAAGACAGATTTGTTTGTTCTTTTGGCAATCCATGATATATTCTGTATTCTTCACCAAAACCGTAATCCAAATGCATCATTTCTTCTTCAGTCTTACTACTCATTGTCCAGCTTTTGCATGCATATGAGACAATCGAAAATACCATGACTTGGGTCAGGCACACAAAAACATGGGGTTGCCATGAGTCAGGATCAACTCCACGGCAACTGGGGGCGACAGTAGTGTGCACTGTTGGAGTGTGGCTTGTCAGCCAAAGGCCTGGGTTCTAGCTCTCTTGGCCTCTGTGTGGACTTTGTGGGGCATTTAACCCTTCAGGGTTCAGTTTCCTCAACTATAAAACGAGGAAAGGAACAACCTACTCTAAGAACAAACAAAACATGGAAATGAGACTAAAGCCACAACTCTGTTATTAACAGCTAATTTATACATTTTACCATTTTAAAATCAGCATTGTGTATTCTGTCTGTTTTTATAGTGCAATTAGCATTCTGTGTGTCCTCTTTGTGCCCACCAGAGTCACAGGTGGTCACTTTAGATGGAAAACTCCAGGAAGACTGAACAGAGGACCTGGTGCTTCCTACGTACTGGCTGAATTGACTTAACAGAGTTCCAAGTTTAGAAATGACAAGATTAAAAGCAGATTTGCCATGATTTTATTTACAAGTAATAAGGAAAAATCATTTTGCTCCAGTGAATGGAAAGCTCCAGTTTATCCCAAAGAATAAGAAAGGAAACTGATGGCTTGATCTGTTAAATCCAAAGAAACCCTTGTAGTACAATGTTGATAGTTGCCATCAAGTCTACTCCAACTCATGTTAACTATGTGTGTGCAGGTAGAGCTTACTCTATAGGGTTATCAAGGCCGTGAACTTTCAGAAGCAGATTGCCAGACCTGTTTTCTGAGGTGCCTCTAGGTGGGTTTGAAGTGCCAACCTTTTGCCTAGTAGTTGAGACTTAACTGTTTGCACTTCTCAGCCACCTTGCAGTGCACAGAGGCAGAAGAATGGAAAAGCCTACCTCAGATGCCTTTGTGGTGCTTCTTTATGCTCAGAGGAGGCACATACATGTTGAATGACTTCAATTACTTGATCGAATATAGCTTTTCTGAATTCCTAGGAGCAGCTAAATATATCCCTTAGCAGTGCCTAACAGCTGACAGTGACAAGGTATGTATGGTGTTAGCGTCATTGCTAGCTGATGAAGGAGAAAGGCTAGACCTGAATAAACAGTTAGGGATTTAATAAGAGAAGTTTAGAAAAGAACTGCATGAAACAGCAAAGAAAAAAAAACTGAATACCAGTTAACGTAAACCTGTGCAGTTAGGTATATCAGTTTTTTGTTTTTGTTTTTTAAGCTGCAGTTTAGCTGCTGATGGGCTGACTTTGGCCTACAGATGAAATTTGGACTGGCACCCATTTAAAAAATATTGATTTTGAATTCTTTTCTGATGGGACCTCTACAACCTAGTTTCTCATAGCTCCTAATGCTCCCTATGGTCTCACTTCACTCGTTTACATGCTGTGGGTGACTCCTCAAGGCAGAGACCGCTGATTTTATAGGACTCAGAACCTGGAGACTTTTGGGTGCCCACCTGGCCTAAAATTAGAATTTATAGTTTTCAGAATTGGGTTTATTAAGCTTTCAGAAATAAGGAGCATTATCCCTTTATCTAATTTATCTTAAGAACTTTGTTTACTGCTTTCGCTGTTGTTGGTAGGTGCCATTGAGTCAGTGTCCACTTGTAGTGACCCTATATACAACAGAACAATACACTGTCCACTCCTGCAACATCCTCACAATCATTGTTATGCTTGAGCCCATTGTTGTAGCCACTGTGCCAATCCACTAATTGAGGGTCTTCTTTTTTACTGACCATCTTCTTTACCAAGCATGATGTCCTTCTCCAGGAATTGATCCCTCCTGATAACGTGTCCAAAGTATACGCGATGTAGTCTTGCCATCCTTGCCTCTAAGGAGCATTCTGGTTGTGCTTCTTCCAAAATAGATTTGTTAGTTTTTTATCAGTCCATGGTATATTCAGTACTCTTTGCCAACACCACAATTCAAAGGCATCAATTCTTCTTCAGTCTTCCTTATTCATTGTCCAGCTTTTGCATGCATATGAGGTGATTGAAAACACCAAGGCTTGGGTCAGGTGCATCTTAGTCTTCCAGGTGATATCTTTGCTTTTTAATACTTTAATGAGGTCTGTTGCAGAAGATTTGTCCAATGCAATGCGACCTTTATTTCTTGACTGCTGCTTCCATTATGTTGATTTTGGATCCAAGTAAAACGAAATCCTTGCCAACTTCAATCTTTTCTTTATTTATCATGATGTTGCTTATTGGTCCAGTTGTGAGGATTTTTGCGTTCTTTATCTTGAGGTGTAAACCTTATTGAAGGCTGTGGTCTTTGATCTTCATCAATAAGTGCTTCAAGTCCTCTTCACTTTCAGCAAGCAGTGTTGTGTCATCTGCCCTGTTTTTATTCATATAGTCCAGCTTCTCTGGATTATTCGCTCAGCATACAGATCGAATAAGTGTGGTGAAAGGATACAACCCTGATGCACACCTTTCATCAGCAATTGTATCCCTTGTTCCAGGTCCTCTTCTGAAGCCAGCTTGAATTTCTGGAAGTTCCCTGTCTATATACTGCTGCACTAGCTTTTGAATGATCTTCAGCAAAATTTTACTTGGGTGTGTTATTAATGATATTGTTCAATAATTTCAACATTTGTTTGGATAACTTTTCTTGGGAATGGGTACAACTACGGATCTCTTCCAGTCATTTGGACAGATAACTGTCTTCCAAATTTCTTGGCACAGATAACTGAGCACCCCAAGTGCTGCATCCCTTTGTTGAAACATCTCAGTTGGTATTCCGCCAGTTCCTACAGCCTTGTTTTTTTTTGCAAATGCCTTCAGTGTAGCTTGGAATTCTTCCTTCAGTACCATTGGCTCTTGATCATATGCTACCTCCTGAAATGATTGAACGTTGACCGATTCTTTTTGATACAAAAACAAAACAAAACTCGGTGTCATCGAGTTGATTCCGGTTCATAGTGATCCTATAGGACAGGGTAGAACTGTTCCATAGGGTTCCCAAGGAGTGGCTCGTAGATTCAAACTGCTGACGTTTTGGTTAACAGCCAAGGTCTTAACAACTATGCCAGTGACTGTGTATTTCTTCCACCTTCTTTTAATGTTTCCTTCGTTGTTTAATATTTTCCGAATAGAATCCTTCAGTATTGCAGTTTGGGACTTGAATATTTTCTTCAGTTTCAGCTTGAGAAATGCTGAGCATGTTCTTTCCTTTTGGTATTCTATATTCTGACTCCAGGTCTTTGCACGTTTCCTTATAATACTTGGTCTTCTCAAGCTGCCTTTCTGTTCAGCTCTTTTACTTCATCATTTCCACCACTTGCTTTAGCTACTCTAGGTTCAAGGGCAAGTTTCAGAGTCTCTTTTGACATCCATTTTGGTCTCTTCTTTCTTTCCTGTCTTTTTAATGATCTTTTTCTTTCTTCACATGGATGTCCTTGATGTCATTCCACAACTCATCTGGTCTTCAGTCATTAGTGTTCACTGTGTCAAATCTATTCTTTTTTATATATATAATTTTTATTGTGCTTTAAGTGAAAGTTTACAAATCAGGTCAGTCTCTCACACAAAAACCCATATATACCCTACTACACACTCCCAATTACTCTCCCCCTAATGAGACAGCCCACTCTCTCCCTCCACTCTCTTTTCATGTCCATTTTGCCAGCTTCTAACCCCCTCCACCCTCTCATCTCCCCTCCAGGCAGGAGATGCCAACATAGTCTCAACATGTCCACCTGATCCAAGAAGCTCACTCCTTACCAGCATCCCTCTCCAACCCATTGTCCAGTCCAATCCATGTCTGAAGAGTTGGCTTCAGGAATGGTTCCTGTCCTGGGCCAACAGAAGGTCTAGGGGCCATGACCACTGGGGTCCTTCTAGTCTCAGTCAGACCATTAAGTCTGGTCTTATGAGAATTTGGGGTCTGCTTCCCACTGCACTCCTGCTCCTTCAGGGGTTCTTTGTTGTGTTCCCTGTCAGGGCAGTCATCAGTTGTAGCCGGGCACCATCTAGTTCTTCTGGTCTCAGACTGATGTAGACTGTGGTTCATGTGGCCCGTTTTGTCTCTCGGGCTCCTAGATGCCTTGTGTTCTTGGTGTTCTTCATTCTCCTTTGATCCAGGTGGGTTGAGACCTATTGATGCATCTTAGATGGCTGCTTGCTAGTGTTTAAGACCCCAGATGCCACTCTTCAAAGTGGGATGCAGAATGTTTTCTTAATAGATTTTATTATGCCAATTGACTTAGATGTCCCCTGAAACCATGGTCCCCAGACCCTGCCCCTGCTACGCTGGCCTCTGAAGCTTTCAGTTTATTCAGGAAACTTCTTTGCTTTTGGTTGAGTCCAGTTGTGCTGACCTCCCCTGTATTGTGTGCTGCCTTTCCCTTCACCTAAAGTAGTTCTTATCTACTAATTAGTGAATGCCCTTCTCCCACCCTCCCTCCCTCCCCCTGTCATAACCACAAAAGAATGTTTTCTTCTCAGTTTAAACTATTTCTCAAGTTCTTATAAGTCTTATACAATATTTGTCTTTTTGCAACTGACTAATTTCACTCCCATAATGCCTTCCAGGTTCCTCCATGTTCCTCCATGTTATGAAATGTTTCACAGATTCCTCACTGTTCTTTATCATGAGTCATATTCCATTGTGTGAACATACCATAATTTATTTATCCATTCATCTGTTGATGGGCACCTTGGTTGCTTCCATCTTTTTGCTATTGTAAACAGTGCTGCAATGAACATGGGTGTGCATATGTCTGTTCGTGTAAAGACTCTTATTTCTCTAGGATATATTCCAAGAAGTAGGATTGCTGGATCCTATGGTAGTTCTATTTCTAGCTTTTTAAGGAAGCACCAAATCGATTCCCAAAGTGGTTGTACCATTTTACATTTCCACCAGCAGTGTAGAAGTGTTCCAATCTCTCCACAGCCTCTCCAACATTTATTATTTTGTGTTTTTCAGATTAATGCCAACCTTGTTGGAGTGAGATGAAATCTCATTGTAGTTTTGATCTGCATTTCTCTAATGGCTAAATATCGTGAACATATCCTCATATATCTGTTAGCTACCTGAATGTCTTCTTGAGTGAAGTGTCTATTCCTATCTTTTGCCCATTTTTTAATTGGGTTATTTGTCTTTTTGTGGTTGAGTTTTTGCAGTATTATGTAGATTTTAGAGATCAGGCGCTGACCAGAAATCTCATAGCTTAAAACTTTTTCCCAGTCTGTAGGTAGTCTTTTTACCCTTTTGGTGAGGTCTTTGGATGAGCACAGGTGTTTGATTTTTAGGAGCTCCCAGTTATCTAATTTTTCTTCTATGTTCTTTATAATGTTTTGTATACTGTTTATGCTATGTATTAGGGCTCCTAATGTTGTCCCTATTTTTTCTTCCATGATCTTTATCGTTTTAGGTCTTATAGTTAGGTCTTTGATCCATTTTGAGCTTGTTTTTGTGCATGGAGTGAGGCATGGGTCTTGTTTCATTTTTTTGCAAATGGCTATCCAGTTATGCCAGCACCATTTGTTAAAAAGGCTATCTTTTCCCCATTTAACTGTTTGGGGCCTTTGTCAAATATCAACTGCTCATATGTGGATGGATTTATGTCTGGATTCTCAATTCTGTTCCAATGGTCTATATATCTGTTGTTGTACCAGTACCAGGCTGTTTTGACTACTGTGGCGGTATAATAGGTTCTAAAATCAGGTAAAGTAAGGCCTCCCACTTTGTTCTTCTTTTTCAGTAATGTCTTATTTATCCAGGGCCTCTTTCTCTTCCATATGAAGTTGGTGATTTGTTTCTCCATCTCATTAAAGAATGTCATTGGGATTTGGATCAAAATTGCATTAAATGTATAGATCGCTTTTGGTAGAATAGACATTTTTATAATGTTAAGTCTTCCTATCCACAAGCAAGGTATGTTCTTCCATTTATGTAAGTCTCTTTTGGTTTCTTGCAGAAGTGAAGTGTACTGTAGTTTTCTTTGTATAAGTCTTTTACCTCTCTGGTAAGATTTATTCCTAAGTATTTTATCTTCTTGGTGGCTACTGTAAATGGCATTGATTTGGTGATTTCCTCTTTGATGTTCTTTTTGTTGGTGTAGAGGAATCCAACTGATTTTTGTATGTTTATCTTGTATCCCGATACTCTGCTAAACTCTTCTACTAGTTTCAGTAGTTTTCTGGAGGATTCCTTAGGGTTTTCTGTGTATAAGATCATGTCATCTGCAAATAGAGATACTTTTACTTCTTTCTTGCCAATCTGGATGCCCTTTATTTGTTTATCTAGCCTAATTGCTCTGGCTAGGGCTTCCAGCACAATGTTGAATAAGAATGGTAATAAAGGGCATCCTTGTCTGGTTCCTGATCTCAATAGGAATGTCAAATCTATTCTTGAGATGGGCTCTAAATTCAGGTGGGATATACTTAAGGTTGTATTCTTGTGCACTTGTTCTAATTTTCTTCAACTTGAACTTGCGTATGAGCAACTGATGGTCTGTTTGACAGTCGGCCCCTGGCTTTGTTCTGATTGATGATATTGAGCTTTTCCATTATCTCTTTCCACAGATGTAGTTGATTTGATTCCTGTGTATTCCATCTGGTGAGGTCCACGTGTATAGTCGCTGTTTATGCTGTTGGAAAAAAAAAATATTTACAATGAAGAAGTTATTGGCCTTGCAAAATTCTGTCATGAGATCGCTCACATCTTTTCTATCACCAAGGCCGTATTTTCTAACTACCAATCCTTCTTTGTCTCCAACTTTCACATTCCAATCACCAGTAATTATCAATGCATCTTGATTTCATGTTTGATTAACTTCAGACTGCAGAAGTTGGTAAAAATCTTCAATTTCTTCATTTTTGGCCTTCATGCTTTGCGTGTAAATTCAAATAATAATGGTATTAACTGGTCCTCCTTGTAGTTGTATGGATATTATCCTCTCACTGACAGCATTGTACTTCAGGATAGATCTTGAAATCTTCTTTTTGATGATGAATGCAACGCCATTCCTCTTCAATTTGTGATCCCTGGCATAGTAGACCATGTGATAGTCCAATTCTAAATGACCAAGTCCAGTCCATTTCAGCTCACTATCCTAGAATATCGATGTTTATACATTCCATTTCAGTTTTGATGATTTCCAATTTTCCTAGGTTCATACTTTGTACATTACGCATTCCTATCATTTTGAGCCGTGCCACATCAGCAAGTGAAGATCCCAAAAGCTTGAATCCATCCATGTCATCAAGGTTGACTCTACTTAGAGGAGGCTATTCTTCCCAGGTGTATTTTGAGTGCCTTTCAACCTAGTGGCTCATCTTTTGGCACTGTATCAGACAATATTCCACCTCTATTTATAATGTTTTCACTGGCTAATTTTTTCAGAAGTAGCCCACCAGGTCCTTCTTCCTAATCTGTCTTAGTCTGAAAGCTTAGTTGAAATCTGTCCACCATAGTTGACCTTGCTGGTATGTGAAATACTGGTGGCTTAGCTTCCAGCATCACAGCAACATGCAGACCACTACAATACGACAAACTGAGAGACGACTACAAAATGCTCAGTATGACAGCTACTGAATACTCATCAGTTGGTACATACTTGTATTGTTTGTGCTGTACTGTAGGTGAGAACTGGGAGGACAAACTAAGAGGCTTGCACGCTATTTCTATAGGTGGCACTTGGACTGTGGTGTCACTAGGGGTGAGGGAGATACTGGCCGCATCAGGTTACACTGTCAGAGGAGGTGACACCAAAATGATTGTCTATAAAATTTTGTGCAGTGTTTCAGCAGAAATTTATTATTTTTTATAAAAATATACCTGTAAATAGTTGTCACAACAAAAAATTTTTCGTAAATCCAGTTTACATGTATCAATATACCTACAAAGCTAAAACTCTATACTAATTTACTTTTTGAAACTTCTACTGCGCTCTGGTCAGAGCTGATTACAATAATGCTTCGAATCTTGTAGTTTCATTTGCACATGCTGCAAGCTGTTGTTTTTATTGCTGCGGGTGTTTTTATAGCCACTGATTTTGTCAAATTTTTTGGTGTTTTAGCTACAATACTGTGTTAATTAGCATTTGTGAACCTGTATCAAGAGCTGTTTTGAGAATGAAGTAGTAATTAAAGGAAAAGAAGGAGAAAAATAATGATGTTGTAATTCAATGTAGAAAGATTTTACAAAACAATTTTGTTGTTATAGTCTAAGAAATACTTAAGCAATTTTGAGGTATATTTATCACATATTATTCCATGATTAAAATTGATCGTAAACTTACACATATAACAATTATTGATTATATAACTCTTCAATAACTAAATCAAGAAATTGACTTGAAGTGGGAAAAATGCTATGTTTCTTGATGCATGTTTAGAAATATATCTTAAATCTTAAATTCAGTTTTTAAAAAACATTTTAGTCTTTTAAAAATTTTCTTTAAAAACATCACTGTCTTGCAAATATATTTCCGACTTTAATGAAATTTTCAGGGTTTAAGTTTGAATTATGGTTTAAAAAAATAGTGACACATTAAAAAGTGAGTTGGTGAAAGACATTGATTTTGATGAAATCATTCACAGGTGTGCAGCTTTGAAGGCCCGGAAAGGAGAGTTCTGATTTAGTCGAGATGTTCACCAAGCGCTGAAATACTTGTGCATTTTTTCCTGTTTATTTTTATAGTATTATTTCATATACGAATATATTTCTGTATGCATTTCTCTACAACTTCTACTTTATTTGGGCCATTATTGATTATGCAAACCTAATCCATTAATGTGTCTCAAGTAACAGTAAAATTTAACGTTAAAATGAACATAATTTTGAAGTAGTTCTTAAACATTTTTCTTTGAATGCTATTGTTTCTTACTGAATTTTCACTTTAACCACATGAAACTATGTAAATGTAAATGCATTTAGGCTTTGCATATGATATTGTAATTCAAAGTTGTAATTTAAGTTTTGGTTGTTGTTTATGTCACTACTGTTGCCGTTACAATCAGTGATATACGGGAATTACGATTTAGGAGTAACATTAGTACAAAAAATATTACTAAGGATTCTGTATGGCCTGGTACAGGAGGAGGCCCACGGAGGGGTGGCACCATGAATTACTGCAGTGTGTGACACCAACCCTAGTGACACCTCTGCACTTGGAAACAACAATCTGATTGAAAGTTGAGGTTAGCAGATAGGTCTTTAAAGTCCATTTGCAAAGCAAGTTTCTTATTACTTAGATTGGTGAGGGGTTTGGTGGAGGAGTAATGGAGATTATGGGAGGTGGCTAAAGCCTCCCTAAATTATTCCTTGGCACTGCCACTGGCTAGATCCCCAGTTGGATCAGTCCAGAGAAATAAATGTGTTTTAAAATGATTTCACACGTATAAGACTGTGTTATGAAATAAGTGTTAGGCACAGTAACATTTCAATACTATTGTGCAATAGAGGGCATGAGTGTTTCCCTGGTTCATCAAGGAGACCAATATGAGAAGAAGGTAGGTCTCTGAGCCAATTCAACTTATAGAGCTTATGGAGGCTGGACTGCAATCATCCATGATTCATTGCTGACTTCTTAATACTTGAAACCAAATCATGAGCCCAAGAGATAGAAAGGGCCACATAAATCAGAGACTACATCAGCCTGAGACCAGAACTAGATGGTGCCTGGCTACAACCAATGACTGCCCTGACAGGGAACACAACAGAGAATCCCTGAGGAAGCGGGAGAGCAGTGGAATGCAGATCTTGTAAAAAGACCATACTTAATAATCTGACTGAGACTAGAAGGACCCTAGAGGTCATGGTCCCCAGACCTTCTGTTAGCCCAAGACAGGAACCATTCCCAAAGCCAACTCTTCAGACAGGGATTGGACTGGACTATGGGATAGAAAATGATACTGGTAAGGAGTGAGCTTCTTGGATCAAGTAGACATATGAGACCATGTGGGCAGCTCCTGTCTGGAGGGGAGATGAGAAGGCAGAGGGGGACAGGAGCTGGCTGAATGGACACAGAAATATGGGGTGGAGAGAAGGAGTATGCTGTCTCATTAGGGGAAGAGCAACTAGGAGTATATAGCAAGGTGTATATAAATTTTTGTATGAGAGACTGGCTTGATCTGTAAACTTTCACTTAAAGCACACACACACACACACACACACACGAAAAAGCCTGTGGGTAGCCATCTAGGATACTTTAGTGGTCTCACCCCTTTGGGAACAAGAAAGAAAGAAGAAAACTAAAGATACAAGGGAAAGATTAGTCCAAAGGACTAATGGACCACATCTACCATGGCCTCCAGCAGACTAAGTCCAGTACAACTAGTTGGTGCCCGGCTACCACCATCGACTGCTCTGACAAGGATCACAATAGAGGGTCCTGGACAGTGATGGAGAAAAATGTAGAACAGAATCTAACTCAAAAAGAAAGACCAGACTGGCTGGCCTGACAGAGACTAGAGAAACCCTGGAAGCATGGCCCCCGGGCACCCTTTCAGCTCAGTAATGAAGTCAGTTCTGAGGTTCACCCTTCAGCCAAAGATTGGGCAGGCCCATAAAACAAAACGAGACTAAAGGGGCACACCAACCCAGAGGCAAGAACCAGAAGGCAGGAGGGAACAGAAAAGCTGGTAATAGTGAACTCAAGTTTGGTAAAGGAGAGTGTTAACCAATGTCGTAAAACAATATGTGTACTAACTGTTTAATTAGAAACTAGTTTGTTCTGTAAACCTTCATCTAAAGCACAATTAAAAAAAAAAAAAAGAAAGAAACCAAATGAGTAATCTCATCTTCTACCCTGTTCTTTTATTTGCTTTTTCTCCTTAACCTCATTTCCTTTAGTTGCTCTGTCAATATTTTTTAATGACTCACAGAAAATCACTAGGCCCACACCAGAAGGTCATAAGTTCAAGATCTTTTGTGGAAATTTGCTTGGACTTTTATGCTCTTTTTTATATAGATTAATTTGTTTTGGCAGATGCTACAAACTGAAACTCTATCTGCAAAATATATCTCATATATGCCTATGTCTCTTCATCTTCGCCCTGGCTGAGGCCATGACTATCCCTCCACCACTTCCCTGCAAGAGCCTTCTGTGCTTTCCCTGTTACACTTCCATCCTCTCACACAGCAGAATGGGCCATACTTCTCCTCTCCCTAAAGCCATTCACTTAGGATACAATCTAACATGTTTAAATGTGGACTACCAGGTAATGTGTAATCTGACCCAGCCATCCTCACCAGCTTCATGTGCTCTCAGGTCCTCAAATACATCAAGTATTTCCCTCCTTAGGGCTTTTGCACATGCTGTCACTGTTGCCTACCATGCTCTTTCCTATACTTATAGCTATATTTTACTTGCTTTATCTATAGGTGTGTTGGTTAAGGTTGTGTGTCAACTTGGCTGGGCCATGATTCTCAGTGGTTTGGCAGTTACGTTGTAGTTGGAAGCTATGTAATGATGTAATCCCCTCCATAATGAGATTTGATATAATGTAATCACCTCCATGATAAGGTCTGTTATAAGCAACCAATCAGTTGAAAGGGATTTTCCTTGGGGGTGTGGCCTGCATCTGGCAAAGCTCTCCGGCTTTTGCTTGAGCTGGATTCTGCAGCTGGCTCCTGTTCATCTGAACCTCCAGTTCTTGGGACTTAAGCTAGCAGCTTACCTGCTGATCTTGGGATTTGTTGGCCTCCACAGCCTGTGAGCCAGAAACCTGCTGTCTGATCTTCCAATCTTGGGTTTGCCAGCCCCTGCAACTACATGAGTCAGGAGAAGCCTCCAGCCTGACCCACAGATTTGGGACTTTCCATCCTCTACAACTGCATGAGCCATTCCCTTGTCATAAATCTCTCTCTCTATGTGTATTTATATGCTTCACTGGTTTTGCTTCTCTAGAGAACCCAGCCTTAGACTTTTGGTACTGAGAGTGATTCTAGAGAAACAAAATTTTAAGGATGAGTTTTCTAAATCGGTTCTCAGGTGTGGTTAGTCTTAAAGATGTTGATGACTCTGCTTCCAGTAGTAAAATGGGTACTGCTAATCCACGGAGTGAGGTGGCAATAAAAATTTGCAAAATATCACTGCCGATAGATCAGGTATTGGTGAGAGGCAAGATTCTGGGTGACTGTATTTTTGATATCTTTCTACAATTTTGTCATAATGAGAACTATAAGGAAGCTTGTTGGTTGGTCCTACTTTTTTTTTTTTTCTTTTTCTTTTTTTTAACTGTGACTTACAATTTGTTCTTTTAGCATCACTCCAGTCCATTTCTCTGTTTTATCAAGTAACAAAGAATGTTTAAAGGTCGGCTACAAAGAACTTTTGTATTCTTATCACTCCATCTTTTTTTTTTTTAACTTTTATTGAGCTTCAAGTGAACGTTTATAAATCAAGTCAGACTGTCACGTATAAGTTTATATACACCTTACTCCATACTCCCACTTGCTCTCCCCCTAATGAGTCAGCCCTTCCAGTCTCTCCTTTCGTGACAATTTTGCCAGCTTCCAACTCTCTCTATCCTCCCAACCCCCCTCCAGACAGGAGATGCCAACACAGTCTCAAGTGTCCACCTGATGTAATTACCTCACTCTTCATCAGCATCTTTCTTCTACCCACTGTCCAGTCCCTTTCATGTCTGATGAGTTGTCTTCGGGAATGGTTCCTGTCCTGGGCCAACAGAAGGTTTGGGGACCATGGCCTCCGGGATTCCTCTAGTCTCAGTCAGACCATTAAGTATGGTCTTTTTGTGAGAATTTGGGGTCTGCATCCCACTGATCTCCTGCTCCCTCAGGGGTTCTCTGTTGTGCTACCTGTCAGGGCAGTCATCGATTGTGGCCAGGCACCAACTAGTTCTTCTGGTCTCAGGATGATGTAGGTCTCTGGTTCATGTGGTCCTTTCTGTCTCTTGGGCTCTTAGTTATCGTGTGACCTTGGTGTTCTTCATTCTCCTTTGCTCCAGGTGGGTTGAGACCAATTGATGCATCTTAGATGGCCGCTTGTCAGCAATTAAAACCCCAGACGCCACATTTCAAAGTGGGATGCAGAATGTTTTCATAATAGAATTATTTTGCCAATTGACTTAGAAGTCCCCTTAAACCATGGTCCCCAAACCCCCGCTCTTGCTCCACTGACCTTTGAAGCATTCAGTTTATCCCAGAAACTTCTTTGCTTTTCATCCAGTCCAGTTGAGCTGACCTTCCATGTATTGAGTACTGTCCTTCCCTTCACCTAAAGCAGTTCTTATCTACTAATTAATCAGTAAAAAACCCTCTCCCTCCCTCCCTCCCTCCCCCGCTCGTAACCACAAAAGTATGTGTTCTTCTCAGTTTATACTATTTCTCAAGATCTTATAATAGTGGTCTTATACAATATTTGTCCTTTTGCCTCTG
Source organism: Loxodonta africana (assembly GCF_030014295.1). Classification (NCBI taxonomy): domain Eukaryota; kingdom Metazoa; phylum Chordata; class Mammalia; order Proboscidea; family Elephantidae; genus Loxodonta; species Loxodonta africana. The sequence goes on from NC_087358.1 coordinate 74,837,108, forward strand.
ACTAATTTCGCTCAGCATAATGCCTTCCAGGTTCCTCCATATTATGAAATGTTTCACAGATTCCTCACTGTTCTTTATCGATGCGTAGTATTCCATTGTGTGAATACACCACAATTTATTTAACCATTCATCCGTTGATGGACACCTTGGTTGCTTCCAGCTTTTTGCTATTGTAAACAGAGCTGCAATAAACGTGGGTGTGCATGTATCCGTTGGTGTGAAGGCTCTTGTTTCTTTAGGGTATATTCCAAGGAGTGGGACTTCTGGGTTGTATGGTAGTTCTATTTCTAACTGTTTAAGATAACGCCAGATAGATTTCCAAAGTGGTTGTACCATTTTACATTCCCACCAGCAGTGTATAAGAGTTCCAATCTCTCCGCAGCTTCTCCAACATTTATTATTTTGTGTTTTTTGGATTAATGCCAGCCTTGTTGGAGTGAGATGGAATCTCATTGTAGTTTTAATTTGCATTTCTCTAATGGTTAATGATCGAGAGCATTTTCTCATGTATCTGTTAGCTGCCTGAATATCTTCTTTAGCGAAGTGTGTGTTCATATCCTTTGCCCACTTCTTGATTGGGTTGTTTGTCTTTTTGTGGTTGAGTTTTAACAGAATCATGTAGATTTTAGAAATCAGGCGCTGGTTGGAGATGTCATAGCTGAAAATTCTTTCCCAGTCTGTAGGTGGTCTTTTTACTCTTTTGGTGAAGTCTTTAGGTGAGCATAGGTGTTTGATTTTTAGGAGCTCCCCGTTATTTGGTGGTTGGTCCTACTTTTGCTGGACAAAATGGTGAAAGAAAGAGATGAACTCAGGGCTTCACAGTCACAGCTCAAGTGTTGCATAAATGACCTCAAAGTTTCCACTTGTGCCTTGAAAGAAAGCCTTATTTCTTATAGTAACAGAGCTGATATTGCCGAAAATGAAACCCAGAGTCTTAACTAATAGTGGCTGAATTATAACACCAATTGAATGTCCAGCCTTGAATGGTGTCTGAAGTTAAAGTGAGGGCATTGATGGGATCCTAAAACTTGAGATAGGGGCATATGTGCAGATAAGCAGGAAGCTGGGGACTGTGAGCCCCTAAATTCCATTGAATCAGTCCTGCCAATAGAACCAGCCCATTCACTCCCATCTGAAGAGATTACTACATGTTTGTCTGCTAAGCCATCCTCCCCAGTAAAACCGTTATGCCCTCCACTCCCATCTGATAATATTAACCCAGCTGTGTCTGAAGAGCCTGTCTGAGTCATCCCCTGGGGAGGCACCTGAGTTATTGCCTGGGGCATCGCCTGAGGCAGATGCCTTACAAGATGTTGCTGAATATTCTCAGAACACATTCCTACCACCCATTTTTGCATCTAGACCAATAACTAGACTTAAGCCTCAGTGTGCCCTGAAAGATGAAGTACAAAGCATGACCCAGGAGAAGATACACTACGCTCCAAAAGAACTGCTTGACTTTTCTAATATGTACAAACAAAAACCTGGCGAATATGCGTGAAAACGGCTATTAAGGGCTTGGGTTAATGGTGCAAGGAACATAAAGTTGGATCAGTCTGAGTTTATTGACATGGGCCCACTAAGCACAGATTCTTCATTCAGTGTTTCAGCTCAAAAGGTTAGGAAAGGAGCTAATAGTTTATTTGGTTGGTTTGTTGAAGCACGGATTACGTGGTGGCTCACACTAAATCAAGTTGAAGTGCCAGACTTGCCTTGGTATATTGTAGAAGAAGGAATCCAAAAGCTTAGGGCAAGTGGCATGTTCAAATGAAATTATCGGGTTAGACACACAATCCAGACATGGAATGCCCAGAAAACACCCCTTTTACTATAACAATGAGAAACAAATTTGTTAAGGGAGTCCCAGCATCTTTGAAGACTGCTATGATTACTACTTTATGTAAGTCAAATTTGACAGTGGGAACTGCCTTAGCTGAATTAAGACATCTAACTACAATGGGGATGTTTGGACCCAAGTGGAAGCACTGAATCAACAAAGACTAGGTGCATGTGGTTACCTTAATGGACAGCGGAATCAAAGCAGTAATCAGAATAGTCTGATTCATATGGACTAATGGCATTGGTTACTTAGTCATGATGTCCCTATGAGTGAAATAGATATGAAATCTATTAAATACTTACTTGATACATACAAGTGGAAGAATTCTAGGTCAAGTGACAGCAGTCTAACTCAAACTGTTGGAATAAACTCATGGCCTCTTTATCAATTTCCTGACTTGAGTGAGCTTAAATACCCACAAACCCTTGAATGAAGGGGAGGCTGGGTCCCCTTGGAGAAGAACCCCACTACACTGCCAAAAATTTATACTGTTAATATTTCTCCTAGCCTCCCCCAAAGGAATCTATGGCCTTGTATGAGAGTGGCTGTTCATTGGGGAAAAGGAAATAATCAGACTTTTCTGGGATTACCGGACACTGGCTCTGAAATGACACTAATTCCTGGAGATCTGACACGTCACTGTGGCCCATCAGTCAGAGTGGGGCGAGATGGAGGTCAGGTTTTAATGGAGTCTTAGCTCAGTTTCAGCTCATAGTGGCTCCAGTGGGTCCCTGAACTCACTGATTTCCCCAGTTCTAGAGTGCCTAATTGGAATAGATATACTCAGCAACTGTTAGAACCCCCACGATGGATCCCTGACAAGTGGAGTTAGGCCTATTACGGTAGGAAAAGCCAAGTGGAGCCATTAGAACTGCCTCTACCTTGGAAAATAGTAAATCAAAAGCAATACTGCATTCCTGGAGGGATGGCAGATTTTTGTGCCACCATCAAGGACTTCAAGGAGGTAAGGTGTGGTGATTCCCGCCACAGCCCCCTTTAGCTCGCCTATTTGGCCTGTGCAAGGGACAGATGGATTTTGGAGAATGACAATGGATTACTGAAAATTTAATCAGGTGATGACTCCAATTGCAGCTGCTGTTCCACGTGTGGTTTCATTGCATGAGCAAATTAATACATCTCCTGGTACCTGGTAGGCAGCTATTGATCTGGCTAGTGCCTTCTTCTCCATACCTGTTTTGAAGGACCACCAGAAGCAGTTTGCCTTAGGCTGGCAAGGCCAGCAATACAGTATCACTGTCCTACCTCAGGTGTGTATCAACTCTCCAGCCCTATATCATAACCTAGTCTGCAGGGACCTTGATTGCCTTTTCCTTCCTTAAGATGTCACAATGTCCATTAAATTGATGACATTATGCTGATTGCACCTAGTAAGGAAGAAGCGTCAATGACTCTTGACTTATTGGTAAAACATTTGCATGCTAGAGGGTGGGAAATTAATCTAACAAAAATTCAGTTGCCTTCCACCTCAATGAAATTTCTCGGGATCCAGTGGTGTGAGGTATGTTGAGATATTTCTTCTAAAGTTAAGGATAAATTATTGCATCTGGTTCCCCCCACAACTAAAAAGGAGGCACAATGCCTAGTGGGCCTCTTTGGATTTTGGAGGCAACATATTCCTCATTTGGGTATGCTACTCTGGCCTATTTATCAAGCGACTCAAAAAGTTGGTAGTTTTGAGTGGGCCCAGACCAAGGGAAGGCTCTCTAACAGGTTCAGGCTTCTGTGCAAGTGGCTATACCCCTTGAGCCATACGATCTGGCTCACCCGATGGTGCTTGGAGTGTCAGCAGCAGATAACAGATGCTGTTTGGAGTTTTTGGCAGGCCCTTAGGATTTCAGAGCAAAGCCCTGCCGTCCTCTGCAGATAACTACTCTCCTTTTGAGAAATAAATTTTGGCTTGTTACTGGGACTTAGTAGAGACTGAACTCTTAATCATGGGCCACCAAGTCGCCATGCAGCCTGAGCTGCCCATCATGAACTGGATGTTGTCATAAAGAGTCATAAAGTTGGATGTGCACAGCAGCACTCCATGAGAAGTGGCCCAAATGCCCATGGTCTCCACTCCTGTCACATTACCTTCCATCTCCCAGTCTGCATCTATGGCCTCATGGAGAGTTTCTTATGATCTATTGACTGAGGAAGAGAAAATTTGTGCCTGGTTTGCAGATGTTTCTGGGGAATATGCCGGCACCACTGAAAAGTAGACAGCAGCAGCATTACAGCCCCTTTCTGCGGACCTTCCTGAAGGACAGTGGTGAAGGGAAATCCTCCCAATGGGCAGATCTTTGATCTATGCACTTGGTTGTTTACTTTACCTAGAAGGAGAAATGGCCAGGTGTGCAATTGTATACTGACTGATTCATGGGCTGTGTTCAATGGTTTGGCTGGATGGTCACGGAATTGGAAAAATCATTATTGGAAAATTGGTGACAAGGAAGTATGGGGAATGGGGAAGAGGTATGTAAATAGGCTTTTTGAAAGTGCAGATACTTGTGTCTTATGTGAATGTTCACTAAAGGGTGACCTTGGGAGAGGAGGATTTTAACAATCACACAGTTAGGATGATGTGTTCTGTGGAAACCAGACATTCTCTTTCCCCAGCCACTCCTGTCATTTCCCAATGAGCTCATGAAATCATGAACAAAGTTGCCATGGTGGCAGGGATGGAGCTTATGCATGGACTCAGCAACATGGACTTCCACTCACTAAGGCTGACTTGGCTACAACCACTGTTGAGTGTTCAATCTGCCAGCAGCAGAGATCCTGATATGGCACCATCCCTCGAGGTGATCAGCCAGCAACCTGGTGGCAAATTGATTACACTGGACTACTTCCATCATGAAAAGGGTAGTGTTTTGTTCTTACTGGAATAGATGGTTACTCTGGTTATGGATTTGCCTTCTCTGTATGCAATGCTTCTGCCAAAACTACCGTCTGCGGACTTACAAAATCCCTTTCCACCATCATGGTATCCCACACAGCATCACCTCGGATCAAGAGACTCACTTCACAATAAATGAAGGTTGTAATAGGCCCATGCTCATGGAATTCACTGGTATTACCATGTTCCCCATCATCCTGATGCAGCTGGCTTTATTGGACAATGGAATGGCCTTTTAAAGATACAATTATGGTGCCAGCTAGATGGTGATACCTTGCAGAATTGGGACAATGTTCTCCAGGAGGCTGTATACACTCTAAACCAGTGTTCAATATATGGTGCTGTTTCTACCATAGCCAGAATTCATGGGTCCAGGGATCAAGGGGTGGAAATGGGAGTGGTACCACTCATCATTACCCCTAGTGACCCACTCGCAAAATTTTTGTTTCCTGTCTCCACCACCCTATGCTCTTCAGGTCTAGAGGTCTTAGTTCCAAAGGAAGAAATGCTCCCACCTGGAAGCACATCACTGATTCCACTGAACTGGAAATTAAGAATGCCACTTGGGCACTTTGGACTCTTGATGCTTCTGAATTAACAGGCAAAGAAGGGAGTTACCATTTTGGCTGGTGTGATCGATCCTGATTACCAAGAGGAAATCAGACTGATATTACATAATGGAGGTAAAAAAGAGTATGTCTGGAATACAGGAGGTCCCTTAGGATGTCTCTTAGTACTGTGATTAAAGTCAATGGAAAACTTCAGTAACCCAATTCCAACATGACTACTAATGGTCCAGACCCTTCAGGAATGAAGGTTTGTGTCCGTGGCAAGAACCATGATCAGCTTAGGTGCTTGCTTAGGGTAAAGAGAATACAGACTGTGTGGTGGAAGAAGGTGGTTCTAAATACCAGCTACGACCAGGTGACTAGTTGCAGAAACAAGGACTGTAATTATTATGAGTATTTCTTCCTTGTTTGTATGCATCAAATCTTTTTGTTTTCTAAAACTATAAGATGCATACAGGGCTAGTGCATTTTTGGTTGTACTCATCTTTGTTGTATCTTTTTAGGCACAAGTATGACTTTATAATTGTCTTCATTTAGAGATGTGTACATGTGCCAAGTTGTCAAGGGGTGGACTTCAATGGTTAGGGTTGTGTGTCAACTTGGCTGGGCCTTGATTCTCAGTGGTTTGACAATTTTGATGTAGCTTGGTAGTTAGGTAATGATGTAATCATCTCCATAATGAGATCTGATATAATGTAATCACCTCCATGATGTGATCTGTTATAAGCAGCCAATCAGTTGAAAGGGAGTTACCTCGGATGTGTGGCCTACATCCAATATAGGTAGACCTTCTGGCAAAGCTCGCTGGCTTTTGCTTTCCCTGGATCCTGTTCATCAGAAGTTCTTGATACTTCAACAGCTTACCTGCTGGCCTCTGCAGCCTGTGAGCCAGAGGTCTGCTGTCTGACCTGCTGATCTTGGGTTTACCAGCCTCGGCAACCACATGAATCAGGAGAAACCACCAACCTGACCCATGGACTTGGGACTTGCCAGCCTTTAAACCTCATGAGCCATTTCCTTAATATAAATCTCTCTCTATATGTATTTATACACTTCACTGGTTTTGCATCTCTAGAGAACCCAGCCTAAGACAACAGGTTAATTCTAAAAATTAAAAACCAATATGTAGCATTTAAGAAATGACTACGTACATATGAGTCATTGTAAAAACAAGTACAGTGAAACCTGTGAGAGCCAAAACTTAACAGGGCTGCCTTGTTTTTCCAGGTCTTGCAAATTTTCTTCCTTTGACAGGGTGTAGTCTTACCACTTTTCTACGGCTCTCTAATAGTAGAAAATATTTGAGTTTTCCTTCTCTGACATGTTTCCACCTTACACACTTTGCAGCTTTCGCAGGTTTTACTGTAGTATGACTGAACTCATTTTTTTTTTTTTTTTTGAAAATGCATTCCACTTCCAGGTATTTACCCAAGAGAAAGAAAAACATATGTCCACAAAAAGACTTGCAGTTGAATATTGATCGTTTTATTTGTAACAGCCCCAAACTGGAATCAATTCAAATTCCATCAACAGAAGAATGGATAAATTGTGCTATATTTAGGCAATGCACTACTAGTTAACAATAAAAAAGAACAAACCACTAATACACACAACAGCTTGAATCTCACGAACATTGTATTAAACAAAAGAAGCCAAACACATAAACATATGCACTGTATGATTCAGTTTATGTAAAGTTCAAGGATAGGCAAATGAATCTACATCAAAAGAAATCAGAAACAGTTGCCTCTGGTTGGGCATGTGGGGAGGGCATTGGCTGAAAAGGGGCCCAACGGAACTTCCGAGGTGATGGAAATGCTCTGTATCTTGATTCGAGTAATCGTTACACAGGTTTATGCATTTGCCAACATTTACTAAATTGTACACTGAAGATCTGAGCATTTTTTGTGTATGAAATATACCTCAATTAAAGAACAATATGGAGTCCCTGGGTGATGCAAATGGTTAACACCCTGGGCTGCTAACTGAAAGGTTGGAGGCTCAAGTCCACCCAGAGGTGCCTCTGAAGAAAGACCTGGCAACCTACGTCCAAAAAATCAGCCACTGAAAACCCTGTGGAGCATAGTTCTACTCTCACACACATGGGGTCACCATGTGCCAGAGTTGACTTGATGGCAGCTCAAAGAAGACTCTTTCAAGAATCAAGTCTAATGAATTATTTTTTTTTCTTTCTAGTTTCCTTCACTTCTTGAGATCATGGTCAAAGTTCACGTATGGTAATAAAGTAAGAGGTCATAAGGCCTCCCTCTGGGTCTGTCTAGTCTGATTTCATGGACAGTTTTATGACCTCAGAGATCTCATTTCTGAGCTTACATCAGATTAGAAGTAGCCAAAAAATACACAGGTAGGTACATTGGTAATAGTGAGTAAGATGAACCCTGATAGTGAAAGAGACAAAGAAAAACTAAAATTATGACCTAAGAATTCAGGATAATTTAGACCTGGAAAAATTTAGACAAAACCATAACTTCTCTATCCATTAGGCATCACATCTTATGCATAGTGTGGCCCATCTAGAAATTGTTAAATGCAAGATACTCTTTTGTTTTTTAATTCAGAGAAGAATATAATACATGGATATTCTATACAGAACTGTTTGAATAATAATTTTGATACTCGAAGGGATAAAACTTGAGGTATCTGGAACCAATTTCAGGCAAGACTTACAGCCAGTCTCTGGTAGAACCTAGGGCTGGTGGTAAAGGGCCCCCTTTGAGTAGACAGCTATCATTAAACAGCTTAGTGGAACTTCGGGCAAGTGAAGAGGTCATGTAAAACCAACAAGTACTGACTTAACACCATTACTGACAACATGTAGTTAGTTCTCTTATGTGTGTAATGATGCTGAGAAATGCTGAAAACATGAACTTTTCTTGGGGTGCATGGTTGTGAGCACTTCATGAGGGTAAGACCCCAGGAAAAGATCTTGTTAGTTCTTCTGAAAGAGAACCATTCTAAATGGACTCCTGATTTTCTGGGTGATTTCTATTCTACAGAGACTTGCTTACAGAAAATTTCTAGTAAACTTGAAAAAACAAACAAACAAAAAACCCTCAACTTCCTATATCATTTAAAAAATGTACTGGGTGTGAAATATATTTAAAATACTTGGTTGCCATGTTGAAGGAAAACCTTGATGAGTAGAACTTTTAAATGAGAGGAACAGGTGGAATGGTAAAGAGGACAAGACCTTCTAATTGTCAGTGACTAAAGGGAATCTTGCTGAGCTTAGAAAGGGGATCCCTCCTAGTTGGAAGCATTGTGTCCTCGAGCTCAGATACCTGTTTGAATTAGATGTCATGTTTCTGCAGGGATGAAGGGCCCACAGAAGAATGAGAACAGGGAGGCAGATCCTGTTGGAAAGAGAGCGCGTGGAATGTCCGTAGTGTTCAAGAGAAACACATGTGTGGGTGTGTAGGAGGGTATCAAGGGAAATGAACACTGCCAAGCGGATTTGTTTTTCCTGCCAAGGCATTCATGGGATATCTCCCTAGCTACTAGGATTAGAGAAGATTAGAGTTTCAACAATATGCTTATCCATTACAAGTACAAGCATTTGTTTTGGTAGATGTGCTTTTAATTATAAACATACTACGATAACATTACAGACACTTTGAGACAACATGACCATTCATAATCCCACTATTCTTTAGTAAATAATACTGTATTTTTATATGGTTTTCTTCTAGTCTAAAAAAATGCTCTTTCTTCAGCAATATTTTTGGGAGAGTAAGTTTCCCCTTGATCTAATATTTGTTAAGGCAGCTTATGATGCCCAGCAAGCTAGGAACACTTCTCCAATCCTGTATCATTTTGCCTTAAATTGGAAAGTAGAACTGCAGAGATGATTTCAGACTGAAAATATCATTTCAGGCTGTTTTCTGAAATTCACCCTTTCTGCAACAGCTAATCAATGATCATTTTGCCTGCTAAAGTCAAAGAAAGTCAAATGTGAGGGTAAGAAAGCAACTCCATAATAGTTCACCTTAACTCACTGATTAGGAAGGAAACCAAGCCCCATAAAGGCCCTAGAGCTAGTAAATGTCAGAGCTGAGACTTGAACCAAGATCCTTAAAAAACAAAAAGCTTTCTATTTTAAATAATTTTAGATGAATAGAAAAGTTGCAAAACTAGTATAGAGTTTATGTAATATGCACTTCACCCAGGTTCCCCTAATGTAGTTCAATGATAAAACCAGGAAATTAACATAGATACAATATTATTTGGAAACCTTGGTGGCATAGTGGTTAAGTGCTACGGCTGTAAACCAAAGAGTCGGCAGTTCAAATCCGCCAGGTGCTCTTTGGAAACTCTATGGGGCCGTTCTACTCTGTCCTATAGGGTTACTATGAGTCGGAATCGACTTGACAGCACTGGGTTTGGTTTTGGTTTGAACAATACGATTTATTAACCTAGATACCTATTTTAATTTTACCAGTTTTCATCCTAATATTCTTTTCCTGTTCCAGAATCCAATCCAGAATCCCACATTGACTTTAGTTATTGCTCCTCCCTAATTTCCTCCAATCTGGGAAATTCCTCAGTCTTTGTCTTTCATGACCTCAACGCTTTTGATGAGGATTTATCAGTTATTTTGTGAAATGTCACTCGATTTAAGTTTGTTGATGGTTTCTTATGATTAAATTAAGGTTTTACTTTTTTTTTTTGGCAAGAATACCACAGCAGTGATGTGCCTTATATCAGTGCAGCCCATCAAGGGTATATGCTGTTGATATGTCTTATTACTGGTGACTTTAACCTTGATCACTTGGGCCCAGGTGGTATCTGTGAGGTTTCCCCAGTGTAAACTTGCTATTTTTCTCTTTGTAACTGATACATATCTTGGAGGAGATACATTGAGACTATGCTAATATCCTGTTTTTCCTCAAACTTTCACTCATGGATTTTAGTATCTATCAGTGGATCCTGACTACAACAATTATTACTCTGGTGTTTGCCTAATAGTGGTTTTGTATCTCTCTCATTCTTTTCCACATTTATTAATCAATATTCTCCTGAAAGAACTGTTCCTTCTCCCATATTTATTTATTTATTCAGTTATTTGTTTATACTGATATGTATATTTGAATCATGGATATTTATTTATTGTGCTTTAGGTGGAAGTTTACAGCTCAAGTTAATTTCTCATAGAAAAATTTATACACATATCGTTTTGTGGCCCTACTTGCAATCCTTACAATGTGACAGCACACTCACCCTTTCCACCCTAGGTTTCCTGTGTCCATCCAACCAGCTCCTGTCCCTTTCTGCCTTCTCATCCTGCCTCCAGACAGAAGCCTCCCATTTAGTCTCCTGTATCTGCTTGAACTAAGAAGCACACTCTTCATGAGTATGATTCTATGCTTTATAATCCAGTCTAATCTTTGTCTGAAGAATTGGTTTCAGGACTGACTTTAGTTCTGGGTTAACAGAGAGCCTGCGGGCCGTGTCTTCAAGGATTTCTCCAGCCTCAGTCAGACCATTAAGCCTGGCCTTTTTACGTGAATTTTGAGTCCTGCTCCATCAGGAGCTCTCTGTTGTGTTCCCTGCCAGGCACCATCTAGTTCTTCTGGTCTCAGGCTGATGGAGTCTCTGGTTTATGTGGCCCTCTTGTCTCTTGGGATAATATTTTCCTTGTGTCTTTGGTGTTCTTCATTCTTCTTTACTTCAGGCTGGCTGGGGCCAATTGATGCTTCTTAGATGGCCGCTCACAAGCTTTTAAGACCCTAGATGCCACTTACCAAAGTGGGATGCAGAACATTTTCTTGAACTTTGTTATGCCAATTGACCTAGATATCCCCCGAAACCATGGTGCCCAGACCCCTGCCTCTGCAACTCTGTCCCTTGAAAAGTTTGTATGTGTTCAGGAAACTTCTTAGCTTTTGGTTTACTCCAGTTGTGCTGAATTCCCCAGTATTTTGTGTTGTCCTTTTCTTCACCTAAGATAATTCTTGTCTACTATCTAGTTAGTGAATACTCCTCTCTCTCCCTCCCAACCTCTTAGCCATTAAAGAATGTTTTCTTTTGTGTTTAAACCTTTTCTTGAGGTCTTAAAATAGTGGTCTCATACAGTATTTGTCCTTTTGCGACTGACTAATTTCACTCAGTGTAATGCCTTCCAGATTCATCCATGTTGTGAGGTGTTTCATGGATTCATCATTGTACTTTATTGTTGCATAGTATTGCATCAGAATAGGAATTCCAGAACACTTAATTGTGTTCATGGGGAACCTTTACATAGATCAAGAGGCAGTTCTTCGGACAGAACAAGGGGATACTGATTGGTTTAAAGTCAGGAAAGGTGTGCGTCAGGGTTGTTTTCTTTCACCATATCTATTCAATCTGTATGCTGAGCGAATAATACAAGAAGCTGGACTATATGAAGGAGAACGGGGCATCAGGATTGGAGGAAGACTCATTAAAAACCTGCATTATGCAGATGATACAACCTTGCTTGCTGAAAGTGAAAAGGACTTGAAGCACTTACCAAGGAAGGTCAAAGACCACAGCCTTCAGTATGGATTACACCTCAACATAAAGAAAACAAAAATCCTCACAACTGGACCAATGAGCAACATCATGATAAACGGAGAAAAGATTGAAGTTGTTAAGGATTTCATTTTGCTTGGATCCACAATCAACAGCCATGGAAGCAGCAGTCAAGAAGTCAAAAGACTCATTGCTGCAAAGGACCTCTTTAAAGTGTCAAAGAGCAAAGATGTCACCTTGAATACTAAGGTGCGCCTGACCCAAGCCATGGTATTTTCAATCACACCATATGCATGTGAAAGTTGGACAATGAATAAGGAAGACTGAAGAAGAGTTGACGCCTTTGAATTGTGGTGTTGGCGAAGAATATTGAATATACCATGGGCTGCCAAAAGAACGAACAAATCTGTCTTGGAAAAAGTACAACCAAAATGCTCCTTAGAAGCAAGGATGGTGACACTGCGTCTTCCATACTTTGGACATGTTGTCAGGAGGGATCAGTCCCTGGAGAAGGACATCATGCTTGGTAGAGTACAAGATCAGTGGAAAAGAGGAAGACCCTCAAAGAGGTGGATTGACACAGTTGCTGCAACAATGAGCTCAAGCATAACAACGATTTTAAGGATGGCTCAGGACCCGGCAGCGTTTCGTTCTGTTGTGCATGGGGTTGCTATGAGTTGGAACCGACTCAACGGCACCTAACAACAACAACGGTATTCCATCGTGTGTATGTACCATAATTCGTTTATCCATTCATCTGTTGATGGGCACCTAGGTTATTTTCATTTTTTTGCTGTTGTGAACGGTGCTGCAATGAACATGGGTGTGCATATATCTATTCATGTGACAGCACTTATTTCTCTAAGACATATTCCAAGGAGTGGGATTACTGGATCATATTGTATTTCTATTTCTAGCTTTTTAAGGCAGCGCCAAATCGATTTCCCCAGTGATTGTACCATTTTATATTCCCGACAGAAGTATATATGTGTTCCATCCTCTCCACAACCTCTCCAACATCTATTATTTTGTGTTTTTTGGATTAGTGCCAGCCTTGTTGGGGTGAGATGGTATCTCATTGTAGTTTTGATTTATATTTCTCTAATTGCTAACGATCGTGATCGTTTCCTCATGTATCTGTTAGTTGCCTGAAAGTCTTCTTTGGTGAAGTGTCTGTTCATATCCTTTGCCCATTTTTTAATTGGGTTGTCTTTTTGTTGTTGAGGTTTTGCAGTAGATTTTAGAGATTAGACCCTGATCAGATATGTGGTGGCATGAATCCCACTTGGTCATTGTCATGGATTGAATTGTGTTCCCCCAAAATATGTGTATTAACTTGGTTAGGCCATGATTCCCAGTATTCTGTGTTGTCCTCCATCTTGTGATTGTAATTTTATGTTAAGAGGATTAGGGTGGAATTGTAACACCACCCTTACTTAGGTCACCTCCCTGATGCAATGTAAAGGGAGTTTCCCTGGGGTGTGGTCTGCACCACCTTTTATCCTTAAGAGGTAAAAGGAAAAGGAAGCAAGCAGATAGTTGGGGACCTCATACCACCAAGAAAGCAGTGCCAGGAGCAGAGGGCATCCTTTGGACCCAGGGTCCCTGCACCTGAGAAGCTCCTCAGCCAGGGTAAGGTTGAGGACAAGGACCTTCCTCCAGAGCCAACAGAGAGAAAGACTTCCCCTGGAGTTGACACCTTGAATTTGGACTTTGAGCCTACTTTACTGAGAGAAAATAAACTCTCTATTAAAGCCATCCACTTGTGGTATTTCTGTTATAGCAGCACTAGATGACTAAGATCAAAAACTAAACCCACTGCCATTGAGTCGATACCAACTCATAGAGACCCTAAAGGACAGAGTAGAACTGCCCCATAGGGTTTCCAAGGAGCACCTGGCAGATTTGAACTGCTGACCTCTTGGTCAGCAGCTGTAGGACTTAACCACGACGATACTGGGGTTTCCAATGACTAAGACAGTCATGGTGAACTATTTTTTTGATATGTTGTTGAATTTTGAGGACTTTTGCATCTATGTCCGTGAAGGATATTGGCCTGTAATTTTTTTTTCTGTGTGTGGTGTCTTTACCTGGTTTTGGTATCAAGGTTATGCTGGCTTCACAGAATGAGATCGAAAGTATTCCTTCCTTTTCTATGCTCTGAAATACCTTTAGTAGTACTGGTGTTAACTCTTCTCTGAAAGTTTGGTAGAGTTCTCCAGTGAAGCCAACAGGGCTAGGGCTTTTTTTTTTTGTTGGGACTTTTTAAATTCCCTCTTCGGTCTCTTTTGTTATCGGTTTATTTAGTTTTTCTACCTCTGTTTGTGTTAGTTTTCGTAGGTAGTGTCTACAAATTTTTCCATTTCCTGTAGGTTTTCAAATTTGTTGGAGTACAATTTTTCATAGTTATGATTCTTGTAATTTCAGTTGTGTTGTTGTGATATTGCCCATCTCATTTCTTATTTGGGTTTATTTGCTTCCTCTCCTGTTTTTCTTTTGTCAGTTTGGCCAGTGGTTTTGTTGATCTTTTCAAAGAGCCAGCTTTTGGTCTTGTTAACTCTATTGTTTTTCTATTTCATTTATTTCTGCTCTAATTTTTATTATTTGCTCTCTTTTGGTGTCTGAGGGCTTTTTTTTGCTGCTCTTTTTCTATTTGTTTGAGTTGTAGAGTTAATGTTTTGATTTTGACTCTCTTCTTTTCAGATGTGTGCATGTATTGCTATAAATTGACCTCTGAGTTCTGTTTATGTTGTGTCCCAAAGTTCTGGTAGGATGTGTTTTCATTCTCATTTGATTCTATGAATTTCTGTATTCTGTCCTTGATTTCTTCTATAACCCAGTAGTTTTTGTGCAAGGTGTTGTTCAGTTTCCATGTATTTGACTTTTTTCCTTGCTTTTTCTGTTATTGATTTCTACTTTTATGGCTTTATGGTCAGAAAAGATGCTTTGTAATATTATGATATTTTGGATCCTGTTAAGGCTTGCTTTGTGGGCTGATAAGTGGTCTATTCTGGAGAAGGTTCCATGTGTGTTGGAAAAGAAAGTATACTTGGCTACCGTTGGGTGGAGTGTTCTGTATATGTCTATGAGATCAAGTTGGCTGATTGAGGCATTTAGATCTTCTGTGTGTTTGTTGAGCTTCTTTCTGGAAGCCCTATCCTTCACGGAAAGTGGTGTGTTGAAGTCTCCTACTATTAGTGTGGAGCTGTCTATTTCTCTTTTCAATGTTGCTAGAGTTTATGTATTTTGGAGCCCTGTTGTTGGGTGTGTAAATATTTATTATGGTTATGTCCTCCTGGTGTACTGACTGTTTAATCATTATGTAGTGTCCTTACTTATCCTTTGTGCTAGATTTTTCTTTTAAGTCTATTTTGTCAGAGGTTAATATTGCCACTCCTGCTCTTTTTTGATTGTTGTTTGCTTGATATATATTTTTCCATCCTTTGAGTTTTAGTTTGTTTGTGTCTTTGAGTCTAACATGTGTCTCCTGTAGGCAGCATACAGACAGATCATGTTTTTTTTATCCATTCTGCCACTCTCTGTCTATTGGTGCATTTAGTCCATTTACATTCAGTGTAATTTTGATAGGTATGGGTTTAATGAAAACCCTGAGTTTAGTGCTGTCATTTTGATTTTTTTTTTTTGTATTGTTCATAGTGTCTTTGTTCCACTTAATTTTCTGTGCTGAGTCATTTTTCTTTATGTATTTTCTTTTCATTGTTGTTGAATTCATATTTGCTGCATTTCTATATTTTCCTTCTTTTTTATTTTGATGTGTAGGATTGTTAGTGTCCTTTGTGGTTATCTTAAAATTTACTTCTATTTTTCTAAGTTTAAACCAATCTTTTTTTCTTGATATCACCTTGACTTCCTCTCCTTACGAAAGTTCTACGACTACGTTATTTAGTTCCTCTTTTTTGTTTTAATGTTGTCACCTTTTACATATCGACATCTCTGTTTCCCTATTTTCAGTGTTTTACCTTTGACTTATATTTGTGACTTCCCTATCTGAGTTGATATTTGGTTGCTGTGTCCTGGGTTCTAGTCTTGGGTTGTTATCTGATATTATTGATTCTCTAATTTTTTTTCTAACCAGAGGACTCCCTTTAATATTTCTTGTAATTTTTGCAAATGCCCCAATTTCACCATCACATTTGAGAGATAATTTTGCTGGATATATAATTGTTGGACAATTTTTTTCCTTCAAAGTTTTATATATGTCATTGCATTGCCTTCTTGCCTCCATGGTTTCTGCTGAGTAGTCAGATCTTAGTCTTATTGACTCTCCTTTGTAGATGACTCTTCATTTATCCCTAGCTGCTCTTAAAATTCTCTCCATCTTTGGTTTTGGCAAGTTTGATGATAATATGTCTTGGTGATTTTCTTTTGGGATCTACCCTATGTGGGGTTCAATGGACTTCTTGTATAGATATCTTTTCATTTTTCCTGATATTAGGAAAGTTTTCTGCCAGCAAATCTTCAAGAATTCTCCTTGTGTTTTCTGTAATCCTGCCTGTTCTGGTACTCCCATCACCCATAGGTTATCCCTCTTCATAGAGTCCCACAGAATTCTTAGGGTTTCTTCCTTTTTTAAAATTCTTTTATTTGATTTTTCCTCAAATAAATTGGTGTCAAGTGCTTTATCTTCAGTCTAACTAATTCTGACTACTATTGCCTGAATTCTGCTCCTACGACTTTCTATTGAGTTGTCTAATTCTGAAATTTTATTGTTAATCTTTGGATTTCTATTTGCTGTCTCTCTATGGATTCTAGCAGCCTATCAAGTTTGTCATTTTACTCTTATATAACCTTCTTAATTTCCTCTATCGCTTTGTGTGTATGTTCCTTGGCTTGGTCTGCAGTTTGCCTGATCTCCTTCTGATCTCTTGAAGGGCTGTGTATATTAATCTTTTGAATTCTGTCTCTGGTTATTACAAGAGTTTCTCTTCCTCAGGGAGGTTTCCTGGCTATTTGTTTTGGTTGCCTGCTGAAGCCATCATGGTCTGATTCTTTATGTGATTTGATATTGGCTGTTGTCTCCGAGCCAACATTAAGTTATTATATTTATTTATTATATGTTTGCTTACTGTTTCTTGGCTTCTTGTTTTGTTCTGTTTTAATATGCCCAAATAGGATGGTCGTGTGAGCTACTTTGAGTTTTGGCATCTTTGAAACTGTCACGTTCTGTCACCAGGTAGTTAGAGCTACTACTAGGCATGCAAGCCCAGGAGTCCATTTACTTTTCTTGTGTGGATTCAGCTCAGGTGTCCAGATCTTCATTCACCAAGTGTTTGACGCAGGCTTACACCTATAGTCCTTGATAGGCGGGGCTATGTAGGGATGATTGGATTAGGCACGGGTATCCGGCTGTAGTAGGGGGTTATGTGCTTAGCAATGTAGGGTGCTGTTGGCTGTTCCTGAGGGCCTGGGTGGAAGTGTGTCCCTGTTCCCTAGAGCACGTAGGTGGGTGGCTTTTGCAGTCTGATTTTGAGCAACCTATGCTGTTGGCTGTAAAGACTGGGAGGCACCATGTATTCTCAGACACCTGTTGTGGGTGGCTAGGTAAAGTGAGTGGAGCCATCAGTCCTCAGGCCCCTGATATGTGTAGGTGAGGGCCCTGCTTAATGGGCAGGGTGGTGTCAAATGTCACATATCTGTTACTCTGCCTTAGCCATTGCAGTTGAAAATAGGCTTCAGGTGTATACCCTGTTGTACTATGCTAATGAGGGCCTATGCTGTTGAAATGGCCCCACACGGGTCGGTGTGAAAGACATTCAAAGTTTGTGGACCCCTTATGCCTGTGCCTAGGCAAAAGGGCTGTGCCTGCCTCCAGGTCCTGGCTTAGGGGAGCTGCCAGATTATTTTTTCCTGTTTGTTAATTTGTTCCCTCTCCAAAGGTAAGAGAATGGCTCAGGGCATGTGAAGGGTCCCACTTCCTACCTAGGGGGCGAAGCTATTGCTGAAGCAGAAGGGGACCTGAGCAGAGGGGGCAGGGGCTGGGTGAAGGGAAAAGAGGTACTTCCCAGAGAGAAAAAAGTTATTTGATCCACGTGTTAGGTTACATGCTGGTACTTATCTTTCACAGATCCAGTGCTGCTTCCTCCTAGCTCTGGAGGCTTGAGCAGACTCTCTGACACTTGGTTTCTCCCACTGTGGAAAATGCACCCTTAGCACTACTGCTTGTCTCAGCCTGTGTGTGCCAGCTGATCCAGACTGCGGGGTGCCAGCCAGGTCAGGTCTGGCAAATCCTTGCTGCTTCTGTCTCTCCCTCCCCCTGCTGCTCAGTCCAACTCCTCAACTTTGTGTATGACGTTCAGGGTTCCTAGATTGTCATATATAATTGATTCACTTGTTTTTTTGGGGGGGGGTCTTTGTTGTAAGAGGGACCACGGGAATAGTCTGACTACTCTGCCATCTTAGCCCTGCCTCCCACGGATATTTATTTTATTCTATGGGTGTCATGGATTGAATTATGTCCCCCCAAAAACGTGTATATCAATTGGGCTTGGCCATGATTCCTGGTACTGTGTGATTTTCCTATATGTTGTAAATCCTGCCTTTATGATGTTAATGAGGGAGGATGGGCAGCAGCTGTGTTAGTGAGGCAGGACTAAACCTACAGGATTGGGTTGTGCCTTGAGGCAATCTCTTGAGATATAAAAGATAGAAGTGAACAGAGAGACAGAGGGACCTCATATCACCAAGAAAGCAGTGCCAGGAACAGAGCACATCCTTTGGACACAGGGTCCCTCGGTCTGAGAAACTCCTCAACCAGGGGGAGATTGAGGACAAGTACTTTCCTCCAGAGCCGACAGAGAGAGAAAGCCTATCCCTGGAGCTGACGCCCTGAATTTGGACTTGTAATCTACTGGACTGTGAGAAAATAAATTTCTTTGTTAAAGCCATCTACTTGTGGTACTTCTGTTATGGCAGCACTAGATGACTAAGACAATGGGTTATAGCCTCATGCTATTATTACTTATTTTATTGATCAAACTGTTCCAACTTTAGCCATTAAGAACTCCTTCAGGTTGGTGCCTGTGGTTTTTTTTTTTTCTACATGCCTCTATCACTGTGGGTTTTTTTTAAAAAAAGATGTTTAGCACCTCCTTTTTTAATAACATCCAAAGACATTCCAGACTCATTTCCACTGCCCCAACCCTAGAATCAACCATTTCTCTGAGGAACCCTGTGAACTCTTTGATATAAACTGTTGTGCTCTTTCTACCAGCTCATGCTGCATCTTAAACAATTTTTACTTGAACCCTTTACATATTTCTCAGGTATATACTGTAAATGTGGAGTCCTGGTGGTGTAGTGGTTAAGAGCTCAGCTGCTAACCATAAAGGCTTGCAGTTCAAATCCACCAGTTGCTCCTTGGAAACCCTATGGGGCAGTTCTACTTTGTCCCATAGGATCGCTATGACTTGGAACTGACTCGACGGCACCTAACAGCAATGACACTGTATTGTAAATGAAGGTGGAGCTTACACTTGTTGAGTGTGTTCTAGTCATCAAACATTGCCTTGCAGCTACTGCCATTGCTGCTCTGTTCACTTTATTTGTACTGCTGGGATGCAGTAGACACAGGCATGAGATGGCAAGAAAATGAAAAGATATAAAAGTGGATTTCAGTATAGTTGAGGGTAGATGTATAGACAGTGATGATGTGGATAGAGATGAGGATACGGATAGCGAGATTGGGAGAATCCCTGGATGGGATTCAAATACACAGATCCAGAATTATTCTGCTTCACCACTTTGGAAATCAAAAAACACAAAAGTTTCAAAGGTAAATCAGAATTTTTGGAGTTTAATTTTTTGTGTTTTTAATTTTTTTCTGGCACTTGATCTACTCTGCCTGGAGTAAAGGTGATCCTGTGACTCCCGCTCTTCTCCCTCACTCTCCCCCTCTCATATTGCTTCCACCAGCTACCTGGTTGATTTATGGGACAAGGGCAGACTGGCTTCTCACTGATTCTCACACACCCATTGAGTCTGTGTTATTATACTCCCTGTGTTAGGAATTGGAATCAATTTGATGGCAATGGGTTTGTTTTGTTTTTTTGTGTTAGGAATAGACTAAATTAAACACAGAGATGTTAAATGAAAACAGCTAAGTTTACAGTGGAAATTAAACAAAGACTAAAAAAATCTTTAAAATTCTAGATTTATAGTCTTTTATATAAAATATTATAATTAAAAAAACTTAGAAATAATCTGGTCAGTTCTACTACTATTTACAGGCAAAAATTTATGAAAACTATTCCAGATGGTGAGCATGTATCATGATTTAAATACCTACAATCAGGGCCATATTCCATTCCTTAAGAACACTTAAGGGTAACCATTGCAGTTTCTTGTGGTCTATTACGAGAGCAAAATTCTTTTTCTGCTACATTAATAGTCATTCCGTAGCTTTTATTTATAATTTTTTACAAATGACACTGTGCTTTCTCTATGTACTTGTTCCTGTGTGCGTGTGTATGTGAGAAAGAGAGAGAGAGAGGCAGAGAGAAAGATGACATATTAGTTCCTTACTTTTGCAGGAAATTTGATACATTAGCACAAATCTAGACCGAGACTGAGTTATTTGGCAGGAAAAACAAGTCCACATGCCAGAGTAAACATAGAATGGTCGGTGAGATTCCAAGACGAGGGAAAGGGTGGGGAGATAGTTTACAATTTAAGGTATGAGTTGTGGTGCTTTATTAAAATCATTTTCAATTTCTCATTATCGTGTTGAATTTTTATCTTGACCTCGCCAGTGTTTGTATTAAACTATCTAGGAAATTTCTTCTGCCCCGCGCCCCCGCATTCCATGCTCATTTAGGCATTAAGCCCCATCTATTCTATCACATCTTGTACATTTTTCTCCTCCTTTCTATCTCACAGGTACTAACCTTGTTAGGTCCTCATCAAGTTTTGTCTGGAGTATTGCTGTCTCTGAATTATTTGTCCCTTAAGACTCATCCCAAGCATCTTCCCCTACTCCCTAAAAGCTAGCCATTTCCTTCTTTGTACCATGCTACATTAACTCACTCTTCAGTTCTGCCTCAAATGTATTCTAATTAGTAGGTTTATACTTTTCTCCCCTACTTGACTGAGGCTGTGAGCAGTTTGAGGACTGAGATTATGTCTCTTAGTTTTTGTATCCCTAATGGCTTGTGGAGTCAGGACTTTAATAAATGCTTGGTAAATGAATAAAAAAATGAACGAGTGAATAAGTGAAGGAGTCCACTCAGGTCATTCAGGAAAATATCAACTAGTAAACTACTCATTATCAATCCCGAGCAAACCTTTCTCCCTGGAGCCTACAGTTTATTACACGGAAGGTCATTTCCTTTAAGATGACATCTTACAAGCTATAGTTTCTCTTTCACAAATAATTTTCTCAGAATATTCAAGGTATATTTCCTTTGTGAAGGCACTTGCAATTATTTATGTGTTATATCGCCATCTAGTGAAGTAAGTTGGTAATACTGTAATTAAGATAACCAAAATCTCGTATAAGAAACAAAATCATGAGAAATGTTTTACATAAAATTAATTTTCCTTGTTTAGGTTCAAAAGCCTTAATTGTATCTACTTTGTATTTATCAGAGTTCAGTAAACATTTCCCTGCCAAAATAATCTATAGCTAAATGTCTGGATAAGTTCATGCCACTGAAAAAGGATATAGACATAGGAAAAGCATTTACAATTGCCCTGCCTTTCACTATTTTAAATCCAAAAGCCATTGGTATTTATTACCACAGAATGTTATTTAGATATTTTATAAAGTAACATTTTCCAACAATTTAAATAACATTTATTGAGTGATTTTTAATGTTCAAGGTAAATATCATTTCAGTGTGGTATGATATCCAGCTTCATAAAGCTTAAAAATAAACATAAGAAAATAATATATTGTTTAAACTCACCCCCCCTCCAAAAAAAAAATTGCCATCTGATCGATTTTGACTCATGATGACCTCATGTGTTTTAGAGAGAACTGTGCCCAGAGGGTTTTCAATGGCTGTAATCTTTCTGAAGTAGATTGCCAGGCCTTTTTTCCAAGGCACCTCTGAGTGGATTTGAACTGCTAACCTTTTGGTTAGTAGCTGAGCACTTAACTGCTTGCACCTCCCAGTGACTCCAATATATTCTGCAGGTATATGTGTGTGTGTGTGTTGGGGGAGATTATGAACATAACCTTCAGAAGAGTGGTCACCGCTGCAGAGGCATAAGGGGACTGGATCAAAGAGGAAACTCTGGTGACTTCCACAGGACTGGAAATGCTTCATTCTTTGTGAGGTCATGGGTTCATGGGTGTTTGTATTCTTGTTATGCTTCATAACTTAGATGCATATACTCTTTGATCCAGCAATCCCATTTTTGAAAACATCATCTACAGAAACAAAGCACCAATACATAAGGATATGCATAAAAAAGAAAGAAAAGAAAAATATAACAAAGAAATGAATATAGTCAGCACATAAGCTCCATGTATGTTCTACGTATGTACTCTCTTGTCTAACTGTAATCATATTCATTTTTCGTAAAGGAAGGCCAAATTTAATGACAAATATCATGAGCATTGAGCCCTGTTGGTGCAATGGTTAAGTGCTCAGCTGCTAACTGAAACGTTGGTGATTTGAACCCACCCAGCTGCTCTGAGAAATTGTAAATATTATAGTCTAGAAAACTCTAGGGGGTCACTATGAGTCAGAATTGACTCAATGGCATTCAACAACAACTTTATGGGCATTATCATGTGGCCTGCTTCAATAAATTTATGTTTTAAGATTAGTTTTTTTTTTTTAACTTTGAGCAATATTATAATTTAGATATATTGTTCAGTATAAACAGGTCATACACATATATTATGCTGATGAGCAAAGATGTCACTTTGAGGACTAAGGTATGCCTGACCCAAGCATTTCAATTGCCTCAGATGCATGTGAAAGCTGGACAATACATAAGGAAGACTGAAGAAGGATTAATGCCTTTGAATTATAATGTTGGTGAAGAATATTGAATATACAATGGACTGCCAGAAGAATGAACAAGTCTGTCTCGAAAGAAGCAGAGCCAGGATTCTCCTTTGAAGCAAGGATGGTGAGACTTTGTCTCACATACTTTGGACATGTTATCAGGAGAGACCAGTCTCTGAAGAAGGACATCATTCTTGGTAAAATAGAGGGTCAGGAAAAAGAGGAAGACCCTCAGTGAGGTGGATTGACACAGTGGCTACAACATGAGCTCAAGCATAACAACAACTGCAAGGATGGTGCAGGACCAGTGTTTTGTTCTGTTGTACATAAGGTTGCTATGAATTGGAACTGATTTGATGACACCTAACGACAACAATATATTATGCTGAAAAGAGGATATTGACTATGGCAAAGTGGAGAAAGCCCAGTGGTGTAAAAAAGAAGTAACATGAATTATAATGCTTTCATATCAGGACTTAGGAAAGCTAAAGTTTAAAATCATCTTGGCTGTATCTTATAAAAACACAACGTTCTGTAGTATTTTCTTTAGCCTATAACTTTAGTATGAATCAGCAGTTGTTCCTCAAACAATATATATATATGTATAATACATACACTAGCAACAATTGAGACATTAAATAAAAAGTACAACTTACAACAGCATGAAAAACACAAACCGTGCTTGCTTTGGCAGCACATATGCTAAAATTGGAAAGATACAGAGAAGATTAGCATGGTCTTGTGCAAAGATGACACACAAATTTGTGAAGCGTTCCATAGTTTTTAGCAGGGAACCCAAGGTTGAGAGGGGGAGAGCGTTGACATGTTGTGGGGTTGGCAACCAATGTCACAAAACAATATGTGTATTAATAGTTTAATGAGAAACTAATTTGCTCTGTAAACCTTCATCTAAAGTAAAAGAAAAAAAACCTATTTATAAAAAACACAAACCTATATAAATGGAGAGATAAACCACGTTATGGAAGTTTCAAGATTGTTAGTCTCTTCAAATTAATCTATAGACTGAACACAATCCAAATAAAAATCCTTGAAGGACTTTTAGTAGAATTCAACAAATTGATTCTAAAATTAATGTGAAAATACAAAGGACCAAGAATAACCAAACCAATTTCAAAACAGGAGAAAATATTTGGAAGATTATAATATTTGATTTTAAGATTAACTACAGAGATAATCAAGAGACTGTGGTATTGGCATATTAATTGATGGACAAAGCAATGGAACAAAATAAAATCTAGAAAGAGATCCACACATATACAGCCAAGAATTATATATCCAGCAAAATTGTCTCTCAAAAATGATGACAAATTAGGTCACTTCCAGATAAACAAAAATTGAGGGAATTTGTAAAAATAGACCAAAATTACAGGAAATATTAAAGGGAGTCATCCAGTTAGGGAACCAGTAACATCAGACAACAATTCAACACTAGGACATAAAAAGGACAGATCAACCCAGATAGAGAATTCACAAAAACAAAACGAAGCAAAAGACTGAAGATAGGAAACCAGAGACATCAATGTGGAAATGATAACAATGTCACAACAAAAGAGAGGGAATAAATGGTGTAGTCATAGAACTTCCACATGGAGAGGAAGCCAAGGTGATATCAAGAAATAAAAGACTAGTTTAAACATAGAAAAATAAAGTTAAATTTCAAGGTAAACTCAAAGGAAGCTTACAAACCTATCCATCAAAATAAAAAAGAAGAAAAACATAAAGACTCAGCAAACACAAAATCAGCAATAAGGAAAGAGATGAAAATACATAAACAAAAAGAACTCGGCACAGAAAATTAAGAGGATCAAAGAAACCATCAACGCCACAAAAAAAGCCTTAACAAAATCCAAAACATCAAAATAATGAAAAGCACCTTCTCTGATCGTAATGCCATAAAAGTAGAAATCAATAAAGACACAGCAAGGAAAAAAATCATATACATGGAAATTGAACAACACCTTGCTTAAAAAACTACTGAGTAAAAGGAGAAATCAAGGATGGAATAAAAAATTCATAGAATCATTTGAGAAAGAAAACACATCTTACCGTCTTACTTGGAACACAGCAAAAGAAGTGTTTAGAGGTCAATTTATAGCAATAAATGCACACATCAAAAAAAGAAGGACCAAAATCAAAACATTAACCCTGCAACTCAAACAAATAGAAAGAGAGCAGCAAAAGTAGCCCTCAGATACCAGAAGAAAGGAAATAATACAGATTAGAGCAGAAATAAATGAAATAGAGAAGAGAAAAGCAATTGAAAGAATCAACAAGACCAAAAGTTGGTTCTTTGAAAAGATCAACAAAATCAACAAACTACTGGTCAAGGTGACAAAGGAAAATCAGGAAACGAAGCAAATAACCTGAGTAAGAAATGAGATGGGACGATATCACAAGAGACCTAACTTAAATAAAAAGGATCATGGCAGAATACTATGAAAAACTGTACTCCAACAGATTTGAAAACCTAGAGGAAATGGAAAAATTTCTAGAAACACACTACCTACCTAAACTAAGACAAACTGAGGCAGAAAAACTAAACAAACCCATAACAAAAGAGGAGATTGAAGAGGTAATAAATAAGCACCCAACAAAAAAAAAGCACTGGCCCAGATGGCTTCACTGGAGAATTCTACCAAACTTTCAGAGAAGAGCTAACACCAATACTACTAAAGCTATTTCAGAGCACAGAAAAGGAAGGAATAATCCTGAACTCATTCTATGAAGCCAGCATAATCCTGATACCAAAGCCAGGCAAAGACACCACAAAAATGATAACTATCCCTCATGAACTTAGGTGCAAAAATCCTCAACAAAATTCTAGCCAATAGAATTCAACTGCATATCAAAAAAATAATACATCACGACCGTGTGGGATTCATACCAGGTATGCATGGATGGTACAACATTAGAAAATTGATCAACATAATTCACCACATAAGTAAAACAAAAGAACCACATGGTCCTACCAATCGACACAAAAATGGCATTTGACAAAGTCCAACACCCATTCCTGATAAAAACTCTCAGCAAAATAAGAATAGAAGGGAAATTCATCGACATAATAAAGAGCATTTATACAATACCAAAGAGCCCTGGTTGCATAGTGGTTAAGAGCTCGGCTGCTAATGAAAAGGTTGGTGGTTCGAATCCAACAGCCACTCCTTGGAAACCCTATGGGGCAGTTCTACTCTGTCCTATAGGTTCACTATCAGTTGGAATTGACTTGACAGCAACGGGTTTCGTTTGTGTGTGTGTGTGTGTGTTTTAAGTGAAAGTTTACAATTTAACTCAGTCTCTCACACAAAAACTTATACACACCTTGCTATGTAACCCTAGATGCTCTACTCCTAGTGTGACAGCACACTTCTTCTCTCCACCCTGTATTCCCTGTGTCCAGTCAACCAGCTCCTGTTTCCCTCTGCTTTCTCATCTCACCTCCAGGCAGGAGCTGCCCACACAGTCTCAGGTGTCTACTTGAGCCAAGAAACTCACTTCTCACTACTATCATTTTCTGTCTTATACTCCAGTCCAATCTGTCTGAAGAGTTGACTTCGGGAATGGTTTCAGTCTTGGGTTAACAGAGGGACCAGGGGCCATGACCTCTGGGGTCCCTCCAGTCTCAGTCTGACCATTAAGTCTGGTCCTTTTATGAGAATTTGAGGTCTGCATCCCACGGTACTCCTGCTCTATCAGGGATTCTCTCTTGTTTTGTTCCCTGTCAGGGCAGCCATCGGTTGTAGCCGGGCACCATTTAGTTCTTCCCGTCTCAGGCTGATGAAGTCTCTGGTTTACGTGGCCCTTTCTGTCTCTCAGGCTTATATTTATCTTCTGTCTTTGGTGTTCTTAATTCTCCTCTGCTTCAACGATTGAGAACAATTGATGCATCTCAGATGGCCACTTGCTAGCGTTTAAGACCCCAGATGCCACTCGCCAAGGTGGGATGCAAAACCTTTTCTTGCCAATTGATACTGATGTCCCTTGAAACCATGGTCCCCAGACCCCCATCCTTGCTACTCTGGCCTTCAAAGATTTTGGTTATATTCAGGAAACTTCTTAGCATTTGGTTTAGTCCAGTTGTGCTGACCTCCCCTGCATTGTGTGTTGTCTTTCCCTTCACCTCAAATAGTTCTTGTCTACTATCTAATTAGTGAATACCCCTCTCCCTCCCTCCCCATCCTGGTAACCATCAAAAAATATCTTCTTCTGTGTTTAAACTTTTTCTTGAGTTCTTATAATAGTGGTCTCATGCAGTATTCGTCCTTTTGCAACTGACTAATTTCGCTCAGCATAATTCCTTCCAGATTCCTCCACGTTATGAGATGTTTTACAGATTCATCATTTTTCTTAATCATTGCATAGTATGCCATTATGCGAATATACTGTGATTTATTTATCCATTCATCTGTTGATGGGCACCTTGGTTCTTCCATCTTTTTGGTATTGTAAACAGTGCTTCAGTGAACATGGATGTGCATATATCTATTTGTGTGAGGGCTCCTATTTCTCTAGGATATATTCCAAGGAGTGGGATTGCTGGATTGCCTGGTAGTTCTATTTCCAGCTTTTTAAAGAAGTGCCAAATCGACTTCCAAAGTGGTTGTACCATTTTACTTTCCCACCAGCAGTGTATAAGTGTTTCTGCCTCTCTAAAACCTCTCCAACCTTTATTATTTTGTGATTTTGCATTAATGCTAGCCTTATTTGGGTGAGAGGGTATCTCATTGTAGTTTTGATTTGCATTTCTCTAATGGCTAATGATCGTGAGTATTTTCTCATGTATCTCTTAGCTGCCTGAATGTCTTCTTTGGTGAAGTGCCTGTTCATATCCATTCTCCATTTTTTAATGGGGTTATTTGTCTTTTTGTTGTTGAGGTTTTGCCGTATCTTGTGGATTTTAGAGATTAGACACTGATTGGATTTGTCGTAGTCAATTTTTTTCCCCCAGTCTGTAGGTTTTCTTTATACTCTTTCAGTGAAGTCTTTGGATGAGCACAAGTGTTTGATTCTTAGGAGCGTCTAGTTATCTACTATGTCTTCTTGTGTTTGTGGACTGTTATTTAATGTTTCATACACTGTTTATGCCATGCATTAGGGCTCCTAGCATTGTCCCTATTTTTCTTCATGATCTTTATTGTTTTAGACTTTACATTTAGGTCTTTGATCCATTTTGAGTTAGTTTTTGTGCATGGTGTGAGTTATGGGTCTTGTTTCATGTTTTTGCAGATGGATAACCAGTTATATCAGCACCATTTGTTAGAGAGACTGTCTTTTCCCAAATTAATGGACTTTGGGCCTTTGTCAAATATCAGCTGCTCCTAAGTAGATGAATTTACGTCTGGATCCTCAATTCTGTTCCATTGGTCTATGTGTCTGTTGTTGTACCAGTACCAGGCTCTTTTGACTACAGTTGTGGTATAACAGGCTCTAAAATTGGGTAGTATGAGGCCTCCCACTTTGTTCTTTGTTCAGTAATGCTTTACTTATCTGGGGCCTCTCCCTGTTCCATATAAAGTTGGTGATTTATTTCTCCATAGGGTATGGAGAAACTTCAGGCAAAAATACATCACGGTAGGCCCTGTACTTGCAGAGGAATAACTGGTGTTATCGTTAAGAGACTGTTAAAGCACATTCATGCCTGGGTAAAACAGTGCACATCTTGAAATCCTAGAAAACCAGGGTATCTGCAAAGATTTCAAAGGGTGTAACTTGACGCTTTTTTCCAACTAAAACAATGCAGAGGCAACAGTAGCTTGCATGCTTTTCAGTAAAAGAAAAAAACTTTCTGACTTCATGAAATGCTCTGACTAAGTCAAGCAGAATGAGAGAAACTGTCTTTTGGTTTCTCTTTCATGCAATGAATTTGGTAACTTTGGCTCTGGAAAGCACAAAATTTCCTCAGCAATACTACATCGCGGTAGACCCTGTACTTACAGAGGAATAAGTTTTTGGTGTTACTGTTAAGAGGCTGTTAAAGCACATTCACGCCCAGGTAAAACAGAGTGCATTTTGAAATCCTAGAAAACCCAATGTGAGCAAAGATTTCAGTGGGTGTAACGTGACTTTTTTTTTCTAACTGAGAGAATGCAGAGGCAACATTAGCTTGAATGATTTTCAGTAAGAGAAAAATCTTTCTGACTTCATCAAGTCCTCTGCCTAAATCAGGCAGAATGATAGAAACTGTCTTTTGGTTTCCCTTTCATTCAATGAATTCGGTTTCTTTGGCTCTTGCAAACACAAGGTTTACTCATCAAAACTACATTGCAGTTGCCCCTGTACATCCACAGGAATAACTCCATGGTGTTATCCTAAAGAGATTGTTAAAGCAGATTCATGCCCAGGTAAAACAGAGCACAGCCTGAAATCCTAGAAAACCGAGGTGTCTGCAAGGATTTCAACGGGTGTAGCTTGACACTCTTTTCCAACTAAGAGAATGCAGAGGCAACGCAGCTAGAATGTTTTTCAGTAAGAGAAAAACTTCTGACTTCATCAAATCCTGTGACTATATCAGGCAGAATGAGAAAAATTGTCTTTTGGTTTCTCTTTCATGCAATGAATTCGATAACTTGGCTCTTGCAAACACAAGGTTTCTTCAGCAAAACTACATCGCGGCTGCCCCTCTACCTGCAGAGGAGTAACTCCATGGTGTTATCATTAAGAGACTGTTAAAGCACATTCATGCCCAGATAAAACACATGCATCTAGAAATCCTGGAAAACCCAAGTGACTGCATGGATTTCAATGGGTGTAACTTGTCGTTTTTTTTTTTTTTTTTTGCAAACTAAGAGAATGCAGATGCAACATTAACTTGCATGTTTTTCAGTAAGAGAAAACATTTTCTGACTTCATCTAATTCTCTGACGAATGCAGACAGATGAGAGAAACTGTCTTTGGGTTTCCCTTTCATGCAGTGAACTCAGTAACTTTGGCTCTTGTTAACACAAGGTTTCCTTGGCAAAACTACTTTGCAGTGCCCCCTGTAACTTATAGAAGAACAACTACGTAGTGTTTGCATTAAGAGATTGTGAAAGCACACTCACGCCCAGGTAAAAGCAAAGTGCATATTGAAATCCTAGAAAACCCAACTGTCTCCCCGCAGTTCAATGGGTGTAACTTTCCATTCTTTTCCTAGTAAGAGAGTGCAGAGGCAACATCAGCTTGCATGTCTTTCATTAAGAGAAAGAACTCTCTGAATTCACCTAATCTCTGATGAAGGCACGCAGAATGAGAGAATTCTATCTTTGGGTTTCTGCTTCATGCAGTGAACACGGTAATTTTGGTTCTTGCCAACACAGGGTTTCCTCAGCAAAACTACATCATAGTAGCCCTTGTAACTTTAGAGGAACAACTATGTAGTGTTAGCGTTAAGAGATTCTAAAAGTACCTCCACACCCAGGTAGAGCAAAGTACATACTAAGATCCTAGAAAACTTAAGTGTCTGTCACAGGAAGTGGGGGTAGCTTTCCATTCTTTTCCAACTAAGAGAATGGAGAGGCAACATCAGCTTGTATGTTTCTCAGTAAGAGCAAGAACAATCTGACTTCATTCAGTCCTCTGACAAAAACAGGCTGAATGAGAGATACTGTTTTTGGGTTTCTGTTTCCTGCGGTGAACTCAGTAACGTTGGCTCTTGCAAACACAAGGTTTCCTCAGCAAAACTACATTGCAGTAGCCCCTGTCCTTGCAGAGGAACGACTACATAGTGTTAGCGTTAAGAGATTGTGAAAGCATTGATGCCCAGGGAAAATGAGCTACATGTTGAAATCCTAGCAAACCCAAGTTTCTGCCTGCAGTTCAATGGGTGTAGCTTTCCATTCTTTTCCAAGTGAGAGAGGGCAGAGGCAACATTGGCTTGCATGTTTCTCAGTAGGAGAAAGAACTCTCTGACTTCTCCCAGTCTTCTGATGAAAGTAGGCAAAATGAGAGAAACTGTCTTTTGGTTTCTCTTTCCTGTGGTGAAGTTGGTAGATATGGCTCTTGCAAACACAAGGTTTCCTCAGCAAAACTACATCACAGTAGCCCCGTTCTTCCAGAGGAACAACTATGTAGTGTTAGCGTTAAGAGATTGTGAAAGGACACTGACACCTGGGGAAAACAAAGTGTATACTGAAATCGTATCAAACCCATGAGTCTGCCCACAATTCAAAGCATGTAACTTTCAATTCTTTTCCACGTAAGAGAGTGTAGAGGCAACATCAGCTTGAATGTTTCTCAATAAGAGAAAGAACTCTGTGACATCACCCAGTCCACTGACAAAACCGTGCAATAGGTGTAAACTGTCTTTGAGATTCCCTTTCATGTAGTGAACTCAACAACTTTGGCTCTTGCGAACACAAGTCTTCCTCAGCAAAACTGCAATGTGGTAGCCCATATAACTTGCAGAAGAACAATCATGTACTTTTAGCATTAAGAGATTGTGAAAGTACACTCACACCGGGTAAAACAAAGCGCATACTGAAATCCTAAAAAACCCAAGTGTCTGCCCACAGTAAGTGGGTGTAGCTTCCCATTCTTTTCCAACTAAGAGAATGGAGAGGTAACATCCACTTGCATGTTTCTCAGTAAGAGCAAGAACAATCTGACTTCATCCAGGCCTCGGACAAAAGCAGGCAGAAGGAGAGAAATTGTCTTTTGCTTTCTCTTTCCTGCAATGAACTCAATAACTTTGACTCTTGCAAACGCAAGGTTTCCTCAGCAAAACTACATTGTGGTAGCCCTTATCCTGGTAGAGGAACATCTACGTAGTGTTGGTGTGAAGAAATTGTGAAAGCACATTTACGCCCAAGGGAAACAGTGCATACTGAAATTCTAGCAAACCCAAGTGTCTGCCCGCAGTCGATGGGTGTAGCTTTCCATTCTTTTCCAAGTAAGAGATTGCAGAGGCAACATCAGCTTGCATGTTTTTCAGTAATAAAAATAACTCTCTGACTTCATCCAGTCCTCTGACGAAAGCATACAAAAGGAGAGAAACTGTCTTTCTGTTCTCTTTCATGCAGTGAAATTGGAAAATTTGGCTCTTGTGAACACAAGGTTTCCTCAGCAAAACTCGTCGTAGCAGCCCCTGTCCTGACAGAGGAACGACTACGTAGTGTTAGCATTAAGCAATTGTGAAAGCACATTGAAGCCTAGCGAAAACAAAGTGCATGTTGAAATCCTAGCAAACCCAAGTGTCTACATGCAGTTCAATGGGTATAACTTTCCATTCTTTTCCATGTAAGAGAGAGCAGAGGCAACATCAGCTTGCATGTTTCTCAGTAATGTAAAAAACTCTTTGACTTCATCCAGTGCTTTGATGAAAGCAAGGAAAATGAGAGAAACTGTCTTTTGGTTTCTCTTTCCTGCAATGAACTCGGTAACACTGGCTCTTGCAAACACAAAGTTTTCTCAACAAACCTACATTGCAGTAGCCCCTATACTTGCAGAGAAACAACTACGTAGTGTTAGTGTTAAGAGATGTGAAAGCACGTTCATACCAAGGGAAAACAAAGTGCATATTGAAATCCTAGCAAACCCAAGTGTCTGCCCACAGTTCAATGGGTGTAACTTTCCATTCTTTTCCAAGTAAGAAAGCGCAGAGGCAACATCAGCTTGCATATTTCTCTGTAAGAGAAAGAACTCTCTGACCTCATACAGTCCTCTGACAAAAGCAGGCAATGAGAGAAACTGTATTTTGGTTTCTCTTTCGTGCAGTGAACTCGATAACTTTGGCTCTTGCAAATGCAAAGTTTCCTCAGCAAAACTGCATGGTGGTAGCCCCTGTAACTTGCAGAAGAACAATTCTTTAGTTTTAGTGTTAAGAGATTCTGAAATCAACTTCATTCCAAGGTAAAACAAAGTGCACAATGAAATCCTAGAAAACTTAAGTGTCTGCCTGCAGGAAGCAGGGGTAGCTTTCCATGCTTTTCCAACTAAGAATGGAGAGGCAACATCAGCTTGCATGTTTCTCAGTAAGAGAAAGAACTCTTTGACTTTATCCAGTCCTCTGACAAATGTATGCAAAAGGAGGAAACTGTCTCTGGGTTTCCCTTTCATGCAGTGAACTCAGTAATATTGGCTCTTGCAAACGCAAGGTTTTCTCATGAAAACTACATCGCAGTAGCCCCTGTCCTTGCAGAGTTAGCATTAAGAGATCATGACAGTACATTCAGACCCAGAGAAAACAAGCTCCATGTTGAAATCCTAGCAACCCCAAGTGTCTGCCTGCAGTTCAATGGGTGTAACTTTACATTCTTTTCAAAATAAGAGGTTGCAGAGGCAACATCAGCTTGAATGTTTCTCAGTAAAAGAAAGAACTCTCCAACTTCATCCAGTTCTATGATGAGAGGATGCAAAAGGAGGAAAATTTCTTTGGGTTCCCTTTCATGCAACAAACTCGGTAACTTTGGCTTTTGGTAAGACAAGGCTTTCTCGGCAAAACCTCAGAGTGGTAGCCCATATAACTTGCAGAAGAATAACTAAGTACGTTACCATTAAGAGATTGGGAAAGCATATTCACACTGGGGTAAAACAAAGTGCATATTCAACTCCTAAAAAACCCAAGTGTCTGCCCACAGTTCATGAGTGTAGATCTCCAGTCTTTTCCAAGTACGAGACTGGAGAGGTATCAGCTTGCGTGTTTCTCAGGAAGAGATGGATCTCTTTGACTTCATCCAGTCCTCTGAGGAAAGCAGGTAGAAAAAGAGAAACTCTCTTTTGGTGTTTCTTTCCTGCCATGAAGTCGGTAACTTTGGCTCTTGCAAAAGAAACGTTTCCTCAGCAAAACTACATTATGGTAGCCCCTGTCTTGCAGAGGAACAACTGTGTAGTGTTAGCCTTAACAGATTGTGAAAGCACATTGATGACCAGGAAAAAGAAAGTGCATATCGAAATCCTAGCAAACCCAAGCATCTGCGTGCAGTTCAATGCGTGTAGCTTTCCATTGTTCTCCAAGTAAGAGAGCGCAGAGGCATCATCAGCTTGCATGTTTCTCAGTATGGGAAAGAACTCTGTGACATCATCCAGTCCTCTGACGAAAGCAGGCAGAAGGAGAGAAACTGTCTTTTGGATTCTCTTTCCTGCAGTGAACTCAATAACGTTGGCTCTTGCAAACACAAGGCTTCTTCAGCAAAACTACATTGCAGTAGCCCCTGTCCTCGCAGAGGAACAACTACATACTGTTAGTGTTAAGAGATTGCGAAAGCACATTGATGCTCAGTGAAAACAAGCTGCATGTTGAAATCCCAGCAAACCCAAATGTCTGCCCATAGTTCAATGGGTGTAGCTTTCCATTCTTTTCCAAGTAAAAGAGCACAGAGGCAACATCAGCTTGCATGTTTCTCAGTATGAGAAAGAACTCTGACTACATACAGTCCTCTGAAGAAAGCATGCAAAAGGAGGAAACTATCTTTGGGTTTCCCTTTCTTGCAGTGAACTTGGTTACTTTGGCTCTTGGGAACACAAGCCTTCCCCAGCAAAGAGACATTGCGTTGGCCCCTATAGCCTGCAGAGGAGCAACTATGTATGCTAGCGTTAACAGACTGCGAAAGCACATTCACACCAGGGTAAGACAAAGTGCTTATCTAAATCCTAAAAAATCCAAGTGTTTGCCTGCAGTTAATGGGCGTAGATTTCCATTCTTTTCCAAGTAAGAAAATGGAAAGGTAACAGCTTGTACGTTTCTCAGTAAGAGATAGAACTCTCTGACTTCATGCAGTCCTCTGGTGAAAGCAGACAGAAGGAGAGAAACTCTCTTTTGGTTTTTCTTTCCTGCAATGAACTCGGTAACTTTGGCTCTTGCAAACGCAAGGTTTCCTCAGCAAAGCTACATCTCGGTAGCCCCTGTTCTGGCAGAAAAACAACTATGTAGTGTTAGCGTTAAGAGATTGTGAAAGCACAGTGACGCCCAGGGAACAAGCTGCATGTTGAAATCCTAGCAAACTCATGTGTCCGCCCAAACGTCAATGGGTGTAAATTTCCACTCTTTTCCAAGTAAGAGAGCTCAGGGGCAATATCAGCTTGCATTTTTCTGAGTAAGAGAAAGAATCTCTGACTTCTTCCAGTCCCCTGATGAAAGCAGGCAGAATGAGACAAACTGTATTTTGGTTTCTCTTTCTTGAAATTAACTCGGTAACTTTGGCTCTTACAAAAGCAAGGTTTCCTCAGCAAAACTACATTGAGGTAGCCCTGTCCTTGCAGAGGAACAACTACGTAGTGTTAGCGTTAAGAGATTGGGAAAGCACATTGACGCCCAGTGAAAACAAGCTGCATGTTGAAATGTAGCAAACGCAAGTGTCTGCCCACAGTTCAATCACCGTACCTTTCCATTCTTTTCCAAGTAAGAGAGAGCAAAGTCAACACCAGCTTGCATGTTTCTCAGAAAGAGCAAGAACAATCTGACTTCAACCAGTTCTCTGACGAAAGCAGGCAGAAGGAGAGAAACTGTTTTTGGTTTCTCTTCCCTGCAGTGAACTCGGTAACTTTGACTCTTGCAAACAGAAAGTTTCCTCAGCAAACTTACATCATGGTAGCCCCTGTCCTTGGAGCAGGGGCTACATACTGTTAGCATTAAGAGACTGTGAAATCAAATCAATGCCCAGGGAAAACAAGCTGCATGTTGAAATCCTAGCAAACCCAAGTGTCTGCCCACGGTAAGTGGGTGTAGCTTTCCATTCTTTTCTGACTAAGAGAATGGAGAGGTAACATTAACTTGCATGTTTCTCAGTAAGAGATAGAACTCTCTGAGTTCATCCAGTCCTCTGACGAAAGCAGGCAGAATGAGACAAACTCTCTTTTAGTTTCTCTTTCCTGATGTGATCTCGGTAACTCTGGCTCTTGCAAAAGCAAGGTTTCCTCAGCAAAACTACATCACGGTAGCCCCTGTCCCTGCAGAAGGAAAAGTATGTAGTGTTAGCATTAAGAGATTGTGAAAGCACATTGACACCTAGGGAAAACAAAGTGTATACTGAAATCCTAGAAAACCCATGTGTCTGCCCACAGTTCAAAGAGTGTAACTTTCAATTCTTTTCCAAGTAAGAGAGCGCAGAGGCAACATCTACTTGTATATTTCTCAGTAAGAGAAAGAACTCTGTGACATCATCCAGTTCTCTAACAAAAGCAGGCAGAAGGAGAGGAACGCTTTTGTTTTCTCTTTCCTGCAGTGAACTCAGTAACTTTGGCTCTTGCATACTCAAGGTTTCCTCAGCAACACTACATCACAATAGCCCCTGTCCCTTGCAGAGGAACAACTACATAGTGTTAGAATAAATGGAATGTGAAAGCACATTGACACTCAGGGAAAACAAGCTGCATGATGAAATTCTAGCAAACCCAAGTGTCTGCCTGCAGTTCAATGGGTGTAGCTTTCCATTGTTTTCCAAGTAAGAGGGCACAGAGGCAACATCAGCTTCCATGTTTCTCAGCAAGAGAAAGAACTCTCTGACTTCTTCCAGTCCTCTGAGGAAAGCAGGCCAAATGAGAGAAACTCTCTTTTGGTTTCTCTTTCCTGCAGTGAACTCATTAACTTTGGCTCTTGCAAACACAAAGTTTCCTCAGCAAAACTACATCGCAGTACCCCTGTCCTTGCAGAGGAAAGACTACATAGTGTTAATGTTAAGAAATTGTGAAAGCACATTGATGCCTAGGTTTAAAAAATGCATATTGTAATCCTTGTGAACTGTAGTGCCTGCCTGCAGTTCAACAGATGTTTGGTTCCATTCTTTTCCAAGTAAGAGTATCTTTGGCTCTTGCAAACAAAAGGTTTCCTCAGCAAAACTACACCTCAGTAACCCCTGTCCTTGCAGAGGAACGACTATATAGTGTTAGCATTAAGAGATAGTAAAAGCACATTGACGCCCAGGGAAAACAAAATGCATGTTGAAATCCCAGCAAAGCCAAGTTTGTGCCCAGAGTTCAATGGGTGTAACTTTCCATTCTTTTCCAAGTAAGAGAGTGCAGAGGCAATATCAGCTTGCATGTTTCTCAGTAAGAGAAAGAACTCAGTGACATCATCCAGTCCTCTGACGAAGGCAGGCAGAATGAGGGAAACTCTCTTTTAGATACCCTTTCCTGCAGAGAACTCAGTAACACTGGCTTTTGCAAACACAAGATTTCCTCAGCAAAGCTATATCACAGTAGCCCCTGTCCTGGCAGAGGAACAACTATGTAGTGCTAGCATTAAGAAATTGTGAAAGCACTTTGACACTAAGGAAAAAGAAAGTGTATATTGAAATCCTCACAAACCCAAGTGCCTGCTTGCAGTTCAATGGTTATACCTTTCCATTGTTTTCCAAGTAAGAGAGCACAGAGGCAACAACAGCTTGCATGTTTGTCAGTAGGGAAAGAACTCTCTGACTTCTTCCAGTTCTTTGATGAAAGCAGGCAGAATGAGACAAACTCTCTTTTGGCTTCTCTTTACTGATGTGAACTCGTTAACCTCGGCTCTTGCAAACGCAAGGTTTCCTCAGCAAAACTACATTTCAGTAGCTCCTGTCCTTGCAGAGGGAAAACTACGCAGTAATAACATTAAGAGATTATGAAAGCACATTGACATCTAGGGAAAACAAAGTGTATACTGAAATCTTAGCAAACCCATGTGTCTCCCTGCAGTTCAAAGAGTGTAGCTTTCAATTATTTTCCAAGTAAGAAAGTGCAGAGGCAACATCAGCTTGCATGTTTCTCAGTAAAAGAAAGAACTGACTGATTTCATCCAGTTCTCTGATGAACTCAGGCAGAATGAGAGAGATGTCTTTTGGTTTCTCTTTCCTGCAGTGTGCAGTGAACTCGGTAACTTTGGCTCTTGCAAGACGGCAGTTCAGTAGATGTTAGTTTCCATTCTTTCCCAAGTACGAGAGTGCAGAGGCAACACCAGCTTGCATGTTTCTCAGTAAGAGGAAGTACAATCTGACTTCATTTAGTCCTCTGACGAAAGCTGGCCAAATGAGAGAAACTGTCTTTTGGTTTCTCTTTCTTGCAGTGAACTCGACATCTTTGGCCCTTGCAAATGCAAGGTTTCCTCAGCAAAACTACATCTCAGTAGCCCCTGTCCTTGCAGAGGAACAACTACATAGTGTTAGTGTTAAGAGATGGTGAAAGCACATTGACACCCAGGAAAAACAAGCTGCGTGTTGAAATCCCAGCAAACCCAAGTGTCTGCCTGCAGTTCAATAGGTGTAAGTTTCCATTCTTTTCCAAGTAAGAGAGCACTGCGGCAACATCAGCTTGCATGTTTCTTAGTAAGAGAGAGAACTCTCAGACTTCATCCAGTTCTCTGATGAAAGCATGCAATAGGAAGAAACTGTCCTGAGATTCCCTTTCATGCAGCGAACTCAGTAACTTTGGCTTTCGCTGATACAAGGCTTCCTCAGCAAAACTACAATGCTGTAGAACACACAACTTGCAGAGGAACAACCATGTACTTTTAGCATTAAGATATTGTGAAAGCACGTTTACGCCACGTAAAAGGCAGTGCATATTGGAATCCTAAAAAAGAAAAGTGTCTGGAGGCAGTTCAATGGGTGTAGCTTTCTACTGTTTTCCAAAAAAGACAGCACAGAGGCAACATCAGCTTGCATGCTTCTCAGTAAGAGAAAGAACTCTCTGACTTCTTCCAGTCCTCTGAGGAAAGCAGGCCAAATGAGAGAAACTCTCTTTTGGTTCTGTTTCCTGTAGTGAACTTAGTAACTTTGGCTCTTGCAAAGCCAAGGTTTCCTCAGTAAAATGACATCCCGATACCCGTTCTTGCAGAGGAACAACTACATAGTGTGAGGGTTAAGAGAATGTGAAAGCACATTGACACCGAGGGAAAACAAGCTGCATGTTGAAATTCTAGCAAACTCAAGTGTCTGCCTGCAGTTCAAAGAGTGTAACTTTCAATTCTTTTCCAAGTAAGAGAGTGCAGAGGCAACATCAACTTGCATGATTCTCAGTAAGAGAAAGAACTCTCGGACTTCATCCAGTTCTCTGATGAAAGAAGGCAGAAGGAGAGAAACTGTCTTTTGGTTTCTCTTTCATGGAATGAACTCGGTAACTTGGCTCTTGCAAACACAAGGCTTCCTCAGCAAAACTACATCTCAGTAGCCCCTGTCCTGGCAGAGGAACAACTACGTAGTGTGAGTGTTAAGAGATGGTGAAAGCACATTTATGCCCATGGAAAATAAAGTGTATATTGAAATCCTAAAGAACCCATGTATCTGCCCGCAGTTCAAAGAATGTAACTTTCAATTCTTTTCCAAGTGAGAGAGCACAGCGGCAACATCAGCTTGCATGTTTCTCAGTAAGAGAAAGACTCTCAGACTTCATCCAGTTCACTGACAAAAGCATGCAATAGAAGGAAACTGTCTTTGGGATTCCCTTTCATGCAGCGAACTCGGTCACTTTGTCTTTCACAAACACAATGCTTCCTCAGCAGAACCACATAGCGATAGCCCCTTTAACTTGCAGAGGAAGAACCATGTACTTTTAGCATTAAGATATTGTGAAAGCACACTCACGCCGCGTAAAACACAGTGCATATTGAAATCCTAAAAAACAAAAGTGTCGGCCCACAGTAAATGGATGTAGGTTTCCATTCTTTTCCAACTAAGAGAATGGAGAGGTAACATCAGCTTGCATGTTTCTCAGTAAGAGCAAGAACAATCTGACTTCATCCAGGCCCCGGACAAAAGCAGGCAGAAGGAGAGAAACTGTCTTTTGCTTTCTCTTTCCTGCAATGAACTCAGTAACTTTGACTCTTGCAAACGCAAGGTTTCCTTGGCAAAACTACATCGCGGTAGCCCCTATCCTGGTAGAGGAACAACTATGTAGTGTTAGCATTAAGAGATTGTGAAAGCACGTTTACACCCAAGGGAAACAAAGTGCACACTGAAATCCTAGCAAACCCAAGTGTCTGCTGCAGTCAATGAGTGTAGCTTTCCACTCTTTTCCAACTAAGTGAATGGATAGGTAACATCAGCTTGCATGATTCTCAGTAAGAGGTAGAACTCTCTGACTTCATCCAGTCCTCTGACAAAAGCAGGCAGAATGAGAGAAACTCTTTGGTTTCTCTTTCCTGAAGTAACTTGGTAACTTTGGGTCTTGCAAAAGCAAGGTTTCCTCAGCAAAACTACATCGCTGTAGCCCCTGTCCTTACAGAGGGAAAACTATGTAGTGTTAGTGTTTAGACATTGTGAAAGCACATTGATGCCTAGTGAAAACATAGTGTATACTGAAATCCTAGCAAACCCAAGTGCTGCCCGCAGTTTGATGGTTGTAACTTTCCATTCTTTTCCAAGTCAGTGAGCGCAGAGGTAACATCAGCTTGCATATTTCTCAGTAAGAGCAAGAACAATCTGACTTCATCCAGTCCTCTGACGAAAGCAGGCAGAAGGAGAGAAACTGTTTTTTGGTTTCTTTTTCCTGCAGTGAACTTGGTAACGTTGCCTTTTGCAAACTCAAGGCTTCTTCAGCAAAACCATGTCGCGGTAGCCCCTGTCCTGGCAGAGGACCCAGTACATAGTGTTAGCGTTAAGAGGTTGTGAAAGCACGTTTACGTCCAGGGAAAACAGTGTGCCTATTGAAACTCTAGCAAACCCAAGTGTCTGCCCATAGTTCAATGGGTGTAATTTTCCATTCTTTTCCAAGAAAGAGATCCCAGAGGCAATATCAGCTTGCATGTTTCTCAGTAAGAGAAGAACTGTCAGACTTCATCAAGTCCTCTGACGAAAGCAGGCAGGAGAAAACTATCTTTGGGTTTCCCTTTCATGCAGTGAACTCGGTAACTTTGTCTCTTGCAAACTCAAGGTTTCCTCAGTAAAACTTCATTGTAGCCCCAGTCCTTGCAGAGGAATGAAGTAGAGACAGCATATTTTCTTTATTGTTTTAGTATTGAAGGAGGGAGAATATATTTTCTAATGTTTTAGTATAACTGTATAAGCTAGTCTTTGAAACATAACTACTTGCTCTGGAATGTGTCCCACGATTGTTCCTTTAAGGAAAAATAAGGTAATCATTTTTTACTTGTTGATTAAACTATGTTCATCTCCCAAGGTGGGAAAAAAAAAATACTCAAAACCGAGGTAGCTGAACAAAGCTTAGATCTATCTTGTGACAGAAACCAGGACGGCATGAAAAGACTTGCAGGACTCCAGGATGGCATGAGGAGACTTGCAGGACTTCAGTATTAGATCATTTTATCGTCGTGTCTACCTCAAAGAAAAATCAACATTCCTGAAAACCTCTAAACCCTGATCTTCCCCCCTATAAAAACCCTCCAGTTATCCTTTAAAGTTAGAATTTGGGAGTGATTTAACCCCCTCCGTCTCTTGCTACTTACCTCCTCCTGTCTCATTATTGGCTTTGCAGCAGGCGGCTTGGATCCATGATTTGAGGTAACAAATCCTGGCGCCCAACGTGGGGCTCTTTGCTGCTTGAGATGCTGTGGCTCTGGGAGGGGCTCGGATTGGCCAATTTAACCCTTAAGCAGCCACCAGAGGTTTTTTTCACCTCAAAAGGGAACATTGCCCCATCCTTATTCTCGCCATGGCACTGCCGGTCCCTATCCTTGCAGAAACAAGGTAAGCAGGGAACAAAACAGGCTAAGGGAAAAAACAAAAACAAAAAACCCTGGGGTGAGTGCACGACTCCTTTCCCTGTTGTGCTCAGGGCCAGGGCAGATAAGGTAAGCCGGGGTGGGCAGGGGGCTTATACTCTTGTTTTCTGAAGCATGTGCTGCTTCGGATGACTGACCCTGTGAGTAGGTTTGAATAAGGGACTCTTGGTGGCTCTTGAGTCTTGATTTTGGTTTTCGGCTGTGTGAATGTGCTTAAGGCTGTTAAGATCTCTTCTGTCATTCTAGGGATTGTCTGGGAGGTTGAGGCTGCTAAGGCTGTCAAGATCACCTCTGTCATCCCAGGGATTGTTTGGGAGGTTGAGGCTGCTAAGGCTGTCGAGGTCACCTCTGTCATTCTAGGGATTGCCTGGGAGGTTGAGGCTGCTAAGGCTGTCAAGGTCACCTCTGTCATTCCAGGGATTGTCTGGGAGGTTGAGGCTGCTAAGGCTGTCAAGATCACCTCTGTCATCCTAGGGATTGACTGGGAGGTTAAGGCTGCTAAGGCTGTCGAGATCACCTCTGTCATTCTAGGGATTGTCTGGGAGGTTGAGGCTGCTAAGGCTGTTGAGGTCACCTCTGTCATTCTAGGGATTGCCTGGGAGGCAATTGTGATAATTGATCCTATAGGTCATCGGAAGTCTACCATCCCCAAGGTGTCTTGGACCAGCGCCTAAGAGATAAGGGGGGTTCTGGCTGAATTAATCTTAATTAGAAAAGTAGGAGACTTCCAGGTAGACCCTGCAATTCACCATCATCAGGTTCAAAAGGAAAGAATCAGCCCATTAATAACTACTAAACATTTGAAAAGGGCAACCAGCATGGGGGGAGACTCATCAGTCCCTGCTAAATGCCTCCTGGGGTGCATCCTAGCAAACTGGAAAAGGCAGAGCTATGAACCCATGATTAAAAATAATAATAATAACAGTGTTTTTATACAATAATGTTTGGCATCAATATCAGCTAAAAAAATCAGGAACATTGGTCACCGTATGGTTTCTTGATTTTTAG
Organism: Loxodonta africana; assembly: GCF_030014295.1. NCBI lineage: Eukaryota > Metazoa > Chordata > Mammalia > Proboscidea > Elephantidae > Loxodonta > Loxodonta africana. Next base: position 74,879,496 of record NC_087358.1, read on the forward strand.
TACAATTTTTCAGCTTGATTTATTTTGTAAAAGACAAAAAAATGAGATGAAGTCCCCTATATCCAAGCTTTTATGTCTCTTTACCAAACTTTAAACCCCTCTAACCGAGTTCTTTTCCAGGGGAGCCCGAAACCAAAGGTGCTTCCCGATTCCTCAATTGAGGACCCCCTTTTAGAACGATGGGCTCCAGCCACCGCTTTGGCTCCCCCTCCCCCAAACAGGGGAGGTGCAGCAGAACTAGGGGCCGGACTGTGGAAAGACAACAAGTCTCCTACTAGGATGGCTGAGCCAGATTCTAGCCTGGCCTGCCCACCGGGGGCTGACAGAAAGAACAGGGTGGGTCCGACTCCATCAGGTATGGTCTCCCCCTCCCATACCAGTCAGGATACTGTTTTGGCGAGGGCGCCCCAGGAGTACAGGCAGGGCAATATCCCTTGAGAGAAGTTCAGCCGGAGTAAACGCTGAGGGGAGACCACGAAGACAAAAGCTAGTCGCCTTCAAGGTCTTCAATTATAGAGACTGAGCGGCAGAAACAAAGAAACTAAAGGCGGCCTTGCTGGTGGCCACCTTAAGCCCTTGAGGCCCAGAAAAGAGGCGGAGAACAACAACAACAACAACAAAAAACTGTTTTTACTTTAAGATGTTGTTTAAATATTGTTTCCTAGTGACTTAAGATAAATTCCTGACCAGTAGGGAAGCCACAAAATTTTTATAAAGAAAGAGTGCTAAAAATGTTTATTTAACATGTTATAAATTACATAAAATGTGTTATTAAACATCATGAGAAGTGCCTGATTCTGTCTCTTTGGGTTAAAATTTATATGTTAGTATTTCCTCTTGTGTTTTTGACTAATATTAGACAACAAACATGTAATATTATGCCATAATCTTATTATTATTTCTTTATTGCTAATTTTGTTGCAAATTTGTTTTTTTTTGAACCTGGCATCATTAAAGCCAATTGTTTGGAGAATTCACATCATTTACCTATGAAGTTATTTTTATTACTATTCAGGTAGTTAGAGACTTGATAATCTTGATATATTCTTAATATATCCTGAGTAAAAAAAATGCGGTATTAAGTCTCAAAATTATTATGTATTATATCTAAAGCTCTTTAAAAATATGGTTAATGGTTATATTTAGAAGTACTGTTATCTAAAGTTTTTTTTTAACTGATTTTATTTGGCCTTTATGTTGTAATTAATTTCTCTCAGGTCTTTTCACTATCAAGAGTTAGGCTTATAAATTAGTCATGACCATATTAAGTTTTGTCATCTGCAGATAAATTTTTACTTTGCTGATTTTCTGAAAACATTTGACCAGAATATCTCAACAACAAAAAAATAGGCTATATTAGACTTATGAAAAAGACTGTGACTAGACTCAGTCAAGATTTCCAGAACTCCTTTGCAAAATTGATGAGTTAGCAGGCTTCAGTTGATCCAGAATCACTTGAAACAGAAATTAACTACATAAGATTGAGTAAACAAAAAGATACTATGGGTTTTATGTAAAAATATTGCTAATGTTTTAAAGTCTTTCTTTCTAAAAATAAGAAATACTTTAAAGTCCTACCTTCTAGATATAAGAAACCATTTTCCTCCTGCTACCAGATTAAGGTCCATGCCCTGGAACAGTCGAGCCAATGAAATGTACTCCAAGTCAGAAAGAGTGAAAAGAAAACTATGTATCTTAAAGAAACCAGGCTCTCAGAGGAGATCGACTTCATGGCTAAGACTCCACTCTGTCTTAGGTTTCACTTCTGCTTCTGCAAAAGTGACCCATGACTGTTAATAGGTAAATCAAGGAGTATGTTTTAAACAAATTAACTGGAAAACTCCAACAGGTGAAGTCCATCCTGTATGTTCTTGCTAATCATGTATTCTTTAATAGAAACTTGTTTGTCACGTGTAAATTTTTCTATACCTTCTATTTTCTCTGTACAAACTTTATGTGGTTTATACAAACATGGTTTTTTTGTGTGTGATAAATTCAACTAAACTAATTTACATAATCCTTTTCTAACTGACAGCAGATTTATGTGAGTAATCTCTTGTTTAGAGTCCTGAAGAATGCTTGGGACAATACACTTTGAAAACCTTAAGATTATCTTTAAATAGAAATATTAGAAAAAGAATGTTGTATTGTTACCCACTGAAAAACCAGAGTCAGAAGAAAGTCCATTGGTCCAACACTCAGGGTGTGGTTAGTGAATTTAATTCCTACTTATAGTTAAATTAGAAAAATCTTCAAAAAATGTATCAATCACTATGGGAGAAATAACAGAAGAAAGTTACTCCTGGGATAAAAACACAACAAAGATCTCTGACCTCATTAAGCCGAGGTGGCATATGATAATGAAATAGACGAGATTTTTTTACCCCCCCAAAAAAGGTGTAATTTGCACTATAACGAATACCTCTTGTTACATTTAGATAAATAACACAGGAGAAGTAGAACACATAGACAGCAAGCTACTTGGTTGCACATTGTAACACCCTTACAAACACCAGATTTATTTGATTGGTTACCATCAAGAATAAGTACAGAAAAAAACCCAGGCCTGGGGGAGGCAGAGCCAAGATGGCAGACTAGACAGACGCTTCCGGTGAGCCCTCTTTACAACAAAGACCCAAAAAAAAACAAGTGAAACAAGTATATTTGTGACAAGCTGGGAGCCCTGAGCTTCAAAGGCAAGCTTAGAAAACAAACTGAGGGGCAGGGGAAGGAAGAGATGGTTCAGAAGCAGAGAGGAGTTACAGGACCTGAATCACAGGGAGCACTCAGGCACCATTCCCAGAGTGGCAGCAGCAGGCTGGTACCAGTGTTTGGCCCAGTTTCCTCAGGGAGAAGCAGGCAGCCACACAGCCTACTCATACTTCTGGAACCTGAGAAGAACAGTGCTCTCGGCAAAAGCTAAGTACTTTCGTATATTTTACCTCACCGCCCCCTCCCCCCCCCCCCCCCCCCGCCAAGCCGGCTTCAGCAACTGAATTCCCTGGACCTGAGACAGGCCCTGTTGAGTACCTAGAGCCATCCTCCTAGCCTTGGAGAAGGAAAAAAATTGCAATTGGGGGAAAAGATAATTTGCTAGCTCCACTAACTGGGGATGCTCAGGGCAGAAGCAGCTTCTGTCCAGGCATAAACGGTCTGTGGACTTTGTGCACTTTTCCCCTCTGCGTGGACCTGTGTGGTCCTATCTCAGGAGAATAGGCCCTTGTTGGCAGACTCCAACCATTCCAGCTGTGTGGTAGAGAGGTGCCTGTTTGATGTTTGACATTACTTTGCCTATTAAACAAGGTCCTCACCTGCCCACATCAGGGGCCTAAGGACTGGTAGCTCCACTTAGGTCACCCAGCCACCTGCGACAGGGGTCCAAGGATAACTGGTACCTCCCAGTCCTTACAACCAAAAACATTGGGTGCCCATGGTCCATCTGCAGAACCCACCCACCTGCACGCTCTAGGGAACAGGGACATGCTTTCTTCAGAGACACTTGGGGGTCTGTTCTCAGCCCCCTGCCTTGTTCAGAGTGTGACGCCTTGTTGCAACCAGATACCGGTACCTATACCAATCATCCCTGCCCCTCTAAGACTGTAGGACAGAGCCTGTACCACATACTTGATGATCAGCTACCTGGACACATAAGCTGAATTCATACAAGAAAAGTGAATGGACTCCTAGGCTGATATACCTGATAACAGCTCTAGCCATCTGGGGACAGGATGTCACAGCTCCAAAGGTGAAAATAATCAAGCTAGCTCACTCAAGCAACCCATTTGGGCATATCAAAACAAAACAAAGCAAGAAGCTACAACACAGTAAGCAAACATAAACTAATACAATAACTTATAGATGGCTTGGAGACAACAGTCAATATCAAGTCACATAAAGAAACAGAGCACGATTAGCTCAACAAGCTCTCAAAACAAAGAATCCAGGGATCTTCTAGATGAAAGGGCATTCCTAGAATTACCAGAGGCAGAATACAAAAGTTTAATATACAGAACCCTTCAAGACATCAGGAAGGAAATGAGGCAAAATGCAGAACAAGCCAAGGAACACACGGATAAAGCAAGTGAAGAAATTAGAAAGATTATTCAGGAATATAATGAAAAATTTAATAAGCTGGAAAAATCCATAGGCAGACAGCAATCGGAAATTCAGAAGATTAACAATAAAATTACAGAAATAGACAACTCGATAGAAAGTCAGAGGAGCAGAATTGAGCAAGTAGAAGCCAGAATTTGTGAACTTGAAGATAAATCACTTGGCACTAATATATTTGAAGAAAAATCAGATAAAAGAATTTAAAAAGAATAAGTACACAGGCTAGGTCACTACTGCAAGGGATAGTAATATTCTTAGTCTGCATCCTGGTAGTATCAGCCATAATAAAATATATCCTCTATTGTCTTACACACTTAAAAGGCAAAAGAAAAAGCCTCGGGCTAAAATATTCATGTACATTGGGTCTGCAATTGATAAAAACTTTGCTTAAGATCCTGGTGAAGAACCAGATAGTATCCGGTGGAAAACCAGCACTGTGAGTTTAAAGAGCCTGCAATGGCCGCCATCTAGGAACTTGATTGTATTGATCATTGATGTGTTATCTCCAGTCTCCAATCAAAAAGAGAGAATGATTTAAGAAATAATATTAGAGTCATTATTCCCTGTCCTTAAAATTGAAAATGTGACCCAGCTGGAGCTGGGCTCACAAGGGCTCACAAGGACTCACAAAGACACATCAACTTAGCCCTGAGATGAAGACAATAGATAAGACAATCTTAGAAATTATCTTTTAAGAAAGAAAAATATCTTTTAAGAAACCTTTCACATAAGCCAGAACACAAAAGACTCCTTTTTTCACACTAACATTTAGTAAATAGAAAATTTATTGGACCAATGAAGACCCTCCTGATTGTGGGTTACTGAAAACTGTACCAATGATTGTTAAAAAAAGACAATTGAAAATATAAAATCACAGTTTCTAGCCAATTTGTAAAAAGGTGAAACTTTCAATGGTTTTGCCCATTTTATACCCTATAATATTCTTAAGACTTAAAGAAGACATGACTCTAGGAACATGCTTGTCTGCTTTCCACTTTTGCCTTTTTAATATATGAACCAGTTAAAAGACTTAAGTGACTATTCAAGAGACAAAACAAAGACCAGTAAATAAGTATCATAAGTGCTGTAGAAATATTAAAGAATTGTTTTTACTCTAGCCCTTTTACTAATCTCTATTTTAACCTTTGCATGCGTTGTTCCTCTCTCTAGACAAGCTTATATGTCTTCTTGTATGCCTCAATCAGTCAGTGCCTTCTCCCCCGAAGGATAGAGTCATTTCAAGTGATTAAAAAATCCGAACTCCAAATGATGGCTGCTCAGAGATTTCAACCCATCCCCCATCAAGAAGAGAAACGTAATAGTTTAACTCAGACAACACAAGAGTTCCACTTCTCTAACCTTCAGGCCTCTACACCCCCACCCAGCAGGAAGCAGCTCGAGAGATACGATGCCCCATTTCCCAAGATTGAGAAACTTTCCAAAAAAGGGGGCGACTGAAGTAGAGAAAACATTTTCTTTATTCTTTTAGTATTGAAGTACAGAGAATATATTTTTCTAGTATTTTAGTGTAACTGTATAAGCTAGTCTTTGAAATGTAATTACTTGCTCTGGAATCCGTCCCACGATTGTTCCTTTAAAGAAAAATCAGGTAATCATTTTTCAGTTGTTGACTAGACTATGTTCCACTCCCAGAGTGGGGGGGGAATACACAAAACCAAGGCAGCTGAACACAGCTTAGATCCATTTTGTGACAGAAACCAGGACGGCTTGAAGAGACTTGCAAGACTCCAGGATAGCATGAAGAGACTTGCAGGATTTCAATATTAGATCATTTTATCATTCTGTCTACCTCAAAGAAAAATCAACATTCCTGAAAACCTCTAAACCCTGACCTTTCCCCGTATAAAAACCCTCCACTTAGCCCTTTAGGGTTAGACAGAATTTGGGAGAGATTTAACTCCCTCTGTCTCTTGGACACCAGTGTTCAATAAAGCCCTCTTGCTGCATACCTCCTCCTGTCTCATTATTGGCTTTGCGGCAGGAGGCTTGAATCCGTGATTTGCAGAAACAGGAACAACTACGTACTGTTAATGTTAAGAGATTGTGAAAGCACATTGATGCCCAGGGAAAACAGAGTGCATATTGAAATCCTAGCAAACCCAAGTGTCTGACTGCAGTTCAATGCATGTAAGTTTACATTCTTTTCCAAGTAAGAGAGTGCAGAGGCAACATCAGCTTGCATGTTTTGCAGTAAGAGAAAGAACTCTGACTTCACCCAGTCCTCTGACGAAAGCATGCAAAAGGAGGAAACTGTCTTTAGTTTTCTCTTTCCTGCAGTGAATTTGGTAACTTTGGCACTTGTGAACACAAGGATTTCCTCAGCAAAACTACATCGCGGTAGCCCCTGTATCTTGCAGAGGAAGAACTCCATAGTTTTAGCATTAAAAGATCGTGAAAGCACATTCACACCAGGGTAAAACAAAGTGCACATTAACATCCTAGAAAACCCAAGTGTCTGCCCGCTAGGGAAGGTGAGAGCAAGAGATGATTAGAGCAAGAGATGAGAGTGAGAGATGACAGTGACAGGTGAGAGAGAGTGATGATTAGAGTGAGAGATTAGAGCAAGAGATTAGAGTGAAAGATGATTAGAGCAAGAGATCAGTGAGACAGATGACTAGGGAGAGAGATTAGAGTGAGAGATGATTAGAGTGAGAGGCGAGAGCAAGAAATGATTACAACGAGAGATTAGAGAGAAGATAAGAGCAAGAGATTAGAGTGGGAGATGAGAATGAAAGATTAGACCAAGAGATGATTAGAGAGAGAGATGATTAGAGGGAGAGATGAGACGGAGAGATAAGAGCAAGAAATGATTAGAGTGAGGGATTAGAACTCTAATCTCTTGGTCTAATCATGTCTCACTCTAATCTCTCGCTCATGATTAGACCAAGAGTTTAGAGTTCTAATCTCTCACTCTAATCATTTCTTGCTCTTATCTCTCCCTCTCATCTCTCCCTCTAATCATCTCTCTCTCTAATCTCTTCTAATCATCTTTGGTTCTAATCTCTCATTGTAATATCTCAGTTTTATCTCTCCTTCTAATCATCTTTTGCTCTAATCTCTGGCTGAAATCATCCCTTGGTCTAATCTCTTGCTGTATTCTCTCACTCTAATCTCTCCTTCTAATCTTCTCTTGCTCTAATCCCTTGGTCTAAACTCTCACTCTAGTCTCTCACTCTAATCATCTCTTGCACTTATCTCTCACTCTGTCTCTTGTTCTCATCTCTTGCTCTCACTGTTATCTTCCTCTCATCTCTCGCTTTCACCTTCCCTCAGTCTCACCTTACTCTCACTTCTCACTCTAATTTCTTCCTCTATTTTTCTCTCTTTAATCTCTCACTCTAAGCATCTCTCGCTGTTATCTCTCACTCTAATCCTCTTTAACTCTTCTCTTGCTGTAATCATCTCTTGATCTAATCAATCGCTCTAATCACCTCTCGATCTAATCTCTTGATCTTCTCTCACTCAAATCATCTCTCGCTCTAATCTCTCACTCCAATCATCTCTCCCACAAATCTCTGACTCTAATCATCTCTTGCTTTAATCTGTCGCTCTAAACATCTCTTCCTCTAATCTCTCCCTCTAATCATCACTCACTGTAATGTCTCATGGTAACGTCTCACTTTAATCATCTCTCCCTCTACTCTCTAGCTGTAATCTTCTCTCCCTCTAATCTCTCGTTCTAATCATCTCTTGCTCTAATCATATCTCACAAATCTCTCACTCTAATCAACTCTTGCTCTAATTGTCTCTCGCTCTTATCTCTCCCTCTAATCTCTTGCTGTAATCATCTTTCTAATCTTACTCTAGTCTCTTGCTCTAAAATCCCACTCTAATGTCTCCTCATCATCTCTCGTTCCAATCTACTGCTCTAATCTCTTGGTATAACCATCTCTCATTCTAATCTCTCACCTTAATCTCTCTCTCTAACCTCTTGCTCTAATCTCTCACTCTAATCCCCTCTCGCTCTAATCTCTTGCTCCATTCTTTCGCTCTATTCATCACTCTCTCTACTCTCCCACACCAATCTCTCACTCTAATCATCTCTTACTCTAATTTCTCACTCTAATCTTCTCTCTCTCCAATCTCTGGCTCTAATCTCTTGCTGTAATCATCTCTTGCTCTAATCTCTCTAATTCTCTCTCACTCTAATCCCTCTCTCTAATCTTCTCTTGCCCTAAACTATGGATCTAATCTCTCTTTCTAATCTCTTGCTCTAACCTCATGCCCTAATCTTTCACTCTCATCTCTTGCTCTAATCATCTTTTGCTCTAATCATCCCTCGCTCTAATCTTTCGCTCTATTCATTTCTAGTTCTAATATCCAGCTCTAATCTCTCACTGTTATCATCTTTCCCTCTATTGTCTCACTCTAATATCTTGCTCTAATCATCTCTTGCTCTAATCACCTCTTGCTCTAATCTTCTCTTGCTCTCACCTTCCCTCACTCTCACTTTCGCTCTCTCTCGCTGCTTGTCCTAATCTTCTCAGTCTGATCTCTCACTTCAATCTTCTCACTCTAATACCTTGCTCTAATCTCTTGGTCTAATCATCACTTGCTCTTATCTCTCTAATCATCTCCCGGCCTCATATCTCCCTCTAATTATCTCGCCCTCTAAGCTCTTACTCTAATTATCTCTCACTTTAATCTCTCCCTCTAACCTCTCACTCTGATCATCTCTTGCTCTAAACTCTCTAATCATCTCTCACACTAATTTTTCGCTTTAATCACCACTTGCTCTAATCTCTCACTCTAATTATCTCTCACCCTCATCTCTCACTCTAGTGATCTCTCGCTCTAATCATTTTCTGCGCTAATGACTCACTCTAATAATCTCTTGCTCTCATCTTTTACTCTAATCATCTCTTGCTCACTCTCACTGTCCCTTGCTCTCACCTTCCCTTGCTCTCACCATCCCTCGCTCTCACTTCTTGCTCTAATCTTCTCTCGCTCTAATCTCTTGCTCTATTTTTCCCTCACCCTAATCTCTTGCTCTAATCATCTCTCCCGCTAATCCTCTAATTGCTCACTCTAATCTCTCACTCTAATCTCCTTTCGCCTTAATCTCTCACTCTAATCATCTCTCCCTCTAATCTCTTGCTCTAGTCATCACTCACTCTACTCTCTAGCTCTAATCTCTCGCTCTAATCTGTCATTCTAATCATCTCTAATCTTTCTAATCATCCCTCGTTTTAATCTCTCACTCTAATCTCTTGCTTTAGTCCTCTATCACTCTAATCTCTCGCTCTAGTGTCTCTCTGTAATCTCTCCCTCTAATCTTCTTTTGCTCTAATCTCTCGGTATCGTCTCTCGCTCTAATCTCTCACACTAATCATCTCTTGCTCTCATCTCACGGGCTAACTATCTCTCACTCTGAACTCTCATTCTAATCTTCTCTTGTTCTAATCTCTTGCTCTGAACTTGCTCTCTAATCTTCTCTGGCTCTAATCTCTCACTCTCATCTCTGGGTGTCATCTGTCCCTCTCATCTATCACTCTCACCTTCCATCGTTCTCACCTTCTCTCGCTCTCATCTCTCACCTTGATCTAATCATCACTTGCCCTCATCTCTTGCTTTATTTTTCTTTCACTCAAATCTCTCACTCTAATCATCTGTTGCTCTAATCTCTCACCCTAATCATCTCTCCCTCTAATCTCTTGCTGTAATCATCTCTCATCCTAATCTCTCACTCTAATCTTTCTCTAACCTCTCTAATCTATTGCTCTAATCATCTCTCTCTCTCTAATCATCTCTTACTCTAATCTCTGGCTCTAATCTCTCACTGTATCATCTCTTGCTCTCCTCTCTCATGCTTCTCTCGCTCTAATCATCTCGCTCTCATCTCTCACTCTCACCTTCCCTTGCTGTCACATTCCCTCACTCACCTTCCCTCACACTCTCATCTTGCTCTAATATTCTCTTGCTCTAATATCTTGCTTTATTTCTCTCTCTCTCTAATCTCTCTTGCTGTAATCATCTCTCACTCTAATCTCTCACTCTAATCATCTCTTGTGCTAATCTCTCGTTTTATTCTCTCACTCTAATCATCTCTCGCCCTCATCTCTCACTCTAATCATCTCGCCCTCATCTCTCACTCTTATCTTTTGCTCTTATCTCTCACTCTCATCTCTTGCTCTAATCTTCTTTCCCTCTATTCTCTCCCTCTAATCATCTCACACTCGTCTCTCTAATCATCTCTCCCTCTAATCTCTTGCTCTAATCTCTAATCATCTCTCATTCTAATCTCACTCTAGTCATCTCTCACTCTGATCATCTCTTGCTCTCATCTCTCTCATCTCTCGCCCTAATCTCTTGCTGTAATCATCTCTCGCACTGATGTCTCACTCTAATCATCTCTCACTCTAATCTCTTGCTCTCACCTTCCCTCGTTTTCATCTTTCATTCTCATCTCTTGCTCACATCTCTCGCTCTCATCTCTTACTCTCACCTTCCCTTGCTTTCACCTTTCCTCACTCTCACCTTCCCTCGCTCTCACCTCTCACTCTAATCTTTCAGTCTATTCATCCCTCGCTCTAATCTTCTCTCTCTCTAATCTCTCGCTCTAATCACCTCTCGCTCTAATCTCTGGCTTTAATCATCTCTTGCTCTAATCATCTGTCAATCTAATCTAATCTCTCACTCTAATCTTCTGCCCCTCTAATCTCTTGCCCTGAACTCTCGCTCTAATCTTCTCTTGCTTTAATCTCTCACTTTAATCATCTCTCACACTCATCTCTCGCCGTAATCATCTCTCGTTCTAATCTCTCAATCTAAACTCTCTAATCATCTCTCCCTCTCATCTTCCCTCGCTCTCACCTTTCCTTGCTCTCATTTCTCGCTCTAATCATCTCTGGCTCTCATCTCTTGCTCTAATCATCTCTCCCATCATCTCTCGCTCTCACCTTCCCTCACTCTTACCTTCCTCACTCTCACCTCCCCTTGCTCTCGCCTTCCCTCACTCTCACCCTCCCTTGCTTTCACCTTCCTTCACTTTCACCTTCGCTCGCTCTCACCTCTCGCTTCCACCTCTCTCTCTAATCTTCTCTCACTTAGTCTCTTACTCTATTTTTCTCTCACTGTTATCTCTCACTCTAACCATCACTTGCTCTAATCTCTAGCTCTAATAATCCATTGCTCTGATCTCTCAGTCTAATCTCTTGCTCTAAACTCTTGATCTAATCTCCTCTCGCTCTAATCTCTCACACTAATTCTCTCTCTAATTATCTCTCACTCTAGTCATCTCTTGCTCTAATCTCTCTAATCATCTCATACTAATCTTTCCCTCTAATTATATCTCCCTCTAGTCACTCGCTTTAATCATTTCTTGCCCTCATCTCTCACTCTAATCATGTCTTGCTCTAATCTCTCACTCTAATCTCTAGGTCTAATCTCTCGCTCTAATCTCCCACTCTAATCATCTCTCACTCTCATCTGTTGCCCTTGTCACTCACTCTCATCTCTCGCTCTCACCTTCCCTCGCTCTCACTTCTTTCACCTTTTGCTCTAATATTCTCTCACTCTAATCTTCCCTCGTTCGAATCTTTTACTCTAATCTCTCACTCTAATCTTTTGCTCTAAACTTTTTGTCTAATCTCCTCTCACTCTAATCTCTCACTCCAATCTCTGCCTCTAATCTCTCACTCTAATCTCTCCCTCTAACTTCTCACTCTAATCATCTCTCGCTCTAATCATCTCTCACTCTAATCTCTCTCTAATCATCTGTCGATCTGGTCTCTCTCTAATCATCTCTGACTCTAATCCCTTGCTCTAATTGTCTCTGACTCTAATATCGTGCTCTATTCTCTCTAAACTCTTGAGCTAATCGCTCACTCTTATCTCCTGATTTAATCATCTCTTGCTCTCATATGTCACCCTCATCACTCACTCTCATCTCTTGCTCTCACCTTCCCTCACTCTCACCTTTTGCTCTAATCTTCTCTCCCTCTCATCTCTCACTCTAATCATCTCTCATCTCTCACTTTAATCACCTCCCACTCTAATCATCCCTTGCTCTCATCTCTCTCTCATCTCTAGCTCTCCTCTCACTCTCATCTCTCACTCTAATCTCTCCCTATCACCATCTCTTGCTCTCACCTTCCCTCGCTCTCACTTTACCTCTCAATCACCTTTCCTTGCTCTCACTTTCCCTCACTCTCACCTACCCTCATTCTCACCTTCCTTTGCTCTCACATTCCCTCTCTCTAAACTCTTGCTCTAATCTTCACTCACTCTAATCTTCTCTTACTCTAATCTCTCTCTCTAATCATCTCTCCCTCTAATTATCTCTTGCTGTAATCTCTCACTTTAATCATCTCTCATTCTCATCCCTCACTCTCATCTCTGGCTCTCACCTCTCACTCTAATCTTCTCTCTCTCTAATCCCTCAGTCTAAACTCTCTAATTTCTCGCTCTAATAATTTCTTGTTCTCATCTGTTGCACTAACCATCTCTACCTCTTATCTCCTGCTCTCACCATCACTCTCACCTTCCCTTGCTCTCACTTTCCCTCACTCCCACCTTCCCTCTCTCTCACCTTCTCTTGCTATCACATTTCGCACTCACCTCTTGCTCTAATCTTCTTTCGCTCTAATCTCTTGATCTACTCTCCCTCTAATCAAGTCTCACTCTAATCTTCTCTCACTCTAATCTGTCACTCTGAACTCTTGCTATATTCTTCTATTGCTCTAGTCTCATGCTGTAATCCCTCACTCTAATTTCTTGCTCTAATCATCTCTCGCTCTATTCTCTCACTGTAATCTATCATTCTAATCATCTCTCGCTCTAATTGTCTCTTGCTCTCGTCTCTCCCTCTAATCATCTCTCCCTCTCATCTCTCGTTCTCATCTCTCACTCTCAATGTCCCTTGCTCTCACCTTCCCTGGCTCTCACCTTCCCTCTCTCACCTCTTGCTCTAATCTTCTCTTGCTCTAATCTCTCGCTTGAATCTCTCACATAGTTCAAAGGGTGTAACTTTCCATTCTTTTCACCTAAGAGAGTGCAAAGGCAACATCAGCTTGCGTGTTTCTCAGGAAGAGTAAGAACTCTCTGACTCATCCAATCCTCTGACTAAAGCAGGCCAAATGAGAGAAACTGTCTTTTGGTTTCTCTTTCAGGCAATGAACTCCGTAACTTTGGCACTTGCAAACACAAGGTTTCTTCAGCAAAACTACATCATGGTAGCCCCTGTACTTGCAGAGGAACAAGTACGAGGTGTTAGTGTTAAGAGATTGTGAAAGCACATTCACGCCCAGGGAACACAAAATGCATACTGAAATCCTAGAAAACCCAGGTGTCTGCATGTAGTTCACTGGGTGTAACTTTCCATTCTTTTCCAACTAAGAGACTGCAGAGGCAGCATCAGCTTGCATGTTTCTCAGGAAGAGAAAGAACTCTCTGACTTCATCCAGTCCTCTGACTAAACTCAGTGCAATGAGTCTTTTGATTTTTGCTTCTACTAGCACCACTATATGTGCTTCATCTATGCCATAGAATCACACATAACTCCATCTATGATCAAGAAAAGGATCTTACAGAAAAGGTAGTGGGGCGATGACTTCATGTCATAAGTTTTACTATATGCCCCACCTCCCAGAAGCAGGTGGCTTGATTGGAATATGAAGTCATAGAATGCCATCTCAGGGACAATACCGTTTGAGGTTGGAACGTTCTCTCAGCATACAGTATATGCCTTAAACCAGCATCCAATATATGCTGTCATTTCCTTTATAGACAGAATATACTGGTCTAAGATGGAAAGTGTGGAAATGGGACTGCCTCCCTATTATTACCTATTACCATTACTATTGTTGTTAGGCACCTTTGAGATGGCTCCAACTCATAGTGACTCTATGTAAAACATAATGAAACACTGCCCAGTCCTGCACCATCCTCACAATCACTGCTGTTTTTGAGCCCGTTGTTGCAGCCACTGTATAAATCCATCTAGTTGAGAATCTTCCTCTTTTTTGCTGACCCTCTGCTTTACCAAGCAAGATGTCCTTCTCCAGAGACTGGTCCCTCCTGATAACACGTCCAAAGATGTGAGATGAAGTCTTGCCATCCTTGCTTCTAATGAGCATTGTGGCTATACTTCTTCCAAGTGTTCCCCCCAAAAGTGTGTCAACTTTTGTAGGTGATGATCCTCAGTATTTTCTGATTGTCCACCGTTTTGTGATTTTCCTATATGTTGTAAATCCTATCTCTATGTTAATGAGGTGGGATTACTAGCAGTTATATGTTAATGATACAGAACTCAATCTACGAGATTAGGTTGTGTCTTAAGTCAATTTCTTTTGAGATAGAGAGAAGAGAGACAGAGGGACTTCATACCACCAAGAAAGTGGTGCCAGGAGCAGAGTGCACTCTTTGGTCCCAGGGTCCCTGCTCTAAGGAGCTCCTAGGCCAGGAGAAAATTGATGACAAGGACTTTCCTCCAGAGCTGACTGAGAGAGAAACCTTCCCCTGTAGCTGGCACCTTAAATTCAGCCTTCCAGCCTCCTGGACCGTGAAAGGATAAGTTTCTATTTGTTCAAGCCACCCACTTTTGGTGTTTCTGTTATAGCAGCTCTAGATGAGTAAGGCACAATTTGGTACCAGGAGTGGGGTGCTGCTCTAAAAGATACCTAAAATGTGTTAGTTGTTTTGCAACTGTGAACGGACAGAGGAGTGGCAGCGAAAAAGGCAAGCAACAGTAGAGAAATAGCAGCAGAGAACCAGCAGTGGCAGAGAACCAGAGGCAGCATAACCAGGAGACCAGTGCGAGATGGCATTAGAGCCAACCTATGGAATGAGAGAGCTGAGTGCCTGTGTGCAGGAGGCTTCCTGGCAGAGTGGAGTGCCTCTAGGCACTTATTGGTGGAGCTTTGGAGATTTGGAACACCTGCCCCAGCAGGGAAGATGCAGGCATGAGGCTGGAGGAGCCTTGAGGCCAAGAAACCAGGAAGCAGAAGCTGACAAGGAACACAAGCAGTTGATCTGCCTCAATCTCAAAAGGTATGGCCAGGACCTCTGGAGTTTCAAAGGGTGGAGCCACGGCGCCAGGTGTTTCTAAGGGTGGAGTTGCCACTCAGGTGGATTAGAAGAATGGTGCACCTAAACCGGAGGGAGGAGACACTTCCGGTGCTACCTCTTACAACAAAGACCAGAAAAAACAAGTGAAACAATTATATTTATGACAAGCTAGGAGCCTTGAACATCAAAGGCAAAGTTAGAAAATGGACTGATCGGCAGGGGGAGGGAGAGACGGTTCAGAAGCAGAGAGGAGTTACCTGACCTGAATCGCCAGGAACCCTCAGGCACCATTCCCAGGAGCAACTGCTGTGGGCTGGTGGTAGTGTTCGGCTGCAGTTCCCTCAGGGAGAAACAGCCAGCTGCACAGCCTACTCACACCTCTGGAACCAGAGAAGAATGGAGTTCTCAGCAAAAGCTAAGTACTTGCATACATTTTACCACATCCCCTGCCCCAAGCCAGTTTCACTGGCTGTTGATTTCCCTGAGCCTGAGATAGGTTCTGCTGAGCATCCTGAGCCATTCTCCTGGCCTTGGAGAAGGAATAAATTCACAACTGGGGGAAAAGATAATGTGCCAGCTCCAGTAACGTGGGGAGCTCAGGACAGAAGCAGCTCCTGTCCAGGCATAAGCAGTCCATGGACTTTGAATACATTTCTCCCGTGCATGGACATGTGTGGGCCTATTTCCTGAGAACTGACCCTTGTTGGCAGACTGCAACTGTTTCAACTGTGCGGTGGAGAGGTGGGAGTTTGATGTTTCAGACCATTTTGCCTATTAAACAGGGCCCTCATGTAGGGGCCTAAGGACTGGTGGCTCCACTCACTTCACCCAGCCGCCTGTGACACAGGTCCAAGGATAAGTGGTACTTCCCAGTCCTTACAACCAAAAGCACTGGGTGCCCATTGTCCATCTGCAAAACCCACCCACCTGTGCGCTCTAGGGAACAGGAGTGCACTTTCTTCACAGACACTTGGGGAATGGTTTTCAGTCCCCTGCCTTGTTCAGAGCATGACCCCATGCTGCAACCAGATACCTATACCTTCATTGATCACCCCTGCCCCTCTAAGACTTTAGGACACAGCCTATACCACACACTTGATGACCAGCTACCTGGACACCTGAGCTGAATCCATACAACAAAAGTGAATGGACTCCTAAGATCATATACCTGATAACAGCTCTAGCCATCTGTTGACAGGACATTAGAGCTTCAAAGGTGAAAATAACCAAGCTAGCTCATTAAAGCAGCCTATTTGGGCATATCAAAACAAACCAAAACAAGAAGCTGTGATACAGTAAGCAAACATAAAATAAACTAATATGATAACTTACAGATGGCTCGGAGACAACAGTCAATATCAAATCACATAAAGAACCAGACCATGATCACTTCAACAAGCTCTCAAAACAAAGAATCAAGGGATCTTCTGAATGAAGGTGCCTTCCTGGAATTACCAGAAGCAGAATACAAAAAATTAATATACAGAACTCTTCGAGACATCTGGAAGAAGATCAGGAAGAAGATCAGACAATACACAGAACAAGCCAAAGAACACAGAGACAAAGCAGTTGAGGAAATTAAAAAGGTTATTCAAGAACATAATGAAAAATTTAATAAGCTGCAAGAATCTGTAGAGAGACAGCAATCAGAAATTCAGAAGATTAACAATGAAATTACAGAATTAGACAACTCAATAGAAAGAAGAGCAGAATTGTGGAAGTGGAAAGCAGAATTCATGAGATTGAAGATAAAACACCTGGCACCAATATATTTGAGGAAAAATCAGATAAAAGAATTAAAAAAATGAAGAAACCTTAAGAATCATGTGGGACTCTATCAAGAGAAATAACCTATGAGTGATTGGAGTACCAGAACGGAAAGGGATAACAGAAAAATACAGAGAGAATTGTTGAAGATTTGTTGGCAGAAAACTTCCCTGATATCATGGAAGATGGGAAGATATCTACCCAAGATGCCATGTATAAAAAAAATAAAAAAAATTAAAAAAAAATGTATAAGGCAGATCTTAAAAGAAAGTCACCAAGACATATTATAATCAAACTTGTCAAAACCAAAGATAAAGAGAGAAATTTAAGAGCAGCTAGAGATAAATGAAAAGTCACCTACAAAGGAGAGGCAATAAGAATAAGCTCGGACTACTCAGCAGAAACCATGCAGGCAAGAAGGCAAAGGGATGACTTATATAAAGCATTGAAGGAAAAAAATTGCCAGCCAAGAATCATATATCCAGCAAAACCATCTCTTAAATATGAAGGTGAAATTAAGACATTTCCAGATAAGCAGAAGTTTAGGGAATTCATAAAAACCAAACCAAACCACAAGAAATACTAAAGAGAATTCTCTAGTTACAAAATCAATAATATCAGGTATCAACCCAAGACTAGGACACAGGACAGAGGAACCAGATGTGAGCCCAGACAGGGAAATCACAAAAATAAATCAAGATAAAAAAAGTACTGAAAACAGAGAAACAGTGATGTCTTTATGTAAAAGAAGACAACACTAAAACAATAAGAAGGGACAAAGAAATGTGGTCATAAATCTTTCATATGGAGAGGAAGACAAGGTGATAAAAGAAATAAAAGGTTGGTTTAAACTTAGAAAAGTAGGGGTAAATATTAAGGTAACCACAAAGGAGACTAACAATCCTACTCATCAAAATAAAATACAAGAAAAAAATAGACTCAACAGAAACAAAATCAACATCAAATAAAAGACAATACATAAACTACTCAGCACAAAAAATTAAATGGGAAAAAGAAACTGTCAACAACACACAAACAAGACATCAAAATGACAGCACGAAACTCATATCTATCCATAATTATGCTGAATGTAAAAGGACTAATTTCACTGATAAAGAGACAGAGAGTGGCAGAATGGATTAAAAAAACACCATCCATCTATATGCTGCCTACAAGAGACACACCTTAGACTTAGAGACACAAACAAACTTAAACTCAAAGGATGGAAAAAAATATATCAAGCAAACAACAATCAAAAAAGACCAGAAGTAGCAATATTAATTTCTGACGAAATAGACTTTCAAGTTAAATCCACCACAAAGGATAAGGAAGGACACTATGTAATGATTAAAGGGACAATATACCAGGATATAACCATACTAAATATTTATGCACCCAACAACAGGGCTGCAAGATACGTAAAACAAACTCTAACAGATAGCACCACAATTATAGTGGGAGACTTCAACACATCACTTTCGGTGAAGGACAGAACATCCAGAAAGAAGCTCAGTAAAGACATGGAAGATCTAAATGCCACAATCAACCAACTTGACCTCACAGACATATACAGAACACTCCATCCAACAGCAGCCAAGTATACATTTTTTTTCTAGCACACATGGAACATTCTCTAGAATAGACCACAGCCCTAGCAGAATCCAAAACATTGAAATGTTACAAAGCATCTTCTCTGACCATAAGGCCATAAAAATAGCAATCAATAACAGAAAAAGCAGGGAAAAGAAATCAAACACTTGGAAACTGAACAATACTCTGCTCAGAAATGACTGGGTTATAGCAGACATGAAGGATGAAATAAAAAAAATTCACAGAATCCAATGAGAATGAAAACACTTCCTATCAGAACCTTTGGGACACAGCAAAAGCAGTGCTCAGAGGTCAATTTATATCAATAAATGTACACATACAAAAAGAAGAAAGGGCCCATATCAAAGAATTATCCCTACAACTTGAACAAAGAGAAAGAGAGCAAGAAAAGAAACCCTCAGGCACCAGAAGAATACAAATAATAAAAATTAGAGCAGAATTAAATGAAATAGAGAACAGAAAAACAATTGAAAGAGTTAACAAGACCAAAAGCTAGTTCTTTGAAAAAATTAACAAAATTGATAAACCATTAGCCAAACTGACAAAAGAAAAACAGGAGAGAAAGCAAATAACCCGAATAAGAAACGAGATAGGTGTGATATTACAACAGACCCAACTGAAATTAAAAGAATCATATCAGATTACTAAAGCTGAGGGAGTAGAGTTACTATCACAGTGGGCCTGGAAGGTGGAGCTGAAGCCTAGGGCCAAGCAGTCTCCACTCAGAACCTGGAGAATGTGGCCAATACTTAGAGCCTAGAGGGCAGGGCCTTTGTGTAAATTATCTCAGGTAACAGAGAATTATTTTCAAAGCCTTGAGGGTTAATGTAATGTGTTCTACTGACTTGCTTCCTGCCTTTTATCCTTTCTTTTCCTCCAGTTTCTCCCATTTGTTATGGAAATGTCTAGCTTGTGCCTATTCTGCCATTGAACCTTTGAAAGCAGATAACTTGTATTCTAGATTTCACAGATGAAGAGGAATTTTGGGATTTTGGACTTGGAGTTAAGGTTTTGTTATGATATGATGGGGCAAATATGTTTTGCATGTTGCAAGGATGTCATTTTTGAGGGGCAAAAGGTGGAATGCCATGCATTGAATTATATTCCCCCCCAAAGTGTGTATCAGTTTGTCTAGTCCATGATTCCCAGTATTGTAGTCGTCCTCCATTTTGTGATTGTAATTTTACATTAAGGAGGATTAGGGTGTGATTGTAACACCCTTACTAAGGTCACAGCCCTGGTCCAATGAAAAGGGAGTTTTTCTGGGATATGACCTGTACCACCTTTTATCTTACAAGAGATAAAAGGAAAAGGAAGCAAGCAGAGAGCTGGGGACCTCATATCCCCTAGAAAGCACAGCCAGGAGCAGAGTGAGTCCTTTCCAGAAGCTCCTAGACCGAGGGAAGATTGATGAGAAGGCCAAAAGAAAGAGGAAGACTTCCTCTGGAGCTGACACCCTGAATTTGGACTTTTACCTGACTTTACTGTGAAGAAATAAATTTCTCTTTGTTAAAGCCATCCACTTATGGTGTTTCTTTTATAGCAGCACTAAGTGACTAAGACACCTGGCTTCGTGGAATTGCAGGCATGACTCATTCAGGTCTAGGGAATTCTCTGCCACTATATCTTGGAAAATTCTATCTCTTTCTTAAAAAAATTCTATCTCTTTCTTACTTTCTGGAAATTGAAAAATCCTAATATTGGATTTCTTAATCGAGTCCCACAATTCCAGTTGACTTTATATGCTTTTTTTTTTCCTTCTTCTTTTTCTTGAGGCTTGATGTGTTTAGTTCCCCTGTCTTCTAGGTCACTTTTATTCTGTCTTCTGTCTGCTTGAATATAAGTTTGAATCCTTTCCTTGTATTTTGCAATTCAAATATTTAATTCTTCAATCCCAGTATTCCTGTTTTCTTTTTTAAGCTATTTTCTGTCTTCTTTTGAGTTTCTCATTTTGTTTCCTGATTTCCACTAGTATGTTTCACGTGTGTTCTTTGCTTTCTTTGAGCATATTTAACATTGTTTGAAGGCCCTCTGTTTTTCACACTAGCCTTGTTACTGCGAATTTCAGATTCAAGCTGCCTGCCGCAAAGCCAATACTGAGACAGGAGGAGGTAAGCAGCGAGAGGGCTTTATTGAACACTGGTGTCCAAGAGACAGAGGGGGTTAAATTTCTCCCAAATTCTGTCTAACTCTAAAGGGCTAATGGGAGGGTTTTATAGGGGGAAGGTCAGGGTTTAGAGATTTCCAAGAATCCTGACTTTTCTTTGAGTTGGACATGACGATAAAGTGATCTATCATTGAAGCCTTTTAAGTCTCTTCATGTCATCGTGGAGTCTTGCCAGTCTCTTCATGCCGTCCTGGTTTCTGTCAGGGTGTAGAGGTTTCCAGGAATGTTGACTTCTCTTTGAGGAACATAGTTTAATCAATAATAAAAAATTGATTACCTCATTTTTCCTTAAAAGAACAATCATGAGACAGATTTCAGAGCAAGTAAATATGTTTCAAAGACTAGAGATTAATCACAGCTTATACAGCTAGAAAATATATTCCCTCTACTTCAATATTAAAACACTAGAGAAAAAGTACTTTGTCTACTTCAACCTGGCTTCTATAGAATTAATTTTAGACTTTTTATGTTTTTTTTTTAATTCAGACATCTTCTCTTGTGTTCTTGTATGCCTTTTTTCTGTTTTGTTGTACTTGAGGCTGTTGAGTATTTTGTTGATTTAATTCTGAGACAGAATCTCCTTTCTCTAGATCATGTGATCTTCCCCCCCTTTCTCCTTATTAACTTGCTCTTCTCCGAATATCTGCTTGAACTTCCTCTTGCTATTAAGTTTTCCAGCACTGACTCAACATTTTTGGGGACTTGTGTCCCCTTCCCCTCTTCTATGGGAGGGATCCAGACACTTCCTTTTTTTGTATTTCATGGACTGTGATTGCTCCTTCCAGCTTTTATGCTGGCAGGATAGGAGGGAACCATCTAATGAGATGTAGAGAGTTTCCTTAGACACCCAGTTTTCGGTTTGTATACAGCCTTCTCTGCATACAATATTCTTACCTGTGACTGGCTGCCTTCAGAGTCCAGGTCTCACTGTGTATCACACTCTGCTCCCTCTCACGAACCACATGGCCCCAGATTTAACATGTCCCTTAGTCCCCCTTTTTAGGTCTAAGTGCAGCAGCTTCACTGCCGTTGGTGCCCTCTCAGGTGGCTGTCTGCTTGTAAAACCCTGGTCTAACTGTTTTGCATGCTCTTCCCTCCTGGGACTTCATGGTCATCAAGCTGTCAGTGCGTCAAGGTACCCTTTCCTAGGACCGGTTTCCTAGGTTTCTCTGTGTGTGGTGCCCCAACTGGTGCTTGGATGTTTGAAAACTTCAAGACTCACCGCACTCTGTACTGGCCATCAGAACCCCAAGCACTAGGAGGAGAGTGGGGTGGAGATGCCGTGTCAACCTCTGCTCTTCTGCAGTCCCAGTGTGTTACCTTTTACTTGATTCAGAGATCCCTTTGGTCCTACACTCCTTTATTGGTTGTCTGGAATTCTGATGGTATTTAATTTTCCAATATTAGCTTGTTTTATTTTATTATGGTTGTAGGGGATTTGGGGCATGGACTGCTTATGCTACATCTTGCTCCCACCCCTGCTTAACTGTTTCTTAAAAAAAAAAAGTCTTATGGAATGTTTTCTTTAAAACATTAATAGTTGACCCTGAGAGTATGGCCCCCAGACACACCTTCAGCTCAGTAATGAGGTCACTCCTGAGGTTCACCCTTCAGCCAAAGAGTGAACAGGCCCATGGAACAAAACAAGATTAAAGTGGCACACCAGCCTTGTGGCAGGGACTGGAAGGTAGGAGGGAACAGGAAGGCTGGTAATAGGAAACCCAGGGTTGAGAAGGGAGAGCGTTGACACGTCATGGGGTTGTTAACTAATATCATACAACAATGTGTATTCTAACTGTTTGATGAGAAACTAATTTGTTCTGTAAACTTTCAACTAAGTTCAGTAAAAAATAAATGTAAAAAAAAAACTCTAATAGTTGAGTCAATGAATTAACAATAGTTGTTATTTGTATTCTATTTTCAGTTAAAACATGATGTGAGTATACTATGAAAATTGAATCATATTAGAACCATGGCAAGTACACAGGCTTTTAGTTTTCATGTTACATTTTTTACCAGTGGTTTCCACTGTGAAAATATTTGGAGGGAGTTGAGTTTTAAATCAATGAGGAGAATCTTGATTTTTATTTCCTGGCAGGTTTTAAGTTGGAAGAGTTGTTTTACTCCTCGGTATATCCTCTGTCAGGTTGGCTCCTGTTAGAATCCCATTTGGATTAATAACTTCTCCTTTAAAGAAACCCAAAAATCTAGAGACAGGATTTTTGGTAGCATATCTCACCAGTAAAAAAAATTTTGAGCATATTCAATTTAATACTACTCTAACAGCTGTGGAGGGATGGCTGAAACCACAGAAAGTAAGCCCGGAGTTCCGAGATCTCAGAAAAGTCAGAGAACTGAGAAAAACACTCACGTGTCAGGAGAAAAGAATATTCCTAAGGCTATGGAGACCTGGTAAAGTTTTCCCAGAGATTCCAGATCCTATAAAGACTCAGAAAAGTGCAAAAAAAAGAGAGAAAGAGAGGGAAACACTTCAGTAAAGAGAAACACCAATATTTCCAAGACTGTGAGGAGCACTGGCGTAAGCCTGTAACTCATGGCAGACTTGGCTGGCATAAAAGATGATACACACCCACTACAACACCCAGGCAAACCAGTGAAGCAGCGACTAGAGTCCTTAATAAGCTCAACAGGCAAGAAACTGATGAGATCATCACTGACTGAAGTCAAACCATCCCCAAAGACAGCAGTGATATTAAAACTTGTGGAGATCACCAGCAGTCAACAACGAACTTGGTAGTGCTTCCAGAGAGAAGCCAGAGCTTCTGAGGAACATCAATAAACATCTGAGGAATTCTACTAAAAATAGCTCCAGCAGAAGAGCCAACAGGCATGAAGATCCCCATGAGAATGCCAGAGTGGCCAGGTAGATGGATAAGAAATCTGACAGGATAGAAGAGCCTGGTGAAGACTCCTTGGGTACACCCAGAAGATGCACAGATATTACCATGCTGTGACAGAAGGTAATTCAGGCATTCTCACTCTTCCAGACACATTACAAGAAAGACAGTTTCCTAAAAAAAAAAAAAAAAAAGACCTGTCTAAAAAAGAATTCCAATTGAAGTCTTTAAAAAGATGCAAAAGCCTACAGAAGGTGACTTTACTGAGTGTAAAGAAACGTTGATTCACTGACTAAAAATAAGGTACAAACATTACATCATCATAAAATGTCTTTTTGAGTGTATATCCTCAATTTCTGTCTATTAGTAAGAATGATAATTTTAATTTATAATAATTGGATATCTCTTTTCAAACGGATTTGGATACCAACTAACTAACTACTTGTGATAGTAAAAAAAAAAAGTTCCTGATTTCTAGAGTGACTGCACTAATTTGAAAAAAAAAACTGGCCAAAATTATTTCTCCACATTTTAAGAAAAATATCTCAGGAAGTGAAAGAATGCTGTTCATCTTCAGATGTGTGAAAAAGTGTTCAGAAAAAGGGTGGGCAGATTGATTCTGTGTATTTCCAGTCACTGCTACCAGGACCACTGCATAGAAATTGTATAATAAATACCAGGAACTTAATACTTAGAGCAATATAAATAAAGGGTGGGTATCCTGATAAGTACATAACTATCAGGATTGTTATAGAGATTTCTGCGTTATGAGAAAGACTTCTCACAAGTATTCCAGAAATCAGGTGTCATGGTTTGAATTATATCCCCCCAAAAATGTATCAACTTGGTTAAGCCATGATTCCCAGTATTGTGTGCTCATCCTCCATTTTGTGATTGTAATTTTATGTTGAGAGGATTAGGGTGGGACTGTAACACCAGCGTTACTCAGGTCACCTTCCTGATCCAAGGTAAAAGGAGTTTTCCTGGGGGTGTGGCCCACACCACCTTTTCTCTCTCAAGAGACAAAAGGAAAGGGAAGTAAGCAGAGACTTGGGGACTAAGAAAGAAGCACCTAGTGGAAAGCGTGTCCTTTGGGCCTGGGGTCCCTATGGCCTGAGAAGCTCCTAGGCCAGGGGAAGATTGAGGACAAAGACCTTCCTCCAGGGCTGACAGAGAGAAAAAGACTCCCCCTGGAGCTGACACCCTGAATTTGGACTTGTGACCTACTAGACTGTGAGAGAATAAATTTCTCTTTGTTAAAGCCATCCTCTTGTGGTATTTCTGTTATAGTAGTACTAGATAACTAAGACATCAGGATTTTCCTATTTAGATTTAGAAATAATTTTTCAGTAAATGACTTTTAAAGAATTAGGAGTTCATGTATTGTCCATCTAATATGGCATTTTACTAGAGTGTAAATTTTTATAATTATATTTGGCTTAGATCACATTCAAGCATGTTGATTGAAATTTATCTTGAATACCTTATTTCTGGATTAGCAGTAGAGATTTTTTTCCCTTACACTTCTTTGTAGGCAGAAATTGGCAAGGCATTACCTTGAATATCTTAGATTACTTAGAAAATAAAATGAAATTTAAAAATGAATTCCTCTGTGAGTTTACATATGAATTATGTTGTACTTCATGTTGGGCTTCAAAATTTCCTTTGCTTATGATCAGAGTTTTCTAAAAGTCTTCTGATATATTTAGAATGGACCAGAACACATCAGTCAAGAAAACTCCCTTTGCAATCTTTGTGAAGATGGTAAGCAGTCAGCTTCCTTTACGTGTATTTTTCTACCACTCACAACACCTACAAGTTTGGATAAAACTGGAGTTTTTTTTTTTTTTAATCACTAAAAAGCCTAAAGAATAGATTACTGTTGTAGCATGCTCTTACCTTTTTTTGTTCATCTGTAATCTGTTGTCCCCAGAGTGGGCTCCCTGAGATTTCCAGGGACTAGGTGAAATCAAAGACAAGTTGCCGTTCCTATATGATGATTTTTCAGAAATTTATCCTACATGTATTTATAAATATGTATGTATGTAGATGTCCCATTGCCCAGCTTCAGCATTTGGCAAGAAATGGCTGACCCTGTTTCCTTAGACCCCAGCACACCCATCTCCCTCCCTCCTTCCTATGTGACTGCTGAGCAAGTCCTGGAAACCTTGCTATTGCAACTATAAATATGCAGGCTGCATCGGAAATGTAAGCCTTTTAATGCATAGAACTTCATAATCATACCTAAAACATGAGCAATAATTCCTTAACATCATTAGATTGCCAGTCAGAGATCAAATTTACAATTGTCCAGTGAATATCACAGGAATGATTGTTTTACAGCTTGTGTCAGGATGCAAATAAGTTTCACACATTGTAATTGGCTTATAAATTGGCTGGTGTGTTTCTGAAGTCTTCCTGTTTCTCTCTCTCCCTCCCCCTCCTCTCTCCAATTTATTTATCTACTTAAGGAATGGGTTTACTTGTCCTGTGGAGTTAGTCACATTTTGGGTTTTGCTGACTGTGTCCCTTTGGGGGACTTTTACACCCTCTGTTTTTCTCTGTATTTCCTGAATGGGTAGTTGAATTTAGAACATTTATCTAATTGAGGTTTGATTTTTTGTCAAGGCTACTTCAGAGAGGGATGTGTATTTCTATGAGTGGTACATAAAAGTAGGGTTTATTGATTTGCTTTTTTCTCATTACCAAAGAAATCACTCAGTGTAAAACTACAGTTCATTCCAAAGAAGAAAAAAGTGTAATAGGATGTATTCTTCTATATATTTTACAGTATATGTATTGTGTTTTCCTTTTTCATAAAATGCAATCATACTGCACACTCTTGGTTTAGAAATTGAAGAAAATAGCATTTGCAGTGGTCATTTAATCCTCTCATTCTCCCCAAGCTAGTAAGCATGAACTTGGTGGGCTTTTTGAGTTTTCACTTTATTAGATCAGCTTCTCAAAATGAACTGTAGTTTGGATAGGTTTTCTGTGTTGACATCACAGCTTGTATAAAGTTGAAAATCAATTTCCTAATTTGTTCATTCTACCGTTCAGCATTTAAATTAATAATTGTCATAATTTCTTTTGAGTATGGGTGATGCTTTCTTACAAATGATGGGAAAATAGCAATCTAAGATTTGTGTTGAAACATCCACTTTCCCCTTCCCTCTACTTATTATTTCCCCCTCTTAATTGTTTGCAGGGATTTATAAACCACCCTGGCTGCAGGGGAAGTGTGATGGTCAGAGCCACAGTGGCCATAGCTATAAGGTAGGTCTAACCAGAGGGTGATCACAAACTGCTCGATGGAACAACCATTTTCATTGCTAAAGAGACTCAAGAACCCTCAGCATACAACAATGATTCAAGAAAAATTCATGTCCTTATTATGTATAGAGATAGATCCAGTTCACCAGTTAAACTGTAATGAAATCACAGAATTTGAAAAAGCAAAGGATACAAAGAAATTTCTTTAATTATAGCATGTTCAAACTGATGAAAAATCTATCTAAAAATCAAATATAACAGTTTGTTGTAATATTTGTTTTCTAATAATTTAATTTTCCTTCATGAAATCTTTTCGTCTTTTCATTTACAATTATAGCGTGTGTTACAAAACAAACATCACACTTGCAGTATAAACCACTTAAAGCAAAATTAGTGAAAGTCAAGTTTTCATTGTGGGAAATCCAAACAAAATTCACTGACTCATTTATTTCTCATGGAGTATGTGGAGTATTCTTTTTGTAGAAAATATGGCATATAGTAGAAATCTTAATACCTCGCATCCACTGAAAATTTTATAATCCAGTACATCTCATTCTGCTAAAATTGCATACATCACCTTTGCATTCAATTGGTAATATGATAGTCACATTTAAAAAGAAGTTAAATCATGAATTGCTAAGACACACGTACACACACATATATGTGTATACCACCATATGTGTATATATATATAAAAAAATTTTTTTTATATATATATTATATATATATCTCACATACCCCCTTTGAATGCTTGAGGAAGCACAGGAGGGGCACCACAGTTTATCGGTGCTTAGGGCCCTCACAGTGCCTTAATCTGGCCCAATTATCCCCCAGCTGATTGATCCACTGACTCTTGATCTATGTACAGGACAAGCAGTGTTTTCCTGTACTCTTCTATTCAACATCACAATGGAAGACCTAACAAGTGCAACAGAGAAAGATAAAGGAATAAAAGGCATAGAAATTGCAAAGGATGAAAGGAGACTTTTTATTTGCAGATGACGGCATTACCTCCATAGAAAATCCTAAATAATCTTCAAAAAGTTCCTAATACTTATTCATTTAGCAATGTCACAGGATACAAGGTCAATTAAAAAAAAATTCCAGTCTTATTCTTATATACATACAATGAACAACTGGAACTTAAAATTTATAGGAATACCATTTAAAATAGCAAAATAAAGATGAAATAATTTGTTTAAATCTAACAAATATGTCCAGGAACTGTATGCTGAAAATGACAAAACATTGATAAAAAATATCAAAGATCTCAAAATCCAGAGACATATTCTGGGCTCATGGATTGAAGGTTAAATACGGTTAGGATAAAAATTCTTCTTAATTTGATCAAGTGATTCAATGGAATCCCATTCCAAATTCCAGAAAGCTTTATTACAAATATTCACAGGCTGATTCTAAAATTTAAATTGAAAAGTAAAGGTAGTAGAATGGCCAAAAATACTCTGAAAAAAGAAAAGTTGGACGGCTCATGTTACCCGATTTCAAGATTCACTACAAAGCGTTGATAATCAAGTTAGTGAGGTATTGAAGAAAATATAGGCACATAGATTAATGTAACAGAATAGAAAAACTAGTGCCAAGAGAGCCCATAAATAGACCAACACAAATATAGTGAACTGATTTGGGCAAAGGTTCAAAGGCAATTCAATGGAGAAAAGGCTTTTCAACAGATATTTTAGAGTGTTAAAAATAATGAAAGCTCAAAAAAAAAAAGAAAGAAGGGTTTATTCTGAGCACTTTTACTACATGCATATATGGAGACGACTCTGATTAAAAAAGACAACAAAAAGAAAAAGCAAATGGCTTGAAGTAGGCTAATTACAATGAGGCTTATAATGAGAAAGAAAGAAGAATAGATCAACCTTTGGGCAATTTAACGTGATTGATTGAACCCTGCCCTCCGCCTTTTACTGAGATCAACTGCTTTCTGGTCACATGGTGGACTCTGGCCTCTACCCACCTGTAGCCATGATATCTTTGAAATTTAAATGAAGTAAGCCTGTCTTCTAACAGGAAAGAAAAGATTAGCAACTATGGGTGAGAAATGCTGCTGGGAGGATTTGGTCAGAAAATTTTATGGTTAATATTTGGCTCATGGGTAAGAAAACACTAAAACCAAAGTTATATGCGTGTTTTTCATTTTTTCTCTTTGGCATCTTTCCTCTCTTAATCATGATTTGATTAGAATCTTTGATTAATAGGTAGCCGGGCAATACTTAGGTTTCTTTAGGTATCATAGGTACTGCTTTATGGGGTACCTTTCTGTGAAAAATATATTATCTTGGTTGATTCCTGAGCTCTTCTTTGTTGTTCTTCCTGTCTGCTGAAGACCATATGCAGTACATTAAATGGCCATTCAAAAGCTTTTCAGACCCAGATGCCAAGCAGCTTAGTGGCTTGATAATAAGATAAAAAAATAGAATGAGGAGAGTGCATAAGGCAATGGTCTGAAAGGCTTGTCTGGTCCAGCAACCCATGTTTCCTAACTATGAAAACAATTCACAATACGATACAAAAAGAGCATCGGTAGCATGCACTGCATCTCTAGCATAAAAATATGCTAAAATTATATCTCAATATACTTTCACTTAAAAAAAAATTATATTGAGATGATTCTGACTCATAGTGACCCTATAGGCTCACCTAAGTGATGTTTTTACTAGAACCATCTTCCCTAACATCATTTGTAATCTTTATATATATATATATATATATATATATATATATATATATATATATATATATATATGCTGTTAGGTACTGTTGAGTGAGTTCCAACTCATAGCGACCCTATGTACAACAGAACAAACACTGGTCCTGCGCCATCCTCAAAATCCTTGCTTGAGTCCAGTGTTGTAGCCACTATGTCAATCTACCTCATTGAGGGTCTTCCTCATTTGCTGGTCTAGAACTCTACTTTACCAAGTCTTTCTCCAGGGACTAGTCCCTCCTGATAACATGTTCAAAGTACATAAGACCAAGTCTCGTCATCCTCTCTTCTAAGGAGCATTCTGGCTGTACTTCTTCCAAGACTGATTTGTTAATTCTTCTGGCAGTCTATGGTAAGTTCAATATTATTTGTCAACACCATAAATCTAAGGCATCAATTCTTTGGCCTTTCTTATTCATTTTCCAGGTTTCTCATGCACATCCTGGCTTCAGTCAGGTATATCTTAGTTCTCAAAGTGACATGCTTGCTTTTTAATGCTTTAAATAAAGAGTTCTTTTGCAACAGATGTGTTCAGTGCAATACATCCTTTGGTTTCTTGACTGCTGCTTTCATATGCATTGATTATAGATCCAAGTAAAATAAAATTGTTGATAACTTCAATATTTTCTCCATTTATTGTGATATTATTTATTGATCCAGTTGCCTGTATATACACAAGCAGTCTCTTGTTTAAAAAGGAGATCTGTTCCTAAGTCTGTCTTTAAATCAAAAATCTAGCTAAGTCAGAACAGGTACATGATTTTCTTATTTAGCATCATATTGTCGAATGTTTGTCTTAGTATATATTTTATATTTCTCTGCCTATAAAACACTTAAGAAACACTTCCAAATACACTAAAACATTTTAACATAATAATAAAGTAACTACACATGGTACTGTACTAAAGAGAGACAGAGAAAATCTATATGGGTGTGTATGTGTGTAGGTATACAGTACTGTAAAAAAAAATAAAAGAAACAGTTCTTAAAACAGTTTAGATAGGAAAAGAAAAAGAAAAAATCATGATTAAAGGTAAACACTAACCTTCGTTTCATTTGTGTCCTGCATACTGGAAGGGGCATTCGTGAGTTAGAATTATGATAACATTAATAACTGGATGATGCAGAAGAAGATAATGGAGAAGTGGCTACTCTTGAAGATGATGGGCCTAGTGTTGGAGAGGATTAACCTGGTGCTGGAGAGTCAGGGTTTGATTCTACTCTTGTGAAGGGTGAGTTTAGGGAGGGGGGTTTACTACTGGAGTCAATTTATTGAAGTAGGCATCAATGCAGGTTTGTACAGAGCTTTTCTTTTTCTCATCGAAAATAACCTTGTAACAGCTGAGTCCCTTGATAACTGCACAGTGAGTTTTGGAGAACCTCTCTGTATTAGGATCTTACTCTTTAAATTTTTCCATTTGTGTGAAAATTATCAAATGGGAAGCTAACTTACTATTTGAACTTTCACAAAAACCTCAGTAAAATACTATTAAAAAGAGAAAGTAATGTTGTCCTAAAGTAAAAAGACCAGTTGTTCCAGAATTAAGAAGAAAAAAAAAAAGACAAAAGGAAGAGTCAAGTGACTACTTCCAGCAGGGTGGAAATTTTTAAAGGTTATTGAAGAATGAGGTGAATCAGGGAGACACTGATGAGGATAAAAAAAACATTTTAACGTTATTATCAGAGGTTGGGTAGACCAATAGGAACTCCTGCTACTACTCCAACTTTAAAATGCCATTAGCAAGTCCTTTCTATTGTGGAGAAATTTTAAAAAGCCAAAACACAAAGGTCGTAATGAGAAGCCCCACCTGGAATTTCCTCGGAAGATAAGGATGAACAAAGGGACCGAGATTTCCTTTCTGACCCAAAGCCAGGGACACAAGGCCATGCGCATATGAATGAGTAAAATGGTTTGGGTGGAGAAGTGACTTTTGTGATACCAAAACTGCTGGTGAAATTTTAACAAGGCCTAAGGCTAGATTAAGAACCCTGGTGCCAAAGTGGTAAATCCAAATGTTGGCAGTTCAAACCCACCAGCCGCTCCACAGAAGAAAGCTGTGGCAGTTTTGCTTCTGTAAAGATTTCAGCCTTGGAAACCCTATGAAGCAGTTTGACTCTGTCCTAGAGGATCAGGGGAGTTACAGTCAACTTGATGACAACAGGTTTGGGTTTGACTTGTTTGAGGTTAGACTAGGAGGATATGGATACACAAGAGTTAATGGATGTGATGGTTAAGATTGTGTGTCAACTTGGCTGGGCCATGATTCTCAGTGTTTTGGCAGTCATATAATGTGATCACTTCTCTGCTGAGCTTTGATACGTGATCACACCCATGATGGGATCTGCTATGATTGGTACCGGTGGGGTTTGGGCCTGTGAAGCTCACCACCCCCTCAGCCTTCATCTCTCCACCCTCTGCTGTTTAGTCCTTCCTGCTCTCCTTGTCAGGATTTATGATTTTTCTGGATCGTGCAGCTGGCTCCTGCACTGATCTCAGGTTCTTGGAACTTGAGCTAGCAGCTTACCTGCGCTCTTGTCTTCCAATCTTGAGATTTGTTCATCTTCACAACCCGTAAGCAACAGCCCTGCTCACTGGCCTTCCAATCTTGTTGTTTTCCAGCCCTTGATGTTATATGAGTCAGAAGTCTCCTTACTATCCCTTGGACTTGGGATATTAAAAAAAAGGGATATTACAGCCTCTTAAAAGCACGTTAGCCATTTCCTTAATACAAACATCTCTCTCTACATATATGCTTTAGTGGTTTTGCTTCTCTAGAGAACCCAGCCTAAGACAATGGATTAAGGTGAATATTTGGTGAAAAATTGAAATGTTTAAACTGACTTCATGTGAAGCGAATTTATTTTAACTGAGATGACCACATAAAATAATCTTAAAAGCTAAAATGCCCAGTTTTGGGAGCCAACATGGCACTATAGGCAGACGCACCATGCAGTCCTTTGATAACAAAGACCCAAAAAACTAAGTAAAAACGAGACAAACATCAATCCTGGAAAACTTAGTGTCAAATGAGGAGATAAAGAACTCAGCCAAGGACTGAATGGAATAAGAAACAGAGAAAAGAGAGCAAGGAGAGATACTAGTGGAGATCCCCAATGAACTAACACATCACAGATTTGCCATCTAGCACTTTTTATTTTTTGGCCCTTGTTTCTCTCTTCTCTCTTTTGTCTTTCCCATACCCAGCGTAGCTCTGAATATCACAGCCACTCCCCTTCAGCTGGACCTGCCCTGCTGCATCATAGCTGAATGACTAGCCCTGCCCATTGGACAAAGAGGTAAAAGTATTGAGCCCAAGAAGAGCAAACAACAAAGAATGCACAACCTGCCTGGTCAGACATAATCAAATAAAAACAAAAAACAGGATGAAACAAACAAATCTGCAGTCAATAAATGAAGAAAATAACTACTGAATGTCCGAAAGACAGCAAACAATGTCAAAACATATTAAAATAAAGACAGAATGGCTCCAGAAGGCATACAAAATAAAACACCAGATGAGTTTCCAGTAGAAGAAAAGGCACTGGAGCTACCTGATAGGGAATTCAAATCTCTCATATTTAGAGCTATCTAAGAGTTAAAACAAAAATCAGACAAAAATGAGGAAAAAATAGACAAGTTCATGGAAAAGGCAGACAAATTCATGGAAAATACAGACAAAAAAATGGAAAAATTCATGTATGAAACCACTCCTATAAAAACTCATGAAGAAGTTTACACACATAAGAAACAATTTTTGATGGTTATGAGGGAGGGGTGGTGGGGATGGAAAACACTAAATAGACAATAGATAAGTGGTAACTTTGGTGAAGGGTAAGACAGTACACAATACTGGAAAATCCAGCACAACTTGTACAAGGGAAGGGCATGGATGCTCCGCAGACACATCCAAACTCCCTGAGGGACCGAATTGCTGGGCTGAGGGCTGTGGGGACCATGGTTTCGGGGAACATCTAGCTCAATTGGCATAAGATAGTTTACAAAGAAAATGTTCTACATTCTACTTCGGTGAGTAGCCTCTGGGGTCTTAAAAGGCTGTGAATAGCCATCTAAGATACTCCACTGGCCTCACCCCTCGGGAGCAAAGAAAAATACAGAAAACTAACAATGCAAGGGAAAGTGTTTTTAAGAAATGGTGCTGGCAAAACTGGATGCCCATGTGACATGAAACTATGAAGAGTAAAGTTTTTGTCATTGCAGGTGATTCTTTTGCACATTAGAGGCCTTTCTGAAGTCACATCCATGGCTGGGGATACTGCCTTAAGCCATATCAAGTAACCTAAGTATTATTTATCTTTCCTCATAGTGTCCTGGTTCTTAAACATATGAACCAGGAACTTAAAAATGCTGCTATATATGTCAATAATTATTAACCAATCATATAAAATCAAGTCACCTAACCACTTGTTTCTCTATCCATATGCCTCTGTTTCAAGCCCCTCGAAGTTGAGGGCATTTAGCAGAGTGGTTGAGAGAGTCAGAGTGTGTTTGAAAGCATTCAGGGTTGAGTTGAAATCCCAGCTCTGCCATCTATTAGATTTGGACCTTGGGAAAGTTACATAAACTTACCATGTTTCCTTTTCTTCATCTAAAAAGGAGAAAAGCAGTAAGATACCAACTCTGAAGAACGTTGTGAGGCACAAAGCTGGCTATAGAGTAAAAATTTTTATTCTGAAATATCTTAATGCATTTTATAATAGAACATTTTAGATAAAATCAGTCATTACTTCCCAGAGTTTTATGCATCAACTCCTACTAGGCATATCCCGGTATAACCTTGAAATCAGGAGGATAATTAGAAGAATGAATGGGATAAACTCCAAGCCCCAGAATTGGGAATTTTGGGGTAACAGAAAACACATAGAGAATTGTTGAAGATTTGTTGGCAGAAAAGTTTCCTTACATCATGAAAGACAGGAAGATATCTGTCCAAAAAGCTCAATGAAACCATACAGGATAGATCTCAAAAGAAAGTCACCAAGATATATCATAATTAAACTTGCCAAAACCAAAGACAAAGTAAGAATCCTGAGAGCACCCAGGGATAAACGAAAAGTAACCTACAAGGGAGAACCAGTAAGACTAATCTCCGATTACTGAGCTGAAATCACACAGGCAAGATGGCAATGGGATGACATATATAAAGACTTGAAGGACAAAAATTGCTAGCCAAGAGTTATATATCCAGTGAATTGTCTCTCAATTATGATGGCAATATTAAGTAGTTTACAGATAAACAGAAATTAAAAGAATATTTAAAAATCAGACCCAAACTACAAAAAAATATTAAAGGGAGTCATCTGATTAGAGAAACAAACTACCAGAAAACACTCCAAGACTAGGACACAGGAAAGATCAACGGATACAAACCCAGACAGGAATTCTCAAACATAAGACAAAGCTAAATGCCTGAAAATAGGGAAGCAGAGACATCAATATGTAAACAACAACAATGTCAGGACAAAGAAGGGAAAAAAATGCTGTAGTCAAAACTTCCATATCGAGAAGAACTCAAGGCAATATCAAGAAATAAAACACTCATTTACACTTAGAAAAATGTAGGCAAATTTCAAGGTAACCATAAAGGAAGCAAAGAATCCTACCCATGAAAATGAAAAAGAGAAACATAAAAACTCAACAAACACAAAATCAACAATAACAAAAGAAATGAAAAGAAAATACATAAAAAGAATTCAGCACAAAAAATTAAGTGGAACAAGAACCTGGCAGCTCCCACTCCCCACCCCCTCCCCCCCAAAAAAAACTCCCAAAGCAACCAAAGACTTCCCCAAGGGTAAAAAAAGAGAACATACAGACTAGAAAAAAATTTTTTGGCTATGTGTCTAATTTCTAAAATCTGTATATACTTCAACACCACAAGAACAAAAAGACAATCCAATTAAACAATTGGCAAAGAATATGAACAGACACTTCACCAAAGATAACATTCACAGAGCTAACAGACTCATGAGCAAATGCTTGTAATAACAGGACATAGAGAAATGCAAAAAAAAAGGAAAACTACAATAAGATACCATCCGACCCAGACACTACTGGCATTGATAAAAACAACCAGAAAAAAAAAATTTGGATGGATAGTGTCATGGATTGAGTTGTGTCCCCCCAGAATATCTGTCCACTTGGCTAGGTCGTGATTCCCAATATTGTATGATGGTCTCATTTTGTCATCTGATGTGATTTCCGTGTGTGTTGTAAATTCCATCACTATGATGTAATGAGGTGGATTAGTGGCAGTTATACTGATGAAATCTACAAAATTAGATTGTGTATTAAGCCAACCTCTTTTGAGAGATATAAAAGAGAAGGAAGCAGAGAGACATGGGGACCTCATACCACCAAGAAAGCAGTATCTAGAGCAGAGTAATTCCTTTGGACCTGGGGTTCCTATGCAGAGAAGCTCCTAGTCCAGGAAAAGACTGATGACAAGGACCTTTTTCCAGAGCTGACAGAGCGAGAAAGCCTTCCCCTGGAGTCAGTGCCCTGAATTTGGACTTCTAGCCTACTGGACTGTGAGAGAATCAACTTCTCTTTCTTAAAGCCATCCAGTTGTGGTATTTCTGTAATAGCAGCGCTAGATGACTAAGACAGGTAGCAAAGAGATTGAAACTCTTATGCACTGCTGGTGAGAATGTAAAATGGTGCTACCCCTATGGAAAATGATATGGTGGCTCCTTAAAAAGCTAGAAATAGAAATACCATACAATCCAGCAATTGCACTTCTAGGAATATGTTCTAGAGGAAAAAAAAAAAGCCATCACACAAATTGGCATATGCACAGCTATGTTTTTGCAGCATTATTTACAATAGAAAAAAAAGATGGAAACAACCTAAGTGCCCATCAACAGGTGAATGGATAAACAAATTATGATACAAACACACAATGGAATACTACACAAGGATAAAGAACAATGATGAATCTGAAACATCTTACAACATGGATTTATCTGGAGAGCATTATGCTGTGTGAAATACATCAATCACAAAAGGACAAATACTGTATGAGACCACAATTATAAAAGCCCAAGCAAAGGTTTACACACTGAAAAAAATAATCTTTGACGGTTACAAATGAGGAGAGTAATGGGAAGGAGAGAAATAACTAACTAGATAGTAAGTAAGTGTTAACTTTGCTGAAGGAGAAGACAACACACAATATACGGGAAGCCAGCACAACTTGACCAAGGCAAAATCAGAAATATCCTAGACACATCCAAACACCTTGAGGACAGAGTTACTGGGGCTGAGGGTTAGGGACCATGGTCTCAGAGGACATCTAGGTCAATCAGCATTACACAGTTCATCAAGAAAATGTGCTACTTTGGTGAGCACAGCCTGGGGTCTCAAAAGCTTGCAAGCGGCCATCTAATATGCATCTGTTGGTCCCGTTATGTTCTGAGCAGAATGAAAAAAAAAAAGACACAAGGAAAATATTAGTCCAAAGTACTAATCTATGACATGAACCGCAGCTTTTACGAACATTTCATGAACATGAGCCGAGAAGGACCAGATGTGCCAGCTTACCACCATCAACTCCTCTGACAAGTATCACAATACAAAAAAAACAAACAAAAAACAAATTTTTTTTTTTTTGTTGTGACAAGTATCACAATAAAAAAAAAAAAAAAATAGAGGGTCCCAAATAGAGCAGGAGAAAAATGTAGAAAAATCCAAATTTGCAAAAAAAAAAAAAACACTTGACTTACCGGTTTGACAGAGACAGGAGGAGTCCCCAAGAATATGGCCCTGGACACCATGATACATCGGTACTGAAGCCACTCTGGATGTTCGCTTTTCAACCAAATATTAGATAGTCCTGTAAAACAAAGTACAAGACACGTGAGGAACGTGGTTCATAGTTCAGTCAAGTGTTCGAGACAAAATGGGTAACATCTGCAGAAAAGCAAAGACGAGAAGCAGAAAAGGACAGGAAAATGGGATGGATAGACATAGAGAGCTCAGTGTGGGAAGGGGGTGGTGAAGGGTGCTGACACATCACAGGGATTGCAACTAATATCACAAAACAATTTATGTATAAATTTTTAAATGAGAAACTAATTTGCAGTCTAAACTTTCACCTAAAACACACATACACACACACACAAGAGTTAAGGGAAAGGGCAAATGAGGTTTTTTAACTGGTCTTATTAAAATGAATTAAAAATTAAAAAAATTCTATATTCAACTCTGCCACTGTCTCTCTGAGAGACTGTGAGTAATGTTCAATTTATAGGGGTTTCCATTATTTCATTTGTAAAATGAGGGTTATATTGAGTTTCACAAAGCTCACGGTAGGGAATGCTTTGGAAAGAGACAAAAAGAAAGTTACATAATTATACAACCATCCACATAAAAGAATTAGGAGAAATAGAGAGGAGGAGATAAATTCTAAAGATAATTAGTACTTGCATCCAGTTAGACATGGGATTCCAGAGAGAAAGGTAGATTAAGATGGCATCCAGCTCATGGATTGTGCCATTACCAGGGATAAGCAATGTAGGCTGGAATAAGTGCATGTTCACACAGAAAAATATATAGGATATCCAGAGAGATACAAAGTAAGTGCTTGGAAATATTGGTCTAGAGATTAGATGACAAATCAGGACAGGTAGTTAAATTTTTGAGTCAGTATTTCCCTGAAACAGGGCATTTCAGTGGACATTAGTGGTTCAGTGGTAGAGTTCTCGCCTTGCATGCAGGAGGCCAGGGTTTGTTTCCTGCTCATGTACCTTAAGTCTAACAAAATTTTGCTGAATATAATTAAAGTATGGTTTCAGCAGTACACCTACAGGGAAATTCCAGAAATTCAAGCCTAACTTACAACACGACTTGGCATTGCTGACGTCAGCAGGATCTTGGGTGAAAGCAGAGAATAGCAGAAAAGATGTTTACTTCCGTTTTATTGATATACAAAGGCTTTTGACTGTGTGGATCACAACAAATTATGGATAACATTGTGAAGAATGGGAATTACAGAACAGTTAATTTTGCTCATGCAGACCCCGTAAATATACCAAAAAGCAGTTGTTTGAACAGAAAGAGAGGATACTGCATGGTTTAAAATTAGGAAAGGTGTGGTCAGAATTGTATTCTTTCACCGTACTTACTCAATATGTATACTGAGCAAATGTTCTGAGAAGCTGGATTATATGATGAAGAATGTGGCACCAGGACTGGTAGAAGACTCATTAATAACCTGCAGTACGCAGGTGATGCAACCTTGCTGGCTACAAGAGGACTGGAAGCGCTTTCTGAAATGTCTGTGGAAAAGTTGTACCAAGGGGCTCTTGCTTGGCTTTGCTGTTTAATAGACCCATGCCTATTATTGGGATTTTTTTGTGTGTGTCATGGAGCTGTTTCTTACTCAAGAGAGGATGGAAAGATCCACAACTGTATACTCATGGCAGTAATCCTAGAAATGTATCTGTAACATAGGTTTCAGTAAGGAGATGGGTCTAAGCCTTTTGTCTTCAAAACGCAGTATGATTCTTGATTGGTTAGGACTAGATACTACTTTAATTCATTTATCTGCAAGGTGGAGTAAATAGAATATGGAGATTTACAGAATTTCCTAAAGCTTGGAGATAATGTTCAAAAATAGCATATTGAAGTTTAAGTTTGAAACTTATTTTTGTTTTTTGCTACTGCTACTGTTGCTGCCCCCACATCTGCTGCTATCGCCTCCTCCTCTCCTTTTTCTTAATTATTTTATTATCATAGAGAAAATACCAGTGTACCTCTCTTGTCGTTAGTAATGTCACTTGTATAGCTAAAATCAAAGTAAAAACAACAGCTTTCCTTTGGTAGTGTGCTCCAGTACTACCTTTTGGGGCTGTTGTCTTGCTGTGAATTGTGGTTTTGTCACATGCTTGCAATGACAACTGAGAACCATTTACAAGACCTCCCTGTCCCACCCCACCCCCACCACTGGCAAAAGAAAGAAAGAAAAGGTAGCATCTCTGTAGTAGTGATTTTATCCGTGTGAGAAAAATGATGGTGAGCCATTGTATGGCAGTTCAGGTGCCTACTAATTTATTTTTTCAAGTATGAAGCCTTTGAGACACAGGAAGAAGACAGCAGACAAGAATCTTCCCTGCTGACCTTTAGTGTGTACAGTACTGGGTGAATGAGTATCAACAAGACTGTCATTTTTCCAAGATAGTTACAGTGTTTCATGGTTAAGATGAGGGATAAATCCTAGTTGATGCGCTTCTTCCTCAGAGTAGAAGTTACTAGCTCTGTTTCTTCTCTGGCCTAAGAAGCTATGTTTGTTGTTATGTTTGTTGTTATGTTTGTTGTTATGTTTGTTAAAACAACTCCAGTGAGTAAAGTGGTCAATAAAAGGCATTGTTCAAAGAAAAAGATCTTTCCAGGGAAATAAGTGTCTATGACTAAACTTGATGGATAATTTAAATTTGTAAAATATATCATTCTGATCAAGATTTCAAATTCTTTCCTCCCTTTCTTGGTCCAAATTGATATGTCAGCCGGTCAGGAGGC
This sequence comes from Loxodonta africana, assembly GCF_030014295.1. Classification (NCBI taxonomy): domain Eukaryota; kingdom Metazoa; phylum Chordata; class Mammalia; order Proboscidea; family Elephantidae; genus Loxodonta; species Loxodonta africana. The sequence continues at coordinate 74,919,581 of NC_087358.1, forward strand.
TTGAAGTTCAAGGTTCAGACATACAAGCTTCCTCTGAGTAAATAAAGCTTCGATGAGGCCAGCAGAGCCAACAGGTAGAAGGCTATATCTTGGCTAATTTTGCCTGTCCAGAATGCTGCATTTTCCTCAGGGGAATTATCTGAACTTTTAATCACATTTCATTTGGTTATTCAGCCCTGGTTTCTAAGTCTACTTGATTTTAGAAAAAGTAATTAAGACTATGTAATAAGCCTCTATTGACCCAGAACCCCACAGACCTTCAGTCAATATCTGTCAAACTGAGTGTGATAGTGAGATGGGACAGACTGACATAGTTTTAGAACTGAGTATCTGGTTACACAGATGTGGTCCATAATTTCTTCCTCATAGTTCTGTTCTTAGAGTATGATTCCCCTCTGGTATTTTGCATAAGTGCCACAGCATGAAATATCTGTACTGTGAAATCTTCCTTGTATCTAGGTTTATTGGCAGATCAAGGTATTCTTACGGAAGTAGGAGAGCGAACTAATTTTCTTGTTACTTTTCAGGTGACGGATGGTGAACAGTGTACAACGTGCCTTATATAAAATTTAAGTGCGTGTGAATACAGATGTGGTTAGTGGACGCCATTCAACATGAGTACAAGGAGTACTCAGAAGCTTTTTTCTAATGCAGAGACATTCTGATTGAGCTAATTTTTATCCTTTCCCCTTTCAGATTTGATGGTAGAGTTTATTGTAACGCACATGATGAGGGAGTTTCCTATGGATCTGTATGTGTAAGTAACACGGTTCATTTAAAGTGTGAAAATCTATTTTATAGAATCGAGTGACAGAATATTTTAAAGTCACATAAGATTTCTCTATATATGTCACTTCAGGAAAAATATATTTGTGTGTGTGGGGGAAGTGTCAGGGAACAATATATGGCCCAAATTTGTATATCTTTCCAAACGGGAGAAAAATACCAATTACAATTTGGATTCTGCACATTTCTTCAATATCACTTTTAGGCACACTGCATGACGAGCAGGGCTGATATATTGAAGCAGTAATCATGGGGAGCTGTTGTAATCCAAAGATACGGCATACCAGCAGACCATTTAGTCATCCTGGGCTTTGATATCACAGAAGTCAGCAGTACTTAGAAGGTAACGTGAGGTCAGGGAGGCTCCATGGTCCTAGCAGCCTAGCTAAAACCCTGCTAACTGTATAGACTATGAATATAGTGGCTTGGCTGGAAGATTCCTGCCTCCTGTGGAGATCTGATTGTCCATCACAATTTTTCACAGTGAGTACAACTAGAGGCAACTGAAAATTGTCATATTTTAATAAAGGTTACATCTTTAGGCTTTTTCGCTTCTTTGCCATTTCTATATTCGTTGTGTCTTTAGTGCCCAAGAACAGCTGCATCAGATTAGTGTGATCCCAAACATGTACATTATCTTTATTCTTTAAAAAGCATCTAAATTGAATCCGACAATAGAATTGGTACCTCCATTTTTGTTTTGGCAAGAGAGCAGTTTGGTGCACAGCAAACTCAGTGTACTTCATTCCAGCCCCGGGGTGGGGGTCTAGGGAGGTATAAAGGATTTTACTCTGGGTAGGCCTGTAGCTTTTAGATGGCTTATAGACTATATAATCTTAGTTTTATAGGTCTGAAATAATGATATATATTTTACTTTTAGGTAAGTGGTTTGCACTTTGCATTTTTTTCATATCTTTTGGGTATTTAGAAGTAAGTCTGATCCTTATTTCAATTCAAAGACCATGAAAAGCTGTTTTTTATATCACTTATGAGTTTTCTGCTTATTTTATACAAGGGTCTCTGAGCCTCAGTACCTTAAGGATCAGATACATTTTTACTACAGACTGATTTCTAGCTTGATTATCTTATGTTCTAATATTAGGATAGGCTATTTGTTTTGTAGTATATTACTGTAGTCTCAGTTTTCTCATTTTACAAGTAAGGAAACCAAGGCTCAGGAGATTAAGTCCCTTGCCCAGGCTTATTCTGTTAGTAAGCATCATTGCCTGGACTTGAGGCCAAATTTTCTTACTATGAATCCTAGGGTATTACCATCCTTTCTCAGGTGAATTAGTTATCTATTGCTGCATAACAAATTACCCCAAAATTTAGTGGTTTAAAATAAACACTTATTATCTCACAGTTTCTGTGGGTCAGGAACTCAGGAGTAGCTTAGCTGGGTGGTTTTGGCTCAGGGACTGTCTTGAGGCTGCAGTCAAAGTCTTAACTGGGGCTGCAGGCATCTGAGGCTTGACTACAGCTGGAGAATCTGCTTCCCAGCTTACTTAAAGTAGTTATTGACAGACATCAGTTCCTCACCACTTGGGCCTCTTCATAGAGTTGCCCAACATAGCAGCTGGCTCCCCCAAAGCAAATAATCTAAGAGATAAAGAGAGGAAGAGTGAGAGTCCAAGATGGAAACCATAGTATCTTTTATAACCTAATCACAAGTGACATATCGTTGCTTCACTTATGTTCTCTTGATCACACAAACCAACCCTGATATCGTTCGGGAAGGGACTACACACAAGGGTGTGACTACCAGGAGGTAAGGATTATTGGGAACCTGAGGCTGGCTTCCACAGTTGCGCACCTAGCAAGTTGCATACCAAGATTCAAACTCAAGCCTCTTTGACTCCGGAGGCTTTATTCTTTAACCACAACTGTGAAAGTGACAAGGGGAAGATTTGTGTAAAGTGCTGTTAGAGTGCAGGAGTGACTAATGCTGACTGGGGGATCAGAAGATATCACAGGAAGTGGCATTTGACCTGAGTTATGAAGAAACAGTGAGAGTTTCCATGTAGAGGAGTGGGAGGCCAGCATATTTGGAGAGTAGAATGTAATTCAGAGGGGTAAGAGTATACGCTACATGAAGAAACAGTAGACGTGTAGAGGAAAAAAGATTGCTTGAGATAAAGTAGGTAATGGAGAACATTTGAAGGTGGGGATGACGTGGTAATATTCTGTGTTCAGTAAGTACTGTAGAGTTATGGGTATATATGTATCCATCCAGACGCCCACATTCCTAACCAATGAATATGTGGTACATGTTTTAAAAATCCTCCTTCTATAGTTCCCAAGTTTACCCTCAAAAGAGTTTTTGTATTGCCTTGCTTTCTCAGTTGCTTTTTCCACCTGCTCCCTAATCGAATGTCCTGAGGTTGGGGAAGATGGAGAAGATAATGAGGAATCAAGCTGACAAAAGCTGGGCAGAAGGTCCCACCCTCAGGCTAAATTCACTTTCTTTATTACTACCCACGAGTACATTCCCAGATCTTCCTCCCTCTATTTCCAACTCTGTTTCTGGTTTTTGGTGTTTGGAGCATCAAGTGCTTTTTAGGTGAGCTTATCTGCTCCCACCTGGGCATCATGCCAGGTTGCTTCTTACACTTCTCTTTATGCTCTGCTTTTCAACAGTGTACAGCAGAAAAAGAAATTGAAAGCAAAATGAATTTCTACCATTTCAGGTAAGTTTATAATCCTCCTGCTGAAATATGAAGAAATACGGAGTATAGAAAGACAATACTCAAAGCCGGGATCTGGGTCAGAAATGAAACAGTTTCAGATCTGTGTATGTTCTTCTGTACCTTTGTGAGCATTAAAATCTATACTAATTTGATCCACGAAATTAGAATCTTGTTTTAATATGTCATTTTTAAATGAAGTTGAACATTATAGAAAAATGTTAACTTTCCATAGTTCCCTTTTTTGGGGGCTGAGGGACTCCCTCAACCATTTCCTTTGAACATCATTCTTATACTGTTTCCCTTGTCAATTTATGTGAACTTCTATAAAGTATAGCAACCCTTTGTGTCATTTGATACAAATATAATTTCCCATATTGTTTGCATTTTTATTTTAATTATTAACAAACTTTATCAAACGAAAGATTTTCATTTTTAGGAAGTAAAGTTTATCAATTTTTTATTTTGTAATTTTAGCCACGGCTTTTTTTTAATCAAAATTTTTATTTAAATTTTTACAATATTATTTTTATTTTTAATTAAATTATTAACCCTGTCAAAGCAAGGCCTCCAAAATTTGTTTTAAAATGAGATCTGTTTCTAAGTCTGTCTTCATGGCGTCAACAATGGCTTTTTAATCTTTCAAAATCCTACCCCAGTAAGAATGAAAAAAATATTTTTATATTTATAATTTAAAAAATATCATTAACCTCAACCTCAACCAGTTTTAACTGCCTATCTGGAAATACACTTAAAAACAAATACATTGTTAGGCTATGAATAATTCTGAATATTTCAATGATCTAGAGCAGCACTATTCAATAGAACTTTTTGTGATGATTGAAAAGTTCTGTGTATCTGTCCTGTCCAGTATGGTAGCCATTAGCCACATATGACTATTGAGTGCTTGATATATGGTTAGTACAACTGAGAAAATGAATTTTTAGTATTTTTAAAAATTTATTTTGTTGTTGAGAATATACACAACAAAGCATACACCAATTCAACAGTTTCTACATGTACCATTTAGTGACATTGATTACATTCTTTGAGTTATGCAGCCATTCTTACCCCCCTTTTCTGAGTTGTCCCTCCTGGTTTTAGGCTGGGCTCTCTTGAGAAGCAAAACCAGTGAAGCATATACATATAGAGAGAGAGAGAGATATTTATCTCAAGGAAATGGCTTACACAGGTGTGGAGTCTCAGGTCCGTGGGTCAGGCCTCAGGCTGGAGGCTTCTTCTGACTCTAGTGGTTGCAGAGGCTGCAAATTCAAAATCAGCAGATCAGAACGAAGGCTGCTGGCTCACAGGGTTGTGGGAGTTGATGAATCCCAAGATCTGCAGGTTAGGCAGCAGGCTGCTGGCTCACATCCCAAGAACTGAAAGTCAGAGAATGATAAGTTCAATGTGGGATCCAGGGAGAGCAAAAGCCAATGAGCTTTGACAGAACGTCCACATATATTATATGCAGACCACACCCCTGGCAAAACTCCCCTTACAAATGATTGGCTGATCACATCAGATCACAACAGGGAGGTGATTACATTATATCACAAAATGGAGGATGACCACATCATTACATAACTTCCAAATTACATCATTACAAAACTGCCTAACCACTGAGAATCAGGGCCTAGCCAAGTTGACCATAACCTTAACTATCACACTCCCCCATTAACGTAAATTCACTGTCCCCTAAGGTTTCTATCTAATCTGTCAAGTTCTCTCGTCAATTTGATAGTTCTGAAAAGAACATAATGCTCAAGGCAGACTTTTTTTTTACTAGTCAAGCTAAACTATTGTTTGGTTTTAAGAAGACTTCAGGGGATATTTTTGGTTTAAGTTTTAAAGATTATCTCAGGGCAATAGTTTCAGGGATTCAGCCAACCTTCATTGCTCCAGTAAGTCTGGAGCCCATGAGAATTCTAAATTCTGGGAGGCGGGGCCAAGATGACAGACTAGGTAGACGCTACCTCAGATCCCTCTTGCAACAAAGACTAGGAAAAACAAGTGAATCAATCACGTACATAACAATCTATGAACCCTGAACAACAAACACAGATTTAGAGATGGAAAACGAACAAATACGGGGAAGTAGCGATTGTTTTCGGAGCCTGGAGCCAGCGTCCCAGTCAGGTAACCTTGGCGCCCGATATAGGGCAGGGACCAGGGGAGCTGACGGCGCAAACAAGGGGCCCAGCCCTACCCCCCTGAACTCACCCCGGGAGGGGGCCCAGCCGGTTCGTGCGGGCGGCGTGGCGACGCAGCCGGTGGGAGAAGTCCCCGGGAGGCAGTGACTGGTCTTGGAGCTGGGAGAGCAGCGTCCCAGGCGGGGAATCGTGCCACTGGAAATTTGACTGGGCGCTGGCACAGCACAAGCACGGGGAGCTGCTCCACTCCCCTGAACTAACCCCGGGAGGCGGCCCAGCCGGTTCTCGGAGGCGGCGCGGCAACGCGGCTGGCGGGACGAGAAGTCCCCGGGAGGCAGCGACTGATTTTGGAGCCGGAAGTAAAGCATCCCAGCAGGGGATCCTTGACGCTAGGATATGAACTGGCAGCAGAGGATCTGACCATGACTTCAGTGGACCAGACCCCCGGGGGCAATCTCCACACAGCCAGCACACATAGGCGACACGCCCTGCGAGAATCTCAGATATAATAGTCATTCCAAGCAAGACAAGCAACTCTGGCTATATTCTGAAGTGATACTCTCCTATCTCTCTGATCCCTCCCCAGGCAGCTTCATTAACATTGGAATTGCCGGAGCCAGAGGCAGAACGGCTCTGGCTCCGCGGCAGCTTTGCTTCCCCCCGCCCCCTTTTCTTTTTCTTTTGGTCTTTTCCTAACCCACTCTTTCAGCCTGAGAGAAGGAACAACAACAACAAAAAAAAAACCCAGGGACCAAAAATCCACCCCTAATTGGACTAAAAGCACAGAACCAGCTACAGCCAAGCATATATGATCCAAATCTCAGACTTTCATCCTTACAGGGAACAAGGTGGCGATTATAATCCAAAGGCAATTCTGATAGGGATCTGACTGCATTTTTTTTTAGTGGATTTTCTGGAAAAACTAGTTTCCCAGTGATGGCTTGGAGACAGCAGTCCATATCAAACCACATAAAGAAGCAGACCATGACAGCTTCTCCAACCCCCCAAACAAAAGAATGAAAATCTTTCCCAAATGAAGTTACAATCCTGGAATTATCAGATACAGAATATAAAAAACTAATTTACAGAATGCTTGAAGACATCAGAAACGAAATAAGGCAAACTGCAGAAAAAGCCAAGGAACACACTGATAAAACTGTTGAAGAACTCAAAAAGATTATTCAAGAACACAGTGGAAAAATTGATAAGTTGCAAGAATCCATAGAGAGACAGCATGTAGAAATCCAAAAGATTAACAATAAAATTACAGAATTAGACAACGCAATAGGAAGTCAGGGGAGCAGACTCGAGCAATTAGAATGCAGACTGGGACATCTGGAGGACCAGGGAATTAACACCAACATAGCTGAAAAAAAATCAGATAAAAGAGTTAAAAAAAATGAAGAAACCCTAAGAATCATGTGGGAGTCTATCGAGAAGGATAACTTGCGTGTGATTGGAGTCCCAGAACAGGGAGGGAGGACAGAAAACACAGAGAAAATAGTTGAAGAACTCCTGACAGAAAACTTCCCTGACATCATGTAAGACAAAAGGATATCTATCCAAGATGCTCATCGAACCCCATTTAAGATTGATCCAAAAAGAAAAACACCAAGACATATTATCATCAAACTTGCCAAAAGCAAAGATAAAGAGAAAATTTTAAAAGCAGCCAGGGAGAAAAGAAAGGTTTCCTTCAAGGGAGAATCAATAAGAATAAGTTCAGACTACTCAGCAGAAACCATGCAGGCAAGAAGGCAATGGGAAGACATATACAGAGCACTGAAGGAGAAAAACTGCCCGCCAAGGATCATATATGCAGCAAAACTCTCTCTGAAATATGAAGGCGAAATTAAGATATTTACAGATAAACACAGGTTCAGACAATTTGCAAAAACCAAACCAAAGCTACAAGAAATACTAAAGGATATTGTTTGGTCAGAAAACCAATAATATCAGATACCAGCACAACACAAGGTCACAAAACAGAACATCCTGATATCAACTCAAATAGGGAAATCACGAAAACAAATTAAGATTAATTAAAAAAAAAAACTCATAACAGGGAATCACGGAAGTCAATATGTAAAAGATCACAATAATCAAAAAGAGGGACTAAATACAGGAGGCATAGAACTGCCATATGGAGAATGATACAAGGTGATATAGAACAATACAAGTTAGGTTTTACTTAGAAAAATAGGGGTAAATAATAAGGTAACCACAAAGAGGTATAACAACTCCATAACTCAAGATAAAAACCAAGAAAAACGTAACGACTCAACAAACATAAAGTCAAACACTACGAAAGTGAGGATCTCACAATTTACTAAGAAAAATGTCTCAGCACAAAAAAGTATGTGGAAAAATGAAATTGTCAACAACACACATAAAAAGGCATCAAAATGACAACACTAAACACTTATTTATCTATAATTATGCTGAATGTAAATAGAATAAACGCACCAATAAAGAGACAGAGAGTCTTGGACTGGATAAAGAAACATGATCCGTCTATATGCTGCCTACAAGAGACACACCTTAGACTTAGAGACACAAACAAACTAAAACTCAAAGGATGGAAAAAAATATATCAAGCAAACAATAAGCAAAAAAGAAGAGGAGTAGCAATATTAATTTCTGACAAAATAGACTTTAGACTTAAATCCACCACAAAGGATAAAGAAGGACCCTACATAATGATAAAAGGGACAATTGATCAGGAAGACATAACCATATTAAATATTTATGCACCCAATGACAGGGCTGCAAGATACATAAATCAAATTTTAACAGAACTGAAAAGTGAGATAGACACCCCCACAATTATACTAGGAGACTTCAACACACCACTTTCGGAGAAGGACAGGACATCCAGTGAGAAGCTCAATAGAGACACGGAAGACCTAATTACAACAATCAACCAACTTGACCTCATTGACTTATACAGAACTCTCCACCCAACTGCTGCAAAGTATACTTTTTTTCTAGCGCACATGGAACATTCTCTAGAATAGACCACATATTAGGTCATAAAACAAATCTTTGCAGAGTCCCAAACATTGAAATATTACAAAGCATCTTCTCAGACCACAAGACAATAAAACTAGAAATCAATAACAGAAAAACTAGGGAAAAGAAATCAAATACTTGGAAACTGAACAATACCCTCCTGAAAAAAGACTGGGTTATAGAAGACATCAAGGAGGGAATAAGGAAATTCATAGAATGCAACGAGAATGAAAATACTTCCAATCAAAACCTCTGGGACACAGCAAAAGCAGTGCTCAGAGGCCAATTTATACCGATAAATGCACACATACAAAAAGAAGAAAGAGCCAAAATCAGAGAACTGTCCCTACAACTTATAGAACAAATAGAAAGTGAGCAACAAAAGAACCCATCAGGCACCAGAAGAAAACAAAGAATAAAAATTAGAGCTGAACAAAATGAATTAGAGAACAGAAAAACAATTGAAAGAATTAACAAAGCCAAAAGCTGGTTGTTTGAAAAAATTAACAAAATTGATAAACCATTGGCTAGACTGACTAAAGAAAAACAGGAAAGGAAACAAATAACCCGAATAAGAAACGAGAAGGACCACATCGCAACAGAACCAACTGAAATTAAAAGAATCATATCAGATTATTACGAAAAATTGTGCTCTAACAAATTTGCAAACCTAAAAGAAATGGATGAATTCCTGGAAAAACACTACCTACCTAAACTAACACATTCAGAAGTAGAACAACTAAATAGACCCATAACAAAAAAAGAGATTGAAACGGTAATCAAATAACTCCCAACAAAAAAAAGCCCTGGCCCGGACGGCTTCACTGCAGAGTTCTACCAAACTTTCAGAGAAGAGTTAACACCACTACTACTGAAGGTATTTCAAAGCATAGAAAATGACGGAATACTACCCAACTCACTCTATGAAGCCACCATCTCCCTGATACCAAAACCAGGTAAAGACATTACAAAAAAAGAAAATTACAGACCTATATCCCTCATGAACATAGATGCAAAAATCCTCAACAAAATTCTAGCCAATAGAATTCAACAACATATCAAAAAAATAATTCACCACGATCAAGTGGGATTTATACCAGGTAGGCAAGGCTGGTTTAATATTAGAAAAACCATTAATGTAATCCATCACATATATAAAACAAAAGACAAAAACCACATGATCTTATCAATTGATGCAGAAAAGGCATTTGACAAAGTCCAACACCCATTTATGATAAAAACTCTCACCAAAATAGGAATTGAAGGAAAATTCCTCAACATAATAAAGGGCATCTATGCAAAGCCAACAGCCAATATCACTTTAAATGGAGAGAACCTGAAAGCATTTCCCTTGAGAACGGGAACCAGACAAGGATGCCCTTTATCACCGCTCTTATTCAACATCGTGCTACAAGTCCTAGCCAGGGCAATTAGGCTAGACAAAGAAATAAAGGGCATCCGGATTGGCAAGGAGGAAGTCAAATTATCTCTATTTGCAGATGACATGATTATATACACAGAAAACCCTAAGGAATCCTCCAGAAAACTACTGAAACTAATAGAAGAGTTTGGCAGAGTCTCAGGTTATAAAATAAACATACAAAAATCACTTGGATTCCTCTACATCAACAAAAAGAACATCGAAGAGGAACTCACCAAATCAATACCATTCACAGTAGCCCCCCAAAAGATAAAATACTTAGGAATAAATCTTACCAAGGATGTAAAAGACCTATACAAAGAAAACTACAAAGTATTACTGCAAGAAACTAAAAAGGACCTACTTAAGTGGAAAAACATACCTTGCTCATGGATAGGAAGACTTAACATAGTAAAAATGTCTATTCTACCAAAAGCCATCTATACATATAACGCACTTCCGATCCAAATTCCAATGTCATTTTTTAAGGTGATAGAGAAACAAATCACCAACTTGATATGGAAGGGAAAGAAGCCTCGGATAAGTAAAGCATTACTGAAAAAGAAGAAGAAAGTGGGAGGCCTCACTCTACCTGATTTCAGAAGCTATTATACAGCTACAGTAGTCGAAACAGCCTGGTACTGGTACAACAACAGGCACATAGACCAATGGAACAGAATTGAGAACCCAGATATAAATCCATCCACGTATGAGCAGCTGATATTTGACAAAGGCCCAGAGTCAGTTAATTGGGGAAAAGACAGTCTTTTTAACAAATGGTGCTGGCATAACTGGATATCCATTTGCAAAAAAATGAAACAGGACCCATACCTCACACCATGCACAAAAACTAACTCCAAGTGGATCAAAGACCTAAACATAAAGACTAAAACGATAAAGATCATGGAAGAAAAAATAGGGACAACCCTAGGAGCCCTAATACAAGGCATAAACAGAATACAAAACATTACCAAAAATGACGAAGAGAAACCCGATAACTGAGAGCTCCTAAAAATCAAACACGTATGCTCATCTAAAGACTTCACCAAAAGAGTAAAAAGACCACCTACAGATTGGGAAAAAATTTTCAGCTATGACATCTCCGACCAGCGCCTGATCTCTAAAATCTACATGATTCTGTCAAAACTCAACCACAAAAAGACAAACAACCCAATCAAGAAGTGGGCAAAGGATATGAACACACATTTCACTAAAGAAGATATTCAGGCAGCTAACAGATACACGAGAAAATGCTCTCGATCATTAGCCATTAGAGAAATGCAAATTAAAACTATGATGAGATTCCATCTCACTCCAACAAGGCTGGCATTAATCCAAAAAACACAAAATAATAAATGTTGGAGAGGCTGCAGAGAGATTGGAACTCTTATACACTGCTGGTGGGAATGTAAAATGTTACAACCACTTTGGAAATCTATCTGGCGTTATCTTAAATGGTTAGAAATAGAACTACCTTACAACCCAGAAATCCTACTCCTCGGAATATACCCTAGAGAAACAAGAGCCATCACACAAACACAGATATGCACACCCATGTTTATTGCAGCTCTGTTTACAATAGCAAAAAGCTGGAAGCAACCAAGGTGTCCATCAACGGATGAATGGGTAAATAAATTGTGGTATATTCACACAATGGAATACTATGCATCGATAAAGGACAGTGACGAATCTGTGAAACATTTCATAACATGGAGGAACCTGGAAGGCATTATGCTGAGTGAAATTAGTCAGAGGCAAAAGGACAAATATTGTATAAGACCACTATTATAAGATGTTGAGAAATAGTATAAACTGAGAAGAACACATACTTTTGTGGTTACGAGGCAGGGAGGGAGGGAGGGAGAGGGTTTTTTATTGATTAATTAGTAGATAAGAACTGCTTCAGGTGAAGGGAAGGACAACACTGAATACATGGAAGGTCAGCTCAATTGGACTGGACCAAAAGCAAAGAAGTTTCCGGGATAAAATGAATGCTTCAAAGGTTAGTGGAGCAAGGGCGGGGGTTTGGGGACCATGGTTTAAGGGGACTTCTAAGTCAATCGGCAAAATCATTCTATTATGAAAACATTCTGCATCACACTTTGAAATGTGGCATCTGGGGTCTTAAATGCTAACAGGCGGCCATCTAAGATGCATCAATTGGTCTCAACTGACCTGGATCAAAGGAGAATGAAGAACACCAAGGTCACACGACAACTAAGAGCCCACGAAACAGAAAGGGCCACATGAACCAGAGACCTACATCATCCTAAGACCAGAAGAACTAGTTGGTGCCCGGCCACAATCGATGACTGCCCTGACAGGGAGCTCAATAGAGAACCCCTGAGGGAGCAGGAGATCAGTGGGATGCAGACCCCAAATTCTCATAAAAAGACCATACTTAATGGTCTGACTGAGACTAGAGGAATCCCGGCGGCCATGGTCCCCAGACCTTCTGTTGGCACAGGACAGGAACCATCCCCGAAGACAACTCATCAGACATGAAAGGGACTGGACAGTGGGTAGGAGAGAGATGCTGATGAAGAGTGAGCTAATTATATCAGGTGGACACTTGAGATTGTGTTGGCATCTCCTGTCTGGAGGGGGGATGGGAGGATAGAGAGGGTGGGAAGCTGGCAAAATTGCCACGAAAGGAGAGACTGGAAGGGCTGACTCATTAGGGGGAGAGCAAGTGGGAGTACGGAGTAAGATGTATGTAAACTTATATGTGACAGACTGACTTGATTTGTAAACATTCACTTGAAGCTCAATAAAAGTTAATAAAAAAAAAATTCTAAATTCTGTTCTGTATTTCCCCCTTTTGATCAGGATTCTTCTATAGAATCTTTGATCAAAATGTTCATTAATGGTAGCTGGCACCATCCAGTTCTTCTGGTCTCATGGCAAAGGAGACAGTTGTTCATGGAGGCAATTAGCTACGCAGTCCATATCCTCCTCCCATTTCTGATTTTTCTTCTTCCTCTGTTGCTCCAGGCGAATCGAGACCAATTTTTGTGCCTTGGATGGCCACTTTTAAGTCTTTAAGACCCCTGGCAGTATACGGCGAACTAGGAGGTAGAACAGAAACACTAAACATGTTAACAGGCCAGTTAACTGAGGTGCCCCATGAAACCATGACCCTAAACCTCCAAACTAAGGAACCAAATCCTATGAAGTTTTTGGTTGTATAAAAGCAACCTCAGCAGCTACTTTTTTTTTTTGTCCTCGTTGTAAATATATCTACCACACAACTTTTGCCAGTTCAACTTTTTATAAGTGTACACCTTATTGACGGCAATTACAATATTCAGCTGTGCAACCCTATCCTTAATCAATGCGATTTTTCCGTTACCATTAAGCCTCACTTTCCCCCTCCCTCCTACTCCTGGTAACCACTAAGAAACTTTGTTCTCTATATTTGTCTTTTCTTATCTCTTTATATTAGTGAGGTTATACAATATTTGTTCTTTAGTGGTTGACTTAGCATAATGTGTTCAAGCTCCATTCATATTGTATCATGTATCAAGACTTCATTTCTCCTTCTGCCTGAGTAGTATTCCATTGTATGTATGTATCACATTTTGTTTATCCATTCATCTGTTGATGGGCATTTAGGTTATTTCCACCTTTTGGCTATTGTGAATAGTGTTGCAATGAACATTGGTGTACAAGTCTTGGTCAAGACACTTGAATCTTTTTAAACCTCTTTTTCCTTACCTATAAAATGGGGATAATATTAGTACATTTCTCACGGGGTTATTCGAAGCATTAAATGGAGGATTACATAAAGATCAGTTGAGTGTCTGGCATACAGCAAATGCTCATAAATGTTAATTATTATCATTATTGGAAGTGGCCACCTTAGCCAATAGATCCAGATTCAACCATTCCTTCTATAACCACAAACTTTGAAGACCTTCAAATTGTTCCAAAACACACAAACGTGTATATATTTAAAATTGCTCCAGAAGAAAGAAAAGTATTGCGCACAGAGGTCCCACCCTGCCCCCCTCCAATTCCTAGGCATATTTCCCTGATCAGTGTGTCCAAGAAATGATTTTCAGTTTGTGTCAGTCACACAGAAGCCCTGTCCAGATGGTGCCCAGGCCTCTAGGCCTGGGTGGTCTGCTGCCTGGAGGGTAGTCATAGGTCCCTCAGGTGGGGCAGGGGGTGGAGTGCCTGGGTCCCGTAGAATGTCCTCATATAGGCTTGGAACTGACCCCGAAGGCCGCCGTTGAGCCCCAGTCTGCTCCAGCAGGGTTCTGAGCAAGCCCACATTGAGAGTGGATTCTGCCCCAGGCTCAGGGAATAGGGTGGGAGGCCCCCCTCATCTGGCAAGTGTGTCCACAGTAGAAGCAGGAGCTCAGCTGAAGCCACGTCTGGGGGACACAGGTGGCAAAGGAGGGGGAAGCATCTGTCAAGCCAGCAGTGTCGGGCAAACCAGGCCAGCAGCAGTTTGAAGATCTCACTTCGAAGCAGGGGGCTGGAGGGGCCAAGGGCCAGGCTGGCCTCCAGATCCCGCTCCCATTGCTCCTTTTGTACCCGTTGCCCCACAGCCTGGAGCATGGCCTTGGGCCACCCACTGCTCAAGAGCAGCTCCAGCTCCAGTGCCTCAAGTCTGGCCCCCTCCTCACCTAGCACTGCCAGGGCTCAGCGACACAGGGGCAGCCCTGGGCTCCCTGCCCCCTCAGCCTGGCCCAGCCGGCTGCTGTGCCAGCTCCACAAAGGGTGTCAGCCATCATGGCCCCAGCCTGCATAGGCACTGGCACAAGAGTTCAAAGGGGGGCAATACCCCATTGGGTTGCTCCTTTTCAGCTGCTATTCCCCCAAGCACCTTCTTCCACACATTAGGGGGAGCTTGGGACCTCAGCCTACCATCCCTATCTGGCTGGAGCTGCAAGGCCTTATGGGTGGCGCCCCAGGCAGCGTAGGAAGGGCTTGGAAAATTGTGTTAGGCTAGGCCGGCTGGTCTTCTATCAGCTTGGTCCTCAGCAGGTGTGCCACTTTGAGCTCTGCTAGCTCAGTCCAGGAAGCCTCCTCATCATCCCCAGCCACCAGCTGGGCCTTGAGCTGCTCCAAGCCCCAGTAATCCCGAGGCTTGGCCCTCAGTGTGTTCAACAGTACAGATGGGGGGAGATGGCCCTGGAGGATGGTGGCCAGGGCCTGAGGCGCCCTGAAGGTGCTGTTATGTCTCAGTTCCTCTGGGGTAAGCTGGGTGCCCCGCAGGCCCCACCACTGGTAGTACCCACAGGCCTCCTCGAACACCAGGTCCTCAGCTGAAGGCAGCTCAAGGCCCTGTGGGGCTTCCCAGCCCACTGGAAACAGACCCACTGGTAAAAACAAACGAAGAACCCCCCCAGACCTCCAGCTCTTCCTCATCTTCTAAGCCAGGGGTTGGGGACTCCAGCAGATGCACTAGGTCTGTACTTAGGACCTTCCTCTCAGCAGTTGCCCACTGCCCATGTCCAAGGTGGAGCCCAGCACACAGGCCAGGATGCCGTGAAATGTTCCCAGTGCTGCAGGCCTCTGTGGGCCTACAGGTGCCTCATGCAGGGTTCCCACAGGCCGGGTACCACCGTGGGAATGCACCAGGCTCACAGTGCCCCTGAAATCAAGTAACAACAGGCCCTGGGGGGTTGGGGCCCAAGTATGTACAGTCAGTGGCTGCTTGGGAGACAATAGCCCAGGAAGGCCTCAGAGCAGGATCCGGAAGTCCCGTGTATCTCCTCATCCAGGATGCAGGCTCTTACTGTGGGCACCATCACCTTTCCCTTGCCTGGGCTCCAGATGAGCAGAATGTGGGCCACCCCGGGCCAGGTGGTGGCAGTGGGTACCAGGAAGAGGTCCCTACCGGAGGCCAGCAGCCCAGAAGAGGGGCAGCGGTGCAGCAGGATGTGTGTTGGTCCCAGGGTGGGGACTGCCTCCCCACTGGGATCCAGGGCTCAGACACCCACACGGTGGCTGAAAGTGCCTGTGGGCCGGCCTGACACTCCTCACACCACACCAGTTGCCCTCTGGGCGCTGCCACAGCCACCACGCGAGCCCCCCCCCCCCTTGGGCACAGCTTGGTGCTTTGCAGCAGCTTTCAGCCAGGCCCCACCCCCACACCCCGCACCTCAGCCAGACCACTCCCCCAGACTAGGACCAGCCCCTGCCTGGCCGGCCCCAGTAGGAAGAAGGCATCTAATGGTGGGGGGTGGCCAGGTGGCCAAGCACGCTCCAGCTCTGCTGCAGGCCCACGCACTGCCACCAGCAACTGCGGGGCTGGGGCTTCTGGGGGTGGCAATGTTACTGGAATAAGGTTCTTGCCTCTTACTGGTTAAGAATGAGCAGGTAAGGCACCTAGTTTTCCACACAAGCAAAGCTTTATTGAAGAGGTTTGCAAGTGGAGACGAGGAGGGCCTAGAGCAAAGCTTGCCCCTTTCTCACAGAACAAAAGATGGGCCCAAGTTTTTAAAAGTTCTTGGCTGGGGAATGATTCATGTTTATTCATAGACACAGGCAGGGATATGTTAACTAAGGTGCTAGCAGCAGCTTTCCAAGATGGCTCCTGTCCTGGAGGCCTCTGGGATTCGTAGCAGGACTTATTATGGGGTGTCTTGCCTGCGCAGTCTCTCCTTCCCTGGGTTTGATTCCCGGACTGGGGCGGTAGTCCCTCATTGCCCGTGGTGGAAGGTCACACAGCGGTCACAGGTGAATGTTTGCGCATGTCCCTGGGCCTGGTTTTCTCCAGCTGTTTCTGTAAGGCAACTGTAAAGACGTTTGTGGACTCTTTTTAGATACCCTGCCCCATCCTTCTGGGGAATGGCTTTGTTTCTGTGCCCTGGCCCATTTCTTGTTACTTTGTTTGCAGATTTGGAGGCCCTTTTGTTCTCTGTTTTACTTAGGCTCTAGGGTCCACACTCAACCCCCTATTACCTCCCTGATAGTATACCCTATTTCTCTTTTACTTGCTTCTTTAACCACAGCAGTCTCTTTGCTATTCCTCAAACAGGCACCTTCTCATCTCAGGGCCTTTGCTCCCTGTCTTAGCAGCAGCAGCGGCAGGTGGCCATCTTCTGGGCTGCTGCAGACTCGAACCGCTGGGTCCCCAGCCAGCAATTCCCAGAGGAGGGCCAGCCGCTGAAGTCGCTGAGGTCTGAGCAGGGGCAGAGTCCCTGCATGCTTCGTGGTGCCGCCCAGCATGACCAGCACCAACTGCCCCGTGGGGCGAAGCCTGGCTCTCGGCCTGGGGTTTCAGGGGAGGTGGAGAGCGGGGTGAGACTTCTGTCCTTGGTAAAGTCAGGTGAGCCGAGGCGGCTGGGACATAGATTCCCCCCACCCCCATCCGCACCCCAGGCCCACCAGGCTAGCTCAAGGCTTGCACGGCTTTACGCCTGGATCCCGAGACTGAGAGTGTCCCTCTCCCAAGGCTTTTCTCTGTCTCCAAGCCTCGCTTTCTCACCCCAATTTATTCATTCATTTAGTCATGACATTTTTATTAAGCACCTACTATGTGCCTGGCTCTAAGTAGACAGTGATGAACGAAATAGAAATTCTCAACCTCATGAAGATGACAATTAGTGGAAATAAAAACTAACACTTCCATAGCACTTACTGTGTGACAAGAGCCCCTCCCCCCTTTACAGATGTGGAAGATGAGGCACAGAGAGATTAAGTTACTTGACCAAGATCACACAGCTATTGAACGATAGAGGTGGGATATCAAAGGCAGGCAGTCTGGCCGCTCCAATGATTAGTGCATCAAACCGTTTTACTATATCAACAATTCATCAAAACCAACAGTTTGCTGGCAAACAAAATTAAATTTACTTTAGAAGAACTGAGTCTGTGTGTAATCTTTCCAGCAACACCTATAAATTTATATGAATGGGCCCTTCCACCCCTTGGTTGCCTTTTCAGGTTATTTGGTCTTGCTCCTCCTTCCAAGGTCAGTCATTCTTCACGAGCCCTGGCTCCCTCCTCTTGCCCTCCTACCTTCCCCAAGGAACCTGCGTCCATTTCTGTTTCATCAGCCTCATTCTGTCCTCTTGTTCTCAGCATAGGAACACCCTCTAGTCTGTCCTGTTTCAGAATTCACACTTTCATCATCACCTGCACACCTCCACCCTTATCACTTCTCTTATTTTTCACTATTCATTCCTCAAACCACTACTAAAATAGCTTTGTCGAGGTTTTCGAGGACATTTTTATTTCCTTTTCTCTCTGAAACATTTTGACAACCTCCTTATTGCAAGTCCCTCCTGTGGTTTCCATGGCATCTTTTCCCTCAGACTCTCTCTTTTATATAGTACTATCTTTTTTTTTTTTTATCTTTGGAGTTTCATTTCTCATTGGTTCATCTTCCTTCACCATTCTTTAAATGTTGTTGCTCTCTCTTCCACCTCATTTCCATCTTTGGACTTCTTGTCTTTTTTTACTGTTTCCTCTTCCTGGGCTATCTCCCTCTATCAAGGCTTGACCGTTACCTCTAAGGCAATAGCTCCAAAATCTGCAAGTACCTACAGCTCAGACAGCTTGCTGAGTTCCCATAAATGGTATCCAAATACCTACTAAATATTTCTGACTGGGTATTTCACAGGCAATTCAATTTCAACATACCCTAAACATCATCTTCCTTCTCAAATTTTCTCCTCCTCCAGTTGTTCCTAGTTGCCACAGGATTTCTTTCATCTTTGTATCCTCGATCTTAAGGCAGAGCCTGACACAAAGAAAGACCTCAATAGATGTTTGGTGAAAAAATGTCTAAGCTTGTGTAAGCATATGTTTCTGTGTGTAATATCACTTGAGTTTTTTGGTTAAAAGTGTCAGAAATAGACCATGGCTATCTTAAGTAAAAATGAAATTTATTACACGAATATATTTTTTTATCTTAAGTAAAAATGAAATTTATTACACGAATATAAGAGGCTCACACAACCTGCAGGAGACAAGAGGAACTGACTTGGAAAAAGAGCAGGAACCGGAACCAAGGCACTCTCTAAAGACTGAGAAATAGAACTCACAACAACTATTTTTCAGCAGGATACCATCCAGGATACCATCGTCTCTGACGCTACAGAACTTGGTCATTGTGCTGGAGAACAGCACAACCTATTTAATCACTCTGAACCACTGTTTTCTTATATATATCTATGTCATAAAGTCACTATATGGTTGAATGAGAATATATATATGTGTGTATACACACATACATTATATTATATACACACACAATATACATTATAGATACACTATTGGAACAGTGCTTGGCATATCTTATTTAATCTTACATTTTGCATATGAACAAACCAAGACTTAAAAATAATAAATTATTTAGGGAGGTTAAGTAACTTGCTGAATTAACACAAGGTGCTTTGCACATAGAAGGCACACAATAAGTATTTGTTGAATGAATGCGTTTGTTTCCAATCTTTCACTGGTACAATGTTGTAATAAATATCTTCGAACATACATCCTCCCAGGCTTTGCCAATGTTTCTAGAGGATACAGTCCTTCCTGGAAGTGGAACCGTCGAGTCCAAAAAGTCCGTCATATTTAAAAAACTGCTAGTGCAACTTGCATCCAGTACTCAATACATGCGTCCTCTGCCAATTTTCTTCTGACGATGTCTTTCGAGAGCGGTACTCCTTGTTGTGCTTGCTGGGAATTGTGGTCTGAGAATAGTCCTCAGGAAGCCGGCGGGAACGAGCACGTCACGCCGGCGGGAACGAGCACGTCACGCCGGCGGCCTTTAGGACCTGGAGTGGCACGGCGAACCGGGGTCGGGGGAGGTTGGGAGCGCGCCCATGAGCCGGAAGCAGCGGCAGTATCGGTGGCGTCGGGAGCGAGCGGACCCGGGAGCGGCGCGGGTGGAGGAGGGCGTGCCCGGGGCTCGGTAAGCGGCACTGGCTAGGGCTGGTCCCCGAACCTGGCCACTGCCGCAGATCCTGCCAGACCAGGCCTTTGCCCCGAGGCGGCTCTGTGGGGCGGCCTGGGGGCGGGGCCTGCCCTTGCGCAAAGGACGACCGGGGTGATCCGGGGGGTGGGGACAGCAGCTGAGGCGGGCCAAGGCTGCCAGCGGCGGGGAAGGCTGGCCCGGGGCGACTGAGCTGAGCGAGAAGCCGTCCCTCGGGACACCAGGTGCCAGTCAGCTCCGTCCGTCGCCGCGCCTCAGAAGGCCCCCCCACCCGAGGCTCTGACATTTGACCCCAGCACTGGGCTGACCCCGAGCTCTCCAGCTGCTTCTCCGCCCAGGTTGTTTCCGCCCCTGGTTGGACTTCGCCCAGTTTGGCCGAAGAACGAGGGCGTGAAGCAAGACCTGTGAGGGCTAGAGGAAGGCCGGTTTGTCCGAGGTCGTCCCCGTTTTCGGTCTCTGTCTCCACACAGGCTCACTGTAGCTACCATGTTTTCTTGGGCTTAGTTGGTTGAGCTAGGGAACGGAACCCGTTCCCGGGCAGGTATGGGGATGAAGCAAGAGGAGACAAAACTGGCTCCCCGGGAAGGAGTGCGGCTCCTGGAGAATAGGAAAGTAGAGACTTGGGCCGGGCCCCAGGTGCGTGTCTGGATCATCAGACCCTCGTCAATTCCTACCCCCAGAAAAAGTTTTCAGCGTGATGACATCGGTTTCTTTGCTGTTCTGTGCTCTCAGTGACTTTGTCAGCTAGGACAAGTACAGTTTGTGTCTCTGCACTTAATTTCGCAGGAGTTAATTGAAATTGTTTTGGGTGTGCTGCCAGTTGGATTTTGTGCACAGTACTTCCCCTGTGAAGGCTCTGGGAATATAAGATCAGCCAGAGTCGAGGGAAAGGATTGTTAGGATCCCTCTTGTTAGGCTTGCAAAGGGGCAATTCCCATTCTTTGCTTGGTGAATAGGAGAGCCTTTGGCATTTTCATTGAAGTTTTAGCATTATAATCCATTTACTTGTTCAACATTTGTATAATGAAAGTAAAACTTGAAAACTCCAAAGCAGTTGTATGAAAGTTGAAATTTCACATGGAATCTAGTTCAGGAATCCATAAAATTTGGAAGAACTGGCCAAATAACAAATTGATCCATTTCACAGTGATCCAAATTGAACTATTTATTCAACACACATTTATTGAGCACTTACTGTGTAACTCACACTGGGGTTAGAAATATGAGTACTTTTTCTCCAGGACATTAGAGAAACATTCAGATGAAAATTTGTCGTGCTCTGTGTTATGTATGTATATAAAGAAATTGACGCCGTGTGAAGAGAATACTGCAGAAGGGCCATTATCTGGGAGAGTCAGGGAAAATAGTCACAGGGAGGAGATACTTGAATTGAATGTTGAAGGATGAGTAGGAACTAGCACAAGTGAGGAAATGCATTCCAGTCAGAGATAACAACGTTAGCAAAGGCATGGTAAAAGCATGAGGGGGGGCAGGGCATAGTGTTTAAGTCTCAGAAGTTTGTCCAAAACAAGATGTGTGGTGGTGAAATTGCCGGGTGATAAGGCTGTGGGAGTGGGGAGCCATTGGAGCTTTTTAAGTTAGGGAGTGACAGAAGGGCAAGTTAAAGTAATGAGAAATGAGGCAGTGAGACTAATTAGAGCTGTTGAAGAGTGTGGCAGTGGTAAGGAAGATGAGGGGAATAGATTTTACACCTGTTTCTGAGATAGATGCAACAGGACTTAGTGACTATTTGGGGAAAGAGAGTATGTAAAGTTTCTAACTTGAGAGACTGGTGGATGAGGATTTCATTGATTAATGTATGATTAGGAAAAGTAGACTATGGAGTGGGCATGGAAAGAGATACAGAGGAGATAGTCTTGCATTCTGAAATCATGTTGTTTGTGGATGTACACATGGAGATATTAGTAGGCAGCTAGAAGTAAGGAAGCCTTGTGAGCTTGATATTTTGGCAGTAGCTCTAAGCGAGGGCATATATGAATAAAATCTTTGGAAAAGATATTTATTTTGCTTGTTTATAAAAAAATCTCAGAGTATGCACTTCTTTGACTTTACTGAACTCCTCAAGGCAGGGACCATAACTTAGTAATTTTGGAGTTCCTTTTTGTCTTACACAAAATAAAAAAAAAAGGAAGGAAGAAGTCCAAGCTGCACTGAAGGCGTTAGTGGAAAACAAGGCTCAGGAATTGATAGAATGTCAGTCGAGATGGTTCAACAAATGGATGCCGTGTTGGAAGTGCTCACATGTCTATGCTAAGAAATTTGGAAGACAGCTACCTGGCCAACTGACTGGAAGAGATCCATATTTATGCCTATTCCCAAGAAAGGTGATCCAACTGAACATGGAATTTATCAAACAATATCATTAATATCATGTGCAAGTGAAATTTTGCTGAAGATCATTCAAAAGTGGATGCAGCAGTATATCGACAGAGAACTTCCAGAAATTCAGTCTGGATTCAAAAAAGGACGTGGAACCAGGGATATCATTGCTGAGGTCAGGTGGATCTTGGCTGAAAGCAGAGAATACCAGAAGGATGTTTACCTGTGTTTTATTGACTATGCAAAGGTATTCTACTGTGTGGATTACAACAAATTATGAATAACATTGCGAAGAATGGGAATTTCAGAACACTTAATTGTGCTCATGAGGAGCCTGTACATAGATCAAGAGGCAGTTGTTCAGACAGAACAAGGGGATACTGAATGGTTTAAAGTCAGGAAAGGTGTGCATCGGGGTTGTATCCTTTCACCATACCTATACAATCTGCATACTGAGCAAATAAACCAAGAAGCTGGACTACGTAAAGAAGAATGGGGCATCAGGATTGGTGGAAGACTCATTAATGATCTGCGGTATGCAGATGGCAGAACCTTGCTTGCTGAAAGTGAAGAGGACTTGAAGCACTTACTGATGAAGATCAAAGATCACAGCCTTCAGTTTGGATTGCACCTCAACATATAAAAAAAGTCCTCAAAACTGGACAAATAAGCAACATCATGATAAATGGAGAAAAGATTGAAGTTGTCAAGAATTCCATTTCACTTGGATCTACAACAGCGCCACGGAAGCAGCAGTCAGGAAATCAAAAGATGAGTTGCACTGAGTAAATTTGCTGCAAAAGACCTCTTTAAAATGTTGAAAAGCAAAGATGTCGCCTTGAAGACTAAGGTGCTCCTGACCCAAGCCATGGTATTTTCAGTTGCATCATATGCATGTGAAAGCTGGACAGTGAATAAAGAAGACCGAAGAAGAATTGACACCTTTGAATTGTGGTGTTGGAGAAGGATATTGATTATACCATAGACTGCCAAAAGAATGAACAAATCTGTCTTGGAAGAAGTACAACCAGAATGTTCCTTAGAAGCAACGATGGCGAGACTGTGTCTTACACGCTTTGGACATGTTGTCAGGAGAGATCAGTCCCTGGAGAAGGACATCATGCTTGGTAAAGTAGAGGGTGAGCAAAAAAGAGGAAGACCCTCAACGAGATGGATTGACACAGTGGCTGCAGCAATGGGCTCAAGCATAACAACGATTGTAGGCATGGTGCAGGACTGGGCAGTGTTTCGTTCTGTTTTACATAGGGTCGCTATGCGTTGGAACCAACTCGACGGCACCTAATAACAACAACAAACAAACAAAAACCCAAACCCATTTCCGTTGAGTTGATCCTGACTCATAGCAAACCTACAGGACAGAATAGAACTGCCCCATACAGTTTCCGAGGATTCAAACCACTGACCTTTTAGTTAACAGCCGTGCTCTTAGCCACTGCACTACCAGGGCTCCTGTCATACACTAAGGCTGTATTATCATAAGGTTTCCATAGATGTTAGATATCAAACTAGCAGGAAATCAGTTTATTTTGGATGGTTGCCAAGTTACCATTTCAGCTTCCTTTAAGAAGGTCATGGGAGTCTGTCTTATAATTTTCATTTTATACTTAGGTGGTATTCATGAGGCTTGTGTGCTTTAGGAGGAAAGGAAATGAGAAGATATGAGTGACATTGTGCTGCTCGAGGAAGTGCAGGACTTGAGCAGGAAACACTATTAATCTACAGGAGGCTCCTGTTCATTGAGAAGAGGCTCTCACAGTGAATTCTCATTTTGGGAGATGTCAGAAAGATGTGGTTTTCAGTCGGAGTTTCCTGAGATCTTGTCAACTTGGGGTTGGTTCCTCCTGAAGGTGCAAGTGCATTCCTTCTTATGTAATACAACTTGAAAGGGAAGCTGAGATAGTCATATTTGTTTAAACCTCTTCATCTGTATTGTTAGTTTGTGAAACTAGGCACACCGAGTAGATGCTGATGGGACTGGATTGAATTCCCTTCCCTGAAGCCGGTTCACATCTAGTATACAGGCTTATGGGTGATACACCTAGAGTAGAGATATCTTCCTGGTTTTGCCACTTGCTACTTGTCTTGGGAGTCATCAAGTTATTTCCTCTTTCAAGTGTTGGTTAAACACCCACTCTTCTGAGAGGAACACTGTCTAGAGCACACTTAAGGTATGGACCCTGCCCTCTAGTAGCTCATGTGCTTTCTTCATTAATTTTGTTCTCTCCTAACATCCAGAAAGTAGGGGTGATGCTTGCCAGGCCATATCCTGAGTTGACTGACTTTTCTTGGATAAAGTGGGAATGCTAATATTATGGATATCAGCTTGGAGTTTCTGTAGAATTGTGACTAACTGAGTTTGGAATTTGAATGTTTTGTTAGCACTCAAGTTTTTGCAGTAATGGGGCATTCTTACAGAGAGAGGCTACCAGAGGGAACGATTTAGAAGCTGTACCAGTCACTAGCTGTGTTACTTTGGGCAAGGTAAAATCCTCATAGTGAAGTACAGGAATAGTACCTACTTCATCTGGTTATTACAGGGTTTAGATGTTCTTGTTGTTAGGTGCCATTGAGTCAGTTCTGACTCAGCAACCCTGTGCACAACAGAACCAAACACTGCCTCATCCTGCACCGTGCTTACAGTCATCGTACACTGCCTCGTCCTGTACCGTGCTTGCAGTCATTGTACACTGCCTCGTCCTGCACCATGCTTGCAGTCACTGTACACTGCCTCGTCCTGCACCGTGCCTACAGTCATTGTACACTGCCTCGTCCTGCACCGTGCTTGCAGTCATTGTACACTGCCTCGTCCTGCACCGTGCCTACAGTCACTGTTACGCTTGAGCTTGTTGTTGCGGCCACTGTGTCAGTCCGTCTCACTGAGGGTCTTCTTTTTTGCTGACCCTCTACCAAACATGGTGTCCTTCTCCAGGGACTGGTTCCTCCTGATAACGTGTTCAAAGTATGTGAAATGAAGTCTCTTTGTCCCTGCTTCTAAGGAACATTCTGGCTGTACTTCTTCCCAGACAGATTTGTTTGTTCTTCTGGCAGTCCATGGTATATTCAGTATTCTTTACGAACACCATAATTAGACACAGTATATATAAAGCACTTAGAACAGTACCAAGTATATAGTGAATACTCAGTAGTGTTATTTATTATTATTGTCCCCTTGGATGGGAGGCTGTGCTCTGAAAGATTAGGATGAATGTGTGATGAATTCCATCCCCAGGAATTAAAAAAGAAAAGCGATAGAACAAAGGGATGTTGGTCTCTCCATGGAGGGAATTCAGAGAGGTGGCTTCAAGAATGCAGGCTTCACTCTGCTTTCATTTTGGAGATTTAAAAGATTAGGAGTGACTAGCAGTAAAAACCATTACAGTGGAAGGGGGTTATAGGCTTGTTTTAGGGCCAGTCTGTGGGGTGGAATTGGGGGAACCTTTGTCTCATGCTACTGAGAGAAACCTGGGAGAGGAACCATGTGGCATAGTTGGATGTGAATCCAGAAAGTGATCCAAATCACTGATGCCTTCGGAAAATAGGAAAGAAGCACATAAGGAGCTGGCTTGAGAAATGAGGGGTTGGAGTTTGGAGGTAGAAAAGCTGTGCATTCTCTTAAATGCTTATAGTGCTAGTATTTACCTCCAGAGAGTGTGGTAGGCCTTGTAGAAGTACTTGAGGATTGGGTAACTTCCACCTAAAGAGGTAAGATTAAAAACAAAACAAAACAAACCCCTGTACCTAGAGGAACTAGGAAACCTTTAGGAGAGTCAGGGCAGGAGAAGGGAGATTGTGGCTATCACATTTCAGTTTCTCGCTTGATATAAACATGTTACTTTCTCTTGGGTATTGGCTCATGTCCAGGCAGTGGCAATATTTGATTTAGTCACAAGTCCTGGGCAGATAGCTACATATGATTTTCATCTCTTTCACTAGGCATTCCACAATATACTATGACTATACTAGTCTTGTAGCAATTTCCTCTCACAGACAGACTGTGGCTAAGATCCCAAAGGAAGGGATATGCATTGCTGAGTTAAGTTTGGGTGAATGAGATGCAGGTAGGTGAATGTTGCTCCAGTGCCTTTTCTAGAGACTGCAGAAGTTTTATTCATCCTCTCAATAATCTTTTGTCCAGATGCTTCTTTCCTTTCAAATCCTGGTTTAAAGCTTAGGTGAATAATTCTCAAACCTTAGTGAGTATGAGAATTACTTGGGGCAGGGTTTTTCAACCTTTGCACCACTGACATTTTTGGATAATTCTTTGTTGCAGGGAGAGAGAGGAGAGGCTGTCCTGTTTACTGTAGGATGTTTAGCAGCATCCCTGGCTTCCACCTACTAGACGCTAGTACCACTTCCTGTCCAAGTTGTGACAACCAAAAATGTCTTCAGACATTGCCAGGTGCCCCTGTGAGACAAAATTGCTGCGGTTGAGAACTACTGATGAAGATCAAGACCGCAACCTTCAATATGGATTACACCTCAACATAAAACAAAAATCCTCACAACTGGACCAATGAGCAACATCATGATAAACTGAGAAAATATTGAAGTTGTCAAGGATTTCAGAGTACATGGATTGACTGTCAACACCCACGAAAGCAGCAGTCAAGAAATCAAAGAATGTATTGGGCAATTCTGTTGCAAAGTAACTCTTTGAAGTATTGAAAAGCAAAGATGTTACACTGAAAACTAAGATGCAACTGACCGAAGCCATAGCGTTTTCAGTTGCCTCATATGCATGCAAAAGCTGAATGATGAATAAGGAAGACAGAAGAACTGACACTTTTGAATTGTGGCATTGGCAAAGAACAGTGAATATGCCATGGACTGCCAAAAGAACAAACAAATCTGTCTTGGAAGAAATACAACCAGAATGCACCTTAGAAGCAAAGAAACTTTGAACATGTTACCAGAAGGGACCAGGCCCTGGAGAAGAGCATCATGTTTGGTAAAGACAAGAGTCAGTGAAAAAGAGAAGACCCTCAATAAGATGAATTGACACAGCGGCTACAACAGTGAGCTCAAGCATAGCAATGACTGTGGGGATGGCACAGGACCTGGCAGTGTTGTACTCAGTTGCACATAGGGTTGCTATGAGTTGGAACAGATTTGAAAGAGGAAGACCCTCAATGAAATGAATTGACACAATGGCTGTAACAATGGGCTGGAGCATAACAACAACTGTGAGGATGGTGCAGGACCCAGCAGTGTTCTGTTTATTTCAGCCCTGAGTTGGAACTGACTGTATGGCACCTAACAACAACATACAGTGGAATACTATTCAACAATACAGAAGAATGAGTTCCTAAAACATCTTGGAACACAGACAAACTTGGAGAATATTATGTTGAGTGAAATAACTCAATCACAGAGAGACAAATATTGTGTGTTCTCACTTTTATGAAATGACAGGAACAGGCAAATGTACAGAAACTAATGTTCAAGGCAAGGCCAAGATGGTGGAATTGTCAGACATTTCCTGTGGTCATTCGTACAATAGGTTGTTTAATAAGAGAAAAAGAGAAAACCTCTGACCTAATCAGATGCGCCTAACTTAATCAAGCAGAGTCCACGAAAACCAGGGACTGAACATATTTGAATGGCAGTAACTTGACATGGTTTTCCAACCAAGAGCCTGCAGATGCAGCATTAGCCTGCAGGTTTTTCAGTAAGAGAAAGAAAAAAACCTCTGATTTAATCAAATGTGCCTAACTTAATCATGCAGAATCCAAGAAACCAAGGGACTGCACATATTTGAATGTGAGTAACTTCACATGCTTTTCCAACTAATACTGCAGGAGCAGTGTTAGCTTGAAGGTTTTTCAATAACAGAAAAAAAAACCCTCTGCTCGAATCAAATGTGCTAACTTAATCAAGTAGAATCTTAGAAAACAAGGGACTGCATATATTTGAATGGGAGTAACTTTACGTGCTTTTCCAACCAAGACTCTACAGATGCCTATTGTTAGCTTGCATATTGTTTTCTTGGATTCTACTTGATTAAGTTAGACAATCATTTGATGATTTCAGATATTTTTTTTTCTCTCATTGAGGAACATACAAGCTAATGGTGCATCTATAGAATCTAGTTGGAAAAGCATGTAAACTTACTGGCTTTCAAATACATGCATTCCCTTGTTTTCTTGTATTCTACTTGATTAAGTTAGACAATGATTTGATTAGATCAGATTTTTTTTCTCTTATTGAAAACATGCAAGCTAATTTTGCATCTGCAGAATCTTAGTTGGAAAAGCATGTACAGTTTCTCCCGTTGAAATATGTGCAGTCCCTTGTTTTCTTGGATACCACTTCATTAAATTAGATGATGAGTTGTTTAAATCTGAAGGTTTTTTCTCTTACTGAAAAACATGCAAGGTAACGTTGTACCTGCTGAATCTTAGTTGGAAAAGCATGTAAAGTTCCTCCCATTCAAATACGTACTTGGAATGGTTTGATTAATGCAAAGCTTTTTTTCCCTTATTGAATAACATGCAAGCTAATGTTGCATCCGCAGAATGTTAGTTGGACCAGCATGTAAAGTTACTCCAATTCATATACCTGCAGTCCCTTGTTTTCTTAGATTCTACTTCATTAAGTTAGACTATGATTTGTTTAATCAGAGGTTTTTTCTCTTATTGAAAACATGCAAGCTAATGTTGCATCTGCAGATTCCTAGTTGGAAAAGCATGTACAGTTATTCCCATTCAAATACGTGCAGTCCCTTGTTTTCCTGGATTCTACTTAAGTTAGACGATGATTAAATCAGAGGTTTTCTTCTCTTATTGAAATACATGCATGCTAATGTTGCATCTGCAGGATGTTAGTTGGAAGAGCATGTGAAGTTACTCCATTCAAGTATGTGCAATCCCTTGCTTTCTTGGATTCTACTTGATAAAGTTAGACGATGATTTGATTAAATCAGACATCTTTTTCTCTTATTGAAAAACACACAAAGTAATGGTGCACCAGCAGAATCTTAGTTGGAAAAGCATGTAAAGTTATTCCCGTTCAAATACGTGCAGTCCCTTGTTTTCCTGGATTCTCCTTGGGTAAGTTAGACGATGATTTGATTAATCAGAGGTTTTTTTCCTGTTACTGAAAAACATGCAAGCTAGTGTTGCATCTGCAGAATCTTAGTTGGAAAAGCATGTAAAGTTATTCCCATTGAAATATGTGCAGGCCCTCGTTTTCTTGAATTCTACTTGATTAAGTTAGACGATGATTTGAGTAAATCAGAGGTTTTTTTTTTTCTCTTAATGAACAACATGGAAGCTAATGTTGCACCTGCTGAATCTTAGTCGTAAAAGCATGTAAAAGTTCCTCCCATTCAAATACGTGCAGTCCCTTGTTTTCTTGGGTTCTACTTGGTTGAGTTAGACAATGAATTGATTAAATCAGGGCTTTTTTTCTCTTATTGAAAAACATGCAAGCTAGTGTTGCATTTGCAGAATCTTAGTTGGAAGAGCATGCAGTTATTACTTTTGAAATATGTGCAGGCCCTGGTTTTCTTGGATTCTACTTGATTAAGTTAGATGATGATTTGATTAAATGAGAAGTTTTTTTTTTACTTTAATGAAAAACATGGAAGCTAATTTTGCATCTGCAGAATCTTAGTTGGAAAATCATGTAAAGTTCCTCCCATTGAAATATGTGCAGGCCCTTGTTTTCTTGGATTCTACTTGACTAAGTTAAATGATGATTTGATTAAAAATCAGAAGTTTTTTTCTCTTATTGAAAAACATGCAAACTAATGTTACCTCTGCAGAATCTTAGTTGCAAAAGAATGTAAAGGTACTCCCATAAAATATGCGTAGATATTGTTTGCTCTCATTCTACTTAGTTAAAGGATTTGATTAAATCAGAGGGTTTTTTCTCTTATTGAAAAACATGCAAGCCAATGTGGTATATGCAGAATCTTAGTTGGAAAAGCATGCGAAGTTAACTCCCATTCAGATACGTGAAGTCAGTTGTTTTCTTTGATTCTACTTGATTAAGTTGGAGGATTTGATGAAATCAGAGGGTTTTTTTTGTCTTATTGAGAAACATGCCAGCTAATACTGCATGTGCACAATCTTAATTGGAAAAGAATGTAAAGTCACTCCCATGCAAATACTTGCACATACTTGTTTCTCTCATTATACATGATTAAATTAGAGGGTTTGATTAAGTCAGAGGGTTTTATCGCTTATTGAAAAACACATAAGCTAATCTTGCTTCTGCAGAATCTTAGTTGGACAAGCATGTAAAGTTATTCTTACTCAAATACATGCAATCAATTCTTTTTTTTTATTCTACTTGGTTAAGTTAGAGGATTTGATTAAATCATAGGTTTTTTTCTCTTATTGAAAAACATGCAAGCTTATGTTAAACATCTTTAGAATCTTGTTGGAAAAGAATTTAAAGTTACTCCCATTCACATATGTGCAGAAACATGTTTGCTCTCATTCTACTTGATTAAGTTAGATGATCTGGAGGAGGCGGGGCCGAGATGGTGGAGTAGTCACATGCATCCAGTGAACCCTCTTACAACAAAGACCTGAAAAAACAAGTGAAATGATTATATTTCTGACAAGCTAGGAGACCTGAATATCAAATGCAAAGTTAGAAAATGGACTGAGCACCAGGGGTTGGGAGAGACAGTTCAGAAGTGGAGAGGAGTTGCCAGAACTGAATCGCTGGGAATCCGCAGGCACCATTCCCGGGAGCGGCTGCAGCTGGCTGGTGGTAGTGTTCAGCTGCAGTTTCCTCAGGGAGAAACAGCCAGCCACACAACATACTCACACCTCCAGAACCAGAGAAGAATGGTGCTCTCAGCGAAAGCTAAGTACTTGCTGCCAAGCCAGCTTTGGAGGCTGTTGATTTCTGTAGGCCTGAGATAGGCTCTGCTGAGTGCCCTGAGCCATTCTCCTGGCCTTGGAGAAGGAATAAATTCACAATTGGGGGAAGAGATAATCTGTCAGCTCCACTAACCTGGGGAGCTCAGGACAGAAACAGCTCTTGTCCAGGGATAAATGGTCCATGGACTTTGAATACCTTTCCCCCCTGCATGGACATGTGTGGGCCTATTTCCTGAGAATAGGCCCTTGTTGCCAAACTGCAATGGTTTCAGCTGTGCAGTGGAGAGGTGGGTGTTTGATGTTGGACACCACTTTGCCTATTAAATAGGGTCCTTACCTACCCACATTAGGGGCCTAAGTACTGGTGGCTCCATTCACGTCACCCAGCCACCCACAACAGGGGTCCAAGGATAATTGGTACCTCCCAATCCTAACAACCAAAAGCATTGGGCACCCATGGTCCGTCTGCAGAACCCACCCACCTGTTTGCTCTAGGGAACAGGGACGCACTTTCCTCACAGTCACTTGGTGAATGGTTTTCAGCTTCCTGGCTTGTTCAGAGCATGACACCCTGCTGCAACCAGATACTGGTACCTACTCCAATCACACGCGCCCCTCTAAGACTGTAGGACAGAGCCTGTACCGCACACTTGATGACCAACTACCTGGACACGTGAGCTGAATCCATGCGAGAAAAGTGAATGGACTCCTAAGCTGATATAACTGATAACATCTCTAGCCACCTGGTGACAGGACCTTAGAGCTTCAAAGGTGAAAATAATCAAGCTAGCCCACTTAAGCAACCGATTTGGGCATATCAAAACAAAGCAAGAAGCTAGGGTACAGTTAACAAACATAAACTAACACAATAACTTAAAGATGGCTTGGAGACAACAGTCAATATCAAATCATATAAAGAAGCAGACCATGAACGCTTCAACTAGCTCTCAAAACAAAGAATCAAAGGATGTTCTGGATGAAGGTGCCTTTCTGGAATTAGTGGATGCAGAATACAAAAGAATAATACACGAAACTCTTCAAGACATCATGAACGAGATCAGGAAGGAGATCAGGCAATATGTGGAACAAGCCAAGGAACACCCAGATAAAGCAGTTGAAGAAATGAAAAAGGTCATTCAAGAATATAATGGAAAATTTAATAAGCTGCAAGAATCCATAGAGAGCATTCAGAAATTTAGATTACCAATAAAATTACTGAATTAGACGACTCAATAGAAAGAGGAGCAGAATAGAGCAAGTGGAAAGCAGAATTGGTGAGACTGAAGATAAAGCACTTGGCACCAATATATTTGAAGAAAAATCAGATAAAAGAAGCTTAAAAAGAGAAGAAACCCTAAGAATCATGTGCGACTCTATCAAGAGAAACAACCTATGAGTGATTGAAGTTCTAGAACAGAGACGGATAACAGAAAATACAGAGAGAGTTGTTGGAGATTTGTTGGCAGAAAACTTCCCTGATATTGTGAAAGATGAGAAGATACCTATCCAAGATGCTCATTGAACTCCACATAAGGTCGATCTTAAAAGAAAGTCACCAAGACATATTGTAATCAAACTCACCAAAACCAAAGATAAAGAATTTTAAGAGCAGCCAGGGATAAATGAAAAGTCACTTACAAAGGAGAGTCAATAAGAATAAACTCAAACTACTCAGCAGAAACCATGCAGGCAAGAAGGCAATGGGATGACTTATATAAAGCATTGAAGAAAAAAATTGCCAACCAAGAATCATACAGCCAGCAAAACTATCAAATATGAAGGTGAAAGTGGAACATTTCCAGATAAACAGAAGTTTAGGGATTTCATAAAAACCCATCCAAAAGTACAGGGAATACTAAAGGGAGTTCTCTTGTTAGAAAATCAATAATATCAAATATCAACCCAAGACTAGAACACTGGACAGAGCAATCAGATGTCAACCCAGATAGGGAAATCACAAAAATAAGTCAAGATAAAAAAATTGTACAAAATGGAAACAGTGATGTCATTACATAAAAGAAGACATTAAAACAATAGAGGGAACTAAGGAATGTAGTCACAGATCTTTCATATGGAGAGGAAGACAAGGCAATATAAAGAAACAAAAGTTAGGTTTACACTTAGAAAAATAGGGGTAAATATTAAGGTAGCCACAAAGGAGACTAACAATCCTACTCATGAAAATAGAATATAAGAGAAATATGGAGACTCAGCAGAAACAAAATCAACAACAATGAATGTGAGGAAAAGACAATATATAAACTACTCAGCGCAAAAAATAAGTGGGAAAAAGAAACTGTCAACAACACACACAAAAAAACATCAAAATGACTAAACTCGTTATCTATCCATAATCACAGGGAATGTAAATGGGCTAAATGCACCAATAAAGAGACAGACAGTGGTAGAATGGCTTAAAAAAAAAAACGTGATCCACCTATATGCTGCCTACAGGAGACACACCTTAGAGACACAAATAATCTAAAACTCAAAGGATGGAAAAAATATATCAAGCAAACAATCAAAAAAGAGCAGGATTGGCAATATTAATTTCTGACAAAATAGACTTTAAAGTTAAATCCACCACAAAGTATGAGGAAGGACACTATATAATGACTAAAGGAACAATAAAGCAGGAGGATATAATCCTATTAAATGTGTTATGCGCCCAATGACAGGGCTGCAAGAAACATAAACTCTAGCCGCATTGAAAAGTGAGATAGCTCCACAATTATAGTAGGAGATTTCAACACACCATTTTCAGTGAAGGACAGAACATCCAGAAAGAAGCTCAATAAAAACAGACACACACACAAAAAAACGAAACCCACAGCTGTCAAGTCGATTCCGACACATAGACGCCGAAGATCTAAATGCCACAATCAACCAACCTGACCTCACAAACATATAAAGAACACTCCACTCAATGGCAGCCAAGTATATTTCCTTTTCCAGGGTACATGGAACATTCTCTAGAAGAGACCACATATTAGGTCATAAAGCAAGACTTAGCAGAAACCAAAACATCGAAATATTACAAAGCATGTTCTCTGACCATAAGGCCATAAAAAGAGAAATCAATAACAGAAGAAGCAGGGAAAAAAATGAAAGTATTGGAAACTGAACAGTATCATACTCAAAAACGACTGGGTTATAGAAGACATGAAGGATGGAATAAAGAAAAAAAGAATCCAATGAGAATGAGAACGTTTCCTTTCAGAACCTTTGGGACACAGCGAATGCAGTGCTCAGAGGTCAATTTATACCAATAAATGCACATATACAAAAAGGAGAAAGGGCCAAAATCAAAGAATAATCCCTACAACTTGAACAAATAGAAAGAGAGCAACAAAAGAAACCCTCAGGCACCAGAAGAAAGGAAATAATAAAAATTAGAGCAGAATTAAATGAAATAGAGAACAGGAAAACAATTGAAAGAGTTAACAAGACCAAAAGCTGGTTCCTTGAAAAAATTAACAAAAATTGGTAAACCATTGGCCAAACTGATCAAAACAAAAACAGGAGAGGAAGCAAATAACCTGATTAAGAAATGAGATGGGCGATATAACAGACCCAACTGAAATTAAAAGAATC
Source organism: Loxodonta africana (assembly GCF_030014295.1). Classification (NCBI taxonomy): domain Eukaryota; kingdom Metazoa; phylum Chordata; class Mammalia; order Proboscidea; family Elephantidae; genus Loxodonta; species Loxodonta africana. Next base: position 74,954,323 of record NC_087358.1, read on the forward strand.
ATATTACTAAGAAAAATTGTCCTTGAACAAATGTGAAAACCTAGAAGAAATGGATGAATTTCTAGAAACACAGTACCTGCCTAAATTAACACAAACGGAGGTGCAACAGCTAAATAAACCCATAGCAAAAGAAGACATTGAAAAGGCAATTAAAAAACTCCCAACAAAAAAAAGCTCTGGCCCGGATGGTTTCACTGCAGAGTTCCACCAAACTTTCGGAGAAAAGCTAATACCACTACTACTAAAGGTATTTCAGAGCATAGAAGAGGACGGAATACTCCCATACTCATTCTACGAAGCCAGCATATACCTGATACCAAAACCAGGTAAAGACAACACAAAAAGAAGAAAATTACAGACCTATATCCCCATGAACTTAGATGCAAAAATCTTCAACAAAATTCTAGCCAATAGAATTCAACATGATATCAAAAAGTAATTTACCATGACCAAGTGGTATTCATACCAGGTATGCAGGGATGGTTCAACATTAGAAAAACTATGAATGTAATCTGTCATATAAATAAAACAAAAGACAAGAACCACATGATCTTATCAATTGATGCAGAAAAGGCATTTGACAAAGTGCAGCACCCACTCATGATAAAAACGCTCAGCAAAATAGGAATAGAAGGAAAATTTCTCAACATAATAAAGGGCATTTATACAAAACCAACAGCCAACATTGTTCTAAATGGAAAGAGTCTGAAAGCATTCCCTTTGAGATCGGGAATCAGACAAGGATGCGCTTTATCACCACTCTTATTCAGCATTGTGCTGGAGGTCCTAGCCATAGCAGTTAGGCTAGATAAGGAAATAAAGGGCATCCAGATTGGTAAAGAAGAAGTCAAAGTATCTTCATTTGCAGGTGACATGGTCTTATACACAGAAAACCCTGAGAACTACTGAAACTAACAGAAGAGTTCAGCAGAGCATCAGGATACAAGATAAACATAGAAAAATCAGCTGGATTCCTCTACACCAACAAAAGGAACATCGAAGAGGAAATCACCAAATCAATACCATTTACAGTAGCCCCCAAGAAGATAAAATACTTAAGAATAAATCTTACCAGAGACATAAAATACCTATACAAAGAAAACTACAAGACACTACTGGAAGAAACCAAAAGAGACCTACATAAGTGGAAAAACATACCTTGCTCATGGATAGGAAGACTTAACATTGTAAAAATGTCTGTTCTGCCAAAAGCAATCCATAGTTACAATGCAATTCCAATCCAAATTCCAACATTTTTTAATCAGAGAAACAAATCACCAACTTCATATGAAAGGGAAAGAGGCCCTGGATAAATAAAGCATTATTTTAAAAGAACAATGTGGGAGGTCTCACTCTACCTGATTTTAGAACCTATTATACCGCCACAGTAGTCAAAACAGCCTGGTATTGGTACAGTAACAGATACATAGACTAGTGGAACAGAATTGAGAATCCAGGCATAAATCCATTCACATATGAGCAGCTGATATTTGACAAAGGCCCAAAGTCGGTTAAATGGGGAAAAGACTACACGTATTTGAAAGGGATTAACTTTACATTCTTTTCCAACTGCGAGGCTTGAGAGTCACCATTAGCTTGTATGTTTTTCAATAAAAAAAAAAAAAAACTTTTGACTTCATCACACCCTCTGACTTCATGAAGTAGAATGTGGGGAACTCTATTCGGATTCTCTTTCATGCAATGAATGCAGTAACGTTGCTCTTGCAAGCAGAAGGTCTACTCAGCAAAACTACATTGCTGTAGCCCCTGTCTTTGTGGAGAAAAACTGTGTTGTGTTCTCATTCAGACATTGTTAATGCACATTCATGCCCAGGTAAAACAAAGAGCATATTGAAATCCTATAAAACCAAAGAGTCTGCATGTATTTGAAAGGGATTCACTTTGCAGTCTTTTCCAACAGAGAGCCTGCAGAGGCAACATTAGCTTGCATGTTTCTCAAAAGGAGAAAAAACCCTCTGACTTAATCAACCTCCCTGCCTTAATGAATTAGAATGAGGGAAACTGTATTTTGGTTTCCCTTCCATGCAACGAATTCGGTAACTTTGCCTCTTGCAAACACAAGGTTTACTCAGCAAAGCTACATCGCTTAAGGCTGTGTACTTGCACAGGAAAACCGCATTCTGTTGTCATGGGAAGATTGTCAATGCAGGTTCACACCCGGGTAAAACAAAGTGCACAGTGGGAAACTTAAAAAAGTGAAGTGTCTGCACGTATTTGAATGGTAGTAACTTTACAATATTTTCCAAATGACAGACTGCAGAGGCAACATTAGCTTACATGTTTTTCACTAAGAGAAAAAACCCTCTGACTTAATCAAACCCCATGACTTAATCACGTAGAATGAGAGAAACAAAGTGACTGCACTTATTAAAATGGAAGAAACTTTACATACTTTTCCAACTAAGAGACTGCAGAGGCAACATTAGCTTGCTTGTTATTCAATCAGAGAAAAACTCTGACTTAATCAAACCCTCTGGCTTAATCAAGTAGAGTGACGGAAACTATTTTAATTTTTCTCATGCAGGGAATTCGATAATTTTGCCTCTTGCAAACAGAAGGTTTACTCAGCAAAACATCATCCGTATAGCCTGTGTACTTGCATGGGAATACCTGCATTGTGTTCTTATTAAGAGATTGTTAATGCACCAGTCACGCCTGGTAAATCAAAGTGGGTATTGAAAACCTGTACAGCCGAAGTGTCTGCTCTTATTAGAATGGGGTGACTTTACAATCTTTTCAAACTGAGAGACCGCAGAGGTAACATTAGCTTACATGTTTTTCAGTAAAAGAAAAAACTGTTTGATTTAATCAAACTCTCTGACTTAACCAAGTAGAAATGAGAGAAGCCCGAGTGTCTTCAAGAATTTAATGTGAGCAGCTTTACGTTCTTTTCCAACTAAGAGATGGCAGAGGCAACATTAGGTTGCATGTTTTTCTATAAGAGAAAAAACCCTCTGACTTAATCAAACTGCCTGTCCTAATCAAGCCGAATAAGAGAAACTGTATTTTGGTTTCTCTTTCATACAATGAATTCAGTAAATTGCCTCTTGCAAAACCAAGGTCAACTCATCAAAGCTGCATCATTATAGCCCCTGTCCTTGCACAGAAAAACTGCATTGTGTTCTCATTAAGAGAGAGTTAATGCACATTCACGCCCGGGGAAAACAAAGTGCATATCGAAACCTGTAAAACCCAGGTGTGTGTATGTACTTGAAGTAACGTTACAATCTTTTCCAATTGACAGACTGCAAGGCAACATTAGCTTGCGTGTTTTTCAATAAAAGAAAAACTGCATTGTATCTCGTTGAGATTGTTAATGCACTTTCATGCCTGGGTAAAACAAAGTTCATATTGAAAATCTATAAAACCCAAGTGTCTGCAACTTGTTGAATGGGAGTAACTTTATAATATTTTGCAACTGAGAGACTGTAGAAGTAACATGAGCTTACAAGTTTTTCAATAAGACCACAAAACCTCTTAATTAATCAAGTAAAATGAGAGAAACCCAACTGTCTGTACATATTTGAATTGGAGTAACTTTACAATAGTTTCAAACTGAGAGACTCTAGAGGCAACATGTTTTTCAATAAGAGAAAAAACCCTCTTAATCAAACCCTCTGACTTACTCAAGTAGAATGAGTGAAATACAAGTGTCTGCGTGTATTAGAATGGCAGTTACCTCACATTCTTGTCCAACTAAGAGACTGCAGAGGCAAGATTAGCTTGCATGTTTTTCAATAAGAGAAAAAATCCTCTGACTTAATCAAGTAGAGTGAGAGAAACCGTATTTTAATTTCTCTTTAATGCAGTGAATTCAATAACTTTGTCTCTTGCGAACACAGCCTTTACTCAGCAAAAGTACATCCCTATATCCCTTGTACTTTCACAGGAATACCTGCATTGGGTTATCGTTAAAAAATTGTTAATGCACTTTAACACTAGGCTAAAACAAAGTGCATATTGAAATCCTATAAAACCCTATTGTCTGCACGTACGTGAATGGGAGTAACGGTATGTTCTTTTCCACCTAAGGGACTGCAAGAGGCAGTATTTGCTTGCATGTTTTTCAGTAAGAGAATAAAATCTCTGACTTAGTCAAACTCTCTTTCTTAATCAAGTAGAATGTGAGAAGCTATTTTAATGTCTCTTTCATCCAGTGAATTTGATAATTTTGCGTATAGCAAACACAACTTTTACTCACCAAAAATACATCGCTATAGCCCCTGTACTTGCACAGGAATACCCGCATGCTGTTCTCGTTAAGGGGTTGTTGTTGCACATTCTCACCAGGGTAAAACAAAGTGCGTATTGAAATCCTATAAAACCCAAGTGTCTGCACATATTTGAATGGGATTGGCTTTACATTCTTTTCCAACTGAGAGACTGTAGAAGGAATATTAGCTCTCATGTTTTTCAATAAGAGAAAAAAGCCTCTAACTTAATCCAGTAGAATGAGAGAAGCTGTATTTTAATTTCTCTTTCATGCAGTGAATTCAATAACTTTGCCTCTTGCAAACGCTACGCAGCAAACTAAATCGCTATAGTGACTGTACTTGCACGGGAATACTTGCACTGCGCTCTCTACATCACTATAGCCCTGGTATTTCTCAGGAAAAACTGCATCATGTTCTCATTACGAGATTGTTAATGCACATTCATGCGTGCGTGAAACAAAGTGCATATTGAAAACCTAAAAATCCCAAGTGACAGCACGTATTTAAATGGGAGTAACTTTACATTCTTTTCCAACTAAGGAACTGCAGATGCAGCATTAGCTTGCATGTTTTTCAATGAGAAAAAACCCTCTGACTTAGTCAAATTGCCTGCCTTAATCAAATAGAATGAGAGAAACTGTATTTTGGGTTCTCTTTCATGCAATGAATTTGGTAACTTTGTCTCTTGCAAACACAAGGCTTACACAGCAAAACTACATCACTACAGCCCGTGTACGTTCTCAGGAAAAACTAGACTGTATTCTCATTAAGAGATTGTTAATGCACAGGTAAAACAAACTGCATCCTGAAAACCTAAAAATCCCAAGTGCCTGCAATTATTTGAATGGGAGTAATTTTACATTCTTTTACATCTGAGAGCCTGCAGAGGCAATATTAGCTTGCTTGTTTTTAAATAAGTGGAAAGAAAAAAAAAAAAACTCTGGCTTAATGAAACCTTCTGTCTTTAGAATATGAGAAAATGTATTTTCGTTTCTCTTTTCATGCAATGAATTCGGTTACTTTGAATCTTGCAAACACAAGATTTACTCGGCAAAACTACATAACTATAGCCCTGGTAGTTGCACAAGAAAAATGGCATTGTGTTCTCATTAAGACATTGTTAATCCACATTCACACCCGTGGAAAACAAAGTGCATATTGAAAACCTATAAAACCCAAGTGTCTGCACATATTTGAAAGAGAGTACCTTTACATTGTTTTACAGCTAAGAGACTGCAGAGGCCACATTGACTTACAAGTTTTTCAGTAAGAAAAAAACCCACTGACTTAATCAAATAAAATAAGAAATTATTTTAATTTCTTCTTCATGCAGTGAATTTGAGAAATTTGCCTTCTGCAAACAGAAGTTTTACTGAGCAAAACTGAATTGCTATAGGCCCTGTACTGTACATGAATGCCTGCACTGTGTTCTTGTTAGGAGATTATTAATGCACATTCTGGCCCGGGTCTGGTTTAATATTAGAAAAACCATTAATGTAATCCACCATATAAATAAAACAAAAGACAAAAACCACATGATCTTATCAATTGATGCAGAAAAGGCATTTGACAAAGTCCAACACCCATTCATGATAAAAACTCTCAGCAAAATAGGAATTGAAGGAAAATTCCTCAACATAATAAAGGGCATCTATACAAAGCCAACAGCCAACATCACCCTAAATGGAGAGAGCCTGAAAACATTTCCGTTGAGAATGGGAACCAGACAAGGATGCCCTTTATCTCTGCTCTTATTCAACATTGTGCTAGAGGTCCTAGCCAGAGCAATTAGGCTAGACAAAGAAATAAAGGGCATCCGGATTGGCAAGGAGGAAGTCAAATTATCTCTATTTGCAGATGACATGATCTTATACACAGAAAACCCTAAGGAATCCTCCAGAAAACTACTGAAACTAATAGAAGAGTTTGGCAGAGTCTCAGGTTATAAGATAAACATACAAAAATCACTTGGATTCCTCTACATCAACAAAAAGAACATCAAAGAGGAACTCACCAAATCAATACCATTCACAGTAGCCCCCAAGAAGATAAAATACTTAGGAACAAATCTTACCAAAGATGTAAAAGACCTATACAAAGAAAACTACAAAGTACTACTGCAAGAAACTAAAAAGGACCCACATAAGTGGAAAAACATACCTTGCTCATGGATAGGAAGACTTAACATAGTAAAAATGTCTATTCTACCAAAAGCCATCTATACATACAATGCACTTCCAATCCAAATTCCAATGACATTTTTTAATGTGATGGAGAAACAAATCACCAACTTCATATGGAAGGGAAAGAAGCCCCGGACAAGTAAAGCATTACTGACAAAGAAGAAGAAAGTGCGAGGCCTCACTCTACCTGATTTCAGAACCTATTATACAGCCACAGTAGTCAAAACAGCCTGGTACTGGTACAACAACAGGCACATAGACCAATGGAACAGAATTGAGAACCCAGATATAAATCCATCCACATATGAGCAGCTGATATTTGACAAAGGCCCAGTGTCAGTTAATTGGGGAAAAGATAGTCTTTTTAACAACAACAAAAAAAACTTTTAAAAAGTGCTGGCATAACTGGATATCCATTTGCAAAAAAATGAAACAGGACCCACACCTCACACCATGCACAAAAACTAACTCCAAGTGGATCAAAGACCTAAACATAAAGACTAAAACGGTAAAGATTATGGAAGAAAAAATAGGGACAACATCAGGAGCCCTAATACAAGGCATAAACAGAATACAAAACATTACCAAAAATGACGAAGAGAAACCAGATAACTGGGAGCTCCTAAAAATCAAACACCTATGCTCATCTAAAGACTTCACCAAAAGAGTAAAAAGACCACCTACAGATTGGGAAAAAATTTTCAGCTATGACATCTCCGACCAGCGCCTGATCTCTAAAATCTATATGATTCTGTTAAAACTCAACGACGAAAAGACAAACAACCCAATCAAGAAGTGGGCCAAGGATATGAAGACGCACTTCACTAAAGAAGATATTCAGGCAGCTAACAGATACATGAGAAAATGCTCTCAATCATTAGCCATTAGAGAAATGCAAATTAAAACCACGATGAGATTCCATCTCACTCCAACAAGGCTGGCATTAATCCAAAAAACAAAATAATAAATGTTGGAGAGGCTGCAGAGAGATTGGAACTCTTATACACTGCTGGTGGGAATGTAAAATGGTACAACCACTTTGGAAAACTATCTGGCGTTTTCTTAAAAAGTTAGAAATAGAACTACCATACAACCCAGAAATCCCACTCCCTCGGAATATACCCTAGAGAAATAAGAGCCTTTACATGAACTGATATATGCAGACCCATGTTTATTGCAGCTCTGTTTACAATAGCAAAAAGCTGGAAGCAACCAAGGTGTCCATCAACGGATGAATGGGTAAATAAATTGTGGTATATTCACACAATGGAATACTATGCATTGATAAAGAACAGTGACGAATCTGTGAAACATTTCATAATATGGAGGAACCTGGAAGGCATTATGGTGAGTGAAATTAGTCAGAGGCAAAAGGACAAATATTGTATAAGACCACTATTATAAGATCTTGAGAAATAGTATAAACTGAGAAGAGCACATACTTTTGTAGTTACGAGGCGGGGAGGAGGGAAGGGGGGAGAGGGTTATTTACTGATTAGTTAGTAGATAAGAACTACTTTAGGTGAAGGGAAGGACGATACTCAATACACGGAAGGTCAGCTCAACTGGACTGGACCAAAAGCAAAGAAGCTTCTGGGATAAAATGAATGCTTCAAAGGGCAGTGGAGCAAGGGCGGGGATTTGGGGACTATGGCTTAAGGGGACTTCTAAGTCAATTGGCAAAATAATTCTATTATGAAAACATTCTGCATCCCACTTTGAAGTGTGGTGTCTGGGGTCTTAAATGCTAACAGGCGGCCATCTAAGATGCATCAATTGGTCTCAACCCACCTGGATCAAAGGAGAATGAAGAACACCAAGGTCACACGATAACTAAGAGCCCAAGAGACAGAAAGGGCCACATGAACCAGAGACTCACGTCATCCTGAGACCAGAAGAACTAGATGGTGCCCAGCCACAACCGATGACTGCCCTGACAGGGAGCACAACAGAGAACCCCTGAGGGAGCAGGAGAACAGTGGGAAGCAGACCCCAAATTCTCATAAAAAGACCAGACTTAATGGTCTGACTGAGACTAGAAGAATCCCGGCGGTCATGGTCCCCAAACCTTCTGTTGGCCCAGGACAGGAACCATTCCCGAAGGCAACTCATCAGACATGGAAGGGACTGGACAATGGGTTGGAGAGAGATGCCGATGAAGAGTGAGCTACTTGTGTCAGGTGGACACTTGAGACTGTGATGGCATCTCCTGTCTGGAGGGGACATAGGAAGGTAGAGAGGGTTAGAAACTGGCAAAACCATCACGAAAGGAGAGACTGGAAGGGCTGACTCATTAGGGGGAGAGTAAGTGGGAGTATGGAGTAAGGTGTACATAAGCTTATATGTGACAGACTGAATTGATTTGTAAACTTTTGCTTAAAGCGCAGTAAAAATTATTTAAAAAAAAATGCTTATTGGAAATGTGTAGAACCCAAGTGTCTACACATATTCGGATGGCATTAACTTTACATTGTTTTCCAACTAAGAGACTGCAGAGGCAACATTAGCTTACATGTTTTTCAATAAGAGAAAAAACCCTCTGTCTTAATCAAAACTTCTGACTTAAGTAGGATGAGAGATACCCAAGTGTCTTAAAGTATTGCAGTTGGAGTAACTTTAAATTGTTTCGTAACTAAGAGACTGCAGAGGCAGCATTAGCTTGCATGTTTTTCAATTAAAAAGAAAATCAAATCATCTGACTTAATCAAGTTGAGTGAAACTGTATTTTAATTTCTCTTTCATGCAGTGAATTTGAAAACTTTTCCTCTTGCAAACACAAGATTTTCTCAGCAAAACTAATCACTATAGCTCATTTACTTGCACAGGAAAACCTTCACTATGTTCTCTTCAAGAGAGTGTTAACGCACATTCATGCCCGGGTAAAGCAAAGTGCGTATTGAAAAGCAATAAAGCCCAAGTATCTGCATGTAATTGAATGGGAATACCTTTACCTTCTTTTAAAAGGGAGAGACTTCAGGGGACACGTTAGCTTGCATGTTTTTTAATAAGAGAAAAAAACACACCCTGACTTAATCAAGTAGAATGAGGGAAACTATATTTTGGTTTCTCTTTCATGTAATGAATTTGGTAACTTTGCCTCTTGCAGACGCAACATTTACTCAGCAAAACTACTTCGCTATAGCCCCTGTAGTTGCACAGAAAACCTGCATTGTGTTCTCATTAAGAGATTGTTAATGCACATTCACGCCTGGATGAAATAAAGTGCATATTGAATACTTACAAAACTGAAGTGTCTGCACGTATTCGAATGGGAGTAACTTTACAATCTTTTCCAACTAAGAGACTGCAGAGGCGACATTAGCTTACATGTTCTTCAATAAGAGAAGAAACCCTCTGACTGTAGCAAACTCTCTGACTTCATCAAGTCGAATGGGAGAAACCCAAGTGTCTGCACGTATTTGAATGGGAATCACTACATTCTTTTCCAACTAAGGGACTGTAGAGGCAACATTAGCCTGCAAGGTTTTCAATGAGACAAAAAACCCTCTGACTTAATCAAGTAGAATGAGAGAAACTTATTTTGGATTCTCTTTCATGCACTAAATTAGGTAACTTTGCCTCTTGCAAACACACGGTTTACTCAGCAAAACTACGTTGCTATAGCCCCTGTACCTGCACAGGAAAGATGGCATTGTGTTTCTCATTAAGACATTATTAATACACATTCAAGCCCGGGTAAAACAAAGCACATATTGAATACTTATAAAACTGAAGTGTCTGCACGTATTTGGGAGTAACTTTACGATCTTTTCCAACTAAGAGACTGCAGAGGCAACATTAGTTTACGTGTTCTTCAATAAGAGAAAAAACCCTCTGACTTAAGTAGAAAGAGAGAAACCCAAGTGTCCTCGCATATTGCAATGGAAGTAACTTTACATTCTTTTACAGCTAAGAGACTGCAGGGGCAACTTTAGCTGGCATATTTTTCAATTAAAAAAAGCTTCTCACTTAATCAAACCCTCTGACTTAATCAAGTTGAGTGAGAGAAACTATTTTAATTTCTCTTTCATGAAGTGAATTCAATAACTTTGCCTCTTGCAAACACAAGATTTTAGCTGCAAAACTACATAGCTATAGCCCATATACTTGCACAGGAAAACCTGCACTGTATTCTCATTAAGAGAGTGTTAATGCAAATTCAGGCCCGGGCAAAACAAAGTGCATGTTGAAAACCAATAAAGCCCAAGTATCTGCACGTAATTAAATGGGAGTAACTTTACATCCTTTTAAAAGGGAGCGACTGCAGAAGCCACATTAGCTTACATGTTTTTTAATAAGAGAAAGAACACCTGACTTAATGAAACCCTCTGACTTAATCAAGTAGAATGAGAGAAACTTATTTTGGGTTCTTTTTCATGCAACGAATTCGGTAACTTTGCCTCTTGCAAGCACAGGGTTTACTCAGCAAAACTACATTGCAATAACCCCCGTACCCGCACAGGAAAGATGGCATTGTGTTTCTCATTAGTCATTGTTCAGGCACATTCATGCCTGGGTAAAACTAAGTGCATATAGTAAACCTATAAAACCCAAGTCTCAGCACGTATTTAACGGGAGGAAGTTTACATTCTTTCCCAAGTGAGAGACTGCAGAGGCAACATTAGCTTGCCTGTTTTTCAGTAAGAGAAAAAGCCCTCTGACTTAATCAAACCCTCTCATTTAATCAAGTAGAATGAGGGAAACAGTATTTTGGTTTCTCTTTCATGCTGTGAATTCAGTAACTTTGCCTCTTGCAAACACAAGTTTTAGTCAGCAAAACTACATCGCTAGAGCCCCTGTGCTTGCACAGGAAAGATGGCATTGTCTTCTCGTTAAGAGATTGCTGATGCACATTCACGCCCGGGTAAAACAAAGTGCAGATTGAATACTTATAAAACCAAGGTGTCTCCACATATTTGAATGGGAGTAACTTTACGATTTTTTCCAACTACGAGACTGCAGAGGCAACATTAGCTTACATGTTCTTCAATAAGAAAAAAAAAGTCTCCGACTGAAGCAAATTCTTTGACTTCATCAAGTATTAGGGGAGAAACCCGAGCGTCTGCACATGTTTGACAGGACTAACTTTACACTATTTCCCAACTAAGAGACTGTAGAGGCAACATTAGCTTGCAAGTTTTTCAATGGGGTGGGGAGGGGGGACAAAAAAAACAAACCCTGACTTAATCAAATCCTCTGATTTAATCAAGTAGAATGAGAGAAACTGTATTTTGTTTTCTCTTTCACGCAATGAATTTGGTAACTTTGCCTCTTGCAAACACAAGGGTTACTCAGCAAAACTACATCACTATACTCCCTGTATTTGTATGGGAAAGATACCTTGTGTTCTCATTAAGAGATTGTTAATGCACATCCATGCCCGGGTAAGGCAAAGTGCATTTTAAAAACCTATAAACCCAAGTGTCTGCAAGTGTTTGAATGGGAGTACCTTTAAATTCTTTTCCAAATGAGAGACTGCAGACCCAACATTAGTTTGCATGATTTTCAGTAAGAGAAAAATCTCTGACTTAATGAAACCGTCTGAGTTAGTAAAGTAGAATGAGCAAAACTGTATTGTGGCTTCTCTTTCATGCTATGAATTCGGTAACTTTGCCTCTTGCAAACACAAGATTTATTCAGCAAAACTACATCACCACAGCCCCTGTAACTGCACAGAAAACTGCGTTCTGTTCTCATTAAGAGACTTTTCACACACATTCTCACCTGGGTAAAACAAAGTGCATATTGAAAACCTATAAAACCCAAGTATCTGCACGTAATTGAACGGGAGGACATTTACATTCTTTTGAAACTGAGGGACTGCAGAGGCAACATTGGCTTGCATGTTTTTCAATAAGAGAAAAAACCCTCTGACTTAATCAGACCCTCTGACTTAATGAAGTAGAATGAGAGAAACAGTATTTTGGTTTCTCTTTCATCCAATGAATTCAGTAAATTTGCCTCTTGCAAACACAAGCTTTACTCCTCAATATTACATCACTGTAGTCCATGTACTTGCACAGGAAAAACTACATTGTGTTCTCATTAAGAAATGCTAATGCACATTCCCACCCCAGTAAAGCACTGTGCATCTTTAAAACCTATAAAACCAGTGTGTCTTCACGTATTTGAATGGGAATAACTTTACATTCTTTTCCAACATAAGAGGCTGCAGAGACAACATTAGCTTGCATGTTTTTCGATAAGAGAAAAAACCCTCTGACTTAATCAAGTAGAATGAGAGAAACCATATTTTGGTTTCTCTTTCATGCAATGACTTTGGTAACTTTGCCTCTTGCAAACACAAGGTGTCCCCAGCAAAACTACATTGCTATAGCCTGTATACTTGCACAGAATAACTGCATTGTGTTCTCGTTAAGAGATTGTCAATGCACGTTCATATCCAGGTAAGACAAAGTGCGTATTGTAAACCTATACAACCGAAGTGTCTGCACATATTTTAATGGGGAGTACCTTTACATTCTTTTCCAACTGAGAGAGTGCAGAAGCAACATTAGCTTGTTTTTCAATAAGAGAAAAACATCACTGACTTAATCAAACCCTCTGACTTAATCGAGTAAAATGAGAGAAACCCAAATGTCTGCATGTATTTGAGCGGCGGTAAATTTACGTTCTTGTCCAACTGAGAGACTGCAGAGGCAACATTAGCTTGCATGTTTTTCAACGAGAGAAAAAAAACCTCTGACCTGACCTGACTTAATCAAGTAGAATGTGAGAGACTGTATTTTGGTTTCTCGTTCATGCAATGAATTCAGTAAATTTGCCCTTTGAAAACACAGGATTTACTCAGCAAAACTACATTACGATAGCCCCTGTTTTTGCACAGAAAAGACTGCATTGTGTTCTTGTTAAGAGATTGTTAATACACATTTACTTCTGGGAAAAACAGTGCATATTGAAAACCTATAAAACTCAAGTGTCTGCATGTGTTTGTTTTGGAGTAACTTTACAGTCTTTTACAATTGAGAGACTGCACAGGCAACATTAGCTTACATTTTTCTTAGTAAGAGGGAAAAATCCACTGCCTTAATGAAACCCCCTGACTTAATCAAGTAGGATGAGAGAAACCCAATTTTCTGCACATATTTGAATGGGAATAACTTTATCTTGTTTTCCAGCTAAGACAATACAGAGGCAACATTAGCTTGCATGTTTTTCAACAAGAGAAAAAAGCCTATGACTTTTCCAAACCCTCTGACTTAATCAAATAGAATAACAGAAACTGTATTTTGGTTTATCTTTCATGCAATGACTTTGGTAACTTTGCCCCTTGCAAACACAAAGTTTACTCAGCAAAACTGCATCACTATAGCCCCTGTACTTGCACAGAATAACTGCATTGTGTTAACAATTTAGAGATTGTTAATGCACATTCTCTCCCAGCTAAAACCAAGTGCATATTGAAAACCTTAAAACCCAATTGTCTGCAGGTATTTGAACGGGAGTAACTTTACCTTCTTTTCCAACTAAGAAACTGCAGAGGCAACATTAGCTTGCATGTTTTTCAATAAGAGAGAAAACCTCTGATGTCATCAAACCCTGTGACTTTAATCAAGTAGAATGAGAGAAACCCAAGTGTCTGCATGCATTTAAGTGGGAGTAACTTTCTATTCTTTTCCAACTAAGAGACTGCAGAGGTAAGATTAGCCTGTATTTTTTTCTATAAGAGAAAAAACCATCTGACTTAATCAAACCCTCTGACTTAAGTACAATGAGAGAAAATGGTATAGCAAATTCATGCCTATCAATAATCACACTCAGTGTAAGTGGATTAAATGCACCAGTTAAAAGACAGAGTGGCAGAATGCATTAAAAAAACAAACAAACAAAAAAAAAAACCTGACTCATGATGCCTAAGAGACACACATTGAAAAAGAAGAAAGGGACAAAATCATTAGCTACATGACTTGAACAATAGAAACAGAACAGCAAAGGAAGCCCACAGCCATCAGAAGAAAGGAAATAATAAAGATCAGAGCAGAAATAAATGAAAAAGAGAATAGAAAAACAATAGAAAGAATCAACAGAACCCAAAGTTGGTCCTTTGTAAGGACAGACAAAATAGAGAAACCATGGGCCAAACTGGCAAAAACAGGAGGAGATGCACACAACCCAAATAAGAAACGAAATGGGGGACACTACAACAGACCTAATGAAATAAAGAGGATCATAACAGAGTGTTATGAAAAACCATACTCCAACAAGTTTGAAAACCTAGAAGAAATGGACAAATTTCTAGAAACACACTACCTACCAAAACTAACACAAAATGATCTTGAAAACCTGAATAGACTCATAACAAGAGATTAAAAAGGTAGCAAAAGCAAGAACAAAAAACTCCCAACGAATAAAAGCCCTGACCCAGATGGCTTTACTGGAGAATTCTACCAAATACTCAGGAAGAGCTTACAACAGTACTAAAACTATTTCAGAACATAGAAAAGGAAGCGATACTTCTGAATACATTCTATGAAGCCAACATAACCCTGATACTAAAACCAGGCAAAGACACCGCAAAAAAAAGAAAATTACAGACCAACATTTCTCATGAATATAGCTGCAAAAATTCTCAACAGAATTCTAGCCAATAGAATTCAGGAGCATATCAAAAAAATTAATATACCACCACCAAGTAGGATTTATATCAGGCATGCAAGGATAGTTCAACATTAGAAAATCAATGTAATCCACCACATAAATAAAAAGAGAAGAATCACATGATCACCTCAATTGATGCAGAAAAGGCATTCAACAAAGTCCAACACCCTTTTCTGATAAAAACTCTCAATAAAATAGGTTTAGAAGGAAAATTTCTCAGCATAATAAAGGGCACATATACAAAACCAAAGGCCAACATCATTTTTAATGGAGAGAGGCTGAAAACATTCCACTTGAGAACAGGAACAAGACAAGGATGCCATTTATCATCACTCCTATTTAACATTGTGTTGGAAGTCCTAGCTAGAGCAATAAGGTAAGAAGCAGAAATAAAGGGCATCCAAATTGTTAATGAAGAAGTTTAACTCTCTCTATTTGCAGATGATATGATACTATACATAGAAAACCCAAAAGACTCCATGAGAAAACTACTGGAACTAATAAATTCATCAGATTAGCAGGATACAAGATAAACACACAAAAATCAGTTGAATTCCTATACACCAATAGGAAACCAAGAAAACAAGGAAAAGGAAACCAAGAAAACGATACCATTTATAATAACCCCTAAAAAGATAAACTACTTGGGAATAAATCTAAGCAGTGATGTAAAAGACCTATACAAAAAAAAAAAACTACAAAACACGACTGCAAAAAAACCAAAAGAGATCTACATAAATGGAAAAACATACCATGCTCAGGATAGGTAGATTCAACATTGTGAAAATGACAATTCTACTGAAAGTGATTCACAAATACAATGCAATCTCAATCCAAATACCAACAACATTATTTAAAGAGATGGAAAAATTTATCATTAACTTTACATGAAAAGGGAAGAAACCCCAGATAAATAAAGCATTACTGAAGAAGAAGACTAAAGTAAGAGGAATTGCACTACCTGACCTCAGAACCTACTATGCAGTTACAGTAGGGAAAACAGCATGGTACTGGTCCAGTGGCAGGTACATTGACCAATGGAACAGAATTGAGAACTTAGATGTAAATCCATCTACCTGATCTTTGACAAGGGCCCAAAGTCCATCAAATGGGGGAAAAGACAGTCTTTTTAATAAATGCTGCTGGCAAAACTGGATGTCCATCTGCAAAAAAATGAAACGGGACCTATACCTCACACTATATACAAAAACTAACTCGAAATGGATGAAAAACCTAAATATAAAGCCAAAAACCATGAAGTTCATAGAAGAAAAGGTAGGATAAACACTAGAGGCCCTAACACATGGCATGAACAGGATACAAACCACACCAACAACACACAAGGTCCAGAGATAAGCTAGATAATTGGGATCTTCTACAAATTAAACACTTACGTTCATCAGAAGACTTCACCAAAACAGTAAAAAGAGAACTTACCGACTGGGAAAAAATTTTTGGCCATTACAAATCAGACAAAGATCTAATCTCTAAAATCTACAAGGAAATGCAACAGCTCTACAACAAAAAGACAAATAATCCAATTAAAAAATGGGCAAAGGAAATGAACAGACACTTCACCAAAAAGACATTCAAGCAGCCAAAAGACACATGAGTAAATGCTCAAGACCACTAGCCATTAGAGAAACGCAAATCAAAACCACAATGAGATACCATCTCACCCTGGCATTACTGGCACAAATCAAAAAAACAGGAACTAACAGATACTGGAGAGGCTGTGGGGAGAAGGAAACTCTTATGCACTGCTGGTGGGAATGCAAAATGATACAGCCATTTTGGAAAATGATATGGCGCTTCCTTAGAAAGCTGGAAATAGAAATACCATAAGATCCAGCAATCCCACTCCTAGGTATATATCCTAGAGATATGAGTCATCACATGGATAGACATATGCACACCCATGTTCACTGCAGCATTTTTCACAGTAGCAAAAAGATGGAAATGACTTAGATGCCCATCAACAGATGAATGGATAAACAAACTGGTACATACACACAGTGGAGTATTAAGAACTGCGATGAGTCTGTGAAGCATCTCCAAACATGGATTAATCTGGAGGACACTTTGCTGAGTGAAATAAGTCTATCACAAAAGGACGAATATTTTATGAGACCACTACTGTAAATACTCATGAAAAGGTTTACATACAAAAAGAAACAATCTTTGATAGTTACGAAGCGGGGGAGGATTTGGGATGGAAAAACACTTAATAGGCAGTAGATAAGTGGAAACTTTGGTCAAGGATAAGACAGTACACAATACCGGGGAAGCCAGCACAACCTGTACAAGGCAAGGTCATGGTAGCTCCATAGACACATCCAAACTCCCTGAGGGACCAAATTGCTGGGCTGAGGGCTGCAGGGACCATGATCTTGGGGAATGTCTAGCTTAATTGGCATAACATAGTTTATAAAGAATATGTTCTACATTCTACTTTGGTGAGTAGCGTCTGGGGTCTTAAAAGCCTGTGAGCTGCCATCTAGGATACTCCACTGGTCTCACCCCTCTGGAGCAAGGACCAACAAAGAAAATTAAAGACACAAGGGTAAGATTAGTCCAGAGGACTAAAGGACCACATCTACCTCAGCCTCCACCAGACTGAATCCAGAAAAAGGAGATGATGCCAGGCTACCACCACTGACTACTCTGACAGGAATCACAATAGTGTGCTCCATACAGGGCTGGAGAAAAATATAGAACAAAGTTTTGACTCAAAAAGAAAGACCAGACTTGCTGGCCTGGCAGAGACTGGAGAAACCTCAAGAGTATGGCCTCTGGACACCCCTTCAGCTGAGTAATGAGGTCACTCCTGAGGTTCACCCTTCAGCCAGCGATTGAACAGGCCCATGGAACAAAGCAAGACTAAAGGGGTGCACCAGCCCTGGGGCAGGGACTGGAAGGCAGGAAGGAGCAAGAAATCTGGTAATAGGGAACCCAGGTTTGAGAAGGGACAGTGTTGACATTTCATGGGGTTGTTAACCAATGTCATAGACCAATGTGTGTCCTAACTGTTTGACAAGAAACTAGTTTGTTCTGTAAACCTTCATCTAAAGTACAACAAAAACATAAATTGAATTTCACTTTGTGCCCTAAAATATACTTTAAATCAAAATCTAGTACAAGAGACAAAGAACGACACTATACAGTGATACAAGGGTCAATTCACCAAGAAGATATAACAATTATCAATATTTATGCACCCAAAGCCAGGGCCCCAAAGTTTATAAAGCAAACTTCAACAGAACTAAAGAGAGAAAAGACAGTTCTACAATAATAGAAGGTTCTAATATACCTCTGTCAATGATACCTAGAACTAAGAAGAAAATAAATAAAGATATGGAAAACATAACACTATCAACCAAGTGGCCCTAAATATACAGAACACACTACGTAACAGCAGTACAATACACATTCTTCTTCAATTCACGTGGAACAGTCTCCAGAATAGAGCATATCTTAGGGCACAAAGTGAAATTCAGTAAATTAAAAAAATCATACATAGCATCTTCTCTGACCATAATAGTATGAAGGTAGAAATCAATGCCAGGAAGAGCAACAGGAAAAAAACCAAAAATATGATGGAAACTAATTATACACTGCTTAAAAAAATACTGGGAAACTCTGGTGGTGTAGTGGTTAAGTGCTACGGCTGCTAACCAAAAAGTTGGCAGTTCGAATCCGCCAAGTGCTCCTCGGAAACTCTATGGGGCAGTTCTACTCTGTCCCATAGGGTTGCTATGAGTCGGAATCGACTCAATGGCAGTGGGTGGGTTTAAAAAATACTGAGTCACAGAAATCAAAAGTAAAATTTAAAAATAACTTTGAATGAAAACACAACATACCAAAACCTTTGGGACACAGCAAAAGAAGTGCTCAGAAGGAAATGCATAGCAATAAAGGCCTACATTATAAAAGAAGACCCCAAATCAATAGCTTAGCCAGACAACTTGAAAAAATGGAAAATGGAAGAGCAAAAGGAGACAAAAGCTACCAGAAGATAGAAAATAATAAAGGTCAGAGTAGAAATACATGAAATAGAAAACAGAAAACAAAAGAACAAGACCGAAAGTTGGTTCTTTGAAAGCTAGACTGAAAAAGGACAAAAAGAAGAAACAAATAACCAAAACAAAAAGTGAAAAGTGGAGACATTTTAACAGACTCAACTGAGATAAACAAGATACTATAAAAAAAAAATTATACTCCAACAAATTTGAAAACCTAGAAGAAATGACAAATTCCTGGAAACATACTACCTACATAAACCAACACAAATAGAGGAAAGCTGAACAGATCCATAAGAAGAGACTAAAGATGTCATCAAATAACTCCCAATGAAAAAAAAGCCTAGGACCAGATGGCTTCACCAAGGAATTTTACCAAACATTCAGAGACGAATTGACACCCATTCTATTGAAACTCTTCAAAAACGTAGAAGAAAAGGAATACACCCTCACTGATTCTATGAAGCCACCATCATCCTGATACCAAAACCAGGTAAAGACAGCCCTTGCCCCCCCAAAAATTACAGACCAATAACCATCGTGAATATAGACAAAAAATTCTCAAAAAAAAAAATAAATAAATAAAAGAAAATCAGGTAAGCAAAATTCAATGACATTCAGAAAACCATACATCATTATCAAGTGGGGTCCGTAAGAGGAATGCCAGGGTGGTTCAACATTAGAAAAGCAATCCTTGTCATTCAACACATAAATAAAACCAAGGAAAAGAATCACATGATCATCTCAATTGATGCAGAAAAGGCATTTGATGAAATCCAACACGATTTGCTGATAAAAATTCTCAGCAAAATAGGAATGAAGGGAAATTCTTCAATGAATTAAGAACATCTATGCAAAACCAACTTCCAGCATTATTCTCCACGGAGAAAGGCTGAGTGAGACCCATTCTCTTGAGAATGTGGATGAAATAAGGATGCCCATTATCACCACTCTTATTCAGTATTGTACTGGGAGTCTTGGCTAGAGCAAAAAGCAAGAAACAGAAATAAAGGGTAGCCAAATTTGAAAGGAAGAAGTAAAACTATCCCTATCAGTGGATGTGGATGACATAATCCCTTACAGAGAAAATCCCAAAGATTCCACAAAAAAGCTTCTAGATCTAATAGAAGATTTCAGCAATGCTGCAGGTTACAAAATCAACATGCAAACATCAGTTGGGTTTCTTTATTTTGAAAAGGAAATCAAGAAAACAATATCATTACAATAGTCCCCAAAATGATAAAACAGCTAGGAATAAACCTAACCAGAGATGTAAAATACTATGAAAGGTAGAAACCACTAGTACAAGAGACTAAAAGTTGTTAGGTGTCCTGGATTCTTTTCTGACTCAGGTACAACAGAACAAAACACTGCCTGGTCCTGCATCATCCTCACGGTCATCGCTATCCTTGAGCCCACTGTTGTAGCCTCTGGGTCAGTCTACCTCCTTGAGGATCTTCCTCTTTTTCATTTACCTTCTACCTTATTAAGAACGATGTCCTTCTCCAGAGACCAGTCACTCTTGATAACATTTGAGACAAAATCTAATCATCCTCATTTCCAAGGAGCACTCTGGCTGTACTTCTTCCCAGACAGACTTGCTCTCTCTTCTGGCAGTCCATGGTCTATTCAGTATTCTTTCCCAAGGCTGTAATTCAAATGCATCAATTCTTCAGAATTCCTTATTCATTGTCCACCTTTCAAATGCATATAAGGCAATTGAAAATGTCACCACTTGAGTCTTTAAAGTGATATCTTTGCTTTTCAAGACTTTAAAGAGGTATTTTGCAGCAGATTTGCCCAACTCAGTATGTCATTTTATTTCTTGATTGCTGCTTCCATGGGAGTTGATTGTGGATCCAAGAAAAATGAAATCTTTGACAAATTCACTCTTTTCTCTGTTTAGCATGATGTGGCTTATTGATCCAGTTGTGAGGATTTCTGTTTTCTTCATGATGAGGTGTAATCAGTACTGAAGGCTGTAGTTTTTGATCTTTCTCAGTGATTCTTCAAGTCCTCTGCTTTCAGCAAGGAAGGTTGTGTCACGCACGTATTGCGTGTTGTTAATGAGTCTTCCACCAATTCTGATGCTGCATTCTTTTTCATACGGCTTGAATTTTTTTTTTTTAATTGTGCTTTAAGTGAAAGTTTACAAATCAAGTCAGCCTCTCATACAAAAATGTATATACACCTTGCTATGTACTCCTTGCATGTGGAAGCTGGACAATGAATAAGGAAGACTGAAGAAAAATTGACGCCTTTGAATTATACCATGGACTGCCAAAAGAACTAACAAATCTGTCTTGGAAGGAGTACAACCAGGATGTTCCATAGAAGCAAGGATGGCAAGACTGTGTCTTACATCAGACGCAGTTGCCAGGAGGGATTGGTCCCTGGAGAAGGACACAGCTTTGCAAAGTACAGGGACAGCAGAAAAGAGGAAGACCCTCAACGAGGTGGATTGACACAGCGGCTGCAACAATGAGCTTAAGCACAACAACGATTGTAAGGGTGGTGCAGGACAGGGCAGTGTTTCGTTCTGTTGTGCGCAGGGTCGCTATGAGTCCGAACCAACTTGACAGAACCTGACAACAACAACATGTACTCCTAGTTGCTCTCCCGCAATGAGACAGCACACTCCTCTCCACTCTGTATTCCCTGTGTCCATTCAACCAGCTCCTGTCCCCCTGTGCCTTCTCATCTCCCCTCCAGACAGGAGCTGCCCACATAGTCTCATGTGCCTACTTGAGCCAAGAAGCTCACTCCTCACCAGTGTCAATTTCTGTCTTACAGTACAGTCCAACCACTGTCTGAAGATTTGGCTTTGGGGATGGTTCCAGTCTTGGGCTAACGGAAGGTCTGGGGACCATGACCTTTGGGGTCCTTCTAGTCTCAGTCACACAATTAAGTCTGGTCTTTTTATGAGAATTTGAGGTCTGCATCCCACTGTTCTCCTGCTCCATCAGGGATTCTCTGCTGTGCTCCCTGTCAGGGCCATCCTAAGTGGTAGCCAGGCACCATCTAGTTCCTCTGGTCTCAGGCTGATGTAGTCCCTGATTTACGTGGCTCTATCTGTCTCTTGGACTCATAATTACCTTGTGTCTTTGATGTTCTTCATTCTCCTTTGCTCCAGGTGGGTTGAGACAAATTGATGCATCTTAGATGGACACTTGCTAGTGTTTAAGAATGCAGATGCCACTCAACAAAGTGGGATGCAGAATATTTTGTTAATACGTTTTGTTATGCCAATTGACCTAGATGTTCCCTGAAACTATAGTCACCAGACTCCCACCCCTGCTACTCTGGCCTTCAAAGCATTCTGTTGTATTCAGGAAACTTCTTTGCTTTTGCTTCAGTCCAATTGTGCTTACCTCTCTTGTATTGTGTGTTGTCTTTCCCTTCACCTAAAATACTTTTGTCTACTATCTAATTAGTGAATACCCCTCTCCCTCCCTCCGTCCCCAACCTGTAACCATCAAAGAATATTTTTTTCTGTGTTTAAACTGTTTCTCGATTTCTTATAATAGTGGTCTCATACAATTTGTCCTTTGCAACTGACTTAATTTCATTCAGCATAATGCCTTCCAGATTCCTCCATGTTATGAAATGTTCCACAGATTCATCCTTGTTCTCAATTGTTGCATTGTGTGAATGTATCATTATTTATTTATTCATTCATCCGTTGATGGGCACCTTGGTTGCTTCCATCTTTTTGTTATTGTAAACAGTGCTACAATGAACATGGGTGTGCATATATCTGTTCATGTGAAGGCTCTTATTTCTTCAGGGTATATTCCAAGGAGTGGAACAGCAGGGTCATATGGTAGATCTCTTTCTAGCTTTTTAAGAAAGCACCAAATTGATTTCCAGAATGGCTGTACCATTTTACGTTCCCACCAGCAGTGTGTAAGTGTTCCAGTCTCTCCACATCCTTTCCAAAAATTATTATTTTGTGTTTTTTGGATTAATGCCAGTCTTGTTGGGGTGAGATGGAATCTCACTGTAGTTTTGATTTGCATTTCTCTAATAGATAATGATTGTGAGCCTTTCCTCATGTATCTGTTAGCAGCCTCAATGTCTTCTTTGGCGAAGTGCCTATTCATATCCTTTGCCCATTTTTTAATTGGGTTATTTGTCTTTTCATTGTTGAGTTTTTGCAGTATCATGTAGATTTTAGAGATCAGATGCTGATCGGAAATGTCATAGCTAAAAACTTTTTCCCAATCTTTAGGTAATCTTTTTACTCTTTTGGTGAAGTCTTTTTTTTTTTTTTTAATGAGTTTAGGTGTTTGACTTTTGGGAGCTCCCAGTTATCTGATTTCTCTTCTGGTGTTTGTACATTTTTAGTAATGTTTTGTATACTGTTTATGCCATGTATTAGGGCTCCTAGCATTGTCCTTCTTTTCTCTTCCATGATCTTTATCATTTTAGATTTTATATTTTGGTCTTTGATCCATTTTGAGTTGGTTTTTGTGCATGGTGTGAGGTATGGGTCTTGTTTCCTTTTTTTGAAGATGGATATCCAGTTATGCCAGCACCATTTGTAAAACAGACTGTCTTTTCCCCATTTAACAGATTTGGGCCTTTGTCAGATATCAGCTGCTCATATGTGGATAGATTTATGTCTGGATTCTCAATTCTGTCCCATTGGTCTATGTATTTGTTGTATCAGTAACAGGCTGTTCTGACTACTGTGGCGGTATAATAGGTTCTAAAATCAGGTAATGGGAGGCCTCCAACTTTGTTCTTCTTTTTCAGTAATGCTTTACTTATCTGAGGCCTCTTTCCCTTCCATATAAAGTTGACTTTTTATTCCATCTCATTAAAAAAAATGTCACTGGTATTTGGATTAGGATCGCATTGTATCTATAGATCCCTTTGGGTAGAATAGACATTTTTACAATGTTGAGTCTTCCTATCCATGAGCAAGGTATGTTTTTCCACTTAGGTAGATCTCTTTTGGTTTCTTGCAGTAGTGTCTTATAGTTTTCTTTGTATAAGTCTTTTATGTCTCTGGTAAGATTTATTTGTAAGTATTTTATCCTCTTAGGGGCTATTGTAAAGGGCATTGATTTGGGGATTTCCTTTTCGACGTTCTTTTTGTTGGTGCAGAGGAGTCCAACTGATTTAATTATGTTTATCTTGTAACCTGATACTCTGCTAAACTCTTCGATTAGTTTCAGTAGTTTTCTTGAGGATTCTTTAGGGTTTTCTGTGTATAAGATCATGCATGTCATCTGCAAATAGAGACACTTACTTCTTCTTTGCCAATTTGGATGCCCTTTATTTCTTTATCTAGCCTAATAGCTCTGGCTAGGACTCTCCAGCACAATGTTTAATAAGAGTGGTGATAAAAGGCATCCTTGTCTGGTTCCTGTTCTCAAGGGAAATGATTTCAGTCTCTCTCCATTTAGGATGATCTTGGCTGTTGACTTTGTATAAATGCCCTTTATATTGTTCAGGAATTTTCCTTCTATTCCTATTTTGCTGAGAGTTTTTTTTTATCATGAATTGGTGTTGGACTTTGTCAAATGCCTTTTCTGCGTGAATTGATAAGATCATGTGGTTCTTGTCTTTTGTTTTATTTATGTGATGGATTACATTAATTGTTTTTCTAATGTTGAACCATTCCCACATACCTGGTATGAATCCCGCTTGGTCATGGTGAATTATTTTTTTGATATGTTATTGAATTCTATTGGTTAGAATTTTGTTGAGGATTTTTGCATCAAAGTTCATGAGGGATATAGGACTGTAATTTGCTTTTTTGGGATGTCTTTACCTGGTTTTGATATCAGGGTTATGCTGGCTTCATAGAGTCAGTTTGGGAGTATTCCATCTTTTTCTGTGCTCTGAAATGCCTTTAGTAGTAGTGGTGTTTACTCTTCCCTGAAAGTTTGATAGAATTCTCCGGTGAAGTCTCAGGGCCAGGTTTTTTTTTTGTTGTTGTTTTTGGGAGTTCTTAAATTACTATTTCAATCTCTTCTTTTGTTATGGGTTTATTTATCTGTTCTACCTCTGTTTGTGTTAGTTTAGGTAGGCAGTGTGATTCTAGAAATTTGTCCATTTCCTCTAGGTGTTCAAATTTGTTAGAGTACAACTTTTTATAGTATTCTGTTATGATTCTTTTAATTTCAGTTGAGTCTGTTGTCATATTACCCATCCCATTTCTTATTCGGGTTATTTGCTTCCTCTCCTGTTTTTCGTTAGTCTGGGCAATGGTTTATTGATTTTGTTAATCTTTTCAAAGAACCAGCTTTTGGTCCTGTTAACTCTTTCAATTGTTTTTCTGTTCTCAATTTCATTTAATTCTGCTGTAATTTCTATTATTTGCTTTCTTCTGCTGCCTGAAGGTTTCCTTTATTGCTGTCTTTCTATTTGTTCAAGTTGTAGGGATAATTCTTTGATTTTGGCACCTTCTTTTTGTGTGTGTGCATTTATTGATATAAATTGACCTCTGAGGACTGCTTTAGCTATGTCCCAAGGTTCTGATAGGAAGTGTCTTCATTCTCTTTGGTTTCTATTAATCTCTTTTTTCAGTCCTTAATTTCTTCTATAATCCTTTCCTTTTTGAGCAAAGTGTTATTCTGTTTCCATGTGTTTGATTTCTTTTCCCTGATTTTTCTGTTACCGACTTCTAGTTTTATGGCTTTATGGTCAGAGAAGATGCTTTCTACTATTTCTGTGTTTTGGATTCTGGTAAGGGTTGCTTTATGGTCCAATGTGTGGTTTCTTCTAGAGAATGTTCCATGTGTGTTGGAAAAGAAAGTATACTTGGATGCTGTTGGGTGGAGTGTTCTGTATATGTCTATTAGGTCCAGTTGGTTAATTGCGGCATTTAGCTTCTCCTTGTCTATTGAACTTCTTTGTGGATGTTCTGTCTTTCATTGAAAGTAGTGTGGAAGTCTCTTACTGGTATTGTGGAGCTGTCTATCTCACTTTTCAATGCTGTTAGAGTTTGTTTTATGTGTCTTGAAGCTCTGTCGTTGGGTGCATAAATATTTAGTATGGTAATAGCCTCCTGGTATATTGCCCCTTTAATCATTATAGAGTGTCCTTCCTTGTCCTTCGTGGTAGATTTCTGTTTGAAGCCTATTTTGTCAGAAATTACTGTAGACACTCCTGCTTTTTTTTTGACTGTTTGCTTGATATATTTTTTTTCCATCCTTTGAGTTTTAGTTTGTGTCTTTAAGTCTAAGCAGTGTCCCTTGTAGGCAGCATATAGATGGATCGTAATTTTTTAATCCATTCTGCAACTCTCTGTGTCTTTATTGGTGCATTTAGTCCATTCACATTTGGCGTGATTATAGATAGGTATGAATTCAGTGCTGTCATTTTAATGTCTTTTTTTGTGTGTTGTTGACAGTTTCATTTTTCCATTTATTTTTTTGTGCTGGGTAGTTTTTCTTTGTAAATTGTGTGTTCCTCTTTTTCATTGTAGTTCATTTTGTTTTTGCCGAGTCTTTATGTTTTTCTTGTTTTTTTTATTTTGATGTGTTGGATTGTTAGTCGTCTTTGTGGTTACCTTAATATTTTCCCCTATTTTTCTAAGTTTAAACCTAACTTGTATCTCCCTATATTGACTTGATTTCCTCTCCATATGGAAGATCTATGACTACTTTATTTATTTAGCCCCTCTTTATTGATTTAATGTTGTCATCTTCTACATAATGACATTGCTGAGTCCCTGTTTTGAGAGTTTTTTTAATCTTGATTTATTTTTGTGATTTCCCTATCTGGGTTGATATCTGGTTGCTCTGTCCTGCACTCTAGTGTTGGGTTAATATCTGGTATTATTGATTTTCCATCCAGAGAATTCCCTTTAATATTTCTTGTAGTTTTGATTTGGTTTTTGCAAATTCCCTAAGCTTCTGCTTATCTGGAAATGTCCTAATTTCTCCTTCATATTTGAGAGACCGTTTTGCTGGATATATGATTCTTGGCTGGCAATTTTTCTCCTTCAATCCTTTATATATGTCATCCCATTGCCTTCTTGCCTGCATGGTTTCTGCTGAGTATTTCAAACTTATTCTTATTTGAAGGTGACTTTTTGCGTATCCCTGGCCGCTCTTAAAATTTTCTCTTTGTCTTTGGTTTTGGCGTGCTTGATTAAAATATGTCTCGGTGACTTTCTTTTGGGACCTACCTTGTATGGGGTTTGATGAGCGTCTTCGATAGATATCCTTTCATCTTTCACGATATCAGGGAAGTTTTCCACCAACAAATCTTCAACAATTCTCTCTGTATTTTCTGTTATCCCTCCCTGTTCTGGTACTCCTATCACTCGTAAGTTATTCTTCTTGATATAGTTCCACATGGTTCTTAGGGTTTCTTCATTTTTTTTAAATTCTTTTATCTGATCTTTCTTCAAATATATTGTCGCCAAGTGTTTTATCTTTAGTCTCACTCATTCTGCTTCCAGTTCCTCAATTCTGCTCCTCTGACTTTCTACTGAGTTGCCTAGTTCTGATATTTCATTGTTAAGCTTCTGAATTTCTGATTGCTGTCTCTCTATGGATTCTTGCAGCCTATTAAATTTTTCATTATGTACCGAAATAATCTTCTTGATTTCCTCGACTGGTTTATCTATGTGCTCCTTGGCTTGTTCTACGTTCTGTGTGATCTCCTTCCTGATCTCTTGAAGAATTCTGTATATTTATCTTTTGTATTCTACATCTGGTAATTCCAGGAATACATCTTCATCCAGCAGAGTCCTTGATTCTTTATTTGGGAGTTTGTTGAAACAATCATGGTCTGCTTCTTTATATGATTTGTTATTGACTGTTGTCTCCAAGCCATCTATAAGTTATTGTATTATTTTATTTTCTGTTTGCTCACTGTGTCCTAGCTTCTTGCTTTTTTTTTTTTTTATACCCAAATATGCTACTTGAGCTAATTTGATCTGGAGCCTTTGAAGCAGTAATGTCCTGTTACCAGATGGCTAGATCTGTTATCAGGTATATGAGCCTAGGAGTCCATTCACTATCCTTGTATAGATTCAGCTCAGGTGTCCTGATAGTTGGTCATCTAGTGTGTGGTGCAGGCTCTCACCTACGATCTTAGAGGAGCAGTGGCAATTGGTGTATGGACAGGGGGTCACACTCTGAGGAAGGCAGGGGGCTTACAACCTTCTCCTGAGTGTCTGTGAGGAAGGCACATCCCTGTTGTCTAGAGTGCTCTGGTGGGTGGGCTCTGCAGCTCTACCATAGGCACCAAATGGTTTTAACTGTAAAGACTGGTAGGCACCGCTTATCCTTGGACCCTTGTTGCAGGTGCCTAGGTGACATGGTTCAAACCTCCAGTCCTCAGGTCCCTGCTGTGGGTAGGTGAGGGCCCTGTTTAATAGGCAGAGCGTTATCAGACGTCAAAAACCTGCCTGTCCACTGCACAGCTGAAACAGTTACAGTCAGACCTTAAACAGATTCACCCTTGCAATATAACAGTCAGATCCTATCTGTTGTAATGGAGCCACCTGGATACATGCAGAGGTGAGAGGCAATGTGTGTGGATCTCTTGTGCCTGCGCTGGAGCTGCTTCTGCTCTGAGTTTCCAGATTAGGGGAGTCAGCAGAGTATTTTTCCCATTTGTTAATTTGTTCCTTCTCCAAAGCCAGGAGACTGGCTCCGGGAATGCAGCAGGACTTATCTCAGGCCCATGGAAATCAACTGTTAATGAAGCCAGCTGGGGCAGAAGGAGGGGAGATCAAACACGTAGAAGAAAGTTCTTTCAAAAGGAGGAGCTATTAAATCCGTGTGGTAAATTAGACAAAATCACTTATCTTGTACCAAGAGTGCAGTTTTATCTCAGAATCTGGAGGCCTGTGTAGATTGTGTGCTCTGGCTGGATCCCCACCTTGATCGCTCCAGGGGGTCAGGGCTGCATCTGCACGCTTACCTTCTTTCGCTGAAGCACCTGCATCCTAAACTCCTCCATTGTCATGTCAGGGGATCAAGGGTGCAGCACTTCTTTTGCTGAAGCATCCACATCCTAAAAGCCATGTCCAGCCCCTCTGCAGTCACACCACAGGGTTAAGAGTGCTCCACTTCACTTGCCTTTTTTCGCTGAAGCAACTGCGTCCCAGAAAACTACCATCAGCCCCACTGCAGTTGCACCAAGGAATCTGCACTGAGGTGCTTCTGCAGACTCAGCAACTCCATGCTGTTTCTGCACCGTCTCTCCCTCCCCCATCAGTCATCTGATTTCTTAACTTTGATGCTCAGGGTTCCTAGCTTGTCATATATATAATCATTTGTTTTTCCAGGTCTGTATTGTACAAGGGGCCACCGGAATGGTCTGACTACTCCGCCATCTCGGCCCCGCCTCCTGGTGAAGTTTTTGATGAGCAAAAGTGTTTAATTTTTAGAAGATTCCAGTTATCTAGCTTGTCTTCTGGAGCTTCTGGGTTGTTGGTTGTGGTTTGTATCCTGTTAATGCTGTGTATTAGGACCTCTAGCATTAATTCTATTTTTTATTCTATGAACTTCATGGTTTTTGGCTTTATGTTTAGGTCCTTGATCCATTTTGTGTTAGTTTTTGTATATGGTGTGAGGTATGGGTCCTGTTTCATTTTTTTGCACGTGGACATACAGTTTTGCCAGCACCATTTGTTAAAAAGACTGTCTTTTCCCCATCTGATGAACTTTGAGCCCTTGCCGAAAATCAGGTGATCATAGGTGGATGGATTTACATCTGGGTTCTCAATCCTGTTCAGTTAGTCAACGTGTCTGTCATTGTAACAGTACTAGGCTGTTTTGACTAGCATATCTGTATAGGAGGGTCTGAGGTCAGGTAGTGCAAGTCCTCCTACTTCTTCTTCAATAGTGCTTTACTTACTGGGGTTCTTCTTTTTCCATATAAAGTTAATGATAAGTTTTTCCATCTCTTTAAAGAATGTTGTTTGTATCTGGAATGGTATTGCATTGTATTTGTAAATTGCTTTGGGTAGAGTTGTCATTTTCACAATGTTGAGTCTACCTATCCGTGAGCATGGTACGTTTTTTCATTTATATAGATCTCTTTTGGTTTCTTGCAGTAGTGTTTTGTAGTTTTCTTTGTATAGGTCTTTTACATCCCTGGTTAGTTTTGGTCCCAAGTATTTTATTTTTTAGGGGCTATTTGGGTGGGTTTATTATAAATGGTATTGTTTTCCTGATTTCCTTTTCATCATTCCTTTTGTTGGTGTATAGGAATCCAACTGACTTTTGTATGTTTATCTTGTAGCCTGCTACTCTGCTGAACCTTTCTATTAATTCCAGGAATTTTCTTGTGGAGTCTTTTGGGTTTTTCGTGTATAGTATCATATCATCCACAAATAGGGAGAGTTTAACTTCTTCATTACCAATTTGGATGCCCTTTATTTCTGTTTCTTACTTTATTGCTCTAGCTAGGGCTTCCAACACAACGTTAAATAGGAGTGATGATAAAGGGCACCCTTATCTTGTTCCTGTTCTCAAGGGAAATGTTTTCATCCTCTCTCCATTAAGAATGATGTTGGCCATAGGTTTTGTATAGATGCCCTTCCTTATGTTGAGAAATTTTCCTTCTACACCTATTTTATTGAGAATTTTTTAAAATCAGGAATGGGTGTAGGACTTTGTCTAATGCCTTTTCTGCATTGATTGAGACGATCATGTGATTCTTTTCTTTCTTTTTAATTGTGTGGTGGATTACGTTGATTGATTTTCTAATGTTGAACCCTTCTTGCATACCTAGTATGAATCCTACTTGGTCATGCTGTATTATTTTTTTTGATATGATGGTGAATTCTATTGGCTAGAATTTTGTTGAGAGTTTTTATTCATGAGAGATATTGGTCTGTAATTTTCTTTTTTGGTGATGTCTTCACCTTATTTTGGTGTCAGGGTTATGCTGGCTTCATAGAATGAATTCGGAAGTGTGCTTTCCTTTTCTATGTTCTGAAATAGTTTGAGAAGTACTGGTGTAAACTTTTCTCTGAATGTTTGGTAGAATTATCCAGTAAATCCATATAGGCCAGGGCTTTTATTTTGGGGGAGTGTTTTTATTACATTTTCAATCTCTTTTCTTGTTATGGGTCTGTTCAGATTTTCAACATCATATTGTGTCATTTTGGGTAGATAGTGTGTTATCTAGAAATTTGTCCTTTTCCTGTAGGTTTTCAAATTTGTTGGAGTATAGTTTTTCAGAATACTGTTATGATCCTTTTTATTTCAGTTGGATCTGTTGTAATGTCCCCCATTTCATTTCTTATTTGGGTTATTTGTGTCCTCTCCTGTTTTTCTAGTGTCGATTTGGCCAGTGGTTTGTTGATCCTTTCAAAGAACCAACTTTTGGTTTTGTTGATTCTTTCTATTGTTTTTTTATTCTTTATTTCTACTCTGATCTTTATTATTTCCTTTCTTCTGGTGGCTGTGGGCTTCTTTTGCTGTTCCCCTTTCTATTTGTTCAAGTTGTGTAGCTGATGTTTTAATTTTGTCCCTTTCTTCTTTTTTGATGTTTGCGTGTATTACTATAAGTTGACCTCTGAGGACTGCCTTTGCTGTATCCCAAATGTTTTGGTGTGATGTGTTTTCTTTCTCGTTTGATTCTAGGAATTTTTTTATTCTATCTCTGTGGTTTTTAAGCAGTGTGTTATTCAGTTTTCATGTAATTGATTTTTTCCTTTACTCATCCTGTTGTTAATTTCTACTTTGGTGGCATTGTGGTCAGAGAAGACACTTTGTATTATCTCAGTGTTGTGGATTTTGTTGAGGGTTGCTCTGTGGCCTAAGATGTGGTCTATTCTGTGGAATGTTTCACATGCTTTGGAAGAGAATGTGTACTTTGCAGCTGTTGTGTGGAGTGTTCTGTATGTTTATGAGGTCAAGTTGACTGGTTGTGCACTTCAGCTCTTCTGTATCTTTGTTAAGTTTCTTTCTGGATGTTCTGTCCTTTACCGAGGATGATGCGTTGAAGTCTCCTACTATTATTGTAGAACTGTCAATTTCTCTTTTCAGTGCTTTTAGAGTTTTTAAAATGTATTTCGGAGTCCTGTTAAGTGTGTAGATGTTTATTATGGTTAAGTCTTCATGATGGATTGTCCCTTTAGTCATTATATAGTGTAGTTCTTTGTCTTTCATGGTGGATTTTGTTTTAAAGTCTTTTTAATCTGAGGTCAGTATTGCCACTCCTGCTCTTTTTTTGGTAGTTATTTGCTTGATGTATTTTTTCCATCCTTTGATTTTTTAATAAATTTATGTCTTTGTTTCTGAGGTGTGTCTCTTGTAGACAGCATACTGATGGATCCTATTTTTTAATCCACTCTGTCACTCTGTGTCTCTGTCATGGATTGAATTGTGTCCCCCCCAAAATATGTGTCAATTTGGTTAGGCCATGATTCCCAGTATTGTATAGTTGTCCTCTGTTTTGTGATTGTAATTTTATGTTAAGAGGATTAGAGTGGGATTGTAACAGCACCCTTACTCAGGTCACCTCTGTGATCCAGTGTAAAAGGAGTTTCCCTGGAGTGTGGCCTGCACCACCTTTTATCTCTCAAGAGATAAAAGGAAAGGGAAGCAAGCAGAGAGTTTGGGACCTCATACCACCAAGAAAGGAGCACCAGGAGCAGAGCGTGTCATTTGGACCTGGGATCCCTGGGCCTGAGAAGCTCCTCAACCATGGGGAGATTGAGGACAAAGTCCTTCTCCAGAGCCAACAGAGAAAAACTTCCCCTGGAGCTGAGGCCTTTAATTTGGACTTTTTAGCCTACTTTACTGTGAGGAAATAAAATTTTCTTTGTTAAAGCCATCCAATTGTGGTATTTCTGTTATGGCAGCACTAGATAACCAGGAGTCTCATGGGTACACTTAGGCCATTTACATTCAGTGTAATTATTGATAGGTTTGAGTTTATTGCTATCATTTTGTAGTGCATTTTTTTGTAGTGCTAATATTTTCTTTGTTCCGTTTACTCTCCTGTGCTGAGTTCCTTTTGTTTGTGGATTTCTTTTGTTTTTGTAGATTTTGTTTTTATTCAAACTTTATGTTTTTCTTCTTTATTTTGATGAGTAGGTTTGTTGACTTTCTTTGTGATTATGTCGAAATTTACCCATATCTTCCTAGGTTTGAACGAGTCTATTATTTCTGGTATCGCCTGGCCTTCCTCTCCATTAGGAAGTTCTGTACCTACATCATTTATTCCCTCTTTTCTTGTTCTGACGTTGTTGTCATTTACAGATTAATACCTCTGGTTCCCTATTGCAACAGTTTTGGTTTTGGATAGTCTTTGAGAGCTCATTTCCTACATTGGTGTCTGCTTAGTACAATCTTGTGTCCTAGATTCAGGCTGTGGTTGATGTTGTTTTTTCTCAGACTGAGGGACTCCCTTTAAATAATACTCGTAGGTTTGGGTTGGTTTTTATATATTCCCTTAATTTCTGTTTATCTGGAAATGTCTGAATTTCACCATCACATTTGAATGAAAGTTTTCCAGGGTGTATTATTCATGGTTGGAAATGTTTTTCTTTCAGTGTTTTATATATATCATTCCATTGCCTTCTTGCCTGCATGGTTTCTGCAGAATAATCAAAGTTTAGTCTTATTGTTTCTCCTCTGTATTTGACTTTTTGTTTTTCTCAAGCTGCTCTCAGGATTTTTTCTTTGTCTTTGGTTTTAGCGAGTGTGATTATGATATGCCTTGGTGTTTTTCTTTTGGGGTCTATCCTATATGGGTTTTGTTGAGCTTTTTGGATGGTCAGCTTTTCATCATTCATGATATTAGGGAAGTTTTCTGTCAGCAATTCTTCGGTGATCCTCTCTGTGTTTTCCATTTTCTCTCCCTATTCTTTATTCCATCCTGGATGTCTTCTATAACCCAGTCCTTTTTGAGCAGGGTATCGTTCAGTTTCCGAGTGTTGGATTTCTTTTCCCTGCTTTTTCTGTTATTGATTTCTACTTTTATGGCCTTATGGTGAGAGAAGATGCTTTTAGTATTTTGATGTTTTGGATTTTGCTAAGGCTTGCTTTATGACCTAATATGTGTTCTCTTCTAGAGAATGTTCCATGTGCACTGGGAAAGAAAATATACTTGGCTGCCATTGGGTGGAGTGTTCTTTATATGTCTATGAAGTCAAGTTAGTTGATTGTGGCATTTAGATCTTCTGTGTCTTTATTCAGCTTCTTTCTGGATGTTCTGTCCTTCACAGAAAGTGTTGTGTTGATAATTGTGGAACTGTCTATCTTACTTTTCAATGCTGTTAGAGTTTGTTCTATGTATCTTGCAGCCTTGTCAATGGGTGCATAAATATTTAATATGGTTATATCCTCCTGGTATATTGTCCCTTTAATCATTATAGTGTCCTTCCTTATCCTTTGTGGTGGATTTAACTTTACAGTCTATTTTGTCAGGAATTAATATTGCCACTTCTGCTCTTTTTTGATTGTTGTTTGCTTGATATATTTTTTTCCATCCTTTGAGTTTTAGTTTGTTTGTGCCTCTAAGTCTAAGGTGTGTCCCTTATAGGCAGAATATAGATGGATTGTGTTTTTTTAATCCATTTTGCCACTTTTTGTCTCTTTATTGGTGCATTTAGTCCATTTACATTCAGCGTAATTATGGATAGGTACGAGTTTAGTGCTGTCATTTTGATGTCTTTTTTGTGTGTGTTGTTGACAGTTTTTTTCCCACAATTTTTTCTGCTGAGTAGTTTATCTTTATGTATTGTGTTTTCCTCTTATTCATTGTATTAGATTTTGTTTCTGCAGAGTCTCTATTTTTTTCCTGTGTTTTATTTTGATAAGATTGTTAGTCTCCTTTGTGGTTACCTTAATATTTACCCTTATTTTTCTAAGTTTAGACCTAATTTTTATTTCTTTATATTGCATTGTCTTCCTCTCCATATGAAAGATCTATGACTACATTTCTTTGTCCTTCTTTATCATTCCAATGTTGTCTTCCCTATGTAATGACATCATTGTTTCCCTGTTTTGAGCATTTTTTTATCTTGATTTATTTTTGTGATTTCCCTGTCTGGGTTGACATCTGATTGCTCTGTCCAGTGTTCTCTTCTTGGGTTGATACCTGATATTATTGATTTTCTAACCAGAGAATTCCCCTTAGTATTTCTTGTAGTTTTGGTTTGGTTTTTATGAATTTCCTAAATGTCTGTTTATCTGCAAATGTCCTAATTTTGCCTTCGTATTTGCAATAGAGTTTTGTTGGATATATGATTCTTGGCTGGCAATTTTTTTCCATCAGTGCTTTATATAAGTCATCCCACTGCCTCTTGCCTGCATGGTTTCTGCCGAGTAGTTCAAGCTCGTTCTTATTGACTCTCTTTTTTAGGTGTCTTCGTTTATCCCTAGCTGCTCTTAAACTTCTCTCTTTATCTTTGGTTTTGACAAGTTTGATTATAATATGTCTTGGAGACTTTTAAGATCTGCCTTATGTGGAGTTCGATGAGCATGTTGGATAGATATCTTCTCATCTTTCATGATATCAGGGAAGTTTTCTGCCAACAAATCTTTGACAATTCTCTTTATTTTCTGTTATCCCTCCCTGTTCTGGTACTCCAATCACTCGTAGGTTATTTCTCTTGACAGAGTCTCACATGATTCTTAGGGTTTCTTCATTTTTTTATCTGATTTTTCTTCAAATATATTGGTGCCATGTGCTTTATCTTCAATCTCCCCAATTCTGCCTTCTACTTTCTCAATACTGTTCCTCTGACTTTCTATTGAGTTGTCTAATTCTGTAATTTTATTGTTAATCTTCTGAGTTTCTGATTGCTGTCTCTGTATGGATTCTTGCAGCTTATTCAATTTTTCATTATGTTCTTGAATAATCTTTTTAATTTCTTCAACTGCTTTATCTGTGTGTTCCTTGGCTTGTTCTGTGTATTGCCTGATCTCATTCCTAATGTCTTGAAGAGTTCTGTATTTTAATCCTTTGTATTCTACCTCTGGTAATTCCAGGAAGGCATCTTCATCCAGAAGACCCCTTGATTCTTTGTTTTGAGAGCTTGTTGAAGCGATCAAGGTCTGTTTCTTTATGTGACTTGATATTGACTATTGTCTCCATGCCATCTATAAGTTATTGTATTAGTTTATTTTATGTTTGCTTACTATATCCTAGCTTCTTGCTTTGATATGTACAAATACATTGCATGAGTGAGCTAGCTTGATTATTTTCAGCTTTGAAGCTCTAACACCCTGTCACCAGATGGCTAGAGTTGTTACCAGGTATATGAGCTTAGGAATCCATTAACTTTTCTTGTATGCCTTCAGCTCAGGTGTCCAGGTAGTTGGTCATCAAATGTGTGGTACAGGCTCTGTCCTACAGTCTTCGAGGGGCAGAGGTCATTGGTGTAGGTGCAGGTATCTGGTTTCAGCAGGGTGTCATGCTCTGAACAAGGCAGGGGGCTGGCTACCGTCCCCTGAGTGTCTTTGAGAAGAGTGTCCCTGTTCCCTAGAGTGCACAGGTGGGTAGGTTCTGCAGAGGGACCTTGGGCACCCAATGTTTTTGTTTGTAAGGACTGGGAGGTACCAGTTATCCTTGTACGCCTGTCACTGGTGGCTGTGTGACCTGAGTGGAGCCAACAGTCCTTAAGCCCCTGATCTGTTTAGGTGAGGACCCTGTTTAATAGGCAAAACGGTGTCAGACCTCAAACACCCACCTCTCCACTGCACAGCTGAAACAATTACAGTCTGCCAACAAGGGCTTATTCTCCTGAAATAGGATCACACAGGTCCATGCAGAGGGGAAAGGTATTCAAAGTCCATGAACTGTTCATGCCTGGACAGGAGCTGTTTCTCTCCTGTGATCCCCAAATTAGTGTAGCTGGCAGATTATCTTTTCTCTGATTGTGAATTTATTCCTTCTCCAAGGCTGAGAGA
Source organism: Loxodonta africana (assembly GCF_030014295.1). Taxonomy (NCBI): domain Eukaryota; kingdom Metazoa; phylum Chordata; class Mammalia; order Proboscidea; family Elephantidae; genus Loxodonta; species Loxodonta africana. Next base: position 74,991,228 of record NC_087358.1, read on the forward strand.
ATGGCTCTGGGCCCATAACAGGACCTGTCTCAGGCCCGGGGAAAGATAGCCAGTGAAGCCAGCTTTGGGGCTGGGGGCATGGTAAAATATACACAAGCACTTAGCTTTTGTCAAGAGCTCCGTTCTTCCCTGGTTCCTGAGGTGTGAGTATATTGTGTTGCTGGCTGTTCCTCCCTGAGGAAACTGCAGCTGAACACTATCACTATCACTAACACTATCACTATCATCACTAGCCCCCTACGGCCACTACCCCTGATGCTCCGTCTGTTTTCTTTGCCTTTGATGTTCATGTCTTCTTGCTTGTCATAAATGTAATCATTTCAGTCTTTTTTTTTTTTGGTTTATGTTGTAAGAGGGTTCACTGGAAGCATCTGACCACTCCATCATATTGGCCCTGCCTCCCCACTTCAGCCATTTTTAAATATTCAACTCAGTGACATTAATTACATTCACCATCCATACTCCATGCAACTATAACTACTACTATTTCCTAAAGATTTTTATCATCACAGATGGAAACTCAGTACTGCTTAAGCAATAACTTCTTACTCTCCTTTTCCCCAGCCCTTGGTAACTACTGAAAAACTTTTATCTCTATGTATGTGCCTATTCTAGGTATTTCATACAAGCGGTGTCATGCAATATTTGTCCTTTTGTATCTGAAGCATTTCTCTTCACATAGTGTTTTCAGTGTTCATATGCATCATAGCATGTATCAGAATGGAAACCCTGGTGGCACAGTGATTAAGAACTATGGCTACTACCCAAATGATCAGCAGTTCAAATCCACCAGGTGCTCCTTGGAAACTCTATGGGGCAGTTCTACCCTGTCCTGTAGGGTTGCTATGAGTCGGAATTGAGTCAACGGAAATGGGTCTGGTTTGTTTTGGTTATGTATCAGAACTTCATTTCTCCTATGATTAAATGATATTCCATTTTATGTATTGTTTATTCATTCATTTGTTGATGGACTCTTAGATTGTTTCCACATTTTGACTATTGCTAATAATGCTGCAATGAACATTGGTGTACAAGGAATTTAATTTCTTTCTTAATGAATTTTAAGATTTCTTTATGTAATGTGGATACAAGTCATTTATCAAATATATGCTTTACAAAGATTTTTCTCGTAGCCTGTGACTTGCATTTTCATTCTCTTCACATTGTCTTTTGAATAGGAAGTTTTTAATATTAATAAGCCCAATTTGTCAATTTGTTCTATGGATCGTGGTTTTGTTTTTTTTTTTTTAATTGTGCTTTAGGTTTAAGTTTACTGCTTAAGTTAATTTCTCATACGAAAATATATACACATATTGTTATGTGACACTAGTAGCAATCCCTATAATGTGACCACACACTCCCCCTTTCCACCCCAGGCTTCCTGTGTCTATCCAACAAGCTGCAGTCCCTTTCTGCCTTTCCATCCTGCCTCCGGATGGGCCATCAATTTAGTCTTTTGTATCTGCTTAAACTAAGAAGCACACTCCTCATGAGTATTATATTGTTTTATAGTCCAGTCTAATCTTTGTCTGAAGAGTTGGCTTTGGGAATGGTTTTAGTTCTGGGTTAACAGAGAGTCCGGGGGCTGTGTCTCAGTTAGACTCTTAAGTCTGGTCTTCGTATGTGAACTTAAGTTCTGCACCACGCTTTTCTCCTGCTCAGTCAGGGACTCGCTGTTGTGTTCCATGTCAGAGCAGTCATTGGTGGTAGCCGGGCACCATCTAGTTCTTCTGGTCTTGGGCCGATAGAGTCTCTGGTTTACGTGGCCCTTTTCTCTCTTGGGCTAATATTATCCTTGTATCTTTGGTGTTCTTCATTCTCCTTTGCTCCAGGTGGGCTGGGAAAAATTGATGCATCTTAAATGGCTGTTTGCTAGCTTTAAAGACCCCAGATGCCACTCACCAAAGTGGGATGAAGAACATTTTCTTAATAAACTTTGCTATGCCAATTGACCTAGATGTCCCCCAAAACCGTGGTCCCCAGGCCCCTGTCACTGCTAATCTGTTCCTTGAAGTGTTTGGTTGTGTTCAGGAAACTTCTTAGTTCTTGATTTAGTGCAGGTGTGCTGACTTCCTCTGTATTGTGTGTTGTCCTTTCCTTCACCTACAATAATTCTTGTCTACTATCTAGTTATCTAGTTAGTAAATTCCTCTCTCTCTCCCTCCCCACCCTCATAACCATAGAAGAATATTTTCTTCTGTGTTTAAACCTTTTCTTGAGTTCTTATAATAGTGGTCTCATACAACATTTGTCCTTTTGTGACTGACTGATTGCAATCAGCATAATGCCTCCCAGATTCCTCCATGTTGTGAGATGTTTCATGGATTTATCATCGTTCTTTAACAGTGCACAGTATTCTGTTGTGTATATGTAGCATAATTTGTTTATCCATTCATCCGTTGATGGGCACTTAGTAGTCTTCATCTTTTTGCTCTTGTAAACAATGCTGCAATGGACATGGGTTAAATATATCTATTCTTGTGTTGGCTCTTATTTCTCTAGGATATATTCCAAGGACTGGGATTGCTGGATCGTTTGGTACTTCTGTTTCTAGCTTTTTAATGAAGCACCAAATCAATTTCTAAAGTGGTTGTACCATTTTACGTTCCCACCAGCAGTGTATAAGTGTTCCAGTCTCTCCACAACCTCTCCAACATTTATCATTTTGTGTTTTTTGAATTAGTGCTAGTCTTGTTGGGGTGAGATGGTATCTCATTGTACTTTTGATTTGCATTTCTCTAATGGCTAATGACCTTGAGCATTTCCTCATGTTAGCTGCCTGAATATCTTCTTTGGTGAAGTGTCTGTTCATATCCTTTCCCCATTTTTAAACTGAGTTGTCTTTTTGTTGTTGAGGTTTTGCAGTACCTTGGAAATTTTAGAGATTAGATCCTGGTCGAATATGTCATGGTCAAAATTTTTTCCCCGTCTGTGAGTTGTCTTTTTATTCTTTTGGTGAACTCTTTTGATGATCATAAGTGTTTGATTTTTAGGAGCTCCCAGTTATCCAGCTTCTCTTCTGGTGTTTGTTAATTGTCAGTTAAGGTTTGTCTTCTGTTTACACCATGTGTTACAGCTCCTAGCATTGTCACTATTTTTTCTTCCATGATCTTTATCATTTTAGATTTTATATTTAGGTCTTTGATCCATTTTGAGTTCGTTTTTGAACATGGTGTGAGGTATGGGTCTTGTTTCATTTTTTTGCGTATGGATATCCAGTTATGCCAGCACAACTTTTTAAAGAGACTATCTTTTCCCCATTTAATGGACTCGGGGCATTTTTCATATATTAGCTGCTCATAAAAGTGGATGAATTTACATCTGGATTCTCAATTCTTTTCCATTGGTCTATGTATTTGTTTTTGTACCAGTACCAGGCTGTTTTGACTACTGTGGTGGTATAATAGGTTCTAAAATTAGGTAGTGTAAGGCCTCCCATTTTATTCCTTTTTCAGTAATGCTTTACTTATCCGGGGCCTCTTCCTTTTCCATTTGAAATTGATGAGTTGTTTCTCCATCTTATTAAAAAATGCCGTTGGAATTTGGATCGAGATTGCATTGTACCTATAGATTGCTTTGGGTAGAATAGACATTTTCACAATGTTGAGTCTTCCTATCCATGAACAAGATATGTTTTTCCACTTATGTAGGTCTCGTTTGGTTTCTTGCAGTAGCTCCTGGTAATTTTCTTTGTATAGGTCTTTTATGTCTCTGGTTAGATTTATTCCTAAGTATTTTATCTTCTTGGGGCTATTGTAAATGGTATTGATTTGGTGATTTCTTCTTCGACATTCTCTTTGTTGGTGTTGAGGAATCCAACTGATTTTTGTATGTTTACCTCATACCCCTGATATTTTGTTGAAATCTTGTATTAGTTCCAGTAAATTTCATGTGGATTCTTTGGGGTTTTCTGCATATAAGATCATGTCATCTGCAAATAGAGGTACTTTTACTTCTTCCTTACCAATTTGGATGCCTTTTATTTCTTTTTCTAGCCTAACTGTTCTGCCTAGGACCTGTGGCACAATGTTGAATAAGAGTGGTGATAAAGGGCATCCTTGTCTGGTTCCCATTCTCAAGGGGAATGCTATCAGACTTTGTCCAATTAGGATGATGTTGGCTGTTGTCTTTGTATAAATGTCCTTTATTATGTTGAGGAATTTGCCTCCTATTCCTACTTTGCTGAGAGTTTTTATCAAGAATGTGTGTTGGACTTTGTCAAATGCCTTTTCTGCTTCAATTAATGAAATGTGGTTCTTGTTTTTTGTTTTATTTTTGTGATGTATTGCATTGATTGTTTTTCTAATGTTGAACCATCTCTGTGTACTTGGTATGAATCCCACTTTATCATGGTTAATTTTTTTTTTTTGATATGTTGTTAAATTCTATTGGACAGAATTTTGTTGCAGATTTTTGTGTCTAAGTTCATGAGGGATACTGGTCTGTAATTTCTTTTTTGTGACATCTTTGCCTGGTTTTGGTTTCAGGATTATGCTAACTTCACAGAATGAGTTTAGGAGTATTCCTTCCTTTTCTATGCTCTGAAATACCTTTAGTAATAGTGGTATTAATTCTTCTCTGAAAGTTTGGTAAAATTCTCCAGTGAAGCCGTCATGGCCAGGGCTTTTTATTGTTGTGAGTTTTTAAATTACCTTTTCAATCTCCTCTTTTGTTGTAGGTTTATTTAGTTGTTCTACCTCTGTGTTAGTTTAGGTAGGTATTGTGTTTCTAGAAATTTGTCCATTTCCTCTAGGTTTTCAAATTTGCTAGAGTACAATTTTTTCATAGTATTCTGTTATTCTTTTAATTTCAGTTGGCTCTGTTGTGGTATAACCCATCTCATTTTTCATTCAGGTTATTTACTTCCTCTCCTATTTTTCTTTTGTTAGTTTGGCCACTGGTTTATCGATTTTATTGATCTTTTCAGAGAAGCAGTTTTTGGCCTTGTTAACTGTTTCAATTGTTTTTCCATTCTCTATTTCATTTAATTCTGCTCTAATTTTTATTATCTGCTTTCTTCTGGTGCCTGAGAGTTTCTTTTGCTGTTTTCTTTCTATTTGTTCAAGTTCTTGGGTTAATTCTTTAGTATACGTCCTTTCTTCTTTTTGGATGTGTACATTTATTACTGTAAATTGACCTCTGAGGACTGCTTTTGCTGTGTCCCAAAGGTACTGCTAGGATGTATTTTCATTTTCATTCTCATTTGAATCTATGAATTTCTTTATTCTGTCCTTAATTTCTTGTATAACCCAATAGTTTTTGAGCAAGGTGTTGTTCGGTTTCCATGTGTTTGATTTTTTTCCCTACCTTTTTCTGTTATTGTTTTCTGCTTTTATAGCTTCATGGTCAGAAAAGGTGGTTTGTAATATTTCAATGTTTTAGATTCTGTTAAGGCTTGCTTTATGGCATAATATGTGGTCTATCCTAGAGAACGTTCCATGGGCATTTGAAAAGAAGGTATACTTGGCTGCTGTTGGGTGGGGCGTTCTGTATATGAGGTCAGGTTAGTTGAATGTGGCACGTCTTTATTGAGCTTCTTTCTGGATATTCTATCCTTCACCAAAAGTGTGTTGAAGTCTCCTACTGTTATTGTGGAGCCGTCTATCTCTCTTTTCAATGTTGTTAGGGTTTGTTTTTATGTATTTTGGAGCCCTTTTATTGGGTGCATAAATATTTGTTATGGTTACATCCCCCTGATGTATCGACCCTTTAATCATATAAGGGTCCTTGCTTATCCTTTGTGGTGGATTTAACTTTAAAGTCTATTTTATCAGAAATTAATATTGCCACTCCTGCTCTTTTTTGATTGTTGTTTGCTTGATATACATTTTTTTCCATCCTTTGAGTTTTAGTTTGTAGCTTTAAGTCTAAGGTGTGTCTCTTGGAAGCAGCATATAGATGAATCACGGTTTTTTTTTTTTTTTTTTAATCCATTCTGCCACTCTCTGTCTCTTTATTGGTGCATTTAGCCTATTTACATACAGCGTAATTATTGATAGGTATGAGTTTAGTGCTGTCTTTTTGATGTCTTTTATTGTGTTGTTGACAGCTTCTTTGTTCCACTTAATTTTCTGTGCTCAGTCCTTTTTCGTTTTATATTTTCTTTTGTTCTTTTTCATTGTTGTTGCTTTTGTATTTGCTGAGTCTTTATGTTTTTCTTGTATTTTATTTTGATGTGTAGGATTGTTAGTTTCCTTTGTGTTTACCCTTATTTTTCTAAGTTTCAACCAATCTTTTATTTCTTTTTACTGCCTTTATTTCCTCTCCATATGAAAGATTTCTGACTACACTTTTTAGTCCCTCTTTTTTGTTCTAGTGACTTCTTTTACATAATGACATCTGCTTCCCTGTTTTGATTGTTTTAGCTTTGATTTATTTTTGTGATTTCTCTATCTTGATTGATATCTGGTTGCTCTGTCCTATGTTCTGGTTTTGGATTGTTATCTGATGTTATTGACTTTCCAACTGGAGGACTCCCTTTAGTATTTCTCTTAATATTAGGTTTGGTTTTTGCAAATTCCCAAAACATCTCTTTGTCTGGAAATGTCCTAATTTCACCATCATATTTGAGAGACAGTTTTGTTGGATATATAATTCTTGGCTGTCAGTTTTTCCCTTCAAGGCTTTATATATGTCATCCCATTGCCTTCTTGCCTGCCTGGTTTCTGTTTAGTAGTCCAAGCTTTGTCTTATTGACTCTCCTTTGTAAGGTAACTTTTGTTTATCATTAGCCACTCTTAAAATTCTCTCTTTATCTTTGGTTTTGGCAAGTTTGATTATAATATGTCATCTTGGATTGAATTATATCCCCCCCAAAAATGTATTAACTTGGTTAGGCCATGTGTGGTTGTCCTCATTTTGTGATTTTCCTATATGTTAAAAATCATAATCTCTGCCTGTGGTTAAAAGGATTAGGGTGGAATGTAACACTCTTGCTCAGGTCACCTTCCTGATCCAAAGTAAAGGGAGATTCCCTGGGATGTGGCCTGCACCACCTTTTATCTTACAAGAGATAAAAGGAAAGGGAAGCAAGCAGAGAGTTGGGTACCTCATACCACCAAGAAAGCAGCACCAGGAGCAGAGCACCTCCTTTGGACCTGGGGTACCTGCACCTAAGAAGCTCCTTGACCAGGGGAAGATTGAGGACAAGGATCTTCCTACAGAGCCAACACACCGAGAGAGAGCCTTCCCCTAGAGCTGGTGCCCTGAGTTTGGACTTGTAACCTACTAGACTGTGAGAGAATAAATTTCCCTTTGTTAAAGTGGCATTTCTGTTATAGCAGCACTAGATGACTAAAGCATAATGTCTTGTTGACTTTCTTTTGGCGTCTACCTTGTGTAGGTTTTGATGAACATCTTGGATAGATATCTTCTCATCTTTCATGATATAAGGGAAGTTTTCTGCCAACAAATCTTCAACAATTCTCTCCTTTCTGTAATGCCCTTCAGTTGTGTTACTCCAGTTACTTGTATGTTATTCCTCTTGAAGGAGTCCCACATAATTCTTCAGAGTTCTTCATTTTTTAAAATTCTTCTGTCTGATTCTTCCTCAAATATGTTGGTGTGAAGTGCTTTGTCTTCAGTCGCACTAATTCTGACTTCAAGTTCCTCAATTCTGCTCTTATGACTTTCTATTGAATGTCTGATTCTGAAATTTTATTTTTAGTCTTCTGAATTTCTGTTTGCTGCCTCTCTATGGATTCTTGCAGCTTATTAAATTTTTCATTATGCGCTTGTCTAATATTCTTAAATTCCTCTAATGCTTTGTCTGTGCTTCCCTTGACTTGTTCTGCGTTTTGCCTGATCTCCTTCCTGATCTCTTGAAGAGTTCTGTATATTAGTCTTTTGTGTTCTACCTCTGGTAATTCCAGGAAGTTCTCTTCATCTGAAGATTTCTTGATTCTTTGTTTTGGGAGCTTGCTGAAGCCATCATGGCCTGCCTTTTAATGTGATGTAATATTAACTGTTGTCTCTGAGCCATCAATAAGTTATTGTATTTATTTATTTTATGTTCACTTACTGTGTCATAGCTTCTTGTTTTGTTTTGTTTCGATATGCCCAAATAGTCTGCTTAAGTGAGCTAGTTTGATTATTGGCACCTTTGAAGCTCTAGCATCCCATCACCAGGTGGTTGGAGCTGTTACTAGGTATGCGAGCCCAGGAATCCATTCACTTCTCTAGTGTGAATTCAGCTCAGGGGTCCAGGTTTTGGTCACCAAGTGTGTGGTGCAGGCTCTCACCTACAGTCCTATAAGAGCACAAGTGATTTGTGCAGGCACAGGTATCTGTGTGCAGTAGGTCATGCACTGAGTAAGGCAGGAGGCTGACAACCAACCCCAGAGTGTCTGTGAGGAAAGTGTGGTTCCCTAGAGTGCATAGGTGTGTAGTTTTTGCATCTGGATAATTGGAACCCAATGCTGTTGGCTGTAAGAACTGGGAGGCACACTTATTCTTGGACCCCTGTCACAGGAGGCTGAGTGTCGTGGGTGGAGCTGCTAGTCATCAGGCCCCTGATGCGGGTAGGTGAAAGGACCCGGGTTAATAGGTAGAGCAGTGTCAAACGTCACAAACTTGCTTCTCTACCACGTAGCTGAAACAGTTGAAGTTAGACTTAAGTTATATACCCTATTGTACTGTGCTGATGAGGGCCTACACTGTTGAAATGGGCCCATACAGGTCTATGCAGCAGCGAAAGGCATTCAAAAGCCGTGGACCATTCATGCCTGTGCCTAGACAAAGGAACTGTTTCTGCCCTGAGTTCCCTGCTTAGGGAAGCTGGCAGGTTATTTTTTCCCTGTTTGTTAATTTGTTCCCTCTCCAAGGCCAGGAGAATGGCACAGGGTGAGTGCAGAGTCCTCCTTCTGGCCCAATGGATGTAGCTGCCTGAGACCCAGTGCAGAATAGAAGGGAACAGGTAAGTGGATGAGAGGTTTTTCCCAAAGGGGTATTTTTGGATCATGGTATGTTAAACACAGATGCTTGCCAATCGTGGGCTGCTTCTCGCTTGTTCTGGAGGGTTGGGCAGATTCTCCAGCACTCGGCCTCCCCCAATGTGGAAAACACGTCCCAATGCCTCTGCTTGCCTTACTGCACTTTTGGCAGCTGCGGAATCAGCCTGAGGGTGCCAGTTCCCTCAGGGTCAGGTCTAGCAACTCCTCACTGCTTCTGAACCATTCCTCCCTCCCCCTGGTTCTCAGTCTGATTCTTCAACTTTGCCTTTGATGTTCAGGGCTCCTAGGTTGCCATGTATAATCGATTCACTTGTTTTTTGGGGTCTTTGTTGTAAGGGGACCACAGGAAGCATCTGACTACTCTGCCATCTTGGCTATGCCTCCTCTGTTATGCATCTTTTAATTTCAGTTGGGTCTGTTGTGATATCACCCATCTCATTTCTTATTTGGGTTATTTCCTTTCTCTTCTGTTTTTCTTTTATCAGTTTAGCCAGTGATTTATCAATTTTGTTGATCTTTTCAAGGAACCAGCTTTTGGTCTCATTGATTCTTTCAATTGTTTCTATATTCTCTATTTCATTTATTTCTGCTCTAATCTTTATTATTTCTTTTCTTCTGGCGCCAGAGGACTTCTTTTATTGCTCTCCTTCACTTTGTTCGAGTTGTAGGATTAATGTTTTGAGTTTGTCCCTTCTTTTTGGGCGTGTGCATTTATCGCTAAAAATTGACTTCTGAGCACTGCTTTTGCTGTGTCCCGAAGTTCTGGTACGATGTGTTTCATTCTCATTTGATTCTATAAAGTTCTTTATTCCATCCTTGATTTCTTCTATAACCCAGTAGTTTTTGAGAAAGGTGTTGTTCAGTTTCCATGTATTTGATTTATTTTCCTTGCTTTTTCTGTTATTGATTTCTACTTTTATGGCTTTGTGGTCAGCAAAGATGCTTTTTAATATTTTGATGTTTTTGATTCTGTTAAGGCTTGCTTTGTGGCCTGCTATGTAGTCTATTCTGGAGAATGTTCCATGTGGGTTGGAAAAGAAAATACACTTGGCTGCTGTTGGGTGGAGTGTTCTATATATGGCTATGAGGTCAAGTTGGTTGATTGTGGCATTTAGATCTTTCTTGTCTTCACTGAGCTGTCTATTTCTCTTTTCAGTACTGTTGCAGTTTGTTTTATGTACTTTGGAGCCCTGTAATTGTGTGCGTAGATGTTTATTATGGTTATGTCCTCCAGGTTATTAACCCTTTAATCATTATATAGTGTTCTTTCTTATCCTTTGTGGTGTGGATTTTGCTTTAAAGTCTGTTTTGTCAGAGATTAATATTGCCACTCTTGTTCTTTTTTGATTGTTGTTGCTTGATATATATTTTTCTGTCCTTGAGATTTAGTTTGCATCTTTGAGTCTAAAGTGTGTCTCTTATAGGCAGCACATAGAAGGTTCATTTTTTAAAATCCATTCTGCCTCTTTCTGTCTCTTTATTGGTGCATTTAGTTAATTTACATTCAGCGTAATTATTGATAGGTATGAGTTTAGTTCTGTCATTTTGATGTATTTTTGTGAGAGTGTTGCTGACAGTTCCGTTGTTCTACTTAATTTTCTGTGCTGAGTTGTTTTCCTTCTGTATTTTCTTTTCATCTTTTTCATTGTTGCTGTTTTTATATTTACTGAGTTTCTATGTTTTTCTTCTTTTTTATTTTGGTGTTTAGGACTGTTACTTTTCTTTGCGGTTACGTTAAAATTTACCTTTATTTTTCTAAGTTTAAACCAATCTTTTATTTCTTGATATCGCTTTAATGTCCTCTCCATATGAAAGTTCTACGACTACATTATTTAGTTCCTTTTTTTTGTTTTAATGTTGTCATCTTTTACATATTGATGTCTCTGTTTATCTATTTTCAGTGTTTTACATTTGACTTATTTTTGTGACTTCCCTATCTGGTTGTTATCTGGTTGTTCTGTCCTGTGTTGTAGTCTTGGGTTGTTATCTGATATTATCAATTCTCTAACTGGAGGACTCCTTTTAGTATTTCTTGTAATTTTGGTTTCATTTTTACTAATTCCCTTAACTTCTGTTTATCTAGAAATGCCTTAATTTCACCATCTGATTTGAGAGACAGTTTTGCTGGACATATGATTCTTGGCTGGCAATTTTTTCCTTCAAGGCCTATTGAGTTGTATAATTCTGAAATTTTATTGTTAATCTTTTGGATTTCTGTTTGCTGTCTCTCTATGGATTCCTGCAGCCCAATAAATTTGTCCTTATGCTCTTGTATAGCCTTCTTAAGTTCCTCTGTTGCTTTTTCTGTGTGTTCCTTGGCTTGTTCTGCATTTCGCCTGATCTCCTTCCGGATCTCTTGAAGAGCTCTGTATATTAATCTTTTGAATTCTACTTCATGTAATTCCGAGACCTTCTCTCCCTCCAGGAGCTTTCCTGGTTCTTTGTTTCAGTTGCTTGCTGAAGCCATCATGGTCTGCCTCTTTATGTGATTTGATATTGACTGTTGTCTCTGAGCTGTCAATGAGTTATTATATTTACTTATTTCGTGCTTGCTTACTGTGTCTTAGCTTCTTGTTTTGTTTTAATATGACCAAATAGGCTGGTAATGTCAGCTAATTTGATTATTGGCATCTTTGAAGCTCTCACGTCCTATCATCAGGTGGTTAGAGCTGTTACTAGGCATGTGAGCTCAGGAGTCCATTTACTTTTCTTGTGGGGATTCAGCTCAGGTGTCCAGGTTGTTGGTCACTGAGTGTGTGGTGCAGACTCTCACCTACAGTCCCAGATGGGCAGGACTACATAGGGGCAATTGGAGCAGGCACAGGCATCTGGCTGCAATAGGGGGTTATATGCTGAGCAAGTTAGGGAGCTGACAGCTGCCCCTGAGTGCCTGGGTGGAAGGTGTGTCCCTGTTCCATACAGCGTGTAGGTGGGTGGGTTTTGAAGCTGGACTTTGTCCACCCAGTGATATTGGCTGTAAGGACTGGGAGGTACCACTTATTCCTGGACCCCTACTGTGGGTGGCTAGGTGGGGTGGGTGGAGACACCAGTCCTCAGGACCCTGATGTATTTAGATGAGGACCCTGCTTAATAAGCAGAGTGGAGTCAAATGTCATGAATCTGCCACATCTTCTTGGCAGTTGAAAATAGCCTTCAGGTATATACCCTGTTGTACTATGAAAATAGCCTTCAGGTATATACCCTGTTGTACTTACGCTATTGAAATGGATCCACTCATGTCTAAACAGGGGTGAAAGGCATTCAAAATCTGTGGACCCCTTAAGTCTATGCCTTGGCAAAGGGGCTGTGCTTGCCTTGAGGTCCTAGCTCAGGGGAGCTAGCAGATTGTTTTTTCCTGTTTGTTAATATGTTATGTCTCCAAAGCCAGGAGAATGGCTTGAGGCATGTGATGCCTCCCATTTCTGGCCCAAGGGACATGGAAATTGCTGAAGCCAGACCAGAACCAGAGCAGAGTGGGGAGGGTGAGGGTGAAGGGAAAAGAGGGGGCTTATTTTGATCCTGTGTGGTAAGTCAGATGCTTGTACTTAACTTTTGAAGATGCAGCACTGCTTCCCCCTGGCTCTACAGGCTTGTACAGACTCTCTGGTGCTTGGTTTCTCCTGATGTGAAAAACGCATCCTGAGCACTACTGCTTGCCTCAACCTGTGCACGCCTGCTGATTCAGCCTGTAGGTTGCCGGTCAGGTCAGGTTTGGCAAATCCTTCCTTCTTCTAAACTGTCTCTCCCTCCCCCTGCCATTTAGCCTGACTCTTCAACTTTGTCTTTGATGTTCAGGGCTCCTAGATTGTCATATATATAATCAATTCACTGTTTTGTGGGGGTCTTTGTTGTAAGAGGGACAACAGGAAGTATCTGACTTCTCTTCCACTTTGGCCTCACTGGACTGTGTTTTTGACGTTGTATCTGAGAAAACTTTGCCTAACCCAAGATAATAATGATTTTCTCTCATAAGTTTTATGATTTTAACTTTTAAATTTAGTTCTATGATTCATTTTTAGTTAATTTTTGGTATAGTGTGAGTTATGAGCTGAAGTTCATTTTTTTTTTCTTATGGATATTTAATTGGTCCAGCGCCATTTGTTGACAAGACTATCCTGAATTTCTAAGTCATCTTTGCACCTTAGTCAAAGAATCAGTTGTCCATATTTGTGTCCTCCACTTGTCTGTCAGTTTGTCACACTGTGGTGGCTTGCATGTTGCTGTGATGCTTGAAGCTATGCCACCAGTATTTCAAATACCAGTAGGATCCCCCCAAATTGACAGGTTTCAGTGGAACTTCCAGACTAAGACAGACTAGGAAGAAGGACCTGGTGATCTACTTCTAAAAATAATTGGCTAGTGAAAACTTTATGAATAGCAGCAAAACTTTGTCTCATAGAGTGTCAGAAGATGAGCCTTCAGGTTGTCAAAATATGTCTGGGGAAGAGCTGCCCCCTCAAAGTAGAGCTGACCTTAATGATGTGGTTGGAGTCAAGCTTTTGTGACCTTCATTTACTGATGTGGCACTACTCAAAATGAGAAGAAAGAGCTGGAAACATCCACTAATAATTGGAATATGGAGTGTACAAAATATGAATCTAGGAAAATTGGAAGTCATCAAAAATCAAATGGAACAATTGAGGATTGATATTCTATACATTAGTGAGCTGAAATGCACTGGTATGGGCCATTTTAAATCAGACAATCATATGGCCTACTATGCCAGGAATGACAAATTGGAGAGGAACAGTGTCACATTCATTTTCAGAAATAACATCTCAAGATCATTCCTGAAGTACAATGATGTCAGAAAGGGGATAATATCCCTACATCTACAAGGAAGACCAGTTAATGCGACTTTTACTCAAATTTAAACAACAATGACTAATGCCAAAAATGAACAAATTGAAGATTTTTACCAACTTTTGCGGACTGAAATTGATGAAACATACAATCAAGTTTCATTGATAATCACTGGTGATTGGAATGTGAAAGTTGGAAGGAAAGAAGAGGATCTGTAGTTGAAAAATATGGCCTTGGTGATAGAAACAATGCTAGAGATCACATGATAGAATTTTGCAAGACCAACTCCTTCTTCATTGAAAATACCTTTTTGCAACAACATAAACGGTGACTATATACTTGGACCTCACCAAATGGAATACACAGGAATCAAATCGACTGTATCTGTGCAAACCAAAGAGGGAGAAGCTCAATACCATCAGTCAGAAAAAGACCTGAAGCCAGCTGCAGAACAGACCATCAATTGCCCATATGCAAGTTGAAGATGAAGAAAATTAAAACAAGTTTATGACAGTCAAAGTTCAGCCTTGAGTATATTCCACCTGAATATAGAGACCATCTCAAGAATAGACTTGACACATTGAACACTAATGACCAAAGACCAGAAGAGTTGTGGAATAGCATCAAGGACATCCCACATGAAGAAAGCAAAAGTCATTAAAAAGACAGGAAAGAAGAAAAGACCAAAACAGTTGTCAGAGCTGACTCTGAAACTTGGTCTTGAACGTAGAGTAGTTAAAGCAAAAGAAAGAAATGATGACGTAAAAGAGGTGAACAGAAGATTTCAAAAGGCGGCTCAAGATGACAAGGCAAAGTATTATAATGAGATATGCAAAGATCTGGAGCTGGGAACCCAAAAAAGAAGAACACACTCACCATTTCTCAAGCTGAAAGAACTAAAGAAAAAATAAAAGCCTCAATTTGCAAGACTGAAGGATTCTACAGGCAAAATATTGAATGACACAGGAAGCATAAAAAGTTGGACGGAATACACAGTCACTGTACCCAAAATAATTGGTCAACATTCAACAATTTCAAGAGGTAGAATATGATCAGGAACTGATGGTATTGAAGGCAGAAGTCCAAGCTGCACTGAAAGCATTGGTGAAAAACAAAGCTCCAGGAATTGATGGGAAACCATTTGAGATGTTTCAAGAAACAGATCTGGAGGAGGGACCAAGATGGTGTAGTAGTCAGATGATTCCAGTGATCCCTCTTACAATAAAGATCTGAAAAAACAAGTGAAGTGATTATATTTATGACAAGCTAAGAGCCCTGAACATCAAAGGCAAAGTTAGAAAACAGACTGAGCGGCAGGAGGAGGGAGAAATGGTTCAGAAGCAGCAAGGAGTTGCTGGACCTGAATCGCTTGGAACCCTCAGGCACCATTCCCTGGGGCAACCATGGTGGGGCTGGCGGTAGCATTCTGGACGCGGTTTCCTCAGGACAAGACAGCGAGCCGCACAGCCTGCTCAAACCTCCGGAACCAGAGAAGAACGGCAATCTCGGCAAAAGCTAAGTACAAGTCAGCCTCTCATACAAAAATTTACATACACTTTGCTATATATTCCTAGTTGCTCTCCCCCTAATGAGACAGCACTCTACTTCTCTCCACCCTGTATTTCCATGTCCATTGAGCCAGTTTCTGTCCCCCTCTGCCTTCTCATCACCCCTCCAAACAGGAGCTACCCACATAGTCTCATGTGTCTACTTGATCCAAGAAGCTCACTTCTCACCAGTATCCTTTTCTGTCTTATAAATTTCTATCTTATAGTCCAGTTCAATCCCTGTCTGAAGAGTTGGCTTTGGGAATGGTTCCTGTCTTGGGCTAAGAGAAGGTCTAGGGACCATGACATCTAGGGTCTCAGTCACACCATTAAGTCTGGCCTTTTTACAAGAATTTGAGGTCTGCATCCCACAGCTCTCCTGCTCCTTCAGGGATTCTCTGTTGTGTTCTCTGTCAGGGTAGTCATCAGTTGTAGCCAGGCACCATCTGGTTCTTCTGGTCTCTGATTTATGTGGCCCTTTCTGTCTCTTAGACTCATAATTACCTTGTGTCTTTGGTGTTCTTCGTTCTCCTTTGCCCCAAGGGGGATGAGACCAATTGATGCATCTTAGATGGCCACTTGCTAGTGTTTAAGATCCCAGACACCACTCTCCAAAGTGGGATGCAGAATGTTTTCTTAATAGACCTAGATGGCCCCTGAAACCATGGTCCCAAAAACCGGCCCCTGCTATGCTAGCCTTCGAAGCTTTCAGTTTATTCAGGAAACTTCTTTGCTTTTGGTTTAGTTCAGTTATGCTGACTTCTCCTGTATTGTGTGTTGTCTTTCCCTTGACCTAAATTAGTTCTTGTCTACTATCTAAATAGTGAATACCCCTCTCCCTCCCTCCCTCCATCCTCCCTCCCTCACCACTCTCGTAACCATCAAAGAATATTTTCTTTTCTGTTTAAACTATTTCTTGAATTCTTATAATAGTGGTCTCATACAATATTTGTCCTTTTGCAACTGACTAATTTCACTCAGCATAATGCCTTCCAGTTTCCTCCATGTTATGAAATGTTTCACAGATTCATCACTGTTTTTTATTGGTGCATAGTATTCCATTGTGTAAATATACCATGATTTATTTATCCATTCGTCCATTGACACCTGGGTTGCTTCCATCTTTTTGCTATTGTAAACGGTGCTGCAATGAACATGGGTGTGCATGTATCTGTTCATGTAAAGGCTCTTATTTCTCTAGGATATATTCCAAGGAGTGGGATTTCTGGAGCATATGGTAGTTCTAGTTCTAGTTTTTTAAGGAAGTGCCAAATTGATTTCCAAAGTGGTTGTACCATTTTACATTCCCACCAGCAATGTATAAGTGTTTCAGTCTCTCCACAGCCTCTCCAACATTTATTATTTTGTGTTTTTTGGATTAATGCCAGCCTTGTTGGAGTGAGATGGAATCTCATTGTAGTTTTGATTTGTATATATATATTTTTTCTTTAATAGCTAATGATTGTGAGCATTTCCTCATATATCTGTTAGCTACCTGAATGTCTTCTTTATTGAAATGTCTGTTCATATCCTTTGCCCACTTTTTAATTGGGTTATTTGTCTTTTTGTTGTTGAGTTTTTGCAGGATCATGTAAATTTTAGAGACCAGATGGTGATCAGAAATGTCATAGCTAAAAACTTTTCCCCAGTCTGTAGGTAATCTTTTACTCTTTTGGTGAAGTCTTCGGATGAACATAGGTGTTTGATTTTTAGGAGCTCCCAGTTATCTATTTTCTTCTCTGGTGTTTGTGGATTGTTGGTAATGTTTTGTGTACTGCTTATGCCATGTATTAGGGTTCCTTGCAGTGTCCATATTTTTTCTTCCATGATTGTTATAATTTTAGATTTTATATTTAGGTCTTTGATCCATTTTGAGTTCATTTTTGTGCGTGGTGTAAGGTATGGGTCTTGTTTCATTTTTTGCAGATGGAGATCCAGTTATGGTAGCACCATTTCTTAAAGAGACTGTCTTTTGCCCATTTAACTGACTTTGAGCCTTTGCCAAATATCAGCTGCTCATATGTGGATGGATTTATATCTGGATTCTTAATTCTGTTCCATTGGTCTATGTGCCTGTTGTTGTACCAGTACCAGCAAGCCATGGTATTTTCAACACCTCATATGCATGGGAAAGCCAGACAGTGAATAAAGAAGACCAAAACATTCATACATTTGAATTATAGTATTGGGGAAGAATACTGAATATACTATGGACTGCCAGAAGAATCCCCACGTGTCTTTCAGTTTGTCATACTGTGGGGGCTTGTGTGTTGCTGTGATGCTGGAAGCTATGCCACTGGTATTCAAATACCAGCAAGGTCACCCATGGAGGACAGGTTTCAGCTGAGCTTCCAGACTAAGACAGACTAGGAAGAAGGACCCAGCAGTCTACTTCTGAAAAAATTAGCCAGTGAAAACCTTATGAATAGCAGCGGAACATTGTCTGATGTAGTGCCAGAAGATGATCCCCCCAGGTTGGAAGGCAATCAAAAAACAACTGAGGAGGAGCTGCCTCTTAATGACGTGGATGGAGTAAAGCCTTTGGAACCTTCATTTGCTGATGTGGCACCACTCAAAATGAGAAGAAACAGCTACAAATGTCCATTAATAATTGAAACCTGGAATGTATGAAGTATGAATCTAGGAAAATTGGAAATCATAAAAAATGAAATGGAGAGGCGGGGCCAAGATGGCGGACTAGGCAGACGCTACCTCGGATCCCTCTTGCAACAAAGACACGGAAAAACAAGTGAATCGATCACATACATAACAATCTACGAACCCTAAAGAACAACAAACACAGATTTAGAGACGGAGAACGAACTAATAAGGGGAAGCAGCGATTGTTTTCAGAGCCTGGAGCCAGCGTACCAGTCAGGTACGGCACAAGCACAGAGAGCTGCTCCGCCCCCCTGAACTAACACCAGGAGGGGGCCCAGCCGGTTCGTGTGGGCCGCGTGGTGACACAGCCGGTGGGAGAAGTCCCCGGGAGGCAGTGACTGGTCTTGGAGTGGGGAGAGCAGCGTCCCAGCCGGGGAACCGTTCCGCCGAGATTTGGACTGGACGCAGGTATGGCATAAACACGGAGAGCTGCTCCACCCCCCTGAACTAACCCCGGGAGGAGGCCCAGCCGGTTTGCTTGGGCGGCGTGGGACGCAGCCGGTAGGAGAAGTCCCCGGGAGGCAGCGACTGGTAATGGAGCGGGGAGAGCAGCGTCCCAGCCGGGACACTCAGTCACGGCACAAGCACGGGGAGCTGCTCCACTCACCTGAACTAACCCCGGGAGGGGGCCCAGCCGGTTCGTGGGGGCGGCACGGTGACGCAGCTGGCGAGACGAGAAGCCCCTGGGAGGCAGCGACTGATTTTGGAGTCGAGAGTGCACTGTCCCAGCAGGGGAGCCTTGATCCTGGGCGTGGGGCTGGAAGCGGAGGATCTGACCATGACTCCAGCAGCCCAGACCCCCCCGGGGGCAATCTCCACACAGCCAGCATACATAGGCGACGCGCCCTGCGGGAATCTCAGATATAATAGTCATTCCAAGCAAGACAAGCAACTCTGGCTATATTCTGAGGTGCTACGCTCCTATCTCTCTGTTCCCTCCCCCACCCTCCCCAGGCGGCTTCATTAACGTCCGAATAGCCTAAGCCAGAGGGAGAACTCTGATAGAGATCTGACTGCATTTTTTTTTTAGCGGATTTTCTGGAAAAACTAGTTTCCCAGTGATGGCTCGGAGACAGCAGTCCATATCAAACCACCTAAAGAAGCAGACCATGACAGCTTCTCCAACCCCCCAAACAAAAGAATCAAAATCTTTCCCAAATGAAGATACAATCCTGGAATTATCAGATACAGAATATAAAAAACTAATTTACAGAATGCTACAAGACATCACAAATGAAATAAGGCAAACTGCAGAAAAAGCCAAGGAACACACTGATAAAACTGTTGAAGAACTCAAAAAGATTATTCAAGAACATAGTGGAAAAATTAATAAGTTGCAAGAATCCATAGAGAGACAGCATGTAGAAATCCAAAAGATTAACAATAAAATTACAGATTTAGACAACGCAATAGGAAGTCAGAGGAGCAGACTCGAGCAATTAGAATGTAGACTGGGACTTCTGGAGGACCAGGGAATCAACACCAACATAGCTGAAAAAAAATCAGATAAAAGAATTAAAAAAAATGAAGAAACCCTAAGAATCATGTGGGAGTCTATCAAGAAGGATAACCTGCAGGTGATTGGAGTCCCAGAACAGGGAGGGGGGACAGAAAACACAGGGAAAATAGTTGAAGAACTCCTGACAGAAAACTTCGCTGACATCATGAAAGACGAAAGGATATCTATCCAAGATGCTCATCGAACCCCATCTAAGATTGATCCAAAAAGAAAAACACCAAGACATATTATCATCAAACTTGCCAAAACCAAAGATAAACAGAAAATTTTAAAAGCAGCCAGGGAGAAAAGAAAGATTTCCTTCAAGGAAGAATCAATAAGAATGGGTTCAGACTACTCAGCAGAAACCATGCAGGCAAGAAGGGAATGGGACGACATATACAGAACACTGAAGGAGAAAAACTGCCCGCCAAGGATCACATATCCAGCAAAATTCTCTCTGAAACATGAAGGCGAAATTAAGATATTTACAGATAAACACAAGTTTAGAGAATTTGCAAAAACCAAACCAAAGCTACAAGAAATACTAAAGGAAATTGTTTGGTCACAAAACCAATAATATCAGATATCAGCACAACACAAGGACACAAAACAGAACGTCCTGATATCAACTCAAATAGGGAAATCACAAAAACAAACAAAATAAGATTAATTAAAAAAAAATACACATAACAGGGAATCATGGAAGTCAATAGGTAAAAGATCACAATAATCAAAAAGAGGGACTAAATACAGGAGGCATAGAACTGCCATATGGAGAGTGATATAAGGCGATATAGAACAATACAAGTTAGGTTTTTACTTAGAAAAATAGGGGTAAATAATAAGGTAACCACAAAAAGGTATAACAACTCTATAACTCAAGATAAAAGCCAAGAAAAACGTAACGACTCAACTAACATAAAGTCAAACACTATGAAAATGAGGATCTCACAATTTACTAAGAAAAACACCTCAGCACAAAAAAGTATGTGGAAAAATGAAATTGTCAACAACACACATAAAAAGGCATCAAAATGACAGCACTAAACACTTATTTATCTATAATTATGCTGAATGTAAATGGACTAAATGCACCAATAAAGAGACAGAGAGTCACAGACTGGATAAAGAAACACGATCCATCTATATGCTGCCTACAAGAGACACACCTTAGACTTAGAGACACAAACAAACTAAAACTCAAAGGATGGAAAAAAATATATCAAGCAAACAATAAGCAAAAAAGAAGAGGAGTAGCAATATTAATTTCTGACAAAATAGACTTTAGACTTAAATCCACCACAAAGGATAAAGAAGGACACTATATAATGATAAAAGGGACAATTGATCAGGAAGACACAACCATATTAAATATTTATGCACCCAATGACAGGGCTGCAAGATACATAAATCAAATTTTAACAGAATTGAAAAGTGAGATAGATACCTCCACAATTATACTAGGAGACTTCAACACACCACTTTCGGAGAAGGACATGACATCCAGTAAGAAGCTCAATAGAGACATGGAAGATCTACTTACAACAGTCAACCAACTTGACCTCATTGACTTATACAGAACTCTCCACCCAACTGCTGCAAAGCATACTTTTTTTTCTAGCGCACATGGAACATTCACTAGAATAGACCACATATTAGGTCATAAAACAAACCTTTGCAGATTCCAAAACATCGAAATATTACAAAGCATCTTCTCAGACCACAAGGCAATAAAACTAGAAATCAATAACAGAAAAACTAGGGAAAAGAAATCAAATACTTGGAAAATGAACAATACCCTCCTGAAAAAAGACTGGGTTATAGAAGACATCAAGGAGGGAATAAGGAAATTCATAGAAAGCAACGAGAATGAAAATACTTCCTATCAAAACCTCTGGGACACAGCAAAAGCAGTGCTCAGAGGCCAATTTATATTGATAAATGCACACATTCAAAAAGAAGAAAGAGCCAAAATCAGAGAACTGTCCCTACAACTTGAACAAATAGAAACTGAGCAACAAAAGAATCCGTCAGGCACCAGAAGAAAACAAAGAATAAAAATTAGAGCTGAACTAAATGAATTAAAAAAAAATTAGAGAACAGAAAAACAATTGAAAGAATTAACAAAGCCAAAAGCTGGTTGTTTGAAAAAATTAACAAAATTGATAAACCATTGGCTAGACTGACTAAAGAAATACAGGAAAGGAAACAAATAACCCGAAGAAGAAACGAGAAGGACCACATCACAACAGAGCCAAATGAAATTAAAAGAATCATTTCAGATTATTATGAAAAATTGTACTCTAACAAATTTGCAAACCTAGAAGAAATGGATGAATTCCTGGAAAAACACTACCTACCTAAACTAACACATTCAGAAGTAGAAGAACTAAATAGACCCATAACAAAAAAAGAGATTGAAACGGTAATCAAAAAACTCCCAACAAAAAAAAGCCCTGGCCCGGACGGCTTCACTGCAGAGTTCTACCAAACTTTCAGAGAAGAGTTAACACCACTACTTCTGAAGGTATTCCAAAGCATAGAAAGTGACGGAATACTACCGAACTCATTCTATGAAGCCACCATCTCCCTGATACCAAAACCAGGTAAAGACATTACGAAAAAAGAAAATTACAGACCTATGTCCCTCATGAACATAGATGCAAAAATCCTCAACAAAATTGTAGCCAATAGAATCCAACAACACATCAAAAAAATAATTCACCCTGATCAAGTGGGATTTATACCAGGTATGCAAGGCTGGTTTAATATCAGAAAAACCATTAATGTAATCTATCACATAAATAAAACAAAAGACAAAACCACATGATCTTATCAACTGATGCAGAAAAGGCATTTGACAAAGTCCAACACCCATTTATGATAAAAACTCTTACCAAAATAGGAATTGAAGGAAAATTCCTCAACATAATAAAGGGCATCTATGCAAAGCCAACAGCCAATATCACTCTAAATGGAGAGAACCTGAAAGCATTTCCCTTGAGAACGGGAACCAGACAAGGATGCCCTTTATCACCGCTCTTATTCAACATCGTGCTGGAAGTCCTAGCCAGGTCAATTAGGCTAGACAAAGAAATAAAAGGTATCCGGATTGGCAAGGAGGAAGTAAAGTTATCACTATTTGCAGATGACATGATTATATACACAGAAAACCCTAAGGAATCCTCCAGAAAACTACTGAAACTAATAGAAGAGTTTGGCAGAGTCTCAGGTTATAAGATAAACATACAAAAATCACTTGGATTCCTTTACATCAACAAAAAGAACATCGAAGAGGAACTCACCAAATCAATACCATTCACAGTAGCCCCCAAGAAGATAAAATACTTAGGAATAAATCTTACCAACGATGTAAAAGACCTATACAAAGAAAACTACAAAGCTCTACTACAAGAAATTCAAAAGGACATACTTAAGTGGAAAAACATACCTTGCTCATGGATAGGAAGACTTAACATAGTAAAAATGTCTATTCTACCAAAAGCCATCTATACATACAATGCACTTCTGATCCAAATTCCAATGTCATTTTTTAATGCGACGGAGAAACAAATCACCAACTTCATATGGAAGGGAAGGAAGCCTCGGACAAGTAAAGCATTACTGAAAAAGAAGAAGAAAGTGGGAGGTCTCACTCTACCTGATTTCAGAATCTATTATACAGCCACAGTAGTCAAAACAGCCTGGTACTGGTACAACAACAGGCACATAGACCAATGGAACAGAATTGAGAACCCAGATATAAATCCATCTACGTATGAGCAGCTGATATTTGACAAAGGCCCAGAGTCAGTTAATTGGGGAAAAGATAGCCTTTTTAACAAATGGTGCTGGTATAACTGGATATCCATTTGCAAAAAAATGAAACAGGACCCATACCTTACACCATGCACAAAAGCTAACTCCAAGTGGATTAAAGACCTAAACATAAAGACTAAAACGATAAAGGTTATGGAAGAAAAAATAGGGACAACCCTAGGAGCCCTAATACAAGGCATAAACAGAATACAAAACATTACTAAAAATGATGAAGAGAAACCCGATAACTGGGAGCTCCTAAAAATCAAACACGTATGCTCATCTAAAGACTTCACCAAAAGAGTAAAAAGACCACCTACAGACTGGAAAAGAATTTTCAGCTATGACATCTCCAACCAGCGCCTGATCTCTAAAATCTACATGATTCTGTCAAAACTCAACCACAAAAAGACAAACAACCCAATCAAAAAGTGGGCAAAGGATATGAACACACATTTCACTAAAGAAGATATTCAGGCAGCCAACAGATACATGAGAAAATGCTCTCGATCATTAGCCATTAGAGAAATGCAAATTAAAACTACGATGAGATTCCATCTCACTCCAACAAGGCTGGCATTAATCCAAAAAACACAAAATAATAAATGTTGGAGAGGCTGCAGAGAGATTGGAACTCTTATACACTGCTGGTGGGAATGTAAAATGGTACAACCACTTTGGAAATCTATCTGGCGTTATCTTAAACAGTTAGAAATAGAACTACCATACGACCCAGAAATCCCACTCCTCGAAATATACCCTAGAGAAATAAGAGCCTGCACACAAACAGATATATGCACACCCATGTTTATTGCAGCTCTGTTTACAATAGCAGAAAGTTGGAAGCAACCAAGGTGCCCATCAACGGTTGAATGGGTAAATAAATTGTGGTATATTCCCACAATGGAATACTACGCATCGATAAAGAACAGTGACGAATCTCTGAAACATTTCATAACATGGAGGAATCTGGAAGGCATTATGCTGAGCGAAATGAGTCAGAGGCAAAAGGACAAATATTGTATAAGACCACTATTATAAGATCTTGAGAAATAGAAAAAACTGAGAAGAACACATACTTTTGTGGTTACGAAGGGGGGAGGGAGGGAGGGAGGGAGAGGGTTTTTTATTGATCAATCAGTAGATAAGAACTGCTTTGGGTGAAGGGAAAGACAACACTCAATACATGGAAGGTCAGCTCAATTGGACTGGCCGAAAAACAAGGAAATCTCCGGGATAAAATTAATGCTGCAAAGGTCAGCGGAGCGGGGGCGGGGGTCTGGGGAACATGGTTTAAGGGGACTTCTAAGTCAATTGGGAAAATAATTCTATTATGAAATCATTCTGCATCCCACTTTGAAATGTGGCGTCTGGGGTCTTAAATGCTAACAAGCGGCCATCTAAGATGCATCAATTGGTCTCAACCCACCTGGAGCAAAGCAAAATGAAGAACACCAAGGCCACACGACAACTAAGAGCCTATGAGACAGAAAGGGCCACATGAACTAGAGACCTACATCACCCTGAGACCAGAAGAACTAGTTGGTGCCTGGCCTGACAGAGAGCACAGCAGAGGACCCCTGAGGGAGCAGGAGATCAGTGGAATGCAGACCCCAAATTCTCATAAAAAGACCAAACTTAATGGTCTGACTGAGACTAGAAGAATCCTGGCGGCCATGGTCCCCAGACCTTCTGTTGGCACAGGACAGGAACCATCCCCAAAGACAACTCATCAGACATGAAAGGAACTGGTCAGCGGGTGGGAGAGAGATGCTGATGAAGAGTGAGCTAATTATATCAGGCGGACACTTGAGATTGTGTTGGCAACTCTTGTCTGGAGGGGGGATGGGAGGATAGAGAGAGAGGGAAGCCGGCAAAATTCTCACGAAAGGAGAGACTGAAAGGGCTGACTCAAGAGGGGGAGAGCAAGTGGGAGTACGCAGTAAGATGTATGTAAACTTATATGTGACAGACTGATTGGATTTGTAAACGTTCACTTGAAGCTTAATAAAAGTTAAAAAAAAAAATGAAATGGAATGCACAAACATCGAAACCCTAGGCATTAGTGACCTGAAATGGACTTGTATTGGCCATTTTGAATCAGACAAGCATATAGTCTACTATGCTGGGAATGACAATTTGAAGAGGAATGGTGTTGTATTCATTGTCAAAAAGAACGTTTCAAGATCTATCCTGAAGTACAGTGCTGTCAGCAATAGGATAATATCCATACGCCTAGAAGGAAGACCAGTTAATATGACTATTGTTCAAATTTACACACCAACCACTAGGGCCAAAGATGAAGAAATTGAAGATTTTTATCAGGTGCTGCAGTCTGAAATTGATTGAATATGCAATCAAGATGCATTGATAATTACTGGCAATTGGAATACGAAAGTGGGAAAAAAAGAAAAAGGATTGGTAGTTGGAAAATATGGCCTTGGTGATAGAAACAATGCCGGAGATCGAGTGACAGAATTTTGCAAGACCAATGACTTCTTCATTGCAAATACCTTCTTTCACCAACATAAACGGTGACTATACACATGGACCTTGCCAGATGGAACACACAGAAATCAAATCGACTACATCTGTGGAAAGAGACAATGGGAAAGCTCAATATCATCAGTCAGGACAAGGCCAGGGGCTGACTGTGGAACAGACCATCAATTGCTCATACGCAAGTTCAAGCTGAAACTGAAGAAATTCAGAGCAAGTCCACGAGAGCCAAAATATGACCTTGAGTACATCCCACCTGAATTTAGAGACCATCTCAAGAATACATTTGACCCATTGAACACTAGTGACCGCAGACCAGATGAGTTGTGGAATGACATCAAGGACATCATCCATGAAGAAAGCAAGAGGTCATTGAAAAGACAGAAAGGAAAGAAAAGACCAAGATGGATGTCAGAGGAGGCTCCAAATCTTGTTCTCGAAAGTCGAGCAGCTAAAGCAAAAGGAAGAATTGATGAAGTAAAAGAACTGAACAGAAGATTTCAAAGGGCAGCTCGAGAAGACAAAGTAAATTATTATAATGACATGTGCAAAGAGCTGGAGATGGAAAACCAAAAGGGAAGAATACACTCGGTGTTTCTCAAGGTGAAAAAACTGAAAAAAAAAAAAAAAAAAATTCAAGCCTTGAGTTGCAATAGTGAAGGATTCTACAGGGAAAATATTAAACGATGCAGGAAGCATCAAAAGAAGATGGAAGGAATACACAGAGTCATTATACCAAAAAGAATTAGTCAATGTTCAACCATTTCAAGAGGTGGCATATGATCAGGAACCGATGGTACTGAAGGAAGATGTCCAAGCTGCTCTGAAGGCACTGGTGAAGCGCAAGGCTCCAGGAATTGATGGAATATCAATTGAGATGTTTCAGCAAACAGATGCGGCACTGGACGTGCTCACTCGTCTATGCCAAAAAATATGGAAGACAGCTTCCTGGCCAACGGCCTGGACGAGATCCATATTTATGCCTCTTCCCAAGAAAGATGATCCCACCGAATGCAGAAATTATCATTAATATCGCACAGAAGCAAAGTTTTGCTGAAGGTCGTTCAAAAGCGTCTGCAGCAGTATATCAACAGGGAGTTGCCAGAAATTCAGGCCAGATTCAGAAGAGGACATGGAACCAGGGATGTAACTGCTGATGTCAGACGGATCCTGGCAGAAAGCAGAGACTACCAGAAGAATGGTTACATGTGTTTTATTGACTATGCAAAGGCATTCGACTGTGTGGATCGTAACAAATTACGGGTAACGTTGCCAAGGATGGGAATTCCAGAACACTTAATTGTGCTCATAAGGAACCTGTACATAGATCAAAAGGCAGTTCTTTGGGCAGAACAAGTGGATACTGAGTGGTTTAAAGTCAGGAAAGTTGTGTGTCCAGGTTATATCTTTTCACTGTACCTATTCAATCTGTATACTGAGCAAATAATCTGAGAAGCTGGACTATATGAAGAACAGAGCATCAGGACTGGAGGAAGACTCATCAACAACTTTCATTATGCAGATGACACAACCTCGCTTGCTGAAAGAGAAGAGGACTTGAAACACTTACTGATGAAGATCAAAGGCCAAAGCCTTCAGTATGGATTATACCTGTACATAAAGAAAACAAAAAATCCTCACTACTGGACCAATAAGCTACATCATGATAAGCAGAGAAAAGATTGAAGTTGTCAAGGATTTCATTTTATTTGTATCCACAATCAACACCCATGGAAGCAGCAGTCAAGAAATCAAAAGACATTGCATTGGGCAAATCAGCTGCTAAAGACCTCTTTAAAGTGTTGGAAAGCAAAGATGTCACCTTGAAGACGAAGGGCCCTGACCCAAGCCGTGGTATTTTCAATTGCATCATATGCATGTGAACCTGGATGATGAGTAAGGAAGACCAAAGAAGAATTGATGCCTTTGAATTGTGGTGTTGGTGAAGAATATTGGATATACCACGGACTGCCAAAAGAATGAACAAATCTGTCATAAAAGAAATAGAATCAGAATGCTCCTTAAAGCAAAGATGGCAAGACTGCGTCTTACGTACTTGGGACATGTTGCCAGGAGGGATCAGTCCCTGGAGAAGGACATCATGCTTGGTAAAGTACTGGATCAGTGGAAAAGAGGAAGACCCTCAATGAGCGGGATTGACACAGTGGCTGCAACAATGAGCTCAAGTATAACAATGACTGTAAGGATGGTGCAGGACTGGGCAGTGTTTCGTTCTGTGGTACATAGGGTCGCTATGAGTCAGAAAGGACTGGATGGCTCCTAACAACAACATATTTGTGTGAGTTTATTTCTGTACTCATTTACTTTTTATTGGCCTGTTTATTCATATTTACAGCAATATTGCCTGTTTTGTTTACTGTAGCTTTAATATCAGATAGTGTTAAGTTCTTCTTTTGTTCTTTTTCGAAGTTGTTTTTTCTGTTCCAGTTCCTTCGTATTTCCATGTGAATTTTAGAATCAACTTACTAATTTCTACAAAAAGAAACTACTGGGATTTTGATTCAATAGGTTATTTTAGGGAAAGCTGACATCTTAACAATATTGAGCCTTTCAACCCATGAACAAGGTATGAATTTATTTAGGTCCTCTTTAATTTCTCTCAGCAATATTTTATAGTTTTCGGTATACAGATCTTTCACATTTATAGAATACTCCATTGAACAACAGCAAGGGACACAAACTTTTCAAGTACATATGGAACATTTACCGAGGTAGATCATATTTTGGGTCTTAAAACAAGTCACAATAAATTGAAAAGGATCCAAGTCATACAAAGTATGTTTTCTGGCTACCATGGAATTAAATTAGAAACCAATAACAAAAGATCTCTGGAAAATCTCTGAATACTTGAAAACAAAAAACAATTCTAAGTAATCCATGGTCAAAGATGAAATCATTCAGGTATTTTGATCTCAATGAAAATGAAAACATATCAGAATTTGTTAAAAAAAAAAAAAAAGTACCATTTACAATTGTTGTTGTTCTTGTTAGGTGCCATCAAGCCAGTTCTGACTCATAGTGACCCTATGTACCACAGAATGAAACACTGCACCATCTTCACAATCGCTATGCTTGAGCTCATTGTTGCATCTACTGTGTCAATCCATCTTGCTGAGGGTCTTCCTCTTTTCCACTGACCTTGTACTTTACCAAGCATGATGTCCTTCTCCAGGGACTGATCCCTCCGGACAACATGTCCAAAGTATGTAAGACACAGTCTTGCCATCCTTGCTTCTAAGGAGCATTCTGGCTGTACTTCTTTCAACACAGAGTTGTTCATTCTCTTCGCCAACACCACAATTCAAAGGCGTCAACTCTTCTTCAGTCTTCCTTTTTCATTGTCCAGCTTTTGCATGCATATGATGCCATTGAAAATACCACGGCTTGGGTTGAGTGCACCTTAGTCTTCAAGGTGAAATCTTTGCTTTTTACATCTTTGCCAGTTACAATAGTGTCAAAAATTATGAAATGCTTAGGGATAAATCTGACATCGCCCCTTGCCAAACTGTAGCTGAGAGGATGCATGAGGTTGAAATGTACTGACCTTCCTCTCTCTCGCTCTCTAAACTCCTATAAGGACCTCCCATTGGCTGAGCCCTAATGGGGACAACAGAACAAAGGAGATTGTCAAGACCGTTTCTAAAGGTCAGCCTCTCCAAGACACAGAGCAGGTGGAGAAGCAGGAAATGGTGACTATCCAGAACAATGATAAAGCTCTAAATTGTAGGCCCCATGTTCACTGTCAGCTAATGGATAACTTGAATGTGCTAAAAGGGCATGTTGGTGACAAGTGAACAAAGTGTCCGTTATATGTGAAGAAGGAGATTTAGGGCCACCACCAGAAGCTGTATTGCCAATAGTTTCACCATGTAGCATTGTACAAGAAGAAAACTTGGCTATCCAACTCGGAGTGCTCAGGTGAAGGCTAAACTGTGGACTATATCATAGGTGGATTTTTTTCAGCACTGTAACCCACCCAATGTACCTGTCATACAGGAGGATCTCAGTAAAAACTTCTTAAACAACTTTGCAACTACTCTGTAGGTGCCACATCAATGGGCTTCATTCCTTAACATTCTACCAGCCCCAAATTACTCATTATTTATTCCTCAACACCTTATCACCCTTTAGAAAAGCAGCCACCATCCAAAAACTGTTCCTTGTGTCCTCACATGTGGCCTGAGGTCATCAGCCTGACACCAAAGTCAATGATCATGTTTTATTCATTTTTGTATCTTGCAAAATACTTTACAGGAATACTAAACAAATGTTTAGTCTTTTCTTCCCCCCTAATACTCGATTACTTCCTCCTAACCTTCAGGAAAAGATAGCTTGAGTAAATGAATTTTTTCCCCCTGAGTTGTGACTATCGACCTTGCCTTTTAGTCAAATTTAACTTAATGTTGACCAGAAAATATTCAGCTCTCTGGTCATTTTCTCCAACGTATAAAAAACAAACAGAACAAAACAAACCCATTGCCCCCGAGTTGATTCCGTCTCCAACCTATAGGAGAAGCCAAAAGCTCAAGGTAACCTTGTGCAGAATCAAAACGTGTAAGAAGCATCCCCTCCATTATATTCAAAAGAAAAAGTAACAGGTGAGAAGGTGTCTGCTGTGCGATTATTATTGTGGTAATCCCTCGCCCCACGACCACCACCAGTGTTTAAGGAGAACAGCACATCTGTCGTCAAGTCTGTGTGGTCTGGCACGAAGTTCATTCTATTCGGTTTCCACAGCGATCTCAGGACCACCAGGAATCCATTGCGCGGGGTTGCCATGGACACAGAATTCGTATTCTAATACCGGCTCCTTTCAAGCGCCAGGTAAAGACCTAGGGGTGAGGGTCTCCGGGCAAGGGGGCCACTTTGTCGGCTAATACTACCTTCTCGCCCTCGTCCAGAGTATACCAAACCAAACCCGCTGCCCGGACAGCCTCCGCGGGACCCGGGGGAGGGGGTCCTTAGGGCCCTAGACGGGAAGGTTTGCCCTGTCCCCAGCGGCAGGGACCACTAGCTGACGTTCCTCCCCCTCCAGGGGCCTCTCGGAGTTCCCTTGCCCCAGGAACGGGAACAAATAGGCGAATGTGAGGCAAAAGGAGCAGAAGCCTCGTTGCTGGCCAGGAACTGGCTGAAAGTTCGGCTCCACTGGCTTTGTTTTGGGAAATTAAAATAATAAAATAAAAAAGAATGAAAGAAAAGAAAAGCTATCATCCTGAAGGCAGGAGGAGAAGGAAACTGCTCCCAGGATCCCGAGTAAAGTTCGCTCCCACGTAGGGAAACAGACGAAGTCACAAGATCCGACACCTCCTGCGCCCCACCGCCCCTCAGCCTCGCCTTCGCCCCTCCGTCCCCACGTCTCCAGCTCCCCCGCCCTCCGCCCCCAGGCCCTTTCGGGCCGAAAAGGACGCGCTGAAGCAGCCCCGCCCTCAGGTAGGCGGGGACCGAGTTTGCAGGAAGGGAGGACCCCACCAGAAATGTGGTTCTGCCTTCGTAGCCCAGGCTTGCCGGGTCACATCTCTGGAGCCTGAAGCTGTATTCTGGGAGCTTTGAGCCGCTTCATCCTGTTGCTCATGAGCTGGTATTTAGATACGGGATTTACAGGCCCCAGACCCAAAACTCAGTATCAACGTTTATGTCCAAACTGGTTTATTTTTCTTTTTTTCAAAAGCAGTTTTTCTAATATTTTCATTTTTTTCTCCTTCCAAGAGTTTAGGCGGTTTATGGCTCCTTTCTGGCTGCCCCAGTGCAGTATCATGTTACTGCTTTTGAACTTGGCAGTGTACTTTGCAGTGCATTTTTAGCTCCGCTGGCTTCTGGTTTTCTCCCCCCTCCCGGCAGGACTGCGGCTCTGTGGGACCTGGAGGAGCGCAACTGTTTGTTGGCCCAATCCTCCGTTTTATTATCTGCAGGCTATTCCAGGACAGAAACATTAGTAATCACTACGATGATGTAAAACTGGGGTGAAATGTGTTTTGTTTCCCTTTCTGGGCCCTATGTAGGAAATAGGCAACCTTTCCAGTGTCCTTGAGCTAAAGTTAAATTTTATTGAACACTCAATTTTTTTCTCTATTTTTTGAGCTAAGTAACAAGGGTGAATACAGAATGCATGTTTCACAGGATTGATAAAATTGCACAATATTGTAAATTTCATGAGCTTGTGGATTCAAGGCTTTAGAAATAACAGATCCATACCTAACAAGTTTTATGTGTAACTTTCTTTTTGCCTTATGTGTCTTAAACACATGGAATGTAAAATTCATATATGTTTTTCCTTCTTTTAGAGTAGTTGTAGATTAAATTCAACCACAAGACAACACCATGCAGAGGTTAAAGAGGAACCCTTTCTGTCTCTGGTTTTTATGTCACCGAAGTAGTAAGTAAGTGATATGACTGAAATTTGCTGAATTTTAAACATAATTCTCGGCCTTGGTTAATGGAATAGGGCATACATGTGTACTTTCTTTCATAGGAAATGTGAACTGTTTGCAAATGAAATTTGTACATGTACTTGGCAAACTCAATTAAAGGCTTTGTTTTGTTTTATGCCTGTGATTTCCTTTAAAATCCTTCAGTTTAGCAGTGTCATAACTTGTATCTGCTGGTCTCTCTAAGTTTCTCGTTCGTCTAGGGGCAGCTGCAGGATGCTAGCCTTCTAGGAAACTATTCTCTCTTCGTCTGTTTCCTGTTGTCCCGTCTTGATCAACACCTGAAGCATTGTTAGTTACCACAGTGAAAGTCATAAATGGATTATTAGTGAGATTAAAAAAATAAAAGAACATTTGCCATGGGGTCAACTCCAACTCATGACATCCCCATGTGTGTCAGAATAGAACTGTGCCCCACAGGGTTTGCAGTGGCTACGATATTTTAGAAGTACATCATCAGTGCTTTCTTCCAAGGCACCTCTGGGTGGACTTGAACTTACTTCTAACCTTTCAGTTAGCAGCCAAGCATGTTAACCGTTTGCACCACTCAGGGACTCCATTAGTGAGATTAATGGCTCGTAAACCAGCAAGTTGGATGTTAGAGTTGCATTAAAATTCAAAATATGTGTGTAAATTGGCTAAAATGGCACCCCACCCTTGCATAAATAGGATATGTAAGAATCTAATGTGTGTACCCTCAGGAATGACACCTGAGGCTTAGGCCCTGTATGGTCCTGTCTCTGGCCGCTGGTTTACAAGAATTTCAGCCTCTGGAATGTTGGTGTGCCCGTGGGAATGAACGGTTCATGTAAGGCGATGCTTGGAATGACTAAAAGGACAGAGTTTACAGTGCAGGTTATATGAACTTTTCTTGTGACCGCTAGATATTGAATGCTTGTTTGATGAGTGTCTGTATGTGTGACAGGTTTTGTCTGAGACTCCTTTCATCACAACCTGTAGCATGACAATACATGGCTGCTCTCATCTTGCTGCTCTCATCTTCCAAAAGCACCTAAGCATCATGTACAACCAAATTAGTTAGATCAGTTTGCAATACCCAGCTTTTAGAAGGCGGGTTATCTACCTACTTATTTATGCCCTGTGGGGGAGTCACATTTCTTTCCCCAAGAAGCTTATTGAATTATTATTTCAGGCTTCAAATAATACTCTCCCTGAAAGGAATTCAGGTAACATCTAGTGATATCTCATGCCCTATTTATAGATTGGTGCCCCGGAAACTTTCTTAGCAGGTCTGGCCTATCATCTGGATCTGATTAGTAAATTAAGCATCTGACAGTTCTCTTCTTCAGTAGAAGCCATCTGGAAAATCCAGCATTCATTCAATATGCCTGCCTATGTCAGAAACTCAAATTCTTTCATTTTTGGTGATACAAACATTTTTCCTAATGTGATTTATCAGTGTATTCTAAATAGTCAACCCTGTTAGTCTTCCCCGTTGAGAAGCAGCTGATACCTATAGATGTCTTTCTTTTGTAAGAGATAAGCTTTCCTCCTAAGGCCTGAAGGGACTCCCATGAACTATTCTTCAAGGACATCAGGACACCCACCTAGAATTAAGAAGGCTCCCTTCATGGCTCCTCAGCCCTGACAAGAGGGATTTCAGGATACAAACTCCAGCCAGCCCTTTTTTCCAAAGAAGCGGGAAGAATGATGTATTAATGTCTATTTCTGCTTAGAGTTTTAAGCTGTTGATAGAGCCCAAAATTCATTTGTGCGGGAGACTTTTGCTTAAAGAGATAAAAGAAATATTTTTTTAACACAGTGTTTCCAAAATGTGTTCTGTGCACATTTCCTTTTGTAATTTAAGAGATTCTGTGGTCAAATAAATTCAGGAACTTCTGAATACCCTAGCCCTCTCAGAGAATCACAATGCTCATCAGCATTCAAGTCCCACAGCAAAGAAATGTGTGCAACCAATAATTTCTTACACTTACTTCAACATTTGGAAAGTTAGGTTAAGTGTTGTGGCTAAGAGCATGGATTCTTGAGTCAGAGGGCACTCATATCTCAACCTTACTTCTTCCAGGCTGGTGATGATCGGCAAATTACTCATCCTCTCTGTAGCTCATTTCTGTCGTGTATAAAAAGGAATAATAATGTATACCTTATGGGATTATTTTGAGGATTAAATGAATTATTATGTGTAAGGCATCTAGCACAGCACCTATTATTAACATTAATGCCTATTAATATCTCCATGAACTAGTATTCCATTCTATACACTTTGGGAAATGCTGACCCAGTGATATATTTAATATGACCCAAGCAAGCATGCCACTAGAACAAGTACTAGTGTATTCGAAACATGTCATGTAAAAAGCATTTCCTGTGAAATTTATCTATTCATCACTTGCAGATTTGAAATTTATAGGCATATATAATGTCTAAATGTGAAGGCTGGACGATGAATAAGGAAGACAGAAGAAGAATTAATTGACGCCTTTGAATTGTGGTGCTGGTGAAGAATATTGGCTACACCATGGACTGCCAAAAGAATAAACAAATCTGTAGTGGAAGAAGTACAGCCAGAATGCTCCTTAGAAGCAAGGATGGCGAGACGACAATCTCACATATTTTGGATATGTTATCAGAAGTGATTAGTCCCTGGAGAAGGACATTATGCTTGGTAAAGTAGAAAGAAGGTCAGCAAAAAAGAGGAGAACCCTCAATGAGATGGATTGACACAGTGGCTGCAACAATGGACTCAAGCATAACAATGATTGTGAGGATGGCACAGGACCGGGCAGCGTTTCATTCTGTTGTACATAGGATTGCTATGAATCGGAACTGACTCGATGGCACCTAACAACAACAACAACATAATGTCTAAAAGTTCACTTGAAGAAAAATTTTCAGTGATAACAACCATATGTATAACAGTCATAAAAAAAGGAATCTTCAACCCTTTCCACTATCGCCAAGAAGACTTAAAAGAATGTCTAAGACCAATTTTAAATCGTTTTGAGATATGAGAGATGTGATTCAGTTAACAAAAAGCTATAAGATTAAAATGTCTATTCATTCTAAAATTTCAACATTCATTTTCTTACTTTAGCATTATGACTAGTCATACAATTGTTTCTAAAGTTGCCTTAAATGGTAAAATCTTAAGATGGTATAAAACATTTCATTCAAGATGATAGCAGATAATTTCATGTCATTGTTTTAGAAAAGATGAGGGATTTGAATACCATTTTCAGATCAAGTAACTTCTCTATTAAATATAACACAGCTCTTTCAAGGTTCAAATCTGTGTTGTGGCGGAGATATGGTTAGAGAGGACTAGATGCAGGCTAGTTGGCGGACGGCACCAATCTGCTTCCCAGAATTACATCTTGATGGGCACTGTGGATTGTTTATATGCTGGTCAGCTTTACATATTTACATTTTCCAGCAGATTGACATAAATTAACCAAATTCTGGAGACCAATTGACACCTTAGAATCCCAGGTTATTAATTTAAATCTTATATATAATTGGGAGGGGACAGAAGGCTCATAATGGTTGGTGGAGACATTCTCTTCTCAGAATAAATATCTTTTTAGAAAACCAAACTAAGGTTTGTTCATGAGGATAGTCAGGATAAAGGCAGTTCAGTGATCTCAGGGATCACCTGTGCCCCTCTTTCCTGTGGGGCTTCACCTCTGAAGTAGTCTAGAAAACATCTGCCTGCCTAGTTAGAGCTCATGGTATTCTGGCTGACATGGAATCTTTGAGAGTTCTTCCCTTACTCCATATAGGCCTCCACTCCTGTTTATAACATTAAGAACCTGTATGTTACCTTTAATTAGATCACAGTTGGTCTAACATTATTTTTAGTTTTCTTGCTGGACCTTTAGGAAGATATGAGCAGCACTTTGGTCCCATCCACCACTCAGAGATCACTCTATAGTCAGGTACTTGTGCAAATGACTGTCCTCATTAATTTTGTGTTGTTGTTCGACAGTCTTGTGTTTCAGAATGTGACATCTTCTGACTTGTGGACTGAGAGTGACATTGCAGCGTGGGTTTTTCTTTCCTACTGATGGTGATCATGACATTTTTTTGTGAAGGGGTAGTATATTTCATATTGCGTATGGAGCAAAAGGTTTCCAAGTAAAGAATTAGTCAATCTTTTACAACCAGATGATTCTCAGGTAACTTACTTAGATGTTTCAATAAGGAGACAAAGTTCTCTAGTTCTACTAGGTTTCATTATACCTACCTAAAAGTTTTGACTCCCACAGTATCAATGGAAAAAATTAAAACAAGTCTGGGGAAAAATTGTGCAGTGACAGATGGTTTTCTAATTTAGAATTTCATGTAGAATAACTAGTTTTTTTTATTGGGACAAATCTATGTCCTTTATTTAGTGTCGTCTCCAATCTAAGGACCCTACAGATATATCTTATGTTCCATTGAAGTGTTTCTAAAAGGTTAGCAATTTAATTTTAAATAAATTAGTATTTTAAATGTGATTTAGGTGCACTTATGAAAAATCAGCTATTGAAAATCCTATGGAGCAGAGTTCCACTTTAACACAATACACACAAAGGGAGTTGCCATGCATCAGAGTCTGCATATATGTATGTGTGTGTGTGTATATATATGCATATATTTATTATATAATTTATTATATACACTATACTTATTTATAAACTGCTAAAAGCTCTAAGGATTTTGCAAAAGTTTACTTGCTGTATGGAAAATTTTATTATTTTATTTAGAAAGACAGCTCAGGATCTGTCTAAAGAGTGAACATTAAACTTCCAGTTTATACCTGCTGAATGATTACTTGCACTTTGAGCTAAGAAAATGGCTGATCTTGGACTTCGGCTGTGATTTTTTTTTTTCCTTGCGTAATTAGCATTTTGCAGCCGTACCTAAAAATTTAAGAGTAAATGAAGGCTATTAAGTCAAAGACAAGCACAGTGGCTGAGTGCAGACCGGTTCAAATCCCAGTTCAGCAACTTACAAACTGTGACCCTGGGCAAGGTACTTAACCTATCTGTGCTCCAATCTCATTCTTAAGATAGGGATAATAATAGTAACTGTCTCAAAGGGTGTAATGAGACCAATTTGTGAAGGAATTAGGACAATGCCTGGCACTTAGTAAACCCCGCTTAAGTATCTGTTAGATGAAACATCACTTCTGTGATATTCTTTCTTTAATTTATTATTTTTTCAAATATTTCCTCTTCTACACTTTCTTTTTTCATTTCTACTTAGATGTCTATAGTCCAGATGTGAGATTTCAGCTTTTATACTCCGTATCAGTTGGCTTTTCTTTTATATGTTCTATCTCTTTATTCTTTTCTGCTATTTTCTGGGAGTTTCTCAGCCTGATCTTTCAACTCACTGACTAACTTTTCACATGTATCTTAACTACTATTTTCCCATGAACTGATTCTTTATTTCAACAACTACATTCTTTCACATAAGATTTACTCTTGATATTTTTAATAAGTTCTTATTCTGTGCAACTAACATTTTCCTGTATGTTCTTTTTTAAAATTTTATTGTACTTTAGGGGAAAGTTTACAGTGCAAATTAGCTTATCATTCAAAAATTTATGCACGAATTGTTTTGCGACATTGGCTGCAGTCCCCAAAATGTGACAGGACTCTCCCCTTTTCCATCTGGGTTCCCTGTGTCCACTTGTTCAGTTTCCTGCCGCTTCCTGCCTTCTCGTCTTGCCTTTGGGCAGGTGTTGCCCATTTGGTCTCATATAGTTGATTGAACTAAAAAGCATGTTCCTCACGTGTGTTACTGTTTGTTTTACAGACCTGTCTAAACTTTGTCTGAAAAATGAGCTTCAGGAGTGGCTTCAGTTCTCAGTTAGCAGGGAGTCTGGGATTCCTGTATATTCTTAAGTGTTATTTCTCATGCTTATTTAAAAATCTTAGCCAGTCTCATTTAATAGTTCTGTTTCACATGGAATATGTTCTTTGGTTTGCTGTATTTCTTTTTCAGTAGTTGCACTCCTCAGGTGCATCTAATTATTTTGGCTATGCACTCACATTCCTTGTGGCTGTTGTCTACTCAGTCCAGTAAGTTGTATTGGGGAAGGGCTGAAGGTTTGAATGAGACAATCCTAGTATGTGGCCATTTTCTCAGAATAATTATTAATAGTATCCTCTTTCATTTTCAAACGTGTGCTTATGTGGATGATGAATTATATAGTCACCATCGTTGAAGGCTAGGGCCTAAACTAAGTCTTTCTCAGTAAATTAAAGATGAGTCCCAGGACAGAGAGTCTCAGAAACCACAAGCACTGTGACCAAGCAACCCCTCTGGTCAGGGTATGTCACCTTTAAACTCTTAGTGAAGCAGCATTGGAGGAGGCAGTCTCCCTAAGTTGAAACCTTGTGCTCTAGGGCTGGAGGGAGTAGAGCAGTGTAGGCTCACAGATTGCTCTTTAGCTCTCTCTGTTTTCATCAGCTAGCCTAGTGCTACCCTAATTTTACTCCAGCGGTACCTGGGTAATGGCTACTGGTTTCTACTGAGAAAGGCAGTGGTTGTCCCCAAGCAGATCAAGAGAGAAGCAAAACAGAACTTGAAAGCTTCCCTTCGTCTGAGCCTGTCAAGGCTGCCCCAGGTCACCCTGTTTCCCAGGCTGTCTGCCACTAAAGGGACAGCCTTTAGTCCTCTGGTGTCTCCCAGGGCTTTTTGGCGGTGTTATTCCTTGCAACCCATATTTCCGTTCGACTTCCGTAGTTTTGGGAAGAGGATGCCTCTTAGAGTATTATTGATCATCTTGACCGGAACTCAAGATTTCTCAGGAGATTGTAGGAATGGATTACTTTGATGAGGAACTTTAAATGTACTTGAATTAAGGAGTAGATATCTGTTTATATTCTTGTCACATACTGACTTTTATGGCAAAATGTTTCATGAAAAGGGTAGGCTATCTAAAAGTCAATAATATTTGTGAAAAGATAAATGTCCATCATGATCATATAAAATTGACAGCTGCAAAGTACTTTTGACATGTGTCTCAGTCTACACCCGTTGCTGTCGAGTAGATTCTGACTCATAACGACCCTATGGGACAGAGAAGAGTTGATCCATAGGGTTTTCAAGGCCATAAAACTTTACGGAAACAGACTGCCACATCTTTCTTCTGTGGAGTGGCTAATGGGTTTGAACTGCCAACCTTCCAGTTAGCAGCTGAGCCCTTTAACCACTGTGCCACCAAGGCTCCTCTTTCTCGTGTTATAAATGAGGATACTATTCTTTGGAGAGGTAAAGCAAATTATCCAAGCTAGTGGTATGGGTGGAGGAAAGTCTTGATTTTTGATAATATGGCCAGATGTCTTTTTGAAAACAAACTCTGAGAAAAGGAAAAAAAAACTAACCTGAACACATGCTTTACTTTCAGTTTAGGAAATCTAATAAACATAATTTATGCCATCCCTGACTTCTCCATACTTGTTTCTTCCCCACCATTGGAACTGTTATGTTCCTTTGCATTCTTTCTTTTCTCTGTACCCCTTTATCAGCTGTTACCAGATCCACTTCCCCATTTCTACATTCACATGTCTCTCTCTCATTTCCCAAGTTTATTCCAGAATGGCCAGAGTAGTATAAAAAATGGAGAAGAAAGTAAGAGGCTTAATCATCACTACTGCTTTTTCCTCGCCTTCTTCCTTCTGTTTGTATTAGACACACGCACACGTAACCCCAGGATGCCTGAGGGTCCCACTTTTATACCCTGAAGTTGTTTCATTTCTTGCAATATCTCCTCAGAATTTTAAGTAGAAAATGTCTGACTTTATTCTCTTATGTGTGATCTTTACTATTTGCAGAGTTCAGGATGTTTTAACAGTCTCTTCTGTGTCCTCCGGCATAAATGACAACATGGGGTGAGTGGACTTGATTGATATGAGTGGAGAAAAATATTGGGAGCAATACAGAGATTTTTTGACGCTCTTTCCTTGTTTTTATAAGCTTCTGTATGTGACTTTCTTTAAGGAGCTAAGAGACCCTAGATCTGTCCATGGGCCATCCAGAGCTCTGCCACCTTGCAAAGCTAGGGTCCCAATAGCTAGACCCACCCTGATATTGGATGGAGTCCCTGCCTCAGGCATGCAGTTATTTGAACCTTATCTGAGGGGCAGGACAGAATCCACGTTATGTGACGAGTAAGGAAGGTGTTGGAGGGACTTGAAAAGCAGAAATTTAGATCTGCAAGAAGAATAGGAACCTACAAACTGAAGTGGAATTTTGAAGTAAATTTAGCTTTAAATGCAATTATATATGCAATTAGGTTTCATAGTAAAAAATCGTACTTAAATCTGTCCATTTAAAATTTTTTAGCACTGACTCGAATGAATTGACATCTGTAATCTCCCATGGAGCCACCACCAATAACAGGTAAGGTATAAATATAGAGAGGGAGAGAGAGATTGAGAAATTCAGTTACAGGAGCATCCAGGGCAATACAGTTTCCGAAACAGTTTCTCTAAAGACTGCTCACTGTAAACTTCTGCATGTAATTTTCTTTCTCTTTTGGATGTAGGTGGGACACATACAATGAGGTCATGAGACTTCTTACTCGTCATCTTTTTGTGGCCCTTAATGACTGTCAGCCAAAACCTTAGAAAGCTATCAGAATGTCTGTGTATGAGCATATACTAAAAGAGAGATTCCTATTTAGAAGCAGTGGACAGGGAAGAGAGGAGCCCTCAACAGAAAAGAAAGGAGCCAATAGATCTTAGATCTGTCCCTGATTGTCCAGAGCTCTGCCGCCATCTGAGACTGGTGTCTCAACACCTAGACTGTCCTTCCTTTTGGATAGAAACCTTGGTTTAAGCATACAGTTGTTTGAACCCTATAGGAGGGGCAGGAAAGACATACATGTCAACGTGAAGAGCACGGAGGTGTTGGATGGACTTAAGACGCAGGAAATTAGAAGGGGCAAGAGGAATATGTACACACAGACTGAAGTTGCATTTGAAGCAAATTTAAGCTCAAAATGCTGCCACACATAGGGATTAGATTAGAGCTGTACTTTAATCTTTATTCAGGAAGGTTTTTGTAATGGTCTTACATCTTCATTGTAAACTTGCAAAGCCTTATTTCTAGGGAAAATGGAATATCAGGTTTCAAATAATTTTCTACATGTGATTTTAAAAAAAATATTTAACCAGTTCACAAACTGTGGGGCAATTGTAGCTAATCTGAACTAAAAAAGATAGTCTGTGAAATCATGTGCCATCTCACTATTTACATTTTTCGTCGTTTTAGCACTGATCAGAATAAATTGACATCATTAATCTGGGATGATGCCAGCAGTAAAAGGTGAGTCATGAATACATACAAGCAGGAGTGGGGGAATAGAGAGAGGGAGAGACAGAGTGAGAATAAGAACAAGAGGAAGAGCTAGAGAGAGAGAGAGAATGAATGATTAATTGAGATTGAGATTTGCCACATTCAGTCCTGGAAGTATCCATGGGAGTACAGAGTTTTCCAGACAGTGATTCTAAAATTCTTTCTAAAATTTAGGTTTCCCAACGAATTAAGTTATGTTTATTATATCTTTTAGATTGAGGCAATTCTTGTTGTTCAAATAAAATGATCAGACCGCTGACCCATGTGGCAAATCTCTAATGATGTGTTTTTATATTTGTTGTTATTAAAATAAAGTAGAACAATTTTCCAGACTCATTGCTGATGAAGATACTGAACTTCCCCCTTTATATAAGTAAGTACATTTGAAGGGTAGAAAGAGGAGCCACTGATGGGTCTTTTGTCTTTGGAAAGACAGGGCTTGTGCCAAGGCAAGAAGAGGGATGGAAGACTGTGGAAAGGCATAAAAAGGTTTAAGGAAGAGAAGGTACACGATAAATAACTCTAATTGAATTTGCAAACAAATACCATGTTTGAAAACATTCAATTGATATTCCATCAGTTCCTGGATCCTTTTTTTGTCACCATTGCCTTCAGTGCAGCTTGGGCTTCTTGCTTCAATACCATCAGTTCTTGATCATATGCTACCTCCTGAAATGGTTGAACACATACTGATTCTTTTCGGAACAGTGACTCTGTATTCCTTTCATCTTCTTTTGATGTTTCCTTTGTTGTTCAAGATTTTGCCCATAGAATCCTTCAGTCTTGCAAACTGAGGCTTTTATTTTTTCTTCAGTTCTTTCAGCTTGAGAAATGCTGAGTGTGTTCTTCTTTTTTGGTTTCCTAACTCCAGATCTTTGCACATCTCATTATAATACTTTACCTTGTCTTCTCGAGCTGCCCTTTGAAATCTTCTATTCACCTCTTTTATGTCATCATTTCTTCCTTTTGTTTTAACTACTCTACATTCAAGAGCAAGTTTCAGAGTCAGTTCTGACATCCATTTCGGTCTTTTCTTTCTTTTTAATGAACTTTTGCTTTCTTCCTGTGGGATGTCCTTAATGTTATCCCACAACCCGTCTGATTTTAAGTCATTAGTGTTCAATGTGTCAAATCTGTTCTTGAGATGGCCTCTTCATTCAGGTGGAATATAGTCAAGGTTGAACTTTGACTCTCGTGGACTTGCTTTAATTTTCTTCAGCTTCACCTTCAACTTGCATATGTTCTGCAGTTGGCCCCTGGTCTTCTTCTGACTGATGATATTGAGCTTCTCCATCGTCTTTTCGCATGCGTGTAGTCGATTCAAATCCTGTGTATTCCACCTGGCGAGGTCCATGTGTATAGCTGCATTTTATGTTGAAAAAAGGTATTTACGATGAAGAAATCCTTGGTCTTGAAGAATCCTGTCATGTGATCTCTGGTATTTTTATCTCCAAA
The DNA here is from genome assembly GCF_030014295.1 of Loxodonta africana. NCBI lineage: Eukaryota > Metazoa > Chordata > Mammalia > Proboscidea > Elephantidae > Loxodonta > Loxodonta africana. Next base: position 75,034,243 of record NC_087358.1, read on the forward strand.
GCCATATTTCCAACTACTGATCCTTCTTTGTTTCCAAATTTCACATTCCAATCACCAGTAATTATCAATGCATCTTAATTGCATGTCTAATCAATTGCAGACTGCGGAAGTTGTTAAAATCTTTAAAAAAATTTTTTATTTTGCTTTTGGAGAAAGTTTACAGCTTCAGGTAGTTTCTCATTGAAAAATTTATACAGACATTGGTTTGTGACACTGATTACAATCCCCACAATGTGACAGCATGCTCCTCCTTTTCAGCCCGGGTTCCCAGTGTCCATTTGTCCAGTTCCTGTCCCTACCTGCCTTCTTCTCTTGCTTTTGGACAGGAGTTGCCCATTTGGTCTCATATATTTGATTGAACTAAGAACCATGTTCCTCACGTGTGTTTTTTGTTTAATAAGCCTGTCTAATTTTTGTCTGAAAAGTGGGCTTCGAGAATGATTTCACTTCTGGGTTAACAGGGCGTCTGGGGGCCACAATCTCAAGGGTTCCTCCAGTCTCTGTCAGACCAGTAAGTCTGGTCTTTTTTCATGAATTTGCATTCTCTTCTACATGTTTCTCCTGTTCTGTCTGAGACTGTCTGTTGTGGCCCCGTCAGAGTGGTTGTTGGTGGTAGCCAGGCACCATCTCTTTCTTCTGGTCTCAGGCTGGTGCAGTCTGTGGTTCATGTAGTCCTTTTGTCCTTTGGCTAATATTTGCCTTGTGTCTTTGGTTTTCTTCATTCTTCTTTGTTCTGGACAGGATGGGACCAATAGATGTATCTTGGATGGCCGCTTGCAAGCTTGTAATACCCCAGACACTACTCACCAAAGTGAGATGTAGAACATTTTCTTTATGAATTATGTTAAGCCAATTGACCTAGATATCCCCTGAGACTATGGTGCCCAACCCCCAACCCCCAGCCCCAACTACTCGATCCCTCAAATTGTTTGGATATGTCTAGGAAATGTCTATGCTTTTGCTTTGGTCTAGTTGTACTGAATTCCCCTGTATTGTGTGTTGTCCTTACCTTCACTAAAGTTGACAATTGTCTGCTATTTAGTTAGTGATTTCCCCTTCCTCTCCCTCCCCACCCTCATGACCATCAAAGAATGTTCTTTTCTGTGTGTAAACCTTTTCTTGAGTTCTTATAATAGTGGTCTCATACAATATTTGTCTTTTTGTGACTGACTTATTTCAGTGTCTTAGTCATCTATTGCTGCTATAACAGAAATACCACAGTTGCATGGCTTTAACAAAGAGAAATTTTTTTTCTCTCACAGACTAGGGAGCTAGACGTTCGAATTCAGGGTGCCAGGTCCAGGGGAAAGGTTTCTCTCTCTGTTGGCTCTGGAGGAAGGTCTTTGTCTTCAATCGTTCCTGGTCAAAGAGCTTCTCAGCACAGGGACCCCTGGTCTAAAGGACACGCCATTCTCCGGGCTCTTTTCCTTGCTGGTATGAGGTGCCCATGTCTCTCTCCTCACTTCGCTCTTTTATATTTCAAAAGAGATTAGTTTAAGACACAATCTAATCTTGTAGATTGAGTCCTGCTTCATTAACATAACTGCCTCCAATCCTACCTCATTAACATCATAGAGGTGGGATTTACATTACAGGAAAATCACATCAGATGACAAAATGGTGGACAATTACAAGACTGGAAATCATGGCCTAGCCAAATTGACACATATTTTGAGGGGACACAATTCAACCCATGACATGCCACCCTTTAGCCCCCCAGAATTCATGTTCTTGCCACATGTAAAACATATTCACCCCATTATATCATAGCAAAAGTCTCAGTTCAATTCCAAGTCCAAAATCCAAAAATTCCTCTTCATCTGTGAAATCTACAAGTTATCTGCTTCCAAAGTACAGTGGTGGAACAGCCACAAGCTAGACATTTCCTTTACAAATGGGAGACATTGAAGGGAAAGAAGGGATAACAGGTACCAAGCAAATCAGCATTAGCTCTCAAGACTTGAAAATATCCTCTGTTCCCTGAGACCATTTACACATTGGCCCTGCCCCCCAGACTTGGCCACACTCTCTGGATTCTGCGTGGAGGCCTCTCAGCATTGAGCTTCAAGTCCTCCTTCCAGGCGCACTGGAATGGCAACTCTGCTCCCTTGGTTTTGGGTGTCCCCATTCTCCTAGTCCATCTGAATGGCAACTCTACCTTTTGAGACTAAGGCAGCTTTGCTTCCTGTTTTCCTTGTCTGTTCAGCTTCTGCTTCCTGGTTCCTTAGTCTCTTGGCCCCTCGGACCCTGCTGCCCTTGTCTGCCCTGCTGGGGCAAGGGTTCCAAAGCTCTTTAGCTCTACTGATAAGTGCCTGGAGCTACCCCACTCCACCATAAACTTTGGCTGGAAGGCATTCAGCTCTCTTGCTCCGTGGGTCAGCGAGCCTAGCTCCACTGATAAGTATTTGGAGGCACCCCACTCCACCAGGAAGCCTTCTATGCAAAGGCTTTCAGTTCTCTTGCTGTCTCCGGTGGCGTCTCTTGCTGGTCTCCTTGTTCTGCTGCTGCTTCTTTCCATCCGCACCATCCCCAGTGTAACAGCTTTCCACACTTCCTTCTGAGCCCTCACCAGAATTGTATTTGATGTCCATAATTCCACCAACAGTCTCTTCAAGACAATCTAGGCTTTTACTCTTAGGCACTTTAAAACTCTTCGAGCCTTTATCCATTCACAGTTTCAGAATGGCTTCCATATTTTAAGTATCTGTCAGAACAGCACCCTGCTCCTGGTACCAAATTCTGTCTTAGTCATCTACTGCTGCTATAACAGAAATACCACAAGTGGATGGCTTTAACAAAGAGAAATTTATTCTCTCACAGTCTGGGAGGCTAGAAGTAGGAATTCAGGGAACCAGCTCCAGGGGAAGGTTTCTTTCTCTGTCAGCTCTGGGGGAAGGTCCTTTTCATCAATCTCCCCAAGTTGAGGAACTTCTCAGCTCAGGGACCCTGGGTCCAAAGGACACGCTATTCTTCTGGCTCTTGTTTCTTGGTGGTATGAGATCCCCATGTCTCTCTGCTCACTTCTCTGTCTTTTGAGATTGGCCTAAGACGCAACCTAATCTTGTAGATGGAGTTCTGCCTCATTAACATAACTGCCTCTAATCCTGCCTTATTAACCTCGTGAGGTAGGATTTACAACACTTAGGAAAATCATGTGAGATGACAAAATGAAGAACAATCACACAATACTGGGAATCATGGCCTAGCCAAGTTGACAGATAGTTTGTGGGGACACAGTTCAATCCATGACACAGAGATTTATCCAAGTTGTGAGATGTTTTGTGGATTCATCATTGTTCTTTATCATTGCATAGTATCCTATTGTATGTATGTACCATACTTTGTTTATCCATTCGCCTGTTGATGGGCATTGTGAATAGTGCTGCAATGAACCTCAGCATGCATATGTCTATTCCTGTGACAGCTCTTATTTCTCTAGGGTATATTCCTAGGAATGGGATTGCTGGGTCTTATGGTATTTCTATTTCTAGCTTTTTAAGGAAGCCCTGCTGTATCATTGTCCTAAGTGGTTGTGCCATTTTACATTCCCGCCAGCAGTACATGAGAGTTCCAACTTCTCCGCAACCTCTCCATCATTTGTTATTTTGCATTTTTTGGATTCTTGCCAGTGTTGTCAGGGGGAGATGGCATCTTATTGCTGTTTTTATTTGCATTTCTCTAGTGGCTAATGATCATGAGCATTTCCTCATGTGTCTGTTGGCTGCCTGAATGTTTTCTTTCGTGAAATGTCTGTTCATATCCTTTGTCCATTTTTTAATTGGATTGTTTGTCTTTTTGTTATTGAGGTGTTGAAATATTTTGTAGATTTTAGAGTTTGTACCCTTGGCGGATATATTGTAGCCAAAAATTTTTACCCAGTCCATATGTTCTCTTTTTACTTCTTATGAAGTCTTTTGATAAGTGTTTAATTTTTAGGAGCTACCAGTTATCTACTTTCTCTTTTGGTGTCTGGGCATTGTTAGTTATGGTTTGTATACTATTTATGCCATGTATTAGGGCCCCTAGTATTGTCCCTATTTTTTCTTCCATGACCTTTATCGTTTTAGATTTTATATTTAGATCTTTGATCCATTTTGAGTTAGTTTTTGTGTATGGTGTGAGGTATGGAGCTTGTTTCATTTTTTTAAAGATGGACTTCCACTTCTGCCAATACTGTTTGTTAAAGAGACTGTCTTTTCTTCATTTAATGAACTTTGAGACTTTGTCAAATATCAGCTGCTCGTAGATGGATGGATTTATGGCTGGGTTCTTTATTCAGTTCTGTGATCTATGTGTCTGTTGTTGTACCAGAAACAGACTGCTTTGACTACTGTGGCTGTGTTGTTGTTGTGTGCCATCAATTCTGACTCATAGCAACCCTATAGGACAGGGTAGAGCTACTCCATAGGGCTTCCAAAGAGAGGCTAGTAGATATGAACTGGCAATCTTTTGGTTAGCAGCCTGAGCTCTTGACCACTATGCCACCAGGGCTGTAAGTAGTTTCTAAAATCAGGCAAGAAGAGGCCTCTCACTTTGTTCTTCTTCAGTAATGCTTTACTTATCCTGGGCCTCTTCCCTTTGCATATAAAGTTGGTGATTTCTTTTTCCAACTCGTTAAAGAATGCTGTTAGAATTTGGATGGGGATTGCATTGTGTCTGTAGATTGCTTTGGGTTGAGTTGACATTTTCACAATGTTGAGTCTTAAAATGTGAGCATGGTATGTTTTTCCACTTACATAGGTCTTTTTTGGTTTTTTGCAGTAGTATTTTGCAGTTTTCTTTGTATAGGTCTTTTACATCCCTGGTAAGATTTATTTCTAAGTACTTTATCTTCTTGGGGGCTGTTGTAAATGGTATTGATCTGATGATTTCCTTTTCAAATTTCTCTTTGTTGGTGTAGAGGAATCCAACTGACTTGTGTATGTTTGTCTTATATCCTGTTACTTTGCTGAAACCTATTAGTTCCCGTAGCTTTCTAATGGATTTCTTGGGATATTTTGTGTATACTATCATATCATCTGTGAATAGGGATAGTTTTACTTCTTCCTTATCAATTTGGATGCCCTTTATTTCTTTTTCTTGCCTTATTGCTCTACCTAAGACTTCCAGCACAATGTTGAATAAGAGTGGTGTGATAAAGGGCATCCTTTTCTGATTCTTGTTCTCAAGGGGAATGCTTTTAGTGTCTCTCCATGTAGAATAATATTGGCTGTTGGTTTTGTATAAATGCCCTTTACTATGTTTAGGAATTTCCCTTCAGTTCCTATTTTGCTGACAGTTTTTATCAGGAATGTGCTGGACTGTCAAATACCTTTTCTGTGTCAATTTACAAGATCATGTGGTTCTTTTGTTTTATTTTTGTGGATTATGTTGATTGGTTTTTCTAATGTTGAACCATCCCTGCATGCCTGGCATGAATCCCACTTGCTTGTGATTTATTATTTTTTTGATATGGTGTTGAATTCTAGTGGCTAGAATTTTGTTAAGAATTTTTACATCTGTGTTCATGAGGGATTTTGGTCTGTAGTTTTTTTTGTTGTTATTGTGTCTTTGCTTGGCTTTGGTATCACGGTTGTGCTGGCTTCATAGAATGAGTTCAAAAGTATTCCTTCCTTTTCTATGCTCTGAAATAGTTAGAGTAGTATTGGTGTTAGCTCTTCTCTGCAAGTTTGGTAGAATTCTCCCGTGACGCTGTCTGGACCAGGGCTTTTTTGTTGTTGTTAGTAGTAGTTTTTTTTTTTTTAATTATCTCTTCAATCTCTTCTTTTGTAATGGGTCGGCTTAGTTTTTCTACCTCAGTTTATGGTAGTTTGGGTAGGTAGTATGTATGTAGAAATTTGTCCATTTCCTCTAGGTCTTCAAATTTTTTGGAGTACAGGTTCTCGTAGTATTCTGTTACGATCCTTTTTATGTCAGTTGGGTCTGTAGTGATATCACCTGTCTCATTTTTTATTCGAGTTATTTGCTTCCTCTCCTGTTTTTCTTTTGTCAGTTTGGCCAATGGTTTGTTGATTTTGTTAATCTTTTCAAAGAACCAACTTTGGTCTTGTTGATTCAATTTTTTTCTGTTCTCTATTTCTTTTAATTCTTCTGTATTTATTATTTCCTTTCTTCTGGTGCCTGAGGGCTTCTTTTGCTGCTCTCTTTCTATTTGTTAGAGTTGTAGGGTTAGTGTTTTGATTTTGGCCCTTCTTTTTTGATATGTATATTTATTGCTATAAATTGACCTCTAAGCACTTCTTTTGCTGTGTCCCAAAGGTTTTGGTAAGATGTGTTTTCATTCTCATTTGATTCTATGATTTTTTTTTTATTCTGTCCTTGATTTCTTCTATTACCCAGTAGTTTTTAAGCAAGTTTTATTCAGTTTCTATCTATTTGATTCTTTTCTTTGCTGTTTCTGTTATTGGTTTCTACTTTTATGGCATTATGATCAGAAAAAATGTTTTGTATTATTTTGATGTTTTAGATTTTGTTAAGGCTGCTTTGTGCCCTGAAATGTGGTCTATTCTAGAAAATGCTCTATGTGCGTTGGAAAAGAATGTATACTTTGCTGCCGTGGGGTGGAGTGTTCTGTATGTGCTTATGAGGTCGAGTTGCTTGATTGTGGCATTTAGATCTTCTGTATCTTTACTTTCTTTCTAGATGTTCTGTCCTTCACCAAAAGTAGTATGTTGAAGTCTCCTTCTGTTATTGTGGAACTATTTCTCTTTTCAATGCTGCTGAACTTTGTTTTATGTATTTTGGAGCCCTGGCATTGGGTGCATATATATTTATTATGGTTATGTCCTCCTGGTGTATTGACCCTTTAATCATTATATAGTGTCCTTCTTTATCCTTTATGGTGGATTTTGCTTTAAAGTCTATTTTATCGGTGATTAATATTGCCACTCCTGCTCTTTATTGGTTTGCTTGATACATATTTTTCTATCCTTTGGATTTTTGTTTGTTTATGTCTTTGTGTCTAAGATTTGTCTCTTGTAGACAGCATATAGATGGATTATGTTTTTTTTTATTCATTCTGCCACTCTCTGTCTCTTTACTGTTGCATTTAAGCCATTTAAATTCAGTGTAATACTGATAGGCATGAATTTACTGCTGTCATTTTGTGTGCATGTGTGTGTGTGATGTTGATGGTTTCTTTGTTCCTCTTAATTTTCTGTGCAGTTATTTTTGTTTATGTATTTTCTTTTCATCTCTTTCCTTATTGTTGATTTTGTATTTGCTGAGTCTTTATGTTTTTCTTCTTCTTCTTTTTTTTTTTTATTTTGATAGGCTTATAAGCTTCCTTTGTGGTTACCTTGAAATTTACCATCATTTTTCTATGTTTAAATTAGTCTTTTATTTCTTGATACCGCCTTGACTTCCTCTCCATATGGAGGTTCTATTACTACACTGTTTATTCCTTCTCTTGTTTTGACGTCATCGTCATTTACACATTGACTTTTCTGGTTTCCTATTCTCAGTCTTTTAGCTTTGTTTTGTTTTTGTGAATTCCCTATCTGGGTTGGTATCTGGTTGATCTGTCTTGTGTCCTAGTCTTGGATTGTTGTCTGATGTTATTGGTTCTCTAACTAGGGGACTCCCTTTAATATTTCTTGTAATTTTGGTCTTATTTTTACAAATTCCCTCAATTTTTGCTTATCTGGAAATGACCTAATTTTGCCATCATATTTGAGAGACAACTTTGCTGTATATATAATTCTTGACTGGCAATTTTTTTCCTTCATTACTTTGTATATGGCATCCCATTGCCTTCTTTCCTGCCTGTTTCTGCTGAGTAATCAGAGCTTAGTCTTACTGGTTCTCCTTTGTAGGTGACTTTTCATTTGTCCCTACCTGCCCTCAGGAATATTTCTTTGTCTTTGATTTTGGCAAGTTTGTTTATGATATATCTTGGTGACTTTCTTTTGGGGTCTATCCTGTTAAGGGATTCATTGAGCTTCTTGGATAGACATCTTCTCATCTTTTATGATATTAGGGAAGTTTTCTGCCAGCAAATCTTCAACAATTCTCTCTGTGTTTTCCATTATTCCTTCCTGTTCTGGCACTCCGATCATGCGTAGGTTTTCCCTTTTGATAGAGTTTCACATAATTCTTAGGCTTTCTTCATTTTCTTTCATCCTTTTTTTCCTCAAAAAAATCTGGTGTCAAGGAATTTATCTTCAATCTCACTAATTCCAACTTCCATTGTCTCAATTCTGATCCTATGATCTTTTATTGCGCTATCTAATTCTGAAATTTCATTGTTAATCTTTTGCATTTCAAGTTGCTATTTTTGTATGGTTTTTAGCAGCCTGTTCTGTTGTTTTGTTCTTATATTGTTTTCCTGAATTCTTCTATTCCTTTTTCTGTGTGTTCCTTGGTTTGGTCTGTGTTTTGCCTGATCTCTTGGAAAGCTCTGTATGTTAGTCTTTCGAATTCTTTATCAGGTAAGTCCATTGCCTGAACTTCCTCTGGAAGGTTTTCTACTTCTTTATTTTGATCACTTACTGGACCCATTTTGTCTTCCTTCTTTATGTAATTTGATATTGTCTATTGTCTCTGAGATATCAGTAAGTTGTTATTGTCTCTGAGATATCAGTAAGTTGTTATATGTATTTATTGTATTTTTATTTACTACATCCTATGTTTTTGTTTTGTTTTGATGCATCCAAGTAGGCTGGGCGTGTGTGCTACTTTGTTTGTTGGTGTCACTGAAGCTCTCATGTCCTGTCTTCAGGTGGTCAGAGCAGCTACTTGGTGTGTGAGCCTGGGTGTCTGTTCACTGTATTTGCGGAGCTGCTGTAGATGTGTATGAAGTTTTTGGTGAGGTGTTGATTCTGTCCTATTGTTTACCTGGCTGTGGATGCAGGGGATGTTCTTCCTGGTTGTTGGGTTGGGTTTGTGTGTGTGCTCTGCCATTTACCAGTTGGTTGGGCTGCAGGTGCCCAGGTCGTTGGTCACCAAGTGTGTGGTGCAGAGACTCTCACCTACTGTCCTGGGTGGGCTGGACTGCATGGGGCTGTTCAGAGCAGGCATCAGTCTCTGGTTGCAGTTGGCGGTAGTGTGAGGGGCAAGGCAGGGGACTGTTGGCTGCCCAGGTGCCCGGAAGGAGGGTGTGCCCCATCTGCCATTGCATGTAGTGAGGAGGTAGTGGAGCCAGTCCCTCATCACCTGGTGCCATTGGCTGGAGGGATTAGGAGGCACAACTAATTCTCAGGCCTCTGTCATGGACCACTACATAGAATGGGTATACTGCTGGTCCTCAGACCTCCAGTGTTGGCGGATGAGTCCTCTTCTTATGAAGCAGGGTGGTGTCAAATGTAGCAAATCTGCAGCTCCCACTTGACTGCTGCAGGTGAAAATGGGCTTCAGGTGGATGCCCTGGCCATTTGTCCTAATGAGGGCATGTGATGTTGGGTTGGCCTGCAAGGCACTGGGGCGGGTAACCAGCGGGGATGAAAGGCAAAGGTGAAGGCACTGCAAGTCTGTGGACCCCCTACACCAGAGCCTGGGCAAAGGTGTTGGCTCTAAGTTCTCAGCTTAGGGGGTGTGGAGGCGTTGAATGCTGCAGGGCGGGTGTTGGAGTGGGGAGGGGGATGGATGATGAGAAGGGAGTGCTCCTCAGCTGTGCAGCGCTGGTGAGGGAAAGGGTTATGGTGTGTGCGTGTGGTGGTTTGGGAGCTTACACTTAACTTTTACAGGTCTGGTGTCACTCCTGGTTGGTTCTGGAGGTCCATGCAGATTTGCTGCTACTTGGCTGCACCACATGGAGTTGTTTTTCCCATGGAATGTTGCTGCTTGCCTCAACTTGTGTGCACTGTGCAGATTAAACTAGCAGGATGTCAGCGGTCCCACGATCCATAATTCCCTGTTTCCACTCTTTTTGAGTTGTCTCCTCCCACCTGTTGCTCAATCTGATTATTCAGGTTTGTCCTTGATGATTAGGGTTCCTATATTGTCATATATATTTGATTCACTTGTTTTTTCGGGTCTTTGTTGTAAGAGGGATGGCACAAAGCATCTGACTATTCTGCCTCAAAATCTTCAATTTATCTTTGGCATTAGTGGTTGGTGTGTAAATTTGAACAATAGCCACATTAACTGGTCTTTCTTGTACATGTATGAATATTATTCTTTCACTAACAATATTCTACTTCAGGATTGATCTTGAAATGTTATTGTTGACAAGGAATGTGATGCTGTTGCTCTTCAATTTGTCATTGCTTACATAGTAGGCTGTATGACTGTTTGATTCAAAATGATAATACCAGTCCATTTCAGTGCACTAACCTTAGGATATTGATCTTCAAGCATTCCATTTCATTTTTGATAACTTCCAATTTTCCTCGATTCATACTTTGTACATTTCACGCTGTGATTACTAATGGATATTTTCAGCTGTTTCTTCTCATTTTGAGTCATGCCACATTAGCAAATGAACGTCCTGAGAGCTTTACTCATCCGCATCATCTACTTTGAGGAGGCAGCTGTTCCCCAGTCATATTCTGAGTGGCTTCCAAACTGAGGAGCTCATCTTCCAGCACTATATCAGACAGTGTTCTGCTGCTATCCATAAGGATTTCATGGGCTAATTTTTTTTGGAAGTATATCTCCAGGCAGGTCCTTCTTCCTGGTCTGTCTTAGGTTTTTCAACAAATGGATGCAATGCTGGAAGTGCTCACTCGTCTATGCCTAGAAATTTAGAAGACAGTTACATGGTCAACTGATTAGAAGAGATCCATATGCGTGCCATTCTAGAGAAAAGTCATCCAAGGGAATGCAGAAATTATCAAACAATATCATTAATGACCCACACAAGTAAAATTTTGCTGAAGATAGTTAAAAAACAATTAGCAGCAGTACGTCAACAGGGAACTGCCAGAAATTCAAGAAGAGAACATGGAATGAGGGATATCATTACTGATGTCAGATGACTCTTGGCTGAAAACGGAGAGTACCAGAAAGATGTTTACCCGTATTTTATTGACTATGCAAAGGCATTTGACTCTGTAGATTATAACAAATTATGGATAACATTGTGAAGAATAACAATTCCAAAACACTTGCTTGTACTCATGTGGAACTTGTACCTAGACCAGAGGCAGTTGTTTGAACAGAACAAGGGGGTACTGTGTGGTTTAAAATCAGAAAAGATGTTTATCAGGGTTGTATCTTTCACCACAGTTATTCAATATGTATGCTAAGCAAATAATCTGAGAAGCTGGACTATATTAAGAAAAACATGGCATCAAGATTGGAGAAAGACTCATTAACAACCTACAATAAGAAGATGACACAACCTTGCTTGCCGAAAGTGGAGAGAATTCGAAGCACTTACTGATGAAAATCAAAGACTGTAGCCATTGTGGATTGCACATCAACACAAAGAAAACAAAAACCCTCACAACTGGGCCAATAAGCAACATCATGATAAATGGAGAAAATATTGAAGTTGTCAAGGAATTTGTTTTATTGGATCCATAATCAAAGCCCATGGAAATAGTAGTCAAGAAATCAAACAACATATTGCATTGGGTAAATCTGCTGCAAAAAACCTCTTTAAAGTGTTAAAAAGCAAGATGTCACTTTGAGGACTAAGGTCCACCTGACCCAAGCCATGGTATTTTCAGTCACTTCATATGCATGTGAAAGCTGAACAATGAATAAGGAAGACTGAAGAAGAACTGATGCATTTGAATGACCATTTTAGAGAAGAATATTGAATATACCATGGACCCCCAGAAGAACAAACAAATCTGTCTTAAAAGAAGTACAGCCAGAATACTCATTAGAAACAAGGATGGTGAGACTTTGTCTCACATACTTCAGACATGTTATCACCAGGGACCAGCCCCTGGAGAAGGTCATCATGCTTGGTAAAGTAGAGGGTGGATGAAAAAGACGAAGACCCTCAACAAGATGGAATGACACAGTGGCTGAAATAATGGACTGAAATATAGCAATGATTTTGAGGATGGCACAGGACCAGGCAGTGTTTTGTTCTGTTGTATGTAGGGTTGCTATGAGTCATAACTGACTCGACAGCACATAACAACAACCATGTTTGACACAAAATTATTTCCATCTATTCACAATGAAATATCCTTGCAGTTAAAAATGTGAAAAATGTCCTTAGGAAATAATGGTTTTATTACAACGTCTCTTCCTTACCAGGTAATGCAGGATAAATCTTGTTCTTCAATTTTGGTCCTTCCACATTTTTCCTGGATGTGTCCTGATTGTCAGATTTGTTAATGTTGTCTATGAGCAAATGGGGCTGATAGCAAAAGGGATCATCTTTTGCTGACTAAAAGTCTCTTCATGCCCAATGGGAATTCATTGATTTTGACTTATTAGTGAGTAATATCACCTAGAGTACTTCCTTTTGCACTGGTCTGAAGGCATTCTTAGCATTTACTCATTGTAAGTAAAGTATATATAAAAAAAAACACATGCTTAAAATCGCATGTTTCTGGACTGGCAGAAATATTCATAAGGCTTTTCTTTGGCTTCTCTTTTGGCCAGTTATTTAACCATTCACATCATCAGTGTTAGAGAGCGAATACTGCCAAAGAGGAAATTGACTGGTTACTGTTGCCATTTGTTAGTGTCTAAATAAAATTACATGGAAAATAAAGGGGAAACTAGTGAATACAAATAGTTCTTCAAATTGCCCACGAATTTCCATTTTCCGTGATCTGTTTCATCATGGGCAATCAAGGATTCACTCCATCATTTACTGAATAGGAAGAGTACTGGACTGTGCCCCATGATGGTGATAATGGTAATGACAGCAATGAGCATTTATTGTTACTGTGTGCCAGATGCTGTGTTAAGCCAGCTCCATTTATTCAAATCATAATTCATGTGCTTGGAACAAACTCCCTCAGTAGGAGATTTGCATAGCCCCATTCTCCTGATGAGGAAACTGAAGCATTGAGAAAGGATAGGTAAGTATTCCAAGTCAGATGTTTGATGCAGCCAAAATTCCAGTTAATGAAAATATCTAGGAGAATGTTAAAAAAAAAAAAAAGTCCCCTAGGTGGTGCAAAAGGGGCCCTGGTTGTTCAGTAGTTAAGCATTCAGCTGCTAACAAAAATGTTAGCCTCTCAAACCCATCAGCTGCTCCGCAGGAGAAAGATGTGACAATCTTCTGTAAAGATTACAGCCTAGGGAACTTTTTGAGGCAGTTCTACTCTGTCCTACAAGGTCACTAGGAGTAGGAATCAACTCAACAGCAATGGGTTTGGTTTTGTTTTGGTAAGTGGTATAAATGGTTATGTACTCTGTTGTTGTTAGATGCTATCGAGTCCATTTCTACTCATAACAGTTCAGTGTGTACAACAGAATGAAACACCGCCTGGTCCTGTGCCATCCTCACAATTGTTGTTATGCTTGAGCCCATTGTTGCAGCCACTGTGTCAATCCATATCAGTGAGGGTTTTCCTCTTTTTCACTAATCCTCTACTTTACCAACCATGATATCTTTCTCCAGGGACTGATCTTTCATGATAACATGTCCAAATTATGTGAGGCGTACTCTTGCCGTCAGTGCTTCCAGGGAGCATTCTGGATGTACTTCTTCTAAGAGAGATTTGTTCATTCTTTTGGCAGTCCATGGTATATTCAATGTTCTTCACCAACACCACAATTCAAAGGAGTCAGTTCTTCTTCAATTGTTCTTATTCATTGTCCAGCTTTTGCATACATATAAAGCGATTGAAAACACCATGGCTTGGGCCAGGCGCACCTTAGTCTTTAAGGTGACATCTTTGCTTTTCAACACTTTAAAGAGGTCTTTTGCAGCAGATCTGTCCAGTGCAATGCCTCTTGATTTCTTGACTGCTGTGTCCATGGCTGTTGATTGTTGATCCAAGTAAAATGAAATCCTTGACAACTTCAATCTTCTCTCCATTTATCATGATGTTGCTTATTGGTCCAGTTGTGAGGATTTTTGTTTTCTTTATGTTGAGGTGCAATCCATATTGAAGGGTGTGGTCTTTGGTCTTCAAGTCCTCTTCAATTTCAGCAAGCAAAATTGTGTCATCTGCATAACACAGGTTGTTAACGAGTCTTCGCGCAATCCTGATGCTGCCTTCTTAACAAAGTCCAGCTTCTCCGATCATTTGCTAAGCATGCAAATTGACCAGGTATGGTGAGAAGATACAACTCTGACACATACCTTCCCTGGCTTTAAACCATGCAGTATCCCCTTGTTCTTTTTGAACAACAGCCTCTTGATCTATGTACAGATTCCTCATGAGCACGATTAAGTGTTCTGTAATTCCTATTCTTCGCCATGTTATCTGTAATTTGTTATGATTCACACATAGTTGAATGCTTTTGCATCATCAGTGAAACACAGGTAAACATCTTTCTGGTATACTCTGCTTTCAGCCAGGATCCATCTCACATCAGCAATGATATCCCCGGCTCCACATCCTCTTCTGAATCCAGCCTGAATTTCTGGCAGTTCCCTGTTGATATACTACTGCAGCCGTTTTTGAATGATCTTCAGCAAACTTTTACTTGCATGTGGTATTAATGATATTGTTCGATAATTTCCACATTCTGTTGGATCACCTTTCTTTGGAATGGGCATAAATATGGATCTCTTCCAATCAGTTGGCCACGTAGCTGTCTTCCAAATTTCTTGGCATAGATGAGTGAACACTTCAGCGCTGCATCCATTTGTTGAAACATCTCAATTGGTATTCCGTCAGCTCCTGAAACCTTGTTTTTCACCAATGCCTTCAGTGCAGCTTGGACTCCTCCCTTCAGTACTGTCAGTTCCTGGTCATATGCTACCTTCTGAAATGGTTGAAAGTCGACCAATTCTTTTTGGTATAGCGACTCTGCATATTCCTTCCATCTTCTCCCTTTTTTTTACTGTACTTTAGATGAAGGTTTACAGAACAAACTAGCGTCTCATTAAACGATTAGTATACATATTGTTTTGTGACATTGGTTGCCAACTCCAAGACATGTCAACACTCGACCCTTCTCAACCTTGAGTTCCCTATTACCAGCTTTCCTGTTCCCTCCTGCCTTCTACTTCCCCTGGGCTGTCGCGCCCATTTATTCACATTTTGTTTTATGGGCCTGTCTAATCTTTGGCTGAAGGTTGAGCCTCAGGACTGACTTCAGTACTGAGCTAAAAGTGTGCTCGGGGGCCATACTTTTGGGGTTTTCCAGTCTCTGTCAGACCAATAAGTCTGGTCTTTTTTTGGAAGTTAGAATTTTCTACATTTTTCCCCATCTCTATCTGGGACTCTCTATTGTGTCAGAGCAGTTGATGGTGGTAGCTGGGCACCATCTAGTTGTGCTGGACTCAGTTTGATGGAGGCTGTGGTAATTGTGGTCCATTAGTCATTTGGACTAATATTTCCCTTGTGTCTTTGGTTTTCTTCATTCTCCTTTGCTTCAGACAGGGTGAGACCAGTGGAGTATCCTAGATGGCTGCTCACAAGCTTTTAAGACCCCAGATGCTACTCACCAAAGTAGAATGTAGAGCATTTCCTGTATAAACTATGTTATGCCAACTGAGCTAGATGCTCCCCGAGACCATGGTCCCCACAGCCTTCAGCCCAGTAATTCAGTCTCTCAGGAAGTTTTGATGTATCTATGGAGCTTCCATGGCCTTGCCTTGGACAAACTGCACTGGCTACCCCAGTATTATGTACTGCCTTATGCTTCACCAAAGTTATCACTTACCTATTGCCTATTTAGTGTTTTTCCATCCTGAGCCCTTCCCTCCCTCGTAACCATCAGAGTGTTTCTTTTTGTGTGTAAACCTTTTCATGAGTTTTCATAGTAGTGGTCTCATACCATATTTGTCCTTTTGTGATTGACTTATTTCAATCAGCATAGTGCCCTCCAGATTCATCCATGTTGTGAGATGCTTTGCAGATTCATCATTGTTCTTCATCATTGCATAGTACTCCATTGTGTGTATGTACCATAGTTTGTTTATCCATTTATCTGTTAACGGGCATCTAGGTTGTTTCCATCTTTTTGCTATTGTGAACAATGCTGCCATGAACATGGGTTTGCATATATCTATTCACATGACAGCTCTTATTTCTCTAGGATATATTCCTAGGAGAGGGATTGCTGGATCATATGGTATTTCTATTTCTGGGTTTCTAAGGAAATGCCATATCATTTTCCAAAATGGTTGTACCATTTTGCATTCCCACCAGCAGTGCATAAGAGTTCCAGTCTCCCTTCAGCCTCTCCACCATTTGTTATTTTCTGTTTTATTTTATTTGTGCCAGTAATGGCAGTGTGAGATGGTATCTCATTGTGGTTTTGATTTGCATTTCTCTAATGACTAATGATCGTGAGCTTTTCCTTATGTGTATGTTAGCCGCCTGAATTTCTTCTTTGGTGAAGTGTTTGCTCATTTCCTTTGCCCATTTTTTAATTGCATTATTTGTCTTTTTGTTGTTGAGGTGTTGGATTTTCCCATAGATTTTAGAGTTTAGACCTTTGTCTGATTTGTGATAGCCAAAATTTTTCCCCAGTCTGTACGTTCCCTTTTTACTCTTTTGGTGAAGTCTTTTGATGAGCATAAATGTTTAATTTTTAGAAAATCCCAGTTACCTAGCTTATCTTCTGGAGTTTGTGTGTTGTTAGTTATGGTTTGTATCCTGTTAATGCCATGTATTAGGGTCTTTAGTGTTGATCTTATTTTTTCTTCTATGATCTTTATACGTTTTGGTTTTATATTTAGGTCTTTGATCTGTTTTGAATTAGTTTTTGTGTATGGTATGAGGTAGGGGTCCTGTTTCATTTTTTTGCACATGGACACCCAGTTTTGCCACCACCACTTGTTAAAAAGGCTGTCTTTTCCCCATTTGATGGGTATTGGGGCATCGTCAAAGATCAGATGACTGTATGTGGATAGATTTACATCTGGGCCCTCAGTTCTGTTCCATTGGTCAATGTATCTGTTATACCAGTACCAGGCTGTTTTGACTATCACAGCTGTATAGTAGGCTCTGTGGTCAGGTAGTGTGAGTCCTCCTACTTTATTTTTCTTCTTCAATAGTGATTTACTTATCCTGGGCCTCTCCCTTTCCGTATAAAATTAATGATTAGTTTTTCCATCTCTTTAAATAATGTTGTTGGTATTTGGATCAGGATTGCACTGTATTTGTAAATTGCTTTGGGTAGAATTGACATTTTCACAATATTGAGTCTACCTATCCATGAGCATGGTATGTTTTTCCATGTATGTAGTTGTCTTTTGGTTTCTTGCAGTACTGTTTTGAAGTTTTCTTTGTATAGGACTTTTACATCCCTGATTAGATTTATTCCTAAGTATTTTATTTTTTTAGGGGCTATTATAAATGGTATTGTTTTTTCTGATTTCCTTTTCATGGTTTTCTTTATTGGTGTATAGGAATCCAACTGATTTTTGTATGTTTATCTTATATTGTTCGACTCTTCTGAATCTTTTTGGTTCCAGTAGTGTTCTCATAGTGTCTTTTGGGTTTTCTACGTATAGTATCATATATCATCTGCAAATAGGGACAGTTTTACTTCTTCGTTACCAATTTGAATGCTATTTATTTCTTTTTCTTTGACTTATTGCTCTAGCTAGGACTTGCAGCACAAGGTTGAATAGGGGCGACGATAACAGGCATTCTTTTCCATGTTCTCAAGGGGAAGGTTTTCAACCTCTCTCCATTAAGAATGATGTTGGCTGTTGGTTTTGTATAAGTAACTAACCCATTGCTATCAAGTCAATTCTGACTCATAGTGACCTTATAGGACAAAGTGGAACTGCCCCATAGAGTTTCCAAGAAGTCCCTGGTGGTTTTGAACTGCTGACCTTTTGGTTAGCACTTAACCACTACACTACCAGGGTTTCCCTTGGCCTTGTATAAAGATACCCTTTATTATGATGAGGAATTTCCCTTCTGTATCTATTTTATTGAGAATTTTTATCAGGAATGGGTGTTGGACTTGCATTTTCTGCATCAGTTGAGATGGCCATGTGATTCTTTTATTTTATGTGATGGATTCAAAAAACAAAAACCAAACCCAGTGCCGCTGAGTCAATTCCGACTCATAGCGACCCTATAGGACAGAGTAGAACTGCCCCACAGAATTTCCAAGAAGCGCCTGGCAGATTCGAACTGCAGACCCTTTGGTTAGCAGCTGTAGCACTTAGCCACTACGCCACTAGGGTTTTACGTTGATTGATTTTCTAATGTTGAACCATCCTTACATATCTGGTATGAATTGCACTTGACCGTGGTGTATTATTTTTTTGATATGATGGTGAATTCTATTGGATGAATTTTGTTGAGAATTTTTGCATCTACACTCATGAAAGACATTGGTCTGTAATTTTCTATTTTTGTGGTGTCTTTGCCTGGTTTTGGTATCAAGTTATGCTGGCTTCATAAAATAAATTTGGAAGTATTCCTTCCTTTTCTGTGTTCTGGAATAATAAGCTCTTCTCTGAATATTTGGTAGAATTCTTCAGTGAAGCCATCTGGGCCAAGGATTTCTTTTCGTGGGAGTTTTATTATTATTACCTTTTCAGTCTTCTGTTGTTATGGATCTGTTCAAGTATTCAACTTCAGTTTGTATTGGTTTGGGTAGATAGTGTGTTTGTAGAAATTTGTCCATTTCCTCTAGGTTTTCAAATTTGTTGGAGTATAGTTTTTCGTAGTATTCTGTTATGATCCTTTTTATTTCAGTTGGGTCTGTTGTAATGTCCCCCAATTCATTTCTTATTTGGGTTATTTGTGTCCTCTCCTGTTCTTCTTTTGTCAATTTGGCCCGTGGTTGGTCTACTTCGTTGATCCTTTCAGAGAACCAACTTTTGGTTTTGTTGATTCTTTCTATTGTTTTTCTGTTTTCTATTTCAGTTGTTTCTACTCTGATCTATATTATTTCCTTTTTCTGGTGGCTGTCAGCGTCTTTTGCTGTTCCCTTTCTATTTGTTTGAGTTGTGTAGCTAATGTTTTGATTCTGTCCCTTTCTTCTTTTTTGATGTGTGCATCTATTGCTATAAATAGTCCCCTGAGCACTGCCTTTGCCGTGTCCCAAAGGTTTTGGTATGATGTATTTTCATTCTCGTTTGAGTCTAGGAATTTTTTTATTCCATCTTTGATTTCTTCTAACCCAGCAGTTTTTACCAAACCAAACCCACTGCCATCGAGTTGATTCTGACTCATAGCGACCCTATAGGACAGAGCAGAACTGCCCCATGGAGCTTCCAAGGAGCACCTGGTGGATTTGAACTGCTGACCTCTCGGTTAGCAACCGTAGCATTTAATAAGCAGGGTGTTATTCAGTTTCCATGTATTTGACTTTTTTTTGCTTGTTCTTCCTGTTCTTAATTTCTATTTTGATGGTGTGGTGGTCAGAGAAGATACTTCGTATTATCTCAGTGTTTTGGATTTTTTCAAGGGCTGCTTTGTGGCCTAAGATGTGGTCTATTCTGGAAAATGTTCCATTTGTGTTGGAAAAGAATGTGTACTTTGCAGCTGTTGGGTAGAATGTTCTGTATATGTCTATGAGTTCAAGTTGGCTGATTGTGGCCTTTGGATCTTCTGTATCTTTGTTGAATTTCTTTCTAGATGTTCCGTGCCTTACCAAGGGTGGTATGTCGAAGTATCCTACTATTATTGTAGAACTGTCAATTTCTGTTTTCATTACTGTAAGAGCTTGTTTTATGTATTTTGGAGCTCTGACATTGGGTACATAGATATTATGGTTGTATCTTCATGACAGATTTTCCCTTTAATCATTATATAATGCCATTCTTTGTCTTTTGTGGTGGATTTTGTTTTAAGTCTGTTTTATCTGAGATTAGTATTGCCATTCCTGCTCTTTTTTTGGTAGCTGTTTGGTATATTTTTCCGTCTTTTGATTTTTAATAAATGTATGCTTTTGTTTCTAAGGTGTGTCTCTTGTAGACAACTTATTGATGGGTCCTGTTTTTTGTTTTTTTTTTAATCCTCTCTGTATCTTTATGGGTGCATTTAGCCCATTTATGTTCAGTGTAATTAATGATAAGTGTGAGTTTGTTGCTGTCATTTTGTAGTGCTTTTTTTTGTGGTTTCGACATTTTCTTTGTTCCTCTTACCCTTCTGTGCTGAATTCCTTTTGTTTGTGGATTTTTCTCCCTTTTTTATAGATTTTGATTTTACTGAGACTTTATTTTTCTTCTTTATTTTGGTGAGTAGGTCCGTTAACTTTCTTTGTGGTTATCTTGAAATTTACCCTTTTGATGAGCATAAGTGTTATGTTTGGAGGCTTTTGATTATTGATTCAGTCTCTTCAGTCGTTAATGATCTGTTGAGATTTTCTACTTCTTGAATTACTTTTGGTAGATTATGTGCTTCTAGGAATTTCTTCATTTCATCTAGTTTATTTAATTTGTTGCCGTATAGCTATTCATAATATTCTCTTATAATCATTTATATATATATATATGTTTGGTAGTAATATCCCCAAAATCATTTCTCCTTTTAGTTATTTGTGCTTTTTCTCCCTCTCTCTCTCTTTTTTTTATTTTTGCTTGTCGGTGTAGCTAACAGTTTGTCAATTTTCCAGGCAGCCAACTTCTGGTTTTGTTGATTCTTTGTATTGTTTTTATAGTCTCTCTTTCATTTATCTCCTCTTTATAGTACTTATTTTCTTACTTCTGCTAACTTTGGATTTAGTTTGCTCTTCTTTTCCTAGTTCCTCAGGGTATAAAGTTAGGTTATTGATTTGAGATGGGTCTTCTTTTTTAATATTGGCCTTTAAAATAAGTTTCCCTCTGTATACTGTCTCACTGCGTTCCATAAGTTTTGATGTATTATGCTTTCATTTACATTCATTTCTAAGTATTTTTTTTTTAATTTTGCTTTTGAGTTCGCCTTTGACCAATTGGTTGTTTAATAGTGTGTTGTTTAATTTTCACATATTTGTGAATTTTCCAATTTTCCTTCTGTGCCTGATTTCTCATGTCATTCCAGTGTGGTCAGAGAGGATACTTTGTATGATTTCAAATTTTTTAATTTATTGATAACTGCTTTGTGACCTAAATATGGCCTATTATTTGTAATGATTCATGTGTACTGGAGAAGAAAGTATTTTGTGCTATTGTTGAGTGAAGTGTTCTATATATGTCTCTTAGGTCTAGTTGGTTTATAGTGTTGTTCAAATCCTTTATTTCCTGACTGATCTATTGATCTTTTTCCTAAATGTTCTATCCTTCATTGAGAATGGTATATTGAAATCTCCAACTATTTTTTGTAGAAGTGTCTATTTCTCCTTTCAGTTTTGTTGGTGTTTACCTCATGTATTTGAGGGCCCTTATGTAAGTACATGCACATTTAAATATCTTCTTAATTCATTGACCCTTTTATAACTATATAATGCCCTTCTTTACCTCTTGTAAAAGATTTTGACTTGAAGTCTATTTTATATGATAATGTAGCCATTCCATCTCTCTTTTGGTTGCTATTTGCATGGAATATTTTTTTTTCCAGCCATTCACTTTCAATTTATTTGTGTCTTTGGGTCTCAGATGTATCACTTATCAATAACATATAGAGGGATCATGATGTTTTATCCATTCTGCCAATCTCTGCCTTTTAGTTGGAAAGTTCAATTCGTTTACATTTAAAATAATCATCAATAAGGAAGGGCTTACTTCTGCTATTTTGGTAGTGTTTTTACAGAAATTTTCTTGAATGCTGGGGGAAAAAATCAAAAAAAGGACAAAATAAAAATGTCTCCCAGTCTTTGCATCTTACTTTGTTGTGCCAAAGCACTCCAACACTAATCCAGGCTTGCGTGGGCATGCACTGGCTTTCTCAATTCCCCCATATAAAAGGTGATTTTGAATCCCCTAATTTCCCAAAGAAACTCTGTCCTTGACTTCTCCATTCAGTCCTTAGAGGTTCGTGGTATGCATTAATTACACTCTTTTAGCCCTAGGCAACTACGGACAATTACAGCCTTCTGTCCTTGCTTGCTGATTTTCCACCCCATGTGAGCACTCAGGCTAAACCAAGACAAATGCCTTGCTTCAATCTTTCAGGCAGCCCCCACACAGATTAGGACAGACATAATAATTTTTTAACAAAGTCCACTCTGCTCCCTCTGAAGCCAGATATCAGGCTTCTTCTCTGGAAATGTAGGCTGCTGCAGCTTGAAGACAAACCCAATACCAAGCCAGGGAGGGGATGGAACATGGCACATAGAAAACCAAAGCTCTTCTACAGTTTTGACACCACGTTTTTCTAGATTCAGCATTTACTAAGTTGCTGTAACTCTTTGGTTCCTAGAGTTCTTACAAAGTTGGTTCTGCCAGTTTCTGCTTCATTTTTAAAAATATTTTTGTGGCTGGACTGGACCTGGGATTTGAGAAACAAGAAATTAGAAGGTACAGGAGGGAATGGTACCCACACACTGAAGTTTGATTTTGTAGGTAATAGAACCAAAAAATAAGCCTATGAAGTCAAGTGATGTCTTTCTATGTACATTTTAAAATATTCAACTCTGATCTGAATAAATGGACACGAGTAATCTGTTATGGAGCCATCCATAAAAGGCAAGATATGAATGTAAGTTAAGACACACCCAGGGAGAGAGAGACAGAGAGAAAAATTATTGAGATTTGGGATGTTCAGTCTTGATAGTATCTATGGGAATACAGTTTTCTGGACACTAATTCTGAAACTTTAATGAGGTAAGTCATGTTTACTATATGTTTTTGAGTCAAGAAATTTTTGTTCACATAACTTGATCACATCACTCTTCCATGTGACAAATCTCTCTCCCTCTTTTTTTTTGCATTTTTTTTGGCATTAAAGTAAGATAGAACAACTTTCCAGACTTGATGTTGATGAAGATATTGAAGCTAATTTATATAAGTAAGTCTGTTTGAAGGGTGGACAGAGGGAGCCATTGATGGGTCTTTTATCTTTGGGAAGAAAGGGCTGTTGCCAAGGCAAGAATGAAAATAGAACACTGTGGAAAGGCATCAAAATGCTTTAATAAAATTCTTTAATGATTACCAAAGATGGGAGGAGGAGGCAGGAAAATTACCAAATAGAAGACACGAGTTAATATTGGTGAAGCCAAAGGGAGTACATAATATAGGGGGAGTTATCAAAACATGACCAAGGCATGGGAGGATACTGAGAGGAATGCAAGAACTTAGGGCAACAAGGGTAATTACTGTGGCATAGACAATTATGCAAAATTAGTATTAACAAACACTAATTTATGAGTGGATACCTGGGTAGATAGGTCCATCAAGAGATGTGGGAGGGTGTAAGGGAACACACCTACCTTTGGATATAGGTTAGGTGGTAGATATTTCTACACATATAACTGTAGGTGCTGCTTATATATTAATATAGACAATGAAGCACACAAGGGCCACAGTCAGGGAAACTTCTTAGACATAACCAAATACCTCATGAGATGTAGTTCCTCGGCTCAAAGGTGAAGGACCAGAGACTCAGGGGACATTTAGGTCAATTGGCACAACTTAGTTCATAAAGACAAAGTTCTTCATCCAACTTTCATGAGTAGCGTCTGGGGTCTTAAAAACTTGTGACTGGGCAGCAGAGCCAAGATCCACAGTAGTCACATGTTTCTGGTGATTCCTTTTACAACAAAGACCCAAAAAAACAAGTGAAACGAGATTATATATATGATAAGCCAGGAGCCCTGAACATCAAAGGCAAAGTTAGAAAACAGACTGAGCAGCAGAGGGAGGGAGAGATGGTTCAGAAGCAGCAGGAAACCTCAGGCAGGATCCCCTGGAGCGACCGTGGAGTGTCCGGCAGTACAGTACCAGATGCGGTTTCCTCGGGGAGAGACAGCGAGCCGCAAAGTCTATTCACACCTCTGGAACCAAAGAAAAACAGTGCTCTCAGCAAAAGCTAAGTACTCATGTTTATTTTACTGCACCCCAGGCCCCAAACCGGCTTCAGTGGCTGTCGATTTCCCTGGGCCTAAGGTAGGTCCTGCTGCGCACCATGAGCGATACTCCTGGCCTTAGAGAAGGAATAAATTCACAACTGGTGGAAAAGATAATCTGCCAGCTCCATTAAGCTGGGGACCTCAGGACAGAAGTGGTTCCTGTCCAGGCACAAATGGTGCAAAACTTTGAATACCTTTCACCCCTGCAGGGACCTGTGTGGGCCCATTTCAGGAGAATAGGCCATTGTTGGCAGGCTGCAACTCTTGCAGCAGTGCAGTGGAGAGGTGGGTTTTTGATGTTTGAAATCACTTTGCCTATTAAAGAGGGAACTCACCTACCCACATCAGGAGCCTAAGGACTGGTGGTGCTACCCACATCACCTGTCCACCCGTGACAGGGGTCTAAGGACAAGTGGTACCTCCCAGTCCTTGTAACCAAAAGCAATGGGTGCCCATGGTTCCTCTGCAGAGCCCCCCCACCTGTATGCTTTAGGGAACGGGGATACACTTTCCTCACAGACACTTGGGGGATGGTTCTCAGCCCCCTGCCTTATTCAGAGCGTGTCCCCCTGCTGCAACCAGCTACCTGTGCCTACAACAAGCACCCCTGCCCCTCTAAGACTGTAGGACAGGGCCTGTACTACACACATGATAACCAACTACCTGGACACCTGAGCTGAATCCATACAAGAAAATTGAATAGACTCCTAGGCTCATGTACCTGGTAACAGCTATAGACATCAGGTTACAGGACATTAGAGTTCCAAAGGCAAAAATAAGCAAGCTAGCTCACTCAAGCAGCCTATTTGGGCATATCAAAACAAAACAAAGTGAGAAGTTAGGATACAGTAAGCAAACATAAAATAAATTAATACAATAACTTATAGATGGCTCAGAGACAACAGTCAATATCAAATCACGTGAAGCAGCTGACCGTGATTGATTCAACAAGCTCTCCAAAAAAGAATCAAGGAATCTTCTGGATGAAGGTGTCTTCCTGGATTTACCAGATGTAGAATATAAAAGATTAATATACAGAACTCTTCAAGACATCAGGAATGAGATCAGGCAAAACACAGAACAAGCCAAGCAACACACAGGTAAAGCAGCTGAAGAAATTTAAAAAGTCTATTCAAGAACATAATGAAAAATTTAATAGGCTGCAAGAATCCCTAGAGAGACAGCAGTCAGAAACTCAGAAGACTAACAATAAAGTTACAGAATTAGGCAACTCAATAGAAAGTCAGAGGAGCAGAATTGAGGAACTGGAAGGCATAATTAATGAGATTGGAGGTGAAACACTTGGTACCAATATATTCGAAGAAAAATTAGATAAAAGAATTTAAAAAAATGAAGAAACCCTAAGAATCATGTGGGACTCTATCAAGAGAAATAACCTACAAGTGATTGGAGTACCAGAAAAGGGAGGGAAAACAGAAAATACAGGGAGAATTGTTGGAGATTTGTTGGCAGAAAACTTCCCTGATATCGTGAAAGATGAGACAATATCTATCCAAGACACTCATCGAACTCCACATAAGGTAGATCTCAAAAGAAAGTCACCAAGACATATTATAATCAAACGTGCCAAAACCAAAGACAAAGAGAGAATTTTAATAGTGGCTAGGGATTTTTTTTTTTTTTTTTTTAGGGATAAATGAAAAGTCACCTACAAAGGAGAGTCAACAAGAATAAGCGCAAATTACTCAGCAGAAAACATGCAGGCAAGAAGGCAATGGGATGACTTATATAAAGCATTGAAGGAAAAAAACTTCCAGCCAAGAATCATATATCTAGTAAAACTATCTCTCATATATGAAGGCAAAATTAGGACATTTCAGATAAACAGAAGTTTATAGAATTTGTAAAAACCAAACGAAAACTACAAGAAATACTAAAGGGAGTCCTCTGGCTAGAAAACCAATAATATCAGATATCAACCCAAGACTAGAACACAAAGCAGAGCAACCAGATGTCAACCAAGATAGGGAAATCACAAAAATAAATCAAGATTTAAAAAACGCTCAAAACAGGGAAACAGTGATGTCATTATGTAAAGGATTACAACATTAAAACAATAAAGATGGACTAAAAAATGTAGTCATAATCTTTCATATGGAGAGGAAGTCAAGGCAATATAAAGAATGAAATATAAAGAATATATTTAATATAAAGAAATGAAAGTTAGGTTTAAACTTAGAAAAATAGCAGTAAATAGTAAGATAACCACAAAGGAGATTAACAATCCTATGCATCAAAAAACAAAAACAAAAACATAAAGATGCAGCAAAAACAAAATCAACAACAACGAATAAGAGGGAAAAGATAAAATATAAAGACAAACTACTCAGCACAAAAAAAAAAGTGGGAAAAGAAACTGAACAACACACACAAAAAAACATCAAAATGGCAGCACTAAACTCATAAAAAAACTCATATCTATTGGTAATTACGCTGAATGTAAAAGGACTAAATGCACCCAAAAAAAGACAGAGTAGCAGAATGGATTAAAAAAACACTATCCCTATGTATGCTGCCTACAAGAGACACACCTCAGACTTAAAGACACAAACAAACTAAAACTCAAAGGTTGGAAAAAAATATATCAAGCAAACAACAATCAAAAAAAGC
The DNA here is from genome assembly GCF_030014295.1 of Loxodonta africana. Taxonomy (NCBI): domain Eukaryota; kingdom Metazoa; phylum Chordata; class Mammalia; order Proboscidea; family Elephantidae; genus Loxodonta; species Loxodonta africana. Next base: position 75,060,808 of record NC_087358.1, read on the forward strand.
AGGAGTGGCAATATTAATTTCTGACAAAATAGACTTTAAAGTTAAATCCACTACAAAAGATAAGGAAGGAACTATATGATGCTTAAAGGGACAGTATACCAGGAGGATATAACCATATTAAATATTTACGCACCCAGTGACAGGGCTTCGAGATACATAAAACACACTCTATCAACATTGAAAAGTGAGATAGACAGCTCCACAATAATGGTAGGAGACTTCAACATACCACTTTCAGTGAAGGACAGAACATCCAGAAAAAAGCTCAGTGAAGACGTGGAAGATCTAAATGCCACAGTCAACCAGCTTGACCTCATAGACTTATACAGAACACTCCACGCAACAGCAGCCAACTATATTTCCTTTTCCGGTGCACATGGAACATTCGCTAGAATACACCACATATTAGATCATAAAACAAGCCTTAACAAAATCCTAAACATCAAAATATTACAAAGCAACTTCTCTGACCATAAGGACATAAGAATGGAAATCAGCAATAGAAAAAGCAGGGATAGGAAATCAAAGTATTGGAAACTGAACAATATCCTGCTGAAAAATGACTGGGTTTTGGAAGACATGAAGGATAGAATAAAGAAATTCATAGAATCCAATGAGAATGAAAACACTTCCTATCAGAATCTTTGGGACTCTGCTAAAACATTGCTCAGAGGTCAATTTATAGCAATAAATGCTCACATCCAAAAAGAAGAAAGGGCCGAAATCAGATTTATCCCTACAACTTGAGCAAATGGAAAGAGAGCAACAAAAGAAACCCTCAGGCACCAGAAGAAAGCAAATAACAAAAATTTGAGCAAAATTAAATGAAATAGAGTACAGGAAAACAATTGAAAGAGCTAATAAAACCAAAAGCTGGTTCTTTGAAAAAAATAACAAAACTGATAAACCGTTGGCCAAACTGACAAAAGAAAAACAGGAGAGGAAGCAAGTAAACCGAATAAGAAATGAGATGGTCAATCACAGCAGAACAACAGACCCAACTGAAATTAAAAGAATCATATCAGAGTACTACAAAAAAATTTACTCTAACAAATTTGAAAATCTAGAAGAAATGGATGAATTTCTAGAAACACACTACCTACCTAAACTAACACAAACAGAGGTAGAATAACTACATAAACCCATAACAAAAGAAGAGATTGAAAAGGTAATTTAAAAACTCACAGCAACAAAAAAAAAACTCCTGGCCTGGATGGCTTCACTGGAGACTTCTATCAAACATTCAACTGTGGCTAAAGGTATTTCGGAGCATAGAAAAGGATGGAATACTCTCAATCTCGTTCTATGAAGCCAGCATATCCCTGATACCAAAACCAGGTAAAGACACCTCAAAAAAGAAATTACAGACCTATATCCCTCATGAACTTTGATGCAAAAATTCTCAACAAAATTCTAGCAAATAGAATTCAACAACATATCAGAAAAATAATCTACCACAACCACTTGGGATTCATATCAGGTCTGTGGAGATTGTTCAACATTAACAATCAATGTAATCCATCATATAAACAAAACAAAAGACAAAAACCACATGATCTCATCAATTGATGCAGAAAAGGCATTTGACAAAGTCCAACACCCATTCATGATAAAAACTCTCAGCAAAATAGGAGTAGAAGGAAAATTCCTCAACATGATAAAGGGCATTTGTACGAAGTCAATAGCCAACATCATCCTAAATGGAGAGAGTCTGAAAGCATTCCCCTTGAGAACAGGAACCAGACAAGGATGCCCTTTTTCACCTCTCTTATTCAACTTTTTGCTGGAGATCCTAGCCAGAGCAATTAGGCTAGATAAAGAAATAAAGGGCATCCAGATTGGTAAGGAAGAAGTCAAAGTATCTCCATTTGCAGATGACGTGATCTTATACACAGAAATCCCTAAAGAATCCTCAAGAAAACTACTGAAACTAATAGAAGAGTTCAGCAGAGCATCAGGATACAAGGTAAACATACAAAAGTCAGTTAGATTCCTCTACACCAATAAAGAGAACATCGAAGAGGAAATCACCAAATCAATACCAGGTACAGTAGCCCCCAAGAAAATAAAATACTTAGAAATAAATCTAACCAGAGACTTAAAAAACCTATACAAAGAAAACTACAAGACGCTACTGCAAGAAACCAAAAGAGAACTACATAAGTGGAAAAACGTACCTAGCTCATGGATTGTAAAAATGTCTATTCTACCAAAAACGATCTATAGATACAATGCAATTCCAATCCAAATTTGAACGACACTTTGTAATGAGATGGAGAAACAAATCATCAAGTTCATATGGAAGAGAAAGAGGCCCTGGATAAGCGAAGCATTACTTAAAAAGAAGAACAAAGTGGGAGGCCTCACACTACCTGATTTTAAAACATATTATACCACCACAGTAGTCAAAACAGCCTGGTACTTGTACAACAACAGATATATAGACCCATGAAACAGAATTGCGAATCCAGACATAAATCTGTCCACATATGAGCAGCTGATATTTGACAAAGGCTCAAGATCAGTTAAATGGGGAAAAGACAGTTTCTTTAACAAATGGTGCTGGCATAACTGGATATCCATGTGCAAAAAAGTGAAACAAGATGCATACCTCACATCATGCACAAAAACTAACTCAAAATGGATCAAAAACCTAAATCTAAAATTATATAGACCATGGAAGAAAAAAATAGGGACAATGCTAGAAGCCCTAATACATGGCATAAACAGTATATAAAACATTACTAACAATGCACAAACACCAGAAGAAAAACTACATTACTGTGAGTTCCTAAAAATCAAACACCTATGTTCATCCAAAGACTTTACCAAAAGAGTAAAAAGATTACCTACAGGCTGGGAAAAAGTTTTTAGTTATGACATTTCTGATCAGCATCTGATCTCTAGAATCTACATGATACTGCAAAAACTCAACAACAAAAAGACAAATAACCCAATTAAAAAGTGGGCAAGGGATATGAACAGGTAGTTTACCAAAGAAGACATTCAGGCAGCTAACAGATACATGAGGAAATGCTTTCCATCATTAGCCATTAACCCAGAACCCAGTGCTGTCGAGTCCATTCTGACTCATAGCAACCCAATAGGACATCATTAGCCATTAGAGAAATGCAAATCAAAACTACAATGAGATTCCACCTCACTCCAACAAGGCTGGCATTAATCCCAAAAACACAAAATAATAAATGTTGGCGAGGTTGTGGAGAGACTGGAACACTTATACGCCGCTGGTGGGAATATAAATTGGTACAACCACTGTGGAAATCAATTTGGTGCTTCCTTAAAAAGTTAGAAATAGAACTACTATACCATCCAGCAATCCCACTCCCTGGAATATATCCTAGAGAAATAAGAGCCTTCACACAAACAGGTTTATGCACAGCCATGTTCATTGCAGCACTGTTTACAATAGCAAAAAGATGGAAGCAGCCAAGGTGTCCATCAACAGATGAATGGGTAAATAAATTATGGTATATTCACACAATGGAATACTACACATCGATAAAGAGTAATGATGAATCCGTGAAACATTTCATAACATGGAGGAACCTGGAAGGCATTATGTTGAGTGAAATTAGTCAGTGGCAAAAGGACAAATATTGTATGAGACCACTATTATAAGAACTCCGGAAATAGTTTAAACAGAAAAGAATACATTCTTTGATGGTTATGAGAGTAGGGAGGGAGGGAGAGGGTATTTCACTAATTAGTAGTCGAGAACTATTTTAGGTGAAGGGAGAGACAACACATAATACAGGAGAGGTCAGCACAAGTAGACTAAACCAAAAGCAAAGAAGCTTCCTGAATGAACCGATCACTTTGAAGGCCAGAGTAGCAGGGGCGGAAGTGTGGATACCATGGTTTGAGGGGACATCTAGGTCAGCTGGCATAATAAAACCTATTAATATTCTGCATCCCACTTTGGCGAGTGATGTATGGGGTCTTAAAAACTAGGGGTCCTAATATACAGTATAAATATGATACAAGCCATAACTAATAATACACAAAGACCAGAAGATAAACTAGGTAACAGATCTTCTAAAAATTAAACTTCACCAAAGACATTCAGGTGGCTAAACAGATGCACTCGAGATCTCTAGCCATTATTGTTATTTTTGTGTGCCGTTGAATCGATTCTGACTTGTAGCCACCTTATAGAGCAGAGTAGAGCTGCCACATAGGGTTTCCAAGGAGCGGCTTGTGGATTCGAGCAGCTGTAGCTCTTAACCGCTGCGCCATCAGGGCTCCCACCAGCCATCGTAGTTTTTGTTATGTGCCGTCGAGCCTGTCCCAACTCATGGTGGCTCTATGTACCACAGAACGAAACATCCTTACAGTCATTGTTATGCTTGAGCCCATCATTGCAGCCGCTGTGTCAATCCGTCTCATTGAGGGTCTTCCTCTTTTCCGCTGACCCTGTACTCTGCCAAGCATGATGTCCTTCTCCAGGGACTGATCCCTCCTGACAACATGTCCAAAGTATGTAAGATGAAGTCTCACCGTCCTTGCTTCTAAGGGGGATTCTGGTTGTGCTTCTTCCAAGACAGATTTGTTCGTTCTCTTGGCAGTCCATGGTATATTCAATATTCTTCGCCCACGCCACAATTCTAAGGTGTGAATTCCTCAGTCTTCCTTATTCATTCTCCAGCTTTCACATACATATGTTGCGATTGAAAATACCATGGCTTGAATCAGGCACATCTTAGTCTTCAAGGTGACATTTTTGTTTTTCAGCAGATTTTCACAATGCAATGTGTCGTTTGATTTCTTGACTGCCACTTCCATGGGTGTTGATTGTGGATCCAAGTAAAATGAAATCCTTGACAACTTCAATCTTTTCTCTGTTTATCATGATGAGGCTTATTGGTCGAGTTGTGAGGATTCTTCTTTTCTTTATGATGAGGTATAATCCGTACTGAAGGCTGTGGTCTTTGATCTTCGTCAGAAAGTGCTTCAAGTCCTCTTCACTTTGAGCAAGCAAGGTTATGTCATCGGCATAATGAAGGTTGTTAATGAGTCTTCCTCCAATCTTGATGGTGTGTTCTTCTTCATACAGTCCAGCTTCTATGCCAGTAGAGATATGCAAACCAAAACTACAGTGGAATACTAGCTCACCCCAACGTTACTGGCACGAATCAAAAAAAAAAACAGAAAATAACAAATTGTGGAGAGATTGCAGGGAGATTGGAACTCTTATGTGCTGCTGGTGGGAATGCAAAATGGTAACGACCATTTTGGAAAACAATTTGGCACTTCCTTAGAAAGCTAGAAATAGAAATACCACATGATCCAGCAATCATTCCTAGGAATACATCCTAGAGAGATAAGAGCCATCACACTAATAGACATATATACACCCATGTTCACTGCAGCATTATTCACAATATTAAAAAGATGGAAACAACTTAAGTGCCCATCAACAGATGAATGGATAAACAAACTACGATACATATACACAATGGAATAAAATGCAATGATAAAAAACAATGATGAGTCTGCAAAATACCTCATAACCTGGATGAATTTGGAGGGTATTATGCTGAGTGAAATAAGTCATTCTCAAAAGGGCAAATATTGTATGAAATCACTATTATAAAAACTCATGGAAAGGTTTACACACACAAAGAAATAAACTTTGATAGTTACGAGGACAGGGAGGGGTGGAAGGGAAAAGCAAAAGATAGTAGATAAGCGGTAACTCTGGTGAAGGGTACACAGTACTGGGGAAGTCAGCATAACTTGACAAGGCAAAGTCATAGAAGCTTCACAGACACATCCAAACTCCCTGAGGGAGGGAGTTACTGGGCTGAGGACTGGGGGCCATGGTCTCGGGGGATATCTAGGTCAACTGGCATAACATAGTTTATAAAGAAAATGTTCTACATTGGACTGTGGTGAGCAGTGTCTGGGATCTTAAAAGGCTGCGAGCAGCCATCCGAGATGCATCTACTCGCCCCATCCCAGCTGGAGCAAAGGAGAATGAAGAAAACTAAAGACCGAAGGGAAAGATCAGTCCAAAGGACTAATGGGCCACAACTACCACAATCTCCACCAGACTGAAGCCCAAACGACTACATGATGCCTGGCCACCACCACCAACTGCTCTGACAGGCATCACAAAACAGGGTCCCCGACAGAGTGGTAGAAAAAATGTAGATCAAAATTCAAATTCACACACACACACATACACACACAAAAAAAAAACAAACAAAAAAAAAACAGACTTACTGGTCTAACAGAGACTGGAGAAACCGCCAAGACTGTGGCCCTCAGACACCCTGCTAACTCAGAGCTGAAGCTACTCCCGAAGTCCACCTTTCAGCCAAAGATTAGACAGGCCTATAAAGCACACAGTAACACATGTTAGGAACATGCCTCTTAGTTCAATCAAGAAATATGAGACCAAATGGGCAACACCTGCCCAAAAGCAAAGGCAAGAAGGGAGAGGAAAAACCTGGGTGGCAAGGGGGAGAAAGCTGACACATTGCAGAGACTGCACTCAATGGCACAAAACAAACGAGGGATACATTTTTGAATGAGAAACTAATTTGCACTGTCAACTTTCACCTAAAGCACAATAAAATTAAAAGAAAAAAGTAGCATTTAATTTTTATGGATTCGTGGATTTTCCACTTCCCCTCTGTTAAAGATTTCTTGTTTCATTGTGGTCAGAGAAGACACTTTCTATTATTTCAGTATTTTTAAATTTATTAAGACTTCTTCTGTGACCTAACATATGGTCTGTCCTGGAGAGTGCGCCGTGTGTACTTGAGGAGAATGTGCTGTTCTGCTGTTGCTGGGTGGAGTGTTCTGTCTACGGCCTTTATGTCCAGTTGGTTTAGTTTTGTTCATGTCCTCTGTTTTCTTGTTGCTCTTCTCTCTGGTTGCATTATGCACTGTTGAATGTGGGGTATTGAAGTCTCCAACCAGTATTGTAGTACCGGTCTATTTCTGCCTTTTAGTCTGTCAGTTATTGCTTTATATATTTGGGATTCTGTTGCTAGGTGTGTACATCTTCATAATTGTTACATCTTCATGATGAATTGAACTTTTTATCAATATACAATGTTCTTTGTTGTCTCTTTGAGCTTTGTTTGTTTTGTCTGACAATGATATAGCCATTCCAGGTCTTTTTTGGTTACTAGTTGCTTGGAATATCTTTTTCCATCCTTTTACTTTCAACCTCATTGTGTCCTTGTACTAAAGTGAATCTCTTGTATACGGTATATAGATTAGTTGTATTTTCTTAATCTATCCTGCCAATCTCTGACTTTTAACTGGAAAGTTTAATCCGTTTACATTTAAAGAAAGTCCTGATAAGGAAATACTTCTTCCATTTAACTCTTTGTTTTCTCTATGTCATTTTTCAATTACTGCCTTGTTTGTATTTAGTTGATATTTTAGTTATTACTGTAGTGGTTACCTTGGAGGTCACGACATCTTAAACTTATAAAAACCTAATACAGGCATACCATGAAGATATTGCAGGTTGGGTTCCAGACCATTGCAATAAAGCAAATATTGCCTTAAAGTGAGTCGCACAAATTTTTTGGTGTCCCAGTGCATATAAAGTTATGTTTGGACTATACTATAGGGCGTTGTGCAGCCCTGGTGGCACAGTGGTTAAGAGCTCGGCTGCTAACAAAAAGGCTGGCAATTTGAATCCACCAGCTGCTCCTTGGAAACCCTACCCTGATCTGTAGGGTCACTATGAGTTGAAATCTACGGCAGTGAGTTTTTTTCTTTTTGTAGTCTATTTAAGTGTACAAAAGCATTATGTCTAAAAAAAAAGAAATGTGCATGCCTTAATTAAAAAATACTTTATTGCTAAAAAAAGGTGCTAACCATCATCTGAGCCTTCAGCAAGTCATAACCTTTTTACTGGTGGAGGGTCTTGCCTTGATGTTTGGTGGCTGCTGGACTGATCAGGGTGGTGGTTGCTGAAGGTTGGAGTGGCTGTGGCAATTTCTTAAAATGAGACAACAATGAAGTTTGCCACATTAATTGACTCTTCCTTTCACGAAAGATTTCTCTGTAGCATTTGATAATGTTTGATAACATTTTACCCAGAGTAGGACTTCTTTCGAAATTGGAGTCAAGCCTCTCAAACCCTGCCACTGCTTTTTCAACTAAGTTTATGTAATACTCTAAATCTTTTGTTTTCATTTCAGCAGTGTTCACAGCACCTTCAGCAGAAGTATAGTCCATCTCAAGAAACCATTTTCTTTGCTCATCCATGAGAAGCAACTTGCCACTCGTTAAAGTTCGGTCACGAGATTGCAGCAGTGCAGTCACATCTTCGAGCTCCGCTTCTAATTCTAGTTCTCTTGCTATTTCCACCACATCTGCAGTTACTTCCTCCACTGAAGTCTTGAACCCCTCACAGTCATCCATGTGGGTTGGATGTTGATATTTTGAACTCCTTCCCATGAATCATGAATGTTCTTAATGGCATCTAGAATGGTGAATCCTTTCTAGCAGGTTTTAAATTTCCTTTGTCCAGATTCATCAGGGAAATCACTATCAAAGGCAGCTACAGGGTCACTATGAGTTGGAATCAACTTGACGGCAACGGGTTTTTTTTTTTTTTATAGCCTTACGAAGTTCATCTCTTAAATAATAAGACTTGAAAGTTGAAATCACTCCTTGATCCATGGACTGCAGAATGGACGTTGTGTTAGCAGGCATGAAAAAACAACATTAATCTCCTCGTACATCTCCATCAGAGCTCTTAGGTGACCAGGTGCATCATCAACGAGCAGTAATATTTTGAAAGGAATCCTTTTTTCTGAGCGGTAGGTCTCAACCATCCAAAAAACCAAATCTGTTGCCGTCAAGTTGATTCCGACTCATAGTGACATATTTGACAGAATAGAACTGCCCCATAGAGTTTCCAAGGAGTGGCTGGTAGATTCATACTGCCGCCCTATTGGTTAGCAGCCAGACTCTTAAAAGTAGGCTTAAAATATTCAGTAAACCATGTTGTAAACAGATGTGCTGTCATCCAGGCTTTGTTGTTCCATGTATAAAGCACAGACAGAGTAGATTTAGCATAATTCTTAAGGGCCCTAGGATTTTCAGAATGGTAAATTAGCATTGGCTTCCACATAAAAGTCATCAGCTGCGTTAGCCCCTAACGAGAGAGTCACCCTGTCCTTTGAGTTTGAAGCCAGGCATTGACTGGTTATCTCCTCTCTGGTTATGAAAGTCCTAGATGGCACCTTCTTCCAACATAAGGCTGTTTTTTCTACATTGGAAATCTGTTGTTTAGTGTAGCCATCTTCATCAATTATCTTAGCTAGATCTTCTGGGTAACTTGTTGTAGCTTGTACATCACCGCTTGCTGCTTCACTTTGCACTTTTATGTTATGGAGATGGCTTCTTCCTTAAATCTCATGAGCCAACCTCCGCTAGCTTCAAACTTTTCTTCTGCAGCTTCCTCAATTCTGTCAGCCTTCACAGAATGGAATGGAGTTAGGGCCTTGCTCTGGATTAGATTTTGGTTTAAGGGAATGTCATGCCTGGTTTGGTCTTCTATCAAGACCACCAAAACTTTCCCCAAATCAGCAATAAGGTTATTTCATTTCTTATCATCCATGTGTTCACTGGAGTAGCACTTTTAATTTTCTTCAAGAACTTTTCCTTTGCATTCGCAACGGGCTAACTTGTTCAAGAGTCTTAGCTTTCAGCCTGTCTCAGCTTTCGACATGCCTTCCTCACTAAGCTTAAATATTTGTAGCTTTTGATTTAAAGTGAGAGACGTATCACTCTTCCTTTCACTTGAACATTTAAAGGGCATTGTAGGGTTATTAGTTGTCCTAATTTCAATATTGTGTATCAGGGAATAGGGAGGCCCGAGGAGAGGAAGAGAGATGGGGGAATGGCCAGTTGGTGGAGCAGTCAGGACACACACATTTATTAAGTTCACTGTCTTATATGGCTGTGGTTCGTGGTGCCCCAAAGCAATTACAGTAGTAACATCAAAGGTCATTTATCACAGATCACCATAACAGATATAATAATAATGGAAAAGTTTGAAATATTGCAAGAATTACCAAAACGTGACAAAGAGACATGAAGTGAGCCCATGCTGTTGGAAAAATGGCACTGATAGACTTGCTCGATACATGTTCCCACAAACTTTCAGTTTGTAAAAAAAGTAATGTTTGGAAAACACAATAAAGCAAGGTGTGATAAAATGGAGTATGCCTGTACCAACTTAGTTTCAACAGTAGGCAAACACTCTGCTTCTGTACATCTCAGTTCCTACCTATTATTGTTGTCATGTATTATGTTTTTATACATTGCCCATTAAAAATAGATTTATTGTATTCTTTTGTGCATTTGCCTTTTAAACCTTGTAGAAATAAAACAGGTTCCTCATGGGCACAATTAAGCATCCTGGAATTCCCATTCTTTGCAATGTTATCAATAATTTGTTATGATCCACACAGTTGATTGCCTTTGCATAGTCAATAAAACACAAAGGTAAACATCCTTCTGGTATTCTTTGCTTTCAGTCAGGATGCATCTGACATGAGCAATGATATCCCTTGTTGCACATCATCTTCTGAACCTGGCTTGAATTTCTGGCAGTTTCCTGTGCATATAATGGTGCAGCTGCTTTTGACTGATCTTCAGCAAAATTTTACTTCCGTGTGATGTTAAAGATATTGTTTGATTATTTCCCCATTCAGTTGGATCACCTTTCTTGGGAATGGGCATAAACACGGATCTCTTCCAGTTCGTTGGCAGGGAGCTGTCTTCCAAATTTCCTGGCATAGATGAGTGAGCACTTGCAGTGCTGCATCAATTTGTTGAAACACCTCAGTTGGTATTCTGTCAATTCCTGGAGGCTTTTTTTTTGCCAATGCCTTCAGTGCAGCTTGGACTTCTTCCTTCAGCACCATCGATTCCTGATCATATGCTACCTCCTGAAATGGTTGAACATTGACCAGTTCTTTTTGGTATAGTGACTCTGTGTGTTCTTTCCATCTTCCTTTGATGCTTCCTGCATTTTTTAATATTTTCCCTGTAGAATCCTTCAATATTGCAACTCAAGGCTTGAATTTTTTCTTCAGTTCTTTCAGCTTGAGAAATGCTGAGTGTGTCCTTCCCTTTTGGCTTTCTATCTCCAGGTCTTCACACATGTCATTATAATACTTTGTCTTCTCCAGCTGCCCTTCGAAATCTTCTGTTCAGCTTGTTTACTTCATCATTTCTTCCTTTTGCTTTAGCTGCTCTACTTTCAAGAGCAAGTTTTAGAGTCTGACATCTGTTTTGATCTTTTCTTTCTTTCCTGTCTTTTTAATGAGTTTTGCTTTCTTCATGTGTGATGTCCTTGATGTCATTCCACCACTCATCTGGTCTTTGGTCATTAATGTTCAATGCATCAGATCTGTTCTTGAGATGGTCTCTAAATTCAGGTGAGATATACTGAAGCTCATACTTTGGCTCTTGTCAACTTGTAATTTTCTTCAGTTTCAACTTAAACTTACCTATGAGCAATTGTTGGTCCCTAGGACTTGTTCTGACTGATGATATTAAGCTTTTCCATCATCTCTTTCCACAGATATAGTCAATTTGATTCTGGTGTATTCCATCTGGTGAGGTCCATGTGTATAGTCACTGTTTATGTTGTTGAAAAAGATATTTACAATGAAAAAGTCGTTGGCCTTGCAAAATTATATCATGCAATTTCTGGCATTGTTTCTATCACCAAGGCCATATTTTCCAACTACCGATCCTTCTTCATTTCCAGCTTTCACATTCCAATCACCAGTAATTATCAATGCATCCTGATTGCATGTTTGATCAATTTCAGACTGGGGAATTCGGTAAAGATCTTCAATTTCTTCATCTTTGGCCTTAGTGGTTGGTGCATAAGTTTGAATAATAATTGTATTAGTTGGTATTCCTTGTATTCATATGGATATGTACTTCAGGATAGATCTTGAAATGTTTTTTTTGACAATGAAGGCAACTCCATTTCTCTTTATGTTGTCATTCCTGGCACAGCAGACCATATGACTGTCCAATTCAAAATGACCAATGCCAGTACATTTCAGCTCACTAATGCCTAGGACATTGATGTTTATGTGTTCCATTTCATTTTTGATGATTTCCAATTTTCCCAGATTCATACTTCATACATTCCAGGTTCCGATTATTAATGGATGTTTGCAGCTGTTTCTTCTCATTTTGAGTCGTACCACGTCAGCAAATGAAGGTCCCGAAACCTCGACCCCAAGGGTCAACTGCTTTGAGGAGGCAGCTCTTCCCCAGCCATATTTTGAATGCTTCCAACCTCAGGGGCTCATCTTCCGGCACTGTATCAGACAATATTCTACTACGCTTCATAAGGTTTTCACTGGCTAGTTCTTTTCAGGAGTAGACTGCCAGGTCCTTCTTCCTAGTCTGTCTTAGTCTGGAAGCTCAGCTGAAACCTGTCCTCCATGGGTGACCTTGCTGGTATCTGAATACTGGTGTCATAGCTTCCAGCATCACGGCAACACACAAGCCCCCACAGTAGGACAAACTGACAGATGTATGGGAGTCCTCAACATAATAAAGGGCAGTTATACAAAACCAACATCCAGCATCATTTTAAACAAAGAGAGACTGAAAATATTGTCCTTCAGAACAGGAACCAGACAAGGATGCCCTTTAACACCACTCTTATTCAACATTATGCTGGAAGTCCTAGGTAGAGCAGTAACATAAGAAAAAGAAATAAAGACCATCCAAATTGGTAAGGAAGAAATAAAACTATCCCTATTTACAGATGATATGATTTTATACACAGAAAATCCTAAAGAATCCACCAGAAAGCTACTGGAACTAATAGATTTCAGCAAAGTAGCAGTATATAAGATTTATATACAAAAATCAGTTGTATTCCTCTAGGCCAGCAAAGAGAACTTTGAAAAGGAAATCACCAAATCAATACCATTTACAATAGCTCCCAAGAAGATAAAGTACTTAGGAGTAGATTTAACCAGGGACGTAAAAGACCTATACAAAGAAAACTACAAAACACTACTGCAAGAAACCATCAGAGACCTATGTAAGTGGGAAAACATACCATTCCCATGTATAGAAAGACTGAACATTGTGAAAATGTTCATTCTACCTAAAGCAATCTACAGATACAATGTAATCCCTGTCCAAATTCCAACAGCGTTCTTTAAGGAGATGGAGAAACAAATCTCCAGCTTTATATGGATAGGGAAGAGGCCCCAGATAAGTAAAGCATTACTGAAGAAGAACAAAGCGCGAGGCCTCACACTACCTGATTTTAGAGCCTATTATACAGCCATTGTAGCCAAAACAGCCTGGTGCTGTTACAACAACAGATACATAGGCAAATGGAACTGAATCGAGAACCCAGACATAAATCCATCCATCTATGAGCAGTTGATATTTGACAAAGGGCTAAAGTCCATTAAATGCGGATAAGACCATCCCTTTAATAAGTGGTGCTGGCATAAGTGGATGTCCAAAAAGACAAATAATCCAGTTAAAAAATGGGCTAGGAATATGAACAGACATTTTACCAAAGACGACATTCAGGCCATCAACAGACACATAAGAAAATTCTCAAAATCATTAGCCATTAGAGAAATGCAAATCAAAACTATGACAAGATACCATCGTCTGCTGACAATACTGGCAGTAATCCAAAAAACACAAAATAACAAATGTTGGAGTGGTTGTGGGGAGATTGGAGCTCCTATGCACTGCTGCTGTTAATGTAAAATGGTACAACTTTGGGAACCAGTATGGCACAACCTTAAAAAGCTAGAAAAAGAAATATCATGTGATCCAGCAATCCCACTCCTAGAAATATATCCTAGTGAAGAGCCATCACACGAATAGACATGTGCACACCTATGTTCTTTGCAGCATTGTTCATGATAGCAAAAATATGGAGACAACGTAATTGCCCATCAGCAGATGAATGGATAAAGAAATTATGGCACATACACACAGTGGAATACAATGCAACAATAAAGAACAATGATGAATCTGTGAAACATTTTACAACATGGATGAATCTGAAGGGCATAACGCTAAGTCAGTTACAAAAGGTTATCCTATGTTGTATTGTATTATACTGTGTGAGACCATTATTACAAGAACTCAGAAAAAGTTTACACACCAGAAAAAAAAAAACATTCTTTGATGGTTATGAGGGTGGAGAGGGAGGGGAAGAGGAGATCACTAACTAAGATAGTAGAGAAAAATCAACTTCAGTGAAGATAAGGACAAGACACAATATAGGAGAGTCAGCACAACTGGGCCAAAGCAAAAGTGTAGAAGTTTCCTAGATACACTCAAACACTTTGAGGGCCCAAGTGGCTGGGGCTGGGGACCGGGGACCTTAGTCTTGGGGGACATGTAGATCAAATGGTATAACATAGTTCATAAAGAAAATGTTCTAAATCCCACCTTGGTGAATAGTGTCAGGGGCCTTAAAAGCTTGTGAGCAGCCATCTAAGATACACCTATCAATATCTTAGATGGCAGGGGTCATCTAAGATACATATATTGGTATCTTCGATGGTCGCTCTGGAGCAAAGAAGAATTAATAAAACCAAAGACACAAGGAAAATATTAGCCCAAAGGACTAAAGGACTACATGAACCAGACCCTGCGCCAGCTAAGCGCAGAGAAACTAGATGGTGCCCAGCTACAATCACCGACCACTCTGACAGGGATCACAACAGAGTGTACCAGACAGAACAGGAGAAAAATGTAGAACAGAGTTTGTATTCGTGAAAAAAGACCAGACTTACTGGTCTGACAGAAACTAGAAGACCTTCGAGACTATGGCTCCCAGTCACTCTGCTGACTCAGAACTGAAACCACTCCCAAAGCCCACTTTTCAAACAAAGATTGGATAGGCCTATAAAACAAAAAATAACACTTGTGAGGAACTTGCTTCTTAATTCAGCCAAATATATGAAACCAAATGTGAAGCTCCTGTCCCAAAGCAAGATGAAAAGGCAGGAAGGGACAGGAACTGGACGAATGGACACAGGGAACCCAGGGTGCGAAGAGAAGTGTGCTGTCACATTGAGGGGTTGCAAGCAATGTCACAAAACAATATGTGTATAAATTTTTTAAAATAATTTTTATTGAGCTTTAAGTGAACGTTTACAAATCAAGTCAGTCTGTCACATATAAGCTTATACACACCTTACTCCATACTCCCACTTACTCTCCCCCTGATGAGTCAGCCCGCTCCCTCCTTCCAGTCTCTCCTTTCGTGACAATTTTACCAGTTTCTAACCCTCTCTACCCTCCTATCTCCCCTCCAGACAGGAGATGCCAACACAATCTCAAGTGTCCACCTGATACAAGTAGCTCACTCATCGTCAGCATTTCTCTCCAACCCACTGTCCAGTCCCTTCCATGTCTGATGAGTTGCCTTCGGGAATGGTTCCCGTCCTGTGCCAACAGAAGGTTTGGGGACCATGACCGCCGGGATTCTTCTAGTCTCAGTCAGACCATTAAGTCTGGTCTTTTTATGAGAATTTGGGGTCTGCATCCCACTGATCTCCTGCTCCCTCAGGGGTTCTCTGTTGTGCTCCCTGTCAGGGCAGTCATAGGTTGTGGCTGGGCACCATCTAGTTCTTCTGGTCTCAGGATGATGTAGGTCTCTGGTTCATGTGGCCCTTTCTGTCTCTTGGGCTCATAGTTATCGTGTGACCTTGGTGTTCTTCATTCTCCTTTGATCCAGGTGGGTTGAGACCAACTGATGCATCTTAGATGGCCGCTTGTTAGCATTTAAGACCCCAGACACCACACTTCAAAGTGGGATGCAGAATGTTTTCATAATAGAATTATTTTGCCGGTTGACTTAGAAGTCCCCTTAAGCCATAGTCCCCAAACCCCCGGCCTTGCTCCACTGACCTTTGAAGCATTCAGTTTATCCCAGAAACTTCTTTGCTTTTGGTCCAGTCCAGTTGAGCTGACCTTCCGTGTATTGAGTATCGTCCTTCCCTTCACCTAAAGTAGTTCTTATCTACTAACTAATCAGTAAATAACCCTCTCCCACCCTCCCTCCCGCCCGCCTCGTAACCACAAAAGTATGTGTTCTTCTCAGTTTATACTATTTCTCAAGATCTTATAATAGTGGTCTTATACAATATTTGTCCTTTTGCCTCTGACTAATTTCACTCAGCATAATGCCTTCCAGGTTCCTCCATGTTATGAAATGTTTCACAGATTCGTCACTGTTCTTTATCGATGTGTAGTATTCCATTGTGTGAATATATTTCAATTTATTTAACCATTCATCCCTTGATGGACACCTCGGTTGCTTCCAGCTTTTTGCTATTGTAAACAGAGCTGCAATAAACATGGGTGTGCATATATCAGTTCGTGTAAAGGCTCTAATTTCTCTAGGGTATATTCCGAGGAGTGGGATTTCTGGGTTGTATGGTAGTTCTTATTTCTAACTTTTTAAGAAAACGCCAGATAGATTTCCAAAGTGGTTGTATCGTTTTACATTCCCACCAGCAGTGTATGAGAGTTCCAATCTCTCCGCAGCCTCTCCAACATTTATTATTTTGTGTTTCTTGCATTAATGCCAGCCTTTTGTTGGAGTGAGATGGAATCTCATCATAGTTTTAATTTGCATTTCTCTAATGGCTAATGATTGAGAGCATTTTCTCATGTATCTGTTAGCTGCCTGAATATCTTCTTTAGTGAAGTGCGTGTTCATATCCTTTGCCCACTTCTTGATCGGGTTGTTTGTCTTTTTGTGGTTGAGTTTTAACAGAATCATATAGATTATAGAGATCAGGTGCTGGTCAGAGATGTCATAGCTGAAAATTCCTTCCCAGTCTGTAGGTGGTCTTTTTACTCTTTTGGTGAAGTCTTTAGATGAGCATAGGTGTTTGATTTTTAGGAGCCCCCAGTTATCTGGTTTCCCTTCGTCATTTTTGGTAATGTTTTGTATTCTGTTTATGCCTTGTATTAGGGCTCCTAAGGTTGTCCCTATTTTTTCTTCCATGATCTTTATCGTTTTCGTCTTTATGTTTAGGTCTTTGATCCACTTGGAGTTAGTTTTTGTGCATGGTGTGAGGTATGGGTCCTGTTTCATTTTTTTGCAAATGGATATCCAGTTATGCCAGCACCATTGGTTAAAAAGACTATCTTTTCCCCAATTAACCGGCACTGGGCCTTTGTCAAATATCAGCTGCTCATATGTGGATGCATTTATATCTGGATTCTCAATTCTGTTCCATCGGTCTATGTGCCTGTTGTTGTACCAGTACCAGGCTGTTTTGACTACTGTGGCTGTATAATATGCTCTAAAATCAGGTAGAATAAGGCCTCCCACTTTCTTCTTCTTTGTCAGTAATGCTTTACTTGTCCGAGGCTTCTTTCCCTTCCATATGAAGTTGGTGATTTGTTTCTCCGTCGCATTAAAAAATGACATTGGAATTTGGATCAGAAGTGCATTGTATGTATAGATGGCTTTTGGTAGAATAGACATTTTTACTATGTTAAGTCTTCCTATCCATGAGCAGGGTATGTTTTTCCACTTAAGTATGTCCTTTTGAATTTCTTGTAGTAGAGCTTTGTAGTTTTCTTTGTATAGGTCTTTTACATCTTTGGTAAGATTTATTCCTAAGTTATTTTATCTTCTTGGGGGCTACTGTGAATGGTATTGATTTGGTGAGTTCCTCTTCGATGTTCTTTTTGTTGATGTAGAGGAATCCAAGTGATTTTTGTATGTTTATCTTATAACCTGAGACTCTGCCAAACTCTTCTATTAGTTTCAGTAGTTTTCTGGAGGATTCCTTAGGGTTTTTTGTGTATAAGATCATGTCATCTGCAAACAGAGATAATTTTACTTCCTCCTTTCCAATCTGGATGCCCTTTATTTCTTTGTCTAGCCTAATTGCTCTGGCTAGGACCTCTAGCACAATGTTGAATAAGAGCAGAGATAAAGGGCATCCTTGTCTGGTTCCCATTCTCAAGGGAAATGCTTTCAGGCTCTCTCCATTTAGGGTGATGTTGGCTGTTGGCTTTGTATAGATGCCCTTTATTATGTTGAGGAATTTTCCTTCAATTCCTATTTTGCTGAGAGTTTTTATCATGAATCGGTGTTGGACTTTGTCAAATGCCTTTTCTGCATCAATTGATAAAATCATGTGGTTTTTGTCTAATGTTTTATTTGTATGGTGGATTACATTAATGGTTTTTCTAATATTAAACCAGCCTTGCATACCTGGTATAAATCCCACTTGGTCGTGGTGGATTATTTTTTTGATATGTTGTTGAATTCTATTGGCTAGAATTTTGTTGAGGATTTTTGCATCTATGTTCATGAGGGACATAGGTCTGTAATTTTCTTTTTTGGTAATGTCTTTACCTGGTTTTGGTATCAGGGATATGGTGGCTTCATAGAATGAGTTAGGTAGTATTCCATCATTTTCTATGCTCTGAAATACCTTTAGTAGTGGTGTTGTTAACACTTCTCTGAAAGTTTGGCAGAACTCTGCAGTGAAGCCGTCCGGGCCAGGGATTTTTTTTGTTGGGAGTTTTTTGATTACCGTTTCAATCTCTTTTTTTGTTATGGGTCTATTTAGTTGTTCTACTTCTGAATGTGTTAGTTTAGGTAGGCAGTGTTTTTCCAGGAATTCATCCATTTCTTCTAGGTTTGCAAATTTGTTAGAGTGCAATTTTTCGTAATAATCTGATATGATTCTTTTAATTTCAGTTCGGTCTGTTGTGATGTTGCCAATCTCATTTCTTATTCGGGTTATTTGTTTCCTTTCCTGTATTTCTTTAGTCAGTCTGGCCAATGGTTTATCAATTTTGTTAATTTTTTCAAAGAACCAACTTTTGGCTTTGTTAGTTCTTTCAATTGTTTTTCTGTTCTCTAATTCATTTAGTTCAGCTCTAATTTTTATTATTTGTTTTCTTCTGGTGCCCGATGGATTCTTTTGTTGCTTGCTTTCTATTTGTTCAAGTTGTAGGGACAGTTCTCTGATTTTGGCTCTTTCTTCTTTTTGTATGTGTGCATTTATCAGTATAAATTGACCCCTGAGCACTGCTTTTGTTCTGTCCCAGAGGTTTTGATAGGAAGTGTTTTCATTCTCATTGCATTCTATGCATTTCTTTATTCCCTCCTTAATATCTTCTACAACCCAGTCTTTTTTCAGCAGGGTATTGTTCAGTTTCCAAGTATTTGATTTCTTTTCCCTAATTTTTCTGTTATTGATTTCCACTTTTATGGCCTTGCGGTCTGAGAACATGCTTGGTAATATTTCGATGTTTTGGATTCTGCAAAGGTTTGTTTTATGACCTAATATGTGGTCTATTCTAGAGAATGTTCTATGTGCGCTAGAAAAAAAAGCATACTTTGCAGCAGTTGGGTGGAGTGCTCTGTATAAGTCTATGAGGTCAAGTTGGTTGCTTATAGCAATTAGGTCTTCTGTGTCTCTATTGAGCTTCTTACTGGAAGTCCTGTCCTTCTCTGAAAGTGGTGTGTTGAAGTCTCCTACTGTAATTGTGGAGGTGTCTATCTCACTTTTCAGTTGTGTTAAAGTTTGTTTTCTGTGTCTTGCATCCCTGTCATTGAGTGCATAAATATTTAATATGGTTATATCTTCCTGGTCTATTGTCCCTTTAATCATTATGTAGTGTCCTTCTTTATCCTTTGTGGTGGATTTAACTTTAAAGTCTATTTTGTCAGAAATTAATATTGGGAGTCTTGCTCTTTTTTTGCTTGTTGTTTGCTTGATATATTTTTTTCTATCCTTTGAGTTTTAGTTTGTGTCTCTAAGTCTAAGGTGTGTCTCTTGTAGGCAGCATATAGATGGATCGTGTTTCTTTATCCAGTCTGAGACTCTCTGTCTCTTTTTTGGTGCATTTAGTCCATTTACATTCAGCATAATTATAGATAAGTATGTGTTTAGTGCTGTCATTTTGATGCCTTTTTATGTGTGTTGTTGACAATTTCATTTTTCCACATACTTTTTTGTGCTGAGACGTTTTTCTTTGTAAATTGTGTGTTCCTCATTTTCATAGTATTTGACTTTATGTTTGCTGAGTCGTTATGTTTTTCTTGGATTTTATTTTGAGTTATGGAGTTGTTATACCTCTTTGTGGTTACCTTAATATTTACCCCTATTTTCTAAGTAAAAACCTAACTTGTATTGTTCTATATCACCTTGTATCATTCTCCATATGGCAGTTCTATGCCTCCTGTATTTAGTCCCTCTTTTTGATTATGGTGATCTTTTACATATTGACTTCAATGATTCCCTGTTTTGAGCGTTTTTTTTCTTTTTAAAATTAATCTTAATTTGTTTTTGTGATTTCCCTATTTGAGTTGATATCAGGATGTTCTGTTCTGTGACCTTGTGTTGTGCTGGTATCTGATACTATTGATTTTCTGACCAACAATTTCCTTTAGTATTTTTTGTAGCTTTGGTTTGGTTTTTGCAAATTCTCTAAGCTTGTGTTTATCTGTAAATGTTTTAAGTTCGCCTTCATATTTGAGAGAGAGTTTTGCTGGATATATGATCCTTGGCTGGCAGTTTTTCTTCCTCAGTGCTCTGTATATGTCATCCCATTGCCTTTTTGACTGCATGGTTTCTGCTGAGTAGTCTGAACTTATTCTTATTGATTCTCCTCTGTAGGAGACCTTTCTTTTCTCCCTGGCTGCTTTTAAAATTTTCTCTTTATCTTTGGTTTTGGCAAGTTTGATGATAATAGGTCTTGGTGATTTTCTTTTAGGATCAATCTTAAATGGGGTTCGATGAGAATCCTGGATAGATATCCTTTCGTCTTTCATGATGTCACGGAAGTTTTCTGCCAACAGATCTTCAACTATTCTCTCTGTATTTTCTGTTATCCCTCCCTGTTCTGGGACTCCAATCAAATGCAAGTTATTCTTCTTGATAGAGTCCCACATGATTCTTAGGGTTTCTTCATTTCTTTAAATTCTTTTATCTGATTTTTTTTTCAGCTGTATTGGAGTCAATTACCTGGTCCTCCGGAAACCCACCCTACGTTCCAATTGCTCGAGTCTGCTTCTCTGACTTCCTATTGAGTTGTCGAATTCTGTAATTTTACTGTTAATCTTTTGGATTTCTACATGCTGTCTCTCTATGGATTCTTGCAGCTTATTAATTTTTCCACTATGCTCTTGAATAATGTTTTTGAGTTCTTCAACTGCTTTATCAGTGTGTTCCTTGGCTTTTTCTGTAGATTGCCTTATTTCATTTCTGAGGTCATCCCTGATGTCTTGAAGCATTCTGTAAATAGTTTTTTATATTCTGCATCTGGCAATTCCAGGATTGTATCTTCATTTGGGAAAGATTTTGATTCTTTAGTTTGGGAAGTTGTAGAAGCAATCATGGTCTGCTTCTTTATGTGGTTTGATATCAACTGCTGTCTCTGAGCCATCTACAAGATATTGTAGTGATTTATTTTGTATTTGCTCACTGAGTCTTATCTTGTTTTGTTTTCTTTCAATATACGTAGATGGGCTACTAGATTGCGCTGTCTTGATTGTTGTAGCCCTTGAATCACTTATGTCCTATTACCAGCTGGTTTGGGCTGTTACCAGATATATAAGCCTAAGAGTCCATTCACTATTCTTGAGTAGAATCTGATTTTGGGTCATCAATTGTGTGGTGCAGAGTGTCACCTATCCACCTAGAGAAGTAGTGGTGATAGTTGTGTGCACCAGATTCTAGTAGCAGTAGGGGGTCACACTCCGGGGGGGGCAGGATGCTGACAGGCTTCCCCCAACTGCCAGTGAGGTAGGTGTGTCTCTATTCCTAAAGCACTTTGGTGGGTGGGCTCTGCAGCTGTACCTTAGGCCCCCAATGCAAGTACCTCTACAGATTGGTAGGTGTCACCCTCCTTAGACCCCTAACGCAGGAGGCTAGGTGGTCTGGGGGGAGCTTCAGCCCCAGTTCCCCATTGTGGGTCAGTGAGGGCTCTGTCGAATACGCAGAGATATCAGACCTGGGAAACTTGTCTTTCCAGTAATCCACTAAAACAATTACAGTCAGATCCCTATCAGAATTGCCTTTGCATTATAATAGCCACCTTGTTCCCTGTAGGGATGAAAGCCCAAGACTGTGGCTCTCATATGCTTGGCTGGAGCTGGTTCTGTGTTTTTAGTCCAATTAGGGAAGGATTTTTGGTCCCTGGGTTTTTTGTAGCTGCTTCTCTCAGGCCAGGAGATTGGGTTAGGAAAAGACCAAAAAAAAAAAAAGAATGAAAAACTGCAGCACACTTCACTCTCCGGCTCAGGAAATTCCAATGTTCATGAAGCCGCCAGGGAAGGGGAGGGGAGGGTTCAGATAAATAGGAGAGAGTAGCAGCGTGGAATATAGACAATGTTACTTATCTTGTTTGGTGATGACTGTTTTATCTGAGATTCCCGAGGGGTGTGTAGCCTGTGTGTGTTGGCTGGGTCGAGATTGCCCCCGAGGGTCAGGCCCGCATCCTGTGCTTGCGCTGTCTCAGAAGCTGTGGTCAGTTCCTCCGCTCCCAGTCCAAAGCCCAGTGCCAAGGTTCCCCAGCTGGGACACTACACTCTAGGCTCCAAAACCAGTCGCTGCCTCCTGATGACTTCTCCTCCTGTCAGCTGTGTCGCTGCGCTGCCTGTGTGCACTGGCTTGGCTTCCCCTGAGGTCACTTCTGGGGGCTAGGGCTGCGTCCCGTGTTTGTGCTCTCTCAGGATGCCATGCTCAGCTCCCCTGCACCCAGTCCAAAGCCCAGCGCCTAGGTATTCTGACTGGGATGCTGGCTCCAGGCTCTGAAAGCTGTGATTGTTCGTTCTCAGTCTCTGTCACTCAGGTCAACTCTTTAGATCTGTGTTTGATGGTCAGGGTTCATAGATTGTCATGTATGTGATTGATTCACTTGTTTTTCTGAGTCTTTTTTGCAAGAGGGATCCAAGGTAGTGTCTACCTAGTCAGCCATCTTGGCCCCGCCTCCGCTAGTCACATACTGACTTTTATGGCAAAATATTTTATGACTAAGGCAGGCTATCTAAAAGCCAGTAATATCTGTGAGATGATGAATGTTTGGTATGATTCTGTCACACTGGCAGCTGCAAAGTGCTTTTGTCATGTGTTTCATTTTATAGACGAGGATATTATTATTTGAAAGGTAAAGTAAATTTCCCAGGCCAGTGGTGTGGGTGGAGAGGAGTCTTGATTTTCAATAATGTTGTTAGATATCTTTAAAAAACGAATTCTGAGAGAAAGAAAAAAAAATCAATCTGAGCACATGCTTTACTTTCAGTTTAGGAAATCTAATAAACATAATTCATGTCATCCCTGACCTCCCTGTACTTGTTTCTTCTCCACCAAATGACTACGAAGGACTCATCCTTTCCATTGGCACTCTCACTGTTCCTTTGTTTTCCTTCTTTTCTCTGTATCCCTTTATCAGCTAATAGTGGACCTGCCTCCCCATTTCTAGATTCTCATGTCTCTCATTTCCCAAGTTTATTCTGGAGTGGCTAGAATGGTACAGAGAATAGAAAGAAAGGAAAGAGACCTAATCATCAATGCTACTTCTTCCTTGTCTCCTTTCTTCTCTTTGCATTAGATGCACATTCTCTCTCAGAGGTTTCACTGCTGTATCCTACAGCTGTTTCTTCAGTTTCTGTCACGTCTCCTCAGGATTTAATTTTCCTTCAAATCCTGTCAGAAAATAGAACCTGATAGCCTTCCACCACATTATGTAAGTTTATTCTTTGTGTATGTTTTTATTCTTTGGCAGAGATAAGAGCCATTTTAGTGTCCTCTGCTGAGAATGTCTGAGTTAAACCCTTGGGAGCATCCATGGCTATGCAAGCTTGTAAGCTTCCATATGTGACTTTCTTTCTCTTTGGATTTCAGTAGAAAAAAAGAGAAATGTTTCATAAGAGGGAGACTTATTCCTAGTCTGTTTGTGACCTTAGTTGATAACAGTCAAAACCCTTAGAAGACCATCAGGATGCCTGTGTATGAGTCTATACCATTGTGTTCCAAGGGAGGTGAGAAGTTCTTCTAATTGGAAAGTAAGAGGGTAGTAACAATGGACAGGAAACAAGAAGATGTCTTGAGAAAAGAAAGTATTGAAGAGACCCTTGATCTGTCCGTGACCATCCAGATCTTTGCACCTCGTAAGGCTGATGTTCCAATGCCTAAACCCATGCTTATATTTGACGGAGCCCAGTTATTTGAACCCCATCAGCAGGGCAGGAAAGATATCCATGTTATGTGAAGAGTAAAGAGGTTTTGGAGGACTTGAAAAGCAAGAAATTAGTAAGGGAGAGAGGAGTGGGTACCCACACACTGAAGTTGATTTTGAAGTATTTTAAACTCAAAATGCTGTTAGAATTGAGGACTAGATTCAACAATAAAGAACTGAATTTAAGTCTTGATTAATTAAACTTTTTAAACAGGCCCGACTGAGATCATCATAAAAATAAATAAAATAACAAACATACTATGTCTTATATCTAGGAAAAAATAAAATATCAGATTCAAAATTACTGATCTACACATAAATTTTTTAGGGTTTACATTTTATAAGCTGTAGAGCAATAGTTCCTAATTTGAACTAAAAAAGTAAGTGTATGAAAATCCAGGTATCTGACTATGTAGATTTTTAATCCTTTACCAAGAACCCAAATGAATCAACATCAATGATCAGCGATGGTGCCACCAGTGAAAGGTGAGATACATGTATGTATACATATATATAGATAGAGACAGAGAGAGAAAGATGGATGTATATATGTATACACAAATACACACACAACCAAACACAAACATAAAGAGAGGGAGAAAGGGATGACTGAGATTTATGAAATTCACACTCAAGAGCACCACAGCAATGCAGAATTTTCTTTAACACTCTCTCAAAAGCCCTCTCTTTGCCTGTCTGTACATAATTTTATCATTTGGCTCTTGTTAGAAAAGGAGGAATAAATCATAAGAAGGAGACATCTTACTCCTAGTCTGTTTGTGACATTAGTTACTATCAGCCCAAATCATGAGAAAACTATCAGAATGTTTTTGTGTAAGACTGTGTTAGAGTGGACCAAGGAAGTAAAAAAAAATCTCATTTGGAAACCAGGAGTATAGTAACAATGGACAAGAAAGAAGGAGGCCTCAGCTGAAAAAAAAAAAAAAGCTAAGAGACCCTAGATCTGTCCATGACCATCCAGAGCTCTGCTACCTTGTAAGGCTGCGGTCCCAATACCTAGCCCTACCCTCGTATTGGATGGAGTCCCTGCCTCAGGGAAGCAGTTATTTGAGCCTTATCTGAGGGGCAGGACAGAATCCATGTTACCTGACGAGTAAGGAAGTATTGGAGGAACTTAAAAAGCAGGAAATTAGGGAGAGAAAGTTGGTTACCCACAAATTGAAGTTGGATCTGAAGTCAGTTTAGCCTCAAAATGCTGTTACACATGAAGGATTATATTCAAAAGTAAAGAACTTTATTTAAGCTTTTTGGACATGCCTAAGATCATCATTGGAGCGCTGGTTGCTAACCAAAAGGTCGGCAGTTCGAATCCACCAGCCACTCCTTGGAAACCCTATGGAGCAGTTCTGCTGTCTTATGGGGTTGCTATGAGTTGGTATTGACTTGACAGCAATGGGTAAGATCGCCATTACAAACATATAAAACATTCTTTTTAGGGAAAAATAAAACACCAGGTTCCAAATAAATGAATTTACCAGGTTTCAGTAACATGTGAATTTTCCAGGGATTATCACTTTATAAGCTGTAGACTACTTATGCCTAATTTCAACCAAAAAAATAAGTCTGTGAAATAACTCCTAGCAACCCTATAGGACCTTTTGGTAAGCAGCCAAGCTCTTAACCGCTATACCACCAGAGCTCCAACATAATGTATATATGTACACTTTTTAAGATGGATAAATTGGACTTTATTAAAATTAAAAACTTTGTGCTTCAAAGGACACCATCAAGAAAGTGAAAAGACAATCCACAGAATGAAAAGGAATATTTGAAAATCATATATTTGACAAAAGACTTATATCTAGTATATATAAAGGACTTTTACAAATCAATAATACAAAAAAACAAAAACAAAACCCATTGCTGTCAAGTTGATTCAGTTCATTCATAGGGTCTCCATGAGTGAACTCATCAGCAATAAAAAGACTAATAACCCAATTAAAAAGTGGGCAAACCATTTGAGTTGACTTTTCTCCAAGGAAGATACATAAATGGCCGATAAGTACATGAAAAGATGTTCAACACTATAAGCCATCGGAAAAATAAATCAAAACCACAATGAAGTACACATCCACTAGAATGACTAAAATAAAATTGACAGATGTTAACAAGTATTTCCAAGAATGTACAGAAACTGGAGCCCTCATGCATTGCTGGTGGGATTGTAAAGTGGTATATAGGGTCCCTATGAGTCGGAATCAACTCGATGGCAGTGGGTTTGGTTTTGTTTTTTCTTTTATAGCAACTTTGGAAAGCAGTTTAGCAGTTACTCAAAATATTACACATAGAGTTACCATAAAAACAGTAAAAACCAGTTTCTGTCCAGTCAATTCCAACTTACTAGTGACCCCATGTTTGTCAGAGTAGAAGTGTGCTCCATAGGATTTTCTTGTTTATTTATTTTGTTTTGGCTGTACCATTTAGTGACATTGATTACATTCAAGTTCTGCAACCATTCTCACCCTCCCTTTCTGAGTTGTTCCTCCCTCATTAACATAAATGCACTACCACCTAAGGTTACTCTCTAATATTTTGAGTTGCTGTTGTCAATTTGATCCCACATAGATAGTTCTTAAAAGAGCATAATGCTCAGGGCAAACCTTTTTCACTAGTGTTTTAGTCATCTAGTGCTGCCATAACAGAAATACCAAAAGTGGATGGCTTTAACAAAGAAAAATTTATTTTCTCACAGTCTAGTAGGTTACAAGTCCAAATTCAGGGCGTCGGCTCCAGGGGAAGGCTTTCTCTCTCTGTGGGCTCTGATGGAAGATTCCTTGCCCTCAATCTTCCCCTGTTTGAGGAGCTTCTCAGGCGTGGGGACCCCTTGTCTAAAGGACGCACTCTTCTTCCAGTGCTGCTTTCTTGGTGATATGAGGTCCCCAGCTCTCTGCTTGCTTCCCTTTCCTTTTATCTCTTGAGAGATAAAAGGTGGTGTCTGCCACACCCCAGGGAGACTCCCTTTTGGATCAGGGAGGTGACGTGAGTAATCCTTTTAACCACAGGCAGAGATTATGATTTATAAAGCATAGGAAAATCACAAAATGGAGGACAGCTAACCAAGTTGACACATATTTTGGGGGGACAAAATTCTATCCATTACAACTAGTTAAGCTAAATTATTGTTCAGTTTTAAGAAGATTCCAAGGAATATTTTTTGGATTAAGGTTTACAGATTATGTCAAGGCAATAGTTTCATGGGTACATCCAACCTCCACGACTCCAGAAAGTCTAGAGTCCATGAGAATTTGAAATTTTGTTCTGTGTTTACCCCCTTTTGATCAAAATTCTTCTATGGAATCTTTGATCAAAATGTTCAGTAATGTTAGCTGGGCACCATATAGATCTTCTGGTCTCATGGCAAAGGAGGCAGTTGTTCATGAGGCAGTTGCCAGACATCTCATATCCTCCTCCTATTCCTGACTCCCCTTCTTACTCTGTTGCTCTAGGTGAATAGAGACCAATTGTGCCTTGAATGTCTGCTTGCAAGCTTTTAAGGCCCAAGGCACTTTGTCATGAACCAGGAGCTAGAACAGAAGCACTAAACACATTATTTGGCTAATAAACTGGGGCATCCCGTGAAATTATGACTGCAAACCTACAAACCAAGGAACCAAATCCCTTGAGGTGTTTGGTTATACATAAGCAGCCTCAGCAAATACTCTTTTTTTTTTTTTCTTCTTTTTTTGATTGTTGTTGTAAATATGCCTATCGCACAACCTTTGCCAATTCAACTTTTTACAGGTGTACAGCTTATTGACAGCAATTACAATAATTGGCTGTGGAACTCGACTTAATCAGTGTGACTTTTCATCACCATTGACCCTCTTTTTTCCTCTCCCTGCCATCCCTGGTGGGCAGTAATAAACTTTCGTCTCTATACATTTGCTTTTCTTGTCTTTTTTAATAAGTAAGGTCATACAATGCTGGCCCTTTTGTGATTGGCTTATTTTGCTCAGCATAATGTCTTCAAGTTCCATCCATACTGTGGCATGTATCAAGATTTCATTTCTCCCACTGGCTGAGTAGTATTCCATTGTATGTATTTGCCACATTTTGTTTACCTTTCATCTGTTGATGGGCATTTAGATTGTTTCCACCTTTTGGTTACTGTGAATAGTGTTGCAATGAACACTGCAGCGTTCAAGTCTCTTTTTTTGAGTCTCTGCTTTCACGGTTTTTGGGTATATACCTAGGAGCGGAATTGTTGGGTCATTTAAAAAAAAATGGTAGTTCTATTTTTAGTTTTTTGAGGAACCTCCACCCTGTTTTCCACAAACTGTGGCTGTGCCATTTTGCAGTCCCACTAGCAACAGGTAAGGGTTTCAATTTCCCCACGTCCTCAATGACATTTGCTATTTTCTTTTTTTTTTAATATCAGCTGTGAGTGAAATAGTATCTCATTGTGGTTTTGATTTGCATCTCTCTGATGGCTAATGACACTGAGCATCTTTTCATGTGTTTGGTGGCCATTTGAATGTCCTCTTTTGTGAAATGTCTATTCCAGTTCTTTGCCCATTTTATGATTTGGTTATTTGTCTTCTTGTTGATAAGTTGTCAATGTTTTATATATATTTTGGTTACTAAATTCTTATTGAATATATGGTTTCCAAAGATATTCTCCCAGTTGGTAACTTATCTTTTCACTTTTTTTGTAAACTCTTTTGAAAAACAGCAGTTTTTAATTTTCATGAGGTCCCGTTTATTTATTTTGTCTTTTGCTGTTTATGCTTTTGTTATCATATTGGATATTCCATTGTTGAAAGCTAGGCCTGCCCCTGGTTGTTCTTCTAAGAATTTTATGTTTCTACTTTGCACACTTAGGTCCTTAATCCATTTTGAATTTATTTGTGTGTGTATGGTGTGAGGCATGGATTCTCTTCCATTTTTCTGGGTATAGAATTCAGTTTTCCCAGCACCATTTATTAAAGAGACTCTTCCTTCCTCATCACATGGACTTAGCACCCTTGTCAAAAACCAGTTGATCATACATGTGGTTATTTCTGGATGCTCGGTTATATTCCATTGGTCTATGTGTCTATTGTTATAC
The DNA here is from genome assembly GCF_030014295.1 of Loxodonta africana. Classification (NCBI taxonomy): domain Eukaryota; kingdom Metazoa; phylum Chordata; class Mammalia; order Proboscidea; family Elephantidae; genus Loxodonta; species Loxodonta africana. The sequence continues at coordinate 75,090,125 of NC_087358.1, forward strand.
CAGTACCAGGGAGTTTTGATTACTCTAGCTGTACGGTATGTTTTAAAATCAAGAAGTGTGAATCCTATTTTTTTCTTCTCTTTCAACATTGTTAAGAGCTATTGTTTTAGCTATTTGGGGCCTCTTGCCATTCCATATAAAGCTGAGGATTGGTTTTTCTATTTCTGTAAAGAAGGCTGTTGGAATTTAAATCAGGATAGCATTGAATCTATAGACCGCTTTGGGTAGTATTGATATCTTAACAATGTTAAGTCTTCCAATCCATAAACATGGAACATCTTTCCATTTATTTAAATCTTTTTTAATCTCTTTCATTAGTGTTTTATAGTTCCTATTGTATAACCCCATTCTCTCTCTGGTTAGATTTATTCCTAGATATTTTATTCTCTTAGATACTATTGTGAATGGAATTATTTCCTTCATTTCCCTTCCAGATTTCTCATTGATGGTGTATAGAAATCTAACTGATTTTTGTTTGTTGACATTGTACCCTGAAACTTTTCTAAATATTCCTCTATTAAGATCTATAGAAGATTTTGGGGGACTCTGTAGGATTTTCTATATATAGGATCATATCGTCTGTGAATAGATATCATTTTACTTCTTTTTCAATCTGGATATCTTTTATTTCTTTTTCTTATCTTATTGCTCTAGCTAGGACTTCTAATACAATATTGAATAGAAGTGGTGAGAGGGGGCACCCTTGTCTTGTTCCCAATTTCAAGGGAAAAGCTCTCAGCCTTTCTCCATTATGTATTATGTTGGCTGTTGATTTTTCATATATGCCCTGAATCATGTTGAGGAATTTACTTCTATTCCAGTCTTCTTTAGAATTCTGATCAAGAAAGGGCATTGGATTTTATCAAATGCTTTTTCTGCATCCATAGAGATAATCATATGGCTCTTTTCCTTTGTTCTACTGATTTGGTGTGTTATATTAATTGATTTTCTAATGTTGATCCATCCTTGCATTTCTAGAATAAACCCCACTTGGTCATGGCATATGACTCTTTTAATATGCTGTTGAATTCTGTTCGCTAGTGTTTTGTTGAGGATTTTGCATCTATATTCTTAAGAGATATTGGCCTATAGTTTTCTTTTCTTGTGGTGTCTTTGTCTGGTTTGGGCATCAGGGCTATGTTCGCTTTACAGAAAAAATTAGGGAGTGTTTCTTCCTTCTCTATCTTTTGGAAGAGTTTAAACCGTGTTGGTGTCAGTTTTTCTCTAAATGTTTGGTAGAATTCCCCAGTGAAGCCATCTGGTCCAGGAATCTTTTTGTTGGGAGGTTTTTGATCACTGGTTCAATCTCTTCACTTGTTATGGGTCTGTTGAGACTTTCTATTTTCTCTTGAGTCAATTTGGGTAGGTTGTGTGCTTCTAAGAATTTGTTCATTTCATCTAGGTTATCCAGTTTGTTGCCATACAGTTGTTTATAATATTCTGTCATAATTCTCTTTATTTCTATTGGGTCAGTTGTAATGCCACCTCTTTTATTTTTTATTTTGTTATTTGCATCTTTTCTTTGTCAGTCTTCCTAAAGGTTTGTCAATTTTCTCGATCTTTTCAAAGAACCAACTTCTGGTTTTATTGATTCTATTCTTCTCTTTTTGATTTTATTTATTATGCTCTGATCTTTCTTATTTCATTTCTTCTGGTAGGTTTAGGCTTAATTTGCTCTTCTCTTTCTAGTTCCTGGAGCTGTTGAGTTAGGCTGTTAATTTGAAATCTTTATTTTTTTTTATGTAGGCATTTATTACTGTAAGTTTTCCTGTGAGTACTGCCTTCATTACAGCACATAAATTTTCATATATTGTGCTTTCATTTTCATTTGACTCTAAGAAATTTGTGATTTGCTTTTGATTTCTCTCTTGACTTATAGGTAGTTTGATAGTGTGTTGTTTAATTTCCATATGTTTGTGTATTTTCCAGGTATTTTTCTGTTATTGATTTCTAACTTCACTCTGTTTTGGTCAGGGAAAATACTTTGTATGATTTCAGACTTTTTAAATTTACCAAGACTGGCTTTGTGACCTACAATGCGGTTTATCCTGGAGAATGATCCATGTGCACTGGAGTAGAATGTATACTGCTCTGTTTTGGGGTAGAGTGTTCTATATATGTCTGTTAAGTTTAGTGGGTTTGTAGTTTTTTTTGGAAACCCTGGTGGTGTAGTGGTTAAGTGCTACGGCTGCTAACCAAGAGGTCAACTGTTTGAATCTGCCAGGCACTCCTTGGAAACTCTATGGGGCAGTTCTACTATCCTATAGGGTCGCTATGAGTCGGAATCGACTCGACGGCAGTGGGTTTGGTTTTTTGGGTTTATTTTTAGTGTTATTCAGGTCCTCTGTTTACTTTTTGATCTTGTTTCTAAATGTTGTATTTAAGTCTCCAACTATTATTGTATCACTATCTTATTTCTTCCTTCAATTCTATCAGTGTTTATATATTTTTCTTCCTTCAATTCTATCAGTGTTTATATATTTAGCTCCTCCAATGTTGGGTGTGTATATAAATATTTATGGTTGTTAAAACTTGATTAAGTGAAACTTTCATCCCTATATGATGTCTATCTTTATTTCTTCTGACAGATTTTGTCCTAAAGTCTACTTTGTCTGTTATTAAGATTATCACTCCAGCTCTCTTTTGGTTATTATTTGCATGGAATATTTTTTCCATCCTTTCACTTTCAACCTCTTTGTGTCCTTGAGTTTATGGTATGTCTCTTGTAAACAGCATATAGTTGAAACATGTTTTTTATACATTCTGCCACTCTCTGCCTTTTGATTGGAGCATTTAGTCCAATTACGTTCACCGTAATTACTGATAAGAAATTGCTTACTTCTGCCATTTTGTTATTTGGTTTTTGTCTGTGCGTGTTAAGCCTTCTTTGTCTTTGCTGGTTAGTACTGCTTGCTTTTGTGTTTTGTTGGTTTATTGAAATGAGCCTTTTTCGTTCCCTTCTCCTTTCCTTTTGTGTGTTTTTTAATATATATTCTTAGTGATTACCATGAATATTGCATTTAAGAACTTGTTTTTACAACATTCTAGGGTAAATTGGTACCAACTTAACTTCAGTAAAATACAAGAAATTCTATATACCATCTTTCTCTCCCCTTTTGTTGATGCTATCACTAATTATGTCTTTATATTTCAAGTGCCCTGTAACATAATTTTATCCTTGCCTTTTATATATTCGTTATAAAAAACATGAAGGACAAAACAATTAGAATTATCAAGCATGAATACCTTATTACTAGCACTTAATACTTGCCCATGCATTTCCCTTTATTAGGGGGTCTTTCTTTTTATGTGTACAATTTCGTTACTTTCTAGTATCTTTTCCTTCCATCTACAGAACTCCCATAAGTAAATTTTGAAGGGCCAGTCTGGTGGATATGAACCCCATCACCTGTTGTTTGGGTATGTTTTAATTTTACCCTTATTCTTGAACCATAATTTCACTGGGTATAGTATTTTTGTTGACAGTTATTTTCTTTTGACACTCTAAATATATCATTACGTTGCCTTCTGGCCTCCAATATTTGTGAGGAAAAGCCAGCACTTAATCTTACTGGGAATCCGTTTCATGTGACTGTTTCCTTCTCTCTCACTGCGTTTAGGATTCTTTCTTTCACTCAGGCAAGATATCATGTACTAATTTGTCGGTCCACCAGCGGGCACACACAGTCCACCCTCTCTGGTTATTATTTCCTTGTCTTTTTTCTAAATTTTTATTGTGCTTTAAGTGAAAGTTTACAAATCAAGTCAGTCTCTCACACAAAAACTTATATACACCTTGCTACTTACTACCAATTGTTCTCCCCCTAATGAGACAGCCCACTCTCTCCCTCCACTCTCTTTTCCTGTCCATTTCGCCAGCTTCTAACCCCCTCTACCCTCTCATCTCCCCTCCAGGCAGGAGATGCCAAAATAGTCTCAAGTGTCCACCTGATCCAAGAAGCTCGCTCCTCACCAGCATCCCTGTCCAACCCATTGTCCAGTCCAATCCATGTCTGAAGAGTTGACTTTCGGAATGGTTCCTGTCCTGGGCCAACAGAAGGTCTGGGGGCCATGACCACTGAGGTCCTTCTAGTCTCACTCAGACCATTAAGTCTGGTCTTTTTACTGGAACTTGGGGTCTGCATCCAACTGCACTCCTGCTCCCTCAGGGGTTTTCTGTTGTGTTCCCTATCAGGGCAGTCATCGGTTGTAGCCGGGCACCATCTAGTCCTTCTGGCCTCAGGATGATGTAGTCTCTGGTTTATGTGGCCCTTTCTGTCTCCTGGGCTCGTAATTACCTTGTGTCCTTGGTGTTCTTCATTCTCCTTTGATCCAGGTGGGTTGAGACCAATTGATGCATCTTAGATGGCCACTTGCTAGCGTTTAAGACCCCAGATGCCACTCTTCAAAGTGGGATGCAGAATGTTTTCTTAATAGATTTTATTATGCCAATTGTCTTAGATATCCTCTGAAACCATGGTCCCCAAACCCCTGTCCCTGCTACACTGGCCTTCAAAGCATTCAGTTTATTCAGGAAACTTCTTTGCTTTTGGTTTAGTCCAGTTGTGCTGGCCTCACCTGTGTTGTGTGTTGTCTTTTCCGTCATGTAAAGTAGTTCTTATCGACGATCTAATTAGTGAATAACCCTTTCCCACCTTCCCTCCCTCCTCCCTCTCGTAACCATCAAAGATATTTTCTTTTCTGTTTAAAAATTTCTCAAGTTCTTATAATAGTGGGTCTTATACAATATTGGTCCTTTTGCAAAGTGACTAATTTCACTCAGCATAATGCCTTCCAGGTGACTCCATATTGTGAAATGTTTCACAGATTCCTCACTGTTCTTTATCGATGCATGGTATTCCATTGTGTGAATATACCATAATTTATTTATCCATTCATCCATTGATGGTGACCTTGGTCCATCTTTTTGCTATTGTAAACAGTGCTGCAATAAACATGGATGTGCATATATCTCTTTGTGTAAAGGCTCTTATTTCTCTAGGATATATTCCAAGGAGTGGGATTGCTGGATCATATGGTAGTTCTATTTCAAGCTTTTTAAGGAAGCGCCAAATCGATTTCCAAAGTGGTTGTACCATTTTACATTCCCACCAGCAGTGTATGAGTGTTCCAATCTCTCCACAGCCTCTCCAACATTTATTTTCTTGTTTTTTGGATTAATGCCAGCCTTGTTGGAGTGAAATGAAATCTCATTATAGTTTTGACTTGGATTTCTCTAATGGCTAATGATCGTGAGGATTTCCTCATATATCTGTTAGCTACCTGAATGTCTTCTTCAATGAAGTGTCTGTTCATATCTGTTTTAATTGGGTTATTTGTCTTTTTGTAGTTGACTTTTTGCAGTATCATGTAGATTTTAGAGATAAGGTGCTGATCGGACATGTCATAGCTAAAAACTTTTTCCCAGTTGGTAGGTAATCTTTTTACTCTTTTGGTGAAGTCCTTGGATGAGCACAGGCCTTTGGTTTTTAGGAGCTCCCAGTTATCTAGTTTTTCTTCTGCATTGCTAGTAATGTTTTCTATACTGTTTGTGCCATGTATTAGGGCCTCTAACATTGTCCCTATTTTTTCTTCCATGATCTTTATCGTTTTAGATTTTATATTTAGGTCTTTGATCCATTTTGACGTCGTTTTTGTGCATGGAGTGAGGTATGGGTCTTGTTTCACTTTTTTGCAGATGGATATCCAGTTATGCCAGCACCATTTGTTAGAAGGACTGACCTTTCCCCATTTAAGTGTTTTGGGGCCTTTGTCAAATGTCAACTGCTCATATGTGGATGGATTTATGTCTGGATTCTCAATTCTGTTCTATTCGTCTATGTATCAGCTATTATACCCATACCAGGCCGTTTTGACTACTGTGGCAGTATAATAGATTCTAAAATCAGGTGGAGTAAGGCCTCCCACTTTGTTCTTCTTTTTCAGTAATGCTTTCCTTACCTGGGGCCTCTTTCTCTTCCTTGTGAAGTTGGAAATTTGTTTCTCCATCTCATTAAAAAATGTAGTTGGGATTTGGATCAGAATTGCAGTAAATCTGTAGATCACTATTGGTAGAATAGCCATTTTTATAATGTTAAGTCTTCCTATCCATGAGCAAGGAGGTATGTTTTTCCACTTATGTAAGTCTCTCTTGGTTTCTTGCAGAAATGTACTGTAGTTTTCTTTGTATAAGGCTTTTACATCTCTGGTAAGATTTATTCCTAAGTGTTTTGTCTTCTTGGGGGCTACTGTAAATGGTATTGATTTGGTGATTTCCTCTTCAATGTTCTTTTTGTTGCTGTAGAGGAATCCAACTGATTTTTGTATGTTTGTCTTGTATCCCGATACCTCTGCTGAACTGTTCTATTAGTTTCAGTAGTTTTCTTGAGGATCCCTTAGGGTTTTTGGTATATAAGATCATGTCTTCTGCAAATAGAGGTACTTTTACTTCTTCCTTGCCAATCTGGAAGCCCTTTCTTTATCTTGCCTAATTGCTCTGGCTAGGAGCTCCAGGACAATGTTGAAAAAGAGCAGTGATAAAGGGCATCTTGTCTGGTTCCGAGTCTCAAGGGGAATGCTTTCAGGCTCTCTCCATTTAGGATGATGTTGGCTATTGGCTTTGTGTACGTGCCCTTTATTATGCTGAGGAATTTTCCTTCTATTGCTATTTTCCTGAGAGTTTTTAATCATGAATTTGTGTTGAACTTTGTCAAATCCCTTTTCTGCATCAATTGATAAAATCATGTGATTCTTGTCTTTTGTTTTATTTATGTGATGATTACTTTGTTTTTCTAATGTTGAACCATAACTGCATAAAAAAATTTTTTTTTTTTTTTTTTATGAATCCCACTCGGTCATGGTGAATGATTTTTTTGAGATGTTGTTGAGTTCTACTGGCTAGAATTTAGTTGAGGATTTTTGCGTCTAAGTTCATGAGGCATATTGGTTTATAATTTTCTTTTCTTGTGGTGTCTTTACCTGCTTTTGGTATCAGGGAAATTCTGGCTTCATAGAATGAGTTTGGTAGTATTCCGTCCTGTTCTATGTTCTGAAATACCTTTAGTAGCAGTGGTGTTAACTCTTCTCTGAAAGTTTGCTGGAACTCTGCAGTGAAGCCATCCAGGCCAGGGTTTTTTTTTGTTGGAAGTTTTGGTTACCTTTTCAATCTCTTCTTTTGTTATGAGTCTACGTATTTGTTTTACCACTGTTTGTGTTAGTTTAGGTAATAGTGTGTTTATAGGAATTCATCCATTTCTTCTAGGTTTCCAAATTTGTAATAGTTTTTCATGGTAATCTGATATGATTCTTTTAATTTCAGTTGGGTCAGTTGTAACATTGCCCATCTCATTTCTTATTCAGGTTATTTGCTTCCTCTCCTGTTTTTCTTTTGTCAGATTGGCCAGTGGTTTATCAATTTTGTTGATTTTTTCAAAGAACCAATTTTTGGTCTTGTTAATTCTTTCAATTGTTTTTCTGTTGTCTATATCATTTAGTTCTGCTGTAATTTTTATTGTTTGTTTTATTCTGGTGTCTGAGGGTTTCTTTCATTGCTCTCTTCGTATATGTTCAAGTTGTAGGGATAATTCTTTGATTTTGGCCCTTTCTTCTTTTTGTATGTGTGCATGTATTGATATAAATTGACCTCTGAGCACTGCTTTTGCTGTGTCCCAAAGGTTCTGATAGGAAGTGTTTTCATTCTCACTGGATTCTATGAATTTCTTTATTCCATCCTTAATGTCTTCTAGAATCCGGTCTTTATTTTATTTTTATTAACTTTTATTGAGCTTCAAGTGAACATTTACAAATCAAGTCAGTCTGTCACATATAAGTTTACGTATATCTTACTCTGTATTCCCACTTGCTCTCCCCCTAATGAGTCAGCCCTTCCAGTCTCTCCTTTCGTGACAATTTTGCCAGCTTCCAACTCTCTCTATCCTCCCATCCCCCCTCCAGACAGGAGATGCCAACACAATCTCAAGTGTCCACCTGATATAATTAGCTCACTCTTCATCAGCATCTCTCTCCCACCCACTGTCCAGTCCCTTTCACGTCTGATGAGTTGTCTTCGGGGATGGTTCCTGTCCTGTGCCAACAGAAGGTCTGGGGACCATGGCCGCCGGGATTCCTCTAGTCTCAGTCAGACCATTAAGTATGGTCTTTTTATGAGAATTTGGGGTCTGCATCCCACTGATCTCCTGCTCCCTCAGGGGTTCTCTATTGTGCTCCCTGTCAGGGCAGTCATCAATTGTGGCCGGGTACCAACTAGTTCTTCTGGTCTCAGGATGATGTAGGTCTCTGGTTCATGTGGCCCTTTCTGTCTCATGGGCTCTTAGTTTCCAGTCTTTTTTGAGCAGGGTATTGTTCAGTTTCGAAGTGTTAGATTTCTTTTCCCTGCTTTTCCTGTTACTGATTTCCACTTTTATGGCCTTATGGTCAGAGAAAATGCTTTGTAATATTTCAGTGTTTTGGATTCTGCTAAGGGTAAGGCTTGCTTTATGACCTAACATGTGGTCTATTGTAGAGAATGTTCCATGTGCACTAGAAAAGAAAGTATACTCTGCTGTTGGGTGGAGTGTTCTGTATATGTCTATGAGGTCAAGTTGGTTGATTATGGCATTTAGATCTTCCATGTCTTTATTGAGCTTCTTTCTGGATGTCCTGTTCTCCACTGAAAGTGGTGTGTCAAAGTCTCCTACTATAATTGTGGAGCTGCCTATCTCACTTTTCAATGCTGATAGAGTTTGTTTTATGTATCTTGCAGCCCTGTCATTGGGTGCATAAATATTTAATATGGTTGTATCTTCTTTATATATTGTCCCTTTAATCATTATATAGTGTCCTTCCTTATCCTTTCTGATGGATTTAACTTTAAAGTCTATTTGTCAGAAATTAATATTGCCACTCCTGCTGTTTTTTGATTGTTGTTTGTTTGATATATTTTTTTCCATCTTTTGAGTTTTAGTTTGTTTGTATCTTTAAGTCTAAAGTGTGTCTGTTGTAGGGAGCATATAGAAGGATCATGTTTTTTAATCCATTCTGCTACTTTCTGTATCTTTATTGGTGCATTTAGTCCATTTACATTCAGCATAATTATGGGTAGATATGAATTTAGTGCTATCATTTTGATGTCTTTTTTTGTGTGTTGACAGTTTCTTTTTCCCACTTGATTTTATGTGCTGAGTAGATTATCTTTATATATTGTCCTTTCCTCATACTCATTGTTGATTTTGTTTGTGCTGAGCCTCTGTTTTTTTCTTTTATTTTATTTGATGTGTAGGATAGTTTGTCTCCTTTGTGGTTACCTTATTATTTATCCCTATTTTTCTAAATTTAAACCTAATTTTATTTCTTTGTATTGCCTTATCTTCCTCTCCACATGGAAGATCTGTGACTACATTTCTTAGTCCCTTTTTATTGTTTTAATGTTGTCTTCTTTTACATAATATCACTATTACACTGTTTTGAGCTTTTTTTAATCTTGATTTTTTAATCTTTATCTTTCGTTTTAGCCAGTTTGATTATAATGTGTCTTGGTGACTTTCTTTTAACATCTACTTTACGTGGAGTTCAATGAGCATCTTGGATAGATATCTTCTCATGTTTCATGATATCAGGGAAGTTTTCTGCCAATAAATCTTCAACAATTCTTTCTGTATTTTCTGTTATCCCTTCCTGTTCTGGTACTCCAATCACTCGTAGGTTATTTCTCTTGATAGAGTCCCATATGATTCTTAAGGGTTCTTCATTTTTTTTAATTATTTTATCTGATTTTTCTTCAAATATATTAGCACCAACTGCTTTATCTTCAAGTTCAGAAATTTTGCCTTCCACTTGCTCAAATCTGCTTCTCTCACTTTCTATTGAGTTGTCTACTTCTGTAATTTTATTATTAATCTTCTGAATTTCTGATTGTTGTCTGTCTATGGATTTTTCCAACTTATTTAATTTTTTCATTATGTTCCTAAATAATCTTTTTAATTTCTTCAATTGCTTTATCTGTGTGTTCCTTGGCTTGTTCTGCATATTGCTTCATTTCCTTCCTGATGTCTCGAAGGGTTCTGTATATTAATCTTTTATATTCTGCCTCTGGTAATTCCGGGACAGCACTTTTGGTTAGAAGATTCCTGGATTCTTTGTTTTGAGAGCTTGTTGAGGAGATCATGGTCTGTTTCTTTATGTGACTTGATATTGGCTGTTATCTCTGAGCCATCTATAAGTTATTGTATTAGTTTATTTTATGTTTGCTTACTGTGTCGTAACTTCTTGCTTTGTTTTGTTTTGTTATGCCCAGATGGGTTGCCCGAGTGAGCTAGCTTGATTATTTTCACCTTTGGAGCTCTGACGTCCTATCCTCGGATGGCTAGAGTGTTATCATGTATATCAGTCTAGGAATCCATTCACTTATATGAATTCAGCTCAGGTGTCCAGGTAGCTGATCATCAAGTGTGTGGTACAGGCTCTGTCCTACAGTCTTAGAGGGGCAGGGTGATTGGTGTACGTACTGGTATCTGTTTGTGGCGGGGGTCACACTGTGAACAAGGCAGGCGGCTGAGAATCATCCCCCAAGTGTCTCTGAGGAAAGTGCATCCCTGTTCCCTGGAGCGTGCAGGTGGGTGGGTTCTGCAGACAGACAGTGGGCACCCAATGTTTTTGGTTGTGAGGACTGGGAGGTACCAGTTATCCTTGGACCCCTGTCACGGGTGGCTGGGTGACCTGAGTGGAGCTACCAGTCCTGAGGCCCCAGATGTGGGTAGGTGAGGACCCTGATTAATAGGCAAAGCAAAGTCAAACATCAAACACACACGTCTCCTCCGCACAGCTGAAACAGTTGTAGTCTGCCAACAAGGGCCTATTCTCCCGAAACAGGCCCACACAGGTCTACGCAGAGGGGAAAAGTACGCAAAGTCCATGGACCGTTTATGTCTGGACAGGAGCTGCTTCTGTCCTGAGCTCCTCCAGTTAGTGGAGCTGGCAAATAATTGCAAATTTATTCTTTCTCCAAGGCCAGGAGGATGGCTCTAGGCACTCAACCGGGCCTATCTCAGGTCCAGGGGAATCAACAGCTGCAAAAGCTGGCTTGTCGGGGGGGGGGAGCGGTGCCGTAAAATATACGCCAGTACTTAGCTTTTGCCGAGAGCGCCATTCTTCTCTGGTTCCGGAGGCGTGAGTAGGCTGTGTGGTTGGCAGCCTCTAACTGAGGAAACTGTGGCTGAACGCTAGTACCAGCCCGCCGCCACTCCCGGAATGGTGCCTGAGGGTTCCCTGTGATTCAGGTCCGGTAACTTCTCTCTGCTTCTGAAACACCTCTTCCTCCCCTGCCCCTCAGTTCATTTTCTAAGCTTGCCTTTGATGGTCATGGATCCTAGCTTGTCATAAATATACTCATTTCACTTGTTTTTTCTGGTCTTTGTTGTAAAAAGTGCTCACCAGAAATGTCTGTCTATTCCGCCATCTTGGCTCTGCCTCTTGTCTTTTTATTTCTGCAATCATGTTTTTAGTTGGAAAACCCACACCCAGCAAGCCCCCTCCGGGGCTGGGTGTTTCCCTCTGGTTTTGCTCGAGGTTTCCTTCCCTACTGTGTGGCATTGTGTATGTCTGAGCTAGCATTCAGGGGAAGCACAGGCAGACTTTCCTCCATTTCAGGAGGAGGGGCTGGCACTCCCTAGAAGGACCTCCAAGAAATCTGTATTTATATATATATAATGACACACACACACACACACACACACAATATATGTATTTATGTATATATTTATAACGTAATATTATATACAGAAAGAGAAAGACATGATTGATATTTGTGAAGTTCACGCTCAGGAGCATCCACAGAAATACAGAGTGTCTTTGACACTTTCTCTAAAGTGTTATTTCTGTAAGCTTCTGTAGGTAACTTACTTTCTCTTTGGATCTTGGTAGAAAAAAGAGAAATGTTTCATAAGGAGAAGACTTCTTACTCCTAGTCTGTTTGTGGCTTCTAGTTGATAGAAGACCATCATAATGCCTCTGTCTCATTAAAAAAAAAAAAAAAACTAACTTTTTTTTTAGTTTTTTTTATGAGACTATACCATCGTGTTCCAAGGGAGGAGAAAAGTCATATTTGGAAACCAAGAAGGTGGTAGAAAAGGACAAATAATGGGAGTTTTCAACAGAAAAGAAAGGATCTATGAGAGCCTACATCTTTTCTTCACTGTCAGGAGGTCTGCCAACATCTGAGGCTGGGACTTCTATACCTATAAAATACCTATACAGACCCTTATATTGGTTGGAGCCCCTCCTTAGGCATGCAGTTAATTGAACCCTATTGAGGGAAGGACAGACATCCATGTTATATGAAGAGTAAGGAGGTGCTATTTTTTTTTTTAGAGGGACTTGAGAAGCAGGAAATTAGAAGGGGCAAGAGGTAAGGGTTCCAAAAAACTGAGATTGAATTTTAAAACATTTTTAAGCTCAAATATTACATATGGACATTGGTTTCATTAATAAAGAACTGTATTTAACTCTGATTCATTAAGCTTTTGGAACTAATCTACACATTAATTTTTTATGTTCCAACCAGTCACAAGTTGTAGGGCAATTACAGGTAATTGAACCAAAAAGTAAGTCTATGAAGTCATGTGGTGTCTGATTTTTAACCCTTTAACAGCATCCGGAATGGATCAACATCAGTGATCAGTGATGAAGCTACTACTGAAATGTAAGATATCTGTTTGTAGACACGCACACACAGAGGGGAGAGGGAGAATGAGAGACAAAGCGGAAGAGACGGGATGAAAGAGAGAGGGAGGGAGAAGGAGACAGAATGAGAGAGAGAAAGAAGATAGTAATGGAAGTTTGTGAAGCACATTCTAAGGAGCAATACAGTTTACACTGTCTTTAAAGTCTTCCCACTGGAAGCTTCTCTGTGTAATTTTTCTCTCCTTAAGAACTAATTGGAAAAAAGAGGAACAGGTGGTAAGAGGGAGACTTCTTGATCCCTGTCTCTATGTCACCCTTGGCTACTAGCTTTAGGAAACTGTTGCCATGTGTCTGTATGAGTCTGTAATAGACCGGACCAAGGAAGGAAAGAAGCCATATTTGAAAGCGAGAAGGCTGGTGTCCATGTACAGAGAACAGATGAGCCCTTGCAGGAAAGGGAGAAGTTAATAGAGCCTTGGTCTATTCCTTGACCTCTCAGAGCTCCACCATCATTGGAGGCTGGTATCCAAGTAGGGAGGCCCACTCTCATATTGGATGGAGCCCCTCCTCAGGCATACAGTTATTTGAACTCTATCTGAGGGGAAAGCAGACATCTGTGTTATGTGAAAAGTAGAGCAGTCTTGGAGGGATTGAGAAATGATAAATTAGAAGAGGGAAGAAGGATAGGTTCCCACAGACTGAAGTTGAATTTGAAGCAAATTTAAACTCAGATGTTATTACACATGGGGGTTATTTCATTAATAAAGAACTGTACTTAAAATCTTACATCATTAAAATTTTAGAATGGTCTTCATTATATGTATGTATTTTTAAGGTCTTCATTATAAACACACAAAACCTTATTTGTGGGGGAAATCAAATGCCAGATTCCACATAACTAATCTACATATTAATTTTTTATGTTTCCACCAGTTTACAAGTTGTAGAGCAATTGTAGCTAATTGAACCAAAAAAGTAAGTCTATGAAATCACATGGTATCTGATTTTGTACATTTTAAATCCTTTAGCAATATCCAGAACGAATCGACGTCAGTAATCTCTGATGAAGCCACCACTGAAATGTGAGATATTTGCTCATGTGCCCACACACATGTACATATATAGAGAGAGACTAAGAGAGAGAAAAAAAGAGAGAGACATGGAGGGAGACAAAGAGGAAAGAAGAGAGGGAAAAACAGCAAAAGAAGAGAGGACAGAAAGACAAGGAGAAGAGGGTCGGTATTAATAGAGGTTTGCAAGGTACACTCTTCAGGAGCCTACCTGGGAATACAGTTTCCTTGACATTTTCTCTAAAGTATTCTCACCGGAAGCTTCTCTGTGTAACGTTTCTCTCCTTTGGATCTAATTGGTAAAAATAGGAACAGGTGGTAAGACGGAGACTTCTTACTCCCAGTCTCTTTGACATCCTTGGTTTAGGGAAGTATTACCATGTGTCTGTATGAGTCTCTACTAGAGTGGACCAAGGAAGGAAAGAAACCATATTTGAAAGCGAGAAGGCTGGTGTCCATGTACAGGGAACAGAGGGACCCTTGCAGGAAAGGGAGAGGTTAATACAGCCTCGGTCTATCCCTGATGGTCCAGAGCTCCACCACCATCGGAGGCTGGTGTCCAAGTAGGGAGACCCACACTCATATTGGATGGATCCCCACCTGAGGCATACAGTTATTTGAACCTGATCAGAGAGGAACCACAGCCATGTTATGTGAAGGCTAAGGAAGTGTTGGAGGGACTTGAGAAGCAGTAAATTGAGGAAGGGGCAAAAAGAATGGGTTCCCACAGACTGAAGTTGAATGTGAAACAAATTTAAATTCAAATGCTGTTACACATGAGGATTAGTCTCATTAATAAACAATAGTGCCTAAATCTTGATTCATTAAGTTTTTAGACTGGCCTAAGTTCTTCATTATAAACATGTGAAGCCTTTTTTCTAGGGGAAAATGAAATGCCAGGTTCCACATGATAAGCTGCACATGAATTCTTTGTTTCCACCATTTTACAAGTTGTAGAGCAATAGTAGCAATTTGAACCAAAAAATGTGAGCCTGTGAAGTCCCGTGGTGTCTGATTACGTACATTGTAAATCCTTTAGGAGTGTCCAGAATGCACCGACGCCAGTCATCTCTGATGAAGACACTACTGAAATGTGAGCTATATGTGTGTGTGTTTGCATGTGTGCACACACGTACGTATTTAGAGAAACGCTGAGAGAGACATAAAAAGAGAGACAGAGGGGAAGGAAGGGAGAGACAAATGGAGAGAGAAGAGAGGACAGAAGGACAAGGGGAAGAGAGGATATTAATGGAGGTTTGCAAGGTACACTCTCAGGAGCTTGCATGGGAACACAGTTTCCTTGACACTGTCTCTAAAGTCTTCTCACTGTTAGCTTCTCTATGCAACTTTCTCTCCTTTGAATCTAATTGGAAAAAAGAGGAACAGGTGGTAAGAGGGACACTTCTTGCTCCTAGTCTGTCACCCTTGGTTACTAGCTTTAGGGAAGTATTACCATGTGTCTGTGTGAGTCTGTACTAGAGTGGACCAAGGAAAGAAACCATATTTGAAAGCAAGAAGGCTGGCATCCATTGACAGAGAACAGAGGAGCCCTCACAGGACAGGGAGAGGTTAATAGAGCCTCAGTCTACCCCTAACCATCTAGAGCTCTACCACCATCAGAGGCTGGTGTCCAAGTAGAGAGACCCACTCTCATATTGGATAGAGCCCTTCCTCAGGCATACAATTATGTGAACCCTTTCTGACCAGAACAACAGACATCAGTATTATGTGAAGAGTAAGGAGCTGTTGGACAGATATGAGAAGCAGCGTATTAGAAGGGGCAAGAAGGATAGGTTCCCACAGACTGAAGTTGAATGTGAAGCAAATTTAAATTCAAATGTTACACAGGGGGATTAGTTTCATTAATAAAGAACTGTAGTTAAATCTTGATGCATTAAGACTTTTTGGACTAGTCTAAAGTCTTCATTATGAACATGAAAAGACTTCTTTCTAGGGAAAAATGAAATGCCAGGTTGCACATAACTTATCTACACATGAATTTTTTATGTTCAACCAGTTTATGAGTTGTAGAACAATTGTAGTTAATTGGAAAAAAAGTAGGTGTATGAAGTCATGTGGTGTCTGACTATGTACACTTTTTAATCTTTTAGGATTGTTCAAAAGGAATTGACATCAGTTGTCTATGATAGAGACATCCCTGAAAGGTGAGGTGTGTTTGTGTATACACACACACACACACACACACGACAGTGAGAGAGAGGGAGAGAATGAGAGACAGAAAAAGTGGGAAAGAGGGAATGAGGGAGAGAGGGAGGGAGAAAGTGACAGAGAATGAGCGAGAGAAAGAGGTTATCAAAGTTAGTTTGTGAGATACACTCTTAGGAGCATACAGTTATATGAACTCTATCTGAAGGGAGGGACAGATATCCATGTTATGTGAAGAGTAAGGAAGTGTTGGAGGGACTTGAGAAGCACTGAATAGAAGGGGCAAAAGAGATGTTTTCCCAAAGCCTGAAGTTGAATTTGAAGCAAATTTAAACTCAAATGTTGTTACAGTTGGAGACTAGTTTCATTGATAAAGAACTGTACTTTAATCTTGATCCATGAAGCTTTTTTAACAGGCCTAAGATCTTCCTTACAACCACATAAAGCCTTGTTTCTGGGGAAAAATGAATTGCCACATCCCAAATAACTAAACATGTGAAGTTTTAAGGGTTCAAAAAGTAAGCTAGGAAGTCATGTGATGTCTATGTACATTTTTTTATCCTTTAACTCTGACCTGAAAGAATTAACATCAGTGATCTGTAATGCAGCCACCATTACATTAATGTACATTAATGTATATACATACACACAACACATATATATTTAGAGAGAGAGATCAAGCTTCTGTATGTAGCTTTTTTTCTCTTTTTTTTATCCACTTGGAAAAAAGAGGGAAGAGGTTATAAGAGGGAGACTGCTTCTAATCTTTTTGCTATGAGTTGGAATTGACTCAATAGCAACAGGTTGGTTAGTTACTAGCAGCCAGAACGTTAGAAAACCATTCGTATGCCTGTGTGTCACACTTCTAGAGCAGACCAACGAAGGAGGGAATCCTAATTAGAAACAAGGAGGGTCGGAGCAGTGGGCAGCAAAAAGAGAAACCCTCAATAGAAAGAAAGGAACTTAAGAGACTATAGGTGTGTCCATGACCCTCCAGAGGTTTGCCACCACCTGAAACTGGTGTCTCAATAAGTAGATGTACCATTGTATCAGATGGAGCCCCTATACAAATAATTTCAAACTTAAGAACCAACGCAAAGCCAATTCCTATGATCCCATCCCACTGCCCTCGAGTCAATTCCGACTCATAGCAACCCTATAGGACAGAGTAGAAATACCCCATAGAGTTTCCAAGGAGCACCTGGTGGATTCGAACTGCCAGCCTTCTGGTTAGCAGGCATCACACTTAACCATTACACCATCAGGGTTTCCGAAATTCCTATGAGGCAGAGGTCAAATATATCCCAGATTTCCACATTTTCCAAGCTGCTGTACTGTTCCATCTCCAACACTAGCCACTGCCTTCTCCTCAGCACTCTTCTCTCTTCCTTTTGGGTTCAGCAAATCACTGCAACGTCTCACAGAGCTCATGAACTAAACTTACAATTAAGTTGTTTATTAGAGAAGTAACAGGGTACAACTTGGGATCAGGATCAACAGGCTACAACTCGGCCCTGGCAGACCTCATTCTTCTGCCTTGGGCATGGCAGCACCACCACCTCAGCTTTGGGTTGTGGCCCCATCCCCTTGGCACACTTTAACAGCAGCTTCACACTCTGGAACCAAGTTGGGAAGATCTGATTCCTTGAAATCTAGGAGGCTGTGGCTCCACCCTTTGAGATTCAGGAGATTCTGGTCCCACCCTTTGAAACCAGGGAGGCCCTGCTTCCCATGCTCCTTCCAACAGTTCTGCTCATCTCCAAGATGCTTGAGGAATAGTCCTTTTCTTTTCTTGGAGGACAACAGATGTAGCTCCTTTGGCCTGCTTCCTGCCTTTAGAATTCCAAGAGGCAGGCAGTTTTCTTTCTTTTTTGTCCTGCCTCTGACCCCTTCAGACTCAGCTGATGGGTTTTCTGCTGTGGTAGTTGGTTAGGTCCATCAGTCACAAGCTTAGTCTCTTTAACAAAAGATTGTGTAGCCACGTCCTTGGTGAACATTCTAGGACATGTGTACTTAGTTTGTACAACAGATTTTTCCAGATCTTTAAGTGCTGTTTTCATTTTGCACAGTTCATTTTTAAGGCCATCTCTTTTCTCTTATGTTTTACTACAGGTGTCAAGGAGAGGCTATGTGCCTCCTTTAAGCTCTTGCTTAGAAATCTCCTCAGCCAGATATCCAAGTTCATCACCTACAAGTTCTACCTTTCACCAAACATTTGAACATAATTCAGACAAATCCTTTGCCAGTGCATGAAAGACATCACCCTCCTTCCATTGTCCAATCACATGTCCATCGTTTTCTTTTATAGCCTCCCCAGAAGCACATTTAATGCCCACATTTCTAGCGACATTCTGTTGCTGGCCCCATATGTATTCTCTAAGACAGTACAGACTTTCTCTGTAGCTCTCCTCACTTCTGTCTGAGCCCTCACCAGAACTGCCTTTGATGTCCATAATTCTACCAACAGTTTCTTCAAGGCAATCTAGGCTTTTACATTAGGCACCTTAAAACTCTTCCAGCCTCTAACCATTCATTAGCCAATTCCAAAGCTGCTTCCATATTTTAGGTATCTGTTAGAGCAGCACTCCACTCTTCTAGTACCAAATTCTATCTGAGTTATCTAGTGCAGCTATAAAAAAAAAAAACCCATAAATCGGTGGCTTTAGCAAATAGAAATTTATTTTCTCACAGTTTAGGAGGATAGAAGTCCAAATTCAGTATGCTAATGCTAGGGAAATGTTTTCTGTCTCTGTCGGCTCTGGAGGAATGTCCTTTTCTCTCCTGAGCTTCTGCTTCTGGGGAAACTTCATGTGGCTTGGCATTTCTCTTCCCCCATCTCTCCTTGCTAGCTTGCATTTAATCTCTTTTATATTTCAAAAGAGATTGATTCAAAATTCACCCTACATTAATCCTGCCTCGTTAATATAACAAAGACCACCCATTCCCAAATAGGATTATAACCACAGGCTTAAAAAAAAAAAAAAACCGAACACATTGTTCCCGACTCGTAGCGACCCCACAGGACAGAATAGAACTGCCCCATAGGGTTTTCAAGGACTGCCTCGTGGATTTGAACTGCTGATCTTTTGGTTAGCAGTCATAGCTCTTAAGCACTACACCACCAGAGTTTCCACCACAGGCATAGAGGTTAGGATTTACAGCACATATTTTTTGGTGACACAATTCAATCCATAACACCCTCCTAGCAGGGCTTCAAACTGACCAGTCCCCTCAGTGGACCATAATCACTTCATTTGCATAGTCAAAAGAAATTTTATTTGCATAGCCTATAGTCACTTCATAATATATTCACCAGTTCCTGCAAGCTGTGCATAAATCACGGCAGGTTGCAGCCCAGGGCCAGACAAAAAGTATCAAATCATTGAATTGTTTACAATTTACTGGAGAAATGTCAATCAGCTTGGACAAAAGTATCAAACTCTGTGGGGTAGAAAATTAGAAGAAAGATAACTCCTCAGGGATTAAGGAAAAAATCTCAAACTGTTTTTCCAAAGAAGCAAGACAAAAGACCACATAAAGGACCTCATTTCACCATAGCCCCTGCCTCAGGTCTGCAATTAGATAACCCTACTTCTCAGGCAGGAGAGACATCCATATTATACAAAGAATAAGGTATGGTGGAGGAACTTGAGATGCAAAAAATTAGGAGGGACAAGAGGAATATGTACCTATAAAATGAAGTTGAATTTGAAGTAAATTTAATCTCAAAATGCTGCTGTTACACGTGGCGATTAGGTGCAGTAATAAAGAACTGTATTTAAGTCTTGATTTGTCAAGTTTTTTGAAGGACCTAAGATCTTTCTTGCAACCATATAAAGGCTTATTTCTGGGGAAAAATGAGATTTTCAGCTTCCATATAACCAATTTTCAAATAATTTTAAGTGTTCCCAGCCAGTTTATAAATTATAGAGCAATTGTACCTAATTTGAACCAAAAAAGTAAGTCTGCTGGTCACGTTGGGGCCTATCTACATTTTCAATCCTATAAAACTGACCCAAATCAATTGGCATTGGTGATTTCTCATGGAGCTGTCAGTAGAAGAAGAGATATTAATATATATTGAGAGAGAGAGATTGCAGTTTATAAAATTCAGTCTTGGTAGTAGCCGTGGAATACAGAGTTTTCTGAACACTTGCTCTAAATTTGTTTCTAAGGAGTTAGATTTCCAGTGATCTATCTCATGTTTACTGTATCTTTTAAGTTGAAGGAAATTATTCACATAATTTGATCACCTCACTGTTCCATGTAGAAAATCTCTAATTATGTGTTTTTGCATTTGTTGGCATTAAAGTAAAATAGAACAGCTTTTCAAGCTGTATGATATTGATGAAGATCTTGACCTTCTCACTCCATATAGGTAAGTCTATTTGAAGGGTGGAGGAAGGGAACCCTTGATGGGTTTCTTATCTTTGGGATGACAGGGCTGTTGCCGAGGCATGAAGGAAAATGGAAGCATGTGGAAGGGCATACAGATGCTTCAGGGAGAGAACAGAACCCAGTAAATGTCTCTACCTTAATTTGAAGACAAGTACTGTGTTTGAACGTTTCTGTTAGTTTGTTGTACTGTGGTGGCTTGTGTGTTGCTGTGATTCTAAAAGCTTTGCCACCCGTATTTCAAATACCAACAGGGTCACCCATGGTGGACAGGTTTCAGTGGAGCTTCCAGACTAAGAAAAACTGGGAAGAACTAGAAAAACTAGGACCTGGCAGTCTACTTCTGAAAAAATTGGCCAATGAAAACCTTAAGAATAGCAGTGGAATATTGTCTGGTATAGTGCCAGAAGATGATTGCCTCAGGTTGGAAGGCACTCAAAATACAACTGCCTCCTCAAAGTAGAGTCCACCTTAATGACATGAATGGAGTCAAACTTTCCAGACCTTCATTTGCTGATGTAGCATGACTCGAAATGAGAAGAAACAGCTGCACACATCCATTAATAATTGGAAAGTGGAATGTACAAAGTATGAATCTAGGAAAATTGAAAGTCGTCAAAAATAAAATAGAGCATGTAAAGATCAATATCTTAAGCATTAGTGAGCTCAAATGGACTGGTATTGGCCATTTTGAATCAGATAATCATATGGTCTACTATGCCTGGAGTGACAAATTGAAGAGGAATGGCGTTACATCCATAGTCAAAAAGAACATTTCAAGACCTATCGTGAAGTACAAGGCTGACAGTGATAGGATAATATTCATACACCTACAAGTAAGACCAGTAAATACGACTATTATTCAAATTTACACATAACCACTAAGGCCAAAGATGAGGCAATAGAAGATTTTTACCAACATCTGTGGTCTGAAATTGATCAAACATGCAATCAAGATGCATTGATATTTACTGGTGTTTGGAATGCAAAAGTTGGAAATGAAAAGAAGGACCCGCAGTTGGAAAATATGGCCTTGGTGATAGAAATGACACCTGAGATCACACGAAAGAATTTTGCAAGATCAAAGACTTCTTCCTTGTAAATACCATTTTTCAACAATGTAAACAGTGACTATACACATAAGAAAAACCTCACTAAATGGAAAACACAGGAATCAAATCGACTACATCTGTGGAATATATTGCGGAAAAGCTTAGTGTCATCAGTCAGAACAAGGGCAGGGCCTGACTGTGGAAGAGACCATTAATTACTCATAAGCAAGTTCAAGTTGAAGCTGAAGAAAATTAAAACAAGTCACTGAGAACCAAAGTACAATCCTGCGTGTATCCCACCTGAATTTGGAGACCATCTCAAGAATGGATTTAATGCATTGAACGCTAATGACCGAAGACCAGATGAGTTGTAGAATGACATCAAGGGTGTCATACATGAAGAAAGCAAGAGGTCGTTAAAAAGACAGGAAAGAAAAAAAGGACCAAATGGATGTCAGAAGAGACTCTGAAAGTTGCTGTTGAACATAGAGTAGCTAAAGTAAAAGGGAGAAATGATGAAGTAAATGATCTGAACAGACAATTTCAAAAGCATCTCTAGATGACAAAGTAAAATGTTAAAATGTGCGAAGACCTCAGGATAGAAAACCAAAAGGGAAGAACATGCTCAGCATTTCTCAAGCTGAAAGATCTGAAGAAAAAATTCAAAGCTCGGTTTGCAATTTTGAAGGATTTTATGGGCAAAATATTGAATGACTCAGGAAACATCAAAAGCAGATAGAAGGAATACACAGCCATTGTACCAAAAAGAATTGGTCGACATTCAGCCATTTCAGGAGGCAGCATATAATCAAGAACCAACGGTATTGAAGGAAGAAGTCCAAGCTGGACTGAAGGCATTGGCAAAAAACAAGATTCCAGGAATTGACAGAATACCAAAAAAAAAAATACCAGCTGAGATTTTTCAACAAATGGAGGCCGGGCTGTAGAGGCTCACTCATCTATGCCAAGAAGACAGCTACCTAGCCAGTCAATCGGAAGAAATCCATATTTATGCCTATTCCAAAGAAAGATGATCCAACAGAATTCAGAAATTATCAAGCAATGTTGTTAATATCACGTGCAAGTAAAATTTTGCTTGAAGATCAGTCAAAAATGTTTGCAGAAGTACATTGACAGGGAACTGCTAGAAATTCAAGCTGGATTCAGAAGAGGACATGGAATGAAGGATATCATTGCTGATGTCAGATGGATCTTGGCTAAAAGCAGAGAATAGCGGAAAGATGTTTACCTGTGTTTCATTGACTATGCAAAGGCATTCGACTGTGTGGATCATAACAAATTATGGATAACGTTATGAATAATGGGAATTCCAGAACTCTTAATTGTGTTCATGGGGAACCTGCACATAGATCAAGAGGCAGTTGTTTGAACAGAAAAAGGGGATGCTGTGTCTTTTTAAGTCAGGAAAGGTATGCGTCAGGGTTGCATCGTTTCACCATATTTGTTCAATCTGTATGCTGAGTGAATAATCCAAGAAGCTGGACTATATGAAGAAGAATGTGACATCAGGATTGGCAGAAGACTCATTAACAACCTGCTATATGCAGATCGCACAACCTTGTTTGCTGAAAGGGAAGAGGACTTGAAGCACTTACTGATGAAGATCAGAGACTACAGTCTTCAGTATGGATTACACCTCAGCATAAAGAAAACAAAAACCCTCACAACTGGACCACTAAGCAACATCATGATAAATGGAGAAAAGATTGAAGTTGTAAAGGATCTCATTTTACTTGGATCCACCATCAATGCCCATGGAAGCAGCAATCAAGAAATCAAACAACGTATTGAATTGGGCATATCTGCTGCTAAAGATCTCTTTAAAGTATTAAAAAGCAAAGATGTCACTTTGAGGACTAAAGTGCACCTGACCCAGGCTGTGGTATTTTCAATTGCCTCATATACATGTGAAAGCTGGGCGGTAAGGAAGACCGAAGAAGGACTGATGCCTTTGAATCATGATGTTGGCAAAGAATATTGAATATACCATGGACTGCCAGAAGAACAAACAAGTCTGTCTTGGAAGAAGTACAACCAGTGCTCCTGGGAAGCAAGGTTGGCAACATTTTGTCTCACGTACTTTGGACATGTTATCAGGAGGGACCAGTCCCTGGAGAAGGACATCATGCTTGGTAAAGTAGAGGGTCAGTGAAAAGTGGAAGATCCTCGACGAGATGGATTGGCACAATGGCTACAACAGTGGCCTCAAGTAGAACGACAATTGTTAGATTGCACAGGACCAGACAGTTTCTTGTTCTGTTTTACTTAGCGTCGCTGTCAGAACCAAGTTGAGGGCGTCTAACAATAACAACACAATGTTTAAAAAAAACATTTATTCTACTCACAACTAAAAGTTCTTGTAGTTAGAAAATGTGAGAAATATCCTTTGGAGATAATAATTCTGTTACAAAGTCTCTTAACAAGGAATGCAGACTATAACTTACTCTTTAATTATGGTCCTTCCACATTTTTCCTGGATATATTGATTCCTAGATTTGTCAAAGCTGTCTATGAAAAAGTGGAACTGATAGCAAAAGGGAACATGTTTTCTGATTAAATGCCTCTTCATGCTCATTGGAAAGTTATTGTGACTTGCTTTTGAGCAATCTCACCGGGGGGGTGAGGGAAGAAAAAAGATGCCATCGAGTCGATTCCAACTCACAGTGACCCTACAGGACAGAGTAGAACTGCCCCATAGAGTTTCCAAGGAGCCGCTAGTAGATTCAAACTGCCAACCCTTTGGTCAGCAGCCGAGCTCCTAACCACTGACCACCAGGGCTCACCTAGAGTACTCCCTATTGCACTGATACGAAGACATTTTTAGACTGTACTCACTGTTTGGAAATTATACATTTATAAAATTATATGAGTCTGAACTGCCGGAAGTATTCCTGAGGCCTTTCTATGGCTTCTCTTTTGACCAGTCATTTAACCATTCACCTGCTTGCATCAGTGTTAGAGTGGGTAATGCCAAAGAAGAAATTAACCAGTCAGTTGCCGTTTGTTAATATCTAGACAAAAATTAAGGTGCCTGGGTGGTGCAAGCTGTTTGCGATCAGCTGCTAGCCGAAGGCTAGCAAGTTCAAACCCTCAAGCAGCTCTGTGGAAGAAAGGCTTGGTGGTCTACTGCCATAAAGATTACAGCCAAGAAAACCCAGTGGAGCAATTCTACTCTGTAACATATGAGGCCACCACGAGTCAGGGGGGTGACTCTTTGGCAGCTAACAACAGACAAAAGTTATGTGGAAAATAAGGAGGAAACTGATGAGCACAAATAATTCTTCAAATTACCCCTGAATTTCCATTGCCTGTGACCACATTCATATAGGCAATCCAGAGTTCACTCTGCCACTTCCTGAATAAGAAGAGCACTGGAGTGTGCGTAATGATGGTGATGACAACAATGAACGTTACTGAGTGCTTACCATGTGTCAGATGATGTGTTATGCCAGCTCCATCTTCATGTGATCAAATATATCAGTACTTGTCTTTATGATTTATGCCTTTAATGTTATACTTAGAAAGTCCTTCTTTACCCCAAGATTGTAAATATAGTCACCAAAATTTCTTCTATGTTGCGAGTTCTTTTTTTATCATAATAAATATATATGTACCAAAACATTTGTCACTTCAGCATTCTTGACATATACAATACAGTGTTCATTACGTTGTACAACCATCACCATTACTTATTTCCAAATTTTTCCATCACCCTTAATAGAAATTCAGTACCCTCTAAGCAATAAGTCCCCCTTTCCTCCTCCCTTCTACCCACCCCGGTAACCACTAATAACTTTAAGTCTGTATACACTTGTGGATTCTGGATGTTTAATATAAATGGAATATCCTTTGGTGAATGACTCATTTCACTCAGCATGATGTCTTCAAGTTTCATCCATGCTGGAGCATGTATCAGGACTTCGTTTCTCTTTATGGCTGAGTAATATTTAATTGTATGTGTGTACCATGTTTTGTTTATGCATTCATCTGTTGATGGACTTTTAGGTTGTTTCTACCTTTTGGCTATTGTGAACAGTGCTGCAATGAACGTTGGTGTACATGTATCTGTTTGTTTTTCTGCTTTCAATTCTTTTGGGTATACACCTAGAAGTAGAATTGCTGGATCATATGGTAATTCTATATTTAACTTTTTGAGGAACCATTGACTGTTTTCCACAGTGGCTGTACCACTTTACAATCCCTCCAGCAGTGGGCAAGGTTTCCTATTTCTGCACATCCTTACCAACACCTGTTGTTTTCCATTTTTTTAAATCATAGGCATCTTAGTGGGCATGAAGTGGTATCTCACTACGATTTTGATTTTCGTTTCCATGATGACTAAATTAGAACAAATCCATGAGAACCAAAGTATGACCTTGAGTATATCCCATCTGAATTTGGAGAATATATCAAGAATAGATTTAACACATTGAACACGAATGACCAAAGACCAGAAGAGTTGTGAAATGATATCAAGGACATCATACATGAAGAACAAAAAAGGTCATTAGAAAGACAGGAAAGAAAGAAAAGACCAAAATGAATATCAGAAGAGACTCTGAAAGTTGCAAAAGGAAGAAACAATGAAGTAAAACAGCTGAAGAGAAAATTTCAAACCCTCCAACCCCACTGGACCCACCCTGTTGCACCACAGCTGAGTAACTGGCCCTGTCCACCTGGACAAGGTGGTAAGAAGTATCGTGCCCACAGGCAAGCATGCAACAAAACACTCCCAGAACTCCTGCCCAGACATAACCAAATAAAACAAAAAAGTGGGATGAGGCAATCAAATTTACAATAAAAGAATGAAAATATTTCCTGAATGTCCTGGAGACAGTAAACAATATCAAAACATTAAAAAAAAAAAAAAAAGTAGGACAAGATGGCTACAGAAAGTGACCAATGTAAAATGCCAGATCACCTTCTGGTAAAAGAAAAGGCATTGGAACTACCTAAAAGGGAATTCAAAACTCTAATATTCAGGGTTCACCAACAGATGAAGGAAAATGCAGATAAAAATAAGGGAAAAAATAGACAAAATCAGAGAAAAAAAGACAAAGCAATGGAAGAATTCTCAAGAGTAATACAGGAACAGAATGCCAATATAAACAAACAACTTAAAGTCGTACAAAAACAGCAATTAGAAATCCAAAAGATTTCAGAAATGGACAGTGTAATAGAAGGGTTTTTTTTTTTTTTTTTGTACTTTAGATGAGGGTATACAGAACAAACTAGTTTCTCATTAAACAGCTAGTACACATATTGTTTTATTACATTGGTTAAACAACCCCATGATATGTCAACACTTTCCCTTCTCAGCCTTGGGTTCCCTATTACCAGCTTTCCTGTCCCCTCCTGCCTTCTAGACCTTGCTCCAGGGCTGGTCTGCCCCTTTAGTCTCATTTTGTTTTATGGGCCTGTCCAATCTTTGGCTGAAGGGTGAACCTCAGGAGCAACTTCATTACTGAACTGAAAGGGTGTCCGGGGGCCATACTCTCAGGATTTCTCCAGTCTCTGTCAGACCAGCAAGTCTGGTTTTTCTTTTTGAGTTAGAATTTTGTTCTACATTTTTCTCCAGCTCTTTCTGGGACCCTCTATTGTGATCCCTGTCAGAGGAGTCAGTGCTGAGGCACCATTTAGTTGTACTGGACTCAGTCTGGTGGAGGCCATGGTAGATGTGGTCCATTAGTCCTTTGGACTAATCTTTCCCTTGTGTCTTTAGTTTTCTTCATTCTTCCTTGCTATTGAAGGAGTGAGACCAGTGGACAATCCTGTACGGCTACTCACAAGTTTTAAAGGCCCCAGACGCTACTCACCAGAGTAGAAAGTAAAACATTTTCTTTATAAACTATGTTATGCTGATTGAGCTAGATGTTCCTCGAGACTATGGTCCCCACAGCCCTCAGCCCAGCAGTTTGGTCCCTCAGGGAGTTTAGATGTATATATGGAGTTTCCATGACTTTGCCTTGTACAAGTTGTGCTGGCTTCCCAGTATTGTGTACTGTCTTACCCTTCAACAAAGTTACCACTTATCTATTGCCTATTTAGTGTTTTTCCATCCCCACCCCTCCCCTCCCTCATAATCATCAAAGATTGATTCTTTTTTGTGCGTAAACATTTTCATGGGTCTTTACAGTAGAGGTCTCATACAATATTTGTCCTTTTGTGATTGACTTATTTCACTCAGCATAACGCCCTCCAGATTCATCCATGTTATGAATGCTTCACAGATTCATCATTGTTCTTTATTGTTGCGTAATACTCCATTGTGTGTATGTACCACAGTTTATTTATCCATTCATTTGTTAATGGGCATCTAGATTGTTTCCATCTTTTTGCAATTGTGAACAGTGCTACAATGAACTATGCATATGTCTATTTGTGTGATGGTTCTTATTTCTCTAGGATATCTTCCTTGGAGTGGGATTGCCGAATCATATGGTATTTCTATTTCTTTTACATTCCCACCAGCAGTGCATAAGAGTTCTGATCTCCCCGCAGCCAGTCCAAAATTTGTTATTTCCTGTTTTACTAATTCCTCCCAGTAATGCTGGGGTGAGACAGTATCTAACGGTGGTTTCAATCTGCATTTCTCTAATGCCTAGAATCACAAGCATTCCCTCATGTGTCTATTGGCTGCTTGAATGTCTTCTTTGGTGAAGTTTCTGTTCATTTCCTTAGCCCATTTTTTAGTTGGATTATTTGTCTTTTTGTTGTAGAGGTTTTGGATTTTGTAAATTTTAGAGATTAGACCTTTGTCTGATTTGTAATATCATTTTTTTTCCCCAGTCCTTGAGTTCTCTTTTTACTCTTTTGGTGAAGTCTTTTGATGAGCATAAGCATTTAATTTTTAGAAGATGCCATTTATCTAGCTAATCCTCTGGAGCTTGTGTGTTGTTGGCTGTGGTTTGTATCCTGTTAATGCCGTGTATTAGGGCCTCTAGCGTTCATCCTACTTTTTTCTTCTATGAACTTCATAGTTTTTGGCTTTATATTTAGGTTCTTGATCCATTTTGAATTAGTTTTTATATATGGTGTGAGGCATGTGTCCTGTTTCATTTTTGCAGATGGACATCCAGTTTCGCCACCAGAAAAGGCTGTCTTTTCCCCATTTGATGGACTTTGGGCCCTTGTCGAAGATCAAGTTACCATAGGTGGATGGATTTACATCTGGGTTCTCAATTCTGTTTCTGTCAATATTTCTGTCGTTAGACCAGTACCATTGCTGTTTTGATTACCGTAGCTGTATACTAGGGTCTGAGGTCAGGTAGTGCAAGTCCTCCTACTTTATTCTTCTTCCTAAATAGTGCTTTACTTATCCAGGGCTTGTTCCCTTTCCATATAAAGTTAATGATAAGTTTTTCCATCTCATTAAAGAACGTTGTTGGTATTTGGATCAGGATTGCATTGTATTTGTAAATCACTTTGGGTAGAATTGTCATTTTCACAATGTTGAGCCTGGCTATCCACGAGCATGGTATGTTTTTCCATTTATGCAGATCTCTTTTGGTTTCTTGCAGTAGTGTTTTGTAGTTTTCTTTATATAGGTCTTTTACATCCCTGGTTAGATTTATTCCTAAGTATTTTATTTTTTTAAGGGCTATTAGAAATGCTACTCTTTTCCTGATTTCCTTCTCATAATTTTCTTTATTGGTGTATAGGAATCCAACTGATTGTTGTATGTTTATTTTGTATCCTACTACTCTGCTGAATCATTCTATTAGTTCTAGTAGTTTTGTGTGGAGTCTTTGGGTTTTCTATGTATAGTATCATATCATCCACAAATAGGGACAATTTAACTTATTCATTACAATTTGGATACTTTTTATTTCTTTTTCTTGCCTTATTGGTCTAGCTAGGACTTCCAGCACAATTTAAATAGGAGTGGTGATAAAAGGGCATCCTTCTCTTGTTCTTGTTGTCAAGGGGAATGTTTTCAGCCTCTCTCCATTAAGAGTGATGTTGGCCATTGTTTTTGCATAGAAGCCCTCTAATATGTTGAAAATTTCCCTTCTATTTTTTTTTTTTTTTTTATACCTATTTTATTGGGAGTTTTTCTCAGGAATGGATGTTGGACTTTGCCAAATGCCTTTTCTGCGTCAACTGAGATGATCATGTGATTTTTTTTCTTTTTATTTATGTGGTGGATTCCCTTGATGGGTTTTCTAATGTTGAACCATCCTTGCATACCTGGTATGAACCCTACTTGGTCATGGTGCATTTTTTTTTATATGATGCTGAATTCTATTGGCTAGAATTTTATTGAGAATTTTTGCATCTATATTCATGACAGATATTGGTCTGTAATTTTCTTTTTTTGTGGTGTCTTTGCCTGGTTTTGGTATTAGGGTTATGCTGGCTTCATAGAATGAATTTGGAAGTATCCCTTGTTTTTCTATGCCCTGAAATAGTTTGAGAAGTACTGGTGTAAGCCCTTCTCTGAATATTTGATAGAATTCTCCAGTGAAGCCATCTGGGCCGGGGCTTTTACTTGTTAAGTGTTTTTTTATTACCTGTTCAATCTCTTCTCTTGTTATGGATCTGTTCAGATTTTCAACAACATTTTGTGTTAGTTTGTGTAGGTAGTGTGCTTCTAGAAATTAATCCGTTTCCTCTAAGTTTTCAAATTTGTTGGAGTATAGTTTTTCATAATTCTCTGTTATGATCCTTTTTATTTCAGTTGGGTCTGTTGTAAAGTTCCCCATTTAATTTCTTATTTGGGTTATTTGTATTCTTCCTTGTTTTTCTTTTATCAATTTGGCCAGCGGTTTGTCAATTTTGTTGATCCTTTCAAAGAACCAACTTTTGGTTTTGTTGACTCTATTGTTTTTCTGTTCTCTTTTTCATTTATTTCTGCTCTGATCTTTATTGTTTCCTTTCTTCTGGTGGTTGTGGGTTTCTTTTGCTGTTCTGTTTGTTCAAGTTGTGTAGCTAATGTTTTGATTTTGTCCCTTTCTTCTTTTTTGATGTGTGCATGTATTACTATAAATTGACCCCTGAGGATTGACTTTGCTGTGTCCCAAAGTTTTTGGTATGATGTGTTTTCATTCTTGTTTGATTCTAGGAATTTTTTAATTTCATCTCTGATTTCTTTTATTACCCAGTGGTTTTAAAGCAGTGTGATATTCAATTCCCACATAATTGATTTTTTTTTTTTCCTTATTCTCCTTGTTGTTAATTTCTACTTTGGTGGCATTGTGGTCAGAGAAGGTACTTTGTATTCAGTGTTGTGGATTTTGTTGAGGGTTGCTCAGTGACCTAAGATGTGGTTTATTCTGGAGAACATTCCATGTGAGTTGGAAAAGAATGTGTACTTTGCAGCTGTTGGTGGAGTGATCTATATATGTCTATGAGGTCAAGTTGGCTGATTGTGCCCATTAGCACTTCTGTATCTTTGTTGAGTTTCTTTCTAGATGTTCTGCCCTTTACCGAGAGTGGTGTGTTGAAGTCTCCTACTATTATTATGGAACTGTCAGTTTTTCTTTTCAGTACTGTTAGAGTTTGTTTTATGTATTTTGGAGCCCTGTCATTGGGTGTGAAGATGTTTATTATGGTTATTATGGATCGTCCCTTTAATCATTATACAGTGCCCTTCTTTGTCTTTTATGGTGGATTTTGTTTTAAAGTCTATTTTATCTGAGATTAGCATTGCCACTCCTGCTCTTTTTTGGTAGTTATTTGCTTGGTATATTTTTTTCCATCCTTTGATTTTTAATAAATTTACATCTTTGTTTCTAAGGCTTGGCTCTTATACACAGCATATTAATGGATCCTGTTTTTTTAATCCATTCTGTCACTCTGTGTCTCTTTATGGGTACATTTAGGCCATTTACATTCAGTGTAGTTATTAATAGGTGTGAGTTTATTGCTGTCTTTTTGTAGTTTTTTGTTGTTGTTGTGCTAACATTTTCTTTGTTCCTCTTCCTCTCCTGTACTGAGTTCCTTTTGTTTGTGGGTTTCATTCTCTTTTTTGTAGATTTTGTTTTCATTGGGACTTTGTTTTTCTTCTTTGTTTTGATGAGTAGGTTTGTTAACTTTCTTTGTGGTTACCTTGAAATTTACCCATATCTTCCTAGGTTTAAACCAGTCTATCATTACTTGGTGTTGCCTTGCCTTACCCTCCATTACAAAGTTCTATACCTACACAGTTTATTCCCTCTTTTATTGTTCTGACGATGTTGTCATTTACAGATTAACCTCTCTGAATCCCTGTTGCAATTCTTTTGGTTTTGGATAGTCCTTGAGAGTTTATTTCCTAGGTTGGTACCTGGCTAGTACAATCTTGTGTCCTAGATTCAGGCTGTGGTCTGACATTGTTTGTTGTCAAAACAGAGGACTCCCTTTAATAATTTTCGTAAGTTTGGTTTGGTTTTTACATAGTCCCTTAATTTCGGTTATCTGGAAATGTCCTAATTTCCCCATCATATTTGAATGAAAGTTTTGCAGAATATATTATTCGTGGTTGGCAATTTTTATTCTCTCAAGGTTTTATATATGTCATCCCATTGCCTTCTTGCCTGCATGGTTTCTGCTGAATAATCAGAGCTTAGTCTTATTGTTTCTCCTCTGTATGTGACTTTTTGTTTTTCTCAAGCTACTTGCAGGATTTTTTTCTTTGTCTTTGGTTTTAGTGAGAGTGATTATGATATGCCTTAGTGATTTTCTTTTGGGGTCTATCTTATATGGGGTTTGTTGAACTTCTTGGCTGGTCAGCTTTTCATCTTTCATGATATTAGGTAAGTTTTCTGTCAGCAATTCTTCAATTATTGCCTCTGTGTTTTCTGTTTTCTCCCACTGTTCTAGAGCTCCCATCACTTGCAAATTTTTCCTTTTGATTTTATCCCACGTAATTCCAGGTTTCTTCATTTTTCTTCATTCTTTTTTCTGATTTTTCCTCAAACAGAGTTGTATCTGTGTTATTTGTCTTCAATTTCGCTGACCCTGACATCCATTATTTCAAACCTGCTCCTCAGCCCTTCTTTGACATTGTCCATTTCTGAAATCTTGTTTTTTATCTTTTGGATTTCTAATTGTTGTTTTTGTATGATTTCTAGTTGTGAATTTAATTGGCTTTTTTTCCTGTATAATTTTCCTGAATTCTTCCATTTTTGTCTGTATTTTCCATGAATTTGCCTTTTCCATAAATTTGTCTATTTTTTCCTCATTTTTGTCCACTTTTTGCTTAACTCTTGGATGGCTCTGAGTACTAGAGATTTGAATTCCCTGTCAGATAGTTCTAGTGCCTTTTCTTCTACTGGAAAGTCATCTGGTGTTTTATTTTGGAATCCTACTGGAACCATCCTGTCCTGTTTTTTTTAATGTTTTGATATTGTCTGCTGTCTTCAGGACATTCAGTAGTTATTTTCTTCATTTGATTGTAGATCTGTTTGTTTCATCCTGATTTTTTGTTTTATTTGGTTATGTCTGAGCAGTCAGTCTGTGCACTTTTTGTTGTTTGCTCATCTGTGGTCAGAATACTTTTCACCTCCCTTTCCAATGGACAAGGCCAGTCACTCAGCTATGGTGCAGCAGGGCAGGTCCAACTGAAGGGGAGGGGCTGGTATGTGTGTGGCATGTACTAGGGCCAACAGGGAGAGCCAGAAATCAGTGCCGGGCAGGATCCAGTAGTCCATGCCTGTGCTGCTCGGGGGTGTGATGTTCAGTGCACAGCTCAGGTAGGCAGGAAGGAAGGGGGAGACTGTGATGTGTGGAGCTTATATGGGTTTGTGAAAGAAGAGAGAGAGGAGAGAGAAACCGGAACCAAAAACACAAACAAAAAAGAGTGCTAATGGAGCTTGCCATTGGAGTGGAGAGAGGAGAAACAGAGAAATGGAGAAAAACAAAAAGAAAAAAAAAGAAAACAGGAAAAAGAAAGAAAAATAACTACATAAAAATTTGGAAAGAAAAACGAAGAAAGAAAAAAAAAGCTCCCAGGGCTCCCACCAATGTGGCTGCAAGGACTAGGGAAGTAGCTCCCAGACTGTGCAGTATAGCCTGGCTAGACAGGGTATAGATGTCACACAGCGCCAGGTATTCAGAAGACAGGAAAAGAAGGTAAGTATAGAGAGGCGAGAACTGAGAAATAAAGAAAGACAGAAAGTGAAAAGGAGAGGGAAAAAAAAAGAAATGCCCCCAAGGGGCTGCACAGACTGGGGAAATGGCTCCTAAGCTGTGCAGTGCAGTCTGGCTAGAAGGGACTCCCAAGCCATGAAAAGAAAAAGAAAACAAACAGAACAAAATAAAAAAAGGCCCCAGAGTTGCCACCAGTGTAGTGTCATGGGCCGGGGGTGTGGTTCCTCTGATGAGAGCCACTTCACAGCCTTTCAAGGAAAAGCAAGGGAGAGAAAGGAGGGGGAGGTGGTGGGAGACATGGAAGAAACAAAAATAAACGGAAAAAAGCAACACCAGCAACAGAAAAATGGCACACAGGGAGCCAGCCAGTGGGGGTGGGGCAATCCAAGTGGCTGAGGGCCAAAGCAGTTGCCTCCCAGCCAAGAGACTGCAGCTGGTGGGAAGCAGAGGAGGCTGAAAGGAGGGGAGAGGAGGAAGACGAAGTTTAGGAAAGCATATATTGCTGGTTACCAGCTGCTCTGTCTCCTGCTGGGAACTGCACAAACCTGCTTCCCGTACTCCCTATCCACCGATCTTCCATAGGAGCCCAAGATGGCAAATCCGTGCTGCATTAGCTGATAGGGGACCTCTGAGTGTATTTCTCCTTGCTCTCAGTTCTTTGTCAGTTTCTTATTCCATTTGGTGTTTGGCTGACTTATTTCTTCATTTGACATTTCGATTTCCTGGAATGACATTTGTCTATGTTTCACTTAGTTTTTCGGGTCTTTGCATGGTGCTTCTGTCTGTGGTGCCCTGTTGGCCGGAAGTCTGCAGTAGAAGGTTTTAGGAGCAAATTTGAAAAATGAAAGACAGGATGAACAAAATTGAAGACAAGTCCTTCGATACCGCTTTGAGGAAAAATCAGAGAGAATAATGAAGAAACTCTGAGGACAATGTGGGATACAAACAAAAGCAAAACTGTGCATGTGATCAGAGTTCCAGAACAGGGAGAGAAAATGGAAAACACAGAGAGGATCATTGAAGATTTGCTGACTGAAACTTCCCTAATATGATGAAAAATGAGAGCCAATCAATGAAGAAACTCAAATAACCCCATATAGGATAGGCCCTGAAAGAAATACACCAAGACACACCATAATCACACTCACTAAAACCAAAGACAAAGAATTCTGAGAGCAGCTCAAGAAAAACAAAAAATTAGATACAGAGGGGAAACAAAAAGACTAAGCTCTGAGTACTCAGCAGACACCATGCAAGCAAGAAGGCAATGGGATGACATATTAAAATCTTGAAAAAAAGCTGCCAACTAAGAATAATATGTCCTGTGAAACTCTTGCTCAAATATGATGATGAAATTAGGTCATTTCCAGAGAAATATAAATTAAGAGACTATGTAAAAACCAAACCAAACTTACAAGAATTATTAAAGGGAGTCTTCCTGTTACAGAACCAACAAAATCAGACAACAATCTGAATCTAGGACATAAGACAGCATCAGCCAGATATCAACGTAGAAAATGAACTCTCAAGGATAAAACAAAACTAAAAAATTTAAAACAGGGAGACAGAGATTTCAATTTGTAAATGGCAAAATCAGAACAATGAAAGAGGGAATAAAGGGTGTAGGCACAGAACTTTCAAATGGAAAGGAAGTCAAGGCAATACCAAGTAATAAAACACTGGTTCAAACTTAGGAAGATAAGGGTATATGTCAAGATAGCCACAAAAAAATTAACA
The DNA here is from genome assembly GCF_030014295.1 of Loxodonta africana. Classification (NCBI taxonomy): domain Eukaryota; kingdom Metazoa; phylum Chordata; class Mammalia; order Proboscidea; family Elephantidae; genus Loxodonta; species Loxodonta africana. The sequence goes on from NC_087358.1 coordinate 75,125,313, forward strand.
AACCTACTCATGAAAATAAAGAAGAAAAACATAAAGCTTCAGTAAACACAAAATCTTCAAAAACAAAAGAAATAAAAAAAAATTCCACAAACCAAAGGAATTCAGCACAGGAGAGTAGGAGGAACAAAGAAAACGTTAGCATCACACACAAAAAAAGGCAGTACAAAATGACAGCAATAAACTTATACCTATTAATAATCACACTGGACTTAAAAGGCTTAAATACACCCATAAAGAGACAGAGAGTGACAGAATGAATAAAAAAATATGACTCATCAATATGCTGTCTGCAAGAAACACATCTTAGAAAGACATAAATATATTGAAAATAAAAGGATGGAAAAAATATATCAAGCAAATAGCAACCCAAAAAGAGCAGGAGTGGCAATACTAATCTCAGACAAAATAGACTAAAACAAAAACCACCATAAAAGATGAAGAAGGACATTATATAATGAATAAAGGGATAATTCACCAGGAGAATATAACCATAATAAATATCTATGCACCCAATAGCAGAGCTTCAAAATACATAAGACAAACTCTAACAGCACTGAAAAGAGAAACTGATAATTCCACATTAATAGTAGGAGACTTCAACACACCACTCTCAGTAAAAGACAGAACATCTAGACAGAAACTCAACAAAGATAAATGAGATTTAAAGGCCACAATCAATGAACTTGACCTCATAGATATACATAGAACACTGCACCCAACAGCAGCAAAGTACACATTCTTTTCCAAAGCACGTGGAACATTCTCTAGAAGAGACCACATCTTAGGCCACAAAGAAACCTTCAACAAAATCCAAAATACTGAAATAATACAAAGCTTCTCCTCTAATTACAACACCATAAAAGTAGAAATTAATAACAGGGAGAGAAAGTGAAACAAAATATATGGAAACTAAATAACACCTTGTTTAAAAACCCCTCGGTAGTAGAAAAAATTCAAAGATGGAAAAAAAAATCCTAGAATGAAACAGGAATTAAAACACATCATACCAAAACTTTTAGGACACAGCAAAAGTCAATTTATAGCAATAGATGCATAAGTCAAAAAGAAGGGACAAAAGTGAAACATTAGCTACATAACTAGAAAAAATAGAAAGAGAGGAGCAAAAGAACCCCGCAGCCACCAGAAGAAAGGAAATAATAAAGATCAGAGCAGAAATAAATAAGAGAATAGACAAACAATAGAAAGAATCGACAAAACCAAAAGTTGGTTCTTTGAAAGGATCAACAAAATTGAAAAACTATTGGCCACACTGACAAAAGAAAAACAAGAGAGGGCACAAATAACAATAACTCGACTGAAATAAAAAGGATCATAACAGAGTACTGTGTAAAACTATACTCCAACAAGTTTGAAAACCTAGAGAAATGGAAAACTTTCTAGAAACACACTACCTACCTAAGCTAACACAAACTGAGGTCAAAAACCTGAACAGACCCATAACAGGAGAAGAGATTGAAAAGGTAAAAAAAAAAAAAAAACTCCAAACAAAAAAAAACTCTGGCCCAGATGGCTTTACTGGACAATTCTCCAAACATTCAGAGAAGAGCTTACAGCAGTACTACTCAAACTATTTCAGAGCATAGAAAAGGAAGGGATACTTCCAAATTCATTCTATGAAGCCAGCATAGCCTTGATACCAAAACCAAAGACTACAAAAACAGAAAATTACAGACCAATATCTCTCATAAATATAGATGCAAAAATTCTCACCAAAACTCTAGCCAATAGAATTCAACATCATGTATATAAAAAAAGTAATACAACATAACCAAGTAGGATTCATACCAGGTATGCAAGGATGGTTCAACATTAGAAAATCAATCAAAGTAATCCACCAATAAATAAACCAAAAGAAAATTATATCATCCTCTCAATTGACACAGAAAATGCTTTTGATAAAGTCCAACACCCATTCATGATGGAAAAAAAAAAAAAACCTCTCAATAAAATAGAAGGGAAATTCCTCAGTATAAAAAAGGCCACCTATACAAAACTAAAAGCCAACCTCACACTCAACAAAGGCTGAAAACATTCCCCCTGAGAACAGGAACAAGACAAGGATGCCCTTTATCACTACTCCCATTCAACGTTATGCTGCAAATCTTGGCTAGAGCAATAAGGCAAGAAAAAGAAACGAAGGGCATTCAAATTGGTAAGGAAGAAGTAAAACTATCCCTGTTTGCGGATGATATGGTACTACACATACAGAACCCAAAGGACTCCACAAGAAAACTGCTAGAACTAATGGAAGATTCAGTGGAGTAGTAGGAAACAAGATAAACATACAAAAATCAGTTGGATTCCTATACACCAATAAAGAGAACTATGAAAAGGAAATCAGGAAAGCAATACCATTTATAACCTAAAAGAATAAAATACTTAGGAATAAATCTAACCAGGTTTGTAAAAGACCCATAGAAAGAAAACTACAAAACACTACTGCAAGAAGCTAAATGAAATCTACTTTTTAAATTGGAAAAACATACCATTCTCATGGATAGGAAGACTCAACATTGTGAAAACGTCAATTCTACCCAAAGCAATCTACAAATACAATGCAATCCCAATCCAAATACCAACAGCATTCTTGAAAGAGATGGAAAAACCAATCACTAACTTTATATGGAAAGGAAAGAGGCAACAGATAAGTAAAACACTACTGAAGGAGAAAAATAAAGTAGAAGGACTCACACTACTTGACCTCAGAACTTACTATACAGCTACAGTAGTCAAACCAGCCTGGTACAAAGACAGATACACTGACCAATGGAACAGAATCCAGAATCTAGGTGTAAATCCATCCATCCACCTATAGTCACCTGATCTTTGACGAAGGCCCAAAGTACATTAAATGGGGAAAAGACTGTCTTTTTTTTTTTTTTTATTACCTTTTATTGAGCTTCAAGTGAACGTTTACAAATCAAGTCAGTCTGTCACATGTAAGTTTACGTACATCTTACTCCGTATTCCCACTTGCTCTCCCCCTAATGAGTCAGCCCTTCCAGTCTCTCCTTTCGTGACAATTTTGCGAGCTTCCAACTCTCTCTATCCTCCCATCCCCCCTCCAGACAGGAGATGCCAACACAGTCTCAAGTGTCCACCTGATATAATTAGCTCACTCTTCATCAGCATCTCTCTCCTACCCACTGTTTAGTCCCTTTCATGTCTGATGAGTTGTCTTCGGGGATGGTTACTGTCCTGTGCCAACAGAAGGTCTGGGGACCATGACCGCCGGGATTCCCCTAGTCTCAGTCAGATCATTAAGTCTGGTCTTTTTATGAGAATTTGGGGTCTGCATCCCACTGATCTCCTGCTCCCTCAGGGGTTCTCTGTTGTGCTCCCTGTCAGGGCAGTCATCGATTGTGGCCTGGAACGAACTAGTTCTTCTGGTCTCAGGATGATGTAGGTGTCTGGTTCATGTGGCCCTTTCTGTCTCTTGGGCTCTTAGTTGTTGTGTGACCTTGGTGTTCTTCATTCTCCTTTGCTCCAGGTGGGTTGAGACCAACTGATGCATCTTAGATGGCCGCTTGTTAGCATTTGAGACCCCAGACGCCACATTTCAAAGTGGGATAGAGAATGTTTTCATAATAGAATTATTTTCCAATTGACTTAGAAGTCCCCTTAAACCATGGCCCCCAAATCCCCGCCCTTACTCCGCTGACCTTTGAAGCATTCATTTTATCCCGGAAACTTCTTTGCTTAAAAGGTCCAGTCCAATTGAGCTGACCTTCCATGTATTGAGTGTTGTCCTTCCCTTCACCTAAAGCAGTTCTTATCTACTAATTAATCAGTAAAAAACCCTCCCCCACCCTCACTCCCTCCCCCACCCTCGCTCCCTCCCCCCCTCGTAATCACAAAAGTATGTGTTCTTCTCAGTTTATACTATTTCTCAAGATCTTATAATAGTGGTCTTATACAATATTTGTCCTTTTGCCTCTGACTAATTTCGCTCAGCATAATGCCTTCCAGGTTCCTCCATGTTATGAAATGTTTCACAGATTCGTCACTGTTCTTTATCGATGCATAGTATTCCATTGTGTGAATATACCACAATTTATTTACCCATTCATCCGTTGATGGACACCTTGGTTGCTTCCAGCTTTTTGCTATTGTAAACAGAGCTGCAATAAACATGGGTGTGCATATATCTGTTTGTGTGAAGGCTCTTATTTCTCTAGGGTATATTCCGAGGAGTGGGATTTCTGGGTTGTATGGTAGTTCTATTTCTAACTGTTTAAGATAACGCCAGATAGTTTTCCAAAGTGGTTGTACCATTTTACATTCCCACCAGCAGTGTATAAGAGTTCCAATCTCTCCGCAGCCTCTCCAACATTTATTATTTTGTGTTTTTTGGATTAATGCCAGCCTTGTTGGAGTGAGATGGAATCTCATCGTGGTTTTAATTTGCATTTCTCTAATGGCTAATGATCGAGAGCATGTTCTCATGTATCTGTTAGCTGCCTAAATATCTTCTTTAGTGAAGTGTGTGTTCATATCCTTTGCCAACTTCTTGATTGGGTTGTTTGTCTTTTCGTGGTTGAGTTTCGACAGAATCATATAGATTTTAGAGATCAGGCGCTGGTCTGAGATGTCATAGCTGAAAATTCTTTCCCAGTCTGTAGGTGGTCTTTTTACTCTTTTGGTGAAGTCTTTAGATGAGCATAGGTGTTTGATTTTTAGGAGCTCCCAGTTATCTGGTTTCTCTTTGTCATTTTTGGTAATGTTTTGTATTCTGTTTATGCCTTGTATTAGGGCTCCTGATGTTGTCCCTATTTTTTCTTCCATAATCTTTATCGTTTTAGTCTTTATGTTTAGGTCTTTGATCCACTTGGAGTTAGTTTTTGTGCATGGTGTGAGGTATGGGTCCTGTTTCATTTTTTTGCAAATGGATATCCAGTTATGCCAGCACTTTTTAAAAGTTTTTTTTTGTTGTCGTTAAAAAGACTATCTTTTCCCCAATTAACTGACACTGGGCCTTTGTCAAATATCAGCTGCTCATATGTGGATGGATTTATATCTGGGTTCTCAATTCTGTTCCATTGGTCTATGTGCCTGTTGTTGTACCAGTACCAGGCTGTTTTGACTACTGTGGCTGTATAATAGGTTCTGAAATCAGGTAGAGTGAGGCCTCCCACTTTCTTCTTCTTTTTCAGTAATGCTTTGCTTATCTGAGGCTTCTTTCCCTTCCATATGAAGTTGGTGATTTGTTTCTCTATCACCTTAAAAAATGACATTGGAATTTGGATTGGAAGTGCATTGTATGTATAGATGGCTTTTGGTAGAATAGACATTTTTACTATGTCAAGTCTTCCTATCCATGAGCAAGGTGTGTTTTTCCACTTAAGTATGTCCTTTTTAATTTCTTGTAGTAGAGCTTTGTAGTTTTCTTTGTATAGGTCTTTTACATCTTTGGTAAGATTTATTCCTAAGTATTTTATCTTCTTGGGGGCTACTGTGAATGGTATTGATTTGGTGAGTTCCTCTTCGATGTTCTTTTTGTTGATGTAGAGGAATCCAAGTGATTTTTGTATGTTTATCTTATAATCTGAGACTCTGCCAAACTCTTCTATTAGTTTCAGTAGTTTTCTGGAGGATTCCTTAGGGTTTTCTGTGTATAAGATCATGTCATCTGCAAATAGAGATAATTTGACTTCCTCCTTGCCAATCCGGATGCCCTTTATTTCTTTGTCTAGCCTAATTGCTCTGGCTAGGACTTCTAGCACAATGCTGAATAAGAGCAGTGATAAAGGGCATCCTTGTCTGGTTCCCGTTCTCAAGGGAAATGCTTTCAGGTTCTCTCCATTTAGAGTGATGTTGGCTGTTGGCTTTGCATAGATGCCCTTTATTATGTTGAGGAATTTTCCTTCAATTCCTATTTTGGTGAGAGTTTTTTTCATAAATGGGTGTTGGACTTTGTCAAATGCCTTTTCTGCATCAATTGATAAGATCATGTGGTTTTTGTCTTTTGTTTTATTTATGTGGTGGATTACATTAATGATTTTTCTAATATTAAACCAGCCTTGCATACCTGGTATAAATCCCACTTGGTCGTGGTGAATTATTTTTTTGATATGTTGTTGAATTCTATTGGCTAGAATTTTATTGAGGATTTTTGCATCTATGTTCATGAGGGACATAGGTCTGTAATTTTCTTTTTTTGTAATGTCTTTACCTGGTTTTGGTATCAGGGAGATGGTGGCTTCATAGAATGAGTTGGGTAGTATTCCGTCATTTTCTATGCTTTGAAATACCTTTAGTAGTAGTGGTGTTAACTCTTTTCTGAAAGTTTGGTAGAACTCTGCAGTGAAGCCGTCCGGGCCAGGGCTTTTTTTTGTTGGGAGTTTTTTGATTACCATTTCAATCTCTTTTTTTGTTATGGGTCTATTTAGTTCTTCTACTTCTGAATGTGTTAGTTTAGGTAGGTAGTGTTTTTCTGGGAATTCATCCATTTCTTCTAGGTTTGCAAATTTGTTAGAGTACAATTTTTCATAATAATCTGATATGATTCTTTTAATTTCAGTTGGGTCTGTTGTGATGTGGCCCTTCTCGTTTCTTATTCGGGTTATTTGTTTCCTTTCCTGTATTTCTTTAGTCAGTCTGGCCAATGGTTTATCAATTTTGTTAATTTTTTCAAAGAACCAGCTTTGTTAATTCTTTCAGTTGTTTTTCTGTTCTCTAATTCATTTAGTTCAGCTCTAATTTTTATTATTTGTTTTCTTCTGGTGCCTGATGGATTCTTTTGTTGCTCACTTTCTATTTGTTTTATAAGTTGTCGGGACAGTTCTCTGATTTTGGCTCTTTCTTCTTTTTGTATGTGTGCATTTATCGATATAAATTGGCCTCTGAGCACTGCATTTGCTGTGTCCTAGAGGTTTTGATAGGAAGTATTTTCATTCTCGGTGCATTCTATGAATTTCCTTATTCCCTCCTTGATGTCTTCTATAACCCAGTCTTTTTTCAGGAGGGTATTGTTCATTTTCCAAGTATTTGATTTCTTTTCCCTAGTTTTTCTGTTATTGATTTCTACTTTTATTGCCTTGTGGTCTGAGGAGATGCTTTGTAATATTTCGATGTTTTGGATTCTGCAAAGGTTTGTTTTATGACCTAATATGTGGTCTATTCTAGAGAATGTTCCATGTGCGCTAGAAAAAAAAAGTATACTTTACAGCAGTTGGGTGGAGAGTTCTGTATAAATCAATGAGGTCAAGTTGGTTAATTGTTGTAATTAGGTCTTCCGTGTCTCTATTGAGCTTCTTACTGGATGTCCTGTCCTTCTCCGAAAGTGGTGTGTTGAAGTCTCCTACTATAATTGTGGAGGTGTCTATCTCACTTTTCAGTTCTGTTAAAATTTGATTTATGTATGTTGCAGCCCTGTCATTGGGTGCATAAATATTCAATATGGTTATGTCTTCCTGATCAATTGTCCCTTTTATCATTATGTAGGGTCCTTCTTTATCCTTTGTGGTGGATTTAAGTCTAAAGTCTATTTTGTCAGAAATTAATATTGCTACTCCTCTTCTTTTTTGCTTATTGTTTGCTTGATATATTTTTTTCCATCCTTTGAGTTTCAGTTTGTTTGTGTCTCTAAGTCTAAGGTGTGTCTCTTGTAGGCAGCGTATAGACAGATCGTGTTTCTTTATCCAATCCGAGACTCTCTGTCTCTTTATTGGTGCATTTAGTCCATTTACATTCAGCGTAATTATAGATAAATAAGTGTTTAGTGTTGTCATTTTGATGCCTTTTTAATGTGCGTTGTTGACAATTTCATTTTTCCACTTACTTTTTTGTGCTGAGACTTTTTTTAGTAAATTGTGAGATCCTCATTTTCGTAGTGTTTGACTTTATGTTTGTTGAGTCATTACGTTTTTCTTGTCTTTTATCTTGCGTTATGGAGTTGTTATACCTCTTTGTGGTTACCTTAGTATTTACCCCTATTTTTCTAAGTAAAAACCTAACTTGTATTGTCCTATATCGCCTTGTATCCCTCTCCATATGGCAGTTCTATGCCACCTGTATTTAGTCCCTCTTTTTGATTATTGTGATCTTTTACATATTGACTTCAATGATTCCCTGTTATGAGCTTTTATTTTTTAATTAATCTTAATTTTTTTGTGTGATTTCCCTATTTGAGTTGATATCAGGATGTTCTGTTTTGTGACCTTGTGTTGTGCTGGTATCTGATATTATTGGTTTTCTGACCAAACAATTTCCTTTAGTATTTCTTGTAGCTTTGGTTTGGTTTTTGCAAGTTCTCTAAGCTTATGTTTCTCTGTAAATGTCTTAATTTCGCCTCCATATTTGAGAGAGAGTTTTGCTGGATATATGATCCTCAGCTGGCAGTTTTTCTCCTTCAGTGCTCTGTATATGTCATCCCATTGCCTTCTTGGCTGCATGGTTTCTGCTGAGTAGTCTGAACCCATTCTTATTGTTTCTTCCTTGAAGGAGACCTTTCTTTTCTCCCTGGCTGCTTTTAAAATTTTCTCTTTATCTTTGGTTTTGGCAAGTTTGATGATAATACGTCTTGGTGTTTTTCTTTTTGGATCAATCTTAAATGGGGTTCGATGAGCATCTTGGATAGATATCCTTTCGTCTTTCATGATGTCAGGGAAGTTTTCTGTCAGCAGATCTTCAACTATTTTCTCTGTGTTTTCTGTCCACCCTCCCTGTTCTGGGACTCCAATCACATGCAAGTTATCCTTCTTGATAGAGTCCCACATGATTCTTAGGGTTTCTTCATTTTTTTAAATTCTTTTATCTGATTTTTTTCAGCTATGTTGGTGTTAATTCCCTGGTCCTCCAGATTTCCGAGTCTGCATTCTAATTGCTCGAGTCTGCTCCTCTGACTTCCTATTGCATTGTCTAATTCTGTAATTTTATTGTTAATCTTTTGGATTTCTACATGTTGTCTCTCTATGGATTCTTGCAACTTATTAATTTTTCCACTATGTTCTTGAATAATCTTTTTGAGTTCTCCAACTGCTTTATCAGTGTGTTTCCTTGGCTTTTTCTGCAGTTTGCCTTATTTCGTTTCTGAGGTCATCCCTGATGTCTTGAAGCATTCTGTAAATTAGTTTTTATATTCTGTCTCTGATAATTCCAGGATTGTATCTTCATTTGGGAAAGATTTTGATTCTTTTGTTTGGGGGGTTGTAGAAGCTGTCATGGTCTGCTTCTTTATGTGGTTTGATATCGACTGCTGTCTCCAAGCCATCACTAAGATATAAAAAAAAAAAAAAGTAGTGGTTTATTCTATAATTGCTCACTGAGTCTTATCTTGTTTTGTTTTCTTTCAATATACGTGGATGGGCTACTAGATTGTGCTGTCTTGTTTGTTGTAGCCCTTGACTTACTTATGACCTATTACCAGCTGGTTTGGGCTGTTGCCAGATATATATGCCTGAGTCTATTCACTATTCTTGAGTAGAATCTGATTTTGGGTCATCAAATGTGTGCTGCACCCTAATACCTATCCACCTCGAGAAGTAGTGGTGATAGTTGTGTGCACCAGATTCTATTAGCAGCTGGGATTCACCCTCCAGGGGAGGCAGGATGTTGACAGGCTTCCCCCAAGTGTCAGTGAGGTAGGTGTGTCTTTATTCCTATAGCACCTTGGTGGGAGGGCACTGCAGCTGTACCTTAGGCCCCCAATGCAAGTACCTCTACTGATTGGTAGGTGTCACCCTCCTTAGACCCCTAAGGCAAGAGGCTAGGTGGTCTGGGGGGAGCTTCAGCCCTCAGTTCCCTGTTGTAGGTCAGTTAGGGCTCTGTTGAATAAGCAGGGATATCAGATCTGGGAAACTTGTTTTTCCAGAAAATCCGCTAAAAAAAAAATGCAGTCAGATCCCTATCAGAACTGCATTTGGATTATAACTGCCACCTTGTTCCCTGTAAGGGTGAAAGTCTGAGATTTTGATCATATATGCTTGGCTGTAGCTGGTTCTGTGCTTTTAGTCCAATTAGGGATGGCTTTTTGGTCCCTGGGTTTTTTGTGGTTCCTTCTCTCAGGCCAGAAGAATGGGTTAGGAAAAGACCAAAAAAAAAAAAAAAAAAGGGAAAAGCAAAGCCGCCGCGGAGCCGGAGCCGTTCTCCCTCTGGCTCAGGAAATTCCAATGTTAATGAAGCCGCCTTGGAAGGGTGAGGGAGGGCTCAGAGAAATAGGAGAGTAGCACCTCGGAATATAGCCAAAGTTGCTTATCTTGCTTGGAATGACTATTTTATCTGAGATTCCTGAGGGGCGTGTCGCCTATGTGTGCTGGCTGTGTGGAGATTACCCCCGAGGGTCTGTCCCGCCGAAGCCGTGGTCAGATCCTCCGCTGCCAATCCAAAGCCCAGCGTCAAGGTTCCCCTGCTGGGATGCTGCACTCCTGGCTCCAAAATCAGTCACTGCCTCCCAGGGACTTCTCATCCCACCAGCCGCGTCGCCACGCCGCTCCTGAAGACCGGCTGGGCCCCCTCCCGGGGTTAGTTCAGGGGAGTAGGGCTGCGTCCCGTGCTTGCGCCATGACAGCGCCCAGTCAAAAGCCCGGCGCCAAGGTTTCCCGGCTGGGACGTTGCACTCCTGGCTCCAGATCCAGTCACTGCCTCCCGGGGACTTCTCCCACCAGCCGCGTCACCATGCTGCCCACGCAGACCAGCTGGGCCCCCTCCCGGGGTCAGTTCAGGGGGTAGGGCTGCGCCCCTTGTTTGCGCTGTCACAAGATTTTGAGTTCAGCTCCCCTGGGCCCAGACCTAAGCCCGGCACCAAGGTTACCTGACTGGGACGCTGGCTCCAGGCTCCGAAAACAGTCATTGCTTCCCCGTATTTGTTCGTTCTCTGTCTCTAAATGTGTGTTTGTTGTTCAGGGTTCGTAGATTGTTATGTATGTGATCGATTCCCTTGTTTTTCCGAGTCTTTGTTGCAAGAGGGATCCGAGGTAGCATCTACCTAGTCCGCCATCTTGGCCCCGCCTCCAAGACTGTCTTTTTAACAAATGATGCATGAAAAACTGGGTGTCCCTTTGTAAAAAAAGAAGAAGAAAAAAAAGAAACAGTACGCATATCTCACACAATACACAAAAACTGATTCAAAATGGACTGAAGACTGAAATATAAAACCAGAAACTATAAAGATCATAGAAGAAAAAATAGGGTCAATGCTAGAGGCCCTCATACATGCCATAAACAGGATACAACCCGTAACTAACAAAACACAAACACCAGAAGATAAGCTAGATAACCGGGATCTTCTAAAAATGAAACACTTATGCTTATCAAAAGAGTTCAACAAAAGAGTAAAAATAGAACCTACAGAATGGGAAAAAGTTTTTGGGTATGACATATCCGACAGAGGTCTAATCTGTAAAATCTATAGGAAAATCCACCATTTCTAAAAGAAAAATAATAATCCAATTAAAAAGTGGGCAAAGAGTATGAACAGACATTTTACCAAAGAAGACATTCAGGCAACCAACAGACACATGAGGAAATGCTCATGATCACTAGCCATTAGAGAAATGCAAATCAAAACTACAATGAGATACCATCATATCCAGACATTACTGTCATGAATCAAAAAAACAGAAAATAACAGATGTTGGAGAGGTTTTGGAGAGCTTAGAACTCTTATAGGCTGCTGGTGGGAATGTAAAGTGGTACAACCATTTTGGAAAACAATGTGGCACATCCTTAAAAAGCTAGAAATAGAAATATCATATGACCCAGCAATCTTACTCCTAGAGATATATCCTAGAAAAATAAAAGCCGTCACAGGATTAGACATATGCACACCCATGTTCATTGCAGCATTATTCACAATAGCAAAAAGATGGAAACAACCTAAGGCCCATCAACAGATGAATGGAGAAACAAACTGTGGTACATACAAAAATGGAACACTAAGCAACAATAAAGAATAATGAAGAATCTGCAAAACATCTCACAACCTGGGTGAAAATGGAGGGCATTTTGCTGAGTGAAATAATCACAAAAGGACAAATACTGTGTGAGCTCCCTATTATAAAAACTCATGAAAAGGTTTATACACAAAAAGAAACAATCTTTGATGGTTACTATATTTTTTTTTTTTTTAAGGAGGGCAGGGGTGGAAAGGGAAAAACACTAACTAGGCAATAGTTAAGTGGTAACTTTGTTGAAGGATAAGACAGAACACAATACTGAGGAAGTCAGCACAACTCGCCCAAGGTACGGTCACAGAAGCTTCATAGACACATCCAAACTCCCTGAGAACCAAATTATTGGGATCAGGGCTGGAGACCATGGTCTCGGGGAACATCTAGCTCAATTGGCATAACATAGTTTACAAAGAAAATGTTCTGCATCCTAGTTTGGTGAGTAGTGTCTGAGGTTTTAAAAGCTTGTGAACAGCCATCTAAGATACTCCACTGGTCCCACTCTGTCTAGAGAAAGGGAGAATGAAGAAAACTAAAGACACAAGGGAAAGATTAGTCCAAAAGACTAATGGATCACAACTACCACAGCCTCCACCAGACTGAGTCCAGCACAGCTAGATGGTGCTGGCTACCACCACTGGCTGCTCTGACAGGGATCACAATAGAGGGTCCCTGACAGCTGAAGAAATATGTAGAACAAAATTCCAACTCACAAAAAAAAAAAAAGGCCAGACTTACTGGTCTGACAGAGACAGGATAAACCCCAATAGTATGGCCCCCAGACACCTTTTTAATTCAGTACTGAAGTCTCTCCTGAGATTCACCCGAAGATTAGATATGCCCATAAAACAAAACAAAACTAAATGGGCACATCAGTTCAGGGGCAAGGACGAAAACACAGGAGGGGATAGGAAAGCTGGTAATGAGAAACCCAAGATGGAGAAGGGAAGAGTCTTGACATGTGATGGGGTTGGCAACCACTGTCACAAAGCAATATGTGTATTAATTGTTTAATGAAAAACTAATTTACTCTGTAAACCTTCATCTAAAGTACAATTTAAAAACTGTTAAAAAAAAATAATAAACCTGCTCTGCTCCTTCTGGAGCCAGGAACCAGGGTCCCACACTAGTAATGTGGGCTACCATCTTCAAGACATCTGCTGAGTTGGGGGGAGGATAAAACATGGTCAAGTAAAAAAGCCACAAAGCTTTCCTACCAATTTTTTTGCTTTTTTCTTGGTTCAGTGTTCACTTTGTTGCTATAAACCATTGACTGTTTTCCAGAGTTCTGACAAAGTTAGTTCCGACAGAGTTTGCTTGTATTTCAATATTTTTATAGAGTAAAGGGGTTTAGAGATGCCTACTCCACAATTTTGCTGGCATCACTCTCCCCCTCTCTATTATATTCTGAATCCCTATATATTGGATCTGCTTACAGACTCTATCCTATTTCACCATTTAACTTTCCTTTTGATTTCAGCACACCTTTTAAACATTAAGGTATAATTTACATATAATGAATTTTGTGTTGTGTGGGAGAGTTCTATGAGTTTTGGCAAATGCATGTAGTCATGTAACTACTGCCATAATGATAAAACACAGTCATACTATACCACCAAAATTTCTCAAGTACCTTTGCCCTTGGCAATCACTGATTTATTTTCTGCCCCTATTGTTTGTCTTTTCCCAGAATGTGATATAATGGAATCAAACAGTATGTAGTCAATTGAAACTGGCTTCAACACTTAGCATAACACATTGAAAATCCATTCATGTTATTATATGTATACTCAGTAGCCTGTTCCTTTTTGTGGCTGTGTGTTATTCCATTATCTCTCTACACCATATTTTGATGACTTGCCTAGGATCCCACAGCTCATTAATGGGAGAGCGACATTGGAACACAGGTCTTCTAGCACTCCCTCTGCCTCCATGCTATGTTGCTTTAGTTGATGATCCCAATTTTGATATTGCTATAAAGGTGGGTTTGAGGTTTTACAAGCAAGGAAAAGGTTATTAGATATCTAATGTTTAGTATTTTAGTCATGTATATTTATATATAGATATGGAAGTAAAAAAATGCTGCAGAAAGAAACTTTTTACAGTTATGAGTAATAACTTCTAAAGAATTTTCTTTTTAAATTACACTTATGAAGGCCTTTGTTTTTTTGATTAAATATATATGTTAGAGGAAATCTGTGCTAAATATAGAAACTAAAATTTTATTAATTTCTACTTATTTTGCAGTAGCAAGACTAAGAGAATTGTGAATTCACTTGTGTCATCCTTTTCATTCAGGTATGTGAGACTCTAAACCCATTGCTGTTGAGTGAATTCTGACTCACAGTGACGCTATAGGACAGAGTAGAACTGCTCCACAGGGTTTCCAAGGAATGGTTGGTTATTCGAACTGCTGACCTTTTGGATAGCAGCGAAGGTCTTAACCGCTGAGTCACCAGGGCTCCTTGTAAGAATCTGGAAATGGATGTAATTGAGTGTTTAATATCAATATTTTTTAAATGGGAAAGCATCTGAAAAAACAAAACAAAGCAAAAAACATTTCCAGGAGGCAGGGCCAAGATGGCAGAGTAGTCCGGACATTTTCAGTGGCCCCTCTTACAACAAACACCTGAAAAAACAAGTGAATTGATTATATATATGACAAGCTGGGAGCCCTGAACATCAAAGGCAAAGTTAAGAAATTGGATTAAGTGGCAGGGGGAGGGAGAGATGGTTCAGAAGCAGCGAGGAGTTGCTGGACTTGACTTGGCAAGAATTGGTGCCCCTCAGGCCTGATCCCCTGGCACGACCTCGGCAGGGCTGGCAGTAGAGTTCGGGCCACGGTTTCCTTAGCCACAGAGAGCCAGCAGCACAGAGTCTACTCACGCCTCCAAAATCAGTGAAGAACAATGCTCTTGTCATAAGACAAGTGCTAGCGTCTAATTTACCATGCAGATCAAATACCTCCCCTTTCGAAAGAATCCTCTCCCATTTATCTGATGCCTCCTGCCTCTGTGCAGGACCCAAGTCGGCTTCGGTAACAGTCAATTTCCCTGGGCCTGAGATAGATCCTGCTGTGCACCCTGAGCCATTCTCGCAGTTAGGGAGAAGGAATAAATTAACAAATAATCTGCTGGCTTCCTCAAGCTGGGAATTTAGGGCAGAAGTGGCTCCTTTCCAGGCACAAGGGACCCGCAGATTTTCAATGCCTTTCACCACTGAATGGACTCATGTAGCCCCATTTCAGCAGCTAGGCCATTGTTGTTACAGTGCAAGGGTGTATGTGCCTGAGGTCTGCTTTAACTGTTTCAGCTGTGTAGTGGAGCGGCGGGTTTTTGATGTTCGATGCCACTCTACCTATTAAGCAGGGTCCTCACCTACCCACATAAGGGACCTGAGGACTAGTGGCTCCACCCACACCACCTAGCCACCCACAACAGGTGTACAAAGATAAGTGGTGCCTCCTAGTCCTTACGGTTAAAAGCATTGGAGGCCTATGGTATGGCTGCAAAGCCCACCCTCCTGTGTGCTCTACAGAGCAAGGATGCACCTTCCTCACAGACACTCGGGGGATGTTGTCAACCCCCTGCCTTGCTCAGAGTGTGACCCCCTCCTTCTACCAGAAACTTGTACATGCACCAATCAACACTACTCCTCTATGACTATAGGCGACACCTTGCACCACACACAAGGTGACTGACTACCTAGACACCTGAGCTGGATCCATACAAGAAAAGTGAATGGACTGCTAGGCTCATATACCTGGTAGCAGCTCTAGCCATCTGGTGATGGGATATTAAAGCTCCAAAGGCTCCAATACTCAAGGTAGCTCACTTGAGCAGCCTATTTGGGTATATCAAAACAAAACAAAGCAAGAAGCTAGGACACAGTAAGCAAACATAAAATAAATTAATACAATAACTTATAGATGGCTCAGAAACAATGGTCAGTATTAAATCACATAAAGAAGCAGACCACGATCACTTCAACAAGCTCCCAAAAAAAGAATAAAGAAATCTTCTGGATGGAGATCTATTCCTGGAATTACCAGAGGTAGAATACAAAAGATTAATATACAGAACTCTTCAAGAGATCAGGAAGGGGATCAGGCAAAATGCAGAACAAGTCAAGGAACACACAGATAAAGCAGTCGAGGAAATTAAGATGGTTATTCAAGAGCATAACGAAAAATTTAATAGGCTGTAAGAATCTGTAGAGAGGTGGCAATCAGACACTCAGAAGATTAACAACAAAATTTCAGAATTAGACAACTCAATAGAAGTCAGAGGAAGAGAATTGAGGAAATGGAAGCCAGAATTAGTTAGATTGAAGATAAACATGTGGCACCAATATATTAGAAAAAAAATCAGATAAAAGAATTTTAAAAAATGAAGAAAACCTAAGAATCATGTGGGACTCTATAAAGAGAAATAACCTACAAGTGATTAGAGTACCAGAACAGGGAGGGAAAACAAAATATGGAGAGAATTGCTGAAGACCTGTTGGCAAAAGCACCCCGAATATCATGAAAGACGAGAAGATATCTATCCAAGATGCTTATCAAACCCCACACAAGGTACATCCCAAAAGAAAGTCACCAAGGCATATTATAATCAAACTTTCCAAAACTGAAGATAAAGGGAGAATTTTAAGAGCTGCTAGGATAAATGAAAAGTCACCTACAAAGTACAGTCAATAAGAATAAGTTCGGACTACTCAGCACAAACCGTGCAGGCAAGAAGGCAATGGAATGACATACATAAATCCTTGAAGGAAAAAAAAAAATTGCCAGCAAAGAATCATATATTCAGCAAAACTATCTCAAATACGAAGGCAAAATTAGGACATTTCCAGATAAACAGAAGTTTGGGGAATTGACAAAAAACAAACCAAAGCTACAAGAAATACTAAAGGGAGTCCTCTGGTTATAAAATCAGTAACGTCAGATAACAACCCAAGATTAGAACGCAGGACAGAGAAACCAGGTATCATTCCAGATAGGGAAATCAACAATAAATCGAGATAAAAAAATGCTCAAAACAGGGAAACAGAGACATCATTATGAAAAGATGACAACATTAAATCAATGAAGAGGGACTAAAAAATGTAGTTATAGGTCTTTCATATAGAGAGGAAGTTAAGGTGATATGAAGAGATAAAAGTTTGGTTTAAACTTAGAAAAATAGGGTAAATAATAAGGTAACCACAAAGGAGACTAACAATCGTACACATAAAAATAAAATACAAGAAAAAAATAAAGACTCAGCAAGAGCAAAATCAACGATAATGGAAAAGAGGAAAAGACAATGTAGAAAGAAAAACTACTCAGCACAAAAATTAAGTGGAAAAAAGAAACTGTCAACCACACACAAAAAAAGACATCAAAATGACAGCACTAAACTCATACCTATGCATAATTACACTGAATGTAAATAGACTAAATGGACCACTAAAGAGACAGAGAGTGGGAGAATGGATAAAAAACGTGATCAGTCTATATGTTGCCTACAAGAGACACACCTTAGACTTAAACACACAAACAAACTAAAACTCATAAGGAAGAAAAAAATGTATCAAGCAAACAACAATCAAAAAAGAGTAGGAGTGGCAATACTAATTTCTGACAAAATAGACTTTAAAGTTAAATCCACCACAAAGGACAAGGAAAGACAACTATATAATAATTAAAGGGACAATATACCAGGATGATATTACCGTATTAAATATTTGTACTCCCAACGACAGGGCTTTGAGATACATAAAACAAACTCTATCAGCATTGAAAAGTGAGATAGCTCCACAATAATAATAGGAGACTTCAACACACCACTTTCAATGAGGAAAAGCATCAAGAAAGAAGCCCAATAAAGACATGGAAGATCTAAATACCACAATCAACCAACTTGACTTCATACACATATACAGAACACTCCATCCAAAAGCAGACAAGTATACTTTCTTTTCCAGCCCACATGGAACATTCTCTAGAATAGACCACATATTACGTCATAAGGTCAGCAGTTCGAATCCACCAGGTGCTCCTTGGAAACTCTATGGGGCAGTTCTACTCTGTCCTATAGGGTTGCTATGAGTCAGAATCGAGTTGACGGCACTGGGGGTTTTTTATTACGTCATAAAACCAACCTTAATGAATCCAAAACATTGAAATATTACAAAGCACCTTCTCTGGCCATAAAGCCATAAAAGTAGAAATCAATAACAGAAAAGGCAAGGAAAAAAATCAAATACATGGAAACTGAACAACACCTTGCTCAAAAATGACTGAATTATAGAAGAAATTAAAGATGAAATGAAGAAATTCATAGAATCAAATGATAGTGAAAACACTTCCTATTAGAATCTCTGGAACACAGCTAAGGCAGTCCTCAGAAGTCAATTCATAGCAATAAATGCTCACATCCAAAAAGAAGAAAGACCAAAATCAAAGAATTATCCCTATAACATAAACAAATAGGAAGAGAACAACAAAAGAAACCCTCAGGCACCAGAAGAAAGAAAATAATAAAAATTAGAGCAGAATTAAATGAAATAGAAAACAGAAAAAGAACCCAAAGAATTAAGACCAAAAGCTGGTTCTTTGAAAAGATTAACAAAATTGATAAGCCATTGGCCAGACTGACAAAAGAAAAACAGGACACAAAACAAATAACCCTATTAAGAAAAGAGATGGATGATATCACAACAGAACCATCTGAAATTAAAAGAATCATATCTTATTACTATGAAAAATAATACTCTAACAAACTTGAAAACCTAGAATAAATGAACAAATTTCTGGAAACACACTACTTTCCTAAATTAACACAAACAGAGGTAAAACTACTAAATAAACCCATAACAAAAGAAGAGATTGAAAGGTAATTTAAAAACTCCCCCCCCACCCCCGCCAAAAAAAAAAAAAACCTCTGGCCCCGACGGCTTCACTGGAGACTTTTATCAAACTTTCAGAGAAGAGTTAGCACTAATATTACTAAAGGTATTTCAGAGCATAGAAAAGGATGGAATACTCCCAAACTCATTCTATGAAGCCGGCATTTCTCTGATACCAAAACCAGGTAAAGACACCACACAAAAAAGAAAAATACAGAACTATTTCCCTCATGAACTTAGATGCGAAATCCTCAACAAAATTCCAGCCAAAAGAATTCAACAACATATCAGAAAAACAATTCACCATTACCAAGTGGGATTCATACCAGGTACACAGGGATGGTTCAACACTAGAAAAACAATCAATGTAATCCATCACATAAATAAAAGAAAGGACGAGAGCCACATGATCTTATCAATTGATGCAGAAAAGGCATTTGACAAAGTCCGACACCAATTCATGATAAAAACTCTCAGCAAAATAGGAATAGAAGGGAAATTCCTCAACATAATAAAGGGCATTTATACAAAGCCAACAGCCAACATCATCATGGAGAGAGTCTGAAAGCATTCCCCTTGAGAACGGGAACCAGACAAGGATGCCCTTTATTCAACATTGTGCTGGAGGTCCTAGCCAGAGCAATTAGGCTAGATAAAGAAAGAAAGAGCATCCAGATTGGTAAGGAAGAAGTAAAAGTATCTCTATCTGCAGATGACATAATCTTAAATCTTAGACACAGAAAACCCTGAAGAATCCTCAGGAAAGCTACTGAAACTAATAGAAAAGTTCAGCAAATTATCAGGATACAAAATAAAAATTAGTTGGATTCCTCTACACCAACAAAGAGAATGTCGAAGAGGAAATTACCAAATGAATACCACTTACAATAGCCCCCAAGAAAATAAAATACTTTGGAATAAATCTAACCAGAGACATAAAAGACCTACACAAAGAAAACTACAAGACACTACTGCAAGAAACCAAAAGAGACTTCATAAATGGAAAAACATACCTTGCTCATGGACAGCAAGACTCAACGTCGTAAAAATTTCTATTCTACCCAAAGCAATCTATAGATACAAAGCAACCCCAATCCAAATACCAATGACATTTTTTAATGAGATGAGAAACAAATCACCAACTTCATATGGAAGGGAAAGAGGCCCCAGATAAGTAAAGCATTACTGAAAAAGAACAGAGTGGGAGGCCTCATACTACCTGCTTTAAGAACCTATTATAATGCCACAGTAGTCAAAACAGTCCGGTACTGGTATAACAACAGATACATAGACCAGTGGAACAGAACTGAGAATCCAGACATAAATGCATCCACATATGAGCAGCTGATGTTTGACAAAGGCCCAAAGTCTGTTAAATGGGGAAAAGACAATTCTCTTTAACAAATGGTGCTGGCATAAGTTGATATCCATCTGCAAAAAAATGAAACAAGACCCATACCTCACACCATGCACAAAAACGAACTCAAAATGGATCAAAGACCTAAATAAAAAATCTAAAACGATAAAGGTTGTGGAAGAAAAAATAGGAGCCCTAATACATGGCATAAACAGTATACAAAACATTGCTAATAATGAACAAACACCAGAGGAGAAACTAGATAACTGGGAGCTCCTAAAAATCAAACACCTATGCTTATCCAAAGACTTCACCAAAAGAGTAAAAAGATTACCTACAGACTGGGAAAAAGTTTTTGGCTATGACAGTTCCAGTCAGAATCTGATCTCTAAAATCTACATGATGCTGCGAAAACTCTACAACTAAAAGACAAATAACCCAATAAAAAAGGGGCAAAGGATATGAACAGGCGCTTCACCAAAGAAGACATTCAGGCCGGTAACAGACACATGAGGAAATGCTTACAATCTTTAGCCATTAGAGAAATGCAAATCAAAACTACCGTGAGATACCATCTCACCCCAACAAGGCTGGGATGAATCCAAAAACACAAAATAATAAATGTTGGCAAGGTTGTGGTCAGATCGAAACACTTATACACTGCTGGTGGGAAGGTAAAATGGTACAACCACTTTGGAAATTGATTTGATGCTTCCTCAAAAAGTTAGAAATAGGAGAGCCAAGATGGCGGAATAGACAGACGCTTCTTTCGAGCCCCCTTTGCAACAAAGACCTGAAAAAACAAGTGAAACGAGTATATTGGTGACAAGCAGGGAGCCCTGAGCATGAAAGGCAAGCTTAGACAACAAACAGAGGAGCAGGGGAGGAACAGACCGTTCAGAAGTGGAGAGGAGTTACTAGACCTGAATAACGGGGAGCCCTCAGGCAACATTCCAAGAGTGGTGGCGGTGGCGGCGGTAGCGGCAGCAGGCTGGTACTAGCGTTTGGCTGCAGCTTCCTCAGGGAGAAGCAGCCAGCCACACAGCCCACTCACACCTCTGGAACCTGAGGAGAAGTGCGCTCTCAGCAAAAGCTAAGTACTTGCGTATATTTTACTGTACCCCAACCACCCCCAAGCAGGCTTCAGCGGATGAATCCCTGGGCTTGAGATAGACCTTGGTGAGCACCCAGAGCCATCCTCTCGGCCTTGGGGAAGGAAAAAGTTTGCCACTGGGGGGAAAAGATACTTTGCTAGCTCCATTAACCATGGAGCTCAGGACAGAAGTGGCTCCTGAGGCATAAGCCGTCCGTGGACCTTAAGCACCTTTCCCTTCTGCATGGACCTGTGTGGACCTATTTCAGGAGAATAGGCCCTTGTTGGCAAACTCCAACCATTTCAGCGGTGCGGTGGAGAGGTGGGTGTTTGATGTTTGCCATTGCTTTGCCTATTAAATAAAGTCCTCACCTACCCAAAACAGGGACCTAAGGACTGTTAGGTCCACTCAGTTCACCCAGCCACCCATGACAGGGGTCCAAAGATAACTGGTACCTCCCAGTCCTTACAACGAAAAACTCTGGGTGCCCATGGTCCCTCTGCAGAACCCACCCACCAGCACGCTCTAGGAAACAGAGACGCGTTTTCCTCAGAGACACTTGGGGTTCGGTTCTCGGCCCCCTGCCTTGTTCAGAGCATGACCCCCTGCTGCAATCACATACCGGTATATACGCCAATCACCCCTGCCCCTCTAAGACTGTAGGACAGAGCCTGTACCACACACTTGATATCAGCTACCTGGAAACCTGAGCTGAGTTCATACAAGAAAACTGATGGACTCCTAGACTGATATACCTGTTAATAGCTCTAGTCAGCTAGGGACAGGACACCAGAGCTCCAAAGGCAAAAATAATCAAGCTAGCTCACTCAAGCAACCCATAGGGGTATACCAAAAAACAAAACAAAGCAAGCAGCTACGACACAGTAAGCAAGCATAAACTAATTCAATTACTTATAGATGGCTCAGAGACAACAGTCAATATCAAGTCACATAAAGAAACAGGCCATGATCACCTCAAAAGTTTCTCAAAACAAAGAATCCAGGGATCTTCTAGATGAAAGTGCATTCCTGGAATTACCAGATGCAGAATACAAAAGTTTAATATACAGAATCGTTCAAGACATCAGGAAGGAAATGAGGCAATATGCAGAGCAAGCCAAAGAACACACAGATAAAGCAACTGAAGAAATTGGAAAGATTACTCAGGAACATAATGAAAAGTTTAATAAGCTGGAAAAACCCATAGACAGACAGCAATCAGAAATTCAGAAGATTAACAATAAAATTACAGAATTAGATAACTCAGTAGAAAGTCAGAGGAGCAGAACTGAGCAACTAGAAGCTAGAATTTCTGAACTCGAAGATAAATCACTTGGCACTAATATATTTGAAGAAAAATCAGATAAAAGAATTAAAAAAAATGAAGAAACCTTAAGAATCACGTGGGACTCTATCAAGAGAAATAACCTACTAGCGATTGGAGTACTGGAAAAGGGAGGGATAGCAGAAAATATAGAGAAAATTGTTGAGGATTTGTTGGCAGAAAACTTCCCTGATCTTGTGAAAGATGAGACGATATCTATCCAAGCTGCTCATCGAACTCCACATAAGGTAGATCTTAAAAGAAAGTCACCAAGACATATTATAATCAAACTTGTCAAAACCAAAGATAAAGAGACAATCATAAGAGCAGCGAGGGATAAAAGAAAAGTCACCTACAAAAGAGAGCCAATAAGAATAAGCTTGGACTACTCGGCAGAAACCATGAAGGCAAGAAGGCAATGGGATGACATATTTTAAAAATTGAAGGACAAAAAAAATTGACTACCAAGAATCATATATCCATCGAAATTGTCTCTTAAATATGAAGGTGAAATTAAGACATTTCCAGATAAATACAAGTTTAGGGAATTCGTAAAAACCTAACCAAAACTACAAGAAATACTAAAGGGAGTTCCTTGGTTAGAAAATCAATAATATCAGGTATCAACCCAAGACTAGAACACTGGGCAGAGCAACCAGAAGTCAACCCAGACAGGGAAGTCCAAAAAAAACAAAGCAAGATTATATATATATATATATATATATAAAAAAGCCCAAAACAGGGTAACGGCAATGTTATTATATAAAACAAGACAACATTAAAACAATAAAGAGAGACTAAGAAATGTAATCATACACCTTCCATATGGAGAGGAAGATAAGGTGATACAAAGAAATAAAAGTTAGTTTTAAATTTAGAAAAATAGGGGTAAATAATAAGGTAACCACAAAGGAGACAAACTATCCTACTCATCAAAAGAAAATACAAGGGAAAAATACAGACTCAGCAGAAACAAAATCAACAACAACAAATATGAGGAAAGGACAATATGTAAAGAAAATCTACTCAGCACATAAAATCAAGTGGGAAAAAGAAGCTGTCAACACACAAAAAAAGACATCAAAATGATAGCATTAAGTTCATACCTATCCATAATTACCCTGAAGGTAAATAGACTAAATGCACCAATAAAGAGACAGAGAGTGGCAGAATGGATTAAAAAAAAGATCCATCTATATGTTGCCTACAAGAGACACACCTTAGACTTAGAGACACAAACTAAAACTCAAAGGATGGAAAAAATATATATCAAGCAAACAACAATCAAAAAAGAGTAGGAGTGGCAATATTAATTTCTGACAAAATACACTGTAAAGTTAAAACTATCCGAAAGGATAAGGAAGGACACTATCTAATGATTAAAGGGACAATACACCAAGAAGATATAACCATATTAAATATTTATGCACCCAATGTCAGGGCTGCAAGATACATAAAACAAACTCTATCAGCATTGAAAAGTGAGATAGACAACTCCACAATAATAGTAGGAGACTTCAACACACCACTTTCAATGAAGAACAGGACATCCAGAAAGAAGCTCAATAAAGACACAGAAGATCTAAATGCCACAATCAACCAACTTGACCTCGTAGACATATACAGAACACTCCACCCAACAGCAACCAAGTATACTTTCTTTTCTAGTGCACATGGAACATTCTCTAAAATAGACCACATATTAGGTCATAAAGCAAGCCTTAGCAGAGTCCAAAGTATTGAAATATTACAAAGCATCTTCTCTGACCATAAGGCCGTAAAAGTGGAGATCAATAACAGGAAAAGCAGGAAAAAAAATCAAATACTTCGAAACTGAACAATACCCTGCTCGAAAAAGACTGGATTATATATGACATTAGGGATGGAACAAAGAAATTCATAGAATCCAGTGAGAATGAAAACACTTCCTATCAGAACCTTTGGGACACAGCAAAAGCAGTGCTTAGGGGCCAATTTATATCAATAAATGCACACATCCAAAAAGAAGAAAGGGCCAAAATCAAAGAGTTATCCCTACAACTCGAACAAATAGAAAGAGAGCAACAAAAGTAACCCACAGGCACCAGAAGAAAACAAATAATAAAAATTAGAGCTGAACTAAATGAAATAGACAACAGAAAAACAATTGAAAGAATTAACAAGACCAAAAGCTGTTTTTTTGAAAAACTCAACAAAACTGATAAACTGCTGGCCAAACTGAGAAAAGAAAAACACGAGACGAAGCAAATAACCGGAATAAGAAATGAGTTGGGCGATATTACAACAGACCCAACTGAAATTAAAAGAATCGTATCAGATTACTATGAAAAACTTTACTCAAATTTGAAAACCTAGGAGAAATGAGCCCCACGTGTCTGTCAGTTTGTCATACTGTGGGGGCTTGTATGTTGCTGTGTTGCTGGATGCTATGCCACCACTATTCAGATACCAGCAGGGTCACCCATGGAGGACAGGTTTCAGCTGAGCTTCCAGACTAAGACAGACTAGGAAAAAGGACCTGGCAGTCTACTTCTGAGAAGCATTAGTCAGTGAAAACCCTACGAATAGCAGTAGAACATTGTCTGATATAGTGCTGGAAGATGAGACCCCCAGGTTGGAAGGCGCTCAAAAGATGACTGGGGAAAAGCTGCCTCCTCAAGGTAGACTCAACCTTAATGACGTGAATGGAGTTAAGTTTCTGGGGCCTCCATTTGCTGATGTGGCACGACTCAAAATGAGAACAAACAGCTGCAAACATCCATTAATAATCGGAACCTGGAAAGTACGAAGTATGAATCTAGGAAAATTGGAAATCATCAAAAATGAAATGGAATGCATAAACATCGATATCCTAGGCATTAGTGACTTGAAATGGACTGGTATTGGCCATTTTGAATTGGACAATCATGTAGTCTACTATGCTGGGAATGACAACTTGAACAGGAATGGTGTATTCATCGTCAAAAAGAACGTTTCAAAATCCTGAAGCACAACGCTGTCACTGGTAGGATAATATTCATACGCCTACAAGGAAGACCAGTTAATACGACTATTACTCAAATTTATGCACCAAGCACTAGGGCCAAAGATGAAGAAATAGAAGATTTTTATCAGCTACTACAGTCTGAAATTGATCGGACATGCAATCAAGATGCATTGATAATTACTGGCGATTGGAATGCAAAAGTTGGAAACGAAGAAGGATCAATAGTTGGAAAATATGGCCTTGGTGACAGAAACAATCCCGGAGATTGAATGATAGAATTTTGCAAGACCAATGACATCTTCATTGCAAATACCTTCTTTCACCAAAGTAAACGGTGACTATACACATGGACCTCGCCAGATGCAACACACAGAAATCAAACTCACTACATCTGTGGAAAGAGACGATGGAAAAGCTCCATATCATCAGTCAGAACAAGGCCAGGGGCCGACTGTGGAACAGACCATCAATTGCTCATATGCAAGTTCAAGCTGAAACTGAAGAAGATCAGAGCAAGTCCACAAGAGCCAAAATATGACCTTGAGTATATCCCATCTGAATTTAGAGACCATCTGAAGAATAGATTTGATGCATCAAACACTGGTGAACGAAGACCGGATGAGTTGTGGAATGACATCAAGGACATCAACCATGAAGAAAACAAGAGGTCAGTGAAAAGACAGGAAAGAAAGAAAAGACCAAGATGGATGTCAGATGAGACTCTGAAACTTGCTCTTGAGAGTCAAGCAACTAAAGCCAAAGGAAGAATTGACGAAGTAAAAGAACCGAACAGGAGATTTCAAAGGGCCTCTCGAGAAGACAAAGTAAAGTATTATAATGACATGTGCAAAGAGCTGGAGATGGAAAACCAAAAGGGAAGAATACGCTCGGCGTTTCTCAAGCTGAAGGAACTGAAGAAAAAATTCAAGCCTCGAGTTGCAATAGTGAGGGATTCCATGGGGAAAATATTAAATGATGCAGGAAGCATCACAAGAAGATGAAAGGAATACACAGAGTCATTATACCAAAAAGAATTAGTTGATATTCAACCATTTCAAGAGGTGACATATGATCAAGAACAGATGGTATTGAAGGAAGAATTCCAAGCTGCTTTGAAGGCATTGGTGAAAAACGAGGCTCCAGGAATGGATGGAATATCAATTGAGATGTTTCAACAAACAGATGCAGAGCTAGCGGTGCTCACTCGTCTATGCCAAGAAATATGAAAGACAGCTTCCTGGCCAACTGACTGGAAGAGATCCATATTTATCAAGAAAGGTGATCCAACCAAATGTGGAAATTATAGAACAATATCGTTAATATTACATGCAAGCAGAATTTAGCTGAAGATCATTCAAAAATGGCTGCAGCAGTATATCAACAGGGAACTGCCAGAAATTCAGGCTGGTTTCAGAAGACGATGTGGAACCAGGGATATCATTGCTGATGTCAGATGGATCCTGGCTGAAAGCAGAGAATACCAGAAGGATGTTTACCTGTGTTTTATTGACTATGCAAAGGCATTCGACTGTGTGGATCATAACAAACTATAGACAACACTGAGAAGAATGGGAATTCCAGAAC
This sequence comes from Loxodonta africana, assembly GCF_030014295.1. Lineage (NCBI taxonomy): Eukaryota > Metazoa > Chordata > Mammalia > Proboscidea > Elephantidae > Loxodonta > Loxodonta africana. Next base: position 75,152,458 of record NC_087358.1, read on the forward strand.
ACTTAACTGTGCTCATGAGGAACCTTTACATAGATCCAGAGGCATTTGTTGGGACAGAACAAGTGGATACTGATTGGTTTAAAGTCAGGAAAGGTGTGCGTCAGGGTTGTATTTTTTCACCGTACCTATTTAACCTGTATGCTGAACAAATAATCTAAGAAGCTGGACTATATGAAGAAGAACAGGGCATCAGGATTGGAGGAAGACTCATTAACAACCTGAGTTATGCAGATGACACAACCTTCTTGCTGAAAGTGAAGAGGACTTGAAGCACTTACTAATGAAGATCAAAGACCACAGCCTTCAGTATGGATTACACGTCAACATAAAGAAAACAAAAATCCTCACAGCTGGACCAAAGAGCAACATCATGATAAACGGAGAAAAGATTGAAGTTGTCAAGGATTTCATTTTACTTGGATCCACAATCAACAGCCATGGAAGTATCAGTCAAGAAATCAAAAGACGCATTGCATTGGGCAAATGTGCTGCAAAGGACCTCTTCAAACCGTTGAAGAGCAAAGATGTCACCCTGAAGACTAAAGTGCGCCTGACCCAAACCATGGTATTTTCAATCGCATCATATGCGTGTGAAAGCTGGACAATGAATAAGGCACACCGAAGAAGAGTTGATGCCTTTGAATTGTGGTGTGGACGAAGAATATTGAATATAGCATGGACTGCCAAAAGAACGAACAAATCTGTTTTGGAAGAAGTGTGCCAGAATGCTCCTTAGAGGCAAGGATGGTGAGACTGAGTCTTACATACTTTGGACATGTTGTCTGGAGGGATCAGTCCCTGGAGAAGGACAACATGCTTGGCAGAGTACAGGGTCAGCTGAAAAGAGGAAGACCCTCAACGAGGTGGATTGACACAGTGGCTGCAACAATGAGCTCAAGCATAACAACGATTGTAAGGATGGCGCAGGACCGGGCAGTGTTTCATTCTGTTGTGCATAGGGTCACTATGAGTCTAAAAGGACTTGACAGCACCTAACAGTAACAACAAGGAGAAATGGATGAATTCCTAGAAACACACTACCTACCTAAACTAACACAAACACAGGTAAAACAAGTAAATGGACCATAACAAAAGAGATTGAGAGGTAATAAAAAATCTCCCAACAAAAGAAAGCCCTGGTTCAGACGGCTTCACTGCAGAGTTCTACCAAACTTTCACAGAAGAGTTAACACCACTACTACTAAAGGTATTTCAGAGCATAGAAAACGACGGAACACTACCAAACTCATTCTATGAAGCCATCATATCCCTGATACCAAAACCAGGTAAAGACACCACAAGAAAAGAAAATTATAGACCTATATCCCTCATGAATGTAGATGCAAAAATTCTCAACAAAATTCCAGCCAATAGAATTCTACAACATATCGAAGAGATAATTCACCATGACCAAGTGGGATTCATACCAGGTATGCAGGGATCATTCAACATTAGAAAAACAATTAATGTAATCCGCCACATAAATAAAACAAAAGACAAGAATCACATGATTTTATCAATTGATGCAGAAAAGGCACTTGACAAAGTTCAACACTCATTCATGATAAAAACTCTTAGCAAAATAGGAATAGAAGGAAAATTTCTCAACATAATAAAGGGCATTTATACAAAGCCAACAGCCAACATCACCCTAAATGGAGAGAGCCTGAAAACATTCCCACTGAGATCAGGAACCAGACAATGATGCCCTCTGTTCCCACTCTTATTCAACGTTGTGCTGGATGTCCTAGCCAGAGCAATTAGGCTCGATAAAGAAATAAAGCGCATCCAGATTGGCAAGGAAGAAGTAAAAGTATCTCTATTTACAGATGCCATGATCTTATACACAGGAAACCCTAAGGAATCCTCCAGAAAACTACTGAAACTAATAGAAGAGTTCAGCAGAGTATCGGGATACAAGATAAACATATAAAAATCAGTGGGATTCCTCTACACCAACAAAAAGAACATCGAAGAGGAAATCACCAAATCAATGCCATTTACATTAGCCCCAAGAAGATAAAATACTTAGGAATAAATCTTACCAGAGAGGTAACAGACTTATACAAAGAAAACTAGAGTACACTTCTGCAAGAAACCCAAAGAGCCTTACATAAGTGGAAAAACATATCTTACTCGTGGATAGGAAGACTTAACATCATAAAAATGTCTATTCTACCAAAACCAATCTATACATTTAATGCAATTCTGATCTAAATCCCAACCACATTCTTTAACGAGTTGGAGAAACAAATCACCAATTTCATATGGAAGAGAAAGAGGCCCCGGATAAATAAGGCATTACTGAAAAAGAAGAACAAAGTGGGAGGCCTTACTTTACCTGATTTTAGAACCTATTATACTGCCACAGTACTCAAAACAGCCTGGTACTGGTACAACAACAGATACATTGACCAATGGAACAGAAATGAGAATCCAGACATAAATCCATCCACATATGAGCAGTTGATACTTCACGAAGGCCCCAAAACAGTTAAATGGGGAAAAGACAGTCTTTTTAACAAATGGTGCTGCCATAACTGGATATCCACCTGCAGAAAAATGAAACAAGACCCATACCTCACTCCATGCAGAAAAGCTAACTCAAAATGGATCAAAGACCTAAATATAAAATCTAATATGATAAAGATCATGGAAGAAAAAACAGGGACAACGTTAGGAGCCCTAATACATGGCATGAACAGTATACAAAAGATTATAAAGAATGTAGAAGAAAAACTAGATAACTGGGAGTTCCTAAAAATCAAACACCTATGCTCATCCAAAGACTTCACCAAAAGAGTAAAGAGACTACCTACAGACTGGGAAAAAGTTTTTAGCTATGACATTTCTGATCAGCGCCTGATGTCTAAAATCTACATGATATTGCGAAAAGACAAATAACCCAACTAAAAAATGGGCAAAAGATATGAATAGACACTTCACTAAAGAAGACATTCAGGTAGCTAACAGATATATGAGGAAATGCTCATATATCATTAGCCACTAGAGAAATGCAGATCAAAACTACAATGAGATTTCATCTCACTCCAACAAGGCTGGCATTAATCCAAAAAACACAAAATAATAAATGGTGGAGAGGCTGCGGAGAGATTGGAACACTTACGCACTGCTGGTGGGAATGTCAAATGGTACAACCACTTTGGAAATCGATTTGGCGCTTCCTTAAAAAGCTAGAAATAGAACTACCATATGATCCAGCAATCCCACTCCTTGGAATATATCCTAGAGAAATAAATAAGAGCCTTTACACAAACAGATATATGCTCACCCATGTTTATTGCAGCACTGCTTACAATAGCAAAAAGATGGAAGCAACCAAGGTGCCCATCAATGGAAGAATGAACAAATAAATTATGGTATATGCACACAATGGAATACTATGCATCGATAAAGAACAGTGAGGAATCTGTGAAACATTTCATAACATGGAGGAACCTGGAAGGCATTATGATGAGTGAAATTAGTCAGTTGCAAAAGGACCAATATTGTATAAGACCACTATTATAAGAACTTGAAAAATAGTTTAAACTGAGAAGAAAACACCCTTTTGTGGTTATGAGAGGGGGGCGGGAGGGAGGGTGGGAGAGGAGTATTCACTAATTAGATGGTAGATAAGAACTACTTTAGGTGAAGGGAAAGATAACACACAATACAGGGGAGGTCAGCACAATTGTTCTCAATCAAAAGCAAAGAAGTTTCCTGAATAAACTGAATGCTTTGAAGGCCAGCATAGCAGGGGCAGGGGTCTGGGGATCCTGGTTTCAGGGGACATCTAATTCAATTGGCATAATAAAATGTATTAAGAAAACATTCTGCATCCCACTTTGAAGAGTGGCGTCTGGGGTCTTAAACGCTAGTAAGCAGCCATCTACGATGCATTGATTGGTCTTAACTCACCTGGCTCAAAGGAGAATGAAGAACACCAAGGACACAGGGTGATTACGAGCCCAAGAGACAGAAAGGGCCACATGAACCAGTGACTACATCATCCTGAGACCAGAAGAACTAGATAGTGCCCGGCTACAACTGATGACTGCCCTGACAGGGAACACAACAGAGAACCCTTGAGGGAGCAGGAAAGCAGTGAGATGCAGACCACAAATTCTCATAAGACTAAACTTAATGGTCTGACTGAGACTGGAAGGACCCCAGTGGTCATGGCCCCCAGGCCTTCTGTTGTCCCAGGATAGGAACCTTTCCTGAAGCCAACTCTTCAGACATGGATTGGATTGGACAATGGGTTGGAGAGGGATGGTGGTGAGGTGGACACTTGAGCCTATGTTGGCATCTCCTGCCTGGAGGGGAGATGAGAGGGTGGAGGGGGTTAGAAGCTGGCGAAATGGACACAAAAAGAGAGAGTGGAGGGAGAGAGCAGCCTGTCTCATTAAGGGGGAGTGTAATTGGGAGTGTGTAGCGGGGTGTATATGGGTTTTTGTGTGAGAGACTGACTTGATTTGTAAACTTTCACTTAAAGCACAATAAAAATTATTTTTAAAAAAACCCTAGAAATAGAACTACCATATGATCCTTGCAATATATCATAGAGAAATAAGAGCCTTCACACCAAATGATATATGCACACCCATGATCATTGCAGCACTGTTTACAATAGCAAGAAGATGGAAGCAACTAAGGTGCCCATCAATGGATGGATGGAGAAATAAGTTGTGGTATAGTCACACAATGGAATACTAGCCAACAGTTCAGAACAACGATGAACTCATGAAACATCTCATAATATGGAGGAATCTAGAAGGCATTATGCTGAGTGAAATTTGTTAGTTGTAAAAGGACAAATATTGTATGAGGCCACTATTATAAGAACCCAAGGAGAAGTTTAAACACAGAAGAAAATAGTCTTTGATGGTTACTGGGGTGAGGAGGGAGGGAGAGGGGCAATTCACTAATTAGATAGTAGGCAAAAACTATTTTAGGTGAAGGGAAAGACAACACACAATACAGGAGAGGTCAGCACAACTGGACTAAACCAAAAGCAAGGAAGTTTCCTGAATACAACAGAACACTAAGAAGGCCAGAGTAGCAGGGACAGGGGCCTGGAGACCATGGTTTCAGAGGACATCTAGGTCTATTTGTATAACAGAATATATATATTAAGAATACACTCTGCATCCCACTTTGGTGTGTGGCATCTGGGGTCTTAAACGCTAGCAAGTGGCCATCTAAGATGCATCAGTTGGTCTCAACCCTCTTGGAGCAAAGAGAATGAAGAACGCCAAAGACATAAAGTAAAAATGAGCCCAAGAGACAGACAGGGCCACATAGAGACTCCATCAGCCTGAGACCAGGAAAAGTAGATAATGCCTGACTAGCACCGATGACTGACCTGACAGGGAACACAACAGAGATTCCCTGATGGAGCAGGAAAACAGTGGGATGCAGATCTCAAATTCTCCTAAAAAGTCTATATTTAATGGTCTGAGACTGGAGGGACCCTTTGTTAGCCCAAGACTGGAAACATTCCCGAAGCCAACTCTTTAGACAGGGATTGCACTGGACTGTAAGACAGAAAATGATACTGGTGGGGAGTGACCTTCTTGGCTCAAGTAGGCACATAAGATTACATTGGCAACTTCTTTCTGGAGGTGAGATGAGAAGGCAGAAGGCTCAGGAGCTGGTTGAATGGACACATGGAATACAGGGTGGAGAGGACAAGTGTGCTGTCTCATTACGGGGAGAGCTGCTAGGAGTACATAGCAAGGTGTGTGTAAGTTTTTGTATGAGAGACTGACATGATTTGTAAACTTTCACTTAAAGCACAATAAATTAAAAAAAAATTTTCCAATCTACACTTTCAGTATGTTGCAAAATAGTTCGTGTGCCCCATTTAACTTAATCTGATTTTCTTGGAGTTTTTGTTTAAACTGGACATTGAGACATGCAAAGAAATGGCATTTCCCTAAATCTAATAGCAACATATTAATATAAATTTTCTTAACTTGTGAAAGTAAAAATAATGAAACATGAATTCAAAAATTGTGCAATTCTATTTTATCAAACACCCTATAGATCTAGAATTTACCCCTTAATTCTAGAAACATTCTATTTTCACTTCTCCACAATAGAGTATGATTTCATACCATGATACACATTCACATAATATAATTGCTTCCTTTTAAATTTATAATATTTTAATATCAGTTGCAACTGTAAAATAGTTCTTTGAAGACTAATAGATTATGCAAATAGTATAACCAATTTTATGCAGAACGTATTTAAAATATGGAAGAGAATGGCTGAGGAAGTACTTTAAAGTCAAATTGTGTGAAAATTTATGGAAATGAATTCCTTCTATGTGCCCTTCACTGTTCTAGAAGCACCTGTGAATATGTAATTATATCCTTTTTTAAAATCTCACTGATATACAACATTACTGATGAAAGTGGTCTTTTAAAGGGTTATGTTAGATCATGCTTTCTTTTGGTTTATAAACAGAGGCATGATGTTTTAACTCAGCTTGCCTGTTCTATCTTGGACCGTAGATCTACTGTGTCTAATACAAAGGGCATTATCATATATTTTGAAGTGGTTTGGTGAGAATAAAATTTTTCCCCCTAACAACTGCTTCTACTGAGTGAAAACTGAGTAATTTTTTTTTTTGGAGATTCTAAGAACACGCAGTTCTCCCTACAACTGGACAGTTTAATCCTATGATATCTGATCATTGGCCTAAATATAGCCTAACAACCAATTGCCATTGAGTTGACTCCGACTCATGGAGACCCCACGTGAGTCAGAGTAGAGCTGCTCTCCAGAGAGCTTTCAATGGCTGATAGTTTGAAAATAGATTGCCAGACCTTTCTTCCGAGGAGCTTTTGGGTGGGCTTGGACCTCCAACCTTTCTATTAGTAGCCAAGCGCATTTATCATTTGCACCAGCCAGGAACTCCATAGTCTATTCATAGAGGTGCAAATCCTTTTATCTTTAATTAATTAATTAATTTTGTCTGTTTTAGAGTATTTGGAGTCTTGCTGGTTTTTGTGGATGTGTCTCTGGTCCTTATGGGCCTAATTTTCACTGACAGCTCACAGATGGTTTCTCTGAAATATGGTTCAATTTCTTTAGCAATTGCTGTATTTTTCCTCATGGACGTTTTTCTTCGAGTATATGTAGAAGGGTAAGTTTGATTTACTTTTTATGCATAAAGCAATTTTGTATTGCTATAAGAAGCATCCCAAAATAATTACCAGGTGAACCCAATCAAACACGTCCCTCTTTACCAAAATAATTCTCTTCAAATGCATGACCCAAGGAGAAGCAATGGTCCAAATCCCAACTTTTCATAGCTGTGGCTTTAATAGTATTAACATTGCAACTGGCACTCCAGTCTCCAACAATGTATTCCAGATTATTCCTATGCTAGATAAAGCTTAAACGCCTTTCGATATGGGGCACGGCAGCTGATGTGCCTACCTGCACCTTAATAAGAGGAACATAAGGTGAAGTCACATCTGTCAGTTTATTGTACTGTGGGGGCTTGCATGTTACTGTGATGCTGGAAGCTTTGACACTGGTATTCAATATCAGCAGGGTCACCCATGGTGGACAGGTTTCAGCTGAGCTTCTAGTCTAAGACAGACTAGGGAGAAGGACCTGGCAGACTACTTCTGAAAAGAATTAACCAGTGAAAACCTTATGAATAGCAGCAGAACATTGTCTGATATAGTTCCAGAAAATGAGCCCCTCAGGTTGGAAGTCACTCGAAATACGACTGGGAAAGAGCTGCCTCCTCAAAGTAGAGTAGACCTTAATGATGTGGATGGAGTCGAGCTTTCTGGAACTCATTTGTTGATGTAGCATGACTCAAAATGAGAAGAAACAGGCAAACATCCATTAATAATTGGGACATGGAATGTACCAAGTATGAATCTGGAGAAATTGGAAATTTTCAGAAAAGAAGTGAAATGCATAAAGATTGGTACGCTAGGCACTAGTACGCTGAAATGGACTGGTATTGGCCACTTTGAATCGGACAATTATATGGTTTACTATGCCGGGAATGACAAATTCAAGAGGAATGGCATCACATTCATAGTAAAAAAGAACAAGATCTATCCTGAAATATAATACCGTCAGCGATAGGATAATATCCATACACCTACAAAGAAGACCAGTTAATATGACTATGATTCAAATTTACACACCAATGCCAAAAATGAGGAAATAGAAGATTTTTACCAACTTCTACAGTCTGAAATAGATCAAACATGCATTCAAGATGCATTGATAATTACTGGTGATTCGAATGTGAAAGTCGGAAACAAAGAAGGATGGGTAGTTAGAAAATCCAGCCTCGGTGGTAGAAATGATGCCAGAGATCTCATGTTAGAATTTTGCAAGACCGAAGACTTCTTTATTGCAAATACCTTTTTTCACCAACATAAATGGTGACTATACGCATGGATCTCTCTGGGTGGAAAACACAGGAATCAAATTAACTACATCAGTGGAAAGAGATAATGGAAAAGCTCAGCATCATCAGTCAGAACAAGGGCAGGGCCCAACTGTGGAATAGATCATCAGTTGCTCATATGCAAATTAAAGTAAAAACTGAAGAAAATTAGAACAAGTCCACAAAAGCCAAAGCACGACCTTGAGTATATCCCAACTGAATTTAGAGATCATCTTAAGAATAGACTTGATGCATTGAACACTAATGACTGAAGACCAGACAAGTTGTGGAATGACAGCAAGAACATCATACATGAAGAAAGCAAAAAGTTATTAAAAAGACAGGAAAGAAAGAAAAGACCAAAACAGATGTCAGAAGAGACTTTGAAACTTGCTGTGAACGTCCAGTAGCTAAAGTAAACGGAAGAAACGATGAAGTCAAAGAGCCGAACAGAAGATTTCAAAGGGCAGCTCGAGAAGACAAAGTGTTATAATGACATGTGCAAAGACCTGGATTTAGAAAACCAAAAAGGAAGAACATGCTCAGCATTTCTCAAGCTGAAAGAACTGAAGAAAAATTCAAGCCTCAAGTTGCAGTTTTGAAGGAGTCTATGGGCAAAATGGGAACCACGGTGGCATAGTGGATAAGTGCTATGGCTGCTAACCAAAAGGTCAGCGGTTCAGATCCACCAGTGCTCTTTGGAAACTCCACGGGGCAGTTCTACTCTGTCCTTTAGGGTCGCTATGAATAAGAATTGACTCCATGGCAATGGGTTTGGTTTTTTTTTTTTTTTTTTAGTGGGCGAAATATTGAATGATGCAGGAAGCATCAAAAGCATAAGGGAGAGGTGGAGCCAAAATGGCGGAATAGACAGATGCTTCCATCCAGCCCTCTTTACAACAAAGACTTGAAAAAACAAGTGAAATCAGTATATTTGTGACAAGCTGGGAGCCCTGAACGTCAAAGGCAAGCTTAGACAATGAATTGAGGGTCAGGGGAAGGAAGAGACCATTCAGAAGCAGAGAGGAGTTACAGAACCTAAATCACAGGGAACCCTAGGTCACCATTCCTGAAGCGGCGGCGGCGGCAGTGGGCTGATACTAGCATTCAGCTGCAGTTTCCTCAGGGAGAAGCAGCTAGCCACAAATCCCACCCACACCTCCGGAACCTGAAGAGAATGGCGCTCTCTGCATAAAGCTAAGTACTTGCTTGTATTTTACCGCGCCCCCCCCCACACCCCCAAGCCAGCTTCAGCAGCTGAATCCCTAGCCTGAGATAGACCCTGGTGAGCACCTGGAGCCGTCCTCCCAGGCTTGGGGAAAGAAAAAATTTGCAACTGGGGGAAAAAAGATAATTTGCTATCTCCATTAAGCGGGGGAGCTCAGGACAGAAGCAGCTCCTGTCCAGGCATAAACCGTCCATGGACCCTGAGCACCTTTCCCTTCTGCATGGACCTGTGTGGGCCTATTTCGGGAGAATAGGCCCTTGTTGGCAAACTCCAGCCATTTCAGTGGTGCGGCAGAGAGGTGGGTGTTTGACGTTTGACATTGCTTTGCCAATTAAACAAGGTCCTCACCTACCCAAAACAGGGACCTAAGAACTGGTAGTTCCATTTGGGTTGCCCAGCCACCTGCAACAGGGATCCAGGGATAACTGGTATCTCCCAGTCCTTACAACCAAAAACTTTGGGTGCCCACGGTCCCTCTGCAGAGCCCACCCACCAGCATGCTCTAGGAAACAGAGATGCGTTTTCCTCAGAGACACTTGGAGGTCAGTTCTTGGCCCCCTGCCTTGTTCAGAGCATGACCCCCTGCTGCAATCACATACCGGTATATACGCCAATCACCCCTGCCCCTCTAAGACTGTAGGACAGAGCCTGTACCACACACTTGATATCAGCTACCTGGAAACCTGAGCTGAGTTTATACAAGAAAACTGATGGACTCCTAGACTGATATACCTGTTAACAGCTCAGCCAGCTGGGGACAGGACACCAGAGCTCCAAAGGCAAAAATAATCAAGCTAGCTCACTCAAGCAACCCATAGGGGTGTACCAAAACAAAACAAAGCAAGCAGCTACGACACAGTAAGCAAGCATAAACTAATACAATAACTTATAGATGGCTCAGAGACAACAGTCAATATCAAGTCACATAAAGAAACAGGCTATGATCACCTCAACAGGCTCTCAAAACAAAGAATCCAGGGATCTTCTAGATGAAAGTGCATTCCTGGAATTACCAGATGCAGAATACAAAAGTTTAATATACAGAACCGTTCAAGACATCAGGAAGGAAATGAGGCAATACGCAGAACAAGCCAAGGAACACACAGATAAAGCAATTGAAGAAATTGGAAAGATTACTCAGGAACATAATGAAAAGTTTAATAAGCTGGAAAAACCCATAGACAGACAGCAATCAGTTCAGAAGATTAACAATAAAATTACAGAATTAGATAACTCAGTAGAAAGTCAGAGGAGCAGAATTGAGCAAGTAGAAGCTAGAATTTCTGAACTTGAAGATAAATCACTTGGCACTAATATATATGAAGAAAAATCAGATAAAAGAATTAAAAAAAATGAAGAAACCTTAAGAATCATGTGGGACTCTATCAAAAGAAATAACCTAGGAGTGATTGGAGTATCAGAAAAGAGAGGGATAACAGAAAATACAGAGAAAATTGTTGAGGATTTGTTGGCAGAAAACTTCCCTGATCTTGTGAAAGATGAGAAGATATCTATCCAAGATGCTCATCAAACTCCACATAAGGTAGATCTTAAAAGAAAGTCACCAAGACATATTATAATCAAGCTTGCCAAAACCAAAGATAAAGAGACAATTATAAGAGCAGGGAAGGATAAAAGTCACCTACAAGCAAGAGCCAATAAAAATAACCTCGGACTCCTTGGCAGAAACCATGAAGGCAAGAAGGCAATGGGATGACATATTTTAAAAATTGAGGGAAAAAAATTGACTGCCAAGAATCATATATCCAGCAAAACTGTCTCTTAAATATGAAAGTGAAATTAAGACATTTCCAGATAAACACAAGTTTAGGGAATTCGTAAAAACCAAACCAAAACTACAAGAATTACTAAAGGCACTTCTTTGGTTAGAAAATCAATAATATCAGGTATTGACCCAAGACTAGAACACTGGGCAGAGCAACCAGAAGTCAACCCAGACAGGGAAATAAAAAAAAAAAGTAAGATTAAAAAAAAGAAAAAGCCCAACACGGGTTAACGGCAATGTTATTATATAAAACAAGACAACATTAAAATAATAAAGAGGGACTAAGAAATGTAATCATACACCTTCCATATGGAGAGGAAGATACGGTAATACAAAGAAATAAAGGTTAGTTTTAAATTTAGAAAAATAGGGGTAAATAATAAGGTAACCACAAAGGAGGCAAACTATCCTACTCATCAAATTAAAATACAAGGATAAAAATATAGACTCAGCAGAAACAAAATCAACAACAACAAATCTGAGGAAAGGACAATATATAAAGAAAATCTACTCAGCACATAAAATCAAGTGGGAAAAAGAAGCTGTCAACACACACAAAAAGACATCAAAATGATAGCACTAAAATCATACCTATCCATAATTACCCTGAAGCTAAATAGACTAAATGCACCAATAAAGAGACAGAGAGTGGCTGAATGGATTAAAAAACAAGATCCATCTATGTGTTGCCTACAAGAGACACACCTTAGACTTAGAGACACAACAAACTAAAACTCAAAGGATGGAAAAAATATATCAACTAAACAACAATCAAAAAAGAGTAGGAGTGGCAATATTGATCTCTGACAAAGTAGACTGTAAAGTTAAATCCATCAGAAAGGCTAAGGAAGGACACTGTGTAGTGATTAAAGGAACAATACACCAAGAAGATATAACCATATTAGATATTTTTGCACCCAATGACAGGGCTGCAAGATACATAAAACAAACTCTATCAGCATTGAAAAGTGAGATAGACAGCTCCACAATTTTAGTAGGAGACTTCAACATGCCACTTTCAGTGAAGGACAGGACATCCAGAAAGAAGCTCAATAAAGACACAGAAGGTCTAAATGCCACAATCAACCAACTTGACCTCGTAGACATACACAAAACACTCCCCCCAACAGCAACCAACTATACTTTCTTTTCTAGTGCGCACAGAACATTCTTTAGAATAGACCACATATTAGGTCATAAAGCAAGCCTTAGCAGAATCCAAAACATTGAAATATTACAAAGCATCTTCTCTGACCATAAGGCCATAAAAGTGGAGATCAATAACAGGAAAAGCAGGGAAAAGAAATCAAACACTTGGAAACTGAACAATAAATACCCTGCTCAAAAAAGACTGGATTATAGAAGACATTAAGGATGGAACAAAGAAATTCAGAGAATCCAGTGAGAATGAAAACACTTCCTATCAGAACCTTTGGGACACAGCAAAAGCGGTGCTCAGAGGTCAATTTATATCAATAAATGCACACATCCAAAAAGAAGAAAGGGTCAAAATCAAAGAACTATCCCTACAACTTGAACAAATAGAAAGAGAGCAACAAAAGAAACCCACAGGCACCAGAAGAAAACAATAATAAAAATTAGAGCTGAATAAATGAAATAGAAAATGAAAAACAACTGAAAGAATTAACAAGACCAAAAGCGGGTTTTTTGAAAAAAATCAACAAAATTGATAAACCACTGACCAAACTGACAAAAGAAAAACAGGAGAAAAGAAATAACCTGAATAAGAAATGAGATGGGCGATATTACAACTGACCCAGGTGAAATTAAAAGAATCATATCAGATTACTATGAGAAAATATACTCAAAAAAATTGAAAACTTAGAAGAAATGGATGAATTCCTAGAAACACACTACCTACCGAAACTAACACAAACACACATAGAGCAACTAACTAGACCCATAACAAAAGAAGAGATTGAAAAGGTAATCAAAAAGCTCCCAGCAAAAAAAAAAGCCCTGGCTTCACTGCAGAGTTTTACCAAATGTTCAGAGAAGAGTTAACACCACTACTACTAAAGGTATTTCAGAGCGTAGAAAAGGATGGAATACACCAAACTCATTCTATGAAGTCACCATATCCCTGATACCAAAATCAAGTAAAGACACCACAAGAAAAGAAAATTATAGACCTATATCCCTCATGAATGTAGATATAAAAATCCTCAACAAAATTCTAGCCAATAGAATTCAACAACATATCAAAAAAATAATTCACCATGACCAAGTGGGATTCATACCAGGTATGCAGGGATGGTTCAACATTAGAAAAACAATTAATGTAATCCCCCACATAAATAAAACAAAAGATAAGAATCACATGATTTTATCAATTGATGCAGAAAAGGCATTTGACAAAGTTCAACACTCATTTGTGATAAAAACTCTCAGCAAAATAGGAATAGAAGGAAAATTTCTCAACATGATAAAGGGCATTTATACAAAACCAACAGCCAACAGCACGCTAAATGGAAAGAGCCTGGAAACATTCCCATTGAGATCGGGAACCAGACAAGGATGCCCTTTATCACCACTCTTATTCAACATTGTGATGGAAGTCCTAGCCAGAGCAATCATACTAGGTAAAGAAATAAAGGGCATCCAGATTGGCAAGGAAGAAGTAAAAGTATCTCTATTTGCAGATGACATGATCTTATACACAGAAAACCTTAAGGAATCTTCCAGAAAACTGCTGAAACTAATAGAAGAGTTCAGCAGAGTATCAGGATGCAAGATAAACATACAAAAATCAGTTGGATTCCTCTACACCAACAAGAAGAACATCGAAGAGGAAATCACCAAATCAATGCCATTTACATTAGCCCCAAGAAGACAAAATACTTAGGAATAAATCTTACCAGAGAGTTAAAAGACTTATACAAAGAAAACTAGAGTACACTTCTGCAAGAAACCAAAAGAGACTTACATAAGTGGAAGAACATACCTTGCTCGTGGATAGGAAGACAACATTATAAAAATGTCTATTTTACCAAAAGTGATCCATATATTTAATGCAATTCTGATCTAAATCCCAAGGACATTCTTTAATGAGATGGAGAAACAAATCGCCAACTTCACATGGAAGGAAAAGAGGCTCCGGATAAATAAGGCATTACTGAAAAAGAAGAACAAAGTGGGAAGCCTTACTTTACCTGATTTTAGAACCTATTATACCGCCACAGTAGTGAAACCAGCCTGGTACTGGTACAACAACAGATACATGGACCAATGGAACAGAAATGAGAATCCAGACATAAATCCATCCACATATGAGCAGTTGATATTTGACAAAGACCCCAAAACTGTTAAATGGGGGAAAGACAGTCTTTTTAACAAATGGTGCTGCCATAACTGGATATCCACCTGCAGAAAAATGAAACAAGACCCATACCTCACTCCATGCACAAAAACTAAATCAAATTGGATCAAAGACCTAAATATAAAATCTAATATGATAAAGATCATGGAAGAAAAAATAGGGACAACATTAGGAGCCCTAATACATGGCATAAACAGTATAGAAAACATTATAAAGAACGTAGAAGAAAAACTAGATAACTGGGAGCTCCTAAAAATCAAACACTTATGCTGATCCAAAGACTTCACCGAAGGAGTAAAAAGACTACCTACAGACTGGGAAAAAGTTTTTAGCTATGACATTTCTGATCAGCGCCTGATCTCTAAAATCTACATGATTCTGCAAAAACTCAACAGCAAAAAGACAAGTAAAAAAAAACAAAAATATATGAATAGGCACTTCACTAAAGAAGACATTCAGGTAGCTAACAGATATATGAGGAAATGCTCATATATCATTAGCCACTAGAGAAATGCAGATCAAAACTACAATGAGATTTCATCTCACTCCAGCAAGGCTGGCATTAATCCAAAAAACACAAAAGAATCAATGTTGGAGAGGCTGTGGAGAGACTGGAACACTCATACACTGCTTGTGGGAATGTCAAATGGTACAACGACTTTGGAAATCGATCTGGCACTTCCTTAAAAAGCTAGAAATAGAACTACCATACAATCCAGCAATCCCACTCCTTGGAATATATCCTAGAGAAATAAGAGCCTTTACACAAACAGATATATGCACACCATGTTTATTGCAACACTGCTTACAATAGCAAAAAGATGGAAGCAACCAAGGTGCCCATCAATGGATGAATGGATAAATAAATTATGGTATATTCACACAATGGAACACTATGCATCAATAAAGAACAGTGAGGAATCTGTGAAACATTTCATAACATGGAGGAACCTGGAAGGCATTATGATGAGTGAAATTAGTCAGTTGCAAAAGGACCAATATTGTATAAGACCACTATTATAAGAACTTGAGAAATAGCTTAAACTGAGAAGAAAACATTCTTCTGTGGTCATAAGTGGTGAAGGGAGGGAGGGTGGGAGAGGAGTATTCACTAATTAGATGGTAGATAAGAACTACTTTAGGTGAAGGGAAAGACAACACACAATACAGGGGAGGTCAGCACAACTGGACTCAACCAAAAGCAAAGAAATTTCCTGAATAAACTGAATGCTTCGAAGGCCAGCGTAGCAGGGGCAGGGGTCTGGGGACCATGGTTTCAGGGGACATCTAAGTCAATTGGCATAATAAAATCTATTAAGAAAACATTCTGCATCCCACTTTGAAGAGTGGCGTCTGGGGTCTTAAACGCTAGCAAGCAGCCATCTAAGATGCATGAATAGGTCTCAACCCACCTGGATCAAAGGAGAATGAAGAACACCAAGGACACAAGGTGATTACGAGCCCAAGAGACAGAAAGGGCCACATGAACCAGAGACTACATCATCCTGAGACCAGAAGAACTAGATGGTGCCCGGCTACAACCAATGACTGCCCTGACAGGGAGCACAACAGAGAACCCCTGAGGGAGCAGGAGAGCAGTGGGATGCAGACCCCAAATTCTCATAAGACTGGTCTTAATGGTCTGACTGAGACTGGAAGGACCCCAGTGGTCATGGCCCCCAGACCTTCTGTTGGCCCAGGACAGTAATCATTCCCGAAGCCAACTCTTCAGACGTGGATTAGACTGGACAATGGGTTGGAGAGGGATGCTGGTGAGGAGTGAGCTTCTTGGATCAGGTGGATACTTGATACTATGTTGGCATCTCCTGCCTAGAGGGGAGATGAGAGGGTGGAGGGGGTTAGGAGCTGCTGGAAAGGACACGAAAAGAGAGAGTGGAGGGAGAGAGCGGGCTTTCTCATCAGGGGGAGAGTAATTGGGAGTGTGTAGCAAGGTGTTTATGGGTTTTTGTGTGAGAGACTGACTTGATTTGTAAACTTTCACTTAAAGCACAATAAAAATTATTTTAAAAAAAAAAAAGCAGATGGAATGAATATACAGAGTCTTGTACCAGAAAGAATTAGTGGACATTCAGCCATTTCAGTAGGTAGCTTATGATCAAAAATTGATGGTACTAAAGGAAGAAGTCCAAGCTGCACTGAAGACATTGGCGAAAATCAAGGCTCCAGAAACTGACAGAATACCAACTGAGATGTTTCAGCAAATGGATGCAGCACTGAAAGTGCTCACTGGTCTATGCCAAGAAATGTGAAAGACAGCTACTTGGCCAACCAAGTGGGAAAGATCTGTGTTTATGCCTGTTACAAAGAAATGTGATCCAACAGAATGAGGAAATTCTCCAAAAAATATCGTTAATATCACACACAAGTAAAATTTTGCTGGAGATCATTCAAAAGCAGATGCAGCAGTACATTGACAAGGAACTGCCAGAAACTCAAGCCAGATTCAGAAAAGGACATGGAACCAGGGATATCACTGCCAATGTCAGATTGATCTTGGCTGAAACAGATAATACCAGAAAGATGTTTACCTGTGTTTTACTGACTATGCAAAGGTATTCGACTGTGTGCATCATAACAAATTATGGATAACATTGTAAAGAATGGAAATTTTGGACACTTAATTGTGCTCATGAGGAACCTGTACACAGACCAAGAGGCAGTCGTTAAACAGAACAAGGGCAACCGCATGATTTAAATTCAGGAAAGGTGTGTGTCAGGGTTGTATCCTTTCACCATACTTATTCAATCTGTATGCTGAGCAGATAATCTGAGAAGAGAGACTATGTGAAGAAGAACGAGGCATCAGGATTGGAGGAAGACTTACTAACAACCTGCAGAATGCAGATGACACAACCTTGCTTGTTGAAAGGGGAGAGAATTTGAAGCACTTACTGATGAAGATCAAAGACCACAGCCTTCAGTTTGGATTATACCTTAACATAAAGAAAACAAAAATCCTCACAACAGGACCAATAAGCAACATCATGATAAAAGGAGAAAAGATCAAAGTTGTCAAGGATTTCATTTTACTTGTATTCACAATCAATGCCCAGGGAAGCAGCAGTCAAGAAATCAAATGACGTAT
This sequence comes from Loxodonta africana, assembly GCF_030014295.1. NCBI lineage: Eukaryota > Metazoa > Chordata > Mammalia > Proboscidea > Elephantidae > Loxodonta > Loxodonta africana. Next base: position 75,170,352 of record NC_087358.1, read on the forward strand.
TGCATTGGGCAAATTGCTGCAAAAGACCTCTTTAAAGCGTTAAAAAGTAAAGGTGTCTCTTTAAGGATGAAGGTGTGCCTGAGCCAAGCCATGACATTTTCAATTGCCTAATATGCATGCAAAAGCTGGAATGAAGAAGGAACACAGAAGAAGAATTAATGCCCTTGAATTATGGCGTTGGCAAACAGTATTGAATACACCATGGACTGCCAGAAGAATGAACAAATCTGTCTTGGAAGAAGTACAGCCAGAATGCTCCTTAGAAGCAAGGATGGCAAGACTTCCTCTCACATAATTTGGACATGTTTTCAGGAGGGATCAGTCCCTGGAGAAGGACATCGTGCTTGGTAAAGTAGAGGGTCAATGAAAAAGAGGCAGACCCTCAAAGAGAGAGATGAATTGACGTAGTGGCTGCAACAACAGGATGAAGCATAACAACAATTGTGAGGATTGCGCAGAACTGGGCAGTGTTTCGTTCTGTTGTGCATAGGGTCACTATAGTCAGAACCAACTTGATGGCACCTAACAACAACAATATATGTGAAGTATAAATATTACTAATTTTATTAACAGTGGAGTCCTAACAGTTGATGATATATTAAATTCTAGATAATAGATCATAAATAACTCCATATTTCAGTTACATAAAATTTTTTTAAGTTCTGAGGAGATGGAGGCACACTGGTTCCGTCAGTGAGTCTTGGTAGTAAGGCGGGAGCTGATTTTCTCTGCTTGTTGACTTTCTGAGTAGGTGGGCAGAGATGAGCCAATCTTGGAACTGGAAGAGCTGTGGGAGTCAGGGACTTAGTTCTCCATCTTTGCTTCATCCATTGCATCTCAGAAGGCAGCTTGTCTCTTCTCCTGCTGAACTTTTATCCTCATGCCTTTGAGCTCAGGACAGTTGCCCACTCCTAGGTTACTCAGAGCCTGGGACACGCCCCGCCCTGGTGCAGCAATGCCCATGTCTGAAGGAGCCAGTGCTGGGGAGAAAGGTGCGGGGCATGGAAGTTAAGCTTTGCCTAGGTGCAAAAAAACAAAAACAAAAAACAGAAAAACCCCAGCCCTTCAGGATTCTAGTGCGGGCCAGACAATGAGTTTGCAGACCAAAATAGCAGACCCCTCTCCACTGTACAGGCCCGGTTGCTCTAAAGCTGTATCAAGTTCAGCTTCCACTGCCCAGCAATACTGTACAATACCCCACCTTTCTCCTCCCATCTATGTGAAGGCAGTGTTTGCCTTTTGTTTAATGGTTTGAACTGTACTTATATTTCCATATTGATGTTTTTGTCATAGGTATCCATAAAATAATTAATATAAATTTACTTTTTTAAAAATTGTAAGAATATACATAACAAAAAATTTGCCAACTGAACAATTTTTGCATGTATAATTCAGTGACATTGATTACGGCCTTCACGTTATGCAACAATTGTCACTGTCCTTTTTTTTGTTGTTTTTTTTTTTCCAACGTACTCCACCACCACTGACATGTACTCTGTGTTAGTGTTGAAAAAAAACTCGCCCTCTCCTCCACCCCCGGTATAAATTTACTTTATGAAAATGTTCCATTGATGTTATTTTTTTCCTAGTCCACTCTAGTAAATGTGTTTAAAATAATCCAATAAATTAAAATTCTTAATGAGCAACCTATTTGCTTTGTTTTGTATTACAGGAAACGACAGTATTTTTCTGATACGCTTAACTCCTTAGATGCTGTTGTTATTGGGGTGACCCTGCTGGTTAATATCATTTATACTTTCCATGGCTTTCAGGAATTTAATAATATCCCCAGGTAAGAAACATATGATTTACCTCTCCATGTTTTCCATGTTTTTTTTTTTTTTTTGCATTTTCTGTGGCTTTTCATTCTTTATAATATTTTACTCTCAATGTGCCAATTCTGTACTTATAAACTGCTTAAAAATGAAATATTTAGGTAAGTTTCCACATACCTTGAAACTAAAAGATGGTGGTATTTAGAGACCCGTGAAGGGTATACACAATAAGTACCTTTAGTTGAATAAGAAAGATGGAGCACCCGAGAAACTGGGGACTTTACCTCTTGTACTAATTTTCACTTCTTTATCTTCTGAAATTCCCACTAAATTCCCATTGTGCCTCAACATATGACCAAGAGAGTTTTGGTTTGATGGTATGCAAAATTTGAGTTACTACAATGATGATACCCTAAAAAAGAGCGAACGAAACAGAGAACAAGGACAGCAATGGACAGCATTGCAGAGGTGGAGTTTTGCAGCATAGTTCTGATAGAAATGAAGAAAGCTGAGGCACAGTTAGAGCTGTTAGGGATCAGGGAACTAAAATGCGTACAAAGAGCTGATGGTTCTCTTTTTTCCCTCTTCTTGCTGGAACAGTGAAAAAAAGAAGGGCAGATGTGCTTTGGGATGTGGATGTTGGGTGGCTCGCTAGGTGTATTTGTTAGTCAAATAGCTTGCTTCTGTCTGCACCCCAGCCTCCCAGGTCTTCATTTCGGACCCAAACTAAAAGTATTTTCAAGTGATAGGCCATCGGAGTTATTTGCAAATAATCTGAGCCAGTCTGGTCCTCCCACCTGGTAACCTCAGCATCATCTGAGAGTTTGCTAGAAACCAACACCTCAGGCCCTGCCAAGAGCTACTGAATCAATCTCTGGGGGTGGAACTCAGCAATCTGTGGGTTAACAAGCTTTTCCAGGTGATTCTTTTGTGTGCATGCTCAGGTTAGAGACGCGCTAGAGTAAACCTCAGCTCTCTGCGTGGTGTGTCTGGTGGGAGGAGAGACACCAGCTAGCACACTGGGGAAGTATTCCAGCTTGCTGCCTGTCTTTGGGTGCTGCAGCTATAATGGACATTTTTTACTGATGGGAATAACAGAGGTGAACAGTAACTCTCACTTTGTCTTGATGGGGAAACACTGAGGAATACTGGTCTTAAATGACAAAAGTTAAATCCACAAATTCTAAGATTCTGGTCCTCCACACCAGGGTTTCTTAACTGTGGCACTATTGACTTTGTGGGCCAGATAATTTGGGGTTGTCCTGTTCATTGTAGGATATTAAGCAGTATCCCTGGCCTCTGTCCACTAGATACCAATAGCATCTAGTAACATCGCTCCCTATACCCAGTTTGGCCACCAAAAATTTCTGCAGGCATTGCTGAATATCTGCTGGGCAGGTGTGTATGGGGGGTTGCCCTGATTGAGGACTACTGCTCTAGAGTTAGCCCATATTGACAAAATTCTCTTTCTGAAGCAAAAATGGATCTTTTTAATTCATTGTTAGATTGGCAGTTTTATTTCGATCTCTACGACTGATCATTCTGATAAGAATTTTCCATCTGGCTTATCAAAAAAGGCATTTGGAAAGACTGACCAGAAGGATGGTAAGTGGGCAAAACATGTTTATAACTCAGAAAAACGGGTTTTGGGAAATACCGGAGAGGGTTGAAGTCTATTTTTATTTATTTATCTTTATTTTGTGTTGATTATGTTTTACAAATTAATGATTATTTTAAACTCTCAGGTTTCTGGAAACAAAAGGCGATACAAGAGGGATGGATTTGACCTAGATCTCACTTATGTTACTGGTTTGTGCAGTTTAACTGTTGATCTACGTACATTAACTTCACACTTTTCTTGTGTGCAATTATGTTTTTATTTCTTGCCTGTCTAAGCCATGTTACTTCAAAGCATTCTTTCTTCATGAAGACATTTCACTATTAAAGCTCCCCCCCCTTTTTTTTTTATTTCCTCCTTTATTCCTGAAAGTATTTTTTCTGAGATTCAGAATAGTTGCTTGCATTACTCCTCAGTCAGGAGATGCCATTCTACATCCAAGTGCTATGCTTCTAAACCAAAAAACCCGTTGCCGTTGAGTCGATTCTGACTCATAGCAACCCTCTAGGACAGGGTAGAACTGCCCCATACGGTTTCCAAGGAGTGCTTGGTGGATTCCAACTGCCGACCTTTTGGTTAGCAGACGTAGCTACATTTTGGTAAAGGAGTGCCATCTATTCTACTTTATGCGACATTAAACATTATTAATATGTAACCACTGCGGACATGCCATTACTAGACCACTTGCTATTTTGGTAAAGAGGAATGCTTAAAACAAGAGAAATTGTGACAAAGTCTCCCTATAAATGAAATAACATCTGCCACGGTGACAGTATGACATATTAGTAGTCTGGCTATGGCAGTGAAAAATCTCCATTGTCTCAAATCAGGCCTACTAGGTTGCAGAAGAGGAAGTTGAATGGATATTCAACGGACTCCTTTTGAGTTTGGTTTAGAATTTACTGAGTTCCAGTAGTTATCCTGGGCCCCTGCTTTCTTCCTAGGAGCCTAGAGAATGGGGCACTGCTTTTGTAGGTCTCAGGTTTTCTGAGTTAGGAGGGCTGGAAAGCACTCTGGGAGTTCCCACCACCATGGGAGCCCAGACTTGCTGTTTAAGATAAGAGACAAATTCCAACCACATAGGGAGTTCCAGACTAAGGCTAACACAGGCCTGTCTCGTCTGTCTAGAGCCAGGTGAGCCTTGGGAACACCATGTAAGTTTAATGGCCATTGTACTGGATAATTTACTATCTTTTTCTCCTGAGTGTTAGTGCCATTCTCAATCCTGAAAGTTCTTTTCTATGAAGGAGTTTATGTGTAAGTTTAAGTTTTTATATTATTTCACCACTATAATGACATTCATAATGGCAACTATTTTGACTTCTAGACCGAATTATTGCGATGTCATTTCCATCTTCTGGAAAACAATCTTTTTATAGGAATCCCATTAAGGTAAGAGGATTTGCTAACAAATATTTATTATATTTCTCAGTGGACATAGACTGTGGACACATAAGTTTAATATTAGCCCTGAGATGGTAATATTATCCTAAAAATTTACTCTTTCAGGTAAAAAAAAAAGGATATAATGGCTTGAAATCACTTAGCTTTTGCTATGTTACAAACCATCCCGAAACTTATGGCTCATAACAACAACCATTTATTTAGCTCATGATGCTGCGGTTTGTGAATCTGGGTTGGGCTTAACTGGGTGGTTCTGCCGATCAGGGCTGGACTTCACTGAGCTCCCCTGGGCTCACTTATGCATCTGTGGACAGCTACTGGACATCTGAGGACAGGGTCATCTAAGACGACTTTACCGAGGGTTGCATGTGGTCTCTCATTCCCCAGCAGGCTAGTTGAGGCTAGTTCATGTGGTGGCAGTAGCAAGGGTCCCAGGAGCCCCAAGGAAAAGAATGCAAACCCCCTTAAGGCCAGGGTGAAAACTAGCATAACGTGGCTCCTGCCTCCTTCTACTGGACAAGTAAATGACAAAGCCACCAAACGAGTGGGAAACAGACCCCATCTCTTGGTAACAGGAATTGCGAGGAATTATAATTTTGTTTTGTAGATTACCATAGGGGAGATGGATAGGAATGGTATGACTAAAATGTGTGTTCTCGGATTGAGATCCTAAATTATAGTAGAGAATATGGATTTAGGTTCTGTGGGTGACTAAATAAATTAATTTCAAGCATACAATCTTGTTTACTAAGAAACTGCAGCTAAATTTGTTAAGGAAGTTTGCATACAGATGTGTGTGTGTATCAGTGAAATTTACACTATTTGTTATACTTCAATAAAAATGTAATTATATATATCTGTAAGTGCATGTGTGTATACATATATACACATGTATGCATATGTACATGTACACGTTTTTGTTGTTGGCTGCCGTCAAGTCGATTTTGGGCTCATAGCAACCCCATGTGACAGAGTAGAACTGCCCCAAAGGGTTTTTTTTTTGTTTTTATTTATTTATTTTGTTGTTGCTATTGAGAATATACATAGCAAAACATATATGACCAGTTCAACTGTTTCTACACGTATAATTCAATGACACTCATTACATTCTTTGAGTTGTACAACTATTCTCACCTTCCTTTTTATGAGTTTTCGTCCCCCATTGACAGAAACTCACTGCATCCTAAGGTTCCTATCTAATCTTTCAAGTTGCTCTTGTCCGTTTCATCCCATATGTATAAATCTTAAAAAAGCATAATGCTCAAGGCAGATATTCTTTACTAGTTAAGCTAAACTATTGTTTGGTTTTAAGAAGACTTTGAGGGATATTTTGGGCTTAAGGTTTAAAGATATCTCAGAGATATAGCTTCAGGGGTTCATCCAGCCTTCAGGGCTACAGAAGCTCTGGAGTCCATGAGAATTTGAAATCCTGTTATTCATTTCCCCCTTTTTGATCAGGATTCTTCTATAGCATCTTTGATCACAATGTTCAGTAATGGTTGCTGGGTATGATCCAGCTCTTCCGATCTCATGACTCTCCTTCCTCTGTTGCTCAGGTGAATAGAGACCAATTGGTGTACCTTGGCTGGCCACTTGCAACCTTTAAGACCCCCGGCACTGTACAATGAACAAGGAGGTAGAACAGAAGCACTAAACATGATATTGGGCCAATTAACTGGGATGTCCCATGAAACCATGACCCTAAACCTCCAAAGAACAGAGGTTCGCTATGAGTCAGAACCCACTTGATGGCACCTAACAACAACAACAAAGCTCCAAACCAAGGAACTGAATCCCATGAGGTGTTTCGTTGTATATAAGCAGCCTCAGCAGCTACACTTTTTTTTTCTTTTGTCATCGTATATACGTCTGTCACACAACTTTTGCCAATTCAGCTTTTTACAGGTGTACAACTTATTGACACCAATAATTGGCTGTGCAATCCTACCCTTTTTTTTATTAATTTTTTTTTATTGTACTTTAGATGAAGGTCTACAGAACAAACTAGTTTCTCACCCAACAGTATACACATTGTTATATGACATTGGTTAACAACCCTACAACATGTCAACATTCTCCCTTCTCAACCCTGGGTTCCCTATTACCAGGTTCCATGTTCCCTCCTGCCTTCCAGTCCCTGCCCCAGGGCTGGTACGCCTCTTCAGTCTTGTTTTGTTCCATGGGCCTGTTCAATCTTTGGATGAAGGGTGAACCTCAGGAGTGACCTCATTACTGAACTTAAAGGGTGTCTGGGGGCCACACTCTCAGGGTTTCTCCAGTCTCTGTCAGGCCAGCAAGTCTGATTTTTCTTTTTTTATATAATTTTTATTGTGCTTTAAGTGAAAGTTTACAAATTAAGTCAGTCTCTCACACAAAAAGCCATATACACCTTGCTACGCACTCCCAATTACTCTCCCCCTAATGAGACAGCCTGCTCTCTCCCTCCACTCTCTCTTTTCCTGTCCATTTTGCCAGCTTCTAACTCCCACTACTCTCCTATCTCCCCTCCAGGCCAGAGGTGCCAACATAGTCTCAGGTGTCCACCTAATCCAAGAAGCTCACTCCTCACCAGCATCCCCCTCCAACCCATTGTCCAGTCCAATCCATGCCTGAAGAGTTGGCTTAGGGAATGGTTCCTGTCTTGGGCAAACATAAGATCTGGGGGTCATGACCACTGGGATCCTTCTAGTCTCAGTCAGACCATTAAGTCTGGTCTTTTTATGAGAATTTGTGGTCTGCATCCCACTGCTCTCCTGTTTCGTCAGGGGTTCTCTGTTGTGTTCCCTGTCAGGGCAGTCATCAGTTGTAGCCGGGCACCATCTAGTTCTTCTGGTCTCAGGATGATGTAGTCTCTGGTTCATGTGGCCCTTTCTGTCTCTTGGGCTCGTAATCACCTTGTGTCCTTGGTGTTCTTCATTCTCCTTTGATCCAGGTGGGTTGAGACCAATTGATGCATCTTAGATGGCTGCTTGCTAGCGTTTAAGACCCCAGACGCCACTCTTCAAAGTGGGATGCAGAATGTTTTCTTAATAGATTTTATTATGCCAATTGACTTAGATGTCCCCTGAAACCATGGTCCCCAGACCCCTGCCCCTGCTACGCTGGCCTTCGAAGCATTCAGTTTATTCAGGAAATTTCTTTGCTTTTGGTTGAGTCCAATTGTGCTGACCTCCTCTGTATTGTGTGTTGTCTTTCCCTTCACCTAAAGTAGTTCTTATCTACCATCTAATTAGTGAATACTCCTCTCCCACCCTCCCTCCCTTCCCGCTCTCATAACCAAAAAAGAATGTTTTCTTCTCAGTTTAAACTATTTTTCAAGTTCTTATAATAGTGGTCTTATACAATATTGGTCCTTTTGCAACTGACTAATTTCACTCATCATAATGCCTTCCAGGTTCCTCCATGTTATGAAATGTTTCACAGATTCCTCACGGTTTCTTTATTGATGCGTAGTGTTCCATTGTGTGCATATACCATAATTTATTTATCCATTCATCCATTGATGGGCACCTTGGTTACTTCCATCTTTTTGCTATTGTAAGCAGTGCTGCAATAAACATGGGTGTGCATATATCTGTTTGTGTAAAGGCTCTTATTTCTCTAGGATATATTCCAAGGAGTGGGATTGCTGGATCGTATGGTAGTTCTATTTCTAGCTTTTTAAGGAAGCGCCAAATCGATTTCCGAAGTGATTGTACCATTTTACTTTCCCACCAGCAGTGTATAAGTGTTCCAATCTCTCCAAGGCTCTCTAATATTGATTCTTTTCTGTTTTCTGGATTAATGCCTGTCTTGTTGGAGTGAGATGAAATCTCATTGGAGTTTTGATCTGCATTTCTCTAATGGCTAATAATTGTGAACATTTACTTATATATCTGTTAGCTAACTGAATGTCTTCTTTATGAAGTGTCTATTCATATCTTTTGCCCATTTTTTAATTGGGTTATTTGTCTTTTTGCAGTTGAGTTTTTGCAGTATCGTGTAGATTTTAGAGATCAGGCGCTGATCAGAAATGTCATAGCTAAAAACTTTTTCCCAGTCTGTAGGTAGTCTTTTCACTCTTTTGGCAAAGTCTCTGGATGAGCATAGGTGTTTGATTTTTAGGAGCTCCCAGTTACCTAGTTTTCCTTCAACATTCCTTATAATGTTTTGCATATTGTTCATGCCATGTATTAGGGGTCCTGATGTTGCCCCTATTTTTTCTTCCATGATCTTTATCATTTTAGATTTTTATATTTAGGTCTTTGATCCATTCTGATTTAGTTTTTGTGCATGGAGTGAGGTATGGGTCTTGTTTCATTTTTCTGCAGGTGGATATCCAGTTATGCCAGCACCATTTGTTAAAAAGACTGTCTTTCCCCCATTTAATGGTTTTGGGACCTTTGTCAAATATCAACTGCTCATATGTGGATGGATTTATGTCTGGATTCTCAATTCTGTTCCATTGGTCCATGTATCTGTTGTTGTACCAGTACCAGGTGGTTGTGACTACTGTGGCAGTATAATAGGTTCTAAAATCAGGTAAAGTAAGGCCTCCCACTTTGTTCTTCTTTTTCAGTAATGCCTTATTTACCCGGGGCCTCTTTCCCTTCCATATGAAGTTGGTGATTTGTTTCTCCATCTCATTAAAGAATGTCTTTGGGGTTTGGGTCGGAATTGCATGAAATGTATAGATCGCTTTTGGTAGAATAGACATTTTCACAATGTTAAGTCTTCCTATCCACGAGCAAGGTATGTTCTTCCACTTACGTAAGTCTCTTTTGGTTTCTTGCAGAAGCGTACTCTAGTTTTCTTTGCATAAGTCTTTTAACTCTCTGGTAAGATTTATTCCTAAGTATTTTATCTTCTTAGGGCTTACTGTAAATGGCATTGATTTGGTGATTTCCTCTTCGACGTTCTTTTTTTTGGTGTAGAGGAATCCAACTGATTTTTGTATGTTTATCTTGTATCCGATACTCTGCTGAACTCTTCTATTAGTTTCAGTAGTTTTCTGGAAGATTCATTGGGGTTTTCTGTGTATAAGATCATATCATCTGCAAATAGAGATGCTTTTACTTCTTCCATACCAATCTGGATGCCCTTTATTTCTTTATCTAGCCTAATTACTCTGGCTAGGATTTCCACCACAATGTTGAATAAGAGTGGTGATAAAGGGCATCCTTTTTGTCTGGTTCCCAATCTCAGTGGGAATGCTTTCAGGCTCTCTCCATTTAGGGTGATGTTGACTCTTGGCTTTGTGTAAATGCCCTTTATTATGTTGAGAAATTTTGCTTCTATTCCTATTTTGCTGAGTGTTTTTATCGTGAATGAGTGTTGAACTTTGTCAATACCTTTTCTGCATCAATTGATAAAATCATGTGATTCTTATCTTTTGTTTTATTCATTTGGTGGATTACATTAATTGTTTTTCTAATGTTGAACCATCCCTGCATACCTGGTATGAATCCCACTTGGCCATGGTGATTTTTTTTTTTTTTTTTTTTTTGATGTGCTGTTGAAGTCTACTGGCTGGAATTTTCTTGAGGATTTTTCCATCTACATTCATGAGAGATATAGGTCTATAATTTTCTTTTTTTGTGGTGTCTTTACCTGGTTTTGGTGCCAGGGATATGGTATGGTGGCTTCATAGAATGAGTTTGGTAATGTTCCGTCGTTTTCTATGCTCTTAAATACCTTTAGAAGTAGTGGTGTTAACTCTTCTTTGAAAGTTTGGTAGAACTCTGCAGTGCAGCTGTCCGGACCAGGGCTTTTTTGTGTTGGGAGCTTTTTGATTCAATCTCTTCTTTTGTTATGGGTCTAGTTAGTTGTTCTACATGTGTTTGTGTTAGTTTTGGTAGGTAGTGTGTTTCTAGGAATTCATCCATTTCTTCTAAGTTTTCAATTTTTTTTGAGTATATTTTCTCATAGTAATCTGATATGATTCTTTTAATTTCACCTGGATCAGTTGTAATGTCGCCCATCTCATTTCTTATTCAGGTTATTTCTTTTCTCCTGTTTTTCTTTTGTCAGTTTGGTCAGTGGTTTATCAATTTTGTTGATTTTTTTCAAAAAACCCGCTTTTGGTCTTGTTAATTCTTTCAGTTGTTTTTCATTTTCTATTTCATTTATTCAGCTCTAATTTTTATTATTGTTTTCTTCTGGTGCCTGTGGGTTTCTTTTGTTGCTCTCTTTCTATTTGTTCAAGTTGTAGGGATAGTTCTTTGATTTTGGCCCTTTCTTCTTTTTGGATGTGTGCATTTATTGATATAAATTGACCTCTGAGCACCGCTTTTGCTGTGTCCCAAAGGTTCTGATAGGAAGTGTTTTCATTCTCACTGGATTCTCTGAATTTCTTTGTTCCATCCTTAATGTCTTCTATAATCCAGTCTTTTTTGAGCAGGGTATTGTTCAGTTTCCAAGTGTTTGATTTCTTTTCCCTGCTTTTCCTGTTATTGATCTCCACTTTTTTGGCCTTATGGTCAGAGAAGATGCTTTGTAATATTTCAATGTTTTGGATTCTGCTAAGGCTTGCTTTATGACCTAATATGTGGTCTATTCTAAAGAATGTTCTGTGCGCACTAGAAAAGAAAGTATAGTTGGTTGCTGTTGGGTGGAGTGTTCTGTATATGTCTACGAGGTCAAGTTGGTTGATTGTGGCATTTAGATCTTCTGTGTCTTTATTGAGCTTCTTTCTGGATGTCCTGTCCTTCACCAAAAGTGGTCTGTTGAGGTCTCCTTCTATTATTGTGGAGCTGTCTATCTCACTTTTCAATGCTGGTAGAGTTTGTTTTATGTATCTTGCAGCCCTGTCATTGGGTGCAAAAATATCTAATATGGTTATATCTTCTTGGTGTATTGTTCCTTTAATCACTACACGGTGTCCTTCCTTAGCCTTTCTGATGGATTTAACTTTACAGTCTACTTTGTCAGAGATTAATATTGCCACTCCTACTCATTTTTGATTGTTGTTTAGTTGATATATTTTTTCCATCCTTTGAGTTTTAGTTTGTTGTGTCTCTAAGTCTAAGGTGTGTCTCTTGTAGGCAACATATAGATGGATCTTGTTTTTTAATCCATTCAGCCATTCTCTGTCTCTTTACTGGTACATTTAGTCCATTTACATTCAGGGTAATTATAGATAGGTATGAACTTAGTGCTATCATTTTGATGTCTTTTTTTGTGTGTTGTTGACAGTTTCTTTTTCCCACTTGATTTTAAGTGCCGAGTAGATTTTCTTTATATATTATCCTTTCCTCATATTTGTTGTTGTTGATTTTGTTTCTGCCGAGTCTGTATTTTTCCCTCGTATTTTATTTTGATGAGTAGGACAGTTTGTTTCCTTTGTGGTTACCTTATTATTTACCCCTATTTTTCGAAATTTAAAACAAACTTTGTTTCTTTGTATCACTGTATCTTCCTCTCCATATGAAGGTGTATGATTACATTTCTTAGTCCCTCTTTATTATTTTAATGTTGTCTTCTTTTATATAATAACATCACTGTTATCCTGTTTTGGGCTTTTTTTTTAATATATATAATATTCCTTTGTTTTTTTTTTTTTTTTTTCTTTCCCTGTCTGGGTTAACTTCTGGTTACTCTCTGCCCAGTGTTCTAGTCCTGGGTTGATACCTGATATTATTGATTTTCTAACCAAATAACTCCCTTTAGTATTTCCTGTAGTTTTTGGTTTGGTTTTTACAAATTCCCTAAACTTGTATTTATCTGGAAATGTCTTAATTTCACCTTCATATTTAAGAGACACTTTTGATGGATATATGATTCTTGGCAGTCAATTTTTTTCCTTTAATTTTTTAAATATGTCATCCCATTGCCTTCTTGCCTTCATGGTTTGTGCTGAGTAGTCTGAACTTATTCTTATTGGCTCTCCCTTGTAGGTGACTTTTCGTTTATCCCTCACGGCTCTTATAATTGTCTCTTTATCTTTGGTTTTGGCAAGTTTATATGTCTTGGTGACTTTCTTTTAACATCTACCTTACGTGGAGTTCAATGAGCATCTTGGATAGATATTTTCTCATCTTTCACAATGTCAGGGAAGTTTTCTGCCAACAAATCTTCAACAATTTTCTGCTATCCCTCCCTTTTCCAGTACTCCAATCACTAGTAGGTTATTTCTCTTGATAGAGTCCCACATGATTCTTAAGGTTTCTTCATTTTTTTTAATTCTTTTATCTGATTTTTCTTCAAATATATTAGTGCCAAGTGATTTATCTTCAAGTTCAGGAATTCTAACTTCTAGTTGCTCAATTCTGCTCCTCTGACTTTCTATTGAGTTATCTGATTCTGTAATTTTATTGTTAATCTTCTGAATTTCTGATTGCTGTCTGTCTATGGATTTTTCCAGCTTATTAAACTTTTCATTATGTTCCTGAATAATCTTTCTAATTTCTTCGGTGCTTTATCTGTGTGTTCCTTGGCTTGTTCTGCGTATTGCCTCATTTCCTTCCTAATGTCTTGAAGGGTTCTGTATACTAAACTTTTGTATTCTGCATCTGGTAATTCCAGGAATGCGCTTTCATCTAGAAGATCCCTGGATTCTTTGTTTTGAGAAACTTTTGAGGTGATCATGGCCTGTTTCTTTATGTGACTTGATATTGACTGTTGTCTCTGAGCCATCTATAAGTAATTGAATTAGTTTATGCTTGCTTACTGTGTCGTAGCTGCTTGCTTTGTTTTGTTTTTTGGTATACCCCTATGGGTTGCTTGAGTGAGCTAGCTTGATTATTTTTGCCTTTGGAGCTCTGGTGTCCTGTCCGCAGCTGACTAGAGCTATTAACAGGTATATCAGTCTAGGAGTCCATCAGTTTTCTTGTATGAACTCAGCTCAGGTTTCCAGGTAGCTGATATCAAGTGTGTGGTACAGGCTCTGTCCTACAGTCTTAGAGGGGCAGGGGTGATTGGCGTATATACCAGTATGTGATTGCAGCAGGGGGTCACACTCTGAACAAGGCAGGGGGCAGAGAACCAACCCCCAAGTGTCTGTGAGGAAAATGCGTCCCTGTTCCCTAGAGCATGCTGGTGGGTGGGTTCTGCAGAGGGACCATGGGCACCCAAAGTTTTTGGTTGTAAGGACTGGGAGGTACCAGTTATCTTTGGACCCCTTTCACGGGTCGCTGGGTGACCTAAGTGGAGCTACCAGTCCTTAGGTCCCTCGTGTGGGTAGGTGAGGACCTTGTTTAATAGGCAAAGCAATGTCAAATGTCAAACACCCACCTCTCCACCACACAGCTGAAATGGTTGGAGTTTGCCAACAAGGGCCTATTCTCCTGAAATAGGCCCACACAGATTCATGCAGAAGGGAAAGGTGCTCAAGGTCCACGGACGGTTTATGCCTGGTTAGGAGCAGCTTCTGTCCTGAGCTTCCCCGGTTAATGGAGCTAGCAAATTATCTTATCCCCCCAGTTGCAAATTTTTTCCTTCCCCAAGCCTCGGAGGATGGCTCTAGGTGCTCCCAGGGTCGATCTCAGGCCCGGGGATTCTGCCGCCAAAGCCGGCTTGGGGGTGGTGGGGGTGTGGTAAAATAAAAGAAAGTACTTAGTTTTTGCAGAGCGCGCCGTTCTCCTCAGGTTCCAGAGGTGTGAGTAGGCTGTGAGGCTGGCTGCTTCTTCCTGAGGAAACTGCAGCGGAACGCTAGTACCAGCTGGCCACCACCGCTGCCACTGCCACTGCTCTAGGAATGGTGCCTGAGGCATCTCCGCAATTCAAGTCCGGTAACTCCTCTCCACTTCTGAATGGTCTCTTCCTTCCTTTGCCCCTCAGTTTGTTGTCTAAGCTTGCCTTTGATGCTCAGGGCTTGCAGCTTGTCACAAATATAGTCATTTCACTTGTTTTTTTTGGGTCTTTGTTGTAAAGAGGGCTCACCGGAAGCATCTGTCTATTCCATCATCTTCGCTCCACCTCCTCGTCTTTCTTTTTGAGTTAGAATTTTGTTCTACATTTTTCTCAAGCTCTGTCTGGGATCCTCTATTGTGATCCCTGTCAAAGTATTCAGTGGTGGTAGCTGGGCAGCATCTCATTGTTCTGGACTCAGTCTGGTGGAGGCCGTGGTAGATGTGGCCCATTAGTCCTGCAACCCTAACCTTAATCAATGTGATTTTTTTTAAATAATTTTTTTTTGTGCTTTAAGTGAAAGTTTACAAATCAAGTCGCTGTCTCACGTATAAACTTATATACACCTTACTACATATTCCCATTTACTCTCCCCCTAATGAGTCAGCTTGCTCCCTCCTTCCAGTCTTTCCTTTTGTGACGGTTTTGCCAGTTTCTAACCCTTTCTACCCTCCCATCTCCCCTCTAAGACAGGAGATACCAACACAGTCTCAAGTGTCCACCTGATACATGTAGCTCACTCCTCATCAACATCTCTTTCCAACCCATTGTCCAGTCCATTCCATGTCTGATGAGTTGTCTTTGGGAATGGTGTTTGTCCTGGGCCAAGAGAAGGTTTGGGGACCATGACTGCCGGGATTCTTCTAGTCTCAGTCAGACCATTAAGTCTGGTCTTTTTGTGAGAATTTGGGGTCTGCATCCCACTGTTCCCCTGCTCCCTCAGGGGTTCTCTGTTGTGCTCCCTGTCAGGGCAGTCATCGGTTGTAGCCGGGCACCATCTAGTTCTTCTGGTCTCAGGATGATGTAAGTCTCTATTCATGTGGCCCTTTCTGTCTCTTGGGCTCATAATTATCTTGTGACCTTGGTCTTCTTCATTCTTCTTTCATCCAGGTGGGTTGAGACCAATTGACGCATCTTAGATGGCCGCTTGTTAGCATTTAAGACCCCAGACGCCACACTTCAAAGTGGGATGCAGAATGTTTTCTTAGTAGAATTTATTTTGCCAATTGACTTAGATGTCCCCTGAAGCCATTATCCCCAAACCCCTGCCCTTGCTCCGCTGACCTTCACAGCATTCAGTTTATTCAGGAAATTTCTTTGCTTTTGGTCCAGTCCAGTTGAGCTGAACTTCCCTGTATTGAGTGTTGTCCTTCCCTTCACCTGAAGTAGTTCTTATCTACTATCTGATCAGTAAATAACCTCTCTCACCCTCCCTCCCTCCCCGCCTCGTAACCACAAAAGTATGTGCTCTTCTCAGTTTGTACTATTTCTCAAGATCTTATAATAGTGGTCTTATACAATATTTGTCCTTTTGCCTCTGATTTCACTCAGCATAATGCCTTCCAGGTTCCTCCATGTTATGAAATGTTTCACAGATTCATTGCTGTTCTTTATCGATGCGTAGTATTCCATTGTGTGAATATACCACAATTTATTTAACCATTCATCCTTTGATGGACACCTTGGTTGCTTCCAGCTTTTTGCTATTGTAAACAGAGCTGCAATAAACATGGGTGTGCATATATCTGTTCGTGTAAAGGCTCTTATTTCTCTAGGGTATATTCCGAGGAGTGGGATTTCTGGGTTGTATGGTAGTTCTATTTCTAACTTTTTAAGAAAATGCCAGATAGTTTTCCAAAGTGGTTGTACCATTTTACATTCCCACCAGCAGTGTATAAGAGTTCCAATCTCTCTGCAGCCTCTCCAACATTTATTATTTTGTGTTAGTTGTATGCACCAGATTCTAGTAGTGGCAGGGGGTCACACTCCAAGGGGGGCAGGATGCTGACAGCCTTCCCGCACATGCCAGTGAGGTAGGTGTGTTTCTATTCCTAAACTACTTTGGTGGGTGGGCTCTGCAGCTGTACCTGAGGCACCTAATGCTTGTACCTCTAAAGATTGGTAGGCGTCAGTATCCTCAGATCCCTTTGGCAGGTGACTAGGTGGTTTGGGTGGAGTTTCAGCCGTCATTTCCCCGTTGTGGATCAGTGAGAGCTCTGTATAATAGGTAGAGATATCAGACCTGGAAAACTTGTCTTTCCAGTGATCTGCTAAAATAATTACAGTCAGATCTCTATCAGAATTGCCTTTGCATTATAGTAGCCACCTTGTTCCCTTTAGGGATGATCCAAAGACTGTGGATCTCATATGCTTGGCTGGAGCTGGTTCTGTATTTTTATTCCAGTTTACGGAAGTCAGGGGAGGATTTTTCATCCCTGGGTTTTTAGTAGCTGCTTCTCTCAATCAATGTGATTTTTACATCACCATAAACTAAAATTCAGTACATCATAAGCAATAACCTCCTTTCCACCTCCCTCCCATCCTTGGTAACCACTAATAAACTTAGGTCTCTATACATTTGCCTTTTCTTGTCTTTTTATGTGAGATCATACAATATTTGTCCTTTCGTGATTGACTTATTTCACTCAGCATGATGTCTTCAAGCTCTGTCATGGATTGAAGTGTGTCTCCCCAAAATGCGTGTCAATTTGGCTAGGCTATGATTCCCAGTATTGTGTGATTGTCCACCATTTTGTCATCTGATGTGATTATCCTATGTGTTGTAAATCCTACCTCTATAATGTGAATGAGGCAGGATTAGAGGCAGTTATGTTAATGCGCCAGGACTCAATGTTTAAGATTATGTTGTGTCTTGGGCCAGTCTCTTTAGAGATATAAAAGAAAGAAATGAGCAGAGAGACTTCGGGAGCTCATATACCAAGAAAGTAGAGCCAGGAGCATGCATCCTTTGGACCTGGGGCCCCTGTGCTGAGAAGCTCCTAGAGCAGGGGAAGATTGATGACAAGGACCTTCCCCCAGAGCTGACAGAAGGAGAAAGACTTCCCCTGGAGCTAGCACCCTACATTCGGACTTCTAGCCTCCTAGACTGTGAGAGAATAAATCTCTTTGTTAAAGCCATTCACTTGTGATATTTCTGTCATAGCAGCACTGGATAACTAAGAGGAAGCTCCTTCTGTATTGTAGCATATACCAAGACTTCATTTCTCCTACTGGCTGAGTAGTATTCCATTGTGTGGATGTACCACATTTTGTTTATCCATTCATCTGCTGATGGGCATTTAGGTTGTTTCTACCTTTCGGCTATCATGACTAGTGCTGCAGTGGACATTGTTGTACAAGAATCTGAGTCTCTGTTTTCAAGTCTTTTGGATATATACCTAGATGCAGAATTGCTGTTGTTAGGTGCTGTTGAATTGGTTCCAACTCATAGCCACCCTATGTACAACATAACAAAACACTGCCCTATCCTGCACCATCTTTATAATCATTGTTATGCTTGAGCCCGTCATCGCAGCCACTGCATTAGTCCATGTCGTTGAGGGGCTTCCTCTTTTTCACTGACCCTCTACCTTACCAAGCATGATGTCCTTCTCCAGGGACTGGCCCCTCCTGATAACATGTCCAAAGTATGTGAGACGTAATCTCATCATCCTCACTTGTAAGGCATATTCTGGCTGTGCTTCCTCCAAGACACATTTGTTCATTCTTCTGGCAGTCCATGATATATTCAATATTCTTTGCCAACACCATAATTCAAAGGCATCAATTCTTCCTTGGTCTTCCTTATTCATTGTCCAGCTTTTGTGTGCATATGAGGCAACTGAAAATACCATGGCTTGGGTCAGACACACCTTAGTCCTCAAGGTGACATCTTTGCTTTTTAACACTTAAAAGAGGTCTTTTGCAGCAGATTTGCCCAATGCAATTATATCATTTGATTTCTTGACTATGCTTCCATAGGCATTGATTGTGGATCCAAGTAAAATGAAATCCTTGATGATGTGAATCTTTTTTTCATTTATCATGATGTTGCTTATTGGTCCAGTTGTGAGGATTTTTGTTTTCTTTACCTTGAGGTGTAATCCATGTTGAAGATTGTAGTCTTTGATCGTTATCATAAGTGCTTCAAGTCCTCTTCAGTTTCAGCAAGCAAGGTTATGTCATCTGCATATCACAGGTTGTTAATGAGCCTTCCTTCAATCCTGTTGCCACGTTCTTCTTCATATAGTCCAGTTTTCAGGTTATTTGCTCAGCATACAGATTGAAGAAGTATGGTGAAAGGATACAACTCTGATGCACACCTTTCCTGATTTTAACCACGCAGTATCCCCTTGTTCTGTTCAAAGGACTGCCTCTTAGTCTACATAATTGTTCATCATGAGCACAATTAAGTGTTCTGGAATTCCCGTTCTTTGCAATGTTATCCATAATTTGTTGTGAACCACATAGTCAAATGCCGTGGCATAGTCAATAAAATACAGGTAAGCTTCTTTCTGGTATTCTCTGCTTTCAGCCCAGATCAATCTGACATCAGCGATGATATCTTGTTCCACATCCTCTTCTGAATCCGGCTTGAATTTCTGGCAGTTCCCAGTTGATGTAGTGCTGCAACTGCTTTTGAATGATCTTCAGCAAAATTTTACTTGGGTGTGATATTAATGATATATTTCAATAATTTATGCATTCTGTTGAATCGCCTTTCTTTGGAATGCACACAAATGTGAATCTCTTCCAGTCTGTTGGCCAGGTAGCTGTGTTCCAAATTTCTTGGCATAGAAGAGTGAGCACCTCCAACACTTCATCCATGTGTTGAAACATCTCAATTGGTATTCCGTCAATTCCTGGAGCTTTGTCTTTTGCCAACGCCTTCAGTGCAACTTGGACTTCTTCCTTCAGTGCCACCAGTTCTTGATCATATGCTACCTCCTGAAATGGTTGAACATCAACCAATTCTTTTTGGTCTAGTGACTCTGTGTGGGTATGGGGTGGTATGGCATGGAACAGCATGGCATGGCATGGCACGGCATGGTATGGTATGGTATGGCATGATATGGCGTGTGTATAGTAGCTGTGTTTTTAGTTTTTTGTGGAACCGCCACACCGTTTTCCACATTGGCTATACCATTTTGCATTCCCACCAGCAATGGATAAAGATTCAAATTTTCCCACATCCTCTCCAACATTTGTTATTTTCTGTGTTTTTTATCTTAGCCATCCTAGTAGGAGTGAAATTATATCTTATCGTGGTTTTGGTTTGCCTCTTTGATGGCTAAGGACTCTGAGCATCTCTTCATGCGTTGGTGGCCACTTGAATGTCTTCTTTGGTGAAATGTCTATTCCAGTCCTTTGCCCGTTTTATAATTGGGTTGTCTTTCTGTTGTTTAAGTTGTCAAAGTTTTATATATATTTTGTTTACTAGATTTTTATTGGATACATGGTTTTCGAAGATATTTTCCTAGTCAGTAGCTTGTCTTCTCACTTTTTTTGTAGTCTTTTGATGAACAAAAGTTTTTAATTTTTATGAAGGTGTCATTTATTTATTTTATCTATCTTTTGCTGTTTGTGCTTTTGTGATTATATTAGATAATCCATTGTTAAAAGCTAAGCCCAACAGCTTTGCCCCTGCATTTTCTTCTAAGAATTTTATGGTTTAATTCACACTTTTATGTCCTTAATCCATTTTGAATTTGTTTTTGTGTATGGTGTGAGGCATGGATCATATTTTATTTTTCTGCATGGAAATTGGAAATCCAATTTTCCCAGCACCACTTACTGAAGAGACTCTTCTTTCCCAATCAAAAGGACTTAGCACCCTTGTCAAAAATCAGTTGACCATAGATATGTAGATTAATTTCTGGACTCTCAATTCTATTCCATTGGTTTATGTGTCTATTGTTATACCCACATCAGGCTATTTAATATGTTTTAAAAGCAGTGCTGTAGCCGAATAATATGTTTTAAAATCAGGAAATGCGAGTTCTCCTACTTTGTTCTTCTCTTTCAACATTGCTTTAGCTATCTGGGACCTCTTGCCATTCCATATAAAGTTGAGAATTGACTTTTCCGTTTCTGTGAAGAAGGCTGTTGGAATTTTGATCAGGATTGTGTTGAATCTATAGATCAGTTTGGGTAGTATTGACATCTTAACAGCACTAAGTTTTCTAGTCCATGAACAAGAACCATCTTTCTATTTATTTAAGCCTTCTTTAATCTCTTTCAGCAGTGCTTTATAATATCCATTGTATAAGTCCTAAATTTATTCCTAGGTATTTTATTCTCTTTGATGCTTTTGTAAATGAAATTGTTTCTTTAATTTCCCATTCAGATTTCTCACCGCTGATGTCCCATAGGGTTTTCTGGGCTCTAATGTTTAAGGGAGCAGATCGCCAGGTCTTTCTCCCACACAGCTGCTGGGTGGATTCAAACCACCAACCTTTTGCTTAGCAGCCAGGCACTTAACCATTGTGCCACCAGGGCTCCTTTATACCCACATATACACACATGTATACAATGCACAATTACATATGTGTGTATATTTGTGTGTACATGTATGTATGTACATACAAACCTACATATATGTATGTCATTGCTAGGTGTGTTGAGTAAGTTCCATCTCATGCATGCAGAGTAGAACTGCTCCATAGGGTTTTCATGGCTATGACATTTTCAGAAGCATATCCACAAGGCCTTCTTTCGAGGCGCCTCTGGGTGGGTTCAAAATGCCAACCTTTTGTCTAGAAGTCGAGCGCTTAACCATTTGTGGCACCCAGGGAATCATGCATATACATACATAAATTATTATATTTCATTGAGGCATAACAAACACTGTAAATTCCACTAATCTTAAATGTGTGTATTGAAATTTTATATATTTACATACCTATGTAAACAACATTTCTAACAATGAATAAGACATTTCCTGACCTCCAGAAAGCTTTCTTCATGTCCCTTTCCAGTCAATATCCCAACACACTGCAGGAAACTATTATTCTGACTTCTGTCACCACAGATTAGTTTTACTTTTTCTTGAATTTCACTTAGGTAGAATCATACAGTATATCTTTTGTGAGTGTTTTTTTTTTTTTGTGTGTGTGTGTGCTCAAGATAAATTCTGTGAGAGTAATCTATGTTGTTGTGTGAACCTGTAGTTCATTTTTACTGCTGAATAGATTACATTGTTTGAATTGCTACAATTTATTTATTCATTTGACTGTTGATGGACTTTTTGGATTATTTTTATTTGGGGACTATTATGAATGAACATCTTTATATATATGTTTTTTGGTAGATATATATATTTAAGTATCCCCCCATGTGAAGTGCCTATTAAGGGTTTTTCCCATTTTTTAATTGAATTGTCTGTTTCTTATTGATTTGTAACAGTTCTTTATGTATTTTGGATAAATGTCCTTTGTTGGACATTTGCCCTGCATGTATTTTCTCCTGGCCTGTGGCCTTCTGGTTCTTTTTATGAGTAGAAGTTCTTATTGGTACTTTCAATGAGCAGACGTTCTTAATTTTAATGAAGTCAATATATCAATTTTATATGTTTAGCATTTTTGTGTTCTGATTAAGAAATATTATCTGACCCCAAATTATGAACATAATCTCCTATCTTTGCTTCTAAAGTCTTTGTTGTTTTACCTTTCATGTTTAGGTCTATGATTAATTTCCATTTAATTGTGGTATAAGATTATCAAAGTTGTCAAGATTCGTATTTTCTCATATAGCTATAGACTACCCTTTCCCCTATGAATTGCAGAGGAACATTTTTTGTAAATCAAGTAAGCTCTATGTACGGGTCTGTTTTTGTACTCTGTCTTCTGTTCCACTGATCTATTTATCTGTCCTTGAGCCCAAATCACAATGTTTTATATATTGTGACTTTATATTAAGTCTTGAAAACTTGTGTATAAATCTTTAAAACTGTCTTGGCTATTCTAGACTCTTTGAATATCCATATAAATTTTGTAAAATTTACACACACACAAGCCTTGCTGGTATTTTAACTTGGAAGACATTGACCATATAGCTTAATTTGGTGAGAACTGACACCTAAAAATATTGTCTTCCAGTCCGTAAACATAGTATAGCTCATTTCAGTATATAGGTTTTGCACGTTTTTGTTATTTTTATTCCTAGGTATTTGATGCTTTTGATGCTATTTTAAAATTTAATTTTCTAATTATTTTCTACCTGTATATAGGAATACAGTTTATTTTTATATTTTGACCTTGTACTCAACACTCTTCATAAATTCATTCATTCATTGTAATAATTAATTTGTAGACTCCTTGGGATTTTCCTAGGTATACAATCGTGTAATGGTACTACTTTCCACTTTTTATACCTTTTGTTTATTTTTCTTTCTTTATTGAATTGTCTAGGACCTCCACTATATTGGTGAATAGAAGTGTTAAGAGTATAAAACCTTGGAGGGCATTGAGCTTATGTTAATAGTGATGGAATATTTTGGGAAATGATAGCTATTATGGTGGCACAACATGAAAAATATAGTCAATGTCGTTGAATTGCAAATGTGAAAGTTGTTTTATTGGCAAATATATTGGTGCGTATGTTTTTACCAGAATTAAAAAAAAAAAAAAACAGTAGAGAGGCTTTCCTTGTTCCCAAACTTAGGTGGAGAGAATTCAACACTTCACCGTTAGAAGTAATATTTTCTATAGGCTTTTTGTAGCTGTCCTTTATTAGGTTAAGAAAGTTCCATTTTAGGGAGGCAGAGCCAAGATGGCACTATAGACAGAAGCACCATGCAGTCTCTTTGCAGCAAAGATCTGAAAAAGTAAGTAAAACAGATAAAAACGTCAATCCTCCAACCTTAAGCATAAAATGAAGGGATAAAGAACTCAGTCAAGCACCAAATAGAATAAGAAACTGACAGAGACCAGAGAATGAGGAGAGGTATGGAGCGAAAGTCCCCTACCAGCTAACACAGCATGGATTCATCATCTTGGACTACAACCACCAAGGACCACAAACAGGAAGTATGGGAAGGCAACTTCACGGAGTTCCCAACAGGAGACAGAGCACCCAGTTGCCAGGGATACACACTGTTGCATCCCCCACCCTTCTCCCTCTACCCAGCCTCTGCTGCTTTCCAACGGGCCACGCTCACTTGGCCAGAGAGACATCAGGTCACTGCCACCCACGTCTGCCCTGACCCCAGTGACTGGTTCCCTCAGTGTCATGTTTTCTTTCTTTTTTTGGCTTTTTTTGTTTCTTCCTTCTTTTTTTTTTTTTTTCCTTTTATTGTACTTTAGGTGAAAGTTTACAGCTCAAGTTAATTTCTCATGCAAAAATTTATACACATATTGTTATGTGACAGTAGCTGCAATCCCTACAATGTGACAACACACTCCCCCTTTCTATCCCAGGTTTCCTGTGTCCATACAACCAGCTCTTGTCCCTTTCTGTCTTCTCATCCTGCCTCCGGACAGGAGCTTCCCATTTGGTCTCATGTATCTGCTTGGACTAAGAAGCAAACCCCTCATGTGTATTATTTTTTGTTTTATATTCCTGTCTAATCTTTGCCTGAAGGGTGGGCTTGGGGAATGGTTTTCGTTCTGGGTTAACAGAGCATCTGGGGGCCATGGCTTTGGGGATTCCTCCAGTCTCAGCCAGACCATTAAGTCTGGTCTTCTTATGTGAATTTGAGTGCTGTTCCACACTTTTCTCCCGCTCCATCCGGGACTCTCTGTTGTGATCCCTGCCAGGGCAATCATTGGTGATAGCCAGGCATCATCTAGTTCTTCTGGTTTCAGGCTGATGGAGTCTCTGGTTTATGTGACCCTTTTCTCTCTTGGGCTAATATTCTCCCTGTGTCTTTGGTGTTCTTCATTCTCCTTTGCTCCAGGTGGGTTGGGAAAAATTGATGCATCTTAGATGGCTGCTCGTAAGCTCTTAATACCCCAGACACCACTCACAAAATGGGCTGCAAAACATTTTCTTGATAAACTTTGTTATGCCAACTACCTAGATGTCCCCTGAAACTATGGTCTCCAGACTCCTACCCTTGCTACTTTTTCCCTCGAAGTGTTTGGCCGTGTTCAGGAAACTTCTTAGTTTTTGGTTTAGTCCAGTTGTGCTGACTTCCCCCATATTATGTGTTGTCCTTTCCTTCACCTAAGATAATTCTTGTCTACTATCTAATTCCCCTCTTCCTCCCTCCCCAACCTCATAACCATCAAAGAATGTTTTCTTCTGTGTTTAAAATTTTTTTGAGTTCTTATAATAATGGTCTCATACAATGTCCTTTTGCAACTAATTTCACTCAGTATAATAACCTCCAGATTCATCCATGTTGTGAGATGTTTTGTAGATTCATCATTGTTTTTTATTGTTGTATAGTATTCCATTGTGTGTATGTACCACAATTTGTTTATCCGTTTATCTGTTGTTGGGCGCCTAGGTTGTTTCCATCTTTTTGCTATTGTGAACAGTGCTGCAATGAACATGGATGTGCGTATATCTATTCATGTGATGGCTCTTATTTCTCTAGCACATATTTCAAGAAGTGAGATTGCTGAATAGTATGGTACTTCTATTTCTAGCTTTTAAGGATGCGCCAAATTGATTTCCAAAGTGATTGTACTATTTTACATTCCTATCATCAGTGCATAAGTGGTCCAGTCTCTCCACAACCTCTCTGCTGAATGTCCTCTTTGATGAAGTGTCTGTTCGTATCCTTTGCCCATTTTTTAATTGGGTCATTTGTCTTTTTGTTGGTGATGTGTGGCAGCATCTTGTAGATTTTAGAGATTAGACCCTGATTGGATATCTTGTAGCCAAAATTTTTTTTCCTGTCTATGGGTTCTCTTTTTACTCTTTTGGTAAATTCTTTTGATGAGCATAAATGTTTGATTTTTAGGAGCTCCCGGTTACCTAGTTTCCCTTCTGGTGTGTGTGCATTGTTAGTTATGGCTTGTACTCTGTTTATGTCATGTATTAGGGCTCCTAGTATTGTCCTTATTTTTCTTCTGTGATCTTTATCATTTTAGATTTATGTCTTTGATCCATTTTGAGTTAGTTTTTGAACATGGTGTGAGGTATGGGTCTTGTTTCATTTTTTTGCAGATGGATATTCAGTTATGCAGCACCATTTGTTAAACAGAGTGTCTTTTTCCCATTTAACAGACTTTGGGCCTTTGTCAAGTATCAGCTGCTCATAGCTGGACAAATTTACATCTGGATTCTCAATTCTGTTTCATTGTTCTATGTATCTGTTGTTTAGCATTACTTGTAATTTTGGTTTGGTTGTTACAAATTCCCTTAGCTTCTGTTTATCTGCAAATGCCCTAATTTCACCATCATTTTTGAGAGACAGTTTTGCTGGATATAAAATTCTTGGCTGGTATCTTTTTTTTTTTTTTCCTTCACAGCTTTATAAATGTCATCCCATTTCGTTCTTGCCTGCGTGGTTTCTGCTGAGTAGTCAGAGTTTAGTCTTACTGACTCTCCTTTGTAAGTGACTTTTCATTTATCCCTAGCTGCTCTTAAAATTTTCTCTTTATCTTTAGTTTGGCAAGTTTAGTTATAATATTTCATGGTGACTTTCTTTTTGGATCTACTCTCTGTGGGGTTCAATGAGCCTCTTGGATAGATATCTTCTCATCTTTCACAATATCAGGGAGGTTTTCTGCCAGCAAGTCTTCGACAATTCTTTCTATTTTTTCTGTCTTCTTCCCCACCCCACTCCACCCCATTCTGGTACTCCAATATAGGTTATTCCTCTTGACACAGTCCCACATAATTCTTAGGCTTTCTTCGTTTTTTTAAATTCTTTTATCTAATTTTTCTTCAAATAAGTTGGCGTCAAGTGCTTTATCTTCAGTCTCACTAATTCTAACTTCCATTTCCTCAATTCTGCTCCTGTGACTTTCTATTGAGTAGTCTAATTCTGAAATTTTATTGTTAATCTTTCAGATTTCTCTTTGCTGTCTCTCTATGGATTCTACCAGCTTGTTAAATTTGTCATTCTGCTCTTGTATAGCTTTCCTAAATTCCTCTATTGTTTTGTCTCTGTGTTCCTTGGCTTGGTCTGTGTTTTGCCTGATCTCTTGAAGAGCTCTTTATATTAATCTTTTGAATTCTACCTCTGGTAATTCCAATACTTCTCTTCCTCCAGGAGGTTTCCTGGTTCTTTGTTTTGGTCACTTGCTGGAGCCGTCAGGGTCTGCCTTTTATGATTCAATATTGACTATTGTCTCCGATCCATTAATAAGTTACTCTATTTATTTATTGTATGTTTGCTTACTATATCTTACCTTCTTGTTTTGTTTCATTTTGATGTGCACAAATAGGCTGGGCATGTGAGCTGCTTTGGTTATTGGCACCTTTGAAGCTCTCACGTTCTGTGACCAGGTGGTTAGAGCTGCTACTAGGTGTGTGAGCCCAGGAGCCTATTTATATTTCTTGTGTGGATTCAACTCAAGTGTCCAGGTCATTGGTCACTGAGTGTGTGGTGCAGGCTCTCAGCTATAGCCTTACATGGGCAGGGCTACGTAGCAGTGATTGGAGTGGACACTGGTGTCTGGCTGTAGTAGGAGGTTATGTGCTGAGCAAGGTAGGGGGCTGACGGCTGCCCCTGAGTGCCTAAGTGGAAAACATGTCCCTGTCCCCTAGAGCATGTTGGTGTGTGGGTTTTGCAGCTGGACTTTGGGCACCCAGTGCTTTTGGCTGTAAGTCCTGGGAGGCACACTTGTTCTCAGACCCCTGTCATGGTTGGTGAGGTGGATTGGATGAAGCTGCCAGTTCTCAGGCCCTGATGTGGGTGAGGACCCTTCTTGATGGACAAAGCAGTGTCAAATGTCATAAATCTGCCACTCCCCTTAGTTGTTGCAGTTGAAAATAGACTTCAAGTATATACCCTGTTCCACTATGCTAATGAGGGCCTATGTTGTTGAATGGGCATACACAGGTCTAGGCAGGGGTGAAACGCATTCAAAGTCATGAACCCCTCATGCCTGTGCCTAGGCAGAGGGGCAGTGCCTGCCCTGAGTTCCCAGCTTTGTGGGCATGGCGATCTTTTAAAATCACAAGACTGGTTTGGGCACTGTTAACCCTAAGCTCCCAGATTAGGGAAGCTGGTGGCCTCCTTTTTTTGTTTGTTCTTTTTTTATTTGTTCCCTCCCCAAAGCCTGGAGACAGAGCTGGGTATAACGGGTCCCACAACTGCTGAACACTGCTGGACCAGCACCAGAGCAGAGCGGGGAAGGGGCAGATAAAGGCAAGACAGATACTTCTCCGTTATGGAAGTGCCATTGAGGAAAGGGTTATTTTGATCCTGTGTGGTACGTTAGACGCTTGCACTGAATTTTTCAGATCCAGCGCTGCTTCCCCTGGCTCTGGAGGCTCATGCAGACTCTCCACCGCTTGGTTTCTCCTGATGTGGCAAAACGCATCCCAATTGCCACTACTTGCCTCAGCTCACGTGCGCCAAAGGATCCAGCCTGCAGGGTGCCAGCTAAGTCAAGTCTCTATTGCTTTGTTTGTGTGTTCCTTGGCTTGGTCTGAGTTTTGCCTGATATCCCTCCTGATCTCTTGGAGAGCTCTGTATATTAGTCTTTTGAATTCTATCTCAGGTAATTCCATGACCTTATCTTCCTCTGGAAGGTTTCCAGGTTCTTTATTTTGTTTGTTTGCTGGAGCCTTCTTGACCTGCTTCTTTATGTGATTTGGTATTGACTGTTGTCTCTGAGCTGTCAATAAGTTATTATTTTTGTTTATGGTATGTTTGTTTACTGTCCTACCTTCCTTTTTTTTTTTTTTTAATATGCCCAAGTAGGCTGGGCATGTGAGCTACTTTGTTTATTGGTGTCTTTGAAGCTGTCATGTCCTGTCTCCAGGCAGTTAGAACAGCTACTAGGTATGTGAGCCTGGGAGTCTGTTCACTTCTCTTGTATGTGTGCAACATAGGTGACCAGGTCATTGGTCACCAAGTGTGTGGTGCAGACTCTTACCTACAATCCTATGCAGGCAGGGCTGCTTAGGAGTGTTTGGAGCAGGCACAGATATCTGCCTGTAGTAGGGTGCTATCTTTGGAGCAAAGTAAGGGGCTGACAGCTACCCCCAGGTGCCTGGGTGGAGGGTATGTCCCTGTCCCCTAAAGCACATGGTTGGGGGGGTGTTGCAGCAGGTCCTTGAGCACCCGGTGCTGTTGGCTGCAGGGACTGCAGGCACCACTTATTCACAGACCTCTGTCATGGGTAGCTAGATGGAGTGGGTGGTACTACCAGCCCTCAGGCCCCTGTTGTGGGTGGGTGAGGTCCCTACTTAATGGGCAGTGTGATATGAAATGTCACGAATCTACAGCTCCCCCTTGGCTACTGCAGTTGAAAATGGGCTTCAGGTATATGCCCTATTGTTTTATGCTAATGAGGGCATGTGGTGTTGAACGGCCCACTCAGGTCTAGGCAGGGGTGAAGGGCACTGGAAGTCTGTGGACCCCTGTGCCAGTGGCTGAATGAAAGGACAGGGCCTCATGACCCACCCTGAGTTCCTGGCTTAGGAGGTGTGGCATGTTTTAAAGCAGTGAGACAGGTGTGGGCCTGGATAGCCCTGAGTTCCAGTTTAGGGTGTGTGGCAGTGGTTGAATACTGCCAGACTGGTGTTGGAGCAGAGGGGGGTGGGGGGTGGGTGAAGCTTCCAGGGGGGAGGGGTTATTTTGCCCCTGTGCGGTACGTTAGACACTTGCACTTAACTTTCACAGGTCCAGTGCTGCTTCCACTAGGCTCCGGAGGCTTGAGCAGAATCACATCTCCCTGGCTTCATCCTACATGGTGAGATGCATCCCGAACACTACTGCTCACCTCACCCCATGTGTGCCAGCTGAACCACCCAGCAGGGTGCTGGCAACCTTGCAACTGGCACTTTTTGTTGCTTTTGGATTGTCTCTCCTTCCCTCTGTCTCTCAGTCCAACTCATCAGCTTTGTCTTTGATGATCAGGGCTCCTAGATTGTCATATATAATCAATTCATTTGTTTTTTCTGGTCTTTATTGTAAGAGGGACGACAGGCAGCATCTGACTATTCCACCATCTTCGCCTCACCTATATTGTTTGGTTTTGAGAAGACTTCAGGGGATACTTTTGGTTTAAGGTTTAAAGATTATCTCAGGGCAATAGTTTCAGGGGTTCATCCAACCTTAATGGCTCCAGGAAGTACAGAGTCCATGAGAATGTGAAATTCTGGTCTGTATTTTCTCCCTTTTGATCAGGATTCTTTTATGATATCTTTGATCAAAATGTTCAGCAACGGTAGCCAAGCACCATCCAGTTCTTCTGGTCTCATGGCAAAGGAGGCAGTTGTTCATGAGGCAATTAGCCTCACATTCCATATCCTCCTTCTATCCGTGACCCTCGTACACCCATATTCATTGCAGTGCTATTCACAATAGCCAAAAGGTGAAAAACAACCTAAATGTCCACCAACAGATGAATGGATAAAAAAATGCGGTACATACATACAATGGAATAATACTCAGCCAGTAGGAGAAATGATGTCTTGATACATGCTATAATATGTATGGAGCTTAAAGACATTTTATGCTGAGTGAAATAAGTCAATTACAAAAGGACAGATCTTGTATGACCTCACTTATGTAAAAAGACAAGAAAAGGCAAAAGTATAGAGAATACAGTATATTAGTGGTTACCAGGGGTTGGTGGGAGGGGGAAAGAGGGGATTAACGGTGATGGAAATATCACATTGATTAAAGGTAGGGCTGCACAGCCAGTTATTATAATTGCTGTCAATAAGCAGTACACCTTGAAAAAGTTGTGCAAAAGTTGTGTGATAGATATATTTGCAACAATGGCAAGAAAAAAAAAGAGTAACTGCTGAGGCTGCTTATGTACAACTAAAACCTCATAGGATTTGGTATCTTGGTTTGGAGGTTTAGGGTCATGGTTTCATGGAACACAGTTAACTGGCCTAATAACACGTTAAGTGCTTCTGTTCCACCTCCTAGTTCACTGCATGGTGCCTAGGGTCTTAAAAGCTTGCAAACAGCCATCCAAGGCACAATTGGTCTCTATTTGCCTGGAGTGTGAATATTTTTAAGGTTCTTATATTGGAAATGCTGGTGGCGTAGTGGTTAAGTGCTACAGCTGCTAACCAAGAGGTTGGCAGTTCAAATCCACCAGGTGCTCCTTGGAAACACGATGGGGCAGTTCTACTCTGTCCTATAGGGTCGCTATGAGTCGGAATCAACTCAACAGCAGTGGGTTTGGTTTTGGTGAGTATATATTACCAAATTGCCATCCAAGGGATTGTATCAGCAATAAATCATAGGATTTATTTTTATGCCATATTTGCTACCAATGAATTTTCTCATTAAAAAGGAAAGGGATCATTTCATGGGTAAAAATAATATTTCATTGTTATTTTGATTTATTTATTGGTATGGCAGAATATTTATCTATGTAAGTTGTTAGCTACTTGGATTTTCTCTTTTGTGAATTGTTTATTGATGACCTTAGCCCATTATTGTATAGGATGAGGGAGGTAGGTATTCTTTAAGCTGTTAATGAATTATTAATTTATTATACTAGGTATATTCCCCATTCATTCATTTTTATTGAAAAATCTTGCACCTATTGTTTGTTTATTGTATTTTGGCAATTTTTTAAACAAAAATATCAAATTTTTATGTAGTCAAACCTAAACCTATGGATCATGCATTGACTCAACACTTCATTCTTCCTCATCCAAAAAACTCATAAATGTTCAGTTAAATTTCTTAGAGATGGTTGTAGTTTGTTTTTAATATTTGATTTTTCAGTCCATCTGGATTTTATTTTGGTGTAAGAGCTTTCATGAAGTTTTGAAGCATATAAGGCCATTTACCCCTTTCCTTCTATTATG
Source organism: Loxodonta africana (assembly GCF_030014295.1). Lineage (NCBI taxonomy): Eukaryota > Metazoa > Chordata > Mammalia > Proboscidea > Elephantidae > Loxodonta > Loxodonta africana. Next base: position 75,201,660 of record NC_087358.1, read on the forward strand.
TGGGAAACCCTGGTGGTGCAGTGGTTAAGAGTTTGGCTGCTAACCAAATGTCAGCAGTTTGAATCCACCAGGCACTCCTTGGAAACCCTGTGGGGCAGTTCTACTCTGTCCTATAGGGTCACTATGGACTGGAATTGACTTGACGGCAATGGGTTTTGGTTTTGTATTATGCAGACCCAGAGTATTCACCTTTTTGACTTAATTACTTCCTCCTGACAGGGATACCCAGTTTAACGAATTTATCACTTTGATTTCTTAGTTTTTCTTTTTCTGCAATATTAAGCCAGTAAACATTTCTACGAGGGTACTGTATTAAACAGCTTTTAAACTTGTGACAGGCATTTTTGTTGTTGCACAAAGGCACATACTCGTGTGCGTGTATTTCAGATGGACAAGGTTGCTGGATTGGTATGGTGTTATTAACTGTGTTTTAAACAATAACCACTATTTCTTATTTTTAAAGTTATATACATATATGTAACTATTGAAATTTATTATATATATGTAAAATATATATAATACACACAGAGATTCCTTTTAAAAAACGAGAAAACACAGAAGAACCAAAAAATAAAATGTCTCCATGGTGCCACCACTTATCTAAAATGTTATATAATCTATTTATCTTTTTTATTATACATGCACATACACAATCATATTTTTGTGCTTATTCATTTAAATAGTGCTTAAGTAGACTGTCATATCCAGATAATTATCTAAAAGATACATTTATTCAGATTAAATCTAAACAATAACCGTATATTACTGTGAATTAATCAGGTGGAACAAAATTCTTTAAGCTGGTTAGCCTTCTAATTTCCTTCTCTGATAGTTTTACCAGTGTGTATTTAGGATGGAGTTAGTCAGAGAAGCCAAGCAGACTTTATGGGCTATTTGAAAACCTGTCCATGGGTTAGATATGACTTGGACTGTACATACCCTCATATTCTCTGAACCACCCCAGAAGGTACGAAGTGAGGGACAAATGAATTAAATAACCATTTTAGGTTACTCCTAGGAAATGGCTTATGTTGATGCCATGTGGATATGTAAGATACATGTCTGTCTTTTTAGGAAGTTGTACGCTTCCTGGATACCAAACATCAAGACCATTATATGATCTACAATCTCTGCAGTATGTACATGACTAGATATTTTGCTACTCTAGTTAGAAAACAGATTGCTGCATTTAAGAGGATGATTCAGCTTTTACATTTCATTTAATCAAGCGTTTGGTGGTAGTAGAGTATGTATTCAAAAATCCCCATCTTGCATTGCCCCAGTTGGTAGGAGATGATAGTTCAATATGCAGAATGCCCTGTGGGAAGGGGGCTAGCAGACTGTCATGGTCAAAGAGGCTGGAGTGGAGGTGGAACAATTTTAGGGAAAATCTGCTCTAGTGGTATTAGGTTTAGAAAAATCTCTGTTTTTCCTGCCAGATTGTGTTTTAAGGAAACACAGACCATTGAACAAATGCATTCTCTAACCAATTAGGGTTGGACTGTGAGCAGAACATGCCCCTATATGGAAAAACACACTCTAGAAAACAGAAGGTACCTCAGCTTACTTCTTGCCCCTGCCCCCCACCTCTACATGTATATTTATAAATAGATCATTTTAGGGAGCGGGGGTAGACAAGCATTTTGGTCAGCCACATTTGCTTCTGCTCCATGGTTTCTAACTATCCTACAAAAATATAAGGAGTAGTCTTCAAGAGGAGCCCTGGTGGCACAGTGGTTAAGAGCTACAGCGAGCTACAACTACTAACCAAAAGGTTGGCAGTTCAAATCCACCAGCGGCTCCTGTTGGGCAGTTCTACTCTGGCCTATAGGGTTGCTATGAGTTGAAATTGACTCGACAGCAATGGATTTTTATGGAGTCTTCTAGAGAGTTGAAAGTGAGGCCTGTTAAATAAAGCAAAATATGTTGGGCTTGTGATTTTAAGATTACCAGAGATGGACAAGTGCTACTATCCTTATGTTTTTGAGACCTTTATCTTCCTTTTAGGGCAGGAAGAGCCATCAGAAAAGCTTCTTTCGTAGGTGAATAGGGAGGTTCTAATATAAAAGTATAAATCTTCATAACTTGATCATTTACTGTTTCTCAGGTACAGAGATAAGGCCTTTGTATCGTTTGTTTTAGGTGAAAGAGGTTATGATCCTCGGTACTTCCATCATAGGGTACGTAGAATCATGATTGATGATCACAATGTACCCTCTCTGAGGTAAGTTTTATGCTAAGCTGGCCATGAGAAGGGGGCTACATACATTGGGCCTTGATTTTTTGAACTATTTTAATTCAACTGAAAATCTTCCATTTGCAATCAGTGAGATGGTGGAGTTCACAAAGGAAGTAGATGAGTGGATGGCTGAAGATGACCAAAATATCGTAGTGATTCACTGTAAGGGGGGAAAAGGTAATAGCATTTTTCTTTTAATTTTGTTTTTCTAAAGAAATTTGAAGAATGCTTTAAAGTGCATCAACAATACACATATTGCTATTCATAAGCATTAATAGTTGTTAAAATTTATTAATATTAACTTCAAGACTGAAGGAAGGGGAAGAGAGAGGGAAGGAGGAGAGAGAGGGAAGAATATAGGAAGAAAATAATCGAAGAACTGAGTATTTTCTCTTGTTCATTAACTATTTGGATTTCTTCATTTTTTTATATGCCAATTTATATCTGTCAAAATGAAATCATGTTTAACTTTAGAAACTGTCAGATCACTTTTTATTTTATTTAAGGTTGTTCTTAAACTTCGTGAGAACAATCTACAGTTAAAGAAGCTAACGCAGATGCTATTTCAAAAACCAAAAGTTGTACTAGTTTTTTTATAGTGTAACAATACGAAGAAGTTGATTTTGGTAGGGGTAAAATGAAAGCGGAAAGAAAAAGTTCATAAATCCATGGGGACCATCGTTTCAGGGACCATCTAAGTCAACTGGCATGATAGTTTATAAAGAAAATGTTCTACATCCCACTTTAGTGAGTAGTGTCTGGGGGTCTTAAAAGTTTGTGAGCAGCCATCTAAGATACACCTATTGGTCCCATCCTACCCGGAGCAAAGAAGAATGAAGAAAACCAAAGACACAAGGAAAATACTACCCCAAAGGACTAAAAGACCAAATGAACCAGAGAATCCATCAGCCTGAGACCAGAAGAACTAGATGGTACCTGGCTGCCACAAATGACTGCCCTGACAGGGAACACAACAGAATCCTGGACGGAGCAGGAGAAAAATGTAAAACAGAATTCAAATTCACATAAAAAGACTAGACTTAATGGTCTGACAGAGACTGGAGGAACCCCCGAAACCATGGCCCCAGACACTCTGTTAACCCAGAACTGAAACCATTCCTGAAGCCCATTTTTCAGACAAAGATTAGACAGGCCTGTAAAACAAAAAATAATACATGTGAGGAATGCGCTTCTTAGTTCAATCAAATATACAAGACCAAATGGGCAGCTCCTGTCCAAAATCAGGATGAGAAGGCAGGAAGGTACAGGAACCGGATGAATGGACGCAGGGAACCTAGGGTGAAAAGGGGGAGTGTGCTGTCATATTGTGGAAATTGCAACCAATGTCACAAAACAATGTGTATAAATTATTGAATAAGAAATTAACTTCAGCTGTAAACTTTCACCTGACGCACAATTAAAAAAAAAAAGTTTATAAATGCAACTAATTTAAGTTCTATTAGATTTTCTCTTATCCAAGCTTTAGGCTTTTAATAATCACCTAAGCATTTTTGACAAATATAAAGAATTACACTTTTGGAGGGCTGTAAAACAGGCTTTATATTGATTTCTGGGGCAATACGACACTGTCAAACTGCCTTTTATAACTGAGTAGAATCAAGTTTTCGTCTTACTAAAGAACTAGTTTCAAGCCCCCTAAATATATTGAAATTTTTCGTTTTTTTACATTTGTATCTTTAATCTAGTTGGAATGTGGGGGTGGGAGGGATTTTTCCCATGTGAATAGCCAATTGTCCTAACACCCTTTGTTGCATGCTCATTTATTCTCCATTGACTGATAATTCTTTCTTAGTCACATACCAGGTGTCCACCAATGTCTGGGACTGTTTCTGGGCTCTCCAAACTGCCTTGTTGTAGTTTCTACAACTTCGTGTTCTGTCTTGATAATGTTGGAATTGCTCCAGATTTTCTTGGAGCTTTACTCTTCCGTACAGTTTTTAGAATGATTTCATCAAGTTTCACGATAAAATATTCAGAATTTTTATTGGAACTGCATTGAATTTATAGATTACAAGAATTGATAGCTTTGAAATATTGAGTTGTATATAGGATATCTTTCTCTTTATTTGAATAATTTTATCTGCCCTTCAGAGCCCTGGTGGCACAGTGGTTGAGAGCCACAGCTGCTAACCAAAAGGTCAGCAGTTGGAATCCACCAGCGGATCCTTGGAAACCCTATGGGGCAGTTCTACTCTGTCCTAGAGTGTCACTGTGAATCAGGGTCGACTTGACAACAACGGGTTTAGTTTTTTTTTGTTGTTGTTGTTGTTTTTTAATTTGCCCTTCAATAACATTTTATGCTTTTCTTCGTAATGGTCTTACACATTTTTTGTTGAATTCATTCCTAGACACATTGCTACTGCAAATGGAATCTTTTTTTCAATTACTTTTGGGTTGTTTTCAGTTTGGGCTATTATAAATAATGCTGCTATGAAATACATGTTTCTGGAACTTGTGCCCTCATTTCTGTTGAGTATACGCTTCAGACTAAAATTGCTATGTCTTAGGATAATGAACCTTGAGTTTTAATACATAACACCATCTGTTCACCAGAATAGTTGAACCACTGGCACTATATGAATTTTCCAAGATTTCCAAAAATATTTCATCAACATTTAGAATTATCAGTCTTTTTACTTTTAGACATTGGGTGGGTATGTAGTGGTATCTTATGGTTTTCACGAATACTAACTTTAACAATGGTTTCTTGAACTAATTTCTTTTCTAGGGAGAACTGGAACCATGGTTTGTGCCTGCCTCATTGCTAGTGAAGTATTTACAACCGCAGAGGTATGAGAGCTGTTACTAAAATTCTGACTCATGCTCATTGAATTTGCTAGTTCTGAGATGCAACTGGTAGGATGTTAAGATGATTCTTTGAATCATGGTACTTAAGTGAAAATTGTAATTGGAGGGAGTTATTGGGAAGCCTGGTTTTGATACTTGTTTAACGTGCACTAGTTAGTAATTGATCTAGTACCTCTCACTAGGGTGAAGTGAGGGAGGCAGCTACCTCCATACAAAATTGAAGGGAGTGCCAAAAATCTGAGTAATCAAGATAAGTCATATTTTTATACAATATTTAAAAAAATCAAAACGAATGCAAAAACTCCATGATGAACACAGTATCAACGTTTTCAATAAAAACAGAATCTGACAGAGCCGGAATTAGGGTGAGGCCAGTAAGGCTGAGTTATGCAAGTGCAAAAAAACCCAGCAATCAAGATGTCTCACCTCACCCGGGTCATGGCAGAAAGAAGACTGAGGACCCTGCTTTCAAAGGTAGAAACAGCTCACTCTGTCTCCTCAGAAATTTCCAGAGGTTATAGACCTAACATATTTTGATTATGCAAAAACAGTAACATTCAGGACAAGCTTTGTTCTGAATTAGAAAATGATGCTTCTTATTTACCTAGAACTTCTGAGGATATTCAAGATTCTTTGGAGAATTTATCTAATTAATCTTGATATACTTCTTCTGAGGAGACAGAGTGGGCTGTTTCCACCTTTACAAGCAGGGTCCTCAGTCTCCTTTGTGCCATATTGTCCCTGACTCAGGATATGGTCTAGAGAAGAAAGGCTATGGCTTATGCCCAATGCCCAGCACCCTTAATTCCACCACTTGCTTTTTTTTTTTCTGAATTGAGACACACAAGTTTTGAAAATTGGTGCTCTAAGACAGTGTTTTACAAACTGTGAATCCTGATCTATTAGAAAAAAACAAAAAAATCAATGTATTGGGTTGTGACCAGCATTTTTTTTTTAAAAAAATGAATAGATTAGAAAATATCAAAAGGTAAGTATTGTTTTGTGAATGTTTGTTTCAGTTATGTGTGTATGTATGTTTGTCTGATAGGTTTATTAATGTGGACGTGTAGATTATAGCTTAAAATATAAAATGTTTGAAAGCCACTGATCTAGAGCCCTAGACTGAGAGCCAGGAGACCTATCTATATTCCAGGGCCTGTTCTGTCTGTATATGTCCCCATGATAGGTCACTAGGTTTTCTTTTGGTCTCAGTCTTCTCATAAGGAAGGTTAAAAAAAAGGGCTGGACCAGATAGTCCTTACGGTTTCCCAGAGCTCAAGTTCCATGTCTTTATGAATCTTTGCATGACAGCAGTTTATAATGTGGCTTTGTTAATTTTGTTATTTTGGGTAGCTTCTGCCCAAAAACCACTAACTTAAGGAAATTATGTGCCCTTAAAAACTTTAAGAATGCTGCCTTACATAGGGCAGGGAAGAGTGCAGATGAACCATGGTTGGACTTTCCCTTTTCTGTAGGAAAGCCTTTATTATTTTGGAGAACGCCGAACAGATAAAACCACTAGCTCTAAATTTCAGGGAGTAGAAACACCTTCCCAGGTAAGTTTTCTTTTAAAAAGGGAGGGATATGGTTCTTTGGGGGAGTGGGCTGAGAGTGGTACTTATTATTTGGTTTCATCTTAGACTCTTCTCCCGTGGTGACCAGGCGGTGGCAGCTGGGTGCCCTGTGACAGGCCAAGTAGCCTTGATCCCTCCCAGAGCCTGAGAGCTGCACCTTGGGGGCTGCTTGTTTTGGGAAGCATTGGGTTCTCCCCAGAGCTTTCTGCATTCCATTTTCTGTTGGTTATTGTGTACAGAGCTCCTGAGTTGATTATCTTCCTCAAGTAGGGAAGTCTAAGCCCTAAGATTCCAGACCTCTGGAGATTATCTAAAGTCACCAACCTTTTATTTCCCTGTAGAGAGGAACCAAATCTTTCACAAACCCCTACTGGGTCCGTTCAACCTGCGCATAACATTTGAAAGTGAAAGGAAGGAGCAAATTAGCATTTTTTTCAAGAACCTGTTGTATACCAGGCACTAGTGCACTTTTACATATGTTATTTCAGTCTGTGAAATATATACTTCTACCTTATTTTTACCTTTTAAAAATGATTTATTATGGAAATTTTCAAACATACAAAAGTCCAGAGAATCGTACAATAAATCCCCTTATACTCACCACGCAGTTTCAATGATCATTTCAGCACATAGCCAGCCATGGCTTCCTGCTTTCCTCACCCTCCCAACTGGCCACTCCCCTAAATCTGAATTGTTTTGAAGCAAATCTTAGTTATATTATCTTTTATACCACAAGTAGTTCAGCAGGACATCTGAGATAAAGACTCTTAAAAAAGAAACATAACCTTAATACCACATACTATACCTAAACATACCTTAATAGCACCTTAATAATATCAAATGTCTAATACATGTTTACATTTCCATAATTGTCTTTAAATTTAAAATTTTTAGAATTTGGTTTATCTCCATCAGGATCCAACAAGGTCCACGTAGTTCATTTGATGCTATGTCTCTTACTTAAGAGTCTTACTCTATTAATTTATAAGCTTCCACCTCTTTTTTTATTCCTAATTATTTGTTGATTAAAGAAATCAGGACATTTATCCTTTAGAGCTTACAATATTCTAGACTTTGCTGAACTATGCTAAGGGCTTTATGTTCATTATCTTATTTAATATTCTCAACAACCCTAAGAGTAGGTGCCATTATGATTCCCATTTTACAAATCAAGGTTCAGAGAAATTAACTTTTTGAACCAAGAATTCAAATGGAAGTTGTCATACTCTGAATCCCATTATTTCCCCTGACAGGAATTGAAGAGAGAATTAACCCTTGACCTTGTTAGGAGGCCACTCTAACTACTGGCCATAAATCTTTACAGTTTGATGCTAAAAAACTCAGTGTTAGCCACTGATACTTATTCACCACATCCAAGCAAAAAAAAAAAAGATAACCATAAGCCATAAAAAAAAAAAAGATAACCATAAGCTATAAGCTAAAATTAATACACAAACTCAGAAACTTCCTGAAGCGCAGCTCTAATTGTGCTATCTCCATGCTCAAAAACTGTAATGGTCCCCACTGCCAATGTAAACAAATCCAAATGTGTTAACCTGGCACTCAGAGTTTTCTACCATTTGATTTTCCAACCTTTTCTTCCACTATTTGCAACCACATATCCCACACTCTAATGTTAACACATCTGTAGTATTTGCTGTTCTCCTGAGCCTGTCAACGCTTCGTACCCACCTGCTATTGCTCATGTGGGTTCCTTGTCCTGGTATCCCTTTCCTTTCCCAGCCTGAAGTAGTCTTGCTTTCTCAATTCTCACAGCACTTTGTGTTTCTTTTAGAGACTTAAGTCACTTTACATTATTGTTTAGCCATTTAAAGTCATAACGTCTCTACTGTTTTTGAGAGCAAGAACCACATTTACCAATCTTTGTACATTTTGCATCCCAAAGGGCTTAGTATAGTACTTCTTTGTTTGTACAGAGTACTTGCTAAAAATGTGTCCAAAACCAAAACACCAAACCTGTTGCCATCGAGTCAATTCTGACTCATAGCAACCCTACAGGACAGAGTAGAGCTGCTACATAGGGTTTCAAGGGAGTGGCTGGTGGATTCAAACTGCTGACCTTTTGGTTAGCAGCCGTAGCCCGCATTAGCTCTTAACATAGGTGTCAGTTTTATTAAATTCTTCTACAAGCCCTTGTTGTTTTAGGCTGTAGGAGAATGAAGGGTGGGAACAAAAGCAACTTGAGGGCCATGATGGGGTTACAGGCCTTTAGTGGGAGGTGGAGAACTAGTGGCAGAAGCCAAGGGGATGTTAGGTGTAGCTCCTTCAATGAGTCTCCGTGTACATCTCCCCTTCCTGTTTCTTTTGTGGTCATTCAAGTTTCCCTAGCTTTAGACCGGGTCATTCAAGTTTCCCTAGCCTTAGACCAGAACAGGCACATTGTAGGTTACAATTTCATCTCTTTTGATTCACTGGGTTAGCAGGTAAGGGCTCATCTTCAAGCTTGAGAGCCCTGTTGGCAAGGTCCCACTGCGGAGTCCCCTGTGTGAGGTGGTAGTTCTCAGATACCATCACATTCTAGCCTTGCGTTGTGGGCCATTACACAAACCACATTTCATCCACCACTGAATTAAGAGCTTGCACGGGCCTGTCTCATGACCAGCACGTTCCAATGGAAAGCATGGCAGTTAAATTTATTAACACTGCCCAACAAGTGAGGAAGGAACTGCGAACTTTTAAGTCCACTGGATTCAGTGTTAGAGTTCTGGTGGGGAGAAGAAAGATTCGAGGAGAGCCCTGGTGATTGGCTTGCCGTAGAAGAGGCTGAGAGCATTCCAGGGCTTCCTTGTGAAAATAGCATTAGGGAAATGGAGACTGAAGAAGCTCTTAGCTTTTTCATGTAATGAAGTGGCATGTAATGTACTAATGACTTGTAGAGATCTTCGTCTTGAGTTTTCACATACTCTGCTCTCCATGCCTAGGAGGCTACTCTGTGTGTCTACCAAACTCAGTCACTTAAGCTTCCACCCCCATATCCAGACTTTCCGAGTTGCGTTAGCTGCATCTTGCTGTACTGTTGTTGTAGCTGTTTTGTTGCTTGTTTAGTTCGTTGCCCTCTCAATCATCAACAGCTTGCAGGCAAGACTTGCCTCCTTATTTGCTACATCCCCCACAACAATTAGTTCATTTTTTTTTCAAGGTAACTGTGAAGCAAGATACATAAAAATGCCTAGGTATATAATGGACACCCAGTAAATGTTTCCTTAATTAATTACTGTCCTAAACCAGCTATAAGTAAAAAAAAAAAAAAATCAGCAATGCTAACATTAGACTTTATCTCCACTTAAATCAAGGCTTCTATTATTTTTCAGAATAGGTATGTTGGATATTTTGCCGAAGTGAAAAATGTCTACCACTGGGCTCTTCCTCCAAGCAAAATCCTCTTTGTAAAATGCATTGTTATTCATTCAATTCATGGTAAGTGCTTTAGCTATAACTGAAGAATTGGGCAGGAAGGTTTTGTTCATATCTGTATACACAGACAGTCCCAACTCATAGCTGTCTTTTTATGTATCCTCACATATTAACTGTCTCCATGCCTGGAATTGTCCATTAGCTCAGTGATCCTATGGCCATATTGTCAACTCTTATGCTTCCTTCCCCTTTTCCCTTTCCCAACTCTTGTCTTGCCTTTACAGACATAACCAATTTGAGCCGCTCCATTCCCTTCCCTCTTTTCCTCTTCTCATTGCTCCTCTGGCCTCACCCAGAGTGGACTTCCAGGGTAGAACCTCTGACGGAGGAGAGAAGAGGGGGCTGTGCACCCTTGAAGCTACTTCTTTCTCGCACTCACCTCTAGTTCAGGGCTCTTTGGTGGAGGCATCCCCAGATCCCATACCATTTTCTCAGAGACCCCTTTCTGCTCATCCCTTTTCCCTCCCACTCCCACCAGCAACCCTTTTTCCCCCAAAATCTCCATCCACATGTCTTAAATATCTGTACTGCAAGTGAATTTTACTTTATTTGTCACCCACTGGTTCTTTTTACACATATCTATTGAATACCTGCTTTGGGTGGGCCCTGTGCTGATGCTTCCTTGCCCATAAGGAGGAGTTGCCATAAGGAGGCCTTGCCCATAAGGAGGCAGAGGAGAGGCCTGAGCACACAGATAAAGGACTGTCTGCTGTGCTCTGGGCACACAGCCCAGCCTAGGGCCAGCAAAAGTTTCCTAAAGGACAGCACTTAAGCCCACCTTAGCCTCCCTACCTGAATCTATTTGAAAATGGAAAGGGCTGGGAGAAAGCTGGGCTTATGAATAGGGGGGCCTTTCAGTCCTCCTGGCTGTTACCAGTTATTACGAATAATTAAAATTCTTAAAATATCAGAAGAACTAACTGTTTGCCTACTTCCAGAATGTAAGGAGAGAGATAAAATCATGACTGGGTTCCACCACATCCAGGGATGCAGGAAAGTTGGTCAGATGCATCACCGTCCATTTCTGGGACTTGAGAAAGAAAAGAAAGAGCGTGAGAGGAACCAGCCTTAAGGCTCACCTTTCAGCTTCCCCATCACCCATCTGGCTTCCCCTGCATTCTGCCCCCATCAGGGGGCAGTGGGACCCAAGGTGTCTGTGTAGAGGGGATGGGGTGCACAGCTCTCACTGCCAGAGATGCAGCAAGGGGGAGATGCTTCTGAACCCTGAAAGCAAAACTCTATGCCCCTCTTCTACCAGCAAGATTATGGGACACGATGAGGCCTGAGTTGCCTCCTGGGTAGGGCCAGCGCTGGCACCCAACCAGACAATCGAGGTTTTTTAGCCTTCCAAAGAGTTCCGGAGGCGGGGCCAAGATGGCGGACTAGGTGGACGCTACCGCGGATCCCTCTTGCAACAAAGACTCGGAAAAACAAGTGAATCGATCACATACATAACAATCTACGAACTCTGAACAACAAACACAGACTTAGAGACGGAGAACGAACAAATACGGGCAGACAGCGATTGTTTTCAGAACTAGGAGCCAGCGTACCAGGCAGGTGACCTTTGCAGCCTGATCTGGGGCAGAGCCCAGAGGGGCAGACGGCACAGACAAGGGGCCCAGCCCTACCCCCCCGAACCCATCCCGGGAGGGAGTCTAGCGGGTTGGCGCAGGCGGCGTAGCGGCACAGCCGGTAGGAGAAGCACCCGGGAGGCAGTGACTGATCTTGGAGTGGGGAGAGCAGCGTCCCAGCCGGGGAGCCGTCCTGCTGGGAGTTTGGGGGGAAGCGGGTGTGGCGCGAACATGGGGATCAGCTATATTTCCCTAAAGCGACCCCGGGGGGGGGCCCAGACGTTCGTGCAGGGGACGCCCACCCAGTTCGCGCGTGCGGTGCGGCGCACCAGAGGGAGAAGTCCCCGGAAGTGACTGGTCTTGGAGAGGGGAGAGCAGTGTCCCAGCCGGGGAGCCGTCCCGCCGGGTTTTTGGCGGACGCGGGCGGAGCATGAACACGGGGATCAGCTCTATATTCTGTGGTGCTACACTCCTAGCTGTCTGATCCCTCCCCCACCCTCCCCAGGCGGCTCCATTAACATCCGAATACCCTGAGCCAGAGGGGGAATTCAGATAGCGATCTGACTGCATTTTTTTTTAGCTGATTACCTGGAAAAACTAGTTTCCCAGTGATGGCTCGGAGACAGCAGTCCATATCAAACCACATAAAGAAACAGACCATGACAGCTTCTCCAACCCCCCAAACAAAAGAATCAAAATCTTTCCCAAATGAAGATACAATCCTGGAATTATCAGATACAGAATATAAAAAACTAATTTACAGAATGCTTAAAGATATCACAAATGAAATTAGGATAACTGTAGAAAAAGCCAAGGAACACACTGATGAAACTGTTGAAGAACTCAAAAAGATTATTCAAGAACATAGTGGAAAAATTAATAAGTTGCAAGAATCCATAGAGAGACAACATGTAGAAATCCAAAAGATTAACAATAAAATAACAGAATTAGACAATGCAATAGGAAGTCAGAGGAGCAGATTCGAGCAATTAGAATGTAGACTGGGACTTCTGGAGGACCAGGGAATCAACACCAACATACCTGAAAAAAAATCAGATAAAAGAATTTAAAAAAATGAAGAAACCCTAAGAATCATGTGGGACTCTATCAAGAAGGATAACCTGCGGGTGATTGGCGTCCCAGAACAGGGAGGGGGGACAGAAAACACAGAGAAAATAGTTGAAGAACTCCTGACACAAAACTTCCCTGAAATCATGAAAGACGAAAGGATATCTATCTAAGATGCTCATCGAACCCCATTTAAGATTGATCCAAAAGGAAAACACCAAGACATATTATCATCAAACTTGCCAAAACCAAAGACAAACAGAAAATTTTAAAAGCAGCCAGGGAGAAAAGAAAGGTTTTCTTCAAGGGAGAATCAATAAGAATAAGTTCAGACTACTCAGCAGAAACCATGCAGGCAAGAAGGGAATGGGATGACGTATACAGAGCACTGAAGGAGAAAAACTGCCAACCAAGGATCATATATCCAGCAAAACTCTCTCTGAAATATGAAGGAGAAATTAAGATATTTACAGATAAACACAAGTTTAGAGAATTTGCAAAAACTAAACCAAGACTACAAGAAATGCTAAAGGAGATTGTTTGGCCTGACGACCAATAATATCAGGTTCCAGCACAATACAAGGTCACAAAACAGAACATCCTGATATCAACGCAACTCAAATAGGGAAAGCACAAAAACAAACAAATTAAGATTAATACTAAAAAATAAATAAATAAACAAAATAATACACATAACAGGGAATCATGGAAATCAATAGATAAATGATCACAATCAAAAAGAGGGACTAAATATAGGAGGCATTGAACTGCCAGATGGAGAGTGATACAAGGTGATATAGAACGATACAAGTTAGGTTTTTACTTAGAAAAATAGGGGTAAATAATAAGGTAACCACAAAAAGGAATATCAATTCCATAACTCAAGAAAAAAGCCAAGAAAAACGTAACGACTCAACTAACATAAAGTTAAACATTATGAAAATGAGGATCTCACAATCTACTAAGAAAAACGTCTCAGCACAAAAAAGTATGTGGAAAAATGAAATGGCCAACAACACACATGAAAAGGCATCAAAATGACAGCACTAATAACTTATTTATCTATAATTACACTGAATGTAAATGGACTAAATGCACCAATAAAGAGACAGAGAGTCACGGACTGGATAAAGAAACACGATCCATCTATATGCTGCCTACAAGAGACACACCTTAGACTTAGAGATACAAACAAACTAAAACTCAAAGGATGGAAAAAAATATATCAAGCAAATAATAAGCAAAAAAGAAGAGGAGTAGCAATATTAATTTCTGACAAAATAGACTTTAGACTTAAATCCACCACAAAGGATAAAGAAGGACACTATATAATGATAAAGGGACAATTGATCAGGAAGACATAACCATATTAAATATTTACGCACCCAATGACAGGGCTGCAAGATACATAAATCAAATTTTAACAGAATTGAAAAGTGAGATAGATACCTCCACATTTATAGTAGGAGACTTCAACACACCACTTTTGGAGAAGGACAGGACATCCACTAAGAAGCTCAATAGAGACACAGAAGACCTGCTTACAACAATCAATCAACTTGACCTCATTGACTTATACAGAACTCTCCACCCAACTGCTGCAAAATATACTTTTTTTTCTAGTGCACATGGAACATTCTCTAGAATAGACCACATATTAGGTCATAAAACAAACCTTTGCAGAATCCAAAACATCGAAATATTACAAAGCATCTTCTCAGACCACAAGGCAATGAAGCTAGAAATCAGTAACAGAAAAACTAGGGAAAAGAAATCAAATACCTGGAAAATGAACAATACCCTCCTGAAAAAAGACTGGGTTATAGAAGACATCAAGGAGGGAATAAGGAAATTCTTAGAAAGCAACGAGAATGAAAATACTTCCTATCAAAACCTCTGGGACACAGCAAAAGCAGTGCTCAGAGGCCAATTTATATCGATAAATGCACACATACAAAAAGAAGAAAGAGCCAAAATCAGAGAACTGTCCCGACAACTTGAACAAATAGAAAGTAAGCAACAAAAGAACCCATCAGGCACCAGAAGAAAACAAATAATAAAAATTAGAGCTGAACTAAATGAATTAGAGAACAGAAAAACAATTGAAAGAATTAACAAAGCCAAAAGCTGGTTCTTTGAAAAAATTAACAAAATTGATAAACCATTGGCTAGACTGACTAAAAAAAAAATAGGAAAGCAAACAAATAACCCGAATAAGAAACGAGAAGGACCACATCACAACAGAGCCAAATGAAATTAAAAGAATCATTTCAGATTACTACGTAAAATTGTACTCTAACAAATTTGAAAACCTAGAAGAAATGGATAAATTCTTGGAAAAATACTACCTACCTAAACTAACACATTCAGAAGTAGAGCAACTAAATAGACCCATAACAAAAAAAGAGATTGAAACGGTAATCAAAAAACTTCCAACAAAAAAAAGTCCTGGCCCAGACAGCTTCACTGCAGAGTTCTACCAAACCTTCAGAGAAGACTTAACACCACTACTACTGAAGGTATTTCAAAGCATAGAAAAAGACGGAATACTACCCAACTCATTCTATGAAGGTACCATCTCCCTGATACCAAAACCAGGTAAAGACATTACAAAAAAAGAAAATTATAGACCTATATCCCTCATGAACATAGATGCAAAAATCCTCAACAAAATTCTAGCCAAAAGAATCCAACAACACATCAAAAAAATAATTCACCCTGATCAAGTGGGATTTATACCAGGTATGCAAGGCTGGTTTAATATCAGAAAGACCATTAATGTAATCCATCACATAAATAAAACAAAAGATAAAAAGCACATGATCTTATCAATAGATGCAGAAAAGGCATTTGACAAAGTTCAACACCAATTCATGATAAAAACTCTTACCAAAATAGGAATTGAAGGAAAATTCCTCAACATAATAAAGGGCATCTATGCAAAGCCAACAGCCAATATCACTCTAAATGGAGAGAACCTGAAAGCATTTCCCTTGAGAACGGGAACCAGACAAGGATGCCCTTTATCACCGCTCTTATTCAACATCGTACTTGAAGTCCTAGCCAGGGCAATTAGGCTAGACAAAGAAATAAAGGGTATCCAGATTGGCAAGGAGGAAGTAAAGCTATCACTATTTGCAGATGACATGATCGTATACATGGAAAACCCTAAGGAATCCTCCAGAAAACTACTGAAACTAATAGAAGAGTTTGGAAGAGTCTCAGGTTATAAAATAAACATACAAAAATCACTTGGATTCCTCTACATCAACAAAAAGAACACCGAAGAGGAAATAACCAAATCAATACCATTCACAGTAGCCCCCAAGAAGATAAAATACTTAGGAATAAATCTTACCAAGGATGTAAAAGACCTATACAAAGAAAACTACAAAGCTCTACTACAAGAAATTCAAAAGGACATACTTAAGTGGAAAAACATACCCTGCTCATGGATAGGAAGACTTAACATAGTAAAAATGTCTATTCTACCAAAAGCCATCTATACATATAACGCACTTCCAATCCAAATACCAATGTCATATTTTAAGGGGATAGAGAAACAAATCACTAATTTCATATGGAAGGGAAAGAAGCCCCGGATAAGCAAAGCATTACTGAAAAAGAAGAAAGTGGGAGGCCTCACTCTACCTGATTTCAGAACCTATTATACAGCTACAGTAGTCAAAACAGCCTGGTACTGGTACAACAACAGGCACATAGACCAATGGAACAGAATTGAGAACCCAGATATAAATCCATCCATGTATGAGCAGCGGATATTTGACAAAGGACCAGTGTCAGTCAATTGGGGAAAAGATAGTCTTTTTAACAAATGGTGCTGGCATAAATGGATATCCATTTGCAAAAGAATGAAACAGGACCCATACCTCACACCATGCACAAAAACTAACTCCAAGTGGATCAAAGACCTACACATAAAGACTAAAACGATAAAGATCATGGAAGAAAAAATAGGGACAACCCTAGGAGCCCTAATACAAGGCATAAACAGAATACAAAACATTACCAAAAATGATGAAGAGAAACCAGATAACTGGGAGCTCCTAAAAATCAAACACGTATGCTCATCTAAAGACTTCACCAAAAGAGTAAAAAGACCACCTACAGACTGGGAAAGAATATTCAGCTATGACATCTCAGATCAGCGCCTGATCTCTAAAATCTACATGATTCTGTCAAAACTCAACCACAAAAAGACAAACAACCCAATCAAGAAGTGGGCAAAGGATATGAACACACATTTCACTAAAGAAGATATTCAGGCACCCAACAGATACATGAGAAAATGCTCTCGATCATTAGCCATTAAAACCATTAGAGAAATGCAAATTAAAACTACGATGAGATTCCATCTCACACCAACTAGACTGGCATTAATCCAAAAAACACAAAATAATAAATGTTGGAGAGGCTGCGGAGAGATTGGAACTCTCATACACTGCTGGTGGGAATGTAAAATGGTACAACCACTTTAGAAATCCATCTGGCGTTATCTTAAACAGTTAGAAGTAGAACTACCATACAACCCAGAAATCCCACTCCTCGGAATATACCCTAGAGATACAAGAGCCTTCACACCAACAGATATATGCACACCCATGTTTATTGCAGCTCTGTTTACAATAGCAAAAAGCTGGAAGCAACCAAGATGTCCGTCAACGGATGAATGGGTAAATAAATTGTGGTATATTCACACAGTGGAATACTACGCATCGATAAAGAACAGTGACGAATCTGTGAAACACTTCATAACATGGAGGAATTTGGAAGGCATTATGCTGAGCGAAATGAGTCAGAGGAAAAAGGACAAATATTGTATAAGACCACTATTATAAGATCTTGAGAAATAGAAAAAACGGAGAAAAACACATACTTTTGTGGTTACAAAGAGGGGAGGGAGGGAGGGAGGGAGAGGGTTTTTTATTGATCAATCAGTAGATAAGAACTGCTTTGGGTGAAGGGAAAGACAACACTCAATACAAGGAAGGTCAGCCTAATTGGACTGGACTAAAAGCAAAGAGGTTTCCGGGATAAAATGAAAGCTTCAAAGGTCAGCGGAGCAGGGGCTAGGGTCTGGGGAACATGGTTTGAGGGGACTTCTAAGTCAATGGGCAAAATAATTCTATTATGAAAACATTCTGCATCCCACTTTGAATTGTGGCGTCTGGGGTCCTAAATGCCAACAAACGGCCATCTAAGATACATCATTTGGTCTCAACCCACCTGGAGCAAAGGCAAAGGAAGAACACCAAGGTCACACGACAACTAAGAACCCAAGAGACAGAAAGGGCCACATGAACCAGAGACCTACATTATCCTGAGACCAGAAGAACTAGTTGGTGCCCGGCCACAATCCATGTCTGCCCTGTCAGGGAGCACAACAGAGAACCCCTGAGGGAGCAGGAGATCAGTGGGATGCAGACCCCAATTTCTCATAAAAAGACCATACCTAATGGTATGACTGCAACTAGAGGAATCCCAGAGACAATGCTCCCCAGAACTTCTGATGGCACAGGACAGGAACCATCCCCGAAGACAACTTATCAGGCATGAAAAGGACTGGTCAGCGGGAGGGAGAGAGATGCTGATAAAGAGCGAGCTAATTAAATCAGGTGGACACGGGAGAGTGTGTTGGCAACTCTTGACTGGAGGGGGGATGGGAAGATAGAGAGAGAGGGAAGACGGCAAAATTGGCACGAAACGAGAGACTGAAAGGGCTGACTCAATAGGGGGAGAGCAAGTGGGAGAAGGGAGTAAGATGTATGTAAACTTACATGTGACAGACTGATTGGAATGGTAAATGTTCACTTGAATCTTAATAAAAATTAGTTAAAAAAAAAAGAGTTCCATAAACAAGTTCTAGATGAATTTTCCTTAATACTCAGTTCGGTTATTCATAAATAAAAGAATCCTTTAAAAAAATAAAAACTACATAGTTCAAATATAAATTATAATTGTTAGTTAAAATGCAAGTTGCTTTTTTTTAAAATTATTTACTTACGTTTATTTCTCCTACACATATCCCCAGCACCTCTTGCTGGGGTATTTTGATGGGTTACCACAAACATTAAATAAATTTCTGGCTTCCGAAAACAAACTTTAACCCAGTGGCATCACTTCTGTGGGAAACTTCTAGATCTTCAAACAAGCATTGTGCAGGGAAACCCTCAAAACACACCACTTGTGTATATAGATCAGCAGCTGCTTGTGAAAAGGCTCTGTAGACTACAGAGTGCTCCAGGACGACTGCTTCCTGGGACGCGTGTAGATCATGAGGGACAGGTTTGTAGTGTCTAATGGCTGATCTCATTCAGAACCCCAATGGTTGTCAGACCTCCCCAGGGGAAGAGGTGCCCAGGCTGCTCTGACAGGTGTGTAGGGGTGGGGCCAGCAGGTCCCTGCTCCCCTTCCTGTCCACACTTGGTGGGCCCCAGCAAAATGACCTGTGCTGCTTTACGCTGCAGCGTGAGATGCAACACAGTCTGCCTTTGGAGCAGTTTCTTCCACTAAGACATTGAAACCCAACTGTGAAACCAACTCAGTAGCGTGACAGCCTGTATTGTATATACTGTGCTTCAGTTTCCTCTTTGTTAACAGCGGTAATGACAGTATCTAGGCAAACCTTCGTGAGTATTAACTATTCCAAGGAGACAAACAGGCATTAATGTCTAGTCTTTTAGTCTAATGGAGTTTTAATATTTCTCTAATATGAACAATGAGAATAGAAATAGTTTCACAAAATTGTAAGCTTAAAAATGTTTTTAACAAGTTTTTTTTAGAATTATGTTATCTCAGCCTGGTTTCTCTGTTAAGAATATCTTGGGTTTTGTTTCAGCCCTGTGGAGACATGGTTCGGTTAAAACTTTAAGGTGCAGATCTGGAGAAGAGAGGACCTCGCCCAAATTTATATATAGGTACCGCAGGTGAAGTCCAGTGGAGTTTTTTGGGCTTGGTTTCCTGTCTCAGGCTAGCATAAAATGTTGTTGTTAGGTGCGGTCTAGTTGTTTTCAACTCATAGAGACCCTAAGTGACAGAGTAGAACTGCCCCACATAAAATAGAGGCTTTTATTTTTATTTATTTTTGAAGTGTTTCCATTTTATTTTTTGTTATAAGGAGGCTGAATGTTGGTTTTTTCTTTTCCAAGCTTGAGGTGAAGTTTACATAGCAAGTTAATTTTCCAATCATTGATTCTTTCACAAATTGTCTTGAGACATTGGCTGCAATCCCCACATTATGTCAGCAATCCCCACAATATGTCAGCACTCTCCCCATTTCTCCCTGCGTTCCCCATTTCCATTCATCTAGTTTCCCTGCCTGCTCATCTTTGGTTTTGGGCAAATGTTGCCCTTTTGGTCCCGTATAGCTGATTGTTCTAAGGAACACATTCTTAAGGGATGTTATTATTGATTTCATAGCCCCATCTATTGTCTGACTTAATTAAAGATGGCATCTGAGAGTGTCCATAGTTTCAAGTTAGAAGCTTGTCCTGGCCAATACCCTGATGGCTTCCTCCAAACTCTATCAGACCAGTAAGTCTGGTCTTTTTTTTTTAATTTTGTTCTACATTTTTACCCATTCTGCCCAGGAGCGTCTATCGTGATCCCGGTCAGAGCAGTCAACAGTGGTAGCTGGGTACCATCTGGAGTCCTAGTGGTACAGTGGTTAAGCATCCAGCCACTTAACCAAAAGGCTGTCAGTTTGAATCCACCAGCTGCTTCTTGGAAACCCTATGCGGCGGTTCTGCTACTGTCCTATAGGGTCACTATGAGTCAGAATCAACTCAAAGGCAGTGGGTTTGGTTTTTTGGTTTTGGTTAGTCTTTTGGATTCATTGCTTCATTGGGACTTGGGTTTTCTTCATTCTCCTTTGTTCCTGGTGGGAAGAGACCAATAGTTGCTTCTTAGATAGCACTCACAAGTTTTTAAGACTCCAGAAGCTACTCACCAGGCTAGGATGTAGGACGTTATCCTTATGAACTGTGTTTTGCTAATTGACCTAGATGTCTCCTGAGACTGTGGTCCTTAGCCTTCATGTCCAGTGGTTCAGTGCTGATTTCTAAGTAGTTTCTGTAGCTATGCACCCTATATGCTCTATTATACGTATGAGTATACGTGAAGCATTTACAAATATGTATGTAGAGAAAACACAACCATACCTATATATGTACTTGAGCATACTCCTGTATAACCCCTCACATATTTATCATACATATTAGCCCATGTATCCACTCCCAAACCATTGATTGTAATTACTATGGTTGGAGGATTGAACGTGTCATAACATGTACCATTGCTGCTCTTTACTCTTGTGTACCTCTTCCGTGTCTTATTTTGCCTTGGTCATGTTGTGCTGACTTTCCCCACATTGTGTATTGTCTTACCCTTCACCAGAATTAACACTTGTCTGCTGTCTAGTTAGTGATTATCCCTCCCTCCCTGTACTGTCTTTGGTAACAATCAACCTATTCTTGACTTTTTATTTATATGATGGATTACATTAATTGTTTTTCTAATGTTGAACCATCCCTGCATACCTGGTATAAATCCCACTTTGTCATGGTGAGTTGTTTGTTTTTTTTTTTTTTTTAATTTTTATTGTGCTTTAAGTGAAAGTTTACAAATCAAGTCAGTCTCTCACACAAAAACCCATATACATCTTGCTACACACTCCCAATTACTCTCCCCCTAATGAGACAGCCCGCTCTCTCGCTCCACTCTCTCTTTTCATGTCCATTTCACCAGCTTCTAACCCCTTCCACCGTCTCATCTCCCCTCCAGGCAGGAGATGCCAACATAGTCTCAAGTGTCCACCTGATCCAAGAAGCTCACTCCTCACCAGCATCCCTCTCCAACCCACTGTCCAGTCCAATCCATGTCTGAAGAGTTGGCTTCAGGAATGTTTCATGTCCTGGGCCAAAAGAAAGTCTGAGGGCCATGACCACTGGGGTCCTTCTAGTCTCAGTCAGACCATTAAGTCTGGTCTTTTTATGAGAATTTGGGGTCTGCATCCCATTGCTCTCCTGTTCCCTCAGGGGTTCTCTGTTGTGTTCCCTGTCAGGGCAGTCATCGGTTGTAGCCGGGCACCATCTAGTTCCTCTGGTCTCAGGATGATGTAGTCTCTGGTTCATGTGGCCCTTTCTGTCTCTTGGATTCGTAATTGCCTTGTGTCCTTGGTGTTCTTCATTCTCCTTTGATCCAGGTGGGTTGAGACCAATTGATGCATCCTAGATGGCTGCTTGCTAGCGTTTAAGACCCCAGACGCCACTCTTCAAAGTGGGATGCAGAATATTTTCTTAATAGATTTTATTATGCCAATTGACTTAGATGTCCCCTGAAACCATGGTCCCCAGACCCCTGCCCCTGCTATGCTGGCCTTTGAAGCATTCAGTTTATTCAGGAAACTTCTTTCCTTTTGGTTTAGTCCAGTTGTGCTGACCTCGCCTGTATTGTGTGCTGTCTTTCCCTTCACGTAAAGTACCTCTTATCTACTATCTAATTAGTGAATGCTCCTCTCCCACCCTCCCTCCCTCCCCTCCTTGTAAACACAAAAGAGTGTTTTCTTCTCAGTTTAAACTATTTCTCAAGTTCTTATACTACTGTTCTTATACAATATTTGTCCTTTTGCAAATAATTTCACTCAGCATAATGCCTTCCAGTTTCCTCCGTGTTATGAAATGTTTCACAGATTCCTCACTGTTCTTTGTCGATGCGTAGATTCCATTGTGTGAATATGCCGTAATTTATTTATCCATTCATCCGTTGATGGGCACCTTGGTTGTTTCCATCTTTTTGCTATTGTAAACAGTGCTGCAATAAACATGGGTGTGCATATATCTGTTTGTGTAAAGGCTCTTATTTCTCTAGGATATATTCCAAGGAGTGGGATTGCTGGATCGTATAGTACTTCTATTTCAAGCTTTTTAAGGAAGCGCCAAATCGATTTCCAAAGTGGTTGTACCATTTTACATTCCCACCAGCAGTGTATAAGTGTTCCAATCTCTCCACAGCCTCTCCAACATTGATTATTTTGTGTTTTTTGGATTAATGCCAGCCTTGTTGGAGTGAGATGAAATCTCATTGTAGTTTTGATCTGCGTTTCTCTAATGGCTAATGATCGTGAACATTTCCTCATATATGTTAGCTACCTGAATGTCTTCTTTAGTGAAGAGTCTATTCATATCTTTTGCCCATCTTTTAATGGGTTATTTGTCTTTTTGCAGTTGAGCTTTTGCAGTATCATGTAGATTTTAGAGATCAGGTGCTGATCAGAAATGTCACAGCTAAAAACTTTTTCCCAGTCTGTAGGTAGTCTTTTTATTCTTTCGGTGAAGTCTTTGGATGAGCATAGGTGTTTGATTTTTAGGCGCTCCCAGTTATCTAGTTTTTCTTCTACATTCTTAATAATGTTTTGTATACGGTTTATGCCATATATTAGGGCTCCTAATGTTGTCTCTTTTTTCTTCCATGATCTTTATCGTTTTAGATTTTATATTTCGGTCTTTGATCCATTTTGAGTTAGCTTTTCTGCATGGAGTGAGGTATGGGTCTTGTTTCATTTTCTTGCAGATGGATATCCAGTTATGCCAGCACCATTTATTAAAAAGACTCTTTTCCCCATTTAACTGTTTTGGGGACTTTGTCAAATATCAGCTGCTCATATGTGGATGGATTTATGTCTGGATTCTCAATTCTGTTCCATTGGTCCATGTATCTGTTGTTGTACAGGTACCAGGCTGTTTCGACTACTGTGGCGGTATAATAGGCTCTAAAATCAGGTAAAGTGACACCTCCCACTCTGTTCTTCTTTTTCAGTAATACCTTATTTATCCGGGGCCTCTTTCCCTTCCATATGAAGTTGGCGATTTGTTTCTCCATCTCATTAAAGAATGTCGCTGGGATTTAGATCGGAATTGCATTAAATGTACAGATCGCTTTTGGTAGAATAGATATTTTCACAATGTTAAGTCTTCCTATCCATGAGCAAGGTATGTTCTTCCACTTATGTAAGTCTCTTTTGGTTTCTTGCAGAAGCGTACTCTAGTTTTCTTTGTGTAAGTCTTTTACATCTCTGGTAAGATTTATTCCTACGTATTTTATCTTCTTGGGGGCTACTGTAAATGGCATTGGTTTGGTGATTTCCTCTTCGATGTTCTTTTTGTTCGTGTAGAGGAACCCAACTGATTTTTGTATGTTTATCTTGTATCCTGATACTCTGCTGAACTCTTCTATTAGTTTCAGTAGTTTTCTGGAGGATTCCTTAGGGTTTTCTGTATATAAGATCATGTCATCTGCAAATAGAGGTACTTTTACTTCTTCCTTGCCAATCTGGATGCCCTTTATTTCTTTATCTAGCCTAATTGCTCTGGCTAGGACCTCCAACACAATGTTGAATAAGAGCAGTGATAAAGGGCATCCTTGATCACTTGGGTTCCTGATCTCAATGGGAATGCTTTCAGGCTCTCTCCATTTGTGGTGATGTTGGCTGTTGGCTTTGTATACCAAAAAACCAAGCCCACTGCCATCGATGTTGATTCTGACTCATAGTGACCCTGTAGGACAGAGTAGAACTGCCCCATAGAGTTTCCAAGGAGCCCCTGGTGGATTTGAACTGCCGACCTCTTGGTTAGCAGCTGTGGCTTTGTATAAATGCCCTTTATTATGTTGAGGAATTTTTCGTCTATTCCTATTTTGCTGAGAGTTTTTATCATGAATGAGTGTTGAACTTTGTCAAATGCCTTTTCTGCATCAATTGATAAAATCATGTGATTCTTGTCATTTGTTTTATTTATGTGGTGGATTATATTAATTGTTTTTCTGATGTTGAACTGTCCCTGCATACCTGGTATGAATCCCACCTGGGTCATGGTGAATTATTTTTTTGATATGTTGTTGAATTCTATTGGCTAGAATTTTGTTGAGGATTTTTGCATCTACGTTCATGAGGGATATAGGTTTATAATTTTCTTTTCTTGTGGTGTCTTTACCTGGTTTTGGTATCAGGGATACGGTGGCTTCATAGAATGAGTTTGGTAGTATTCCGTCCTTTTCTATGCTCTGAAATACCTTTAATAGTAGTGGTGTTAACTCTTCTCTGAAAGTTTGGTAGTACTCTGCAGTGAAGCTGTCCACACCAGGGCTTTTTTTTTTGTTGTTGGGAATTTTTTTTTACCTTTTCAATTTCTCCTTTTGTGGGGTTTATTTAATTGTTCTACCTCTCTTTGTGTTAGTTTAGGTAGGTAGCATGTTTCTAGGAATTCATCCATTGCTTCTAGGTTTTCAAATTTGTTAGAGTACAATTTTTCATAGTAATCTGGTATGATTCTTTTAATTTCAGTTGGGTCTGTTGTAATATCGCCCATCTCGTTTCTTATTCAGGTTATTTGCTTCCTTTCCTGTTATTCTTTTGTCAGTTTGACCAGTGCTTTATCAATTTTAATTTTATCAAAGAACCAGCTTTTGGTCTTGTTAATTCTTTCAATTGTTTTTCTGTTGTCTATTTCATTTAATACTGCTCTAATTTTTATTATTTGCTTTCTTCAGGTGTCTGAGTGTTTCTTTTGTTCCTATATTTTCAAGTTGTAGGGATAGTTCTTTGATTTTGGCCCTTTCTTCTTTTTGTATGTGTGCATTTATTGATATAAATTGACCTCTGAGCACTGCTTTCACTGTGTCCCAAAGGTTCTCTGAATTTCTTTATTCCATCCTTAATGTCTTCTATAATCCAGTCGTTTTTGAGCAGGGTGTTGTTCAGATTCCAAGTCTTTGGTTTCTTTTCCCTGCTGTTCCAGTTATTGATTTCCACTTTTATGGCCTTATTGTCAGAGAAGATGCTTTGTAATATTTCAATGTTTTGGATTCTGCTAAGGGTAAAGCTTGCTTTATGACCTAATATGTGATCTATTCTAGAGAATGTTCCATGTGCACTAGAAAAGAAAGTATACTTGGTTGCTGTTGGGTGGAGTGTTCTGTATATGTCTACAAGGTCAAATTGGTTGATTGTGGCACTTAGATCTTCCATGTCTTTTTTGAGCTTCTTTCTGGATGTCCTGTCCTTCACCTAATGTGGTGTGCCGAAGTCTCCTACTGTTATTGTGGAGCTGTCTATCTCACTTTTCAATGCTAATAGTGTTTTCTGTATCTTGCAGCACTGTCATGGGTTTTGTAAATATTTAATATGTTTATATCCTCCTGGCATATTGTCCCTTTAATCATTATATAGTGCCCTTCCTTATCCTTTATGATAGATTTAAATTCTATTTTGTCAGAAATTAATATTGCCACTCCTGCTCTTTTTTGATTGTTATTTGCTTGATATTTTTTTTCCATTCTTTTGAGTTTTAGTTTGTTTGTGTCTCTAAGTCTAAGGTGTGTCTCTTGTAGACGGCATATAGACAGATCATGTTTTTTAATCCATTCTGCCACTCTCTGTCTCTTTATTGGTGCGTTTAGTCCATTTAGATTCAGGGTAGTTATGGGTAGGTATGAATTTAGTGCTACCATTTTGATGTCTTTTTGTGTGTGTTGCTGACAGTGTCTTTTTCCCACTGAATTTTTTTTGCTGAGTAGTTTATCTTTACATATTGTCTTTTGCTCTTATTCATTGTTGTTGATTTTGTTTCTGCTGAGTCTCTATTTTTTCTTATATTTTATTTTGATGTGTAGGATAGTTTGTCTCCTTTGTCGTTACCTTAATATTTACCCCTATTTTTCTAAATTTAAACCTAACTTTTATTTCTTTGTATCACCTTGTCTTCCTCTCCATATAAAAGATCTGTGAGTACATTTCTTAGACCTTCTTTATTGTTTTAATGGTGTCTACTTTTACATAATAACTGTTTCCCTGTTTTAAGCGTTTTTTTATCTTGATTTATTTTTGTGATTTCCCTGTTTGGGCTGACATCTGATTGCTCTGTCCAGTGTTCTAATCTTGGGTTGATAGCTGATTTTATTGATTTTCTAACCAAAGAACTCCCTTTAGTATTTCTTGTAGTTTTGGTTTTCATGAATTCCCTAAACTTCTGTTTATCTGGAAATGTCCTAATTTCACCCTCATATGTGAGAGACAGTTTTGCTAGATATATGATTCTGGGCTGGCATTTTTTTTCCTTCAAAGCTGTGTATAAATCATCCCATTCCCCTCTTGCCTGCATGGTTTCTGCCGACTAGTCGGAGCTTATTCTTAATTACTCTCCTTTGTAGGTGACTTTTATTTATCCCTAGCTGCTCTTAAAATTCTTTATCTTTGGTTTGGCAAGTTTGATTATAATATGTCTTGGTGACTTTCTTCTAAAATCTACCTTATGTGGAGTTCGATAAGCATCTTGGATAGATATCCTCTCATCTTTCATGACATCAGGGAAGTTTTCTACCAACAAATCGTCAACAATTCTCTCTGTATTTTCTGTTATCCCTCCCTGTTCTGGTAATCCAATCACTCCTAGATTATTTCTCTTGATAGAGTCCCACATGATTCTTAAGGTTTCTTCATTTTTTTTAATTCTTTTATCTGATTTTCTTCAAATATATTGGTGCCAAGTGCTTTATCTTCAAGTTCACAAATTCTGCCTTCCACTTGCTCAATTTTGTTCCTCTGACTTTCTACTGAGTTGTCTACTGCTGTAATTTTATTGTTAATCTTCTGATTTTCTGATTGCTGTCTATGGATTTTTCCAGCTTATTAAATTTTTCATTATGTTCCTGAATAACCTTTTTAATTTCTTCGACTGCTTTATCTGTGTGTTCCTTGGCTTGTTCTGCACATTGCCTGACTTCCTTCCTGTGTCTTGAACGGTTCTGTATATTAATGTTTTGTATTCTGCCTCTGGTAATTGCAGGAATGCACTTTCACCTGGAAGGTCCCTTGATTCTTTGTTTTGAGAGCTTGTTGAGGCGATCATGGTCTGTTTCTTTATGTGACTTGATATTGACTGTTGTCTCCTAGCCATCTATAAGTTATTGTATTAGTTTATTTTATGTTTGCTTACTGTGTTGTACCTCCTTGCTTTGTTTTGATATGCCCAAATGGGTTGCTTGAGTGAGGTAGCTTGATTATTTTTGCCTTTGGAGTTCTGACATCATGTCCCCAGATGGCTAGAGCTGTTAACAGGTGTATCAGTCTAGGAGTCCATTTACTTTTCTTGTATGAATTCAGCTCAGGTGTCCAGGTAGCTGATCATCAAGTGTGTGGTGGTACAGGCTCTGTCCTATAGTCTTAGAGGGGCAGGGGTGATTGGTGTAGGTACCGGTATCTGGTTGCAGCAAGGGATCACACTCTGAACAATGCAGGGGGCTTAGAACTGTCCCCTGAGTTTCTGTGAGGAAAGCTGGTCCCTGTCCCCTAGACTGGTGTGTTCTGCAGGCAGACCATGGGCACCCAGTTTTTGGTTTTAAGGATTGGGAGGTACCGGTTATCCTTGGACCCCTGTCGTGGGTGGCTGGGTAACCTGAGTAGAGGCGCCAGTCCTTAGGCCTCTGACGTGGGTAGGTGAGGACCCTGTTTAATAAGCAAAGCAATGTGAAACATCAAACACCCACCTTTTCACCACACAGCTGAAGCAGTTGTAGTCTGCCAACAAGGGCCTATTCTCCTGAAATAGACCCACACAGGTCCATGTCGGGGGGCGGGGGGCAGAGGGAAGGTATTCAAAGTCCATGGACTTTTTTTTTTTCCTGGACAGGAGCCACTTCTGTCCTGAGCTCCCCCAGTTAGTGGAGCTGGCAAATTATCTTTTCCCCCAAATGTGAATTTATTCCTTCTCCAAGGCCAGGAGGATGGCTCTAGGTGCTCAACAGGGCCTATCTCAGGCCCAGGGAAATCAACAGCTGCTGAAAGCCAGTTTCGGGGCAGAGGGCATGGTAAAATATACGCAGTACTTAGCTTTTGTCGAGAGCACCATCCTTCTCTGG
Organism: Loxodonta africana; assembly: GCF_030014295.1. Classification (NCBI taxonomy): domain Eukaryota; kingdom Metazoa; phylum Chordata; class Mammalia; order Proboscidea; family Elephantidae; genus Loxodonta; species Loxodonta africana. Next base: position 75,230,309 of record NC_087358.1, read on the forward strand.
TTCTGGAGTTGTGAGTAAGCTGTGTGGCTGGCTGCTTCTCCCTAAGGAAACTGTGGCAGAATGCTCGTATCAGTCTGCCACAGCCGCTCCCGGGAATGGTGCCTGGGGGCACCCGGCGATTCAGGTCTGGTAACTCCTCTCCGCTTTTGAACTGTCTCTTCCTCCCCCTGCCACTCAGTTCGTTTTCTAATTTTGCCTTTGATGTTTACTGCTGGTAAAAGAATATCAGAAAGATGTCTATCTGTGTTGTACTGACTATGCAAAGGCATTCAACTGTGTGGATCATAACAAATTATGGATAACATTGGGAAGAATGGGAATTCCAGAATACTTAATGGTGCTCCTGAAGAACCTGAACATAGATCAAGAGGCAGTCATTTGAACAGAACAAGGGGATACTGCGTGGATGTGTGTCAGGGTTATATCCTTTCACCATACTCGTTCAATATGTACGCTGAGCAAATAATCCGAGAAGCTGCACTATATGAAGAAGAACGGGGCATCAGGATTGGTGGAAGCGTCATTAAAACCTGTGATATGTAAGTGACACAATCTTGCTTGCTGTAAGCAAAGAGGACTTGAAGCACTTACTGATAAAGATCAATCAGTATGGATTGCACCTCAACATAAAGAAAACAAAAATCCTCACAACTGGACTAATAACCAACATCATGATGAACAGAGAAAATAGTGAAGTTGTCAGGGATTTCATTTTACATGGATCCACAATCAATGCCCATGGAGGTAGCAGTCAAGAAATCAACCGGTGCACTGCATTGGGCAAATCTGCTGCAAAAGATCTCTTTAAAGTGTTTAAAAGCAAAGACTAAGGTGCGCCTGACCCAAGCCATGGTGTTTTCAATCACCTCATATAAATGCAAAAGCTGGACAATGAATAAGGAAGACTGAAGAAAAATTGATGTCTTTGAGTTGTGGTGTTGGCAAAGAATAGTGAGTATACCATGAACTTCTAGAAGAATGAACAAATCTGTCTTGGAAGAAGTACAGCCAGAATCCTCCTTGGAAGTAAGGATGGGGAGACTCTGTCTCATGTACTTCGGACATGTTATTGGGGGGATCAGTCCCTGGAGAAGACATCAAGCTTGGCAGAGGATCAGTGAAAAAGAAGAAGACCTTCAAAGAAATGCATTGACTCAGTAGTGGCAACAATGGGCTTAAGCATAACAACTGTTGTTGAGGATGGCATTGGACGGGGCTGTGTTTTGTTTGTACTTTGGGTTGTTCTGAGTTGGAACTGACTCAATTGCACCTAACAACGTTTATCCGTTGAAGGGTATCATGGATTGAATTATGTCCCTCAGAAAATGTGTGTATCAGTTTGGCTGGGCCATGATTCCCACTTTTGTGTGATTTTTCCTATATGTTGTAAATCCTGCCTCTGTGATGTTAATGAGGGAGGATGGGCAGCAGTTGTGTTAGTGAGGCAGGACTCAAGGGACAAGATTGGATTGTGTCTTAAGTCAATCTCTAGAGATATAAAACAGAGAACCGAGCAGAGAGATGGGGGGGACCTCATACCACCAAGAAAGCAGTGCCAGAAGCAGAGCGCGTCCTTTGGACCTGTGGTCCCTGTGAGGAGAAGCTCCTAGTTCAGGGGAAGATTGATGAGAAGACTGACAGAGAGAGAAAGCATTCTCCTGGAGTTGATGCCCTGAATTTGGACTTTTAGCCTACTTTACTGAGAAGAAATAAACTTCTGTTTGCTAAAGCCATCCACTTATGGTATTTCTGTTATAGCAGCGCTGTATGACTAAGACAAAGGGCATTTAGATTGTTTCCATCTTTTTACTATTGTGAATAGTGCTGCAATGAACATGGGTGTGCATATACCTATTTGTGTTACGGCTTTTATTTTTCTTACGAGTGGGATAGCTGGAGCATATGGTAATTCTGGAAACCCTGGTGGCGTAGTGGTTAAGTGCTACGGCTGCTAACCAAAAGGTTGGCAGTTCAAATCCGCCACGTGCTCCTTGGAAACTCTATGGGGCAGTTCTACTCTGTGCTATAGGGTGGCTATGAGTCGGAATTGACTCGATGGCAGTGGGTTGGGTTTTTGTTTTTTTTTAAGGTAATTCTATTTCTAGATTTTTAAGGAAGTGCCATACTGTTTTCCATAGTGGTTGTAACTTTTTACATTCCCACCAGCAGTGTATAAGACTTCCAATCTTCCCGCAACCTTGCCAATATTTCTTTTCTTTTCTTTTTTTTAATCAGTGCCACGATTGATGGGGTGACGTGGTATTACATAGCTTTTGCATATCTCTAATGGTTAATGATCCCTAGCACTTTCTCATGTGTCTGTTAGCTGCCTGAAGGTCTTCTTTGGTGAAGTATCTGTTCATATCCTTTGGCTATTTTTAATTGGATTATTTGTCTTTTTGTTGTTGAGGTGTTAAAGTATTCTAGAGATTTTAAGGATTAGGCCTTTGTCAGATATGTCATACCCAAAATTTTTTTCCCAGTCTGTACGTTCTGTTTTTACTCTTTTGATGAAGTCTTTTGATGAGTGTAAGTGCCTAATTTTTAGGAGGTCCCATTTATTTAGTTTATCTTCTGCTATGTGTGCATTTTTAGTTAAGGTGGGTATTCTATTTATGCCATATATTAGGGCCTCTGAGCCCTGCTGGGTGCACTGGTTAAGAGTTCAGCTGCTAACCAAAGATCAGTGGTTCGAATTCACCAGCTGCTCCTTGGAAGCCCTATGAGGCAGTTCTATGTCCTAGAGGATCACTATGAGTCAGAATTGACTCGATGGCAAAGAGTTTGGTTTTTGGTTAGTGTTGTCCTTATTTTTTCTTCCATGATCTTTGTCATGTTAAATTTTATGTTTAGGTCTTTGATCTATTTATAGTTACATTTTGTGTATGGTGTAAGGTATGGTCCTGTTTCATTGTCCTACAGATGGACAACCAGTTTGGCCAGCACCATTTATCTTTTCCCCATTTAATGAACTTTTGTACTTTATCAAAGATTAGCTGACCATACAAGGATAGGTTTATATCTGGGTTCTTGATTCTGTTCCATTGGTGTATGTGTCTGTCATTGTACCAGTACCAGGCTGTTTTAACTACCATGGCTGTACAGTAGCTTCTGAGGTCAACAGAGTGTGAGGCCTCCTACTTGGTTCTTTTTCTTCAATAATGCTTTCCTTATCCAGAGCCTCTTTCCTTTCCATATAAAATTGGTGATTTGTTTTTTTCATTACGTTAAAGAATGTTGTTGGAATTTTTATGGGGATTGCATTGTATTTGTGGATCACTTTGGGTTGTTTTGTTAGGTGCCGTCGAGTTCATTCCAACTCATAGTGAACCTATGTATGACAGAATGAAACACCGCCGGGTCCTGTGCCATCCTCATAATCGTTGTTATGCTTGAGCCCATTGTTGCAGTCACTGTGTCAATCCATCTCGTTGAAGGTATTCTACTTTTTCGCTGACCCTCTGCTTTACCAAGAGGCGCGTCCTTCTCCAGGAACTGGTCCCTCCTGATAACATGTCTGAAGTACGTGAGACAAAGTCTTGCCATCCTCACTTCTAAGGAGGATTCTGGCTGTATTCCTTTCAAGACAGATTTGTTCATTCTTTTGGCAGTTCATGATATACTCACTATTCTTCACCAACAACAGAATTCAAAGGATTCAATTCTTCTTAGGTCTTTCTTATTCATTGACCAGCTTTCGCAGGCATATGAGGTGTTTGAAAACACCATGGCTTAGGTCAGGCGCACATTAGTCCTTAAAGTGACATCTTTGCTTTTTAACACTTTAAAGAGGTCTTTTGCAGCAGATTTGCCCAATGCACTGCACCCTTTGATTTCCTGACTGCTGCCTCTGTGTGTGTTGATTGTGAATTCAAGTAAAATGAAATCCTTTACGACTTCAATCTTTTCTCCATTTATCATGACGTTGCTTATTGGTCCAGTTGTAAGGATTTTTGTTTTCTATATCTTGAGGGGAAACCCTGGTGGTGTAGCAGTTAAGAGCTGCAGCTGCTAACCAAAAGGTCAGCAGTTCAAATCCACCAGGCGCTCCTTGGAAACTCTATGGGGAAGTTCTACTCTGTCCTACAGGGTCACTATGAGTCGGAATCAACTCGACGGCAACGGGTTGGTTTGTTGGTTTTATATCTTGAGGTGCAATCCATAATGAAGTCTGTAGTCTTTAGTCTTCATCAGTAAGTGCTTCAAGTCCTCTTCACTTTCAGCAAGCAAGGTTGTGTCATCTGCATATCACAGATTGTTAATGACTCTTCCTCCAATCCTGATGCCCCGTTCTTCTTCATATAGTGCAGCTTCTCCAATTATTTGCTCAGCATATAGATTGAATAAGTATGGTGAAAGGATGCAACCTTGACATGCACCTTCCCTAACTTTAAATCATGCAGTCAGTATCCCCTTGCTCTGTTCAAAAGGCTGCCTCTTGATCTCTGTACAGGTTCCTCATGAGCAAAATTAAGTGTTCCGGAATTCATATTCTTTGCAATGTTATCCATAATTTGTTATGATACATACACTTGAATGCCTTTGCATAGTCAATGAAACACAGGTAAACATCTTTCTGGTATTCTCTGCTTTCAGCCAGGATTCTTCTGACATCAGCAATAAAATCCCTCATTCCATGTCCTCTTCTGAATCCGGCTTGAATTTCTGTCACTTCCCTGTCGATGTACTACTGCAACTGCTTTTGAATGATCTTCAGCAAAACTTTACTTGCATGTGATATTAATGATACTGTTCAATAATTCCTGCATGCAGTTGGATCATCTTTCTTTGGAATTGGCATAAATATGGACCTCTTCCAGTCGGTTGGCTAGGCAGTTATCTTCCAAATTTCTTGGCATAGACCTGTGAGTGCTGCATCTGTTTGTTGAAACATCTCAGTTGGTATTGCATCAATTCCTGGAGCCTTGTTTTTCACCAATGTCTTCAGTTCAGTTTAGACTTCTCCCATCAGTATCATCGGTTCTTGATCATTTGCTACCTCCTGAAATGATTGAACGTTGACAATTTCTTTTTGGTACAGTGACTGTGTGTATTCTTCCCATCTTCTTTTGATGCTTCCTGTGATGTTCAGTATTATGCCCATAGAATCCTTCAATACTGCAACTCCAGGCTCGAATTTTTTTTTTTTTTTTTTTCAGTTCTTTCAGCTTGAGAAATGCCAAGCGTGTTCTTCCCTTTTGGTTTTCTAACTCCAGGTCTTTGCCCATGTCAGTATAATACTTTGTCTCCTGGAGCGCCCTGTGAAATCTTCTGTTCAGCTCTTTCACTTCTCCGTTCTTTCCATTCGATTTAGCTACCCAATGTTAAAGAGCAAGTTTCAGAGTCTTCTCTGACATCAATTTTGGTCTTTGGTTTCTTTCCTGTCTTTTTAATGACCTCTTGCTTTCTTCATGTATGATATCCTTGATGTCATTCCACAACTCGTCTGGTCTTCGGTCATTAGTGTTCATAGTGTCAAATCTATTCTTGAGATGGTCTCCAGATTCAGGTGGGATATACTCAAGGTCATACTTTGGCTCTTATTGTGGAAAAAAGTTATTTGCAATGAAGAAGTCATTGGTCTTGCAAAATTCTATCATGCAATCTCCAGTATCGTTTCTATCACAAAGGCCATATTTTCCAACTACCAATCCTTCTTCTTTGTTTCCAGCTTTTGCATTCCATTCACATTTCCAGACTAAGACAGACTAGGAAGAAGGACCTGGCAGTCTACTGGAAAAAATTATCCAGTGAAAACCTTTGAATAGCAGTGGAACACCATCTGATATAGTGCCAGAAGATGAGCTCCTCAACTGGAGGGCACTCAAAAGATGACTGGGGAAGAGCTGCCTCGTCAAAGAAGAGTCCACCTTAATGATGTGGATGGAGTAAAGCTTTCTGCACCTTTATTTGCTGATGTGGCATGACTGAAAATGAGAAGAAACAGCTGCAAATGCTCATTAATAATCAGAGCCTTGGCTGTATGAAGTACGAATCTAGGAAAATTGGAAATCATCAAAAATGAAATGGAACACATATCCTAGGCATTGGTGAGCTGAAATAGACTGGTACTGGCCATTTAGAATTGGACAGTCATATGGTCTACTATGCCAGGAATGACAAATTGAAGAAGTGGCATTGCATTTATCATCAAAAAGAACATTTCAAGATCTATTCTGAAGTACAACACTGTCAGTGATAGTATAAATAATACCCATACGCCTACAAGGAAGAACTGTTAATACGACTGTTATTCAAATTTACCCACCAACTACTAAATCCAAAGATGAAGAAATTAAAAATTTTTACCAACTCCTGCAGCCTGAAATTGATCGAACATACAATCAGAATGCATTGATAATTACTGGTGATTGGAATACGATTAAAATTGATAACCACTTTGAGTAGCATTGACATTTTCACATTGTTAAGTCTTCCTATTCATGAGCATGGGATTTTTTTTTGTTTATGTAGGTCTCTTTTGGTTTCTTGCAGTAGTGTTTTATAGTTTTCTTTGTATAAATTTTTTACATCCCTAGTTAGATTTATTCTTATTTTATCATTTTGAGGGCTACTATAAATGGTACTGTTTTCCCAATTTTCTTTTCAGAATTTTCTTTGTTGGTGTAGAGGAATCCAACTTATTTTTGTATGTTGATCTTGTACTTTGCCACTTTGCTGAATTTTCCTATTAGTTCCATTAGCTTTCTTGTGGAATCTCTGGGATTTTCTATGTATATGACCATGTCATCTGCGAATAGGGATAGTTTTACTTCTTCCTTACCAATTACCCAATTAGTATGCCCTTTATTTCCCTGTCTTGCCTTACTGCTCTACTTAGGACATCCAATACAGTATTGAATAGAAATGGTGATGAAGGGTATCTTTGGTTCCCATTCTCAAGGGGACTGCTTTCAGTTTTTCTCCATTGAGAATAATGTTGGCTGTTGGTTTTGTATATATGCCCTTAATTATGTTTAGGAATTTCCCTTCTATTCCTATTTTGATGAGTTTTTGTCGGGAACTGGTGTTGGATTTTGTTAAATGCCTTTTCTACACCGACTGGCATGATCATATGATTTTTGTTTTATTTATGTTGTGGATTATGTTGATTGATTTTCTAATGTCGAGCCATCCTTGCATACCTGGTATGAAGACCACTTTGTCATGATGTATTATTTTTTTGATATGCTGTTGATTTCTATTGGCTAGTATTTTGTTGAGAATTTTTGCATCTATATTCATAAGGATTATTGGTCTGTAATTTTCTTATTTTGTGGTGTCTTTGCCTGGCTTTGGTATCAGGGTTATGCTGGCTTCATGGAATGAGTTCAGGAGTACTCCTTCCTTTTTTCTGTTCTGGAATAGTTTGATTAGAATTGGTGCAAACTCTTCTCTGAATGTTTGGTGGAACTCTCCAATGAACCTGTCTGGGCCAGGGCTTTTTGTTGTTGTTGGGAGTTTTATAACCTCTTCAATTTCTTCTTTTGCTATGGATCTATTCAATTTTTCTTCCTCAGTTTGTGTTAGTTTGGGTAGGTAGTGTGTTTCTAGTAATTTATCCATTTTTCTAGGTTTTCAAATTTGTTGGGTACAATTTTTCATAATATTCTGTTATGATCCTTTTCATTTCAGTTGGTTCTGTTGTAATTCACCCATCTCATTTCTTATTTGAGTTATTTGCATCTCCTCCTTCTTTATCAATTTGGCCAGTGGTTTGTAGATTTTCTTGATCTTTTCAAAGAACCAGCTTCTAGTCTTGTTGATTTTCTCAATTGTTTTTCTGTTTTCTAATTCATTTATTTCTGCTCTAATCTTTATTATTTCCTTTCCTCTGGTGGCTGTAGATTTCTTTTGCTGCTCTTTTTCTTGTTGTTTGAGTTGTAGGGTTTAGGTGTTGATTTTGGTCCTTTCTTCTTTTTTGATGTGTGCATTTATTGCTATAAATTGACCTCTGAGTACTGCTTTTGCCGTATCCCAAAAGTTTTGATATGTTTTCATTCTCTTTTGATTCTAGGAACTTTTTTATTTCATTTTTAATTTCATCTATTACCCAGTGGCTTTTTTGAGCAAGATGTTATTCAGTTTCTGTGTATTTTTTCTTTGTTCTGCTTGTTATTGATTTCTAATTTTACAGCATTGTGATCAGAGAAAATGCTTTATACTATTTTGGTATTTTAAAATTTATTTAGGCTTCCTTACAGGCCCTTCTTGGAAACTCTATGGGGCAGTTCTGTTTTTTCTGGTCTACAACGTGGTCTGTTCTGCAAAATTATCCATGTGCATTGGAGAAGAATGTGTACTGTGGTGCTGTTGGGTGGAGTGTTCTGTGTGTCTATGAGGTCAGGTTGGTTGATTGTGATGTTCAGATACCTTTGCTGAGTTTCTTTCTAATTGTTCTGTCCTTAATCAAGAGTGATGTATTAAAGTGTCCTACTATTATTGTGGAACTATTTCTCTTTTCAGTGCTATTAGAGTTTGTTTTATGTATCGTGGAGCCCTGTCATTGGGTGCGTAAATATTTATTGTGGCTAAGTCCTCTTGGAGAATTGAGTCTTTATCATTATATAATGCCCTTCCCTGTCTTTTGTGGTGGATTTTGCCTTGAAGTCTATTTTATCAGAGATTAATATTGCCACTCCTGCTGTTTTTTTGGTTACGTTTGCTTGGCATATTTTTTTCCATCCATTGATTTTTAGCTTATTTATATCTTTCTGTCTGAGGTATGTCTCTTGTAGACAACATATTAATGGATCATGATTTTTTATCCACTCTGCTTGTCTCTTTCTTCACTGGTGCATTTAACCCATTTATATTTAGTATGATTATTGATGGAAACCCTGGTGGCATAGTGCTTGAGAGCTACGGCTGCTAACCAAAAGGTCAGCAGTTTGAATCCACCATATGCTCCATGGAAACCCTGTGGAGCTGTTCTACTGTGTCCTAGAGGGTCACTACGAGTCGGAATGGACTCAATGGCAATGGGTATGATTATCAATAGGTCTGAATTTGTTGTGTTTTTGTGATACTAACAGTTTGTTTCACTTGGTTTTCTGCACTGAGTTCTACTGAGTCTTTATGATTTTCTTCTTTTTTATTTTGGTGAGGCTCTTTGTGGTTACCCTGAAATTTACCTTTATCTTCCTAGGTTTAAAACAGTCTATTATACCTTGATATTGTCTTGACTTCCTCTCCATATGAAAGTTCTGTAACTACCCCATTTATTCCCTCTTTTATTTTGAAGTTGTTGAAATTTACAGGTTGATGTCTCTAGTTCCCTTTATTTAGTCTTGTAGCTTTCTTTTTTTGAGAATTCTGTGTCTTGGTTTGTATTTGGGTGATGCTGTAATTGTCTTAATCTCAGGTTGTTGTCTGGTGGTGTTTTTTCTCTATCTGAAGGATTACCTTATATATTTCTTTTAAGGTTGGTCTGGTTTTTACAAATTCCTTTAATTTCTGTTTATCTAGAAATGTCCTAATTTCACCATCATATTTGAGAGATGATTTTTCTAGATATAAAGTTCTTGGCAGTTTTTTTCTTTCAGGGTTTTATATATCATCCCATTAAGTTCTTGGCAGCATGGTTTCTCTTGAGTAATCAGAGCTTAGTCTTATTAGTTCTCCTTTGTAGGTGACTTTTCATTTTTCCTGACCTGTTCTCAGTATTCTTTCTTTGTCTTTGGTTTTGGCTGGTTTGATTATATGTCTTGGTGATCTTCTTTTGGGGTTTATGTTGTATGGAGTTCTTTGAGCTTCCTGGATGGCTATCTTTTCATCTTTCATGATATTAGGGAAGTTTTCTGCCAGCAAACCTTTGAAAAAAATCTTTTTTTTTTTTCCTCTTGTTTTGGGATTCCTATTTTTTTTTTTTTTTTTGATCATGGGTAAGTTATTCCTCTTGACAGTGTCCCAGATAACTCTTAGGCTTTCTTCATTTTTTTTCTGAATGCTCTTCTAATAAATTAGTATCAAAGGATTTATTCTATATTTCATTGATTCTGCTTCTATTGATTCAATTCTACTCCTATGCCTTTCCATTGAGTTTTTCTAATTATGGAAATTTTTTGTTAATCTTCTGGATTTTTATTTGTTGTTTTTGTATGGCTTCTAGTTGTCTATATATGTTCTCATTTTGTTTTTTTGTTGTTTTACTGAATTCTTCTAGGATTTTTTCTGTTTTCCTTGATCTATTTGAGTACCCTATATATGTCTTTTGAATTCCATATCAATCAGGAAGGTTTTCTGCCTCTTTATTTTGATCATTTGCTTGAGCCATCTTGTCCTGTTTCTGTAACTGATTTGATATTGTCTTCTGTCTCTGTGGCATTGTTATTTATGATTTTTCTTTTGCTTTGTTTTGATATATTGGTGTAGGCTGGTTGAGCATGCTTCACGGATCATTTGTTTGGCAGCACTGAAGTGTTTACCACCTGTTTCCAGGTAGGCATGACTGCAGCCAGTAGGGCAAACCCATATGGCTGTTCACCGTGCATGAGAGATGGCTGTGGATGTGCTGGGCAGGTGCTGTCCATTGTCATCCCTAATGTGGTGGTGTGGGAATCCTCACAATCACCTAGGCACTCCCCCCACCTGCTTAGTGGGGTGGCAGGCAAAGACCAGGTCAGGTCATTGACCAGGAGAGTGGGTGCTCTTGCTCTGCCCACTCAAGGGGCAGGGAGGAGGACAGACAGCTTGGGAGTGTGCAGGCACTGGTTCCAGCATGGGAGTGGCTGGGCCTGCAGCAGGGGAGCATGCAGGCATTCTCTGGCAGGGAAGGTGATGTGCAGGCAGCTGGGAGAGCACGCATGCACTCTCTTCACTGAGGGAGGGGGAGGGTGGCCAGCCCAGTGTATACAGGCACTCTCTCTGGTGGGGGAGGGGCAGGGCAGCTGGCTAGGATGTGTGCAGGTGCTCACTCTGGTGGTGAAGTGGTGGGACCAGCAGCCTGAGAGTGCATAGGTGCTCTCTCTGGGGAGGGAGTGATGGGGCATGGCAGGGCTTGTGGACAGAGTGCACAGGTACTCTCTTCAGGGCAGGAGGGTCAGGGTGAATGGCCAGGGGTATGCAGGTGCTCTCACCTGACAGGGAGGGGTGGAGTGGACAGCCTGAGGGTACTCTCCCACTCCACCCCTCTCCCAGTACAGGGGTGGGTGGGTGGTGGATGAGACTGGCTGGGGAAAGAGGGAAAGGAACAAGAAAGAAGAAATGAAGGGGATTGTACTAAGATCACTGGTGGTCGAGACACTAGGGATGCAGGAAGATTTGTGCTGCCAATCACCAAAAGGATGGGGAGAGGGGGACTGCACTCCTTTGAAGGGGGGGTGCCTGTGCACTTCCTGCTGGGCACAGCCAATAATCTGTAACCTGCTTCACTTCAGCTGCATCTACAGTTTCTCTGTCTCCTCTTGGGTGCTCCATGATGTTATCCTCCTGCGATCCTCAATCGCTGCTGGTTGTGTCTCAAGATGTCCATGCTCTTCTGGGCCAACTGGGAGGGCACCTCCTCGTTTCTCTCTTTGTTCTCGTTCAGTTTCTTCCAGTTGGTGTTGATCTGATTCTGTACCCTTTCAATTGACGCTCAGAATTCCAGAACTGTCTTCCGTATTTGTTTTGTTGCTGGGTGGAAACCCCAGGCTCTGTTTAGGGTGACTCATCTCAGCCAATAAATAAGACCAAGGTGGGAGAGTAGAAAGGTGCCTTTATTTCATTGCGCAAGGGAACGAATAGTCAGCTGCTGCTGCCAAGACTGCTCAATGAGGGTGAGAGGGAAAGTTACTTTTATGGGGTTTACAAGCAGGGAATTCATAGAAGTTATATCAGCAACATTCTTAATCATATAACACAGGTTTACATATAACTTCATGCATCGCGTGTTCAGGAAATGGTGGTTAAATTCCACCCAGAGGCAGAGAAGTTACTATGTATGAGGTATTTAATAAGCTAAAAGGATTTCCTGAATGTCAACATGGCACCTAAACCAGTTTTGGGCAACAGTTGAAGGGAACCAGGATTTTAATGTAAAACTACAGGGCACGTCAAGCAAAGTAACCAGGATTTTAATGTAAAGCTACAGAATGTGCCAAGCAAGCTACTTGAGGCAGTCAAAATTTCCACATCCTGGGAACCTCTTAATTTCACTTTGTTCCTCTGGGCTTTGCCAGAGAGGGATGGCATGGTGTGTCTGACTAGGCTGCCATCTTGGCACCACCCCCAAAATAGAGGCTTTTAAAAGTCCAATCTGAGATTCCTTTTGAAGACTTCAAGACAGAAATTAAGTTTGTGGCCTTAGCAGCTGTTCAATACTATATGTGTTTAAGACTTGCAGAGCAAACTTAGTGATGCCTATATGGTAAGTTAAAATTCTCTCTGCATCTATGTAAATAATCAGGCCAATTAGAATACACTTCTTCTTTTGAGATTATTATGATCACAACAGAAGAGGGTAGAGAGACTGTCAGGAAAAAGTGTGAAAGACTTTGAAATGGGCAGTATCTTGTCTAGTGCACCCCTCCAAGGCTTTCTCCCCCTTTCATTGGCTTTGAGCTATTTTACAACTCTAAGTTGTAGAAAACTGATAATAATGCAAATTATTTTTGTCCATAGAAATGCAAATTAGTTGTCTCCAGTGGAATGCAACTGATTATTGACCCATTTGGCATCTATTTGTAAATTCACTTCATTCCTATGTCCATATATGTGCTGTACTTTGAATTCTTTGAACCTACTGTCACATTTTCCTGATTCTTTGTTAATTAATGACTCAAATAAAATCTTTCACATGTTAAAATATTGCAAGATAGAGAATAATGTTATGGTAAGCAATTATTTCTGTAAAACAAAAGGGGGAATAGTTAGTATTCATATTTATGTACATATACATATATAAAAAGCTTCTGGAAGAATCTGCATTTGATTAAATATACATAAAAACAATACACTAATAATAGTTATTTATTTGGGGCCGAAAGAACTAAACAGATGGGGAACAGTGAAGTGACTTTTCACTTCATGAAGACTTTTCACTTCATGCCTTTTTTACTTTTTTAAATTCTATATATTTTTCTTAAAATGCATAAGAATGAATTTAAGCTTATAAATCAATTAAATCAATTCTTCTCATGACGTGATAAGTATTTGACTCGGTTTAAGTTCTACAATTCACTAGAAAGAAGTTTTGCAACTGAAATGGGACAGATGGAGCTGAGGCAAAGAAACATGACTCCTAATGGTAAATTAAAAATACACCGTTAGATACCAAACCATGGCAACCCCATGTGTGTGAGAGTAAAACTGTACTCCACAGGGCTTTCAATGGCTGATTTTCCAGAAGATCTCCAGGCCTTTCTTTCAAAGCACCTCTGGATGGACTCAAACCTCCAACCTTCTGCAGAGCAGCCGAGCATGTTAACCATATGCCATTAGTGATAACAAACGAAAACAACATAAGGATGGGATGAACAATTAAGAATGATTAACACAGGACTTTATTAGGATATTTGTTTTAGTTCTGTACCCCAACATTTAAGTGAAATATGCAAGGTTTAAAGGAAAGCTATAAAAATTATTGGAAGGTTGAAAAACCAGCCCTTTGAGGAAATGCTAGAGGAAGTGGGTTGAAAACGGGCAAGAAACCATTCGCCTACAAATGTATACTGATATAGCACACGAATGCTTAGATAGAACTCTCCTATATTTTCAGAGATGGTGTTGAGAACTGGACTTAAACTAAGATATAAGGAACTTAAAGAAGGTGCAAAAAAGGTCCCTGGTGGCACAAACGGTTTGTGTTTGGCTACTAACCCAAAGATTGGTGGTTTGAACCCAACCAGCAGCACTGTGGAGGAAAGGCCTGGTGATCTGCTTTTGTGAAGATTACAGCTAAGAAAATCCTCTGGAGCTCAGTCCTACTCTATAATGCATGGGGTTACTATGAGTTGGAATCAACTAGACGGCAAGAGGAGCATGCAAATGGTTAATGTGCTTGCCTGTTAACCCAAAGATTGCAAGTTTTAGTTCACCCAGAAGCACCTTGGCACCGAAAAATCAGCCACTGAAAACACTATGGAGCACAGTACTACTCTGACACACATGAGATCACCATGAGTCAGAGTTGACAACTACTGTTTTTTTTTTTTTTTTTTTTTTTAATTAAGAAACAATATGATTAGAAGCCTGGAGAAAACAACACATTTGCAAGAAAGGTTGCAAATCACCTTACCTAATTTTCTTTTTTTCCTAGAAAGGTGAATTGATGAGATTCTAAGTCCTAGAAGCTGGGTTATATGTCTTTTCTCCCGCAGCCTTATAAATTTTCATTTAAGAGACAGAATTCGGCTTGCAGCCTTGTCTTTCAAAAACAAAACCCACGTGAGACCCAAATAATCAAATATGGACATATTGTTAACTGGGATGATTATTTCTCTTTTAAATTCATAATGTTAATTGGTGAGATGTTTTGTTCTTGTTCTAACCAGCCTCTTTTACTTCATTCAGGTGTTGGGAAAGGTAACGGAAACGATCTGAAAGTACAAGTAATAATGCGGAAAGAAATTGTGTTTTTCTGTTCTTTTTCTAAAAACTGCAGGGTAAGAGAAAGCACATGAACTGAAAATTCTGGTATTTGCTTACAGCCCATGTCAGATCAGCATGCCAAATCCTCACTTACCACAGAGAGGCCCCATGTTGCTCTCTGGCTACCCTCTAACTTGGTGTCATTGGGCTCTGATGCCAGCCAGAACTCAGTTAACCTCAGTGTGCAAAATAGGTTTTTCAGACATTTTCCAGAACATATTTTCAGTTCAGAGTGCTGCTTTGCCTTTCACCTTCCCACAAATACTGAGCATGTTCCTAGGAATCCATCAGGGTTTAAAATTTATATTATCTGATCGTTTTTAGCTGTATTTGCTTCTTGGTCATTTTATCTTTTATTATATGGCATTGATTCTCATACTTCAGTGTCCTTGAAAATCACCTAGGAGCTTGAAAAACCGCAAAGTCCTAGGTTGTACCCCAAAAGTGTGATTCAGAAAATCTAAAATGGAGTCCAGGAATCTGCAGACCGAACAATGTCCCACGTGACACTAATTCAAATGTTCTGTGGGACCACGTATGGGAAAAAATGCAGGAGTATACCGATTGGAGAAAAGCTCTTTACCCAAAAAACGGGACCTGGTGGTTAACATTTTGTCAATATGTTGAAGAAATGCCTAAGGCTGCAGACTCTTCTGAAGCAATAAAAAAGCTTCCTTCATGGGCCTGAGAAATGTAAACTTTTAAAATTCCCTTACAGGCTTCTGTCCCTAGTTCCTGTTCACCTCTCAACAGCATTCCTTTTCGTTCTTTGTGGCCTTGCTACTTCCGTGCATTCACCCAGGCCTAACCCTTGACTCTCCATTCTTATCTCCACAAATTTTTCCTTGGTTACGCTCATCCGTTTTCCTGCTTTAAACTATCATTTGTTCTTTCATTCATGCCATGGATACTACGAGCACCCACCATGTGCCAGGCAGTGTGGCAGATGCAGGAGCTACAACAATTCAGCATGTCCAGGTTTATCAAAAGAGTTTTTCCTCTGCTTCTGCAAATGGCACCAGCTTTCTCCCAGTCAGGCCTTAAAATGTGGTATTATCTCTGATCCTCTCTTCAGCATAGTTCCCTAAATCCAGTTAGCCACCAATTCCTATTGCTTATGCCTTTGAAATCTCTCTTCACTCTTTTCCTTCCTTTCTGTTCCCACTGCCACTACCTAATCAAGGATCTCATCTGCCATCCTTAGATTTCTACAATGGTGTCCTTACCTTCCATTTCTCCTTCTATCATGCAAAATATATAGACTTGCCACACGCATCCTGAAAAGCTGCTGTCATTGTGAAGAAGCTTCAGGGTAGAGCAGAAGACACAATTATGTGGCCATGGGCAAAGCCAGTCAATATCTTGGTTCAGTATCCCTGTCTGTAAAATAAAGATTACATCTCAAATGTTGTGAGGATTAAATTAGATATATATATGTGAAGCTGCTTTGTGAACTACAAAAGACTAAGCAAATGATATATGTGATAATTATCAGATGACCTTGCCACACAGGAAATGCACCACCATATTCTTCAGCAACTTCACGCTTCTTTCCCTGCTCTTGAGCTCTCAGGGTATGCCTTTATCATAGCTGAGCTCATTTCCATCAGTAACCTGACCTGCAGACTCTATTGCAAGTAGGCTGGGTTCCCCCTGGCTCCTTGGAAGACAACACTCTAATTTCTGCTTCATGTTTTTTGCTGATGTTTTCCCTTTGTGTCTCCATTGGATTCTCTTTTCTGTGCTCCTGTTCATTTATCCAAAACCTTCCAAGCCCCGCTGAATCCCTACCTCCTCTGTGAAGCTTTCTCATTTCACACCTCCTGTTAGCCTCCCCTAAAGTGCACAGCAGCACTCAGTCTTCACCTGGCCCTCAATTGTGTGACGTTCCCCTATTGTTCCCTATGTATACAGCTCCCTGAAGGCACATATGTATTTTTCACAGTGCTTGACATAGACCTTTCTCATATACAAGGATGAATCAGTAACAAAGATATTCTTAGTGTAGCTTCAATGTCTTCCACCCAGAAACTTGACCTATCTTTGGTCACTCCATCCAGCAGCCTGCAATGGGCAAGGCCTATGATTCGGTCAACAAGCATGAAGTTTTTCATAAAACATGATCACTCACACATTGCCTTTTGAATGTCAATGCCAGGTTTGAAATGGCTCTTCTTAGTATATTCTCAAAAGAGGCCCCGATATATGAAAATCAGGTCACACATTTAACAATGTTTACTTGTTAAACTCTAATAGAAAATTAATACTCTGCTTTTCACCAGTGCCCCACCATAACCTCCAAGCATTTAAACAACAGTGTTGCAATGTCACAGAAATGATTGACCCTTCCATATAACATGTAGCAATGAGGCTATAAGGAGCCCTGGTGACACAATGGGCAAGTGCTCAGCTGCTAATCCAAAGGGTGGTGGTTCAAACCCACTGGTAGCTCCTCAGGGGCGAAACCTGGCAACTTGCTCCCATAAAGATTACAGCCCAGAAAACCCTATGGGGCAGTTCTCTGTCACATGAGGTGGCTATGAGCTGAAAATTGACTCAAAGGCACCCCACAGCGAGGCTCTGAGGTGAAGAGGACTTGATAAATACAGGGAGCCTAGATGTGCGAACGTTGACTTCACTGGTGTGCCCCTCATCTCATCATCAGCTGGGTTTAGGCTGGGCTCCTCGTGTCCATTCACAGATATATCACGACGCTGAAACAGACAAAGTGATAATTCAGCTCATCAACTGTCCAAGTCTCTGTGATGATGTGAAAGTGAAGTTTTTTTCTTCTTCAGTAAGTAATTCTTGTTCTCGTCTAGTCTTTTGAATGATTTTGGTTTGGACTTTCCTTTGCTACCATTCCCAACGAGGGAAATGATAGGAGAGTCAAACCCTAGCCAGGGAGGAAGAGAAAAAAACATAAAAACATGTAATTTTATTTTTTACTCATTTTTCTAAGTTCTGTACAATTTACAGGAGGCCTGGTGGCACAGTACTTAAGCGCTCAGCTGCTAACCAACCCGCTGGGTGGCCGGAACCCACCAGCTGCTCTGCAGGAGAAGGGTGTGGCAGCCTGCTTCCATAAAGACTTACAGCCTTGGAAACCCTATGGGGCAGTTCTGCTCTGCCCTACAGGGCCACTGTGAGTCAGAATCGACTCAACAACAATGGGTTTGGATTTATACAGTTTACATGTATTATTATGGAATAAAGAGCCATAGTGGTGCAGTGGTTAAGCACTTAGCTGCTAACCGAAAGGTCAGTGTCTGAATCCGACAGCTGCTGTGCTGGGGAAAGATGTGGCAGTCTGCTTCCATAAAGATTAGACTTGAAAACAGTTCTACTGTGTCCTATAGGGTTGCTATGAGTTTTTTTTTTTTTTAATTATGGAATAAAAAATTAAAACAAGATGCTAAAAAAGGTATATTTTTTACTACATAGCAGTTTTAACTTTAAAACACCTTGTTCCCTTTAATTTATAAAATACTTTAAAGAGAGGGAGATTTTACTTTCCTCTGATTATAGATTACAAATCATACTTATTAATTCAATATTTCACTTATGAAAAATGAGAATGTTTCCCATTGTCTTTGGAAGATACACTCTGGTAGATATACTCCGAATACCTGCTGATAATTTTTATTTATATTGACCAGTTATATTAAATGTATGTCTGCATATTATTCTGTATATAAATTTCTAAGCCTCAACAGTTCCATTTTCCTATCAACCACAACTGCCAGTGAGTATCTGTGTAGCTCAATTTAAATTTTATTTTCTGGGCCCTCCCTTCATCCTCATCCCCTGCTTGGTCCCCGCTGTGTGTTGAAGACTCTCTTGAGTATTGCAATGGTAAGTGTGTCGAACCAAGTGACCTGAACAGTTCCCATACGGGATGGTTGTCCCTGAATACTTGGAGCCAGTCTGGATTCTCAAACTCTAAGCAGAAGCATGAGGTAAAGAGCACTGGCCCAGAGGACTGTGGTAATATCCAGCCTTTGTGGTTGTCAAGAGCCACGAGGTGAAAAGTCTTCCAAAATTTTAGGTATTTCTACCATTATCATCATTATGGTTAACTGTTTAATGTATCTGTTTCTTGCAAAAATTGACAATATATTTGGGAATAAAAAGCGTAGGTCCTTAGTAGATTCTACAGCACTGAGTCAGTTAAAAAGACCAGTGCCTAAATTCCTAAATATCATGGAAAAAATAAATCTCCTTGACAACTGTGATATAAACAGCAAGAGAAAGGAGCGGCATTGTCTTACTTAAAGCCTCCTTCTCTGTACTGTGCGTATTATGACTGTAGAGTGCTGCATACTTCTGACTACGGTTGATTGACAAATGGGAGAATAAACAAAGGAATGAATTTTAATCACTTGGGAATAATTAGCGCTTGGTATCAATTTTATTATGAAAAATAACTTTTTTTTTCCACCATGTATTTTTAGGATCTTCCTAGATACTATGACAACTGCCCGTTTTTCTTCTGGTTCAATACATCTTTTATAAAAAACTACAGGTATGGCTATGATACAATCCAACAGAAATAGCTTTAATCTTCAGTGTATGGATGTAAGGCAAGTCTTTTACAGATTGTCGTAAACTCAATGTACAGAAACCAAAAAATCCTCAAGTCACCATTACCATCTTAATCTGGTTATTTTTAAATATAGCTATACTGGAGACCCATTTTCACATTCTCCTCAAGGACCATGCCATGAGACTGTGTTATAAGTTAAAAAGTTATAATCAGGTCTTGGGTGCAGTAATAAATGCGTTCCGGGGAAGTTTAGGGTGAAGTCAGCTCAGTTGGACACACCCTGCAGCCCTCCGTGAGCAGACGGAGCCAACTATGAAACAGAAAGGGGCCGAGACTCTCATCAGGGCAAGCAAATTTTTTTAAAGTTCTAACAAGAGTGCCCTTATGGCATGGCTTTCTTTTAGCCCTAAAATTTAAATTAAAAAAAAATTTTTTTTTCTCTTCTTAGGCTTTATCTTCCAAGAAATGAATTGGATAATCCCCATAAGTCAAAAACCTGGAAAATTTACCGACCGGAGTTTGCGGTAGAAGTCTATTTTGAATGAGATATATACCCTACAGTTATAATGTAGCTGGTACCTCATTTTAACTACAGATAGCATTTTAGCATATAATCATGTTTTTCCCTACCCTGTGAGTGTTTATATCTTTTAAGTATATAGGTAGAATTCTATTAAATACATACATTTGCTGATCTTTTTTTTTATTTTTCAAAAGAATACTCAAAGTTTTCAATTTGCTATTTAGATAAAATTGGGACACAGGAACATTAGGTATCATTTTGAAGAACTCTGAAATAGAATGTTCATATTCAAATAACTGTGGTATTTAAAAATTGTGATCCCCCCCCCAATACTGGGGATTTATTTATATGTGTTTGGACCAGTACTTGTTATGAACTTTTTTCATTGTAATTTCAGATTTATTAAAAATGTAATTTGTATCTCCTTCCTCAATTTGATTTATAAACTAGTAAAAAACATCAAACTGGAAATAAAGACTAAGTTTTAAACCCAGAAAGGAGAAATGTTTCACAAAAACAGCCCCCCCCTCCAACACACACACACTTTTCATGGTGCTTCAAGCATCAGTTGGGTTGCTTACATGACAGTCTTCCTTTAATTACACAAATGCACAAACATGCATCCCCAAGGAGAGTGAAAGACCTCAGTAAGCATGAAGGAAAATGAATCTTCAGTAACCTCTGCTTTTATGTATCATCCTAAGTGAAGTTAAACGGAGCACTTGCTCTTACAGTAATCTAGATTATTGTAAAACCTACCACACTTACCCCCACTGAAATGAGCTCTGCGTAGCCAAATTTACCTAGGCTTGGGGAACCGTGAAGGCAGGCTACCTTTTCATTATAAACACTGGTTAGTCCCGTGTCCATTGTTACTGCTGTGGAGTTGATTCCAACTTATGGCAACTCCATGTGTGTCGCTGGAGAACTGTGCTCCATAGGGTTTTCAATGCCTGGGGTCTTTCCAAAGCACATCACCAGGCCTTCTGAGGCACCTCTAGGTGAACTCGAATATCCAACCTTTTGGATAGCAGCTGAGCATGTTAATCATTCAGGCCACCAAGGAATCCTTGTGTCCTTAGATGACCATTATTTTCACTTTGGTACCGGGTGCTACCTTGTTCTAAGTGCCCTTGGTTCCACCGTACTTTAAGGCCAAAACTGTCCTTGAAAACAGTTTTATTTTGGCTTTATTGAAATTATCCTTACTGGAATGATTTTCCTTTTATTGGTAAAGAACTCAATAATCTAGACTTAAGTTGAGTTCATCAGAAAACAAAAAGTATAGCAACTAATAAAAACTGGTGTCTGTGCTAGAAAACGTAATATCCTCATTCCTGAGTAAACCTTGCTGCAGCATTACTCACAGTCGTCAACAGGTGGAACAATCCAAGTCTCCATCAACAGAGGAATGAACAAAACGTGGTATTACATACAGTGGAATACTGCATATAACCCAGCTTAAAAAAAAGAAATCTTGACACATACCACCTCACGGATGAACCTTGAAAACGTGAAATAAGCCAGACATGGAAGGGCACATACTGTATGATTCGCCTTATATGAAGTACCTATAACAGGCAAATCTATCTGGACAAAACATGATTAGTGGTTACCAGCGGCTGGGGCGGAGGTTTTAAAAAGTTGAGTTGATAGCATGTAGGCAGTTTTATGGATTGAAAGCATCCCTCTCCTCTAACTACAATTAGACTGGAGACAGCAAATTAAAAATAAAAAAGCAAAAACCAACTTTACACTCTGCAAAAAACACACACTAAAAAAAATAGTTTGTGGGAGGAAAAAATAGGGTTTGAGGCAGACCACTCAAATTAAGCAACTGTATAACCAATGCATTTACAAAAACAACTTGGGCCACCCACGTTGGTGGCTCAGAATGTCTGGAGATCACCACCAAACAAAAAACCAAACCCAATGCCGTCGAGTCAATTCCCACCCACAGCAACCCTACAGAACTGCCTCATAGGGTTTCCAAGGAGTAGCTGGTGATTTCGAACTGCTGACCTTTTGGTTACAGCCGAGCTCTTAACCACTGTGCCACCAGGGCTCCTAAATAATCGTAAAACCAAAAAACCAAACCCAGTGCCGTTGAGTCGATCCCCAAATTTTCTTAAACACAATATTTTGTATTAGTGTATGTTTTGCCTGGAGTACAGATCTGAAATGGTACAAACTGTACTCAAATACTGAATGTGAATTAAGCAAATAGAATGAAAACAAATTCTCCCAACCTGGGTCCCCACTCCTTGTTCCCACTGACTACGACGTGCTTCAAGCGATTTCTATTTATTTAGTCAAATCTTTACTGGACAACATGTGAAAACAAGGTCTGCTGACAATAGGGCTAACGGGCATCGGCACATGCACTGTGGAGTCCCACTTCCTGTTGGAAGCCAGCCCGCTTCCCAGTCTGCTTTAAATCCAGGCCTGTGAGGACGAAGCACCACGCACAAGCCACCGATCATCTGAACATGGAGAAAAAAGTAAAGTAGAAAATGGTTTCCTTTGAAAGAAAAGGCAGATGGAAGCCCACCCTGCAGCTGTTGCACACACCAGACACCGTGCCAAGCGAGCATCCCGGCCGATTTTTGCAGCAGCCGTCAGTCAGCACCCTGTCTCCCTGGCCTGCCTGCACAGGCACCATGGCTGCAGTTAGCACAGAGGCTTCACGGAGAGCCGAAGCTGACAGAAACAGGTGTGATGTGTCTGCATTCTGCTGACTGTGACGGACACACAGGCATGGACCACTGGAAATCATGGTTAGTGCCCGCTTGCTGGCACTCTGCAGGCTGCTGAAGAACACTCCATACTGAGGGACCCTGCTGCTCTTGGCAGTATGGAAAGATGGGGCTTGCTTTAGTGGTGGTAAGAATGACCCTCTTATACCATATGGCCAAAAAAATAGATCCCAGGGATCCCCAGGGATCAGATGAACTGTGGGTCTTTTGTGCCAGTGTATGTAGATACAGATATATGGTATACTTACAAAATTACTTTTCTTATTGTTTCAATACTTTATAAAGTCACATCCCATATATAATCATCATTAAAATTCTGACCACCAGTACCAAATTTTAGAAGGCTCCAGCACTTTGAAAGCATGGCAAGGAGTTATAGGCCATACGGTAAACTTCAGGATGAGTTAACCCTGCCATTACTCACTGCAGAGTGCTAGCACTAAGTTGTCTAGTTCTGTTACAAAGAGGGGAGGGGACTTCGCTCACGAGCACTGTCACTTGATCACCAAACAGGGATGAGGCTTCTCCTGGCTTTGGCATGCTGTCCCTGGAACGGTTTGTGACTGGTATGAGGCAGAGAGGACAGTGAGTGGGCCGAAGTGGATCAACAGCCCCTAGATGGGCAAGGAGAACACCCTGGAATCCTACCCAGGCAGGGGCCCAGAGACCAGAAGCTAAGAGTTGCTGTCAGCCACATAGGTCTCCATCAAAGCATGGCAGCACAGCCCCGTCTCCTCAGCCCTTTCCTCCGTTGGAAGCCCAGCAGAGGGAAACACTTTGGAGAGGGAGGAAGGGAAGGTGGTGTAAGAGAAGGCTCTAGGCCGCATCCAGCAATGCAGCTGGAGTGAGGAGTATGATCCCACTTAGAAGGCAAATGGCAGGTACTATGTCAGTGAGAGCAGAGCATCTTGGGAAAATCCAGGATGCCTACTCCAAAACTCAAGAATGTGGAAGCCACACCAGAACACAGAAATATTCTCTTAAAAATCCAGATGGATATTTTGGTTTTCAAGCACCACACAAAAACTTTAAAACTTCAACGTGTACAGTGCACATGTTAAGCAGACTTTAAGCTGACCTTACATCTTAAATGGGTTACACAATCATTTATAACCATCTTCATAAATCTGCTCAACTCTGGGTTTTTCTGGCAATATCTGAGATGAAACATGGAACAAAATTGCATTTCACAGCACATAACCATCCAACCCCAAGTGCACATACAGGTTCAAGAAAAAGCCCTGGCAGACCTATGTTCAGCCTTCCAGTGGAGGTACACAAGGCCACTGGCTCACTCTATTTCACCAAGGGGAAGAACAGCAATTTTTCTATTTCAATACAATATGGACAGAATTTATAGATGTAAACTAGAAGTTCTCCCATAAAGTTTAAGATTTAAGGTAGAAGCAGGGAAGACAAAAACAAAATTCTCATGAAGTCAAAACAATTGCACATAGTTCTTGTACTCTGTGAAGCCCTGAGATGAACTGTGGTCCTCAAACGAGTGCCTGGGTCCAGGTCCGCAAGGCACCTCACTGCGCTTCAAACTGGCTCATCATCAGCTTCCTGCTGTATTCGTAGGCCAGAAACAGGGCCCCGTTGGCAGGGAACGCACGAACCATAGTCGGTTTCAGTCCAGAATACAAAGCCTTTATTCCTACAAGACAAAAGGGTGATCAAAGACGGAGATAATCCTCTCCTTGGAAATGCCCATGTAGCTGCAGAGCACAGAGATTTTTATACTTACTCTACAGCAGCACCCAAACCCAAAAAGCAATGGATTTATTTTCAGGTTTCCCTAAACACACAAATGGAAACAAGGACACTTGTCAGGTCTCCAGGCCAAGGTGATCCATGCTCAAGTAACATACGCCAGTTCCACGCTTGGTTAACATCTGTCCAATGAACTGGGCAGAGCTGAGGCCTTAGGAGGCCAGATGGGGCAATCACAGAGCCGCTTGCAGTAGCAGCTCTGCAGCTTTGCCTGGGGCGCGAGGACCACCGGGCATAGAAAAAGCACTGCCCCCTAGAGGTCAGAGACCCTGTTTTAGTACTAGCACTGGCTTGAAATTACTTTAGCAAGGCAATGTCGACTCACAGAGACCCTACAGGGCAGAGGAGAGCTCCCCAAAGGGTTTCCATGGCTGCGATCTTTACAGAAGCAGACTGCCACATCTTTTTTCCGCAGAGCAGCTGGTGGGTTCGAACCACCAACCTTTTGGTTAGCCGCTGAGCACTTAACCACTGTACCCCAGCGCTCCTGGACTGATATTAAATGGGGGAAAATATGTTCCCAGAATTGTTACGAAAATTACATAACGTAGGTGTAAACACTTCATAAAAGTAGGGAGTGATATGCAAATTTAAGTGGGATTTCTATTAATACACATGGTGTCTGTGCTCTACTTGTGACGTGACTTAAACAGTGTCCGCATACTACCGCACTGCTACTCTGCTCCCAAGTTTTGAGATGCATAGTGGATGCTGGAAGCACAGGTCTTTACTCTGGTTTCGTAAAGCTAGCTTCATATAAACCTTGCTCACAAAATCCTTACCTTCCTGCATAACTCTAAAAAAAAAAAAAACTCTAAAAGCTGACACTAAATCCTACAGACACTTCTTAGCCCATTTCTAATCCCAGGAGTCCTAGCATTAAGGATGCTGTACATCCTTTTAAATCCCTGCAGTTAGACGACGTCTGATAACATCTGTCATGTAAAACAGGTGGTGCATCTGTCCCCTTAGGCAAAGCCCATATTTTAAAAATTCCCTCCGGGTGATTTAGAACAAAGAATCCTGACTGGTGCCTGGCCTAGGGGTCTGGAACAGCGACTTGAAAGCAAGCTAAAGAAAGGGGTCTGGAAGACAAATCCACAAACGTGGGTTCACCCACACTGCTAAAAACAGCGTGTGAGGTGGGGAACAAGAGTGGTCATGCGAGATCACACCTCCATTAAGACCAGCAGCGGGCGCCACACACTCCAGGCATTCCTGCTCTGTTCCTGCAATCAGCAGACTCACCTTCATTCTTCAAAACACGTACAAAGGTTCTGATAAATCCCGCCTGTTTTCCAGTCATGGAAAGAACCTGAATTCTGGATTTGATACAATCCACTGGATACACAGCCAACCAGAGACAAATTCCACCAACTCCACCACTTAACATCAAAGGGACAGGGCCTGGAGAAGAAAAAGAGCAGTGTTTTGTCCCTAGGACAGGTGACACATATAAGTCAATGTAGTAATGGCTGCAGGCAGGTGAAAATACAAATGCGAATGCTGGGAGTGTGATTCTTTGAGGAAACTGTCAAAAGGTCTTATTACCAGGCACCAAGGACACAGGTTCGGTTTGATCGTCCATGTCCACTTCTGGGTCTCGTCAGGACAAGAAACCCTAGTGAGGGCTGTTTTAGGCTGCTCACCGAGATGGAGGCCCTGCCTTCCAGAGGGCTGGCCCGAAGGGGCCAGCAGGCTCACAGCAGGTGACAATGCCTGCCCATGGGGTTGGGAAGGAAGGTCAAAGACCACAGCCATGTCTTTTTTCAGCTTGCTCACTCTAAATATTTTAACATCCTATAGCCCCAATTCTTCCTTTGAAAAATCAAGATTCTCTTATTAAACTCAACAGTTAAGTCTGGGAGCTTGACTCGTAGTTCCCAGAATAGATCCAAAACACTGAAAGGAGATATTAAAAAAAAAAAGGTGACTCACCTGAGTCAAACATTGCATATAGTTGTGCCAAGTGGTTAAACAGAGCAAGCTACAAACAACTACAGTTTTCACTGCTCTCAAAACACTATTAAGATTTATTAACAAGTTTTAAACTTATTACAAGATTATTTGTAGCAATTTCCCTGTGGGGAAAGTAATTCCTGTACTTCTTCTCCACCTAAATTGGATCCAGGACAAATTAACAAACATTATTCCAATCAAAGTCTGGGAGGTACCGCTTCAGCCCCTGGTGCTGGGGAGTTAGGAAGCCTAGTGTAAGGGTGCTGGCTAGCAGTCTAAGGCCACATTACTTGCTGTATCCAGAAACTCTACTGCCAGGCGGACCTCCCTCCACCAGGGGGCACACAGGGCAGAGAACCAGCAGCAGCCACACCACTGCGGAGGGAGAACATGTATCAAATTGCTCTCACGCAAATACATTTACCTAGTTCATCTTTTGATCTCCCTGATGCAAAAAACGATCGGCTCAGCTCATAGCCACCGAAGAAGAAGAAATAGCCCGGTACTTCTCGAAGTAAAGTGCTTGACAGTCCATGGTAGAAGCCCAAGGGGCCATCCTTCCTAAGGATACTCTTCACAACAGACCAAACTGTACTGGGAGGAGAGAGAGTGCGGCACAGTTACGGCAGGCAGGGGAGAAGGGAGGCCGGCAGCATTCGCACCCAGTTAGTAGGGTGATTAGGCACAGGAACAAAGCCTGATATAGACACAGAGGAGCAAGGCATTATGAGGTAAAAGCCAGCCTTCTGTGGGAAGGAAACATTTTAGAGACGTAGAGATACTTACAACAAATTTTTGTCATTTAAATTATTCCATGGTAAACATTTTATTAAAATGGATGCACACATTTCTAGATTCACATTATCAGAAATGTAAAAGAGCTGATGCCCACTTTCCTACAGTGAATTAGCAGTGGTTAAAAAAAAAAAAAAAAAAAAAGCTAAGGCTGCCAACCAAAAGGTCAGCAGTTCGAATCCACCAACCGCTCCTTGTAAACCCTATGGGGCAGTTCTACCCTGCCTTATAGGGTCGCTATGAGTCAGAACCGACTCAATGGCAACGGGTTTGGTTTTGTTCAATTACAACAAGGAGCTACTCAAACTCAGCAAGAATAAAATGGTATTGTATCTGCCCACTCCCTGACCTCCCCCAATTCCTATCTTCTCACTCTTTCTTTTCATGTGGTGCGTTTTGAGGGAATTTCTTCAGTGTTTAGGGTTTGTTTTGTTTCAATGCAGAGAAATGAGCAAAGGAGTAAATGCCACATGAAGGCAGGATGAAAGACAGCCTGGCACTGCTGCTACAATTCTGGCTACTGTGACTGTGAGGAGAACAAAGCCCTGCTGCTGCAGCTGCCTGATACGGGACCACTTTCACCCAGAGTCCTCCTGCGGCAGGCCCAGGCTCCTGTACTAAGTGCACCTCAGTGAACGCCTCAGTTTTCATTTCATTCTCAGAGAGCAGGCCACTCAGCTTGAACTCAGCAATGAACGATCAAGCCCCAAGGTAATAAAAGCCACATGCTTTTAATGATTATCTTCCTTCTGAGGACTCCAGAAGTCTTCGTTGGGCATTACTTCCCGCAGTACCACTGGCATTCCACATGTGGAAGAGAACACAGTCAACCACCTGACTTCTAATCAAGTCTTCACCCCAACCCAACCTAACCCAGTGCCATCGAGTCAATTCTGACTCATAGTGACTCTATAGGACAGAGTAGAACTACCCCATAGCGTTTCCAAGGAGCACCTGGCAGATCTGAACTGCTGACCCTTTGGTTAGCAGCTGTAGCATTTAACCACTACGCCACCAGGGTTTCACCCCAAGGCTGCCATATACCCCATACCCAAGATACAAAGTCAGACTTTGTATTTTACTTTCTTGCAAGGTGTCCATCTACCTAAATCTTTTTGATTTAAAAATACTTTCTTTAAAAATATCTTAAACTGAAACAACCTGTACATCCATCAAAAGATGAATGGGTACACCAAATATGGTCCATACATACAAAATATTACTCAGCCGTAAAAATAAATGAAGTTCTGTTACAAGCTACAATATGGATGAACTTTGAAAACATTATGCTGAGTGAAAGAAGTCAACCACAAAGGGACAAATATTGTGGATCCCACTTACATGAAAGACCTGGAACAGGCAAACGCACAGGAACCAAACCTCATTAGTGGTTACCTGGGGTGGGGGGTGGGGGAAGGGGGACTCACTGTGTACAGGACACTGTGCTTGTGATAAGCATGACGAGAAAATGTGGAAACGGACAACAGCGAGGGCTGCACAACATGAGGGACATAATTCACGTCACCAAACTGCACGTGTGAAGGACACCGAAATGGCAAATGATGTCACATACGTATTTACCACACTTTAAAAAAAAAAATCCTCAAACTACTTGGGAACGACGTGAAGGGACTCTCTGGGTGCCACTAACGTTCTATTTCTTAATCCAGCCAGTGGTTACAAAGGCATGTTCATTTTTTAAGTATTTATAAATGTGCACATTTTACAATTTTTTATGACTTTACATTCCTGCATGCTGTATTTCAACAAAAAGTTTAATAGTTACACTTTAGACTTCTAGGTAAGTGTAACTATTAAACTAATGAAATCTCAGAGGTACAGAAAACAGGCTGCTCTTACAAACCCCACTCTCGCTGTGAGGAGGCTGATAATCTGGAAATCATCGGTTTAGCTACTGCTGTTTCCCAGTTATCCACAGCAACAGCCAAGACTGGAACTCCTGTCAGCCAGGAGTCAAGGTACATAAGCACGTTTGGGGATTCATAAACTGTTTGTCAATGATCAAATAAATCACACTGTGTATGACATATGCACCCTCACAGGGCGGCTAGGATCTGTTCTCCAGGCTGAGGTGGTAATGTGACACTGAAGACTGGCTCTCCTTCACAAGCATTTTGGTGAATGTTTTCAGAACTTGAGTCCTTCAGAGAGGTTGTGGGAAGGGGAGGTAAAGGAAGGTGCCCCTCTAATCTGAGGTGGTCACCATGAACACCCACGTTATCACCCTGGAATAGGCATAAATATTTATCTCAAAATCTAAATGGGCACTTGCTGAAGGCTCAGCTCTCAGACACATGCAAACCTGGTAGGGTTACCAATGGGGCAAAGGATAAAGCTACCCACTATGTGCCCCAAAGACACCTGGGGGTCATGCCTTATGCACCCAAGAGGCCAAAGGAGCAAAAGCTCCTGGCTTCTCCATTTCTGGAGGAGTATCTGCCTAAGACATTCTGTGGGGTAGTGGGTCTAACCATCACAGACAGTCCTTTCAGAAAATTATCTTTTAACTAGTCGGGAAAGCATTCTAGAAACATGATCAAGAATGTTTTAGAATAGATAAAAGTGTCTATATCTGCCTCGTGATTTTACTACAATACAAAATAGATAAATGACCGATACACCAAGGTAAGAGAGACCTGACCGCGTGTGCCCACGTGGTGCTTACTTCTGGCTCGTCGCTACCTTTCCTGATGTCTCCATTTCGTACATGGTCTGCAGCCGGCACTTGACAAGCTCAGTGGGGCAGAGCACCAGTGCAGCAAACGCAGAAGCAAAGGACCCAGCAGCCGCATTCTGGAGGTCACTGAAAGGACACAAGCACAGGAGACTGTGGCTGTCAGTTCACTCCCTCCTCCAGCACTTGCCACAAGGAAGGCACCGGGAGAGGCAGGGAGAGCAACAGTGGAAGGAGGGAGCGCTTCCCAGCACCTGCTGGAACGTCACAGGCTGCTCCTCCAAGGTCCCACAACCTGTGAAGGTGATAGCAATACCCCAATTTCTAGATGGGGAGAATGGTGCTGAGAGGTTATACATACGTGCCCAAAGCCACACAGCAAATAAGTGGGGCGCAGGATTCAAACGCAGATGGCTCAGGCTGGCTGCCAAGCTCATGCTCTTTTTATGAGACAAGCAGAACAGCGTGGAGGGGGAAACTTACCCACTGTGCCACCACCCAAAGGATGCATCATTAATACTTTGGTGTTAATTAAACTAGGTTCTCAGGCCAGCCCGACATGCGACATATAATGTAACCGCCTCAGATGAAGGCGAGAACAAAATTTTAACTGAAACGTTGCAGCAGAGCAAAAAGGCTTCCCTGTTCAGCTGACAACCTCCTCGCCAGAGGGGAGGCAGCAAAGCTGCAGGGGCAAGCCAGCTCGAGCCAGCCGCTTGAGGGCTTCAGAGGAAATGGTTAAGGTGAAAATCTAAACCAAAGAGGGGGAATGAATGGACACAAATCCCCAAATCGCCTAAACTCTTATGGGTTTTAGCACCGCCAGCCACAGCTGCTAGTGGGACTGTGAAATGAGAATCCAGTAAGAGTTCAAGAAAAGTCTGAAAAACAAATTGCTAGGAAGGCTTCTCTGAGGATTCAAAAAAACCAACCGCCGTCAAATCAATTCCAACTCCTGGTGACCCTGTGTGTGTCACAGCAGAACTGTGCTCTATAGGGTTTCTAATGGCTGATCTTTCTGAAATAGATCACCAGGCCTTTCTTCCAAGGCGCCTCGAACCTCCAACATTTTAGTAAGCAGCCAAGGACATTAAACGTTTGTACCACCCAGGGACTTCGAACAGAAAATCCCTTGCCAAACCCTGCGATGGAGTTTCCTCACAGGAGTGCTGCCGGCACTTCGTCTGGGCTGATTCCTCGCAGTGCAGGAACGACTGACCAGCTCACAGTAGGACAACTGGCTCCCAGCATGTGCCCATTAAATGCCAGCATGTCACTAGAACAACCAAAAGCCCCTGGGGGTGGTAGCACCCTCAGCCAACTTCCCTGGGTAGAGAGATCTGTGAGCAAAAGCCGAATGGACCTAAACATTCAATGATCCTCTACTTATAGCAGTATTAAACACCTCAAGGGCTGCTCCAGTCCTGCAAGTCCCCGTGCCCTGGGTCTGGCCTTTGCAGTGGTAGAGGCACAGCAGGTATATAGGGGCCAGGCCAGCCTCTCCCACACCCTCTCCTCATCCCTCTGAAGTTGGCTAGGAGTGAGGTTTTCTTTCAGGAGGAAGGTGCTGCCTTCAGGGCACTGGACTTCCTTTGAATTTTGGAGAGTGAAACGTAAGACTATTTAACAGACAAGAGCTAAATACACACAGTTTCACAGACTGTAGAGATTTTGTCCAGTGCTACTGAGTCCAGCCCTCCCTCCTCCCTTTACTCCGACTGAGCTTAAGATGGCTCCTGCTGTCTTGCAGCCAGCAAGTCCACACCTGGTCTCCTTCAGGGACTGTCAGTCTGCTGACAGGCAACAGTCAACTGGGGTCATCAGCCAGAGCGAAGGTGGCAGTCAATAAATGCAGAGGCCTCTTAGCCCCGAGCCATGGTAAGGATGGCTCAGACACCTGGACCAAGGCCAAGCATACTACTCAGGGCAACGACCAGGCCAGATCAGATTGGCCAGGGACTTTGGCTTTCTAATGACGACTTTCCCTACCAGCACTCACTGTGAGCCTGGGCCCAGGCTCTACCAGGAGCTGGAATGGAAACGGCACAGGTGTAGGATGGGGTTTTTTAAGAATCAACCGCTGTCCTATATTCAATGCAATGTACTGAACACTCCCGCTTTGTGGGACCCCAAGTGTCCAAAGGTCATGCTCTGGGACAGATAACCAAGGACAAACACTGGCAGGATTACTGCAGATCCCCACCAGGCTCTCACAGGCTGTGCCTCCTTCTCACTGCTCCTGCTCAAGCTTTCCTCTAGATCTAACCTCTCCCAGACAGCCCCAGAGCCCCGACTGAGGTCTGGTTCCCAGCTCTCTCCTATTACGCCGGCGGTTTTGAGCACGTCGCTCTCCGTACCGGTTTCCCCATCTGTAAAACAGGATAATAGCCCCTGGCTTGCTCATCTAACAGATCAGGGTGAAGGCTGAAAAGCAGATACTTTGCGTCAGAGCTTTGTAAATGCTAATGACAGTACTCCCCACCCCCACCCCCACCCCACCCCCCAGTAATAAGCAACTGCTGTCTGCAGGATGAAAGAGAAAAAGTCTCCAAGCTCAAAAAAGATCAGAGTGCTGGGCTGGACAAAGTTAAGCAGGATGGTTTCTTCAGCAAACTGAATGACACGCACCTACTAAAACAACACGATGTACACAGCACAATTCTCTGCTTCAGCCGGATGCCCAGCCTTTTTAGGAACACCAACTCAACGCTCTGAAGACAGAGCAGAGAAACACAGCAGCAAGGCTCTGCTGTTCTCCACCAGCAAAGCACTGTGCTCCTGCTTCTTCCCTCCGTTCATAGCCTGAGGGACAACGGCGGAGAGACAGGCAGAGCCAGGTCCCTAATGATTCCGCTCAGCAAGAAGGCAGAAAGCATTGCCTTTCCCACATGGCCGGGTGACTGCTGTGCCCGGGGAGGAGGACGAGGCCTTCTTCCGGAACCTCACGAGCTTTCCCATTCCACCCTTCTCTAGGAACTCTGGGGAAGAGCTACACTCCAGGACAAGAGCTACACAACAGGGAGTTCAGTCTCCAGTGGGAGATGCCACACTCTCCAGCTGGGTCCCCTGCTTATTTCTTTACTTCTTCCTCACTTCCATGTCCCTAGGTGGTGCAAATGGTTAACAAACTCGCTGCAAACCAAAAGGTTGGAGGCTTGAGTCCACCCAGAGGCACCTTGGAAGAAAGGCCTGGCAATTTACTTCTGAAAAATCAGCCACTGAAAACCCTATGGGGCGCAGTTCTACTCTGACACACACAGGGTCGCCATGAGTCTGAAGTCGACCCGACAGCAACTGGTTTTTTAACATCTATATGCTGGAGGGTTCCATGCGCAGCCTCTTTTTTAGCTCTGTCTCCCTGGGCAATTTCATCCAGTCCTGGGACATTAAAAAACAAGTGTCGCCCATCATGGTAGAAGCTCTAAGGAAGTACACATCTTTAGGCCTCCAGGCATGTCCAGAGAACAGGTCTGCACAAGGGATCTACTTCATCGTGTGGGGCCTATCATTGCAACAGGGTTTCCACCTCCTACCAAAACAACCATTGAGGCTGCCCTTTGCCACCATGAAGCTGATATAACCATTTCAAATGATTTAAAAATAAAGCAGTGTTCATAGGAGTGACAGCTAAACATCCCAGTGGTTTCCAAATTAATTTCGGTCTCTGTATAATAAATCCCTAAGGGATGACCCAGCACAAACCAAGGTCTGATGGCTGGGCAGCTGGCATAGTCTCAGATGCCTTGGACCCTGCCTAAAATCCTGTTTCTCGTCAAACTCCTTCCAATATTCTGCATTTTGACGATGACATGGAACCCAAAACTGGGGCCCCAAGGTGATCTATGATTTGATCCCCTCACGCTTCTGCCCACAGGGAGGTAGCGCCATGCCCAGCATTTGAAGTGCACATTCCTAAAGAACAAAAACATAGGGTGGCTCACTTTCAGTGGTGGGTCAGGTGGAGCTTTCCTTTTGTGTAAAGAGTATGTGTTCTTCAAGTTTATGTGATGAACCTCTATCGCAGAGGACATGATCCTATATATAGAAAATCCCAAGAGTTTATAAGAAAACTTCTAGAGCTAATAGAGGAATTTAGCACAGTTGTAGGGCACAAGGTCAACAATGAAAAATCACTAGGGTTTCACCTGGAGCAAAGGAGAATGAAGAGCACTGAAGACAGAAGGTAATTATGAGCCCAAGAGACAGAAAGGGCCACATAAACCAGAGACTACATCAGCTTAAGACCAGAAGAACTAGATGGTGCCCAGCTACAACCGATGACTGCCCTGATAGGGAACATAACAGAGAATTCCTGATGAAGCAGGAGAGCAGTGGGATACGGACCTCAAATTCTCGTAAAAAGACCAGACTTAATAGTGTGATTGAAACTAGAGGGACCCTGGAGGTCATCATGGTCCCCGGACCCTTTGTTAGCCCAAGATGGGAACTATTCCTGAAGCCGACTCTTCAGACAGGGATCACACTGAACTATAAGACAGAAAATGATACTGGTGAGGAGTGTGCTTCTTGGCTCAAGTAGACACATGAGACTGTGTGGGCAACTCCTATCTGGAGGCAAGATGAGAAGGCAGAGGGAGACAGGAGCTGGAGGAATGGTCACGGGAAATGCAGGGTGGAGAGGAGGAGTGTGCTGTTTCATTACAGGGAGAGCAGCTAGGAGTATATTGCAAGGTGTG
Source organism: Loxodonta africana (assembly GCF_030014295.1). Classification (NCBI taxonomy): domain Eukaryota; kingdom Metazoa; phylum Chordata; class Mammalia; order Proboscidea; family Elephantidae; genus Loxodonta; species Loxodonta africana. Next base: position 75,264,624 of record NC_087358.1, read on the forward strand.
TATAAGTTTTTATATGAGAGACCAACTTGATTTGTAAACCTTCACTTAAAGCACAATTTAAAAAAAAAAGTAGGATTTTTATACACCAGCAATGAGAAATCTGAAAGGGAAATTAGAGAAAAGATTGCATTTACAATAGCATCTAAGAAAATAAAACATCTAGGAATAAATCTCACCAGGAATGTGAAAGACTTATACGCTGGAAACTACAAAACACTGCAGAAAGAGATTAAAAAAGACTTAAATAAATGGAAAGATGTCCCACATTCATGGATTGGAAGACTTAATATTGTTAAGATGTCAATACTACCCAAAGCTATCTGTAGACTCAACCTAATTCCGATTAAAATTCCAACAGCCTTCTTTACAGAAATGGAAAAACCAATCCTCAATGTTATATGGAATGACAAGAGGCCCCTGTCATGGATTGAACTGTGTCCCCCAAAAAATACATGTCAACCTGGTTAGGCCAATATTCCCAGTATTCTGTGGTTGTCCTCCATTTTGTGACTGTAATTTTATGCTAAAGATTAGGGTGGGATTGTAATACCACTCTTACCCCAGGTCACTTCCCTGATCCAATGTAAAGGGAGTTTTTTCGGGGTGTGGCCTGGACCACTTTTTATCTCTCAAGAGATAAAAGGAAAAGGAAGCAAGCAGAGAATGGGGGCCTCACACCACCAAGAGAGCAGCACCAGGAGCAGAACGCATCCTTTGGACCTGAGGTTCCTGCACTGAAATGCTCCCAGACTAAGGGGAAGACTGATGCATCACAAGCACCTTCCTCCACAGCCAACAGAAAGAGAAAGCCTTCTCCTGCAGCTGATGCCCTGAATTTGGACTTGTAGCCTCCTCGACTGTGAGAGAATAAACTCTTTGTTTAAGCCACCTACTTGTGGTATTTCTGTTATAGCAGCACTAGATGGCTAAGATTGAATCTGGTACTGAGAGACAGGGCTGCTGCTCTAACAGATACCTAAAATGTAGAAGTGGTTTTGAAACTGTGAATGGATGGAGAAGCAACAGTGACAGAGGGCAAGCAGCAGCATCAAACTGGCAGCAGCAAAGAACCTGCAGCAGCAGAGCCAGAAGACCAGCGCGAGATGGCACTGGAGCTGACTTACAGAGCGAGAGAGCTCAGTGTCTGTGCGCAGGAGGCTTCTGGCGGGGTGGGGTGCCTCTGGGCACTTATCGGTGGAGCTAGGCTTGCCGGCCCATGGAGCCAGAGAGCTGAGTGTGTGCAGGAGGTTTCCTGGTGGAGTGGGGTGCCTCCAGGAATTTACCGGTGGAGCTACAGAGCTTTGGAACACTTGCCCCAGCAGGGCAGATGTGGCTGTGAGACCAGGGGAGCTGAGAGGCCAAGAAACCAGGAAGCAGAAGCTGAAGAAACAAAGAAGCGGAGCTGCCTCAGTCTCAGAACATACGGCCATAACCTCAGAGGTTTCAAAGAGTGCAGTCACGGTCTCTGGTGTTTCTAAGGGTGGAGTGGCCACGCCTAAAGCCAAAGGATCAGAGTTGCTGTCCCAGTGGGCCTGAAGATGGAGCTGAAGCCTAGGGCCGAGGGGCCTCCACTCAGTATCTGGAGAGTGTGGCCAGTATCTAGAGTCTAGAGGGCACAGCCATTGTGTAAATTGGTTCAGAGAACAAAGGATTATTTTCAAAGCCTTGAGGGCTAATGTAACGTGTTCTGCTGACTGGCTTGGTGCCTGTTATCCCTTCTTTTCCTCCAGTTTCTCTTGTTTGTAATGGAAATGTCTAGCTTGTGCCTCTTCTGCCACTGTACCTTTGGAAGCAGATAACTTGTATTCTAGATTTCACAGATGAAGAGGAACTTCTGGATTTTGAACTTGCAGTTAAGACTTTTGCTATGATATGACAAGGTATATATGTTTTGCATGTTACAAGGAGGCAATTTTTGGGGGGCCAAAGGGTAGAATGTCATGGATTGAATTGTGTCCCCCCCAAAATATGTGTCAACTTGGTTAGGCCAAGATTCCCAGTATTGTGTGGTGGTCCTCCATTTTGTAATTGTAATTTTATGTTAAAGAGGATTAGGGTGGGATTTTAATACCACTCTTACCCAGGTCACATCCTGGTTCCCTGGGGTGTGGCCTGCACCACCTTTTATCTCTCAAGAGATAAAAAGGAAGCAAGCAGAGAATGAGGACCTTATACCACCAAGAAAGCAGCACCAGGAGCAGAGCGCATCCTTTGGACCTGAGGTTCCTGTGCTGAGATGCTCCCAGACCAAGGAAAGACTGATGCATCACAAGGACCTTCCTCTACAGACGACAGAGAGAGAAAGGCTTCCCCTGGAGCTGATGTCCTGAATTTGGACTTGTAACCTACTTGACTGTGAAAGAATAAATTCTTTGTTAAAGCCATCCATTTGTGGTATTTCTGTTATAGCAGCAGTAGATGACTAAGAAAGCCCTGAATAGCTAAAGCAACGTTGAAAGAAAAGAATAAAGTAGGACTCACGCTTCCTGATTTTAAAACATATCATACAGTCACAATGGAAACCCTGGTGGCATAGTGGTTAAGAGCTATGGCTGCTAACCAAAAGGTGAACAGTTCAAATCCACCAGACACTCCTTGGAAACCCTATGGGGCAGTTCTGTGAGTTAGAATCAACTAGACGACAACGGGTTTGTTTGTATATAGCTACAATAATCAAAACATCCACGTACTGGTATAATAGTAGACACACAGACCAACGGAAAAGAAATGAGATTCCAGAAGTTAACCTACACATCTATGATCAACTAATTTTTGACAACAGTGCCAAGTCCATTTGATGGGGAAAGAAGAGTCTCTGTAACAAACGGTGCTGGGAAAACTGGATTTCCACGTGCAGAAAAAAAGAAACAGAATCCATGCCTCACATCATATACAAAAACAATTTCAAAATGGATTAAAAACCTAAATGTGAAAATGAAAACCATAAAATTATTAGAAGAAAATGCAGGGTAACATTGCCAGGTCTAGCATTTAACAATGGATTATCCAATATAATAATAATAATTTAAAAACATAAAAGACAAAATAAATGGGACTTCATAAAAATTAAAAACCTTTGTTCATCAAAACACTTTACCAAAAAAGTGAAAAGAGAAGCTACCAACTGGGTAGTATCTTTGGAAAGCATACATCTGACAAGAATTTAATAATCAAAATATATATATAAAACTTTGACCACTCAATGACGAAAAGACAACCCAATCATACAATGGGCAAAGGACTTGAATAGACATTTTACCAAAGACATTCAAATGGCCAGCAAACACGTGAAAAGATGTTCAACGTCATTAGTCATAACAGAGATGCAAACCAAAACCATAATGAGATACAATTTCACTCCCACTAGGATGGCTAAGATTTATATATGTGTGTGTGTGTATATATATATAAATGGTGGTAGAATAATGTGGAAAATTTTAGCAGTAATGGTTGTACATCTTGAAGAATGTAATCAATGTCATTAAATTATACATGTAGAAATTGTTGAATTTGTCTATGTTTTGTTGTGTGTATTTTGCACGCATACACACACACACACACACACACAAAATAACAAATGTTGGTGAGGATGTAGAATGCATAATGGTACAGCTGTTGTGGAAAACTGTGGTTGTTCCTCAAAAAACTAAATATAAAACTACCATATGACCCAGCAACGCCACTCCTAGGTATAAACCCAAAAGACTTGAACGCAGAGACTCAAAAAAAGACTGTACACCAATGTTCACTGCAGCACTATTCACAATAGCCAAAAGGTGGAACAACCTAAATGCCCATCAACAGATGAATGGATAAACAATACGTGGTACATACGTACAATAGAGTATTACTCAGCCAGCCGGAAAAACGAAGTCTTTATATATGCTACAATATGAACTCTAAGACATTATGCTGAGTGAATAAGTCAATCGCAAAAGGACAAATATTGCATGACTCACTTATATAAAAAAACAAGAAAAGGCAAATGAATAGAGACCTAAGTTTATTAGCGGTCACCAGTGACGGGAGGGAAGCGGGAAAGGAGAAGTTATTGCTTATGGAGTACTGAGTTTCTGTTTATGATGAAGGAAAAATCACACTGATTAAGGGTAGGGTTGCACAGCTGATCAACTGCTGTGAATTAGTTGTACACTTGTAAAAAGGTGAATTGGCAAAGTTGTGATATGTTTACAACAATGACTTAAAAAAAAAAAAAAGAGTAGCTGCTAAGGCTGTTTATGTATAACCAAACACCTCATGGGATTTGGTTCCTTGGTTTGGAAGTTTAGGGTCATGGTTTCATGAGACATCCCAGTGGACTGTACTAATAATGTGTTTAGTGCTTCTGTTCTACTTCCCAGTTGGTTGCATAGTGCCTGAGGTCTTAAAAACTTCCAAGCAGACACCCAAGGTGCAGCAATTGGTCTCTATTCACCCCGAGCAACAGAGTAAGGAGAGTCAGGGAGAGGAGGAGGATATGGAACGTGTGGCTAACTGCCTCCATGAACAGCTGCCTCCTTTGCCATGAGATGAGACGAACTGGATGGTGCCTGGCTACCATTACTGAACATTGTGATTTAAAGGTTCTAGAATTTCAAATTCTTATGGAATCCAGACTTTCAGGAGCTATTGAGGCTGAATAAAAACCACTGAAACTATTGTCCTCAGGTAATTTAAAAAATATATATCCCTTGAAGTCTTAAAACCAAATAATAGTTTAGCTTAACTAGTAAAGAATGTCTGTCTGGAACACTATACTTTTTTATGAAGTATCTATATGGGATTAAATTGACAACAACTCCAAAAATTAGATAGGAACCTTAGGGGGCAATGAGTTTATGTTAACAAGTGAGGTTGAGGCTGGTTGCACAACTTGAATGTAATCCCTGTCACTGAACTGTACATGCAGAAAAGGCTGAATTAATGTATGTTCTGCTGTGTATATTCTCAACAACAAAAATAAAATTATAAAGAAAAAAGTTTATATGATGACAATGTATGATTTCATAATCAGAGACAAGTCACTACATTAGAAAAGAAAATCTTTTCTGTATTAGAAGAGAAAATAGGATATCACAGAAAGCTTGATTATACGACAGTGGGTTTTGTGTAAGCAAAAACCGTGTCAGTGTCTTCGGCTCACCTCAGCTTCGCCTGCTTGTCCAGTCCATTCACTTTCCTCACCGCCTGCTGGCAGAAGCCGTAGCACATGAAGAGGACAGAGTTCTCAGCAATGTTGGCAATCAGTGCTGGGCTGGTGCCCTTGTAGAAGCCCTGGAAGCCCACCTGGGAGTAGGTCTTCAGACAGCAGTCGATGAAGCCCCGGTAGAGGGTGGGAAACGTCTGCATCTTCACCTTCATTGTGTCGAAGGGCTGCCCGGTCAGGACACATGCGGTGCCCCCTGCAAACCAGGACAGCACATCATGGCCTGAGCCCCCCCGGACAGCATGTCACGGTCTTCACCCCCAACCAGGATGGCTTGTCACATCCTGCACCCCCCAGGAGAGCATGTCACGGCCTGCGCCACCCAGGACAGCACCTCATGACCTGTGCCCCCAGGACAGCGTGTCATGGCGATGTCACCCAAAGGTAGCCCAGGACAGCACATCACAGCCCGTACCACCCCAGGATAGCACGTCACAGCCCAGCCCACCCCAAGGTAGCCCAGGACAGCATGTCACAGCCCATACTGCCCCAGGATAGCACATCACAGCCCATACCACCCCGGGACAGCATGTCACAGCCCATACCACCCCAAGGTAGCCCAGGACAGCATGTCACAACCCATGCCACCCCAGGACAGCATGTCACAGCCCATACTACCCCAGGTAGCCCAGTACAGCATGTCACAGCCCATGCCACCCCAGGTAGCCCAGAACAACACATCACACCCCATACCACCCCAATGTAGCCCAGGACAGAACATCATAGCCCATGCCACCCCAAGGTAGCCCAGGATAGCACGTCACAGCCTGTGCCACCCCAAGGTAGCCCAGGACAGCATGTCACAGCCCATGCCACCCCAGGACAGCACATCACAGCCTGTGCCACCCCAAGGTAGCCCGGGACAGCACGTCACAGCCCATGCCATCCAAAGGTAGCCCAGGACAGCATGTCACAGCTCACGTCCTCCCAAGGAAGTCCTCCCAAGGAAGTCAGTTCATTTTTGCCTCTTTTCCCTCTGAATCCCCTAGCAGAGTTCAGTAAGCAAATTACACAGGTCTCTGATGTGCCAGTCACCCAGCTTCAGCCCTGCGGGAGCCCACACTCAGCAAGGAGAGAACATGTGGTCACAGTCATCACGGGACGCCTGCCAAGCTGAGGTGCGGCACAAGGCTAAGGGCGTCAGCAGTGGTGGAAGTCCTGGACGGTGACGGAATCCTGAGCCTCACCTGTGCCACTTCACACGTGTGACGCGAGAGGAGTGAATGAGATGACATGAGGGTTTCGCACAGTGCCTGCTAGACAGTAGGTGGTTAATAAATGGCAGTCACCGTGTGCGCGCGCGCGCATGTGTGCGTATGCGTGTGTGTGTTTATATGTGCGGGGTAGGGGAGCTATAAAAGGAAGGAAAAGTCTAGGAAGAGATCATCTCTCTTCTCTGCCTCAGCAAATGCCCTAGAGTACTGATGGCTCTCAGGAAAATAACAGAGGGAAGACCAGCAGAAGAAAAGCAAGGAGCCGGGCTAATTAATCCCTGAAGAGCTAAATACTTGACCCTACGGAAAAATCTCTTTAATCAGGACTCTACCAATTAATTATTTATCTTTAGCTAGGGAATGGACTGCAATTTCCCTTTATTATGAATGACACCTACATTTTTAAATTTTCGTTGTGCTTTAAGTGAAAGTTTACAAATCAAGTAAGTCTCTCACACAAAAACTTATATGCACCTTGCTACGTACTCCCAATTGCTCTCCCCCCTAATGAGATAGCCCCCTCCCTCTCTCTACCATCTCTTTTTGTGTCCAATTCACCAGCTTCTAAACCCCTCTACCCTCTTATCTCCCCTCCAGGGAGGAAAGGCCAAGATAGTCTCAAGTGTCCACCTGATCCAAGAAGCTTGTGCCTCTCCAGCATCCCTTTGCATCCCATTATCCAGTCCAATCCCTGTCTGAAGAGTTGGCTTTTGGAATAGTTCCTGTCCTGGGCCAACAGAAGGTCTGGGGGCCATGACCGCTGGGTCCTTCTAGTCTCAGTCAGACCAGTAAGTCTGTTTTTTTTTTTTTTTTACGAGAATTTGGGGTCTGCATCTCACTGCTCTCCTGCTCCCTCAGGGGTTCTCTGTTGTGTTCCCTGTCAGGGCAGTCATCGGTTGTAGCCGGGCACCATCTAGTGACCTTCTGGTCTCAGACTAATGTAGTCTCTCGTTTATATGGTCCTTTCTCTCTCTTGGGCTGGTAATTACCTTGTGTCCTTGGTGTTCTTCATTCTCCTTTGGTCCAGATGGTTGAGACCAACTGATGCATCTTAGATGGCCGCTTGCTAGCGTTTAAGACCCCAGACGCCACTCTCCAAAGTGGGATACAGAAGGTTTTCTTAATAGACTTTATCATGTCAATTGACTTAGATGTCCCCTGAAACCATGGTCCCCAAACCCCCGCCCCTGCTACGATGGCCTCTGAAACATTCTGTTTATTCAGGAAACTTTTTTGCTTTTGGTTTAGTCCAGCTGTGCTGACCTCTCCTGTATTGTGTGTTGTCTTTCCCGTCACCTAAAGTAGTGCTTATCTACTATCTAATTGGTGAATACCCCTCTCCCATGCTCCCTCCCCCCTCCCATAACCATCAAAGAACATTTTCTTCTCTATTTAAACTATTTCTTGAGTTCTTATAATAGTGGTCTTATACAATGTTTGTCCTTTTATAACTAATTTCACTCAGCATAATGCCTTCCGGATTCCGCCACGTTATGGAACGTTTCACAAATTCATCACTTTTTTATCAATGCATAGTATTCCATTATGTGAATATACCATATTTATCCATTCATCCATTGACGGGCACCTTGGTTACTTCCATCTTTTTTGCTACTGTAAACAGTGCTGCAATGAACATGGGTGTGCATATATCTGTTCGTGTAAAGGCTCTTATTTCTCTAGGATACATTCCAAGGAGTGGGATTGCTAGATCATATGGTAGTTCTATTTCTAGCTTTTTAAGGAAGCACCAAGTCAATTTCCAAAGTGGTTGTACCATTGTACATTCCCACCAGCAGTGTATTAGTGTTCCATCTCTCCACAGCCTCTCTAACAATTATTGTTTTGTGTCTTTTGGATTAATGGCAGCCTCGTTTTTTTTTTTTTTCCCCCGTTGGCGTGAAATAAAATCTCATTGTAGTTTTGATTTGCATTTCTCTAATGGCTAATGATCGTGAGCATTTCCTCATGTATCTGTTAGCTACCTGAATGTCTTCTTTAGTGAAGTGCCTGTTCATATCCTTTGCCCATTTTTTAATTGGGTTATTTGTCTTTTTACAGTTGCGTTTTTACAATACCACGTAGATTTTATAAATCAGACGCTGATCGGAAATGTCACAGCTAAAAACATTTTCCCAGTCTGCAGGTAATCTCTTTACTCTTTTGCTGAAGTCTTTGGATGAGCATAGGTGTTTGATTTTTAGAACTCCCAGTTATCTGGTTTTTCTTCTACATTGTTAGTAATGTTTTGCATACTGTTTATGCCATGTATTAGGGCTCCTAGCATTGCCCCTATTTTTTCCTCCATGATCTTTATTGTTTTAAATTTTATATTTAGGTCTTTGATCCATTTTGAGTTCGTTTTTGTGCATGGTGTGAGGTATGGGTCTTGTTTCATTTTTTTGCAGATGGATATCCAGTTATGCCAGCACTGTTTGTTAAACAGACTATCTTTCCCCATTTAACTGACTTTGGGCCTTTGTCGAATATCAGCTGCCCATATGTGGATGGATTTATGTCTGGATTCTCAATTCTGTTCCACTGGTCTATGTATCTGTTGTTGTACCAGTACCAGGCTGTTCTGACTACAGTGGCAGTATAATAGGTTCTAAAATCAGGTAGAGTGAGGCCTCCCACCTTGCTCTTCTTTTTCAGTAATGCTTTACTTATCTGGGGCCTCTTTCCCTTCCATATGAAATTGGAGATTTGTTCCTCTATCTCATTAAAAAATGTCATTGGAATTTGGATTGGAATTGCATTGTAACTATGGATTGCTTTTGGCAGAACAGACATTTTTACAATGTTAAGTCTTCCTACCTGTGAGCAAGGTATGTTTTTCCACTTACGTAAGTCTCTTTTGGTTTCTTGCAGAAGTGTACTATAGTTTTCTTTGAATAAGTCTTTTAGATCTCTGGTAAGATTTATTCCCAAGTATTTTATCTTCTTGGAGCTACTGTAAATGGTACTGATTTGGTGGTTTCCTCTTTGATGTTCTTTTTCGTTGGTGTAGAGGAATCCAACTGATTTTTGTACGTTTATCTTTTATTCAGATACTCTGCTGAACTCTTCTATTAGTTTCAGTAGTTTCCTGGAGGATTCCTTAGGGTTTTCGGTATATAAGATCATGCCATCTGCAAACAGAGATACTTTTACTTCTTCCTTGCCAATCTGGGTGCCCTGTATTTCTTTATCTAGCCTAATTGTTCTGGCTAGGACCTCCAGCACAATATGGGGATAAAGGGCATCCTTGTCTGGTTCCCGATCTCAAGGGGAATGCTTTCAGGCTCTCTCCATTTAGGATGATGTTGGCTATTGGCTTTGTATAAATGCCCTTTATTATGTTGAGGAATTTTCCTTCTATTTCCATTTTGCTGAGAGTTTTTATCGTAAATGGGTGTTGAACTTTGTCAAATACCTTTTCTGCATCAATTGATAAAATCATGTGATTCTTATCTTTTATTTACATGATGGATTACGTTGTTTTTCTGATGTTGAACCATCCCTGCATACCTGGTATGAATCCCACTTGGTCATGGTGAGTTATTTTGATATGTTGTTGAATTCTATTGGCTACAATTTTGTGGAGGATTTTTCCATCTAAGTTCATGAGGGATAAACAATAGGCCTGTAATTTTCTTCTTTGGTGGTGTCCTTACTGGGTTTTGATGTCAGGGATATTCTGGCTTCATAGAATGAGTTTGGGAGTATTCCATCCTTTTCTATGCTCTGAAATAACTTCAGTAGTGGTGTTAACGCTTCTGTGAATGTTTGGTGGAACTCTGCAGTGAAGCCATTCCGGGTCAGGGCTTTTTTTTTGTTGGGAGTTTTTAAATTACCTTTTCAATCTCTTCTTTTGTTATGGGTCTATTTAGTTGTTCTACGTCTGTTTGTGTTAGTTTAGGTAGGTAGCGTGTTTCTAAGAATTCATCCATTTCTGCTAGGTTTTCAAATTTGTTAGAGTACAATTTTTCATAGTTATTCGATATGATTTTTTTAATTTCAGTTGGTCTGGTGTAATGTCACCCATCTCGTGTCTTATTCGGGTTATTTGCTTCCTCTCCTGTTTTTCTTTTGTCAGTTTGGCCACTGGTTTATCAATTTTGTTAATCGTTTCAAAGAACCAGCTTTCGGTCTTGCTAACCCTTTCAATTGTTTTTCTGTTTTCTATTTCATTTAGTTCGGCTCTAATTTTTATTATTTGTTTTATTCTGGTGCCTGACATTTTCTTTTGTTGCTCTTTCTATTTGTTCAAGGTGTACGAATAATTCTCTGATTTTGGCCCTTTCTTCTTTTTGTATATGTGCATTTATTGATAGAAATTGACCTCTGAGCACTGCTTTCACTGTGTCCCAAAAGTTCTGATAGGAAGTGTTTTCATTCTCATTGTATTCTATGAATTTCTTTATTCCATCCTTTATGTCTTCTATAATCCAGTTGTTTTTGAGCAAGGTATTGTTCAGTTTCCAAGTGTTTGATTTCTTTTCCCTGCTTCTTCTGTTATTGATTTCCATTTTTATGGCCTTATGGTCAGAGAAGATGCTTTGTCATATTTCAGTGTTTTGGATTCTGCCAAGGTTTGCTTTATGACGTAATACATGGTCCATTCCAGAGAATGTTACATGTGCACTAGAAAAGAAAGTATAGTTGGTTGCTGTTGGGTGGAGTGTTCTGTATATGTCTATGAGGTCAAGTTGGCTGACTGTGGCATTTAGATCTTCTGTGTCTTTATTGAGCTTCTTTCTGGATGTACTGTCCTTTACCCAAAGTGGTGTGTTGAATTCTCCTATTATTATTGTGGAGCTGTCTATCTCACTTTTCAATGCTGATAGAGTTTGTTTTATGTGTCTTGCAGCCCTGTCATTGGGTGCATAAATATTTAACATGGTTATATCTTCTTTATATATTGTCCCTTTAATCATTATATAGTGTCCTTCATTATCCTTTATGATGGATTTAACTTTAAAGTCTATTTTGTCAGAAATTAATACTGCCACTCCTGTTCTTTTTTGATTGTTCTTGCTTGATATATTTTTTTCCATCCTTTGAGTTTAAGTTTGTGTCTCTAAGTTTAAGGTGTATCTCTTGTAGACAGCATATACACGGATCGTGGTTTTTAATCCATTCTGCCACTCTCCGTCTCTTTATTGATGCATTTAGTCCATTTACATTCAGTGTTATTACGGATAGGTACGAATTTAGTGCTATCATTTTGATGTCTTTTTTTGTGTGTTGTTGACAGGTTCTTTTGCCATCTTAATTTTATGTGCCCAGTAGATTATATATTGCCTTTTACTCATAGTCGTTCTTGTTGATTTTGTGTCTGCTGAGTCTGTATTTTTTTGTTGTATTTCATTTTGATGTGTAGGATAGTTTGTCTTCTTTGTGGTTATCTTACTGCTTACTATTTTTCTAAATTTAAACCTAACTGTTATTGCCTTGTGTTCCTCCCCATATGGAAGGAAGATCTCCCTCTTTATTGTTTTAATGTTGTCTTCTTTTATATAATAACATCGCTGTTTCCCTGTTTTGAGCATTTTGTTATCTTGATTTATTTTTGTGATTTCCCTGTCTGGGTTGACTTCTGGTTGCTCTGCCCAGTGTTCTAGTCTTGGGTTGACACCTGATATTATTGATTTTCTAAGCAAAGAACTCCCTTTAGTATTTCTCGTAGTTTTAGTTTGGTTTTTACAAAATCCCTAAACTTCTGTTTATCTGGAAATATCCTAATTTCACCTTCATATTTGAGAAACAGATTTGCTGGATATAAGATTCTTGGATAGCAATTTTTTTCCTTCAATTGTTTATGTAAGTCATCCCATTGCCTTCATGGCTTCCGCTGACTAGTCCGAGCTTATTCTTATTGACTCTCCTTTGTATGTGACTTTTCGTTTATCCCTAGCTGCTCTTAAAATTCTCTCTTTACCTTTGGTTTTAGCAAGTTTGATTATAATATGTCCTGGTGACTTTCTTTTAAAATCTACCTTACGTGGAGTTCAATGAGTGTCTTGGATAGATATCCTCTCATCTTACACAATAACAGGGAAGTTTTCTGCCAACAAATCTTCAACAATTCTCTCTGTATTTTCTGTTATCCCTCACTGTTCTGGTACTCTAATCACTCGTAGGTTATTTCTCTTGATAGAGTGCCACATGATTCTCAAGATTTCTTCATTTTTAAAAATTCTTTTACCTGATTTTTCTTCATATATATTAGTGCCAGGTGCTTTATCTTCAGAAATTCTGCCTTCCACTTGCTCAATCTGCTCCTCCGACTTTCTATTGAGTTGTCTAATTCTGCAATTTTATTGTTAATCTTCTGAATTTCCGATTGCTGTCTCTGGGTTTTTCCAGCTTATTAAATTTTTCATTATGTTCCTGGATAATCTTTTTAATTTTATTCAATTCCTTTATCTGTGTGTTCCTTAGCTTGTTCTGCATATTGCCTCATTTCCTTCCTGATGTCTTGAACGGTTCTGTATATTAATCTTTTGTATTCTGTCTCTGGTAATTTCAGGAACGCACTTTCATCTATAAGATCCCTTGATTCTTTATTTTGAGAGCTTGTTGAGTCGATCATGGTCTGTTTCTTTATGTGACTTGATATTAACTGTTGTCTCCAAGCCATCTATAAGTTACTGTATTAGTTTATTTTATGTTTGCGTACTGTGTTGTAGCTTCTTGCTTTGTTTTGTTTTTATATGCCCACATGGGTTGCCTGAGTGAGCTAGCTTGATTATTTTCACCTTTGGAGCTGTGATGTCCTGTCCCCAGATGGCTAGAGTTGTTATGAGGTATATCAGCCTAGGAGTCCGTTCACTTTTCTTGTATGAATTCAGCTGAGGTGTCCAGGTAGCTGATCATCAAGTGTGTGGTTCAGGCTCTGTCCTACAGTCTTAGAGGAGCAGGGGTAATTGGTGTAGGTACTTGTATCTGGTTGCAGTAGGGGGTCACACTCTGAACAAGGCAGGGGGCTGAGAACCATCCCCCGAGCGTCTGTGAGGAAAGCATGTCATACAGGTGGGTGGGCTCTGCAGACGGACGATGGGCACCCAATGTTTTTGGTTGTAAGGACTGGGAGGTACCAGTTCTCCTTGTCGCGGGTGGCTGAGTGACCTGAATGGAGCCACCAGTCCTTAGGCCCCTGATGGAGTTAGGTGAGGACCCTGTTTAACAGGCAAAGCAATGTCAAATATCAAACACCCACCTCTCCACCGCACAGCTGAAATGGTTGGAGTCTGCCAACAAGGGCCTATTCTCCTGAAATAGGCCCACGCAGGTCCATGCAGAGGGGAAAGGTACTCAAAGTCCCCAGGCCGTTTATGCCTGGATAGGAGCCGCTTCTGCCCGGACCTCCCCCGGTTAGTGGAGATGGCAAATTATCTTTTCCCCCAATTGCAAATTTATTCCTCCTCCAAGGCCAGGAGGATGGCTCCAGGTGCTCAACAGGGCCTATCTCAGGCCCAGAGAAATTGGCTGCTGAAGCCAGCTTGGGAGCCGGGGGCGCAGTGAAATATACGCAAGTACTTAGCTTTTGCCAAGAGTGCCATTCTTCTCTGGTTCTGGAGGTAAGTAGGCTGTGTTGCTGGATGCTTCTCCCTGGAAACTGCAGCCAAACGCTATTACCAGCCCACTGCCACCACTCCTGGGAATAGTGCCGGAGGGCTCCCCACGATTCAGGTCCGGTTACTCCTCTCTACTTCTGAACCATCTCTTCTTCCCCCTGCCCCTCAGTTCGTTTTCTAAGCTTGCCTTTGATGTTCAGGGTTCCTAGGTTCTCATAAATATACTCGTTTCACTTGTTTTTTTCGGGTCTTTGTTGTAAGAGGGCTCACCGGAAGCGTCTGCCTATTCCGCCACCTTGGCTGCACCTCTCACACCGACATTTTTATACAACATTTTATACATTTTACACGTTTTTATTAAACAAGATCGTTTAAATACAGGTAGCCCCTGACTTAAGGACAGGTTCCACTCCAACAACTGTCATAAATCGGTTCTGACATAAGTCAAACACTTCATTCTTTTTTTTTATTTTTCATTATGACTGCCTTTTATTATTAGTATCCTTATAAATTATAACATTGAACATCTGTAAGTGAACATCTGAGAATGGCAACATCAGCAAATTATGCACTGCAACGCTGTGTGTTGTACATATTACTAACAATAAGATGTACCCCCTCAAAAATGTTTTTGGTGTGGTTTGTCGTAAATCGAATACATTGTAAGTCAAGGACTACCTGTACAGGAAAATCTGAATGACATTCCCTTCTGTAAAAATTCTGAACTTAAGGAACAGCATGAACTGTAACAACTCCAAGGAGTCCCTGGGTGTTGTGAATGGCTAAAGCACTCAGCTGCTAATAGAAAGGTTGGAGGTTCGAGTCCACCCAGAGACACTTTGGAAGAAAAGTCTAGTGACCTAATTAGGAAAAATCAGTCTTTGAAAGCCCTATGGGGCACAGATCTACTCTAACACACACAGGGTCACCATTAGTCAGCGTCGACTCCACAGCCACTGATTTACATTCCCAGACCCTGGCCTTGGGCCAGCACTTCAAGAACTGCCACTAGGTAACACCATCATCCCCCTGGGACTGAGAGTAAAGGTATCTCAGACCTCTCCTGCTTCTATTAGGAAACATAATAACCATCTAATGAGGCTACTAAATGAGGAAAAGACCATCCTCTTGCAAAAGATGAGAACATAAACTATTCTAAAAATGCCATTTTATTACTTCAATTTTTTTTTTTTATACGTAACTATTACAACTAAGTTGTGGAAAGCAGAGACGGGGGGAGGGACTATTAAAAACAGCTCTCAGTGACACACTGGAAGACAAAGAGGAAGTTCCAAAGAGCCTGGAATCTGCCGTTGTCTTCTTTTAAGCAACCAAAGGCGCAATGTCTGGGATTCTATCATGGCTGCTGGCTTCCAGCGGAGTAATGACACATCTCTGCCTGCCTAATCCAACCGTCCCATGGGAATTAGAGAACTATCACCGAGATGTCACTCTAATTAACTGAGTTATTCTCTCCCAGGTACTGCTGGGCTAGAATAAAATAGGATCCTAATTATATCAAAATAATTTAATTATCCCAAAAGAAGAGGAAAATGTCAGAAATTTTAAGGTGGGTACATGATTCAGATAACCTAGAGGTGGCCGAGCTGACAAAAACATTTCATTCGAAGCATTCCCATTTTAACCAGCTGGAGGGTTTCAGTGCCTATACTCCATCACCCTGGAGGTCAGTGACATCAGAGGTTACTACTCTGTGTACTTGCCATATTTCTGTAACAGAGGTGAATGACTGTTCTCATGCCTCTGAGCTGCTCTCCTTTCCTCTGTGGAGGTCAGCCAGCTGCCCATACCATTTACCACGCAGCACTGTGACAGCTCCACCTCACGCGGGCACTGACTATGCTGAAACCACCACCGACCTCTGCACCAACAGCTGGCAGGTTCCCAAAGACCCACAGAATATAGGAACTAAACGTAAATGTCTCCACTTCTTTAGAAATCATATCTGTGATCATCTCCTTCTCCTTAGAGACGTGACACCACATCTGAATTCGTCACTGGTGTCACGATGGCTGTGCATTTTACTCTATAGGAGGGGCACTGTTCCATGTTTTGCCCAGCATTTTAAGGAGGTTGGGTTTTCAGATTTGCAGTTCTCAGCACAGTGGAGACAGCAAATTAGAAGGCGTTGAGGACTCCCAGGGCATGGACAGTATCCGTGGTGAAGTGTCAGCCCAAAGGAGGGCAGGGGGCTGACAACAGAGCACAGACACGCGACCACCAGGGCCGAGGTCCACCCACCAGGGGTGAGAACCCCAACATCTCTGGAGGCGCTTCATAACACTTAGCCAAACAGGGAAAGGGAGCATACAATTTTCAAAATATTTTAGTCAGAAAAGGCTTTTGGAATTTGGAAATGGATGGTGGTGATGGTTGTACAATGTGGCCAATGAAATTAATGTTACTGAATTGTACATGTAAAAATGGTTGAAATGGCAAATGCTTTGTTATAGCTCAGCACAACAAAATAATTTTTAACTTTGGCATCTGAGGCATTTTGGCATTAAAAATAATTATTTTTAAAATACAACATCCCCTAGCTATGCCAGTTGAGTAAGGCATACCGCAACAGTGAAGTCCCACCAGCACTACTTGCTATGGAATCAATTCTGGCTCACGGTGGTGCCGTGTGTCAGAGCAGAACTGCACTCCGCATCAATTCGGCTCACGGTGGTGCCGTGTGTCAGAGCAGAACTGCACTCCACATCGATTCGGCTCACGGTGGTGCCGTGTGTCAGAGCAGAACTGCACTCCACATCGATTCGGCTCACAGTGGTGCCATGTGTCAGAGCAGAACTGCACTCCACATCGATTCCGGCTCACGGTGGTGCCGTGTGTCAGAGCAGAACTGCACTCCACATCGATTCGGCTCACGGTGGTGCCGTGTGTCAGAGCAGAACTGCACTCCACATCGATTCCGGCTCACGGTGGTGCCGTGTGTCAGAGCAGAACTGCACTCCACAGGGTTTCAGGGGTTGGTTTTTCAGAAGCAGACTAGCAGGCCTTTATTCAGAGGCACCTCTGAGGGAACTTGAACCACCAACCTTTGGGTTAGCAGCCAAGCTCCTTAACTGTTTACACCACCCAGGGGCTTCAAATCAAAGTCATGACCACATTATTTTATAGTTGTTAAACTACTCAATCTTAAAGTATTAGTACTACTTGTTGTTATTGTTGTTAGGTGCCATCGAGATAATTTTGACTCATAGCAAACCCATGTGACAGAGTAGAGCTGATGTCCCTTTAAGGCTATTTTACTTTTGAGATCCACACAACTTCACTTCATTAATTATCCAATTATCTATCTTCCTCAAATCCTCCCTCCTCCAGCAGCCTAGGGCTCCAGATCCTTCTAGAGTACCAGCCTGGACTGTCTCCTGCAGCAACTGTAGATAGAGAGGACAACATCCAAGCAGGTTCACTCAGAGCAGCTAGGCTGTTAGTGGGAAAAGCCCTGTTTAAAAGAAGAAGGAGAGACACAAAGAAGAAGCCACTTATGCTGTACCCACATCTCCCTGGCCATAACCAGCTCTGCTCCCACAAAGGAATCATTTCCATGGGGGAAAGGGGCTGTGCCCATAAAACATTAGGGGTGTTTAGCTCCTTGCAATGGCCAACAGAAATATCCCAAAGCCCAGCAATTTCCATGCCCAGAGAGCAGTGTTAAAGACCTCAAACTAATCTTCACCCTTGGGAATGGTCCTGACCCATTATGTAATATTAAAACAAAGACAATAACAACAGCAACAAAACTAGACAAGCAATCACGAAACTAAGGTCCCAGCCCTATCTTTACACCACAGCCCCTCTCAGGGCCCAGTCTCTACGTGCATGTTATTGTTGTTAGGTGCTGTCCAGTCGGTTCTTACTCATAGCAACCCTGTGTACACTGGAATGAAACACTGCCTGGTCCTGTGCTATCCTCGTGATCATTGCCATGCTTGAGCCCACTGTTGCAACCACTGTGTCAATCCATCTCATCGAGAGTCTTCCTCTTTTTTGTAGACCCTCTGCTTTACCAACCACGATGTCTTTCTCCAGGGACTGGTCTCTCCTGATAACGTGTCCAAAGTATGTGAGACAAGGTGTCGCCATCCTTGCTTCCAAGGAGCATTCTGGCTGTACATCTTCCAAGGCACATTTGTTCGTTCTTCTGGCGGTCCACGGTATATTTAATATTCTTCGCCAGCACTATAACTCAAAGGCATCATCTTCAGTCTTCCTTATTCATTGTTCAGCTTTCATATGCATATGAAGCAATTGAGAACACCAGGGCTTCGCTCAGGCACACCTTAGTCCTTAAAGTGATATCTTTGCTTTTTAACACTGTAAAGAGGTCCTTTGCAACAGATTTGCCCAATGTAATACATCATTCGATTTCCTGACTCTTGCTTCCATGGGTGTTGATTGTGGATCCAAATAAAATGAAATCCTTGCCAACTTTTCTCCATTTATCATGATGTTGCTTATTGGTCCAGTTGTGAGGATTTTTTTTTTTTTTTTTTTACGTTGAGGTGTAATCCATAATGAAGGCTGTGGTCTTTGGTCTTTATCAGTAAGTGCTTTAAGTCCTCTTCACTTTCGGCAAGCAATGTTCTGTCATCTGTAAATCGCAGGTTGTTGATGAGTATTCCACCAATCCTGATGCCACAATCTTCTTCTTATAGCCCAGCTTCTCGGATTATTTGCTCAGCATACAGACTGAATAAGTGTGGTGAAAGGACACAACCCTGATGCACACCTTTCTTGACTTAAACCACACAGTATTCCCTTGCTCTGTTCAAACAGCTGCTTCTTGGTCTACGTACAGGTACTGCCTGAGCACAATTAAGTGTTCTGGAATTTCCATTCTTTGCAATGTTATCCATAATTGGTTATAATTCACACAGTTGAACGCCTTTGCATAGTCAATAAAACACAGGTAAACATTTTCCTGGTACTCTCTGCTTTCAGCCAAGATCCATCTGACATGAGCAATGATAATCCTTGTTCCACGTCCTCTTCTGAATCCAGCTTGAATTTCTGGCAGTTCCCTGTCAACATACTGTTGCAGCTACTTTTGAATGATCTTCAGCAAAACTTTACTTGTGTGTGATATTAATGATATTGTTCAATAATTTCCACATTCTGTTGGATCACCTTTCTTTGGAATGGGAACAAATAGGGATCTCTTCCAGTTGGCTGGCCAGGTAGCTGACTTCCAAATTTCTTGGCATACACAAGTGAGCACCTCAAGCACTGCATCCATTTGTTGAAACATCTCCATCGGTATTCTGTCAACTCCTGGAGCCTTAGTTTTTTTTGCCAATGCCTTCACTGCAGCTTGGACTTCTTCCTTCAGTACCACTGATTCTTAATCATATGCTACCTCCTAAAATGGCTGAATGTCGACCAGTTCTTTTTGGTACAGTGACTCTGTGTATTCCTTCTCTCTGCTTTTGATGCTTCCTGAGTCATTCAATATTTTGCCCACAGAATCCTTCATAAATGCAACTTGAGGCTTGAATTTTTTTCTTCAGTTCTTTCAGCTTGAGAAATGCCAAACATGTTCTTCCCTTTTGGTTTTCTAACTCCAGGTCTTTGCACATTTCATTATAACATTTTACTTTGTCTTCTCGAACTGCCCTTTGAAATCTTTTGTTCAGCTCTTTTACTTCATCATTTCTTCCATTTGCTTTAGCTATTTGACATTCAAGAGTAAGTTTCGGAGTCTCTTCTGACATCCATTTTGATCTTTTCTTTCTTTCCTGCCTTTTTAATGACCTTCTGCTTTCATCAAGTACGATGTCCTTGATGTCTTGCTACAACTCATCTGATCTTCTGTCATTAGCGTTCAATGCGTCAAATCTATTCTTGAGATGGTCTCCAAATTCAGGTGGGATATGGTTAAGGTCGTATTTTGGCTCTCATAGACTTGTTTTAATTTTCTTCACCTTCTACTTGAACTTGCATATGAGCAATTAATGGTCGTTCAGCAATTGGCCCCAGGCCTTGTTCTGACAGATGATACTGAGCTTCTCCATTGTCTCTTTCCAAAGATGTAGTCGATTTGATTCCTATGTTTTCCATCCAGTGAGGTCCATGAAATTTATGTTGTTGAAAAGGGGTATTTGCAATGAAGAAGTCACTGGTCTTGCAAAATTTTATCATGCGATTCCTAATGTCATTTCTATCACCAAGGCCACATTTTCCAACTACTGTTCCTACCTGTTTCCAGCTTTCACATCCAATCACCAGTAATTATCAATGTATCTTGAATGCATGTTTAATCAATTTCAGGCTGCAGAAGTTGGTAAAAATCTTCAATTTCGTCATCTTTCACATTAGGGGGTGGTGTGTAAATTTGAGTAATAGTCGTATTAACTGGTCTTCCTTGTAGGCATATGGATATTATCCTATCACTGATAGCTTTGTTTTTCAGATGTTGAAATGTTTTTTTTGACAATGAACACCAACGTTAAAAAAAAAAAAACGTTATTCCTCTTCAATCTGTCATTCCTGACACAGTAGGCCTATGATTGATTCAAAATGGCCAATACCAGTCCGTTTTAGCTCACTAATGTCTAGGATATCGATGTTTATGCATTCTATTTTGACGACTTCCAATTTTCCTAAATTTATAATTCATACATTCCACATTCCAACTGTTAAAAGGATATTTGCAAGTGTTTCTCCTCATTTTGAGTCATGCCACATCAGCAAATGAAGGTCCTACAAGCTTGACTCCATCCACATCATTAAGGCTGACTCGATTTTGAGGTGGCAGGTCTTCCCCAGTCATATTTTGTGTACCTTGTGACCTGAGGGGCTCATCTTCCAGCACTGTATCTGACAACGTTCTGCTGCTATTCATAAGGTTTTCACTGGCCAATTTTTTCAGAAGTAGACCACCAGGTCCTTCTTCCTAGTCTGTTTTAGGGTCGCTGTGAGTCAGAATCAACTCAACTGCAATAGGTTCTATGTGCATAACGATCTCTAAAGCCCCCTCTAGCTCAATCACCTGAAGACTCTGAGACCCCTCCAGAACAGGATGCTCCTTCTCATCTGCCACCTCACGTACCTTACAGTCAGGACAAAGTTCCTTATGTCACTAACAGGCACCACATATACCCAGCCCGCACATCAGCCTCATTATCCCTGCCCCACAGGCCCACTGCAAAGGGCACTCCTGGTGTTATCTGAAGTCAGACAACCTGTGGCACATCGACGTTAGTGACGGGTTGTCCACGGGTTGCCAGAGTAGGGAGAATTATCTATCCCATAGTTACCAGGAAAATTAAGTGTTGGTATGGAGCACAGTTCTATTCAACATGCATGGGGGCGCCAAGAGTCAGAATCAATTCCACGGCAGCAGGTTTGCTTTTATTTTTGGTTTACGTATAAGGCCCTGATACATGTTAATGTTCAGTACTGTAAAAGCACACCCACCAGCAAATGTCTTACATACTGGACTCCCAATAACTCTGTTGCAATTTAGTCTTTAAAACTTCCTGTAAATTGCAAATGTGGCACCCAAATACCTATACATACATAAGTGCCTCTCTAGGAAAAGCATCCCTTTTACTCCTATCACAGTAGACTCTAGGTCTTTGATAGGACACGTAATCCCCAAAGCCGAGGATCTCTGATGTGGTTTGACACTCTCCTACTACAGAGATAAAAACTAAGCCCAACATTCACCCGATGGTGAAATGATGCCTGAGACGGACCACCGTTCTCACAGCATCCTCCACCCAGGGTGCATAGGGTCTAGGAGACTGCAGTTTGCCTCCACATCAGTGCGAGTGGCTGAACCAGGGGCACTATGGGGCTGAGAACCCCTCGGGCTGGCACCCAGGGTGGCCCTCTGCTCCTTGGCCCCTGTTCCTCAGGCTGAGACACCCCTGTGGTCTCTAACCTGGAGACTGCCCATCACCCATTGTTGCTTATCAGTGTTTACAATACACTGTCTCCCGCCTCCCTTGCTATCTTACCTTAGGCGACCTTTGGTTCATGGAAAAATACTCTGTTCTCTGCTCAACAACGATTTATTTTTAAGAACTAAATGCATGGTAGGATGAGAGGAGGAGGCACTTTGACATCACTGGATCGGCTGGCCTGGGAAAAAAAAAGGGAAGTCCCACGAAAACTCTCCCCAGTTCTTTTAGGGCCCAGCTGAAACATTCCCTGGCAAATCCTATGGCCTCTCCTTTTCTTCCAGGCCTTTAAGACAAGGTGTAATATCAGTTTCATTTTCCAAAGACGTGTCTAAAGGGCACCCTCCTTGCTTTAGTCCCTGGGCGGTGCAAATGGTTACTGTGCTCAGCTGCTAACTAAAAGGTTGGAGGGTAGAGTCCACCCAGACGCACTTCAGAAGAAAGGCTTAACAATCTACTCCTGAAAAGTCAGCCATTGAAAACCCTGTGGAGCACAGTCCTACTCTGACACACATGGTGTCATCAGGAGTCAGAGTTGACTCGATGGCAACTGGGTAAGAACATTTCTCCCCCAAGAGAGGATGTGCTGTTTTTCTGCACTGCAGGGCTGTGAAGACAGCTGCACCCGGATTGGAGTCCCACGTTACCTGAACACCCGAGCCACGTGACAATGGGCAAGTGACTTAATCTCTGACCTAATCCTACTCCCCACAGCAACTCATGAAGTTTTAATACAACAGTCCCTACACCACCACGTGCCATACGCTTCCATTAAAGGGCTGCATTCCATACTTACGGAATATTGTTTCATGGGTGGCAAAGACAGTATGTTCACACTGCATTCACCCGCCCTCGTGTTTAGCAGGTGCTCGAGGGACATGGAGGGCTTGATTTTCTCTGGGATTACCTGCAGCCCCTGCTGTGAGGTCGATGGCAGCTTGGATGGCAGGATTAGACTTCATGTTTGCGTATTCGTCTGTTGGTCTCTGTGGAAGACAATCTCTGGCGTTTATGATGGGTTCCTCATATCCCTGGAAGGGGGCAAGAATTCACCATGAGTCGGGCCTCGGTGGCCTCCTGTTCTCCAAGCCTGCTACTATGTCCCTGGCTCCTGAACCCTGGGAACAGAGAACTCAGCTCTCCATTGCTCCAAAGGAAGAGAGCTCCAGGTGTCAGGGCAGTGCAGAGCTCAATCTTCCTTCTCCCCATTCACCACCTCTTTCAAAAACCTTCCCTAAATGTCAATGCCAGAGCCATGGGCAGGACTGCAACCAATCTTTCTGAAAACCTTAAAAGCAAATGCCAAGTAAGCAAGCCAACCACAGACAGCCCAAGCCACATCAAACTAGTTTTTCAGAGGCCTGGGTTGGAATATCCATCCACCAGGCTCGGTTCTCCATTCAGACAGGAGCCCATGCTGGTGCCTGGAAGGAAGTCATGAAATAGGAGGTCTGGAAAGGTGTCCTGCCTGGGTCTGAACACCTGCTCCCCCAGTCAGCAGGGTGGCTCCTGGGGCCCCTAAAACAGGGATGAATACTAAAAACCTTATAATAATACTGTGAGACAATCACAAATAACCTCGTCAGGCTGTTGTGAGGAAGAGCTGAGAACTTGCACATAAAGCGTGCAGCGTGAGGCCCAGCCCATGGTAACAAATGTCAGTTACTGCCACCAGAGCCCAGCCCAGCACTTCTCAAGCTTAAATGTGCACAGCCATCTGGGCTATGGATCTTGTTAAAATGCAGATGGTGGTGGGGTGGGCGTATCAGAATCTGCATGTCTAATAGGCTCCCAGGTGATGCCAGGCCACAGTTTAAAAAGCATCATCTGGTTCACAGTGTCCCAAATCTGCTTGAGAGGAATCACCTGGGGGAGTGATGAGGGCTTGTTAAATGTTCAAATCACCAGGCCTCTTTCCTAGAAATCTGGATTCAGATAAGTTGGGGCCTAGAAGTTTGCCCAACTAGAGCCTACTCCCCTACCTTTAGACCAAAAGGAACTATTTCTGGGTGTGACCCCAATACTCCCCAGCATGTTTTCTCCTTTTTCAAAACGGGCAACTGAGAACTTAACATAACTAAGGCCATGATAAACCTGTAAATTGTTCTTCCTCTGCCTGCCTCCTTCACATACCCAAAAACCCTTCACATACCTCTGTTAAAGACTTTGTTTTGACCAAATGTTAATGACTTTGTTCTTTGTTTTGACCAAATGTTAATGACTTTGTTCTTTGTTTTAAACCGATGCAGGTAACCTTTTGTTATGTCCGACCACCTGTGGCCTACAACCCCCACAGGAAAATCAGAGCCCAGGTATCTGATATGAATGTCTTTAGCCTAATAGAGAAATGCCTGGCAGAGGACTACAAAGACATTTGTAACCCTTGTAATAAGATTCTATATAAGCTCTAATGTAAAACTGCTCTTTGGGACTCCATAGAGACAGCCTGTGTTGCTGCTGGGCCCCTAGTGATATATACATCTCCTTAATAAACGTTCTCACTCTTTCTGACTTGGAGTATATTTCATTGGCTTGACTGCTCCAGAGCACGGACCCTAATCAGGTAACATGGGGCATATACCTAATAAATATTGATTTTAAAAAAACAAAGGTGGTTCATTAACCCGGAGACTAAAATCATCAACAACCAATTCGGTATGGCTTTTAAACTATGTCAGTGATTTACCCGTGATTATAAGACATGATGTGTATTCCTGATAAAAGGCTTCCAGTCTCATCCCAGACCATCTCCCAGAAGAGGGGGGCACTGGAATGGAGATGGATACCAAGGTCCCTTCTAACTCCAATGTCATAATAAAGGTCGGCGGAAAGTACTTCTAGCCACCAAGCAGTTTAACCACTTGAAGCATTTTGCCAATGACAAGCCCAAGAATCCTCCTTTCTTTATGCAAAAGGTTTTAAAGTCAGCAACAACAAAAGCACAGTATTTAAAGTAACAAAGTTACAAGACACCGATTTTACAGTTATTGATAGGCCTGGAGAGGCAGTACCAATCAGGGCTTCAAACCAGTTTTCCCAGTTCAATCAAGGCCAAGAAAGTGACACCTGAACAGACTCAAATTTTTAAAATTTGGGTGAACCATTCCAGAGCCCTAGTGGGTAGTGGTTAAGCGTTTGGCTGCTAACCAAACGGTCGGCAGTTCGAATCCACCAGCTGCTACTTGGAAACCCTATGGGGCAGTTCTACCCTGTCCTATAAAATCGCTATAAGTTGGAATCAACTCAACGGCAACAGGTTTGGAACAGTACCAGGATGGGAAAAATTACAAATCAAAGCCTTGCTAGAAAGGTAATCTTCCTTTTAGAAAACAAGGGCAGCGTATGCATTGCATAGCGACCAAATCTCTCACCCATTGGATTTTGCCAGTCTGAAACAGCAGTGCCCAGCTCAAAGATGGCGGCTGACCGCACTGCTTTAAAGGTGTGCACTCTCCCCAATCCAGGCAATAATCCAATCTCACGTATCATGCTCCTGAAAGGGCTCACTACACCTCTTCCGAGTCTCCCATTCCAGGGCTTCACACGTAATTTTTCCTGTTCCAGTCATGGTTCTGGATCATCTGTTCTGGTTTCACTTCGTTGGCCGTGACAGAACAGGTTGGAGGCCCTGGTACCAACTACTAAATTGATGAGGTGGTGGCCATCTGGTATTTACTTAGAAAAGCCTATCAGAATCCTAATCCGATCCCCTCATTTTCCACATGGAAAACTGAGGGCCAGAAAGGGTCGAGGTCTTTTCCAATGTCACACAACTGGTCCGTGACAGAGAAGATTCAATGCTTGTCTTTCAGGTCTACTTCTACAAGACAAAACAACACCAAAAAAAACATTGCCATCCAGTTGATTCCAACTCATAGCGACCGACCCTACAGGACAGAGCAGAACTGCCCCATAGGGTTTCCAAGGAGCTGCTGGTGGACTACTACTGCCAACCTTTTGGTTAGCAGCCAAGCTCTTAACCACTGCGCCACCAGGGCTCCCCTGTTTCTAGTAACCAATATTCAATTCTAAAAATTATTCCAACTTGTAGATGAGGCCACATTTTCCACCAGTGGACAAGAACTGCTTCAGTAAAATTCCACCTGAGACAAGCGGGTGCTGTAGGACGCCGCCTGCCCGCCAAGTTAGGAGAGCTGAACAAGAAAGACGCTGGGAAGTCTCGGTTTCCCCGTCCGCACAAGGAACAGGTTTAGGTGGGTGACTTCCAACTTTCTCTTCCCAGCTCTAAGCGTTCACGTCTCTGCCCCGCGCTTCTGCCGGCGGCCTGGAGGTGGTCTCCATTCATACGCGCCGCGGGGCTCCCCAGAGCTCCGACCCGCGGGCGCGGAGCCCACATGGCACTCCTCGGGGACGAAGGAGAGCGCCACTTCCCGGGGGGTGACCCGTGCGCGAAGAAGGCAAGAACCCCGGCGGGGCAGCCGCGGCACGTGTGGGCAGGGCGCACCACGGACGCCGGCTCCGGCTGCGCGCGGGCCGCTTCCCGGTGCCCAGGCGGACCACGCCGCCGGGGGCAGAGGGCCTCCCCGCCGCCCTCCCGGGGGCTCCCCGTGCGGCCGGCGGGCGCCGCCCCGGCAGCTCACCGCCGCGTCCTGCTCGGGCTCCACCGGCTCGTCTCGGCGTTCACTCCACGGCCGAGAGGCCCCCTGACATCCACGCCGGCAGCGGCCGGCCCTCCGCCCCGCCTCCCGGTGCTCGGAGTTAACCCTCGGCGGCCCCGCTCAGCTCAGAAGCGCGCCCTGCGGCCCGGGAGCGGCTGCGCGCCAGAGAAGCGGAAGTGGCGCGAGCCGCGGGCCGGGTGCTGCCTCTAGCCGCCTGGAGCTGGAGGAGCCGCGTGGCAGGGCGAGACGAGCCTCCCCGGGGCTTTCCTTCCTCGGGGTGCCGGAGGTCCTCTGTGATGCCAGGCTCCGGGGAGACCTAAGGGTTGGGAGGACAGCGTCAGGAGGCCGAAGGGCTTAGCAAAGCCCTGGCTAACCTTTAGGCTGGTTAACCTTGCTGGGACTCGGGGCCACGGTCTTATTTTTAAATCATCCCTGACTACGAAAGTAACAGAATGTTAGCGACGAAAAATAAACTTTCTTATTGTTCGTTAAAAAAAACAAAAACATTTCTAACCTCCCTCCCCCAAGAAACTCCAACCCGCTTCTGACATTCAGGAAAGCAGTACACCGAGAAAAAAAGTAACGTTTTCTGAAGTCCATAGAGAAAACGGTAACTTGAATTGCATGTTCTGTCTATAGCTCTCCGGTGTTTTTTTAAAGCGTAGGATATTCAAGGAATCAGTTGCATTCCAGGAGTAACAATTTTCTGTAGTGCTGTAAGACAAAAAGGTTAACACCTACTCAGCTGGAAGGGTCTTAGGCTACTATCGGAGCCCTGGTGGCCCTGTGGTTAAAAGTTCGGCTGCTAACCAGAAGATCGGCAGTACGAATCTACCAGCAGCTCCTTGGAAACTCTATGGGGAGTTCTACCCTGCCCTACAGGGTCGCTAGGAGCCAGAATCAACTCGGCGGCAACGGGTTTTTCGGGTATAGACTACTATCCGAGTCTTTGGTGGTGCAAGCTAGCCACCTCAGAGGTCAGGGTGGAAGGGAACCAGCCGTTGAAAACCCTGTGGAGCATCTTCTACCCTGATATACATGGGTCATCATGAGTTGATTAACCTCACAGGGACTGGTTTCAGGTTATGACAGGTAGCCACTCAATTCAGTGCTCAGCCACAGCCTTCAGATTCCTTTAGTTCAGCCTCAATGTATTTATTTTCATTTTCTACACTGTCTTCTTCCTTAAAACATGGTGTCATTTTCTTGTGCAACTTTTTGCACTGATACAGGTCAGTGATGTAAACATTATCATGATTTGTGTTAGTGCACTAACCCGAGTGCACAGTGGAATAGGCCCTCCTGATGGTGGTAGATGCTGTGAATGTAGCAGACAGCAAACTCTCCTAAGAAATGGGGGCACTCGTCAAAGCAGGGCTGACTCCTTATCTTTTCACAGAATCAGAACTTTAGAACCCAAGCCTTGGCAGCATCATTTAAATACCTCAACAAGCCGGGGAGTTGAATGCCTTGCCCCAAAGGGCATGTAACATGCCCAGTTAGAGGCCAGATCCAGAAGCAGAGGCTGAGTTACAGCATCATAGAGGGTTGAGGGACTTTTAATATCACCTGGTCCAGTGGCTTTTGCAGATTTCAGAAGCAATGCCCAAAGGAGCCCTGATGAAGGACAGACCCAAGCCTTCTGCTGTGGATTAGAGAGAGCACTGGATTTTAGCCAGGATCCTGGGTTTGTAAAAATCTCTGCATTACCTGTAGTGAGTCACTTAACCTTTTTAAACCCCAGCCACGGGAGTAACTGCATCCCAGGCTCTTTTGCTCCGGGAGCCTGCTGGAACCATCCACTTTTTTTTTTTTTTTTTTGAGTCTCGGAGATACATTTATTCCCTAAAAACATAATATAAAAAGTAAAATGCTGTTTTTTAAAAAATCTGGCAAGTAGCAACTCTATCACTTTTTCAAAATGTTTAGATGCTTTGAAGAAGTCTGTTTGGTGAGATGTATTTGGACCTAGTTTAAAAATTCAGTGGTCTACTGAAATACTTACGGATAAAATATCATGTTTAGGCTTACTTCAAAATAATCCAATGGGAAAAATAATGGGAAGGGGGGTATAAATGAAACAAGACTGGGTATGAGTTGATAACTGTAGAAGCTGGGTGATGAGTAATGGGGCATATTATGTATTCTCTCTACTTCTGTATATGTTTGGAATTTTCATAATGAAAAGATTTTTAAAGATTTTATATTAGAACCTCTAGGGGTGAAAGGGTGTGTAATAAAACAAGAAGAAACTGTTTAATGGTTTCTCTAAATACAACAGTGCTTTAAACACAAGGGTAAAGAGAAATCATCCTTATACAAAAAAAAATTTTATGCCAAGAACAATTAACAGTGATGTAAATGGCATGAATACTACAGAAGGCATTTCTGTACCTGTTGTAAAGTAGGGAAGAAATGCTTCAGATAGACCAGGATTCAAATCCCAGGTCTGCTACGTAAAGGCTGAATAATCTTGGGCAAATTACTTAACTTCTCTGGTAAGATTCCTCACCTGTAAAAGAAGGATAATACCTGCCCCCTAAGGTTTTTATAAGAATTAAATAAAATAGTATTATGTAAATTTTTAGTACAGTGCAAACCTTTCTTACATCAGTGCGAAAGTCTACACTGAATAGAGGAGAAGGCGGTGTTGGTGATTGTGTTGCCACGGGAAGAGCTGAAGAGACAAGAGGTGCTTTCTGAGTGTGGTACTGTGTCCACTGCTCTGGCTTTCTTCTTACCTGCTTCTCGTAACTGGTCTTCAAATGACCACAAGTGGAACCATCCACTTTTGTAGGTCACTGGTACTCTAGGTCACAGTATGCACCTCGCTGAGCCCTCAGCCCCCAAGGTAACGCTTTGCCTGGTTTAGCTCCTTCCTCTCCTGTCCCTCTCAAAGGCTGTTCCAAACTCTCACCACACTCCCCAGGCTTTCTGTGGTACTCCCATCCCCCACCTCTCACAACCCTCAGCTTCAATTTATTCTGTCAAGTAAGAAGCTATGAGCACTTTGCTCAAAATTTTAACTCAATCTACAAAGTTACCTTTTTGCACAAACTCTAGTCCATTTTTCCTGTCTTGCTTGCTGCTACGTATCTCCATGCCTAGCACATTTACCAGCGCAAATGAGGTTGATAAAGAAGCAGAAGCTTGAAGAGGTCCAGCCATTTGCCCAAAGTTATACAGGTACTAAGGAAAGAAGAGCAGGACTCAGTAAAGTTCTGTCCAACCCTAAAGTTCGTGGTCTTAACCGCTATGCTGTATAGTGCTACCTCCCAGAAGACTTCCTCCTGAAAGCAAGAGGGCTGCAGGAATTAGAAGTTCTTAGTCCCTGGTGGTGTAAATGGCTAATGCACTTGGCTGCTAACCAAAAGATCGAAGGTTCGAGTCTACCTAGAGGTGCCTCAGAAGAAAGCCCTGGTGATCTACTTCCAAAAAATCAGCCACTGAAAATCCTATGGAGCACAGTGCTACTTTGACAGGCGTGGGGTCTCCATGCGTCAGGATCAACTCAATAGCGACTGGACTGGATCTCCTAGGATAGGTCTGTTACGGATTGAATTGTGCCCCTCAAAAATATGTGTTGTAAATCCTAAACCCCTACACCTGTGGATGTAATCCCATTTGGGAATAGGACTTTGTTATGTTACTGAGACCATATGAGTGTAGGGTGAGTCTTGAGCAGATTCCCCACAGAGAAGGGGAAGATATGGGCCACATGAAGATCATCGAGGAACTGAGGAACAGAATTTAGAAAGGGACAAGGACCTTCCCCCCAAGCCAACAGAAAGAGAGCCTCCCCTGAATTCGTACTTTTACCTCCTAAACTGTAAGAAAATAAATTTCTGTTTGTTAAAGCTGCCCACTTGGGGTATTTCTGTTATAGCAGCACTAGAAACTAAAACAGGCTCCCTCCATGATATTTTTAAAAAATCACTTCAGCAGCTTAAAATCCCTCACAGTCAGTGGCCCCTTCCGCTATCTTTGTTTTAGGAACAGGGAAACAAATATACAGATGTTCGAAATGCTCAAGACCCTGCAATAGCTTGGCGAACTGTTGGGAAAATCTCTCGGTGGCCTATAAACTCTACCAACATTTTCCGCATGAAACCATGCAAGGGCCAATGCAAACGTTTTCCTGAGGATAATTCCCCAGGACTCTGGCCTGCTCAAGAAATTTTAGGCAGAATGAATCACTCCTCTTACTCTGGACAGGCCAACCCAATAGCATTGCAGACTTGGCTTCAAAACAGCAAAAGAGTCAACGCAGTGTTTGCCGCACTTAGGATTGCACAATCCAGGCATATCCGTGCTGATGAAGCAGCGGTGTGACACGGGTCAGAGGTGAGACGACAGGCAGACTCCTGTATGGCTGTTTCATCAGGATTTCACAACGCACTGGTTAATGATACTGAGAGGAGGAATGGTTCCACAAAACTGATCCCTCATCCTGATACCATGTGGCTGTGTTTTAACTGAAAATGTGACCTGGAGTTGCAAATCATTCGCAGACGCAAACCATCTCTGACTCAAATATGCTCGTAGTTCAGGAGGAGGCAGAAAAAAGTGCTTTTCAATTGCACTGTTGCAACACTCCATTCGGTATTCTTCAGTGTTGATGAAACTTTTATGGAAAACTCCCTCAAAAAAAAAATTTTTTTTTTATCAGGTAGAATTTGTATTGGAAATAAATAAACATAGACTTGGGTTTCTGTCAATCCATGTAAAATGAATGGGTAATTTGTATCCTGTGAAAGAGTTCTTAGGGCAGTGTGTTAAAGAGGGGCAATTTCTTTTGTCTTTTGGTTGGCAGCTTCTGAAAGGTACTGGGGGGGCGGGGGGAGAAAGGGAGGGAGAGAGGAAAAAGAGAAAATAGCCAAAGTGTGTATTTTATAAGCCTTAAACTAGTTTATGTAAAATATATGTAAAAAATGAAAAGACAAGATTTGTAACAGCAAAAAAGTAGGGGAAATGCTCCTAAGTGGTTGAAATTTAATGGGTTATCAATAACATGAAATACTATGCCATTATTTAAAAAACAATTTTCTTAAAGCATAGCTTTAGGACAGGTTTGGCTACAAGTAACGAAATGCCCAACCAACAGCACATTTATTTTGCATATAAAAAGAAATCTAAAAATAGGACACTCTACAGTGAGTGGCACTATGGTTAAGTGCTGGGCTGTTAACCGAAAGGTCAGTGGTTCCAACCCACAAGGCACTCCGTGAGAGAAAAGAACTGGAAATCAGCTCCTGTAAAGAATCCAAAAACCAAAACCAGACCCAGTGCCATAGAGTCGATTCCGACTCATAGCGACCCTGTAGGACAGAGTAGAACTGCCTCATAGAGTTTCCGACGAGCACCTAGCAGATTCGAAATGCTGACCCTTTGGCTAGCAGCTGTAGCACTTAACCACTGCGCCACCAGGGTTTCCCCTGTAAAGAATACAGCGTAGAAAACCCTATAGGGCAGTTCTACTCTGTTGTACGGAGTCAGAGTAGCTATAAATTGGAATCAACTTGACGGCGTACAACAAAAAGGTGGGTTAATTTAGAATCTTAACAGTTTAGCATCTAATGGTTTCTTTGTGATTCTCTGGGCTTTTCCCTTGTGATCACAAAAGGAGGACTACCACACTTGTGCCCATCACATTCTCACATGTAACCTCCAAGGCAGGAAGAAAGCATTCTCACATACCTCTTTATTTTTAACCAGAGGAAAAAAATCTTTCCCAGAAGCCCACTGTCAGACTTCTTATATTTCACTGGGCCAGAACTTGGTCTCTTGTACCCCCAAAAATAAACACTGGAAGAAGAGATTTACCATGGTTGGCTTAGGACAGGTGTCAGCAAACTTTTTCTGAAAAGGACCAGATAATAAAAAGTCAATATTTTAGGCTTTGCAGGCCATACGGTCCCTGACTTACCTTCTCAGCTCTGCCATTGTGAAGCGAAGGCAATTATAGACAATATGTAAATACCTAAATATGGCTGGGCTCCAATGAAAATTTGTGGATACTGACATTTGAAAGTCATGGAATTTTTACCTGTCATAAAACATTATTCTTTTGATTTTTTTTTAGCTATTTAAAAATGTATATTTTGTATGACTTGCGACCATAAGAAGCCAGGTGGCAGGCCAGATTTGGCTAGTAGGCTACAGTGTGTGAACCTCTGGCTCAGCCTAGTGATGACTTACCCCCTCAGGCATATAGGAGAGCCCCACCTTCCCTAAGACATCACTGCTCCAACCCTGAAAACAAACAAAATAACAGCGTTCAGTTAGTCGGCCAAGAATGTCCACAGCACATTAAGGATATGGGAAAAGGCTCATGGCAATATTAAAATTTGAAAAGCAGATTAAAAGTCAATATGGGCCTTTGGCGAGTGGTATCTGGGGTCTTAAAAGTTAGCAAGTGGCTATCTAAGATGCATCAATTGGTCTCAATCCATCTGGAGCAAAAAGGAATGAAGAATACCAAAGACACAAGGTAAATAAGAGCCCAGGAGACAGAAAGGGCCACATAAACCAGCCTGAGACCAGAAAAACTAGTTGGTGCCCAGCTACCAACGATGACTGCCCTGACAAGGTAACACAACAGAGAATCCCTAATGGAGCAGGAAAACAGTGGGATGCAGACCTCAAATTCTCCTAAAAAGACCAAACTTAAGGAACTAGGGGGCCCCTGGAAGTCATGGTCCCCAAACCGTCTGTTAGCCCAAGACTGGAACCATTCTCAAAGCCAACTCTTCAATCAGGCATTGGACTGGACTGTAAGACAGAAAATGATACTGGTGAGGAGTGAGCTTCTTGGTTCAAGTAGACACATCAGACTATGTGGGCAGCTCCTGTCTGGAGGGGAGACGAGAAGGCAGAGGGGGACAGGAGCTGGCTGAATGGACACAGGGAATACAGGGTGGAGAGAAGGAGCGTGCTGTCTCAGAGAGAGGGCAGCTAGGAGTACATAGCAAGCTGACTTGATTTGTAAACTTTCACTTAAAGCATAATAAGTAAAAGGAGAACATAGAAATTATTGCTGAAGGGGTACAGAGTTTCTGTGCGGGGGGACGAAAAACATTTGTAAATGGATAGTGGTGATGGTTGTACAGTATGGTGAGTGCAAGTAATGTCACTAAACTGTACATTTAAAAATGGTTAAAATGGCAATTTTTTGGTTATATATATTTTACCACGATAAAATTTCTTTTAAAGAAGTCAATGTGGACAGAATGGTCTCAGCCAATTCTGCCTGTTGAAATCCCTGCTCTTCACCAAGACCTATATTAGACACAGCCACCACATCATACCACTCCCTGATCCCTGTAATTCTTGCCTTCCATGTGGGAGACCCAGCTTTGATTCCAGCCCGGTGCAACCTCAAGCGCAGCTACCACCCATCTGTCAGTGGAAGCTTGCATGTTGCTATGATGCTGAACAGGTTTCCTCAGAGCTCCCAGAGTAAGACGGATTCTAAACTGATCCTGGGGATGCCAGGACTGGGCAGTGTTTCAGTCTGTTGTGCATGGGGTTATCCACGAGTCAGCCCATGAGTTGGGGGCCCACTTGAAGGCAGCTAACAACAACAATCCTCCTCAATAAAATAAATCCAACCACTCCTTCTTATCAACAAGATCATTTAGCACCGATCACTTGCTAGGCACTGTGTCAACCTAAGGTAAGTGTTGAAAACACACAAATAAGAGTGACAATGGCTAGGCTCAAAGAAACTGCAGTCCAAGCAGAGGAAGAAGAAACAAATCGTTATAATCAGGGATGGCAAGCAGCAGCCAGAGTGTGGGCGCGGGGGCATTCCAGAGAAGGCACTAGCGACGGGCTGGGCAAGACAGGACAGAGCGTTGCCCTGGAGGCTGCAAGAGAACCCCACATCACAACGAGTTGTGAGTGCCAGGCGGCCTTTTGTTAAGAGGAGGAAAGTCACTGGGTACGTCACTTAGGGTTCTTAGTTTCCATCAACAGAAGTAAACTCTGGCTGACAAAGCACAAACGGAGTTGATTAAAAGGACATGGGTGACTCCCACATGGCTGAATAGGGTGTGGGACACCCTGAAGAAATTTCAGAAACAAAGCCCAACACCCCACAGCACAATGGGTCTGCTGTGGAACCCACTGCTACAGACATTTTCGCCCTCCAAATGCTGTATTTACACCACTGCCATGTGTGCCAGGGCCTCAGCCTTGGAGTCACTGCTGTCCCAAAGTGGGGCGTCTTTGTTACCAGATTTGCCCAATACACGATTTTTGAATTTAATACCTGTGAAGATGCAGCTGAGTGATGGCAGCCTGGGTCCAAGGAGGCTGGAAGAGCAAGACTTCTAGTTTCTAGCTTCACGAGACAACACTTGTCAGGAAGTTGCCTGAACACAGGTAGGGTTTCCAAACAATGCTAAACCAAAAAAAAAAAAAAACACAAACCCACTGCCGTCAAGTCGATTCCAACTCATAGTGACTCTATAGGACAGAGTAACAATGCTAAGCAGCTAGAAAACACGACAACTGTCCACTCCAGATGGACCGGATGAGCATTGCAGTCAGGGGAAAGGGCACACGCAAGGGTGTGGAGGTATGAGACCACATGGCACACGTGGGGCACTGTAAGTGGTTTGGAGCTGCTCAATGAAGCTCGGAGGGCTGGGAGCAGAGGCTGGGGAGGTGAACATGGCCACCGCCTGAACTCCCTGGCCCCTGCGGCTCTGAAGGCAGATACTTGTATCTTATACTCAGTGTCCCCTGCTGAGGGCCAGGGGGTATGATTCACTCAGTGCCTGGCCCAGGGCCTTGACTATGGTGGTGTTTAGTCACTATCAGTCAAAATGAATCATTGCCATAAAGCTGTCTGATTGCATCACTGCCATAAAATTCACCATCTGAAAGTTGTCAATGTACATGTTGTCTCTCTCTCTGTCCTGCTGCACGTGCGTGTGTGTGTGTGTGTGTGTGTGTGTCTTTCTCCACAGCTGGACCTGTCTGCAATGGGTACTTTTCTAAAGGCTAATTACTGAAAGTATCCAATTATTAATTCTTAGACTGACATCCACATACTTTGATAATGCTTTTATTTAAATTTAAGATCAAAATCATTTTTGAAAATAGAATGAACAATAATTTGTCCTGTGGTAAAACAAATGAAAAACATTATCAAACTTGCAAATCTTTTACACTTACCAAATTAATAATCCAAAGGGAACATTACAAACATTATATAAGTATTTTAAAAATAATTGTAAGAGATAGAGGTAATTCCTCTTTTTTTCTTCTATCATGATCATTTGAAGGAAAATCTATTTATAATTGGTTCTGTTATCTTAGAAATGCAATCTTATCAGGAACATGGTGTGAATACGTTTTCTTTGAGGTTTTCTTTTCATTTCTCATCTGACAGCAGTCAGATATATGCCTTCCTCTCACGTTTTTGGAGCCCTGGTGGTGCAGAGCTTAGGAGTTCAGCTGCTAACCAAAAGATCAGCGGTTCGAATCCACTAGCTGTTCTTTGGAAACCTTATGGAGCAGTTCTGTTCTGTCCTATAAGGTCACTATGAGTCAGGATTGACTTGATAACAACGGGTTTGGTTTCAGGTTTTCAGCACTTAAATTCAGCTTGAGCCTCAGCCAAAGAAGTGCTTCTATCAGCATGGGGGTTGATATATATCTTTACCATAATAACTTAGTAAAAATGTCTGGTCTGGTCACTAGTCACTAGAGCAGGCCAGGTGACACCAAAGATGACATAACAGTTGCCTTGACAACCTCACAGAAGAATGTCTCCACCCCACAATTCTTACACCTCTCTTTCTCTCTCAGGCATTTGGTCTCCGTGGTTGGTGGGAGGTTTGCATTTTATCTCTGCCCTCTTTGCAAGGCAAGCAGGAAGGAAGTAGGCAGCGAAAGGCAGAGAAATGAAGACTGAGGGGGCAGTGACTCACCACGGGCCCCATCCCCACTGGTACTACTCAGTAGATTCCACCAAGGGGTTGATCGCATATCAAATTTCAACAGGGAACTGATCACAACGTTATACAACTGCCAAAACACTGAGAATCATGGCCCGGCCAAGTTGACACACAGTCTTAGCCATCATACCTGGCTTACTGATGCATTTTCCTCTGCCTTTGTCTCTGTGCCTCCTCTCCTCTTGTATAGGACACCACTCAGACAGAATTAGGACCCACCCCACTCCAGTATGACTTCATGTTAACTTGACTGTAACATCTTTAAAGGCTCTATTTCCCAGGACTAGGGTTTTTTTTTTTTTTTTTTTTTTAGGGGTTAGGCCTTTAATATATTTTGGAGGAGACACAATTAACCCATAACAAAGCAAAAGAAAGCAAAGCCCAGGAACCATGGCAGTCAATGCAGAGTACAAGGCCAGGGTGATGGGAGAGAAGGCAGGGCTGACATCAAGGGACCATATGCCAGGTTCAGAGATTTTACTTTATTCCAAGGGTGGTAAAACCCAAAACCCATTGCCGCTGAGTTGATTCCGACTCATAGCGACCCTAAAGGAAAGAGTAGACCTGCCCCATAGGGTTTCCAAGTAGTGGCCGGTGGTTTCAAACTGCTGACCTTTTGGTTAGCAGCCGAACGCTTAACCACTGCACCACCAGGGCTCCAAGGGTGATAGACAGTGCCATTTAGTACTTTAGGTATTCTTTTTGATGTTAACGTACAAGTGTGGAGAGGTAACACAGACAGTCCAACTGTCCAATATATCGATCCTGGTTTTCCCACCAGATGGCCAGGTGATGTTGGGTCATTTCTTTAAGCCTCAAGTTCCTCATCTCTAAAATCAGGATAGGGTGTTACCTGTCAGGGTTCTCTGGAGAAAAAGAATCAGTGATACATGTGTTGTATATATATATTTACATATATACATATGTGTTTATACACACACACAGAGAAAGAGTGAGAAAGACAGAGACAAAGAGATTTCAAGGAATTGGCTCATTGTGGAGAGCTGGCAAGTCCAAAATTCATAGGTCAACCAACAGGAAGACTGAAGCAGAATTCTGCCAAAATACCTATTTATAGTCTGGAGGCAAAACACATGCTAAGGAAACTCCTTTTTTGCTCTTAAGGCCTATCAACTGATTGGTCGAGGCCCACCCACATGATGGAGAGTAATCTGCTTTACTTAAGGCCAACTGATTTAATCACATGTAACTACTTCACAACAGCAACTAGACTAGTGTTTGGCCAAACCACTAGGCACCATAGCCTAGCCAAGTTGACACATAAAATTAAACACCATATCTTCTCATGAAACTTATGTGAATATGAGAAAATACATATGAAGCGCTTATCCCAGTGTCTGACACATAGTAAGTGCTCAATAAATACTGCCGTTAGTGCTGAGCATTTAAATAGTTAATAGGTTTCTTGTTTGCTTCACTTTTCATAGTTAGGTGGTAACTGAATGAATTAATTTGGCCACAAAACAAAGCAGTTTAAATGTTATTATTTGTGCACCCTAACATAAAATTTGAACATTTGTTTATTCATTTAACAAATATGAATTGACCATTAACTATGTACTAAGAACTGTTCTTGGCTGTGAGGATAGAGCAGTGAACAAGGCTGACAAAGGCCCCCACCCCCCATATAGCCCCGAAATAAATAAGGAAATAACACGATAAACAAGATTTATAAGCTCCACGAGGACAGACACCATGTCTATTTTGTACCCTCATATATCCCAAGTGCACAAGCTAGTGGCTAGCAGATAGTGGTGTTAGCTGCCTTTGACTCCGCCTCTACTCACAGTGAACTTATGCGCAACAGAGCAAAATGTTGCCTGGTCCTGCGCCATCCATGCAATCATTAGCATGTTTGAATCCAGTGTTGCAGCCACCATGTCAGCCCATCTCATGAAGAGTCTCCCTCATTTTCACTGACCCTCTACTTTTACCAAACATGGTGCACTTTTCTAGGAACTGGTCTTTCCTAATGACATGACCAAAGTAAGCAAGACAAAGTTTTGCCATTTTTGCTTGTAAGGAGGAGCATTCTGGCTGTAGTTCCTTCAAGACTGATTTGTTTGCACTTCTGGCAGTCCATGGTATTCAGTAATCTCCACCAACACCACAATTCAAACGCATTGATTCTCCTTCAATCTTCCTTTTCAATTGTTCAACTTTCACAAACATGTAAAGCAATCACAAGACCATGGCTTGGGTCATGGGCACCTTAGTCCTCAAAGGGATGTATTTACTTTTTAACACTTTGTTGTTGTCGTAAGGTGCCATCGAGTTGATTTCAACCCATAGTGACCCCGTGTACAACAGAACACTGCCCAATCCTGTGCCATCCTCACAATCACTGTTATGCTTGAACCCATTGTTGTAATACTTTAAAGAGGTCTTATTTCCCAATGATTTCTTGACTCTGGCTTCCATGGGCATTGATTGTTGATCCAAGTAGAATGAAATCCCTGACAACATAAATTTCTTCACCATTTATCATGATTTTGTTCATTGACCCAGTTGTGAGGATTTTCGTGTTTTTTATGTTCTGATGGCAACGGGTTTGGTTTGGTTTTTTATGTTCAGCTATGGGGCCCTGGTGGTGCAATGGTTAAGTGTTCGGCTGCTAACCAAAAGGTCAGCAGTTCAAAACCACCAGGTGCTCCTCGGAAACCCTATGGGGCAGCTCTACTCTGTCCTGTAGGGTCACGCTGAGTCAGAATCAACTCGACAGCTATAGGTTTGTGATTTTTATGTTCAGATCTAATCCAGTGAAAACGCTGTGGAACACAGCTCCACTCTGACACATGTGGGGTCGCCATGAGTTGGAATCAACTCCACAACTGGTGGTGGTGAGAATGGGGGAGGAGGCAGTTGGGCAACCACAGGGGGTCCCCAACTTACAAAGGGGCTCCGTTCCAACAACTCCATTGTAAGCTGGTTCTAATATAAGTTGAATACCTCATCTTTTTTTTTTTTTTTCCACTTTGCATTATTATTGCCTTTTATTATCAGTACCTTTATAAATTTTATCTTTACTTGTCTTGGGGTCGGAAACATTATATATAAACTTGCAGATATGTTTTAACACATATATACATTAAAAACACACAAATCATGAAAACTTCCTCTGACGATGAAAACAGTTGGACGATATTGGCGTTTTGTCAGTTGTGGTAATAACTGCACTTCTGGAAGGTTTTGGATCATGTGGATTATCCCTGGGAATGGGGATGAGGTTTCTAGTCAGAAAATTAGTGAGAGTTGTCTGTATGGTCCTTCTCTTTTTTTTTTTTTTCATATACTTCATGGTAACATTTCACTGCTTCCTGAATCTGCCCGTCAACTTTAGCAAAGCAATCAGCATTTGGGTCCATGTTTTCAAGCAACTGAAGCCTCCAATTAATTTAGAAAACTAAATTTATATGGAAGTATTTTCAACAGTAAATCATAAGATTGAACATCTGAGAATAACATCAGCGAATTACGTACTTCAATGCTGTACGCAGAACATATTACTAATGATAAGAAGTAAAAAAAAAAAAAAATTGGAGGGCCATAATTGTGGTTCGCCCCACCTCGTGGGTCAGGGACTACCTACACTGCACTTGTCCAGGCCAGAGACAAAGATGTAGATTGGGGTGCAGAGGAATGAACAAAACACAGCCACACAGGTTCCTAGTCCCTTTGCAAAAGCACCTGCTATGAGCTTTTTAATGTAACATGAGAATATTTTTGCCTCCAGAGGGCACTTGAACATCACAAATGTGCCCAAGGGTCAGAGCAAGTGAACTCAGGCAGAGAAGCCTTTGCCAAGGGCATATTTGAGAGTGCCAGGAAAGCAGAAAGGATAAATCTCAGTGACTTTGCAGACTTTGCTTACTGGAATTTAAAATCTCCTCTTTTAAAGCTAAATTTTCTTGAGATAGCTAGTGCAATAAACCAGCAATTTCGGCTTTCATAGGTTATTGGAATTAGCTTAATTGTATAGCTGACCTTCTGCTGGGCAGATGTGTGTGTGAGAGAGAGAGGGAGAGAGAGAGTTTGTTTGGGCCCAGCGTGGTTCTGTGTTGTGTGCTGGGCAATGCATGTTAGAATGACACGATCCTGGTCTTAGGACAAACTTAAAATCCAAAGCAGATTTTATATATACTGAGTATACTGAGAATGAGTCATGTTACATCAAAGGGGAAAGGCAACTATCTAGACCCCTTTGAAGGGCATGAAACCACTTCCTCTTCAGTCCCATGGTCTTTCTAGTAAAACCAGTTGCCATCAAGTCAGTTTCGACTCATGGTGACTCCATGTGTGTCAGAGTAGAACTGTGCTCCGTAGGGCTTCAATGGCTGAGTTTTCAGAAGTTGACCGCCAACTGGGTGGACTCAGATTGCCAATCTTTCAGTTGACAGCCAAGCATGTTAACCGTTTGCACCACCCTTAGGCATTAAAGATCTTGCAAAAGGCTACTGTGATCTAGGACAGTCTTCCATCTGGGTACAACTTCTCTAGGCCTGTGTAGAAGGCTGTGTGGTTGTGTCCCCTTGCACCTATTGCACTGCATATCTTGTTATATTATCTGTTAATATATCTGTGACCTCTACCAGATCATAAGCTCTTTGAAGCAGGGATGAAGCCTTACTCGTCTTTGTCTTCTAAGGGGACCAACCAAAAGCCAAACAAAACCAGTTGCCATCAAGTTAATTATGACTCATGGCAATTCTGTATGTGCAGGGTAGAACTGCTCTATAGGGCTCTCAAGGCTGTGATCTTTCAGAAGCAGGTTGCCAGGCCTGTCTTCTAAGGTGCCTCTGGGTGGGTTTGAGCCTCCAACCTCTTGGTTATAGTAGAGTGCTTAACTGTTTGTGCTACTCAAGGACTTCCATAGGGGACCAACACCTTATTTTTCACACAATAAGTTATATATTTATGTTAATATCACAAAGCTATATTTTTATATAAACACACACACATATATATATGAACATATTCACCTCTTTTAGGCTTTGTTTGATAGTGTAGTTTGATACCTGCTTTATAAAGCAGATTAGCTGGAAATATACATACAGAATGAAAGACAGAAGTTTCTCATTGTGGAAGGTGTAAAGACAAAACGACTTTTATTCCATCTGTGAAAAAGGAAGAAAACTGTTACATCTAGTATACTGCCACACACACACCCATTCCTCCACCCAAATCAGGGACACGTTACAAACTATGCCCCCAAGTCATCCCACCATCTTCATTCTCTTCTTCTTCCTGTACCTTCAGCCAGGACCAGCCAAGCACCCATTGCTTTTGGAAAGACGCTCATAATAACTTAATACTTGTTTTAGTGGAATCACAAGTAGATTGAGGTAGTTATCTAAAGCTTCTGAAAACTTAAATGTATCAATAAATGAATTTATTCTGCAGGTTTACTTCACAAAGAGCAAACCCCAGTGTACTAATGTTATTGCCGGCCTGGCTAGTTGGATTTCTAAATATTGACTCTTCCTGGACTCCTTGTTACAGGGCTTTGTCCATCTGCTGTGACACAGTTGCCCTGCGTTGGACCATGCTGATGTCACTGAGAATATTAAATGAGGTAACATGTGAATTGTCTGGCACTGTAATCAGTTCTCAATGATGGCAACTAGTGCGATTATCATCATTACCATACATGCAGGTATACATGGTGCCTCCTGATTTTGCTGGAAGTTGTACTTTTTACGTAGAGGCATTGAAAGTTAATTTAGAGTTGATTTTAGGAAAAACATTATTTTGTATATAACATACACTGATTCTATGGTATCTTAAATCCTGAATATGCAGTAATAGCCTACCAACCCCACAAAGAAAACATAAAATCATATAGTTAAAAATGAATGTATCGGTATCAATGATACTGGCACAAAATAGACAACAAAGCAACATATTTATTGGGAAATGGAGTCCCATTTTTTTTTTTTTTAATAGTGCTAATAAACGACTCACAATACAAGTTAAATTTGATTGACTATAAAGTTCATGGAGCCCTGGTGGTGCAGTGACTAAAGAGCTGGGCTACTAAGCAAAAGGCCAGTGGTTCAAATATGCCAGCCACCTCTTGGAAACCCTATGGGGCAGTTCTACTCTGTCCTATAAGGTTGCTGTAAGTTGGAATTGATGGCAACACAGATAAAGTACATGCAGACAAAGCAAATATAATTAAAAATGGAAGAAAACAAGCAACAAAATACATTTCAGTGAATGTATAAGCAAGTTTGGGTTATAAGCAAGCAGCCACCAAGAAAACAAACCCGTTGCTGTCGAGTCGATTACGACTCATAGCAACCCGACAGGACAGAATGGAACTACCCCATAGAGTTTCCAAGGAGTGGCAGGTGGATTCAAAGTGCCGACCTTTCAGTCAGCAACCACAGCACTTAAACCTCACCTATGCTGTGACATTTGTGTTCTGTCATTCTGCCACTAGGGAGAAGTACCCTCCCTATTTGCCCTCTTTTTTTTAGTCCACTAGTGGAAGCCCTGTGGCGTAGTGGTTAAGAGCTATGGCTGCTAACCAAAAGGTCGGCTGTTTGAATCTACCAGGTGCTCCTTGGAAACTCTGTGGGGCAGCCGTACCCTGTCCTACAGGGTCACTATGAGTCGGAATTGACTAGATGGCAGTGGTTGGTGGTGGTGGGGCCCGCTAGCATGAATGCAAATTGGCAAAAATTTTCTAACTTTTTCTCAATTGTTCTGTGAGTATTATCTGTTTAACCTTTCTGGATGTATTATTTACTTAAATCTAAGGGGTTTCTTAGAATTAGGACAGTGCCTTAGTCTCCTAGGGCTGCCGTGACAAAATACCACAAGTGGGTGGCTTTACAGGACAGAAATTAATTTTCTCACAGTTCTGGAGGCCAAAGTCCAAATCAAGGCTCAGCCATGCTGATTCTTCTCAGGCCTCTTTCCTAGCTCCTGGTGGATGCTGCGATCCTTGGCCTTCCCTTAATTACCTTTTTTTAAGACAGGTTTATTGAGGTTTAATTTATATACAGCAAAATTCACAGTTTTTAAGTATACAGGTTTAGGAGCTTTGAAAAGCATGAAAAGTCATATAAACAGCACCACAGTCAAGATGTAGACTATTTCAGTCACTGCAACGTCCCCTTGTGCCCCTTTAGCCAATCCCCTCCCTCCACTCCTACCCCTGGAGACCACGGATCTGCTTTCTGCCCCTGTAGCTTTGTCTTCTCCACAAGCCATGTCAATGGAATCATACAGTAATGGAGTGACTTGTGTCTGGCTCCCTTCTCTTAATGCTTTTGAGATTCATCTGTGTCGTCGCAGATTATTACTGTCAATACTGGGCCAATTATATACATATATTTTCTCTACATGTATTCTAAGGGTACACAGAGCTTTGAACAGCTAAAGAAGCCATGGGACCGTGACAATGTTTCTCAAATTTTGTCTGATGAGGTCCTGCATTGGAATCACCTGAGTGCTTGTTAGACTCTCAGATTCACATCTTTTGAGTCAGAGTGCCTGAGTTCCTCAGTAATGTGTATTAAGAAGGACGCCACGTGACTTTTACGCATGATTAAAGCTGGAGACCATGAGGTATTCTAGAACGAACAAGGATATCAGAATTAGGTAGTCATGGGTTTAAATATGGCTCTGTCACTAGCTGTATAAAGCTGGGCAGATCACTTACCTTTCTGCACCTATTTCTTCTTTTGTACTAGGAAATCATTAATTTATTCACCAAATATTTCTTGAGCACCTATTTTATGCCAGGCACCATTCTAGGAACAAGGATTGCAATGGTGAATAAGACAATTTACTTCATCACTCTACTTTACTGTTTTGTTTTTTTAATTGGCCTTTTAAGAACTTCATATTCAACTTTAAGTAAAATTCTGCAAATGCTTTTATAAAGTACACATTCCATCAGGGCAAGATAGACGATAAACATAAACATACTAGACAACTTCAGATAGTCATAAATACTCTGTAGAAAAGGAAAAAATTTTGAACTAGAGGGTTCCTTAGGTAAGTACAGTTACGGTTAACGCACTTTTCTGTACACAAGTTATACTTCAACAAAAATGTTAAAAAAAAAAAAAGTCAAAGTAAGGATCTCCAATCACACTGTCTAGCATTCAGTCACATTCTTCAGGGCTACAGTGGTTGGTTAAGCATTCAGCTGCTAACAGAGAGCTTGGTGGTTCCAACCCACTCGGTCGTGCCATGAAAGAAAGGC
This sequence comes from Loxodonta africana, assembly GCF_030014295.1. Taxonomy (NCBI): domain Eukaryota; kingdom Metazoa; phylum Chordata; class Mammalia; order Proboscidea; family Elephantidae; genus Loxodonta; species Loxodonta africana. The sequence continues at coordinate 75,309,369 of NC_087358.1, forward strand.
CTGGTGATCTGTTTCTGAAAAGATTACAGCCCAGAAAACCCTATGGGGCCATTCTACTCCGTCACATGAGGCTGCTATGAGTGGAAATGGACTGGACAGCACCCAACAATAACAGGTGAATCTTAGCAGGATCTGCCCAATGCATCTCTCAAAATTCTCTTCCAGCCTTGATTCTTTTCTGGAAAAATGTTGATGCCAACATGCAGCTTCCGTACTGCACTCTAGGCCAGTGGTCCCCCCCTGTGACTCACTAGCTGGTGTTTTTCCTCGGGGTTTATGTTCATACAGTTCAAGGCGTGGGCGCCCCTCATCTCTTCTGGGCCACTGTTCACTGCCTTCACGAGAGGCAGGAAACACCCACGTCTTTCTCTTCCATTTTTTAAATCTCTAAAACCAGTTTTGAAAAATTAAACATATATGCCTCATGCTTTGTACATCAAAAACAGATACAGAAAAGAAAAACTAATATATCAGGCAGCACGCCCTATGGTAATCTTCTTAACCTCTGTGGCTCTTCTACCCAAAACGACGGACGAAGCGCCCACTTTTCCGCCTCATCTTCCCGGCCCCGGCGGCACGGTGTGCGCGGCAGGGTGTGCACACTCGGCCACCCCACCACCCGGCTCTCCCCGGCCGCCCTCCGGCCCGCCCGCCCACTCGGTCCAGGCGCCCTCTCCGAGTCAGGGACTAAAATTCGGTGGGCGGAAGAGCGGAAGCGCTTGGGGGCTACAGGCTCCGCCCCCGGACGCGGGCGATACCGGAACACAGTTTCCGGCCCCTGTTGTCCACCGGAACGCGAAAGGAGCGGAACTCGCCAGGCTAGGGAACGGAAGAGCGAGTGGGACGTGTTTGGCAGAGGGACGTGCTGTTCCCGGTTAAACTGTATTTTCGGCGATGTTTCCTCGGGTCTCGGCTTTGCTACCGCTTAGCCACTTCTCCCGCCTCCTTTTATCCTCTGGGAGCGCCGAGGTACCGGCGGCTGCGGTTCTGCTGCTCGCGGCTCCACACGGAACGGTCAGGTAACGCACGTCAGCTGTAGGCCCCGCAGGTCGTCGAGCAGGCCCCTGCCCTTGCCTGCCGTTATGTCACTTTATTCTCCCGCTGCCCGGGGTCGGCGCGACAGCCCGCGAGGCCTCAGGGACCGTTAAGCCTGAGGAGAGAAATCCCAGAAGGAGCAGGTGACGTCCCCAAGGTCACGGAGCGTGGGCAGCGGCTGCGGGTGCGAACGTGCCGCCGGCGGCCCCTGCTCTGAGCTCGCAGCTCCGGCCCTGGAGTCCTGCCTCACTGTGGTGGCTCTCCTCGTCGCCGCCTTTGTTCTGTAGTCCGTTACTGAGCGTGCAGGCCGAGGTACCGGGACGCGCGGTCGTGCCCTCGCGGAGGCCGCGTGCTGAGGTGGGGAGGGAGTGCAGCGCTCGGCCTTCAGCCAGCGAGTCGCTCGTTGGAGAAAAGGCTCAGGGGATCTCTTCTGGAAGGGAAACCTGATAAAGCCTTAAGGGGGACCCCAGGCGGAGTTACCAGAAAGAAGCGAAGTTGCCGCATGCTTGGCCTTGGTACTTCTCGTCCTCAGAGCTCTCCTGTTGTGAAAACTCAGCTGTGCCGCGCCTGCTGCTCGGCCGGTCTGGCTCAGTGCAGTCCTGAAGTGGCTTGGTCGCAGTGGGGTGGGAAGAAGCCACTGCGTGGATCAGGAATGGATAGCATGTGGTACTGGTGGGGTGCTCAGAGAGAGCGAGGATTTCAGCTGGCTGCCCTGGACGATCGGGGTATCACTACTGGAAACAAGAAAAAGGAGCAGGTTTTAGAAAAAAAGGGAAATGTGTCATAGTTTTTAAAACATAAAACACCTGTTCATGGTAAGGGGTTGGTTCAATACATTCGTTCCTGTTCGGTCGATTCCGACTCACAGCCACCCTGTCGGACAGAGTAGAACTGCCCCATAGGGTTTCCAAAGAGCTGGCTGGTCGATTCGAACTGCCGACGTTTTGGTTAGCAGCCATAGCTCTTAACCACTGCACCACCAGGACTCCTGGTCCAGTACACCAGGGTGAGAAATGGAAAGTCTGGGATGGGAGCTCTTGAACATGTTTGTTTTTTTTTAAATAATTTTTATTGAGCTTTAAGTGAACATTTACAAATCAAGTCAGTCTGTCACATATAAGCTTATATACACCTTACTCCGTACTCCCACTTACTCTCCCCCTAATGAGTCAGCCCGCTCTCTCCTTCCAGTCTCTCCTTTCGTGACAATTTTGCCAGTTTCTAACCCTCTCTACCTTCCTATCTCCTCTCCAGACAGGAGATGCCAACACAGTCTCAAGTGTCCATCTGATACAAGTAGCTCACTCTTCATCAGCATCTCTCTCCAACCCATTGTCCAGTCCCTTCCATGTCTGATGAGTTGTCTTCGGGGATGGTTCCTGTCCTGTGCCAACAGAAGGGTTGGGGACCATGACCACCGGGATTCCTCTAGTCTCAGTTAGACCATTAAGTCTGGTCTTTTTATGAGAATTTGGGGTCTGCATCCCACTGATCTCCTGCTCCCTCAGGGGTTCTTCGTTGTGCTCCCTGTCAGGGCAGTCATTGGTTGTGGCCGGTTGAACATGGTTTTGATGTGTTGTATTTGAAGTGCTGATGAGATGCCCTCAATGGAAATGAGCTCAGGTGGGAGGTTAAGACTAGAATTTTATTAGTGTTATGAAGTTAGTTCTTATGCATGATTTGCCTGTAAAAAATAGAGATTACTTTTGTAGTACTACATACAGCAGTCTTGGAAGGAAACAATGAAGTAAGTTATATTGGGTATATGTGAGATCCATTCTGTTATAATAAAACCTTTAATATTAGTGTATTTAACTTTCAGATGTAAAATAACAATTAGAGCATTTTCTTTATACTGTTTCTTTATACTATCTTTTACATTTTATACCATTGCTTTTGTATCTCAGGATACTGGCTCAGGCTAGTCTGTGTCTAGAACTACACTGATGTGTATACTTGGCATATTATGGTTGAAGATGTTTTAATGTTTGAGTTCTTAGCGTTAAGAATTCTTTTGCGTGGGTCTGATCTGAAATAGGTATAATCGTTTGTATTGCTCTTTCTCCTAAGTATACTAATTAAGAGAGCAGAGTGATAACCCTAGCCATGGAATATTCTTTTTTTCTGTTCCATTTTAGCTTGGCTTATAAATGGTAGTTGGTTAAATGACATGTTCTAGCTCAATGAGAAAGTTGATCAGATTAGGGTAATACACAGGAGATTTTTTTTTAAGACTGTAACCTTTTTTTATTGAAAGAAATTTCTTTATTTTTGTATTGTTTAAATATGACTGTAAAAGGTATTAATATATCTTGTTAAGAGCAAAGACTTGGGAATCAGTCATATTTAGGTTTGAGAATAAGAAGTTGTCATTTACGAGCCATGTTTAAATGTTTCTGAACATTTCTTATGTCATGGAGCACATTGAAAATGATATTTGTACAGAATCCTGGGATAAATGGAGGGAGGCACTAGCAGCTCCAGGCTCTACCCTTCTACTATAAGGACCAAAAACCAAAACAAAACAAAGCAAACCTGTTGCCATCGAGCCGATTCCGACTCATAGCAATGCTACAGGACAGAAGAGAACTCTGCCCCATAGGGTTTCCGGGGAGCAGCTGGTGGATTTGAACTGCTGTTCTTCTGATTAGCAGCCATAGCTCTTAACCACTATGCTACCAGGGCTCCACTATAAGGACCAAGTGGATGAAAATCTTAGCACGCTGCCACCTACTTGTGGCACACCAGTGTGTTTCAGGCCTTAGTGAGCTTTGTGACCTTGAGCAAGTTCCAGTTTCTTTATCTGCAAAATGGGGTTAATACCTACCTCATGGGTTTGATGTGAGTATGAGATAAATGTACATAAGATACATTGCACATAGGTATTGGCACATAGTTGTATGCTCAATGAATAGTAAATTGTTAGGATTAACAGTGGTAATAAAAAGCAAAAGCACCCTTACCCATTGCTGGTGGGAATGCAAAATGGTATAACTGTTGTAAAAAATAGCGTGACACAAAACAGGAGAGGTCAGCAAAACTGGACTAAACCGAATGCAGAAGAAGTTTCCTGAATACAGCTGAACGCTTCGAAGCCCAGAGTAGCAAGGACTGGGGTTTAGGGACCATGGTTTCAGGAGACATCTAAGTCAATTGGCATAACAAAATGTATTAAAATGTTCTGCATCCCACTTTGGTGAGTCGTGTCTAGGGTCTTAAACGCTAGCAAGCAGCCATCTAAGATGCATCAATTGGTCTCAACCCACCTGGAGCAAAGGAGAATGAAGAACACCAAAGACATAAGGTAAAGATGAGCCCAAGAGACAGAAAGGGCAACATAAACCAGAGACTTCATCAGTCTGAGACCGGACGAACTAGATGGTGCATGGCTACCACTGATGACTGCCCTGACAGGGAACACAACAGAGAATCCCTGATGGAGCAGGAAAACAGTGGGATGCAAATCTCAAATTCTCATAAAAAGACCAGACTTAATGATCTGATTAAGACTAGAGGGACTCCAGAGATCATCGTCCCTGGACGCTTTGTTATCGCAAGACTGGAACCATTCCCGAAACCAACTCTTCAGACAGGGATTGGACTGGACTATAGGACAGAAAATGATACTGGTGAGGAGTGAGCTCCTTGGCTCAGGTTGACACATGAGACTGTGTGGGTAACTCCTGTCTGGGGGCGAGATGAGAAAGCAGAGGGGGACAGGAACTGATTGAATGGACATTGGGAATACAGGCTGGAGAGAAGGAGTGTGCTGTCTCATTAGGGGGAGAACAGCTAGGAGTACGTAACAAGGTGTGTATAAGTTTTTGTATGAGACACAAACTTGATTTGTAAGCTTTCACTTAAAGCACGATTGAAAAAAAAAACAAAACAATGTGACAGTTCCTTAGAAAACTGTTTATAGAACTGCCATATGACCCAGCAATTCTGCTCCTAGGTATATATTCAAAAGACCTGAAAACAGACGTGTACACCAATGTTGATTGTAACACTGTTCATAATAGCCAAAAGTTGGAAACAACCTAAATGCCCATAGACAGATAAAAGGGAGGCGGGCTAACGGTGATGGAAATACCATGTTGATTAAGGGTAAGATTGCACAGCAGGTTATTGTAATTGCTGTCAATAAGTTGTACACTGTAAAAAAGTTGAATTGGCAAAGGTCGTGTGATAGATATATTTACAACAATGACAAAAAAGAAAAAGTAGCTGCTGAGGCTGCTTATGTATAACCTCATGGGATTTGCTTTCTTACTTTGGAGGTTTAGGGACATGGTTTCATGGGGTATTCCAGCTAATTGGCCTAATAGCATATTTATTGCCTCTGTTGTACCTCACAGTTTGATGTGTAGTGCCTAGGGTCTTAAAAACTTGCAAGTGGCCATCCAAGACAGTTGGTCTCTATTGGTCTCATTTGTTCTCTCTTCACCTGGAGTAAACAGAGGAAGAAAGAGAGTCAGGAATAGGAGAAAAGTATGGAATGTGTGATTCATTGCCTCCGTGAACAACTAAACTGCCTCCTTGGTCATGAGACCAGAAGAACTGGATGCTGCCCGGCTACCATTACTGAACATTTTCATCAGAGATTCCATAGAAGAATCCTGATCAAAAGGGGAGAAATGCAGAATGGGCTTTCAAATTCTCATGGATTCTAGACTTCTTGGAGCCATTAAAGTTGGATGAACCCCTGACACTATTGCCCTGAGATAATCTTTAAACCTTAAATCAAAAATATCCCCTGAAGTCTCCTTAAAACTAAACAATAGTTTAGCTTAACTAGTAAAAAATGTTTGCCTTGAGCATTAAGCTTTTTTAAGAACTATCTATATGGGATTAAATTGACAACAGCAACTCGAAGGATTAGATAGCAACGTTGGAGGGCAGTGAATTTATGTTAATGGGTGAGGAACAACCCAGAAAAGGAGGGTAACAATGGTTGCAAAACTCGAAGAATGTAATCAGTGTCACTAAATGGTATGTGTAGAAACTTTTTTTTTTTAAAGGCAAATGAAAAGAGCTTGAATTGAAAATTTTTTCAAAAGTTTTTGAGTTATTGCTTTATTATTTTGTATTTTTCATTTTTTCTTTAATGTATCTTTCCTAGGACAAAAAATAATATCCAGAGATATTTTGGCATTAACAGCGTGATCTATAACAAGAAAGATGAGCAGTCTTTTCCAACGCATGAGACTTCTCAGGAAACTTCCAACAGCGACAACAGTGTAAAGGAGAACACGAAAAAAGACTTGATAAATATTATTAAAGGTATGAAAATTGGATTAAGTACAGTAAATGTACAGACAACCAAGCCACCCAACAGAAGACCACTTAAAAATTTGAAGACCGCAATTGGCAGAGTTCAAACAGCTACAGAAAATACCACAAAGAAGAGGTAAATTGAATTGAAACTTGAATGTTCTTCTTTGAAATAATTTCTGAAACTTAGTAAGCTTTTGCTTCTAGAAATTGTTTTTGTTTTTATTAGAGCACATGGGAGATAATGAAGAATAAATATCACTTTGTAATCTCAGGAACTCTAATTTTTTGAGGAATAGTGATCTTATTGAGAATTTCACACGTCTCACATATTTACCAGTGTTATTAACTCCCATTTAATTGCCACTTTAAGCTGTTAATAAGTATCTTTTACAACCTGATTGAAGGTAGCTTCATGTCTGTGAAGAACTTACTTGTTTGAAATCTTTTGTTTTAAAAATTCCTTCTTAAAAGAAAATTTAGCATGTTGGTTACAACTTTGATGATAACTCCTTTGACCAGTAGTTATTAGTGCTTTCAGCTTTCTTATATGGTTTCCTCAAGGTATTATAATACATGTGCTTGTTAAAAGAGTATATTTTATTGATTCTAAGTACAGGTAGTTCCCAGCTTATGATGGGGTTCTGTTCCGACAACTTTGTCGTAAGTTGGTTCTGACATAAGTCAAATACTTTTTTTTTTTTTTTAAGTTTCATTATTATTGCCGTTTATTATCGGTATCTTTATAGACCTTTATTTGTCTTTGGGGGTTGGAAATATTACTCATAAGCTTACAGGTATATTTTAATACATGCATACATTAAAAAATAGACAAATTATAAAGAACCTACTCAGATGATGAAATTAACAGCCAATGTTTCTGTTCAGAGGAAACACTGAATAAAATCACACTAAAGGCTTGGTCTACAATGAAGTCAGCATCAGTGTTATAACAGTGAAGTTGGAGTCAGGGGCATGCACAGTTCAATTGCCATATGTTGTTAGAGGTAAACATTGCTCGGCTTTCTATCCATTATGACTGCTGACACTAACACCAGCTTCATTGTAGACGGGCCATAGCTTGCTATATGGCAGTGTTTTATAGAGTAAACGATAACATCGAACATCTGAGAATGATAACATTAGCAAATTACATGCTGCAACATTATATTTGGTACATATCACAGCAGGGAGGTGTACCAAAAATACAGATGGCAGTTAAATGTGGTTCATGCTGCAACATTATATTTAGTACACATCACTAACAGTGAGGCGTACAAAAAATACAGATGGTAGTTAAATGTGGTTCATCGTAACTCAACATACATGGTGTCAAGGACTACCTGTACAATCAGTGGTATTTTAGCATTGTGTTTTAGTTTAAATGGCAGAATTTTGCTTCAGTGATACATAAAATAATGCTCTGTCTTACATCAGTGACATCCTTAGAAGGCTTCTTGGTTCCCCTGTAGTATCACATTTGTATCAAAAGTATCTCTGGAAAGTGTAATTGGGCGGTAGAGAGTGAGCTGTCCTTGGGTGGTGCAAATGGTTAGGTGGTCGGCTGCTAACCCAAAGGTTGGTGGTTCAAATCCACCTGGAGAAATACCTGGCAATCTACTTCTGAAAGATCACAGCCATTGAAAACTGTATGGAGTACAGTTCTACTCTGACACACATGGGATTACCATGAATTGGGATAGACTTGAAGGCAACTGGTTTTTTGTTTTTAGAGAATAATCGAATTCAGTTAGTGGATGCCTATAATAGGTATTTCCTCTTCCTTTTAGAAACAAAAACCAAATGAATAACCATATATAAATATATAATATGCACACACATATATAAATGCAAAAGTAATTCTTAATCTTTGGGAAAAAATTTTAAAAACTGTAAAGAAAAAAGAATCACTAGTAGTTCCATCTTCCTGGAATAACTTCTATTTACATTTTAATGGAATTTTTTTCTGTGCTTGTACACATTTGTAAATACTTTCAAAAATGCGATAATCTATTTTGTAGTCTGCTTTTTTCATGTAGCAATTCATTGTGACCCTTTTCCTTGGCTAGTAAATATTTTTTACACTATAATGCATGCATAATATTCCATTCCATGGATACATAGTACAAGCTCTTTTGACCCACTGACTTACCAGAGCAAATGATCCCCATCCCTCTACTGACTGCGAATGGCTGGTAGGCAGCTCTGTTAAACTCTAACATACTTGAACTTGAGTTGTATCCATATCAAGAATGGGCATCTTCACACCTGATAGCAGGGTCCTCGAAGGACACACATCCCAAGAGAGATCTGGGCAAAAGCTATACTGCACTGTCTTACCTAGCGTCACAAGTCGTAGCATCACTTCTGGCTCATTTGGTTTGTGGAGGCAGACACAAAGTCTTCCCTGATTTCAAGGAGGGGGAGATAACCTGCATTTATTGATGGGGGTGTGGCAAAGTTTTGGAAGAGCACATGGGACCAGGAATATTGCTGTGCCTATTTTCTGAAAATGTAATCTGCCACATCTGGTAACCTGATAACTAGAATGTCAGCTCCATTATGGGCATTATTGTCACGATAAAATCGACCCCTGGCAGGTTGCACCTGAACTGGGAGAACTCCCAAGAACCTGACAAGGACACCATATTTAGGTTTTCCTTGAGAGGAACTACGGAGCCCTAGTGGTGCAGTGGTTAAGTGTTGAGCTGCTAACTAAAAGGTTGGCAGTTGGGATCCACCAGCTATTCCTTGGAAATGCTGTGGGGCAGTTCTCTGTCCTATAGGGTCGCTATGGGTTGCAGTCGACTTGGGGCGATGGGGTTTGAGAGGAGTTACTCTTGTATCTACATATCCCTTGCAAGAACCTGGACACTCGGGCTGTGGCCTTGTCACAAGAGATCCTGGCCCCCCCTGGGGCACTAAACCAGGCCGCTCCCACACCTGCCTCGTGTGGATCTCGTTTCCCAGCTCTTGGATGGCTGCATCAGCTGTCACCTGCATGAATGCTATTCTGCCAGCCTGCTGTGTTTCTTTATCTTTCAGAATACACTGGGGCCAGCCATGTCCGTGGTGGTCTTGTGAGTCTGAATGTTTAGTGGATCCTAATACCTGGTGGGTGCTACTGTAACAAAAATTTCTAGTTCCTGCTTTAATTGCTTTTCTGTTAACCAAGAACTACCAGTTGCTATCATTCGGTAAGAAGGCTTAACTAATCCTGTGTGTGAAATTTAGATTATTTCTAGTTTTTCACTAGTATAAAATCATGCTACAGTTAACATCAATCATGCATTCAGCGCCCTTATCATTTGCCATTTTTTCTCAGGCCCTGTCCTAAGCATGGAGAAAGAGCATTGAATAAAACAAAGTCCCTGCTCCCTGCATTATAGTGGGGAAGGGTGTACACTCACACCGTAAATACACACACGTACATGCTCACACGTATGCGCACATGCATAATATACCAAATGGTGAAAAATGAGAAATAAGGGAGATGAGGCTGGAAAGGTGTTATTTTTAAAAGAGTGACCAGGGAAGGACTCTGATAAGGTAACATATGAGCAAAGACACAGAATAAAGCTTAAGGTAAAGCCGTGCAGGTCTCTGAGAAGTGATTTGCTTCCCAGGCACAGGAGATAAATCTGCTTAGGCCTTGAGCTGGGCGTATACAATGTCTCTCAAATTCCACGTAGCTGATTATTTTCTTTTAGAAGTAGAATTGCTCGGTCAAAGCATATGCGTGTTTTACCCAAAAAAAAAAAAACAAAAAAAAACCCACTGCCGTCAAGTCGACTCCGACTCATAGCGACCCTATAGGACAGAGTAGAACTGCCCCGTAGAGTTCCAAGGAGCACCTGGCAGATTCGAACTACTGACCTTTTGCTTAGCAGCTGTAGCACTTAACCACTACACCACCAGGGTTTCTGATGCATGTTTTAGACTTTTGATAAATATCACCGGATTGCCTGCCTAAAGTTGTACCAGTTTATACATCCCCTGAATAGCATGTCTTTGCCTCATTAGGGTTTCTTTTCTGATATCATGTATGTCCCATACGGCTCATTTTAAAGATATTTAGGAAATACAGAAGGGCACAAAATCAACAAGTAAGCATTCGTGGAATGCCTTTATAAATTATAGAATAGAACAGATTGTTAAAAGATACCTTAACAAGTTCTAGTCACCTTGTTAAGTAATTACCACATTTCCTGTTATAAAGCCAGAGGCAGTGATTATAAAGGAAACTAGTGATATAAAAGCATGATTCTGGAAAATGAAGGCTCGTCTCTTCTTTGCAAACTCTCTTCGGATACATATATTGACATTTGAAAACAAAGTTCACCGGGAGTTTATGAAAGAAATACAGTGATTTGGGAATAAAGTTTAAGCTTTAGTCACAAATAAAAGTTTTAAAAGTCGTACACTTCTTTTTAAACTTACTGTTATATTTTCTCTTTAATTCTTTGCTATTTTTCTTCCATTTCTGTTAGAGTTTGAGCTACCATATCTTGGTGAAGTATTTAAAATCTTAATCTAACAGCATTGGGGATTTGAGAACTTTGACTTGCTTGTTTGATGACAGATCATGATACAGAAAGCCAAGTTACAGTAGAACGTTAGTTTGCATCTCACTCGTTGAGATGGCAAGTCTCAGTGCATTGAAAAATGTTGTAAATAATTTCTTTTTATGTCTGGCATATTTTTCTATTAACTTTCCCTGATTTATTTAGGAGTAGCTTTTTAATTTTTTTTTAGGTTTTTTTTTTTTATTAACTTTTATTGAGCTTCAAGTGAACGTTTACAAATCAAGTCAGACTGTCACATATAAGTTTATATACACCTTACTCCGTGCTCCTACTTGCTCTCCCCCTAATGAGTCAGCCCTTCCAGTCTCTCCTTTCATGACAGTTTTGCCAGCTTCCAATTCTCTCTATCCTCCCATCCCCGCTCCAGACAGGAGATGCCAACACAGTCTCAAGTGACCACTTGATATAATTAGCTCACTCTTCATCAGCATGTCTCACCTACCCACTGTCCAGTCCCTTCCATGTCTGATGAGTTGTCTTCGGGGATGGTTCCTGTCCTGTGCCAACAGAAGGTTTGGGGACCATGACCACCGGGATTCCTCTAGTCTCAGTCAGACCATTAAGTCTGGTCTTTTTATGAGAATTTGGGGTCTGCATCCCACCGATCTCCTGCTCCCTCAGGGGTTCTCTGTTGCGCTCCCTGACAGGGCAGTCATCGATTGTGGCCGGGCACCAACTAGTTCTTCTGGTCTCAGGATGATGTAGGTCTCTGGTTCATGTGGCCCTTTCTGTCTCTTGGGCTCTTAGTTGTCGTGTGACCTTGGTGTTCTTCATTCTTTTTTTTAGGTTTTTATTGTGGAGAATGTCAAACATATATACAAAGTAAACAAAATAGTATAACGGACCCCTTTGTACCTGTCACCTGCCATCAGTAATTATTAATATTTTGCCAGTCCTGTATTATCCAAAGCTCCACCCACTCTTCTTTCCTATTTGCTGATGATAATGATTTATGGTTCTTTTTTTAAGGAAAATTTACTTATGTCGAAATGTACAAATCTTAGCTATACAGTTTGACAAATGGATGTGCCTGTGTAACCCACACGCATATCAAGATGCAGAATATTTCCCATTTTCGTCTCAGTCAGCAGCTCTGTGTCCTAAGGCAACTGCTGTTCTGATTATTTTTCACCTCAGATTAGTTTTGCCTGCTCTAGAACTTGATGCAAATGGAATCATACGGTATGTACTCTTGTATCCAGCTTCTTTCATTCTCTCTAATGTCTGTGAGATTGATTCTTCTTGTTGGTGAGAGCTGAGTACTGTTCCATTGTATGGCTATATCACAATTTTTTTTATCCATTCTCTGTATGATAGAAATTTGGGTTGTTTCCAGTTTTTTACTATTATGAATAAAGCTGCTGTAAACAGATTTAACAATTTTGTATTCCTTATAATATATATTGTTTTTGAAATAAAATGTCATCTCATTAAAAATTCCACTAATTTAGAATTTTTGAGGTTGATGCCTCACCCCTCCACCTTAATACATTGTTCTGAGTTAGTGTTGTGCATCAGCAGGTATCCACTAACTTTGTTGTTACTGTTTTTAGCTGCTGGTGGGTCGGTATTAACTCATAGTGACCGCGTGTGACAGAGTAGAACTGCCCTGTAGGGCTTTCTAGGCTATCATCTTTGCCAGATCTTTCTCTCACAGAACCGCTGGGCGGGTTTGAACTACCAGCCATTCGGTTAGTAGGCGCATGCTTAATTGCATGACCAGGGCTCCTTTTCACTTTAACGTTTCAAAGTTTATATAAAACTAATACCTAATATTTGAGAATCAAATTTGTCAGAAATTTCATAAAATCGAATGATACTTTTATGAATATAGAAGTGTTCTTTAAAATATCACTTAACTTTTCACTAAACTGGTGGCATAAGTAGTGCTTTTTTTCTTTCTCATTTGTTTTTCATTTTCTTTTTCAGAAATGAGCCCTTGAGTCCTGAGTTACTGGCAGCTGCATCTGCCGTTGCAGAGTCTCTTCCCTTTGACAAGCAGACAACCAAGTCTGAGCTGCTCAGACAGCTCCGGCGGCACGAGGAAGACATGCGGGCACAGAAGGAGGGGAGGCAACAAAAAGTTAGGTTAGTGCATGGGGTAGTTACCTCAGAAGAAGGAGGGGAGGTGACGAAAAGTTAGGTTAGTGCATGGGGTAGTTACCTCAGCAGAAGGAGGGGAGGTGACGAAAAGTTAGGTTAGTGCATGGGGTAGTTACCTCAGCAGAAGGAGGGGAGGTGACGAAAAGTTAGGTTAGTGCATGGGGTAGTTACCTCAGCAGAAGGAGGGGAAGTGACGAAAAGTTAGGTTAGTGCATGGGGTAGTTACCTCAGCAGTGCTTGTGACTTAACACAGGCAGTTTCCTCTCTCTGTGAGCACTGCATAGATAATGTTCAAGGAGAGTGCTAATAAAACACAGGATAAGTAAAATGAACCTCAGAAATGGAATTTTAGCAATTTGACACCTAGTCTCTTAAGTAAGATTGTGGTTGTTTAAAGACCAATTTGAATGGTTTAACTTTTAGGAAGTTGTGCAGTTTCTTGTCCCTGAAAAAGAAGTGATTAATGTTACTGTAAATAAATAAATAGGTAGACAAATAGTAGAATAAGATCATTTCTCTGAGAATTATTTCAGTTAAATAATTTGCTGATTTTATTCACAGTGTCATAGTCTTCAGGCCTGTTAGCTTCTCTTTCCCCTCTTAGACTTATGGTTGAGCTGACATCTTTTCCCACAAACGGTTCATCTCTCACACTTGACACCAGGTTATACTGCTTGCTGCCGAAATACATTAAGTGGTGAGGCTACTTTGCTTTAGAGAGTGATCTAAATCAGTAGCTCTCAAGGAGGGTGTGCACCAGATTTACCCTGGGAAGAAAAAGAGAAATACAGATATCTGGACTGTCAGATGACCCATTTTGTTTGTGTTTGAACAAAAAAGGGCAATAAATAAATACGGCTAAATTTGCAGTGATGAGGTCGGACCTTATTAAGTAGTCAGGTTATTGAATCTCAGTGATAGGTGTACTAATGTTGATTGTACTTTCCTACCAACTCTGGATGTTTGACAGTATCTCTTAAGTAACACTTTTAATTATGTTTTAAATGAAGATTTCTGAAGAACATCTTTAAAAGATAGAAATAAGCATAATACTAATGGTCTATGGTATGTGAATGTTAATGTGTAAAATAAATTTTTTATTTAAACATAATTTTTATGCTGCATTAGTGAATAAAAGTGAGATAAGAATTCAGCAATATGAATCTCCTGTTTAAGAAAGTAAATTGTTGTGTAGTGGAAATTTCTGATACACTCAACTTTTTATTGTTTCAGTTTCGGTAACATAATATCGGGTATGAAAGTTGCCAAATCTGCTACAGCCAGAGTTAGTAGGAGACCAGAGCATCAGATTCAGTTTGATGACGGGTCTGATGATTATTTGGACCATCAAAAGAGCGCTGATCTTAGACAAAGGTATTCAGGCTTCTCAGTCTATTTGATTTTGTTTCTTTTTACGTTAACTATAAATTTACCTTATTGCTTGTTACTGATTGGTGTCTGAGCATTATGGGTGCATTTATATCTGTTTTCTCACTCTATATACCATTTTCTAGAGAGGGAAAAATGTTCAGGATCTAGCATTCGGAGTCAACGCAACAGCAACTGACAACAACAGACGTTTTTCTGTTGCATACGTTTAAATGGGCCCTGCTTCACATCTACCCCCACTGACTAGGATCTCTTGATTTAGAATACATGGAGCTAACTAGATTATGAACAAAAGAACATTTTGCAAGAAGTATTATTTTCATTCTGAACACAAGTTCCTAACAATGTATATTCGTTTATCTGTTATTTATTTACGGTCATCTTTCTTCATACCTTGAAGAACTAACCCACCGTCCAATTAAAAAAAGGGATATAATACCTTAAAGGGGTAGATTATTTGTGATGATTTGAATTGAAAGCCTAGAAAGTGATAGTTGGAGAAGGGAAATCATACCTTTAGCATGGTCTGACAAAGACTAACCCAGCTTTATAGCAGGGTGTGCTCACAGGTGGGGTATTTTCAATATTTTGTGTATTCCATGGAATTTGTTTTAAGTATAAAGTATAATATAAAAAACTGACATAGTGCCTTCCAGATGTTAAATTAGTAATTTGTACAGGAAGATTAAAAAAGATGGTGAGCAGTTAACAGCAGGTACAGGACTTTGGAAGATTATGTGCTTGGAATTTTACTTAAGACTCCTCAAGAATATTTAACTGAATCAACCTTTTTTTGAAATGATTCCATGCAGTTACATGAGAATGGTATATCATAGTTTGATTTTTTAATGATATTAGCTGTTATTAAAAGTAAGCCAACAAAGATTGAACAGACCCATGGAACAAAATGAGCCTAAAGGGGCACACCAGCACTGGGGCAGGGACTGGAAGGCAGGAGGGCACAGGAAAGCTGGTTGAGAAGGGAGAATGTTGATATATCATGGAGTTGTTAACCAGTGTCATAAAATAATGTGTCCAGTGTTTGATGAAAAATTAGTTTGTTCTGTAAATCTTCATCTAAAGTTCAATAAAAAATAAATAAAGTAAGGCAGCAAGGGAGAAACAAAAAAAAGTAGGAAAGGGGTTTCGTTGGATACAGTGACTGCTCAAAAGCTGACTAAAATACTTTAGAATGAGGGGAAGCAATGGTGAGATACCACGTTGTCCAACCTGCTCTGACTTGGGTGGGATTTGGGGGTGATTGGCTAAGACAGAAGACTGATGGCACAGTAGCTAAGCACTCGACATGAACCAAAAGGTTGGCAGTTCAAACCCACCAGCTGCTCTGTGGGAGGAAGATGTAGCAGTCTGCTTCCATAAAGAGTACAGCCTTGGGAACCCTATGAGGCAGTCCTACTCTGTCCTGCAGGGTCGCTATGAGTCAGAATCGACTTGACAGCAGTGGGTTTTGTTTGGCTGAGACAGCATTGACCTGCATTGAGAGCCAGAATATAGGCTGAGCTGATTCCTTCAGTTAGAGACTGAGCAGTGTGCGTCATCCAGCACTGGCTTTGGAGTCCCACTGGCTGACTCAGAATCCTGGCACTGGCACTGAGAAGTTCTGTGACAGCCAGCGTTCAGAGTCTCCGCCAGACTCAGCTTCCCACCTATAAAAGGCTGATTGTGAAACCTAGCTTAAATGTCTTTCTTGAGGAATAGGGGGAAAAAAAAGTAAACTATCTTACCTACTCAGTGCTCAGACGTTAATTCCCCTCCTTCCTCTTTAGCGCATTCCTCTTTTAAAATTCTGTGCTCTGCAGGGCAGTTAATACTGGGAGTCCTGCTCTCTTCACTTCGAGTTACCTAATTCACCATCCTGCCTACCTAACACTCATTTATGGAAAGCTGGGTAGAGGGGAGCTACTTAATCATCATCCTGTTGACCTGACACATTTATGGAAGGCTGGCTAGGGGTAAGAGTGCAACGCCTGGAAGATGCTTTTGTTTACAAATACTTGGGGTCCTGCTAGAGGAAAGTTTATGTGATTTCAGATCACTTTATCTAATTTTAATAATGGTATTTGCATTTTTTCAGTTAGTTTCATTTAATACAAAAAATAATTTGATCTAAAAGGAAGAATTGAGAACTATTTTAAAAATTAACCCTCCAGTTTATATACAGGTTTTTAATCTGCCAGACTCATTTTTAACCTGTGAGCAAATTTATTCAAATGTGTGAATTGATGCATACAGCAGTTGATTACAGTATACAAGGAAAATTTACCTACTAACTCTGACACTAATTTGAGTGGTTAATTAAAAACAGTTTTATAAAAAAGTTAATAATTATTTTAAAATTATAGAATGATTGCTTTATGAATTAGAATGTTTTCATTTACCTGTGTAATCTTTTATAATTATAATTTGTAATTAAACATTGCAGAGTTTTCCATCCTTAAACTAAGACAAATGTTTACTTTAATAGTTTCTAATTTAGTGTATTCTAATTGCTTTCTAGAGCTTTGAATTTTCTAAAACCTTAATTTGAAATAGATCAGATAAAAATCATGGCAAATTAAGCCAATCTTTTCAATTAGGTATAGGAAAATTAAACTGCTTTAACAGGTTTGTTGTATTATGAAGCAAAAATTGAAATGTGGAGGGCGGGGCCAAGATGGCAGAGTAGTCAGACACTGCCAGTGAACCCTCTTAAAACAAAGACCCGAAAAACAAGTGAAAAGATTACATTTATGACAAGCTAGAAACCCTGAACAGAGTCAGAAAATGGACTGAGCGGCAAGGGGATGGAGAGACGGTTCAGAAGCTGAGAGGAGTTGCTGGACCTGAATGGCCGGGAACCCTCAGGCACCATTCCCGGGAGTGGCTGCGGCACGCCAGTGGTAGCATTTGGCTGCACTTTCCTCAGGGAGAAACATCCAGCCACACAGCCTACTCACACCTCCAGAACCAGAGAATAATGGCACTTTCAGCAAAAGCTAAGTACTTGTGTATATTTTACCGCGCCCCTTGCCCTGAATCCAGCTTTAGTGGATGTTGATTTCCCTGGACCTGAGATAGGTTCTGTTGCGCAACCTGAGCCATTCTCCCGGGCTTGGAGAAGGAATAAATTCACAGTTGGGGAAAAGATAATCTGCCAGCTCCACTAACCTGGGGAGCTCAGGGCATAAACGGCTCCTGTCCAGGCATCAACGGTCTGTGGACTTTGAATATCTTTCCACTCTGCATGGACCTGTGTAGGCCTATTTCTGGAGAACAGGCCCTTGTTGGCAGACTACAACTGTTTCGGCTGCGGTGGAGAGGTGCGTGTTTGATGTTTCACATTGCTTTGCCTATTAAGCAGGGTCCTCACCTACTCACATCAGGGGCCTAAGGACTGGTGGGTCCATGCAGGTCACCCAGCCACCCGCGACTGGGGTCCAAAGATAACTGATACCTCCCAGTCCTTACAACCAAAAGCATTGGGTGCCCAAGATCAGTCTGCAAAACCCACGCGGCTCTGTGCTGTAGGGAATAGGGACGCCCTTTCCTCACAGATACTCGGGGAACAGTTGTAAGCCCCTGCCTTCTTCAGAACATGACCCCCTGCTGCAACCAGATACCAATACCTACACCAATCACCCCTGCCCCCCAAGACTGTAAGACAGCCTGTACCACACACTTTATGACCAATTGCCTGGACACCTGAGCTGAATCCATACAAGAAAAATGAATAGACTCCTAGGCTCATATACCTGGTAACAGTTCTAGGCATCTGGTGACGGGAGGTTAGAGCTTCAAAGGTGGAAATAATCAAGCTACCTCACTCAAGCAACCTATTTGGACATATCAAAAAAAAAAAAAAACAAAGCATACAAAGGCTACAGTAAGCAAACATAAAATAAACTAATACAATAACTTATAGATGGCTCAGAGACAACGGTCAATATCAAATCACATAAAAAAACAGACCATGATCGCTTCAATAAGCTCTCAGAACAGGGAATCGAGGGACATTCTGGATGAAGGTGCATTCCCGGAATTACTGGATGCAGAATTCAAAAGATTAATATACAGAATTCTTCAAGACATAAGGAAGGAGATCAGGCAACACGCTTAAGAAGCCAAGGGACACGCAGATAAAGCAGTTGAAGAAATTAAAAAGGTTATTGGAGAACATAATGAAAAGTTTAATAAGCTGTAGGAATCTGTAGAGAGAAAGCAATCATAAATTCAGAAGATTAGTGATAAAATTACACAATTACAAAATAGAAAGAGGAGCAGAATTGAGCAAGTGGAAGGCAGAATTTCTGAGATTAAAGATAAAGCACTTGACACCAATACACTTGAAAAAATATCAGATAAAAGAATTTTAAAAAATGAAGAAACCTTAAGAATCATGTGGGACTCTATCAAGAGAAATAACCTACATGTGAGTGGAGTACCAGAATGAGGAATAACAGAAAATACAGAGAGAATTGCTGAAGACTTGTTGGCAGAAAACTTCCCTGATACCGTGAAAGATGGAAAGATATCTATCTAAGATGCTTATCAAACTCCACATAAGGTAGATCTTAAAAGAAAGTCACCAAGATATAATCAAACTTGCCAAAACCAAAGACACAGAGAATTTTAAGAGCAGCTAGGGATAAATGAAAAGTCACCTACAAAAGGGAGTCAATAAGAATAAGCTCAGACTACTCAGTAGAAACCATGTAGGCAAGAAGGCAGTGGGATGACATATATAAAGCATTGAAGGAAAAAAATTGCCACCCAAGAATCATATATCCAGCAAAACTGTCTCTCAAATGTGAAGGTGAAATTAGGACATTTCCAGATAAACAGAAGTTTAGGGAATGTGTAAAAACCAAAACTACAAGAAATACTAAAGGGAGTTCTCTGGTTAGAAAATCAATAATAACAGATATCAACCCAAGACTAGAACACTGGACAGAGCAATCAGATGTCAACCCAGATGGGGAAGTCACAAAAATAAATCAAGATAAAAGAAAAAAAAAAAACCCCTCAAAACACGGAAACAGGATGTCGTTATGTAAAGGAAGACAACATTAAAACAATAAAGAGGGACAAAGAAATGTAGTCATAGATCTTTCATATGAAGAGGAAGACAAGACAATTTAAAGAAATAAAACTTAGGTTTAAACTTAGAAAAATAGGGGTAAGTATTAAGGTAAGCACAAAGGAGACTAACAGTTCTACTCATCAAAATAAAATACAAGAAACCAGCAACTACACCATCCTGAGACCAGAAGAACTAGATGGTGCCCAGCTACAACCGATGACTGCCGTGACAGGGAAAGCAACAGAGAACCTCTGAGGGAGCAGGAGAGCAGTGGGACGCAGACCCCAAATTCTCATAAGGCCAGACTTAATGGTCTGACTGAGACTGGAAGAACCCTGGTGGTCATGGCCCCCATACCTTCTGTTGGCCCAGGACGGGACCCATTCCTGAAGCCCACTCTTCAGACATGGATTGGACTGGACAATGGGTTGGAGAGGGATGCTGGTGAGGAGTGAACTTCCTGGATCAGGTCAACACTCGAGACTATGTTGGTGCCTCCTCCCTGGAGGGGAGATGAGAGGGTGGAGGGGGTTAGAAGCTGGCGAAATGGACACGAAAAGAGAGAGTGAAGTGAGAGAGCAGGCTGTCTCATTAGGGGAGAGTTAATTGGGAGTGTGTAGCAAGGTATATATGGGTTTTTGTGTGAGAGATTTGTAAATGTGCATTTAAAGCACAATAAAAATTATTTTAAAATAAATAAAAATAAAATACAAGAAAAAATAAGAGACTCAGCAGAAACAAGATCAACTACAATAAATAACAGGAAAAGACAATATATAAACATAAGCTACTCAGCACAAAAAATTAAGTGGGAAAAATAAACTCAACAATTCACAAAAAAGACATCAAAATGACAGCACTAAACTCAAACCTATCCTTGATTACCCTGAATGTAAATGGACTAAATGTACCAATAAATAGACAAAGAGTGGCAGAATGGATAAAGAAAACATGATCTGTCTATATGCTGCCTACAAGAGACACACCTTAGACTTAGAGATACAAACAAACTAAAACTCAAAAGATAAAAAAAAGATACACATCAAACAACAATCAAAAACAGCAGGAGTGGCAATATTTGTGACAAAATAGACTTTAAAATCAAATCCACCACAAAGGATAAGGAAGGATACTATATAATGATTAAAAAGACAATATATCAAGAAGATATAACAATATTAAGTATTTATGCCCCCAATGACAGAGCCACAAGATAGAGAAAACAAACTAACAGCATTGAAAAGAGAGATAGACAGCTCCACAATTATAGTAGGAGACTTCAACACACCACTTTCAGTGAAGGACAGAGCATCCAGAAAGAAGCTCAGGAAAGACATGGAAGATCTAAATGCCACAATCAACCAACTTGACCTCATAGACATATACAGAACACTCCACCCAACAGCAGCCACGTATACTTTCTTTTCTAATGCACATGGAACGTTCTCTAGAATAGACCACATGTTAGGTCATGCAGCAGGCTTTAGCAAAATCCAAAACATTGAAATAATAGAAGGCATCTTCTCTGACCAGAAGGCCATAAAAGTGGAAATCAATAACAGAAAAAGCAGGGAAAAGAAATCTAACACTTTGAAACTGAACAATACCCTGCTAAAAAACGACTGGGTTATACAAGACATAAAGGATGGAATAAAGAAATTCAAAGAATCCAATGAGAATGAAAACACTTCTATCAAAACCTTTGGGACACAGCGAAAGCAGTGCTCAGAGATCACTTTATATCAATAATTGCACACATGGAAAAAGAAAAAAGGGCCAAAATCAAAGAATTATCCCTGCAACTTGAACAAATAGAGAGCAACAAAAGAATCCCTCAGGCACCAGAAGAAAGCACATAATAAAAATTAGAGTAGAATTAAATGAAATAGAGAACAGAAAAACAATTGAAAGAGTTAACAAAACCAAAAGCTGGTTCTTTGAAAAAATTAACAAAATTGATAAACCATTGGCCAAACTGACAAAAGAAAAACAGGAGAGGAAGCAAATAACCCAAATAAAAAATGAGATGGGCGATATTACAACAGACCAACCATGTTAAAAAATCATGTCAGATTACTATGAAAAATTGTACTCTTACAAATTTGAAAACCTAGAAGAAATGGATGAATTTCTAGAAATACGCTACCTACCTAAACTAACACAGAGGTAGAACAACTAAATAAACCCATAACAAAAGAAGAGATTGAAATGGTAATAAAAAAGAACTCCCAACAAAAAAAAGCCCTGGCCTGGACAGCTTCACTGCAGAGTTCTACCAAACTTTCAGAGAAGAGTTAACACCACTACTACTAAAGTTATTTCAGAGCATAGAAAAGGATGGAATACTTCCAAACTCATTCTATGAAGCCAGCATATCCCTGATACCAAAACCAGGTAAACACAGCACACACAAAAAAATTACAGACTAATATCCCTCATGAATTTAGATGCAGAAATCCTCAACAAAATTCTAGCCAATAAAATTCAACTACATATCAAAAATATAATTCACCGTGACCAAGTGGGATTCATACCAGGTATCAGGGATGGTTCAACATTAGGAAAAGAATTAATGTAATCCATCATGTAAATAAAACAAAAGACAACAACCACATGATTTTATCAATCGGTGCAGAAAAGTCATTTGACAAAGTCTAACACCCATTCATGGTAAAAACTCAGCAAAATAGGAATAGAAGGACAATTCCTCAACATAGTAAAGGGCATTTACACAAAGCCAACAGCCAACATCATGCTAAATGGAGAGAGTCTAAAAGCATTCCCCTTAAGATCAGGAACCAAACAAGGATGTCCTTTATCACCACTCTTATTCAGCATTGTGCTTGAGGTCCTAGCCAGAGCAGTTAGGCTAGATAAAGAAAGAAAGGGCATCCAGATTGGTAAGGAAGAAGTAAAAGTATCTCTATTTGCAGATGACATGATCTTATACACAGAAAACCGTAAAGAATCCTCAAGAAAACTACTGAAACTAATAGAAGTGTTCAGCAGAGTGAAACACAAAAATCAGCTGGATTCCTCTACACCAACAAAAAGAGCATCGAAGAGGAAATCACCAAATCAATACCATTTACAGTAGCCCCCAAGAAAATAAAATACTTAGGAATAAATCTTACCAGAAGAAAACTACAAAGAAAACTACAAAACACTTGTGCCGAAAATCAAAAGAGACCTACATAAGTGGAAAAACATACCTTGCTCATGGGTAGGAAGACTTAACATTGTAAAAACGTCTGTTCTACCAAAAGCCATCTATAGATACAATGCAATTCCGATCCAAATTCCAACAACATTTTTTATTGAGATGAAGCCACAAATCACCAACTTCATATGGAAGGGAAAGAGGCCCGGGATAAGTAAAGCATTACTGAAAAAGAAGAAGAAAGTGGGAGGCTTCACTCTACCTGATTTTAGAAATACTATACCACCACAATAGTCAAAACAGCCTGATACTGGCACAACAACAAACACATAGACGAGTGGAACAGAATTGAGAATCCAGACATAAATCCATCCAGCTATGAGCAGCTGATATTTGACAAAGGCCCAAAGTCAGTTAAATGGGGAAAAGACAATCCGTTTAACAAATGATATTGGTGTAACTGGAGATCCATGTGCAAAAACAAGAAACAAGACCCATACCTCACACCATGCACAAAAGCGAACTCAAAATGGATCAAGGACCTAAATATAAAGTCTAAAATGACAAAGATCGTGGAAGAAAAAATAGGGACAACACTAGGAGCCCTAATACATGACATAAACAGTATAAAAAGTATTATTAACAGTGCAGAAGTGAATCTTGATAACTGGGAGCTCCTAAAAATCAAACACCTATGTTCATCCAAGGACTTCACCAAAAGAGTAAAAAGATTACCTACAGGCTGGGAAAAAGTTTTTAGCTATGACGTTTCTGATCAGCGTCTGATCTCTAAAATTTACGTGACACTGCATAAACTCAACTATAAAAAGACAATCCAATTAAAAAATGGGCAAGAGAATATTAACAGGCACTTCACGAAAGACGACATTCAGGTGGCTAAGAGATACACAAGGAAATGCTCACCATCATTAGCTGTTAGAGAAATGCAAATCAAAACTATAATGAGGTTCCATCTCACCCCAAGACGGCTGGCATTAATCCAAAAACCCCAAAATAATAAATGTTGAAGAGGTTGTGGAGAGATTGGAACACTTTTACACTGCTGGTGGGAATGTAAATGGTGCAACCACTTTGCAAATTGATTTGGCACTTCCTTAAAAAGCTAGAAATAGAACTACTATATGATCTAGCAGTCTCACTCCTTGGAATATATCCTAGAGAAATAAGAGACTTTACACAAACAGATATATGCATACCCATGTTCGTTGCAGCATTGTTTATAATAGCAAAAAGATGGAAGCAACCAAGGTGCCCATCAGCGGATGAATGGATAAATAAATTATGGTGTATTTACGCAAGAACAGTGAAGAATCCGTGAAACATTTCATAACATGGAGTAATCTGGAAGGCGTTATGCTGAGTGAAATTAGTCAGTTGCAAAAGAATGAATATTGTACGAGAGTGCTATTACAAGAACTCGAAAAATAGTTTAAACAGAGAAGAAAATAATCTTTGATGGTTACGAGAGCGGGGAGGAAGGGAGCGAGAGGGGTTTTCACTAATTTGATAGTAGATAAGAACTGTTTAAGTGAAGGGAAAGACAACACTCAATACTGGAGAGGTCAGCACAGCTGGAACAAACCAAAAGCAAAGAAGTTTCCTGAATAAGCTGAACACTTCGAAGGCCAGCGTAGCAGGGGCGGGGCTTTGGGTACCGTGGTTTCACAGGAGGTCTAAGTCAATTGGCATAATAAAATCTATTAAGAAAACATTCCGCATCCCACTTTGGAGCATGGCATCTGAGATCGTAAATGCTAGCAAGCAGCCATCTAAGATGCATCAATTGGTCTCAACCCACCTGGAGCAAAGGAGAATGAAAAACACCAAAGACACAAGGTAATTCTGAGTCCAAGAGGCAGAAAGGACCACATAAACCAGAGACTACATCAGCCTGAGACCAGAAGAACTAGTTAGTGCCCGGCTACAACTGATGACTGCCCTGACAGGGAACAGAACAGAGAACCTCTGCGGGAGCAGGAGAGCAATGGGATGCAGACCCCAAATTTTTATAAAAAGACCAGACTTAATGGTTCAACTGAGACTAGAAGGACTTCAGAGGTCATGGTCCCCAGACCTTCTGTTAATTCAAGACAGGAACTTTTCCTAAAGCCAACTCTTCAGACAGAGATTGGACTGGACTATGGGATAGAAAATCATACTGGTGAAGAGTGAGCTCCTCAGATCAAGTAGACACATGAGACTATGTGGCCAGCTCCTGCCTGGAGAAGAGATGAGAGGGCAGAGGGGGGCAGAAGCTGGTTGAATGGACATGAAAATAGAGAGTGGAGGGAAGGAGTGTGGAGCAACTGGTAGTATATAACCCACTAACCTCGTGCCGTAGTATATAGCAAGGTGTATATATGTTTTTGTATGAGAGACTGACTTGGTTTGTAAACTTTCACTTAAAACACTGTAAATATTAAAAGAAAAAATTTGAAATGTGTGTATTCCTATTTTTAGTTATGTTTTAAAGATGTGGCAATTTAGTTAAAATGCCTAGGTCATTGGAATTAGTTTTAATTTGTGCTTTGCATATTTAATGTAAAATTTTTTTCTCAAACAATTTTTAGTTGACAGTATACAAAATTGTTCATTAAAATACATTTGTTTTTTTCTTTTTAGTCTTAGGAGAGACATATTCAAGGGGAAGAGACTTGATATTTTTGATATTAAGGCTGCTGAAGAGGCACCTGAAACAGGTTTGTTAAGAAAAGAATGTTGATATTTTTCAAGTGTAGAAATATTCCACCTTTCAAAGATGTCCTTAGTAATTTGATTGCATGATAGTTGGGTATTTTACTATTCTGTCTTGTAATTGGCCTGGATTCTGCTTAGGAATGTAGCCTTTCACACTGCCAGGCTTGGTTAGTTAGGTTTCTCCCTTGAAATGTGGTAGTCTGTGCGACTGTGGGCGATAAGTGCTACTAACTACATGAATTCAGAGCTATAGCAGAGTCAGTACTTTGGGTTAGAACATTAGTAATTACTTACAATTTGCAGTGCCCTCTGTGTTGTTATACAAAGATAAATGAGCTGTTGTTCCTGCCCTTAAGCAGTTTACTGCCTAAAAGAACCATCTGCTGTCCACTCATAGTGAGTAAAGCTGCCAATAAGGTTTCTAAGGCTGTAATCTTAGGGAAGAATACTGCCACATATTTTTCCTGGGGAGCGGCTGGTGAGTTCACAGCGCCCACTATTTGGTTAGCAGCCAAGCACTTTAAAGCAGCGAAGCGCTTTAACCACTGCAGCACCTGGTCTCCTCATCTAGAAGAGGAGATCACATTTATAGAAGTAACTTAAAACCCAAACCAGTTGCCTTCAAGTCAGTTCTGCCTCATGGCCACCCCACGTGTACAGAGTAGAACTGTGCTGCAAAGGGTTTTCAAAGCTGTGACCTTCTGGACCTTTCAAAACTGGGCCTTTCTTCAGAGGTGCCTCTGGGTGGGTTCGAACCACCAACCTTTTGGTTAGTAGTCAAGCGCTTAACGGTTTGCACCTCAGGGACTCCGTAGAGGTAACTTACTGGACATGACTTAGTGATTGTTCAGGAGAGCGTATGAGGGATTTATTTGGCCAGCTTGTTGTGTTCTTAACATATAGTTATTCCTTGTTCTTCACTCTTCCCTTTTCTTTGGGTAAGAAGTCAAATCCTTCAGATACACAGTTTTAAGCCTACTTAAAAGAAATAAGGGTGTCCTCTTCCTTGACGTTATATTTTGTTTACTGATTTAGAAAAATGAAAGAACTCAATACAGATGGTCTGTAGCTTACAAGCGACTTGTGTTCCTAAAGATCTTAAGTTAACTTTTTGAACGTTGGTAGAAACAATGTTATATATGATGCTTCAGTTCCTAGGTCAGCCTCCAGTTGCTTATTTAATTCTTTTAGCAGTTACTTGTATAAACATTCTAGGCCAACATACTTAAGATATCCACCACTCTGTGGTGAGGCATATTCATGCACATAAAGGCTCATAGAAACAATCAAAGCAAAGAAGGTAAAATACGGCTTACAAAGGTGGACTTGGCAACGGTGGGCAGAGAGGTAGGCGGGAGAGTAAATCATACACCATCTGTACCTTTGACTCGAAATTTCATTCCTACGAATTTATTTTCAGGAAATAATCACGGATACCCACAAAAGTGTAACCACAAGGATTATTCACCATTGTAAAATTTAAGAGAGAAAACGTGTAAATGATGAAAACGTTCAGTAATAGGGGATTAATTAATTGTGATACATCTATATAATGGGATATTAATGCAGCCTTTATTAAGTGAAAAAGGAAGTCACCAAACTATTTGATTCTAATTTATTTTAAAAAGCAAGGTCACAGTGGAAAAAAAATCAGATCACAAAGATTTGAAAAATAACTATCAAAAAATAAAATTTTAGGGGAAAAGGGTGACTGAGGAATAGATACTGATATGACATGGATATGGCTTATTTACCTTTTTTTTAAAAATAACTTTATTGAAGTATAATTCATATGCAGTAATCTGCACCCATTTAAAGTATACAATTTGATGAGTTTTGGCAGATGTATACATCCATGAAACTAGTATCACAATCCAGATATTGAACATTTCTATCACCTTCAAAAGTTTTCTTGTGCCCTCTGCAGCCTATCCCTCTTTTACCCTGTTTCAGGCAGCCATCGTTCTGCTTTCTGTTATTTTGTAAAAGATTAGTTTGCATCTTCCTGAATTTTATGTAAATGATATCACTTGGTATGTACTCACACCTAGCTTCTTTCATTAAGCATAATGACTTGAGATTTATCCATGCTGTTGTGTTATCAGATAAGTAGTATGTTGCTGAGTAGTATATGGTTACAGGTAGTCCCAACTTACAGTATATTTGAGTTATGATAAACCACACTTATACAATCGTCTGTTTTTGTTTTTTTGTAAATCTTTAGTAATATATATTGTACTACATATGGTGTTGCAGCATGTAATTTGCTGATGTTATTCTCAGGTGTTCGGTGTTATGATTTACTTTTCAAAACACTGCCATATAAGCAGGCTATAGCAATAATAATGAAAACTAAAAAAACCAAAGAGGTATTCGACGTATGTCAGAACTGATTTATGAAGTAAGTTGGGTACTACCTGTGTATGGTTGTACCACATTTTGTATCCACTCACCTGTGGGTGGACATTTAGGTTGTTCCCATTTTTTTGGCTATTACAAACAAAACTCCTGTGAACTTTTGTACATAAGTCTGTGTGTGGACGTGTTTTCTTTTCTCTTGTGTGAGTATCTAGCAGTGAGGTGGCTGAGTTGTATGATAGGTGTATGCTGACTTTTTTAAGAGACTGCAGAACTCGTTTCCAGAGTGGTTGTACCTTTTTACATTCCCACCAGTAGTAAATGTATGATTCATTCTTGAAAGATGTCTTAAATTTCAGAAGCAAAATAAATGAATGATGGAGCTTATAAGCCAGCATGCTATTGCCTTACTCATAGGGTTGGTTGTGAGGATTAAAAGGCGTAGTACATGACAAGCATTCAGCACAGAGTGACGCTCAGCACCTATTAGTAGTATTGTCGTTATTATTACAGTAATTCTGTTAACTTCCTTGGGCTATAATAATAGTAGTACATTAGTGACTTATCTTGACAGACTCTAAAGATAAACAGGCTGCAATTTAAAGATCAGAGTCACATGTTGTATAAGAAATACCCACATTCATAATACATCCTTAAGTAAAATATAAATTTATTTTTTCCCTCCCAGTAGGAGCAGCAGTGAGACTTCAGAGGCATTGTAGGAAGACCAAAGTTAAGGCTTGGCAGTTGTAGTTACAGTCTTTGTATGTCATTTTCATTGTTGTTTTAGCCCTCAGTGAATGACCGTTCACTATTAGATATTGTTTAATTATGAGTGTCAGTGTCTCAAAGTGTAATATCAATTCAGATATGACTATAGTATTTTTTAAAAAAGATACTTACATTGATTTGTGCTTATTTGAAATGTTTTTATTGTACAGAAACATCACCTTCTATTTGGGATGTAGAATTTGCTAAGCAGTTAGCCACAGTAAATCAACAGCCCTTTCAGAATGGTTTTGAAGAGATGATCCAGTGGACAAAAGAGGGGAAACTGTGGGAGTTCCCAATTAACAATGAAGCAGGTAAGCCTTAACTTCAGAGGTGTCATAAGATTCACTGATTGAGATTATTTCTGGCAGATAATCAGTTTTAGAATCTAGGCATTTACATGAATTTCAAGACTTTGTGTAAACATCTTTGTGATGGTCTAAAAGAAATCTGACAATGGTTTTAAGAAGAATATTAGAATTTCATTTAATTCTAGATTTTTTTCTTATGTTCATCATCTTTTTTTATTGAATTTTAGATGAAGTTTTACAGAACAAACTAGCTTCCCATTAAACAATTAGTATTTGTGACATTGGTTTCCAACCCCATGTCAACACTCTCCCCTTCTCAACCTTGGGTTCCCTATTACCAGCTTTCCTATTCCCTCCTGCCTTTTAGTCCTTGCCACTGGGCTGGTATGCCCCTTTAGTCTCTCTTGTTTTATGGTTCTGTCTAATCTTTGACTGAAGGGTGAACCTCAGAAGTGACTTCATTACTGAGCTAAAGGGGTGTCTGGAGGGCCACATTCTCAGAGTTTCTCCAGTCTCTATCAGACCAGTAAGTCTGTTTTTTTTGTGTGTGTGTGATTTAGAATTTTGTTCTACATTTTTCTCCAGCTCTGTCCGGGACCATCTATTGTGATCCCTGTCAGAGCAGTCAGTGGTAGCCGGGCACCATCTAGTTGTGCTGGATTCAGTCTGGTGGAGGCTGTGGTAATTGTGGTCCATCAGTCCTTTGGACTAATCTTTCCCTCGCGTCTTTGGTTTTCTTCATTCTTCCTTGCTCCCAATGGGTTGAGACCAGTGGAATATCTTAGATGGCCACTCACAAGCCTTTAAGACCCAGATGATACTCACCAAAGTAGAATGTAGAATATTTTTTTTATAAACTATGTTATGCCAATTGAGCTACATGTTCCCCGAAACCATGGTTGCCACAGCCATCATCCCAGTAATTTGGTCCCTCAGGGAGTTTGGATGTGTCTATGGAGCTTCCATGACCTTGCCTTGGACAAGTTGTGCTGGCTTCCCCAGTATTGTGTACTGTCTTACCCTTCATCAGTGTTACCACTTATCTCCTGTCTATTTAATGTTTTTCCATCCCCACTCCTCCCCTCCCTCATAACCATCAAAGATTGTTTCCTTTTGTGTGTAAATCTTTTCATGAGTTTTCATAGTAGTGGTCCCATACAGTATTTGCCCTTTTGTGATTGACTATTTCACTCAGCATAATGCTCCCCAGATTCATTCATCCATGTTGAGATGCTTTGCCGATTGATCATTGTTCTTTATTGTTGCATAGTACTCCATTGTGTGTATGTACCATAGTTTGTTTATCTATTCATCTGTTGATGGGCATCTAGGTTGTTCCCATCTTTTTGCTATTGTGAATAATGCTGCAGTGAACATGGGTGTGCATATATCTGTTCGTGCGGCAGGTCTTATTTCTCCAGGATACATTCCTAGGAGTGGGATTACTGGATCATAAGGTATTTCTATTTCTAGCTTTTTTTTTTTTTTTTTCCAAAATGGTTGTACCATTTTGCATCCCCACCTGCAGTGCATAAGAGTTCTGATCTCCCTGAAGCTTTTCCAACATTTATTTTCTGTTTTTTTGATTCGTGCTAGTAATGTGTGGATGAGATGGTATCTCATTGTGGTTTTGACTTACATTTCTCTAATGGCTAGTGATGGTGAGCATTTTCTCATGTGTTTGTTAGCTACTTGAATATCTTCTTTGGTCAAGCATCTGTTCATTTCCTTTGCTTATTTTTAATTGGATTATTTGTCATTTTTGTTTTAGAGGTGTTGGATTTTCCTGTAGATTTTAGAGATTAGACTTTTGTTGAATTTGCCATAGCCAAAAATTTTTTCCCAGTCTGTAGGTTCTCTTTATATTCTTATTGGTAAGTCTTTTGAGGAGCCTAAGTGTTTAATTTTTAGAAGATCCCAGTTCTCTAGCTTGTCTTCTGGTGTTTTGTGTGATGTTAGTTATGGTTTGTGTTCTGTTAATGCTGTGTATTAGGGCCTCTAGGGTTGATCCCATTTTTTCTTCTATGATCTTTATAGTTTTTGGTTTTATATTTAGGTCTTTGATACATTCTGAATTAGTTTTTGTGTATGGTGTGAGGTATGGGTCCTATTACATTTTTGCAGATGGACATCCAGTTTTGCTAGCACCATTTGTTAAAAAGACTGTCTTTTCCCTATTTGATAGACTGTGGGCCCTTGTCAAAGATCAGGTGACCTTAGGTGGATGAATTTACATCTGGTTCTCAATTCTGTTCCATTGGTCAATGTCTGTTGTTGTACCAGTACCAGGCAACTTTGATTACCATAGCTGTATAGTAGGTTCTGAGGTCAAGTAGTATGAGTCCTCTACTTTATTCTTCTTCTTCAGTAGTGCTTTACTTACTTGGGGCCTCTTTCCTTTCCATATAAAGTTAATGACTAGTTTTCCATCTCTTTAAAGAATGCGATTGGTATTTGGGTCAGTATTGCATTGTATTTGTAGATTGCTTGGGGTAGGATTGACATTTTCACAATGTTGAATCTACCTATCCATGAACATGATTTTCCATTTATGTAGATCTCTTGCAGTGGTGTTTTGAAGTTTTCTTTATATGAGTCTTTTACACCCCTGGTTAGATTTATTCCTAAGTATTTTATATTTTTAGGGGCTATTATAAATGCTATTGTTTTCCTGATTTCCTTTTCATTGTTCTCTATTTTGTTGTTTAGGAATCTGACTGATTTTTGTGTATTTATCTTATATCCTCTTACTCTGCTGAATCTTTCTATTAGCTCCACTAGTTTTCTCATGGAGTCTTTTGGGTTTTCTACGTACAATATCATCCGCAAATAGGGACCATTTTACTTCTTCCTTTGGGTGCCCTTTATTTCTTTTTCTTGCCTTATTGCTCTAGCTAGGACGTCCAGCACAATATTAAATAGGAGTGGTGATAAAGGGCATCCTTGTCTTGGTCATGTTCTTAAGGGGAATGTTTTCACCCTCTCTCCATTAAGAATGAAGCCGGCTTTTGGTTTTGTATAGATGCCTTGTATTATGTTGAGAAATTTCCCTTCTATACCTATTTTGTTGAGATTTTTTTTATCAGGAATGGGTGTTGGACTTTATCGAATGCCTTTTCTGCATCAATTGAGATGATCATGTGATTCTTTTATTTATGTGGTGGATTTTGTTGATTGATTTCTAATGTTGAACCATCCTTGCATACCTGGTATGAATCCCACTTGGTTGTGGTGGTGTTATTTTTTTTGATATAATGCTGAATTTTATTGGCTAGAATTGAGAATTTTTTGCATCTGTATTCATGAGAGATATTGGTCTGTAATTTTCTTTTTTTGTGGTGCTTTTGTGAGGTTTTGGTATCGGGGTTATGCTGGCTTCATATAATGAATTTGGAGGTATCCCTTATGTTTCTATGTTCTGAAATAGTTTGAGTAGTACTGGTGTAAGCTCTTCTCTGAATGTTTGGTAGAACTCTCCAGTGAAGCCATCTGGGCCAGATCTTTTTTTGTTGTTGGGAGTTTTTTTTTTTTTTATTACTTTTTCAGCCTCTTCTCTTGTTATGGGCCTATTCAGATTTTCAACATCTTTTTGTGTTAGTTTGGGTGAGTTAATTCTAGATGTTCGATAAGGAAAATGAAGAAATAAAACTGCGTGGCAAAAATACATCATGAATTTCTATGACATAAAGGTGTTGAAAACTGCAAATGATGTCAGTTTTCTAGTTGCTAAGTAGGAGATTACTTGGCAAATCTTCTAATCTATTATTGGTATGGGATTATTCTTCAATTTTGGAGAACATCACAACTTTTAGGGTTATCCTGGTGTCTTTTATTCATAAAACTATTACGTTAGTGAGGTTCAAGGTACTTGTATAAGCTACTTGAAGCAAAAATGTTAGGAGATTTGGGGTGTTTTTGGAAACCTTTGGCCATATAATCCAGATGCTTTGATCTGCTAATAGAGTATTATTTACTTATTTTACTGGGTTTTTGGGGATTTCCTGGAGATGTCACCTCTTCCTCAATTGCTACGCTATTTATGCTATTTATTTTTTATGATACCTCTGTTGTCATCAGCTAAATATTTTCATTGAATTTTTTTTATAATTTTGTTTTTTTGTTGTCATTATTGGGAAACCCTGGTGGCGTAGTGGTTAAGTGCTATTGCTGCTAACCAAAGGGTCAGCAGTTTGAATCTGCCAGGCACTTCTTGGAAACTCTATGGGGTAGTTCTACTCTGTCCTATAGGGTCGCTGTGAGTCGGAATCGACTCGACGGCACTGGGTTTGGTTTGGGTTTGGTTGTCATTATTGAGAATATTCACAGCTGAACCTACAGCAATTTCTGCATGTACAGTTCAGTGACATTGAGTACATTCTTCGAGTTGTACAACCATTCTCTTCTTTTCCAAGTTTTTCTTCCCCATTAACGTAAACTCACTGCCCCCGAATGTTCCTGTGTAATATTTTGAGTTTTTGTCATTTTGATACCATATCAATAGACCTTAAAAGAACAAAATGCTCAGGGCAGACATCTTTACTAGTTATGCTAAACTGTTGTTTGATATTAAGAAGACTTGAGGGAATATATTTGGTTTAAGAGTTAAAGATTATCTCAGGGCACTTGTTTCAGAGGTTCATCCAGCCTCCACAACTCCAGAAAGTCTGGAGTCCTTGAGAATTTGAAATTCTGTTCTACGTTTCCCCCTTTTTTATCAGGATTCTTCTGTAGAATCTTTGATCAAAATGGTCAGTAATGATAGCTGGGCATCATCCAGTTCTTCTGGTCTCATGGCAGAGGGGACAGTTGTTCATGAGGTAATTAGCCACACATTCCATGTCCCCCTATTCCTGACTCTCCTTCGTCTTGTTCCAGGTGCATAGAGACCAATTGTTGTACTTCATTGAATTTTATAGGTGTATTTTCAATTAGAAAATATCCATTAACTTTTATGGTAAGTTTAGGTAGAAATTGTGAACACTTAAATTGTCTTAGGAAAATGTAGTCCATATTTTAACCTTTGTAGTGTTACGCTGTCACATTTTGGATATTTGTATGATATATTCAGTAATATGTTGTTGTTGTTACGTGCCATCGAGTTGTTTCTGACTCATAGCGACCCTATGCACAACAGAATGAAACACTGCCCAATCCTGAGCCATCCTTATAATCGTTGTATATTTCTTAAAGTATCATAGTTTCTGGATTCCTGAAGGTATCAGGGTCCAGTAAAAAGGCCAAAGGCTTCTTCGTTCTGCAAACCTGAGTACAGATTACAGCGCTATAAGTTACTAGCCATTTGCCCTTTAGAAAATGATTTAACACCCTGGGCCTTGGTTTCCTCAGGTGTGAAATTAAAGATAGCTCATTGGGAGAAGGAGCACAGTTTTTGGTACATACTGTATTTTACACAAATAATGCGTGTCTTCTGTGTTTGTTTGCTGGCTGTGCCTTCCCTCCCATGGGGTATTTTCATAAGTGTGCTATACTGATTTTTTTTTGTAACAACATGTGGAAGAGGATTGGCATGGTAGCATTTGTGAGGGTGCCCATCAAGGGGAAGGCATGGCTGGCAAACAAATGCAGAAGGTGCATATTATTTGTGTAAAAATATAGTAATGCATATGAATAAATGTTAGTTCCTCCCTCTTGTATGATCATAGAACTTTGTTTTATTATAAATATATACGTAGCAAAAAATTTGCCATTTCAACCATTTTTACATGTGCAATTCAATTACATTAATTAACATTCACTGTGTTGTATAGCTGTATCAACACGATTTGTTTCCAAATATTTTTATCACCCGTAACAGAAACTCAGTGCCCCGTAGGCAATAGCTCCCCACCCCTCCCTTCCCCTAGTCCCTGGTAAGCACTAATAAACTTCTGTTTCTATGCATTTGCCTACTCTGCATATTTTATAAGGGGGGTGGGGGAGTCATACAATATTTTTCCTTCTGTGTCTGACTTACTTCACTCAGCATAATGTTTTCAGGGTCCATCTATGTCACGGCATGTGTCAGAACTTCTTGTCTCTTTAGGGTTAACATTCCATTGTATGAATATACCACATTGTGCTTATCCTTTTCCTCTGTTAATGGGCATTGGGGTTGTTTCTACCCTTCAACTGCTGTGGTATACAAATGTCTGTCTGTGTTCCTGCTTTCAAGTCTTTGGGATATATACCTAGGAGTGAAATTGCTCAGTCGTGTGTTTAACTTTTTGAGGAAACACCAAACTATTTTAAGTATACCAAAGTGGTTTGTACCATTTTATATTTCCACCAGAATTGGATCGTAATTTTAAAAGGAACAAAAAACTAGCAACATGCAATGTGTGATATTCAGGGAAGATTTTACTTATTCTTAGAACGTCTTTGGATTTATTTGATGATACTTGTGTGTTCTAAGCTCTCATGGTTTAAAATATTTTTAAAACTCAGTATTAAAAAGACAGTGGAATGTAGTGGTTAGGAGTTCAAGCTTCTGAGTTATAGACTTATTTCATCTATAAAATAGGAATAATAATGTGACCTATTTTATGGGGTTCTTGTGAGGAACAAGTGAGATCATCAAGTAAAGCATCATCATCATTCTGTTTCTAGAACAATAGCCGTATGAGGGGATGTCCTACTTCTATGCTTTATTTTCTGTTCTATACCATAACATTTTTAAATCTTGACGTATTAGCAAGAATATTCTCTAGGAACCACCAAATTGGGTATAGGAAAGCATGAATTGGCGGTACGTTGTCCTGTCAACACTGAAAAACTTAAGTTTACTAAAATCTTACGTGTCCATATCCCAAAGGAATGTATCTTAAATTTTACCTGGTTTGTTAGAAAGTTTAATTTGTATAAAGGAGATTAACGTGTTTTTTGGTCAGGTAGCAGAGCTAAATGTGACAAATGTCCATATAGCTGTCTGTAGTTATTATTGATGCCTCGGGGTCAGAAAGGGAGGGATCTCATTTCCACCTCCTTAGGGCATTTGTTATCTGACGGAAAAACAGGAAAGGAACTGTGGGAACTTTCTCACTTTGATCAGTCCTTCAGGATACAGTTAGAAACTTCTGAATACTTTGAGGAACTGGCATCATAACCTGGAGCTGCGACAGTTAGATAATTTTCTTTTATATTTCTTATATTTAAATTTAAAGATTAACAAAATGTAATGCTCTCCCTACTAGCAATTACCTTCATGAAGATTTACTTTGATGCTTTTGGGAAAAGATAAAGGGTTTTTGGTTTTGTTTTTAGTACTGGGTCACCATGTTGGTTTTGCAACATAATGGAAATGATAAAATGACATGTCCTGTGTTTATAGTTTACTTCCCAGTGTTCTGTTTTTCAACTGTATAAAAAATTAAAGTTTATTGCTTTACCACTTACAGTGTATAAATTATTTTTCTAATTCTGAGTAGCTTTTGTAATGTTTATTTTTATTATTGTTTTTAGAATCCGTTAGTCCCTTCTCTTGTGCTTTGCCACCATGGAGATTTATTTATAAAACTGTTAGGTGGAATTGTTCCCACTTATATTTTGTAGTATTTGCCCTATATTGGATTGATATTAAAGTAATTTTTATTTTAGCTTTGACTTTTATTAAAAAATGGGGAAAAAATAATCACGTGTATTTTCTTACCACTACCCAGTTAACAGCACTGTTGCTTAAATGCCCCTTCACCATATCAATTCAGAGTGTTTTGAAATATTCTTCAAGAATATTCTTCAGTGAGCTAGAGAGGTCAGTCATGGATGTTAATCACATTTTTGTTTTTATTCTTCAGTTTTTTTTTTTAAAACTTTTTCTCTAATGTTCTGTCCTTTTCTAGGGCATAGGGAATATGTACTGTAACATGAGCTAACAAGAATACTTAGGAAAGTTCTAAGAAAAATTATCATAAAACCCTCCAGGGGGCTCTGTTGTTATATGGGAGTAATATGTACCGGAAGATTCTGTTAGGTAGGGAAATCAGGGCATAGTGTGGAGAAAATTAGGGGAAGTATAAAGATTATCAGGTATGTGCTAATAGAAGAGTGCCAGAATCTGTAGGCTATTTTAGATGATACTGTGACCTATAGTCAAGAACCTTGAAGTACGGACAGAAGTTAGTAGTTTTAAGAATAAGATCAAGTGGAAACAATGCACAGCGAGAATGGCTGGGTTTGCTTTAGTGCTGTAATGCTCCCTTGTAAAAAATAATTGGTCATTGCTATTAACTGGATTTTACCCTTCATTGATCATGCCATATTTTTGTGTTTAGTTACATTCAGTAATATTTAAGGCAGAATTAGACACAGAATTAACTTGTGTCACCTTAGTTGATGGTACACCCTTTTGGTCTTAGTATATGGATTTCCTTTTTGTATTTAATTTTCCACTGTCTCTTATTTTACTATATTTCTTTTGTTTATTAAAAATAATATTTTAAATTCCATAAAAATTTACTTGTAAAAAAGCCAAATAATATGTAAGAATAGAGTATCCTTTACTCCTTTCTGAAATAATCATTGTTAATAGTTTGACATATGTCCTTTCAGTCCTCTTTAGGTGGTAATTACACATTTATATGTTGTTTTGTTTTGACCTCTATGGGACTGTACTATACATACGTTGTCCTGCAGCAATTTTTTTTTTTCACTTAAAAATATATCTTGAAAACATTTCCTTGTCAGTCATAGGTATCTACCTTAGTCATCTTAATTAATCATTAACCCATTGCCATCAAATTTTCTGGCTCATAGAGATCCCATAGGGCAGTATAGAACTGCCCCACAGGGTTTCCGAGGAGCGGTTGGTTAGCAGCTGAGCTCCCGCCCTCTGTGGCACTCTAATATTCCATAGCATGAATGGGCTGTCATTTATTTCACCATTTCCTGTTGACGGACAGAGCTGCAGTGACTCCACATGACCTTGTGTACGTGCTGGAATATTTCTGTAAAATCCGTTCCTAGAAAGGTCAAAGGAATTTTAAATGGCAATAAATATTGATCATTTCTGCTGTAAAAACTGATCCTCCAACCGTGTGAGAATCCTGTTTCCTTACACGTTAACTAGTTCTGGATATTACTGATCTTTCAAATGTCCTGGGCAAAGAAATGATATTATTGTTGTTTTTGTTTATATTTCCCTGATTATGAAACAAATTGAGCATCTTTTCATATGTTTATTGGCTATCTGTATTTTTTCTGTCATTTATCTCTTCTTATTCTTTGACTTATTTTTCAGTTGAGTTGTTTGTCTTATCACTTTGTAGGAACTCAATATCCTATGGACTTTAATTCACCATTTGTTATATATGTTGGAAATATTGTCTCCTGCTGTCTCTCTTCTTTCATTTTAAATTAATTTGATTTTTAAAATCATAAATAGCATGTAGTTAAAAAATAAAATTGTACTACAGGCTTATGATATAAATCAATTCACCTATAGGCTTGCTCTCTTTCAACCTTTTAGAGCTATTATATTTTTTCATATTTCTGAATTTTATGCCTAATTCTGTTATCCATTTCAGATACCATCTAGTGTGTGCATCTTCCCATCATCTTCCCAGTGTAGCTATATCACAATTTTTGTTAGATCTGTATTCAGTGTTCACATTAACATGGCTGTGGGAAATTGTTGAATGCTGAGACAGAAAGTATACTATGTTCCCTTTCCTGTTCTCCTGCCCCTACCAAAAATTAATGATTGCTTTATTTTTCTTCCCAAATGCTTAGTTTTTCTTTGAATCTCTTGCTGAGGCGTCCTGCATTCTATTATAGCAGCTGAAATTCACAAGGTCAAAAGTATTAGATAACCTCTTGTTTTTTTCCTGTATGTCTGGAGCCCTCTGCTTGTGGCTGCGCCTTCAGTCTGTACCTAGGTTTTCTGACACAGATGTCTTCCTGTGACTTCATTTTGCCTTTATCCTGCAATTCCCTTTCTGTGTTGGATCACATATTTTCTCTTTAATTACCTCCTTGTTTTGGTGGAACACATACTCCAGGCCTGAGAAAGAGTACCAAACCAAAGCCACTGCCGTTGAGTCAATTCTAACTCATAGCAACCCTATGGGACAGAGTAGAACTGCCCCATGGGGTTTCCAAGGCTGTAAATCTTTATGGAAGCAGATTGCCACAGCTTTCTCCCATGGAGCGACTGGTGGGTTTGAACTGCCGACCTTTCAGTTAGCAGGCACGTGCTTTAACCACCACGCCACCAGTGTTCATTAGAGTACAGGGAAATTAAAAAAAAAAAAAAAAAGGAGACCTTTTATATCTGAAAGCATCTTCTGTCCTGAACTTACTTAATAGTTTAGATGAATATAAAATTTGAGATTGGAAATAATTTTCTTTCAAAATTTTGAAGTCTCTGGTCCCTTGTCTTTGGAAATCTTGGCATCTTCTCTTTATATTTATAAATTTAAACTTATATTCATAAGTTTCAGGATGATAACTTGTGGTGAGGAATTTTTATAAAATTACTGTTCTAGGCACCATTGAGTCCTTCCAATCTGGGAACTTTTCTTTTTCAGTCCTGGAAAAATTTTATTTTATTATTTATTTGATAATTTGGACCTTCCAATCTTGTCATTATATTGTTGTTCTGTATCCTGGGAGCATTCCTCAACTTTATGTTACAACCTTTCTCTCTTTTTTTTCTGCTTTCATACTTTTAACTTCATTTTCCCTTTAATTCCAAATGACAGTTTCACCAGATACAGAATTCAAGGTTGACAATTGTTTTCTTTCAGCACTTGGAAAACATTGTGCCACTTCCTTGTGGCCTCCATGTTTTCAGATGAGTAATCTGCTGTCATTCAAATCGGTATTCCCCTGTAAGGAATGTATCCTTTCTCTGTGATTGATTTTAGCTTTTTTTTCCTTAGCCTTTATTTTTAAGAACCTTAATTATAATGTGTCTTGGCATGGAGTTTTTTTTTATTATCATTATTATTATTAGTCTACTTAAGATTCTCTCAGCTTCTTGAGTGTGTACGTTTATGTCTTTCACCAGACTTGTAAAGTTTTTAGCCATTATCTCTTTGAATACTTTTTCAGACTCACATTCTTTCTCCAGTGAAGAAATGTTGCATCTGTTTTTTTTATTGCCTCCCAGGTTCCTGAAACCTTGTCCCTCCTCCCCCCAGCCCCTTTTTTATGATGGCTGCTCTGAAATCTTTCTCTGTTAATTCTAATATCTGTTTTATCTTATTGTTGGCATTTGTTGATTGTATTTTCTCATTTAAGTTGTGATTTTCCTGATGAGTGATTTTGATTGTATCTTTGACATTTTGGAAATGATGTTAGGTAACTCTTTATCCTATTCAAATCTTCTATTTTAGCACACAGTCCCTTGTTTAGATGTAGTATGTAGGTTTTAGTGGCCCCCTGGGCTTCGCTGATGTCCCACTGCAGGTGATTTGGGCCCATGCCTTTCAGAGGATGTGGGCTGGGTGGTGGGCCCATATGCCTGGGATCTACTTGCACACACACCCAGGGAACATCGGGGCCATCAATGCAGTAAGTGTGAGGTGAGGCATGAGTTGGCCCTCCCAGGCTCTGCTGGTAGCACTGCTTCAGGCGTATCAGGCCCTCTGCTCCCAGTAGGCATGGGGCGGGAGTGAGTTTATTATTTCCAGGGTTTTTAGTTGTATTTAGGTAGGTGGAGCAGGGAAAATGAGGCTCAGAACCAGAATATTAAGCATTTTCATACTTCAATTGGCAGCATTTTTTCATGGAACATGTAAGTAATGGTGAGTCTAAAAATTGATGGGGTTTAGATTATATGAAATACAATATTTGAGTTCTTCTAAGCATATACTTCTTTAATTTCTTTTAATAAAACCAATACTTTATCCAAATACATATCCAAAAATATTTTAGGATATATATTTGGGAAATGCAGGAAAATTAAAAAGAAATCTGTAATCTCACTAAACCCAATGCCACTGTTATCGAGCTGATTCCAACCCATAGTGACTCTATAGGACAGAGTACAACTGCCCAATAGGGTTTCCAAGGCTGTGATTTTTTTGGAAGCAGACTGCTACATGTTTCTCCCTTTCTGTTAGCAACCAAGCACTTAACTACTGTACCACCGGGGCTGCTTGTAGTCGCACTACACTGTAATAAACTCTCTTTACCTCTTGGTGTATTTCTGTCAAAGTTTTTTTTTTATTCATTAGCAGTAGCTGCTGCTACATTTTAACATTTATAATATACCAGGCATTGTACAAAAGCTTCATATGCAGTGTATCTAATTAATCTTCATAAAATCCCCATGAAGAACATGTTATTTTTATCCTCATTGTACTGCTGAGGAAACTGTTGCTCAGAGAAGTTAATGAATATGCCCAAAGTTACCAAGTTGTTAAATCCAGGGGCAAACATAGGTCTAACTCTAAAGCCTTTAACTGTAGTATAGTATTACCTCATTAATGCTAATTTTTTGTAGTAGGTTTTTTACATTCAAAATTATAATGTAATGTATTTTGTCTCATTTCCTAGGTTTTGATGATGATGATTCAGAATTTCACGAACATATATTTCTGGATAAATACCTGGAGAATTTTCCAAAACAAGGACCAATTCGCCATTTCATGGAACTGGTGACCTGTGGCCTTTCCAAAAACCCATATTTGAGTGTTAAACAGAAAATTGAACACATAGAGTGGTTTAGAAATTATTTCAATGAAAAAAAGGACATTCTAAAAGAAAGTGACATACAGTTCAATTGAAGACAATGGAAATTTTTATTTCAAGCTATTGGAGATAGCTATTACCAGTAAATAAAATAATTTTACAAGAATTTTTCCTGTTTTTGTGTTAATACATGATCAATTATTATATCTCGTTTGAATGGTGTAATTATTACATTGTTTAAAATATATGACAATATTTACTGTAGATTTTTTGTAGATTTTCTTTGTCAAGTTGAAGTTCTCTATTTCTAGTTTGCTGAGAATTTTTATTATGAGTGGGTGTTGGATTTTCTCAAATGCGTTTTCTAGATGTCTATTGATATGATCATGTGATTTTGCTTCTTTAGAGTGTTGATATGAATTATTTTAATTTATTTTTTTTCAAATGTTGAACCAGCCTTTGCATATCGGGAATAAACCCCACTTGGTTGTGATGTTTAATTCTTTTTATACATTGTTGCATCCAATCTTCTAACATTTTGTTGAGGATTTTTACATCTATTTTCATGAGAAATCTTGGTCTTTAATTTTTCTTCCTAGTAAGGACTTTGGGAAACTTATCTTTGATAGATACAGGCCTATTCAGGTTACCCATTTTTCCTTGTGTGAGTTTTGTTAGGTTGTGTCTTTCTAGGAATTGATCTGTTTCATCTAAGTTATAAAGCTTGTGGGCATAGAGTTGTTCTTAGTATTCCTTTACTATCTTTTTTTTTTTTTTTTTTTCATTTTTGTGCTTTAAATGAAAGTTTACAAATCAAGTCGGATTCTCATACAAAAACTTATAAACACCTTGCTATATACTCCTAACTGATCTCCCCCTAATGAAACAGCACACTCCTTCCCTCCTCTGTTTCTTTTCAAGTCCATTCTGACCCTCTCTACCCTCTTATCTCCCCTTCAGACAGGAGATGCCAGCATGGTCTCGTGTGTCTACTTGATCCAAGAAGCTCATTCTTCACCAGTATCATTATCTATCCCATAGTCTAGTCCAATCCCTGGCTGAAGAGTTGGCTTTAGGAATGGTTCTTGTCTTGGGCTAACAGAAGGTCTGGGAACCATGACCTCTGGAGTCATTCTAGTCTCAGTCAGACCATCAAGTCTGGTCTTTTTATGAGAATTTGGGGTCTGCATCCCACTGCTCCCCTGCTCCCTCAGGGGTTCTTTGTTGTGTTGCCTGTCAGGACAGTCATCGGTTGTAGCTGGGCACCATGTAGTTCTTATGGTCTCAGGCTGATGTAGTCTCTGGTTTATGTGGTCCTTTCTGCCTCTTGGACTCGTAATTACCTTGTGACTTTGGTGTTTTTCATTCTCCTTTGCTCCAGGTGGGTAGAGACCAGTTGACGCATCTTAGATGGCCACTTGCTAGCGTTTAAGACCCCAGACACTGCTCTCCAAAGTTGGATGCAGAGTTTTCTTAATAGATTTTATTATGCCAATTGATTTAGATGTCGCCTTTTACTTTCCTTTTAATGTTTGTGGGATCAGTTGTAATTATATCTCTTTCATGTTTAATATTAATAATTTCTGTCTTCTTTTTTAGAGGTTATCAATTTAACTGATCTTTTCGAAGAGCCAGCTTTTGGTTTCATTGATTTTTTTTTTCCCCCATTATCTGTCGTCAGCTTCATTATTTGTTTTTTGCTGTGATTTTTATTGTTTCTTTTCTTCTGCTTATTTTGAATGTAATTTTTTCTTTTTTGAGTTTCCCAAAATGGAAGCTTAGATTATTGATTTTAGTTCTCTCTTCTTTTCAGATATATGCATTCAGTGCTATAAATTTCTGTCTAAGCACTGCTTTTGCTGTGTCATGGATTGAATTGTGTCCCCCCAAAATAACTGACAACTTGGTTAGAGCATGATTTCCT
The DNA here is from genome assembly GCF_030014295.1 of Loxodonta africana. Classification (NCBI taxonomy): domain Eukaryota; kingdom Metazoa; phylum Chordata; class Mammalia; order Proboscidea; family Elephantidae; genus Loxodonta; species Loxodonta africana. The sequence continues at coordinate 75,352,708 of NC_087358.1, forward strand.
GTATTGTATGATTGTCTACCGTTTTGTCATCTGGTGTGATTTCCCTATCACTAAATGTAATAAGGTAGATTAGTGGCAGTTACATTGATGAGATCTAGAAGATTAGATCATGTCTTAAGGTAGTCTCTTTAGAGATAAAAGGAGAGGGAAGCAAGCAAAGAGCTGGAACCCTCATACCACCAAGAAAGCAGCGCCGGGAGCAGAGCATGTCCTTTGGACCTGAGGTTCCTGCGCCTAGAAGTTCTTAGACCGAGGGAAGATTGATGACATGGACCTTCCTCCAGAGCCAACAGAAAAAGCCTTCCCCTGGAGCTGACGCCCAGAATTTGGGCTTGTAGCCTACTAGACTGTGAGAGAATAAATTTTCTCTTTGTTAAAGCCATCGAAGTGTGGTATTTCTGTTAGAGCAGTACTAGATAACTAAGACATGTTGCCTCCCACACATTTTGATAAGTTGTATTTTCATTTACCACAAGTAGATGGCTTTAACAAAGAAAAATTTATTCTGTCACAGTCTAGTAGGCTACAAAAAGTCTTTCTCTCACCATCGGCTCTGGAGGAAGGTCCTTGTCATCAGTCTTCCCTTGGTCTAGGAGCATGCTCCTAGGAGCAGCGCAGGAACCTCAGGTCCAAAGGATGTGCCGTGCTCCTGGTACTGCTTTCTTGGTGGTATGAGGTTCCCCCAACTGTCTGCTCACTTCCCTTTCCTTTTTTCTCTTGTAAGGTAAAAGATGGTGCAGGCCCCACCTCGGAGAAACTCCCTTTACATTGGATCAGGAATGTGACCTGAGCAGGAGTGTTACATCCCACCCTAATCCTTGTCAGCCATAATCCATTCTTGCCTCATTAACCACAGCAGAGATTATAGTTTGCGGCATATAGGAAAAGTATATCAATCACAAAATGGAGGACAGCCACACAATACTGGGAATCATGGCCTAAACAAGCTGACACATATTTTGGGAGGACACAATTTAACCCCATGAGAAGATTTTTTTCTTTGACTCGTGTTATTTAGAAATTTGTTATTTAATCTCCAAATATTTTGAAATTTTCCAGTTATCTCTCTGTTATCAGCTTCTAATTTAAGTACGTTGTGGTCAGAGGTTTTTTTTTTTAATGTCTTAAAGTGTGATTTATGACCTAGGATGCGGTCTGTCTTGGTGAATGTGCCATGTGAGCTTGAGAAGAATGTGTCTTCTGCTGTTGAATGAAGTACTCTATAAATGTCAATTAGATCCTGTTGATTGGTGGTGGTGGTCCATTCAACCATATCCTTAATGATTTTCTGCCTGCGGGTTCTGTCTATTACTGATAGAGGGTTTTTGAACTCTCCCACAATGCTAGTGTATTTGTCTGTTTCTCCCTTGTGGTTCTGTCAGTTTTTGCATCATGTATTTTGATGCTCTGTTGTTAAGTGCATACACATTAAGGATTGTTATGTCTTCTTGGAGAATTGACCCCTTTATCATTATGTAATTCCCCTGTTTATCCCTGCTGTTTTTCTTGCTCTGAAATCTGCTTTGTCTGAAGGTAATATAGCTACTCCATCTTTCTTTTGGTTAGCATTAGCATGGTGTATCTTTATTCATCCCTTTACTTTTAATCTGTGTTATTTAAAGTGAGCTTCTTGTAGATAACATAAGCTGGGTCTTTTTTTTTAATCTACTCTGATAGTCTGTATCTTTTAATTGGTATGAGACCATTCACATTTAAAGTGATCATTGCTATAGTTGAAGTAATATCTGCCACATTTGTTACTGTTTTCCATTCATTGCCCCATATTTTTTCCTTTTTTGTCTTCCCCATTCTTTTTGCCTTCTTTGGTTTATATCGGGCAAAAGGCATAACTCCATTTTCTCTTCTCTTTGAGTATATCAATTATACTTTTAAAAATGTTTTAATGGTTGCCCTAGAGTTTGCAATATGCATTTACAACTAATCTAAGTCCACTTTCAAATAACACTACACCACTTCAGGGTTAGTGCACATACCTTATAACAGAGTATTTCCAATTCCTCCCTCCCATCGCCTGTAACGTTGCTGCTGTAGATTTTACTTATCCATAAGCTATAATCGTCCGATACGTTGTTACTATTATTATTTTAAACAAATGGTTATCTGTTAGATCAGTTAAGAATAAGAAAAATAAAAGAATATTTTATTTTTTTTATTCCTTTTTGAATGCTCTTCCTTTATGTAGATCTAAGTTTCTGACCTACATCATTTTCTTTCTCTCTGAAGAACTTCTTTTAACATTACTTGCAAAGCAGGTCTAGTCTTGACAAATTCTCTCAATTTTTGTTTGTCTGAAAAGTCTTCATTTCTTCACTTTTGAAGGATAATTTTTCTGGGTACAGAATTCTAGGTTGGTGATTTTTTTTTCTTTAAACACTTTAAATACTTCATTCCACTCTTCTTGCTCCCCTGTTTTCTGAAGAGAAATCTGATGTAATTCTTATCCTTGTTCTTTTATAGATAAGGTGATTTTTCCTCTGACTTCTGTCAGGGTTTTCTCTTAGTCTTTATTTTCTGTAGTTTGAATATGACATGCCTAAATGTAGGTTTTTTGGTATTTAGTCTGCTTAGTTTTCTCTGGGTGTCCTGAATCTGTGGTTTGGTGCCTGTCAACAGTTCAGGAAAATTCTCATCCATTATTACTTAAAATATTCTGTTTCTTTCTCCTTTGTTTTTCTTGATATTCCCATTATATAGATGTTAATATGTTACACTTTTGTAATTGTCCCACAGTTCTTGAATACTCTGTTCTGGTTTTTTTTTTCTCAGTCTTTTTTTTTTTTTTGTAGCTTAGGGAGTTTACTGACATATATTCAGGCTCACTTGAATATATGAGAATCAATCTAAGAAAATAGAATGAAAGATCTAAGGTAAAAGCAGAAATTAATAAAAATAGTATAGAGGATCAACAAAGTCAAATATGGGTTCTTTAAAAAAGTAGTATCTGTCAAGATTTATTTTTAGAAGGTGAAGAAATACGTTCTCAGTCATAAGAAGGGGACAACTAGAGAAACTGCAGAGAATAAAAGGCTTTTTTTCAAGAGGCTATTATGAGCAACCTCATGCCAGAAAATTTGAAAATTTATGAAATGAAGTCTCCAAAATTATGCTATCAAAATAATTTTAAAAGAAAATCTGGATGGTTTAATAACCACTAAAGAGATTGGATCACAGGATTCTACTAAACTTTCAGAAAACAAATAATTCCAATCTTATTATTCCAAAGTACAGAAAAAGAAGAAACACTTCCCAACCCAATTCCAAGAGATTGGAATAACAAATGTTAATGTCAATCATGAAAACACATTTGAAAAATCTAAAAGTAAATCCATCAATAAATAAAAAAGAAAAGAAATTATTGAGTTTATTCCAGGAATGCAAGAATGGTTTAAAATGGTGGGAGAGAAACAATGTAATCTCAAAGAATGCAGAAAAAGCGTTCGATAAAATTCAATAGCCATTCATATTTTAAAAGTCTTAGAAAACTTGAAGTAGAAGGGAACTTCTTTAAGCTGACAAATGGCATTTACAAGGTGAATCAGTAAACCATTTCCTTTAAGATTATAAATATAGCCAGTGTAATCACAGTTTCTCTTCAACATTGTACTGGGAGCTTCTGTAGTGTATCAAGACAAAGAAATAAAAACTATTAGGACTGGGAAGCTATCCAAAGGTTGTCCCCAATGAGTCACACCCTCTCTGAATGCAGGTGGAATTTGAGTCTTGATTCTAGCAAATAAAATATGGCAAGGGTAGCCCCTTCCTTGGCTAAAATGGGAAAAGTGATGGGGTAGTCAAGACTGATTTTTAGCAGGCTGGCGATTCTCCTCCTGGTCTTAGCATAAGCTGCCATGCTGTGGGAAGGCTTGAGAGGGCCACGTGGCAGGAAACAGGAGGCTGCCGCGAAGTGCTTAGAGCAACCCTTGAGAGCCAGCCAGCAAGAAAACAGACTTCACTTACACAGCCTCAAAAAACTAAGTTCTGCCAATAGTCATATGAACGCTGGAAGGGGACCTTGAGCTCCAGAAAGGAATACAGCCTGCCAACACCTTGGTTGCAGCCTTATGAGACCCTGAGCAGAGGATCTAGCTAACTGACCCGTAGAAATTGTGAGATAGTGTATGTTGTTTTAGGCCACTAAATTTATGGCAGTTATGCAGCAATAAATAATACAGAAAGTGTGAAAGCTGCCATTATTAGAAATTGTATGATTAAGTAGAAAACAAAAGAATTGATAGAAATAAATTAGAAGAATTAATAGAGAATTTAGCATATTGGCAGTTTGCAGTTGCCTTTCTATACAACAGCAACAAACAGGTAAAATGCCATTTATACTAGCAGCAAAAATTATAAATAAAATCTTAATGATAGGCAAGACTTATGGAGAAAAACATTTTTAACTTTACGTGGTAAAAATAGCAAGTAGATGAATAAGATCATGGATAAGAGGACTCAATACATTAAAGATGTTAATTCTTTACAAATTTATGTATAGATTTAATCTATGCCTATATAGGTCACTATGAGTTGGAATCAACAGCAACAGGTTTTTATACCTTTTTTAAATTTTGTGCTGCAGGTGAAAGTTCAAATTAGTTTCTCATTCCAAAATATATACACAGATTGTTTTATGGCATTGGTTGCCATCCCTCCAAAGCGTCAGCATTCTTCCTCTTTCCCTTTACACCCCAGGTTCCCCGTGTCCATTCGTCCAGTTTTCCTGTCCCTTCCTGCCTTCTCGTCTTTGCTTTTGGGTAGGTGTTGTACATTTGGTCTCATGTAGTTGATTGAACTAAGAAGTACGTTCCTCACGTATGTTATTGTTTTATAGGCCTGTCTAATCTTTGGCTGAAAGGTGGACTTCAGGAGTGGCTTCAGTTTTGAGTCAGCAGGGTGTCGGGCTGTAGTCCCAGGGGCTGCTCCAGATTCTGTTAGACCAGTAAGTCTGGTCTTTTTGTGTGAATTTGAATTTTGTTCTACATTTTTCACTCACTCTATCCCAGACCCTCCATTATGATCTCTGTCAGAGTGATTGGTGGTGGTAGCCACATACTATCTAGTTCTTAGGGGCTCAGGCAGTTAGAGGCTGTGGTTCATGTGGTCCATTGTCCTTTGGACTAATATATTCATTGTGTCTTTGCTTTTCTTCATTCTCCTTTGCTCCAGATGGGGTGGGATCAATAGTTGTATCTTAGATGGCCACTTGCAAGCGTTTAAGACCCCAGATGCTACTCACCAATGTAGGATGTAGAACATTTTCTTTATGAACTATGTTATGCCTATTGACCTTGATGTCCCTTGAGAACATGGTCCCCAGTCCTTAGCCCCAGTAACTCGGTCCCTCAAGGTGTTTGGATGTGTCTAGGAAGCGTCTATGACTTTGCCTTGGTCAAGTTGTGCTGCCTTCCCCTATATTGTGTGCTGTCTTCATTTCACCAAATTTAACACTTTCTACAGTCTAGTGATTTCCCTTCCCTCCTCCCTCCCCTTCCTTGTAACCATCAAGAATAGTTTTTTTCTGTGTGTAGACCCTTTCTTGGTTTTTATAATAGTGGTCTCATACAATATTTGGCCTTTTGTGATTGATTTATTTCATTCAGCATAATGCCCTCCAGATTCATCCATGATGTGAAATGTTTCACGGATTCACCTTGTTCTTTTTTGCCAACACCGTTTGTTAAAAAGGCTGTCTTTTCTCCATTTAATAGTTTTTGGTCCTTTGTCAAAAATCAGCTGACCATACACAGGTGGATGGGTTTACATCTGGGTTCTTGATTCTGTCCTATTAGTCTGTGTGTCTGCTATTGTACCAGTACCAGGCTATTGTGACTTCCGTGGCTGTAGAGTAGGCTCTGAGATCAGGTAGTATGAGGCCTCTGACTTTGTTCTTTTTCTTCAATAATATTTGTTTATCTGGGGCCTTTTTCCTTTTCATATAAAATTGGTAATTAGTTTTTCCATCTTGTTAAAGAATGCTGCTGGTATTTGGATCAGGATTGCATTATATCTGTAAATCACTTTGGGTAAAATTTACATTTTCATAATGTTGAGTCTTCCTAGCCATGAGCATTTTATGTTTTTCCATTTATGTAGGTCTCTTGGTTTCTTGCAATAGTGTTTTATTGTTTTCTTTGTACAGGTCTTTTATGTCTCTGGTTAGATTTATTCCTAAGTATTTTATCTTTTTAGGGCTATTATAAATGGTATTTTTTTCCTGATTTCATATTTGAAGTTCTTTTTGTTGGCATATGGGAATCCAACTGGCTTTTGTATGTTGATTTCATATCCTGCTACTCTGCTGAATCTTTATTAGTTTCAGTAGTTTTCACGTGGAATTCTTGGAGTTCTCTATGTATGGGATCATATCATCTGTGAATAAGAATAGTTTTACTTCTTCTCTTCCTATTTGGGCACACTTTATTTCTTTTTCTTGCCTTTTTACTCTAGCTAGGACCTCTACCACAATGTTAAATAGGAGTGGTTATAAAGGGCATCCTTGTCTTGTTTCAGTTCTTGGGGAATGTTTCAGCCTCACTCCATTCAGAATGATGTTGGCTGTTAGCTTTGTATAACCAAAACCAAACCTGTTGCCACTGAGTTCATCAAAGACTTTGCCAAAAGAGTAAAAGGAGAACCTAACCCTAATCAAAAAGACAACACCAAGAAAAAGACAAGCCTCAAACTGGGAGAAGATAAACGCTTCACATATAACCACGAAATGATTAGTATACAGAATATATAAAGAGCTTCTAAAAATAAATTAGAAAAAGACAAGCATACCAACAGAATAACGGGCAAAAGACACAGTAATTTAATGGAAAAGTAAATATAAATGGCTTATAAGTATATTAAAGAATACTTAATGAAAATGTGAAATAAACCTATCGAGACAGCATTTATATACTTGCTAGATGAACAAAACTTAAGAAGTCAGACATACAGTTATACATGCTGAGAGAGTATATAGATCGGCAATCATTCTGATAGTCTGGAATGATTCTGCAGGTGGAAGGTGCACACACCTGTGACCATCAGTTCTGCCACTGGGGTATAGACTCAAAGAAACTCTTGCAGATAGGCACTGGCAGGCGTGTGCAAAATGTTCAAAGTAGTGAAACCTGGGGGAAAATATCCCATCATCTAGAGAATCAGGCCTTATTTGTACAGTGAAACACTATACAGAGGTTCATAGAATGGAATATTATACAGAAATAAATATGAGTGATATCAAGCTATATACATCAACAGAGAAGTTTCAGAAACAACGTTGAGTGAAAAAATAAGTCACAGAAGAAAGCATGTGTGATAAAGTTCAAAAATCAAAGCTTGAAATACATTTTTCCTATAAATGTGATGAAACTATAAAGAAAAGCTCAGGAATGATGAACATGACACTATTTCAGGAGGGTGAAGGAGGCAGGCCATGTGATTGGGAAGGCAGGACACGAAGGTGGGTTCACAGGTGCTCATTTTATTATCATACTTTATAAATTATTACAGGTATACTTTTGTTTGTAACAGCATTTCACAACATTCTAAGGAACAAATGGAAATAGATACACAGAGTTTAGCTCTCAGAAGAGCCCCCAGAATGATCAGATTCCAAGATAAGTCCTACACAAAAACAAACAAACATGGTACATGACCTTGAACTACCGAACCACCATATTCCAATATTCTGAGACAATCAAGTAGGGAATCCCTCTTTAAGATGTGATATTTGTCACATCCTTGGAACTGTTTTAATGCACAGATTGGTTTTGAAAAAATACACTTCTCATGTGTTAATAAAGAATAAGCTTGTTTTTAAAGTTTCTGTTCCCTGAAACAAGTTAAAAAGCACTGGTGGCATTGTTGGTTAACTCATTCACTTGCTTGCGAAGCATCCTAAATCCAATCCCTAATTCCGTAATACGTCTGTGCAGAACTCTCTTAGAAAAGAAAGGCGCACTTCCTTCTTTTGGGATGACCATGGATACTCAAAAAGGAAAGAAAGAAATTGGCCGGGAAAATCTTAAAAATTCCTATTTTTCGCTCATCCGTGAGGATACCTCCACAATTGAGATGGTGATGTTAAAAACATTCGTCCTTTTGGAGTGGTGGCCAGTTTGCACATTTGGTTCTAAAGAGTGTATTATCCTTACATTGTTGCCTTTGTTATTATCCTTAAAATTGCTCTAAAACTTGCTTACGTAATTACCTTCAAATTAAGTAAATGAAGATAGCAAAACCCTCTTAATCCTCTAAGGACAGTGTTACTGTTGTTTGTTTCATTTTTTTTTTTTTTTTTTACTCTTTTTAAAGGCAATATTTGTATGTTTTCACTAAGGTTCTGCTGGTCATAACATGGACATTTAAAAAAGAGCCAGGTTTTTTTTTTTTTTTTTTAAGTGTGCCTTTAAAAGTATAGTGAAGAACTAGATAGTGCTTGGCTACCACCACCAATCGCTCTGACAGAGATCACAATAGAGAGTTCTGGACAGAGCAGAAGAAAATTGTAGAACAAAATTCCAATTCACAAAAAAATACCAGACTTACTGGTCTGACAGAGACCGAAGAATCTCCCAAGACTATGGCCCCCAGACACCTGCTATCTCACGACTGAAGCCACTTCTGAAGCCCACCTTTCAGCCAAAGATTAGACAGGCCTATAAAACAGTAACACACATGAGGAATGTGCTCCTTAGTTCAATCAACTATACCAGACCAAATGAGCAACACCTGCCCAAAAGCAAAGAGGAGAAAGCAGGAAAGGACAGGAAGACTGGACGAATGGACACAGGTAGCCTGGGTGTAAAGGGAAAGGGAGAGAGTGCTGACACATTGCAGGGATTGCTACCAATGTCATAAAACAATTCGTGTATAAATTTTTGAGTGAGAAACTAATTTGCACTGTAAATTTTCACCTAAAACACAATTAATGTATGATAAGGCTGAGTAGTTCATTTAAAAATAAAATATAAAGAGTTCATAAAAAACAAACTGTTATGGATTAAATTGTGTCCCCAAAAAATATGTGCTGTAAATCCTAACCTCTATGCCTGTGGTTATAATCCCATTTGGGACTGGGTTGTCTTTATTATGTTAATGAGGCAGAATTAGTGTAGGGTGTATCTTGAGTCAATCTCTTTTGAGATATAAAAGAGATTAAATGCAAGTTAGCAAGTGGAGATGGGGGAAGAGAGATACCAAGCCACATGAAGATCACCCAGCAGAAGCTCAGAAGAGACAAAGACCTTCCTCCAGAGCAGACAGAGAAAGGCTCCCCCTAGAGCCGACGCCCTGAATTCAGACATCTAGCCTCCTAAACTGTGAGATAATAAATTTCTGTTTGTTAAAGCCATCCACTCTTGGTATTTCTGTTACAGCAGTGTGAGATAACTAAGACACAAATCCCCTTAATACTAAAGTTGCTTTTAAAATCTATGCATTTATACATGTATGCAAATTGGCTATTAGGACGTTTTCATTCTAGGTAAATAAGTCTTGAGGGCTTTAGTAAACCTGCTTTCTGAAATATATTAACTCAAGGGCTAAGCCATTTCTGAAAACAGAATAATTTACTGTGCCTCTTAATAGCTCCTTGAAGTAGAATATTATTGATGATGGCAAGAGGGGAAGTAGTTCATACTAAGAAGAACAGCTGCTAGAACATGCTTGTGATTGGGAGCCTATTGCACAAGTCCATTAGCTACAAAAGAAAGGAAGGGCTACACGTTTCCAAGATTTCAGTAGCATATTTATGAAGAAGTAAGTATGGGCATTCCTTTTGAATGTTGTCCATAATGTTAGGGAACACTTAAATATGTTATCGGGCACTGTATTCCTAAGAGGGAGCCTTTCACGTATCTGGTAGTGGTTTACCTTTACTAGCCTTGATTGGGACAAATTCCATGTTTCTATTTTGCTTTTAAATGTGAGAGGAGCAGCAGGTCTGAGAGAAATAGCTCTGCATTCTCTGCTACTTGACAGTTAGAAGACAAGGAAGCAAAGAGAGCCATTCTGGTTGCTTCTTTGCTCACTAGCTCCTGAATTGTTGACAGTTCTGCAGTGCCCTGTGTTTTACTAACTATGCAAAGGCATTTGACTAATGTGGATCATAACAAATTATGGATAACATTTCGGAGAATGGGAATTCCGGAACACTTAATTGTGCTTATGAGGAATCTGTACATGGATCAAGAGGCAGCCGTTTGAACAGAACAAGGGGATACTGCATGGTTTAAAGTCAGGAAATGTGCGCCGTCAGCGTTGTATCCTTTCACCATACCTATTCAATTTGTATGCTGAGTAATCCGAGAAGCTGGACTATACGAAGAAGAACAGGGCTTCAGGATTGGAGGAAGACTAATTAATAACCTGTGTTATGCAGATAACACAACCTTGCTTGCTGAAAGTGAGGAGGACTTGAAGCACTTACTGATAAAGATCAGAGACCTCAGCTTTCAGTATGGGTTACACCTCAACATAAAGAAAACAAAAATCCTCACAACTGGACCAATGAGCAATATCACGATAAACGGAGAAAAGATTGAGGTTGTCAAGGATTTCATTTTACTTGGATCCACAATCAACAGCCATGGAAGCAGCAGCCAAGAAATCCAAAGATGCAGTGCATTGGCCAGATTGGCTGCAAAAGACCTCTTTAAAGCGTTGAGAAACAAAGATGTCACCTTGAAGACAGGTGTGCCTGACCCAAGCCACGGTATTTTTGATCACCTTATAACCACACAAAAGCTGGACAATGAATAAGGAAGATGGAAGAAGAATTGACACCTTTGAACAGTGGTGTTGGTGAAGAATATTGAATATACTATGGACTGCCAAAAGAAGGAACCAATCTGTCTTGGAAGAAGTACACCCAGAATGCTCCTTAGAAGCAAGGATGATGAGACTATGTCTCACATACTTCAGACATGTTGTCAGGAGGGATCAGTCCCTGGAGAAGAACATCATGCTTGGCAGAGTACAGAGTCAGCGGAAAAGAGGAAGACCCTCAACGAGGTGGATTGACACCTTGGCTACAACAATGGGCTCAAGCATCGCGACCGTTGCGAGGATGGCACAGGACTGGGCAGTGTTTCGCTCTATTGTGCATAGGGTCGCTGTCAGTCAGAACTAACTTGGTGGCACCTAACAACAACAACAGTCTCTCTGTATTTAAAACTATACCTACAGAAAGGGCCACATAAACCAAAGACTGCATCAGCCTGAGACCAGAAGAGCTTGATGGTGCCCGGCCACAACTGATGACTGCCCTGACAGGGAACACAACAGAGAATCCCTGAGGGAGCAGGAAACAGTGGGATGCAGACCTCAAATTCTCACAAAAAGACCAGACGTAAAGGTCTGACTGAGACTAGAGGGACCCCGGAGGTTATGGTCCCTGGGCCCTCTGTTAGCCCAAGACTGGAGCCATTCCCAAAACCAGCTCTTCACACAGGGATTGGACTGGACTATAAGACAAAAAATACTAATGGTGAGGAGTGAGCTTCTTGGCTAGAGCAGACACATGACACTACGTGGGCAACTCCCGTCTGGAGGTGAGATGAGAAAGCTGAGGAGGACAGTAGCTGGTTGAACGGACACAGGGAATACAAGGTGGAGATGAGGAGTGTGCTGTTTCATTGGGGGAGAGCAGCTAGGAGCACAGACAAGGTGTGTATAAATTTTTGTATGAGAGACTGACTTGATTTGTAAACTTTCATTTTAAGCCACATGGTGCAAACAGTTAACGTGCACTATTAAAAAAAAAAAAAAAACTATACCTAATAGCTTCAAGTTCAGTTCTAGGAAGACCAAATCAAAAACCAAACTAGTTGCTGTTGAGTTCTCTGACTCATGGTGACTCCATGTTTCAGAGTAGAACTATAGGATTTTCAATGGCTGACTTTTTGGAAGCAGATTGCCAGGACTTTCTTCCAAGGTGCTGCTGGGTGTGTTTGAACTGCCAACCTTTTGGTTAGCAGCCCAGTGCTTAACCATTTGCACCACCCAGGGACCTTCCTAGGAAGACAGGGGGCCCTAAATATGTCCAACTGAGCTGATGCCTTAAATGATTGTTTTTCTCTGTTGTCTGCCTTAGTACCTGTTCCGGTGTTCCAAAGAAACAGAATAAAAGTAGATCTCCCCATACGAACAGAATGATCTCCTTGAGGGCAGGGATGGTGTCGGCTTCTGTCACCTCTGAGAGGTCCTGCACTCAAGGCCTAGCATACTGTTGGGTCCAAAATAGGCGCTTAGTAGAGCTGGTTGGGAGTCCCTGGGTGGTGCAAACGGTTAACGTGCTCGACTGCTAACAAAAGCTTTGAGGTTCAAGTCCACCCAGAGTCACCCTGGAAGAAAGCCCTGGTGATCTGCTTTTGAAAAATCAGCCACTGAAAACCGTATAGAGCACAGTTCTACTCTGACACACATGGGGTCGCCATCAGCTGGAGCTGACTGAACGGCAACTGGTTTAAAGAGTGAGCAGCAGAATGGATGAGTGATACGTGCTCATAGGGGAAGAGGCAGAAAGGTGGCACTGCTCACGTGTGATGGGTGGAGAGAAGTAAGCAGAGGGTACACAAGGCAAGCATATAGCCAGGCAATGTGTCAGCTGACGTCTCTTCCTTCTTGCAGAAGAAGGCCCGTCTGTGTGGTGGGGAGGTCTGCCAAATTCTGGGCTGCAGAGTTAGGAGGGCTACCCGCCCACAAATAGAGATGAGTGACATTCTCCAAAATCAGCTTTTTCCGTGTGAAAGTAATATCTTGGTCTCTATATGCCATGGTCTTTCTTGTCGGAACTTGGGTAGGAAAGAGGCACATTGTTTACTGACGCCCCCCGCCCCACTTTAAAAACTGAGTATTTAATTCTTACGTTACCCTTTGTTCTCCTTGCCACTTATAAAAATAGATCAAAGTGAGTGTTTTTCTCTTTTTTGAAAGAAAACGGAAAAAAGGTAAATGGCTTACATTGTCTGCTTATGACGGAATGGAATTAGAAATCCAGGTCTTTGTGGCTGCCAAAAAAATGAGTAGGTGGCCAAAAATTAAAATTAAAAATTTTTCATGATTCTCTTCCTAGGATTCGGTATATTAGTATGAGGAAACTTAATAAGTTTGAAAATAAAAATATAAATTGCTGCAGCATGTAAAATACAGGTGTACCTCATTTTACTGTGCTTTGCTTTATTGCACTTGGCAGATTTTGCATTTTTTTTATAAATTGAAGTTTTCTGGTAACCCTGCCTCGAGCAAGTCTATCGGTGCCATTTTGCAAACAGCATGTGCTCCCTGTATCTGCCACATTTTGGTAATTCTCCCAATATTTCAAACTTTTTCATCATTATTATATCTGTTATGGTGATCTATGGTCAGTGATCTTTGATGTCACTATTGTAATTGTTTTGGGGTGCCACGAACCACACCCATATAAGACAGTGAACTTGATAAATGTTGTGTGTGTTCTGACCCCTCCACCGACCAGCCATTCCCTGTCTCTTCTCCCTCTCCTCTGGCCTCCCTGTACCCTGAGACATGACAATATTGAAATTAGGCCAATTAATAACCCTACAATGGCCTCTAAGGGTTCAAGTGAAAGGAAGAGTCGCATATCTCTCATTTTAAATCAGAAGCTAGAAATGGTTAAGCTTAGAGAGGAAGGCATGTCGAAAGCTGAGACAGGCGGAAAAGCTAGGTCTCTTGCGCCAAACAGTTAGCCAGGCTGTGAATGCAAAGGAAAAGTTCTTGAAGGAAATTTAAAAAGCTACTCCAGTGACCACACGAATGAGAATAAAGCAAAACAGCCTTATTGCTGATATGGAGAGTTTCAGTGGTCTGGATAGAAGATCAAACCAGCCACAACATTCCCTTAAGCCAAAGCCTAATCCAGAGCCAGGTCCTAACTCTTTTCAATTCTATGAAGGCTGAGAGAGGTGAGGAAGCTGCAGAAGAAAGGTTTGAAGCTAGCAGAGTTTGGGTCGTGAGTGTTATGGATCAAATTGTGTCACCGCAAAATGTGTGTCAATTGACTAGGCCAGGATTCCCGGTATTGTGTGATTGTCCACCATTTTGCCATCTGATGTGATTTTCCTACGTGTTGTAAATCCCGCTTCTATGTTTTGAGATTGGGAAGTGTAAAGCCTCCTACTTTGTTCTTGTTCAATACTGCTTTGGCTATTCAGAGCCTCTTTCCTTTCCATATAAAGTTGGTGATTAACTTTTCTATTTCAGTAAAGAATATTGTTAGGATTGGATTGAGTCTCACTGTTTTTGTTTTTAATATTTTATTGTGTTTTAGGTAAAAGTTCACACAGCAAATTAGATTCCCATTTAACAATTTTTATACAAATCGTTCCTTGACGTTGGTTATAATATTCACAATGTATTAGCATTCTCATTATTTCCATTCTGTTTTTTTATTCTGTTTCCATTAATCTAGCTTCCTTTCCCCTTCTTGCCTTCTCATCTTTTCTTTTGGGTAAATGTTGACTGTTCGGTCTCATACAGTTCGTTGTTTAAGGCAGCACATTATTCATGGGTGATACTGTTTATTTTATAAGCCAATCTATTATTTAGCTGAAAGGTGACCTCCAGGAGTAGCTTCAGTGCCAAGTTCAAAGGATTTTAGGGCAATAGTCTTGGTAGTCCCTCTAGTCCCTACCAGTTCAGTAGGTCTGGTCTTTCTTAGGAATTTGAATTTTGTTCTATATTTTTCTCCCATTCCACCTGGGATTCTATTGTGTCCCTGGTCAGGACAGTTGTTAGTGGTAGCTGGGCACCATCTAATTCTTCTGGTCTTAGGTTAGAGGAGGCCATAGTTTTTGTGGGCTATTAGCCCTGTGGACTAGTTTCTTCTTTGAGTCTTTGGTTTCCTTCATTCTCTTTTGCTCCAGATGAGTGGAGATCAATAGTGTTATCTTTGGTGGCTACTTGCAAGCTTTTAAGACCCCAGACACTACTCACCAAACTCGAGTGTAGAACATTGTCTTTATGAATTATGTTATGCCAGTCGACTAAGTTGTCCCACAAGATATTACTGGGTATTTGAGACATCCCATGTGGGTACATATTACTCCCATTTTATGGGAATGTAATAGCTTTCTAGAGGTTACACAGTAAATAAGCGGTCATCAGACTCCAAAATCCAAAGCATTTTTCCAGTATACCTCAAGAATAGATTTTAGGAACAATTATATGGATCATCTGGAGTAAAGGGAATAGGAATTTTCTTCCTTTAGGTACCGTGAGACATGCTGAGAAGATGACTGCAAACGTAGGGAACTTTGGAGTGGAAGTTCATGTTTAGATGAAAAATTGTTAAAGAGTTTAGAGGAGTTGAATAACAATGTGATCGAAGAGTTTCTGGGGGCTAATTCAGTAGGGATAGTTGGGACAGGCTGAAGGAGAAAAACTTAAATCCAATAAGCTCAATGGAGCAAATGTCAGTGTGGCCACAGTGAAGAAAGAATTAAAAAATGGAAGGGTGGTAAGAAATAGCAACTGAGAAAATAAGTAATTTTTCCAGTGTCATTATATGCATAAGACTTTTAGACTTGAGGTCATCTTGTAATAATCTAGGGTTCAGTGATTTAGGCCTCTGGTTTCTGACTTTTTGTGTATCTCTGTTCCCTATACATTCAGTAAGAGGAGTCAGGAAAAGAAAGGGGAGGAAAGAATCTGGTGTGACATACGCCTGACTTCTGAAAAATGCTTAGATGAGAAAAGAGTTTAAATGGTTTCCTAAAATGGAGTTCCTGAACTAGATGGGTTTAACCAGACAACCACAGCTACTCATGGCTATGTAAAATCAAGAGATTTTAAATGAGTTTAAAATAGTACATTTTTTGAGATATTAAAAATTAAGGACCCAATTACCGCTGTCCCTTAAATTTGCCTTGGTCAATGGGTTCATGTGTGCGTATACAGAGTCTTCGGTCATTGGTGCACCAAAGCTGTTCACCTAACAGGAGTGAAGGCCAAGCTAATGGGAGCCAGGAAATACAAAATATGAGACATGGAATTTCATGTTTGGGAAAGACAAATATCTTTTTTCTATCTCATTTTATAGATGTGGAAATTGAGACCCAGGGAGAGTAACTTACCAACAATTCTATAGTTAATTTATGGCAGAGCTGAGACAAGAATCCCAGATGACTGTTCCTTCCACTTAGTCATGGTTCTCTTCTCATAAATCTGTAGCTTAAGCCATTAAGAATTATTTTCTGAATGAGCAAAGTGAATTCAATACTCACAAGATGAAAAAGGTAAGTAGAATACAAATTTAAAAAACATTTCAACTTTTTGTGAAAGCACATTGTTTCAGATGATGAGCAATACAGTACCGGGAAATTCTGCATAGTATTGAAGTCTTCTGTGTGGCCTTTCTCAGCAGGTCGTGGCGTTGAATGTGTACTATGAAAATAGCTCTGCAGATGAAGCTTGTTTGTATTTTTAATTTATTTTATTCTATTTTGAAATAATTTGAGACTTATGGAAAACTTGCTAAAATGCAGAGTTCAAGCATACCCCCCACCCAGCTTCCACCAAAGTTAACAACTTACATAACCATAGTTCAATGATCAAAACCAGGAAATTAACCTCGATATGATACAACACAGGCGTTACATGAAGTTCATCATTACCCTCCCCCCGCCCCCGCCCCATGCAGTGTGATGGGTCACTTTTGTGTGTGGCCTTTCTAGCCATGGTCTGGTAACTCCCAAACACTTGGATGGGACTGTGTGATAAGGTAATTATAGCCCACCAAAGGGATTGATCAGTTTTGCTGTCCCACTGGGTTTGAAATGAGCCACCCCAGAGGCAGTAAGAGAAGAGCACCCCACCACCAATGCAGGAGAGACTGGCAGGACAGACCCACAGGAGATGATGCAGAGCGAGAAAGCTAAGTGCTTTTGGGCAGAGACTGAGGGCCAGGGAGAGGCGTGCCCGAAAGTATGGCTAGGAAGAGGCTGTCCTCGTGGAAGAACTATACCCTTGAGTGTTCCTGAGCCTGAATTTTAACCTGTTGCTTCCCTAATAAACCCCATAGTTGTGAATATGGTCTGTGAGTTCTGGGTGGTCATTGCAATGAATTATCAAATCTAGCATAGAAGTAGAGAGTGCTGTGGGAGGGACGGTTGGTGCCAGAGTTAGAAAAGACGGTAGAGAGAGAAAGCATGTCTTACCTCCGCCTCATAGGAATCAGCCTTGAGCTGTTGGTCTTGATTCTCCTTCCCCCTCATGAAGTTGGACAAGGTAAGACACGGTCCCATGTTGTTTTTACTCCCTGAATGACCTTTTTATGTTTCAGGATATAATCCAAGTTCTCATGTTGCATTGAGTTGCTTGTCTCCCTTATCTCCTCTGATCTGTGACAGCTCATCAGTCTTTCCTTGTCCTTCATGAATACTTTTGATGGGTAGTGGTCAATTGTTTTGCAGAACACCTCTCAGTTTAGGCTCGTCCAGTGTTTTTCTCATGATTAGGCTGAGGTTATATAATGTTTTGGGGGGTAGATCTTGCAGGTGAAGCATCCTTCTCTTCACATCATATCGGGAGGCAAACAGCACCAACATAACTTATCACTGGTGATGTTGACCTTGGCCACTTGGTTCAGGTGCTGTCTGCTGGGTTTCTCTACTACAAATTACCATTTTTCCCTTTGTAATTGATAAATGTCTGGGAGGAGATACTTTGAGACTATATTAGCATCGTGTTTCTTCTCAAAGTTTTTCCCACTGGGTGGATCTTACCTGCAACAATCATTACTGCAGTGCCCTAGTGGTGATTTTTGAATTTCCCTCATTCTTTCTTCATTATTAATTGTAATTCTTCTATAAAGAAGAGTTGCCTCTTGTTGTTGTTGTTAGTTGCCGTCAAGATGGCTCCAACCCATGGCAACCTTATGTATAACAGAAAGAAATGCTGCGCAGTCCTGTGCCATCTCTGTGATCATCGGTTTGTTGAGAGACTTCCAGCCTAGCGGCCTAGTCTTCCAGCACTATACGGACAATAGTCTGTTTTTCTCCACAGGGTTTTCACTGGCTAATTTTCAAAAAAGTAGATCACCTGTGCCATCTTCATGATCATTGGTATGTATCTTAGTTATCTAGTGCTGCTATAATAGAAAAACCACAAGTGGATGGCTTTAACAAACAAAAATTTCTTCTCTCACAGCCTAGGGGGCTAGAAGTCCGAATTCAGAGTTCTAACTCCAGAGGAAGGCTTTCTCTCTCTGTCTGCTCTCGGGAAAGGTCCTTGTCGTCAATCTTCCCCTTGTCTGGAAGCTTCTCAGTGCAGGGACCCTGGATCCAAAGGACATACCGTGCTGCTGGCTTTTCTTGCTTGATGTTAATAAGGTATCTATCTTCTCTGCTCACTTCTCCCTTTTATATCTCAAAAGAGATTGACTCAAGATACAACCTAATCCTGTAGATTGTGTCCTGCGTCATTAACGTAGCTGTTTCTAATCCTGCCTCATTAACATCATAGAAGTTAGGATTTACAACACATACAAAGATCACATCAATCACAAAATGGAAGACAACCACACAATACTGGGAATCATGGCCTAGTGAAGCTGGCACATATTTTTAGGTGACACAATTCAATTCAAGACAGTATGTTTGAGCCCATTGTGCAGCTGTTGTGTCACTCCATCTCATTGAGGGTGTCCCTCATTTTTTGTTGGCCCTCTATTTTACCAAACATGATGTCCTTTTCCAGTGATTGTTCCTTCCTTATGACATGTCCAAAGTAAGCGAGCTGACGTCTCATCATCCTCACTTTTAAGGAACATTCTGGTTGTATCTCTTCTAAGATTGATTTGTTCATTCTTATAGCAGTCCACGGTACTTCCAATATTCTTTGCCAACACCACAGTTGGAATGCTTCTTCTGTCTTCTCTTTTCATTATCCAACTTTTTTTTTTTAATTTTTATTGTGCTTTAAGTTAAAGTTTACAAATCAAGTCAGCCTCTCATACAAAAATTTATATACACCTTGCTGTATACTCCTGGAAACCCTGGTGGCGTAGTGGTTAAGAGCTACAGCTGCTAACCAAAAGGTCAGCAGTTCAAATCCACCAGGCACTCCTTGGAAACTCTAGGGGCAGTTCTACTCTGTCCTATAGGGTTGCTATGAGTTGAAATTGACTTGATGGCAAAGGGTATATACTCCTAGTTGCTCTCCCCATAATGAGACAGCACAGCCCTTCTCTCCACCCTCTGTTTTCATGTCCATTCAGCCAGCTTCTGACCCTTCTGCCTTCTCATCTCCCCTCCAGACAGGAGCTGCCCACATAGTCTCATGTGTCTACTTGATTGAAGAAGCTCATTCCTCACCAGTATCATTTTTCCATCCTATAGTCCAGTCCAGTCCCTGTCAGAAGAGTTGGTGTTGGGAATGGTTCCTGTCTTGGGCTAACAGAAGGTCTGGAGACCGTAACCTACGGGGTCCTTCTAGTCTCAGTCAGACCGTTAAGTCTGGTCTTTTTAAGAGAATTTGAGGTTTGCATCCCATTGCTGTGAAAGCTGGACAATGAATAAGGAAGACCAAAGAAGCATTGACACCTTTGAATTGTGGTGTTGGCAAAGAATATTGAATATACCATGGACTGCCAAAAGAATGAACAAATCTGTCTTAGAAGAAGTGCAACCAGAATGCTCCTTAGAAGCAAGGATGGTGAGACTGCGTCTTACATACTTTGGACGTGTTGTCAGGAGGGATCAGTCCCTGGAGAAGGACATCATGCTTGGCAGAGTACAGGGTCAGCGGAAAAGAGGAAGACCCTCAACGAGGTGGACTGACACAGTGGCTGCAACAGTGGGCTCAGGCATAACAACGATTGTAAGGATGGCACAGGACCGGGCTGTGTTTCGTTCTGTTGTGCACAGGGTCGCTATGAGTCGGAACCGACTCGACGGCACCTAACAACAACAACAACAACATCCCACTGCTCTCTTGCTCCCTCAGGGGTTCTCTGTTGTCATCTGTTGTAGCCAGCACTATCTAGTTCTGGTCTCAGGCCGATGCAGTCTCTGGTTTATGTGGCCCTTTGTGTTTCTTGGCCTCATAATTACCTTGTGTCCTTGGTGTTCTTCATTCTCCTTTGGTCCAGGTGGGTTGAGACCAATTGATGCATCTTAGATGGCTCCTTATTACCGTTTAAGACCCCAGACGCCACTCTCCAAAGTGGGATGCAGAGTGTTTTCTTAATAGATTTTATTATGCCAGTTGACCTAGATGTCCCCTGAAACCATGGTCCCCAAACCCCTGCCCCTGGTACTCTGGCCTTTGAAGTGTTCGGTTTATTCAGGAAACTTCTTTGCTTTTGGTTTAGTCCAGTTATGCTGACCTATCATGTATTGTGTGTTGTCTTTCTCTTCACCTAAAATCGTTCTTGTCTACTACCTAATCAGTGAATACCCTTCTCCCTCCCTCCTATCTAATTAGTGAATACCCCTTTCCCTTCCTCACTCCCCTTCTCAAAACCATCAAAGAATATTTTCTCCTCTGTTTAAACTTCCTTGAGTTCTTATGATAGTGGTCTCATACAATATTTGTCCTTTCACAACTGACTAATTTCACTCAGCATAATGCCTTCCAGATTCCTCCATGTTATGAAATGTTTGACGGATTCATCATTGGTCTTTATTGATGCATAGTATTCCATTGAATATACCATAATTTGTTTATCCATTTATCCCTTGATGGGGACCTTGGCTGCTTCTGTATTTTTGCTATTGTTAATAGTACTGCAATGAACATGGGTGTGCATGTAAAGGCTGTTATTTCTCTAGGATATATTCCAAAGGCTCTTATTTCTGTAGGACATATTCCAAAGACTGGGATTGCTGGATCATATGGTAGTTCTATTTCTAGCTTTTTAAGGAAGCGCCAAATCGATTTCCAAAGTGGTTGTACCATTTTACATTCCCACCAGCAGTGAATAAGTGTTCCAATCTCTCCACAGCCTCTCTGACATTTATTATTTTGTGTTTTTTGGATTAATGCCAGCCTTGTTGGAGTGAGATGAAAGCTCATTGTAGTTTTGATCTGCATTTCTCTAATGGCTAATTCTTGTATTTCCTCATGTATCTGTTAGCTACTCGAATGTCTTCTTTAGTGAATTTTCTGTCTGCTTACCTGCCTACCTACCTTATACATTCCTGTTTTGGTTTCTCTGGAGAAGCCTGGCTAGTGTAGTATAAGCAGGCTTCCATGCATGTCTTTTTGAGTAGCTACATAATCGTAGGCTTTCTCTAAGTAAGTCAGTGGTAGAACTCAGCATAAAGAAAACTAGGGCAACTACTTTTTAAGTCAGTGTTTCCAACTTTTCCTACCCGTGGGGTTGTGCTTTCAAAATGTGGAGTCCCTTACATGTCCATTCCAGAAGACTGAATAAATCATGATGGGTTCATATTTGCCCGTTCTTATTCTTTCTCGATATTTCAGCAAAGCTGTGGAATACAGATGAATAGGAGATCCTTCCTAAGAATCATTTGCATTTTAATAGGCTTGGTTATAAAAATATTCTGCCTGTCCCATCCCTTCCCCTAAAGCTTGAGCTGAGATTTAACGTAGAGTTGAATTTATAATGTGTTGCTGACCTTCTCACGAGTAACGGGCTGCGGCGGGAGTGTCAATTTTCAAGTTGTCTAGTTCCTGTGAAATTATAATGGGTAGGTTTGGTTTTAGAATAACTGTCAGTAGAGGCAGCTTTTTTTTTTTTTCTCCTTCTTTCTACAGTGTGACTACTAATGGCAGTTATTAAAATTGAAACTAAAATACCTAGAATTAAGATTTTGGCAGAACACACTGAGACATTCCAAGGTTTGGGGCATTTTAAGTATATGCCTTGATTAAATGCTGACTTCTCATTTAACAGATTTTAAAAGCAAAAGATGGGAATAAATGACACAAGTAAAAGTTAGAGGACACATATACTTCAAATGCTTCTCCTCTGATGGGTTTTAAAAGTAAAATTAGGGTAAGGAAAAATAGGATGAGTAGAAGATCAAGTCTAAAAGACAGAAACAGTCTAGAAAATTCTTGAGGAATTAACAGAAGACTATTTTAGGCAATTTAGATTTCCTGGGAAGGATTGCTGGTTTTGAGGATATGATCCGCTGAGAGTATTTTTTCCCTGTCAGGGCTAATCTCTCAAATCTGGCATGTATGAATCTGGCAGAAGATCATAAGTGAAATGGTTTCACTTGGCTCACTTTTGACAAGAAACTCTATCTCTAGTTTCCCTCTGGCTTTGCAGAAGCAGCCCCGCCCACCACTGACTGAGCTGGAAGCCCCTGAGTCACTGCAGAGCCGGCTCTGGTTGGCTGTGGGGCGCTGCCGAAAGGCCTGGTTAAACCAGACGCTGTGACGTCATCTCCCACTCCGGGTGACCCCATGTGTGCCACAGTAGAACTGTGCTCCGTAGGGTTTTCAGTGACTGTTTTTTTGGAAGTAGATAGCCAGGGCTTTCTTCCAAGGTGCCTCTGGGTGGACTTGAACCTACAACCTTTGTTAGCAGCCAAGTGGGTTAACTGTTTGCACCACCAGGGACTTTAGAGGCTTGCTTACATCTCCCCTTAGTTCTTCTAAGGGCCGCTTTTGCCCCAGTCGGCTGTAAACTCTACCTAACTGTAATGGGAAAAAAAAAAAGCTTCCATGAGAAAATTGAGCTTGCAAAATTTACTGTCTAAAGCAATGCTTGCTTTATTCAGGACAGAATCTTTCTCCATATTTAATTTATCACGATTCGTGCTCCGATTCTTACCCCCCCACAGGCGGCCTATTGCCTTAGTTCCTGGCTATATTAGTGGTCCTTCCACCCACTGAACTAAAGCAGCACAGAAATGGTTTGCTGTCCTTACAGAAACTTTGGTTTTTATCATAACGGATATTCATCCATCTCCTGTCATGATTATTATAATTGTTCATGAAAATTCAAGGCATAATTTTCTTTTAAAGATTGATCCATTCCCAAAGTCTAGAATAGAAACGATTCTATTTTTAGACTAATAAAGAAGATGCTTCAGAGAAGGTGTGAAGGTCTAAGCGAAAGTCACCCATAATAAGGATATTTATAAAGTTTACCCGTGTGCAACTGGTAAATACAGCTTTTTTTTGCAGCAAAACTAAATATTAGTGACATTGTAGGACAGAGTAGAACTGCCCCGTAGGGTTTCCAAGGAGCGGCTGGTGGATTCAAATTTCTGACCTTTTGTTTAGCAGCTGTAGCTCTTAACCACTGCACCACCAGAGCTCCATAAAAGAAGTCAGACATTTAAAAAAAAGTTAGATATTTAATGTTAAAATATTAAATGTCAAAATATGCCTATATAATGAAAACATTAAGTATTAATTTTACTCTTGAGGTATTAACAAAATAAAACAAGTTTTTTGGCCTCTTCTGTGAGATTATTACCTTTTCTCTCAAAGTTAAGTGAACTCTTTTTGCAAGTAGACTATTAAAGTAGCATACCAGTAGGGGTCACTAAAACACTGCTTTTAAATGCTGTTAAAACTAAACGGTAAAGATTTTCTGGCAATTT
Organism: Loxodonta africana; assembly: GCF_030014295.1. Lineage (NCBI taxonomy): Eukaryota > Metazoa > Chordata > Mammalia > Proboscidea > Elephantidae > Loxodonta > Loxodonta africana. The sequence continues at coordinate 75,376,263 of NC_087358.1, forward strand.
TTCTTTTGCCCCTTCGGATTAATTGGACAATGACCGAGAATACTAACAATACAGAGAAACATAGTTCAGTTAGAAGATCAGAACCGACAAACAAGTTGCCATGATGAGAGAGGAGACTCATTTTCTGTCTTAAAACAACAGTGAGGCAGCTATTTTTAGTGTTAGTGAATGTCTTATGGACACAAACCTTGATGCTGCCTCTCTCTGACACCCTGTAACCATTGTGGACAATCACGTACTAAACGAATGGCAAAATTCAGTTGCGCGTGGTCTGCTAGACATTTTGATAGTGTAGAAAATGTAATTTTAAAATTCTGGATTGTAATAGTTTTCAGATTGATCAGTTTGTGCATGAACTATCTAGCCGTCCACTCGAGATGTGTCAGGTGTATATGGTGAGGAAGCACCAGGTGTCAGGGTGCTGTATACCTGGGCATACTGGACTGTGGCAGGGACAACCAGCACCACGAGGCAAACGAGCACCTGGCTCTAAGAGGCGGGAGCTCTCATTCTTGTATTATTTATTTCCATGAGAAAACCAAAACCCAAACCAAACCCGCTTCCATGGAGTCAGTTCTGACTCATGGCGACCATACATTTTACAGAACAGAATTGCTCTATGGAGTTTTCTTGGCTGTAATCTTTACGAACACAGATCGCCAGGCCTTTCTTCCACGGTGCTGCTGGGTGGGTTCGAGCCGTTAACCTTTGGGCTAGCAGCCAAGCTCAAACTGCTCGCACTACCTTTCCCCGTGGCTATGCTGTGCAGCCGCAGAACGCACTGATTTTAGCGTGGGCTGTGGCATTTTCGTCCTTTGCTTCACAAGGTTTGCTACTACGGAAAGAAATCAGCAACGCAGAAAATAACTCCTATGGCTCCGAATCTGTTAAGATTTATATCAAATCACAGTCTCGGGGGCAGCCTTGGCACTCCGCCACCGCCAAGATGTTGAAAGCTCTATCTGCAAGGTAATTCAGCTGCGTGGAGGTGAGAGGAGCCGGGTTAGACCAGGCACTGGAGCAGCTGCAGCAACGAGAGCTGACAGGAATGTGGCTGTGGGGGACTGCACACCCAAAAGCAGGTGCTCCAAAGTGTTCTTCTCTCCTCATCGAGAGGCCTGGCCTATTATCAAGACTCTATGAAGGGAATTAATTAATTGCAACAATCAGCCTGAACAGGTGGTCTGCAAAGTCATGGACAATGCAGAGATGAGGTCTCCGAGATTGGGGTGGCTGAGTGACATGCACATTATCAACTGTGACTTTAAGAGGCCCAAGATGTGGGAGGCCTAGAGGAAGCCTATCTGGAGGACCAGCGTTTACAATCTGGGTAGACCAAACCCAACACGGACATGGCTGAGGCCAGCTTCATGATCCAGAGAAGGCTGGTTGGCAGTAAAAACCAGTGGCCGTTGAATCGATTTCCGCTCCCGTGACCCAATGTGTGTCAGAGTAAAACTGCTCCACCGGGTTTTCAGTGGCTGATTTTTCAAAAGTAGATGGCCTGGCCTTTCTTCTGAGGCTCCAACTTTTCAGCTAAGCACCTAGGGTAGGACAATAAGATGCAAGGACCATGGGAGGTCGCGGAGCTTGAATTGCACTTTGAGTAGCTGTGTGTGTGTGTGGGGGGAGCTTTGCGTGGGTTCTGCAGGCCCCACAGCGGGGCTGCCCCATCCCTAATGACAACGGACAGACTTGTGGACCACGGCCTGGGGATCCTTGCCACAATTTAGGAGGTTGGCCTTCCCTCACAAAGAGGATCCTCCTCCTAAATGTGACGTTCCTCGGGGCTCTCCAGAGTTCCAGGGTAGGCTGGAAGGAGGAGCTCCGCGCTGAAGAAAGGAGGAGCTCCGCGCTGAGGAAAGGCGCAGTGGTTTGCGAGGGTGAGGGAAAAGCCTGTGCGGCTGTGCGGGGGGTCATTGTGCATAGCACGTGCGCGGACAAGGCGGAAGGGGGACCAGCCCCGGATGGAACTAAGGCCTAGGTGGGGTCCCGCTCGGCAGACAGCAAGTATGAATATCATAGCAAGGAACTTACAGCTTCGAATAAAGAGCACCCTTCAAGCATGCTGCCCAATCCCACCGGAAGCAGCAGCAGACCTATGAAGAGGCTGGGTAGGTATGGTTATGCCCATTTTTTAGATAACGAATGTGCCCTGAGGAATAAGGAGCAGAGCTTGAATTTGAACTTGGACCTTCTAACTTCTAGTCCAGTGCTCTTCTGTTTTGCACTGATGTGTGTTTCATTGGTGAAGGAGGGGTAATAAGTATTAGACCTGTTAAAGGAGCAGCATGGTTTACTGGGTAAGAGCAAAGACTCCACATTAGGCTGCCTGGGCTTTCAGTCCAGCTACCTTACTTGCTAGCCATGTGATCTTGCATAAGTTATTGAGCCTCTCTGTGCCTCAGTTCCTCATCTGTAAAATGAAGATGATGTTACTAATACTTGCCCTGTAGGGCTTTGTGAAGATTAAATTAGTTCACATGATAAAGTGCTTAGAACAGTTACCTGGTACATGGTAAGTTTTCCTGTTTGCTGCTGCTGCTGCTGCTAATCATCAATAAACCACACTAGCAGAGTGGGCCTGGTTGAGATCAGGGCTTCCAACTAAGTTCTGGTGTGAACCTCTGCTGAGAATTTGCATTTCCACCCCAGATATACTGAATTCAGATTTGAAGTTTAACAAGACCCCCAGGTGATTCTTATGTATAACTTCCTGGGAACTTGTTAGAAATGCAAATTCCCAGCAGGAGTTGGAACCAGAGCGAACCAGGTAAAGCGCTGCTTGAGGCTTTGGTTCTCAAATTAGTGTTTTATTTGTTTAACTGCCTTGTTAGATTAGGGGCCTTCAGTTCCTTAACAGAATGTTAAAAATCTAACCTCACCTTTGGGAAAACTTCACTCAGGTTGCGCAAACATCAACCAAAGAATGCAACCAGTATCGCGTGAAAGGAGCTGAGAGCTTGGGATGGTCTGATCACTGATGGATATCAATAGGAGTGCCATCTTTAAACCCTCTTCACAGGTCAGGGGCATGTATGGGGACCAAAGCACACTCAAAGTGCCAGAGGATCTTAAGTTGAGTAGGAAATCGATCTGAGTATTTCACCTAGCTTCCTTCTCCTGAGCTCTTTCTCAGAGGGAAAGTGGTACCAGGGCAGTAGGGGGAGAATGGGCTGAGGACAGGTATTACAGGAGCCCTGAAGCTCCCTATCCCTGGAGGCGCAAATGCTTTGCACTCAGCTACTAACCAGAAGCTTGACAGTTCGAACCCAACCAATGGCACTGCAGAAGAAGGCCTGACAATCTGCTTCCATAAAGAGTACAGCCAAGAAAACCGTACGGAGCAGTTCTACTTTGTAACACACAGGGTCGCTGCGAATCAGGATCAACTTGATGGCAGTGGGCTTGTTTTCTTCCTTTTTTTGATGTCTCCCCACCCCGGTCCAACTCAAGAAAGGACTGTTAGCCTCTCTGGGAAACAGGACTAGAGTACTTTATTCATCCCCACCACTTTAATTCTTTCTCCTCATTTAATAATAACTTTCCACTGTAACTAGTCTAATACTAATTTATCAGCATAGGTAGCTAAGGAAGTCCTTGCTAATTTAAAAAAACTTTCACCTCTGTAGATATTTTTTGGTAACATTTACGTTATGAATTCTTATCCTGACTGTAATTTGAGTAACTTTTGTTTAATTTTAGGTCCTTTCTCATTGAAGGAGCCCTGTTAAAGTGATTGACTGCTAACCAAAATGTCCACAGTTTGAAAGCACCAGCAGCTCCTTGGGAGAAGGATGTGGCAGTCTGCATCTGTGGAGATTTACGGCCTCAGAACCCTATGGGGTCCCTATGAGTCAGAATCCACTCCACAGCAGTGGGCTTGGGATTTCTAATTTCAAAAGGTCCCATGGTTCTCATCAATTTCTGCTTATTAGGGACTGGATTTTCTGTATCTTTGGATTGGGCTTTGAAAATAAGGTGGCATTTACCATATCTTTTAATAGAATCCTGGTGTGTACACACACATGCGCACATAAGTCGACACATGGTTTTACAATACAATTGCCAAGAGTAATCTAGGAATGACTGTAGAATCTGATATCACAGGTGGTGTACCTCATTAGAAATAATTTGTCTACATGAAGAGACATGAAGCTCTTTTCACTGTAAAGGTGAACATGAAAATTAAGCTACTGCCTCCTTCCTAAGTAAGTGAATACTCTTAAGAATTCGAATCCAGAAAAAAGGCTGAGGGCTTAGAGGCCGTTATGTTCCAATTCCATTTAAGTAGAATACTTTTTGTTGTTACTGGTGTTTTGTATTGTTGCTTTGAAATTTTTTTGAGAGAGCTAATTTTGCACATCTTTTTTGTTTTCTCTGTATGAGACAGTCACTTGCCTCCGATTTTTATGTTTCTTAGAGGCAACATCTAACTCTTACAAAGTATTTTGGAGTGTCTGAGTGGGCTTAATTTTCGAGAATCTTATCCAAAAGAAGAACCATAGACAACAAAAAATGCATTGTATTGATTCTCTTTTTCAATGATTAGAGAAATTTCTCTATTGTTAACGTGCTGTTTTTTATGATAACATTATCTATTAACTTGCAACTGCCAGTACCATCATCAGCAAAACTCCTTAAATGAGTCAGCTAACTTTATTTTTAACAACTCTTTGCCTGTTGAGAGTATCAAGACTAATTTAAGAAGACTTTTCAAGGTTTTATAGCAAAGTTTTGGTACATCAGACCGTATAAAAAGGGAGATAGAAGACTCAGAATTCTCAAGTCACTTCCGTGTGCTTTTGTCTTTTAAAACCCACAGTTGTAGGATATGGGTAGGTAATAAAATCCCCGAGATGACTTGGTCTTCCCAAAACTCCTGCTAAAGGCCGCGGTGGTGCAAATAGTTTGCAATCCTGCTAACCTAAAGATTAGCTGTTGGAACCCACTCAGTGGCTCCGTGGAACAAAGCCCTGGTGAGCTGCTTCTGTAAAGACTGCAGCCAAGAAAACTCCATGGAGGAGTTGTGCTGGGTAACACGTGGGGTCGCCATGAGTCGGGGCTGACTTGACGGCAGCTAACAACAACCAATTTCTGCTGTGAAGTTCCGTGGATGTTAGACACATTATCTCTGAATTCACAAAGGAATGGTTGGATTTTGGCAACCATCCTGCATAACACAAGAAAGAGCTGTAATGTGATTTAGAACAAATATCAGTGATGTAGAAATTATGTATTTACCTAAGTTAAAGTAATTTGTATTGAACAAAAATCTACCCACGAGGTTGTACCAATGTCAAAGAGCAACCGTTTCATCCCAGTTTCAGAGCACTTTAAGACATTATATTAATCCTTATAATATCTCTTTGAAGTATGTAGGTGGCAAGTCATACCAAGATAAAAATTTATAACGGGGAAAAAACTGAACACTAAGGAAGTAACAGAGCTTCTAGTTGATCATGGGTTGTTGAATTTCTGCTTTTCTGGGAAGATCTATCTATGGTTTTACACCATCATACTTTGCACATAGGGCCACATCATGGAACACTTGATAAAATGTCTGCCACAGTCTGTGAGAGGCCTAGTGTGTCTCCCTCTGCCGCCTTCTTACACAGCTGTGGCTGGAGATGACTGAGGGACACGCCAGGTGTGCTCCTGTATCCAGAAGCTCAACATCAGCGGGTGGGCATTTTGTTCCTGTCTCCACCCCACTTTCCCAGGCCTTCTCAGGCTTCTAATTCCAGCTGTGGTGTTGGTGAAGAACAGTGAGTATTCTGTGGACTGCCACAAGAATGAACAAATCGGTCTGAGAAGAATACAACCAGGCTGTTCCTTAGAAGCAAGGATGGCGAGAATTCTGCACGCTAACTTTGAACATGTCATCAGGAGAGACCAATCGCTAGAAAATGACATCACTGATAGCAAAGTAGAGGGTCAGCAAAAATGAAGAAAACCCTCAGAGGGATGGATTGACACAATAGCCACAAAAATGGACTCAAATACCAAGAATCATGAAGATGGCACAGGACCGGGCGACATTTCATTCTGCTGTGCGTGGGGTCGCCATGCCAACTTGATGACAACTAAAAACAACAATGAAAATGGAAAAATCCAGTCAAGTGTCAAATAGGTATTTGATTAGAGGAATAATGGATGGTTAGCTGATTTTGCTTTACTTGATCGTACAGTTCTGCTGATGTCACAGTCACTGGATGTGCTGGCTCACGTCCAGTGGGTCCTTAGAGCTAGAACCTCTCCTGGAGATGAGACAGCACCAAGGAGTGATTTTCCTTTTGTGATTCATTGGTAATTTAGTAGTTTCCAGCTGAAAGGAAAGTGGCCCCAGATAAACTCTTCTGATTGATGCTGGCCGGGACTCTGTGGTTGGTAGAGGTTGCTACCTCTCTAGTGGAGGCTGAAGCAAACACAGCTGAAGGATATTTTATTCACGCTTTCTATGAAGCTTGGAGACGTAGAGACATATCCTGCCCTATTTTCACAGTAAGTTTCTCTGAAGATACTTTAAAAATATTTCTAGTCATTTAATCTCCCATGGTGGCAAAGGTGGGGGAGAGGGAGGGGGGATGGGGAAGGGGGAGGGGAGAGGGGAGCAGTGCTTCTCCATTCACTTTGAGGAAGACTTCAAAATAGAGAAATACAAGGGTTTTGTTTATTTGCTTGTTTTATAGTGTTTCTAATTTTCCTTTCCTCATGAAAGTACACCTTATGGCTTTGACCAGTCCCTCAGCAGGTCCAGCAATAGAGCTGGATTAAATAGTATTGGAATATGTTTGAACTATAATATATATGTTCATTTGTTCTAAACCAATTTCAGGCTTCTGGAACTCTGATGGGAAACCCTGGTGGTGTAGTGGTTAAGTGCTACGTCTGCTAACCAAAGTCAGCAGTTCGAATCCGCCAGGCGCTCTTTGGAAACTCTATGGGGCAGTTCTACTCCATCCTACAGGGTCACTACGAGTCACAATTGACTCGACGGCACTGGGTTTGGTATTGGTTTTTGGAACTCTGATGAGGACAGGCTTCTAGATACAAATCCAACACTTATCATTTTCTTTGGTAGGGAAGGACTAGTTCTACTCTGTTTTGTAGGGTTGCTATGAGTTGGCATTGCAATGGGTTAAGATAAAACCTTAGATACCTTAGGTCTTTGTACCTGTTTCATTTTCTGTAAAATGTGAGTCATAACTCCAACATCATTGGGTAGTTCTGAGCATTGATTCCGATGATAATTGTGAAGTGCTTGGGGCACAATTATTGTTAAAAAAAAAAAAAAAAAAAAGAGCCGTTTTATTAACGCTGAAGCATAAAGGAAATAACTCTTCTATGTGTATATTTGGACTCTGGGGTAAAAAAAATTTATGATTTAGAACTGAAAACATTTTAAAGCAAGAGAGAGATACTTATATGTGTATTTATTGATTTATATACCATCTTGTTTCAGAGTGATTTTTTTTTTCCTATGGTTACAGCTATTGAAAGGAATTTATAGGTAAGAAAGCTATGAAAATGACAATTTCATTCATAGAACAGAATTACAGATGCTTGGATAATTATTATATCACCAAAGATACAAATTTAAAACATTTCAGTAGGTTACTTCGTCCACCATTTTTGAATCTTCAAGAATAAAAACCAAAACAAAACCCACTGCGATTGAGTCGACTATGACTCATAGCGACCTTGTAGGACAGAGTAGAACTATCCCGTGGGATTTCCAAGGCCATAATCTTTACAGAAGCAGATTGCCACATCTTTCTCCCTTGGAGCAGCTGGTGGATTCATACCGCTGACCTTTTGGTTAGCAGCCGAGTGCTTAATCACTGTGCCAAGAATAGTGATTGTAACTTCACACATAGTGTATTTGTCTATATCCCTGAATCAGAAAATAGAAAAATAAAATAATTTTAATATCAAGCATATAACACATGATTTCTAGTCCATTATAATTTGTATACCTAAGAAGTCTACATTAAGGAATAAAAACTTTTGGAGAACAAATCATTGTTATTTTGTCAATAAATTTGTAAAATTAACCATAGTATTGACTATAAATTTCAGAATGTTTAAATGTGAATTATTCTATTTTAAAATGTCCAGAGATATAAATAGCTGTGGTTTATTTAAAACTAAATAGGATAGAACTATCACACTCATGAGAATCTACAACTTGGCATTGCATTTTGGGGGAAAAGGAGGTAGGATGAATCTATGCATAAGGTCAAGCATGTGGTGGAACATAACAACAATACTTATTACAATTTACCCTTATTTAATGTGCACAATTTGACAGAATTGTCAATCTCACCGATTTACATTTATCAAAAAATCTGTAAGAAAAATACCATTATTAAACATACTTGTATTCTTAAATTTTATCTTCCTTTGAGGCAACTGAGGTTAGGAAAGGAAAAGTCACCTACCCAAAGATACAGAGTTGGAAATGATGAAACCAGAATTGGTGGATTGAGAGCAGAGACTTCTAAGAACCACGTTATGGGCTTGGTTTTTCGGTTTTATTGCAGTTTTTAAAATTTTATTGTACACTCTCTTATTAATTTTTAGCTTTTATAACCCAGAGTTCTAAACTTTTATCTGTGTTCTGTTTTAAGAGAACATTAATAATAATAACAAAAACAACGGATACTCAGAATTATGAAAAATCATGTTTGTCAATGAAATGGAGGTCTGCACTGAAGAAAACAGAAATCACTTTTTGCTTAGCTACTTTACCTTTCAGTATATAGCAGAGAGATTTTGAAAAGTGTTTACAAGATGCTAAATCACTCAGAGAAAGATTGCAAATGACTTCTGGCTGACAGATTTTTAATAAATGTTTTGATCAGGTGATATAAATCACTTCAAAATGACTTAATTGTACTAATAGAAAGCTGTTTTTTACATCTAGATCTGAGAGTTAGATGATCATGTCAACAAGACAGCTACAGTAACAATTGTTTTGTTAATAACCTTTTTTGGGATAGTATTTCTAAACTCCAAGTGCCTTGCCTTTCCTACCATGTACACAGAACTGGCTTTGACAGTTCACCGCGGCAGACAAATAGGAGGTGTTTTTAACCTTATACGTTAAGATTTCGACTTCTCAAAAGACAAAAGCTTGATAACAGCCCTGAAAAGACGAAACCATAAAAAGCTGAACTGTGACTAAAGGGTCCACTCACAGTAACATACGGTTTAGATTTATAACTACGTTCCTGGGTAAGTCACTCGTTAGATGTTGTCCACACTGTGGTAAGACTGGACCACGGCCACCTTCTGTACTAGGTTCTCCTCAGTGGTAGCTAGAGTCCTCACCTCGTCTTATCTGAACTTTTCATTTTCTCTCTCACAGGCGAAAATCTCTCATAACCACTTCAAAACGTGTTGGGATATAAGAGCAGGAACACTGTGCAATATATTTTTGAAAATAATTATTTTCATGGGAGCAAATGTAAAGAATGTGCCGTAAGCAGTGGATCCTGGGGGACTAGTGTTTCCTGTTGCACACCAGCGTCATGGAAGGCCCACAAACTGCGTCTGCTTTGCCGGAATGGCCACAGAATCCAACAGTCAGTCCCACCTAAGACCTGCCAAAACACACCTTTGCAATGGATGCCTGATAGGAATTAAGTGAAATAGGATGAATATCAACTTCTACTCCCAACATACGATGAGAAGAGAATCTGACAGCAGAAAGTAAACTGGAGGCTGGGACTATGGCATACCCCACTTACTCTCATTTGCAAATGTTCAGCATGAAAATGTCTTGCTTTGTTTAAGGATTAAAAAAAAAAAATCCATCCTGCTGTACTATAAGGTAGAGTCAGAGAAAAATCATGCCAATATTAACAGAAAGTATGATTGAGGATCATTGCAGATTAATTTTTTAAACATCATACATCCACTTACGGTAACATTAATTACAACTGTGAAAGAGACAAGATTTTTTCTTGTTAATGTTGGTGCAGGAAGTGACCACATCCTGACCTGCGGTGCACCAAGAAGGGACACAGATGCCCTGTCTTATTGGTTTCCCAGTAGACCACCACTGGCACTGATTATTGTCTTTCACAATATAACAAACTTGGCTTTGTTGGAGACTCAAGAAAGGTAAATCTATGTCACTGGAAATTAACAACAACAACAATGGCAGAAATGGCATTCCAACCTTAGCCTAGGCATACCAATTGAGAACACTCTGGAGTAGCTTGGTTATAAATAAGTTGGACAGCTTGATCATATTAGGGGCAAGGCTTTCTAGTTCAGGAAAGTCAACTGATATTACATAGTTTTCGACTGTGTAATGGAACCAACAAAAACATTAAGTGCAATTACTTAGGAAATTGTAGTATTAATCATCTAATTTAGCCAATTATTTTTTTCTACATACAAACAAACCCATTGCCATGGTGTCGATCCCAACTCATAGCAACCCTATAGGACGGTAGAACTGTCCCATCGGGTTTTCAAGGCTGTAAACCGTGATGGAAGTGCACTAATCACATCTTTTCCCCTGGGGAGTGGCTGGTGGGTTAGAACTGCCAACCTTTTTGTTAGCAGCTGAGTGCTTAGCTACTGTGTCACCAGGGCTCCTCACATCCAAACATGGTAGGTCTATCAATATCAAACATTTTTATTTCAGTTTCAATGTCATTCTCTATGCCAAAATATTTGAAATGTATAAAGCTAAGTAAAAAATAATTGTAAAGCAGCTAATAAAAGAATAGCAAGACACCAATTTTGCTTGAAAATCAAGGAATAATAGAACTGTAAACAACAACATTAAGGCCCTCTTTATCAAAGGCATCCAAAAGAAGGAAAAACTCAAGAATGAGGGCACAGTCTACACTAGTTCGAATGTTGCTGAGAAGTCAAAAAAGACAAGAACTGAGGAGTGTATACTGTATTGCCTTTGGTAACTTCTAGGTTATTGAGGATGCTGTCAGGAAGCCTGGCAGTTATGATATGTAAAATATGCAGGAGAGAAGCAGAATGTACGCACATTTTTTTCCCCAGAAAAATCTATGGTTCATGCATGTTTCAGGTGTACTTAATTACATAAAAATGTTTTCGATTTTGTATTGTAAAACAGCAATTAATTGTTACCACTTGAACATTCATACATGTTAGTTTTCCAAGTAAATAAGTAAAATGCCTTCTTAAACATCCTTTCTGCCAGAAACATACTACCGTCTGTGTTCTACATGGCGGCATTTCTTTTTTTAATTTAATACATATGTCCCCCCTTTTTTGGAAGCATGTTAAAAGCTTTAATGTGACATGAAACAGAAATAAAATACAGGATACACATTGTGCTTCAGGCATGAATGAAAGATTAAGATTTGTGACAGCCAGAGAACTTGGGATTTCATGTGCCGTCCATTAATTTTATGGCAATTCCACGGGTCCTCAATGTAAGAAAAAAATCTAATTCTGGTATATATGCAGGTTGGGGTCTGGGAGTTATTTTATTGTCTGGAAGGTAGTTAAGGACCTAGTGCTTAAAACAGGTTGAATTCTGTTGAATTGTCTGAAAACCTCCAGTTAGAAAAGGCAGTATCACCATAAAATAAGCAATGCAATATAATGTAGAGTTTGGCTTGATGGCTGGGAGAGCCGAATTCTAGCCTGGCCCTTCACTGACTGCACAGCCTTGGGCAAATCCCTGAAATTCTCAGTGTCTCTATTGTCTTACCTGTAAAATGAGGAGGTGGGCTAGGTGAATAATCCAAACTCACCTACTGCCTTAGAGTCGATTCTGATTCGTGGTGACCCCATAGGGCTTCCAAGGCTGTGAATCTCTACTGAAGCAGACTGCCACATCTTTTTCCCTTGGAGCTGCCAGTGGTTTCAATCCTCCAACCTTCTGGTTAGCAGCTGATCGCTTTAACCACTGCACCACCAGAGTTCCACAGATGAAATCCATTTACCCAGATCCAATCATTACTAACATTTTTTAGCTGACAGTAGTACCTTCCAATCTTTTAAACATTGTATCACCAGCATTTCCTGAATGTCATTACAAACTTTGTCAACAACTTTATTTTAAATGGCTGCATAAAATCCTACCTTACAGACATGACGTTCTTTACTTAAACATTGCCCTAATGTTGGCCATCTCGTTATTTTTCTTCAAAATGGTGACTATGGTTGTGTTTCAATTTTTTATGCCTTACCAAAAATCCCATTGCCGTCGAGTGGATTCTGACTCATATCAACCTCATAGGACAGCGTAGAACTGCACCACAGGGTTTCCAAGGGGTGGCTGGTGGATTCGAACTTCCAGCCTTTGGGTTAGCAGCCAAGCTCTTAACCACTATGCCACCAAGGCTGCACTTTTATGCTTTAGCATTCCTTATATTCATCAAACATTTTTTGTGTGACAATTAAATATTGTCAATATGTAGTGTTGATTATTAAAGAGCTATATATTCTTAACACTGACATCAAATATCATATCAAGGAAAAGAAAATAAACCATTTATGACCTCAAGGAACTTTCCATCAGAACAACAGACTGTGTAAGACGCACAGTGCCTGGCATGTAGTAGGCGCTCATTTGTTGAATGTATCCAAAATCCAGAGGAAATTATTCCTCAAGTAAAATGAATGACTACTTCCAGTACTACTACAACTACCAGTTAATGTGCCAGCCTGCAGGTCACTGGTTTCAGGATAGAAGCTGTGCTTGTTCCTATTATTACTTTCTATGGGCACACTGAAGAAAGACTGCTTTAAGTTGAGGGCAGTACCTCCTAATAATTCAGACAAAATACTGGAAATGGACAGTTGTTGGGGAAAGGAAATGTGAGGCATGGAGATAAGTTCCACAACTGAGAAGTAAGCATTCGAGTTTTCACTTAGTCGTTAAGCTGGACTTAAAGTACCTGTTTTGACAAATAAGAATTTAAAGCAGAGATGGCGCATTGGTGGCAGGGGTACGTGCAGAAGTTTCTGCCCAGGAATTGATCAAAGGCAGGTGTCGTGCTCTTCCTGTTGACGATGGTGCAATCCTTACCCAGCATAAAAAAGAACATCGCATTTGTTTGTGAGGTTAAGCTTCTTCTTGATTTTAATTGTCCTTATTTGGCAGGAAATATTTTTTTCCCAGTTTGGCCACATGCACCAACTAATACATAATAATCGTTAGAAAAAGACTTCAAAGCAGAATTAAATGCCAACTTAAATACTTTGGTATCCTTCAGAGAGAGGACATTTACATTTTGACTTAAAAAACAAAACCACTCTTTTGTAACCTCCTTTCTTTGATTACCTTACTATTATCTTTGTTTGCTTGCTTAATCTTTTACATCAAACCTTCATTCAGTTCAATGGAGTCATCTAACTAAAATGACTGAGATTCTGTGGGACTAATGGGAAACAAACCAGATAATTACAATAGTTATCTGTATGTTGGGATTCTAGGATCTTTATAATTTTCTTTATACCCTTATGGATTTTTCCGAATTAGCTACAAGGAGCATGCATTATTGCTATTAACCTCCCCGCCCCCCCCCCCAAAAGATCCCCTGACGTTGGAAGAGTACATCTTGTGTATCAAGAAGATCATTGCAGGAAAGTAAGAAACCGAAGCTCCAGCTCTGACACCACTCTCAGTGTGTGCTCTTTGGCACATGGTTTAGACTCTCTGTGCCTCAGTATCCCCATTATACATTAAAGAATCTGCAAGATGATTTCCAAGTTTACTTTAAACTTTAATGATCTGTGGCTCTATCTGAAAAGAAAATTTAGCTTGATACAACCCTTATGGACAGCAATTTGGCAGTGTCTCTCAAAATTACAAATGCTTATACCTGCTGACCCAGTGATCCCATTTCTGGAAATTGCTCCTGGTAATACTTGCACAGATGCAAAATGACAGTTGTACAAGGCTACTTGTTATGGAGCTGTTAGTAACAGCCATAGACTGGAAACAAACCAGATGTTCACCAATATGGGAATGGTAGGCCAGTTATAAAAAGAATGAACATTTTTATAATATAGTTAAAATATTTGTTTGAATTATGTGTGAGGGAGATGGGCATTGTAGGTTCTCTGTGCCTGCTCCAAGTTTTTTTTTTTTTTTTAAAGAGCAAACGAAAACAGACCGACACTTAAAGAAAAAAAATTAGGCAAGATAGCAGAGCAGATTTCAAGGATCAGGGGGAAGTCTGCAGGAAAACTCTCTTAACCAAATACTGAGGCCTGGGAAAACCGGAATTAAAATGAAGGCAAGGCCAAATTTGCAGCTGACTTCCTTTGCCAAGAATGATTCACTAGGGCACCATTGACTAGTAGGTTATGGTTTGAATCCGGCTGTCTCTGCAGACAGTAAAGGCCCCTCCCCCGCCCCGGCGCCCGCGGTGGGGGGCCGGGGGTTAGGGGGTACTAAGGGCTCTACACTGCAGCCTTTGGCTGAGCTTATCATCTGGGTTGCTGAGGTCCCCTAGTGGCTGGCAGGGGAGCCCCAAACTGTCCAAATTTGATAGTAAAACGTAAAGAGACCAAAAGACGAGGGTGATGACCAACTTCTATCTCCAATCCAACCCTTTCACCCTCACCCTACCCGTCCCCAATATCAGTAGGAAGCTGTTGTGATAAATGGATTAGGAAGAAATAAGGTTTTGAACTAAGGGGATGATAGTGACAATGGAAAAGAAGGAATAAATGTTATTTATATCCCTCTAAATTTTTAAAACTTTTGTAAAATAGGCCTAATTTTTTTTGGATGCAACTTTTCCAAATGACGTATTGCCTGTAAGAAAGAGATGAGATTGTTTTAGAACTTGGGAGCTATCATTTTGGACAAGACATTAAAAACCCTGCTATCTTCCATCCTAAATGATCCCATCCTTCTAAAAGTCCACCAGGCGTTCCTTGGAAACTACTCTGTCCTATAGGGTCGCTATGAGTCGGAATCGACCGCAATGGTTTCCACATCCTTCTTAAAAAAACAACAACAAAAAACAAAACTTGAAAACTGTTTCTCCTGCTCCCTGAGACAAGGGCCATTGTCTTCCTACCTTTGGCCCCACTGATCCTCGACAGGACGTCCTGGACCTGGAGCCCAAATGGGGGAAGGTAGGGCCGTGGGCGTGGGGCTGACTGACGCATGCGGTTAGCAGCCTAAAGGAACTTGAGCAGGGCTGTGCCCAAGGCTTGGGTCCTATCGTCTCTTGCATTTTCACTCCTCAACACTGCATCCTTTCTATTCTAAACAGAATAAATAAATAAACAATTAAACTTATTTGGGGGCAAGTGATCTAGTGACAAGGTTCTTGCTGACTGTTCCCCTTGACCTCTTTCGCCCCTCTCCCCTGAACAGGGTGGGCAGAGTCTGAGGTTCCCATCCAGGGGAAGAGGTTCCTAGATGGAACTGTGCTTCCATACAGAATACGAATCTTTCCGTCATTTCTAGCTGTTTGGGTCAAGAATGGAGTGGGCTAGGCCGGTGGCTGTGGGCTGGGCGACTGACCCCCGGCTACGCCCAGGGCGGGCGCGGAGGCTCGGCTCCGGGTTGCGCACAGGTGGTCCCCGCGCGGAGGCGTCGGCGAGGGCGCTCTCGGCGCGGACTGGCAGCCAGGGCCAGCGCCCGGGGCGTGTGCCTGCCGCGCGGGGGCCCAAGGACTTGACAGATCGCCGGGAAGAAAACGTGGAACAAAAACAAACCCCGCTGCCTTCCCCACCTCGCTCTGCAAAGAAACCGTGGGTGGAGTCGAGAGGGGGCGAGCGAGCAGAATTTTGCGAGGCCGCCTCCGCCCTCACAGCCCGCGCCCCGGCCCGCCGCCCGTCCGCCCACTCGCCGGTCCGGGCCCGGCACGGAGCTCGGGCGGAGCGGGCAGTCGCCCCGCTCGGGACCGCCGAGTACTCGGCTTTGCTTTCCGTAGTAAACAAAGTGTGGCCGCCGCCTCCACGCCAGTGTGCCTCCTAGGAATCAGAACACCGAGAGGGCGAGAGACTTGCAGACACACTCGAGAACTACCAGAAAATAATAACAGATCCAAAAAAAAAAGTCAGTGTGTGAAAGAGAAAAACAGCCCACTGCCCCCCACCAATCTGCAGCCACCTCCCCGTGGAAACCGGTCCCCGCCCAGGCCGGCGCTCACTGGCGGCCCACGGGCGCCGCCGCATGCCCATTGGCCGCGCCGGCTGCCACTCAGGGGCGGGCCGGCGCGCGCGCGGCCGCGGGCGGGAGGCCGTGGCAGATCCCGTAAGTCGGGCGGCCGCGTAGTTGCTGCCGCCGCCGCCGCCACATTCAACAGGCAGCAGCGCCGCCGTCGTGCCGCCGGCGAGAGTGAGCGAGCTGCCCGCGACGTCCGTCCGGCCGTGCTTCCGTCCGCGGGCCCTGTCAGCGGGCGCCGGCGCTGCCCCGTGGCTCCGGCCCGCCGTCCCGTCGCGCAGCGGACCCAGAGAAGCCCGGCGTGCTTGATGGACTCGCGAAGTTAAGTTCTGGGCTCGCGCTTCCTTCCCCTTCGAGCTCCTGCCTCCCGGTTTCCGTCGGCTCCCGCAGCGACCTCGCCCCCAAATCTCGGACCGGCTCTCGGCTCCCCTCTCCCGCCGCCAGCCGGTGCTGCGCTCTCCCCTTCTTTGCGCTCCAGCGGCGGGGGAGGGGCGGGGGTCACCATGGCCGAAGCGCCCCAGGTGGTGGAGATCGACCCGGACTTCGAGCCGCTGCCGCGGCCGCGCTCGTGCACCTGGCCGCTGCCCAGGCCCGAGTTCAGCCAGTCCAACTCGGCCACCTCCAGCCCGGCGCCGTCGGGCGGCGCGGCCGCCAGTCTCGACCCCGCGGCGGGCCTGCCCCCGGGCTCGGCGGCCGCTGTCAGCGCCGACTTCATGAACAACCTGAGCCTGCTGGAGGAGAACGATGACTTCCCGCCGGCGCCCGGCTCCGTGGCGGCGGCCGCGGCGGCGGCGGCTGCGGCGGCGGTGGCGGCGGTCGCAGCTGCCGCCACCGGCGGGCTGTGTGGGGACTTCCAGGGTCCGGAGGCGACCTGCCTGCACCCGGCGCCGCCGCAGCCACCGCCGCCCGGGCCGCTGCCGCAGCACCCGCCCGTGCCCCCCGCCACTGCCGGGCCGCTCGCGGGGCAGCCGCGCAAGAGCAGCTCGTCCCGCCGCAACGCGTGGGGCAACCTGTCCTACGCCGATCTCATCACCAAGGCCATCGAGAGCTCGGCGGAGAAGCGGCTTACGCTGTCGCAGATCTACGAGTGGATGGTCAAGAGCGTGCCCTACTTCAAGGATAAGGGCGACAGCAACAGCTCCGCGGGCTGGAAGGTGAGCGGGCCAGGCGGCCGCGGGGGCTCCGGCATCCGTCCGGGTCGCGGTGGGCAGCTGAGGGGGCACCTGTGCAGGTTCGCCCTCCCTGAAAGTGCGGGGCACGAGGGCGGCGCGTGCAGGCGAGAGCAAGGAGAAGTGGCCGAGGCGGGCGGTGGGTCTGCCGAGGCGGGCGGTGGGTCTGCCGCGGACCAGAAGCGGTCCGGGGACCGGTTAGAGGTGTGTGTGCGCGCGTGTGAGTGAAAGATGGAAAGGGACAGGGAAGGGGCCTGTTTCGGGACTGAGGCTGTGAAGAAAGTACGCCGAGAAGTGGAGGTCAGCCCAAGTGGAAAAGTTCGCCAGGAAAAGGAGAGGAAGCTCCCCTTGGTCCCGCGCCCCCACGGCCGGCGTGGGCTCCTGCTCGTGGCTCCCGTCCCTCGCGGAGCTCGGGGTGAGGGCGACTCCTCCGCCCCAGCGGGGCGCGTCCCCCAGCCGTTTCCGCCGCGCTCAGCGGGGGAGGCGCTGCGAGGGGCGCGGGGCGCGGGGCCCCGCCGCCGGAACCCGGACCGCAGGTGGAGGGGGCAGGGAGGGCGCGAGCCGGCCGGAGCCGGTGCCGAGCCGGTGCGGGGCCGCCGCGCAGCTCCCGGCGGCCGGTGCGCACTTTGCTTTGTTTTGATTTTATCCGAAGTGGCCTGGCGTGCGAGGGGCCGGGCGCGCCGAGCCCGAGGCAGCGCCCCCGACACGTGCGGAGGGGCCGCCACCGCCAGCCGAGCGCCGGCGCCGGGCCGCGCGGGCGAGCTGAGCGCCAGGAGTGACCCTCGGCGGGGCGGGGGCGGGAGCTGGCGGCGAGGGAGGGGCCGCGGGCGCAGGAAGCGGCGCCTTTAAAGGGCCAGCGCGTCCGGGCCGCGCGGTCGGCGCGCTGGCGGCGGGGCCGGAGCTTTCCGCGCAGGGAGGTGCTCCCAGATTTGGCCGCGCCCCAAGTGACCGGGGCTGGGGATGCGTTTGTCTTCTCTCTTGCCTCCTCAGTGCTTATCGAGCGCGGAGGTGCAAGTGAGCGGCGAAGCAGGGCTCCCTTTCAGACGGCGTTTTGAGGGAGTCGGAGCGGAGGTGCGCACCAGTGGAACGCGCGGGACCTTCCGGCTGGCGGGGAGCTGTAGATGACTGTGTCTCCGGCTCCTTTTCGCTATTCGGGGAGAAAGAGAAAAAGAAAGAATCACGGGGCAGGCCGATGTATCCCTACCCCGAGGTGGAGCAGGCCTCGAGGTCCACCGGGGGACCGGCCCTGAGGTGGCTTTCCTTTGGTCCATTCGCTGTTTGGCCTCAGGAAGCTGGCAGTTTCTGCTTGTCACAGCCGGCGGTTTGATGTAAAGAATCAAACTCCCTCCTCCCTTTTCTTCGCTTGACTCAACAGCATAATAAGAATCGGCCTTTGCTGCGCAGTTGTAACGTTCAGCATGCTCGATATAACTGTCATCTCTGTCGTTAATGTGTGTCAAAAAGGTCACGTTGCGAACATCATGCTGAAGTTCCTGGAGAAGCAGCCAGGGTTTATTTTTTCCAAAATATGTTTTGGAGTAAAAGTTACCGCTTACCGTAAACGTTATTACTAGGCATTATATGCAGTTTGACCAAGTGTTCCAAAAAAGGAAAGTGCCTCCTTTAAGCTCTGCACATATTTGAAATCACAAAATTGGGATTGTCTGCAAAATCCAATTTTACTTAATATTTGAATTTAAGTACTTACTTGCTCCCCTGTCAGTACCGCTTGAATTATTTATTATAAAGCATTTGGCATTTAAAAAGAAGCAAACTTTTTTTGTAGTACGTTGTCCATTTTTACGTCCTTCGGAATGGATACAACGTACTTCAGCTTGCTTGTCTTTATAGATAGAGAAAGGCAATGTTTTGGGATTATTTTTAGTTTTGCCTCTTAAATGACATTAAGTCCCTTTTTAAAAGATACGATTATAATTTTATTTCATTTTATTTTGTTATCAGAGCAAGAACTAGTAAGTATTAAGGAAAATACATGCCCAGAATTGGAGGCCCAGTGGCTGCGCCCAGTGGGAGCCTTGTGGGCCTTTGGGAGGGAGCAAGCTGCTATTCTCAAATGAATGTTTTCAGGAGTCAGTTGGTGCAAGTCAAATTACAGCAAGTGCATTTTCAGTTTGAGTAAAAGGGTATTTTAAGAAGAAAAGAAACAACTTCAAGCGTTCTAACTCATGACTAGTCTTTTGGTTATAGTTTTTCACAAAAATGAGTTTCTTGTTAAAACCAAGTTTCACTCTCAGATGTGAGACTCCCCTGTTCTAAAGATCCATAAGAGAGAAATTTTTACTACTTTTGACTTAAAATTTAGTTCTAAAATGCAAACCAACTAAGACTTAATTGTTTTAGGTCTGAGGAGAGAGCTTTGGAACTAAACATTTCCTCTGATTTACTCCTGGGAATTAGACTGAATCTTTAATTAAATATAGTTTCTTGTGATCTGCTTCCTGGGGCCCGCCTGAGACTTTGTAAGCCATTTGCATAGGACAGAACAGTTGGAAAGCTGCTAAAGAGTTCGAAAACTTCTCTCTTAATTTACTTAGTTAAGCAGTGGTTATATTTGTGGGGATATGCATTTTAAATTTGTGGGGATGGTACATTAAATCTTCTTTTCTCTTTTTTTAGTATTGACTAGAACTATTGTAAGGTCACGCACAAAGTGGAAGCCAAGACTTTTGGAAAACCCGGGATCTTTTAAACCTGGTATTCTGTTTATAAATACTGCTACTTCATTTCCACACTCTGTTTCATCACATAGAAAGCTTTCTGTAGTGGCTCATTTACTTTAGTTGTGTTGCGAAGTAGTGTTGTGAGCGCTGATATGTATGTATTTCGTATGTATATATATTTTTTAATGGCAGTTTTGAGCTGACTTGTTTTGATATTATTTGGAACACTTAATTTAGATTAAAAGAGTGCTCTGACAACATTTGTTAAAGTTTTAAATTGTTTTTGGAATAAAATCTTTAATTTGGTCTATGAACTGACAGTGAATTGTCTTCTTATTTTGAAAATTCATACACATTCTGAAATTTGGGCTCTTGAGGGGTGAGCAAGCAGCCAGAGATGCCATGAGAGGAACATGACAGCTTTCTTGCTGCAGTAACATTTGACCGAAAGAATCCTAGCACGGCTGGCGTAGCAGAGCTGAGGTGGCTCTTCTCCCTCTGGTTTGACTCTGAAGTTACTTTAAAATAAAGAACACCCATTTTACAGTCGGGCAGAATTTTCAATATATGTATTTTTGTATTTGGGGAAGGGAGCATGAGAGAAGAGAATTAAAAATGGGTGATGGAATTGTATAGCCAAGTGTGCTATCTTGCTTTGCTAAAGGCTGAGATTTCCGTGGATCTGTTGTGGACATGTCTTGCAGCTGAAATATTTTGTCCAGAAATTCCCAAACAAATGCCAAATCTGAATGCTTCAGTTGAGACTCAGAAGAATTTTATTTTTTACCTATGGTTTTGTGGCATATCTTTGGGCAGAGGGGTGGCTTCTGTTTTGAATGATACTTTGAATGATACTCAGCTTTTTTTTTCCCCTTAAGTGAGTACCAGAAAAAAAAAGAAGACATTTTAATTCTCATGTGAACTTAAAAAGTTCAGTGAGACCCCAAAATTGGTGAAAAGGGTATCACAGCAGCAGCAGACACAAATCATTGCTGTGCTTTGTCCCTTTCAAGGGCAGTCTTTTAACTGGCCATGTGAAATGAGGGGAAAGAACGCTCAGTGATAAGGTAGAAGCCATAAGAGTCTGGAAGTAGTTTTGCCTGTCCTTGTGCTTCTGACCTCTTCATTTAAGCTCCTAAACTGCGGTTCTGTAATTAGACTTTCGAGGAGAGCAGCTGCTGTATTTCCCTGGAATCTCTTTGGGGAGCCTGAACTATTTGCATTTTTGTGGAACACTTTGCCCTTGGAAACCACCCAGTACCCAGGCATCATGGGCATTTGCCTGGCCGGTTTTTTCTTTCTGTGTGCCGTAACTTTTGGTCTTCTTGGAATTCTCTTGGACGAGCACTATAAACCCCATGGTGACTGGGAGCAAGCAGATGACTTTTCACTGTAGGGAGGACTGAGTGAGCCAGGGTGGGTTCATCCCTGGTTCCCTGCAGCTCAAGATTTTCCTTGGCCTTCATAGCAGCAGCTTGCAGAAATTCACCCCGCCCCTCCTCAGGGACCTCCCTGGGGTCAGATAAACTGCCTTTTCTTGGTGCATGCAAAATTCTGAAGTTGCTGTGGTTGTTACTCAGTTGCAATTCTGAGAGGATCAGATGAATCTGACCCAAACCCATTGCCTTTGAGCCGGTTCCGACTCATAGCGCCCTTAAAGGACAGAGTAGAACTGCCCCGTAGCATTTCCAAGGAGCGTCTGGTGGATTTGAACTGCCGACCTTTTTGGTTTGCAACTATAGCTCTTATACACTATGCCACCTGGGTTTCCAGATGAATCCGAAAAAATGCTTTTTTTCATGTCTTAAGGGGCTAAGGCTCATATGCTAATGGTTATGCAGTATACAAATGTACTTAAGTGTGGAAGAAATGTTTCTCTTTGTTAATTGCTGATAAGGATGAACAAAAAGCAAGTCAGTGACACAGAAGTTCTTTGCAGAGAATTACTACTTGTTATTTATGGTTTTCTGAGGAACATATGGAAACCCTGGTAGCATAGTAGTTAAGAGCTATGTCTGTTAACCAAAAGGTCGGCAGTTCAAATCCACCCAGGGCTCCTTGGAAACCCTATGGGGCAGTTCTTCTCTGTCCTTTAGGATTGCTATGAGTCGGAATCCCCATTGATGGCAATGGGGTTTTTTTTTTTTTTTTGGTTTTAAGGAACATATGAATCATGAGGAAACCCTGGTGGCGTAGTGGTTAAGTGCTATGGCTGCTAACCAAAAGGTCGGCAGTTTGAATCCACCAGGCACTCCTTGGAAACTCTACGGGGCAGTTCTACTCTGTCCTCTAGGGTCGCTATGAGTCGGAACCGACTCGATGGCAGTGGGTTTTGGTTTTTTATGAATCATGAAAATGCATTTTTGTATGTTAGTCACTTGGTATGGTTCAACTTTTTTTTTAAAAAAACTTTTTTTCTCCCATGCCCTGGTGGCCCACTGGTTAAGGGTTATGGCTGCTTACCAAAAGGTTGACGGTTCAAATGTGCCAGCCGCTCCTTGGAAACCGTATGAGTCCGTTCTACTTTGCCCCATAGGGTCGCTATGAGTTGGAATCAAGTTGATGGCAATGGGCTTGGTTTTTTTTTTTTTTCTTTTTGTGAGCATCCCAGTTTACTTGGTTATTGTCTGTAAGATTTATCAACTTGTAGATTAAGTGCTACAAATACTGAGCCTTGGGTTGACTTATTTTTGCCACTTGGAAGGCATTTGGGCTGCTTTCTTTTTTCTTTCATCCTTGTATAGTTTCAATGTAAGCTAAAAAAGAAAAGTAAACTAGTTTTGATATTAAGCCAACACAATTAGAAAGCTAAATCTGCAACCTGTTTTTAGCATATTGTTCGGTGAATTTTCACTTTGATGCATTCTTTAAATAAGGGCATAAGTTCATCATGTGTTCTTTGTATCAGGCATATTCATTACAGAAAAAAGTTTTAATGGTCAATAATCACTAAGGATGGGGTTGGTTCCAAGTCTTCCCCTTTCTCAGCTTTCTGTTGACCATCTCCTCCGTAGAAATCCTTTCTTAATCTTGATTTCTTAAGTTGTACTATCCTGATCCTGCCTTGATTCTGGCTTGATTTCTGCTTCTCCCCAAGTTGGTGCACTCATTTTTTGTTTTCTTTTCCTCAAGCATAAATGCTCCTCTGGATTAGTCATGGACTTTTTCTCTGGTTCTCTTTTCCCCCAATATTATCCATGTCTCCAGCTACCTAAGGGCCCTAAATGTCCCACTTTTGCCTCATGTTTAACATGGCTAAAGCCATAATACTGTATTTCTCCCACTCTTCAGCACCCTTTCCTCCTCTTTCTCACAGTCCCTAGAGACCTTCAGTTCCCAGCCCCTAAGCATCCCCCTAGGTTAGCTCTTATTATTTTAGGCCTAGACCATTCTGTCCCCAGAACTTGGATCATCTGTGCCCCTGTTGGAAAGTCTGCAAATCTTGCTTGGTCTGCAAGGCTCAAGTCGCCTCCAGCAACTTTGGATATTGGCTCCTGCCCAAAGGAATTTTACCTTCTTTGAGCAAATGCCTGGTTATCTGTTAATTCATGCTGTTGTGTATTATAATATAATGTCTGCACGTTTTAGCATCTCAGTTACATTGTAAATGCCTTGGGGATAGGGGCATGTTTTTTGCTTTCTTTTTTTGTCCTCCTGCCCCCCCCCGCCCCTGTTTTGGTTTTGGTGGCTACCAAAGAACCTTTCACAGTGCTAAGTATATAAAACATAGTTCTCTGTAAATACTTGTTGCCTTGAATATATGCCTCTGGATCAAAGCTGGTTGCTTGAGTTACACTTAAACAGCTAGGTCATTTAATGCAGTAAGAAATATAGATAATTGATAAAAGATGGTTTTATAAGGAGGAAAAAAAAGTAATGTGAATGAGGAGAAAGTAAACTCAAATATACTCATTTGTTTATTTAGGAAATATTTCAGTGTTTGCTGTATGCTTGATGAAACAGGTGATGGCGATAACCAAGCCAAAACAGTCCCATCTTCCATAGCAGTCTGCCCAGTGCAGTGCTTGGCAGGAGAGAGTAATGGTTAAAACCACACAGCAGTTCACTGGCTGCTGTCCAGCAGGCTGCCAGCATACCTGCTCAGTGCCTGTCATGGGGTGGTAATGAAGGGAGCTACAGCGATGTGTTTACATTTTATGGAATAAATTCCTGCATGTGTACTTTAATGTGCTTTTTGGTCAGCTTTTCTGTACTCTTCATTGTATTGTTAGGAAAAAATTTTTTAAACACGAATCTTTTATATTTCAACTTCCTGTCTTTCAAGATTATCACAATCTGCTTAATGTAAGGATAATTTAAATACTGGTATAACTAAAGAACAATGATTTAAAAAAATTTCAGTACATGGTATAAATATTTTTTCCACTTACTAATTGAATGATTGCTCTGTACAAGACATGCTAGGTGCTGTTATCATCATCCACTAATCCAAGCACAGGAATGAAGGAGCTTATAATGATATGTTTCAATGGATCCAGAGGAGGTTATGTTTTGATAGACTGGACCCAAAATTGATGCCAAGCAGACAGACGTAATTGAATGTATTTAGGATACTGAGAGTGAGTCTATTTGCTTGTGATAAACTAAAAGGTTTATGCAACAAAAATTATTGTGGATATCAAAGGGCACGGATACAGATTTATTAAACGTCATCAGCTCTTTTAGAAATAACAAGTGTTTGAAAAAATGTAGGAAAATCTTTGATTGGTATGTTTATACCTGTATTAACCAGTGCCTTTGAGTTAGTAAATGTTATTTAAGAGACATCTTGCTGAGGGGAGGGAGGTACTTAAAAAGAAAATAGACTGCATAGACCACTACTGTGAGGTTCTATCAAGTGTGTAAATCACCTTCCACGGGGAGAAAATAGCTTTCAAAACACACCAGAACATCGTACTTGCAAGATTGCTAATGATGCCAGGCTGAGCTAGTCACAGTCAACTAGGAAACAATGTGTCACTGGCCAATAGTTTTTTTCCCGCTATTACTGTTGGAAGATCAAGTGAAGTTCAGAATTTCAGCTCATCTTTGGTCTCTTCACCCCAGGAGATAAGAGCAGTATTAGGTAAAAGGTCTTCATCTTCACTTGTGCCTCCTGTTGTCTCTGATACTGAGAGAGGGAAGTGTAGGGTCTTATCTCCCTCAGAGAGGAGAGGTGGAAGTCAGCTTGTAGATTTGTGGGGAAGTAGATAGTTTTTTTTCCAAGATAGCCAATCCCTCCTGACATTAAGTCAGGTGAGCTCTCTAATTTTTGCGGATGGCTCTGTCTTCTTGAAAGAGAATGCCACCTCTAAGTGTCAAGGCTCATTGGTCTACCTGGCCACACCCTGACCTGGGATGTGCTCTTATCTCCAACAGGCTTTCCTTGCCTCACACACTGCGCTGACCACCACCATTTCCCTGTGACTTGGTTCCAACATCACTGTAGAGACCTTTGAGACTTAAATATTTTTCTGCCTTGATTTCCTCCCCCCGCCACCCATAATATTTGTCTTTTCTTACAGTGTTGTCCTTTGTGTGGTTTAAATTACAGAACTACTCCTAATCTGGGACCTTAACAGCTTTGGAGGTGCTGCCGAACTCATCTGATTAAAGAAGAGCTGTGAAGAGAAAGAGGGTGGGAAGAGAGGGGTGGCATTTCCATTTGTTCTCTTTTGTTTATTGAAGACGTTTCTTGCATAAACAGGTTTTTCTCAGCTGCCCTTCCTCACAAAGCTGGAGAATGGGTGATGGTTTTGTGAATCTCTATGCATTTGAATGAGGAAAAAATGAACCATTCACAGTTCCCTATTCGTGAAGCTGTTATATGACTGCCTTTGCACTGCTGGGAAGGACTATGTGATTGGTTTACGCAGGTAAAAATTTGAAAGTAGCTAAATGAACCTGGCATCTGCAACGGGACATTAGTGGTTGTGTTTTCCAATAGTAGTAAAAGTGAGAAGAGCCCTGGTGGCCCAAGTTTAAGAGATTGGTGATTGGCTTAAGCAGTTTGTAATTGGCCGCTAACTGGAAGGTTGGTGGTGTGAACCCAGCCAGTGGCACTGTGGAAGGAATACCTGGCAATTTGCTTCCATGAAGATTATAGCCAAGAAAATCCTATGGAGCAGTTCTACTCTGTAACACATGGGGCTGCCCTGAGTCGGGGTACCTCCACCACACCTAACAACAGTAAAAGTCCAAGAGCATCCTTAATCCTCTTAAGTCTTGTTTTGACCCGAGGCAAGAGTGGGGCCTGACGAAGGAAGCAGGAGCAGCAAAACTGGTTCGGATTACACTGGAAGATGAAGACGATCCTCCCAGGGGCTCGGTATCTTGAAGAGTTGGCTGAGGCCTGGAGCACTTAGCTTTGACTCCTCTCTGCTTTTCTTCTCCCTGCATATCAATTTTTCTTTTTTAATCTAGAAAATTAGTTTTTCCTCTGCCAGGATGGTGCCATGCAGGCGGTTGAAGGGAAAGCCCATCTATTGTCTGAATGAGAAATCAGGACACTCACAGAATGGGAGAATCTTTACCTTTGTGACGGTGGCAAGGGTGAAGGTGAAAATGGCTCACTGTGTGCCATTCTGTATCTGAAAAGAAACACGTTTGGACTTCCAAGTCCAATTTGGAAGCGCAGTTATAATTGAATCATCCAATTCCTAGGCTTGTAAATATCCTGTGTCCTTCAAAGCTTGGAAACAGAACGCCAGCATAAACATTTGGGAAGGAGCTGGGTAAGGGAGCGTCGCATCGCAGACGGCGGGCTGCCGGGAGGTGAGCTGGGTAAGGGAGCGTCGCATCGCAGGTGGCGGGCTGCCGGGAGGTGAGGTCGGAGGGAGTAGTTCCCGTGTGGTTTAGCTAGGGTCTCTTATTTTAGCAAAGTCTTGAGGTGGCAATGGTTGAAATATGGATTTTATTGTACTGTTTTGATAGGAAAATTATTTTCGGTTTTTCCTGTATGATCTCAAATGCAGTGTTGTGTGAGTGACACATCAAGCTGGGTCCATCATTTTGTGTCAGCGAAGACGTAGCCTCAGGACTCTTGCTGTGAGTCCTAATTTGCCAGGTCATGGATCTGTCACAGCAGTGTCAGGTTTCAGCCCTGCATGATGTGATTTGAATACTGGAGACACTGAGCTACCTTAAGGCACACATTCCTTTCACCTGCTTCGGTGGGGCTCACCCCCTGCTCGGCTGGACCTGACGAGGCCAAGAGAGGAGTTGTCAGTGTCAGCTGAGGTACCAAGCCGGCCGCATCTCTGTAGACAGAATGTAAGCTCTGGTCGGCCTGGATGGGTTCGTATGCAGGCCATCGTGAAATTTGCATGTGATGAATGTGAAAGCTTCCCTGGGACTGTCCCACTGAGAGCGCTTTCTGTAATCCCTGGGACTGGATTGGCCTTTTGGAATTTAACTTTCTCCTTAGTGGCTCATTATGACATTTGCATCCATTCAGTGTGAATGATTCCCGTCTTCTCACTCTCTTCTGTTACCTGCCTGCCCGAAGTGGTTTCTTGAACCATTTAAATTTGTGAAATGTAATTGACTATGTAGAACAGAGGTGTACGTTTTTTTTTTATACTCATTTGTGTTAACATAAATCTTTTAGATTATTGTATAAAGCTAATTTTAAACAGCGTTAGCATCTGATGGTTTTACATTTTAGAGGAGGTCACCAGCATGGCTAGTGACATTTTTGTTCTTTTCTAAAGTATTTGGGGGATCATTAGAAAACTAGCCCTAAGGAAATTTATCAGGATTAAAATTCCTGTAATTAGCCGTGCTTGTATGTGGTTTGCGTTCCTCTCCTTGGTTCCGTAGTGGGTACCTCTTCAGCTGTATGACACTAACCTGTAGTAGCCCTCCTGTGGAGCTGTATTCCAGTGGTCCTGGGATGTTTCTTTAAGGTGCTTTATATTTCTTGAAATGCTGTCTTGACTCCCTTGATTTTCTTGGTCATATACTGAGAAACCAAAAACCAAACCAAACCCGTTGCCATCCAAAAACCAAACCAAACCCGTTGCCATCCAGCCAATTCCGACTTATAGTGATGCTATAGAACAGAGTAGAACTGCCCCATAGAGTTGCGAAGGAGCGCCTGGTGGATTTGAACTGCTGACCATTTGGTTAGCAGCTGTAGTGCTTAACCATTATGCCACCAGGGTTTCCCATTCTAAAAATAAAAGAGATGAAAGCAGAATCCAGGTTGAAATAAGAATTTAAGAGCATGGTTGTTGTAGCTACAAGAATCACCCTGGCTGTTCTTCATTGTTTGTTGGTTCCCTGGAACCAGCCCTCCCTGGGTTTGGAGGAGGAGGCCTGCCCTGCGGCCCCTTCAGGTCCCTTCAGCGAGTTCCCTTTTTCATGATCTTTTCAGCTTAAAATTGTTGGTGTGGTACCTAATGCCAGAGTAGATTTTCATGAAGTGATCGGTTCAGCTTATTGACTTTAAAGCCATTGATTAAGTAGTTTCTTAAATCTGTGCCATTGCATCCCTCAGTGTGACTGCTTTATTTTGAGCTAAAGGGGGAGTGGAGAGGACACAGAAAGAGCAGAGGGGATACTGCATTAATACAGACATAGCCCATATTGATGCCGAGTGTGGTTTTCTCCACAAACTGTTGGAGTTGTGTGGGCAAAATCAGTCAATTTCTTAATTCATTAGCATTTGCTCATATGCCTTATACATTATATTTTTAAGAAAATATTGTGCCGTGTGAGCCCATTGAACAATGTGAAGAATCCTGGGCTGTATTAAATGTGAATGTATTCATAGAAGATCCTACTTATTTTCCTTTTTGATGAAAGCATGGAGATACTTTAATGAAAGACAAGCTGTCGACTCCTGCCTGTGTTTATGTTAAAAGAGGCAGGAAGGGGAAAAGGAAAACCTGCTAACAGGAGTTGGTCCTGACTGACAATTGGGGGCCTCCAATTAAAGCCTCATTTACACACCCCACCCCCACTTGTATTTCAAAGAACATTTTTTAAAGAGGGCAGTGAGGAAGCAGTAACGGAGTCAGAGGGATCAAGTGAATTTCCGATCCTACGGTAGGAATTCTTTTTCTGACTAAATTCTTTGTGCTTCTTAACTGTGAATACACCCTTGGGAGTTGGACTAGCTAACTCCCCCGTCTCCTTCAGTCACCTGCTCTATTAAGCTTGTTTCTGGGTGGCTGCTGAGACTGTCAGGGACTCACTGCTGGAAAATAATTGACATTGACTTTTATGAACTAAACTGTCAAGTTAGTGATGGGCCTTTTGCTTGTGCTCCTGTTCCCTCAGGCTGCTGTCTGTTACTTGGTCCTGAAACAGGTTAGCAGCCACCTTTCTGCAGACCTGTGGAGGGCACATCACAACATGGAAAGTGAGCCAAACCAAAACCCAAACCCACTGCCGTCAGGTCGGATTCCGACTCCTAGTGACCCATAGGACACAGTAGAACTGGTCTGTAGGGTTTTCCAAGGCTGTAAATATTTCTGGAAGCGGACCGCGATATCCTCCCATGGAGCCGTTGATGGGTCCAAACTGCCATCTTTTTGGAGAGCAGAGCATGACAACTTATTAGACCACATTTATTGTGGAAATGAACTTGGATGTGACTAGGACGCCTGCATGCTTAGTCTTAAAACTAAGTCTTTGAATTTGCCTCTTCCATTTTTCATGAGGTTCGAGCTTTTGGATTTACAGTTACTCATTCTGGTTATAAAAATATTTTATTTCAGTCTGGCCAAATACGAGGCATGACCTTTGACATCCTGCTTGGCTGTGCCTGAGAATTTGACATCCTTCATTTTAGATGGAATTCCCTTCTTTTGTTTCCTGTGATTAGTGTGGGGAATACACATTTTGGCCTTTTCAACCAGAGGTGGAGGAAGACAGGAAAAAGTAAACTTGGAACACAGAGGGTATTAATGATTTTGTCTCTGCCGGGTGTGGCTCACGTGGCATGCTCTTCACAGAGCTCCGGCCTGGGAGGCATTTAGTCGTGGCAGCACGCTAAGAAATTTCTGTAATCACATTTGGTTTCGTTTTCTTTGATCTAGATTTATTTTTGATTAGTTTGAAATATTATGGTCTTTGAACTGTTGTGCATTTAAGTGCACATGGTGGAAAGCACGAAAATCCTTGTCACATCTTTTTGTGATGCCTTGACCAGCCCTAAGTACACCCTCAAGCAGCATCAGGAACTGCGAGAGGGAATGCCTTTTACCCCTCTCCTCCTTGGTGGTGTTTTACATCTGTGATTCTGTTTTATGAATGCAATCAGAATCACCATCAATACGTATACCCTTTGGATTGTCATGGCATTTAACGATCCAAAATTTGATGAGGTGGAGAGAAACTGTTGAAGCCAGAGTTTTAAAATATTTCCCTTTTTAAAACTCGTAAAAGTAACAGAAAAACTGCAACCCACTCCCACCCCATATAACCCACTGGCAGGCTTCTCATTTCCCATCTAAGGCTGACACCCAGGATAAACTAGTTGAAAGTGTAGGTTGTAATAAGTCTGTCTGCTGTGTTCTCAGTTAACCACTAAGTGAAAAATGCCGTATGTAGCCTGCTCGGCTTTTGAAGGTATAAATGGACGTGGCTGCTGGTAAAAAGGCACTTCTTCTCATTACCTCCTACACCTCTCTTGCTTTTCATTGCCTGTGTGCTTTCCTCCTCATTGTCAGTACCCTCAGTTAAAACACCTGATTCGAATGAATTTCTCCAACCTGTTAATATAAATTAACATAAATAAGTTTCTTTAAAAGTCATTACTGGTTGCAGATGTGTTATATTTGTTACACCAATTCTGTTGCATTTATTAACTGCCTTTGGAATGTTCATTACGTTAATAGAATTGATCACATTCAGAAGTGTTTGCAAATAGAGGATTTAAGTGTCCGACAAACTGTGCAGTAGTTCCCTTCCTGTGCGGGCATTCCCGTGTTTCCTAGTTCTTTGACTCCAGGGTTTTCAGGTTTATTAAACTTTTTGTTACAGAGGGTATGAAGAATCATGGTGTCTTAGCGTGAGCAGACTAAAGCTGGCAACTGATGCAGGATTTTGAGAATCCACCGCCTCTCAAACTGCTACAAACTTCGTTTCCGTAACGAGCCTGCGATTCCTCTTGTAATCTTCACCACCTCTTGCCTACATGGATTTGGGCCACAGCCAACAAAACCCTATGGAGTTCTGCTTTGACACACACGGTGTCGCCGTGGTCAGAATTGGCTCACTGGTACCGGTAACAAAAACAAAACAAAACAGAACAACCAAACCCATTGCTACTGAGGCAATTCCGACTCCTCACCACCCTTTAGGACAGAGTGGAACTGCCCCAGAGGGTTTCCAAGGAGCAGGTGGTGGATTCAGGCTTTTGGTTAGCATTCGAGCTCTTAACCACTGTACCACCAGGGCTCCACTGGTACTGGTGATCCAGTCTTAATCACCGATTGTTAAGGATGTGTTTTTCAATTTCTTTCTGTCTCAATTTCCTCACCTTTTTTTTTGGACATGATAATTGGCCAGCCAGCACCAGTGTCTATAAAATGCTTGGAGATCCTCAGATGAAAGGTGCTGGTTAGATACATTTTCTAGCACCATGGGAGGACACCCTTGGATCACCAGCATGTTTCACAACTGATGTGGGTCGTTTCAGAACCATCAGAATTCCCTGTGGCATTTGCTTTTTATAATGCCCTCATGAGCCTAACCCAGATCTGTAATTTCACAGCGAACATTGGGAGTCTTGGATTCTGTTTCTAGATTGGTAACCAGATAATTCATATTCAGACAAGTTACATCACTGCTTTGCAGCTGCTTCATCTGTAAAATGGGGTTAATGATACCACTGGGAAGTACTTGTAAGACAAGTTGAGATGCTCAGAGCAACAAGCTGTGTAATTATACCATTACCCAAAATATTTGGGACTTAAAATTCAGGGCAGCTGAGAGACTGGGGCCTTTATTTTTCATTTAGGGGCTTCCTGATTATATGGAATATTGTAAGATTAAAAACACAGACCAGACCAAAGAGAGATCCAAAACGTCTAACTAAATCTCTTTACTAACTTACCTGGTAATTCTGGTAGTGAGCTTGATGAGGGCATCCTGGAAGGTTTTTGCTGTTTCTGTGTTTCAGAAGAACCTCCTAGGGTGTGGAAAAATGGCTGGTGACATGAAAACGCAGGGTGTAAAATTGTATATATGCTTGGATTGTATAAGTGGGTAGCTTTTTTTCCCTTTATATTTTTTCCTTATTTTTCAGTTCTAAGCAACAAACATGTACTTCTTTTAATAGAAGTTTTGTGCTTTTTCAAATGAAAATGCAGTTTATGGTTCTCTAGCCATCTTCCTTGAGCAAGTGTTGAACTTGGAGATACTGTCAGGGAGGAGGAGAGGACTAGACTTTGACTTTATTGAGAGTCTTTCATGTGCTGGGCAGAGGCAAGACTGGGCTGGTCATTTTAGGGTTCTGAGGTGTAAGTTTGCAAAGTTTCTCTGTGGTGGCAGCTGTGAGAGATGCCTTTTCAGGGGACTTTTTTATCTGTAAGTACAGTTGCCAGTGTAGAGGTTAAGGTGACTCTGTGATGGAAGTAGACACTACATACACTACTGTGATGGTTCAGGTTATGTGTCAACTTGGCTAGGCCATGATTCTCAGTGGTTTGGCAGTTAATATGTAACCATCCTCCATTTTGTGATCTGATGTGAGCAGCCAATCACTTGAAAGGTGAGTTTCCTTAGGGGTGTGGCCTGCATCCAGTAGATATGGATGTTCTAGCAAAGCTTACTCTCTGTCCGTCCTGCATCTGACTAGTCGTCCTCTGACCTTCGGTCCTTGGGATGTGAGCCAGCATCCTGCCACCTGACCTGCAGACTTGGGATTCACCAGCTCCCACAGCCCCACAAGCCAGCAGCCTTCTGCATGACCTACTGATTTTGGGTTTATCAGCCCCTGTAACAACATGAGTCAGGAGAACCTCCAGCCTGACACCTGACCCATGGATTTGGGATTGCCAGTCTCCACAACTGTGTGAGCCATTTCTTTGAGATAAATCTCTGTCTGTATATTTATGTATATGCTTCACTGGTTTTGCTCCTCTAGACATCCAGCCTAAGACAATTATGCATTCGTTTTGAAGACATTAATGACTATATGGCATCCCTGGGTGATGCAAATGGTTACGTGCTAGACTACTAGCCAAAAGGTTGGTGGGTTCAAGCTCACCTACAGGTGCCTCAGAAGTAAGGCCTGGCAGTCTGTTTCTGAGAGGTCACAGCCTTGAAAACCCTTGGGGCAGTTCTCTGCACACATAGGATTGCCATGAATTGGAATCAACTCTGCAGCAACCAACAACGATGATGGCTATATATCTATATTGAGTTTTGATTAAACTTGCTACATTTCGTAACAGTTTTTAGGGGTATACAAAGAAATGCCTATGGGATTTTACCTGTTTTTCGAAGCAGTAAAGGTACAGTAGCTATAAAAATAGCTAATATTTATTATTTACCATATGCTAGGTAATACTCTTATGTTGAGGTGTAATCCATACTGAAGGCTGTGGTCTTTGATCTTTATCAATAAGTGCTTCAAGTCCTCGTCACTTTCAGCAAGCAGGGTTGCATCATGTACATAACACAGGTTGTTAATGAGTTTTCCTCCAATCTTGATGGCCTGTTCATTATATAATCCAGCGTCTTGGACTATTTGCTCAGCATACAGCTTGAATAAAGGTATGATGAAAGGATAGAACCCTGTTGCATGCCTTTCTTGATTTTAAACCATGCAGTATCCCCTTGTTCTGTTCGAATGACTGGCTCCTGATCCATGTATAGGTTCCTCATGAGCACAATTAAGTGTTCCAGAGTTCCCATTCTCTGCAGTGTAGTCCATAATTTCTTATGGTCCACACAGTTGAATGATCAAAGACCACAGCCTTCAGCATGGATTACACCTCAACATAAAGGAAACAAAAATCCTCCCAACCAGACCAAGAATCAACATCACGATGAATGGAGAAAAGATTGACGTTGTCAAGGATTTCATTTTACGTGGATCCACAGTCAGCGCCCGTGGAAGCACCAGTCAGGAAATCAAAGGACTTGTTGCATTGGGCAAATCTGCTGCAAAAGACTTCTCTAAAGTGTTGGAAAGCAAAGATGTCACCTTGAGGACTAAGGTGCGCCTGATGCAAGCCATGGTGTTTTCAGTTGCATCATATGCATATGAAAGCTGGACAATGAATAAGGAAGACCAAAGGAGAATTGACGCCTTTGAATTGCGGTGTTGGCGAAGAATATTGAATATACCATGGACTGCCAAAAGAATAAACAAGTCTGTCTTGGAAGAAGTACAACCAGATGCTCCTTAGAAGCAAGGATGGCAAGACTACGTCTCACATACTTTGGACATGTTATTGGTAGGGATCAGACACTGGAGGACATCATGCTTTGTAAAGTAGAGGGTCAGTAAAAATGAGGAGGACCCTCAACGAGATGGATTGACACAGCACCTGCAACAGTGGGCACAAGCGTAGCAACAATTGTGAGGATGGTACAGGACTGGGCAGTGTTTCGTTCTGTTGTGCATAGGGTTGCTGTGAGTCGGAATTGACTGGATGGCCCCTAAGAACAACAACAGGAACTGTTATAAATGCTTTATAGGTGTTAATAATTTCGTAACCATAGAAAATAGGAATTGCTATTTCTATTTTGTAATTTGCCCAGAGTCCCAACAGTTACTAAGCGATGGACGTAAGATGCCAATTGGATTTTTATCTAGACCTTGGACTCCTAACTTCTTCACAGTTAACGGATAGATAATGAGTTAATTAACAGAAACCAAATGAGTAACGTGCATCCTGATAGTCCTAAGATAGTCTTATTGGCTTGTACAGTTAATTAACTAGATACTTGAAGGTGAAAAAGTACTTTGTTGTAGTGAGCCTTTGGATTAGTGACTCCTCGTGTCCTCTCAGGAGAAGAATAGGTACATCTGTGGTGATGACTAATGAGTGGTTGGGAGGAGCTGCCTGAGTGACCCAGTATTGTTCCACAGCTCTCCTCACCATGTGGGTGGATAGGCTGTAGCTGGTTCCACTGTCGGCTGTCAACCTCTTGACATATGCTTAGAGGAATGAAAAAAGTACTTGGTTTTAGAGGGGATGGACTTGGTCCTGTGGATCCTTGTGGATTGACAGGTGAAAGTAACATGGACCCAAGTGTACAAAAAAAGACTTAGTACTTGAGGTGGGCGTAAGTTTCAAGAAGGCTACTGAGCCCTGTTTAAGCAACAAGGAAGAAACAGGATTCTTTACTAAGCCGTCTCCGAATTCTGGTAAGTGCTGGTTAGACCTCCTTACCACAGGCACTATCTCCATCACATGGATGGAAATCTGAGGCCACGAGAGGCTAAGTGACTTGCCCCAGACCACTCCCCTAGAACTGTTAGGAGCCTAGACTCAGGGCTGTGGCACGCCAAAGGCCTTCTACGAACTGTGTCATCAGTTGGCCCTCATAACTCTTGGGAGCTCTCGTATTGAGAAAGTCTTTTGGTTTTACTTTGAAAGATGCCTAGAGAGAGTACAGAGGCAATGGCAGCCCGGGCTTCAGGATCAGACATTGCTTGACTTTGGATCCTGCTTCAGAATCATGTTCATCCTATCTTTTCCATATAGCCTTTAAAAAAAATCACTGTCATCTGTAGCAATTATTTCTTGGAACTCTTTTTGTGCACATTGCCTGTATAAAGTTGTGAGGTGTTAGCTTTTTCTTGACCAAAAGGTCCCTTATAGATGGGGAGAGGATGTTTGTAGAGGATTGATAATATTTGTTGGGCTAAAGTAGTAGAATATCTGCTTACTTAAGTAGAAGGGGCTCTTTTGGGGGCAGAAGTCCTACTTCCTTCCTTTAGTGTTTCGAACCTTGAGCATCATCATCACCAAACCCACTGAGTGTGTTGAGCTTATCAGAATCTTGGACAGGTTAACATCTAAGTGTAGGCTTCCTCAGCTACAAAATGGGAATGACACCTCATGGGATTGTTGTGAGGGCTAAGAGACTGCATGTAAGAAGACAGGCGTTCCTGTCTTCTCTGTCCCCTTCCCAGTTTACTTGCAGAGCTTTTTCAGCTAGAAGGGAGAAAGGAAAACATTCCAAAGATTTCTGCATTCTTCCTGTACAAAAGCCTCTATGCCAGTGGTTCTCAACTGCGGGTCATTTTGCTCCCTGGGGGATATTTGGCAATGTCTTGAGACATTTTTGGTTATCACAACTTGGGGGATGTGGTGATGCTACTGGCAACTAGTGTGAGTAGAGGCCAGGAACACTGCTGAACATCCTACAATGCATAGGACAGCCACCCTCAACAAAGAATTATCCAGGCAACAATGTCAGTAGTGATGAGGTTGAGAAACCCTACTCTAGGCAAAATTACCCTGTATTTTTCCTGTGTTAAAATCTCTTTGTTGTTCATGGAGTGTCTTAGGCTGGGTTCTCTAGAGAAGCAAAACCAGTGAAGCATATTTATATATATATATATGCATGTGTCTGCGTGTGTACAGAGGGAGGGAGAGAGAGAGATTTATCTCAAGGAAATGGTTCATGCATCTGTCGAGGCTGACAAGTCCTAAGTCAGTGGGTCAGGCGTCGGGCTGGAGGCTTCTCCTGACTCATGTAGCTGCAGGGGCTGATGAACCCAAGATTGGCAGGTAAGATGGCAGACTGCTGGCTCAAGTCCCAAGAACTGGAGGTCAGATGATGACGAACCAGGTGCAGGATTCAGAGCAAGCAAGCAAGCTTTGCCAGAAGGTTCATATATATGTTGGATGCAGGCCACACCCCCGAGGGCACTCCACTTACAACTGATGGCTGATCACATCAGATCACATCATGGAGGGTGTGACTACATCATTACATAACTGCCAAACCGCTGAGGATCATGGCCCAGCCAGGTTGACACACAACTTTAACCATCGCACAGTTACTTCCATCTTTGGAAATGGTTAGAATAAACAAGTGAGATAATTCCTAACTTTATTAGGACTATATTTATTGCACCTAAAACTTGGAGCAGTTTTGAAGGGCTCTGGGCTGCTGGCAAACAACGTAAGGCGAGCCAAGCGGGGTTAAACAGTCAGACCTCGTATTTCATCAGCCTAGATGCTTGTGACCTGCCCAAGAGCTGTAAGCTTATGCTTTCTTTAACTCTCTACAACCTCTCCTGCTTCCCTCCATATTTTTGGAGCTACTCCTTTGAAATCTTGAGGTGGGGAGTGACTTATTCCTTGATCCTCTAACCCCCAGTCCCAGCTGAGAGAAAGTAAGTAGGAAATCCCTTTCGTAAATAAGTTTAAGCACATCCTTTCTGTTTGAACTCTTTTTGTACTGAAGGATTGACTCCTACAAATTCTACTGAATCTTTGAATATACAACATAGGAAAAATAAATTTCCCGTTTTATATTTTTCTTTTCCCTACCTTTTCACAGTCCCTCCTTTGAAGTTTAAACCACCAGAAGAAATGGGAGGTCCTTTTGTACAGTGCCCTTAGATGGACGGGGAGTGCATGGAGATTGGGCGGCAGTGTGTGATACCAGCCTTACCGTGGTATTGATTGCTTTTCCATCAGTAGTAAATCTTTTAACAGGAAAGTTTGTTGTGGATAAATAGAAATTATTACAGCTTACATCAGTTTAAAAAAGCAGTTACCCCCCTTCCCAAATTCTTTAGTTGCTTCCTGTCAGCCTTCCCTTCCCTTTTCATTTCCAGCATTGTCTTAGGTAAGCCTAAGCTTCCCCCACCATCCAGCTTACACCCTCCCCACCTAGCTTCAGTTTTGATTTCCCCACAGGGCACTCCACTTCTGTTACTTCCTGTTCAAAACGCCCACTGGTGCCCTCTGTGCCCTCAGCCTGCCTCGAACAGAGCGTTTGCTTCAGTTCTTCTCATTGCTGTTGTAGGAGGGCGTGGTTCTCTCAGGGCAGTTGGTGCCTTCTGAAACCCAGGTTGCCGAGGGGTGCTATCAGAGCACAGCGGCCTAGAAGTCTCCATCAGCCAGGCCTATTTCCGCACCCTGTTACAAAGTGAGCCTTGCCAGACCTAGCGTGGGCCTGAGAACTCAGCTGTTGCCTCAACAGCTCGGTCCTGCTCTCTGTGCTCTGCTGTCTACCCTCCTCAGAAAGGGTAGGTGTCTTTCCCACCTCCCTTGAAACTTTTTTGGGTTCTTCCACAGTTGAATGGGAACTGTCTCCTTGGTTCCCCATAACAGGTGTACCTTCTCTTAAGTTAGTCTCTCACTTCCTGTCTTGCTGGACTCTGAGCTCTTTAGGGCAGAGTTCTGTTCACTTTTCCTTCCTGGCCGCTGAAGACACCTGAGTATAGCACCTCCACGTAATGGGCGTTGACAGACATTTTTAAAATAACAAATTATGTTTTTTTCAATGGGGCAGTAAAAACGATTTTATTCATTTACAGTATGTCGTTTTGACTTCACTTTACCCTTTAATATTCCTCTACCAGTTAATCTTCTTTGACTGCTCCTTCTCCTCCTCCTCATCGTTGTTATTTTGCCAGATGTTCTCATTTGGCTTGACGATGTTTTTCTAGTGTAACTTTTTAAGTTACTGGGTCCTTAGATAGTCCGGTTCACATTGCGCTAAGCAGACCCCGACCCAGCCCTTGCTCTTCCTGGCTCTAGAAAGGGAGGGCACCCTCCAGGTGGCACTCTTCTCTGCCATTGAACTATATTAGCAGAGAAACAGATTTCAAGGATTTTTTAAAAAATGCGAGAAGTTTAAAGGGGGCAGATATATAATTGTTAACTAGTGAACTTGTGTTGGTAAAAACATACATTGCAACTTAGAAATGATCCAAACCTGTGATGGTTCCAAAATTTTAGTCTCATCTGTTACTAATCTGTGATTTAAGAATAAACAAAATATTTCTGAAATTCTTTAGTATTACATTTGACAGATGTTCCTATGAAGAGGTTAACAGTTGACGAGGAAGACAGTACACTAGAGTGGTGTGAGTGTGGGCTTGGCTGGCCACGCTGTCTGGGTTAGATCCTGCTTTCACCACTTGCCAGTGTCGTCACTTGGGCAGTCACCTCACATGCAGTTTTCTCATGCGAAAAATGTAAACAGTACTTCTTTAGGTTGTTGGGAGAATTCAGTAAAATGCAAAGTGTGGCCTAGCTCAATGCTTGGCGTGTAGAAAGTGTTTTATAAACGGTAGCTACAATCGTCATTACTGTAGCATAGAATAGAGTGTATATGTTACTGTGTGCTGTTGAGCTGATTCCAACTCACAGCGTGTAGGACAGAGTAGAACGGGCCCATAGGGTTTCCTAAGCTGTAATCTTTACGGAAGAAGCAGAGTGCCAGGCCTTTTCTCCTACAGAATCACTCATGGGTTTAACTCGCCAGCCTTTGGGTAAGCAGCCAAGCGCTTTAACCATTGCACCATCAGGGCTCTTGAGTATATATAAACCAGAAAAACCAAACTGGTTGCCGTTGAGTCTATTCCAATTTCTAGTGACCCTATAGGACAGAGTAGAACTGCCCCATACGGTTTCCAAGGAGCAGCTGGTGGGTTCGAACTGCCGACCTTTTGGTTGGCAGCAAAGTTCTTAACCACTGCACCACTAGGGCTCCAGAGTGTGTGTGTGTGTGTGTGTGTGTATATATATATATATACACACACATAGGAGGCAGAAAATATGAGGCTGACTTTATATTTTTGACTTGATTAAAATTTGATAGGTCTGAAGATTAAGCTCAAGGGTGAAATCCCCATGTGGACCTGTTGTGTGCTTTTCCTCTACAGGATCAGTAGCCACTGCTTACTGCCAGGCTACTAGGAGGCTGGTAACTATGGTGAGTTGGGAATCTTTCTGCCTGAGTTTGAATCCGGACTTCTTTGCTTGTAAGTGAAGTTCTAATCTCTATGACTCAGTTTCCTTTTGTGTAAAATGGGGATAATAATGATTCAAGGTTGTTGAGAGAATTCAGTGAGGTCATAGTGTAAAGTGCTTGCTGAACAGTGCCGTCACATAGCAAGTACCCAAGCAGTGTCCTTGTTTATCATTATGCTAGTTTTCTCAGCTTCTGCTGTCTGCCAGGTACTGTGCTAGTAACCTAGGTTATTTCATTCACACAGTAACCTTTCAAGGTGAGTATTGTCATCACCATTTTAGTCAGGACACGGACGCCCCGACAGGTAGAGGAACTTGCCCAAGGCTGTATAGCTCTTAAGTGGCAGAGGCATAACTGACCCCACGACTTTTTCCACAGAAGCTTGCCGCTGTGAGGTGTGATGAGCTGGGTCACGAGGGAGGGGGAGACAGTGAGGGTGCAGGTCACCCTGGACCCCTCCCCCACCCCGCCGATTTGGCGGGGCCATGAGACCAGAGGTGAAGGAAGCCACCCACCTTCTCAGAAGGTGTCTGTCTGCTGGAGGCCCTTCCTGCAGAAAGGGCCAACCTGCCAAGTAGTTACTCCTTACTAATAAAGGGCAGTGATTAGAGGTGAGAAATTCAGTTGAGGGGATTGCTCAGACATGACATCTTCTAAGTTTTCATCTGTATACAAATACTCTGCCAAAATCATGAAAATATTTTTGTTGTAGTATTAGTGGGACATTCATTCAAGGATTGTAAACCCAGCTACAAAAATGTCAATAGTGTTTGACAAGCAGATTATAAAGCGGAGTAAAAATAAAACTAACCAGTGTGATTGTTTTTTAAACTGCCTCAGTAATGTATAAAATGCCTTCTCCTCGTCTCCATAGATTGCGGTATTAAATTAGAAATTAATGCTTTAAAAGTTGTTCTTTTGTGTTAAAGGGCTTTTTATTAGAAACAGAATTTTTTTCAGAATATTACAAGGATTTGTAAAGCTGCTCATATTTAATAGCCTGCAGAAAAATGTTATCTCTTTGGCTTCATACCTTATCTTCTCTCTTTTTTCCTGGGAGGAACTCAGGAGACAAAATGCATGGCAGCCAATATTTTCTAAACCTTTTTTTTTTTTTTTTTTGGTTACTTAGTACAGAATTAGGCCTGATGGCTTTTCTTGAAGGCTCTTCTGTATGCATTTCTGACGTCTAGTATGTTGTCTGGGGCAGCTAGAATGATACCAGATGCCCTACGAGGTAAATGTTTTATATATTTAATTGGTAGTGAATCATAGGTGTTGTGAGTTTGGTTTGGAGGCTAATATTTCAATCCATGTGCTAAATCAACATGGATTTTCTGAAGGTTTTTTTGAGAAATTAGGACTGAAGTCACTTTTCTAACACTATCTACATTATGTTTTCTCCTGCAGGTGTGTATTCAGTGTATTGTATGTGGGCGTGTTCATTTGTTAATGTCTAAGTGAGATCTGTTATTATTTATATAGCAAGGCGATTATATATGCTTGTAGGTAGTTGTGTAGACATAAACCGGCTCAATTTCTGAGTCCTTCTGTGCTGCAGAGGACCCCAGCACAAAGTAGGGTTTTGTGGAGTCATTGGGAAAACTCTGAGGTGAGTTTTTTCATGGGTAGTTTTATTGGAAAAATAAAACTTAAAAAAATTTCTCTGTCAAATCACACAGCATGTGAAATAACAAATCTTGGTATCCATCCTATACCTGCCTATCACGTGGGCAACCAGTGTGATGTTCAAGGGTCGTCGTCAAGGCCTCGGGTGTAACACAGGCCCTTTCAGTAAAAGAGGGTGTGAAACCTCTCACGGTGGTGCTTCCGATCTTGTTAGACCCGTTGCCATAGGGTCTGCTCTGATTCACGGCGACTCCACGTGTGTCAGAGTAGAACTGTTCTCCATAGGATTCTCAGTGGCAGATTTTTCAGACGTAGATCACCAGGCCTTTCTTGCGAGGTGCCTGTGGGCAAACTCAAAGCGCCAACTTTACGGCTAGCAGCTGAGCATGGTAACAGTTTGCACCACCCAGAGACTCTCCAACCTTGATATTGAGTGCTTTACGTGATACACAGTACTGTGTAAGGTTTTTTTTTTTTTTGTTTCATTCAAAAATTTTATACACAAATTGTTTTTGTGACATTAGTTGCAATCCCTACAATGTGTCAGCATGCTCCTCCTTTTCACCTCGGGTTCTCCGTGTCTTTCATCCAGTTTTCGTGTCCGTTACTGCCTTCTCGTCTTTGCTTTTGGGCAGGTGTTGCCCATTGCATCTTGTACACTTGATTGAACTAAGAAGCACCTTCCTCGCATGTTATAACTTTATTTTTTATGACCCTGAGTGCTTGGTAGAATATGTACACCATGTATTTCTATTGATTTGTGCCTGCGCCAGTGTTACCAAAGGGGCTGCTGAGGGAGGCTGAGCTCCTCTAACTGAGTATAAGGAAACTTGTGTATTCTTCCCTTTGCCATTCAGAAAGTTACTGACCAGTATCCTTTTATGTATTGAGTGGATCAAGACATTGACATTTATATTTTTTATTGAAATATAACTCACATGCCATACCGTTCACTTAAATTGTAGAGTGGTTTTTAGTATATCCAGAGTTGTGTAACCATCACCACAAACAGTTTTAGAATATTTTCATCACCCCAGAAGGAAACCTGTACTTTATCAGTCACTCCCCAATCTCTCCCCCCTGCACTTAATCCTTAGGCAACTACTAATCTATTTCCTGCCTCTGTAGGTTTACTTAGAGTGGACATTTCATATAAGTAGAACCATACAAGAAGTGATCTTTTGTGACTGGCTTCTATTTAGCATAACGTTGTCATGGTTCATCCACGTGTTAGCATGTGTCAGTACTTCATCTTTTTATTGCCGAATAATATTCCATTTTATAGATATGCCACATTTTGTTCATTCATCAGCTGAGTGTTGTTGTTAGGTGGTCTTGAGCCTCTTCCGACTCATAGTGACCCCATGCACAACAGACTGAAACACTGCCCAGCCCTGCGCCATCCTCAGAGTCGTTGCTATGTTTGAGCCCATTGTTTTAACCACTGTGTCATTCTGTCTCATTGAGGGTCTTTCTCTGTTTCGCTGACTCTCTACTTTACCAAGCATGATGTCTTTCTCCAGGGACTGATCCCTCCTGATAACACGTCCAAAGTCTGTGAGACGTAATCTCACCACCCTTGCTTCTAAGGAGCCTTTTGGCTATAGTTCTTCCAAGACAGACTTGTGCGTTCTTTTGGTAGTCCATGGTATATTCGTTTCTTTGCCAACACCGTAATTCAGAGGCATCAATTCTTCTTCGGTCTTCCTTATTCATTGTCGAGCTTCCACATGCATATGAAGTGATTGAAAACACCATGGCTTGGGTCAGGCGCACCTTAGTCCTCAAAGTGACACCTTGGCTTTTCAACACTTTAAAGAGGTCTTTTTTGCAGCAGATTTGCCCACTGCAGTGGGTCATTTGATTTCTTGACTGCTGCTTCCATGGGTGTCAATTGTGGATCCAAGTAAAATGAAATCCTGGGTAACTTCAGTCTTTTCTCCATTTGTCTTGATGTTGCTCATTGGTCCAGTTGTGAGGATTTTTGTTTTCTTTATGTTGAGGTGTAATCCATACTGAAGGCTGTGGTCATTGATCTTCATCAGTAAATGTTTCAAGTCGTCTTCACTTTTGAAAAGCAAAATTGTGTCATTTGCACAACACAGGTTTTCAGTGAATCTTCTCCAATCCTGATGCCCTGTTCTTCATATCGTCCAGTTTCTTGGATTATTTGCTCAGCATTCAGATTGAATAAGTATGGTGAAAGGATACAACCCTGACGCACACCTTTTTTAACTTTAAACCACACAGTATCCCCTTGTTCTGTTTGAACGACTGCCTCTAGATCTACATACAGCCAGCGCAATTAAGTCTTCTGGAATTCCCATTCTTTTCAGTGTTACCCATAATTTGTTATGATGCACACAGTCGAATGCCTTTGCATAGCCAATAAAACACAAGTAAACATCTTTCTGATATTCCCTGCTTTGAGCCAG
Organism: Loxodonta africana; assembly: GCF_030014295.1. NCBI lineage: Eukaryota > Metazoa > Chordata > Mammalia > Proboscidea > Elephantidae > Loxodonta > Loxodonta africana. The sequence continues at coordinate 75,420,229 of NC_087358.1, forward strand.
GATCCATCTGACATCAGCAGTGATTTCCTTTGTCCACATCCTTTTCTGAATCTGAGCTGAATGTTATTTGGCGATAAAAAGAAATGAAGTACTGACACATGCTACAGCATGAATGAATGGATAAATAAAATATAGTATATCCATACAATTTAGATTGTTTCTACTTTTTTGACTCTTACGAATAATATTGTTATGATCATTTACGTACAAATTTTGTGTTTTCGTTTCTTGAGGCTTAGGTATATACCTAAGAGTGAAAGTGCCGAGTCATATGGTGACTGTGTCTGAAGAGCTGCCAAACTGTTTTCCAGAGTGGCTGCACCATTTTACATTCTCACCAGCACTGTACGAGGGTTCCATCTTGTCCACGTCCTGGGTATGAAGGAGCCCTTGGGTGGCGTAAACCGCTAGGCTGCTAACCAAAAGGTTAGTGGGTTGAGTCCACCCATAGGTGCTTTGGAAGAAAGGCCTGGCAATCTACTTCTGAAAGGCCCCAGCGATTGAAAACTCTATGGAGTACAGTTTTAACTCTGACACACATGGGGCTGTCATGAGTCAGAATTGATTTGATGGCAGTTGGTTTGGTTTTTCGTGTGTATGAAGTGGTGTCTCGAGATTTTGTTTTGCTTTTTTTCTGATGGCTTATGATGTTGAGGATCGTTTCACGAGCTTATTGGCCGTTTGTATTTCTGTTTTGGAGGAATATCTGTTTAGATCCTTGGCCTATTTTTAAGTTGGATTGCTTATCTTTTTATTACTGAGTTTTTAAGCATTCTTTACATATTATGTATTCTAGTACAAGTAAGACCCTTATCAGATACATGATTTGCAAGCGTTTTCTCCTGTTGTGTGAGTTCTCTTTTTACTTTCTGGGTGGTGTCCTTTGAAGCACAACATACATAATTTTGAGAAGTACAATTTATATTTCTCTCTTATTGCTTGTGCTTTTGGTGTCATGTCTAAAAACATCATTATCTAATCCAAGGTCATGAAGATTTATGCCTATGTTTTCCTCTAAGAGTTTAATAGTTTTAGCTCTTACAGTTAGGTCTTTGATTGTTAGAGTTAATATTGGTACAGTAAAGTCTGTGAAAGGTAGAAACCTGTCAGAGAAGGAAAACTCAAATATTTTCCACTAAAACAAGTAATAGAAAAGTGTTAAGACTGTACCCTGTCAAAGGCGGAAAAGTTTCCAGACCTGGAAAAACAAAGCAGTTTGGTGGATTTCTGACTCCACAAGTTTCACTGTGTGTGGTGTGAGGTCACATTCATGTTTTACGGAATGGTGGCTCTAAACTTACGCTTCCTGTGTTTGTTAGGTCTGCTTTGGTTATGCTAAAAAGCTGGTGCATGCAAAATTTCAGCAGGGAGCCCTTCTCCACTCTAACGTGGCCACTCCATCCCCTCTAGTGGGCCCCCCAGGACTGAGAACTCTGGAGTGAAGACTTCGGCAAAAATTATTTTTCTATCCTTTTCATTTTCCTTTAGTCACCATAATGGCTTCACCCTTTCTCACTTATCCACCCCTACAACATAACTCGTTGGGCAGAGCATTTCCCTGCACCTCAGTGGGCTTAACCGAGATGTGGGTGCCACACCTGTGAGGCATTGCTGTCTTTGCAGCGGCAGCGTCTCCTCACCTTTTGGACCTCCTTCCAGCAGAGAGTGGTGCGCTGGAGGGAATCTTGGTGGTCTGCCTCTCATTTGAGAAACAAAAACTTTAAACAAAGGAAAACAAGCCAGTGGTGTTGCCAAAACATGTGGCCTTCACAATACTGCAATTCTTCAAGGGAAAAATAGTTTTAGGCTCTTTCCTTGTTTACCAGACTAATCATTAAATGACAAGCCTTTTCCGGTTTTCTCAACATGACAAATAATTTTTGCTTTTCAGAAGGAGCAAAAAGCAAAACAAAAACAACCCCAGAGTGTTCTGGAGGATTCCCCGTGGCCTCCATGTGTGTATGCTACCTCGGGGTTTTCTGTGTACTCAGAGATTCTCAGGGCTTCAGTTCCCCTTGCTGTTTAAATGAGCAGTACTCGAGTTCCTAGAACAAAATGCCTTGCATTGAAGGACTGGGCCTTTCTGATTTAGCTATAGGAACATTTTAAACCTTTCCTTGTTTTTTGGAGGTAGAAAGGTAGTAGAAACCAAAGAAAAACAGAAACAAACCCATTGCCATTGAGTGATTCTGACCTATAGTGACCCTATAGGACAGAATAGAAGTGCCTCAGAGGGTTTCCATGGAGTGGCTGGTAGATTCAAACTGCCAACCTTTTGGTTAGCAGCCGAGTTCTTAACCACTGTATCATCAGGGCTCCAGAAGACATCAATTTTTTTTTTTTTTTTTAAGTTGGTAGGCATTACTTAGTAAGTTAAAAATACTGAAGGGAATGTAATTAAAGGTTCTTATCACACCATATGCTGTTGGGCTCGAGTGCTGAGTACAGAAAAGCTGCAACCCACCACCTGTTCTGGTCCTTCCTGGCTGCCAGTCCCATCCGCATTCCGGGTCCTCTGGTTTCAGAATGATTAACGCCCACCCCACCTGTTCCAGGCTTTCCTGACTGCCAGTCCTGTCTGTATTCTGGGTCCTCTGGTTTCAGAATGAATTACGCTCACCCCACTGGCGCTGATTTAATTGTCCCGAGCCAGGTCAGTGATGCCTCCTCTTACAGAATCCATTGCCCCAGAAGAGCCATGCAGAGCCAGGTGCCCCACAGGGAAATTTTGGATCTGTAGTCTCCTCCCAGGGTTTATCCAAGGTCAACAGCCAAGTATGTGGAAAGGGAGAGGGTCACTGCTTGGTGACCACATGCTCATACGCTTCCATGTATATACCCATAGATTGCAAAGTCATAGGCAACTCAAATGTGGTATTGTTACAACTGCCCATTGCCATTTATTGGTTAGGCCTCTTCACCCATTGTGGTCTAATTATCGTAGTTCAGTACATTACTGAATTCAAACAGTGAGCTCTTATGATGAGCAAAACATGAAGGTAAGTCATACATAGGACCTGCTCTTAGGAAGTTCATCTTGTAAACTCATCTTACTCACCAAATGTACTTGGGAGTAAACATGGCTGACCATAGATGGCCTAGCAGAGCATCTCTCTAATTCTCTGTGAATTCAGGTGACAGGTGAGTCAGTTTCAGAGAAGGCTCTGGGGGAAAACTGGGAGGAGGGTTGAGGCACCAGCCTTTTCGGTGTGTGGAGGTAGTGGTACCAACTTTACAAAATACTTCCCCACCACTTTCTGCCTCATTTAACTGAATCCGCACAGCCAGCCTGCAGCCTCCCATCTGTGTCTTGTGCATTAAGCATTAAAAAAAAAAAATAGGTGGTCATAATTCCCATTTCACAGATGAGCTTCTAACAGAGCTACTGACTTGGTATGGCTGAGATTTGAGTCTAGGTCACATGAATCCAAATTCACTAACCGTTTCCTGGGTGGTGCAAACAGTTAACATGCATAGCAGCTAACTGAAAGATTGGAAGTCTGGGTCCACCCAGAAGTGCCTTTGAAGAAAGACCTGGCAGTCTACTTCTGAAAAACCAGCCATTGAAAATCCTGTGAAAGTTGTACGCTGACGCACGTGGGGTTGCCATGAGTCAGAATCACCAGCAACTGGTTTTTCCAAGGAATAGTTGGAACAGCATGAACAAAGAAGCAGAAGGAAAGCTCTCGATAGCACAGTCAGTTTGTCAGAATTGTGGGACAGAAGGTTGAAGAGTATGAAAATGGACCAGAGGGCCTCAGGAGAACAAGGTTTGTTGAGACAAGTTGTGAGAGAACCTTGAAAATGGATTCAGGAACACTGATACTTTCAAAGGGCTTAAAAACTTTTTTTTTTTTAATTTTATTTTGAAATCTTTTCCAAAGAAAAGCTTGAACAGTCGTACAAAGAGCTTCTGCATACCCTTGTACTCAGATTCATCAATTTTTAGCGTTTGCCATATTTGCTTTCATTGTGTATGTACGTACACAAGTACAGACATTTCCCAGCCCATTCAGGAGTGGGATGCATGTGTGGCACTGCTTTACCCCATAAATCTTCAGTGAGTATTTCCTAAAAACAAGAGTAATCTCTTCATGTTTTTATAGTACATTTACCTCATTTGGGAAATTTATCATTATACAGCATTTTTTTATTCCATGTTCTAATTTTGTCAGCTCCCCGGTAATGTCCTTAATAAAAATTTTCTGTTTCTCCTGGTATAGGATCCAGTTCAGAATCACGTGGTGCATTTAAACGTTGCTGTTCTTTAGTCTCCTTTGATTTGTACAGTTCCTCAGCCATTCTTCATCTTTCATGCTATTGACATATTCTCTAAGAATACAGAGCAGCAATTTTGTAGAGTGTCAGTGTTTTGAGCAGGGGGGTGAATATGACCCTCTGGGCTTAGAGAAGATGAGCAGCTGTGCGATGTGGATGAGGGGGTGTGAGGGGGCAGTGCCTGTGGCTCTGACTCAGAGAGGGTGCGGTGGGTGGTAGCCTCAGTATTGATCGGATGTGGATGGAACTGGAGTAGAGGCAGAAGGGATTGCAGAGATTCTAACCCTCAGGATTTGAAAACTTAAAGACGGAGTAGTAAAAGCTGAAACTGGGAAAGGGCAGTTCTGTGTCTCAGCCCTTACGGAGCAGGCCACCCCGGTGGTACCTGTTTTGAAAGAGGTCAGTGCTCTTGTGAAAATTTAGGAGTTTCAGGTCCTATGGCTGGATCGAAGTTACCCTTAAGCTTCTGTTCATAGCTGGTAGCCCTTTGCCTTTAAATGGAGGAAAGTTTGTTCTCTGCTTTAAGGGCTCAAATGAGCCCTGGTGGTGCAGTGGTTAAGCACTTGATTGCCAACTGAAAGGTCAGCAGTTCAAACTCACCAGCCGCTCTGCAGGAGAAAGATGTGGCAGTCTGTTTCCGGACAGATTACAGCCTTGGACACCCTATGGGGCAATACTCTGTCCTGTAGGGTTGCCAAGAGTTGGAATCAACTCAACAGCAACGGGTTAAAGACTCAAGACTGGTGTCATCTTGGGGCGGAGGGTGGACCCAGTCTGAGAAAGTTCACGGGTCATTCATTGTGCAAGTGAAAACAGCTGTCATTCTCCGACTTGGAGAGCTTGTGGGGACATCCACCTTAAGGACAGGTTTGAAGGGAGGGTGTTGGTGGAACTTAACAACTTTTTATGTAGGTTATTTATCATTTCCATGGGTGTTGACCAAGTGGGAGGAGCTACCTCCTGGATATTCTGTGTAGTAAAACCAAGGAAGAAAATTTGGGGAATTTAAGCAGCGTGAAATTATTAAGCAACGTGGAATAATTTTATAACCCATGTGACTCAGAAATGCATTTACATTTTCTTTTATTAAACATATGCTCAGATAGCAACTCAGCAAAGAGCACTGCAGGGCACAGGGCTGGAGGTCTCTCACTGATAGAGGAGCTTGAGAAACGGTGTTAGGGTTTCCAGTTTTGCCGCTTATATATATATATTTTTTAACTGCCTTAGATCATTGGTTTTACTTGGTTCCTTTGTCAGGATACTTGTGAATATTGGACCCTTTTAAGTTATTACAGTGTCTTAAGAAGTGGAATTAGTTAAAAATATATCCTATTACTAGAATGTCTGCTGATAGGATTTGTTTTTCTATTATTCCATATCAATGCCACCCCTCTGCCTTTAAGTTAAAAAAGTTTAAAGATTATAAAGTTTAAGTTAAAAAAGTTTAAATTCTGATTCACAGCAACCCTGTAGGACAGTAGAACTGTCCCATGGAGTTTCCAAGGCTGTAAATCTTTACAGAAGTAGACTGGCCTGGTGGCTTTGAATCACCCACCTTTTGGCTAGCAGCTGAGTGCTTTACCACTGCGCCACCAGGGCTCCATTCTATCTCAGTAGAATATGTCTATATAGGAGGTATTTTCTAAAATAGCCTTAGGTTTTCAGATACAGGGTAATAAAAAGGGAAATGGAGTCCCTGGGTGGCATAAAAGCTTAAGCACTGGCCTACTAGCCGAGAGGTTCGTGGTTTGAACCCACCCAGAGACGCCTTGGAAGACAGGCCTGGCGATCTGCTTCCGAAAGGTCACAGCCGTGAAAACACAACGCAGCAGTTCTACTCTGCACACATGGAGTTGCCATGAATTGGAATCGATTCAGCAATTAACACCACTGCCACAAAAAGGGAAGGAGATTTCTAGCCCTGATCTCTGGTCCTTGGTTCAGTACATCATTTAAAGTCTCTTGTCTCAGTTTCAGCATCTATGGAGTAGGGATGATAATCTGTACTGTCCTGAATCGCTTCTGACGGTGTATCCAAAAGCCCTTGTAAGCTGCAGTATTCGTGGAAACGTTGCATGTTTGTCTTTGTTGTTGGTGTTAGCTACTGTTGAGTCTGCCCCCAGCTCATGGCCATCCCACGCAAACCACCCTGTTTTCCTGGTTTTATAAATTAGGACAATCTAAGACAGCCAAGACATGTCTTCAAGCGGAGCTACATTTTCCTTTAATGTATATCTGCCGTATTTTTCCAGTGGCATTGCCTTATGTGGAATTACCGCAAGGCCCCTTTCCCCTTGTGGAAAATGACACTGTCTTTTTAATTGAGCCTAAGCTAATGGAGATCTGAGCTTTATAAAATCTCTGTTTTACGTCACGGTTTTCTGTCAGGCCACATGTGAATTTTCTGCTCTTACCTTCCTCTGTGTGGATAGTGGGATATCGTGAACCCTTACTGAGCACTATGCAGTCCATCAGCCCTGGAATCTGCAAGCTCTGTAAATTGTTGATACCATATTTATTTCGTTTTCTTGAGGTAGGAATGAGACCCCTTGAGTTTGAGGTTTTGGATGACACATTTAGTACTTAAACATTAGTACATTTGTGCCATGTCAAATTAATTCTCGGTCTAAGTGAACAATTTATCAGTATGCCAGATTCATGGTAGTTTGGTAATGCTTTTTATTTCACAATCCCCCCTTCCCCTTTTGTGGCTTGAATCCAGATTAATTTAATATGTTAACATGTAATTCTTTCAGTTTGCTGGGGTAATTTAATTCCATTTCATTAAACCTTTAAGCAACTTTAGCTTTACTAATAATCCACTTAATTTATCACAATAAATAGTTCTTTTATAATTTCTGCTGACTAAATTTATCCATTCAGAACTTTATTTTGCTGACTTTTTGTTACTTTCAAATAGCACTTGATACCATGTTTTATAATTGGTTGGCAAAGAGCTTTGGAACATACATACAAATCTTAATCCTGAAACTAGTATTGTTAAATTTTCTACCTAATGGATTGTCAGAAATAGTCTTGTTTTATACATAAAAAATTGCATGCATAATTATAACTCTTGATCAGACAGTAATTTTCATGGTCGAAACAATCTCATTGAAAGTTGTAATGATGTGCTTACAAAAAATGATGCTTGATTGGGGGAGTAAGTAATTCCATAAACTTTCATAATTTCCAAAAAATAATTCAGAGTGGAGTTGGTAAGTTTTAAAAAGTATTAAATTCTCATGCAATGTCTTTCCCTTCCCCCTTGCCTGGTGAACCATTTAAATGGTGACTTTGGCCCTGCGATTCCCTTTTCCCCACTTTGTATTCAGGCTGCCATTTTCATAATACGAATCAGCACTAGAATTTTATAGGTGATAGAGTAGGGTAGGTAATACCTAGTAAGTGATATTTGAGTATTCTTTTTTGGCACAGTTTTTAGATGTTATAAAGCAGAGCGTTGCTGTAGGTTCTGGTAAGGCTTTACGAAGCTCCTGTAGCACAGCACCTGTGTGTGTCCCTCAGTGATTACTTTGCAGCAGTTCTGGTTGCTAACAGCATTGCTGACACTCCTTTTGATGGTGCTATGAAGCTCCAGTATAGTGACCATTCACAGGAGCATGACATTTTCCTATCGAGACGAAGTCAGACCTCCCTTTTCATCATCAAGTCTCTCTTTATGTCCACAGATGTGGAACTTCTTTGATCATGGTTTCCAGAACTAGCCTCCATTCTCTTTATGGGATGCATGCTTGTTTATCTGCGTCCTTCTGTTAAAGTGTGGTAATGAAGAGCTACCTAGTCCTCTAGGTAAGGTGTGGCCAGTTCCCAGCACAGCAGGACTTTAATTTCCTGTGGTCTGGAAGCTATACTTGCTTAGTGCAGCCCAAGACCACAATAGCTTTCTCAGTATCTGCACTACTCTAGTAGTTCATGGGAAGCTTTCAGTCAGCAACATTTCTGACTGCCTCCAAACACGTTTCCCACATTTTTTAAAAAATAGCCTTGTTGAACTTTTCAGTTTTATCCTGTTGATTTTTAACTCGGCATTCTAACCTCTCAGTGTAGTTTAATTCTGTTGTTGCTTTTATTGCTTATACCATTTTGCTTCTTGTCATTGGCACATTTGCTGGCCTGCCTTCTGGGTTACCGTGTGCTGCACGCAGACACACATACAGAGTAACAAAAGCTTTGTTAACAGCCAGCAACAATAGTAATTGATGCCCCACATGGTCCCCCACGTCACTTTCAAAAAGCCTTTGTTTATAGAGGGGCCTACCTACGGATTAATGTTTTATGGTCATAGTTTTGATGATTGGGGCAGTGCAATGTAACGGTTTTATGATTTTCCAAAGGCCGGTTTTCCATTCCATTGCGTCTTTTCCCCTTTACCTATATTTTATTGTTTCTTAACATTTTTATTGGAGAATTAATTAGAGGAAAGGTGATTACGTGCAAATTAGGTCATTTTGTTTTGACTTAGTACCTTTGATAGAAACTGTTCTCTCAGATGAGAATTTGGCTAAATGAAGTGTCACCATAGCAGACTTAAAATTAAGGTTGCTGCCTGTCAGTTAATGGGATTGGCATAGGCTTAAATCTGTGATGCCCTGGGGAATGTCCTGTCTGTCTGGAGAAGTTGTTTTCCTTAGTGAGCATGGCACTATTCCGAGTCCATGCTTATAGGTCTAGAAGATTTTGGGGAATGGGAAAAAAGAATTAAACTGGAAAATAATATTTTAAGGGTTTGGAACTTACCAGTAATAACGATAGGTAAGTTTTTGTTTTGATTTGTTGTGTTTAAACCACTTTATGCCAGATGCTTTACATGAATTATCTCCTTTAATCATCACAACCATCCTGTTACCACCCTTGTTTTATAGCTGAGGAAACAGACTCAGAACAGTGGGATTGGGTGGAGTTGGTAGAAGGGTTGGCGACTTGTCTTCTGGTAGTTTTGATTTTGGGAATACTGGTTTGTCTCTTACCTGAAAGGAAAGAAACTTTTTGGGTGAGATGGCACTCCTTCCCCCCTCAGGATGTGATGTCATATTGAGACTCAGTCAAGTCACTCCAAGGTGGCTTTTTTTTTTTTTTAAGTAAACATGCCTTCTGTAAATCTAACACTTTCCACAGTTGTGAAATTTGAGATTTTTATTTTAGGATGGAAAACAAATCTTTAGTGGAATATAAGCTAATATTACATAAAAGGGAATGTCAGGCTCATTAATTAGAAGTGGTAATACGATCGTTATATAACACTATATACAAATATTGTGGAATGCTAAAGAATGACATTCCCCTATCAAATCTCCTATGAGTAGCCCCAAACATATACAAGACAACACCCAATCCCACAGAGTACTTTCAGGTTTTAAGTTTGGAGAAGAGCCTTGTTTTCCACTGCAGGGGTGGCAGTGGAAATAAAAATTGGGCTTAAGGTGTAGACAAGCTAATGAAACTGCTACCTTTTGTTGAGTACTTATTTTATACCAGATTTAATTTTAATTCTTATTACATCCCTATAAGATAGATAATGTTTAGTCCTTTTCTTAGAAGAGGAAATCAAAACTTAGTTATTTTAAGTAGATCACATAAATCCATGTTGTCTGTCTTCGTGTCTCTTAGTTTTAACCAGGGTTTTGAACCAGTTGCATTTCCAACAGATTCCCAGGAAGTTATACATAAGAATCACCCAGGGATCTTGTTAAAATGTAGATTCTGATTCAGTATGTCTGGGGTGGAAATGCAAATTCTCAGTAGGGATTTGAACCCAGAATGAACTGGTTCGAAGCCCTGGTTTTTAACTGTTGGAGTGTCTCCTTGGTTTCATAACTTTGTTCTTAAGTAAAATGGCAAGTACTCTTCTGCCCTCTCTTTCTTCATCACCTGGGTTAGCTAATCATTCCCCACAACAAAACCCTGTAACGTGGAACACAGGGAGCTTGAAGAAGAAGGAAGAGTGATTGTCCATATGGGCCATTTTGTTACGAGTTGGTATTTATACATGGAGTCCCTGGGTGGTGGTAACAGTTAACGTGCTTGGCTGCTAACTGAAAAGTTGGAGGTTTGAGTTCACCCAGAGGTGCCTCGGAAGAAATGACTGGCGATTTACTTCTGAAAAATCCTACGGAGCACACAGTTCTACTCTGACACGCTTCGGGTCATGATGAGTTGAAATTGACTCTATGGCAACTGTTTTTGTTTTTAAAATACATGTGCATTTAAAATTTTTAATGTCTTGAACTATTCTGGACAGAATAGTAATTCAGATGATGTCATTTTGACAGGCGTGTTGCGTGTGAATTTCTATCTTGCTGGTGAAAGAATGAGGCTGAAGCGGCCTAGGGTGTGTGAGATATATAGTCTTTTCCATGTTTTGTTCATGGTCATCTTAGGCTTGTACTCCAGAACTTCTAATTTTCTCCAGAGAATTTCACAAGTAGTACATCTCGTTTGTTGTGCTTGTGTAGGGTGTAGAATAATTAAAAAAACAAAAACCCAAACTCATTGCCGCCTAGTCAATTCCGACCCATAGTGACCCTATAGGACAGAGTAAAACTGCCCCATAGGGTTTCCAGGGAGTGGCTGGTGGATTTGAACTGCTCACCTTCTGGTTAGGAGTCAGTGTCTTAACCACTGCAGTATGGGATCCAAAAAAACCCAAACCCACTGCTGTCGAGTCCATTCTGACTCATAGCGACCCTACAGGACAGAGTAGAACTGCCCCATAGAGCTTCCAAGGAGTACCTGGTGGATTCGAACTGCCCACCCTTTGGTTAGCAGCTGTAGCACTTAGCCACTACGCCACCAGGGTTTCCGCAATGGGATAGTGTGCTTTAATTGCTGATGAAACTCCAAAATTAGAAATTAAATGCTTCCTGTGTTTTTCTTTTTAGTTATTGTTCAGTACTGTTACTGGAATCTTTCTTTTCTCACTTTCAGATCTTGATTTTTGCTTCCCCAACTACTTGTCTGATATTCTTTCTATCCTCTTGCTCCTTCACTCGCATCACTAGCCTGCTGAGGCTTGTGTGATGTCCCCACTGGGTGGATGGGATTCCGTGCCTTGGCCCTTGGATGCTAGCAACAAGTTATCAGGCCTTCTTTGCTGTTGAAAGAATATGAGCTCTAATGTGATTTCTCGTGTTTCTCTCTTTTCATTGGTGAATATTGTTAGTAGCTTTCCATCTTTCTCATCCCTGTGCTCTTCAGGGATGGCTTGTTCCCTGAACTGCCATATATCTTCCTTTCATCCCATTTGGGCTCCGTGCAGAGAGTGATATTTGTATGGTGTTTTATAATGCCTGTTGAGTTATTTCTATTTAAAGTGACTTGGATTCAGCAGGGTGGGGAGAGGGCTGTGTATGTGTTGGCACAGGGGGTTTTAGAGCTGAAGGGATTTCACTTGAGAAAAGAATGCCTGAAAAACCATGTCTATGTGTAGTATTTCTGTATTTTTAGTATTTCTACCAATTAATCAGTTAGCACTGGAGGTTAATCGCATTATAGCCTTGTTTCTTGGTTCCTCGCTACTTTGTCCATCTCTGCCCTTGACCTCAGTCTAGGACAACACGTGTTGTTATAAGTTGGTGTCGTTGGCTCGGACTTGTGGACCTGTGGCGACCTTATGTATCACAGAACAAAACATTACGGACTCTGCCATCTTCATAATCATTGGAATGTGTGTGTCCATTGTTGCAAGCTCTTGTATTGCCTTCCAACCTAGGGGGCTCATCTTCTAGCTCTATATCGAGCAATGTTCAATTGTGATCCATAAGAGTTTCTTTTTTTCCCTAAGGTTTGTTCCGGCTGATTTTTGGAAGTAGATCCCCAAGCGTTTCTTCCCAATCCGTCTTAGTCTGGAAGCTTCCCTGAAACCTGTCCACCATGGTGACCCTGCTGGTATGTGAAATACCGGTTGCACAGTTTCCAGAATCACAGCAACACAAGCCACCACAGTAGGACAAACTGACAAATGGGTAGTGGAGACCACCATGTAATGCCAGTTTATTCCTTTCATTCCTTGGGTCTACTTTAAATCTTCATTGTGCCTTCTCCCCGCCCTCCCTTGCATTCAGCCTAGCTTCACTGATCAGCTCTGCCTGGAGCACAGAAGCAAAGCTTCATCTTCCCCTGATTTCGCTCTTGTCCTGCCCCTGTGGTAGCTTCTACCTCATACAGTTAACACAGTTCCTCGTCATGACCTTTCCATGCCATTGGCTGACTCCAGCTTATGGAATTCCCCATTCCACTACTGCTTTGTGGCTTTCCTGACAGATCCTCACCCATCCCCATGTGCATTTTGCCCTCTGCTTCCCCTCTTCATCTGAAACCACTGCCCATCCTCTTCATCAGAGCTGAAATGCCTCAGCCTTGAGACTCTCTTCCTCCACAGAACTTTCTGAAGGAACTTGTTTTGGTACTTGTGTTTTTATTAATATTTCCATCCCTCTTCTTCAAACATTAGCCCCTATGCAGATGTCTGACTTTACTTTTTGCTGTTAGGGTGCAGTTGTTGTCTCAGCAGTCTTCTAAAGGTACTTGCGTTCCCCTTCAGTAAATATTCCAAATAACTACAGCGCTTTCAGAAGGAAGACTTCTCCCCATCCCTGCTCCACACCCAGTTTATCAGCAAATCCTGTCATCTCTACTTTTCAGTATATCCAGGTAATTTCTCCTTGTCGCCACCTCCCCTGTGGCCTCCTGGTCCAAGCGCTGTTACCTCTCACCTGCTTTGTCACACTGTCTCCTCATTGGCTTCCCATCTCTGCTGTCGCTTCCCTTCTGTCTGCTCTCTGCAGGCTGCAGGGGCCTCTGCTCACACCCTTCCTCTGGGTGCCTGCTCACTCAGCATACAACCTGAGGTGCCCACAATGGCCTGCGAGGCTCTCCATGGCCTGGTCCCCCAGTTACCTCCCAGACCTCAATCTCGTGCCCCTGGTTGCATTGGCTCTGCGCAGGCCAAGCTTCCTGCCCCTCAGCGTTCTGCATCACCCCTTGCCTCTGCCTGGGACACTTCCTTCCACTCGCCTCCGTACTCAGAGGCCACCTTCTCAGGGTGACCTTCCCTGACCGCTCTGTTAATAATGTAGCTTCCCCTGTCACCTGTGTGTGCCACCCATTCCCCTCTTCGCATTGTTTCTTCAGAGCCTTTATCGCCATCTGACTTGCTGTCTGTGCTCCACTTGCCTGTCTCCCAGCTAGAGCAGAGGCTCCACAAGGACAAGTGTTTTACCTGCTTTGTTCATTCCTTTGGCTCCAGGCTATAGCACGTGCTCAGCAAATGTTTGTTGAATGAGCAGACCTTTCATATACCTTGGTAGAGCAGTCTGTGCTTTTCTACCTTGTGGGGGTGACGGAGTGGTCACCAGATTATCAGCTTTCTACCTGCTGCCTGTGTTGTAGTGCTTTCTGGAGCTGCTGAAACACGTCTTGTCACTTCTGTGCATTGGCCTCCTAGCTACTTAAAATGGCCTTCGGGCTAGGAAGGATTGAAGGTTCCCAGGAGAAGCAGTATAATGATGCTTATTAAATAATTGGCCTGATTTTATACCAAGTTTAAAGCCAGCAGGCTCTGGATGAGGGCCTGGCAGGTCGCTGCACTGTAGATTAGTCTTCTGCTTCGATCCTTTTTTTTCTGCCCCAACTTTCTGTTCATGCTTGTTTCTGGATGGCCGGGGTTGCTGGAAGGCTGGCCACGGCATGAGAGTCTTGCTGTGCTTGTCCTTTGTCCCCTTGCAAGGCCCGGCGCCTGGTCTTCCACTGACTGCACAGCACCAAGAAGCTTCCAGGCTAATTTGCAGGAATGAGACCCTTTAAATGAAGGTTTGTCCCATCTGTTCTTTAGTTTCCCTCTTTGCCTACGAGGTGGACTGAGTGTATTTTCAAGTCTTTTACAGCCCTGGTGACCTTGAGTAATCTAGGCTGGCTTCTGGGTAGTGTTTTTCAGATGAATAAAATGTGGTCCTTTCTATTGCAGGATCATAGCTTAGGGGAAACAACAGTTGCTGGCAAGTTGACTCTGACTCCTGGCAGCCGCCCGTGTGTCAGAGTAGAACTGTGCCCCATAGGGTTTTCAATGACTGATTTTTTGGGGGGAAGTAGATTACCAAGCCTTTCTTCTGAGGAGCCTCTGGGGGGACTCGAACCTCTAAGCTTCTGGTTAGCAGCTGAGAGCATGAATTGTTTGTACCACCCAGGGACCCCCCCAGCATGTTTTGGAAAAGGAGGGTCAGGTACCTGGTACTGCTTTCCCTTTCTAAGGTGGATATAGCTCATGGTTGGTGCGTATCCTGGTGGCTAGATGTATCTAGCTTCCAAGTTTCCAGCCACCAGTGTTGATGGAGATAGTAGGGCCAAGCAAGCAGCAAACGGCTTGGCTTCTAGAAGCATCCTGGCATGGCCGAATGAACTTGCACTGAACCAGTGGCGCCAAGTCAGTTCTCTGGGGCTTTTCCACCATCGTCTCTGTAGTGAATTTTGTTCTTATTCCTGATACAGAGTGGCCAGTGAAACCAGGAACTAGAACTGCTGGAAAATACCGTTGGAAACCACTGTGTTGCTTGGTGGAGAAGAGGTAACTGCCAGTGGTTCAGATGCTGAGTTGAATGCTAGATTTTTCTCCCTCAGTTTTTTCTCTTTAGAGAGGGGCTTGATTTACGCTCTCTCCTGTCTGTCAAGGCTTTGCACAGGCTCTTAGAGAAATGAGTCTTCAATGGTCCCTGCAATAAGGGTGTAACCTGAAATCCTGGAAGAGCTGTCCAGGGCAGTGCTGGTCATGGACCTGACGGAAGACTGAACAGAGGACCAGAGGGGCTGCCAGCCAGTGTTTGCTCCATGTGTTTAAGTGACCTGAATGTGCTTCCTCTTTGGGAACCTGTTTTACATGCATATGCTAACACCCCATCGTCATCCACTAAACCCAACCAAGTGAGAGTCAGGAAATCCAAATTCATCGCGCCTGTGACCTGGCCACACTGCCCACACGTGTATCAAGGTCTGAAGTCGGAGAGACCGCTACATACAGTAACACTCCAATTGCAGATGGGAGCCAAGTTGCTGTTGCTGTGGGAACTGTAACTTTGAAGTTCCAGGCTTTGATGTGATTAAGGTCTCAGACTTAAAGTCCCTCTGTGTGTGGTAGGTTTTTTTTTTTTCTAAGCTCCAAACTGAAAATAAAAATTGATCTAGATTGGGATGGATTGGAGGAGCAGACGGTAAAGGGAGGAGGCCTCTTGCAAACCACAGGTAACGTCACATCCTTTTCGCCTGTACCTCTGTCTGCATCTAGCCTGTCCTGACACAGACCTTCCCTGCCCACCAGTACACACACCTCCACCACCCCCAGAGAGACAGCTTTGTGCTTTGCTTTGTTTTATTGACCTAGTGATAATCCTGATGGAGAAATAAGGGTTTACATGCGTTAGGTGTTTTTTGCTTTTTTTAACCGGTGGTCTGTGCTTCAGATACAGAGGATCATTTAGCAGGTTTCTTAAAATTCAGGGCTTTTTAAATTGACAAATGGGGGCTTCTCGAGCACTTCACCTGGGTCTTGGTGATGGAAGGAATGTGGGGAAAGGGAAACCAGAGCTTGGGGGCCATTTCCTCTCTAAAAAGTTGCTGTTAGAGTTCTATATCAGTTGATACACCAGTGATGGAATTAACTTTAAAAAATCAAACAAGCAGGAAATGTTGTACCTGGGACTTTAACATCTCTTGGCCACGGGAATTGTAGGGCCAAGTTTCTTTCCAAAAGAAACCTCCTTAGGCACGCATTTGCATGCGCGTGTGCATGTGTATTTCAAAAATGTGTGTGTGTAAAACCTTGTTTTCTTCATTAAGGTTGAAAACCTCAGGTGTCATCCTGGTTCTTAATCTTACAGATTCATGGAGACCCTGTAGTGCTTTTTTCCTCCTGACAGCCCACACCATTTCTCTGAATATCCGAGCGTCTGTGATGTGCTGTGTGCCTGCGTGCTTTATCCCACCCGGCTTTGTAGAACCCTGTGAGAGGTTTCAGTCAGTCTCGGGGTCTCCAAGGCTCACACTCATAGATAAAGAAAAAAAAAATTTGAAGGTAGGTAATTAGAACCTTTTTTTTTTAGTTAGAACCTCAAGTCCAGTGCCTTTTCTACTAGGGCCTCCAGGAGCCTCATGACCCCCATCCTTGGTAAATCCTGCAGAAAGGCCAGGCAAAACCTAGCCCCCTAGTTCTCAGGTTTTACTGCTGATAATTCTAGAGCTGTGATGGGGGGGAAAGTATGACCTATGAGAGAGTATAGTGTCTGTGTCTTAAAACTCATTCATACTTGAAAACTACAGCATACACCTTCTGCTGCTGGCCTCTGTGTATGTTCTTTCCTCACCCCTATTCTTGTTTGGGGGCACAGGAAGAGCCAGGTGAGGAGGGAATGGGCGGTGAGTCAGTGTGAGCTCCCCTAGCAGGTTTTTCTACTCCTTGCACCACCTCGAGGAGACCGGGCATAATGATGGCTTAACTCTTTCAGTGTGATAAACAGCATTAGACGTGGAATTGGTTGGTCATCAGATGTATGGCACACTGAGAACCTTATATAATTCTGAATTCATTGGTCATATCCTGAAATAAAACAATCCTGAAATAGACATTACATATACCTAAATAGTGGCTATTGTGACAATGTCCTGTTAAAAATTTTTTTTTTTTTTTTTTTAATAATGTGCTGCACCTATTCTAGCATCATTTTGGGTAACAGATAAGATTGCGTCCTGAAATGATGTCATACCTGACCTCTAGGACACGTGAGGTCATGCAGAACGTACTTAAATAACAGGACAGAACAAGCTCCTTGTTCCTAGAATATACTGTCACCCGTCGTAGTTATTTTTTCCCCATACACAGTGGGTTTTACAGTCTGCTCGTAGTACAGACTTTTGATGAAGATGTGTCTTTTCCCCCTGACAGAATATTTAGTCGAGAGGTGGAAACAGCTGAGTTGCTTTGCTCTAGAACTTATGCATATGATTTATATAAATAAATGTAGTTTTATAAAAGTTGGCAGTCCTAGCGAATGGTGGTGGACGACTTCGGTTGCCTTTTTCACAGCGTTATCATGTGGTTGACGTTTAAGTAAGTAGCACTTTGTTGATCTTGATGAAGTGAATGCGCTTAATCAGGCTTCTTGGCAAAGCAGGGTATTTGTGATCACACACTTCATTTTTTTTTTTTTTTTTTCTGAGAGTTTATATTATTTTTCCTTCTAGATGTTTTTGAGGTATTGTTTTTATACCCTATATTGAAAATATGCTTTTTCTTTTTTAAACTGAGTGTAGAATAGAGCTTTGTTAATAAAAAAATTAAAAATGGTGAGGCAGAATGACTTAGTTATTTTTATATTTTCCTGTAAAAACAGCCTCAGTTAAGTGAGCCACAATGAGCCGTGATGTATTTCCTCCTTCAGGATGGAAAATAAGCCATTTATTATTTCAGCTCTGACTCACCATGAACCTGCTGACACTGGGATGTTTTAAAATCATAATCATAAGGAACAGGTTAGGGCAGAAACTTGGACACAGGGCCTAGGGTTACCTGCTTATTACACTGTTTTACAACTTGGACGCTTTGGGTTTTCTGGCACAACGTCCTAAACCTCAAACACTAAACACCCCCTTGTTGTACAATTATTGCTTGCCAGTTTTAGATGGTGCCAAATAGACAGATGCCTCATCATAATTACCATTTTTTAATTTCACTGTTATAAGCATATATATAAATAGGTTGTCATCTCTTCTCCCTTCCCCCCAGTGCTCCCATCTCCTCCCAAACAGAAATCTGGATGTTCTCAGTTCCTAAAGACGAGGCAGCTGAAGCACGGGGGATGTGGTAGATGGATGCTGCACATCCGCGGTGTTTTTCAGATCCATAATACACAATCACATGGCTGCAGAGAAAACCAACTGTTGAACTATAGTTCCAGCTTGTCATGGTATAGATGTGCTTCTTTATCAGTACATTAAATGACAAGATTTAATGGCAGGCTGCTGTATTTTGAAACAATATTTTTAATTTTCAACAGCAAGTGTCTTGTGATGACATCAGGTTTCTATTGGTGTCAGAGTCACAGGTACTGCTAATATTTACTGTGATATGTTGCCTACATTCATACCTGAAAGAAATGCTGAATTTCAGTGAGAGGTTAGTAAAAATAAAAATGTGGTATTTTTCCCTATTCAAGTTCATTTAATCCCCTGAGTTCTGTCCATGGAATCTAGGTTAAGAACACCTGACCTAGAAGGATTTTGCCTCTTTCTGAAGAATTTCTATAGACATCAGTTTGAATATGTGAAAATCCTGTCTTCTCAGAGGGAGGGGTGTTTAACCCTGTTGTCCTGGTGTGAATCCCAGTTAACTATCTACAGTTTTAAAATGGAAGAACTAACCTTCATTTTCCTAAGAAAATCACCAACGTCTTTTTGTCATCAAAAGATGGATGCCCTCAGACCTTTATTGTGGTGTGGCACAAGTGGACTCACATGTTGTAAGTACTCACGCATAATTCTATACACGCTTCAGGCATGTAATTCGGCGTGTACGGATTAGTACATATATAACATGCAGAAATTACATCCTTTCCAAAGAAGGTATATTCCTCTCATTTTATGAGACGGAAAAGAAGAATAAAGAAAGGAAACTAACCTTTTCAGGCCCAGCAGAGGGAAGAATAAGCCCTAGGTTTCCAGTTCCGTATTCTACCCTCTAGGTGACTTTGTTATGTTTTGTCTTAATTTTACTCAAGTCTTCTGAGCTTCAGAAATTACAAATGTTGGTGATAATTAATGAGATTTGAGTAGTTTAACAATAGTGAGCTATGTACTGGAAGAAGAAAACAGCAAAATTGAAGGACATTTATCTAAAATTTACACTGGGTGTCATTGTTTTATGTTACCTTGATTTGGACGCCCTTAAAAAATACCAAAAATTGGTGCATTTTAACATTTATTCAAGCTGAGGTTTTTTTAGGAGCCCTTTAGAAATCTTGAGTCCCTGCAATGAAAGGTACCTGTGTTCCCTTCCTGCCTATCCTGAGGATCCATCGTGTGAGTTGAAAAGTATCTCTAATAATTAACTGCGATCGTGACAGATTGTCCTGCTTTGAAGGGAGGAGGCATTTCATGAGGTGATACTGAAAAGATACATTTTTCTCCCACCCTCTTACATAATAACGTGCCTGGAGAATCAGTAAAACATTTGAAGATGATGCTTAATTTGGTGACATGTTCTTTTCTGAAGAGAAAAGAGAGATGAAAGAAAAGAAAAATGAAAGATGGCCTAGAGGAAATTAGTAAAGTGGAAATAAAAAAGAATAAGGTGACTGCTGCTTAGTTTGTTTAACAGAGACTATTTGTTTGATGCTCTGAGGGAATAAAACAGTGGCAGGTATCCTTAACCAGAAGCACGTGTTTTTGACTTAAAGGTTAAGACGTTGCATCAGTCAGCTTGGTTACTAACAAACAACTGTAAAAATCTCCGTGGCACACAAGAAGCATTTGTTTATGCTCACGTTTATGAAGTTGCCTGGGTAGCTCTTCCTTTGTCTCATTTTGAGGCCCAGGCTGGAAGGTGGTCACTGTCTGGAGTGAGTTCTTCCCATGGCGATGTCAGACGTGCGGCAGGGCGAGCCTTATGTGCAAGCATGTTTCAAGCCTCTACTCACATCAGGTCCGCCAGCATCCCATTGCCTGAAGTATGTCATGTGGCAAACCCTGAAGTCAAGGATTGGGGAAGAACACTGCATCCCCCACAAGGCCGTAGAAACACAGCTGCAGGGGAATGAAGAGTGGGAACCAATAATTCTGTCTCCCACACGTGCTAAAATGTTAGCAGCTGAGGTAAGTATTTGGTTCTGAGAGTACATGGTGCTGCCTTATTGACTTTGGCTTTTGTCATTTTCTCTGCCCTAAGAAATACCATTCGGGTTCCATCATATGATGTGGCCTGAATTTAACACATCACAGGAGGCACGTTACCGTCAGACAAGGGTGCTAGAAAGAGCATTGAGCTGGAACTTAGAGACTGAGGTCTGGCTTATCTGGACCTGATGGGAAACCCTAGGCAGTCCCTTAATTTTTCTCTGCCCTGGGCCTCTGTTTCATCATCTGTAAAAGGAAGTTGTTGGGCTAGTCTCTCTTTTTAGGTTCCTTCTAACGCTAGAATTGGCATTGTATTTCGTCCATGTGCAGGCTTTATTTATTGGCAGCTGCAGTCCGATCTTTACGTTGCCATGTATTGGAAGGATGTAAAGCCTAGGAAAAGCCCAAAGGCAACAGAATAACTTTAGTGGCCAGAGGGGGATAAATCAGGAGCGATAATAAAACTGTTGAGCATTACAGGGACTTTATATGTACTAAGAGACTCCCGACGGCACTGGGTTTTTTTTTTTAAGAGACTCCAAATGGGAACTTAGTGAGGGAATAATTCCCTAGTCTGAATGCTTTTAAATACTGAGCCGATAAAGTATCTTGAAAAAGAATGTTGGTTTTCTGATGCTCATTTTAGTGGCTAGACTGCTATTGGGGATTTGGAATGTCACAGTAGTCCAAGAATTGACAACGTTGATGTAGACATCATGTACTTTTTGACCTGCTGTTATGTCCAAGCCATTTTGCTAGGCACTTGAGGTAGAGGCCCAGGAACTGTGGCTTCAGTGCTCCAGTTCTTGCATCTAGTCTGGAAGACACATGTAAACAGAATTGTAGCACCAAAAGCCTGCTGCTGTAACAGAGGCTGGTGCAAGGCACAGAGCTGACAGGCAGGAGGCACCTGTGAACTCTGGCCAGTTTATTATTTAAAGAAACTTGGGTCTCCGTTGAGGAGCTGGTTAGACTGAGGGGTTAGTGAGGAGCCTTTCCGGAAGTAGGAAATGGCACAATGTTCTTTGGGAGCTCAAGTACAAGGTCTGAAGAGAGAAGCAGGGTGAGGCAAGGCTGGGGACACAGGTAGGGTCAGATCAGACGGCCTGTATGAACTCGATCTTTACCTGGTAGAAAGGAGAAGCTACTCAAGGGTTTTAATTAGGGTCAGGGGTGTGAGCAGGTGCGCTTTTTGAGAAAGTGGGGAATAGGAGTGACAGTGGGGAGTTTGATGGGAGGGGATGCAGGACCCTCAAGATTGCAGTAGTTGAGACGATGGTGTGGGGGAGGAAGGAGGGGCAGAGGGGGAAGGACAAGAGGATGACTGGGATGACACATAGGGTCCTGTAGAGACGTCAGGTTCAAAAGGCTTCCTCAGGTCCCTGTTGGCACCCCAGCTCTCCACCACACCCGAAAGAAGAGAGAACGTGATGCGCAGTCACTGAAAACTCCCTTTTCATAAGCTGGTAGAAGCTAGCCTTGGAATAGTCTGCTTTAAGCTAGATAGCTCCAGGTGGGCGTGGCCTGGTCTCAGTTGGTCTTGAAAGATGATGTGGCTTCAGTTTGGTGAACTGTCAACTAGGTATGTTTGAAACCTAGTTCA
Organism: Loxodonta africana; assembly: GCF_030014295.1. Classification (NCBI taxonomy): domain Eukaryota; kingdom Metazoa; phylum Chordata; class Mammalia; order Proboscidea; family Elephantidae; genus Loxodonta; species Loxodonta africana. The sequence continues at coordinate 75,442,007 of NC_087358.1, forward strand.
CCAAAATAGTGGATGTTACTTTGATCTTCAGTTTTCACATTTGCTTTTTCCTGCTAAGTAACATATCTGGAAGAATTGTTTTTACAGAATTTTGCTTAAATAGGACATACCTTTCAGTAAATTCCATTGCGTTACTGTGTCAGAATATTTGATGTCATAATAGAATCTTTTCTGTTGCTCCAGGTTTGTATTTTTATCATTGCTCAATACATATACACCTTCTAGATTTTTAGATTCGTATTAGATTCGTACTAGCTTTGAAAAATTTGTCAACGGATGTTGGAGGCAAGTCACGGTGGTTATGATTGGAGGCATCATTGGTGTAGCCTGTGGCATCCTTCCATGTGCTTGTTGGTTGTTTTTGCCAGTCCTGCATTTTCATTGATCACCAGTGATAATGTCCCTTCCTTTGTGCATAGATGATGATGTGGCCTCTGCCTTTAAGGGCTAAGAATTGGCCAGAGCTGTAACAGCAAGTGACTAGAGAGAGATGTAAAGGGAGCCAGTTGTGGGCCCAGAATCTAGAAAGATTATGCTAGACGCACCAGAAAACACATGGCCCAAGCTTAAGATGGGCACTGATGGTTAGATGGAATTTCAGCAGGCAGAGGTGAGGCAGAGAGGAGATCCGGGGCGGCAGGAGAGCCTGACCGAAGGAAGGTCATGGGACAGGGTGGCTGCCGAGGTTGCTGAGAGATCCTTTTGGTTGGACGTAGTAACTGAGACAAGGCTGGAAAGTCAGTGGGGTAGTATCCCCATCACTCGTATTTGAGAGTAGGGAGCTGTTGAGCAGGGGATGGTGTGTGTGTGTTGCTGACGACGATCATGTTAAAGTTTTAAGTACCAACTGTTGAGGCACTGGACTGCTTAGATCATTTCTTTGTTAAGGAATTGTAACAGAGCATCTGCAAACAGACCGTAATTCCGCTGCAATTTTATTCCTCAACCAGGGAATAAAATGATATGACCAAGTGATGAATTTTAAGAGTTTTATTTTTCACTCAGTTATTTATCCTATAGACATTTACTAGTAACTGCATTTTAAAAAATAATACTGTATTTTCAGTGAAGTTTTATGCAGCAGTTCAGGTTCTCGTACAGTAATTTCTACACAAGTTGTCTAGTGACACTGGTTACATTCTCCACAGTGTGTGAACATTCTCATTATTTCCATTCTGGTTGTTCAATTTCCATTAATCTCATTTCCCTGCCTCCTTTCATTCTCATTTTTGTTTTAAAGTAATTGTTGACCATTTGGTCTCAATAGGTGATTTTTTTAAAGGAGCACAGTACTTATGGGTGATACTGTTTTGTGAGCCAATTCGTCATTTAGCTAAACGGTGGCTTTGAGGGTTAGATTCAGTTCAAGGTTTAAAAAGTATCTCGGGGCAGTAGTAATGGGGAGTCCTTCAGTCTCAACCAGTTGAGTAGATCTGTTTGTTGTTGTTAATTTATTTATGAATTTGAGGTTCTGATCCACATTTTTCTTCCATTCTATCAGGGTCCATCTATTGTGGCCCTGATTAGAACGGTCAGTAATGGTAGCTGGGCACCATCTAGTTCTTCTGGTTTCAGGGTAGAGGAGGCCATGGTTTGTGTAGATTATTTGTACTGTAGACTGCTTTCTTCTTTGAGTGTTTGGTTTCCTTCTCTCTTGCTCAGGACAAGTGGAGCCAATAGTTGTGTCTTAAATGACTGTTCACAAGCTTTTGAGACCTCAGATACTACTCACCAAACGAGGGTGTAGAACATGACTTTATGAACTGTATCATGCCAGTTGTCCAAGAAGTCCCACAAGACTATGGTTCTCATCCTTCAAACCCAGAAATCTAACCCCTTGAGGTGTTTGGTTGTGTCTAAGAAGTACCCGTGACTATGCCCCGTGTCCATACGGTCACATAGATTCATATATATATGCATACATCTATGTATGTGCACATATGCACATACCCGGGGCCCTGGTGGCACAGTGGTTAAGTGTTTGGCTGCTAACCAAAAGGTGAGCAGTTCAAGCCTACCAGCCACTCTACAGGAGAAAGAGGTGGCAGTCTGCTTCTGTGAAGATTTGCAGCCTTGGGAACACTATGGGGGCAGTTCTATTCCTGTAGGGTTGCTATGAGTCAGAATCAACTCGACAGCACTGGGTTTTTGTTTTTTTATACACACATATGCCTACATGCATACATATATACCTGCACATATATTTTTTGATTGTTTTTGCTGTCGTTTCAAAAATTATATATGCCAAAGCAATTACCAGCTGGTCCTTTTTTCTTGTGTACTTTTTAGTGACATTATTTACCTTCATTCAGCTGTGTGCACTTCACCCTCCCTAAGTGTTACCTTTCCCATCACCGAAAATAACAAGTGTCTACTAGAGAGTGATGCACCTTCCCTCCCCCATCCCTGGTAACCACTAATGAACATTAGTTTCTGTATATTTACCTGTTCGTGTCATTTCATAAAAGTGAGAACATGCAATATTTGTTTTCTGTGACTGACTTATTTCACTGGAAGACGGTACGTTGAGTGAAATAGTAACTTTTCATATTGACCTTATTCAACAGTATGTGGTCTAGCTCACTAAAATATGAGGACTGGATTATAGTTGATGATCAGGTGTGTGTGTGAGTGATCATTTTAGGGTATTTATGATTTTTGTCTACTTAAAAGTGTTCTGAACAACTTTATTGTGTCTGAGGATAATTATTTTTCCTGGGAATGCCTGTTTACTTCACTATTACAAACCTGGAATGTAAAATTCAAAGTTTTTTATGGTAAGTTACATTTTGTGCTGGTTTTTTTTTTGTATATGATGAAGAACCTCACTATCTAGTTTTGCTTTTTTTAAGAGTAAATCAAGAAATATTTGTTGTTAGGTGCCGTTGAGTCAGCTTCCACACATAGCAACCCAGTGTACAAGAGAACGAAAAACCGTCCGGTCCTGCACCATCCTCAGAATCACTGTTATGCTTGAGCCCGTTGTTGCAGCCACCGTGTCAGTCCATCTCATTAAAGATCTTCCTTTTTTTCTCCGAACCTCTGCTTAACCAAGTGCGATGTCCTTCTCCAGGGACGATCTCCCCCCCCCCGATGACATGTCCAAAGTACTCGAGACAGAGTCTTGCCATCCTCACTTTTAAGGAACGTTCCAGCTGTATTTCTTCCAAGACAGATTTGTTCGTTCTTGTAGTAGTCCATGGTGTATTCGATATTCTTCGCCAACACCATAATTTAAATACATCACTTCTTCAAGAAATCTTACCAGTTTCTAAATTCTGGAGACAGACTTCTAGTTTCCATGGCATCTAACAGATGTCTGCATTCCTGAGGCAGTTTGAGAACCAGGGAAAGAGTTTGCATTAGGTAGGAGCCAGTTGGAATTTAGAAAGAGGGAATTAACATACATTTTATGGCTTATAATAGTAAATAAATACAGTTTGGGTTTCTGTCTGAAAAGAAAATCACATCTTAACCTAGTGGAGTGTGGCTTGCTCTTTCATATAGGACTGTTTTTAGGAATGACAGTAATATTTACAAATATATGAGCAAATACAGAGCTGTCTGGTTTAGAGCCAGATTGCCTGTTACGCATCTCTACAGAAGAAAGCTTTTGGCAGAGAAAGGCTTGTGGCAATTACATAGTGTCACCTTTCGGTTATCTGCAGGGTAGAAGGTGTGTTATTTTGCCTTTTCATCAGAAGCTGGCAGGTTGGGATGTCCTTGCCTAGTATGACACTGGTCTGAACGCATTTCAGTCAATTCTTACAGAAGCATAAATAACACACAGGAAGATAAACATGCTAAGAGAACCGTGTACAAACTATACCATGTATTTCAAATCAAGGAAATTAAAAAAAAAATTATCTGGCATCAAGCTAATTATGAGATTATTAGAGTTATGTGTGGTCATACGTGCACGTTAACTACATGTACATACACACATATAATATGCCATAGCATATTCAAATATTCCAAAAGATGGACTTGTAGGAACAAATTTTAATATTAGTGCTTCTTGGGTGGTAGGTCTTTTTTCTTTAAAATGGAAGCTGTAACAGTTTGGGCTAATTTTATCACTCTCAACATAAATTAAACATTTAAAAGTCGATCTTAGGCTTTCCTGTCTTATTCTTTGTTTGGCACATAAGCATTTAGGATAGGTCTATGGTAGCTACCAGCACCTACCGTGATAGCTCTCCTAGTTGACCTTTGGCTCACCAGCTCACTGCTCTGCTCAACCCATGCCCTCGCTTCCCTCCAGATACACCCTTCCTGGTTGAATGTGGCACTCTTGCTTCCTGACTTAGGTTATATTGTTCTTGGAAGTTAGTTGTGCCTTTTCAGATGAGTTTGTTCAGTTAAGCTTGTTTTTATAATTAAACAGTAAATGAACAAACTAAAAATAACTTTTTAGGAAAACTAAGTTGAACACTTTGGAAAGACTTAAAATTGCTGATAAATAGATGTAGTTCCCTAATAAAGATTTTTGGGGACAGAGTGGAGAATTCTGTAGTTGGAGTGCTACACAAGGGTTGGGCAGATTCCTACTGTAAAGAAACCAAAATGTAAATCCTTAGAGACAGTACATTGTGAGTATATCAAGAAAGACTGGAATTCCAGCCACAGGACCTTGGTTCAAAAGAAGGGCTTTGGTCTTATTTCAACCATATTCACATTTACATTTTTAAAGTAAAAGTTGAAGTTGTGTATGTAATTAAAAAAAAAAAAATCTGTACTTTAATTCACCTTATTTTTGATTCATTGACCTGCCCGGGTTTTGATCTGGTTTGGATTGGATAACAAATATGTTTCATACCTCATGGGTAGTGGAGATAAGACTGCCAAAAGCTGCATCTGACCTACTTTATTTGAGTTATATTTTGTTTCTTTTCTTTATTTCATAATAACCAAACCCAAACCAAACTCACTGCAAGTTGAGTTGACTCCTACTCATAGCTACCCTACAGGACAGAGTAGAACTACCCTATAGGGTTTCCAAGGCTGTAAATCTTTTACGGAAGCAGATTGCCACATCTTTTGGTTAGTAACCAAGCATTTTAACCACTGTACAACCAGGCCGCCTGTCTTACAATAAAATGATAGCTTTATCTTAAGCATGAAAGTAAATGAACAGAGAAGTCTAAAATGCAAATAAAAGGTATAGGTGTAGTAAAAGTTTGGAAGAGACCTTAAGGATTATTGCCAGTGCCCTTAATTAAAACTGGGAAATGGCCTTAGTCATCTGGTACTGCTCTAACAGAAATACCGCACGTGGATGGCTTCAACAAAGAGAAGTCTGTTCTCTCACAGTCCAGTAGGCCAGAAGTCTGAATCCAGAAGTCTGGCTCCAGGGGAAGGCCCTCTCTCTCCATCGGCTCTGGAGGAAGATCCCTGTGATGCATCAGTCTTCCCTTGGTCTGGGAGTACCTCAGCGCAGGAACTTCAGGTCCAAAGGATGCGTTCTGCTCCTGGCATTGCTTTCTTGGTAGTTTGAGGTCCCCATGTCTTTTCTGCTCACTTCTCAAAATAGACTGGCTTAAGACACTATCTAATCTTGTATCTCATCAATATAACTGCCACTAATCCATCTTATTACCTCATAGTGATAGGGTTTACAACACAGAGGGAAATCACGTCAGGTGACAAAATGGCAGACAATCATGCAATACTGGGAATCATGACCCAGCCAAGCTGACAGATAGTTTTGGGGGACACAGTTCAATCCATGACAGGCCTGAACAGATGACAATTTGCCTTAGAGTGGCATAGCTGTTGAGTGACAGAGGCAGTGAGTGTGTGTGTGTGCGCTCACATTTATTTCTTGGTCATCCCACACTAAATTGCCTCTAGAATCAGGACCGTGAATCAACTTCTGTACCAGTTTTATAAGAGTGAGCAGCATGCACATGGTTATTTAAAGTGATACCCTAAGTAGTAGGGTTTTGTGTGTTGTTTTGCATTTGGGGCCATCTTTATTTTATTTTTTTTTTACTTATGTCAGCTGTAACCCTGGTGGTGCGGTGGTTAAGAGCTCGTCTGCTAACCAAAAGATCAGCAGTTTGAATCCACCAGCCACTCCTTGGAAACCCTATGGGGCAGTTCTACTCTGCCTTCTAGGGCCTCTAGAGTTGGAATTGACTTGACGGGCAACAGGTTTGGGTTTGGGTATTTTGGTTACTTGTGTCAACTAATAAGAATATGCTGCTAATATCTACTCAGATCCCTGGGACAGGTCCTGGAAAAGCCATGAAACGATTGGCAATTAGTGGCCCAAAGATGGTGTGCTAGGGACTATGTAAATCACATCTCCTAGAGAAAAAACAAGTTGGGTCGAAATTAAACCAACAGAGTTTTTAATCTACGAAATCGTGTATAGCAGGACATGAGTATTAATAAAGCTGTATTAGCAGTTAAAGATAAATGTTTCCTCATTGGTGTTTGACATAGTCTTTTAATATTGCTAATATGAATTTCATTCTCTTTTACATTGAATAAGTACATTGATTATGTGTCTCCCCACTTGCCACATTTAATCCCTAAGGGATCTATTTTAATGAGTTTTATGCTTTGAACTTAAAATTTTTGAAGTGAGACTGGGGAGAATGAATGGGAGGAAGCCTCTTCAAATTCCTTTTGAAAGCTTTTATTTCGCATACTTACTCCTTTAGAAAATTTCTGTGTACAGCAGGCTTAGTTTTTTGCAAAGTACTAATTAAAATGCCAGAGAATATGTTCAGATATACAGTCCCTTGGTTGTTCATGTGCTAGTTCTTTCCATTAGACTGACCTTGAGAATTTAGAGAAGGGGAGCATACCTATCAACATTTAAGGCATAGGTTGGTTATTTAATTTGTAGTAAATAAAAAAAAAGTTAAAGAATTAAATTTGTTCCAGTCATGATGGAATCAGAAATAGGGTAAAGCGAAAACCAGAATGCTTGTCTTTTTGCTTTAGTGATATGTAAGGTGGACGTGAATGTTTCTGTATGGCATTTCAGCCACTGCCTCTTGGTTATGAAAACTGCATAAATAATTTCATTATTAACAATAACATATTTACCTCTAGTGGTCCCTTTACCTTATTTTTTTAATCCCTATTATTTGAAAACATAAATAATCTCTTAATTTCAGATTACTTAACAGGTCTGAATGGAGGGTCTTTGGTGATGCTTTCACTCCAAAGACTTATCGAATCAAGATGGTTTATGTTAAAATTGTGCTTGTACAAGATATGCTTAGTTATTGCACTTACTATCTTTTTCAAAAGAATAGCAAAGCAAGAATAATATCTTTTACAAATGTGCCTCCCCCCATGCCAATCTGATAAAACAAAGCTAGTTAACCACTGAGAGCGTCAGTAGCTCCAAAACCTTATTACATTGAAGTATCTCTTTAGTGTGTTTTGGGGAGTTCAGCAGATTAATTTGTTTAGATATGTCTGCTGACTCGATGAGAACACATTTGGCTTTAAATTTGTGTTTATAATTTAGTACATATAATCATTAAAGAAATTTGAAAAATAAGGAAGAGTCAGCCACGTTTCTTCAATTAAACACAGCTTTTTTTACTGTTAATATTTTAGCATTGCTTATTTTCTATGCATAACCTTTTAAAAATTGTCGCTTAATGCTATATATAAAACCTGCTAATTTCCTTTAGCAAAGTGAGTTCAATCAGGATGATAATATAAAATAAGATTATTGGCAACATAATTCGAAGTGACTTGATCAGATAAAAATTAAAGTCAGAAGTTAAATTCTCCTTTTTATAGTGTCTATTATGAGTCGGAATCAACTTGACGGCAATGGGTTTGGTTTGTTTTGGTATTGTTAACATTCAGAGAAAAGAAACATGCCTTGGTTTAGGGATACTAGTTTGATATTCCCCAAGACTGGGCTTTAATGAGCAAGTTTGTCATTTGGTAGAGGTTATCACGTGAGTGGTCGCCATGAGTCAGAATTGATTCCATGGCAGCTGGTTTGGTTTTTTTTTTTTTTTTTTTTTTAATCTTAGTTACTTAGTTAGGGGGGAAGAAAGAAGAGAGAACGGGGGAATTGTATTAGAACCTGTGGCTTTGGGTTAAATTTATACACAAACTGAACACACCTCAGGCCTTTGCTTCTAAACAAACACATCATCACAGGTTTTCTGTTTTTTGTTCTCTTCGACTTTTATTTGTAGTGGATTCCTTGAGGAAGGATTCCCACTGGTTGGTTGGTAATTATCTAAAATTTAGGGGTTTAGGAAGTCTAAGTAAAAGTTTAATTTGCGATTTGTGCAGAAATTTGAATGCACCATTTAGTGGATTTTCTTTAAATCATTATTGGTGATATGCAAATGGAGTTACAGTCTTGAGTATTAAAAGCACCTTTGGAGTAAATTAAGACAGTTTGGAAGCTCCATTAACTCTTTCAGGATACTAGGCTACTATTTAGTGTACCCAAACAATAATTTACTAAATTTAGTGTGCCCAGTCAGTAATTTGCAAAGTAGTACCTCGAAGATGCTGGAAAGAGTTAATGAAGCTTCTCAAGTGCCTGATATTTTCTGGAAGAATCTGACTCTGCATTTACAGTGGCTGATCTTGAGAAAAAGTGTCTTTAGACTGAATACCTTTTAGACAGGAACTCTTGCTGAATTTATGCTGTGATCTTAAGGTTGTTATCCTACTCTCCCACTATTCGCTTCCCTTTGCAAACTCCTTTTTCTTATTTTGTGTGTGAGCATTCCCCAAGGTTCAGCAGAGAGGTCTGCTGTTCTTGGCAGTCTCCTTGTGTCTCTCAGGCTTCAGCCTTAATACAGATGGTGTCTGAGGATCCTTTCAGTTCTAGATGTCTTGCTCTTCACCTCCCCTGTTTCCATCTCCACATCTTTTCCTGAGCTAATTTAATTTCTCAGTTGACTGGTTACCAAATAGATATCTTGCTGTTGCCTTAGACTTACCTTATTCTCCAAAACCAGTTTCCTCCCCTCTTGACTTTACTAATTTACTAGCATTTAACTCCATTCCTTCAGTAGTCCTGTCCTCTCCACGGTAGAGCATCTAGTTGATGATGCTTTGTTTGAGTTGTGCCTTTTCTTCCCTTCCCTACTTTGGTCCTTACTACTTCATACCTGGGTCACTGCGCTGGTCATTTCATTGGCTCACCACCTCCAGTTTCTCTCTTCTTCATCCTACCGTGGGCAAGCCGCTAGATCAGATTCCCCGATGGTATGACTTTAATTTTGTCATTCACCTCTTCAAAAACCTTCAGATACTCTGCTGCCTTGAGGATAAAAACTGTGAGTCAGAATCCACTTGACACAACGGGTTTATGAGGACGGGCTAGGTCGTTGGTGGTTCAGTGGTAGAATTCTTACCTTCCATGCAGGAGACCTAAGCTTGATTCCCAGCCTGTGCTCCTCACTCACAGCCACCACCCGCTTGTCTGTCTGTGGAGGCTTGTGTGTTGCTGTGATGCCGAACAGATTTTAATGGAGCTTCCAGACTAAGACAACTCAGGAAGAAAGTCAGGTGATCAGCTTCTGAAAATCAGCCAGTGAAAACCCTGTGATCCACGGAGGGTTGACCAACAACCGATCAAGGGGATGGTGCAGGACTGGGCAGCATTTTGTTCTGTTCTGTTCTGTTGTGTGTGGGATTGCCATGAGTCAGGGGCCAACTCGATGGCAGCTAACAACAGCAACTTGGAGAAGGGGCTACTGGCCAAGTGGGGGCATGAGAGTGCCTCATTCTAGAATGCTGGAAATGACATGACACATGGGCATACATATGTAAAAATTCATTGAGCTGTACACAGAAGACTCGAGAGCTTGGCCATGTGTAAGTTAAACCTAAATAAAACAACTAAAATAATGCCCACCTTACAAGGCTGTGATGAGGGTTAAATGAGGTGACGCATATAAAATGCTGAGCACAGCCACTTGCATGCGGTGGAAAAAATTCCATCTCTTTTGTATAGACAGGAGTCATCTTTCTCAGTCTATTGAATTATATAGCAAGTATCCCCCAGCAGGACTAACATTGCTAGTAATTTGGCCATGGAGACATTTTCTGGTATTGTGTTCTTCACGTGTCTTCTATTACCATGTTGATTTATCAGCTGACCTCATTGGTTTCATGAATTGTGGATACCTGTGCTTATTTTTGTACCGTGTAAAATGTTGACCGTCAATAATGGAGTAGAATATACTGTTTTCAAAATTGTACACAACACACACAAAAAAAAGAACCTTCAGTTTATTTTAAAAGTATTTTACACAGCAAACTTAAGATTGGAGTTATGTCCCTGAGTTTTCTGGTTATCAGGAAAGCACCCATTAATGGGACTTACTGGGTTTTTTTTTTTTTTTTTCTTTATAGGAAGAAATTCTAGAACTTGGTGTAGGGAAGATTTTTTTTTTTCTTAGCAGAAGCTATTAAAATAAACTTAAATGGTATTTAAATAATAAAACATCTTGCAGATGGTCCTTACTAGAATGTGAGTCACCTGTGGGATCTTGTAAAAGTGTAGATCCTGACCCAGTAGGTCTGGGATGAAACCTGACTTTCTGAGTTTCCAACCAGCTCCCAGGTGACTGTTGTTCCCTGGACCACACTTTGAGCAAGGATTTAGGATATACTCACATTTAGAGACTATGAAGGGCAAAACAAGAACAACTTAACCCATAAAAACCAGTCAAAATTTGGGTGTATAGTGACTGTGTGAACCATATTTGTGTAAATGTTCCTAAAAGAACCCATTCAAGAAAGTTAACTCTTCTCTTAAGGTTTTGGTGTTACGTAATTTTTAAAAAATGCTAGTGGGCAAGACTAGTTCATCTCATTAGTTTTGTTTTTATTCCCTCTGCCAAATAATGCTGTATCCGTAGAAATGGTCATGAGTTAAATTAGAATTTTAGGAAAAGAAATTTAGAAAGATCTCAGAATTATTTGTGCATGGTCCTTTAAAACAAAACAACAGAAAAACTAAGCTAGAAAATGCCACTGGTGAGATCTTGTCATTCCTTTTGTCACTGTAGTCCATAAACAATGCTTGAGAAAATAACCACCATGCCATAGGACCTTCCAAGAACCAGTCTTACCACCTTGTGTTGTCTCACTTGGCATAGTTTCCATTCCTCTTCTCTGATCTACAAGTCGAAATCGTCTTGACGGCAGTGGGTTTTTGAAGGGACCTCTTTTATGACGTTGTTCTCTTTTGCTGTTACATTCTTGACTCGGTAGATGTTATACCCTGTCAGTGCTTAACCCCTGTCAACCTATGATTGGAAACTGAGAAAAACCCAGGTTACAAATTGGAAATGAGATTGCGACCCTTTGATGTTGGGGACAGCAGGTGGTCGGGGTTTGTCCGGGAGCAGCACCAGCCGCTGCAGTTTAACAGGACAGACGCCAGCTCCTGGGTACATTCCTCTCTGTTTGGGAATTGAAGAACCAGACATACACATTATTAAATTACTTAATGAAGATTTTTTAGCACCCCTCTAATCCCTTTGAAAAGGCCTTTTCAGCTGCAGAAGTGTACGTGTGCGTTGAGAGAGAGGCACTTTCACACCATGAACAGGATCCCTCAGATGCTCCTTGGGATTTATGTGAGCCCCCAGAAGAGACTTACACAAGCTCAAAGGAAGGTAGAGGATAGGACCCTTCACCTTGGGAAAATGCACAGTTTCATCTGTAACTTTGACTCGACTCAGCATTGCCAGTGACATTCCAACACAAACCTTGTTAAACTATGATTGAGGGCTTCCTGATGGTAGGCCATGGTTTATAGTTTCCAATAACTTATAGGGGTGGAACTCAGACTGTTAAAAATGGGCCTCAGTGGTCCCTTTGTCAGGAACGTTTGTAATTTAGTTACGTAGATGGCTCTGATAACAAAGATGCTTTCCTAGTTCCACCACCATCTTATTGGGAAGCTGTGTCTTAGAGAACGGGAGAACACGCTCAAAGTCTAGGTGACTGTGGGCTAGTCTCTTACGTCAAACTCTGTGAGCCTCCATGTCTTTATCTGGGATTATAGTGATAATAATAGCTGTCCTAAATACAAGGTTTTTATGGGGCTTGATTGAGGTAATATACAGGGAAAGACTATGGATTTTAAAGTGTTCATCACATCCCAGTCATTTAGAAAAATGGCCTTCCAGGTTTTTGCTTTCAGTAAATAGCCTTCCCTGTGTGATGAGTACTGAGCTGGCAGAAAAAGTCTATTTCTCCTCATACCATGCTTGGGGAGATGACTTGCTGTTGGCTGAAGAAGGATACATTGGGGAGATGGAATTAGGGGATAGGCTCTCTCTCCTTTTTGGGGTGCTGTGCTGTGTTCTGCCTTTAGGTCTTTACCATAATGGGGATGAGAAGAGGTGGTACTAAGGCAGATTAGCACTGATGATGAGATGGCATTGGGGAAAGTGAAGAGAGTAGTCATGTGTGTGACGGCTGTCTCCCCTGAATACCATAGTGCTTAGACGAGTACATAGGAATCAAGAGTTATTTGTTTAAAGCGTGGGTGTGACTTACACGTGTTGCTGGATTGGAATCTCCCATTTGCTGAGAACAGAACTTACCCAGTGGATGTGTGTTTAATGCAGTCCACTTGGGCCAGGGGGGCTGAGTTGGAGAAGGTTGGCCTTGATGGGAGCAGTGGTAGCACTCGCTGGGTGGGGACTGACATGAGCTCTTAGCTCACCAGGTGGCTGATGGTGTTGAGGAGACAGAGACTGAGGAAGGTTAAATAATTTGCTCTGGTTATGTAACTAGTAACTGGCGGTGCTTTGAGTCAGGATCTCCAAAGCCACCAAAAAAAAAAGAAAAAAAAACAAACCCAATGCTGTTGAGTCAATTCTGACTCATCGCAACCCTGTAGGACAGAGTAGAACTGCCCCATAGGGTTTGCAGGGAGCACCTGGTGGATTTGAACTACTGACCTTTTCGTTAGCAGCCAAACTCTTTAACCACTTCACCACCAAGGCTCCTCCAAAGCCACACTGCTTCCTAAAGCTAGTTTTTAAGCTTTTATTCTTCAAATTTGGAACAGCCCACCAAGACTGTAAGACAGCATTCACAAAGCTCACATGCCCACCAAGGCACATGAGAGCGTGGGGAGAAGTGTGCCCCGTGTTACTGATGTTGACTCTGTGCCTGGAGTAGAGCAGCTGTCTGCTCCCTGGTCTTGGACACAGGCTTTCCTACAGGCTGTCAGAGCAGAAAGCCTCAGGACTCCTGAAAAAAACTACAGAGCCCATGTGAAAGCAGATGTGCCTTACTCCTTTGTATGCGCAAAATATTAGCTTTCATGCAAATAAACACTTGGCGCATTTTGGCCACTCCAAAAAAAAAAAAAAATCACCATCCAGAAGTCGACTCGGGCAACCCCGTGTGTGTCAGGGTAGAACTGTGCTTTATGGGGTTTTCAATGACTGATTTTTGGGAAAATAGACCACCAAGGCCTTTCTTACAAGGCGCCTCTGGGTAGACTCGAACTTCCAGCTTGGCCACTCAGTAAGAAGACTTAAATCACATTCCTTAACACTGTCAGCCTTTACTGTCCCTTTGTTGTATGATGAAGACACAGGTTGAATTTCCCCCTGAAACTCAGAGCAAATTTTCTTGTATTACATAAGCATGATGCCATAAAACTGAATACTTTTATATTTATTTCTTGGACTTGAAACCTCCACCTCCTCTGCAGACATTATGTTGACATTTCTTGTCAGGAGAAAGAGTCACATGTCACTGTTTTGTAGCCAGCAGACCAAGTTGTGAAATAAACATACCCTGAAATGCGGCTTTCATACCTCCTGTTTTTTATGGCCTTGCTACCTAAGGTGTGGTCCCAGCATCTCCAGGGAGCTTGTTAGAATCTCAGGCCCAGCCGAGACAAACTGAATCAGAATCTGAGTTTTAACATCCTTGTTAAATAAGTTTCCTGTGCACATTCAGGTATGGTTTTTATAGTATTCCCTCCCACCCCAACACAAGGTATTGGTTAAGCTCGTTGGACGGAGGCTTTTTTTCTTCTTCTGTGCAAAGCATGTTTTGAGGATAAAATCTTATTTTGTAGAACTAGGCCCTAAGGAACAAAAGTCTAACATGTAGCTATTTGGCATCAAGTGGCAATTTGCTTTTTTTCTAGCAAAGTCCGGTTTATTTATTAAACCACTTAATCACGTTATCTCAGTTTTCTCCATATGTATAATGAGAAGCTACTGCTGACCTAACCCATTGCCCTCAAGTCAGTTCTGACTCATAGTGACACCATAAGACAGAGCATAACTGCTGCTCCATAGGGTTTCCACGGCTGTAATCTTTACAGAAGCAAACTCCCACATCATTTGCTCAAGGAGCGACTCGTGGATTTGAACTGCCAATCTTCTAATTAGTAGCTGAGCACTTAACCACTATGCCACCTGGACTCTTTGGGAAGCTAGTAGGGTACCCTTATTTGGGAAGGGGAGTTAATCCTGGCCTCTTGAAAGTAAAAAAAAAAAAAAAAAAATCACAGCTGAATTCTATATGTATAATAACTCATACTAACAGCATTGAAGATAGTGGCAAATTAACCAGTTCTTGTACCCAGATGTCTTCCCCTCCCCCTGCTCGCCTTTTCCCTTGCCTTGATGTTGTGGTCCTCCTTGGAGTGAGGTGAACACAGGTAGGCATTTCTCACGGTGGCCTGTGTGAAGGTCGTCATCATCGTCCCTGCGTTCTGTTCTCTCAGCAGCTGGGTTTAGGCAAACCTGGACCCGACTTCTGTCCCTTCCTTTGTGGTCATGAGCAAATAACCTCGTCTCCTTGGGCTTCAGTTTGCTCACCCCAGAAGTGAAGGATTTGGATTCCAACCCTCCAGAGATCCCTGCAAGCCCATTTCCACCCTCTCCAGCCAGCTCTTGGGTTACCTATGGCCGCTTCTGTCCATGCTTCTGACATCCCGTCATTTCTTCTCTCTTCTTCCTACCCTCATCATCGTTGCCCTGCCCTCTGCTACCTACACTGACTCCCTTAAACTCCAGAAGAGCATAGATGTGATCAGTGTGGGTCTTTTTGTTCTCTGTCCAGTAACTGTTCAAATAGAGAGGGAGAGTCCATTTTTGAGGAAGCATAGGTATTACTGTTTACTTCATAATTGTATAGTTCTCTTAGAGGCCCTTCAAACAGAAGACACCTCTCTCTGAGATAGTACCTCCCTTTCCCCCATTTTTTTTGGAGGAGGTGCTCTAAATCTTTTTCAAATTTAGAGAAATCAGAAAATCTTGTGGGTTGTTGTCAGGTCAGCCCTCGCCTGAGGGAACCTCAATAGGCAGTGCTCTATAATGGTGGTAGGGTGGCTTAAATGCCTAACCAAATGTAAATTATGTCAGAGCCAGGAATTGAGTTTCCCTTGAAAAAAACCAACAAAACATCTAATTAAGGAGCAGAAGAGGGTATGAGAGAAGGATGCAAAGTCTTGAATTTTTATTATATTATATTGGGGTAGATTTTACTAGAAGCCAGAGAATTCTTTATGTAATGAGTTGGTATTTGAAAAATAACAACAAAAAACTAAGTTTCCTTTTTCTTTACCTGTGATATAAGTGGAAACCCTGGTGGCGTAGTGGTTAAGTGCTACAGCTGTTAACCAAGAGGTTGGCAGTTCAAATCCGCCAGGTGCTCCTTGGAAGCTCTATGGGGCAGTTCTCCTCTGTCCTATAGGATTGCTATGAGTTGGGATCAACTCGACGGCAGTGGGTTTGGTTTTTGGTTTGGTGATGTAAATTAACACCAGCTAGTTTTGTATTACCTGTTGTTCTTAGTTGCCATCCAGCCTATTGTCTGGGTAGTCTATTCTGACTCCTAGGGATTCAAACTTGAACTTGAAATATTTCTGAAGCACACTGTATGTACAGTGGCAGTAACTTCTCTGCAGCATGTATAATTATCTCGCTAAGCATTTAATATCTTGGAATGATTGTAAACTGGAGCTTGAGACCCTGGCAGTGAGCTGTTTTCTGATTGCTGGGTTATGTGGGTGACCCACAGTCAGTACCCTTTTGAGTCTCCCTCTGAGTCGTTCCTCTTTAACTCTGAGTTAGTTTTTAAACAGTCTCATTCAGAGTGTTCCTTCTATTCTTGAGGCATGGTTGATATTTTAGCAGTGCTAAGTTTTGAAGCATGATGTTTATCTTATGTAGGCTATGAAATGATTGCTAATTAGATTGGTGATATCATAAATCACGTGCCTTTTTATTTTATTTAATAGTGTGAGACCCAGAAGTGGTCTCCATACACTCCTTTAATATTTTATGGCAAGACTGGAACCATAGGAGTTAGGATTATTAAAAATGGAAAAAAGGGACAAGTACCATAACCTAATTTATAGGAACCCTGGTGGCACAGTGTTTAAGCGCTCAGCTGCTAACCAACAGGTTGACAGTTTGAACCCCCAGCCACTCCATGAGAGAAGGATGTGGCAGCCTGCATCTGTAAAGACTACAGCCTCGGAAGCCCTATGGGGCAGTTCTGCTCTGTCCTGTCCGGTCGCTGTCAGTCAGAATGGGCTCGACAGCAGTACATTTGGTTTTTTGGTGTAACCTAATTTATTTTTGGTAATTAAAATCTAGTTCTTGAACTGTGCTAAGTACTGCAGAAAGTCCAAAGAAGTGTAAGATGCAGTTTTAGTTCTCTAAGAGCTTACATTCAGGGCAGGGGTCAGTTAACCCAGCGGTTTTACTTGTGTGCATCTGAGAAGCAAGAGAGCACAATTGGAGGCACTCAGAAAATATTCCTAAGGAATGCAGAGATTTGGGTATCCTTCTGGTATAGTCCTTCTTTCTTGCATTCACTACTATTCAAAAAGAAGATGTTCTTTATTCTGGGTCTTTGCTCCGTTGAGAAATGTCAGACAGTTCCCTGAAATGTATGGTAGGCCTAGCATACAAACCACTACCATCTGTCAGTCTGTGGTACTGTGGTACCTTGTGTGTTGCTGTGATGCTGGAATCTATGCCACCAGTATTTCAAATACCAGCAGGGTCACCCATAGTGGACAGGCTTCAGCAGAGCTTCCAGACTAAGACAGACGAGGAAGAGAAGCCAGGCAATTTGTGAAAATCCGTGAATGGATCTCAACAGAAGGCTGTCTGATAATAGTGCTGAAAGCTGAGCTCCTAGATTGGTGGGCACTGAGAACACACAGTGGCCACACAATGAACTTAAGTATAGCAGTATACCAGCGACCATGCAAATGGCGCAGGACTGGGCAGCATTTCATCATGTTGTACGTGGGGTTGCCATGAGTCAGATATGACTCGATGGCAACTAGCAACAAAAGTACACGAAGCGAATTGTACAGTGAGCTTCAAACAACTTTGTGTGTGTATCAGAATCAAAACGCCAACCCATTGCTGTCGAGTCGGTTCTGACTCACGGTGACCCGGTAGCCCAGAGCTGTCTCACAGGGGTTCCAGGGAGCAGCTGGTGGATTCACATTGCCATCCTTTTGGTTAGCAGGCAGGCTCTCTCAAATGAGATCATCTGGAGTTTAGTGATCTGAGAGCTGCTGGAGGAGGAGATGTGAGAGTGGCGTGAGGATTAAATGAGGTGGGGATTGTACATTGTGGTGTTCCCAACTGGAAGACCTCGTGGATGCAGTGTGACATCGATGGGTGGGGACACACATGTCAGGGTTTGTGGGCGTTCAGAAAGCCTAAAGATTTATTTCATTTAATCTACTTTTAAAACTTCATTTTTCTTACGTAAAACCAAAAAACACCTTGCCATAAAGTCAGTTCTGACTCAGCGACCCTGTAGGACAGAGTAGAACTGTTTCCAAGGAGCAGCTGGTGGATTCGAGCTGCTGATCTTTTGGTTAGCAGCCGAGCTCTTAACCATTGTGCCACCAGGGCTCCATTTTGTGCATAGCCTCCTGTTAATTGAAAATTTAAAGTCTCCTCAGTGGAGGACTTAATAAAGTGATTGGGAAGATGATGCAGGACACCTTGACTTCAGGTTGGAACCTCTTGTCAAAAGTAGAATTTCGCAAAAGTTAATGAATGAAAAGGACTTCATTATCAGCTGTATCTGTGGCAAGCTTGACTCCAATGTATTGGTTGAAACGTGATGTTTTTTTCTGAAGCTCTTTTTAAAAAAAGTTTAGTTATTTTGTTGTTGAGAATATAGACAGCAAAACATGCACCAATTCAACAGTTCGTACATGTACAACCATTCTCACCTTCCTGTTCTGAGTTGTCTCTCTCCCGTTAACATAGACTTACTGCTCCCTAAGTTTCCTATCCAATCTTTGAAGTTGCTGTTGTGTCACCTTTTGGTACTTTTAACTAGATAAAAAGTTGACAGTACTGTATGAAAAGTATTTTAAATTCAGCATCATATGTACATTTCGACAATAGCCATTTCAAGAATATGTGGAGACTTTTCATAATATCCCTGTTTGATTCATGCAGTCGATAGGTACTAAATACCTAATACGCACCAGGCACCATTCTAGGGGCTAAAGACAGTAGTGACAAAATTCATACCCACAAGGAGTTTGCCATCCAGTAGGGGAGACAGATAGTAATTAATAAGTAAAATATAAAGTGTGTCATGGTGACAAGTGTTATGGAAAAAAGCTGAGAAAGGAATAACATTGGAGTAACATTTAAGCACACACCAGTAAGAGTGCTTCTTTTGAATCTTGAATTTTGTACCACGTATATGTATTTCCTCATAAAAGTAAATGAATATTAAGGAAAAGAACATATGGCATAAGCTCCTTTGACTACATCGTGTCATTCTCTCATGTATCTGGGCCATAAGGAAGTCTTGATCACAAAGATGGTAAAAGTGTTTGTTGGACGTATTTGTCCTTGAGGAAATGCTAGTTCTCATTGCCTAGATTTTATACTGAAGAGTTTGACTAGGTAGGGTGTCTTAGTTACCTGTTGCTGAATAACAGATTAGTCCCAAACATAGTGGCTTAAAACAGCACGCAGTTATTATTTCACAGATTCTGCAGGTCAGGAACCCTGGGCCCAGCTTAGCTGGGCTTCTGGAGGACAGGGGATGATCCAAGGACCTGAGTATTGGGAGGTGGAGGCCATTGGGCTGTCTACCATGTGGGATCTCTCAGTAACGCTGTCTTGTAAAACATGAACGTTTAGACTGACCTTGAGACCATGAAAATGGTCAGGAAGAACTACATTTTTCCCTGCTTCTTGAGGAAGAAAAGGGAACTATTTCCTGATTTTCCATCCAGTTTTTGAATCAGATATAACACCTATTGCAGAAAACAGCGATTATCAAAGATAAAAAAACAGTAGCAAAGTTACAAAGTTACCTGGATTTTATGGTCTTATGTTTTCTCAGTTTATGGGTGCCGACAGCCTCCACTCCATCCTTCCTGGCCTTCTTGGGCACGCCATCTGGTTGACCTGCTGGGTAAGGAAGGCACAAGTATTCCTGCTCTTGACATTTGGCTGCCTTGCACACACCTCATAGTTCCCCCCGTCCTCTGTCCTGGAGGTCTGAGGCGTCAGTGGCTTGAAATCCTAGTTTCCCTTATCCTGTTTGCTCTTCAGCCCAGTTTGCTGAATCTTACTGATAGTGACTGCTTCTTCCTTTTGTGAGGCTCGCCTTCTCTGTCGGGACTTTGTCACAGTGTCAGGTGTCTGGAGGGGGGACGCCATCCGACTAGGAAACTGTCTACAACACTACCATCCCTTAGCAGCAAGCCACCAACTCGCCCTCTTCCAAAGCTTTTGTCCCCTCTTCGATAGTTCGCAGCACTCTCCCCTAGCCCCGGCTATTTACTTTTTTGGCGGGAAGGGCTTCTCTGTTTCTCAGTAGATTGGCAGATTGGAATGGAAGACATGTTTGTGATGAGCTCCCTGAGTGTCATCCTTGGCTCCACAGTCTCCCTTCCATCACCTGTGCTGCATCATCAGGCTCCATCCCCCAGTGGTCTTCCAGAACCCAAATATGTTATTGTTTTCAATACCAAATACCCAAAACACCAGAGGAGGAAGGTAGACATCAAGTAGAAGAGGATTTTGATGACTAGTTTATAATGTGGAATACGAAATGAAGAATAGTCTTCTGGCTATTCAGTATTTTTGAAAGCCCTGATACCACTGCATCAAGTTAAATGCTTAGTGTAAATGAAGGTTCCACTTCAAACAATTTGATTTTCTTAAAAAAGAAAAAAAAAAAAAAAGGTGCCCTGAGTGCATCTGTGTGGTATGTGATTTAAACTGGAACTGCATTTCAGAATCTCTCCGCATCAACACTGAGCTTCCTTCCATTGACAGTAGGTCTGAGCCAGAGTGGCGAATTCTAGACTTGGAGACTGTTGCTGTAAACCAGAAACTGTGAACTGGTTTAGTCCAGTTTCAAACCCCTGCTGAGAATTTGCATTTCTAACAACTTTCCAGGAAGTTATATGTAAGAGTCACTCGAGGATCTTGCTAAAATACAGATTCTGATTCAGTATATTTGGGGTGGAAATGCAAATTCTCAGTAGGGGACTTGTTAGAAATGCAAATTTTCAGCAGGGCTTTGAACTGGAATGAACCCAATTCGAAGCCCTGCTCTAAACAAACGGTTGTGGTGACAAAAAAAAACCAAACTTCACCTGTTGAATTTTCTGGGTTTGTGCCATTCCGGGTTCATCTTTAGTGGTAGTTTTGAAGTTTTCATATTTTAGTTCTTACCTAGTTGCCGCTTGGAGCAGTTAATATCCATCGCGGGGCGCATTCCTTGGAAGCAAACAAACAGAAGCACGTCCTGTGGAGTCGTTCTGACCCCCGGCAGCCCCATGTGTGTGAGAGCAGAGCTGTGCTCTGTAGGCTGAGTTCAGCGGCTGGGTCTGCAGTAGATCACCAGATCTTTCTTCTGAGGTGCGTCTGGGTAGACTTCAACCTCCAACGTTTCAGTTAGTAGCTGAAGACATTAACCGTTTGTACCATGCGGGGACTCTGGTGTAGTCTTGTTGTTGTTAGGTGTCATCGAGTTAGCTCTGACCATAGCGACCCTGTGCACAACAGAGCAAAACACTGCCTGGCCCTGCACCATCCTCACAGTTGTTGCTGTGCTCGGGCCCATTGTTGCAGCCAGTATGTCCGTCCATCTTGTTGAAGGTCTTCCTCTTTTTCACTGACCCTCTATTTTACCAAGCATAATGTGCTTCTCCAGGGACTCATCCCTTCCGACAACATGTCCAAAGTATATGAGACACAGTCTCGCCATCCTTGCTTCTAAGGAGCATTCTGGTTGTACTTCTTCCAAGACAGATTTGTTCGTTCTTTTGGCAGTCCATGGTATATTCAATATTCTTCACCAACACCACAATTCAAAGGTGTCAACTCTTCTTCCATCTTCCTTATTCATTATCCAGCTTTCACATGAATATGAGGCAATTGAAAACACCATGGTTTGGGTCAGGCACACCTTAGTCCTCAGAGTGACATCTTTGCTTTTCAGTGCCTTAAAGAGGTCTTTTGCAGCTGATTTGCCCAGTGCAGTGCGTCTTTTGATTTCTTGACTGCTGCTTCCATAGGTGCTGATTGTGGATCCAGGTAAAATGAAATCATTGACAACCTCAGTCTTTTCTCTGTTTATCATGATGTTGCTCGTTGGTCCACTTGTGAGTTTTTTTGTTTTCTTTCTGTTCAGATATAATCCATACTGAAGGCTGTGGTCTTTGATCTTCATTAGTAAGTGCTTCAAGTCATCTTCACTTTCAGCAAACGAGGTTATGTCATCTGCATATTGCAGGTTGTTAGTGAGTCTTCCTCCAGTCCTGATCTTCTTCCTATAGTCCTGCTTCTTGTATTATTTGCTCAGCATACAGCCTGAATAGGTTTGGTGAAAGGACACAACGCTGATGCACACCTTTTCTGACTTTAAACCATGCAGTATCCCCTTGTTCTGTTTGAACAACTGCCTCTTTATCCATGTACAGATTCCTCATGAGCACAATGAAGTGTTCTGGAATTCTCATTCACAATGTTATCCATCATTTGTTATGATCCACACAGTCAAATGCCTTTGCATAGTCAAGAAAACACAGGTAAACATCTAGTATCCTCTCCTTTCAGCCAGGATCCATCTGACATCAGCAATGATATCCCTAGTTCCACGTCCTCTTTTGAAACCGGCCTGAATTTCTGGCAGTTCCCTGTTGATGTACTGCTGCAGCTGCTTTCGAATGATCTTCAGCAAAATTTTCCTTGCTTGTGATATTAATGATACTGTTCGATAATTTCCACATTCAGTTGGATCACCTTTCTTGGGAATGGGCACAAATATGGATCTTTTCCAGTCGGAAGGCCAGGAAGCTGTCTTCCAAATTTCTTGGCATAGACAAGTGAGCACTTCAGCGCTGCATCTGTTTGTGGGAACATCTCAGCTGATATTCTGTCAATTCCTGGAGCCTTATTTTTTTGCCAGTGCCTTCAGAGCAGCTTGGACTTCTTCCTTCAGTACCATCAGTTCGCAATCATATGTTACCTCCTAAAATGGCTAAACAGTGACCAGTTCTTTTTGGTACCAACTGTGTGTTCCTTCCATCTTCTCAAACTTAGTTGGATTATTAAGCAGGGGTCTTCTTATTTTAGACTCAGAGACGTTATTTATTTGATATTTTATTGTTTTTCAGTGATAGTTTACATAGCAGGTTGGGTTTCCATTTGACAATTTCTACACAGATTGTTCAGTGACATTAGTTAAAATTTTTTTTTACAATGTGTCAGCATTTTCTTTAATTGTGTGCTGGTTATGCTATTTCCAATACTCTAGTTTCCCTGTCCCCTTGTCTTCTCATCTTTGTTTTGGAGTAATTGTTGACTGTTTGGTCTCATATAGATGATTTTTTAAGGGAGCAGCGTATTTCATGTGTAATATCCTTTATTTTGTGTGCCAGTCTGTTATTTCACTAAAAGGTGGCCTCAGGAAATAGTTTTGGTTCAAGGTTTAAAGAGTATTTCAGGACAGTAGTGTCAGGGAGTCCTCTGATCTCACCTGGTCCAGTAAGTCTGGACTTTTAAAGAATGTGAGTTATGTTCTGTGTTGTTCTAATCTATCAGGGTCCATCTATTATGCCTCTGATCAGAAGGGTCGGTAGTGGTAGCTGGGTACCATCTAGTTCTTCTGGTCTTAGGGTAGATGAGGCCATGGCTCCTGTAGGCTGTCAGCCCTGTAGACTAGTTTCTTCTCTGAGACTTTGATTTTCTTCTTTCCTTTTGTGCTGCTGATGAGTAGAGACCAATAGTTGTATCTTAGATGGCTGCTTGCGAGCTTTTAAGACCCCAGACATTACTCACCTCGCTAGGATGCAGAACATGAACTTTGTGAACTGTGTTATGCCAGTTGACTGAGTCATCCCATAAGACAGAGGTCCAAAGCCTTCACACCCAGAAAACCAATCTCACAAGGTGTGTGGTTATGTCTGAGAGGTATCTGTAAGTGTCCTTTGTAAATATATATGTGTGTACACACATATCTGTACGTGATAGACTCACAGGCTTTTTGAAGGGCTTTTGGAGGGCATCAGTTTAATAGATAGGACACTGAGTCGCAGATTAGGACTGTGACCTGGGCCATTAGTGACAACCAGGTAGAACAGGGCGTCTTGACAGCCAGCCCAGCACCCTCTCCAACACCTGATGCCTCTCTTCAGCTGCTTTGCATAAAGCGGAGTGAAGGCAGTCTGCAGCTCTGTTTGTACCTCAGTCCATGAAGGTACCTCTCAAACTTGAGTTACTTTAACTTGGGGCGGGGAGGGGAGGTGGCATTTGGTTAAAGATCATTAGGGGAAGAAAGCTGTTTTGGGGAACAGTAACTGCCTGGAGTCTTTATGGACGAGAAGGAACCCGAGTCTCAGCAAGGAGAGGACTTCTGTTAGCGGTGTGTGCACGTGCCAGGCCACAGTATAAATTCCTCTCATACTGTTTTGTTTGCATCATTTGGTTTAGGTGTTATTAGGTGTTACTAGTCTAATCCAGTTCTTTGTTTTGTGAAAATAGCTTTTTTGTTTATACCCCAGTGGGCCCTTCTTTGTTGCCATGCCGGGATACCCATTCTTGTACAGAAATGATGGCTTTTTAATCTATGTGTTACGTTTTAAGACTTGCATTGTTGCTGTTGTTAGTTGCCGTCAGTCGATTCTGACTCATGGCGACCCCTTGTATGCAGAGTGGAACTGCCCCGTGGGGTTTTCAGGGATGTGACCTTTCGGAAGCAGATTGCCAGGCTTGTCTTTTGAGGGGCCTCTGAGTAGGTTTGAACCGCCAACCTTTTGGCAAGTAGTCGAGTGCTTAACCGTTTGCTCAATTTAGGGGTATATTGGCAGGAGTTGGGCACTGGGTGAGGGCAGAGGCTGCCAGAGTTCAGAAGTGCGGACTTGTTTCTTGATCACAAACTGGCAAAAGAATAGGACTTTTGAAACCGTTCAAGTGATTAGCCTTTGGTTCTTCACAGTGTTGTTTCCCAGCACCCCTTAGACACCTGCTACCTCTGATCTTGTCCAGCCATGTTTGAGTGGCCAGCCCCGGAAGTCTTGCCTTCCCCAGTCCAGCAGCTGCACCAAGCACACGGGAACAGTGGGGCTGCCGAACACTGCTTGACTGTTGACATACACAAGCACATGGCCTCTTTTTTCACTGCCAGAAGGAGTTACCATGGTGGCGTTGAATTTTGTTCTGTCAGTCTATTCCGATTTATTTAGGAGGCAGCAGCGTTGATTATTTGACTTCTGTTAGTGGTTAATTAACCAAACTAGAACATGTTTCCTTTTTTACAAATTAAATGCTGAGACAGTAACAAAAACCAAATATTTTACAACACAGATCCTTCAGTTTGACTCTGAAATATTATACTGTGTTTTGCAGCACCTTCCGGTTTTAGAGATACTTAAATACTGTTTCTATTATCTGCAAGTTTTGAATAAGTTAATCGAAATGGAAATTGTTTCTAAAAATAATGCAGACTGTGTATGTATATGAGTTTTTTTTTCCCCCCAATTCCATGTTACCGTTGGTGAGGAAGGCTTTGGTTGGGGAGAAAATGCAAATTTCATGCCAGTCTCTTCTTGTTCAGAATTGATGAGAATTGGATCGAGTTGCAGTGAACTGTTCCGAGAACACACAGGAACGGCCGAGGTTCCTCTTCACGTAGTACACTCTCGCTGCCCTTTCTTAGTGACCTGCTTTGACTGTCAGACCGATGGGCGGTTGCATCGACGACAGTTTCATCGCTGTGTTGGTGTCTGTGTTTATGTCATCTCCCTGAGGGGCTTGCTCCTTGATCCCACCAGGGGATGCTCCTCAGGGTGAAAGATTGGTGCTTTCTACCAGTGTGAAAACGAACTTCTGGTTTTCAGAGGGACTGAGCTGAGAGAGATAGATGCTAGTGGGGGGAATGACCATAGTGCTTCCCAGTCCCCTTTTAGTGGGATCTTTACGGGGACGTCTGGGCTTAGAGAAAATTTCCTCCCACATCATTTACACTTGTTTTCAAATATAAAGATGAAAATGTATTCCAAACCTTTAAAAAATATTTTTTCCTGGACTTTGGGATTATGTGAGCATTTGTTTGCTTCTGATAGTGGTGGTTTTCACTAAATCAGTGGAAGCAGAAAAATCGGGGAGGGAATTTGTTGCACTGCTGACATTGCGAGAGCCCTGGTAGCTCAGTGGTTAAAGCAGTCAGCTGCTAATGGAAAGGTTGGTCGTTCAAACCCGCCAGGCACTCCTCTGGAGAACGATGTGGCAGTCTGCTTCCGTAAAGATTACAACCCTGGGAGCCCTGTGGGGCAGTTCTCTTTCTTACGGGGTCACTATGAGTCAGAATCAACTTGATGGCAGCGGGTTCGGTTTGGTTTTGGCTGACATTGCCTGGCTTATTCAGGTTCAGGTCAATCAGGGTATGGTAGTGGAGGGAGCTGTTCTCCAGGTGTACCTGCCCTCCGAGGTGCCAGTTCAGAGCCTGTGGGAGGACCACTGTCATTTGGAAAGCAGCACCCCCTTGGCCCTCTAGTACTCAGGTTCTTTGGGGGCATTTATTTAAACATGGGATTCTGTTTGCCAGAACCCCTAACCTTTTGTTAACTGAGATTGGTCCCTGAGAGTCCTGGCCCCAAAGGGGATGTTGGGCTGTGCAGCAGAGTGCTCTGTTCTCTGAAATGTAGCTTGAAAAGCACCTTCTAACCTGAGCAAGCTTGTACATTGCTTCTCTTTCGTATGGGAGACCCCCATGGTTTGCCTGAGAATCATCCTAGGGGGCACAGAGACGGAGGCCCATTTCCATGACCAACTCCCTGACCCTTTTCAAAGGTGTGCGAAGGATACTGGGAAAGCCAAAGATGGCACTTGAATTGGGTGGTTTATAGCTAATGCCTCCTTACATGAAGAGTTCTGTTTAATGTGCCTTTCCAGATCATTTGGTAGAAATGGCAGAGGCATGGGGCAACCGGATTTCTCAGTTGTCCCTCAGCACCGTAGGCCAGTGAAAAGCACCACAGGAAATGCTGCTCATTCCTTTGTTAAGGTGGTTATTTTCTTCAAGCCTCCATTTGGGGTTTCCTCTCTAGAGCTGGGCTCTGGGTACTGCCTTTGGGCCATACTAGTCATTGTTATGGTTATACCAGTTCCATCCTTCATTCTTGAGTCTTTCTTTTAGCAAAAACACTTTATGACTACCCAGCCTTCGAGAGGAGCTGAAATTTGGATAAATCTTTATTATTTATTTTTACTTGTTTTTGAAGGGATGATGAAAACTGTTCACTTAAGTAACTCTTGGGCTTACCTGGACTTTTCACTTACTCCTGTGGACGGTCGGTAATGCCTTACCTGTGGACACCTGTGGAACTTCTCCCTGCGGTCTCCTCACGCTCTCTTTTTCTTTGAAATGTAATCTGTTCTGATCCTTGCCTGGTAGAGGAGGTCAGGCAGGTACACGTGCCTTGGGAAGGAGGTGGTGGAAAGAACATGGAATAATGAGCCGTTCCACTCTGGATTCGGCAGTTAGCACTGGAGTAGTAGGTGGAGTTATTCTTGGAGCCCCCGTTTGAAGATTGCTGTGCAGAAACCCATCTGTGCTGCTGGTTGCCAACATTTATGGTACAAATATTGTCATTTGCTCTTGAGGCAATCTGCTATTTCAGTCCTAGATGCAGTTTTGTAATATGCTGGGCAAAATAGCAGAGAAAGACTACCTCAAGTGGTGGTATACTCTTCAGTTTAAAGACACTTTACCAGTGTTTGCAGTGGAGGATTGCTCAGTGTCCCTCCATCCCTCCTTTCTTTGGCTGTAGACACAATCTAAACTCACTTTCCTTTTTTTTCTCTTGCTTGCCTGAGCCATGGGTCCCTCATGCTGACTCTGCACCTTAGTATCTACTGCACCCACCAAAAGGGAAGATGGACGGCTGGGCTTCCCCAGATAAACAGTTTAAATAATACTTCTTTAAAATTGTACCCTGTAAAGGGTTAGTATACCACGTTCATTCTGTTGATAAGGAAATGAGTAACTTGCTCAGAAGTTATTTGGTTAAAAAAAATTATTCAAATAGGATACTCCACAACCCCTTCTCCCAGTATCCTCCCCTTCCACAGAGGTTGCTGAGCAGCTTTGCCGCTCTGGTGCCTGCGGGGAGTGGGTGCTCCCTGAAAGTTTGGGGTATCTTTAGAAATCCTGGAGATGGGCGGTGGTACCAGTTTTGGGGGGCTTTGTCAGCCTTTCTTAGAGAGGGAAAGCTGTCCTCTGGGAAGCAGTACCTATCCTTCTGTTTCTGTGGCTCTCACCTTTTGTTTCCAGTCTGACCCACAGTAAGAAATGCATTTTACAGTGTACTCAGTCTGCGTGTGCACATGCACACACAGTTTCACAGAGTAGTGCTCTGCTCACTCTTTAAGTAAGATGTGCTTTATTTTATTAGTTTAAAAAATGCTCGTTTCAACCCTCTAAATTGACTTTACCGCTTTATGGATTGTGATCCACGATTTTGTAAAAAACACACAACGTTGCTCAAATGGAGTGTGGTGGCGTGCTGCTCAGAGTTTCAGCATGAGGGCTTTCCCACATTTACCCTTTCAAGACTGGCAGGTCATGGCAGAGGCCTTGAAGTTAGGGCAGAGAGGTAACAGCAGCTATATATGGAAGGCTGGCCACAGGGTGGGAACGAGGAACCAACTGACCACGGTTCACTGGGAAGCTTGCTGAAGTACCTGGGCTGAGCAGGTAGTTAAGAAGTAGCCTCTTTGGTGGGATTGTAAAATGGTACAACCGCTATGGAAAACGGTATGGCGCTTCCTCAAAAAGTTAGAAATAGAAATAACCTTATGATCCAGCAGTTCCACTCCAAGGCATATGTCCTAGCGATACAAGAGGAGTGACATGCATAGACATGTGTACAGCCGTGTTCCTTGCAGCATAATTCACAATAGCTAAAAGATGGAAACAACATAAGTGCTCATCAGTGGATGAATGGATAAACAAATTGTGATACATATATACAATGGAATATTGCACAAAGATAAAGAATAATGATGAGTCCACAAACATAACATGGATGTGTCTGGAGGACATTATACTGAGTGAAATAAGTCAAACACAAAAGGACAAATAGCGCATGATAACCTTTATAAAAAGCCAAGAATAGGTATACACACGGAAAGCAACGCTCTTTCATGGTTACCAGGGATGGGAAGGGGAATCTCTTATTAGATAGTAAATAGACATGTGTTAACTCTGGTGATGGGAAAGGCAATACACAATATGGGGGAAGTCAGCACAGCTTGACCAAGGTAAATGAAGATACGGAGAGGTATTCAAGAATAAAGGACAACTACGGTGGCACAGTGGTTAAGTGCTCAGCTGCTAAGCAAAAGGTTGACTGTTTAAACCCACCAGCTGCTCGGGAGAAAGATGTGTCAGTCTGCTTCTGTAAAGATTTACACCCTTGGAAACCCTATGGGGTAGTTCTACTCTGTCCTACAGGGTCTATGAATTGACTTGATGGCAGTGGGTTTGGTATGGTAAATGCTACAACATCTACAAGTTTACAACAGCAGTGATAACAAGCAAAGAATACGTGAGTGGTTACATAGGTAGATACGTATGCTGCATGGGTGTGGGAAGGCATGTGGGATTACATGCACATGCATGTAAAGGTATGTTTGCGGGTATATGTATGTGTACATGTTTGTGCTGCATGTATATTCATATATACAATAAAGCACATAGGAGGCACCCACCAAAAAAACCAAACCCACTGTCGTCGAGTCGATTCCGACTCATAGCATAGAGACCCTATAGGACAGAGTAGAACTGCCCTGCCCCGTAGAGTTTCCAAGGAGCGCCTGGCAGGTTCAAACTGCTGACCTTTTGGTTAGCAGCCGTAGCACTTAACCACTACGCCACCAGGGTTTCCGTAGGAGGCACATATCCAAACACCTCATGGGATTGATTTACTGGGTTTGAAGGCTCAGGACCGTAGCCTCAGGGGTCAGTTGGCATAACTTAGTTCATAAAGATAATGTTCTACATTCTAGTTTGGGGTCTTAAAAGGTTGCGAGCGACCATCTAAGGTACAGGTATTGATCTCTTCCTGTCTGGAGCAAAGGAGAGTGAAAGAAACCAAAGACTCGAGGAGGTAATTAGTCCGCAGAACTAATGGCCCATGCGAACCCCAGCCTTTTTTAGCCTGAGACCGGAAGAACTAGATAATGCCTGGCTACCACTACCCACCATTCTGACCAGGGGCACAATAGACGGTTCCACCCAGAATGGGAGAAAAATGTAGATCAAAACTCAAATTCGTAAAAAAAAGACCAGACTTACCGGACTGATAAGAGACTAGAAGAACCCTAGAGGACTGTCGCCCTAAGATACCCTTTTAACCTGGAACTGAAGCCACTCCCGGAGGTCACCTTTCAGGTGAAGAACGGATTGGCCTAGGAAATAAACAATAACACCCGTGAGGAATGTGTTCCTTTAAATGATCAACTATACAAGACCAAACGTTCAACATTTAAAACCCAAAAGCAGAGATGAGAAGGCAGGGAGGGGCAGGGAGACTGGATGGATGGAAACGGGGCATGTGGAGTGGAAACGGGGAGAGCGCTGACACATTGCGGAGACTGTAACCTTGTCACAAAACAATTTGCATATGATTGGTTGGGTGGGAATCTAATTCGCTGTGTAAACCTTCACCTGAAACACAATAAAATATTAAACAAACAAAGAAAAGAAATAGCCTCCTTGGAATTGGTCTCAGTCGTGGAACTACTTAAATTATATACTAAGTTAAACAGCCCAGGGTCGCTATGAGTTGGACTCGACTCCATGGCAACAGGTTTGGTTTTTTGGTTTTAAAGACAAAATGTGTCCTTAAACCTTGATGCGACAGAATAGCTGGGACATCTTTGTCATTTAGATTTGGCATTCAAACCTTAGAAACTGGCAGCTGCTTGGATTCCCTTTCCTGGATGACATTTCAGGTTCTTTTACCTTCTAAGTTACCTGAGTCAGGCTCACCTCACATACACTCGGCTGGCTGTAGAGGCTTTGATCCCGTTGAAAGTGCGTTCAGCTTTTCATTTCCTCAAAGCAAATATGAAGCCCACCTCCACTCCAGGGTCAGACAAGTTTTCAGAAATGTGAAGGAATTTTAGGTGAGATGCATGTTGGAAAAGAAGGTATTACCTGTGCTCTGCAAAACAGGAGCAGTGCAAGTGGGTGTGATCGGCCGGTGGGGGCTGGCCTCTGTGAGTCCCTGACTTCTGTTGGTATATGGAGCAGTGATATTTTAAAGACTCCATTGTGAGGTTGACTGTGTGTGTTTCGAAGGAAATATTGTATGCTAAAGAGGAAAGCGGGGGTGTGGGGGTGTGGGGGGGGCGAAAAGCGGGGGAGGAAAAATCCAGGAAATTGAAAGGTGAGGTCCGCACTTCCTCATTACTAATTGGCCTGTTTTTTTTTTCTTTTCCCTGAAAAACAATGATTTCAGAACTAACTGGCTTTTATCCATTATCTTATATTTTTAAACATCCTTTCTTCAACACTTATTAAATAATATCATACTAATAAATTACCTTTTGTTATTTGGTGTTAGTGACTGGAAGTATCATGGTATTTCTCAAACTCTCTGTTAACGGTGTCCTGAGACACTTATTAAGAAACATTCTGGGATTTTGCCTCCTCCTGTTAAATCAGAATCTATATGGATTACCATTTTGAGTTATTTTCTTAGAACATTAGACCTGAAAGGAATCTTGGACATGAAGCTAGTCGAGTAGTTTCCAAACTTGGTGACCCTGAGTACTGTGGCTATTTTAATATAGATTCCTGGGCCCCACTAAACCTCGAGGGAAACCCTCAGTGAGATGGTTTGACAGTGTAGCCAAAGCAGTGGGCTCAGACATATCAAAGATCATGAAGCTGGCGCAGGACTCGGTATTGCTTCGTTCTGTTATACATAAGGTCACCATGAGTCAGTGCCTACTCAAAGGCAGCTAACAACGACGACAACAACAACAACTATACCTTGAGTATATATATACTCCAGCCGAGGGCTTGAGTGTTCGCTAAGCTTTCCAGGACAATTCTGCTGATTAGCCTGGTGTGTGCCAACTACTCACCTCGTCAAACTCTTTCCAGAAATGGAAATTGACTTGATGTACTTGGTTATTGGGCTAGTCAATATCAGAACAAGAAATCCTGTTCCAGTATCTACTGATGGATTCAAACCGTATTTACATTCAGGCACTGGCTAGGTGGGTGAGCCTGGGGAGTTTCCAGAGATGAGTGAGCCAGGGCCGTGTCCATGAGAAGTGTGGGTTTCTCCTCAACCACTCTCAAAGGACTAATTTGGGGGGTGGCATTGGAATCATTTGGGGAGTTCTCCTGCAAGCCATCCGCAGTGACATTGCATCAGCTCATCAGATGGGTGTGTGCCTGTGTGGCAGGGTCCACAAATAGCAGCCAGCTCTCGTTTTTCCCTTGTTGGCTGCTGGCCATTTTCCATTTGTCTCTTTCTCTTAAAACTTTATGAAATATTCTAAACATCCAGAAAAGCACAGAGGCTAGTGTAATCAGGACCCACATAACCAGCACCAGTTTTAACAAATACCAGCCATTTTGCGATAAGCCTTTCTCCTACCTCCCCAGAGGGAACCACTAACAGCCAGATTTTGACATACTGGAACGCTCTTTTCCTCCAAGCAGCCTCCCTCGCTGGGTTGATATGTGTGTGTCCATAAACCTTGTATTTGGATTGCCTTTGACTTTTTTTAAAACTTTACATAAATGTAGTCATTTAATGTAGGCATCATTCATTCTACAACTTGATTTTTTTTTTTTTTTAAAGTCAGCATTGTGTTTTTGAGATTTATCCGTGTCGTTACATGACCTGACGTGGCCCCATACTTCAGTGAAACCAGGAGACTGAAGCCAGACAGCTTGCAAACCCTCTTGGTGGAAAAATGCAAGAAGATGTGGGTGGGAGAGAGTTTTTGTTGAATTTTTGATATAGAAGGTTGTCATTTATGGGAAAATAGAAGATTTGAATTATGCTCTATTTTGAATACCCCAGTATCAACTTAATGAGAATCAGTTGCATGTTGCATGAAAAGTTGTTTCTGTTTACTATGGATGTAGTTACTGCAGTTTGGTTTAGACAGGTGAAAGTTAAGATTTGTGGCACAAAGCAGGAAGCAGATGGGGGCTAATTAAAGTTCTGTTGATGATAAAAGGATGAGTGATCAAGGAGCAGCTGGTTTCCTAATTTAAAGTCAGACTGTGCTATTGTGTCAGGACAGCACTCTGCATATTCTCATGATTATCCTTCAAAGGTGAAAGGATGTCGTTCAGCAACAAGTGTGAGGGCCATTGCACACTATTTTTGTTCCCTTTTTTGCCTTGCTGCACTGTCTCTTCAGGGTTTAGTCAAGATAAAGGAAGGGATCATAAAGAGGACAAAGATTTTGAGTGGTGTTCCGTCCACTCTGGACTTGTATTGTGACCCTTGAAAAGCCAAAATCCCTTCCTGTGTTCTCCAAGGAGGTTCCCAAACATTTGGTTTCATTTTGTAGTTTTTTTCTTATTTCTCCCAATCCGTTCAGCTTATGGATTTTAAAATGTTCGTGGCCTGGTCATAACCCGAGAAAGCCTGTGTCTACCTCACCAAAATGCTGTTTCTATGTGTTGTTATTGTTTTTGTTGTTACTAGCTACCATTGAGTAGACTCTGACTCATAATGACTCTATGTACAACATAATGAAACGTTGCCTGGTCCTGTGTCATCTTCACAATTGCCAGCATGTTTAAGTCCTTCGTTGTAGACTCTGTGCCAGTCTATCTCACTGAGGCTCTCCCTCGCCGGCCCTCCACTTCATCTAACATGTTGTCTTCCTGTAGCCACTGATCACTTCTTAGGATGTGTCCAGAGCAAGCGAGCTGGACAGTGTTCTCTTGTGATCCATAAGGATTTCCCTGGCTGATTTTTGGAAGTAGATCGCCAGGCCTTTCTTTCTAGTCTCTTAGCCTGGAAGCTCTGCAGAAACCTGTCCACCATGGGTGACTCTGCTGGTGTTTGAAATACCAGCGGCACAGCTTCCAGCACCATGGCAACCCTCAGGCCACCACAGTATGACACACTGACAGTATCGGTGTGGAGGTGAGTATTAAGGGGTGTCAGGGAAACGTTTGTGAGCCCACCTTGTTCTGAAGTGTCTGGACTTTGGGCAGCTCGTGAGATGTCAGGACTTCTGAACTTGATAGTGTCCTGGATGACTTTCACCTTCAGATGATAGCATCGTTTGTTGCTACAGCTAATAACGGCCGCATAAACATTAAAAACAAGTGCCTGAATGTGTTTTGCCGAGAGAGCATACCAGCAGTGGGTACTCTTCCAATTTGTTCAGGGAAATGACAGGAGGTCCCTGGGGTTTGCTTGGCTGCCTAGCCAAGGCTAGACATTTGCTTGACATTTATATTAATAATATTAATAATAACGTTTAGTAAGGGCTTTTTATGATCTTCTCATTTTAATCCTCACAAAAAACCCTCTGAATTGGCAATTATTATTGCCGTTTTGCAGCTGAGGAAGTTGAAGCATGGACAGGGTAGGTAACTCATCTGTGGTCACAGATTTGCTCAGTGCTAGGATTGGGTCCCTGCAGGTTCGTCTGACAACGTAGCCTGTGTTCCTCAGCTGTTACACTCTACTCGCTCTGTGTAAAACTATTAGAAAACTACGTCCCTCCTGCCGCTTAAGGAAAGATCTCTTGTTTCCTGGAAAAGCAAAAACCTTAGGACATAGTTTGTGAACTTAAGCTTATTTGGTCATGAAATGTTTATGTATGTCTGCATATATATTATATACAGTGTACGATCTGGCACGTGCAAAAACTCAGTTTGAATTTTTTGAATGAATACGTGAAGGAGAACAATAAAAATGCATAGAATTTTTATTTGTTCCCCCAAAAGGAAAAAACTGTATTCTGATTATAAAACTTATATTTCTTTGTTTACAAACAACAGCAAAAAAGACAGCATACAAAGGCGAACTGGAAAGTAAAAATCACCATTAAATTCACCACCCAGAGCCATCATCTTCATTGAGATTTTCTTCTAGAAGAAATAATCAGCCACATATATCCCATGTAAACCAAAACCAAACCAAATCCACTGCCGTCGAGTCGATTCCGACTCATAGCAACTGTATAGGACAGAGTAGAACTGCTCCATAGAGTTTCCAAGGAGCGCCTGGAGGATTCGAACTGCTCACCTCTTGGTTAGCAGCCGTAGCACTTAACCACTATGCCACCACGGTTTCCATATCCCATGTAATTGGTAATAAATAGCACTATTTATTTTAGCTACAGGTAGCCTGCACTAGACTTTTCAGTGATACGGTGACTGACGTTCATTGCCAAACATTGTACATAAACTTTCCAATCCTGGATGCCATTTTTGCCTGGTCTTCTGCCCAAGCCTTGCTGCTCATTGCACTAAACAGGGAAAGGCCCATGCACAGCTCCTCAGCCTCTGGCCTCTATTCCTGTATCCCTAGAAACTGTGCCCTGCTCACATCAGGGTTCTGACAGCGTCAAGAGTGGTATCACAGCAGGAGGTAGAGTTGTTCTGGCCTGGGAGGAGTCTCGGAGGATATTTTGTCATTTTTCTCATTTTGCTGTCCTCCAAGCAAGCCATCTAAAACGGTCTCTCCTCTCTTCTCTACCCCTTCTCGTCTTGATTCCTTCCTGAGCCTGGCTTGCTTTTCTTCTTCCCACAAAAGCATCTAGGGAGGCGGAAGAGACTTGGGAATGAAATTTATAGTGGGCACATTCTTCCCCCCTTGTGCGCCTGTGGAAATGTTGATGTTGACGTTACCATGTGGTGTTTGGGACACTGGTTTCACATGGAGCAGTCTGCCTTGGTGTGGGTGGCCTGTCTGCATCTTCTTCATCCTTAGGAGAGCGAGAGCCACAGTTCCGTTGTTTCCGCAGCGAGGCCTACAGCGCACCAGGGTTTTCTGAAGGTGTTCTTTGGTAGGAAGCTTGGGCAGCTCTGTGGCTCCTAGTTACAACCTCACCTCTGCCCTCAGCAGAATAGTAAAATCTCCAAAATGCATGGAACTTTACACTTTCCCAGAGCACTTGTACCTGTTAATTAGACCCTGGCAGCACCTCTGTGAGGCAGTTAGGGCAAGCATTATTGTTCCCATTTTGATAGATAGCAAAGCTGAGACACAGAGGATATAAAACTTGTCCAAAGTCAAACATACAAAGATTGCATGTTGCCATCAAGTTGATTCTGACACATGACAACCCTGTGTGTGTCAGAGTAGAACTGTGCTCTGTAGGGTTTTCAGTGGGTGTACCTTTCAGAAGTAGATCACCAGGCCTTTCTTTCATCGTGCTGTGGGTAGAACCAGACCTAGGCAGGCAGATCTTCTCCCTCTTGCCTTTAGACCAGCATTTTCTAGTGTGCATGCCATTAAACATGGGCTCCATTGTGTACTCTGAAAAATTGTGGTCAGAGAAATGGGGGGGGGGGTGCATGTAACCCTGTCCACAGAAATGGGGAGATGCATGTAATGCCATCCACAGAGAAATGGGGGGGGGTACATGTAACCCTGTCCACAGACAAATGGGGGAGGGCGCATGTAACCCTATCCACAAATGGGGGGGGTGCAGGTAACCCTATCCACAGAGAAATGGGGGGGTGCGTGTATAACCCTATCCACAGAGAAATGGAGGGGTGTGTGTGTAACCCTGTCCACAGAGAAATGGGGGGGGTGCATGTAACCCTATCCACGGAGAAATGGGGGGGTGCATGTAACCCTATCCCCAGAGAAATGGGGGGGGTGCATGTAACCCTGTCCACAGAGAAATGGGGGGGTTGTGTGTAACCCTGTCCCCAGAGAAATGGGGGGGGATGCATGTGACCCTGTCCACAGAGAAATGGGGGGCATTGCGTGTAACCCTATCCTCAGAGGAATGGGGGGGTGCATGTAACCCTGCCCACAGAGAAGTGGTGGGGGGGTATGTAATCCTGTCCACAGAGAAACGGGGCGGGGGGTGAATGTAACCCTGTCTACAGAGAAATGGGAGGGGTGCATGTAACCCTATCCACAGAGAAATGGGGGGTGCATGTAACCCTTTCCACAGGGAAATGGGGGGGTGCATGTAACCCTATCCCCAGACAAATGGGGGGGGTGCATGTAGCCCTGTCCACAGAGAAATGGGGGGGGTGCATGTAATCCTGTCCACAGAGAAATGGGGGGTGCGTGTAACCCTGTCCACAAAAGCTAAGTTAATGGAGGGGGAGTTCTTTTGCATTGTTTTGTGTATTAAAGTGAAGTTAGTGTGCAGTTAGGAATCCTGTTTAAATCTGTGTGGCCAGTGTCCCGAATGTGTATGTCATCAGTGAACACTTCTCACTATAGAAAAGCCACTGTTCCCATGCCACATGGAACACATGTGGAGAGATGCCTTGCCAGGTCATAGCATGCTGCTTAAGGAAGACCCTGGTCCTGTTTGTCCTGGAATTACTTTGTCCGGAGGTACTACTGTAGACCTCAGTGGTTAGAGGGATACCTGACCTTCCAGGAACCTGGAGGGAAAGTCCAGGGGGATACAATTATAAGGACAGACGTTGGGAATGCTTTTGGAATAGAGACTGCTCTGGGGTGGGGTGGGGTAGGGTGAGAGGCTGGCCACAATGGCAGGAGCGCATCGGCCTGACTGGTGAATCATATGTGGTGTAGGATTTTAACAGAGTGCACCGAAGTTCTCAAGACTCTGTAGGGTGGGCACCCTAGGACCCACTGTCAGCTGTGCTAGGTAACGACTGTCAGCTGGTCTGAGTGACAGCTATGCTGTTTGGCAAAGATGGTCTTTAAGGACTTTGGGTCCAGGACAGTGTGCTCTGCTGCATGGTGGCAGCCCATTGGACAGGGCTCCTTGAGCGGGGTGTCTGTGTCACCCTGGACCACCTTAAGTGCTCTTTGGTGTTCAACTTTGCTTGCATTTGTTGCTCTTACTAGATTGGCTGGTGGTGGGCTCCAGGGGTCCCAGGGTGGTGGTAGAGGCTCAGGTGGCAGATTCCATGTCTGTCTCGCTCATCAGCCCTTTACTTCTCTTGGCAGGAACGAAATTTCTTAACACAGACTATTTTGAAGTACATTGTTCCCGTAAGGCAGAAATGATAGATTATTTTGTGTTGAAATCTCAAACCAAGGAAACAAGTCTTCTTAGAACTGATCTTGAATATCATACCTGATGTTTGTCTTTCTCTCTGTTCCTTTCAGTCTCTCTCTCAATCTTCCTATCAGTATTTTCATGGGAATCAGATTACCACAGTAGGAGGAATGGCTGGGAGAAAGTGCTGTGAAGTAGGTGGGAAAGTTGGGTATATGTCCCAGCAGGTGTTCCTCAGCTGTTTTCCACACAGTGATTCCACAAAGTATCAGACCGTGGGACTTCAGTTTTACAGTGCATTTGAACTTGTTGCTAAGGATTCTTGGTTTACCCGTAACCTTGTGACTTTTAAACTTGGTTGTAAGTTGCGTGCCACTAGCCTGTTTTGCAGCAGAAAGGAAGGGAGGCAGGTGGAGGCCAGAGCATTGACGGCCCCCACATCACGTGTTTTAATAATCCAATTCTGATGCGATATAAACCCTTTAGAGCAGCCCTGGTGACGCAAATGGTTTGCTCTTGACTAGTAACCAAAAGGTTGCCAGCTTGAACCCACCCAGCGGTGCCACAGAAGAAAGGCCTGGTGATCTGCTCCTGTAAAGATTACAGCCAAGAAAACTCTATGGAGCAGTTCTACTCTGTAACACATAGGGTTGCTGTGAATTGGAATTGACTCGACAGCAATGGGTTTTGTTTGATTCTGGATAGTAAACCCTTTAGAAGTCTCTGGGTAGTGCAAGCGGTTGACTCACTCATCTGCTAACTCTAAAAGGTTGGAGGTTCAAATCCACTCTGAGGCAGCTCGGAATAAAGACCTGGCAGTCTTCTTGGGAAAAATCAGCCACCGAAAACTATGGTACAGAGTGTACTCTGACACACATGGGGTCACTATGCCCTGGAACCGACTCAGCTGGAATTGATTTAATAAACCCTTTAAAAAAGTAAATTTCTAAGTTTAGACCTCTTTCCTTATAGTATGTGGGTATATTTTTTTTTCTTCTATATGAGTTTGCGTATGGGTGCCTTTTACAATGGCTGTGTATGCGTGTGTGTGCGCATGCATGCGGAGGGGTGTTGTGTGTGGTTTTATGTGAGACCCAAATGCCAACTGGGTTTACCCTCACTCCACTGAGTTCAGCCATGGTCAGCCCTGACCCTCTATCTCATATGCACCTATCAAGGGATTGACTAACTGGTGAGTAATTTGTTATAGCTTTATCCTTGTTTATGCGTCAGCCCATGGTTACATGGTAGGGCATTATTTCCTTTAATTTCCTTTAGCTGTATTCAAAACAACCTGAGAGATGTTGTGGTCGAGCCTAGACAATGACCTCAAGAAACAAAAATAAACCTTTCAAAACTGAGAACTGAGCCTGTATGCCAAGTGTTGTGAGTGATAGAGGGAACTTATGAAAACATACCAAACTTCACGAGGGAGACTGTTAATGTTTGTTTTCAAAATACACGGCCCCTGCCCCGTATCCTGCCCTCCCGGACAATGAAAAAGTCAGAGACATGCCATGACTTTAAAAACAACCAAGTATCATTTAAGTCATAAGAGGAAGGCCAAACAGCAGCGTCAGCATAAAGCCCACCGTTTTCAGAGAGAGAGCTGGGCATCATCCTTGTCAGTAGAAGAAATCAGGGCCACCTTCTGGGGTGAGATGCATTTGCTTATCCAGGGAGGTTTACATGTACATAAAAATACACGCACCCCCAGATATTTAAGTTTTTGGGTAACCACCCTGTCTGTTTTCCAAGCAGGGCAGAACTCCACTTCTCACACAGCACTGGGTGGGAGACGGCTGGCTTGGCACTGCTGCTAGGCTCCTCGTTGTAATGTTCTTCTGATCACTCAGGAGCTCTCTTGGGCATGTAGGCTAAAATACAGATTGCTAGGGTAGTCGGAATCGACCCAACGGCAGTGGGTGGGTTAGCTGTTTTTTTAAGCCCGGCACTCCTCCCCAACCCACCTTATCTTCTTCTCTTTCTAGCTCTGAACTCAAGGCAGCCAGGTTTACCTCTTCCCCAGACATGCCTTGCTAGTGCGCTTCAGAAATTTCCTGACAAGTAATAATAATAAAAAAAAAATAGATAGATAATATTAATTGGGCACTTTGTACACATTGAGCATTTAATAGAGCACTTTTTTTCAGCAAGATAAGTACTGCTAGTATTTCCTTTTTACAAATGAGGAAACCCAGCCTCAGAGATTGTCAGTTACTTACCCAAGATCACTCAGGCGGTGCAGGTGGTGTTGGGATTTGAATCTAGGCCTGTCTTGTTCTAGAACACGTGTTCTTAACCCTCACGCAGTATGCCTGTGAACTTTGGTTCACGTTCCACCCTCACATCAAGGATTCTTTTCCTCTTTCATCCAGCAGTTCAAATCCTACCTTTCCACCATGCCTGAATTCCAGTTCAGGGTCTTCCCCGTCTTGCTTTCAGCCTTGCCACCTCATGGTGTCGTGTATGCAGTTCCCCTTCAGCATCGGCTTGTAGACACTTGGAGGCAGGAAGGAGATGTGCTTCTTTGTTGTTTCCATAGTACCTCGTCTATAGTAGGGGCTCAGTAGGTACTTGCTAAATGAGGATTACATCCATTGCTATAAAACCAAAAAACCAAACCCAGTGCCGTCAAGTTGATTGCAACTCATAGTGACCCTATAGGACAGAGTAGAACTGCCCCGTAGAGTTCCCAAGGAGTGCCTGGTGGATCTGAACTGCCAGTCCTTTGGTTAGCAGCCGTAGCACTTACCCACACCACCACCGGGGTTTCCTCCATTTTTATGGACGTGGCCAAATTGAGAGACCCTAACTTATGCCATTGAAATGTAAGAGGAAATTTCAGAAATGTAATTTCTGAAATTGTCAGTAGATTTAAATAGTTTACATTAAACCTACTTCATCTGGACTTTGCTCAATTTCTTGATTAATTTTGAAAAGAGTATCAGTGATTAAAAATGAAGGTAAAAGTTTATCTTCTCTGTGTATTTCCAGTAAAAATGACCAAGGTCCTGTGTGATCCTTCCTCCTTGGCCTTGTTCCAGCCCTCATTTTCGCCTGGTCCTTTTTGAACAAAGTCAGGTGTATATATAATTAAACAAGCAAGCAAACAACTAAATAATTCACCCTGCAAAGCCCTTTTAAAGAAAATATGTTTTGACCTAGAATTGCTGGCTTACTCCTGGCTTAATTTAGAGCTACTTTGAGTACTGGAATGGTTATCCAATATATTGGTGTCTGTCTTCATGAATTACTTGATGGAAATGTAAGATGCATTTTAAAATGATTGAACTATAAAAATTCTCATCTTTTGGGGTAGGGGCATACTGAAGAATGATTGCTTTAAACTTTGTTCAGCCACCAACAAAGGTAGGTAATAAAGCCAATTCTAAGCCACCACCTATTACAACATTAACTAGGTTGTCAGAATTTGACTAAATTATTTTTCTCAGTAATAAAAAATAAATAAATAAAACAAAATTGTAAATTGAAATATCAAAGAGACTACATATTGGTTCAGAGAAAAGTGAACTTTGAGCGGAGGAGTTGAAATGCTGAAGTGATCTATTAGATGGACTACACTGTTCATCTCTTAGCTATTTAAGTGTGACAATGAAACCAGCAATTTCTTCCAGAAAATTCAGCCTTTTATTCTAGAATATTCATGAACTTCTAGAGGAATTCTCCTACTATGCTTGAAATTATTAGGCTGAAAACTCTCTTTTACATTTATAACGTGTTTTTCCCAAACATGTTCTCATTTAACCTTCACAGTGAACCTCTGAGTTTTGTGGCACGGAGGCACCAAGACATCATACAGCTTGCCCAGATTCACACGGGGGGGTTAATGACATAACTTGAGCAGGCTCATACAAGACCTGACTTCTGCTAATCTTACTGCTGAACCATATTGGCAAGTTATAATTTTAAGAAAAACAAAGACAAAAGGACCCCTGTGGGCACTAATATGTTGTGGTGGAAACTATAGCCAGGATCCAGAGTTTACCTGAATGCAGTAACTTTGAAAAGATACAGAACATTTATGCTGTGTGCAGGATTCCAGCCACAATGGTTGCTATTCACAGTTTCCTTTTAGAAACAATTCAGAATGATAACACTGAAAACAAATGAAGAGTTAAAGTTCCAAAGAGGAGCTCACCGCTTGTCATCACTAGCTATTGGCTCGTGTGAAAAGGTCTAATTGTCCATCAGTTTGAATCACCCAGAGAAATGGCTTGTTTGATCATTTACTCATTTTTCCTTTGCTAGTTTCCCTCTAAGTGTTTAAGACAGAGATAACTGTACAACATTCTTTGTTCTCTCAACAAAACAGCGAAGGTATATGTAGCTAGTACATTTTAAAAGATCAACACCTTCCTAAAAATGATAAAACTACCGAAGGTAGCTGTGGAGTTTTTGTGTTTGGAGATTTATAAAGATAGTCTTATACTCTTAATTCCTGTCTGTCTTACTGCATCCAAGCAACAA
Source organism: Loxodonta africana (assembly GCF_030014295.1). Classification (NCBI taxonomy): domain Eukaryota; kingdom Metazoa; phylum Chordata; class Mammalia; order Proboscidea; family Elephantidae; genus Loxodonta; species Loxodonta africana. The sequence goes on from NC_087358.1 coordinate 75,484,183, forward strand.
CATCGTTCATATTTCCAAAGAGGATGTGGTTCAGACTGCAGCACTAGAGTAAAAATGTTTAATACCAGGAAAACTTCCCAGATGGTTAGGTTTGCTAACTACTCAGTGGGGATCCTCAGGTGGTTTGGGGATCTTTTGTCCTATCTTCATTCTCCTGTTAGCAGCCAAACACTTAACACTACACCACCAGTCCCCAGGACATCCAAATCTGATTCTAGGATAAACTCAAACCTGGAGCCGTCTAGCATCCCCTAGGCCTAGGAATGAGCTTGGGGCAAGTTCAGTCTTGACCTGAGGCCTGATTTCAGCCAAGAGCCCTTGTGGACATCATTAATTTAAATATCCTTATTTCTGGTGGAATATCAGTCACTAAGCCGGAGTGAGCAGGCTGCTTCTTGCCTCCTTTTCTGTTCAGTTGATGCTTAGTTTTCAGCCAGTGAAGAAATGCGGCTCACAGCATGGCGTTGCTTATACTGGGGAGGAAACTTGGTCTTACAGTTGCCAGGAGAGCACTGTGCACAAGTGTTTCTTGAGAAGTTAGGAGCAGGCCTCATGTTCAGTACCAAGGGACTATGCTGTTGGGGAGGTGTAGTTTTATGGTGGTCACATTGTGGTGGGCTGTCTTAGGCTGGGTTCTGTAGAGAAGCAAAATCAGTGGAGTGTATCTATCTGTATGTGTATATATATATATATATAGAGAGAGAGAGAGAGAGAGAGAGAGAGAGATTGATTTGTCTCAAGGAAATGGCTCACACAGTTGCAGAGGCTGGAAATCCCAAGTCTTTGTGTTAGGCGTCAGGCTGAAGGCTTCTCCTGACTCACATAACTGCAGTGGCTGATGAACTCAAGATCGACAGGTAAGATGGCAGACTGCTGGCTCACAGCTGTGAAGACTCATGAATCCAAGATAGGTAGGTAAGATAGCAGGCTGCTGGCCCAGGTCCCAAGAACTGGAGTTTAGATGCTGATGATTCAAATGTATGTTTGCCAGAAAGTCCAGTATATTGGATGAAGGCCATACTCCGAGGAAATTCCCTTTCAACTGATTGGCTATTCATAGCAGATCTCATCATGGAGGTGATTACATCCTTATATGACTGCCAAACTACATCATAATTTCCAAGCCACTGAGAATCACGGCCCAGCCAAGTTGATACACAGCCTTAATGATCACATGGAATTTGTAGAAAACAGAATTTCTGACATATTTGTTTGGAGTTCTTTTGGAAGTCCTTGAAGTGGCCTGGGCTTCTGGTGGTATGGAAGGAACAACAATTTGCACGGTTGTCCCTGTGTCTGTCTTTGGTTTTGTTTGGAGGGAACGTGTGGAGAGCAGGCCTGTGATTGGTGACGTGTATGGCAAGCTTGGGAACAACCTTGGGTTGGGCCATTTCTCCCATGGTGGGGAAAATGTGCTTTAACATAGTCCTGGACCTGGTTTTGCTGTATTGGGTCACCAAATGAGTTTTTTTTTTTTTTTTTAAATAATTTTATTGATTTTGTTTTTATGAGAATATTCACAGCAAAACAAAAATCAATTCAATGGTTTCTACATGTACAATTCAGTGACATAGATTACATTCTTTGAGTTGTGCAACTATTCACACCCTCCTTTTCTGAGTTGTTGCTCCCCATTAACATAAACTCACTACCCCCTGAAATACCTATCTGACCTTTCAAGTTGCTATTGTCAGTTAGATCCCATATAGATAGTCCTTAAAAGCGCATAATGCTTGAGGCGGACATTCTCTACTAGCTCAGCTAAGCTACTGTTTGGTCTTAAGAAGCTTCAGGGGATATTTTTGGTTTAAGGCTTAAAGATTACATCAGGACATTAATTTCAGAGGTTTATCTAGTCTCCATGGCTCCAGAAAGTCTGGAGTCCATGAGAATTTGAAATTCTTTCTGCCTTTCCCCTCTTCTGATCAGGATTTTTCTATAGAATCTTCTGTCAAAATGTTCAGTAATGGTAGCTGGGCACCATCTAGTTCTTCTGGTCTCATGGCAAAGGAGGTGATTAGCCACACCAGCAAATGAATTTTGATAAGAACTTGTCCCAAGCCGAATAGTTAAGAATATTTTGGAAGATAGTGCCTGAAACAGTGTATACTCAGCAAGTCATTATTGCATTAGCCAGAATAATGGGCAAGCTGGTTTCAAGATTCTGTATATCCAGGATAACTCTCCATTGCAAGTAATGAATAATTTAGTATTACATTTTATTGCAGTTTGCTGGACTTTTTATAATCTAGGTGATCATATATAGGTTTACAGTTAGAAAAAAGACATACATCCATTTATTTAATACTACTTGTTAAGGGTAAAGCAAAAATAAAACCAAACCTGTTACTATTGAGTTGATTCTGACTCATAGTGACCCAATAGGATAGACTAGAACTGCCCCATTGAGTTTCCAAGGAGCGGCTGGTAGATTCAAACTGCTGACCTTTTGGTTAGCAGCTGAGCTCTTAACCACTGCACCACCATGGCTGTTTATTGTCTGGAAAATCAAGGGACGAGTTAAGGGTAGCAGTTATTAATAAATAGATTATTTATTTAATTGATTAATCCCCCCTAGATTTTTGAGACAATAAATGTATTTAAGGTAAATAACCTATAAGCAATATATGTGTGGAATATTACCCTCGAGATTTTTCCATTCAATTTTCAGTGTTCTTATCTTGCCACTGAATTTATCTCCATGAAGTTTTTTGTTGACTTTTCCAAAGAGTTCAGGCACGCACCTTGAATAAACATTTACCTAACATGAACAGGTTTAATGGGCTCATCACTAACTCTGACGTAATACTTGAAAATTGCCTTCAGTCAAAATTGATCAGACCATTGATAAGTTGTGCTTCTTTTTCTTTTCTTTTTTTTGTCTAATTTAAGTTCCTCATAAGAACAATATAGATCCTAATTGTGCTTTGTTTTTGGTGTTTAATTTGTCTTATCCTTCTGGAAACCAAAGAGATAGGCGGTTATTTGCATTGCATTGGTGTGCATTTATAGAGCCATTGCAGATTAGAAAAATGGTATGGTCTATAAAATAGACCAAGGATATTCCTTAGGAAACAGCAGAATCACTTCAGCACCACATGGGGTCCTATGTGTCCGAAACAGTCATTAGGCAAGGGCAGAAAAAAGTCTATATTCTGGGCGGTTAATTAAATCTACGCTTCAGAAAGGATAGGCTCCTTTTGGTCACCAGTTTGGCAGGGTGTGGGTGTCGTGGTTGTGTGCTGTGGGCTTGGCAGTGCCCTGGGGAGGAGGTGGTGAAGTGGGTAAGGGGCTCATCAGGGATACGTGAAGGCTACATGGAAAGGAAGTCAGTCTCCTGAGAAACAAGCTCCACTTTCAATCCTTGTAGCCCACAGGGCTTTCTAAACAAACAAGGCATTTAGCAGAATTTTAGCTCAATCAGATTTAGTCTCTGTAATCCGCCACTGGGACTTTATTAGCCAGGACGGATAATGCTCATTTGAAAGTTGGCTTTGTTGGTGTATATGGTAATGTTAGACCCAGATATATGCCAGTGTTACGTTGTTTTGTTTTTTCTGGCTTTTCTTAAACAGGAGCCCACATTAGCAATTTATATGGAGGTTCTAGAAGGAAAGTCATCTGGAACAGAAAAGATGTTTGCATCTAAGGCGATGGAATGTCTTGTTCCAGCTTAGCCTGGATTGCGTTTTGTCTTTGGGGTTCTTCGTTTCAGATAGAACATGGGGGCATACAGCATTAAATGGCATCAAAAGGCTTCCGTTGCCCTTCCTTTCACAAAGCTGTAGCTTCCTTTGATAAAGGGTTTTTCTGTGGGACATAGTTGAACTTTACAGTAAAGGGAGAGCATTATGTTTCTATTTAATGACTGGCTTCTGAGAAGGAAAAGCTTGGTGTAGTTTACTATATCATTTAAATAGATGTTGTGTTCTATTCCTGAGCTTTTTGTTTTGTTTTGCATTTAATCCTAAGTGTGTGAGCTGAAATGTTACTCTGAAATATTTAGGCTTTTGGCTAATATGAGATCTTGTCAAAGATCGAACAGACCATGGGACGTGGTCTGTTTTCCTTCTCACCCTTCTGTTTAGGCTGCTGGTACCTCTGCCTTCCCTCTTTGTTGCCTAAAACCAGAGTCCCATTGTGTTAGAGGTGTGTGGGACTCGCTCTAGACCTTTTGTCCTGCAGTACACTCTTGGACCATGCTCCTGCCATTTGCCTACCCCCACCCGTGGGTATGCATTTAGGGTTTGCTTTCCATAACCTATGTGTTTGTGGGTGACCAGTGCTTGAGAAGAGATGCGAAAGAGTGTAGCTGTAGTAACTGCTGTCCTGGATGTCAGTGATCATCAGACTGGGGTAGCTCCATCTCCTTCAACAACCTGTGAACACACATGTGTTCAGATGTGGGTCACCAAAAAAAAAAAAAAAAAGACAACAGAACAGCCAATTCAACACCCATTTTAAATTTAAAGTCTTAAGGGAAGAAAACAGACTTTTTCTATAAATGAAGGATTGCAGCTCAGTTGTGAGGACATGGAAACAAGGCTGGCTGGCTGTTCAACAGGAAGTTTGTGATGAATGGTTTTTAATCAAGTTGTAACCATTCGTGATGGCTTATAAATTCCTGTTTATGCATTCCTTTACTTCCTATAACAAAACAGCCAGCATTGATTGCCTCATGTTCGTGCCAGGTGATGTCCTGAGCACCTACCATGTACCATGTGCCAGTTAGTCCCTAACCATCCTCTGTGACGCTCATCACTGTTTTACACGTGTAAAAACGGAGGCTCAGTGAGATCGGGTAACTTACTCGGAGGCATCTAGCAGGAAGTCTGCCTCCAGAGCAGGCGCCTGGGGCTCCCCCTGAGTATGCTCCCCCCGAATGCATGAAGTTTTGGATGACACCTGAATTGTTAGACTTGACTTTCTGGTACTGTTTTACATGAGAATATCATCTCCCACAGCCTTTTTTTGGTAGAGACTGCTTTAACGTAGTCATATTTTCCTTCCTTTGGAATGATTTGAGTCAGAGATAGAGCTGTTAGAGCTAAATATGTAGATAGCGGTTTGACGATCTATAGCTGAGGCCTTGGCTTGGTTGGGGAGAGGGCCGTTGTGTGTTCTCATACTTGTTTCTGTTTCTTCTGAGTCTAAAGCCCCATGTGGTTCTACTTTTTTTTTATTTTTAGTGAACACCTATCAGCTTCCATCTGCATTTTAATTTATCTGAACCCTGTTTTTCCTACCATAAAAGAAGGGTGGTAGGCCAGATGACCTTTCCAATGCCTTCCAGTTGGCAGGTTTTATGAGACTGCGATTCCTCTTTCCATAGCTCTGGGATGACTGGACAAGCACTAAGTCCTCAGTGCAAACTGGGGGGTTAGAGTGACCTTCAGGATCGTTGCTGTTGGACAAGAAGGAACGGGTTCTGGGAAATGAAACCAGCCTAGTGGAAGAAGGGTTTAATGCCTGGGTCTTAGGTTAAAGCATGTGGGTTAGCTATTGACAGCAGATCTTCAACTGCAGTGCCTTTAAAGTTGGATTTATTTGGCCTTGTATTGGTAGTGGACACCTGTTAAGATCACTTGTAAAAGGAACGATTGGCCAAAGGTTATATGTTTTCCTTCTATTCGCTACGAAAATGGATTCTCTTAAAAGTTGTTGCTTCTTAGCAAGTCTGGTAAGAACCCTGTTGAATAGAGACCATTCCTGCTTTCTCTTGAGTTTGTTTTCACTTGTGGAAGTACAGGAAGAGACAGTGTAAGAGAGGAAGCAGGACGGGATAAGGCCATGCTGGGAGGCTGAGTAACAATTGCACGTATTGAGAAGGCTCACAGGAATTAGATAAATGCCTTTGAAAAAATCTAGTTTATCTAGCATTTTGAAAGAATTTCTAGAATTTTAGAACAACGAGCTCATTTAGTTGCATGTTCCAATCTTAGTTGGAAGCTCCTTTTCTCTGACATGGCAACTGTAGGCATTTTTAGGCAGCTGGTGGACTCGGGGGACCTTTCCATTTGCCTGGTGAGTCCCCAAAGCCTCTTTCCACAGGCTTTCACTGGGGCATTGCTCACATCTGAAATTCACAGTTCAGCAGCTATGGTTTTCTGCCACCGAGAGTAACCCACGGGAAGAAAAGCAGATCATGTTTTGTAAAATTTGTCACCTGGTAAGGCAGAAGATGAATTTTTGTAAGTAGTAAACAGAATGGTCTCCCCTCCCTCAAGCTGCACACATGTAGCCTCAGCCTTAAAAGTAGGCTCCGTACCTGCAGTAAGGCCAGGGAGGTGGCTTCTGGAGCCAGTGGTAGTGCCTCAGGGAGCCACATACCCTGGGGCTGAGCCCTGGCTGCACGAATCATTTTCTCAGCCTCACTTTCTAAATGGGGTCAATTCTGAAATGGAGCCAATAATGTGGCTGCCTTGTGTGGCTGTTTCTATGATCGAATGAGATAATGTATTGCATGCAGTTTGTAAACTATAAAGTAAAATACAAGATATAAGCTACGAAGGCCAGCATTTCATGATCTGGATGTATTCAGCTTAAGTTGCTTTTTGTTTATGTTATTAAACACAATGACCAGAGTAATCTTAGAACTGCCACATAGTAGAAGATGGAATGGGGGGTGATGGAAGACCCCTGGCTGACAGCTGACCTTCACACATACCAGATGGTCAGAGCTGGTGGCACACGTCTGCAGGTAGGATTCAGGTGGGTGAGGGTCCAGGGAGGCCCAGGGTAAAGAGACATGGCCAGGAAGGAGGCTAGGCTCAGCACTTAGGAGCCTAGGGCAAGGCAGGCACCCAGACCTGCAACCCACTTTTCCAACCCAGAAGAGTTTTCTCAGCTTGACTCAAGGGCAAGTTCGGCTCCTTTGGTCTTTGTTGGGGCGTTCAGGCTTCTAGAAGTCTCTTGTAATAGACTGTTGTTGTGTGTCGCCAAGTCGATAGAACTGCCCCATAGGACTTCCAAGGCCATAATCATTATGAGAGCAGATCGCCAGATCTTTTCTCCTACAGAGCTGCTCGTGGATTTGAACCGCCGACTTTTTAGTTAGTATCTGTGCACTTAACCATTGTGCCTCTTTTTTGTAATAGACTCGTGATCTCTGTAAACTTTTTTTATCAGATGCCCTTTTTGATATAAAATTAATCCATTTATATGCTACATATGAGTACATTATGTAACACCTTTGCAAATATAAGTTTTAGAAGAATGAGATGAAAAACTAGAAAGTAATGAACAGCTGTAATGATTTCTTTCTGTACTTCAGGGTTCCTGCCCTCACGCCTCACATTGCGTTGGAAGCACCCTGAGATAAAAACCAAAAACCTGTTGCTATCAATTCCGACTCATAGTGACCCTATAGGACAGAGTAGAACTGCCCCCATAAGGTTTCCAAGAAGTAGCTGGTGGATTCTAACTGCCGACCTTTTGGCTAGCAGCCGTAGCTCTTAACCGCAGTGCCACCAGGGCTCCAGTGTCCTGAGATAGGAATGTAAAATCTTCCCCCCACCTTCTGTCCTGGTGCCGCTCCAAGGGTCTCTGGGCACCAGCCTCAGAGCCTGGCCTCTTCCAGCCACACAGGTAGCTGGTGGGACAGCAGAGTGTGGTCGCAACCGTGTTCCATGGACACTGGGTCCTGGCCTCGCTGAAGTCGCCTTGCTCTAACACTCGCTGCCTGCTTCTGCTGAGCTTGGAGAGCCCACAGCAGTGTGTGCAGCTGACACGGAAGAACACATAAGGTGCAGCATCAACTCTGTGAGAAGACCCAGGGGTTTTAATGGAACGACAGAGTGACTTCAGTACTTCTGAAATCTGTCCACAGCATTCCGTGACAGTACCTAGTTCGTAGAGAGAATATCTTATCTCCTCACCCTCAAACCAGACCATTTTTCCAGTAATTAATATGTAAAAGCCTCATGTTAGTGGGAACAATGCAAGGTGTCGTTATAAAAAAGTGAGGCTAATTTTTATAATATATGTTTCTAAGACACAGATATGTATTTTAATGATACAGTTATTCAGATAAAAGTAACAACAGCGTCAGCTAATATAAAGTACATGTGTTACGTGCATTATCTCATTTAATCTTTGCAATAACCCTGTGGGTATAGGCACTATTGATTCACTCATCAAATGTTTAAGTGCCTTCTAGGGACAGAGGCATTGAGGACACAGCATACAAGAAGGCTGACAAGGTTCCTGCCATCACAGCCGCGGTGCAGTGGGGCCAGTCAAGCCCCAGGACAGCAGACAGAATCATAAACTGTAGCGAGTGAACAAGGAGTCCAGCATTAGAGAGTTGCAGGATGGGATGAGGTTACCAAGAGATGTTTCCGGAAGGAAGGGACAGTGGAATCAAGAGGAAACGTTGTAGAGGGGTGGTGTTGCTCTTGACAGTGCCGTGTGTGTCATCTCCTGTCTTGTCCGGTACTCTTTACATGGGCTTGTTCTCTCCCTTCAGAGTCCATCAGACTCCTAATAGGCAGGCTGCATCTCATTCCTTCCGTGTCCTTCACTGCATCTAGCACAGAACAGATCCCACTAATGTCAGTTGAGGGCCGTGGTGGTTCAGTGGTACAATCCTTGCCTTCCACACGGGAGACCTGGGTTTGATTCCTGGCTAACGTACCTCATGTGTAGCCACCACCCATCTCTCAGTGGAGGCTTGTGTATTGCTGTGATGCCAAACAGGTTTCAGTGCAGCTTCCAGACTAAGGTGGACTAGGAGGAAATCTACTTCTCAAAATCAGCCACTGAAAACGCTGTGGATCACAAAGGTCCTGTCTGCAACTGATAATGGGGATGGCACAGGACCAGGCAGTGTTTTGTTCACTTATGAATGGGATCACCGTGAGTCAGGGCCAACTGGACAGCAGCTAACAACAAAAGAACAAATGTCCGTTGGCACGAATTGATACGTGAATGGATGGAGAAGAGGCATGTAAGACATTCCATCTTCTCTGCAATGTTTTTGAGATTCAGTCGACACGTTTTTTAAATGTATCTTTGGTGTAGAACATCCGTTAGGGGCTTTGGGATTATAAAATGGAAACAAGCCCTAGCCCCCTGCTCCTAAGGAGCTCAGACTCCAGTCCGTAGAGAGCAGAGACAACCATACCCCAGAGTTATGAACAGTCAGCAGTGTAGGTTAACCAGACCCCAGGCACAGAGTCCCTGCCTGAGAGGGCCTCCCTGCTGCCCGACTCCCCACGAGTGCCTCTCGCAGTCCACAGGGTCCCTGGGCCAGGCTTCTCAAGGAGAGAGCCGCACTGCCGAGGGCCAGGCCTGCCCTGCAGAGGGTGAGGGAGGGCCGGGAGCAGGTCAGAGAGGGGTGTGTGCAGAGGCTGTGAGTGGGCCTGGGAAGCACGCTCCCCGGTAGCAGAAAGGCTGCAGCAGAGAAAGCAAGCTGCTGGCAGGAAACCTGCTGGCTTGCCCTTCTCTCTAATGGCGTCATGCAGAAACCCAGGGTTTGGGTGAGTGATTTCCAGCCCTCTGCCCTCACCCCCTGCCTTTTTGCTCACGTAACGTTTGTTCATAGATTAAGAAATGCGCGTTGTCCCAGGTGAAGTGCATGTGGCCCTGCTGCAGAGTTGCACGGGTGATGCTGGCCTTTGATCGAGCTCTGTCTGTGTCTGTCAGAGATTTGTAGACACAACGTCATTAATAACAGCACATATTTTTACAAGTTTACCTCTGCAGCTCTCCCCTGCCCCCACCCTGGGCTGGAAATCATAGCTTCTTTAATGTCCTGCTGGCTGTGTGAAAAACAGGAATTTATGTAACAAGCCCTGCGCAGCAAACCTTTTCCTGTTCGGAAAAAAATATTTTAATTGTTGGCAAAGTTAGGAGACAGCTCTGTTACTCAAAGAGCGACCTGAAATGTCCCCTCACAGAAATATGTAGTGAAACGTTTTGATAAGTGAGGGGTTGCTGTGGGCTTTTTTTTTTTTTAAAGTTAAAGGAGTGAATTAGTGTATATTTCACTGAGTTAGTGAACATCCCTTGAACTTTTTAAAGGGTTCGTCATTGCATACGCTGCAGCCTAGGTGGAACGCTCCCAGTTGCAGACGATCTGATACCATCATCATCACATCTGTTGTAGGGCTGCCCCACCCCTCCCCCAGCTCAGTGCAGAGAACCAGGAAGCTACTATCTAGGATGGTCTTTCTTCCCCCTTTATCATTAACCCAGTGTGACAGGGACAGGAGTCAGGCTTCCTCTCCTCTAGAGATTTCATGGTGGCTTATCTGTGCCTCCATTGTGTTGGAAGAACAAAGCTGTTGTGATGGCGCATTGTGCAAATGGCCAGACTCTCCCTGTACAGCACGCCTTTCGGGGTCAGAGGACTAGGGCTTGCCAAGGGTGCCCCAGGGGCAGGCTCACTTCCTTCAGGAGGAATTTAGACCGTGGTTTGCTGGTGATAAAGACAGTGGATGTGGCCGTGGCCCTGTGAGCAAGCAGTGTTGTGGTCGTTAGTCGCCGTCGAGTCAGCCCCAGCTCACAGCCACCTTCCGCGTGAGAGCAGGGAGCTTCACCCACTGCTGTGCCGCTTTCACGACTACTGACGCGTGTGAGCCCGTCGAGTCAGCCCCAGCTCACAGCCACCTTCCGCGTGAGAGCAGGGAGCTTCACCCACTGCTGTGCCACTTTCACGACTACTGACGCGTGTGAGCCCGTCGAGTCAGCCCCAGCTCACAGCCACCTTCCGCGTGAGAGCAGGGAGCTTCACCCACTGCTGTGCCACTTTCACGACTGCTGACGCGTGTGAGCCCGTCGAGTCAGCCCCAGCTCACAGCCACCTTCCGCGTGAGAGCAGGGAGCTTCACCCACTGCTGTGCCACTTCACGACTGCTGACGTGTGTGAGCCCGTCGAGTCAGCCCCAGCTCACAGCCACCTTCCGCGTGAGAGCAGGGAGCTTCACCCACTGCTGTGCCACTTTCACGACTGCTGACGTGTGTGAGCCCGTCGAGTCAGCCCCAGCTCACAGCCACCTTCCGCGTGAGAGCAGGGAGCTTCACCCACTGCTGTGGCGCTTTCACGACTACTGACGCGTGTGAGCCCGTCGAGTCAGCCCCAGCTCACAGCCACCTTCCGCGTGAGAGCAGGGAGCTTCACCCACTGCTGTGCCACTTTCACGACTGCTGACGTGTGTGAGCCCCTTGTTGTGGCTGTTGTGTCAGGCCATCTCATTGTGAATGTGCAAAACTGTTTGTAACCCGGCCCCATGGGATAGTGGGCAAACCAGAATGTGGGGGGACATTAGGGAAATGCAGTACTCGGCCCTGGTGGCACAGCGGTTAAGTGCTCAGTTGCTAACCGGCAGGTTGGTGGTTTGAACCCACCCAGCGGCTCTGTGTGAAAAAGATCTGGAAGTCTTCTTCCATAAAGACTAAGCCAAAACCAAAAACCAGACCCCTTGCTGTCAGGTTGATTCCGACTCCTAGCGACCCTATAGGACAGAGTGGAACTGCTCCGTAGGGTTTCCAGGGAGCAGCTGGTGGTTTCAAACTGCTGGCTTTTTGGTTAGCAGCTGAGCTCTAAACACTGCGCCACAATTACAGCATAGGAAACCCTATGGGGCAGTTAAGTTTGTCCTACAGGGTCACTATGAGTCGGAATGGACTTGACGGCACACAACAACAACAGTACTTGGCCTCTTGCAGGCATTCTTGTATGGACTTAAAAATGAAGCCTCCCAGTTCTCAAAGATTGTCTTCAGTTGGTTCCTAGGTGGGAAGGAAGAGGTGCTCTTGGAAGCTGCCTGCTCACACTTTCCAGCACGGATGCAGCTGGTCAGTGCTGTGTTCGGTCTGCCTTTGCAGTGTGGACCGGCAGAAGCTTGTCCCATAGCTGGGTATTGTAGTCCTGGGGCAGAATGTAGCCTAGAGGGCCAGAGGGCGTTTGGAAGTGTGGGTTTTTCAGCCTGCGGTGTTGGGTCTTACTCTTGACTTTTGCATCTCCTTTTAGTGGTGAGGTTCTGTCTGTATGGGAGCATTGGCCTTGTCGTGCTGTGTAGGCTCCGCCCTGGCACAGCGATTGGCGTGCAGGCATCTGGCCTGAGGATGTGGGTGTTGTGGCTGCATCCCCGGCGACCGCAAATCTAGCCAGAGCCTTCGTGGTCGGGGAGAGGTGCTGGGGGTACCGAGGGTGCTCTGTCAGCTGGCCCTGGCACCCAGTTGGTAGAGGAGGCCAAGGAAGTACAGGGGCAATGCATACAGCCTGACTCCTGAGGGAGCCTTGGCACCCAGACTCTTGCCTCTGTCCTTGGGAGCAGGCTGAGGGCGCTGAGGTGGCCAAACGAGCTGATGTCACAACTCTGTCATGTGCCCTGGACTGTGCTGCGTACAAAGATAAGAGGCTAGGTCCCTCCTTCCTAGGAGCTCAGGGTTTCCCACTTTTCTTTTTCCAGATGTGTCCCAGAGTCTGTCCCAAATGCTGGAAGTCTAGCCACATGTTCAGTAGGTGAATCAGATTGGGCCTTCCTCAGCCTGTAGCCTAGCTCTGGTGTTTCTCCTGAAGCTTGGAGGACTGTCTCTGGTCCCTTCGCCCTGTGCTTGGAGTTGTGGGTTTGTGTTTGCAACTCCCTGTGCTCCTGCCCCCACCCCACCGATGAGCTATGGAAGCAAGGCTTGGAGCACTGTGACTTGTGCCCCTCAATTGGGGTCTCACCTCCTTCTCTGTGCCTGCTTATACTGCCAGGCAGTGCCGAGCAGCATTTTACAGAGGGCATCTCACTTAAACCACTAACAACCCAACAAGGGTCCATCTGTTTTACAGATGAGAAACTGAAGGCACCTGGGGGCTGAGCAGCTTCCCGAGGTTATATAGCTAGTAAGTAGCATAGCCACTTAAATGCTCACAACCGGTTATTTTTCTTTAATAGTCATGGTCTTAGGAGTGTGTGTGGCCCGTTAGTCACGCAGCTTTACACAGCAGATTGAAGTCTCACACTCTTTGTATTCTTCATCAGCTCTTCCTCTTCCATGTTGTCTGTTTTGGGGGTAGCGTGTAACCCCGAGACGTGGTGTCATGCAATTAGGTGGTGTACACTCCTGGTTATTGGTGGGGGGTGGGGTAGGAGGGAGTTGTTGAATTTAAATTTTTCTTTTTTTGGCAACTCAGCATTCTAAAATAAAAATATAACTGTGTTTCTTCTATTCAACTATATTTGCCTAATGGGTTTTAAAGGTGTGAATGAATCTAGATCTTAACTAACTTTCGGGCTTTTAGTTCTTTAGGAGTATATTTTGCCTCATTTGTTTCTTTTCCATGATCATGTGGGCCTAGTAATATGAAAGTTTTCACTTTGTGTAAATGGTGTATGTGTGATCCGAAGAGAACTGGCAGTAGTTTTAGGGGTGGCATTGTGGGGTAAAGGACCTAGATTTACCCTAATAAAGGTGGCTCTTGCCCTTGGCTCTGGAGAAATGACCTTTGTAGTAATTGGGGTGCTTTTGGTCTGGGACTTTCAGGCCACACCTGAGAATCTGTGCTGCTGAGTGGGGGCTGGCCAGACCAGAGAAGACTCATTTGGGAGGCTGATAGAAAAAACCCTCAGGAGGCATGATTCAGCTTATCATGCAAGACTGGCTGATAACAGCCTTGAACGTGGGACTCTTAGAGAGCTTCCTGATTGATGAGGACATCATTGGGAACCCTCGCAGATTATGTGTCTCTCTGTTTGTATCCTTTTTGGCTGTAATAAATCTGTAATTGTAAGTATGGTATGTATACCCTGCATGAATTCTGTGAGTCATTCCAGTGAATTATCCAAGGAGCCAGCAGGTCAGAAAGCAGGGTGTGTGGACTCCTGAGCTTGTTTTGTGGCTGCAATGTTGACACGGTAGTGAGAAATGGCTCCGAAGTTGTGGCCGGCAGGTCAGAAGATTGGGCTATGGTGTGGTCTCCTCAGACTTGCAGCTGGCATCTGCCTATTTGGCAGTCTGATGGATGGCGTCCTTTTAACTTGTGAGTTCTGACGTAGCTCCAGGTGGCTAGAGTCAGAGAGTACTGTGGGGGCAGCTGGCAGTGAGAATGGAGAAGTGGGGATGGGAGGACTTGATTGATCTCCACATTTGGGGGATTGGATTTATGCAGATCCTTATAGCACAGGCGTGGAAAGGAGTTCCATGGCACTGATGTGGAGTAATGTTTGCATAGCATTGTAGCTAAGCACAATTTATGTGGTTTTAAAACTGACCCCTATAATTCCCCCATAAAATTTTCTGTAAAAAAAAATCTTAAGGTGAAGGTGTTTATAGTAATGCTTGAGGGCAAGTGATGGCTCAGTGGTAGAGTTCTCACCCTCCATGTGGGAGACCTGGACTTGATTGCTGGCCAGCGGACCTCAGACCTCATGTGCAGCCACCACCCATCTGTCAGTGGAGGCTGGCATGTTGCTGTGATGCAGCCTCCAGACTAAGACAGACTAGGAAGAGAGTCCTGGTGATCTCCTTCCAGAATCAGCCAGTGAAAACCCTGTGGATCACAGAGGTCTGATCTGTAACCAATCACGGGGGTGGCGTAGGACTGGGCGGCATTGTGTTCCGCCGTGCATGGGATCCCCATGATTTGGGGGTGACTCAGTCGCAGCTAACAATAACAACATAATAATGCTTATTTAATTTTGCCCCCTCATTAAGATGGAGAAATTCTTTTTCCCACACAGATTGGAGCTCTTTGTTAGTGAGTTGAGAACCATTGTGATGTTTTACATTGGCTGCTTGAAATCTGTACCATAGACTCTAGCATTTTCCTTGTCTTCTGTTAATACATAGCTACAGTGGATTGTAGGTTTCCCAAGTGGAGAAGCACTATGCCTCTGACATTGCTCTTTTGCTTTACAGAACTCAATTCGTCATAATCTGTCCCTACACAGCAAGTTCATCCGCGTGCAGAATGAAGGCACCGGGAAAAGTTCTTGGTGGATGCTGAATCCAGAGGGAGGCAAGAGTGGAAAATCCCCCCGGAGAAGAGCTGCATCCATGGACAACAACAGTAAATTTGCTAAGAGCCGAGGCCGAGCTGCCAAGAAAAAAGCATCCCTTCAGTCTGGCCAGGAGGGTGCTGGGGACAGCCCTGGTTCTCAGTTCTCCAAGTGGCCTGCTAGCCCCGGCTCTCACAGCAACGATGACTTTGATAACTGGAGTACATTTCGCCCTCGAACTAGCTCAAATGCTAGCACTATTAGTGGGAGACTTTCTCCAATTATGACCCAACAGGATGACCTTGGAGATGGGGATGTGCATTCTATGGTTTATCCACCATCCGCTGCCAAGATGGCCTCTACTCTGCCTAGCCTGTCTGAGATAAGCAGTCCTGAAAACATGGAAAACCTTTTGGATAATCTCAACCTCCTCTCCTCGCCGACATCATTAACTGTTTCAACGCAGTCTTCACCTGGCACCATGATGCAACAGACACCATGCTACTCTTTTGCACCTCCAAACACCAGTCTGAATTCAGCCAGTCCAAACTACCCAAAATACACTTACGGCCAGTCCAGCCTGAGCCCTTTGCCCCAGATGCCTATGCAAACGCTGCAGGACAACAAATCGAGTTACGGAGGGATAAGTCAATATAACTGTGCACCGGGACTCCTGAAAGAGTTACTTACTTCTGACTCTCCTCCCCATAATGACATCATGACACCAGTTGACCCTGGCGTGGCCCAGTCTAACAGCCGGGTCCTGGGCCAGAATGTGATGATGGGCCCTAATTCAGTCATGCCAACCTATGGCAGCCAGGTGCCTCACAACAAAATGATGACTCCCACCTCCCATACTCACCCAGGACATGCTCAACAGACGTCTGCAGTTAATGGGCGTGCCCTGCCCCATGCTGTAAGCACCATGCCTCACACCTCAGGCATGAACCGCCTGACCCCGGGGGGGAAGACACCCTTGCAAGTGCCTCTGCCTCACCCCATGCAGATGAGCGCCCTGGGGGGCTACTCCTCTGGGAGCAGCTGCCACGGCTATGGCAGGATGGGCATTCTCCACCAGGAGAAGCTCCCGAGTGACTTGGACGGCATGTTCATCGAGCGCTTGGACTGTGACATGGAGTCCATCATCCGGAACGACCTCATGGATGGAGATACTTTGGATTTTAACTTTGACAATGTGTTGCCCAACCAAAGTTTCCCGCACAGTGTCAAGACGACGACGCATAGCTGGGTGTCAGGCTAAGAGTTAGCGAGCAGGTAAGTGCGCCCCAGTATCAAAAGACCTTCTGAAAATAGAACTTAAAAGAGAGGAGCACAGTGCCTTGCGTCTTCAGTGGTTAGGTCTTTTTTGATGTCAACTCGCTGCCCCTTGTAGAGAGGTGTCTTTTATCATTCATTCTCCACCCTTTTTGCAGCTTATAAATTTTCCTTTTGAGCTTAAACCTAAGGAAGCTTCCTTTAACTGCTTTGAAGATTTTCTTTTGACAGTTAGGTGGCTGTATCTCTTTAGTAACTCTGCAATAAATGAATGCATTTGGTACAAATCAAATGCTGGACTTTTTTTTTTTTAAGTGGAATTTTCCCCCATTGAATGGTTTCAGAGCTTTTGAGAACGCTCTTAGCATGTTTCCCCTCAGTATGTCTGTCACTATAATATCTTAAATTGAATTGATTTTTAATTTGGCTATATTTTCATTGTGTGTGTATGTGTTTTTTTTTTTTTTTTTTTTCCAGGCTACACTTAAAAGTACTTCAGATTGTTTGACAGCAGAAACTGAGAGAAGCAGCCCAAAGATGCCCTTCACCCCTCCTTTTAGTTCTCTTGATTAAAAAAAAAAAGAAAAGAAAAAAGTGTTCCTTTTTTCCTTTCGTCAGACTTGGCAGCGAAGACACTTTTCCTGCACAGGATGTTTGCCCGATGTTTGCAGGTTATGTGCTTCTGTAGATAAGGACTGTGCCATTGGAAATTTCGTTACAATGAAGTGCCAAACTCACTACACCATGTAATTGCAGGACAGACTTTGAATCTGGTGTGCCCTCGCTTTTTGTATATAAGCAGTAGATACAGAATTGTATTTGTGTGTGCTTTTGTTTTTTTTTAAATACCCATTTGGTCCAAGGAAAGTTTATACTCTTTTTGTATACTGTGATGGTCTTCTGTCCTTGCTAAGTTAAACTCTGGTTTGTACTACCTGTGTCTGCTGAATGGACGAATCACAAAGAACCAACATCTCCCGTCTGCCACCTCCACTGAACAGCTTTAAATCTGTTCACGTCGCCACATACTTTGTATGAAAACCAAGTAGCCTGTTACCAATCTGCTGAGTTAATGGACTTGTCAAACTCTTTTTGGGGGGGGGGGGGGAGATTAAATGCCAGCCTTGTACAGGTCTTTTCTATTTTTTTTTTTTGTTTGTTTATTTTGTTACTTGCAAATTTGTACAAACAGTTAAATGGTTCTAATTTCCAGATGAATGATTTTTGATGTTATTGTTGGACCTTGAGATGACTTTTGGAATAGATACTGAACTGTAATGTTTTCTTAAAACTAGAGTCTACTTTTGTTACATAGTCTGCTTGTAAAGTTATGGAATCATGGGGATTCGGGGAAGCGTTCATAATTTCCATTTTGTATTTCCCACTGGATTAGTTACTAATTTTATACGTGCTTAACTGGTTTGTATGCTTTGGGATGCTAATTGGTGATGTTTCTGAGTAATCTTAAAATGTTGTAATTAGTACCTGCATACTCAACATTTCTGGCCCTTTTAGGACAGGAGAGTGATGTATAGTTATGGACACTTTGCATTCCATGTTTAGGAAAACTTAATATGTTTTTATGTGTGGATTTTAAAGAGACTTCGTCTGCTTCAGTTACCATGTTAGCTATGCACAGTGCATAGAGCTGAGTAGTCTGGTGGGCGCCAGTGTGCAGCGTCATTCCCACCGTTCCTGCAGGGCCTCATCATGTTTGTGGAGCAGAAGGGAGAACTGCGCCTCAAACAGTGCTCTTTCCCAAACCAGGGGTTTTTCTCAACTTGACCTTTGAGTGGAGCTTCGGCAAAGGTTTCCCTTCGTGGTTCTTGATTCTCTGCTCTTATTTTGGTCTAGCGGAGGTTGGTTTTGTAGCTCTGCCTGGAAGAATTGTATCGACACTCACACTTGATCTCTCTTTCCCTTTGTTCTGCAGGTTATTTAGCCGTCGTGGAAGTTTTCAGCTGAAGGAGGGGAGGGAATTTTAAAATGGGATTTGTAGAATGTTTTGTATTCATAAGTGCAGTTGGCTTTTATTACCATACTCAGATGGAATAGAACTTGTTTCAAAATTGGGGCAATTAATTTGAAAACCAGCGCAGCAGCTGTAATTTATACGTTTTGAATTTATTTTAAAAGCCTTAGCTTAAGTTAAGAATTTGAGACTTTTTTTTAGCCTTTAGCAACCTAAACTATAATTGAGATCATTATGTTTTAATACTTCCAGTTACGTGTAACTGACAGACCATGTTAATTGGCTTAGCATCCCGTTTAATCCTTCCGCAGTTTCAGATCATATGGAATGCCTGAAGTCAGCTCAGTGAAAGAGACGGGCGCACAACCACGTTCTCTGGCCTTCTGAGAAGCCTCTGACACCTGTGTGCTTGGCACACGTCATGCCTGCTTTGTCTTTCATGTTAATTGCATCTCTTTTGGCTGGTTTCTCTTACACATTTAACAAGAACAAAAGTGTTCCTGATAGATTTCTACAGTAGGCCAGCTCTACTGTAAGTAGAATGAAAAGTGAAAATTGAAATTTCATTAAAAAGCCACCTCTAACTACCTTCATTGTTGGCCACTCCAAAATAAGACTGGTTTAGAAACCTTAGTTGCCCTCAGCAGCACTTCCTGCGAGTGTGATGGAATTGTCGGTGCCAGAGCACGTGTGTTCTCCTTTCTTTCACCACGTCCCTTCTCCCTTACGCGTCACGCCCCAGGGCCCCTAGTCATTCGTTAGAAAGGCAGCTACGGCTCAAATCGCTGCTTCAGTCTTACTACTTCATAGAACGGCTTTTAAAAAGATGCTTCTCTCTCTTGAGTCTGTATAAATATCTTTTGGGTTTTTTTTTTTGTCACCAAATTTTTCTTGGTGTTGATGTTCTAACTGAACCCCAGATAAGCTCTCTGTGGGATACAGTGAAGTCCTGTGAAAGGCAGTTTGTCTATTTTGAAAGCAAACATTATGCGGACCTCTGGTGATTTTTTTTTTTTCCCTGTAAGAATACTGACTTTTGGTATAATTAGCATATCAGTTGTTGTAAATGATTGCTTTGTGGAACGTGCAAATGATATCACCTATGCAGCCTTGTTTGATTTATTTTCCTCTGGTTTGTACTGTTATTAAAAGCATATTGTGTTATAGAACTATTGAAATATTTTAAATATAAAGATGTATTGTTTTCGTAATATAGCTGTATGGAAAATATTTAGGTAATAGAGGCATTACTTGCAAAGTTCTGCTTTGACAAACTGACAGAGTCTAAATGACTTAGCAAGCGTTGTATCCCGGGAAGCAGGAGATCAGTGGAACATCCCAAGAAGAGGGCAAGGACACTTACCACGGAAACAGTTCTCCACAAGTGTAAAATAGTCCTACTGCTAGATAGATGTGACCACTACTTCGCCCCCTACTCGAAATCCTTGTATTCGGCTCTAAAGAGTCCTTAACTTACAACTGATTTTAAATGAGAAGTTTCTCTTGTGGTTTTTGTTGGGGAGTGATCATTAAGTAAAAGGAGCAGTGTGGCTTATGCAGACACAACAGCCTGGATGGGCATCCCCCTAAAGGTGTGAGGCCAGAGATGGACACGGAGTCCCAGCAGGACGGTGTCCCACTCGCACATTGAGCTCCCCGAGTTAGTCACAGTGCAGACTTCCTGTTGCCATACTCTGCGAAGTGCCTGATGGTGATGATGGTGTGCTTACAGACACAAGAACAATCTTTGCTGTTACTGTACAAAGCCATAAATGTACATAAATTATGTTTAAAATGATCTGGTGTCCTTTTTTTCTAATTGTGTAGAATAAGCTCTTTACTAAGTTTTTTTTTGCTTTGTTTCTTAATGTCAGCCACAATGCCATGGTTTATTCATGTCTAGCATTTCCTTTGGTGGAAAGGGAAGACAATTCCACTGGGACCAAATCTCAGCCCCTTGAGATATGAAGAAGAAGTAAATCCCTGGTAACGACCAATTCTGGATGACTTCGTGTTTGGAATGCCCACATTCCAGGTGTCTACATCCAGTACAGTCATTACTAGGGTTATTAAACCTCATGTCAGAACAGACTCTACTGAAGGTGAGAATGCCTTTGGGCAGTTAGGTCCCGGCTGGAGAGTGCGGAGCAGACACTTGGGGTGTGCGCAGAGACCAAGGCCCTCCCACACACCTTGCTGAAGGAAGGCGATTGAGTACTGCTGTCAGTGACCACAGATTGGAGGTTTGTATGTTTGCCTGAGGAGTGAGCTGGGACTGACATTGTTAAAGTGCATTTTCAAGCCCCAGTGAAGCCCAGTCTTGTCTTACTTCTGACCATTTTCTTAGACAAGCCAGTGAATGCTGGAATAGCAAGGAAGTAGGTTATTCTAATGTTTACCACTTTAGACACCAGAGGGCTAGTCTAGTTTCAGGCCTTCCCCCCTTCTAGCAATGGAACCCTTTCTTTAAAAGCCACAGGCCTCAGAACAAAGAGTGCGGGACAGACTAAGGCACTTCACTCCCAGGCCCTAGGGCTCATCTAGTCCAAATGTGGAAAATGGCCTTGCCCCCTGCCTGCAGCCAGAACTCCAGCTGGCTGGCTCCTTTCATAACCCTATGTGCAGAGGACTGTGCTTCTGCTGTCATTTCTTGAGACCAGTTCCCATGTTTCCCCCCCAGCAAGGTTTTCTGATCAACCGCATGGACAGGCTTGCTGCTTAACTGCGTGATGGGAGACGCTTCCTTCCTCGGACGCTGTCTAGGCCCCTGCTGTGACCAGAGGGATGACAGTAGACTCAAGATGTGTACCTAGGATTGATTCTTGACCAATGAACCAGCCACACTGGAGGACTTTGCCTTGGCTGTTGTCTCTCCGTGTTCGAGTTGACCTGTAACAATGACTGTGCCAGTTAAGCCTACACTGGTGGTTGTGTTAGGTGGGCGGAGGGCCTGTCCACTGTGTACTACGTGGCAGTTTCTGAAGTAGAAACCGTCACCTACACATTGAACTTCCTGTCACCTAACAGTGCGCATTAAAGGACCACGAGCTTGCATCTGAGCTGGGCAATGGCCTCAAATCAGACTGTATTCATGGAAGGTTTCCTTATTATCATTTATTTTTTAAAAATCCTGTTGATAACTTGCATACATGAACTCGAAGATGTTTTCATGTTTAGAGCTAAAGAAATAACTGGAAAATGAGTAAAATTTCTGATGGAAAGAGAAGGAAGGGAGTATGCTGGGATGAAGAAAGGAGGGAAGCAAGTAGCTCTGGGGGATGGTCAGCAATGTATCAGGAATCCAGATGTAAAATGGAGGAGAAGGTTAAGTAAGCACAAGGTCCTTGGGTTCTCTGACTAGAGGAAACCATACAAAGAGGAGTGAGCCTCTACTGATTAAGAAGAGAACTTTAAGTTTTTGAAGATAATTGAAGAGAGGAAGCTTTCTGGGCTGACAAAGTCAGCAGCAGTGGCCTGGCTTTGACAGTACAGCTGTCGGGGGAGGAAGCCCCATACTGAGAGGGAGTCCCTGGGTGGTACCAGTGGTTAATACATTCAGCTGCTAACCCAAAGGTTGGAGGTTCGAGTCCACCCAAGAAAGACCTGGAGGTGTTCTTCCAAAAAATCAGCCACTGAAAACCCTGTGGAGCACACTTCTACTCTGACACAAGTAGGGTCGCTGTCTTAGTCATCTAGTGCTGCCATAACAGGAATACCACAAGTGGGTGGCTTTAACAAAGAGTTTATTTTCTCACAGTCCAGTAGGTTACAAGTCCAAATTCAGGGAGTCGGCTCCAGGGGAAGGCTTTCTCTGTCAGCTCTGGAGGAATAAGGTCCTTGTCCTCAATCTTCCCCTGGTCGAGGAGCTTCTCAGACGCAGGGACCCCGTGTCCAAAGGGTGCGCTCTGCTCCTGGTGCTGCTTTCTTGGTGGTATGAGGTCCCCAACTCTCTGCTTGCTTCTCTCTCCTTTCATCTCTCGAGAGATAAAAGGTGGTACAGGCCATACCCCGGGGAAACGCTACCTTGGATGAGGGAGGCGACCTGGGGTCGGAGTGGTGTTAGAGCCCCACCCTAATTCCCTCAGCATAAAATTACAATCACGAAATGGAGGACAACCACACAATACTGGGAAGCATGGCCTAACCAAGTTGATACACACATTTTTTGGGGGGGACATAACTTCAATCTATGACAGTTGCCATTGAGTCAGAGTCAACTTGAGGGCAACCAGCTTTTCCTACTGAGAAGACATTTCACCTGTTAGGAGGGGAGAAAGGAGATTGAGGGACGCTTTCTTAGACTGATAGGTGGCAGGGCACTGCTTCCCACCCACCCTTCCATCCCCCATGAACTCAAAGGCTGAATGAAATTTCTTGGTGTTAGCATATTTATCATATTCACAACATACTCCAAAAATGGAAGTGTCGTCTGTGTTAGAAGCCAGTGGTGGAAGGTAGACGTTTACACCGTCCGAGAAGATGGCAGCTTTGTGAGGGCTTGCTTATTCATTCTTTACATCTCTTCCTTCTGTGAGTGCCAGTCCCTCGACAACCAACTCGGAGAATTCCCACAAAACTTTAAAGTTGTAGATGGTAGTGTAGGTGCCGTGCTGGGTCCTTGTAGTTGCTGGACTTTCTGGAGATGTTCTTGGGGCTGTGACATTACTAGAGTTGTTGCCTGAGTGAGATGACCTTAGATGAGGTGCTGGCTAGGAATAGGGCTCACGGTGGACTTGTAAACCAGATGTCTGCTCCTGATTAATCGGGATAGTGGGGAGGTCCACCTTGTATGTTAGTGCTTGGCTACAGAACAAGCCAGAGACGTCTGTTACTTGGTCTGCATGGGTGTCGGGGACACGTGGGGTGCTGGCAGAGCAATGGCCGCTTCTCGTGCTTGGACAGTGATTTCCCACCGAGAAGGTAAAATGAGGACACCTGTGCTACCTGCCTCAAAATTTTGACGTGAGGATTAGAGAATGAAGTCATGTCTGCAGATGGCTTCCTGTGTCAGGGAGAAGCTGTACGGACAAGTTGGTGTTGGATTAGGAATAGTAGGCCTTGTGGATTTGCTTTCTTAGTGGGGCCTTTGGACTCTCGGCATTTCCCTATCAGGATAAATGGGAGAGGTGTTTGTTCCTGTCTAGCTGTTTTCTACGTTCCTGTTTGCTGCCATTCACCTCTTCAGAAGGGGAGCGGGTGGACAGTTTACCAGACCCACACTATAGAATAGAGTCAGTAGGCCTCTCGGTAACTCTACAAGTACTATCAGTGAGTATGCTGCAAACCTATTATCTGCCCAACACAAAGCAGTTGTCATAGTTATTTCCCAAGAAGGTCCACTACATGTACCTGTACTGAGGCAATTTAGAGGCATTTTAGCTTGCCTGACCTTGACCTCAGCCTGTCACCTTCACCCGGAAGACTCCGATCCACGTGTCTTCCTGACTGTCGAGAAAGGAGGAGAAGATGAGATGGAAACCCTGTTGTTGAATGGGGCCACAGTGGTGTGCTGGAGCCAGATCGTACTGGTTCATGAGAACAGATGATTAAATTTCCAGGAATTATGGGAGCCAGTTTTAAACACAGCCATTATTAAAAATTGTATCGGCTTACAATTAAGTAAATTAAGAACAAAGATAAAAAATACTCAAAACTCACTTCCTAATTATTCTACTACATTTTCCTCTGATGAGATAGAAACACCTGCTCTTGAGGTCTGTCTTATCAGTGTGGTGGCAATACTGTATAACGGTGTGCTGCTGCTAGAGCTGAGGCAGAAACGTTTCTGTTTAGTGAGTACAGTTTGAATGAGGGTGAAGAACAGCTTAGCAGTAGGTAGATCACATGTCGGTTACATTTACTGAGAAAACACGTGTGTTGAGAAAAAGGATGGGAATTGCAGCCACATGTCGACTACAGAGAAGAGTTCAGCAAAAATCAAATGCATTCTGCTAGAATTGATTGGCCATATGGAATTTGTAGTGAAGAGCACTGTATATTCTATTATTCTTAAATTGCATGCTGCCCATCCTTTATAGCAGTACAATTTATAATAATAAAGTATTGTATGTGTACACAGGCACACATTTTTCCCCACAGAGCAGGCTGTTAGCACTTACCCGCACACCACTGACTGGGGTGAGGAAGGCATTTGAAGGACTGGCGGTTTTGACGACACTGGAGAACAGGTAGGATGGGAAGGAGGAAGCTGTGGTTAGAGACTGGAGCAGCCCAGGCATGGTCATGGCAGTGGGTGGCTGGTAAGAAGTGGAGGTGAAGTGGTCAGGGGATGATGAGGCCTGAAGACTGGAAGAGGCATGCCACCCAAGGGAAAGAGGAAACCTAAAGTCCAGGTGCTCAAGCTTTCAATTTGGGGGCAAATCCAGGAGCCAGGCAGGTAGATGCCAGTGATAAGACTACCCAGTGGGGTTAGCCTAATGCTGTAAGTATCCACAGAGAAAGGGTGTTTTGCGTGAAGGTGGAAGAGGAAGAGTCTGGAGCCAGAAAAGGAGTACAGGAGGATGCCAGCTCTGCACTGGGAGCTTCTTTGTCGAGTGAGGATAATTGCACCTACTCACTGGAGTTACTGAGGGAATTAAATGGCCTGAGTTAAGCCCCCAGCAGGGTCTTTCACATAGAAAATGCTCAAAAAAGGGGGGAGGGGCGGCCAAGGTTTGTCCTAGACAGGCTGTTTATGCCTGTCATCTCAGCCCAGTTATTAATAGCTCCTCGTGTCACTGCCAAAAATGGTAAATTATATGGTCACTGTGTTAACAAATCACTGCCTTTTATTAATTAGCTCCTAGAAAGAACCGTCATCTCACAGTGGATGTCCTGAGAGCCCCCCAGGGGGTGAGAGGGCTCAGGCCTTCCTGGAAGAAGCTGCTGGGGACTGAACGGTTATTCTTAGAAAGGTGTCCAGGTAACACAGATTAAAGTTTAAACTCCTGAGAATGGCATACAAGGTCCTGCCCAGCCTGCCTTTGCGTTCTCTTCCTCGGCGTTGTACACCAGTCCACCCAGCAGCCGTTCCCAGCCATGCTCTTATGCCGGAGACATGCTGCAATGTTTCACCTTCCGTGTTCATCAGAGTCAAGCTCAAAACTTTCCCCTACCTCTCAAGTTCACCCCAACCCCTTCTATCAGAGTAGCTGCTCTTACAGGTCAGCTGTTTGAGTTTTAGGACTCTTTTTTAAAGTACAGGCAGGTGTTTGTGGTCAGTGCTGGCTTCTCCCTCAATGGCAATCCTTCCCAGAAGTCTAGAGCCAGGTCTGACTGACTTAGGTGACCCTAAAGCAACTGGCCAGTGTGCCTGACCCCAGGCGTAGCCAAAGGCGTTCCTCCTTGGTGAGCCCGTTCCTGCCAACATTCCAACAAACCAAAAGCAGACCAAGAAGCCCAAAGTGTTTCCGTGAGTCTGGAGCTGCCAGGCACATTTGCCAACCTAGGAAAATACAAAGGCAAGCAGGAGAGATGACCAATGATGAAGTGCCTAAAAGAGGTCATTAGCCTTCCCACAGCCACCCCAGCCCTCCCCACAGGCTGCAAAATCCTCCCTTTCCATATAGCTTTTTTCTGAGCCCAGGATACATGGTCTGTTCCTTTGTTGTTTTTGTTGCCATCAAGTTGGCTCAGGCTCAGTGGCCTTATGTATAGCAGAACAAAATGTTGCTGGGTCCTGTGCCATCTTCATGATTGTTGGCATGTTTGGGCTCCTCTTCTTGCACTGTATCGGGCAACAGTCTGTTGTGATCCAGAGGTTTTCTTTGGCTAGTTTTCCAAAGTAGATCGCCAGGCCTTTCTTCCTAGTCTGTTTTAGTCTGAAAGCTCTGTTGAAACCTGTCCATCATGGTGGCCCTGCTTGTATTTGAAATACTGGTGGCATATCTTCCAGCATCACAGCAGTGCACAAGCCACCACAGTAGGACAGACTGACAGACACGTGGTGGTTCACTTAGCACTGCCAAAATTGCCATTAACAAGACTGAAATTTGACCAAAGACAGTTAACCCACTTTCCTGTGGAAAGGGTTGCATGTCTATGGAAACAGCTAGGTTGTGCTAATTTCAGAACAGTTATATCATCTCGGTTTAAAACAAAACAAAACTTGTAGCCTTTAATAAGATAGTTGCTGATTTGTTTTCAAAGGACCTCACCTGAGAAGGCCATAGACATGGTCATTTGTAATTTTTGCCCCAGTTACTGTTGGGGACTGGGGTATCTGTGTCCCTCCCACCAAATGGGATTGGGTAAAATGTGTAGGTTCCATGTTCTGATTTGTTAAAATATTGCTTTGAAAGGAAAATAATTCATTCTACTTTACTAGACCACCAACATTTTTCTATTTCAATTCACCATACTTGCCAAGACAAGACTTGGTAAAAAGGAAAGATGTTCTCTGAAGTTAGGCAATTCTCTTTAGAAATAATTGGAAAGTTGTGATAAACACCCCCTGACTAGAAAATTCCTTTTATTTGGTGAACACATCTTAGGAGACCTCAAAAGTCCTTGGAGCTCTGTGGGTTATATTTTAAATTAAAATTATCTCTAATTTTCCATTTCCTTTCTGACCCCCCTTTTTTTTTTCTGTCTCAAATAATTGGTGTTCTATTAGAAGCATGGCCTTAATTGTCCGAACCCTGGAGAGGACTGGCTTGAGGGCGTCAACAGCTGTATGGACTCTCGTGTAACTGTCACGTGCCTTTTTCTGGAAACAGCAGTCTGAGCAATTGTCTTTTGTAAGAAAATCACATGATAAAACAATAGATGACTAGCAATAATTCTGTTGTCACTTAGTTACTGGCAGAGCAGGGATGGGGGAAGATGTAGAAAAATGCGTTCTTGGATCCCATCCCATTCCAATCTGCAAACCCTCCCGAGTAAATCAATTCCTTTATTCTCTCTGGGCAACTAAAAAAGGTTTCAGAGTGTTTCCAGCACTGGGCATTCTACGTGGCAATACTTTTGGAGGCTGAGTTACCTACTTTATTCAAAGAGTTGGCACAAAAACTCAGCCATTTTCCACGTCCTAGAGCTGAGTGATGGAGAAACTGATAGGAATTGAATGAATGAAAATTCAGCTTTTATTGTGGACAATAATACTCCCTCTGGGATTAGAATTTCCTAACGTATTTTCAGCAAAAGAAGCTTGAGTCAGCTTGGGACCCAAAGGTGCTGTTTAGACCTCCACCACTCAGTGTTTTGGGATAAAGCCTGGTGTGTCCCCACACAGGAGAAAGCTTCAGGTTTGTTGCCACTTGAGGCTGAGACTGCCAGCGTGTTGGCCCAGGGAGGCCTCCTGTAGCCTTTTAGATCCCAGAGAACAAAGGCCCCAAATACCAAGTTTAAAAGCAGTCTGGCTGGTCACAAAGTATGTTGGAATGGTGTGTTTCTCTGCAAAATGAGCTTCTGCTTTTTCCAGAGAAGTTCTAAGACTTGTGGAGGAAAAGCTATAATTAAGAGAAGTGGATGGATTATTAGGAAAGGCTTTTTATTTGACAGGTTTTGTGATTTTAATAGCACTTTGCCTTTGTAATGCATTCCGTCAAACGATGCCAAGCGCTTCTGCCAATGCTCACTCCTCAGGCTCCCTTTGAAATGGGAAAGGGTAGAGCAAACCCAATGACCAGGTACCACAGTTGAGTGTAAAGTGTGCACATTTTCTGTGGGGCAGCCGGGGAGGGGGAGTTTATTTTCCCGAGAACCCCAGGGAACCACCTGTAAGGGAGCCTCATAAGTCAGACGCAGTGTTTCTCAAAGTGCCAGCCACTAAGCATGTGCAACAGAACTACTTGGGAAGATTTGTAAAATGAAAATCCTGGCTCCCCTCCCCAGACTTATGGGATCAGAATCTGGGGCGGGGGTGGGGTGATGGCAAAGGCATTTGAACTCTTCTAGGTGATTTTAATGAACACTAAAGTTTGTGAACCACCACCTGTCTACGGAGATGCTGTAACCCTTCCTGCTATTCATTCATTCATTTCAATAATTAAATATTTACCTACCGTGTGCCAGATCCCATGCAGAATGCTAGGGCACTGTGTGGTGAGCAGGACGGACACATTCTCCACCCTCCTGAAGCTCCTGCCCCTCTTCAGAAGTGTAGTGTGGTGTAGCACAAAGATGTCATGAAGTAGTACTCTTTAAAGAAAGTCTGCTTGGATCAAGTCCCTGGGTGGCGTAAACAGTCAATGCAATCAGCTGCTAGCTAACTGAAAGGCTGGCTGTTAGAGTCCATTCTGAGGTACCTCGGGAGAAAGTCCTGGCAATCTACTTCCAAAAAATCAGCCGTTGAAAACCTTGTGGAGCACAGTTCTACTCTGACACATGTGGGGTCACCATGAGTTGGAGTTGAAGGCAACTGAAAACTTGGATCACACCAGTACTAGGCTGATAACTGGCCATAAAAAAAAAAATCCCCGTCACCCGTCAAAGGCTTTTACCTGCCTGACCTGCTTGTGAAGGAGCCCTGGTCGCATAGTGGTTGGCACTGGACTAATAACTGATAGATCAATGGTTCAAAACCACCAGTGGCTCTGTGGAAGAAAGATGTGGCAGTCTGCTTTATAGCTTTGGAAGCCCTACGAGGTTGTCATGAAACAGCTCCACGGCAGTGGGTAACCTGCTTGTGGGTCCTGAGTCGGTGAGGCGAACGCTTACTGTAGGTGCTTAGGGCCTCTTGCCCCTGCCAGCACAAAGACCGATCCCTGAAGAACACTCTGGACTGGCATTAAGCAGTTTGAGCTAAGAGGCTGACCAGAGTGACCAAAATGCAAAGGGTCTGTTTTCCACTGGAAACGATGGATTCATTTATTTTTAAAAATAATTCAGATGCAAATTAAAACTACGATGAGATTCCATCTCACTCCAACAAGGCTGGCATTAATCCAAAAAACACAAAATAATGAATGTTGGAGAGGCTGCGGAGAGATTGGAACTCTTATACGCTGCTGGTGGGAATGTAAAATGGTACAACCACTTTGGAAATCTATCTGGCGTTATCTTAAACAGCTAGAAATAGAACTACCATACAACCCAGAAATCCCACTCCTCGGAATATACCCTAGAGAAACAAGAGCCTTCGCACAAACAGATATATGCACACCCATGTTTATTGCAGCTCTGTTTACAATAGCAAAAAGCTGGAAGCAACCAAGGTGTCCGTCAATGGATGAATGGGTAAATAAATTGTGGTATATTCACACAATGGAATACTACGCACCCATAAAGAATAGTGACGATTCTATGAAACATTTCATAACATGGAGGAACCTGGAAGGCATTATGCTGAGTGAAATTAGTCAGAGGCAAAAGGACAAATATTGTATAAGACCACTATTATAAGATCTTGAGAAATAGTAAAAACTGAGAAGAACACATACTTTTGTGATTACGAGGGGGGGAGGGAGGGAGGGAGGGAGAAGGTTTTTTATTGATTAATTAGTAGATAAGAACTGCTTTAGGTGAAGGGAAGGACAACACTCAATACATGGAAGTTCAGCTCAATTGGACTGGACCAAAAGCAAAGAAGTTTCCGGGATAAAATGAATGCTTCAAAGGTCAGCGGAGCAAGGGCGGGGGTTTGGGGACCATGGTTTAAGGGGACTTCTAAGTCAATTGGCAAAATAATTCCATTATGAAAACATTCTGCATCCCACTTTGAAATGTGGCGTCTGGGGTCTTAAATGCTAACAAGCGGCCATCTAAGACGCATCAATTGGTCTCAACCTACCTGGAGCAAAGGAGAATGAAGTACACCAAGGTCACACGACAACTAAGAGCCCCAGAGACAGAAGGGGCCACATGAACCAGAGACCTACATCATCCTGAGACCAGAAGAACTAGTTGATGCCCGGCCACAATCGATGACTGCCCTGACAGGGAGCACAACAGAGAACCCCTGAGGGAGCAGGAGATCAGTGGGATGCAGACCCCAAATTCTCATAAAAAGACCATACTTAATGGTCTGACTGAGACTAGAGGAATCCCGGTGGCCATGGTCCCCAAACCTTCTGTTGGCACAGGA
Organism: Loxodonta africana; assembly: GCF_030014295.1. NCBI lineage: Eukaryota > Metazoa > Chordata > Mammalia > Proboscidea > Elephantidae > Loxodonta > Loxodonta africana. Next base: position 75,514,388 of record NC_087358.1, read on the forward strand.
CGGGAACCATCCCCGAAGACAATTCATCAGACATGAAAGGGACTGGACAGTGGGTGAGAGAGAGATGCTGATGAAGAGTGAGCTAATAATATCAGGTGGACACTTGAGACTGTTGGCATCTCCTGTCTGGAGGGGGGATGGGAGAATAGAGAGAGTGGGAAGCTGGCAAAATTGTCACGAAAGGAGAGACTGGAAGGGCTGACTCATTAGGGGGAGAGCAAGTGGGAGTATGGAGTAAGATGTACGTAAACTTATATGTGACAGACTGACTTGAATTGTAAACATTCACTTGAAGCTCAATAGAAGTTAATAAAAAAAAAAATTCAGGAGAGAAGCCACTCATCATGCAAGATCTTTGAAGGACTGTATACTGGACCCAGTTGTTCCCACAGAGATGAGCTTACCACAGGGAGCTCTGTGGGCCTGGCTGGGCAGACATGGCCAAGCCTGCTGCAGGGCAGAGAGCAGGGACCAAGGCCGTGCTGTCCTGGGGGGGGTCAGATGCTCCGTGGTGATCCACACTGACACTTCATCTGGGTTGTGGTGGCAGACTGAGCGCTGTTCCACACGAGGGAATGTTCCGGATCACTTAAAGCCACCGCCCCTGTGACTGCCTAGACTTTTCCTATTTTGTTTGTAAAGTGCCCCAAAAGTAGGACATAAAACTTTGTGGCAAAAAGAGCCATACCCAATACAATGGGACCTCTCCCGATGACTCAGGGCAGGGTTGTCGTTCGGAGCGTTTGTGATTAAGTGGAGGTGGTGTCCAGAGATGGCCTCGGGGCTGTTGAAGTGCATCTGTCTCTCTCTCTTCTCCTTATTGTGGAAAATTTCAAACTAAGCCAAAGCAGAGAGAGTAAATAGTATAATGAGCCTCCATATACTCATCACTCAGTTTGAGGAATTATCAACTCATGACCGCATTTGCTTCATATAGCCTCACCCTGTATTATTTTGAAGAAAATCCCAGATATCATATAATTTCATCTGTAAGTATTTCAACATATATCTCTAATAGATAAGAATTCTTTTTATAATTTTTAATTTTTTAGGTATAATTTGTGATCACTGAAATGATCAGAACTTGGTTGTACTACTCAATCAAATTGACAACCGCATATCAAGATAACGTTACATTTTTATCATTCCAGAAGACTCTTTTGTGCCCCTTATCCTTCAACTCTCTGTTCTGAGAAGCAACCACTGATCAGAATTCTATTGTCATCAGTTGTTTTTGCCTGTGCTGGAATTTCATATAAATGGAATCATACAGTATGCACTTTTTTTACCCCTGCCTTCTTGTGCTCAGGAGCCCTGGTGGTGCAGTGGTGAAGTAGTACAGCTGTTAACCAAAAGGCTGGCAGTTTCAATCTACCAGCCACTGTTTGGAAACCCTATGGGGCAGTTCTACCCTGTCCTGGAGGCTCGCTCAGAATTGGAATAGACTTGATGACAATGGGTTTGGTTTTTTTAGTTTTCTTTTGCTCAACGTAATACTTTTGGGGTTCAATCATTTTGTTGCATATATTAGTACTTTGGTACTTTTTATTTTTGAGTAGTATTCCATTGTATACATATGCCAGGTTTTTGTTTTTTTAATCCACCCTTCTGTTGAGGGACATCTGGGCTAGTTCTACTTTTGTATTATTAGGAATAAAGCTGCTATAAACATTCTTATAGAAGGTTTTTTGTGGTCATCTATTTTCATTTCTCTTGAGTGAATACCTAGGAGTGGAATTGCTGGATCACAGGTAGACGTATATTTAACTTTTTAAGGAACTGCCAGATGATTTTCCAGTGTGGTTGTACCAGTTTACACTCCTACCATTAATGTCTGAGAGTTCTGGTTGTTCCATCTCCTCACCAAAATTTGATATTTTTAATCTAAAAAGCTTGAATTTTAGCCACTGTGTGTAGTAATATCTCATTATGATATTCATTTGCATTTCCTTTATGATTAATTGCATCGAACACTTTTTTATGTGTTTACTGGCCATTTGTGTGTCTTCTTTTGTGAACTGTCTCTTCAAGTCTTTTGACCATTTTTTAATTGGGCTGTCTTTTCATGACTGAGTTGAAGGAGGTATTTATCTATTCTGGATACAAATGGTTTATGAGATAGAGGTGCTGTGCATATTTCCTCCAAGTCTGTTATGTATTTAGTTTCCTGACAGTGTCATTTTATGAACAGTAGTTTTAATTCTGATGGAGTCCAATTTATCAGGTTTTTTTTTTTTTTTTTATGGTTTGTACTTTGTGTCTCCTCTAAGAAATCTTAGTGTAGCTCTATATTCTCTTCTAGTAACTTTCGTGTTGAAGCTTTTGTTTGTGTCTGTGGTCCATCTTACATGGATTTTTGTATATAGTTGTTTCAGCACCATCTATGGAAGAGATTTTCCTTCCCCTCGAGATTTCTTTGGAGCTCTTGTCAAAAGTCATTTGACTAAATATATGGAGATCGTGATTTCAAAACAAAAAACAAAACATGACCACAGTACCATTATATCATATTAAAAAACCTCGATATTATCAAATATCCAGTCACTACAGTGTTCAGATCTTCCCAGTTATTTTCTAAAATTTCCTTACATAATATATTATGCTTATTCAAATTAGAATCCAGACATCCTTCATATATTGTGATATATTGATTTCATTGATTGGTCTATAGGTTCTGTGCCCAACTTTTTTTTTTGTTGTGGTTTGTTGAAAAAACTGGGTCATTTGTCCTACAGAGTGTCTACAGCCTGGATTTTGTGAATTGTATCATCATGGTGTCATTAAGTATATTTCTCTGCCCCTGTATATCCTGAACACTAGTAGTTAGCTCTAGAGGCTTAATGGTATTAAGGTTCAATTATTGTCAATAATATGTGAATGTTCAGAGCTGGAGGCACATAATATCCAATTCCTGTCTTTTTCATGGTGTTAGCAGCCATTGATGGTCATTGTTACATTCATTGTTCCATTAGAGTTATAAAATGGTGATACTGTTTCTATTATTTTTTCTAAATTTATTAACTGAGAACTTCTATGAGAAGAAACTTCCTTGAAACAACTGTTTGATGACCATCTTGAATTGCCCCAGGCATGCCAATGATTTTTGAATTATTAAGCTGCAGTTGTTGCTTACTACTATTTGTAACAATAACAATAATCATCATCACTGTATGCTGAGCCCTTTATTGGCAAGTTCTAACCTAAGTACTCAACATATTTCATTCATCAGACCCTCTGAAGTGAAAATTATTATTCACAGAGCCTTATGGCCTTCATCGTAAGATGATAGCTAAATGATCTCCTGATCTTCTGTGTGGGTGTCTTCCAGGCTATTGTCTCCACTGTGAGTATATGGAAGACTTTCCTCCCCCCTAACTTTTTAGATCTGAAATGGTTTATCTCATTAAATGCCTTTCCCTGTGTGAAATATAAACCCAGGATAAACACTCACGTAATAGAGTGTTAACTAGTGGGAATTATTTATTCCCATTAAAGTTGAAAGAGAAGGGCAGCAGCTACAGTATGAGTAGTCCCAACTCAGGCTACTCCTGGATTCAAGCCAGGAATTTAAACAGATAATTTACCCCTTACAAAGGCTCCATTTCCTCCTTGGTAGAATGGGAAAAAATAAGACTGGGTCACGACTTTGTGCCAAAGAGGTGTTTCCCAGTATAGACCAACTAGAGAGAGCTTGGGTAGATGGTGGAGTGTGTAACTGCTTCCAAGTAAATATGGGAACACAACATCCCACTGAACACACCCACTCTGGTGAGGGTCCTTCTTTCACCTTTTTCATGGATTCGTGTCTTTCAAGAGGAAATGACCTAAGTGACTAGATGTTTGAAGGAAATTATTAAATAGCATACATAAAATTAGCTTTGATTTGGGAGAAGAAAATGTTTAAGATTTGAAAGACTAATGAATTCATGCTACATGGCAGCCACTTTGAAGGGACACACACCATTGAGGTGGTTTGTAAGCAGAGGGGTTTGCATTCTCTTTCTTGTTTGAAGGAGGGGGATTCCTTTTTGTGTATTATGTTGCTTCTGTCTCCCCCTGCTTCCTAGCCCCTTGATGCCGTTCCATGAAAACGTCTTCCACATGCCCTGAAGTTTCTATCCCTGTGCAAGTTTAACTTAGCCATGTTGTTGTTGTTAGCTGTCATTGAGTTGGCCTCCAACTCATGATGACCTTATGCACAACACAGAACAAAACACTGGCTGGTCCTGTGCCATCACTATGATGAGCTGCAGATTGGACCGTTGTATTCTATAGGGTTTTCATTGGCGGGTTTTCAGAAGTACATAGCCAGACGTTTCTTCCTAGTCCATCTTAGTTTGGAAGCAGCACTGAAATCTATTCACCATCATAGCAGCACGCAAGCCTCCACTGACAGATGGGTGGTAGCTGCACATGAGGTACGTTGGCTGGGAAACAACTCAGCTATAGACAATCTATTTCCCCTCAAACCTCACAGAGGACCGCTGTTGGATTTTCTGAGGATACAGAGTACTTTTAGTAAGTTTTTACCAGTCTTCATTACCTTAAGCTGGGAATTGTGCTTTACATAGAGTTTGCGCAGGATGGCGAATGTTCGTCCCCCTGATTTTTTATTGACAGTGCCCCTTTCACTCTCAGAAGTGTCTGATCTGCATGATGAATTACATAGTCACCCTACTTAGACACAGTAGCTCGCCGTGACTTTTCTTCATGCAGCTCCCAGGAAGAGCTAGTTGTGGGCATGGTGCAAGTGAGGTCCAGGGAAGATGAAGATTCGAATCAGCAAGTTGAGCAAAAGACTCCTGACTGCCCCTGGGTGAAGGAACCACTGCTGTTCACGGCTATGTTAGCAGGAATATAGCAACTAGCCTGTCTCCTGCCAGCCTATCATACAGCTCTGCATTGTCCTTCAGAATGAGGCCACATGTGCACAGCTGGCCATGATACTCCAGAAGCTTTGTCCAGCGCACAAGAATAATATGGCTGAGTAGTGTCCAGTGGTAAACCAGCATAGTCCAAACTCAAGGACCATGAAGGGAAATTCAGCGTGCTTTGAAAAACAAACAAAAACAACCTAAGATCTACTAATAAGAATTCTATACAAAATTAGCCTGGATCAGAGAGGGTGACTGTGCACAGCTGAAATAACCCAGTATTTTGCCTAATTGTGGCCGTAGACTCAAATAAGGAAAAGTAGATAAGGAATTGAGTTTCTAAGTCTGTTTATCTTAGGAATCTTCTTGAAACACACAAAAGTTATTCATGAATGACTCTGGTCATGAGTCATTCATGCATTCTTCTAACAATATAAGAATTGCTGATCTGAAAACATTTTAAAAACTATAAAACTTGTACAAATATTAAGTATTATGATTGAGAATCAGTTCAATTCATGACACTGTGTTAGGGGCTGTGGGGACAAAAAGACCAGAAAGACATACGCTTCATAAAGTGTATAATCTAGTGAAGCAATCACAGCAGCCCCAGTGGCTCCCAAGTTGACAACAAAAATAAAATGACAGTAATATTAGATTATAACTCAAAGAATAAAATAAATATCCTTGAGTTCATACTGATAAATATAAATGACTGAATAAATAAATGGGGAGGAAGAAAAACTGCAGAAAAATTCTAAAGAATATAGAAGGAATTAGAGAAATAGAAAATCACCGTTAGAACATCACAGTAATCGTTGCTTCAGGCAAGATTTGCTGAAAAATAACAAATTAGAGGGCAAAAGTTTAAGGAGAAACAGGATATATAAAAAGGCTCAAAATATCTCTCTTCAAATTTTTTTAGTTATAAAGAGGGAAAATAGTAAGTTTACAGTTGAGAATACTGGCAGATACCACCTTGGCCAAGTGATCAAGGCTAACGTCCCCAGTAATAAGACATACCAACATCATGTACCCCCTGACAGGTTGCGATGATATGAGACATCACCTCTGTGGTGTCCTTGTCAAAATGCATAACCTCAGTGCAATCTTGAGAAAACATCAAAGTTGAGGAACATCTACAAAATACCTGACTAATACTCTTCAAAAGTGCTTAGGTCATGAAAGGCAAGGAAAGACTGAGGACTGTCACAGAGCAGAGGAGATTAAAGAGACATGAATGACAACTAAATGCCACGTGGGGTGCTCGATTAGATCCTGGGACATAAAAAAGGACATTAGTGGAAAAACTGATGAAATCTGAACAAAGTCTGTAGTATTTCCTACAGACTGTAGGTAATAGTATTTTTTCCTGGTTTGGATTATGGTGGTGTAGTTGTATAAGATGTTAACATTAGGGGAAGCAGGGTGAAGGACATGCAAAAACCCTCTGTACTAATTTTACAACTCTTCTACAAGTCTAAAGTAATCTCAGAATAAAAAGTAAAACAAACAAGTGTTAAAAAATTATATGCCCAATACCTGAAAGTAAAAACTAAGTGTAACAAGAGATTTGAAAGTGGATTGGAGGGGATAATGTATTCCACCTGGTGTAGTGGCCAATGGGATGGAACTAATTGCACCAGGGGTGTGAGATGTGGCCTGGAGTGGAGGACGGGGCGGGGGATAAGGGATACCTTCCTGGGCAGGGAAGCATTTGACATGGTCTCGAAGGCTGGATAGAATTTTTATATGCAGGTGTCTTAGTTACCTGGTGCTGTTGTAACAGAAATACCACAAAGTGGGTGGCTTTAAAGAACAGACATTTATTTTCTCACAGTTCTGGAACCTAAAAATCCAAATCAAGGCCTCAGCCATGTCAATTCCTGCTTTGTAGGTAATCCCAGATATTACTTGGTTCTTTGGCTTGTACCAGATCTGCACGTGGCATCTGTCTTCCCCTCTGAGTGTATCTTTGTGTCTACACTGCTCTTTATACAACTCAGACGTGATTAGGTTTAAGATTCACCCTACACTGGTATGACCTCAACCAGTTGATAGATTACATTGCATTATGGAAGGTGATTATATTACATTAGATCACATCCATAGGTACAGGGGTTAAGATTCTAACACCTATTTTAGGGGGACACATTTCAATCCACACCAGCTGGTTTGGAGTGGCCAGATAAGGCTTTTATGGTGGATGTTATTTTAAAGGTCTGGACCAAAGCACGAAGGCAGGAAAGTGCAGGAAAAGAGTAATAGTGAAAGATTGACCGGGGAGAAAGCCTTGAAGGAGGATGGAGGAAACCCATTTGGAAAGGAGCCATGCTGAGGTTGTTCAGAACACTCCTTGGCTAAACAAAGGGCGATTTTCTCCACTGAAGAGTCATAGATGCAGAGTCTGAACCCAACCTTCTTGGCTCAAGAGTGACTGGAGACCCGTTGGGACAAATCGTGTATATATATATATATATATATAATAATTTTTATTGTGCTTTAAGTGAAAGTTTACAAACCAAGTCAGTCTCTCACACAAAAACCCATATACACGTTCCTACACACTCCCAATTACTCTCCCCCTTAATGAGACAGCCTGCTCTCTCCCTCCGCACTCTCTTTTCATGTCCATTTCCCCAGCTTCTAACCCCCTCCACCCTCTCATCTCCCCTCCAGGCAGGAGATGCCGACATAGTCTTAAGTGTCCACCTGATCCGAGAAGCTCACTCCTCACCAGCATCCCTCTCCAACCCATTGTCTAGTCCAATTCATGTCTGAAGAGTTGGCTTCGGGAATAGTTCCTGTCCTGGGCCAACAGAAGGTCTGGGGGCCATGACCACCGGGGTCCTTCTGTCTCAGTCAGACCATTAAGTCTGGTCTTATGAGAATTTGGGGTCTGCATCCCACTGCTCTCCTGCTCCCTCAGGGGTTCTCTGTTGTGTCCCCTGTCAGGCCAGTCATCGGTTGTAGCCGGGCACCATCTAGTTCTTCTGGTCTCAGGATGATGTCGTCTCTTGCTCATGTGGCCATTTCTGTCTCTTGGGCTCTTAGTTGTCGTGTGACCTTGGTGTTCTTCATTCTCCTTTGCTCCAGGTGGGTTGAGACCAATTGATGCATCTTAGATGGCTGCTTGCTGGCATTTAAGACCCCAGACGCCACTCTTCAAAGTGGGATGCAGCATGTTTTCTTATTAGATTTTATTATGCCAGTTGACTTAGATGTCCCCTGAAACCATGGTCCCCAGACCCCAACCCCTGCTACGCTGGCCTTCAAAGCATTCAGTTTATTCAGGAAACTTCTTTGCTTTTGGTTGAATCCGATTGTGCTGACCTCCCCTGTATTGTGTGCTCTTTCCCTTCACCTAAAATAGTTCTTATCTACTATCTAATTAGTGAATACCCCTCTCCCACTCTCCCTCCCTCCCCCCTCTCATAACCACAAAAGAATGTTTTCTTCTCAGTTTAAACTATTTCTCAAGTTCTTATAACACTGGTCTTATACAATATTTGTCCTTTTGCAACTGACTAATTTCACTCAGCATAATGCCTTCCAGGTTCTCCCATGTTATGAAATGTTTCACAGATTCGTCACTGTTCTTTATCGATGCGTAGTATTCCATTGTGTGAGTATACCATTATTTATCCATCCATCCGTTGATGGGCACCTTGGTTGCTTCCACGTTTTTGCTGTTGTAAACAGTGCTGCAGTAAACATGGGTGTGCATATATCTGTTCGTGTAAAGGCTCTTATTTCTCTAGGATATATTCCAAGGAGTGGGATTGCTGGATCATATGGTAGTTCTATTTCTAGCTTTATAAGGAAGCGCCAAGTCAATTTCCAAAGTGGTTGTACCGTTTTATATTCCCACCAGCAGTGTATAAGTGTTCCAGTCTCTCTGCAGCCTGTCCAACATTTATTCTTTTGTGTTTTTTGGATTAATGCCAGCCTTGTTGGAGTGAGATGAAATCTCATTGGAGTTTTGATCTGCATTTCTCTAATGGCTAATGATCATGAACATTTCCTCATATATCTGTTAGCTACCTGAATGTCTTCTTTAGTGAAGTGTCTATTCATATCTTTTGCCCATTTTTTAACTGGGTTATTTGTCTTTTTGCAGTTGAGTTTTTGCAGTATCATGTAGATTTTAGAGGTCAGGTGCTGATCAGAGATGTCATAGCTAAAAACTTTTTCCCAGTCTGTAGGTAATCTTTTCACTCTATTGGTGAAGTCTTTGGATGAGCATAGGTGTTTGATTTTTAGGAGCTCCTAGTTATCTAGTTTTTCTCCTACATTCTTCATAATGTTTTGTATACTGTTTATGCCATGTATTAGGGCTTCTAATGTTGTCCCTATTTTTTCTTCCATGATCTTTATCGTTTTAGATTTTATAGTTAGGTCTTTGTTCCATTTTGAGCTCGTTTTTGTGCATGGGGTGAGGCATGGGTCTTGTTTCATTTTTTTTGCAGATGAATATCCAGTTATGCCAGCACCATTTGTTAAAAAGACTGTCTTTTCCCCATTTAACTGTTTTAGGGCCTTTGTCAAATATCAACTGCTCATATGTAGATGGATTTACATCTGGATTCTCAATTCTGTTCCATTGGTACATGTGTCTGTTGTTGTACTAGTACCAGGCTGTTTTGCCTACTGTGGTGGTATAATCGGTTCTAAATTCAGGTAAAGTGAGGCCTCCCACTTTGTTCTCCTTTTTCAGTAATGCCTTATTTATCCGGGGCCTCTTTCCCTTCCATATGAAGTTGGTGATTTGTTTTTCCATCTCATTAAAGAATGTCTTTGGGATTTGGATCGGAATTGCATTAAATCCATAGATCGCTTTTGGTAGAATAGACATTTTTGTAATGTTAAGTCTTCCTATCCACGAGCAAGGTATGTTTTTCCATTTACGTAAGTCTCTTTTGATTTCTTGCAGAAGTGTACTGTAGTTTTCTTTGTATAAGTCTTTTAGATCTCTGGTAAGATTTATTTCTAAGTTTTTTATCTTCTTGGGGGCTACTGTAAATGGCATTGATTTGGTGATTTTCTCTTCGATGTTCTTTTTGTTGGTGTAGAGGAATCCAACTGATTTTCTTATGTTTATCTTGTATCCTGATGCTCTGCTGAACTCTTCTATGAGTTTCAGTAGCTTTCTGGAGGATCCTTAGGGTTTTCTGTGTATAAGATCATGTCATCTGCCGATAGAGATACTTTTACTTCTTCCATGCCAATCTGGATGCCCTTTATTTCTTCATCTAGCCTAATTGCTCTGGCTAGGACTTCCAGCACAATGTTGAATAACCCAGTAAACCGAAAAAAATATAAGAGCGGTGATAAAGGGCATCCTTGTCTGGCTCCTGATCTCAGTGTGAATGTTTTCAGGCTCTCTCCATTTAGGGTGATGTTGGCTGTTGGCTTTGTATAAATTCCCTTTATTATGTTGAGGAATTTTTCTTCTATTCCTATTTTGCTGCGAGTTTTTATCATGAATGAGTGTTGAACTTTGTCAAATGCCTTTTCTGCATCAATTGATAAAATCATGTGATTCTTGTCTTTTGTTTTATTTATGTGGTGGATTACATTAATTGTTTTTCTAATGTTGAACCATCCCTGCATACCTAGTATGAATCTCACTTGGTCATGGTGAATTATTTTTTTGATATGTTGTTGAATTCTATTGGTTTCATAGAATGAGTTTGGTAGTATTCCATCCTTTTCTGTGCTCTGAAATACCTTTAGTAGTAGTGGTGTTAACTCTTCTCTGAATGTTTGGTAGAACTCTGTAGTGAAGCCGTCTGGACCAGGGCTTTTTTTTGTTGGGAGCTTTTTGATTACCTTTTCAACCTCTTCTTTTGGTATGCGTCTATGTGTTTGTTTTAGTTTAGGTAGGTAGTGTGTTTCTAGGAATTCATCCATTTCTTCTAGGTTTTTAAATTTGTTTGAGTGTAGTTTTTCATAGTAATCTGATATGATTCTTTTAATTTTAGTTGGGTCTGTTATAATATCGCCCCTCACATTTTTTATTTGGGTTATTTGCTTCCTCTCCTGTCCTTCTTTTTTCAGTTTGGCCAGTGGTTTATCAATTTTGTTGAGTTTTTCAAAAAACCAGCTTTTGGTCTTGTTAATTCTTTCAATTGTTTTTCTGTTTTCTATTTCATTTAGTTCTGCTCTAATTTTTATTATCTGTTTTCTTCTGGTGCCTGTGGGTTTCTCTTGTTGCGCTCTTTCTATTTGTTCAAGTTGTTGGGATAATTCTTTGATTTTGGCCCTTCTTTTTGGATGTGTGCATTTATTGATATAAATTGGCTTCTGAGCACTGCTTTTGCTGTGTCCCAGAAGTTCTGATAGGAAGTGTTTTCGTTCTCATTGGATTCTAAGAATTTCTTTATTCCATCCATAATGTCTTCTATAATCCAGTCTATTTTGAGCAGGGTATTGTTCAGTTTCCAAGTGTTTGATTTCTTTTTCCTGCTTTTCCTGTTATTGATTTCCAATTTTATGGCCTTAGGGTCAGAGAAGATGCTTTGTAATATTTCAATGTTTTGGATTCTGCTAAGGTTTGCTTTATGACCTAATATGTGGTCTATTCCAGAGGATGTTCCACGTGCACTAGAAAAGAAAGTATAGTTGGTTGCTGTTGGGTGGAGTGTTCTATATATGTCTACGAGGTCAAGTTGGTTGATTGTGGCATTTAGATCTTCCATGTCTTTATTGAGCTTCTTTCTGGATGTCCTGTCCTTCACCAAAAGTGGTGTGTTGAAGTCTCCCACTATTATTGCGGAGCTGTCTATCTCACTTTTAATGTTGATAGAGTTCGTTTTATGTATCTTGGAGCCCGGTCATTGGGTGCATAAATATTTAATATGGTTATATCTTCTTGGTGTATTGTCCCTTTAATCACTATACAGTGTCCTTCCTTATCCTTTCTGATGGATTTAACTTTAAAGTCTATTTTGTCAGAAATTAATGTTGCCAATCCTACTCTTTTTTGATTGTTGTTTGCTTGATATATTTTTTTTCCATCCTTTGCAGAGTTTTAGTTTGTTTGTGTCTCTAAGTCTAAGTTTTGTCTCTTGTAGGCAGCATATAGATGGATCTTGTTTTTTAATCCATTCTGCCACTCTCTGTCTCTTTATTGGTGGATGTAGTCCATTTACATTCAGGATAATTATGGATAGGTATGAATTTAGTGCTATCATTTTGATGTCTTTTTTTGCACTTTGTTTACAGCTTCTTTTTCCCACTTGATTTTATGTGCTGAGTAGATTTTCTTTATATATTGTCCTTTCCTCATATTTGTTGTTGTTGATTTTGTTTCTGCTGAGTCTGTATTTTTCCCTTGTATTTTATTTTGATGAGTAGGATAGTTTGTCTCCTTTGTGGTTACCTTATTATTTACCCCGATTTTTCTAAATTTAAACCTAACTTTTATTTCTTTGTATTGCCATACCTTCCTCTCCATATGGAAGGTGTATGATTACATTTCTTAGTCCCTCTTTATTATTTTAATGTTGTCCTCTTTTATATAATGTTGTCTTCTTTTATATAATAACATCGCTGTTACCCTCTTTTGGGCTTTTTTTTTTTATAATCTTGCTTTTTTTTTTTTTTTTGGATTTCCCAGTCTGGGTTGACTTCTGGTTGCTCTGCCCAGTGTTCTAGTCTTGGGTTGATACCTGATATTATTGATTTTCTAACCAAAGTACTTCCTTTATTATTTCTTGTAGTTTTGGTTTGGTTTTTATGAATTCCCTAAACTTGTGTTTATCTGGAAATGTCTTAATTCACCTTCATATTTAAGAGACAGTTTTGCTGGATATATGATTCTTGGCAGGCAATTTTTTTCCTTCAATTTTTTAAATATGTCATCCCATTGCCTTCTTGCCTGCATGGTTTCTGCCAAGTAGTCCAAGCTTATTCTTATTGGCTCTCTTTTGTAGGTGACTGTTCATTTATCCCTCACTGCTCTTACAATTCTCTATCTTTGGTTTTGGCTAGTTTGATTATAATATGTCTTGGTGACTTTCTTTTAAGATCTACCTTATGTGGAGTTCGATGAGCATCTTGGATAGATATCTTCTCATCTTTCACGATATCAGGGAAGTTTTCTGCCAACAAATCTTCAACAATTTTCTCTGTATTTTCTGTTATCCCTCCCTGTTCTGCCACTCCAATCACTCGTAGGTTATTTCTCTTGATAGAGTCCCACATGATTCTTAAGTTTTCTTCATATATTAGTGCCAAGTGATTTATCTTTGAGTTTAGAAATTCTAGCTTTTACTTGCTCAATTCTGCTTCTCTGACTTTCTATTGAGTTATCTAATTCTGTAACTTTATTGTTAATCTTTGAATTTTTGATTGCTGTCTGTCTATGGGTCTTTCCCGCTTATTAAACTTTTCATTATGTTCCTGAATAATCTTTCTAATTTCTTCAGTTGCTTTATCAGTGTGTTCCTTCGCTTGTTCTGCGTATTGTCTCATTTCCTTCCTGATGTCTTGAAGGGTTCTGTGTATTAAACTTTTGTATTCTGCATCTGGTAATTCCAGGAATGCACTTTCATCTAGAGGATCCCTGGATTCTTTGTTTTGAGAGCCTGTTGAGGTGATCATGGTCTATTTCTTTATGTGACTTGATATTGACTGTTGCCTCTGAGCCATCTATAAGTTATTGTATTAGTTTATGCTTGCCTTCTGTGTCGTCGCTGCTTGCTTTGTTTTGTTTTGGTATACCCCTATGGGTTGATTGAGTGAGCTAGCTTAATTATTTTCACCTTTGGAGCTCTGGTGTCCTGTCCCCAGCTGGCTAGAGCTGTTATCAGGTATATCGGTCTAGGAGTCCATTCAGTTTTCTTGTATGAATTCAGCTCAGGTTTCCAGGTAGCTGATCATCAAGTGTGTGGTACAGGCTCTGTCCTACAGTCTTAGAGAGGCAGGGGTGATTGACGTATGTACCGGTATCTGATTGCAGCAGGGGGTCACACTCTGAACAAGGCAGGGCACTAAGAACTGACCCCCGAGTGTCTCTGAGGAAAATGCGTCTCTGTTTCCTAGACTGTGCTGGTGGGTGGGTTTTGCAGAGGGACCATGGGCATCCAAAGTTTTTGGTTGTAAGGACTGGGAGGTACCAGCTATCTTTGGATCACTGTCATGGGTGACTGGGTGACCTGAGTGGAGCTACCAGTCCTTAGGTCCCTCATGTGGGTAGATGAGGACCTTGTTTAATAGGAAATGCAATGTCAAACGTCAAACATCCACCTCTCCGCTGCACCACTGTAAAGGTTGGAGTTTGCCAGCAAGGGTCTTTTTTCCTGAAATAGGCCCACACAGGTCCATGCAGAAGGGAAAGGTGCTCAAGGTCCATGGTCGGTTTATGCCTGGACAGGAGCTGCTTCTGTCCTGAGCTCCCCCAGTTAGTGGAGCTACCAAATTATTTTTTCCCCCCAGTTGCAATTTTTTTCCTTCCCCAAGGCTGGGAGGATGGCTCTACGTGCTCACCAGGGTCTATCTCAGTCCTAGCGATTCAGCCGCTGAAGCCGGTTTGGGGGTGGGGGGGGCAGGGTGAAATATATGCAAGTACTTAGGTTTTGCCGAGAGCGCCTTTCTCCTCAGGTTCCATAGGTGTGAGTAGGCTGTGTGGCTGGCTGCTTCTCCCTGAAGAAGCTGCAGCCAAACACTAGTACCAGCCTGCCACCGCAGCAGCTCTGGGAATGGTGCCTGAGGGCTCCCGGCAATTCAGGTCCAGTCACTCCTCTCCACTTCTGAACAGTCTCTTCCTCCCCCTGCCCCTCAGCTCGTTGTCTAAGCTTGCCTTTGATGCTTAGGGGTCCCAGTTTATCACAAATATACTCATTTCACTTGTTTTTTTTGGGTCTTTTTTGTAAAGAGGGCTCGCTGGAAGCATCTGTCTAGTCCAGCGTCTTGGCTCCACCTCCTGGATTCCTTCTTACTCAAATTGTATATTTTTAAGGCCTTTGTGGTGGTTGAGGCCTCAGGTGGGGAATAGCCAGGAGACTGATGTGTTCAGAGAGGTAGTTAGAGATTCTCCATCCCACAGGGGGCATTTATTCTGTGGACACTGGGGTCACTTGGGAAGCAGGTCTGGCTGCAGGAGCTCTGACCTTTGCGGAAAAAAAATTTGGGAAAATTGAAGTTGTCAAAGATTTCATTCTACCTGGATCAACAATCAATACCCATGGAAGCAGCAGTCAAGGAATCAAATGAGTATCGCATTGGGCAAATCTGTTGCAAAAGACCTCTTTAAAGTTCTAAAAAGCAAAGATGTCATTTTGATGACTAAGGTGCATCTGACCCAAACCACGGTCCTTTCAATTGCCTCATCTGCATGAAAAAGCTGGGCAATGAAAAGAGAAGACAGAAGAAGAATTGATATATTTGAATTGTGGTGTTGGCAAAGAATATTGAATATACCATGGATTGTCAGAAGAACACAAAAATCAGTGTTTGAAGAAATATAACCAGAATGTTCCTTAGATGCAAGGATGTCAAAACTTTGTCTTGCTTACTTTGGACATGTCATCAGGAAAGACCAATTGGTAGAAAAGAATATCATGTTTGGTCTCAAACATACCAACGATCATGAAGGTGGTGCTGGAACGGGCAATGTTTTTATTTTGATACACATTAGTTGGAGCTGATTCAACAGAAACTAATAACAATAGCTCTGTGTCTCTTTTGTGGCACGAGAAGGATTCCTGTTCAGATAAGGAACCTTGCCTGCTCAGAGAGAAAGCCACTTCTTATTAGTCTCTCTCACTTTCTGACAATCGGCCTGTTGACTGTCAAGATGGCCAGGCCCAGTGGTGCTCAGAGAAGCCTCTGTGGTCACATTGAGCATCAGGAGTCCCAGCAGGATGTGTGGTGCTTGGCCCGCTGCTTCTCATTCTCAGTGGAAATGCTGTGTCTGAGCTTCTCCCAGGTGTTTGTAAAGCAGGCTGATGTTGGGGATGAGTGGTTCTCTAAAAACATGAAATGTGCTGGATCCTTAAGTCACAGCTAGACAACCCCCGCTGGGCCTGTTTGCTGGCCCCCAGTGGTGTCAGGAGACGTGAGGAACTTCTGACTCATCTTAGCAAGTGACTGTGGCCTTTTTGCTGGAAAGCCCAGTCCCAAGGGAAGAAGCCAGTGTCACCCAGGTAGGCGCAGTCAGTCACATGGCTCACTGTGATGACAAGTTCAAACAGGACTTTATGGCAGGATGCAGTGGAAACCATAACACATGATTCTTGGGAGAAGGTAAGTGCTGGGAGGATCTTTGGCTCTTTTCGTGTTTGAACAGTTCAACAACAGATACAAAGCTTAACAGCTGTGAGGTATACTGGAGAACTTTTGGACTTAGGTTAAGCCTGGGATCTTGAGGACAGAACTTCAGCTTTAGCAAATTTAAGCAATGAGACTGCCCTTACTTAGAAAAGTAAACTCTTAAGCTCTTTGTATATTCAAGTCAGGAGATCAGCCCTCCAGTTAATTAATTTTCTAAAGAAATGGACTTTAGATGTATTGCCACATTTCTTCTTCCAGGAGTTGACCCCTATGTGCCAAATAAATATCCCCTTGATCTCCTGGAAGGCTGTTTTCTCTTGGTCCCATTGTATGCAATAGAGCTACATCCTTCATGGAAAATTGGTAGCTAAACTCCAGAGGGAGCTTAGCCCTGGCCTCAGCTACCCCCCTTCCTCTTTGTAACTGTGATCGGGATTAATGAAATCATAGGGAGTAGTATTAGACCTAAACAGTTGTGTTCTGTCATGAATGCAGTATCTTGGCCTTTCTGTGTCCAGGGGGAGAGGCAGAAAGGAGTGGTCAAGAGGGTTGGAATCTGGACTCGGACTAAGTTTCAAATCCTGGCTCCACTGCTTCATGGTTATGTAAGCTGGGGCAAACGCCTGCACTTTGGAGCTGAGCTTTTTCTCTCCTCATTGATGAGATGGGGTCATAATAGCCCTTTTCACGATGGTTGTCAGAATTAAAAAACACCATGTCTGTAAGCTCTCAGCACAGTGCCAGCACAGAGAAAACTCTCAGTTAGCATTAGCTCCCTGATTCCTACTGCTGGGGTTCCTTTGTGTCTTCTCAGTGAGGTAGGTAGTATCACCTTCACTTTCAAATGAGGACACCAAGGTTAAGGAATCGGCCAAGGATGCAGATGGTCAGTGGTGGAGTGGACGCAGACGCACAAGGTCTGACTCCAAAGTCCATGCTCTTTCCATGATGCCTGCCAGGTCGACTCCCAGGTTGACAGCACAAGGCTGTGTGGGCTTGGAAAGGTTGCCACAGTTCTTTGAAGCTCTTTTAAACATCTTCACCGTTTCAAAACCATCACTGGAAAATTCTGTTTTTCAGACATGTGCCCCGCCAGGTCATCTAGACGCCCAGGAGCTTTTGCTTTCTTTGCCAGTGTAACAGGCTGCCAGGTTCATCTCCAGCTGAATCTCAGGCAAGTCACAGTGATACCAACATTAACTGTGACTATTTTTGGTTAAAATGTCTGATGGGCCAGGCATGGCACTAAAAGCTTTGCCTCATTCTCTCGTTTGATCCTTGCGTCAACCCTGAGATCAAGGTATTTTTATTCCTATTTCCCGATAAGCAGTCAGGATTAGCAGTGGCAGTTGCTGTTGGGCCGACTTTGACCCACAGTGACCCTGCATGTGTCAGAGCAGAACCGTGAACCATAGGGTTTTCAATGACTCATTTGGGGGGAGTAGACCACCAGGCCTTTCATCTGAGGTGACTTTGGGTGGATGCGAACCTCTAACCTTTTAGTGAGCAGCTAAGTACTTTTTTTTTTTAAATAATTTTTATTGTGCTTTAAGTGAAAGTTTACAAATCAAGTCAGTCTCTCACACAAACACCCATACACACCTTGCTACACACTCCCAATTACTCGCCCCCTAATGAGACAGCCCGCTCTCTCCCTCCACTCTCTCTTTTCGTGTCCTTTTAGCCAGCTTCTAACCCCCTCCACCCTCTCATCTCCCCTCCAGGCAGGAGATGCCAACAGAGTCTGAAGTGTCCACCTGATCTGAGAAGCTCACTCCTCACCAGCATCCCTCTCCAACCCATTGTCCAGTCCAATCCATGTCTGAAGAGTTGGCATCGGGAATGGTTCCTGTCCTGGGGCAACAGAAGGTCTGGGGGCCATGACCACTGGGGTCCTTCTAGTCTCAGTGACACCATTAAGTCTGGTCTTAAGAGAATTTAGGGTCTGCATTTTTTTTTTTTATCCCACTGCTCTCCTGCTCCCTCAGGGGTTCTCTGTTGTGTCCCCTGTCAGGCCAGTCATCAGTTGTAGCCGGGCACCATCTAGTTCTTCTGGTTTCAGGATGATGTAGTCTCTCGCTCATATGGCCATTTCTGTCTCTTGGGCTCGTAATTACCTTGTGTCCTTGGTGTTCTTCATTCTCTTTTGCTCCAGGCGGGTTGAGACCAATTGATGCATCTTAGATGGCTGCTTGCTGGCATTTAAGACCCCAGACGTCACTCTTCAAAGTGGGATGCAGAATTTTTTTTTTATTAACTTTTATTGAGCTTCAAGTGAACGTTTACAAATCAAGTCAGTCTGTCACATATAAGTTTATATACATCTTACTCCGTACTCCCACTTGCTCTCCCCCTAATGAGTCAGCCCTTCCAGTCTCTCCTTTCGTGACAGTTTTGCCTGCTTCCAACTCTCTCTATCCTCCCATCCCCCCTCCAGACAGGAGATGCCAATACAGTCTCAAGTGACCACTTGATATAATTAGCTCACTCTTCATCAGCATCTCTCTCCTACCCACTGTCCAGTCCCTTTCACGTCTGATGAGTTGTCTTCGGGGATGGTTCCTGTCCTGTGCCAACAGAAGTTTTGGGGACCATGACCGCCGGGATTCCTCTAGTCTCAGTCAGACCGTTAAGTATGGTCTTTTTATGAGAATTTGGGGTCTGCATCCCACTGATCTCCTGCTCCCTCAGGGGTTCTCTGTTGTGCTCCCTGTCAGGGCAGTCATCGATTGTGGCCGGGCACCAACTAGTTCTTCTGGTCTCAGGATGATGTAGGTCTCTGGTTCATGTGGCCCTTTCTGTCTCTTGAGCTCTTAGTTGTCGTGTGACCTTGGTGTTCTTCATTCTCCTTTGCTCCAGGTAGGTTGAGACCAACTGATGCATCTTAGATGGCTGCTTGCTGGCGTTTAAGACCCCAGACGTCACTCTTCAAAGTGGGATGCAGAATGTTTTGGTAATAGATTTTATTATGCCAATTGACTTAGATGTCCCCTGAAACCATGGTCCCCAAACCCCTGCCCCTGCTACGCTGGCCTTCGAAGCATTCAGTTTATTCAGGAAACTTCTTTGCTTTTGGTTGAATCCGATTGTGCTGACCTCCCCTGTACTGTGTGCTGTCTTTCCCTTCACCTAAAGTAGTTCTTATCTACTATCTAATTAGTGAATGCCCCTCTCCCACCCTCCGTCCCTCCCCCCTCTCATAACCACAAAAGAATGTTTTCTTCTCAGTTTAAACTATTTCTCAAGTTCTTATAACAGTTGTCTTATACAATATTGGTCCTTTTGCAACTAATTTGACTCAGCATAATGCCTTCCAGGTTCTCCCATGTTATGAAATGTTTCACGATTCGTCACTGTTCTTTATCGATGCGTAGTATTCCATTGTGTGAATATACCATAATTTATTTATCCATTCATCCATTGATGGACACCTTGGTTGCTTCCATGTTTTTGCTATTGTAAACAGTGCTGCAATAAACAAGGGTGTGCATATATCTGTTTGTGTAAAGGCTCTTATTTATTTCTCTAGGATATATTCCAAGGAGTGGGATTGCTGGATCGTATGGTAGTTCTATTTCTAGCTTTATAAGGAAGCGCCAAGTCAATTTCCAAAGTGGTTGTACCATTTGACATTCCCACTAGCAGTGTATAAGTGTTCCAGTCTCTCTGCAGCCTGTCCAACATTTATTCTTTTGTGTTTTTTGGATTAATGCCAGCCTTGTTGGAGTGAGATGAAATCTCATTGTAGTTTTGATCTGCATTTCTCTAATGGCTAATGATCGTGAACATTTCCTCATATATCTGTTAGCTACCTGAATGTCTTCTAGAGTGAAGTGCCTATTCATATCTTTTGCCCATTTTTAAATTGGGTTATTTGTCTTTTTGCAGCATCATGTAGATTTTAGAGATCAGGTGCTGATCAGAAATGTCATAGCTAAAAACTTTTTCCTGGTCCATAGGTAGTCTTTTTACTCTTTTGGTGAAGTCTTTGGATGAGCATAGGTGTTTGATTTTTAGGAGCTCCCAGTTATCTAGTTTTTCTTCTACATTCTTCATAATGTTTTGTATACTGTTTATGCCATGTATTAGGGCTTCTAACGTTGTCCCTATTTTTTCCTTCCATGACCTTTATCGTTTTAGATTTTATAGTTAGGTCTTTGGTCCATTATGAGTTAGTTTTTGTGCATGGAGTGAGGTGTGGGCCTTGTTTCATTTTTTTGCAGATGGATATCCAGTTATGCCAGCACCATTTGTTAAAAAGACTGTCTTTTCCCCATTTAACTGTTTCAAGGCCTTTGTCAAATATCAACTGCTCATATGTGGATGGATTTATGTCTGGATTCTCAATTTTGTTCCATTGGTACATGTATCTGTTGTTGCACCAGTACCAGTACCAGGCTGTTTTGAGTACTGTGGCAGTATAATAGGTTCTAAAATCAGGTAAAGTGAGGCCTCCCACTTTGTTCTTCTTTTTCAGGAATGCCTTCTTTATCCGGGACCCCTTTCCCTTCCGTATGAAATTGGTGATTTGTTTCTCCATCTCATTAAAGAATGTCGTTGGGATTTGAATCGGAATTGCATTAAATGTATAGATCGCTTTTGGTAGAATAGACATTTTTGTAATGTTAAGTCTTCTTATCCACGAGCAAGGTATGTTCTTCCACTTATGTAAGTCTCTTTTGGTTTCTTGCAGAAGTGTACTCTGGTTTTCTTTGTATAAGTCTTTTACATCTCTGGTAAGATTTATTTCTAAGTATTTTATCTTTGGGGGCTACTGTAAACGGCATTGATTTGGTGATTTCCTCTTCGGTGTTCTTTTTGTTGGTGTAGAGGAATCCAGCTGATTTTTGTATGTTTATCTTGTATCCGATACTCTGCTGAACTCTTCTATTAGTTTCAGTAGTTTTCTGGAGGATTCCTTAGGGTTTTCTGTGTATAATATCATGTCATCTGCAAATAGAGATACTTTTACTTCTTTCTTGCCAATCTGGATGCCCTTTATTTCTTCATCTAGCCTAATTGCTCTGGCTAGGACTTCCAGCACAATGTTGAATAAGAGTGTTGAGAAAGGGCATCCTTGTCTGGTTCCCGATCTCAGTGTGAATGTTTTCAGGCTCTCTCCATTTAGGGTGATGTTGGCTGTTGGCTTTGTATAAATGCCCTTTGTTATGTTGAGAAGTTTTGCTTCTATTCCTATTTTGCTGCGAGTTTTTATCATGAATGAGTGTTGAACTTTGTCAAATGCCTTTTCTGCATCAATTGATAAAATTATGTGATTCTTGTCTTTTGTTTTATTTATGTGGTGGATTACATTAATTGTTTTTCTAATGTTGAACCATCCCTGCATACCTGTTATGAATCTCACTTGGTCATGGTGAATTATTTTTTTGATATGTTGTTGAATTCTATTGGCTAGAATTTTGCTGAGGATTTTTGCATCCACGTTTATGAGGGATATAGGTCTATAATTTTCTTTTCTTGTGGTGTCTTTACTTGGTTGTGGTATCAGGGATATGGTGGAAGTGCTTAACCCTTTACACCATTCAGGGACTCCCTGAGGGTTAGAGAGGTTAAGAATTTGCTCAGTTTTCACCAAGATAGCACCAAAAATGAAAAAGGAAGCCTCTGTCTCTCCCAAAACTGAAGGCAAAGCAAAGGCTTTGAAGGCCAAAAAGGCAGTGCTGAAAGTCATCCCCAGCCACACAAAAAGAATGATCTGCACATCACCCACCTTCCCATGGCCCAAGATACTCAGAAGGAAGCTCAAGTAGTCTCAGAAGAGCGCCACCAGGAGGAGCAAGGTTGATTATTATGCCATCATCGAGTTCCCACTGACCATGGAGTTGGCCATGAAGAACATCGAAGATAACAACACACCTGTGCTCATTGTGCATTTCAAGGCCAATAAACACCAGATCAAACAGGCTATGCAGAAGCTCTATGACATTGATGTGGCCAAGGTAAACACCTGATCAGGCCTGATGGAGAGAAGGCATAAGTTCGACTGGTTACGGACTATGATGTTTTGGATGTTGCCAACGGAATTGGGATTATCTAAACAGAGTCCAGCCAGCTAATTCTAAATATGATATTTTTCACCACTGGGGAAAAAAATGGGTGGGGAAAACAAATTTATTTAAGCTTGTTGAAAGAGCCTGTCTGCTCAACCTCAAAGGCCATGTTCTTTCTACCTGCTATGTTGCCTAACTCAGATAAATCCAGAGAACACTTTAGTCATTTTCTTTAGCTCTGTGTCCAGGGCAAGTGATTGGATGCTCGTGCTCAGATGTGGAATAATGTGTTACAAACCTGACAACTCAACACCACCAGTTGCCATCGAGTCGATTCTGACTCACAGCAACCCATGTGTGTCAGAGTAGATCTGCTCCATGGAGTTTTCAATGGCTGATTATTCAGAAGCAGATTGCCAGGCCTTTCTTTCAAAAAGCCTGTGAGTGGACTCGACCTGCCAACCTTTCCATCAGCAGCCAAGTGTGGTAACCGTTTGCACCACCCGTGGACTCTGTAACCGAACATAGTCCAAGCCTTACGCAACTCCTAGGAGGTGAAGATTTTTTAATGTGTTAACGCTGTTACAGATTGAAGGGCATCTCCCAAACTCTTTTATGGAATTGATGATTCTGGAACAAATAATCCAGGAGTAAAAAAAAAAAGGGAGGGGGGACAGAGAGGAGAAATGAGGCAAACTTTGTAAACCAATAAGCAGCCCTTATGTAGAGATATGGCAAGGCCTTTAGTCTTTGGAGTGCTATTTTACCAAACTTCATGGGGAAAGTTCCCTTCTACTAAGAATCTTCTGCTCTAACGTTACTCACGGGTGTCCAAACTCTGACTTTTGTGAAGCAATTTACAGTTCTTGACTTTAAAAAGAAGTCAGTTTATGGCCTGGGGATCTTACTTCAGAGCTTGACTAGAGTAAATGATATGAGGCCAAGGAACAGTCTCTGTGCCATTGGGACGTGCATAACCCATGATTAAACCATGTCGAGAGCGTTGCTTTGCAGTTGAACTACCATTTGTGGGGTCAAGTCCATATGTTGGTGGTTGGTTTACATTTTTGTTGCAACAGCTTGGGGATGGGAGTCAGTAGTTGTACACTGTATGGTTTTGAAGAGGTGGGACCTGAGTTATTATTCTTTATATGCCGTCTGTTTCCACCAAACATTTGCATTAATATCAAAGATGAAAAGATGAGAACTAAATAATTAAGAGAGAGAACTGATTCATTATGGCATTTTCTCTTCTTTCTGTGTGTTTCTAAGCCATCTTTTTATGATGTTGATTTTTTATCACTTTTATCCATTTATAAAATAAGATTATAGGTACATATATATCAATGCGTGTGTGTGTGTGTGTATGGATATACTTTTTTTATTGTGGTGAGTGTATATAGAGCAAAACAATTGCCGTTTCACCATTCTTCGCGTGTACAACTCAGTGACGTGAATTGTGTTCATCATGTTGTGCAGCCACCAACACTGTACATATTTCCACATTTTTTCCTGGTGGAAACCCTCACTGGAAGCTCAGTGCCTGTCAGCAGTGTTTCCCTTTTTCCCTCCCTCCTGGCCCTGCTGATTGATAGACTTTGTTCTGTGTACATTTGCCTATTCTAGATACTTCATATAAGTTTTTAGTGCTTTCCATTATAAAACTTGTCAAGCACATACCCAAATATGGGCTAGGATAATGGCCCCTGTGTGCTCACTAACCTGTCTTCAGCACCTATACCCCCCATTCACTCTGCACCAGAGTCTTTTGAAACAGATGCTTCAAATTATCTGTAAATACTTCAGTATTAATCTTTAAAAGATAAGAACTCTTTTTAAATACGAGTTATCATGCCTAAAAAAATCACCAATAATTCTTTATTATTTACTAGTGTTAATGTTTCCTTGAAGGCCTATGCGTTTATTTTGTTTCAGTGAAGTATAATTTACAAACTATAAACTTTACTTGTAGTAAGTTTACAGATTGGTTTTTAGTAAATTTATACAGTTATGCAAAAATCACCACAATCCAGCTTTAGACCACATACATTTTTAATCTACCACCCATCTGTCGGTTTGTCATACTACGGTAGCTTTTGTGTCGCTGTGCTGCAGCAGGGTCACCCATGGTGGACAGCTTTCTGTGGTGCTTCCAGACTAAGACAGATTAGGAGGAAAGTCCTGGTGATCTACTTCCAAAAATTAGCCAATGAAAAGCCTGTGGGTCACAGGATATTGTCACAGAGTGCTGGAAGAAGGCTCCGGGCAGGGCGGTGACTTCTGAGTCACCGTGAGTCAGAGGCAACTGGAAGGCAACTAACAGCGGCAACAACAGCGCCATTTTTCATGGTTTGTTTGTATCAAGATTTTATTAGGGTCCATACGGTGTGATTGGTTGATGTCTTTTAAGCCTCTTTTAATATAGGTTTACCCTCTATCTCTCTCTCTCTTTTTTCTTGGTATGTCTTTTTTTGGTGAAGAAATGGACTATTTGTTTATAGAGTTTCCCAAGGTCTGGATTTTGTCAACTGCATCATTGTGGTGTCATCTAACATGTCCCCCTCCCCTGTATTTCCTGTAAATTGGTTCTTTGGTTTAGAGGCTTAATCAGGTTTGGGTTCAATTATTGTGGCAAAATTACATCACAGATGGTGTAGAGTACTTCCAGTAGGATGCCATGGTGTGTGCTTTTCTCTTTTTGTGGTGTTAGCTGTCTAAATTCATTATCTCATTCCCATTACTGTCGAGTGGATTCCGACTCATAGCAACCCTACAGGACAGAGTAGAACTGCCCCATAGGGTTTCCAAGGAGCAGCTGGTGAATTCGAACTGCTGACCTTCTGTTTAGTAGCCAAGCTTTTAACCACTGTGCCACCAGAACTCCATTGTTTCATTAAAGGTTGCAAAATAGTGGCTTTCTAAGTTTATCTTTCCTTCATTCTTTATTAACTGGATTACTTATCTAAAGATAAACGTCTTGTAAACCATTCAGTTATCCTAAGTTTTTATTTGTATATGGAAGGCAAGATAAATACTTAATTCTTTCCTTCATTTACCATTTTTCAAAATAGCCAGTTGATTCCCCAGCATCATCCAAAGATGAGTTTTTTTCCCCTAGTGTCATTATAAAGTCAGCTCTAAACATACTTGATGTGTTTCAGTCTGTTGTCATGAGTATTCCTTCAGGCCCAAGTTGTTCCATCTTTGGCCAGTGGGAATCTAATTAAGTTGGCTCCTCAGTTCTTTTGGATATGACATTAGTAGCCTTTGATAGCTTCTTTGCTTTGTCATATGACAAAAATTTCCAAACTTCCCTGGCACATTCTGTGCCATAGATCTGGAATTAGTCATTTCTTCAAGGAGCACTTGTTCCTTTCGGTGGAAAATTATATTTAGAGACCACAGTCTGGGTGCTAAGGGGTTCATTAACTCAGTAGGTCATTTTTCACTAGGGATTTTAGTAGATGGAGTCCCGGGGTGATGCAAACAGTAATGTACTCAGCTGCTAACCAAAAGGTTGAAGGTTCTAGTCCACATAGAGGTACCTTGGAAGAAAGGCCTCATGATCTACTTCTTTTTTTTCTTTTTGACGATTTTATTGTGAAAGTTTCCCCAGCAAATTAGTTTCTCATTCAACAATTCATATACAGTTTTTCCGTGACCTTTGTTGCTATTATGGATTGAATTGTGTCCCCCCAAAATATGTGTCAACTTGGCTAGGCCATGATTCCCAGTATTGTGGGATTGTCCACCATTTTGTCATTTGCTGTGATTTTCCTAGGTGTTGTAAATCCTGCCTCTGTGATATTAATGAGGCAGAATTAAAAAAACAAAAAAACCAAACCCATTGCAGTTGAGTCAATTCCAGCTCATAGCAACCCTATAGGACAGAGTAGGACTGCCCCGTAGGGTTTCCAAGGAGCACCTGGTGGGTTTGAACTGTGGATCTTTTGATTAGTAGCCAAAGCACTTAACCACTATGCCACTGGAGTTTTTGAGGCATGATTAGAGGCAGTTACATTAATGAGGCAGGACTCAATCTATAAGATTAGGTTGTGTCTTAAATTAATCTCTTTTGAAATATAAAAGAGAGAATAGAACAGAGAGACAGAGGGATCTCATGCCACCAAGAATTGAAGAACCAGGAGGGGAGTGGGTCCTTTGGATCCGAGATCCCTGCACTGAGATACTCCTAGACCAGGGGAAGATTGATGACAAGGACCTTCCTAAAGCCCTTACAAGAGAGAGAAAGCCTTCGCCTGGAAGTGCCACCCTGGATTCAGACTTCTAGCCTCCTAGATTGTGAGAGAATAAATTTCTGTTTTTTAAAGCCATCCACTTGCGGTATTTTTGTTATAGCAGCACTAGATAACTAAGACAGTTGCTATCCCCACAATGTGTCAGGATTCTTTCCATTTCCACTCTGCCTTCCCCATTTCCATCTGTCCAGTTTTCCTGCCCCTCCTTGCCTTCTCATCTTTGCTTTTGGGGAAATGTTGCCCATTTGGTCTCGTATAGTTGATTGTTCTAAAGAGCACATTCCTCAGCAAACCCAAAAACCAAACCTATTGCCATCAAGTCGATTCTGACTCCTAGTGATCCTATAGGACAGAGTAGAACTGCCCCGTAGGGTTTCCAAGGAGCAGCTGGTGGATTTGAACTGCTGACATTTTGGTTAGCAGCTCTTAACCACTATGCCACGAGGGTTTCCACATTCCTGAAAGATGTTATTTTTTATTTTGTAGACCAATCCATTTGGCTGAAAGGTGACCTCCGGGAGTGGCTTCAGATCTAGGTTAAAAGGGTGTCTTAAGGTGATAGTTTCAGGGATTCCTCCACTTTCTATCAGTCTAGTAAATCTGGTCCTTTTTATGAATTTGAGTTTTGTTCTACATTTTTCTCCCATTCTAACCAGGACCTTCTGTTGTGTCCCTGGCCAGAACTGTCAGTAGTGGTAGCTGGGCACCATCTAGTTCTTCTGGTCTCAGGCTAGAAGAGTCCATTAATCCTGTGGACTAATTGCTCCCTTGAGTCTTTGGTTTCCTTCACTCTCCTTTGTTCCAGATGGGATTAGACAAATAGTTGTATCTTAGATGGCCATTCATAAGGTTTTAAGACCCCAGATGCTACCTACCAAACTAGATTGTAGAGCATTATCTTTATAAACTATGTTATGCCAATTGATGGTTATCTACTTCTAAAAAATCAGCCATTGAAAATCCTGTGGTGCACAGTTGTACTCTGACACGTGGGGTCGCCGTGAGTCAAAGTTGACTGGGTGGCAACTGGTTGTTTTTGTTGTTTTTAGTAGACAAATCTAGGAAAAAAATGTTTAAGATAAAATACATCGTTAGTTCACACTGTTACTTCCAGTTCAAAATCAGGAGCATCGAGCTTTTATTTAACCTAATTGCTTTTACATCTGTATTTCCTTCCTCTGAAAGTTCTCATTTTCAGCCACACTGATATAACACTTTTTAGCAAATCAGCCACATAGCAATCTTGGGGTAACTATAGCAGCACTACTACTCTTCTTCAAACAATATGCTTACAGTTTAACTTAAAAATTAAAATTTTTTTAAATTCCTCCTTCAGGGGTATTCTATAAGGGATGTCCAATAACATTACTGAATTTTTAAAATAATCTCTTTGGTTATTATTCCACCAAATAAGATACAAATTTGAATTTATTTGCTTTGTTTTAGTTTTAAATTTTAGGAAGTGCTTTTTTTGTTTGACAACTCTGTGTAGGTATAACTTACATATTGTAAACTT
The DNA here is from genome assembly GCF_030014295.1 of Loxodonta africana. Classification (NCBI taxonomy): domain Eukaryota; kingdom Metazoa; phylum Chordata; class Mammalia; order Proboscidea; family Elephantidae; genus Loxodonta; species Loxodonta africana. The sequence goes on from NC_087358.1 coordinate 75,542,325, forward strand.
TGCCTATTTTAAATGTACAATTAAAGGATTTTTAGAAGATTTGTAGAGTTGTTCAGCCATCACTAAAACCCAATTTTGAACATTTCCATCATTCCAGAAAGATCCTTTGTACAAGTTTGCAGTCAATCCCCAACTCCAAGCAAACACTATTTTGCTTTCTGTCTTTATACATGTCTTCGTTATTTGGGCTCCTATAACAGGAATATCACAGGTGGATGACTTTAACACACAGAAGTTTATTCTCTCACAGTCTAATAGGCAGAGGTCCAAATTCAGGGCACCAGCTTTAGGGGAAGGCTTTCCCTCTCTGTTAGCTCTGGAGGAAGGTCATTGTTATCTATCTTCCCTTGGCCTAGGAGCTTCTCAGGGCAGGAGCCCCAGGTCCAAAGGACGCACTCTGCTCCCGGCACTGCTTTCTTGGTGATACGAGGTCCTCCTGTCTCTCTGCTGGCTTCTCTCTTGTATATCTCAAAAGAAATTGGTTGGAAAACACAATCTAGTCTTGTAGATTGAGTCCTGCCTTATTAACATAACTGTCACTAATCCCATCTCCTTAACATCACAGAGATAGGATTTACAACACATAGGAAAATCACAGCAGATGACAAAATGGTGGACAATCACACAATACTGGGAATCATGGCCTAGCCAAGCTGACAGATATTTGGGGGGACACAATTCAATCCATAACAATATATTTTTCTTACTGAACATTTTACATAAATGGGGTCACACAATATGCAATTTGCATCTCATTTCTTTCATTTAGCATAAGGCTTTTCAGGTTCATCCATATTATTCCTTTTTATTGCTGAACAATATATATACCACATTTTGTGTATCCATTGCTAGCTGATAGACATTTGGGTTGTTTCCAGATTTTGGGTATTATGAATAATGCTGCTGTGAACATTTGCATACAAGTCTTTGTATGGACATATATTTTTATTTCCTAGGTGTGGAATTGTTGAATCATATGATAAGTTCATGTTTAACTTTTAAAGAAATTGTTTTAAGAAACTCTCAAACTGTTTTCCAGAATAGTTGAATCATTTTATACTCCCATTAGCAGAGTATGTACACTGCAGTTCCTTTACCTCCTGGCCAACATTTGTTATTGCCTGTCTTTTCTTAAAGCCATTTTAGTGAGTAGAAAGTGTTATCTCATTTTGCTTTTAATTCCCATTTCCCTAATGACTAATGATGTTGAACATCTTTTCAAGTGCTTATTGGTCATTTGCATTTTGTGTATATGTGTGAAATGTCTATTTAAGTCTTTTGCCCATTAAAAAAAAAAATCGGGTTGTTTTTTCTTATGGAGTTCTTTGTATATTCTGGATACAAATCCTTTGTCAGACGTGACTTGAAAATATTTTCTCCCATTCTGAGGCTTATCTTTTAACTTTCTTAATAGGATCTTTTGAAATATAAGTTAATTTTGATGAAGTCAAAGTTAATAATTCTTTTATATCATGCTTTTAGTGTCATGTCTGAGGGCTCCTTGCTCACCCCACTGTCATGAAGATTTTCTCTTCACATTTCTTCCAGAAGTTTCAGCTCTTACACTTAGATACCTGCTCCATTTTTTAGCTAATTTTGTGTAAGGTATGAGGCAAGGGCTTAAATTAACCCTTTTACGTATGGATATCCAATTGTTCCAGCAGCATTTGTTGAAAAGACTATTCTTTACTCATTGAGTTGCCTTGTCATTTTGTTGAAAATCAGTTGACCATAAGCATAAGGATTTATTTCTGGACTCTTAATTCTTTTATTCATTTATATGCTTGTCTTTACACTAGTATCACACTGTCTTGGTTATTCTACCTTATAATAAGTCTTTAACTTTGTTTTCTTTTTCAAAATCGTTTTGGCTCTTCTAGGTCCTTTGCATTTTCGTATGAGTTTTAGAATCAGCTGCTGATTTCTACAAGAACATCTACTGGGGTTTTGCTAGGGTTTGTGTTGACTCTAAGGTGAATTGCGGAGTAATGCCATTTTAATAATACAGTCGTCCATCCATGAGTGTGGAATGTCTTTCCATTTATTTAGATCTTTCATTTCTCTCAGAAATATTTTGTTTTTGGTATACAAGTCTCAAACTCCTTTTGTTAGATTTATGCCTTAGCATTTTATTCTTCAGGCAATATGAAGGCAACTGTTTTCTTATTTTTATTTTCATATGTTTGTTGCTTACAGAAATATGATTGATTCTTGTGTATTGATCTTATAGCCTTGCTGAACTAGTTTATTAGATCTCGTAGTTTGTTTTTTTTTTTTTTTAACGGATTCCTTAGCATTTTCTATGTACAGAACTATGTTGACTGTGAAATAATGAAGTTTACTTCTTCCTTTCCAGTCTGTATCTGTATGCCTTTTATTTCCTTCTCTCTCTTTCTCTGCCTTATTGCAGTTGTTAGCACCTCTACAAAAAAGTTGACTGTAAGGGATGAGAGGGGACATCCTTACCTTGTGCCCAATCTTAGGGGAAATCATTCAATCTTTCAACATTAAGTATGATGTTAGTTGTAATTTTTTTGTAGATGAAAGAACCCTTCTCTCCCTAGTTTGCTGACAGTTTTTATCATGAATGCATGCTGGACTTTGTCAAATGGTTTTTGGCAGCTATTGAGATTTTCATGTGGTTTTTGTCCTTGATTAATATGATATATTATGTTAATTGATATTCAGGTGTTAAACCAACCTTGGACTACTAGAATGAGTTCCATTTGGTCATTGTGTATGATACTTTACATATGTTATTAGCTTCAGTTTGCTCATATTTTGTTTAGGAATTTCATTTCTATATTCATGAGGCTTTTTTTTTTCTTTCAGTGTGATTTATCTGACTTCAGTATCAGGGTAAAACTGGCTTTCTAGAATAAGTTTGGAAATGATTCCTCTATTTTCTGGAAGAGTTTCTGAAGGGTTGGTATTATTTCTCTTTTAAATATTTGATACAATTCATCACTGAAGCCATCTGGGTCTGGACATTTTTTTTTGTTTTAATTTTGTGTGTGTGTGTCTGTGTGTGTGTGCTTTAAGTGTAAGTTTATAGCTCGGGTTAGTTTCTCATACAAAAATTTATACACACATTGTTATGTGACCCTAGTTGCTCTCTCTATAATGTCACAGCACACTCCTCCCTTCGGCCGTGGATTTCCCGTGTCCATTCAACGAGCTCCTGTCCCTTTCTGCCTTCTCATCTCACCTTCAGACAGGAGCTGCCATTTAGTCTCATGTATCTACTTGAACTAAGAAGCACACTCTTCACAAGTATCATTTTTTTGTCTTATAGTCCTGTCTAATCTTTGTCTGAAGTGTTGGCTTCAAGAATGCTTTTAGTTCTGGGTTAACAGGGAGTCTGGCAGCCATTTCTTCTCAGGCAGACCATTAAGTCTGGTCATTTTACTAGAATTTGAGTTCTGTTCCCCACTTTTCTCCTTCTCCGTCAGGGACCCTGTAAGGGTGGTCATTGGTGGTAGCTGGGTACCATCTAATTCTTCTGGTCTCACGCTGATGGACTCTCTAGTTTATGTGGCCCTTTCTGTCTCTTGGACTAATGTATTCCTTGTGTCATTGATATTCTTCATTCTTCTTTGCTCGAGGTGGGTTGGAACCAATTGATGCATCTTAGATGGCTGCTGGCTAGCTTTTAAGACCTCAAATGCCACTCGCCAAAGTGGGATGCAGAACATTTTCTTAACAAACTTTGTCGTGCCAATTGACCTAGACATCCCCTGAAACCATGGTCCCCAGACCCCTGCCTCTGCTACTCTGTTCCTTGAAGTGTTTGGCCGTATTCAGGAAACTTCTTAACTTTTGGTTTAGTCCAGTTGTGCCGACTTCCCCTGTATTGTGAGTTCTCGTTCCCTTCACCTAAGATAATTCTTGTCCACTATCTAGTTGGAAACCCTGGTGGTGTAGTGGTTAAGTGCTGCAGCTGCTAACCATAAAGGTCGCCAGTTCAAATCCACCAGGTGCTCCTTGGAAACTCTATGGGGCAGTTCTACTGTGTCCTATAGGGTCACTATGTGTCGGAATCGACTCGATGGCAGTGGTTTTGTTTTGTTTTGTTTTTAATCTAGTTAGTGAATACCCCTCTCCCTCCATTCCCACCCTTGTAACCATCAAAGAATGTTTTCTTCTGTGTTTAAACCTTTTCTTGAGTTCTAATAATGGTGGTCTCATAAAATATTTGTCCTTTTGTGACTGACTAATTTCACTCAGCATAATGCCTTCCAGATTTATCCATGTTTTGAGATGTTTTGAGGATTCATCATTGTGCTTTATCGTTATATCATAATTTGTTTATCCACTCGTCTGTTCATGGGCACCTAGGTTGTTTCGATCTTTTTTCTATTGTGAACAGTGCTGCAATGAACATGGGTGTGCATATATCCATTCGTGTGATGGCTCCTATTTCTCTAGGGTATATTCCAAGAAGTGGTATTGCTGGATTGTATGGTAGTTCTATTTCTAGATTTTTTAAGGAAGCGCCAACTCAATTTCCAAAGTGGTTGTACCGTTTACATTCCCATCAGCAATGTATAAGTGTTCCAGTCTCTCCACAACCTCTCCAACATTTATTATTTTGTGTTTTTTGGATTAATGCTCGCCTTGTTGGGGGTGAGTTAGTATTTCCCTGTAGTTTTGATTTGCATTTCTAAAGATTGTGAGCATTTCCTTATGTATCTGCTAACCATCCGAATATCTTCTTTGGTGAAGTGCCTGTCCATATCCTTTGCCTGTTTTTTAATTGGGTTGTCTTTTTGTTGTTGATGTTTTGCAGTATCTTATAGATTTTCCTACCTCCACGTGTCTGTCAGTTTGTCATACCGTGGGGGCTTGCCTGTTGCTGTGATGCTGGAAGCTATGCCACTGGTATTCAGATACCAGCAGGGTCACCCACGGAGGACAGGTTTTAGCTGAGCTTCCAGACTAAGACAGACTAGGAAGAAGGACCCGGCAGTCTACTTCTGACAAACATTAGCCAGTGAAAACCTTATGAATAGCAGTGGAACATTGTCTGATATAGTGCTAGAAGATGAACCTCCCAGGTTGGAAGGCACTCAAAAGACAACTGGGGAAGAGCTGCCTCCTCAAAGTAGAGTCGACCTTAATGATGTGGAAGGAGTAAAGCTTTCAGGGCCTTCATTTGCTGATGTTTACGACTCAAAATGAGAAGAAACAGCTGCAAACATCCATTAATAATCAGAACCTGGAATGTATGAATTATGAATCTAAGAAAATTGGAAATCATTAAAAATGAAATGGAATGCATAAACATTGATATTCTAGGAATTAGTGAGCTGAAATGGACTGGTATTGGCCGTTTTGAATCAGACAATCCTATAGCCTACTATGCTGGGAGTGACAACTTGAAGAGGAATGGTGTTGCATTCATCGTCAAAAAGAACATTTCAAGATCTATCCTGAAGTACAACACTGTCAGTGGTAGGATAATACCCCTACACCTACAAGGAAGACCAGTTAATACAACTATTATTCAAATTTACACACCAACCACTAAGGCCAAAGATGAGTAAATAGAAGATTTTTTATCAGCAGCTGCGGTCTGAAATCGATCGAACATACAATCAAGATACATTGATAATTAGATAATTGATTGGAATACGAAAGTTGGAAACAAAGAAGAAGGATCAGTAGTTGGAAAATATGGCCTTGGTGATAGAAACAATGCCAGAGATTGAATGATAGAATTTTGCAAGACCAACAACTTCTTCATTGCAAATACCTTCTTTAACCAACATAAACGGTGACTATACACATGGCCCTCACCAGATGGAACACACAGGAATCAAATTGACTACATCTGTGGAAAGAGACGATGGAAAATTTCAATATCATCAGTCAGAATAAGGCCAGGGGCCAACTTTGGAACAGACCATCAGTTGCTCACATGCAAGTTCAAGCTGAAACAGAAAAAAATCAGAGCAAGTCCAGGAGAGCCAAAATATGACCTTGAGTATATCCCACCTGAATTTAGAGACCATCTTAAGAATAGATTTGACACACTGAATACTAGTGACTGAAGACCAGATGAGTTGTGCAATGACATCAAGGACATCATCCATGAAGAAAGCAAGAGGTCATTGAAAAGACAAGAAAGAAAAGACCAAGATGAATGTCAGAGGAGACCCTGAAACTTGCCCATGAATGTCAAGTAGCAAAAGCAAAAGGAAGAAATGATGAAGTAAAAGAACTGAACAGAAGATTTCAAAGGGTAGCTTGAGAAGATAAAGTATTATAATGACATGTGCAAAGAGCTGGAGATGGAAAACCAAAAGGGAAGAACACACTTGGCGTTTCTCAAGCTGAAAGAACTGAAGAAAAAATTCAAGGCTCGAGTTGCAATAGTGAAGGATTCTATGGGGAAAATATTAAACGATGTAGGAAGCATCAAAAAAAGATGGAAGGCATACACAGAGTCATTATACCAAAAAGAATTAGTCGATATTCAACCATTTCAAGAGGTAGCATATGATCAGGAACCAATGGTATTGAAAGAAGAAGTCCAAGCTGCTCCGAAGGCATTTGCAAAAACAAGGCTCCAGGAATTGATGAAATATCAATTGAGATGTTTCAACAAATGGATGCAGTGCTGGAGGTGCTCACTTGTTCATGCCAAGAAATTTGGAAGACAGCTTCCTGGCCAACTGACTGGAAGAGATCCATATTTATGCCTATTCCCTAGAAAGGCGATCCAACCGAATGCAGAAATTATAGAACAATATCATTAATATCACACACAAGCAAAATTTTGCTGAAGATCATTCAAAAACGGCTGCAGCAGTATATCAACAGGGAACTGCCAGAAATTCAGGCTGGTTTCAGAAGAGGACGTGGAACCAGGGGTATCATTGCTCATGTCAGATGGTTCCTGGCTGAACCAGGGAATATCATCAGAAGGATGTTTACCTATGTTTTATTGACTATGTGAAGGGATTCGACTGTGTGGATAATAACAAATTATGGATAACATTGCAAAGAATGGGAATTCCAGGATGCTAAATTGTGCTCATGAGGAGGCTTTACATAGATCAAGAGGCAGTTGTTCGGACAGAACAAGGGGATATGACTGGTTTAAAATCAGGAAGGGTGTGTGTCAGAATTGTATCCTTTCACCATACCTATTCAATCTGTATGCTGAGTAAATAGTCTGAGAAGCTGGCCTATATGGAGAAGAACAGAACATCAGGATTGGAGGAAGACTCGTTAACAACCTGTGTTATGCAGATGACACAACCTTCTTGCTCAAAGTGAAGAGGACTTGAAGCACTTACTGATGAAGATCAAAGACCACAGCCTTCAGTGTGGATTGCACCTCAACAGAAAGAAAACAAAAATCCTCACAACTGGACCAATGAGCAACATCATGATAAATGGAGAAAAGATTGAAGTTGTCAAGGATTTTCATTTTACTTGGGTCCACAGTTGACACCCGTGGAAGCAGCAGTCAAGAAATCAAACAACGCATTGCATTGGGTAAATCTGCTGCAAAGGACCTCTTTAAAGTGTTGAAAGCAGAGATGTTACCTTGAAGACTAAGGTGCGCCTGACCCAAGCCATGGTATTTTCAATTGACTCATATGCATGTGAAAGCTGAACAATGAATAAGAAAGACCAAAGAAGAATTGACGCCTTTGAATTGTGGTGTTGGTGAATATAGCATGGACTGCCAAAAGAACGAATAAATCTGTCTTGGAAGAAGTACAGCCAGAATGCTCCTCAGAAGCAAGGATGGCGAGACTGCGTCTTACATACTTTGGACATGTTTTCAGGAGGGATCAGTCTCTGGAGAAGGACATCATGCTTGACAAAGTACAGGGTCAGCGGAAAAGAGGAAGACCCTGAACGAGGTGGTTTGACACAGTGGCTGCAACAATGAGCTCAAGCATAACAGCGATTGTAAGGATGGCTCAGGACTGGGCAGTGTTTCATTCTGTTGTGCATAGGGTTGCTATGAGTTGGAACCAACTCGACGGCACCTAACACAACAAATAGATTTTAGAGATTAGACCCTGATAGAATATGTTTTAGCCAAAAATTTTTTTCCAGCCTGTAGGTAATCTTTTTACTCTTTTAGTGAAGACCGTTGATGAGCATAAAAAAAAGTGTTTGATTTTTAGGAGCTCCCAGTTATCTAGTTTCTCTACTGCATTGTTAGTAATGCTTTGTATACTCTTTATGCCATGTATTGGGCCTCCTAGTGTTGTCCCTATTTTTTCTTCCATGATCTTTATTGTTTTAGATTTTATATTTTGGTCTTCGATCCATTTTGAATTTGTTTTTGAACATGGTGTGAGGTACGGGTCTTTTTTTTTTCAGATGGATATCCAGTTATGCCAGCACCATTTGTTAAAGAGACTGTCTTTTCCCCATTTAACTGACTTTGGGCCTTTGTCAAATATCAGCTGCTCATAGGTGGATGGATTTACATCTGGATTCTCAATTCTGTTCCATTGGTCTATGTATCGGTTGTTGTACCAGTACCAGGCTGTTTTGACTACTGTGGTGGTATAATATGTTCTAATATCAGGTAGTGTGAGGCCTTCAACTTTCTTCTTCTTCTTCTTCAGTAATGCCTTATTTATCCGGGGCCTTTTTCCCTCCCATATGAAGTTGATGATTTGTTTCTCCATCTCACTAAAAAATGTCGTTGCAATTTGGTTCAGGATTGTATTGTATCTATAGATTGCTTTGGGTAGAATCGCCATTTTCCCGACGTTGAGTCTTCCTATTCATGAGCAAGGTATGTTTTTCCACTTACGTAGGTCTCTTTTGGTTTCTTGCAATAGCGCCTTGTAGTTTTCTTTATGCAGGTCTTTCATGTTTCTGGTTAGATTTATTCCTAAGTGTTTTATCTTCCTGGGGGCTATTGTAAATGGTATTGATTTGGTGATTTCCTCTTCGACATTTTCTTTGTTTGTGTAGAGGAATCCAACTGATTTTTTATGTTTATCTTGCATCCTGATACTTTGCCGAAATCTGTTAGCTCCAGTAGTTTTCTTTTGGATTCTTTGGAGTTCTGTGTATAAGATCATATAATCTGCAGATAGAGATACTTTTACTACTTCCTTACCAATTTGGATGCCCTTTATTTTTTTTTTCTTGCCTAATTGCCCTGACTGGGACCTCCTGCACAATGTTGAATAAGAGTGGTGATAAAGGGCATCTTTTGTCTGGTTTCTGTTCTCAAGAGAAATGCTTTAAGACTCTCTGTATTTAGGATAATGTTGTCTGTTGGCTTTGTGTAAATGCCCGTTATTATGTTGAGGAATTTCCCTTCTATTCCTGTTTTGCTGAGAGTTTTTAACATGAATCGGTGTTGGATTTTGTCAAATGCCTTTTCTGCATCAATTGGTAAGATCGTGTGGTTCTTGTCTTTTGTCTTATTTATGTGATGGATTTCATTGTTTGTTTTTCTAATGTTGAACCACTCTTGCATACCTAGTATGAATCCCACTTGGTCATGGAGATTTTTTTTTTTTTTTTTTGATGTTGAATTCTATTGGCAGAATTTTGTTGAGGATTTTTGTGTCTATGTTCATGAGGAATATAGGTGTGTAATTTTCTTTTTTTGTGGTGTCATTGCCTGATTTTGGTATCAGGGTTATGTTGACTTCATAGAATGAGTTTGGGAGTATTCCATCTTTTTCTATGCTCTGAAATACTTTTAGTAGTAGTGGTGTTAACTCTTCTCCGAAAGTTTGGTAGAATTCTCCAGTGAAACCATCAGGGCCAGGGCTTTTTTTTTTTTTGTTGGGAGCTTTTAAAATTACTTTTTCAATCTCTTCTTTTGTCATAGGCTTATTTAGTTGTTCTGCCTCTGTTTGTGTTAGTAGGTAGTGTGTTTCCAGAAATTTTCCCATTTCCTCTGGGTTTTCAAATTTGTACAATTTTTCATAGTATTCTGTTATGATTCTTTTAATGTCGTTTGGATCTTTTGTGATACCATTTATTTCGTTTCTAATTTGGGTTATTTGCATCCTCTGCTGTTTTTCTTTCGTCAGTTTGGCCAGTGGTTTATTGATTTTATTGATCTTTTCAAAGAACCAGCTTTTGGTCTTGTTAACTCTTTAATTGCTTTTCTTCCTCTATTTCATTTAACTCTGCTCTAATTTTTATTATTTGCTTTCTTTTGGTGCCTGAGGGGTTCTTCTGTTGCTTTCTTCGTATTTGTTCAAGTTGTAGCATCAGTGTTTTGATTTTGGCCCTTTCTTCTTGGATGTGTGCATTTGTTGGTATAAATTGACCTCTGAGCACTGCTTTTGCTCTGTCTCAAAGGTTCTGGTATGATGTGTTTTCATCCTCATTTGATTCTGTGAATTCCTTTATCCCATCCTTAATTTCTTGTATAACTCAGGAATTTTTGAGCAAGGTGTTGTTCAGTTTCCATGTGTTTGATTTTTTTTTTTTCCTTATTTTTTCTGTTACTGATTTCTACTTTGAAGGCTTTATGGTCAGAAAAGATGCTTTGTAATATTTCAATGCTTTGGGTTCTGTTAGGGTTTGCTTTATGGCCTAATACGTCATCTACTCTGGAGAATGTTCTGTGTGCGCTGGAAAAGAAAATATACTTGGCTGCCATTGGTGGAGTGTTCTATATATGTCTATGAGATAAAGTTGGTTGATTATGGCATTTAGATCTTCTGTATCTTTATTGAGCTTCTTCCTAGATGTTCTGTCTTTCACTGAAAGTGGTGTGTTGATGTCTCCTACTATTATTGTGGAGCTGTCTATATATCTTTTCAATGCTTTTAGAGTTTGTTTTATGTATTTTGGAGCCCTGTTGTTGGGTGTGTAAATATTTATTATGGTTATGTCCTCCTGGTGTATTGACCCTTTAATAATTATATAGTGTTTTTCCTAATACCTTTGTGGTCGATTTTACTTTAAAGTCTATTTTGTTAGAGATTAATAGTGCCACTCCTGCTGTTTTTTGATTATTGTTTGCTTGATATATTTTTTTCCATCCTTTGAGTTTTAGTTTGTTTGTGTCTGTAAGTCTAAGGTGTGTCTCCTGTAGGCAGCATATAGGCGGATCATGTTTTTTAAATTCATTCTGCCACTCTGTCTTTTTATTGGTGCATTTAGTCCTTTTACATTCAGTGTAATTATGAATAGGTAGGAGTTTATTGCTGTGATTTTGATTTTGTGTGTGTGTGTATGTTTGACAGTTTCTTTGTTTCACTTAATTTTCTGTGCTGAGTCATTTTTCATTCTGTATTTTTTTTTCATTACTGTTGATTTTTGTATTGGCTGAGTCTTTATGTTTTTCTTGTTTTTTATTTTGATATGTAGAATTGCTATTTTCCTTTGTAGTTACCTTAATATTTACCTCTATTTTTCTACCTTTAAACCAGTCTTTTATTTCTTTATGTCGCCATGGCTTCCTCTGTATGTGAAAGATCTATGACTACATTATTTAGTCCCTCTTTTTTGTTTTAATGTTTTCATCTTTTACATATTGACATTTCTGTTTACCTATTTTCAGTGTTTTAGCTGTGATTTATTTGTGACTTCCCTATCTGGATTGATATCTGGTTGTTCTGTCCTGTGTTCTAGTCTTTTGTTGTTATCTGATGTTATTGATTTTCTAACTGGAGGACTCCCTTTAGTATTTCTTGTAGCTTTGGTTTAGTTTTTACAAGTTCCCTAAACTTCTGTTTTTCTGGAAATGCCCTAATTTCACCATAATATTTGAGAGGCAGTTTTGCTAGATATATAATTGTTGGCTGACAATTTTTTTTCCTTCAAGGCTTTGTATATGTCATCCCATTGCCTTTTTGCCTTCATGGTTTCTGCTGAGTAGCCTGAGCTTAGTCTTATGACTCTTTATTTATCCCTAGCCGTTCTTAAAATTCTCTCAATATCTTTGGTTTTGGCAAATTTGATTATAATATATCTTGGTGAGTTTCTTCTAGGATCTGTCGTGTGTGGGGTTTGATGAGCTTCTTGGGTAGATATCTTCTCATCCTTTATGATACCAGGGAAGTTTTCTGCCAACAAATCTTCAGCAATTCTCTCTGATTTTCTGTTATAACCCCCTGTTCTGCTACTCCAGTCACTTGTAGGTTATTCCTCTTAATAGAGTCCCGGGTAATTCTTAGGGTTTCTTTTTAAACCCTTTTATCTGATTTTTTCCTCCAAGAAGTTGACGTCAAGTGCTTTATCTTCAATCTCAGTCATTCTGACTTTCATTGCCTTAATTCTGCTCCTAACACTTTCTATTGAGTTGTCTAATTCTGAAATTTTATTATAATTCTTTTTTATTTGTTTGCTGTCTGTCTATGGATTCTTGTAGATTGTTGATTTTGTCATTAAGCTCTGGTATAACTTTCTTAGGTTCCTCTGTTGCTTTTTCTTTGTGTTCCTTGGCTTGTTCTGAGTTTTGCCTGATCTCCTGAAGAGCTCTGTGTATGAACCTTTTGAATTCTAATTCTGGTAATTCCAAGAAGTTGTCTTTCTCTGGAAGGTTTCTGTATGAACTGTTCTTTAAGGGAAGATTTTTAAAAATCAACTTTATCTTTTAGAAGAGTCTTAGATTTACAAAAATATTGAGAAGCTGGTCTGTATTTTTCTGATATACTGTACACCAAGTTTTCTACATAATATTTGAAGTTTTCTACATTGCTAACATCTTGCATTGTTGCAGTTAGGTTGTTAGGTGGATTCAAGGTAGTTACAACTCATAGCAATCCTATATACAATAGAACAAAACACTGCCCAGTCCTGTGTAATCCTCACAGTCGTTTTATGCTTGAGCCCATTGTTGCAGCCACTGTATCTATCCATCTCTTTGAGGGTCTTCTTCTTTTCTGTTGACCCTCTGTTTTACTAATCAGGATGTCCTTCTTCAGGGACTGGTCTCCCCTGATAACATGTTCTAAGTATGTGAGATGTAGTCTCGCCATCCTTGCTTCTAAGGGGCATTCTGGCTGTACTTCTTCCAAGACAGATTTGTGCATTCTTCTGGCAGCCCAACACCATAATTCAAAGGCATTAATTCTTCTTCAGTCTTCCTTAGTCCTTGTCCAGTTGCACATGCATGCAAGATGATTGAAAACGCCATGGCGTGGGTCAGGCGCACCTTAGTCCTCAAGTTGACATCTTTGCTTTTCAACGTTTTAAAGAGGTCTTTTGCAGCAGATTTGCCCAATGCAATGCATCATTTGATTTCTTGACTGCTGCTTCCATTGGTGTTGATTGTGGACCCAGGTAAAATGGAATCCTTAACAACGTGAGTATATTCTGTCTTTATCATGATATTGTTTATTGGTCTAGGTGTGAGGATTCTCATTTTCTTTATGTTGATGTGTAATCCACCCTGAAGTCTTTGGTCTTTGATCTTCATCTAAGTGCTTCAAGCCCTCTTCACTTTCAGCAAGCAAGGTTGCGTCATCTGCATATCACAGGTATTAATGAGTTTTTCTTAAATTTTGATACTATAGTACAGCTTCTTGGATTATTTGCTTATCACACATATTGAATAAGTATGGTGAATGGATACAACTCGGATGCACACCTTTCCTGACTTGAAACCACACAGTATCCCCTTATTCTGTTTGAATGACTGCCTCTTGGTCTATCTACAGGTTCCTCATGAACATTAAAATTGAGTGTTCTGGAATTCCTGTTCTTCACAATGTTTTCCATAATTTGTTATGATCCACACAGTTGAATGCCTTTGCATAGTCAATAAAACACAGGTAAACATCTTTCTGGTACTCATTGTCTTCAGCCCAAATCATCTGACATCAGCAATGATATCCCTCATTCCACCTCCTCTTCTGAATCCAGCTTGAACTTCTGGCAGTTCCTTGTGGATGTACTGCTATAATTGCTTTTGAATGATCTTTAGCAAAATTTTACTTGTGTGTGATATTAATGATATTGCTTGACAATTTCTACATTTCTGTTGGATTATCTTTCTCTGGAATGGGTACAGATATGGATTTCTTCCAGTTAGTTGGCCAGGTAGCTGTCTTCCAAATTTCTTGGCATAGAAGATTGAGCATCTCCAGCACTGCATCTGCTTGTTGCAACATCTCAATTGCTATTCCATCAATTCCTGGAGCCTTGTTTTCACCAATTCCTTCAGTACAGCTTGGACCTCTTCCTTTGGTACCATCAGGTCTTGATCACATGCTACCTCTTGAAGTGGTTAAATGTCAACCAATTTTTTTTTTGGTATGATGATTCTGTGTATTCCTTCCATCTTCTTTCGATGTTTCCTGCATCGTTGTGTAATATTTTCCCTGTAGAATCCTTCAGTATTGCAACTCGAGGCTTGAATTTTTCCTTCAGTTCTTTCAGCTTAAAAAATGCTGAGTGTGTTCACCGCCCCCCCCTTTTTTTTCTATGGCTAGGTCTTTGCATATGTCATTATAATACTTTACTTTGTCTTCTTGGGCCACCCTTTGAAATCTTCTATTCAGCTTTTTTACTTCATTATTTCTTCCTTTCACTTTAGCTACTCTACATTCAAGAGGAACTTTCAGAGTTTCTTCTGACATCCATTTTGGTCTTTTCTTTCTTTCCTGTCTTTTTATTGACCCCTTGCTTTTTTCATGTATGATGTCCTTGATATCATTCCACAACTCTTCTGGTCATTAGTGTTCAATATGTCAAAAATATTCTTGAGATGTTCTGTCAATTCAGGTGGGATATAATGAAAGTCATACTTTGGCTCTTGTGCACTTGTTCTAAATTTCTTCAACTTGAACTTGAACTTACGTATGAGCGATTGATGGTCTATTCCACATTCAGCCCTGGGCTTTGTTCTGACTGATATTTTTGAGCTTTTGCATCATCTTTTTCCACAGAGGTAGCCTATTTGATTCCTAGGTATTCCATCTGGCGAGGTCCACATGTATAATCACAGATCATGCTGTTGAAAAAGAGTATTTGTGACCAAAGAAGTCCTTGGACTTGCAAAATTCTGTTATGTGATCTCCAGAGTCGTTTCTATCATCAGGGCCTTATTTTCCAACTACCAATCCTTCTTTGCTTCCAGCTGTCACATTCCAATCACCAGTAATTATCAATATGTCTTGTCTGCACTTTTGATAAATTTCAGACCATCAAAGTTGGTAAAAATCTTTGACCTTAGTGTTTGGTGCATAAATTTGAATAATAGTTGTATTAACTTAATTAGTTATCTAATGCTTAGTTAGTCTTAGTTATCTAGTGATGCTATAACAGAAATAGCACAAATGGATGCCTTTAACAATCAGAAATTTATTCTCTGACAGCCTAACAGGCTAGAAGTCCAAATTCAGGGTGTCTGCTCCAGGGGAAGTCTTTTCCTCTCTTCTGGATCTGGGGGAAGACCCTTGTCATCAATCTTCCCCAGGTGAGGAGCTTCTTGACCCAGAGACCCCGAGGCCAAAGGAAGCACTATTCTCCTGGCTCTTGTTTCTTGGTGGTAAGACGTCCCCATGTCTCTCCGCTCACTTCTCTCTTTTATATCTCAAAAGAGATTGACTTAAAACACAACCTAATCTTGTAGGTTGAATCTTGCCTCGTTGACATAATTGCCTCTAATCCTGCCTCATAAACATCATAGAGGTAGAATTAACAGCACGTAGGAATTTTTTTTTTTTTTTTTTTTTAGGAAAATCACATCCGATGACAAAATGGTGGACAATCGCATAATACTGGGAATCATGTATCATGATTTCATAATCATGAAACACACATTTTTGGGGGACACAACTCAATACATAACATTCCACCCCTTGGCTGCCATAAATTCATGTCTTGCCACATATAAAACACATTCACCCCATCATTCATTACAAAAGTCTTAAATCAACTCCAAGTCCAAAATCTAAAAATTCCTCTTCATCTGTGAAATCTAGAATATAACTTATCTGCTTCCAAAGTACAATGGTGGAACAGCCACAACCTAGACATTTCCATTACAAATAGGAGAAATTGAAGGAAAAGCAGGGATAACAGGCGCCAAACAGGTCAGCAGAACACATTACATTAGCTCTTAAGGCTTGAAAACAATCCTGTGTTCTTTGAGACCATTTAGGCAATTACTATGCCCTCCAGACCCTGGGTGTTAGCCACACTCTCCAGATCCTGGGTGGAAGCCTCTCAGCCCTGGCTTCAGGTCTGTCTTCCAGGCCCATTGGAATGACAACTCTCCTCCCTTAGACTTGAGCGGCCCCATTCTCCTAGTCCATCTGAATGGCGACTCCACCCTTTTAGATCCCAGAGGTTGTGTCCCAACCTTTGAGAGTGAGGCAGCTCTGCTTCCTGGGTTCTTTGTCTCTTCAGTTTCTGCTTCCTGGTTCCTTGGCCTCTCAGCCCCTTGGGCCTCACCATTTGTGTCTGCCCAGCTCAGGCAAGTGTTCCAAAACTCTTATAGCTCCTCTGATAAGAGCCTGGAGGCACCCCACTCTGCCAGGAAGCCTCCTGCACAAAGGCACTCAGCTCTCTTCGTCTGTGGGTCAGCTCCAATGCCCTCTGGTGCTGGTCTCCTAGTTCTGCTGCTGCCCCTTATTTGCTGTCTGTGCTATCTTTGGTGTAACAGCTCTCCCTCCTCACTTCCTTCTGAGTCCTCTCCAGAATTGTCTTAAAAACCAAATCTGTTGCTGTCAAGTCCGACTGATAGTCTTAGATGTTCATAATTCCACCAACATCCTCTTCAAGGCAATCTAGACTTTTACAACTAGGCACTTTAAAACTTTTCCAGCTCTATCCATTCACAGTTTGAAAACCGTTTCCACATTTCAGATATCTGTTAGAGCAGCACCCCACTCTCGATACCAAATTCTGTCTTAGTTATCTATTATTGCTGTAACAGAATACTACAAGTGAGTGGTTTTAACAAAGAGAAACGTATTCTCTCATAGTCTAAGAGGCTAAAAGTTCAAATTTTGGGTGCCAGCTCCAGGGGAAGGCTTTTTCTTTCTGTTGGCTCTGGGGGAAAGTTCTTGTCCTCAGTCTTCCCTGGTCAAGGAGTTTCTCAGCAGAGGGACCTCATACCACCAAGAAACAAGAGCCAGGAGAATAGCTTGTCTTTTCAGTAAAGCTTCTATAAACATTTGTGGGCATTTTTTTGTGTGAATATAAGTTTTCAGATCTGTTCAGTAAATGCCTACGGGTGTGAATGCTGGATCCTGTGATAAGACTATTTTTTTAAGAAACGACCAAACTGTCTTTCAGAATGGCTGTACTATTTTGCATTGCTACCGTAAATGAATGAGAGTTTCTGTTGCTCTGCATTCTCACCAGCAATTGGTTTTGTCAGTTTCTTTTTTTTTTTTAGCCATTTTAATAAATATGTAATGATATCTGGTTGTTTTAATTTAGCAATTTCCTAATAACAAATGATGTTGAGCATCTTTTCATATGCTTAATGCCTTCTGTAAATCTTCCTTGATTTGGATAGGTTCTGTTCAGATCTTTTGCACATTTAAAAAAAATTTTTTTTCGTATTGTTAAGAACTATTATTTAAGAGTTTTTTTTTTTTTGGTATGTTTTGGATAAAAGTCCTTTATCAGATACTTGTTTTGAAAATATTTTCTCCCAGCGTGTGCCTTTTCTTTTCATTCTCTTAACACTTTCTTTTGCAGAGCAGAAATTTTCAATTTTAACAAAGTCCAATTTTGTCAATTTGTTTTCTTCCATGGATTGTGTATGTTAGGTGTTGTATATAAACACTTATTATCAAAACCAAGGTCACCTATATTTTCTTCTAGAAATTTAATAGTTTTGTGTTTTACATTTATGTCTGTCATCTATCTTGAGTTAGCTTTTTTGAAAGGTGTAAAGTCAGTATGTAGGTTTTTTTTTTTTTTTGCACATAGACATCCAATTTTTCCTGCAGTGTTTGTTGAAAAGACTATCCTTTCTCCATTGAATTGCCTTTGCACCTTTGTCAAAGATCAGTTGACTATTTGTGTGGGTCTATTTCTGAGCTCTGTATTGTATTACATTGATCTATATGTTTATTCTTTCACCAGTACCATGCTGTTTTCATTACTGTAGCTTCACAGTCAGTATTGAAATAGGTAGTATGAGTCCTCTAAAACTGTGTTGCTTATTCTGGGTTTTTGCTTTTCCGTATAAACTTTAAAATCATTTTGTCAATATCTACAAAATACCTTACTGGGGTTTTGATTGGAATTGTATTGAATCTACAGTTCAAGTTGGGGAGAATTGACACATTAACAATATTGAGTCTTCCAACCCATGAATGTGGAACATCTTTCCATTTTTTATTTAGATCTTTGATTTTTTTCATCAGAGATTTATAGTTTTTTTTTTTTTTTTTGCGTATAGCTGCTGTACATATTTTGTTAGATGTAATCCTAAATATTTTGTTTTTCCTGGTTCTTTTAAAAATGGTATTGTTCATTGCTTTGTTGTTATGTTGTTGGGTGCCATTGAGTCAGTTCCAACTCATAGTAACCCTGTGTTCAACAGAACAAAACACTGCCGGGTCTTCCTGTCCCCCTACCTTCTCATCTTTGCTTTAGAGTAATTGTTGACCATTTAGTCTCATATAGATGATTACTAAAGAAGTGCAGTACTCGTGGGTGATGTTCTTTATTTGCTGAAAGTTTTTCTAGTGAGTAGATGTTGGATTTTGTCAAATGAGTTTTCTCTGTCAATTGATATTATCATATGATTTTTCTCCTTTAGCCTGTTGATGCGGTGGATTACATTGGTTGATTTTTGAATGCTGAACCAGCCTTGCATACCTGGAATAAATCTCACTTAGCATTGGTGTATAGTTCTTCTTATTCAGTATTGGATTCTCCTTGCTGATATGTTGTTGAGGATTTCGCCTCTATGTTCATGAGAGATACCGGCCTGTAGTTTTCCTTTCTTGTAATGTCTTCCTCTGATTTTGGTATTAGAATAATCCTGCCTCAGCAAATATGTTAGAAAGCTCTCCTCTGCTTCTATTTTATGGAAGAAATTGTGGAGAATTGATATAATATCTTCCTTAAACGTTTGGCAGAATTTATCAGTGTAACCATGCTTTCTCTTTTGGAAGGTTTTTAATTTTTAACTCAGCTTCTTTAATAGATGTTTATCTATTCAGTTTATCTCTTTTTCCTTGTGTGAGTTTTGGTAGTTCGTGTCTTTCAAGGAATTGGTCCATTTCATCTAAGTTATCATGGCATCCTATTGGAAGGTTTTGAGCTGAGGTGTGGCATGGTCTGGATTTTATTGTAAAAGGCTCAGTTTGGCTGATGTGTTAACTGTTACATGGAAATACTATTGCCTTTATAATTTCTAGGTAGTTTAACTAACAACTGTTTCTGGTTCACAACTATAGCTGGCAGTTCTAACTGGGCAGGATGATGAAGATAACCTGACCCCTGAGGAATCTGGGCTGCCAGCTTGGCCTGGGTGTGCTTCTCTCAGCTTTACCGCCCTCAGAACTCTTGTATTCAAAAGAAAGTCATCTCCTCTCTGGCAGACCTGTTGCATTTGAGCCATGCATGTTGAAGGTTGGGAATGAGATAAGTACACAGGGTCCCAGCTGATGACGTCATAGAGGCAGATCATGGAATCATAGATCCTGTTGTGGGTCTGGGCCCAGGAAACACACTCGGAAACTCAGATTTGAGTGCAGGAGGTTATTGTGGAGTGCTTCGGGGAGCGTCACCTGTGCGAGGTAAGGAAAGCAAGGTGGGCAGGAGATGCTAGGTTGGGACGCAGTTGCAACAGAAGTCTCCGCTGATCCTAGAGGGAGCTCTGGAGGGGGGTGGCCCTTCGGAGTTTCCCAATGGCGGCACGAGGCCCGGGCCTTTGTACTTTTCATAGCAACTAGTCAAAGATAAGGAGTCCCTGGGTGGTGCAAACAGTTAAGCACTAAACGACTAGCTGAAAGGCTGACAGTTCAAACCTTCCCAGAGACATCTCAAAAGACAGGCCTGGCGATCTGCTTCTGAAAGGTCGTAGCCTTGAAAACCCTATGGAGTAGTTCTACTCTGCACGCATGGGTCACTATGGGTCTACTGGATGGCACCCGACAGCAACGGTTCCTGGCGAGGGACTCAGCTGTGAGCCATCAGCAGCCAACACTCTGGGGGATCTGGGTGACGTGCCACAGTATCCACTACTAGTGACTAAAGCTAGAAGAGACATTTCAAGATCATCACCAACGCCCCCACGCCACACACCACCATTTTGGGGCTGAAGAAACTGAGGCCCAAGAGGGGGCCAAATCTTGCTACCTGTTACTCATCTCCTCTGTGTTCATCACAAAACACAAAAATAATTTCAACTCTTTTGCCTTGTTTTCCAACAGAGAGAGAGTAGGAAACTTATTCTTAAGTTTTTAAAAAAGTATTTGCGTATGTCTACGGATAGTTTGCACTTCCCGTTTGTGCAGCATATATAATATTTTTGTTTTTTAGAGACAGTTCAGAACAACCACATGGACTGTTGAAGCAATCACGAAGTTTACTTCTCACCCATTCCATGCACATTCTGTCTCCCTTCCTCAGTCTACACGATGCCCGTTTCACCGAAAATACACTCCGCCTGCAGCAGAGACCAGAATCAATCCCCAGCAATGAAATTGTTTCAACCGATATCAGGTACACTGCTCGGACAATATAGTTTGCTTTGCTCCGGTGCCTCTGCGTTCCTGAGTTCATTATGAAAGAAACATCTTTGACTACCCAACGATAATTTTCCCTTTTTTTCCAAAAAAGAAATTGTAAATGACTGAAACAATCAGAGTTTGTAATATGTGTGGATCTGATTCAACAAACCAGCTATAGAAAGGTATTGTAGACAAATGAGGAAAATTGAATACGTTAAGGAGTAATGTTTTTGTTGTTAGCTGCCAGTGAGTCAGCTCCGACTTATGATGACCCCATGTACAACAGAACAAAATGTTGCCTGGTCCTGCCCCATCTTCCTGATTGTTGATATGTTAGAGTACATTGCTGCAGCCACTGTGTATTTTGGGTGCCTTCCAACCTAAAGGGCTCATCTTCCAGCACTACATCAAACAATATTCTGTTGCAGACCATAGGGTTTTCTCTGGCTAATTTTTGCAAATAGATTGCCCAGCCTTTCTTCCTAGTCTCTTTTAGTCTGGAAGCTCCGCTGAAAACTGTCCACCATGGGTGACACTCCTGGTATTTGATTTTCTTTTGAATATAGAATTTCTTAGGTCTATAAACTGAAAGAACCAGTGGCATAGCTTCCAGCATCATAGCAACACGCAGGCCACCACACAGGTACAACAAACTGACAGATGATGGAAGGAATAATATTGAAGAATTGTTATTACTTTTCTTTAGAGTGGTAATGGATTTATAATCATGTTAAATTTGTCTTTCTGTATTAGGATCAATATTGAAATATTTACAGATGAAATGTTTGAGGTCTAGGGTTGGCTTAAAATGTTCCAGAAAATAAAGGGCGTAGGTGAAATGTTGTGTGCCTTCGAGTAAATTCCAACTCATAGCGACCCTATGGGACAGAGTAGAACTGCCCCATAGGGTTTCCAAGGATTGGCTGGAAATAAGAATGGCAAAATGTTGGTAATTGTTGAAGCTGAGTGGTGGGCAGAGAAGGGTTAATTTTTACTACTTTCTTGACTTTTGTGTGTGTTTGAAATTTTCCATAATAGAAAGTTTAAAAAACAGATTTTTTTAATGTCTGGTTTTTAGATTTTCTTTTTACAGGATAGAAGCTAAAATAAGGGTTCGTCTGGTTCACTATTGGACTCTGGCAATACAACTCTCCGAGTTTAGGGCTGTTGCATAGCCCAGCCTGCACAAATGCCTGGCCGGACCCGATCTGATTAAGCTCATCCCCCCGGAGGCCAGTGTTACCCACTCTGGGTTTAGCCTCAAGCCTGGCTGAAGAGGAAGGGTGAGAGGACAGAAGAAGCAGGTCTAGATTCAAATCCTGGGCACCTTTCATTAGCCTTCGTGACCTTAAACTCACTCACCCTCTCCCGGTCTCATTTATAGACCAGGCATTTTTAATATTTTAATGTTTTTATTGTGGTAAACATGTATATAACCAAACATTTGCCATTTCAATGTCCTTCACATGTACAGTTCAGTGACATTGTGTTCATCATGTTGTTCAACCATCACCGTTCTCCATTTCCAAGTGTCTCCATCACCCTTAACAGAAGCTCAGTGTCCCCTGAGCAGTGAGACCCCCTTGCCCCCTGCCCCTTGCCCCTGGTAACCACTAGTAAACTCTGATCTCTATACGCTTGCCTGTTCTAAATATTTCCTGCAAGTGGGATCATGCAATATTTGTCGTTGTGTGACTGACTTGTTTCACTCAGCATCATGTTTTTAAGGTTCCGAGGGTTGGAAATAGTGCGCAGAACGTATCTAGTGCATAGTGGATGCCCATAAAATGATAATATTTCTTGGTTATCTGTCCTGCTTTGTCTCACTCCATGGCACTTGGGCAGCCAGAAGGCCGTGCCATGTTAGGGGAGAAGTTTTCCCTGGGTGTTTGTCTTTTCTGGGAGGAGGGGGTCCTTATCTCTAAATTTCTTTCAGGGGGTCACACATCACCCTGACCCTTTCTACCTTTTAATCTTTTTGAGTAAGTTTATTTACCAGCCTGTCTTTAGGACTTGGTTAAGATTTTGAAACATATGTTTATTTTAAACATGAGGGTATAGGAGGAAGCTTAAAATATCTCTAGAAATCTTTTTATTGTTGGGCTGGGCTCTGATAATTTTTTTTACTTTTTGGGCGTCTCTGCTCTGAGGCCACAAGACTAATCAAAAAGGAATCGTCCAAGGATCTTGATTCCTTGGACAGAGCTCCATCCCCTGAAAAGGGAAAATCTGTTCCTTGGTGCAAAGTGGAAGTAAATAATGATGGTGATATGATCATAATGTCATGCAGTAATATTTTTCAATAGTATTTTTATTAAAAATTTTGCTTATAAAAATCACACAACATGAAAATCCACCCAATTCTTTTACATACAATTTCATTGCCTGCTCCGTAACTACTTTTCCAGTCTGTAAAAACATATATATATAGAGAGAGAGAGAGCACCCTGGTGGCACAGTGGTTAAGAGCTCGGCTGCTGATGAAAAGGTCAGCAGTTTGAATCTACCAGCCACTCCTTGGAAACCCTACGGGGCAGCTCTGCTCTGTTCTGTAGGGTTGCTATGAGTCAGAATCAACTGCACAGCAACAGGTTTGGTTGGGGGCATATATACACATATATGTAATTTTATTTATTCTAACAGCATTCCGTGACCTAGAGAGGTGGGAAAGGATGTCATTTGGAGGCTGAGAGGATCAAGGTGAAGGACTTCATTCCAAACACAAGGTCTCACTTCCACCCCGGCCTTCTCTCCATTAGTTAGAACCAGGCTTTTCCATGGGGAGATCATAATCTGCTCGTTGATCTTGAAATCACGCCTGATTAATTTCCCAGCTGACAGCTGCCACCCTGCTCCCCTCCCCATGGGGATTTCCCAAGGGGAACCTGACCACCACTGACTCAGCCGACCCACACTTGGCCCAGCCTCTGAGCAGCCACCCCTTCCCCCATCTTGTTCAGACTGGATGGAAAGCAAAAGTCACACCCCCTTGGGAAAGGGCTAGGGCCTCTCATTGTAGATGATCCGGCCTCCCACTCAGCAGTTGGTGTTGTGTTCATTCAGTTTCACAGACTGGGCTGAGTTTCAAGGGCTGCTGTGTAACCCAGAACTGGGGACAGCCTGGGGGAGGAAGCTCATTTCCTGGTGATCTGTGGGAGTGATGGAGTTTGAGTCTCTAAACCCCCTAGTTTCTCGCTTGGGGAAAAGCAGTGGGGAAGACAACACATGTTTCCTTTTCCTTACTTTGTCAATGGGTTTCTGAGGTCAAAGGTTTCAGCAGACATCCTTTCTTTGACTAGCAATGCCTTCTTGTTTTTATTGGGTTGAGCTGGATGTCCCTAAGAGCTACCATTTTTTGAGCATATACCATGTGCCAGGTAATATGTTGAGCAAAATATGCAGTCTTTCAACAATTACAAAGCCCCTGGGAAGACAGTTGTGAATAAAACTCTCCTAAAGCTTATAATCTACTGGGGGAAATAGCCATTGAACAACTGCTGAGGTGAATGATGAAAACCACTTGCCATGGAGTTGATTCCAACTCATGGCAACCATGTGTATTAGAGTATAACTGAGCTCCATAGGGTTTTCAGTGGCTGATTTTTGGAAGTAGATCATCAGGCCTTTCCTCTGAGGAGCTGCTGGGTAGACTCAAACCATCAGCCTTTCAGTCAGCAGCTGAGCATGTTAACCATTTGCACTACCCAGTTGAATGGTTACCTGTTGCTGCTGAGTCAATCCTGACTCATAGCAACCCTATAGGACAGAGTAGAACTGTTTCCAAGGAGCGGCTGGTGGATTTGAACTGCCGTCCTTTTGGTTAACAGCTGAGCTCTTAACCACTGTGCCACCAGGGCTCCAGCTGAATGGTTACAAGGGTTCGAAACACTGGGAAGGACAAGTCCAGGGTACTTTAGGGGCTTATAGCTTACATTAAAACCCAAAACCAAACCCATTGCCATAGAGTTGATTCCAACCTATAGCAACCCAATAGGGTGTCCAAAGGCTGTGGATCTCTACGAAAGCAGACTGCCAGATCTTTCTCCCACAGCGCTGCTGGTGGTTTCCAACCACTGATCGTTTGCTTAGCAGTCAATCACTTTAACCACTGGGTCGCCAGGGCTCCTATGGCTTACATTACTTCTTTTAATCCTCGCAATGTCTCCAGGAAGTAGGTATTGTTATCCCCCACTTTTCAGATGAGAATCATGAAGCTGAGAGAGTTTAAGTACATTTCTAAGTAAAAGGCAGGGCTGGGATTTAACTCAAGATCTCGCTAATGTCAAAGACTGGATGTGCTTTTACTCTGTACTTGAGGCTCAGATACAGAAAAGAAACCACTCGCCATTGTTGGAAGCGCACAGCTTCTGTAAGTTTAAATTTAGAGACGTCATTGTTATGTTAGAAGATCAATGGCCCTTACCCCCATGTGGGTGTTTTTTGGGAATCCTGAAACTGTATGCAAATATTAGTTGGTAAGTTCATGTTTTCCTGGGGAGAGGGTCTCTATGCTATGTTCTCAAAGGGAACAGTGACACCGAAAGGTTCATATTCTAATCAACCTCTAACTCATGGTGACCCCATGCACAATATAATGAAATGCTGCCCAGTCTGTGGCATTTCTGTGATCAGTTGCTGATAGGATCATTGTGATTTATAGTTTTCATTGGCTGATTTTCAGAAGTAGACTGCCAAGCCATTCTTCTTAGTCTATCTTAATCTAGAAACTCCACTTGCTGAAACCTGTTCAGTATCGTAGCAGCACACAAGCCTCCTCCAACAGATGGGTTGTAGCCGTGCATGAGGTTCATTGTTTGGGAATTGAACCTGGGTCTCCTGCATTGAAGGCAAGAATTTTACCACTGAACCACCATTGTCCCCAAAAGGTTAATAGCCACTGCCATTGTTCATGCGTTTATGACCTTGCTCCTGCCTTTGCTTTCAGCCAGCCCAGCAGGCAGGTGATCAGGCCCAGTGCAGAAAGAGGTGGAGGCTCATTGGTCTCTACATTTTTGTAAGGGGTCAGTGGTGATGGTAGAGTGTCCTTCCATGTCTCAGTTTTACTCCTTCCCCCTACCTGCCAACCTTGTGGTTGCCATGGGTAGAACAGGTAGTACAGGTCTCTTCTGCGATGCTGAGAACCTCTTCTGGATGTAACTCTCCTGCAGGTTCAGTGGAGCCAGATAACATAGCATTTCAGATATATTCTTTGACCTTTGACCTTGTCTTCTGCTAACAAAATAAGTGTGTCTCTGTAAAAAAGCAGTAACATCAGAAGCCTCCTCAGTAGTTTATATGCCAGTGTGAATGAATTTCTCAGGTCTTTCCAAAAGCAAGTCCTGTTTGGGCAAGTAGGCATGAAGTCACTGGGTAGCTGAGTGGGGAGGGAAATTGACTGGGTAGGCTGGGAACACCAAAGACACATTTTCTTAACTTCATGGTTTTGCAAAGGATAGGTCTCAATGTGGAATTTTTTCATTTAGTGATTCATTCATTCTGAAAATACTGAATGTCCACTATGTGTTAAGAATTGTAAGAGCATAAAAAATTAATGTCACAACATGGATGAACCTTGAAAACATTAAGCTGAGGGAAATAAGTCAGTCACAAAAGTTCAAATATTGTATGATCTCATTAATATAAAATACCTAGAATAGGCAAATGTATAGAGATCAGAGTTTGAAATTGGTCAGGGATGGGAGAGGGAAATCATTATTTAGGAAGCATTGAGTTTCTGTTTACGGTGATGGAAAATTTTACAAGGGATATTGATGATGGCTGCACAACAGAATTGATATGATGACCTCACTAAATTATACATGTCAAAAATGTTGAATTGGCAAATGTTGTATTATACATATTTTTGCAACAATAATAATTAAAAAAGGGATCAGACATGGCTCTGCTCTAAAGGATCCTGCCGTCTTGCAGAGTAAATGAACAGACACAACACACAACAAATGAACAGACTGCAAGGTAGAAAGTGATGAATGTCCCCACCCAATAACACTTGGAATCCTACCAGAGTTGAGAGATGGGAACAAGGAGTGGATCAGGACAGGCCTCATGACAGTGGTACATTTAACACGGACTTTCAAGTATGTGTGTGATGGAGATGTGGAGAAGTGGGAGAGAGGCAAAGGGAACCGCAGGACAACAGCATGAGGTGGGAGGTCATGGAAATGGTTGTCTCAGAAATGGCACAGAATATAAAGAGCATAAAGGATTTGAATCGAGGATGGCCCTGAATGCCAGGCGAAGAAAGCTGAGCTCCAGATTTTAATGTAGGACCATGGGGAGTCACTAAAAGGTACTGAGCAATGAAAGGCAAGATTAGAGCTCTGCTTCAAGAAGGCTAGTGGGCCAGTGGTGGGTATGATGGGAGGAAGAAGTGGACAGGGATCCAGGTAGGAAGCCACTGCTGAGGTCCCAGGGAGAGGGGGCTACAGCTGAAGTTTGGGCAGAATCCATGTGAATGGGGCAAGGGAGTGGATGAATAAGCATAAGACAATATGTATTGAGGGCAGACCTGGGTGACTCATTGGATGATGCCAAGTGTTTTTTTTTTTAAGTTGAAATCATTTATTAACCTGACATGTATTTTTTAATCATGTTTTTATTATGTAATATTTTATATATACCACAAAGGAATGTGTAAGTTTTGTTGTCATCCATAGGATTTCACAGCAGAAAATATGATCGTCTGTGGTGCTAGCGAAGAATATTGAATATGCCGTGCACTGCCAAAAGAACAAACAAATCAGTCTTAGAAGAAATACAATCAGAATGCTCCTTAGAAATGAGGATGGCAAGACTTCAGCTTGCTTACTCTGGGCACGTTATCAGGAAAGACTATTTGCAGAAAAAGACATCATGGTTGTTAAAGTGGAGGGCCAACAAAAATGAGGGCAACCCTCAATGAGTTGGACTGGCACAATAGCTACAACCATGGACTTAAACATACCAACGATTGTGAAGATGGCACAGGACCGGGAAGTATTTTGTTCTGTTATACATGACATCACCATGAGTCCCAGCTGACTCGACAGCAACTAACAACAACAACGTGTGTAAGTTACAAAGCATAATAATTAAACGCCCTTTAACCTACCACTCACTCAAGAACCACCTGTGTGCCGGATCTCATTCCCTGTCCTAACCTGAATTTCATGTTCGTCGTTCTCTTTCTTTTTTCTCATAGTTTTACTATGTTTGTATCCCTAAAATGTTGTTTTATCTCATTTTTGAGCTTTATAAAAATGGTGTCATACTCTGTGTACTCATCTGTCTGTATATTTTTAAATTCACCACTGTTTCTAAACCTCATCCGTAGTGTATGGTTTTGCCTTTAAAAGAAACGGACAGGATGATGAGCGCCATTTTGAACCTTCCCATTTCAGGGCCTGAAGGCTCCTCTGGCTGGAGACATCTAGTGAGGGAGACGTCTAGGCCCTTGAGTGCCCCCCTGGAAGGTATTTCAGAGGAGCTACTTTAACCTTCTCTTTGTCCTGAAGACGACTGTAACTGAGGGACAGACACTGTGGAACCACATTCTATCCCAGAAGACTGTGCAAAGAGGATAGTGACATACAGGATAGAGACTTGTTAAGGAGTGTTGGAAAAGGACTAAAAATGTATACTTCGGCAGAAAAGCTCCTTCCTCCTGATAGTAAAAAATAGGGCATGTTATATGGCTCTGTAGTGTTCACCCAGAAACTTGGTATCTCAACAACAATAACATTTATTTTGCTCACAAATCTTAAGTATAGGTAGGGTTTGGCAGAGATAACATTGGATGGGGCATCTTGAGAGCTGGAGGCCAGAATCCTCTGAAGGCTCACTCATACACGTCTGGTACATGGGCTTGGAGACTCAAACAGCTGGAAGCTGGAACAGCTGGGACCCCTTGGTTATCTTTTTCTCTCTACGTTGTCTTGCTACATTGTTTCTCCATCATAGCAGCCTTGGAGGGAACCAGTTTTTTGCAGGGCGGCTAATGGCTACCAACACATAGGTCTCAAGAGGAAGAGAGCCAGGTGGAAGCTGTATGGCCTTCTATGGCCTCGCCTCAAAGGTTTCAGAGTCATAGGCTATTGGGACAATCCCCTCAACTTCAAGGGGAGGGAACATAGACCCCCATCTTTTGATGAGGAATTGTCAGCATCACGTTGTAAGGAAACATGTGTGATGGGACATACATTGGTGTGGTCACCTTTGGAAAATACAGCCTTCCACAGACTCTGATCTAGAAGAATAAAATGCCTTGATGTGTTTTCGTAGAATTCTGAGAAGGAATAGGAATATGCATATGAAGATAATGGCACGGAAACTCACCAGTCAGACATCAGGGTCTAGGGTCTCAGATATATCCCTCAGAGGACTCCTGCTTCGTAAATCAAGAAAATGGCAACAACCCACAGAAAATGGGCTCAGCTGATGATCACTGTATAAAAAAAAAAAAAAAAAATTCAAAAAACAATAATTATGTTTGAGTTCCTATTATGTGTGAGGTGCCATGGATACAAAGAGTGACCAGCATGATCTGAGAAGCTCACAAGCTGTTTACTGAAAAATCTGGTACCAAACATGAGAGAAAGGTGAACAGAGGTAGGAAAGGGAAAAGGAGGCAAAGGAATAAAGAAGAAATAAGACCGAGAAAAGAAAGGAGTAATAAAAAGGATGGAGGAGGAGTTTTTAAAGTTTTCCATTTCTGTTTAAAGGTCTCTCTCTTTTTTGCTCCAATGTGATCTTTGAACTCTTTCTCCAAAATCCTACACACAGAAATTAACCGTTATATTTTTAAAAGGAATTTGCAATAATGCTGTAGGTTGAAGACATTTTTAACCCTAAAGACTCAAAGCAAAGTCTCAGGACTTCATTTATAGCCTAGCCTCAGAAGTTCAAATACCACACCAGAAATCCTCACAGTTCGTAGACGGTTGCTCAGCAATTCATTCTCTAGTTTCCTCCAAACACAGTCCACCCGATAGCCCCTCTACTGTGGGTTCTTACAGGTAGACAGGATTCTTGTGATTGGACTTGAGTGAGAGAGATGACTTCCTACTCGTGGTGTGGCCCACTTCTGTTTTATTGGGTTGCGGGGATCTAAGTGCTCTGTTTATCTGAATTGCCACAGAACCCTTCAACTGTGAACTTGAAGAAGGGAAGGGGTATGGAGGATTCACATGCATTAAGCATTTGGTTTTGGAGTCTCTTCCAGGTTCTCTTTATCTTGGGGACTACTGGGGAGTTGCATTTCCAGCCCCTCCTGCTTCTGCAGGAAGGTAAATCTGGGACCCATCTGGAAGTCTAAAGAATTGGTCCTCCAAACCTTCTGATATTTCTGCTGTTACTATTTTTTATAACAGCCTTATTGAGGTATAATTTATATAGCACACAACTCACCTATTTAAAGTGTACAATTCAATATTTTCTCGTATATTCACAGAGTTGTACAACCATCACCAAATCAAGTTCAAAACATTTTTATCACCCTATAAAGAAGCCCTATGCCCAGCAGCAGTCACTCCCCGTTTTCCCCCAGCTCCTTCCGGCCTTAGGCAACTACCAATCTACTTTCTGTCTCTCTGGATTTGCCTATGCTGGACTAACACATGGAATATAAATAGAATCATACAATATGTGGTCTTTTGTGGCTGACTTCTTTCACTTCATTCAGATTGTAGCATGTACCAGTCCTTCATTTCTTTTTACTGACAAATAATATTTCATCGTATGGATGTACCGCATATTGTTTATCCATTCATCAGTTGAGGGACATTTGAGTTGTTTCTACTTCTGGGCTTTTATGAACACTTCTATGAACATCCGTGTGCAAATTTTTATGTGGCTGTATGTTTTCAATTCCCTTGGGTATAGTCCTAGGAGTGAAATTGCTGGTCATCTAATAAGTCTATGTTTAACCTTTTTAGGAACTGCCAGACTGTTTTTCAAGCAATTGTACCATTTCACGTTCCCACCAGCAGTGTATGAGGATTCCAAATACTCCAAATCTTTGAGGATTTGTTGTGTCTTTCCTATTATAGCCATCCTAGTGGATGTGAGTAATATTTTATTGTGGTTTTGATTTCCATTTCCCTGATTGCTAATGCAAGGGTTTTTTTGGGATGGCTAATGATGTTGAGCATCTTTTCATGTGTTCATTGAGCATTTTGATATCTTCTTTGGGGAAATGCCTGTTCAGATCCTTCTTCCAATTTTAAAATTAGGCTATTAGTCTTTTTATTATTGAATTTTAAGGGCTACTTATATATTCTAGAAACAAGTCCCTTATCAGATATATTATTTGCATTTTTTTCTTCCATTCTTTGAGTTGTCTGTTCACTTTCTTGATGGTGTCCCTTTAAAGCACAAACATTTTTAATTTTAACGATGTCCAATTTATATAATTTTGTTGTTGTTCATGCTTTTGGTGTCATATATAACAAACCATTGCCTAAGGCAAAGTCAGGAAGATTTTCACCTATGTTTTCTTCTAAGAGTTTAGTAGTTTTAGCTCTTACATTTAGGTCTCTTATCCTTTTGAGTGAAAAAAATTTTTTTTAACTGGACTTTAGATGAAGATTTACAGAACAAACTAGTTTCTCATCAAACAGTTGGTACACACATTGTTCTCTGACATTGGTTAACACCCACCACAACATATCAACACTCTCCCTTCTCAACCCCGGGTTCCCTATTACCAGCTTCCTTGTTTTCTCCTGCCTTCTGGTCCCTGCCCAGGGCTGGTGCACCCCTTTAATCTTGTTTTTTTTTTTCCACAGGCCTCTTCAATCTTCGCCTGAAGGGTGAACCTCAGGAGTGGCCTCGTTACTGAGCTGAAAGGGTGTCCGGGGGCCACACTCTTAGGGTTTCTCCAGTCTTGTCAGGCCAGCAAGTCTGGTCTTTCTTCCTGAGTTAGAAGTTTATTCTACATTTTTCTTCAGCTCTGTCCAGGACCCTCTATTGTGATCCCTGTCAGAGCAGTCAGTGATGGTAGCTGGGCACCATCTAGTTTTACTGGACTCAGTCTGGTGGAGGCCGTGGTAGATGTGGTCCATTAGTCCTTTGGAGTAATCTTTCCCTTGTATCTTTAGTTTTCTTCATTATTCCTTGCTCCCAAAGGGCTGAGACCAGTGGAGTATCCTAGATGGCCACTCACAGGCTTCTAAGACCCCAGACACTACTCATCAAAGTAAAATGTAGAATGTATTCTTTATAAACTATGTTATGCCAATTGAGCTAGATGTGCCTGAGACCATGGTCCCCACAGCCCTCAGCCCAGCAATTCAGTCCTTCTGGGAGTTTAGATGTGTCTATGGAGCTACCATGACTTTGCCTTGTACAGGTTGTGCTGGCTTCCCTGGTATTGTGTACTGTCTTACCCTTCATCAAAGTTTCCACATATCTATTGTCTATGAAGTGTTTTTTCATTCCTACCCCTGCCCTCCCTTGTAACCATCAAAAGTTGTTTCTTTTTGTATGTAAACCTTTTCCTGAGTTTTTACAGCAGTAGTCTCATGCAATATTTGTCCTTTTGTGATTGATTTACTTCACTCAGCATAATGCCCTCCAGATTCATCCATATTATGAGAGGCTTCACAGATTCATCATTGTTCTTTACCGTTGCATAATACTCCATCGTGTGTATGTACCACAGTTTGTTTATCCATTCATCTGTTGATGGGCATCTACATTGTTTCCATCTTTTTCCTATTGTGAACAACGCTGCAATGAACATGGGTGTGTGTATGTCTATTCATGTGATGACTCTTACCTTCCTAGGAGTGGAATTGCTGGATCATATGGTATTACTATTTCTAGCTTTCTAGGGAAGCGCCACATCATTTTCCAAAATGGTTGCATCATTTTGCATTCCACCAGCAGTACATAAGAGTTCCATTCTCCCCACAGCCTCTCCAACATTTATTTCCTGTTCTATTGATTGGTGCCAGTAATGCTGGGGTAAGATGGAATCTCATTGTGGTTTTGATTTGCATTTCTCTGATGGCTAGAGATCACGAGCATATCCTCGTGTATCTGTTGACCACTTGAATGTCTTCTTTGTGAAGTGTCTCTTCATTTCCTTTGCCTGTTTTTTAACCAGATTATTTTTCTTTTTGTTGTAGAGGTGTTGGATTTTCTTGTAGATTTTAGAGATTAGACCTTTGTCTGATTCGTAATAGCCAAAATTTTTTTCCCAGTCCGTAGGTTCTCTTTCTAGTCTTTTGGTGAGGTCTTTTGATGAGCATAAGTGTTTAATTTTTAGAAAATCCCGGTTATCTGGCATATCCTCTGGAGCTTGGTGTTGTTGGTTATGGTTTGTATCCTGTTAATGCCATGTATTAGGACCTCAAGCATTGGTCCTGTTTTTTCTTCTATGAACATCATGGTTTTTGGCTTTATATTTAGGTCTTTGATCCATTTTGAGTTAGTTTTTGTATATGGTCTGAGGTATAGGTCCTGTTTCATTTTTTTGCAGTTGGACATCCAGTTTTGCCAGCACCATTTGTTAAAAAGACTGTCTTTTTCCCATTTGATGGACGTTGGGCCCTCGTCAAAGATCAGGTGACCGTAGGTAGATGGATTTACATCTGGGTTCTCAATTCTGTTCCATTGGTCAATGTGTCTGTCGTTGTAGCAGTACCAGGCTGTTCTGACTACCATAGCTGTATAATAGGCTCCGAGGTCGGTTAGTATGAGTCCTCCTACTTTATTCTTCTTCTTTAATAATGCTTTACTTATTCGGGGCTTCTCCCCTTTCCATATGAAGTTAATGATAGGTTGTTGGTATTTGGATTGGTATTGCATTGTATTTGTAAATTGCTTTGTGTAGAACTGTCATTTTCACAATGTTGAGTCTACCTATCCATAAGCATGGTATATTTTTCCATTTATGTAGATCACTTTTGGTTTCTTGTAGTAGTGTTTTGTAGTTTTCTTTGTATAGGTCTTTTACATCCCTGGTAAGATTTATTTCCTACTGTTTTATTATTTTTTTTTAGGGGCTATTATAAATGGTACACAAAGTGGTATTGTTTCCCTGATTTCCTTTTCATTGTTCTTTTTAATGGTGTATAGGAATCCAACTGATTTTTGTGTGTTTTTTTTTGTATCCTGCTGCTCTGCTGAATCTTTCTATTAGTTCCAGTAATTTTCTTATGGAGTCTTTTGGGTTTTCTATGTTTAGTATCATATCATCTGCAAATAGGGAGCATTTAACTTCTTTATTGCCAATATGGATGCCCTTTATTTCTGTTTCTTGCCTTATTGCTCTAGCTAGGACTTCCAACACAATGTTAAACTGGAGTGGTGATAAATGGCATCCTTGTCTTGTTACTCTTCTCAAAGGAATGTTTTCAGCCTCTCTCCATTAAAATTAATGTTGTAATAAAGGGCATTTATACAAAGCCAACAGCCAACATCACCCTAAATGGAGAGAGCCTGAAAACATTCCCATTGAGACTGGGAACCAGACAAGGATGCCCTTTATCACCACTCTTATTCAACATTGTGCTGGAAGTCCTAGCCAGAGCAATTAGGCTAGATAAAGAAAGAAAGGGCATCCAGATTGGCAAGAAAGAAGTAGAAGTATCTCTATTTGCAGATGACATGATCTTATACACAGAAAACCCTAAGGAATCCTCCAGAAAACTACTGAAACTAATAGAAGAGTTCAGCAGAGTATTGGGATACAAGATAAACATACAAAAATCAGTTGCATTCCTCTACACCAACAAAAAGAACATCGAAGAGAAAATCACCAAATCGATGCCATTTACAATAGCTCCCAAGAAGATAAAATACATAGGAATAAATCTTACCAGAGATTTAAAAGACTTATACAAAGAAAACTACAGTACACTTCTGCAAGAAACCAAAAGAGACTTACATAAATGGAAGAACATACCTTGCTCGTGGACAGGAAGACTTAACATTATAAAAATGTCCATTCTACCAAAAGCCATCTATAGATTTAATGCAATTCCGATTCAAATCCCAACGACATTCTTTAATGAGATGGAGAAACAAATCACCAATTTCATATGGAAGGGAAAGAGGCCCCGGATAAATAAGGCATTACTGAAAAAGAAGAACAAAGTGTGAGGCCTTACTTTACCTGGTTTTAGAGCCTATTATACCACCACAGTAGTGAAACCAGCCTGGTACTAGTACAACAACAGATACATGGACCACTGGAACAGAATTGAGAATCCAGACATAAATCCGTCCACATATGAGCAGTTGATATTTGACAAAGGCCTTGAAACAGTTAAATGGGGAAAAGGCAGTCTTTTTAACAAATGGTGCTGGCATAACTGGATATCCATCTGCAAAAAAATGAAACAAGACCCATGCCTCACTCCATGCACAAAAACGAGCTCAAAATGGATCAAAGACCTACCTATAAGATCTAAAACGATAAAGATCATGGAAGGAAAAATAGGGACAACATTAGGAGCCCTAATACGTGGCATA
Source organism: Loxodonta africana (assembly GCF_030014295.1). NCBI lineage: Eukaryota > Metazoa > Chordata > Mammalia > Proboscidea > Elephantidae > Loxodonta > Loxodonta africana. The sequence continues at coordinate 75,577,412 of NC_087358.1, forward strand.
AACAGTATACAAAACATTATAAAGAACGAAGAAGAAAAACTAGATAACTGGGAGCTCCTAGAAATCAAACACCTATGCTCATCCAAAGACCTCACCAAAAGAGTAAAAAGACTACCTACAGACTGGGAAAAAGTTTTTAGCTATGACATTTCTGATCAGCACCTGATCTCTAAAATCTACATGATGCTGCAAAAACTCAACTGCAAAAAAAAAATAACCCAATTTAAAAATGGGCAAAAGATATGAATAGACACTTCGCTAAAGAAGACATTCAGGTAGCTAACAGATATATGAGGAAATGCTCACGATCATTAGCCATTAGAGAAATGCAGATCAAAACTCCAATGAGATTTCATCTCACTCCAACAAGGCTGGCATTAATCCAAGAAACACAAAAGAATCAATGTTGGAGAGGCTGTGGAGAGATTGGAACACTTCTACACTGCTGGTGGGAATGTCAAATGGTACAACCACTTTGGAAATTGATTTGGGGCTTCCTTAAAAAGCTAGAAATAGAACTACCATATGATCCAGCAATCCCACTCCTTGGAATATATCCTAGAGAAATAAATAAGAGCCTTTACACAAACAGATATATGCACACCCTTGTTTACTGCAGCACTGTTTACAATAGCAAAAACATGGAAGCAATCAAGGTGCCCATCAACAGATGAATGGATAAATAAATTATGGTATATGCACACAATGGAATACTACACATTGATAAAGAACAGTGAGGAATCTGTGAAACATTTCATAACATGGAGGAACCTGGAAGGCATTATGCTGAGTGAAATTAGTCAGTTGCAAAAGGACCAATATTGTATAAGACCAGTGTTATAAGAACTTGAGAAATAGTTTAAACTGAGAAGAAAACATTCTTTTGTGGTTATGAGAGGGGGGAGGGAGGGAGAGTGGGAGAGGGGTATTCACTAATTAGATAGTAGATAAGAACTATTTTAGGTGAAGGGAAAGAGCACACAATACAGGGAAGGTCAGCACAATTGGACTAAACCAAAAGCAAAGAAGTTTCCTGAATAAACTGAATGCTTCGAAGGCCAGCGTAGCAGAGGTTGGGGTCTGGGGACCATGGTTTCAGGGGACATCTAAGTCAATTGGTATAATAAAATCTAATAAGAAAACATGCTGCATCCCACTTTGAAGAGTGGCGTCTGGGGTCTTAAAAGTTAGCAAGCAGCCATCTAAGATGCATCAATTGGTCTCAACCCACCTGGATCAAAGGAGGAGGAAGAACATGAAGGACACAAGGTGATTAGGAGCCCAAGAGACAGAAAGGGCCACATGAACCAGAGACCTACATCATCCTGAGACCAGAAGAACTAGATGATGCCCGGCTACAACCAATGACTGCCCTGACAGGGAACACAACAGAGAACCCCTGAGGGAGCAGGAGAGCAGTGGGATGCAGACCCCAAATTCTCATAAGACCAGACTTAATGGTCTGATTGAGACTAGAAGGACGCTGGTGTTCATGGCCCCCATACCTTCTGTTGGCCCAGGACAGGAACTATTCCCGAAGCCAACTCTTCAGACACGGATTGGACTGGTCAAGGGGTTGGAGAGGGGTGTTGGTGAGGAGTGAGCTTCTTGGATCAGGTCGACACTTGAGACTATGTTGTTATCTCCTGCCTGGAGGGGAGATGAGAGGGTGGAGGGGGTTAGAAGCTGGGGAAATGGACAGGAAAAGAGAGAGTGGAGGGAGGGAGCAGGCTGTCTTATTCGGGGGAGAGTAATTGGGAGCGTGTAGCAAGGTGGATATGGGTTTTTGTGTGAGAGACTGACTTGATTTGTAAACTTTCACTTAAAGCACAATAAAAATTAGAAAAAAAAAAGAATGATGTTGGCCATTGGTTTTGAGTATATGCCATTTATTATGTTGAAAAATTTTCCTTCTATACCTATTCTATTGAGAGTTTTTTTTTTAATCAGGAATGGGTGCTGGACTTTGTCGAATGCCTTTTCTGCATCGATTGAGATGGTCCTGTGATTCTTTTCCTTCTTTTTATTTATGTTGATTGATTTTCTAATATTGAACCATCCTTGAATTTATGTTATGAATCCTACTTGGCTGTGGTGTATTTTTCTTTGATATGATGCTGAATTCTATAGGCTAGAATTTTGTTGAATATTTTTGAATCTATATTCATGACAGATATTGCTTTGTAATTTTTTTAAAATTTTTATTGTGCTTTAAGTGAAGTTTACAAATCAAGTCAATCTCTCACACAAAAACTTATATACACCTTGCTACGTACCCCCAGTTGCTCTCCCCCTAATGAGACAGCCCACTCCCTCCCTCCACTCTCTCTTTTCGTGTCCATTTCACCAGCTTCTAACCCCCTCTACCCTCTCATCTCCCCTCCAGGGAGGAGATGCTAACATAGTCTCACTTGTCCATCTGATCCAAGAAGCTCATTCCTCACCAGCATCCCTCTGCAAACCATTGTCCAGTCCAATCCCTGTCTGAAGAGTTGGCTTTGGGAATGGTTCCTGTCCTGGTCCAACAGAAGGTATGGGGGCCACGACCACCGGGGCCCTTCTAGACTCAGTCAGACCATTAAGTCTGGTCTTTTTATGAGAATTTGGGGTCTGCATCCCACTGCTCTCCTGCTCCCTCAGGGGTTCTCTGTTGTGCTCCCTGTCAGGGCAGTCATCGGTTGTAGCCAGGCACTATCTAGTTCTTCTGGTCTCAGGCTGATGTAGTCTCCGGTTCATGTGGCCCTTTCTGTCTCTTGGGCTCGTAATTGCCTTGTGCCCTTGGTGTTCTTCATCCTCCTTTGATCCGGGTAGGTTGAGACCAGTTGATGCATCTTATGGCTCCTTGCTAGCCTTTAAGACCCCAGATGCCACTCTTCAAAGTGGGATGCAGAATGTTTTGGTAATAGATTTTATTTTGCCAATTGACTTAGACGTCCCCTGAAACCATGGTCCCCAAACCCCTGCCCCTGCTACACTGGCCTTCGAAGCGTTCAGTTTATTCAGGAAACTTCTTGCTTTTGGTTTAGTCCAGTGGTGCTGACTTCGCTTGTATTGTGTGTTGTCTTTCCCGTCAGCTAATGTAGTTCTCATCTACTATCTAATTAGTGAAAACCTCCCTCCCTCCCTCCCCCCTCTCATAACCATCAAAGAATATTTTCTTCTCTATTTAAACTATTTCTCGAGTTCGTATAATAGTGGTCTTATACAACATTTGTCCTTTTGCAACTGACTAATTTCACTCAGCATAATGCCTTCCAGGTTCCTCCATGTTATGAAATGTTTCACAGATTCCTCACTGTTCTTTATCGATGCGTAGTATTCCGTTGTATGAATATACCGTAATTTAGTTATCCATTCATCCATTGACGGGCACCTTGGTTGCTTCCATCCTTTTGCTATTATATACAGTGCTGCAATGAACATGGGTATGCATATATCTGTTCGTGTAAAGGCTCTTATTTCTCTAGGATATACTCCAAGGAGAGGGATTGCTGTTTCATATGGTATTTCTATTTCTAGATTTTTAAGGAATGGCCAAGTCAATTTCCAAAGTGGTTGTACCATTTGACATTCCCACCAGCGGTGTATAAGTGTTCCAATCTTTCCACAGCCTCATCAACATTTATTCTTTTGTGTTTTTTGGATTAATGCCGGCCTTGTTGGAGTGAGATGAAATCCAATTGTAGTTTTGATTTGCATTCCTCTAATGGCTAATGACTCGACGGCACTGGGCTAATGGCTAATGCTCGTGAGCATTTCCTCATGTATCTGTTAGCTACCTGAATGTCGTGTCTAGTGAAGTGTCTGTTCATATGTTTCACCCATTTTTTAATTGGGTTATTTGTCTTTTTGTAGTAGAGCTTTTGAAGTATCATGTAGGTTTTAGAAATCAGACACTGATCAGAAATTTCATAGCTAAAAACTCTTTCCCAGTCTGTAGGTAATCTTTTTACTCTTTTGGTGAAGTCTTCGGATGAGTATAGGTGTTTGATTTTTAGGAGCTCCCGGTTATCTAGTTTGTCTTCTACATTCTTTATAATGTTTTGTATACTGTTTATGCCCCGTACTAGGGCTTCCAACGTTGTCCCTATTTTTCATTCCATGATCTTTAATGTTTTTGATTTTATGTTTAGGTCTTTGATCCATTTTGAGCTCGTTTTTGTGCATGGAGTGAGGCATGGGTCTTGTTTCATTTTTTTGCAGATGGATATCCAGTTATGCCAGCACCATTTGTTAAAAAGACTGCCTTTTCCCCATTTAACTGTTTCAAGGCCTTTGTCAAATATCAACTGCTCATATGTGGACGGATTTATGTCTGGATTCTCAATTCTGTCCCAGTGGTCCATGTATCTGTTGTTGTACCAGTACCAGGCTGGTTTCACTACTGTGGTGGTATAATAGGTTCTAAAATCAGGTAAAGTAAAGCCTCCCACTTTGTTCTTCTTTTTCAGTAATGCCTTATTTATCCGGGGCCTCTTTCCCTTCCATATGAAGTTGGTGATTTGTTTCTCCATCTCATTAAAGAATGTCGTTGGGATTTGAATCGGAATTGCATTAAATCTATAGATGGCTTTTGGTAGAATGGACATTTTTATAATGTTAAGTCTTCCTGTCCATGAGCAAGGTATGTTTTTCCACTCATATAAGTCTCTTTTAATTTCTTGCAGAAGTGTACTCTAGTTTTCTTTGTATAAGTCTTTTACACCTCTGATAGGATTTATTCCTATATATTTTACCTTCTTGGGGGCTATTGTAAATGGCATCGATTTGGTGATTTTCTCTTCGATGTTCTTTTTGTTGGTGTAGAGGAATGCAACTGATTTTTGTATGTTTATCTTGTATCCCAATACTGTGCTGAACTCTTCTATTAGTTTCAGTAGTTTTCTGGAGGATTCCTTAGGGTTTTCTGTGTATAAGATCATGTCATCTGCAAATAGAGATAATTTTACTTCCTCCTTACCAATCTGGGTTCCCTTTATTTCTTTATCTTGCCAAATTGCTCTGGGTAGGATCTCCAACACAATGTTGAATAAGAGTGGTGATAAAGGGCGTCCTTGTCTGGTTCCCGATCTCAAGGGGAATGCTTTCAGGCTCTCTCCATTTAAGATGATGTTGGCTGTTGGCTTTATATAAATGCCCTTTATTATGTTGAGGAATTTTCCTTCTATTCCTATTTTGCTGAGAGTTTTTATCATGAATGAGTGTTGAACTTTGTCAAATGCCTTTTCTGCATCAGTTGATAAAATCATGTGATTCTTGTCTTTTGTTTTATGTATATGATGGGTTATATTAATTGTTTTTCTAATGTTGAACCATCCCTGCATACCTGATATGAATCCCAGTGGGTCATGGTTAATTAGTGTTTTGATATGTTGTTGAATTCTATTGGCTAGAATTTTGTTGAGGATTTTTGTGTGTAAGTTCATGAGAGCTATAGGTCTGCAATTTTCTTTTTTAGTGGTGTCTCTACCTAGTTTTGAAATCAGGGATATGGTGACTTCATAGAATGAGTTTGGTAGTATTCCGTCCTTTTTTGTGCCCTGAAATTCCTTCAGTAGTAGTGGTGTTAACTCTTCTCTGAAAGTTTGGTAGAACTGTGCGGTAAAGCCGTCCGGGCCAGGGCTTTTGTTTGTTGGAGTTTTTTGATTACCGTTTCAATCCCTTCTTTTGTTATTGGTCTATTTAGTTGTTTTACCTCTCTTTTTGTTAGTTTAGGTAGGTAGTGTGTTTCTAGGAATTCATCCATTTCTTCTAGGTTTTCGAATTTGTTAGAGTACAGTTTTTCATAGTAATCTGATATTCTTTTAATTTTAGTTGGGTCTGTTGTAATATCGCCTGTCTCATTTCTTATTTGGTTTATTTGTGTCCTCTCCTGTTTTTTTTTTTTTTTTTTTTTTCAGTTTGGTCAATTGTTTTTCAATTTTGTTGATTTTTTTAAAAAAACAGCTTTCGCTCTTGTTAATTCTTTCAGTTTTTTTCTGTCTTCTATTTCATTTAGTTCAGCTCTAATTTTTATTATTTTTTTTCTTCTGGTGCCTGTGGGTTTCTTCTGTTGCTCTCTTTCTATTTGTTCAAGATGTAGGGATAATTCTTTGATTTTGGCCCTTTCTTCTTTTTGTATGTGTGTATTTATTGATATAAATTAACCTCTGAGCACTGCTTTCGCTGTGCCCCAAAGTGTTTTCATCCTCATTGGATTCTATGAATTTCTTTATTCCATCCTTAATGTCTTTTATAATCCAGTCTTGTTTTTGAGCGGGGTGTTGTTTAGTTTCCAAGTGTTTGATTTTTTCCCCTGCTTTTTCTGGTATTGATTTTCACTTTTATGGCCTTATGGTCAGAGAAGATGCTTTGTAATATTTCAGCGTTTTGGATTCTGCTAAAGCTTGTTTTATGACCTAATTTGTGCTCTATTCTAGAGAATTTTTCATGTGCACTAGAAAAGAAAGTATAGTTGGTTGCTGTTGGGTGGAGCATTCTGTATATGTCTATGAGGTCAAGTTGGTTGATTGTGGCATTTAGATCTTCCGTGTCTTTATTGAGATTCTTTCTGGATATCCTGTCCTTCACCAAAAGTGTTGTGTCAAAGTGTCCTACTATTATTGTGGAGCTGTCTATCTCACTTTGCAATGCTGATAGAGTTTGTTTTCTGTATATTGCAGCCCTGTCATTGGGTGCATAAATATTTAATATGGTTATATTTTCTTGGTATATTGTCCCTTTAATCATTATATAGTGCCCTTCCTAAGTTTGAACCAGCCTATTATTACTTGGTATCGCCTTGCCTTCCTCTCCATTAGAATGTTCTGAACCTATACCATTTATTTCCTCTTTTATAGTTCTGACGTTATTGTCATTTACACATTAACCTCTCTGGTTCCCTCTTGCAATTCTTTTGGTTTTGGATAGTACTTGAGAGTTCATTTCCTATGTTAGTATCTGGCTGGTACAATCTTGCATCCTACATTCCAGCTGTGGTCTCATGTTGTTTATTGTCAGACTGAAGGACTCCTTTTAATAATTCTTATAGGTTTGGTTTTTACGTATTACCTTAATTTCTGCTTATCTTAAGCTGTCCTAATTTCACCATCATATTTGAATGAAAGTTTTGCAGGATATATTATTTGTGATTAGCAACCTTTTTCTTTCAAGGTTTTATATATGTCATTCTATTGCCTTCTTGCCTGCATGGTTTCTGCCAAATAATCAGAACTTAGTCTTATTGTTTCTCCTCTCTATGTGAGTTTTTGTTTTACTCGAGCTTCTTTCAGGAGTTTTCCTTTGTCTTTGGTTTTAGCAAGTGTGATTATGATATGCTTTGGTGTTTTTCTTTGGGGTCTATCGTATATGGGGTTCATTGAGCTTCTTGGATGTTCAGCTTTTCCTCTTTCATGATTTTAAGGAAGTTTACTGTCAGCAATTCTTCAATGATCCTCTGTGTATTTTCTGTTTTCTCTCTCTGTGCTGGAACTCTGATCACTCACAAATTTTTACTTTTGATTGGATCCTACGTAATTCTCAGGGTTTCCTCATTTTTCTTTGTTATTTTTTTCTGATATTTCCTCAAACAGAGTTGTTGCCAATTGTTTGTCTTCAATTTCACTGATCCTGTCTTCCCTCATTTCAGACCTGCTCCCCAGCCCTTCTATGACACTGTCCATTTCTGAAATCTTTTTTATCTTTTGGATTTCTTGTTGTTGTTTTTGGATGGTTTCTAGTTGTGAATTTATTTTGGCATTTTTTTTTTCTTGTATTATTTCCTGAATTCTTCCATTTTTTGTCTGTATCTTCCTTGAATTTGCCTGCCTTTCCCATAAATTTGTCTATTTCTTCCTCTTTTTTGTCTGCTTTTTGCTTCAAGTCTTGGATAGCTCTAAATTTTAGAGATTTGAATTTCATGTAAGATAGTTCTATTGTCTTTTCTTCTGATGGAAAGTCATCTGGTGTTTTATTTTGGACACCTACTAAAACAATCCTGTCCTTTTTTTAAAAATATGTTTTGATATTGTCTGCTGTCTTTGGGACATTCAGTAGTTACTTTCTTTGTTTCTTTATTGTAGATTTGTTTTGTTCTTTTGTTGTTGTTGTTTGGTTATGTCTGAGTAGGCAGGCCATGTGTTCTTTGTTGTTTGATTTTCTGTAGTGGCAATACTTTTCACCTCCTTGTCCAAAGGGCAGGGGCAGTCACTCAGCTATGGTGCAGCAGGACCGTTCCAGCTGGAGAGGGGCTGGGATGGGTTGTTTGTGGCACGCATTAGGGCCGATAGGGCGTGCTGGGAATCAGTGCAGGGCAGGTTCCAGTAGGCCATGCCTGTGCTGCCCATTAATGTGATGTTCAGTGCACAGTGCTAGTAGGCACGAAAGAGGGGAAAGTTGTGATGTATGGAACTATTATGGGTATGAGAAACAGGAGGCAAAACCAAACAAATAAACAAATGACCAAAAAAAATGCAAAGGGAGCTTCCTGTTGGAGTGGAGAGAGAGAAACCAAGAAATGGAGAAAAGCAAAAAGAAAAGAAAAAGGGAAAAAGAAAAAAGATAACTAGATAGAAATATGGAAAGGTAAAGAAAATCCCTCAGGGATTTGGCCAGAAAGACTGGGGAAGTCTCCCAGGCTGCTCAGTATAGTCTGGCTAGAGGAGGTATAGATGTCACGCAGCACCAGGTATTCAAGAGTCAGGAAAATAAGGTAAGTATAGAGAGATGAGAACTGAGAAAGGAAGAAAGACAGAAAGGGAAAAAGAGAGAAGGAAAAAAAAGAAATGCCCCCAGGGACCCCTCCTACGTGGCTGTGCAGATTGGAGGGGTGGTTCCCAAACTGTGCAGTGCAACCCAGCTAGAAGGGGTTCCCAAGTGTGAAAAGAGAAAACAAACAACCAGACAAACAAGACAAAGCCAATTAAAACAAAACAAACAAAAAAGCTCTGGGATCCCACCAGCATATTAAAACAAAACAAACAAAAAAGCTCTGGGATCCCACCAGCATGGTGTTGCGGGCCAGGGGAGTGGTTCCACAGTCAAGCAGGGCTTCACAGTCAAGCAGGGCTTCACAGCCTTTCAAGAAGAAGCAAAGATGGCACATGGATCCAGGTGTTTGAGAGAAGGGGGGAAGGTGGTGGGAGGCAAGGAAGAAATCGGATGCTTTGTCTCCTGCCGGGAACTTCATAAAGCTGCTTTCCCATACTCCCTGTCCACCAATCTGTGATGTGGGTGGACCAAATCTAAGTGGCACAGACACTGCACTTCCTGGCTGGCTGAGCCACTGCAGCCAGCCGGGAAGCTTGAAGGCAGAGCAGTGGGGAGAGGATGGGAGGCGGGAAAACATGTAATGCTGGCTACCAGGTGTTCTGTCTCCTGATGGGAGCTCCATGAAGCTGCTTTCCTGTGCTCCCTCACTGTCAGCCAATCTCCAACAGTAGTCAAAGATGGTGAATCCATGCTGTGTTGGTTGATAAGGAACCTCCAGACATATCTTTCCTCGCTTTCTGTCCTCTGTCAGTTTCTTATTCCATTCGGTGTTTGACCGAGTTCTTTATTTCTTCGTTTGACAATTTGTGTTCCAGGCATTTTGTGTTCCAGGCATTTTGTGTTCCAGGCATTATGTTTTTCTATGTTTTGCTTAGTTTTTCAGGTCTTTGCTGTGGAGGGGTGGCATGGTGCTTCTGTCTATGGCACCATGTTGGCTGGAAGTCCTTGAGGGAATTTTTAAATATGGTGTGAGTTAGGGGTCCTACTTCATTCATCTGGCAATGCAGTTGTCCCAGCACCATTTTGTAGAAAAGATTATTCTTTCCCCCAGTTGGATTTTTTTGGCATTCATTGTCATTTTTTATGATGTGAAAAAAACAAATTCCTGGCAACCTAAAGAAATTGAAGAGGAAGTTCTTGGTGAATCCTGGACAGTAATGATTCATGGTATTTACCATTTTTTGAGTGGTATTGTGCAGTGCACATTACTAACATTATCACATTTAATCCTCACCAAAACTCTATGAGTTGATGAATATTATAGATGGAGAAACTGATGCTTAGAGAGCTTTTCCAGAGGGCCACTGGTAATAAGTGGTGCTGGGCTTTGAATTCAGCCCCGTCTGACTCCAGCCCTGTAATGAACAATCTCTGGTTCATGCAGGAAATGACAATACAGCTGACTCTGTGTCAGCCACTATTCTAAATACATGGCTAATTAATTTCATTCCTACACTAACCGGATGAAGGGTGTGTACTACTCCTATCCCCATACACAGACGAGGAAAATGAGACACAGAGACATTAAATAATAGCCCAACCAGTAAGTGGTAGAGCCAGGATTTGAACCGAGAGTCTGTGCTTTTAACTGCCATGTTATACTCTTTAAAGCTTTATTCCTGTAGTTTTCAGCATCAAGTGTAGCTTTTCTTTCTGGATAGCTTTGTAGTCTATTCATTTGTGATTTCCACAAACAAGTTGCTTTAATTTTGCCCGGGCTCCTCGGCCTCAAGGTTGCACATGATAGTCATCTTGAAGAAATTTCTAGAAGGTTTTTTTGTTTTAGTGAAATAAGCAGTTTTCATACTGCTAAGCTTCTGCTTTCTAATTTAGGGGAGTTACTTGTAACAACAGGGAGCGTCAATTGCCTATAGGAATCCAACCAATCCCACTTGCTTCACTGAAGGCAAGAGGGATGACTTTCACCCTTTAAGCTTATTCTATCATTGTTCATGGTTTACCCATGTATAATAAATGCTATAATTCAAAAAGATGGCTGGTTCTGTGCACCTGGATTTTACTGTTTCTTTTGAATCATAAAAGGTCAGAGCTCATTAATTCCACTTGCTCTTTTTGCAGATTAAAAAAATGGAGTTTCCAAAAGGTTACGAGGCTTGCCCAGGACTTCTGACCCCAGTCCAGTGTGCTTCCTGGCCCCCAGTCCACCTCGTAGGGATGTCAGTACATTTCTTTTTGTCTTCTTGGAAGCGAGCTGCCCCAAGGTGTCTGCTGCTCATGTCCTAATAGTGGAATGCAGGAAGATATAATGGTTTTTAGTAGTTTCATTGTGAATTTACTCCAGATAGTTTTTGTTTAATCAGGACAATATTTCCTATGTTGCCAGGCAACATGGTGATGGAGTTTCAGGCTTTACTGCCAGCCAGTGAATTAGAAAGGGCCCTATCATTTACTTCCAGAATAACCTTCTCTTTTTCTCTATCTTTCTATATTTGCACTCATTTTGTGTTGAGATCAAATAATCCAATAGACATAGAGAGAAAAAGTGGAAAAAGCCAACATAAGGAGAAATGAACATCCTTCTTCTTGGCTGTTTTACATGAATAGTATGGACATTAAATTCATGTGTGACAATGTTAGATGGGAAAGTTGGCACTTGGTGAGTTACGTTAAAACTCAACAAAGACCTGGCCAATTGGAGAAGGGAACTCATTTAATTAAGATGAGATTATTAGGATGAATTAAAAGGTTACAACCACAGGTAATTTACGTAGATAAAATATGTACCCATGTAAGGAAGGGCTATTGTTAACTCTGTTTCCTAGGGATGCTGTGACAAATCTCCACAAACTAGGTGGCTTCAAGCAACAGAAATTTATTCTCTCAGAGCCTGGAGGCTAGCAGTCTGGAATCAAGGTGTCACCAGCACCTTGCCTCTTCCAAGCTTTTGGTGGCTCCTGATAACCCTTGACATTCCATGGCTTGTGGCTACATTACTCTAGTCTCAGTCTCTATTGTCACGTGGTCTTCTTTTCATGTGTCTTCACATGGCCTTCTTATAAGGACACCAGTTATTGGATTTAGGGCCCACCTTAATCCAGTAGGAGCCCTGGTGGTGCAGTGGTTAAGAGTTCAGCTGCTAGACAAAAGGTTGGCCTTTTGAATCCACTAGCCGCTCCTTGGAAACCCTACGAGGTAGTTCTACTCTGTAGGGTCTACAGTTCTCCTGTAGGGTTGCTATGAGTAGGAATCGACTTGACAGCAATGGGCTTGGTTTTTTTGGTCTAATTCAATATGATTCCATCTTAGTTTAACTAATTACACTGCAAAGACCCTATTTTCAAATAAGTTATTTTCTTTTTTTTTAATATAATATTTATTATTATACTTCAGATGAAGGTTTACAGAACAAACTAGGTTCTCATTAAACAATTAGTACACATATTTTTTTGTGACATTGGTTACCAACCCTATGACATGTCAACACCCTCCTTTCTGGACCTTGGGTTCCCTATTACCAGCTTTCCTGTCCCTTCCTGCCTTCTAGTCCTTGCCCCTGGGCTGGTGTGCCCCTTTAGTCTTGTTTTGTTTTATGGGCCTGTCTGATCTTTGGCTGAAGCATGAACCTCAGGAGTGACTTCATTACTGAGCTAAAAGGGTGTCTGGGGGCCATACTCTTGGGGCTTCTCCAGTCTCTGTCAGGCCAGTAAGTCTGGTCTTTTTTTGAGTCAGAATTTTGTTCTACATTTGTCTTCAGCTCTGTCCATGACCTTCTGTTGTGATCCATGTCAGAGCAGTCAGTGCTGGTAGCCGGGTACCATCTAGTTGTTCTGGGCTCAGTCTGGTGGAGGCTATAGTAGTTGTGGTCCGTTAGTCCTTTGGACTAATCTTTCCCTAGTGTCTTTGGTTTTCTTCATTCTCCCTTGCTCCTGATGGAGTGAGACCAGTGGAGTGTCTTAGATGTCCACTCACAAGCTTTTAAGACCCCAGACACTACTCACCAAAGTAGAATGTAGAACATATTCTTTATAAACTATATTATGTCAATTGAGCTAGATGTTCCCTGAGATCATGGTCCCCAGAGCCCTCAGCCCAGGAATTCGGTCCCTCAGGGAGTTTGGATGTGTCTGTGGAGCTTCCATGACCTTGCATTGGACAAGTTGTGCTGGCTTCCCCAGTATTGTGTACTGTCTTACCCTTCACCAAAGTTACCACTTAAAATAAGTTATTTTCTGAGGTTCCAGGTAGACATGAATTTTGGGAGACACTATTCAACCTAGTGCGTTTACTTTGGAGTAGAAGGACAGAAAAAGATCTGGGTGCAAGACTGTTAGAAATGAAAAATGGAGTATGTTTAGGTTGTACTCTTCTCTCAATACTTTACAGCATTTTCTAACCCATTTGACAATTTATCAAATTTAGGAATCCTCAGTGGAAATGGGAGGGTGGCAAACTTGGAGAGCACTGAAGAAAATAAATGGATGATTTGTGATTAGAGGTAAGACTAAAAGGAACTGTTTTATTAATTCGTTTAGCTCAGCAGGAATTCTTCTTGTTATACACCAGGGCCTTTCAAGGCATCCCTGTTCTATCATCACCATTTGAAAATGCTATGTGTTGCTTTCTCTTCCATCACCTTGTGCTGCTGTTGCCCTCAACTTCCTTTATAAAAGGTTGAGGAGCCTGTCTTATGACACCACTTCTTTTGACAAGGATCGTCCCTGCTGGTGTTGTGGCCCCTGAGGTAAACAGTTTCCTACAGGGGTCAACAGATCCACATGAAATGATCCAGGACCCTGTACCATACAAACGTATTACGTAATCGACTCCAAGAAGACCCTTTGCCACCACCATCTTGACACTTCCCTGCCCTGCCTCTTGCCCCCGAGCTCCCATTTCTTCTCCTTCAGATCCTAGCTCCTCTTTTTGAACATGAATTTTCTAAAAACAAAACAAAACAAAAACAAAATGCCCAGATGTTTGGCCTGTGTACAGCTGCATCCCCTCCCCCTCACTTTCTACATCCTGTAGCATGTATCCACAATGAGTTTCCTTAATAAACAACACTCTTCTGCAATATCTCTGATCTGATTTCCTCTGCTCCTCATTTACCAGTATCACACTTGCCAAAGTTTCCAGTGACTGCTAACCACCACCAAAAAAGGACTATTCCTTATACTTGGCCATTCATTCATTCACCATTCATTCAATAAAGTATACTGCACATGTACCATGCTTGACAAAGAGATGAAGTATGCAGTCCCTTCTCTCAAGATGCTTCCATTCTAATAGAGGAGGAACCAATAAACAGACACTTAGGTGTGGCTCCTGACCCAATTTAAGAGTGAACAATGGGTTGGTTAAAAGCTTTTAGCACTCTTCATAACTTGATGGGTTGGGTTGTCATTTTACTGCTTACTACCTTCCTTTGCCTAATCTATATGTTTTACCTTTTTATTCAATCTACTCTTACATCTTCATCTGAACCACTACGAGGAACCGTCTTCTATTAATTTGTTTAGCCCAGCAGGAAGGCTTTTTGTTATATATCATGTCCTTTTCAAGGCATTCCAATTCTACCATGACCATTTGAAAGTGCTATGTGTTACAGGGCAGGGAAGTGTCAAGATGGCTGTGACAAAGGGTCTTTACGAAGCCAATTGCGTAATGATGTGATCCGGTCTTCATCCAGTTGTTGTTGTTGTGTGCCATCAAGTTGATGCTGGCTCATAGTGACCCTATAGGACAGAGTAGAACTGCAACATAAGGTTTCCTAGGCTGTAATCTTTACTGGAGCACATCGCCAGGTCTTTTCTTCCGTGGAGCAGCTGGTGGGTTCAAACCACCCACCTTTCATAAAGTTCCTTATTATAACACATGCAGATCAAGGCTGCAATATCCTAAAACGTGAAAGAGATTGGGAACACAGCAAATGAGAGTTTAAGGGAAGGCAAAAAATAACAGAATAAAAGATGGCAAAACAGAACTTTTAACAAGTTTGAATGAGAATCTGGTGTTTATGGGCATTTGTCATCTACACATAATGAGAACTGAAACCCCAGCCTAAAGTTGTACGTATGTGATGACTGGAAGAATTGGCCACAGAATAACATAGTCAGCAGTCAGTAGTCATCACAGAATTGTCGGTAGTTAACATTCAGGGATGTATGTTCAGCCAGTAGGTACCAGATCACAGAGCAGGTAGTTCATGCCCAGCCTTCCTTCTGATTGTTTTTGCCACAAACGGACCTACACAAAGATAACCAAGTCTAAGCTACAGGGCCTTTACTTTTGCAGTTGTAGGAGACAGTAAGTGTTTATATGGTCGCGAGTTTAAGATTTGCAAAAGTAAGTGTCTTAGTCACCTAGTGCTGCTATAACAGGAATACTACAAGCGGATGGCTTTAACAAAGAGAAATTTATTTCCTCACAGTAAAGTGGCTAAAAGTCCAAATTCAAGGCGTCAGCTCCAGGGGACGGCTTTCCCTCTCTGTTGGCTCTGGAGGAAGGTCCTGGTATTCAATCTTCCCATGGTTGAAGAGCTTCTCAGGCACAGGGACCCTGGGACCAAAGGATGCACTCTGCTCCTGGCCCTGCTTTCTTGGTGGTGTGAGGTCCCCAACTCTCTGCTTGCTTCCCTTTGCTTTTATCTCTTGAGAGAGAAAACGTGGTGCAGCCACGCCGCAGGGAAACTCTGTTTCCATTGGAACAGGGAGGTGACATGAGTAACGGTGGTGTTACAATCTCACCCTAATTCTCTTAACAAATTCACAATCACAAAATGGAGGACAACCACACAATACTGGGAATCATGGCCTAACCAAGTTGACACATATTTTTGGGGGGACACAATTCAATCCATGACAGTAAGATAACTCTAATCGGTTAAGACCACTGTCTCTTTCCAGTCTGAATCCTCTTCTTCATACTTCTTCTTGATTTGGTGGCTGTAGGCATTTTTGGGATCAGGTTAAGGGAAAGTAGAGTTAGGGATACATTCAGTTTGGGCTTATAGGGATATATTTATGAGAAAAAAATCACTTCTGTGTATAATTAAAAATTTTTAGCCTCCCTGGTGATTGGCTTTCAGTAATACTCCCAATACCCATTGTGCTGACTCAGCCAGTGCCATGACTGAGCTGTTATTCAATGTGAACAGGCTCTAAGGCACCTGACACAAGAAATATGTGTGTGTGACAGAAGATAATCAAGGTTTGAAATGGTAGGAGCCAGAATCTATTCTGGGATAAATTCTTCCAGTCACCAAATATGTAAAATTTATGCTGATGATTTAGTTTTCATTAATGGCTAGTCAAAATAGTTTTCTTCTGCCTGGAATACACTTGATAATGCAGTGTATACAATCATAAACAGACCAGATAAAGAAACTATTTTTCATACATTTCTATGGAAACATTCTGATATTGATAAGGAAATTATAACAAAAATCATTTTCAAATCATACCAAAAGCAGTAATTCATTAAGAAGATTAAAAAAAAAGATTGAAAAAAGTAATGGACATGCTCTTTAAATCTTGAAAAATCTAATTAATGAAGAGGAATAACTCTAGTGTCACCCTTTGGCCCAAGCAATAGGGACACTGCTCTGGCCCCTGTCCTCTAGAGGACCCTGCTCTGGCCCCTGTCCTCTAGAGGACCCTGCTCTGGGCCCCATCCTCTAGAGGACCGTGCTCTGGGCCCCACACTCTAGAGGACCTGGCTCTGGTCCCTTGCTGCTTACCCCATTGCCTGGGTAAGGAGTCCGTGGGGAGTGCATTTATGTTAACCACTGGGACATCTTTCACAAGAAACCAACACTTGCCTCCCTAAATTGAAGACCAATATCTGGAAAGTATATTCAGAGAAAAAAAATTCTTAAAACAACCTGGAGAGAGTGTGGCAAACCAGGTCACCACTGCTTTAGAGAAAGCCAGACATCGAAACATGAAGTGCAATTATCTGACATGTAAAAAGTATCCACCCACTTAGGGCACCCCACAGGAACAAGTACCTCAGAATAATAGAGTTCAGAGGAGGTTGGCTGGTAATAGGCCTTTGGAGAAACGCATGTTGTTGTGATGGGTGTTGGCTGGCTGTGCCCTGACTGTGAGAGGCCTGTGCTGGGCTACCCAGGCTGGGAGGGGTGCCTGGTCACCCCTGCATCCTGCCTGCCTGGCTGAGGCTGGAGCCAGACGATGAACTGAAAGGAAAATATCCTTCTAAGGGTATTTCAAGCTCAAAGTCCAGTTGGCTAGTGGGAGGAAAAGGATATTAACTGATGACAGATAATGGTAGCCAATGTCTGATTGTTACTCATAGAATCAACATATGCTGGGAATTCCAGCGAGGTGTGTTCCAGAAAACCAGCATCCTAGTACTTGATTTCTGGTTCAGGAAAACAATGGGGCATCAGAGAGGGGAGGGGCACATGCGACTGGAACTGAACATTCATCTCCAGTGACGGTGTGGCTGGAGCTCCATCATTCCTCCAAAGCTTGGAGATTCCACAGAATGTGAAGTACGACACGTACCTTCATTGAACTAGCTCAACAAATATCTATCATGAGCTTGCTCTATGCCAGCCATTTATGCTAAGTACTGGGAACATAAAGATACAAAGCACAGTGTTCCTCCCACAGGGCTTTGCACATTTACTAGGGGCCTTAAAGAAGGATGTTCTGGCCTAGCGGGAATGAGCTGCTACTTGTTGAATCTTTGGAAGCTGGCATCGCTAAGGTATGTGAGTGAGTTTTGGACCAGATGAATGGATGTAAGTTAATTTTGAATTCTAAGAGCTTCTGCCTTATAAGAACACTATTCACTGTGCTTTTCATCACATCACTGCCTCATCGGTCTCAGAAGTATTGAGAGAATTGAGTAAAGGCTGTGACTCTCTTTTTCCCAACTTGTAACTATCTGTTAAAACAAAGTCCTCAGTGGCTGCTTCCAAAATGGTCCACTGCTGTATGGGTGGTTAGGATGGCTCGTACAGCAACTGCCCTTAATCTGGGTCCCATAGCACCAGGTGTTGGGAATTCTGCCAAAGGCAGAGTGTACTTCTGCTAACCCAAGGAATTAACATAGCGGCTCTGCAGTAAAAGCAGATACCCCTCCCTGAGGAAGCAGTTGGGCCAAAACAGTGGAATGTTTTCCTGGTTGTAATGTGAGTAAATTCTGAAACAAATGGCAATGAAGTCAGTGCTTTATCTTCTTCCAAAGGTAGAAGCATGAATGCTATTCTGTGCTTTAAAGTTTAATGGTTTGTATCATTAGGGCAGAACATTCTTGCATTGTGTGGTACAGGCTGTTCTGTATGGTGGTCAGCAAGACTAGCTGACATGACTCCATGTTTGGGAAAAAGGGAGAATGCTGAGAACAAAGGACTAGCAAAGTGGATAAAAGTTTCATTAAAAGCTACAGTTGGTGGTGACAAGGACTATTGTAGTATCCAGCTATAGTATTGACCCTAACCAAACCCAGACCCATTGCCATTGAATCAATTCTGACTCATAGTGACCCTGTAGGACAGAGTAGAACTGTCCCATAGGGTTTCCAAGGAGCGGCTGTTGGATTTGAACTGCCGACCTTTTGTTTAGCAGCCATAGCTTGCCATAGTTCTTAACCACTGCACCACCTGGGCTCCATGTGCTCCATTATGAACTTTTAAAGTAGCAGAAAAGTACTGTAGTTCTAGGCTCTCATTCAAGGGGTTTGTGGTTGGACACCTAACAAGCAATCAGCATAAGCACAAAGATGACCAGCCAACAAATGTCCAGGCAAAGGGACTCTTCTTTGCTCTTATCTGCTTCTTAAAACTCAATAGCTTGAATTATTTGCATGGTTAAAAGTTAAGACCTATTCAATGTGATGGTTGTCCCTCCCACATTTAAAAATTGGTTGTTATGCCTGTCAGATAACCTCTCTGGTCTCTCAGATATGCTCCCTAAAGGGAGCCTGGAAACACCTTCAGTGCCTCGGACAGTCCTTTGAATGTAGCAAGTGACCAGAGATGTCTATGGTGACTAATGTTGTTGGAGATGTTGATGGTGGGTGATGGTGATGATGTTGGTGGTAGTGATAGCCAATGTTTTCAGTGCTTACTGTGACCAGACTCTTTTCTGCACTCTGCACTCATTAGCGCATTTAATTACCCCTCTGAGTCAGATAGCCTCTGCTTCATTTTATAGATGAGCAGACTGAGACAAAGAAAGGATAAGTAAGCAGTCTATGTTCACGTGGTGCATGTGTGGCTAAGCTGGGAACCCAAGTGCTTCAGACTCAAAAGCTCTGGTATACTGATTTCATGATACCGATGAAGCTCGACTCTCCTATCCCCCTCGGTTATATGCCAAACCACATGAATAAAGCAGGTTTCTTCTTCAAAGATAGTATTATTGCTTTAGAGGTCCTATCTCAGAGATTCAAAACAAAACAAAAAAGGCAAAATTGGAAATCCCGTGTCCTTTTTTCATCGAGGTGAAATTCACATAATGTAAAATTAGCCATTTTAAAGTGAACGGTTCAGCAGCATTGAGTACATTCCTGAGGTCGTGCAGCCACCACGTCCAGCCTTCTTTGAACGAGACCTTTTGGCCAGGTCCTGGGGTGTATACCTTAAAGGAGGTGTTCACTTTGTGTTTAAGGATTAATTTTTTTTTGCCCCCTCTTTTTAGCTATTGAAAAAAAGCAAAAACATGGTCCAGTGGACCACGCAGGCCTGGTGTGGAGATTCTCGTCCTGCCCTGAGCACCCTCACTCACAGACCTCAATGCCTGATGTGATCCATCATCCAGAAAACCCATGGAGATGGGACAATTCGCCTCCCACCTGGCAGAGATGTAATGAAGTTTGATGTAGGCTTAGATGATTTTTAGTCTGTCTATTTTTATTGGAAGATGTAAGCCAATGGATTGCACAATTCTTTCTGCCATAAAACTTGTTAAGAAAAGGATTCTCCAGATTGGGCAACCAAATGCTTCACTGAATTAATCTTCTTGAGACACCCTTCCCCGAAAAAAGGATATGAAACAGGACAAAGGACGACACGTGCATGTCTAGGGACAGGGATGTGGGTTCAGGGCTCCCTTTGAGCTGATGATAATTATCCATCACTGTAATAACTCAGTGCCATCCTGAGGCTGATGTCTGAGGGATGGGTGGGCCAAAAGCACAAGTTCCTGGAAATCGGTCTGGCCTGATGGAAACAGTCTTTGGAGGGGAGCCTCGAAGGGAGGAGAGTCCTTGCAGAGATGACTAGCACTCACGAGGGACAGGACAGCAATTCCAAGGATGAGGAGACAGCTGCTGCTGGAGTATTACTATTAATCATAACCCTTCTACCACTTATTCTCTTGGTGATTTCGGTCTTTTAATTTTCAAAACAAGTGTACATATATTGTATCATTTTTCTTTCTTTCTTTTTTACATTGTGTTTTAGGTGAAAGTTTACAGTGCAAATTTGTTTCTCATTCAAAAATTTATACACACATTGCTTCGTGACACTGGTTACAATCCCTGCAATGTGTCAGCACTCTCTCCCTTTCCTTTTACACCCCAGATTCCCTGTGTCTGTTTGTCCAGGTTTCTTGTCCCTTCCTGCCTTCTCATCTTTACTTTTGGGCAGGTGAGGTCCATTAGGTCTCCTATACGTCATTGAGGTAAGCATGTTCCTCACGTGTGTTATCGTTTGTTTTATAGGCCTGTCTAATCTTTGGCCGAAAGAAGTGGCTTCAGTTCTAAGTTAGCAGAGTGTCCAGGGGCCATAGTCTTAGGGGTACCTCCAGTCTCTGTCAGACCAGTAATTCTGGTCTTTTTTTTGTGAATTTAAATTTTGTTCTCTGTTTTTCTGTCCAGCACCTTCTATTGTGAACCCTGTCAGAATGGCCAGTGGTGTAGCCGGGCACTATCTAGGCTACACCACTGGCTGGTGGAGACTGTGGTCCGTGTTGTACACGAGTCCCTTGGACTGATATTTTCCTTGTGTCTTTGGTTTCTTCACTCTCCTTTGCTCTGAATGTGATGGGACCGATAAATGTATCTTAGATGGTTGCTGGCAAGCTTAGTGATTTCCCCTCGCTTTTTTTTTTTTTCCCTCATAACCATCAAAGATTGTTTTTTTCTCTATATAAACCTTTTCTTGAATTTTTGTAATAGTGGTCTCCTACAACATTTATCATTTTGTGATTGACTTATTTCACTCAGCATAATGCCCTCCAGATTTGTCCATGATGTGAAATGTTTTGCAGATTCATCATTGTTCTTTATCTACATAGTATTCCATTGTGTGTATGTATCATAATTTGTTTATCCATCCATCTGTTCATGGGCGCTTGGGTTGTTTCCATCTTTTTGCTATTGTGAATAATGCTGCAGCGAACATGGGTGTGCATATTTGTGTGACAGCTGTTATTTCTCTAGGATTTATTCCTAGTGGTGGGATTGCTAGATCATATGGTATTTCTTTTTCTAGCTTTCTAAGGAGGCGCCATATTGTTTTCCACAGTGGTTGTACCACTTTACATCCCCACCAGCAGCATATAAGAGTTCCAGTCTCCTGGCAACCTCTCCAATGTTTGTTACTTTCTGCCTTCTTGATTTATGCCAGTAATGTTGGGGTGGAGATGGCATCTCATTGTAGTTCTGATTTGCATTTGTGGCTAATAATCACAAGCATTTCCTCATGTGTCTGTTAGCCGCCTGAATGTCTTCTTTTTGAAGGGTCTTCATATCTTTTGCCCGTTTTAAAAATGGGATTATTTGTCTTTTTGTTATTGAGGTGTTGAAGTATTCTGTAGATTTTAGAGCTTAGACCCTTGTTGGGTATGTCATAGCCAAAATTTGTTCCTAGTCTGTAGGTTCTCTTTTAATTCTTTTGGTGAAGTCTTTTGATGAGCATAAGTGTTTAATTTTCAGGAGCTCCCAGTTATCTAGTTCTTCTTCTGGGGTTTGTTCATGGTTAGTTATGGTTTGTATTGAATATATGCCATGTATTATGACCCTAGCATTGTCCCTAATATTTCTTCCGTGATCTTTATCATTTTAGGTTTTATATTTAGGTCTTTGATCCATTTTGAGTTCGTTTTTTTTTTTTTTTTTTTGTTAAACTGAAATTCTGTGAAGTGGATGGTGCAAAGATTATCCCATTTTACAGTTGAAAAAATGGAGCTCAGAGAGCTCAATTGATTTGCCAAGAGTTATACTCTGTGGATTGGGATTTGAGGCTCCTGGTGCAGTGGTTAAAGTGCCAGCTACTAATGGAAAAGTCAGCAGTTCGAACCCACCAGCTGCTCCTCGGGAGAAAGATGTGGCAGTCTGCTTCTGTAAAGATTACAGTCTTCGAAACCCTATGGGGCAGTTTTACTCTGTCCTACAGGGTCACTATGGGTCAGAATCGATTTGATGGCAACAAATTTTGGGCTGTGAGCTTTCTCCACAGGACATGGTGAACTTCTTTAATGTTGTAATAGGTAACACAATCTTGGTGTTGTTAGCTGCTGTCAAGTCGGCGACCCTATACACAGTGGAGGGAAATGCTGCCAGTCCTGCGCCCTCCCCATGATGGGTTGCAGATTGGACCATTGTGATCCATGGGGTTTTTGGAAGTATCATATTGCCAGACCTTTCTTCCTAGTCTGTCTTAGTCTGGAAGCTCCACTGAAACCTGTTTAGCGTCATAGCAACACTCAAGCCTCCACTGACAGACAGGCGGTGGCTGCACGTGAGGTGCGCTGGCCTGGAATCCAGCCCAGGGTACCACTGAGCCATCAGGTTACACACATAACATGATCCGCTGGGCTCAAAACACCTTGAAAGCCCTCAAATGCCAAGCCAGCAGTTGAGAAAAGTGTTAAAGGTAGATGCTAAAACCCTGTCTTTTGAGCATCTATGGAATAATGGAGTAAGTAAAGATAAGTGAACTGCAGTCTTGAGGTGGGTAGGAAAGGCTGTGGTCCCAGGGCAGGTGTGATTGAGCTCCTGACCTGACAGCAGATGCTGACCCTGCTGAGAGCAGGAGGTTTCTAGAACACTGCCTCCAGAAAGTAATAGAGACAGAAAGAAAGAGAAAAAACCCCGCAAATATGAATGATTTAAAATGCACTTGAGCATAGAGTCTGCAAATGGGCAATTTGCGTTGTGCGTGAGCCTAGAGATGGCGGTATTCAGGGACATTTTTTTAAACAACTAGTTTTGTCTATTTAAAAAATGAAAAGAAATCACGATTTATCCCTTGTTTCCTCCCACAGTGAAAATGGATTTGTGTTTTCTTTCTGAATTTATATAGTAGAATGATTTTTGTATAATACATACTCATTATATAAAATTCAATCAATATATAGAAATATAAAGAAGGAAGTAAAAGAATCCCGAGGTGATCGCCGCTCTTTCAGCAGGCTGTCAGTCGCTCTCTGCATATCCTCAGGCGTGTAGGTAAAGAAACCTAGCCTAGTAGCCTTTATAAGGAGAAATAATCACCCATTTCTCCTTTTTTTTTTTTTTTTTTTTGCAATACCGGTCTTTCTAACAACAGTTTTCTGAATCTGGAGTGCTCATACGCTTGGCACCCATTCTGAAAGCAGAGAAAATGTGTGCACGTGGGGCGGCCAGGCCGAAGCGCGGGGAGGGTGGAGCTGTAGGAGGTGGGGGAAATAACCTGGTGTGGAGTTTGCTCTGTCCAGTTCAACAGGCTGGTGGTGAATTCCCACTCGGGGCCAGGCACGAGGGGCTCAGCAAAGGAAAGATGCGGCCTGCCTTCAGGGGCTCGAAGGCCAGAGATGGTAGAAAGCTCCCGGCAGGCCGGTCTTAGTGCTGAGAACCAGGGCTGAGGGTGAGGGCAGGCCCGTTAGCCGAGTCCCTGGTGTTAGGGAAGGGCTCCTGGGGGAGAAAACACCTTATTGGGTCTTGACGGTTGAGAAGGAATTAGGCATAGAGGTTAAGAGCTCAGCTGCTAACCAAAAGACTGGAGGTTCGAATTCCCCCATAGGTACCTGGGAAGAAAGACCTGGCAACTTGCTTCTGCAAAATCAGCCACTGAAAACCCTATGGAGCCCACTTCTACTCTGACACACATGGGGTCACTATGAGTCAGAATAGACTCAATGGAAACTGGTTTGGTTGGTTTATTTGTTTTAGTAGGAAAGATAAGCCATTCCAGGTGGAAGAAAGTGTCCAAAAAAGAATGGAGGCAGCAATAATGTGATGGATGAGGAAAAACCTCAGACAGTTTAGTATTGCTGGTGTCTGTGTGTGCGTGTGTTTGTGTATGTTGGTGGTTAGAGAGAGGGAATGTCAAGAAATGAAGCTGAAGAGGTCAGCAGGGGCCAGATAAGTGAGGGCAAAGAACTGAGCACCTACCGGGGGCGATGGGAACAATAAACAGAGAGAACTCACTATGGCAGTAGGAGGTGAGCAGAGGGGTTTGGAAGGTCAAGACCGGACGGATGGGAGACCTTTGCCATAGTGCAGGGGAGGGGCAGTGGGGGCACAGGTTTGAGCAGAGGTGTTGGGGATGGAGAGGAGGGCTGGAAGAGAGGCAAGGTACCAGGAAATGAAGCCAATGAGGAAAAGGCTCAAGCTTTCTGTCCAGCGAGTGGAGGCTATGTTGGAGAGAATATATTTGAAAGAAATTTCTGTCATTATCTGCCACCTGGTCGACTCTGACCCATGGCAACCTTTTGTACACCAGAAGGAAACATTGCCCAGTCCTACATCATCCTCACAGTCACCAGCATGTTCGAAGCCATCGTTGCAGCTCTTGGGCCAGTCCATCTCACTGAGGGTCTCCCTGGTTTCCACTGGCCCTCTACTCCTCCAAGCATGATGTCTTCTTCTAGCGACTCCTGACGATATATCCAAAGCAAATGTGTCAGATGGTGTTCTGTTGTCATCATTAGGTTTTCATTGGCTAAGTTTTGGGAGTAGATCGCCAGGCCTCTCTTCCTAGTCTGTCTTAGTCTGGAAGCTCCACTCAAACCTGTCTGCCATGGGTGATTCTGTTGGTATTTGAAATACTGGTGGCATAGCTTCCAGCATTGTAGCAACACACAAGCCATCACAGTATGACAAGCTGACTGATGGGTGCTTGGAAAGAAGAAAAGAGTATAGGAAAAATGTATCAAACTGGCTTGGCTTTCTCCCCTGATCCAGTCCAGAGGGCTTATAAGATATATGAGAGATCCAGAAATGACAGCAGAGACTAAGTGTGATGGATGCTGGGGGCACCGCCCAGACAGGAGCCATTCCACCACCAGCTGGCAGCTGTCAGCTGAGTTCCTCTCTCAGATTAGCTGGACCAAGATCATGCACCCAATGACTGGTCAGCGTGGGCTACAAAGGCATGGCTCTCTTTCCTTAATTTGGGAACTTTCTGGCTTCTCCATGGGTAGGCTGAGGCTTTTGCTGACTGTGTTGAAGTTCAGCTTCTCCCTCTGTCCAATCCTACTTCCTTTATTATCCCACAGTCTTGGTCCAGAGAGCATTCCGAAAGAACTTTCCGGCACTGAAGGCTCTATCATGAGTCTGTTTCCCAATTTTTGGCATTAAAGAAGTGAAACTATGTGGATTCTCTGAAAGGATGCAGCCAAACTAGGTTCATCTTCTCTAGGAGGATCTTGATAGGAACTTGTCTCATCAGTGAGGTGGTTGAAAGTCTTCTCTGGGACTTTGTGGCCTGGAAAGTGGTCCAGCGAATGCTTCAGAGTTGGGCTTTGATGTCAGACAGACCTGCATGGGAATCCCTGTTGTGTCACTTATCAGCTGTGCGATCTTGAGAGAGCCACATCACCTCCCTGCCTGTCAGGCACCTCGTCTGTAAAATGGGAATTAGAGTCATACTCACTTTGTGGAGACGTTGTGTGGACACGTGGAATGGCTGGTGTTGCTGGAATTCCTCACGCTTGGCGTGTGGCAAGGTCCTCAGTAAGTGTCAAATGAACCACCACTGAGCACAGCACACTAGTAGTAGGTATAATCCAGGGAGGTATTTGCAATCCATGTTTCTGAACTGAAGGAAAGAAGTATAAAGAATAAAAGGAAAATGTATCATGTTGGAAAAGGAAGGCCATTGCTTCCAAGACCTAGATGAGTAGACTCTGATCCAAGCTGCTCATATTCAAGTCAGCTCAACTACTGAGTCAGTTCAACTAATAACATGTTAAAGCATCTACTATGAAGACCCAGAGCAAAGACAATGGAAGACCCAACGTGGTGGCCATTTTCTGGACGATCCTAATTACAGCTCTGTTAGTGGCTTAGTTAAAGAAATTATTTTATGAGAGAAAAAAAAAAATGGTATATAATCATTAGATACAGGGCATGACTTACAATGTATTGTCAAGAGATATTTACTGAATGAATATTTACTGAATAAATATTTACTGAATAATGCTTCAAGTTGTTACCTGTTTTAGAACTACTAGAATTTATACCATTCTGAGAATGAGATGTTTAAAAACAAAGATGGTATGTCGCAAAAGTTAGCCAGATGCAAAAGTAGACTTTAACTGAGGACTGAAGTATTTAATACAGAAACATTCTGAAGTCTAAGGTTCAGTGAGAGATGGAATGAGTACAAGATAAGCAACACAAGAGTACTGAATAAAAAATAGATGACCACTTATTGTCTGTGTTCACCAGAGAGCTACCAGAAGGCAAAACACAAAGCAGGGGTGACCCTAAGAAGTTTTTATGTTAGTCGTCTGGGGCCCTGTAGGATGATTCTTCTGGTCCTTATCTATTGTCCTTGGTTATATTGATTTCAGTTTTGCATTTCCTGAGCACACACCAGCTAGTAGCAAGGGATAGAGGCCAGTGGTGTGTTGGGGAAACTTTCCTCCCTAGAACTAAAATTGTGAACATGTGTCATCCACCGAGTAAACAAACAAACAAATCAAATTCGTTGCTGTCCTGTCAATTCCGACTCATAGTGACCCTATAGGACAGAATAGAACTGCCCCATAGAGTTTCTAAGGAGCGCCTGGTGGAGTTGAACTGTTGACCTTTTGCTTAGCAGCTGAGCTCTTAACCACTACGCCACCAGAGCTCCAATCCACCGAGTGGATAGACCGGAAGCTCTCCCATGCGGAACGCGTAGAGGAAGGTAGTGACTGTGGAGATCTGAGTTTTCCAGCTCCTAGGGGAGGCTCTCCCTGAGGGGTCGCAAGTTCCAGTGCACCTAGCGGGTGAGGCAGGTTATGAAAACGAGGAAAGCTGTGTGGGTATAAAGTAAAGAGGAATGGGGGAGGTCCTTCAATGGGTGACTGGTTAAACAGCTTCCATATTATGGGGTATTACTCAGCAATAAAAAGGAACAAACTATTGATATACGTGACTACTCAGCAATAAAAAGGAACAAACTACTGATATACGTGACAACTTGGATAAAGCTCTAGGGAATTATGCTGAGTAGAAAGAAGCCAATCTCAAAAGGTTACATTGACAAAATTGTAGAAATGGAGAATAGATTAGTGTTTGCCAAGGGGTTAAGGAAGGGGTGAGGGTGGGAAGGAAGTAGGTGTGGCTGTAAAAGGGCTACAGGAGAGATCCTTGTGGTGATGGAATTGTTCTGTATCTTGACTGTATCAGTGCCAATATTCTGGTTGTGATACTGTGCTATATGTTTTGTGTTTTGTAAGATGTCACCACTGGGAAAATTGCGGAAAGGGTACCTGGGATCTCTATCATTTCTCAAAGCCACATGTGAATCTATGATTATCTCAAAATAAAAAGTTTAATGATAGTAATAATAATAAAAAGGAGTGGTGGGGACTGTGGTGAACCAGAGAGCACATAACCCTCCTAAAGGGCAACTAAATGGGGGGGAAAAGTTAATATACCGTGCAGACCAAAAATAACAACCACCTTCCCCAAACTAATAACCAACCAACAAAGACATAAAAATGTTTGATCCCTGATCTACCTGTTTAAACTCTCAAACTTATTTTTTAAAACTTGTAACTATTTTAGATGAAAATACAACAAAATATTCGGAACTAGTCATTGAATCAGGATGCCTTCATCTGCAAATCATAGATAGCCTCACTAAAAAAAAAACCCAAAACAACCCAGTGCCATCGAGTCGATTCCGACTCATAGCGACCCTATAGGACAGAGTAGAACTACCCCATAGAGTTTCCAAGGAGCGCCTGTGGCTTAAACACTGAGAAAAGGCTATTTGTTCAATGTGACTTTGGGAGGGAGGGTCAAACTGTTTAGGCTGCCTGAGTCCTAAAGCTGGACTGCCATGCTTTGTAAGTGTTAGGATTGCTTTCAGGGCTTTTCTGTTTCCTCTTTTACTGCCAGGCTCATAGCAGTGTTTTCTTGATACTGTCAGTCTGCCTGCTTGCAGGAAGACTGTCGTTCCCTTCTGATTTACTGTGGGCTTAGCCAGTGGATAGCAAAACTTGTCAGGACTGTGTGTGTGTGTGCACACGTGTGTGCGCGTGTGTGTGTTTGAGTGTGAGTAAACAGGCGCTGAGTGGGAATCTGAGAGACTGACTACTCACACATCTGTGCACAGTGTTTGTAATATCCATTTTGGCTGTTCAGAGGCCTCTTTGATTCCAAATAGTCAAAACTTCTGAGAAACTGCACTTTGAAAATGAAGAATGAAACTTAAAAATGGAAATTGCATGTTGCTTATTTCAGAATGAAGCCAGTGAACATCTGGCCAGGGTAATACTCCTGAAAGGTAGCTTGTAAGAGGGTTAAGAACCAAGATTCTGCCACCAGACTGTCTGGGTTTGAATCCTGGCTCTACCACATACTAGCTGTGTGACTTTGAGCAAGTTACATAACCTCTCTGTGCCTCAGTTTCTTTACCTGTAAAATGTGGATGATGATAATAATAACACTCTCTCATAGGTTTGTTAGGAAGATTAAATCAGTTGACATATGAAAAACCGTTAGAAGAGTATTGGGTATATAATAAGTGCTGTATGTGTTTATACGTACTAAACAATAGTAGCAACACGAATGAGCAATGTTGTCAAGCACTTCCTTCCATTGCCATGTCGCTCCCATGACCAGCAGGTCTGGCAGGTTTTCAGCCACAGATGAGGTCTCCTAGGGTAGTTCACCACCTGGCCTAGAACCTGGGGTGTGTGGAGGGAGGAGTGGGAGATCCATATGATCTTACCATGCCTGCCCCTGTGGTTCTTCTGCTCCAACTGTTGCTGTTACTGCTGTCCCTGTCTGCTGTCCCTGCAGTGACAGTTCCAGATTCCTCACAGAGAAAATCTGACTGGCCCCGCCTGGCCCAGCCTGGGGCTCATCTGTGGCTGGGGGGAGTCTCAAGAGGTATAAATGGAGTTGAAGGTCTCATCACAGAAGCTGTGGGCAGTTACAGAGAGTCAGCACAGGCCGGGCAGGCACTCAGAAATGTGCACACTGCATTGGTCAATTAGAGCAAATGTTGGCTTGGAACATGGGAGACCTGGGTGCTAGAGTTAGCTGTTTCTAACTTATGGGGGCCATTTAGCCTTCCTAACACTCAGTCTACACTCAGTCTCCTCATCTGTGAAACGGGCATGTTGCTAATATCTGTGTTTCTTACCTCACCAGACTAGGACCAGCTACATAATTTGTGGAGCCTGGTGCAAAATGAAAATGTGGGGCTCCTTGTTCAAAAATTACGAAGATCTTCAAGATGGTGATAGCAAGGCCTTAAAGCAGGTGTGAGGCCCTTCAAAGAATGGGGCCTGTGTGGTTGCACAGGTCGCATACCCATGAAGCTGGCCCTGTGCAGGACTGTATGCATGATCTACAGCAAAGTCTTATGGTAAGGGACATAGTCCTTCACTTGTGCATTGTGTTGTTTCAACCTTAAAAAGTTCTCCTTTAAAGGGAGAAAACTTGACGTCACCTTTCTGTGGAGACCACTTAAACTGAAACTGGTATGGAGCCAGTGGGCCCCAGCACACACTGACCTACTGTCTGTATACTGCATCCATCCTGGTTGGCCGGTGTGTCTGGGGTCCAGAGCGTGAAGTGGTTTCCAACACCACCCCTGTGCATAACTCAGCAGGGTGGAAGGCAAGTGTTTCTGCTGCCTCTTATTCTACTCTGGCCTTCATGAACTTGTTAGAGGTTGAATTATGCCCCCTAAAAAGATATACTGAAGTTCTAACCTGTGAATGTGACCCAGTTAGGAAATAGGGTCTTTGAAGACGTTATCAGTTAGGTTAACATGAGGTCACACAGGAGTAGGGTGGATCCTAATCCTGTATAATTGGTATCCTCATAAAAGAGGAGAAGGGACAGAGAGACAGAGGAAGGACACCATGTGACAGCAGCTGCAAGCCAGGAACACTTACAGGTACCAGAAGCTGGGAGAGAGGCATGAGCCAGACTCTCCCTCAAAGCCTCAGAAGGAATCAACATGGCCGACACCCTGATCTTAGACTCCCAGCCTCCAGGACTAAGACAATCAATTTGTGTTCTTTTAAGCCACCCACTTCGTGGTGTTTTTTTATAGTGCCCTGGGAGACTAATGCACACCATGCTTAGAGGGAAGGGATCATGAGGGGCTCCCACAGGAAGCTCTAGGACGTGGCTGGGGACCCCAGACTCCCTGCCTGACTCCCACCTTCCCCCACAGTGCTACCCCTGGGAGTGTTCCCTTGAAGCTGGTAGCTGGGAGGGGGAGAGGGAGCTGCTCTCGTGGAAGGAATTCATTCTCTTCTGCAGAAGGGAGGGTAGCCTTTCCTCTTTACCATAAAATGAATTATTTGTGCTTTTGGTATACTCTACGTTCTCTTCCCACTCTGTTGTCGTTGGATGCTGTCCAATTGCCCCCCGACTCATGGTGACCCCATGCACAACAGAATGAGATGCTGCCTGGTCCTGTGCTATCCGCATGATTGATTGGGGATTGGACCATAATGCTAACAGGGTTTTCACTGACTGATTTTCGGAAGTAAATCACCAGGACTGTCTTTCTGGTCTGTCAGCTCCGCTGAAACATGTTTGGCATTATAGCAAAACTCAAGCCTCCCCTGACAGACTGGGAATCAAACCTGAGTCTCCCACATGGGAGGCAGGAGTTCTACTACCTAACCACCAATGCCTCCTTCTCGTGCTAGCTGGTCCAAGACCCGCTCCCAAGGAACTTTACTGGCCACTTACTGACCCTTTGGTGGACTAAGCCATTGTCCTCTTCACAGCCTTTGGTCTCTGAAACACTCTGTCTCCCCAGGAAATTTTTAGAAATCAATGTCCTGATCAGAAGTAACTCCAGAAGTCTCCTGTCTTCAGGATCTCTCTCCCATTTCTCTCCTACACCCTGATTTTGAGGACTTACACCAGTTGCCCTGAGGCCTCTCCTTTTCCATGAAAAAATGTCCTTTGGGACCACTGTGCCAGTCTTCACATCCACCCAGCTCCCCCTTTCTCTGGCAAGCTTATCCCTAACTTCCTTCTGGGAAGTCCACATGAACCAGCAGTGGTTTATCAGCTAATAAAATGGTATGGAGGAGGGAAAAGAGGAAGAAGGGGGAGAAGGAGGAAAGGAACACCGTCTATGTAAAGGAAATTCAAGATAACCACATTCCTCACCTCTGAAATAATGGGAGAAAAATGTGTCTAATATTTCAGGGCAGTTTCCTTCTTACAAATGGTTTGCATTCCAAATCTAAGGCAGCCACTTTGAAATCAGAACACATTTTCCTAAGAAACACCAGGATGCAAGGTGACCCTCAGCCCAGCCCACAGAAACGCTTTGACCCACACAGCCCCAAAGTGCGACACTAATAAACCAGGTTAGCAACACCCGACACCCGTCTTAGGCACAGACTCTGTGATGCATTGAGGAAATAAGTGCCATACTTTAGGATGCCGGGAACAGCTGGCAGTGGACGTACAATCCTCCGGAGCCAACAGTTTGCATGAATGAAGACACTTCTTTCCCGTAAGGAGTCCCTGCGTGGTGCAAACGGTTAAAGTTCTTGGCTGTTAACGGAAGGTTGGCGGTTTAAGTCCACTCAGAGGTGCCTTGGAAGAAAGACCTGGCAATCTACTGCTGAAAAATCAACCATTGAAAACCATATGGAGCACAGGTCTACTCTGACACATCACATGTGGGGTCACCATGAGTCCGAGCCGACAGCAACAGGTTTTCACCTTCTGTAAGGCCCCTCACTACATATGAACACTGTCATAAAGAAGGTGCCTTTTTTTTTTTTGCAAACACATCCTACTGGCAACATTTGCCCAGTGGAGGTGGAGGGCGGGCTCTCAGCCGGACCCCGCTGCTGCCTGTCGCTCACAAGAAGAGTGGGGCATTTTCTGTGCATGTTTTTAAGCAGAAAGCCTATTTTGTGTGCATCGGCTGCAGCTGTAGACCTCGAGGACTTGGCTGTTTTTATAATGATGATGAATCAAATCAAATTCTTTGAAGAAAAAAGTTCATTTTGATTTTTTCAAGACAAGTCACTGTAGCCCCAGAGACTTTCGAATCCTTTTTGCCCCCGTTATCCCTGCTCAGAGCTTCATATTCCTGTGTTGCTTGCTGTGACTGAAAAATGCCTTGGTCTTGAGGAAGCTAAGTGGATGTAAATGGGTTTGGAATTGTCAGCTTAGAACAGTCTCCAGGGGCCTGGAACTCCGGGACAACTTTGATGGACCTGACAGAGACCCCCTTGCAGATCCTTGGGAAAGCCAGCTGATTGAGCAGGCTCACTACCATCTGTAGCTGTCTGGGACCTCGCTCTCTACTGATGAGGCTGCAGGAGATGAAAGCAGAAACCACGTTAATTATTGCAAAGTGCTTTTACTTTCAAAAGTGCTTCCCTAGCGCTAATTAGTTATTCCTACTTACAACTCTCTGGTGGGGTAGGTCAGAATTGTTACCTCTTTTCTGCCTTGGAGGAAATGAAGACGCAGAAATTTAATGACTCCCAGGGGAGCTAGGGGAAGCTGGTTTCACAGACAGAGCTAGGTTTTCAACTTGGCGTGTCTGGCTCCCGGGTCTGTGCGTGTCTGCCATACCTCATTGCCACAGCTAATATCCCAACGGTTTCTGAAACAGGGACCACTCCTGTCTGCCGGTGTGAAAGAAATCGAGGTTGCCAGGGGCTCTGGTGATTGGGAACAAAGGGGTTGCTGCCCCTGTCCCTGTCCACACGGAGGCAAGGATGCCTTTCTGGAGGAGGCAAGCTTTGGGCCGAGGGTTGCTGTGGTCAGATGCCTCCTGAGGGTGAGGGGGCAGGGGAGGCAGAGATGGCATGGGAATGAGGGCTCTTCCTAAATGCCGTGTCCCCTGGGCACACTTCCTAGGCTGTTTCTCATCCCTGTAGATCAGGAACCAGGGATGCTGGTACAGCCAGCTGCTTCTTGGGCAGAAGGAGATTACACTTGGGAAAAGGCTCTGTATGGCAGGGTGGGGAGAACACTGGCTTTGGCATCAGGCAGCTCCTGGTTGGCATCCTGGTTATTATTGCACTATCAGAAAACGGCTGTCAGTCTCAGCCTCCCCATCTGTAAAATGCGGGCATTGACTGAGCCAGCAGGTTGAAAGCATCTGATTGTCCCTGAATCACAGTTTAGTCCCCCTTTCCTTCCCCTCTTCCAGGCCGAATTGGAATGCGGTCTTTTTACTTCAGACTCCCCCACTTCCCAACCAGTCTCCCCTGGATTTGAGCAGATACCCTTCTTACCTGCAAAGTTGGCAGATGACCTTGGGTAATGGACAATCTCGAGAGGCTCTTCGTAAGCGCCTTATGTCTACAATGCCGTTGTTTTAGTTGCCATGGAGTCAGCCCCAGCTCACGGTGAGCCACGCACAACGGAGCGAAACCCTGCCCGTCCCGCTCCACCTCCACAGTAGTCGGTGTGCTCCAGTCTGTTGTTTCAGTCCCTGTGTGTTCTGAGTGCCTTCTAACCTAGGGGGCTCATCTTCCAGCACTACCTCAGACAATGTTCTGTTGTGATCCATAGTGTTTTCACAGGGCAATTTTCAGAAGTAGATCACCAGGCCTTTCTTCCTAGTCTTTCCTAGTCTGGAAGCTCCTCTGAAACCTGTCTACCGTGGGTGACCATGGTGGTACTTGAGATACCAGTGGCATAGCCTCCAGCGTCACAGCAACATGCAAGCCACGACAGTACAACACACTGACAGACGGGTGGTGGAGTTCTACAGGAAGTCAGAAGAATTTCAGAACTTCCGGATTGGCATGGCCTGGGGGCGAATAACACGTTAAGGAGGCACAGTCACAGGGCTAAGAACAGCATTTGGAGGTGAAAGGTGAAGTTCGTAGAGGGAAGGAAAGGAGCAACTCTTGAAGGTCAGTAAGCCCCACCCCCAGCGTCAGTGCCTGAAGTAGCACCAAACTGGGCCTCTCATGGGTGCTGATTGTGGGGAGGGAGAAAAGGGTGGCCGACAGCTTGGAAGCACGGTAGTCTATGAAGGCCCATCTTCTCTCACCTCCACATTCGAAGCTCACGCAGAAACAGTCTTTTTATCTGGGCAAAGCATTGTTTTTTCTAGGTTGCTGTGCCCTCTCTCAGCCCCTCAGTGGTACAGATGGTTGACACGCACAACTGCTAACCAAGATCGGAGGTTCGAGTCTGGCACCTCAGAAGAAAGGCTTCCAAAAAATCAGCCACTGAAAACCCTATGGAACACAGTTCTACTCTGACAATCATGGGGTCACCATAAGTTGGAGTCAACTGGAAGGCAACTGGTTTAATTATACCCAAGTGAGTAGGAGAGGAGGTAAAGAAGGAAGGCTTCCCAGAGGAGGCAACGCTGGAGCTGAGTCTTGACATCTTGGTAGCAACTGGACAGCTGAGCATTCCAGGCAAGGCAGCAGGAAGCGGCAAGGCCATGGCCCCAGAGGGCAGGAAATGGAGGTGACCCCACCCGGGGCCCCCTGGGCTGAGCCACTATGCATGTGGGGCAATGCTGGAAACCAGGCCTGGAGGTGTCCCCATCCTGCTGAGCAGTGTGGGTCTTTATCTTTTTGGGTTTTTCATAGTGGAGGCAGTCCAGTCTGTGTGAGGGCCAGGGCACTGGTGTTTGGACTCAGCTAGACCTCACCCTGAACCTGCCAAGAGAAAAATTAATAACAGACATCTTTCTTTGATTTGGGGGTTTTCTTACCCATGAAACCAAATATTCACTGTAAAAAAATTCCTGACCAAAACTAATCCTGCCAGCAGCTGGTCTTTTGCCCAAAGTTTTTCTTGGAAGCCACATACATACATACCCAGTACCGTCAAGTCGATTCCGACTCATTGCGACCCTATAGGACAGAGTAGAACTGCCCCATAGAGTTTCCAAGGAGCGCCTGGCAGACTCAAACTGCCGACCCTTTGGTTAGCAGCCGTAGCACTTAACCACTACACCACCAGGGTTTCCTCTTGGAAGCCAGGCTTACTAAATTTTCATTTCAAAATGTGTGGCTGCAGGTGAGTGGAGGGCCAGAGACCACTTTGTGAGCTGATATCAGGTGATCTCAGTAAAAGGGAAAGGGCAGAGTTGGCTCTATCATGTTTGTCAGCCTCATTGGACCTAGTTTCTTTCTGGAATCAAAATGGTCTACCTATATGCATAGGGAGTAACTGCTCAGCATGAACTCTGTGTTTCAATTTGAGTTCTGATCATTTTTAACAACACCCTTCTCTTTTTTTCTTTTCTCTTACTAGTGGTGTAACCTGGGTAATCTTTCTAAGCCACGGTTCCCTCATCTGTAAAATGGGGGTAATTACGACCAAGTAGGATTGTTGTGAGGTTTATGAAATATGATAAATGCTGAGTGCTGAGCACAGTGCCTGGGACTCAGTTGTAGCAGCGGGTAACTAGGAAGAAGAGGCTCGATGTATGCTTTAGAACGATCACTCTAATGCCCTTAGAAGACGGACTGGAAGGGACAAGGCCAGGCGGCAGGCAGAAATCCAAATGCACACACGCATTCACGCACAAAAATTACTCGATAGCTGGCCAATCAACATGCTGCAGAGAAGATGTGATTTACTCTGAAGCGAGGGGAGGAGTGGGTGATGGCTTCACAGAAGAGATAACACAGGCAATGGATCTTGTTAGGAGGGGGCCTGAGGAGGGGATGACACAGACAAGGGTTGGAGGCGTGGAAGTTCAAGGTGTTAGCAGCAAGGAGAATAATGTGTTGTTCCACTGCAGGTCCCTAAACAAGTGCCTTATTGGCTCAAGACTAGTTCCTCCGCACGGAAACACCAGAGAATTAAATGCTAGCTCATTCCCTGGAGATCATTTTGCCTGGCTCCAGAATTCAGGGACCTGGGTAGCCGAGCAGGGAAGTGACTTGCTCAAGGGCCTTAGGAGTGGAGGACCAGAGCTTGGGGCAAGTGCCAGTGGCCTTTGGTATCTGGCCTGGAGCCCCCAGGAAGGCCCATCTGACCTCCTTGGGACTATCTAGTGGAGCCCAGAGTGGAGCTGCAGCCCTCCTTCAGAAGTCCCCAGGCTGCTCAGGTGCCTGAGCTGCTGGCAGGGACAGGAAGTAATACTTGCAGAGCTTTAGCCCCAAAACCTCAGAAACTTTTTGATGATGCATTAAATGTCAAGTATATTGTTGAGAGGAGAAAAAAAAAAAAAAACCCAGGTATCAGCCTCTGTTACCGAGATGACAGGAGATACTCAGTAATATTACAGGAAGTCATACTGTCAAAATAATAGAGAGGGTAGTGTCTGGGGACCACACCTTATAACAACGTACTTAGTACAAAAGACCTTTCGCAGGCACCTTCTCATCTTTGCTCTCCGATGTGAAGCTGGGAGGAGGAGGGGCCGGAGAAAACTACAGAGTCTGCTCTGTGGGTATCTTTGCTGTTGGAGCAAAGCTCAGTTTTACTGAAAGACTGCTTTGTCTGGGTAGGGACTAGCCAGGGTTCAGGAGATTATGGAAATTTAGGTTAAAAAAAAAGCATAATTGAAGGGAAAGTGTTCTTAAGTTCTGTTGTTTTGCGTAAATGATTCTGTCTACACGGACGGCAATCTCCACATAATTGCAGTCTTTGGAACTGGAAGGGACTCTAGGGGTCATCTTGTCTAACAGATGAGGGTGTCAAAGCTGCAGGTCGACTTGTCCAGGCCCTCAGCTAGGTAAAAGGCATAGCAAAGCTGGCCCCAGGCACCCTGGCTGCAAGCCCACCCCTTCCCGCGGCTGCACCCTACCCATTCTCCCATCTCCTTTTCAAAGGTGTTAGCTCCTCCCATGGGAGTCTGCTGTCCTCCAGGGCAAGTATGTGGCCCAGCACCTGGCACAGAATAAGTACCTGACACATGCTTCCTGGGGGCAGTGCTGGCTCAGTGGTAGAATTCTCACCTTCCATGCAGGAGGCCTGGGTTCTGTTCCAGGCCAGGGCACTTCCTGCACAGCACCACCCATCTATTCATGGAGGCTTGCGTGTTGCTATGATGCTGAACAGTTTTCAGCAGAGCTTCCAGATTAAGACTAGGAAGAAAGGCCTGCAATCTACTTCCAAAACTCAGCCAATGAAAACCCTTTGGATCACAAGGGTTCCATCCATAACCCATCATGGGGATGGCACAGGCCTGGGCAGCCTTTCATTCTGTTGTGCACAGAGTTGTCATGAGTCGGGGGCTGACTGGAGAGCCACTAACAACAGCAGCCACCACTTTATACTGCTCTGTTTATTCACGCATCTGTTCACTCATTTACTGCCTGTCTCTCTTTCCTGAAGCGAAACCTCCAGGAGGCTGGGAACTTGTGTGTCTTCTCTCTCTCGCACCTAGAACCATGTTCTGCCACACAGTAGGAGCTCAATATTTGTTCAGTGAACAAAATGCCTGCACATACGCAGTCTGCGTCCCTCCTTCCTGTCTGTTTTTCGCCTGCAAATGTCAAACAGCCGCTGAAAGAGCCAGCAGAGTAGTTCAAGGACACTCACAAAATCTTTGAAACTGAAACGGTCTTACTTCATATTCTTAGCGTTGCAGCAGCGCCAGGGCCTGCGTTTTCTGCTTTGAAATCCTCCCTCGAGGCGGGAGCACGGGTCACCTCGTGGTGACAAACACTGTCCCACTCCCACGGAAAACCCAAGGTGCGCAGGGGCTTGGAGCCCCAGAGGTGTGGGCAAGACTGGGCCCTGACGTGTGCTCAATAGGCTGCGGCGCGCTCCCGGGTGGAGAGGTACCGACGTTCAGCACTTAGAAATGCTGGTGGCTGCCTCTCTCAGCTGCTCCCTCCTTGAAGCCACGCCACACAGGCGGCAGGACCACGGTGGCCTCGGGGATGTGGCTGTCCTCAGGATGTCGTGTGTGCATGCAGGGTGGGAGTGGCGGAGTGAGGCCGTGGCACAGGGGGGTCCCTGAACCTCCACATCCTGCCTCCCCTCCCTGGGTGCTGGCCGGCCCGTCTAGGCAAACCCACGCTGGCTGCTGGCCTGACTGGCTGTAGTGGTCCGTTTAGGTTTCCCATCTCGTGCTTACTGAGCGCTTACTGAGCGCTTACTGGGTGCCTCGAACTGGGCTTTGTGCTCACATTCCCTGACATGTTAATACTGGAGTGTGTCTCAGGGAATGATGTCCCGGACAGTGGGTTCCAGATTAGTCCAAGTTTCTGATAAAAGAAAAAGAAATCCTCCATTTTTCCCTTCTTCCTCCTCTGCCCTCTGCTAGTCAGCTTTTAGAATGCGTGTGTCCTAATGGGCACAGAGTTTCTGCGTGGGGTGATGAAATCCTTCAGAAGTGGGTGATGGCTACGGTGGTGCAACATGGTGAATGTAATTAATGCCACTGAACGGTAGTTTGTGTTATATATATTTTACTACAATAAAAAAAATTGAAAACAAATCATATGTGTTCTTTCAGCCCCTGGGTGGTGCAAACCGTTAATGTGCTCAGCTGTTAACTGAAAGGCTGGAGGTCAGAGTCCACCCAGAGGCCAGAAGAAAGGCCTAGTGAGCTGCTTCTGAAAAATCAGTCGTTGAAAATCCTATGGAGCACAGTTCTACTCTGATACGCATGGGATCGCCATGAGTTGGCGTCGACTGGATGGCAACTGATACTGGTACTGGCCCTTCTTTTGGTTTCTGAATGGTACTATATATTAAATGCCAGTTTTGTGAACCCTGGTCCTCAGTACTAAGCTTGCTTTGAATGGGATATTAATTTTTCATGGCGGGTAATATTTTCAGGGTTCACTTTATATTTATTCTCTTATGTTTTTTCAGTCAAGCCTTTGCTGCCCTTCCTCAATGTGATAATTTAGCAAGTCTCAGTCCATTTTTAAATGACCCCACAGAGGCCAGGCACGTCTGGGACCAAAAGTTAACAACAGGAAAGCCTTCGGCAACCCCTCTGCTGAAGCAGCCTTGAGAAGTGCAGAGCTCTCAGACACACACGCGCCCAGGCGAGGGCCTGGTGAGGGGCCTGATGAGGGGCCATTGCTGTTCCCTGCAGCATCCTCCTTTCTGAGTGGCAGGCTCCCTCATGTCCACTTTAGTCCTTATAGCATTTTTCTAGTGACCACTCATGATGCTAAGCCGTTTTTGTCAGCAACACTCAGATGAACCATTTGTCTTGGCCATTTTCCTCCTACCATCTCTTGCCTCAGAGAAAATAGCCTTTGCGATCTTAGTTTCTCCTGAGGCTAATTTCACTGACCTTTCTGCTGGCTAATGGGAATTAGCTCCAGTTAATCAGTTGAAGAGATTATTTAGCTAAAATGTAAACAGGTAAAGATATTTCTGGTTAATTAATGAGAAGGAAGTTAAATGTTTAAAGGAATCCCTGGCTTGTGCAAACGGTTAACATGCTTGGCTGCTAACCAAATGGCGCCTCATAAGAAAGGCCTGGCCTTCTACTTCCCCCAAATCATGTTCTATGCACCACAGTTCTACTCTGACACACTTGAGCTGGTATCTACTCAACAGCAACTTGTTATTGTTAGACACAGTTGTTGGCATCTCAAACTTGTCTTCTTCCTAAGTGAATTCAAAATTTTCCTTCCAAACCTGCTCTCACTCATATGTTTGCTATTTGAAGTAAGTGCCTCTCTCCACCCCTGAGCCACCCACCTAGAAACCTGAGTCACCTTTCCCGTGATAGTTCTCACCCCACTGCCTCCTTTCCGTCCCACCGCAGGGTCTTCCCTGGATCATTGCAGTAACCTTCCAGGTGACTTCAGCAACTTCAGTCTCTACGATCTGGCTTCTCTAGTACTGTCAGTGATCCTAAAGTATGAGGCCCCTGGGTGGCGCAAACGTTTGCACTTGACTACTAACTGAAAGGCTGGTGGTTCGAGCCTACCCAGCGGCTCTGTGGATCTGTTTCTGTAAAGATCACAGCTGGGAAAACCCTGTGGAGCAGTTGTACTCTGCAACCCATGGGGTCACCAGGAGTTGGAATCGATTTGATGGCAATGGGTTTATCCTATAGTACAGGCCAAATTATCAAGCCCTTCCCCACTGCCTCAACAATGTTCTGTAGCTCCTCATTGCTCTAAGGCCTCCTGTGACCTGGCCAGATGGCCTTCTGCCTCCACCCCTGCACTCCATCCTTCCGTCCACGCTGTGGTCGAGCTGCGTCACACACTTTCTGGCTCCATTCTTTTGCGTATGCTTTTCCTTCAACCTGGCTTCTCTAGTCATGGTAATTCTATCCTTCTTTAAGATCATCCTCAGTGAAGCCTTCTGGACTCTCCTGACATGATTTGCTCCCTCCTCTGTGTT
Organism: Loxodonta africana; assembly: GCF_030014295.1. Lineage (NCBI taxonomy): Eukaryota > Metazoa > Chordata > Mammalia > Proboscidea > Elephantidae > Loxodonta > Loxodonta africana. The sequence continues at coordinate 75,617,780 of NC_087358.1, forward strand.
TGGAGCCCTGGTGGCGCAGCAATAACTGCTGGGCTGCTAACGGATAGGTTGGTGATTTGAACCCATCCAGCGCCTCTGCAGGAGAAAGACCTGGTGGTCTGCTTCCGGAAAGATCACAGCCAAGAAAACTTCTTGGGACAGTTCCACTGTGTCACATGGGGTTGCTATGAGTTGAAAATGACTGGATGGCACCTGACAACTGTGTCTTTCAACACGTTCTCCGCACCGCTTTTAGGCCTTGTGCTTGTTTCTTTCTCCCTGTGTTATTTGTGGTCTCCCCATCGCCCTGGATTGTAAGTTCCCTCCCAGAGTCCAGGGTGGGCTCGCTCATCTCTCTGCCTGAGCCTTTACAGACACCACAGACCTGCAGCGATGGCGGTTGAGGTGATGGACAGATGGCTGCAGTGACTTTGCTGTAATGCTCTGGAGTCCTTCGACTCCCCCTCAAAGGGTGCTGGGGGTTTCCCTAGAAACTGCCACTTCAAAGCCATACAGAAAAAAATTAGAGCTAAATTAGGCAACATTGTTTACTTCTTAAGAAGATGCTTTGGTGTTCCTTCCTGCACCTGTGAGAAGCTTTTCGTTTGACCTTGACAGTTCCCTGTCGGGCAGTAGAACAGTTAGCAGCAGGGCCCAGGAGGGTGTGCGCAGGGCCCAGCCAACGCAGGAGTGGGGCTGGCTTGCGGAAGGGCCCCTCTCACATCCCACAAGCCTGGGAGGAATGGCACCATGGCCTAATGGGGTTGCGTTGGAGAGACGCCTCTTCTAACTTGTGGGCCCAGAGGGGGCACTGCAATTCTGTCTTCTAATTCACATTAAGGCTTCTAGAACCTCAGCAAGGGATGCCCTGGTCTGCCTTAATTTCTGTTCCTGGGTGCCTGCCTGTGCTTTTATAGCCGCCCTTCGTGTGACCTTGAATAACACCATCTGTGCACCTTCCCTGGTCACCAGAGGAAAACGAGTAACTGCGGTGAGTCCAGGGCATTGAAACCTTTTTAGACCAAGGCAGGAAAAACAAACAGATGGACAAGGTGGCTGCCCTAGAGTCCTCACTCTCATTATTCACTGATTACTGGCAGTAAATTGGTTAAGCATTTAGAACTTGGCTTTGCAATTTGCCCACCGATTAAACAATAGGGCTTGACTGAGCACCTCCCACGTGCTCATGTTTCTTATGCCCATTGTGCAGAGGGAGCAACTGAGTTACAGCAAAGCAACTGCTTCACTTGACCCAGAAGCCAGCAGGGTCTGGGGCCACCCTGCCGGTGTTTTTTGTGCCGCCCCAAGCCAAGCCAAGTGGGAAACGCTTCTGTGTTTGGAGGGTTTTTACAGCTTCCTTTTCACACTCGTCACCTCCCACCGGTCTCAGGCCTGGCTGGGCCACTCCTGCATGCCCTACAAACCAGGGCATCTGAAGGCAAGACCAGAGGATGGCATAAACAGGTACAAGATAGACACTGTCCTTTCTCAGCCGTCCTCAGCAGTTGGGGAATGTGTGTCCTGGTGTCTGGACGTATAGGCTGCAGGTGGAGGGGGCCCGATAAACAGCCTTCATTCACCGGCTCGGCCCTGCCAGCACCCCCTCGGTGTCACATGGGTCTGATGAAAGGACCAGGGGTCCCGAAGGAGAGGCCTCGCAGGGCAGCCTTCCCGAAGCACTGCTCCCTGGGCTTGCCAAGTCCCACGAGTCAGCAAACTGGAGGAGCGTTTCAAAGCAAGGCTTTCACCCTCCTTGGCAGGCTCCTCAAAGCCTGCCTCCCTCTCGCTGTGCCTGGGAGATCCTGTAAAAAGCTCTTTTTGTTCCTGCTCCTCCATGGGGACATCCTTGCAGGGCACTGGAGAGGCCAGTGGGAGCTGGAGGGCACTTGAGGCAGGCCACTTGGGTGGGCAGCAGGAAGGGGCCAGCTGGGCAGCTGGGAGGAGGGGATGGGGATGGGGCAGGAGCAGGAGCAGGAGCAGGAGACAGCTGAAAAGCCTGGAAACTGTAGAGAAATGGTGTTTAAGAATTGAGGAACACTGCCCAAAGGTTTCTTGTAGAAGTTGGAGGCCAAGAACCTTACCCCCATCCTTTTTTTTCAGGTGCAGTGCAGTGTTTGTGGTACAAGTAAGACCTCAGGTCTGTGGTGATGAGTCCTCTAAGAACAGTCAGAAAGAGAAACTGCCTCGGAATTTAGTGACCTCAAGATGCAGTTTTCTTTAAAATTTCATTTCTGGACCTCAACTGGCAGTCTTTCACAGGAAGATGGGCTTGTTGGCAATTCTCAAGTACAGGCCATCTAGCTCTTGGGAGCTTGATTAACGGCGAGTCCAGCTCAGATAGCCTGGTTGATGGCCCAGGTGTTGTCAACCACAAATGCCAGTTCTGCTTATAGGAACACAGCGCTGGGACCAGGAAGAAAAGCCACACGTCTTGTCCCACCCCATGTCTCTGCCAATCATTTTTAATCAGAATCTTTTAATAGTCAGCATGATAGCTTTCTAATTATACTCATCTCCTAAGGCGGCTTGACTTAGCCTACTTGTTTATAGTGATCATAAGATATCACCAAACTCGCTGAAGGCTTGTACGTTTTCTTTATAGAACACGAATATGTGAAAATTGAATGTAAAATAAATATGAAAATGAAAGATAAAAATTTCATGTAAAGTGAAATTAGTTTTGATCTGATAAAAGGTGAATTAACAAATTATTCTCTAAGTAGGGCAAGAATATTGAAGAAAAATGAATGATTTTTCTCTACAATAATGCTTAGTAAGCAAAAAAAAAAATCAATAAACTGAACTAAATAATAAAGCCTTTCTTTGGGTATCGAGCCTAGTGTTTAGACTAGTTTGTACAAAGCTCATACCTGGGTTTATGACCGCACTCTTTCACCCCTGTTTAAATGGATTGGGATGTTGTCTTTCAAACACGCCCTTTCCAAGGAAGATCTGAACTGGTTTGCTTCTGCATTGCATTTACAAAGCAGGCTATGGAACTGGTTCACAAGCGAAACAGAGGCCCTGGAAAGACAATATGCCTTCCTTCCTGAAGCAGATATTTCAGGATTAGGGAAGCAGGGTTTCCTGTGTTCTCACAAGGGCTGGAGATAAACTCCAGGGCACCTTCAGAATGGCTTCAGCCTGGACTGAGGTTGGGGCAGCTGTGTTGGAGTGCAGGGGCACGTTCTAAAACTAGAGGCCGACATGGCCAGAGACTGTGTGGACAGGATGTGACGTGAGGTGAGGCTTGTAGCTGGGAGGGTTCCCTGAAGCTCGTGATGTCAAAGAGCAGGTTTGCAGGCCTCCCTGGAACGTTCAGTGCGTCTCTTCCTCCTCCCTCGTCCCGTGGCAGCCCCACCAGCCAGCCTTTGATAGATGCGCCCAGCTGTGTCTTACCTCTGTCCCTGTCTATACCGAGAGCCACAGCAGCCTCAGTGCCTTCTGGGATGTTCCTTTAGTGACATCATGTTTCCCCCTGTTTCTATGTTCAACAAAAGGGAAAACAGAGAAGTAGGTAAAATTTGCCTTCAATGTATTTCCCCATTCTCCACCCAGTTTCCCTTTTTGTGTTTTCCCCACCCCCTGCCTCTTCACTGTCCTTTAGCCCAGGAGCCCTTCCTGCAATGAATGAAAGTAATTTGAACAATTAATTCATCCAAAGATACTAACGTGTGATAACAACTTAATGTGTCATCTCTTCCAGATATTTATTCCATTTAAAAGAAATTTACCAAAGAAAAAAAAATGTAAAAACAATAACAATAAAAGTAGTAATATCGCCATAAGGAAGGAAAAAAAGTCCAATAACTTGATAACAGGTGTATGCTTATTGGGAGGGCAGAAGGAAGTAGAAATGATGTGGGAGGCATTATAAGATCATTTATTTTCTCGTCTTTCTTAGCTGCGAGTCAATAGATACTATTTTATTTCTGAAGCTAAAAAATTAAGAAATAGAAATTTAAGGATCTTATTTAAAATTGAAACGGTAAACCACTATTAGAACTAAAATCCAGGTCATGCAGTAAAAGATAGAAAACAAAGGAAACATAAATAAGGTGTTAAACATAAAAAAATAATTTGAGATGCTAGAATTATGACAAACAAATGTGTTATAATAATAAATTGTACATGAAATAAACTCATTTATTAAAATAAATAAACTCAGAATGGATCAAAAATGTAAGTACAACTGTGTACTGTCTTAAAAAATAAATACCTGAAACAGTGACTTAGAATCAGAGATAGTGCTTAAATGCCAGAAATATCTCTCTAATGGTGGAATTCCAGGCACTGTGGCATTTGGGAGGGGTAGATATTTTTGGACTAAGAGGCTTTCTAGCCTCTAAAACCAGACCATGTGGTTGCCAGCTCATAAGACTAGCGCTGTGTGCATCAGTGCTTGTTCTAGATTGCTGAGCTTCCACGGGGCAGGGGCTCTGCCTGCTTTGTGTAATTCCAGGCATTTCAGAGAAGTACCATGTGAGTATACAGTTTCTGATGAGGAGGAGGCGGAGAGGTAGGGGTTTAGAAACTTGCTTTCACCAGTCCATTAAGGTGGCGTCTCTAGTGGACAAGCCTCACAGGAAGCTCTGGTAGCTATTTTGAGCCTTTAGTGCACTATTCAGTTTCTCTCAGCATTTGTCTTAATGGCTCAGAGCTAATTTATCAGGGTCCCCCTCTTGATTTCTAAGCAGAGGGAGAATTTAGAGTAAGAACATGGGTGTTGGAGTCAAACCTAGGTTGGAATACCAGCTCTGCCACTTACCTGCTGGGAAATTGCTTAAACTCTCTGACCCGCAGCTATGTCATTTGTACCATACGTTCATTCATTTACTCCATAATTATTTATTGAAAGCTTACTATGTGCTGGTCTTTATTCTGGGTGCTGGGAGTACAAAATCTCTGCTGTGAAGGACCTTATATTTTAATGAGCTGAAATAAACAAACAACAAAAACAATCAAGAAATAAATCCGTAATATGTCATGTGGGATAAATGACATAAAAAAATCAAGTGGGGTGACTCAACAGTGAATGATGGTGGCATGTGTGAGCGTGTGTGTGTTTGTACATGTGTAAGTGTGTGTGTGAGTGTACATGTGTGAGTGTGTGTGAGTGTATGTGATGGTGTGTGAATGTGTTTGCGTGTGTGTGTGTGTGTGTGCAAGTCCACGGTTGCTATCTTAGATAGGTTAGTCTGCCTGAGGAGGGGACTTTATTATTATTATTTTTCCTAGTCTCAAGGTTTCCTTTTTATCCCACTTCGGAAGAGCAGCATCTGGGGTCTCAAACACTAGCAAGCAGCCATCTAAGATGCATCAATGAGTCTCAACCCACCTGTATCAAAGGAGAATGAAGAACACCAAGGACACAAGGCAATTACGAGCCCAAGAGACAGAAAGGACCACATGAACCAGAGACTACATCATCCTGAGACCAGAAGAACTAGATGGTGCCCGGCTACAACCGATGACTGCCCTGACAAGGAATGCAACAGGGAACCCCTAAGGGAGCAGGAGAGCAGTGGGATACAGACCCCAAATTCTCATAAAAACACCAGACTTAAAGGTCTGACTGAGACTAGAAGGACCCTGGTGGTCATGGCCCCCAGACCTTCTGTTGGCCCAGGACAGGAACCATACCCAAAGCCAACTCATCAGGCATGGATTGGACTGGACAATGGGTTGGAGAGGGATGCTGGTGAGGAGTGAGCTTCTTGGATCAGGTGGACACTTGAGACTATGTTGGCGTCTCCTGCCTGGAGGGGAGATGAGAGGGTAGAGGGGGTTGAAGTTGGCAAAAAGGACAGGAAAAGAGAGAGTGGAGGGAGAGAGTGGGCTGTCTCATTAGGGGGAGAGTAATTGGGAGTGTGTAGCAAGGTGTGTATAAGTTTTTATGTGAGAGACTGACTTGATTTGTGTACTTTCACTTACAGCACAATAAAAAAAAAGATTTCCTTTTTGAAATTTTATTTATTTGGTTGTTGCTGAGAACATATACAGCAAAACATACACCAATTCAACAGTTTCTACATGTACTATTCAGTGACATTGATTACATTCTTCGAGTTGTGCCACCATTCTCACCCTTCTTTTCTGAATTGTTCCTCCCCCATTAACATAAACTCACTGCTCCCCCTAAGGTTCCTATCCAATCTTGCGAGTTGCTGTTGTCAATATGATCCCATATAGATAGTTCTTAAAACAGCATAATGCTCAAGGCAGACATTCTTGACTAGTTAAGTTAAACTGTTGTTTGGTTTTAAGAAGACTTCAGAGGATACTTTTGGTTTAAGGTTTAAAGATTATCCCAGGGCAATAGTTTCAAGGGCTCATCCAGAAAATCTGGAGTCTATGAGAATTTGAAATTCCTTCTGCATTTTCCCCCTTTTGGTCAGGATTCTTCCATAGAATCTTTGATCAAAATGGTCAGTCGTGGTAGCTGGGCAACATCTAGTTCCCCTGGTCTCATGGAAAATTGTTCGTGGAGGCAGTTAGCCAGACATTCCACATGCTCCTCCTATTCCTGACTTTCCTTCTTCCTCTGTTGCTCCAGGTGAATACAGACCAATTGTTGTGTCTTGGATGGGTGTTTGCAAGCTTTTAAGACCCCAGGCACTACCCAATGAACTAGGAGGTAGAACAGAAGCACTAAACATATTAGGCCAATTAACTGGGATATCCCATGAAACCACGACCCTGAACCAAGAGGCCTTTAATTTGAGAGCTGGACGAACTGAGTGATCGCCTGGAGATCTGGACAAGCTGAGTGAGTGTGTGGAGACTCTGAGAAAGAGTCTTCCTTGCAGAGAACCTACAAATGCAAAGACTCTGAAGTGGAGAAAAGTGGCTGGAGCAGCACAAACAGGGGAAAACCGCAGGATTTAGGACAATGGGCTATCTGGGAGCCACATATAATATTCCAGACTTTGGTAAGGACTTTAGATTTTATCCAGATGGAGCGCAGAAACCACTGGAGGGTTTTGAATGGGTCAGTGATGCAATCTGACATATTTTAAAAAGATTACTCTGACTTCCGAGTTGAGACCAGACTTACTTGGAGACTAGTTAGGAGAGATGATGGAATCTTGGAACCAGAATGCAGCGGTGCAGGTGGTAAGAAGTAAGTTGGTTCTGAATCTGTTTTGAAGACAGGGTTGACAAGACTTCCGATGGGTTTGATGTGGGGAGAGAAAGAAAGAAAGAAATCAAGGACGACTCCAAGTTTTTTGTCTGAACAACTGCAAAAATGGAGCTGCCATATAATGAGATGGGGGAAGAAACAGATGGGGGTGGTGTCTAGAGTTATGTTTCAGCCATATGAAATGCCTATTAGACATATAAATGGGGATGTTAAGTTGGAAGTTGAAAGTACAAGTTTGAGATTTAGGGGGTGTAGTTAAGGAGGAGCTATAAAATTGGGGGCCATAACACAGACATTTAAAGCCTTGGGACTGGATGACATTACATGTGAGGTGAGTATAGACAGAGAAGAGACCTGTGCCCTGGGCCACTCCAGCATTTAGGGGTCAGGGAAATGGGAAGAAACTAGCACGAGAGCAGCCAGTCAGGTGGGAGGCAAAACAGACAAGGTGATGTTGGGTTTAAGGAGTGAGCCTTCAGCTATGCCAAAGGCTCCTGGTATCAAGTGAGGTAAGGGCTCACGAGCTGGCAATATTTTTGAGGATTAAATGAAATAATGTATGTAGTACACGTAGCACACAAAGCAAATGCTCTAGCTCTAATCCAGACTGCCCAGCACCTGAAGCTCTGCAGGCATGCCTTCCTCTGGATGAAGATGGCTGCCAGGAGGAATCTCGTCTGGGTGGAGGGCAGGGTGAGAGAATGCACATGCTGGGTTTGGGTAGCAGGGGATGTTGCCACAGAAGGGAGAAGGAGCCTTGGAGGGTGGGGAAGGTTCCTGAAGACAAATTTCTGCTTTATAGGTTTCCTAGGACCTGCTGTGGGATTATAATCCACACGGAGGATGTTTAAATCAAGCCTTGATTGTTGGCTCATCTTTGCACGCCTGCACACGTTCTGAGCCTGTTGAGATGTGGCAGAGCCTTTTGGGCTGTCCAGGGCTTGCACCGTGAGCCATTCCATCTGATGGATATATGCCTTGATTAGGCTGTGGCATCATCACACACAGTGGGCATCTAGCCCTCAGGGACATGCTTCTCGATTGATCTGGCATTCTTTTCTGATGGACGATACAGTCTCAGATCCTTCTTGACACAGGTCTTCAGGAAGTTTCTAAGAACTAATCATAGTAGCAAGCAAGATGCAGTATGGTGTAGAGGTTGTGGGCATAATTAGATTGCCTGGGTTCATATCCCTGCTCAGCCATTTGCTCCCTGAGCAAACTTAAGTAATTTACTTAACCTTTTTGTGTCTCAGTTTCCTCATCTGAAAAATGGGTGTGTCTTAGTTATCTACCAGTTGCCATCATCAAGTTGATTCCAACTCATAGGGACCTATAGGACAGAGTAGATTCCAACTCATAGGGACCTATAGGACAGAGTATAACTGCCCCCATAGTTTCCAAGGAGTGCCTGGTGAATTCAAACTGCTGACCTTTTGGTTAGCAGCCATAGCACTTAACCACTATACCACCAGGGTTTCCCTTAGTTATCTAGTGTTGCTATAATAGAAAGAACACAAGTGGGTGGCTTTAACAAAGAGAAATTTATTCTCTCACAGTCTAGGAGGCTAGACATCCAAATTCAGGGCATCAGCTTGAGGGAAAGCCTTTCTGTCTCTGTTGGCTCTGGGGGAAGGTCCTTTTCATCCATCTTCCCCTGGTCTAGGAGTGTCTCAGCACAGGGATCCTGAGTCTGAAGGATGGGCTCTGCTCCTGGCTCTTCTTGTTTGGTGGTAATGAGGTCCCTCTCCTTTCTGCTAGCTTCTCTCTTTTATATCTCAAGATTGACTCAAGATACAGCCCAATCTTATAGATTACATCGTGCCTCATTAACATAACTCCCTCTAATCTTGCCTCATGAACATCAGAGAGGTTGAGATTTACAACACACAGGTAATTACATCAGATCACAAAATGAAAGACAGCCACACGATACTGGAAATCATGGCCTGGCCAAGTTGATACACATTCTGGGGGGACACAATTCAATCAATAACAGGTAAATCCTAATCTCTATGCTTGTGTTTATAATCCTAATTGGGAATGGGTTGTCCTTGTTACGTTAATGAGGCAGGATTAAGATGTAAAAGAGATCAAAACAAGAAAGCAGAGGAGAGGTGGGCTAAGATAGATGCCAAGGCACTTGGAAATCTCCAAGGAACCAGGAAGCAGAAGCTGAAGAGAAAAGGACTTTCCTCCAGAACCGACAGAGAGAGAAAGTCTTCCCCTAGAGCCGGCACCCTGATTTCAGACTTCTAGCCTCCTAAACTGTGAGAAAATAAATTTCTATTTGTTAAAGCCATCCACTTGTGGTATTCCTGTTACGGCAGCACTAGATAGCGAAGAAAATGGGGATGATAAAAGAATTTACCTTACAGGCTTGCAGTCATAATACACATAAAACACAAGAGTAGTGACTAGTGCATAGTAAGTGCTCAGTGAATATCAGCTGTTGTTTTTATCCTGTGTTAGGTAGGTCCCTTCTCAGAGGCCTTATTTCCCTCTCAGACATCATAACTGGGAAATTTGAAGGCAAAGTCCTCACATTGATTGGTTATGTCATCATCAGTGAATTTAATCTCTAACCAGAGGAGGCAGCAGGAGAGGTGGCCCTAAAGAGGGAGATTCAGGCATCTAGGAACTCCTCAGATTAGTCTGGATGGCCACTTTCTCTCTCTCTTTCTAAATGACAACGATTTTGATTAGTGAGTACACAGTTTCTTCCACTTGGTGCATGTGAAGGCCGCTTCCAGCTGTTACTCCGCGTTTGCAGAGCAGTACCAGACTTTAATCTGGAGGTTTCAGAGCTGGGAAAGGCCTTTGCCGTGGATGGGCTTCACCATCCTGCCTGCCAACACCCCTCTTGGCCTGTGTGTCTCCAGGCTGAGGGCTGGGGGGCTTTGGGTGGAGTTGCTGTTTCTCCTCCTCCCCTTGGACAATGAACAGCTTCTGGACCCCACCTCCTCAAGCCTGGTGATTCAGAAGCACCAAGTATAGCCTTGAGTGAGGGCGTGGATCTGCCAACTCCATTCTGGCCATCAGGGCACACAGATGCTGCGGTCAGGTGGCCTCCATGTATCTTATTCAATACAAAGTATTTGGAGATCATATATGCCTTAGCATTTGAGTTTCTCACCCTGGTGACATATACAATAAAATCTTACAGAGATATGCACGGGCATACTAGTCAAGTACCACCTTAACCACGGTGGGTGGGATTTATGTAATCAGGAATGGGTAATATAGAGACATGATTTTGAAAATTAAACAAACAGCTCTGCTCACTTCTGATCTCTAGAAATACCTTTTCTTTTGAGTTATAGTGTATTTATAGCTTTATTACAAATAATATGAATCACAGGTTTTTATTTCCATACCTTAACAATCCCATCTTTAGAAGCAGCGATGAGGAGGCCTGTGTTGTCTGGAACGTGGCAACATCTGTGATCCTGTCATGGGGTCCCACAGGCAGAGCTCTGGGCCCCTCGGAGGGGTGTCATCGCATGGTCCTACTTTCTGCTTGCTCCGAATTTCCCAGACGGCTTCAGTGCCTTCCATTATCTCCCGGTAGTAGGATGCAGATGGGACTAGTACTTCCTGCTACAATGTAGGACCTCTCTGCGTAAGCCAAGTCCCCAAACCTTACTTTCATGTCTGAGCCACCTGTTAGCAGGGTAGGATTTCTGTCTGCAGGACTCCAGTAGACACCATGAACACTGAGAAGGAGGCTGTAACTCAGAAAAAGGTGGTGCCCTGCTGGCCCAGAGAGGACATCTCTGTCACCATGTCCGACATGGACACTTCATGATTGCCCTGGATGGCTGCAGTCACCCAGGACCCATACAGAGGCTGCATTGAGAGTCACCTGATTCAAGCCCTAGATGGTTGACAGTGACTGGAAACTGGCATCTGGAACCTCATGTCTCAACAGGTCATGACACCACAGCTTGTGCCAGTGCAGAGCCAGCCCTGGTGGATATCTGGGACAAAGGAAGTGATGAGGTCCCTGCATTGCTTGAAGACCTGAGGTCCCAGCCAACCAGTGAGCCTGTTTCCCTAAGGGGTTGCTAATAAGAACTTCAGGTACTTTCCAATATTTACATTTAATAAGGACTCAAAAAAAAAAAAAAAAATCTAAATACCCATTCAAACCTACCAAGACTTTAAAACTCAGCCCCATGAACAGCTGTGTGCTTATACTCAGGCCCTTAGGAGACCTCTCAGTTCTCTGCCTCCTGCTCTCCATCCAAACATTCCTCTGTCCTGCCGACTGTCTTCTTTCCTGCCCGTCCTCCTCCCTCCCTTATATCTGGCTCCCAGCTGAGCACCTTCTGGTTATGCTCCAGACCTGCTTACTGACCTCCCACCTGGATGGAGAACAGGTATCTCAAACTCCACAGGTGTAAACCAACTTGGGAATGTCAACTTCTACCAGTTCTTTCTGTCTTCCCCTTTGCTATGAGTCACACCCCCCCTACCTAATCGCTCAGGCCCCAACCCCAAGGGTCTTCTTTTTTCCTCTTTCCTCTCCCCATATCCAGTCATTTTATACCCAGGTAAGTTTTCCTGGCTCTACCCAACTAGGACCCCTTCTCACCACTCCCACTGTAGTCCACGACTTCTTTACCTCCAGCCTGATTTATTTCAATAACTGCTTCTAATGGTCCCCCCTGCTTCCAACCCCAGAGTGAGCTTTAAAACATCAGCTGGTGTTGTTAGCTGCACGGCAACTCCATGTACACTGAAACAATACACTGCCCGATCCTCTGCCATCCCCACGATCAGTCGCGGATCGGACCGTTGTGATCCACAGGTATTTCATAGGCTGATTTTCAGAAGTAGATTGCCAAGCCTTTCCTCCTAGTCTTTCTTAAACTGGAAGTTCCACTGAAACCTGTTTAGCATCACAACATGCAGCCTCCACTGATGGACAGGTGGTGGCTACGCGTGTCTCTTGCTTAAGGCCCCTTTCACTCAAAATAAAATCCATACTTCTCACCTTAAACTTCAAAGCCCCACACGACCTGGGCCTTGACGGCCTCTCTGACCTCAGACCCCAGCTGTCTTCCTTTCTTTAAATTTGCTTGAGCCGCTCTGGCATGTCTGTTCCTTGAATGCCTGTTCTTTCCTGCTTGGGGTATTTGCCCTTTCTGTTTCCTCCATCTGGAATGCTTGCTCCTGATCCTAACATGACTGTCACCTTCTCATCTTCCAGCTTAGAGATGGAGGAATTGAGATCGAGACCACGCTGAACTCCCTAGTTGGTACGAACCATTAATGTGCTCAGCTGCTAACCATGCAGAAGCACCTCGGAAGAAAGGCCTGGAAATCAGCTGCTTAAAACCAGCCATTGATAACCCTGTGGAGCACAGTTCTACTCTGACACACATGGGGTCTCCATGACTGGGGCTGACTCCATGGCAAGTGGCTTTTCATGTATTCCAGGGCCCCCAGGTGCCCCCCTCCCCACCACCCCCTCCACCTTGGGCTGCATGGAAGAAAACCAAAGGGAACCCTCAGGCACATCGTATCCAGTCATGCTAACCATCACAGTTCCATTCTTCCTAATTTTCAGAACAGGGATTTTGCCTGATTCCAAATTGATTTGGGAGAATCAATCTATCATACAAAGACTTCCAAATATAATTTTTTGTAAGGAATAAATTTTCAGAGAAGCTGAATTCAGGTTTTGTGCTCTTGGCGCTGGGGATGACTGAGCTGAAGGAAATTTTTGTGAGCTAGTCTTGAAAGTGGCCTTGGAACAACTCTGTTTCATCCATTGTGAGAATGGTTTATGCCAATAGGTAGGCTACTGATTTAGTTCCATTTGGAAAACTGATTCAAAATCCTTAGTTATGAAGTCAAGGCTAGTTTCTGATTCAGAATGGACGCTGTCTGACAACCGTCTCTCCTGGGTTCCAGAAAGACATGGAATTGCCTGAAAGCTGGAAGGAGCCCTTGACAACATCTAGGCTAAAACTAGTTGCTGTCAAGTCGATTCAGACTCATGGGGTCCCCACGCGTGTCAGAGTAGAACTGTGCTCATAGGGTGTTCAGTGGGTGGTTTTTTAGAAGTAAATTGCCAGGCCTTTCCTCTGAGGTACCTCTGGGTGGACTTGAACCTCCAATATTTCAGTTAGCAACTGACAGTGTTAACGGTTTGCACCCGCTAGACTCCACATCTAGGCTACAGCCTAGTGCTAAAAAAAATATTTCTTATAAGTAGGGAAGCTTCTTTTTCAAATAAAAATTTACATGGAACCCTAAAAATGCATCTTTTTTGGCTTAAGCTAATATGTGTACATGGAGGAAAAGTGGTCCCCACTGTCCTTGTACCCCAGAATCCTGAAACAGCCTCTCCTCAGAATCTGAGGGCTCAGTGGTTTGAAACATACTGAGATACGAGTCCAGCCCTTTTCTTTAGACGTGAGGAAACAGGCCCAGAGAGGCGGAACGGCCTGCCCAAGGTCGCTGGATTCCCCAGGAAACAGGCCCAGAGAGGCGGAACGGCCTGCCCAAGGTCGCTGGATTCCCCAGCCCGCTGCCCTCTGGCCTCCGCCCTGCGAGCTCGGCTCTGGTTCACAGTCATCTGCCCTCCTTGGGCTCTCGGTCAAGTAGCACGTTCACCTACAATGGCAGCTCAGCTGTCTGGAAGGGATGCAGTTCCTGGGTGGGACAAACGGTTAAGCCCTTGGCTGATAACTGAAAGGTTGGGGCTCCAGTCCACCCTAGGAAGAAAGGCCTGGTGATCTCCTCCTTAAAAACCAGTGGTGAAACCCCTGTGGGACACACTTCTACTCTGACACACACGGGGTTGCCGCGAGTCGGAACTGACTCGACAGCAGTTGGTTTGGTTTTGATTTGGGTCTGGAAGGAACAGGTTCTTATTCAGTTCTTATTCAGGACTGGCTCTCCCTGTAGGACAGCTGGAAGTGCTTGGTGGGTTGGGAGGAAGACAGGGAGAGGAAGAGGAAGAGAGGAGCAGACAGAGGGAAAAGATGCTGGAAGGGGAGGGCTGTGAGGGGCAGAGGTGTGGGAGAGGGTGGTCTCACAGCAAGAGGCTCTGCAATGTGAATTTAAAATCTACCTGGCACAATCCTTCTTTGAATGGCAAACACTTCAGACCCTTTCTTCTTGCTTTCCCAGGTTGCCTCCAAGAGCCTGGCGGCTGGAGATCTAAGATAGTAACTGCCTGCTTCTTAGCATTTTAGACCAAGTTCCTCTACTCTCTTATCTTCTTAATTTCGGGGCAAACAATGGGCTATTGACTAAGCTTTTCAGAGCTGTGGGTGTTCTCAGAGGGAGGCCAGCCAAAACACCAGCCACTTTGGCTCTTGCTTCAACTCCCAAGATGGGCTCCATCTATTAGAAATATGAAACCTGACCTCTTTCTCCTCCTCACTTCTCTGCCTTAGGGCACAGGCAGCTGCGGAGGAGAACCTTGGGCCCCGTGTGTGTGCTGTGTGCGTGCACATCTGCATGAGTACATGTGTGCACGTGAGTGCATGTGTACGTGTGTGTGCACGCATGTATACATGCTTGAGTGCGTGTGTGTGCGTGCGAGCCCGTGGGGTGTGGTGGAGGACAAGTTGTGTCCGCAGGCTGGTCCAAGTGGTGCCAGCAATTCCGTGTAGCCCCTTGCCTGGGGAAACAGCGTGGGCTGGAAAGGAGAAGCCTTATCAAAAAGTCCTTTTCTTGGAGGGCCAAGAAATAGCTCCAGGATCCGTCTCATGTTGGGTGAGCCAACCAACTAGCCCCCAAAGCTCTCACTCTTTGCCATGTGTACATGAGCACTTGACATAGACACTGACTTCACCACTCTGGGTTGACTCAGAGTCTGTTAACATCATACGAGCAAATACTAACCAAAAAAATGAGTTGCCATTGAGTTGACTACCATCAAGGAGACCCCATGTGTGTCAGAGTAGAACTGCACTCCATAGCACTTTCAGGGGCGAATTTTTCAGAAGTAGGTCGCCAGACCTTTCCTCCAAGGTGCCTCTGGATAGACTGGAACCTCCAGCCTTTCAGTTAGCAGTGAGTACTTGAACTGTTTGCACCACCCAGGGCCTCTGAGAAAATACTAGCCTGACACTTTTATAGAGACTGGCTGAGAAATGCTGTCCCGGGACCACTTCGGAGAAGGACGCTGAAACTTGGCCTGACAACTCAGCTTTTTGCTACAAAGAGAGAAAACCTTGACTTGTTTTAAGTGGTTTGGGAGACAGCTGTAGAGTGGAGAAAAAAGGAGAATCCTGTCAAGTTACCCCGAGTCGAGCACAGTGCCTGTCACCCCTGGGTGTTTCAGATGTTAATGTACTTCTCCCATCTCCTCTAAGGTGCTGCAGAGCGCAGGCCACAATGTGGCACAGTGCCATGGGCAGATGATCCAGGGTGAGAAAAAATTTGAACTTCTCTTAGAATTCATTTCTTATCTTATCCTTTTTCAATTTGTAGTGTACGTTTTACAATGTTCATAATGTATACGTAATCTAGAAATAATTATAAACCTTACCTAATGTGTATAGATATAATATGTAGCTATTTCAATTTATGAAACCCTGGTGGTGTAGTGGTTAAGAGCTACAGCTGCTAACCAAAAAGGTTGGCAGTTCGAATCCACCAGGTGCTCCTTGGAAACCGTATAGGCAGTTCTACTCTGTCCTATAGGGCCGCTGTGAGTTGGAATCGACTTGATGGCAATGGGTTTTGGGTGGGTATATAAATTTATACTTACATAAATATATATACACAGAGTCGCTGTACCAAAAAGAATTGGTCGATGTTCAACCGTTTCAAAGGGTAGCGTATAATTAAGAACCGATAGCACTGAAGGAAGAATCCCAAGCTGCATTGAAGATATTGGTGAAAAACAAGGCTCCAGGAATTGATGGAATACCAACTGAGATGTTTCAGTAAATGGATGTAGCTCTGGAAGTGCTTGCTTACTTATGCCAAGAAATCTGAAAGACAGCTACCTGGCCAACTGACTGGAAGACATCCATTTTTATGCTTATTCCAAAGAAAGGTGATCCAACAGAATGTGGAAATTATGAAATAATGTCATTAATATCACACACAAGTAAAATTTTGCTGAAGATCATTCAAAAGCGGCTGCAGCAGTATATCCACAAGGAACTGCCAGAAGTTCAAGCTGGATTCAGAAGAGGACGTGGAATGAGAGAAATCATTGGTGATGTCAGATAAATCTTGGCTGAAAGCAGAGAATACCAGAAAGATGTTTACCTGTGTTTTATTGACTACGCAAAGGCATTTGACTGTGTGGATCATAACAAATTATGGGTAACATTGCAAACAATGGGAATTCCAGAACACTTAGTTGTGCTCATGAGGAACCTGTACATAGATCAAGAGGCAGTCGTTCAAACAGAACAAGGAGATAGTGTGTGGTTTAAAGTCAGGAAAGGTGTGTATCAGGGTTGTATCCTTTCACCGTACCTATTCAATCTGTATGCTGAGCAAATAATCTGAGAAGCTGGACTATATGAAGAACAGGGTATCAAGTTTGGAGGAAGACTCATTAATAATCTGTGATATGCAGGTGGCACAACCTTGCTTGCTCAAAGTGAAGAGGATTTGAAGCAATTACTGGTGAAGATCAAAGACTACAGCTTCGATATGGATTACACCTCAACGTAAAGAAAACAAAAATCCTCACAACTGAACCAATAAGCAACATCATGATAAACAGAGAAAAGCCTAAAGTTGTCAAGGATTTCATTTTACTTGGATCCACAGTCAACACCCATGGAAGTAGCAGTCAAGAAATCAAATGAAGCACTGCATTGAGCAAATCTACTGCAATAGACCTCTTTAAAGGGTTAAAAAGCAAAGATGTCACTTTAAGGGCTAAGGTGCGCCTGACCCAAGCCATGGTGTTTTCAATTACCTCACATGCATGGAAAAGCTGGACTATGAATAAGGAAGGCCAGAGAAGAATTCACGCCTTCAAATTATGGTGTTGGTGAAGGATATTGAATATACCATGGACTGCCAGAAGAAGGAACAAATGTGTCTTGGAAGAAGTACAGCCAGAATACTCTTTAGAAGCAAGGATCGCAACACTACGCCTCACATACTTTGGACATGTCATCGGGAGGGATCAGTCCCCAGAGGAGGACGTCATGTTTGGTAAAGTAGAGGGTCAGCGAAAAAGAGGAAGTCCTTCAACAAGTTGGATAGACACAGTGGCTGCAACAATGAGCTCAAACATGGCAACAGTTGTGAGGACGGTGCAGGGCTGGGCAGTGTTTTGTTCTTTTGCACAGAGAGTCGCTTTGAGTTGAAACTGACTCAGCGACATCTAACAACAACAACATATACATTTTACAAATAAATAAATACACATATATTGGGGATGAGTGCTCACACATTTTTTAGCTGCAGAGCTGTGTTCTTGCCCAGTTAGTGTTCTTGTCCAGTTAGGGCTGCTACCTAGGTAACTTGGAGAAAGACATAAGGGAGGCATATAACCTTCTTTGTCACCCTTCTTAGACCAACTTGTCCAACTATGCTAAGACACTAGCTTAGGCCAAGGGTTTCAACAGAACAGGGAAGAAAAAACAAAGGTCATAGAAAATAAATGCCCTTCTTCAGCCTCCAGCAAATTCCAGAAGGGAAGCTGGGGAAAGCCAACTAGGAGCTGGCATTCTCAGAATGTTTTCTCCTCGCCGCTGTCACCTCTGATAGGATTCACGTGCTCTCCACGTCATCCTAGGCACATGGGAGAGAAGCAAAGGAAGGAGAGGACGGAGTCCCTACAGTAATCTCAGGGTACAGTAACTGTGAAAGCCGTAAGGTGCAAACTGGCTACACGGTGCTGCAGAGAAGTAGTAAAGGAGTGATCACAGGGTCTATCCCTTATCCAGCAGACTTGTTTTAAATGCTCCTAGAAGCTAAAACTTCATCATGTTAAGATTTTTTTCACCCTTACGGTGTGCGATACCTTTTACGGAGAATTTGCCGTGTGCTCTATGTAGCATTCTGCCTCCCTCTGTCAGTCTGTGGCACTGTGGCGGTTTGGGTGTTGCGGTGATGCTGCAAGCTATGCCATTGGCATTTTAAATACCAGCAGGGTCACCCATAGTGGACAGGTTTCAGTGGAGCTTCCAGACTAAGACAGATCAGGAAGAAAGGCCTGGTGATCTACTTCCAAAAATTAGTTAGTGAAAACTCTATGAATCACATGATATTGTTCAAGACTTTAATTTGCTTTCTTTGGACGCATTGGCAAAGAACAAAAACAAAAAGAAAAACCAAACCAAACCTATTTAAATATGTCAAGTTAATTCCAACTCATAGTGACCCTGTAGGACGGAGTAGAACTACCCCATAGAGTTTTCAAGGATTGGCTGGTGAATTTGAACTGCTGACCTTTTTTTTTGATTAGCAGCTGAGCTCTTAAGCACTGTGCCATCAGGGCAGGCAGGACCAATTGCCAGACAGTGACATCATGTTTGGTAAAGTGGAGAGCCAGCGAAAGCAAGGGAAACCTAGAACGAGGTGGATTGACACAACGGCCACACGATGGACTCAAACATACCAATGATAATGAAGATGGCACAGGACTGGACAGCATTTTGTTCTTTTATACATGAGGTCACCATGAGTCAGAGTCAACTTGATGGCAACTAACAACAACAACTTATTTAGTGTTAAGGGTTAAACATACACAATCTCCTTTGTCCTCACAGTAATATCATGGTGCAGATTTGTTTTACACATGAGGAAATAGAAACATAGGCTAAATTACTTACCCAAGGTCACAGAGCTAATAGATGACTGGATTCTAATCCAGTTCAGTCTGCTCATTGTACGAACTGTGGGTACTTGGCTTGCAGAGGGACTGATTCAGGAGGCCAAATTCAAATAAAGAAAGCTTTAAGTGAGTCCCTCGGAGAGGGATTCACCCAGGATGCAAATTGGAGCTGAGGGGGCAAGGGCAACTTGGGCTCATTGCTGCCTTCGTCACAGCTGGGGCCCTTCGCTGAGGATCCCAACAGCTTAGTGGAATCTGGGACTGAAAACTTACCAGAAAACCAAGGGGCCTTCAAAGAGATGTCTTCATGAGAGTTTGGAAGCTCCTTGTCTTAGTTTCCTAGTGCTGCTGTAACAGAAGTGGTGGCTTTAAAGAACAGAAATGTATTTCCTCACAGTTCAGGAGGCTAGAAGTCTGACTTACTCTGGGTAGCCCAGAGGGTACACGTGGAATTGGTAGGTAGGTGGCGGTTGCTGAGACACAGAAGAACTTTCTAAATGTTGGGTGGCCTGATTGTGGACTGTTTTAAGAAGTACTAAAGGTTTATATTACCTTATTATGATTCCGGCATCAGCTGCCCTTACCTGAGCACGTCTCTGGAATGCATCTGCCACTTTGTCTTCTAACTGCCTGCTGAGACGCCTCTCTGCCCAGTCAGAAACTCCTGTGCCCTCTTCATTTCTGCATCTCCAGAATCCTAGCTGAGTGCCTGCAACACCAAAGATGTTCCATGAATGTTTGTTGGGGGAATGAACGAAAACCACGCCTCATAGCAGATTTCCCTGGGGTCCAGTTCTTGCTTTTCAGCTGAAGCCAGTATTCAGGGTGCAGAAGTGGCCTTTGTGGCGATTCTTTCCTCCATTGGAAGGCTTCCGGAGCCAAGCACCCAGTTACACAGGCCCTCTAGCTCATCCCTGCCAGCTCCACTGAGGAGAATGCGTTCTCTGGGACTCTGGGCATCACGTCTGTGGTAAGGATGTGGTCTGTAAAAGGAGTGTTATGGATAAACTGTGTCCCCGGAAAATATGTGTTGGAATCCTGACTCCTGTACCTGTGGATGTAAAGGTGTCAGGAAATAGAGTTTTCTTTGTTATGCTGGTGAGGGTGTGTCCTAAGCCTAATCACCGCTGAGTTATAAGGAGCAGCAGAGACAGAGACAGGCAAGCACAAATGGGAGATAGATGCCATGTGGAGATGGCCAAGGAACCAAGGAACCTGGGGCTACAGAAGCTGAGAAAGACAAAGACCTGCCCCCAGAGCCCACAGGGAGTGCCTTCCCCCAAGCTGGTGTGCTAAACTCAGACTTCTAGGGTCCTGAACTGTGAGGAAATACATTTCTGTTCTTTAAAGCCACCACTTCTGTTACAGCAGCACTAGGAAACGAAGACAAGGAGCTTCCAAACTCTCATGAAGACATCTCTTTGAGGGCCCCTTGATTATCTGGTAAGTTTTCAGTCCCAGGTTCCACTAAGCTGTTGGGATCCTCAGCAAAGGGCCCCAGCTGTGATGAAGGCAGCAATGAGCCCGAGTTAACCTTGCCTCCCCAGCTCCAATTTCCATCCTGGGTGAGTCTCTCTCTGAGGAGGTAAGGCTGTTGGCAGTAACACAAATTACAATATAAACATCACGTGCAGTTTCCGAAGATCAAATAAATAGTTTAATAATCAGAACGTCTCTCCCTGCCCCCTGAACACGTGCTGTTCTGAGGTGGAATGTCTGAGAGATCACTGAGGACTTGGACTCCTGCGGGCTGGTGGGATGACAGAGGCCTTTGGATTGCTGGGTTCTCAATCAGAAGAGAAAAAAGATGAACCAGGCCACTGAGTCACTTATGCCCAGATCCTGGTGAGGGAAACTATTTGGGAAAGTTTAGCGGAATTGTGTGCGCTTGTTGGCTTCCCATCCAGGCCAAAAAGCAGTCTTACTCTGCATTTTCTCTTAGAAGCTTACATTTGCATGGGTGTCTCCACAACAGAATACACCAGGGCAGACTTCTGCTTCCAGCCGAGAGGGAGCAACAGAGACCAGATTTACGTTTTCATCTGAAACGACTTGAAAAAACAGACAAAATGTATGAAACAAAACACTGGACACCAGGCAATGAAAAACAGTGATTGCTGTGAGTTGAGAAACAAATGAGGTGAGCCCTACGATTGCCCCAGCTTGCTGTTCTAAGGAGTTTCCAGGCCATAGTGCAGGGAGGGGGAACCCAGGAGAGCTCAGTGAACTCCCTGAGGTGAGGAGGTGGATCTGAGCATCAGCGAGAACAAGATGGCTGGAGTCCACAGGGCAGAGCTCTGGAGAGAGCTGCAGAGAGAGAGGGCCCT
Organism: Loxodonta africana; assembly: GCF_030014295.1. Taxonomy (NCBI): domain Eukaryota; kingdom Metazoa; phylum Chordata; class Mammalia; order Proboscidea; family Elephantidae; genus Loxodonta; species Loxodonta africana. Next base: position 75,639,009 of record NC_087358.1, read on the forward strand.
CGGTGTCTGCAGCAGAGCACTCGTAGCACATGTATATGAGGGACTATACAAGGCCGGGGAAAGAACCACACAAAAGGGTTAGAAGGCACAGTGCCCAGTGCTCACGTAAGGCTGGGAATGGTGACTATTCCCACCGGCCTGACTGGAAAACCTCATAGTCTATGGGGCATTGCATAGAGTACTCAGAAGGGTCTTGCTTTGGACATCATCAAAATTAATAGCTTCTTCTCTTGACACTGTTAAGAGAATGAAAAGACAAGCCGTGAACTGGCTTAAAAACAACACACGTTTATTTTCTTAGGGTTTTGGAGGTTAGAATCTGAAATGAGTCTGATGGGACTAAAATCAAGTCTGGTTTCTTCTGGACGCTTGTGGGGAGAATCAGTTTCCTTGTCTCCTCCAGCTTCCAGAGGCTCCTTGCATTGCTTGGCTCATGGCCTCGCATCACTCTGACCTCTGCTTCTGAAGTCACATTGCCCTCTCTGACACTGACCTTCCTGCCTGCCTCTTATAAGGATCCTGTGATTATATCGGCCTCAACTGGATAACCCACGATAATCTCCCCATCTCAGGATCTTTGATCACGTCTGCAAAGCCTCTTTCACCATGTAAGGTAGCAAATTTACAAGTTCCGTGGACTAAGACTTGGACATCTTTTGGGGCCATTTATTGAGCCTACACAACTGGTTTACCACGTATGTTGTCGTTAGGTGCCATGAAGTAGGTTCTGACTCATAGTGACACTATGTGCCACAGAATGAAACACTGCCCGGTCCTGCGCCATCCTTACAATCTTTGTTATGCTTGAGCCCATTGCCGCAGCCACTGTGTCAGTCCATCTTGTTGAGGGTCTTCCTCTTTTCCACTGGCCCTGTTCTTTACCAAGCATGATGTCCTTCTCCAGGGACTTATCCCTCCTGACAACATGTCCAAAGTGTGTAAGACAGTCTCACCATTCTAGCTTCCACGGAGCATTCTGGTTGTACTCCTTCCAGGACAGATTTGCTCCTTCTTTTGGCAGTCCATGGTATATTCAATATTCTTTGCCAACACCACAATTCAAAGGCATCAGTTCTTCTACCACATATACATTTGTTAATACTTCTCAAATTGTACATTCTACATGTGTGCAGTTTATTGTGTATCTTTTATACATCAATAAAGCTGTAAAAAGAAAAGTCAAATAAATTACATTGATTACAAACAAGCAAACAAAAAAAGGTGCAGCAGGGCCCAGTCTACCATGTTTCGTCAGCTTGCCATGGGTCTTTGGACTCCTCCCAGTCACAGCCGAGATGAATGAGGATCATTCTAGAAGATCAGGCCTTCTGGGTAACACTCTTCAGCTTCTGACAAATGGCTTTTCAGGTCTGCTGAGTGAAAGAAGCCAATCAAAAAGGAGTATATACTGATAATTCCATGTATATGAAATTCTAGAAAATGCAAACCAATCTACCGTGACTGAAAGCAGATAAGTGATGTCTTTTATAGAGGCGCCCAGAGGGGTTCGGAAGTGGGGCACGTGCTGGAGCGTGCCTCTTATATTTTTATGATGATGAAATCAAGGTAAAACGAACTAGATGTTTGCTGGAGAGATGTATCAGAAAAGGATAGCCAGTGTGCTCTGTGCCTGGCGAACTGGTCCATTAAGATCTCATTCAGGTTACTTTTCCAGACTTACCTCCTGCTTCCCCTCAGCCACCATCCGCATGACCCTGGATGCAGAGGGGTTAAATGCATTGCTCATGATGGCATAGTCAGGAGAAAAAGAACAAGGACTCAGTACCTTGGCATTCTCTCTAAACCTTGTGGTCTCCACCACCATGCCCACAGGGGGCTAGAAGCTGCTGGCATGGGGATCCTGGGTGGCACTGACAGGCTGAAGCTGTCTCCTTAGATGATTCCGTGGAGTTGGCTAGCGTCAGCCTGGGGACCTCCGAGCCACCTCTGCTCCCAGCTTTGTACAGCCAGCTTTATTTCTAGACATGAGAGACTGATTTTTCTGCCAGAATGCTCCTGTCTGCATGTAGCAGAAATTTTCAAATTGCTCTACCTTTTTTTTTTTGGCTATTTGATCATTCTTAGCTGTCATGGGGCGTGTCGTGAACTCGTCTTGTGTTTCTAGGTGTCTAATCACCTGGAAGGCAATGAGAAGGGCACTTTCTTTCTTCGTTGTGCTTTAGGTGAAACTTTACAGAGCACATTAGTTTCTCATTCAACAATTTACACACAAATTGGTTTGTGACATTGGTTGCAATCCATGTGATGTGCCAACACTCTCCCCTTCCACACCCCAATTCCCCGTTTCCATCTGTTCATTTTTCCTGTCCCTTCCTGCCTTCTCGTCATTGTTTTTGGGCAGGTGTTGCCTTTTTGGTCTTGTATACATGATTGAACTAAGAAGCATGTTCCTCACGTGTGTTCTCATTTATTTTATAAACCCATTGCCGTCTAGTCGATTCTGACTCATAGCGACCGTATAGGACAGATAGAGTTTCCAAGGAGCGCCTGGTGGATTCCAACTGCTGACCTTTTGGTTAGCAGCCATAGCACTTAACCACTAAGCCACCAGGGTTCCCGTTTGTTTTATGTTGTTGTCAGTGCCATCGAGTCGGTTCTGACTCCTAGTGACCCTGTGTAGAAGAGAAGGAAACACTGCCTGGTCCTGCGCCATCCTCACAATCTTTGTTATGCTTGGGCCCATTGTTGCAGCCACTGTGTCAATCCATCTCACTGAGGGTCTTCCTCTTTTTCACTGACCCTGTACTTTAGCAAGCATGATGTCCTTCTTCAGAGACTGATCCCGCCTGACAACATGTGCAAAGTATGTGAGATGTAGTCTTGCCATCTTGCTTCTAAGGATCATTATGGTTGTACTTCTTCCAAGACAGATTTGTTCCTTCTTTGGGCAGTCCACAGTATATTCAATATTATTTTCCAACACTACAGTTCAAAGGCATCAATTCTTCGGTCTTCTTTATTTATCTTCTAGCTTTCGTGTGCATATGAGGTGACTGAAAACACCCTGGCTTGGGGTCAGGCACACCTTAGTTGTCAAGGTGATGTCTTTGCTTTTCAACACTTTAAAGAGGTCTTCTGCAGCAGATTTGCCCAATGCAATGTGTCTTTTTTTTTTTTTTAAATAATTTTTATTGTGCTTCAAGTGAAAGTTTACAAATCATGTCAGTCTGTCACATATAAGCTTATATACACCTTACTCCATACTCCCACTTACTCTCCCCTCAATGAGCCAGCCCGCTCCCTCCTTCCAGTCTCTCCTTTCGTGATGATTTTGCCAGTTTCTAACCCTCTCTACCCTCCTATCTCCCCTCCAGACAGGAGATGCCAACACAGCCTCAAGTGTCCACCCGATACAAGTAGCTCACTCTTCGTCAGCATCTCTCTCCAACCCACTGTCCAGTCCCTTCCATGTCTGATGAGTTGCCTTCGGGAATGGTTCCTGTCCTGGGCCAACAGAAGGTTTCGGGACCATGACCGCCGGGATTCCTCTAGTCTCAGTCAGACCATTAAGTCTGGTCTTTTTATGAGAATTTGGGGTCTGCATCCCACTGATCTCCTGCTCCCTCAGGGGTTCTCTGTTGTGCTCCCTGTCAGGGCAGTCATTGGTTGTGGCTGGGCACCATCTAGTTCTTCTGCTCTCAGGATGATATAAATCTCTGGTTCATGTGGCCCTTTCTGTCTCTTGGGCTCATAGTTATCATGTGACCTTGGTGTTCTTCATTCTCCTTTGATCCAGGTGGATTGAGATCAATCGATGCATCTTAGATGGCCGCTTGCTAGCATTTAAGACCCCAGACGCCACATTTCAAAGTGGGATGCAGAATGTTTTCATAATAGAATTATTTTGCCAATTGACTTAGAAGTCCCCTTAAGCCATAGTCCCCAAACCCCCGCCCTTGCTCCACTGACCTTTGAAGCATTCAGTTTATCCCGGAAACTTCTTTGCTTTTGGTCCAGTCCCGTTGAACTCACCTTCCACGTATTGAGTATTGTCCTTCCCTTCACCTAAAGTAGTTCTTATCTACTAACTAATCAGTAAATAACCCTCTCCCACCCTCCCTCCCTACCCCCCTCGTAACCACAAAAGTATGTGTTCTTCTCAGTTTATACTATTTCTCAAGATCTTATAATAGTGGTCTTATACAATATTTGTCCTTATGCCTCTGACTAATTTCACTCAGCATAATGCCTTCCAGGTTCCTCCATGTTATGAAATGTTTCACATATTCGTCACTTTTCTTTATCGATGTGTAGTATTCCATTGTGTGAATATACCATAATTTATTTAACCATTCATCCTTTGATGGACACCTTGGTTGCTTCCAGCTTTTTGCTATTGTAAACAGAGCTGCAATAAACATGGGTGTGCGTATTTCTGTTCGTGAAAAGGCTCTTATTTCTCTAGGGTATATTCCAAGAAGTGGGATTTCTGGGTTGTATGGTAGTTCTATTTCTAACTTTTTAAGAAAACGCCAGATAGATTTCCAAGGTGGTTGTACCATTTTACATTCCCACCAGCAGTGTATAAGAGTTCTAATCTCTCCGCAGCCTCTTCAACATTTATTATTTTGTGTTTTTTGGATTAATGCCAGCCTTGTTGGAGTGAGATGGAATCTTATCATAGTTTTAATTTGCATTTCTCTAATGGCTAATGATCGAGAGCATTTTCTCATGTATCTGTTAGCTGCCTGAATATCTTCTTTAGTGAAGTGCGTGTTCATATCCTTTGCCCACTTTTTGATTGGGTTGTTTGTCTTTTTCTGGTTGAGTTTTAACAGAATCATATAGATTTTAGAGATCAGGCGCTGGTCGGAGATGTCATAGCTGAAAATTCTTTCCCAGTCTGTAGGTGGTCTTTTCACTCTTTTGGTGAAGTCTTTAGACGAGCATAGGTGTTTGATTTTTAGGAGCTCCCAGTTATCTGGTTTCTCTTCATCATTTTTGGTAATGTTTTGTATTCTGTTTATGCCTTGTATTAGGGCTCCTAGGGTTGTCCCTATTTTTTCTTCCATGATTTTTATTGTTTTAGTCTTTATGTTTAGGTCTTTGATCCACTTGGAGTTAGTTTTTGTGCATGGTGTGAGGTATGGGTCCTGTTTCATTTTTTTGCAAATGGATATCCAGGTATGCCAGCACCATTTGTTAAATAGACTATCTTTTCCCCAATTAACTGACACTAGGCCTTTGTCAAATATCAGCTGCTCATATGTGGATGAATTTATATCTGGGTTCTCAATTCTGTTCCATTGGTCTATGTGCCTGTTGTTGTACCAGTACCAGGCTGTTTTGACTACTGTGGCTGTATGATATGTTCTAAAATCAGGTAGAGTGAGGCCTCCCACTTTCTTCTTCTTTTTCAGTAATGCTTTACTTATCCAGGGCTTCTTTCCCTTCCATATGAAGTTGGTGATTTGTTTCTCCATCACATTAAAAAATGTCTTTGGAATTTGGATCGGAAGTGCATTGTATGCATAGGTGGCTTTTGGTAGAATAGACATTTTTACTATGTTGAGTCTTCCTATCCATGAGCAAGGTATGTTTTTCCACTTATGTAGGTCTGCAATGTGTCTTTTGATTTCTTGACTGGTACTTCCATGGGTGTTGATTGTGGATCTAAGTAAAATGAAATCATTGACAACTTCAATCTTTTCCCCCTTTATCATGATGTTGCTCATTGGTCCAGTTGTGAGGATTTTGTTTTCTTTATGCCGAGGTATAATTTGAAGGCTGTAGTCTTTGATCTTCATCAGTAATTGCTTCAAGTCCTCTTCACTTTGAGCAAGCAAGGTTGTATCATCACAGGTTGTTAATGAGTCTTCCTCCAAACCTGATGCCCCGTTCTTCTTCATAGAGTCCTTCTTCTCAGATTATTTGCTCAGCATACAGATTGAATAGGTATGGTGAAAGGATACAACCCTGATGCACACCTTTCCTGACTTTAAACCACACACTATCTCCTTGTTCTGTTTGAACGACTGCCTCTTGATCTATGTACAGGTTCCTCATGAGCACAATTAAGTGTTCTAGAATTCCCACTCTTTGCAATGTTACCCGTACTTTGTCATGTTCCACACGGTCGAATGCCTTTGTATAGTCAATAAAACACAGGTAAACATCTTTCTGATATTCTCTGCTTTCAGCCAAGATCCATCTGACATCAGCAATGATATCCTGGGCTCAGAGTCCTCTTCTGAATCTGGCTTGAATTTTTGATAGTTCCCTGTCTACATACTGTTGCAGCTGCTGTTGAATGATCTTCAGCAAAATTTTACTTGTGTGTGAAATTAATGATATTTTTCGATAATTTCTGCATTTGGTGGGATCACCTTTTTCGGGACTAGGCATAACTATAGATCTCTCCCAGTCAATTGGACAGGTAGCTGTCTTCCAAATTTCTTGGCATAGACGAGCGAGTGCTTCCAGTGCTGCATCTGTTTGTTGAAACATCTTAATTGGCATTCCACCAATTTCTGGAGGCTTGTTTTTCGCCAATGCCTTCAGTGCAGCTTGAACTTCTTCCTTCAGTACCATTGGTTCCCGCTCATATGGAAAGAAGTTGTTTAATGTTTTCCCCATAGAATCCTTCAATATTGTAACTCGAGGCTTGAATTTATTCTTTAGTTCTTTTTTCTTCGTGTTTTTCCCTTTTGGTTTTCCATCTCCAGGTCTTTGCACATGTCATTATAATACTTTACTTTGTCTTCTCGAGCTGCCCTTTGAAATCTAATGTTCAACTCTTTTACTCCATCATTTCTTCCTTTTGCTTTAGCTACTCAGTGTTCAAGAGCAAGTTTCAGAGTCTCTTCTGACACCCATTTTGGTCTTTATTTCCTGTCTTTTTAATGACTTTTTTGGTTTCTTGTTGTATGATGTCCTTGATGTCATTCTACAACTTGTCTGGTCTTCCGTCACTAGTGTTCAGCGTGTCATATATATTCTTGAGATGGTCTCTAAATTCATGCGGCGTACTCAAGGTCCTACTTTGGCTCTTGTCAACTTGTTCTAATTTTCCTCAGTTTCAACTTGAACTTGCATATGAGCAATTGATGGTCTGTTCCACAGTCGGCCCCTGGCCTTGTTCTGAGTGATGATGTTGAGCTTTTCCATCATCTCTTTCCACAGATGTAGTCAATTTGATTTCTGTGTGTTCCATCTGGTGAGGTCCATGTGTATAGTCGCCGTTTATGTTGGTGAAAGAAGGGATTTGCAATGAAGAAGTCGTTGGTCTTGCAATATTCTATCATTCTATCTCCAGCATTGTTTCTATCACCAAGGCCATATTTTCCAACTGTCGATCCTTCTTCTTTGTTTCCAACTTTCACATTCAATCTCCAGTAATTATCAATGCATCCTGATTGTATGTTCGTTAAATTTCAGACTGCAGAAGCTGTTAAAAATCGTCAGTTTCTTCATCTTTGGCCTTGGTGGTTGGTGTGCAAATTTGAATAATAGTCGTATTAACCGGTCTTCCTTGAAGGCTTATGGATATCATCCTATCGCTTATAGCGTTGTACTTCAGGATAGATCTCGAAATGTTCTCTTTGACTATGAATGCAATGCCATTCCTCTTAAAGTTGTCATTCCTGGCATAGTAGACCATATTGATTGTTCAAATCGGGATGGCCAATACCAGTCTATTTCAGCTCACCAATGCCTAGGATATCAATGTTTATGCATCCCATTTAATTTTTGATGACTTCCAGTTTTCCTGGATTCATACTTCGTGCATTCCAGGTTCTGATTATTAATGGATGTTTGCAGCTGTTTCTTCTCATTTTGAGTTGTGCCACATCAGCAAATGAAGGTCCCAAATGCTTGACTCCATCCACATCGTTAAGGTAGGCTCTACTTTGAGGAGGCAGCTCTTCCCCAATTGTCTTTTGAGTGCCTTCCAACCTGAGGGGCTCATCTTCTGGCATTATATCAAACTGTTCCACTGCTGTTCATAAGGTTTTCACCAGCTAGATCTTTTCAGAAGTAGGCTGCCAGGTCCTTCTTCCTAGTCTGTCTTAGTCCAGAAGCTTAGCTGAAACCTGTCCCCTCTGTGGGTGACCCTGCTGGTATTTGAATACTGATGGCATATCTTCCAGCATCACAGCAACACGCAAGACCCCACAGTACGACAAACTGACAGACACTTACTTTTTTTTTTTTTTTTTAATAGACCTGTCTAATCTTTGGCTGAAAGGTTGACTTTGGGAGTGGCTTCAGTTCTGAGTTAGCAGGGTGTCTGGGGGCCATAGTCTCAGGGATTCTTCCAGTTTCTGTTAGACCAGTAAGTCTGTTTTTTTGGTGTGAATTTGAATTTTGTTATACATTTTTCTCCCACTCTGTAGGACCCTCTGTTGTGATCTCTGTCAGAGTGGTTGGTGGTGGTAGCGAGGCACCATGTAGTGCTTCTGGGCTCAGGCTGGTGGAGGCTGTGGTACTTGTGGTCCATTAGCCCTTTAGATGAATATTTCCATTGTGTCTTTGGTTTTGTTCATTCTCCTTTGCTCCAGATGGAATGAGACTATAGATGTATCTTAGACGGCTGCTTGTAAGCTTTTGAAGCCCAGCTCCTACTCACCAAAGTCGGATGTAGAATGTTTTCCTCATAAACTTTGTTATGCCAATTGAACTAGGTGTTTCCCTTAACCATGGTCCCCTGCAGGAGGGCACTTTTTAACCTGATGCCAACGTAGCAACTGAAGTTGTGAAGCAAACACTGACAATGACTCCCCAGTTCCGCAGTGCACAGTGGGCCTGGATGCCTCCACCAGGGACACACACATGTGAATGGGCCAGATCGTGGGATGGTGGACCCCTGTGCAGCACAGGCTTCTGCAACAAGAAGTAATTTGTCCTGTTTTTCACCCTGTTGTGAATAGCTTTTAGGCAATGAGATGTCTTGTACCAGAATTTGTTCAACATGCATGTAAATTTTCTTTTCATCTAGCATCAAGGATTTGCCCAACACTTGGGGGCCAGGAAGGGTTGCCAGGTGGTGCAAATGGTTTTGCTTGACTAGTAACCTAAAGGAGCCCTGGTGGCTCAGTGGTTAAGAGTTCGGCTGCTAACCAAAACATCGGTGTTTTGAACCCACTCAGCAGTGCCATGAAAGAAAAACCTGGAATCTGCTTCTGTAAAGATTACAGCCAAGGAAAACCCACGGGGCTCAAGTCTACTCTCTAATACATGGTGTCGCCATGAGTCAGAATCCAGTCCATGGTGATGGGTTTGATTTGGGGGCAGGAAGAATAGCAGCAACATGCCTTTTCTGGATGGTAGAAGAGAAGAGCCTTTATTACTCCCTCTCTGTCACCACATCCTGGCTGCAGCTGTAAGCTGCTCTTGCTTGTGCAAATGGGAATAGCCTTCTTGCCTTCTGACAGGCACTAGGCATGGTGGAGTGTGTGTGTGTGTGTGTTTAGGCTGGAAAGCTGAGCAGTGGAGTGACAAGATCCCTGAACTAAGAGGCTGCAAAGCTGCTCCCCCCACCCTTGATCTGGTTGGCTTCCTCATGGGGGCTCCAGACTCTGACAGGTACAGACTGGCTGTGCGTGTCCTGTGTCCCTTAGGCTGACTGTCACGATGGGAGACACCCTCCTGCCCTCCCCTCTTCACTGTCCATGGGGGCAGTGAGAGTCTGTTGGGTTATGCACGAGGTGTACACCCTATGCACATAAGTGTATATAGAAAGAAGGAGTTTTGGCTTGAAAACATCTTTTTTATTGGCCAAGATACTCCTAAAGGAGTAGCAGAATTTGCCAAACGAAGCCTCTAGAAGAAAATATAACAGAGAATGTGAAAGAAACCGTGTTCAAACATTGGCAAGTGTGAAACATTCCAGAATTTCTGTGTGAACATCATATTGTCGGAGAAAAACTAAATTAAGCTGGTCTCTGGCAAGAGTTTGGAATGAACACAGAGCTAGAGTGAGCTGCTGGAGGTGACGGCTCTGACATTTTTGCAAGAACCCACACAGGGAGTAATCAGGCGAAAGCTAGAAGACCCGAGGCTGGGTTCCCCGCTTCATTAATTAGTGCACAAGAACATAATTGCTTTGCGTTTTACTTTTTGTGGTCTGGAGTGTGTGTTATGGGGCAGAAAGGTCATTTTCCCTCTTGCTTGTCTTGGGAAAGGTTTTAGGGAGCAGGGTAGAAGAAAGAGGAGTGGCAGCGAAGGTGAGTGGGACGCTCTGAAGCAGCTCGCACAGGTTCCTGAGGAACTGCTGAAGGAGAACTGGAGTTTTCTTTCCTCCACAAGGCAATCCAGGCAGAAGAGGAATTTGTTCATTTCAGAGTGTTTATTGAGCACCCTCTGAGTAGCCATTGAGAAAACAACTGTGCTAGGCACCAAAGGAGAGATGGTCCCAGCTCTTTCAGACTGTCTACAGTCTATAGGAGGGACATTGGTGGCTCAGTGGTAGAATTCTTGCCTTCCATGTGGGCAACCCGAGTTCCATTCCCACCTAATGTTCAGCCACCACCTGTCTGTCAGCGGAAGCTTGCACGTTGCTATGATACCGAACAGGCTTCAGCGAAGCTTCCAGACTAGGAACAAAGGTCTGATGATCTACTTCTGAAAACCAGCCAATGAAAACCCCATGAATCACAATGGTCCCGTCCGCATCTTATCGTGGGCTAGTGCAGGACTGGGCGGCAGCATTTTATTCCACTGTGCGTGGGGTTGTCATGAGTCGGGGGCCAACTCGATGGCAACTAACAACAAAACCTGCAGACATGAACTCACTAATTAGGATAAACAGGAAAGTGAAACAAATGGAGGTATGAGCGAAGTGCCAGGGAATGCAGATCATTAATTCTGGTCAGAGTTGCGTTTGTGAAGGCAGGTGGGAAGGGGGTGCACATCACAGAAGAGAGGCAAGCATTTGAGCTGGTCTTGAAATATGTAGAATTTTGAGGTCGGTGGAAGGGGAGGGATGGCATTCCTGCTGGAGTTCACCCCTGGGGTCACGGGAATGCCAGGGGATTGCAGCAATGAACCAGAGATCCCGTATTGCCCTTTCTCCTTTCCTGTCGTTGCCTCTGTGGCCCGATGGGGGAAGAACATGGCCTTCTGATGGGGCAGAGGTGCTCAAATGCCCCTAGGAAGCTGCTGCCCAGCTGTGGGCTCCTGTGGGGGCGTCCCATTCCTGATGGCTCTGGCAGTACTCTGCCCTCTTCTGTATCTTGGCATTCACATTGTCCTCATAGATTCTGGTAGAACGGCACATCCTGGGTAGTCCCTGGGTGGTGCAAACAGCTAATACGTTTGGGTGCTAACCCAAAGTTTGGTGGTTCAGGTTCATTCAGAGGTGACCGAGAAGAAGATACGGTGGTCTGTCTCCAAAAGGTCACAACCATGAAAACCGTATGGAGCACAGTTCCGCTCTAACACACATGGGGTCACCATGAGTCGAAGGTGGCTTGACGGCAGTTGGTAGTGGTGGCACATCCTGGAGTTGGGCAGTGCTGATCTGTACTCTTCTTTGGAACTCATCAGCCTATGGCTGTCAGAGTGTGGCAGTGCTTGGGGCAGGTCGGGGTCTATTCCTTCCATCCCACCTCCTTCTCCAGGGCATAGGAGTTCCCTGTCACAATGGCTACCTAGCCAAATTTGAGAAGTAAGACTGGGCCCAAGTTCTCCCTCTCTTGTCCCACACCTTGAATTCTCGGTGGTCGATATATTATGGGTTCTCACTCTCAGATTTTTGTTAGCAACATCCTTTGCCTCAGGGCTCTCTTCTCTCCACTGTTTCTACAAAGTGTCCACGGAGAACACACCCATTAGGGGCCTCAGGATGTCGCTCTTTAGCAATTGGCTTACTTTACTGTGGCAGGGGCGGGGGTCTGCTCTTGCTGGGCTGTGATGTTAAGGACCAGCTGAGGACATCTTGCTCAGAGCAGTCACTGCTCCCGCAGTTGCTCCCCACCGAGCACCAGCTGCTCTCATTACTGGCGGCACACCTGAGCGTCTGCCAGTGCCTCTGGGTCCTGGCCACCTGCTCTGGAGTGTGGACAGGATTCTCGATGGCAGTATTGGCAACTGTTATTTGCCCAAAGTCATGAGATCAGTAAACGCTGCCTGATGAGGCTGAAGTTCGATTGGGCATTTGTCTGAGTTGTTCACAGTGGGTTATCTTACTTGACATTTTAAATTATCCAAGGCAGTTTTTCTGAGAATGTAAAATTACTGAATGGATGTTAAGATTTTTGTTTAGAAATACTTCAAAACTGTGGATCTGCTTGGGAGGAATTGACATTTACATGGTTATTTATTTGTCTTTTTTTTATGTCCTTCTGTAAAGTATTATATTCTTCATGTATGTCCCACACATTTCTCATTAAGCCTATTCTTAGGTACTTTGTGTGTTGCCGTTATTGTGACTTAGATACATTTTTCTTTATGTTTTCCCATTTCTGTTATGTATGTGTGTGTAATAATATACAAAATATATAAAAGCTATTGAGTTTTTATTTATTTGATTTACTGTTTTTATTCATGTTTATGTGTTTTATTTACTTTTATATACAGGCGTTTACTCACTGGAAAGAAATTTTATTTCTATTTTCACTTCCTATGCATCTGTTTTGTTTGTTTCATGTCTTATTGCATTGGCTAAAATGTATGTGTATATACACACATAAGTTTGTATAAACACACATACACACATATATAAATGAATATCAAATATAGAGATAAGAGTTGCTGTCTTATGTGTCCCTTATTTGATTTTTATGGGGATACTCCCTAAAATTAACTCACTGTTAATTAAAATATTTACTGATGATTTGAGAAATATTCTAATTTGGAATATTAAGGTAGTATCCTGTTATTGGTTTGCTAAGTACTTTTTTAAATTCATGAAAGATTCTTAAATGTTTGATACCTATTGAAATAATTCTCTTATTTTTCTCCCACGTCCGTGAGGCAATGTGATAACTAGCTATACATACATTCTCACATGGAGCCATATTTGGTCATTTATTATTTTTTGGTCTGCTGCTACACTGGATTTATTATTTTGTTTAGAATTTTTTATATTCATATTGTGAGACTGATCTGCTGTTTTCTATTTTGTGTTCTCTTTGTTAAGTTGTAGAATCAGGGTTATTGTTGAGTTATAAAATGAATAGAAAAGTCTGTTATATTTTTCTATGAGGGTGTATATAGCCAAAATACTATTTGTTTCTCAAGATATTATAAGAATTTGCCAGTAAAACTAACTGGTTAGGGCTTTTTGGGGAGATGGTTCACTGTAGAGTCCATTTCTTTCATAACTATCCATCTCTTAAAATTTCTACTGCTTCTTGATTCAATATATATTATCTCCCAAAGTCATCCATTTCAGAGTTACAGCAGTTTTCTTGTAGTAAATTATTCATCTCTCTCTTTTCATTCCCAAATTTGCATATTTGTGCTTTCTAACTTCTTAAAATCAGCCTTCTGAGAAATGTAGGTATTCATTGTTTTATATTGCACGTGACTGGGCTTTTAAAATTTAAACCACTGATTAAAAATTTTTGCTTTTTTTATGACCCCCCCCAAAAAAAAAACTTGTAGAATTGAATTAATATCAATTAATTGCTCCTGACAGTCAACATCCATTAATCCCTCTGACAGGAGACAACTCTTGGCCAGTAATCAGAATCAAACCTAAACGGTCTCCTTTGAGAGTCAGAGGGACTCAGCCCACGTTCTCGGAAGAGCACCGAGAAGAAAGCTCACAGCCAGGTGAAGCACCACATGGCTGAAGCTGATAAAAGTTACAGGTTGCACAGGGCAAGTAAGGTTCATGCAGGTAACATGCTCTTTACCTCTTCCTTGTACCTTATGCTAAGTCTTTTCAGGTCTGCTGAATTCTGGAGTCTGACTTCCATTTTTCCCTTTTATCCTTTGTTCCTAGTTTAGGCTTTATCTTTGTCCCTGAACTAGGTCCTTGATAGCCATCACCAACCTTCTCTTCAAAACAGGAAACTTGATTTAATTTTCTAAAACCCCATTTTTATGCCCTGGATTCGGAGCAAAATTTTTTCATAAAAAAATAGATTTTCCAGAAAAATGAGAATTGGCAATTTACTCCATGAACTTCATTGAAAAATGATTCTTTTATATTTAAATAATAGTAGAAACATTAGCAAGGCAATACTTTTCCCCGTTCCTATCATTAATTAGTTTTTGTTGATGTTGTTGTTAAGTGCCATTGGGTCGGTTCTGACTCATAGCAACCCTGTGTACAACAGAATGAAACACTGCAAGGTCCTATGCCATCTTCACAATTGTTGTTATGCTTGAGCCCATTGTTGAAATCACTGTGTCAAACCATCTCGTTGAAGATCTTCCTCTTTTTAGCTGACCGACTGCTTTTCCAAGCATACTGTCCTTCTCCAGGGCTTGATCCCTCCTGATAACATGTTCAAAGTATGTGAGACATAGTCTTGCCATCCTTTCTTCTAAGGAGCATCCTGGTTGTACTTCTTCCAAGACAGATTTCTTCCTTCTCTTGCCAGTCCATGGTATATTCAATTTTCTTTGCCAACACCACAATTCAAAGACATCGATTCTTCTTCAGTCTTCCTTATTCATTGCCCAGCTTTCACATGCATATGAGGTGATTGAAAACTCCATGGCTTGGGTCAGGTGCACCTCAGTTTTCAAGGTGACATCTTTACTCTTCAACACAAAAGAGGTCTTTTGCAGCAGATTTGCCCAATGCAATGCGTCTTTTGATTTCTTGACTGCTGCTTCCGTGGGTGTTGATTGCGGATTCAAGTAAAATGAAATCCTTGACAACTTCAATCTTTTCTCCATTCATGATGATGTTGCTTATTGGTTCAGTTGTGGGGATTTTTGTTTTCTTTATGTTGAGGTACAATTCATACTGAAGGCTGTGGTCTTTGATCTTCATCAGTAAGTGCTTCAAGTCCTCTTCACTTTCTGCAAACAAGGTTGTGTCATCCACGTAACGCAAGTTGTTAGTGAGTATTCCTCCAATCTTGATGCCCTGTTCTTCTTCATATAGTCCAGTTTCTCGGATTATTTGCTCAGTATACAGATTGAATAAATATGGTGAAAGGATACAACCCTGACGCACACCTTTCCTGACTTTAAACCATGCAGTATCCCCTTGTTCTGTTCGAAGGACTGCCTCTTGATCTATGTACAGGTTCCACAGGAGCACAGTTAAGTGTTCTGGAATTCCCATTCTTCACAATGTTATCTGTAATTTATTATGGTCCAGGGTCAAATGCCTTTGCATAGTCAATAAAGCAGAGGTAAACATCTTTCTGGTATTTTCTGCTTATTTATTAATTAGTTTTAGGGTACATAAATGTTAACTAATTATTTTGAATGATTAAGAAATCAGACATTAAAGAAGTACTCCAACATTATTCATATCTTTTTAAAACTAAATATCTTCATTAAACAAGTTGGTGTTTCTGAAAGAAAAAAAAAGAGGGGGGGTTTACTTTATGTCCTTTGAGAGATTTAAGAATTAAGTCTCTCAAGTTGCTGAATTTTTAACCAGGCCACTGGTTCCTTAATGAAAGCTGTGAAACCACTGTCAAATTTGTAAGGAAAACCTGACCTTCAGTTTGCTTCTTTTACGCAAAAAAGAAGAGAACCAAATGTTAGAAATGTTAACCCTCTATTTCACCTGCCATTTTTCTCAGAGGGAAAGGCCAGGCATGGTGTTTTCAACTGCCATCAAGAAAGGGTGGTGTTTTCAGTAAGAAATCACCAAAGAAAGCAGAGAAAGAAGAGTGTATTTTATTGCGGTCTTGGTGACAAAGATTATGTGGTTGTCATTTCTCATTGACTTACTTTTTTACTGGATTTTGAAAATAGTAGTGTTTGAGCCAGCACTGGAAGAGATAAACCACACACTGGCTCACTTTCTACATCAATCTGGCTGGGGAGTTGTCTGGCCAGAGTCGCATACTGTTGCAACGCAGCTTGGAGGTAACTGAGGGGTAAAGAATATGTCTTCCTTTGCCAAAATGATAGGGTGTTTAAAACATCACCCAGGGCGTTTTCTGCTCTGTTTTATTTGCCTGGTTAAGAGCTCTACTCCAAGAGAAACAAATTCAAAGAGCTATGAAGTGAAATTCTACCCCTTGTTTCTTCTACTCTAACAGAAAAATGGTAGATTTTACTTAATGAGAACATATTATCCTACATTCGATGATTCGCAGAGATTCCTATGCGTACGTATTTGTCTTCATCCCCCATAGACTTCTCTGAGAGGTCTTTTTCCTAAGGCAATTGTTCTCATAGTAGAGCATGCATCTGAATTAATGGAAGGGCTTGCTAAAGCATAGATTGCAGGGTCCCACCCCAGAGTTTCTGATTCACTAGATCTGGGGTGGGGCCTGAGAATTGATATTTCTAACAGGTTCCCAGGTGATGCTGGTGCTGTGGAGCCAGGGATCATACTTTGAGAACCACTGTTCTAAGCAAACTTGTGAGTTAAGTGAAAATGCTTAGAAAATTCCTTAAGTAGCTAAGCTTTCTCATAACACAGTTTCACAGGTAAGTGAAAATTGGATCTGAAGCATATAGTTGGAAAAGGTAGTCCAGAATAATACAGGCTGATGGAGCAATAAGAGAGAAGTTCCAAGTTTAACAGGATGATCAATTTCATGGAACACATACTTGAACGGTTCTAATGAATATGGGGTTTGCACCTCAGCTGCAAGGTAAGGTGTGTCGCAAACGAGAGCTGGTGTGACATAGCACTACGTCTTCCCTTCCAAATGTGGGCGTTCATTGTCATGCTTCTGGGGACTTATGCAAGGGGAGCCGTGATGCCTTCCTCAGGGCAAACCACCTGTGGCATTAGCTTTGTAGCATACCTGACAAGGAGTTGGAAATTATTCCTGAAACAACCCAAACGTACAAACAAAGCAGCCATTTGCTATGGGACTGGAGGAGAATCTTTGCCTCTAGCTACTCAGGGTCCTCATAGAAAGGGGCTTATTTTCTTTGCCAGGGTTGAAGCTGGCTAAAGAGGTAAAGGCAATTCTCCCCTGCCTGTACCCGGGAAGACTTGTCAGCCTACACCACACAAAGCTGCAAATTGAGCTGGTTCATTACTGAACCCCAAGGCCAGGGACAGATTTCTACTGACCTCTCCTCAGTCAGAGGGTCATATCACAGGGAATAGTGCTCAACTTCCTCCTTCAGATGGAGTTCTGAGCAACAGGGCCTTCAAGTCTCAGGGTCTACTGGAGAGGAAATGAAAAAGTATGCAAAATCAAGCTGTTGCCTGACTTCTGTGGTTGAGAAACCACAGAGAGGCCAGTCCACTGTAATTGTCCCCTGTGACAGCTTGCCCAGTGAGCCCGTGGACTACCAAGCCCTGCCAGCTCTCCATCTGAATACTGGAACCACAGTCAAGCTGGTGTGTCTTTGACAGGGTAGCCTTTGAATTCTTAAAATATGTTCTGACTGGTGTCTAGCCCAATGGGAGATGTGATTACAGTAATTGATGGGCTCCCAATACTGGCTGCTTTCTGAAAATGCAGTGTTGGGTATTTTGAAAGTTATTCCATGAATGTTTATTTATACATGACTACACTTTTCTGTATGTGAAAGGCTTGTGGCTAATGTGTCAAACGAGGACAGCCAAACCACCAAGGTCTCTTCCCTGGAATATCACAGAGGAAAAATTTAGGATTGAGAAAATGCATGCATTTCTCAACTGGTGTAAAAGAATTTCCTTCACTTAAAAAAAAAAAATTTTTTTTTTTTTGGTTGTGGGTAGAAGATATAAGTAAGGTAAGAATTTACACTGAATTCAGAATCTGTGATCACATCTACCCGTAGCCTACTGTCCTTGAGCACCTCATATAGTAGTTAAAGGGAACAGTTTCAGAGTTGAATAACTTTTCAGTGCTCTGAGCAACAGTGACCTTGAAAATTTACAAATGGACAACAGATATAAACATACAGAGCTATACCTTGTACTTGTTAAAATAACTATCCCTGGTCAAGGCTTTTTGGTGTAGTTGTTTCTCCTATTTCACTGATTGTTCTTTTATCCTTGATTTAATGGTTTTATTGTCTATGTTTCTATTATTTTAATTCCTTTCATCCACTCAGGAAGGAATAACCAAAGCTGGGGAAAATTCAAGGCAACATAATGATAAACAGAAAAAATATTGAAGTTGTCAAGGATTTCATTTTACTTGGATCCACAATCAATGCCCTTGCAAGAAGTAGTCAAGAAATCAAGTGCAGGATTGTATTGGGTAAATCCGCTGGAAAAGACCTCTTTGAAGTGTTAAAAAACAAAGATGTCACTTTGAGGGCTAAGGTGCGCCTGACCCAAGCAATGGTATTTTCGGTTGCCTCATATACATGCAAAAGCTGGACAATGAATAAGGAAGGTCCAAGAAGAATTGATGCCTTTAAATTATGGTGTTGGCAAAGAATACTGAATATACAATGGACTGCCAAAAGAATAAACAAGTCTGTGTTGGAAGAAGTACAACCAGAATGCTCCTTAGAAGCAAGGATGGTGAGACTTCGTCTCGGTACTTTGGACATGTTAACAGGAGGGACCAGTCCCTGGAGAAGAACATAATGCTTGGTAAAGTAGAAGGGTCAGTGAAAGAGTGGAAGACCCTCAGCGAGATGAACTGACACAGTGTCTGCAACAGTGGGCTCAAACATAGCAACAATTGTGAGGATGGTGTAGGACCAGGCAGTGTTTCCTTCTGTTGTACATAGGGTCACTATGAGTTGGAACCGACTCGACGGCACGTAACAACAACAACGTTGTCTACGTTTGTATTATTATAATTCATCTCATTCACTCAGGACGGCACGTAACAACAACAACAAAAATTCAAGGCAATAAAGGTGATGTTTCAACTGTTTAATGCTGTCTATAATCTGCCTTTAGTGGTGTCGATGCAGCTTATTCTAGCCATGTGGGAAGAAAGATTCTTTTATGCCCAATACTCTTGCTTGCAGTGAACAATGTGAAGCAGTAATGTGAACATTTAAACCTAGGGAGAAAATTGACCCCAAATAAAGCCTCTTTCAGCCTGGTATGTTGATGCTTCTCTGTAAGGTTTATTTTATTTCTGTATTTCAACTATTTTTTTTAAAAGCCACTGGGAAATACTGAGTTGTTTTGATGTGATTTATCCATCCTGTGGGCATGTGACGGAAATAACAATCACATTCCACTCAGCTGGCCATTTCACCAAGAAGCTAACTTCTTAGAATGTGAGGAATCCGGAGTCACAAACTACATATAAGGGTATGCGGTCAGGGATTGTGAACGTGTGACCGGTGGGCCGTGGTAGTGTGCTAAAGGCAGCGTTGCTTGGCAGGTAATGTGCTTACTCTCAGCGCAGGCACTTCCGCACCGCTTCCCTGCTCTGGCCTGCTTTACCTCTTGTGTTGTCTGCTGGGTTCCTAGGCTCTTTAGGATCCTTTTAGAGTCATAGGCCTTAGGCCAGCCTTCTTTAAAAGTTAGATTTCTCTTCTGAGTTTTGTCTTGTTTCTGCTACAATTTAGTCAGAGCTCTATCTAAATACTCTGGTCCTTGAAGAAAAAGTTCCTTTGGTTCTAGATATAGAAATTGAATCGAGGCCATGCCATCACCAATTTCTCAGCTACTCTGGGACCCTGGGCTGCTCTGCTTTCCTTTGGACTCTGGCCCAGTGGTCTCCCAGAATGTGGCTTCCTTTTGTTGTAGTTCCTCTTCACTTCCTCAATCCTTTCTTGGGCTACTCACCACCCCTCCCACTCTATCTCCACCCTTCCCACTGTAGGCCTGGGTCATTTGCCCTTTATCTCTTGTCCACCTTCCTCCCAGATAATCTGTGGCCTATCAAAATTAGTATTGACAAAGCCCCTTCACTGACGTAGGCTAAATGTAATATGATTCTTGTTCATAACTACAAAGAGGAACTATTCCATGCGTACAATTTGAAAGGTTCACGTTCAATTGATATTTATTAAGTGTCCACTATAGAAAAAAAAAAAAAAGCACCTTACAAATGCTTTTACATATGTTAATCTTTACGCAATGGTATGAGGTAGGGATCATCATGGCCCAATGAAGGAAACAGGCTTAGACTATTTAGAGAACTTGTGCAAGTCCACGCAGCTAGTGAATGGTTGAGCAGAGGCTGAAATTCCCAAAGATGCTCCTGCTTCTAAGCCAAAGCATTTTCTTAGCACAAGATTATGGATTGGGGTGAGAGGCACAGGTAATGCCTCTTCCCCCAACTCCAACCTGAGGCAGCTCTGTACTGACATTTGGGCCTGGGTAGGTCCTCTGGGGTGAGTAGTGGTGGACAGCTTAGCCAAGGCTGTAAACTGAAGAGGCATTGATCAGGTATGCAGAGGAACAGCACGAGGCATTATCACAACTGTTCAGCCTACTCTGAAATCAATCTGTTCCTGAAACCCTCGTCTCATCTGAAGGTGGGAAGAGAGAGACATCAGTGCAGGCATAGGGAGCTGGAGCTGCTGAGGCCTTGCTGAGGCTCTCTTAGGACTTGTGAGCTTGGGCCTTGGGTTAGGGGAGGAAGGGGAAGTTAGGGACTTTATCCCTCAGGGAGGATGTAGGCAAATTTTGGCTTTGTTGTCCTCTTGCTCAAGAGTCTTGCTCTGTACACAGAAGGACAAAGGAAGGAAAAGGGTAGGGTGTGAGGTGTTGGTAATGCTGAAATTGATCTCAGATGCTATAGGATGTAATGATACTCTCCTGGTTACAACATATTACATGAGACTATATTCTGAAGTTTTTTATGTTTATCAGTGGCTAGGACTTCAAATTCTTTTGAATTCCTTCAGAGTCTTGTAGAGTTCTAGACGTTTATATACATATATTTTAATTTTTTATTGTGCATTAGGTGAAAGCATACACAGCAAATTAGTTTCCCATTTGATAGCTTGTACATAAAGTGTTCCATGACATTGGTTCCATTCCCTACAATGTGCTTGTCCTCTTTCCAATTCTGTCCTATGTTTCCCATTTCTTTTTGTTTTGAATTGTTACCCCTTCCTGCCTTCTTATCTTTGTTTTTGGGCAAATGTTGCCCCTTTGATCTTGTATAATAGATTGTTGTAAGGAACATGTTCCTCTTGGGTGTTGTTTATTTTATGGGCTTGTCTATGGTTTGGCTGCTGGGTGGTCTCCAGTAATGGCGTTGGTTCCAGTTCAGAAGGGTGTCCTAGAGCCATGGCCTTGGGGGTTCTTCCAGTATCTATGAGACACTCATATATTCTTAATAAATGATCTCTGAATAATGTGAGTTGAGAAATGAATAAATGAGATTTCCTAATCCTAATTTCTTATTCTTTTCAATTTGTGTTCCTACTCAAAAAATACGTATTCAGCTTCCACTCTGATCCTCAGCTATGATCAAGACAGATAAGGGCCTTGCTCT
This sequence comes from Loxodonta africana, assembly GCF_030014295.1. NCBI lineage: Eukaryota > Metazoa > Chordata > Mammalia > Proboscidea > Elephantidae > Loxodonta > Loxodonta africana. The sequence continues at coordinate 75,660,431 of NC_087358.1, forward strand.
CATGGAACTTACATTATAGAGATACAGAGACAGATAATAAACTGACAATTGAACAAGAGTGAGAAGTGCCATGAAGAAAATAAATCAAGGTAGTACAAGAGAGTGCTGGGGGTAGGGATGCTGTTCTTTAGCTTGGGTAGTTAGGCAGGATCTCAACATAATGTTTTCAAGGCTCATCCATGTTGTAGCACGTATCAGTACTTTATTCCTCTTTATGGATATGCTAGATGGGTTGACACTGTAGCCACAACAGTGGTCTCAAGCACACCGAGGATCAGGAGGGTGGTGCAGGATCTGGCAACGTTTTGTTCTGTCATACATGGGTCAGCATTAGTTGGAACCAACTCAATGCTAACTAACAACAACATATGGTTATATCATACTTTGTTTATCCATTCATAATCCTGTATAGTAAGAAGGAGCCAGCCATGCACAGCTTTGGAGAACCCTCAAGGGGGAAGGCCCCAGCAAGATGGGGCTGTTAGAGAAAACTTGTGTGCTGAATGTGCTGATATCACTGCTCATGTATGGGCTAGAATATCTCTGTGACCTGTGCTCACATAGGTTTGTTTGGGTTTCTTTCCTCTAAGGCATGCAAGTTATTCACTGCTTCTTTCACAGCTTTCCAGCACCTCACAGAGTTAGTTCCCTGCTTACAGAGGACCTTGGAAAAAGGTGCTGACAGACTCAGTGTTTAACCCTTGCCCCCAAACCAGGAGATTGCATTTCTGTGGGCAAATTGTCTTTCACTCAAACCTCTAATGGGTTTTAGGAGAATGAGGCCCAGTGGATTCCTAAATACTCAAAAGGGGATTGGGCAAGTAGGCTTGCTCTTTAAAAACAAATCAATACAGGCTTTGTTTCCTCTTTGGAACACTCTAACCGAAACAAGCCCATTAGGCTGCACTTGTGGTCACAGTAACAGGTGGTTTGGGTGGTCCCCTGTGGCTTGCTGGCCTGCAGAACCTGGCCTCTTCAGTGAATTGGAGGAAAGTGTGTTGGGGTTAGGCCCCACGAGGGGGCTGGACACACACAGGGGAGCCAGTGGTGCATGTCCACAGCTGTCTGTGGCCAGTTCGTAACTCACGTGGTGGTTAACAGGGAAGTGCAGACAATGCTGAGAACAATGTGGGGGAGAGAGCTGTTAATGAAAGGAAGTGATGTTCGTCAGGGCATTTTCCCGTGGCTGCTTACAAGGCTGTGCTCAGCCTTTCTCCTCAAAATCTGAACAGAATCAATGGCAGCAACAGATCAGCCAAGCCTTTTCAATAACCACCCTTCTGTACAACACCTGATTGGGTGCAGAAGACCTGGGTTCAGGGCCTACTACCAGACCCAGTGTAGTTCATGACCTCGGATGAGTCACCAGTCACATGGACCCACCGGTCCTCACCTGTGAGTACTGCCTTCCTCCAAAGGTGATGAAATAATAGAGAAGAAAATGACTATTAGAGCACAAAGTTATCTGTAAACTGCTTATTACCAGCATTATTTGTACGTGCTTCACACATGTATGTTTCATCAGAGTTAACAATAACAATGAAAGGAATAAATTGGGTCAGAAAAGAGGTGGAAAGAGGCTGAGAAAGGGGATCAATGGACTCAGAAGAATGAATAGCCCTTAAAAATAGTTTTCCCCTAAGCAGGGCGCTGGTTTGCTTCCTCAGGGTGAGGCCCAGTTTAGGTGGGCACAGAAATGGCCTCACAAGGACAGCTGTGACAATGTATTCAGAATGATTAAGTTTTTTTTTGAACAGCTTTATACAGATAGATATAGTCTGCATATCATGCAACTTATCCATTGAAAGTATATTCCAAATTGTGCAACCATGACTGTAATCAATTTTAGAACATTTTCGCCATCCCCAAAGGAAACCCAATTCCCATTAGTTTTCGCTTCCCAGTCCCTACCCCCCACCCCAGTCCTAGGCAACCGCAAATCTACTTTCCATCCCTATAGATTTGCTTTATTCTGAACACTTCACATCAATGGAATCATATCATATGTGGTCCTTTGTAACTGATTTCTTTCACTTAGCCCTCTAAAGGCAGAGCAAATGTCACTGTGGAAGCTCTCTCATAAAGGCAATGAAGCTTGTTTCCCAGACCTGCTAGCAAACCTCTCCACATTTCTCACTGTTTCCGATTTGGTTACCTGCCCATTCCAAGGCTCCCCAATAGCATGCAGTCAGGATTACCATTGGGAACTTGGGCGTGGGGACACATATACTCAAAAAGATCAAAGTTCTCTTAGAGAGGTGGAAAGGGGACTGATGCCAGGTGAGTAACTGGCAATGACTGCCACAGTAGCAAAACCGGGTCCCTGGTTCAATACCGTTTTCCTCAATAGCTGGAGCTATTGCTTTAGTCAGTATCTTAGTCACCTGGGGCTGCTGTAACAGAAATACCACAAGTGGATGGCTTTAACAAAGAGACATTTATTCTCTCACAGTCTAGGAGGCTAGAAACCAAATTCAGGGTAGGGTGCCAGCTGCAGGAAAGGCTTTCTCTGTCTGCTCTGGGGAAAGGTCCTTGTCATCAATCTTTCTCTGGTCGAAGAACTTCTCACCCCAGGGACCCCACGTCCAAAGGATGTGCTATTCTCCTGGCTCTTGTTTCTTGGTGGTTTAAGGTCCCCTGTCTCTCTCTTGCTTCTCTCTTTTATATTTCAAAAGAGATTGATTTAAGACACAACCCTAATCTTGTAAATTGAGTCTTGCCTCATTAACATAACTGCCTCTAATACTGCCTCATTAACATCATAGAGGTAGGATTTACAGCACATGGGAAAATCATATCAGATGATGAAATGATGGACAATCATCCAATACTGGGAATCGTGGCCTAGCCAAGTTGACAGGTACTTTGTGGGGGACACAATTCAACCCATGACAGTCAGTAAATTAAAACGGGGTATGAGAGCCTTGGGAAACCCTGGTGGTGTAGTGGTTAAGAGCTATGGCTGCTGACTAAAAGGTCACCAGTTCAAATCCACCAGGCACTCCCTGGAAACTCCATGGGACAGTTCTACTCTGTCCTATAAGGTCGCTATGAGTCAGAATCCGCTCAACAGCAGCAGATTTGGGTTTGTTTTTTTTGTTTGTTTGTTTGTTTGTTTGAGAGCCTTAGTGGCTCAGTGGTAGAATTCTCGTGCTCCATGTGGGAGATCCAGGTTTGATTCCTGGCCAACACTCCTCATGTGCAGCCATTTTTTGGCTGTCAGCCGAGGTAGAGTGTTGCCAAGATGCTGAACAGATTTTAGCAAAGCTTCTAGACTAAGACATATAAGGAAGAAAGGCCTGGCAATCTACTCCCAAAAATTACTCAGTGAAAACCCTATGTATCACAACTGTTCATTTTGCAACCAACCATGGGTATGGCACAGAACTGGGCAGCATTTTGTTCCGTTGTGCATGGGGTCACCATGAATTGGGGGCTGACTCAATGGCAGCTAACAACAACCTAGACAAGCTATATATTGTCTGAGCTGAACATTATTTTCTCTGAGAATGGATTGAAGCAACTAGACCGAGTGAGAGTGATGAGTGGAGGACAACATAAGGGAGAACTGATGAGCTTATAGAAGACCTAGAAACGCGTCAGGCTGTGCCACAAGAGAGACTAGATTCAATAGGTGCAGATTAGGAGGCAGTGCTTCCCCTGTGAGCCCATAGTAGCTGAACATTTGGGAAATTTTTCTGCTAATAGAGCGCCCCAGGCAAGGCCAACTTCAAGGGCCTTATACTTGATTTAGTACTCTGCTGCCACTATCTTGACGTTCTTTTTTTTTCTTTAATTAATTTTCATTGTGCTTTAAATGAAAGTTTACAAATCAAGTCAGCCTCTCATGCAAAAAATTGATATACACCTTGCTATACATTCCTAATTGCTCTCCCTCTAATGAGACAGCACTCTCCTTCCCTCCACTTTCTCTCCTCGTGTCCATTTGGGCATCTTCTGGGCCCCTCTGCCCTCTCATCTTCCCTCCAGACAGGAGATGCCAACACAGTCTCATGTGTCTACTTAATCGAAGAAGTCTGTTCTTCACCAGTGTCATTTTCCATCCCATATTCCAGTCCAATCCCTGTCTGAAGAGTTGGCCCTGGGAATGGTTCCTGTCTTGGGCTAACAGAAGGCCTGGGGACCATGAACTCCGGGGTCCTTCTAGTCCCAGTCTGACCATTAAGCCTGGTCTTTTTACGAGAAATTGGGGTCTGCATCCCACTGCTCTCCTGCTCCCTCAGGGGTTTTCTGTTGTGTTCCCTGTCAGGGCAGTCGTCGGCTGTGGCCAGGCACCATCTGGTTCTTCTGGCCTCAGGCTGAAGTTATCTCTGGTTTACGTGGTCCTTTCTGTCTTTTAGGCTCATAGTTACCGTGTATCTTTGGTGTTCTTCATTCTTCCTTGCTCCAGGTGGGTTGAGACCAATTGATGCATCTTAGATGGCCACTTACTAGCGTTTAAGACCCCAGACACCACTCTCCAAAGTGGGATGCAGAATGTTTTCTTAATAGATTTTATTATGTCAATTGACTTAGATGTCCCCTGAAACCATGGTCCCCAAACCCCTGCCCCTGCTTCACTGGCCTTTGAGGAAGAAAAAAAAATATATATATATATATATTTTTTTTTTTCTTTGAAGCTTCAGTTTATTCAGGAAACTCCTTGGCTTTTGGTTTAGTCCAGTTGTGCTGTATTATGTGCTGTCTTTCCCTTCACCTAAAATAAAACTTACCTACTATCTTATTAGTGAAAACTGCTCTCCCTCCCTCCTTCCTTCCCCCCTATCATAACCATCAAAGAATATTTTCTTCTCTGTTTAAACTATTTCTCTAGTTCTTGTAATAGTGGTATCTTGATATTCTTAACAATTTTGAACATTGCACTTGGCTTCACAAATTACGTAGCTGGTCCTGGTCTGGTGAGGTAAGAAACACAGATATTAACAACAGGCCCATTTCACAAATGAGGAGACTGAGAGTCAGGCAGGTTAAATGGCCCCCATAAGTTAGAAACAGCTAACTCTAGCACCCGGGTCTCCCATGTCCCAAGTTAGCATTTGCTCTAATTGACCAATGCAATCTGCACGTTTCTGAATGCCTGCCTGGCCTGTGCTCACTCTCTGTAACTGCCCACACCTTCTGTGATGAGCCTCTCAGCTTTGTTTATACCACTTGAGACTCCCTGGAGCCACAGGTGATCCCCAAGCTGGGTCAGGCTGATCCCAAGCATACCGTAGGGTCATCTTACCTGGAGGAGCTGAAGGGGAAGAGTAGGGTTATAGTTCAGCAACACTGAAGGGACACCCTGCTGAGAGGTGACTTCTGCCGCTCAGACTTCTACAACTCTAAATCTCTATTTGTATATATACTGCTTTGACTAAAAGCAAGAAACACTTAAAGCTTGTTGAGCTTAGAATCCTACTTGGTCTGAATGGGAGAAACTGCCCTTATTTTTAACAGCAAGTAAATGTAGGTGATTCTTTTTGAAATGGGGCCTTTTCCTAGGCTCTAATTTTGATATGATAGAATTAAGGCCATCTAAAACCCACTCTTTTAGTAGGTCTCTTCACCTTGCCCAGGATCTATCTTGATATTTTTAAGTGTATTTTCTGTACTGATTAAGCTTTGTGTGTGGGCCTTTGAGGCTGATATGCCATTCTGGTAATGCAACATAAAATCACTGAATAATTGCCTCAACTCTGAGCAGTCACGTTTCCTAACATGTGTGCCTCTTCTCATGGGGCCCAGGACAATGCTTCCAATGAAACAATTCCAAGAAATTTTATTCAAATAGCACTCTCTCTAGAGAATTCCTCCTGTTTAACGGGAGCTGGGGGACATAATTAACTTGAACACCTGATTTGGAATAAGGCACTAGAGATTTTAGAAACTGAGGAATTTGGAATACCAAACTATCTAGGATTTAGATCCAAATGAGAAAAACCTTCAAAATAAAAACAACATAAAAATTATTAAATTTATAGGCCAAATTTAGAAATGTGTAACGAATATTCATTTTCTTTTCTTCTCTGAAGGCTGAGCAATCCCAGGATGGGTTTTTTTTCTTTAATACGAGAAAAAAGAAAAGCCGGTTTGTAGGAAGGGAGAGTACTTCTGAGCTTTTCTCCAGGCTCCTGGGGTGATGTTTGGGGACTTCCATGAAGCAAGCAGAGCCATGAACACTAAAGATGGCACACAAACCACAGGGGAAAAGAGATTCTTTTTACTGTGAAAGCTAATTTTTAGAGAATTGCTATGCTTTTTGAATTGGTAACTTATTACTGGCTAAAAAGTTAAAATTTATAAGCAGAAGGCATTTTTTCAAATGCTGTCTTCACGGGTTGAGAGGATGCTATGAGACACGTGTGGGTGGCGTGGAGTTTTCACAGCAATCATGTGAGGAAGGTTACCCATTGCCGTCGTCGTCGAGTCAAGTGGAGGTGCAGATGAGCGGCACTCAGCGGGCATCCTTATCTACCTGGTCAGCCCTTGTCAGAGTCTGCGTCCAGGTGGCTGGGGTGAGTCCTGCGGGGCTGCCATTAGCAAGTCCCCAGGGCTGACCCAGTGACCATCATGACGTGGCCGTGCTGAGCGATGAGGCGCTTGGCAGCTCTCACTCGCCCCTCTTGCCCAGCTGTCCAGCTCAGGACACCTTTTCTGCACAGACAAAGATAAAATTCTTGTTCACAGAGTCTTTAAACCGACCCACTTGCTGCCGGAAGGGAGCGTGCATCAGAATTCCCTGCGTAGCAGCACTGTGTTGCTCATGGAGCCCAGTGAAGCCCTGAGCCACAGCAGGGGATCAATACACCTGTACTTGAGATGCATCTGGACCTGCCCGTCCACAGAGTCTGCTCTGAGACTGATTTGTTCTTGTTAGCTGCTGTCGAGTCAGCTCCTCATGGTGACCCTGCACACAGCAGAACAAAACGCCGACATGTCCTTGGTATGCTGGAGTCCATTGTTGGGGCCACTGTGTGGCATTCAGCCTAGGGGGCGCACTTCCAGCACCATATTGGATAACGCTTTGTTGCGATCCACAGGGTTTTCACTGGGTGATTTCTGAAAGTAGATCACCAGGTCTTTCCTCCTAGTCAGTCTCAGTCTGGAAGACCTGCTGAAACCTGTCCACCACAGGTGACCCTGCTGGTATTTGCAATACCAGTGGCATAGCTTCCAGCATGACAGCAACACCCAGGCTACCACAGTATGACACCCTGACAGGTGAAATTGACTTAGGGTATTACTAATCTATTTGTGCATTTGCTTCGTTGTCTCTTTAACAAAAGTAATGGGACATTTATGTTTTACAAACAAGCGTTAATGATTCTGGATAATTTTTTCTTTATAGAAAGGCATCAGATGAAAGCAAACTTTCGAAGATCTGGGTCCATGTCTCACATATGTAACAGGGTCTAACCTGTCCAAAATTTCAGGGCGATCTGTTCCTCCCCAGCCAGGTTCTGTCACCTGTTAGAGTGAATCTGGAAATACCCCGTAATGTTAAACTAATGGAATAGCCAGTCACTTCAAAAGGCACCCGTAAGTGTACAGCTACGACCATGCTCCTTTCCTGGTATTGTTGCTAGCTGCACCTTGTTGTTGCTGCCAGCTGCTGTTGAGTCGGCCCTGAACATGGCAGCCCCATTTGTTACAGAGTAGAACTGCCCCACAGGATTTTCTTGGCTGTATTCCTTATGGAAGCAGGTTATCGGGCCTTTTCTTCCACGGAGCCACTGGGTGGGTTTGAACCCCCAACCTTTCAGTTGGTAGCCGAGTACAAACCGTTTGTGCTACCTACCCAACCAAAAAACCAAACCGAGCCCATTGCCATCGAGTCGATTCTGACTCATAACGACCCTATGGGACAGAGTAGAACTGCCTCATAGGGTTTCTAAGGAGCAGCTGGTGGATTCAAACTGCTGACCTTTTGATTAGCAGCCGAATGTTTAACCACTACACCACCAGGGCGCCACCCAGGGCCCTTGTAAATGCTTTAGTGAGGAAAAGAAGCCATTAAGTCATGCTGATTTTGAAAAAGCACTTGGTTAGTGTTAAAGGCACTGCATGCAATGTAGAAACACAGTGGTACACATTGAATGGTTAGGACCCTTTGTCAGCAAAGGATACTTATCTAGGCCCGGGGCTCGGGAAACTCACAAGGGAAGCTCCAATCCCCGTTTGAGTTGCTGCCAACCCTTTGGTAAGCCTTGGCCAGCTTCCATCCCTGTCCTGACCTAGCCTGACCTCCAGAGCCTGTGAGAGCTGGCACCCTCTGAGTACTGGTTGGTATGAATGGCCAGAGGCCAGTGCCATCTGAGACATCCATCAGCTCGATACCAAAGGTTAATCTCTTTCATGTGAACTGCCCAATTTGTAATTTGCTGCATGGGCTTCCTAGCAGAAGCCCTTTTTCTTATACCATCAATCGGTTCATATTTTGTGGTGTTGCTCACAGACCTCTTAATGATTTCTGAACGCTCTTTTTGAAGGGTAATTTTTCTCTTCACATAGATCTTGTCATCCTCAGCCTTGGACAGATTGTGTTCACGGAGGGTTCTAGTTTGAGATTTAACTTGTTTCATTTTTCTTGAATGTTACATCTGGGTTTAGAAATGTTTGCAAATTATTGCTTCTATGAAGACGGAACCAAATTCAACATTAAAGAAAAAACATGAAGGAGGAAAGAGGGGCTGAGGGCTTGCAGATGTGTATTGTGTATGACTTGTGTAAGTGGGTCTCCACCATTGATAGTGTTGATTCAGTAAGTGCAATGGCTGTAAGACAAATGTCTAAGAGACTCATGTGAAATGCAGGGTGGCTATGTGGAGGTGAATGAAATGACTAAGGTGAACCTACACAAGGAACCGGTCAGTTCTGGGGTCCAGAAGTCAATTGCCATTTGTGTTGGTTCTAAATTTGTGCTTTTGTGGGGGCACACCATAGCCCAGTTTGGGTGCAGTTGAATTTGTAGATTTGGCTGTATCTGGGGGATTTTAGCTCCTGTTAGCTGTTGGATCGCAATAGAACATTGTCAGACTTGCTTACTTTGGATACGTCATCAGGAGGGATCAGCTGCTGAAGGAGGGCATCATGTTCAGTGAAATAGAGGGTCAGTGAGGGCGAGAGAGACCCTTGGTGAGATGGATTGGCACAACAGCTGCAACGCTGGACTCAGAACACACCGGAAACCATGAAGATGACATACTGTTGTACATAAGGTCGCCATGAGTTGGAGCTGATATGATGGCAGCAAAAAAAAAAAAAATTTTTTTTTTTTTTTTATCTTATCTAGCTACTGTTGCCATGTCCCCCCAGTCACTGACCAGGTGTGGCAGCCAGGTGTGTGGCTGGTTGCCTTATTACCTGCACCCTAGGGATGACTTTGACCCTTAGCTGAGGTGTCTCAGAGAGCTGGATTCCTAAGAAGGACTCACAGCTGGCAAGAGCTTCTGACCTTACAGTGGGTTTTCTCTGTAAGTGATCCCAGGACAGCCAAGGAGGAGGTGGCACCAGCAGTAGAAGTCCACCTGGCAATCTGGGATCCAGGGTTGAGGCTTGTCAGGAACAGAGAAGGCAGTGTGCTTGCCAGCAGGAAAGGGCCTGGGGGCAGGGGATGAAGGGAAGAAAATAAGCATTTTAGATTCCCTATGAGAAAGCTGTGGAGTCTCAGTGGCACACATGATTAACGTGCTCAGCTGCTAACTGGAAGATGGGCAGTTTGAGCTCACCCAGAGGTGCCTTGAACGAAAGGCCTTGGGATCTACTTCTGAAAAATCAGCCCTCAGAAACCCTATGGAGTACAGTTGTAATCTGACACACATGGGGTTGCCATGAGGGGGAGTCCATGCGATGGCACTGGCACTGGTATGAGAAAGCTCTAGGCCCCAGGCAACAGACGTTGTGAGTTGTAGTGGACAAGCACAAAGTCTCTGGAGTTTAAAAGCTACTTTCCAGCTGAGGCTAATTACTGAGCCTCACTGTGCCTCAACTGCCTCCTTTGTGAAGTAGGGATCTACCCCTCAATACTGCGGTGGTGTGTGTGTTGCTGTGTGCTGGAATCTATGCCACCAGAATTTCAAATACCACCAGGGTCACCAGTGGTGGACAGGTTTCAGTGTCTTCCAGACAAAGGCAGACTAGGAAGAAAGGCCTGCGAGCTACTCCAAAAATTAGCCAAGGCAAACCCTATGGATCACAAAAGAATATTTTCTGATAGACTCCTGAAAATTGAGCCGTGTAGGTTGGAAGGCTTTCAAAATTCATAGTGGCTGCAACAGTGGACTCAAGCATACCAGTGATCATGGATGGTGCAGGACTGGGCAACATTTTGTTCTGTTGTACATGGGATTGCCATGAGTCAAAGCCAATTCAATGGCAATTAACAACACAAAAAGTAAAAATAATTGTAATACATTGTTCACTGGGTCTTTGAGAGAAGCTGATCCATGTAAACGGCTTAACCCAGTACGTGGCACAGAGTATGTCTTTTATAAATGATAGCTGCTACAATTTTTTTTATGGGAGTGGGCCAGAGGTTTTATCTTTATATGTTTTTATTGTTCTGACCGTGGGGCCGTTTCTTCTCTGAATCTCTTTCATTTGCTTCACTCTTTCCTCTGTTCAAGAATTTTCAAAATCCTAATCAAAGGCGTTTGTTGAGTATTTAGTTGTGTGTGGTTCTCTGCTCGAAGCAGTATAATTATGCGACTTCCCTTCTGAAAGTGAAAGTGGTTTTCTTAGCCTGTCTTGGGAAATGTGTGTCTGCTTGTCGGCTCCACTGTTCCCTGGTTAGTAGGTGCTGAACAGAAAGACTGAGGCTTTCTGGTGGGTAAAAAATCAATAATAGTAGGGGCCAGGGTACTGTTTTCAACTGGCTGCAGAGAAATTTGGGCATAGATAATTCCAGTCAAATAGAATGCTTAAAAGAGCAATAGAAGAATAAAATATGGACTTAAGCGCAGTCAGGTTTAAAACACTGCGACCCTGCCTTAAGCTCATCAGTCACTGTCCAGCCAGTTCCAACTGATATGACCCCATGTGTGTCAGAGCAGAACTGTGCTCTGTAGGGTTTTCAGTGGCTGATTTTTCAGAAGTAGATCACCAGGCCTTTCTTCTGAGGTGCCTGTGGGTGGACGGTTAGCAGTTGAGCATAGTAACCATTTGCATCACCATCTCTAAACAATGGTTAATAAAGTTGTGCCGCTGCAGATAATACAAAAAGAATGTCTTCAGTTATCAATTTGTAGAAATGAGAACAGTTCAACTATTCTTTTGGAAAATCATTGGTAAGTCAGCACTCACAGATCTAACAGTTGATTTCAGCAAATGACTGTTAAGAAAACAGACAAGCTTACATACAATCAAAGAAATCTGGCGAGGCTGGGAGTGTAAGGAACAATGGAGCTCTGAAAAATTGAATTTCTTTTTTTCTTTTAAGGAGAAGAAAATAGAAGAACACAAGAAAAGACTTCCTTTGGCTCCAGTAAAAACTAGAAAAGGAGGAAGAAGAAAACCTATTCACGTAACAAAAAGAAGAAATACAGATGTGAATGCAGCAATAAAAGAAAGCTGGAGCGGGTGACCAGGCGGTACACACGGTGGGGACAAAGCTCGACGGGAGGCGGTCACACGGGCGAATGCAGTTCGGAAGACACCACTTGCAAAAGACATAAAGGAACAGAAGAGGCTGAACGAAAATGCTCCCCTCTTCTGTATCAGACAGGGAGGAAGAGCTCACAGTAGTGCCATCAAAAGAACAGAGGTGCCTGATGCCCCTTGAAAAAAAACCTCTATCTTTAAAAAAAGAACAGGAAATAGGAACTGAAGACACAGAAATTTGGAGGGTGGAGAACCGAGGCGTGGGGGATGATGTTTTAAATGGGTTAAGGGTACTAAAGGAAGGCTGGGTACTTCCACTTGAGGGTGTAAAAATGAAGCAGCCACAGTCATTTTAAGAATGAATTTGTGCAATCGGGGGGAACCCCAAAACTGTAAAGAGCTATCACACCCATAGATGCCCGTACATACTAGCTCCCTCTCTCTCTCTCTCACACTTGCACACATGAAAGATTCAGACAGTGTACTTTAAGGGAGGGAGGACACTGGTGGTTCAGTGGTAGAACTCTCGCCTTCCACACAGGAGATCCGGATTCGATTCTTGGCCAGTGCTCCTCATGTGCAGCTACCACCCATCGGTCAGCGGAGGCTTGTGTGTTCCTGTGATGCTGAACAGGCTTCAGTGGAGCTTCTGGACTAAGACTAGGAAGAAAGGCCTGGTGATCTACTTCTGAACATCAGCCAATGAAAACCCTATGGATCACAACGGTAAGATTCTGTTCCATCGTGCATGGGTGCCCATGAGTCCGGGGCTGACTTGAGGGCAACTACCATCACTAACAACAACCAAAGGGAGAATCTACAAAGAAATCAGCAAGAATTATGACTAAAATATAGCACAAGATGAAAATCTCTCATACTTCTCTGACTCAGGCAGTTTCTTGCTCAGGCAGTGGGAGTGGCCTAATGGTCAAGTGGGCTTATTGGCTTTTAGAAAGAGCCTGTGGCTGACCAAAATGATGGTTAGTAAACTAGGCAATGTGACCAGCCCACCTACCATATGCGTTTGCTTTTTTCTCTGTTTTGAGCCATTTTTTGTGAACCATGGACTCTCCAAGTCTGACTTGCCATGGCTTTTTTCCCTGTTTAATTTTATGGCAGAATGTATTTGAAGGGAAATGGATTTCTCGCACTGTATGACAACTTACCTCTATTTTGAAAGTTAGTGGAACGTTAGGTGAGATTTGAAATGAATTTTGATTTCACAATTTGTATTAAGTCCCAACAGTAACCTAAAAACCATTTAGTAGTTCACAAGCTTGAAATAAAGTAGGACTGCGTTTATTCTTTACAAAGACAAACTAGGGCAAGTTAAACATTAACAATTATTTAAAAGCTTTTTTTTTGTTGTTCTTTTGATTATCATTTTATCAAAATTTCTTATGGATAAATACCGCTAATATTGTTCTCCCCCACCCTTGTCAATAAAAATGCTCAAAACCCTCCATTGCTTTAAAGGAAATCCTGGAGAATATCAGAGACAGAAAGGACAAGATAGAGCTTATGTGGTTGGGAGTTTTATAGTTGGACAGGTACAGGCTTAACTCTGCTCTTGTTCCAGTTACTGGGTGGCTCGGGTGGGTCTCTGATGTTTCTGGGCCCCAGGTCTTCATGTATCAGTGAGCCTGCACATGACCACTAGTCTGTGAGGAGCGAGTAAGGCACAGATGGTGAGCCAGGTCCAGCTGCTAGATGTCGACTATTGAGGGGAGCCGGACACTTTCATATTATCTGCTTTGCCTTTAGCAGTGGCTTCTTTTAGAGCCTGGTTAAACTGCTAAGTGCCATGAAACATATCCACTGGTAGAAGAACTGTGAATTAACTTCTATCTCCCTTTGAATATTTAAATACTTACTGATCATAAGACCTGCCTTAAATTTTTTTTCAAATCTTAATTTTGATCAATGTGCAGAACTGTATTCATAATATGTCTTTCAAAACACAAGCTTTAGTTGAGATGTGCGCTCTTGAGTCTCATAAGCTAAGCATAGTGCATAGCTCTGTTCCTGGCATGAGTTACAGCTCGGGTACCTTCCTGTGACTTCCCCGCCTTCCAGGTGAGAGAAATGAGGTGCAAGGAGTCAGATTACCTGCTCGTGGTCACACAGCGACGTCCAGGTGAGAACTCTCGGTCCAAGGCCAGCTGCTTCACTTTAAGTCTGTAGACAGTGGGCTGCTTTAGTTTTCATTTTAAATTTCTGTTACTTTCTTTTTCGAATTGGAAAGTTTCTGAGAAACATGGCAATCGTGTGAACAGTAGTGGGAAACTCAGGGAGACGAACTCTTCAGAAGCTGCAACCTGACACGGGACCAACCTCCAGGCATTTGCTGTTAGAAGCCATCACTTGTGTATGTCCACTGAGTTACACGTGAAACTCGCCTTTGGGCGAGTTTGGGCGGTCTTGACGTAGCCTCTCCTGTGAGTCATCACTTTTCACAAAGACTCTCTTGAGCATCCCTTCGGCCCACTGCCCCTTCAAGCACCCTTGTGGCAGTGGACTTCCACCTTACACACAATCTTATGGATTCAAGAGAGTTTTCACCAAAATCTTTTTTCATGGAATATACTTTTAAAAAATGTTACTATTACACGCAAAAAAGTTTTCTACGCTCAAGTAAATTTGGAGAAAGGCAGGCTAAACAGTTCTTTACCGTGGGTCTTCCCAGAGCTTAAATATGGTGATTTGCTTTGTGAATCTCTAAGAGGGAAAGTGTGCACTATTTCACACACTTAGTAGGCCACCGAATCTCCCTTTCATAGAACTCTTTGGGATCCATGTTCTCATTTGTTTCTGTGTAAGACTTTTCTTTCTTTGGAGAAAATCAGGAATTCATTCTAGAGCAATTTTGAGTGTATAGGGCTGGATAAAAATTTGGGCCTTAATCAAGTAAGAGAATCCAACCATTGCACTGTTGTGGCCAATCTACCTACTGTATTAGTGAGCAAATCTATCCATTGCACTGTCGTGGCCAATCTACCTACTGTATTAGTAAGAGAATCCATGCATTGCCTGTCATGGCCAATCTACCTACTGTATTAGTGAGAGAATCCATCCATTGCCTGTCATGGCCAATCTACCTGCTGTATTAGTAAGAGAACCCATCCATTGCACTGTTGTGGCCAATCTACCTACTGTGTTAGTAAGAAAATCCATTCATTGCCTGTCATGGCCAATCCACCTACCATATTAGTGAGAGAATCTATCCATTGTGCTGTTGTGGCCAATCTACCTACTGTATTGAAAGAAGCAAGGTGAAAAACTGAACAATATTATTGTTCTTCATTTTTAGAAAAGTCTGGGAGCTTTTCCTTGATGTACAATATGACCACAGGGCCTGAAAATTTACTCATTTATTCAATAAATACTTTCCAAAATTCTACTGTATGCCAGAGGGTACACACCTTTGCTTTCTCTGAAAGAGTGGGACCTCCTTTAAGGTGGGACCTGTCTGCAGCCTCAATACTGCATCTACTGCTCTGCCCAGAACGGCACCTAATGCGTGCTTGCGGAGTTGAACTGCACCCTTAGCATGTGCCTGGCTCTCTGCTAAGCTCTGGTTCCCGTCCTTCTGATTTTCTGCAGAAGATCAAGAAGAAAGCTAATATAGGGGAGGGGACAGAGGAAAGGCTGCTAAAGAGTAGAAGAGACTTTTATTTGAACCACATCTAACAAACCAGAAAAAGGAAGTCAATGTTTTCCTGCCTCAAGCAACTCAACTCTATCTGCCCAAGTTTGTTTGAGAACATAGATGTTTAGTTAATTCTTCAGGATGATCAGAGATTCCACTTCCAAACGCTGCCACGTTCACCTGGGCATTGGGAACAGTCAGTGAACGGGCCATGATGGGTTTGGTTCGTCCTCCCCAGTCACTGACCTGCTCATGCATGGAGAAAATGCTTAGGGCCTTGTTCGCTGTTGTCATTGGCCCTTCTTCTCTTGCTGCTAGAAAGGGTCTGGAGGGAGAAGTCATCACTGGCCAAAAAGATGTGGGCAGATGTAGATGGGCTTTCAGAAATTTATGCTCCAAGGATGGTGTAGCTAACTAGGATAGTTGTGTACTTTACTGCCAATAAAGTTAACAAACTAGAATTTGCCCAGTCCACAGGGCACTTCAGGAACACACGACCCTTCTGTTAAAACAACAGGGTCTATCTATGTGGTGGATACTTTTTCAGGGCCAGGCCCAGCTTCTGCTAGATTGTGTAATACTCAGGGAAGTCTGATACTTTCATAATATCCACTCTATCTTTAGTAGTTGTTGACTTCTGTTGTTGTTGTTAGCTGCCATCATGTTGGCCCCCAACACATGACGACCCCATGCACAATGGAGAGAAACACTACCTGGTCCTACACCATCCCAATGATGGGGGTCTGTTCTGATCGTTGTGACCCATAGGGTTTTCGGCTGATGTTGAGAAATGGATCGCCAGGCCTTTCTTCCTAGTCTGTCTTAGTCTGGACACTCACCTGAAACCCATTCAGCATCATAGTAACATGCAAGCCTGCACTGACAGATGGTGGTGGCTGTGCACGAGGTGCACGGGTCTGGAATCAAACCTGGTCTCCTGCATGGAGGCAAGGGTTCCACCACTGAACCACCGCTGTCTCTGTTGACTTTTAGAGGCTGGTTAGACTGCTAAATGTGGTAAAACATGGACTAGTGGAAAGACTGTGAAGTAATTTGTATTCCTCCTTAGAATATTTAAAATACTTACTGATCTTAGGGCCTGGCTTAAATTTTTTTCAAATCTTGGTTTGGTTAATATATATAACTGCCCTCATACATGTGTCTTTTAAATAACATATAAAAGCTTTTGTCGAGATGCTCACCAGCTTGGTTCCTCTTTATGCTGGGCACATAGCTAGAGTTCATACTCAAAAGAGGCCACATGATTGAGTCCTAGACAGATGACCGGGAGTGGAAAGGGTATGCGCCTTCAGGCCCTGCCCACAAGTGGCCCCCCCAAGCGCCTCCCCTTCTCTCTTCTTGAAATGACAGAGCTACAAGGTGGAAGGAGCCTGGATCCTCGAGTCACTGCTTGGAGGAGACTTTATGCAGGAACATTCATTTCAGACTTCAGGTGTATGCAAGAAATGAACTTCTATCCAATTTGAGCCATCATGCAATTTCGGCTTCTTATAGTAGCGAATGCTGCCTTAACTACTACAAAAACAAACCCGTTGCCGTCAAGGCGGCCCCCACCCGTGACAATCCCCTGTGTGTCAGAGTAGAACCGTGTGCTCTAGGGTTTTCAATGGCTGATTTTTTGAAAGTAGATTGCCAGCCCTTTCTTCCAAGGAACCGCTGGGTGGACTTGAAGCTCCAACCTTTTGGTTAGCAGCTGAGAGCGTTAACTACTCGTGCCACCCGTGAAATCCCGTAAGAAAAATGTCAAACAGCGTCATGCAATGTAAAGATCATGAGCTTTCGAGCACAACAGGATTGGGTTTGAATTATGGTTCTGGAACTTATGGTTGGGTGACGTGTACACTTGGCTTTTCTGAGTCTCAGCTGGGAGAGTGTCAATGCAGACGCCCCTGAGGCCTGAGCAGCTTGGTATATACACATTCTGGGCTTGTGTGAGAATACTCCCTTCTCACTGGGATCATCTTCTGGGAAAACTGGTGTGAACAGGACAGGAAGCAATTAGGACATTTTGCCACTCTCCCTCACCACCCCTACCCCACTTTTGGCTGATGATTCAGTAACTAGCTAAAGTTTTCCCAGTTTTCTAAGGTGCCCCGAGAAGATGAAAGAACCCACATCACTGGTCCTCACAGTGAAACATGGTAGGACTCCCAGTTGCAAGTACCAGTGAGAATGAAAGCATCTCTTGGTGCTGCCCTGGAAAAAGAGGTGAAATGTGATGCTTCGGTAGAGGTGGGGGGGCTTCGCCAGCCGTAGTCTGCATGTGAGCAGGTCTGCTTGCAGCTGGAGAGCTGCGATGTGAATCTTGCTGCCCTAGACCAAAGGAAGTAAGATTCCTGGCTGCACACACACGGGCCTCACCCTCCCTGGGGCATACATGTTCAAGAGCCATTTTTAGCTTCTTCCTTTACGACACTCAAGGGTGAATAGTTCCTGAAGGGCTAGCAGGTGTGAAATGCTTTCTCTTTTCAACTCCTTGGCCACTTTCTCCTCTGGGGATCGACTTGGCTGAGATGTATCCAGAGGGCTCAGTAAAGCGGCCCAGCGTTGGAGGGGGCTGAGTCCTGGCAGCCACCTTCTCTGCAGAGAACTCGCCAGCCAGCCCCAGGCTTGAACACTGACATTCAAATTATAGGCTCTGCCTTTAGGAGACATTGACTTTTAGAGACTGGTTAAGCTGCTGAAATTCATGAAACATACCCGCCAGTAGAAGAATTGTGAACTACTTTGTATCTCTTTTTGAATACTTGTACTGCTTCCTGGTTGTAGGGCCTTACTTGATACTACAGTAGGCACACAGGGAGATAGCTTCAAGGTCTCAGGACTGGCTTCTCCAGACTGCTATGCTGACGTTTCTTTGCCTCTGCAGGTACATCAGAAGTCAGAGCCCCCTTCCTCCGGTAAACATACATCGAGAACGCAGTTTATCCTCTCTATCTGTGTCAGTTTAAACTGTGAGTACCAAGCCCCAAACCCACTGCTGTGGAGTTGATTCCGACTCACAGTGACCCTGTAGGAGAGAGTAGAACTGCCCCGTAGAGTTTCCAAGGAGCGCCTGGTGGATTTGTACTGCCAACCTTTTGATTAGCAGCCATAGATATTACCCACTGTGCCACCAGGGTTTCCAAACCGTGAGTACAGAAAGATGGAAATTTAGATTCTTATTTTCATGATATTAGAGAAAAGTGAGAACAATTTTATTTAAAGACAACTGTTTTGGGATAACGTGGATGTGTTTTTCTATTATTTGGTATAGTCCTTTTGGAATTTTCCAAGAACTCGGATTATCTAGGTCAACCGCAAAATTGCATAGCTTGGTAGAACGCTGCTGGTTAAGATTCTGTCTTATTCCTTTTGTAAGTAAATTAATTCTTTATTTAAGAAAGGTATTTGGGTCACCTCTGCGCTGTTTCAGCTTTCTTGGGTCCCTAGATTGGGGGGCAAACTTGATTGTTAGCAGTTCTAGAGTCTAGGACTCAGTGACGCAGGTGACCCAGGAGACATTTTATCAACGGCCAAAGACCTGCAGGAGCGGATGCTCTTGTTGCCATGGTTCCCTCGTGATGCCGTTTGTAATAAAAGGAATAGGAGCCTGCTGAGCATGCCCAGAGCGGTCTTAAGTGGGACAGAATGGGCAGAGAGGGCCAGGAGCGCTCTGCTCACTTCTATCCTGTGCTTTCCTGTCCTTCCAAGACCAAGAGAAATTGCAGTGAATCTTTATCTTATCCAGGTTCTGTGTGTATGTGCATTGACACATACCGGCATGTATGTAACAACGGCCTGTTTCAGATATGCAGGGAGCGGTGTGAATGGCAAACCCAAACTGAGTGGGTTGGGGCCTTGGTCACTTCAACCAGCCCTTGCCATTAGTAGCTGTGCTGATTCGTTCTCTCTCTCTCACACACACACACAATACACACACACACACACACACACACACACACACACACACACACACACAGGGAGAAGCACAGCAGCTCACCAAAGGCGGCCCCGTGTGTGCAGAGTAGAGCTGCTCCATAGCGTTTTCAAGGCTGTGAGAATACGTCCTTCTCACTGGGAGACAAATCACCAGGCCTGTCTTCCGAGGTGCCTGTGGGTGGGTTCAAGCTGCCCACCTTTGGGCTAGGAGACGACAGCTCAACCGTTTTCGTCACGCAGGGACTCCTTAAAGAGGAAGCGGAACAGGTCATGAGCTCCCGCGGCAGGCTCACTGCACAGCAGGTCCTGACCCTGCTCTTTTCTGAGGCAAGGACGTTCAGTAACTGGAACATCTTAGGTGGACCTCAAGAACTCCACAAGTCAGGTGCTTTCGTTTCAGAATGGCTGCATGACTCCAGAGTCCCTGGCCGGAGCTTCTAGGGCAGGTATTTCTGGCCTGTCCACCCAGACCCATGGTACCCATGGCTCCTCTCATCCTGAAGGCAGGCCTGAAATGCGCTTCCAGATCCCCAAGAAACCACTTTCTTTCTCCATCTTCCGTCTGCCAAGGCTGAAGAACAGAGAGCTGCTTCTGGCCACATGGTTTCCTTTAGGCCGAGGGCTAAGGGCAGGGCCCTTTCCGAGCCTGTGTAACCGAGTGGAAATCCCTAGCGGGCGCCTAAACTCAAGCTCCTGCCACGCAGGAAAGGAACCTGCCTGCCAGCAATTCCTCAGCCGCAGTCAGCTGGACATTTTCCACAGTGAACAGTGTGTTCTGTCGCCTTGTGACACGCCTAATCTGTGTTGCATTTTGAATATTCTTGAAAATGTCCATCTAATGAGAGGAGAATAGGCGTCTGGGCAGAGCCGGTTCTCCTTGGCGCCACTGCACATCTTCCACCGCCAGAAGGCAGGTTAAGGCTCCTGCAGTCTGAGCGCTGCAGCTCCATCCTGCTGCAAGGTGGAGGTCTCCTCGGCGCCCGCCGACACTGTGTTCTTCTCCTTAGTCTACCGTCCTTATGAATATTAATGGTGATAATAGAATTAGGCAGGCTGGCTTCCAGCAGAACCCGGGCTTAGTGGGAAAGGGGGAGGCTGACTGGCTGAGGAGTTAAGAATCAGCTTGATCCTGGGCCCTGGTGAGAGTTATTTTGTTCTAAAGGAGATGGTCTGTGGTGACCCACTGCCAGCCCTGCAGCACTGCTGATGGGTACCGCTGACAGCTGAAAGCCGGACCCTACAGTCTGTCCGGTGTGGTGTTACAGCTGGTGTGTGCGAATGTGGTGTGTGCAGTGACAGTGCCCACACATCCAAGGTCAGCCTGACCAGGGATATATTCACCACGAGGAAGTTTGCTAGGAGAACCCATTGTTTAATGCACAGCCATCCATACTTCGTAGTTTTCCTGTCTTCATGACTGTCTCATTCATGCCGTGAACTATTCTAAAGGGAAGTGGAGGCAGGGAAGTGGGAGTAGTCAGGAAGCTTTCAGAGAGAAGAGATCGCAGTCTGCAGAAAAAGCCTGCCAAAGCCAGTGTACCATGTATCCCCCGCTGAGTCCATTCCCCTTGGAAATTCCACTAATTTTTGCTGCTTCTTTAAGCGTTGGATGTCACCATATGGAATCCCCCTACTGTTCCCAGGGCTGTCGGTGACTCTGGGCTGGGCTGCGGCACCTGTGTGTTGTCCCAGGCAGTCAACCTGCCAGAGTAGTGTGGGGAGGGAGGGCGAGGGGGAGTATGCCTTCCTTGAGATTCACCCATTTTTCTGTTCCTCCGAGCAATTATCTATGCTGTGGGGATTATGGCTGGTGGCAGGAGTGAACCAGATACAGTCTGAGCAGCTGGAGATCATGCTGCCTGTACGTAGGGCATGTCTACCAGTGTTCCCTGGGGCAAAGGAAAGAAAAGCCTCTCGAGCTGAGCTTCTGTGGCTCATTCTGGAGCTGCAACAGCAACACCGTTTACCGTGTCATTCTCCATTAGGAAAGGGCCTTGGGCCCCCAAGGCTGTGTGGTGCAGTGGATGGTGCCCCAACCTAAACGGTGGATGATCCAGGTTTCAGCCCAAATGCTGGTAACGTAGTTGCAGCATCAGTGGTGTGACATGGCAGACAAAATAAATCTGGTATGTTCTTGGCATACAGGAGTGGAGGGCCTTCTAATACAGAGGGGATGAAAGTCCCACCAGGCCCTCATGCCTGCAGGTCTGGAATCCGTGCTGGGTGTCATACTTGAAGAGCAATACAGATAAGCTAAAACCTGCTCAGAAGACTTCGTCCAGGGCAGGGAAGGATGTGAAACCACGTCACTTCAGGAGCCTGCAGAGGAACTGAGGCTGCTAGCCTGAAGAAGTGATTTGGGGAAGGTGTGACTATCTGCCAGCTTGCCATGGGGAAGAGGAATTAGATTCATTTTGTGAGGCTCTAGAGGAACTTTATGATAGTCGAAGTGTCTTAAGATGTCCCAGAGGTTGTCACTGGGGGTAATGACACCACATTCTGTGACTCTCTGCTGTGTTTATTTTGATGCGGTACATTGAGGTGGCCATTTTGACATCATGGACCTTTGAAATTTCTTTTAGTATAAAATCAAACTTGTTTGACAGTAGTAGAACATAGCAAGTAGTTTCATTCCTACCATTAATGTTTCTTCTTCTTCTTTTTTTTAACTAAGTAATGTGTAAAACAGATGCCTTTGGCCCAGTTCCCTGCTCCCTCCCTCTTCCTGACCCAGGCTCTGTTCCTGACACTTGCTGGCATCCCTGGGACTTGCCCTACCCTTCATGTGTCTGTCCCTTTTGATTCGACTGAAGATGGGGATCTGATGATACTGAAAATTAGTGACATGTCTCCAGGGTGGAGCTGGGGCTGGGAGCTGAAAATACTAAGAGGAGTCACAGCTTTATTTGTATTTTAGAGTGTTTGGTATTTTCTGCCGTTACCAAAAAAGTCTCAATTTTAATTTTTTACTCTATATGTCAAGATGTCCATGTGTCAAAACGGCCTCATCAAAATATCGCTCTTACAACTAGCTGGACGAATACTTGTCAAGTATATCACAGAAGGAACTCAAGAATCATGTGGTTAGTTGAACATGATTATTTTGCAGATATTTTGTGAATCTAAAATTCTATGCTTGAACACAATAGTTTCCAGGGGCAGGCCCTTGGAGCATCCTGGTCTCTGATAAAGTTTTCACCATCTGCATTAAAATGCAGAAAAATAAGCACGATGCATTTAGTTTTCCTTAAGGCTAAATTTCTTCAATTTTAAAGGCTTTTCTTTATTCTGAGATAAGGGGTTTTATTTTCTTTACTTTTGCTGTTGCCGTTAAAATATTCTTCCTTTTTTTCAAATCATGGTAATAGTAGATGGTGTTTTAAGATGTCAATGGACATTTGTCCTACGTTAGTTTTTTCTTTGATCTGTAAAATTCCAAAGTCTGGGAACCCTGATTTAAGTCACTTCATCTTTTTGAACCTCATTGATTCACTTATGAAATAGGTATAGACTCACATGGGCTACCTAGCCCTCAGCACAGTTTTAAGTTTCAGATAGGCTAATGAAGGTCACGGACCATTGTAGACAAAGTGCTGTATACTTTTCACTGAGTGGACAGCGATGTCAATATTGGCCAAATGAGTCGTTGTATGGATAGATGTACGGATGGTAAAGCAGAAGAAAAACTCCTCTTGCCCTCATTTTTCCTTAACTGGCATTTTCTCCTCTGCTTCCAGGAGCCTAAATAAATGGCAGCCAGGGAGCCTTGTGTGATTTCAAACTCAGCATGACAAAGTTTCCACTGGGGCAGCCAGAAAAAGACTAGTGTGCAGAGAAGCCAGCATGGACCCTTCTGTGGAATGTGGGGTGTCGTGGTTATCTAGTGCTGCTATAACAGAAATACCACAAGTGGATGGCTTTAACAAACAGAAATTTATTCTCTCATAGTCTAGGAGGCTAGAAGTCCCCATTCAGGGTGCCAGCTCCAGGGAAAGGCTTTCTCTCTTTGTCGGCTCTGGGGAGAGGTCCTTGTCATCAATCTTCCCCAGGTGAGGAGTTTCTCAGCACTGGGAGCCTGGGTCCAAACGATGAGTTATTCTCCTGGCTGTACTTTCTTGGTGGTGTGAGGTCCACATCTCTCTGCTCCCTTCTCTCTTTTATATCTCAAAAAAGATTGACTTAAGACACAATCTAATCTTGTAGATTGAGTGCTGCCTCGTTAACATAGTTGCCTCTAATCCTGCCTCATTAACTGTGTAGAAGTAGAATATACAACACAGGAAAATCACATCAGTTGACAAAATGTTGGACAACCACACAATATTGGGAGCCACAGCCTAACCAAATTGACACATATTTTTGGGGGACACAATTCAATCCATGACATGGGGTGAGGGGAGATGGTAGGAGGCCTAAAAAGGAGGGAGAGGAGTGATATCAACCGTCCTAATGTAGGAGTGAACTTAGGGTGTGTTTATCATGTCATCTCTGCCCAGTCAAGTGTGAAGAACTGGATTGCGATGTGGAGACCACACCTCAGACCAATTAAATCATGAATCTCTGGTATAGACATCTACAGTTTAAAAAACTTTCCAGATGATTCTAATATATAGCCAAGGCTGAGAACTACGGCTTTAAGCCTGAGAGGACACTTTGAAAAGAGAAGCCAGGTTCGTTTGTGCAGATTTCTATCAAATGTATCACATTCTTCCCTTCAATTTTCAAGGAGGTCATTGCAGCCAGTGGGGGTTTTGCTTGGTGCTCACTCTAAGGCCTCGCTGACTGTGCTTGGTCTCCCCGTGGCCATCTGTCTTTTTCTCCATCTTTTGTCTTAATATTTCAGCTAGGGAAGTAATAAAGTATTGAGGTTAAGAGTCAGCTTCTGAAGAAATTCTTGCCTTGTGTAAGGAAGCAGGTACAAGGATGTTCATAGCAGCAGTGTTTCTAATGGTGAAAATGTGGAAACAACTCAGTGCCCATCAGTACGGCAATGGATACATCAGCGATCAATGGCAGCCAAGATGGAATACTGTACAGCAACTAATGTGAACAAATCAAATCCTGAAATATCATCTTATAACATTCAAAATATAATGTTGCATGAAAAAAAGCAAGTTACAGAACAATATGTAGAGAAAGTAACTATTTAAATACTTTAAACACACAATATAATACTATGCACTATTTCTGAGCATCTCTACAGGTGGTTATTGTACACAGGGTTATCAACCACCTCATATTGCAACCTGATCCTATGAATGCCAGTAAATCTCCATTAGTCATAAAAGACTGCCTTAAACCAGCTCAAGCCACACCTGGGCTGGCTGCGGCTATTAGTAGACCTCAACAGAGGATGCAGCAACAGGTGGAATGCATCAGAAGGAAAATCATCACCCGGACCCCATTCTGAAGAAGTGAGAGGTCCAGCAAGAACCACCACATCACCTCCTGTTTCCTAGCCACCATAATTCCTGCAATGTCTTCCTTCTAGAATTTTTCCTCCCCACTACTCCTGCACGGCCACCATCTCGCTGTTCAAATTATATATAAGCTCCGTTTCCCCATAGCGTGGGGAGTCGGATTGGAGGAACTGCCTCCCGCCTCTTTGCTCTGCACATTGCAGTAAAGTTACTTTGTTTTCCTCAAAGACCAGTGTTCAGATCATTGGCAAGTCTGAGTGTGCCAGACAAGGACCCACCTTCCTGGGTGGCAACAATATGCATGTGAAAGCTGGACGATGAAAAAGGAAGACAGAAGAAGAGTTGGTGCATTTGAATTGTGGTGTTGGCTGAGATTATTGACTGTACCATGGACTGCCAGAAGAACGAACAAATTAGTCTTAGAAGAAATACAACCAGAATGCTCGTTAGAAGTGAGGATGGCAAGACTTTGACTCACTTACTTTGGACATGTCATCAGGAAAGACTAAACATTAGAAAAGGACATCCTGTTGGGTAAGGTAGAGGGTCAGCAAAAATGAGGGAGATCCTTCATGAGAAGGATTCACACAATAGCCACAGAAATGGACTCAGAAGACATTTCTTTCTCTTATACATAAGGTGGCTATGTATTGGAGCTGACTCAATGGCAACTAGCAACAACAACAACATACAGGTGGTCCCAGTAAAAAAAAAAGGACTACAAGGACACACACCAAAGTCAACCTGATGGTTATCTTTGGGAAAGGAAAGGCATGGAATCGAGGAGAGGTACAAGGAAGGCGTTTCGATAGTGTTTCAGTGCTTTTATAAAAAAAATAACTGAAGCAAATATGAAATATTCCATTACATAAATTCCACGTTATGAGTACATGGATATTTGTATATTCTGTTCTTTACTGCAGCTTAAAAAGTTTTGAAATACAAAAATATAACTACCATAAGAAATTGGCCTCTGGAATAAGATCTTCTTGGCTTCAACTCTTGGCTCTGCCACTTGCTGTATGTATGACCTTAAGCTATTTAAGCTTTGGAGGCCTTAGTTTCCTTCCCCATCTGTAAAATGAGCACAGCACTTCAAGCAGTGCTGACACATGGTTAGAATACCGTACAGGTTAGCTGTTCTTATTAACATCCTCAAATTGAGATGATGTAGATTGGCTGTTCCTGCTCATCCTTTGAAACCCAGGTCAGGTGTTATCCCCTTCAGAAAACCTTTCCTGACTGTCATGGATTGAATTGTTTCTCCCCAAACCATGTGTCAACTTGGCTAGTTCATGATTCCCAGTATTGCGTGATTGTCCACCATTTTGTCATCTGATGTGATTATCCTATGTGTTGTAAATCCTACCTCTATGATGTTAATGAGGCAGGATTAGAGGCAGTTGTGTTAATGAGGCAGGGCTCAATTTATAAGATTAGGTTATGTTTTTAGCCAATCTCTTTCGAGATATAAAAGAGAGAAGTGAGCAGAGAGACATGGGGATCTCATACCACCAAGAAACAAGGGCCAGGAGAATATCACATCCTTTGGACCTCAGGTCCCTGTGCTGAGAAGCTCCTTGACCGGGGAAGACTGATGACAAGGACTTTCTTGAGAGCCACCAGAGAGAGAAAGCGTTCCCCTGGAGCTGGCACCCTGAATTCGAACTTATAGCCTACTAGACTGTGAGAGAATAAACTTCTCTTTGCTAAAGTCATCCACTTGTGGTATTTCTGTTATAGCAGCACTAGATAACTAAGACACTGACCATCTGAGTTAGGTGATCTTATAATAACTTATTCTGTCCTGCAGGACACATATCATATGTTAATGATGATGACTAATGTTTACTGAATACTTGCTATGTGACAAGCATTCTTTTGAGGATTTTACATGTGTCTTCTCATTGAATTCTCACACTGCTCTTGAGTTTAGTACCATCATTGCTCCCACTTACAGACTATTTTACAAGTACCTGTTTGCAGTCTTTTCTAACAGGTGGTGAGCTTCTGGGGGTTAGGGATGTGATAGGTCAGCTCTGCACCCTCAGTGCTGGGCACTGTGCTCATAACGAGGTGGTCATTTAAGAAATTGCTGAGTGAAGAGTGAACGAATGCATAAAATAGGCAAAGCAGTTCCCTGCCCTTGATCACTACATGGCTAACATGGGAAATGGATTTCTGAGTTATACCAAGTGGTCCGATGGGCACAGACTGTAGGCCTTTGGTTGGAAGGATCTGTTACAGGCTCTGTCTCCACATACTAGGGCTGCTGTACAAAGTGCCATAAACTGGGTGGCATTTAAGAAGATAATTTATTGTCTCAGAGTTCTAGGGCTAGTAGTTCAGATTTAGGGTGCCTGCAGGACCTTGCTCTCTCGGAAGTCTCTGTGTCTCTTTTTCTCTTTTAAAAGGACGCCACTCGGATGGGATTAGGATCCACCCTACTCTAATATGACCTAACTTAACTGATATGATCTTCAAAGACTCTATTTCCAAACAATGTCACACACAGCCACAGGTACTAAGGGTTAGGATTCAACATATTTTCTGGGGGACACAGTTCAAGCCACAACAGGTTCCTTGGCTCTTCCTCGTTGGCATGAGGGCCAAGTCTCAGAGGGATCACACAGCAGAGGGAGTGAATGCCTCCTCTCAGGAACAAAGCTTATTGATCATTTCGTAGTTAAAAACGGGCGTCATGTGCTCCTTCCCAAAACCTTTTGCTTGGCTGATTCTTGTCCTTTAGATCTCAGCTTAAACATTCCTTCCTCAGAAGGCTTTCCCGACCGTCCAAGCAGAAGCAGGCCTCCTTCACATACACTTTCGCAATCCTGTATGCTTCCTGGCTAGTGTTATGACTGTGTGTGCACAGTTGTCTGAGAGACCACTGCCATCTCTGTGTGAGGTCCTGTGCTCCTGAGGGAAGGCACCATCTTGGTTCTGTGCTCTGCTGTGTTCCCTGTGCCCAGCGGGGCCTGGCTCACTGAAGGTGCTCAGTGCATATTTGTTGAGTGAATGAAAATCAGGAAAGGATGGGAGCGGGAAGGAGTGGGCTATTGAAACCTGAGGGGAATTTGATGGGTGTTCAAATTCACAGCTGCTACTGATAAAGTCTGTGGTTAATGTTTTCAGGCCAACATCCTAGGGGCGTGTGAGCTTCTCACCATCTGGGAGAGTTGCATTACTGATAAGTGACTTTTCTATAAGGAATCCCAATCAGTGGCAAGATCTTTTGTGAAGGCATAACTCAGCTCCCTCTTCTCTCTTGAAGTGGTTCTCAACTGGCACTGTGTGAATCAGGATCACTTGGGGGTGCTTAAAAATGCAAGTAATCTGCCCCCACACACCCATTCACATACTTACACACACCCTGAATCAGAACCTGTCAGGGTGGGGCCCAGAGGGCATGTGTATGGGGAGGTACATCCGGGTAACGGAAGAAGAGAGTGGCTCTCTTCTTTCAGGCCAATGCTTACTCAGTCTCTGGTGTTCTCAGTTTATACTTAGGGAGTTCCTGACATGCCTACTATTATGGATTAAACAGTGCCCCCCCGCCCCAAAATATATATATGTGTTAGAATCCTAACCCCTATACCTATTTACATTACCAGCTGTGTGAGGCCAAAACCCAGTCAGTTTGGAAATATGGTTTTCTTTGTTATGTTAATTAGTTCTCTACCCAAGTTAGGGTGGGTTCTAAATCTAATCACTTCTGAGTTATAAAAACAGCAGATGAGACACAGAGATACTCACATGTGGGGGAAGACGGACACTGCATGTGAGGACTATCTATAGTCAGGGAATCAAAGAATGCCCGGTTGGACTCCTGATTTGGACTCCCAGGCTCCAGGACTTGGAGAAAATAAATGTCTTTCTTTAAAGCTACCCACTTGTGGTATTTCTGTTACAGGAGCACTAGGAGACTGAGACATCTACCTTTCAGGTGGAGGAACTAGATCAGTCTTTGAAGGAAAAAGAAGATGGATTATCTTGTCTAGCACAGAAAGATGGATTTTTCCACTGTTCCTTTTATCTCATTCATCCTCATCCTCTCTCCTTCTCGTTGTCTTTGTTGGATCATCCTTGACTAAACCTTAAGGAATGGATGAAGTGATGAATGGAGACAGCCTGAACATGGGGAAAAGTGAACGGAGGACTCGGCTATGTCAGGAGGCTGCTGGGTTTTGGCCTCACAAGCCTGAGACTGTGAACTGATTTGTGGTATGACTGCTCTGACAGAGATCACAACAGAGGGTCCCAGACAGAGCTGGAGAAAAATGTAGAACAAAATTCTAACTCAAAAGAAAAAAAAAACAGACGAGACTTACTGGTCTGAAACAGACTGGGGAGACCTTGAGAGTATGGTTCCTGGACACCCTTTTAGCTCAGCACTGAAGTCACTCCTGAGGTTCACCCTTCAGCCAAAGATTAGATAGGCCCATAAAACAAAACAAGACTAAAGGAGCATACCAGCCCAGGGGTAGGGATAAGAAGGCAGGAGGAGACAGGAAAGCTGATAATAGGGAACCCATGGTTGAGAAGGGGAGAGTGTTGACATGTTGTGGGGTTGGCAACAAATGTCACAAAACAATATTTGTACTAATTATATAACGAGAAACTGCTTCGTAAACCTTCATCTAAAGTACAAAAAAAAATTGTGAGCATGTGAACCATTCTGTAGTGCTCAAAATGATTGCACATGAGCTATTCCTTCCCCCAATTCCCAAAAGCACTATCTAGATGATTCCTCATGGTTCTCCGAGGAGGGAGATCCAGCATGTGGATGGACTGCTATCTCCCTGTTCTCTCGGCTGAGCTGGGATGTCCTGCTTGGTCAGCAGGTGGGTGCACATTGCTTGTCTCTGCATCTCCTTGTCCTCTCATTGAAAGAACACTGAGGGGTAGGTAGTACAGCCCAGACTTTTCACTTATGAGAAAACTGAGGAGACTCTGAGAGCATCAGTCATTTGCTGGCAGGGAGCAGACACGGGCCACGAAACCCAGTCTTCTGAAATGTGTACCAGGGTCTTTTCCACCACCTTCTCCTTTTCCCCTGGCCTTGGTGGAAGCAGGCCCCAAACAAGGTGCCAAATAGCTGACTTGGCTCAGTGGGACTCTAGGATATTCCCTCTGATCGCTGACTGGTGATGTTAAGTGTTCCTGTCCTGTCTATGAGGTAGGAGCCTCAAACCTGAGCAGTAATTAAACTCACCAGTCTTAGAAGAAATACAACCAAAAGTGAGGATAGCAAGACTTCCGCTTACTTACTTTGGACACATCATCAGGAAAGACCAATCACTAGGAAAAGACATCATGTTTGATAAAGCAGAAGGTCAGTGAAAATGAGGGGAACCCTCAAAGAGGTGGATTGACACCATAGGCACGACAATGGACTCAAACATACCAACAATCATGGAGATGGTGCAGGACCAGGCAGGTTTTCATTCTGTTTGCTGTGAGTCAGAACTGACTTGAGGGCAACTAACAGCAACGAGAGATGCTTGAGATGAGGACATGGTCTGCGGTATTTGTTGAAGTCTGTAAGGGCAGAACTGCAGCTGCCCCACTCTTAGCCTATTAGCCTCATTTTTGTTCCATTTGATATTTGAAAATTGCCATTTATTAACTGCTTCATGCAACAAATATTGATCGAGGGCTTGAAATGTGCCAGACACTGGCATAGATGCTGGGACTGCAGCTGTGTGGAGCAAAGATAGGGCCTCTGGGCCCTGCAGCCTATGTTCAGAGAAGCTGGAGAGGCTGTGTACAGGGAGGGAGTGGTGGCGAGGTATGGAGCGTGTTGCTCTTCAGACAGGAAGCTTAGAGAAGTTCTTCTGAGCAGCGGCTGAATGCAGCCATCTTGGGAAGACTGTTCCTTGCTCAAAAGCCCTGAGGTGGGAGCAGGTTTGATGTTGTGAGGGGATAGCAAGGAGTCAGCACAGCTGGAGAAGGGAGAGACCAGGGACAGTGTTAGCATCCAGGGCAGACTGGCTGTTGAGGACAAAGCCTCATTTGGCAGGTGGCTCTTATAGTTCATGGAGGGACGTGGGATTTTATTCTGAGTGTGATGGGAAACCTCTGCAGGGCTTTAGCTCTGACTTGGATTTTTACAGATCAGTGTGGCTGTTGTGTGGAGGATAGACAGCGAGGG
The DNA here is from genome assembly GCF_030014295.1 of Loxodonta africana. Taxonomy (NCBI): domain Eukaryota; kingdom Metazoa; phylum Chordata; class Mammalia; order Proboscidea; family Elephantidae; genus Loxodonta; species Loxodonta africana. Next base: position 75,691,197 of record NC_087358.1, read on the forward strand.
TAAGAGAGGACCTGAGGGTAGTCCCGGAGGAGGGTGGGGACTGGATAGTGGAGGTGGGCTGGAGGGGTCCGATTCAGCCATTTGCTGATGGGCTGGGGGTGGGGGGCTGAAAGAGAGAGGTGTTCGGATGAGCTACTGCCAGGTCTAGGACTTGGATACCTGAGCAGGTTCAATGGCCCTGGGCACTGCTGGGAGTTCAGAATGGGGAGACTCCAGGCAGGGGTGGGCCATCAGGGGCAAGTGCTTCTCTGGGGCTGCTGCAATAGCTTCCTGGCCAGCCTCCACTCTGATAACCCGAGTTACCTTTCTAAAGGAGGTTTGGCCGTCTCCTTGCCCTGACCAACCATATGTCCCATTGCCTTTAGACTCAGTCCTGCTAGCCCTGCAGCAATAAAGGCCTCAAGCTGCCTGATCAGCCACTCCTTGACTGCTTTAAGCCTCCATTCTAGCCACACCACTGCCCCCCACCCCGCCCGTGTGGGCGCCTGTAATCTCATACCCCTGCTCTGTGTGCTCCTCACACTTCTCTACCTTTCAAGAACCTTATGAAGCCTAGTAAACACTCTACCTTCTCCAAGTTCACATCTCAGACTTTTTACAATGGAATGATTCCTTTTCGACAAAACTTGATTTGTGCGTTTAGTCTCGTCCCCATCTAATTCTTCTCTGTATGTAGTTACATATCTTTAAATATACATAAAAAACCCAATATATATATGCATATATGTTAGCTGCTGTTGAGGAGGCCCCAACCCGTGGCAACCCCATGAACAATGGAATGAAGCTTTGCCTGGTCCTGCGCCATCCTCATGATCAGTTGGAGATCGGACCACCGTGATCCCATTTTTGAAAGTAGATCACTAGACCTTTCTTTGTAGTCTGTCTTAGGAAGTGCTACTGAAACCCATTCAGCATCACAGCAACATGCAAGACTCCACTGACAGACAGGTGGTGGCTGCACATGAGGTTCACTGTCCAGGAATCGAACCCGGGTCTCCTGCATGGAAGGCAAGATTTCTACCACTGAATGACTAATGCCTCATATATGTACTTAAAAACCAAAAACCAAACTCATTGCCATGAAGCCGTTTCCGACTCATAGTGACCCTATAGGACAGAGTAGAACTGCCCCATAAAGTTTCCAGAGGTGGGCTGGTGGATTCGAACTACTGACATTCTAGTTAGCAGTGTAACACTTAACCATTGTGCCAGCAGGGCTCCATGTGTGCATGTATATATGTGTATATATTTTTATACAGTGCACATTTTGTTATAATCATATATCACTATAATAATGCTTTTATTAATGTAATGTTTTTATTACTAGATTATGTACTTTTCAAGGACAAAGCTTGTACAAATCAAGTACAAAAGTTCTTATTCTGTATCCTAAACTAACCCAGAGGTCTTTTACCCTCAGCAAATGATTTGACTTGTATCGACAAAGGGACTAGGAGAGGAGTTGTGAAGAAGAAATACGTCCAAGCCCCCTGATTATAGCTATTACTGGAGTAGAAGTGACAGTAAAGTGCTTTCAGAAACCTGGAAATAGGGTAGCTTTCTCTTTCAGGTGCAGCTCGCACCCTCCATATGATCCAGTGAGCCTTCATATTTCCCAGCCTCCTTTGTGGTTAGATTGGCTGTGTAAGTAGCTTTGGTCAATGAAATGTGAGTGGGAAAGCAGATGTCTTGTTTCCAGTCCTGGCACATAAGAGTTAGTACTCTCCTCCATCTTTCCTTTCCCACTGCTCTGATCCTAGAAGCCTTGTGTTGACTTGCTGATCACAGAATGGATAGAACCTCGTCCAGAATCAGCAGATGGTAGAGGGCCTGCTGTCTACGCCAGACTTTAGAAGAATAAGAAGCAAACTGCCCTGCTAAGCCACTGAGATTTTAATTTACTTATTAACTCAACATAGCCTAGCCTATCCTGATTACTATATCTTCTCAAAGTGAAACTAGTAAAATCTGCACATTTTTGAGTGGTGCCTGCATATAGTGCAGCAAACATCTATAAACCAGGCATGAGTTTTCTCCTCCTCAGTCAACTGATCATAAGGAACTCCCCATAAGGCCATAGATGCAGACTGGAAGAGGGAAGGTAATGTCACAGGAGTGGAGACCGTGGGCATTTGGACCACTTTCTCATGCAACTTACTTGTGCCTTCAGGTCCTGCTCGGGCCCAATCTTGTATATCCCACTTCCATTTAACGAAGTGTTGTTGTGCGTGTCTGACTTAGTGGCTCTGCGGGTCAGACAACACTCAGTTCATGAGAGGCAGCTCAGGCTGCATGGTGACTTGGTGGCCCACGGTTAAGTGTACAGTCTCTACTACCACCACCACTGTGGTAGTAGAGACTACACTTAACCAAAGGCCCGGTAATAAGCCAGAAGCTGCTTTTCAAAAGGAGAGTAGTTATCTGCAGAGGATGGCAGGTCTTTGCTCCAAGCTCCTAGGGGTCTGCACTGCGATTTACCAATAAGGTCCTCCCAAAGACTCCAAACAGCATCTCTATCTGTGACTGACACTTCAAGCACCCTTAGATCAGCCATATCATATGGCTCAAGCAGTAAAGTGGATTGCACAGTAGCCTGAACCCATTGCAAAGCCTTCTCTTGTTCTGGGCCCAGCTCAAAACTAGCAGCTTTTGGAGTCACTTCATAAATAGTCCAGAGTAGCACACCCAAGGATGCAATGCTGGAAGTGCTCACTTGCCTATGCCAAAAAATTTGGAAGACAGCTACCGGGCTAACCAACTGGAAGAGATACGTATTTGTGCCCATTTTAAAGAAAGGCGATCCAACATAATGCAGAAATTATCAAAAGATATCATTAATATCACACACAAGTAAAATTTTTTTGATGATAATTACAAAATGATTGGAGCAGTACATCAACAGGGAACTGCCAGAAATTCAAGCCGAATTCAGAAGTGGACGTGGAACGAGGGATATCTTTGCTGATGTCAGATAGATCTTGGCTGAAAGCAGAGAATACCAGAAAGATGTTTACTTGTGTTTTATTGACTATGCAAAGATATTCGACTATGTGGATCATAACAAATTATGGATAACATTGTGAAGAATGGGAATTCTAGAATACTTAATTGTGTACAGGAAGAACCAAGAGGCAGTTGTTCTAACAGAACAAGGGGATACTGTGTGGTTTAAAATCAGGAAGTGTGTGTCAGGGTTGTATCCTTTCACCATACTTATTAAGTCTGTATGCTGACCAAATAATCTGAGAAGCTGAAGTATATGAAGAAGAATATGGCATCAGGATTGGAAGAAGACTCATTAACAATCTGTGCTATGCAGATGACACAACCTTGCTTGCTCGAAGAAAGGAGGACTTGAAGCACTTAGTGATGATCGAAGACCACAGCCTTCAGTGTGGATTACACCTCAACCCAAAGAAAACAAAAATCCTCATAACTGGACCAATAAGCAACATCATGATAAAAGGAGAAAAGATTGAAGTTGCCAAGCACTTCATTTTACTTGGATCCACAATCAACGTCCATGGAAGCAACCATTAAGAAATCAAATGACATATTGCATTGGGTAAATCTGCTGCAAAAGACATCTTTAAAGTGTTAAAAAACAAAGATGTCACTTGGAGGACTAAGGTTCACCTGGCCCAAGCCATGATATTTTCAATTGCCTTATAAGCATGCAAAAGCTGAACAATGAATAAGGAAAACCAAAGAAAAAGCTGGACAATAAATAAGGGAGACTGAAGAATTAATACCTTTGTACTATATTGGTGAAGACTATTGAATATACCATAGACTGCCAGAAGAGTGAGAAAATCTGTCTTGGAAGAAGTACAGCCAATATGCTCCTTAGATGTGAGGCTTTGTTTCACTACTATCACCATGTTATCAGGAGGGACCAGTCCTTGGAGAAGGACATCATGCTTTGTAAAGTAGATGGTCAGTGAAAAAGAGGAAGATCCTCAACAAGATGGATTGACACAGTGGCTGAAAAAATGGGCTCAAAATAGCAATGCTTGTGTGGGTGGTACAGGACCGGGCAGTGCTTTTTTCTGTTGTATAGCAGATCGCTATGAGTTGGAACCAACTGTATGGCACCTAAGAACAACTAATAGCACACCCAAATGAGGGATGTATTGCCTCCAAAATTCAAAGAGGCCCACAGCTGTGTGCCTCATTTACAGTTGTGGGAGGGGCCAGTTGCAATAACTCATCCTTCACTTGCGGAGGAATATCTTGACATGTCTCATACAACTGGACCCCTAGAAATTTCACTGAGGTGGAGGGTGTCTGAATTTTTGTTGGATTAATTTCCCACCCTCTAGCAAACAAATATTTTAGCAATAAGTCCAGAGTAATTGACACTTTATCATTACTAGGTCCAATCAGCATAAATTCATTAATGTAATGGACCAGTGTAACATTTTCTGGAAGGTAAATGCAACCAAGTTCCCTGGGGACTAAATTATGACACAGGGCTGGAGAGCTGATATATATGAGGTAGGATACTGAAGCTGTACTGCTGGTCTTGCTGCTGAAGGCAAACTACTTCTGATGTGCCTTTGAAACCAGAATCAAGAAAAAGGCATTCGCTAGATCATTAGCTGCATACCAGGTACCCACCCAGTGCCGTCGAGTCAACCAGGTACCAGGAGATGTACTAATTTGCTCAAGCAATGAAACTACATATGGAACAGGAGGCGAAACTGGAGTCACTACCTCGTTAAATTTACGATAATCTTCTGTCATTCCCAAGATCCATCTGTTTTTTGCACAAGCCAAATAGGCAAGTTGAATGCAAATATGGCGGGAATCACACCCCTGCGTCCTTCACGTCCTTGATGGTGGCAGTAATCTCTGCAATTTCTCCAGAAATGTGGTATTGCCTTTGGTTTAATATTTTCCTAGGTAGGGGCAATTCTAATGGCTTCTACTTGGTTTTTTTCTATCATAATAGCCCTTCCTCCACTTGTCAAGGATCCAATGTGGGCGTTCTGCCAGTTGCTGAGTATATCTATTCCAATTATGCATTCTAGAACTGGAGAAATCACTACAGGATGGGTTTGAAGACCCACTGGACCCAATGTCAGATTAACCTGCCTAAAACTTCATTAGTAACCTGACCTCCATATGCCCTCACTCTGACTGATGGGCCACAGTGATGTCTTGGGTCTCCTGGAATTAGTGTCAGTTCAGAGCCAATATCCAGTAATCCCCCAAAAGTCTGATTATTTCCTTTTTCCCAATGAAAAGTCACTCTTGTAAAAGGCCATAGATCCCTTTGGGGAAGACTGGAAGAAAGGCTAACAGTATAAATTTTTCTCAGTGTGGTGGGGTCCTTCTTCCAGAGGACCCAGCCTACCCTTTATTCAAGGGGTTGTGGGTTTGTAATCTGCCTCAAGTCTGGGAATTGATTGAGGAACTGTGACTCATTATTCTGATGATTTGAGTTAGATTGCTGCTCACTTGACTTAGCATTCTTCCGCTTCTATAGAGCAAGTAAATGTGTGGTAGATTTTTCATCTGTTTCACTCCTGGGTATACCAGGACTATGTAGGGAATGCCATAAGTCCATAAGTGTCAGATTACTCTGATTACTGCTTTGACACCACCGTCCATTATGGCAACCATGCCCACCTTATCTTTGTTGATTGAGTGCTGCCACATGGCCACTTTCACCACTGTGTCCAATCAGCCCCACTGTAGTTAGGTGTCTCAATTCAGTTAAGGCAGTTCTCACTGTCAAATCTGACTTACATAAAATAGCAATCAGGGCAGTCTTCAAGGATGCTGGGGCTCCCTTCACAAATTTGTTCCATTGTGGCAAAAGCTGTGTCCTCTGGGCACTCTATGTAAGGGTCTGTGGTCTAACCTGATAAATCTACACTAACATGTCAATTTCCTTAAGCATTAGGATACCTTCTTTTAAGTATACCGATGCAGGTCTGGTACTTCAACTTGATTTAGTGTAAGCCACTATGCATTTCATGCTTCAGTGACCCAACCAAATATCTATTAGATCCTTTCCTAATCTCTTGAACAGAAACACTGAATGAAGGATCTGTGCTTCTTGTTGTTGTTGTTAGGAGCCGTTGAGTTAGTTCTTACTCATAGAGACCCTACGTATCTTCTGCAAAATTTTAGTTGTGTGTGATACTAATACTGTTCGATTATTTCTGCATTCTGTTGAATCACCTTTCTTTGGAATGGGTGCAAATATGAACCTCTTCCAGTTGGTTGGCCAGGTAGCTATTTTACAAATTTCTTGGCATAGATGAGTGAGCACCTATAGCGCTGCATCCATTTGTTGAAACATCTCAACTGGTATTCCATCAATTCCTGGAGCCTTGTTTTTCACCAATGCCTTCAGTGCAGCTTGGACTTCTTCCTTCAGTACCACTGGTTCTTGATCCTATGCTACCTCCTGAAATGGTTGAGTGGTGACCAATTCTTTTTGGTATAGTGACTCCGTGTATTCCTTACATTTTCTTTTGATACTCCCTGGGTCGTTCAATATTTTGCCCACAGGATCTTTTATTATTGCAACTTGAGGCTTGAATTTTTAATTCAGTTCTTTCATCTTGAGAAATGCCAAGCGTGATCTTCCTTTTTGGCTTTCTTACTACAGGATTTGGCAATGACAAATCTCTAAAATTTATGGAAAGGGATTAATCTCTAAATTTTTTTTCCATGAAATTCGTGGAAAACTTCAACATCTCAAAGACAAAAAGACAAAAAATCAGTTAAAATGTGGGCAAGGGACATGAATAGACACTTTGCCAAGGAATACATTCAGCCGGTCAACAAATACATGAAGAGATGCTCATGATCATTAGCCATTAGAGAGATGCAAATCAAAACAACCAGATAGCATCTTAAAATCTTACCACAGCAAAAATGGCAATGCTAAGTAAAAGAAGAAAATAACAAATGCTGGATGGAGAAGGTGTAGGGAGATTGGAACTCTCATACTATGTTGGTGGGGTTGTAAAATGGTGCAATCACTGTGGAGAATGATATGATACTTCCTTAAAAAGTTAGAAATAGAGACACCTTATGATCCAGCAATATACATCCTAGAGAAATAAGATCCATGACACGAATAGATATATGCGCTCCCATGTTCATTGCAGCATTATTCACAATAGCAAAAGGATGTAAACAACCTAAGTGCCCATCAACAGATGAATGGATAAACAAACTATGGTAGATACACATAATAGAATACTACACAAACTTAAAGAATAATGATGAATCTGAAAAATATCTCACAACATGGATGTACCTGGAGGACATAATGCTGCGTATAATAAGTCAATCACAAAAGGACAAATATTATATGATGCCATGATTATAAAAAGTTAAGAAAAGGTTCACACACAGAAAGAAACATTTTTGATGGTTACCAGGGATGGGAGGGGAGAGAGGGAAAATCACTAGCTAGATGGTAGACAAGTATTAACTTGGATGAAGGGAAAGGCAATACACAATAGGGGAGATGTCAGCTGAACATGACCAAGGCAAAGGAAAACACTGGGAGTAATGCAAAAGTGAAAGGAAACAACGGTAAATACTATTACATACACAATCCTGCAGTAACAATAACAACAGTAATAATAATAAATAATATAAAGTGGGTACATAGGTAGATATATAAGCTAAACAGGTGTGGGATGGTGGTATGGGAGTACACCCACAAGCATACACTGGTTTGGTCGAGGGTATTTTTACATATATATATGTATGTGCTGCAAATATATCCATGTATGTAGTAGAGCACACAGGGGACAAAGTTATAAAAACTTTTTAGCTGTAACCAAACATCTTGAGGGACTGGGTCACTGGGCTTCAGGGCTTAGCACCATAGTCTTAGGGGACATCTAGGTCAATTGGCATGACATAGTCCACAAAGACAATGTTCTACATCCCATTTTGGTGAGTAACATCTGGGGTCTTAAAAGCTTGCAAGCGGCCATCTAACATACAGTTATTGGTCTCTTCCTGTCTGGTGTAAAGAAGAGTGAAGAAAATCAAAGACTCAAGGAAACAATTAGTCCAAAGGACTAATGGACCACAAGAACCATAACCTCCACTAGCCTGAGGCCAGAAGAACTAGATGGTGCCTGGCTACCACTACCGACTGCTCTGATCGGGGTCACAATAGAAGGCCCTGGATAGAGTGGAAAAAAAGTGTAGAACAAAATTCAAATTCACAAAAAAAGACTGGACTTACTCGTCTGATAGAGACTGATAGAACCCCCAAGATTATGGCCCTTAGACACCCTTCAAACCTGGAACTGAACCCACTCCCAGAGATCACCTTTCAACCAAACAATAGACAGGCCTATAAAGTGAACAGTAACACCGGTGAGCAACGTGTTCCTCAGAGCAATCAACCATATGAGACCGAAAGGGCAGCATTTGCCCCAAAACAAAATTCAGAAGGCAGGAAGGGGCAGGAAAGATGGGCAAATGGAAATGGGGAACCCAGAGGGAAAATAGGCAGAGTGCTGGCACATTGAAGGGATTAAAAGTAATGTCATGAAACAAAATGTATAAATCGTTAAATGGGAAACTAATTTTTCTCTGTAAAATTTCACCCAAACCACAATAAAATGTTTAAAAAAAAAAAAGGAGAGAAAAAAAAAAAGACTAAAATGGATGTCAAAAGAGACTCTGAAACTTGCCCTTGAAAGTACAGTAGCTAAAGCAAATGGAAGAAATGTTGAAGAAAAAAGAGTGGGTTGAGAAGGCAAAGTAAAGATTTATAGTGAAATGTGCAAAGATCCGGAGATAGAAAATCAAAAGGAAAGAGCATGCTCGGCATTTCTCAAACTGAAAGAACTGAAGAAAACTTCAAGTCTTGAGTTGTAATATTGAAGGATTCTAAAAGTATTGAATGATGCAGGAAACTTCAAAGAAGATGGAAGGAATACACAAGAGTCACTGTACCAAAAAGAACTGGTTAATGTTCAACCATTTCAAGAGGTAGCATATGACCAAGAACCAATGGTATCGAAGGAAGAAGTCCAAGCTGCACTGAAGGCACTGGCGAAAAACAAGGCTCCAGGAATTGGTGGAATATCAACTGAGAAGTTTCAATAAACAGATGCAAAACTGAAAGCATCCACTTGTCTGTGCCAAGAAATCTGGAAGACAGCTACCTGCCCAGCCAACTGGAAGAGATCCATATTTTTGCCCATTCAGAACAATATCTTTAAATTTCACAGACAAGTTAAATTTTGCTGGTGATAATTAAAAAACAGTTGCACCAGTGCATCGACAGGGAAGTGCCAGAAATTCAAGCCGAATTCAGAAAAGGACGCAGGACAAGGGATATCATTGCTGATGTCAGATGGATCTTGGCTGGAAGCAGAGAAAATCAGAAAAATATTTACCTTTGTTTTATTGACTATGCAAGGCATTTGACTGTGAGGTTCCTAACGAATTATGGATAACATTGTGAAGAACAGAAATTTCAAAACACTTAATGGTGCTCATGAGGAGCCTGTACATAGACCATTCGAACAGAACAAGGGGATGCTGCATGGTTTAAAGTCAGGAAAGGTGTTTGTCAGGGTTATATCCTTTCACCATACCTATTCGATCTGTATGCTGAGGAAATAATCCAAGAAGCTGGACTATATGAAGAAGAACATGGCATCAGGATTGGAGGAAGACTCATTAATATCTTGCGTTATGCAGTTGTCACAACCTTGCTTGTTGAAAGTGAAGAGGACTTGAAGAACTGACTGATGAAGATCATAGCCTACAGCCTTTGGTATGGATTACACCTCAACATAAAAAAAAAAAAAGAAAGAAAACAAAAATCCTCACAACTGGACGGTAAGCAACATCACGATAAATGGAGAAAAGACTGAAGTTGTCAAGGATTTCATTTTACTTGGATCTACAATCAACACACATGGAAGCAGCAGTCAAGAAATCAAAAGATGCATTGCATTGGGCAAATCTGCTGTAAAGGACCTCTTTAAAGTGTTGAAAAGCAAAGATGTCACTTTGAGGACTAAGGTGCACCTGACTCATGCCATGGTATTTTCAATTGCCTCATATGCATGTGAAAGCTGGACAATGAATAAGGAATACTGAAGAAGAATCGATGCCTTTGAATTATGGTGTTGGTGAAGAATATAAAATATATCATGGACTGCCAGAAGAATGAAAAAAATCTCCCTTGGAAGAAGTACAGCCAGACTCCTCCTTAGAAGTGAGGATGGTGAGACTTCATCTCATGTGCTTTGGACATGTTATCAGGAGGGACCAGTCCATGGAGAAGACATCATGTTTGGTAAAGTAGGTCAGCAAAAAAAGAGGAAGACCTTCAATGAGATGGATTGAGAGAGTGGCTGCAACAATGGGCTCAAACGCTGCAACAACTGAGGGTGGCGCAGGACTAGGCAATGTTCTGTTTTGTTGTACATAGGGTTGCTATGAGTTGGAACTGACTCCGCGGCACCTAACAACAACATCTGGTACACCTATAGTCAAATTTCTGGGTAATGAATTATTGGGTAAAAAGATTTGTTAGTTTTAATAGCTTTTGCCAAAACTTTTCTACCTGTTTGCACGCTCACCACTGCCTTGCTAACATCTTGGTTGCACTTGCATTTTGATAGTCATAGGTAATAGAACTCAACGGCAGTGGGTTGGGTGGGTTAAAAAAAAAAACAAACCCAGTATCGTCGAGATACTTGGTGGGTTAGGTAATAGAAATTCCAGGCCTGATGCCCACTATGTGAGGTAGAAATATCACTTTTTGACTTTCTAAAATATACAAATTGCTCAATAAAGCTCCATTTGGATGTTGGTTTCATAGGCACAGAACAGCACCCATGACTCAATGAAAGCAGAAGCGTAGTGTGTTCTGACATGCTATGGAGTTCCCACCTCTTACCCCATCCCCTTCCGATGACGACTGTACGTGCACATGGAGAGTCACCAAGTTGGTTGGAGGAGGATGTGCCTTGTTTAAGCTTGTCCTTTGCAGAGAAGTCAGTGAGATTGAAACGGAAAGGCCCTTATCGCTGACATTTGCTGACTGTGCACCCTTGAATCTGTCACTCATTCTGTCTGAGCTTATTTTTTTGTCTGGCAAATGGAATCCTATGAGAATTAACTGAGAAAGTAGATGTAAGTCCATAGCACAATGTCTGACATACAGAATTTTCTTAAAAGATGTTCATGAAGTGAATTAATCCTCATCTGGTTATCTCCATCAGCTGAGCATCCTTCCTTTACGTAGGATATAGCTTTTGTTCAAGGACCAAACCCAACCGTGACAAACTACTCCAGTTTTAAACTCTATTCTCGATAAGGCATTGTTTGTTGGGATACTCTATTCCTTTTGATTCTATTGCAATATATTAGACATTAAATTATAATCTTCAATGTACAGTGTAATTTTTTCTTTCTTAGAGCAACTTTCCCTAAATGTTCTAACCGTACCCCATTTGTCTTGCCAGGTACATTGTGAAATAGGTCACATTAGATTTTGGCAGAGTCCCTCAGTGGTGCCAATGGTTAATGAGTTAAGCTGTTAAGTGAAAGGTTGGTGGTTCAAATCCACTCAGTGGTATCTTGGAAGAAAGGCCTGGTGATGTACTTCCTAAAAATTAATCACTGAAAACCCTGTGGAGCGCAGCTCTGCTCTGACACACATGGGATTGCCACGAATCAGAATCAACTCAATGGCAACTGGTAATACAGTTTGGCCAGAAAAACTCTAAGCCCGCTTGACTGAGCTCTCTCCTTTGTGTTGGGCAACAACAACGACAACAATGACACAAACGGAGTACTGTTTCTCATGAAAATTGGGTCTAAGTTTGGGCTGCCGCATGACCTCAGTCCTCTTCCGATTTGACACCGGTCCATAGCTTATTGTGCACAGTCACCTGTGGATAATGACACCCTTTTCTCCTTAGATTCTCTAAGAATCTAGTGACAGGAAGGCTCTTGGATGACTAGGTAAATAATTTCAAATCAAGCTCAGGACCTGTTGATTGGAAGTTTCCAATGTCAGATTACTATCGAGCAGCTTTTTAGACGACAGATAACAAAATGTCTTTGCGAAGAGCAAAACCAAAGCACTTGAAGCTGAGTTTTGGTTAACCAAGTTTATTTTCAGTTGGTGCAGGGAGTAACTACAGAATGTACTAGCCTCGCTGCTCAAATTCTTTCCCTTAAAATGAATGTTTAAATTTATCTGAATTAGAAGATGCACTGGGTTTACTGGAGGGTGTTGAAGTGGGAAAAGCCATGTAGCATGTTTAGGTAAGGTGTCCAGTTCCTATACCTGATTTAGAGGTAGGCAAAAAAAAAAAAAAAAGAGGTGCATGAATGGTAAGATGCGTCTTTTACATGTGATACTATGCCTTATCAGAGTATCCTTGTTTTTATTTTTGCAAGTATTAAAGATAGATAATTTATAATGAAACATACAGAAATAATTTTTGTGTGGGACCTTGAACTCGCATTTCTCTCTCTCTGAAACTTTTTGATTCATTTAAGTAAATCAAATAGGTTTCTTTTGTTATGTAAAATCCAACGGAATTGGAAAATAGGAGGGAAAATAAAGTCAATAAATCTTTGGCTCAATTAAGTCTCTATATCTAACAACCAATTTAAAGGAGAAAACAAAACAAAACAAAAAAACAGAGGAACATGTTAAAAGACACCATGGGATGCAATCAGCAAAATCCAGATACAGGAAACTCTAAAGAATAAATGATCTGATTTCTTCTTCTTCAATAATAGTAACAGACATGGGAAAAAATGAAGAGGAGTCCTATAATTTAAAAGAGATGAGATAAAACAACTAATTGTAATGTTGGACTTTACTTGGATCCCAAATCAAACAAGCTACGTTAAAAAAAAAAAAAAAAGGTTTTGGGACAGCCCAGTAGCAAAGAGTGCCATTAGCACTAGACTGTGGGCTCTAATGTCACTTCCTGCTAAAAGGAACCATGGTTCCTTGGAGAAATGGCCACTTCCAGCTTGGGGGCATGAAATACACAAAATAAATTTAGAAAATCTTGCCATACCAGATAGCAAGGAAGGTATCAAAGATTACTAGGGTCATATTAAAAAGGCTCAAGTGCTAACTTGGTCAAAAATAGGAAAATGTTGGCATCAATAAGCATAATTACTGCAACGGAAGCAGTTTAAATATGTCTAAATTCCTGAGTTCGTAATGATACTTATAAAAGTCAGCATTGGAAATGCCAAGGAACCAACTCATTATTTGAAAACTGGTAAACAAAGGGAAAGAACCAAGCATTTTATCCCGCCCTTCTAATACGGGGAAACCCCGGTGGTGTAGTGGTTAATTGCTATAGCTGCTAACCAAAAGGTTGGCAGTTTGAATCCAGCCAGGTGCTCCTTGGTGACTCTATGGTGCAGTTATACTCTGTCCTATAGGGTCACTATGAGTTGGTATGGACTTGACGGCAACAGGTTTTTTTTTTTTCTTTTCCGTTTTCTAATGAACTGTACTGGGGGATGGCAAGTAATAGATGGGGAAAGTTTTTCATTATAGAAGTATTTCAACTAATAATTGAAGGAGAAATATCATTTAAATATCATTTTAAACACCAATGAATTGATGGATCTAGACATTGAACATCAGTAAGTACTAACAGCACAAAACTCAAGGAAACCAGGTATTGTACACCTCCCAATGGAAGAACATAACACTCTATAGCATAGCCTTGACAAAACAACAACAACCCTATCAAACTTGAATTTGATTAAGCCTTTAGATCCAGCTACCAATTGGTAGGCAATACAGAGGACAGGGAATCATGTTAAACTATATCACAGTGATGGAGTTATTAGTTGGAATACTTCTATAATGAGAAACTTTCCCCATCTATTACTTGCCAACTGCCAGTACAGTTCATATTAGAAGGGCGGGGTAAATGCTTGGTTCTTTCTCTTTACTAGTTTTCAAATAATAAGTTGGTTCCTTGGCATTTCCAATGATGAACTATATTAAACTGTTAAATCATGTTAAACTACATCACTGAAATCCAGACTGTGAGAACACTTAACAGGACAATCTAGTTTCTTCAACAAATATATTGCAAGGGAAAGAAAAGGGGATGGAGAAGGAACTGGTAAGATCGAAGACAACTTAATGGACATTAAGTAATCCCAATGTGTGGAGTTCATTTAGATCCCATTTTAAAAAAGCACCCTAATTTAAAAAAAAAAAAAAAAGCTGTAAAAACATTCATGACATCTATGAGGCAAGAAAATTTGAACACTAAGGAATTATTTTTTACATGTAATACTGGTATTGTGGTTATATTAGAATATTTATCTTTTACAAATACATTTTGAAATATTTACAGAAATGAAATAATGCCTGGGATTTGCTTCAAAGGTATAGAGGAAGGGAGAAGTTGGTGGGGGTGGAAAGAGGCAGGAGAGACCACAGGGGACGGTGTTGGTGACAGATGGTGCACATACGGGAGGCCATTGGAATATTTCCTCTACTTGGTTGGTTGTTCAAACCCTCCAGAGTAAAAAGTTTTAGCGAAGACAGGGAAACATATTTAATTATACTGAGGAGTTATTGTAATTTTTTAAGTATGGTAATGGTAATTTGGATATACGTATTTTAAAAGATGAAATGTTTTCTGGGGTTTGTTTCAAAATAATTGGTGTGGGAGAAAGTGAATGGGGGAAAAATTAAATAAATATGACCATTATTGTACATGTCTGAAATTTTTCTAAATTAAGGGTAAACAAAAGACAGAGTAGGCTATTAAAAAAAATTGCAGCACAGAATAATTAATATAAGAATGCCTGGTTTCCATGACTAAATTAAACGAGATCCAAATGTTCCTTTCTATTATTAATATTTTTCATGCTGAAGTATTGGGTCATCAAAATAAAACTTAACATAAATTCACTTAAAATGGAATGAATAGCGTATAAATCTGGCAATATTAAATAATCTTCCTTTGTAACTAACCCATAATAAAACAAGAAATTTCTCAGCCGTATTCTCTTCCCCTGTATTATTTGAAGGTCAGTAGTGCTATTGTGTGAGACACCGAAGAAAAGATGGTCTAGTGCCTTGTACATAAACTGCATGCTAAATTGGTTTCCAAGGGTTTATCAGAGTTAGACCTTGAAATTCATATGCAAAAAATAAGTCAAATTACATACTACAAAGAGAAAAGATAAGCACCCATTTAGTAGCTTTAAAATGTATTGGAAAGAGATAAAAAGGATGTTTTTATCAAAAGGTAGGGGCTGTAAAAGAGAAAATGACTTGATTATATAAAGTCTTAGGTTCTGGGTGGTGGAAGAAGTTTAGCAGTTTGGCAAGGTCAGAGTTAGAACATGTGGAGCTCAAACATCTTCAGTGGGCACTGTGGTGGGCACTATGGATTGCTTGCTCAAGTTCCATTCCACCCTCCCTCTAGTTGGAGATGTTGGCAGTCTAAATTGATGTATTCCAGATTCCCTTGCAGCTGGGATTCAGAATGAGAATTAGATAGATAGATAGATAACCAAACCAAAACCAAACTCATTGCTGTTGAGTTGATTGAACTCACAGCGACCCTATAGGACAGAGTAGAGCTGCCCCATACGGTTTCCAAGGAGCGCCTGGTGGATTCGAACTGCCAGCCTTTTGGTTAGCAGTTGTAGCACTTAACCACTATGCCACCAGGGTTTCCAGATTAGATAGATATAGATAGATGGATAGATGGATAGATGGATAGCTGGATAGATAGACTGATAGACTGACAGATAGATAGATACATAGATAGGTGGGTAGGTAGGTAGGTAGACAGATAGCTGCTGTGACTCCGACAAATGGCTACCTTATGTACAACAGAACAAAATGTAGCCCAGTCCTCTGTCATTCTCATGATCACCAGCATGTTCAAGTCCATCATTATGGCTACTGTGCTTATGCAGTTCACTGAGGGTCTCTTTTGTCCTTGCTGGCCCTCTACTTCACCAAACGTGTTGTCCTCCTCCAGTTGACTTGTCCAAAGCAAGCGAGTAAAAAAATGTTGTTATGATCCATAGGGTTTTCACTGATTAATTTTTGGAAATTGCTCGCCAGGACTTCCTTCCAAGTCTGTCTTAGTCTGGAAGCTGCACTGAAACCTGCCCACCATGGGTAACTCTGCTGGTATTTGAAATACTGGTTGTATAACTTTCAGCATCACAGCACCACACAAGCCACTACAGTATCACAAACTGACAGATGGGAGGTGGGAATGAGATTTATATTCTATTTATTTTATACTCTTATGATTTGGACTTGGAAGGCAGAAGAGAGGTGGAGGCCATCTTACTTTCTCTTTCTTTTTTGGTGAGGTTTTCCTGGAGCAGTATTGCCGAATGCATTCTTCAGCTTTCTGGGTATTGAGAAGCAGTTGCAGACACAGAAGCAGTGTGGTGGCTTCTTGATTCACAGCTATGGGTGTGATTCCTGAACCATTCAGTTCTGTATTGCTCTGGGAGTCATTGCTAAAGGGCCATCCCAGGACTTGTTCCTTCAGCCCTGCCAAAGACTTTGTAAGCATGAAATTCCCTGTATTAAATCTCTTTCTGCTTAATATACCTTTTGTTTCCTGCATCATAGTCAGACAGAAAGAAGCAACGTCTAAAAGTTTTTAGGCATTTAAAAATTAATACTACGCCTGCCGAAATTCACCTTTCCTTCCGCCCACACAATTACCAGTGCCTCTCATGTCTTTCCCTGTTATCTTCATCTCCCATTCTCTTGGTTCCTTCTGTTTCTTGCCAGTAATTTTTACATTTCCAGGTCAAGAAGGGAGTTCAGTTTCAGGATAGCTGGACTGAGAAGAGTTGCCAGGTGGACCCACGCTCAGCTCCCTCTGGATCTGAATGCGGATTCAGCTGCCTTGGATTCCCCCTTCCTACCCAAACATCTATTATCTATTGAATTATCACAATAAATCTAAAATGTAGAGTTTATTATCCTCATTCAAAGACAAGACACCCGAAGGTTAAACGAATCATCCAATATCCAACAAACTAACCAACCCGTTGCTGTTGAGTCAATCCTGACTCATGCTGGCCCCATGTGTTTTAGAGTACAACTGTCCTCCATAGAATTTTCATTGGTTGACTTTTTGGAAGTAGATTGCCAGGCTTTTCTTCTGAGGTGCCCCTGGGTGGAACTGAGCCTCCAACCTTTCGATTAGCAGCCCAGTGTGTTAACTGCATCACCCAGGATTCCTGTCCAATATCACATGGTACTTAAGTGGCAGATCCAGGATTGGAACCGTTTTATTGCACTATTGAGTCAGCTTCCTAAAACACACTAATACGGGTTTAAAGTAAACAGCCTGGTTTAGATCTATAGTCCTGCAAAGGACCATAGATTGAGTGGCAGTGAAACAAGAACGATTCCATACTGGTGCAAGCTTCTTGCCTTCCTACTGGTAAGTGGAAGACAGCTGAGGGAGGGAAGAAACCGCAAAGAGTCAATGAACAAAAATGACAGAGGGAAGTGGAGGAGAGCAGGTGTGCTGGTGCTGGGGTGTCAGTGCTGGGGTGGCATTGGCAATTTGGTGATGCTGCTGTTGTTACCGAACCCTAGAAGGTGAGTTCTGTCAGGCGCGCTCAGACTTGCCAATAATCTGGACACCTGTTTTTGAGAAAGAGACAATAACTTTATTGCAATGCCCAGAGCAAGGAGCCAGGAGGAAGTTCCTCGGATCTGACTCCCATGGAAAGCAGGGCTTATATGTGATTTGGGCAGCAAGATGGAAGCCATGCAGGTGTACAGGAGAGGGAAAATTCTAGAAGGCGGCCAGGAAACAGGAATTGATGTGGTTCTTGTGGGACCTCTTACTTTGGAATAGGGTCTGGGTGATGATTTTTCTTCTGATTCATTCCACCTGTTGCTGTGTCCGGTGTTGAGGTCAATTAGGGGTCACAGCTGGCCCTTCTGAGCATGAGGGGTGGGCCAAATCTGGCTTGGGCTAGTTTGAGGATTAATGGAAACTTACTGGCATCTGTAGGGGTCAGGTTGCAATGTGATTGGGACAGTGGAGGTCCTGGTGGTTGGTGTTACTGGTGGTGATGGTGGAGTGGCTGCTACTAGTGCTGAGAGGACAGAAGCAGATTTAAAGCTGCTTAGAGAGTAACAGTATTGCTTTCTTTATCTGTCTGGTCAGTTCTGCTCATTCCTTTTCACCCATGATGAATTCCATCCAACAGTGAAAGAAGAATGCTTATTTCTGCCCAGCAAACCCCAGAAGCTTAGCCAGGCTGCATGCTAGGCTAGGGGGTGGGTTAATGTCTTTTCACCTGAGCTGACTCCAGATACCAACTCAAATCTCTTAAGTTTTGTTCTATAACTATGCTGGCCCAGAGGCACCAAGAAGTGACTCCATGGGTAGTGGTCTACCCTAGAACAGGCTTGCGCCTAGGGTTCAAAATCATGGTTTGGGATTCCAGGTCTTCAACTAACTGTCTTCGTGATTTTGGTCAAGTTTCTTAACGTCTCGGAGCCTTAGTTTTTCTAACCTCTAAAATGGGAAAAATAATATTTCACAAGGTTATCAGTACCAGTACCAATTGCCCTTGAGTCGATGCAACTCATGGCAACCCCATGTGTGTCAGACTAGAGCTGTGCTCCATAGGGTTCTCAATGTCTGATTTTTCAGAAGTAGATCTCCAGGCATTTCCTCTGAGTGCCTCTGGGTGGACTTGAGCCTCCAACCTTTCAGTTTGCAGCCAAGTGAGTTAACTGTTTGTACCATCCAGGAATGTTAGAATGTGGAAAATTGAGTTAATTGGCTAAAACATGGCAAGTGCTTAATACACAGTGTTCATTATAAAACCAGAAGTAAAGAACACTCTCAGCATTTCTCAAGCTGAAAGAACTGAAGAAAAAATTCAAGCCTCGAGTTGCAATATTGAAGGAGTCTATGGGGAAAATATTAAATGACGCAGGAAGCATCAAAAGAAGATGGAAGGAATACACAGAGTCACTATACCAAAAAGAATTGGTTGATGTTCAACCCTTTCAGGAGATAGTATATGACCAGGAACCGATGATACTGAAGGAAGACGTCCAAGCTGCACTGAAGGCACTGGTGAAAAACAAGGCTCCAGGAATTGATGGAATACCAGTTGAGATGTTTCAACAAAGAGATGCAGCACTGGAAGTGCTCGCTCATCTATGCCATGAAATTTAGAAGACAGCTACCTGGCCAACTGACTGGAAGAGATTCATGTTTATTTATGTCTATTCCCAAGAAAGGTGATCCCACCGAATGCAGAGATTATTGAACAGTATCATTAATATCACACACAAGTAAAATTTTGTTTCAGATCATTCAAAGGCAGTTGTAGCAGTATATCGACAAGGCGCTGCCAGAAATTCAAGCTGAATTCAGAAGAGGACACAGAATGAGGGATATCATTGCTGATGTCAGATGGATCCTGGCTGAAAGACTGACTATGCAAAGGCATTAGACTCTGTGGATAACATTGTGAAGAATGGGAATTCCAGACACTTCATCGTGCTTATGAGGAACCTGTACGTTAATCAAGAGGCAGTTGTTCGAACAGAACAAGGGGATACTGCATGGCTAAAAGTCAGAAAAGGTGTTTGTCAGGGTTGTATTCTTTCACCATACCTATTCAGTCTGTATGCCGAGCAAATAATATGAGAAGCTGGACTATATGAAGAAGAACAGGCCCTCAGGACTGGAGGAAGGCTCATTAACAACCTGCATCATTCAGATGACACAACCTTGCTTGCCAAAAGTCAAGAGGACTTGAAGCACTAAATGATGAACATCAAAGACCACAGCCTTCAGTATGGATTACACCTCAACAGAAGGAAAACAAAAACCCTCACAAGTGGACCAATAAGCAACATCATGATAAATGGAGAAAAGATTGAAGTTACCCAGGATTTCATTTTACTTGGATCCACAATCAACACCCATAGAAGCAGCAGTCAAGAAATCAAAAGACGCATTGCATTGGGTAAATCTTCTGCAAAAGACCTCTTTAAAGTGTTGAAGAGTAAGGATGTCACCTCGAAGACTAAGGGGTGCCTGACCCAAGCCATGGTGTTTTCAATCGCCTCGTAGGCATGCCAAAGCTGGACAATGAATAAGGAAGACCGAAGAAGAATTGACACCTTTGAATTGTGGTGGTGGTGAAGAGTATTGAATATACCATTCGCTGCCCAAAGAGCAAACAAATCTATGTTGGAAGAATACATCCAGAATGCTCCTTAGAAGCAAGGATGGTGAGACTACATCTCATATACTTTGTACTTGGTATCAGGAGGGATCAGTCCCTGGAGAAGGACATCATGCCTGGTAAAGTAGAGGGTCAGCGAAAAAGAGGAAGAGCCTCAAGGTGATGGATTGACACAGTGGCTGCAACAATGGGCTCAAGCATAACAGCGATTGTGACAATGGTGCAGGACCAAGCAGTGTTTCATTCTGTTGTACGTAGGGTTGCTATGATTCGGAACTGACTTACCAGCATCTAACAACAACAGCATTATATTAGCTATAAACATTCTGAACGTGGTCAGTGCATCAACTTACTTGGGGAAGCTACTGAGAAAAGAGGTGAGTATCAAAGTGTATTTTTTCACTGACCAGAAGAGACTTTTCATTAAGCAACTGCCTTCCAAACTCACACAAAATGATCCTATTCTTCGAAAATGAAGTGATATTTTTGAGTTAGCTAGGGCATGGTGTACCCTGAGCCACTTACTGTCTGGTGTTAAAAACAAAGCAAAACAAAATAACAACAAACAATTGGTGTTTGGTGACTCTGACCTGAGGTACCTGCCTACAGCCTGATCAAGCTCGGGATATGAGTCAAAATTATTTCCTCTTAAGAAGACTCCATCAACCTAATGAGTCATATTAAAATAATTCTCCATTGTACGTCTGCAGAGTGTTAAATGCTCATGAACATTATTCTGAACAGCTCAGGTGTCATTAGACTTAGAGGTGTGTCAGAAATGTTATCTTGTTCTTCCTATTTTCATAAATAGTTATGTCTGCTTAAAAATAATTTACAGAGTTCCAGAGCTTAAGTGGTTCATATATATATATATTTTTTTTTTTAAGGGAAGGAGGAAGTAATTAGTTACCTGTGACTCTCCGCATTTCTATTTATAGACATCTCACTAAGTCTCTATGAAACTCTATGGACTTAATAATATGCAAAAAAGTATGTTATTTAAAATCAAAATGAGCATAGCTAAATGAGATATTTTATACAAAGTGTTTACTCAGAGTTTGATTCATAGTTGGCATTCAGCAAATAGTTCCTTTTGAATAGCTGTTGTTAGGTGCCATTGAGTCAGTTCCAACTCATAGCGACCCTATATCCAACAGCACAAGATACTGCTGGGTCCTGTGCCATCCTCACAATCATTCTTATGCTTGAGCCCATCATTGCAGCCACTTTGTCAATCCATCTTGTTGGGAGTTTGTCTCTCTTTTGCTGACCCTCGACTTAATGTCCTTCTCCAGGGACTGGTCCCTCCTGGTAACATGTCCAAGGCATGTAAGATGAAGTCTTGCCATCCTCAATTCTAAGGAGCCTTCTGGCTGTATTCTAACACATGCTATGCTCAGAAGTTGTTTTCTTCACTTTCCAAGGGATTCTTATATATTTTTTCCTTGCTCTCCATTGAATATTGAGACCATATCATCTGTGAGTAATCCAAACATGGTGTAACCTCATGGAGGTGAGAACTATGTGAAGTTGAGAAGACTGTGGTGAAATGGAATGTCTCTAATATCCCAAGGAGGTCCCAGTCCACTCATCATGTTTCTAGTCTGTTCTCTTTGAGATTAGGAATCAGATCATCTCTTTGACTTCCCTTCATCAAGCTTCATTAAGTAGTCAAACAACATTATTTGTTCCCAGTTCCGTCTGTAAAATGATCATCCTGCCCACCCTACAGGTGTCCCACGACTATAAAAGAGTAAATACTTACTGGTGGCTTCCATTAGTGAGAATCACAGAAAAGTATAAGACATGGTCCCTGCCTTCATAGTGTTGACTATCTAGACTTTGAGTCTGTTATGGATTGAATCGTGTCCCCCCAAATGTGTTATAATCCTAACCCCTGTATCTGTGGATGCAATCCTGTTTGAAACTAGGTTTTTCTTTATTATGCCATGTTAATGAGGCCATATTATCAGTGTAGGGTGTGTCCTCAACCTAATCACTCCTGAGTTTTAAGAAGCAGCGTAGACCCAGAGACAAGCAAGCACAAACAGGGAAGAGAGATGCAACTTGAAGATTGTCAAGGAACTGAGGAGCGTTGTGGCTACAGAAGCTGAAAGAGACAAGGATCTTCCCCGAGAGCCAAAAGAGAGCCTTGCCCTACAGCCGGTGCCCTGAATTCAGACTTCTAGCCTCCTGAACTGTGAGAAAACATATTTCTGTTCTCTAAAGCAGCGCTAGGAGACTAAGACAGAGACTAAAGTGAAAGAAAACACTGTGGAAATACCTGCTTTCGTTTTTGCTTTACATTCCCTTAGAATTAGATACAGATACAGGGACAATTCACCTGCTGCCTTGGTATTTTACGCATTGGTTGTTAATCAGACCCCCCGGATAGGCCTGCCCTTCCCCCTTCACAGCCTGACCTCCCATGGCAGCACGGTGGGTTTGAGAAGAACACCTTTCCAGATAGAGCAAGATCGTTCTTTGTTAAGGGTATACACATGGCCAGCTTCCCAACGAGAAAGTCCAAATAAGCCCCAAGGTCCATTAGTAGAAGAATGAGTAATGAAATTGAGTCATGTTCTAAGAGTTGTGTTTTGGGTCTTGAAAGCCTTCTGCTCTCCAAGCTTCAGCATGCTTTGGTCTTGTCTTTGGTCACATGGAGCTTACAGCCCCCAGTGAGGACACTGGGCTACTGATAAGGAAGAAGCTTGAGATTTTTTTTTCAGGTAGTGCAGGGAGGTGGGGAGGCAGTAGTGGAGGATGTCGCCTTGACCTATGAGATAAGAAAACAAACAAACCTGTATGAGGGAGGATGGTATTTGTTCCGATGCCTAATTTTAGAAGCTGAGTGTGAGGAGATGAGTTGGGGCACACATGAGTCACTCCAGTGAAAAGTTGAGATGGAATGTTCTTGCTCTCACCCTGAATGCTGGGGTTTGGAACCAAGGTGCACAGAGTTTTGCAAATGGATAACTGCTGGTAGATCATAGCTTTCCACTGGCGGGTCTGAGAGTACAGAATCCATTCAGATGCAATAGTCTAGCTGGCTCTTCTGTGAACAAGGAGACAGACAGTAGGAGTTGAGGGACGAAAAGTAATTTTTCCTACATCAACCATCCAGGAAGCAGCTTGGAAAGGGAAGTAGAAACCTCCCAGATGGATGATGCCATGACAGAATCTGGTGCTCTTTAATTAGAGGCCCTGAGTAGGTATCTGAACATTCAGAAGAAGCTGCAGGACTGAAGGGTGTCTAGATGAGGGATGACAGATACACAGCATAGATGCCACACTCTTCCTTTCTGTGCCCATGGCAGGCAGCACCAATCAATTATGTACTTTTTCTCGTTAAACTTCTCATTCCTTCTAACTTGAGGTCTACAAAATTGAGAATGCCACCTTTCTCTGTATGAGATCCTACTTTGTTCTTTTGACTGGAATAAATTAGAAATGATGAGATAATACCACTCAAAGGGTTTTGTTCTCTTTATTTCAAATTATTGTGATGGCTAGGAAGCCTTTTAAAGCTTCCTGTGGATCTCATAGGATTCAGGGTCTGGTATTCTGATTTTAATTTTTTTGCATGCTGAGAATAGGGTTCATTTTCAGAGACAGACTCACACTAACCAACCTTTAGGAAAGTGATGTATAAACAAAAATGTCAGTTTACTAAAGCTCAGTGAGTACTAGTTTGCATTAATTTGACCTGGACATTATCTTCCTGAGAAGTAAAGTTACAAATAGATAGTTGCTTGGGGATTATGGAACCAGATTTTAAGGAATCAGTGTTGTTGTTGCTAGCTGCTGTTGCGTCAGCCTGGGAGTCATGGTGACCCATGCACAACAGAATGAAGTGCTGCCCAGTTCTGTGCCATCCCCATGATTGGTTGGAATTGGACTATTGTGATCCATAAAGTTTTCATTGTATGATTTCCGCAAGTAAATCACCAGGCCTTTCTTCCAAGTTGGTCTTAGTCCGGAAGCACTACTGAAACCTGTTCAGCATTATGGCAACATGCAAGCCTCCACTGACAGACGGGTGGTGGTCGTGCCTGAGGTGCATTGGCCAGGAATTGAACCCAGGTCTCCTGCATGGAAGGTGAGAATTCTACCACCAAACCACCACTACCTTTAATGTTTTTAGATTCTCCCATATGTAATCTGAGTCCCTGGGTGGTGCAAATGGTTAAGCACTTGACTACTAGCTGAAAGGTTGGCAGTTCAAACCCAACCAGGGGCTTC
Organism: Loxodonta africana; assembly: GCF_030014295.1. NCBI lineage: Eukaryota > Metazoa > Chordata > Mammalia > Proboscidea > Elephantidae > Loxodonta > Loxodonta africana. Next base: position 75,715,677 of record NC_087358.1, read on the forward strand.
TCAGAAGACAGGCCTGGCGATCTGCTTCTGAAAGGGCACAACCTGGAAAACCCTATGGAGCAGTTCTACTCTGCACGCGTGGGGTCGCCATGAGTCAGAATCAACTAACAACAACTAACAACAAACCTAGTCTGGTGCATCTAAAGCCCCTGCTCCTTTTGTGAGGTGTGGGCCTACGGGGTATCGGAATAGCTGGCCCCAACCCCTAATTTCTTCCTCTCTCTCCATGTCCTTCTTCTCACTGTCCATCAGGCCAGTAACATCAGGCTTTCCCTGCTCCCTGGATGGGACTTTCCCAGGTAAAACTATAACCCAGTTTTCCAGGCTTGCCTCTTGACATGTTACAGGGTAGGTAAAAAAATTTAGAAAACCCTTTTCTATCTTGACAAAGCCTTACTACGATCTTGCTAATCTTATTATGGATGTTAGAAATTGAACTTTAACCCTTTGGTGAACCAATTATTTTCTGCTTCTAATTTTTTGTTGATACCATGTGTTTTCATTAACGGAAGCATGCTGAAACACTAAGCATGTCTGAATTTTTGGAAGGTAGTATGGATTTTTTCCTTGCCCCCTCCCACAAGCCTATCCCAAGTGTTTAGAGGTACGTATGAAGTACCAGAGCCCCACTGGGGCATATTGGTACAACTTTGTAACAAATAAACATTCTCGCAATTTCTATTTTTCCTACCAAAAATTCAGACACCTCATACAATATCCTGTAAAAAGAGCAATTTATAGCATACACCTGTATCTTTGGTTTCAAACAGTCCTAAAGTGGTGCAGCAGCTTCCCAATAAACCTTCAGAGGCAGAAGTATTTGCTCCCTCCAGGTACCCATGAGCACAAAAGAGTTACGTCTTTCTTTTTCTTGGCATTCTTCTTACTTTAACATTCTAATATTCCTTCCTCCGACAGTCCCACCCTCAATTCGGAAAAATTTACAGAGAAATGCAAAACAGAAAAGCACGTCTATATATTTGAAAATATCACTCCTCTCATTCAGTCAAACTCTAATAACTTTAAATTGTTTCCATAACTCTTGTCCTGGGTAAAGGTTGACCATGCCCCAGGAGTTGTTCCCAGGCCAGTGGGGGAATTGCTGTTTTTGTCTCTTGTGCTCTGTGCTAGGCAGACACCAGACCCAGCCCTTTTCCTGATTGTTTGGCTGAGGAGATTTTGGAACTTCTCCAGAGAAAATTGTTAAAACTAATCTGAGCAGGTTATTATTGGCATGGGGAAAGGTGAGAGGTGTGGAAATAGATGGAGGTTTCGGAAAGTTGAACGGGACAGTCAATGAAAAACACAATGTGCTTAGGTTGGAAGCTTGGAATGTGGCGTGTGAACACTGGGTGGGAGAGGAGGGGCCCCCAACTCCTACTGTGACCAGGCCAGGCCCCGGCGTGCAGCACTGGGTCTACCTTGTAGGGAAGGAGACGCAACAGAGCTGGTCCCCTATGTGCAGCACTGGGTCTACCTTGTAGGGAAGGGGACAGAACAGAGCTGGTCCCCTGCGTGTAGCACTGGGTCTACCTTGTAGCGAAGGGGAGACAACAGGGCTGGTCCTCTATGGGCAGCACTGGGTCTACCTTGTAGGGAAGGGGAGACAACAGAGCTGGTCCCCTATGGGCAGCACTGGGTCTACCTTGTAGGGAAGGCGACACAACAGAGCTGGTCCCCTATGGGCAGCACTGGGTCTACCTTGTAGGGAAAGGGACACAACAGAGCTGGAAGTGAGCTAGACAGTGGAGAGATTCAAACAATGTGGGCTTTCTGCATGTCAGCTGTGCCATTGAACTCCATCCGAGACTTGGTTTCCTCTTCAGTAAAATAGAGACAATGTAGTACTAACCTCTTCGACCCTATTTCACAGGCCTCCTGGGAGGACAAAATGAGTCAATGCATAGAAAAGGGCTGTGCACATTCTTAAATTGGGACGAAAGAAGGATAGGAGGCAGAAGTTACACTTCATTCAAAGCTTCACCATGGTACTCTGCCTTGGGAGCCTTTGGGGACTTGCCTGGGCCTGCAGTTCAATGGGCTACTCGTCTTTTACCATACATGAATTGCTGTCGAGTGTCAGCAACTCCATATGTGTGTCAGAGTAAAACTGTGCTCCACAGGGTTTTCAATGGCTTATCTTTTGGAATTAGATCACCAGGCCTTTCTTCTGAGGTGCCTCTGGGCACCTCCAATCTTTTGGTTATCAGCAGAGTGCACCATCTAGGGACTCCTCACCTTTTAGCAGAGGCTGAGAAGTGGTGGTAGCAGAAAGCTCTACATGGTGGCTTGTAGGTGGGAGTTGGCCTCGTCTGCTGAAGGGGGCTGCTCAGTGCCCGAGTTGATGTTTGCTCTTCCTCACAGGCCTCTCAAATGCACAGTGTATGAGAGTAGCCCTTTTGTTTTTATTGTTGTTAGGTGCCGTAAAGTCAGTTTCGACTCATAGCAACCCTATGTACAACAGAACGAAACCCTGCCTGGTCCTGCACCATCCTCTCAATCTTGCTATGTTTGAGCTCATTGTTGCAACCACTGTGTAAATCCATCGCACTGAGGGTCTTCCTGTGTATCGCTGACTTTAACAAGCATGACATCCTTCTCCAAGGATTGGTCCCTCCTGATAACATGCCCAAAGTACACGAGATGGAGTCTTGTCATCCTTGCTTCTCTAAGGGGCATTTTTGCTGTACTTCTTCCAAGACAGATTTGTTTGTTTTTCTGGCAGTTAATGGTATATTCGATATTCTTTGCCAACACCATAATTCAAAGGCATAAATTCTTCGGTCTTCCTTATTCATTGTCCAGCTTTCACATGTATATGAGGTGATTGAAAATACCATGGCTTGGGTCAGGTGCACCTTAGTCCTCAATTTGACATCTTTGCTTTTTAATGCTGTAGAGAGATCTTTTGCAGCAGATTCAAGAAAAATGAAATCCTTGACAACTTCAGTCTTCTCTGTTTATTATGATGTTGCTTACTGGTCCAGTTTTGAGGATTTCTGTTTTCTTTATGTTGTGGTGTAATCCATACTGAAGGCTGTGGTCTTTGATGTTCATCATTAAGTTCTTCAAATTCTCTTAGCTTTCAACAAGCAAGGCTGTGTCATGCAGATCACAGGTTGTTAATGAGTCTTCCTCCAACCCAGATGCCCTGTTCTTCTTTGTACAGTCCAGCTTCTCATTTTATTTGCTCAGCATCGGATTAAATATGTATGGTGAAAGGATACAACCCTGATGCACACCTTTCCTGATTTTAAACCACACAGTAACCCCTTGTTGTGTTTGAACGACTGTCTCTTGTTCTGTGTACAGGTTCTGCGTGAGCACAATTAAGTGTTCTGGAATTCCCATTCTTTGCAATGTTATCGATAATTTGTTATGATCCACATAATCGAATGCCTTTGCATACTCAATAAAACAGAGATAAACATCTTTCTAGTATTCTCTGCTTTCAGCTAAGTTCCATCTGACATCAGCAATGATATCCTTTGTTCCATGTCTTCTGAATCTGGATTAAATTTCTAGTAGTTCCCTGTCAATGTACTGCTGTAACGGTTTTTGAATTATCTTCAGCAAAATTTTACTTGTGTGTGATATTAATGATATTGCTTGATAATTTTCTCATTCTGTTGAATTTGCCTTTCTTTGGAATGGACACAAATATGGATCTCTTTCGACTGGCTGGCCAGGTACCTGTCTTCCAAATTTCTTTGCAAAGATGAGTGAGCACTTCCAGTTTTGCATCCATTTGTTGAAACATCTCACTTGGTATTCCATCAATTCCTGGCAACTCTTTCTTTTTTTTTTTCCTGCCGCTGCCTTCAGTGCAGCTTGGACTTTTTTCTTCAATACCATCAATTTTTTATCAAGTGCTACCTCCTGAAATGGTTGAAAGTCAACCAATTCTTTTCGGTACAGTGACTCTGTGTATTCCTTCCATCTTTTGTTGTTTCCTGAGTTGTTCTATATTTTGCCCATAGAATCCTTCAATATTGCTCCTCAAGGCTTGAATTTTTTCTTTAGTTCTTTCAGCTTGAGAAATGCTGGGCATGTTCTTCCCTTTTGGTTTTCTAACTCTAGGTCTTTGCATATTTCATTATAATACTTCACTTTGTCTTTTTGAGCCGCCCTTTGAAATCTTCTGTTTAGATCTTTTATGTCATCATTTCTTCCATTTGCTTTAGCTACTCTACCTTCAAGAGCAACTTTCAGAGTGTTTGTAGCCCTTTGCAATGCAGCATTTTTGCGCAGCAATGAACAATATTTTAGTGTTCACACTAGGGTGAAAGACGTGGAAAGATGGGGAAATACATTACTACTGGAATATTTCTGTATTAAGAAGAGCCTTTTGATCTACCCTACAGAGCCTTCTGAAAGAAATTAGGATCAGTTTTAAGAGGTCCGCATTAACATGGAGCCCTAGTGATGCAATGCTTAAGTGTTCAGCTGCTAACCAAAAGGTTGGCAGCTCGAATTCACCAGCCGCTCCTTGGAAACCCTTTGGGGCAGTTCTACCCTGTCCTGTAGGGTCACTACGAGTTGGAATCAAGTTGAAGGCAATGAGTTTGACTTTTTTGTTTTGCGTGAAAAGAGAGTAGGGCATTTATGCATTTTATTTTGTCCGTTAAACATTTATAATTGGAAGATCTTATCATTCTGGTGTCCAGGGGTGGATTGACCAACAGGCAAGGTGCTTACCTTGTTTACCAGATCATCTGTAGTGAACAATTTCACTTTTTTTCACCACATCAAAATTCTGCTTTTAGGTATGGCTGGCCTCTGTCTCTCTCCCAGCAACCACAGAACCTTCCTACAGAATCAAAGCCTCTTTTAAAATTTGCAATCCCTGACAAAAGCAGATGATCCAGCAAGCAAAGTAAGCAGGGGCCTACTTGTGCTTACCTTGCTTATGGGATAATTCTCCCCTGCTGGTATCATTAAGTAGTTTGGGGAAAGATTATTCATTTTTCGAATTTAGTTTTGAGCGAGACTTTTCTTTTTTTTTTTTAATTTTTTGGGTCTTTTTTAAAACTTGGCATGAGAACGGGAGGCTGACCTTTAACTTCAGAGGAGGAGGAAGTGGGGGACAGGCAGCTGTGCAGGGGAGGGGCCTGAGTCAGTGTCATGGCCACGCCCTCTTCTTGCCTCTCAGCTGTGTGCCAAGCCTGGCTGTCCAGTGCTGTATGGGAAGAAGAAATCCTGCAGAAGTTACCACTGTGGTGATGATAGCAGAAGTGTTTCCTCTTTTGAAGACTTAATGCTGCCTCAGCTGTGGGAGCAACAGCCAGCTTTCATATTCCTCCCCCAACTACTGGCAAAAACTGTGAGGAGCTGTGCATTTTTTTCTCCCAGACACATGAGGGTGGTTGTAACTGCGAAGGATGATTGGGTTTTAGGAGGGTGAACAAGAAAAACAGAGAAATGGACAAAAGATGCAGACAAATGGACAGCAACTCAGGGTGGGCCCTAGGCTCCTAGTGACTTCGAAACATCCCTTATTTTTTGACACTTGCCTCTTCACAGGCAGGTGGACAACTGCATTCATTATCTGGGAGCTGCGGTTGCCACCCAGTGTCTGAGTCAATTCCACCATTGTTCATCAGGCATTGTCCATGGGACATCCTTGGACTGAAACAGTCTCTGCCAATGGAAGAAGCTCTTGTCTGCCTGTCTCCTCCTCTGGGAAACCTTCCCTACCTAAATGAAGCCCAGGGGTAATCACCTCTCGCTTCCTATTACTGAAATCTCGACTCATGTGGTTGTCATTGTTGGGTGCCCTAGTCAGCTCCAACTCATGCTGACCTTATTTATAACAGAAGATGTTGCCTGGGGTCCTGTGCCATCTTCATGATCTTTGGTATGTTAGAGTTCATTATTGTGGCTGTAGTGTCAATTCACCTCATTGAGGGGTTCCCTTGTTTTTCCTGACCTGAGGGTCAACTCATTTAACTCTTTTTTATTTTTTAATTTTTTTATTGTACTTTAGATGAAGGTTTACACAACAAACTAGCTTCTCATCAAACGGTACACACATTATTCTATGACATTAGTTAACAACCCCAGGACATGTCAACACTCTCCCATCTGAAACCTGGGTTCCCTATTACTAGCTTTCCTGTTCCCTCCTGACTTCCAGTCCCTGCCCCAGGGCTGGTATGCCCCTTTAGTCTTGCTTTGTTGCATGGGCCTGTTCAGTCTTTGGCTGAAGGGTGAACTTCAGGAGTGAACTCATTACTGAGCTAAAAGGGTGTCTGGGGGCCGTACTCTCAAGGTTTCTCCAGTCTGTCAAGCCAGCAAGTCTCATCTTTCTTTCTGAGTTAGAATTTAGTTCTACATTTTTCTCCAGCTGTGTCCAGGACCCTCTATTGTGACCTCTGTCAGAGCAGTCAGTGGTAACTGGGCACCATCTCATTGTACTAGACTCAGTCTAGTGGAGGCCATGGCAGATGTGGTCCATTAGTCCTTTGGAGTAATCTTTCCCTTTTATATTTAGTTTTCTTCATTATTCCTTGTTCCTGAAGGCATGAGAGCAGTGGAGTACCCTAGAAGGCCGCTCACAGGCTTTTAAGACCCCAGACGCTCTAACGAAAGTAGAATGTAGAACATATTCTTTATAAACTCTGTTATGCCAATTGAGCTAGATATTCCCTGAGATCATGGTACCCACAGCCCTCAGCCAAACAGTTTGGTCTTCAGGGAGTTTGAATGTGTCTATGGAGCTATCATGACCTTGCCTTGTACAGGCTGTGCTGGCTTCCCCGGTATTGTGTACTGTCTTACCCTTCACCAAAGTTACCACTTATCTATTAAGTGTTTTTCTATCCTCACTCTGCCCCTCCTTCGTAACCATTAAAGATTGTTTCTTTTTGTATGTAAACCTTTTCATGAGGTTTTACGGTAGTGGTGTCATATTTGTCCTTTTGTGATTGACTTATTTCACTAGCATAATGTCCTCCAGATTCATCCATGTTATGAGAGGGTTCATAGATTCATCATTATTCTTTATCATTGTGTAATACTCCATTGTGTGTACGTACCACAGTTTATCCATTCATCTGTCAAAGGGCATCTAGGTTGTCTTCATCTTTTTGCTATCGTGAACAATACTGCAGTGAACACGGGTGTGCATATGTCCATCCGTGTGACAGCTCTTATTTCTCTAGGATATATTCCTAGGAGTGGGATTGCTGGATCATATGGTATTTCTATTTCTAGCTTTCTAAGGAATCGTCATATCATTTCCCAAAATGGTTGTATCATTTTGCATTCCCACCAGTAGTGCATAAGAGTTCCGATCCTCCCACAGCCTCTCCAACATTTGCTATTTCCTGTTTTACTGATTCATGCCAGTAATGCTGGGGTGAGATGTATCTCATTGTGGTTTTGATTTGCATTTGGTTAGAGATCGTGAGCATTTCCTCATGTGTCTGTTGGCCGTTTGAATGTCTCCTTCAGTGAAGTGTCTGTTCATTTCATTTACCCACATTTTAATTGGATTACTTGTCTTTTTGTTGTAGAGGTGTTTTCTTGTAGATTTTAGAGAGTAGACCTTTATCTGAATTACAATAGTCGAAATTTTTTTCCTAGTTGGTAGGTTCTCTTTTTACTCTTTTGGTGAAGTCTTTTGATGAGCGTAAGTTTTTAAATTTTAGAAGATCCCAGTTACCTAGCTTATCATCTGGAGCTTGTGTGTTGCTAGTTATGGTTTGTATCCTGTTAATGCCGTGCATTAGGGCCTATAGCATCAATCCTATTTTTTCTTCTATGAATTTCATAGTTTTTGGCTTTATGTTTAGGTCTTTGATACATTTTGAGCTAGTTTTTGTATATGGTGTGAGGCATGGGTTCTGTTTCATTTTTTTGCAGCTGGACATCCAGTTTTGCCAGCACCGTTTGTTAAAAGATTGTCTTTTCCCCATTTGATGGACTTTAGGCCCTTGTCAAAGATTAGGCAAACATAGGTGGTTGGATTTCCACCTGGGTTGTCAATTCTGTTCCATTGGTCAATACATCTGTCATTGTACCAGCACCAGGCTGTTTTTTACTACTGTAGCTGTATAGTAGGCTCTGAGGTCAGGTACTGTGAGTCCTCCTACTTTATTCTTCTTCAGTAGCACTTTACTTATCTGGGGCTTCTCCCCTTTCCATATAAACTTAATGATAATGTTTTCCATCTGTTTAAAGAATGTTGTTGTTATTTGGATTGGTATTGCATTGCATTTGTAAATTGCTTTGGGTAGAATTGTCATTTTCACAATGTTGAGTCTACCTATCCATAAGCATGGTATGTTTTTCATTTATCTTTCTTGGTTTCTTGCAGTAGTGTTTCATAGTTTTCTTTGTGTAGGTCTTTTACATCCCTGGTTGGATTTATTCCAAAGTATTTTGTTTTTTTAGGGGCTATTATAAATGGTATTTTTTTCCTGATTCCCATTATTGGTGTATAGGAATCCAACTGATCAATATGTTTATCCTATATCCTGCCGCTCTGCTGAATCTTTTAGTTCCAGTAGTTTTCTCATGGAGTCTTTTGGGTTTTCTATGTATAGTATCATATTATCTGCATATAAGGAGTTTAACTTCTTCATTACCAATTTGGATGCCCTTTATTTCTGCTTCTTGCTTTATTGCTCTAGGTAGAACTTCCAACACAATGTTATATAGGAGTGGTGATAAAGGATATCATCGTTTTGTTCCTATTCTTGAGGGGAATGTTTTCAGCCTCTCTCCATTAAGAATGATGTTGGCCTTTGCATATATCCTCTTTGTTATGTTGAGAAATTATCCTTCTATACCTATTTTATTGAGAGTTTTTATCAGGAATTCATTTTGGACTTTGTTGAATGCCTTTTCTGCGTTGATTGAGATGATCATGTGATTCTTTTCTTTCCTTTTTTTTGTGAGGTGGATTATCTTGATTGATTTTCTAATGTTCAACCATCTTTGCATACCTGGTATGAATCCTACTTGGTCGTGGTGTATTAATTTTTTTGATACGATGCTGAATTCTATTAGCTGGAATTGTGTTGAGGATTTTTCGCATCTATATTCATGACAGATATTGGTCTGTAATTTTCTTTTTTTGTTGAGTCTTTGCCTGGTTTTGGTATCAAGGTTATGGTGGCTTCATAGAATTAATTCAGAAGTATTGCTTCCTTTTGTATTTTCTGAAATAGTTTGAGTAGTACTGGTGTAAGCTTTTCTCTGAATGTTTGGTAGAATTATCCAGTAAAGCCATCTGGGCCAGGGCTTTTTTGTTGTTTTTGGCTTTTTTAAAAAATTACCTTTTCAATCTCTTCTCTTGTTATGGGTCCATTCAGATTTTCAGCATCATTTTATGTTCATTTGGGTAGGTAGTGTGTTTCTAGAAATTTGTCCATTTCCTGTAGGTTTTTAAATTTGTTGGAGTATAGTTTTTCATAATACTCTGTTATGATCCTTTTTATTTCAGTTGGGTCTGTTGTAATGTGGTCCATTTCATTTCTTATTTGGGTTACTTGTGTCCTCTCCTGTTTTTCTTTTGTCAGTTTGGCCAGTGATTTGTTTTGGTTTTGTTGATCCCTACAAAGAACCAATTTTTGGTTTTGTTGATTCTCTCTATTGTTTTTCTATTCTCTATTTCATTTATTTCTGCTCTGATATTTATTTCCTTTCTTCTGATGGCTGCAGGGTTCTTTTGCTGTTCTCTTCCTATTTGCTCAAGTTGTGTAGTTAATGTTTTGATTTTGTCCCTTTCTTCTTTTTTGATGTGTACATCTATTGCTATAAATTGACCTCTGAGGACTGCCTTTGCTGTGTCCCATAGGTTTTGGTGTGATGTGTTTTCATTCTCGTTTGATTCTAGGAATTTTTTTTATTTCATCTCTGACTTCTTGTATTACTCAGTGGTTTTTAAATAGGATGTTATTCCGTTTACATGCAATTCATTTTTCTCCTTGCTCTTCCTGTTGTTAACTTCTACTTTGGTGGGACTGTGGTCAGAGAAGACACTTTGTATTAGCTCAATGTTTTGGATTTTGGTGAGGGTTGCTATGAGGCTTAGGTGTTTTCTATTCTGGAGAATGTTCCATGTGCGCTGGAAAAGAATGTGTACTGTGCAGCTGTTTGGTGGAGTGTTCTATATATGTCTATGAGGTCAAGTTGGCTGATTGTGCTCTTTAGCTCTTCTGTATCTTTGCTGAGTTTCTTTCTAGATGTCCTGTCCTTTACTGAGAGTGGTGTGTTGAAGTCTCCTACTATTATTAGAGAATTGTTAATTTCTCTTTTCAGTGCTGTTAGAGTTTGCTTTATGTATTTTGGAGCCTTGTCATTGAGTGTGTAGATATTCTTGAGTGTGTCATTGAGTGTGTAGAGTTCTTTAACTCTTCATTTAGCACTTCAGGTTCCAAGAATGATGTTTGTCTCTGTTTTACTTAAGTTTTTCAGATCTTTGCTGTGGAGGAACTGCGTGGTGCTTCTGTCTATGGAGCCCTATTGGCTGGAAGTCCTCCATCTTTTACTCATGACTTTGCAACAAGAGTATTAGGCATGTTATTATCCTCATCGGCAATGGAAAAATAAGAAAAACGAGTACTTACTGTGTATAACTGTGGTCCTAGGCACAGCACATGCAAAAAAAGAAAGAGGGAAGGAGAGAGGGAGTGAAAGGAGGGGAAGAGGGAAAGACAGGAGTGTAATTCTTCCTTTAAGGGTTGTTATGGGTTAATTCATGTTTTCCCAAAATATATGTTGAAGTCCTAACCCCTGGTACCTATGAATGTGACTTTGTTTGGAAGTAGGATCTTTGCAGATGCAATTAGTCAGGATGAGGTCATTAAGGTGGGCTGTAATCTTTTTATGAACCAGTGTCCTCACAGGAAGAGACACATAGAGACATGCAGGGAGAACACTGTGTGAAGATGGAGGCAAAGACTGAAGTTTTAATGCCACAAGCCAAGAAACACCTAAGGCTACCAGAAGCAGGGACAGTCAAGAAAGGATCTTCCCCTAGAGCCTTCAGAGGCAGCATGGCCCTGCTGACACCCAGAATTCAGACTTCCAGCCTCTAGAACTGGGAGAGAATAAATTCCTGGGTTTTAAGCCATTTAATTTGTGGTACTTTGTATGGTGGCCCTACAAAACCAATAACAAAGGCCTTACAAAGTATTTGAGGACAAGGACATGGATTCTTTCCCTAAAACACCACTAAGACTGCCTTCACTGAGGTCATCTCTGACCTTCTGATTGCCAGTCTCAATAAATGATTCCCAGTGCTTTGACACCACTGCTTCCCAGATTACACCTTTGATCACCTTTTTGCTCCCCATATTTTTTCTCAGCAATTTCATCTAGTCCCATACGTCCTCTCTCGTGTTTGATATGTCCCAGGTCCATCTCTTCAGGTCACACCTGCCTTATCAGTTACTAATTGGGCATCCGCTCTAGGACATTCCCACAGGCACCTCAGACACCATATGTCCAAATTTTATTCTATCCTCATTCCTGCCTAACCTGTCTTTCTTCTGTCTACCTTCTTCTGATTAATGGCATCCCTCCAACTCTGTCACTTAGGCTGGTGGTCATTCTATTAGTAGCTCCCCTTCACAGAGCTTCCATTCCCTCTCACTCTTTGCAGCTAACCCAGCACTGTTGTTAGCTGCTGTCAAGTCGGCTCCTGATTCATGGTGACCCTGCATACAACTGACCAAAATGCTGCCTGGCCCTGTGCCGTCTCCATGTTTGGTTGTGAATTGGACCATTGTGCTCCATAGGGTTTTTACAGGCTAATTTTTGCAAGTAGATCACCAGGCCTTTCTTCCTAGTTTGTCCTCATCTGGAAGCCCCACTGAAATCTGTTCAGCCTCATAACAACACAAGCCTTCACTGACAGACTGATGGTGGCTGCATATGTGGCGCATTGGCTGGGAATCAAACCCAGGTCTCTTGAATGTAAGGTGAAAATTCTACCACTGAATCACCACAACCCAGCACGCTGTTGTTAGGTGCTGTTGAGTCGGCTCTGATTCATAGTGACCCTATGTACAACGAACAAAGCATTGCCAGGTCCTGCACTGTCCTCAAAGTTGTTGCTATGTTTGAACCCATTGTTGTAACCACTGTGTCAATCCATCTTGTTGAAGGTTCTCCTCTTTTTTGCTGATTTTACCAAGCAGGATGTCCTACTCCAAGGATTAGTCCCTCTTGATAATGTGTCCAAAGTAAGTGAGAAGAAACTTCTCCATCCTTGCTTCTAAGGAGCATTCTAGCCATACTTCTTCCAAGACAGATTTGTTCACCTTTTGTATGCATATGAGGCAAAACCCAGCACTAAGTCCTATCAATTCTATTCCCTATGAAACCAGATTGGAAGGCATTGAGGAGGGAGTGGAAAGTACCTCCGAGGAGGCAAGGAACATGGACTAGTCCTTCAGGAAACTTTGCTTTGGTACTGAGAAAGTGAGGCAGGAGCCAGAGGGAGGGATCACAGTGGCTCCGGGAGAACCAGGAGGAGCCCTTCTACACATGTGTGGTTACATCGATAGAATGAATTTCAGAGCCAAATTCATTTCAGATCAATAAATATTTACTCGACACTCAGTCTCTACTTCACTGGGGCACATTACATGAGAGTATGATGATAAAGAGCAGTTCTACTCAGAGAGTTTGCATTCTAAGTGTGTTAAGCGCAAACAAATAACAATAATACAAAGCAGATTATGGTGTTCACAATAGGGGAAATATTCAAACAAAGGGACAATTGCAACTGGTTGAAGAATATCAGGATAAGGAAGAGGTAACATTTGAGAAGAACTTAGAAGTTTGGGCAGGAAAGGGAATCGGGGAAAACACAATAAATGAAACAATAAGCCCAGGGTCCAAAGGTAGAAAGTTTTGGTGTATATGGGGAAAGTAACCCCTTCTGAATAGAAGAGTAATTCCCAAATGGCAGCCCTTGGACCAGCCCTATCAAATTATGTGGGAAAGACTTAAAAAATACCACTCATTGACTCACCTCTGGAAATATCAAAACAGGTATTCTTGACAGAATCCTGTGAATTCACATTTTAACAAACTATATAGGTGTATTGTTCCCCATCCTCTGGTTCTCAGCTTCCCTGTCTATAAAATGGGATAATAATGACAAATAAGTTCATATATGTAAAGCATTTAGACCAGTACCTGGCACATAGTCATACCAGTATGCAACAGTTACCACTGAGTTAGTTGATTCTGACTTGTGACCCCATGTGTGTTAGAGCAGAACTATGTTCCATAGGTTTTCTTTAACTGTGGCTAATAGAAAATTTTTAATTTTATCTTTTTGGTGAAAATGTACACAACATACACCCATTCAACAATTCCTACATGTACAGTTCAATGAAATTGGTTACATTATTCACAGTCACCATTCTCACCATCTCTATCTGTATTGTTTCACCACCATTAACTTACTTCCCCCTTAAACTTTTTTGTTGTTCTTCATTAGGTGAAAGTTTACAGAGCAAATTAGTGTCCCATTAGATAGTTTGTACAAAAAGTATTTCATGACCTTGGTTTCATTCCCCACAATGTGTCAGCACTCTCCCCATTTCTGTACTGGTTTCCTCATTTCTTTTAGTCCTGATTTTTTACCCCTTCCTGCCTTCTTGGCCTTACTTTTGGGCAGAGTTTGTCCTTTTGATCTCCTATAATTAATTGTTCTAAGGAGTATGCTCCTCTCGGGTGTTACTGTTTATCTTATGGGCTTATCTATTGTTTGGCTGGGGGGCTGGTCTCCAGGAATGGTTTTAGTTTCAGGTCAGAAGGGTTTTCAATGGCTGATGTTTTGAAAGTATATCACCAGGCCTTCTGAAGCGCCTCTGGGTGGACTCAAATCTCTAAGCTTTTAGTTAACAACCAAGTGCATTAACCATTTGGACCACCCAGGGACTCCAGCACATAGTCAGTGTTACATAAATGTCTGTTTTTTGTTATATTTAGGTAATGGCTTGATGGGGAATAAGTTCTTAAAAGTAAGTTGAAGCCTGTTGCAGATACCGATAGTTGTTCTCTCAAATTTAGTCTCCCTTTCTTCCAGAATCTCCACAGGGCCACCTAGAATAAAGACTCCATTTTTCAGCATCCCTTGCAGCTAGGCGAGGCCATGTGATTAGGTTCAGGTAAACAAGGATAGGTGGAAATACCCTGTGGCAGTTTCTGGAAACTTCTTTAAGCCAACATGTGCCCTTTGTCCTTTCTTCTTTGTCGTTTCCTCTGTTCTGCTGCATGAAACATAGATGTGATGGCTGCCATCTTAAAACATGAGGATGCTGGCCAACTACCAATGTCAGAATGGTGAGCTGGAATGGCATGGATTGTTAAGGAGTTCATGGAGCACAGTCTTCCTACACCTGTGAACTGTTTCCCTTCGGACTTTTACATGAGAAGGAAATAAACTTTTGTGTTTTTAAACCACTATTATTTTGGGTCTCCACTACCCATCTGTCAGTTTCTTGTACTGTGGTGACTTGTGTGTTGTTATGATGCTGGGAGCTATGCCACTGATATTCCAAATACCAGCAGGGTCACCCATAGTGGACAGGTTTCAGCAGAGCTTCCAGACTAAGTCAGACTTGGAAGAGAGGTCTGGTGATCTACTTCTGAAAATTAGCCTATGGAAACCCTATGGATCACAAGAGAACACTGTCTGACTTGCTTGCTTTGGACATGTCATCAGGAGGGATCAATTGCTGGAGAAGGACATCATGTTTGGTGAAGTAGACAGCCAGCAAGGGTGAAGAAGACCTTTGGTAAGATGGATTGGCACAATGGCTGCGACAGTGGATTCGAACATGCTGGCAATTGTGAAGATGATGCAGGACCAGGTACCATTTCTTTCTGTTGTATATAATGTGGCCATGAATTGGAGTTGACTGGATAGCAGCTATCTATCTATGTCATTATCTTGGATCAACATGTTGAACTGCGGCCAACCTAGTCTTAACCGATAAAGAACACGGGTACAGGCAGAGTATATTGAGTTAGGCATTGAACGTCATATTATGATGTTTAATTTGTAAGTGATCTGTTGAAGGTTTTGAGTAACACAATGGGAAATGCACTTTAGGAAGGTTAAGCTTTTAGTCATGTAGTAGAAACGAAAGAGCCCAGGGGTGGAGAGAACAAATAGGAGACTGATATAGTGAGCAGAACAGGAGGCAAGGATAGTTTTGAGTAGACAATGATGGTGAAAATGGAAAAGAGAGACTAGATGGTAGAATCTGTGTTAAAACAGACCCAATTGCACTATGCAGCCTACTGGATGGCTCAGTGAATACATGGGCAAGAGAAAACATGACTTCAAGGTTGGAGTCTGAGAAGTTTGGAGGCTGGTTCAGTGGTTTCTGGAGCTGGTTAGTACTGGTCTCTTCCTGACTTGTACTCAGTGCCATCACATTGGTAGCTTGAAATTGGTCATGGTAGGAGTATTTACACCATGAAAACCAGCAAATGCTAGAAACCAGGACTTTTTCTTTCCAGTCCAAAGAGTTAGTTTACCAGCTCACCACTGAATTCTACTGCCCAAAATGTGGAAGTCAGGAGGGAGGGCTGGTTTAGGGGACATGATAAGCATCATTTTAGCCATAAGAATTTGAGTGTTGGCCAGCTACAGGGTGGCTGGAAACTTGAATTTAGAGACACACACAGAGAGAGGAGTACTGAAGCTGTAGGTGTGAATTTTCAAGGTGAGAGTGCGGACCAAAGAGAAAAGGGCAGAGAACAAAGCCCTAAAGAATATCTCTTTAGTGCTCTGCAAGAGGAAAAGGAACCAATGTAAACACAGATGAAACAGTCAGAGAAATAGTGAGAAAAATAGGAAATTTTCATGTCATGGAAATCAGGAAGGGATATGAGCTGAAGCAAATGAGGACTGAGAAAAGGCTGCTGGATATGGAGATTAGAAAGCCAGTGGAGGGTGATGTTTGTAGAGTTATAGCTGCAAAGCCAGATTCCTCCCAGTCTCGATCCAAAAATATCTAGCTAATTTATACAGCATCCAGCAAAACTTCTAGCGCATTGCAGACTATAAATAAATGCAATTTGATGCATATTATACATGCAAACTACTTTGGAGATTACTTGACCATGTCTAAAGAAATTGAGTCCATTTACTGATCTTCAAAACCACATAAAGGCTGAGGCTATCTAATTCACCATGAGCTGCAAAGTGATATAGGGTGGGGTGGGGATTCTGTGTGGTGTGTGTCTTGGCCCACATGCTTGCAATGCCATCTATTGACTAAGGAGATAAGTCTATCTGTATGCAGGGGTTGTGGAGCTGCCCACGCTGTGTGTGCATCAAGGCTGCCCTTTGATTGAGGCTGATGATGCTAGAGTCTCCACTAGCTCGATCCATGGCTCACTCCTAGCGTTGGCCTGCAGCGATCACTGTCTTTGGTTGTTCAACGTTGACCTCTACGTGCTATAACTGTGGTGGTTTTTTTCCTGCACTTCAATATACCCAGAGTTGTACATGAAAGTTTCTTAAAGTATATATATTTTTAATGGTTACCTGCCCCTGAGTGTTAGGAAAGTGGAGAGGTGGGAGAAGGAGAAATCACATTTACAGAATACTCACTATTTCTTTATTAATTTAACAAATATTCATTGATCACCTCTAATTGCTAGACCTTTTCCATCTCATGTCTTTCTTCCAACAACCTTACTGGGAGGGTATCATCTTGCTAATTTTACAGACGAGCACTACTGTTCTCATTCATTCCCAGTGTGTGTTGGAGAGCAGGCTGTTTTCTAGGACTGTATGATGAATGAGGGGTCCCTGGGTAGTGCAAATCGTTAACGCACTTAGCTGCTAACTGAAAGGTTGGTGGTTTGAATCCACCCAGAGGTGCTTCAGAAAAAAGGCCTGGCAATCTACTTCTGAAAAATCAATCATTGAAAACCCTATAGAGAACAGTTCTACTCTGACACGCATGGAATCACCATGAGTTGGCTCAATAGCAACTGGCTACTGGTATGATGGGTGATTCTTTCTTGCCATTATGTAGGTTTGACTCATAGCTGACCTACAGATAATGAAATTCTCCAATACTCTTGATATAACATCCTCAATTGGACATCGTCTATAGTCCAACACCTAATCATGTTCACCTACTAATGGATTCAGTAAAGTCTGCTTTCCATAACAGGCTGTAATTCTTTCTATACCTGGGTTCTTGGCATAGAAATATAGAACTTGGAAGACTGGCTCAAGACTGGCATCATTCTACATTCATTCATTCAACAAAGACATAATGAACTCTTATTCTTCTGATTGCAGGGATTGTAGAATTGAATAAACCCTTCCCCCTTCCCTCAGATGTTCAAGTGTTGCATAGCAAGGCCAAGATTAGAAAGTAGACCCCTCTGAGCCCAAGTCAAAATCAATCAGCAAATACTTAGTTTATTGTATAACCTACCGTTTCCCTGCAGTTTTGCTTTTTGTTTATCCTCACACTATTTCCTCAATTTGCCTCATATCATATCAGCTCCCTTCAAAAGCAGGTGTCTTGAGAGCTGGGACTGTGTCTCATGTGACTTTGTATCCTCAAAAACTGGCACAGTGTCTGGCACATAAAATGCTCAACAGATGTGTATTGTATTAATGAGTGAGCACAAGAAGAGTTTGCTAATTAGTATTAGGATTAATCTTTTATAGATATCATACATGAGGCCCCAAAAGTTGATTTGTCAGTAGTTTTGAACATGGTCGAATTCAGATTTTCTGATATCGACATAATAACTCTTTATAAAATTATTTGTTTATTTACCTTTGGACCCCAGGTGTACAGGGTTGAATTAAACATACTCCTTGGATCATAGTTCACTAACATCATCATTCTGTGCAAGGCCTCTGTCTTTGTTATGTTTTATTTTTTGTCTTGTTTTCCTCATTTTCTATGCCCTGTCCCTAGATGCTTACTCTAATTTTTATTTAAATCCTCAGATATGTATGTATTTTTGAAGAATATATGTTTGGACTCTGTAGATAGGTGCTTAATTTCCAAGCAGTTTGAGATTTTCTGACTTTTTGTTATTGATAAAAGAACATAATACATTGTAAGATTTCAATCCTTTGACATTTACTGAGGCATGCTTTATGAACAAGGATTTGGTCTGGTCAAAGAGTAAAATCCTTCAGTCTGCTGAAAGTGAAAGCAAAGAATTTTATCGAGAGATATGTAACTCGCAAATTGGGCAGCATTCAGTTCTGAGAACAAAATGCTCTGAACTACAGAAAGAGGGTGGGGCTATTTATACAGAAATATCAGCAACTTATTTAAAGAATATTCTGATTGGTTGATATTTACTTCATTTTGGTTACAGTCACAAGAAAATTACAGGATGCTCATAAGATCCCTTACTCAGGGTATATCTTGCTTAATATCAGTTAATTCTATCTTTTGATATTTTGCTTATATAAATTGCACTACCTTTACTGAGAACAGAACAATCTTAGGAAAAACAATTTCTGGGGACACACTGTGTAAGCAATCTTCTGATAACTATTGAGGCAAGGTTTCTCTGGAACATTCTTAACCACAAAGAAAAATATTTTCTGACTCTTCCTAGATTGGAGCCCTGGCTTCACAGTGGTTAAGAGCTATGGCTGCTAACCAAAAGGTCAGCAGTTCAAATCCACCAGCTTCTCCTGGGAACCCTATTGGGCAATTTTGCTGTGTTCTATAGGGTCGCTATGAGTCAGAATTGACTTGACAGCAATGGGTTTCTGTTAGATTACTTCTGTACAAAGGTTAACTATTGTTAGGCAAAAGAAATACATTCTTTAAGTAAAATGGAGTTTATATTCAGTAAAATGGATTTTATGTCAAACCATTTTAGTCATGCCAACCGCCTCAGGTTTTTGGATCTTTAGGGTACTCCTACACAATCCCCCCTTTTGATCAAGGATCTGCATAGAGTTTTTAAAATCACAATTATAAGAGTGCCTTCTTCTTCATGGGCTAAGTTATTTCATTTCTTACATGGCTGCACACTTTAGTGAGCATTTAAGACTCCAGGCATTATTTATAACTGGGCACCATCTAGTCTTCCATCTTTGTCATGCCATAGCTTGGCCCTCTGCTTCTGTGATGTTTAAGGTGGGGTATAGGCAATATTTTTATAGGCAATATTGAGAGGAAAAATGACATGTATTCTATAGGATATTCTAAATTGTGAGACTAAGTCTCTCAGACTCTTCAAAACCATGATATTAGTAGTAGTAGAAGTGAAAGCATTGGATATATGTATCATGCAGCATTTAATTATACCAATAATAATAATAAAAGTCAGGAAGGGTGTGTGTCAGGGTTGTATTCTTTCACTATACCTATTCAATCTGTATGCTGAGCAAATAATAGGAGAAGCTGGACTATATGAAGAGGAACAGAGCATCGGGATTGGAGGAAGACTCATTAACAGCCTGTGTTATGCAGATGACACAACCTTGCTTGCTGAAAGGGAAAAGGACTTGAAGCACTTACTAATGAAGATCAAAGACCACAGCCTTCAGTATGGATTGCACCTCAACGTAAAGAAAACAAAAATCCTCACAACTGGACCAATGAGCAACATCATGATAAACGGAGAAAAGATTGAAGTTGTCAAGGATTTTATTTTACTTGATTCCACAATCAATGGAAGCAGCAGCCAAGAAATCAAAAGACGCATTGCATTGGGCAAATCTGCTGCAAAGGATCTCTTTGAAGTGTTGAAGAGCAAAGATGTCACCTTGAAGACTAAGGTGCGCCTGACCCAAGCCATGGTATTTTCAATTGCCTCATATGCAGTGAAAGCTGGAAAATGAATAAGGAAGACCAAAGAATTGAGACCTTTGAATTTTGGTGTTGGCGAAGAATATCAAATATGCCATGGACTGCCAAAAGAATGAACAAATCTGTCTTAGAGGAAGTACAACCAGAATGCTCCTTAGGAGCAAGGATGGCGAGACTGTGTCTTACATACTTTGGACATGTTGTCAGGAGGGATCAGTCCATGGAGAAGGACATCATGCTTGGCAGAGTACAGGGTCAACAAAAAAGAGGAAGACCCTCAATGAGGTGTATTGACACAGTGGCTGCAACAATGAGCTCAAGCATAGTAACGATTGTAAGGTTGGTGAAGGAGCGGGCACAGGGTCGCTATGAATTGGAACCAACTTGACGGCACCTAACAACAACAACAAACCCGGTCTGCAGTATAGCTCTAAACCAAGATCCAAGGCTAGAATGAACCAACTAAATATATCTAAAAAGGGTGATGGAGCAAGGCCAGGTGGCTTGCTGGTGAATTTTTGTTGATATCTTGTTCTACTTTACTGTGGTATTAATCAGGTGAACCAAGAATTATTTGCAATGGTTCAGACTCCTCTTTGTTGAGCTATAATAAAATCTAATACTATTCTATGATCCAAAACAACTTTGACCAAATATTCTAAAGATTTCTGTTGTGCTGACATGCCAGCTTCAATATCTTCAGCAATTTTAGTTATTGTG
This sequence comes from Loxodonta africana, assembly GCF_030014295.1. Classification (NCBI taxonomy): domain Eukaryota; kingdom Metazoa; phylum Chordata; class Mammalia; order Proboscidea; family Elephantidae; genus Loxodonta; species Loxodonta africana. The sequence continues at coordinate 75,736,193 of NC_087358.1, forward strand.
GCTGAGAGGTTATGGATAGACATTTCTAAATCAACAAGTCCATAAGTTGGGATAAGGGCTCTAAGAAATGTATATCTGCACCTGAAATTTTCAGCTAAAGGATTAGTACTTTGGGGTCTTGTCTTATAGACTCTTTTGGATCTTCTCCTTTCTAATAGTTTTAAGTTTTGTGCCCAGTGGGTACTCTCATCATATGAAAATTAATGGTAAAGGGGGCACAGAACTATTGTATACCAGTATACCAGTTGTCATCGAGTTGATTCTGACTCATAGAGACCCTACAGGATAGAGTAGAACTGCCCCATAGAGTTTCCAAGGAGCGCCTGGTAGATTTGAACTGCCAAGTTTTTGGTTAGCAGCTGCAGCTCTTAACCACTAAGCCACCAGGGTTTCTGAACTATAGTATAGTAGAAGCCAATAGATTTGATTTTTCATGCATAATTTGTGGGGAAGGGTGACAGATCCAGCATTCGGTCAAGTTACTAGCACTAATTATTGGTTGGGCTAGTCTAACAAATGTATTTTCTTTCTAAGCATTAGGGTAAATCACTGAAAAAAGTAGTATAAAATCTAAACAACTCTTCATTGTGAATAACATTACCAAAGAATAGGACCACAAGTGTATAGTAGGCTATTAACATAAGAACAGCTATGATTATTAGACAAAGTCCAAAGAGTTTAGTAACTTGCATGAAGTCTTGTTCTGTGATTTTGGGATTAGCTGTCTACTTCTGTAGTCATCTGCTTCTGGTCATGAAGGTATTTAAATGTGATTTTTAAGTCACCAGAGGCCTGACAAGTCCAGGGAGGTGTCTTAGTCCTCTTAAGTTGGGATAAATGAATCACAGGTTTAACCCCACAGGAATTGGTGAGACGAATTAAGCATGGTTCTTTTTTTAAGTCCTATATATGCCATTTTTGTTGAAATATTTTTGCAAGCATTTCCATTGAATCAGCAAAGTAAAACTTATCTGCAGATGATAAACTTAAAAGTGGCTATGGTTAAATTATAGTAATAATAACTCTTAAAAATTAAAGACTTTATAGGGATTAAAAAACTAATGCAAAACCAAATAAAGTCAATTAAAAAGAAACTTTCGACAAAAATACCTTTAAACATAATGATTAGCCTTATTTTCAAAGAACTTCAGATACAACACATAATAATCTTGAGCCATAATACAAAATAGTCAGAATATACTAAGAATATTTTAAGATTATCAAGTTTATAAACATCTGAATAGTAATAAACATGCTATGGGTAAATTATGTGAATTCTTCAGTTGAAACTATTGGCTTCAATAATGTTAGATTCAAAGGAAACAAAATTACAATTAATTTAGCAATTGAAATAATAAAATGATGACAATGTTATGTACTTATTGTCTAATATTAGTAAACATCACTGGCATATAAATTTTCACCCCCCCAAACAGCCGGCACTTCTCTTGACTTGTCAACACATTTGATGTAATTCATAACATATTAAGTAATCCTTTCATAGCCCTTTTAGTTTTATAAAACAGAAACAAATCTTTCGTGACTTTCCTATAATGTTTCAAAATTGTCAGGGGTTTATCATAGGTCACCAAGGAACAATACTTGAGTTATTTAACCAAATATCTTGAAGGTAAAAACCTTAGCTTTTTCTGAAGCAGTGAGGCTTGGTTTTTGACTCAGGAATTTATTCTGTTGTACCTTTGCTTTCTAGGCAGATTGCACAAAGAATAAAATTAACTCTTTATCCCAGAATCAAGGAAAATTTTGTTAACAGCAAGAAACTCAATTCATTGTTTTATATGCTATTTAACATTAAACTTCTTTTTTAGAAAACAAATGCTTATGAATAAACCCATTGAACCTTTAGTTACAGCAAACAAGAACTTCTACTGCATCAAAAAAATAAAAGGAATTATTAAACAAATTAAAAGACAAATTTCTTGTCTTTGTTGTATATCTCCCATAGCATAATCCCTCACGTGATGAAAAAAAAAAAGAAAAAGAACATATTCATTACTACACCCAAATACACATAAATATACCCTTTTCTCTCTGGAATTAGTTTAGCCTTCCTTCAGCGTAACTTTCTATTTAACCTTCTTCTAAGCTTCTGCAACTTTCTATATCCATCCAAATTCTTTTTCTATGTTTTTCCCTTTCTTATCTTGTAACAACCAGTCTCTTTTGATGAGATCCTGGAAACTGATTTTAAGTTGACATATTACAGAACATAAAAAATTTTGTCAGAACTAATTCATGTTCATTGTGTTATTAGGCACCTTCTAGTCGGTTCTGACTCATAGCAACCCTGTGTACAACAGAACAAAATATCACCTGGTCTTTTGCCATCCTTACAATCATTGTTCTGCTTGAGCTCGTTGTTGCAACCATTGTGTCAATACACCTCATTGAGGGGCTTCCTCTTTTTCGCTGACCCTCTACTTTACCAAGCGTGATGTCTGTCATGGATTGAACTGTGTCTCCCAAAAACGTGTGTCAACTTGGCTAGGCCGTGATTCCCAGTATTGTATGATTGTCCGCCATTTTGTCATCTAATGTGATTTTCCTATGCACTGTAAATCCTACTGCTATGATGTTAATGAGGCAGTATTAGAGGCAGTTATGTTAATGAGGCAGGACTGAATCTACAAGATTAGATTGTATTTTAAGTCAATCTCTTGAAATATAAAAGAGAGAAGCAAGCAGAGAGACAGGGGACCTCATACCACTGAAAAAGCAACACCGGGAGCAGAGTATAACCTTTTCACCTGGGGTTCCTGCATGGAGAAGCTACTAGACCAAAGGAAGATTGAGGACAAGGATCTTCCTCCAGAGCCTACAGAGAGAGAAAGCCTTCCCCTGGAGCTGGCACCAAGAATTCAGACTTCTAGCCTACTAGACTGTGAGAGAACAAATTTCTCTGTCTTAAAGCCACCCGCTTGTGGTATTTCTGGTATAGCAGCACAAGATGGCTAAGACAGTCCTTCTCCAGGAATGGGTCATGCCTGATAATATGTCCAAGTATGTGGACAAAGTTTTGCCATCCTTGCTTCTAAGAAGCATCCTGGCTGTACTTATTCCAAGACAGATTTGTTTGTTCTTCTCTCCATCTACAGTGTATTCAATATTCTTCACCAACATCATAATTCAAAATGTCAATTCTTCTTAGGTCTTCTTTATTCATTTTCCAATTTCTCATGCATATGAGGTGATACAAAATACCATAAGTTAGGTCAGGTGCACCTAGTCCTCAAGTGACATCTTTGTTTTTGAACACTTCAAAGAGGTCTTTTGCAGGAGATTTGCTCAGTGCAATATGTCATTTGATTTCTTAACTGCTGCCTCCATGGACATTGATTGTGGAGCCAATTAAAATGAAATCCTTGATAACGTCAATCTTTTCTCCATTGATCATGATGTTCCATTTGTGAGGATTTTTGTTTTCTTTATGTTGAGGTGTAATACATACTGAAGGCTATAGTCTTTGATCTTCATCAGTAAGTGCTTCAAGTCCACTTCACTTTCAGCAAGTAAGGTTGTGTCACCTGCATAACGGAGGTTGTTAATGAGACTTCCTCCAATCCTAATGCCGTGTTCTTCTTCATATAATACAGCTTTTCAGATTATTTGCTTAGCATACAGACTGAGTAAGTATGGTGAAAGCATACAACCCTGATGCACACCTTTCCTGATTTTAAACCATGCAGTATCCCCTTGTTCTGTTTGAACGACTGCCTCTTGGTCTATGTACAGGTTCTTTATGAGCACAATTAAGGGTTCCGGAGTTCCCGTTCTTCGCAATAGTATCTGTAATTTGTTATGATCCACACAGTTGAATGTCTTTGCATAGTCAATAAAACGGGTAAACATCTTTCAGCCAAGATCCATCTGACATCAGCAATGATAGCTCTTGTTCCAAGTCCTCTTCTGATCTGGCTTGAATTTCTAACAGTTCCCTGTCGATGCACTGCTGCAACCACTTTTGAATGATCTTCAGCAAAATTTTACTTGTGTGTGATATTAATGATATGGTTCAATAATTTCCACATTGGGCTGGATCACCTTTCCTCAGAATAGGTTGGCCAGGTAGCTGTCTTCCAAATTTCATGGCATAGATGAGTGAGCACTTCCAGTGCTGCATCTGTTTGTTGAAACATCTCAATTAGTAGTCTACCAATTCCTGGAGCCTTGTTTTTCACCAATGCCTTCAGTGCAGCTTGGACTTCTTCCTTTAATATAATTGGTTCTTGATCATATGCCGCTTCCTGAAATGGTTAAACGTTGACCAATTCTTTTTGGTACAGTGACTCTGTATATTCCTCCCATTTGGTTTCGACACTTCCTGTGTCATTCAATATTTTGCCCATAGAATCCTTCAATATTGCAAGTCCAAGCTTGAATTTTTTCTTCAGTTCTTTCATATTGAGAAATGCCAAGCATGTTCTTCTCTTTTCTTTTCTAACTCCAGGTCTTTGCACATTTCACTAAAATACTTTATTTTATCTTCTCAAACCACCCTTTGACATCTTGTTTAGCTCTTTTACTTCATCATTTCTTTCATTTTCTTTAGTGACTCAACGTTCAAGAGCAAGTTCCAGAGTTTCTTCTGACATCCATTTTGGTCTTTTCTTCCTTTCCTGTCTTTTTAATGATCCCTTGCTTTCTTCATGTATGATGTGCTTGATATCATTCCACAATTCATCTGGTTTTCAGTCATAGTATTCAATGCATCAAATCTATTCTTGAGATGGTCTCTAAATTCAGGTGGGTATATTCAAGGTCATATTTTGGCTCTTATGGATTTGCCCCAATCTTCTTCAGCTTCAACTGGAACTTGCATATGAGCAATTAATAATCTGTTCTTCAGCCCCTGACCGTGTTCTGACTGGTGATATTGAGCTTCTTCATTGCTTCTTTCCACAGATGTAGTTGATTTGATTACTGTGTTTTTCATCCAGTGAAACCCACATGTATAATTGTCATTTATGTTGCTGAAAAAAGGGTTTTCAATGAAAAAGTCACTGAACTTGCAAAATTGTATCATGCAATCTCTGACATCATTTCTATCACCAAGGCCATATTTTCCAACAGCTGATCCTTCTTGGTTTCCAACTTTCACATTCCAATCATTAGTAATTATCAATGTATCTTAGTTGCATGTTTGATCAATTTCAGACTGAAGAAGTTGGTAAAAATCTTCAATTTCTTCATTTTTGTCCTTAGTGGTTGGTATGTAAATTTGAATAATAGTCATATTAACTTGTCTTCCTTGTAGGCCTATGGATATTATCCTATCACTGAGAGTGTAGTACTTCAGGATAGATGTTGAGATGTCCTTTTTATGATGAATGTGGTGCCATTCCTCTTCAACTTACCATTCCCGGCATAGTAGACCATATGAGTATCGAATTCAAAATGGCCAATACCAGTCCGTTTCAGCTCACTCATGGGTAGGATATTGGTCTTTATGCATTCCATCTCATTTTTGGCGACTTCTGGTTTTCCTAGATTTGTACTTTGTACATTCCACATTCTAATTATTAATGGATGTTTGCAGCTGTTTCTTCTTATTTTGAGTCATGCCACATCAGCAAATGAAGGTCCCGAAAGCTTTACTCCATCCATGTCATTAAGGTCCACTGTACTTTGAGGAGGCAGCTCTTCCCCAGACACATTTTGAGGGCCTTCCAACCCAAGGAGCTTATTTCCAGCACTATATCAGACAGTGTTCCACTGCTATTCATGAGGTTTTCATTGGCCAATTTTTTCAGAAGTAGACTGTCAGGTCTTTCTTCCTAGTCTGTCATGGTCTGGAAGCTCCACTGAAACCTGTCCACCATGGGTCACCCTGTTGGTATTTGAATTACCAGTGGCATAGCTTCCAACATCATAGCAACAGGCAAGCCACCACAGTACAACAAAGTGACAGATGAGCAGTGGTCATGTTCTTTAATTTCTGTGAATATTAAGACTATGCAATTTATATAAGCATTTATTTATCACTGAATCAATCAGAATAAATTCTTTGAAGAAATTATTATCTAATTTAATAATACTATCTAGAGGTGGGAAATTATATTTTTATAACCTTCTCTTTGAATGCTTTATAGGATGCTCTAGTGAAGTAATTTAAAATAATTTGTCTATTTTTTAAGGCCTTGTTATACCAATCAAAATAAACAATTTATCCTTTTTCAGCACACTTTTCAAATGGACTGATTTATATTAAAGATTCTGAAAGTAGCTATTAAAAGCCCTGCCACAAAAGAGCAGTTTTTCTTGGAAGAGAAAAGAACTGATATTATAGACAGCCATATAAAGAACACCAGCCGTGCTTCCAAGTTGGCATGAGGCAGAAACTCAGACACAGCACTCTAGATTAGGGGCAAATCCTCAGGGAAAAAAAAAAAAAAACTAAACAGAAAAACAATGTAAATTCACCTGTCTGTAAGATCAGCTCAAAAACCAGGTTTATAAAATACCACACAAGCCAAACATGTGGGGAATTCATTTTCCTAAAATGTATAGAGTATTTCTTGGATGAGAGTGACTCAATTCAACAGAAAAACAGTTCATAACTTGTCAAAGCCTCAGATGCCGGCATATCAGACCCTTTGACAAAACTTGAGCATCAAACAAAAGCTTCCCAGACGAAAGACAACACAAATGGCAACTCATTTTCCTAAAAATGGAAGGAAAAAGAGCAGATGGACACTCATTTTCTGAAATTGATCACTGAAATTCTAAATTACGTCTACTATATTTAACTTACCACCACTAGTTCATCAGTTTGTTTTACTGTGGTGGCTTGTGTGTTGCTGTGATGCTGGAAGCTATGCCACTGGTATTTCAAATACCAGCAGAGCCACCCATGGTGGAAAGGTTTCAGTGGAGCTTCCAGACTAAGACTAGGAAGAAAGACCTGGCAATCTACTTCTAAAAAAATTGGCCAGTGAAAACCTTATGAATAGCAGGTGCGATGGTTAAGATTGTGTGTCAAGTTGGCCAGGCCACGATTGTCAGTGGTTTGGCAACTATATGACATTGTGATCACTTCCATGTTGAGATTTGATGTAATGTGATCACCCCCATCATGGGATCTGCTGTGAGTAGCCAGTTAGTTGGAAGCAGGTTTTCTTGGGTGTGTGGTCTGCACCAAACATAAGTGGACATTCTGGCAAGGCTCATGGGCTTTTGTTCTCTCTGGATTCTGCAGCTGGCTCCAGTTCTCCTGACCTCCAGTTTTTATGACTTCAGCTAGCAGCTTACCTGTGGTCTTGCCTGCTGATCTTGGGGTTCATCAATCTTGGCAGCCTGTGAGCAAGAGCCCTGCTCTCTGACCTGCCAATCTTGGGTTCACCAGCTCCTGTAGTTACAAAATCAGGAGAAGTCCGTGCTTGACTAGCAGACTTGGGACATTCTGGCCTCAACAACTGTGTGAGCCATTTCCTTGTTATAAATCTCTCTATATATATTTATATGTTTTACTGGTTTTGTTTTTCTAGAGAACCCAGCCTAAGATAGAAGAGGAACATTATCTGATATAGTGCTGAAAGATGTGCCCACCAGGTTGGAAGGCACTCAGAATATGACTGGAGAAGAGCTGCCTCCTCAAAGTAGAGTTGACCTTAATTACATTGATGGAGCAAAAATTTTGGGACCTTCATTTGCAGATGTAGCATGACTCAAAATAAGAAGAAACAGCTGCAAATACCCATTAGTAATCTGAGTATGGAATGTAAGAAATATGAATCCAGAAAAGTTGGATGTTGTTAAAAAATATAATGGAATGCTTGAAAATAGATATCCTTGGTATTAGTAAGCAGAAATGGACTGGTATTGGCCATTTTTAATCAGACAATCATATGGTCTACTATGCTGGGAATTACATATTGAAGAGGAACAGCATCACATTCATTGCCAAAAAGAACATTTTAAGCTCTATCCTGAAGTACTACACTCTCAGGGATAGGATAATATCCACACGGCTACAAGGAAGGCCTGTTAATATGAATAATATGTTGTTCAAATTTATGTACCAACCACTAATGCCAGAGATAAGGAAATTTCAGATTTTTGTCTATTTTTTTTAGTCTGAAATTGATCAAACATGCAGTGATAATTACTCAAGATTGGAATGTGAAAGTTGGAAACAAAGAAGAAGGACCAGTAGTTGAAAATTATGGCTTCGGCAATAGAAATTCTATAATTTTGCAAGACCAACTACCTCTTCAGCGCAAATACCTTTTTTCAACAACATAAATGGTGAACATAGACATGGATGGAGCTCACCAAATGAAAATACACAAGAATCAAATCAATACATTTGTGGAGAGTGACAATGGAGAAGCTCAATATCATCAGTCAGAACAAGGCCAGGGGCTGACTGTAGAACAGACTATCAATTATTCATATGCAAGTTCAAGCTGAAGCTGAAAAAAATCAAAACAAGTCCACAAGAACCAAAGTACTACCTTGAGTATATCCCGCCTGAATTTAGAGGCCATCTCAAGAGTAGATTTGACGCATTGAGCGCTAATGACTGAAGACCATACAATTTTTGTGGGATAACATCAAGGACATCATACATGAAGAAAGTAAGAGGTAATTAAAAAGACAGGAAAGAAAAAAAAGACCAAATTAATGTCAGAAGAGACTCTTAAGCTTGCTCTTGAATGTACAGTAGCTAAAGCGAGTAAAAGAAATGATCATATAAAAGAGCTGAACAGAAGATTTAAAAGGGTGGCTCAAAAAGACAAATTAAAGTGTTATAATGGAATATACAAAGACCTGGAATTAGAAAACCAAAAGGGAAGAACATGTTTGGCATTTCTTAATCTGAAAGAATTGAAGAAAAAATTCAAGCTTGGAGTTGCAATATTGAAGAATTCTATGGGAAAAATATTAACTGATGCAGCAAGCATCAAAAGAAGATGGAAGGAAAACACAGTCACTGTACCAAAATGAATTGGTCGACATTCAAACATTTCAGGAGGTAGCAAATGGTTAAGAATCAATGGTACTGAAGGAAGAAGCCCAAGCTGTACTGAAGGCGTTGGCACAAAACAAGGTCCCAGGAATTGACAGTGTCTTCGGCTGAAAAAAAAAAAAAAAAATTTTTTTTTTTCAGGCTGAGTTCTCTAGAGAAGCAAAACCAGTAAAGTGTATAAGTATCTACATAAACCAAAAAAAAAAAAAAGCCAAGCCTGTTGCCATCGAGTTGATTCCAACTCAAAGCGACCCTGTAGGACAGAGTAGAACTGCCCCATAGAGTTTCCAAGGAGCACCTGGTGGATTCGAGCTACTGACATTTTGGTTAGCAGCTGTAGCACTTAACCACTATGCCATCAGGGTTTCCATGGCTCATGCAGTTGTGGAGGCTGGAACGTTCCAAGCCTGTGGGTCAGGATAGAGGCTTCTCCTGATTCACGTAGCCACAGAGGCTGGTGAACCAAAGATCGGCAGGTCAGAGAGCAGGGCTCTTGCTAACAGCCTGCCAAGATCAATGAATCCCAAGATGGGCAGGCAAGACCGCAGGTAAGCTGCTAGCTCAAGTCCCAAGAACCAGAGGTCAGACAAACAGGACCCAGCTGCAGGATCCAGAGTGAGCAGAAGCCCACAAGCCTTGCCAGAATGTCCACCTATATTTGATGCAGGCCACACACCCAAGGAAACTCCCTTTCAACTGATCAGCAACTCACACCAGATCCCATCATGGAGGTGATCACATTACATCAAATCTCAACATGGAAGTGATTACAATATCATACAATTGCCAAAATACGTCATAACTGCCGAACGACTGAGAATCATGGGCCAGCCAAATTGACACATAACCTTAACAATCACAGATGGAATGCTAGTTGAGATGTTTCAACAAATGGATACAATGCTAGAAGCACTCACTCATCTGTTCCAAGAAATTTGAAAGACAGCTACCTGGCCAACAAACTGGAAGAGATCCATATATGTGCCTATTTCAAAGAAAAGCAACCCAACAGAATGTGGAAATTATCGAACAATATCATTAATATCACATGCAAGTAAATTTTTTTTCTTCTGAAAAAATTTTAAATTGTGTTTTAAGTGAAAGGTTACAATTCAAGTCAGTTTCTCATACAAAAACTTATACACACATTGTTATGTGGCCCTAGCCGCTCTCCCTATAATGTGACAGCACACTCCTCCTCTCCACCCTGTATTTCCCATGTCCTTTCAACCAGCTCCTGTCCCCCTCTGCCTTCTCGTCTCGCTTCTGGACAGGAGCTGCCCACATAGTCTCATGTGTCTGCCTCACATGCAAGTAAATTTTTGCTGAAAATTATTCAACAGTGTTTGCAGCAGTACATTGACAGGGAACCCTCAGAAATTCGAAATGTGGAATATCATTTCTGATGTCAGATGGATCTTGGCTGAAAGTAGAGAACACCAGAGAGATGTTTACTTGTGTTTTATTGACTATGCAAAGGCCTTCGACTCTGTGCATCATAACAAATTATGGATAACATTGTGAAGGATGGAAATCCCAGAACACTCAGTTGTGCTTTGTGGAACCTGTAAATAGACCAACAGGCAGTCATTAGAACAGAACAAGGGCTACTGAGTGGTTTAAAAGCAGGAAAGGTGTGCTTCAGGGTTGTATCCTTTCACCATACTTACTCAATTTTTGTGCTGAGCAAAGAACCCGAAAACCTGGACTGCACTAAGAACATGGATCAGGATTGGAGGAAGACTCAGGACCTGGTAGTGTTTCATTCTGTTGTGCATAGCATTGCTAAGAGTTGGAATCAATCTGACAGCACCGAACAACAAAAACGACAACAGTTTATAGTGTTTTTGAATATGATGTTAAAAGCAGCCTCCAGGTAGGGGGAAATCCAGCATCATTTATCAAGGATGTTTTAATAGTCTTTCTAAAGTTAATTCATGAAAATTAGAAATATAAACAAATTTTGGATATTTCTTGTTTAATCATTTGAGAATCAGCATGTTTGGCTGCCTTGTCTGCAAGGCTGCTTCCCTTAATTTCCTCAGTCTTAATTATTTTTGCAGGTCAGGAGATCTGGGCAAAGTTGGCAGAGTTTTTGGTCATTTGTGGAGGCATTCCTCCACCATTTCAAGTGCAAGCAGCACAGGTCCAGCCCATTTGCCTTGCAACACAGAGGCAGTCCCTCTCATTTTAGTTTTTTCCTATTCTGTCTTATTATCAGCTGCGACTATGTTGTTCAGTTATCTTGGCAAGGACAGTTATCAGCACATTCTAGAGGAAGCTTCTAAGGTCTCTTTAAGGCTGCTCAATACAAGCCTGCCTTGAAGGGCTTTCTACTTTGTTTCTCTTTCTTTGCACTGGGTATTCTCAATGCTGGGGACTCAGAAAGCTGTTATATGGGAGACAAAATTTTCTCAGTCCTGTGAGCCTTCCATTTCTTGTTTTCTTATGGGTCAAATCAAATCTTTCATTCTAAAATTAAAGGGACTTCCCTCTGTCTGATTATCATATAGACTAACTGGTATAAATCAGGGAGTTCAGGCTGGCAAGCTTCAACAAAGATTTCAAATTCTTCAGTAAATGTGTAGGGGTCCTCATGTAGCTTTAGAAAGTTCTTTACAGCATTGCACAGTTCTGTATATGTCCAAGGAGCAAAAGTAATGCGGGGGGGGGGTCATCAGTATCACTGGGGTGGACCTTAAAAGGCTTTTCAGGGAAAGGTTTGCTAGCAGATTCTTTAGGAAAGAAAGGGAGTTCAGACAGTGTTATCAGAGAAGTAGGAGGGCAGAGAAGAATATAAGGAGTAGCAGCCAGCAATGATGCAGATGGGGTAGGAACTTAAATCTGACTTTCGAAATTTCTTATTCTGTTTAGTTAATTTTGAGACAGTGTGCTGTGGGGAAGTAATTTTATTGTCCTGATATTTCTTAGGTGCTTCTGATACCAATCAAAATATGAATTTCATTGAGTTTGCTTAAGTGAGGTGCCTCTTTTTTTTCAATCTACCACACAGAAATGCTAATTTAGAATGTTCAAAAGATCCCCATAGTGGCCACCGATTTTCCAAGCTGTCTCTTGTGTGGTGATGCCAACTAGACAAAAAATAACTGAGTTATGGGACCAGAATGATTATTCATGTAATGAGCTGGAATCCCTGAAGGGAACTCTGAGTCACTCTTAGATTTGGCATTACCTATTACCTCTTTTGAGATACCTGAGGATCACTGAGTTCAATTAACTTCCTTTGGGGTCCTTAAATGTGCACACAGAAACAGAAATAAAACAAGGAGTAAGAACGGAGCATTAATTTCAGTTTCCCAGAGCCAAAACAAAAGTCCTGACAGGGGATAAGTGCCATGGGGAACAGCTTGTCCTGTGCCTACGTTGTTATTGAGGTTTATAGGACTTTTAGATTCTGTGTAACAATTAAGACAAAATGAAAGTAAAACAGACAAAAAGGACAGACTATCAAAATAAAACTCAGAGAGACTCAACACAAGAAAACGAAAGCTCAGGTGCGAGAGGTTATTTACCTTGGGCAACTCCAGAGAGGTCTGTGGAAATGGGGAGCTCAAGATGGCTCTGCTGGTACTGTAGCCTGGTTCCCCAGTTCCTTGGGGGCTGCTGAAGATAATGCACCTTCGGACCCCACATACCTGGCACCAAGAAGTGTCAAATAGTAAAATCCTTGAGTCTGTCGAAAGTGAAGGCAAAGAGTGTTATTGAGAGATATGCAACTCATGAACCGGGCGACATTAAGTTCTATGAACAAAATGCTCCGAAGTACAGAATATGGGTAGGGATGTTTGTACAGAAATATCAGGAACTTAATTTGAACAATATTCTGGTTGGTTGACATTTACTTCATTTTGGCTATAGTCGCAAGACAATTACATGATGATCATAAGATCCCTTACTCAGAGTATATCTTGTTTAATATCAGCTAATTCTATCCTTTGACGTTTTGCTTACATACATTGCACTAATTTCTTGAGAACAGAACAATCCTAGGGAAAACAATTCTGGGGGACACATTGCACGGGCAATCTTCTGATAACCATTGAGGAAGACTTCCCCAGAACATTCTTAACCACAAAGAAAAATATTCCCTGACTCTTGCTAGATTATGTCTGTACAAAGGGTCACTACTGTTAGGCAAAATGAGTGCACTCTTTAAGTAAAATGGAATTAGTGTCAAACCTAGTTTCAGCCATTTATTATGCCAACCACCTCAGGTTTTGGGATTTTAGGGTACTCTTACACATTTGGTAAATTTCCAGTGCGTATTTTAAGGAATATTTATTCTGTAGTTGTGTGCAGTGTTTAATATGTGTTAATTAAAATGATATTTTATTATCAAATTTTATTTATTTATTTACTTTTAAATATTTATTGGTTTTATGTCTGTTTGAGAAATGTGCTTAAATATCCCACAATGATTATGAATTTATTTCTTTTTTGTTTGTTTGCTCCTCTTGCTTTGTACGTTTTGAAACTACGACGTTAGGCCCATAGAAATTTAGAATTGCTGTATCTTCCTGGTACATAGGCATTTTATCTTTATGGAATGTCTCTATTTATTTTTAGTTTTAAAGAACAGAAATTTATTTTTAGTTCTGGAGGCTGAGAATCCAAATCAGGGTCTCAACCACGTTAATCCCTTCCTTGTAGGCAACCCTGTATGTTCCTTAGTTCCTTGGCTTGTAAACATTTCTCACATGGTATCTGTCTTCCCTGGGGTGTTCCTGTGTGTCTCTGTGTCTATGCTGCTCTTTATGTAACTCAGAAGTGATTAAGTTTAGGGTACACCCTACACTATCATGGCTCCATTAACATAACAAAGAAAATCCTAGTCCCAAACAGAATGACATCCACTGGTATAAGGAAATGCCTCTATTTCAAAAATGCTTCTCAACCCGAAGCCTACTTTGGTATGAGTATAGGCACACCAGCTTTCTTGGAGTTAGTACTTGTATGGTGTATCTTTTTCATCCTTATATTTAAGGTTGGTCTTTTTAAGTGGTGTATAATTGGTTTTGATTTCCATTCCCAGTCATTTAATTGGGGTGTTTAGTTGACTTGCTTTAATCTAATTATTGACATATTTGAGTTTAAATATATCATCTTTCTATTTTTTTTCAATATGTTCTACCTTTCCTGTGTTTCTTCCTCCCCTTTTGTACCTTCTTTTTGACTTAAGGATTTTTTAAAAATTATTCCTTTCCCTCCTCTACTAGCTTATTTTACTATTATTTAGCAGTTACCCTAGAGGTTACATTATGTGTCCTTCACTAATTAAAATCTAATGTAAGTTAATAGTCTTATTATTTCCCAGACACAATAAATTGTAGAAGAGTTTTGTATTTTCCAACTCATAGCAACCCTGTATACAACAGAATGAAGTGGTGCTTGGTCCTGTGCCATCTTCACAATTTTTGCTATGTTTGAGCCCATTATTACAGCCACTGAGTCAATCTGTCTCACTGAGGGTCTTTTTCTTTTTTGCTGATGCTCTACTTCACCAAGCATGATGTCCTTCTCCAGGGACTGGTCTCTCCTGATAACATGTCCAAAGTACCTGAGATGAAGTCTTGCCATCCTAGCTTCTAAGGAGCATCCTGGCTGTACTTCCAAGACAGATGCGTTTGTTCTTCTGACAGTTAAAAAGGTAGCAAAGGTAATGGAAAGGCAAAGAGAGACATTTAACAGGTTTCCTTTTTCTTCTGCCCTTTTTGACATTCTGTTCCTATGCCTGTCTTCCATTTTCCCTTGGCAGTTCGTTAGCTGAGCTGAGTAGAGATACATGAGCCAGAACGCACACGGAAAAACTGTAGCTGCCCAGGTCAGCGAGCAGCACAGCAGAGCCTGTATTCCCTTGGGTAAAATTAAGCCCCATGTGGTCCTCGTAAATTCAGCTGCTGGTTTAGGTGAGCTTCTCTAAATCCCCACAGTGTGAGTGAAGATGGAAGTTTCATGCAAATATTCTTTTGCTCTTTTGGTATTTTCCTCATTCTATTCAGGTGATCCTAGACTTTTGTTTTGGATTCATGTTATTTCTCTTTGATGTGGAGGGAATAGAATATTTTGAGCTAGGCACCTTTTCCATTTCTTTTAAGCCCAGGTATGTTTATAGAAAGACGGAATCATATGCTTCTTATTCACTTATACTAAATTCACTCACATGGAATCCCCGGGAGGAAGCAAGTGAAACCATTCCTTGCATTTTCTCTTTGAACCAAGAAGTTGTATTTAGCCCAAACTTGATAGAACAATTGCCGGGGGCGGAGTGGGGCTGAGAGTTGGGATATGGTGAAACTTTATTCTGCAAAGCTGATCCTAAGCCTACTAAAACAGCACTCCCTGGTTCCTGGGGCTTCCTTGGGAAAGTTTTAAGATCACTTCTTTCAGGGCAATGCATACACTGAACACAGGAATGAAGAACGAAGGGAAAAAGAAGTAAATAAGCACAACTATAAAACCTCATAAAACCTGGAACTTGAAAAAAGTTGGTCCCAGTTTGGGGTAAAGCTAAACTGGATTCTTTTGTTCATTCCCCTCCTGCACTACCTTCTGTTTTGTTACTTAAAGAGTGCATTTCAAGAAATTTAGCAAAAAAGACAAAACAATAACAACAATGAAAATAAACAAAATATAGCCTCAATAATGTGATGTCATTCTCGATTCCTTTATGAACAAAATCTCAGCCTTTTTTCATTAACCATTATTGTTGTTGTTGTTAGCTGCTACTCAGTCAGTTCCAACTCATGGCAGCCCCATGTGTACAGAGTGGAACTGTGCTCCATAGGGTTTTCAAAGCTATGACCATTTGGAAGCAGATTGCCAGGCCTCAGGGTGGGTTTGAACTGCCAGCCTTTTGGTTAGTAGTCTAGTGCTTAACCATTTGTGCTACCCAGGGACTCCTTTTTCATGAACTAGGTCCCCCCCAAACGAACAAACAAAACAAGCCATGACAAAAACAAAAACCAAGCAAACCAACCAAAAAAATCCAGTTGCCATTGAGTGGATTCCTATTCATGGTGACCCAATATGTGTCAGGGTAGAACTGTACTCTGTAGAGTTTTCAGTGGTTGATTTTTGGAAGTAGATTTCCAGACCTTTCTTCTGAGGAGTCTCTAGGTGGATCGGAACAGTGACCCTTTTGGTTAGCAGCTGAGCACGTTAACCGCTTGTACTGCCCCGGGACTCCTGAACGAGGCTCCAATCTGTCAAAATTCTGAAAATGACATGGACGTTGCATGGTGGCATCTGGAGAGTCGCCACATCTGTTCTTACCTTTCTTTCTGATGTATTTTCAAGTCATGAGTACTCGTTGGAGTAATAAAGAAAGCATTTGAGGCGGACTAAGCAATGTTCAAAGGAGCCCTGGTGACGCAGCAAAACTGAAAGGTGGGCGTTTTGAACCCACCAGCCACTGGTGGGAGAAAGATTTGCAGCCTCGGAAACCCTATAGGGTAGCCCTACTGTGTCCTATAGGGTCACTGTGAGTCAGAGTCCACTAGGCTGCAATGCTTTTTTGGGCTTTAAGCAGTGTTCTTTAAGTTGCCGGCTTTCTAGAAGTGCTAGGTCTAGCAGTCACCACAGGCCAGGCTGGTGGATTATCTTGGTGGCTGACAAAAGCGAAAATAGGTGCCTGGGTGGGAGGGTCTCCATGGGGCCCTGTGTGCGAGGATGTGAACAGAAGCGAATTTTAGTGGCAGCCTTATGACTGAGCTTTTTGCTTTTATTATTTGGTTTCCATGGTAAGCCTTTTCAAAAAACTAGGTAACAGTGCCTACATACACCAGCAAGTACTATGATGAGTGACCCGGTAGGGAGGCCGAGGGCTTGAGGGTTTACAATGGACGAGCGTGTGCGCTGCCTCACTTGGTTCGCACAAAAGCCCAGGGAAATAGGGGCTGTTAGTCTCGTTTTGCAGAAGAGGAAATTGAGGCCCAAAGAGGCCACTAGGTTTACTCGTGGTAGCACAGTGAGTATGTGGCCGGTCCCAGAGGTTTTGTGGGTCCCGTCAGACAGCCGCTCTGGTTTTCAAGGGGTGCTCTGCACAGCCCAGGCTCTGTGGTGATACCTCAGATTCAGACAGCGACCCCTGCCTGGCCTGCAACTTCGTGTACTTGGTGAGTCCTCAGGGGCCAGCTGTCCTCGCAGAAGGTATTTGGAAACGTGAGGGACCTTTTTAGTTTCACATTCACGGGTGAAGAAGGGAGAGAGGGCACTGGTATTTAGTGAGTAAGGGCCCCAAAACCAAATCTGTTCCCATCAAAGGGGTTCTGACTCCTGGCAACCCTATGTGTTGCAGAGTAGAACTGCTCCATAAGGTTTTCTTGGCTTTAATCTTTATCAGAGAAAATCACCAGGCTTTTCTTACGTGGTACCGCTGGTGGGTTTGAACTGCCAACCTTTAGACTAGTAGTTGAGTGCAAACTGGCCACTCAAGGATGACGGGTGGGAGCCAAGGACGCTAAATATCCTGCTATATGCAGCATCATTCCACAAAAAGAAGCATTCTCCGGCCCAAATTGTCAGCAGCATCTCTGTTGAGAAACTCAGAGGAGCATCTTTTTTTTTTTTTTTAAATGCTTACTGAGGTTATATGTAGGATTGATCTGGGACGAATAGGAGGTTTCCTTCTGCTGCTAAAATGAACGTTTGAACATTTCTGGATTAGATGTCCTTTGAGGTACTGTCCAGCTCCACACTCCCAGCGCTCTCTACATCCTGCTTTCTGGTTTTCCCCAGAGGTGCCACAGAGAGGGCTCTGACCACCTCTCCCTGGTCTAAGATTTGGAGGTGGGACCACAGAAAGCTGGGTGTGGAAAAATGCATCAGGTGGCTTTGGCTGCATGCTCAGGGGCTGGGCCTGCCAACAGGCACCACGCTGGCTGGAGATCCTTGGGTTCTCCCTGGCAAAGAGCAGCCATCAGGCTGACACCCAGCTTAGAGATGCAGGCACCATCTTCCCTCACTGCCCACAGATACCACCGGAGAAAGCCTGGGGCCCATAAATTCCTTCGCCTGCTTGAAAGCCGCTTTTCTGTGCAGGCTGAGATTTTTTTCGGTTTATGAAGTGTAAAGTTGGGGGTGGCAGAGAAGACGGCATTGCACCCGCATTCACCTGTCTATCACAGCCACGAGCTGCCGAGAGCTGCGCGGACAGTTTATTAGCAAACCTGTGAGTGGTGCTGGCAGGATCTGGTTCCGTCTTTGATTGTCCCGACTCTTCCATCTGCTGCCAGCTGCCTCCCCACAGGAACCTGGAGCCGCTGGAGAGGCTTGGCGTTCTTTTAGCAATTCATATTTACACTTGGTGACAGAGAGAGGCATTCAGTGTAAGTCAGGATGCAAACAGAAAGCTCTTCAGTGCTGCCATCGTGATCCTAGCAGAGACGTCCCTCCTGGGGCACGCCACACCTTACAGCTAGCTATTCACGGTTCCCCACAAGGGCCTTCTGAAGAGGTATCCTTATTCCCATTTTACAGATGAGAAAACCAAGGCTTGGGATAATTATATAACCCAAGAGCCCACATGTGTCTGCTCTGAAGAACATCTTCATGGCCACTAAGCACCCTTCCTCTGTGAACCGGAGGCTGCATCTGACCGTATCATCTGAGGATGCTGTGTATTTCTAGAGGTTTCTCTGGGTGGTGCAAACAGTGAACATGCTTGCCTGCTAACTAAAAGATTTGAGCTTTGAGTCCACCCCAAGGCTCCTCAGAAGAAAGGCCTGGTGATCTACTGCCCAAAAATCAGCCACGGAAAACCGCTGAAGCACGATTGTATTCTGACCCACATGGGGGGCCATGGGTCAGAGTCGACGCCACAGCAACTAGTTGCGTTTATTTCCAGGATCCCTTTTCTCCTGGGAGGACCGCTGGGGCTGTGAGCGGGCCAGCAGGCCAGGCCGCGTGGTTTCCTGCTCACGGTTACGTCCTCGTGTCTAGGACGGCGACTGGCGCACAGCAGGTGCTTCGCGATCCCTGCTGAATGAATACACCGGAGGTCCAGGCTCCCCTCGCCTGTTGGTGCAGTGCCGAGAGTCACATGTCGCTGTAACTTCTACAGTCTAGCTGCCTCTCAGACAAACCAGCTTCTGATCCGGGGCCACAGCGTGCACAGTGCACTGGAGCTGGAGCGTGGGTAACACGGAGGGCCAGTGGCTAGAATCACTGAGGCAGCTGAGGTATACGTGAGGTCAGAGTTCACAGACAGAGTGGCCTGGAGGGCCCTGTTCTCCCTCTGACCCAGGGCCAGGCCCAGGGTGAGGCAAGTGAGACCTTCCCCTCAGGTACAAAACTTAAGGGGGAGCCAAACAAACCAAGCAACGCCCCCTCAGTAATGAAGATAATAGTGTTTTAATGGAATATGAAACATGTAAAAATTAATACAAAATAATCCATGGGATAAAAAATTATCAGCATTTTGAATAAAGACAGGATCAGAAAAAATCCCATGACGAACCATATTGAAGCCTGAGGCAAAAGGAAAGAATACTCAGACTGATGCGGTCTTTATTTAAAATGCTGATGTTTATAATGGGTTATTAGTCTGCATTAATTTTGATTTATTAAAATACTGCATTGATTAAGGGCAGGGTTGCACAGCTGATTATTGTAATTGCAAATAAGTCGTACACCCGTAAAAAGCTGAATTGGCAAAAGTTGTGTGATCTATTTACAACAACAAAAGAGTAGCTGCTTGAGGCTGCTTATGTACAACCAAAACCTCATGGGATTTGGTCCCTTGATTTGGAGGTTTGGAGGTACAGTTTCATGGGATGTCCCAGGATCGGCCTAATGGCATGTTTAGTGCCCCTGTTCTACCTCCTAGTTGGATGCGTAGTGCCTGGGGGTCTCAAAAGCTTGGAGCAGCCACGCAAGCACAACAATTGGTCTGTCTTCTCCTGGAGCAACACAGGAAGGAGAGTCAGGGACATGAGGAGGATGTGGAGTGTGTGGCTAACTGCCTCCATAAACAACAGCTTCCTTTGGCACGAGACCAGAACTGGATGGCTTATGGCTACCATGACCCAACATTTCAATAAAAGATTCTATAGCAGAATCCTGATCAAAAGGGGGAAAATACAGAAAGAATTTCAAATTTTTATGGACTCTAGACTTTCTGGAGCAATGGAGGCTGGATGAACCCCTATAAACTGTTGCCCTGAGATCATCTTTAAACCTTAAACCAAAAATATTCCCTGAAATCTTCTTAAAACCACATAGTCTAGCTTTCCTAGCAAAAAATGTCTGCTTTGGGCATTATGCTCTTTTAAGAACTATCTGTGTAGAATCAAAGTGACAACAGTGACTAAAAAGATTAGTTAGGAAACTTTGGGGACAGTGAGTTTATGCTAACGGGAGAAGAGCACCTCAGAAAAGGAGAGGGAGAAAGGTTGTACAACTCAGAGGATGTGGTCAATGCCACTGTATGCTTTGATGTGTATATTCTCAACAACAACTACAAAATTTAAAAAAACACGTGAGTCACCTGACTTCTGAGCTGTTCGGTGCCCCAGGTGAGTGCCTCACTTGTCTTACCCTATTCTCAGCCCTGCTCTGACCTCGCCTTCCCACCTTTCCTTTTTAATCCTTCAGCCAGACTGTCCACTGTCCTCGTACAGTTCCCTGAACCTGCCGGGTACCATTGAGCCTCAGGGCTTTTGCACATGCTTTTCTCTTTTTCTTACCCTTTGTTTCCCCAGATATCTGTGTGGCTCCCTCTCTCGCTCCCTCTCAAACATTCTTTAAATCTTTGCTCATTTATTTACTTTTATTGCTTTACTCTTTTTCACTTTGACATTAACCCCATGAGAGCAGTGCTTGCATCTGTTCTGTTTATTGTCTTGGCCAGGCATGTGGTAGGTGCTTGATAACTATTTGATGCGTGAATTTGCATGAAAGAATAAGTGCGTATGAGTAATAGGTCTAACTGTTGAGGAACTTAAAGGCTTTAAATAACCAAAAACCAAACCAAACCCGTTGCTGTCGAGTCGGTTCTGACTCATAGCGACCCGATAGGACAGAGTAGAACTGCCCTATAGAGTTTCCAAGGAGCACCTGGTGGATTAGAACTGTTGACCTTTTGCTTAGCAGCCATAGCACTTAACCACTACGCCACCAGGGTTTCCAAAAGCTGTAAATAGGAGCTTCAATTGGAGAGACAGTAGACACTATAGGTCCCTGGGTGGTGCAAACAGTTAAGCTCTCTGCTGCTAACAGAAAGGCGGGTGGTTTGAGTTTACCCAGAGATGCCTCAGAGGAAAGGCCTGGTGATCTACTTTAAAAAAATTCAACCACTTGGAGCACAGTCCTGCTCTGATACACATGGGGTCACCATTAGTTGGGACCAACTTGACGGCAACTTGTTTTTTTGAGAGATGACGCCACTGTTGAGTAGAAAGAACAACCCATTAGGCCCCAGGAAATCCTGGGCTAGGGTTAGAGTTCTGCATATTGCTTAACCTCTCTGAGCCTGTTTCTTAACCCCTGAAGTGGGGATAATAATCCCTCTCTCACAGGGGCTGTTGTAAGGATTAAATGAGATGATTTATACAAAGCTCTTCGTACGTGTGCTGTCTGGCACATGGAAGGCACACCACAAATGTTAGTTTTCTTTACTCTTTTTGTCTTTTTTCTGTTTTTAATCTTTGGTAGGCTTGTCAGTGGGGAAGTAGGAAAAGGAGTGGATGGGCCTCTGGTTAACACTGACCAATGGGATTAGAGACGATCCAAAAATATTGCCACTTGATTACACAAGACAAATTTAAAAGTTATACATGATAATAAAATGGTATTTAAAGAACAGTATTTCTAGAAGTTTTTTTTTTTTATTTCTCTAAGGCCACCACCTGTCTGTCACTTTGTCAGACTGTGGCGACTTGTGTGTTGCTATGATGCTGGAAGCTATGCCGCTGGTATTCCAAATACCAGCAGGGTCGTCTGTGGTGGACAGGTTTCAGTAGAGCATCCAGACTAAGACAGCCTAGAAAAAAGGGCCGGTGATCTACTTCTGAAGATTAGCCAGTGAAAATCTTATGGATCACAGCAGAATGCTCTCTGACTTGCTTGCTTTGGGCATGTCATCCCATAAAAAAAATCCATTGCCGTTGAGTTGATTCTGACCCACAGCAACCCTACAGGACAGAGCTGAAGTGCCCTATAGGATTTCCAAGGCTGTAATCTTTATGGAAGCAGACTGCCACATCTTTTTTGGCAGCTTGGGGGTTCGAACCGCTGATCCTTAATTTAGCTTAGGCTCCTGGACACGTCATCAGGGGAGATCAATCACCAGAAGAGGACATCATGTTTGGTGAAGTAGAGGCCAATGAAGGTGAGGAAGACCCTTGGTGAGATGGACTGGCACAAAGGCCCCAGTGAGGATGATGCAGGACCAGGTAGCGTTTCCTTGTGTTGTACATAAAGTCACAATGAGTCAGAGTTGACTTTATGGTAGCTGTCAAATCAGTTCTATAAGGAGATCAAAGCACTTTTATACACATGATCTTATCACCCTGGTAGAATCTGCTGGGCAGGTACCATTATCTCCATTTTTTAAGAGAGGAAAGACAGCCAGAAATGACCAAACACCAGCAGTGGGTGGGAGTTCTCTCCGCTTTCTTCTGTTCTGTCTCATGAGCTCACATGCAAGCAAGGGCTGGTCAAAAAATAAGTTATGACTTCAGAGTGCCTGCACCTAGAAAAATGTCCATAATCTTAAGCACCTTAATACAACAATGCTTTCTTATGGAGGACAGTAGAGTTTTCCAGGAAAATTTTCTTGAAATGAATTCCTGGAAGAGCAGTTTCATCTTGTTAGAATTAACATGCTCTGGTAGAGCCCCTGAGGAGATTTACTTCGTTCCAGAGCTCTGAGGGACAAGTTGAGACATGACTATGAGTGTTAAAGGTTTTGGACTAATCCACAGAACCAAAATTACCTTGAACCATTGTTTCTCCTTCCTTCTTTTTTTTTTGGTCAGGCTGTTGACCAGGGCCATTAAATTAGACTATGCTGTGGAATGAGTTTAGTTAAGAAGAGGAACTGCAACCACAAAATTCGAGCGCAACCGTGGAGAAGGCTGAACTGGAACTGAAGAAGTAGACTTCGAGTTCTTCAAGACAAAGAGAAGACGACTTGCTGTGTGTTTTAACGTCAGTGCTGCTTCCAGCCGACAAGTCACCTGGTGGCCGGCAGTGTATCTTTCACTTAACATGTTCCATGAACAAAGAAGGTGACCTTCCTTCCAGAGGATGCTGGGGAGGCAGGACCTAAAGGGTCAGTGTTGTTGCGATGAGTTTGGCTTGGCTACTCAGCCCATGTTCCTAAGAACTGAAGTAACGGACACCACTGGGCGTGGCTGCTGATCTGTCCTCTGAACTGATGGGCCACAATTCCTGAAGCTACTCAAAAATACTTCAATTTTGAAAACATTATGTTGAGTGAACTCAGTAAGACACAACAGGACGAATATTATATGATCCCACTCACATGGAGTATCTGGACTAGGCAGACACTTTGAGACTAAAGCCTGTCAGTGGGTACCAGGGGTGGGGGGGCGGAGGGGGTCATCGCTTGGGGAGCGCTGAGCACCTGTGAGGAAAAGCTTGGAAACAGGGGTGATGGGTGCACAACGTGGTGAACAGAAGTAATGTCACTGAATTGCACATGTAAAAATGGCTGAAATGGCAAACGTTTTGTCTACATATTTCACTGCAATAAAATAAAATTTAAACTTTTTAAATAAGAACTTTTTAAAAACTTGAATTTTAACTGAAATGTTCAGAAAGCAGTTCAATACCAAGGCTATCATGGAATGTCACACAGGCACAGGGCACTTCACTGGCCTTCCCTGCTTTCATCTTCACAGCAAGGTCAAGAAAGGAAAGGGTATCAGGCCTCCATCTTATAGGTGATGACACCAAAGCTCAGAGAAATGACTAAAATTGCCTCAAAATTTTATGTATAGCTTATAGGCAGGAATCGAACTTACATCTTCTAAAAATAAAGACTAACAGCAACAATAATGATGGCAGTAATAATAACAGCAATAATATGATAACATTTACTGTGTGCAAAGGCAGTGACTTGGTTGCTTTTCAGGTGCTGTGTTGCATTTAATTCTTACAATAATCTTATTAGGTGGGTGCCGTTTTATGGCACCCAATTCACGGATGAGCAAACAGGCACAGATGGTTTAAGTGACTGATGCAGAGGAGGTAAGCCACGGAGCCAGGATTCACACCCAGCCAGCCTGGCTCCAAAGGTTTCGATCCAGCCCACACGTGCCGCCAGCTACAGAGCTGGCATCACTGCTGCCTGCGAGGGGGCATGGTTTGTGGTCCTTCTGGGAGGAACGTGTCAGCCCTGATCTGTTCACTATTTCCGCATTCTAGCGTCTGTTTTTTAGCACGTGTTTAGCAGACATCTACTGAGGACCTGCCACATACCAGGCACACTTTCCATCTGTCATCAGAAGTAGTCTCTTTTGGGCTGTGATCAGTGTGCAGTTTGTGTGAAAGGGCTGACCCTGGCGGGGGGTCTGTGGACAGTTCAGCACACTTGGCTCTGTTGCTTTTGTGGGCTCTCAGGAAGTGTTGATGGTGGTCACACTAACTACCATGACCATCACTGTGAAACTACCATGTTTTGAGCACTTGCTCTGTGCAGGAGTCCCTGGGTGGTGCAGACAGTTAATAGACTTAGCTGTTAACCAAAAGTTTGGAGGCTCAGTCTACCCAGAGGTGCCTTGGAAGAAAGGCCTGGTGATCTACTTCCAAAAATCAGCCATTGAAAACCCTGTGGAGCACAGTTCTACTCTGACACACATGGGGTTGTCATGAGTCAGAATCTACTTGATGGCAATTGACTTTTACTCTTTGCCAGGCACAGTGCTAAACACTTTGCAAGCAGTAGCTCATTTAGTCCTCACAATACCTTAATCAGGTAGCTACTGGCATTAGACCCATTTTACAGAAGAGGACGCTGAGGCTTACAAAGCTCATGTCACTGAGCTTAGGGCACAGTCACTCCCCTGGAAGTGGCCAAGTGCAGGTACCTGGTAACAATGGCTTTTCCCACCTCCCTGGGCAGGCCGGCTATTCTGGACTGCCTGGTCTAACAGGACCATTGCTCTGCAAGCTGCAGCTCTCATGAATATTCAGCCCCACTGGGCTCTCTGAGAACCCCTGCCTGTTTATGAAGACCCTGGGCTGAGGCTGTGCAGGAGGGAAACAGCCATTTGGGGGATCGCTCTTGTACCTTCAGAATGATCTCTCAGGGAGGGACTCGTGCTGGCTGGGTTAAGGATGAAAAAGGGTGGGTGGGGATGGAAGAGGGAAGAACTATGCCTGTCTCCAAGTGGGTAAATAGTTTATTACTGAGTCTACAGGTACACTGCTGTTTTCTTTCTGTGTGTGTGCAAGCACACACACATTTTTTTTTATCGTGGTGAAAATATACATGACAAAACACATACCAACTCAACAATTTCTCCATGAACTGTTCAATGACGTCGATTACATCCTTCGAGCTGTGCAACCATTCTTGCGATCCTTTTCCCAACCATCCCACTGCTGTTAATATAACCTCAGTGCCCCCTAATCAAAGGCTCCTCCTTTCCCTTCCCCCCACTGCTGGTAAACACTAATAATCTTTGGCTTCTATTTATTTGCTGTTTCATAGAATCAAGATCATACAGTGTTTGTCTTTTTGTGACTGACTCATTTCCCTCAGCATGATGTTTTCAAGGTTCATCCATGTTCTGGCCTGCATCGGGACTTCATTTCTCTTTAGGGCTGAGTAGTATTCCATCGTGTATATATACTATGTCTTGTTTACATTCTTCTGGTCCTCATTACCTCCAAAATAGATGTAATTGAGGAGGTGGGGGGAGGGGATGCAGCCCTAGAGGCAGATGGTTTGTTGACCTGAAGTTAAACAGAGTGGGCTTAAGGCCTTGAATTTGCAAGGCCTTGGACTGTAGGGTTCACCCTAGATCCGAGCAGCAAGATTCCCTTCCGTGTGAAGAACTCCCAAGCCTGAGGTGAGGGGAGTGATGGGGTGGGGAGGGAGGCTGCCGCCAGTAGGCTAAACTCCTTCCTGGCTTGGGCTCAGGTGATGGGCTACTTGAAAACAATCCTCTCAGCTAAGGGTTCAACAGACGGGCAGATCCTTTTATTTATTTGTTTTTATTGTTTTAAAAATATAGCTAATACCACTTTTGCCAATTCAACATTTTTTACATACACGATTCAGTGAGATCCATTATATCAATCATGTTGTGCAACCATCTCCAATGACCGCTGCCAAATTTTCCATCCCCATAAACAAAAACCCAATGCTTCCTAAACAGTAATTCTGCTGGGCAGATCCTAACTGGCTGGCTGTGAGAGTCCTGTGCCTGGTCCTTTGCCCTTCCAGTGCATACTGCAAGATGCATCAGAACCCAAGGGCCGGAGGAGCCTGGGCTGGCGCTGAGAATGGGGAGGAGCCTGGGCTGGCCCTGAGAATGGGGAGGAGCCTGGGCTGGCCCTGAGAATGGGTACTGGACTCCAGGGCAGCTGCTATGACTGGGCTGCCACCATTCCTGGGTTGGAGCCCAGGCTGAGGTCCAGGGCTGGGCTGGGTAGTGTTGTCTGCGGCCCAAGAGGATTGCTGGTTTAATGAACAAATCTCCCATAATGGGGCAGCAGTTAGGGAAAAAGTTCCCTTTCCTCATTTGGTGGGGTAAGAGCTGGCAGGACACATTCCCCCTGGGGAGGAGAGCAGAGGGATCTGGGACAGAGGGGGAGAGTGGTGCCAAGTTGGGGGAGGGAGCATGAGTGGAAAGGAGAAGGGAGGTGGGGGGAGAATGTTCCAGCCCTGCCACCATCCACTCCCAGATGTGGGAGCCCCTCAGTGGCCTTTTCTAGCCTTTGTTCCTCGAGGAACTGGACAGCTTGTTACCTGGGCACATGACTGGGTCATGTGATACAACTTAGGAAACGCCAGGGGCGTTCAACAAGGTTCCGTTCCCAGAACTGAATCAGCCTGGGCTCAGAGTAATAGATTTAAGAATCAGCCACGAACTTGAAGCTCCAGACTGGATTTTCCTCATTAGCCCATCCCTTCACCTGTCTCTAAGTTATTGAAAAGTTACATACACACATACTTATAGATAGGTATAGACAATGAGATAGATAGATATGTGGATTTTTTTTTCTGATTATAACGTTAATACATATCCTAGAAATTTTGAAATATATACAAAGTCACAGAGAAGAAAATTAAAAATCATCCATGAATTCAGAGATAACCTGTATAAAAATATTTGGCATTAGCCCTTACTAATGCTTACTAATACATGTAAATACATCTATACAGTTCTACATTATTTTTACAAAAGAAATTGTGCAACAGATAATTTTTATAATATATTTTGAACATTGCCGACATTTAAAAATACCTGCTCAGTAGTCCATTGAATGGACATACCATAATTTACCTAATTCCCTCTTACGGGACACAGATTGCCTCCATTTTTCCAGTATTATAAACAAGACTTAACTGAACATTTTTATAGAAAATCTCTCCATGTCCTGTTCTATAATGGGTGCAAACATCAAACTTCGACTCCTTTGAAATTTTGAATCATAGGAGATTTGCATTTGGGAGCTCAGCTGCCTGACAGAAGTCAGGGATGGGATCCTGGAGCCAAGAGATTCACCCAGATTTAATCTGGATTAATAGAAAGTGTCCAAAGCAAAAAGCGTCAGGCCATTTCTGGAGAACTGTGCAAAACCGATGCTAAATACAAGAGGGGAATTGGCAAATGGGAGTATGTTTAGGGAAGGCCACAGGTTGGTGTAGAGTTATTCACAGGAACCTCAAAGCACTTTTAATTTGTAGAATAAGAGCTGCTCCTTTGGCCACAGAAGTGTAGACTTGAGTTTTTCAGTCATGATGGGCAAAAACATGTAACAATGAATTACTGCTTAAGCAAGTGATTGAGTTTTTGCCCAGGGGCTTTCTGTAAAAGAAGTCTAAAGGGCTTATATGGTAGCTCCATATTCTTTAGAGGCCAAGGATCTGTACTTGTCCATCATCTTAGTAAGTGGCTTCTATCTTGAAGATTACCTCATGGTCCCACGTAACAGCTGGAGCGCCAGCCATCACATTTTTATTTCAGGTAGGCTGATATTTGGTTAGAATACACAGATACGGCTAATTGGTTGTTAAAATACCAACGCATTTCTGAACTGGCGGGCAAATAACCACTGCCTCTTGGCCTCTCTGGATCTTCCCCAAGACCTAGCAACTAAAGAGTTAACACAGTCCCCAGCAGGATCCTCCAGTACTTTGCTAAGCACAAAGGCTACAGTCCATTCTAATGGTTGAACGGTTGAAATTGATGAAAACCACGCCTAATTCCAAGTAGAAAGAAGGGAGGAGGGAGAAAAGGGGCTCACTTCCCAGCTGAGTGGCCACCGTTATGGAGTCTTTCCCAGAGGCCCCAGCCACAGATTCACTTACAGCTCATTGGCCATTGGCCACCCCTGTCTACAAGGCAGGCTGGGAAATGTAGTTCAGATTGTTAAGCCACCAAAAATATAAAATTCTGCGGAAACCCTGGTGGCGTAGTGGTTAAGTGCTGTGGCTGCTAACCCAAAAGTTGGCAGTTCGAATCCGCCAGGTGCTCCTTGGAAACGCTACAGGGCAGTTTGACTCTGTCCTATAGGGTCGCTATGAGTCGGAATTGACTCCATAGCAGTGGGTTTGGTTTGGGGTTCTAAGGAAGCAGGGGTGTTTGGTAGTTAACCAGCAGTTTCTGCTTAAAAAAGCAAACTTTTAGGTGGCCACAGAGGAGGAGATTCAATCTTTTCACACTTCAGTGTGAATACCAAATCGAATCAGCGACACTTTTTAGGGGAATAATTCTCCCCCATTATAGTTGCTTACTCTGTGTGTGGTTTGGCGCGGGTTGAAGGAAGGGGCTCTGCCACTGGGATGTTGGCTCTCTGGAATGAAAAGAAGGAACAGATTACTGTTTCTAGAGGTCAGAGAGAAACGTGATGCTTCTCTCTTATGAGACCAAATGCCTAAGAAAACCTTTCCTGGCGTTCTTTAAAATAAAAACAAACAAACAAACAAGCCTCCCTTCCAAAGCTGGTAGGAGTGTAAAGTGGAAGGCAATTTGACAATATTTGTCCAAACAAAAAAAAAAGCGCGCATACATTTGACGCAGCAGATTCACTTCCTGGAATCTGTCCTTAGAAGTATTCATCTGCATGTGTGAAGATGTGTGCACAAAGATGTTGATTGTGGCACAGTCTTCAAAGGGGGAAAGCTGGAAGCCACACGAACGTGTATCAATACGGGAATTGTTAAACCAAAGGAGGGTATATCCATTCTGAGAATTAAAAGAATGAGGCAGATTCATTGCATCATCAGAGAAAAATCTCCAAAATGTATCTGAAAGGAAATAAGCAAATCGCATAGCAGTGTGAATGTAGGTTTAGTATGTTATTACCTCTGTAACATATAGGCACGTATGTACGTATGTCGGTGCATAAAAGGGAACTGGGAGAAAGCCCTCCCAACTGTCCTCAGCTGGAAGGGAGTGGGAGGAGGTTAAGGGATTTTCAAGTTTTGCTCTGTATACTCTTTGACTTTTTTAATTGAATGAATTCATGAATTATTTATGTAATTAAAAAAAAAAAAACTCATGGTGACAAACTAAACCTGCAGAATTTGTTGGAGCAGCAGCTGGAGAGAGGCATCTCCTAGTCCATAAAACACGGGTGCATTTTCAGCATAGCATAAAACTAAAGTAACACTGCAATGCATGTAAACAAATCCGTGATAACAATAATGTAGCAAACACTTGTGTGGTTCTTATTATGAGCCGTTGCAGGTCTAGGTGCGCTACACGAGCTATTCAATCTTCACAACAACCCTGTGCAATTGGTAATACTAGTCCTACTTAACAGATTAAGGAATCTAGGCACAGAGAGGTGAAATAAGTTGTCCAAGGTTGCACAGCTGGTAAGGGGCAGAAGAGCTTGAGCCCAGCTATTCTGGCTTGGAGGCCGTGGTTTTAATTAGTAGACTTGCCATAGTTTGCAGAGCAATTTCACATACACCATTCCGTTTCTTCCTGACAGTCCAATATTATTGCTTGCCTGCTCTGTGCCAGGCATAAGACTAGCTGCCTTATGATTTTTTAAAATAGACTTTATTTTTTAGAGCATTTTTAGGTGTACAGAAAAATTGCATAGAAAGTACAGAGTTCCCACAGACCCCACTCCCCCGCGTGCGCTGTTTGACCTGTGGTTGACATCGTGCACTGGTGTGGCACATTCGATACACTCCATGAACAAATACTGATACGTTATTGTTATCCAAAGCCCATAGTTTACATTAGGGTTCACAGTTTGTGTTTTGCAATCTGCCTTACAAATTTAACCCATTCATTTGCTCTTCATTGCCCATCTCTTCTTCATTATGCTTCAGAAAAAACAGCTGCTGGGAGTCGAGTAGAACTGTGCTCCACAGGTTTTTCAATGACTGAGTTTTTGGATGTAGATAACCAGGACTTTCTTCCAAGGTGCCTCTGGGTGGACTTGAACCTCCAATCTTTTAGTTAGCAGCCGAAAGCGTTAACCATTTCCACCACCCAGGGACTCCGTATTCTTCACAGTCTCCCTTACATAGGTGAGGAAACAGGCTCAGAGAATTTGCATAATTTTCCCAGATTCACATGGCTGGCATCTTAATTTTGGTTTCCCCAAAAGCAGACCCCAGGACACGAATTTGGTTGCAAGTAGTCTATTCGAGTGGTGATCTCAGGAAGCATGCAGAGGGAGCAGGGACGTGAGGAAAGCCACTGAGGCATGCTGGGAGCAGTTATACTGCTGAGGCCCTCTAGAGACTGCAGAGCTGACGGGGGGCGGGGGGGTGGGGGGTTGCTTTCCAGCACTTCCTGCTGCCCTGTGTAGGGCCAGGCGTGTTCTTGGGGCTACCACCTAGGCTGGGACACAGGGAGCTGTTAGCTTGAGCTGGAAGGGGCAGCAGGTCGCCTCCGGGAGGGCTGGCTGATATGGACGGGGCGCTCACGACATCTGTCTGCCACAGCTGATTCGGGGCAGCAGAACCAGGATTCAAACTGAGGTATGTGTGGTTCCATGCCTGCCCTCCCAGTCCCACAGCCAGGAAGGCAGGCTCCGCCAGCTCAGACCTATCAGAAGAGTCCAGCAGCCACAGCTCCAGGAAACAGATTTTCCCTGTGACTGAAACAGAATCACACAGAGCCCGAGAGTTCCCTGGCTGGGAGAATGGGACAGTTAATTGGGGGAAGAAGAAAGCCCTGTGGAGGCGCCTCTCCTCTGCTCACTGCTGCAGCCACACTGGCTCCTGGCTGTTTTTCCAATATGTAACACTCTCCTTTGGGCCTGCTGTTTCCTCTGACCAAAGTTCTTCCCCTTGGCTCCTTTAGGCCTTTGCTACACCATCTGAGTGAGACCTTCTGTGTCCACATTGAAATTGTAGCCCCTTCTTAGCACTGTAGGAGTAAGTCCCTGGGTGGGGCAAATGGTTAACGCTCTTGGCTGCTAACCGAAGGGTTGGAGGTTCAAGTCCACCCAGAGGCATCTTGGAACAAAGGCCCGGCAATCTACTTCCAAAATATCTGCCATTGAAAACCCCGTGAAGCACAGCTCTGCCCTGACACACATGGGGTTGCCGTGAGTAGGGAGCCGACTTGACAACTGGTTTGGGGTTTTCTTTAGCTCTAGTTCCTTAGCTCTTACCATCGTCTAATGTATGAAATATTTTGCTTATTTCTCTTGTTTCCTGTCAGTCTCCTCCCCTGGGGCATAAGCATGGCCTGGCACAGCGTGGGCCCTCAGGAAGTGTTTGTTGAGTGAATGAATGAGAAGGAAGGCGGCTGGGGGGCGGGGTGGAGCTCTGAGTACAGACCTGGGCACAAAGAAGGCTTGGGGAAGGTGTGAGGACCCACCTCGGGGAGGAAAGCACTGTGGTGGGGGAGTGTGGAGACAGGGGCTAGAATGAGTAGGAGGGGCCTCCCAAAAAAACCTGGTCTAAATATATCTTTCCTGAGGGCCTGTGGTCCCTGGCCCCCACCTTGCTGGCAGGGTGTTTGAGAGGCTCAGAAATGGGAAGCATGGCTGTTGTGAGGTTGAGGCCCCAGAGCAGGGAGGCAGGCATGGTGCCGGCAGGCATGGGCTTTCTGTCAGGAGCAGGCTTGGCCCTGAGGCCCAGGCAAGGCTGGACAAACAGCGAGGTCTCTGTTGCTCTGCTCTGCGGGTGGGCTGCAGGTTGTCCCCTCGGCCGGCTGGGAGTTATTGGCATTTCCTGCTGCCAGGCAGCCCTTGGCTCTCGGGGTCCTGCTCTGGTCTCTGACCCCCTGAAACACAAACATCCTTTCCCACCCAGCCCGCCAAGTCCTCTACCCTCTGTAGCTTCAGGCCACCACATGCTGCCTTGTCTGCCTCCTCTCTGTTGCCTGAGCCTCCCCTGTCCATTAGCCTCACTAATTGCTGCCATTTATCGAGCAGCTTATTACATGCTGGGCCCTGCACCAAGGGCTGCATGTGTGTTCTTGTTAGCTGCTCCTGAGTCAGCTCCTACTGATGGTGGCCCTAGTATCACAGAAGGAAACCTTTCCCAGCCCTGTGCCACCTTCACAATCTTTGTTATGCTTGAGTCCATTGTTGTGTATTTTGAGATCTTTCCTATCTATGGGGCTCACCTTTCCAGCACTACAATGGACAATATTCCATAAGGTTTGCATTGGCTAACTTTTGCAAGTAAATTGCCAGACCTTTCTTCTGAGTCTTTCTTTGTCTGGAAGATTCACTGAAACCTGTCCACCGTGGATGATCCTGCTGGTATTTCAAATACCATTGGCATAGCTTCCAGCGTCACAGTAACGTGCAAGCCACCAAGTACGACGAACTGATAGACGGTAGTGGTTACGTGGGTTACCCCCCTTATCCTCACAACTGCCTTATGAAGTTGCGACTACATTCCTCCCATTTTACAGATTGATACTAATGATTGTAATAATTTGTTGAGGGCTTTCCATGTGCCAGGCACTATCCTAAGTGTTTCATGTATTTGTGGCAGTGTACATTCTTGTTCTCAGGTACCCATTGCCCCTCTCTGTGCTACACATGCCCTCCCTACTCTGTTGAGGACACACATGCCTTGCTTGTCCAATGGGATGCAGTTGGGAGTAACAGACTGCTAAGTAGAAGCTCTGGGAGCTATTAAGGATTCTGCCATTCTTCCCTCTGCACCAGTCCTGCTTTTGTCCCAGATAGGGGCGTGTCCATCAGTCTGGTTCCCAGAAGAAAGACATGCAGCCAAGCCACAATGAACATGTAACAGGAGTGAGAAATAAACCTTTGTTGTTGTAAGCCACTGAGATTTGAGGCTTGTTTGCAGCATAATCTAGTAAAAGGGTGATGGATACAATGTGCATTAGCACATTTAATCCTAAGAATAGCCCAGGGAGTTGGTATTCATAAGCCCATTTTAAGCTGCATGGGTACCATAAACAAACAAACAAAAAAACAAACCCACTGCCTTCAAGTCAATTCTGACTCATAGCAACCCTATAGGACAGAGTAGAACTGCCCCATAGAGTTTCCAAGGAGAGCCTGGTGGATTCGAACTGCTGACCCTTTGGTTAGCAGTTGTAGCACTTAACCACTATGCCACCGGGGTTTCCATAAAAAATAACCCTCCTAGATCCTGGCTTCTGTTCACAGAGTCTCCACCCAGAGTCAACTTATAAAGCACAGGACAAGAGCCAAACTAATTAAAAGGGAATTTTATTCTTGCATCTGTAGAAAAGGTTTTAAAAGAAGCCCAAATTCAATTATTGGGGGCAATGGTCGAATTCTCGCCTTCCATGCAGGAGACTTGGGTTCAAGTCCTGCCCAATGCACCTCATGTGCAGCCACCATCCCCCGTCAGTGAAGGCTTGTGTCGCTATGATTCTGAACAGGTTTCAGTGGAGCTTTCAGACTAAGATAGACCAGGAAGAAAGACCTGGTGATCTACTTCTGAAAATCAGCCAGCGAAAACCCCGTGGTTCACAATGGTCCCATCTGTGATGGAACGTTTTGTTCCATTGTGCATGGGGTCACCATGAATTGGGGGCCTGACTTGACCGCAGCTAACAACGACAACAAGTGCAACTCTTCACTGAATTCTGTCTCCTCCCCCACCACCTTTCCTCTCACCCCCAGCTGCTCCCCTATGCTCCTCACACCACCCTCCAGTCCTAAACTTCTCCCCTGCTCCGTCCTCCTGCTCCTCCTCCCCCAAGGAGACGGATTGTTTTCATTAAAAAATCTTTGCTTTCCCTTGTCTGGGGCACTCAGTACCTTCTTTTCAGGACAGACATGTTTCACATGTCTTGCGATGGCTCGTCCAGAAGCTCCCTCCACAGCCCCAATTATCTCCTGGAGTGACTGGATGCCTTGTGCAGCTTCAATCCCGGTGGACAAGAATCCTTCCTTGCTAGAAGGAGGAAGAAGGGGGAAAACTGAGCGGATGATTCTGGATGGGTCGGGGCAGGGTCAAAGGCTGTGACAACCCCAATTTGTATTATATGTTAAATTTATAATAAAATAATATTTGCCGAGTAACATTAATAATAGTAATGATAGCAACTAATGTTTATTGAGAGCTTACTATATGCCAGTTGCTATGCTAAGCATTTTATATACATTTATCTTATTTATTCCTCATTGCTTCCCTGTAAGATACCAAAACTTCACTTTATAGACTAAGAAACTGAAGTATAAAGAAGTTAAGACACTTGCCCAAGGACATAAGCTAAAAAGTGATAGAACTTAGACTCAACTCCAGTTCTGAATTTATGCTTAGAAACCCCATGCCATCGTGTCCTGATGAAGTTGGTTCGCTGCTTACAAGCCTCTAGTGGCTTCCCAGGCCCTGGGGATAGATGCCCAGCCACTAGCAGGCTTATGAGGTCTTCAGTACTAGTCCCTGTTCATTTCACCTTCTTCATCTCTGGTCACATGGCCCCTCAGCTACCCTCCAGTTCATGTCTTCCTGCTGCCCGAGCAGCCTTCTCTCACTTTCCTTTAGGTTTCCAGACCTACATGAGGACAGCATATTAGTTTTAGTGCTGTTGTAACCAGATGCTAGATGTCTGAATTCAGAGTGTCTTCAGGGCCATGCTCTGTCCAAAGGCTCGAGGAGAAGGTCCTTCCTTGTCTCTTCCAGGTTCTGGTAGCCCCAGGTGTTCCTAGGCTTGTGGCCGCAAAACCTCAATCTCTGCCTCCTTCTTCTCTTGGCCATCCTCTCTCTCCATGTCTCTTCTCCTTTTTTATAAGGACACCTGTCATATAGGATTAGGATCTACCCTACTCCAGTGTGACGTCATGTTAACTGATAACAGTTGCAAAGACCCCATTTCCAAGTAAGGCATGTCCACAGGCACTGGGGGTTAGGACTTCAACCTACCTGTTTGGGGGCCACAATGTGGCCCATGACAGACTCCTTCTGTGCAGCCTCCTGTCGGTTTGCCTGGTTAAGGGGCGCTGACCCGTCACCCCTTGGCCTTGGCTTCCCTTCCTCTGGGAGGCTCTCCTGGACCCCCCACCCCCACACTCCTGTCACTGCTGGCTAAGGGCATCTTTCCTTGTCACCATTGTGTTCCCAGGGCACAGCACAGGTCTCAACAGACATGCGTCATTGAATGGATGATTCATGTTTGTTTGTTCGGTTCATATTAAATGCATTGTTTTGCTACTCTTACCATTTGGTGAAGGTTCCAGGCTCATGAATCCAGGCCATACCTCGGTTTGTTATCTGTGGTCAGTGGCCCTGAAGTCTGTGATGAGCAATGTCTTCCTGCCTGCCCCGTACTTGAATTTTCTGTGTTGCCATGTGAGATTGACCACATTTATAACCCTCGAAGAAGACCATTAAAAAAAAATTGTGATTAAAAACCTAACCAACAAAACATTTGCCAACTCAACAATTTCTATATGTAGAATTTAGGGACATTGGTTACAAGACCAGTTTTTTTCCTGTTAAAAGAACCTTGGAGATCCCTGGTCTGGGGACACAGACAATCATGGAACATGGGACAGAGAAATGGCTCAGATGGCCAGAAACCTCCTGCTCAGAGCCATCTACCAGGGTCCAGCCCCACCAACTGCTACCAGTGATGAGTCCGAAGCCCAGGGGATGATCTGCCAGGGTCAGCCCACCACACACTGGCAGCATAACGTCAGGCATCCATGACAATAGCATGGATATCATGCTCACCAAGAGATTAAACAAAATTGTTTCCCCAACTAACCAACAGAAAATGGCAAGTGTTTGATGGCCTCCACTGCGGGTCTTTCAGGCTGCCCAGGCCAAGGAAGAGAAACAGGCAGGCTCACAGCTTCTCCACTGAACCTTGGAATCTTCCTAATTGCTGCACCTGCACCTCCTGTGCCTCCCGGGGGCTAGGAGAGCTTCTTTGTACTCAAGTACAGACAGTGGCTGGGTGGGGATGGCAGGGGGATGGTGGGCAGGGTCTGGAATATATATCAGTAGTGGCTATCAGAACGGATTAAAGTGACCATGGAGTCAACCCGGCTCATGGTGACATCATGTGTGTCAGAAGAGAACTGTGCTTCCTAGGGCTTTCAATGGCTGATTTTTCATAAGTAGATCATCAGGCCTTTCTTCCCAGGCACCTCTGTGTGGGCTCGAACCTTGAACCTTTCAGTTAGGATCTGAGCATGTTAACTGTTTGTACCACCAAAAATAAAAAATCCCAAACCCACTGCCATCAAGTTGATTCCAACTCATAGCAAGTCTATAGGACAGAGTAGAACTGCCCTATAGGGTTTCCAAGGCTGTAAATCTTTACGGAAGCAGACTCTCTCACAGAGTGACTGGTGGGTTCGAACCACCGACCTTTCGTCTGGCAGCTGAATGCTTTAACCGCTTCGCCATCAGCGCTCCTTATTTATATTGTTGTGTGCCATCAAGTTGATTCTGACTCATAGCGACCTTGTAGGATACAGTAAAGCTGCCCTGTAAGGTTCCCTGGGTTGTAATCAAACTGGAGCCTGCGTCAGGATCACCTGAAGGGCGTGTTAAAACACAGATTGTTGGGCCCCATCACTTTCTGATCTAGTAGGCCTGGGGTGGAGCTCAAGAATTTGCTTTTCTAACAAGTTCCCATGTGAGGCTGATCTGCTGGTCTGGGGGCAACACTTTGGAACCACTGCCTTACATGAGCTGTCTTGTTAAATCCTCACAAGAGCTCGTTTGTGAATGTGTGGGTAAGGGAATTGAAGCAATAAAGGTTAAGTAAGGAGTCCCTGGGTGATGCAAATTGTTAAGTGTTCAACTGCTAGCTGAAATGTTGGTGGTTCAAAGGCCATCCAGAGACATCTTGGAAGAAAGGCCTGGTGATCTGCTTCCAAAAAGTCGCAGCCTTGAAAACTCTCTGGAGCAGTTCTACTCTGCACACGATGGACTCAAAGGCAACTGACAACAAAGGTTAAGTATCTAATTCAAGGTTATATCTTCGTAACTGGCGGAGCTGGGATTCTAACCCAGCCCCAGCGGGTCCCAAATCCTGTGGTTCTGTTTCCACATAGTCACGCTGTCTTCTCATCACACTTAACCATTCTGGAAACCTTTTATAAAAGCAAATCAACAAACCACCCAAAATATCACAAACACCTAAACGATCTGTTCCTTGTATAGCCCTCCACTACTTTTATTTCCACGCTGGAAATGAGCTGAGTGAGGTTTACAGTATGATGAGCGAGTAATAGTCCATGACCGAACACCAAGGACATGGGTGGAGCCAGCCAGGAGGGTTTGATTTCTGCCTGGTGGGAAAGTCCCAAGGCCACTGTGTATTTTAATCCATGGGCAGAGTGGTCAGGGACTCCCTTGCAGCGGCCTGGGGCCATGACAGCCTTCCACAGCGCCCTGCGCCCCAGCAGCCTCGTCTCAGCACTGCGGGAAGGCATGCCGATTAAACACAGCCCTGATCTGGATGAGGCCGGCGGGGAGCAGCCTGATAGGAGGCTCTGGCATGTGGAACCGTACTTAAAAGTTCCTGAATCTGTGAGACAAGGACAATGAATTTTCTACTTTTTGACTTCATAGGGCCACCACGCGTCTGTCAGTTTGTCGTACTGCGGAGGCTTGCGTGTTGCTCTGATATTGGAAGCTTTGCCACCAGTATTTCAATTACCAGCAGGGTAATTCAGTGGAGCTTCCAGACTCAGACAGACCAGGAAGGAGGACCTGGCAGTCTACTTCTGAAAATAATCGGCCAGCGAAACCTCATGAGTAGCAGCGGAACATTGTCTGATACAGTGCTGGAAGATGAGCCCCCCAGGTTGGAAGGCGCTCAAAAGACGACTGGGGAACAGCTGCCTCCTCAACGGACAGCGGACCTGAATGACATGGATGGAGTCAAGCTTTCGGCGGGACCTTCACTTGCTGATGTGGCATGACTGAAAATGAGAAGAAACAGCTGCAAACATCCATTAATATTGGTACATGGAATGTACAACGTATGAATCTAGAAAAATTGGAAGTCATCAAAAATGAAATGAAACACATAAAAATTGATATCCTAAACATTCAAAAACCAAAACCAAATCCATTGCCATTGAGTCGATTCCAACTCATAGGGACCGTATAGGACAGAGTACAACTAACTGCCCCATTGGGGTTTCTAAGGAGCAGCTGGTGGATTCGAACTACTGACCTTTTGGTTAGCAGCCTAGCTCTTTAACTACTATGCCATCAGAGCTGCTGCTGCTGCTTTTTTTTTTTTCTTTTGGCATGGTACACAAATATTATCTAATTATCACAGGTATAAGTACCAAACCTGTTGCTGTCAAGTCAATTCCGACTCATAGTGAGCTGAAATGGACTGGTATAGGCCGTTTTGAATCAGACAGTCATATGGCCTATTATGCCAGAAATGACAAATTGAAGAGGAATGGTGTCACATTCATTGTCAAAAAGGGATGGGTGGTGCAGAGACACTCACCGACAGTCCTGGGAGGCCAGGACTGTGTGCGGGTGTTTGGAGTGGGAGCAAGCTCTGGTTGGGGGGAAGGGTGATGCAGGGGGCGAGGTAGAGAGGATGTCGCCAGCCCACAGGTGCCCAGTTGCAAGGTGTGCCCCTGTCCACTACAGCACGTTGGGAGGGAGGTTGTGCACCCAGTCCTCAGGTGCCTGGTGCCGCTGGCTGGAGGAATTGCACAGTGTCACCAGCCCTCAGGTTCCTGGCATGGGTGATCGAGCTTCCGCTTTGTGGGGCGGGTGGTGGTGAATGCTGCATGCTGTACAGCAGTCCTGAGTGGGGACGGGTGGGGAAAGCAATGAGAATGCCCCCCAGACCTGCGGACCTCTGGCATGGGGGTTGTGTTGTGTGAGGTGAGTGGGGTGGGTGTCGTTAACTTTAACAGGACAGGAAGCACCCTTGCCTGACTCTGGCAGCGAGCGCAGAGTTGCTCCAGCTTGTCTGCACCAGGTGGGGTGGGTTTCAGCTGGGAATGCTGCTTGCTTTGCCCAATATTGCTGCATTGTGCAGGCTCAGCCAGCAGGGTGCTTGCATAGGTAAGCAGAGGGGGCAGAAAGTGCTGCAAGTCTGAGGACCCCTGCGCCAGTCAGTGGCTGGGTGAAAGGGCAGGTGCCTCCAGACCAGGCCAAGAGCTCCTGGTTTAGGGGGCAGGGCGGTGT
Source organism: Loxodonta africana (assembly GCF_030014295.1). Taxonomy (NCBI): domain Eukaryota; kingdom Metazoa; phylum Chordata; class Mammalia; order Proboscidea; family Elephantidae; genus Loxodonta; species Loxodonta africana. Next base: position 75,775,957 of record NC_087358.1, read on the forward strand.
CAAATGTCACAGGTCAGCAGCTGCTAGCCTGGGAGAGGGAATGTGTGAGGAGGTTGGGAGTGCCCCCCCAGGCCTGTGTACCTCCGGCCTGGGGGCCTGGTGTGCATACGGTGTGTGAGGTGCCTGCATCTAAGTTTCGCAGGACTGGACGCCCTCCTCTGTGACCCCTGACTTACGCCCAGAGTCGCTCCCTCAGGTAAGAGGACTTCAGCTGGGAATGCTGCCTGCCTTGTCCCAGTATAGCTGTGCTGTGCCCACTTGGCCAGCAAAGTGCTGGCACTGGTGACCCCCTGCATGGACTGTGGACCCGCAATACTAGTGGCTGGGCGAAGGGGAGGATGCTCCAGAGCAGGCTGTGAGCTCTCGGGTCAGGGGGCATGGCAATGTTGAATGCCACAGCGCTGGAGTCAGGAGTGAGAGAAGGGGGGACGGGTGAGGAGGGTGAGGGTGCCCTTCAGGCCTGTGGAACCACGGCACTGAGGGCTGGGGTGTGCCTGGTGGGTTGGGTGCATGCATTTAACTCCGGCAGGGTGGAAGCGCTCCTTGCTGACTGTGGAGGTGCCTGTGGAGCCGTTCTGGCTTGGTTGCACCCAGTGGGGTGGGTTTGCCTGAGAATGCTGCCTGCTTGTCTCAGTATGCCCGTGCTGTGCCTATTTGGCTAGCAGCACACTGGCAACCTGTATTTCTCTGTTTCTGCTGCTTTTGAATGATCTCTCCTTCTAGCTGTCGCTTGCTCTGGTTCTTCAGCCTTGTCTTGTTGCTTAGTGTTCCTAAGTTATCTTATATATCCAAGAGGGATGGCATGAAGCGCCTGACTACACTGCCATCATGGACCACATCCTTTGGTTCATTTTTTCAAGTGATACAGAGGTTTTTATGGTGTTTCTTGATTTCCCTTGCAAAGACTTGCCTCTCAAAAATTGACAATGATAATGGTAATAACCAAAAAGAGAAGCTAAACTTGATAAAAAATATAACTAGCATACTCGTCGGACATTAAAAATGAAAAATAATCTTTAAACATACCCAACCTTTCATAAAAGCTTGAAGGACTCCAGGAAAAACTCCTAGAAATAGACTTAAAAGCTCCATTGAGCTCAATGACAAGAGGATACAGACTTTTATTTTACTGGGAAGAGAAAAATGTGCCACTACCCTGGGTTCCAATAGAAGCCTCTTTCCTTCAATGGCAGCTACCACCTTCCCTGGGCCACCCGTGACCTGCTTTTTTCCTGCCTTCTGTGGGGCGAACCCTGACAATTCGGAAATACTGACTTGACAATATGCTGCTTTTCATCAAGTCAAGAATGTATAATAGGCAGAAGGGAAAACTTAAACTGCGTGTAAATTCAGCCCATCTCATTCCTGAGGCGTGTGTTGGGGACTGAGCTTTCACCCCACTGCCATCAGTGCAGCCAGCTAACAGGTGTGAGTACAAAACACAGACCCTGCTACTGGTCTCAAATACGTGCTGTCAAAGCGCTGCAGCTTGCCTCTTTAAGCTCAGAAACCTCTCTGGGTTTCATGTTGGATGAAAATCTTTCTAAAAGAGATCCCACACTTATATAAAAAGAAGTCTTACCCCAGCAATTTCACTCCTAGGTATTTATAGACCCAAGAGACTGGAGAGCAGGAGCACAACACATACTTGTACACTGGTGTTCACTGCAGCACTAATTATTTCAGAGGACAAGGGTGTCAGAGGTCACCGGGGCAGGGGGCTTCCAGAGCAAAATGTTAGCCTCTCCCCCTTTCATTTTCCTGGACTTGGGGCACACAGAGATGGTCTCAGGGCTGACTGTCCTTGGCTTCTCAGCTGGGAGTGAGGGCTAGGATGGTGGTGGCCTGCAAGAGAAGCGATCCCTTACATATTAGAGGGTGGCCAGCATGTTTCCCTGTATCTTCATGGTCGATTCCTTCCCCTGCAATTCCTTATGGGACATGATTTCCTGACCCTTCTTCCTCTGGATGTTTGGCAGCTCAGGATTTCACCCTTCAGTAGTTTTAAACGGCTCAAGCCTGGGTTTTGACGACAGCTCCTCTGATGTGTGTCTTCTCCAGTATTACCATTCCTTACTTGTTGACGATGTTACTTTAAAGCCGTTTTCTCTCTTTGTACACGTTGCTGGTGTGTCTCTGCTACAGGACAGTATTTTTCACAGTGGTCTCTAAGGCCACCTGACTTCATCATCAGAGCAGGGTGAGGGAGGTGTGTGTGGGTTATGAACACAGAAGACTTCTAGAAACAGGGAAAGGAGAGATTTTGCTTAAACTATTATAGCCCGTAAAAGATGAGAGATCTGAGTTCCATCGTTAGACCAAGAAGCACGGAATTGTAGATTGTTGTTCTTGCTAGCTGCCACGGAGGAGGCCCCTGACTCATGGCAACAGCACGAGCCATGGAAGGAGCGCCGCCCTGTTCCGCGCTATCCCCATGATCGGTTTTGGATGGAAACCATTTATTTTTACAGATGAAGAAAAGAAATCCAGAGAGAGAAACTGATTTACCAAATTCTGCATAGCCAGTAATCAACAGAGGTAGAGCCCTAACCCTGGTTGTCTGCTTCCACATTTATGCATTTTCTACTACCCTGATCTCATTTCCCTTTGATTACTGATACTTGTATTGCCATGGAGTACTTTCTCAACTATTGTGGCCTACCGATTTGAGAGGAATTAAAAGTGCACCAGCATCAATATGAATGGCAGAGGCATTGTTTTAAAATACAAAGTACAAAGTCCTGAAACTTCTCTTGATATTCACTTCCATACCACTTCAATGCAAGGTTTATTAAAGACTTGAAAATTTCCAAAGGAAATTTTCACCATGGAAACTAGTTGGCAGTTCCAAAATGGGAATTTTTTTTTTTTTTGTAATATCAACCAGTATTATCAATCAAAGGAAAAGCACTTTACCTGTTCCCATGTTAGACGGAATTAAAGGAATGAAAGGCAATCTGCACTGGGGGCTGGTTAACCCCCACGTTAGCCCTAGAAGCTCAGGGTCAGCGTTTCTTCATTGTAAAAGAGCAAATTTGACCTTTGAGCCCGGGTTACAGGCTGAACCTTGGCACCTGGTCTTAATAACTAATTGCTCAGCAAGTTAATTTTTCTTTCCCTCTTTTTATTCCTCTAGTACTAACAAGGCATTTGAAGGAAAGCTTAAATTTATTTAATCCATGTGATCGGTGTCACTAATTTTTATATCACTTCCAACTTTAATAATTCACATGACTAGTGATAAGTTTATTTCTAGTTTTTCTGTTACTAACATAAAAGTTACTAGGATGTTGAATTCAAATCATAAATGTATGTGCAAAACTCCCCCTTGGGTTTCCCAGGTTGTAATCTTTACGGAAGCAGACTGCCACATCTTTCTCCAGCGGAGCTGCTGGTGGGCTGAAACAGCCAACCTTTTTTTTCTGCCAAACTTTCAGTTAGCATCTGAGTGCTTAAGCACCCTACCACCGGGGCGCCTCTAAATCTGGCAACACTATTTAAACTGTATGCTCTCCTGAAGTTTTATGTTTGGATAATGATTTTGTAAATAAAACTATATATTAAATGTTTTTTAGGGGGCTAAATGTCTATTCTCTGATAAAGACATGCATAGTAACCCTGGACTTCTATAGATCTAGCTTGCTTTAGGTGAGGTATAGCTGTGTGGGTTTTATATATATATTTTTTATATATCAAACACTGGCCACTCCCCTGCCCCAGCCACAGATTATAGTATCCCATAACTTGCAAATTCCACACCATGGTTTAGAAGTGCATCATTGTCCATCCACTTACTAGTTAACAAGTCACTATAGAGTTGACTCCGACTCATGAGGGATCTATGTTTGTCAGAGTAGAATTTTGCTCCATATGGTTTTCAGTGGCTGATTTTTGAACACAAATCGCCAGGCCTTTCTTCCTAGGCACCTCCGGGTGGACTCGAACCTTCAACCTTTTGGTTAGCAGCCATTTGCATCACCCAGGGACTCCTGTCTACTTACTTAGGTGCCAGTGTTTCATGGTTTTTGACATTCCTTTAAGGGAAGATCTTGTCCTGCAGAGGATTCTGTGTTTCTGAGCTGGTGGAATCCCAGAGCCATTAACCCACAAGAGTTCCACCAAGGACTTTGGTTACCACAGCAATGACATTTATTAAAGGCTTACTGTATGTCATGTGTGTGCTCTCTGTATGTGTTTTTCATTCACTCCTGATAATCCAATGAGCTAAGTACTACTATTATCTCCATTTTACCGATGAGGATACAAAGGCTCAGTAACTTGCCTGTGGTTTCCTCCTGATAAGTGAATATACCAGGATTCATCCCAGGTCTGATTCTAACATGCCTCTAACTCTTAGCCACTCCAGAATTCTTCCTGCTATTTTACAAGGCAGGGGGCTTGTTGGGGGCCTCGTGAAATACGGTGAGGTGTGGAAACTTACTGAGAGAAGGCAGAATCTAGGAAGGTTTACCATGATCAGTTGGAAGAAGTTCATTTCTGTCCTGTTCTACCAGGATTTCACATAGAATGGAGAAGGGTCTCTCTGCTTGCTTGCTTTCTCTTCCTTCCTTCCTTCCTTCCCTCCCTCCCTCCCTCCCTCCCTCCCTCCCTCCCTCCCTCCCTCCTTCCTTCCTTCCTTCCTTCCTTCCTTCCTTCCTTCCTTCCTTCCTTCCTTCCTTCCTTCCTTCCTCCCTCCCTCCCTCCCTCCCTCCCTCCCTCCTTCATTCCTTTCTCTCTCTCTCTCTTTCTAATTGTGCTTTAGATGAAGGTTTACAGAACAAACTAGCTTCTTATTAAACAGTTAGTACACATACTGTTTTATCACATTGGTTAACGGTCTCACGACATGTCAACACTCTCCCTTCACGACCTTGGGTTCCCTATTATCAGCTTTCCTGTTCCCTCCTACCTTCTAGTCTCTGCGCCTGGGCTAGTGTGCACCTTTAGTCTAGTTTCCTTTTATGGGCCTATCTGATCTTTGGCTGAACCTCAGGAGTGACTTTAGTACTGAGTTAAAAGGGTGTCCGGGGGCCATACTCTGGGGGTTTCTCCAGTCTCTGTCAGGCCAGTAAGTCTGGTCTTTTTTTTTATGATTTAGAATTTTGTTCTACATTTTTCTCTAGCTCTGTCCAGGACACTCTATTTTGATCCCTGTCAGAGCAGTTGGTGGTGGTAACCAGGCTCCATCTAGTTGTGCTGGACTCAGTCTGGTGGAGGCCATGGTAGATGTGGTGATTAGTCCTTTGGACTAATCTTTCCTTTGTGTCTTTAACTTTCTTTATTCTTCCTTGCTCTGGAAGGGGTGAGACCAGTGGAGTATCTTATATGGCCACTCACAGGCTTTTGAGATGCTACTAACCAAAGTAGAATGCAGAACATTTTCTTTATAAACTGTGTTATACCAATTGAGCTAGATGTTCCCTGAGACCCTGGTCCCCACAGCCCTCAGCCCAGCAATTTGGTCCCTCAGGGAGTTTGGATGTGTCCATGGAATTTCCATGACCTTCCCTTGTACAAGTTGTGCTGGCTTCCCCAGTATTTTGTACTGCTTACCATTCATCAAACTTACCACTTATCTATTGTCTGTTTAGTGTTTTTCCATCCCTACCCCTCCCCTGCCCTCTCCTCCCTGGTAACCGTCAAAGATTGTTTCTTTTTGGGTGTAAAACTTTTCATGAATTTTTACAGTAGTGGTCTCATATAATATTTGTCCTTTTGTGACTGACTTATTTCACTCAGCGTGATGTCCTCCAGATTCACCCATGTTATGAGATGCTTCACAGATTCATTGTTCTTTATCATTGCGTAATACTCCATTGTTTGTATCTACCACAGTTTGTTTATCCATTCATCTGTTGATGGGCATCTAGGTTGTTTCCTTCTTTTTGCTATTGTGAACAATGCTGCAATGAACATGAGTGTGCATATGTCTATTCGTGTGACGACTCTTATTTCTCTAGGATATATTCCTAGGAGTGGGATTGCTGGATCATATGGTACTTCTATTTCTAGCTTTCTAAGGAAGCCCCAAATCATTTTCCAAAATGGTTGTATCATTTTGTATTCCCACCAGCAGTGCATAAGAGTTCCAATTTCCCTGCAGCCTCTCCTACATTTGTTATTTTCTGTTTTTTTGATTCGTGTCAGTAATGCCAGGGTGAGATGATATCTACTGCGATTATTTTGATTTGCGTTTTTTTGTTTCTCTAATACCTAGTGGTCACAAGCATTTCTTCATGTGACTGTTTGCCACTTGAATGTCTTCTTTGGTGAAGTGTCTGTTCATTTCCTTTGCCCACATTTTAATTGGATTATTTGTTTTTGTTGTAGAGGTGTTGGATTTTCCTGTAGATTTTTTAGAGATTAGACCTTTGTTGGATTTGTCATAACCAAAAAAATTTTTTTCCCAGTCTGTAGGTTCTCTTTTTAGTCTTTTGGTGAAGACATTTGATGAGCATAAGCGTTTAATTTTTAGAACATCCCAGTTATCTAGCTTGTCTTTGTGTGTTGTTAGTTATGGTTTCTATCCTGTTAATGCCATGTATTAGGGCCTCTAGTGTTGATCCTATTTTTTCTTCTATGATCTTTATAGTTTTTGGCTTTATATTTAGGCCTTTGATCCATTTTGAATTAGTTTTTGTGTATGGTATGAGGTATGGGTCCTGTTTCATTTTTTTTGCAGATGGACACCCAGTTTAGCCAACACCATTTGTTAAAAAGGCTGTCTTTTCCTCATTCAATGGATTTTGGGCCCTTGTTGAAGATCAGGTGATAATAGGTGGATGGATTTACATCTGGGTTCTCAATTCTGTTCCATTGGTCAATGTATCTGTCTTTGTACCAGTACCAGGCTGTTACAACTACTGTAGCTGTAGAGTAGGTTCTGAGGTCAGGTAGTGCAAGTCCTCTTCAGTAGTGCTTTACTTATCTGGGGCTTCCTCCCTTTCCATATAAAGTTATCGACTAGTTTTTCCATCTCTTTAAAGAATGTTGTTAGTATTTGGATCAGGATTGCATTGTATTTATGAATTGCTTTGGGTAGGATTGACATTTTCACAATGTTGAGTCCACTTATCCATGAGCATGGTATGTTTTTCCATTTTTGGAGATCTCTTGATTTCTTGTAGTAGTGTTTTGTAGTTTTCTTTGTATGGGTCTTTTACATCCTGGGTTAGGTTTATTCCTAAGTTTTTATTTTTTTTTAAGAGCTGTTATAAATGGTATTGTTCTCCTGATTTCGTTTTTGGAGTTCTCTTTGTTGGTGTATAGGAATCCAACTGATTTGTGTATTTGTATCATGTATCCTGCTACACTGCTGAATCTTTCTATTAGTTCCAATAGTTTTCTCATGGGGTCTTTTGGGTTTTCTATGTATAGTATCGTATCATTCGCAAACGGGGACAGTTTTACTTCTTCATTACCAATTGGATGTCCTTTATTGCTTTTTCTCCTCTTATTGCTTTAGCTAGGTCTTCCAGCACGATACTAAATAGGAGTGGTGATAAAGGGCATCCTTGTCTTGTTGCTGTTCTCAGGGGGAATGTTTTCAGCCTCTCTCCATTAAGAATGATGTTGGTTGTTTGTTTTGTGTAGATACCCTTTACTATGTTGAGGAATTTCCCTTCTATACCCATTTTATTGAGAGTTTTTATCAGGAATAGGTGTTGGACTTTGTTGAATGCCTTTTCTGCGTTGATTGAGATGATCATGTGATTCTTTTATTTATGGGGTGGTTTATATTGATTGATTTTCTAATGTTGAACCATCCTTGCAAACCTGGTATGAATTCCACTTGGTCATGGTGTATTTTTTTTTTTTTTTTGATGTTGAATTCTATTGGCTAGAATTTTGTTGAGAATTTTTGAATCTATATTCATGAGAGATATTGGTCTATAATTCTCTTTTTTTATGGTGTCTTTAACTGGTTTTGGAAACCCTGGTGGCTTAGTGGTTAAGAGCTATGGCTGCTAACCAAAAGGTTGGCAGTTCTAATCCACCAGGTGCTCCTTGGAAACTCTATGGGGCAGTTCTACTCTGTCCTATAGGTTGGTTATGAGTTGGAATCGACTTGATGGCAATGGATTTGGTTTCACCTGGTTTTGTATCAGGCTTATGCTGGCTTCATCGCATGAATTCAGAAGTATCACTTTTCTATGTTCTGAAATAGTTTGAGTAGTACTGGTATAAGCTCTTCTCTGACTGTTTGGTAGAATTCTCCAGTGAAGTCATGTGGGCCAGGGCTTTTTGTTATTGTTGGGAGTTTCTTTATTATCTCTTCAATCTCTTATCTTGTTATGAGTCTGTTCAGATTTTCAACATAATTTTGTGTTAGTTTGGGTAGGTAGTGTGCTTCTAGAAATGTGTCCATTTCCTCTCGGTTTTCAAATTTTTTGGAGTATGTTTTTTCATAGTACTCTGTTATGATCCTTTTATTTCAGTTGCATCTGTTCTAATGTCCCCCATTTCATTTCTTATTTGGGTTATATGCATCCTCTCCTGTTTTTCTTTTGTCAGTTTGGAAGGTGGTTTGTCAATGTTGTCAGTCCTTTCAAAGAACCAAGTTTTGTTTTTCTTGATATTTCCTATTGTTTTTCTATTCTCTATTTCATTTATTTCTGCTCTAATCTTTATTATTTCCTTTCTTCTTGTGGCTGTGGGCTTCTTTTGCTGTTCTCTTTCTATTTGTCTGAGTTGTGTAGCTAATGTTTTGATTTTGTCCCTTCTTTTTTGATGTGTGCATCTGTTGCTATAAACTGACCTCTGAGCACTGCATTTGCTCTGTCCCAAAGGTTTTGGTATGAGGTGTTTTCATTCTCATTTAATTCTAGGATTTTTTTTTTGTTCTATCTCTAATTTCTTCTGTTACCCAGTGGTTTCTAAGCAGGTTTCCAAGTAATTGATTTTTTTTTTTCCCTTGCTCTTCCTGTTGTTAATTTCTACTTTGATGGTGTTGTGGTCAGAGAAGATACTTTGTATTATCTCAAGGCTTTGGATTTTGTTGAGGGTTCCTTTGTGGCCTAAGATTTGGTCTATTCTGGAGAGTGTTCCATGTGTGTTGGAAAAGAATGGTACTTTGCAGCTGTTGGATGGTGTGTTCTATATATGTCTACAGTGTCAAGTTGGCTGATTGTGACCTTTAGATCTTCTGTATCTTTGTTGAGTTTCTTTCTAGATGTTCTGTCCTTTACTGAGAGTGATGTGTTGAAGTCTCCTACTATTATTAGAGAGCTGTTAATTTCTCTTTTCAGTGCTGTTAGAGTTTGCTTTATGTATTTTGGAGCCTTGTCATTGAGTGTGTAGATTTTTATTATGGTTATGTCTTCATGATGGATCATCCTTTTAATCATTATATAGTGCCCTTCTTTGTCTTTTCTGGTGGATTTTGTTTTAAAGCCTATTTTATCTGAGATTAGTATTGCCACTCCTGCTCTTTTTGGGTACTTATTTGCTTGATATATTTTTCCATCCTTTCATTTTTAATAAATTTTCATCTTTTTTTCTAAGGTGAGTCTCTTGTAGAGAGCATATTGATGGATCCTGTTTTTTTAAATCCATTCCGTCACTCTGTGTCTCTTTATGGGTGCGTTTAGGCCATTAACATTTAGTGTAATTATTGATAGGTGTGAGTTTATTGCTGTCATTTTGTAGTTTTTTTTTTTTAAATTAAGTGTAGACGTTTTCTTTGTTCCTCTTACTCTCCTGTGCTGAGTTCCTTTTGTTTGTGGATTATTTTTTCCCATTTCTTTTGTTTTTGTAGATTTTTTTCTACTGAGACTATGTTTTTCTTCTTTATTTTGATGAGTAGGGTTGTTAACTTTCTTTTTGGTTACCTTGAAATTTACCGTTATCTTCCTAGGTTTGAACCAGTCTATTATTACTTGGCATTGCCTTACCTTCCTCTCTATTAGAAAGTTCTATACCTATACCATTTATTCCTTCTTTTATCATTCTGGAGTGTTGTCATTTACACATCAACCTCTCTGGTTACCTGTTGTAACTCTTTTGGTTTTGAATAGTCCTTGAACACTCATTTCCTAAGTTGGTATCTGGCTGGTGAGATTTTGCATCCTAGATTCAGGCTGTGGTCTGATGTTGTTTGTTCTCAAACCAAAGGACTCCCTTTAATAATTCTTGTAAGTTTGGTTTGGTTTTTACATACTCCCTTAATTTCTGTTCATTTGGAAATATCCTAAGTTCACCACCATATTTGAATGATAGCTTTGTCAGTTTTATTATTTTTGGTTGGCAATTTTTTTCTTCCAAGGTTTTATATGTGTCATCCTATTGCCTTCTTGCCTGCGTGGTTTCTGCTGAGTAGTCAGAACTGGCCTTATCGTTTCTCCTTTGTATGTGTCTTTTCATTTTTCTAGAGCTGCTGTCAGCATTCTTTCTTTGTCTCTGGTGTTATCAGAGTGTGGTTATGATATGCCTTAGTGATTTTCTTTTAGGGTCTGTCCTATGTGGGGTCCACTGAGCTTCTTGGATGGTCAGCTTTTCATCTTTCATGATATTAGGGAAGTTTTCTGTCAGCAATTCTTCAATGATCTTCTCTGTGTTTTCCATTTTCTCCCCTGTCTGGAACTCCAATCACTTGAAAATTTTTGCTTTTGATTGTATCCCACATAATTCTTGGGGTTTCTTCATTTTTCTTTGTTCTTTTTTCTGATTTTTTGTCCAACAAAGTTGTATCCAAGGATTTGTCTTCAATTTCACTGATCTTGTCTTTCATTGTTTCCAACCTGCTCCTCAGGCCTTCTAGGATACTGTCCATTTCTGAAATCTTGTTGTTTATCTTTTGTGTTTCTAATTGTTGTTTTTGTATGATTTCTAGTTGTGAATTTATTTTGATATTTTGCTCCTGTATTATTTTCCTGAATTCTTCCATTTTTTGTCTGTATTTTCCATAAATTTGTCTATTTTTTCTTCATTTTTATCTGCTTTTTTGCTTCAACTCTTGGATTGCTCTGAATATCAGAGATTTGAATTCCCTATCAGGTAGTTCTAGTGCCTTTTCTTCTACTGGAAAGTCATCTGGTGTTTTATTTTGGACACCTGCTGGAACCATCCTGCCCTTTTTTAAAATACATGTTGATATTGTCTGCTTTCTTCTGGGGCGTTCAGTAGTTATTTTCTTCATTTATTGATGGTAGGTTTTTTTCTTTCATCCTGCTTTTTTGTTTTATTTGGTTATGTCTGAGCAGTTGGACTGTGCATTCTTTGTTGTTTGCTCATCTGTGGGCATGTACTTTTTACCTTCTTGTCCAATGGGCAGGGCCAGTCGCTCGGCTATGGTACAGCATGGCAGGTCCAGATGAAGGGGAGGGGCAGGGATGGGTTGTTTGCGGCAGGCCAGGGTTAAGTGCAGGGCAGGTTCCAGTTGGCCATGCTTGTGCTTCTTGGGGGTGTAATGTTCAGCACACGGTGCCGGTCGGCAGGAGGGAAAGGGGAGGTGGTGATGTGTGAAACTAAGATGGATATGGGAAGAAGGGAGAGAGGATAGAGAAACAGGAGTCAAACAAACAAAGAAACAATTAAAAAAAAGTGCTGGAGGAGGTTGGCATTGAAGTGGGGAGAAAAGAAACTGAGAAATAAAGAAAAAGAGAGAGAGAGAGAGAAAAAATGACCCCAGGGATGTCACCAGTGACTGGAGAAGTGGCTCCCATGCCTTGGGGCACAGTGAGTCTAGAAGGCATGGATATGGTACACAGTGCCAGGTATTCAGGAGACAGGAAAAAAAAAAAAGAAAACAGAGAGAGATGAGAAATTGAGGAATGAAGAAAAACAAAAGGGAAAAAAGAAAAGATAAATTAAGAAAAAAAAAAAGAAAGGCCCCCAGTGATCCTGCTGGCTTGGCTTTGCACACTGGGGAAGTGGCTCCCAAACGTGCAGTACAGCCTGGCTATAATGGGCAGAGATGGCACAGAGCACCAGGTATCCAGGAGACAGGAAGAGAAGTTACATAGAGAGAGAGACAAAAAACTGAGAAACGAAGGAAGATAAAAGGAAAAAAGGAAGAGAAAAAAATAATAAAAAAGAAAAAGGAAAAAAAACAAAAACAGGGAAAGAAAAAAAGCCCCTAGGGATTCCATCAGTGTGGCTGTGCAGACCAGGGAAGTGCTCACGAGCTGCGCAGTACAGCTTGGGTAGGAGGGGAAAAGATGGCACACAGCACCAGGTACTCAAGAGACAGGAGAAGAACGTAATTAGACAGAGATGAGAAACTGAGTGACCAAAAAAGACAAAAAAGAAAAAAAGAGAAAGGCCCCCAATGATCCCACTGATGTGGCTGCATGACTGGACAAGTGGCTCTCAAGCTGTACAGTACAGCCTGGCTAGAAGGGGCAGAGATGGCACACAGCTCCAGGTATTCAGGAGACAGGAAAAGAATAATAAGTAGAGAGAGAAAAGAATCTAAGAAATGAAGTAAGATAAAAAGGAAAAAAGAAAAAAAAAATAGAAGAAATGCCCCCAGGGATCCCACCAAAGTGGCTGCGCAGACCGAGTAAGTGGCTTCCAAGCTGCCCGGTACAGCCTGGCTAGAAGGTGCTCCCAAGGCTGAGAAAAGAAAAGGAAAACAAACAAACAGAACAAAACAAAACAAAAGAACCCAGGGATCCCACCAGTGTGGTTGTGTGGACTGGGGAAGCAGTTCCCTAGCCAAGTGGCACTTCACAGCCTGTCAAGAAGAAGCAAAGATGGCACACAGAGCCAGGTGTTAAAGAGAAAGGATGGGGAGGAAGTGAGAGGCAGGGAAGAAACCAAAAGAAGCTGAAAAAAGCAACAGCAGCAACAACAAAATGGCACTGACAGAGTCAGCCGGTGTGGGTGGGGTGAATCCAAGTGGCTCCAAGCTGGCACCTGCTGGGCTGTGGTCATTCAGCCTGTTGGGAAGCGGCAGAGGCCAAGTGGGGGGAAGAAGGGTGGGGGGTGGGAAAGCGTGTATGGCTGGTTACCGGGTGCTCTGTCTCCTGCTGGGAGCTCTGTCTCCTGCTGGGAGCTCTGTGAAGCTGCTTTCCCAAACTCCGTGCCCACTGATCTCTGACAGGAGTCCAAGATGGCAAATCCCTGCAGCATTAGCTGATATGGGACCTCTGCTCTTATCTCTCCTCAGTCTGTGTTCTTCGTCAGTTTCTTATTCCATTTGGTGCTTGGTTGAGTTCTTTATCTCTTCATTTGATGTTTAGGGTTCCAGGATCAATGTTTGTCTCTGTTTTACTTGGTTTTTGGGGTCTTTGCTGTGGAGGGATGGCATGGTGCATCTGTCTATAGTGCCATGTTGATTCTGCCTCTTGTCTCTGCTTTCTTAAGAAGTGAGTTAGCATCTAAAGCCCAGACTTTGAAACCTTATCAGAATACAAATCACGAATTCTTTACAAATATTTTGATATGGGGATGTCGCTTACTTAACTTTTGCATAATAAGAAATCACCTGGGGGGCTCATATAAAATAAAGATTTCTGAGCCCACTCTTAGAGATTCTGATTTAGATCCTGATTCAATGGCCCTGAGTAGAGTCTGCACCCCACTGTGTGTAGGCAACTCCCAGAAATCCAGAGTTCCATGTAAGTATTTTATGGGTACTACGGGTTGTACCGTACTTCAAGAAACCCTGCTTGAGACTGTGAGTTCCTGAAGAGAAGGAATATATCTTATTTAACTTTGTATTCTTAAGCCTGGAATACAGCCAGATATACAGTAAACATTGAATGTGCTGAGAGGGAATTATAGTGGATGTTGAAAGGGTTTCCACTGGCATTTCAGACTACTAAAAAAATAACTAAGGGGCCCAGTAATTATTTCTGAAAAATTAGCCAATGAAAACCCTGTGAATCACAACAGAACATCGTGCTATATCCTGCTGGAAGATGAGCTCCCTAGGTTGGGAGGCACTCAAAATACACAGCGGCTTCAACAATGGACTTGAACATATCAACAATCATGAAGATGGCACAGGCCTGGGCAACATTTTGTTCTGGTGTACATGGTGTCACCATGAGTTGGAGCTGATGGCAACTAACAAAAACAGTAGAGAATAACCAATTTTAATTCTAATCATGGCTATGGAGTTTTCTGTGGGTTTTATAAGTGCAATACTCGACTTTGATCTCTAGCATCTACATTTCTGTAGGTGTATGAAAATGGAATGTGAGTGTAGATTTATGTTTGTGTATACAAATGCTTATTACGCTCTGTTAGTGAAGCCAGAGCACACACTCCTTAGTATGTGAACGCACATCTGTGTCTTACTCCCTTCCACAGCTGACACTGGAGATTAGATTCAAGCTTAAGCTTGTAAAAAGCCTTTGAGGAAAATCCTTAATGAGGAACTGATCCTTTTAAACTCAAGTCTAATTACTTTTACAGCAACATTTCTATTTGGGATGCTTCCCATGAATAAAGTCTTTTCTATGCCATTGATGCAATGCTAACCCCTCCGTCTCAGCAGAAAGAGCATAACACGTGGCTCAACTAATAGACCCCATAAGAAAGCCAATGACCCTGTTCTGCTTGAGCAACTGGCTTGATTTCAAAGGCCACCAGCAAAGAAAAACTTGGATCACACGTTTACAAGCCCTTAAAAACATGCCTACCTTTTCACTGCTGGTCATTTACTTCCTTACCCACATGGGGCCACCGTGAGTCAGAATCAGCTTGACAGTAACTGGCTTGTTTTTTTGTAATTTTGGTTACCCATGGAAGTGACAAACAACCTGAAGCCATAAGCCTTCCAACATGGCCTCCTGCAGAACCAAGAAGAACCGGAAGTGTTAGTGTAATTTTAGTCACGTGGACCATGACTCTTCAATGCCCAGCATTCAATGGAAGTCATATGTGGGTACTCTGGCAATCACATTCTCACCGTTTGGATTTGGGGACATTAATTCTAAGGAGGTACTTTATACATCGTCCCCTCACTGTAGTATAGAAAGACTGCCTTAAAACGGGTCCCAGGTGTCAATTTCTCTTCACTAACACTCATTCCAACACAATTCTTCTGTTTATTTTCTACAGAGAGCACATTTTGATTAGATACTGCAAGGCGAAATGGGAGGAGTGCTAGATTAGGAATTAGGAGGCTTTCACTAATTTACCAAGCTTACCTTCGCTTCATTGTGAAAACGCCTCTGTGATCTGTAAAGTCTTCTATTAACATGTTATTGTTTTGTTGGTGTTGTTACCAGCTGTCAAGTCGGCCCCTGACTCATGACAACCCCATGCACAACTGAATGAAATGTTGCCTGGTCCTATGCCATCTGCATGACCAGTTGGGGATCAGATCCACAGGATTTTCATTGGCCGATTTTTCGAAGTAGATCACCAGGCCTTTCTTCCTGGTCTTAGACTAGAAGCTCCATGGAAATCTGTTCAGCATCATAGCAACACACAAGCCTCCACTGACAGATGAGCAGTGGCTGTGCATGAGGTACATTGGCTGGGAATCGAACCTGGGTCTCCTGCGTGAAAGTGAAGAATTTCACCACTGAACCACCACTAAACCTATTGTCTTCAAGTTAATTCCAACTCATAGTGGCTCTACAGGACAGAGTAGAGCTGCCTAATAGGGTTTCCAAGGAGTGGCTTGTGCATTCTAACTGCTGACCTTTTGGTTAGCAGTCATAGCTCTTAACTACTGTGCCACCAGGGCTCCAACTGCCCCTCTATAAACCGAAGATGTTAAATATGGTGTCTGCTTGCTGAGTAAGTATGGGTGAATGAATACAAAGCTGAGATGGGGTGGGTAGATGCAGCATGTAATACAATTCCTTAAATAACTCCACGCTCCCACCAGGCCCCTGGGCAGGCAGGAGTGTTGCCCATGGCAATCCTTCACCTACTAAGGTGTACGTGGGGAGATTGCACATACTCTGGGCTCATGTAGAGGCATGGATACCAAACCTGTCATTTACAGCTATGTGACTGCGAGCAAGCCACTTAATCTCTCTGAATTCCCTTTTCCTCATCTAAACAAGAGCCACCGTGGAGCATACCAAGTGCCCTAAAGCACCGTGCACGTGGTAGGCACTCATCAAATCAGAGTTATTATTTCAAGGAAGGGTTCTTGGATGTTGGGCTTTGCGCTGAGGTTCTAGCTGCCACAAGTCTTTATCCAGTAATCCCTGTAATTGCTTAGTAACATGGAGTCAAGCTCTTCCTAATGCCTCTCCATTCCTCTTCTGTGCTGTCAACATGGCCCCATTGGTCTGTGTACACTCTGAGACCTTTCTCCCATTCTTTGCACAGGATAGTTTTCATCATCATAAGTAAACTATTACTAAGATGAATGAAGAGAAATGGGAGAAAGTCCAATAACAGCATTGAAACAGAAAGACGTGAGTTATAAACAGGCATCTGATGGGAGGAACAACACTTTACTCACATAGACAGGAGACAGACCAAGGTCAGCTTCAACCATGGGTGTCGGTCCCCAAGGCCAATGAGCCACTCTCTGGATCAGCCAATGCAGGGATGATGGTCTTTTTGTACCCCTTTAGTTCTGCAGTTGAAGGGCCTGTTCCCTCCTCACCAGGAACAGATACAAAAGTGGGGTTGGCCAGGTGCTGTGTGATGCACACCCATGAGCAGTGGAGAGGGTGTTTTCTGTGTACCCAAGAACAGGGAAGGAGTTTCCCTGGTAAGGAGAAGCAACTGGGGAATGGGAGGGTCAGTTTCCAGCCTCTGTCATCAGGAGATGCTCTGGGCCCCAGGCTCCTGATTAGGGGTCTAGGTGAGGATTTCAGGGCCATGACAGATTGCCCTCCCAACAGAAAGCACAAAAGTAAGGACACTAGAACCTCTGAGGCAGCGTGGGTGCTGGTGCCTGGGTTCAAGTGTTGGCACCATTAGTTACTAGCTGTGTGAGCTTGGGCAAGTTATACAACCTCTTTAAGCTCAGTTTCTTCATTCATCAAATAGGGATGATACTAGTGTTTATATAGTATACTGGATAATCATAGGATTATTATAAGAATTAAATTTCAAAAATACATGTTAAGTGCTTTGCCTAGTGCTTAGTATCTAGTAATCCTGTGATAAATATGAGCTGCTAAGAGAAAAGTATAAGGAAGCTGAAGATACAAACTTGAAAGTGACTCAAAGACTCTCTTCAAGTATATTATGCAAAATGCAGAGTGTGATAGAAAATAAGACTAAATTGCAGCAAGAAAGATTTAGATCATCATTACGGATAACGTGACTCTAAGGATGAGTAAACACTTGGGTAGAATTTTATCCTGCTTTTAATTTCTTATAGTTTTTCTCCCTCTAGTTCTTAGCTTTTCTGGAGCTGCATATTAATAGAATAGCAACCAAAACAAAACTTTAAAAAATATATTTAGAGACATTTGCTCCAAATACAACTCATAAAAAAAAAAAAAAATTTTTTTTTTTTACAACTCATAGCAAATAAAGTTATAGTCAAGAAAACTGTAATCATAGAATCTGAAAGTGTTCCTGCAGTTGAAACTGGATTCTAAAGATTCTACAGCGAATGGCTGGGATCTGGATTTAGGGTCAGCAGATGAAACCGAGACAAAGTACACCTACTATGTGCTGAGATACAGAAGTACAAGCCATGGTCCTTGTTTCAAGAACAATCAAATCAGGGAAATGACGCCAAGCAAGGAAAGAAAGCAACACTGGTTACTTACTAGCGTCATGGTCTCCTAGGGCTGAGCATAACAAAGTTCCACAAAGTGGGTGGCTTTAAACCACAGACCTTTATTTATTGTGCAGTAGGTGAAAGTTTACAAAGCAAATTAGATTCCCATTCGATAGTTTGTACGTCAAGTGTTTCATGGTCTTGGTTTCATTCCCCACAATGTGTCAGCACTCTCCTCATTTCTCCCCTGAGCTCCCTGTATCCTTTTGTCCTAATTTTCTACCCCTTCCTTTCTCATCTTTGGTTTTAGGCAAATGTTGCCCTTTTGATCTTATGTAATTGATTGTTCTAAGAAGCATGTTCCTCTTGGGCGTTATTATTTTATGGGCTTGTCTATTATTTGGCTGGAAGGTGGTCCCTGCAAATGGCTTCATTTCCAGGTCAGAAGGGCCATAGTCTTGGGGGTTCCTCCAGTCTCAGACCAGTAAGTCTGGACTTTCTTAAACAACAGAAATTTAATGTCTTAGAGTTCTAAAGCCTAGTAGTCTGAATCCTGAGTGTCAGCAGGGCTATGCTCTCTCTGAAGGCTCTAGGAGATTCTTCCTTGTCTCTCCCAGACTCTGGTAGCCATAGGCATTCCTTGGCATCTTCACATGGTCATTTTCCCTCTGTCTCCCTGTGCCTCTTCTCCTCTTCTATAGGACACCACTCAGACAGGAGTAGGATCCACCTTACTCTGGTATGACTTCATGCTTACAGGTATCTTCAGACATCCTATTTCCCTAAACAAGGTCACATTCATAGGTATAGGAGTTAGGACTTCAACATATCATTTTGGGGGACACAATTCAACCCATAATATCTAGTATTTGGTGGACAATGTGCTGGACTCATTATATTGACTCTTCATTTATTCTTCATAATAAATATGTAGTTGTACATTGTAAACAGTATCATCCTCAGGATACTGAAGTACAGAAAGCAAGTTAAACAATTTACTGTAGTCACAAGGTTAAATAATGGTGGCGGCAGTGTTCAAATTCAGGTCCCTCTGATGCCATACACTTTTCCTTATGTCACATGGCCGAACACATGCTTTGTAATATATGATACTACATCAGGTTGAAGATTATAAATGGTGGCCAAATCAGGGACCAAGGAGCTCTGTGAGAGGATCTTTGAGGGGCTTTCTGAAGGAGTTGGGAGTTGGTCTGGGTTCTGAAAATGGGGTACCCATCAGGGCTTTTTACAGGAGAGAGCAACCTACTTGGTGGCCCATGAAACTGAAGGAAAGGCCTAGGGGAACTGGATCCTGGCTCTCTTGATTTCTGTGCCTGCGGAGTCTCTGCAGATATTCTCGCCAGGTGCCTTTTGTCCTCCTCTCTGACATGGCCTTCAGGATTCAATTTCCCAGGAAAGAGAATTTGATTGGCCTGGGCTGGTCCATGTCCACCTGCTGAGGGATTGGGGCATCGCAACTGAGTCTTACCAGATCCCCCTGGAAAGGAAAAACAAGGAACTGTCACCAAAAGAGGGAGAAGGTGTGCTGGACAGGTGACAGCGGATAGGATTTTAGGCTTTGAGGAGAAAGAAGGACATGAAAGGAGCTAGAGACAGAGTCATAGAGTCGGAGTCCCTAGTTTTTAGTTCTTAAATTTCATGATAGAGAACAGACTCTTTCTAGATTGAAGATAAAAATTCCAGCAATTCTCTCGTGTTGTCTTAGGCCAGCCTCATTATTTCCTTTCCAGACAGACTTGTGGTCTTGGTGACTTGGGTTGCCCACTGGCTAATTCTGAACATGGACTGTGAATTTCTCCTGACTGGACTGTGGTGAAGCAGTAGGCACTGGGGTTCGGTGGCAACCGAGGGGGTGGGAAATGAGGAGTGAGAGAAAGACAAGGCCTTTGGGAGTTTAGGTTTGAAGCAGGAGGAAATTAGGGGCTGCCAATGGTGGAATCCATTGGATTTTAGGTGAAGAGATCATCTGGACTCTTGCTAAGGGCCATTTTCTATGCAAGGAGGAGGTACACCCTTTGGTTTGTAGTTACAGTCAAAGTTCTAAGCTCCGGCCTCTCCCCCACTTCCTGCTATGTGGGAGAATTCCAGCGAGCTACCTGGTCAGCCAGGCTCATGGGGCTGTGGAACACAGAGCTTCACCTGGGTAAGTGGTGTGGTTACTGATAGCACCTTTCATTTATCTATTCCACTCAGTGCCTAATGAGAACGCACCTGGTGGAAGTTGGAGGCGCTTCACTCATCTCCGGATGAGTAAAGAGCGGTGCCTTGGGGAACAGATAACAAACCTGGTGGTTGGGCAATAACTCGTGCACCTGGGTTGGGCTCTCAGGTATCCATCTGCAGTTGTCTTCTCTTTCAGGCCTGAGCAGGAGGGGAAGATGCTGCAGAGGCTGTGTGGGGAGATGGATGCTTGTCTGTGAGGAGGTGTGGTGACTCATTACTTGCTGGAGGAGGCAGTTCACAACGGTGGCAATGTGCCTGGAGGGGCAGGGGCCCTGGATCTGCTGCCACATTGCCAGAACTGCCTCCACAATTCTGTTAGGAGGAAATTCCCATGTTAAGATCCAAACTTGGTTTTCAAACTTGAGCATTCATCAGACTCTCCTGGAGGACTTGTGAAAGCAAGGCTTACTGAGCTCTACTTGGGACTTTCTGACTCAGTAGCTTTGGGTGGGCCCTGAGAATATGCATTTTTACCAAGCTCCCAGGGGTCTATGGGTGATACAAATGGTTGGTTGAAGCAATTGGCTGCCAACAGAAATGTCAGAGGTTTGAATTCACCCAGAGGCCCCTCAGAAGAGAGAGCTGGTGATCTACTTCCAAAAATAAGCCACTGAAAACCCTACCTAGCACAATTCTTCTCTGACGCACATGGGGTCACCACGAGTCGGAGCCGACTGCACTGCACCTGGTATGCTATGTGGTATAACTAGCTCCCTGATGAGGCTGATGCTACTGGTCCAGAGACCCCATTTTGAGACTTGCTGCTCTAAACTTGTTTTCCCAAGTGCCCACAGGCCACTCTGAGGTGTCCTCGGATCAACAAGATATTGAACCTGGCAAGTAAGCCAGGGGAAAAAAAATTCTATTAAGGATCACTGAGGGACTCCAAGAGACTGAGGGTGGGCTGGACTTTAGGGCTGCAACACCTGGGACAGAATGTGTAATACCCGTAAGCTGGCCTATTAAAGACGCCTCAGGTACTCTGGGGACAGAGGGACTTCCATGTCGTACGTCCAGTGGAGAGGCTCCCCTGCTTTCTGGGAGGGACCTTGCACCGAGAAAATATGACAGCAAATAAGTCTATGCTTTTCCTATCTACCCACTACACTGAGACAATGTAAGTATTTTTTAAAAAGGAGGGGCCCTTTATAGAGCATCTACTAAGTGCTAGGCACGGTGTTAAGTACTTTACGTTCCTTACTTTCAGCAATTTTCAAAAATCTATGAGGTCTGTATTCTCATTTTATAAACGAAGAAACTGTGGCTCAGAAGCATTGAGAAGAACACCCAGGCACAAAGCTGGGGATTGGCGGGGGGCGGGGGGAGGGAGGGGACTTACACAAGTGTCGTTCTCATCTCGCATCTGTGTTTTCTTGATTTACCATGGGAAATTCAGAGAATGTGCAGATTTCAGAGTGAAATATTCCTAATTTAAAAACCAAACTGTATATTCAAGATGGAATCCTTGAGTGACGCTAAGGATTAACAGACTTGGTGATTGATTGAAAGTTTGTCGATTCAAGTCCCCACAGAGATGCCTCAGAAGGCTGGAGATCTACTTCTGAAAAAATCAGCCACTTGAAACCCTGTGAGTGCAGCTCTGCAATGACACACATGGGGTTGCCATGAGTTGGAGATGATTGGTTTGTTTTTATGTTCTGTACAAAGAATGTACCAAGCATGAATGAGTGGAAATGATAGACAAATGGATAAAGAACATAAAATGTGCCAAATGAGGGTATCTTGGGATAATTTGCATTGATCCAATTGGCTTTTTTGAGCTTCTTCTCTCCTCCACCCACTTCGGTGACTTTTCCTCCGATCAGTAAGAGTTCGTAAAAACTAAAATAAGATGCAGAGGATGGACCTGGTGAGTCTTAGATGCAAAGTGCTTAGAACAGTGCCTGGCATATAGTAAGTGCTCAATAAACGTCAGCTGTCATCATCACCTGCAGAAGGCATTAGGTGGGCACCAGCAACACTGGGCAGAATCAAAGAGGAAACAGTACATTGCAAAGAGCAGACAGCATCAATCATGGACATTTCCTGAAAACTCAGGGTTAGGATTTAGAAGGCAGACATAAGTTTCTACTGAAGGAGGTAGCTGGGGTGGGCAGAGGTGGGAAGGCTTGAATATCTGCAAGAGGCAAAGTGAGTCAATCAGTGAGTAGCACTCGGTAAGCTCTCCTTGTATGCAAAGAAGGTAATTTGAAGTTTGGGCTCCTCTTGCTGAAATAGAACCTACCGTGATCCGAATGCTCACCCCGTGTCTGTCAGAGTCCCTCCTGAGCGGTGTTTTATTTATTGCTGTCCCGAAGGTGGACCTGTGCCAGTTGCTGTGAGTCCTTGGTATTATCAGCTCTTTGCATTGTTAAAAAACTTGTTGCTGTCTAGTCAACTCTGACTCATGGTGACCCCACATGTGGCAGAATAGAACTGTGCTCTATAGGGTTTTCAACGCAGAGTTCTCAGAAGTAGATCGCTAGGTCTTTCTTCTGAGGTACCTGTGGGTGGCCTCGAACCGCCAAGCTTTCAGTTAGCAGCCAAGTGCATTAGTCATTTGTACTGCCCAGCGATGTGCTTAAGGTAGTTCTTAGGAAAATAGGCTTGGCAGGAAAACGAGATGAAGAGAAAGCCACGAAGTGGGCAGGTAGTCAGGTGATTGCATGTGGGTGTAAACAGGGGAGAGGAACACACCTGTGGGCAAGAGGATGGGTTAAAAGGTGAAGGAGACAGCAGGACTTTTGTGCAAAGCAGCCCAGGAGGAGCCCCTACCGAGTTCAGTGAGAGAAGAGGCGGCAGGCCGGGTTCGTGGAAAGGAAGGACGGCCAGGTATGTAGCCACACTTGTTGTTAGCTGCCAGCGAGGTGGCCTCTGACTCATGGCAACCCCACACACAATGAACATGCTGCCCAGTCCTGAGCCGTCCCCATGGTCAGACAGTTGTGATCCGCAGTGTTTTCATTGGCTGATTTTTTGGAAGTAGCTCACCAGACCTTTCTTTCTAGTCTGTTGTAGTCTGAAAGTTCCAGTGAAACCTGTTTCGCATCATAGCAACATGCAAGCCTTTACTGACAGATGAGTGGTGGCTTCACATGAGGCGCACTGGCCAGGAATTGAACCCAGGTTCATAGAAGGCTTTGTAGAAGGTGAGAATTCCAGCACTGACCCACCGTGCTCCTCATGGCTGCACACTTAGGACCACTAATAGAGGAGTAGAGTGGTCAGCAAGAGGGGGCAGCTGAGAGCAGCCCAGGCAAGGCAGGTTCAAACTGATTTCCACGCTGCTCAAGGGAGAGATGCCAGGTGGGAGCCTGGTCTCCTTTACGTAGGAAGTGAAGGGAGCTGTTAACTGTTACGTGGCTGGGGAGATAAACAACAGGCCAGGTGTTCTAGACATCACCTGTGTGGCTACCTGAGCATATGTCAGTTCTGGGGGCTGACGAAGAAACAGGAGCCAACTGAGGCAATCACGTTCGTATTTCTGGACTCGTGGGCTTTCTGGGCCGTGCGCGCCTGTGTGTAGGACACTGAGACGCGAAAGGGATGAAACCTGAAGTGATTTCTGCTTCTGCAGAGCTAATTAGGAGACTGGTGACAAAACAGAAGCCCTGCGGAGAGGTGAGAGAGGGTGTTTGCAGGAACCAGACAGAGCCCAAAGCTGTGACTTATGAGTTGTGGCTCAAGGGAGTAGCCACTGTAGAACGTCCTGTTCCTGCCAGCTCTGAAAGCAGACAGTATTAGCAGCCTCGTGATGTGGCCTTGCTTTAACTCCTTTGTGCGCTGGCCTTTCTTTCCTGTTTTGACACGCTCTGACACAGGTTGCACAGAGTCCTTGGCACGATGAAGAGAGGCCCTAGGCTGTGACAGCACAAGGCCCTGCTGTCGGCACAGGCCGGGGGTCAGCGCTTTCTGTCCACAAGGGAGAGCTACACGCCCTCTTTGACAATCCCTGTGACTGCATCCAGGAGTCCCTGGGTTAGTGCACTTGGCTGCTAACTGAAAGATTGGAGGTTTGAGTCCACTCAGAGGCACCTCAGAAAAAAGGCCTGGTGACCTACTTCTGAAAAATCAGCCATTGAAAACCCTAAGGAGCAAAGTTCGACCCTGACGTACATGGGGTCACCATGAGTTTGAGTCGACTCAATGGCAACTTGTTTTTATGGCTGCATCTGAGCTCAGTTAAGTAAGGCCCCTCTTCCCCTTCCTCCCAAGTTTGAACTCGGTAACTGTTTTAATGTGAAAAACAGGAGGAAAGTAAAAAAGAGTTGGAGCATTAACACAAACAAGAGTTCAGCTAACAGAGATCAAGACTAGCAGGCACTTGGATGGTGCCTGACGCCTCAAATCACCTGCTGGTACAGTCCTAGCGGAATATGTTTCTAGAATAGTCCTGGAAGAAGGGAGGGTATGTCTGAAATGTGAAGACCCTGTTGTGGAAAGTACTGAGGGGTAGGGGAGGTGCTGGAACACATCAGATGGTAGGAGGGGAGGGCCCTTGACCTAGGTGACAAAGGAGGCCAGTTACCAGGCAAGAGAGCCTCAAGTGAGGCCTTGAATTAGGGCAGAGGCAGCTGGACGCAGAGGTGCCTTTTTGAAGTGGGTCATTCACATGGAGGCAGGACGTTTACTGGGAAGTCGGGGGAGGACTATAGAGCTAAGTCTCTCTGTGTGGAGTCCTGAGGTGGTGCACACAGTTAATGCACTCCACTGCTAACTGAAAGGTTGGAGGTTCGAGCCCACCCAGAGGCATCTTGAAAGAAAGGCCTGGCGATCTATTTCCTGGAAACTAATCACTGAAAATCCTACGGAGCACAGTTCTACTCTGACACACACAGATAGGGTCATCGTGACTCAGAGTGGACTGGACAGGAACTGGTTTTGGTGTGGAGATGGGGTATTGGGAAAGAAGCAGGGAACAGAGGGCTGGGAGAGTTGCGAAGATATTATGAGGACCGCAGAGACCTTGTTGAAACCAAAGCACTGGGTCTCAGTCTCAACTTTCTTTCAGGAGATTAGACAATATGGCTTTAAGAGGATTTTGCCTTGAGAGGGCCCTTGAAAAACAGTTTCACTCTCTTTGTCTTTTTTTTTCCATTCTCATTTTTTTAACTGAGAAAACTGAGGCAGTCTGATACTGCTGGGTTCCTCCAGCTACACGTGTACACGTCCCTTTTTGTACAATCGCAGGCCGTCTCATAAACACACTCAATGGCTTGAGTTATGCGGGTCCTGCTGCCCTTTCTCCCTGGACATCTCAGCAATGGCTCCTCTGTCCTGCCTTTGGCATGTCTCCCAGCTATGATCTTCCTGAAAACACATGGGAGCGTTGAGACCGGGCTCCTTTTGTGATGAAGTTGGATCAGTTTTATTAGGCACCCTTTTCAGGTGAGCAATCCTGATGCATGGGGCATGGAACTGATGAATGAGTTCATGAACTCATTCCTTCTATGTTTTATTTTCTATCTAACCCCATGTCTGTTCCGCAAACATACATTGGGCGTCCATTCTGTGCAAGGTATGTCCTGGGCCCTGGTGGGCTACGAACGGGACATGGACACACCAGCCACATTCTTCTTTCTCTCTGAAGCTGGGTTTCCAGGAAATCCATCAGTGGACGATCAGGCACTTTCCTGAATGACCCTCACACAAAGCAGAGTGTTACAAATATTTGGAGTGGCGTCAAGATTTGAATGTCGGGGAGTCGAAAGGAGGAGAGATTTGCTGTGCATGGAGGAACTGCATTCAAGGACAAGTTGTACCAGGAGAAGATAAATAACCTATTCACTTCGTAGTCATATCATAAATAAAATATTATTGACGTGGTTGGCAAGACTGCTAACAGCATTTGGGCATTGTGAAAAAGTCAGATATATAAATAACCATGGATTCGCAGAACCACAGAATCTAGAATGTTAGCACCGAAAGTGAGCTGGAAGACATCCAGTTCAACCTCCTCATTTTGCAAATTTATAAACAGATGTCCGGCTAGGTTAAGCCAGCCAGTCGAGATCACGGAGCTAGTTTGTGGCCAAGGCGGGGGCAGAGGCCAGGCCTGCTAACTCCTGTGTGGAAAGCCCGCCCCGTGCTACAGCTGACACCAGCCACTGTGCTACCTCTCCTGAATGACCCGCCCTAACTGTCCGTTTGGAGGACCTGGAGCCCTATCCCGTCTTTCTTACCGGAACACCATCATTGCTTCTTTCAAAGTGCGCAATGTGTGACATTCTTTCTCATGGAGGAGTCACTTGCCCTGAGCCTGGGAGCAGCGCGGTGCATGAGAAACTGGACTAAGCACTGCTTTTATAATTATGTGAAGGAAGATGCTGGGACGTTTGCAAGGCGAGATGTTACTACCTTGATGGTCTCTACTTCAGACGCCACATCACCTCTGAGGAGTGCATCCAACCCCCTGCTCCACAGCCGTGTTTCAACCACAACATGTGACCCGAGAAGGGAAAGCCAGCCAATCTGGCTGTTCTCTCAGTCTGTCAGTCTATCTCAGTTGGTCAGTCTGCCCTAGTTCCTCACAGTGTGTTAGAGTTCCTGGGTGGTGTGAACTGTTAACATCCTCAGCCGCTAATCTAAAGGCTGCAGGTTTAAGCCCACCCAGAGGCACCTTGAAGAAAGGCCTGGTGATCTACTTCTGAACAATCAGCCACGGAAAGCGCTATGGAGCACAGTTCTCCTCTGACACACATGGGGTCACCACGAGTCACAGTCAGCTTGATGGCAGCTGGCTTTCCTGGTGTGTTGGTCACTCTCTTTCAGTCTGTCTCCCGATCAATCTCTGTGTCTCGTCAATCTCATTCACTTTTAAGGACTGCACAGTTTCTCTTAGCAAACTTTTGCTGCTCTCTGGGTTTACTCTATTGTCTCTCTCCTAGCTTAGTTTCTAGTTTCCATTCCCTTGTAGCCAAAGTCTGTTGTAGCCCCAACACTACACCCTGACTTCCTTTCAGATTCTCTTTCCAACCCTCTGGCTTGGTCTTGCCACATATCCCAATTCATGTTCCCCCCACTACATCTGATTGGTTCAGCTCATCTTTTCTCCCCTGGCCAGCCAGTGGCCAGGGGCCTTCTCTGCATTAATTGTCCCCACCAAAACCCAAACCAAACCTGGCCGTTGAGTCGATTCCAACTCATAGTGACCCTGTAGGACAGAGTAGGACTGCCCCATAAGATATCCAAGTCTGTAATCTTTACAGAAGCAGACTACCACAGCTTTCTCTCAAGGAGCAGCTGGTAGGTTAGAACCACTGACCTTTCGGTTAGCAGATGAGCACTTAACCACTGCACCACCAGGGCTCCTACCAGTTTTCCCAGACCAGGGTTATTGCAGAAAGCACAGCCCTCTGAAGTTGCCCTTAACATCTGATGTATAAGGGTGTAATGGGCTTGGCATCTCTGGCATCCACTCACCCACTCAGCCAGGACTCTGGCCCCCGAGCTTGTTGGTTGTAGAGCACAGGTGGCACTTCTGCACCTCTACCTTGAGGCATAGAGTAGCCTGTCATCATCTTTCTGGCACTAGAAGGGAAGCTATGGAGAAATAGGAACCCTATCTTGGGCATTTTAATCAGGCTTAGCACATTGTCTTACACACAGAAGTCTCAGAATAAGAGAAAAATTCTCAAGTAGCTTCAACTGAACTAATCTGACACATTTTCAGAGCTCCTGGAATAGGGCATGGATACATCACAAGGGCATCTACATTAAATTATATACAGGTAATCTGCACCTTACTACTGGATTCTGCGCTGACGACTCCGTCCTAAGTCGGTTCTGACGTAAGTCGAATGCTTTTTTTTTTAGTTTTCATTGTTGCCTTTTATTATCAATCTTTATAAATCTGATCTTTATTTCTCAACGAGTGAACATCTGAGAATGATAACATAAGCAAATTATGTGCTGCAGCACTGTATGTAGTACATATTACTAACAATAAGATGTATAGAAAGTTCTATCGTACATGTGGTTTGTTGTAACTTGAACACTTTGTAAGTTGAGGACTACCTGTAATAACAATAGCAACACTTAAAATGCTGAAAGCTATGCCACCACTGTTTCAAATACCAGGTTTCATTGGTACTTCCAAACTAAGACTAGGAAGAAAGGACTGGAGATCTACTTCTGAAAATTAGCCAATTAGAACTTTATGGACAAAATTGTGAGGATGGCACAGAACTGGGCAACCTTTTGCTCTATTATATGTGGGGACACCATGAGTTGGAGATGACTCAACAGCAAGTAAAAACAACAACAGTGACACCACTACCAACACCACCATGTAAAGAGCCCTACATGCCAGGCACGATTCTAAAACACACTTTACATACTTTCTTATTTTATCCTAACTACAACCCTATTGAGTAAGTATTATTATCTCCTTTTTATAGATGCAAATGTTTAACATGCTTGGCTACTAACCTAAAGGTTAGAAGTTCAAGTCCACTCAGAGGATCCTTGAAAGAAAGGCCTGACAATCTACTTTTAAAAAATCAGCCATTGAAAACCCTACGGAGCACAGTTTTACTCTGACACACATGGGGTCGCCATGAATCAGAATTGACTCCGTGGCAACTGGTTTTATGGATGAGGAAACTGAGCCTCAAGGATATTAAGAAACTTTCCCAAGGTCACGTAACTGGTAAGCAGAAGAGCTGGATTTCCAACCTGAGAGCTGGTATAAATTGTGGGTACGATTTGGCCAAATGATGGAGTGCTCTTTCCAACCTCTTATTCAGCCAACGTATAAGAAGGCAGAGTCTCTTTAGCAGCTATTTCATATGTGTGTTTTTCCCCCGTGGCCCAGTCAATGGTATTTCCACACAGCTGGTAGTACTCATTTTTTTTCCTTCTTCCAGCTTTTCCTTCCAAAATAAATAATTAATTGCCCCTTCATCTAAAGCTTATGTCACACTCGTTGATCCCTGGCGTCTGAATCACCATTAAGACATCTCTTGGAGTGGTTCCCCTGACATTTCACCTGGGTTCGTGCGGCAGCCCCACTGGCTGATTCTTTCCCTCGAATCGCATTTGGATGATGAATGGCCCTTTGATGCTTCTAGGGGCTGCTTCCTGCCCTCCTGGGTGGCATGGCTCCTACTTTCCGTTCCTCACAGCCCTGCTTGCTTTAGGAGATGGTTGGGGCTCAAGAGCACTCACAGCCAAAGCACCTTTGGACATTCCAGTTGGCCTCCACCCCGTGGACCTTCCTTCATTTTCCTTTCCTCCGACCTTGGCTCTGCTCTTTTGGTGCCGCCTCCCTGCTTCAGGTATGCAGTAAGCAGTCAGCCTTCTTCAGCTTCTCCTGGGACGGGGGACACAGTACCCAGTCTCTCCTCTCTTTCAAGGAGTCCTCTACTTGACTCCTTCTCATAGTCTCCTCCTTGCTGCTAGTCATACCTGAGAGACCCCTTGGGTCTCTTTTTTTTTTCAGTCATATGGGAAAATGTGGTCCTGTCATTCGTTCATCCATTCACCACGCATTTATTGGGCATCTTTGATGTGCGTGGGGCTGTGCAATTACAAAGATCAATAGCACAGTCTTACCAAAAAAACCAAGCCTATTGCCAATGAGCCGATTCCAACTCATAGTGACCCTATAGGACGGAGTAGAATGGACCCATAGGGTTTCCAAGGAGTGGCTGGTGGATTCGAACTGCTGACCTTTTGGTTAGCCGCCAAATGCTTAACCACTACGGCACACAGTCTTAGGAATTTTTAAAGTCCAGTAAAGGAGGCTGGGCCGTAAACAAACAGTCACAACACCGTCCCAATGTGGAGCTAATGGAGCCGACGTGGAGGAGGAACAAGGGGCTGTAGAGCACAAGGAGAGAGTGGCTCCTGCGCAGCTGGGTGCTGTGGAGTTGACTGGGACTCCTGGCGACCCCACGGGTGTCGTGTAGATCTAAGCTCCTTAGGGTTTTCAACGGCCCATTTTTTTTAAAGTAGACCGCCAGGCCTTTCTTCTGAGGCACCTCTGAGTGGATTTGAACCTCCAAACTTTTGGTTAGCAGCCAAGCATGTTAACTGTTCTCACCACCCAGGGACAGACTAGAAAGAAAGGCCTAGCCGTCTGCTTCCAAAAATACTGCCTGGTTCTTTGCCATCCCCATGACCAGTTTTGACTTGGATCATTGTGAGTCACTGAGTCTCCAAAGTAGATCCGCAGGCCTTTCTTCCCAGCCTGGCTTAGTCTGGAAGCTCTGGCGGCACCTGTTCAGCATCACGGCAACACGCAAGCCTCTACTGCCAGACGACGGGTGGTGGCTGTGCATGAGGTGCCCTGGCTGGGAATGGAACCCGGGTCTCCTGTAAGGAAGGCGAGAAATTTACCACTGAGCCACCACTGTCCCTTTAAGTAGCTAGCCTGCTCTAAGTATCACCAGGTTTACAAAGAGCCCACCCCCCTTTCTGGAAGTAGATCCTGAAGATATTAATTGAGGCGGGGTCTTGTGCCGCTGTCACAGAAAGCTGTCAGTAAATCCTGGATTAAAAGTTCCTGCCCTGGTTTGCAGTTCACTCCTAAATCTCCTAAACCAGCCCCTGTTCCCCATCTTTAACTACAAACCCACAGACCTGTCCTTCTGGCTGACTGGCTCTCCCGGCAGAGATATCCGAGTAGACAGGGCAGCACTGGCTGGCGCTACCTGTCCACCTCCATCCCAGTGCCTTTCAAGGGGAATGAAAAGCCCCATGCTAGTCAGCGTCATGGAGCTGAGCTAGGGTCAGGTGCTTTGGCTAAAGTCACCGCAGAGCTGGTGAACTCACAAATGCTGAAAGCAGCCGTGAAGGGCCTGGCCTCAGAGAGCCTTTGACTCTGAGCCTGGGGCTGGTACAGCCCATGCGGGACCGGTTCCCAGGGCCAGCCATCGAGGTTTCTGGATGCTGGAAGCTTTGCAGAAATGGCAAATGGAGTTTCCCAGAGCCACTATGGCAATGAAAGCACAGGCCCAGCTGTTGTTTTCCACAGGCCTGGTTTCCAGTGGGAGCTGTGGATTCCTGTCCTCTCTGTCCACTTTGACAGTGCCTGGACTGTCCCAGACACAACCTGGTCTCCACACTGTGCTCCCTGTGGCCGTTGCTTTGTTGCTGTCAGGCTGATGTGAAGTACAGCAGCCTTGTGGGGAACGTCGACTCTCTGCTATATACTTTATACACGTAGATCATAACCTACTGGTCACACCTCCCCACATTCCTTCGGCGTTATCGTTGTTGGCTGCTGTGGAGCAGACCCAGGGCTTATGGTGACCCTATGCATAATGGAACTAAACACTGCCTGGTCCTGTGCCATCCCCATGATCAGTTGCAGATTGGACTATCGTGTTCCATGGGTTTTCACTGGTTGGTTTTTGGAAGTAGATTGCCAGGCCTTTATCCCTGCTCTGTCTCAGTCTGGAAGCTCTGCTGGAACCTATGCAGCATCGTAGCAACACACAAGCCTCCACTGACGGATGGGTGGTGGCTGCACATGAGGTGCACTGGCCGGAAATTGAACCCGGGTCTCCTGCGTGGAAGGCGAGAGTTCTACCACAGAATGACCAATGCCTCATCCATCCGACATACAGAGGCTGAATGGCTGATCAGAGCAACTGCAAAGCTGGGCTTCAGATCCAGGTTGGCAGGAGTCCCACCTGAGAGTGTTCCTCCTCCCAGGCTCCCGGGTGGCCTCCCCTGCAGGTAGAGTTAGGCCCTTTTCCTGAGTTGGTTAGTAACCTAAGTCAGTCGAAAAGCATGAACTGTTGATTGAAAGATTACTCAGCGTAGGCTGATCCTGATCCTGGTCCTGGGCATGTGTGATTCTGGACGCTCCCAGAACTTATGGAATCTTGGCAAGAAGGCAGCAAGCGCAGAAGTAGAGCCAGAGGAGATAAAGTACAAGGACTGTATGTTGACAGGAGTTTTTCTGGGTCAATATATTGGTTTCAAATTACAGTTGCCTCATAATTTCCACTTCTCCTGTAGTTGCTGTCTGAGATTTCAGCTCTGACAGCACAACTTCAGGGGGCAGTTTGGTTCAGTGGTAGAATTCTCACCTTCTGTGTGGGAGACCTGGGTTCGATTCTCAGCCAATGTACCTCATGTACAGCCACCTGTGTGTTGCTATGATGCTGAACAGGTTTCAGCAGAGCTTCCAGACTGAGGCAGACTAGGAAGAAAGGCCTGGCAATCTACTTCAGAAAATCAGCCAATGAAAACCCTGTAGATCATAACA
Source organism: Loxodonta africana (assembly GCF_030014295.1). Lineage (NCBI taxonomy): Eukaryota > Metazoa > Chordata > Mammalia > Proboscidea > Elephantidae > Loxodonta > Loxodonta africana. The sequence continues at coordinate 75,808,020 of NC_087358.1, forward strand.
CAACATTGTTCGATATAGTGCTGAAAGATGAGCCCCCTCAACAATGGACTCAAACATACCAAGGGTCATGAAAATGGCGCAGGACCAGGGGGTTTGTGCATGGGGTCGCCATGAGTCGGGGGCCAACTGGACGGCAGCGAACCACTGGGTGTTAACTTGCAGGAAGGGCGGTGATTGCGGACACTTGCTGACAGGCCGGGGCATCCAGGACTAGCACTAATTTACCTTCCATGGTCCAGCAAGTAAGAGTGTATATTCAACATTATTATAATTGGTTGCTATTTGGGCATGTATTTTGACTTGTGACTTTGGTTGTGATTCCAGGAGAACTGGTAGCGTTGTCCTCCCTAGATACCTTAAAGTACACGCTCCCTGACATGGGCTTGTGGGTGTGAGTAAGGAATGAGACGGACCAGACCTGCAGTCTCCAAACTGGATGTGGAGCCATCACTGCAGGCAAGCATGCAAACACACACACCAAATACAAACAACCAACAGGAAACCTCACGTCTTGCCGAGCCCAGAGATTAATTTAGCAGAGAAATAGTATTTTGAAAGCTGCCCAGGCAATCATCAAGTGCACAGCCAGGTTTTTGACACCTTGAAGGAACTGTCTTGGGTGAACAAAGGAATTCTAGTTTTTTATTTGTGAGCTTTTTTGTTACCCATCTTTGACATGAGAAGGTAATATTAACCAAGCTTCCTGGGTCAGGATGACAGCAACACAATACAGTATTTGGCAGAACCTTGGAACACTGGGCCTTGATGAAAACAAGTGAGATGTTTTCATGACCATGATGTCAAAAGGGCTGGATGTTGGAGAACCTGGTATGAGTTCCACCTCTAGGTGGGCGCTTCTCATTGACTCGGTTTCCTCCTCTACAAAATAAGGGACTTAAGACTTGCTCCATATGATTTCCGAGTCCCCTGCTAGGTCTAAAATTCTATGATTAGAATTTCTGCTTTCTGGAACACCCCTTTACATCCAGTGACTTAAATCCTATTGTCAAATATTTATTGAACGCTTGCTATGTGTTCAGGTACTACAATTATTTGAAAAATTGGATCTTGGAAAAAAGAAGGAGTGGCGCATGGGACGTAAGCTAATGAAGAAAAATAGAGTTCAACCAATAAGAATTTCTAAACGTTAATAGCGTATCTACTGTCTTGTTTAAAGCCATTCTGTGCAGTTAGAGCACAGGTTACAGTGAGACCACGGGCCGAAAGCAGCAAACAAACAGAACTCAATAGATGGTAGCTGTACTCCTCAGCCCCGTGGATGACAAATATTGCCAGGTGATAAGAAGCGCTAATGTGTCAGGTGCTAATGTGGTGCCAAAATGCTGCTTCAGGAAATACTGGCGAGTTGAATGACAGGAACAGCTGGAGGCCCCTGTAATCGCCCAGATAGAAAGCAGGGGAAAAAAAAAAAGTTACATGGAAGAAACTGGTGTGAACTGTCTCTAATGTTCTTGTTTATGAAAGTTTTCTGAAGGTGATTGATTATAGTATCTCTTGGTCTCTTCCAGGGCTCGGGTGCTGTGTGTTATTTAACAGTGAAAGCCCCAGCTGGTAGAAGGGCCTCAGAACAGTGTTTTCTGTGGGTGACTTGGTGGTCAAGGGTGGTCGTTGTTGTTAGTTGCCATGGCTTCTACTCATGGCGACCTTACATACAACAGCACAGAACATTGTTGGTCCCGTGCCATCTTCATGATGGCTAGCGTGCTCAAGTCCACTGTGGAAGTTCTTCTCATTGCTGGTTTTCCTTGTATTCACTGACCATCTGCTTTACCAAACATGATGACCTTTTCTAGTGATTGGTATTTCCTGATGATGCATCCAAAGTGATCCAGGGTGGAGGTGATCAAAAGCTTTTTTAGAGTTTCACAGAAGTGCTGAAGGTGGAGGGGACAAGAAGAAGAAGGGACGGGTGAGGGGAGGGATGTCAGGGCAATATCTTCTTAACTGGAGAAACCCTCCTTTTATTCACTGTATGTATCGGGGTCCTCAGAAGATGCCAGCTAGACGACTTAGCTAGTGGGCAGAACTCAGGAGCTACTTTGGTGACATTAGTTACCCATTTGGCAAAGTCAAGTTGGGCAGAGCGGTAAGCCTGTGGTGGCCAGTGAAGTGACCGACACTGTTTGGGGTGAGTTTGAGGATAATATAACCAGATTTCCCGGTATAGAGAATTGGGCAAATGGTCCATCTGTTACCCACCCTCCACCTGTCACTGTCCTGTCTTCTGAGGATGGTGTAGGGTGAGGAACAAGGGTGGCAGACTCATTTAGTCCTCACAACAGCCCTCTCTCTCTGGGCTGGTTGCATCATCACACCTTAGAGGAGAGAACTGAGGCTCAGAAAGTTGAAGCGTCTTACCCACAGCTATATAGCCAAAGGGAAGTGCTGAGGAGATATCCTGGGGTGTGTTCTTGAACAGACTTCAAGAATTCCCCAGAATGGCATGAGCCTCAAAGCAACTAGAACCTGCTCTGTGTACCTTAGCAACCAACAACCCGAAGGCAGACCTGAATGGGAGGCCTGGGACTCTGTGGAGGAGGAAGGAGCAGGAGTCTGCCTGCTGGCCTAAGGGAGGCCATGATCCCATTTGCAGTTCTTCACCGGCCCCAGAAGAGGAGGTCTAGGAAGAGCTGTGTATTTAATCTCAGCTTGGCCACAAACCTCCTGCAAGCACTAAGCAAAAACCCCTCTGGCAACAAAACTAGGGTCGTGAAACACTGAGCTGCGCCATAGGAATGAAGTAAAAAAAAAAAAGCTGGATTTCCAAAACTTATGAAGAATGATGGAAATAACTCATTATTTTCCCTAATTGTACGTCAGTTCATGGTTCTCCAAAATCTAGGGATCGCAATTATTCTCTCAGGTGAAGAAAGTATAGTACGCAGAGTTGTTGTTGCTGTTGAGTTGGCTCCAATTCATGGTGAACTTAGATATACCAGAAGGAAACGTTGCCTGGTCCTGCACCATCTTCATGATCGTTGGTGTGTTTGAGTCCCTCGTTATAGCCATTGTGTTAGTTCATCTCATTGATGGTTTCCCTCGTTTTCACCGACCATCTGCTTCACCAAACATGATGTGCTTTTTTAGGAACTGGTCTTTCCTGATGACGTGTGCAAAGAAAGCCCTTCAACGTCCTGCCATCCTTCTTCTAAGATATAGGCCTTCACAGACATTCCTTGAGTGAAGAGAAGAAAAAGGAACAGAGTTAATTTAAGACATCCCTCCTGTCCTGGGATAAGCACAGGAGACCCTGCTCCTCAGAAAAGAGGATTACTAGTAACCAAAAAAATGTTCTTTACCTCTACAAGTTGCTGAAGGCTTGAGGAAGTTTTCTAGTTGTTTATTACTGTTTATATGCTACATGTCCAGCATGGGCCGGATCCTATTTTGGATGGTCTGCAGAGAAACTGACTGGATTGATATCAGTGGCACAGCTATCCTCTTCCTTCCCATTTTTTTTTTTTTCTGGTAGACATCCAGATAGAGTTTCCCTCTGGTATCTCTCTCAGTATATTGGCCCCAATAAAACTTATGGTTTGACATACCAGTGGCCTCCCTGAGCTGCAGACACATGCTTAGAATTCCTTAGTCAACTCTGAGGCCGGCAAAGAAAGCCTCGAGGAAGAAAGGCAGACACTGGGCACTTCTCCACTTACTCTGGGTATTAAAGGAGAATTAAATGTGAAAGGGTATGTGAAAATGGCAGCCAAAAATTTCAGCTGACTCAGAGATAGTTGTCATAGAAGGGAGTGGGTGCAAAGCCAAGTTTGCAATGCTCACATTTAGGAGATATTTTCTAGACAAATGGTATTAAGTCCTGCATGTCTGTCTGGTATCTTCTCGAGGAGAATAAAACCTCTATCAAAGGAGAGGACCAGCGCTGCCTCATGTCTAGGGTGTCTCTGCCTTCCTTCAGGATGCAGAAATTATGGCAGGTTGAATTATTCTGTCTATGGCTTGTTGCCAGCCTGTGTGCACTGGGATTGGTGGAATGGCCCTCTGTGGCTGGTGCCCATTCTGACTGGCCAGTGCCTTTTCACTCCATATGCCAGTTGTTAGATATTTTGAATATCACCCCGGTCATAAAACCAACCCAGTTGTTGTTGAGTCGATTCCAACTCATGGCCCCATGTGTGTCAGAGCAGAATTGTGCTCCATGGGGTTTTCAGTGGCTGTGGCATTTGGAAGTAGATCACCAGGCCTTTCTTCTCAGGTGCCTTTGGGTGGGTTTTAACCACCAACCTTTTGGTTAGTAGTCAAGCACTTAACCATTTGTACCACCCAGGGACCTCCCCCCGGCCATATCCTCCATAATATTGATTAGTGGAGCAACGCTAAAGTGGTGGAGAATCTCTAGTTAGATTCTACAGACCTCTATCCTTGTCCCTGTCCTTATCTAATGATTTTAAAGAAATGGTAGAAAGTGCCATTTGGAGATGAGATTGTTGTTTTTGTTAGTTGCCCTCAAGTTGGCTGTAATTCATGGTGATCCCAGAATGAAATGTTGTTGTTCCATCTTGTGCCATCTTCATGATTGTTGGCATGTTGTGGCTTGTGTCAATCCATCTTATTGAGGGTTTCCCTCACCTTCTGTGGCCCTCCACTTTACTCAACATGACGTTCTTCATCAGCAATTGTCCCTCCTGATGACACATCTGAAGTACGAGTTGAAGTCTTGGACAATATTCTATGATCCGTAGGGTTGTCATTGGCTAATTTTCAGAAGTAGACCTCCAGGCCTTTCTTTCTAGTCTGTATCAGTCTGGAAGTGCCACTGAAACCTGTCCCCCAAAGGTGACCTTGCTGGTATTTGAAATACCTGTGGCATAGCTTCCAGCATCACAGCAACATGCTGGTCACCACAGTAGAACAAACTGACTGACAATGGTGGGGAGATAAGATGAGCTTGATAAATTGCACTCAGTCTTACTTTTCACTTGAATAATTTCTTGGGTCTAGGCTTAAATGTTACTTCTATAGAGAAGCCTGACCCCTAGTCTAGATTGTTGTTGTTGTTAGGTGCCGTCAAGTCAGTTCAGACTCATAGTAACCCTATATACCACAGAACGAAACACTGCCCTGTCCTGCACCATCCTCACAACCATTGCTATGCTTGAGCCCTTGTTACAGCCACTGTATCAATCCATCTTGTTGAGGAACTTCCTCTTTTTCACTGACACTCTGCTTTACCAAGCATGATGTACTTTTTCAGAAACTGGTCCCTCTTGATAACATGTCCAAAGTATGTGAGACCAAGTCTGATCATCCTTGTTTCTAAGGAACATTCTGGCTGTAGTTCCTCCAAGACAGAGTTGTTTGTTCTTCTGGCAGTCCATGGTATATTCAATATTCTTCTCCAACACCACAATTCAAAAGCATCAATTCTTCTGTCTTCCTTATTCATTGTCCAACTTTCTTATGCATATTAGGTGATTGAAAATACCATGGCTTGGGTCAGGTGAACCTTAGTCCTCAGACGGACATCTTTGCTTTTTAACACTTTAAAGAGGTCTTTTGCAGCACATTGGCCCAATGCAATGCATCATTTGATTTCTCGACTGCTACTTCCATGGGCATTGATTATGAATCCAAGTAAAATGAAGTCCTTGACAACTTCAATATTTTCTCAGTTTATCATGATGTTGCTTATTGGTCCAGTTATGAGGAGTTTTTTCATTATGTTGAGGTGTAATCCATACTGAAGGCTGTGGTCTTTGATCTTCATTAGTTAGTGCTTCAAGTCCTTTTTCAGCAAGCAAGGTTGTGTCATCTGCATATCACAGGCTGTTAATGAGTCTTCCTTCAATTCTGATGCCGCGGTCCTCTTTATATTATCTGGCTTCTCGAATTACTTGCTCAGCATAGAGATCGAATAAATATGGTGAAAGGCTACAACCTTGACATACACCCTTCCTAATTTAAACCACACAGTATCCCCTCATTCTGTTTGAATGACTGCCTATTGGTCTACGTACAGGTTCCAAATGAACACAACTAAGTGTTCTGGAATTCCCATTCTTTGCAATGTTATCCATAATTGGTTATGATCCACACAGCTGAATGCCTTTGCATAGTCAATAAAACACAAGTAAACATCTTTCTGGTATTCTCTGCTTTCAGCCAGGATCCATCTGACATCAGTAGTGATATCCCTCCTTCCACGCCCTCTTCTGAATCCAGCTTGAATTTCTGGCAGTTCCCTGTCAATGAACTGCTGCAACTGCTTTTGAATGTCTAGATTAGGCCCCTCCTGTACACTCATGTAGCTCATATTACTTCCCCTGTTAAAGCACTCATTATGCTCCATTGTTTGAGTGAACATCTATCCTGCTAGACTTATGTAAGACAGATAAGGGCAAGGACTTCATGGATCTTGTTCATACCATATGACAGAGGCTATTGCCTAATAGGTATTCAATTAATGTTTGTTGAATAAATAAAAAAATAAAGTAGGTATTGGGTATTTGGAAACCCTGGTGGCTTAGTGGTTAAGAGCTATGGCTGCTAACCAAAAGGTCAGCGGTTGGAATCCACCAGGCACTCCTTGGAAACTGTATGGGGCAGTTCTACCTTGTCTTACAGGGTCGCTATGAGTTGAAATTGACTCAACAGCAATGGGTTTGGTTTTTTTTTTTTTGGTTTATTGGGTATTTCCTAGATGGCAGATAGAATACCTGTCCTCAAGGGGGCCATTCTATTGGAGGAGGCAGTAAAATGTCAGCATCTGTCACAGACACAAGCGGAGCTTATATGAGACGGTATAGGAAATGCAGTGAAAGGAGTAATTAGCCAACTGATCTGGGCTTGTGGGAATGGGAGGCGTGGGGTGGAATGGGTGGTGTGTTACAGTTGGTGAGAGTTTGGGGAAGACTTCCTCATGAAAGCAAGTCTGAAAGTGTGAAATAGCTTTCCACGTGGGAAAAAGCATTCCAAGACAAGGGAATTGTAGGTAAAAATTGCAGGGAATTGCAGGGGGCACTGAAACGGCAATATTCCAAATTGACTAGAGTTAAAGAGCATAAGGAAAGAAATAAGGAAATAACAGGTCAGAAAGGTAAGCTGAGTCTTCTAAGGCTATGGAGACTGAGCTCTGTCTTATACATAATGGAGAGCTTTTAAAGGATTTTGACAACCGGAGTTCCATTTTTCAAACACACAGCATTAGTGATAAATATGGAAGGTACACTAAAAATGGGAAGATCCTGGAAGTAGAGTTGGTTACTGAAGTGCAGGGATACTGGGTCCTCCCTCCTTGTGGAATATAAGGGGTAAGAGAAATGGAGTAATTAACAGTGACACTGTTCTTTCGTAGGGAATGGAGTCTAGACAAGCTGGAATGCAGTGAGCTGTGATTCAAGACTATCACTTGACCTTTTTGTACCTCAGTATTTGCTGCATTTTTAAAATGTAGGGACTGGACTGGAAGATCTGCATATCACCTGAGCCCTAAAGTTCTGTAATTCCATAAAATCGTAGACTAATAACCATGAAATGATATTGTAGGGACTACTGGAAATTCCCACACTGGGTTAGCAGCAATTCCTTTGAAAAGGCTTGAAGGGCTGATGGAGGGAATAGGCAGGAGAAAGTGTCATGGCCACTCTGTACACTGCCCAGGGCCTAGCGAGGCTTCACTTTTTAGAGGGATGTGAACAATCAGGAATGGAGAAGTGGCCAGGATGGTAAATGGTCTTGTGTCCAGGTTTTAGAAAAACTGGATGAAAGAACTGGGAATAATTAGACGGAAAATAGAAAATGTATTAGCTGCCTTCATATATTTGAAGGACTTCCCTATAGAGAAGGAACTTGATTTTACTTAACTTCAGAGATCTGAATTAGAACCAGTGGCTGGAAGTTTCAGAAGTTTGGCTGAATACATGTAAAAATCTTCATACCAAGTAGATTTGTGAATAACGAAAGGGACTTTTTAAGTTTGGCTTGTTTGCCACAGAAGTTTCCCGAGAGAAGGGAGGAGTTCTGCCATGTTCCATATTATATCCATGGTACTTGCACAGTGCCTGGCACACAGCACCTACTCAACAAATATTTAATAAATGAGCACGTGGCTAAAAGTTGTGTTAAATGAACAGTGAGGTCCTTTCTATCAATGATTTTAAAACAAATGTCTCCATCCCCAGCACTTTTGTTCATATACCTCTTTAAAAAAATTAGTTTTCATGGAGTTGACTACGACTCCTGGCCATCCAATGTGTGTCGGAATAGAACTGTGCTCCATAGGGTTTTCTTTTTTAAAAAAAATTTATTGTGCTTTAAGTGAAAGGTTACAAATCAAGTGTGTCTCTCATACAAAAACTTACATACACCTTGCTCTATACTCCAAATTGCTCTCCCCCTAATGAGACAGCCCACTCCTTCCTTCCACTCTCTTTTCGTCTCCATTCTGCCAGCTTCTAACTCCTCTGCCCTCTCATCTCCCCTCCAGGTAAGAGATGCCAACATAGTCTCAAGTGTCTACTTGAGCCAAGAAGCTCATTCTTCACCAGCATGTTTTTCTATCCCATTGCCCAGTCCAATCCCTGTCTGAAGAGTTGGCTTTGTGAATGGTTCCTATCCTGGGCTAACAGAAAACTTGGGGGCCATGAACACGGGGGTCCTTCTAGTCTCAGTCAGACCATTAAATCTGGTCTTTTTACGAGAATTTGGGGTCTACGTCCCACTGCTCTCCTGTTCCCTCAGGGTTTCTCTGTTGTGTTGATGACTCAGGGCAGTCATCGGTTGTAGCCGGGCATCATCTAGTTCTTCTGGTCTCAGAATGACGTAGTCTCTGGTTTCTGTGGCTCTTTCTGTCTCTTGGGCTTGTAATTACCTTGTGTACTTGGTTTTCTTCATTCTCCTTTGGCCCAGGTGGGTTGAGGCCAATTGATCCATCTTAGATGGCTGCTTGCTAGCGTTTAAGACCCCAGACACCACTCTCCAAAGTGGGATGCAGAACGTTTTCTTAATAGATTTTATTATGCCAATTGACTTAGATGTCCCCTGAAACCATGGTCCTCAGCCCCCACCCCTGCTACGCTGGCCTTTGAAGCATTCAGTTTATTTTGGAAGTTGCTTTTGATTTAGTCCAGTTGTGCTGACCTCACCCGTATTGTGTGCTGTCTTTTCCTTCACCTAAAGTAGTTCTTTTCTATTATCTAATTAGCGAGTACCCCTCTCCCACCCACCCTCCCTCCCCCCTCTCATAACCATCACAGGCTATTTTCTTCTCTGTATAAACTATTTCTCAAGTTCTTATAATAGTGGTCTTATACAACATTTGTCCTTTTGCAACTGACTAATTTCACTCAGCATAATGCCTTCCAGATTCCTCCATGTTATGAAATGTTTCACAGATTCATCACTGTTCTATACCGATGCGTAGTATTCCATTGTGTGAATATACCATAATTTATCCATTCATCCATTGATGGGCACCTTGGTTGCTTCCATCTTTTTGTATTGTAAACAGTGCTGCAATGAACATGGGTGTGCATATATCTGTTTGTGTAAAGGCTCTTATTTCTCTAGGATATATTCCAAGGAGTGGGATTGCTGGATTGTATGGTAGTTCTATTTCTAGCTTTTGAAGGAAGCGCCAAGTCGATTTCCAAAGTGGTTGTACCATTTCACATTCCCACCAGCAGTGTATAAGTGTTCCAGTCTCTCCACGACCTGTCCAACATTTATTAGTTTGTGTTTTTTTGGACGAATGCTAGCCTTGTTGGAGTGAAATGGATTCTCATTGTAGTTTTGATTTGCATTTCTCTAATGGCTGATGATCATGAGCATTTCCTCATGTATCTGTTAGCCACCTGAATGTCTTCTTTAGTGAAGTGTCTATTCATATCCTTTGCCTATTTGTTAACTGGGCTATTTCTCTTTTTGTAGTTGAGTTTTTGCGCTATCATATAGATTTCAGACATCAGGCACTAATCAGAAATGTCATAGCTAAAAACTTTTTTTGTAGGTAGTCTTTTTACTCTTTTGGTGAAGTCTTTGGATGAGCATAGGTGTTTGAATTTTGGGAGCTCCCAGTTATCTAGTTTTTCTTCTGCATTGTTAGTAATGTTTTGTATACTGTTTATGCCATGTATTAGGGCTCCTAACATTGTCCCTTTTTTTTCTTCCATGATCTTTATTGTTTCAGATTTTATATTTAGGTCTTTGATCCATTTTCAGTTCGTTTTTGTGCAATGTGTGAGGTATGGGTCTTGTTTCATTTTTTGGGAGATGGATATCGAGTTATGCCAGCACCATTTGTTAAAAAGACTGCCTTTTCCCCCATTTAACTGCTTCGGGGCCTTTGTCAAATATCAACTGCTCATATGTAGATGCATTTATGCCTGGATTCTCAATTCTGTTCCATTGGTCCATGTGTCTGTTGTTGTGCCAGTACCAAGATGTTTTGACTGCTGTGGAGGTACAATAGGTTCTAAAATCAGGTAGAATGGGGCCTCCCACTTTGTTCTTCTTTTTCAGTAATCCTTTAATTATCCGGGGCCTCTTCCCTTCCATATGAAGTTGGTGATTTGTTTCTCCATCTCATTAAAAAATGCCGTTGGAATTTAGATCAGAATTGCATGAAATCTATAGATCATTTTGATAGAATAGACATTTTTACAATGTGAATTCTTCCTATCCATGAGCAAGGTATGTTTTTCCACTTATGTAGGTTTTTTTTTTTTTTTAGGTCTCTTTTGGTTCCTTGCAGAAGTGTTTTGTAGTTTTCTTCGTATAAGTCTTTTACATCTCTGGTAAGATTTATTCCTAAGTATTTTATCTCTTGGGAATGGTGGATTGATTTGGTATTTCCTCTTCGATGTTCTTTTTGTTAGTGTAGAGGAATCCAACTGATTTCTGTATGTTTATCTTGTATCCCGATACTCTGCTGAGCTCTTAGTTTCAGTAGTTTTCTGGAGGATTCCTTAGGGTTGTCTGTGTATAAGATCATGTCATCTGCAAATAGAGATACTTTTACTTCTTACTTGCCAATCTGGATGTACTTTATTTCCTTATCTAGCCTAATTGCTCTGGCTAGGACCTCCAGCACAATGCTGAATAAGAGTGGTGAAAAAGGGCATCCTTGTCTGGTTCCCAATCTCAGGGGGAATGCTTTCAGGCTCTCACCCTTTAGGATGATGTTGGCTATTGGCTTTGTATAAATGGCCTTTATTATGCTGAGGAATTTTCCTTGTATTCCTATTTTGCTGAGAGTTTTTATCATAAGTGGGTGTTGAACTTTGTCAAATGCCTTTCTTTTCTGCATCAATTGATAAAATCATGTAATTCTTGTCTTTTGTTTTATTTCTATGAAAAAAAAAAATAAAACAATTTACATAAATTGTTTCTCTAATGTTGAACCATTCCTGCCTATCTGGTATGAATCCCACTTGGTCATGGTGAATTTTTTTTTGATATGTTGTTGAATTCTATTGGCTAGAATTTCGTTGAAGATTTTTGCATCTAAGTTGACAAGGGATATAGGTCTGTAATTTTCTTTTTTTGTGGCATCTTTATCTGGTTTTGGTATCAGGGATATGCTGGCTTCATAGAGTGAATTTGGGAGTATTCCGTCCTTTCCTATGCTCCGAAATACCTTTAAGAATAGTGATGTTAACTCTTCTCTGAATGTTTGGTAGAACTCTGCAATGAAGCTGTCCAGGCTGGGGCTTTTTTTTTTTTGTTGGGAGTTTTTTTAATGACCTTTTCAATCTCTTCTTTTTTTACAGGTCTATTTAGTTGTTCTACCTCTGTTTGTGTTAGTTTAGGTAGGTAGTGTGTTTCTGGGAATTCATTCATTTCTTCATAGTAATCTGATATGATTCTTTTAATATCGGTAGGGTCTGTTGTAAGATAGCCCATCTTATCTTATTTGGCTTATTTGCTTCCTCTCCTGTTTTTCTTTTGTCATTTTGCCAGTGGTTTATTAATTTTGTTTATGTTTTCAAAGAACCAGCTTTTGGTCATGTTAATTCTTTCAATTGTTTTTCTGTTTTCTATTTCATTTAGTTCTGCTCTAATTTTTATTATTTGCTTTTTTCTGGTGCCTGAGGGTTTCTTTTGTCGCTCTTTTTCTATTTGTTCAAGTTGTAGGGATAATTCTTTGATTTTGGCCCTTTCTTCTTTTTGTATGTGTGCATTTGTTGTTGTTGTTAGGTGCTGTCGAGTCGGTTCCGACTCATAGCGACCCTATGCAATGTGTGCATTTATTGATATAAATTGACCTCTGAGCACTGCTTTTCCTGTGTCCCAAAGGTTCTGTTAGGAAGTGTTTTCATTCTCATTGGATTCTTTGAATTCCTTTATTCCATCCTTAATGTCTTCTATAACCCAGTCTTTTTTGAGCAGGGTATTGTTCAGTTTCCAAGTGTTTAATTTTTTTTCCCTGGGTTCTCTGTTATTGATTTCTACTTTTATGGCCTTATGGTCAGAGAAGATGCTTTTTAATATTTCAGTGTTTTGGATTCTGCTAAGGCTTACTTTATGACCTGATATGTGGTCTATTCTAGAGAATGTTCCATGTGCACTGGAAAAGAAAGTATACTTGGTTGCTGTTGGGTGGAGTGTTCTGAATATGTCTATGGGGTAAAGTTTGTTGACTGTGGCATTTAGACCTTCGGTGTCTTTGTTGAGCTTCTTTCTGGATGTCCTGTCTTCACTGAAAGTGGTGTGTTGGAGTCTCCTACTATTATTGTGGAGCTGTCTAGCTCACTTTTCAATGTTAATAGAGTTTGTTTTATGTATCTTGCAGCCTGTCATTGGGTGCATAGATATTTAATATGGTTATATCCTGGTATGTTGTCCCTTTAATCATTATATAGTCTCCTTCCTTATCCTTTATGATGGATTTAACTTTCAAGTCTATTTCGTCGTAAGTTAATATTGCCACTCCTGCTCTGTTTTGATTGTTGTTTGCTTGATGTATTTTTTTCCATCCTTTGAGTTTTAGTTTGTTTATGTCTCTAAGTCTCAGGTGTGTCTTGTAGACAGCATATAGACAGATTGTGTTTTTTAATCCATTCTGCCAGTCCATGTCTCTTTAGTGGTGCATTTAGTCTATTTACATTCAGTGTAATTGTGGGTAATTATGGATAAAAAAATAGAATTCATTGCTATCATTTTGATGTCTTTTTTTATGTGTTGTTGACAGTTTCTTTTTCCCACTTAATTTTTTGTGCGGAGTAGATTATCTTTATGTATTGCCTATTCCTTGTATTCGTTGTTGTTGATTTTGTTTCTGCTGAGTATTTTTTTCTTGTATTTTATTTTGATGTGTAGGATAGTTTCTCTCCTTTGTGGTTACCTTATTATTTACCCCTAATTTTCTAAATTTAAACCTTACTTTTATTTCTTTGTATCGCCTTGTCTTCCTCTCCATTTGAAAGGTCTATGATATTCTTAGTCCCTCTTTATTGTTTTTATATTGTCTTCTTTTATATAATAACATTGCTGTTTCTCTGTTGTGTTTTTTTTAATCTTGATTTATTTATGTGATTTCCTTGTCTGTATTGACATCTGATTGCTCTGTCCAGTGTTCTAGTCTTGGGTTGATACCTGATATTATTGATCTTCTAACCAAAGAACTCCCTTTAGTATTTCCTGTAGTTTTGGTTTGTATTTTACGAATTCCCTCAACTTGTGTTTATCTGGAAATGTTTGAATTTCACCTTCATATTTGCGAGACAGTTGTGCTGGATATGTAATTCTTGGTTGGCAGTTTTTTTCCTTCAATTTTTATATTAGTCATCCCATTGCCTTCTTGCCAGCATGGTTTCTGCCGAGCAGTCCGAGCTTATTCTTGTTGACTCTCCTTTGTAAGTGACTTTTCGTTTATCCCTAGCTGCTGTTAAAATTCTCTTTTCGTCTTTGGTTTTTGCATGTTTGATTATAACACGTCTTGGTGACTTTCTTTTAACATCTCTTATGTGAAGTTTGATGAGCATCTTGGATAGATATTTTCTCATCTTTCACGATATGAGGGAAGTTTTTTGCCAACAAATCTTCAACAATTCTCTCTGGATTTTTTTGTATACCTCCCTGTTACGGTACTCCAGTCACTCGTAAATTATTTCTCTTGATATATTCCCACGTGATTCTTAAGGTTTCTTCATTTTAAAAAATTATTTTATCTGATTTTTCTTCAGATATGTTGGTGCCAAGTGCTTTATCTTCAAGTTCACAAATATTGCCTTCCACTTGCGCAATTCTGCTCCTCTGACTTTCTATTGAGTTGTCTAATTCTGTGATTTTATTGTTAATCTTCTGAATTTCTGATTGCTGACTATCTATGGATTTTTCCAGGTTATTAAATTTTTCATTATGTTCCTGAGTAACCTTTTTAATTTTTAGGACTGCTTTATCTGTGTGTTCCTTGGCTTGTTCTGTGTATTGTCTGATTTCCTTCCTGATGTCTTGAAGGGTTCTGTATGTTAACCTTTTGTATTCTGCCTCTGGTAATTCTAGCAAGGCACTTTGATCTAGAAGATCCCCTGATTCTTTGTTTTGAGTGCTTGTTGAGGTGTTCATGGTGTGTTTCTTTATGCTACTTGATATTGACTGTTGTCTCCAAGCCATCTATAAGTTATTGTATTAGTTTATTTTATGTTTGCTTACTGTGTTGTAGCTTCTTGCTTTGTTTTGTTTTGATGTGCCCAGATGGGTTGCTTGAGTGAGCTAGCTCGATTACTTTTGCCTTTGGAGCTCTGACGTCCTGTCCCCAGTTGGCTAGAGCTGTTATCAGGTATATCAGTCTAGGAGTCCATTCACTTTTCTTGTATGAGTTCAGCTCAGGTGTCCAGGTAACTGGCCATCAAGTGTGTGGTACAGGCTGTGTCCTACAGTCTTAGAGTGGCAGGGGTGATTGCTATAGGTACCAGTATCTCCTTACAGCAGGGGGGTCACTCTTTGAACAAGACAGGGTTCTGAGAATCTTCCCCCACGTGTTTCAGTTGAAAGCATGTCCCTGTTCCCTAGAGTATATAGGTGGGTGGGTTCTGCAGGCGGACCATGGGCACCCAATGTTTTTGGTTGTAAGGACTGGGAGGTACCAGTTATCCTTGGACCCCTGTTGTGGGTGGCTGGGTGATCTAGTGGAGTCACCAGTCCTTAGGCCCCTGATGTGGGTAGTTGAGGACTGTGTTTAATAGGCAAAGTGATGTCAAACCTCAAACACCCACCTCTCCACCACAGAGCTGAAACAGTTGTAGTCTGCCAACAAGGGCCTATTCTCCTGAAACAGGACCACACAGGTCCATGCAAAGGGGAAGGGTACTCACAGTCTGTGAACCATTTATGCCTGGACAGGAGCCGCTTCTATCCTGAGCTCCCCTGGTTAGTGGAGCTGGCAAATTATCTTTTCTCCCAATTGCAAATTTATTCCTTCTTCAGGGCCTGAAAGATGGCTCTAGGCACTCAACAGGGCCTACCTCAGGCCCAGGAAAATCAACAGCCACTGATGCTGGCTTTGGGGCGGGGGCACGGTGAAATATACGCAAGTATTTAGATTTTACTCAGTGCGCCATTCTTCATTGGTTCTGGAGGTGCGAGTAGGCTGTGTGGCTGGCTGCTTCTCCGTGAGGAAACTGCGGCCAAATGCTAGTATCAGCCATGCTTAGTTGCTCCTGGGAATAGTGCCTCAGGGCTCCCGGCAGGTCAGGTCCAGTAACTCCTCTCCTCATCTGAACAGTCTCTTCCTCCCCCTGTCCCTGAGTTCATTTTCTAACCTTGCCTTTGATGTTCAGGGCTCCTAGGTTGTCATAAATATTCTCATTTCACTTGTTTTTTTTGGGTCTTTGTTGTAAGAGGGCTCGCCGGAAGCATTTTTTTATTCCGCAGTCTTGGGCCCACCTCTGCTTCATAGGGTTTTCAGTGGCTGATTTTTTATGGAGTAGATCCCCAGGCATTTCTTCCAGGGTGCCCCTGGGTGGGCTCAAATCTCCAATCTTTCAGTTAGTAGCTGAGAGTATTAACCGTTTGCACCACCCAGGGATATACTGCATATTTTCTAATTTTTTTTTTTAAATGTCTCACTGTTTTAGTAGACTGTAAGCTTGTCGACGTCAGGAATTTTAATTCTCTTCAATGTTTAGTCTAATTCCTGGAATGTAGCAGGTGCTCAATAAATAGGGTGACCATGTAATTTATTAACTAAACCAAGACCCTGAAGAGTAAAGGGGGTGCTGGCCGGATGGGTACATGGCCAGATGGGCGTCAGTACCACCGCATAAATGGGAATTGAGCTGGGCGAACCATAATGTCTTGTTACACCAGTCAGTAAGTGTTTGCTGAGTGAAGAAATAGTGAATGAGCTTGTGGAGTCAGCAGGGGCAGCCTGTACTGTTGTTCTTCCCTATAGTGAGGTTAAAAACTGCCCCCTGGGAGTCCTACCCACTGGGCTCTGTTCTATTTGACTAGACACGCAGAACGCACAGACTGTCCTTCATGCGTTATTTATTTCAGTTCATTTGCTTCTTCCCTGTCCTGAGTTTTCTCTTTTCCAGCCTACACATTCCCAATCTCTAACCATTCTCTACTTTACCCATAGTTCAGCATTCCTGTGTTTGGGACTCTCTGGTTCTGATGGGCTTCATTTGACAAGGTCAATTTGGGGTTGTGGGTCTTGGTTCCCAGTTCCCCACATCTCCTTCCTCCTGTGTCAGACCACTCACACCTGACTAGGCAACCATCTTCTCCCCTCACCTCTGGCTCCTGGCTCCCAGTGCCCCACATGTCCTTCCTCCTGCATCAGACCACTCACACCTGACCACGTATGCATCTTCTCTCCTCACCTCTGGCTCCTTGAGTCCTCCAGCTTCCTGCCCACTCAGCTTGTCATGGCCTCTGGAACCCGTTGTGACCACAGACCAGAGGGCTTAGGAAGGCCTGAGCCAAAATTCTGTAGCTCAGGCTTGTGCCAGCCTTGCCAGTGGTCCAGCCCTCACCTGGAGATCTGACTGTCATTCATGTGCTCTGGCCTTGCTCCAGACTCAACTCCTTGTAGCCACAGTTCTGGTAACCAGGCTTCTGTCCTGATTCCTTGGCCTGAGTTGCTGCGTGGGCTACCTGCAGAGGGCTTGTCTCGTTCTCACTAGTCAGTCTGTCTCCTGCCCCGAGGAGGAGGCCTTCCCCCGTGAGGCCCTGCTGGAGAGGCATCCAGGACAGCAAGCATTTTTTCTTCAGACTCTGGCACTCACCACCTACCTGCCAGACTGGGACTTAGCTCCTTGCCTGTGATCTGTACTGGAGGGTCTGCCTGCTGGGTTGGACACCTTTCCAGCACCTATAAGTGACTGTGCTAGACCAGGACGTGCCCTAGATGTGGTACTGCTGCCTGTTCTCCACCTCAGTGATGGTCTTCTTGCATCTTCCTTCCCTCCTTGCCCGCTCTTTCCTCTCTTTAACCCTTATTGTTTTCCTATCTCCTCCCCCCCATTCACGTTCTTTTTTCTGCCTTTTTATAGATTCAGCAATTGCCTCAAAGAATGCAGATAGTTCTCAATGTTTCTGTAGTTTGTATTTACGGGAAAGTAAAGAGGAAAAAATCCCAAGAATTCCAAACTCTTTGTGCGAGGGGCTGAGTCTTCTGCTTCCTTTACCTTCATTCTGTTGTTGTTAACTGCCACTGAGCGAGCTCTGACTCATAAAGACCCCATGTGTAACTGAACAAAAAGCTGGCTGGTCCTGCACTGTCATCACAATTGTTGGTGTATTAGGGTCTATTTTGTCTGCTGTGTATCTTGAGTACTTTTCAACCTAGAGGGCTTATCTCCTAGCCAGGTAGTTGTTATTGTTTCTCATCTGTGTTATGCTGGTCTTGGTATAGACCACCTCTAAGGGCTGATTCAGCTTGGAAGGGCTGTAATTTTTATGGCTTTGTGAAATGTGGTGGCAGTTGACCTCCAGGATGTGTGCTTAGCTGGAGTTTGGGAATCAAGGCCAGGTTCACATGATAGCACCAAGTCTATGCTAGTTGCGAATGCTATTTTTAGATTATGTTCCATTTACTGAAAAAATAATGACGATTTTTCTTATTAAGCATAACTCTTGGATGCATTCATACTCTGCGGTTGCACTTATGTGTTTCTGGGAGGTGGGGAAGCCAGGGAAGTGTTCTGTGATGCTCCCTGCTGGAAGCTGGAGAGTTAGGAATACACTACTTGGGGAAAATGGTTCTTTAGTGAAGCTGAAATGACTACAAAGGAAAGTAAGGTCATAGCTGAGCACTGACCGAGAAGCCTTGGCTCAAAGCTGCATCTGGCCTCACTGACAACCCAGCTCTGGGTCCCAAGTCCAAAAGCCTGAGGCTCTTGGCTGGATCTGTTAGTGGGAGACTTGTCTGGGACACGTGGGAATGGTTGTTGTTTTTCATGCCCTGTCCTGTACTCTGCTAGTGCTGGAACGTCACTGGAGACCTTTGCAACATCCTCTCCAGCCTATGACGTGCTTCTGCCTGGGCCTCAGCCCGTGGGTTGGCACGCTGGGCAGAAAGGTGAAAGGTGGCTAGTGTGTGTGAATTGGTGTGGCTGTGCTTGGGAGGCCTCCAGGCGAAAGGCATAAGCAACTTTGACCACACATTCTGAAACTCAACCCAGAGTTGTTGTTGCTGCTAGCTGCCGTTGACTCAGCCCCTGACTCAAGACAATCCATACACAATGAAATGAAGCACTGCCTGATCCTGCACCATCCCCATGATTGGTTGTGGATTGGACTCTTATGATCCATAGGGTTTTTGCTGGCTGATTTCTGGAAGTACGTTGCCAGGGCTTTCTTCCTAGCCCGTCTTGGTCTGGACGTTTTGCTGAAACCTGTTCAGCATCATAGCAACAGGCAAGCCTCCACTGACAGACAGATGATTGCTGCACACGAGGTACGCTGTCTGGGAATTGAACCTGGTCTCCTACACGGAAGGCAAGAATTCTACCACTGAGCCACCACTGCCCAATTAAATGTGGAGTAACCCTATATTAGGGAGATGTGTATTTTCATGATTTCTTCAGCCTTAAGTCTTTTGTATTAAATATCTGACTTTTATGTTAAAAATTTAAATTAAAATTTAAAAATTAAAAGTTTTTCTTTTTTTTAATGTACATCATACCAAGTTGTTAGGAGAAAAAAATGCATACCAGCACAAAGGCTGTCTACTGAAGAGTAAACGATAGAATCTGTGACCCAAATCAAACAACTTTTTAACTATGTGTAAGAGAAAACTGAGGTCAGTGCAGACTTTAGACTAGATGCTGCCCGGGGATGTTACGTTTTAGAAACCCCCTCCACCATATGCCCCCTGCAGTACTCTCTTGCGGGCAATGCCAGCCTTCTCATATAGAATGGCAAAGGGCGATTGCTTTTCAGAGTTGGGGGCCATCCAGCTGTCAAGGTGGTCTGGACCTTTCTGTTGGCTCCAGAGCTACCACAGGGTCTGTAGGGCGATATAACCAGACTGCTGGTTAGTAAAATCAATGATATAATTGGGCATTTAGATGAGAAAGATTCAAAAAAAAAAAAAAATTCAGGCATTCATTTTGAGACTATTTCATTAAGGTACTACTGAAACAGGAATTTGGAAACAATTTTTTTAGTGGCGTAGTGGTCAAGTGCTACGGCCGCTAACCAAAAGGTTGGCAGTTCAAATCTGCCAGGCGCTCCTTGGAAACTCTATGGGGCAGTTCTACTCTGTCCTGTAGGGTTGCTATGAGTCAGAATCGACTCAACGGCTCTGGGTTTTGGCTTCTTTGGATATGGAAATAGAAGTTGAAAACTAAAATTGAAGAAGTCAAAATGAAACACATTTTGACCTCTCAGATCCTACCAGTGACCTTTCATGTCTCAGTCTCCAAGAGCAACTGAAGTCCTCCTCTCTAGAGTGGCCTGCTTGGGTGGATCCCACACCCTCCAATTCCTGCCCCCACCCCATGCTCCTAGCGTGTGTCTGATGGTCCAGCGGGGCACCTTCTTTCCTGTCTCTGCCACCTCAGTCTTATCAGGGCTCGTACCTACCTCTTTTTTTTCTGCCCTCACTCCACACTTTGATCACATGGATCCACTCACTGTCTCTTCTATGGCTCCAAGGCTCCTCTCCTTGAGCTGGTATTAGCTTCTGTCACAGCTGTCTGTTACAGGCAGGAACTGAGTCAGGTCTAAGGTCCGCTGCTTGGATTGCTGGCCTGGATGTTGACCTCCTGACCCGCAGTGACCTCTGTCACCCATGTTCTTCTCAGGCTTCCTACTGTTCACATGCTTCTGCCACTCGGCTGTGTCCTAACCTGTCAGCGTCTGTGTTCACCCTGGTTCAGTGTGTTCCCTACCTGTGCCTGCCTGGACACTCCTGTGCCTGCCTTTCACCTGTCTCCTTGGCATGCTGCCACCCTGCAGGATCTGCCCTGGAATCACTGCTCTCTCCTAATTCCAGAGGACATGGTGGAAACACGGCTTCGGCATCACAGACTCTAGCCTAGATGCTCCACCTGCTTAAATCACTTGGCCTCTTTGAATCTCTGGCTCCTCATCTGCAAAGTGGGGACAGTCACAGTGATACCATTATCATCTCTCTGGGTTTCCATAAATGTGATCACAAGGGCTAATGAGGATGAGCATCTTTCATGTGTTTATTTGCTATCTTTTTATCTTCTCTGGTCAAATTTTTTGCCCATTAAAATTGGATTGTTTGTTTTCTTTTATTGAGAGTTCTGTGTATATTCTGGATACAAGCTCTTTACTGGATATCTGCCTCACAAAAATTTCTCACAATCTGTAGGTTGATGACTTTCATCCTCTTACTGGTGTTTTTAGAAGAGCAGAAGTTTTTAATTTTCATGAAACCTAGTTTATCGTTTTATAAATTCTATTCTTTTGCCTTTGTGTTCTATCTGAGAAATCTTGCCTGTTCGTTTGCAAAGAGTTTTGCCTGCGTTTTCTTCTACAAGTTTCATAATTTTTGATTTTACACTTAAGTCTATAATTCATTTTGAGTTAATTTTTATATATTATGTGAGATCAGGGTTGAAGTTTATCATTAGATACTAAGGAAATAGCTGCAATGAGATATCACTGCACACCTATTAGAAGGGATAGAACTAAAAAGACTGACCATACCAGTGTCGAGGAGGCTTTGGAGAGCTAGGCCTCTCGTACTCTCTGGCTGGAAATGCAAAATGGTGCAACCATTTTGGAAAGGAATTTGGTACTTTCTTAAAAAGTTAAACATTCACTTACCACGTGGTATAGCCATTATACTTCTAGGTTTCTACCCCAAAGAACTGAAGGTTTATGTCCCTACAAAGACTACAGACAAATGTTCATAGCTGCTGTGTTTTTATAGTAGCCCCAAATGGAAATAACCTAAATGATCATCGATAGGAGAATGGATAAACAAATTGGGATATGTCCATACAATGGAATATCAATAACCAAAAAAAAGGGAATGAAGTATTGAAACACAACATGGAGGAATATCAAAATACTTCTGGTGAGTGAAAGAAGACAGAATGAGTACATGCTGCATGAGTTCGCTGATATAAACTGTACCAACTGCAGGTTACTCAAAGTAACGGAAAGCTGATCAATGGTTGCCTGAGAATGGGGATGAGGAAGAGGTGGGGGGATTACAAAGGGGCACAAATCGAGTTTGTGGAAGCGAGGGGTAGGTTCACCACCTTAATTGTGGTGATGGTGCCATGGGTATATACATATATCAAACTTTATCAAATTGTACACTTAAATTGTGGGGTTAATTGTATATCCATTATACCTCAACAAAGCTGTTAAAAACGGAAATATTAGAATATACAGCAAAGTAAAGGAAAGTGATTTGCAGTCCCCCATGAGGTAATACCCAGGAAACCGCATTGGTAGCCAAAATCTACAAATGTGGACTGTAATTATTATCTGTGTCACATAGACTAGCAAAGCTTCCTGTAGGAGAGCAAGACAATTTCTAGACAGCCTCAGATTTTAGTTTTCCCAACCCTACCCCATGGAAAATGTCAGGTGGAAATGATAACACACATCACTGGTCAATGGCCTGGTTGCATGCTAGGACATTCAGACCCTCAGGGTATTTCATTTCAGGTGACGGTATCCGAGACCCCTCCCTGCTGTCCCTCACTCCCAACAAACAATAGTGGCTTAAAGTGATCAGGTCTTCCTTTTATCTAGGGGCTCTCAACCCTGCCCCACCCATTGCCTTCAAGTCAATTCTGACGCGGCATCCTATACGACAGAGTAGAACTGCCCCATAGGTTTCCAAGGAGCGGCTGGAGGATTCGAACTGCCCACCTTTTGGTTAGTAGCTATAGCTCTTAATCACTGCCCCACTAGGGCTTCCAGCCCAGGGAGTACATTGGAATTTACCCGGGAGCTTTTGGAAAATGTGAATGCCTGGACCACATCTCTGAAAGTTCTGAACCAGTAAAGCTGTCCAGGTTGATTCTATTGTGTAACTCAGGCTGAGAATCACTGATGCAGAGCTTGGATCCTCTGCTGTCGCCACCCACCCACCCCTGAGGCCATGGGATCCCCTGGCTCACCTACCACTTTCTGTTCAACTTGTGTTAGAATGCAGCCAGGCAGAACTGATTATGATAATTGTAGCAATTAACATTCAGTCGGTGCTTGGCCTTTTACGGAGGTTTTTCAAAGGCATTTTCTCATTAAATGTCATACATGATCTGAGAAATAGGTAAAATGGGATTACTTATAACATTTGTTATCTTTCTGCTAATTAATTATTAATGCAATAAATGGTCATTTAAGAGCATGTTAAAGAAAACTATGGAAAACAAGAAAACAAATATCATTTGTAATCCAATCTCTCAAAGAAATAATGGCTAACATTTGGTTTCTTTTTATGCAGAAACAGTATATGCATTTCCTTTTATCTTATTATTTTTTACAACATGGGGGACAAGTTGTACCACTGTTTTGTAACCCAATTTCTTCCTTTAATGCATTATAATAATTTTCCCATATTCTTAAATATGCCTTGGAAATAATATTTTTAATGACTGTTTTCTCGTACTTTGCATGGAAACACCATGATTTATTTAACTAATTCACTATTGTTTGAAGTTTGTTTCCAATTTTTCTATATTTAGAATAACTATGTCCTTATGTGGAGTAGCTGGAACTCCCATACACTTCTGATGGGCATGTAAATTCATACCACCACTTGGTAGAATATTTGGCTGTATCTGCTCAAGTTGAATACGTGCGTACCGTACCCTACGATTCGGCAGTTCTTCTCCCAAGTGTGTACTCACAAAACAGTACACACTCACAGAACAGTGTACACATGTTCAACAAAAGACAGGTACAAGAGTATTCATAGTTGCACTACTGGTTCTAGCCCCGACCTGGAGATGATCTCCATCCACATACCCATCGACGATAGAGTACATAAATTGGCTGTGGTGTGTTCATGCAATGGGACGTAAAAGAGGAGTGAGGATTAGCTGGAGTAATATGCAACAACATGGTTGACTCTCCCAAACATAGTACTGAGTGAAAAAAACGACAAAAGAGTACACACAAAAACAAGCAGAATTAACGTTTTGCATTAGAAATTAAGGAAACCCTGGTGGCGTAGTGGTTAAGAGTTACGGCTGCTAACCAAAGGGTTGGCAGTTGCAATCCGCCAAGCACTCCTTGGAAGCTCTATGGGGCAGGTCTGTTCTGTCCTATAGAGTGACTATGAGTTGGAATCGACTCGACGGCACTGGGTTTTTTTTTTTTTTTTTTTATTAGAGATTAGGATCGTGGTTACCCTGGTGGGGGTTAGGGGTGTGTGGAAAGGGGCAAGAGAAGACTGTGGTGCAGCTTTGCTTCCTGATTTGGTTCACTTTATGAAAACTCATTAGGATGTACATTTCTGATCTGGAATCGACTTGATGGCAGTGGATTTGGATTTTTTGTACCTGTACCTATGACCCTTTTGGGAAACGGGTTTCTTTTGTTATGTTAATGATGACATACCAGTAGGGTGAGTCCTAAACCTAATCACATCTCAGTTGTGAAAAGAGAACAGACAGCAACACACACCGGGGGAAGAGGAAGGCACACAATGGAGACAGATGCAAGTATAAGCCTAGACCACCAAGGATTGCTGGCAGCTACTGGAAGTTGAATAGAAAGGAAAGGACTTCCCTCCAGAGCCACACCCTGGATTTGGACTTCTAACCTCCTGAATTGTGAGAAAATAAGTTGCTGGTCATTTAAGCCACCCACTTGTGGTATTTCTTTTACGGTAGTACTAGGTAGCTAAGACAGTGCCCAACAGACCGCTTTTTAAAAGCAAATCAATACTTTTATCAGATTCCTTGCTTGAGCGTTTGGGGTATAATGGTTGTTATGGTCAGAGAAGGAGGCTTGCTGGAGGAAAGTTCATCTATTTCCAGTGATATTACAATGTTCGCATTTTTAGGGCTTTTCATATTAGGGTTCCTCAGGATATTAAAACATCTGTTTCTAACTCTCAAAGAGAAGAGAGAGAAGCAAAACAAAACAAAATAACACTTATTTGACTTTTAATTCTAAATGCAACAGGAACAAAATGTATGTATGCTGACCTGGCCATCTTCTGGAATTCTCCTGATAAGCAAGTAGAAGAAAGGAATGCAAGAAGATTTGGAATATGAGTTAGGAAGTCATTCTATAGCATTTAAAAATATATATATTTTATGATGTTTAAATGAAAGTGCACACAGCAAATTAGGTTCCCATTTAACAATTTTTATACACGTAGTTCCATAATATTGATTACATTTTTTACAATGTGTCAATATTCTCATTATTTCCATTCCGTTTGTTCTGTTTCCTTTAATCTAGTTTCCTTTTCCCTCCTTACCTTCTCATCTTTGTTTTAGGGTAGATGTTGACCGTTTGGTCTCGTACAGTTGATTATTTAAGGGAGCATAGTACTCACGGTTGATAGTGTTTATTTTATAAGCTAATCTATTATTTGGATGAAAGGTCATCGAGAGTGGCTTCAGTTCCAAGTTCAAAGGGTACCATAGGACAATAGTATCCAAGGTTCCTCTAGTCTCTATTGGTCCAGTAAAGCTGTTCTACATTTTTCTCCTATTCTATCTGGGACCTTCTACTGTGTCCCTGGTCAGGTGGTTGGTAGTGGTAGCTGGGCACCATCTAGTTCTTCTGGTTTCAGGATAGATGAGGCCATGGTTCATGTGGGCTGTTAGCCCTGTGGACTAGTTTCTTCTTTGAGTCTTTGATTTTCTTCATTCTGTTTTCTTCTAGATGAGTAAAAACCAAAAGTTGTACCTTAGATGGCTGCTTGTAAGCTTTTAAGACCTCAAATGCTACTCACCAAACTAGAATGTAGAACATTATCTTTATGAACTATGTTATGCCAATTGACTGAGTTGTCCCACGAGACTATGGTCCCAAGCCTTCAAACCCAGTAAATCAATCCTGTAAAGTGTTTGGTTATATCTAGGAAATATCCATGACTCTGCCTCCTATGTACTTTATTGTATTTATGAATATTTATGCAGCACACACAAACGTGTATACATATGCCTACAGCTACACCTATACACACATACCTATATACTCACATGTGCCTTCCTGTACACATATATGCATGCATATCTATCCACGTAACCACACACATTTTTTTTTTTGGTTGTTATTTCTGTTGTTGCAAAATTGTATGCTACAGCATTTACTGAAATTGTTCCTTATTCTTGTGTACTTTTTAGTGTCTTCATTTACCTTGGACAAGTTGTGCAGACTTCACCCATATTGGGTATTGCCTTTCCCATCACTGAAAATAATAAGTATCTACTATCTAGAAAGCGATTCTCCCTTCCCCCTCCATCCCCTGCCTGTCCCTGGTAACCATCAAAGAATGTTGCTTTCTGTATATATACCTATTCTTGACTTTTTATAAAAGTGAGACCATAGAATATTTGTCCTTTTGTGACTGACTTATTTCACTTAGTATAATGTCCTCCAGATTCATCTACATTATAAGATGTTTCATAGACCTACCATTATTTCTCAGAGTTGAGTAGTATTCCATTGTATGTATGTCCCACAATTTGTTTATCCATTCATCCATTGGCGGACACTTAGGTTGTTTCATCTTTTTGCTATTATGAATAATGCTACAATGAACATAGGTGTGCATATGTCTATTGGTGTCACTGCTCTTATATTTCTAGGATATATGCCTAGGAGTGGGATATATAAGATATTTCTATTTCTAGGTTTTTGAGGATGCACCATACCATTTGCCATAGTGGTTGTACCATTATACAATCTCACCATCAGTGTATAAGATTTCCAATCTCTCCACAACCCCGTCCATAGGATATTAACTCAGCCTACTTATATACCCAGGTGTGTATAATTTCCTTTCAGTTCAGCAAATATTAGTTGAGCACGTAGTTCTTTTTGGATATCATATCACAAATTGAGTGGAGGAGGTGTGTCCTTGATGATTGTGAGGGAGGAACGGGTAGGGAGGGGAAAACACTAACCAGATAGTAGCCAAGTGTTAACAGGTGAAGAGAAAGACAACACACAGTATAGAGTATGTCAGCACAATTTGATCAAAACAAAGTTATAGAAGCCTCCTAGACACATCCAAATACCTGAAGGGGCCTAGTTCCTGGGGTTGAGGGCTAGCGACCATGGTCTTGGTAGACATATAGGTCAATTGGGATAACATGGTTCATAAAGAAAATGTTCTACATCCCACTTTGGCGAGTAGCATCTGGGGCCTTAAAAGCTTACAAGTGGCCATCTAAGATACATCTGTTGGTCCCATCCCATCCAGAGCAAAGGAGAATGAAGAAAACCAAAGATACAAGGAAAATATTAGTCCAGAGGACTAATGGACCCCATGAACCACAGCCTCCACCAGCCTGAGCCCAGAAGAACTGGATGGTGCCTGGCTACCACCCCCAATGGCTCTGACAGGCATCACAGTAGAGGTTCTGGACAGAGTGGGAGAAAAATGTAGAACAGAATTCAAATTCACAACAAACGAGACGTACTTGTCTGACAGAGACTGGAGGAGTCCCTGAGACTGCGGTCCCTGGACGTCCTGTTAACGTAGAACTGAAGCCATTCTCGAAGGTCACCTTTCAGCCAAAGATCAGACAGGCCTATAAAACAAACAATAACACATGTGAGGAATGTGCTCCTTAGTACAATAAAGTATAGAAGATCAAATGAGCGATACCTGACCAAAAGCAAAGATGAAAAGGCAAGAAGGGACAGGAACTGGACAAATGGACACAGGAACCTGGGGTGGAAAGGGGGAGAGTACTGTCACATTACAGGGATTGTAACCAATGTCACAATTTGTGTGTAAATTTTTGAATGAGAAATGAATTTGTGCTGTAAACTTTCACCTAAAGCACAATAAAATAAAATAAAATAAAACAGTAAGTTTCAGAGTCTCTTCTGACATCCATTTTGACCTTTTCTTTCTTTCCTGTTTTTTAAATGACCTTTTGCTTTCTTCATATATGATGCCCTTGATGTCATCCCACAATTTGTCTGGTCTTTGGTCATTAGTGTTCAATGCATCAAATGTATTCTTGTGATGATCTCTAAATTCAGGTGGGATATACTCAAGGTCATATTTTGGCTATCCTGGACTTGTTTTACTTTTCTTCAGCTTCAACTTGAGCTTGCATATGAGCAACTGATGGTCTGTTCCATAGTCGGCCCCTGGCCTTGTTCCGACTGATGATATTGAGCTTTTCTATCAGCTCTTTCCACAGAAGTAGTTGATTTGATTCCTGTGTATTCCATATGGTGAGGTCTGTGTATGTAGTTACCCAGTGCTGCTATAACAGAAATACCACAAGTGAATGGATTTAACAAACAGAAATTTATTTTCTCACGGTTTAGGAGGCCAGAAGTCTGAATTCATAGTGCCACTCTAGGGGAAATCTTTCTCTTTCTGTCGTCTCTGGAGGAAGGTCCTTTTCTCTTCAGCTTCTGCTTCTTAGTTCCTTGGAATCTCCATGTGTCTTGCCATCTATCTTACCCTATTTCTCTGTCTACTCAATTGTTTAATTACATGTTATATCTCAAAAGAAAATGACTCAAGATATGCCCTATACTAATCATGTTTTATTAACATAACAAAGGCAACCCATTCCCAAATGGAATTATAACCAGAGGCATAGAGGTTAGGATTTACAACACGTGTCTGTGGGGGACATGGATTGAATCCAGTGGATTTTCACTGGATAATTTTTAGAAGTAGAACGCCAGGCCTTTCTTTCTAGTCTGTCTTAGTCTTGAAGCTCCACTGAAACCTGTCTACCATGGGTGACCCTGTTGTTATTTGAAATACTGCTGGCATAGTTTCCAGCATCATGGCAACACATAAGCCACCACAGTACTACAAACTGACAAATGGGTAGTGGTAAGGGCCTTTCCAATTACTGATCCTTCTTTATTTTCTAATATTTGCATTCTATTCACCAGTAATTATCAATGCATCTTGATTGCATGTTTGGTCAATTTCAGACTGTAGAAGTTGATAAATATCTTCAATTTCTTCATCTTTGACATTAGTGGTTGGTGTGTATATTTGAATCATAGTTGTATTAACTGGTCTTAACTTGTAGATGTATGGGTGTTATCCTATCACTGACAGCGTTGTACTTCAGGTTAGATCTTGAAATGTTCTTTTGGACAAGGAATGCGACACCATGCCTCTTCAATTTGTCGTTCCCAGCATAGTAGACCAATTAAAAATGGCCAATACCAGCCCATTTCAGCTCACTAATGCCTAGAATATATATCTTCAAGTGTTTCATTTCATTTTTGACAACTTCCAATTTTTCTAGATTCATACTTCATATATTCCACATTCTGATTATTAATGAATGTTTGCAGCTATTTCTTCTCATTTTGAGTTGTGCCACCTCAGTGAATGAAGGTCCCAAAAGCTTGACTCCATCCACGTGATTAAGGTTGTATCTACTTTGAGGAGGTAGCTCCTCATTAAGGTTGAGTCTACTTTGAGGAGGTAGCTCTTCCCCAGTCATATTTTGAGTGCCTTCCAACCTGAAAGGCACATCTTCCGGCACTATATCAGACAATGTTCCACTGCTATTCATAAGATTTTCACTGGCTAGTTTTGTTTTAGAAGTAGATTGACAAGTCCTTCTTCCTAATCTGTCTTAGACTGGAAGCTCAGCTGAAACCTGTCCACCATGGGTGACTCTGCTGATGTATGAAGTACCAGTGGCATAGCTTCCAGCATCACAGCAACGCATAAGTCACCACAGTACAACAAACTGACAGGCTAGTGCTGGACAAAGAAGAAGGATCGATAGTTAAAAAATATGGCATTGATGATAGAAATCATGCTGGAGATCACATGGTAGAATTTTGCAAGACCAACGACCTATTCATTGGAAATGCCTTTTTTCAACAACACAAACAATGACTATACATATGGACTTAATCAGATGGAATACACAGGAATCAAATTGAGTACATCTATGGAAAGATGGACAAGCTCAATACCATCCATCAGAACAAGGCTGCAGCCAACTGTGGAACAAGCCGTCAGTTGCTCTATGCAAGTTCAAGTAAAAGCTGAGGAAAATTAAAACAAGTCCATGAGAGCCAAAGTACCACCTTGAGTATGTCCCATCACATTTAGAGACCATCTCAGGAATAGATTTTACACATTGAACACTAATGACCAAAGACCAGATGAGTTGTGGAATGACATCAAGGACATCATACGTGAAGAAAGCAAAAAAGTCATTAAGAAGACAGGACAGAAAGACAAAACCAAAATGCATGTCAGGAGAGACTCTGAAACCTGCTCTTGAATGTAGAGAAGCTAAAGTGAATGGAAAATGTGATGAAGTAAAAGAGCTGAACAGCAGATTTCAAAGGGCGGTTTGAGAAGACAAAGTAAAGTATTGTAGTGAAATGTGCAAAGACATGGAGTTAGAAAACCAAAAGGGAAGAATATGCTCAGCTTTTCTCAAGCTGAAAGAATTGAAGAAAAAATTCAAGCCTCAGGTATCAATATTTAAGGATTCTATTGGCAAAATATTGAATGACACAGGAAGCATCAAAAGCAGATGGAAACAATACAGAGTCTCTGTAACCAAAAATAATTAATGTTCAAACATTTCAGGAGGTAGCATATGACCAAGAAATAATGGTACTGAAGGAAGAAGTCCAAGCTGCATTGAAGGAAATAGTGAAAAACAAGGTTCTAGGAATTGATGGAACTGAGATGTTTCAATAAACAGATGTAGCACTGGAAGTGCTCACTGGTTTATGCAAAGAAATTTGGAAGCTACCTAGCCAACTGACTGGAAGAGATCCCTATTTGTGCCATGCCAAAGAAGGTGATCCAACAGAATGCAGAAATTATAGAACAATATCATTAATATCACAGGCAAGTAAAATTTTGACGAAGATAATTAAAAAATGGTTGCAGCAGTACCTCGACAGTTAACTGCCAGAAATTCAAGCCAGAATCAGAAGAGAATGTGGAATGAGGGATATCATTGCTGATGTCAAATGGATCATGCCTGAAAGCAGAGAATTCTAGAAAGATGTTTACCTGTGTCTTATTGACTATGCAAAGGCATTCAACTGTGTGGATCATAACGAAATATGGGTAACACTGTGAAGAATGGGAATTCCAGAACGCTTAATTATGTTATGAGGAACCTGTTCATAGACCAAGAGGCATTGTTTGAACAGAACAAAGAGATATTGCATGGTTTAAATTCAGGAAAAGTGTGTGTCAGGGTGGTAGTCTTTCACCATACTTGTTTAATGTTTATGCTGAGCAAATAATCTGAGAAGCTGGACTATGTAAAGAAGAACGTGGCATCAGGATTGGAGGAAGGCTCATTAACAACCTGTGATATGCAGATGAACAACCTTGCTTGCTGAAAGCAAAGAGGACTTGAAGCACTTACTGGTGAAGGTCAAAGACTACAGCCTTCAGTATGAATTACGCCTCAACAAGCAGAAAGCAAAAATCCTCACAACTGGACCAATAAGCAACATCATGATAAAGGGAGAAAATACTGAAGTTGTCAAGGACTTCAGTTTACTTGGATCCACAATCAATGCCCATGGAAGCAGCAGTCGAGAAATCAAATGATGTATTGCATTAGGCAAATCGGCTGTAAAAGACCTCTTTAAAGGTGTCACTTTGAGGACTAAGGTGTGCCTGACCCAAGCCATGGTGTTTTCAATCACCTCATATGCATGCGAAAGCTGGAAAATGAATAAGGAACATGGAAGAATTGATGCCTTTGAATTATGGTGTTGGCAAAAAATATTGAACATACCACGGACTGCCAGAAGAATGAACAAATCTGTCTTGGAAGCTGTCTTAGTCATCTAATGCTGCCATAACAGAAATAGCACAAGTCGATGGTTTTAACAAAGAGAAATTTATTTTATCACAGTCTAGAGGGTTACAAGTTCAAATTCAGGGTGTTGGCTCTAGGGAAAGACTTTCTCTGTTGGCTCTGGAGGAAGGTACTTGTCCTTAATCTTCCCCTGGTCGAGGAGCTTCTCAGGAGCAGGGACCCCGAGTCCAAAGGACGTGCTCTGCCCCTGGTGTTGCTTTCTTTGTGGTATGAAGTCCCCAACTCTCTGCTTGCTTCCCTTTTATCTCTTGGGAGATAAAGGTGGTGCAGGCCACACCCCAGGGAAACTCCCTTTACCTTGGATCAGGGAGGGGACCTGAGTGAGGGTGGTG
Organism: Loxodonta africana; assembly: GCF_030014295.1. NCBI lineage: Eukaryota > Metazoa > Chordata > Mammalia > Proboscidea > Elephantidae > Loxodonta > Loxodonta africana. The sequence goes on from NC_087358.1 coordinate 75,839,773, forward strand.
TTACAATCCCACCCTAAACTTCTCAGCATAAAATTACAATCATACAAAATGGAGGACAACCATATAATACTGGGAATCATGGCCTAACCAAGTTGATACATTTTTTAGGGGACATAATTCAATCCATGACATTCCACCCTTTGGCCCCCCAAAAATCACATTCTTGCAACATGTAAAACATATTCATTCCATCATAGCATAGCAAAAGTCTTAAATCAAGTCCAAGTCTAAGATTTAAAAATTCTTCTTCACCTGTGAAATCTAGAATACAAGTTATTTGCTTCTAATGGTACAATGGCAGAACAGGCACAAGCTAGACATTTCCATTACAAATGGGAGAAACTGAGGGGAAAGAAAGCATAACAGGTACCAAGCAAGTCAGCAGAACACATTACTTTAGCCCTCAAAGCTTTGAAAATAGTCTTCCGTTCTCTGAGACAATTTACACAATAGGCCTGTCCTCCAGCCTCTTGGTATTGGCCACACTCCCTGGATTCTGAGTGGAGGCCCCTCAGCCCTGGGTGTCAGCTCTGCCTTCCAGGCTCACTGGGACCACAACTCTGCTCTCTTGGCTTTAGGTGCAGCATTCTTTTAGTCCATCTGAGTGGCAATTCTACCCTTAGAAACACCTGAGGCCATGGCTCCACCCATTGAAGCCCCTGCGGTCATGGCCATACCTTTTGAGACTGAGACAGCTCGGCTTTCTATGATCTTTGTCTCTTCAGCTTCTGCTCCTGGTTCCTTGGCCTCTCGGCTCCTCGGGCCTCATGCCCGCATCTGCCCTACTGAGGCAAGTGTTTCAAAGCTCTGTAGCTCTACTGATAAGTGCCTAGAGGCACCCTACTCTGTCAGTAAGCCTCCTGCACACAGGCACTCAGCTTTCTGGCTCCATGGGTCAGCAAGCCTAGATCCACTTATAAGTGTCCAGAGCACCCCACTCTGCCAGGAAGCCTCCTGCACAGAGGCACTCAGTTCTCTTGCTCTGTGGGTCAGCTCCAGTGCCGTCTCACGCTGGTCTCTGGGTTCTGCTGCTGTTGGTTCTCTGCTGTCGCTGCTTCTCTGTGTCACTGCAGGTTCTCTGCTGCACTGGCCTTCTGCTGCTGTCACAACGCTATCCATTCAGTTTCAAAACTGATTCTACATTTCAGGTATCTGTTATGGCAGCACCCCACTCCTGGTACCAAATTCTGTCTTAGTCATCTAGTGCTGCTGTAACAGAAATACCACAAGTGGATGGCTTTAACAAAGAGAAATTTATTTTCTCACAGTTTTTTTAGTAAGTTACAAGTCCAAATTCAGGGTGCTGGCTCTAGGGAAAGTCTTTGTCTCTCTGTAGGCTCTGGAGGAAGGTCCTTGTCCTCGATCTTCCCATAGTCAAAGATCTTCTCAGATGCAGGGACCCCAGGTCCAAAAGATGCACTCTGCTCCTGGCGCTGCTTTCTTGGTGGTCTGAGGTCCCCAACTCTCTGCTTGCTTCCCATTCCTTTTATCTCTTGAGAGACAAAAGGTGGTGCAGGCCACACCCTGGGGAAGTTCCCTTTACCTTGGATCAGGGAAGTGACCTGAGTGAGGGTGGTGTTATAATCCCACCCTAATCTTCTCAACATAAAGTTACAATCAGAAAATGGGGGACAACCATACAATATTGGGAATCATGGCCTGACCAAGTTGATACACACATTTTTGGGAGGACATAACTCAATCCATGACAGAAGTAATATAGCCAGAATGCTCCTTAGAAGTGAGGATGGCGATGTTGTCAGGAGGGAACAGTTCCTGGAGAAGGACATCATGCTTGGTAAAGTAGAAGGTCATTGAAAAAGAGGAAAACCCTCAATGAGATGTATTGACACAGTGGCTGCAACAATGGGCTCAGATGTAGCAATGATTGTGAGGATGACGCAGGACTGGGCAGTGTTTTGTTTTGTTGTACATACAGTTGTTGTGAGTCCAAACTGACTAGTCAGCACCTAACAAAAACAAGTATCATTACTGTATTTTAAAATTATTTTTGTTATGAAGGGTTTCAAAAATATACTATAGTAGAGATAATCCTTTTTAAGGTTCAATGATAAGCATGATTTGGCCATATTTGCTGTATTAATCTTCTTTCCCCCCTCTTGATGAGTATCTTTACCTTTACCTACTTGAATATGCATCTGTGATAGGCTGAATACTCGTTCCCCCTGAAGATGTGTGTGTCCTAATCCATGGAACCTATTAACATATAGCCTTACTTGGCAAAAAAGACTTTGTAGATATGATTAAGTTAATGATCCTGAGATGAGGAAATGATCCTGGCTTACTCAAGTGGGCTCAGTGTAATCACAAGGGCCCTTATAAGAGGAAGGGAGGTCAGAGTCAGAGAGGAGGTGTGATGATGGAAGCAGAGGTCAGAGAGATGCAGGGCCATGAGCCAAGGAATGTGGGCAGACTCTGGAAACTGGGAAAGGGAAGGAAACGGCTTCTCCCTGGAGCTTCCTGAAAGAACTGACCTGCTGACATCTTGATTTTAGCCCAGTGACAGCCATTTTGGACTTCTGACCTCCAGAACTGTAGGATAATACATTTGCATTGTTTTAAACTATTAAGCTGGCAATAATTCATTGTAGCAGCAGTAGGAAGCTAATACAGCACATCTAAAAAATATTGGATATTGAAAGATCTTTTTCAGTGAAAAGTCATTTTAGAAACTTCATTAGGTTTCAGGCAAATAAGGTAAGATTGATACCCTAATTAGGCATTTAAGGCTTTGCTCAGTTTGGATCTAGCCTCCCTTCGTAGCTTTGTCTCCCTGTATACCCCTATATGAATTCCACATTACAGACAATTTTAATTACCTACAGTCGCTGAATAACCAGTGGCCGCCAAGTCGATTCTGACTCACGGAGATGCCATGTGTGTCAGTCAAACTGTGCTTCATGTATTTTTCAGTGGCTGAGTTTTCAGAAGTACACCATCAGGCCTTTCTTCCAAGGTGCCTTTGGCTGGACTTAAACCTCCAACCTTTCGTTTAGCAGCCAAGCAGGTTAACTGTTTGTATCACACAGGACTCCATACCCCTGGATACATCCTGAAAATCTCTGCCCCTGCCTCTGCCTTTCTTCCTGCCTGAATGCCTTTCCTCACCTCATTTCCAGTGGGGAGAGAGGTACCCAGGAGGCAGAGCCTGGCTGTCTGTCTGGGCCTCTAACAGCTGGCTGTGGGTGAGGTTGGTTAGCCCCAACGTCCCAGGTCCCTGTAGTCAAGCCGGCAGTATTCACTCTTACCCCCACTATCTTCGTTTGTCTGCAAAACGTATGCAAATGCCAGGACAGCTAGGCAAGCCCGTGTGGAAGATGGCGGAGTCTTCACCTGGCTTGCCCCTAGAAGTCTGAGTGGGGGCAGAACAACAGTACTGTCAACCCAATACTGCCTCCTCTCGGTTGATCTCCTTCCCTGTCTTCCTGGCACTTTCTTCTCCTTCAAATTCAGATTTGCAAGCCAGATACAGACCACAGACATATTTTGCTTGACATGGTAGGTTTTAAAACAATTTGAATTTGTTTCTATTGTTTAAAAGTGGGATGATTCCACATACCAGAAGGTCGGGCAGCCCTGGGCTGGACTTCGCCTGTGGGAGCTGTCACTGGAGCTGGGCTGTGGCTGCCCTTTAGGTGGACTTGGCTTCCAATTTGCCACCTTCTGCTTCTGCATTTACAGTTCATGTACTGATAGCCTTGTGCATAGTTGCTGGCTCCTCCTGCCTTAAGTGCTAAATATCCGCTAGTCCCGCTAGTCCTCTGTGGCCTCTATTCTACCCAATCTGTGTGTGCTCCTCCTTCCAGGGTTCATTCATGGATATGAATATGCATGTCTGGCCCCTCCTCTCTGTCAATCTTGCTGATGCTATACATTATGGCCTCAGCACCTTTTGATGGTTGGTTTTGTCAGCCCCCTAACTGCTCCCCCAGGTTCCAGTTTTGCCCCGCTCTGCTGTTTTCAAAAAGTTAATGCCAGGATCTTCTATAAAGCCCTCACGGTTGCGGACCCCCGTCTCCCTATCCCCAGCATACATTTTCATGGCAGGCCATTGCTGTGGGAGCCAGTCCTGTCCCCCTCACGCGCCTCTCTCTGCGCTGCCCTTCTTTCCACACTGCCTGCTGTCTCCTGCCCTCTTGAGCTGTTTTAGTCAAACTGAACTGCTTTCATGGGCTGTGCTCTTCCTCACTCTTGGCCTCTGCGTGTGCTACCCTCTGTTCAGCGTGGGCCACATGGCTTCCTCCAGGAAGCCTTCCTCAGCTGCTTTCACTTTCACCCGGACTAGGTTAGGTACACTTAGTTGTAACCACTTGTTTATTTCTCTACAGCTCCAGGTAGGTGGTAATTAATTTGAGGCCGAGCGTTGTTGTTGTTAGCTACTGTTGAGTGGCAACCCCATGAACAATAGGATCACACTGTCGTGATCCTCAGGGTTTTCACTGACAAATTTTCTGAAGTAGACTGCCAGGCCTTTCTTCCTAGTCCATCTTAGTCTAGGAGCTCTGCTGCAACCTGTTCAGCATCATAGCAACATGCAGGCCTCCACTGACAGACAAATGGTGGCTGTGCTTGAGGTGTGTTAGCTGAGAATGGAACCCAGGTCTCCTGTGTGAAGGCTGAGAATTTTACTACTGAACTTATTGGCATCATAAGCCATATATCCAAAGCCTGTCACACAGTAAATACAAAAAAAATTTACAGAATCAATCAAATGATAAATAATTAAAATATAATTTGAGAGGGGTTATTTTGATGTGGTAAATTTGAATTTACTTAATATGTAACAAAGAGCCCAATTCTGAAAGAGTTTGCACGTCGCAGATACTCAGGAAAAATTTGTTGGTTGGTGATTAACAGGGCTGTATCCTAATTTTTTTTTTTTTTATCCTAACCACTTTTCGTATTTATAGAAGCTTTTCTTTAGGAATCAGAAAGGCTCTGACTTCTATTAATACATTCCTCTTAGAAGGACTATCGATGGGGAGTTTCTAGGGCAGAACCTGAGGAGGGGAGGCAGGCAGCTTGCCTAGGACCAGGGTAAGCCCCTGACTATCTGTGCAGGTGGGGAGGCCAGTGCGTCCCCGCTGGCCTGCCGAGTGCTGGGTCCTGTAGCCAGTCTGTGGAGATGACTCAGCCACACTTCCTGTGAGAGGACAGTTGTACCTGGAACACACCTCCAGGGGATAGAGCAGAGGGAAGAAAATGGCAGCACTGAGGGGAGGAAATGTCACTCTGTCAGTGATGGAGTTCATATGACAGTGAACATCCAGGTGAAGTGAGCGCAGGGCCAAGCCCTCAGCCAGATGTCCTGTTTGCACCAGCGTGACGAACATGGCAATGTCAGGAGCATTTGGGTGGAAAAGACAGTGTTTTCCACATGAACCAGCCAGGAACAGGCTTCTACGGTTAGAAGAGGGTAGCTGACTGCTGTCACACTCCCCAAAGGGTTACATGGAGTGAAGTGGATGGATTGCAGCTAGGCTGTGGTCTAACAGGCATGTGCACACACCACACAGGTACACACGTGTGAAGCTGTGGACCAGAGGTACAGCGTGCAGGACTTTCAGAGGGAAGTTGTTGTTGATAGTTGCTGTTGAGGCAATTCCAGCTCATGGCGACCCCATGTGTGCAGACTGGAACTGCTTCATAGGGTTTTCAGGGCTGTGATCTTACAGAAGCGGATTTTCAGGCCTGTCTTCCAAGGTGTCTCTGGGTGAGTTTGAAATGCCAACCTTTTGGTTTATAGTTGAGCACTTAATTGCTTGTGCTACCCAGGCCTCCTCCAGGGGAAGAGGGATCTACTTTGGACTGAAGCACAGCCAGACAGCTGCCTGCTAGACCTGTACCGCGCAGGGTGTTGAAGCAGTCCACACCTGTTGCCGGGGCAGAGTAATGACCGTTAGCACCAGCAGCAGCAGCAGCCAGAGAACACCGTAGGGTAATGCGCTCAGATAATGAGTCAGCATGGCTGGGGATGAGGCTGGTGGTGAAGGTTTGAGGGGTCAGGGTGGGTGACGCGGATGGGAGCCAGAAGACAGGGTTCAATTTCACCTCTCGGAAAGAACGTTTCTTTCTTGCCTCCAGTAATCAAAGAGGGCTTCTGGGGAAGGGGGTGTGTGGACCACAATGAACACACATTGCTGCTGGCATCTGGAGCTGGGGGCTCGCTGGAATCTGAAACCAGAATAAGTGATGCTGTCACTCCCATTCATTCATTCATTCTTCATTTCTTTCTATCTTCAGCAAACGTTTATTGAATGCCTGTAGCGCACGTCTGTCAGTGTGTTGTACCGTGGTGGCTCAGGTGTTGGTATGAGGATGGAAGCTGTGCCACTTGTATTTCAAATACCAGCGGTAGGCAGGTTTAAACAGTGATTCCAGACGAAGACAGGCTGGGAGGAAAGACTTGGTGATCTACCTGTGAAAATTCCCCAGGGGAACCTCAGGGATCTCCCCAGAACATTGTCTGATACAGCGCTGGAAGATGAGCCCCGCGACCGGTGACCGTGGGGATGGCAGTGTTTCCGTCTGTTATGTGTAAGGTCACCGTGAGCCTGGGCCAGCTTGAGAACAGCTAGCGACAACACGCTGCAGAGCAGAACTGATATACGTAGCTGATTTTGGGGGGGTAGATCACCAGGCCTTTCTTCTGCAGTGCCTCTGGGTGGACTTGAACTTTCAACCTTTCTCTTAGCAGCTAAGACATTAACTGTTTGTACTACCCAGGGGCTACTACATCCAATATAACCCTGGCTAAGTCATATATATGATTAGGGACTTGTATCCAGGATATATAAAGAATTCTTGCAGCTCAACAATAAAAACACAAATAAACCCAATTAAAAATGGGCAAAGGTGGCTGGAGGCTGGAGGGGAGGGGAGAACAGGGAGTAGCTGGTTGTGGGTGTGGGGTTTTCTTTTGGTGTGATGAGCATGTTTCGGGACTAGATGGAGGTGGTGCTGGCCCAACACAGTGAAAACAGGTCGCCCCTGACTACTACACACTCGAGTCACGACGAATCGCACCTGGACTGCCTGTGGTCTTTTTGTGCATCTTATCATTAGTAATATGTACCATGTGCAATGCTGTAGTGTGTAACTTGCTGACGTTATCATTCTCAGATGTTCACTTGCAGATGTTCAATGTTATGATTTATAAAGATACTGATAATAAAAGGCAATAATAATGAAAACTAAAAAAATGAGCTGCTTGACTTAGGCGAAAACCGACTTATGACGGAATCGTTGGAATGGAACCCCATCGTAAGTCAGAGACTACCCATAGGCTAAATGCTACTGAATTATTCTCTTTAAAATCGTTTATTTTATGTTATGTGAATTTCACCTCAATAAAAAGAAAATGGGCAAAGAACAAAATAGTTCAGGAAGGCTGAAATATTCGCTGGGGGAAGGGAGGCAGGAGAAACAAATACAGCTGGGCCCTGGAGAGCTTGCTTTCCTGGAGTAAGGCAGGACCACTGGCAAACTGCATTTTCCTGGTGATAAGGATGGACTGAAGTCCCTGCGCAGTGTAAATGGTTATACGCTCAGCTGCTAACCAAAAGGTTGGAGGTTGGAGTTCAGCCAGGGGTGCCTTGGAAGAAAGGCCTGGTTATCCTCGTCTGAATACCCTATGGAACATAGTTCTACTCTGACACAAGCAGTCCCCATGAGGTGGAGTCAACTCGACAGCAACTGGTAACCGGAGGTGGATTCCAGTGTCTCAGTCTGCTGCGGGTTCTGGGGAGAGAGGGCTGCCAGGTTTGCTCCACGTTTCTGTGAGCCCTGACCTCATCCAGGTATAGGAGGTGCTAACCAACTTGAGCTGGAATCAGATCATTGTGAGTCTAGTCCTGCCTTTTCCTTTTACTGGGTTGTGAACTGCAGCAAGTCACTTAAGCTCTCTAAGCCTCAGTTTCTTCATCTGCAACAATAGGACATATCTCATGAGGTTGCTTTAAAAATGAAATGCAATCACATACATAAAGCAGTTAAGCCTGTGCTTGGTAAGTACTCATTCACTTGCGGTTGCTTGTGGGTCCTGCCTGTGGAGTGGAGACTGGCAGAGCCTCCTCCAGTGCCCCCTCTCCTTGACGATGGTGAGCGTTCATTATCTTCGCTCTGTTAGAGGCTCTTCCCTGCCCCAGAGGCTATGTGCTGCCCTCGTTTTCCCTTTGGGGTCTGGGACTGCACTTACTGTGTGGGGAGCCTCAGCAGAGCACAGTGGTGGGGACACACCTACAGGAAATCAGCACTGCTGGGCTGTGTGACGCGTCAGGAAACCACGGTGTGGTGACTCCGGCTGGGAAGCCAGGCCTCTGTGTTTTCTGCAGCAGGGATGTTGTCATAGGGGATGTGGGTGGTATGGTATTGTGTGGTACTTCCCGTACAGGTTTCCTTGTGTTTGAACATCTCCATGATGTCTAGCGCCATACAACAAGAAGGGAGCCCCCTGAGGGAGGGCAAGGCGGTTCCTCACTTTGGAAACCAAATTCGATGCTTTCTTTCTCTTTTGCTTCCTGCTTCCTACTTCCTTCAGGGGAAGACTATGCTCTGCCTCACCCCCAGCTTTTCCCATCAGATAGCCAGATAGGCTTATTTCCACTAGGGATGGGAATGTGTCCCCATGGGGACACAGGCTGTAGCTGGGGGCCGTCTAGGTCATCTAGTACCATAGGTTCAGCGACACAAAGTGAGTGGGAGACCAGTCCAGGACGCAAACCTCAGGCTCCTGACTCCTGGTTGTATGCTCTCCTCACAGCTTTGCCTCAGAAATGGTGAGGGTTTTAGTCACCCATCCCATCTCTCTTTGGTCTCCTGACTTTTATCGATTTATTCAATGCACTGAGTACCTGCTGAGTCAGGGACGCTTCTGGGTACGAGGGGTTTGTCAGCAAAACAGGCATCAGTCCCTGCTCTTGTGGGGCTTCCAGTACAGCGTGGAGAGACAGACAATAGACAAACAAATGATAGAGGTACCCTCCATGGTGGCCTCGGGCTGCCATCCTCTCAATGGCATGCCTCTGGATTTTTAAACCAAAACTTCATGGAATGTGTGGATCTCTCAGTACAGTGTTTTTTGGTCAGTGATTACACAGAAAAAAAATTGTATTTATGACCCCAAACCTCAGTGCAGCATTGAGCAGAACGATCGTGGACATGGTCCTGAGTTACATTCTGAATACAGTTGGTAGAAAGTCAGAATCAGGAACAGAGCGTGGGAAAGGACACTGAGTATCAGCACGGAGCCTGCACCTCAGCTGTCGCTGGCTTGTCAACCCAAGAGAGGAGCCACAGCACCTCAGGCGACCTTTGTTATAAGTACGTCAGCCAAGCAACACTTTTATTAATCAGCTATTAACTAAACGCCGTTGTTGTGAGCCGCCGTGGGGTCGGCGCTGACTCATGGTGACCCCACGTCCAACAGAATGAAGGGTCGCTGGTCCTGCACCATCTTCATGATCATTGGTGTGTTTGAGTCCCTGGCTGCAGCTCTTGTGTCAATCCACCTCACTGAGGGTTTCTCTCATTTTAACTAACCCTCCACTTTATCAAGCGTATCAAACATGATGTCCTTTTCTAGCAAATGGTCTTTGCTGATGACATGTCCAAAGTAAGCAAGCCGGAGTCTCGCCATCCTCACTTATAAGGAGCATTCTGGTTGTGTTTCTTCTTTTGGCAGTCCATTCAGTATTCTCCAACACCACGGTTCTAATGCATCCATCATTAATATAAACATTAATTTTTTTTGATGACCAGGAAGCAGTGCTTTAAACATTTTATATTCTAACATGAGAATTTATTACTTAGATATATAGGTGCTGGCCTCGGGGTTGATGTGGAATGCATTATAATTTTTTCTAAGTAAAGTAATGGGAAATAGGCTCCTGGTTAGCGTTTTTGCGCAGAGGTTGGTTTTCAAGAATCTATCCCCGTTGCTAGGAGTCTCTGGGTAGTGCAGATGGCTAACAGCCTGGCTGGTAACTGAAGGGTTGGACGTTCGAGTTCACCCAGAAGCACCTCAGAAGAGAGGCCTTGTGATCTCCTTCCGAAAAATCAACTGTTGAAAACCCTATGACACAGTTCTACTCCGACGCACATGGGGTCTCCATGAGTCAGAATCAACTTGAGGGCAACTGGTCTTTTTTTTTGATCCTCAGTGTAAGTTCCTAGTTCGAATGTGAGGGGTGCTATGAAATACCAGGCCCTTGTTTGTACACATTTTCATGCAATGTCTGGCTCAAACTGTGCTCTCAGCCTCTGCGTTCCCACGCGTGGTAGATCCCCCTTGTGGGGAAGTGAGCACAGAAAACAGCCCTTGAGTCAAAGGCGGGCACACAACTGCTAACCTGTCCTGCATGTGGAAGCTGGGCTCAGCGATGACCCTGGCTGCTTTACACAGTAACCCATCAGCACAATGGTCCTCTCACCAAGTGCCCACAGGTCTTGCACCAGGACAGGAGGCCTAATTCCAGGGCCTTTTTTCTTTTTTTTTTGCATGGTAGCTATGGAATAGTAGGAAGTCTCCCACAAAGGATTTCCTTTGGTCATTGTTTTTTTTTTTTTTTTGCTTAAGGAGTAATAGTGGTGGGGGAGGGGTACGGGTCTCCCTCCCTCTGTGAGTTCGGTGATTCAGAGTTTACAAGGCCCCGGCAGGGGCAGGTCACGGCCCCGGTGTCCTTGTGTGGGGCCTCGTGCTTCCCGTGTCTGCCCATTTACACGCTGGGATTGATCACCGTATTCTGTCCTGTTTTTATACTCGGACACACGGCAAAAGTGTTTCTGTGGGGTTTGAATCTGTACCAAGTACCCTCTATTGGAGTAATCAAATCTGAGATTTTAGCTTTGTAAGGAGCTCAGAGGTTACCTGACTTCACCTGCTTCTCTAAGCAGAAGTCCTCCCCCTTCTCCCTCAGTGACCCCGGGCCAGGCCGCGTGGGGCCTAAGCACATTGGTTATGTGCTGGCTCCTACACCAGGGAAACCATGGTGGCGTAGTGGTTAAGTGCTATGGCTGCTAACCAAAGTGTCGGCCAGGCGATCTCGGCCACAGCGGGAGTCCCGAGGTGGTGTAGGTGGTTATTGTGCTCAAAACTGAAAGGCTGGAAGCTCAGTCCACCCAGAGGTGCCTCAGAGGTAAGGCCTGTGATGGTCTACTTACACAAAACCAGTCGTTGGAAACCCTGTGGAGCACAGTTCTGTTCTGACACTGCCGGGCCACCTGGAGTCAGAATCAACTCAATAGCAACTGGCTTAGGGTTTGGGGGTTTGTTCTGGCCACAGAGGCTTAAAGCTGGAGGCATGCAGTGGCATCCAAAACCAAAACCAAAACCAAACCTGCTGCCGTCGAGTCAATTCCGACTCATAGCGACCCTATAGGACAGAGTAGAACTGCCCCACAGGGTTTCCAAGGAGCACCTGGCGGATTTGAACTGCTGACCAAAGGCCAGCAGCCAGGTTCTTAACCACTGTACCACCAGGGTTTAGCAAAGAGACAATTAGCTGATGTGTGTGCAAGGAAAGTGAATGTATGTGTGTGCACCCACATACACACGTGTGAGGTGGTGTGTATGGTAAGTGCAAGGACTCTGAAGCTAGACTGCTTATTGGAATCCCAGCTTTGCCATTAACTTGCTGTGTAACAGTGGGTAAGTGACTTAACCTCTCTGTGCTCTGCTCCCTCATCTGGAAAATAGTAGAAAGCATATTCCTAGGCTGTGAGGATTAAACGAAGTCATAGCTGTAAAGTGCTTATAAGAGTGCCTAGCACATAGGAACTGTTGTTATTGGTTGCTATCAAGTTGGCTTTGGCTTATAGTGACCCCATCTTCAAAAGAAAGAAACATTACCCAGGCCTGTGCCACCCTCACAATCATTGTATGCTTGAGTCCATTGTCGTGGCCACTGTGCATTTAGAGTGCCTCCAACCTAGGGGACTCATCTTCCAGCAATATCTTTCAGACAATATCTCATTGTGAGCCATAGTGTTTCCCACGGCTAATTTTTGAATGTAGATCACCAGGCCTTTCTTCTTAGTCTGTCTTAGTCTGGAGGCTCTGCTGAAACCTGTCCACCTTGGGTGACACTGCTGGTATTTGAAATGTGAGTGGCATAGATCCTAGCACCACAGCAACTCACAAGCCACCACGATATGACAAACCGACAGATGGGTGGTGGGCATAAGAAGTAGACAATGTTAATTATTATTATTAACATCATGTGGATTGTTTATACACACATATCACACATGTCTATTTATAAGCAAAGGTCAGCTACACTTCTGACAAGTCAGTGTATAGTGAGAATCTTATACCAGGACCTACTGATGTACTATTACAGGGCCTGCGCTGGGTACTACTGCCTAAGACGGGTGTTGTTGGTGCTTCCTTACCAAAACTCCATGGACAGAATCCAGGCCATATCCACTTTCAATTAAATTAACTTTTTTTTTTTTTTAGCAAATCGCGTTAAAGCAAGATGCTGCCGTGACACTGGAGTAAATTCAGCATTGCAAGTTTGCAAGGCTCACTTGCAGCCGCAGCCTTCTCCCTCCCTCCCCCTGCGATCAGTGAGCACCAGCCGCAGACGCTCAGGTGTGCCCGAGGCTGCTGGAAGGAGAGCAGATAATGACAGCTGGTGGGCTCCACTGTGATCGGCTCTTCTTCCTGACAAATGGCTTCACAGGTGCTGCCAGTTTTATGCTCAATTAATCTCAGTTGAATTGATCATCCCATTATAAAGAAAACCATTAGTAATAAAGAAAGCTTCCCAAAGAGCTTTTATGGGGAGGAGGAAAGGAAGTGAATGGGTTTTTTTTTTTTAAGAAATTAAGATGATGAAGTGTGTTTGAAAGAACACAGAGCAAGCCTTCTCCCTGCCCGGCTGACTCAGCCCTGAGGGGGTGGGATAATACAGTACTTTCTTCACATACTCATCTCAGGAATCATTAAAAGAAAACATTTTTTAAGAAAAGTAAGCACATGTAAAGCTCACCATGGGGCAGGCATTATCTTAACTTGAGCAGTGTTACACATACTTGATCAACTCATTAGCTCTCCTGACAACTTGTGAGGCTCGTAGTATTTTTCACCCATTTTACAGATGAGGAAACAGAAACACAGAGAGATTAAGTAATTTGGCCAGGATCACCCAAACCAGCAAACAGCTGAGCTGAGATGCAAAGCCTGTGTACTCTTGGCCATTTGCTGCCTGTGTTAAAAAAAAAAAAAAACCAAACCAAAACAAATAAAACAAAAACAGTTACCATTGAGTCAATTCTGACTCATGGCAATGCCATGTGGGTTAGGGTAGAACTGTGCTGTATAGGATTTTCAATGACTGACTTTTTGAAGTAGATTGCCAGGCTTTTCTTCTGCAGTATCTCTGGGTACATTCAAACCTCCAACCGTTACGTCAGCAGCTGAGGACGTTAACCATTTTCACCACCCAGGGACTCTGCTCTATGTGTTACTGTGTTCCTATTAGGACCCTGATTGCAGCCTGGAGTAGTCCCTCTGCCTCGGGTATTCATTTCTTGTTCCTGAAATCTTCTATTTCTACTTTGCTGTTGTTAGGTGCCATTTAGTCAGTTCCGACTCATAGTGACCCTATGGACAACAGAAATGCTGCCCGGTCCTGTGCCATTCTCACAATCGTTGCTATGTTTGAGCCCACTTCTGCAGCTACTGCGTCAATCCATCTCTTTGAGGGTCTTTCTCTTTTTCGCTGACCTTCTCCTTACTAAGCATCATGTCCTTCTCCTGGGACTGGTCCCTCTTAAAATAAGTCTTTGTTCTGGGATATGAAACGAAGTCTCTGCATCCTAGGTTTTAAGGAGCATTCTTGTGCTTCTTCCAAGACAGATGTGTTCATTCTTTTGGCAGTCCATGGTATATTCAATATTCTTCGCCAACACCATAATTCACATGCATCGATTCTTCGGTCTTCCTTATTCATTGTCCAGCTTTTGCATATGAAGTAACTGAAAATACCATGGCTCAGGTCAGGCACACCTTAGTTCTCAAAGTGACCCCTTTGCTTTTTATCACTTTGAACAGGTCTTTTGTAGCAGATTTGCCCAATGCGGTACGCCTTTTGATTTCTTGACTGCCACTTCCATGGGTGTTGACTGTGGATGTAAGTAAAATGAAATCCTTGACAACTTCAATATTTTCTCCGTTTATCATGATGTTGCTTATTGGTTCAGTTGTGAAGATCTTTGTTTCCTGTATGTTGGGGTGCAATTCATACTGAAGCCTGTGGTCTTTGATCTTCATCAATAAGTGCTTCAAGTCCTCTTCACTTTCAGCAAGCAAGGTTGTGTCGTCTGCGTATCATAGGTTGTTAATGAGTCTTCCTCCAATCCTGATGCCCTGTTCTTTTCCGTACAGTCCAGCTTCTGAGATTATTTGCTCAGCATAGAGATTGAATAAGTATGGTAAAAGGATACAATCCTGATGCACACCTTTCCTGACTTTAAACCATGTAGTATGCCCTTATTCTATTCAATGACTGCCTTTTGGTCTGTGTACAGGTTCCTCATGAGCCCAGTGAAAAGTTCTGGAATTCCCATTCTTCGCAATGTTATCCATAATTTGTCATGATCTACACAGTTGAATGCCTTTGCATAGTCAATAAAACACAGGGAAACATCTTTCTGGTATTCTCTGCTTTCAGCCAAGATCCATCTGACATCAGCAATGATATCCTCGTTCCATACCCTCTTCTGAATCTGGCTTGGATTTCTGGTAGTTCCCTGTTCATGTACTGCTGTAACCATTTTGAATTATCTTCACCAAAATTTTACTTGGTTATGATATTGATATTGTTCAATAATTTCTGCTTTCTGTCGGATCACTTTTCTTTGGAATGGGTGCATGTATGGATCTCTTCTTGTTGGTTGGCCAGGTAGCTCTCTTCCAAATCTCTTGGCATAGACCGGCGAGTGCTTCCAGTGTCGCATCCGTTTGTTGAAACATCTCGGTATTCTGTCAGTTCTTGGAGCCTTGTTTTTCTCCAGTGCCTTCGGTGCAGCTTTGAATATATTTATATAGTACACGCATACCCTTTATTACACATGTAATATATGCTCATTAAAAAAAAATGAAAATACTGAGAAGCAGAGAGAGGAATATAACAATCATTCATACGGCTCTACCTAAGATAACCTTTGTTAACATCCTAGTGTATGTTCTTCTAGACTTTTTTCTGCACACTTTCTTTTCTTTTAAGCAACAGTGAGCTCATATTCTGCAATACTGTTTTGTAACTTTATCTCCCCCAGCAATACAGCATAAGTGTCTTTCGGTTTTAATAACTGCATCTCTATGACATTATTTTTAGCTCCTAAAAAGTACCATGTGGATACATCATAACTTACCCAAACAACCCTTTACTTTTTGGACCATTAAGTTGCTTCCAAATTTTTGAAATTAGAAATAAGATTGCTATGAATATTCTTTTAGCTAAGCCTGCATGCATATTTAAAAATATTTTAATTAAATGAATTATAATATTAGTAGTATTTAACTATTGTAAATTCCTATTATTTCAAAAGGTTTATTTTAAGAATCCTACCATTTTTCATTTCAAGATATTTGGTAGTCATGGAGTCAAAAATAAGTCTATAGTTTTCATTAACACACATCCTGATTTCATTAAAGTTGTATGAATTCAGCCTTAAAACTGTGGTGAATTGTTTTTTAATTTTTTGAAAAGCTAGCTGATAGCACGTGAATAAAACAGAAGGAGAGTGACACATCATCCTGTGATAAGCCCTCGGTAGGCCTCTGTGACTCCCTGTGCCCAGGGTACCACGGGGCTGATGGCACCAGTGCTAATGGGTGCTCTATCCCCGTGCCCACCTGGGCTTGCTTAAGGCTTAGGACTAACGTTTCACTTCAGCATCACCCACCACCCTTCCTTTGGTTCAGGAGCTCTCTATCCTCTTCCTCAAATCTTTGCTTTTTGGAATCTCTGCTTCCTACCTGGTCTTTTCACTTCCTGGAGCTTCCCTTCTTCAAACCCACTTGCACATTACTAGCAAATTTAACTAACACACCGGTCTGCTATTGCTCCAATATCAAAAACCTTCAAAATGGTTCCTCATTAAGAGAAAGATTAAAATGCAATAAGAGGTCTACCCCAGGCATTGGACTCTCCATTGGTTGGTGGTCCCTGGCCTTGACAGCTCTCTTCCCCCGCTCCAGACTGCCCACTGAGCCCAGGCTCGGCCTGTGCCCTCTGCTTTGCCTTCAGTGGATAGGAACAGCTCGTGGACACTGCTGGGGTGCTTGTGGTTCCAGCCCCCTTTCTGGAAGGTTGGGTCCTGGCCCTCGGTGGTCCAGGAGCATGGTGGGTGGTAGCCCTTCTCCCACCTCATGGTGAGGGTCCAGCCCACTCCCTCCACTACACTCACCACCCTTGGGCCACCCACTTCCCAATGGCTGAGATTTGTTCATTGAGGCTGTTTTTATCTACTCCCTGTCTCTTTCCTGGAGTCTCTTGCTAACACAAACCGTTAAGTACTTGACTGTTAACGGAAAAGCTGGAGGTTTAAGTCTACCCTGAGGCACGTCAGAAGAAAGGCCTGGAAATCCACTTCCAAAAAATCAGCCATTGGAAACCCTATGGATCAGAGTTCTACTCTGACACACATGGAGTCCCCATGAGTCAGAACCAAGTTGACAGTAACTGTGTTTTTTTTTTTTTTTGGTTTCGTCTTTCTCCAACCACAGTTGGGCGGTCCCAGCTCAGACGTATGTATCCAGTGTCTTGGTAAGAATTGTATTCTTCCTTTAAAAAAGCCTTTAATTGGGGAAACAGAAGCAGCAGGAATTTATAAACAAGTCAACAGATAACATGCCATTTGTTTTCTCACAGAAAAAGTGATGTGAGGAGTTTCCCCTTATTTGTGTGGTGAGCTGGGACTGAGCTCTGAAACAGAGTCACTGAGCTGGCTGGGTGTCTCTCCAGAACCTTCAGCACTTGGAATAGTGGGTGGCTTGTCATAATTTTGCCTATTTTAAATTATTTTAACCAAAAAGTAATCATTCTTTTTCCTCCCCTTCTAAGGTCCCATGTGCCTGTGTGCATAGACAGTGTGGGCAGCATGCAAGCACGCTGGGGTCTGGTCTAAGGCAGTGCACCTACTGTGGAGAAGCAACTGAATGGAAAGACTGAGACAGCTGTTAAGCGCAGAGTCTCAGACAGTGTGACTGAAGGGAAAAGTGGTGCTTGTATTAGGGATAGAGTCTGAATCACCTGGTTCTTTAACTGGTTAGTGGACTTTATATAAATCTCTTCAATTTGCCTGATGCTTAAGTGTACAAAACCCTGTTATTTGTATAGCCTCGTTTCAACTCAGGGAAGTGGTTTCCGGGAAGTTAAGGCTAGCCCAATTTCATACATCTGTAAGCGGTCAGGGCTAGACCCCAGGACTGTAGGTCCAAGTCACATGCATTTATTTTTTGGTAAGAGATTTCTGCGCCATTGTTTCATTGCCTTCGTATGTGGATTTATTTCATTTCAAGGGATCGCAAGCTAAGATGAGGATACTGATTTTCCAGCGTGACCCCGTGCCCCACCTTGCGGGTACCTCCGGGAGGAGTGGCTTCTGTAGTCGTCTTCAGCGGGGGGAGTGGCTGGGGAGGGGAGGCTTCACAGGGCTGGGAACCACAGAGTGCCGATGTCAGGGATCGGTTTCCTCGGCATTCCCCAAGCTGTGCCCACGCTGATGCCCACTAAGGAAGTGGTTCTCCACCACAAAGAGCCCAAGAGAGGTCTCAGGGAAAGGTATTGTTGTTATTAGCTGCTGTTGAGTGGGGCCCTGACTCATGGCGACCCTATGCATAACAGAACAAAACACTGCCCTGTCCTAGTCCTGCGTCATCCCTGTGACCAACTGCAGATAGAACCATTGTGATCCATAGGGCTTTCACTGGCTGATCTTTGGAAGTAGCCTTCCTTCCTAATCTGTGTTCTCGCCTCTTATGTAACCCAGTTTTTGGTGTTGGCCGCTGTTGCGTTGGCATCCAACTCATAGAGACCCCATGCACAGCAGGATTGGCTCTGTGTGACCCAGAGGGTTTTTATCGGCTGATTTTTTTGAAGTGGATCACCAGGTCTTTCTTCTTGGTTTGTCTTAGTCTGGAAGCTCTGCTGGAACCTGTTCAGCATCATAGCAACACACAGGCCTCCAGAGATAGATGGGTAATGAGTTGGCTGGAAACTGAACCCAGGCCTCCCACATGGGAGGAGAGAATTCTACCTCTGAACCACCACTGCCCCCACAGGGAAGGGGGTAGTTCAGGAGAATTTGGGAGGGTCCTAACTGCACCTTCCCCCTGGGGAGGGGGAGAATGGTGTGGAATGAATTTTTCTCACAATGCCGCTGCAGCCTGGCCTACAGCTTGTCTTACCTTCAGTAGCTAGACAAGTAGCAGCACATTTACAGTGTTATTTGATTTGCAGATATGCAATTAACTGGGAATATATTTTAACCTTCTCTTCTTTATTATCAGTGTCTTATTTCCTACTAGAAAGTTTTAGAATGTTAAAAAAAAAAAAAAAAAAAAGTGGCATCCAGGGACAGGTTGACCTCACAGGGGGCTGCAAGTTTGGAAACACTCTTGACAACATCGGAGGTGACATTACAGGAAAAGCCCACATACAGAAGGCGGAGCTCAGCAAGTCTCGCGGATTGAATCGTGTCCTCCACAAATATGTGTTGAAATCTTTACCCCTGTAAATATGACCCTGTTTGAAAATAGGAGTTTCCTTCTGTTATGTTACTGTGCCATACCAGTGTAGGGTGGACCTAAACCTAATCCCTTCTGAGTTGTAAAAAGAGCAGAATAGACACAGAGACAGCCTTGAGGGGAGACAGATGCCAAGGAACTGCTTGAGGGCTGCTGGCAGCTGCTAGATGCTGAAACAGGCAACAAACGAGCCCCAGAGTCAGACTTCAGGGCCTCGGAACTGTGAGAAAACAAGCTTCTGTTCCCCAAAGCCCCCATTTGCGGTATCTGTGTTACGGTGGCGCCAGGAGACTCAAATGCAAGCGGCCGAGTTCTCGTGTGTACCTGCGTCGCTCACTGTGTTCCCGGTGGTTCTCCTTCTCACGCCTTGTCATGTACTGAGGCAAATTCCTGGACGAACCGAGGGATGGTGAAATGAGTTGACTCAGGTGGAGGGGGTGGGAAGGCTCAGGGTGGTCAGATCAGCTTGCCCTTTTGAATGGAAACCTCTGCCTCAGTTCTCTATCGCCTGTCTTACTGCCTTTTCTTCTCTTTGCATGAGTGGAGCCAGGTAATTCCCTTCCCCTCCCCTCAACCCACTGAGGAAAAAAGCTTCATGTGCCTTGCTGAAAATGGCTTCCACATCTGATGGATATAAATTCAAACCGTAAACATGCCTACAGTACCCACTAATATTGGTCCTCTCCTTTTCCGCCTTGTTGTTGTTGCTGCTAGCTGCCGAGTTGGCTCTGACTCAGGGCTACCCACTGTACAGCAGAAGGAAACCTTGCTTGGTCCTGCACCATCTTCACAATCCTTGGTATGCTCCAGTCCATCGTTGTGATCACTGCGTATTTTGAATTCCTTCCAACTTAGGGGTCTCTTCCAGCACTATATTGGATAGTACTCTGTTGTCATCCATAGAGTTTTCATTGGGTGATTTTCAGAAGTAGAGCTCCAGGCCTTTCTTCCTAGTCTGGACACCTGTCCAGCATAGGTCACCCTGTTGGTATTTGAAATAGCAGTGGCATAGCTACCAGCATCACAGCAACACACAAGCCGTCACAGTAGGACAAGCATCTGAGGTGTCATCTTTTGTTATAACGGTAATGGCATCCTGGGTCCTACTAATGTAACCATCTTTGAAAGCTTGGCTGCAGGGTTGGGAACTGCCACAAAGCTGTGGGACTAGCCAAATTGTGAGCTGGTATTCTCTGGGTACCCGTTACTCGCTCTTTACCCTTTGAGAATGAGGAAGGAGGTGAGATTGGAAAGGTAGGTGACCACAAGGAAATATGCTGTCCGTAGACTGAGGGTGAAAAACAAACAGTTGCTGATGAGTTCACTCCGAGTGTCAGAGCAGAACTGTGCTGCACAGGGTTTTCAAGTACTGATTTTCTGGAAGTCTATCGCCAGACTTTTGTTCTTAGGTGCCTCAGAGTGGACTTGAAACGCCAACCTTTTGATTAGCAGTTGAATGCATTAACCTTTCACACCTGCAGGGACGAACCAGTTGCTGTTGAGTTGATTGCAAATTATGGCAGCTGCATGTGTGTTGGGACAGACCTGTGCTCCTTAGGGTTTCCGGGGGTTCATGTTTTGGAAGTAGATTGCCAGGACTTTCGTTCGAGATGCTTCTTGGGTGGGTTTGAACTGCCAACCTTTTGGTTCGTAGTCAAATGCTTAACTATTTGTGCTACCCAGAGGTAGGAAGCTGTCTTAAAATTGAAGCTACGTTTAAAAACACAAGTCCAAAAAGTAAGACTGAAAATTTCCAAACAGGGTTGTCTTTTGGGCATTGATGTTTACTTTTTTTTGATGAATAGGTAACTGTGCAGCAGTGTGCATTTATCAAGTGCCTGACAAGTGCTGTGTAGGGCACTGAAATGGACTCTGGGTTTTCTCTGGACTGGTAAGTAGGGAGGGATGCTGTCTATTAATTTCCACCTCTGTTAAATTTCTACCACAGAGAGCTGCAGCTAACTAGTGAAATTCACTAGCAAACTAGTGAATTATTTGAATCTCCTCTCTTTTTCCTTCCCTGGGCTACGGTGGCAGGGCTATGACAAGCCAATACCTGGACAGCAGGCTTCAGGAAGGTTCCAGGTATGGGACAGGTCCTGGGTGCTGGCCTTGTGTCCTCAGAGACTGAATCTCTCAGTAGGTTCTGACATGCTTAAAATTCAAACCAATTATGCCTTGAGTCTTTATTTTAAAAATTAAGGAAGCTTGCAGAAAAGGACATGTCAATGAGGTTGAATGAAATAGAAATGGAAAATTAAGCCAAAGAAAATAGTCTATGGATATGCTAATTGTAAGTAATTTGCCTTGATTGAGACTTAAATTTGGCTCCAAGCTTCATGGAAGCCCAGACGAAAGGGAAGTATGACTAAGTTGTATCTCTTTTCATAGCTCCTTGGAGGAGACAAGGCTGACCAAGCACGAAATCCCAGAAATGACTTCTATGGAACTGAGATGAGATGACTTGGGTTTGAGGCTGTCCTGGTTTCCTCACTAAAAGAATGGCTCAAGGCAGTCTGGCATCCTTCAGTGGTACAGATGGTTAATGCAATCGGCTGGTAGCTGCATGGTGGAGGTTCAAGTCCACCAGAGCTGCCTAAAGAAAGGCTGGAGATCTACTTCTGAAGAAGCAGCCATTCAGAGCCCTCTGTAGCACAGTGCTACTCTGACACACATGAGGTCACCATGAGTCGAAGTGGACTCCACAGCAGCTGGTTCTCTTAGGGTTGTTGTGAGGATTGAACCAGAGGCTAGGCAGAGTGAGTGCCCGTGGTGTGACTGTAGCTGGAACCAACCTAATTTTTATCAGCAGGGGAATGGTTAAATACAGTGTGATTCATTTTTACCATATAGTCCCACTTGTTTCTCCCGCTCCACTCCTCTCTGTACCCACCCCCTTGGTCACATGACTTTCCAGTCCCTTTCCCAAAAAGTGAAATGTCTTTCCCCTCCCCACCAAGGCTGGCCTTGGCTGTGTGACTTGCCTTGCCCAGTGAAATGTGGGCAGAAGTGACAATGTGCTGAGCCCAGGCAAAAAGGCATTATTGTTTCCATCACTCCCCTTGAGCTTTGCCATTGCTCCCCGAGAACAGGGCCCGGGTAGCCCACTGGTGCAAGGAGGCTGATAGCAGGCGTGTGGGGCAGACCTGGCCTGGCCCTGAAGCTCATAGCCCAGAAGAGCTGAGCCTAGACCAGCTGACCCCTAGCTGACTGAGGCCCTCAGCATGAGTGAAAAAAGAAGATTGCTGTTTGAAGGCACTGAATTTTAGGGTGATTTGTTACACATCATTACCATGACAACAGCAGTGGCCTTCTATGAACAAACCTGGAAAGATAAACTGTGATACATTGTTAGAGTGAGGGTAAAATTAGAAAAAGCACATTAATCTAAATTCTGCTTTCGCAGAATAATACACATGTCCAATCTCATTTTGTTAAAAAAGAAAAAGAATATGCTTATACATCCAAGCATTGAAAAGTCTGAGCAACGGCATTCATGTCTTAAAAAGTACGGATTTAAAAAAGTGCACGCGTTAAAAAAAAACAAAAACTTGGTGATGTTATATAGGTAATTTCATTTGTTTTTGCCTTTCTATGTGTTTTTTGTTTGTGTATGTGCAATTTTTGAATTGAAAAAGCTTAGCAAACCAAAACAACAGCTTCAAAGAGGCCATCCTCACAGCAGCTGCAGTGGTCACCACATCTAGGGCTGTCTGGGCATGGTTCTGAGCTGCGGGGTCTGCAAGAGCTTGGTACTCAGACCTGCCCTTCGTTGTTGTCTGAGTGTTTGAGGCTGCTGAAAAGAACCTTTCGTTCTCTGAGCTACCATGGAAGCAGGAAAGCCTTGCCCAGACCCGCGTGGCTAGGAGTAGTACAGTCAGGACTAGAAGCCAGGCTGGCTCCTTGGTTAGCCTCCGTCTTCTTCCCTCAGGAGACATCCAAGCTGTTGTCACTACCCTTAGTGGGGCGGGTGGGGGGGAGGCTGTGGGGAGTGAGATAGTCTCACAGAGGGTTGGCTAGCCTCAGGCTTTAGACTAGTACTTTATCCGTTCCTCGTACACACACACTTAATTCTACTTAAGTGCACAAATGTGATCTTGATCTTATAATTTACTTGCTTGCTTTTTTTTTTTTTTTTTTAGTGTTGCCTTAATTATTTTTTCCTTTGTCATTTGGCTCCCTTCCTTCTGACTTCTCTATCTCATTGGACTTTCCATCCCACCCTACTCCACTCCATACCCACCCACATCGAAAAGCTTGTATCAACAAGTTTGTATCTCTGCATTTTTCTCCATGATCACATAACTACACACAGATATGTGTTCAAGGACAGATCAAGGCTGAGTATCACGATAGCGTTGTTGCCAGGATTCTGTTTCCGAGTTCTTTCACTAACCATTCTCTGGTCCTAGTGTGCACTTTGCCAAGAGCCCTGGGACTCTCTCTCCTTCCTCATTTAAGTCACAGCATCTCAGTCTCCATGGTTATGGGTGTGTGTGGGGGGGAGGGGGCAGGATAGGTGGGTAGCAGAAGGGCCATTTGGCCCAGTTTATTACATCCAAATTGAGACTTTTTATTGTGCTTTAGATGAAGGTTTACAGAGCAAATTAATTTCTCATTAAACAATTAATACGCGTATTGTTTTCTGACATTGGTTGCCAACCCTTTATTGACCTTGGGTTCCCCTTTTCCATTCACGCAGCGTTTCTGTCCCCTCCTGCCTTCTCGTCCTTGCCCCTGGGCTGGTGTGCCCATTAGTCTCCTATACATGGTTGAACTACGTGTGTTGTTGTCTGTTTTATGGGCCTGTCTAATCTTTGGCTGAAGGGTGAACCTCAGAAGTGACCTAAGTACTGAGTTAAAAAGGTGTCTGGGGGCCGTACTCTTGGGGTTTCTCCAGCCTCTGTCAAACTAGTAAATCTGGTCTTTTTGTGTGAGTTAGAATTTTGTTCTACATTTTTCTCCAGCTCTGTCCGGGACCATCTATTGTGATCCCTGTCAGAGCAGTCAGTGGTGGCTGGGCACCATCTCGTTGTGCTGGGTTCAGTCTGGTGGAGGCTGTGGTAGTTGTGGCCTGTTAGTCTTTTGTGTCGTTAGTTGCCTTCACTCTCCTTTGCTCCAGAATGGGTGAGATCAGTGTAGAATCTTAGATGGCCACTCACAAGCTTTTAAGACCCCAGACGCTACTCACCAAATTGAGACTTTTAGAATGGATGATCAGTTAATATATCACCCAGATGGACGGCTTTTGATTTGAAAATGGCTCTATTAGGAATTCTATCAAGAACAGAGATATAAATTGAGACCGTCCCAGGCAAACCAAGTCATATGGTCAAACTCATTTTGATGTTCCTGGGTAGAGGTGATCTGACAATGTGTGTGGCTATGTGTAACGTGTCTTCATTTCTTAATGGGTTAGACCCTTCTCCTGGGCTGCACGCAAACGTAGTGACCAGGCCTCTCACAGGCCTCTCAATCCCTGGGCATCTGGGTTCATATTTTAATTTTTCAGGAAAATATGTCAGAAGTGTCATATCAATTGTTGTTGTCAGTTGCCATCGGTTTCCGACTTGGGGTGACCCCATGCACAATGGAATGAGATGCTGCTCAGTCCTTTGTCATCCCCATGATCGGTTGGGGAGTGCTTTATTGGACTCCTGGTGTTTGTCAAACATTCATTGAATAAAAAGGTAATTGTAGTTTATGGGTGGTGCCAATGGCTCATGTGTTTGGCTGTTAACCAGAAGGTTGGCAGCTCAAGTTCGTCCAGTGGCTCCTTGGAAGAAAGGCCTGACGATCCGATTCCCAAAAATCAGCCCCTGAAAATCCCATGGAGCACAACTGTGAAATACCAGAGACTCTGCAGCACTAGGTGTGACTGGTTTCGCCCACATGTGGAGGGCAGGGAGGCAACAGGGTGACCTTCGACGGCCCGCTTCCTGAAAGAGGGGAAAAAAGCTTCCTAGGAGGAAGTGCCTTTTGCTTAGATATTTGGCCTCATTTTATGCTAAGAGAAATCTTTTGGTTAAAAGGAATGCAGTATGTAGATACTTGCATTTATAAAAGTAAAAAAGGATAGTAATTATGATTATTTTAAAATTAATGTATCAGTGGTGAAGCGCTTGGGTTCTGGAGGTAGGGGGCCTGGGTTTGAGCACTGGTTCCACCCTTACTGAGCTTGCCACCTTGGGCAGGTTACTGGGCCTCTTTGGGCCTCAGCTTCTGCCTGTGTAAAGCAGGGATGTTGCCATGAATGACTTCCAGGAGCTGTGGTGAGGATTAGACCAGGGAATGCACACAAAGCACAGGAGTAGTGAGCACCTAGTGAGCACCCTAGGTGTCACCCAGAACTTGGTGCCTCAGTGTCTGCAGAGGTTAAGTGCTGGTGTGTAAGTTCACTCCTGGATGTGAACTTCACAGGTGGCTTTTCCGTGGACAAGATCTGAGTCTATAGACCTAATTTAAAGGCTCAAAAAACCTTCCTGGTTCTGTGGATCTACCTGGGCTGCAATGCCAAAAGATCACAGAGCCGAGCAAACATTTTTCACAGAGCATAGCATTGATACCTTACGATTTTGAAATGTATCCCGTTGTCTTTAAAAAAGCAGTTTCTCCCGTAAGGAGGTGATCTTCAAGTATTTGCTATGGCAGGAATGGAACTCAGGCCTTCTAAGGGAGGGACTAAACACTTGCCCTTACGATAAAGAAACTTAAAGCCAGAGCTTCCCCCAGGCTCACGTTTGAAGAACTGCTGGCCAGCTGGCTGGATCAGGAAACAGGACCCACCAGCACAGCCGGCGGGCTTCCCAGGGAAGGAGGCAACAGAGGCAGCAAATAAAGTAGACTAGTGAAAATATTCAATCTTGTTTCACTGGATTCAGCAATCGAATGCCAGTGAGCCAGGCGCTGACCTCAGTGCCTCTCTACGCACTAGCTCCCCCTGCCTCCACGACCACTGCTTCAAAGCAGGATGGCGCCTTGGCACTGGGCAGGGAGTGCTGGCCCGGCTCTGACCTGACGGAGCGGTTTCGGGCTTAACTGCTTTCCTGTCAATGTCCATGGAGAGTCCCAGGTCTGGTCTGCCTCTGGCAGCTTTTGAATATTTTCTAATTGCAGCAGTTAGCCCAGTGACTGTGACCCCCAAGTTCCTTCCTCACCTGGTATAACAAACTCACTCCTCTATTAATTTTTTCTGAAACCATCATATACAAATCAATTTTCATATGATGAAGTCTCTGTTAGGTGGAATACCTATGGAAGAGATTTGTATTAGAATTTTTTGGATTAAACAAACTTTAAATAGGTTTTAAATAATTTTACCTTTTAAGCATGATTTCCAAGTTAATGGGCTAAAATATAAAGGAATATAGCAGCTGGACAATACTTAGCACAGTGCTTGGGACATGGTTAAAAAACAAAAACAAAAACAAAAACCCAAACCCCTTGCCATGGAGTTGAATCCAACTCACGGCAACCATGTGTATTACAGAGTAGAACTGATTTATAGGGTTTTCTGGGTTGTAATCTTTATGGAAGCAGATTGCCAGGCCTTTCTTCAGGGCATACCTCTGGGGGGGCTCAAACAGCCAACTTTTAGGTTAGCAGCCGAGTGAAAACTGCACCACCCAGGAACCTTCTGGGATATGGTAGAAACATTTAATAAATGCTGATGTTAATAATTATACCATCACTCTCAGTGGTTGAAAAGCAGCTTATGTGACAGTAAAGATATGGGCCCTGAGGCAGCTGTCTTCATATACATACTTTCTTTGCCAGTTTAATAGCAGTGGGACCTGGAACAAGGTATTTATAGATTTTTTTAAATATTGCAACTTTGTAAAATGGGAATAGTAATGATACCTATGGAGTCCTTGGGTGGTGCAAATGGCTGCTAACCGAAAGGCTGGCAGTTCAAGTCCACCCAGAGGTACCTCGGAAGAAAGACCTGGTGATCTACTTCTGAAAAATCAACCATTGAAAACCCTACCTCTGACACACAGGTTGCCATGAGTGGGAGTCAGCTCAACAGCAACTGAGCTCCATTGCATCTTTTATGGCAGAGCTCTTAAAGTGTCCAGTCTTTAGCCTACATTTAATTTCCTTTACTTTCTGGTCTTGGTCTACTTTGTGGAAGGATCTGCTAACTAATCCCCTTCACATACTTTATGCTACTGCCAAACTGTACTTTCCTACTTAAAATCCACGCCGTGCCACCTCCCTGGGTTGCCCCGCTCCTTGCAAATCAAATGAATACAGCCACCTTGTAGAATATTAAAACATCGTATACGAGGCCAAAGTCCTCTCTGACCAGGCCCCCACCTCATCCCAGGCCTTTCTCCCACTCCCAGGGACCGCCGCCATTCTTTGTCCAAGGTGTTACTTCCACGTCTCCTTCTATGTCCGACCTGGTACCTACACACACACTCATACAACATCCGTGGAGGTGTTTTCTGTGGGATGTGTCCCTGACATAGATAGCACCAAACTGTCGTTATCATGCTGCAACTTGCTTTTCTCCCCCAACAGTGTGTCCTGGCAATCTGTCTATTGAGATGCATCTTAAATGCTATCATGAATTCCCCAGTTTTACAAGGTTTCATTTACTGGGAATGCTCTCTCCATCGAAACTCCCTTGAGTCCCTTAAGAAACTTTCTACTTTATGTGTGTGTGTGTGTGTGTGTGTGTGTGTGTGTGTAGTGGGATGAAGAGTGGTTTTTGTATCCAAACTTTTACTTTTCTATAATTCCCATATTTCCAGCCATTACCAATATTACATTTTAAACAAATAAATGCCAGTTTTCTTTTCTTTGCTCTAATTTTATGCTTACCCAGAAACCTGACGATTAATTTGTCTTCCCAGCGATCTTGGTATTGAGAAAGCAGCACCTGGGAGAGGGATGCCAACATATAGGCCACCAGGAACCTGTGTCACTGTTGTGAACTCTCCTCAGCACACCCAACTCTTAGGCTGTTTTGGGTAGAGAACAGTAGCAATGGAAGAGGTTTGAGGTGGGTGAGGTTAGCTCCTTCCAACAACCGTACTAGCGGGTTACTAGGAGCGCAAGCCTGAGATGAGATTCTGCCACACAGTGCTGAGTCAGCCATAGTGGGCCTGAGTCAAAAGGAAAAATGAAACCCCTAGGTTGTGCAAAGGTTAATGCTCTTAGCTGCTAATGGAAAGGTTGGAGGTTCAAGTCCACCCAGAGGTGCCTCAGAAGGAAGAGCTGGTGATCTACTTCAGAAAAATCAACCACTGGAAACCCTATGCAACATTCTGACATACCTGGGGTCCCGTGAGTCCGGGCCGACTCGACAGCAGCTGGTTTTTATATACACTTACCGAAATACCTTCCCAGATTTGGAACCAATAGGAAAAGTTAATAAACCTCTACAAGCAAAAATCACGACTCTGTGTAAAGCCTCAAATTGCCCAATCCATTTGCATGCCAGCCTTTTTCTCCGCTCTTAAAGGCCTCAGTGGGGGTGGGGGGCCTCGGTGGGGGTGGGGGGCCTCGGTGGGGCCTGGACCCCAGGCTGATTGGAGACAGCTGTTTCCTATGCGTAGTACAGCAGGGGGATAAAGCAGACAGACAGCAGCAGCCTGCCGTTGTTTAATATTTGAATACTTTATCACACCAGAACCAAACTGGCTGCCATCTAGTGGATTCTGACTCATAGCGACCCTATAGGACAGAGTAGAATTGCCCCACAGGGTTTCCAAGGAGCGGCTGGTAGATTTGAACTGCCGACCTTTTGGTTAGCTGCCGAGCTCTTAACCACTGCACCATCAGCTGTCCTCAGTTATTATAGATTTTTTAAATGTTGCATTAAAATATTACTTATTTTTATTACTCAGTTTTTGGTGCCCCTTTAAATTTTGCATCCAAGCTGAATGTCTCACTCTCGTCACCCTGGTCCTGGCCCTGCTGCCACATTATAACTGTTTATTCACTAAGCACTTATTAACAGACAAGCGCAAAAATGGCTCTTGCAGCCTGCTCTGGAAGCATGACGAAGTTCCAGCTCTGTCCGAAAGCTGCGTTTAGCAGAGGCGGTCCCTAGGATTCCAGAGGCAGGAGCCTGTGACTCTCAGAGTCAGCATCACCCAACGAGAATTCTCCAAGGTCATGGCTGTTTATACAGAAGTATTTAGGGACTAGCGTTCCTGGGTAGTACAAATGGCGAACACGCTCGGCTGCTAACTGAAAGGCTGTAGGTTCAAATCCACCAAGACGTACCTTGGAAGAAAGGCATGGAGATCTGAAAAATCAGCTATTGAAACCTCTGTGGAGCACAGATCTACTCTGACACACGCTGGGGCCCCTGTGAGTTGGAATGGACTCACAGCGACCAGTTTATTTAGAGACTGGCCTTGGGCATCGTCCCTTGGGGCCAAGGCTAGAGTTCTCAGTAGATTCTTACACTCTGTTCCCTCAAGAGTGAGGATTGTCTTTAAATATTTTAATCAACCCACATTTTTTACTACCTTTAACTTTTTAACAATGTTTAGCATTCATTTAAGAAGTCTTTACTTTAACTAATTAAAAATCCATTTATAATATTTACTCTGCTAATTGACAAAGCCTCAGAGATTGACCAAGGTATGGATAATGGAAGCTTCTGGGGCCACCTCTGGGGTGTGGTCTTTCTGACATAGGGTAGCAGGCAACCCCCAGAGCATGACTTATCTTTTTAGAGCAGTCCTAGAGTGAAACTTGAACTAACTGGTGTATTCATAACCTCATACCATCTTTGCTTTAAGTATATTAAAGTAAATGGCAGACTCTATAACAATCATCCTTGGTGAATGAACAAATTGGTGATCTGGTCTTGTTATCTCAGTTTACTGGGAATGTGGTCAGCTCTGGGTTATAGGAAAATAACAAGCTCATCTTCCAGGGAAGGCTACCCTGTGAGGACTTGTGATGATCTTCACTCCCCTCGGGGCCTTTTCTGCCTTGGTGTCCACCATACAATGTCCACAGGATGGCATGAG
Source organism: Loxodonta africana (assembly GCF_030014295.1). NCBI lineage: Eukaryota > Metazoa > Chordata > Mammalia > Proboscidea > Elephantidae > Loxodonta > Loxodonta africana. Next base: position 75,869,548 of record NC_087358.1, read on the forward strand.
CTCAGCTACTACAACAGGGATGGGTGTGTCTGAATAAGGTGGTTGTTATGGATGGAATTATGTCCCCCCAAAATGTGTGTCAACTCGACTAGACCATGATTCCCCATACTGTGTGGTAGTCCTCCAATCTGTGATCTGATATGTTGTAAATCCTAGCCTCTAGGATGTTAACAAGGCAGGACACAATCTATAGGATTAGGTTGTATCTTGAGTCAATCTCTTTTGAGATATAAAGGACAGAAGTGAACAGAGAGGAGATGGAACTACTAACAAAAAGAAAGAAGAAACAGGAGCAGTGTACATCCTTTGGATCCTGGGTCCCTATGCTGAGAAACTCCTAGACCAGGGTGAGATTAATGACAAGGACCTACCCCATAGCCAACAGAGAGGGAAAGGGTTCCCCTAGACTAGTACCCTGAATTTGGACTTCTAGCCTCCTAGATTGTGAGAGAATAAATTTCTGTTTGTTAAAGCCATCCATGTGTGGTATTTCTATTATAGCAGCACTAGATGACTAAGACAGTGGTGATGCAGTTGGGGGAGGGATCATTGGGGAAAATCAGGCCATGAACTGGAGAGAGTGGTCCAACCTTAGCAGCTCCCCCCAAAACAAACAAACAAAAAAAACCAAAAACCAAACCCACTGCCGTTGAGTGGATACCAACTCATAGCAACCCTGTAGAACAGAATAGAACTGCCCCATTGGGTTTCCAAGGAGTGACTGTTGGGTCTGAACTGCCAACCTTTTGGTTAACAGCCAAATGCTTAACCATTGTGCCACCAGGGATCCACCCTAGCAGCAGAGGGTATAAAAAATAAAGGCCACCTCCATAGGGAGGTATGGAAAGCTGCCATTATGGCAACTCCATGCACAATGGAATGAAACATGCCCCACGATCGGTTGGGAATCAGACTGCTCTGATCTGTAGGGTTTTAATTTGCTGACAGAAGGTGGCTGTGCATGAGGTACGGTAGCTGGGAATTGAACCTGGGTCTCCGGCATGGTAGGCAAGAATTCTGCCACTGAACAACCACTGCCTCATAGAAAGCCTAGGATCCCAGAAACTGGACTGAGTGAGGGCTCCACACCAAGGAACTGCAACTTAAGTGTAAAGTCCTCACTGTCAGCAAGGCTGGTGTGACAGGGAAATAAATGTGGTGGCTCAGTCCTCACACGGACTGGAGCACAAAACCAGGCACACAGTCAACACTACACCAAGGTTTGGGGGTCGAAAGTATTATGTTGGTCTCTCGTGTCCCTGGAGCTCCTGAGTGATCATTATACACTCCCGCTGCTGTTCGAGACAGAGAGACAGGACTCACCCTATACTCGAGATACCAGAAACAAAACAAAACAAAACAAACAAACAAAACCAAGCCAGCCCATTGCCACTGAGTCTATTCCAAATCAGAGCGACCCTATCGGGCAAAGTAGAACTGCCCCGTAAGGCCTCCAAGGCTGTAATCTTTATGGAAGCAAGTTGCCACATCTTTCTCCCGTGGAGCAGCTAGTGGGTTCCACCTGCCAACCTTTCAGTTAGCCGCCGAGCACTTAAACACTGCACCAGCAGGGCTTCTTTACTCAAGGTACGTCTCCTGGAATTTAATGTTCAGCCTCTGGGATTATGGATTTATTTTCTAGATACTTGACTTTTACCCTAAAAGAAAATGGCAGGAATAACTTCTGACTCACTGAAGGCATAGGTTTCCTTGTAGCTGGGTACCACTTAGTTAATGTTTTAATAATAATTGTTAGTAGCAACTTAACAATTGCTATGTGTAATACACAACTATATATTTTAAAAAATATATTTTAGGTGCGTTAATTTACCTCCATGTTACAGATGAGAAGACAGCGGTTAAGTCCTTTGCCCAGGTTTAGTGGCAAAGCTGGGATATGAATGGGGTGTGTCTTCCCTGAGAACCTAGGCTCTTAGCCTCTATGCTATTGAATTAAGATCAACAGCACTCAAGAATTTATCAGAAGAAGGCTTGTTCCTTCTTGTTTTTCACATAAGATGATGCTGCCGTGCTGACATATGGAGAGTTATGAGCTCCTCTTTGCTTTTACTGAAAAATAACGGCCAATCCATTGAAGTCTGACTTTTGAAGGACTAGCAATCACTTTATAAGCTGGTGCAGCTGTGGGAACAATAGAACGCTGTCCTTGCCACCAAAATAACCTGAGAATGAACAACGAGCAGAGTTTTCAGCCCAATTCATAGCCATTTATTAATTAAAAATGAAAACCTTAAAGAGTGTTTCCTTATGAACTGTCTCAAAATGCATTTACATATTTTGTTGTTATATATGGGCCAGGCCAGGCCAGTGCCGTCGAGTCGATTCCAACTCATAGCGACCGTATAGGCCAGAGTAGAACTGCCCCATAGGGTTTCCATTGTTATATATATGTCCAAATACATGCTGGATTAGTTTCTGGCTCGACTATTGCGTGTTGGATGAAAAGATCACTTGGTTTTTTTAATTTCTTTTTTATTCTCACCAGTAAAACAGGTTTAACAAGACCGTTATCCCATAAAGACCTTTTTATTATCCACCCTTTGCTCATTCTTCTTTCACAGTTTGGAAGAATTTGCCACTAAAATAAATTACATTTAAGTGATATTTCTTTTCATTTTTTTTTTTTTCTTGAATTAAAGGCATTTATAATAGCCAACATGAGCTTAGCTGGAAATGAAAATATATATTATTATGTATAGTATATTCATTATATATATGATAGGGTCATTATGAGTCAGAACCGGCTCAACTGCACCTAACAACAGACAAAACAACAAATATATAATGTATATAATGATACAATGAAAACATAGGAAATGTTTTAGTTTGGCCATAATATTTCAATGGTTTCACAGTACATATATTTCAGAATTCCAAGTTCCCAAATGCCACAGTTTCTGGACTTAAGTTGTTGTTAGGTGCCATCGAGTTGAATCTGACTCCCAGCAACCCTCTGTACAACAGCATGAAACACTGCCAGGTCCTGCACCGTCCTCACAATCGCTGTTCTGCTCGCCCCATTGTTGCAGCCACTGTGTCAACCCATCTCCTTGAGGGTCTTCTTTTTTGCTGACCGTCTACTTTACCAGGCATGATGTCCTTCTCCAGGGAGTATGTGTGATGAAGTCTTGCCATCCTTGCTTCTAAGGAGCATTCTGGCTGTACTTCTTACAAGAGAGATTTGTTTGCTCTTCTGGCAGTTCATGGTCTATTCAATATTCTTCACCAACACCATAATTCAAGGCATAATTTCTTCTTCTGTCTTCTTACTCATTGTCCAGCTTTTGCATGCATATGAGGCAATTGCAAATACCATGGCTTGGGTCAGGTGCACCTTAGTCCTCAAAGTGATATGTTTGCTTTTTAACATTTGAAAGAGGTCTTTCGCAGATTTGTCCAGTGCAATGCATTGTTTGATTTCTTGACTGCTGCTTGAGGGGGGTTGATTGTGGATCCACGTAAAATGAAATCCTTGACAACTTCAATCTTTTCCGTGTTTATCATGATATTGCTTCTCAGTCCAGTTGTGAGGGTTTTTGTTTTCTTTATGTTGAGGTGAAATCTATACTGAAGGCTGTGGTCTTTGGTCTTCATCAGTAAGTGCTTCAAGTTTTCTTGCTTTCAGCAAACAAGCTTGTGTTATCTGCATATTGCAGGTTGTTAACGAGTCTCCCTCCAGTCCTGATGCTGCGTTCTTCTCTTCTTTATGTAGTCCAGCTTCTTGGGTTATTTGCTCAGAATATACATTGAATAAGTTCAGTGAAAGGATACAATCCTGATGCACACCTTTCCTGATTTCAAACCAAGAGGTATCCACTTATTCTGTTAGAACAACTGTATCTTGGTCTATGTATAGGTTCCGCATGAGTACAATTAAGTGCTCTGGAATTCCCATTCTTCGCAATGTTATCTGTAATTTGTTATGATCCACACAGTTCAATGTCTTTCTTTGCGTAGTCAATAAAACACAAGTAAACATCTTTCTGGTATTCTCTCCTTTCACCAAGATCCATCTGACATCAGCAAAGATATCGCTCATTCCATGTCTTCTTCCGAGTTCAGCTTGAACCTCTGGTGGTTCTCTGTCGATGTGATGCTGCAACTGCTTTTGAGTGCTTTTCAGCAAAAATTTACTTGTGTGTGATATTGATGATATTGTTCGATAATTTCTGCATTGTGTCGGATCAGCTTTCTTTGGAATAGGCAAAAATGTAGATCTCTTCCAGTCGGTTAGCCTAGAAGCTGTCTTCCAAATTTCTTGATGTACCCGAGTGAGTCCCTCCAGTGCTGCATCTGATTGTTGAGACATCTCAGTTGGTATTCTGTCAATTCCCGTAGCCTTGTTTTTTGCCATTTCCTCCAATGTAGCTTGAATGTCTTCCTTCAGTACTATCAGTTCTTGATCATATGGTATCTCCTGAAACGGTTGAACATCAACCAATTATTTTTAGTACAGTGACTCTGTGTATTCCTTCCATCTTCTCTTGATGCTTCCCTTGTCATTCAATATTTTCCCTGTCGAGCTTCAGTATTGCAACTCAAGGCTTGAATTTTTTCTTCAGTTCTTTCAGCATGAGAAATGCCAAGTGTGTTCTTCCCTTTTGGTTTTCTAACTCCAGGTCTTTGCACATTTCATTTTAATAGTTTGTCTTCCTGAGCTGTCTTTGAAAACTTCTGTTCAGCTCTTTTACTTCATCATCATTTATTCCTTTTGCTTTAGCTACTCTATGCATGAGGACAAGTTTTTTTCAGAGTCTCTTCTGACATCCATTTGGCCTTTCTTCCCTAGCTTTTTAATGACCTTTTTCTTTCTTCGTGTGTGATATCCTTGATGCCATTCCACAACTTGTCTGGTCTTCAGTTGTTAGCGTTCAATGTGTCAAATCTATTCTTGAAATTGTCTGTAAATTCAGGTGAGATATACTCAAGGTTGTACTTTGGCCCTCAAGAACTTGCTCTAATTTTCTTCAGTTTCAACTTGAGCTTGCATATGACCAATTGATGATCTGTTCTGTAGTTGGCCCGTGGCCTTGTTCTGACTGATGACATTGAGCTTCTCCATTGTCTTTTTCCACAGTCAATTTGATTCCTGGGTATTCCATTTGGTGAGATCCACATAAATAGTTGCCCTCTATGTTGTTGGAAAAAGGTATTTGCAATGAAGAAGTCATTGGTCTTGCAAAATTCTACCATGCCATTTCTGGCATCATTTCTATCATCAAGGCCATGTTTTCCAACTACAGATCTTTCTCGATGTTTCTTCTCATTTTGCGTTGTGCCACCTCAGCAAATGAAGGTCCTGAAGGCTTTACTCCATCCATATCACTAAGATTGACTCTACTTTGAGGGGGCAGCTCTTCCCTAGTTGTATCTTGATTGCCTTCTAACCTGAGGAGCTCATCTTCCAGCCTTGTACCAGACAATGTTCTGCTGCTATTCATAAGGATTTAACTGGCCAGTGTTTTCAGAAGTAAGCTGCGTGGTACTTCTTCATAGTCTGTCTTAGTCTGGAAGCTCCACTGAAACCTGTTCCCCATAGGTGGCCCTGTTGGTATTTGAAATACTGGTGGCATAGCTTCTAGCATCACAATAACACACAAGCCACCACAGTATGACAAACTAACAGATGCGTGGGGTGTACTCAAAATTTTTGAAATGGGGCAAACTGTGAGGGCTAATACAAACATTAGTAATTAATTCACTGCAAAATGCTCATCCATGAAAAGTAAAGCAATACTTTAAAAGTGAAGAAGGAACTATGCAATGATTTTAACCACTGTACCTGATCACCCAGTGAAAACGGATCCCGAGTATGGTGCAGGACCGGGCAGTGTTTCACTCCATTGTGCATGGGGTTGCCTTGAGTTGGGGGCCAACATCATGGAACTAACAACAACAACCTGAACATTCCAGCCACTCATAGATATCAATCTTGTCACTTGGTGGTCTTTCAATCTGAGGGTCTTATGGATGTTGCAATGAGCTTATTCTTCCCTCCCCCTGCCCACATCACCTGACCCAGGAGCCAGAAGGCTTAAGCTCTATTTCCAGATCTAGCTCTGTGACCACAGACAAGCCACATAGCCTCTGAGCTTCTGTTTCACTGTCTGTAAAGTGGGGTAATACTTCACAGTATTATGAAGCTCAAACAAAACAATGTGTATGAAAGAACTTATTTATATATTAATAAAAGGTGCCACAATTAAACACAGCGGTTTCTTAGAAGTTCAAATCATTGTAGAGTTAAAAGTTAATAAATAATTAATTAGGCAAAATAATTAAGGAAGCTTTTCACTTTTCCAAAGAACTATCACATCACTTATCTCCATTTTATTCACACAATAACAAGATAATATGTGTATCATTTCCTTTTTTTTTTAAGAGCTAATCAAAGGTTAGAAGGCATTTATTGGAACATGTGGTCTGAGATCAATTTCCCTTCAACATTTTTTATAAAAACTTTTAAACACAAGAAAGTTGAAAGAATTTACCAAGAATACCCAGAAGTCCCCTGCGTCGATCCTACCATTAACATTTTGCTTTACTTGCTTTCTGCCTGTCTGTCAGTCTGGCATACTGTGGTGGCTTGGATGCGGCTATGATGCTGGAAACTCTTTTCACTGGTATTTTAAATACCAGCAGGGTGACCCATGAAGGACAGATTTTAGCGGAGCTTCCAGACTGAGACAGACTAGGAGGAAAGGCCTGATGACTTACTTCTGAAAATTAGTCAAGAAAAACCCTATAGAGCATAACAGACTATTGTCTGAAATAGTACTGGAAGATGAATCTCTTTGGTTGGAAGGCACTCAAATACACAGTGGCTGTAAGAATGGACTCGAATGTGCCAGTGATCATGAAGGTGGCACACCACTAGGCAATGTTGTGTTCTGTTGTGCACAAGTTGCCATGAGTCAGAGTCCACTCGATGGCAACTGACAACAACGTACTTGCTTTATTGTAAATCTGCCCCTCTCTCCACCCTCCATCCACTCGTTCATCCATCTCATTTTTTGGACAGATTTCAAAGTAACTTGCAAACATTAGTGCACTTTCTTCTAACAGCAGCCAAACAGCATGCATATCATTGACTAGAGTTTCACATCTGCTTACAGTTTTATTTCCTCTTGATGTAAATGGGGTCTAATCTGACGTCATGAAAATCACCGGGCAGTACTATACATATAGCTTCTTTGCTGTTTAAGCAGTGAAACCCTCTTTTCAAACTAAACCTTCCGCAGAAGGTGCCATGTGATACATGCAACAGAGCTGCTTTGGTGACGCGGGGGTGGGGCCTGGGGAGCCAGCACCAGAGTCTCTCCTCACTCCCTAGGGTGACCCCTGAGGCCCCCAAAGACTGCTTCAAGAGCCAAAGAATATTAAAATTGGGTGATTTTCTTAACCTCATGAACTTCAGTGTGATTATCTACAGAAGAATGCCTTCGAAACAGCTGTGTTCGCAGGCACTTTGCAAGCCGCTGTCTTCTCTCACTCCAGTGGCGCTATGGTATCGCCCACTTTGAAGATGTCCGCTTCACAAATCTTGCAGCAGAAAGTTTCCTCTTCTTTTAATTAGCTCAAAGCGAGAAGCCGCATTTAGGCCTGTGGACTCGAATGCCTGAGAGGGCTGTTTGTGGAATGGAAGAAAAACAGAAACACAAAAGCCTGACCTCAGTGGATGGCTGAAAACAGCAACCGGCGTGTGTGGTTGAGCTTGTCAAAACTGGGTAGGTGGCCCACATCACCCACCTTCCTGGGCCTTTGCTAAGTCATGGGTGAGAGCTTCTCAGGAAATTCTGTGTCTTGCCACAAGTGCAGTCTGTTCGCGACGACACTTACCTTCTCCTGGTAATTCCTTGAGACAGAGTTCTCTTACGTCTGGGGAGGACAGGCCCTTCACCAGCTGGAGACTGCAGGCTCTGTCCAAACCAAGCTGGGCAGCACCTGGGCCTGTGGGCGAATCCTAGGTATGTGCTGAGACAGGGCCAGATTGGCCCAAGGATCACATGATCAAGGGTCAGGACTGTAGCGAGGCCATATCAGTTATCCAAATGTGAGAGGAGAGGGTTGTTGTTGTTGTTGTGTTGTTAAGTACCGTCGAATCGGTTCTGACTCATAGCCACCCTACGCACAACAGAAGGAAACACTGCCCGGTCCTGCACCATCCTTACAATCGTTATTATGCTTGACCTCATTGTTGCAGCCACTGTGTCGATCCACCTCGTTGAGGGTCTTCCTCTTTTCCGCTGACCCTGTACTCTGCCAAGCATGATGTCCTTTTCCAGGGACTGACCCCTCCTGACAACACGTCCAAAGTATGTAAGACACAGTCTCGCCATCCTTGCTTCTAAGGAGCATTCTGGTTGTACTTTTTCTAAGACAGATTTATTCATTCTTTTGGCAGTCCATGGTATATTCAATATTCTTCGCCAACACCACAATTCAAAGGTGTCAATTCTTCTTTGGTCTTCCTTATTCATTGTCCAGCTTTCACATGCACGTGATGTGATTGAAAATACCATGGCTTGGGTCAGGCGCGCCTTAGTCTTCAAGGTGACATCTTTGCTCTTCAACTCTTTAAAGAGGTCCTTCGCAGCAGATTTACCCAATGCAATGTGTCTTTTGATTTCTTGACTGCTGCTTCCGTGGGTGTTGATTGTGGATCCAAGTAAAATGAAATCCTTGACAACTTCAATCTTTTCTCCGTTTATCATGATGTTCCTCATTGGTCCTGTTGTGAGGATTTTTGTTTTCTTTATGTTGAGGTGCAACCCATACTGAAGGCTGTGGTCTTTGATCTTCATTAGTAAGTGCTTCAAGTCCTCTTCACTTTCAGCAAGCAAGGTTGTGTTATCTGCATAACGCAGGTTGTTAATGAGTCTTCCTCCAAACCTGATGCCCCATTCTTCTTCATAAAGTCCAGCTTCTCGTATTGTTTGCTCAGCATGCAGATTGAATAGGTATGGTGAAAGAATACAACCCTGACGCACACCTTTCCTGACTTTAAACCAATCAGTATCCCCTTGTTCTGTCCAAACTGCCTCTTGACCTATGGAAAGGTTTCTCATGAGCACAATTAAGTGTTCTGGAATTCCCATCCTTTGCAATGTTATCCATAATTTGTTATGATCCACACAGTCAAATGTCTTTGCATAGTCAATAAAACACAGGTAAACATCCTTCTGGTATCCTCTGCTTTCAGCCAGGATCCATCTGACATCAGCAATGACATCACTGGTTCCACGTCCTCTTCTGAAGCTGGCCTGAATTTCTGGCAGTTTCCTGTCGATATACTGCTGCAGCCGTTACTGAATGATCTTCAGCAAAATTTTGCTTGCACGTGATATTAATGATATTGTTCTATAATTTCCACGTTCGGTTGGACCACCTTTCTTGGAAATAGACATAAATATGGATCTCTTCCAGTCAGTTGGCCAGAAAGCTGTCTTCCATATTTCTTGACATAGACGAGTGAGCACCTCCAGCGCTGCATCTGTTTGTTCAAACATCTCAATTGATATTCCATCAATTCCTGGAGCCTTGTCTTTCCCCAGTGGCTTCAGAGCAGCTTGTACTTCTTTCTTCAGTACCGCCGGTTCCTGATCATATGCCACCTCTTGAAATGGTTGAACACCAACTCATTCTTTTTGGTGTAATGACTCTGTATTCCTTCCGTCTTCTTTTGGTGCCTCCTGCGTCGTTTAATATTTTCCCTATGGAATCCCTCACTATTGCAACTCAAGACTTGAATTTTTTCTTCAGTGCTTTCAGCTTGACAAACACCGAGCGTATTCTTCCCTTTTGGTTTTCCATCTCCAGCTCTTTGCACATGTCATTATAGTACTTTACTTTGTCTTCTCGAGGTGCCCTTTGAAATCTTCATCAATTCTTCCTTTTACTTTAGCTGCTCGACATTTGAGAACAAGTTTCAGAGTCTCCCCTGACATCCATCTTGGTCTTGTCTGTCTTTCCTGTCTTTTCAGTGACCTCTTGCTTTCTTCATGTATGATGAGAGGAGAAGGTGGATCTGAAAAATGCAGGAAGAAGACAGGACAGGGGCCAGGGATTGAGTGGCAAAGCGAGAACTAGGAGAGCAGCCCAGGCCCATGCTATGAAAGATTTGTGTGCCCAGAGGTCATTTGTACTAGTATAAGGCCATGTACCCTGAGCTCTGTTAACACAGGACTGGGTCTAAGTCATCTTTGTGACAAGGCCTAGAAAAATATATGGCGGGTAGTAGACAGGTGCTCAGTAAATACCGATGAAAGGAAGGAAGGGAGGAAGGATGGGGAGAGAAGGGGAGGAAGGGAGACGGAGGAAAGAAATAGGGTCAGGACACAAGTACTGACAGCACGGTGATCTTGGACGAGCACTGACAGCACAGTGATCTTGTACGAGTACTGACAGCACAGTGATCTTATACAAGTACTGACAGTACAGTGATCTTATATGAGCACCGACAGCACAGTGATCTTGTCATAAACCAAAACCAAAATCCAAACCTGTTGCTATGGAGTAGATTCTGACTCAGGATAAGCCCATGTGTGACAGAGTAGAACTGCTCAATAGGCTTTTCTTGGCTGTGATCTTTTATGGAAGCAGATCTCCAGGCCTTTCTTCAGCAGTGCTGCAGGGTAGGTTTGAACCACCGACTTTTTTTTTGTTTGTTTTTTAATAATATTTTATTGAGTTTTTAGTGAAAGTTTACACAGCAAGTTAGGTTCCTATTTGACATTTTCCACACAAAATATTCAGTGACATTAGTTACATTTATCAGAATGTGTCAATGTTCTCTTCAATTGTGTTCATTTTGTTCCCTTTCCAGTACTCTAGTTTCCCTGCGCTTTTATCTTCCCATCTTTGCTTTTGAGTAATTGTTGAACTTTTGGTCTCATACAATGTTTTTCAAGTAGAGCACTGCTCTTATGGGTAATACCGTTTATTTTGTGTGCCTCCCTGCTATTGGGCTAAAAGGTAATCTCAGAGAATAGACTTGGTTCTAGGTTTAAAGAGTGCTCTCAAGGCGATAGTCTCAGGGAGTCCTCTGTTCTCTACTGTTTCAGATTGTCTGCCTTCTTTTTTTGTTAATAAGAAGTTGTGTTCTGCTCTCCCATTCTATCTGGGACCAGCAATTGTGACCCCTGTCAGAATAGTCAGTGGTGGTAGCTGTGCGCCGTCTTGTTCTTCCGGTCTCAGGGTAGATGAAGTTGTGGTTTGTGTAGACTTTTCCCTTCACTGTGCTTTTGGTTTCCTTCTTACTGTTTTTCTTCTGGAGAGTAGATATCACAAGCATTTCCTCGTGTGTCTGTTAGCCACCTGAATGTCTTTTTTGGTGAAGTATCTATTTATATCCTTTGCCCATTTTTTAAATTGGAGTATTTGTTTTTTTGTTGTACAGGTGTTGGATTTTCCTATAGATTTTAGAGATTAGACCTTTGTCAGGTATGTCATAGCCAATTTTTTTTTTCCCAGTCCATAGGTTCTCTTTTTATTGTTTTGGTGAAATCTTTTGATGAGCATAAGTTTTTAATTTTTAGAAGATCTTGGTTATCCAGCTTATCTTCTGGTGTTTGTGTACGGTTAGGTATGGTTTATATGCTATTTATGCTGTGTATTAAGGCCTCTAGCATTGACCCTATTTTTCTTCCATGATCTTCATACTTTTTGATTTTATATTTAGGTCTTTGATCCATTTTGAATTTGAATTTTGTGTATGGTATGAATTATGGTCCCTGTTTCATTTTTTTAAAGATGGACATCCAGTTTTGCTGGCACCATTTGTTAAAACGACTGCCTTTTCCCCATTTAATGGACTTCGGGCCTTTGTTGAAGACCAAGTAACTGTAGGTGGACGCATTTACATCCGGATTCTCGATTCTGTTCCACTGGTCAATGTGTCTGTCGTTGTACCAGTACCAGGCTGTTTTGACTACCACTGCTTTGTAGTAGATTCTGAGGTCAAGTAGTGCAAGGCCTCCTACTTTGTTCTACTTCTTCAATAATACTTTATTTATCTCTTTTAAGATTGCTGTTGGTATTTGGTTCAGGATTGCATTGTATTTGTAGATTGCTTTGGGCAGAATTGATATTTTCCCAATGTTGAGCCTACTTATCCATGAGCATGGTACATTTTTCCATTTATGTAGGTCTCTTTTGGTTTCTTCACTAGTGGTTTTTAGTTTTCTAGGTCTTTTATATTCCTGGTCAGATTTATTCCTAAGTTTTTTTTTTTATTATTATTTTTTAGGGCCCATTATAAATGGTATCATTTTCCTGATTTCCTTTTTTTTTGAGTTTCTCTGTATTGGTGTAGAGGAATCCAACTGATTTTTATACGTTGATCTTGTATGCTTGCACTCTGACGAATCTATTAGTTCTAGTAGTTTTCTTGTGGAGTTTTTTGGATTCTCTATGTTTAGTATCATATCATCCGTGAATAGGGGTGGTTTTACTTCTTGTTTACCAATTTGGACGTGCTTTATTTCTTTTTCTTGCCTTATTGCTGTAGCTAGGAATTCCAGCACAATATTAAATAGGAGTGGTGATAAAGGGCAGCTGTTGGTTTTGTATAGATTCCCTTTTTTATGTTGAGGAATTTCCCTTCTATACCTATTTTATTGAGAGTTTTTATCAGGAATTTGTATTGGACTTTGTCGAATACCTTTTCTTTTTGATTTAGATGATCACGTGATTCTTGTATTTTATTTATGTGGTGGATTATGTTTAATGATTTTCTGATGTTGAACCATCCTTGCATACCTGATATGAATCTCACTTGGTTGTGTTATTTTTTTGAAATGATGCTGAATTCTATTGGCTAGAATTTTGTGGAGAATTTTTGGCATCTATATTCATGAGGTACATTGGTCTATAATTTTCTTTTTTTGTGGTGTCTTTGGTTTTGGTATCAGTGTTATACTGTCTTTATAGAATATATTTGAAAGCATACCTGCTTTTTCTATGTTCTGAAATAGTTTGAGTAGTACTGATTTGAGCTCATCTCTGAATGATTGGTAGAGTTCTCCAGTGGAGCCATCTCAGCCAGGACCTTTTTGTTGGGAGTCTTTCTTTTTTATTACCTTTTCAATCTCTTCTCTTGTTATGGGTCTGTTCAGATTTTCTACTTCAGCTTTGTTAGTTTAGGCAGGTAGTGTGTTTCTAGAAATTTGTCCATTGCCTCTGAATTCTCGAATTTGTTGTTGTACAGTTTTTCATAATATTCTATTATGATCCTTTTATTTCAGTTGTGTCTGTTATAATATCCCTCGTTTCATTTCTTATTTGGATTATATATGTTCTCTCCTGTTTTTCTTTTGTCAATTTGGCCAATGGTTTGTTGATTTTATTGACCCTTTCAAAGGACCAACTTTTGGTGTTGTTGATTCTTTGTGTTGTTTTTCTATTCTCTATCTCATTTATGTTTGCTCTGATCTTTGTTATTTTTTTTCTTCTGGTGGCTGTGGGATTCTTTTGCTCTTCTGTTTCTATTTGTTCCAGTTGTAATGCTAACATTTTGATTTTGCCCCCCCTTTTTTTTGATGTGTGCATTTATTGCTGTAAATTGACCTCTGAGTACTGCCTTTGCTGTGTTCCAGTGTTCTGGTAAAAGGTGTTTTCATTTTCATTTGATTCTAGGAAGTTTTTTTTACTTGAACTTTAGATGAAGGTTTATGGAACAAACAGCTTTTCATTAAACTGTTAGTACACATATTGTTTTATGACATTGGTTAACAACCCCATGACATATCAACATTCTCCAGTTACCTTTTATCAGCTTTTCTGTTTCCTCCCGCCTTCTAGTCCTTGCCCCTGGGCTGGTGTGCCCCTTTAATCTCATTTTGTTTTATGGGCTTGTCTAATCTTTGGCTGAAGGGTGAACCTCCGGAGTGACTTTATTACTAAGCTAAAATGGTGTCCAGGGGCCATACTCTCAGAGTTTCTCCAGTCTTTGTCAGGCCAGAAAGCCTTGCCTTTTTTTGTGATTTAGAATTTTGTTCTACATTCTTCTCCAGCTCTGTCGAGTACCTTTTGTTGCGATCACTGTCAGGGTAGCCAGTGCTGGTAGCTGGGCACCATCTAGTTGTATTGGACTCGGTCTGATGGAGGCTGTGGTATTTGTGATCCATTAGTCCTTTGGACTAATCTTTTCCTTGTATCTTTAGTTTTCTTCATTCTTCCTTGCTCCCAAAGGGGTGAGACCAGTACAGTGTCTTAGATGGCTGCTCACAGGCTTTTAAGACACCAGACGCTACTCACCAAAGTAGAATGTAGAACATTTCCCTTATAAACTATGCTATGCCCATTGAGCTAGGTGTTCCCTGAGACCATGGCCCCCACAGCCCTCAGCCCAGCAATTCAGTCCCTCAGCTAGAGATTCTAGGAATTTTTTTATTCCATCTTTGATTTATTCTATAACCCACTGGTTTTTAAACAAGGTGGTATTCAGTTTCTATGTATTTAATTTTTTTCCTTGCTGGTCCTGTTATTGATTTCAACTTTTATGGTGTTGCAATCATAGAAAATGCTTTGTATTAATTATTTCGATGTTTTGGGTTTTTTTGAGTCTTGTTTTGAGGCCTAAAATGTGGTCTATTCTGGAGAATATTCCATGTGCATTGGGAAAGGATGTATACTGTGCTGCTGCTGGGTGAAGTGTTCTGTACACGTCTACGAGGTTGAGTTGTTGATTGTGGAATCTAGATCTTCTGTATCTTTGTTGGGTTTCTTTCCAGATGTACTGGAAAATCACCAAAAGTGGCGTATTGAAGTCCATTACTAATATTGTGGAACTGTCTATTTCTCTTTTCAGTGCTGTTAGTATTTGTTTTATATATTTTGGAGCCCTGTTGCCAGGTACGTGTATGTTTATTATGGTTTTGTCCTCCTGGTGGATTGACCCTTTAATCATTATATAACGTCCTTCCATGTGTTTTGTGGTGGATTTTGCCTTAAAGTCTATTTCATCTGAGATTAATATTGCCCCTCTTGCTCCTTTTTGGTTATTGTTTGCTTGATAAATTTTTTGTCCATCCTTTGAGTTTACGCTTGTTTATATCTTTATGTCTAAAGTGTGTCTCTTGTAGACAGCAAGAGATGGGTCATTTTTTTCTATCCATTCTGCAATTTTCTGTCTCTTTACTCTTGCATTTAAGCCATTTACATTCAGCATGATTGTCAATAGATATGAGTTTACTCCTGTCATTTTGTCATACTTTTCTTTTGGGGTGTTGATGGTTTCTTTGTTCCTCTTAATTTTTTGTGCTGAATTTTTTTTTTTTTTTTTGTGGATTTTCTTTTAATTTCTTTCTTTGTTGTTGACTTTGTGTTTACTGAGTATGTTTTTCTTTTTTATTATGGTAGGTAGGTTTGTTATTTTTCTTTGTGTTTACCTTGAAATTTACCTCTATCTTTCTAAAGTTTAAACTAGTCTTTTAGTTCTTAATATTGCCTTGACTTCCTGTCCATATGAAAGTTCTATAACTATGCAATTTATTCCTGCTTTTTTCTTTTGATGTTGTCACCATTTTCAGGTTGACGCACTGGTTCTCTGTTTTCAGTGTTTTAGCTTTGTTTTATTTTTCAGAATTCTTTACCTGGATTGGTATCTGGCCGATGCTTTCCAGGGTTCTAATCTCAGGTTGTTGTCTGATGTATGTTCTGTATGCGGAGGACTCCCTTTATTATTTCTTATAAGTTTGGACTCTTAATTTCTGTTCATCTGAAAATGTCCAAATTTTGCCATCATATTTGAGAGACAATTTTGCTGAACATATAATTTTGGTTGACAGTTTTTCTTTCAAGGCTTTATATATCAATCCTTTTGCCTTCTTGGCTGTATGGTTTCTGCTGAATAATCAGAGCTTAGTCTTATTGGTTCCCCTTTGTAGATGTCTCCATTGGCTCTCAGGATTCTGTCTTTGGTTTTGGTAAGTTTGATTATGATATGTCTTGGTGACTTTCTTTTGAAGTCCATTCTTTATGGAGTTACTTAGAGCTTCTTGGGTGGATATCATCTCATCTTTCGTGATATTAGAGAAGTTTTCTGACAGTAAATCTTTGACAATTCTCTCTGTTTTCCATTGCTTATCCTGTTCTGGAACTCTGATCATGTGCATATTTTTCCTCTTGTCTTCAAATTTGCTGATCCTGTCTTTCATTGTTTCAATTCTTCTCCTATATCCCTCTTTTGAGTTGTCCATTTCTGAAATTTTATTGTTACAATATTTTGGATTAATAGTTGTTGTTTTTGCATGGTTTATAATTGTCTATTCATTTTGTCATTTTGTCTTGTATTGTTTTCCTGAATCCTGTTGCTTCATCTGTGTTTTCCTTGATTTTATCTATGTTTTTCTTGGTTTTGTCTATGTTTTCCTCGATTTCTGTTTTGATCTGTTGGACAGCCCTATATATCAGTATTTTGAATTCCTTGGCAGGTAGTTCCATGGCCATTTCTTTCTCTGAAAGGTTTTCTGGCTCTTTATTTTGGTCACTTGCAGGAGACACCTTGTCCTGCGTCTTTATGTGATTTGGTATTGTCTTTTTTCTTTGAGGCATCAAGAAGTTATATTTACTGTATGTTCGTTTGCTGTGTTTTGGATTTTTGTTTTGATATATCCAAGTAGACTGGGCATGTGTGCTACTCTGGTCATTAATCTGGCTGCATTGAAGCTAATATTTCCTGTCTCTAGATGGGTGGGGCAGCAACTGGGTGTGTGAGTGTGGGTCTCTGCTTTGCCAGAACATCCAAATATATTGGGTACAGTCCACACCCCCGAGGAAACTCCCCTTACAACTGATTGGGTGATCACATCATAGAGGTAGTTACATTAAATTACTTATGGTGGATCACAAAATGGAGGATAATTACAAGTTGACACATAACATTAATCATCAAAAGGGCTGAGGGCTGAACTGCCTGAAACACCCATATTTCTGAGATGGGGAGAGGAAATTTGCAGAACTGGAGGAGTTGGAGGGGCAGAAGACAAGAGAAGGCATACTACTGATGAAGCCAAGAATTCTCTCGGTTCAGCAAAAGGGAGGTGTGGCAGTGTGGAAAACTGGAGAGAAACAGAATGAGGTCTGAAAGCATCTCATTGGGATGATCATTGGGTGGCTCTTGAGGACATTAGGCACAGAGACCCTTGAGGACAAAATAAGTCAGGCTTCCAGGAGGTAGGTGAGTGGAAGGGGAAGAAGAAGGAGGGAACTTAAGAACTTAAAGGTGGTGGGGAGAGGGTGGTGTGAGAGAGAAGAAAGACAGAGAGAGAGAGAGAGAAGCAGAATATCCCACATTTTGAATCTTGTAATTAAGTTTTCACTGTAAGCCAGAAGTTATTTTGCATGAGTGGAAGTGACTTTGTGCTTTGGGAAAGCTAATATTTAGTGGGACAAAAACAGGTACGCCAGACGTGGACAAATTCTTGGTATCTGAGAGTCTTAAGGAGTCCCTTAAGGGCCCCAGTGGCACAGTGGTTAAATGTTTGCTGCTAACCAAAAGATTGGGCTTTGAATCTACCAGCTGCTCCTTGAAAATCCTTTGGGGCAGTTCTACTCTGTCCTATAGGGTCTATGAGTTAGAATTGACTTGATACCAACAGGTTTTTTGGGGGTGGGGGTGGTGTAAATGGTTAATGTTCTTGGCTGCTAGCTGAAAGGTTGGATGTTTGAGCCCACCCAGAGGCACCTCAGAAGAAAGGTTTAGTGATCAGCTTCCAAAAAATCAACCATTGAAAACCCTATGCAGCACGGTTCTACTCTGACACACATGGGATCACTGTGAGTTGGGATGGAGTCCACAGCAACTGGTTTTGGTTATGTCTTTTTTTATTTTCTTGACCTATGTTATGTCCATGGCTGTTGTGTATATATGTGGTTTAAGGGGATGTGTCAAAGGTGTAGCTAACTATGCCAGTTGGACCACAAGGCCTCAGCAGGATCTTTACTGCAGGATGACTTTTACCTTTATGCATCGTGAATTTCCAAGAGGGGAGTGACCTCTGCACTGTTTCCTGAGTTTCTGTGACCACGGAACTCTCCCTTCATGGTGCTGCTTCCATCTCACGTTCTGTGAGACACACTTTGGGGAGCTAATAAACGACATGGTGGAAATGACAGGAGGGTGTCTTAGAAGAGCTGAAAAAAGTGTTTGAATTAAGAGCAGGAGAAGGAACAGTTGCTCCTGGCAGCACCTCATGGCTATGTGTGCAAGGGATGATAGGTGCTCTGGAAACAGAGAGAGGCTCCTGCTCGTGGGTGCCTCTTCAGCAATTTCATCCAGGAATGTAACTGGGGAGAACTTGTTATGGATTGAGTTGTGTCCCTAAAAATATGTGTTGTGGTCCTAACACCTGTATCTGTGGATGTAATCCTATTTGGAAATACAGTTTTCTTTGTTATGTTATTGTTGTCATTATCAGTGTAGGGTGTCCCCTAACCCTAATTACCTCTGGGTTGTAAAAAGAGGAGATGAGACACAGACTCAAGTACGAACAGGGGGAACGATAGGATAGATGTCACATTAAGATCACCAAGGAACCAAGAAATGCCAGGGATATAGAAGCTGAGACAAGGATCTTCCCCGGGGGCCAACTGAGGGAGACCTCCCCTGGAGCTGGTATCCTGAATTCTGACTTCTAGTCTCCTGAACTATGAGAAAATAAATTTCTGTTCTTTAAAGCCATCCACCTGTGGTATTTCTGTTACAGCAGCACTAGGAAACTAATATATAACTTTATTTTCTTTAAGACCTTGGAGCTGAGATTGCCCGTGGGAAAGACAGGAATCTCTGAAGGACCTGTGTGTGTGTGTCAGCCAACTCTGATCACACTGAGTGCCTGGGATTTGTCCACTCCTGGGGGCTTGGTCTGCTTGCTGTAGTAAAGGCGTCCAAGTACCTGTAAGCATCGGGTGTCATATTTCTAAGGTATTTGTAGAGAAGGGGGTGCCCAGATGACAAAACTATATATTTCCCCACCATGGTCATGGCCTATGCAAGAGAGTTCTGTTCTTCTCCTTGGATAGTGGTGAAGGAGGAGATATTTGTATGGTTATTCATCAACCCACTCATGCAACAAATATTTGTTGTGTGCTTGAGCACTCCATAACCAGGCAGGAGATGCAGTTGATACGAAAGTGAACAACAGCAACAGATGCAGTTCCAGACCTCAGAGATCTTGGAGTCTAGCAGAGGAGACAGACAAATAGACATACAGTTACAATGCAGTGTGATGGGACTTGATATAGAAGTTCAGGGAGAGATGGGATATGTGGGAAGGGAGCCCAACAAGAGGACAGGCAGGGATGGACTCAGGTAGAAGGCAGCCCAGGCTGAGGTTGGAAAGATAAATGACAGGGACAGAAAATAGTATAGTCCAGAGGTGAGAGAAGCTATGGTCTGCTGGAGGAAGTGAGAAATTCAACATGGCTGGAGCACAGAACTCTGGATAAGGGGCCTGGCACGGGGGCCACGTGTGGCACAGGTTCTCAGCCTGCCTGCGCACACAGTCACCATACCTGGGCCTCAACCCCAAAGATTTCCATTTAATTGGTCTGGATGGAACCCAAGCATTAAGAAGCAAAACCAAACAAAAAAACCTAGTCACCGTCTAGTTAATTCCAACTCATGGTGACTCCATGTGTGTCAGAGTAAAATCGTGCTCCACAGGGTTTTCAGTGGCTGATTTTTCACAAGTAGATCACCAGGCCCTTATCTGAGGTGCTTTTGGGTGGGATCTAGCTGCCAACCTTTCAGTTATTAGCTAAGGATGTTAACAGTTTGTGCTACCCTTAACTGTTTCTATGCCAGGGACTCCTAAGCATAAATATTTTTAAAAATGCTCCAGGCATATGGCCAGGGCTAAGAAGCAGTGATTTGGGACGCTGTGAGGAGAGAAGCTGGCCTTGGGCAGCTGACGCCGTAGTTTCTGGTTCTCTTCCTATGCAAATCATGTCTATTTTGTTTCTTCTCTAGCTCCCCTTCATTTTCCCACTCTTCAGGTCTCTCTGTTATGAATTGAATTGTGTCTCCCAAAAAGCTATGTGGAAATCCTAACCCCTGGTGCCTGTGACTGAGACCTTGTTTGGAAATAGGGTCTTTGAAGATGTTACCAATTATGTTACCACGTGGTCATGCTGGAATGGGGTGGGTTCTAATCCAGTGGGTGATGCCCTTACACAAGAGGAGAAGAGACACGGAGACAGGCATGGAGGGAAGACGGCCTGGGGATACCAGAAGCTGGGAGAGACAGACAGGGTTTTCCCCTAGGGCCTTCAGAGTCCCTGAATTGGGTCTTCAAGCCTCCAGAACTGTGACCCATTTCTGTTCTTATAAGCCACCTGATCTGTGGCAGCCCTAGGAGACTGAAAGTCTCCTCCAGAGAGCATGGAGTGACCAGGACTGGAAGCTATTACCTGCCCACTGTAGTGAGTCAGGCAGGGGCACCTGGACAGCATAATGATGGTTACGGGTGTTAGGAGTCGGGTGAGGCAGCCCCCACTGGAAGGTTCCACAGGGTGGGGAACTCCCAGAGGACAGGCAAGAACCTCACAACAGGGAAACTTAGAGCAGGCGAGAGAAGGAAGTCCAGACGGGCAGTGAGGGGCAGGGGGCCTGGCCAGGGACCATGGCTCAAAGGAGGGGCCTTCCTTTCAGATGTGTGGTCATGGGTGCGGACAGCACCCACCATGAGACATGGACAGGACTCTCATTGGGGTGGAAGGTCATAGTAGCAAAGGTGACTTCCTGCTGAGTCACGTGGAATCTGGAACCTAGGACTCTCTGAACTCTGGCTAAGTCAGCCAAGGGGCCTAACCCTGGGCTGGGCCTGGGGCTGAGGTCAAGGGGCCCTGCTCTGGAGAAAGCATGCGTCTTGGGGCAGGGAGTCAGAGAGGGCGTTGCTCTCTCAACTCTCACCTCTTTGCAGACGCCACCCAAGTAAACCCACAGTGCCAGCCTTGACCTCTTGCCTGTGCTCTAGTCTCCTCTTGGCCTAGTTAACCCTTCCTCATCCTGCAGCTCTCGTCTGAATGTCACTGCCTCATAGAAGCCAACCTGACCCCTAACCAGGCCAGGGACCACTTGTTGTAGCTCTCATGTCCCTGGAGTATCCCTTGCTAGCCTTCAGCGGCTGTCTGTAATTGGATAATCATCTGATCAATTATTTAATGCCTGTCCGTTCTACTTGGCAGAGAGCTCAGTGAGGGCAGGGCTTTGTCTGTTTTGGTCATCACTGTATGGTATGGCCCACCACCAATTTGTCAGTCTGTCCTACTGTGGTGGTTTGCATGTCGCTATGATGCTGGAAGCTATGAAACAGGTATTTCAAATACCAGCAGGGTCACCTGTGATAGACAGGTTTCAGTGGAGTTTCCAGACTCAGAGTGGAAGAAAGACCTGGTGATCTACGCTAAAAATCAGCCAATGATAACCCCATGGATCACAACACAATGTCGTTTGATACAGTGCTGGAAGATGAGCCGCCTAGGTAGGAAGGTACTCATAATACGCGATGGTCTCAACGATGGACTTGAGCGTGCCAGTGATCGTGAAGATGGTGCAGACTGGGCAACGTTTCTATCTGTTGTACACGGGATCACCTAAAGTTGCATGGAAGGCAGTGGTGGTTCAGTGGTAGAATTCTCACCTCCCGTGCAGGAGACCCAGGTTTGATTCCGGCCAGTGCACCTCATGCTCAGCAACCACCTGTTGGCCAGTGCAGGTTTCCATGTTGATATGATGCTGAACAGGCTTCAGTGGAGCTTCCAGACTAAGAAAAACTAGGAAGAAAGGCCTGGAAATCTTCTGAAAATCAGGCAATGGGAACTGTATGGCACACCATGGTCTGATCCTGTTGTGCATGGGGTCACCATGAATTGGGGACCTACTTGACAGCAACAAACAACAATGATATGGTACAGTCCTGGCACCCAGTGTCTGTTGAAAGAATGAATAAATGTCTATTTCCAAACGTCTGAAGGACCTTTGTTAGATTACTATTACCCCCACTTCTATTGGCTTACAAACAACTGTCTTTCTCATTCTGCCTTTGCATTTTACATCTAGGCTATTGATCTCAATGGAAAGAAAAAAGGATTGAGGATATGAAGACAACTGATGCACGTTCCTCATTGCGCGTGGGCCAGGTCCTATCACAAAAGCTTAAATGACTTTGAAAATGGATGGTCAGCTGAGACAGCCTAGTGAAGGATGCATGCACCCTGCTTGGCGCAAAGCGGTCTTACAGCACGTGCATGCTGCCTGAAGTTCTGACAGTCTCTCGGGTGGAGGTGATGCTAATGATCCAGGTGCCCTGTGCGATCACATTTGCACAACGTGATCTCTGCAAGAAAGCAGCACGGAGTCAAAACGAACGAACACTGTATTAAGGGAGAGTGCTGCGACAGCTCTGTGTTTCTCTCTGGCATGTGGATGCACAGGCTTTGATGTTAGGATTTTGGCTCGTTAATAACTAATTTACATTTTGCAGACAGCAAATTTT
The DNA here is from genome assembly GCF_030014295.1 of Loxodonta africana. NCBI lineage: Eukaryota > Metazoa > Chordata > Mammalia > Proboscidea > Elephantidae > Loxodonta > Loxodonta africana. Next base: position 75,892,068 of record NC_087358.1, read on the forward strand.
GAGCTGACACAAATTTATAAAAGAACTCCAAATGGTGAACTCTCTTATACAATGAATCCTTTGTGGGTTGTTTTTTTAAACTTAAAAAGGAGTTTGTGATTAAAATTTTAATGCAATCATTGAAATCTTTTAGGCTACTTAAAAATAAAACACCATTGTTTTCCTTTCTCTTGGAAATTGTGACAACTGGCTCTTCCTAGGTGGATGCTGTAAGGTTTACCATTGCTTTTTCATCGAGTTTGAGATTCACAGAAAATGGGTTGTCTCTGGGAAGCTGAGGAAAATCATAGAGGAAGAATTGGCAATGTAACTGAGGGTGGTGCAAGTGGTTAACATGCTTGGTGGCTAACTGAAAGGCTGGAGGTTCGAGTCCACCCAGAGGCACCTGGGAAGAAAGGCCTGGTGACCTGCTTCCAAAAAATCAGCCATTGGAAGCCCTGTGAAGCGTGGTTCTACTCTACACACACAGGGTCTCCATGAATTGGCGTCGACTCGATGGTAACTGGTAAAGCTGAGGGCGGCGGGGCTGGACTCTACAGCTTGTAGATGTCATTTGTAGGTTCCAGGGATGGCAGTTTTTGCATAGAATCATCTCATTGGTCTCCAGGAGTTCTCAGGGGTGATCCTCACTGCTCTAGATGCCTACAAGCCTGAAGTGGTCTTATTTTGGAAACTCAGATGGGCTGATCAGAGCTAACGGTGAATTTTATGTGCCAGCTTGGCTACGCTACGGTGCCCAGTTGTTTGGTTAAACACTAGTCTAAATGCAGCTGTGAAAGTGTTGACATGTGATTGACATTTACATCAACTGACCTTAAATAGAGCCGATTACCCTCCATAATATGGGCATGCCTCATCCAGTTGAAGGTCTTAAGAACAGAAAACAGGTTTCCTGAAAGAAAAATATTTTGCCTAAAGACTGTACATAACTAGACATTTGGTTGGAAACCTACCCCCACTATCTGGCCTACTGACTTTGGACATAAGACTGCTGGGGTTTCCAGCCTGTTGCTTGACCTATGGATTTTGGGCTGGCCAGTCGCCTACAACCACAGAAGCCAATTCTTTTAATAAATCTCTCTCTTCCTTTCTCTATATATCTTACTGGTTCTGTTCCTCAGGAGAATCCTAAGACAGCTACCAAGATAAGGAATTTTATACATCATTTCTTCTGCATTATTTCTTCGTATTTCTTATTTCTTCTCCTGCATGCATCTTAAAGGGCTAGATGCCTCATGGAAAACATGGTAGTCTTTCTATGTGTTACCCCATTCTGCTCCCCCTCCCCTGAATTCTCATGTATCCATCTATCTTTGCAAAGGGCTTTGTCTTCCTGTGTGTTGATGGCTTTCAGCCCAGTGGGGAGGCATACAGGTCTTCTCCCCCTGTGGTCACGTGGACACGCCTTTCCTGGACTACAAAGTGAGACCTATGCCTCTGGGAGAAGAAAAGATAGGCCTGAAAAGTGGACCAGAGATCTGGGGTGGGGCCAGAGGACAAGATGCTGGGTAGCTGTGCCTATTACATTACTTCTGGCTGGAGACTTGGTTCTGTTGAGTTACTCTTTGCTTGGAGAGTACAGCCATTGGCTTGTTCTATGGAATGGAAACATACTCAGAATAAAAAGATTTTTAAACGCGTACCACTAGAGGTCAAATTTAAAGTGGTCACACAGCAGGAGCCAAATTGACTACATGTAGAGAAGCAACAAGCCACCCAGAGTCCCTATATTATTTTAATAACAGAAGGAATGTGTTAAGAATTCCAGGCAAAGCTCTGGACACAGTCCCAGATTCTAATTCATCATTCATGCCTCTTCAAATAAGCCTCTTACAAGGAGGCCGTTTTGCTCCTGTTTCTTCTCCACCACTGCAGGAGCCTGAGTGTCCCCCGTCCTTGGCTGCAGGAAGCAGGAAGCCTGAGAACCGTGTTCTGACAAGGAGCTCCAGGGGGCTCAGTGGACAGTCGCTCAGGAACCTGCAGTGCTGTTTGGGGTGGCCTTGGGTGGTGCGAGGTCATTGGCTGGCACAAATGGTTTGCAATCGATTACTAACCTAAAGGTTGGCGGTTTGAACCCACCTAGATGTGCCATGGAAGGAAGGCCTAGCGATCTGCTTCTGAAAAGATTACAGCCAAGAAAACCCTGGGGAGCATGGCTCTACTTCACCATGAGCGGGGTGTCAAGAATCAGAATCTACTTGACAGAAATGAGTTTTTTGTTTGTTTGTTTCTAGTGTGGTGCAAATGATAACTGGGCTCAGTTGCTAACCCAAATGTTGGTAGTTCAAGTCCACCCAGATGCACATTGGAAGAAAGGCCTGGCAATTTACACCTGAAAAATCAGCCATTGAAAACCCTGTGGAGCACAGTTCTGCTCTGATACACATGGGGTTGCCTTGACTTGGAGTTGATGCCACAGCAACTTTTTAATTTTTTTTTTTAGTTGAAATAGCAGTCCTGGTGGCACAGTGGTTAAGATCTGCGGCTGCTAACCAAAAAGTCGGCAGTTTCAATCCACCACCTGTTCCTTGAAAACCTTGTAGGGCAGTTCTACTTTGTCCTATAGGGTCACTATGAGTTGGAATTGACTCAATGGCAACGGGTTTTTTTTTGTTGTTGTTGTTCTGGGAGGAAGGGAGCCCTGGTTAAATGCTCAGCTGCTATCCAAAAGGTCGGCAGTTTGCACCCACCCACAGCTTCAAGGGAGAAAGACCTGGCAATCTGCTCCTGTAAAGATTAAAACAGCCTAGGAAACCCTATGGGCAGTTCTACTGTGTCATACAGGATCACTATGACTCAGAACTGACGACAGGACACAGCAACAACGAGGCCCTTTTTCTCTGACTTGCACATATGGGCTCCTGGGAACACAGAGAGGACTGAGCTTGGTGTTGTCCCTGTTGGATCCTCTGTGATGGGCCCTGAAGCACAGGCCGTGTGTCTCCGAGGAACAGTTATAAGGTGGGCATCCGTCTCAGTGGAGCCTGCCTCCTTTTTATTTCATTTTTAAAAATTTTTATTGTGCTTTTAGTTAAAGTTTACAAATCAAGTCAGTCTCTCATCCAAAAATTTATATACACCTTGCTATATACTCCTAATTGCTCTCTGCCTAATGAGACAGCTCACTCCTTCCCTCCACTTTCTCTTTTCCAGTTCATTCTGCCAGCTTCTAACCCCCTCTGCCTTCTCATCCCCTCTCCAGACAGGAGCTGCCCACACAGTCTCATGTGTCTACCTGATCCAAGGAGCTCATTCTTCACCAGCATCTTTTTCTATCCCATTGTCCAGTCCAATTCCTGCCTGAAGAGTTGGTTTTGGGAATGGTTCCTGTCCTGGGCTAACGGAAGGTCACTGGGGTCCTTCTAGTCTCAGTCAGACCATTAACCCTGGTCTTTTTACGAAAATTTGGGGTCTGCATCCCACTGCTCTCCTGCTCCCTCAGGGGTTCTCTGTTGTGTTCCCTATTGGGGCAGTCATCAGTTGTAGCCAGGCACCATCTAATTCTTCTGGTCTCAGGCTGATACAGTCTCTGGTTTATGTGGCCCTTTTTCTGTCTCTTGGGCTCTTAATTACCTTGTGTCTTTGATGTTCTTCATTCTCCTTTGATCCAGGTGGGTTGAGACCAATTGATGCAGCTTAGATGGCTGCTTGCTAGCGTTTAAGACCCCGGATGCCACTCTCCAAAGTGGGATGCAGAATGTTTTCTTAATAGATTTTATTATGCCAATTGGCTTAGGTGTCCTCTGAAACCATGGTTCCCAAACCCCTGTCCCTGCTACACTGGCCTTTGAAGCCTTCAGTTTACTCAGGAAACTTCTTTGCTTTTGGTTTAGTCTGGTTGTGCTAACCTCGCCTGTACTGTATGTTGTCTTTCCCTTCACTTAAAGTAGTTCTTTCCTACTGTCTAATTAGGGAATACTCCTCTCCCTCCCTCCCTTTCCTCCTCCCTCTCATAAGCATCAAAGAATATTTTCTTCTCTGTTTAAACTATTTCTTGAGTTCATATAATAGTGGTCTTATACAATACTTGTCCTTTTGCAACTGACTAATTTCACTCAGCATAATGTCTTCCAGGTTCCTCCATGTTATGAAATGTTTCACAGATTCCTCACTGTTCTTTATCGATGCGTAGTATTCCATTGTGTGAATATACCATAATTCATTTATCCATTCATCCGTTGATGGGCACCTTGGTTGCTTCCATCTTTTTGCTGTTGAAAACAGTGCAGCAATGAACATGGGTGTGCATATTTCTGTTTGTGTAAAGGCCCTTATTTCTCTAGGATGTATCCCAAGGAGTGGGATTGCTGGATCCTATGGTAGTTCTATTTCTAGCTTTTGAAGAAAGCGCCAAATCGATTTCCAAACTGGTTGTACCATTTTACATTCTCACCAGCAGTGTATAAGTGTTCCAGTCTCTCCACAACCTCTCCAACATTCATTATTTTGTGTTTTTTGGATTAATTTCAGCCTTGTTGGAGTGATATGGAATCTCTTTGTAGTTTTAATTTGCATTTCTCTAATGGCTAATGATCGTGAGCAGCTACCTGAATGTCTTCTTTAGTGAAGTGTCTGTTCATATCTTTTGCCCGTTTTTTAATTGGGTTATTTGTCTTTTTGTAGTTGAGTTTTTGCAGTATCATATAGATTTTAGAGATCAGGCACTGATCAGAAATGTCATAGCTAAAAACTTTTTCCCAGCCTGTAGGTAATCTTTCTACTCTTTTGGCGAAGCCTTTGGATGAGGGTAGGTGTTTGATTTTTGGGAGCTCCCAGTCGTCTACTTTTTCTTCTGCATTGTTAGTAATGTTTTGTATACACTTTATGCCCTGTATTAGGGCTCCTAGTGTAGTCCCTATTTTTTCTTCCGTGATCTTTATCGTTTTAGATTTTATATTTAGGTCTTTGGTCCATTTTGAGTTCATTTTTGGGCATGGTGTGAGCTTTGGGTCTTGCTTCATTTTTTTTGCTGATAGATATCCAGTTATGCCAGCACCATTTGTTAAAAAGGCTGTCTTTTCCCCATTTAACTGTTTTGGGGCCTTTGTCAAATATCACCTGCTCATATGTGAATGGATTTATATCTGGCTTCTCAATTCTGTTCCATTGGTCTAAGGGTCTGTTGTACCAGTACCAGGCTGTTTTGACTACTGTGGTGGTATAATAGGTTCTAAAATCAGGTGGAATGAGGCCTCCCATTTTGTTCTTCTTTTTCAGTAATGCTTTACTTATCCAGGGCCTCTTCCCTTCCATATGAAGTTGGTGATTTGTTTCTCCATGTCATTAAAAAATATCATTGGAATTTAGATCGGAATTGCATTAAATCTATAAATCACTTTTGGTAGAATAGACATTTTTACAATGTGAAGTCTTCCTATCCATGAGCAAGGTATGTTTTCCCACTTATGTAGGTCTCTTTTGGTTCCTTGCAGAAGTGTTTTGTAGTTTTCTTTGTATAAGTCTTTTACATCTCTGGTAAGATTTATTCCTAAGTATTTTATCTTCTTGGGGGCTACTGTAAATGGCATTGATTTGGTGATTTCCTCTTCGATGTTCTTTTTGTTGGTGAAGAGGAATCCAGCTGATTTTTGTATGTTTATCTTGTATCCTGATACTCTGCTGAACTCTTCTATTAGTTTCAGTAGTTTTCTGCAGGATTTCTTAGGGTTTCATGTCATCTGCAAATAGAGATACTTTTACTTCTTCCTTGCCAATCTGGATGCCCTTTATTTCCTTATCCGGCCTAATTGCTCTGGCTAGGACCTCCAGCACAATGTTGAATAAGAGTGGTGATAAAGGACATTCTTGTCTGGTTCCCAGTCTGAAGGGGAATGCTCTCATGCTCTCTCCACTTAGGATGATGTTGGCTATTGGCTTTGTATAAATGCCTTTTATTGTGCTGAACAATTTTCCTTCTATTCCTATTTTGCTGAGAGTGTTTATCATGAATGGGTGTTAAACTTTGTCAAATGCCTCTTCTGCATCAATTGATAAAATCATGTGATTTTTGTCTTTTATTTATATGAGAGATGACATTGTTTTTCTAATGTTGAACCATCCCTGCATACCTGGTATGAATCCCACTTGGGTCATGGTGAATTACTTTTTTGATATGTTGTTGAATTCCATTGGCTAGAATTTTGTTGAAGATTTTTGCATCTATGTTCATGAGGGATATAGATCTGTAATTTTCTATTTTTGTTCTTTTTTTCTGGTTTTGGTGTCAGGGATATGGTGGCTTCATAGAATGAGTTTGGGAGTATTCCATCCTTCTCTATGCTCTGAAATACCTTTAGTAGTAGTGGTGTTACCTCTTTTCTGAATGTTTGGTAGAACTCTGCAGTGAAGCCGTCCGGGCCAGGGCTTTTTGTTGTTGTTGTTGTTGTTGGGAGTTTTTTTTTTATTACCTTTTCAATTTCTTCTTTTGTTGTGGGTTTATTTAATTGTTCTACCTCTGTTTGTGTTAGTTTAGGTAGGTAGTGTGTTTCTAGGAATTCATCCATTTCTTCTAGGTTTTCAAATTTGTTAGAGTACAATTTTTCATAGTAATCTGATGTGATTCTTTTAATTTCGGTTGGGTCTGTTGTAATATCGCCCATCTCATTTCTCATTCGGCTTATTTGCTTCCTCTCCTGTTTTTTTTTTTTTTGTCAGTTTGGCAAGTGGTTTATCAATTTTGTTGATTTTTTTCACAAAACCAGCTTTTGGTCTTGTTAATTCTTTCAGTTGTTTTTCTGTTTTCTATTTCCTCATATTCCTTGTTGATTTTGTTTCTGCTGAGTCTCTATTTGTTCTTGTATTTTATTTTGATGTGTAGGATAGTTTGTCTCCTTTGTGGTTACCTAATTATTTACCCCTATTTTTCTAAATTTAAACCTAACTTTTATTTCCTTGTGTTGCTTTGTGTTCCTCTCTGAATAAAAGATCTACGACTACATTGCTTATTCCTTCTTTCTTGTTTTAATGTTGTCTTCTTTTATACAATAACATTGCTGTTTTCCTGTTGTCAGTTTTTTTTTAATCTTAATTTATTTTTGTGATTTCCCTGTCTCGTTGACATCTGATTGCTCTGCCCAGTGTTCTAGTCTTGGGTTGATACCTGATATTATTGATTTTCTAACCAAAGAACTCCCTTTAGTATTTCTTGCAGTTTTGGTTTGGTTTTTAAGAATTCCCTAAACTTCTGTTTACCTGGAAATGTCCTAATTTCGCCTTCATATTTGAGAGACAGTTTTGCTGTATGTGTGATTCTTGACTGGCAGTTTTTTTCCTTCAATTTTTTATGTAAGTCATTCCATTGCCTTCTTGCCTGCATGGTTTCTTCTGAGTAGTCCGAGCTTATTCTTATTGACTCTCCTTTGTCGGTGACTTTTGTTTATCCCTAACTGCTCTGAAAACTCTCTCTTTATCTTTGGTTTTGCCAAGTTGGATTATAATATGTCTTGGTGACTTTCTTTTAAAATCTACCTTATGTGGAGTTCAATGAGCATCTTGGATAGATGTCTTCTCATGTTTCATGATATCAGGGAAGTTTTCTGCCAACAAATCTTCAGCAATTCTCTCTGTGTTTTCTGATATCCCTCCGTGTTCTGGAACTCCAATTGCTCATAGGTTACTTCTCTTGATAGAGTCCCACGTGATTCTTAATTTTTCTTCACTTTTTTAAATTCTTTTATCTGATTTTTCTTTAGATGTATTGGTGCCAAGTGCTTTATCTTCAAGTTCACAAATTCTCGCTTCACTTGCTCAATTCTACTTCTCTGACTTTCTATTGAGTTGTCTAATTCTGTAATTTTATTGTTAATCTTCTGAATTTCTGATTGCTCTCTGTCTATGGATATTTCCAGCTTATTAAATTTTTCATTATGTTCCTGAATAACCTTTTTAATTTTTCCAACTGCTTTATCTGTGTGTTCCTTGGCTCGAAACACTGGTGGTATAGTGGTTAAGTGCTACGGCTGCTAACCAAAGGGTCGGCAGTTCCAATCCACTAGGCGCTCCTCGGAAACTCTATGGGACAGTTCTACCCTGTCCTATAGAGTTGCTATGAGTTGGAATCGACTCGATGGCACTGGGTTTGGTTTTTTTTTTTTTTTTTCATTCCTTGGCTGGTTCTGTGTATTGCCTGATTTCCTTCCTGATGTCTTGAAGCATTCTGTATATTAATTTTTTTTATTCTGCCTGGAGTCCCTTCACTTTTCTTGTATGAATTCAACTCAGGTGTCCAGGTAGCTGATCATCAAGAGTGCGGTACAGACTCTGTCCTGCAGTCTTAGAGTGGCAGGTGTGATTGGTGTAGGTGCCAGTAACTGGTTGTAGCAGGGGTCACACTCTGAATAAAGCAGAGTGCTGAGAATCATCCCTCATGTGTCTCTGAGGAAAGCATGACCCTGTTCCTTAGAGCATACAGGTGGGTGGGTTCTGCAGATGGACCATGGGCACCCAATGTTTTTGGTTGTTAGGACTGGGAGGTAGCAGTTATCCTTGGACCCCTGTCGCAGGTGGCTGGGTGACCTGAGTGAAGCCACCAGTCCTTTAGGCCCCGAATGTGGGTAGGTGAGGACTCTGTTTAATAGGCAAAGCAGTGTCAGACATCAAACACCCACCTCTCCACCGCACAGCTAAAACAGTTGTAGTCTGCCAACAAGTGCCTACTGAAATAGGTCCACACAGGTTCACACGGAGGGGAAAGGTACTTAAGTCCACAGACCCTTTATGCCTGGACTGGAGCTGCTTCTGTCCTGAGCTCCTCTGGGTTAGTGGAGCTGGCAAATTATCTTTCTCCCAATTTGCAAATTTATTCCTTCTCCAGGGCCTGGAGGATGGCTTTAGGGACTCAACAGGGCCTATCTCAGGCCCAGGGAAATGAACAGCCACTGAAGTCAGCTTGGGGGCAGAGGGCATGGTAAAATATACCCAAGTACTTACCTTTTGCCGAGAGTGCTGTTCTTCTCCGGTTCCCGAGGTGTGGGTAGGCTGTGTGGCTGGCTGCTTTTCCCTGAGGAAACTGCAGCTGCACGCTAGTACCAGTCTGCCACAGCCGCTCCCCGGAATGTCGCCTGAGGGCTCCTGGCGATTCAGGCCTGGTAACTCCTCTCTGCTTCTGAACCGTCTCTTCCTCCCCTTGCCCCTCAGTTCGTTTTCTAACCTTGCCTTTGATGTTCAGGGCTCCAATTTCCATAAGTATACTCGTTTCACTTGTTTTTTTGGGTCTTTGTTGTAAGAGGGCTTGCCAGAAGCGTCTGTCTATTCCACCATCTACCTTCTTGTCTACCTTCTTGACTGAGATGGCAGAAGGCTCAGTGAAGCGGTGCAGACTGCCCCACGAGCGGGGAGGGAAGTAAGAGCGCTTGTGTGTGCCCTGATGGTAACTGGAGCCTTTCGTGGCACCTAGAACATTGCTGACATTTAAAAAAGAATGCTGCTGTCCTGCTGGTTAATTTTACCCTCTGGGCCCTCGGCAGCTCATGTGACACTTGGCTCTTTTTCTGTGTCCCAGAGACCAGACCGGATTTTCTCAGGAGGGCAGTGATTCTGTTTCTAACCACAGAAGGGCCCAAAAAGAAGAACCTCTGCCTTGCTGTCAAAGGACAGACTGTTCTGGCTGTACTGTACTGGTTTTCTTCCGTCTGTGGGTAGCCTCTGTAGTCAGCTTTGGTTTAGATCTCAGCTCTGTTACTTACCAGCTAATTGGACTGGAGTTGCATTTAATATTCCTGAACGAGTGTCTCCTCTACCGTACAAAGCAGATGATGATGGTTAAGAGGATTAGTTGCAAAGCTTTTCCCATAGGGCCTGGCACCCAGCAGGCTTTCAAAGGGAGCTGCTGGTGTTATTATGACACTTAAGGTAGTGTTAGGAATGAGAAGCCTCTAACCAGCTGCTGTCCCGTTGATTCTAACTCAATGAGACCCCATATGACAGAGTAGAACTGTGCTCCATGGGGTTTTCTTGACTGTAATCCTTATGGAAGCAGTTGCCAGGACTTTCTTCTGACATGCTGCCGGATGGGTTTGAATTGCCAGCCTTTAGGTTAGCAACCAAGAGTGCCACTCAAGGACCTTAAGAAGCCTCTAGAAACAACAAAACAGGAACAAACACCCCTCGGCCGCTCTGCTGAGTGCCACTTCTAAGGAGATGTCACTGTTGTTGGGGCATCCAGCTGGGATCTATGTTCAAGGAGTCCCTGAGTGGTGCAAATGGTTAAACACTGGGCTTTGAACCTAAAGGCTGGAGGTTCGAGTCCACCCAGAGGTGTCTCAGGAGAAAGGTCTGGCGACCTACTTCTGAAAGATTACAGATATTGAAAACCCTGTGGAGCACAGTTCTGTTGCCATGAGTCGGAATTGAGTCCTCAGCAATTTTTTTATTTGCTTGTTTAGGTTCAAACACCAACAGGGAGTGGTTCTTTCTGCTGAAGGTGTTTATAACAAACCCTATGACTCTTGCTCTCATGGGGAGAACCCAGCTGCCTGAGTCAACTGGGGTTTGAGTATAAACCCCTTGAAAGCAAGAGCCTCATCAGTGTTCTTCCACTACTTTACCCGGAGCAGTGCATGGCAGCTTGTAAGCACTCAGGATTTGTGGTAGGAACTAATGATGAAAGGGCAGAGAGCTGAGGGCTGGATGGTTGCTCCTGGGTCAAGCTGTGGGTCACGTTTGGCCAAGCATGTTGGAGGGAAGCAAAGCTCATTACTAGCGGATTCAACCTTGGTTCTTAGGGACTTGACTTTGGGTAATGGCAGAGACACAGGCTCAGATCTCTCTGAAATTATTAATAGAAGCAGATGTCCTTGAGCAGAGACTTCTCAGGATGTAGAAAAATAAGAACATGGTCCAGGACAGAACTATATATTAGAATTACACTGGTTGAGGCTTATCATAGTTTCTTAGAGAGGGAAAAGATGGGATCAGATTCCACTGTCTGTAATAATGTTGTTGATGTTGTTATTAGGTGCTATCGAGTTCGCTCTGACTCACAGCGACCCTCTGTACAAAGAACGAAACACTGCCCAGTCCTGTGCCGTTCTCACAGTCGTTGCTATGTGGGAACCCATTGTTGGAGCCTCTCTGTCAATCCATCTTGTTGAGGGTCTTCCTTTTTTTTTTGCTGACCCTCTACTTTACCAAGCATGATGTCCTTCTCCAGGAAGGACTGGTTCCTCATGATAACATGTCCAAAGTATTTCAGACAAAATCTCACCATCCTTACTTCTAAGGAGCATTCTGGCTTATCTTCTTCCAAGACAGATTTGTTTTCTCTACTGGCAGTCTGTGACATATTCAATATTCTTCACCAACACCATAATTCAAATGCATCGATTCTTTAGTTTTCCTTATTCATCGTCCAGCTTTCTCCTGCATATGAAGTCAATTGAAATACCGTGGCTTGAGTCAGGCACACCTTAGTCCTCAAAGTGACATCCCTGCTTTTCAACACTTGAGAAAGTTCATTTGCTGCCGATTTGACCAACGCAATATATCGTTTGACCAATGCAATATGTCATTTGATTTCTTGACTACTGCTTCCGTGGGCATTGACTGTGGATCCAAGAAAAATGAAATCCTTGACTACTTTGATCTTTTCTCCGTTTATCATGATGTTGTTTATTGAATATGTAGGAATATGTAATAAAATAATACAGAATTCTCATGACAGAGGAGGAGCCCAGATATTCTCAGTAAGTGTTATTGTCCGTTTCATAAGGGCTCAGTTACAAACTCTCTTCAGGTACTGACTACTAGAACCAAAGCTCTGATGTCTACAGTGGCCAGAACTAGTTGCACTCTATCCCCTGTGCAAAATTTAATCCTGTTTGAGCGTGGCGCCTGGTACCAGGCAGTTATCTGCACCCAGGAGTAATACCATGTGTTGTATTTTTGGTGTCGTTAAAACATATTCACATCTATAACTTTACTTTATCCTTACAGTATTCATGAGACAATGGCAGAGCAGGTAGGGTGACTAATAATGTCCTGATCTTATAGTTGAGAAACTCAAGTTAGAGCTTGCCTTCGCTATGAAAGGGTTGATTCTGGGATTAACTGGAACAAGAAGGCTGATTCCCCAAACACAGGGCTCTTGCATCCATAGTTTAAATACCCAGACTGAAGGCCTTCCGTTTTCTGTAATGTCATGGGCCGTACCTCTGTCAGAGCCTCTGAGTTTTACAAATGATTAATGTGCTTGGCTGTGTGTTGGAGGTTCAAATCTTCCCAGAGGCACCTTGGAAGAAAGACCTGGAGATCTACTTCCAAAAATCCAGTCATTAAAAACCCTATGGGCACAGTTCTAGCCTGATACATATGGGGTTGCCAAAAGATGGAATTGACTTGATGGCACTGGTACCGTCTATCTTGCAGACAGGGAGGCTGGCCTGCTGGGATGATTGCTATTGTACAGAGGACCCAGGAATGGGCTCAGGCAATGACTGGTGCAAAGTAAGATTGAGACAGATAGGGTTAACTGTGCTGGTGGCTGAACAAAAGAGCTGTTAAAAGATAGCCACCTAGAAGTTGGGTAAACAGGAACTCACCCTGTCAACATGAGATAAGATTGAAGCAACCCATGAATTACTATCTCCTTCTTAGTGTTTTTCTAGTCCCCTCCTCCTTTGCAGGCTCCACATGTGCAGAAGAACAAAGTGTGACCACTGTTGAACCTTCCTTAGCCCTCTGAAGATGGCAATATAGTGCGGAAGATCAAGTGCGCTTGTGCTATATCCCATAATAAGCAATGCCAAGGGCTGCACAGAGGACTCCACCTTGAATATCAGTGGGTTCCATCTTAGATTCCAGATGCGAGCGCAACCTACTTAACATACACTGCCATTCTGAGAAGTGCCCACCCCTTTAAAAAAAAGAAACCCACTAAATATTCATTACTCTGTTGTCTCCACTGAACCCATATAAGCCCTAGCCTTGCTTCCCTTTTTGAGTCAGTCTTTTGGAGAAGCTTAGTCCCCCACTGACTCCTTTTGCTTGACTCAAGCAAAATAAAGCTTGCTGAAGATAAAGGCTGTCTTTTGCATGTATTCTTACTCAGGAAAAGACAAGGACCCTTTGTGTCAGATTGGCAATTGGTAAAAAGATGAAGGGAGAGGGAAAATTTTTCAAACCATCCTTGCATACCAAACTTTGGCTTCACCAGATAGCTCAGCTTCTGGAAGAACTTAGAATAGGGGGGAAGATTTTGGAATGGTATCTGATATAGCAAGAGCAGCTGCCCCTGTCCTATGTGCACGGCCAGGTCACAGGCTCTGGAATGTGAGGATGGCAGAAGCCCTGGGAGGTGGCTGCCACCAAAGGTCTTTGACTCTCATCAGATGACTCAAGTCCGGACTGAGACTCCTTGCCATCTGGGCCACTTTGTCTGTCCTGGATGTCCTGCCATTTTAGAGTCAAGACAAAGGCAGAAGCTCTGGCTGGTGTCATGAGTTGGCTGAGGGTTAAGGATACACGTCAGGTCTGTGGCTTCCAGGATTCCTATTTACAGTTTAAGCCTGAATTCTACCCCCACCTGTCAGTCTGTTGTATTGTGGTGGCTTGCATGTTCCTGTGATGCTGGAAGCCATGTTACCAGTATTTCAAATGCTGGCAGGGCGTCTTAGTCATCTAGTGCTGCTATAACAGAAATACCACAAGTGGATGGCTTTAACGAAGAGAATTTATTTCTTCACAGTAAAGTAGGCTAAAGGTCCAAATTCAGGGCTTCAGCTCCAGGAGAGGGCTTTCTCTGTCAGCCTTCTTATCAAGCTGCTCCTCGCAGGGACCCTGGGTCCAAAGGATATGCTCTCCCCCGGCACTGCTTTCTTGGTGGTTTGAGGTCCCCCCTCTCTGCTCACTTCCCTTTCATTTTTATCTCTTGAGAGATAAAAGGTGGCTCAGGTCACACCCCAGGGAAACTCCCTGTACATTGGGTCAGAGATGTGACCTGGGTAAGGGTGTTAGAATCCCACCCTAATCTTTTTTAACACAAAATTACAGTCACAAAATGAAGGACAACCACACAATACTAGGAAACATAACCTAACCAAGTTGATACATATTTTTGGGGGACACAATTCAATCCATGACACAGGGTCACTCATGGTGAACAGGCGTCAGGAGAGTTTCCAGACTAAGACAAATTAGGAAGAAAAGTCTGACAGTGTACTTCTGAAAATTAGCCAATGAAAACCCTATGGGTCACAACATAATATTGTTCAGCATAGCACTGGAAGATGAGCCCCTAGGTTGGAAAGTACTGAAAATACACAGTGGCCACAACAATGGACTTGAGTGTATCAATGACCACGAAGATGGTGCAGGACTGGGCAATGCTTAATTCTGTTCTGTACTGGGTCATCATGAGTCAGAGATGATGGCATGGCAACAAACAACAACAAGAAACCTGAATTGAATGAAGTTGGGCAAGGAATTCTTGAATAAGCTCTTTGTGAGTATAGAGTGGGAGTAAAGATGGGGGAGGGGAGGGGAAAGATGGGCGGTGGGGGTGGGCTGCAATGGAGAGTGGGACAGGCCAGGATTTTCTCTCACAGTTCAGGTCATTTGTGTCTCATTAGTGACATGAGGGTGTTTTTAATCTCATGTAAACTCCTTCACTGTGGCATGCGATGGAAGTATGGACCTTCTATTGCCATCAGTCTTGGACCACCTTGGGGCTAGAGTTGCTGGCTGTAGAAAGAGTCGCCTGACTCTGCCCAGGCCTGGGGGTGCTCCATGCAGAATCTGGGGGAGCAGAAGCTGCTTGCTACTTGTGTCCTTGCTATCTTCAACCCACCTATTTCTCTAAGCAGGCCTCCTCATGACTGCCCACTCACCTCTCCTCTCTTCTCTCCCTAGTGTGGAATTCTGGAGATGGATGGCTATGTGACACTTGGATTTGGTATCTTTGAAGCAAATCTACTCAGATATCAAATAAATATAATAATTTATTATCTGAAGTGGATTTTACCCATTAGTTGAGGTTTTATTTTTTTTACATTTTGTTTATTTTTAATTTTATTGTGTTTTAGGTGAAAGTGTACAATGCAAATTAGTTTTTCATTCAAAAATTTTACACACAAATTGTTTTGTGATGTTAGCTGCAATCCCCGCAATGTGTCAGCACTCTCCATCTTTCCCTTTACCCCCTAGATTCCCCAAGCTCATTCACCTAGTTTTCCTGTCCCTTCCTGCCTTCTTGTCTTTGCTTTTGGGCAGGTGTTGCCATTTGGTTTTGTATACTTGATTGAAAGAAGAGGCACATTCCTCAAGTGTGTTACTGTTTGTTTTATAGGCCCATCTAATCTTTGGCTGAAAGGTCGACTTTGGGAGTGGTTTCAGTTCTGACTTAGCAGGGTGTCTGGGGGTCATAGTCTCGGGGGTTCCTCCAGTCACCATCAGACCACTAAGCCTGGTCTTTTTTTCTGAATTTGAATTTTGTTCAACATTTTTCTCCTGCTCTGCCCAGAACCCTCTTTTGTGATCCTTGTCAGAGTCGTTGGTGGTAGTAGCCAGGCACTATCTAGTTCTTCTGGGCTCAGGCTGTTGGAGACTCTGGTTCATGTGGTCCATTAGTCCTTTGGATTGATATTTTCCTTGTGTCTTTGATTTTCTTCACTCTCCTTTCTCTGAAAGTGATGGAACCAATAGCTGCATCTTAGATGGCTGCTCAAAAGCTTTTAAGACCCCAGACTCTACTCACCAAAGTAGGACGTAGAATATTTTCTTTATGAACTATGTTATGCCAACTGACCCAGATGTCCCTGGGACCATGGTGCCCAGCCTTAGCCACAGTAACTCAGTCTCTCAAGGTGTTAGTGTGTGTCTAGGAAGCTTCTATGGCTTTGCCTTGGTCAAGTTGTGCTGACTTTCCCTATATTGTGTGTCATCTTTTCCTTCACCAAAGTTAACACTTCTCTACTACCTCCTTTTTCTTTATGAACTGTTACGTCAATTGGCCTAAATGTCCCCTGAGACCATGGTCCCCATCCTTCAGTCCCAGTAACTCAGTCCCTCAAGGTATTTAGATGTGTCTAGGAAGCTTCTATGACTTTGCCTTTGTCAAGTTGTGCCAACTTCCCCTATATTATGTGTTGTGTTTCCCTTCACCAAAGTTAACACTTGTCTGCTATCTAGTTAGCGATTTCCCCTCCCCACCCTTTCCCTCCCTCGTAACCATTGAAGATTTTTCTGTGTGTAAACCTTTTCTTCAGTTTTTATAATAGAGGTCTCATACTGTATTTGTCCTTTTCTGATTGACTTATTTCACTGGGCCTAAAGCCCTCCAGATTCATCCATGTTATGAGATATTTCATGGATTCATCATTGTTCTTTATCATTGTGTAGTATTCCATTGTTTGTATGTGCCATAATTTGTTTTTTTTTTAATTTGTCTTAGTCATCTAGTGCTGCTATAACAGAAATACTACAAGTGGATGGCTTTAACAAAGAGAAATTTATTTTCTCTCAGTAAGGTAGGCTAAAAGCCCAAACTAAGGGCGGAGGCTCCAGGAGAAGGCTTTTTCTCTCTGTCGGCTGTGGAGGAAGGTCTTTGTACTCAATCTCCCCCTGGTTGAGGAACTTCTCAGGAACAGGAACCCAGGGTCCAAAGGACACACTTTGCTCCTGGTGCTGCTTTCTTGGTGGTATGATGTTGCCCCGTGTTTCTGCTCGCTTCTTTTATATCTCAAGAGATTGCCTCAAGACACCATCCAATCCTGTAGGTTGAGTCCTGCCTCATTAACACAACTGCTGCCCATCTTCCCTCATTAACATCATGGAGGCAGGATTTACAACATATAGGAAAATCACACAATACCTGGAATCATGGCCCTGCCCAGTTGATATACACATTTTTGGGGGGACATAATTCAATCCATGACACCATTCATTTGTTGATGGGCACTTAAGTTGTTTCCATCTTTTTGCCATTGTAAGTAGTGATGCAATGAACATGGGTGTGCATATGTCCATTTACATAATGGCTTTTATTTCTCTAGGATATATTCCTAGGAGTGGGATTGTTGGATTGTATGGTATTTCTATTTCTAGCATTTTAAGGAGGCTCCATATCATTTTCCATAGGGTTTGTACCATTTTACCTTCCAACCAGCAGTACATAAGAATTCCAATCTCCCTGCAAGCTCTCCAACATTTATTATTTTCTGTTTTTTTTTTTAATTAGTGCCAGTACTGTTGGGATGAGATGGTGTCTCATTGTAATTTTGATTTGAATTTCTCTAATGTCTAGTGATCATGAGCATTTCCTCCTGTGTCTGTTAGCTGCCTGCATGTCGTCTTTGAAGAGTCTGTTCATATTCTTTGCTCACTTTTTCCTAGGATTATTTGTCTTTTTGTTGTTGAGGTTTTGAAATATTTTGTAGATTTTAGAGATTAGACCCTTGTCAGAGATGTCATAGCCAAAAATTTGTTCCCAGTCTGTAGGTTCTCTTTTTACTCTTTCAGTAAAGTCTTTTGATGAGCATAAGTATTTAATTTTTAAGAGCTCCCAGTTATCTAGTTTATCTTCTGGTATTTGTGCATTGTTAGTTATGTTTTGTATTCTGTTTATGTCATGTTTTAGGACCCCTAGTGTTGTCCCTATTTTTTTCTTCCATGGTCTTTATCATTTTAGGTTTTATATTTAAGTCTTCGATCCCTTTTGAGTTAGTTTTTATGTATGGTGTGAGGTATGGATCCTGTTTCATTTTTTTACAGATGGACATCCAGTTTTGCCAACACCATTTGTTAAAGGTTTTTTGTTTTTGATAAAACAACGTGTTTTTCTGAACACTAGAGGCTTGCAGGAAAGATCTAGGATCCTGCTTTGTCCACCCTTCTGGCCAGAGCTGTGACTTAGGGATGCGATCTCAGAGAACATGATGATGGAGACTTCTGTGTGGGCTCCAGGCTGGACTTGGGAAGCCCCTTTTCCTGTTGGCCTGCTACCACGGATATCAACTAGCTTTGTTTCTCTCTGGCTGACACCAGATTTCCTGGAAAATCTGGAAGTCATTTATTGTGGTTTCTGAAAGGAGATACTTCTTCTTGGAACTGTTTGGAAAGTTTTTGTTGAACACCTTATGTATGGAGAAGAACAAGTCGGTGTAATGGAAAAATACCTAGCAGAGTGTCATGACTCTCCTGATTTGGAAAATTGAATGTATAAGAATGTTGAATATGGTGTAGAAAGGAGTCCCTGTATGGTGCAAATGGGAAACTTGCTCAATTGCTAACCAAAAGCTTGGCAGTTTAAGTCTACCCAGAGATGCCTCAAAAGAAAGCCCTGGTGATCTGCTTCTGAAAAATCAGCCACTGAAAGCCCTATGGAGCAAAGTTCTACTCTGACACAATATGGGGTTGCTGTGAGTCAACTAGAAGGCAACTGGAAAGGAAAGGAAACATGCATGGTCTCTTGAGTCAGACAGAGCAAGGAACAAATCTTAACTCTCCAACTGTATGACTGGGCAAGACTTGCTTTTCTTGTCTGTAAAATGAGGCTATTTGTAGCTGCTTCATAAGGGGATTAAAGGAAATAATGTATGTGCTGATGCCTCCTAGATGTGAATCTCTGGTCCAGATCTGTCTTCTAAGTTTCAGACCTGTATCTCTACCTGGGTGCCCCACTGGTACTTTGTATTCAGCATGTTCCAGTCTAAGCCATCCTTCCTCTCCTTTGCCCTCCATACCAAACCTCCTTTTCAGTGAAAGGTCTCATCATTCTCATTGCCCAAGCCAGAAACCTGGGTTCACCCTTGAGTCTTCTCTGTCTGTCAACCTGGAAAATTCTGCCAATCACCAAATCCTGCTAATTCTACTTCCTATTAAAAAAACAAAACAAAACAAAAAAAAAAACTTCCTATATATAATTGTAAATGTGGGCATTGGTCGTTAAGTGATAGAATTCTTTCCTTCCATGTGGGAGATCCAGGTTCGATTCCTGCCTAGTATACCTCAAGAGCAGCCACCACGTATCTGTCAGTGGAGGCTTTACATGTTGCTGAGATGCTGAATGAATAAGTTGTTGGTCTTGCAAAATTCTATCATGCGATCTTTGACATCATTTCTATTACAAATGCCATATTTTCCAACTACAGGTAGTCTTCGACTTATAACATATTTGAGTTACGATGAACTGCACTATCTTTTTTTTTTCCAGTTGTACTTTAATTGAAGGTTTATGGAACAAACTAGCTTCTCATTAAACAATTAGTACACATATTGTTTTGTGACATTGGTTACCAACCCCACGACATGTCAACACTCTTCCCTTCTCGAACTTGGGTTCCCCACTACCAGCTTTCCTGTCTCCTCCTGCCTTCTAGTCCTTGCCCTTGGGCTGGTGTGCTCCTTTAGTCTGTTTTTGTTTTATTGCCCTGTCCAATCTTCAGATGAAGTGTGAACCTCAGGAGTGGCTTCATTACTGAGCTAAGAGGGTGTCCGGGGACCATACTCCTGGGGTTTCTCCAGTCTCCATCAGGCCAGCAAGTCTTTTTTCTTTTTTTGTGAGTTAGAATTTTGCTGTACATTTTTCTTCAGCTCTATCAGGGGACTTTCTATTGTGGTTCCTGTCAGAGCAGTCAGTGGTGGTAGCTGGGCACCATCTAGACATGCTGGACTCAGTCTGCTTGGAGGCTGTGGTAGTTGTGTTCCATCGGTCCTTTGGACTAAGCTTTCCCTTGTGTGTTTGTTTTTCTTCGCTCTCCCTTACTCTAGACAGGATGAGACCAGTGGAGTGTATTAGATGGCCACTCACAAGGTTTTAAGATCCCAGATGCTACTCATCACCAAAGTAGAATATAGAACATTTTCTGTATAAACTTTGTTTTGCCAATTGAGCTTGATGTTCCATGAGACCATGGTCCCCAGCCCTTAGCCCAGTAATTTGGTCCATACGGAGTTTGGGTGTGTCTATGGAGCTTCCATGACCTTGCCTTGGACAAGTTGTGCTGGCTCCCCTCTATTGTGTACTGTCTTTCCTTTTACTAAAAAAAAAAAAAGGTACCCCTTATTTATTGTCTATTTAGTGTATTTGCATCCCTAACCCTCACACTACCTCGTAACCATCAAAGATCGTTTCTTTTTGTGTGTAAACCTTTTCATGAATTTTTGTAGTAGTGGTCTCATACAATATTTGTCCTTTTATGATTGACTTATTTCACTCAGAATAATGCCCTCCAGATTCATCCACGTTGTGAAATGCTTTGCAGATTCGTCATTGTTCTTTATCATTGTGTAATACTCCTTTGTGTGCATGTACCGTAATTTGTTTATCCATTCATCTGTTCATGGGCATCTGTTGTTTCAACTTGCTGCTGTTGTGAACAGTGCTGCAATGAACATGGGCCTATTCCTGTGACAGCTCTTCTTTCTCTGGGCTATATTCCTAGTAGTGGGGTTGCTGGATCATATTGTATTTCTATTTCTAGCTTTCTAAGGAAGTACCATATCATTTTCCAAAATGGTTGTACCATTTTGCATTCCCACCAGCAAGGCATAAGAGTTCCAGTCTCTCTGCAGCCTTTCCAACCTTTGTTATTTTCTGTTGTTTTGATTCATGTCAGTAATGCCAGGGTGAGTTGGAATCTCATTGTGGTTTTGATTTGCATTTCTCTAACACTAGTGATCATGAGCATTGCCTCATGTGTCTGTTAGCCTTTCCGTATAAAGTTAGTGAATCTCTTTAAAGAATGTTCTTGGTATTTCAATCGGGATTGCATTGTATTTGTAGATTGCCTGGGTAGAATTGACATTTTCACAATGTTGAGTCTACCTTTCCATGAGCTTGGTATGCTTTTCCATTTATGTAGACCTCTTTTGTTTTCTTGCAGTAGTGTTTTGTAGTTTTCTTTGTATAGGTCTTTTACATCCCTGGTTAGATTTATTCCTAAGTATTTAAATTTTGAGTCTGCAGTTTGAATCCACCAGGCGCTCCTTGGAAACTCTATGGGGCAGTTCTACGCTGTCCTATTGGGTCGCTATGAGTTGGAATCCACTTGACGGCACTGGGTTTTTTTTTTTATAAATGGTATTTTTTTTTTTTTTTCTGATTTCCTTTTCATTGTCTCTCTGGTGTATAGGAATCCAACTGATTTTTTTATGTTTACCTTATATTCTGCTACTCTGCTGAACCTTTCTATTAGTTCCAGCTGTTTTCTGATGGAGTCTATTGGGTTTTCTGTGTCCCTGCAGATAGGGACAGTTTTACTTCTTCCTTAACAATCTGGATGCCCTTTATTTCTATTTCTTGCCTTATTGCTCTAGCTAGGACATCCAGCACTATGTTAACTAGGAGTGGTGATAAAGGACATCCTTACCTTGTTTTATCTTGTTCCCGTTCTGAAGGGGAATGTTTTCAGCCTCTTTCCGTTAATAATGATGTTAGCTGTTGGTTTTGTATAGGTGCCCTTTATTATGTTGAGGAATTTCCCTTCTATACCTATTTTATTGAGAGTTTTTATCAGGAAGGGGTGTTGGACTTTGCCAAATGCCTTTCCTGTGTCAATTGAGATGATCATGCGACTTTTTTCCTTTATTTATGTGGTGGATTACGTTGGTTGATTTTCTTATGTTGAACCATCCTTGCATAACTGGTATGAATCCCACTTGATTATGGTATATTATTTTTTTGAATTCTGTTGGATAGAATTTTGTGGAGAATTTTTGTATCTATATTCATGAGCGATATTGGTCTGTAATTTTCATTTTTGTGTGATGTCTTTGCCTGGTTTTGATATCAGGGTTATGCTGATTTCATAGAATGAATTCGGAAGTATCCCTTCCTTTTCTATGTTCTGAAATAGTTTGAGTAGTACTGGCGTAAGCTCTTCTCTGAATGTTTGGTAGAATTCTCCAGTGAAGCCATCTGGGCCAGGACTTTTTTTTTTTTTTTTTTACCTTTTCAATCTCTTGTTATGGGTCTGTTCAGATCTTCTGTTAGTTTGGGTGGGTAGTGTGTTTCCAGAACTTTTGTCTATTTCCTCTAGGTTTTCAAATTTGTTAGTGTATAGTTTTTCATAGTAGTGTTATGATCCTTTTTGTTTCGGTTGGGCCTGTTGTAATGTCCCCCATTTAATTTCTTATTTAGGTTATTTGCTTTCTCTCCTGTTTTTCTTTTATCAGTTTGGCCAGTGGTTTGTCAAATTTGTTGATTTTTTCAAAGAACCAACTTTTGGTTTTGTTGATTCTTTCTATTGCTTTTCTATTCTCTATTTCATTTATTTCTACTTTGATCTTTACTATTTCCTTTCTTCTGGTGGCTGTGGGCTTTTTTTTTTTTTTTTTTTTTTTTTTGCTGTTCTCTTTCTGTTTGTTTGAGTTGTGTAGCTAATGTTTTGATTTTGTCCCTTCTTTTTTGATGTGTGCATCGATCGCTATAAATTGATCTTACTGCCTTTGCTGTGTCCCAAAGGTTTTGGTATAATGTGTTTTCATTCTCATTTGTTTCTAGGAATTTTTTGATTCCATCTTTGATTTCTTCTATTACCCACAGATTTTTAAGCAGGGTGTTTTTCATTTTCCATGTATTTGATTTTTTTTCCTTGCTCTTCCTGTTGTTTATTTCTACTTTGATGGTGTTGTGATCAGAGAAGATACTTTGTATTATCTCAGTGTTTTGGATTTTGTTGAGGGTTGCTTTGTGGCCCAAGATGTGGTCTATTCTGGAGAATATTCCATATACTTCACAGCTGTTGGGTGGAGTGTTCTATATATGTCTATGAGGTCAAGTTGGTTGATTGTGGCCTTTAGCTCTTCTATATCTTTGTTGAGTTTCTTTCTAGATGTTCTGTCCTTTACCTGACAGTGGTGTGTGGAAGTCTCCTACTATGATTGGGAAACCGTCAATTTCTCTTTTCACTGCTGTTAGAACTTGTTTTACGTATCTTGAAGCTCTGTCCTTGGGTGTGTAGATATTTTTATGGTTGTGTCTTCATGATGGATTGTTCCTTTAATCATAATATAATGTCCTTCTTTGTCTTTTATGGTGGATTTCTTTTTAAAGTCTATTTTATCTAAGGTTAGTATGGCCACTCCTGCTCTTTTTTGGTAGTTGTTTGCTTGATACCTTTTTTTCCATCCTTTGATTTTTAATAAAATTATGTCCTTGTTTCTAAGGTGTGTCTCTTGTAGACAGCATATTGATGGATCCTGTTTTTTTTTCACCCATTCTGTCACACTCAGTCTCTTTGTGGGTGCATTTAGTCCATTTACATTCAGTGATATTATTGATAGGTATGAGTTTATTGCTGTCATTTTGCACTGCTTTTTTTTTTTTTTTTTTTGGTGGCGATGCTTTCTTTGTTCCTCTTACTCTTCCTGGGCTGAATTCCTTTTGTTTGTGGATTTTTTTTTCTTTCATTTCTTTTGTTTTTGTAGATTTTGTTTTTACTGAGATTTGTTTTTCTTCTTTATTTTGATGAATACGTTTATGAACTTTCTTTGTGGTTACCTTGAAATTAACCCTTATCTTCCTAGGTTTGGACCAGTGCTTTATTAGTTGCTATCACCTTGCCTTTGTCTCCATTAGAAAGCTCTACATCTACACCATTTATTCTCTCTTTTGTTGTTCTGATATTGTTTTCATTTACACATTAACCTCTGTTTCTCTGTTGTAAATCTTATAGTTTTGGTTTATCCTTGAGAGTTCATTACCTAGGTTGATAACTGGCTGATGCAGTCTTGCGTCCTAGACTCAGTCTGTCATCTGATGTTGTTTGTTCTCTAACTGAAGGACTCCCTTTAATAATTCTTATAAGTTGGGTTTGGTTTTTACATATTCCCTTAATTTCTGCTTATCTGGAAATGTCCTAATTTCACCATTATATATGAGTGAGAGTTTTGCAGGATATGTTATTCTTAGTTGGCAATTTTTTTTCTTTCAAGGTTTTATATATATCATTCCATTTCCTTCTTGACGGCGTGGTTTCTGCTGAGTAATCAGAGCTTAGTCTTATTTGTTTCCCCTCTGTATGTGACTTTTTGTTTTTCTCAAGTTGCTCTCGGAATTCTTTCTTTGTCTTTGTTTTAGTAAGTGTGATTATGATATGGCATGTTGATTTTCTTTTAGGGTTATTGTATATGGGGTCTGTTGAGCTTCTTGGATGGTCAGCTTTTCATCTTTCATGATTTCAGGCAATTTTTCTGTCAACAATTCTTCAATGATCCTCTCTGTGTTTTTTGTTTTTTCCCCCTTTTCAGGAACGTTGATTGCTCACAAATTTTTGCTTTTAATTTTATCCCACATTATTTTCAGTTTCTTCATTTTTCTTTGTTCTTTAATCTGTTTTTTTCTCAAACAAGTTTGGTATCCAAGGATTTGTCTTCAATTTCACTGATTCTGTCTTCCATTGTTTCAAACTTGCACCCCAAACCTTCTATGACACTGTCCTTTTATGAAATTTTATTGTTTATGTTTTGTACTTCTAATTGTTGTTTTATATGATTTCTAGTTGTGAATTTATTTTGACATTTTGTTCCTGTATTATTTTCCTGAATTCTTCCATTGTTTTGTCTGTCTTTTGCATGATTTTGTCTATTTTTTCCTCATTTTTGTCTGCTGTTGCCTTCAACTCTTGGATAATGGAGTATTAGAGTTTTGAATTCCCTATCTGGTATTCCCCGTGCCTTTTTTTCCTAGTGAAAGGTCATTTGGTGTTTTATTTTGGAAGCCTACGTGAACCATCCCATCCTTTTTTTTTTTCCCCACATGTTTTAATATTGTCTGCTATTACTGGGCATTTGGGAATTATTTTCTTCATTTATTGATAGTAGATTTATTTGTTTCAACCTGCTTTTTGTTTTATTTGGTTATGTCTGAGTAGATGGGCTGGGTGTTCCTTGTCGTTTGCTCACCTGTGGGCCTGATACTTTTTCACCATCTATTCCAGTGGATGGGGACCATTTGCTCAGCTATGGTGCAGCAGGGCAGGTCCAGTGGATGGGGAGGGACTGGGATGAGTCATTTGTGGCATGTACTGGGGCTGATAGAGCGGGGCTAGGGGTCAGTGCAGGGTATGTTCCAGTAGATTGTGCCTGTGCCACTTGGGGATGTGTTGCTCAGTGCACAATGCAGACAGGCTGGGGGGGGGGTTGTGATGTGTGGAGCTAAGTGGATGTCAGAAAGAGGAGAGAGAAACAGGAGCCAAAAAAGAAAAAAAAAGTGCTGAGGGAGATTGCCACTAGAGTAGCACAGACCCAGCAAGCTGCATGCCAGAGGTTTTCTAGCTGGACAGTGAGGCACAGCCTGTCAAGAAGGGACAGATATGGTATACACAGCTAGGTGGGCAGGAGAAAGGAGATGAAGGAAGGGAGAGAGATAAGAAACTAGTTGGAAAAAGTGAGAGAGAGAGAGAGAGAAAGGCATGAAGGAATGTAGAGAAAGATACTGAGAAAAAAAAGATGGTGTGTGGTTGGGAGGAAGTAAAGGAAGAAAGGTAGAGAGAGACAAGAAACTTAGGGGGGGAAAAGAAGAAAGAAAAAGAAATACCCCAAGTGAGCCCAATGGAAGTGGGTCCCCATCTTAGCAGTGCTGCACACCCCATCAAGAAGGAGAAGAGATGGCACATGGCACCAGGTATTCAGGAGAAGGGTAAGGAAGAAAGGTAGAGAGAGACAAGAAACTGAGAAAAGAAAAGAGAAATAGAAAAAAAAAAATTGTCCTGAGGGAGCCCACTGGTGTGGTGGCATGGACCATGGGAGTGGTTCCCCAGCTAAGAAGCACTTCACAGCCTGTCAAGAAAGAGTGGAGGTGGCACACAAAGCCAGGTGTTCAAGAGGAAGGAAAGGATGGGGATGAGAGTGAGAGAGAAGAAACCAAAAGAAGCCAAAAAAAGCAACAACAGCAAAAAAAAAAAAAAAAAAAAAACTGGCAGTGAAGGAGCCGGCCTTTGTGGGTGGGGGAAATCCAAGCGACAAGAAGCTGATGTCTCCCCAGCCAAGCAACCACAGCACTCTGGTAAGCGGTGGAGGTCAAGCAGAGAGAAGAAGGGTGGAGGATGGACAAGCATGTCTCACTGGTTACCAGGTGCTCTATTTTCTGCTGGGAGCTCCATGTAGCTGCCTTCCTATACTCCCTGTCCACTGATCTCAGTGGCTGAAGAGTCCAGGATGGCGAATTGGTGCTGCATTAGCTGATAGGGGAGCTCCACCCAGTATCTCTCCTCACTCTCCATTCTCTGCCAGTTTCTTATTCCATTCGGTGCTTGGTTGAATCCTTTATTCTTTCATTTGACACATGGGGTTCCAGGATTGACATTTGTCTCATTTTATTTAGTTTTTTGGGTCTTTGCTGGGGAGGAATGCATGGTGATTCTGCCTATAGCACCACGTTCTCTCCGCATCACCTCACTTACGATCTTACTGTTAGTAACATATACTACATAGAATGTTGCAGCACGTACTTTGCTGTTGTTATCATTCTCAGATGTTCACTCAAAGATGTTCAGTGTTATGATTTACTGCTTAAAACACTGCTGTATAGCAGGCTATGAAACTGAAAAAAAAAATCAAGTATTCAATTTACATCAGAACCAACAGAATCATCAGAATGGACCATGTGGTAAGTTAGCACTAACTGTACTGATCCTTTTTTGTTTCCAAATTTTGCATTTCAGTGATCAGTAATTATCAATGCATCTTGATGATATGTTTAATCAATTTCAGATGCAGAAGTTGGTAAAAATTTTCAATTTCATCTTTGAAATTAGTGGTTGGTGAAATTTGAATAATAGTCGTATTAACTGATCTTATTTGTTACTGTTGTTTTTAGGTGCCTTCAAGTTGGTTCTGATTCATAGTGACCCTAGGTACAACAGAACAAAACAGTGTTCAGTTCTGCACTATCCTCACAATGTTGTTGTTTGACCCCTTTGTTGCAGCCACTGTGTCAATACATCTCAATGAGGGTCTTCCTCTTTTTCACTGACCCTGTACCAAGCTTGATGTCCTTCTCCAGGGCCTGGTCCCTCCTGATAACATGTCCAAAGTATATGAGACAAAGTCTTGCCATCCTCGTTTCCAAAGAGCATTTGGGGTGTATTTCTTCCAAGACAGATTTGTTTGTCCTTCTGTCCATCCATGTTATACTCAGTATTCATTGCTAAAGCCACAATTCAAAGTCATCAATACTTCTTCAGCCTTCTTTATTTATTGTCCAGCTTTTGCATGCATATGAGAAGATTGAAAACACCATGGCTTGGGTCAGGCATGCATTAGTCCTCAAAGTGACATGTTGTTTTCCAATACTTTAAAGAAGTCTTTTGCAGCAGACTTGCCTTATGCAATATATCCTTTGATTTCTTGACTCCTGCTTCCATGGGCATTGATTGTGGATTCAAGAAAAATGAAACCTTTAACAACTTCAGTCTTTTCTCCATTTATCATGATATTGCTTATTGGTCCATTTGTGAGGATTTTTGTTTTCCTTATGTTAAGGTGTAATCCATACTGAAGGCTGTTGTCTTTGATCATCATCAGTAAATGCTTCAAGTTCTCTTCACTTACAGCAAGCAAGGTTGTGTTATCTGGATATCGCAGATTGTTAACGAGTCTTCCTCCAGTCCTAATGCTAAATTCTTCATATCGTCCACTTTCTTGGATTATTTGTTGAGCATGCAGATGAAATAAATATGGTGAAAGATACAACCCTGATACACACCTTTGCTGATTTTAAACCATGCAGTATCCCCTTGCCCTGTTCATGTGTGTACAGATTCCTCATGAGCACAATTAAGTGTTCTAGAATTCCCATTCTTTGCAATGTTATCCATAATTTGTTATGATCCACAAAGTCAAATGCCTTTCCACAGTCAATAAAACACGGGTAACCATCTTTCTGGTATTCTCTGCTTTCAGCCATTGTCTTAGTCATCTAGTGCTGCCATAACAAAAATACCACAAGTGGATGGTTTTAACAAAGAGAAATTTATTCTCTCACAGTAGAGTAGGCTACAAGTCCAAATTCAGGGTGTCAGGCTTTCTGTCTCCATTAGCTCTGGGGGAAAGTCCTTGTCATCAATCTTCATCTGGTTGAGGAGCTTCTCAGCACAGGGACTCTGGATCCAAAGGACAGGCTCTGCTCCTGTCACTGCTTTCTTGGTGGTACAAGGTCCCCATGTCTCTCTGCTCATGTCTCTCTTTTATATCTCAAAAGAGATTGGCTTAAGACACTATCTAATCTTGTGGATCTCATCAATATAAATGCTGTTAGTCCATTTCATTAACATCACAGTGATAGGATTTACAACACATAGGGAAATTATATCAGATGACAAAATGGTAGACAATCATACAATACTGGGAATCATGACCTAGCCAAGTTGACAAATATTTTGGGAGGGGCACAACCCAATCCATGACATTCCATCCTTTGGCCCCCACAAAACTCATGTCCTTGACACCTGTAAAACATATTCACCCCATCATATCATAGCAAAAGTCCTAACTCCAAGTCCAAAATCCAAAAATTCCTCTTCACCTGTGAAATCTAGAATACAAGTTATCTGCTTCCAAAGGTACAATGGCAGAACAGGCACAAGCTAGACATTTCTGCTACAAATGGAAGAAATTGGAGGGAAAAAGGCATAACAGGCACCAAGCAAGTAAGCAGAACACAATACATTAGCCCTCAAGGCTTTGGAAATAATCATCTGGTGAGAGAAATTACACAATGACCCTGCCCTCCAGACTCTAGGTGTTGTCCACGCTTTCTGAATTCTGAGTGGAAGCTCCTTGGCCCTGGGCTTTAGCTCCAACTTCCAGACCTACTGGGACAGCAACTCTGCTCTCTCAGCTTTAGGCACACAATTCTTCTAGGCCATCTGAGTGGCGACTCCACCCTTAGAAACACCAGAAACCATGGCTCCACCCTTTGAAACACCAGAGTTCCTGGCCATACCGTTTTGAGACTGAGGCTGCTTGGCTCCCTGTGTTCTTGTCTCTTCAGCTTCTGCTTCCTGGTTCCTTGGCCTCTCAGCTGTCAAGCCTCACGCCCACGTCTTCCCTGCAGGGGCAAGTGTTCCAAAGCTCTGCAGCTCCACTGATTAGTGCCTGGATGCACCCTACTTTGCCAGTAAACTTTAGCAAGAAGGCACTCAGCTCTCTTGCTCTGTGGGTCAGCAAATAAGTGCCCTGAAGCGCCTCACTCCTCTAGAAAGCCTCCAATCCCCTTGTGCAAAGGCACTCAGTTCTTTCACTCCATGGGTCAGCTCTAGCACCAGGTCATGCTGGTCTCCTTCTCCCACTGCTACTGGTCCTCTGCTGCTTCTGGTCCTTTGGTGCTGCCAATTTTCTGCTGCTGTTTCTTACCATCTGCGCCTTCCGCAGTGTTAACAGTTCTCCTCACTTTCTTTTGAGTCTTCTCTCCATTCAGTTGCAAAACAGCTTCCACATTTTAGGAATCTGTTAGAGCAGCACCCCACTCTCTCAGTACCAGGTTCTGTCTTAGTCATCTAGTGCTGCCATAATAGAAATACCACAGGTGGAGGGCTTTAATGAAGAGAAATTTATTCTCTCACAGATGAGTAGGCTACAAGTCCGAATTCAGGGCATCAGCTCCAGCAGAAGGCTTTCTCTCTGTTATCTCTGGAGGAAGATCCTTGTCATCAATCTTACCCTGGTCAAGGAATATCTCAGCTCAGGGATCCCTGGTCCAAAGGACACCCTCTGCTCCTGGCACTGTTTTCTTGGTGGTGTCCCCTTGTCTCTCTACTTGCTTCTATCTTTTATATCTCAAAAATGACTGTTTTAAGACACTGTTTCATCTTGTAGATCTCATTAATATAACTGCTGCTAATTCATCTCATTAATAACGTAGTGATAGGATTTACAACACACAGAGTATCACATCATATGACGAAATGATAGACAATCGTACAATACTGGGAATCATGGCCTAGCCTGGTTGGTAAATATTTTTTGGGGACACAACCCAATCCATGACAGATGTGATCCATCTAACATCAGCAGTGATATTCCTTGATCCACCTCCTATTTGAACCCAGCTTGAATTTCTGGCAGTTCCCTGTCGATAAACTGCTGCAACTGCTTTTGAATAACCTTCAGAAAAAATTTACTTGTGTGTGATATTAATGACATTGTTCAATAATTTCTGCATTCTGTTGGATTGTCTTTCTTTGGAATGGGCACAAATATGGATCTCTTCCAGTTGGTTGGCCGTGTAGCTGTCTTCCATATTCCCTGGCATAGAGGAGTGAGCACTTCCAGTGTTGCATCCATTTATTGAAACATCTCAACTGGTAGTCTGTCAATTCCTGGAGCCTTGTTTTTTGACAAGGCATTCAGCGCATCTTGGACTTCTTCCTTCTTTTTGGTTATATGCCAACTCCTGAAATGGTTGAACATCAAACAATTCTTTTTGATACAGTGACCGCATACTCCTTCCATCTTCTTTTGATGCTCCCTGCATTGTTCAACATTTTCCCCACAGAATCTTTCAAAATTGCAGCTCAAGCCTTGAATTTTTTCTTCATTTTTTTCAGCTTGAAAATGTTGAATATGTTCTTACCTTTTGGTTTTCTAACTTTAAGTCTTTGTTTATTTCATTATAATAATTTACTTTGTCTTCTTGAGCCACCTCTTCAAATCTTCTGTTCAGCTATTTTATTTCGTCATCTTTTCTTTGGCTTTAGCTACTCTACGTTCAAAAGCAAGTTTCAAAGCCTCTTCTAACATCCATTTTGGTCTTTTCTTTCTTTCCTGTCTTTTTAATGGCCTTTTGCTTTCTTCATGTATGATGTGCTTGATGTCATTTTACAACACGTCTGGTTTTTGGTCATTAGTGTTCAATGTGTCAAATCTGTTCTTGAGATGGTCTCCAAATTCAGGTGGGATATACTCAGGGTCATATTTTGGTTCTCATGGACTTATTTTAATTTTCTCCAGCTTCCACTTAAATTTTCATATGAGCAATTGATGATATATTCCACAGTCAACCCCGACCTTATTCTGACTGATGATCTTGAGTTTTTCCAATGTCTGTTTCTCCACATGTAGTTGATTTGATCCCTGAGTTTTCCATGCAGTGATATCCACATGTATAAAAAATAGTCATGGTTAATGTTGTTAAAAAAATGTATTTTCAATAAAAAAAAAATTGTTGGTCTTGCAAAATTGTATCATTGCATTCTCCAGCGTCATTTCTATCACCAAAGCCATAACTTCCAACTACAGATTTTTCTTTTTTTTTTTTTTCTCCAATTTTCTCATTCCAATTAAAGCCTTCCTTGTAGGCACATGGATATTATCCTATCACTGACAGTGTTGTACTTCAAGATAGATCTTGAAATATTCTTTTTGTTTATGAATGTGATGCCACAAAAGGTGTGCATCAATGTTGTATCCTTTCACCATACCTACTCAATCTGTATGCTAAGCAAATAATCCAAGAAGCTGGACTATATGAAGAAGAATGGGGCATCAGGATTGGAGGAAGACTCATTAACAACCTGTGCTATGCAGATAACACAACCTTGCTTGCTGAAAGCAAAATGACTTGAAGCACTTACTGCTGAAGTTCAAGACTACAGCCTTTAGTATGGATTACACCTCAACATAAAGAAAACAAAAATCCTCACAACTGGACCAATAAGCAGCACCACAATAAATGGAGTAAAGATTGACGTTTTCAAGAATTTCATTTTATTTCCATCCACAATTTACACCCATGGAAGCAGCAGTCAAGAAATCAAACTATGTATTGCATTGTGCAAATCTGTTACTAAGGATCTCTTTAAAGTACTAAAAAGCAAATATTTCACTTTGAGGACTCAGGTGTACCTGGCCCAAGCCAGAGTATTTTCAGTCTTCTTGTATGCATGTGAAAGCTGGAAAATGAATAAGGAAGATGGAACAATTGTGGTATTGGTGAAGAATATTGAATATACCATGGGCTGCCAGAAGAACAAACAAATGTATTGGAGGACATAATAGCCATAATGCTCCTTAGTAGCAAGGATGACAAGACTTTGTCTGACTTACTTTGGATGTTATCAGGAAGGACCATTTTCTGGAGGAGAACATCATGCTAGGCAAAGTAGAAGGTCAGCGAAAAAGAGGAAGACTCTCAATGAGGTGGACTGACACAGTGGCTGCAATAAGGGACTCAAATATAGCAACATTGTGAGGATGATGCAGGACTGGACAGTGTTTTGTTTTGTTGTATATAGGGTCTCTATGAGTCAAAACTGACTAGACGGCACTTAGCAACAACTGCAATGATGCTGAACAGGTTTCAGAGGAGCTTCTAGAATAAGACAGACTAGGAAGAAAGGCCTGGTGATTTACTTCCAAAAATAAGCCACTGAAAATCCTATGGATCATAATGGTCCAATCCATAACCCATCATATGGATGGCACAGTACCAGTCAGCATTTCACTGTGTTGTGTATGGGGCCTCCAGGAGCATTTCATCTTTTGATGAATTTATGATCATTGATTTTTCTGGTCTGCCTCATAGAGGGCCAAAAAACCTCAACCAAATCAGTTGCTGTCAAGCTGATTCCAACTCACGGTGACCCTACATGTGTCAGACTAGAACTTCACGCCAGAGTTTTCAGTGACTGTGATCTTTCGGAAGCAGATTACCAGGCCTTTCTTCTGTGGTGCCTTTGGGTGGGCTCAAACCACCAACCTTTTGGTTAGTAGTCGAGTGCTTAAATGTTAGTGCCACCGAGTGTCAGCTCTAGACGGCAGGGACTATTTATTATATGTTCAGCTTGGTAACATCAGGTCCTACTTAGCACAATGCCGAGCATTGGTATATACATTGGTATAGACATAAAGTATATAGTTATGGAATGAATGATTGAAAGATATGTCTAAAGTGACTAATACAGAGCCTGGTATGTGGGAGGAGATCAGCAAATGCTAGCTTCCTTCTCTCTGATTTTGTGACTAAATAGCTAGTCAACTTGGGTAAGGTCTATTACCATTTGGGGTCTTAGTTTTTTCATCTGAAATGAAATTCATAGGTAATTTAACATACTTATACATTATTTCAAAAATTAATATAATACAAATATATAGTAACAAGAAATAAATGGAAAGTAATATATAATAAAATTTTATGTATTCAATAAGTAAACACACAAGCACACCAAAGGTTATAATGAAGTGACTGGATGTTTGCATATGCTTATGATGAATAAACCTGGGTTTTAGAGCAATGAGACTGAAATGTATTGACTTCTTTAAATTCCTTATTTTAGAATAAGGGATGACTACAACTATCAGTGTATTAAAGTAGAATCACTATGACTATGTCAGCTGAAAAAGCAGACTGATAAAGGTGATTTTGCATTGATAACTCTAATACCACAGTGGCAAAGCTGTTGGTGACATGATTTTCCAGATGAATATCCAAAATGATAACCAGCTGTTGGCAAAATTCCAAACAAAATATCAAAATTGTTTTTCAATTTCCAATGTACTTGCATTCCTGGAAAATTCAGTATAAACTAAAACGGTACAAACATGTTGTTTTTTTTATGTAAAATGGAGTTGGGCTCTGGGCTTGGCTAACTGTAAATGTCCAGTGGAGACACACCACAACTCTATGGTACAGGGTGCACGCCTCTTTGCAAGACGTCCAGTGTTCCTGGCCCCCACACACTAAATGGCAGGAGTGCCAACTCCATCAATGAGATGTAAAAAAATAAACACTGACACACATTTCCAAACCACCAACCAGGGAACTAGATGAGTGTATTAGATGCATCGTACAACACTGACACACCATCTGCTTGAATGTGGTACAAACATACACTTACCTAAGCTGTCTAAAACTAATTATAGTACATTTTTCCCCCTATAATCAAAGATTGTAGCTTTAGGGGATGTTTCAGTCATCTCCTGCTGCTATAATAGAAATACCACAAGTGAATAGCTTTAACAAACAGAAGATTATTCTCTCACAACCTAGGAGGCTAGAAGTCCAAATTCAAGGCAGCAGCTCCAGAGGAAGGCTTTCTCTCTGTGTTGGCTCTGGGAGAAGGTCCTTGTTATCAATCTTCCCCGGGTCTAGTTGTTTCTCAGCACAGGGACACTGGGTCCAAAGGACACACTCTGCTCCTGGCACTACTTTCCCAGTGGAATGAGGTTCCCCTGTCGCTCTACTCACCTCTCTTTTATATCTTGAAACAGATTGGCTCAAGGTACAACCTAATCTTGTAGATCGAGCCCTGCATCATTAACCTAACTGTCTCTAACCCTGCCTCATTAACATCATAGAGGTAGAATTAACAACACATAGGAAAATCACATCAGATGACAAAATGGTAGACAATCACACACTACTGGGAATCATGGCCTAGTCAAGTTGACACACATTTTTGGTGGATACAATTCAATCCATAATAGGGGGAATGCCACCAACTTTCAGTTAGGAAGAAATTAAATGCTAAATGAATATGACAATGTAAGCAATTTATGATGTTGAGATTTGGGATTCTATTCTCCTGAATGCTGTCTTTTATGTGTCATTTTTCTTTATCCTTACCCATTATCCATTCTGACTAGAGTAATGCTCTCCTTCCTTAGGAGGTTTACTGTGTATATACTTTCAACATTTATAAAGAATTGCTCTTATTCTCCTGCATTCTTAATATCTGCCATTGCAGTATCATCGGTCTCTAGTGAAGCTAGGATTGCTAAGTGATCACTCATTCCCTGGCCTCACCACCCTACCATGAACCTACTTCTGCTTTAGTTCTTGTCTCACTCAGCTGGGATTATTTTTTTCAAGTCTGTCTCCACTATTAGTGATAACTTGCTTAGCAAATTTATTATTGCCTTCTTTAAAAGCAGGGACCATGTGTTATTCATTTTACTATCTCCAAATCCCTCCCCGGTGATCAGCTACTAACAGGTGCTCCATAAACATTTGTTGAATAAAGTGTAGCATGTGATGTCCTTCATTGAAAATCTCATAAATACAAGAGTTGAGGTTCATAAAACAAATGAATTATCTAACTCATCACTTTTGACTATTTGAAATTCAGTAATATCAAATATATTTAAAAGGAGCATAAATCTTCCCTTCTAAATGGGCTCCCCGTTTCTACTGATGGCACTGCCATTCTATCAGACTCACTATCAGGAAATCCTGGAGTCATCTTTGACTCTTTCTAGGCCATTACATATCATATCAACCAGTCACCAAATTTTGGCTTACAAATTTTCTCAGATAAGTCCCTTCCCCACCACTTCTCATAATCCTATACCCAAAAAACCCAGTGCCGTCGAGTTGATTCCGACTCGTAATCCTATAGTGTTTTGATTTTACCATGCTTGCTTTTTTGAATTATAGCTAAAGGCTCTGATTGGTGCTCTTATCTCTAATCTGTCTCCTTTCAAGACTATTTTCATCATGTGGTCATCTTTTACCACCCCTAGCCCTGAAGTATGTCCTGTCCTGCAGTCCAGGCTCATTTCTTTACTGACCACTCTACTCCTTCTTGCTTTTGCTGAAAACTTTCTATGCTTTCTTTCTAGCTATGCTGCTTTTTTCTCCCTGCAATGCTTAATCACTTTTCCAATTTCTCTGGAAAGCGTTTTTTGAGATTGCAGCACATCTTGAATTCTCCCTCCTGGAATTCGTGTATCACTTGTAGACTTCATTATGTAATTTGACACCTTATTATTTGCTACAACTCTTGCTTTAAATACTCAGTCTTCTCTTTATAAGACCATAAGCACTTGGTAGAGACAGGTACCCATTTTATTTATAAATGACACCAGACTCGCCACAATACTGGGGCTATGACAGGTGCTCCACAAATACATTGGACTGGCAGAGATGAATATGATCCTAGTGTGGTTGCTTAGACTAGGGCTCAGCAAATTTTTCTGTAAAGGGCCAGATAGTAAATTATTTTAGGCTTGAGAGCCATATGGTCTCTTTCACAACTAGTCAGCTCTGTGCTTGTAGTGTGAAAGCAGCCATAGACAATATGTAAATGATGAGCATGGCTGTGTTCCAATAAAACTTTATTTACAAAAATAGGCAGCAGGTTGGATACGGCTGGTAGGCTGCTTCCCTATCCCTGGCTTAGAGTATGGTGTTAATGAGGCCCATATCAATAACCCCTTGGGGGGGTCTACGGACAAGCTTAGTTGCAACACAGTACTAAAATTTCTACCCCTGGCCAATAGCGTTAAAGGAGAGTGCATTGCCAGTGTTGGTTACCTGCTCAAAGCAGAGAGACAGCACTTATAGCCATGTAGATTGTGTATCACACAACTCCAGGATTGCCACTAACACCCAAAACCAAACCAAAGCCCCTCTGTCAATTCGATTCTGACTCATACCAATCCTGTAGGACAGAACAGAAGTGCCCCATAGGGTTTCCAAGGCTGTAGTCTTTCCAGAAGCAGACTGCAACATCTTTCTCCTGTGGAGCTAGTGAGTTTGAACCGCCAACTTTTCGTTTAGCAGCCAGATGTTTAACCACTGTGCCACCAAGGTTCCCTGCCACTAACACAGTTTTCCTAAAAAGGTCTCCCTAGGGTAGATGAGTCCTGGTGTCTTCCCGCTGTAAGGAAGAGAATTACCGTTTCTACGAGTACCTGCGTTTGCCGGACATTTTAATATTATATGCAGTTCCATTAAATATGATTATCCATTGAAGTATGTGTTAATATTTCTATTTTTCAGATGAAGAGACTGAGGCACAGGGAAGTTAAATAATTTACCCAAGATTACAGATAGGACGTGGTTGATCCAGCATTGATCTTCCTGACACCAACATTTGTTCTTTCTGCTTCACCATCATAGAATTATTATTATAACAACTCCAGTACCAGTGCATGGAGCACCGAAAACAGAAGGCAGTGTCCTTGGCAAAGCAGACTGATGCAGCAAGTCAGTATCTACAGTCTTCCGGTCTCAGCTAAACCTCTGCTGTCTGTGGTATTTATTATTGCACTTCTCTTTTCTTATTGTCGTTTAAGCCCGTCATTGAGTAACACACTTTCATTTCCATGTATATCTAAATCTAGAGATCTGACTTTGATAGAATGGCCCTTGAATGTACAGGATTTTTACAGAGTAGTACTTGTAGGAGAAATCGTGGTCTCGCTCACTGAAGTTATCTGGAAATGCAAGTAGGAGTTAAATTAATGGCTTTTCTCATTTTTACTGTGGCAGTGTTCATCTCTGTTGTGGTAAACTAACATGCTCCTCACTAGGAGGTTTTCAGATGGTCGCCTCTTTTCTGCACTTATACCACCTTCAGGGTAAAGCTGGATTGTTAAGGGAAGATGTTTAAAAAAATCTACGCAAGTAATTCAAAATGCCCTTATACCCAGATTGTATTACTAAGCAGAAAAAAAAAAAAAAAAGCAGAAGGGGGATGGAAATAAAGGGGAATGAATATTTTCATTTTAGGATTTTCAGCTTGGGTTTTCTAAGACCAAATGTTATGGATTCAGGTATGTCCCCTACTCCCCATAATATTTGTTGAAACCTAGCCCCTGTACCTGTAAATATGATCCTGTTTGGAAATAGGGGTTTTCTTTTATGCTAATCAGATCATACCAGAGTAGGGCGGGTCCTAAACCTAATCACTTCTGAGTTATAAAAAAAGCAGAATAGACACAGAGACACACGCAGGGGGAGATGTCATATGAAGACAGATACGTGGCAGATGCATCTACAAGCTCAGGAAGGACAAGGATTGCTGGCAGCTGCTTACTAGTAGCTGAAAGAGTAGAAGAAGGCCCTTCCCCTAGAGCCACGCCCTGAATTTGGACCTCTAGCATCCTGAACTTGAGAAAATAATATCTGCTTTTTAAAGCCATCCACTAGTTGTATTTCTTGTTATAGCAGCACCAGGTAACTGAGACATCAAATTATCGTATCTGCCATTTGTTCTATCTTCTTGCCAAACCACCAGGGTATATGTTCAGATTCCTTCTTACTTCTTCCCTCCCATCTTTTTCCCTCTTCTTTCCCCTTCTCTTCTTCCCTCCCTCCTGCCTTCCCTCCCTCCCCTTCTTTCCTCCCTCCTTCCTTCTTTCCTTCCTTCCCTCCTTCCTTCCTTCTTTCCTCCCTCCTTCCTTTCTACTTTCCTTACCTACTTTCCTTCCTTCCCTCCTTTTCTCCCTCACTTCCTTCTCGCCCTCCTTTCCTTTTCTCCTATCTCTCTATCTACTATTTACCTATCCTTATCTATCTGTCTGTCTGTCCATCTGTCTACCTACATACCTACCTATCTATCTCTCTCTCTCTACCTATCATCTATCTTTAGGACCTCCAGGTTTAAATACTATTCTATGGGCTAGGCCCCCCTTTTATTACTGTGTCTGTGGTGCCACTGAGTAGTCTGTCTCAGCAGTGTTGTATTTTTTTCATTGGCCTTAACCTGTATCTGCATCCACAAAAAGTCAGTTATTGTCCTAGATAAAGAAACCAAAGTTTACAGAAGAGTTATCTTTCATAGTCTTATCCATTGTTTGCTTATTCCAGCGTTCCTGCTACAAAGATTATTTATTTACCATTATATTGAAGATCTCAGAAAGTGAAGAATAGTGGGAAATGAGTCCCATTGCATTTGGTGCCTTTTGCAGTGTTTCCCAAAATTCTGGATTGAACAGCAACAAAGACAACATTAAGAAAGAATGCTACAACTGTGAGCCATAGAAATTTGCAACCCCCCCCCCCAGATCATTGTCTTTTCCCAGTGCTGAACACACGCTAACGTATGGTACTTTTAAACATGTGAATATCAGGGTTATGCTGGGCAATGCTTCAGTTTTGGACCAAAAGACTTCAAAGGCTTACGGTACTCTGAATGAGGCTTTGAAGTGAGAGTGGTGGTGTGATGGAGAGGAAGCTTCCCCCTCTGTGCAGCTACTCTTATTATTTCAGGCTTTTGATTTCCAGCTGCAAAGCAAACAAGGTCCCCTGGCGCTCTGACTTACCCCAGGTTATCTTTACAGACCGAAAGGGCTAGATTTCTAACTAAGCCAAAGATGGAGCTGATCAGCTCAGCTCATTATGTATGCAGGCACCTGCGAACTCTCTTATTTTGATTTAGTTATAATCACGATGGGGGGCAGTGGTAGCTCAGTGGCAGAATTCTTGCCTTCTATGCTGGAGACCCAGGTTTAATTTCTGGTCAGTACACTTCATGTGCTGCCACTGCCTGTCTGTCAGTGGAAGCTTGTGTGTTGCTATGATGCTGAACAGGTTCCAGTAGCACTTTCAGACTCGAAGGGACTAGGGAGAAAGGCCTAGAGATGTACTTCTGAAAATTAACCAATGAAAACCTAATCCCAGTGGTCTAATCTGCTGCCAATTATGCCAATGGTGCAGGACTGGCGGCATTTTGAACTGGTGTGTATGGGGTTTCTATGAGTTGGAGCTGACTTGACGGCAGCTAATAGCAGCAACAAATCACAATGCCCTTTGACATTACTTTTGGTGTTGGGAAAATTGAAGCCTAGAGAAGTATAATGTTTTGATTATATACTGTAGTGGACGTTGTTGATTGGGTAACCTCAGTCATTCTCAAGGTTCTTTCTCCTTTCTGCTTCCTACAATAGTGACTGGAAAGCCAGATACTCACTTTCTTAGCCTCCCTTGTAGCTAGGGTGACAAAGTAGCCCAGTTCTAGACTATGAGATGTTAATATTATTGGCTGTTAAAAACCTTTTTTTTCCCTGATAAAGGGGACAATTGAGCTGGTGCCACCCTTTCCCTCCTTTTTTCAGTCTTGTATGGAGATAAGATGCCTGGAGCTTCTGTAGCCATTTTGTGACCAATTAATGACAATTAGCATGATGAAAAGCCAAGGTGATAAGGATGCTGGAGATGCTGGAACAATTAGAAAGGGCCTAGGTCCTTGATGGTTTTCTTGAGCAGCTGAACCACCATTAGCCACAAGAAAAAGAAATCCCTCTTTCAATTACTGTTACTGGGTTTTCTGTTACTTGCAGCTGAAAGCATTCTTAACTGATACAGATACAATAGCCAATTAATGGTAAAACCAGGAGGATAATTTTTGACTTCTGTTTTCATCTCTGTGACCCGGGGCAACTCACTAGTCTTCTGTTTATGTAATCGATGATCATGTCTATGAAATCATGTATCAGACTTCAGGTTTATAAGTTCTGACCATTGTGATTCTTATGGGGTGGTTAAAGTATTTATATTAATGATGTCTTATGTAATTAATGATGTTATTTTGAAGGTACACATGCACAAATGTAGCACCTTCGTTGAGTGTTTACTTGTTAATTTCTTCAGGGTAACATGTTTCAGAAAACGTGTTCTCCTCTGTCAGGACTGCCAGAAATACCTTCGCCTAGGAGAAACATCCTTTTCTCTAAGTTATAAGAAGTTTTAATGGAAAATACTTTATAACACACACACTAACTATTGAGTGTCAGAAACACATACAACCAGAGGTTGTTGGTTATTAAAGTCCACATTTCTGCATATTTTACTCACAACCAGTAATGTATTATCTGTTTTCTGAAGTAGGCATGTGAGTTCTTGAGGTGCACTTCTTTTTTGAGTCCAGCCACCGTGGTACACTAAGAATCTACAAGAAATGCCAAATCTTAGAGGAATCCAGAAATTCACTCAATTTTGCCTGAGTAGGACTCTTCTCTTTCCCGGGGCTAGTCTCTCCTCCCTTCTTTATTGGGCTAAGCAGTAATCATAGCCTTCCTTTCCAAGGAATACAAGTCACCAAATCATGTTTTGATTTCACCAGAGGGAGGAGAACCTTATTACTTTTGCTTGGTGTTCCCAGAAGAGTAATTAAATGTGATCGACATGCAAACTTATGAATTAAAGAAGCCAGAGTTTGATTTCCAGTTCCTAACACCACCGTCTCTATTTATATACCTATATTCTGAAGAACCACTGACCTAGTTTAGAGATAAAATAATTCCTCTTAATAAGAATGAAACACCAGTCTGGGGAACTATGCACTGCTGAGATGCCATTGTAAAATGAGAGTTTCTGAGTGGTTTGAATTTATAACGATTTAAATGGTCTTGTCACCTGGTTTCCAGAATGTGCCTCCTTCCAATACTCATGTTTCCATATTCTTCTGTTGGAACCTCAGTCCTAGAACTCTTACTTGCATTGGAGTTGTTTACATGTGCGCCTGCCTCCCCTTCTAGACTGTGAATTCCCGGAGGGCATGGGTGAATTACCCTTTGTGTTCCCCCCACACTGCCTAGTGTAAGAGTCGATACTCAGATGACAACCGATAAACCTCAGGTGAACTGAATTCTACTCATGAAGTTGCAGCTTTGCAATATCTTAGTTTTTGGGATGGGTCACCTCTGAGTCACAGACTCAGAGGGCTCTTAACTGGGCTTCAGATACTGTCTCGATGATCGATTTGTTATTATCACCAAACTCCAATTACTTGGTGTTATATAATTACGCTGTAATTAAGCTAAAGATAAGCAGCATATTTGAATAATGCCAACAGATTTGAGGCTAGTGGGTGATTCACACCAATGTCCCTGCCCCTCTTTCTTGGTGGATCAAATTCAGTGAGGCATTAGCCAAGGCTGACTCTTTGCGATATTGACAGGCCTCACTTGGAGCACACTGACTGGGTGTGGAAATCTGGACTGATATGGAATATGAATCAGGGCATCATTATTTCCCTTTTTAAAGTGCCTGAAAATAACATTCCTTTAAATAGTAAATTTAAAGTCTGACTCAATTTTTAAAAACTCAATTATAATCTCTAAAAAAACCAGCAAGAAGCTTCTGAAAATGGCCTTCTCTGGGCTGGGAGAAAACTGTAAGTTTGGGGGCTAGGGATAGGAGGAAGGGTATTTCTCACTGAAAGACTGTTGTGTGCATAGATAAACACATAAACAAATATGTGAAATTCAATGCAATCTTCAAAAAGGAACGAGTTTGAAGACTTGTACTACCAGATTTTAAAATTTACTATACCAGTTGCCATTGAATTAATTTCAACTCATGGCAACCCCATGTGTGTCAGAGTGGAACTGTGCTCCGTAGGGTCTTCAATGGCTGATTTTTCAGAAGTAAATTGTCAGGGTTTTCTTCTGATGTGCCCTGGGTGGACTTAAGCCTCTAATCTTTCAGTTAACAGCTGATCACATTAAATATTTGCAGCACCCAGGGACTCCAAGATTTACTACAAGGCCAAAGAGTTCATGATAGTGCGGTATTGATTACAGAGAGATATATAGATTAATGAAACAGATACAGAATCTAGAAAAAATATATATATGTATGTATGGTGTCTTGGTTATCTAGTACTGCTGTAACAGAAATACT
This sequence comes from Loxodonta africana, assembly GCF_030014295.1. NCBI lineage: Eukaryota > Metazoa > Chordata > Mammalia > Proboscidea > Elephantidae > Loxodonta > Loxodonta africana. Next base: position 75,934,351 of record NC_087358.1, read on the forward strand.
GCAAGTGGTTGGCATCAGCAAACAGAAGTCTATTCTCTTACAGCCTAGTAGGCGAAAAGTCCCAATTCAGGGCACCAGCTCCAGGGGAAGGCCTTCTCTCTCTATCAGCTCCAGAGAAACATCTTTGTTATCAATCTTCCCCTGGTCTAGGAGCTTCTCAGCACATGGACCCTAGGCCCAGAGGACACACCCTGCTCTGGGCACTACTTTCTTGGTGGTAGGAGGTCCCCCTCCTCTCTGCTTGATTCTCTCTTTTATATCTCAAAAGAGATTGACTCAACATATAACCTAATCCTGTAGATTGAGTCCTGCTTTATTAACATAAATGTCTCTAATCCTGCCCCATCACCGTCACAGAGGTAGGATTTATAATGCATTGGAAAATCACATCAGATCACTAAATGGTAGACAACCACACAATACTGGGAATCATAGCTGTCATGGATTGAGTTGTGTCCCCCCAAAAATATGTGTCAACTTGGTTAGGCCATGATTCCCAGTATTGTGTGCTTGTACTCCATTTTGTGATTGTAATTTTATGTTGAGAGGATTAAGGTGGGATTGTAACACCACCCTTACTCAGGTCACCTCCTTGATCTGAGGGGTGTGGCCTGCACCACCTATTATCTCTCAAGAGATAAAAGGAAAGGGAAGCAAGCAGAGAATTGGGGACCTCATACCACCAGGAAAGCTGCACCAGGAGCAGAGCATGTCCTTTGGACCCTGGGTACCTGCACCTGAGAAGCAACTTGACCGTGGGAAGGTTGAGGACAAGGACCTTCCTCCAGAGTCAACAGAGAGAGAAAGCCTTCCCCTGGAGCTGACACTCTGAATTTGGACTTTTAGCCTACTTTACTGTGAGAAAATAAGCTTCTCTTTGTTAAAGCCATCTACTTGTGGTATTTCTGTTATAGCAGCACTAGATAACTAAGACAGTGGCTTACCAAGTGGCTTGACATATTTTGGGGGGACACAATTCAATCCATAACATATGGTCAATTGATTTTTGACAAAGATGCCAAGCTAACTCAATGGAGTTAGGCAAGTCATTTCAAAAATAAGATTTCCTGAGTAGAAAAATGAGGTTTATCTTAAATGATGAACAAACATTAACTCAAAATGAATCATACACCTAAAAGTAAAAGCTAAAATGATAAAACTTCTAAAAGAAAAGCAGGAGAAGATTTTTGTGACCTTTTTTTTGCAACAATTTATTAGATAGGATACAAAAAGCATAAACTATAAAATAAAAAATTGACAGCATGAACTTCATCATCTGAGTAGTCTGAGTTTATTCTTGTTGACTCTCCTTTGCAGGTGAATTTTTGTTTATCCCTAGCTGCTCTTAAAACTTTCTCTTTGGTTTTGGCAAGTTTGATTATAATATGTATTGGTGACTTTCTTTTAAAATCTACCGTAAGTGGAGTTTGATGAGCATCTTGGATATCTTCTCATGTTTCACAATATCAGGGAAGTTTTCTGCCAACAAATCTTCAACAATTCTCTCTGCATTTTCTGTTATCCCTCCCTGTTCTGGTACTCCAATCACTCATAGGTTATTCTCTTGATAGAATCCCACATGATTCTTAGGGTTTCTTCATTTTTTAAAATTCTTTTATCTGATTTTTCTTCAAATATATTGGTGCCAAGTGCTTTGTCTTCAAAGTTACTAATTCTGCTTGCACTTGCTTGATTCTGCTTCTCTGACTTTCTTTTGAGTTTTCTAATTCTGTAATTTTATTCTTAATCTTCTAAATTTCTGATTGCTGTCTCTTTATGAACTCTTGCTGCTTATTAAATTTTTCCTTATGTTCTTGAATAACCTTTATCTGTGTGTTCCTTGGCTTGTTCTGCGTATTGCCTGATCTCCTTTCTGATGTCTTGAAGAGTTCTGTATATTAATCTTTTGTCTTTTGCATCCGGTAATTCCAGGAAGGCACCTTCATCCAGAAGATTCTTTGATTCTCTGTGTTAAGAGCTTGTTGAAGCGATCACGGTCTGTTCCTTTATGTGGTTTGATATTGACTGTGGTCTGCAAGCCATCTATAAGTTATTATATTCATTTAGTTTATATTTGCTTACTGGATCCTAGTTTCTTGCTTTGTTTTGTTTTGATTTGCCCATATGGGTTGCTTGAGTGAGCTAGCTTGATTATTTTCACCTTTGGAGTTCTGACGTTCTGTCACCAGATGGCTAGAGCTGTTATCAGGTATATGAGCTTATGAGTTCATTCACTTTTCTTGTGTGGATTCAGCTCAGGTGTCATCCAGGTAGCTGGTCATCAAGTGTGTAATACAGTCTCTGTAGTACAGTCTTAGAGGGGCAGGGGTGTTTGGTGTAGGTACTGGTATCTGATTGCAGCAGGGGGTCACACTCTGAATAAGGCAGGGGACTGAGAACCATCCCCCCAGTGTCTCTGAGAAAAGTGTGTTCTTGTTCTCTAGAGTGTACAGGTGGGTGGGTTCTGCAGATGGACCATGGGCACCCAATGCTTTTGGTTGTAAGGGCTAGTCCCAGAAGGGCTAGTAGGCACCAGTTATCCTTGGACTTCTGTCGCAGGTGGCTAGGTGACCTGAATGGAGCCACAAGTCCTTAGGCCCCTGATGTGGGTAGGTGAGGACCCTGTTTAACAGGCAAAGTGGTGTCAAACACCCACCTCTCCACCGCACAGCTTAAAGAGTTGCAGTCTTCCAGCAAGGGCCTATTCCCCTGAAATAGGCCCACATAGGTCCATAAGAGGGGAAAGGTACTCAAAGTCCATGGACCATTTATGCCTGGACAGGAGCCGCTTCTGTCCTGACCTTCCCCCGGTTAGTGGAGCTTGCAAATTATCTTTTTTTCCTGATGTGAATTATTCCTTCTCCAAGGCCGGGAGCATGCTCAGGGCACTCAGATGGGCCTATCTCAGGCCCAGGGAAATCAACAGCCACTGAAGCTGTCTTGGGGGGGGAGGGCTGTGGTAAAATATATGCAAGTTCTTAGCTTTTGCTGAGAGCGCCATTCTTCTCTGGTTCCAGAGGTGTGAGTAGGCTGTGCAGCTGGCTGTTTCTCCCTCAGGAAACTGTGGTCAAACGCTACAACTGGCCTGCCTCCGCCGCTCCCGGGAATGGTGCCTGAGCGATCCCAGTGATTCAGGTCCAGCAACTACTCTCTGCTTCTGAACTGCCTCTCTCTCCTCCTGCCACTCAGTCTGTTTTCTAACTTTGCCTTTGATGTTCAGGGCTCCTAGCTTGTCATAAATATACTCGTTTCACTTGATTTTTTGGGTCTTTGTTGTAAGAGGGATCGCCAGAAGCATCAGGCTATTCCGCCATCTTGGCCCCGCCTCCTATTGGTATTAAATTTAATTTTGATTTTTTTCTTTTTTCCAATACTTTAGGACTCTATTGAATCCTTATTTTTTCATGTACAGTACTCTTCTCAGTTTTGTTTTATTTACTAATTTAATAAGCAAGAAAGTGAAAGAAGAAATGACTTTTTTACGTGCACCTATATTGGTCCTGTTGTATTCCTAAGACTGCACCAAGATCTGTCCGATGACTTTCACTAGGTATCACCAGGGAGCTTACGAACTGACAGTTCTTTGCACTGCTGACAACAACCAGTTCTAGCTTTTATGGCTATCAGGAAAAAGTTTACTATCTTTTTGGCATTTCTGACATTCTCGAGGGTATTGCAAAGACTCCTAATGTGGCTGTCTGATGACATCGTTAGTATTTTTCATGGTAATTTTTGGGGGTCCAAAGGATTATAGTAATTGAAAGCCACTTCATATTCTCTGAGTACCTCTTCATCTCTTGGGGCTTCTGTTTCTTCCAGTTTGAATCTCATTATCCTTGGTGCAGAAGTTAGAAAAAAAATCAGTTATTCAACTTCCTTCATGACGTTGGGCAAGCCACTGAACTTCTCTGAGCACCATTTTCCCCTCATGGGGTTGTTGTGGAGGATAAAAGGGAGGATATAGGGCAAAGTGCCTGGCATTTGGCAAGGCGAAGGGTTGGGTATGGCTGCAACCCTGCTGTCTGGGCAAGGCAATCCTTGGGTGATAGACACCACTGATAGAGAAGGTTCTTTCAGGGAGTACAGAGTATAACCGTCCTTCAGACAAATGGTGCCTCTACACAGGTTGGTACTGCTCAAGATGAGTTGCCAAACCATAGCCTCTGAGGGCTGCGTGGGAAGGATTCAAGCTTGGCCTCCTGCGTATGACAAGTGTGCCCTGTGAGAGGGATGGAGCAACTGAGATTCAGGGAGACCAGTGATCAGTGATGGGGCATTGTGTCCTTGGTCAGATGAATGTGGGAGGGAACTGGTGGGCACTGGAAGGATTAAGACATCAGATCATGATTGGTCTGAGGTAATGATGTACAGCGAACCTTTGGGGTAGGAGGTGTCACTGGGCCCAGCTGTGGAGGGCTGGTGGTGGTAGAGGGAGGGAGAGCAAGGTGGTGTTTGGTAATCATCTTCCTTGAGGGCAAGATGAATACATGTTGGTTGTCAATAAGTTGATAACCAAAAATAGTCCATAAATTAGGTGAACCCAACAGAGGGTTCTAGTGGGTGCTACAAGACTCCATCTTTGGCTTTGTTATCCTTCGTCTGTGTTTCTGGGGCTTTTGTAACAAATGACCACACAGTGGGTGGCTTTAAAGAACAGATATTTATTTTCTCATAGTTCTGGAGGCTAGAAGTCTAAATTGGGTTCTTGGCCATATGGAGTCCTCCTGGGGGCCTTGAAAGGAGAGCTGTTGCATGCCTGCTTTTAGCTCTTGGTGGAGATCCTGGAGTTCCTTTACTACTTACAGGTCCACCTGCGTCCATTGCCACAAGCCGTATGTTTTCCACTGTGTGTGACTCTCTTGTCCCCGGGTGGTACAAATGGCTAATGTGCTCGGTTGCTTACTAAAAGAGGAAGTTTGGGCCCACCCAGAGGTTCCTCAGAAGAAAAGTCTGGTGACCTACTTCCAGAAAATCAGAGACTGAAAGCCTTATGGAGTACAGTTCTGTACTGCCACCCATGGGGTCTGTGAACTCCATGGCAAATATTCCCCCCTCCCCCCAGTGTTGTCTGTCTTCTCTAAGACATCACTCAGAAGGGATTAGGGTTAGGATCCACCCAACTCTGGTATGACTTCATTAATTTAACTGATAGACTATGCAAAGAAAATCCCTATTTTCCCAAACAAGGTCACATTCACCATTGTAGAGATTAGGAATTCAACACATCTTTTTGGGAAACACATTTCAATCCATAACGCCCACTACAGCAGTGGTTTAGATACATGTTTAACAGAACCGTGTGCAGTGTTCATGATGGCATGGCTACAAGTCCAAAGAATCTTAAAAAAAAATTAATAAAGAGCTAAAATTACCAAGAAAAAATCTGATAGAAAGAGAAGTATGGAGAATCTTATATTCCGGGAAGGACCTAGTACAAAATGCAAATGCTGGGTGGGCCTGGCTGGGATGGGGCGCGGTGGGGGAGAGACCCTGCTGAGTCACCCTCTGAGCATGCTGCAACACTGCCACCCCAGGGCAGGGACCGCCGCCACCTTGCTGTTCCCTGAGACAGGGTAGGGTGCGTGCATGACCCCAGCTCTCCCTGGGCCTGAGAGGAGGGTGCTTTGGTTGGCAGGCAGGGTCAAGAAGTGGAGGCTGGGTGAGGTACCAGGGCCAATGGAGTGGGTGGGGTGGGTGGATGAGAAGCTATTTCAGGGAGACAGGGAGGGGGCGAGAGGAGGGACTGTGCAGGAACCAAGGCTGCCCCCATCCCAAGCATGCCCCGTTGTCCCACTGAACTTCATTTACCAAACATGAATTCGAAAGCACAGTTTTTAAGAATTTCAGGAGCATTAAAAGCCAAGTGTGGGACCCCTTCTAAACACGGGGCCCTGTGAACCACAACTGGTTGTCAGCCCAAGTTTTCTAGGCTTAAAAACTACCAAATGTAGAAATGAGAACTTTTGGGTACAAAGCAATTTGAGTGGATGGAGCGGGCCTGTGGGGAGGATGAGGAATACGCCGGAAGGCAGGTTAACATGAGCTCTAGAGAACATTGAAAGCCAGGCTAAGGATTCAGACGTCATCCTAGGGGGAAGGGGAAGCTGGCGAAGGACAGAGAGCAGGAGTGACAAGGTGAGGGGGTGTTTAGGATAGTTAAGTTACAGTGAGAGATCTGTCAGAAGCTTGTAACTTTCAGCCATTCTTTTTTGTTTTTTTCATACATAAAAACTGAAGGGAAGCTCTTTCTGGATCAAAGCAGGGCATTTGCCTGGCAGACGCCTTTCACTCACTTGTTCCTACTGTTCTGTGCACAAAATCTGCTGGAACCTTTGACATTTTGCTCTTCCTTGCCTCTGGATTTAAAGCCAGCAAATTGATGTGTAAGATGTCGGCGGAAAATGGCTTTCACAGGACAGAATGACCTTGGTTTCGGTCGGGAGAAGAGGAAAGCGGCAGACACGCTAATTACTGAATTACAACCAGCTTCCCTATTATCCTTTGAATCTCTCAGAGGAATCAAACAAAACAAAATTAGAGCAGCAATAGCAAGTGAGCAGCTTAACATGCAGACAACAGGTGGAGATAAAAGCCAAACCCTCAACTTCTCTCAAATTATCAGAAAAAAAAAAAGGCTTCTGTTTCTAAGGGACCGGTAATAATTTTCAGCTGTGTTCCTCTCAGCGTAGCAGCAATTTATAACAAGCGTCTCCAAAGTGAACTCACACACACACACACCCTCCCCAGCACCGCCTGTTGCCATGGAGTCAACTCTGTCTCATGGCGACCCCATGTGTGTCAGAGTAGAACTGTGCTCCATAGGGCTTTCAATGGCTGAGTTTTCAGAAGTAGATTGTCAGGTGGTGCGAATGGTTAATGCGCTCAGCTGCTAACTGAAAGGTGGGAGGTTGAAGTCTACCCAGAAGTACCTTGGAAGAAAGTCCTGGCAATCTACTTTCACAAAATCAGCCACTGAAAATCCTATGGAGGGAAGTTCTACTCTGATGTGCGTGGGTCGCTGTGAGTCTGAGACAACTCCGTGGAAACCGGTGGTCGTGGAGTATCTGCTGTACTGTGGTCTGCTTTTGTTTATTACCTGTCTCCACCCATAAAAGGATTTTTCCTGCTTTTGTCACTGCTATGTTTCGTTTGTTTTCTTCCACATGCTTTCCTGTAGGCCTCTATCCCAGGTTTGGCAATATCACCAGAAGTATATTTCTCCTTGATAATAGCATGGCTCCATTTCTCCTCCCAATAACACTATTTCTTTTGAGTTGGACGTAGCTTCTGCCACCATCTCTCAACCAGGAGCTCTAGCCTACCAAGTTTTGGGAGGCACGAATGAAGTTGTATTTGTCAACCCATGCCCCTTGTTATTGTTCATAAATGTATATTAAAGTCTGAGACCAACAGTATCACTTCTGGCCCCCTGGGTATGTATAATTTTGAGTGAATTCCTGGGCATTCCCATGCCATCTGTCCCTTCTGTTGGAGACTGTGTCCTCCACACCCACAAGCCTTGCTTCCCTCCCCCATGCTTATCTTATCCCACCTCCTCTCTCCTACCATTAGGTTCCTCCAACAGTTTGAAATCTTTTATCTTAGAAGCTGGGGGAAAATGTCAGGTCAAAGCATGGCACCATTAGAAGTTTCTGGGGATGGAATACAGCAGTTTTGTATTTTTATAGATTTGATGACCCAGCTTTCAAAGGCACAACTGTAAAACATCACATATTGGAAAATGTCTTGGTGAAGCCCGTAACCTATTCTATCAGATACCTCACCTATTATTTTCCCGACACTTGAGAGTTTGAAAGTGGCTGACAAAGGAGTTAAGAACTGATTCAAGACAGTTTGCTTTTACGCACAGTTTAAATGCACAGAATGATTTCCACCTTTTAAATGTGTCTGTTATTATTCTAGAGTGTGTAGCAGTGTGTGGCAGGAATGACGTGGCTAATGCAATAATACGATTTTCCCTCACTTTTATGAGACACTTGCATCCTTTTATGCGACACCTAATTGACAGTTGCCCTACCAGCCGTCCCCAATGGAACCGTCTATTAAATGGAACTTATAGCCAGTGCCTTTTAAGTCAGTTAAATGACATGAAATGAAAATCTGTTTTAAATGACATACAATGAAATCTTTTCTCTGGCTGGAAAATTTTCACTTCAAAAAATATTTATTTATTGCATATTTGAGCACGCCCCTCAGGCTGTGGTGAGCTGCAGTGTCAACGTACGCTGCGCATGCCCGCGTTGTCTGGAAGCACCGGTCGCAGCCCTGGCTGGGCCCTGCCGGTGTTGGTCGGGCCCAGTCGGCGACGTACCTACTCATGGCAGCCCCGTGTGTGTCAGAGTGGTGCTGCGCTCCGTAGTGTTCAGTGGCTGATTCTGCAGAGGTAGATCACCAGGCCTTTCTACTGAGGTGCTTCTGGGAGGACTTGAAACTCCAGACTTTTAGTTAGTAGGTCAGCTTGTTAACCACTGCACCACCCAGGGACTTCCTCTCGTCCCACAGTGTTCCCTTACTGTCTGCCTCCTTCTTCCAGAGTGGAAGCTCCACAAGGTCAGTGATTTTGTTCACGAAAGTATCTTCTATGATAAGGTAGGTGCTCAATGAATATTTGCTGAGTGAATTAATGAACCAGTACCTCGACTTCACTGGCCTTGCTATTTTAGTGATTTTGATACAATTTTTTTCTCCTCCCTAACCCACCAAATCCTTGCTCTACAAACCATTGAGTTTTGTGATGAAGGCCAAGACTAGATGCTTTATGTGTGCAATGTATGAATGCATGTACGTATGTAGGTATGAATAGATGGGATGAGCCACTGCAGCTGAGAACTGATGGCACCTCTTCTGGATGATCGGGGCTGGGCCTCCCAAGGTGGCCAAAGGCTTGGATGGCTGCCAGGCCTTTCTAACCTGTTCCAGTCTGCCAGTTTCAGGTAGGGCTGAGGTGGCTGAGCACAGACGTTGTGTTGCATTTGGAGTGGGCACTCAACTTTGTTTGATTTTGGGCTTAGTAGAAGATCACTGTGGAGATCAAAGTCCACATCTTCTGTGACAAGGTGGACAGGATTAAATAGGTTGGTTGAATGTTCTGTTGGCTCTTTCTTGAGCTGTAGGAGTTGAACTGGAAAGTCTGTCCTCATTGTAGTGGCTCTGGGAAATGTGAGCCTGCCCTGAGCCCTACAATATCCTGACAGTCCTACAAGTTCTGAAAATGCAAGGACCACCTCTACCTTGCTTGCTTTTGCAGCCTCGGTGCCGGGTATTCTTTCATCCAACAATATTCACTGTGTCTTGGGAGCATGAGTTGCCACTCAGCAAATATTCAGTGAGTGAAGCCCATTCGTTCTTTCATCTAGTTGATATTATTTTAGGGACAGATTCAGGTTTTGTGGAGCTTTAAGCTTCCATACTTGGGGAAGGGTCTTCTTCAAGAAAAAGAATACAAAATTACAAATCTGGTATGCATATAAATATTTATTTGGAACTAGTAAAAAATTTGCAACAAGTTACTGGAGTCATCGAGATTGATGTCCCTTCATTGTGAGCTTGTTTTAGCCAGTCTGCCAGAAATTCTTTCTTAGGAACGTTTCCTTTTTGTAAACTGGCTTTCTCTCCCCATTGAGCGTACTTCAGAAGTCCCAGGAACTCCCAGCATGACAGGGGCTTGTGCAAGTGAGCAGCCTGAAAGCTTAAGCTTCGCCAGTTTCACTTTAAACCTGCCTCTGCTTAGTCTGCAATGGTCCTGAGAACTCTAGAAGGCTCTAGTGAGAAGACGAGTGGGGATGGGTGGAGAGATAACGAGAAAGAACTTCTTGACCAAGGTAGTCCATTGGGCCTCTAAGAAAACTGTAGAAATAGTTGGGGACCTAAACTAGACTCTAGCCCAGCAATGCTGCTGCCACCATGACACCGAACAGTCTCCTTTGGATGGATCCCTGGCTTGCCTCATGTCTTGTGACTACCAACATCCTGCCTTTAGGTCGTTACTGGGTCAAACCTCAGCTATGTGTAAATTGAATAAATTCCCATGCTCTGCTTATTGGTAGTCAACAGGGAAAATGTAAAAGTAAGGTCTATTGTTCTTTCTCTTTCTCCTTCATCTTATTTTCTATCTTCTCAGAGAGCGAGCAATGTAAGTATTTGTGCCCTGTGTTCCTCTTCTGAAACCCAAGAGCGAGTTCTCCAGGTCGTTGTTAGGAGCACCTGATAGCCACTTTTTCCTGCCTCTCTTTGAATCTGTTCACTTCCCTCACAGACCTATAGGCCTTTCAAACCACATTTGCATCACGCGTCAGACATTGCAAGCAGTTTCCAAGAAGTTTGAGTCCCAAAGATCTCTAAATGCAGGCATATGTTGGATTCAGCAAATGCGTGCAGCATCACATAAAGGACAAAACAAGGATTTGGGATAGACACAGAGCCTCCCAGGGAACATGTTTGATTTAGGGGGTGGGTGGGGAATGATGAATGTACTGTAAACCTGTAACATTGTAATACTGATACATCGTAATTATGACAATGTATCATAAGGAAGGTAAAAAATGGGAGAGCTATGAGAATTCAAGAGAGTGGAAGAGCGCATGGGGTTCTGTACTCTCCATGCAGGGGATGGCCTACTCTTAAAGAGAGATTGTATTTCCACGGTCACGCACAGGCTGGGAGAGCAGGGAAGGGAAAGCTACCCAAGTAAAAGGTACGGCACGTACCAAAGGAGACATCAGGAGGGTGTGGCCGCATCCTGGGAAGGAGCACACAGCTTTGCACCGTTAACTGCTGATGGATTAGATGTGACCATAGATGTAGATAAAATGCTGACTGAAAATGCTTTGCAATTTGCAAAGCCCTGAGAACCTGAGAAGGCTCTAGAAAGAAGATGAGCGGGGATGATAAGTGGAAGGTTTTGAGCTTGGGAGAGACAGGAAGCAGCGCGTCAGTAAGTTAAACACTTGGAGACTCACCATTGCTGTAGCCGCTCTACATTTTTAGTGCCTTCCAGCCTAGGGGGCTCATCTTCCAGCACTCTATGGGACAATATTCTGTTGTGAGCTGTAGGGTTTTCACTGGCCCATCTTTGGAAGTAGATCACCAAGCCTTTCTTCCTAGTCTGTGATAGCCTAGAAGCTCTGCTCAAACCTGTCCACCACAGGTGACCCTGCTAGCATTTGAAATACTGGTGGCATACCTGTGTAGTGCCAGAAAAATGGACAGAGACCAGCAGGAGAATGTCAATTACTCCTGTGCTTCTCAGCCTGAATATGTCCACAAATCAGGGGGTCTTAGTGAAGTGCACATTCAGATTCTGCAGGTCTGGGTGAGGCTGAGAGTCTGCTTGTCTGATACGGTCACAGGAGATGCTGAAGCTGCTGGCCTGCAGATCCTACTTCCAGTAGAGAGAGTTCGGAAAACTAATCCAGATGAAAGCTAACAAGGACTTGAGCAGGGGTGGAAATGTGGGCGTAGAGAAGAGAGGCTTTTCTTTTACAGTGGATGTAGAGATTGAAGGAAAGTGAAATCATGAAAAAAATAAAGGTTTGAATCAAGGTGACCAAAAATGGTGGTGACATTAATATAAATACTGAAATCGGAAGGAGTTTTGGGAAAAAATAATCTCCATTATTTTTTTCTTGTGCTGCAGCTGGGATCTGACTTGTATACTTGCAGTAGGAAACTCCCCCAATCCATTTGGTCTTGTCTGGATAGAGGAGGCTTCAAGGCTTTCCTTCTTCACTCCCGTGTCTGCCAAATACCAGAACCCAGACGCTGCATGTATTTAAAAGTTCCCCAAAGGAAGGAGATCTAGGAACATAATCCTGAAGGATGTGGCTGGAATTTAAACCAGCAAATCACCCTGGAAGTCAAGAATGGCTGTGTTTCCTTGGACCTTGGTGTCTTTGTCCCTACAGATTTACTACCTAATGCCCTCTAGGGCAAGTCTCCATCCCTATTCTGCCCATCCCATGAACACAAACCCTGAGGAATATACCACTACATCTGCGATACTAACAATAAAAAACAGTTATATTGTTGAGCACTTATGACGTGCCAAGCATTGTGCTAAGTGTTCTATAGGTATTAGTTTATTAACTCTCATCATTCCAGGAGGAAGGTATTTTTTTAAAATAATTTTTATTCTGCTTTAAGTGAAAGTTTACAAATCAAGTCAGTTTCTCACATATAAACTTATATACACCTTGCTTCATACTCCCGTTTACTCTCCCACTAATGAGTCAGCCCACTCCTTCCTTCCAGTCTCTCCCTTCCTGACCGTTTTGTCAGTTTCTAACCCTCTCTACCCTCCCATCTCCCCTCTAGACAGGAGATGCCAACACAGTCTCAGGTGTCCACCTGATACAAGTAGCTCACTCCTCATCAGCCTCTCTTTCCAACCCATTGTCCAGTCCAATCCATGTCTGATCAGTTGTCTTCGGGAATGGTTCCTGTCCTGGGCCAACAGAAGGGTTGGGGACCATGACCGCTGGGATTCTTCTAGTCTCAGACCATTAAGTCTGGTCTTTTTATGAGAATTTGGGGTCTGCATCCCACTGATCTCCTGCTCCCTCAGGGGTTCTCTGTTGTGCTCCCTGTCAGGGCAGTCATTGGTTGTGGCCGGGCACCATCTAGTTCTTCTGGTCTCAGGATGATGTAGGTCTCTGGTTCATGTGGCCCTTTCTGTCTCTTGGGCTCATAGTTATCGTGTGACCTTGGTGTTCTTCATTCTCCTGTGATCCAGGTGGGTTGAGACCAATGGATGCATCTTAGATGGCCGCTTGTTAGCATTTAAGACCCCAGACGCCACACTTCAAAGTGGGATGCAGAATGTTTTCTTAATAGAATTTATTTTGCCAATTGACTTAGATGTCCCCTTAAGCCATAGTCCCCAAATCCCCGCCCTTGCTCCGCTGACCTTCAAAGCATTCAGTTTATCCAGGAAACTTCTTTGCTTTTGGTCCAGTCCAGTTGAGCTGACCTGAGGAAGGTATTTTTATGACCCCTCCACACCCCAGACACTACCAATCTCATTTTATAGCTGAAGGACATGAAACTTTGCAAGGTTCTTTGGTTGCCAAAGCCCCTCCTTAGGGTGGTAGAACCGGAATTCAGGTCAATCAATTAAATAGTTCTTTTGACAAACACCCTAAGGGAGGTGGGTTCCAGCAGTCTGGTCTTAACCATCAGGTAAAGCTGCCTCCCTGGCTGCACGTCTACAAAACCATTTTCCATGGGCTTCATTGCTGCTGTTGTCAGCTGCTGTCAGGTTGGCCCCCAATTCACGGTGACCCCACACAAAATGGAAGAAGACATTGCCCAGTCCTGCACCATCCCCATGATTTGTTGCAGATGGAACTGTTGTGATCATAGGGTTTTCATGGGCTGATTTCCAGAAGTAGATCACCAGGTCTTTCTTCCTAGTCTTTCTTAGTCTGGAAGCTCTACTGAAACCTGTCCTGCATCACAGCAACACGCAAGTTTCCCCTGACAGACAAGTGGTGGCTGTGCTTGAGGTGCATTGGGCCAGGAACTGAACGCAGGTCTCCCACATGAAAGGCGAGAATTCTACCATTGAACCACCACTGCCCTTGTACATGTGCTTAATGGAGTTAAAACGGGGCACCTGGCCCCGCGATTGGTGTAACTAGCCTCCGGTCCTGGCTTGGCCCCTAATTGTCCACATGACCTTATACAAAACACTTGAATTCCCTGGACCAAAATATTCTCACTTTGACAAAAAAGCATCAGGCCAGAGAGTGGTTTCTCAGCCCCAGCTATGCATTAGAATCGACTGAGGAGCCTTTAATAACCCGGAAGCCAAGGCCCCATCAGAGGTTCTAATTCACTTAATTTGGTGACAGGCCCAGCCTGAAAAAGCTTCCTAAGGTGTAAGTTAATCACAGGAGGATGAATGTTGTCTGAATCTCACTTACACGACACCGAAGACGGGCACCTTTATAGAGAGCAAAGTTTAACAGCGGCTGCAAGGGAGAGAGCTGGGGGAGAGGGGACATGGCTTGGGGAGCAGTGAGCTTCTGTTTATGAGGATGGGAAATTTGACAAGGGATGTTGGTGACAGTTGCACAATATGATCGGGGTAATTAGTGTCACTGAGTTGCACACGTGAAAAGTGGTGAAATGGCAGATGTTGTGCTATATTTGTTTTTACAACAACAACAAGGCTTCCTGGGGGACTCCAGGGAGCCCCAGAAGGCCAGTTGCAGCTTGAAGAAGGTACATAGTTTTCACTGTCTTCGTAAGACTTGGTGATGCAAATTTCCACATGACAAGGGCATCTGACTCTCATTACGCCAGAGCTAATTAGATGGTGGCTTCTTTTCTGGCCACAGAGCCCACGTGGGCCGTGCTGTTTCAAACGTTAGGGAGGCCTGACCCGGTAATAAACATCCTGGATTTCACAGGTGACAAATATGAATGTGGGAAAGATGATCCCTCTGAAAAACAAAACAAAGAGGAAGAAAACAAGAGCAGCGACTTCTGCTGGAGGCCCCGGGCAGCTGGTGCACCCAGGGACTGGGTGTGCTGAGTAACCTGGAAATGAGGCAGGGACTCCAGCCATGGGACAGACTGGGTTTGGCCTGGAGCACGCGGTCCCTGAATGTCTGAGATATTACGCAGAGCGTCATCAATGCGAGGCATGAGTGAATGCTACATGTTCCTTATTCCAGCCCTAAGTTTGGGTGTCAAATATCACTCCCGGGCCTCTGGAAAACGGTGCTTCTGGGGTGTGTGTGGCTGCACCTGGAGCCCCATAAAAACACCACCTCAATGAAGAGTGGCATGGGACCAGTAACTCTTGCTGGAGGGTATTTCAGGTGATGGCCCCTCCCTCCACACTGTGCCAGTACGAGTTTATGTTAGAGTCCTTCCTTGTAAGAATCGGTGTGCTTCTCGCCAAGCTGTCCTGGTAGAGCCTGGCCTGGCTGACTCCTCCTGGGTCCCCAGAGACTCTGGGAGCCCCTTCTCTCAGTTTGGGCCTGAACTGCTTGAACCCAGAGATGTTTGCCTTTCTGTGGTGGGATGACATCAGTGAGGAGGCAGTTCCTTGGCGGAGGGAGCCAAGTCCTCAGACTCAATCTCGGAAGTAGGACAAGTACATTTTGTTTCTGCGATTCAGCCCAGAGAACTGCTTGGTCCCTCCAGTTTGTGCCAAATGTGTTTGCGCAACCTCAGCTCGGCTTCCAAAGTGTGCTTCGAGACTTTGCCAAGGGTTTCCTTTCTTTTGCAAATGAACATAAGCAAGTGGCATGACCGGTGTGGGCCAGGCGTGTCAGTATGCATTTGGGCTGCAAACTTCCAAAAGGGCCAGAGTCCTAAGAGGCCATCTCCCTGGGTAAGTCAGGCATGAGACATGGCTGCAGCGCTAGCCCAGTGGGGACAGTGGCCACGGAGGACGTTGAGATCAGTCAGCCAGGGCATGGCTCCATCTTGTTTAGTTAAGCTAGAAGCATGCTAGGGCAGTAGAAAGGAGCAAGAAAAAGCTACCAGTTTGGCTGCTGCTTCTGAACATTTGCTTTGCATTCTCAAATGCTTTTGTTAAAGAGAACTTCTTTGCAAGTCCCTGTACCCCAGGCAATGGGACAAGAAAACACACACACACGCACACACACACACACTATACATGTATGCTCACACACATTATAGACACATACATACTCACAAGCTCTACACACCCACTATACATACACCCTACACTTATTCACATACACACTACACACACTCACACACATAACTATACACACATACCACACACACACCTATACACACATACCACACACACACCTATACACACATACCACACACACACCCTGTACCTATACACACGTACACTGTATACACATTCACACCACTATACGTACACCTTACACCTATACACACAGACCCTATAAACACGCACACACTATACATATACCCCACACCTATACACATATACTACACACACTCATATACATGCCCTAATCACACAGACACTGTACCTACACCCTGTACCTATACACATACACTATACACACACTCACACACACTATACATACACACACATGCACTACACATACATACTACATACCTACTCTATATTCACACCACACACACACACCACAATATACATACAAACACACATACATAGAGTCAAAACCCTTTCAGAAAACGAAAATCGTCTATTGCACATGTGCCCACATAACAGAAACAAAACGAAACCTGTTGTTGACAAGTTGATTCTGACTCATGGCTACCCTATGCATTACAGACTAGAACTGCTCCGTAGGGTTTTCTTGGCTGTAATCTTTATGGAAAGGAGCCCTGGTGGCTCAGTGGTTAAGTGCTAGGCAGCTAAGCAACAGGTCGGTGGTTCAAGCCCATTAGTCGCTCTGTGGGAGAAAAACGCAGCAATCTGCTTCTGTAAAGATTATAACCTTGGAAATCCTATGGGGACAGTTCTACTCACTCCTGTAGGGTTGCTATGAGTCAAAATCAACTCAACAACAATGGGCAATCTTTAATGAAGTAGATTGGCCAGGCCTTTCTCCTGCAGTGCCACTGTGTGGGTTCGAATTGCCAAGCCTTAGGCTAATAGTTGAGTGCAAACGTGCGCCCGCTGCACATGCTCATATGGGGAGAAATAAAGTGCAATAACAATGTGCATGCACACATAAATGACTAAAATTTGAAGAGGTAATGTCTGGTATCTTTCAAAGGCCAGTCTTAGAATATTAACTTACACTTTGCAGTACTTTACAGTTTACAAAGGGATTTGTAAACATGTCTCATTTCATCAGCCCAACAACTTTGTAAAGTGACTATTAGCTTCCTCTCCATTTTAACACCTGAGGAAACCAAGGATCAGAGGGGTTACATGACTTGTTCAGTTACACAACGATTAAGTTCCACTATCAGAATAAAACACATGGGTCATCCCCATCCCACTATTATACCGCACTGTCTGTGATATTAGACAGCCAGGAGATCAGCACACATGTCGCTCGCCTGTCTATTTATAGGACTAGATGCTAATACCTGGGACTTGCAGTGTAGTCTGGGGACCAACAGCAACATGTGCTTCACTTAGAAGCTTTTTAGAAATGCAGAATCCTAGGCCCACCCGACATCGTCTCAATCAGAATCTTTTTCTTACTTAACAAGTTTTCCCCGGGTGATTGGTGTGCACAGTCAAGTTTGGGACTCCCTAGAGGAGGGAGCTGCACTTCAGTCTCTGCTCCTTAGCCACACTCAGGAGTACCTTAGCAGCCAACAGTGTATAATCTCGATGTGGTTGTTAGGTGCCACTGAGTTGATTCCAACTCATAGCAACCCTGTGCACTACAGAATGAAACACTGCCCGGTCCTGT
The DNA here is from genome assembly GCF_030014295.1 of Loxodonta africana. Taxonomy (NCBI): domain Eukaryota; kingdom Metazoa; phylum Chordata; class Mammalia; order Proboscidea; family Elephantidae; genus Loxodonta; species Loxodonta africana. The sequence continues at coordinate 75,951,726 of NC_087358.1, forward strand.
GCCATCCTCACAGTCTTTGTTATGCTTGAGCCCATTGTTGCAGCCACTAAGTCAATCCATCTAGTTGGGAGTCTTCGTCTTTTTTCCCTGACCCTCTACTTGACCAGGCATGATGTCCTTCTCCAGTGACTGATTGCTGTTGATAACATGCCTAAAGCATGTGAGACATAGTCTCTCCATCCCTGCTTCTAAGCAGCATTCTGGTTGTTCTTCTTCCAAGACAGGTTTGTTTGTTCTTTTGGCAGTCCATGGTTGTCTCAGTCATCTAGTGCTGCCATAACAGAAGTACCACAAGTGGATGGCTTTAACAAAGAGAAATTTATTTCCTCACAGTTAAGTAGGCTAAAAGTCCTAATGCAAGGCATCAGCTCCAGGGGAAGACTTTCTGTCTCTGTCAGCTCTGGAAGAAGGTCCTTGTCCTCAGTCTTCCCATGGTCAAGGAGCTTGTCAGGTGCAGGAACCCGGGGTCCAAGGGACGTGCTCTGCTCCTGCTGCTGCTTTCTTGGTGGTATGAGGTCCCCAACTCTTTGCTTGCTTCCCTTTCCTTTTATCTCTTGAGAGATAAAAGGTGGTGCAGGCCATACCCCAGGGAAACTCCCTTTACGTTGGACCAGGGAGGTGACCTGAGTAAGGGTTGTGTTACAATCCCACCCTAATCCTCTCAACATAAATTACATTCACAAAATGGATGACAATCACACATGGCCTCGCCAAGTTGATGTATATTTTGGGGGGGACACAATTCATTCCATGACAATGGTATATTCAATATTCTTCACCAACACCACATTTTAAAGGTGTCAATTCTTCTTTGGTCTTCCTTATTCACTGTCCAACTTTTACATGTGTATGGGATGATTGAAAATACCAAGGCTTGGGTCAGGCACACCTTAGTCTTCAAGGTGACATCTTTGCTTTTCACTACTTTAAAGAGGTCTTTTGCAGCAGATTTGCCCAATGCAATGAGTCTTTTGGTTTCTTGATTGCTGCTTCCATGGGTGTTGATTGTGGATCCGAGTAAAATGAAATCCTTGACAACCTCAATCTTTTATCCGTCTGTCATGATGTTGCTTATTGGCTGAGTTGTGAAGATTTTTGTTTTCTTTATGTTGAGGTGTAATCCATACTGAGGGTTGCGGTCTTTGATCTTCCTTAGTAAGTGCTCCAAGGCTTCTTCGCTTTCAGCAAACAAGGTTGTGTCATCTGCATAACTCAGGTTGTTAATGAGTTTTCCCCCAATCCTGATGCCCCATTCTTCTTCATATCATCCAGTTTCTCGGATTATTTGCTCAGCATACAGATTGAATAGGTATGGTGAAAGAATACAACCCTGACGCACACCTTTCCTGACTTTAAACTCTTGTTCTGTTTGAACAACTGCTTCTTGATCCATGTACAGATTCCTCAGGAGCACAATTAAGTGTTTCAGAATTCCCATTCTCCACAATGTAATCCATAAGTTGTTATGGTCCACACAGTCAAATGCCTTTGCATAGTCAATAAAACACAGGTAAACATCTTTCTGGCATTCTCTGCTTTCAGCCCGGATCCTTCTGACATCAGCAATGTTATACCTGGTTCCATTTCCTCTTCTAAATCTGACTTGAATTTCTCACAGTTCCTTGTCAATATACTGCTGCAGCTGCTTTTGAATGATCTTCAGCAAAATTTTGTTTGCATGTGATATTAGTGATATTGTTTGATAATTTCTGCATTCGGTTGGATTACCTTCCTTGGGAACAGGCACAGATATGTATCTCTTCCAGTCAGTTGGCCAGGTAGCTGTCTTTCAAACTTCTTGGCATAGATGAGTGAGCACTTCCAGTGCTTCGTCTGATCATTGAAACATCTCAATCGGTATTCTGTCAATTCCCAGAGGTTTGTTTTTCCCCAATGCTTTCAGTGCAACTTGGACTTCTTCCTTCAGTACCATCGGTTCCTGATCATATGTTACCTCCTGAAATGCTTGAACATTGACCAATTCTTTTTGGTATAGTGACTACCTGTATTCCTTCCATCTTCTTTTGATGCTTCCTGCGTCGTTTAATATTTTCCCTGTAGAGTCCTTCAATATTGCAACTCGAGGCTTGAATTTTTTTCTTCAGTTCTTTCAGCTTGAGAAATGCTGAGTATGTACTTCCCTTTTGGTTTTCTAGCTCCAGGTCTTCGCACACGTCATTTTAATACCTGACTTCGTCTTTTGAGCTGCTCTTTGAAATCTTCTATTCAGATCTTTTACTTTATCATTTTTCCCGTTTGCTGTAGCTACATGACATTAAGAGCAAGTTTCAGAGTCCCTTCTGACATCAGTTTAGGTCTTTTCTTTCTCTCCTGTCTTTATCACTTGCTTTCTTCATGTGTGATGTCCTTGATGTCATTCCACAATTCGTCTGGTTTTCGGTCATTAGTATTCATAATCTGGGGGATGTAAAAAACTACCCAAGCCAGGATCCCACTGCAGAGGTTCTGCCTCTGGGATAAGACCAGGACACTAGAACCACTGGGGAAATTTCTTTCAGCCAGGTGTGAGAGCCACTGGAATTGATCATCTCTGAGTTTTCTTCTCCACTTTACTGGGTCTGTAAGCCTCGTCTATACGGAATGGGTCTGTATGTGCTCTGCCCCTACCCAGTGCTGTAATTTATATTATAATTTAATTTTCAGGATTCACATACCATTTTGCATTAAACCAGTTGATTTTCTTCCTGTGGGGGAGATTCTCCTGAATAACAAGCACCTCTGAAAAAGCCAGCTGCTCTGTGTGGTAACTGCTAAAGGGCTGGTGTATTTTACTCCCTTCCTCTGCCAGAGAAAAGGTGCCTAAAAGGTCAACGAAGAGGCTCTGGGCCTACAGAAAGGCAGAGATAGCTGTGTGACAGCCCTCCACATTTAACCAGCACAATGCTTCACAGTGTTGAGGTCCCTGGGGTGAGGAGGAATGGCTTGCACAACTCACTCTTCAGCTCTCCAGGCAAATCTCATAAATGCCCCCAAGGATTGGCAGGCTAAAATAAAATGAAAACCCAAACCAGTCTCCGTGAAATTAATTCTAATGCATACTGACCCCATGTGTGTCAGAGTAGAACTCTATAGGATTTTTTTTTTCCTTGATTCTTTGAAAAATAGTTTATTTTTGTTGTTGTTATTGACAATGTACACAGCAGAACACGCACCAATCCAACAATTTCTACATGTACAATTCAGTGATATTGATTACATTCTTCAGGTTATGCAACCATCCTCACCCTTCTTTACTGAATTGATCCTCCCTCATTGACGTAAACTCACTGCTCCCTGAGGTTCCTATCTAGATCTTCCAAGCTGCTATTGTCAATTAGATCCCATATCAATAGTTCTTAAAAAAGCATAATGCTGAAGGCAGATAATTTTTTCAAGTTAATCTATTGTTTGGTTTTAAGAACATTTTAGGGGATATGTATTTTTAAATTTTATTTATTTAATTTTTTTTTGAGTTTTAAGTGAGTTTACAGATCAAGTCAGTCTCTCATACAAAAACCGATATACACCTTGCTATATACCCCTAGCTGCTCTCTCCCTAATGAGACAGCACATTCCTTCCCTCCACTCTATTTTTGTGTCTATTCAGCCAGCTTCTGACCCTCTCTGCCCTCTCTTCTCTTCTCCAGACAGGAGCTGCCCACATAGTCTTATGTGTTTACATGATCCAAGAAGCTCACTCTTCACCAGTATCATTTTCTATCCCGTAGTCCAGTCCAATCTCCGTCTGAAGAGTTGGCTTTGGAAATGGTTTCTGTCTTGGGCTAACAGATGGTCTGGGGACCATGAACTCTGAGGTCCTTCTAGTCTTAGTCAAACCATTAAATCTGGTCTTTTTACAAGAATTTGGGGTCTGCATCCCACTGGTCTACTGCTCCCTCTGGGGTTCTCTTTTGTGTTCCCTGTCAGGGCAGTCATCAGTTGTAGCCAGGCACAATCTAGTTCTTCTGGTCTTAGGATGATGTAGTCTTTGGTTTATGTGGCCATTTCTGTTTCTTGGGCTCATAATTACCTTGTGTTTTTGGTGGTCTTCATTCTCCTTTGCTCCAGGTGGGATGAGACCAAATGATGCATCTTAGATGGCCTCTTGCTAGCATTTAACACCCCAGACACTGCTGTCCAAAGTGGGATGAAGAATGTTTTCTTAATAGATTTTTGTTATGCCAATTGACTTAGATGTTCCCTGAAACCATGGTCCCCAAACCCGCGCCCTGCTATGCTGACCTTAGAAGCATTCAGTTTATTCAGGAAATTTGTTTGCTTTTGGTTTAGTCCAGTTGTGCTGACTTCTCCTGTATTGTGTGTTGTCTTTCCCTTCACCTAAAATAGTTCTTATCTACTATTGAGTTAGTGAAAACCCCTCTTCCTCCTTCCCTCCCCACTCTTGTAACCATCAAAGAATATTTCCTTCCTATTTTATTTTTTGGCTTTTTATAATAGTGGTCTCATACAATAATTGTCCTTTTGCAACTGACTAATTTCACTCAGCATAATGCCTTCCAGATTCCTCCATGTTATGAAATGTTTCATAGATTCATTATTGTTCTTTATCGATGTGTAGTATTCCATGGTGTGAATATACCATAATTTATTTATCCATTCATCTGTTGATGGGCATCTTGGTTGCCATCTTTTTGCTATTGTAAACAGTGCTGCAATGAGCATGGGTGTGCATATATCCGTTTGTGTAAAGGCTCTTATTTCTCTAGGATATATTCCAAGGAGTGGGATTGCAGGATTGTATGAAAGTTCTACTTCTAGCTTCTTAAAAAAAAAGCTCCAAATCGATTTCCAAAGTGGTTGTACTGTTTTACATTCATACCAGCAGTGTATAAATGTTCCAGTCTTTCCACAACCTGTCCAACATTTATTATTTTGTGTTTTTTTAATTACCTTAATGGAGTGAGATGGAATCTGATTGTAGTTTTGATTTGCATTGCTCTAATGGCTCATGATTGAGAACATTTCCTCATGTATCTGTTTAGCCACCTGAATGTCTTCTTTAGTGAAGTGTCTGTTCATATCCTTTGCCCATTTTTAAATTGGGTTGTTTGTCTTTTTGTGGTTGAGTTTTAGCAGAATCATGTAGATTTTAGAGATCAGGCACTGGTTGGAGATGTTGTAGCTGAAAATTTTTTCCCAGTCTGTAGGTAATCTTTTTACTCTTTTGCTGAAGTCTTTAGATGAGCATAGGTGTTTGATTTTTAGGAGCTCCCAGTTATCTGGTTTCTCTTCGGCATTTTTAGTAATGTTTTGTATTCTGTTTATGCCTTGTATTAGGGCTCCTAAGGTTGTCCCTATTTTTTCTTCCATGATCTTTATCGTTTTAGACTTTATGTTTAGGTCTTTGATCCATTTGGAGTTAGTTTTTGTGCATGGTGTGAGGTATGGGTCCCGTTTCACTTTTTTGCAGATGGATATCCAGTTATGCCAGCACCATTTGTTAAAGAGACTGTCTTTTCCCATTTAACTGACTTTGGGCCTTTGTCAAATAACAGCTGCTTATACATGGATGGATTTATATCTGGATTCTCAATTCTGTTCCATTGGTCTATGTATCTGTTGTTGTACCAGTACTAGGCTGTATTGACTACTGTGGCTGTATAATATGTTCTAAAATCAGGTAGAGTGAGGCCTCCCACTTTGTTCTTCTTTTTCAGTAATGCTTTACTTTTCCGGGGCCTCTTTCTCTTCCATATGAAGTTGGTGATTTGTTTCTCCATTTCATTAAAAAATGTTGTTGGAATTTGGTTTGGAATTGTGTTGTTATCTGTAGATGGCTTTTGGTAGAATAGACATTTTTATAATGTTAAGTCTTCCTATCCATGAGCAAGATATGTTTTTCCACTTATGTAGGTCTCTTTTGGTTTCTTATAGTAGTGTCTGGTAGTTTTCTTTGTACAGGTCTTTTACTTCTCTGGTAAGATTCATTCCTAAGTATTTTATCTTCTTGGGGGTTACTGTAAATGGTATTGATTTGGTGATTGCCTTTTCAATGTTCTTTTTGTTGATGTAGAGGACTCCAACTGATTTCTGTATGTTTATCTTGTATTGTGATATTCTGCTAAATTCTTCTATTAGTTTCAGTAGTTTTCTGGAGGATTTTTTAGGCTTCTCTGTGTATCAGGTATCAGAGATTTGCTGGCTTCATAGAATGAGTTTGGGAGTATTCCGTCCTTTTCTATGCTCTGAAATACCTTTAGTAGTAGTGGTGTCAATTCTTCTCTGAAAGTTTGGTAGATCTCTGCACTGAAGCTGTCCAGGCCAGGGCTTCTTTTTTGGCGGGAGTTTTTTGATTACCATTTGAATCTCTTCTTTCGTTACGGGTATATTTAGTTGTTCTATCTCTGTTCATGTTAGTTTAGGTAGGTAGTGTGTTTCTAGGAATTCATCCATTTCTTCTAGGTTTTCAAATTTGTTGGAGTACAATTGTTTGTAGTAATCTGATGTGATTTTTAAAATTTCAGTCAGGCCTGTTGTAATATCGCCCATGTCATTTCTCATTCGTGTTATTTGCTTCCTCTCCCGTTTTTCTTTTGTCAGTTTGGCCAGTGATTTATCAATTTTGTTGTTTTTTTTAAAAAACCAGCTTTTGGTCTTGTTAATTCTTTCAATTGTTTTTCTATTTTCTATTTCACTTAGTTCTGCTCTCATTTTTTATTGTTTCTTTTCTTCTGGTGCCTGAGGGTTTCTTTTGTTGCTCTCTTTCTATTTGTTCAAGTTGTAGGGATAATTCTTTGATTTTGATCCTTTCTTCTTTTGGGATGTGTGCACTGATTGATAGAAATTGACCTTTGAGCTCTGCTTTCGCTGTGTCCCAAAGGTTCGGATAGGAAGTGTTTTCATTCTCATTGGATTCTATGAATTTCTTTATTCCATCCTTAATGTCTTCTATAATTCAGTCTTTTTTGAGCAGGGTATTGTTCTGTTTCCAAGTGTTTGATTTCTTTTCCCTGCTTTTCCTGTTACTGATTTCTACTTTTATTGCCTTATGGTCAGAGAAAATGCTTTGCAATATTTCAATGTTTTGGATTCTGCTAAGGCTTGCTTTATGACCTAATATGTGATTTATTCTAGAGACTGTTCCATGTGCGTTGGAAAATAAAGTACACTTGGCTGCTCTTGGGTGGAGTGTTCTGTATATGTCTATGAGGTCAAGTTGGTTGATTGTGACCTTTAGATCTTCCGTGTCTGTATCGAGCTTCTTTCTGGATGTCCTGTCCTTCACCAAAAGTGGTGTGTTAAAGCCTTCTGCAATGATTGTGGTGCTGTCTTCCTCACTTTTCAATGCTGATAGAGTTTGTTTTATGTATCTTGTAGCCCTGTCATTGGGTGTGTAATATTTAATATGGTGATATCCTCCTGGTATACTGTCCCTTTAATCATTATATAGTGTCCTTCCTTATACTTTGTGGCAGATTTAACTTGAAAGTCTATTTTGTCAGAAATTAATGTTGCCACTCCTGCTTTTTTTTGATTGTTGTTATTTGCTTGTCATATTTTTTTTCTAAACTCTAAGTTTTAGTCTGTGTCTCTAAGTCTTAGGTGTTTCTCTTGTAGGCAGCATATGGATGGATCTTTTTTTTTTTTTTAATTCGTTTCACTACTCTCTGTCTCTTTATTGGTGCATTTAGTCCATTTATATTAAGCATAATTAAAAAAATTTTTTTTATGAGTTTAGTGCTGTCATTTTTATGTTTTTTTGTGTGTGTTGTTGACAGTTTCTTTTTTTCCACTTAATTTTTTGTGCTGAGTAATTTATCTTTATGTATTGTCTTTTCCTCTTATTCAATGTAGTTGATTTTATTTCTGCCGAGTCTGTATTTTTTTCTTGTATTTTATTTTGATGATTAGTATTGTTAGCCTCCTTTGTGGTTGCCTTAATTTTTACCCCCGTTTTTCTATGTTTAAAGCTATATTTTATTTGTTTATATCGCCTTGTCTTCCTCTCCATATGAAAGATCTATGACTACATTTCTTATTTCCTCTTTATTTTTTTAATGTCTTCTTGTACATAATGATATCACTCTTTCCTTGTTTTGAGTGTTTTTTTATCTTGATTTATTTTTGTGATTTCCCTGTCTGGGTTGACATCTGATTGCTCTGTCCAGCATTCTAGTCTTGGGCTGATGTCTGATATTATTGATTTTCTAACCAGAGAACTCCCCTTACTATTTTTTGTAGTTTTGGTTTGGTTTTTATGAATTCCCTAAACTTCTGTTTACCTGGAAATGTCCTAATTTTGCCTTCATATTTGAGAGACAGTTTTGCTGGATATATGATTCTCGGCTGACAATTTTTTTTCCTTCAATGCTTTATATAAGTCATCCCACTGCCTTCTTGCCTCTACGGTTTCTGTTGAGTAGTCCGAGCTTATTCCTATTGACTCTCCTTTGTAGGTGACTTTTCGTTTATCCCTAACCCAGTGCCATCTGCTCTTAAAACTTTATCTTTGGTTTTGGCAAGTTTGATTGTAATATGTCTTGATGACTTTCTTGTAAAATCTACCTCATGTGGAGTTCATTGAGCATCTTGGATAGATATCTTCTCATCTTTCACAATATCAGGGAAGTTTTCTGCCAACAAATCTTCAACAATTCTCTCTGTATTTTCAGTTATCCCTCCCTTTTCTGGTATTCCAATCACTCGTAGGTTATTTCTCTTGATAGAGTCCCACAGGATTCTTAGGGTTTCTTCATTTATTTTTAAATTCTTTTATCTGATTATTCTTCAAGTATGTTGTGGCAAGTGCTTTGTCTTCAGTCTCACCAATTCTGCCTTCCATTTGCTCAATTCTGCTCCTCTGACTTTCTGTTGAGTTGTCTAATTCTGTAACTTTATTGTTAATCTTCTGAATTTCTGATTGGTGTCTCTCTATGGAATCTTGCAGCTTATTAAATTTTTCACTATGTTCTTGAATAACCTTTTTAGTTTCTTTGACTGCCTCATTTGTGTGTTCCTTGACTTGTTCTGCATATTGCCTGATCTCCTTCCCGATGTCTTGAAGAGATCTGTATATCAGTCTTTTGTATTCTGCATCTGGTAGTTCTAGGAAGACACCTTCAACTAGAACATCCCTTGATTCTTTGTTTTGAGAGCTTGTTGAAGCAATCATGGTCCTGCTTCTTTATGTGATTTGATATTGACTGTTGTCTCCATGCCATCCGTAAGTTATTGTATTAGTTTGTTTGCTTACTATATCCTAGCTTCTTGCTTTGTTATTTTATTTTATTTTGATATGTCCAAATATATTGCTTGAGTGAGCTAGTTTGATTATTTTCACCTTTGAAGCTCTAAAGTCCTGTCACCAGATGGCTAGAGCTGTTACCAGGTATATGAGTCTAGGGTTCCATTCACTTTTCTTGCATGGATTCAGCTCAGATTTCCAGGTAGTTGGTCATCTAGTATGTGGTACAGGCTCTGCCGTACAGTCTTAGAGGGGCAGGGATGGTTGGTGTAGGTACCAGTATCTGGTTGCAGCAGGGGTCACGCTCTGAACAAGGCAGGAGGCTAACAATGGTCTCCTGAGTGTCTGTGAGGGAAGCACGTCCCTGTTCCCTAGAGTGCACAGATGGGCGGGTTCTGCAGATGGACCTTGGGCACCCAATACTTTTGGTTGTAAGTAGTCATAGGTACCGTTATCCTTGGACCTTTATCATGAGTGGCTCGGTGACCTCAGTGGAGCCACCAGTCCTTAGACCCCTGATGTGGTTAGGTGAGGACACTGTTTAATAGGCAAAATGGTGTCAAATATCAAACACTTACCTCTTCACGCCACAGCTGAAACAGTTGTAGCCTGCCAACAAGGGCCTATTCTACAGAAATAGGCCCACACAGGTCCATGTAGGGGGGAAAGTTATTCAAAGTCCATGGACCGTTTATGCCTGGACAGGAGCTGCTTCTGTTCTGAGGTCCCCTGGTTGGTGGAGCTGGCAGGTTATTTTTTTCCCAATTGTGGATTTATTCCTTCTCCAAGGCCAAGAGAATGGCTCAGGATGTGCAACAGAACCTATCTCTGGCCCAGGGAAATCGACAGCCACTGAAGCCAGCTTTGGGGGTGGCTACCCAGCAAAATACACATAAGTACTTAGCTTTTGCCAAGAGTGCCGTTCTTCTTTGGTTCCGGAGTTGTGAGTAGGCTGTGCGGCTGGCTGTTTCTCCGTGAGGAAACTGTGGCTGAACGGTACCACCAGCCCACCACAGCCTGAGGGTTCCTGGCGATTCAGGCCAGAAAGCGCCGCTCTGCTCCTGAACCGTCTTTCCCTCCCACTGCAGCTCAGCCCGTCTTCTAACTTTGCCTTTGATGTTTTTTTTTTGCTCCTAGCTCATCATAAATATAATCGTTTCATTTTCCAGATCACCGGAAACGTCTGACTACTCTGACGTCTTGGCCCCGCCTCTCTAAATGTATTTTTTTTCCATTTATTTATTTATTTTATTGTCCTTTAGAAGAAGGTTTACAGAACAAACTAGTTTCTCACAAAAAATTAGTACAGATGTTGTTTTGTGACATTGATTGGCAACCGATGACACGTCAATACTCTCGCTTTCTCAACCTTGGGTTCCCTATTATCAGCTTTCTTGTCCCCTCCTGCCTTCTAGTCCTTGCCCCTGGGCTGGTGTACCCCTTTAGTCTCATTCTGTTTTTTGGGCCTGTCTAATCTTAGCTGAAGGATGAACCTCAGGAGTGACTTCATTACTGAGCTAAACACGTGTCCGGGGGCCATAGTCTTGGTGTTTCTCCAGTCTCTGTCGGATTGGTAAGTCTTGTCTTTTTGTGTGTGTGTAAGTTAGAATTTTGTGCTATATTTTTCTCCAGCTTTGTCGGGGACCGTCTATTGTGATCCCTGTCAGGGCAGTCAGTGGTGGTAGCTGGGCACCACCTAGTTGTGCTGGACTCAGTCTGGTGGAGGCTGTGTACTTGTTGTCCGTTAGTCCTTTGGACTAATCTTTCCCTTGTGTCCTTGGTTTTCTTCATTGTCCCTTGCTCTAGATGGGGTGACTTCAGTGGAGTGTCTCAGATAGCTGCTTAGAAGTTTTTAAGACCCGAGACGCTACTCACCAAAGCAGAATGTAGAATGTTTTGTTTATAAACTCTTATGCCAATTGAGCTAAATATTCCCCACGACCATGGCCCCCACAGCCCTCAGCCCAGTAATTTGATCTCTCAGGGAGTTTGGATGTGTCTGTGGAGCTTCCAGAAACCCTGGTGGTATAGTGGTTAAGTGCTATGGCTGCTAACCAAAGGGTCTGAAGTTCAAATCCTCCAGGCACTCCTTGGAAACTCTATGGGGAAGTTCTACCCTGTCCTATAGGGTCGCTATGAGTTGGAATCGACTCGATGGCATGGAGTTTGGTTTTTGGTTATGAAGCTTCCATGACTTGCCTTGAACAAGTTGTATGGGCTTCTCAGGGGATAATTTCATTTTAATCTTTAAAGTTTGAACATTATCTCAGGGCAATGGTTTTGGGAGTCCATCCAGCCTTCGTGGCTCCAGAAAATCTGGATTTTGAAATTCTCTTCTGCATTTTCCCACTTTTGATCAGGATTCTTTTACAGAATCTTTGATACAAATGTTCAGTAATGGTAACTGGGCACCATCCAGTTCTTTTGGTCTCGTGGCAAAGGAGGCAGTTGTTATGGGAACAATTGGCCACACATCTCATTTCTTCCTCCTATTACTGACTTTCCTTCCTCTGTTGTTACAGAAGTATAGAGACCAACTTTTTTACCTTCATGGCTGCTTGCAAGCTTTCAAGACCCCCAGGAACTACAAAACAGTCTAGGAGACAGAAGCACCAAAAACTATATGAAGCCAATTAACTGGGGTGTCCCATGAAACCATGACCCTAAACCTCTAAACCGGGAAACCAAAACCCATGAGATGTTTGGTTGTACATAAGCAGCCTCAGCAGTTGCTCTTTTTTTGTTGTTATTATAATATATCTAATCATACTTTTGCCAATACAAGTTTTTACAAATGTACAACTTATTGACAGCAATTGTATTAATTGGCTGTGCTACCCTATCCTTAATCAATGCAATTTTTCCATCATCATTAACACTCCCCTTGTGTTAGTCATCTAGTGCTGCTATAACAGAAATACCACAAGTGGATGGCTTTAACAAAGAGAAATTTATTGTCTCACAGTCTAGTAAGTTAAAGTCCAAATTCAGGGTGTCAGCTCTAGGGGACAGTTTTCTCTCCGTTTGCTCTGGAGGAAGATTCCTTTGTCATCAATCTTCCCCTGGTCAAGGAGCTTTTCAGGTACAGGAACCCCAGGTCCAAAGGACATGCTGTGCTCCTGGTGCTGTTTTCTTGGTGCTGTGAGGTCCCTCTGTCTCTCTGCTTGCTCCCTTCTTTTATATCTCAAGAGATTGCCTCAAGACAAAATCCAGTCCTGTAGGTTGAGTCCTGCCTCACTAACACAGCTGCCGCCCATCCTCCCTCATTAACATCATAGAAGCAGGATTTACAACATATAGGAAAATCATACAATAATGGGAATCAGGGCCCAGCCCAACTGATATACTTAGTTTTGGATAAAAATATCAATCCATGACATCCCTTCCTCCTGCCACTGGTAACCACTAATAACTTTGGTCTCTGTCTTAGTCATCTAGAGCTGCTGTAACAGAAATACCACAAGTAGATGGCTTTAACAAACAGAAGTTTATTCTCTCACAATTGAGTAGGCTAGAAGTCCGAATTCAGGGCTCCAGGTGAAGGCTTTCTCTCTCTGTGAGTTCTGAGGGAAGAGCTTTGTCATCAGTCTTCCCCTGGTCTAGGAGCTTCTCCAAGCAGTAACTCTGGGTCCAAAGGATGCACTCTGCTCCTGGGGCTGCTTTCTTGGTGGTATGAGCTCCTCCCCCTACCCTGCCCTGCTTCCCTTTCTCTTCTAAGATAGAAGGTGGTGCAGGCTACATACACCCCAGGAGGAAAACTCTCTTTACATTGGATCAGGGATGTGACCTGAGAAAGGGTGTTATGTCCCACCCTAATCCTTTTAACATAATCTAATCTTGCCTTGTTAACCACAGGCAGAGATTAGGAGTTAAATACATAGAAAAATTATATCAATCACAAAATGGAAGACAAACCCACAATACTGGTAATTTTGGGGGACACAATTCAATCCATGACAGTCTCTACACATCCACCCGTTCTTGTCGTTTTATATAAATGAGGTCACATAATATTTGTCCCTTTGTTACTGACTTTTTCCACTCAGCATAATGCTTTCAAGCTCCATCCATGTTATAGTATAACAAGATTTCATTTATCTTTTTGTTGTTGTTGTTCTTAGGTGCCATCGAGTCAGTTCCGGCTCAAAGCAACCCTATGTACAATAGAATGAAACACTGCTTGGTCCTGTGCCATCCTCATGATCGTGTTTATGCTTGAGCCCATTGTTGCAGCGACTGTATCAATCCCTCTCATTGAAAGTAGTCCTCATTTTTGCTGACCCTCTACTTTAGCAAGCACAATGTCCTTCTCTAGGCACTGGTCCCTCCTAATAACACGTCCAAAGTATGTAAGACAAAGTCTCACTATCCTCATTTTAAGGAGCACTCTGGCTGTACTTCTTCCACGACAGATTTGTTCATTCTTTTGGCAGTCCACGGTATAGTCGATATTCTTTGCCCCCACCATAATTCAAAAGTGTCAGTTCTTCTTTTGTCTTCCTTATTCATCTTTCTGGCTGAATAGTATTTCATTATATGTATCTACCATATTTTGTTTATCCATTTATCTGTTGATGGGCAACCAGGTTGTTTCCCCCTTTTGCCTACTGTGAATAGTGCTGCAATGAATATCATTGTACAAGCCTGTTTGAGTCTCTGTTTTCAAGTCTTTTAGAGTGGAATTGCTGGATCGTATGGGAGTTATATTTGTAGTTTTTTGAGGAAAGGCCACCCTGTTTTCCACAATGGCTTACCAGTGGATAAGTGTTCTAATTTCCCCACATCCTTACCAACATTCTTATTTTCTTTCTTTTTTTTTTTAATTGTGCTTTAGGTGAAAATTTACAGCTCAAGTTAATTTCTCATTCAAAAATTCATACACATGTTGTTTTGTGACACTGATTGCAATCCTCACAATGTGACAGCACGCTCCTCCTTTCCATTCAGGTTCCCTATGTCCATTCTTCCAGTTCCTGTCCCTTCTTGCCTTCTTATCCTGCTTTTGGTCAGGAGCTGCCCATTTGGTCTCCTATATTTGATTGAACTAAGAAGCACATGCCTCACGTATTTTTTTTTTGTATGTTTGTTTTATAGATCTGTCTAATCTTTGGCTTAAAAGTGGGCTTTGGGAATGGTTTCAGTTCTGGGTTAGCAGAGCATCTAGGGGCCATAGTTTCAGGGGTTCCTCCAGTCTCTGTCAGACCAATAAGTCTGGTCTTTTTAATGTAAATCTGAATTCTGGTCTAAGTTTTTCTCCTGCTCTGTCTGGGACTCTCTGTTGTGATCCCTGTCAGGGTGGTCATTGGTGGCAGTTGGGCACCGTCTAGTTCTTCTGGTCTCAGGCAGGTGGAGTTTCTGGTTCATGTGGTCCTTTAGTCCTTTGGGCTAATATTTTCCTTGTGTCTTTGGTTTTCTTCATTCTCCTTTGTTCCGAGTGGAATGGGACCAACAGGTGCATCTTAGATGGCTGCTCTTAATGCATCTTAGAGGCCATCTTAGATAGTCATCTCAGATGGCCACTCAACAAAGTGGGATGTAGAAGATTTTCTTTATGAACTATGTTATGCCAGTTGACCCAGATATCCCTTGAGACTGTGGTCTCCAGGCCTCAGCCCCAGCTGTTCGGTTCCTCAATGTGTTTGGATGTGTCTAGGAAACTTATATGTGTTTGCACTGATCCAGCTGTGCTGACTTCCCCTATATTGTGTATTGTCTTTCCCCTCACTGAAGTTGACACTTGTCTACTACCTAGTTAGTGATTCCCCTCTCACCTCCTCCCTGCCCTTGTAATCATCAAAGGATGCTTTTTTCTGTATGTAAACCTTTTCTTGAGTTCTTAAAATAGTGGTCTCATTGCAATACTTGTCCTTTTGTGACTGACTTATTTCACTCAGCATAATGCCTTCCAAATTTATCCATGTTGTGAGATGTTTTGAGGATTCATTCTTGTTCTTTATTGGTTATGTAGAATTCCATGGTGTGTATTTACCGTAGTTTGTTTATTCATTCATCTCTTGATGGGCATGTAGATTGTTTCAATCTTTTTGCTATTGTGAATACTGCTGCAACGAACAAGGGTGTACATATATGTATTCGCATGACATCTCTTCTTTCTCTAGGATATATCCCTAGGAGTGAGATTGATGGATCATATGGTATTTCTATTTCTAGCTTTTAAAGGAACTGCCATATAATTTTCCAAAGCAGTTGTCCCATTTTACATTCCCACTAGCAGTGCATAGGAGTTCCATTTTCCCCACAGTCTCTGCAACGTTCGTTATTTATTTATTTATTTTTTTGGATTAATGCCAGTATTGTCCGGGTGAGATGGTATCTCAACATAGTTTTGATTTGTATCTCCCTAATGGCTAATGATCCAGAGTATTTCCTCGTGTGTCTATTAGCCATCTAAATGTCTTCTTTGGTGAACTGTCTGTTCATATCCTTTGCCCATTTTTAAATTGGATTATTTGTCTTTTGGCTGTTGAGGTGTTACAGTATCTTATAGAATTTAGAGCCTAGACCCTTATTGGATATGCCATAGCCATTTTTTTTTTTTTTTTTTCCCAGCCTGTAGGTCCTCTTTTTACCCTTTTGGTGAAATCTTTTAATGAGCATAAGTGTTTGATTTTTAGGAGCTCCCAGCTACCTAGTTTTTCTTCCAGTGTTTGTGCATTGTTAGTTATGGTTCCTATACTATTTATGTCATGTATTAGGACTCTTAGCATTGCCCCTCTTTTTTCTTTCATGATCTTTATCATTTTAGATTTTATACTTAGGTCTTTGAGCCATTTTGAGTTAGTTTTTGTATATGGTGTGAGCTATGGGTCCTATTTCATTTTTTTTACAGACAGATATCCAGTTATGCCAGCACCATTTGTTAAAGAGACTGTCTTTTCTCATGTAGCAGACTTTGGACCTTTGTTAAATATCAGCTGCTCATGGATGGATTTATGTCTGGGTTCTCAATTCTGTTCCATTGGTCTATGCATCTGTTGTTGTACCAGTATGAGGCTGTTTTGACTATTGTGGCTGTATAATAGGTTCTAATATCAGGTAGTGTAAGGCCTCCCACTTTGTTGTTTTTCTTCAGTAACGCTTCACTTATCCAGGGCCTTTTTCCTTTACATATAAATTTGGTAATTTATTTCTCCATCTCATTAATAAATGCTGTTGGAAATTGGATCTGGATTGCATTGTATCTGTAGATAGCTTTGGGTAGAATTTACGTTTTCACAATATTAAGTCTCCCTATTTTTTTTATCCATGAGCAATGATAAGTTTTTCCACTTGTATAGGTCTCTTTTGGTTTCTTGCAGTAGTGTTTTATAGTTTTTTTTTTGTATACGTCTTTTACATCCCTGGTTAGATTTATTCCTAAGCACTTTATCTCCTTGGGAGCTATGTAAATGCTATTGATTTGGTGATTTCCTTTTCAAAGTTCTCTTTGTTGGTGTAGAGAAATCCTACTTTTTTGTATGTTAATCTTGTATCCTGCTATTTTGCTGAAATCTTCTATTAGTTCCAGTAGCTTTCTTGTGGATTCTTTGGGGTTTTCTGTGTATAAGATGATATTATCTATGAATAGGGATAATTTTACCTCTTCCTTACCAATTTGGATGCCTATTATTATTATTTTATTATTATTGTTATTATTTTTCCTTATTGCTCTAGCTAGGACCACCAGCATAGTGTTGAATAAGAGTAATGATAAAGGGTATCCTTGTCTGGTTTTTAAGGGGAATGCTTTCAGTCTCTCTCCATTTAGAATGATGCTGGCTGTTGGCTTTGTGTAAATGGCCTTTATTATGTCAAGAAATTTCCTTTCTTTTCCTTTTGCTGAGAGTTTTAATCAGGAATAGGTGTCGGACTTTGTCAAATGTCTTTTCTGCATTGATTGATAAGATCAAGTGGTTCTTTTATTTAAGTGGTTGATTACATTGATAGATTTTCTAATGTTGAACCATCCCTGCATACCTGGTATGAATCCCACTTGGTCATGGTGAATTATTATTTTGATATGCTGTTGAATTTTATTGGCTAGAATTTTGTTGAGGATTTTTGCATTTATGTTTATGAGGGATATTGGTCTGTAGTTTTCTTTTTTTGTGGTGTCCTTGCCTGGCTTTGGTGTCAGGGTTATGCTGGCTTCATAGAATGAGTTTAGGAGTATTCCTTCATTTTCTATGCTCTGAAGTAGCTAGAGTAGTATTGGTGTTAGCTCTTCTCTGAACATTCGGTAGAATTCTCCAGTGAAGCCATCAGAGCCAGGTTTTTTTGTTGTTGTTGGGAGTTTTTTTTTTAATATTACCTCTTCAATCTCTTCTTTTTGTTATGGGTCTGTTTAGCTTTTCTACCTCAGTTTGTGTGAGTGTAGGTAGGTATTTTGTTTCTTGAAATATGTCCATTTCCTCTAGGTTTTCAAATTTATTGGAGTATAATTTTTCATAGTATTCTGTTACGATCCTTTTTATTTCAGGTGGGTCTGTTGTGACATCACCCATTTCTTCTTCAGGTTATTTGCTTCCTTTCCTGTTTTTCTTTTGTCAGTTTGGCCAGTGGTTTGTCAATTTTGTTGATCTTTTCAAAGAATCAATTTTTGGCCTTGTTGACTCTTTCAATTGTTTTTCTATTCTCTATTTCATTTGTTTCTGCTCTAATTTTTATGATTCCTTTTCTTCTGGTGTCTGAGGGCTTCTTTTGCTGCTCTCTATTTATTCAAGTTGTAGGGTTAATGTTTTGATTTTGGCCCTTCTTTTTTTGATGTGTGTGTTTATTACTATAAATTGACCTGTAAGAACTGTTTTTTGCTGTGTCCCAAAGGTCCTGGTAGGAAGTGTTTTCATTCTCATTTGATTCTATGAATTTCTTTATTCCATACTTGATTTCTTCTATAACCCAGTAGTTTTTAAGCAAGGTATTGTTCAGTTTCCATCTATATGATTTTTTTTTCCCTTACTTTTTCTGTTATTGATTTCTACTTTTATGGCGTTAAGATCAGAGAAGATACTTGGTATTATTTTGATGTTTAGGATTTTGTTAAGGCTTCCTTTGTTTCCTAAAATGTAGTGTATTCTGGAGAATGTTCCATGTACATTGGAAAAGAATATATACTTTGCTGCTGTTTTTTTGCTGTTAGGTTGAGTTTTCTGTATATGTCTATTAGCCCAAGTTGGTTGATTTTGGCATTTAGATCTTATGTATCTTTATTGTCTTTCTAGATGTTCTGTTCTTCACTGAAAGTGCTGTGTTGAAGGCTTCTAATATTATTGTAGAACTGTCTATTTCTCTTTTCAATGCTGTTAGAGTTTGTTTTATGCATTTTGGAACACTGTCATTGGGTGTGTACATATTCATTACGGTTACAACCTTCTGGTGTATTGACCCTTTAATCGTTATACAGTGTCCTTCTTTATCCTTTATGATGGATTTTGCTTTAAAGTCTCTTTTATCAGAGATTAATATTGCCACTCATGCTCTTTTTTGGTTCTTGTTTGCTTGATATATTTTTTCCAACCTTTGAGTTTTAGCTTGTTATGTCTTTGTGTCTAAGGTATGTCCCTTATAGACAGGATATAGATGCGAAGTGTTTTTTTTTTTTTTTTCTTTTAATCCTTTCTGCCACTCTCTGTCTCTTTACTGATGCATTTGGGCCATTTACATTCATTGTAATTATTGCTAGGTATGAGGTTACTGCTGTCATCCTGATTTTCTTTCTTTCTTTTTTTTTTTTTTGTGGTGTTGACAGTTTCTTTGTTCTGCTTAATTTACTGTGCTGAGTTTTTTTTAATGTATTATTCATTTCTTTCATTTTGTCAATTTTTTGTTTGCTGTGTCTTTATGTTTTTCTTCTTTTTTATCTTGATGGGTAGGTTTTTTAGCTTCCTCTGTGGTTACCTTGAAATATAACTTTATTTTTCTAAGTTTAAACCAGTCTTTTATTTCTTGCTATTGCCTTAACTTTCTCTTCATATGGAAGTTCTATGATTACTCTGTTTATTCCCCCTTTTTTTGTTTTGATGTTGTCATCATTTGCGTATTGACACCTTTGGTTCCCTATTTTCAGCCTTTAAGCTTTGATTTGTTTTTGTGAATTCCCTATCTAGCTGATAACTGATTGATCTGTCCTGTGTCCTAGTCTTGGATTGTTGTCTGATGTTTTTCTTCTCTAACTAGAGGACTTCCTTTAGTATTTCTTGTAATTTTGGTCTGGTTTTCACAAATTTCCTTAATTTCTGTTTATCTGGAAATGACCTAATTTCACCATCGTATTTGAGAGACAGTTTTGCTTGGTATATAATTCTTGGCTGACATTTTTTTTTTTTTTCCCTTCAAGGCTTTATGTATGTCATCGCATTGCTTTCTTGTTTGAATTTTCAATGATTCTCTCTGTGCTTTCTATTATCCACCCCCCCACCCCTGTTCTGGTACTCTGATCACTCATAGGTTTTTCCTCTTGATATTATACCATGTAATTCTTAGGCTTTCTTCCTTTTTTTTTTTTTTTATTTTTCCTCAAATAACTAGATGTCAAGTGATTTGTCTTCAATTTTACTAATTCTGACTTCTACTATCTTAGTTCTGCTCCAGTGACCTTCTATCAAGTTGTCTAATTCTGAAATGTTAATCTTTTGGATTTCTAGTTGCTGTCTCTCCATGGTTTCTAGAAGCCTGCTGGTTACATTGTTTTGTTCTTGTATTGTTTTCCTGAATTTTTCTATTGCTTTGTCTGTGTGTTCCTTGGTTGGGTCTGAGTTTTTCCTGATATCCTTCCTGATCTCTTGGAGAACTCTGTATATTTGTCTTTTGAATTCTTTGTCAGGTAGTTTCATTGCCTTTTCTTCCTTCAGAAGGTTTTCTGGTTCTTTCTTTTGGTTGCTTGCTGGAGGCATCTTGTTCTGCGTCTTTATGTGATTCCATATTGATATTGTCTCTGAGTCATCGAGAAGTTATTATATTCATTTATTTTTATTTATCACATCCTGTATTTTTGTTTTGTTTTAATTTCCCCAAGTAGGCTGGGCATGTAAGCTACTTTGGTTGTTGGTGTTGTTGATGCTCTCATGTCTTATCTGTAAGTGGTAAGAACAGCTACTAGGTATGTGAGCCCAGAAGTCTGTCCACTGTTGTTGTAGAGGTGTGGTTATTCAGGGCACCGGTATCTGGGTTGTTGGGTAGTGAGTGTGTGGTGCAGATTCTTACCTATAGTTCTAGGGAGGCAGGGTTCTGTGGGGATGTTTGGAGCAGGCACAGGTTTCATGTTGCAGTGGGGGGCATGTGTGAGGAAAAGCAGGGGGCTGACAGCTGCCCTGAGTGCCTGGATGGAGGATGTGTCCATGTCCCCTATAGCACATAGTGGGTAGGGTAGTACAGCTGGTCCTTGGGAGCCTGGTAATGTTGGCTGGAGTGACTGGGAGGCATCTCTAATTCTCAGACCACTAATGTGGGTGGCTATATGGAATGCATGGTACTGCTGGCCCTCAGGCCCCTGGTGTGAAAGGGTGAGGCCCTTTGAAAGGGGCTGGGGCAATGTCAAATGTCATAAATTTGCAGCTCCCCCTTGGCTGCTGCAGGTGAAAATGGGCTTCAGGTGTATGCCCTGCTGTTCTATGCTAATGAGGGCGTGTGGTATTGCATCAGCCCGCAAGAGACTGGGCAGGGGTGAGGCCCGCTGCAAGTCTGTGGAACCTATATGCCAGTGGCTGAGTGAAAGGGTAGGGCTACCTGACCAGTCTTGAGTTCCCAGCTTAGGAAGCGTAGTGTTGTTGAATGCTGTGAGACTGGTGTTGGAGTTCGGTTGGGGGTGGGTGAGGAGAACATGAGGAGAGGGGTTATTTTGCCAGCTTGCATTGTAGGTTGGGAGATTGTACTTTGCTATCACACGTCTGGTGTTGCTCCTGTTTGGTTCTGGAGGTGCATGCAAATTCGCTGCTGCTTGGCTGCACTAGCTGTGGTGGGCCTCAGCTTGCCATGTTGCTGCTTGGCTCAGCCCGAGTGTGCTGTGCAGACTCAGTTCACAGGGCACTGGTGTTCCCACGATCTGTAGTTCCCCATTCCCACTTCTTTTGAATTGTCTCTCCTTCTACCTGCCACCCAGCCTGACTCTTTAGCTTTGTCTTTGATGATTAGGGTTCCTAGATTGTCATATATATTCAATTCACTTGTTTCTTCAGGTCTTCTAAGATGACAACAAGAAGCATCTCGCTATTCTGCCATCTTGGTCCCACCTTTTTTTGTTAATCTTAGCTATCCTAGTGGGAGTAAAATGATATCTCATTATGGTTTTGATTTGCATCTCTTTGATGGCTAATGGAAGCTCTGGTGGTGCAGTGGTTGAGAGCTCGGCTGCCAACCAAAAGGTCAGCAGTTCAAATACCAGTAACTCCTTGGAAACTGTATGAGGTAGTTCTACTGTGTCACATAGGGCTGCTATTAGTTGGAATCAACTTGATAGAAATAAGTTTGGTTTTTTGTCAGGTGGCTAATGATGTTCAGCATCTTTTTGTTT
Organism: Loxodonta africana; assembly: GCF_030014295.1. Taxonomy (NCBI): domain Eukaryota; kingdom Metazoa; phylum Chordata; class Mammalia; order Proboscidea; family Elephantidae; genus Loxodonta; species Loxodonta africana. The sequence continues at coordinate 75,973,439 of NC_087358.1, forward strand.
GAACATCCTCTTTGGTGAAATGTCTATTCAGATTCTTTGCCCATTTTTCGATTAGGTTGTCTTTTTGCTGTTGTCAAAGTTTTATATATATTTGGTTATTCTATTCTTATTGGCTATATGGTTTCTGAAGATATTCTCCCAATTGGTAGCTTGTCTTTTCACTTTTTTGGTAAAGTCTTTTGATGAATAAAAGTTTTTAATTTTTACAAGACCCTATTTATTTATTTTGTCTTTTGCTATTTGTGCTTTTGTTATTATATTAGACAATCCATTGTTAAAAGCCATGTCCAATAGCCTTACCCCTGCATTTTCTTCTGAGAAGTGTATGGTTTTAGTTTTCACATTTAGTTCCTTAATGCATTTTGGATTTGTTTTTGTGAATGATGTGAGGCATGGATCCTGTTTCATTTTTCTGAATATGGAAATTCAATTTCCCAACATCATTTATTGAAGAGACTCTTATTTCCTCATGAAATTGAACTTGCACCCTTGTCAAAAATCAGTTGACCATAGATGTGCGGGTTTATTTCTGGATTCTCAATTCTATTGCATTGTTCGATGTGTCTATTATTATACCAGTACCAGGCTTCTTTGATTACTGTAGCTGTGTAATATGTTTTGAAATCAGAAGTGAGCCCACCTACTTTTTTCTCTCCCTTCAACATTGCTCTAGCTATTTGGGGCGTTTTGCCGTTCCATATAAACTTATGAATTGGTTTTTCCACTTCTGTAAAGAAGGCTGTTGGAATTTTGATCAGGATTGCATTGAATCTACAGAGAGTTTTGTGTAATGTTGACATCTTAACAATATTGACTCTTCCAATCCATGAACGTAGTACATCTTTCCACTTATTTAAGTCTTCTTTAATCTATTTCAGCACTGTTTTATAATTTTCATTGTACAAGTCCATCACCCAAACCAAACCTAAACCCACTGCCGTTGAATCAATTCTGACTCATAGTGACCCTATAGGACAGAGTAGAATTGCCCCATAGAGTTTCCAAGGAGCAGCTGGTGGATTCAAACTGCTGACCTTTTGGTTAGCAGCCATAGCTCTTAACCACTGTGCCACTAAGACTCCCAAGCCCTTTGCATTCCTGGTTAAATTTATCCCTTCGTATTTTATTCTCTTAGACACTATTGTAAATGGAATAGTTTTCCTAATTTCCCTTTCAGATTTCTCATTGCTGGTGTATAGAAATCCAGCTCCTTAGGGTTTTTAATGGCTGTTTTTTGAAAACACATCTCCAGACCTTCTTCCGAGGCACCTCCAGGTAGGTTCGAACCACCAATATTTCGGTTAATAGTCAAGTGCTTAACCGTTTATGCCCCCCCCCCAAAGATTTCATTCTCTTATTCTGCCAAAGATTGGCAGCATGGTCAGCATCTCATAAATGCCTCCAAGAGTTCCAAGAAGAGAGGTCCAGGCAAGAGCAGAGTCCCAGGAAAACCTGCATGCTTCTGCAAATGTACTGATAAACCCAGACGCATTATTGTGTTCATCATACCTCCTAAAAAAAAAAAAAAAAAAAACTCCTAAACAAAAATAAAACCAAACCCATTTTCCTTTGTGCACAGAGCCATGTTGTAAGATTTGGGAATGTGCCCTTTCTCCTGATGAGCCATCTGTTTGAGATATGAAAAGAGAAAATTCATTGGGGAGAGATTAAGACGGGGTCAGGAGAGGACAGCTGTCCCGCCAAGGCCCCCGCGCCAGATCCTGTGTGAGGAAACTTGTAACTCCAGATGTCCCGTGTTTCTCTGCTTCTTAGATATACAGAGATGATGTCAGGCAGCGGGACCCACGCTGATTTACTGAGTTTTGCAAAAAAGTCTAGAGGCTAATGGGGATTCCTCATAGAGTCCTGCACTACCACTGTTCAGGCAAGCATGGCTGCTCATATTTCCAGCTGACATCTGTGCCTGAGTCCTCACAGTGGACATGTGCGCACACAGCTTCATCAGGTTCCACACACAGCAAGTAGGCAGCTATCATGTCCTGCTCTGGCCACCTAGGCCCCACTCCCAGAATCCTGATGTAACTGCTGTAAGGTGATGCCAGGGGGTCAGTATTCATTTTACAAGCCATTGCTGTTCTGCCTTCCTTGAATAGGGTCTTAAATAACATGAATTCACCAAAAGTCCATTTCCAAGATCATGGATACGGTATTTCCCAAATTCTAGAGTCCAACTAAAATGGAAGAGGGAAATCACATGTTTGCTGACCCAATGGGGGAAAGCCAATGTAAATGAATGTGTTAGAAAAAATGCAATTTTGCTGCTGCCTGGCACACAGAGCGGCTTATTAACTGCTTACTAAGTGTTGCCAGGTAGTACTCCAGGGTGGGTGGCTGTAATGAGTAAGATGGAGGACCCTGGCTCCTTTGTCATTCGCATTAGCGCCACTAAAGTGCTAGCACACCTACTGCTTTCCTCAGAGCCCAACATTGCCCCGAGGCCACCTCGGGGCCTATTCGGTTACGTTGTGTTCATACCCTAGCTGCTTTTAGGTCTGCCCTCATTTCTTTTGCAGGGAGTGCCTCTGGAATGAGGCCATTTGCACATTTGTCTTAATGACCCTTTTTCCAGATGCGAATGGGAGCTGCCACCACCCACTCCTGCAGCTGGGCGATCCAGGCTGCAGGGAGGGCAAAGCGAGTGCTTCCTGCTGTGTCCACTGCTGCAGAATCTTAAACTCGCCTGCTCCCAGCTGCCTCATGAAACTGGCCCCAAATACAAATCAATACACCTGTCATTCCCTGCTGGCAGCTGAAGCCCCCTGGCTGTAATGGGCTCTGGGCTCGAGGCTGTGCTCTTAACATAGTCTTCATCTCAGCGACCAACTGTGAAGGAGAGAGTTTACTAAAGGGATGCTAGGGCAGAAGCTCTGCACCCTGCTGGTGAAGCTTCCCCACAAAGAATCTGGTGTATCAGGGCTACATCTTGCCTGGGGTCACATGTTCAAATGTGGTTGCAGCACTGTTCATGGAACTGTCTGCAGTGTTGGGGATGTTCTATATCTCGCTGTCTAGGCTGGTGACCACTGCCACCTGTGGCTATAAAAAAAAACCAAACCCAGTGCTGTCAAGTCGATTCTGACTCATAGCGACCCTATAGGACAGAGTAGAACTGCCCCACAGAGTTTCCAAGGAGCACCTGGCGGATTTGAACTGCTGACCCTTTGGTTAGCAGCAGTAACACTTAACCATTATGCCACCAGGGTTTCCCCTGTGGCTGTAGGGCACTCAAAATTGGCACGTATGGCTGAGGAACTGAATTTTTAAATATATACATATAATTAAGAGATTTTTTTGGTGAAAATATATATAAGAACTTATACATAAGGTTGCCATGAGTCAGAGCTGACTCAATGGAACTAAGAACAACAACAAACAAGGCAATTTCTATTTCATCTTCCTGCATTTTCATTTTGAAGACAGACATGAGCTTGTTCATGCTTCCCATTCTTCTAGGCAGCAAGAATCATCCCAACTTCTGAAACGCCCCGTGGCAGAGAAGAGGGAAGCTTTGCCTCTCAGATTTAGGAGACTGTAAGCAGTCTGTCTAGGGGTCTGAAATTTCTTTGAAGCCTCATATTTTATCTTTAAAAAAATACAAGCTTGGCAGTCTATTCTTTAATATATTTGTCCCTGTTTTATTATTAAGACAAAATCCCCCTTTAAATCTTGAGTAAAATGGAAGTTTCAAAGAGAAGCATCAGTTTTGACTAGAGGTTTCATGAATCATCTGTCCTGCAACTTATATCATGAGTACCTCATACATCAGTTTAAAAAGTGCTGGTATGTGGCAAGCAGTCTTAATGGCCTGTTGAGATTTTTCTGCCAACCTGAGGAGACTTCTTCAGGGACATGAGGAATGCTGTCTTTTCCAGGAAGATGTGAGTAGTTTGGAGACATGAACTCGGGTCCTGCCTTGTTATCCTTGAATTTAAGATGATTCCAGGGCAAAGATACAGAGAGAAGGGAAAGCCAGAGAGTATAACCTGGGTGGTGCAAACAGTTAACGAGCTCAGCTGCTAACTGGAAGGTTGGAGGTTTGGGTCCACTTACAGGCACCTCAGAAGAAAGGCCTGGCAATCTACTTCTGAAAAATCAGCCACTGAAAACCCTATCAGAGTCAACTTAAAGGCAACTTATTTTTAGAGGGAGAGCAATCCAGAGTCACTGGCTGAACACCATTGTCTTTCAGGCTGTTTTTGTCTTCAAAAAGACAGACAGTCGAGAATCATGAAAGTTATAAGTTAAAAAATGATGTTGGGGGGACATAGTAAAGACGGCCTCTCAGTTCAATCCTCTACTGCATTTCCAAAGTCAGTGGGTGTGAGTAATGTTGTAATGGGTCTTCTAGGGCCTGTGTGAGTGCTTTGAGGAGAGATCGCAGGATAAATGAATGGAAGCCATGGGCTGCATTGTTTTTGCTGTTCTGTGACTTATCGGTGTATCAGCTTGTTTTCTGTGTTTTTGCATTATTCACTCCTTACTTCACAGTCAGTTAAAGATTAGCTTTAAGAGTCCTGATTGTGAGTTTGTGGTTGTGTTGTTGTTTGTAGCTGTCGTTTAGCCGACCCCTGATTCATGACGATCCCATGCACAAAGGAAAAAAGTGCTTCCTGGTTCTTTGCCATCTCCATGACCAGTTTTGACTTGGCTCATTGTGAGTTATTGATTCTCAGAAGTAGATTGCCAGGCCTTTCTTCCTAGTCTGTTTTCGGCTGGAAGCTATGCTGAAAGCTATTCAACATCATAGCAACATACAATCTTCCATTGACAGGCAGATGGTGGCTGTCCACGAGTTGCACTGGCTGGGAATCGAACCTGGGTCTCACACATGGAAGGGAAAATTCTACCACTTGACCATCAGTGTTCCCACAGTTTTGCGGCTAGCCATATCTTAAAGTTAGGCATAGAAGTACAGCAGAATTGTATCCTGAAGCATTTTTGACCTCAGAGTTTGGGAAAATGCATAAACCTTTGTATGCCCAGTGTCATTTGTCACAATGACTAAAGCAGAGTACTGCGTACTGTAGGATCTTATGATGAGCTTCAGTGGTTCTGGAGGCATCTTTGGGTCTTTCTATGGAGTGAATTAAGTCCCTCCAAAATATGTGTTGTAAATTCTAACCTCTATGCTTATTGCTGTAATCTCCCTGGGGAATGGGCTGTCTTTGTTGTGTTAATGAGGCAGGATTAGTGTAGGCTGCATCTTGAGTCAATCTCTTTCGCGATATAAAGAGGTTAAACAAGCACGTGAGTAAGAGTAAGAGAGATGGGGTAGAATAGATGCCAAGACACATAGACACCAGGAAGCAGAAGCTGAGGAGACAAGGACTTCCCTCTAGAGCTGACAGAGAGAGAAAGCCTTCCCCTAGATCCACTCTCTGAACTTGAACTTCTAGCCTCCTAAACTGTGAGAAAATAAATTTTTGTTTGTTAAAGCAACCATATGTGATATTTCTGTTATAGCAGCACTAGATAACTAAGACATAATTTGATACCAGAAGAGTGGGCTGCTGCTCTAATAGCTAAAATGTGGAAGCGGCTTTGGAATTGGGTAATGGGTAAAGGCTGCAAGAGCTTTAAGGTGCCTGATAGTAGAAGTCTAGATTGCCTTGAAGAGACTTGGTAGAATTATGGACGTCAGAGGAAATTCTGGTTAAGGGCTCAGAAGGAAGCGAGGAGAGCTATACAGAAAGTTTCTATTGTCTTAGAGACAGTATGGCGCCAGCAACAGAATGTTGCCATAAATGTGGACTTTAAAAGTGCTTATGGTGAGGATTTAAAAGAAAATGATGAATGTGTGATTGGACAATGGAAGAAAGACGATGCTTTTTACACAGTGGCAAAGAACTTGTCTGAATTAAGTTCAAATGTTTGGTGGGAGGTAGAACTTGTAAATGATGAACTTGGATAACTGGTTGAGGAGATTTCTAAAGAAGATCTTAAAGGGGCCACGTGTTTTTCTCCTTGCTGCTTGTAGTAAAATGTGAGAAGAAAGAGATGGATTTAAATATGAACTGTACAAAATGAAAACAAAACTTAAAGATTTGGAAAATTCTGTTGTATAAACTAAAGACACTCGTCCTAGAATGTGCACCGAGGACATGGGTACACAATCTTTTGTTAAAGAGATTAGCCTGTGACTGACAGATTTAACCAACTACTACAGTGGAAAATCCATTAGTTTAGACCAAAGGGGACAGAGAAAGAACTACATCAGACAACGTTCTGCAGCTATTCATAAGACTTTTACAGGTCAATTTTTTTAGAAGTAGAGCGCCGTCCAGGTCCTTCTTCCTGTTCTGTCTTTGTCTGGAAGCTCCACTGAAACCCCTCCACCATGGATGACTCTGCCGGTACTTGAAATACCAGTGGCATAGCTTCCAGCAACACGCAGGCTGCCACAATAGACAAACTGATAGACAAGTGGTGGTTTTGAGATATAAAAGAGATTAAACAAGCAAGCAAGTAAGAGCGATGGGGTAAGACAGACGCCAGGACATGTGGAGATCTCCAAGGGAATAGAAAGCAGAGCTGAGGAGACAAGGACCTTCCTCCAGAATCGACAGAGAGAGAAAGCCTTCCCCTAGAGCACTCTGAATTCGGACTTCTAGCCTCCTAAACTGTTTATTAAAGCAACAATTTGTGGTATTTCTGTTACAGCAGCACTAGATAACTAAGATAGGTCCCTTTTGTCTCCTTTCTGCATTTCATATTTTTGAACTTCACTCTCCTAAATTTTTATCTTCCCAAAACATTGCTTCCATATTTCTAATTTCATTCTAGATACATCCTTCCTAAGATATCACAGTATCTCAAACTTAAAATTTGTTAAACAGAATTTATCATCTTTTCTCCCAAAGCTCCTTTATAGCCTATTCTCTCTCTCAGGTAGTGGCAAAATGGCTCACCCACTTTCTCAAGTTAGATAACCCTGAATTATCTTTGATTTCCCTTATTTCTTTCTAACCACTTTCATTTAGTTGCCAGTCTTTTCAAATTTCTCATATATTTGGCAGTATTCCCACTGCTATGACTTCGATTCATATCACTGTCATGTCTTATCTAGCCTGTTATTATGGCCTCTAAACTATTTTTCCCCTGACCTCTAGCCTCTACCATCTCTGGAATAACTTTAATACCACCCTTCTGAAATCATTTTTTAAAAATTGGATATAGCAGTCTTTTGCTTAAAATTCCAGGTTAACACCCATTGTTTCAGGATAAGGTTTAAACTCATTGTAAAGGTTGTAAGATTTGTCTCAGACTGGCACCAGTCTCATTCTTTAGCCTAACCTCTTGCCAGTTGTCACCTACAAATTCAACAGTCAGGCCACACAGAGCTGTTCACCATTTCTCAAACCCGGAACACCCTTTCATGCCTGCAGGTTGTTGTGCCATCCATGCTCTCTGGGAATGCTCTTTCCTTTCTTTTTATTTCTTATCCATCTTTCAAGTCCTATTTCAAATGTCAGCTGCTTTTTAGGTGCTCTGCAACTCCTCCAGTCAGGATTAGGTATTCCGACTCTTGTACCTCCCTAGAGATTTGTTCGCAACTGTTTTACAGCTGGTATGTTTTGTAATTTTTTAAAAAATGTTTCGTAATTTACTGGTTTACAATTGATCCATATTGCTCTGTAGATGGTGAGATCCTCAAGGTACATAACTTGTTCATTTCTGTGTTCCCAGGCCTAGCATAGTGCCTGCCATAATGGAGATGCCCAGTAAACCTCTGTTCAAACACTAATCTTACTCACCACCGCGGCCGGCTCTGAACTCCTTAAGAGAAGGGATCATGTTGTATATAGCTTTTCATCATCAGTAGCCTGAATATACTAAGTGCTGTCTAAATGTTTATCAACTCAATCAGTGATCCCCAGAAATCAAACATGGCGATAAGTAAATATCTCTCTATCCCCTCAGTATTGTGGCCTATGAAAGTCACAAATCACTATTGAGAACCAAGACTTCTGAAGACCAGCAGTCCATTACAGTGGTCATATTTTTGTGTTCATTTTATTTCTGCCCAGAAATTATACTAGGAATGGCAATAGCTACTATTTACTGAAGGCCTGCCATGTACCAAGTTTCACATTAAAAATGACCTCATTTGGTTAGCATTTCTTTAAAGGCAGCTATGATTGAACTGAGGGCTGTCATCAGAAAAACCCTGGAATGTATTTAAAATTACCTTGTGCACATCTGAAAGACTCAAATTATTGTTTAAGCCTTGCAGACATTACACCACTAATCCTTTTCTAATGATCTCATCTTGAGAAATACCACCGACTGGAAGACTCTTGAGCCTCCCCCTGTAACAACATAATGAGCAGATTTGGGTATTTGCATAATAACTCAGAATGATTTTAGGGCATTTTAGACAAAAAATATGACTACTTAGATTGCTGTCACTGTAGCTATCTCATCTCTCTCACAAATTAAATGGAAATGGAAATGGAAAAAGCAAAAATCTGGGCGTTTTCAGATACATTGCCCTTGGTTTAGCTACTTAAATGCTCTGTGTTTGTAGCAAAGCACTGCAATTAGGAAATTTGGCTCATGGAAAATGCAACCATTAAAGCTTTGAGATGATATCAAAAATTGATCTGAGGAGGAAGCAACTAGATTCTAGAAATTCATTTGAAAATGGCTGCTCTTTAGCATTCACAGAGAGGAGAAACTGAGCTCCTGGGACTGATATAACTTGCTGAATTACCCATTTGTGACTCATAGGCTATTTTTGTCTAGCATTTTAGTTCTATCTCTTTTTTTAAAAACTTCACAAGTTAAACATCATATTTATAATTTTGTACTTTAAAAATATTTATACATGTTTATTATTTTCTTCACTCTTCATTTCTTTTTGAGATTACTTTTTTTTTCTATGATAATTTTATTTTTTCTGAAATCTGTCCTTTAGAAGTTCCTTTCTGAGTATCTGTTGGTAATAAACCCTCTTAGGTTTTTCTCGTTTGAAAATGTGTTAATTTTGCCCTCATGTTTGAAAGATAGTTTTGTGGGGTTGGCAGTGATTTTCTCTGCTGTCATTGCTGGCTATGGGCTAGATGTAAGTCTAGCGTTCTTCGTAGGTTGTCTTTTTCTCTGGGTGCTTCTGTATCTTTGGTGATTCTGCAGTTTCCCATTGATGTGTCTGAGTGGGTATTTCTTTGGCAGTTTTGGTATCCGTTGGGCTTCATGGATCAGAGAATTATTGTTATCAATCAACTCTGCAAAGGTCCCATCATTTTGAGTATTTCTTCTCCCCGTTTTCTACAGCATTTCCTTGGGTGCTCCCTTCGGATGTACATTAGACCTTCTTCCTCTGTCTCTCTTGCCTCCTAACTTCTCACATTTTCATCTCTTTGCCTTTTTATACTGCATTTTTGATAATTTCTTCAGCTTAGTCCTTAAATTCATTAATTTTCTCTACAGATCTGCCTAATTATTTAGCATTTGTTTCTTGAATTTCTAACTGATCTTTTTTTCAAAACCTGTTTAATTATATTTGACAATCTCTTGTTTCTCTGTTAACTATTTGATACCTTTTTTTTTTTTTTACCATTTTTAAATGTATCAAACATATTTTTTGTGTTTATTTTATTTCAGCCCAGAAATTATACTAAGAATGGCAGTAGCTACTATTTAGTGAATGCCTGCCGTGTGCCAAGTTTTGCATTAAAAATGACCTCATTCAATTAAAATTTCTTTAAAAAGGTACCTTAAATTACTATTTTTAAATATATCAAACAAACATATTTTATATTCTTATCTGATAATCCTATTATCTATATCCATATCCTTACACGGTGTGATTTTGTAATTTGTTGTTTCTATTGACCCTTCTCATGGTGGCTTGTTTTCCTTCTTGTTTTGGAACCTTCCTCTCTTCCTCCTTTCCTTCCTTCCTTCCTGCCTGCCTGCCTGCTTTCCTTCCTTCCTTTCTTCTTCCCTCCTTCCTTCCCTCCCTTGCTTTCCCCTCTTTATCTCCCTCCCTCTCTCTTTTTCTTTCAACTCCTGTTCCTTGGAACTTTATTGTAGCAATTCTTTGAGGCCTGGGTTGAAGTCTATTCCTCTTTAAGTAAATAAAAATTTGGCTTGCATTTTAAGAGTAAATTCCAGCCCCAAACTCTTATAAATTACGTGCTTACAGTTAGGTATTCATCCTTTTTTTCTGTTCCATCGAGAACCAAGGACAAGACAGACTTATACCCATATCCCTCTCTGGTAGATTTTTTTTTTCCCCTTAAGTTCACTCATCGAGAGTATTTCCCTTCAGGGGTCCTGATTTTTTTTGCTAGGTCTCCAATCTGACTTCTTATTCTACTCTAGCCAGGCACTGTTTCCTCTCCTGTGGACATGAAACCTGTTAAACTCTAGCCAGGCTCTGGTCACAGTGGTTGGCAGAAAACTACAGGACAGATGCCATCTCCAACTCCAGCAGCAATTTACTTCCCTGAATTCATGCTTTCTCATTGTTTCTAGTCTCTGAGAAATTTCCTTACTTTCTAGCTCCGCCATACATTTTAAAGCATTATTTTAAAATTTACTCAGCATTTTAGGTATCTCTTTAGGCGTTTCCTGAAGGAGAGATCTCAAGGATGAATTCTACAGTATCTGACCAATACCGTAGTTATAATTCCTGTTTGAAAGCTGAGAAACACATTCACCAACAGGGTAAGTGACTTTCTTGATGACTAATCAGTATCTATACCAGATCAGCTATCTTCTTAGCTGACAAAGCAATGGCCTATTAGCTCATACCATAAAGATGTTCAAAAGGCAAGTGATGACCGTGCTTCTTACTTCTTTGAGAACATGAATTAATTAGACAGGAAATCCCTCATCTTCCCACTGTCGAATCTACGAACACTCTTGCTAAGACTGCCTTTTTTATTTGTCTTGTGGATCACGTCACTCTCACTCTATGTCAGGGCCTATTTCCTTGCAATTACCTATTTTATTTGCTTTCTCATCAGTTTTCCTCTCTCTACTGGACTACAACCATTAGCACTACAATGTCCATTCAAAAATCTCTTCTTGTGACCCCACATCCATCTCAAGCTACTATTCCATTTATCTGTTTCTCTTTACAGTAACTAATGGATAGCGTTTTCCAAGTTACAATCTTCACTCCTTTTTCCACATTGCCCTTCAGTCTTTTCCAACTGAGTTTCTATGCCCCCACTTGCTTACCCATGCCAAGATCACCTTGGCATTTTCAAGACCAATGGTCCCTTCTCTGTTCTTAATTGACCTCTCAACAGCATTTGGCACCATTAACCCTTTTTTCTTGAGACACTTTCTTCTTTTGGCTTGTGTGATACCACACACTGCAGACTTTCCTCCTTCTTCATCCCAACCAAGCGACCGCTTGCTGTGCAGTCGATTCTGACTCATGGTGACCCCATTTGTGCAGAGCAGAGCTGCACTCTATAGGGTTTTCATGACTGTGACCTTCAGAAGCAGATCCCCAGGACTTTCTTTTGAGAGGCTTCTGGGTGAGCTCGAACTGCCAACCTTTCCATTAGTAGCCAAGCACTTAGCCATTTGTACCACTGAGGGACTCCTTTTCTATCTCATTAGCTTCTTCCTTTAAGTCTTTCACCTCTGCTGGACATCTAAATTTTGGATTACCTGAGGCTCTGTGCTGGACCCTTCTTGCCTACATCTACAAACTCCAAGGTGATATCACAATTCTTATGGCTTTGAATGCTATTTGACAATGACTTTCAAATCTCTCTCTTCAGCCCTGATCTGTCACCAATACCCCATTTTGTGATATGATTGGCTACTTGACTCCTGCACATGAATGTCTATGTCTAGTATGGGCAGTGGGGTAGTAGGGGCTTCAAACGATAAGGTCAAGGTAGAACTCTTGATTTCTGTCCCCACATTGGCTCTTCCTGAATTACCCAATAAATGACGCTACCATCCACCCAGTTATTCAGGCCAAAATGTGTTATCCTTGATTTTTCACTTTACTTCACCCCCAATATTAGCCATTAATCTTTGGTTCAACTTTCCCCAGTGGCTTCTACCACTTTTACAACAAAATCCCAACCTCTTTCAAAGCCCTGCCTGACCCAATCCTTGCCAACATATCCAATGTCATCTCCTACTAGGTGCTAGCCACACCGGCTTTGTGTGGCCATATATGCCTTTGGGTCTTTATATTTTCTTTTCCCTCTGCTTGGAAAAATATTCCCCAGGTTTCCTCGTGGCTAGTTCCTTTTTTGCCATGTAGGTCATAGTTTAAACTGCCCTCTCACAGAGGCCTTATTTTACTGACCAATCTGAAGTGCTCCCTTCTCTCCATATCTTTTTAATCATCTGCATAATACTTATTTTTAGCTGATAATTCCCTTACTTGTTTGTTTAATTCTTTTGTACTTATTTTTCTATGTCACAACATAAACCATGGACTGCCAGAAGACCAAATAAATCAGTCTTGGAAGAAATACAACCATACTGCTCTTTAGAAGTGATGATGGTGAGATTTCATCTTGCCTATTTCGGATGCATCATCAGGAAAGAACAGTTGTTAGAGAAGGACATCATGTTTGGTAAAGTAGAGTCAGCAAAAATGAAGGAAACCCTCAGTGAGATGGATTGACACAGCGGCTGCAACAATGGACACCTACATACCAAACATCATCCTGCGAAGTCCCTTTCGCAATGTTAAAGCCAGTTGCTGTTGAGTCGATTCCAACTCATGGCGAACCCATGTGTGTCAAGGGTAGAACTATGCTCCACAAGATTTTCAGTGGCTGATTTTTTAGAAGTGGATCACCAGGCCTTTCTTCTGAGCTGCCTCTGGGTGAGCTTGAACCTCCAACCTTTTGATTAGCAGCCAGGCATGCTAACCGTTTGCACCCCTCAGGAACTCCCTTTTGCCATGTAAGGTTACATATTTGTAGGTTCTGGGGATTAGGACATGGACATCCTCAGGTATAGGCCTAACCACACACAAAGAGGTTGGAAACCAGGCCATGTAAAACTCATGGAAATGAAAGCAAAAGGGAAAACGACTAATCTAAGATGCCATAATTCACTACGCTGGGAGCAAGTAGGGATTAAAGATGTGGCGAGAGCAGAAATCTGAGACACATTTGAACTGTGAGCAGGAACCTAACCCCATAAGTGCCCTTCTGTGCTTGGACAAGAGAACTCATTTTGGAGATAACTGCGGGGCAGGCCACCGCCTCAGGATTCTATGAATACTACTCTTAGTGTGCACTGGATGAAATAACTTGGAAGTGGAGCTTGTGAGGGGGGTGAATGCACATGCTAATGATTTAAGAGGAAACCAGAGTGTACCCAAGAACAATTTATAAAAATGGTATCTGTGAAAACACCTTAAAACATTGTCAAGGAATATGAGGAACAATAGGCCGAAGTCAGTTTCAATCAGACATAAAAAATAAGAACTATTGAGACTGGGACTATGGTAGGCTAAATAATGACTCCCCAAAGATGTCCATATCCTCCTACATGATAAAAGGGATTTTGCACATATGATTAAACTAAAGACATTGAGATGGAGAGAATATCCTGGGTAATTTGGGTGGGCTTAAACTAATCACAAAAGTCCTTAAAAATGGAAAAGGGAGGCAGAAGAAGAGAACCAGAGCAATGACAGCATGAAAAAGACTTGGCCCACGTTGTTGGCTTTGAAGATGGAGGAAGGGGCCACAAGTCAAGGAATGTGAGTGGCCTCTAGAAGTTGGAAAAGAGAAGGAAATGAATTCTCTCTTGGAGCCTCCAGAAGGAACCAGCCCTGCAGGCACCTTGATTTTAGCCTAGTGAGACCCTTGTTGCACTCCTGACCTCCCGAGCTATAATACATTTGTGTTCCTTTAGCCACTAAGTTTGTGATAATTTGTTGCAATAACAATAGGAAACTAATACAAGGATTGAGTGTCTTTGCATCCCCATTTCCTGTAACAGAGTCTAACACTAAATTGGTTGTTGTTGTTATGTGCCATCAAGTTGGTTTCAACTCATAGTGACCCTCTGTACGACAGAACAAAACATTGTCTAGTCCTGCACCATCCTCACAATGGTTGCTATACTTGAGGCCATTGTTGCAGCTGCTATATCAATCCATGTCATTAAGGTTCTTCCTCTATTTCGCTGACCCTCTACTTTACCAAGCATGATGTCCTTCTCCACGGACTGGTCCCTCCTGATAACATGTCCAAAGTATGTGAGATGCAGTCTCACCATCCTTGCTTCTAGGGAGCATTCTGGCTATACTTCTTCCAATCAGGTTCTCGTTCTTCTAGCAGTCCAGACACTTTAAAGAGGTCTTTTGCAGCAGATTTACTCAATGCAATGTGTCATTTGATTTCTTGACTGCTGCTTCCATGAGTGTTGATTGTGGATCCAAGTAAAATGAAATCTTTGACAGCTTCAGTACTTCTCTGTTTATCATGATGTTGCTTATTGGTCCGGTTGTGAGGATTTTTGTTTTATGTTGAGGTGTAATCCATACCGAAGGCTGCGGGCTTTGATCCTCATCAGTAAGTGCTTCAAGCCCTCTTCGCTTTCAACAAGCAAGGTTGAGCATTTGCATGTCACAGGTTGTTAACACATCTCCCTCCAATCCTGATGGACTGTTCTTCTTCGTATAGTCCAGCTTCTCAGATAAATTGATACCCCTTCAAAATTTGAATGAATGAAAGAATGAATAAATACACAAACTATGGCACCATCTTCCAAGGAACTTAGAAATAATTTCATGATTTAATCATATAAAATTATTTTCCTCTTTTCTAAGCTTCCTTGGTTAAAAAAAAAAAAAAAAAACTCATTTCCATCAAATCAATTCTGACTCATAGCGGCCCTCTAGGACAAAGTAGAACTGCTCCATATGGTTTCCAAAGGGCGCCTGGTAGATTCTAACTGCCAACCTTTTTGGTTAATAACCATAGATTTTAACCACTACACCACCAGGGTTTCCCTTCCTTGGTTAGGTGCATAGAATTACACACACACACACACACGCACGCACGCTTGCACACACGCACGCACACACATAAATAAACAACTGTGGGCCTCTACAGGACAGGAGAAGGCTCCCCTCCCCCTTAGTGTTCTTAAATTAAGCCTAGGTTGCAGAAAACAGAATACTGTCCAGTTTGAGGCCCAAAGGTCTGGCAGGATGACCTGAAGCATCTCTAATGTTACAACACAGGCTGTGAAATGTTCCTAATGATATGACCTTAGACCCTTGCCTCTGGCTAATGAAGTCCCTTCTGACTGTACGAATGTCCTGGTAGCAGTGGCTCTAGGGTAACAGCTTATACTGTATACTTTTGCTCTGGGGAAGTCACTCTCTCCCTGTGTTCTGCTTTTATTTCTCTGTGGAGGATTCAGGCCTAGGTGGGCTGTTTTAATAAGAAGCCAGCCTCATCAGTACTTTCATGGGATCTGTGTGCTTGTGGTCCTCAAAGGTGTCATTTTAGGAGGCAGGTGTGGGGTAGCACCAGCTTGCGCCATCATCCAACAAATCTCATCTGTGCTAATGGCCTTTTTCCTTACCTTCTAGGGAATGCTTACCTACACGCACACTCTCACCTGGGTTTGGAGGAAGATCCTGCTGGGAGCTGGGTCTAAAGAGTGGCAGTGCTGGCAAAGGTCATTGGGAGTCAAGGGGAAAAATGCTGGTACAAATAAGTTGGTGTTTCCGAAGTTAGGGTGGTTGTATTTTAAAATTTATTTCATTAGGTGCTCCTTAACCATGAACTAGTAGGGGGCAGTGATGGGTCAGCGGTAGAATTCTCCCCCGTATATGAGGTTTGATCCCCAGCCAGTGCACAGCATGTGTAGCCACCACCTGTCGGTCAGTGGAGGCTTGTGTTACTGTGATGCTGAACAGGCTTCGGAGGGGCATCAGACTAAGACGGACTAGGACAAAAAGCTTGGTGATGTACTTCTGAAAATTAGCCAGTGAAAACCCTAGGGGTCACAATGGTCTCATCTACAACTGACTATGGGGGTGACATGGGACCGGGCAGGGGTTCCTTCCACCGTGCAAATAGAACTGGCTTGATGGCAGCTAACAACAACTGCCATGGACTAGGATCAGTGATGGGCTACATCACTTGTGTGTTTTGGTGTCATCTTTGAATTCCTAGCGAACCCTCCCTAGAGGTGAGTAAGCGAGAACTCTCAGAATTCAGGCCTGTAAGTTTGCATGTCCCACTGTTTCTGCATCAGCTTGGACTAATATTTTTACAACCTCTTGGACTAATATTTTTACAACCTCAAGTTTTGCAATGACGTTTGATGTTTTCTCAGTTTCAGTTTGTTTTACCTACCTTTATCTAAGGTAATGAAGATCTCAGGAAAGGGAGTTGCACTTTCATCTTGGGTGAGTTGCTAAGCTTGTCTAAGCCTCAGTTTCTTTGACTACAAAATGGGAACGATAACAACAAACTTAAAGGGTTGTTGCGGGGTTAAGTGACGGAATGTGTATGAAGCACTCAGCATAACACACAGGGTGAGCTCTCTGTAATAGTCAGCTGGTCTTAATGACAAATATTTATTAAGTCTGACTGTATGTCAGGTACAAGACCAGTTGCTGGAGTACAAAGATGACTAAGACAGAGTCTTGCTGTAGGGGTTGTTTGTAGTTTGTTAGGGAAGAAGGATAAGTGAATAATAGGACTAAAATGAAGATTCCCAAGTATGATTAAGATTATGAGTTAGGTAGAGTCGGGGGGAGGGCAAGGAGTCTGTGGTCCATTGTGCCGGGGCAGGGGGAAGGGCAGCCAGGAAAGTCTTCTAGGTCAGGCACCTCTGGAGTCAAGACTTGACTTACTAGTAAGTGTTCACAAAGCAGATGGGAGGGAAGGCTGCTCCAGGCAGAAGGGTACCCCTTGGCTCTGCTTGATTGAGTACCCACAGCAGGGGGCCTGGCATTGATGCCTGCAGGCCCTAAATGGGGCGTTTACAGTCTACCCAAGCTGCAGTAACAGACAGAAGAGCATTCATCCAAACTAACTCCATTTCTGCCATCAGAGGGCTACCGGCATGTACAGGAGACATTGCACCCAGCTGAGCCCCTTCCAGCAGCCATCTTTCAGTGGAGACTTTCACTCTCTGCAAAGTAGATAGACTCCCCTGTCTTCTGGCTTTGTTTGCAGCGACGTAGGCTGGGTGTAATGAGGAGGTGGCCCTGGGAAGGTAGGCTCCTGGTATACAAGTGGTAAGAAATGTCATTACCACTTGCTAAGTAATAATTATTTCTTCCCAGATCTCTGGCCTACTCTTTCCTTCCTTTGGTAAGTTCTATTATTCATTGCCATCTCTACGTAGCATGTCAAATAGTAATATATCATTTCTTTTCATTTTCTCCTTTTGGGGATAAAGGACCTAACATAGTTTTGCACACAGTAGGTACTCAGGGGCTAGTTGAAATAAGAAAGACTACCCTCTATGTGGTGTGGGTTGGGGGTGCCCTCTATGAATGAGGAATATTTTCATAAGCCACACAGAGGCAAAGACCGCACCTGCCCCACCTGCTGGAATATGCACAGGGCTAGCATGGGACCTGGCACACGGTTAGTACTTCAAGGATGGTGAAGATATTTTTCTAGTCATTAATGCCAATGCTTTGGAGTTATCTCTAACTGATTTTACCCAACCTCAATGGTTTATTAGGCTGTATAGATTCTGCCTCAAATAGATTCTCACATCTATAGATGTGAATCAATTCACAAATGTATGGTTGTCATGGATTGAATTGTGTCCTCCAAAAATATTGTGTCAATTTGGCTAGGCCATGAATTCAGTATTGTGTGATTGTCCACCATTTTATCATCTGATGTGATTTTCCTATATGTTATAAATCCTGCCTCTATGATGTTAATGAGGTGGGATAGGCGGCAGTTATGTTAATGAGGCAGGACTCAACCTACAAGATTGGATTTTGTCTTGAGCCAATCTCTTTTGAGATATAAAAGACAGAAGCAAGGAGGTTCCAACCCTGATGCCTCATTCTTCTTCCTGTATAGATTCTCATATTTGTCTCCTTTGTTTTTCTACTGCTACTTTAATTCAGACCCTGGTTATTGCCTAAACTGCTACACAAACTTTTTACCAGGTCCCGGTTTCCAGTGCCACCTCTTCTTCCTACTCCCTAGCTTAGTTTTTCAATTATAGCCTGATCACATCTCACCCCATTGCCTACGCGTATGTGTGTGAATGTATGTGTGTGTGTGTGCATGTATATTCCTTAGCCTGGAAATAAGGCACTTCACAATATAGCCCCAATCTAACTCTTAAGATATGTCTTTCTTCTGTCATTTGCTATAATCAGATGGTACGACTTGCCATTCTACCTTCATGAACTTGCACCCTCCTCCTGGAATGCCATTTCCTCATGACTTGGTACTCAGTTTGAACACAACCTTGCCTAAGCCAGAGGCAGAGGGATTGAAATGTTAGAGCTGAAAAGGCCCTTGGAGTTGTTCACCTCCTCTTCCTCACTGTATATGTGGGGGAAACAAAGCCTGTGTGCCAAGGCGGGGGGGGCGGCAATGACAGAACTTAGAGCAGCATTAAAGCCAGGAGTAGAACAGGATCTCCTAGTTTTTAATCCGCCAGTCTTCATGTGACCACCTGCCCTCACTGATCTTCAATAACTCATCTTAAGACAATTTTTCCATTTCACTTTGTTTCACAGTTATTTGTAGTAGTCTGCATTGGTAGCTCTTAGGACAAAAAGGATCATGTCTTGATGATCTTAGTATATCCCACAGCATTCGGCGTAGGCTTTGCACATGGTAAATCCATACTCTGTGCATATTAAGTGTGAGTGGATAGATGAACAGATACATAGATAGATAAATAGAACAATGAATAGGTGAAAGGATGGAGATATAAATGAAGAGTTGTATGATTACTGATGCAGCAGCTCTCCATGAACAAATGGATGGATGGATGGATGGGTGGATGGGTGGATGGGTGGATGGGTGGATGGGTGGATGGGTGGATGGGTGGATGGGTGGATGGGTGGATAGACACATAAATGAAGAGTTGTGTGATTACTGATGCAGCAGCTCTCCATGAATGAATGAATGGATGGATGGGTGATGGATGGATGGATGGGTAGATGGATGGATGGACATATAAATGAAGAGTTGGATGATTACTGATGTGGCAGCTCTCCAGGAATGGGCACAAGTGTCCTAATGCTCCCATAGCAGACTTTATTACAAATGCCTGGCATGTACAGCAGAGCTCAACACACAGCTGCAGGTGTGCTTTGCTCATTCTCTGATGTGATGAGAAAAAAATTACGGGAGGGGTCTGGGTGACAGATATACTCTTCCAGGTGTGTATAATAATAATAACATCACTCTTAATTTGTTCCAGATCCTGTGTTAAGCACTTCACGTACATTATCATATTTAATCCTCGCTGCAAATTTATGAAACAAGTGCTTTTATTATTCCCTATTTACAGCCACTTAACGAGGTTGGATAACTTGCCAAGGAAATTGAAGAGCTAGGATTTGAACTGAGATTCTACTGACTCTGAAGCTCAGGCCCTTACCTACTTCACTGAGCCAGGAAATATCAGAATGGCAGCTGTGAGGTTGAAAATCAGAACTGCTGTGTTTAAACCCAGTTAGGCCACTAATTTCCTGAGTGGGCAAATGACTTAATTTGACTTCTCAGTTTACTCTGTGGTTTAATGGAAGTAATGGAATCTTCTTAGCAGAAGTGCTGTGAAAATTAATGAGTGCATATAAAGTACTTTAAGATGAAGATTCTCAGATAAAAGGAGCTGGAGGGAGAGAGTTTAAAGTCCTATTAGGGGATAGTGTGGAACTTCAGCTTGTTCTATTTCCACAGAGTGGGCAGTGTATTTGTAAAAAATTCAGCTTCAAATTGACATTCAATGATGAAGCATTTTGGAAAGGGTGTATAACCTGGTAAATAACTTGTAGATTCCACTTTCATGTGTTTATGAAACATTACTGTTAGCACTATATTATTTTAAAATAAAACTACTGTTACGAGTTAAATGGTAATGGTAATTAAATACCACTGGGAAGCCAAGAGAAAAAAGTACCACATAGCCTCATTCTCCCAGTCAGTCTGGTTTCTTGGCATGTCATATTCTTTTCTTCACTCTGGCTGTGCTTCACCATGGACATGGGCAGGGATAGAAAAAGAGAAGTCCTTTATCTCGCTTGGAGTCCCTGGGTGGTGCACACGATTAATAGCTCAGCTGCTAACTGAAAGGCTGTAGGTCTGAGTTCACAGAGTCATGCCTTAAGAAAGTCCTATAGATCCACTTCTGAAAAATCAGCCATTGAAAACCTTGTGGAGCACAGTTCTACTCTGACACACATGGGGTCACTGTGAGTTGAAGCTGACTTGATGACTACTGGTTTTGTGTCACCACATTCCCTCCTCAGACTACCGCATCAGATAGGAGTGTCTTGCTATGATTTTTATAGATAGGATTCCTGCTCTCAAATTTCTTCACCCTTCCTCAGATTGTACATGACTAGTGCACATGCCTGTTGAAAGAATGGACAATGTCCTTCCCATCTCCTATCTCAGTCAGGCATTACTGTATACTCACATACTTTCTCATCCATTTATTCCTTCTTCACCCATTTATGAGACATCAGCTCTGTGCCAGGCACTGTTCTAACACTGGAGATACAACAAAGATGCTCTCCACCCTGTGGAGAGACTCATAGTGAAATAATCACACAGTTAAATAATTAAATTGTGATAAGTGATGACAAGTATAATGAGGAAGAATACAGGGAAGTGTGAAAGTGTGTGGGAAAAGATTGTGACCCCATGGGCGAGGTCGAGGATTCTTCCCTGATGAGATGATTTTGTGCTGGTCTGAAAGATGAGCATGAACTATCATGGTTTATTAGTCCCTATGTGTGGGATACCAACATGAATAGGGCCTTGGAGGTCAGCAGCAGAGCCCTGACCACAAGGCATTCACTCTCTGGTTTGGGCAAACATACCAGCAGGGTTTGTAGAGAGTGACGAGTGCTTTAGATAGAAGAGAAGAGCATGCAGGTGGGGTGGGGGTGGGGAGTGGAAGTCATATTGGAAACTTCCAGGAAAAATTGACAGTCTCTGGGGAACCTGAACTGCTCTGAAGAATGAATGGGACTGGTAGCTGAATGGCAAGGCTGCAATCCAGCAGCAAAGACTCCTGATGGATTGGTTTAGGTTTCCCAAACATCTTTGATCATGGGCCATTTTTTCCTATGTAACATTTATTAACATCCAGCGTGATGCTCCTAAAATTAAAAACTGAGCATATTGTTCCCTGCTTAAGATCATTTGGTGATTTTGCATCAGAGCTTCAGACTGGTTCAGGGCATTTCAGTAATTACTGATGTAAATGAGGGCAATGTATGGAGTTGCATAGCAACCACATCTGTTGCCTGTCAGATTTTGACTGGAGTAGGAAACAAACAGCTGTGCCCTAATCAAAGATGGTGGCCGACCACACCGCTTTGAATGTGTGTCACTCTTCACAGTCCTGCCAATAATCCAATCTCCTGCATCAATTCATACGTCAAATATATGTTGAAAATATTTTCTTCTAGTTTGTGGCTGGAGACCAGAGGAGTGTGGAAAGGTTCAGAAGGAAAAGATGATAAATTGAGTTTTATGTGTGTTGAGTTTGAAATGCCTGAGGATGTTCAGGAGGAGACACCATGAAAGACACCAGTCTTGGTTAAATACCCACATTTTCTTAAGGTTTCAATCAATATCCTGGTTATTGTTAAGACATAGCATCTATGCCTTAATTGTCAATACCAGTGTCTATCATGTTTTAGATTCTGGCCAGATAATGAAATCTGGGAGCCTTTACTGTATAATCCTATGAAGAACCTGGTTATGAGAAACAATGTATAGGAAGACATTTCTGAACAACATTCAGTGAATCTTTGTTTAGAAGTTTTTAGTCTTCCACTGGGCCAAGAGCCAGATCATCAGATAGCTGTGTGCTAGGGTTGTCTTATTGAATTGTGCTTTGGTGTTATGTCTCAGCTTTATAGAAAAACATTGTAAGCCGTCCAGATGAAGCCAGTTGTTGATTATGGTAGGAATTGTGTCAAGAATTTCTTCCAAAATATCACACAATCAGGATCCTTGTGAAAAGTTCCTTTTAGGACCTAATAAGAACGGGTGTGTTGGTTTGTTTTTAATCTAGTGGATGTGGTGAATCTGGCAACTGTCATATTTTTCCTTTGAACTGGATGATATGAAGCTTAGAGATAAATCAACCGCACAGGATTATATGACTTGGCTCTGACTTTATGATTTTCCTACCCATATTTTCCGTTTGATATTTAAATCCTTTTTCAAAATATATACTTAGTGACCTATCTTACATCCTCTGTGGAATAAACTATACATGAATAGTTAAATAAAGCTCAGTGGAAATGTTCAGGAGGCAATAATATATATTAGCCAGAATGCAGCAGAGAGTCCTCATTGAAAGTCATGTGAGTATAATTGATCATTGATGCCATGGTGGTAGATGAGGTCAACCAGGGATGATGAAAAAAGTAAGAGGAAAAACCTAATGAACAATGTCTAAGGGGTAAAAGAAAGTAGAGGAGACACAAAATAGACTGGCAAGAAATATCCATGGAGGTAGAGGAAAAAAGGATGGTACAAAACCAGAATACAATGTTGTCACTGAAGGCAGGGGAGAGGAATACAAAGAGAAGGGAGAGGTCAACAATGTTGGCTCCCACACCCTTCGGGAAAGATAAGGACATTGGATACAGGAGTGTAGAGTTTGCTGGTGACTTTAGCAAGTGAAAGATGTAATTTGAGGGAAGAACTCACATAGGGAAGAACTTGAAAATACAGAAGAGAAAAAAGAAAATTAGTAAATAAAAAACAAACAAACAAAACTGGACAAGATGAACTCAAAGCAGAGGTGGAAGGTTTGGCCCTAGACAGAAAGAGTGTAGCCTTTTTTGTTAAACACAAGTGGAGAAGAAAAGAGTGGCCTGGCAAAGGCTGGGTAGCTGTTCACCAAACCATTTTTCTTTCTTCCTCACATGCATCTTGCGTTAGGGTTCTCAGAGAAACAGAACTCAGTGTATCTATGTCTAGCTCCACCTCCATGTCGGTCTGTCTGTTGATCTATCTATATACCTACCTACCTACTTATCTACCTATCTATCTACCTATCTGTCTGCTTACCTACCTACCTATTAATCTATCTAGGTTTATTAAAAGGAATTGGCTCATGTGATTGAGGAGGCTGGCAAGTCCAAAATCCATAGGTCCAGTGGCAGGGTGGACACTCCTGCAGGCTTGGGTCCCAAAATCTGCAGGTCAGGTGATGGAAACAGTGCAGAGTGAAGAAAGAGAGTGAGTTCTGCCAAAATGTTTACTTATAGCCTGGAGGCAAAGCACACCCTAAGGAAACTCCCTTTTAAACTTGTTGATGGATTAGATTAGACTACATTATAGAAAGTAGTTACATTACATTCGATTACATTATGGAACAACAACTAGTCTAGTGTTTGGCCAAACTACTGGGAAGCACAGCCTAGCCAAGTCAACATATAACATTAACCAACACACAGCTGGACAGCATTTCCCCCTCTCCGTTGTGATTAAGCTTGGCCATATGATTGAACACCAGCCATTGGAATATGAGTGGAAATGATGTGTGCTTATAAAAATTTCCCATACGTACTCCTCTAGGCTCTCCTTCCTTCTGATGGATGGGAATGGTGACCTTAAAGGATACTTTGGAAGATACATACTGAAGATAGCAAAGCCTCCATCATCCTGGGTGCCTGAATGCCTTAGTTAAATAATACTCCTTACACTCCCAACCCCTCTCTTGGAACCATCCTGAGCTGTTATGCAACTGAGACATAAACTTCTTTTGTGGGAGTCATTAAACAATCACAAGTTGTTATGTGTCACAAAAGTTATGGGCCATGATGTTTCTGGAATAGAGAATAACTTTAGAAAGGTGGTAAGGAGGGCCGTTTTGAGGTGTGGGCAATTAGGCAGAAACCTTGAGCATAAGGAGCCAGCCACGTAAAAAACAATGCAGGGTGAAACACAAAGACTTTGTGGAAAAAGACAGCTTTTATGTACTGGAATTGTCAGAAGTCCTGTGTGACTGGAATCTAGTGTGATGTGATGAGGGGATCTTGGAGAGTGTGGCATGTCCTGAATTGTACACATCGCAAGACCATTGCAGGATGTCTGTATTCTCTTCTTAGTATAATAGGATGCCACTATTAGGCTTGACTTTTTTACTTGTAATGATTGTTTTAATTTTAATGTGCTTTAGGTGAAAGTTTACAGGACAAATTAGTTTTTCATTAAAAAATTTATACACAAATTGTTTTGTGACATTGGTTGCAATCCCCACATTGTATTAGCACTCTCCCCCTTCCCGTTTCACCCTGGGTTCTCAGTGTCCATTCGTCAAGGGTTCCTTTCCCTTCCTGCCGACTCTGCTTTTGGGCAGGTGTTGCCCATTTGGTCTCATATATTTGATTGAACTAAGAAGTATGTTCCTCACATGTGCTATTGTTTGTTTTGTAGTCCTATCCAATCTTTGGCTGAAAGGTAGACTTTGGGAGTGGTTTCAGTTCTGAGTTAGCAGGATGTCTGGGGACCATAGTCTCAGGGGTTCCTCCAGTCCCTGTCAGACTAGTAAGTCTGGTCTTTTTCTGTGAATTTGAATTTTGTTCTACGTTTTTCTCCCTCTCTGTCAAGAACACTCTATTGCGATCCCTGTCAGAGAGGTTGGTGGTGGTAGCCAGGCACCATGTAGTTCTTCTGGGCACAGGCTGGTGGAGGCTGTGGTTCACGTGGCCCATTAGTCCTTTGGACTAACATTTTCCTAGTGTCTTTGGTTTTCTTCATTGTCCTTTGTTCTGGATGGAATGGTACCAATAGATATATCTTAGATGGCTGTTTGCAAGCCTTTAAGACACCAGATGCTGCTCACCAAAGTAGGATGTAGGACATTTTTTTTATGAACTATGTTATGCCAATTGGCCTCAATGTCCTCTGAGACCATGGTCCCCAGCCATCAGCCCCAGTAATTTGGTCCCTAGATGTATTTAGATGTGTCTAGGAAGCTTCTTTGACTTTGCCTTGGTCAAGTTGTACAGACTTCCCCTGTATTATGTGTTGTCTTTCCCTTCACCAAAGTCAACACTTGTCTACTAACTATTTGGAGCCCTGGTGGTGCAGTAGATCTAGTTAGTGATTTCCCCTCCTCACCTTTTCCCTCCCTGGTAACTATCAAAGATTATTTTTGTTCTGTGTGTAAACATTTTATTTGGTTTTTGTAATAGTGGTTTTGTGCAATATTTATCCTTTTGTGATTAGCTTATTTCACTCAGCATAAAGGCCTCCAGATTCATCCATGTTGTGAGATATTTCACAGATTCATCATTGTTCTTTATCATTGCATAGTATTCCATTATCTGTACTGACTATAATTTGTTTATCCATTCATCTGTTGATGGTCACTTATGTTGTTTCCATCTTTTTGCTATTGTGAATAATGCTGCAATGAACATGGGTGTACATATGTCTATTTGTGTGATGGCTCTTATTTCTCTAGGATACATTCCTAGGAGTGGGACTGCTGGATCATGTGATATTTCCATTTCTAGCTTCTTAAGGAAACAGCATATCATTTTCCATAGTGGTTGTACCATTTTACTTTCCCACCAGCAGTGCATAAGTAGTGTGTTCCCTGGAATTTTGTTATTTTCTGGGTTTTTTTTTTTTTTTATTACTTGTATGTTTTTAAAAGCTCATGCTGGCTGCTTATGTATGGTAGACATGAAGAAAGGGATTGTGGAGGAATGGAGTGCCCATTTAGGAGCCTCTTTGAGTGGTCCTAATGAGTGATGTTGGTAGTTTGGATTACAATGGTGATGTTACGGACAGAGAAATTGATGGATTAAATGTAAATTTAGGAGGTAGACCCAACAGGATTGGCAATAGATTGGATGCAGGGGTTGAGGAAAAGAAAGGATGAAGGTATGACTTCCAGGTTCCAATCTTTATAACTTGTGTGGATTGTGGTGCCAATTAATCAGACAGGGAAAATTGGTAAAGATCAGGCTTTAGGGGGAAAATCAAAATATATTTCGAGCATGTTAAGCTTGGTTGGCATGCATATGGAATATCCAAATGAGCATGTAAGTGGGAAGTTGGGTGTAGGTGTCTATAGATCAGGAGTCAAATAAGACTGAAGATAGAAATTTGGTAGTCATGAGAGATTCAAAGTCATGGGGCTGGACAGAATCATCTACATAGAGGAGAGAGGTGCACCCAGGACCAAATCTTGAAGAACGCTAATATTCTAAGAGGTGGAAGAAGAGATAGCAGAGAAGACTGAGAAGCAGTAGCCAGAGAGGTGGGAGTAAAGCCAGAGGAGAATGGCTCCTGAAATCAAGCAGTGGAGAAGTTATAAAAGAAGGAGGCAGTAGTCAACTGTGTAGAAAGCTGATGAGGGATCAAGGAAGCAGTTGTCCGTAGAAGCTGAGAGGGTTCTTAACTGATGGCCTCATTTTTATTAGTGGAGTAGGAGGAGGTGTGGAGGAGCTGACATACTCAGGAATTCAAAGACAGAGGTGAATGTTTGGCTCACAGTTATGGGAAATGTGAGAGGGAGAGGATTGGAAGGATTGCTGAGATTGGAGACAGAAATTTGTAATAACTCATACCCTCATCTCTGCATGAATTTTCTCAGCATCATTTCTCTATCTTGGTAGAAGAGCAGAGATGCAGAATGGTGGGATCCAGGTTTTATCAGAGTGGGTGAAATAAACAGATAAGCAGGACAAAGGTTAGAGAATAATGGCAAGAGGGTGACTGGAGAGATTAACCACAGATGGGCAGGGAGGTGAAGGAGAAATGGGTCTGAGAATCGGGAAACAATGTGTGGTCACCAGCTCTTTTCACCTGGGTCTGGAGGATACAGCTGCATGGGTAGGCAGGGACCAGGAACAGAATGAAGGAAATAGTGGGAGCATGAGAGATAACAGAGGCATGGAGGGCTTGGATTTGGGGAGAGAGTGGCAAAAGCAAAAAGCACACTATGGGGAATTGTTGGCCTAAGTATCTGAGACACTCTTGATATAGTTATTCCCTTTTGGGGGACTCTTACACTATTGATGCCTCCAGACCTCAGTTCTTTCCTCCCTCCCTCCCTTCTTCTCTCTTCCACCTCCCTCCCTCCCTCCCTCCCTCTCTCCCTCTCTCCCTCCTTCCTTTTTATCCTTCCTTCTTTCCCTCCTTCCTTCATCTTCTGGAAGCAGCACCTGCCATGGACTTGCCAGACCTCTCTGGGCCTCAGTGCTCAGAAAGACACTCCCACCCTGTCTGTGCACTGGTGACAAAGGGCCAGCCCAAGCGTTTCTGACACCGGTGCTACCACCTGCTCATAGGGAACTTGGGGCAAGGCACCAGTCTTCTCTACATCTATTATCTTATCTATTAAATGGGGATAACACTACTGGTTTGCTCTCTTTCACAAGGTTGTTGTGAAAATATGTGCAAACAATGAGAGAGTTAAAAGCCATGCACAGATGGTTGTGCTTCGGTAAAATTGTGCAGATTCCTAAGCACATCTGGAAGGTGGAGACTTGGCTTGTCTTTTAGCCTTGCACCTGTCTTATCTCTCTTCTCAACATCTCCCTGAATTGTCTTTTGCACCTGTAAATTAAAAACAGCACTCCTCTCCACTTATGTCATACAGATGTTTGTAACTGTGTGTAATGTATTTGAAATATACACCTGAATAGGGGTCCACATATAGGTATTTTGGTCCTATACCTACCTACCCAGTGCCGTCAAGTCGATTCCGACTCATAGCGACCCTATAGGACAGAGTAGAACTGCCCCATAGAGTTTCCAAGGAGCGCCTGGCAGATTCGAACTGCCAATCCTTTGGTTAGCAGCCGTAGCACTTAGCCACTACGCCACCAGGGTTTCCAATAGTGGCCTATATTTGGTCATTATCTTCATTCCTTCAGTTAGCCAACAAATATTTATTGATTTTTTACCAATGTTCCAGACACCATGGTAGTGACAAAATAATCCAGACCCATCCTCCTTCATGAACCACAGCATCTAGTGGGAATCAGACAAATAATCATTTTAATGCAGATCATGGAAAGGGGTTATAGGATCATTAAAGAGGGGCACCTAATACAAAATTGTGGCATCACAGGAGGCTCTCTACAGGAGCTGCTGAGTGGAATTAGCAGAAGGAAATCCTACTATACAGTCAGTTTTCAACACCCGTGGGGGAAGCATGGAGGTATAAAACACACATCTTATCTGGCTGTTTAATCTTCCTCTCCTTCAACACTTTTTTCAGAGTTAGTTGGTGGTGGCTAAGAAGGGCTGATTTTTATGCTTCTTCTAGAGCTTTGTTGAAGGTGATAATGATCATAAGTTGTTCATAAAAGAGAATAGGAAGGAAAAGAAGAGAGGAGCCTTGTGTTCTCCTAACTTGATAGTCAACCCTTGAAGAACTGGCCATTGACAAACTACCCTTCTTAATGACCACTTCCCACTCCAACCTGGGCTCTGGCTTTGCTTGGATCCTTTTAGATTAGTCGCTTGTGTCGTGTCACCTTGGAGCTTGGACTCCCCTGCAGGGTAGATTCTCCTGGGCCATGAGCACCACTAACAAAGGGAGCTTAGAGTGGTGCTAAGGCAGATGTTGTCAGCAAAGAGCTGCCTTGGGCCCAGTCTCTCTACCTTGGCCAGCCTGTTTCTTAGGGTTCTCTAGATAAACAGAACCGGGGAGATATATATATATCTTATATCTCTCTCTCTGTCTATGCACCCACCTGCCTGTCTGCCCGCCCTCCTGTCCATCCATCCGTCCGTCCGTCCATCCATCCATCCATCCAGGTAGCTAGCTAGCTATCAAGGTATTTACTTTAAGAGATTGGCTCATGCTATGGTGGGGGCTGACAAGCTCCAAAATCCGTAAGCCAAGTGTCAGGCTGTAGATTTCCCAAGGTCCATAGGTCAGGTAATGGAAAGAGTGCAGAGAGGAGAGTGAGAGAGCAAGTTCTGCCAAAATACCTTTTTATAGTCTGGAGGCAGAGCACACCCTAAGGAAATACCCTTTTCAACTGAATGTTTGATTACATTATACTAGATTACATTACGGAAGGTGATTACATTATATTATGTTACACTACACTATGCTCACTGCATTATGTTACATTACGTTACAGAGCAGCAGTTAGTCTACAGTTTAGCCAAACCACTGAGAAACACAGCCTAGCCAAGTTGGCACATGAAATTAACCATCACAGGCTGTTTAGAACAGAGTAAAGGGTGATTTGTGCTCTGAGTAAACTTCCTGACTAAAGGTCTTTATAGATTTCTGTCCGTGGATCCACGTGGCATATTCCCAGACCTGAGATGACTGTTGTCCAGATGTTTTGCTGGACATCTCTCAGACCTGGGTGGGCATGTTTTGCTGACTTTCCCTAAAGGCTGCCCCAAACAAAAGCACATGTTGGCAATTTCTTACCACCCGTTCTGTGGAGTCTGAGATTACTCTCAGATGTAATGCTGTAGCCAAGACATTTTAGACAAAAATAAACTAAGAACTTAATGATAGGCTGGGAAATTGGCGTTGTCCCCTCTCTGAGCCTCTGTTTGCTGTTGCTTTGTGTGTTATCCGTGTGGAGTATGAGGCTTCAGTTGCTTTAATGGTACATTTTACGTGACTGTGACCCTGGTTGACAAGTATAAACCCCCCCAGCTTTGATGGAAATGTAACCTATAACGCATAGCCCATAACCAACAAGCTGATATGTTTTTATTCTAACCTGCACTCTTCAGAAAAACAACAACAACAAAAAAAATGGAATATGAAGTTTGTTGTTGTCATTGTTAGCTGCTGTCGAGTTAATCTGCAGAGTCATGGTGACCCCTAGCAACCCCATGCACAACAGAATGAAATGCTGCCTGGTCCCGTACCATTCCCATGATCAGTTGCCAGAATCAAAAAAACAAACCCATTGCCTTTCAGTAGATTCCAAGTCATAGTGACCCTACAGGACAGAGTAGAACTGTCCTATACAGTTTCTGAGGATTGTCTGGTGGCTTTAACTGCTGACCTTTTGGTTAGCAGCCATAGCTCATAACCACTAAACAACCAGGGTTTTCCTGATCAGTTGCAGGTCAGATTATTGGGATCCATAAGATTTTCATTGGCTGAGTTTTGGAAGTAGATCCCCAAACCTTTCTTCCTAACCCATCTTACTTTGGAAACATCCCTGAAACCTGTTCAGCATCATAGCAACACGCAAACCTCCACTGACAGATAAATGGTGGCTGCACACGAGGTGTATTAGCTGGGAATCAAAGCCAGGTCTCCAGGAAGGTGAAAATTCTCCCACTGCTCCTCTATATGGCATTTAGGTCTGAATACATTCAAATGATGTTAATCATCCTTCTTGTGTGAGGTTTAGCGTTCTCTGAGAGCCTAGTACAGAGCCTGTCACATAGCATGCCAAGTCCTTCATCCATCCTAAAGGACTAGAAAGGAATCCAGGTCTCTGGCCTGGATCCTGGAGGAGGGTGGCCAACTAAATTTGAGAAAAGAAGTGCTCCATCCTCTAGTATGGGGAGGCATTGCTGACCATAGGACTCCATCTCCCTGTAGGCACCATCTGTTGAGACCCAGTGACATCACCCTTTGTTTTGCAGGTGTGATAATCACTGCTTTCTACTTCGTGTAGCTCCTGGAAACTTGGCCTTTCTGTCTTACCAGCTGCCTGGGGTCTGCTGAGCTCTACTTGCTTGCGTGCAGGTCAACACAGAAGACCTTGCTCTCCACTGGACTGCAGAACTGTCTGGTACCACCGCTTAGCTATGATTCAAAGGTCTGGAACAGGGTCCTACGTGTTGAGAAGTCCTGTGCCCAAGCTTTGTAGTAAAAGGCATCTCTGCAGGTTCAAAAGAGGAGGAATAAGAAAAAAAAAAAAAAAAAAAGGCCTCAGCTGGGAATAAAAAGGATTGGGTACAGGTAGCAAGGAGAGGCACCCTGACGTCACTGTGGATGTTACCACTCTGAGTGCCAAGCACTCTAAGTGATGATCACTCCTTGAATGCCTCCTCTATGAAGCCCCCACGCTAAGTGTGAGAATACAGAAATAAGAAACAGCCATTGCCCCATGAAATTCATAATCCAGTGAGTGTGGGAAAACAGACAAATACAAACCAACCACAGTATATGGAGATAAATTCTACAATATCTGTTGTTGTCAGGTCACCTCTGACTCACGATGACCCCGTGTATGTTAGAGTAGAACTGTGTTCCATAGACTTTTTAATGACTGATTTTTAATAAGTAGATCATCAGGCCTTTCTTGAGGAGCCTCTGGGTTGACCAAACCTTCAACCTTTCTGTTAGCTGCTGAGCATGTTAACCATTTGTACCATCAGGGACTCCAAGTGCTCTAATAATGAAGAATTAACCCAGACTGAGAAGTCAGGGAATAAAAATATTAGCTTCAATTTATTTACTTACTATGGGCTGGGCTTTGTTTTACATACATTAATAAATTAATCATAACAACCCTAAGAGGCAGGTAAAAAAACAGGTCTAGTTAGGCAAAGTAGTTTGCTCAAGGCTACCCAGTTAATAAAGAGCAGAGCAGAATAAAGTTGCCCAAGGCCATGTTCTCACCAGCTATATTACAGTCTTTCAAGAGGGAGGGATCCTGTCATCTACTGAGCCCCTGCTATGTTTGGGCTCACTTAATTGAATATTCACGCTATTTCTGAGGGTTTCTGTAAGGAGAGAACACTGAAGAACTTGTAGGCCAGTGCCTTAGGTTCCTAAGGCCGCTATAACAAAGTACTGCAAACTAGGTGGCTTAAAACAACAGGAATTTATTGTCTCTTAGTTCTGGAGGCTACAAGTCCAAAATCTGTGTCCTTGCCTCTTCCCAGCTTCTGGTGATTCCTGCAATCCTCGATATTCCTTGGTTTGTACCTGCATCTGCCTGCACCTTCACATGGCGACCTTCTCCTGATATCTCCTGTTTTTTAAGAACACCAGTCATACTGGATTAGGGCCCACTCTACTCCAGTATGAACTCACGCTAACTAATTATTTCTGCTAAGACCCTGTTTCCAAACAAGGGCCCATTCACTGAGGTCTAAGTCTTCAATCTATCTTTTGGGGGAACATAATTCAACCCAGAACAGCCAGGCACCTGTCTGGATGGCTACCATTATATCTGTTAGCCAGAGTTTGAGCAGATGACGGGTGTGCTGAGACCTTGATCCCCTTAGCCTTCTGGTGGCTGGGTGGGACCTTGTTACCTCCAGCTATGACAGTCTTGTCCATTGACCCCTGTATGCTCCCAAACATGATCGCTTTTTATGGAGAAGGCAGGACAGACTGCCCTGGACCCTACTGCTTTGCTTCAATAAGCAGTCGATGCACTGTAGATGCCAGCCGTTCCAGCCTAACGTCATGGCTGGGGATTGCATTTTGCATTTCCATATTCTGATCATTTTTTTAATGTGAGCTAAGTCATCCCCCTAGTCCTTTGAATCAAGTAAATGAGGAGTCATGAGGTCGGTAGGTGGCTGCTCAGAGAAAGCACATGTCTCTTAAGCTCTATATCATGTCAGGTGCATCTGCCATCCCACTGACTCACTTTGCACACATTTTGTCCGTTGGGGTTTTGGTTGAAGACACCCTTCTTCACTTCCTCTCCTAAAAACGGTCATGCCTTGCGTCCAAAGAAGCATGATTGCCCCAGCATTAGCCATGCGTCAGTGGGTGGCCTCGGTGGGTGACTCGATGGGCTACAGTGATAGGTCCTTACTCAATGTGAAGTTTCCATTTGCTTTTTTATAAGTTACTATTTGGGGCCAATATATATATACATATATATTTTTTTAAAAAGCTCTTCTTTTTCTTTTACTAAGTTCATCAAAAACAGGAAGTCAAAGGCCTGAATACTCTTCCTGTGAATCAATAGAGAAAACTTTCTCATTTGCACCCATGAATATATAGCCCAGGGCCACTAGACTCGGTGGTCTGTGAGAATGGAGGGCTCGGAGCTGGGCTCTGGAGTATTAGGCGGGCAGGAATGGAAAGTGAGCTGCTGTGCCTGCTGATGGTGTATAGCTGAGCCTGGGAGGCTGAAGTCAGGAGGCACCCACAGCGAGCTGGGGGCAGAGGGTGGGAGCCAGGCAGGGACAGCAGCTTCATTCCTGCATGTTATATATAAGGTGACATGTGAGTGCTCACTAGCAGATGATACCTTTCAGTACTAGTCAGGCTAGACTGACGATTCCTGGACCTTCTGGGAAGCTAGTGAGAGGGGTGGCTAGGGTGGAAGATGGGAGATAGGGTTCATTTCAACGCCTTGTGTTGGATCAGAAACACACACACACATACACACATTGTTCCACAGATTCATTTGACCTCTCTGATTCAGTCCAACACTGAGTCATAGGTTACTAATTTGTGATTAACGATATATATTTCAATATTAACCAGTGAGTCACCAGTGTCAAGAAAAGGGACTGATATAGTTTCAAATCATTTCATGATATCACTGAGGTTGAAAGACAGAGTCATGTCTTGGTTGCTAAGGTGGTTGCTTGCCAGAATAGTGCCCTTCCGCACACTCTTGTCAAACAGGCTTGTCAAACATCCCTGCTTCTTCCCAGGGATGTGGCGAGGATGAGTGAGATCGTGTGCAGAAGATCTGGAAACACAAGGTCTTCTATCTGTAGAAGCTATCTACAACTCTCACTGTCCAAAATGGCCTTTTCTGCCACTGTTCACGGGTGCCGAGAAGACATGACAGCATCTGTGCTCATACTTATCTACTAACCCTATCCCTCTCAGCCTCCACTTGGAATCCATACTAGAACCAGGTTTGAGCTCCCTGATGGGCATCTCCTTTTTCTGTTTACGTGCTAGACTAGCTCTCTGCAGAACTAGGGCTGGGGCACCACCTCCCCTTGGCATCACTGCTAAGCCTACTATGCGAAGTGGCCCATGAAGACCAGTCCTCTGTGATGTCATTTGTGTTCCTTGGCCTTGTTTATCTCTTTATCCTTTCATCAACATTGTATTGAGTGCCTCCTGCACACCATACTCTATTGGAAGAATTAGAGATACAGAAATGAAAACATATGATCCATGTCCTTGAGTTTCTTCAAGCCCAGTCTATGCAACAGATACAAGTAACCAAATGGTAAATGTGATTAGAGGTGGTATATCGTACCAGAGGGGAACTCATTACCTATGTGAGTAATTTCTCTGGTAAGTGCTAAGGCTATTGTTCCTTAAATCAGTCTCGACATTTATTTGACTGTAGATCCTACAGGATACGTTCATTTCTGAGTAGCTCCCTACTCTGGTCATCTATGTGGCTTTCTCTCTGTGTCAAAGCTGTAACCAAGACCTGGTCTACTGTGGACGGTCACTGAGAAGGATTGCATGGACTAAGCACTGAGGAACATCAACGGTGGCTGCTCTGATCACAGTCTCGGAAATAGTGCACAGTCTGAGGAGTTCACTCCTTCATTATTCCCAGGAATGCCTGACCTGTGTGACTGTACACAGCACCTGCACATAGATCATTTGTGACGTATGCCTCTGAAACACAGCGTAGCCTACAAACACAACAGTTATAAGAACAAACAATGCCAAGTTGATGACAACCCATTCATCCACTTCTCCAATATCTGTTGAATGTACACCATGTGCCAGACTCTCTGCTAGATACTGAGGCCCTTTGACGTATGTTAAGCACAAGTATACCAGGGAAATGTTACCATATGTAAATCGTGTATTATTTATCATTGTTGTTGGCGGCCAACGAGTCAGCCCCTGGCTCATGGAGACCACATGCACAGTGGAACGGAAGGCTGTCTGGTACAGTGCCATCCCCTGATCAGTTGTGGAGAGAACTTTTGTGCTTCATAGGGTTTTTTTTTTTTTTATTATTATTGTGCTTTAAGTGAAAGTTTAAAAATCAAGTCAGTCTCTCACACACAAACTTATATACACCGTGCTACATACTCCCTGTTGCTCTCCCCTAATGAAACAGCCTAATCCCTCCCTCTACTCTCTCTTTCCATGTCCATTTCACCACCTTCTAACCCCCTCTACCCTCTCGTCTCCCTTCTAGGCAGGAGATGCCAACATAGCCTCAAGTGTCCACCTGATCCAAGAAGCTCACTCCTCACCAGCATCCCTCTCCAAACCATTGTCTAGTCCAATCCCTGTCTGAAGAGTTGGCTTTGGGAATGGTTCCCGCCCTGGGCCAACAGAAAGTCTGGGGGCCATGACCACCGGGGTCCTTCTAATCTCACTCAGACCATTCTGTCTGGTCTTTTTTCAAGAATTTGGGGTCTGGATCCCACTGCTCTCCTGCTTCCTCAGGGGTTCTCTGTTGTGTTCCCTGTCAGGGCAGTCATCGGTTGTAGCAGGGCATCATCTAGCTCTTCTGGTCTCAGGCTGCTGTAGTCTCTGGTTTATGTGGCCCTTTCTGTCTCTTGGGCTTATAATTACCTTCTGTCCTTGGTGTTCTTCATTCTCCTTTGATCCAGGTGGGTCGAGACCAATTGATGCATCTTAGATGGCTGCTTGCTAGCTTTTAAGACCTCAGACACCACTCTCCAAAGTGGGATGCAGAATGTTTTTATTATGCCAATTGACTTAGATGTCCCCTGAAACCATGGCCCCCAAACCCCCACCCTTGCTATGCTGGCCTTTGAAGCATTCAGTTTATTCAGGAAACTTCTTTGCTTTTGGTTTAGTCCAGTTGTGCTGACCTCGCCTGTATTGTGAGTTGCCTTTCCCATCACCTAAAGTAGTTCTTATCTACTGTTTAATTAGTGAGTGCCCCTTTCCCATCTTCCCTCCCTCCCCCCGCCCAGTAGCCATCAAAGAATATTTTCTTCTCTGTTTAAACTATTTCTCAAGTTCTTATAATAGTGGTCTTATACAATATTTGTCCTTTTGCAACTGACTAATTTCATTCAGCATAATGCCTTCCAGATTCCTCCATGTTACGAAAGGTTTCACAGATTCATCACTGTTCCTTATCGATGCGTAGTATTCCACTGTGTGAATATACCATAATTTATCTATCCATTCATCCATTGATGGGTAGCTTGCATCTTTTTGCTATTGTAAACAGTGCTGCAATGAACATGGGTAAAGGCTCTTATTTCTCTAGGATATATTCCAAGGAGTGGGATTGCTGGATCGTATGGTAATTCTATTTCTAGCTTTTTAAGAAAGTGCCAAATCGATCTCCAAAGTGGTTGTATCATTTTACATTCCCACCAGCAGCGTATAAGTGCTCCAATCTCTCAACAGCCTCTCCAACATTTATTCTTTTGTGTTTTTTGGATTAATGCCAGCCTTGTTGGAGTGAGATGAAATCTCATTGTACTTTTGATTTGCATTTCTCTAATGGCTAATGATCATGAGCATTTCCTCATGTATCTGTTAACTACCTGGATGTCTTCTTCAGTGAAGTGTCTGTTCATATCTTTTGCCCATTTTTTAATTGGGTTATTTGTCTTTTTATAGTTGAGTTTTTGCAGTATCATGTAGATTTTAGAGATCAGGTGCTGATCAGAAATGTCATAGCTAAAAGCTTTTTCCCAGACTGTAGGTAATCTTTTTACTCTTTTGGGGAAGTCTTTGGATGAGCATAGGTGTTTGATTTTTAGGAGCTCCCAGTTATCCAGTTTTTTCTTCTGCATTGTTAGTAATGTTTTATATACTGTTTATGCCATGAATTAGGTCTCCTAACGTTGTCCGTATTTTTTCTTCCATGATCTTTATCGTTTTAGATTTTATATTTAGGTCTTTGATCCATTTTGAGCTTGTTTTTGTGCATGGAGTGAGGTATGGTTCTTGTTTCCTTTCTTTGCAGATGGATATCCAGTTATGCCAGTACCATTTGTTAAAAAGACTGTCTTTTCCCCATTTAACTGTTTTGGGGCCTTTGTCAAATATCAGCTGCTTATATGTTGATGGATTTATGTCTGGATTCTCAATTCTGTTCCATTGGTCTATGTATGTGTTGTTGTACCAGTACCAGGCTGTTTTGACTACTCTGGAGGTATAATAGGTTCTAAAATCTGGTAGAATGAGGCCTCCCACTTTGTTCTTCTTTTTCAGTAATTCTTTACTTATCTGGAGCCTCTTTCCCTTCTGTATGAAGTTGGTGATTTGTTTCTCCATCTCATTAAAAAACGTCGTTGGAGTTTGGATTGGAATTACATTAAATCTATAGGTCACTTTTGGTAGAATAGACATTTTTATAATGTTAATTCTTCCTATCCATGAGCAAGACATGTTCCACTTATGTAGGTCTCTTTTGGTTTCTTGAAGAAATGTTTTGTAGTTTTGTTTGTATAGGTCTTTTACATCACTGGTAAGATTTATTCCTAAGTGTTTTATCTTCTTGGCAGCTACGGAAATTGCTCTTGATGTGGTGATTTCCTCTTCAATGTTCTTTTTGTTGGTGTAGAGGAATCCCAGTGATTTTTGTATGTTTATCTTGTATGCCGATGCTCTGCTCAACTCTTCTATTAGTTTCAGTAGTTTTCTTGAGCATTCCTTAGGGTTTTCCGTGTATAAGATCATGTCATCTGCAAATAGAGATACTTTGACTTCTTCCTGGCCAATCTAGATGCCGTTTGTTTCTTTATCTAGCCTAATTGCTCTGGCTAGGACCTCCAGCACAATGTTCAATAAGGGCATCCTTGTCTGGTTCCTGATCTCAAGGGGAATGCTTTCAGGCTCTCTCCATTTAGGATGATGTTGGCTATGGGCTTTGTATAAATGCCCTTTATTGTGCTGAGCAATTTTCCTTCTATTCCTGAGAGTTTTTATCATGAATGGGTTTTGAACTTTGTCAAATGCCTTTTCTGCATCAATTGATAAAATCATGTGATTCTTTTGGATTACATAAATTGTTTTTCTAATGTTGAACCATCCTTGCATAGCTGGTATGAATCCCACTTGATCATGGTGAATTATTTTTTTGATATATTGTTGAATACTATTGGCTAGAATTTCGCTGAGAATTTTTGCATCTAAGTTCATGAGCGATATAGGTGTGTAATTTTCTTTTTTTGTGGTATCTTTACCTGGTTTTAGTATCAGGGATATGGTGGCTTCATAGAATGAGTTTAGGACTGTCCTGTCCTTTTCTATGTTCTAAAATACCTTTAGTAGTAGTGGTGTTAACTCTTCTCTGAAAGTCTGGTAGAAGCTGCAGTTAAGCTGTCCAGGCCAGGGCTTTTTTTGTTGGGAGTTTTTTGATTAACTTTTCAATGTCTTCTTTTGTTATGATTCTATTTATTTGTTTTACCACTGTTTGTGTTAGTTTAGGTAGATAGTGTGTTTCTAGGAATTCCTGCATTTCTTCTAGGTTTTCAAATTTGTTATAGTTTTTCATAGTAATCTGGTATGATTCTTTTAATTTCAGTTGGATCTGTTGTAATATCACCCATCTCATTTCTTATTCGGGTTATTTGCTTCCTCTCCTGTTTTTCTTTTGTCAGATTGGCCAAAGGTTTATCAATTTTGTTGATTTTTTTCAAAGAACCAACTTTTGATCTTGTTAATTCTTTCCATTGTTTTTCTGTTTTCAATTTCATTTAGTTCTGCTGTAATTTTTATTATTCGTTTTCTTCTGGTGCTTGAGGGTTTCTTTTGTCGCTCTCTTTCTATTTGTTCAAGTTGTAGGGATAATTCTTTGATTTTGGCCCTTTCTTCTTTTTGTGTGTGTGCGTTTATTGATATAAATTGACCGCTGAGCACTGGTTTCACTGTGTCCCAAAGGTTCTGATAGGAAGTGTTTTCATTCTAAGTGGATTCTATGAATTCCTTTATTCCATCCTTTATGTCTTCTATAATCCAGTCTTTTTTGAGCAGGGTATTGTTCAGTTTCGAAGTGTTTGATTTCTTTTCCCTGCTTTTTCTGTTATTGATTTCTACTTTTATGGGCTTATGGTCAGATAAAGTGCTTTGTAATATTTCAGTGTTTTGGATTCTGCTAAGGCTTGCTTTATGACCTAATATGTGGTCTATTCTAGAGAATGTTCCATCTGCACTAGAAAAGAAAGTATACTTGGTTGTAGTTGGGTGGAGTGCTCTGTATATCTCTGAGGTCAAGTTGGTTTATTGTGGCATTTAGATCTTCCAAGTCTTTAGTGAGCTTCTTTCTGGATGTCCCGTCCTTCACCGAAAGTGCTGGGTTGAAGTCTCCTACTATTATTGTGGAGCTGTCTATTTCACTTTTCAGTGTTGATAGAGTTTGTTTTATGTATCTTGCAGCCCTGTCATTGGGTGCATAAATATTTAATATGGTTATATATTCTTGGTATATTGTCCAAATAATATCGTTATATAACATCCATCCTTATCCTTTATGATGAGTCTAACTTTAAAGTCTATTTTGTCAGAAATTAATATTGCCAGTCCTGCTCTTTTTTGATTGTTGTTTGCTTGATATATTTTTTCCATCCTTTGAATTTTAGTTTGTTTCTCTAAGTCTAAGGTGTGTCTCTTCTAGGCAGCTTATAGACAGATAGTGTTTTTTAATCCATTCTGCCACTCTCTGTCTCTTTATTGGTACATTTAGTCCATTTACATTCAGGGTAATTATGGATAGGTATGAACTTAGTGCTATCATTTTGATGTCTTTTTTTGTGTGTTGTTGACAGTTTCTTTTTCCCACTTAATTTGTTTTTGCTGAGTAGATTATATATTGTCCTTTCCTCACATTCATTGTTGGTGACTCTGTTTCTGCTGAGGCTCTATTTTTTTTCTTGTATTTCATTTTGACATGTAGGATAGTTTGTTTCCTCTGTGGTTACCTTATTATTTACCCCTATTTTTCTAAATTTAAACCCAACGTATTTCTTTGTATCACCTTATTTTCCTCTCTGTATGGAAGATCTGTGACTGCATTTCTTAGTTCCTCTTTATTGTTTTAATGTTGTCTTTTTTACGTAATAACATTGCTGTTTCCCTGTTTTGAGCGTTTTTTAAATCTTGATTTATTGTTTTGATTTCTGTGTCTAGGTTGACTTCTCATTGCTCCGCCCAGTGTTCTAGTCTTAGCTTGATACCTGATATTATTGATTTT
This sequence comes from Loxodonta africana, assembly GCF_030014295.1. Taxonomy (NCBI): domain Eukaryota; kingdom Metazoa; phylum Chordata; class Mammalia; order Proboscidea; family Elephantidae; genus Loxodonta; species Loxodonta africana. The sequence goes on from NC_087358.1 coordinate 76,013,664, forward strand.
CTAACCAAAGAACTCCCTTTAGTATTTCTTGTAGTTTTCCATCTTAGATGGCTGCTGCTAGTTTTTAAGACCCCAGGTGCCACTCACCAAAGTGGAACACGGAATATTTTCTTAATACATTTTGTTATGCCAAATGACCTAGACGTCCCCTGAAACCATGCTCCCCAGACCCCCCCCCCTGCCGCTACTCTGACCGTCGAAGTGTTTGGTGGTTGTGTAGAGTTTTAAAGTGTATAATACAGTTTTACATGTTTTATCCCATTAGACCTTCACAGCAACCCTCTGAGGTAGATAGGGCAACTACATTATCCCAGATTTACATATGAAGGAATGGATTTAGTTCAATGACGTACAAGCTTACATGAGAGATATTGATGAACTTGAAGTGACTCACACAAATTTTTTGGTTTCCAGTGCATACAAACAGTTATGTTTACACTATACTGTAGTCTATTAAGTGTTCAGTAGCATTATGTCTAAAAAAACAATTTATTGCTAAAAAATACTAAGCATCATCTGAGCCTTCAGCGATTCATAATCTTTTTGCTGATGGAGGGTCTTGCCTTGATATTGATGACTGCTAACTGATCAGAGTGATGATTGCTGAAGGTAGGGGTGGCTGTGGCAATTTCTGAAAATAAGGCAAAAATGAAGTTTGCCACATCAATTGAGTCTTCCTTTCACAAAGATTTCTCTGTAGCATGTGATGCTGTTTGATAGCATTTTACTCACAGTAGAACTTCTTTCAGAATTGGAGTCAGTCCTCTCGAACACTGCTGCTGCTTTATCAGCTAAGTTTATGTAATATTCTAAATCCTTTGTTGTCATTTCAACAATGTTCATAGATAGCATCTTCACCAGGAGTAGATTCCATCTGAAGAAACCACTTTCTTTACTTATCTATAAGAAATACCTCCTCATCCAGTTACTTCTTCCACTGAAGTTTTGAACCCTTCAAAGTCATCCATGAGGGGTGGAATCAACTCCTTCCAAACTCCTGTTAATGTTGATATTTTGACCTCCTGCTGTGAATCATGAATGTTCTTAGTGGCATCTAGAATGGTGAATCCTTTCCAGAAGGTTTTCAATTTACTTTGCCCAATCCATCAGAGGAATCACTATCTATGGCAGCTGTAGCTTTACAAAATGTATTTCTTAAATAATAAGACTTGAAAATCAAATTCACTTCTTGATCCATGGGCTGCAGAATGGATGTTGTGTTAGTAGGCATGAAAACAACATTAATCTCTTTGTACATCTCCCTCAGAGCTTTTGGGTGATTAGGTGCAATGTCAATGAGGGGTAATATTTTGAAAGGAATCTTTTTTTCTTTTGGGCAGTAGGTCTCAACAGTGGGCTTAAAATACTCAGTAAACCCTGTTGTAAGTTATCCAGAAGACCTAACTAAGATAATTGACAAAGGTGGCTACACCAAACAAGAGATTTTCAATGTAGATGAGATAGCCTTATATTGGAAGAAGATGCCGTCTAGGACTTTCATAGCTAGAGAGGAGAAGTCAGTGCCTAGCTTCAAAGGACAGGCTGACTCTCTTGTTAGGGGCGAATGCAGCTGGTGACTTAAAATTGAAGCCAATGCTCATTTACCCTTTGGAAAACCCTGGGGCCCTTAAAAATTATGCTAAACCTGCCTGTGCTCTATAACGGGAATAACAGAGCCTGGATGAGAGCACACCTACACCGGAAATCTCTTGCTTGGTGCAGCCCCCTTCATCAGTTACCTTAGCTGGGTCTTCTGGATAACTGGCTGCGGCTTCTACATCAGCACTTGCTGCTTCACGTTGCACTTTCATGTTTATGGAGAGGCCTTCTTTCCCTTAACGCCATGAACCAGCCTCTGCCAGCTTCAAACTTATCTTCTGCAGCTTCCTCACCTCACTCAGCCTTCACAGAATTGAAGAGAATTAGGGCCTTTCTCTGGATTAGGCTTTGGCTTAAGGAAATGTGAAGGATGGTTTGATCTATCCAGACCACTAAAATTTCTCCATAACAGCAATAAGGCTGTTTTGCTTTCTTATCATTCACATGTTCGTTGGAGTAGCACTTTTAACTTCCTTCAAGAACTTTCCCTTTGCGTTCACGATTTGGCTAACTGTTTGGTAGAAGAAGCCTAGCTTTTGGCCTGTCTCAGCTTTTGGCATGCCTTCCTCACTAGGCTTAATCTTTTCTAGCTTTCTGATTTAAAGTGAAAGACATACGACTCTTCCTTTCACTTGAACACTTAGAAGCCATTGTAAGGTTATTAACTGGCCTAATTTCAATATTATTGTGTCTCAGGGAATAGGGATGTTTAGGAGAGGGAGGGAGACTGGGGAACGACCAGGTGGTGGAGCAGTCAGAACACACACAACAGTTATCAGCTAAGGTTGTCATCGTCTGTGGGCACAGTTCATGGTGCCCACAAAGATCACTGATCACAGATCATCGTAAAAGGTATAATAATAATGAAAAAGTTTTAAAATTGCAAGAATTACCAAAATGAGAAAGAGACATGAAGTGAGTGCCTGCTGTTGGAAAAATGGTGCTGATAGACTTGGTGGATGCAAGGTTGCCACAAACCTTCGCTTTATAAAAGCACAATGTCTGCGAAAGTGCGTAAAGCGAAGCAGAATAAAACGAGGTACGCCTGCATCTCTTTGACCTCTTCATACACGATAAATTTCACTGTCAATGATTTAGAAAAGTATGCCTATCTGAAAAATTTATTAGCTGCCATTTTGGTTCTAGTTGTTAGACTATGCCACTAATGAACTTAATGCCATTTAGTAACTTATCAATTAGGGTCAGAATTAGCTGATGTTATTATTCTTATTATTATCCTGGAGCAGACAAATAAAAAAAAATAGTTTTTTTTTTTTGAAATGAGGACTTTGCTTCATGAGCTATTGGTCATCAAGTACTTATGAAGGTCAAAGTCCGTAGGAAGCAATAGATTCTTAGATGGTTGTTTCCAGAACATCTGCCTCCCTCTTTCACTCTCTCCCTTGTAGCATATATCCACACCGACTGGACACAGAGCTGACAGACATAGGGTGTCAGGTGAAGATCAAGCCCTGCCTACTTCTAGCTTTCTGTCTAGCTGGTGTGACATCAACTAGAAATTAGCCAGACATGTTATCTGAGGAAAGAGAATAGAAAACAATTCTCTTTGTCTAATAGAACGGTTGCCATAGGGTCAACGCCAATTCATGGTAACCCCATATGTGTCAGAAGAGAGCTGTGCTCCATGGGGTTTTTAATGGCTGATTTTTCAGATGTAGATCATTAGGCTTTTCTTCTGAAGTACCTCTGGGTGGACTTGAACCTCCAACCTTTCATAAGCAGCTGAGCATATTAACCATTTATACCATCCAGGGTCTCCACTTGTTTCTAACAGAGACATGAAAAATAGAAATGTATTTAAAATATAGCAGAAAATTTTCGGTAGATCTTCATTTGTTTAGCTAACAAAATATCTCTGTGATAGATACTGGGGATCAAGCCCTGCCTCCCTCTAGCTTTCTGTCTAGCTGGTGTGACATCATCTAGAAATTAGCCAGACATGTTACCTGAGGAAAGAGATTGGAAAACAATTCTCTTTGTCTAATAAAACAGTTGCCATAGGGTCAGCTCCAACAAAGATAGACACTGCATGGTTCTTACCCTTGAGAAGCCCGTGATCTAATGGATAAGATAATCATGCAAACACTAGCAATGAAATAAGAGAGTCGTAAAGGATCCTGGAGGCAGGAGTGACAATCTGCTTGAGAGGATGTGGAGGGTTTCTCAGAGGAGGTGATGCTGAAGGGTGCAAAAGCTAGCTGTCATTAGTGGAGGGGGAAAGCTGTTCCAGGCAGAGGAAACTGTGTCAACAAAAGCACTGGGACATGAAAGCTCTGAGTACTGCGTTAAAACGGCCATGATTTACCAAATATGTGTAAAATCCACACTAAAAGAGAGGAGATTACAAATAAAAATAAAGAGAATTTCTAAAAAGATGTTTCCATACTCTAAAGTTGCCTCTCATGTCCCACTCTGGAGACCATCACTCTAGGACAACATGTCTTAAGCTTTAATGTGCATTGAATTTGCATAATAGTCTTATTAAAATGCAGATTCAGATTAAGTCAACCTGGGGCGGGGCCTGAGATTCCATAGTTCTAATATGTTCTCAAATTATGCTGCTGTTGCTGGTCTGGAGACATCTCTGTGAATAGCAAGTGGAAGAAGGGCAGGTCGAAAGTCTAGCAAATAGTTGGAGGCTAGATGTGTGGTGTGTATACAGGGTGTTGTGAGCTGTGGCCTACGTTTGATACTGTTAGGCAATGGGCAGCAGCAACCAGTGTTTGTAAATCGAGTGGTAACAAGATCATGTCTGTGTCTGATGACTGTGTGAAGAGTGGCTGGGTGTGGGTGGGACAGGCACAGGAAGGGAGGCTGCTTCAGTCATCTACAACTGTTGAACATGACCAATGGCAGCAGGAATAGACAGGATAGGGTCGATTCAAGAGATACTTAGGAGGTAGAACAGAGAGGGCATGGTGACTGACCAGGCTGGATTGAGGTGGTGGGGTGCAGGGTGTCACAGCAGAGTCAGATGAAGGAGGAAAGAATCTAAGAATCATTTAAGGAAGAGCAAGGCAGAGCAAGGTCTGCTGCCGTCATAGGGAGACACACAATGTAGACAGAGCAAATGGGGTGGAAAAGAGCCTACCAGTCATCCCAGCAGAGCTGCTCACAAGACAGTTATGATTCAGGTCCCAGGTCCAGGAGAGCTGGCCACAGACCTGGCATGTACAGGTGAAGGCACATTACCCAGAGAGAGAAGACAGAGGCAGAAATGAATGACATGGGTTGATCCGAAAGGCAGGAGGAGAACAGCAGGCAGCGGTCTTATGCCAAGTATTAGGTTATGCCAACATCAAACGCTGCAGAATGGTCACGTAAGGATGGGGATGGATTTAGCTTTTAAGTGTTCAAGACGACTTCAGTGGAAGTGGATTCAGAAGCATGGTGGCTGCAGGGTCATATACTAATGAGTTAAAGAGGTATGGTAGGCAAAATAACGGCACTCCCACCCCCACCCCCAAATGTGCCTCCCCAATCCCTGGAACCTGTGAAATGTTACTTTACATGACAAAAGAAACTGCAGAGGGTGTAGACCTCAGGATGGAGAGATTATCCTGGATTACCCAGGTGGACCTGATCTATTCATGTAAGTCCTTCTTAGTGAAACAAGAGGCAGAAAAAGTGGGTCAGAGAGATATGATGTGAGGACTCGACCCACCATTGCTGGCTTTGAAGACGGGGGAAGCGGGCCAAGAGTCAAGGAATGTGGTGACCTCTAGGAGCTGGGAACAGTTATCAGTTACAGCCAAGAAGAAAGTGGGGAACTCAGTCCTATAACCACAAGGAAGTGAATTCTGCCAACAACCTAAGAAATGGATTCTCTCCTAGAGCCTCGGGATGGAACCCAGCCTGCCAACACCTTGATTTTAGACTGGGGAGACCTGTACCGACTTCTGATTTCCAAAACTGTAAGAAAATAAATTGTTTTAAGTCACGAAGTTTTTGGTAATTTGTTACAGCAGCAATATAAAACTAAAGTAGAGGGGTGGGAGTTAAAGTGCGGGGGCAGTGGCGGTTCAGTGGGAGAATTCTCACTTCCATGCAGGGACCTGGGTTCAATTCCTGGCCAATGCACCTCACGCATAGCTACCACCTCTCTGTCAGTGGAGGCTTGCATGTTACTATGATGCTGAACAGGTTTCAGCAGAGCTTCCGGACTAAGATGGACTAGGAAGAAAGGCCTGGTGATCTTTTTCTGAAAAATCTGCCAATGAATGAAAACCCTGTGGAGTACAACGATCTGATCTACAGCCAATCATGGGGATGGTACAGGACCAGGCAGCATCTTGTTCCATTGTGCATGGGGTCCTCATAAGTTGGGGACTGACTCGATGGCCGCTAACAAGGAGTTAGAGTAATGACAACAATGAACATGTTGGACTACTTTTTGAAGACGCTCGATGCTTAAAAATACAAGATTATGAAACTTAGAAATATTCCTAGGAAGAATTGTGGGCTCACTTGCTTTCGAGTGGGAGCTGGGATGGATTGGATTCAGAGATACATCCAGCCCTTTGATGCCACACCCTTTTAGCCCTTTGCCTGGACAAAGCTGACCGATGTGCAAGGTCATTATATTTACTGCGGGGTCTATCCTACATTTTTTAACCTAAAAATAGGGTGGTCTCGCCATCAGCCTCTTGGTGCCCAGTCTCCCCTTAGATGAATCCCCCTGCTATAGATCACTCCACAGCCATCGGAGCCCGCACTCAGCTGAATACGAGTCAGCACGCGTGGCCGACAGCACCTTTAATAGCTGCTCAGTCTCCTTGCTGTCGCACGCTCAGCAGTCTGGTTATTATAATAAGTGTGTGCTAGCACTGTTGTGGTGTCATTTGGACGACTTGCAGGCTCGGTCCACAGAGTCAGAGGCAGCAAGTGCGTTATGGCCTCGTTGCTGTCAGCTCGTCCACGGTCCCCTCGACGGAACGTGGTGAAGCTCAGAGACCACACAGTGACTCACCCTTTCTGTGCTCTTCCTGCAACCTGTCCCTTTCCCTGATGTCCTGACCCTCATCAGTGCCGGCTGTCCTTATGGGCTGGAACAAATGTATGTAGTCTGGTGGCCTTTTAGTCTTGTCTACTACCCTGGGAACACAGAAATACTGATTTGGTGAAGACACCGTGATTGGCTTTGGAGAAAAGGCTCTGGGCACCGCAGCAGTGTTTTTATAATTATATCTACTTCAGCAGGCTGTTAATTATATCTACTTCAGCATCCTACTTCTGTGGGAATTGCAATTGTTCCAACTGTAGTCATTTGGTTTTGAAAGAAACTTGCTGGACGCAAGGCCCACACACACATAATAGGTAGTGTGCATACTCTAAGTACACGAGGCAGCAGCGTGTCAGTGGGAGAATTCTCGTCATCCATGCAGGAGACCTGGGTTTGATTCCTGGCCAAGGTACCTCATGTGCAGCCACCACCCATCTGTCAGCGAAGCCTTGAGTGTTGCTGTGATGCTGCCCAGGCTTCAGTGGAGAAAGGCCTGGTGATCTACTTCCAAAAATTAGTCAGTGAAAACCCTATGGATCACAGCAGTCTGGTCCACAGCCAATCATGGAGACGGTGCAGGAACAGGCAGTGTTTTGTTCTGTTTTGCGTGGGGTCGCCGTGAGTCAGGGGCTGACTTCGTAGCAGCGACATACCCTAAGCGTAGCATCCGAGTGCCACACTCCTAGTAGGTGAAGACCTGTACATCTTAGCAAGTCCTTCCTTTACTTTTTCTCCTTACACATGTATGTTTCTTTTCTATCTGTCATATTATTATTAACCATTTCTTTATGGTCATTATTCAGTTAAATTATTAGATACATCATAGAGTGCTAGGTACTAGACTAATAACAAAAATAACAGCAATAATTCTAATAATGGTGAGAATAATGGTCACTAGCCCGGCTCCTTCTGACAGATGCTCTGGAGGCTGGGCAGGCACCCACGTTCACACACATGCCCTCCTCCCCCACAGAAAGGCACAACAGCTCAACCTATAGACTCCACCCCAGCAGAATCTATTTCCTGAAGGGGTACAAGGACAAGGACAAGTATGTGGGAGGAGATACTATCTGTGTACTGCTAACCCGTCCACGTCCACCCTGTGCTGGTGTGCACCTTGTATTGTAGCTGTCCTAGGCCTCCTTGGGCCAGGCACTAGCGGGCCCACTGTCTTAATGCTCCCCCAAGGTTGGGACATTTGGCAGAGATGTGCCAGGGTTTTTGTTGGGCAACCCATCCTGGGAAGGGAGCCTGATGCAGGCTGGAGTCTAGCTAGGCATCTGAGGGAGCCTTGGGTGCACTTAGAGTCTTCATCTGGAGTTAGTGAGAGTAAGCCAGGAAGGCCATCGTTGACCCGTTGGTCCCACATTGACCTCTGTAGGGGCCTGGGATGAGGGAAGTCTGTGTCTGAGAGAAGCCATGGGCTGGTGGCATTGTGGTGGTGGTTAGGTATAGTTACATATTTAAACAGACGCTTAAATGTTAAATTTGAATATTTTAGACCTTAAACTTATATTCATTTGCTTTGTATTTAACTTGGATATTACCTAACTCAGCACTGCTGTTGTTGTTGTTGTTGTTAGCTGCCTGTCTAGTCAGCCCCCAACTCATGTGACCTCATGCACAATGGAACGAAGCGCTGCCCATTCCTGAGCCATCCCCCTAATGGGTTGCAGATCAGACTGTTGTGGCTCATAGAGTTTTCACTGGCTGTTTTTAGGAAGCAGATCACCAGGTCTTTCTTCTTGGTCTGTCTTAGTCTGGAGGCTCTTCTGAAAGCTGTTCAGTGTCACAGCAACACTCAAACCACCACTGATAGATAGATGGGTGGTGGCCGCATATGAGGCACATTGGTTGGGCATCGAACCTGGGTCTCTGGTATGAAGGGTAAGAATTCTGTCACTGAGCCACCAGTGTCTCATAACTCAGCACTAACCAAAAATTATTAAAAAAAAAAAAAAAACCATTGCTGTCAAGTTGATTCCAACTCATAGCAACCCTATGGGACAGACTAGAACTGCCCCACAGGGTTCCCAAGGAGCAGCTGATGGATTCAAACTGCTGCCATTTTGGCTAGCAGCTGTAGCTGTTAAACACTGCACCACCAGGGCTCAGCATTGTTGTTAGGTGTGGTCGAGTCGGTTCTGACTCATACCAACCCTATGTACAATGCACGACAGAACAAAACACTGCCAGGTCCTGCACCATCCTCACAATCATTGTTATGCTTGAGCCCATTGTTGCAGCCACTGTGTCAATCCATCTCGTTGAGGGTTTTCCCCTTTTCCACTGACCTCTACTTTACCAAGCATGATGTCCTTCTCCAGGAACTGGTCCTTTCTGATAACGTATCCAAAGTACGTGAGATGTAGTCTGGTCAGCCTTGCCTCTCGGGAGGATTCTGGCTGTACTTCTTCCAAGATGGATTTGTTCGTTCTTTTGGCAGTCCAGGATATATTCAATATTCCTCACCAACACTGTAATTCAAAGGCACCGATTCTTCTCTGGTCTTCCTTAATCATCGTCCAGCTTTTGCATGCATGTGAGGCAATGGAAAATAACATGGCTTGGGTCGGGCGCACTTTAGTCTTCAAGGTGACATCTTTGCTTTTCAACACTTTTAAGAGGTCTTTTGCAGCAGATTTGCCCAATGAAACGCATCTTTGAATACTGGTGGCCTAGCTTCCAGCATCACTGCAAAACATGAGCCCCCACAGTCCAACAAACTGACAGACCTGTGGGAGCCGGGGCGGGGGGGGCTCAGCACTAGTAATTACTAATTCTGATAACTATATTAATAATCCCTCCCTTTATTATATGTAATGGTGTCAATTACATGCAAGCTATAGAGATAATATGTGAAAGCCAAAATACTTACATTTATTAAAATAACTTCTTTATTTATAATGCTAGCAGAATTATTTTAGAATATCTCCCGTAAGGAGGGAGTGCATGTGAGCACTTTCAGGTGGCTTTTCTACACCTGAGCAGTGGTACATGCTTTGGTAGTGATAACTGGTGATGAGGAAGGAAGTATGCAAATTGCAGGGGAAAATGTCAGGAGACGCCCAGGATGGAATTTGAGTTTCCAAATTCACCGGAGCGGGTTGTGCTGGGGCTGCATTCCGGGGGCTGCGGGTGAATACTGACGGAGCCAGAAGCTGTTGCTTGGGCCCAGATACCCGAACAGAACAAATATGGATGAGGGCTTCAGGGAAGGGGTGTGAGCCAAGGAAATAGGATTTGCATTTTTTCACATTTGGCTTCCCTCTAGGTAGAGCCCTGGTGGTGTAGTGGTTAAGTGCTATGGCTGCTAACCAAGAGGTCGACAGTTCGAATCCACCAGGCGCTCCTTGGAAACTCTATGGGGCAGTTCTACTCTGTCCTATAGGGTCACTATGAGTTGGAATCAACTCGATGGCAATGGGTTTGGTTTTTGGGGATTCTAGGTAGAGCCATGATGTTTTTTATTCAGCTTGCTTCCCAAAAGTAGCCCCCTAAACCAGTCACCATCACTCAGCTCTGACTCATGGTGACCCCATGTATGTCAGAGTAGAACAGTGCTGTATAGGATTTTCAGTGACTGATTACTTAGAAGTGGATTACTACGCCTTTCTTCCAAGGGTACTCTGGGTGGACTTGAACCTCCAACCTTTTGGTTAGCCGCTGAGCGGGGCCATGGATTTTGCACTCAGGAAGTCTGTATCACTGATGTGCTGTGCCCACTGGCAGCTTTGGCCTCAGGGAAGCCCACACCTGATTTCCCACCCTCTCTGCTCCTGGGCAGGAGCCCTCCTCTCTGGCATTTTGCACTCAGAGTCCTCAGTGGGAATCCCTGGGTACTTCCTCCTCCTCAGGGGCTTTCTGGGCTCTGAAAGGTTCCTGGCTTTGCTGACATCACCTTCCTGTGGAGGAGGGCTGGCCCGGCTGCTGAAAGCATGCATGCAACTAAGTGAGTTCTATTAAGAAGAAGGAAAATAAACCTCGACCAGACACACCTTCCAGGGCCATTGTCAGACACTCTGCCTTTGTGTGCTGTGTCACAGGCGGGAAAGGAAGAGGGACCCTGGGAGGCACTTCCTAAACAGAGACTGTAAAACACACATGGGGCTGAAGCATCAAGAGGAAATGGAAGGCAGTGTTCTCCCTCCAAATAGAGCTATTTTAAGGGAGTTGATGTAAGGAAAAGATGGAATAATGAGAGCTTAACAACCAGGAATCTTAAAACACCATTACCACTACCGAACCAATGAGGGACTCCCCCTAGAATCTGAGGGTTCCACCCTTCGCCACTCGTAAAACAGCCCAGGTAGATGCAGCCTTCAGAATGTTCCAGCATCCTCCCTCAGTGATGTGTTCCAGTGGAACATTCCTCAGTCTGGAAAAGCTTTCTCATGTCTAACCTGAATCCCTCATGCTGCAGTGGAAGTTTGTGTTTCCTTGCTGTGTTCTGCAGAGGTAGAAGAGAACTTGTCACCATTTCCTACCCGAAAATCCTTCAAAACACTTGATGACTTAAAAATAAATCTTCTTCTCCCTTGGTGGTTCAGAATTTCTCTTTGAATTTGTAAATTCTGAAGAATTCTTGTTAAATATTTATGCTCAGGAGGACAAACTCTAGTTACCAAACAAAGTCAAAGGACAGCAACAAGTACCTCTGTTCTGGTGTGTGAAGGAAAACCTTTGCCCCAGCTCTCCATTCCAAACAGAATACAGCACAGCATTTAAAAGAGAATTTTGTTTTCCTTTTCTGGAACCCACTGTGTGTGGTGTCAAAGGCAGTGAGCAGTCCGCCCAGCTGCAGTTGTCTGAGTATTAAACTTCCCATGCAGATCCAAGCCAGCTCGCAGAGAGAGGACTGGAACTGCCCAGCAAGCTGTGTGCGTCTCTGTGTGTCCCTGTGTCAGGGCTGGATGGTGGGGGCTGGGCTGGTGCAGTGTCACCGGCCCTTCCAGCGGCAAGCATCCACTGCTTCTTTCTTTCAGGCCCTTGGAGGCTGTCCCCACAGAGACGCTCACACACTGTGGAACTGAATAATTGTTGGCAAGGTCTGGGGGACAGTAAGCCAGATTGGGCGGGGAGAGCATTCCATTATTATAACACAACGCCATAATAGGATACAAGATTCTTTTCATATTAATTCTTACACAACGGGAATTTTAAAACGCCGCTTCTACAATGAGGACTGAGGCAAAATGCAGCCTTTTGCCACCAAAGCTTTTGTATTCACCGCGGGGCCTCTGTGTGGCTTTAGCTGCCAGTGTTCTTTTCCCTTGGCCTTGAGAGAGCCTTAGGCTCCTCCTGAGAGGAGCGAGGGGTCACTGGCTCACACCAAAACACCAAGCGTCTTCTCCCCAGAGCCCCCCTTCGCCGCTGTGATCCTGGTGCGGATGCTGCTCTGTAAAACTGGTCCTTCTGGAAGGCCATGCTAGATCTTGCTGCCCAACGCCCAGAGGGCCTCCTCAGAGGACTGGGGCTTGTGTACCTGCCAAGTCCGGGGTGCGCACACTGGTCTCCCAGCGAAGCGCCGGCCTCTGTCGCACACACACTCCCAAAGCCTGGCGGGTTGCGCACCACAGGGCCAGGCGGGACAGGGTGTCCTCCTCCCAGTGCCTCTCGCTCTCCTTGGTGCCCTGTGTCCCAGGTCAGTGCTGCTGACCAGCTGACTCACAGGTCGGGCACGAACGCTAAAACCCAGAAACCTGGACACTGTTTCTACCCTGGCTGTGGGCCAGGGCGCTGGATATCTGTCCGCGCCTTGGTTTCTGACCGTGAAGAGCAGGCAGAGAAATCACTGGGCAGGGGCTCAGCCAGGGAGGGGACCGACTGGGACAGAGACCAGAGAGGCAGGACTTTTTCCTGATAAAAGCATAGAAGATGAGTTTAACATTCTGGCACCTCTGAAGTACAATCTCTGACTTTGGCAATGGAAGGGATTGAAATGCTGAAGAAACCCAGATGAGCTCTATAGGTTTTCAATATTTCTCTGACAGTAATTTAAACTGTCACCCTTAATTTACTGAGTATGTGTCTATTTAGACTATTTAATTAGGTGCATAAACTCTAAGTGCCAACAAGCAGCGTTTTCCAAGCCTCCGGAGCCCCATGAGATCAGTTTCTTTTGAAGCACCCTGCAAGGTAGGAGATGCTTGGACAGTATTTCAGACTTTAGGGGAGTTTTAGGGAGCCCTGGTGGCGCAGTGGTTAAGTGCTAGCTTGCTAACCAAAAGATTGGCGGTTCGAATCCACCAGGTACTCTGTGGGAGAAAGATGGGACAGTCTGCTCCTATAAAGATTCCAACCAAAACCAAACCCATTGCTGTTGAGTCAATTCCAACTCAGAACGTAAAGATTACAGCGTAGAAAGCCCTATGAGGCAGTTCCAGTCCGTCCTATAGGGTCACTATGAGTTGGAATTGACTTGGTGGCAATGGGAACGGGAGAAATTATGACACCGTGTTTTCATTTTCTATCCGGTTTATCTACCACTCATCTGTCAGTTTGTTGTACTGTGGTGGCTTGTGTGTTGCTGCAATGCTGGAAGCTATGCCACCGGTATTTCAATTACCAGTAGGGCCACGCATGGTGGATAGTTTTCAGCAGAGTGTTGCAAGTGGTTTGCACTTGTCTACTAACCTGAAAATTGTCCGTTTGAGCCCACCCAGCGGCACCACAGAAGAAAGTCCTGGTGATCTGCTTCTGTAAAGATTCCAAAAAACTCCGTGCCATCAAGCCGATTCCCACTCCTAGTCTCCCTGTAGGACAGACTGGAACTGCCACGGAGGGCTGCCAAGGTGCTGGTGGTAGATTTGAACCGCCAGCCTTTTGGTTAGCAGCCAAACCCTTAGCCACTGTGCCACCAAGGCTCCTCTGCAGCCAAGAAAATCCTGTGAAGCAATTCTACTCTGAAATTCACGGCACCACCATGAGTTGAAATTTGGCTTTGGTTTCCAAACTCCGATACACTAGGAACAAAGTCCCGGGCATCTACGTCTGACAATCAGCCAGTGAAACGCCCATGGGTCACTGCAGAACTTTCCATGTAGCGCTGGTCGATGAGCGCCCTAGGCCGGGAGGATTATGAAGACGGCAAAGCACGGGCCATGTTTCTTCCTGTCATACATAAGGCCACCGTGAGTCAGAGCTGACTCAATGGCAACTAACAACAAAAATATGAGATTTGTACTTGTTGTTTGAACAAAAGGCACTCAATATATAAATGGAATTATTATTCTTGAATTTCTTCTGTGCAGCTTTAGCACTAGAATCTCCTGGGCAGTACTTGTCCAGGATTCAGGCCTGAATTTCTACAGTGAATATCAACTAAGAAAAGCAATCAAGTCGCTGCAAAATTAACATTGCTAAGGAGAACCACAGGCCCCTCGGGCTACAGCTGAGGGTCATCAGTGAGTGGCTGTGATTTAATGAAGTGGCATTCCCTCTGATTAGTGAGAAGTAGGCCTGGCGTCCTGCGCAGCATAAATGCCCTGGTTCTGAGGGTGCCAAGGAAATGCTTTCAGAGGCTGCATTTTCTCCCAGCCTGAGCGAGCTGGCAGTGGACATTACAGGACATTCCACTGAAATCAGGCCATCGGGAGCTGAAGACAAAGGCAGCTGATTCAAGTGCGCCAAATTGGAGTTTCTCTAATCAAATATATTAAATTCACCATCATTCTTGATTGTTTTAATGGGAAGAAAGGGCAGCTGTGCCCCTCGTTTTCTAAGCGTTTTATTTAGTGCCTGGGGAGGGGGAAGGGACCTGGAGGAGAAAGCAGAGGCTCTCAGGAGAGCTACAGGGAGCCAACGTCTTCTGTCTTAAAAGTAAAATGATTTTGCACGCCATTCAGATCCACGGAGAGAGTTCCCAGAGCTGTCATTCACTGAGAAAAAACCCCAAAGATAACCAGTTTATAAAGTACTGTTTTACAGAGGAGGGAAAAATCAGCCTCGAACAGACTGGGAGCTTGGGACACTTGGCAGAAAGAGACCCTGGTGACTAGTGTTCAACAGACCAGCTCCACTGCTTACCTGAAAGATGGCCCAGTGGAGATTTTTTTCCCCCCCTCTGTGTATGTGTCCTCTGTACACAAGGATTGAAATTTCAAGACACTTTGGGGAACTTATCTCCACTGCTTTGTAACCATCCAGGTGAAGAGCAGAGCTCATAAAAGGCCTTTTTCACCATTTGGGGAGTGGTATTTAAATTGCTAGTTAAGCAACCAGGTACCCAGCCTATGAAGAAAAAAAAAAAAAAGAAGAACAGTTTAAGAGAAGGTCCGAGCCCAAAGCTTCCTGCCCTGCACAGCACACACCGTCTTGGTATGCACCTCCCGCTCAACCCAGAGATAGGAGTCTGATGTCACTTCCTCTGTCTGCCGAGCTAATAACAGGATGAACCTGAACTAGATGTGAACCAGACATTCCACTGTGCAATTAATTATTTCACTCAATTGTAAGGCAGGATGCTTAGGTCCAGCATCGAAGTTTGCAAAGGAAACAAAAGTCTAGCAATGGCAGGGCCCACAGGCCCACACAGGCGAACGTGAGTCATCCAGAGAAAGGGCTTTGGAAGCTGGTGCCTGTTCCAGCCTGAAGCCAGCCTGTTCTGAGCTGGAATGTGAAAGGCAGCTGCTGTGTCAAAGGGGCAGAGAATAAAGCCTCAGTGTGAAGTGAAGACACAATTCAGCAAAGAGAAGATGCTATTAAAGTGGTTTCTGCTCCGGGCCAGCTCCTTTTAGAGGGCCCCCTTCTGGAAACAAATGATTCTATTCCTGTTCTAAAAAAAAGAGTGGGAGTTCCTTTCAGAAAATGTTACTGGACTCTTTTTAAAGGTTCCCATTTGAAGGGAATCAAGGGAACTGTGATAAGGCAGCATCTATATACTCAGGGGCATTGTATCCAGTGACACAATGCAGGCTAAGTGAAGCTCTTCATCCTTGGGAGGAAATCTAATAATCAATCAGCCCTGGTCTCCTGTCACATACAGAGGACGGTAGTTTCTTGGTGGAGGTTCCTTCCTTTACCCTGAGACAGCTGGGAAGGCCAGCATGGGGAGAGGGAGGGATCGCTTCTCCCCAGCTATCCGCGCCCCCCCCCGCCCCGCCACACACACAATGCCCTTTTGTCTCTGTGGCCCACAACCCTCAGGCAGGGCCTGAGCTGGAACAGAGCCGATGGCCTCAGAGCTCAGCACTTCCAGCATCTTGCAGCTGCTCTG
The DNA here is from genome assembly GCF_030014295.1 of Loxodonta africana. Classification (NCBI taxonomy): domain Eukaryota; kingdom Metazoa; phylum Chordata; class Mammalia; order Proboscidea; family Elephantidae; genus Loxodonta; species Loxodonta africana. The sequence goes on from NC_087358.1 coordinate 76,029,503, forward strand.
TGAGCCTGGGGAGTCCCTGGGCAGCAAACGATTAATGCATGAGGCTGCTAACCAGAAGGCTGGAGGTTTCAGCCTACCCATAGGTGCCTCAGAAGAAAGGCCTGGTGATCTACTGCAAAATCAGCCATTGCAAACCCTGTGGAGCACAGTTCTGCTCTGACACACATGAGGTTGCCATGAGCCAGAATCAACTTGACAGCACAGGTTGGTTGTAGGCCTGGAGCTGTGTTCCATGAGGCATTAGTGCTCTCACCCCGGGTCTGGACGGCGCGGTGACTGGCTGTCCTTCCATGTGGCAAGTGCCTAGGGGCAGGAAGGTGTGTGCAGAGGTGCTCTTGAAAGGTGGTGGGGGCGCAGAAGGAGCATTGCAGTCCTGGCTCCATCCCGGGCTCGCTGAGTACACCTGGGCAGGTCAGGCAGCCTTCCTGCGCAGGACGGGAGGCTGGAGGAGGGGGCTACCGGCTTGTTCTCAGGGCTGGCAGACTGTACCGCTCGGTGATAACCGAGGAGAGGGGGTACCGGGTACCTTGGAGCCCAGTCAACCATGCCTCGATTTGAACCCTGACTTTGCCACTCTGCAATTTATTCAAGTTACAAAGCTTCTGTTTTGAAGAAACATCAGGTTAAGTAATATCTCCTTTTTTGTGATGCTGGAAGTTATGTTACCAGTGTTTCAGACACCTGCAGAGTCACCCATGATGGACAGGCTTTAGCGGAGCCTCCAGACTAAGACAGACTAGGAAGAAAGGCCTGGCAATCTGCTTCCAGAAATTAGCTAACAAAAATCCTATGAATCACATAAGAATATTGTCTGATATCATGGTAGAAAATAAGATCATGAAGATGGCACAGGACCGGACAGCATTCCATTCTGTTACACAAAAAGTTGCTATGAGTCGGAGCCAATTCGATGGCAACTAACAGCAAGGTTGTTGAAAAGAACTCTCATCTGCTCTCATCAGCATTTCAGAAAATAAAGCTCACAATAACTAATCTATCTTTAGCTGGCAAGGACACTCGTCCTTGTTAAACTGACATAAATGTATTCTCATTATAAACTCTGGTCCTTCCTTTTTCTCCTCTTTATAATTTTCTGTAGATGAGTGGGAGTTTGTCCCATCCCACCACCAATGCCAGCCTGGTCTTTGGACAACGTTGTCTTAAGTAATACGGCTTATTTGTGAATCTGTCTGTGACTATGTAAACCAGCTTCTGCTGTTTTACTTCTTTTTTCTCTTGCCAACTTTCTCCCTAACCCTCCCTGTGTACACAAACACATACATTTCATTTATGTGTCTTTAGCCCCCCCAAATCAGCACTAAAATTTCCATAAGTTAGCAAAACGCTTTGTAAGTATTACACATTTCAATTCTGTACCCATCCACCTTCCCACTTAAGAGAACATGGAAAGGGCTGCTGCTGACCTTTGTTAGGAGACCTGAGCCCCCTCCCACTGAGGGCCCTCTTTTCCAGGTCTCCACAACAGCTCAGGGTTGCCTGGCTCCATGACCTCTCTGTGCAGTGTTCAATGTATGTGGAAAACAAAGGCCTTTTTCTCCTCATGCGGACTCAATGGACGTAGGTAACTTACGGGGCTTCTGAACGTCTCCTGTCCTCGGCCACAGCTTCCCCTCCTGCCCTGAACTCCCAGGAAGGAAGGGCCCTTAGGGTAGTCATTTGTCCCCTGTTTCTTTCTTTCCTGGTGTTCTTGTTAGCTGTTGTTGTGTTGATTCCGACTCAAGGTGACACAGCCCTGTGCCATCTTCACAATCGCTGGTATGTTTGAGCCTATTGCTGTGTTATTGTGTCAATTCATCTCATGGAGCATTTCCCTCATTTTCTCTGACCCTCTACTTTACCAACCATAATGTCCTTTTCTAAGGATTGTTTTTTTCTGATGCCATGTCCATCCTTCTAAGGAACATTCTGGCTGTACTTCCTCCAAGTCAGATTTGTTTGTTCTTCTGGAAGTCCACGGCGTCTTCAATATTCTTCACCAACACCACAGAACACATCAACCCTATGGATCCCTCCTGGTAGAAGGCAGAAAATCCCTGGGCCTGGTGAAAATTTTCCCTCAAAGCGGGAGGCTGGGCTGCTTTGCATTATCTGGGGAATCTGGGCCTTTGCGCCCCCAGCCTCCCTCGCCTCCACCCCCCCGCCCGGCAGTGTAGAGGCAGGGGCTGGGGTTAACTGGGCTTTAGCCAGCTGGGAAGACTGGACTGCTTTCCACCTCCTACTGATGCAGATGCTCACACTGTGGCCTCATGTGGTGTGAATTATAGAAATGCCAGACACACCCTCAACTAAACGGAAGCCCCAAAATGCACTTGAAAGCCAAGTGTAAGTGACTTTGAATGCTCCCTTGATTTGTGCTGTCCCCTGCTTGCTTCCATTGGTGCCAGCCTGGTGATGTTCTCCACGAGCTCTGGGCTACCTTGCTTCTGGTGCTTTCCTTTAGCTTTCTGTCACCAGGCACCTGGGTTCTGCTGGGACCATGTTTTCCCTGCCAAGGGAGTGACCCTTCTTGTAGACATATTTGTTCTCAATGGGAGGTCTCTCCATGGTCAGAAAGGAACACACAGAAAAATCCATTCGGCCCAATATCAAATCTTTTTCTGAATAATAGATGTCAGTGCACTCCCTGAGATTTGAGCCAGAGAAACGCACAGCCTTCTGGAGCTGAGAGTGTGCCTGAACTTGATGGTCCAGCTGGCCAGCCCCCCACCCATCAAGCTTGGTGCCACATCCCTGCTCACCATCTGGGCCTGGTTCCTACAATATGCAAATGACAGTAATGCCAGAGAACGGTCTTTCATCTCTTCTCTTCCCTCCCTGCCTCCCTCCTCAGCCCTCTGCTGCTCAGCAGAGTCTTGTTCTGGCAGTACATGTTGAAAGAATTGGGGTGGGGTCCACATTTAAGCTGCTCTTTATCTTATTCTGGCTTATGAGTCTCTTGAGGTGAGTTAGACTATAAAGAACAGTGGTGCTTGTTTTTTGTTTGGGAGGCCTCCGTTCTACTGAGAGGCTTCTTAAGTATGAAGGAGCTCGCTGAGGTCGGCGTGCTTGCTCTTCATGTGGCTTGCAGTTCTCATGTTTTACTTATTTCTGATGTGGTGGCTGTAGCCAACGAAAGCTAGCTCTCCTCCCACCCTAGCCCTGGTTCAAAGTTATAAACTGAGACTTTTTGGTTTCTGTCTTCAACATTTCCTCTCTTACACATCTCTGTAGGGCTGAGAATGTCATTTTATCAGTCACTCCCAGGAGCGTCAACTTTCATTACCTAATGGGGGCAGGGGGACCCATGGGAAAGAGGCGAGGGAGTCAAGGACATGTGGCACCCCATCTTGGTAGATATTCCTGAGTGCTGACTAGGAGCCTGGCGTGGTGCTGGGGAACCCGGCAAGGTGAACCCGGCAGACCCCCTTGGATGCTTCCAGCAGACCCGGGGACAGACAGTGGCCTTTCACCATGTCCCCTGCAACAGCTCTTTGGAAGGTCACCAACCTTCTTTCAGTTTCCAAACCCAAAGGCCCTTTTCAGTTCTCATCCCCTTTACCTCCTTATAGTTCGGGACACTGTTGATCAGCCCCTCCGTTAGTCTTTGCTTCATTCACCTGGTAATTATTAAGTGTCTAATTCAGATGCTGTGGGAAGTGGTGTAGTGTGATGGTTACAGGCAGGTCCTGGTGTCGTAATGTCTGTATTCATATTCCAGCCCTGGCTTGTCTCAGATGTGTGACCTAGAGCTACAAAGGGGCTCTGTGTCCTCATCTGTTGAAGCGGGAATGAGAGTACTAAGCCACTCCACACAGTTTTGTGAGAATTAGATAATTTGTAGACATGCTTAAAGCATTGCCAGCACATTGTAAGTGCTCAGTGAATGTTGGCTACGGGCATTATCCCACCACCCATCCTTCAGTTTTTCGATTGGCTTGTAAGCTGTGTGGTGGCTTGTGTGATGCTGGAGCCTATGCCGCTGGAAATACCAGCATGGTCACCTGTGGTGGACAGATTTCAGCAGTGCTTTCAGACTAAGACAGACTAGGAAGAAAGGCTTGTCATTTGGAAAAAATTAGCCAGTGAAAACCCTATGGATCACAGCAGGATATTTATTGTCCGATATAGTGCAGGAAGACGAGCCACCTAGGTTGGAAGGCACTCAAAACTCATAGTGGGCCCAACAATGGACTTGAGCATACGAATGATCCTGAAGATGGTATGGGACAGAGCAATGTTTTGTTCTGTTATACGTAAGGTCATCACAAGTCAGAGCCTATTCTACAGCAAGTTAACGATTGTAACTACTGTTGGTGTTGTCATTATTCTCATTAGATATTGTGCTAAGTAAGCACTAGGGATTCAGGTGTGGATCAAATCGACACCGTTGCTACCCCCTGGAGCTTACGGGCCAGCGTGGCTGACAGCCGCTCAGGGAGCGTGAGTGTGCTACAGTAATGCACAAGTGCAGGGGCTGCTCCTGGCAGCCTGGGATACTGTGCTCCTCTGCTGCTCTGCCCCTTCTTTCTCTGACTCCACCACTGATTTGATTTTCTCTTTTATTCCACAGTATAGCGACTCCACGAGATTCTGTTGTTACATCTTCCTCACGCCCTGACATCCACAGCCAGACTTTGCAATATGACTAGTGGTGAAGACTCAAAATGAATTGAAAGTTTTCACATCTGCTCAACCAGGAGTGACCTGGAGCAGGGGTGTAGCAAGACAATGAAGTATGTAAGGTTGTGGGCTTCGTCATCAGAGAGATGGTTTCAGACAGCCTACCCATTCAGCAGTCCAGTCTCCTGCAAGTCACCTAACCTCCCTCAGACTCAGTTCACTCATCTCTAAAGGGGAGATGGTAATATTGTCTACATGGGGTTATTTAAGAATATATATATGTATATATATATTATTTATATATATATCCCGTCTCTCAGTTTCTTGTACTGTAGTGGCTTCAGGGTTGCTAGGATGCTGGAAGCTATGCCATCTGTATTTCAAATACCAGCAGGGTTTCGCCCATGGTGGACAGATTTCAGTGGAGCTTCCAGACTAAGACTAGGAAGAAAGGCCTGGTGATCTATGCATGAAACTTAGTCAATGAAAGCCTTATGGGTCACAACAAAAGATTGTCCAATTTAGTGCTGGAAAATGAGCCCTGTAGGTTGGAAGACACTCATCATACCCCATGGCTGCAACAATGGACTTGAACACACCAACAATCATGAAGATGGCGCAGGACCAGGCAACGTTTCATTCTTTGATACATAAAGTTATGCTGAGTCAGACCCACTTGAGACCAACTAACAACAACAACAGTGTATATATATATATAAATGTGTGTGTGTATATACTTTTCAAATGCATCTTAGACATCTTTGTAGGGCTGAGAATGTCATTTTCCAGACACTCCCAGGATGTTCAATGCTCATTATACCCTGTGTTCATTAATGAGTGTAGTGGGACCCATGGGAAAGGGACAAGGGGCCAGGGGGTCAGGGGCATATGGTTATAAACCAAAACCAGACCAGTCACTGTGGAGTTCATTTTGACTCATGGTGACCCCATGTGTGCAGAGTGACCTTTTGGAAGTAGATTGCCTGGCTTTTCTTTTGAGGCATCTCTAAATAAATTCAGAACACCAACCTTTCGGCTAGTCGTTGAGTGCTTAACTGTTTGTGCCACCCAGCACTCTCTTTCTCCACACACACACACACAAACACATGAGCAAAAATTTAGCTTAGTGCCTGGCCCATTATAAGCATCAGTAAATGGTAGCTCTTATTAGGTAGTTATCAGGCAGCAGTTTCTGGAATATGGAGAAGTAGCCCTGTACCGGTGTAATTCAGCCACATTGTGGTTGCTAAACTAGGAGTAAGGGAGACAGTTGACAGAGGCAGGCTCCTGCCCTCCAGTGACACACAACACGGGTTTGTGCACAGGCGACTCCAGTGCAGGCCAAGCTCTAGTAGACCACCACACAGAGGACATTTGTCTGCAGCCCAGATGCGGGACCAGTTCTGCTCAGGCCATCTAAGAAAATATCACTAAGCTTAGCCTCTTGAGCTTAAAGAATCAGGCAGGTTTTGATAGGCAAAGGGAGCTGGAGGAAGGGTAGCCTTACTAGAAGGCAGAGGAATGTTTTTGAGCAAATGAACAGATTTAGGCAACTGTGTGGCAGGCCTGGCCTCTAACCTTTGAGATTAGGGCACAGGAGGGCATGGCCAGTCTGGTGATGGAGGGTTTGAAGGGTGTTAAGGAATTTATAGCTAACCACAACTTTAAGCTAAAAATATGTTGTCCTAGGATGACTTGAAAAATCCCATCAGGGAGACTCTAGCTTGTAAGGAGAAGACAGATTTAACAAAAGGAAGATTTGTAAAATGAGGAAATAAAGCTGAGTTGAATCATGCCAGTGACAGCATGTCCTTTGTTTCTGCTGGCAAAGCTCTCCATCATTGACAATCAAGGTGCCATGGCAGCGCCATCAGGTTAAAATTGTGAACAGATTCCCACATATAGTAGAAGCGTTAAACAGGCCTGGAGAATTATTCCTTAAAGAAAAGGAACATGGTGCCAAGGCTTTTGGTGTTTGTAGGCCTGACTATGTGAGTCAGAATCTACTCGACAGCAACAGGTTTTGGTTTTTATCTGAGGTAATGGGGTGGTGGTGGCTTAGTGGTAGAATTTCTGCCTTCCATGCAGGAGACTTGGGTTTGATTCCCGGCCGTGCACCTTAAACACAGCCACCACCCATCTGTCAGTGGAGGCTTCTGTGTTGCTATGATGCTGAACAGGTTTCAGTGGAGCTTCCAGACTAAGACAGCCTAGGAGGAAAGGTTTGGCAATCTATGCACTCAAATCAACCAGTGAAAACCCTATGGGGTCACAATTGTCCAATTTTGTTGAGATTGACTCAATGGCAGCTAATCAGAACAACAACAAGTGAGGTACTAATCTAAATTTCAGCCTTTCACCCTATCTGACCCATCTTCAAGGTTCCTTGTTTTCTCAGGAATACTTCCCAAGCTCCTCAGCGTGATTTTCATCCTGCTTGGCCACCTCAGCCTTCTTCCTGTCACCCTTCCCACATGCCTTGATGCTCTCGTTATATTTAACTACTTGCAATTGTTCGAACGTGCTGGGTCTGCTCTGCTCTGTGCTTCTGCGAGCCCTGCTCCCTCTCCGTCTCCTTTGCCTGGTTAATCTCTTCCTTATCCAAAGCCCCTATCTGATGCCACCTCTTCTGATCCTTCCTGACCTCCTGTCTTAGGGCCCTACCTTTGCTCTCACATAGCAGCCTGTGCCTCTCATCCTAATAGGAACTCGTACGCCACATTGTGCTGCTTATTTAATTTGTTACATGATGGATCCTGGATTCATGTTATACAAATTTTCACAAAGATTTTATTTGGGAGTAAACCAAATTGCTACAGCAAGAAAGCCTGGCACTCAAGAGGAGATATCAAGGACTTCAGTTTGAGAAAGACAGCAATCTCTTTTCATTAGATCCTGTGAGGAAGTTAGTTGTGAAAAAAGGGAATAGGTTCTGGAAAGCTGTCCTTTAAGCAAAGGAGGTCCTTTCAAAGTATGGCAGCAGCCCTGTGATTGGGCCATATGTCCTTTCTCTCACTGTGTGAGGTGCAAGCGTTCTTGGCTTCACTATGATGAAGTCTAAGAGAATGTGGGTTTGGAAAGTCCCAGTTCAGTCAGGTTTATAGGTGGCAGCACCTGGGGCAGGTCTGAACTGGTGACAGCCGTTTCTGGTAGACAAATTGCACCTCTCCCACGCATGCTCCTGAGCTCCTGGGGCAGGGCCTACTCCTCTCATCCCCACGTCCTCAGTGCCTGGCACATAATAGATATGTGAAAGCCTTTCCTGAAATGAAGAACAGCAACCCAAAGATCCCCAAACATCGTATTATTTGCTTCAATGAGGACTTAAGATATTTTAGGGGTCCAACGACAACATTTAATCTTGAGGACCTAGTAAGGAAGAAAGAAAAGAATCTACCCTGGTAATGCCGAGAAAGACGAGACTCTCCTGAGGACTTGAAAAGTGTCAGCTATGACTTAGGCCACATTCAGGTAGGGTCCTGGACTATCTGCTTTAGATGCCGCTGGTTTGCCAGCTACAAATTCAGATTTCTTTCTTTTGTTGTGCTTTAGGTAAAAGTTTACAGAGCAAATTCGTTTCTTGTTAAACAGTTAGTACACAGATTGTTTGGGACATTGGTTGCCACCTAGCGATGTGTCAACACTCTCCCATTCTCCCCTCCGGTTCCCTGTTTCCATCCATCCAGCTTTCCTGTCCCTTCTTCCTACCTTTTATCTCCCAAATCAAATTCCTGGTGGACGGGAGCTGGGAGCTGGCATTTTTCACATGTTCCCCTGGTGATTCTGATATACCCTCAAGTCTGTGAACCCCTGATCCAGCAAAATCTCCAATCTGTGTAATATTGGTAGGGGCAGGAAAGATGGGGAGTCCCAGGGTGATGCAAATGGTTAATGAGCTTTGCTGCTTAATGAAAGGTTAGAGGTTTGAGTCCACTCGGAGGCACCTTGACGGGAAGTCCTGGTGATCTACTTCCCCCAAATCAGCCTCTGAAAACCCCATGGAGCCGAACTCTGCTCTGCGAGACAAGCGGTTGCCGTGAGTTGGCGTCGGCTTGAGGGCAAGTGGTCCCGGTGGGATGGAGGGGGAGATCGGGAAGTGCCAATGCACACTGATGCAGTTGTTATGGGTGAAGAATTCTCAGCAAGACTAGTACCCCGAGAGTCAACTGCGTACTTTGCAAACTGTCATAGGAGAGCATCACGACCTCAAAATAAAACCTCTCTCCTGCAACCTTTGTTCCGTGATTTTGGAACATTTATAGAACAAGGAGTGGAGCCAAGATTTTCTGAATGTCATATTACCTTACTTGGTTGTTGGAGCAAGAGCTACAGACATGAGCAGCCTGCATGCACATACACCAGGGCGGGAGTAGTGAAGACCCACGCCCATCCATTTGCAAACACAAATCAATAGACCGCTTTGCAGGACCTCAAGTCAGCAAGTCTCCTGGTGTTTGGCTGCTTTCTGGTTTTAAACGGTAAAACCCGAATGCTCAGAAATGAGTGCCCAGGGCCCCTGTCAGACTTCAGAGTCCCCTGACCTCCCTGGAGAAGATGGGAAGGAAGTTGGTGGTGGTGGTTCTGGGGGTATTCAGGTAGGGCAGGAGGACAGTGCTTCTGTAGAAAACAAGAGAAAGTGGGTCAGAAACATCCAGCTGGGCTTTCTATTCCATGTCACATTGTAGGAGACTGGTGGATCTATTCACAGTCTTGATCAAAACCCACCAGCTCCTTCCCACCATAAACTCTGTTTCACTTACCACTGAGAGAAGGCCCCAGACCACATGGCAACCAAGTGAAAGGGATGCTTTCCTGATGGTGATTCAGGTAACACGGAACATGTGGGGCTGGAACAGACTTAGAGGTGGAACATCATTCAAGAACATGCTGCCAGAAGAAACAGGAAGAAATGATAGAAGCTTGGGTCTGGAAACTCCCCTCACCTTTGAAACTCAACACAGAAAGAAAAACTGGATAAATGTTGCCAGGTGACTGATGAGAAGATTAACGGATGTATCTCTGATAAATAAGGGCCTGTGATTTATGCCTTAGTTTTATTTTCATATTTCTTAAAATTGATAATGAGATAGAAAAACCTTGGAGATTAAAATGACCTACAATCAGAGGATAGATCAGAGGAGAGCTGGAGAAGGAAAACCGAAAGGGAAGAACACTCTCGGCGTTTCTCAAGCTGAAAGAACTGAAGAAAAAATTCAAGCCTCGAGTTGCAATAGTGAAGGATTCCATGGGGAAAATCTTAAACGACGCAGGAAGCATCAAAAGAAGATGGGAGGAATACACAGAGTCATTATACCAAAAAGAATTAGTCGATATTCAACCATTTCAAGAGGTGGCATATGATCAGGAACCGATGGTACTGAAGGAAGAAGTCCAAGCTGCTCTGAAGGCATTGGTGAAAAACAAGGCTCCAGGAATTGATGGAATATCAACTGAGATGTTTCAACAAACAGATGCGGCACTGGAAGTGCTCACTCATCTATGCCAAGAAATATGGAAGACAGCTTTCTGGCCAACTGACTGGAAGAGATCCATATTTATGCCTATTCCCAAGAAAGGTGATCCAACCAAATGTGGAAATTATAGAACAATATCATTAATATCACACACAAGGAAAATTTTGCTGAAGATCATTCAAAAATGGCTGCAGCAGTATATCAACAGGGAACTGCCAGAAATTCAGGCCAGTTTCAGAAGAGGACAGGGAACCAGGAATATCATTGCTGATGTTAGATGGATCCTGACTGAAAACAGAGAATATCAGAAGGATGTTTACCTGTGTTTTATTGACTATACAAAGGCATTCCACTGTGTGGATCATAACAAACTATGGATAACATTGCGAAGAATGGGAATTCCAGAACACTCAATTGTGCTCATGAGGAACCTTTCCATAGACCAAGAAGCAGTTGTTTGGACAGAACAAGGGGATACTGATTGGTTTAAAGTCAGGAAATGTGTGCATCAGGGTTGTATTTTTTCACCATATCTATTTAATCTGTATGCTGAACAAATAATACGAGAAGCTGGACTAAATGAAGAAGAACGGGGCATCGGGATTGGAGGAAGACTCATTAACAACCTGCGTTATGCAGATGACACAACCTTGGTTGCTGAAAGTGAAGAGAACTTGAAGCACTTACTAAGGAAGATCAAAGACCACAGCCTTCAGTATGGACTGCACCTCAATATAAAGAAAACAAAAATCCTCACAACTGGACCAATGAGCAACATCATGATAAACGGAGAAAAGATTGAAGTTGTCAAGGATTTCATTTTACTTGGATCCACAATCAACAGCCATGGAAGCAGCAGTCAAGAAATCAAAAGATGCATTGCACTGGGCAAATCTGCTGCAAAGGACCTCTTTAAAGAGTTGAAGAGCAAAGATGTCACCCTGAAGACTAAGGTGCGCCTGACTCAAGTCCTGGTATTTTCAATTGCATCATATGCATGTGAAAGCTGGACAATGAATAAGGAAGACCGAAGAAGAGTTGACGCCTTTGAATTGTGGCGTTGGCAAAGAATATTGAATATACCACGGACTGCCAAAAGAACGAACAAGTCTGTCTTGGAAGAAGTGGGGCCAGAATGCTCCTTAGAGGCAAGGATGGCGAGACTGGGTCTTACATACTTTGGAAATGTTGTCAGGAGGGATCAGTCCCTGGAGAAGGACATCATGCTTGGCAGAGTACAGGATCAGCAGAAAAGAGGAAGACCCTCAACGAGGTAGATTGACACAGTGGCTGCAACAATGGGCTCAAGCATAACACGGATTGTAAGGATGGCTCAGGATCTGGCAGTGTTTCGTTCTGTTGTGCATAGGGTCGCTATGAGTCGGAACCAACTTGATGGCACCTAACAACAACAACAACAACAATCAGAGGAAGAAATTATTGCAAGGCTTTAGCCAACCAGGTGTTTTCTAGTCATTCCCTCAACCGAAAGGTGAAGGAGATGACTTCTTTTTCTTTTTTTCTTCTCGTAATGCTTTTTTTCTTTTTGCTTTGAATTTTGTTCTTGAAAATAAAATGGCTTCAGCCCATCCAAGATTCTAATCACATTGTAAGACTATCATAATGAAATTGTAACCTTTGACAATGACATATCTGCAAGCTATTGCAAGATGCAATGATTAATATCTACCGAGCAGGTACTTTAAGACTCATTCGCCCTGAAGTCACTGAAGGAAAGTTATGTATGACAGAAAGTCACCTAAACTCTTACTTATCTGTAATACCTTTAAGTTTTTACTACTGTCATCCAGAATACAAGAAGTGAAAATCAGGTGAAAGACTAATAGAAAACACAAGTCCTGGTTTAAGAAAACTCAATATATGTCTATCAAATAATCATAATTAAAAAAAAAAAAGAACAAAATCAGGAAACAAAAATTAGGAAGTGATATTTTTGTATCTAAGTAACCTTTTCCGATTTTCTGCAGGGTTGTTTTAACCAATATCCACCATGAATCACATTTCTATTTTTCTTTTCTATACACAATTTCTAGGGTTAGCTCTATGGCATTCTACCAACATGGCTATATACTACTTCCCAGTTGTTGAATTAGTACATCTCTTACAACCATGGTCTTTGAATAATTTAGGTGACACTTTTTTCAGCTGTTGCTTAAAAAAGCAGACTTGACCACCATGTCCACGTACTCCGAGGCAAGTCTTCATAGACCGATAAGCTTGAAAACCAAGGACCAAGGCCATGTTTACATTTCTTGGACAAGTACAGTTTATCCCTCTGACATGCTGTGTCTGTGTGAGATTCTGGAATGTGATCTGTGACTGGGCTTTGTTCGGTGTGGAAGCACAGCCTCGTCTGCCTGTGGCCACACTGACCCGTCATCACTACATAGGAAACATGTAGTGACTTCCTACTTGGCTAAAGCTGCCTCCCTTTTGCTTACCTCGAAAATGCATTTATGGACTTATCATTGGGAATATGAGAGTGGTGTCTGAGTACCTTTTGTATTTTTAGTTGGCAGGTCTGGGTCACCAGGATACACTGAGGTGTCACCTCACACTTCTGTTGTGGCATGGATGGAGCCTGCTGAAAAGGGCCTGCTAGGAGGGCAATTCTTCTAACTGAAAGGAACTGGTCCCTTTCTGTCCTAGACTGGGAAATATTATCTCCAGCTCCCCTCCACTGCGGTGTCGGTGCCACTGACACAAAGGCTAACAGTAACTCTGTTACTAATATACAATGTCACTGAGTTCTCACTATGGGCACAAGGCTTATGTCAGGTCTAAATTACTTAAACGTGTTAATCTTCATAACAACCACGAGAGAGTGTTAATATAATCACTCCCATTTTACATCTGGGAAAAGAGGGTGGTTAATTAGCCAGGCTTATATTGTAAGCAAGTGGCAGAGCTCAGATTTGAACCCTGGTAAAGCCTGACTCTTGAGTCCATGCTCTTAATCATTTCTCTATGTTGCCTGTGAAAAGCTTGTTATCTCTCTCTCTCTTTTTTTTTGCCTTTTTTTTTTTTATTATTATTGTGCTTTAAGTGAAAGTTTACAATTCAGGTCAGTTTCTCATTTAAAAACCTGTATAGACTTTGTTACACAACCCTAGTTGCTCTCCCTACAATATGACAGCACACTCCTTCTCTTGATCCTCTATTTCCCATGTCCATTCAACCTGCTCCTGTCCCCCTCTCTCTTCTCATCTTGCCTCCAGACAGGAGCTGCCCACACAGCCTCATGTGTCTACTTGAGCTAAGAAGTGCACTCCTCACCAGAATCGTTTTATGTCTTACAGTCCAATCTAATCTTTGTCTAAAGAGTTGGCTTCGGGAATGGTTTTAGTTTTGGGTTAACAGAGAGTCCAGCGGCCATGCCCTCTGGGGTCCCTCCAGTTTCAGTCAGACCATTAAGTCTGGTCTTTTTCCTAGAATTTGAGTTCTGCATCCCACTTTTCTTCTGCTCCTTTGGAGATTCTCTGTTGTATTCCCTGTAAGGGCAGTCGTTGGTGATAGCCGGGCACCATCTAGTTCTTCTGGTCTCAGGGTGATGTAGTCTCTGGTTTATGTGACCCATTTCTGTCTCTTGGGCTCATATTTTCCTTGTGTCTTTGGTGTTCTTCATTCTCCTTTATTACAGCTGGGTTGAAACCAGTTGTTGCATCTTAGATGGCCACTTGCTAGCTTTTAAAACCCCAGACATCACTCACCAAAGTGGGTTGCAGAATGTTTTCTTAATATGTTTTGTTATGCCAGTTGACCTAGATGTCCCCTAAAACCATGGTCCCCAGACCCCTGCCCCTGCTACTCGTCTCTCGAAGTGTTTGGTTATATTCAGAAAACTTCTTAGCTGTTGGTTTAGTCTGGTTGTGCTGGCTTCCCCTGTATTGTGTGTTGTCCTTCCCTTTACCTAAAATAATTCTTGTCTCCTACCTAGTTAGTGAATAACTCTCTCCCTCACTCCCCCCCCACCCTCATAACCATCAAAGAATGTTTTCATTTGTGTTTAAACCTTTTCTTGAGTTCTTATAATAGTGGTCTCATACATTATTTGTCCTATTAATATTGATAATTTCACTCAGCATAATGCCTTTCAGATTTATCCATGCTGTGAGATGTTTTGCAGATTCATCATTGTTCTATATCGTTGCATGGTATTCCATTATATGAACATACCATAATTTATCCATTCATCCATTGATGGGTACCTTGGTTGTTTCCATCTTTTCCTACTGTAAAAAATGCTTCAGTGAACATGGGTGGCCATATATCTGTTCATGTGAGGGCTCTTACTTCTCTGGGATAACTTCCAAGGAGTGGGATTGCTGGATCATATGGTAGTTCTATTTCTAGCTTTTTAAGGAAGCACCAAATCAGTTTCTAAAGTGGTTGTACCATTTTACATTCCTACCAGCAGTGTATAAGTATTCCAGTATCTCCACAACCTCTCCAACATTTATTATTTTGTGTTTTTTTTTGATTAATGCTAGCCTTACTGAGGTAAGCTGGTAGCTCATTGTACTTTTTATTTGCATTTCTTTACTGGCTAATGATAATGAGCATTTCCTCATGTATCTGTTAGCTGCCTGAATGTCTTCTTTGGTGAAGTCACTGTTCTTATCCTTTGCCCATTTTTTAATTGGGTTGTCTTTTTGTTGCTGAGATTTTGCAGTATCTTGTAGAGTTTTAGAGATTAGATGCTGATCGGATTTGTGATAGCCAAATTTTTCTTCCCAGTCTCTAAGTTGACTTTTTACTCTTTTGGTGACGTTTTTGGATGAGCGTTAAGTCTTTGATTTTTAGGAGTTCCCAGTTACCTAGTTTCTCTTCTGGTGTTTGTACATTGTCAGTAATGTTTTGTATACTGTTTATGCCATGTATTAGGGCTCCTAGCATTGTCCCCTTTTTTTTCTTCCATGATCTTTATCATTTTAGATTTTATATTAGGTCTTTGAACCATTTCGATTTTGTTTTTGTGCATGGTGTGAGGTATGGGTCTTGCTTCATTTTTTTGCAGATGGATGTTTAGTTATGCCAGCACTGTTTGTTAAAAGAGGCTGTCTTTTCCCCTATTAACAGATTTTGGGACTTTGTCAAATATCACCTGCTCATAAGTGGATGAATTCATGTCTGAATTCTCAATTCTGTTCCATTGGTCTATGTATCTGTTGATGTACTAGTACCAGTCTGTTCTGACTACTGTGATGGTATAATAGGTTCTAAAATCAGGTAGTGTGAGGCCTCCCACTTTGTTGTTCTTCTTCAGTAATGCTTTACTTATCTGGGGCCTCTTCCCTCTCCATATGAAGTTGGTGATTTGTTTCTCCATCTCATTAAAAAATGCCATTGGAATTTTGATCAGATTTGCATTGTATCTATAGATTGCTTTGGGTAAAATAGACATTTTCACAATGTTGAGTATTTCTATCCGTGGGCAAGGTATGTTTTTCTGCTTATGTAGGTCTCTTTTAGTTTCCTTCAGTACTGTCTGGTAGTTTTCTTTGTATAGGTCTCCTATGTCTCTGGTTGGATTTATTCCTAAGTATTTTATCTTCTTGGGGGCCATTGTAAATGGTATTGATTTGGTGATTTCTTCTTCAATGTTCTCTTTTTTGGTGTAGAGGACTCCAACCGAATTTTGTATGCTTATCTTGTATTCTGATACTTTGCTGAATTCATCTATTAGTTGCAATAGTTTTCTTGAGGATTCTTTAGGGTTTTCTGTGTATAAGATCATATCATCTGCAAATAGAGATAATTTTTACTTCTTCCACACAAATTTAGATGCCCTTTATTTTTTTTTCTTGCCTTATTCCTCTGGCTAAGACCTCCAGCACAATGTTGAATAAGAGTGGTGATAAAGGGCATCCTTGTCTGGTTCCTGTTCTCAAGGTGACTGCTTTCAGACTCTTTCCATTTAGGATGACGTTGGCTGTTGACTTCGAATAAATGCTCTTTATTATGTTCAGGAATTTTCCTTCTATTCCTATTTTGCTGAGGATTTTTATCATGAATGGGTGTTGGACTTTATCAAATACTTTTTCTTCATCAATTGATAAGATCATGTGGTTCTTGTCTTTTGTTTTATTTATGTGGTGGATTACATAGATTGTTTTTCTAATGTTAAACCATTCCTGCATACTTGGTAGGAGTCCCACTTGGCCATGGTGAATTATTTTTTTTTGATATGTTGTTGAATTCTACTGGGAGAATTTTGTTGAGGATTTTTGTGTCTATGTTCATGAGGAATATAATTCTGTAATTTTTTTTTTTTTTTTTTTTGGTGTCTTTACCTCTGGTTTTGGTATCAGGGATATGCTGGCTTCATAGAATGAGTTTGGGAGTATTTCGGCCTTTTCTATGCTCTGAAATACTTTTAGTAGTAGTGGAGTTAATTCTTCTCTAAAAGTTGGGTAGAATTCTCCAGTGAAGACTTCAGGGCCAGGGCCTTTTTTTTGTTGGGTATTTTTTAATTCCCTTTTTTAATCTCTTCTTTTGTTATAGGTTCATTTAGTTGTTCTACCTCTGGATGTTAGTTTAGGTAGGTAGTGTGTTTCTAGAATTTTGTCCATTTCTTCTAGGTTTTCAAATTTGTTAGAGTACAATTTTTCATGGTCATCTGATACGATTCTTTTAATTTCAGTTGGATCTGCCATGATATTACCTATCTCATTTCTTATTTGGGTTATTTGCTTCCTCTCCTGTTTTTCTTTTGTCAGTTTGGCCAGTGGTTTATTGATCTTTTCAAAGAACAAAGCTTGGTCTTGTTAACTTTTTCAATTGTTTTTTTTGTTCTCTATTTCATTTCATTGTACCCTAACTTTTATTCGCTTTCTTCTGGTGCCCAAGGGCTTCTTTTGCTGCTCTCTTTCTATTTGTTTGAGTCGTAGGTATAATTCTTTGATTTTAGCCCTGTCTTCTTTTTGGATGTGTGCTTTTACTGCTATAAATTGACCTCTGATCACTGCTATTGCTGTGTCCCAAATGTTCTGGTAGGAAGTGTTTTCGTTTTCATTTGATTCTATGAATTTCTTTATTCTGTCCTTAATTTCTACTATAATCCAGTAGTTTTTGAGCAAGGTGTTGTTCAGTTTCTGTGTGTTTGATTTTTTTTCCTGGCTTTTTCTGTTATCAATTTCTACTTTTATGGCTTTATGGTCAGAAAAGATGCTTCGTAATGTTTCGAATTCTGTTAAGGCTTACTTTATGGCCTAATATGTGGTCTATTCTGGAGAATGTTCCATGTGCGTTGGAGAAGAAAGTATACTTGGCTGCAGTTGGGTGGAGTGTTCTGTATATGTCTATGAGGCCAACTGGTTGATTGTGGCATTTAGATCTTCTGTGTCTTTATTGAGCTTCTTCCTGGATGTTATGTCCTTCACTGAAAGTGGTGTGTTGAAGTCTCCTAGTATTATTGTGGAGCTGTCTCTCTTTTCAATGCTGTTAGAGTTTGTTTTATGTATTTTGGAGCCCTGTCGTTGTGTTATTGTGTCCTAGCTTCTTGTTTTGTTTTGTTTTGATATGCCCAAATAGGCTGCTCGAGTGAGCTAATTTGATTATTTTGCCTTTGAAGCTCTAACATCCTGTGACCAAGTGGTTAGAGCTGTTACTAGGTATATGAGCCCCAGAGTCCATTTACTTTTCTTGTATGGATTCAGCTCAGGTATCCAGGTAGTCAGTCACCAAATGTGTGGTGCAGGCTCTCACCTACAGTCTTAGAGGAACAGGGGTGATTGGTGTAGGCACCGGTTCTGGGTGCAGTAGAGGGTCACTCACTGAGCAAGGGAGAGAGGTGACAACCACCCCTGAGTGTCTGTGAGGAAAGTGTATTCCTGTCCTGGTGGTTGGTGGTTTTTAGCAGCTGTACTATGGGCACCCAGTGCTGTTGGCTGTATGGACTGGCAGGCACCACTTCTCCTTAGACCCCTGTTGTGGGTGGTTACTTGGCATGGGTGGAGCCACCAGCCCTCAGGCCTCTGATGTGGGTAGGCGAGGACCCTGCTTAATAGGCAGAGCGGTGTAAAACACCACAAACCTGTCTCTCCACCATATAGCTGAAATAGCTGAAGTTAGACTTAAGGTATATACACTGTTGTACTGTGTATATGAGGGCCTACACTGTTGAAATGGGCCCACACAGGTCTATGCAGGGGTGAAAGGCATTCAAAGTCTGCGGACCCCTTGTGCCTGTGCCTAGGCAAAAGAACTGTTTCTGCCCTGAATTCCTGGCTTAGAGGAGCTGGCAGACTATTTTTTCCCTGTTTATTAGTTTGTTCCTTCTCCAAGGTCAGGAGAATGGGTCGGGGCACACGACAGGTCCTACTTCCAGCCCAGGGAAAGCAGCTGTCACTGAAGCCAACTCGGGACCTAGTGCAGAGTGGGGAGAGGTCAGTTAAATGGGAGAGAGTTTTTTCCCAAAGGGGTGTTTTTTGATCTGAGTGGTAGATTAGACGCGTGTGCTTGTCTTTTGCTGATTGAACACTGCCTTTCGCTGACTCTGGAGGCACGAGTGGACTCTCCGCTACTTGGTCTTTCGTGTTGTGGGAAACGCGTCCCTATCGCCACTGCTTGTCCACTGCACTCATGCCAGCAGATTTGGCCAGTGAGGTCCTGGTTCCCACCAGGTCAGGCCTGGTAATTCCTCGCTGCTTCTGAACAATCTTTTCCTCCCCCATCACTCAGTCCAACTCGTCAACTTTGCCCTTGATGTTCAGGTCTCCCAGACTGTCATACATAATCAATTTATTTGTTTTTTTTTTTAGATCTTTTTGTAAGAGGGACCACAGGAAGCATCTGACTACTCCACCATCTTGGCCCCACCTCTGTTGTTATCTCTTTTAACCTGCACTATGGTATAGGGTCACTATGAGTCAGAATTAACTCGATGGCAATGGGTTTTTTGTTTTTTTTTTTTTTGATTTATGATCCTATAAGGTTTGTGGTTGTCAGATGCCGTCAAGTTGTCTCTGATTCATTGTGAAGAGGGTCCTTCCCCATCTTCATGATTGGTGGTATGTTTGAGTCCATTGTTGAGGTTATAGCATCAATCCATCTCACTGGGAGTTTCGTTCATTTTCGCTGACACTTCACTTTATGAAACATGACGCCCTTTTCTAGGGATTGGTCTTTCCTGATGATGTTGTTGAACTTTAGCAAGCTGAAGTCTCACATCTTTGCATCTAAGGTGCATTCTGGTTGTATTTTTTGTAAGACTGATTAATATCCTTATATTGCTGATGGAAGAACTGATGTGCAGAGAGGCTATGCAATTTGCCCAGCATTATACATTCAGCCCCAGGCCACCCAGTTCCAGAGGCTGTCTTACCTCTTGGGTTTCCCATGTTTTATCCTGTGTGAGTCCCCTCAAGGTGGCAGAACTGGCAACTCAGCGTCTTCTGCAGATAGTGTTTAATAAGAAGCTCCATGCAAAGGGATAGGGTGGTAATAGCTACTACAGCATGGAATATGTGTTTGAGAGAAGCAGACAGAGGTCAGAGCTGTTTTCTAGCTGCAGGTAATAGATATACACAGTACTGAGTTTCGTCTGCCTTTCCTGGGGACTCTATAATTTCAGGGGGAGTGAAGGAACTGCAGTTGTGGGCTCTCTGATGCTCAGATTCCATGCCATTTGGGGCCAAAGCTTTGGTCTGGAGCTGGAACAACTTCTCTGGTTCAAAGTCTGCAGTGCACCTGCAGATTTCCCATTAAACTGCCTGCTGAATCAGAAATAATGATTCTCGGGGGAAGAGATATTATTTGCATTTGAATTAATGTTGAGTTCAGAGTCACAGATTCCTGATCGGGAAGGATTTAGAGCAATTGCTGGTATCCTGGGGATCTGGGACCAGCTCATTATTTTCATCTCACAGGGTAGCACTAGAATTTTTAATTTTTTTTTCAAGTCTTCTTTGGAAAGTTTGGCTCTCTTTATCCCCATGATCATAATTATAATAATTTCGAAACGTTAGTCTGCTCAGATATCAAGGTGATGAATGGGTAATTTCACTTCAATGAATTTGTCTCATATGGGCTTATTTTCCACATCTGTCCTAAGCTGAATAGCTAACTGGTTAATACAAGAACTGTTCCGTTTCATTAGCTTCTCCCTGTTGATTTCCTTGAGGTGGAACTGATCCATTGCCAGTTGTAAGCCCTGTCAGCTCTTTCCTTTTAGGCTAAGAATGGATATGGATCAAAATTCTATTCTAAGGCCCTTATGCCTACTAAGAAGGATAGAAAATGAATTAATTGATCATCCAGATAAACTGCACGTTCCCACATACCAAGTGTCTTCTGAGAGATTAGCAAGTAGTTGTCATAAACATCATGTAGCACTTGTGCCATAGGCCATCTTGGATAAACTGTACAAGTGGCAGAGATGGTGTAGGTGTGTGTAGGTCAAGGGATAGGGAGGGAAAGAGGTTTGACTGAGAGACTCAGGAAGGGATTTTTATTGTTATTAGCTGCCATTGAGTTGGCCCTGACTCATGGTGACCCCCGACTCATGGAGACTCCATGCACAACTGAATGAAATGCTACCCGGTCCTGTGGCATCTCCAAGATCAGTTGCAGATAAGACCATTGCGATCCACTGGGTTTTCAGTGGCTGATTTTCGGAAGTAGATCACCAAGCTTTTCTTCCTACTGTCTTAGTCTGGAAGCTCCACTGAAACATGTTCAGCATCATATAGCAGCATACAAACTTCTACTGACAAATAGTAGTGGCTGCATATGAGGTGCACTGGCTGGTAATCAAACCTGGGTCTCCCAAATGGAAGGCAAGAATTCTACCTTTGAACTACCACTGCCCCATTCAGGAAGGGACAGGAGAGGGAAAAAGAAGGAAACATGGTGGAAGGGGACCTAGGGCCATTGTTGAAGTTAGCATAAAGATTACCAACCTTTGAAGAAGGAGGTTTCTTGATGGTTGAGGTGGGCTGGGAGGATGTTTCAGGAAGTAGTTTAAGATAAAAGGGAAGATATTAGTCAACTACTCAGCCTTCTGAAAAGAGAACAGTGGTGCCTCCTTCGCAGAACACTAAGTTCTGTGATGAAGAAATGGTTGGTTAGGATGCTCTGGGCTCCAGGAGGAAACCCGACTCCAACAATGAGGAGATAGATCATCTCTCACAGCAAGAAGGTGGAGTGTGCTTCAGTCATTGATCCAATGATTCCATGCTATCAAGGACCCCAGTTATTTCTGTCTTTCTGCTGTAATGTCCTTAGCATTAGTTTCATTCTTAAGCTTTTTTCCCTGAAGGTTGTATAATGACTACCAGCCACAAGGTTGGCTATGTGCTTCTTTGCTGTTCTCCTTGGGGTGGGAGAAGGAGGGGGGCCCTATCTTCCTTCAGAAGAACTCTCCTTCATGTCAGTCTGGTTGGGCCAATTTAGGTCATGCACCGGTTGTGCCTGGACCAATAATTATCACCAAGGGGATGTCATGAGTTGTTGACTGGCTTAAGCTTAGACTCCAGAACCAGTCACTGGCAAGAGGTGTGGGATTACCTCAATTATCCTAGACTAGCTAGTGCCAGGAAACTCTGGTGGTGTGATGGTTAAGCACTTGGCTGCTAACCCAGATGTTGGTGGCTCAAACCCACAAGTGGCTATGTGGAAGAAAAGTCCTGGTGATCTCTTCTTGTAAAGATTTCAGCCTAGGAAACACTACGGTGGCGGTTCTACTCTGTTGCTATAAGGTGGAATCAACTCAATGGCATACAACAACAATCAGTGCTTAGAGTTGCTGGGTGGTGTAAATGATTAATGTGCAAAGGTTGGAGGTTCAAGTCTACCCTGAGGTGACTTAGAAGAAAGTCCTGTCAATCTACTTTGGAAAGATCAGACATTGAAGGCTGTATGGAGCACAGTTCTACTCTGACACACACGGGATCGCCATGAGTTGGAATTGACTGGATGGCAACTGGTTGACTGGTTAATCAGTGTTCTGGGAGCTGGTGTTGGAGACGGCTTTTTTTGGGAAAAGGGTGAGGTCCACAAAAATGAAGAAAGGAAGAGAGTAACAGTAACTACTACGCTAATTTTTACCAAAAGAAAAAAAAGGACCAGTAACACTACTATGAAGAATGTAAGGATTTTAAGTGAGGTCTGCCGACCCCTGGGGAAACCCTGGTGCTATGGTGGTTAAGAGCTAACGGTTGCTAACCAAAAGGTTGGCAGTTCAAATCCACCAGGTGCTCCTTGAAAACTCTATGGAGCAGTTCTATAGGGTCTCTATGAGTTGTAATCGACTTAATGGCAATGCGGTCTGTTTTTTTTTTTTTTTTTTTGGTACTAACCCCAGAAGTAGATTAGAACTAGCACAGTCTTCCCCTAAGGGATCTGAGTCTATGCTTGGGTGTTTAGGAGTCTTACAACCAAGAAAAAAATGGAAATAAAACCAGAAAACAACCCTGAGAATCCTACCTATTAAAAGGAATCGGTATATGTGTGGGGGCTCTGTGGACGGGAATGTTAGGTATGCACCCTCCACTGTATCCCATATGATTTTGGAGGGACAGACTTATGGCTTGGGCATGCTCTGTAACATCCTAGTACACTGTGAACCTTAACTATCCAACTAGAAGACGTAGTGAAGAATAAGTCCCAGGTCTCCAAGGCCCACTTAAAGTGCCCTCTTGCCTGGTAAAACCAACTCTACAGCAATCATAAATTCTTTTGTGCACTTTATTAATTTTTATGCACATAATTTTTAGTATGCTTTTCTTTTTCAATTACTTGGGAATATTTCTTAATTGCCTTTTTACACATTCTTTAGTTAGCCCTTTAGGGTAAGTAGATTAATGTCATCATTTTTAGCTAAAGGCTATGAATGCATGAGGGGAAAGCTACCCTGTCCTGTTTGTATTACCAGTGTACAAAAGTAATGTGAAACCACGATGAATGCCCTAGGAAATGCAGAATGTGGGCAGAGTAATTATGTGGCTGTCTTAGAGTTCTCTAGAGAAACAGAACCAATGATATATATGTGTGTATATATATATACACACATAAGAAATTGGCTCATGTGATTGTGGAGGCTGGCAAGTCCAAAATCTGTAGGTCAGGTGGCAGGCAGGAGGCCCCCGTAGGCTTGTGTCCAGAGATCCGTAGGTCAGGGGTATGTAAAGACGCTGAAACAGGAAAGAGCTTGACTGGGACTGGAAAGCTAGTGTTGCTAACTCTCATGATTGGGGTTAAGATTGCTGTCTGTTGAGACTGAAGAGACAGCTCACAGAGGGCCTTCTAGGCCACAGGAAGTTCAGGTGTCCTTGCACATGCACTAGGAATCCAAAAAAGGGTGCTGAGCAGGAGGGTTCCTTTGCTTGCTATTGTTGTAGTTAGTTGCTCTCGAGCCAGCTCCGACTGATGGTGACTCCATACACAACAGAAAGAAACATTGCCCAATCCTGTGCCTTCTTCATGATTGTTGGTATGCTCAAGGCCATTGTTGGCAGCCACTGTGTATTTTGATTTCTTTCCAACCTAGAGGGCTCATCTTCCAGCACTATATCAGATGATATTCTGTTATGATCCATAAAGTTTTCATTTGGTAATGTTTGGAAGCAGATCACCAGGCCTTTCTTCCTAGTTTGTTTTAGTCTGAAAGCGCTACTGAAACCTGTCTACCATGGGTGACTGCTGGTATTTGAAATACCAGTGGCATAGCTTCTAGCATCACAACAACACGTAAACCACCACAGTATGACAAACTGGCAGACAGGTGGTGGCCACTTGCTATAGAGCTCAGGATATCCCAAACCCCAGTCCCAAAATGGAAACTTAATACTTAGGCTTGGGTTTAGATCTGGCAAGCTCACCTGCCTGGTGGGCAGAGAGGTGGAAGGAGCTGCTTTAGTTATCCCCCTGGATTGGAACTAAGTGCTCTGTGTCAGTGTCCCACTTGGCATGCCCAGGCTGACTTTGTTATAGGGAAGAGGGAGGCATGAACACATGAAATGCATGAAAGAAAAGAGGTATGTGTTTCCATCATTCATCATCTGGCGCAGGTGGGAGTGCGTCCTACACAGAACATTCTTGTGCTTGTCATTAATTATATTTGTTCTTGACAAGTCTTGTTCTAGAGTCACAAGCACAGTGCTGTAAAGACCTCAAAAACTCTTTCATATGCCAGATTCTATCACCTTCATGTAGTATTCCTTCAGGCTTGAGGATAATATAGATTATTATCTGCTGAAAGGATCAGCCTCTTAGTATTATTTTGTAGATCAAGCTGAAAAACAGTTTTTATGGCTTATGATGATGAATAGAAAAGTCATTTGCTTTATCTCTTTTTTTAAAAAAATCATCTAATGCTGATTGGAAACCCTGGTGGTGCAGTGGTTAAGAGCTACGGCTGCTAAGCAAAAAGTTGGCATTTCAAATCCACAAGGCACTCCTTGGAAACTGTATAGGGCAGTTCTACTCTCTCCTGTAGGGTCACTATGAGTCAGAATTGACTCGATGGCAATGGGTAATGGGTAATGATAAATTTAGTTTGAAGGAAATGAATTCACATTCTTCTCATTTATGTTGGTCCCCAAGCTTGAAATCTTAGCTTAGAGACATGGGTTGCTTTTTAGCTTGTTCTATTACCTTATGAATCAAGCAAAGTGGATCCCTAAGAACTTATGAATCAAGCAAAGTGGATCCCTAAGAACTAGAGAGTAACAAGTCTCACACCCAGGAAAGGGAAACTTGCCTTGCTTTAGTTTGTAGTTGTTGTTAGTTGTCATCGAGTCGGTTTTGACTTATGGTGACCCCACGTACAACAGAACGAAATGTTGCTTTGTCCTACGCCGACTTCACGATTGTTGGTATGCTCGAGTCCATTCTTTTCCACTGTTGTGTGTTTTGACTGCCTTCCAACCTAGAGAGCTCATCTTCTACCACCATTTTGGATAATATTCTGTGGTGATCCATAGGGTTTTCATTGGCTAATTTTCAGAAGTAGAACACTAGACCTTTCTTCTTAGTCTGTCTTAGGTTGGAAGCTCTGCTGAAACCTGTCTGCCATTGGTGACCCCGCTGGTATGCATGCCACCATGTGCAACAAACTGATGGATGTGTGGGGGTCATTTTGTAAACCTCAAGATAAATCTTCTGGACAGCCACAAGCAGTTTGGGAAATGGGAAAGTTAGGGCTTGGAAGTCTGCTGTATAGTCTTTAGCCAAGAAATCACCTTTCCTGGTAAACGATAGCATAAACAATTGTCAGAAAGAATCTTTATACTGTTGTTGTGCCCACTCCACCTACCCACCAACAAAAAAGATGTCCTGAAGTTGGGAAGAAAAGATAAAATTGAATATTTGCCTCCACAGGAGTACAGACATCAGATTAGAGAAATCTGAATTGCCAAAGATGACAAAGTCAGTAGAACTGAGGACTTTGCTTTAATTTTACTTGGGAGTTATCAATATTTACTCTTTTTCTGAGTATCTCAAAGCCAGGTGGAAGCAAGTTGGAGTCATGCTCTCATTCTAGCTATTTTGATGTGAGATTTTCCCATCAACCACCACAGAAAGGCAGCTTCTCCAGATACTGTCTCTACTTGGAGATGAAGCATATCCATGAAGAGTGTAATCAATGTCATTGAATTGTGCATGTAGAAACTCGAATTGGCAAATGTTTTGCTGTGTGTATTTGCATCACAATAAAAAAATAATTTGCATATAACATTACTTGAGACCCAGGAGATGGCCTTAGTCTAAGGCTTGGATCTCCCATGGAGACCTCAGCTAAAGAGTGAAGACATAAATATACAGTGTACGAGGCCAAGCTGCACAGAAAGGATGTCTGTGATGCACAGAAACACTGGTAGAGAAGGATCTTCTGCTTCAGTATCAGTGATAACAATAATCAAAGGGCTCTGAAACCTCAGTGGTCACCACTACACTGTTTAATAGTGATTACTGGGTAATTGTATATTATTAGATGAAGGATATATAATTATATAATTGTTATTATTAAGTCTGATGTTGACCATTGTGGTTCCTCCCCCTTCTTCATTCGTGGTGTCTTGTTTGGGATGGTAATTGAAATAATAAGGCTAGGATAGAAAAGAGGGAAAGTAACTGGGTGAGGGCATGTTTGCTTGGTTCAGCTAGAGTGAAGGATAGAAGATGGGATCTTAGGAATCGGCAAAATCTGTACTGGAGCAGTTTGGTTGGCAGCACCTACTGACCTGTGAAATAATTATTTTTGAAGAATTCCTGGCCCAGGGTAGTCTGGCTGGATTTCCGCCCACTGCCTTTGCACAGTGTCTAATGGTGACATGGTCTGAGAGCACAGACAAGTGTGCACAGTATGCATCCCTGGCTCTTACAATGTAGGGGGTGCTGGCGAGCAGCCAGAGAAGGAGCTGGGAGGCAGGGAGGTGGAGGACAGAGAGGAAGTGGATTTCCAAAGATGGCTCTGACCTGGATGGCATTCCTTAAGTAAGCTGGCATGTTGATGCTCCAAGCTACCCTGGGAGAGGAGGCAATGTTTACTAATGGGTACAGCCTGGCTTTGGAGCTGAAAGACTTTGAATCTAAGAGGCAAACCCAAGGGCCAGCTCTTTTGTGCTGTGTGGCCTTGGGTGGTCACTTAATGTCCCTGGGTCTCAGTTTCCTCATGTGTCTAATGGGGATAACAATGCCTACTCCACAAGGTGGTTGCAGGGATTAGAGACAGTGGGTGCAAAGCATCAAGTGCAGTTCCTGGCCCTGGTAACTGTGTGCACAAATAACCGCTATTGGGAGAAGTCGCAGTAGACATCATCTACCTTTACTGAAGATGGAGGGGCAGTGGTGGTTCAGTGGTAGAATTCTCACCTTCCTTTCAGGAGACCCAGGTTCGATTCCTGGCCAATGTACCTCACCTGCAGCTACCACACCTGTCTGTCAGTGGAGGCTTGTGTGTTGCTGTGATGCTGAACAGAATTCAATGGAGCTTTTTCATACTAAGATGGACTAGGAAGAGAGGCCTGGTAATCTACTTCTGAAAATTAGCCAGTGAGAACCCTATGAATCACAATCATCTGATCTGCAACCAATCATGAGGATGGTGCAGGACCAGGCAGCATGTCGTTCCATTGTGTGTGGGGTCACCATGATTTGGGGGCCCACTTATGGCAGCTAACAACAACAACAACAACCAAGCCTCAGAGAAAATAAGAAATTTGCTCTGGGTCACAATAGCTAATAAGTAGCAGAGTTGTGATTTAAGCCCAGGTCTTCTCAATGGGTGCTAATCTCACTCTACCAAGAGGCTATGGTGACTTTTAATAGGAGTTTCTCCTGCTTAAGTGGCCTTCAGGTAACCTTGGGACATACAGTTTAGCCTGAGTTTTCAGTGTTGTTCTGTTTTTAATATAGCAAACGACAAGCCAAGGCTTGTTCCTCTCTGTCTTGAGTGTAGTCCAGGGAGAGAGTTGCTAAGCAATTAGTGGAAAGCTTTCCACAGGAAGTTAGATTAGGTAGAGAATAGGGTGGCTTTATGGAAAGGGAAGAGCTGATGAGGTGAAGAAGCAAAGCTTGGTGGGTGTCCCTGAACACTTCCACCCAGGAAGATCCTTCTCTGGATGGGTGAGGGGATTTCTTAAGGGGAAAAGTTAGAGTGGTTTTCAAAACGGAGGTGATGATCCAATTCAATTACTTATTCACAAGCTTGCCTTCAAATGCTCAGTAGGAGAATCACCCAAAAGTGCATAAACTTAGGGTAGGATGAGAAATACCATTAGAAGGAGCAGGATAAGGATCTTTATTCTAACAACATTCTTCCTTGAAAGAGTCAGTTGGAGAGAAAGATTAGACCGATGAATGCAGAAAAATCAAGGACAACTGAGCTCATAAGTTGATCCTTTAAAAGTAAATACTGAGTTTCTCTAGTTCTTTCTGTCTTAAGAACACAGATTATCCTCAAATATTTGGTTGTTATTACCTTTCTCTCCCTTTAGTAGGGAGGAAAAAACAGAAAACAGAAGACATAGCTAGTCTCTCTGAGATGTACACCTGTAAGATTTATATCTTAAAATAACAATCTTAAAATGAGATTACTGTCTCCCCATACTAGTGCTTCCCCCTCTCCCTGGACCGTGTGATTAACAAGCGTTTGCTCTTACTATTTTGTCTAATAGGTACACAATTTTTCAGTCACCTCAGTTAGGACACCAACTCCTTTTTCCATATATTACTGTTAGATAATCTAAGGTTAGTGTGAACGGGGGCTAAATTTTGCACTAAAATAAATAACTGGTCTGAGACTGTGGCAGTTAAAGGGTAGGGTATTTCACTTTGGGTAAATTAGTAAGACCAAAGTGATTAGTGCTGGGTATTTTGAATCTCATTTGACACTTGAAGCCTTGGGAAAGTCTGGGTTGTTTTGGCCACAGTGAGTCAGCAGAAAGAGTCACCTTTGGAGCCACCATTGTCACCAGGAAGAGGTTCTGGGTCCAGGGGAGTTTCACTTGATTCGTCACTTGCTGTAATCCCTGGTGAGCTAGAGGAGGATATGCTTTGTTTTACTGGCTGACCGCCATGACGTTTCAGTAACCGTGTTAGAGGTGTGGCTGTGGTAGCCTTGGACCAAGAGCGAGAGGTCTGGGTTCTGACCTTGACCTATGGCTAGGACGATAACTACCTTATCATTCAAACCAGTACACCTTTGAGAGTTGAAGGAGGCCTTTTAACATTTACTGTGGAGCAACACCTGGAAACAGGCACTGTCCTGGGGAAACTGGTACGTATGGTCACCTCAGTGGTCTCGGTTAAGTTACTTAAACTCCTTAACCTTATTGTCAATTCTAAAGCACCATGAACAATGCCTGCCTTCTCTAACTCACAGAATTTGAGACTCAAATGAGATGATGAAGTGGAAAGTGCTTTGAAAACTGAAAACAAGGAACCACTATACAAATTTACAGGTTATTTCCAGATGCCCAAAAAAGAGCCAGGAGCCTTAACACTTCTTAAAAGTGCTAAACCCCGTAAACAAGCTCCAAGAGTTTCAATTTTTGATTACAAAGAAACTGCTTCATTGTTATTTTCATAACCTCGTCCACTTGGATAGAGCCCCTAGGTGGTGCAAACAGTTAATGTGCTTGGCTGCTGACTGAGAGGTTGGAGGTTCGAGTCTACCCAGAGTTGCCTCAGAAGAAAGACGCGGAGTGCTGATTCTGGAAAATCAGTCATAAAAACACTATGGAGCCCAGTTCTGCTCTGACACACACGGGGTTGCCATGGGTCAGAGTCGACTGGGCATCAGCGGGTTTCGTACTGTGTACCTCCGAGCCAATAGCATTAGTGGATCTATTTTTTAGTGGCAGTTAGTAGGGGTCATGCAGTATCCTCCTTTTCCTCTGTTCGCCAGAGAGTGAGGAAAAGATCTTTCTGCCAGTATTTTGACACTTTTCTAGCCACAGTCACAAGTGTTAGTATCAGAAAGCCAAGGAATTGTATCCAGTTTGAGGTTTCAGTGTGGTTTCTAAAATATTTAGAAAATGACTAGATAGCCCAGATTGTCTGTCTCTGCTTATAACTATTTTGGTGGTCTCTAAGTGGCAATAATTGAAATATTATTGCTTTTGTGCCATGTCATTTTCCCAGAACACAAAGCCTAAACATATTTCTTCTCAGCTCCATTGGAAGAATGTTGCTGCAAGTGCGGGCTGTGGAGGTCTCTGGGTCTGTGACCACATGGGCACTCTTAGGTATCCCCGGGGCCCAAAAAAAGCCTGATAAACTCCCTGCTGCAAATGTTGATCTTTACTCAGAGATAGACGCAGGGACTTTAAGATCAACCTTAAAAAAATATTAGGAAACTTGTCCTGATTATATGGTGGAGGCATAGTGCACTTGGAAACAAGTGTTAATTAATGTTAATTTCAGGGTGAACAAAGGGAGTGAAAGACAGGAAAAGCCAGTGGACTTCAAAGCTAAAAATATTCGTGAGCTAAGACTCAGCCTCTATGAATTTACAGCCCAGTGATCACTTGTGGATAGCGATTACCCGTTCTTACGTAATTAACCTTGAGGTCCTTCTGGACTGCTAAAGCTTCTCTTTTGGAAGGTACAAGTCACTGGATATGAAACCCAGATCACAGAACTAAATCCAGAAAAGTCCGCGCACTGAGTAACGCCACCTTGCTCATTTAGAACAACTGTCTTGAGAGGGATCGTGTTCATTAGCGACCGAATCAGTTGGAAAAGCAGTAAGAGCGGCAAGGTTGCAGTTATTTGCCGTGTTGAGGGGGATGCGATTTGTGAAGGAGACAAATGAGGACCTTGCATTTTAGTGTCACTGAGAAGAGTCTTCCCATCCTGGAGTCCCTCCCTCTGTTCCACTTGGGAAAGCCTAGAAAAGAAAACGTTAATCAGCCCTTCAGCGTTCTGGCGCTGATTAGTACAAGCTGTAACCAAAATAAAGAGAAAGTGAGAGACCCAGGGAGGAAAAAGAAGGATCTTTAGCCTCTGAACGTAAATCGAAATTTAATACTTTAAACTAGAACTGGGTTGAAATGAAATGGAAGCGTATTTTGCCCTCTTCTCTTTTAGGGGTCCTCTGAGATTGGAGAGACTAGAGTCAATCATAGCTCATTTTTAATTCACTTTACATAGCAGATATTGCTGGTTGCTTACCAACAGCCCTTCCCCCTTTCCTCCTTAATTAACAGAACCCTGATTTTGTGTGGATGATCCACTGTCTCCACACAGTCATGTGTTTCAGTAACCCGATCATGGTGTAATTCCGTTTCCCTTCCAGGGACTGGTTTAAGGAAGACCATGTGGTGCAGTTTTACCCAATGAGATGTGGAAGCATTTTTGCTAGGGGTGGTGGCTTCTGGGAAAGGTTTTTCTTTCTTATAAAAAGTAGGCCATCAGGAAGAGGCAGGCACCTTCAGCTCCTTCAGTTGGATGTAGACACTTTCATGTCATGGCAGAGTCTGCATCTACCATCTTGCTACCATGAAATGATCCAGCGTGTGTTTGAGCCAACCTGTTGAGGGTGGTAGATCTGAAAGACAGAAGACACTGTGGTCATTAATGATGTCAAGGAGCCATGAATTAACTAACCTTGGAGCTACCCACCTTGGAACCTTCTTACTAAGTGAATAACTGCCTGATTGTTTATGGCAGCGAAGGCAGGGCTTTCTGTTACTAGCAGTTGAAAGCATCCTAACTGATATAGTGCTTTCTTAAGAGAGTTATTATATACCTTGTATGATTTAGGAGCAATGTTCTGAACCCCAAACTGGACAATGCACAAGATGAGTAGTAATAACAGCCTGGATTTGTTTAGGTTTTCTACTTTTTGAAGTGCTTCCACGTTGGTCCTTTTACAACTCTGTGAGGCAGGTAGGATGGATATTATCATCTCCTTGTTCGAGAAAAGAAAAATGAACACAAGGAATGAATTGACTTACCTGCCATGTCTAACAACATGTTGACAGCAGAGCTGGGATAAACCCTGAGTCTGCCAAAGAGAAATGTTTTGACAGTGAGAACGAATAAATGTAAGAAAGGATTAAAAATCACAGACTTTGGAGGCAGCCAGAACTGCGTTAAAATTCCCATTCTACCTCTTGTTAACATCGTGGCCTTAGTCAGGTTAACAAAATCTCCTGAGCTTTAGTCTCTTTATCTGAAAAACCATAATGACAAAACCCATATAATCATGATATCATAAAAAATAAACGGGAAAATGTCATTAAAGTACTGAACCCAGTACGTGGCACGTTATAGATTTCTTTCTTCTGAATATTGTTTATCTCTTATCAAAAGAGATGTGGTAACTCTACCCTTACAGCTTTTTAAAGATGAAATGGGCAAAAATGAGTCCCAACTTTAGGCCAAGGACTAGATAAGACTAGTTATTTCCAGAATTTCTTCAAAATGAAAAAGCCAATGGAAAGAAAGAAATAAAACAGGGGATTAAAACTAAACATGTTTCTGACCAGTTGGTGAAGGGGAGTGATAGAAAACAGAATGAGGCATAACAGAGAGAGGGCTGGGTAATTTATGTGGGAATGAAAACCAAGGCCATAAAAACAGCCAGGAAGGACTGGCAATGTACAAGTATGGAAGAAAAAGAGCTGGGGGCCATAGTAGTACGCAAGCTAAACATAAGTCAGTTGTGTTTTGCTCTTATTAAGAAAAAGAGAATAGTCACCTTGGAATTCGTAAACAAGCACCCAGCATGCAGGAGCTTTGCATTATTCCTCCCACCCTAACCTCTTAAGTAAGATGAAGTAACCACGGAGAGGTTTGAAGAAAATCCAGAGAAAGCAAATGAAAATGATTAAAGGGCTGAAAAGTAGGACTGAAGAAATCGCAGGGATTTCTTTTGGAGAAATGAGAGCAGGCAGAGAACCCGATAATTTTGGTGTATGAAGGGATTTGTACAGAGGTCAGTAACTGTCTTTTCCCCCTCTGTGTCTTCGGCACCTGCTCTGGTGTCCGCACACATAAGATGTTCAGGAAACAGTTGGCCAGCGATGTTTGGTACAAGTTCTAAATGCCTTTTGGAGACATAGGTTGAACATTAGAACTTTGTAGCATTAAATATTAGCAAACCTGGGCTATAAATGACAAAGTCTTCTAGGAACTTTCTAGAGAATACTGTAGAATGACTGTCAACTTTATTTAGTGCCCATGCATTTAAATCCTCAAAAACAGGCCAAATAAAAGGAAATCAGTCTTAAAAAGTTACCAGTACCAGTTGCCATTGAGTTGATTTCGACTCAGGGCAACTCCATGTGTGTCAGAGTAGCACCATGCTCCATTTCTACTGTGAGTTTTTGGAATTAGATCACCAGGCGTTTCTTCTGAGGTGATCCTGAGCGGACTTGGACCTTTAACCTCTTGGTTTGTAGCTGAGCATGTTAACTGCACAACTTAGAGACTCCCAATAAAAATTAAAAAAGTATACAGGTAAGTCGTTGGGCTCTGGAGTCAGAGGCCTGGGTTTATGTCTGTGCTCTGTCACTTACTAGCTCAGACAAATTCATTGGCCTCTCTGAGTCTCAGTTCTTCATCTGTAAATTGGGGTTAATAATAGTAGTCACTTCATAGGTTTGTGAGGATTAAATACAGTAATGCCTACTAGCACATGCATAGTGCTTAGAACACAGGAATAAGTCAACACACATTAGTTATTGCTATTGAGGAGGCATTAGAATACTAATTTGTTCTTCAGGAGATGTCTTAGAAGCTCCTTAGTCTTGGATGCTTGTGTTCATTCACTAACATCTCACCATTCCTGGCTCTCGTGGAGGTGTTAATCTACTGCCCCATGGTACCCAAACTCCCTTCCCAGGTTAACTTAAATGCCTTCTCACCTGCAGCTCCATCTGAATGGTGCTGTTATAACGTGTGTCCCAACTCGGCCCCAGTCATAAAGTGGAATAGTGTAGCCCCTGACCTATGAGGTGGGCTGCTTTTATTTGGTTTCCCTCTCTCTTATTCTTTCTTGAGGAATTTCATCTACAAGACACTAGAAACCAGGACTCAGTTGATGATGGTCCAAAGTTGGAACGTCATGTAGGTCTGGTGACTGAAGCCTCCATTTTAGGCTTGGCCTTGTGGCCATGTGTGAGTGGGCAGTGAGCACAGGGGCTGGTTTGCAGAGAGGAAACAATCAGACATGAGCTACCATGTAGCCTCAGAAAAGCCTGACAATCTCCCAGGCCTTCTGAGGTCTGGCTGCACTCCCTGCAGATTTTCTGTGATAAACCCCAGCTATTCAGGGTTCTCTAGGCTGCCTCATACCTTGAAATCAAATGACCTCTGACCTCTGTCAGGCAAGGGAAGCCACTCACATGTTTGTCGATGATGGTGGCAATGAAGTGATGATGATGACAAGGACAAGGGCAGGGACTATGGGAAAAATGTGTATTACAATCTAAGCTCCTCTCAGACACTGCTGCACTCTGTGAAGCCATCCAGGGACACTGAGTCCTGCGTCCTTCCCGTGTCTCAGTCGGTGTAGAGCAGATGCACACTGTTTAAGTTGCTTGTTTCTTTGGAGAACAGTTCCAGTTTCTGCTGATCTCTTATGCCACCTCTTACTCTTCTGCCTTTTTCTTCATTTCATGTGTTGACTCAGTTACTTGGGTACCTGCCATCATTATTTAGCTCAACCCTCGTCCTTCAGTCTAATAACTTTTGAGTTCACATTTCTACTAATTAGCATGATTAAACTACTTTTTATGTTAAAAAAAAAGTGAAATTGTATCTTTTTTCAGGGACTATATTCTAAGGTTAGTATGTGAGGCAATGCTTTTGTACATTCAGAATTACTATTTGACCAAAGGACTAAATTTTGAATTTTACACTCACTGAAAGAAGAAATACTACTAATTATTGAAAACCAGTTGCCGCTGAGTTGGTTTGTATGTGGAATAACATGTATTTGTATTCAGAGATTTTTATAATTACTAATAAAAAATAATGTATTTTAAAAAATATCACCATGAAACCCCCTTACATCATCCTAAAACGGATGGCAGTGTGAGTGGCGTGTGTACATAAACCTGTACAGTAACACACGCGAATGCTTGCTACCACACACAGTAATGCAGAGTGTATTATATAGAGTTTTTATACAAAATCAATTCCTCTCCTCCCTCTCCCTCCCTTCCTCTCTGCTTCCCGAGCACACGTGGTTTAATCCCTGTAGGGTCAATGTGGTGTGCCGTCCTGGACACCTCTTCTCAACGCTTCCTCTCAGACACTTCTGCAGCCCCACAGGCTAACATACTCATTTGAGACCTAATCAGGACACTCTAAGGAAAAATGAGGAGCCAGGAAAGATGCTAAAATCATCAGTTATCCTCCCGGCGCACACTCTTGGCTTCACTGGCAAAGACAGATTCAGAAAAGGGGAAGGAGAGCTGAGTGCAAGGTTCTCAAGCCCTGGGTAACGTTACCTGCAGCCTTCAGATTCCAGGGTCAGGGTGTTAAACTGAGAGAGCTGGAGCCTCCTGTTCCCACCACGCTCCACTGACTTTCCTGTTGGAAACTATCAATCCCTCTGAAAACTTCAGCTCAGCCCTGGCATAGCAGTAATGATGTCCCCCGGAATGAGCACATTCCACCAGAGTGGCTGCTGACTGCCTGCCTGTGCCTTGAGTTTTGAATTAGGAAAAACTGCCTTTAAAAAAAAAAAAAAAAAAAAAATCACCTAACATGGTTTACCAGGTGTCTGATGAAATACTGTAAAAACGAAATGCAGATCTCTGCCATTCACTCCTAGCAAATACATAGGCTGTCACAGCGTGGAGCTATTCATTTCTCCTGATTTTAAGAGTGCCTAGTGCCCCTGCCCAGACACACATAAAATGCCCAAGTCAAGCTTGAAAATCATTTCAAAATTATTAGAACATTTGTGTTTTACTTGTAACACAACAGATAAAATGTCCTGGAAAATAACTAAATGAAGAATTCAGGAAGAAATAAGTAAAATGCCATCTCCCAGGAGTTGGGACCTTGATTCACAGCGTGGAGGCTTAATCTGAGACTTTGCCTTGCCCTGGGTCATTAACTAAGCTGCTGTACCACAGGGGCTTATTTTCCTGACCCTGGTAAAG
The DNA here is from genome assembly GCF_030014295.1 of Loxodonta africana. Lineage (NCBI taxonomy): Eukaryota > Metazoa > Chordata > Mammalia > Proboscidea > Elephantidae > Loxodonta > Loxodonta africana. Next base: position 76,065,186 of record NC_087358.1, read on the forward strand.
AAGGCTAATATTGCTTGGGTCACAGCCCCTTTACACAGCCTAAGGAGTGAGAGAAATAAATGCATAATAGCGAACAGACTGCAGAGAGATGGCCTGATATGGACACTATTTCATGCATCTTTTTAAGCTTGGCAACTGACTTGCTAGTTGCTTGGGAGAGCACTGCAGAAAGGTGGCTTTGAAGCTGCCACTCCTGTAACTCTGAGCCTGCCACTTCCACAAAGAGGGTGAGCTGGAGCGAGGCCAGGAAGTGCTAGGTGGTCTGAGGTTGGGCTGACAACGCCAGCCTCCTCCCTCCTGTGGAAGCGGTTGAGAGCGGGCCACGGGGACCACCTAGCTTTGCTGCCCCCCTCAAGGAGTGCAGACCCGAAGCCTGGGCCCTGAAGTGTGTGCGGCTGAGCTGGCTGCGCGCTGCCCGTCACTAGCAGCTCTCTGTGTGGCCCGGAGAGGTCCCTAGAGAGGCCAGCTCTCAGTGTTCCCTGAAGCCAGGCAGCTCTTTGTACAGGGCACTACCTGGTGCCAGGGTCACGCAATTAGACTGCCCCGTGTTCAGGACAGAGATTAATCCCAGCTCTGCCCTGGTGCCACCCGGACTGCTCAGGCCACCTCCACGGAGAAAGCAGCAGCCTAGGCAGAATCCTCTGCCGAGTTTATGGGCATTCTAACTGGGCACCGCCCCTGTCAAGCAACAGAACCGTCGGCTTGGCTTGCTCTGTCAGCCTCTGCACACTCATTCTAATACAAAACACAAAAACAAAAAGCAAACCAGTTGCCTTAAGTCGATTCCAACTTATGGTGACCCTGTGTGCCTCACAGTAGAATCGTGCTCCAAACGGTTTTCAAAGTCTGATTTTTTCAGAAACAGGTTGCCAGGTCTTTCTTCCAAGGTGCCTCTGGGTAGACTTAAACCTCCAACCTTTCAGTTAGCAGCCAAGTGCTTAACCATTTTTGCCACCAGGGACCCTCTACTAGCACAGGAATCCAAGAATTTCAGGTGAGGAAGGGTGAGTCTGAATCATTGTAGAGCTAAATCATGAGTCAGACTCATGACTCAACAAAGACTCTGCAAAGCTGTCCTATGTCCTGCCTATTTCCAGTGGGGATTTAGGGTGGCACAGGATGGTAGTTACAGGACCCTTGAGGGTCTGAGCTCAGGGATCTGCTGTTATGACCCCCACCCCTGTGTAAAGTGAAAGCTCCTTGCCTTCCTTCCTGAAGGCTTATCCCATCTTCATCTAGCTGTCTCTCTTTTGTGAGGTGACCCCTCCTGCTGGGAACGGGGGCCTGCTTATACTTCAGCTGTCTGTAGCCCACCTGCACCTACCACAAAACTACTGGGCTTCCAAACCCTCAGGAAATCTGGGCCCACATCGGAGACATGGGGCATGAGCCCTGCTCTCTGCCTAAGTCTGGGGGGGCGGTGGGTCACAGTCCTCCCAGTGGCAGTGCCAGCCCCTGAATGTCCTCTGCTCCTTCTGAAGGACCTCCAGTCAGGGAGGGAGGCCCATCTCACTGGAGTGCAGCAATGCAAATTGAACGCCAAGCTCCTTTGCTAGCCCCTCTTCTGTGGTGGAGCCCATGTGCATGAGCACTAGTGGTTGCTCTCCAGATTGGCAATCCCTTGTAGCGGCAGCAGCAGGCCTTGCTGTGGCTTCTGTTAGCAGCAACCCTTAGGCACCTGTTATCCATCAGGTAATAAGAGTGACTGTTGTTCGTTGATGTCGAGTCAGCCTGTACTCATGGCAGCCCCATGTACAACAGAAAGAAACCTTGCCTGGTCCTGCATCCTCTTAATAATTGTTGGAATGCTCGAGTCCATTATTGCAGCCACTGTGTGTTTTGAGTGCCTTCCAACCTAGGGGCTTATCTTCCAGTGCTATATCAGACAATGTTCTGTTGCACTCCATAGAGTTTTTATTACTTAATTTTCAGAAGTAGATGGCCAGGCCTTTCTTTCTAGTCTGTCTTAGTCTGGAAGCTCTGCTGAAACCTGTCCACCATGCGTGACTCTGCTGCTATTTGAAATACCAGTTGCATAGCTCCCAGCATCATAGCAACACGCAAGCACCACAGTATGACAAACAGAGAGATGGTGGAAAAGTAGCTACCATTTATCGAGTGCTAGCTGGCACAGTGCTAAGGACTTAATGTGAATATTTAATACAGTTCTCACAAGAATCTAGTGAGGTCACTGTTACTCTCATGTTACAAAGGGGAAAATGAAGATTTAGAAAGGGCGAAGGAGCCTAGCTGGAAAATAGAGGAACCTAAATTTGAACACAGGTCTATGGGATGTCAAGACTTTACTTCTAACCTTGACAGGATTCTGCCTCCCTAGCTAACCCAGTTTGCTTCTCTCTTAAAATCTCATGTTTTCCTGTGGAACTTTCTCTCACCCCCTGGGATGGGTCTCAGGTTCCAAGCACAGTATCATTCTTGCAGCGTTGGCCCTTGAAGACAGAGTTCAGGCAGCCTAACGTAAAAGAAAGAGGGTGGACTTTGGAGCCAGGGTTGGGTTCATGCACTGGCCATGCCGTTTATCAGCCAGGTGACCCTGGCTGAGTTACTTCACCTGAATAAGCTTCAATTTCCTTATTTGTAAAAGGAGGTAACCTCTATCCCACAGGATGAAATTAGATAAGGTGTGCCATTGCACATTGCACATTGTCTAGAATGCAGTGGGTGCTCTAAAAAGGTAGTTCTAGATTAGAGGGGAATCGAGGACCCCAACAAATAAATTCATTGGGGATCTTTGACGGGATCTTGGATTAAAAAAAAAAGATTATGTATATATGTGCAAATATATGTATATACATACACACATATGTATGTGTGTACATAGATACATATCTACGTGTGTATATGCATTTTGTATATATATGAAAAAAAAAAGAAGCCTGTTGCTGTGGAGTTGATTCCAACTCATGGTGACCCTAGAGGACAGAGTAGAACTGCCCCACAGAGTTTCTGAGGAGCGCCTGGTGGATTTGAACTGCTGACCTTTTGGTTAGCAGCTGTAACACTTAACCACAAATGTATATATACACATAGATATACACACAAGTATATATATATACACATGTATATGTGTGTATGTGTCGACGGCACCGGGGTTTATATACACACACAGTGATATACACACACAGTGAAACCCGTGAGAGCTGGAAGTTGATTGGACTGCCTTATTTTACAGAGTCTTGCAAGTTTTCCACCTTTGACAGGGAGCGGTCTTACCACACTTCTGTCATTTGTTTTAGTGGAAAATATTTGAGTTTCCGTCTCTGACAGGTTTCTGCCTTACGCAAGCTCTGACTTTTGCTGGTTTCATTATATATGTATACATACATACATACATATGCGTGCGTGTGTGTGTGTGTGCGTGTGTGCTCTCGCAGACGCTATTGGGACGATTGAAGGCATCTGAATGTGGACTGTATGTTGGGTAATAGCATGGTATCGATGTTACATTTCCCGAGTGGGGTCACAAGACTGTGATTAAGGAGGAGAATGCTCTTCACAGGGAAGTACTCAGGGGTGAAATGTCATGGCATCTGCAGCCAGCTCTCAAATGGCTCACCAGATGCACACTGAGAGAGAAAGACAATGCAAATATAACAAAATGAGTGTCTATTGTTCTCTTATTGCAGTTTTCTAGAGATTTAAAAGTTTTCAAAATAAAAAAATTGTGGGGTGGGGGGGGCCAAGATGGCAGGATGGACAGATGCTCTGGCGAGCCCTCTTACAACAAAGACCTGAAAAAACAAATGAAACGAGTATATATATGACAAGCTAGGAACTCTGAACATCAAAGGCAAGCTTAGAAAACAAACCGAGGGGCAGGGGGAGGAAGAGACAGTTCAGAAGCGGAGAGGAGTTACTGGGCCTGAATCGCTGGGACCCTCAGGCACCACTCCCGGGAGCGGTGGCCGAGGGCTGGCACTAGCATTTGGATGCAGTTTCCTCGGGGGGAAGCAGCCAGCTACACAACCTACTCACACCTCCAGAACCAGAGAAGAAGGGCACTATTAGCAAAAGCTAAGTACTTGCATATATTTTACCACACCCCCTACCCCACTCCCAAGCTGGCTTCAGTGGCTGATTTCCCTGGGCCTGGGATAGGCCCTGTTGAGTGCCTAGAGCCATCCTCTCAGCCTTGGAGAAGGAATAAATTTGCAATTGGGGAAAAAGATAATTTGCCAGCTCAGTTAAACAGGGGAGCTCAGGACAGAAGCTGCTCCTGTCCAGGCATAAATGGTCTGTGGACTTTGAGTACATTTTCTCTCTGCATGGACCTGTGTGGGAGAATAGGCCATTGTTGGCAGACTACAACTGATTCAGCTATGCAGTGGAGAGGTAGGTGTTTGATGTTTGACATTGCTTTGCCTTTTGAACCAGGCCCTCACCTACCCACATCAGGGGCCTAAGGACTGGTGGCTCCACTCAGGTTGCCCAGCCAACAGCAACAGGGGTCCAATGATAACTTATACCTCCCACTCCTTACAACCAAAAACATAGGGTGCCCATGGTCCATCTGCAGAACCCACCCACCTGTCCACTCTAGGGAATAGGGACACGCTTTCCTCAGAGACAAGTGGGGGACAATTCTCAGCCCTTGCGTTGTTCAGAGCGTGACACCCTGCTGCAACCAGATACCAGTACCTATACCAGTGAGCCCTGCCCCGCTAAGACTGTAGGACAGAGCCTGTACCACACACTTGATGATCAGCTACCTGGACACCTGAGCTGAGTTCATACAAGAAAAGTGAATGGACTCCTATACTGATTAACCTGATAACAGCTCTAGCCATCTGGGAAAAGGACGTCAGAGCTCCAAAGGCAGAAATAATCAAACTGGCTGGGTCAAGCAACCCATTTGGGCATATCAAAACAAAACAAAGCAAGAAGCTGCAACACGGTAAGCAAATATAAAATAAACTAATACAATAACTTATAGATGACTCAGGGACAACAGTTAATATCAAGTCATATAAAGAAACAGACCATGATCAACTCAACAAACTCTCAAAACAAAGAATAAAGGTATCTTCTAGATGAAAGTGCCTGCCTGGAATTACCAGAGGCAGAATACAAAAGAGCCCCTCAAGACATCAGGAAGGAAATGCGGCAATATGCAGAACAAGCCAAGGAACACAAAGATAAAGCAGTTGAAGAAATTTAAAAGATTATTCAGGAACATAATGAAAAATATAATAAGCTGGAAAAATCCATAGACAGACAGCAATCAGAAATTCAGAAGATTAACAATAAAATTATAGAAGTAGACAACTCAGTAGAAAGTCAGGGGAACAAAACTGAGCAAGTAGAAGGCAGAATTTGTGAACTTGAAGATAAAGCACTTGACACCAAAATATTTGAAGAAAAATCAGATAAAAGAATTTACAAAAATGAAGAAAACTTAAGAATCGTGTGGGACTTTATTAAGAGAAATAACCTGTGAGTGACTGGAGTACCAGAACAGGGAGAGATAACAGAAAATACAGAGAGAATTGTTGAAGATTTGTTGGCAGACAACTTCCCTGATATTGTGAAAGATGAGAAGATATCTATCCAAGATGCTCATTGAACCTCATATAAGGTAGCTTTTAAAAGAAAGCCACCAAGCCATATTACAATCCAACTTGCCAAAACCAAAGATAAAGAGAGAATTTTAAGAGCAGCTAGGGATAAACAAAAAGTCACCAACAAAAGAGAGTCAATAAGAATAAGCTTGGACTACTCAGCAGAAACCACGCAGGCAAGAGGCAATGAAATGACTTATATAAAAAATTGAAGGAAAAAAATTGCCAGCCAAGGATTATATATCCAGCAAAACTGTCTCTCAAATGTGAAGGTGAAATTGGGACATTTCTAGGTAAACAGAAGTTTAGGGAATTCGTAAAAATCAAACCAAAACTAAAAGAAATACTAAAGGGAGTTCTTTGGTTAGAAAATCAATAATATTGGGTATCAACCCAAGACTAGAACACTGGGCAGAGCAACCAGAAGTCTACCCAGAAAGGGAAATCACAAAAATAAATCAAGATAAAAAAACACTCAAAACAGGGAAACAGCAACGTTATTATGTAAAAGAAGACAACATTAAAACAATGAAGAGGGACTAAAAAATTTAGTCATAGATCTTCCATACGGAGAGGAAGAAAGGTGATACAAAGAAATAAAAGTTAGGTTTACATTTAGAAAAATAGGGGTAAATAATAAGGTAACCACAAAGGAGATAAACTATCCTACATATCAAAATAAAATACAAGAAAAAAATAGAGACTCAGAAGGAACAAAATCAACAACAGCGAATATGAGGAAAGGACAATATATAAAGATAACCTACTCAGCACATAAACTTAAGTGGGAAAAAGAAACTTTCAACAGCACACAAAAAAAGACATCAAAATGATAGCACTAAATTCATAAAAAAAAAAAATTCATACCTATCCATAATTACCCTGAATGTAAATGGACCAAATGCACCAATAAAGAGACAGAGAGTGGCAGAATGGATTAAAAAACAAGATCCATCTATATGCTGCCTACAAGAGACACTCCTTAGACTTAGAGACACAAACAAACTAAAACTCAAAGGATGGAAAAAAATATATGAAGCTAACAGCAATCAAAAAAGAACAGAATGGCAATATTAATTTCTGACAAAATAGACTTTGAAGTTAGACTCATCATAAAGGATAAGGAAGAACATTATATAATGATTAAAGGGACAATATACCAAGAAGGTATAACCATATTAAATATTTATGCACCCAGTGACAGGGGTGCAAGATACATGAGACAAACTCTATCAGCACTGAAAAGTGAGACAGACAGCTCCACCATAATAGAAGGAGACTTCAACCCAGCACTTCCGGTGAAGAACAGGACATCCAGAAAGAAGCTCAATAAAGACATGGAAGATCTAAATGCCAAAATCAACCAATTTGACCTCACAGACATATACAGAACACTCCACCCAACAGCAGCCAAGTATACTTTCTCTTCCAGTGCACATGGAACATCCTGTAGAATAGACCACATATTAGGTCATAAAACAAGCCTTAGCAGAATCCAAAACATTAAAATATTATGAAGCATCTGCTCTGACCATAATGCCATAAAAGTAGAAATCAATAACAGAAAAAGCAGGGAAAAGAAATCAAACACTTGGAAACTGAACAATACCCTGCTCAGAAAAGACTGGCTTATAGAAGACATTAAGGATGGAATAAAGCAATTCATAGAATCTGATGATAATGAAAACACTTCCTATCAGAGCCTTTGGGACACAGCAAAAGGAGTGCTCAGAGGTCGATTTGTATCAATAAATGCACATATACAAAAAGAAGAAAGAGCCAAAATCAAAGAATTATCCCTACAACTTGAACAAATAGAAAGAGAGCAACAAAAGAAACTCTCAGGCACCAGAAGAAAACAAATAATAAAAATTGAAGCAGAGCTAAGTGAAATAGAAAACAGAAAAACAACTGAAAGAATTAACAAGACCAAAAGCTGGTTCTTTGAAAAAAGCAACAAAATTGATAAACCATTGGCCAAACTGACAAAAGATAAACAGAATAAGAAATGAGATGGGTGATATTACAACAAACCCAACTGAAATTAAAAGAATCATATCAGATTACTATGAAAAATTGTACTCTAACAAATTTGAAAACCTAGAAGAAATGCAGGAATTCCTAGAAACACACTATCTACCTAAACTAACAGAAACAAAGGTAGAACAACTAAATAGACCCATAGTGAAAGAAGAGATTGAAAAGGTAATGAAAAAACTCCCAACAGCAGAAAAAAACCTGCCCTGGACGGCTTCACTGTAGAGTTCTGCCGAGCTTTCAGAGAAAAGTTAACACCACTAATACTAAAGGTATTTCAGAACATAGGAAACGACGGAACACTACCAAACTCGTTCTATGAAGCCACCATATCCCTGATATCAAAAGCAGGTAAAGACACCACAAAAAAAAGAAAATTATAGACCTATATCCTTCATGAACTTAGATGCAAAAATCCTCAAAAAAATCCTAGCCAATAGAATTCAACAAATATATAAAAAAAAATTCACTATGACCAAGTGGGATTCATACCAGGTATGCAGGGATGGTTTAACATTAGACAACCAATTTATGTAATTCATCACAGAAGTAAAACAAAAGACAAGAATCACATGATTTTATCAATTGATGCAGAAAAGGTATTTGGCAAAGTTCAACACTCATTCATGATAAAAACTCTCAGCAAAATAGGAACAGAAGGAAAATTCCTCAACATAATAAAAAGCATTTATACAAAGCCCATAGCGAACATCATCCTACATGGAGAGAGCCTGAAAGCGTTCCCCTTGAGATCAGGAACCAGACAAGGATGCCCTTATCAGCACTCTTATTCAACATTGTGTTGGAAGTCCTAGCCAGAGCAATTAGGCTAGATAAAGAAATAAAGCGCGTTCAGATTGGCAAGGAAGAAGTAAGAGTATCTCTATTTGCAGATGACATGATCTTGTACACAGAAAACCCTAAGGAATCCTCCAGAAAACTACGGAAACTAATAGAAGAGTTCAGCAGAGTATCGGGATACAAGATAAACATACAAAAATCAGTTGGATCCCTCTACACCAACAAAGAGAACATCGAAGAGGAAATCACCAAATCAATGCCATTTACAGTAGCCCCCAAGAAGATAAAATACTTAGGAATGAATCTTACCAGAGACATAAAATACCTATACAAAGAAAACTACAAAACACTTCTGCACGAAAGCAAAAGAGACCCACAAAAGTGGAAAAACATACCTTGCTCATGGATAGGAAGACTTAACATTATAAAAGTGTCTGTTCTACCAAAAGCGATCTATAGATTTAATGCAATTCTGATCCAAATCCCAACGACATTCTTTAATGAGATGGAGAAACAAATCACCAACTTTATATGGAAGGGAAGCAGGCCCTGGATAAGTAAAGCATTACTGAAAAAGAAGAACAAAGTGGGAGGCCTCATTCTACCTGCTTTTAGAGGGTATTATACTATCACAGTAGTCAAAACAGCCTGGTACTGGTACAACAGATACATAGACCAATGGAACAGAATTGAGAATCTGGACATAAATCCATCCACATATGATCAGTTGATATTTGACAAAGGCCCCAAATCAGTTAAATGGGGAAAAGACAGTCTTTTTAACAAATGGTGCTGGTATAACTGGATATTCATCTGCAAAAAAATGAAACAAGACCCATACCTCACTCCATGCACAAAAACATGCTCAAAATGGATCAAAGACCTAAATATAAAATCTAAAATGATAAAGATCATGGAAGAAAAAATAGGGACAATGTTAGGAGCCATAATACATGGCATAAACAGTATACAAAACATTATTAAGAATGCAGAAGAAAAACTAGATAACTGAGAGCTCCTTAAAATGAAACAGCTACGCTCATCCAAAGGCTTCGCCAAAAGAGTAGAAAGATTACCTACAGGCTGGGAAAAAGTTTTTAGCTATGACATTTCTGATCAGTGCCTGATCTCTAAAATCTATATGATACTGCAAAAACTCAACTACAAAAAGACAAATATCCCAATTAAAGTGTTGAAGAGCAAAGATGTCACCCTGAAGACTAAGATGTGCCTGACCCAAGCCATGGTATTTTCAATCGCATCACATGCACGTAAAAGCTGGACGATGAATAAGGAAGACCGAAGAAGAACTGACGCCTTTGAATTGTGGTGAAGAATATTGAATATACCATGGACTGCCAAAAGTATGAACAAATCTGTCTTGGAAGAAGTACAACCAGAATGCTCCTTAGAAGCAAGGATGGCGAGACTGTGTTCTACATGCTTTGGACATGTTGTCAGGAGGGATCAGTCCCTGGAGAAGGACATCATGCTTGGCAGATTACAGGGTCAGCAGAAAAAAGGAAGACCTTCAACGAGGTGGATTGACACAGTGGCTGCAACAATGAGCTCAAGCATAACAACAATTGTAAAGATGGCTCAGGACCAGACTATGTTTTGTTCTGTTGTGCATAGGGTTGCTGTGAGTCAGAACTGACTCGATAGCACCTAACAACAACAACATGTTCATTGCTGCACTGCTTACAATAGCAAAAAGGTGGAAGCAATGAAGGTGCCCATCAACGGATGAATGGATAAATAAATTATGGTATATTCCACAACGGAATACTACGCATCGATAAGGAACAGTGATGAATCTGTGAAACGTTTTATAACATGGAGGAATCTGGAAGGCATTATGCTGAGTAGTCAGTTGCAAAAGGACAAATATTGTATAAGACCACTATTATAAGAACTCTAGACAATTTAAACAGAGAAGAAAATATTCTGTGATGGTTACGAGACGGGAGAGGGAGTGGGGGTAGGAGAGGAGTATTCACTAATTAGATAGTAGATAAGAACTACTTTAGGTGAAGGGAAAGAGAACACACAATGCAGGCAAGGTCAGCACAACTGGACTAAACCAAAAGCAAAGAAGTTTCCTGAATAAACTGAATGCTTCGAAGGCCAGCATAGCAGGGTGGGAATTTGGGTACCGTGGTTTCAGGGGACATCTAAGTCAATTGGCTTAATAAAATCTTAAGAAAACATTCTGCATCCCACTTTGGAGAGTGGCATCTGGGGTCTTAAATGCTAGCATGTGACCATCTAAAAAAATTGGTTTCAACCCACCTGGACCAAAGAAGAATGAAGAACACCAAGGACACAAGCTAATTACAAGCCCAAGCGACAGAAAGGGCCACATAAACCAGAGACTACATCAGCCTGAGACCAGAAGAACTAGATGATGCCATGCTACAACCGATGACTGCCCTGACAGGGAACACAACAGAGAACCCATAAGGGAGCAGGAGAGCAGTGGGATGCAGATCCCAAATTCTCATAAAAAGACCAGAGTTAATGGTCTGACCGAGCCTAGAAGGACCCCAGTGGTCATGGCCCCCAGACCTTCTGTTGGCCCAGTACAGGAACCATTTCCAAAGCCAACTCTTGAGACAGGGATTGGGCTGGACAATGGGATGGAGAGGGTTGGTGGTGAGGAGTGAGGTTCTTGGATCAGGTGGACACTTGAGACTATGTTGGCATCTCCTGCCTGGAGGGGAGATGAGAGGGTAGAGGGGGTTAGAAGCTGGCAGAATGGATGGGAAAAGAGAGAGTGGAGGGAGGGAGTGGGCTGTCTCATTAGGGGGAGAGCAATTGGGAGTATGCAGCAAGGTGTATATAAGTTTTTGTGTGAGAGACTGACTTGATTTGTAAACTTTCACTTAAAGCACAAAAAAAATTAAAAACAAACAAACAAAATTGTGGGGCAAGCTATCATGCAAAGTATAGCACGGAAGTTAGCATTTCAGATTAAAAAAATGAATAATATTTTTAGTGTAACCTTGTCACCAATTGTGTGTGGGGCATAGCTTATACTAAAAGATTATTGGCTGTTTATCTGAAATTCAAATTTAGCTGGACGCTCTGTATTTTATCTAGCTACCCTACCCACCTTCCTCCTCCGTCTCACCCTCGCCCTCACTCTCGCAGACAACCAGCGGACACAGACATCTGTGAAGACTGAAGCATCGTAGGGGTGTTCTCAGTCCTTCTAGCAAGGCTTGTAAACTCCCGCAGTGACCCTGGGCCGATGCCCCCACGACTTACAGCCAGGCATGGGAGAGGGCAGCTGACTGAGCAGAGGCAGACTGGGGGTGGAGAAGGGAGGACAGCACTCCAAGTCCTCCTTGGCTGTCCTGTGTGACTTGCCCCTGCCATGTCCATGGTGGCTATGCTTGTGGGCACCTTACTCCTCCCTTCCTTCCTCTGGGCCCTGGTACTCACCTCCCCAATTCTGCCAGGCAGACAAGCACAGTGACCTGTTTGGACTTGACTCTTAGACTTCGCACTCACGGGGTAGATCCATGTGGGCACTCAATCGTCTAATCTATCTCCTTTCCCTTATCTGTAAAATACAGACAGTAATGGAACCTATCTCGAAGGGTGGTTATGAAGATTAACTGAGCTAATATTTGCAAAGCACTCAGGACACAACCAGGTGCTGTCAAGTCAATTCTGCCTCGTGGCGACCCCAGGTGTGCAGAGTAGAGCTGCTCCATTGGGCTTTCGGGACTGACCTTTTGGAAGCAGATTGTCAGGTCTTTCTTCTGAGGCACCTAAGCTTTATTGTTAGCAGTGGAGTGCGTCATCGTTTGTGCCACCCAGTAGGACCCATATAAGTGTTTGTTAGATAAACATATTTACTTGTATGAGGAAGACCAGAGCCTCTATGGGGCTTCTAGTGGCCTGAAGCCCCTGGAGGCCTGCGTGACTTGTGTCCTGGGGCTTCTCTGACGGCACAGGCATCAGTCTCAATCCTTGAGGTTCGTTTCTCACTGGCACTTGGCTGTGTGAAGCTGTGAGTGTGAGGGGGAAGCAGCCTGCAGGAGGCGTGGGGCCCCCCTAAGCAGCTAGCAAGGGCCTGGGAGTGATGGGGCCTGGGAAAAGCCACTCAGCACTGCAGACCGGCCTCCTAGGCTGCACGGCTGCCACCACAAGCCACTCATTTCTTCTTCCAGTCACTGCCTTCCTCCTTCCTCCCCCTGCAGATTTCAGTTTCGTTTCACAGCTTCCTCTCCTCAGTTCTGACTGACTGTCCTTCACCTTATTCTACGTTTCAGAAAAAAAAAAAAAAAAAAATTTTTTTTTTTTTTTTTTTTAAAGGAAAACAAAAAAACACCCCAACACTCACACGGTGACTAAGGATGCTGAGGGTAAATGTTAGGGGAGGTGGGCTGGTTCCCCAGGGATGCCGGGTGATGGTTGGGGGAGGTGGACTGATTCCCCAGGGATGCCGGGTGATGGCTGGGGGAGGTGGGCTGGTTCCCCAGGAATGCCAGGTGATGGTCTGGGGAGGTGGGCTGGTTCCCCATGGATGCTGGGTGGTGGTCTGAGGAGGTGGGCTGGTTCCCCAGGGATGCCGGGTGATGGTGGGCGAGGTGGGCTAGTTCCCCAGGAATGCTGGGTGATGGTTGGGGGAAGTTCCCCAGCCAGCCCCACAGGGAAGCATCTACTGTGGCCATCTGACTCTGGACTGGAGCACTAAGCTTGTAGTCCCAGCATTAATCAGATCAGGCTGAGAGGAGGCGAGCACAAAGTGACTCACATTAACACTTCTCTGGAGGAACTGATGTTTGAAATGGAAGAGCAAGTCTCTTCATTCACAGTGAGAACTGTGACTGTCCTGTGGCTCTTAGGCCCTCTTCCTCCTTGTAGAACTACTAAAAAAAAAAAAAAAAATTGAACTATACGAGAAGCCAAATTACCAGATCATCAGAACAAGGACAGTCAGTTGCAAGATTTTCATATTAAATGACGTGAGTAACAGCATGCACCCCGACATCTGATCAGACAAGTTGTGTCCTTAAACGTGACACTGGCAGGCTGCGTTTCCTACAGACGGCAGCAGGAATATTGCCTGTCTCACCTGATGGTCTGCATGCAGCCTTGCCACTCCCCCATCAGGAGGTGGAATCTAATTACCTTTCCCTTAATCTGAACGGGCTTTTGAATGTTTGGACAAATAGATTATGGCAGAAGCAGTGCTGAGTGACTTCAGAGGCTGTGTCATAAATGGTGATGTGGGCTTTGCCTTGATGACTGACACTCGTGTTTGGGGCCCTGAGCTGCAATATCAGAAGTATGCCTACCCTGAGGCTGGAGTCTCTGGGTGGTGCAAATGGCTAATGCCCTCGGCTGCTAACTGAAAAGTTGGAAGTCTGAGTCCTCTCAGAGGTACCTCAGAAGAAAGGCCTGGAGATCTACTTCTGAAAAATCAGCCACCGAAAGCCCTATTGAGCACAGTTGTACTCTGACATACATTGAGTTGCCATGAGTTTGAAATGATTTAATGGCAACTGGTCTGGTCTACCCAGAGGCTACCATGCTATGACAAAGCCCAGCCTAGGGCCAGATGTTTAAGAAAGGAGTCTCCAGATGATTCCAGCTCCCAGCTGCTGAGTCATCCCAACCTTCAGCCCTTCCCAGCTGAGGTTCTAGACCTCATGGAGCAAAGGCAAGCTATCCACACCGTGCCCAGTCTGAATCCATGGCCAATAGAATCTGCAAGCTTGATAAAATGATGGTTGTTTTAAGCCACTGAGCTTTGAGTTAGTTTATTATGCTGCAGTAGCAACCAGGACGGACACTGTTTCCCACTGGGAGGGCCTATGTTTGCCTTTGCTATTCCTCTTATCCTATCCTTCCGTTGCTGACAAGTCCTTCCTACTATTGCATATTTTTAACTTCATGTGTTTTATAGCAAAATTAATATTACTATAAAAATAAAAATCCAAGACCTAAGTTATTCACAATCCCATCACTGGAACAAATATTTTTGTTTGTCCAGCCTCATCTTTTCTTCAGCTCCATAAGTGCCCACTACTTGGTTACCATGTGGTAGGAAGTAAAGAGCCAATATCCCTTCTTCTGGAGCCCTGGTGGTGCAGTGCTGCTAACCAAAAGGCTGGCAGGTTGAATCCACTAGCCACTCCGTGGAAACCGTGTGGGGCAGTTCTACTCTGTCCTGTAGGGTTGTCATTAGGGTTGCTATGAGTTGGAATAGATTTGACTGCAATGAGTTTCCCTTCTTCTAATGCCCTCAAATAAAACTTTCTCTTCCATGGAGCCCAGCTCAGTCTCAGAATCTTCTTTGTTCTCTTGAGGTATAGTTTTTCTCTTTAAGATTGACTTTGAATATCTCTCTGACCCATTATGTATCAATTTAATAGTTTCAGTCCAGAGGACATATTACTATTTACCCAAACAAACAAAAAAACTCATTGCCTTAAAGTTGATTCTGATTCATGGCAACCCCATGAGTTACAGAGTAGAACTGCACCATAGGGTTTTCTTTCTTATGTTTTTAATTTTATTTTTAATGAAAATATACACAGAAAAAAACACTCCCATTCCAAACTTTCTAGACATAATTATCAGTGACATTGGTTACAGTCTTCACATTGTGTTGACATTCTCGTTTTTTCTGTTCTAGTTGGTTCACTTCCATTTACTTAATCTCCCGGCCCCATAACCCTCTCATCTATGCTTTAAAATAGCTGTTGACCCTTTGGTCATATATAGATTATTATTATTACTTCAAGTAACGT
The DNA here is from genome assembly GCF_030014295.1 of Loxodonta africana. Lineage (NCBI taxonomy): Eukaryota > Metazoa > Chordata > Mammalia > Proboscidea > Elephantidae > Loxodonta > Loxodonta africana. The sequence goes on from NC_087358.1 coordinate 76,080,373, forward strand.
AATACTTGAGGGTGACGGTCTTTACTCTTTGGCCTAAACTCTTATGTAATTTAAAGGTGACTTCAAGGGATAGTTTCAATTCAAGGTTTGAAGAGCAATTGAGGGCCGAAGTCTCAGGGACTCCTCTAGCCTCAATAGGTCCAGTAAGTCTGGATTCTTTAAGAATTTGAAGTTCTGTTCCACATTTTTTTATCCCATTTTGTCAAGATTGTGTTCCTGATCAGAATTTTCAGTAGTGGTAGCTGGGTACCATCTAGTTCTTCTGCTCTCAAGGTATAGGAGGTAGTGGTTCATGTAGACAATTAGTCCTGTAGTTCAGTTTCTTCTCTGATTCTTGGGTTTCCTTCTTCCTTTTTTGTTCCAGATGAATAAAGACCAATAGTTGTATCTTAGATGGCCACTTATAAGCTTTTAAGACTCCAGACACCACTCACCATACTGGGAGGTAGAATATAAACTTTAAGAATCGTATTATGCCAATTGACTGAATTGTCCCATGAGACAATGGCCCCAAGCTCCCTAAACAAGAAAACTAATCCCATAAAATGATTGGTTATGTCTAATTAGTATCAGCACCTGTAGCCCTCCTCTTTATTTGGTTGCTGTTATTGTTGCAAAAAACATACACAGCCTAGCATTTGCCCATTCATCCCGTTTCCCTATGTATAGATTATTGTCATCAGTTACGTCATCATGCTATGCAAACTTCACCCACTTTCGGTGTCACCTTTCCCATTTCTATAAACAAGAAGTGACTACTACCTGAGGAGCACTTCTCCCTCTTACCCTCTACCCCCACCCCCGAGTTCACTTGAGAGTAGCTGGTTATAGTGAATCAGATAAACCTGAATCAAATCTGTTGCCGTCGAGTTGATTCTGACTTATAGTGACCCTATAGGACAGAGTAGAGCTGCGCCCATAGAGTTTCCAAGAAGTGCCTGGCAGGCGGATTTGAACCGCTGACCGTTGGGTTAGCAGCCATAGCACTTAACCGCTATACCACCAGGGTTTCCAGTGAATCAGATAGGGTCTTGTATATACTTGTAAATACAGATAAATTTGATTTAGTAATGATAACCTAAGGTTTTGCTTGGCCAGAAAAAGACTATCTTCTTTAAGATGTCTCCAGGCATTGGCCAGGGCAGCCTTCTATCTCCTGCAGAGAGAGAAAGCACGCGTCCTGCTAGGGTGATGTTGAGATAGACTGCCATTTGTACAGGGCACTTCAGAACATCCAAGTTCCTCTTTTTGGAACACGTTTTGACTGAAGCTTAATTTACCCTCTAAAGGAATTTAAAATAGATTCTTTACCTATAACATGTATTTGGCAACACTTTGAATTTTAATATGAGCCTGTGCAGTATAGACACAACTAAATCCGGCAGCATATTAATGTCACCTATAGCACATTTTATTTACAGAATCTACCCTCTCCCCAGTTCTCAGTGAGAGCCCATACACAGTAATTAAGCCATTATGAGAACACAATAGGACATAACATAATAGAACCATCCTGCCGTCAAGGCACACAGAGCAGGGAAACCAGCATAACAGAAAGGAACACAATGCATCCAATTTAGTCCTGCTGAGGAAATGTCACAAACCAACGCCCTGCAAAGGATAAGTAGGAGAAAAAAGCTATTTCCACAGACAATTGGGGATTGAGTCCTAATTTTCAGAAAATAGTAAACCAACCAGCAAACCAGCCAATCAATTAGCCAATCAATCAATCAGCTATCAGCAAGGAGTGATCATTCAAAACATAGCGGGGAATATAAGGTGCAGTCTTTGTACCCGAGAGGTTCACAATCAAAATAGGAAATAAGGCTTAAAATGAAACTACAGCGTGACAGTGGTACAATACATACCACATAAAGGACGGGTTTAAGTACATAATATGGGCTGCTACCTGAAAGGCTGGAGGATGGAGTCCACCCGGAGGTGACTCGGAAGGAAGCCGGAAGATCTACTTCCAAAAAATTAGCCACTGAAAACTGTATGGAGCACAGTCCCACTCTGACGTAAGCGAGGTCGCTGTGAGTCGGAGTTGACCGGAGCGCAACTGACACAGGTATTGATACAGAAAGCACAGTATGTAAATCCAAAGAAAGGTCAGGTTATAATTCCACAGAAATGCCTGGAAGCCTTTATCTGAGGAGGTAGGGCTTGAATGGAGACTAGCAGGATGCGGAAAATTTGGATAGAAAGGGAGGAGAAAGGAAATTGTATGAACAAAGAAAAATATTGGGAAGCCAGACATTCAAGAAGATATTTACATGCAAATATTTGGTGTGGTAGTTCATGAAATTCATATTCATGTGAAAGCTGGACAAGGAATAAGGGGGATCGAAGAAGAATTGACACCTTTGAATTGCAGTGTTGGGGAAGAATATTGAATATACCACGGACTGCCAAAAGAATGAACGAATCTGTCTTGGAAGAAGTACAACCAGAATGCTCCTTAGAAGCAAGGACGGCGAGACCGTGTCTCATATACTTTGGACATGTTGTTAGGAGGGATCAGTCCCTGAAGAAGGACATCGTGCTTGGTAAAGTACAGGGTCAGTCAAAAAGACGCACACACTCAACGAGATGGATTGACACAGTGACCAAAGCAATGGGCTCAACCATAACAATTGTGAGGATGGTGCAGGACTGGGCAGTGTTTCGTTCTGTTGTATATAAGGTGGCTATGAGTTGGAACTTACTAGACGACACCTAACAACAACAACAACAACAGTTTATGTAATACAATATTAGACAATTAATTATTAAATTCATATTGTCTCTTCCTTTTAAAATGATAAATGCTCTGATATCATGTTTAGTAAAAAATACAAAGTCGAATATATCATATGACCCTAACCTTAAAAGAAATTCCCATGTTTGCAGAGAAAAAAGACTGAAAGGAAATACATCAGAAGTCAATACTTTATTTTTGTGGGCAATAGGAATATGACTGTCTTAGTTATCTAGATGGGCTTAGCAAACGGAAATTTTTTCTCTCACAGTTTAGGAGATTAGAAATCCCAATTCAGAGTGCTGGCTCTAGGGGAAGTCTTTTTCTTTCTTTAGGCTCTGAGGGAAGGCCCTTATCATCAGTCTTCCTTTGGTCTAGGAGCTTCACAGCACAGGGACCCCAGGTCCAAAGGACATAGTCCACTCCTGGCTCTTCCTGCTTTGTGGTAATGCGGACCCTCTCCTCTCTGCTCACTTCTCTCTTTTATATCTCAAAAGAGATTGACTAAATATACATCCTAATCCTTTAGATTGTGTCCTACTTCATTAACATAACTGCCTCTAATCCTGCCTCTTTAACATCATAGCGGTTAGGATTTACAACACGTAGGATAATTACATCAGATTACAAAATTGTGGACAACCACACAATACTGGGAATCATGGCCTAGCCAAACCGATGCATGTTTTGGGGGGACAAAATTCAATCCATGACAATGTGTGATTTTTTTTTTTTCTAACTTTTCCTTTCCTAGAATTCTAATCTAAAATGTAAAATCTCTACAAGGAAGCTAAAATATGCAAAAAAACTCAAAATACATTTTTAAACGGCCTCTACATATAATCGACTCGACAGCACTGGGTACATATAAATTTTACATTTCTCCATTCATTCATCCACAGACAAATGGCCAGAGTGTGTTAAAAGGATGTCTAATCCTTTCAAGGCTCAATTTTCTTCTGCTTTGAATTTTTTGTGGATACTATGTGTTTTCATTAACAGGATGCATACCAAATCATTGAGTGTGGTTAAACCGTCGGTACATACTATGGATTTTTTTCTTGACTCATCCTACCAATCCAATCTCAGAGTTCAGAGGGACATACGTGTGCTCAATAATTTTTATCAAAATCCATAATTTTCCTACCAAAAACATTGAACCAGCATTACCCTGTGTCATGGATCGAATTGTGCCCCCTAAAAGTATGTGTTAACTTGGCTAGGCCATGATTCCTAGTATTGTGTGGTTGTCCCCCATTTTGTCATCTGAAGTGATTATCCTATGCGTTGTAAATTCTGCCTCTATAATGTTGATGAGGCAGGATTAGATGTAGTTATGTTAATGAGGCAGGACTCAATCTACAATTTAGGTAGTGTCTTAAACCAATCTCTTTTGAGATATAAAACAGAGAAGTGAGCTGAGAGACATGGGGATCTCCTACCACCAAGAAACAAGAACCAGGCGAATAGCGTTGAGAAGCTCCTTGACCAGGGAAGGCTGACGACAAGGACCTTCCCCCAGATCAGAGAGAGTAAGCTTCCCCTGGAGCTGGCACCCTGAATTTGGACTTCGACTCAATGGCACTGGGTACTGGGAGCCTCCTAAACTGTGAGAGAATAAACTTCTCTTTGTTAAAGCCATCCACTTGTGGCATTTCTGTTATAGTAGCACTAGATGACTAAGACACCCTATAAAAACAGTAATTTGTGACGCAAGCCCGTTTCTTCCATTTCAAACAGTTGCGCGGGTCCTTGCCTTGCAGCAGCATTCACTATAAGTAGGAAAGCAGTTTCCCAAGAAAACCTCAGAGATGGAAAATGTAGCTGGATGTTGTATGTCCCAAAGCCCAGGAAAGGGCTAAACTATCTCTATAGAACTTATATGGAAAATATTATTTGTCCACCTATTTTTTCAGTATAAAATTAGCATAGAACAACTTATGACCTCTATCCTCCATCCATTAGAATAAGCCCTTCCATATAGTAATGTTCCTACTCTTGGTCATTTCTTTGACCGAGCACCACCAAAAAATCAGCCATGGGTCAGCACCTGAAGAAGCTACTGACTGTCCAAGAAGATGCAGTGAAGAGCTTCTGCAGTGCTGATGAACAGTAACAAGTAGTGCCAATGGGCACTGCTGGTCACCTGAGAAGACGACCCAGGCAGGAGATGACATTTGCCTCTTTTCCTATGTGGTGCTGCCCAGAACCCCCTGAATGACTGGAGGAACTATTCCCCTAGCTTCTGGGGATGCTGTCAGCTGACAGCCTCAGCTGTCCACCCTCTCAGGAACTGCCCTCTCTCCCTGGGAACTGCCTTCTGTGAAGAGTGCCTCTTCATCCAAGGGTACACCCCATTCCCAGGGGCAGGCTATACCCAATGACTGGTCAATGGAAGCAAATGAAGGCCTGGTGCCCTGTCCAAACTGGGGCCATCTCTGAAAGGCCAGCCCAGTTTCAGTGCTCCCTGTGTGGTCCACAGCTCAAAGTTACCCTCTGGCCTATCCACTTCCTTCCCTTACCCATGGGTGTTAATCCTGAGACCACTGCCTAATAAACTTCCGCCTAAATCACCGCTTCAGAGTTTCTAGGGAAAGACCTGCAATGTTTCCCAATTTATCTGCGCCCATCGACTCCTGGTGAAAGCCAAGATCACTCATCCATGTCATCTCAAGGCAGTTATCTCATGTCAGGGGTTATTGCTGTCCTTTTGTGAAGCACTTACGTACCATTTCAAGACCTCTGGTTCAGACGGAAATTTATTTTATTTCCCACTCGATTTCCTACCTAAACTGTCAGTTAAGCCCTGGGGTTAATCAGGAGGGTCGTCTCAGCTCTATTTGCCTTTTCTGTTGTTGTTAGCTGCTGTGCAGATGATCCCGACTCCTGACAACCCCACGTGTTACAGAATAGAACTGTGCTCCATAGGGTTTCTTGGCTGTAATCTTTACAGAAGCAGATTGCCAGGTCTTTCTTCTGCGGAGCCACTGGGTGGGTTCTAACCACCAACATTTGGGTTCAGCTGATGGCAAACTGCTCGCACCACCCATGCTCTTGCCTGTTCTTCCAGGTAGTTTTGTTCTCAACCTATCCTAGGTGTTCAAAACCAGGAGTTGGAGCTGCTCTTCCGTGGTCTTAAGCAGGTGCTGTGTGTTAGAACCTTAGAATTACGAAATGTCAAATCTAGCAGGCAGCTTAGAAATTCCCTAAGCCTAGAATGGCAGAGAGGTTTGATGACTTGCTGCATTTGGATCGTTGCTGTAGTAATGGCTTTTGGAGCAGTATCTTGAGAAGGATTCTGAGGATGCTCAGGGCTCAGTGGAAAGAGAGCTGTGGTTGCTATAGATGTCAGTTATTGGTGTGAGAGTGAGGAGTGCTGGCAGTCACCTCGTTGACATCTGTGATGCTCTCATTCTTTCTTTACAGTTGATGAAGCTGGCACATAGTGAGACTTAGCAAAGTTTGTGTGGCTGGTTAGCAGGAGTTTGAACCACAAGCTAATAGTTTCTGTTCTTCATGGGTGCTGTATTTAGCCTCTCTGGCCAACCGCCTCTATTCTAGTCCCTGGTCTACCCAAGCGCATGAGTCTTGAGTCAGATCCCAGTCACCTTCTTCTTCCTGTCTGCCCTCAGTTGCCATATGTGAGCATATGTGGACCAAATTAATACAAATAGTTGCCATTTCCTCTGTGTTTTTCACAGTTAAACTAGTTGCCATCAAGTCGATTTCAACTTGTGGTGGCCCCACGTGTGTCAGGGTAGAACTGTGCTCCATAAAGTTTTCAATGACTGATTTTTCAGAAGTTGATTACCAGGTCTTTCCTCCAAGGTGCCTCTGGGTAGACTTGAACCTCCAACCTTCTGGTTAGTAGGTTAACCATTTGTACTGCCCAGGGACTCCTTTCTTACAGGTAAGTCCTATAAGTTTTGGGCACTTTGAGGTGGGTGAGTGTGGTGACAGATTAATTCTCAGCTTCTGCCCTGCCTCCTCTTTCATTCGTTTATTCACCCAACAGGGTGATAGGCACTGTCCACTGGGAATAATACATTCCCGTTGAAAAAGCCCATCAATAACTTTGAGCAGTGACTTCAGTGAGGCTCAATCTGCTTCTCATGGATACCTTTTCTCTCTCTCTCTTTTTTCCTCCTATCAGCATCCTGTCCTTCACTAGGGAAATTGTCCTCCCCCTCTTCTATCTAGTTCTGTTGGAGATGTCAGTGTCATGAGCCTTGGCCCTGGCTATACAGGTGGTTGTGTGCCCAAGCCTGATTGTGGTAGGCTAAATAATGGCCCTCTCCAGAGATGTCTACACTGTAATGCTCGACCTAAATGCATTACGCTGCATAGCAAAAGAGACTCTGCAGATGGAATTAAAATTTTAAAACAGGGAGATGATTCTGGATTGTCTTGGTGGGCCCAGTGGAATCGCATGGGGCCTTAAAAGTGGAAGAGGAAGGCAGGAAGGTCTGAGACATGGTAGTGGACAAAGCGGCAAGAGAGACTGGAAGTGTGAGAGGGACTTGACCTGCTGTTGTTGGCTTTGAAGACAGAAGAAGCCATGGAATGTGGGCAACTTCTAGTAGCTAGGAATAGCCCTCAGGTGACAGCCAGCAAGGAAACAGGTAGCTTAGTTTTACAGTCACAAGGAAATGAATTCTGCCAATAACTTTGATGAGCAAGGACACAGATTCTCCAAACCTCCAGAAAGGAACACAACCTGCCAACACCTTGCTTTTAGACTTTAGCCTGGTGAGAACTGAACTTACCGTCTGACCTCTGGAACTGAAAGATAATAAGTGGGTATTGTTCTAAGGCACTAAGTGTGTGGTAATTTCTTACAAGAGCAGTAGGAAACGAAAACACTGGCAAAATCTCCGGGCCACTGGATTGGCGCAGGGACGAGCATGGGATTTAAGCTGGGCCAATCCGAGTCCTTCCCTGGGATTCTGAGAAAAGGAATCATTTCCTTGCCTTTTGATGGAGAGCTTTAAGGATGTGTGGCTGCAGAGCTGACAGGGGTCACAGCCCCTGCCAAGTAGAGAAGCTGATAAAATGGGGGCCAACGCAGAGGCGGGAGCCTGATGGGAGTCTGTGCAAGCCTGGATAGGGTTTGTCTTCAGCTGTGCTTGAGGCAAACTCCACCCCCTCCCCCTCAGGCGCGTAAATCACATCATCTCTTCTTCCATTCAAGTGAATTCCAGTTGGCTTTCTGTTCCTTGTCACTAAAAGGCTCCTGGTTAACACACATGGCCTCAAAATATCAACCCTGGTCTTTCATAGTTAGAACTACTTCTTGGATTAACATATCTTCTCTGGAAAGAACCGAATAAATGTGGGTGTGCCCTGGCAGGTTTAGCACATTAGCAGGAACTATTTTATCAGATAATCTCACTGTCATTAAGTGACGTCAGATCCCTAAGGAAAAGGTACACACAACTAAGGAGTTTGGATAGAAGGCAAGGACTGGGAAAGACCTGGGTCATGGAAAAACTGACCAGGGAGGCTGGGGGGAGTGAACAAGTGAATGCAGCTGTAAAGAAATGGCGGCCATCCTAGCCATCGGGAGAGGGTGCTGAAGAGGAGAGGGGAGATGACTTTTTCTCAGCTCTGCTTGGTGCCTCTCTGTCCACACAAGGGTTTCCAGTCCCCTCAACTCCCATGAAGTTGTTGGTGTTGGTAGCTGCCATCAGTTAAGCCCCCAACTCATGGTGACCCCATGCATAAAGGGATGAAACACTGCCCAGTCCTGTGCCATCCCCATGATCGGTTGTGGATCAGACTGATGCCCTTTCATTGGCTGGTTTTTAGACATTCTTTTCTAGTCCATCTTAGCCTAGAAGCTCCTCTGAGACCTGTTCAGCGTCACAGCAGCACACGAGCCTCCACTGACAGGCGGGTGGTGGCTGTGCGTGAGGCCCAGTGGTTGGGAATTGAACCCGGGTTTCCCGCATGGACGGACAGAATTCTACCACTGAACTGCCACTGCCCCCCTCAATTCCCATAATAGTCTTGATAATATGTTCAAATCACAAGTCCTGTAGTGGGTTGGCTAGTGGTGGACCCTTCCTAGAGGCATGACCACAGACCAACAGTGATCCTCTACCCTGGTCCTCGGTTACCTCAGCTCAAGTGGGTCTGGGAGTGGGCACAGACAAAATGTCCGCAGCTTTCTGCAAAGTCACAACGTAAAATAAGAAAAACTATAGAAGAGCCACAGAAAACATTCTCATGCAATTTGCTTATTGTTGGACTCTGAAATCCTGCCAAGTGTTCATATTTCCTAGTTGTCAGCAGTTTAGTTTGAGAAAATAGAGAAGGCAGCCCTTTGGGCATCTACCTAAACTTCAGCAGAGAATAAATAGCTTTAGAAGTTGAGCTTGCATGGTCCCCTTCCCTTATCTGCCATGACCCTAAATTGTACTGGTCTAGCAAGGAGTCTAGAGCTGTGGTGTGGAGACTCTGTGTTTACAGGCTGGGCTACACATTCTCTGAGTCGCAGCCTCTGGGGTTGGATGGTAATCTAGTAGAGATATGGGAGAGAAACACTCTGCCAACTTGAGAATCTACTTCTTAGGTTCAGCATCTTCACCAAACTTGAAAACTTGAATCTCTCAGCTTTGGGAGTTTATTTTCTCTTGGAAATGCCTGGATCCTTTTTTTTTTCTTAATGAAACAAAGATAGGAAGGGCTAACAGCAAAGATGACAGGTTTACTCAGACTTGCAATCACTGCTGAACAACTTGCGTTTGCTGAGTTGTGTGTCAAAAAAGCTGCAGTTTACAGAATAAGTTTTCCTGAAATTACACATGGGCTGGATAAGTGAGAACAAGCCACTTGGGCCGCTGAGCTGTGGCAGTGGCGCGGCCCTTTCTGGGACTGGGTCCTCCCACCAGGAGCTCCCGGGGCACGTGGGTTACACTGAGCCCAGGCTCTGGTGGCACCTACTGAAATCTCTACCTCCAGGCTTTGCCTAAATGCCCTCACTTCTGAGCAGCTGAAACTAGCTTCTGGTTTTTTTGGAAGGTCTACAAGTATTAGTTTTTATAAGGAGTTACTTGCTAATATTTCTATGCAAATCTTGGGAACATTTGTAAAGAATTAGTGTCTTATATGGCCTAGAGGGGAGGGAAGCAGGACCCTCCCTACTGGCCACAGCTCACTGACCTGCTCTATGTACAATGGGCTGCCTGTCACAAAATGGCATCACAGCCAAGAAGCAGAGACTCTGGAGTTTTCCATTCCTGTCTCTAAGGGTTCTGATCTATGGCTCTCTCATTTCCCTGTCTTCTGGCTGACTTTTATGACAGCCTCATCCTGGCGTTCCTACCTAGAAACCCACAAGAAGTGATGCCATTTTACAACAGTGCAGAGAAGGACTCGTTTCACGTAATGAGGCTTCTCACTTAATGTATTGTAAAAAAAAATTTTTTTCTAAAGGCTACTCGTTCTCTTAGTTGTTGTTGTTGCCAGTGCTAGGATTCTGCACCATAATTAATAACCTGACATCTTGGTAGTACCAAATCTACCTCCAAAAGCTGAGAATATTTCATAAAATAAACAATATCACCTGTGAGTACTGTGCTCCTTTAAAAAAGAAGAATCTATAACAAGACCCAACAGTCAACATTTACCCTAAAGCAAAGATGAAAATATTGAAGGCGGAGGGGGGCCAGGGAAGCTAGATTAATGGAAATGGAAGAACTAGAACGGAAATAATGAGAATGCTGACACATTTCAGAAAATGTAACCAAAGTCACTGAACAAAATGTACAGAAATTGTTAAATGGGAACTTAATTTGCTGTGTAAACTTTTACCAAAAACACAATTAAAAAAAGAAAAACAAAACTTGAGAATAAGCTCAGTGACCTCCAACCAACAACTCCCTCTTCCCCCTCCCTCACAGCGCTGGCGGCTACTGATAGACCTCTGTGCATTCTCTGGTCCAGGTGTTTCATGTAAGCGGGACCATACAATATTTGTCCTTCAGCGATCGACTGACTTCACTCAACACGATGTTTTCAGGGTTCATCACGTTGTACATGTAAAAAATGCCAAAAGGGTATTTTTTTTTTTTTTGTATATGGAGCCCTGGTGGCCCAGTGGTTAAGGGCTCAGCTGCTAACCAAAAGACTGGCAGTTTGAATTCACCAGCTGCTCCTTGGAAACCTTAAGGAGCAGTCTACACTGTCCTATAGAGTCATTATGAGTTGGAATCAACTCAATGGCAACGGATTTGGTTTTTTTATATATATTTGGTTTATATATATAATCGACTCAACGGCACTGGGTGTGTGTATATATATATAAACGTGTTGCTGTTGAGTTGATTCGGGCTCAATAGCCACCGTATAGAACAGATTAGAACTGCCCCATAGGGTTTCCAAGGAAAGCCTGGTGGATTCAAACTGCCAACCTTTTGGTTAGCAATTGTAGCTCTTAACCACTACGCCACCGGGATTCCCATATACATATATAGATACACACACACACACATATATATACACACACTCATCACAATAAAAAATTAATGAATTAATTAAAACAAATGGAGACTAAAGTATAAGTGGTTACAAAGGTAAGAAGAGACTCTGGAAGGAGGCAGGGAGCATAGGGAGAAAAATGACCCCAGCAGCGGCGGCTTGAGCTCCACCTGCTTTGGCTTCTTGGTGTAACAGAACTGCAAACTTCTACGTGCAGAAAGGAGACCGAGGCCCAGGAGTGCCAAACAAGCTTTACTGCTCCAGGGCCAGACATCCGCTTGCTAGGGAGCAGGAATTGGGTCCACTCTGGGCCCACAGAAAGGAATAGTGTTATGTTCATGGGGAAATTTGGACCAGGGGAAGTTCCTTCTCTCAGACATCACGAAGTCTGTGAAGAAGCAGAATGTCCCCAGTGACCAACCTTTCCCCTGGCCTCCCTTGACTGAAGTGTAAATTACTTTTGAGAACAGAATAAGCTGGTCGATGAACTGAGCCTTTGAACTTTTCTGAAGTTGCTCTAAGCCTTTGAAAATCTTCAAAGGTCTCAGACCATGAAATCAATAGTTCGCTTTTCAAGTTGCTGGAGCTAAGGCAAGAATTCCACTATGCGAGCACGGTATTGAGGCCCTAGTGTGTGTGAAGCAGCATCCTGGACACCAAGGAGGGAACTGAGACAGGGGGCCAAGTGTCCAGGAAGGAGTAAAGGACAAATGCGGGTCTATAGGATCAGTGCAATGAGTGCAGGAGACAAGGGTGAGAGCAGGCACACTGGGCCAGGAGCTGGAGGGGGAAGATGGGAAATGAGTAGGGCTCTTTTCATGTAAGTAATTTAAAGAAACAAAATACAGCTACCATCAAGTCAGTTCAGACTCTCGGGGGCCTCACGTGTGTCAGAGTAGAATTGTGATCCACAGGGTTTTCAACAGCTGATCTTTCAGAAGTAGACCTCCAGGCCTTTCCTTTGAGGCACCCCTGGGTGGACTTGAACCTCCAACCTTTTGGTTAGCAGCCGAGTGCTTTAATGGTTTGTATCACCCAGGGACTCCCATGTAAGGAATCACATGTGCCCAAACTCGGGAGATGGGGCGGTGGTGGGTCAGTTGTAGAATTCCTGTCTTCTTTGCGGGAGCCCTGGGTTGATGCCAGGCCAGCGCAGCTCATGTGTGACCACCACCCGTCGGTCAGCGGAGGCGTACGTGTTGCTGTGATGCTGGACAGGTTTCAGCATAGTCTTCCAGACGAAGATGGGCTGGGAAGAAAGTCTTGGTGCTCTGCTTCCAAAGATCAGCCACCGAAAACCCCGTGGATCACAATGGCCTAATCCACCGTTGATCACAGAGATGGCACATGCCCTGACTGGGGCTGACTCGACAGCAGGTAACAAGAGAAGAGCTGGGTGGCAGCTGCGAGGGTCTGAAATGTGTGCCATCCTTGGGTATTTCTTGGCTGATAATTCTGAAACAGTGACACTAACACTAATGACACATAACATTTATTAAGCAGTTACCAGGCATCGGGTGCTGAGCTGTGAGTTTACATGCACTGTCATGAATTATCTCATTTAATCCTTATCATAAATTTTATGAGATTTGGACTATTATCCTTATTTTTTTTTTTTTTCACATGAGAAAAAAGGGGTCAAGGAACTTGTCTAAGACCTCTCAGCTAATAAAGGCAAGAACTAGAAGATAAATCCATGTCTATGGAGCCTTCCCTCTTAATCATTGTCTTTTTGTGATGGTTGTATGGTTTTATTTTTGTTTGTTGTTTTTGAGAACTGCAAAAAGAAACAACAAATAAACGAGTTGCTGTCATATCAGTTCCGACTCATGGCGACACCATCTGAGTGACAGTAGAACTGTCTCTATAGGGTTTCCCATGGCTGATCTTTCAGAAGCAGATCACCAGACCTTTCTTCTGAGGTGCCTCTAGGTGGATTCAAACCTCCAAACTTCTGGTTAGCAGCTAAACACGTTAAGTATTTGCACCACCCAGGGACTCCTTGAGAACTTTAGAAGAGTCATGGTCTTGGGTCCTGAAAAGGGTCTACCAGAATTTGGCAAAAGTTCTCGTGCTTCTCATTTTCAGAGCCATGACTCCTAGTACCTGGACCTGATGTCACTGTATGCCCCGAGGGCTGCTAGTTCTCAGGTGTCAGGCTGTCTGCACAGGGCCTGTCTCCCCCAGACCCTACACTTTGAGTGTGTTTCCTGCCTCAGTCAGGCTGGTTACCTCCCTCGCCCTCCTGCCCTGTTGGCTCTTAGACTGCAAACAGGAAATAAAACCAAAAAACTGGGAAAACCACTGTGCTCTGAAGAAAAGGAAAAATATTTTCCTTTAGGCAGGGGGCTCTGAGAAGAAGTTGGAATGATATCATACCTGGTAATGGGGTGTGAGAAAGACCTATCCTGAACAGCTGTGCCATTCGTGATGTGAATTGCTGGAACTGCAGCCTCTTGTTGGCTGAGGGTGCCTTGTGAGTTGCCAGCTTAAAGTCGGCTCCAACCAAGCCTGAGGTACTCTGGGGGCAAAAGTGTGTGGAATAAAACACACACCTGATAGAATTTTCACCTTGCTTACGTCACTAACCTGAAGCTGTGGTTGTTGTTAGCTGCTCCCAACTCCTGGTGACCCCATGAACCATGGATTGAAATGCTGCCTGGCCCTGCACCACCCCCACAATTGGTTATGAATAGGACTGCTGTGATCTGTTGGGTTTTCACTGGCTGATTTTTGGAAGTAGATCTCCAGGCCTTTCTTCCTAGTTTTCTCAGTTTGGAGGCTCTGCTGAAGCCTGTTCAACATCACAGCAACACACAAGCCTCCACTGATGACAGGTGCGGCTGTGCATGAGGTGACTGGCTGAGAATCAAACTGGGTCTCCTGCATGGAAGGGGAGAGCTCTACCACTGTGCTCCTATTGCCCCCTAAAAGCCATGGCTGCTCAGAGCAAATAAATCACTGCTTGCAGCATTGAACCTCACAAACCTGATGTTCTTTTTTCCTCCCCCATGGATCAGAAGGAAACCCTGGTGGCATAGTGGTTAAGAGCTATGGCTGCTAACCGAAGGTTCGGCAGTTCAAATCTACCAGGCACTCCTTGGAAATCCTATGGGGCAGTTCTACTCTGTCCTATAGGGTCACTATGAGTCGCAATCGACTCAATGGTAGCGGGTGTGATTTTTGGTGTGGGTGAGAAACACAGGACAAACCCTGCTTTCGGCAGCCATCACCAGGAATCTCATTTTGCATTTTGAAACTTTTAGAGAATCATTAAGGAGCTTTAGGTAAGTAGGTAGCAGTGGATGATCCTTTTTGTGCCCCTGATGAAGAAGACAAGGACAGCAAAAAAGCTGAGACTCTCAGAATGGAGAGGCAGGCCAGGTACCTAGCTTGCCCTGCGTCTATGGCCTTTGACTCCAGGAGGGGGGTGGGGGATGTGGCTCTTGCCCTGCATTGGAACGGGCCTGATTGTGTTTTCCTCTGGCTTCAGAGCTCCTTAATGCTGTACATTCGGGTGGCATGTGATCTCTTAGGCTTTGGGGCACCTGTTCTTTCTTGGTGCAGAAACGCCGTTCGAAAACAACAACGGGCTTTGTAAACAGTGATCACAGGTAGCAACCAAGGATGCTTGGCTATGTGTGTGTGTTTTGCAACACTTTCATGCAAATTTTTATTTTAAAACAAGTTTTAAATTAAAAAAAATTATAGAAAAGTTTTGTCTCTGTACTTGGGAAATTGAGAAGAAACACAGCCGTAATCTTACTCCCTGATTTACCAGTTATTGTCACATTTGCATACTAACTCCTGGTCTTCTCCCACAGGCACGTCCTTGACATCGCTGGTTCAGTTCCACGAGCATCTGTCGAGCCCCTAATGTGCGCGAGTCACAGAGGGTGCAAAGAAGTTTCGGGAAGGCTTGGGAGTATCCATTTAACCAAATGGCAAGTAATTTAAAATATGTGCTTTTTTAAAAAAATCAAAGTAATGTGCTTATACCGTAGAGTAGAATAAAGAAATGCACGTGAATCAGAATTTTACTACAAACCAAGACCTCAAAGAAGGGCTGTGCAGCTTCTGCCTAAAGAGTGAGTTAAAAGGATTCGAGGCAGGAACCTCTGGGAAGATCCTGGCAGCTGGCTGAGGTCAACCCAGTGAGAGATAATGAGAGCCCCGAATGAGGATAGTGAGGGGAGCGGGAGGAGAGAGTCCTGGGAAGTGAAAAGGGCCTTGGTGACTGATTGCGTATGGGGGGAGAGGGGTGAAGGGGCTTATGTTTTTACTGCTTCCTATGGATAATTTCCAGAAATCAGATTTGTATGGCTCTCCTTACACAGGGTCGCTATGAGTTGGAATCGACTGGACGGCAGTGGATTTGGTTTGGGTTTAATTCACATTACAGTACGTGCCTAATGGTAATGTCTACTACCTGTCGGTC
This sequence comes from Loxodonta africana, assembly GCF_030014295.1. Lineage (NCBI taxonomy): Eukaryota > Metazoa > Chordata > Mammalia > Proboscidea > Elephantidae > Loxodonta > Loxodonta africana. The sequence continues at coordinate 76,096,032 of NC_087358.1, forward strand.
GGTTTGTCTGACTCTGGTGGCTTGTGTGTTGCTCTGACACTGGAAGCTGTGCCACTGGTATTTGAAAAACCATAAGGATTCCTTATGGTAGGCAGGTTTCAGCAGAGCTTCCAGAGTAAGACAGACTAGGGATAAAGGCCTGGCAATCTACTTCCTAAAATTAGTCAGTGAAAACCTTATGTATCACAACAGAGTATTGTCTGATACAGTGCTAAAAGATGAGCCCTCTATGTTGGAAGGCACTCAGAACACACAGTGGCGGTAACGCTAACAATGGACTTGAGCGCGGCAATCATGGTGAAGAGGGCACAGGACCAGGCAACATATCCTTCTATTATGCACAAGGCTGCCACGAGCCGGAGCCAACTTGATGGCAACTTCCAATGCCAACAGGAAGGGAGACTTCCCCTGGTCTTCCACATAGCAAATGAAGATGTAAGCCTTCATCCACACTCTGTCTCTGTTGTTTTCATTGTAGCAGCGCTAAGCTCAAGGAGCAGTCTTGGGAGCAGTAGTGGCCTATACATTTCAGACACAGAGAGCTGAGGCTGAGCCCTTTGATGCCGATGCTCTTGCTTCGTGACCTTGGGAACAACACCAGCACCTAGCTCATTTTGCTGTAAGGATTAAATGTGATCTGATAAATGATGGTGATAATAATAGTAATAATAATAATGGCGTCGACATTTTCCAAGGGCTGACTCCAAGTCAACTGCTAGTCTAAACGCTTTATTGTATTAACTTATTTAACCCTCATCTTGACCCTCTGATGTAGGTGCTGCGATTTTCTCCATTCGTGGACTGAGGAAACTTAGGCACACAGAGGAAGTGGTGGAGCTGTGGTGTGAACCCACGAGGCCATGCTTAGTGCTGGGGACATTAAACTAGCTGCCATCGAGTCAGTTCTGACTCATGATGGCCCCATATGAGCCAGAGGAGAACTGTGCTCCATAGGATTATCAATGGCTGATTTTTCGGAAGTCGATCACTAGGCCTTTCTTCTGGGGCCCCACCGGCTGTACTTGAACCTCCAATTAGCAGCCGAGTATGTGAACTGTTGCACCACCCAGGGACTCCATGCTTGGAACATTACTATTCCTGTTATTTGGCAGGAACCGTGTTCTGGGTTGAATTGCGTTCCCCCAAAGATACGTTGCTATGAGTCGAAATCAACTCGACGGCAGTGAGTTTGGTTTTGGATTTTTAAAGCTATGTTCAAGTCCCAAACATTGTACCTGTGAATGGGACCTTGCTAGGAAATGGGGTCTTTGAGGATGTTATAAGTTAACATGAGGTCATACTGGAATAGAGCAGGTCCTAATTCCACATGAATGGTGTCCTTATAAAAGAGAAGGGACACAGACAGAGGAAGGGCACCCGGTGATGCTGCAGGTGCAAGCCAAGGAGCACTGGAAGCTACCAGAAGCTGGGAGAGAGGCGTGGAATAGAGTCCTCCCCCAGGCCTCAGAAGGAATCAGCACAGCTGACATCCTGATGATAAATTCTTGTTCTTCCAAACCCCTCACGTCGCGGTGTTTTGTTACAGCAGCACTGGGAGACTAAGCACGGTTACTTTCCCTCTATCTGCCTCCCTGTTCCTCGTCCTCACGCTCCGGCTCACTCAGAGTGTCGAGGCTGCATTCTCCTGCCTCCTATCCTCTCTCTGCTCTCCTTTCCTCTCTCTGCTCTCCTTTCTTCTTTCTCCTTCTTCCTCTTCTTTCACCTCTCCTTCTTTCTTCAAGTCCTAACACGGCACCTAGCGGGTGGCTCGTCCCCTGCCGTGTGGACACACCTCCCAGTATCCTTGGGCTACAGCATACTCAGCCAGCTGCAGGGCAGGAGTTGCCACCTTGCCACCAATTATGCCCATGTATCATAATTGTACATTTTTTCCTGTTGAAAGCCAAATGATGAAGCGAATAGGGTTCCTGCTGAGAACAGATGTTCTTGTTTCTGCCCAGATGCTGTACATGGCGAGGATCCTCGGGCACTGGTGTCAGCCAGACTCTTCTGTACTTTCCTTTGAAGTGTTGCTGGCTGAAGGGTTCCGGGGAGGGCTGAAAGCCGTGCTGTTATTACATCAAAAACTAGGCACCAGTCTTGAGGGGGTGTGAAGTAGCCATCCATCTGCTTCACAAGGACATGATCCCGTTCCCATTTGAAGGCTGCTTTGTTCCCATTTTATAACTAAGCACTCAGATTTTCGCTTTTCTGCTTGTTGCAGTCTCAAGCTAATGTGGCCGTTAGCATTTCTGTTCCTGCTTTTTTTCCTCATCACTCCCTAGTTGGAATTCAGGGAAGGTTTTTTTTTTCCCCCTTCCCACCAGGAATTTTAAAATACTATGATAATTTTATTTATTCATTCATTCAACATTTATTGAGTGCCTCCTATGTGCTAAGCTCATTGCTGTTGAGTCAATTTCCACTCATCGACCCTGTGTGCTGGGCTCTCAGGACAGGAGCAGAACATCACCCTCCTTTTGGACTTTATGGCCTACTTCTACTTACTTACGTATTTCTACTTTATGACCTCCTTTGGTCTAAGTGGAAACCCTGGTGGTGTAGTGGCTAAGTGCTATGGCTGCTTACCAAAAGATCGGCAGTTCAAACCCACCAGGCGCTCCTTGGAAACTCTATGGGGCAGTTCTACTCTGTCCTATAGGGTCGCTATGAGTCATAACCGACTTGAGGGCAATGGGTTTTTGAGTTTTGGTTTTGGTCTAAGTGGAATTAACTTTACCCTTCCTTGGGGCAATAAGCCTTGGAAATGCAGTAGGATGTATTTCAGAAAGCGTATCCTCAAAGTCTGCAAGCTGCTCAAAGTCTTCAAGCTGCCAGGTAGTAAACTCATCTTGCCCCTGAGGAAACTGAGGTGTCGAGATGGAGTGATTTGTCTCATGTCACATAGAATGATTGGTGTGGCAGAGGCAGGATGTAAGCCCGGGCCTGTCAGACTTGGATGTGTGAGGACTTCTCACTAACGGTAATCATCGCATGCCTGTAACACAGTTAATACATCTATAGCACATGGGTCATACCAGCAGGTTCTTAAAGGAGTACCTTATATTCATATGTTTCAAAGAGTGTAACTCAGAAAGAAAGAGGAACTTGGAATTTGGGGGATTTATATGTAATATTTTAACTTAAGAGTTTTCATACCTCAATCTTCTCGTCACCCATCTAACATATAGGTTTCTTTTCCTCTTCCCATCTGAAAGGCTCCTTTGCCTGAGTGAGTCTCTTGCTAACAGCTGTTGGTGTCCCCAGGTGTGGGCTGGCAGAGCTGGAGTCCCCCTGAGTCGGGCTCCTCAGACTGCCTTCTCTGTGCTTCTTCACAAAACCCAGCACTGTGCTGTCTTCTGTGCACACGGCGAGTGTTGACGGAGCGACAAGCTGGCTGAGCAAAGCCACACGGCACACAGACGCTGCCAGCAATCAGAACTGGGGCAGATTGTTTTTGAGTCAAAGCGAGGGTGAACCATGAACCCAAGGAGCAGGTAGGGAGGGCAGCAGATCTTGACAAATATGGACATCCCCCACAGCCCAAGTGTTAGTCTGTTTGCCACACGTTGGATACCTGGCCAAGGCATCACATTCGGGCTGCAATTATTGTCAATTTTGTTCATGAAGTGCGGTGACTGAGACATGAGCTCAGAATGGCAGTGACGTTCTTGCTTCTCACTATGCCAACATGTCTGCAGAGTGTGAGCCGGAGACAGAACGGCCTGGGCCAGGTCCTCCCGGGTTTCCCGGCTCACGAGGACTTGCTACGGCACACTTATTGAGTTGTTTCAGGCACAGAACAGGCCCAAAAGGGTGTGCCAAGCCACCGGTCCAGACTCGCCTGTGTGGGGTTTGACTAGATTGAAGGCATTTATGGGAAGCGTGGCTATGTGGGCTCACAACAGAGTTGGGGTTTGACCTGACTTCTGAATAGTGAGCAGGTGTTTCCCGGACAAAAAGCGGGAGAAGGTATCTCAGGGGCGAGACGGTGCAGACGCAAAGGCATAAGAGCAGGAAAGTGGGGGTGTGTGTGTGGCCTAGACAGTACCTTGTTGTGACGCAGACTTTACTATGCTCCGTGCCCTTTGGCTATAGTATTTCATACGCCAAATGTGCTTTTTAACATCACCACGATGACACATATCTGCTCCCCTGTTTTGGTACCAGACAGCTACCCAGTCTGTCCTACATAGGGTTGTCCCCTCACCCCAGTCCACACCCAGAGGCTCAGCCCTGCTCCAATCCTTAGCCCCAATATTTGATCTTTGTATTGTAAACAGAGGAGAGATCTAAACAAAGGAGCTCTCATTCAATTCTGGATTCCTTCAGGTCTTCTTCCCCAATTCTGATTGCTAAACTTTTACCTGTTCCCCATAGACGCGTGGAGTAAACCCATAGACCAGCGTCTGGTCCAGTTTTATTGAACTTTTGACTTCAATAAGCCATCTGGGTTGTTTTACAGACCTTTAGCCCAATAGCTGGGGACCTGCTACATGAAATCAGACTTTCCTGATGTAGACTGCCTCTAAATTAATTATTTGTTTAGAAAGGCTACTTCTTCCATTATTCCCTGAAAAAAAAATCCTGGTTGGATTAGATAATAATGCCTAATTATAATTGCCTCTCTCTATGTCTTTTGGCCCTTAAGCTTTCTGTCACTTACTACTGTGTATATTTTATGCTCTAAATTACCAGTCCTTGGCCCAATCCTTTGGGTTCTCCTTACTATGTTGGCGGGGGGGTGGGGGGGTGGGGGGGGCGGGGGGGGATTTCCATTCATTCATTCATTCAGTAGATATTTATTGAACACCTGTTGTCAGATATCATCGAGTCGGTTCCGACTCATAGTGACCCTATGCACAACAGGATGAAGCACTGCCTGGTCCTGCGCCATCCTCACAATTGTTATCATGCTTAAGCCCATCATTGCAGCCACTGTGTCAATCCATCTCCTTGAGGGCCTTCCACTTTTTTGCTGACCCTTTACTTTAGCCAGCACAATGTTCTTCTCCTGATAACATATCCAAAGTATGTGAGACGAAGCCTCGTCATCTTTGCTTCTAAGAAGCATTCTGGCTGTACTTCTTCCAAGACAGATTTTGTTCATTCTTTTGGCAGTCCGTGGTATATTCAATATTCTTTGCCATCACCATAATTCAAACATATTAATTCTTCTTCGGTTTTCCTTATTCATTGTCCAACTCTCGCATGAATGGTAAGCAACACAAAATCCTTGCCGTTATGGAATTTAAGTTTTAGTGACAGAGGATGGGTAATATCCAAATAAAGAAAGCAACAGGCACGATAATTAAAGACTGAGATGTGCCAGGAAATAAAAAGACTGATGTAGATAGGACCTGATGAGTAGGTGAGGCAGTAGTGGGACGGCCTTTCAGAGAATATCCCAATTAAAAGGAGAAGGTAAATGATGAAAAGACCTGGTGGAAGAGCATCCAAAACTGGAAGCAGCAGGTGCCAAGGCCAGGTGGTGAGAAAAAAGCTTGAGGGCTCGCTAGAGGGAGTGAGGTCTGATATGAGACCGGGTAGTAAGACAAGAGCCCAACATGGAGAGCAGGAGGAGATACTGGGAATTCATTCTAAGGGCACATTCTGTGGCACCAACACAAGTTAGGATGGACTAATAACAACGATCTCATTGAAATATCCCAGGAATTTGCTGCTGCCATGGAGGCTTCAATGAGGGTAAGAGAACTGAGTTCAGAAACAGAAGCTGCCTAAGCTTCTTGTCAACCTTGACCTTAAATACCTGTCATCAAACCAAACTCGTGAAACCATCTGGGGGCTAGGAATTGCTACCAACCTTTGTATCTGGCAGCGTTATACTCTCTTGAGAAAGGTGTGTATGTTGTGGTTGGTGGGGTGGTGGGGGGGCGGGGACGTGTGAACATGTCAGGCTGGACTCCTCATTTGTTTTTAATGTTCGTGTAACACATTGGATTAAATAACTTTGGGATGTCAGCTCTAGCTAAGAAGCAGTGAAATTGCAAATAGGGAAAAGGTGTCAACAGGTCACCAAGACAAAGCACCTTTAGCACATAGGCTTTCAACATTGTCTGCATAGCTGTACTGTGGTTCGGATAAACTGCAACCATTTCATTCAAATTTTATTTAAGAAGTAAGTTCTTACTACTAAAAAGCTCTGATTAACAACACAGACATAAATTTGTTACATATCAAAAGTGAATTCACTGGAGACAACTAACTCAAGAATTTGTGCTGCCCTATTAAAAAAAAAAATTTTTTTTTATATGCAGTGGATAAGGGCTCAGCTGCTAACCGAAAGGATGGAGGTTCAAATCCACCAGCTGCTCTGCAGGAGAAAGACGTGGCAGTCTGCTTCTGTGAAGATTACAGCCTTGGAAACCCTATGGGGACGCTCTACTCTGTCCTAGAGGATTGCTATGAGTCAAAATCAACTCCGAGGCAAATAGGCTTATGTACTTGTTTTACGCAAATCTTGAAGTAAAGCTTCTCTTGCCATTTCAGTTTAACTGGACCATTACCTGAGCTTATGAGATGACTTTTTTTAAAAAAAAAATGTATATATATGTAGTTGTAAAAGTGTAGGAAACACATCATTTGCCAATTCAACCTTTTTCACACATACAGTTCAATAAAACCAATTACATCAGTCATGTTGTGCAACCATCACTGATATCCATTGCCAGATTTTCTGACCCCGTAAACAAAAGCTTGGTACTACCTAAACAAGGATTCCCCCCTTTTTCTGTCCCTGCCTGGCCCTGGTAACCACTACTAAATTTGCCTATTCTAGATATTTCATATTAGCGAAACCCTACAATATTTGTCCCTTTGTGATTGACAAATTCCACTCACCATAATGTTTCAAAAGCTATTATCTCCAAGAACTTACTTGTACAAAGTACATTTTCTCAATCCAGTACAGCCAGAAGTACTGTGGGCTCTGAGCCTGACGTGAGATGCAGCTACCCACGGTGGGCTCTGAGCCTGAAGTGAGATGCAGCTACCCACAGAGGGCTCTGAACCTGACATGAGATGAAGCCTCCTTCTGTAACTCCGAACTTGAAATACTTAAGCAGCCTCATTGTCCTCAGTGATCGATTTTTGTGTTTTATAAATATTAGAGCTCTACTGAGGAATACCCAAAAAAAAAAAAAAAAAAAAAAATCAAGGAAAAGTAAACCCAAATGAGGAAAAAGGATGAAGAGACAACAGTAAGGAAGTAACGAAAAAGGTTTGAAGCCCCAGTTCCATAGGGGTCCTCCTGTGGTCTCAAGGGGTCAGTATCTTGATGCTGGTCTTTGATTTGTATCAACCTCTCAACACTTACTATGTCTACAACTATGTTTTTACTTATACATATGTATTTAACTGTTTATCATAAATGTATTCCCCACTCGCTCCTTTGGTCAATCACACATATCTCAGTCTGTACGTTTCCTAGGCTGTAGGAAAACAGGAGCCAGGAAAACAGACACAAATATCTGCTCTCAGAGAGTTTATATTTCTGTGTGGGAAGACAGATAACAGAGAAGATAGATAAAACATATAGAATGTTAAATGCTGATTTGTGCTAAGGAGGAAAGGAAAGCAGGAAGCAGAACAGGGAGCATTGGGAAGTAGGTGGTAGCTGTAATTTAGATAATGGGCAATGAAGCTGATATTTGAGTCAAGTCCTGAGTGAATCCCTGGGTGGGGCAAAACACGGTTAACACTCTCGGCTGCTAACCAAAAGGTTGGAAGTTTGAGTCCACTCGGAGATACCTTGGAAGACAGGCATGGTGACCTACTTTTGAAAAATCAGCCACTGAAAACCCCACGGAACACAGTTCTACTCTGACACACAGGGGGTTGTCATGAGTTGGAATCAACTCCACAGCAACTGGGTTGATTCTGAGAGAGAGAAAGGAGCAGGCAGCAAGGAGCCGCAGAGTGAGTGAGCAAGTGGAAACTACATGCTTGTCAAAATACAAACAGGGTAGAAGTATAGATAGAAAAAGTGGAGTTCTTCCTGGCACCCCATGTCAAGCTCAGTCCTTTTCACAAGCATGACCAGTACAAACAGGTTGATATGTGTTAGGAACTGAATTGTGTCCCCTAAAAATACGTGTTGGGATCCTAACCCCTTTATCTGTGGAAGTAATCTCTTTTGGGAACAGAGTTCTTTGTCGTTGTGATGTAACGAGACCATGTCAAAGCAGGGTGTGTCTAAACCTACTCATTTTTGCACGATTAGAAGAACATAAACACAGACTGGCAAGCGCAAAGGGGCGAAGATAGGAGATCACTGAGGAACCCAGGGCTACAGAAGCTGAGGCAAAGATCTTCCCTCAGAGCTGACAGAGAGAGAGCCTTGCCCTAGGGCCAGCGCCCTGAATTCAGACTTCTAGCCCACAGAACTGCGAGAAAAATTCTTGTTCTTTAAAACCTTCCACTTGCAGTATTTGTTACAGCAGCACCAAGAAACTAAGACAATGTGTCTCCTCCCAGACCATTTTTATACATTTTTAAGAAACCAAATACCAATTAGTCAACTAGATTGTTTCATTTCACCTTAAAGTATCACAAAGCATGCTGTATAAATAGAAACATATGACATCAATTTAAGTGTTCTGCTGCTAACCAAAAGGGTCAGCAGTTGGAGTCCACCAGCCGCCCCTTGGAAACCCTATGGGGCAGTTCTACCCTGTCCTATAGGGCCACTATGAATCAGAATAGATTCGTTGGCAATGGGTTCGGTTGGTTGTTTTTATGGCATTCTGTTAGATGCACGTGCCATACTTAACCGTTCTGCTACTTTTGGACTTTTCAGTTGTTCCTCACAATTATTAAAAAATGTGACACTGAATGTTCTCCTACATCTTTGTGTGCATATGAGTGTACATTTGAAGGATATACTCTTTACCCCAAACTTTCACAGGAAGTTACTTCCCCCAATTAACAGCTTTTAAATGAGCCTCATTATGAATTACATGTCTTCATTAATGCCATTTTTCCAAAGCCAGAAATCATTTTAATAAAAGGTTAGGGAAAATCTCCTCTAGGGTTCACTTTGTGCATCTCTGCCTTTTGCCACATGCCAGAAAAAAAATTATTTCAATGATTTCTCTCTTTTTTTTTTTTTTTTGCCAACAACTGCTTTTGGCTTGGCCAGAGCTGAACATCATAGTAGGGGCAGTAAGAAGAGCTTTGCTCCAAATTACATAACCTGGCGGACTTTCCACTATGGCACTCATAGTTTTGCAAGATTCAGTGAATTGTATGAAGTGTGCCCTCCTACAGGAGTCTGCTACAGTAACACCTGGCAGATTTGCAGCCCCTTGACTCCTCCAGGCTCCAAAGAGGACTTGCCCAGTGGTGTAGGCCTTGCTCCCTTCTTATTCCCTCTTGAATTTAAACCTTTTCCTCTCATGAGCCAGACGCCTCTGAGATGATACTAGAAGGCCAACAAGGTGTTCGCTCCCAACTCACAGGTGTGTGTACATGTGTATGTGTGTATGTATGTGTGCATATGTGTGTGTGTATGTATGTATATATGTGTGTATATGTGTGAACATGTGTATATATGTGTGTATGTATGTGTTCATATGTGTGTGTGTATATATGTGTGAACATGTGTATATATGTGTGTATGTATGTGTTCATATGTGTGTGTGTATATATTTGTATGTACACATGGGTGTGCATGTGTGTATATGTGTTTGTTTAGGGGCCCTAAATGCATCCTTCTCTGGGTGACTAGTGGAATGCCATTCAGCCTTTATACAGTGCAGTAACAACAATCAAGAGTAGCAAACATTGTTCAGCACTTATTTTGTGCTAGACACTGTGTTAAACACTCATCTTTTTATTTCATTCTCATAGCAACACTGTAACATAAGAACTGCCCTCCCATTTTGCATGTGGGAAGATAAAGACTTGGAAAGTAACTGCCCAAGGTACACACAATTAGAAACTGGCATATCTGGGACTTCAAGCCAGGTCTCTTGTCCTCTAGAGTTCCATACTCTGGACCATGGTGCCTTCCCCTCAACTCCTGTCTGGGTCTGTCTGAGGGCACTTGGTGTGAAGGGATTGTTCTCTTCTCCTCCCCTGGTGCTTGTCACAACCACAGCGACAGGGCAGCATGGACCAGGGCTGGGTACAGAGGATCGTCCCTACACTGTTTAGGATGATGCAGGTAATAGCTTTGCCTCATCTGCCAAGACAAAAACAAACCCACTGCTGTCGAGTCAATTCCAACTCATAGGGACCTTACAGAACAGATAGTAGAACTGCCCCATGGGGTTTCCAAAGAGTGGCTGGTGAATTCAAACTGCTGACTTTTTGGTTAGCAGCTGTAGCTGTTGATGACTGACCCACCAGGGCTCCTCTCTGCCAAGACAGCCCTACTATGTGAGGTAGAAAAAAAAAAGCAGATCTAGAATCAGAGAGACCTGAGTTAGAATACTGGCTCCATCACATAACAAGGGCATCACCTTTCTTGGTTCATATTTTCCAAAATAAGGATTGTAATTGCTCTCTTATACGTAGTGAGAGCAAGAAGCTGTGTGTGGAATGCTTGTAATAGGTAGACGCCCACTAAAGCCTACTCTTTATTATTATTCCAAGGGACGAAAGTCAACAAAAAGACGATTCAACGTTTCATGAGAAGAAACAGCATGAGTCTGAGTTCCTAATTGAGAAGGTGTTAACATTTCTGGGAACTACAACATGAATGAATCTTGAAAACATTAGCTGAAGTTAAAGAAGCTAGTCATAAAAGAACACATATTATATGACTCCATTTATATGAAATGTCAAAAATGTAGAAAGCTATAGGCAAAAAGTAGACCGATAGTTGCTTAGGGCTGGGAGGCCTGGGGAAAATGGGCAGTGACTGCTGGTGGGAACGGGGTTTCTTCTTTGGGTGAAAGAAATGTACTAAACTTGACAGTGGCAACGGTTGCACAACTCTGTGAGCTGAGAGTACTAAAAGCCATTGAATTGTACACTTAAATTGGGCAAACTCTATGAATTATATCCCATTAAAAAGTTTCTGTTAAAATCTTCTGGGAAATAAGTAGTTGAAAAAATTCGTGAGAAATACCATAGTCTATCATGGCTGTTTATATTCACTGCATTTCTCAAAAAAAAAAAAAGTGCTGCCTCTCTGCCTCTTTCTTAGCTAAAGTGTTCATAGGAAAATATCAAAATATGGGTATAAAGTTAAAAAAAAAAAGTTTAAAGGCCAAACAAGCCCCAGGAAATGAAGCTAGACGGAAAAAAGTAGACAGCTGGGACTGAGGCTGTCTGTAAGTCCACCCTCCCTGACTCATGCTCAGTGGGGCGGGCATTATGACTGTTTGCTCTAAGGTAGACGGGTGCTCTGACTCATGGACACTCTCTTGTGGGGACACCACATGACAAAATGGCTCCTGTGAAATGCAACTTGACTGTACACATCTGGGATGTGTGCACATCTGTGAGACAGGCAAGATGAGGGCAGCGCAGTGCTTGTGGAAGCCAGCCACGGTGTCAGAGTCCTACCCAGCTCCATCTTTAGCTATCTAGTCCACAGCAGGGGTAAGACCTGCCAATGTATGAGAACAGGCAGAAGTAATTTGTCACAAATGTGTTGTCTGTTGTCTCTGAAAAAAGAAGATATCTATAGAATGCCTGGCACAGTTAGGGCCTTGCTAGATGCTTGTGGGAAGTGCTGTTGGAATGAACCCAGTGATAAAGGATCTGGGCTTCATGACTCTAATATGGTTCATTTAGTGAAAAAATAGAGTTGCACTGCTTTTTTACACAGTGATAACTTTTATTTTTGATAGTGTCATAGTTTATACAGCACTTCTACCTAAGTAGCTCATCTGATTTTTGAACACCACTATGGAGGTATTGCATTCTCAGGTGGGTCTTAGAATGCCCATTGTGTAGCCAGGTAGCAAACTGAGGCACATCCAGTAATTTTCAAGGAGACACATCCAAGCAGGGAAGGAAACCCAAGTCCCATCCTCTTCCCATGATGCTTGGGCTGGAATTACTTGACCTAGTCAACTTGGAGTCCCTGGGTGATGCAAATGGTTAACATGGTAGGCTGCTAAGCGAAAGGTTGGAGGTTTGAGTCCAACCAGAGGTACCTTGGGAGAAAGGCCTGGTGATCTACTTCTGAAAAATCAGCCACTGAAACCTCTCTTAGGCAGAGTTCCCTAGAGAAGCAAAACCAGTAAAGTGTATAAATATACATATATAGAGAGAGAGATTTGTATCAAGGAAATGGCTCACACATTTGTAGAGGATGTAATATCTCAAGTCCATGGGTCAGGATAGTGGTTTCTCCTGATTCATGTAGCCACAGGGGCTGTAGAACCCAAGATCAGCAGGTTGGAGAGCAGGGTTCTTGCTCACAGGCTGTGAAGATTGATGAATCCCAAGATTGGCAGGCAAGACCATAGGTAAGCTATTAGCTCAAGTCCCAAGAACCAGAGGTCAGAAGAAAAGAAACCAGGTGCAGGATCCAGAATGAGCAAAAGCCTCCAAGCCCTCCCAGAATGTCTACCCACACTTGATGCAGGACATATGCCCAGGGAAACTCCCCTTCATCCGATTGGCTACTCACAGCAGATGCCATCATGGAGGTGATCACATATCAAATCTCAACAGGGAGGTGACCTCGACATGACTACCAAAACACTGAGAATCATGGCCCAGCCAAGTTGACACACAATCTTAACCATCACAAAACCCTATGGATCACAGTTCTACTATGACACACATGAGGTCACCGTTAGTTGGGGTTGACGCAATGACAACTGGTTTTATAGTTGATCAACTTAATCTTTCCCTTTTCAGGAGATTTTATTGATGCTACCTGAGAGAAGTGCAGATAAAAACATACCACATGGCAATTGCAGGGAACGGCCAACCAAGCCACCACTTCTTGAGGTTAAAATGAAAGAGTAAACTAAGGGCAGAGAGTCTCGCTCTTGGGTAGAGGAGTTTAATAAGGTAGTTAGGAGCACAGGTTTGGAATAAAATTCTCACCACAGTTTCTTCATCTGGGGGGTAATAGCACTAGTATATGTATCATTTAAGGATTTAGTGTGTTACTATGGGTTAAGGGTTTAGCACAGTGCTTGGCACAGAGTAAGTGCTCATTAAAGGCTATTATCGATCACTCCCTTTTAGTTTTTATTTCAACTTCTTCATTGTCATTTGCTGGGGAAAGAGCAGAGTCATCTTACAATAATTGTGAAATTAGATGACTCTGGAGGCAGTATATAAATGCCTGTAGGATTCAGGTTCATCTGACTTGGGAGAGAGATGATGAGCTAAGTTCCTTTTGGTTTAGTATTTGAAATCTGTGGCCAGTCTTGGTTATGCTTGTTCTCCCCTTTCCCCTAATACCACCTGTCACAGGCTGGGTTCTTTAGAGAAGCAAAACTAGTGAAGTGTATATATGTATACATGTATATATATGACACTGGTTTTTATATATATATATATATATATATATATAACTAGTGAAGTGTACATATATGGTTGTGGAGGCTAGCAAGTCCCAAAGACCATGGGTCAGGCCTTGGCTGGTGGCTTCTCCTGATTCACGTGGTTTCAGGGGCTGATGAACCCAAAATCAGCAACTCAGACGGCAGGCTGCTGGCTCACAGGGCTACAGAGCTGGCAAATCCCAAAGTTGGCAGGTCAAATGACAAGCAAGTGCCAAGAACTGGAGGTCAGATGATGATGAGCTGGAAACAGGATCCAGAGCAAGAAAACAAGCTTGGCCAGAATGTCCGTATATATATATATATTGGGTGCAGGTCACACTGCTGAGGAAAAGCCCCTTACAACTGATGGGCTGATCACATCATGGAGGTAATTATATTATATTACTTATGGGAGATTGTAAAATGGAGAATAATTATATAATGCTGAGAATCATGGCCTAGCCAAGGTACACATAGTATTAACCATCAGACCACTCATGCTTTCATTACATTACTCATACATTCAATTTTTCTCATGATCATTTGTTCACCTCCTGCTGTGCCCTGGGTTTCAAGGGCAAGCAGCTGCACCAGTGCAGACCTGACTCTCTACCAAGAAGTGAGTAGGTGGCTCCTTCTGTGCCTGGTCCCAAGAATCATTAGTCAGAAATGACCAGAAGGAGTTAGGACTGAAAGGAGGTCAGGCTTGGATGTTGACAATCTAGAGGTGTAAGGGGACCTGGAGATTGTGGCCAGAGGGCCAGGTGGTGACATAAGAATCAGGACTGATCAGTGTGAGTCACAAAGGTAAAGCTGAGTCCAAGTCCAAATTGTCCGGCCAAACCAGAAGGCATGCCCACAGACTGACATCCAACTAGGCTGGAAAAGGGTAGGGTTCAGAGGTCCAAACAAGGGAGCAAGAGCAGGCAGAGAAGTGGCCGGGCGGGTGTCCAGAGGTTAAAGCCAGATAATCAGGGAGGCTGAAGTGACAAGCACCTGTTTGGTTTTCACAATTCAATCCAGGCACCTTGGCCCAGCACTTGGACTGCAAGGCTGAGACATCAGATCAGAATAAGTGTGGGTGAGGCCCACCTAGCGCCATGTGCCACCCATGCTACTTCTTGACAGGCCAAGCCGCACCACTCAGCTAGAGAGCTGCCAGCACAAGGCCTTGCCAGGTCTGCCCCACCCCTACCCTCTGAATTCTGCAGCATTCCCTTTTTATTTACTTTTTTCATTTTATCCTTTTTACTTATTTTTTCCTTTTTTTTTTGTCTTTGTTTCTTTCTCTTCTTTCACCCACCCACTTATCTCTGTACATCATATCCTCTCCTTTCCCTCCTGCCTATATGCACCATGCTCTGAGTGCTAAGCCCCTGAACAGTACTGATTTGGTCCCATGGGCCCTGCCCTGCACTGGCCCCCCAGCCTTGCTCTGTTGCCCCCAGTTCATGCCAAATCCCTACTCCTCCACCGCTGCTGGACCCACCCTGCTGCACCATAGCTGAATGACCAGCCTTGCCCACTTGGACAAGGTGGTGAGTATTGTGCCCACAGGTAAGTAAGCAACAAAACGTACCCAGCCCGCCTGCCCAGACATAACCAAATTTATTTAAAAAAAAAAAAGACAAAACAATCAAATCTACAATGAATAAATGAAGAAAATAATTCCTGAATGTCCTGGGGGCAGCAGACAATACCAAAACATAAAACAAAACAGCAACAACAACAACAAAAAGCCAGGAGATGGCTCCAGAAAGCAACCAAAATAAAACATCAGATGGTCTGCTAGAAGAAAAGGCACTGGAGCTACCTGATGGGGAATTCAGAACTCTAATATCCAGAGTTCTCCAACAGAGGAAGGAAAATGAAGACAAAAGTAAGGAAAAATAGAGAAAATGATGGAAAATACAGACAAAAAATGGAAGAAATCAGGAAAATAACACAGGAAAAAAATGCCAAAATAAATAAACAACTAGAAATCATACAACAACAGCAATTAGAAATCCACAAGATAAACAACAAGATGTCAGAAATGGACAGTGCAATAGAAAGCTTCAGGAGCAAATTCGAAACAATAGAAGACAGGATCAGTGGAACTGAAGACAAATCCTTGGCTACCACTTTGAGGAAAAATCAGAGAGAAGAATGAAGAAAAATGAGGAAACCCTGAGAACGAGGTGGGATACAATCATAAGCAAAAATTTGCTTGTGATTGGAGTTCTAGAACAGGTGGAGAAAACAGAAAACACAAAGAAGATCACTGAAGATTTGCTGACAGAAAACTTCCCTTCTGTCATGAAAGATGAAAAGCTGACTATCCAAGAAGCTCAATGAACCCCATATGTTATACCCCAAAATAAAAACACCAAGACATATTGTAATTACACTTGATAAAACCAAAGACAAAGAATCCTGAGAGCACCTTGAGAAAAATGAAAAGTCACATACAAAAAGGAGACAATAAGACTAAGCTCTGATTACTCAGTAGAAACCATGCAGGCAAGAAGGCAATGGGATGACATATATAAAACCTTGAAAGAAAAAAAAAAAAAAAAAAAAACTGCCAAGCAAGAATAATATATCCTGCAAAACTCTTGCTAAAATATGATGGTGACATTAGGACATTTCCAGGTAACTAGAAGTTAAGGGAATATGTAAAAGCCAAACCAAACTTACAAGAATTATTAAAGGGAGTCTTTCAGTAAGAGAACCAACATCAGACAATAGCCTGAATCTGACACATAAGACAGCATCAGCCAGATACCAACCTAGATAATGAGCTCTCGAGTATAAAACAATGCTAAAAAATTTACAGCAGGGAAGCAGAGACATCAATGTGTAAATGGCAACAACGTCAGAACAATAAAAGAGAATAAATGGTGTCAGTATAGAATTTTCAAATGGAGGGAAACTCAAGGTGTTATCAAGCAATAAAAGAATGGTTTAAACTTAGGAAGATAGGGGTAAATTTCAAGGTGTTTTCAAGCAATACAAGAATGGTTTAAACTTAGGAAGATAGGGGTAAATTTCAAGGTGACCCAAAGAAAGTTAACAAACCTACTCATCAAAATGAAAATGAAAAATATAAAGTCTCAGTAAAGAAACTCTAACAGCACTGAAAAGAGAAATTGATAGTTCCATAATAATAGTAGGAGCCTTTAACACACCACTCTCAGTAAAGGACAGAATATCTAGAAAGAAACTCAGCAAAGATACAGGAGATCTAAAGGCCACGACCAACCAACTTGACCTCATAGACGTATGTAGAACACTCCACCAAACAGCAGCAAAGTACACATTCTTTTCCAGTGCACATGGAATGTTCTCCCAAATAGACCACATCTTAGGCCACAAAGCAACCCTCAACAAAATCCAAAATACTGAGATAATACAGAGTATCTTCTCTGATCACAATGCAATCAAAGTAGACGTAAGAACAAGAAGAGCAAGGAAAAAAAAAAATCAGATACATGGAAACTGAATAACACCCTGGTTAAAAACCACTGGGTGATAGAAGAAATCAAAGACAGAATAAAAAAATTCCTAGACTCAAACAAGAATGAAAGCACATCATACCAAAACCTTCGGGACAAGCAAAGGGAGTGCTCAGAGGTCAATTTACAGCAATAGATGCACAGATCAAAAAAGAAGAAAGGTACAAAATCACAATATTATCTATACAACTTTAACAAATAGAAAGAGAACAGCAAAAGAAGCCCATGGCCACCAGAAGAAAGGAAATAATAAAGATCAGAGCAGAAATAAATGAAACAGAGAATAGAAAAATAGGAAGAATCAACAAAACCAAAAGTTCGTTCTTTGAATGGATCGACAAAATCAACAAACCATTGGCCAAACTGACAAAAGACAAACAGGAGAGGACTCAAATAGCCCAAATAAGAAATGAAATGGGGGACATTACAACAGACCCAGCTGAAATAAAAAGGATCATAACAGAGTACTATGAAAAACTATGCTTCAACAAATTTGAAAATCTAGGGAAAATGGACAAGTTTCTAGAACACACTACCTACCCAAACTAACACAAGCTGAAACTGAAAATCTAAACAGATCCATAACAAGAGAAGAGATTGAAAGGTTAAAAAAAAAAAAAAAGCCCTGGCCCAGAGGGCGTCACTAGAGAATTCTACCAAATATTCAGAGAAGAGCTTATACTGGTACTACTCAAACTACTTTAGAACATAGAAAAGGAAGGCATACTTCTGAATTGTTTCTATGAAGACAGCATAACCCTGGGACCAAAACCAGGCAGACACCAAAAAAAGAAAATTACAGACCAATATATCTCATGAATACAGATGCAAAAATTCTAAACAAAATTCTAGCCAGTAGAATTAAGCATCATATCAAAAAAATAATAAACCAGGACCAAGTGGGATTCATATCAGGTATCCAAGGATGGTTCAACATTAGAAAATCAATCAACATGATCCACCACATAAATAAAAGAATCACAGGATCATCTCGATCAACACAGAAAATGCATTCAAGAAAGTCCAAAACCCTTTCCTGATGAAAACTCTTGATAATATAGGTATAGAACGAAAATTTCTCAACATAATAAAAGGCATCTATGCAAAACCAACAGCCGACCTCATTTTTAATAGAGAGAGGCTGAAAACATTACCCTTGAAAACAGGAACAAAACGGGATGCCCTTTATCACCACTTCTATTTAACATTGTGCTGTAAGTCCTAACTACAGCAATAAGGCAAGAAAAAGAAATAAAGGGCATCCAAATTGGTAATGAAGTAGTAAAACTGTCCCTATTTGCAGATGATATGATACTATACGTAGAAAACCTGAAAGACTCCATAAGAAAACTACTGGAACTAATAGAAAGATTCAGCAGCATAGCAGCATACAAGGTAAACGTACAAAAATCAGTTGAATTCCTATATAGCAATAAAGAGATCTCCAAAAAGGAAATCAGGAAAACAATACCATTTATAATCCCAACCCAGAACCCTCGAGTCAATTTAGACCCATAGCTACCCTATAGGACAGAGTAGAACTGCCCTATAGAGTTTCCAAGGAGCACCTGGCGGATTCGAACTGCTGACCCTTTGGTTAGCCCCTGTAGCACCTAACCATTTGTAATAGCCCCTGAGAAAAACAAAATACTTAGGAATAAATCTAAGCAAGGATGTAAAGGACCTATACAAAGAAAACTACAAAACACTACTGCAAGAAACCAAAAGAGACCTACATAAATGAAAAATATACCATGCTCACGGATAGATAGACTTAACATTGTGAAAATGTGGATTTTACCCAAAGCAATCTACAAATACAATGCAATCCCAATCCAAACACCAATAGCATTCTTTAAAGAAATGGAAAAAGTAATCATTAACTTTATATGCAAAGGGAAGAAGCCCTGGATAAGTAAAGTGCTATTGAAGAAGAAGAATAAAGTAGGAGAACTTGCACTACCTGACCTCAGAACCTACTATACAGCTATGGTAGTTGAAACAGCCTGGTACTGGTACAATGACAGATACATTGACCAATGGAACAGAATTGAGAACCCAGATGGAAATTCATCTGCTTATGGTCACTTGATCTTTGACAAAGGCCCAAATTCCATCAAATGGGGACAAAAACAATCTTTTTTGAGAAATATGGTGCCACAACTGGATGTCCACCTGCAAAAAAAGGAAACAGGACCTATACCTCATACCACACACAAAAATCAATTCAAAATGGATCAAAGACCTAAATATAAAACCAAAAACTAAAAAGATCATAGAAGAAATAATTGGGTCAACTCTAGAGGCCCTAGTACACAGCATTAACAGAATACAGACCATAACCAACAACACAAAACACCAGGAGATAAGCTAGATAACTTGGATCTTCTAAAAATTAAACACGCTCATCAAAAGACTTCACCAAAAAAGTAAAAAGAGAACCTACGAACTGGGAAAAAATTTTTGGCTATGACAAATCTGACAAAGGTCTAATCTCTAAAGAGTCTACAGGAAAATCCGACACCTTGACAATGAAAAGACAAATTACCCAATTAAAAAATGGGCAAAGGAAATGAACAGACACTTCAAAGAAGACACTCAAGTGACTAACAGATACGTGAGGAAATGCTTGCTATACGAGCCATTAGAGAAATGTAAATGAAAACCGTAATGATATACCACCTCACCCCGACATTACTGGCATGAATCAAAAGAAAAAAAAAAAAAAAACGGAAAATAACAAATGTTGGAGAGTCTGCAGGGAGACTGGAACTCTTACACACTGTTGGTGGGAATGCAAAGTGGTACAACCATTTTGGAAAATGACAGGGTGCTTCCTTAAATAGTTAGAGAAAGAAATACTATATGATCCAGTAATCCCATTCCTAGGAATATATCCTAGAGAAATAAGAGCCGTCACACGAGTAGACAAATGCATACCCATGTTCATTGCAGCATTGTTCACAGGAGCAAAAAATGGAAACAACCTAGGTGTCCATAAGTCAGTCACTAAATGACAAATATTGTGTGAGACCACTACTATAAAAACTCAGGATAAGGTTTACACACAAAAAGAAACAATGTTTGATGGTTATGTGGGGGTGGGAAGTGGTGGGTGTGAGGGAAAAACACTAAATAGATGATAGATAAGTGGTAACTTTGGTGAAGGGTGAAAAAGTACACAGTGCTGGGGAAGCCAGCACAGCTTGCCTAAGGCAAGGTCATGGAATCTCCATAGACACATCCAAACTCCCTGAGGGACCGAATTACTGGGCTGAGGGCTGTGGGGATCATGGTCTTGCGGGATACCTAGCTCAACTGGCATAACATAGTTTATAAAGAAAATGTTCTAAGTTCTACTTTGGTGAGTAGCACCTAGGGCACTAAAAGCTGGTGAGCAGCCATCTATGACACCCCACTGCTCTCGCTCTGTCAGGAGCAAAGGAGAATGAAGAAAACAAAGACACAAGAGAAAGATTAGTCCAAGTGACTAGTGGACCACAACTACCACAGCCTCCACCAGACTGAGTCTGGTACAGCTAGACAGTGCCTGGCTACCACCACTGACTGCTCTGACAGGGGTCACAATCGAGGGCCCCGGACAGAGCTAGAGGAAAATGTAGAACAAAATTCTAACTCACAAAAAAAAAGACCAGCCTTTCTGGTCTGCCAGAAACTGGAGAAACCCCGAGAGTATGGCCCCCTGACATCCTTATATCTCAGAAAAAAAAAAAAAAAAAGAAGAATAGTGGATGTGTGGTCCATCAGCCTCCCCTCCACACAGCAAATGGTGTGTTCCAGGTCAGGCTCATCCCTCTAGCCTCCAAGCAGGCCCAGGCTAGCATATGGGAAGTTCTCCAGGCAATACACCGTCCTTCAGAGAACAGTGTTTGCAGCAGAGAGTTCTAAGGGGAACCACATTAGTTCTCAAATACCCCAATTTATGGTTGATTCTCCTAAGAAATGAGAGGTAAATGTAAACCAAGAGGTTCAAGTTGAAAGTCTTTTGATTTCTCAGCCACTGCAAGAGATAGATAGGTAGATAGACAGACAGACAGATACAGAGAGATAGCTGCCATTGAGTCGACTCTAAGTTATGCAAAACGCTGCCTAGTCCTGCATCCTCCTGATTGCTGGCATGTTTGAGCCCATCGTTGCAGCTATTGTGCCAATACATCTCTCCCAGAGTCTCCTTTGCCCTTGCTGGCCCTTCACTTTGTAAACATGATATCCTCCTCCAGAGAATGATTCTTCTCGATGGCTTGTCCAAAGCCAGTGAGTCGAACCGTGTACTATGTGATCCGCAAGGTTTTCATTGGCAATTTTTTGGAAGAAGATTGCCAGGCCTTTCTTCCTAGTTTGTCTTAGTCTTGAAACTCTGCTGAAACCTGGGTGACCCTGCTGATATTTAAAATACTGGTAGCATAGCAACATGCAAGCCACTACAGTACAGTAAACTGACAGACTGCAGTAGTTACTGACCCCATTGTGATGTCTACACAGAGAGATTCATTTGTCTCCAGTGAGTGGGAGCTACTGTGTGGATTGCAGCCGGGATGGAGTGCAAGGTGGGGGAGGAAGAACCTACACTCATTAGCCAATGTATTGCTAAGACTGTGCAAGAGAGAGCTTAGGCAGGCTGGATATTACACTGGCCACTCTAACTTACCCCAATTTATGGTGCATGGCTGGTGCAGAGGACTCATAAAAAGGGAAGTATTCATGACCACTGCACCCCTAGAGGTAAGGCAGACAAACACTCAGGAAGAGATTCAACATAATATTCAGCAAATGTACCTCCACTTGTAAACAGTCCTAGAAAGAAAAATACCACCCCAGACCCAGTGTGTCCCTCAGCGGTAGTTCTAAGTCTTTGGAGGCAAAGCAGAGAGGATGCCGGGTGCTGTGATCAACGTCTCTCAGGCCTGTGATTAACGAGTGGTATAAAAAAAATTTTTTTTTTTTTTTAGAGAGGGCAGCAGTGTGCCACCCTGGCCGGAGCTCCTAGCCCAGGGCCCACTCCTGAAGGGGTCTGAGCCTGCACAGGGGCAGCTAGGAGTACCTGCTGCAGTAGGCGGAGGGAATAGGAATCCAGGCCATTTCTGACCTGCTTCCCTTGTCTTTGCTGGGTGACGCCAGGTCTGTTTGTCCATCTTACCTGTTTGCCCTCCTCTGGCCAGCTTCGTGTAGTTAGCAACAAAGACGCTGCTAGTGAATGAAAAGTTTATTTTCTAAATGCTGTTTTGTGTTAACAGGAATAGCGAGAGGCACACAGAATGAATAAAACAGACTCCACATGGGGGGAGATGGAATAGAATACAATCCAGTTGACTCTGGCTCATGGCGACCACGTGTGTCAGAGCAGAACTGTCCTCCATAGGGCTTTCAACGGCTGGTTTTTGAGGAACAGACCACCAGGCCTTTCTTCCAAACCTCCTGTGGGTGGATTTGAATCGCCAAGCTTTTGGTTAGCAGCCAAGCACGTTAACTGTTTGCAGCCCTGTAGACTCCAGTAGAATACAAAACCAAAAACCGAACTGGATGCCATTGAGTCAGTTTGGACACACACAGACCCAGTGTGTTAGAGCAGAACTGCTCTATAGGGTTTTCTTGGCTGTAATCTTTACATAAGCAGATCTTTGGGGCTTTCTTCTGCAGTGCCGCTTGGTTGGTTTGAACCACCAACCTTTAGGTAAGCAGCTGACTGCAAACTCTTCATGCTACCTGAGGACCTCAGTAGAATACCAGGACAAATAAATTGCTACTGAAGCACAGAGGAGGGAGTGGGGTCAGGCATGGCTGGTCCAAGAAGTTTCTCAAAACCAGTGTTTACCAACCTTGACTGCATGTGACGTCACATAGGAGCTTTGTAACTACTTATACTCAGGACCTGAGATTCTGATTTAATCGGTCTGGGACAGGCCCTTGGCACAGAAACTGTGACTCTCTCAGGAAATTCTAACACCAGCCAAAGCTGAGATTCACAGTGCTAACCCAACGTTATTAAAAACGCCTGGGCGTCGGGCACAACTGCTTTCTTGTTTGACTTTATCAACCACAAACCACAGTAAAGGTGGGCTGAAGGCTATTAGCTATTGGGTAGGTTAGAGGTGACAATATGTCACTAACCTAAGGTTAGGCAGGTAGCAGGTATCTTGAGAACAGGTGGGTAGGATAAAAAATGCAAGTTCAGAGAACAACAACAAAGCCCCAGGCTCTTGCCCGAATGAACTGAAGACTTACGTCAACACAGAATCCTGCAGATGAGTATTTATTGGAGCTTTATTCATAATTACCAAACATTGAGTGTGACCAAGATTTCCTTCAATAGGTGAATGGATACACAAACTGTGCTTCAGCCATACAATAGAGTGTTATTCAGCAATCAAAAGAAATGAGCTATCAAGCTATAAAAAGATATGGAGGAATCTTAAATGCGTATTGCTAAATGAAAGAAGTTGGTTTGAAAAAGCCATATATTGTATGATTCCAACTATATGATATTCTGGACAAATCAAAACTAGAGAGATAGTAAAAAGATCAGTGATTGCCAGGGCGGCTCAAGGGGAGGAGGAAGGGATGAACAGTGAAACTATTCTGTATGATATTGTAATGCTGGACACATGATACCACATTTATCAAAACCTACAGAATTGTATAATACAATCAGTGAACCTTATATAAATGATGGGCTTTAGTTAATAAAAATGTATCAATATTGATTCATCAATTATAACTAATGTACCATGCTAATGGAAGATGAACTCTCGATACTTTTTCACACAATTTTTCTGTATACCTGAAACTTAAAAAAAGGATATATATGTATATGTGTATGTATATGTGTATATATATATATATCTCCTAGGCATTTGTAAGCTGAAATGGACTGGCATTGACCATTTTGAATTAGACAACCATATGGTATACTATGCTGGGGATGACAAATTGAAGAGGAATGGCATCATGTTCATCATCAAAAGGAACATTTCAAGACCTATCCTGAAGTGCACCGCTGTAAGTGATAGGATAATATCTATACATCTACAAGGAAGGAAGACCAGTAAATATGACTATTATTCAAATTTGTGCACCAACCACTTAGGTCAAAGATGAAAAAATTGAAGATTTTTACCAACTCCTGCAGTCTGAAATTGATCACCCATGCAATCATGATGCATTGATAATCACTGAAAATTGGGATGCAAAAGTTGGAAACAAAGAAGAGGGATCGGGATCTGTAGCTGGAAAATATGGCCTTGGTGAGAGAAACAACACTGGAGATCACATGATAGAATTTTGCAAGACAGACAACTTATTCATTGCAAATACCTCTTTTTCAACAACGTATACACATGGACCTCATCAGATCAAATACACAGGAATCAAATCTACTACGTCTGTGGAAAGGGACAATGGAAAAGCTCAATATCATCAGTCAGAACAAGGCCAGGGGCTGACTGTGGAATAGACCATCAATTACTCCTCTGCAAGTTCAAGTTGAACCTGAAGAAAATTAGAACAAGTCCACAAGAGCCAAGGTACGACCTTGAGTATATCTCACCTGAATTAAGAGACCATCTTGAGAACAGATTTGACACATTGAACACTAATGACCGAAGTCCAAACAAGTTGTGGAATGGCATTAAGGACATCATACACGAAGAAAGCAAAAGGTCATTAAAAAGACAGGAAAGAAGGAAAAGACCAAAATGGATGTCAGAAGAGACTCTGAAACTTGTTCTTCAATGTAGATCAGCTAAAGCAAAAGGAAGAAATGATGAAGTAAAAGAGCTGAAGAGAAGATTCAAAGGGTGGCTTGAGAAGACAAAGTAAAGTATTATAATGAAATGTGCAAAGACCTGGAGTTAGAAAACCGAAAGGGTGGAATGTTCTTGGCATTCTGCGAGCTGAAAGAATGAATTAAAAATTCAAGCCTCGAGTTCCAATATATTGAAAGATTCTGTGGGGCAATATTAAATGATGCAGGAAACATCAAAAGAAGATGAAAGGAATACACAGAGACTCAGTACCAAAAAGAATTGGTCAGTGTTCAACCATTTCAAGAGGTAGCATACAATCAAGAACCAATGGTGCTAAAGGAAGAGGTCCAAGCTCCACTGAAGGCATTAGCGAAAAACAAGTCTCCAGGAATTGACGGAATACCAATTGAGATGTTTCCATGAATGGATGCAGGACTGGAAGCATGTGCTTGTCTATGCCAAGAAATGTGGAAGACAGCTACCTGGCCAACTGAGTGGAAGAGATCCGTGTTTGTACCCATTCCAAAGAAAGGTGATCCAACAGAATGCAGAAATTATAGAACAATATCAATACCACACACAAATAAAATTTTGCTGACCATTCAAAAATGGTCACAGCAGTACATTGACAGGGAACTATCAGAAATTCAAGCTGGATTCAGAAGAGGACATGGAACAAGGGATATCATTGCTGCTGTCAGATGGGTCCTGGCTGAGAGCAGAGAATACCAGAAAGATGTTTACCTGTGTTTTATTGACTATGCTAAGGCATTCAACTGTGTAGATCATAACAAACTGTGGATAATATTGCAAATAATGGGAATTCCAGAACTCTTGCTGTGTTCTTGAGGAACCTGTACTTAGACCAAGAGGCAGCCACTCAAACAGAACAAGGGGATACTGTGTGGTTAAAGTCAAGAAAGGTATGCCTCAGGGCTGTACCCTTTCACCATACCTACTCAATCTGTATGCTGAGCAAATAATCCAAGAAGCTGTACTATAAGAAGAACAGGGCATTAGGATTGGAGGAAGACTCATTAACAACCTGCGTTATGCTGATGACACAACCTTGCCTGCTAAAGGTGAAGGTGACTTGAAGTATTTACTGATGAAGATCAAAGACAACAGCCTTCAGTATGGATTGTACCACAACATAAAGAAAATCGAGATTCTCACAACTGGAACAATAAGCAACATCATCATAAACGGAGAAAAGATTGAAGTTGTCAAGGACTTCATTTTACTTGGATCCACAATCAAAACCCATGGAATCTGCAGTCAATAAATCAAAGGAGAGAGGCAGGACCAAGATGGCAGAATAGCCAGATGCTTCTGGTGATCCCTCTTACAACAAAGACCCAAAAAATCAAGTGAAATGATTATTTTTATGACAAGCTAGAAGCCCTGAACATCAAAGGCAAAGTTAGAAAACAGACTGAACGGCAGGGGAAGGAGAGTCCATTCAGAAGCAGGGAATAGTTACTGGACCTGAACTGCTAGGAGCCCTCAAGCACCATTACCAGGAGCGGCTGTGGTGGACTGGTAGTAGCATTTGGCCGGTTTCCTCAGGGAGATGCAGCCAGCTGCACAGCCTACTCACACCTCCAGAACCAGAGAAGAACAGCGCTCTCGGCAAAAGCTAAGTACTTGCGTATGTTTTACTGTGCCCCCTTCCACACCCAAGCTGGCTTCAGTGGCTGGTGATTTCCCTGGGCCCGATGTAGGCCCATTTAAGTGGCCTGAGCCATGCTTCCGAACTTAGAGAAGGAATAAATTCACAACGGGGGAAAGATAATTTGCCAGCTCCACTAACATGGAGAGCTCAGGACAGAAGCGGTTCCTGTCCAGACTTAAATGGTCTGTGGACTTTGAATACCTTTCCCCCCTGTATGCCTGTCGGGGGCTATTTCAGGGGAATTGGCCCTTGCCAGCAAACTGCAACTCTTTAAGCTGTGTGATGAGAGGTAGGTGTTTGATATTTGACACAACTTTGCCCATTAAACAGAGCCCTCACCTAACCACATCAGGGACATAAGGACTGTGGCTCCACTCAAGTCACCCAGCCACCCCTGACAGGAGTCCAAGGGTAACTGGTACCCCTCAGTCCTTACAATCAAAAGCATTGGGTGCCCATGTTTTGTCTGCAGAACCCACCTACCTGTATGCTCTAGGGAACAGGGACATACTTTCCTCAGAGACACTCAGGGGATGGTTCTCAGCCCCTGCCTTGTTCAGAGCATGCCCCCTGCTGCAGCCATAAACTGGTACCTACATCAAACACCCCTGCCCCTCTAAGACTGTAGGACAGGGTCTGTACCACACACTTGATGACCAGCTACCTGGACACCTGAGATGAAGCCACACAAGAAAAGTGAATGGACTCATAAGCTCATATACCTGGTAACAGCTCTAGCCATCTGATGACAGGACGTCAGAGCTCCAAAAGCAAAAATAATCAAGCTAGCTCACTCAAGCAACCCATTTGGGCATATCAAAACAAAACAAAGCAAGAAAATAGGATACACTAAGCAAACATAAAATAAACTAACACAATAACGTATGGATGGCTAGGAGACAACAGTCAGTATCAAACCACATAAAGAAACAGACCACGATCACTTCAACAAGTTCTCAAAACAGAGAATCAAAGGATCTTCTGGATGAAGGTGGCTTCCTGGAATTACTGGAAGCAGAATTCAAAATTGTAGTATATCAGGAAGGAGATCAGGCAAAATGCAGAGCAAGCCAAGGAACACACAAAGAAAACAGTTGAAGACATTAAAAAGGTTACTCAAGAACATAATGAAAAATTTAAACAGTTACAAGAATCCATAGAGAGACAGCAATCAGAAATTCAGAAGATTAACAATAAAATTACAGCATTAGACAACTCAAAAGAAAGTCGGAGGAGCAGAATCATGCAAGTGGAAGGCAGAATTGGTGACCTTGGAGATAAAGCACTTGGCACCAATATATTTGAAGAAAAATCAACTAAAAGAATTTAAAAAAATGAAGAAATCTTAAGAATCATGTGGGACTCTATCAAGAGAAATAACCTACGAGTGATTGGAGTACCAGAAAAGGGAGGGATAACAGAAAATACAGAGAGAATTGTTGATGATTTCCTGGCAGAAAATTTCCCTGATTTCATGAAAGATGAGAAGATATCAATCCAAGATTCTCATCAAACTCCACATAAGATAGATTTTAAAAGAAAATCACCAAGACATAGTATAATCGAACTTGCCAAAACCAAATATAAAGAGAGAATTTTAACAGCAGATAGGGAATAAATGAAAATTCACCAAGAAAGGAGAGACAATAAGAACAAGCTTGGACTGCTCGGCAGAAACCATGCAGGCAAGAAGGCAATGGGATGACTTATATAAAGAATTGAAGGAAAAAAATTGCCAACCAAGAGTCATATATCCAGCAAAACTGTCGCTTACCTATGAAGGTGAAAATAGGACATTTCCAGATAAATAGAAGTTTAGGCAATTCGTAAAACCAAACCAAAACTACAAGAAATACTAAAGGGAATTCTTTGGTTAGAAAATCAACAATATCAGGTATCGACCCAAGACTAGAACACTGGACAGAACAATCAGATGTTAACCCAGAAAGAGAAATCACAAAAATAAATCAAGAAAAAAAAAAATTCAAAACGGAAATAGCGATGTCACTATGTAAAAGAAGACAACATTAAAATAATAAAGAGGGCTAAGAAATGTAGTCATAGACCTTTCATAAGGAGAGGAAGACAAGGCGATATAAAGAAATAAAAGTTAGTTTTAAACTTAGAAAAATAAGGGTAAATATTAAGGAAACCACAAAGGAGACTAACTATCCTACTCATCAAAATAAAATACAAGAAAAAAGTAAAGACTCAGCAGAAAAAAAATGAATAACAGTGAAGAAGAGGAAAAGAAAATATATAAACTACTCAGCACAAAAAATTAAGTGGGGAAAAAAAAACTCTCAACAACACACAAAAAGAGACATCAAAATGACAGCACTAAACTCACACCTATCCATAAGTACGCTGAATGTAAATGGACTAAATGCACCAATAAAGAGACAGAGAGTGGCAGAAGGAATAAAAAAAACACCATCCATCTATATGCTGCCTACAAAAGCCACACCTTAGACTTAGAGACACGAACAAATGAAAACTCAAAGGATGGGAAAAATATATATCAAGCAAACAACAATCAAAAAAGAGCAGGAGTGACAATATTAATTTCTGATAAAATAGACTTTCAAGTTAACTCCACCATAAAGGATAAGGAAGGACACTATATAATAGCTAAAGGGACAATATACCAGGAGGATATAACCATATTAAATATTTACGCACCCAATGACAGGGCTGAAGATACATAAACTCTAACAGCATTGAAAAGTGAGATAGACAGCACCACAATTATAGTAGGAGACTTCGACACACCACTTTTCGTGAAAGACAGGACATCCAGAAAGAAGCTCAGTACGGACACGAAAGATCCAATGAGATTCCACCTCACTCCAACAAGGCTGTCATTAATCCAAAAAACACAAAATAATAAATGTTGGAGAGGTTGTGGAGAGACTGGAACACTTAAACACTGCTGGTGGGAATGTAAAATGGTACAACCACTTTGGAAACAGATTTGGTACTTCCTTAAAAGTCTAGAAATAGAGCTACCATATGATCCAGCAATCCCACTCCTTGGAATATATCCTACAGAAATAAGAGCCTTTACACGAACAGATACATGCACACCCATGTTCATTGCAGCACTGCTTACAAAGGCAAAAAGATGGAAGCAACCAAGGTGCCAAGCAACCAAGTGGACGAATGGATAGATAAATTATGGTATATTCACACAATGGAATACTACGCATCGATAAAGAACAGTGAGGAATCTGTGAAACACTTCATAACATGGAGGAACCTGGAAGGCATTATGCTGAGTGAAATTAGTCAGTTGCAAAAGGACTAATATTGTATAAGACCACTATTATAAGAACTCAAGAAACAGTTTAAACAGAGAAGAAAATATTCTTTGATGGTTACACGAGGAGGGAGGGAGGGAGGATAGGAGAGGGGTATTCACTAATTAGACAGTAGATAAGAACTACTTTAGGTGAAGGAAAAGACAATACACAATACAGGTGAGGCCAGCACAACTGGGCTAAACCAAAAACAAAGAAGTTTCCTGAATAAACTGAATGTTTTGAAGGCCAGCATAGCAGGGGCAGGGGCCTGGGGATCATGGTTTCAGGGGACATCTAAGTCAGTTGGCATAATAAAATCTATTAAGAAAACATTCTGCATCCCACTTTGGAAAGTGGTGCCGGGGTCTTAAACACTAGGAAGCAGCCATCTAAGATGCATCAATTAGTCTCAACCCACCTGGAGCAAAGGAGAATGAGGAACACCAAGGACACAAGGTAATTATGAGCCCAAGAGACAGAAAGGGCCACATAAAACAGAGGCTACATCATCCTGAGACCAGAAGAACTACACGGTGCCCAGCTACAACCGATGACTGCTCTGACAGGGAACACAACAGAGAACCCCTGAGGGAGCAGGAGAGCAGTGGCATGCAGACCCCAAATTCTTGTAAAGAGACCAGACATAATGGTCTGACAGAGACTAGAAGGTGCCGGTGGTCATGGCCCCCAGTCCTTCCAAAGCCAAATCTTCAGACAGGGATTGGACTGGACAGTGGGATAGGAAAAGATGCCGGTGAAGAATGAACTTCTTGGATTAAGAAGACACTTAAGACTATGTTGGCATCTCCTATCTGGAGGGGAGATGAGAGGGCAGGGGGGTTAGAAGCTGGTGGAATGGACACAAAAAGAGAGAGTGGAGGGAAGGAGCGGGCTGTCTCATTTAGGGAGAGAGCAATTAGGAGTATATAGCAAGATGTATATAAATTTTTGTATGAGAGACTGACTTGATTTGTAAACTTTTGCTTAAGCACAATAAAATTTTTTTTAAATGACCAAAAACAAAAGACACGGAAGATTTAAAAGCAACAATCAACCAGCTTGACCTTATAGGCATATACAGAACACTCCACCCAACAACAGCCAAGTATACTTTCTTTTCTAGAGCACATGGAACATTCTCTAGAACAGACTACATATTAGGTCATAAAGCAAGACTCAGATGAATCCAAAACATTGACATATTACAAAGCATCTTCTCTGACCATAAGGCCATAAAAGTGGAAAACAATAACAGAAAAAGCAGGGAAAAGAAATTAAATGCTTGGAAACTAAACAATACCCTGCTCAAGACTGGGTTGTAGAAGACATTAAGGATGGAATAAAGAAATTCATAGAATCCGATGAGAATGAAAACACTTCCTATCAGAACCTTTGGGACACAGCGAAAGCAGTGCTCAGAGGTCAATTTATATCAATACATGCACACATACAAAAAGAAGAAAGGGCCAAAATCAAAGAATTACCCCTACAACTTGGACAAATAGAAAGAGAGCAACAAAACAAACCTCCAGGCACTAGAAGAAAGGAAATAATAAAAATTAGAGCAGAATTCAATGAAAAAGAAAAAACAGTTGAAAGAGTTAACAAGACCAAAAGCTGGTTTTTTGAAAAAAATCAACAAAATGATAAACCATTGGCCAAACTGACAAAAGAAAAACAGGAGAGGAAGTAAATCACACAAATAAGAAATGAGATGGGTGATATTACAACAGACCCTATGGAAATTAAAAAAGTGATATCAGATTACTATGAAAAATTGTACTTTAACAAATTTGAAAACCTAAAAGAAATGGGTGAATTCCTAGAAACACACTACCTACCTAAACTAATACAAACAGAGGTAGAACAACTACATAGACCTATAACAAAGAAGAGATTGAAAAAGGTAATCAAAAAACTCCCAACAAAAAAAGACCTGGCCCAGATGGCTTCACCGCAGAGTTCTACCAACCTTTCAGAGAAGAATTAACACCACTACTACTAAAGGTATTTCAGAACATAGCAAAGGATGGAATACTCCCAAACTCATTCTATGAAGCCTACACATCCCTGATACCAATAGACCTATATCCCTCATGAACTTAGATGCAAAAATCCTCAACAAAATTCTAGCCAACAGAATTCAACAACGTATCAAAAAAATAAATCACCATGACCAAGTGGGATTCATACCAGATATGCAGAGATGGTTCAACATTAGAAAAACAATTAATGTAATCCATCATATAAATAAAACAAAAGACAAGAACCACCTGAATTTATCAATTGATGCAGAAAAGGCATTTGACAAAGTTCAACAACGATTCATGATAAAAACTCTCAGCAAAATAGGAATAGAAGGAAAATTCCTGAACATAATAAAGGGCATTTATACAAAGCCAACAGCCAACGTCATCCTAAATAGAGAGAGTCTGAAAGCATTCCCCTGAGACCGAGAACTAGACAAGGATGTCGTTTATCAGCACTCTTACTCAACATTGTGCTGGAGGTCCTAGCCAGAGCAGTTAGGATAGATAAGAAAATAAAGCACATCCAGATTGGTAAGTAAGAAGTAAAAGTATCTCTATTTGCAGATGACATGCTTTTATACATAGGAAACCCTAAGGAATCCTCCAGAAAACTACTGAAACTAATAGAAGAGTTCAGTAGAGTATCAGGATACAAGATAAACATACAAAAATCAGTTGGATTCCTCTACACCAACAAAATGAACATCAAAGAGAAAATCACCAAATCAACACCATTTACAATAGCCCCCAAGAAGATAAAACACGTAGGAATAAATCTTGCCAGAGATGTAAAAGACCTATACATAGAAAACTACAAGACACTACTGCAAGAAACCAAAAGAGACCTATATAAGTGGAAAAACATACCTTGCTCATGGATAAGAAGACTTAACATTGTAAAAATGTTCTACCAAAAGCCATCTATACATACAATGCAATTCCAACCCAAATTCCCATGACATTTTTTAATGAGAAGGAGGAACAAATCACTGACTTCGTATGGAAGGGAAAGAGGCCCCAGATAAGTAAAGCATTACTGAAAAAGAAGAACAAAGTGGGAGGCCTCACTCTACCTGGTTTTAGAGCCTATTATACCACCACAGTAGTCAAAACAGCCTGGTACTGGTACAACAACAGATACATAGACCAATGGAACAGAATTGAGAATCCAGACATAAATCCAACCACATATGAGCAGGTGATATTTGACAAAGACCAAGTCAGTTAAATGGGGAAAAGACAATCTTTTTAAAAAATTGTGCTGGCATAACTGGATATCCATCTGCAAAAAAATGAAACAAGACCCATACCTCACTCCAGGCACAAAAAGGAACTCAAAATGGATCAAAGACCTAAATATAAAATCTAAAATGATTTTATATTTAAGGGACAACGATAGGAGCCCTAATACATGGCATAAACAGTATACAAAACATTGCTAACAATGCAGAAGAGAAACCAGATAACTGGGAGTTCCTAAAAATCAAACACCTATGCTCATCCAAAGACTTTATCAAAAGAGTAAACAAACTACCTACAGACTGGGAAAACGTTTTTAGCTACGACATTTCTGACCAGCATCTGATCTCTAAAGTCTACATGATACTGCAAAAACTCAACTACAAAAAGACAAGTAACCCAATTAAAGAACGGGCAAAGGGTATGAACAAACACTTCGCTAAAGAAGACATTCAGGTAGCTAAAGATACATGAGGAAATGCTCACATTCATTAGCCATTAGAGAAATGCAAATCAAAACTACAATGAGATTCCATCTCACTCCAACAAGGCTGTCATTAATCCAAAAAACACAAAATAATAAATGTTGGAGAGGTCATAGAGAGACTGGAACACTTATACACTGCTGGTGGGAATGTAAAATGGTACAACCACTTTGGAAACCAACTTGGCGCTTCCTTAACAAACTAGAAATTGAACTACCATACGATCCTGCAATCCCACTCCTTGGAACATATCCTAGAGAAATAAGAGCCTTTACACAAACAGATATACGTACACCCATGTTCATTGCTGCACTGTTTACAATAGCAAAAAGATGGAAGCAACCAAGATGCCCATCAATGGATGAATGGATAAATAAATTATGGTATATTCACACAATTGAATATTACACATTGATAAAGAACAATGATGAGCCCATGAAACATTTCATAACATGGAGAATTCTGGAAGGCATTATGCTGAGTGAAATCAGTCAGTTGCAAAAGGACAAATATTGTATAAGACCACTGTTATAAGTACTGGAGAAATAGTTTAAACAGAGAAGAGAATATTCTTTGATGGTCATGAGATGGGGAAGAGAGGGAGGGAGGGGCAGGGGTTTTCACTAGATAGTAGATAAGAACTATTTTAGGTGAAGAGAAAGACAACACACAATATAGGAGTGGTCAGCACAATTGGACTAAACCAAAAGCAAAGAAGTTTCCTGAAT
Source organism: Loxodonta africana (assembly GCF_030014295.1). Lineage (NCBI taxonomy): Eukaryota > Metazoa > Chordata > Mammalia > Proboscidea > Elephantidae > Loxodonta > Loxodonta africana. The sequence goes on from NC_087358.1 coordinate 76,130,232, forward strand.
AAACTGGACGCTTCAAAGGCCAGTGTAGCAGGTGCAGGGGTTTGGGGACCATGATTTCAGGGACATCTAAGTCAATTGGCATAATAAAATTTATTAAGAAAACATTCTGCATCCCACTTTGGAGAGTGGTTTCTAGGGTCTTAAACGCTAGGAAGCGGCTAAGATGCATCAGTTAGTCTCAACCCACCCGGAGCAAAGGAGAATGAAGAACACCAAATACACAAGGTAATTATGAGCCCAAGAGGCAGAAAGGGCCACATAAAGCAGAGACTGCATTAGCCTGAGACCAGAAGAGCTAGATGGTTCCCGGCTACAATCAATGATTGTCCTGACAGGGAACACAACAGAGAACCTCTAATGGAGCAGGAGAGCAGCGGGATGCAGACCTCAAATTCTCATAAAAAGTCCAGACTTAATGGTCTGACTGAGAGTAGAATGACCCCAGGGGTCATGGTCCCCAGACCTTCTGTTAGCTCAAGACAGGAACCATTCCCAAAGCAACTCTTCAGACAGGGATTGGAATGGACTATGGGATAGATAATGGTAATGTTGGAGAATGAGCTTTTTGGATCAAGTAGACACATGAGACTATGTTGGTATCTCCTGTCTGAAGGGGAGATGAGAGGGTCGAGGGAGTCTGAAGCTGGCTGAATGGATACAAAAAGAGAGAGTGGAGGGAAGGAGTGTGCTGTCTCATTAGGGGGATTGCAATTAGGAGTATATAGCAAGGTGCTTTTAAATTTTTGTATGAGAGACTGACTTGATTTGTGAACTTTCACTTAAAGCGCAATAAAAATTAAAACAAAAAAATCAAATGATGCATTACATTGGGCATACCTGCTGCAAACAGTCTCTTTAAAGTGTTCAAGAGCAGAGATATCACTTTAAGGACCAAGGTGTGCCTGACCCAAGCCATGGTATTTTCCATCACCTCATATGCATGTGAAAGCTGGACAATGGATAAGGAAGGCTGAAGAAGAATTGAAGCCTTTGAACTATGGTGTTTGAGAAGAATATGGAATATACCATGGAGTGCCAGAAGAATGAACCAGCCTGTCTTGGAAGAAGTACAGCCAGATTACTTCTTCTCACATACTATGGACATGTTATCAGGAGGGGCCAGTCCCTAGAGAAGGACATCATGCTTGGTAAAGTAGAGGGTCAGCAAAAAAAGAGGAAGACCCTCAATGAGATAAATTGACACGGTGGCTGCAACAATGGGCTCAAGCATAACAACAATTGTGAGGATAGTGCAGGATGGGGCAGTGTTTTGTTCTGTTGTACATGGCATTGCTACGAGTCAGCACTGACAGGATGGCACCTAACAACAACAACAACAACATGACATAACTCCTACCTACCTTAAAACAAAGCAAGAAATACAAAAAATTCCTAGCTCAGGATCACAGAGGCTAAGACCCATTCAGGGATATGGGCCAAGGATTTCAATGCCTAAGAGTGGAAAGCACCAGGCTCAGACCATGGAGTCCGCAGAGGGATAAATCTTGATTCTAAAACCAGTTGCTGTCCAAGTCAGGTGCTCTCTGTATGTCCCATGTCCTGGATCTGAATTCACCTGGTGTTCGCAGCCAGGGTATGGAATACAGGAATCTAGGAAGATCTTCCGCCTCAAGCCCAGCTTCCACCTGTCTGTCAGTGGAGGCGTGTGTGCAGCTGTGATGAACAGGTTTCAGAGGAGCACCCAGACTTAGACGGACTAGGAAGAGAGGCTTGCTGATCTACTTCTGAAAATCAGCCGGTGGAAACCCTATGGATCACAGTAGTCTGATCCACAACCGATCATGTAAATGGCACAGAACCGGGCAGCATTTTGTTCTGTTGCTAAATGAAACGTGGTGTTGCTGAGAGTCAGGGCCAGTTAGATAGCAGCTAACAACAGGAAGAAGGTCTAGACCAGAGACAGATGAAAAATGAAAAGTGTAGAGGAAATTGTTTGGTCCACATGATGCTTAAACCAGCTTTATTGCCTATTTTTTTTACCAAATTGACCAAATGTTTCTGATGTTGTATAGATACAGACTGAAACTACAGAATCCAACTGCAGATTTTCTCAAACGAATTACCTGAGGATCTTGCTAAAAGGTCGATTCTAATTTCACAGGTCTGGGGTGGGTCTGGAGGGGCCTGAGATTCTGCATTTCTAACAATCTCCCGAGTGATGCTGGCCTGCAGACCACTTGTGGATAGCAAGGATGAGGAGGATGGGGATGTTGTCTAAGTGCACGGAGGAATACCTAGCAGAAACTTGTTCAGTTGTTTGTTATTGGTGAGGTGGGCATATATTTTTCCTCATTCCTCAGCAAGTTTTGTTGTCGTTGTGAGGTGCCATCGAGTCGGCTCTGACTCATAGTGACCCTATGTACAACAGGATGAAATGTTGCTCCATCCTGCACCGTCCTCACACCCTTGCTATGTTTGAGCCCATTGTGACAGCCACTGTGTCAATCCATATCGTTGAGGGTCTTCCTCGTTTTTGCCGACACTGTACTTTACCAAGCAAGATGTCCTTCTTCAGGGACTTAAGGGCATTTATTGTTTTGTTCTGTTCTGGCCACCACCCATCTATCAGTTTGTCATCCTGTGGTGTCTTGTGTATTGGTGTGGTGCTGGAAGCTATACCACAGGTATTTCAAACACTAACAGGGTCACCTATGGCAGCCAGGTTTCAGCGGAGCTTCCAAACCAAGATGGACTAGGAAGAACGCCCTGGTGATCTACTTCTAAAAATTAGTCAGTGAAAACCCTATGGATCACAACAGAATAGTGTCTGATACAATGCCGGAAGATGAGCCCTCTAGGTTGTGAGACACTATACAGTAGCTGCAATAATGGACTCTTATATACCAGTTATTATGAAGATGGTGCAGGACTTGGCAACATTTCGTTCTGTTATACGTACGTTCACCATGAGTTGGAGCTGACTTGATGGCAACTAACAACAGCAATGGTTTTTGCAGAAGCGTCATGTTCCTGGAAAAGAATAACTTTCTGAAGATCTACGTACAAGGTCAGCAAAAACAACAACGCCTGTTTCATCTTACCCTTCTCAGATACTCCTTTTCCTCATGCCCTGTCCCGTCTTCTATATTTTGAAGATTGAAACCAGTCTTGCATTGACCTAATGAGGGAGACCCACAAATAAGTAACTTGTTACCTGGGAACAGAACAGCAATTCATCCCTAAATGAATGTCAATGAGGCATAATTTTCTGCTGTAGCAGAATTTCTACACCTGACAGTATTCTTAATATGCTTTAATTAAGAGGTTAATCTGTTGCAGAAATTGCTTTTCTCTGAAGCCACCTGAAATCAATTTAAACTCAATTACAAGTGGTTAGCTATTGTTTACGTGGTTAAAGTTTAGAGAATACGTTCCTGCTTGTCAGGAGCCATCAGAGCAGATTTTGAATGTCGTGATCAGAGAAGAGTCTGAATAGTTGAGTGCTCTTTAATGGGCATAGAGAAACCATTAGAAAATGTAATCGGTCACATTTGATGACTTGACCTTGGGGCTCAGCTAGAAAAAGGTCTAATCATGTCTGTCCCATAAGTGCCACCGGGGTTGCTCTGCTGAAATTAATTGATCATTACGTGCTTTCTGAGAGCCTAATATACCCTATTTGATGGAATATAAATTGCAAAAATAATCTGTAAATTATATAACAAGCTCCAAAATACATTTGCCCTGTGTCTCTTTAGCAGAGATTAAATCTGACAGCTCATTTCAAAATGATCAAAATTGCTTAACTCCTCCAATAGTTTGGAATGCTTGAGTTTTACAAAGGAAAAAAAAAAAAAAAAAAACTACAGCATGGCATGTGCCCAGTATATAAATTTGAATTACAATCCATTCTCCATCAGCAAAATGTAGAGATAAAAAGAGGCCCGAAAAGGTTTTTCTGGGGTTTGAATGCATTATTTTATTCAATTGCTTAGTAAGGTACTTAGCTGCTATTAAACATTTGGATGTGAGTCAGAGACAAGGAAGCTGTTTTGAATCCTATCCACTTTGGTGCTGAGTATATGAAAGAATTACAGGCCTGTAATAGGTCAGCCAGCTTGCTAATGTGATATTCCAGAGACTGGGAGAGCAATCCACAGTGACAGGGCACTCTGCTGATTATGGGTGGGTTAAAGGTAGCTTGTCATCCTTTCAGGTGTCAGAATGATGACTCCAATTAACTCCGCTGTGTATATGTATCCCTCTGAGATTGAGATACTCTGCCATTATAGGGTACACATTCTATGACATTTTGGTCATAGTTGCAGAAAGTCTTCCACTGGAATTCCTCCTGTTCCTCCCCGCTCCCTCCGCCCTGCCCCCTGCCAAGAGAATAATTGAGAGAATTTTCCTTTGGGCTGACACTTCATATTTGAAATAAAGCTTGCAGATTTTTCTCTGTAAATGTTGAGCGGTTAACTGTTGAGAGGAATCAGACCATCTGTGTTGCCTAATTGGCATAAGGGGGGAAGCACACGTTTCAGAGCCTGGACAAAATGTGTATGATCAAGTGAGCCCACGGTGGGGCTTTGCAGCAGAGCTGGCCAGCTCCCCAGACGCCAGTGTGCTGGGAGGTGTTCTAGGTGAGAGATTTCTGGGAACTGAACCTTTGAGAGCTAATGTCTCATGGGAGCTGAGTCAGAGCTGAAGCTCAGCTATGGATACCATATTTATTACATTATGGCTCTGAGTCAGGCTACCTGGGTCAAATTCTGTCTCTGTCATTACTAATTGTGAACTCTTAGGCAGTTGTCTTAGCTTCCTAAAGCCTCAGTTCCCCTACACTGTTGTTAGCTGCCTTGAAGTTGGCCCCTGACTCATGGTGACCCCACACACAACATAGCGACATGCTGCCCAGCCCTGCTTCATCCACGTGATCACTTGTGGGTCAGACTATTATAACCCATAGTGATTTCATTGGCTGAGCTTTGGAAGCAGATAGCCAAGCCTTTCTTGCTAGTCCACCTTAGCCTGGAAATCCCAGTGAAACCCGCTCAGCATCATAGTAACATGCAAGCCTCTACTGACAGATGGGTGGTGGCTATGCATCAGATGCATTGGCCGGAAACAGTCTCCCACATGGAAGGTGAGAATTCTACCACTGAACCACAAATGCCCCCACCCCCTAACTGTAAAATGGGGATAGGAATGGAGATTAAATATAGTAATGTGTGTCAAATGCTTGAAAGAGCGTCAAGGCACCCACTCTTGGTAAGTTCTTTATTAGAATTAAGCAAAGTATGAAATGACTGACGTCTGTCTTTTCTGATCCCCAGCCTGGGATGCATGGATTTTTCCCCTGGCTTGTGAAACTTTTAAAAAGGTAGCAAGATGAAGCTGCATGTGACGTTTTATTTCACAAATCCCCTTTTAGGATCACTCTGCCCAGAGTGAGGATGGGGGCTAGGGATGGGGAGGTTTTCTAGACCAGCTCTGCACTGGTGTGCAGGGGCCTGAGGCGTAGTGTCAACTCAGCCATAAGCCAGCTGTGTGATGGTGAGGGAGAGAGGGGTCCCTCCCTTTTCTGGGGTCACTTTATTTGTGTAAAGCAATAGGGTTGAACAGATGACTGTTTACAGCACACAGATTCTGAGATTCTATATTGCTGGCCATCTCGATCAGAATGTTCCATGCCTCTCCCCTACCCGAGACACAGTTCCTAGGCAGAGGTGGGCCTGGGGCAGGACAGCTGGGCCTGGCAGGGACATCAACATCTGTACCTGCAGCCTCAGAGACCCCTGACTCTCTGCTCTCGGCACCCATGTCTCCATGTGTGTGGCCACATGTGGGTGGCCCCTCACTGAGGCAGGGTTACTCAGCTGTGGAAAACTGTGTCTTCCTTTAAGAAACATAAAACAGAAATCCTACCTGTCTTCAGTCTGTCCTGGGAGATTCGGATCAGCCTCCTTCTCGTCACCAAATGCCCTTCCCCCGCTTTACATGCTATGGTTTCAGGAACCTTGTCTTTCCTCAAGCTCCCCCCCTCAGCAGAGGTTCTAAAAGGCCATTCAACCCACTGATGGCATTATTTGCCCTTCCCCCAAACAGTTTCAACAGTTGAAATTAGTTTCTAACATTTAAAAATCAAAATATTTGACATAAAATCCAGATTTACAGCTTCATTTAAAAAAAAAATAAGGAAAATATCCCTCCTCGAGAAGCATGACCTGGTTTTCCCAGCAGAGGGTGATGAGTCTGGCCAGGACAGGAAAAGAGCCACACCCTGACTTCCCACTCCAGGGTGTGTCGGTTGCAAATTGAGCCCAGCCCCTCCAAACTCTTAATTGCTACAGGAGCATCCTGCTAACAAGTTGCCTATAGATACCTGTTGAAAAGGTGCCACCTTGGAGGGTCACTCCTGCCCACCTGGCTTCCTTCACTCCTGTACATAGCTGCTAGGTCCTAGGAGGCTTTGAGTTTGTGTCCTTCCCGTAGGTTCATATATAAAAGTCAGCCTTTAAGAGTTTCAGTCCTTTAAGATTCAAATCCTTGTGAACACGCAAATCCCACTAACAGAGTTGTCCTTTAAGTTTAAATAATGTAAACATCACTGTGAAAAAGGCTCTGAGGGCACGTTTTGCTAAGCAACATGGAGAAGAGGGTTTGAGGAACACACAGCTGCTGACCTATAGGGTTAAACGAAGAAGGGAAGGGTGGGGAGAGCTGAGGTGGGGGAAGGGTTAGGGAGGGGCTGGGAAGAGGACTGAGGAATTTCCCAATTCTCCCTCCACCACTAGTTCTGAAAGTAACAAGAGGCAGAGAGAAATGGTGAGCGTGTGGCCTGTGCTCAGATAGAGCGGTTCTCCTCTTGCTGGACCAGCCATCCTCTTGGGTGGATTGGTGCCCAGCCCTCTGCTGTCTGTCGGAGAGCAGAGAGTCCTGGGGGCAACAGTGCAGCAGAGTAGGCATTTGGAGAGGTTGTTTACAGCAACCTCACTGCAACTAATTTTAGGACGGGAACACATGCAAATAGCTTCATGCTGCTGGGCCTCATTTTTGTCAGGAGCTAAATCAGCTTGCAGCTCTGAAATTCTATAATTCTGGTCTCCTTTGCTGTTCCATAAGAACTGTGCCTTTTGGCCATGTCTGAGGCACGTCACTAGTGTAAACTTGCTTTCAACTTCCTGTGACACACATGGTTTGTTTGCCAGTGAGGCCACAGGTGAGTCCTGTTGAAATCAACCCTGAAGAAATGTGTACTCAAGAAGGTTTGCATTAGAGCCACAGCGTGATTAAACCAAAACTTGTGAGAGCACCACAGGTGGCTAACGTCATCCCATGAGACTGAGTCCAGTGTGCCGGTCAATGACTGACCTCAGAGAGTCAAAGTCCATGAAATCAATATCGGTGCGGTAACTTCCGTGCAGCAGGCAGCATTAACTTGAGTCACTAATGTGAGAACTCGGCTACTGAACAAACGAAGAGTGGTTGGTCACAAAGTACACGTGCAGACAAAAGGCAATTCCAGCTGAGGAGATAATCTCCATTGATTTAGTCACACGATGAAAGGCTTCCCTTCTGTGCAAAATACTTTAACAGCAAAGGCTTGTGGCTTTGTACTCTAAAATCTCTAACTCCAGTTCCCTAGAAATAGCAAAATTACTATGTCACACGAAATTCCCTCTGTCATCAGAATTGTCTGGCATGGAATTTGGGGGTTGAATCATTTTGTCTAAAAAGAAAAATAAGTCAATTTTTTTTTTCTCCATAATTCTTTTCTTCATTCACTGGGCACTTCAGCAGAACCCTACTGAAGAAATGAAATATAGCTTCCGCTGGACGCAGATGTGCTGTGAGGTTTGAATTCTCCACTGAAGGTGTTAGATTATTTTGAAAAATAGTTAAAAACAATTTTTTTCACCTTCATACAATTATCATTTTTATATATTCTCTTCTAACCATATATATATATATTTTTTTTTTCTGGTTGTAGTAAAAGCCTACGCATAATTTCTTATTTTGCCTTTTTTAACTTGATTAACTTGTTACATAGTCTTCATTTTTAGACAGGATAGCAATTAATCAAATGAATGTGCCATTGTGATAGATTGCCAAAGTGCTCCTAATTCTTCACGCCTCCCTCTCTCTATAGACTTTGCAATGTGGTTCTGCAGTCCCTCCTATCAAGAGGGAGTTGAAGCTGAAGAAAATTAGAGCAGGTCTACAAAAGCCAAAATACGATCTTGAGTAAATTCCACTTGCATTTAGAGACCATCTCAAGAATAGATTTGACACATTGAACATTAATGATTGAAGACCAGAGAAGTTGTGGAACAGCATCAAGGACATCATACATTAAAAAAGCAAAAACTCATTAAAAAGACAGGAAAGAAGGAAAAGATCAAAATGGATGTCAGAAGAGGCTCTGAAACTTGCTCTACAATGTAGAACAGCTAAACGGAAAGGAAGAAATGATGAAGTAAAAGAGCCAGACAGAAGATTTCAAATGGTGGTTTGAGAAGATGAAGTATTAAAATGAAATGTGCAAAGACCTAGAGTTAGAAAACCAAAGGGAAGAACACACTCAGCACTTCTCAAGCTGAATGAACTGAAAAAAATATTCAAACCTTGAGTTGCAATATTGAAGGATTCTATGGGGAAAATATCAAATGATGCAGGAAGCATCGTAAGAAAATGGAAGGAATACACAAAATCACTCTACCAAAAAGAATTGGTCAATGTTCACCCATTTCAGAGGGTAACATATGATCAAGAACCCATGGTACTGAAGGAAGAAGTCCAAACTGGGCTAAAGGGAATGGCAAAAAACAAGTCTCCAGGAATTGACAAAATACCAATTGAGATGTTTCAACAAACAGATGCAGCACTGGATGTTCTTGTCTATGTCGAGAAATTTGGAAGACAGCTTCCTGACAAACCGAGTAGAAGAGATCCATATTTGTGCCCATTCCAAAGAAAGGTGATCCAGCAGAATGCGGAAATTATCGAACAATACAGTTAATATCACACACAAGTAAAATTTTGCTGAAGATAATTCAAAAGTGGTTGTAGTAGTGGACTGACAGGGAACTGCCAGAAATTCAAGCTGATTTAGAAGAGGATGTGGAACCAGAGATATCATTGCTGATGTCAGACTGATCCTGGCTAAAAGCAGAGAATACCAGAAGGATGCTTACCTGTGTTCTATAGACTATGGAAAGGCATTTGACTGTGTGGATCATAACAAATTATGGATGGCATTACTAAGAATGGGAATTCCGGAACACTTAATTGTGCCCATGAGGAACCTGTATATAGACCAAGAGGTAGTCATTTGAGCAGAACAAGAGGGTACTGCATGGTTTAAAGTCAGGAAAGTTGTGCATCAAGGTCGTATTCTTTCACCATACTTATTCAATTTGTGCGGTGAGATAATAATCCAAGAAGCTGAGCTATATGAAGAAGAATGGGTCATCAGGATTGGAGGAAGACTCATTAACAACCTGTAATATGCAGATGAAACAACCTTGCTTGCTGAAAGCAAAGAGGACTTGAAGCACATACTGAAGAAGATCAAAGCCTACAGTCTTCGGTAGGGACTGCACCTCAACATAAAGAAAACAAAAATCCTCACAACTGGACCAATAAGCAACATCACCATAAGGGGAGAAAAGATTGAGGTATCAAAAGATTTTGTTTTACTTGAATCTACCATCAAAGCCAGTGGAAGCTGCACTCAAGAAATCATATGATGTATTTGCATTGGGCAAATCTACTGCAAAAAACCTTTTTAAAGTATTAAAAAGCAAAGATGTAACTTTGAAAAATAAGGTACTCCTGACCCTAGCCATGGTATTTTCAATTGCGTCATCTGCAAATGAAAGCCAGACAATGAAAAGGAAGACTGAAGAAGAAATGACACCTTTGAATTATGGTGTTGACAAAGAATATTGAATATACCATGCAATACCAGAAGAACAAATAAATCTGTCTTGGAAGAAGTACAGTCAGAATGCTCCTTAAAAGCAAGGATGGCGAGACTTGTCTCATGTACTTTGGACATGCTATCAGGAGAGGCCAGTCCGTGGAGAAGGACTTCATGATTGGTAAAGTGGAGGTGAAGTGAACAGACACTTCACCAAAGAAGATATTCAGGCAGCTCACAGATACATTAGGAAATTCTCTCGATCACTAGCCGTTAGAGAAATGCAAATCAAAACTACAGTGAGACACCAACTCACCCCAATATTACTGGCACCAATCAAAAAAACAGAAAATAACAAATGTTAGGCTGCAGGGACCTTGGAACTCTTATGCACTGCTGGTGGGAATTTAAAATGATACAACCATTCTTGAAAACGATATGGCGCTTCCTTAAAAAGCTAGAAATAGAAATATCATACAATGCAGCAATCCCACTCCTAGGAATAGATCATAGAGGAATAAGCTGTCACACAAATAGACATATACACACCATGTTCATTGAAGCATTATTCACAATAGCAAAAGGATGGAAACAACCTAAGTGCCCACCAACAGATGAATGCATATACAAACTATGGTACATATACACAATGGAATACTACGCAACGATAAAGAACAGTGATGAATCTGTGAAACATCTCAAAACATGGATGAATCTGGAGGGCATTATGCTGAGTGAAATAAGTCAATCACAAAAGGACAAATATTGTATAAGACCACTATTATAAAAACTCATGAAAAGGCTAACACAGAAACGATCTTTAATGGTTACTAGGAAAGGGAGGGTTAGGGAGAGAAAAACACTAACCAGGCAATAAATAAGTGGTAACTTTGGTGAAGGGTAAGACAGCACATGATACTGGGAAAGTCAGCACAACTTGACCAGTACAAGGTCATGGAAGCTCCACAGACACATCCAAACTCCCTGAGGGACCGAATTATTGGGCTGAGGGCTGGGGACAATGGTCTCAGGGGACATCTAGCTCAGTTGGCATGACAAAGTTTATAAAGAAAATGTCCTACATCCTACCTTGGTGAGTAGCATCTGGGATCTTAAAAGCTGGTGAGCAGCCATCTAAGGTAATCCACTGATCCCACCCTGCCTGGAACAAGGGAGAATGAAGAAAACCAAAGACCCAAAGGAAAGATTAGTCCAAAGGACTCATGGGCCACAAGTACCATAGCTTCCACCAGACTGATTCCAGCACAACTAGATAGTGCCCGGCTACCACCACCGACTGCTCTGACAGGGATCACAATAGAGGGTCCTGGAAAGAGCAGAAGAAAAATGTACAACATTCTAACTCAAAAAAAATACCAGACTTACTGGTCTGACGGAGACTGGAGAAACCCCGAAAGTATGGCCCCCAGACACCCTTTTAACTCACTGAAATCACTCCTGAGGCTCACCCTTCAGCCAAAGATCAGACAGGCCCATAAAACAAAATGAGAGTAAATGGGCACACCAGCCAAGGGCATGGATGAGAAGGCTGGAGGGGACAGGAAAGCTGGTAATGGGAACCCAAAGTCAAGAAGGAGAGAGGGTTGACATGTTGGAGGGTTGGCAACCAATGTCACAAAACAATATGTGTATTCAATTTCAAACCAGGCAAATCTCAAAGAACCCCAGAAGCTCTTAGAAACTTGTTTCAGCTGGGCAAACCCTGGGCCAAACCCTGCATGTTGACTCCACTCAGATGGTTCCAAACTATAAGGCATACTCATTTCTTTACCAACCTCTTCTCTCCTCCTGAGAAAGCAGGACCACCCCAAAGTTTGTTTGGTTGCCTTCTGAGAAGGCCGTACCACTTACTGAGTAACCTGGGGGCAGGGGGCCTCTATGAGGTCATTTGTTTAAGTGAAAAGCCATTCAAATTAATGTACTGTCTGCTGAATATGAGCTGAAAACAAAAGACCCAATAGTAATGGCACTAATCATTTCTAGTGTTTCTTCATTTTTTGTCTATAGGCCGCATCTGGTCATGGTCTTTATCATGTAAAAAGCCACTATGAAATTATGGATATTTGAGAAATAATGTCTAAGGGAACACTGGCCATCAAAGACCCACCCTTTATCAAATTAGATCACCAGAAAGCAACATAACCATGGGCTTTATTTCAGCTCCCTTGGTTTGCTATTATTGTCATTACTAGCAATGTTATTTTCTTGTTATTAAGGTATATTTCTATTGTACATAGGGTCACTATGAGTTGGAATCCACTTGACAGCACCTAACAACAAGGAAAAAAAGCTCTTGAAAGACAATTTTAGATCTTTGAAAATCTGTTTTTGCTGGTATTGTAAATGTGTTTTTCATCATTTCTTACATAACGATATAGACAAAAAATTCTTTTTAGATTTTGAGGCTGTTTAGTAGTACCTCTCTTTTGACAAATTGTTATGCTTCATTTTATTAGCTATTGAGAATTATGAGACTTGATATTTTGTGCTTCTTCTTCTACTAACAATAAAGTTCAGTGGCAGAAGTTGCCTTTATGTAGGTTTCCTTGTATATAACTCTTCTCCTCTCCATCTTAGGAGTCCCTGGGTGGTGCAAAGAGTTAATGTGCTTGGTGGCTAACTGAAAGGTTGGCGTCTACCGAGAGACACCTCAGAAGAAAATTCTGGTGATCTACTTCCAAAAAACCAGCCACCAAAAACCTTAAGGAGCACAGTTCTACTCTGACACACATGGGGTCACCAGCAAGTGGTTCAACTCTCTAGCCTTCCCTTCATAACTTGATTTTTTAAATTTGCTATAAGGGTTCTATGATATTTACATGCCTTTGCAAGTTCTTTGAATATTTTTTGGCTGTATTCATGCCCTGCCCTGACTAGGTAGGCCTCTGGGAAAGTCCTCACTATTCTAACCACTTGCCTTACCAGAAAATGGAGCTATCACCGTGGAGTATTAGAACCACCCAGGCAGGGGCGGATTATCCAATAGGCAGGTAAGCACGGTGCTTACCAGATCATCTGTAGTGAACAATTTCACACGAGTTTCACCACATCTTTGAAATTGTTCACTACAGGTTAGTAAGTAAACACAAATAAGCCCATGCTTACCTTGCTTACTGAGTCATCTGCTCCTGTCAGGGATTGTAAATTTGAAGAAGAAGCTTTGATTCTGTAGGAAGATGCTGTGGTTGCTAGGAGAGAGACAGATGGCAGCCATACCCAGAAGCAGAATCTTCGATGTGGTGAAAAAATGTGAAATTGTTCGCTACAGATGATCTGGTAAGCAAGGTAAGCACTATGCTTACCTTGCCTGCTGTATAATCCACTCCTACACCTAGTCTTTGCTTCTTTTTCCAGAGAAGGGAAGCTCAGAGAGTCTTCCTAGTTGAAGGGTGTTCAGTGAGGCAGCGGCTAATTAAGCTAGCTCAGTAACAGAGGCCCTGACTCATGCTTTCTTTCGATTATACACATTATGTCCATTACTCTTGCTCAAAATGTGGAAGAAAACTGCTGGTATCATTTCAATCAGCATAAAGGCCTTCACGATTGAGAGAAAGATACTAGACCTCTTTTTTCATGTCAGTAAAAGTTGTATTTTCCAAGCATTTCTGGCATCTACCTTTGTTACAGAAACCTAAATAAAGTTCAAATTCTCAGTTCGTAAGTCCTGGATTTTATAGTATTTACTTATATAAATGCTGCAGTATTTACTTACATAATTCCACTTTTTTGAAGTCCATCCATTAAGAAACCAAACGGTTCTCTGGCCTAAGACTCTCCCTACCTGGTCATCCTGAGTCTCCAGATTTGAAGACTCACACATCCTCCATATTCCCCAGAGTCATTTGGCATCTTTATGCAGAAAGAGGAAGTCCCTGGGTAACGCAAATGGTTAATATGCTCAGATGCTAACAAAAAGTTTAGAGGTTCGAGCCTGCTCCGAGGCATCTTGGCAGAAAGGCCTGGCAATCTACTTACAAAACGTCACAGCCATTGAAAACCTTACAGAGCTCAGCTCTACTCTGATACACATGGGGTCACCGTAAGCCAGAGTTGACTGGAAGGCACTGGTTTGGTCTGGTTTATGTGGAATGGAGAGAAAACACCAGAGCTGCCTCCCCCTCCCAAGCACTTAGAGCCTCAAATTAGGATCATGTGCTACAAGTGTCCTTGGGGCAAAAGGGCTCCTTGCCCCCTCTCAGCTTCAGAAGTGACCCTTCCAGTCCCACCAGCCCCCGTTTTCTCAGGACCCTTCCTCACAGCCCTGTTCCATGAGACTTAGGGCTATTGTGCAACTGAGGGCCGCTTGGGTCAGGCACCCATTGGGTCAGGCACCCATAATGTCGTGTGCAATTAGGCCCAACTTGTAAAGCTGCGTCATTTGCATACGAGTAGAAAATTGTATCCCTCTTAAGATATAATTTTTTTAAATGGTTATTTCATGTGTCTTTATTAAGTATAGGAACTCAGATGAACCGAGGGTATCTGTAATAAACATCAATAATTAGCTAAACACTAAAAAGCTATCAAATGTTTTTGAAACCCGTTTTAAGGAATGCCTACCTAATTGGTTAATTATATATATGTCTTACTGAAAGTAAAATGGAATCTCAAAGTGTTCTCTCCAACCGATTAGTTAATCTGTCCCCCCTTTTTGCTGTTTCATGATCAAGGATTCTGCTGATAATAAATCCTATCTTTGGATCATTGCCTTTGTGTACACATTCAACAGCATTTTCCTTTACTGTCTGAACAAAGATTGTGTATATACTCAGCCAGGGTAGGTGAGAGGTACAGTCAGGATCCTGCCCCAGGACCACGGGGAATTCTCAGGTCTGCGGGGTGCTATGCCATGGACAGGCAGGCTAGTGGGCTTCAACCTGTCTGTGAGGAGAAAAGGGCCTAGAGAACATGGCAAGGAGGAGAGAAGTAGTGAATCTCAGGTGACTTGAATAACAATAAAAACAAAACAACGATGATGTTTTTGGCTAATATTTATTGAAGTCACATGACAGGGAGTCATTTAATCTGCCTCTCTCTTTTTTATGCTTAATAACATTGTGGAGAATGGAAATTCCAGAACACTTAATTGTGTTCATGCAGAACCTGTACATAGACCAAGAGGCAGTCATTGGAACAGACAAGGGGATACTGCATGGTTTAAAGTCAGGAAAGGTGTGTGCAGGGTTGTATCCTTTCACCATACTTATTCAACCTGTATGCTGAGCAAATAATCTGAGAAGCTGGACTGTATGAAGAAGAATGTGGCGTCAGGATTGGAGGAAGACTCATTAACAACCTGTGATATGCACAGGGCACAACTTTGCTTACTGAAAGCAAAGAAGGGAGGACCTAAAGCACTTGCTGATGAAGATCAATGTTACTAGGGCCTTCAGTACGGGTTGCACCTCAACATAAAGAAAACAAAATCCTCACAACTGGGCTAATAAGCAACATCATGATAAATGGAGAAAAGATTGACATTGTCAAGGACTTCATTTTACTTGGATGCACAGTCAAAGCCCATGAAAGCAGCAGTCAGGAAATCAAACAACATACTGCATTAGGCAAATCTGCCACAAAAGACCTCTTTAAAGTGCTCAAAGCAAAGATGTCACTTTGAGGACTAAGATGCATCTGACCCAAGCTGTGGTGTTTTCAATCACCTCATGTGCATGTGAGAGCTGGACAGTGAATAAGGAAGACCAAAGAAGAACTGATGCCTTTCAATTACACTGTTGGAGAAGTATATTGAATGAACTGCCAGAAGAATGAACAAATCTGTCTTGGAGGAAGTACAGCCAAAATGCTCCCTAGAAGCAAAGATGGCAAGATTTCATCACACATATTTTGGACATGTTGTCAGGAAGGACAAGTCCCTAGAGAAGGACATCATTCTTGGTAGAGGGTCAGCGAAAAAGAGGAAGACCCTGAATGAGATGGATTGACACAGTGGTTGCAACAATGGGCTCAAACATAACAATGATTGGGAGGATGGTGCAGGACCAGGCAGTGTTACAGTCTGTTGTACATAGGGTCACTATGAGTCAGAACTGACTGGACAGCACCTAACAACAACATTTATTTATTCACAAATGTACATAAACATTTACTGATTGCTTTTATGGTAGATTTATTTGCTCATTGATGTTTATTGAGTACCTCCTGTGAGCTGGGCAAGGACCTATGTTGGAGATACAGCAGTGAACATACCAAATCCCCTATTCTCAAAAAGTTTACATACTAGCAGGGTAGGGAGCAGTCAGTAGAAAATAACATGGAATGTCAGGTAGGATTAAATGCCATAGGGAAAAATTTTGAGCAGGAAAGGATGAGGGCCGAGTGGAAGGATAGTGCTAGGAGCAGAGTGGAAGGATAGTGCTAGGAGCAGAATGAAAGAAGTAAAATAAATGAGTAAATGTGCCAGCTAGAGTATAAATGCCCCAGTAGCACAAATGGTTAAGGGCTACAAATGAAAGGTTGATGGTTCAAACCCATCCTTAGCAGTCTCAGAAGAAAGGCCTGGAGATCTACTTCAGAAAAAAATCAGCCACTGAAAACCCCACGGAGAGCAGTTCCACCCTGCACACATGGGCTCACCATGAGCCAGAGCAGACTGGACAACAACCGATTTCTTAGAGTATAAATACAGATTTTCGTTCTGAAGTTTTGAAGTTGTTAACTTCTTTTCCTTAGAATAAATTTGGAGAAATCTCTTTAGGACAGCAGTTCTGAAATTTGGACCTTCCATTACACAAAGCCCCCTCGCTTTGCATTTGCACACCTGTAGAGTTTAGAGACGGTACCTGGAGGAAAGAAAATCACCCAAAGATGCCTGTGACCTGGGAGGTCACCTTGTCCTTAATTTGTAAAACATCACTGGAAGCAGTGTGACGTCAATCTGCCGGGGCTGACGGATGACTCATGGCCTGCTCCAACGTTGTGGTTCCTGGTATTGTTTTCCCCTCACTTTGTGGTTAATCATTTGTTGGAGAGTGTTAAATGCTCACGCGCTTTATTACACCTTTCCCTACCTTTCATCTGGGCCAGTCTCCTGGTGGAAACGTAGGTTTGAATCAGGTATCTATGTGATCTGATGCCATCTCAGTCTCCTGTTCCCGAAGCAACCAGCACACCAGGTAGACCAGAATGAATGAACCTAGTTTGTAAAACAAAATGATATATATCATACCAGCAAACTCACCTCCAAGGCCCTACTTTCACTCTGAACTTACCGTAAAGTTTGAAACAATTCCATGATGAACCATGAGCCTGAATCCACACCATCAGACAGCAAGAGAAGGGAGGGTAACTCGGATTTAAGGAAAACACAGGAAGGACAGAGACCAGACTCCACCAGGATTTCGAAAACACAGATCTGCTTACAAAGTACACTCTAACCTCAAGCTTCTGAGATGAAAAGTCACTCCTAAGATATGCAGACATGAAGGGAATAGCTTAATAAATAATTCTGTCTTCGAAACTCTCCCACTTCCTAGCCAGGGCAAGGCGAAGCAAAACAGCAGGAGGCCCTTTGCAAGCCTTCCTTTCATTTCTCCCTAAAACATCCTCCGGCTCAGCTTTACAGCAAACAGGACCGTCACCCTGGGCCTGGCTTACTCCATCTTGATTGGGAAGCCTTCTTTCTACCTGGCTTGTTAGAAGACTTTGTCCTCAAACAGAGAAAGGTCGAGCTCACGATCATCAACAGTGTATTTCTGACCAGGCTCCAAAGAAGACTGCAGACCGGACCGGAACCTGTCAGAGCCAGGCCAGCCGAGGCTGGATCCCCCTTGCAGAAACTCCTAAAGACTCGCTGGTAACTACCCAAGTGGGAGAGACCTACAAACACTTGAAACTGTGCTTTGGAATTGAAAATCAAGTTTCTTCTCCTTGTGGTTCCTCTCAGCACCATCTGGCTAGCTTTTAGAATCCTTATTGCACTGTGATTAATTTTGTATGCCGAAGACTTCTGCTAATTAATTGTAATTACCAAGCACAGGAAATTTCAGCATGACCAGATTATGTTTACCCAGAATGGCAAAGTTGGAGAACTGTTCTTTAAGAGACGTTGTTGGAATTGTAGAATTTTAAATGCTAGGCGGAACCTCTGAAATCTACTGTTTTAAATCGTTCCCTTATAGATGAGGAAACCTGAGTGAGTTAGCCAGGTCTCGTGGCTAGTTAGTAACATGAGTAGGACTAACATACTGGCTTCCCCGTCCCTAGTCTAGGCTGCCTCAAAAACTGGTTTGAACCAGAAGCAGCCACTTCTCTCCTTCTGGGTGGATTCATCCAACCCAGGATGGAATTTGGTCAGCTGCCTCCTTGCATCATCAGGATGCAACTCCACATTCTCGGGACATAGAGTTCTTGTCTATGTGATGTCAACCAAGACATTCTCTGGAAAAAGGCAGTCCAAACACTTGGCTGGCTGGAGTCTTAGAGGGGAAAAAAAAAAAAAAAGTATCTGGATGACCGAGTTTTTAAAATTGAATTAGCCAGTGCTGTCTAGTCGATTCCGACTCATAGTGGCCCTACAGGACAGAGTAGAACTGCCCCATAGAGTTTCCAAGGAGCACCTGGCAGATTCGAACTGCCGACCCTTTGGTTGGCAGCCATAGCACTTAACCACTACGCCACCAGGGTTTCCAAAATTGAATTAAGTAGCTGTTTTTACATCTTGTGGGCACTCATATTAGGTCTAGACACACTTGTTCAAAGCTGGGATAGGATCACAGAATTTTCTGGAATTGTGTCGCAGCTCTGCCAAAGACACATGACTTCTCCTGTCTCCTTTGTCACTGTAGGATGTGACATACCAGCCCTTGCTAGGCTTCCAAGGTGATTGCAGAACTGCATGTTTTAGTTCAGGGGTTTTAAAACCATCAAACGTCATTTTGCTTGAAAGCAGCAGAATTGTTATTTCAGATGAATTATTTATGGATAATCTTTATACAAGTAAAATAGATAAAGGCAATATTTTATGTTTAAAATGATCAAATAAATAATCAAACCAAATAAATTGAGAAAATAATCTCAAACCAAAAATTAGGGGCCATGATATGACATATGGTCTCACAAATCTGCGTGTGAGCTGCTTGTTAAAATTCCTGGATACACGTTCCTTTTTCCCTATTAATTCCACAACTTCAGCCAGGCTGATTCACTCATTGTCTCCCAGCCTGGTCACACGCATTCCTGCCTCTTGCCCAAAGCCCTTGTAGTTTCCTGCCTTGGAATCCCCTCCTTTCTATTGTCCTACTCCTCTGAGCCTAACCTTTTTCCAGGATCCAGTTAATATTCTACCTCCTTTGTGAAGGCTACCTACACTATTTCAGACCACAATGAACACCTGGACACTTCTATCCCTTACTGTCTAAACTTTTACTTAGCATTGAATGCCAGGTGGTGTTTCAAGCCTTTTTACATATAGGTTCTATGTCCTCAGTTACACTACTACAGTCCTTTTGACTTATATATCTCTGTAGCAACAGGATTGAGCATAATGCCCATAATGGGCACTCCTTACATTTATGATATGAGTGAGAACATGGACATTGTCTTTGTTCTTTAGTTGGCAAATCTTCTCACCAGTGACTCATTCCATCCTGCAGGCTCTGAAGTCCATCTATGTCTATGACTTCTGACATTCCAGTAGTGTTGACAGGTTCAAAGTCATCTCACACGGGAAGGTCCTCTCAACACCAGGAGACCCCAACTCGTGCCTTCAGGGACCAGGCTAGTAACTAAGTAGGGTTGTGCCTACCCAGCTCCATATTCTTGCCACGAGGGAACCCTGGGAAGGCCAAACAAGCCCACATCTGGCTTGTGGGCTGGTGGGCTGTGCCTCTACTTGGAGCCAGCAGAGTTGAGTATGTTCATGCCTCTGCTGTGTACATCAGCTTCAGGGCTCTTAACTCTACCAGCTATGCTAAGGCAGCTTGCTCCCTGGTGAAGGCCCTTTGCCACCCTGACTCAAGTGCCTGGCTGGATCCTGTCTCCAGGTGCACCCTAACCCCGGTCCACCTCTCCGCACAAAGCCCAATTCTTGAACAGGAATTCAAGCTTGCTAGGCAAGAAAAAAAAGGGCATACATAAATTGTATGATCACACTTATGTGAAATATTTAAAAGCTAGCTGCCGTTGATTCTGACTCATGGCGACTTCATGTGTGTCAGAATAGAACTGAGCTCTGTAGGGTTTTCAGTGGCTGGTTTTTCAGAAGTAGATGACCAGGCCTTTCTTCCAAGGTACCTCTGGGAAGATTCAAACCTCCACCTGTTCGGTTAGCTTCCAAGCATGTTAACCATTTGCACCACTCCATCAAGACAAAAGATTAGTGGTTACCAAGACCTGGTGGGAAGAGGAAACAAAGAGTTAAATAAAGGAGGTATGCTTGTATTATGCTTGATGCAATAGCTCAGAAGATAAAGCTATTTTTATTAAACCTACACTATTAAACCAGTCTTATTTAAAAAAAAATCTTGGAAAAAGTCTTATTTTAAAAAAAAATCTCGCCAAGCCAAGCTTTTTGTTGGCTTTCCTCTCTGGGAGTCTGATAGCCAAGCACTCTCATCTAGTTCTGACTCTCTGCTGCCCTCATCAGGCCCTTGAAGTCATTGGCTTTGCCAGGGGCCCTGTTAGCCCTGTGGGTTCCAAGAGAAACCAGGTCTTGCTCACAGTACAAGACAGATCATGGATGTTGTTGGGTTTGGTCATTAACCCTTGTACTGGCTGTCTGGGGAGAGGTGCTGCTTTATGTACGTATTTTCGATTATTATATGTACGTTCTGGCTTCTTTTCTCTATATACCCAAACCATCTTTTTTTCTTCTACTTAAAACAGTGACGGCATAAAGCAGGAGAAATCAGCTGTTGGGGGACAGGCAGGGTGGTGTAACCAACAGCATGTGACGTTTAGAGTCAGGCAGAGCTGGGCTTTAATCCTGGCTACTGATTGCTGGCTCAATGGACTTAGGCAAATTTTTTGTTTTCTCCTCTACAAAAAGGGCATCGTGTAACAACATGCAAGCAAAACTGGCCGTTAGGTAGTGCTCAGTCCTGGTTTTCCTTCCCTTCCTCATGAATTATTTCACTTTGAGTAGGGTAGCCACAGGCACCAGCTTTCTTGCTATAGGATGTAGCAGTCAGTCTCTGGAAGGGATTTGAAATCTACGCCCCCCCCCCCACCTTCTTTTCTTCTTCAGCCTGTGATCTCTCAGAGTCAGGGGAGACAATACATACTGGGCAGAGGATGTAGTTAGCAAATGGAGTGATCGCTTCCTCCCAGAAGTTGACCCGCGAGCTCGGATAGTGTCCTTACACTGTGAACCACAACCCCCGTGGTGTTGTTAAAAAGTTGTTGTTAGCAGCCATCTAATCAGCCCCAGCTCACGGCTGGTCCCATGCACAATGGAAGGAAACGCTGCCTGGTCCTGGTCCTGCATCATCGCCATGAGATGGATTGCAGATCAGACCATTGTGATCAGGCTGGGTTTTCATTGACTGATTTTCCAAAGTAGATCACCAGGCCTTTCTTCCCAGTTCCTCTTAGTCTGGAAGCTCCACTGAAACCTGTTCAAAATTGTATGTTAGTTACACGAAAACTAGGTAGTCTACTACGTCCCACTAAACAAAACTGTGTCTGAAAGGACTTATTGGAAGACTAGGTTCTAGTTTCTAAACATAATAGCCAAATATGATTGTCCTAGCAACATCATAGTACAGGGCAGAACCTGCTGTATGGCATCATTTGATGAATTCTCACTGTGTACCAGGCTTTTTATACTTACATCATTAAATCATCAGAAGAGTGTTATGCGTCCAGCTATCATTCCCATTTCACAGATGAGGCAACTGTGCTCAGAGAGGTTGAAGTAACTTTCCCAAGGCCTATAGCTCGTGGAAGTCAAAGCAGGGATCCGATCGAAGTCTAGCTGAATACAAGTCTATGGTTGTATTCCTTGTGTTCCACTGCCTCTAAAAAGTAAGTGATTCCAAGAGCCAACCAGTGGGGAGAGCAGCCTGCAGGGATATAGGACCTTCATTCCGCTCCACTGGGAGCCATAGGTATTTGGCATCTCTCATTGCCCACTGGGGGCTCATAAAGGGTAAGTTGAAGGCCAGTGTTAACTATGACACCATAAAATAATAATGTGAGATCACAGCCTTTTGTCTGTTGCTGCTCCAGTGTTGATTGATAGGTTCTATTTTAAAGATTGCATCACTAATTTATACTTTATTACTCCTGAATTAGTGTAATGCTTCAAATCACCTTGTTGCAATTCAGCATAATTACCTATAATTAAAAATAAATTCCTGCAGGGTGAGACTATTAATTCCTATCCAGATCTCTTTATTTCAACTGTGCCTATCAGCTATTACCAGCTCCTATACACTAGAAAAAAAAAAAAAAAAATACAAGTCTGAGCACTTATGGTGGAAGTAACCCTTCTCCATCCAAAGACTTTACACACTTTTCTTACTGCTGTGTGTTCCCCTCTCTTGGGGATCAGTATTCTTCCTAGGGGTTCAGTCTATATTTTGCCTTGGCAGATGTTCTTAAAGTTGTTGGCTTTTGTTTGCTTGCTTGTTTAATTCACATTGAGGTTCTGCTGGAAACTGTGAAGCACATTCTGGGACTGAAACAGCCAGGCACATTTGTACACATCGTGCGTGGAATTTCAGGAGAATCGAGGATGCCTAGGCCGAGATTCTCCAGGTGTGTTACCCAGATCCGCAACAGCAGCATTGCCTGGGAATGTTAGAAAAGCCAATTCTTCAGCCTTGCTGAATCCCGAACTCCGGGGGTGAGGACCTGTGTGTGGGTTTTAACAAGCTGTTGGGGTGATTCCCCTGCCCTGAAGTTAGAGAAGCGGCAGCGGTGGTTCCGTGGTGGAGTACTTGGCCTCCACGTGGGAGATGCGGGTGTGACTCCCGGCCAGTGTACCTCCCGGCTATCAGTGGCATGTCGCTGTGCTGCTGAACAAGTTTCAGAGGCGCTTCCAGACTAAGAGGAACTAGGAAAAAAGGCTTGACCATCTACTTCCAAAAATCAGCCAATGATCGATCACAAAGTTCTAATCCGCGACCGATCACAGGGATGGCACAGGACTGAGCAGCGTTTCGTTCTGCTGTGCATGGGGACTGACTCAACGGAAGTTAACAACAATACCAAAGTCTGAGAACCACCAAGCTGAAAGGAGTTAGGAACCTTGCCCTAAAGGAACCCCGGAGACTAGCGCCCTTGAAAACCTATACTCTTTATACTGGGAACTCAAGCCACTCCCAGAGGTCTCCTTCCAACCAAATGACAGATTGGCCCATAAAATAAATAATATCACCTGTGAGTACTGTGCTCCTCAAAATAATCATCTAGATGAAACCAAATTTTTATCATTTACCCTAGGCCAAAGATGAGAGGGCAAGGGTGACAGGGAAGCTATATTAATGGAAACAGAACATCCAAAACAGAAATAACAAGAATGCTGATATATTGTGAAGAATATAACCAATGTCACTAAACAATATGTATAGAAATTGTTCAACGAGAGCCTAATTTCCTGTAAACTTTCACCAAAAACAAGATAAAATGTTTAAAAAAGAAAAAAAAAAAGACCCTGCCCTAGCAGAATGTCAATTAACGGTCTTCAACAAATAGCACTTCTGAGAGCAGAAAGGGTAATGGATCTTTGCAAGCTCTGAACTTGTCACCTTCACTGGGTGTTAACAACTGGTTCAGGTTTCAGACCAGTATCCATCTGCTCCTCTGGGAGCAAGGAGGAGGCTTTGGTGCGTAGAGTTTCAAGAAGTGAACTTTTGGAATTCCTAAGTTTTTCAATCGAGTAGATTCTGACTCCTATCGACCCTATAGGACAGAACAGAACTACCCCATAAAGTTTCCAAGGAGCAACTGGTGGATTTCAACTGCCGACCTTTTGGTTAGCATCCTGAGCTCTTAACCACTGCACCACCAGGGCTCCAGTTTTTCCATGTAGGAAGTTTTATTGCTGAGCCGGGTAGCTCGGTCATTAGAGCTGATCTTTGAACTATGTTTCCATGCGTAAGTTCTTTTATGTGAGGACAAATGACTTCAATTCATTCATAAATAAGCTCTCCCCAAAGGCCTGACTCTTGAGTAAATGCTTTGGAGTCTATCGCCCTAATGAGCTACCATGATTTGTCCTCATTTTACTGATCCCTCTGCCAGCTTTGACCTCTCTTCTGACCTTGACTTAACAACCCTCCTCTCAAACTTCATTCAGAGAATTAGAAAATATAAAATATTTTTTAAAAAATGAACTCCCATATTTGGTATTTATTGTGTTAAGTGTTCACACATTTAACATTTGTGTTTTCCTCCTTAAAATGTAAGAACATTGGAGGAGTCATGTGTTTTGAATTTAACTTTTTACTATTTCAATGTATTGTAATTTGCCTTCAGTATTGCAAGCAGGATGCTTGTAAGAGTATGGCAATGGGGTCATTATTCATGCTGGCTAGTTGTTTTCTCTCTGTTCAGCAGCCAACCCTCTTACAAATTCATGTTGTTGGTTTCAATAAAGCATCATATTTGCTGTTGATGTTCTTAGGTGCCATCCAGTCAGTTCCAACTCGTAGTGACCCTGTGTACAACAGAACAAAACACTGTCCAGTACTGCACCCTCCTCACAATTGCTATGTTTGAGCCCATTGTTGCAGCCACTGTGTCAGTCCATCTCGTTGAGGGTCTTCTTCTTTTTCACTGATCCTCTGTCTTACCAACCATGATGTCTTTCTCCAGGGACTGATCACTCCTGATAACATGTCCGTACGTGAGACGAAAACTCACCATCTTTGCTTCCAAGAAGCACTCTGGCAGTACTTATTCCAAGACAGACTTGTTCGTTATTCTAGCAGTCCATGATACATTCAATATTCTATGCCAACACCTTAATTAATAGACATCAATTCTTCTTTGGTCTTCCTTATTCATGGTCCAGCTGTCACATGTATATGAGGCAATTGAAATTATCATGGCTTGCGTCAGCCGCACCTTAGACCTCAAAGTGACATCTTGGATTTTTAACACTTGAAAGAAGAGGTCCTTTGCAGCTGATTTTCCCAATGCAATGGGTCTTCTGAAATCTTGACTGCTGCTTCCATTGGCTGTTGATTGTGGATCCAAGTAAAATGAAATCCTTGACAACTTCAGTCTTTTCTCCATTTATCATGACGTTGCTCATTGGTCCAGTTGTGAGGATTTTTGTTTTCTTGATGTTGAGGTGTAATCCATACTGAAGGCTGTGGTTGTTAATCTTCATTAGTAAGTGCTTCAAGTCCTCTTCACTTTCAGCAAGCAAGGTTGTGTCATCTGCATAACGCAAGTTGTTAACAAATTTTCCTCCAATCCTGATGCCCCGTTCTTATCATAGGGCCAGCATACCTTAAATGCTCAATAATGTTCTTTGAGTTCAGAAATGTTATTACACAAAGTATTATCCAGAAGTGCAAAGGGGGCCTTGGGGTTATAAACTGAATACAATCCCATGGAATGAGAGAATCAGTAGATCCAGTTTAACTCTAGAGCTGCTTCTCTTAGCTCTACTGGCAACCAGAGAGCAAGATCCATCCACTCCTAGATTTCAGGTGACCTTGTACTCTCAAAAAGAAAGAAAAGAGGCTATAGAATTGAGTGTGTGAATGGGCCTAAAACTGCTAAGCACTTCTGTTGCTGTTGTTAGTTGCCATCACGTCAGCTCTGACTCATGGAGACTCCACGTATAACAGGAGGAAACATTGCCTGACCCTGCGCCATCCTCACGATTGTTGGGGTGCTCGGGTCCATTGTTGTGGCCACTGTGCGTTTTCAGTGCCTTCCGACCCAGAGGGCTCACCTTCTAGCACCGAATCGGACAGCATTCTGTTGTTTTCACTGGCTTAGTCTGGAAGCTGTGCTGAAACCTGTCCACCATGGGTGACCCTTACGGTGTTTGAAATACCAGATGCGTAGCTTCCAGCATTACAGCAACATGTAAGCCCCCACAGGATGACACACTGACAGGTGGTGGGTTAAGCACTTTACAAGTGCCTAAAATTAACAGTTCCCTGACTGCTCTCCCTCAAGCTGACACCCCATCTCTCTTTTCTGATTAACAGCTGCCCCCATTTCTTCAACTCCAGTCTGGCTTCAGTTCCCTCCATCCACTAAAATGGTTTTTGTCAGCATGACCAATGGCCACCCTGTCTCTATATCTAAGAGACAGTGTTCAATTCTCACCCTGGCTGACTTCTCAGCAGTATTTCCTGCTGTTGATCACTTCTCCTTTTTGAAATTCTTCTTTTCTTTTTTCAAACTCCTGTTTTTGTTTTGTAATTCTTTTTTTAAAAAAGAAAAAAAAACTGTTATTTTGTCTTGGATGCTAAAACTGTCAGAGTAGAACTGCTCTGTAGAGTTTTCAGTGACTGATTTTTTTTTTAGAGTATTTGATTGAAATATGTTTGTCTAATACCTACAATGTGTGGACAATTGGTCTTAAGAAAGCAGACAAAAGGCACAAAATGAGTATTACTACGGAGAAGCATTCATGCTACTGGATTTTATAAATATTATCATTGGAACGGTACAGTGAAAAATAAATTAAGCATTGAGCAAAAATCAAATACTTTATTTTTCCTTGTTTTATATTCTGGTCATTTCTTTGACCTCATTTTTAAAGTCTGAGGACGGAAATTGAACTGAAACCATGAAACACTTACGCAGGCTTTATGTGTGTCTTAGTCACAGTGGTTTTCCTGCAGAGTTCGGGTCAAACCAGAGAGGGGCATTAAAAAAATCCACAGGAAATTCTTTTCTCTTTCCCCAAGTTAAACACGAGATTGAGGCTGTGGCACATGTTTGCACGTGCATGTCTGTGTGTTTATTCTACGTCTAAAGCCCTTGTTTTCATCACAAAAGTGGTGAAGGCACCATGTGATGTATTTTCTGCCAGAAAAGAAGCAGCTTCAAAGCAAGGATGGGGAGACTTCCTCTCACATACTTTGGACATGTTATCAGGAGGGACCAGTCCCTGGAGAAGGACATCATGCTTGGTAAAGAGGGTCAGCGAAAAAGAGGAAGACCCACAACGAGATGGACTGACACGGTGGCTGCAACCATGGGCTCAAGCATAACAACTGTGAGGACGGCGCAGGACGGGCAGTGTTTCGTTCTGTCGTGCATGGGGTTGCTAGGAGTCAGAACCGACTTGATGGCACCTAACAACAACAACAACAACAACAACAGTGCTTTGAGTGTGAGAAATTGTCAATGGCTGATTTTTTTAAAGTAGATCATCAGGCCTTTCTTCTGAGTCACCCCTGGTGGACTTGAACCGCCAATTTTTTAGTTAGCAGCCGAGAGTGTTAACTGCTTGGAATATTTTACAGGCCTTGCTGGTTGCTGCGTTTCTTCTGGTGTGGACTTGTCAGTGGTTTTGGAGTGGAAGGGGGAATTTTGTCATTGGTGCTCTCCCCATTGCTCATGGTCCCACCGCACACTATTTCCTTTTAATCCTTTGAATGGCCATTCTCCCTGCCACCTTGGAATCTTTACACTCTCTGTCCCTCTACCTAGAGCTCTATCTCCCCATCTTTGCCTTCAGATCAGAGCACAAAAAAACTTTCGTCACAGAAGCCTTTCCTGACATCCCGTCATTTCCATACGAGGTGAGTTACCCTTGTTATTGTTCTCATAGTACCGCGTGCTTTTCTGTTAAAGCGTTTACCCCAATCCTAAATGTATACCTGTGTCTAATGATACGCTTAGCACCTGCCTCCCCACTACACTAAGCTCCATGAGGGCAGGGACTGCTTGTTTATAGCAAGTGCTTTGAAATTTTTGCTAAATAAGTAAATTTATTATCTCATTGAATTTTCAAAAGAAGATACAGAACTCTGGCCAGGCACCTATTAGGGTTATATTCTTTCCATCTCTGCATTCTTATCTCAACCATGAAGTGAAGACATCTGCCCTTTCTTTTCACCCATCACAAAAGGAAGGAATGAATGAATTTACCTGTCAAGACTGGGAAAGGAAACACTTGTTACATGTTCCTGTCTGGTCATGGAATATGGTCTGCTCACTTCTGGCTCTTTGAGCAAGCTTATTGGGGTGAGTGGGCAGAGTGACTACAGTGTGGCTTATAACTAGGTAAGTAAATATGACTATTTCCAGACTGAAGTATTGTTATTGTTGTTGTGTGCCATCAAGTTGATTCCGACTTATAGTGGCCCTATAGGACAGAGTAGAACTGCCCCATAGTGAAATATCTGGAAATATTAAAAAGTATTAAAAAAGGAAATATTACCACTACCCATCTGTTAGTGGTGGTTTGCATGTTGCTATGATGCTGGAAGCTTTGCCACTGATATTTCAAATACCAGCAGGGTCACCCACGGTGGACAAATTTCAGGGGAGCTCCTAGACTAAGGCAGACTAGGAAGAAAGGCTTAGATATCGACTTCTGGAAATCAGTCAATGGAAACCCTATGGATCACAGAATATTGCCTAATATAGTGCTGAAGGATGAACTCTCTAGCTTGGAAGGCATTCAAAACACACAGTGGCCACCACAACGGACTGGAGCACGCCAATGATTGTGAAGGTGAGCAATGTTTCTTTCTGTTGTACGTGAGTGTCATGGGCTGAATTGCGTCCCCCAAACATCTGTCAGTTTGGCTAGGTCCTGATTCCTGGTATTGTATGTCTACCGTTTTGTCATCTGATGTGATTTCCTTATGATCACTATGAAGATAGTGAGATGGATTAGCAGCAGTTATATTGATGGGATCTACAAGCTTAGATACTGTTTTAAGGCAATCTCTTTTGAGATATGAAACAGAGAAACAGGAGGACCTCATACCACCAAGAAAGCGCTGGGAGCAGAGCCTGTCCTTTGGACCTGAGGTTTCTGCACTGAGATGCTCCCGGATCAGGGGAAGACTGATGACAAGGACCTTCCCCCAGAGCCAACAGAGCGAAGAATCCTTCCCTGGAGCCGGTGCCCTGAAAATTTGGACCTCTAGCCTACTGGACTGTGAGAAGATAAACTTCTTTTTGTTAAAGCCATCCACTGGTGTTTCTGTTACATCAGTACTAGATAACTAAGACAACGAGTCACTGTGAGACAGAGCCGACTGATAGCAACTAACAACAACAGGAAGTACAAAGTATTAGGAAGTATTAGACCATTTGACTACTGGTCTGAGCCACATTCTCAAATGCGGCTTCAATCAATAAATCTGATATCTTGACTTCCATCTCTTTGACCTCTTTGCTTGTTTTCTCGATGCATTCAGTATTTTGGATGCTCAGAGCAGGGTGTTATTAAGCACCCTAACAAATAGAAGCCTTCTTAGATTTTGTCTTTCCCTGTTATATAGTTCACACCTTTGTTCCCTGAGCTAAATAAGTCTGAAAACTCTTTTCATTTCCTACAAATCATGGTAGAAATCTTACTGAATTCCTTTTTTTGCTGTAAAACTCCTCCTCTTTTCAACAACTAGCTGTTCTAAAAGTATCAGTAACTCCCTAAGCCCACCCCAGAGTCGGTGAATAGAGGAGAATCTATTGCATCCTAGCTGTCCGCCATACCCAGGCTTCTAGTAGGGGCGCTGTCAGCCCCACCGTGCACAGCCTGCCACACTCTCCTCTGCCCACCAGCAGATGAGACCTGGCCCATGTGCAGGGACTCACAGGGGAGGAATTTCTACTGGCTTGCAGCCTGGGAGGTAGCCTGGCACAAGAGCAGTGTTCAGACAAGGTCAGAAAATGATTAACTGGGCCAAACAGTATTCTTCTAAGAGACAGCCCAAGAAGAAAGGTGTGGAAAGAGGGCAACATCTGATAGTAACTGAGACTTGTTAAAGGAGGAGCACCAGAGAGACATCACTGAGACCCTGCTGCTGGTTGCTAGATGGATTATCAGGTTGCTAGGACCACCTTAGATGTCAAGTTTCCCCTGAGGTTCCACCCCCAATACTTTTGGGAACACATCTTTTCCCCTATAGCCAACAAAGCTCAACCAAAACTCTCACAATTTAGGAGACTTCCGTCTGTTTCTTCTGAATTCCCTTTCTCCAACCCCCTCAAAGAACCCTTTATGTGGTGTATCTTGGCACAAAACAAGAGCACACTGACGTTCCATTCTAATCAACTGTATGCGTGGTGTTAGGTTACTCCCAATTTCCCATATGACCTTTCTGGCCACAGGGTCCCAAATAACCCAGGTAGCAGAAGTGAGGACAGCGTGGGGCAGAAGTGACAAAGACACAGCTTGCAGGCTGATCCCTGCCCTTCAACATGCCAGATTTGGCTTACAAGTATTTGTAAGAAAAAAATTTTAAATTAATTGCTAGCATTAAAAAAGACCACAATTCCCTATACAAATCCAGATTTGTGGATTCTCTTGAAAAATCTGCACACTTGATAACACTGAGCCTCCTTTCCCTGAGCACAGTCATTGGTTGGAGCTGAGCGGTGGCCACCCCTTTAGTTGGGCACACCGTTAGTGCCAGCTCCTCTGTGGCCTGCCTCCATTACTCATATTACCTGTCTGAGCCCATTTTCATCTGACTTTGCACTCACTGAAAGAGACAGAATGAGTGAGCAGGAGCGTGAGAGAACTAGAGGGAGATATTTCTTAAGCCAAGGCTAAAAGGAACATTCAGGAAGATGCAGCCAAGAGAGTATACCAGTGAGAAATGCTTAGGATGGGAACCCAGCAGTGCCACTGGGTTTAATTAGTAGATTATTGATGACCTTATAAGGTCAGTTTTCACACGCTCAAAAGTCAGATGGCAAGAGGTTTAGGAAGCTGATGATGATCATGTTGGATATTAAAAATTCGAAGAACCGAGTCATGAAATGCAGAAGAGAGATCCGGCAGTGTCAGAGATGTAAAAGAGTGACCATTAATAGTATCTTCAGAATTACAGAGACCTCTGAAGCTCTGGGAGCAGTGTGGCTCATGGTAGAATTTTCACCTTTCATGAGGGACACCAGGGTTGATTCCTGGCAAATGTACCTCATGTGTGGCCACCACTGGTCTGTCAGCGGAGGATCGCAGGCTGCTACGATGCTGAACAGGTCTCAGTGGCGCTTTCGGACTAAGATGGACTAGGAAGAAAGGCCCAGTGAAACACTTCCAAATCAGCCAGTGAAAACCCTGGGAGTCATACCAGTCTGATCTACAACCAGTCATGCGGATGGCACAGGGCCGGCCAGTGCTTTGTTGTGCATGGGGACGCCATAGAATCAGCTCTTTGGCAGCTAACAAAAACAATATGGAAGCTTCAAACAAAGAAGCGAGGCTTATGACAGGAAAACAGATGTTGCTCAAAGGGCATGTGATATATTTGCGAGTAAATGTATCAGGTGAGATGGAGGGTTTGGATTACACACGGAGATCAACTCTCCAGAGCAAGAGGGAGATTTTCTCCTCTGAGACTTGATCATGTTCTGGTTTTCCTTTCAGAATGGAGGTGATCTGAAAAAGTTCTGATTCACAGTTGATAGCATTTTCTTTTAAATAATTTTCCCATAATAGCTTTTTTGTCAACTGTTACCTTGTGGTCTGTTTTCCTTTATCAGTGCTCTTGGGAAATCTCATATGAGATAAGCACCTCACCTTTATATGGAGAAATTTGATTTATAAAAACACTGTGTAATAGCCTTTAAAGGTTAATTGTGCAGCCTGCATATAATCACTGAGAATTCTTGGTTGACTTCAGAGTAGAACTGCCCCATGGGATTTCCAAGGCTGTAATCTTTACAGAAGCAGACTACCACATCTCTCTCCTGAGGAGTGGCTGGTGGGTTCAACCGCCAACAATTCAGTTACAGCCCAAGTGTTTAACCGCTATGCCAATGGGGCTCTTTCATCAGGGCTAAACTCCAAAAAAACCCACTGCCATCGAGTCTACTCTGACTCCTAACGACCCTATAGGACAGAGTAGAACTGCCCCGTAGAGTTTCCAAGGAGCTCCTGGTGGATTCAAACTGCTGACACTTTCGGTTAGCAGCCGTAGCACATAAATACTACACCACCAGAGTTTCTCAAATAGCAATGACCAAGCCTTGGAAAAGGCCGGGAAAGTTCTTTCCAGATTCACCCATTTATCCACCACCTCTTCTTTCTTTTGTGGCCTCAGGCTTCTCACTTCTTTCTTTTTTGAAATCCATGTTGTGGGGTAATTTTTCCCACCTTGGCTTGATCTCCATCCTAAGGACTTAAATGCCAGAACCCTCTCTGAGTTCAGCAGGGGAGGAGGATTTGGTTCCTCTCACTGGTGGCTGCCATCTTGTTTTTTCACCCCAACTTTAATATCATATACCTTCTCCTGGTTCACACAGTTCTTACTAGCCAGTCAGCTACTTCACTCAGCATAGACTCCTTTTCCTAAAGCAACACCACAGTTCAGGGCTGTGGGTTTTCTCTGTTTACAGTTTACTGTGGTGTTCATTATGTTTATTTGATGGAGAATATTTCAATTACACCTCAGCTGGTTCATCCCTCTGTAACTTGTACTCTACCACCTGTTCTCTTTACCTGTACTTCTAAATATTAGTCACCTGTGTGGTGGGAAGACAGATATTAAAAATGTCCCTCTCAGTTGGCCCAATTATATAGTTATTTTCAAGTAATAACTAATGATCTGAGAGGAAAATTCAAGTGAGGGCAGTGAGAGGTTTGTAGTGTACAAAGCATCAGCTATCTTTGGAGCTGAAAGGGTCTTGGAGAGAATCGAATCCAAATTACTTATTCTCCAGATGAAGAAACTGAGGCCCGGGGAAGAGAAGCAATTTCTCAGGATCATTTTATTAGCTAATGTAAGATCTCTTGACCTTCTAAATAAGGCCCTTTCCACGACAGCAGAGAGTATGTTATCGTGTGTGTGTGCGTGTGTGTGTGTGGGTGTGTAGTGAGGAGTGGTGTTCAGACTTGTCTATGCTTCAGAATCATCTGACATGCCTTTTTAAAAGGGCCATGTATCAGATTCCCTAAAATAGGATCTCTGAGGCCGGGCCCAGGAACCTGAGGCCTGGCCTTGGAGATGCTGCTTGTATAATTCTCATGTGGTTGCATTTCTCTCACATCAGGTATTGCCTTTTAAAGATCGACCTCAGTTTTCATAGCTTATTACCAATGTGTAGGGGCCCTGGGGGGCTCACTATGGTGTCAGTGCAGAAACCAGAAGCTAGGAGAAGTGAGGTGTGCATGCAGCAGCGAGCCTCGGGAGGCCTGGGCTTAAGCTGAGCTCGGCAGGCCTAACCTTTGTCTACTTGGAGGAGGTGCCCAGCTTGAGAGCAGTACCTGGTGCTGTGGGCGTTCTCTGGGGAAGCTGCTGCATGAGTCAGACCTGCAGAGAGTTGTGGGTCTGAGTCCTTGACGTGCTCAGTGATGATTCAGGGCCCAGCTGAGACCTCAGCAGGCTGAGTTAACCGAATAAACCACGCTCCCTGGTACAAACTGTGTTTGCACTTATGAATGTGACTTGAACAACTATGTATCACCAACCAGAAAAAGAGGTGGAGATGAGACAGTTTCCTCCTGGAATCGGCCATCGCATGTAATCCTAGGAGAGTTGTGGGAACACAGGGTTGAATGGTCCGGAATGGCCAGCTCCCATATTCATAGGTTTACCATGGGAAATGAACACATTCCCTGAGGCTTTAGCCCTAGACAGGCTTTACTAACCGGCTGGATGTACCCAATGGCCGTCGGCCGTCAGCCTGGCACACAAGGTAGATAAGTCCTCCCTGTCCTGAAGGACTGGGGCAGTCTATGTGAGACCAACTCAGTGACATTTCATGCTGCGTCCAGCCCCATGGTAGACTATAAATACCTGAATTCAGTCCAAGCTTCCATTCTCCTTGATCTCTCTTGGGGTGAAATATTGGCATCTTTTCTGCACAGGTGCCAGGGTGGGGCAGAACTCATAAATATTTTCCCTGCTCTGATTTTATGGCTCTGATCACACCCAAGGCCTTGCTGTCTGGCAGGACAGAGGCTTGGGAATTATAAAGGATCCACATGTCACTCAAAATTCTCTGGCTTCATGCCCTTCAGGGTTCCAGGAATATCCCTACCTCACACTTGTGAGCCACAAAGAAATAGGGGGTCACCATGTAGAGGGCAGACTTCATGCATCACAAAAAGGTTTCCCAGAGGCCAGTGAGTCGATGCAGCCAGACCAACGCACCCTTCCAAGTAGACAAAAGGTGCCATGCATGAAATGTGTAAGTTTTCTTATTTGTTTGTTTTAGCCTTGGACATTTCAGGCATCCTTTAAAAAAATAATTATTGTGGTAAATATATAGGTAAAAGAACATTAGCTGCCATCAAGTCAATTCTAACTCATGGTGACCCCACAGTGCAGAGTAGAACTGCTCCACAGGGTTTTCAAGGCTCTGACCTTTGGAAGCAGATCATTAGGCCTGTCTTCCAAGGCACCTCTTTGTAGGCTTGAACTGCTAACCTTTCCACTAGCAGTCCAGTGCTTAACTGTTTGTGCCACCCAGAGACCCATATGTTGTATCTTCTGCTTAATCATAGTTTCTGCTTTCTCATAATTTGGACTTACTTTTAACTTTAGCTGGCTCAAGGCTACTCATTGCCTTACTCAGTACAGCCTTCCAACTTCAGCCTTAGGCTAACAGCCTGTGTCTCTGCATGTTTTGAGCTCAAAGTCCTGTCAGTGAGGGTCTGATTGCCCAGCTGACCCTTGTTTGAGCTTAGCCCTTTCCAACAGGCCTTGCCTTAAGCCTGGAGAGGCGGCCTTTCAGACAGGCGTCTACCTCCAGTCTGATCAGATCAGGACAGAGGGAAAGGGGCAGTGGTACCAAAGAGAGCTGCCTAGTGCTGCGATCTCAACAGGGCCTTTGGGTAGGAAAGAGTCCCTTAGAAAGGCCCATAGCAGACAGGAGTTAAAACAAAAAAAAAACTCCCATCAAAGGGGACAGCAACAGTTCTAATCTCATGCAAATATCATAAAATTAGACAACGTCACTAGGCCCATAAAATACGGAGAAAATTTCTAAGTGATAAAATATGCTCAGGTGTGATGGTTAAGGTTGTGTGTCAACTTGGCTGGGCCATAATTCTCAGTGATTTGGTAGTTATGATGTAGTTTGGCAGTTATGTAATGATGTAATCAACCCCAAGATGAGATCTGCTATGAGCAGCCTATCTGTTGAAAGGGAGTTTTCTTGGGGGCATGGCCTGTCTTCAATATTTTCCATCAAGGATCTCTCTCTGGATCCTGCATCAAGCTCATCACCCCCTGAGCTCTGGTTCTTGGGACTTGAGCTAGCAACTTACCTGCTGATCTTGGGTTTGTCAGCCCTTGCAGCTATGTGAGTCAGGAAAAGCCTCCAGCCTGATGCTTGACCCATGGACTTGGGATTTGCCAGCCTGTACACCGCGTGAGCCATTTCCTTGAGATAAATCTCTCTCTCTCTCTATATATATATATATTTGGATAGATAGATGATGGATGGATGGATGGATGGATGGATGGATGGATGGATGGATGGATGGATGGATGGATGGATGGATGGAAAACCCTATAGGACAGAGTAAAACTGCCCCATAGGGTTTCTGAGGTTGTAAATCTTTATGGAAGAAGACTGCCACATCTTTCTCCCACAGAGTGGCAGGTGGATTCGAACTGTAACCTTTCAATTAGCAGATGAGTGCTTAAGCGCTGCCCTACCAGGGCTCCTAGGAAGTCCCAGCCAGCATGAAATACAAAGTTTTGGTGGCCACAGTGGAGCACAAGCACTGTTGAATACGAGCAGGCCAAGTAAGAACCATAATGTAAAGTGAGAGCATTTTATATAGGAGGAGATAGAGCTGCTTATATTCTTCCTAGCACAGGCTAGATCCTTATTACATTTGGCTTTCTTTCCGTGTTTAAAAAAAAAAAAGAAGAAGAAAGAAAAATCAAAAGTTATTGGAGAATATTTGGGGTGAGGGGTGAAAGGAATGAAATAATAGGGATGTAAATGGAATCTTTTAGTCAAAATCCAAGGGAGCAGATGAGTGGGCTATCTTTTCATTCCAATGCTACAGATTAAAATCAGAGAGAGAAATGAGGCAAAAACTATTGGCAAGTTGATTGCCAAGCAAATGATCAAATCACAAAGGGCCAAGCCAATTTACTTAAAAGCAAAATGATTGTTCTGTGTCTGAACCATGTGAAATTATCTCCATTTTAAAGACACCAAAAGCAGTATCATGTAAACATACCTCAGACATCGTATTAAAGTGAACTTTAATCACCACCTTACCCAGAGAGACAGCTGACATGAAAGCTGAGTTATGGCATGTGCTTTGACAGTGCAGTGGCCGTGTCTTAGTCACCTAGTGCTGCTATAACAGGAATCCCACAGGTGGATGATTTTAACAAACAGAAATTTATTCTCTCATAGCCTGGGAGGGTAGAAGTCCAAATTCAGGGCACCATCTGCAGCAGAAGTCTTTCTTTCTGTGTCAGTTCTGGGAGAAGGTCCTTATCATCAATCTTACTGTGGTCTAGGAGCTTCTCAGTGCAGGGAACCCTGGGTCCAAAGGATGCATTCTGCTCCTGGCACTTCTTTCTTGGTGGTAGGAGGTCCCTCTCTGCTTGCTTATATCTTCTTTCATTTCTTGTAAGAAAAAGGTGATGTAGGCCATGCCCTTGGGGCTGTGACCTGAGTAAGGGTGTTACATATCCCACCCTAATCCTCTTTAACATGACCTAATCTTACCTCATTAACCACAGAAAGAGATTAGGATTTACAACTCATAGGAAAATTACATTGGATCACAAAATGGAAGACAGCCACACAATACTGGGAATCACAGCCTAGCCAAAGTGACACCTATTTTGGGGGGATACAATTCAATCCAAGACAGGCAGTAAGATAAATAAACCAGTTGCCATTGAGTTGATTCTAATAATGACAACCCCACATGTGCCAGAGTAGAACTGTGCTCCATACGGTTTTCAATGGCTGATTTTTCAGAAGGAGACCACCAGGCCTTTATTCTGAGGTACCTCCGGGTGGACTCCAGCCTCCACCCTTCTGGTTAGCATCTGAGCACGTTCACCATCTGATCCACCCAGGGAGTCCTAGGAAGATGAATAGTAATTTGCTTTGACCTCCCTCATTGGGCGTAATGACTATGGACAAGGGCTCTGGGGCCTGATTGCCTGGGTTGGACTTCTAGCTCTGCCCCTGACTTGCTGTGTGACCTTGGATGATTATTTAAGCTCTCTGAGAATAATCTAAATATTCTCACCTATAACAGGGTTTGTGAGGGGACTAAATGATATAATAGATGTTGGGTGCTTGGAACAGCATTAAACCAAAAAACCAAACCCAGTGCCATCGAGTCGATTCCAACTCACAGCGACCCTATAGAACAGAGTAGAACCACCCCATAGAGTTTCCAAGGAGCGCCTGGCGGATTTGAACTGCCGACCCTTTGGTTAGCAGCTATAGCGCTTAACCACTATGCCACCAGGGTTTCCTGGAACAGTATTTAAAAAAAAAACAAACAGTATTAGGCACTTTTTATTCAGTAAATGAAGGCAAGTTCATTATGTTGCTCTTTGTCAGGCAATGTGATCACCACAGATGATCATGGTTGGATAAGAAAAACTAGATCCTTGTCCTCATGGGGAGCCCTGGTGGCACACTGGTTAACCAAACTTAGGCAGTTCAAATCTACCATCTGCTCCTATGGGGCGGTTCTACTCTGTCACGTAGGGTCGCTACGAGTCAGAATCGACTCGATAGCAGTGGGTTCGGTTTTCTTGGTTTTGTCTTCATGGGGCATAAAATCCAGCTAGGTATTTGGAAATAACTTCTTCGAAAGAAAAAAAGCAGGGTGATCT
This sequence comes from Loxodonta africana, assembly GCF_030014295.1. NCBI lineage: Eukaryota > Metazoa > Chordata > Mammalia > Proboscidea > Elephantidae > Loxodonta > Loxodonta africana. The sequence goes on from NC_087358.1 coordinate 76,168,041, forward strand.
GGGAATACATATCGGTGATCTAGACTAGCCTGAGGGCTGCGGTGGCCTGAAGAAGGCGACCAGCTAGGCAAGTGGCATTCAGTGGTGGGGATCCAGATGGAGAAAGCTCCAGACAGAAGGTCTGACGTAATGTGAGCTTGCTCTTGGCCACCACAGTCACCTTTCTTCTTCAGGGAAAAGTTCAGCCTCTAAGTTGTTGCATATTTCCCTGTTTGAATGCCCAGAAGCAAGGAAAAGTGTAGCCAGTTCAAAAGAAGGAGCCCCTGGGTGGTGCAAATGGCTAAAGTGCCTGGACGCTACCTGAAGGGCTGGAGGTTGGAGTCCACCCAGAGGCATCTAGAGGAAAAGACCTGGTGATCTGCTTCTGAAAAATTAAAAAAAAAGATTAGCCAGTGAAAACCCTATGACACGCCTGGTTTTGGCATTTACGTGCTGTAATTTCAGGTGCAGGAGGAAGGCCTTTTCTTACTGCCCCCACCCCCAAAACAAAACAAAATCTCTCCTCTACATTGCCTGCTGAAATTCAACCACTGGCATTTTGTTTTTTAGATTGAAGGCTTTTCCATAGTTAAAACACACATTTCCTTAGTAGTCGTGATGTTTTAAGCCTGACATTTGTATATCAGCATGAATAAATTAGTCAAATCCTCTCCTGTGAGGTCCGCTTGGGTGGGAGGGCCTGAGGCCGCTGGAGAGGAGCCTTCCCCACAGAGAAGAAAAAGAACAGACTTGGGAGACTGCAGGGGAAGGGGGCCGGGAGAGGCACTCAAAGCAAACGGTGCCTACTTCACAATCTTGCTTTGAGCCCGCTTCAACACTGGGTACAAAACTGACTTCTCATCAAATTCTTAACGCTAAGATGATCAGCCTTGGAGCCTTTGCTTTTTTGTTCCCCCGACTCCTCACCTGCTTTCCACCTCTGAGCATTAACTGGTTGCTGTGGAGTTGACTCTGCCTCCTGGCGACCCCATAAGTGTCAGAGTGCTCCATAGCGTTTTCATGGAAACACTGATTTTTTGGAAGTTGATCCCCAGGCTTTTCTTCTGAGACACTTCTCGTCCACTTGAACCTCCAACCTTTCAGTCAGCAGCTGAGTGAGTTAACCATTTCCACCACTCAGGGCCTCCTCTTTCCAACCTCTCTCAACCCAAACCCATTGCCTTGGAGTCAATTCCGACTCATAGTGACCCTGTAGGACAGAGAAGAACTGCCTCGTAGGGTTTCCAAGGCTGTAATCTTTATGGTAGCAGACTACCTCATCTTTCTCTTGTGGAGCAGCTGGTAGGTTCAAATTGCTGACCTTTTGGTTAGTAGCCAGGCACTTTAGCCACCATCCCACTCCTACATAGCACTAATAGAGGAAAGAAAGACCTAAAGTTTGTTGACGGCCTCCGTGTGTGGCTGGAGGGGGCTTAGGCCCTTTACTCACGTCATCTCGTTTAAACCTTTCTGTAATCCTGGTGGCAGGGATTATTAGCTCCCTTTAAAAGGAGAAGCAGCAGTAAGAGAAAAGTTAGTAAACTGTCCAAAGACACTGTTATGGACTGAGTTGTGTGCCCCCCCAAATATGTTTTGAAATCCTAACCCCTATACCTATAGAGCCCTAGTGGCACAGTGGTTAAGAGCTGGCTTGCTAACCAAAAGGTCAGCAGCTCAAATCCACCAGCCACTCCTTAGAAACCCTATGGGGCAGTTCTACTCTGTCCTATAGGGTCGCTGTGAGTCAGAATCGACTTGAAGGCAATGGGTTTTTATACCTATAAATAAGGCCCTATTGGGAAATAGGGATTTTTCTTCCTTTATGTCAATGAATGAGGGCATACCAGTGTAGGGTGATCCTAAACCTAATCACTTCTGAGTTACAAAAAAGCAGAATAGACACAGAGACACACACAGAGAAGAGGAAGACAGACTACAGAGACAGATGCATCTACCAGGATCGCTGGCAGCAACTGGTTGCTGAAGTAGATGAGGAAGACCTTCCCCCTAGAGCCACGGCCTGAATTTGGACAGACACCAGACCAGTGAGTGGTACAGCTGGGATGCAGACTCAGGTTGGTCTTGCATTATCTTATGAAGGATTTTCATAAGATAATGTTAGCGGTTTTCTCTTTTTTCTTTATACCATTTCCTCCGTTGTATTTCTAGTGTATTAAACTTATTATACGATTTTTTTTTAAAAAGCCATTGCAAATCCTTTCTAGAAAGAAGTGAATGTATTTCAGATGGAAAATAAATATTTGTCACAAAATCCTAGCATTTTAAAGACTTTTATTATGAAGACATTAGAACATGCCTAAAAGGTAAAGAACAATTTACAAACTCCCTAGTCGCAGTTTGCTCTTATAGGTTAAGAGGTAAATGCAGGTAAACAGACAAGCAATGTGAAAAATTATGACGCACAATGCCCGATGCATAGTAACGTCCAGGCTGGATTAGTGATTTTTGTTATCTGCGAATAATCAAATAGACACCACGCTAGGACAGGTGGTGTGGGAAAGAAATCTCTGAAAGGCTCCCAAGAGCACGTAAACCTAGCTTGTTTGTTCTGTTTAATAATAACTGTCTTAATTTTCTAGTGCAACTGTGATAAAAACACCACAAGTGGGTGGCTCTAAAACAGAAGAATTTCTTGTCTCACAGTTTTGGAGGTCAGAAGTTCAAATCAGGGTATTGGCTCTAGTGGAGACTCCCTCCTGGCTGGTAACACCAGGTGATCCTCGGCATTTCTGCACTTGTAGACAGTTCCTCTCTGTTTTTTCCCTCTCTGTGTGTCTCTCTGTGTGTTTTCCCTTTTTATAAGACATCACTCAGAAAGGATTAGGGGTAGGGCCCACCCTACTCCAGTATGACCTCATTAACATGACAAAAGAAAACTCTTATTACAAACAGGGTCACATCTACAGGTACAGGGTTAGGACTTCAAAGGATGTTTTGGGGGACATGATTCAGTCCATGACGATGACCAATGTCCTTCTCATGCCCTCCCTCTGGGGAAGGCACACTTGCTACCATCCTGATTTGCAGAGGAGGATGCTGACCACAGAGGGCCTGTCTCTGTCCAAGGCCACACCGCTAAGCTCCAGAGGCCACACTTTACACTTGACTCATGGGACCCACACAGCCTTGCCACGCCAGAGATTTTCACTGGGGAGATTGGGGTGAGGAGATCAGAGTCATCCCCAGAGCCTTTCGAAAGAACTCCCCTCCCCAGGAATTCCAATGTGTACTGAGGGGTGACAGCTGCTGAGATGGTTTTGAGGTCTTTGTCCTGACCTGGCTATATTGCAGAGTGTCGTCTGAAAACGCCATGTCCCCACACCTTTCGCCTGCTCACAAGGCTATGCTAGCCTGTTTTTTCTTATATCCAATGTACCATCTAGAATTGTCATTTGGGTATTCTGCAAAATTCGTCCCAAGAGCAAGGGGTCAGGGTGTCCACTTTCAGCCCAAGCATCGCTCACCCTTTTCTGCCACCTCTCCTATGTCAGTGTCACCAGGCAGACTGCAGAAACAGGGGTGTCTACACCCCCTTGCCTACCCTCCGCCACCCCCTCCCCATTTCTGAACAAAATTGAGGCTCTCCTTGTTTGTGGACTGTCACTAAATCGATTCCAATTTATTAACCGAGAAAAAAAGGGCAGACAAACAGTCTGAAGTGCAAAGCCACAGACACAAGTTAACACTCAGGCCACATGAAAGTGCCTGGAGAGGCACAGGGATGCCGAATGCCCAGGGCCCGCCAGACCAAGTGTGAGGGACACGGCTGAAACACAGGGCTTGAGTTCTGCTGAGTTCCTTCCCCACAAAACCACGTCTCAGAGCCGTGTAAGCAGAGTCCTGCTTACATGGCGTGTAGGGGACAGGACCTGGCCCCAGGAAGCCAGGGTGCTGCCACCCAGTCCATCCAGACAAGGACTACTGCTGGAGGAAAGAAAAAGAGGGAGAGGAGTGGGTGGGGCTGGGTGGGCAGGGGACGCCCCCATGGCCAGTCTCTGTGCTAAATGTCTTGTGTACATTCTCTCTCAGCAGCCCTGCGGGGTGGGGCCTTCCTCTCCACTCATTGCTGCTCAGCTCGGCCCTACAGCACAGTGCTCAAGAGCTTGAGCTAGGGGCCAGAGGGCCTGCCTTCCATCTCATTCCTGCTCCTCACCAACAATATGACCTTGGGCAAGTCAAGTAACCTCTCTGGGCCTCAGTTTCCTCATCCATACAATGGACAGAACAGTACTTCTTATTTCATAGGGTTGCTGTGAGGTTTAAGAGTTAGTGTATGGAAAACAGGAGTCCCTGGGTGGTACAAGGAAACTCTGGTGGCGTAGTGGTTAAGTGCTATGGCTGCTAACCAAAGGGTCGAGTCCGAATCCACCAGGCGCTCCTTGGAAACTCTATGGGGCAGTTCTACTCAGTTGCTATGAGTCAGAATCGACTCGACGGCACTGGGTTTTTGGTTTTTGGGTGGTGCAAATTGCTAACACTCAGCTGCTAACCAAAAGATTGGAAGTTCCAGTCCACCCAGAGGTACCTCAGAAGAAAGGCCTGGAGATCTATGAAAAATCAGCCATTGAAAAACCTGTGGAGCACAGTTTTACTCTGGTTGAATCGGGATGGTAACTCATTTTTTGGCATATAAAATGCTTTAGAACAGTACTTAGGACATAGAAAGCTTTATATAAGTTGTTGGACACAAGACAGTCTTGCTTAGAGGTTAGTGGTATGAGAGTTGGCATCAGGCTACCAGGGTCCAAATCCTGGCTCTGTTACTTGTTGCCGTGTGACCCTCAGGTACTAGCTCAAAGCCTCGAAGCCCCAGCTTTCTCATCTGTAGAATGGGGTAATAATAGCTGCATCGTGGGGTTGAGAGGTTGGGTGAGAGGATACTGGAAAGCATTTAGAACAAACAGCACCTGGCACCCAGCGGCAGTCATTAATCGTTTCACTATACAGCCTCCGTAAAAGCTTTTTATGCCATTGTGGACACTGTACCCAGTAATCATCTGTAATCACCTATAAGGGAGGTAAAGGTGGGAGATACACTGATCTTGTTGCATCATAACTTAATACACAATTTTGGCCAGAAATAGCCACTTCTATTTGTCACTTCACATATCAGCCAGGACTACTATTATAATGTTATTTTTTATTTAATATTTATTGTTAAATATTACTACTAGAGTGCTTATTATCAAATGCTACATTTTTAGGCATCGGGATTTTCATCCAAACTTTGCCACAGCTACTCACACACATCCTCAGGCCCCTGGCCCAAGACTTGCCAGCATCTGGGGCCCACCCACCCGAGAGCCCTTTGTAACCAGCTCATTGGCTCCTGCCTCCTGCCTGACTCTATACATCAGCCACAACACTGTCACGGTTATATGGCTCATAAAACGGAACAGCATATTGAATGGAAAATTAAATAATTAAATAAAATTAAATAAGCTGGTGTCATTCCACTTTGCAAGGGTTAATTGTTTCATGTGATTTGATTCCATCTTAAAAACTGGAGTAAACCAACCAGTTGCCACGGAGTCATCTCCGACTCCTAGCAGCCCCACGTGTGTCAGAGTAAGTGTGCTCTATAGGGTTTTCAAAGGCTGATTTTTTGGAAGTAGATTGCCTGGCCCTTTCTTCTGAGGCACCTCTGGGTGGACTGAAAGTTCCAAACTTTCTGTTAGTAGCCGAGCGTATTAGCAGTTCACACCCCCCAGGGACCCCAGAAATGGAAGTAAAGTTTGGTAAGGGCAGCTACTGGTTACATCTCAGGCCGTTTGGAGTTTTTCCCAATATCTCAGAGTGCTCTCCATGTCATGAGCGTTCAGCAAACGTGCTGTCTGTTAACTCCCTTGTGAGTGCTAGAAAAAGTACGCCAGGAGCATGAGTTTTGGGAATTAGCCTGACAGATGACCACACGGCTTAGCACAGGTGCTTTTGGAGAACTGTTGACTATGGCATGGGAAGGGGTTGGGTCCTGTGTGATCCTGCCTGGAGGCTCTGCGGACTGGTCCAGGGCAGCAGAAGCTGGGGATGGAGCTGCAGACCCATCAGATGTCATGGGAGAGGGGTCAGGGGATTTGGTGACAGAGTGGATATAGTCAGATGAGGAATTAAAGAAGTCCCAGTTCTGAGCCTGGAATATGAGGACCATTGCTGTGATGGAAAGGCTGCGAAAAAGCAAGAGTTTACACATAAAAAAAAAAAAAAAAAAAAAATCCCCAGCCCACAACTGAGCACTGTGGGGGAAGCAAAAAGTGTAAAACACATCCTTGCTTTCAGAGAACTTAATTCTCCCTGGAGAGAAAAGGCCCAGATATACAAAAAACTGAATCACAATTGATGTGAAGAGCAATCCAGGTTATGTAGAGGGATGCTTCATGACCATAATAATTAAATTTGGTGTGTAGTTAATTTCCACATGGTTTATGTAGAGAATGACTATTAGAAGCTCACTTCCGGCAGGCGCCAGAGAAAGCTGTGGATAAAAAGTGCTACCTGGCTGCCTCTGGAGCGTTGGTAGGATTGCAGAGGTGGGAAGACAGGCACCATGGCACAGGCAAGGACAGGGAGGCTGCGATGCCAGCGGCGGAGCCCCTGGGGGTGCATATGGCTAACATGCTCACTGAAAGGCTGGAGGTTCGAGTTCACCCAGCGGCACCTTGGAAGAAAAGCCTGGTGATCTACTTCTAAAAAATCAGCCACTGAAAACCATGTGGAGCACAGTTCTACTCTGACACACCTGGGAGCAATGGAAGGCAGCTGGTTATTTGGTGCCAGGGACAGCGTAATTATCTGAAGGCGGAGTCTGGGAGGTGAGCAGTTGGAAGTAAAGCTGAAAAGGCAGATCAGAGGCAGAATGTGGAAGGCACTGAATACAGCCTGAGGAGCTCACTACAATATAAAATAATGAATTCTGGGCAAAAATATGCAAGTATGTTGATTCTCCTTGGCTGGTCTCCCACTGGGCACGTGACCTCCCCCACTTCGTTTGGTTCATCTTAATCCTTGAACAGGACAATGAAGCGTTCAGCGCAGCAATGCTGTTAGTCGAAAGAAAAAAAAAATTGGCTTTGAGTTGATGCTGACTCATAATGACCCTATAGGACAGAGTAGAACTGCCCCATAGGGTTTCCAAGGAGTGGCCGGTGAATTCAAACTGCTGACCTCTTGGTTCTTCAGCACTGCGCCACCAGGGCTCCTAGCTAAGAGAAGAATCCTGCAATCCCAAGCTCTCTGAGATGCGTTAGTCATCATTTTCCTGCCACTTGAACATGTCACTGCACTTCTTCTGAAGCGAGTAAGACACAGTCTGCAGTGCGGAGACACACACACTTAGAGGTAATCACCATGGCATGTAAGTGCAGCTGTGGGGGGGGGGGGCGCAGTCCCAGAGTCCAAGGAAGATTTCCTAGAGGAGCTGTTGTCTAAAGCAAGTCTTAAAGAATGAGCAGAAGGAGGGAGGAAGAGGGCTTTTTAGGTAGGAAGAAGAATATAAGCAAAGCCCAAAATGTAGGGTAAAGTTAAGAGAGTGAGTACTGAAGTCAGTTGCTGTTGTTGTTGTTGCCATCAAGTCAGCCCCTGACTCACGTTGACCCCATGCACAATGGAACTTAACACTGCCGGGTCCTGCACCATCCCTGTGATCGCTTGTGGATTGGACTGCTATGATCCATAGGGTTTTCAAAGGCTGATTTTTGGAAGTAGATCACCAGGCCTTTCTTCATAGTCTTAGTCTGGAAGTGTCACTGAAACCTGTTCAGCATCATATCAGCACAAAAGCCTCCACTGATAAATGGATCGTGGCTGCCAGCTACCTGGGTTGAATTTCTAGCTCTCCCATTTACTAGCTATGCAACTGTTGGCAAATTTCTTAACCCCTCTCAGATTCAGTTTCCTTGTGCATAAATGAGAATAATGATAGTGCCTACCAGACAGGGTTCTTGTGAGGACTGCATGGCATAATGCATATGAAAAGCTTTGCATAGTATCTAGTACTCAGTAAACACTCATGGAATAATAGCAATGATGATGATGACGGTGATCAGTTGGTCAATGTTATTGGATTGTAATCAAAAACAAGAAATGGTAAGCAATGAGGCTGGAAACATAGATGATAAGAAAAAGCCTTACTATTGATTTTTATTCTACATGACAATGGGGACTTTTAAAGGATTGTAAGTATGGAAATTCAGCCAGGATCCATCTGACATCAGCAATGATATCCCTGGTTCCACATCCTCTTCTGAAACCGGCCTGAATTTCTGGCAGTTCCTTGTCGATGTACTCCTGCAGCCATTTTTGAATGATCTTCAGCAAAATTGTGCTTGCATGTGATATTAATGATACCGTTCTGTAATTCCCACATTCGGTTGGATCACCTTTCTTAGGGATAGGCATAAATATGGATCTCTTCCAGTCAGTTGGCCAGGAAGCTGTCTTCCATATTTCTTTGCATAGACAAGTGAGCACCTCCAGCGCTGCATCTGTTTGTTCAAACATCTCAACTGATATTCCATCAATTCCTGGAGCCTTGTCTTTCACCAATGCCTTCAGAGCAGCTTGGACTTCTTCCTTCAGTACCATCGGTTCCTGATCATATGCCACTTCTTGAAATGGTTGACCATCGACTAATTCTTTTTGGTATAATGACTCTGTGTATTCCTTCCATCTTCTTTTGACGCTTCCTGCATCATTTAGTATTTTCCCCATAGAATCCTTCACTACTACAACTCGAGGCTTGAATTTTTTCTTCAGTTCTTTCAGCTTGAGAAATGCTGAGTGCATTCTTCCCTTTTGGTTTTCCATCTCCAGCTCTTTGCACATGTCGTTATAATACTTTACTTTGTCTTCTCAAGCTGCCCTTTGAAATCTTCTGTTCAGTTATTTACTTCATTAATTCTTCCTTTTGCTTTACCTGCTCAACATTCAAGAGTAAGTTTCAAAGTCCTCTGACATCCATCTTGGTCTTTTCTTTCTTCCCTGTCTTTTCAGTGACCTCTTGCTTTCTTCATGTATGATGTCCTTGATGTCATTCCACAAATCGTCTGGTCTTCAGTCACTAGTGTTCAGTGCGTCAAATCTATTCTTGAGATGGTCTCTAAATTCAGGTGAGATATACTCAAGGCCATATTTTGGCTCTTGTGGACTTGCTCTGATTTTCTTCAGTTTCAGCTTGAACTTGCATATGAGCAATTGATGGTCTGTTCCACAGTTAGCCCCTGGCCTTGTTCTGACTGATGCCAGAAATTCAGGCTGGTTTCAGAAGAGGACGTGGTCTATATGAAGAAGAACGGGGTATCAGGATTGGAGGAAGACTTATTAACAACCTGCATTATGCAGATGACACAATCTTGCTTGCTAAAAGTGAAGAGAACTTGAAGCACTTACTAATAAAGATCAAAGACCACAGCCTTCAGTATGGACTGCACCTCAACATAAAGAAAACAAAAATCCTCACAACTGGACCAATGAGCAACATCATGATAAACGGAGAAAAGATTGAAGTTGTCAAGGATTTCATTTTACTTGATTCCACAATCAATGGAAGCAGCAGCCAAGAAATCAAAAGACGCATTGCATTGGGTAAATCTGCTGCAAAGGACCTCTTTAAAGTGTTGAAAAGTAAAGATGTCACCTTGAAGACTAAGGTGTGCCTGACCCAAGCCATGGCATTTTCAATCACATCATATGCATGTGAAAGCTGGTCAATGAATAAGGAAGACGGAAGAAGAATTGACGCCTCTGAATCGTTGTGTTGGTGAAGGATATTGAATATAGCACAGACTGCCAAAGGAACCAACAAATCTGTCTTGGAAGAAGTACAACCAGGATGTTCCTTAGAAGCAAGGATGGCGAGACTGTATCTTACATACTTTGGACATGTTGTCAGGAGGGATCAGTCCCTGGAGAAGGACATCATGCTTGGCAGAGTACATGGTCAGCGGAAAAGAGGAAGACCCTCAACGAGGTGGATTGATACAGTGGCTGCAACAATGAGCTCAAGCATAACAAAGATTGTGAGGATGGCTTAGGACTGCGCAGCGTTTCATCCTGTCGTGCATAGGGTTGCTATGAGTTGGAACCAACTCAGTGGCACCTAACAACAACAACAACAAGTATGGAAATAAAATGACCAGATTTGCAATTTAGATCAGTTCCTCAGGAGTCCGTGTAGGGAACTTGTCATGGATTGAATTGTGTCCCCCCAAAATATGTGTCAACTTGGTTAGGCCATGATTCCCAGTATTGTGTGGTTGTCCTCCATTTTGTGATTATAACTTTATGTGAAAGAGGATTAGGGTGGGATTGTACCACGACCCTTACCCAGGTCACATCCCTGATCCAATGTAAAGGGAGTTTCTCTGGGGTGTGGTCTGCACCAACTTTTATCACTCAAGAGATAAAAAAGAAAGGGAAGCAAGCAGAGAGGGAGTCCCTCATACCACCAAGAAAGCAGTGCCGGGAGCAGAGTTCATGCTTTGACCTGGGGTCCCTGTGAGGAGAAGCTCCTAGTCCAGGGGGAGGATTGATGAGTGGGCTGACACAGAGAGAAAGCCTTCCTCTGGAGCTGATGCCCTGAATTTTGACTTTAAGCTTATTTACAGTGAGGAAATAAACTTCTCTTTTTTTTTTTGTTAAAGCCATCCACTGTGGTATTTCTATTATAGCTGCACTATAGGACTAAAACAGAACTGATTGAAGGAGGATGAGACTGGAGGCAGGAAGTCTGGTAATGGTATTTCAGTAGTCCAGTGGGTGATGATGAGGGCCCACTTAACTAGGCAATAGCAGCAGGGATTGAAAGGTAGGGACATATTTGAGAACTTTGGGAGTTAGTGAAGGACAAGAAAGAACTGAGGATATTCCCAGGGTTTCAGCTGGAAGAGTGGTGATCCCATCTATTGAGATGATGGAGATAGATAACTGCTGTCAAGTTGGCTCTGACTCATGTTGGTCCTTTGTACAATAGTCCTGCATTATCCTTACAATCCCTGCATGTTCAAATCCATCATTGCAGCTATTGTACCAATCCATCACACCAAGGGTCTGCTGTGCCCTTACTGACCCTCTAACAAAGATGATGTTCATGGGTGATCCTGCTGGCATTTAAAATACTGGTGGCATAGCTTCCAGTATCACAGCAATGCATCAGCCATCACAGTATGACACATTGACAGATGGGTGGTGGCTACCGAGGTGGAGAACATATAAAAGAAGTTTGTTCAGAAAAGACAAAAGGCGAGATGGTTCAGAAAGCCTGAGGTAGAGGCATCTGTGGGTTGCCAGGTGAAAAGGCACTGCAGACCATTATTTAGATGGTGATGAGACTTACCAAATACGGATTTGGATGTTGTTGGCATGATGGTGATTGTCTTAGTCTTCTAGTGCTGGTATAACAGAAATACCATGACTGGATAGCTTCAACAAAGAGAAATTTATTTTCTCACAGTCTAGTAGGCCAGAAGTCCAAATTCAGGGTGTCAGCTCCAGGAGAAGACTTTCTCTGTTGGCTCTGGAGGAAAGTCCTTGTCATCAATCTTCCTGTGGTCTAGGAGCTTCTCTGAGAAGGAACCTTGGGTCCAAAGGATGTCTCTACTCCTGGCCCTGCTTTCTTGGTGTTATGAGGTCCCCTACTCTCTGCTTACTTCCCTTACCTTTTATCCCTTGTAAGATTAAAGGTAGTACAGGCCACACCCCAAGGAAACTCCCTTTACATTGGTTCAGGGATGTCACCTGAGCAAATATCCCACCCTAATCTTCTTTAACCACAGGCAGAGATTATGATTTATAACACATGGGAAAATCACAAAATGGAGGACAACCACACAATACTGGAAATCACGACCTAACCAAGTGGACACGTATTTTCGGGGGACACAATTCAATCCATGACAGTGATTAGTGGAAGCATGAGAGTGAATGAACTGACCCAGTGAGAAAAGAAGAGGGCAAAGGACAAAACCCTGGGAAACACCATCATTTGAGGAACATAGGAGAAAAACTGGCCTCTGAAGCCAGGAAAGACTCCTCAGAGAGGCTGAAGGGAAACAAGAGAGTGTGGGGTGATGGGAATTAAAGAGCAGAAGGGGGGCTATTGTTGTCAGGTGCCATCAAGTTGGTTCTGACCCATAGCGACCCTACACACAACAGAACGGAACACTGCCTGGTCCTGCACCATCCTTACCATCGTTGTTATGCTCTAGCCCATTGTTGAAGCCACCGTGTCAATCCACCTCATTGAGGGTCTTCCTCTTTTCCGCTGACGCTGTACTCTGCCAAGCGTTATGTCCTTCTCCAGGGACTGATCCCTCCTGACAACATGTCCAAAGTACGTAAGACGCAGTCTCGCCATCCTTGCTTCTAAGGAGCACTCTGGTTGTACTTCTTCCAAGACAGATTCATTTGTTCTTTTGGCAGTCCATGGTATATTCAACATTCTTCACCAACACCACAATTCAAAGGCATCAATTTTTCTTCAGTCTACCTTATTCATTGACCAGCTTTCACATGCATATGATGCAATTGAAAATACAATGGCTTGGCTCAGGCTCACCTTAGTCTTCAAGGTGACATCTTTGCTTTTCAACACTTTAAAGAGGTCCTTTGCAGCAGATTTGCCCAATGCAACGTGTCTTTTGATTTCTTGACAGCTGTCTTAAATCCATAGACAGGCCCACAAGGCAGGTCAGAGAAGGGCCCAGCTGGTTTGGCAAGTGGGAGGGCACTGAAGGGTGAGAAAGAAATGGGAAATGAGGAAGTAGTGGCACAGGATGTTGACTCCGCGTTTCAGAAAAGTTGTTGAGGAAAGAAACAGAGAGAGAGAAATAGGGAGGAAGAGAAAATAGAGTTAGGAGAGGCTTAATTCTTTCTCTTCTAGAGGGAGAGATTCACAGAAGTTTATACCTGATCGGAAAGAACTTATGGAGAGGGAGAGGTTGTATGGACCAAAGAAAAAGGAGATATTTCATGAATCAAAGTCCAAAAGGGGGTAGGCAGACATGATACCAAGAGTACAAAAGGAAAGAGGTTGGTCTAGAAACAAGCAGGGGAAAAAAAACCACCACCTTTGGATTCCTTGTGAGACTCTCAGCAAAAAGATGAGTATTTGTAGGTGTCTACGGTTGTTGGTATGAGCTGGAATGAACTCAATGGTAGTGGTTTTTTTTTTTTGTTTTTTTTTTTATGGTTGGTGGTAAAAGCTGAAGTTTGCATATAACAACTGTTTTAAAAAATGTGCAAGCGGGGCATATGCTGCAAGTGGGGATTACAGGAGACGGTGAAGACTCTTCTGGAGACACGTGAAGACTTGGAGTTGCCCCTGACAGGGTTCTGACCAGAACAAGGGAAAGAGTGGCCATGGGTCCTTAGGGTCAGCTGAGGGGAACGTGGATTTTTAGCAGCACTGCCCGGCAACATCATCCCCACTCATTTAGTGAGGCGAGTACGGGAGGATAAACGCAGGTTGTGGTGTTCACTGAGGGCTAGAGCATTGCCCCGCAGGTACAGTGAAAGCCCAGGGGTGCAATAATTGGGTGTCCTGGGGAGGTGGCAGCTTCAAAGGACAACCATGAAAACATGCTCAGGAGTCTGATATAGTCCTGCCTCCTTGTTTGTCTCAGTGAAGCTCAAGGGAAAGAAATTACCTCAGAAGAAATTATATGTGTCTTATAATCATTATTATTTCACAGGTGGAGCTCCATTTTCACTTTTGCTCCTATTCAGAATCCTGAAAAACAATATATTTCACTTGAAATGTTTTCTTGTTCTCACTCTGAGGTTATGTATCAGCTGAAAGTTTTGGGAACTCCCACATCATTGATTGGGTAAGCTTCTGCAGCAATCAGCCATTTCCCCAGGGACCTGGGGTGGCATGGACTTTTTGTGCTTTTTGCAAGGGAGGGGGGAATACTCACCCAGGCCTGCTGAAGGGAGGCTATCAACCCTAGAGAGAAATGGCAGCAGAAAGACCAGAAATCACTTAGTAAACAAGCGTCTGGAATGCATAAGTGGAAAATGCCCCCAGTTACCCAGTAGAATGAAGAGTGGGGCAAGAGAGATAAAGAGATTGTTTTAAAAAGAAACAGGCTTTAGAAGCAGGGGAGTGGAATGAAAATGCCTCAGGAATACGGAGGAAAGCAGTAGAAAAATACCATCAAATTAACATGATTAAAAAGTATGTTTTCAAGCTGAAAAGATGTAAGGAGTGACTGTGGGCTAATGGGAGTCAGTTGGTCGGGTGGAGAAGTAAAAGGAGATGGTACGTGAGGCTGTGGGGCTGCTTTGATTGGTGGCACCCTCTCTTTGGAGGCTGGTGGTGGAGGTGCTCTCTGATCCCTGGCGGGGTCTTCCCCTCGGTCGAGACACAGAGAAAGAACCACAGTGCCATAAACGTACCATGCTGGCTCCCTGGGAGAAAGGCACCCAACCACTGCAAAACAACAGCTCCGTGGAGATGGTGGGCCCCTTCGATGGCCTACAGAGAAATGCAGTTAGCTTGAGTGTCGGCCTAACTTTGGACAAAGGATATTTGAATGAAAGACCATACGAACATATTCTTAAATGTGATAATGGCATCTGGACGGCACATTATGGATTACAAAGCAATTCCTCTTGCTGCCCTATTCGACCTTCACAAAAACTCTTTGTAATGTTTTGTTTTGCTTCTCTGAGTAAAAACAACTCCTTACATCTTTTTAGCTTGAAAGTATACTTCTAAATTATGATCATCTGATTGCATTTTTCTCTTGCTGCCCTCTGTGCTCCTGAGGCAATTTCATTCCGCTCCTAAAGCCTTTGATAAATCCGTTCAACGCCCTCCATGCTCAAGCTCAACATCTCCTCCTCACACTCACCTCCTTCAAAACACGTTTGTCTTTGTTCTTTCTGCTCTCTCTTCCATTCTGATCCTTTTCTTCCTCCCTTCCTGGCCTCTCCATCCCCAAACTGTGACCGTCTTTAAATGCCCTACTTAGACAAACCGGTAAACCAGCTGCCGTCGATTCTGGCTCATGACAACCCCGCAGAATAGAATTATGCTCCAGAGGGTTTTCAGTGGCTGATTTTTCAGAAGTAGATTTTTTTTAGATCACCAGACCTTTCTTCTGAGGTGCCTCCGGGTGGACTCAAACCTCTAGCCTTTCAGTTAGCAGCTGAGTGCGTCAACTCTGTGCACCACCCAGGGACCCCTTTAGTTAGATATCACTTCAGTGAAATCTTCCTTGCCACCACCCTCAAATTCACATGTGGTCTTTTCCTTTTCAAAGTTCCCAACATATTTTATATCTTTGTTTTTAAACACTGCCAAATATACTTAAAGAATTATCTTTCTTATTAAATTATAACTTCTTGAAAGTTATGGCATTTTTTTTTCTTTTTAATTCAAGACCCAGTTGGAACATTGTTGCATCATGTCGTCTTTTTGGCGGGTACTTCCTCCTTTCCTCCTCTGCCCACCGTGCACTTTTTATAGACTTCACACAGATGTGCTTATCGCCTTGTATCACAGTGATTGGTTCTGATGTTTAACTTTCCTATTAAGCTACAAGCAACTTAAAGCAGCCTAGAATAGTGAATAAGCAGCCAGGCTGCCTGGATTCAAATCCCAGCTCTGCCACTTGCTAGCAGGGTGACCTTCGCAAGTTGCTTAACCTGTTGCCTTCAGTTTCCTTATCTCTAAAACGGAGATAGTAACAGTACCTACTTCATAGAGTTGTCTCTGAGTGGGCATATGGCTAATGTGCTTGGCTACCAACTGAAAAGTCCATGGTTCCAACCCACCCAGAGGTATCTTGGAAGAAAGGTCTGGTGATACACTTTTGAAAAATTAGCCACTGAAAACCCTCTAGAGCACAGCTCTACTCTGACACACATGGTGCGGCCTTGAGTCAGATCACCATAAGTCGGTGTCAACTCTAACTGGTTTCACAGGGTGGCCTTGAGGAGCAAATGAGTTAATACATATAAAAAGCTTATCAGATAGTGTGACCAACTACTGACCCAGTGCTGTCGAGTCGATTCCGACTCATAGCGACCCTATAGGACAGAGTAGAACTGCCCCATAGAGTTTCCAAGGAGCACCTGGTGGATTCAAACTGGCGACCCTTTGGTTAGCAGCTGTAGCACTTAACCACTACCTCGCCACCAGGGTTTCCTATCAGATAGTAAGCAATTATAATTATCATATTTAATTGTCCTTTGTATTTTTATTGAGAAGAACCATGCTTAGAACTAAGCAGGCACACAGTAGGTGTTTGCTGAACGAACGAGTGAATGAATGAGAGAAGGCGTATATGCTGGTTCCTTTTAACTAGATTCTAAACTCAAAGACAGTCTCTGTCCCTCCCATCATAGCTTCCCCACAGCAGTTCATATGAGGTTCATAATAGATGATTAATAAATGTTTGTGCAGCGTGCTTTATAAATATTACTCCAGTGACTGGCAGATTAATAAAAATAAAATAATAAATTACACAGTGAATACCAGCACAAAGGGTTTTACATTTTCACTTTGTTTTGGAGCTCCTTGCTGGGAAGGTTATTTGACTTGCATGGTTGTTGTTATCCAGACTCTAGGTCTCCAACACTGTCACGAGCTGCCGAGGAGCTGGTTCTGACTCAGGGTGACTCCATATGCAACTGAACAAAGTGTGGCCTGTTCCTGTGCCGTCCTCATGATCGTTGGTGTGCTGGAGTCCATTGCTATGGCCACTGTGTATCTGTGTGCCTTCCAGCCCAGAGGCCTCATTTTCCAGCACAATCGGACAATATTTTGTTGTGATGCATAGGTTTTTCACTGGCTACTTTTCAGAAGTAGACCCTTTCTTCCTAGTCTGTCTTAGCCTGGAAGCTCCCCTGAAACCTGTCCACCATGGGTGACCCTGCTGGTATTTGAAATAATGTTGGCAACATTTCCAGCATCACAACCACATGCAAGCCGCCACAGTACCACACACTGACTGACGGGCAGTGGTTGGAAACGTGTAGAGAGCCCCACAGTAGCTCCACCCTGGGTCTGCTAGATCTGGATCTTTGAGCCCCAAAGAAAGGCTCCCACCAACCTGAGGCTTTGGCTGTGAAGAGCAACTTAACTGCAAATTTTAAAAAGGCAGATTTAAAAAAAAGGAAGAAAAGAAAGCCCTTCTCAGCAGAGGAGGCGGTCAGGTATGGCCTGTTTCACCGTCCAGCCAACATGCACTCTTGGGTTTGTGACCACACTGCAGTAAAGCTGGGCACCTGCTTGTTCAGCTAGAAATGCTTGCACTGTCTTCTCCCCTCCCTCCCCGCTTTCTCACTCAACTTCCCTAATTCTGTGTTGAAGAGGGTTTTTTTTTTTTTTTTTTCCTCCCCTCGGCTTTTTAAATAACATCAGCGGAAGAGCTAATGAGGCGGCGGAAAGCAAGCTGGTCCGTTCAGGGCTGCTAATGACTCCATTCCCAGGAGCCTAATCAAAGATTTGTACATTTAATTGTTGTCAAGTCAGCTCCAACCACCTGCCATTTTGCCAGCACCTGAGCTCCCAGTTCAGTCGCTCCTGACTTTGAATAAATCCATCACTATTACTAAAGACCGGAAAGCAGGCTGCTGGGCAACTCGGAAACGGGCTTGTCCACAAGAGCTGAGCGAGACCAAGGCCCCAGCCTAGCAGAGAGGTGATGCTTAGGTGACTGGGCTGGCTGGCGGAGAGAGAGCTATGCTTTTCTAGGATCAGACTGCTGCTTCTAGGGAAAAAAGGATGGGTGTGGCAGGGATGGGGACGTGGGAAGGAAGAGAGGAGGGAGAAGGTGACACCTGGCCACATTCTTTTAGAACCTATTGAAGCTTTTATCTTACCACCACCACCGTTGTCTTCCAGCTGGTTCCGGCTCATGGCAACCATGCACATGTCAGAGTAGAACTATGCTTCATGTGGCTTTCAATGGCTGATTTTTCTGAAGCAGATCGCCAAGCCTTTCTTCCAAGTTGCCTCTGGGTGGACTCAAACCTCCAACCTTTTGGTTAGAAGCCAAGGGGAATAACTGTTTGCACCACCCAGGGACTTCAGCCCAACTGCAGCTGTATGTCACTGACCTCCTGAAACATCTGGGGTAAAATCACAACAGAGCCAGGACTATGCGTTGATAGTTCGCACTGCCCGGGACTCCAGGGTGACTTAATTTCCAACCCCAGCTCATGGTTGTGCCATGGATCAGTATTTGCTGGGGATCCTTTTCAATCAAAATGGCCACTGTTGTATTTTCTTTCCCAGATCTAGGCTCTTTTGGAAATTTGGGGAATGAAAGACACAGCTGATCTCTTTTACCTCATTATGAAACAGGCTACCTAATGGGGTATAAATTAATCAGTTAAATAAGAAAATTATACTTAACAATTGTTCTAATCACAATAAAAACTCTTCAAACTCACATACTGAATTGTAGGTGTATTCTTTTTATTTATAGTAGGTATATCAGATGTACTTATTACATGTGCTCTTTTCACATTAGCCTCTAGATCAGTGGTTCTCATCTGGAGCGCGCATCCGAACCTCCCAGCAGTCTCCTGGGCCCACCCATAAAGTTTCTGACTCAGCAGGTCTGAAGTAGCCTGAGAATGTGCATGTCCAACAAGCTCTCAGGTGAGGCTGATCCCGCTGATCTAGGAGGAGGACCATTGCCAAGCCTCTTGGGAAGGCCAGTTCTCACCTCTGACGGGTGGATGACACTATCATTTACCAAGGTCTCTATGAGCTGTGCCTGTCTAAGAGTGACTGAGCTGGCCATGAGAAAGAGACAGTGACCCTGGACTTCTCTTAGAAAAAGGATTGCCTTTTGTTTCTTCATGTCCCCATCACAGGCCTACGTGTCCTGTGTAGACGGAGACACATAACAGGCTGAGCGAGGGTGGGCAGGCACAGGGGGCCCCTCCCATCCCAGGCTTCCTTCAGCTGGATTATGGCTCTTGTATTTGGGAATGGATTCTCCCCTAGGGTGACCAACCATCCCCGTTTAGCTTGGGACTGAGGGGTTTCGCAGGACACTGGGGCTTTCTCTGCTAAATCTGAGAGAATCCTGGATGGCTGGTCGTTCTATTGCCTCTTTCATTTAGCAGAGTCTACATTCTGAGTCTACATTAATTCAGATTTACAAACAAAGTTAAATATTGTCAGGCTGTGCACTTTTTATCCCATTACCTTTCTCCTTCCCCCCAAAAAGGGTGAACTAAACTATTTGGAGGAAGAAAGGCCTGGTGATCTACTTCCAAAAGTCAACCAATGAAAACCCTGTGGATCACAACACTCCGATCCACAACTGATCATAGGGATGGTGCAAGATTGGACAGTGTTTTGTTCTATTGGGCGTGGGGCTTCCATGAGTTGGGAGCTGACTTGTCATTTGTACCACAACAAGGTTTGTAGTTAGATAAATTTTCTCTCACTGTCCCCAGCTTGCCATTGGCGTTACTTACTCTAGGGAAACCTTGGAACTGTACTCTTTTCTTTAGTATTCATTAAAAGCAAAAAGCTTTTCTTTTTATTTCTTTATGAAAGAAATTTGCAGAGCTTCAACTGATGTTTAAAATAAATTAGAAGAGACAAATGCCCCCATTATTTCACTGAAACCTATAGCTTCTTCTTGACCTTGACCTGGATTTCTAGGGTAGTCTTTTATGACTAATCACAGTTTATCTGGTAAAGACATTGTACTGACTATCTATGTCCCAAAGCCTTCTGTTAGTTGTTGTTTTCTTATATTTATTTGTCTTCCTCCTCTTGGCTCAGTTGTCACTGTGTTCCAGACAAACACACGTTTGTTTTGATTGCCTCCTTACTGCTTGGTCTATTTATATCAGGGGGCCATGGAAAGTGTGCAAGATAACCTTACTAGAAAGTGAAATTGATTCTAGACAGCAAACGCCATATGATGTGCCAATCAGATGGGGAAATATTGTTGTTATTCACTTGCTACCCAAAACCTTTCCCCCGAGTAAAGGGGTACATTTGCTCTTTATTCACCTTTGGACTCAAGACCCAAGTGCATCCTTGACCTGGGAAGATAGAACACAAAAAGACTTGCTATCATTCCAACGAGATTGAAGGGCAAGTGTGTGTGTGGGCATGCATGCACATGTTTTCATGGAGAAATTAAGTTGGCAGCTCTCCTGACAGAAAATTCAGTGCCGTTTGGGTTGAGAAGGCCCCAGGAGCAAAACTACCCTAGAGAGGGAGGGTCCTTGGTTCTGGATCACTGTGAGCAGGTCAATTTCTGCTCATTCTGTGAGGCTGGACTGCACATGCTTCTTGGGAACCTTCCCTAACCAGAGCCCCTCCCACCAGGCTGATTTGATTACTTCTTCCTCTGTGCCGCAATTACATCGAGCCCAGTTTTTTTTTCTTTTTTTATTAACTTTTATTAAGCTTCAAGTGAACGTTTACAAATCCAATCAGTCTGTCACATATAAGTTTACATACATCTCACTCCCTACTCCCACTTACTCTCCCCCTCTTGAGTCAGCCCTTTCAGTCTCTCCTTTCTTGACAATTTTGCCGGCTTCCCTCTCTCTCTATCCTCCCATCCCCCCTCCAGACAAGAGTTGCCAACACAATCTCAAGTGTCCACCTGATATAATTAGCTCACTCTTCATCAGCGTCTCTCTCCTACCCGCTGACCAGTCCCTTTCATGTCTGATGAGTTGTCTTCGGAGATGGTTCCTGTTCTGTGTCAACAGAAGGTCTGGGGAGCATGGCCGCTGGGATTCCTCCAGTCTCAGTCAGACCATTAAGTTTGGTCTTTTTATGAGAATTTGGGGTCTGCATCCCACTGATCTCCTGCTCCCTCAGGGGTCCTCTGCTGTGCTCCCTGTCAGGGCAGTCATCGATTGTGGCCGGGCACCAACTAGTTCTTCTGGTCTCAGGGTGATGTAGGTCTCTGGTTCATGTGGCCCTTTCTGTCTCTTGGGCTCTTAGTTGTCGTGTGGCCTTGGTGTTCTTCATTTTCCTTTGCTCCAGGTGGGTTGAGACCAATTGTTGCATCTTAGATGGCCGCTTGTTAGCATTTAAGACCCCAGACGCCACATTTCAAAGTGGGATGCAGAATGATTTCATAATAGAATTATTTTGCCAATTGACTTAGAAGTCCCCTCAAACCATGTTCCCCAGACCCCTGCGCTTGCTCCGCTGAGCTTTGAAGCATTCATTTTATCCCGGAAACTTCTTTGCTTTTGGTCCAGTCCAATTGAGCTGACCTTCCATGTATTGAGTGTTGTCTTTCCCTTCACCTAAAGCAGTTCTTATCTACTAACAAATCAGTAAATAACCCTCTCCCACCCTCCCTCCCTGCCCCCCTCGTAACCACAAAAGTATGTGTTCTTCTCAGGTTTACTATTTCTCAAGATCTTATAATAGTGGTCTTATACAATATTTGTCCTTTTGCCTCTGACTCATTTCGCTCAGCATAATGCCTTCCAGGTTCCTGCATGTTATGAAATGTTTCAGAGATTCGTCACTGTTCTTTATCGATGCGTAGTATTCCATTGTGTGAATATACCACAATTTATTTACCCATTCATCCGTTGATGGACACCGTGGTTGCTTCCAACTTTTTGCTATTGTAAACAGAGCTGCAATAAACATGGGTGTACATATATCTGTTTGTATGAAGGCTCTTGTATCTCTAGGGTATATTCCTAGGAGTGGGATTTCTGGGTTGTATGGTAGTTCTATTTCTAACTGTTTAAGATAACGCCAGATAGATTTCCAAAGTGGTTGTACCATTTTACATTCCCACCAGCAGTGTATGAGAGTTCCAATCTCTCCGCAGCATCTCCAACATTTATTATTTTGTGTTTTTTGGATTAATGCCAGCCTTGCTGGTGTGAGATGGAATCTCATCGTAGTTTTAATTTGCATTTCTCTAATGGCTAATGATCGAGAGCATTTTCTCATGTATCTGTTGGCTGCCTGAATATCTTCTTTAGTGAAATGTGTGTTCATATCCTTTGCCCACTTCTTGATTGGGTTGTTTGTCTTTTTGTGGTTGAGTTTTGACAGAATCATGTAGATTTTAGAGATCAGGCGCTGGTCGGAGATGTGATAGCTGAAAATTCTTTCCCAGTCTGTAGGTGGTCTTTTTACTCTTTTGATGAAGTCTTTAGATGAGCATAGGTGTTTGATTTTTAGGAGCTCCCAGTTATCGGGTTTCTCTTCATCATTTTTGGTAATGTTTTGTATTCTGTTTATACCTTGTATTAGGGCTCCTAGGGTTGTCCCAATTTTTTCTTCCATGATGTTTATTGTTTTAGTCTTTATGTTTAGGTCTTTGATCCACTTGGAGTTAGTTTTTGTGCATGGTGTGAGGTATGGGTCCTGTTTCATTTTTTTGCAAATGGATATCCAGTTATGCCAGCACCATTTGTTAAAAAGGCTATCTTTTCCCCAGTTAATTGACACTGGTCCTTTGTCAAATATCAGCTGCTCATACGTGGATGGATCTATGTCTGGGTTCTCGATTCTGTTCCATTGGTCTATGTGTCTGTTGTTGTACCAATACCAGGCTGTTTTGACTACTGTGGCTGTATAATAGGTTCTGAAGTCAGGTAAGGTGAGGCCTCCCACTTTCTTCTTCTTTTTCAGTAATGCTTTGCTTATCCGGGGCTTCTTTCCCTTCCATATGAAATTGGGGATTTGTTTCTCCATCCCCTTAAAATATGACATTGGAATTTGGATCGGAAGTGCGTTAAATGTATAGATGGCTTTTGGTAGAATAGACATTTTTACTATGTTAAGTCTTCCTATCCATGAGCAAGGTATGTTTTTCCACTTAAGTATGTCCTTTTGAATTTCTTGTAGTAGAGCTTTGTAGTTTTCTTTGTATAGGTCTTTTACATCCTTGGTAAGATTTATTCCTAAGTATCTTATCTTCTTGGGGGCTACTGTGAATGGTATTGATTTGGTTATTTCCTCTTCGGTGTTCTTTTTGTTGATGTAGAGGAATCCAAGTGATTTTTGTATGTTTATTTTATAACCTGAGACTCTGCCAAACTCTTCTATTAGTTTCAGTAGTTTTCTGGAGGATTCCTTAGGGTTTTCTGTGTATATAATCATGTCATCTGCAAATAGTGATAACTTTACTTCTTCCTTGCCAATCCGGATACCTTTTATTTCTTTGTCTAGCCTAATTGCCCTGGCTAGGACTTCCAGCACGATGTTGAATAAGAGCGGTGATAAAGGGCATCCTTGTCTGGTTCCCGTTCTCAAGGGAAATGCTTTCAGGTTCTCTCCATTTAGAGTGATATTGGCTGTTGGCTTTGCATAAAAAATGCCCTTTATTATGTTGAGGAATTTTCCTTCAATTCCTATTTTGGTAAGAGTTTTTATCATAAATGGGTGTTGGACTTTGTCAAATGCCTTTTCTGCATCAATTGATAAGATCATGTGGTTTTTGTCTTTTGTTTTATTTATGTGATGGATTACATTAATGGTTTTTCTGATATTAAACCAGCCTTGCATACCTGGTATAAATCCCACTTGATCAAGGTGAATTATTTTTTTGATGTGTTGTTGGATTCTATTGGCTAGAATTTTGTTGAGGATTTTTGCATCAATGTTCATGAGGGATATAGGTCTATAATTTTCTTTTTTTGTAATGTCTTTACCTGGTTTTGGTATCAGGGAGATGGTGGCTTCATAGAGTGAGTTGGGTAGTATTCCGTCGTTTTCTATGCTTTGGAATACCTTTAGTAGTAGTGGTGTTAACTCTTCTCTGAAAGTTTGGTAGAACTCTGCAGTGAAGCCGTCCGGGCCAGGGCTTTTTTTTGTTGGGAGTTTTTTGATTACCGTTTCAATCTCTTTTTTTGTTATGGGTCTATTTAGTTGTTCTACTTCTGAATGTGTTAGTTTAGGTAGGTAGTGTTTTTCCAGGAATTCATCCATTTCTTCTAGGTTTTCATATTTGTTAGAGTACAATTTTTCATAATAATCTGAAATGATTCTTTTAATTTCATTTGGTTCTGTTGCGATGTGGTCCTTCTCAATTCTTCTTCGGGTTATTTGTTTCCTTTCCTGTATTTCTTTAGTCAGTCTAGCCAATGGTTTATCAATTTTGTTAATTTTTTCAAAGAACCAGCTTTTGGCTTTGTTAATTCTTTCGATTGTTTTTCTGTTCTCTAATTCATTTAGTTCAGCTCTAATTTTTATTATTTGTTTTCTTCTGGTGCCTGATGGATTCTTTTGTTGCTCACTTTCTATTTGTTCAAGTTGTAGGGACAGTTCTCTGATTTTGGCTCTTTCTTCTTTTTGTATGTGTGCATTTATTGATATAAATTGGCCTCTGAGCACTGCTTTTGCTGTGTCCCAGAGGTTTTGATAGGAAGTATTTTCATTCTCGTTGCTTTCTATGAATTTCCTTATTCCCTCCTTGATGTCTTCTATAACCCAGTCTTTTTTCAGGAGGGTATTGTTCATTTTCCAAGTATTTGATTTCTTTTCCCTAGTTTTTCTGTTATTGATCTCTAGTTTTATTGCCTTGTGGTCTGAGAAGATGCTTTGTAATATTTCGATGTTTTGGACTCTGCAAAGGTTTGTTTTATGACCTAATATGTGGTCTATTCTAGAGAATGTTCCATGTGCACTAGAAAAAAAAGTGTATTTTGCAGCAGTTGGGTGGAGAGTTCTATATAAGTCAATGAGGTCAAGTTGGTTGATTGTTGTAATTAGATCTTCCGTGTCTCTATTGAGCTTCTTACTGGATGTCCTGTCCTTCTCCGAAAGTGGTGTGTTGAAGTCTCCTACTATAATTGTGGAGGTATCTATCTCACTTTTCAATTCTGTTAAAATTTGATTTATGTATCTTGCAGCCCTGTCATTGGGTGCGTAAATATTTAATATGGTTATGTCTTCCTGATCAATTGTCCCTTTTATCATTATATAGTGTCCTTCTTTATCCTTTGTGGTGGATTTAAGTCTAAAGTCTATTTTGTCAGAAATTAATATTGCTACTCCTCTTCTTTTTTGCTTATTGTTTGCTTGATATACTTTTTTCCATCCTTTGAGTTTTAGTTTGTTTGTGTCTCTAAGTCTAAGGTGTGTCTCTTGTAGGCAGCATATAGATGGATCGTGTTTCTTTATCCAGTCCGTGACTCTCTGTCTCTTTATTGGTGCATTTAGTCCATTTACATTCAGGGTAATTATAGATAAATAAGTTTTTAGTGCTGTCATTTCGATGCCTTTTTATGTGTGTTGTTGACAATTTCATTTTTCCACATACTTTTTTGTGCTGAGGCGTTTTTCTTAGTAAATTGTGAGATCCTCATTTTCATAGTGTTTGACTTTATGTTAGTTGAGTCGTTACGTTTTTCTTGGTTTTTATCTTGAGTTATAGAGTTGTTATACCTTTTTGTGGTTACCTTATTATTTACCCCTATTTTTCTAAGTAAAAACCTAACTTGTATTGTTCTATATCGCCTTGTATCACTCTCCATATGGCAGTTCAATGCCTCCTGTATTTAGTCCCTCTTTTAGATTATTGTGATCTTTTACCTATTGACTTCCATGATTCCCTGTTATGTGTATTTTTTTTTTAATTAATCTTAATTTGTTTGTTTTTGTGATTTCCCTATTTGAGTTGATATCAGGACGTTCTGTTTTGTGACCTTGTGTTGTGCTGATATCTGATATTATTGGTTCTCTGACCAAACAATATCCTTTAGTATTTCTTGTAGCTTTGGTTTGGTTTTTGCAAATTCTCTAAACTTGTGTTTGTCTGTAAATATCTTAATTTCGCCTTCATATTTCAGAGAGAGTTTTGCTGGATATATGATCCTTGGCTGGCAGTTTTTCTCCTTCAGTGTTCTGTATATGTCGTCCCATTCCCTTCTTGCCTGCATGGTTTCTGCTGAGTAGTCAGAACATATTCTTATTGATTCTCCCTTGAAGGAAACCTTTCTTTTCTCCCTGGCTGCTTTTAAAATTTTCTGTTTATCTTTGGTTTTGGTGAGTTTGATGATAATATGTCTTGGTGTTTTTCTTTTTGGATCAATCTTAAATGGGGTTCAATGAGCATCTTGGATAGCTATCCTTTCGTCTTTCATGATGTCAGGGAAGTTTTCTGTCAGGAGTTCTTCAACTATTTTTTCTGTCCCACCTCCCTGTTCTGGGACTCCAATCACCCGCAGGTTATCCTTCTTGATAGAGTCCCACATAATTCTTAGGGTTTCTTCATTTTTTTAAATTCTTTTATCTGATTTTTTTTCAGCTATGTTGGTGTTGATTTCCTGGTCCTCTAGATGTCCCAGTCTGCATTCTAATTGCTCGAGTCTGCTCCTCTGACTTCCTAGTGCATTGTCTAATTCTGTAATTTTATTGTTAATCTTTTGGATTTCTGCATGCTGTCTCTCTATGGATTCTTGCAACTTATTAATTTTTCCAGTATGTTCTTGAATAATCTTTTTGAGTTCTTCAACAGTTTTATCAGTGTGTTCCTTGGCTTTTTCTGCAGTTATCCTAATTTCATTTGTGATATCATTAAGCATTCTGTAAATTAGTTTTTTATATTCTGTATCTGATAATTCCAAGATTGTATCTTCATTTGGGAAAGATTTTGATTCTTTTGTTTGGGGGGTTGGAGAAGCTGTCCCGGTCTGCTTCTTTAAGTGGTTTGATATGGATTGTTGTCTCCGAGCCATCACTGGGAAACTAGTTTTTCCAGAAAATCCGCTAAAAAAAAAATGCAGTCAGATCCCTATCAGAGTTCTCCCTCTGGCTCAGGCTATTAAGATGTTAATGAAGCCGCCTGGGGAGGGTGGGGGAGGGAACAGAGAGATAGGAGAGTAGCACCTCAGAATATAGCCAGAGTTGCTTGTCTTGCTTGGAATGACTATTATATCTGAGATTCCCGTGGGCGCGTCGCCTATGTGTGCTGGCTGTGTGGAGATTGCCCCCAGGGGATATGGCCCGCTGGAGTCATGGTCAGATCCTCCGCTTCCAGCCCCACGCCCAGCGTCAAGGTTCCCCTACTGGGACGGTGCACTCTCGACTCCAAAATCAGTCGCTGCCTCCCGGGGACTTCTTGTCCCTCCAGCCGCGTGGCCGTGCCACCTCCGAGAACCAGTTGGGCCTCCTCCCTGGGTTAGTTCAGATGGGTGGAGCAGCTCCCCGTGCTTGTGCCATGACCGAGTGTCCCGGCTGGGACGCCGTTCTCCCCACTCCAATACCAGTCGCTGCCTCCCGGGGACTTCTCCTACTGGCTGCGTCCCACGCCGCCCGCGCGACCCAGCTGGTCCCCTTCCCGGGGTTAGTTCAGGGTGGTGGAGCAACTCTCCGTGTTTATGGCGTACCTGCGTCCAGTCCAAATCCCTGTGGGACGGTTCCCCGGCTCGGATGCTGCTCTTTCTGCTCCAAGACCAGTAACTGCCTCCCGGGGACTTCTCCTACCGGCTGCGTCCCACGCCGCCCGTGGAACTGGCTGGTCCCCCTCCCGGGGTTAGTTCAGGGGGGTGGAGCAGGTCTCTGTGCTTGTGCCGTACCTGACTGGTGCGCTGGCTCCAGGCTCTGGAAACAATTGCTGCTTCCCCGTATTAGTTCGTTCTCCATCTCTAAATCTGTGTTTGTTGTTCAGGGTTCGTAGATTGTTATGTATGTGATCGATTCACTTGTTTTTCCGTGTCTTTGTTGTAAGAGGGATCCGAAGTAGCTTCTGCCTAGTCCGCCATCTTGGCTCCGCCCCCCCATCGAGCCCAGTTTTAACCCTTACTACACAGTCTTGGGATACCTGTGTTTGTATTTGTCTCCGGAATGATTGTAAATTCTTTGAATCAAAAACTAAATAAATGAAAACAAAAACCAGTTACCTTCAAGTCAATTCTGACCTGTGGAGACCCCATGTGTGCAGAGCAGAACTGTGCTCCATATGGTTTTCACAGCTGTGAGCCTTCAGAAGCAGATCACCTTTCTTCTGAGGTACCCTGGGTGGGTTCAAATCACCAACCTTTTGGTTAGTAGCAGAACACTCAACCATTTGCACCACCCAGGGAATCCTCTTTGAGCCTAGGGTCCAGGATATATCCAGAGTGGGCACCTTACTGCCTCATACAAAGCTTGGCATACTTTGGGTGCTTAATAAATATTGGTGGATGGAATGAATGGCTATTAAACTTGAAGCGGTTGTTGTTTGTTGCTTTCAAGTAGGCTCTGACTCCTGGTGACATCCTGTACAACAGAACAAAACATTGCCCCTTCCTACACCATCTTCACCACTGTTGATACGCTAGAGTCCATTGTTGTGGCCGCTGTGTATTTTGAGTGTCTTCCAACCTAAGGGGCTCGTCTTCTAGCACTGTGTTGGACAATATTCTGTTCTGATCCAGAGGGTTTTCACTGGCTAATTTTTGGTAGTAGATCACCAGGCCTTTCTTCCTAGTCAGTCTTACTCTGGAAGGTCTGCTGAACACTGTCCCCCATGCGTGGCCCTGCTGGTATTTGAAATACTGGTGGCATAGCTTCCAGCATAATAGCATCACACAAGCTACCACAGAACGCCAAACTGACAGATGGGTAGTGGAAACTTGAAGCAGCCTCCAGCATTCTAAGCACACTCATGGCTGATAATTTCTACAAAATTTATTGTGGTTTTATCGCTGTAAGTGGGATTTGGGCTGAGTTAGGGGGTTCTTAGTGATTTGTCCTTGTCACATAAAGGCTGTGCAAGGCATTTTCAAATATTTAAGTGGACACTACTTGAGAGAGGGGATTAAAAACATAAGGTTGAGAAGACAACTGAATTGTTTATTTCGCTGATAGTTGACGCACTTACTCCACTCCCACTGGCCCCATAAAACCCAGAGCTATGGAAAGTTAAACCTCCAGGAAACTGGTCCTTCTCCCACCTTACTTCTCCCTCCCCTTTTCCCTTGTCAGTTGGAAGCCTGCCTTCTGTTCTGCCGTGGGAGAGATATACTGACTTTGGCCCAGGGAGGTGTGTATTATCACCCTGGAAGTGTTGTCAGGAAAAAGGCCCCAGTGGTGCCTTTGTGGCCTGGGACAGAGATCTTTGCTCAGGTCAGCCAAACTCTCACACTCATGCCTCTGTGTTAATCCCTCTACAATATTAAGGTGGTGAATATCCTTGACTTGATTGCAGGTGTGACTGTTTTTACACAACAGGTGTGTTCCCAGACAGCTACATGAAAAATCATATTTTAAAAATTTAGTCATATTTACAACGTACTAGAAAAAGCTAACTGTTTAATGGAGGCGTTTATGAATACTTTCAAAGCAAATTATCATTTTTCTTAATGGAGTATCAATCCATAATGTCTCTTCTTTGAAAACCCAGATCTTCAAAACTGGGTTTGCTCTGAGTGAGTGTGAAAACTGTTAAATGTTGGCTGCGGCTATCACAGATTTGTATAATCGTTACTGTGTTTGGAGTCCTCTAAGGCACTCCTTAGAGTTGAGGATGGCGAGGCTTCCTCTCACATACTTTGGACATGTTTATCAGGAGGGACCAGTCCCTTAAGAAGCCCATCATGCTTGGTAGAGGGTCAGCGAAAAAGAGGAAGACCCTCAACAAGATGGATTGACACAGTGGCTGCAACAATGGGCTCAAACATAATTGTAAATATGGTGCAGGGCTGGCTGCATTTTGTTCTGTGGTACATAAGGCCACTATGAGTTGGAGCCAACTTGACGGCACGTAACAACACCACTTGGGTTTGAGAACTTCTGGTCTTTCTCTTCCATCCAATGCTATGCCACATTGTTAGTGCCTCTCCTCATTCTACCCTTCACCCACTCCAGGGAACAAAGGAAAGAGAGACCTTTGTATGTTCTTCACATCATTCCGAAGGTTGGGCCTGTTGCTAAGGGGATGATGAGGAAGGGAGACTGTGCAAGGAGAGGAAGAGAGGGAAAAAAATCAAACCATCTGCAGGGTACAGAAAACAAACTCATCGCTGTTGAGTTGATTGTGACTCATAGCCACCCTGTGCAGAGGCGTAACTGAGACATGGCAGGTAGGGTGCAAGCCCTGGACGCTGCTTGAGGAGGGGGCTAATGAGCAGCGTCTATTGGCCATGTAGTTTCCATTGTCAGCTGTGAGAGGTCATTCAACAATTTATACTTAATGGCCATAGGTGCTATTTTCCTAAATAGGCCCCTGCCTGTAGGATAGAGTAGAACTGCCCCATGGGGCTTCCAAGGCTGTAATCTTTTCGGAAGCAGATGGCCACATTTTTCTCCGTTGTAGGGTCTGGTGTGTTAGAATCACTGACCTTTCAGTTAGCAGCTGAGCTCTTTAACCATTGCACCCTGAGGGCTCCATTTATAGGTGGAATTAAGCTGCCTCTGAATGCTTTCCTCCCTTGCTGGCACGCCATCTGAGGAGTGGGACGCAGGGCTGTTTGAAGCAGGCACACAAGGCACTGTTCACCCCTTTCCTTCCTGGCTCCACACTCCCTAACTCAGCACTCCTGTTCCTGGACTCAGTTTCCATGGTAGGCTCTGGGGAAACTGGGAAGGCCTTCAAGCAGGGGCATGGCGTGAGGAGGTCATGCATCTGGTGTGGTTGTTACAGAGCTGCACAGGACGTGTTTGTAGAGGAGAGGAGCTGCGGCCAGGAAGAAGGGCGTCCTAGTTAATCAGCGGCCACTGCAAGAATCTCCCTGTTGCAAACTTCCTGACGTCCGCCCCTCATGGTTTGAACATTTCCAAGGCTGTCCCCAGGTCACCCCAAAACATGACACGAGCTGCTTTGTTGTACAATTGGCAGTGGCCACACACTGCTAGGAAGGCATGTGGACAATGTGATTTATTTCCTGCTCTTTCAGGTGGAAGAATCCAGTGGTTTCAAATACAGCAACAGAACTCAGAGAGACTGAACGGCTCCTGTACGCAACACCACCGTGGGCCTCCACTATGTCACTTAGATGGCATGTCAATCAAATACCCCGGACACCTGGGTAGAAATGGAACATGTCAGACAACTAATTGCTGAACTCCAAATATCCAGATGTTTTAAGTTGTGCGGTCAAATGCTCAAATGCTTTGCTGAACTGTACAGTCGTAAATCGTCACTTGGGTTCACGCAGCCACAGCCCGACCATTCTGGACAAAATTCTGACATTCGCTTTATGTTTCTTTTTCAGAAATTCACCCTATCTTTTACCCTTAAGTGAAACAGAAAAGCATTTTTCTCTTTCAACCAGTATTTATTTTGATGACGGTCTCAGCTGAGGGGTGGAGAGCTACACCGTCACCTAAACCGCTACCACCACCACCAGCAAACCGTCTTGGAGCCAGAAGTCCTACGGCCCAGTCTGTGGCCCACAACTCTGCTGTGACCTGGCTGCTTCACACCCCCAGCCCCGTGTCAATCACCTGCACAACTGGGAGCGTAACTGCTGCCTCGGGGAGGTCTCAGGAGGACTAAGTGAAGTGCCGGTGGGAGTCCTTGTGCACAGCATCCTGTCTTTGCCCACAGACTCTTCAGGCATCTGCCCTTTGCTCAAGAGGAGGACCCTGAAGGACCTGTACCCATCAGGCACCCCCTCAGTTTTTACCCTCCTCATCCGTTTGCCATCACAACCTGTGCTGTATGTTGTACTTTCTTGCTAACCCCCCAGGTGTTTTACAAGAAATCAACAAGTTGGAAGATCTGTCCCCACTAGGACCCTCTGAGGCCTCTCAGACCAGTAATCAGCTCACCCTGCCAGATGGACTTTGCCCAGCCCTGATCCCCAGTAAGCCATCAATTTAACCACTCTCAATTAAATTAAATTAAAACTATTTTTCTGAAAATTTATAGGGGTTAATAAATACAGGGATGCGTGGGATTCGTGGTGATTCAGAGGTAAAGCTCTCACCTTCCATGGGGGGACCAGGGTTCAATTTCTGACCAAAGCACCTCATGTGTAGCCCACACCCATCTATCAGTGGAGGCTTGCCTGTTGCTATGACGCTGAACAGATTTCAGCGGTGCTTCTGGACTTAAAAAAAAAAAAAAAAAAATTTTTTTTTTCTGGACTAAGGTGAACTAGGAAGAAAGAACTGGTAGTTTACTTCTGAAAATCAGCCAGTGAAAACCCTAAGGATCACAAGGGTCCAGCCCACAAGTGATCCTGGGGATGGTGCAGGACTGGGCAGTGTTTCATTCCACTGTGCATGAAGTCACTTTGAGTCAAGGGCCATCTCTGTGGTGGCTAACAACAGCAGAGTAATACAATTTCACTTAGACGTTTGTTCTTCTTCTTTTAAAAATATTTTTAGTCAGGTTTATTAAGGTAAATTGGAGACTACCTGTATTTTGTTCACTCTTTGTAGTGTATAGTTCTGTGAATTTTGACAAACATACTGTTGTATAACCACGACCATCAGCATTGTATAGAATAGCTCCATCACTTCTCAGGATTCCTGTGTGCCCTTTTGGGGTCAACCTCTCCCCTTTACCCTAGTCCCTGACAATCACTGATCTGCTTTCTGTCCTTATAATGTTACCTTTTCCAGAATATTATACAAATGCAACTAGATAGCGAATAACCTTTCGCACCTGGATTCCTTCACAGTGCGACTGGTTGGGTGGTGGGTTGGGTGGCTGGTTGGAGATTAAAGTGCAGCAAATAGAGTGAACAATTTACTTTAGAAGCTCTGTAGTCACAGCCCTGTAACTGACGGGCCTGTTTCTCACTGATCAGAGCGCGTGTGGAACACAGATAGTCCTCAACTCACAACGGGCTCCATTCCAACCACTCCATCTTAAGTTGGTTCTGATATAAGTTGAACACTTCATTTTATTTTTCAGTTTTCATTATTACTGCCTTTTATTATCAGTGGCTTTATAAATCCAATCTTTATTTGTCTTTGGGGTTTAAAAACATCACATATAAACATATTTTAATACATATAAAAAAATACAAATCATAAAAATTTACTCCAATGATGAAGACAAGTTGGACAACATTGGCATTTTGTTGTTGTTGTTGTTGACAGGTTTAAAATTTTTTTTAATAGTTTTTATTGTGCTTTAAGTGAAAGTTTACAAATCAAGTCAGTCTCTCACACAAAAACCCATATCCACCTTGCTACACACTCCCAATTACTCTTCCCCTAAAAAAAAAAAAAAATTTTTTTTTAACGAGACAGCCCACTCTCTCTCTCCACTTTCTCTTTTCCTGTCCATTTCACCAGCTTCTAACACCCTCCCCCCTCTCATCTCCCCTCCAGGCAGGAGATGCAAACATAGTCTCAAGTGTCCACTTGATCCAAGAAACTCACTCCTCACCAACACCCCTCTCCAACCCATTGTCCAGTCCAATCCATGTCTGAAGAGCTGTCTTCAGGAATGGTTCCTGTCCTGGGCCAACAGAAGGTCTGGGGGCCATGACCACCGGGGTCCTTCTAGTCTCAGTCAGACCATTAAGTCTGGCCTTATGAGAATTTGGGGTCTGCATCCCACTGCTCTCCTGCTCCCTCAGGGGTTCTCTGTTGTGTTCCCTGTCAGGGCAGTCATCGGTTGTACCCAGGCACCATCTAGTTCTTCTGGTCTCAGGATGATATAGACTCTGGTTCATGTGGCCCTTTCTGTCTCTTGGGCTCATAATCGCCTTGTGTATTTGGTGTTCATCATTCTCCTTTGATCCAGGTGGGTTGAGACCAATTGATCCATCTTAGATGGCTGCTTGCTAGCGTTTAAGACCCCAGACGCCACTCTTCAAAGTGGGATGCAGAACGTTTTCTTAATAGATTTTATTATGCCAATTGACTTAGATGTCCCCTGAAACCATGGCCCCCAGACCCCTGCCCCTGCTATGCTGCCCTTCAAAGCATTCAGTTTATTCAGGAAACTGCTTTTGGTTTAGTCCAGTTGTGCTGACCCCCCCTGTATTGTGCGCTGTCCTTCCCTTCACCTGAAGTACTTCTTATCTACTATCTGATTAGTGAATACCCCTCTCCCATCTCCCCTCCCTCCCCCTCTCATAACCACAAAAGAGTGTTTTTTTTTTTTCTCAGTTTAAACTATTTCTCAAGTTCTTATAATAGTGGTCTTATACAACATTTGTCCTTTTGCAACTGACTAATTCACTCAGCATAATGCCTTCCAGGTTCCTCCATGTTATGAAATATTTCACAGATTCCTCACTGTTCCTCATCGATGCGTAGTATTCCATTGTGTGAATATACCATAATTTATTTATCCATTCATCCGTTGATGGGCACCTTGATTGCTTCCATGTTTTTGCTATTGTAAACAGTGCTGCAATAAACATGGGTGTGCATATATCTGTTCGTGTAAAGGCTCTTATTTCTCTAGGATATATTCCGAGGAGAGGGATTGCTGGATCTTATGGTAGTTCTATTTCTAGCTTTTTAAGGAAGCGCCAAATCGATTTCCAAAGTGGTTGTACCATTTGACATTCCCACCAGCAGTTTAGAAGTGTTCCAATCTCTCCACAGTCTCTCCAACATTTATTATTTAGTGTTTTTTGGATTAATGCCAGCCTTGTTGGAGTGAGATGAAATCTCTTTATAGTTTTGATCTGCATTTCTCTAATGGCTAATGATCGTGAACATTTCCTCATGTATCTGTTAGCTACCTGAATGTCTTCTTTAGGGAACTGTCTAGTCATATCTTTTGCCCATTTTTGGGTTATTTGTCTTTTTGCAATTGAGTTTTTGCAGTATCATGTAGATTTTAGAGATCAGGAGCTAATCAGAGACGTCATAGCTAAAAACTTTTTCCCAGTCTGTAGGTAGTCTTTTTACTCTTTTGGTGAAGTCTTTGGATGAGCATAGGTGTTTGATTTTTAGGAGCTCCCAGTTCCCTAGTTTTTCTTCTACATGCTTTATAATGTTGTGTATACTGTTTATGCCATGTGTTAGGGCTCCTAACGTTGTCCCTATTTTTTCTTCCATGATCTTTATCAACATTGGCATTTTGTCAGTTGCAGTAATGACCCCATTAGTGGAAGGTTCTGGATCTGGATTATCCCTGAGAATGGGGACAGCGTTTCCAGTTGGAAAATTAGTGAGAGTTGTCTATAAGGTTCTTTTCTTTTTTTCTTCATATGTTTCACAGTAACATTTCACTGTTCCCCAAGTCTGCTGTCGACTTTAACAAAGTGATCAGCATTTGGGTCCATGTTTTTAAGCAACTAAAGCCCCTGACTTACTTTAGAAAACTAAACCTATGTGGCAGTGTTTTGAACAGTAAATCATAAAATTAAGCATTTGCATGTGAACATCTGAGAATGACAACATCAGCAAATTACATTCTGCAACATGTATGTAGTTCATATTACTAATGATAAGACGTACCAAAAAAAAAAAAAAAAAAAAAAAACCAAACCAGGTGGTTGTAACTTGAATACATCGTAAATTGGAAACTACCTGTATTTTGTTCATCTCTAGAACTCATTCGGGAAGGAATACCAGGAGGGTAAAATGTCTTTAAAGAGCATCTTACAGAGAATAATTGAAGGATTTTGACCCAGAAAACAATAATATTTCTGGGTAGGGAGGTGATGAGTGCTGGTCTATAACTGTTAGTTAAGGACAATTGTTTGGGAAAGGGACTTAGACCCCTCTGTTTTTTTTTCCTTCCTTGCTGCTGGCCTGCCTGCAACGAGCAGACAGAGACTGGCTGAGTTGTCTTGCATTTGAAGAGCTCCTACTTTCTGACTCTGTGCCATCTCCCAGAACTCTAACTGAGGTTAGTTTCTTGTGGCTCACGTTCTTGTGGGGAGGTAAACATTTAAGAAATGTCGCTGAAGGCAATAGTTACCCTGGTCAAGCAGAGGCACAAAGGAGACAAGGGGCCAGCTTGGCTGAGGGGTTAGGGGAGGAGGGGATGCTGGGGTGGAGCCTGAAGATCAGTGTACCTTCACCAGGTAGACCACGGGCAATGGTAAGAACAGGGAATGGGTACCAACTATGGTGGCAGGTCTAGGAGCTCACCATAAGCCGTGCCATATGGCTGGAACATGCAATGGGAAGGCGGTGAGGTAGAGCATTGGGGACGACTATTGGGGGTTTAGGCCAGTTTGTTCATGGAAATGTTGGGGGCTTTGTCCTCTGTGCTATTACAGGGCTTCATTGTAGATTTAACAAAGTGAAGTCCTGCGAGTAGATTTGGGGAAAAACCTAATGGGTGAGACTTGCAGCAGGGTGATCAGTCATTGACTGTTGCCGCAATCCAGGAAAGAGATGATAAAATCCTTGGAACAGGGACAAGGGTTGAGCCCAGAGGTTACTTGAGAATAAGATAGGATTTGCCTATAATTGCCGGTACCCGATTAAGTGGGAACAACAAAGATGAGGAAGAGGGGTGTACGGGCCTGATTTCCAAGTGGTTGCTCAGTGTCGTATTGGTTGGAATGGGAAACAAAAAGAGCTAGTATGAAGAGGAAGTTTAGTTTTAGCCACCATGGAAATTACTGGGGACATATCTGGCTTGATCTAAGGAAGACCTTCCTAACATTTACATCTGGGCAGTCACCAGTTCTCCGTCACTAGGAGTATTCATGGAGAAACCTGTGTAACCTCCAGTCAAGGTTGTTATAAGGGGCAATCCCTTCACTGAATTGGGAGCCAGGTAAACGACCTATAAAATTTCTTCCAACTTCAAGATTCTATGGTTCCATAAAAACCCGAACCAAACCAAACCAAACCCAGTGCTGTCGAGTCGATTCTGACTCATAGCGACCCTATAGGACAGAGTAGAACTGCCCCATAGAGTTTCCAAGGAGCGCCTGGCGGATTTGAACTGCCGACCCTTTGGTTAGCAGCCATAGCACTTAACCACTATGCCACCAGGGCTCCCATGGTTCCATAGGAGCAGGAAAACAAACAAACGAAAAGACTATTCCTTACATAGTTGATGCCTCCAAACAAGTTTTAAATATCACTGTGACATATACCGAGAGGTAAAAACGAGTAGAAAAAAAGAGTGGTAAGTATACATTTCTTGTGTGTGTTTTGATAGCTGTATGTTTACTTTATATATTTTTTCACGTGAGGCTCTTTATACCCAGAACTTCGGTTGCTGTTTAACAGATCAACATTCGGTATTTGGCGAGCTTGTCAATGTCGGGAGCTCTGCCACAGCCAGTTCTACGTGGGTGCGTGTAAATATGTGATTATGTCTGTGTAAGTAAAGAGAAAGAGACCTTGGTTTTTAACTAAATGATTACTATTTTCCATGTAGTGCAATATCTATTCTATGCTGCAAAGCAGTCATTTATAAATTTTGCAAGGCCCCAGTTTGGAGGAGAGTTAAATACCAATCTGAGCATACCATCAGTACGTAAACAGATTGGTGAACTGCTAGATAGCTAGGATATGAAGCATATGGAACTGCAAGGAGGGCTCTGGAGAGCTGGGGCTAATTTTAGCATTCAATGGAAGCCCAGACTAAACGACGACGTGACACTGCCGGCTGATTCAACTCTCACACACTATTCTGTGTCTGCTCTCAAGGCTCTAAGGGACAATTAGCATTTCGAACATTACAAGTGTAACTTGCTAATTGTGTCCCTTGTAATGCAGGACGGAGGGACACCACAAGTGCCCTTGATGAAAACAGTCCGCAGAGATCTACCCAGGGGGTTGTTATCCCGAGAGGCAGGCTCTGTGAAGGGCTTTCTCACATTTTGTGCCCATGTGATTTAAGGTGCCAAAGCATTCAGCAGGCCTTGAAAGGGGCCACAGAAAGGTTTATTTTTCAAGGGGTAGGACCGAGGCTAGAATCCAGGCTTCCTGTCTCTCAATTCTGAGCTCTTCTTATGAAATTATACCAGCTTACTAGATCCAATGAAGTGTGATTATTTCACCTTGCTGTAACCAGGACGTCCTGGGTGGGGCAAAAGGTTAGCGCTCAACTGCTAACCAAAACATTGGAGGTTCAAGTCCAGCCAGAAGCCCTGGAAAGAAATGCCAGGTGATCTACTTTTAGAAAATCAGCTCTTGAAAACCCTGCAGAGCACAGCTCTGTTCCGACGCCTACAGGATGGCCGTGAGCTGGAGCTGACTGAGCGGCACCATCAGGAGAGATTCTCTCTCACTTTCCTGGTTATAGAAGTAGATCCTTCTGTGTTTTTTGTTGTGTGTGCAGCACCACTATTAATGCTGGGGCAGGAGGAATTAAGATGAGGGGTCCTGGGGACTCATTTATGATTTAAAGACCTTAGGCTAAATCTAGGAGCCCCTGGTGGCAGAAAGGGTAGTGCTAGAGGCTCCTCGAAAGACAGGTCTGGCAATCTGCTTCCAAAAGGTCCCAGCCTTGAAAACTCTATGGAACAGTTCTACTCTGCACATGTGGGGTCGCTGTAAGTTGGAACCGACTTGTCAGCAACTGACAAAGACTAAATTTAGACAGTCAGAGTAAAGCAGAGAATTAAGCAATTTTCAGATGAGTTTGAGCATGAGATGAATTTTAGCTACTCTGGAAAATTATTTAAGCTTCCACTAAATTTAGGCTCTGCAAATCTGACCCGCATTACCAAAGAGGTAAAAACATTCTATGGAGTACTCGGAGGTAAGCCACAGCGATGCTTAGAAAATTAGTGAAGAAGGCTCTTGGGGAAGGCATGAGAGCTACAATCACTTGGCCAAGAAGGCTGGGGGTGAGTGAGAATGGCTCCCAGTGTACACAGCTCTCTCCTGCAGGGGGCTCCAGCAAGTGGTCTCCAAGGGCAAGGGAAACCTCCGCGGAGAACTTCCTGTGAGCTTCCAGTCGCCTGCTGACAGGACTGCAGTGCGCCGTCTGAGGACCAGGCCCTGTTCCTGCCTCAGACACTCGGGGGCAGCACCGAGAAGAGGGACTCTGAGTGTGTGCTGGGTTTAGAGCAATGGGTTTGGAGAAGGATCCAACCTCCGCTCTCTCTCAGGAGAGCTCCCCAGAAGAACACTGGAAGGCACTGGAAAGAGAGCCATCATTTTGCTACATTTTCTATTCTATGCTGCTTTAGCTCAGGCTCTTCCTGCTCATGGTGTTTTTTAAAAAATTAATGAGAGTGTTACAATTTAAAGGGTCTTTATTATTTATAATTTTTTAAAATAAATTAATTTATAAATAAATGCCTCTTGCCATTGGACCTGATAATTTATTCTAATTTCATTTGGTAATTATTCTAGATACATCCCCTGAAACTTCCCTCGCTGCCCTTCCAGTATACCCAACTACATGGAGTATAATATTTCAAGGGTCACTTACCTGCTTGGCACTGGCTGGTACACATGCCAGGAATGGGAGTTAAAGGAAATAGCAACGCTGGGGTTAACATATCAAAAGGAGAAGAAAACAGTAGGCATGTCATGGTAGCCCTAGGTGCGAGGAGTATTTTATGAGGTTTCACAGAAATAAAAAAATCATAAAGCTATATGACAGAAGAGACTTTGGATTAAGTGGACTGACTTAAAAGAACTGACTGCTGTTCTATCAGAGAATGGGTGATTTAGATGGAAGAGAAGGAGGCGGAGGGGAGAAGAAGGAGGAAGAAGAAGAAAGAAGAAAAAGAGGAAGAGAAGTTGTAGCCCCAGCAGCACAGAAAATGGTCCCTAAAACCACCATACCCCAAGGAAAGTTTCCCAGTTTCGTTCACTCCCTGGTATCATGCCTTCATCACACGGCCGGTAGTTAGAGGTGGCCCAGTTACATCAGCTGCCCCTTGGGGTGCATAACCTTTGGCAGACATCAAAAGTATTTGCTAGCGCCTGACTCAGGAGCAAGTCCACCAAGATAAAGTCCTCCTCTCAAGGCCATCTCTTCGCTGATGGCCTTTGGGGCACTCATGCTCAGCTTCCCTGCTTTGAGAACTTCCTAGTTAAATCCCCCTAGTCACTGGAAAACCTTGGCCTCCAGCACACAAAACGTGCCATCGAGCAGAGGGGACGGAACTTTCTGACTTTAAAGTCAATTTGGCTTTGTTTACCTTTGAAATGAGTCTTAGTATTTTGAAACTGTTTATGAGAAGCTCGCTGTGCATTGACCTGAAAACACAGATACTGAGAAATTCCGGAGCCAGAGTGTCCAAATAACTAGGATAAGGACCATGGAGATGAAAAAATAAAATAAAATCTGGAACCTACTGCTATGTGTTTTAATTCTCCAGCGGCAGTCCCTGCTAGTCTTGGGCCTTGGCCTCTGAGAACCAGCTTGGCTCAGGGAAAAGAGGGCAGGTTCTTGGAAGTGAAGAAGCTACGTCTGAGTCTCCATTTTGCTGTTTGCTAGCTGTTAGGACTGGGTACGCTGCTTCCATCAGGAAGCCGAGCTCTGGATTCTTCATGTAAAAGAGGACAACACCTCCCTGACCACGTTTTTGAAAGGAATAAATACGGGGGGGCGGGGAGGGGGAATGCTTTCTAGGCACTTTAAAAGTATTTTGCCCCCAAATCCTCACAAAACTGATTGCCGGCAAGTCAGTTCCAGCTCATGACAACGCCATGTGTGTCAGAGTAGAACTGCACTCCACAGCGCTTTCAGCGGCTGATTTTTTGGAAGTAGATCACCAGGCCTTTCTTCAGAGGTGCCTCTGGGTGGACTCGAACCTCCAGCCTTTCAGTTAACAGCCAAGTGCCTTAACTATTGGCAACAAAGGAGGACTCCACATCCTCATAGGACATATTTTATAGATGAGGAAACTGAGGCCCAGAAAGGTTAAGTAACTTGTCCAAGCCGTAATCTTTACGGAAGCAGATCGCCAGGCCTTTCTCCCACGGAGCCACTGGCTGGGTTTGAACCACCAGCTTTTCGGTTAGCAGCTGAATGCTTAACCTTTGTGCCACCAGGGCTCCTTGAAGTCTGGGTAGGTAGTCAAAAATACCTGTTAAAATCATATTAACATCACGTTGCTAGGAAATACTCCCTCTGGGCTAAAAGAGGCAGGGCATACTTTAACATTTTCACAAACGGTATTAGGTTCCATTTTCTTCTTTAAGACATCTTTGGGGGAAGAAGGAAGGTTGAGCTCCCTGTTAAATATGTTCTGTGATCGTTGTAATGGAAAGAGCATAACAGAGTTAACCCAGAACTACAGATATAAATTCAGGTAAGCACTTTAAACTAGAGCCCTGAGCACAGTGTTTTGCAAATAGTATGTGTTCAATAAACAACGAGCCTTGGTTGGGGCGAAAGGTGGAGCAGGGGGAGCAGCAGACACTTTGTATCGTTCTAAGCGTCCTACTCTGAGGAAAATAAATAAGCATAGGTTTATGGCAAAGGCCCGGGCTCCCCTAGACCTTCTCAGACCCACCAAGTCAAATCAGTTATTCTGGCAAAGGGAGTAGACTCGACCGTTGCCACAGCACCAGACGCTGTTCATTCCAACATGAAGGTTGTTTTAACGTACCGCTGAAATTGAGTTTTTCGTGTTACAAGGGCTTTTGTCAGATTCAGCCAAAATAAAGTCCGGGTCTCTCTGCCTTCTGAATGTAGTTGCCTTTCACTTTCAAAAGCACACCTACATCTTTATATGTTGCTTTTCCGACTTGATCCCCAGAACAACCACTGGGAGTGAATAGGGCAGGTTTTATTATTCATCATCTGTATGGGATGGGGGACTCGTGTATCTGTTTGCATCTAGTAAGTGGCTCGTGCACATGATGGGTCCTCAATATATCACCAACAGCAGCTAACATGGGCCACTCGCCACGGGGCAGACGCTGCTCTAAGTGCTGCGCACACACTGACTCGTGTCTTTGAGGGGGGGTACAGCTCATCATTCTCTAGGCCAGTGGCCTTGGGCAAGTCACTTAGGCACTTTGACCTCAGTTTCACATCTGACATACGGGAATAATAACTGTGCCAACCTCAGAGGTTTATTGTGAAGATCCCCTGGGTCAGTACACGGAAGGCATCTGGGACAGTGCTGGCATGCTGTGGATGCTCAAAAATACTGGCTAATATTTGTATGGAGCCCTGGTGGCACAGTGGTCAGGGGTTCGGTTACTAACCAAAAGGTCGGCGGTTCAAGTCCACCAGCCTCTGCTTGGAAAACATATGGGGCAGAATTGACTTACGGTAACAGTTTTATTTATTTATTTATTTATTTTTAGCACTTGTGTGGGAGTATCTGGATGGTGCATGTGGTTACCATGCTCAGCTGCTAACCAAAAGGTTGGAGGGTCGAGTCTACCCAGCAGCATCTTGAAACAAAGTTCTGGCGATCTACTTCTGAAAAATAAGCCATTAGAAAGCCAATGGAACACAGTTCTGTTTTGACATACATGAGGTCACCATGAGCTGGGGTCGACCTGATGGCAACTGGTTTGGTTATTGGTAATACCTGTATTTATCCTAAGCTGACCTCTCAAGTCATGGATGGAATTAGGATTTGAATCCATGTTACTCGGTTCAAGAGCCTGTGTGTCTAATCGCTATTTATTTATTTTGAATGAATAACCAACCGAGTGAGCTAATAAGCCAGAGCCATATGACAAGGTAGTGGCAGAGTAAGGAGCAGAGTTCAGGTCTTCCATTGCTCACGCCTGTTCTAGCATTAGGTCAGAGCTGTCAAGGGTAAGCGCCCAGGTGCGCATCTCCAGTGAAGCAGGAGGTGCTGCCATGCACAGGAATTTCATGTTCCCCTTCCCCCTTAGATTGCTCCTCCTTCTCAGGCTGTGGGTCTGGGGACTGCTGTGCACCCCTGTTCTGTGGGAATTCATCCTCTTGTAGATTCACGGTAAAGGATTATATTGTAATTAAAGTTCCTGGGTGGTTCATACAGTCAACACGCTCAGCTGCTAATTTAAAGGTTGGAGGTCTGAGTCCACCCAGAGATGCCTTGGAAGAAAGACCTGGTGATCTGCTTCTGAAAACGTGCCATTGAAAACACTAAGGAGCACCATTCTACTCTGACACACATGGGTCACCATGAGTCAGTGGAGAACCGTTCTACTCTGACATCACCATGAGTCAGTGTTGACTCACTGACAACGAGTTTTAGCTGGTTATTATATTCTATAGCCCATGAAGGAAAAATTAATGGAGTTTGAGCAACAGTGGCAAGAAGCAGCATTTGAATGGCACACACCGGTTTACAAAGCACTTCCACACCCATTGTCTCATCGATCATGGGAACAACAACCCAGGGACGTGGCTTATTATCTCAGTTTTTAATGATGAGGCAACCAGAGCACACGGGGGTCGTGTGACCGGTCCAAGTTCACATGGCCCAAGACTCACACTAGTCTACTTGACTCCAGATCCCATGCTCTTTCCTCTACAAAACACTTGATCCTCCCCATGGAAAAATGTGTCCTTGGCTCAGAAAAATTATTTCAGAATATTTCCAGTGTAGATTTTGATCTGCTTGGGAGAGCTTCCATGTGAGCTTTCCTGAAGGCAGAGGTGAGATGAGAATCCCCAGATCATGTCTAAGGCCGTGAAGTCAATGATTCTATTCCAGAATATTTATGAGAGAAATAAAATTATTCACTTGGAATGATTGCTACAGGAAATAGCACAGCAGCTGTAAAGAGGCATTTATTTGGAAGTTTCTACCCACGTGGTAAGGAGCCCTGTGGTGCAGTTGTTAAGTGCTCAGTTGCTAACTCCAAAGTCGGCAGTTTGAACCCACCAGCCTGCTCTGTGGGAGAAAGATGTGGCTTTCCTAAAGAATACAGCCTTGGAAACCTGTAGGGCAGTTGTACTCTGTCCTACAGTGTCGCTATGAGTTGGAATCGACAGAACATCAATGGGTCTTTTTTTTTTTTTTTGGTTTATCCAAGTGATAGGGAGTCTTTGGGTGGCAGGACAGGTTAAAGCGCTCAACTACTATCCAAGGGTTGGTGCTTGGAACCCACACAGAAGTGCCTCAAAAGATAGGCCTGGTGATCTGTTTACGAAACGTCATGGCCTTGAAAATCCTATGGAGCAATTATCGTCTGCACATGTGGGGTCGCATGAGTCGAAACAAACTCAACGAGAATTTATTTTTTTTAACCCATGTGGTGTGATAGAAAAATATGGGAGAAGGGGTGGGGCACCAAGAAAACACTTTGATTTATTTTACATGTTATTGTCTTCTTTTGGTGATATTTTATTTCAAAACTTTTATCTAAAGCATCCTCCCACATAAAACAGTGCTCTCTGGAACCCAATTACTTCCTCTTTGACTCTGTAACAAATCAACCTTCTGAGCACATGGCACCATTACTTCCACAGCAATGGGCGGAAGCGAGAGACAGGCGATTCTGTGGCTTGCAGGGCGAGCAGAGAGGCTGGAGCTGAAAGTTCCTTTTCAAACCGCTATCCTTAATAATTGCCAGACAGAGATAGGAAATTACTGGCATCGTAAATTGCTTTTTTGAGAAAGGTTTTGTCTCTGTCTTTTAAAAAGCTGTGCATACTGAGAAAACCTCTCTACATATTTAATTGTAGATAATTTTGTTTAAGAAAAACCTCCCAGTGACAATGGTCTACTGAAAGGGTCTTAGTTTGACTTTGGCAGCATTCCATTTCATTCTAAATGAATGCATAAAAACGCACACAAACAATATTAACCATTACATGGAGAAAATTGACATCAGAAGCAAAGGAGGAGATTGACCCCAAAGAATAGCTTCTCCGTTTTTACACACCTACATGAAGAGCAGAAGTGAGGACAGGGTGGTGCACTGTCACCAGTCGGTGAGCCAGTTAAGATGAGAGCTACCTTGACACCTCCCACCCCCACCCCACCCCCCCAAGCTTATCCAGAAGCCAACTTCATCTATCTGGAAGATGGACAAAGTGAGCAAAAGTGGGAAAAGAGCAAAGACCCAGTGCTGCCAAAGTTAGGGGAAGACATGTCCCAAAGTTTATGAGTTTTACTCAAAGAATGCCACATCAGAAGCTTGTTTATGTTCATCTTATGACAAACTGACAGATGGGTCAAAAAGAACAATGGAGAGATTTTAATTAACACAATAATTGAAAACTAGGGTTTATAGGTGACAAACTCAGCTTCTATTACATATTTCT
Source organism: Loxodonta africana (assembly GCF_030014295.1). Classification (NCBI taxonomy): domain Eukaryota; kingdom Metazoa; phylum Chordata; class Mammalia; order Proboscidea; family Elephantidae; genus Loxodonta; species Loxodonta africana. The sequence goes on from NC_087358.1 coordinate 76,212,959, forward strand.
TTGTTTTAACTTTATAATATTGAGAAAACACTGATTCGCTCAGAGAAATAGCTGCAAAGGCAGTTTTTATTTTATTTTAAACAGCTTGATTTGCAATCTCTGGGTACTCTTCATTGATCTGGAAGCTTAAAAGAGAAGCAATAAAATGTCTTTATTTTAATTTGAAATTATTATCTGCCAACATCTTACATTTCCTGTCATAAACATGCACGTCAAACGAGAAACACCGTCACCATTGGATCAGTGCTAGAATGATCTACACCATGCCACTGTTGAGATGTGGCTGTCGCCTGCCCACCTGTAATTCCTGGCTGGGGTGAGCACGTGCACTGAGGAGATCCGCCTGGGCCTCGCCTGGCCCTGTTGCCTGCCCACCTGTAATTCCTGGCTGGGGTGAGCACGTGCACTGAGGAGATCCGCCTGGGCCTCGCCTGGCCCTCAGGGAGCTGGGCCGGGCCGGTGAGCTCAGGGGCCGGGAACACCGCAAATGCACCTGCACTGAGCAGCTGGTGTGAAGTCGGTTCTCAGCAAAGGGTAGTAGATTTTTTAAAGGAATTATGGTCATTTATTATTATTATTATCCACCATCCATCTGTCAATTTGTTTTCCTGCTGTGGTTTGTGTGTCGCCGTGATGTTGTAAGCTTTGCCACTGGTATTTCAAATAACAGCAGGGTCATCCATGGTGGACAGGTTTCAGCAGAACTTCCAGAGTAAGATAGACTAAGAAGAAAGACCTGGAGATATACTTCCAAATGTTAGCCAGTGAAATCCCTAAAATACACAGTGGCCACAATGATGGGCTCAACCACACCAACGATCATGAAGATGGTGCAGGACCAGGCGACGTTTCATTCTGTTGTCCCTGGGGCCACGATGAGTTGAAGCTGACTTGACAGCGACTAACAACACCTGGTGTTTAAGCTGGAGGTAAACAAGGTAGCAGGTAGCTGGATATGGAATCCTGTGTGGCCTTGCAGCAGACACCATGTCGCAGTCATTCCCTACCTCCAGTGCCTGAACTACCACACGGCTGGCCCTCCATCACCATTTGGTGAATGAACTGAAGTTTAGAAGAGACTGTTGTGCTAAAGACGTAAGCTTGACTACGCCCAGAGTGTGTGTGTGATAACTGAAGCCATCCACAACTGTCAGTGAAGGCTTGTGGGGGTGTGTATGGAAAGGCAGAGAAGGTCACAAACAGCACAACCTCTTTGCATCAACGCTAGCAAGAAATGTGCAGGGAGGGAAGCTGGTGAAGGAGGCTGAGGAAAAGCCAAGATGGTGCAGAATTTATCAGTCAGCTCTAAGGATGTGGTTACGATATGCCAGGCTGGTGCCATGGGGACTCTTTGGCCACATCATACATCTACTCTTGGTCTCTTAACCTGAATTTCATTTAGCTTATCAGCCCATAAATAAAAACAAGTAAACAATGTTAGCACAATTAATGACAACCTTTTAAAAAAATTTGAGGAGCCAAGTATGAAGTCTATACTAGTGTTGTAAGGAGACATTGGTGGTGCAGTGGTAGAATTCTTACCTTCCATGCAGGAGACCTGGGTTTGATTCCCAGCCAACGCACCTCATACACGGCTACTACAGTTTGTCAGCGGAGGCCTGTGTGTTGCTAGGATGCCGAACAGATTTCAGCAGAGCTTCCAGAGTAAGACGGACTAGAAAGAAAGGCCTGGTGATCTACTTCCAAAAATTAGCCAGTGAAAACCCTATGGATCGTAACAGAACACGGTCTAACTCGCTTGCTTTGGATGCATCCTTAGGAGGAATCCATTGCTTGAAAAGGACATCATCTTTGGTGAAGCAGCAAGCCAGTGAGGCTGAGGGTTGGCACAGTAGACACAAGGATGGACTCTAACATACTAGCAATTGTGAGGATGGCTCAGGACTGGGCAAGCGTCATTCTGTTGTGCATGGGGTCACCATGAGTCGGAGTCCACTCAACAGCAGCTTTGATAAGCTCTTCAGTTCCTCATCTGTTTAGGAGATTTTGATTTTAAACTCTTAAACTGGTTGCAGTGAGATGTATCTCCTTTGCTGTATCAATACTGTGACGGTGATTCATGGTGTATCTTGGAGGGACCTCTCACTTGGAAGGAGTCAGTTTGACTCTAAAGGATTAGTGAGTTGAGGAGCCTAGCTGGCACCTACTGAAGGCACCAGGGTCTCTTATGGGGCTGAATCATACGTCCCAGTGAAAACTTCCCCTCCTGGGAGCCATTAATGTGTCATAACACGCAATTTAAAAATTCCTGGTGTTTAGGCCTTCCTTCTCTTTCAGCCCACAAAGCCTCATCCTTGCTCGCAAACTGAACTTTCTGAATGTAAGTGAAGGGGGAACTCAACCCACGCCCACCTCCTGAAGTAATACCATTAGAACAGACACAACTAGAAACCATCTACTCTGGCTTCTAATGAGGACGATACGTTTACCCTACTCTGTTCTTGTGTCAGGACTGTCTTCCTGGCAGTCCTGGGGTGACTAGTCAAAATAAAGTTCTCCTCCCAGCCCGGCAACCGCATGACTCACCGGGGCCAATCCACGGGGAAGTGGCAAATTGACAGAGCCATGCCTCTCTGTGGATGGAGGTCAACTTTGTCAATGTTTGACATGCCGACTGGGATTTCCAGGTGCCCTCAACATGTGAGTGAGCATCTTTCTGTTTACATGTTTGAGATGAAGGTTGAGAGATGGGACCAAGTGTTTCAAGGTTAAGGTTATTCAGTTTCATGTCTGGAAGATGAGCAGGAATGCTAGGTCATGATGAAGACAAGGGAGAGGATGGAAGAGAAAGAGGCTTTTAAAGACCTAATCCCTTGTGATTTCCTCCCTTTATGCACCTGCTGTAAATTTAGATGTTGATTATATTTTTATATATTTCTGCTGAAAGGATGGGGGCAGTGTGGTTCAGTGGTAGCATTCTCACCTTCCATGTGGGACACCCAGGTTCAATTCCCAGCCAGTGCACCTCATATGCAGCCACCACCTGTCTCTCAGTGGAGACTAGGATGGTGCTAGGATGCTGAACAGACTTTCGTGGCACTTCCAGACGAATATGGACTAGGAAGAAAGTCAATCCACGGAAAACCCTATGGAGAACAACCGTCCAATCCACAACATATCCTGGGGACAGTGCAGGACAGGGCAGTGTTATGTTCCATTGTGAATGGGGTTGCCATGAGTCGGGGCCGACCCTATGGCAGCTGAAAGTGGGAAGAACAGAAAATGGAGCTAGTGAGGCGTTTAAGGCAATCATCTGTGTTTTTTATTTGCTTTTAGATAAGCAAACTCCCCATATAATTTACTCTTGATAAAGACGACTGGGACTGCTTGCTTGCCAAAGACATGTGACTTTTAAATCATGAATAGTTTGAGATGTCACCAGAGCAAAACTTTTTGTTCCTACCTGGGGATTTTAACTTCAGTCCCCAGCCCGGCCCACCCTCCACACACATAATATTTTAGGTTGTATTTACGGACGTGGCAGAGCTGCCGGGCTCCCAGCAGTTGCTATTAAACATCTGCATGTCCATATGCTCGGCTGAGCTCTGCTGCATTCCCCACCTGCTCCCCAGGCCTTGGACCCCGTCTCCCCTTCCCCGGCTCCACATGGAGGCTGAGGGCCTCCAGGGTCTGAGCTGCAATTAGGAACACGGCGGTCGGCTGGCAGGATGACTGCATCCATCTGACCACTCTGCCTGTCACCTTCCAGAGGCCTCAGTTGGATTAGGCAATTCGTATGGTCAGGATCAAATGGCGCCCAATTTAATTCAATTACTCTTCACTGCAAGAGAAAATATGGTTATTATAGTGACAGGACCTCTGTGAAGAGGAGAGGCTCCCAGCCAGCAACCTGCCAACACACTGCCAAGCCATGATGAGCAGGAGCAGCTCGGGTGAGCGGAACTGGAGGGGGCAGGGCAGAGCCAGGCGCTTGAAAGAAGCCTTCAGAGGAGGGGCTGAGTCTGACCACAATTGCCCAGGGCAGCCTTCCATCAGAAACCCCAGAGGAAGAACGGTAGATACTGCAGGCATATCTGTTACCCAGATACACCTCAAAGCCAGGTGTACAGAAGCCAGGTTTAGCTGTTACACAATGACTATGAATTATTTACTGAATCCTGGGAAGGAAGAGATGAAGCAGAAGTGACAGCAGTGAACAGAGGGAAGGGAGCTGTTTTCCTAAATTACTGTTTTAAGGGAAATTTCTTAGCTAGGGTTCGTAAGTCTCTATGACATGTTTGACTACTAAAAAAAAACAATGTAGACCTCAACTCTTTTTCTACTTTATCTTTTCCTGACCGGTATTTACTTCATCATATTTAATAATAAATTAAAACCACCATTTATTGACCATTTACTGTTTGCCAGCCACTATTCAACATGAAGGCACTGGGTTACTGGATTTATGTGGGTCAGCTCATTTAAACCGCGTGAGCTAGGTGCCCTCGTGACCTCCATTTCATAGGTGAGAAAGATGAAGATAAGAAAGGCTGAGTAACTTGCCCAAGGTCACATTGCTGGTAAGTAACCCAGTGGGACTCAAGCCAGGTCTGCTGCTAACAAAGCCCCTGTCTTTGAGCCTTACGTTAAACTTCCCCCTTGGCCTATGTCCTGAGTCTTCTTTGCCTTTGTCCTCAAAAAGATGAAGAGAAAGAGTGACACTCCCAAACACTCAGGAGTACGAAGGATGAACAAGAACCAATGCCTGCACTTCTTAAACTAACATCGTGCTTAAACACATGGGGCCCTGGGCTCAAATCCCAGCCCTGCCACTTCCTAGCTCTGTGTTTGGGGTAGGATCCTAATTCTCTGCATGTGGATCCCCTCAAGTGTAAGTGAGGGAAGTATTTCTTCACAGGTCGTAGTGAGGACTAAAGGGGTCAACCTATTGAAAGAACTTGAAGCGGTGCCTTGGGAGAGTGTGCAAAAATATCAGCTGTGATTATCACCTCCCTTCTGAAAGCAAATAATGCAAAAAATAGGAAAGAAGGGATATTTTCTTCGGTATTCACATATACACGCGCCCAAGACACTTTAAGAGGTAGACTGACATGTGTCTGCAGTGCACACAATAACCAGGTTTAAGCGGGACACCAAGGTCATGAATAGTCATATTGGCCAACTAGCCTTGGTGAGGTTGGAGGAGGCTGTCAGGGTTCTGGGCAAATTCCTTTAACTTTCCTGCCTTAGGCTCTGCCTCTTTTTACTCAAGAAAAGAGCAAACAGGAGAGATGGGAGGACTCCCAGAAGGGAGGAGGGGGGCAGCAGCCCTCCCCTGCCCCCTTCTGACTACCCTGGGTATACCAGGTGCTGGCTATGCCCACTAACCTTCCCTCCGGCCCACGTGCCCAACCCAGCGGAAGAGGGGTGCTGACTCTTCTGAGGAGGAACCATTACCGCAGAAAACATGTGCCTCTTCGTACAGTGCTGAGTGTCCTTCAAGATAAACGTCCCTCAAGCCATCTGTGGCTCACCAACATGCTTCCATTGGAAACACTAGAAACCCACAGGACTCCCTGGGTGGTGCACTCAATGGGTAATCAAAAGGCTAGAGAAGCCCAGAGGTGCCTCAGAAGAAAGGCCTGGTGATCTACTTCTGAAAAATCAGCCATCGAAAACCCTAGGGAGCACAGTTGTACCCTGACACCTGTGGGTCTCCTTGAGTTGGAATGGACTCCATAGCAACTGTTTTTGATTTCTGTTATTTTTTTGGTGTACAGTAGTGGCTCACATGAGCAGAGTTAAACTGAATAGAAAAGCAGGGACTTCGCTCCCCTTTGTTTTACACCTTTGTGCAAGTTCTTTTGCCTTTCAGCCTCAGTTTCCCCATAGCTATGGGAAATGAAATCAGTGGCCTCCTACAGATGACTTGGACTAGGCTTTATCTCCCTGAACCCCTCGGAGGCGAGCCCTGTAAAACTGCTATAATTGCTGGGATTACCAGACCAGGAAAAGAAATGTCTCCAGTTCCAGGAAGAGCAGCTGCTCACAGCTGTAGCTGGAGGTGCCAGCCGCAAAGCTGACAAACCCTGAACAGGCCTGGTTCCTGGGCCCTCTGAGGGAAGCTGGGGAGAAAACGGCAGCTCCCCGTCAGGTAACTGTGTCAGTGTGACCTGAAGAGATGTTACCTTGATTGCCACACCATCTGAGCTCCTGAATAATGATACTTTAAGCAACACAGAGCTTGAAACAAACATTCATTTAGCATCTGGGGAGCCAATTGCACCAGGCCTGCCCAAACTGGCCTTTCTCATTTCAGGGTGTGGGAGAACAGAGGCTTTGTGGGTCCCCGGGGCCTGCCAGTCCCCGAGGTGTAGCTCAGCTATGGGAGGCACGCCAGTTCCCAGGTCGGCTAATGAGCGGTGTGGTGTCTGGCAAAGAACTTGCCTGCAAGTCAGTGTCACTAATCAGGAATCTTTCAGTACTGCTGACAGTTCATCCTCTCTTCTCTCCCTTGCCTGCTTTCTTTGCTGAAGCCGGCTGAAATAGGAGCAAATCAGCCCCATTCTGGAAAAGGCAGGGCATGAAAAAGGACCCCGTAAATGGTGCCTGGATATTTTGCAGCCAGTGTAATGATCTGACTTGGGTGGGCTCGTGGGGTATTTCTGTTGTTGTTCCCTGTGCTCCGTAGCAGGTAGCATCTGAAGTCAGTGCCTTGTTAACTGTTCCACTGGGCTGTTTAACAAATTTACAGTGACACCAGCAAAGGCAGGGTCATTGTTATTCTACATATGCTCAACCCGAATGGGCTGCCCTCCCATTTCCTGCTCAAAGCTGCTTTCATCAGATAATGTTTCCACCTGCACATGGAAACCTGGTAGACCTTAAATACCCTGGACACCTTAAGCTAGGGGAGGAGGCAGGAGGGAAGGCACCTGCCCTCAGACTTCTCTCTCTCTCTGGCACCATATTGTTGTTTTACAGGTTCACTGTGCTTACAACACCAGACTTGAGTTGTGTGTTCCCTCTTGTGAAGACGTGTGCATGTGTATATCTCAGGAAATTTGGTAAAGCAATCTACTGGTTGTTGTCAGTAGCTGCTGACTCATGGTGACCCCATGCACAACAGGTCAGACTCTTGTGATCCATAGGATTTTTTTCTTTGTTTTGTTTTGCTTTTTATTTTATTGTGCTTTAGGTGAAAGTTTACAGCACAAATTAGTTTCTCATTCAAATATTTATACACACATTGTTTTGTGACATGGGTTGCAATTCCTGCATTGTACCAGCACTCTCCCACTTTCCCTTTTCACCCTGGTTTTTCAGTATCCATTTGTCCAGTTTTCCTGTCCCTTCCTGCCTGCTCGTCTTTGCTTTTGGGTAGGTGTTGCCCATTTAGTCTCATATATTTGATTGAACTAAGAAGCACATTCGTCACATGCAATGTTGCTTGTTTTATAGGCCTGTCTAATCTTTGACTGAAAGGTGGACTTCGGGAGGGGCTTCGGCTCTGATTTAGCAGGATGTCTAGGCCCCTTGGTCTTGGGGGTTCCTCCAGTCTTTGTCAGACCAGTAGGTCTGGTCTTTTTCTATAAATTTGAATTTTGTCCTACGTTTTTCTCCAGCTCTATCTGGGACTCTCTATTGCCACATCTGTCAGAGAGGTAGGTGGTAGCAGCCAGGCACCATCTAGTTCTTCTGGGCTCAGGCTGGTGGAGGCTGTGGTTCATGTAGTCCATTAGTCCTTTGGACTAATATTTTTTGTGTGTGTGTCTTTGGTTTTCTTCATTCTCCTTTGTTCTAGATGGAATAGGGCCAATAAATGTATCTTAGAGGGCCGTTGGCAAGTTTTTTAAGACTCCAGATGCCAGCTGCTCCCCAAAGTAGGATGTTGAACATTTTCTTTAAGAATTATTGTGTTAGTCATCTAGTGCTACTATAACAGAAATACCACAAGTGGATGGCTTTAACAAAGAGAAATTTATTCTCTTACAGTCTAGTAGACTACAAGTCCAAAATCAGGGCTTCAGCTCCAGGGGACGGCTTTCTCTGCTGGCTCTGAAGGAAGGTCCCTGTCATCAGTCTTCCCTTGGTCTAGCAACTTCTCCACCCAGGAACCTCAGGTCAGAAGGAAACGTTCTGCTCCTGGCACTGCTTTCTTGGTGGTATGAGGTCCCTGCGTCTCTCTGCTCACCTCTTTCTTTTATATTTGAAAAGAGATTGGTTTAAGACACTATTTAATCTTGTAGGTCTCATCAATATAACTGCCGCTAATTCGTCTCATTACATCATAATGGTAGGATTTACAACACTTAGGGAAATCACATCAGATGACAAAATGGTGGACAATCATACAGTACTGGGAATCATGACCTAGCCAAGTTGACAAATGTTTTGGGGAACACAATTCAATCCATGATAAGTATGTTATGCCAATTGGCCTAGATGTTGCCTGAGACCATGGTCCCTGGCCATCAGCCCCAGTAACTTGGTCCCTCAATGTGTTTAGTCGTGTCTAGGAAGGGTCTATAACTTTGCCTTGGTCAAGTTGTGCTGACTTCCCCTGTATTGTGTGTTGTCTTTCCTTTCACCAAAGTTAGCACTTGTCTACTATCTCATTAGTGATTTCCCCTCGTCACCCCTCTTCTCTCTCGTGACCATCAAAGATTGTTTTTTGTTCTGCGTGTAAACCAGTTTTGACTACTGTGCCTGTATGGTAGGTTCTGAGATCAGGTAATGTGAGGCCTCCTATTTTGTTCTTTTTCTTTGATAATGCTTTGCTTACATAGGGTTTTTATTGGCTGATTTTTGGAAGTTGATGGTCATGCCTTTCTTCCTAGTCTATCTTAGTCTGGAAGCTCTGCTGAAACCTGTTCAGTATCATAGCAACACTCAAGCCTCCACTGACAGGCCGGCGCTATGCATGAGATGCATTGCCAGGGACTCAAACCTAGGTCTCCCACATGCAAGGCAAGAATTCATCTACTGGTCAGCGTTTTGGAATAATTTCAGGCCGGAAGACAGGTTTTACTGATGTCGGAACAAACTTTTTAGGAAGGAATAGCTGTTTAATGGATGTGGTTACCTCATCATGAACTACACCTCTGAGAATGATTCAAATACAATTCCTTGGTTACAGAGCCAAAGTGTTCAAACTCTGACAGACATGAGCATTTTCAAGTAAAAGAAATGAGACCTGCATCAAGAGCTGAAAAACACTGAGGCAGTTTTTAACATTCCTTATTCCATAAAATAGCCCTGGTGGTACAGTGGTTAAGAGCTCAGGCTGCCAACCAGAAGATAAAAAACTAAAAAAAAAAGAAAAAAAGATAAGCAGTGCAAATCCACCAGCCACTCTTCGGAAACAACATGAGGCAGCTTCTACTCTGTCCTCAAGGGTCACTATAAGAAAGGATAGACTCGGCGGCAATGGGGCATTTCCTAAACTAAACATAATTGTCTACTGAGCACTTTTCACCCTTTAACATTTAGACCTGTTTCTTCTCTCTTTATTGGCCTTGCGGGACTGCTACTACTTTTAAGGTGGTCCGAAAAGGAAATGAGAGATATCAAAACCATATTTTCCAAATAAAAAATGGGGGCTTGTGTTCAAACACGTGTCAGAGTATTTACAGGAACCAGAAGTCAAAATATTTATAATTAGAGTTTTCTTTGAACATTCTGACCCATAGCCACCAAACCAAAACCAAACCCAGTGCCGTCAAGTCAATCCCAACTCATAGCGACCCTATAGGACAGAGTAGAACTGCCCCATAGAGTTTTCAAGGAGCATCTGGTGGATTTGAACTGCCGACCCTTTGTTTAGCAGCTGTAGCAATTAACCACTATGCCACCTGACCCATTGGACTTCCTTTTATTTTCCGAGTACGTTGTACTCAGAAAGCATCATGGATTATGGTTTCATGTAGGAGTTCCAGGAGCCAAATTGTAGGCTGGGAAACCTAGTATGAGATGGCCAGTAATAAGTATCATTGATTAGACATGGACAAGAACCCTGTGATGTGGTAAGTGAACATCACCCCTATTTTATGGCAGAGGAAGTGTGGCAGAGAAGAGTCATAGATCATCCAAAACGGAAGGGGCTTTTGAGGTCTTTTGTGATGACCAGAATAACCTTCTCAGTTGATAATGCAATCTTCTTTTTATGACTATTAGTAGTATTAAAAAAAAAAAATTTTTATTAGCTAATATAAATTGAGGATTACTATTACAGGCACTAAGTTAAAGATTTTATATGTAATTTCACGTCGTTGTCGTTAGTTGTCATTGACTTGGCTTCAACTCATGGCAACCTTATGTGTAACAAAACAAAATATTGCCTGGGTCCTCTGCCATCTCCATGGTGATTGGTATGTTTGAGTCCACCGTTGTGGCTATTGTGCCAATCCATTTCACTGAGGGTTTCCTTCATTTTCATTGGCCCTCCACTTTACCAAACATTATGTCCTTTTCTAGGGATTAGTCTTTCCTGATGACATGTCTGAAATAAGCGAATAGAAGTATTGCTGTCCTAGCTCCTAAGGAACATTCTGATTGTATTTCCTCTTAAAATTATTTGTTCATTCTTTTGGCAGTCCACGGTATATTCAGTAATCTTTGTCCACACCACAGTTTGAACGCATCAGTTGTTCTTCTGTCTTTCTTTCATGTTCTCCTCCTAAAACCCCAAGAAGTGATATCATTACAATTCCCATGTTTCAGGATAGGAAACTGAAGCACAGAGAGGTTAAATAGTATGCCTAAAATTACACAGCTGGTAAGTGTAGCCAGCATCCACACCAAGGCAATATAAACATAGTGAAGCTCTAGCTGTGGGATAACAGTGACAAGAACAAAGACTTCTGATTCTTCAAGTCTAAGGTGATGAGGTTGGTGATAGCTACCATTACTATTGATTTAAGTTCAGCCAGATTTCGGTATTATCTTAGGCTAGGATGTTCTCAGAATCTCCTGGATCTCCTCAAATCCTTCTGGAGGTCCATGACCAAGATGCAGTTTTCAGATGCCAATCTAGGTGTTGAAGTGAATGAGTGAATGGAAACATACTCAATACACACCCACTCCCATATACATACTCAAACACACACTCACATACACATGAAATGGATTTACCCCACTCTGAACGCTGATATTATACATACTCAGGAGCACAACCAAAAGGCAATAACATGTTATGATGTTTCTCAAGCAAGTTTCCTATTAATGAAATGGGACTAGAATATTGCCATGACCTAAATTCCAGGGATATTACGTAAAGGAGCCAGCTATTGTTTGTACAGTGATTGGTTCTCCCTGGAAGAATGGCAATGGCAATTATTCATCAGCACAGCTTCAGGGAACATCAAGGGAATAAAAAAAAAAGGGAGAGAATAGCAAGATATACCTCTTGAGATATACCTCCTGAGGTCCTTTGTCAAGCATCACTTTTTTATGAGTAACATGGGTTGTGGTTCCCTCTATGTTCTCAGCATCTTTTATGCAGCCATCCCTGGCTCTTCCTTTCCAGAAACAGTCCAGAATCCACTCTTGCATCTTCACCTCCCTCCTGACCTCAGCAGTGCCCTAGAGTGAGCATCAGTTGAGGAAGAAGCAATGTGGAAGTGAAGGTAATAAAGGGAGCCCACCTCGGGACCATGCTGAGCATCTCGTTTTCATCCTTCCTGCTCCCACTTCCTCTATGCCTGACCTCAGCTCTTGGCAGCAGTAGCCTCCGTAAAAAGAAAACCACACCTGATCTCTGATAACCGACAGGTGATTCAAAAGAGATACAATAGGGAAAATAGCAAAGAGAAAATGTGAAGAATGAAGAAATGGGGGCAGAGTCAAGAAAAGAGCCTTCTTGTTAATTAGTTAATGTGAGTGAGAGGAAATCATAGCCCTTAGAGGGGGGAAGAAAGGAGCTGTGACTGGCACACCAGAGCCTGCTATGTTAATTAGGCCAGAGTTAACTGTGGTAACAGACAAATCCCCACATTGCAATGGATTGGTACAAAGTTGTTAGATGCTGTCCAGTTGGCACTGACTCACATCAATACTATACAACAGAACAAAACACTGCCTGGTCCTGCACCATCCTCACAATTGTTGCTACGTTTGAACCCATTGTTGCAGCCACTGGTTCAATCCATTTCCTTGAGGGTCTTCCTTTTTTTCCCTGGTCCTTTACTTTACCAAGAATGATGTCCTTCTCCAGGAACTGGTCCCTCCTGATAATACGTCCAAAGCATGTGAGACAAAGTCTCACCATCCTCACTTCTAAAGAGCATTCTAGCTGTACTTCTTCCAAGACAAATTTATTCATTCTTCTGGCAGTTCATGATATATCCAATATTCTTGGCCAACACCATAATTCAAAGCCATCAATTCTTCTCCCGTCTTTCTTATTCATTGCCCCGCTTCCTCATTCATGTGAGGTGATTGAAAATACCATGGCTTGGATCGGGTGCACCTTAGCCCTCGAAGTGACATCTTTGCTTTTGAACACTTGAAAGAGGTCTTTTTCAGTAGATTTGCCCAATGAAAATGTCATTTCATTTCTTGACTGCTGCTTCCATGGGCATTGATCATGGATCCAAGTAAAACGAAATCCTTGACAACTTCAATATTTTCTCCATTTGTAATGGTGTTGCTTATTGGTCCAGTTGTGAGGATTTTTGTTTTCTTTTTGTTGAGATGTAACCCTTACTGAAGGTTAGAGTCTTTGATCTTTGTCAGTAAGTGCTTCAAGTCTTCTTCACTTTCAGCAAGCAATGTCGTGTCATCTGCATAATGCAGGTTGTTGATGATCAGTCTAAGGTGAGTCCTTGGCAAATGTCCTTCCAAACAATGTTTCAGGGACCCAGACTCTTCCTATATGTAGTTTTGCCAACCCCTAGGGTATCATATCTGTCATGGATTGAATTATGTTCCCCCAAAAATGTGTGTATCAATTTGGCTGGACCATGATTCCCGGTATTGTGTGGTTGTCCTCCATTTTGTGATTGTAATTTTATGTTAAACAGGATTAAGGTGGAATCGTAACACCATTACTAAGATCACATCCCTGATTCAATGTAAAGGGAGTTTCCCTGGGGTATGGCCTGCACCACCTTTTATTTGTCAAGAAATAAAAGGAAAGGGAAGCAAGCAGAGAGTGGGGGACCTCATACCACCAAGAAAGCAGTGCTGGGAGTATGGTGTGTCCTTTGGACCCGGGGGCCCTGAGCAAAGAATCTCCTAGTACGGGTGGGAAGTTTGATGAGAAGGCTGACAGAGAGAGAAAGCCTTTCCCTGGAGCTGACACCTTGAATTTCGACTTTTAGCCCACTTTACTGTGAGGAAATAAACTTCTCTTTGTTAAAGCCATCCACTTGCGGTATTTCTGTTACAGCAGCACCAGATGACTACGAAAATACCCTTCACTTCCAGCCAGAGAATGGAGGAGGAAAGAGGGCTTGGAGGCTCACAGAAAGGTTTTCATGGGCCAGACCACATTCCAATATCTAGAACTGAGTCAACATGGACCCACTTAGATACAAAAGCAACCCCAACTTTGCACTATAGAAGGGAGCAGGAGTCTTTGGTAGACAGCCGGTGTATTTGGTATATGGCATGCATGTTGCAATATGTCTCATGAACTTCAAAAGTTGTGTCAGAAGGTTCTGCTCTTCAAATCACTCACCTTCACTGTTTCAAATGATCACTAACATGCTGTACAATTTAGAGCAGGACCCTAGTTTATCCCATGGATCACACAACTGAGTATGAAACACATGATTTTATAATTATTCGTGAGCAATTGTATATATATGTATACCATTCTTTTTATGTTATGATTTTGAAACATTTTCTGTTAGATTCCAGGCCACAGGAAACAATATTGTTTTAGATATTTTCAAAATTAGCATTTTTATGGTGAATTGAATTGTGTCAGTATACTTTATTATACTACGTACACTATCTTTGGTTTATGCATATTACAGAGGCATTACAAAGATAGTTATGCACAGGTATATGTTTTTAAGAAATTTGAAGTTAAGAAAGGATTTGCATTTAATGAATCTTCGAAAGATTTCTTTTGTGTCTTAAGATGTCGCCGCAATCACTTTCCTAGCAGTCCTTGTGAAGCAGAGATGAACTCCTGGGGCATCGCACAGAGAGGACTGTCTTCTGTCTGCCTGTGACCTGCTGTGTGTGGTTAATGAGGAGCAGAGCATTATGCGTTTGTTATAGCTCAAAAAGTTTAGGGATCTTTCCCAATCTCATTCTTTCTGAGCATTTCTGTTCTGAATGCATTAAGAGTTGTAATGAAATGCTAAGTAAGTATAAAGGGAAAGAAATAGATAAAATACAACCCAGATTAAGATACACGTCTTGAAACCAAATTAAAATATATGTATCCATAAATGTCTATATCCACATCTTATGTACATTCTGTGATTATTCCTGCCCTGTAAATCTTATCCTCATTATATCTTCATGTCATGTTGTTTCTTCTATTACTTTCATAACCCAGCCTCCACCCCCAAAACATACTCACACACACATACAATATTGCTTGAAAAATTGATGTTACCCCTGAAAGTAGTCCTGGTGCAAGATGACTGCTGGAGCACCACCCATCACTCCAATAGCCTAGGCAGCACACTGGAGTAAGGGGAAAGGGAGAGTAAAAGGGCATACTACAAGATGAGTTATTTTATTTTAAAGGATTATTCTAGAAGTCCTAACAATACTTCAATTTATAGTTTGCTTGTCAGAACCCAGCTACAAGAGAATCTGGTAGATTACCTTTGACTGGGTGTTTACCACTGGGACGAAATTGGAGTACTTTTAGTAAGAAAGAAGAGGAGAAAAGATTTTAAGTAGTAAACTTGCAGCACAGTTTCTAGCAAAGGAAGCCTATCCTTTGGGACCGTTATTGGGAATGGAGGCCCCAGAACAAAATAAAATCAATTATAGAAAAAATTTTAAACTGTGTATTTTTTCAACCTGAGTTGTATTATGGAAATTTCAACCCCGCTATAAGTTTTTGCTACACCTAAGGATCTATGCTGCTTCAGTGGTGAGGATCAGTCAGGCAGCATAGCCCAATGGATTGAAGACATTATGTCAACAAACAGAGGGAAGAGGTATAGTTTCAAGGAAAGACAGGACCAAAGGTAATCCCGTTTACTAAAACACGCAAGAACTTTGCCAAGGCATGATATGAAGATGATGACTGGACAGAATAAGGCCTACCATCTTCTCACAAGCACCACCAAAATTTTTAGTGCTTGGAAGGGCATTGGGAATATATGAAGGTCAGGAACCCTGACTTGAGGCGCTATCTCCCTTTTCAACCCCTCTCTGCCAGGAGAGGTCCCTGCTCTGCATAGCTGGGGAAGAGGATGAGTAGGGTCAAGCTAAACTCGATGACAGGTCAGTGTGAACTAAGAGAACACTTTGAGCTGTCCAGGGAGTGTTATAACCCACATAAATTTATTAAGCTGGTGCTCTAATGCAGAGTAACACATGAAATACTTGTATTTCTCCCTTTCCCATTTCTTTCTCCTTTCTCCTAACTCTTTTTGGGCAACCGTGGGTGGTAAGTGAGTTCATTGCCTGAGCAGAATTGGGTCAGACCCAGAGCTGAATATCAAGTTGACAGAGGGAGGTTTGGTGCCAAAGTTGATTAAAAGAGAAGTGAAAAGAAAGCCTCACTCTGCGTCCAAATATGGGAATTGAGAAGAGAAAAGTCTAATATTAGACTACTTAAGAATTAGTATAGAAAGATACATTTATTATCAGGGAGTTTCTATTCATGTCAATACTTTATTGCAAAGAAGCCACACTTTTATGTTGATAGATGTTTAAAATACTTCTGAAAATTATTAACTCTTTTTATATGGAAAGACTAGAAAAATTGTACACGTTACTGATCTTCAAGTATATGTCATGACCTTCATTACTATTGCAGGGCCATTTCCTAAGCATTAGTTTAACTGCCACCACCCCCGCCCCAGAACTAAAGTAGCAGCTCTGTCAGAAGGCGGACAGCTTTTGACAGTCTTGTTTCCATATAGAAATGGCAATCTCATTAATGATGCTAAGTTTATATTGTAAATATATTATCACTGCTCTCACACCAACTGCTTATGTTAAAAAATAATTACTAATTAGTTTCAGCAAATGAATTATAAAAAGATGGCTAATTTTAACTATTTTCCTCCTTGCCATTTCATGAAAAAAAAAAAAAGAGAGAGCAATTCAGAGAAAGCAATCTGTTACCTGCAGGAATTTAGAATTTCTTAATGCTCTGATTTTTTTTTTCTGATCAGAGCTTTTAAGAATCTCATGAAAATGGCGAATCAAGTAACAACAAGAAGTCAGTTGTTACCTACAGTTTGTATTTTACTCCCCCAAATTTTAATGATAAAAAAAACTGTAACCAACTTTACCTCTGTTTTCTAATTTAATTTTATGATCCCTTATGAGATGTCATCTGGAAACCCACTGTACTCATCCTAGCATCCTAACAGTGGATCAAATCCTTCTAGATCTCCCCTGTCTTACCCCCAGGATACCTGTTCCAGATGTCTGGTTCCTGACCACTCCACTCCTCCCTATTCAGCCTAGATCCAAATGGAGCTTTTTAACTCTTCTCTCCTCCACCCCTCATCCTCCTTGCCCATCTTATCTTCTGCCACTCTCCAGAAAACTCACAAACTCAGAAGCAATGCCTCCAACTATTTTCTCCACTCTTAGCCAGTACTGCTGGAGGAAATCACACATTTTTGTGGATTGATTCTACAACATATTCATGGTTTCCAATCTCAGGTGCTTCCTTAACACTGACCAGAAATCCTATCTGCTCCCAAAGAGCTTTTATTCCTCATTATGGTGAGGTCAAACTTTACCGTTCATGATGCCCCACTGCAATTTGCTCCTTGAAACAATTCTTGCCAGGCTCAACTGTACCTTCTCCTTAGTAAGTCTACTCTAAATGGCTACAAGTGAGAACGCTGGGGCTGAACTATTGGAGTTCAAATCCTGACTCTGCCACTTATTAGCTGTGCAGTTTCAGTATTTTTCTTCACTCTCTAAGTTTCCATTTCTCATTCATGAGTCAGACTTAAGAAAAGGAGAATTAAAGAAACTCAATGAATGAATAAATAATTTAAACATACTGTCCTAAGCATTTTACATGACTCTACACACTGCCTTCTTCTGGATTATCAAGCAGTTTTCATTATTATATTTTTTTCTATCACCATTATTAATACTATATTTTTTGGGTTAGGGTTGTTATTGTTAGTTGCTGTCAGTCAGCCCTGACTTATGGTGATCCCATGTACAACAGAGCAAAACGTTGCTTGGTCCTGCACCATCTTCGTGATCGTTGGTGTCCTTGTTTCAGATAAATTGTCAAGGAGATCATTCTTGATCTGGGCAGCATGTATCATTTTTTTATTCCATAAATATTTATTGAGCACCTATTTGTACCACATACTATTTAAGGCTCTGAGGATATAAAGCAGGCAACAAAAACAAGCAAAGTCTCTGCTCTCATGCAATTTATAGTTTATAGGGGAAAAAGCTTGAGATCCTGACAGTCCTGGGTTCAGAAAATAGTTTGGTCACTAATCAGCTGGGTGGCCTTAGATTGATACTTTCTTTGAAAGGTTATTGTGATGACTAGAGATAATGTATAGAGAGTGGCAGCACAGTCGGGACACATAGAAGGCAATCACTTCTGCTATTACTAATTTTTATTATGTTCGTCAAACTAACCATCTGGACATTTTGACATAAACTAGTATTATTAAACATACGCCAAGTGAAGGCCATTTAGTATATGCATTCTCTCTGCCTGCGTGAGAAAACTGTATTATATACGTATTTTAAAAGTTCCAGTTTTTCTGCATTTTGATTTTTGATTTTGTGGATATGATTTAACACTTGAAACACAGGATTTGTAAGAATAATAATCATGTGTAACATATGGCGGCATTTGCCATCTTCCTTGTAAAGGCAAATGTTTCAAATTAATGTCACGTTACTTCTGGTGATTATTATTAACTATGACTGTCCAAAAGGGAGGTATTAGGAAATCAGGATCATGACTTCAAAGTAGTGCTTTCAACGAATACATGTACCTGGCACTGCATTATTAATTCACTGTGATATCACTTTTCAAATTACCTGGCTCATGACTATACTTTTTTGGATTGGGACTGCTAGAAATCAAAATGTTTCCTAACTATGCTCATGTTGAAGTTGTAACTGGAACTGTTACGTGTTTATTACTTACTGTATTTCACCTGGACACCATGGGCTTAATCTATTACTCTGGTCAATAAAAGTGTTTTTGGTTATACCTCCCAGGAAATTGCCATTTAACTGGGAAACTGTGACTGATTATATTTTCAGAGAAGGTTATAAGTGGTGGTTCTGGAGATTTACCTTGCCTTAAGAATCAGCTGAGAAGGAGCAAGAAAGGAGAACGGTGTGTCTGGGAGTCCAGGGTTGGAGATTGTTATAAATGCAGATTTGTGGGTATGTGCTAAGGATCAGCATAAGTCCAATCTGTGAAATGTAGAGGTTGATCCAGCCCTCACATTCCCACTTTGCCATCCTTGTCACCAGCCACCCCCACGGCACTCTCTCTCTGACTCTAGCCACCTAGACTTGGGTCAGAGCTCATAAGTCAGAAGGACACTGTCCTTCAGATTGCCAAGTGAATAGATACCACTGCAAGTTTAGGGAGTCCACAGGACACCCCAGCCTACCTGCTGGCCACAAATTTGGGGCTGATTTCCCATCATTCCTTCAGAGTGCCAGCTGCAAACTCGGGAGTCCACATGATACCCTCACTTTCTGACCTGCTGGCTCATACTGCCCCTTTGGGTTTGATAATTTGCCGGGATGACTCACAGAATTCATGGAGAGTATACCATACTTAGAGCCCTAGAAAGTGCTGTGGTTAAGAGCTGTGACTGCTAACCAAAAGGCTGGAAGTTCGAATCCATCGAATACTCCTTGGAAACCCTATGGAACAGTTCTGCTCTGTTCTATGGGGTCGCTTGGAGTCTGAGTCAACTCGACTGCAATGGGTGTGGTGGTGTGGTGAACCAGCACCAATTCTCTGGTGTGGCCTGGAAGTCCCAGAACAGTTACTCCAAATGCACCAAGGGTTATTTCTCTGGAGTCAAGCAAAAAGGCCACCTTACTTGGGGTAAAACCAGGTCCTTTACCCCACCCTGGGTTTCATTCTCTGAGACTCTGATTTAGCAGGTGGGCTATGAGTAATCTTTTTGTAATTCATCTTCTTAATCTGGGGCACTCAGTGGGAATCTTTTTTTTTTTTTTCCTGTACCGTTGGCAAAGGATCAAATCTTAAGTTGGGATATCTGCTGAATTATCGCACTTCGAGGCTTTTTTGACAGCTCCTTGTGTAGTTATAACTTTACTTTGGCTCCACTTAATTTTTTTCTAAATATTTTTTTAGAAAAAATTGTAAGAGCCAGGTTTCTTGAACTGCAAATTGGACCGTACAAGTAGACAAGCGTGAGTATAGTTTAAGAAGAATGTGAAATTAAAACTATCTAATCTGATTGGAGTCCCTGCTGGTACAAACAGTTGATGTGTTTGGCTACTAACTGGAAGGTTGAAGGTTTGAATCCACCCACAGGTGCCTCAGAAGAAAGGCCTGGTGATCTGCTTCTGAAAAATCAGCCATCGAAAGCACTCCAGAACATAGCTCTAATACATATGAGGTTGCCATGGTCAGAGTCCACTCAATGGCAACTGATTTTAATCAATGATTGCCAAAAGTGGAGGTCAAATCAATTCAAAAATTTTTATTGATGACCTTTTTTTTTTATTGAGGGTCAGCCCACTCACTAGGCCCAAGACAGAGAAATGTATGAGACCTGGTCTCTATTTTCAAGGAGCTCCAATCCATCAGAAAAGAGAAAACCCAAAAACTCACTGCCTTCGAGTCAGTTTTGACTCATAACGACCCTACAGGACAGAGCAGAACTGCCCCATGGGGTTTCCAAGCAGTGGCTGGTGGATTCGAACTGCTGACATTTTGGCTAGCAGCCAAAGGCTTAACCACTGCACCACCAGGGCTCCAATAATATACTACTTTAAGTACTTTTTAAGTATTAGAGCATGTGGAAAGGTATCACAGGAACAATCATGAAGAAATATTTAATTCCATCAGGGCAACCAAGGAAGAGCGACAACTTTGAAAAATAGGTGGAAACTCATTAAGAGAAAAGGGTTACCTGTTGGGAGGAAAAAGGGTGAGCTAGGACATGGGTGACACAGTTGGATTATTCAGGATAGCTGGAGTAGCAGAGACAGCCTGAGCAAATCAGCTCAGTTATGAAAGGACCTGCATGTTAAGGAGTTGGGACGCTATCCTGTAGGGAGCAGGGAGCCAGAAGAGGCTTTTAAGTGCAAGAATGATACAGTCAGATCTCTGTTTCAGAAATACAACTGTTGCTGTAAGGCCAAACCAAAATGTGCCATGATCTCTCTTGGCTGGCCCTTTGCCCAGGCAGCTCCCTCTCAGAGAGTGCCTTTCTCCTCCCATTGGCCCAGGTTTGTCCTCCCCCACCTATTTTACGCATCATGGTCCTAAAGCATTTGGCAGGGCATGCTGGTCTGGTTAACTCCTGCTGCCTCTAGGTCTCTGCTTTAGCTGTTAGTTCTTTCAGGAAATCTTCCTTGACAACCCCACCCCACCCCATAAATAAGTTAAGTGCATTTGGCAAGTGCTTCCAAAATGCCCTGTGATCACCCCATCAGAGCCCTTGCCAGACTGCATCAAAACACGTGCATTTCTCAACAGACTATAAGCTTCATCAAGTCAGAGAATGTGCCTACCACCTACCTCTCTGGGACGTAGCAGACACTCTGTGTACTCTTGGAATTAATTCATTTAAAAACGAGAAAATCGTAATTGAGGTATATAGAAACAGTTAAGAGCACAGGCACGGATCAGGCCTCCTGTATTTATTACCAGCTGCCATCCAGGAGACATGAAGGGCTAAAAGGACATGAAGGACTGCCTGGGCTCTAATCCCCATTCTGCCATTTACCAGTGGTGTGACTCTGGGGAAAGGTGCATTCTCTCTCTGTGAGTCTTGTCTTCTTGTTTCTCAAATGTGGTTAATAATAGTACCTAATTCATACAGTGGGTGTGAGTGGTAAACAGAACAGTATAAGGAAAGGATTCTTTTCAATAACTGGCGTTTATTAAGTGCTCAAGAAGAGTCTGCAGGACACAACACAGTGAGACAGGCCCAATAGGCTAATGGAGAAGAGCCTGGTCCTTAGACCTGCTGAGTCAGAGTGTAGAAGGATCAAAGGTGAAATCTGTATTTTGTTTTAAATAGATATGCATTTTTTAAATTTCAAAATTAATTCTTGCTTATTGCATAATATCTAAATAACGCAAAAAAAAACCCGTTGCCACTGAGTCAATTCTGACTCATAGCAACCCTACAGGACAAAGTAGAACTGCCCCAAGGAGTGCTTGGTGGATTCAAACTGCCGACCTCTTGGTTAGCAGCCGTAGCTGTTAACCGCTACACCACCAGGGTTTCCAAAAGGATACAGACATTAAAAAAAAAAGAAAGAAACATTTCATTGAGTTGATTCCAAGTCATAATGACCCTATAGGGCAGACTAGAACAGCCCCAAAAGGTTTCCAAGCTGTAATCTTTGTGGAATCAGACTGCCGCATCTTTCTCCAATGGAGACATTGGTGGGTTTGAACTGCTAACCTTTTGGTTAGCAGCCAAGAACTTAAACACTGCACCACTAACCCTCCTCTTATACATAAAACAGAAAGCGAAAATTTTACATCTCTGAACCCCATAGTCCCAAGCCTTCCCAGAAATAGCATTTTTAACAGTGTGCATACAGTTTCCCAGACACAGAGCTAGAGACAAAATAGTCTTAGGTGTGGGCATAGGCATAGCCATAGGTAGAGCTATAGATGTAGATTAATAGATGGATAGATGTCCGATAAAGAACAGCTAGTAAGATATTAGCGGCAGAATCTAAGCGGTGGGTATACAAATGTACACTCTAAAATTATTTCAACATTGCTACATGTTTAAAGGAGCCCTGTTTAAAATGTTTATAATAAAGTATTGAAAAAATAAGATACGCATTCGTAGCTAGAAATTCCATAAAATATATCAAATAGGAAAACCAGTTTACTGAATGTGATGGTTAATGTTATGGATAATGTCTAGGTCGTAATTTCCAATATTATGTGATTATCCTCCATTTTTTATCTGATGTAATTATCCTTTATTTTGTGATCTCCTATAAGTAACATAATGTAATCGAGATCTGATGTAATCAGCCAATCAGTTGACAGGGGAGTTTCTCAGGAGTGTGGCCTACATCCTATGTACACATGTACGTTCTGGAAAATCTCGCTTTCTAGTATGCATCCATCACCCTACCTCAGGTTCTTGGGACTTGAGCCAGCTGCCTGCTGTAGTGCTTGCTGATCTTGGATTTGTCAGCCTCTGTATTTATATTTCTGAACCCTCATGTAATATTAAAAGGAAGGCTGGTGGTGCAGTGGCTAAAGTGCTCAGCTGTTAACTGCAAGGTCAGCAGTTCAAACACACTAGCCGCTCCATGGGAGAAAGATGTGCCAGTCTGCTTCTGTAAAGATTTACAGCCTTGGAAACTCTATGGGGCAGTTCTACTCTGTCCTATAGGATCCGTGTGAGTCAGAATTGACTCTACGGCAACGGGTTCTGAGAATGTAATATTAAAATAATAATGACATAAATGTACATGCAGATAAGATTGGAAATATATTTTTGGGTCTGTAGCGTACCTATATCTATGTTATTGTTGTTGTTAGGTGCTGTCAAGTTAGTTCTGACCCACAGCGACCCTATGTACAATGGAACAAAACACTGCCGGGTCCTGCACCATCATTACAATCTTTGCTATGTTTGAACTCATTGTTGCAGCCGCAGTGTCAATCCACCTCGTTGAAAAAGGTCTTTTTCTTTTTTTAAAATCATGCTTTTGGTGAAAGTTTACAGCGCAAACTAGTCTCTCATTCAAAAATTTAAACATACATTGTTTTGTGACTTCGTGTCAGCACTCTCTCCCTTTCCCTGTACACGCTGGGGTTCCCTGTTTTATTTGTCCAGTTTTCCTGTCCCTTCCTGCCTACTCATCTTTACTTTTGGGCAGGTGTTGCCCATTTAGTCTCATGTAATTGATTGGACTAAGAAGCACGTTCTTCATGTGCGCTATTGTTTGTTTTACAGGTCTGTTTAATCTTTAGCTAAAAGATTCTGGAGCTGGGTTTCTGCAGACCGTAGTCTTGAGGGTTCCTCCAGTCTCTGTCAGACCAATAAATCTGATCTTGTGTGTGTGTGTGTGTGTGTGTGTGTGTGTGTGTCTGAATTTGAATTTTGCTCTACATTTTTCTCCTGCTCTATCTGGGACCCTCTATTGTGATCCCTGTCAGAGGGGTTGGTGGTGGTAGCGGTGCACCATCTAGTTCTTCTGGGCTCAGGCTGGTGGAGGCCGTGGTTCATGTGGTCCATCAATCCTTTAGACTAGCATTTTCCTTGTGTCTTGATTTTCTTTCATTCTCCTTTGCTCCGGATGGAATGGGACCAATAGATGTATCTTAGAAGGCCACTTGAAAGGTTTTAAGATCTGTTATGGATTGAATTGTGTCCCCCAAAAATGTGTGTCAACTTGGCTGGGCCATGATTGCCAGGATTGTGTGATTGTCCACCATTTTGTCATCTGATGTGATTTTCCTATGTGTTGTAAATCCTAACCTCTAAAATGTCAAGGAGATGGGATTAGTGGCAGTTATGTTAATGAGGCAGGACTCGATCTACAAGATTAGATTGTGTCTCAAACTAATCTCTTTTGAGATATAAAAGAGACAAGCAAGCAGAGAGGCATGAGAGCCTCATACCACCAAAAAACAAGAGCCAGGAGAATAACCCATCCTTTAGACCCAGGGTCCCTGAGCTGAGAAGCATTTTGAGCCTGGAAGATTAATGATAAGGATCTTCCCCCAGAGCCAACAGAGACAGAAAGCCTTTCCTTGGAGCTGGCACCCCTGAATTCTAGCCTCATAGACTGTGAGAGAATAAATTTCTTTTTGTAAAGCCATCCACTTGTGGTACTTCTGGTATAGGAGTCCTAGAGAACTAAGTACTAGAGAACTCCCCAAAGTGGGACGTAGAACATTGTCTTTATGAACTGTTGTTGTTGTTGTTGTTGTTAGGTGCTGTTGAGTTGGTTCCGACTCATAGCCACCCTGTGCACAACCGAACGAAACACTGCCCGGTCCTGCACCATCCTTACAATCATTGTTATGCTTGAGCTCATTGTTACAGCCACTGCGTCAATCCACCTCGCTGAGGGTCTTCCTCTTTTCCACTGATCTTGTACTCTGCCAAGCATGATGTCCTTCCCCAGGGACTGATCCCTCCTGACAACATGTCCAAAGTATGTAAGATGCAGTCTCTCCATCCTTGCTTCTAAGGAACATCCTGGTTGTACTTCTTCCAAGACAGATTTGTTCGTTCTTTTGGCAGTCCATGCTATATTCAATATTCTTCGCCAACACCACAATTCAAAGGTGTCAATTCTTCTTCGGTCTCCCTTATTCATTGTCCAGCTTCCACATGCACATGATGTGATTCAAAATACCATGGCTTGGGTCAGGCGCACCTTAGTCTTCAAGGTGACATCCTCGTTCTTCAACACTTTAAAGAGGTCCTTTGCAGCAGATTTACCCAATGCAATGCATCTTTTGATTTCTTGACTGATACTTCCACTGCTGTTGATTGTGGATCCAAGTAAAATGAAATCCTAGACAACTTCAATCTCTTCTCCATTTATCATGATGTTGTTCAGTGGTCCAGTTGTGGGGATTTTTGTTTTCTTTATGTTGAGGTACAACCCATACTGAAGGCTGTGGTCTTTGATCTTCATCAGTAAGTGCTTCAAGTCCTCTTCACTTCCAGCAAGCAAGGTTGTGTCATCTGCATAATGCAGGTTGTTAATGAGTCTTCCTCCAATCCTGATGCCCTGTTCTTCTTCATATAGTCCAGCTTCTCATATTATTTGTTCAGCAAACAGATTGAATAGGTATGGTGAAAGAATACAACCCTGACGCACACATTTCCTGACTTTAAACCAATCAGTATCCCCTTGTTCTGTCCAAACAATTGCCTCTTGATCTATGTTCAGGTTCCTCGTGAGCACAATGAAGTGTTCTGGAACTCCCATTCTTCACAATGTTATTCATAATTTGTTATGATCCACACAGTGGAATGCCTTTTCATAGTCAGTAAAACACAGGTAAACATCCTTCTGGTATTCTCTGCTTTCAGCCAGGATCCATCTGACATCAGCAGTGATATCCCTGGTTCCACGTCCTCTTCTGAAACCGGCCTGAATTTCTGGCAGTTACCTGTCACTATACTGCTGCAGCCATTTTTGAATGACCTTCAGCAAAATTTTGCTTATGTGCGATATTAATGATATTATTCTATAATTCCCACATTCAGTTGGACCTCCTTTCTTGGGAATAGGCATAAGTATGGATCTCTTCCAGTCAGTTGGCCAGGAAACTGTCTTCCATATTTCTTGGCATAGACGAGTGAGCACCTCCAGCGCTGCATCTGTTTGTTGAAACATCTCAATTGACATTCCTTCAATTCCTGGAGCCTTGTTTTTTGCCAAAGCCTTGAGTGCAGCTTGGACTTCTTCCTTCAGTACCATCAGTTCTTGATCATATGCCACCTCTTGAAATGTTTGAACATCGACTAATTCTTTTTGGTATAATGACTCCATCTTCTTTTGATGCTTCCTGCGTTGTTTAATATTTTCCCCGTAGAATCCTTTACTATTGCAACTCAAGCCTTGAATTTTTTCTTCAGTTCTTTCAGCTTGAGAAACACTGAGCGTGTTCTTCCCTTTTGGTTTTCCATCTCCGGCTCTTTGCACATGTCATTATAATACTTTACTTTGTCTTCTCAAGCTGCCCTTTGAAATCTTCTGTTCAGTTATTTACTTCATCAATTCTTCCTTTTGCTTTATCTGTTCGATATTGGAGACCAAGTTTCAGAGTCTCCTCTGATGTCCACCTTGGTCTTTTCTTTCTTTCCTGTCTTTTCAATGGCCTCTTGCTTTCTTCATGTGTGAAGTTCTTGCAGAACTCATCTGGTCTTCGGTCACTAGTGTTCAATGCATCAAAACTACTCTTCGGATGGTCTCTAAATTCAGGTGGGATATACTCAAGGTCATATTTTGCCTCTCGTGGACTTGCCCTGATTTTCTTCAGTTTCAGCTTGAACTTACATATGAGCAGTTGATGGTCTGTTCCACAGTCGGCCCCTGGCCTTGTTCTGACTGAAGATATTGAGCTTTTCCAGCATCTCTTTCCACAGGTGTAGTCAATTCGATTTCTGTGTGTTCCACCTGGTGAGGTCCATGTGCATAGCCACCATTTACGTTGGTGAAAGAAGGTACTTGCAATGAAGAAGTCGTTGGTCTTGCAAAATTCTATCATTCGATCTCTGGCATTGCTTCTATCACCAAGGCCATATTTTCCAACTGCTGATCCTTCTTCTTTGTTTCCAAGTTTCGCATTCTAATCACCAGTAATTATCAATGCATCTTGATTGCATGTTTGATAAATTTCAGACTGCAGCAGCTGATAAAAATCTTCTATTTCTTCGTATTTGGCCCTAGTGCTTGGTGCATAAATTTGAATAATAGTCGTATTAACTGGTCTTCCTTGTTGGTGTATGGATATTATCCTATCACTGACAGTATTGTACTTCAGGATGGATCTTGAAACGTTCTTTTTGACGATGAATCCAACACCATTCCTCTTCAAGTTGTCATTCCCAGCATAGTAGACTATATGATTGTCTGATTCAAAATGGCCAATACCAGTCCATTTCAGCTCACTGATGCCTAGGATATCAATGTTTATGTGTTCTATTTCATTTTTGACGATTTCCAATTTTCCTAGATTCATACTTCGTACATTCCACGTTCCAATTATTAATGGATGTTTGCAGCTGTTTCTTCTCATTTTGAGTCATGCCACATCAGCGAATGAAGGTCCCGAAAGCTTTACTCTACCCAGGACATTAAGGTCGACTCTACTTTGAGGAGGCAGCTCTTCCCCAGTCATCTTTTGAGTGCTTTCCAGCCTGGGGGACTCATCTTCCAGCACTGTATCAGACAATGTTCCACTGCCATTCATAAGGTTTTCCCCGGCTAGTGCTTTTCAGAAGTAGACTGCTGGGTCCGTCTTCCTAGTCTGTCTTAATCTGGAAGCTCAGATAAAACCTGCCCTCCATGGGTGACCCTGCAGGTATCTGAATACCGGTGGCATAGATTCCAGCATCACAGCAACACGCAAGCCCCCACAGTATGACAAATTGACAGATGAACTATGTTATGCCAATTGACCTGGATTTCCCCCAAGTCTGTGTTCCCCAGCTCCTAGCCCCAGTAACTTGGTCCCTCAAGGTGTTTGGATATATCTAGGAAGCTTCCATGACTTTTCCTTGGTCAAGTTGTATTCACTTCCCCTATACTGTGTGTTGTCTTTCCCTCTACCAGAGTTAACACTAGTCTACTATCTAGTTAGTGATTTCCCTTCCCCACAGCTCTCCTTCCTCCTAACCATCAAAGACTGTTTTATTCTCTATGTAAACTTTTTCTTGGGTTTTTATAATAGTGGTTTCATACAATGTTCCTTTGTGATTGATTTATTGCACTCAACATAATGCCTTCCAGACTCATCCATCTGTGAGATGTTTTGAAGATTCAGCATTGTTCTTGATCATTGCCTAATATTCCACTGCATGTATGTACCATAATTTGTTTACACTTTCATCTATTGATGGCCACTTAGATTGTTTCCATCTTTTTGCTATCGTGATCTTCCTCTTTTTCCCTGACCCTCTACTTTACCAAGCACGATGTACTTCTCCCAGCGCTGGTCCCTGCTGATAACATGTCCAAAGTATGTGAGATGAAATCTTGCCTTCCTCACTTGTAAGGAGCATTCTGGCTGCAAGTCTTCTGAGACAGATTTGTTCATTTTTCTGGCAGTCTGTGGTATATTCAATATTCCTCATCAACACCGTAATTCAAAAGTATGAATTCTTCTATGGTCTTCCTTATTCATTGTACCACATTAGCATGCAAATGTTGTTGTTGTTAGGTGCTGTCGAGTCACTTCCAACTCATAGAGACCCTATGTACAACAGAACGAGACACTGCCCAATCCAGGGCCATCCTCACAACCATTGTTGTGATCGAGCCCATTGTTGCAGTCACTGTGTCAATCCATATTGTTGAGGGCCTTCCTCTTTTTCATTGGACCTCTACTTTACCAAACATGATGTCCTTCTCCGGGGGCAGATCCCTTCTGATAACTTGTCTGAAGTATGTGAGACAAAGTCTTGCCATCCTTGCTTTTAAGGAACATTCTGGTTGCACTTCTTCCAAAACAGATTTGTTCGTTCTTTTGGCAATCCATCGTATATTCAATATTCTTCGCCAACTCCACAATTCAAAGATGTCAATTCTTTTTTGGTCTTTCTTATTCCTCGTCCAGCTTTTGCATGCATATGAGGCAATTGAAAACTTCATGGCTTGGGTCAGGAGCTCCTTAATATTCAAGGTGACATCTTTGCTTTTTAACACTTTAAAGAGGTCTTTTTTTTTTTTTAGTTTTTTTTAAATTGTGCTTTAAGTGAAAGTTTACAAATCAAGTCAGTCTCTCACACAAAAACACCTTGCTACATACTCCCAGTTGCTCTCCCCCTCATGAGACAGTCTGCTCCCTCCCTCCACTCTCTCTTTTCCTGTCCATTTCTCCAGCTTCTAACCCCCTCTACCCTCTCATCTCCTCTCTAGGCAGGAGTTGCCAACATAGTCACAAGTGTCTACCTGTTCCAAAAAGCTCACTCCCTCGCCAGCATCCCTCTCCAACCCATCGTCCAGTCCAATCCCTCTCTGAAGAGTTGGATTTGGGAATGTTTCCTGTCCTGGGCCAACAGAAGGTCTGGGGGCCATGACCACTGAGGTCCCTTCTAGTCTCAGTCAGACCATTAAGTCTGGTCTTTTTACGAAAATTTGGGGTCTGCATCCCACTGCTCTCTTGCTCCCTCAGGGGTTCTCAGTCGTGTTCCCTGTAAGGGCAGTCATCAGTTGTAGCCAGGCACCATCTAGTTCTTTTGGTCTCAGGCTGATGTAGTCTCTGGTTTATGTGGCCCTTTTTGTCTCTTGGGCTCATAATTACCTTGTTTCCTTGGAGTTCATTCTCCTTTGATCCAGGTGGGTTGAGACCAATTGATGCATCACAGACAGCCACTTGCTAGAGTTTAAGACCCCAGATGCCACTCTCCAAAGTGGGATACGGAATGTTTTCTTAATAGATTTTGTTATGCCAATTGACTTTGATGTCCCCTGAAACCATGGTCCCCAAACCCCACCCCTGCTACACTGGCCTTTGAAGCATTCAGTTTATTGAGGAAACTTCCTTGCTTTTGGTTTAGTCCAGTTCTGCTGACCTTGTCTGTATTGCGTGTTGTCTTTCCCAGGTCCTGTAACTCCTCTCCACTTCTGAACCATCTCTTCCTCCCCCCGCCCCTCAGTTCATTTTCTAAGCTTGTCTGTGATGCTCAGGGCTCTTAGCTTGTCATAAATGTACTCATTTCCCTTGTTTTTTCAGGTTTTTTTTGTAAAGAGGGCTTGCCGGAAGCATCTGTCTATTCTGCCATCTTGGCTCCACCTCTAAAGAGATCTTTTGATGCAGATTTGCCCAGTGCAATGCATCTTTTAATTTCTCAACTGCTGCTTCCATGGGTGTTGATTGTGGATCCAAGTAAAATGATCCAGTTTGCTTACTGGTCCAATTGTCAAGATTTTTGTTTTCTTTATGTTGAAATGTAATCCATACTGAAGGCTGTGGTCTTTGATCTTCATAAGTAAGTGATTCAAGTCCTCTTCACTTTCAACAAACAAGTTTGTGTCATCTGTATATCGCAGGGTGTTAAAGAGCCTTCTTCCTGTCCTGATGCCAATTCGTCTTCATAGACTCCCGCTTCTCAGATTATGAACTCAGCACACAAACTGGGTAAGTATGGTGAAAGGATACAACCCTGATGCACAACTTTCCTGATTTTAAAACATGCAGTATTCCCTTGTTCTGTTGAAATGACTGCCTCTTTGGTCTATGTACAGGTTCCTTATAAGCACAACTAAGTGTTCTGAATTCCCATTCTTCACAATGTTTTCCATAATTTGTTATGATTTACACAGTCAAATGCCTTTGTGTAACCAATGAAACACAGGTAAGCATCTTTCTGGTATTCTCTGCTTTCAGCCAGGATCCATCTGACATCAGCAATAATATACCTGGTTCTACGTCTTCTTCTGAATCAGCTTGACTTTCTGGCAGTTCCCTATCAATGTACTGCTGCAACTGTTTTGGAATTATCTTCAGCAAAATTTTACTAACATGTAATATTAATGATATTGTTCGATAATTTATGCATTTTCTTGGGTCCTCTTTCTTTGGAGTGGGCACAAATTTGGATCTCTTACAGTTGGTTGGCCATGAGGCCATCTTCCAAATTTCTTGGCATAGACTAGTGAGCACTTTCAGTGCTGCATATGTTTGTTGAAACATCTCAATTAGCATTCCATCAATACCTGGAGACTTGTTTTTTGCCAGTGCCTTCAGTGCAGCTTGGACTTCTTTCAGTATCATCAGTTTTTGATCAAATGCTACCTCCTGAAATGGTTGAATGTTGACCAATTCTTTTTGGTACAGTGACTCTGAGTATTCCTTCCATCTTCTTTTGATACTTCCTGCATCATTCAATATTTTGCCCATAAAATCCTTCAGTATTGAAATTGAGGGTTGAATATTTTTCTTCAGTTCTTTCAGCTTGAGAAATGCCAAATGTGTTCTTCCCTTTTGGTTTTCTCACTCCAGATCTTTGTACATTTCATTATAATACTTTGTCTTCTCGAGCCGCCCTTTGAAATCTTCTGTTCAGATCTATTACTTCATCATTTCTTCCATTAGCTTTAGTACTCTATGCTCCAGAGCAAGTTTCAGAGTCTCTTCTGATATCCATTTTGGTCTTTTTTTTTCTTTCCTGTCTTTTTAATGACCTTTTGCTTTCCTTATGTACAATGTTCTTGATGTCATCCCACAACTTATCTGGTCTTTGGCCATTAGTATTCAATGTATCAAATCTATTCTTGAGATTGTCTCTAAACTCAGGTGGAGTATACTCAAGGTTGTACTTTGGCTCTCATGGGCTTGTTTTAGTTTTCTTCAGCTTCAACTTGAACTTGCATAGAAGCAACTGATGGTCTGTTCTGCCCCTGTCCTTGTTTTCTGACGGTTTATATTAAGCTCCACCATCATCTTGTTCCACTGATGTAGTCAATTTGATTCCTATATATTCCTTCTGGTGAGGTCCACGTGTATAGTCACCATTTATATTTTTGAAAAAAGGTATTTGTAGTGAATAAGTTGTTGGCCTTGCAAAATTCTATCATGTGAACTCTGGTGTCATTTCTGTTACCAAGGTTATATTTTCCAACTACTGATCCTCTTTCTTTTTTCCAATTGTCACATTCTAATCAGCAGTAGTTATCAATGTGGCTTGTTTGCATGTTTGATCAATTTCAGACTGCAAATGTTAAAAATATTCGGCAATCTTTGACATTAGTGGTTGGTGTGTAAATTTGAATATTAGTCGTATTAACTGGTCTTCCTGGTAAGTGAATGAATGTTATCCTATCACTTTGTACTTCAGGACAGATCTTGAAATGTTCATTTTGATGATGAGTATGATGCCGTTTCTCTTCATTTTGTCGTTCTCGGCATAGTAGACCATATGACTGACTCAAAATGGCCAATACAAGTCCATTTCAGCTCACTAATTTCTAGGATATTGATCTTTATGCATTCCATTTAATTTTTGAAGACTTCCATTTTTTCTTGATTCATACTTCATACATTCCACATCTGATTATTAATGAATGTCTTCAGTTGTTTGTTCTCATTTTGAATCATGCCACATCAGCAAATGAGGACCGCAGAAGCTCTACTCCGTCCGTGTCATTAAGGGCAACTCCACTTTGAGGAGGCAGCTCTTCCTCAGTATTTTGAGTGACTTCCAACTTGAGGGATTCATCTTCCAGCACTATTTCAGACAATGTTCCACTGCTATTTACCAGGTTTTCACGGACCTTTTTTTTTTTTTTTAAAGTAAATCTCCAGGTCCTTCTTCCTAGTCTGTCTTAGTCTGGAAGCTCGGCTGAAACTTGTCCACCATGGGTGACCCTGCTGGTATTTTGAAATTCTGGTGGCATAACTTTTAGCATCACAGCAAAACACAAGCCACCCCAGCATGATAAATTGACAGAAGAGTTCTGGCCCTTATCTATAAAAAAAAAAAAAAAAAAAAAGCCATCTGTATATGTATATTTAGGACAGAAGATACAGTTTAAATATAGGGACATATAAATATTGAAAGTAAAAAAATGAAAAAAAAATATCTATATCATACTAATACTAACCGAAAGAAACTTTATATAGTTATAATATCAAACAAAGTAGGCTTTGAGGAAAGAAGAATTACTAGAAATAGAGAATTTTCATGATGATAAACTAGTCAATTCACTGAGAATACATAGCAATTCTAAATTTATACATTCCCAATAATGTAATCTCAAAATATGTAAAGAAAAATTGACAGAATAAAAATGAGAAATGGACAAAGCCCCAATAAATGGAGATTTCAGCAAGTGACATAAAAATCAATAAAGATATAAAAGACTTGTACATCATAATTAGCAAACCTGACCCGAAGTCTGAAGAATACATTTAACAAAATAGACCATATGCTGACTCATAAAGCTTTCTCGAAAAACCTTGAATGATTGGAATTAACACTGAAATTAAGCTAGAAGCACACTGAAGAAAGACAATGAGAAAAGGGGAACTAGAAAATGAAAATTAGAAAAGACATTGAACTAAATGATACTGAGAATGCTATATATCAAAACTCGTAGTAGGCATCTGAAGTTATTGTTACAGAAAAATTTTACTTTGAAATGCATATAGTAGATAAAGAAAGGGTGAAAGGCCATTGACCTAAGTACCCGTCTTAGAAAACTAAAACCAAATGAAGTAGAAGGGTGGAATTAATAAAGATAATACCATTAACCATTAAGAGAAATCGTTGAATTAGAAGACAAATATAAAATACTAAATGTAGATTCAGTAAAACCAAAATCACTTAAAAAAATTTTTAAAAACTATGACAATGCATAATCTCTAGTAATACTGATTACAAAAAAGTAAGAGAGGGCAAAAATTATTCTTATTGAGGAATGACTATGGAACAATCACTATAAATCCTAGCCTAGCCTTATGAAGACAAGTTGCCACTGAGTCAGTTTTGACTCATAGCTACCCTATGTGTGTCAGAGTAGGACTGTGCTCTATAGGGTTTTCAATAGCTAGTTTTTCGAAGTAGATCACCAGGTCTTTCTTTCAAGGTGCCTCTGGATGGACTTGAACCTTCGACCTTTTGGTTAGCAGCTAAGCATATTAACTATTTGCAGCACATACGGACCTTGGCATTAAAAACTACAACAACAAAACAAGGCATATGAACAGCTTTATGCCAATCGACTTGAAAGTTTACATGAAATGAACACTTTCCCAGAAAAACACAACTTGCCCAAACTGATAAAAATAGGAATTTTAAAAATCAGAAGAATCCAATATCTTTTTTAAGAAGTTGAATCTTTAATAAATACGACGATGATAGTGATGATGATGATGATGTATGGAGAACCTCTTCCACCCTGGAATTTCTATTAGCCTAATACTTGGTGGCACAGTGGTTAAGAACTCGGCTGCTAAACCAAAGGTTGGCAGTTCAAATCCACCAGCTGCTTCTTGGAAACCCTATGGGTCAGTTCTTCTCTTTCCTGTAGGGTCACTGTGAGTCAGAATTGACTTGATGGCAAGGGGTTTGAGTTTTTTTGGTTTTGGAATACCTGGATTCTCTGTCCATCGCTTAATTACTCCTCTTGATAGGTCTGAAATTGTCCAGTCATGTCTATAAGAGGGAGGCAGGGACAAAATACTAGCAAAGCTACAGATGTGAAGACATTTTCTCTCACTGGCTTTATCAGTCATAAAAGTATCATTCTGAGCTCCATCTGCCTTACTCCTGTGTCTCTCAATTCTTTTCCAACCTGGGAAAAGAAAGCAATATTATTTATTGCTCTTTTAAAATCCCAACAAATAAATGAATCTACTTCTTCATCTGTATAATGGGGTAATAATAGTATTAAACAAGTTAATATGTATAAACTTTTAAAATCTTGCCCAGCAAATACTAACCAATTAATAAATATTAGTTACTATTATTACTTTTTCCTGATTTTACACCATGCAGTGTCCCCTTGTTCTGTTTAAACAACTGCCCCTTGATCTATGTACACGTTCCTCATGAGCACAACTAAGTGTTCTGGAATTCCCATTTTTCACAATGTTATTCATAATTTGTTATGGTCTACACAGTTGAATGTCTTTTCATAGTCAATAAAACACAGGAAAACATCTTTCTGGTATTCTCTGCTTTCAGCCAGGATTCATCTGACATCAGCAATGATATACCTAGTTCCATGTCTTCTCCTGAATCTGGCTTGAATTTCTGGCAGTTCCCTGTCAGTATGCTGCCGCAGCCACTTTTGAATGATCTTCAGCAAAATTTTACTTGAGTGTGATAATAATGATAATGTTCGATAATTTCCGCATTTGGTTGGATCACCTTTCTTGGGAATAGGCATAAATATGGATCTGTGTTTTATTGACTACAAAAAGGCATTCCACTGTGTGGATCATAAAAAAATTATGGATAACATTGCAAAGAATGGGAGTTCCAGAACACTTAATTTTGCCTGTGAGGAACCTGTACATAAATTAAGAGGCAGTCATTTGAACAGAACAAGGGGATACTGTTTGATTTACAGTCAGGAAAGGTGTGCGTCAGGGCTGTATCTTTCACCACACTTATCCAATCTGTATGCTGAGCAACTAATCCAAGAAGCTGGACTATATGAAGAAGAATGGGGCAACAGAATTGGAGAAAGACTCACTAACAACCCGAGTTATGTGGATGACACAACCTTGCTTGCTGAAAGTGAAGAAGACTTGAAGCACTTACTGATGAAGATCAAAGACCACAGCCATCACTGTGGATTACACCTCAACATAAAGGAAACAAAAATCCTCACAACTAGACAAATAAGCAACATCATGATAAATGGAGAAAAGATTGAAGTTGTCATGGATTTCATTTTACTTGGCTCCACAATCAACACCCTTAGAAACAGCATTCAAGAAATCGAAGGATGCATTGCATTGGGAAAATCTGCTGCAAAAGACCTCTTTAAAGTGTTAAAAAGCAAAGATATCACCTTAAAGATTAAGGTGCACCTGACCCAAGCCATGGTGTTTTCAATTGCCTCATATGCATGCAAAAGCTGGATAATAAGTAAGGAAGACTGAAGAAGAGTTGATGCCTTTGAATTGTGGCATTGGAGAAGAATATTGAATATGCTGTGAACTGCCAAAAGAATGAACAAACCTGTCTTGGAAGAAGTACAACCAGAATGCTCCTTAGAAGCAAGGATGGCGAGACTACATCTCACATACTTTGGACATGTTATCAGAAGGGATCAGTCGCTGGAGAAGGACATCATGCTTGGTAAAGGAGAGGGTCAGTGAAAAATAGGAGTACTCTCAACGAGATGGATTTACACAGTGGCTGCAACAAAGGGCTCAAGCA
Organism: Loxodonta africana; assembly: GCF_030014295.1. Lineage (NCBI taxonomy): Eukaryota > Metazoa > Chordata > Mammalia > Proboscidea > Elephantidae > Loxodonta > Loxodonta africana. The sequence goes on from NC_087358.1 coordinate 76,248,850, forward strand.
TAACAACAACTGTGAGAATGGTGAAGGATGGAGCAGTGTTTCATTCTGCTGAATACAGGGTCACTATGAGTCTGAATTGACTCAACAGCACCTAACGATAACAACAGTCATTACTTTTTAACTTAAATCCTTAGTGCATGCCAGAACTGAGCTAAATTCTTTACATTGCAGTATCTTGCTAAATATTTAGTAGAAATCTATGAGGTAGGCAATATGATACTCTTCTTATGTTACAGATGAGAAAGCTGAAATTTGGGAGAATTAAGGCACTTTGTTCAAGACCATAGAGTTTGTAAGGTCTGTTTGTCTTCAAAGTACACAGCTATATCTGGCAAATGCATGCCATTGGTAATAAGTGGGCAAATCAAGAGGGGGCAAAGGATTCAGGGCAGACATCACTATCACTGGGGAAAAAATTAGGAGTGCAGGTTCTCCTGTTGGTCACCCAATAGCATCAGGTCCTAAGAAAATGAAAATAAGTTCATTATGATTTTTTAAAAGGACCTAGTTTTACATGAATAGGGACAGTGATGGTTCATTGGTAGAACTGTGGGAGACTTGGGTTCAATTCTCAGCCAATGCACCTCATGAGCAGCCACTACCCATATGTCAGTGGAGCCTTGTGTGTTGCTATGATGCTGAACAGGTTTCTGTGGAACTTCTGGACTAACAAACTAGGTAGAAAGGTCTGGTGTTCTACTTCTGAAAATCTGTCAATGAAAATTCTATCTGTGGATCACAATGGTCTTATCCACATCATGATGATGGCACAGAACCAAACAATATCAGTTCCATTGTGCATGGGGTCACCATCAATTCGATGGCAGCTATCAACAACAATTTAACATGAGTTAAACTTAAAACAATATTATATATTCATGGAACTCCATGTATGTCCAAGAGTATTTATGAACAATTTAAATATTACAGCATTAAGAGTGAAAAGAGAACATGGCTCTATAGATGGAAACACCATGCCATCCCTCTGCAGCAAAGACTCAAAAAACTAAGTAAAACAGATACAAACATCAATCCTGGAACCCTAAGCATCAAATGAAGGAGTAAAGAACTCCATCAAGCACCAAATGGAATAAGAAACTGACAGAGAACAGAGAATGAGGACAGCTACGGAGTGGAGATCCCCTTCCAGCTAACCCAGCACAAACTTGCCATCTTGTACTACAGCCACCAAGGAATGCAGACAGGCAAGTTTACAGAGCTCCAACCAGGAGACAGAGCACCCAGTAACCAGGGATACATGCTTTCCCATCCCCCACCCTTCTTTCCTCTACAAAGTGTCCACTGCTTTCCAATGGGCCATGGTCGCTCAGCCAGAGATACACCAGCTCACTGCTGCCCCTTCACTGGTCAGCCCCTTCAGCACCATTTTTCGTTTGTTCATTTGTTTGTCGTTATTGTTTTTTGGGCTTTGTTTTTGTTGCTTCTCTCTTTCTGCCTTCTCTCCTGTCCTTTCTCCTGCCCAGCCAACCCCATGTGCCGTCCTTTCTCCTTCTTGATAGGCTGTGCCATGCCACTCCACTAGAGAGTCACCAACACACGGCTACCCTGGGTTTGCATCACCCATGCCAGCAGACTCCCTCAGTGCCATTTTTTATTTTATTATTACTATTTTCCAGTTTCTTCTCTCTCTCTTCCTTCCTTCCTTTCCTTTCTCCAGCCCACCTAGCCTGTGTGACGTACCTGTCCCTTCTTGGTGGGCCGTACCACACCACTCTGCTAGAGAGCCACTGGTGCATGGCCTCCCCGGGTCCACACTGTAAACCTCCAGCAGGATCCCTTAATGCCTTTTTTTTTTCTTTTCTGGCTTCTTCTTTCTCACTTCCTTCTTTTCCTTTCTCCAGCCACCTAGCCACATGAGCTCCCCCACCCCTTCACAATGGGCAGTATTGCACCACTCAGCTAAAGAGCCACTGGTGTATGACCTCCCTGGTCTGGGCTGCACTCAACAGCCAGCTCCTTCAGCACCATATTTGTTTCTTTATTGTTAGTTTTTTTTTTCCTCTTTGTGTCTTCTCACTCTCTCCCTTCTTTCCTTTCCTTTCTCCTGTCCACCTGCCCCATGTGCCATCCCCACCCCTTCTTGACCAGCCTTGTTGCACTGCTTGGCTGGGGAGCCATGGGCACACAGCCTCCCCAGGTCTGCACTACCCCCACAAACTGGCTTGCTCAGCACCACAGTTTGGGTTTTTTTTTTTTTTTTGGTTCTTCTCTCTCTCTTCTGTCCTTCCTTTCCTTTCTCCCACCCACCTAGACTTGTGCACCACGCCCACCCCTTCTCAAAGGGCCATGCTGCACTGTTCGGCTGAAGAGTCAGTGACACGCAGCTTCCCCAGATCTGCACCACCATCACCAACTGGCTCTGTCAGGGCCATTTCACTTATTTTCTATTTGTTTTGCTTGTTGTTGTTTCTTCTCTCTCTCTCCCTTCCTTCCTTCCTTTCTCCCACCCACCTAGTCCCGTGCTCTACAACCCCCTTTTGGCGCTCTGCTGTACGGCTTGGCTGGAGAGCCTCTGGCGTACACCCTGCCTGGTTCTGGACCACCCCCACAGGCTTGCTCCCTCAGTGCAATATCTTTATTTTTATTTATTTTTCTCCTTCTCCCTCCCACAAGAAAACTACTGGAACTAATGGAAAGATTAAGTGGAGTAGCAGGATACAAGATAAACATACGAAAAGCATTACATTCCTATACACCAATAAAAAGAACTACAAAAAGGAAATCAGGAAAGCAGTACCATTCATAATAGCTCCTGAAAAGATAAAATGCTTAGGAATAAGTCTAACCAGGGACATAAAAGACCTATACAAGGAAAACCACAAAACACCACTGCAAGAAACCATGAGAGACCTACGTGAATGGAAAAACATACCACACTTATCAAGAGGTGAAAATGTCAATTCTACCCCAAAAATTTACAGATACAATGCAATCCCAATCCAGATGCCCACAGCACTCTTCAATGAGATGAAAAAACTAATCACTAACTTTATATGGAAAGGAAACAGGCCCTGGATAGGTAAAGCCACTAAGGAAGAAAAAGAATAAAGTTGGAGGGCTCACACTACCTGATCTCAGAACCTACTATACAGCTACAGTACTCAGAACAGCCTGATACTAGTACAATGACAGGTGCATTAACCAATTGAATGGAATTGAGAACCCAAATGTAAATCTATCCACTTATGGTCACCTGATCTTCAGCAAATGCCCAAAATCCCTTAAATGGAGGAAAAGACAATCTTTTTAACAATGATGCTGGCAAAACTGGATGTTCATCATTTAAAAAATGAAATAGGACCCATACTTCACACCATACACAAAAACTAATTCAAAATGATTCAAAGAGCTAAATGTAAATCCAAAAACTATAAAGATCATAGAAGAAAAAATAGGGTCAACTCTAGAGGCCCTAGTACATGGCATAAATAGGATACAAACCACAACTAACAACACAGAAATGCCAGACGATAAGCTAGATTACTGGGGTCTTCTAAAAATTTAACACTTATGCTCATCAAAAGACTTCACCAAAAGAGTAAAAAGAGGACCTACAGACTATAATCTATAGGAAAATCCAACACCTCTACAACAAAAAGTGAAATAATCCAATTAAAAAATGAGCAAAGGAGATGAACAGACACTTCACCAAAAAAGACATTCAGGCGGCTAACAGATAGATGAGGAAATGCTCCCAATCACTAGCCATTAGAGAAATGCAAGTCAAAACTACAATAAGATACCATCTCACCCCAACATTACTGGCATGAATCAAAAAAAACAGAAAATAACAAATGTTGGACAGGCTGTGGGGAGCTTGGGACTCTTATGCACTGCTGGTGGGAATGTAAAATGATACAACCATTTTGGAAAATGATATGGCACTTCCTTAAAAAGCTAGGAATAGAAATACCATATGATCCAGCAATCCCACTCCTAGGAATATATCCTAGAGAAATAAGAGCCACATAGACATATGCACACCTATGTTCATTGCAGCATTATTCACGACAGCAAAACTAGGGAAACAACCTAAGTGCCCATCAACAGATGACTGGATAAACAAACTATGGTACATACGCACAATGGAATACTACGAAACAATACAGAACAATGATGAATCCATGAAGCATTTCACAACATGGATGAATCTGTAGGGCATTAAGCTGAGTGAAATAAGTCAATCACAAAAGGGCAAATACTGTATGAGTCCACTATTATAAAAACTCATGCAAAGGTTTACACATAAAAAGAAACAATCTTTATCGCTGCTAGAGAGGGGAGAGGTAAGGAGGGAGAAACACTAACTAGACAGTAGATAAGTGGTAACTTTGGTGAAGGATAAGACAGTATACGATACTGGGGAAGTCAGCACAGCTTGACCAAGGCAAGGTCATGGAAGCTTCCTATACACATCCAAACTCTCTGAGAGATCGAATTACTGGACTAAGGGCTAGGGACCATGGTCTTGGGGGACATCTAGCTCAATTGGCATAACACAGTTTATAAAGAAAATGTTCTACTTCCTACTTTGGCGAGTAGTGTCTAGGGTCCTAAAAGCTTGTGAGTGGCCCTCTAAGATACTCTACTGGTCACACCCCATCTGGAACAAGGGAGAATGAACCAAACAAAAGACACAAGGGAAAGATTAGTCCAAAGGACTAGTGGACCACAACTACCACAGTATCCACCAGACTGAATCCAGCACAACTAGATGGTGCCCAGCTACCACCACCAACTGTTCTGACAGGGATCACAGTAGAGGGACCTGGATAGAGCTGGAGAAAAATGTAGAATAAAATTCTAACTCACAAAAAAAGACCAGACGTATGGGTCTGAGAGAGACTAGAGAAACCCCAAGAGGGTGGTCCCCAGACACCCTTTTAACTCAGTAAGGAAGTCATGACTGAGGTTCACCCTTCTTAGACAGGCCCATAAAACAAAATGAGACTAAAGGGGCACACCAGCTCCAGGGCAAGGATGAGAAGGCAGGAGTGGACAGGAAAGCTGGTAACGGGAAACCCAAAGTCGAGAAGGAGAGAGGGTTAACATGTTGTGAGATTGGCAACCACTGACACAAAACAATGTGTGTATTAATTGTTTAACGAGAAATTAATTTGCTGTGTAAACCTTCATCTAAGGTACAATAAAAAAAAAAGTGAAAAAACTTGAGGTTTTTTCAAGCGTTACCATCTAACCTTTGAACTTCCAACTACAGTTCTCTTTGGTGTTTTACCTCCTTCATGAGAAAGTATGGTGGGACCCTATGCCTGATCATTCCAAAGTAAGTTTGGCCACTCTGCTTTCACTAGTAATTCTGAAATCACTTCACCTCTCCCCCAGTAATCTAGATGAGCCAATACCTTACCTTTCTTCTAGCATTAAGAGACTGATAATAAGGGAGCTCTGTTTTTAAGCCTTACCATACAAGCTTTTCCTAATCATTCCTGAAAAGGAAAGGAGAAGGGAAGATACTTTTTGAAAGACATATGGTGTGTGAAATAGATCCTGGGTCAGTGCTTGGTGCTGAGAACATAATTTTCTAGACAGAAAAATACAGACCTTTAATTAGATTTGGATCTTGCTGATATTCATGCAGGTGTTTGGAAATCCACGTATCTTTACAGGAATTTGAAAAAAAATAAATTGTTTCTTTCCTTTGGTGGAAAAGTATACATGATGGGGAAACTTCAAGACTTTATTCATTGCTGGAAACAAAATTGTATAATACTGAGAAGGGGGCTATGCATTAAATTTCAAAAAGAAACTACTGCCATTCAGTCGATTCCGACTCATAGTGACCCTATAGGACAGAGTAGAACTGCCCCATAGGGTTGCCAAGGAGCGCCTAGGGGATCCAAACTGTCAAACTTTTGGTTAGCAGCTGTAGCTCTTAACCACTACACCACCAGGGTCTCCGATTAAATTTCAAAGTGCTATTGGAAACTCCATGGGGCAGTTCTACTCTTTCCTATAGGGTCACTATGAGTCCGAATCGACTCGACGGCACTGGGTGTTGTGGTGGGTTTTATTCAAATAAAGATAAGTTGTGCAAATATCTGGAGTTAATGAATTAACTAATATTCAGAACATGGGCACAAAATGGAAAACACTTTGAAGTTTTTAATGACTGACTTGTTATGTCTTTAAACCAAAAAAAACCAAACCCAGTGCCATTGAGTCAATTCCGACTCATAGCCTTTAAAACTTTAAAAAAAAGGCAAGTACAAATCTGTTCTCAGGGACCTCAGTCTCCCCATGTATAATTAGGGCTCAATTAGGCATGCTGGGATCAAGGAGGATTCTTAAAAAATGCTTTTATTTTGCTTTGACATTCTTGAATACGGCACAATATAAAGTCACAAATATCTGAGCCAGATTTCCCTGTGTCTCAGCTACTTCTCCCAGGATTAAGTAAAGCACTTTTCAAAAGTACCATTAACTCTTCAGAACTGTCACTTCCGTGTATTATATGGGACCCAGGTGGCTTTAAGTGTTAACACAACTTTCTCAGAACAGTCTCTCTGGTTCCCAGGGATGAACTAAAGCATTTGGAAGATAAGATCCGCTCATTATCTTGATGTTTTCTATATTTTCTGTATAGGGTGTTTTCAGTTACGCCATCCCAGAGTTTCATTTTATAAGAATGCCCTCTCTGCATCAAGAAGGACTATTTACAAAGCTTGTTCTGATATCCTAATACTAAAAAAAAAAAATTAAATAATACAATTTTTTTTTTTAATTGCCAGCCTGAAATTAATGTTTTTTTTTTTTTTTCAGTAAGAAAGAATGTGTGTGTGTGTGTGTGTTTTATGATGTGTGTTCTGGCACTTCCAAATATTAGGGGTTTTAAGCCTATCCTTCTGAAATTGAGGCAGAGTTAGTCAAGCGCTCTGTGTGTCTGCATGTGACATCATACGTGAGGCCTTAGAAGAGCACTCTCGCAGACCTTCTTTCTCCTTGCTCCATTTCTTATACAGAAATGTTATCCTATGTTCAGAGTTTGTGCCCTTCTCCTCTTTCTCCAAAAATTCTCTTTTAACTTTGCACATTCACACAGGGATTTTCATAGAGCAAGAGCTCATGAAAATCACAGCGACTTGTCCTGAATGACCCCAAAGCACGAAGCAAAACCACCACCCGTCTGTTAGCGGTGGTTTGTGTGTTGCAATGATGATGGAAGCTTTGCCACCTTTATTTTAAATACCAGCAGAGTTACACATGGTAGACAGGTTTCAGCAAAGCTTCTAGACTAAGACATACTAGGGAGAAAGGCCTGGCAATCTACTTCCAAAAATCAGCCAATGAAAATTCTATGATCACAACAGAATATTGTCCAGTATAGTGCTGGAAGTTAAGCTTCCTAAGATGGAAGGCACTCAAAATACAATAATGGACTCCAGCAAGCCAGCGATGTGAAGATGGCGCAGGACTGGGCAACGCTTCATTCTGTTATACATGGAGTCGTCATGGGTCCCAAGGTGCTCACGTCTCTCAGGGGGCCCTCTTCAGGGAAGAAACTTGATCAAAGACCTCAGGAGAAGCGTTTACTGCAAAACTGAGAAAAGCATTAATTCCTTCAAGCTGATAAAAAGAACAAATAAATAGAAATTTAAAAAAGGAAATTCAGTAAACTCCAACTACATTTATGTAAAGATATCCCATGTTATCGATGCACTTAACTTTTAAATCAAATTTATTTTCAGAAAGGTAGCCTCAGCAAATCTGTTACCTTGCATACTTGTGTATGTATAGGTTGGTTGGGGGGTAAGGACAGGCCAGAAAACATAAATTATAAGCAGTAAGTAATAATTATGTCAGAGGTAAAATTTCTACCTTTTTTATTCCTCTGAATTTGTAAAGATTAAGTCCCAGATGACAGAGAAAGAGCCTGAGCAGAAGCTGTTAAACCGCAAGGTTCAGTCATCATAAAAATTGTCGTATCCCAAGTCTCCACATAAAATCTGTGTGTCAAGTGCTTTTGATGGCATGACACAACAGCTTGAATTTTACCCTTGAGGCTTATTATGCCTCCAGGACGTGGTAAAATTATAGTATTGAACTGTTCAGAAATGTACACTTGATTCTTTAGGTAAATTACGCATGAAGATGTGTTTTAAGCATTTTCTAAATTTATAGTTGCTTTAAATGGTATTGAATCCAAGAGTGTTTGTGGCTGAAAATAGAGGGGAAAAAAATTGCTGATTCTAAAAATAACATTAATTTTTTAATTAAAAATGTGCATGCATTATAGAAAATTTAGGAAATACATATAAGCAATAAGAAGCAAAATCATGCGTAATTTAGCATTCGGAAATCAAGATCATTGCGCCATCTCATTACATATTTGTATCTCGATCGTTTGTAATGGCCACATGGTATAACATTGTGTGGTTGTACTATGATCTATTTAACCCACATCTTATCGTTGAAAATTTAGTTTTTTCAATTTATTGCCAGAATAAATAGAGAAATAGAACAGAAGATAAAAGTAGAATAGTAAAGTACAGTCAATAAATAGATAAATCTTTGCACAGATCTGTTTGATCTTCTGAAATTAACTTTGTACAGAAATAGAGCTTAATGAAGAGAAATTTTAAAAGGTGGAACCAGTAAGTAAGCCTCTTTTTCCAAGAGGTCTGCCCTGGCTCCCACAGGCCATCCAGGCTAGAGTCAGACCCCTGGTAGGTGCTCCTCATTCAAAGACCACTCCCTCTGCGAGGTTCATCATTGGAGATCAACAAGATTCCACTTTCAGGAAGGTTCTAGAGATACCTTGTCTTCCACTTGCTAGGGGAAGGGGTGGATCCAGGGATGTCACTTATGTCTGAGATGGGGAAGCCACAAAATGAGACCTGTAAGAATGAGGAGACCCAGGTAGCTTTAAGTGTTAAAGCGGCTTTCTCAAAACTGCTTGTCTGGCTCCCAAGATGAACTACGGTACTTGGAAGATAAGATCTATTCATTATCCTGACATTTTCTATACAGGGTATTTTCAGCTAAGCAGTCCCACAGGCGGTTGGGACAGGGTTCATTCAAACCTCAGTACATATCCTATTACTGTATCCCATAGACTTGAAAGACAGGAAAATGCACTGCCTTAACCACTGCACACTCCTGCCAGGACTTCCTAGGACGCCGCATGGTCTCAGGTGCGTGTGCAGTGCGTTAACAAGCCGCTGCCCGGCTTTGCCCTGGCAGGGCAGGGCCCCCAGGTGCATGCGCAGTGCGTTAACGAGCTGCTGCCCGGCTTTGCCCTGGCAGGGCAGGGCCCCCTTTCTGCCCTCCGACTTAAAAATCTCAGGGAGACCTTACAGCCTCTGTAGCACTCTCCCTCTCATTCTGTGGCGGTCTCACCTGATTACTAATTATCAAAACAAACAAAGGAAACAAAAACAGTTGCCATGGAGTCAACTCTGGCTCATGGTGACCCATGTGTGTCAGGGCAGAACTGTGCTCTATAGCATTTTCAAAGGCTGATTTCTCAGAAGTAGATCACCAGTTGAGTGATCTGAGTGGACTCAAACCCCCAACTTTTGGGTTGGCAATCAAGCGCATTATTATCAGATCACAGTTCTATCTCTATGCTTTCTGCTGCCCTTGCTTAAATGCCTTCTCTCACCTCCAAAATCTTGCTTATCCTATAAAATACAAGATAAATATTACTTCCCCTATGGAACCTTCTCTGCGATCCCAGGCAAAATTAATTTCTTTTTACTCTTACTGGAACAGCAATAACAGCATCAGGGCAGTTGTTTATGTGTTGCCTCCCCCAGCAGACAGGACCCTCTCTGGAGGGTAGAGATTGTGGCTCTGGTAATCTGTCTCCTTGGTGCTAAGAACAGAGTCAGACACACAAAAACTCAGTCTCTTTTATTCAAGTATTTGAGGTCACTAACTCGATAATTTGCACTTGAATGTTTTTGAAGAGCATTAATTGGCCAATATCCACTCTTTGTAATTGCATCGTTCATGATATCTAGCTGACCTAGTTAAAAGAATTATTTCACAAAACAATTTTTTTTTTTTAAATTGTGGCTTTTCATTATATCTTCTTTCTAAAAAGAACACCAAAAGAATCGAAACATCAGAAAAGTTGTAGCATAGTGCTATTAAAAAAAAAAAAATACTGTGTATAATTTCTCTCATTTAAAGTTTACAGGGAATGACAGAGTACTTCAGAATCTGTTAAACCAAGAACTGGGTCCCTGTGGATCACCTTATTGAAAGACATAGTGTAGTAGGATCTCAGTGCCTTAAAAATGACCAGGAGAGCAAGGCAAAAAAGGAAGTTCTTATCAAACGGTTATACATCAGTAATAAAACAAACAAACAAAAAAACAAAACACAAACCCATTGCTGCCATGTCGATTCCGACTCATGGCAACCTCATGCGTTACACAGTAGAACTGCTCCACAGGGTCTTTTTGGCTGTAAGCTTTACGGAAGCAGGTCACCAGGCCTTTCTTTTGCTGTGTGGCTGGGTGATTTCAAACTGCCAACATCTAGGTTAGTGAAGGGGAAGCAGTCTTTGCAAGGCCAAACATGAGCACCCTCAAGTGGTCTTCCAGTATACTACAATTTGCATTCTTCTCTGTCTCTGGCACGCAGCCATTATTATCCACCACAGCTATAAAACCTCTGCCCTCCCACTGCGAGGCGTGGAGGTCTACTCTGGTCCTTCAGCCACCCGGAGCTTATCTCATCTGTAAGTCTCCCTAATAAACTCCTTCGCTGTCACAATCAAGCTGTCTGCCACTTCCTTTGGTCTCTTGGTGTCCTCCATTTTTGGAGGCAAATTTCATGTTACTGGCCCATGCCTGGACAATGGGCAAGCCAGCCAGGAGACCAAGGAAATGGAAGTGGGAGTGAAAGCTCCACAGGGAAAATCCCGATTGGCCAGTGACCTCCATGTGGGGAGGTCTGGCCCATATGCTTGATGCGTGTGGACTTCTGTGTGAATACAAAGTTGTCCCCAAAACGTCAAGTGGCATAGCCCAGTTGTGGGCAGACTTGCACCTTTGTAAGTGTGGAAAAGAAGCTAGGAAAGCAGTAGTGGCCAATTGGTGCACGTAAGAGCTTTGCAGAAAGAGTTACAGTTGGAAAGAGAAGTATGGCACTTGCATGTGGCCCCAACTGACATATTGAGCAGCCATACCTGTGAACAGAATGACAAACTAGAAATGCTCACCTGCGGGTTTATAAAGATGGGGGATTCAAGGGAGGGCTCAAAGCCTTCCAACAATGGGACTGGAGATAGTTGGAGGGGCTAACCAGGTACCTGGAGCCAAGAACATGCTGTAACACCAAGCACAAAGCAAGAGTTAAAACAGCAGAAAAGAAAGGAGCAAAAAGCCCTTCGGGGTAGTTTGTGTTGAGCAAACTTGAAGAGACTTTAGAGGCCATCTCTGGAATTCTCTGATAACTGACCCCTCTAAGATAACTGACCAGCAACATAGCTGCAGGTGCAAGAGTAAGGGGAAAACTAAAACAGGAGGGCCTGCTTCCAGATTACTAGGCAACGGGCTGGACCCATGCTTGCCATTAGTATGGCGGAGCCATGGCTCCACAAATGTCTAAGGGCTCTGCTAATTTTACCCGATCTTCTAACTTTCAGAAATAATTAGGACTGAGGATAAAGCCTAGGTCCCTCTGTCACCAGGGAGACCAAAGGACCTAGGTTACAATCAGAGTTCAACGAGGAAGTGAAAAGTCTTCAGTTTTTAGATACCATTGCACAAGTGACTCTGTAACACCCGGCACCAAGATGAAGAAAACTTTTGGGTCTGAGGTCACCATCATTGAGGCCCTTGACCCAGCCTGACTATGGATAAGTGCTTTCAAGGTCCCTAGAAACCCCTATTATATGTATTCATGATGTTAACGTATTAATGCATGCCTTTGTAAACTTTTGCCTCCAGGCCCTGACAGGAGTTGGTGTAGTCAGGGCCATTTTAGTGGGGCACATGGAAACTGACACAGGCTACAGCTAATAGCCTGGCTATTCAGTCTGGTTACTGACAACCCTCAGACTGACATACCACACAAGCCCCTATGGGGATGAGACATCTGGACAAAAAAAAATCAGTTCTGCTCCTGATAAGCTTTTGTTACTTGTGTTGATGGTCACCAGTAGGCCCCTATGCTGAGAGGGGAAAACAACAAGCAGACCACTCTTGCCAACGGACTGCAGAGGCTGAAATATCCTCTGCTCCAGAGCAAAGAGACATGCAACTGACCACCTCCTGGATATAAGAGAGGACAGCCTGTGGCGATTCACATACCACCCCAGACTGGGCCTACAGGCATGGACTACCACTGTCATAGAAAAGCTGACCTCCCTAAGAGACCTTGGCCAAAGCAAACACTTGCCCAGGGAGATTCTCAAGTCAACAGGCCAGGGTGTTCCTGACAGGTAAATCGTATTGGGGCCTCTTATCCTACACAGAGGATTCCAATGGATCTTGAATGAGCTCTTCACACTCTACATCACCCCCAAGTTACAGGGGCAATTGAGCACTTCAATGGACAAGCTTAAATGGCTGATGGTAGGGGATAAGACAACCCCAGCCTCAACTATACATCTCAGATAAGCAGTCTGGGGTCTCAATGCAACAGTTCCCCCAAAGGGCATTTCTCATTAGCGTACTACGTTTGATCAAAATTTCTATTCTATAAAATGTGTTTCTTTTGTATACAACTGCTCCTGACAAAATTTCTGGGTTCCCACAAAGGTCACTGTCTCAAGACTAGGGCAGATAACCTGGGTGGCTATAACCAGGCAACCCTTGTTTCAAGTCCCACGGGAGACAGGGGAGGGGAGCGGGGATTGATAACATTGTCTCTTTTTCTCCCCAGATCATCTCACGATCATGAACAGGCCCCTTATCCACGGTCCGCAATGATACAGGCTTTGGATAGAGCTACCAATCAGATCAACTGTTGGCTCTGTCAACATCTGAACCGAGATGGCGTGTCATCTCCCCACATTGCTCCAGCTGAACTGTCAATAAGGAAGACACCTCATAGACCAACTGAATGTGTAACGTGATGTACTGAGGGGGTCATGTGATAAACAAATATGGTTGCCTCCACTATTCATGGAGAGGCGTCTTTTGAAGTACGAAAGCTGCCTGTGGGGAGTGCTCCAACTTTAGAAGGGAATTTCTCTCTGTGTGTTAAAAATGTAAATGGCACGGGACTGGATGGTTTGACTCTAAGAATGGTGCTTTTAAGACTGAGTTTGATGTTATTCTGGACATGGAGAATTTGCAGAATATGACCAGGTGGTCCAACGTACATTGACTGACTATACCAAGTTGGAATTAGCCTGGTCTGGCAATGGTAACACCTTGTTCAATTGTGCTGAGAAAGAGAGGTTTTGTATTACTTGTACTGAAGTGTGTACTGTTCATATGATGTGCCATGTTGGGGGAAATATGCTGTTTTTATATAAATTAATCAGAACATGTTATACATACATAAGATTGGATAAATGCAGCCCTTTGATCTATTCAGATGGCTTGTATTAAGCCACAATTGGGGTGTCTGGTTGGGATCTCCCTTCCAAGCAGGCCTGATCAACCTGCTGGGGACAGTCCTGCTAGTAACCCTCCTTTAATGCTGCCTCAAATATTGTACAGATATAACATCCACCAAACCATGGACATGCAGCTCAACATCCAAAATGGGTGATGGGCCTACCAGGACTTGGTATTGCTTTACTTCTTTTTCTGGTTCCCTGATGGAAGTCAGAGGTGGACTGTCGGGGGAATGGTATATGTCTACGCCTTCCATCCAGGCTGCCTACGTAAAGGCCTTGGGCCCAGAACATTCTCTGATAAGGAGGCTGGGGACTGACTGGGTTGCCTTCTCTCTCCCAATTCCTTCTCCTTATCAGAGAAGCCTTCCCACTGTTCTGGGCATGCAGTAACTTTCTCTGTCTCTTGCACATGTGCGGGAAACATACGGCACCTGGCCAACCCTACTTCTATATCTGTTCCTGGCATGGAGGGAACGGGGTCTTTCGTACTACCACACAAGATGAGGAGTGTGCCAGATTGTAAGAGCCAGCCTCAAGGGGTGGACTGAAGGGGAAAGAGGCTTTGAGAGGCCAAACATGAGCACCCTCATGCCATCCACCAGCTTACTACAGTTTGCATTCTTATGTAAGCCCCTGGCATGCAGCCACTATTATCCACCGCCACTATAAAACCTCTGCCCTCCCACTGTGAGGTGTGGAGATCTGTTCTGGTCCTGAGCCACCCAGGATTTATCTCATCCATAAGTCTCCCTAATGAACTCTTTTCTGCCACACTGGAACAGCCCACTTCTTTCTTTGGTCTCTCAGCACCCTCCATTTTTGGAGGCAAATTTCATGTTACTGGGCAATGCCTGGACAGTTAGTGGCTGAAAGCAATAGTTTGTGCCACTCAGGGACTTGATAGAAACATATAATAAATGCTTTGAAAGCAAATGTAAACTAACGTAAGAGCTCCCTATGACTTTAAGTCGTTGTTTTTTTTTTTTTTTTTTTTTTCCATCATTTATATCTTGGAATGGGCCACCAACATCACCATGTGCGAAGGGCCAGAAAATTTTATCATGCTATTTTTAAAGAAATATTATAACAATTAAAAAAAAATACAATCACTAGAACTTTACTGTGATAATTGTGATATTGTGCTATAAGAAGTGTTTATCCTGGATGCACCCTAAGAAGTGTAGTTAATGTAATACTACATTGTAATGTAATACTACATTGTAATGTAATACTACAGTGTTATGAATTGAATTGTGCCCTCAAAAAAATGTATATCAACTTGGCTAGGCCGTGATTCCCAGTATTGCGTGGTCATCCACCATTTTGTGATCTGATATGATTATCCTCTCTGTTGTAAATCCTAACCTCTATGATGTTAATGAGGCAGGATTACAGGCAGGTATGTTAATGAGGCAGGACACAATCTACAGGATTAGGTTGTATCTTGAGCCAATCTCCTTTGAGACACAAAAGAGAGAATCATGTAGAGAGGAGAGGGACCTCATGTCACCAAGAAAGTAGAGCCAGAAGCAGAGCACATCCTTTGGACATGGGGTCCCTGCATTGAGAAGCTCCTAGACCAGGAGAAGACTGATAACAAGGACCCCCTCAAGAACAGACAGAGGGAGAAAGCCTTCCTCTGGAGCTGGCACCCTGAACTTGGACTTCTGGCCTCCTACACTGTGAAAGAATGAATTTCTACTTGTCAAAGCCAGCCACTTACAGTATTTCTGTTACAACAGCACTAGATAACTGAAACAGTGAGTTTACCTGGAAAGTATATTATAGCACAAAACCAAAGAACAGAGTCTTAGGGAACCCAACATCAAGGCAAGATTTTCCTATTCGTTCTGGGGTCACAAAATTTCACTGTTAAGGGTGAACAATTTGGGGACCACAGCTTTATGTCCTGTGTATGATGGACAGTGAGGGTCCCTGGGAAGAGGATACAGACAGGAGAGCAGTATCTGTTCTGAAGAGTTCTTCAGGTGAAGCTAGTCCTGGAGCTTTATGGAAAATGAGACCTTTTAAAGGGAAGGAGCTCACACTTTACCTGCAATGTTTCCAGCTTGCACTTACATTTCATTAAATGCAGAAGTTGTTGTTAGCATTTTGGAGCTTTCTTCCTCTTGAAAACTAATAAATAACCTAGATAATATAGTATGTGGAAACACACATAAGAAGCAACAGAATACATGTTGCTTCTGAGGAGAATCTTACAAAATTGAAGGTTAGCATAATAGAGGGGTGTATGTATGATAAAACACACACACACACACAATTCTTAAAAAATATAGACACATCTCATATAAAATGTAATTCCATCACTCCAGTCCTAGTTGCTATGGCGTTGACTCTGACTCATGGTGATCCCATGAGTGTCAGATTAGAAATGGGCTCCATATGGTTTTCGATGGCTGACTTTTTTAGAATTAGATCACCAAGTCTTTCTTGCAACACACCTCCAGTTATCAGCTGAGCATGTTAACTGTTTGCACAATGCAACAACTCCAAAACCAGCACTACCCGCACCCATTCCCGTCAAGTCGATTCTAATAGCGACCCTATAGGACAGAGTAGAGCTGCCCCACTGGGCTTCCAAGGAGCAGCTGGTGGATTCCAACTGCCGACCTTTTGATTAGCAGCCAAGCTCTTAACCACTGCACCACCAGGGCTCCTTTTTAAGACCAGTACTAGAGGAAATAAATTCAGAAGCTGTAACAGTCTTTGCTCCTGGGTAATGGGGATGCAGAGACTTAAACTTTTCATTTTAGGCTCTCCTGTCTGGATCTTTTAAAAATTATTATTAAGTGCATGCCTCACTTTGAATAAAGAATATACTTAAAATAAATATGGCCATGCCTTTTAAAAATAAATCCCTTAGATTTCAGGTCCTCAGGCTGAGAAACACATTTTTAATCTTTTAAAGAAAGCTGCCTCAGTACACTGTGTAGTACTGTCACCCATTAAATTATAACAAAATGGTCTATAAAATAAAAACTGGATTTCATTTCTAACAATTCATTTAAGATCAAAACGTCAGTGGAAGATAGACAAAGAAAATAGTGTGGGCTTGAAACAGAGCCTTCTGTCTTTTCACCAGAAATTGCCTTGTTTTTACTTGTTCTTAAACAAAACTACTTACTGTTGTGAAGCTGAAGATTTCTAGCCTAAATTTAATATAAGAATAATAAACCCAAACCCAAAAAACCAAACCAGTTGCCCTTGAGTTAAATCCGACTCATAGCAACGCCACATGTGCAGATAGAACTGCTCCACAGGGTTTTCAAGGCCATGACCTGCTGGAAGCAGATCGCTAACCCTGTCTTCCGAGACATATTTGGATGAATTTGAACCCCGAACCTTTCCATTAGCCATTTGCATCACCCAGGAACTCTATAACAGAAGACAGTGACACCAAATAGGAGTGCTGTTAAAGAAATGTCCAGTAAGAATCACTGGTATTTGGATTTCATTTCACGAAAATGTAATTTTCTCCTTCCTTCTCCAGCCCAAGTGAAATAAGATTGATTCTTAACAAAGCATTTTGTTTATTGCTCCTTGTCTTCTTACTGTGATGCGTTTTATTAATAGGGAACCAATAGGGGCTTTTAAATGAAATACAATTCAATATAATTAGTTTGAAAATAAAGTCTGTGTGGTTAACTTTGCTTTTGAAATTAACCTATCAGGTACAGATCTACGTAATTAAAGAACCCTAATTCATAATTCTCTGAATCACAGCATTTGGCAGGCAAATCCCAGTAATTTTCATTTCACAACACAGTGCCTCAGACAGTAATAAGCCAGAACGAAACACATGCAGGTTTAATCAGGTAACAAAGCATGTCTACCACTTATCATGAAATAGGGCGTCTGGCGCATGAAGCGTAAGCCTCTGAGAAGTCCCTGCGGGGATGTTATATTCTCTGACCTGCACCTTTTCACAGCTTCTGCTGACACCTTTAAGAGAAAAAAGAAGTCTCACCTAGAACAGGTATCATCATTCAAAACAAATCACTTCCAGTGAGGTTTCTGGGAGCCGAAGCTACACACTCACACACACACGGGCCCGCAGCCACTCACGCACACACATAAGCATGGGAGTGTAAATATAGACGGAGTCCCTGGGTGATGCGAATGGTTATTGCGCTGACTGAGAGGTTGGAGGTTCGAGCTCCTTGGAAGACAGGCCTGGTGATCTACTTCCAAAAACGTAGTCACTGAAAACCATATAGAGCACGGTTCTATGCTGACACCCACGGGATTTGCCATGAGCCTCCACAGCGACTGATTACTAGTTCTGTCTGACAAATTGAAATGGAAAAAAAAAGGCTAGTAAAGAAATACAGACAATGAAGATTTTCTTTCTTTGGTGATTGTATATGTAATCATGCCAGTCAAAACACTTAAAATAAATATTTATAGAACAAAAGAGACATCAAGTAATAGATTAACACTTTTTAAAAATTGTGGTAATTATATCTATAATGAAACATTTTCCATTTCCACATTTTTTACATGTACGATTCAGTGATATTAACTATATTCATCATGTTGTATGTCCCCACTCTATTTCCAGATTTTTCCATTAGGCTACGGAAGCTCAGATCCACTTTTCCTCTCCCTTTCCCCACCGCTCCCCCTCACCAGCCCCTGGTAACCACTAATAAGCTTTGGTCACTATACATTTGCCTCTTCTAGACATTTCATATACGTGGAGTCATACAATGTTTGTCCTTTTGTGACTGATTTGTTTCCTCTGTATAATGTTTTCAAGGATTAAATATTTTAATTAAATTAATGTATTTTTTGAAAAAGCAAAAAAAATTATATCTACTTGTCTGTCACAATAATAAAATTCTATATAATGATGAGTAAATAACCTCTATGTAAGAAGAATAGTGATTTATAAAGCAAAATAAATTTAAAATTTTAAGATGCTATTAAAATTCAGTGAAATATTTTGAACTAAAATTTGCATTTACCAAACAAAAATATTATACCCTGCAATTTGCATTGTTTCTGTCTTAAATTTTGAGCACAAAATGAAGCTCTGCATAGTTACAGTAAATGACAGAATTGAAGTAACTCAAGTTCTGTTTCTTGTTCTTTATATTTAAAATCATTGCTATAGCATTGTTTTGTTTTGTTTTGTTTTGTTTTGGATTTACTGCTTAAGCATAGGAATATGTAGTACCATAGAAACTGGAGCCACGAGCTGCCGTGGAAGCAAGCTTGAACAATTCCAGACTGCGAGCCACCTACCCTGGAATGAAACCTGTGCAGCTGAGTCTGGGTGTGCCAGGGACAGGTTGGGAAACGGGAGTTTTCTGAACTACCACCACTACCAATTTATTGCTGTCTAGTGGACTCCAACTCACGGCAACACCATGTTTGTCAAAAAAAAAAAAAAAAAAAAATTGTTGTTTTTTTTTTTTTTTTTTAGTGGACTCCAACTCATGGCAACACCATGTTTGTCAAAGTAGAACTCTACTCCATAGCATTTCCAATGGCTGATTTTTCAAAAGTAGATTGCCAGGCATTTCTTCTGAGCCGAATGAGCTCCCATGTAAATTACAATGTTTATTAAAGAATAAATAACAGGGGTGTGCTAATTTTAAGCTGTGAGGGCAATGGTGGTTCAGTGGTAGAATTCTCACCTTCACGAGGAAGACCCAGGTTTAATTCCTGGCCAATGTATGCCATGTGCAGACACCACCCATCTGGCAATAGAGGCTTGTATGTTGCCATGATGCTGAACAGGTTTAGTGCACTTTCAGACTAAGACTAGGAAGAAAGGTCTGGTGATCTTCTTCTAATAATCAGCCAGTGACAACCTATGGATCACAATGGTCTGATCCACCTCTGATCATGGGGATGGCACAGGACTGGGCAGCATTTAGTTCCCTGTGCATGAGTTGGTAGCTGACTCAGTGGCAGCTAACAATAACAATTTGAAGCCTGAGTAGATATTTTTACATGGAAAATCAACAGTAACTTCAGCAATTCTTCTAAATGTTAGAACATCGATAACCAAAAGATTTTTTCAGGAATGAGTGAGTATTATTTTATCACTCACATTGTTAAAAATTATCAGTTCATGGTGAAAATAAAGAACAGACAGACTTTTAACCCTCTAAAATCCGTTGCTGTCCAGTCGATTCCGACTCATAGTGACCCTATAGGACAGAGAAGAACTGCCCCATACAGTTTCCAAGGAGCGCCTGGTAGATTTGCACTGCCGATCTTTTGGTTAGCAGCTGTAGCTCTTCACCACTACACCACCAGGGTTTAGACAGACTTTTCATCATTTTTTTTTTCTTTTACTGTACTTTAGATGAAAGTTTACAGAGCAAATAATCAGCTTCTCATTAAACAATTAATACATATATTGTTTTGTGACATTGGTTGCCAGCCCCACGACATGTCATCACTCTCCTCTTCTTACATTGGGTTCCCTATTACCAACTTTCCTGTCCCCTCCTGCCTTCTAGTCCTTGCCCCTGGGCTGTGTGTCCCTTTAGTCTGGTTTTATTTTTATAGGCCTGTCTAATCTTTGGCTGAAGGGTGAACCTCAGGAGTGACTTCATTACTGGGCTATAAGGGAGTCCCGGGGCAGTACTAGCCAATTTTATGATTGTTTTTAAACTCTCTGCAGACAGTGTACATCCTTATTGCCTGCACTGGGGTGGACACTCCCACATCTGCCCTTGACATGCCCTGCCCTGCCCTACTTTTTATTTAGTCCTCTGAGAAGAGCCCATCTGCTTCAATGGCCTCAAATCACATCATAGTTTAGGTGCCTCGATACCTGAAGGAAGAGATTTGACCATCTACTACCCTCCCCTCAGGATCGCAGTGTGAAAAAATCCCCCTAAAACTAAGATTTAAGACGTATTTCCTTCAGGTTACATTGGCTGTTGTTTATTCGAGAGGAGGAAACAGGAGTGCTAGAAAGAACATTGAGGATCTGCCCTGCTAAGACGCATTTCTTAGACTTCAACTTTCTCAGCAAATGATAAAAGAAGAGTCTTCTTGGAGTTTGTGTTCTGGTAGAACCCTTGAACCTTGTTATTGTAGCAGGAAGTGCTGATAGAAGACCTGGGTTCTCCTATTGCTCTGCTCTAAGGCTCTGTGTGATTTAATATGTTTCTGAGTCTCGGATCCCTCATATATGAAATGGAATCATTGAATTAGCCCATCTCCAATGTTACTCACAGTATCAAAGGGGCATTTATACTATGCTTAGTCACTGAAGAGCCAAGGAGTGGGAAGAAAGGCTCTTCTGTTGGTTTGGGGAGCTGAAAGGGGAAGTCTGGTAGCTAAAAAGAATGGGGAAGATAAGAAGTTGTACCTCCACTTTGTGAGGGGCCCTGAGGCATCTCTTGTTGAGAGCCGTACCATCATCTCTGATTCAGTAATTACATTTTCTGAGAACCCTGGTCTACCATATCATATATTAGTCAAGTGCCAACCATCTTTACGGTGCAGAAGAGAACTCCATCCTTCCGTTTCTTTCCTGGGGCAGAAAATACAAGGAAAATTTGTGGTTGGGGGAAGTTGAAGGACCATATAAATAAACCGTTAAAACTGATGTAAAAAAAACAAAACGAAGATTTGTTTCAGTCAGTTTCAAAACATATAATTGAAAAGGACTGTGGGATTTTCAAAAAGCAGTATTAACTGGACTTTTGACAATGCCTGGCACATAGTAGGGGTTTGGGTAACAGTTGTTCAATTAAAGGCTTCAACTCCTTAGAAGACACTGCTGGCTCACTGTCTTTTAATTTGCCAGTTGCCAACGAGCCAGTTCTGACTCATGGGGACCCATGTGTGTCAGAGTAGGATTGAGCGGCATCGGGTTTTTATATATATATATAAAAAAATATATACATATATATATATACATATATATATATATAATTTTTATTGTGCTTTAAGTGAAAGCTTACAAGTCAAGTCAGTCTCTCAAACAAAAACTTATATACACCTTACTACATAGTCCCAATTACTCTCCCCTAATGAAACAGCCCACTCTCTCCCTCCATTCTCTTTTCGTGTGCATTTCACCAGCTTCTAACTCTCTCTACCCTCTCATCTCCCCTCCAGGCAGTCTCAAGCACCCACCTGATCCAAGAAGCTCACCAGCATCCCTCTCCAACCCACTGTCCAGCCCAATCCCTGTCTGAAGAGTTGGCTTCAGGAATGTTTCCTGTTCTGGGCCAACAGAAGGTCTGGGGGCCATGACCACTGGGGTCCTTCCAGTCTCAGTCAGACCATTAAGTCTGGTCTTTTTATGAGAATTTGGGGTCTGCATCCCACTGCTCTCCTGCTCCCTCAGGGGTTCTCTGTTGTGTTCTCTGTCAGGGCAGTCATCGGTGGTAGCTGGGCACCATCTAGTTCTTCTGGTCTCAGGATGATGTAGTCTCTGGTTCACGTGGCCCTTTCTGTCCCTTGGGCTTGTAATTACCTTGTGTCCTTGGTGTTCTTCATTTTCCTTTGATCCAGGTGGATTGAGACCAATTGATGCATCTTAGATGGCTGCTTGGTAGCGTTTAAGACCCCAGACGCCACTCTTCCAAGTGGGAGCTGCATAGGGTTTTTAATGGCTGATCTTTCAGAAGTAGATTACCAAGCCTTTCTTCCGAGGTGCCTCTGGGGGGATTCAAGCCTCCAACTTTTTGGTTAGCAGCTGAGCACATTCGCTGTCTGCATTACCCAGGGACTCCCTCTTTTAATTTAGTTCTTCAGAAAAACAGAATACACTAACATGTAAACATTTTACCATCATAGTGCAGACTCTGACTGCAGGTACATAAGCAGAAGGATGAGAAAGGAATGGGGCCAGGGTGGGTAGCAGTGTCCATGAGCTGCAACAACAAAGTCCACAGCAAGAAGGGAAGTCCAGCCATCCAGTTCTGTGGTCTGAACCAGGCAGTCAGGATGCCTGGCAGGACAAACAACTCCTCCACTAAGGTCAGACAGCAGATCAAAGTGCACGACAACATGCTCCTAGGACAGCTATTCGCACTGACGGTCAGCAGAGGGGAGGAGACCTTTTCATGGGGCCAGAGAAAATGCGGCCACAGATGTTTGGATAGCTAAAGAGCTTGCAGACCATTTGGCTTTTTTCCCCACCTCATCTTGAGCTCTCATCTCCTTAAAAAAATAAAGCAGTAAATAAGGCTTCATAAAATCATGAGACCAAGGATGGAAGGAATCCAGCATTCTGACCAGTGTCTGGAAGCTAAGAGGTCAGAAAAGTCAGAGCTATTGTCAAAACAACCATCTGTCTGTCAGCTTGCGTGTTGATGTGACGCTGGAAGCAATGCCACTGCTATTTCAAATACCAGCAGGGTCGCTCATGGTGAACAGGTTTCAGTGGAACTTCCAGACAAGGGAGAAAGGCCTGGCAAAGTACTTCAAAAATTAGCTGATGAAATCCAATAATATACTGTCCAACACAGTGCCAGGAGATGAACCCCTGGGTTGGAAGTCATTCAAAATGCACAGTGGCCTCAACAATAGACTGTAACATACCAACAATCATGAAGATGGTCAGGACCTGGCAACATTTCATTTGGTTGTACACAGGGTCACCATGAGTCAGAGCCAACTCAACAGCATCTAGCAACAACAATATTGTCAAAACTTCTGCATCTCAAAGAGGCAACGTGGCCCCCAAGAATGGCTACATTCTTCTGAGCACAGTGTTATCCCCACCTGTAGTGCATTGACCTGGTGGCAAAGTGGTTAAGATCTCAGCTGCTAACCAAAAGTTTGGCAGTTTGAATCCACCAGCGACTCCTTGAAAATCCTATGGGGCACTTCTACTGTGTCCTATAGGGTCACTGTGAGTTGGAATTGACTTGACAGCAATTGGTTTTTAGTGTGTTGCCTTATTGTTTATTATAACTGGATACCAGATAGAATTTTGGAAGCGATAGTGCAGAGCCATTTAAACTGCAGGCGACTGGGTAGAATAGAAATACTTTAAACTCCTTTCCTAGGCTGACAGTCTACGATTGTGGGACTGTTTTCTATTCTGGCTGCTCCCACTCACATGGATGATGTGGGAATCCAGTGGTGTAAAGTGATGGTGCTCAAGTGAGACAGGGAGAGAAGAACTGTCCCTCCTTCCCACCCTACTGTTCCTCTGGAAAAAGTCACATTGATAACACAAGTGCAAGGTAAAGGCCTCGCACAGGGTTCCAGTGAGATATGCTCAGATGGAATGTAACCCAGAGAAAAGCAGATAATGTTGCCTGAAGTTCTTCCCTACAACAGAGTCTATCATTGTTTGATATATATACACCAGAGGCCAACAGACAATTCTTCAGCCAGAGATCCTGGAGCAGAGAACCAGAATGAGGTGGTGGTGATCATAGCGGCCATGTGGGGTGTACGGTGTCCACTTGTCCTCCTAAGAGCGAAGGAAGAATGGAGTCTGTTATGTAGACTGTTCCCAATATGAAGCTCCTGAATGTTGTGTTAAGTTTTTTTCTCTTAGAAAGACTATGAAAAAGAAAAACAAGTTTAAATTTGGTCACTTTGAAATGAAGCCTAAGAGCTCCTTACCTTGACCCTGGCCATAGCCACCAGGCTTCATCCAAACACACACTGGGCCAGCAGAGGAGCTGCATGGCGTGGAGAGGAATAACAGGAAGGAGTGGGCCCTCGGTAAAAACCAGAACAAGAGCAAGATGGAAAAAAAACCAATGAATTTCACCAAAATGAATTGTTCTATCCAGGGAGAAAAACTTCGTGTTTTTTTTAATCTGCTATTTTGGACTTTGAAAAGTAGTGAAAGCAACATGTTCTAAAATATCTGGACTCAGCTCAAATAGACTGTGTCATTTCATCTTGACAGCTCTCTTCCAGAAAAGGCTCCCTGAGCTACTCTGAATATGAATTTAATTCCTTCTTTAGGATCTCAATTTATAAAAATTTGAGAGAAAAAGTCAAATTGACCAAGAAATCATTCTTGCTTGGATGTTTTTACCTCTTTCTGGTGCATTGTAACTTTTACCCACTGATTGCTTAATCTCTTAATGCCTTGGAGATTAGCAACGGAGAAAGAACTGACATCAGATAAGCAGAAAAGCTCTACGAATTGTGTGTTTTTTTTTTGGTCGGTCCATGATTCATGTAACAAATCTTCATAATGTCAGATATGTACCAAGTACTAAAAAAAAAAGGACTAGTAATTCAAACATAAAGGAGAGGTGTTCCTTTCTTTCAGGAAATCCATAGACTTATAAACCAGTGATAACAATACTGAGTAATAACTGAGTAAACAGCACATTTTCACAAGGGTAGGAGCTATGTGGGGTGAGAGGAAGAAATAGTTTCAAACTCTACGAAGAATAGAGATATCAGAGAGGACCACGGTAATATATTTTTTCCACAAAAATCACAGTAGTGAAAGTTGTAAAAGAAATCACCCAAAGGCACATATTAAAACTGAGGAAGGTATACTATATAACATAGGATTTCCATGGGTAAGTCTATAGATTTTTTTTTTTCAAATCGCTAACGTATTCACTCATTCTCTGCTACCAAAAAACCAAACCTATTGCTGTCAAGTTGATTTCGGCTCATAGTGACCCCGTAGGACAGAGTAGAACTGCCCATTGGATTTCCAAGGAGGGGCTGGTGAATTTGAACTGCTGACTTTTTGATTAGCAGCCGAGCTCTTTAACCACTGTGCCACCAGTGGGCTTAATTTCTTTTCTTCCTTCTTAATGAAATGGGGGAGAAAAAGAAAAGGGGGGGGAACATCCATGTTTAGCCAAAGTAGCTTCAGTTCAAAACGTTGTTATTGTTTTTAGGTGTTATTTAACAGAGGCGTAACTAGGGTATGGCAGGTATTGCACCAGCCCTGAGCACATGGCACCGCTGAGCAGTTTCTGTTAATCCAGGACAGCCAGCAGCATATCTATGGAAAATGGAACCTATGGCCAGCAAACACTGAAATGGCACCTCTGTCCGAACACTTTGGGTCCAAATACTTGATACCCCTTTCTTAAACAACTTTACCATAATATCAGCTCAAAAATACAAGTCAAACTGGGTAATCTTTTAATTAACACATTACTGTACTTGAGGAAGGATGTTGGGCCATACTGGGTTAACAGAAACTTCTCAGTGATGCCACGAGCCCAGGGTCAGGGCAATATCCTAGATACCCTGGCCTTTGAGTCGGTTCTGACTCATAGCAACCCTGTGTACGACAGAATGGAACATTGCCCCTTCCTGAGCCATCCTCACAATCATTGCTATGTTTGAGCCTATCGTTGCAGCCACTGTGCTGATCCATCTCATTGAGGGGCTTCCTCTTTTTCGCTGACCTTCTACTTTACCAAGTATGATGTTCTTCTCCAGGGATTGGTCCCTCCTGATAACATGCCCGAAATACTTGAGATAAAGTCTTGCCATCCTCGCTTTTAAGGAGAGTTCTGGCTGTACTTCTTCCAAGACAGATTTGTTCATTCTTCTGGCAGTCCGCTGTATATTCAATATCCTTTGCCATAATTCAAAGGCATCAATTCTTCTTCTGTCTTCCTTATTCATTGTCCAGCTTTCACATGCATATGAGATCATTGAAAATGCTATGGCTTGGATAAGGAGTATCTTAGTCCTCAAAGGGACATTTTTGCTTTTTAACGTTTGAAAGAGATCTTTCGCAGCAGATCTTGACTGGTGCTTCCATGGGTGTTTGTTATGGATCCAAGTAAAATGAAATCCCTGACAACTTCAATCTTTTCCCCGTTTATCATGATGTGGCTTATTGGTCTAGTTGTGAGGATTTCTGTTTCTTTATGTTGAGATGCAACCCATACTGAAGGCAGTATTCTTTGATCTTCAACAGTAAGTGCTTCAAGTCCTCTTCACTTTCAGCAAGCAAGGTTGTGTCATCTGCATATCGCAGGTTGTTAATGAATCTTCCTCCAATCCTGATGTTAAATTCTTCTTCATATAGTCCAGCTTCTCAGATTATTTGCTCCCCAGACACACCAAATAAGTGTGGTTCAAAATGGTATTGATCGGTTACCAAAACAAAGAGCCACTGAGCAACTTGAACAAGCCATTGGAGTTTGTTTCATGTTATATTTGGCCATTTTACACTCTTGCTTTCCAGAGAGCTCTTTACAGGTTAATGATTTGCTCAAGAACACACACATAGTGTCAAGGCCAGTATTTAAGTTCTTCATTCAGTGTTCTTTTCAAAGCATTGCACTGGCCCTGCTTCTATTAAAAGATGGGGAGAGATAGAGATAGAAGAAAGAAGGAGATAAGAAAGGAAGAGAGAGAGAAAGAAAGGCACATGAGCTTTGCTGGTGTGAAGATCCAGGTACCACACAGGAAAAGGTCCCCACCTACAGGTCTAGGACTACTTATGAGTAAACTCAGTGCTTTGATTCCCATCATAACCAGCCTCCAGTTGAGAAAATCTCAATGGCTGAA
This sequence comes from Loxodonta africana, assembly GCF_030014295.1. Lineage (NCBI taxonomy): Eukaryota > Metazoa > Chordata > Mammalia > Proboscidea > Elephantidae > Loxodonta > Loxodonta africana. The sequence goes on from NC_087358.1 coordinate 76,275,884, forward strand.
ATAGTATTTCACTTTCAACCTCAGGCTGACAGGCATGGTCATGATTCAGCCCAATTCCCTGTGAACAGAAACTATCTGGCTTCTCATACCTCCAGTCCAGGCTGGACGATAGTGGTGGACTGGCCCGTTTGACGCCCTTGAAAGCATGTTTTGGGCTGGCCATCAGTGCTGTGAATGACATCTACATTTTATCACTGACATGGAAGCAGCCATGCTGGGTATAAATCCAGAGTTCCACCTGTGTGTGGGCACATTTGCTGTACAGTTGTCAAGGAGTCAACCCCCAGCTTAGCTGTGAAGGCTTTGAGAATGGCCATCTTTCAAAGTTCTACTAGAAACAAAAGATCTACAAATAGCTAAGTTCTGGACTCTTGTTTGGAGTTCTTATCTGTTGCACACTATGGTGCATTGGCAAATGCACTCAACCTGAGTAGACGAGAGTGCTTTAGAACAAGCAAGGAGCCAGTGTTCTATCTTTAAGAGATTTCTAAGAAATCTGAGTATCTTACAGAAAGTCACTGTGAGTTTTTCTGGGACAGGCTACTCAAGAGCCTATGATTTCAGGTTTGTGGATCATTTGGTTTCAAGCACCAGAAACTCACTCTAACTAGCCTATGCTAGAAAGTGGAATTAATTGGAAGAGTGTGAGGTTATCTCTTGTATACCAAGGGCAGGAAGAGAAGCCAGGGTGTGTGATGATCTGGAATGAAGACCTAGAGCATAGTCAGGCACCTAGTCAACACCTCTCAACATCTCTCTCTTGGGTCCAGGGGGTGGCTCATCTCTGCTCCTCTCTGCACATCAGCATCATTTGTCTCTCTGCAGCCTGGCTTCTCCTGCTTTGCTGGGAGCGTGGCAGAAACAACCTGCCTCAACACTGGCTCTTCATTATTTCTGTCTCTGGGCTCCCAACCAACTGATTCGGCTCTAAAGCCCCCGTTTCAAATTTCTAGGAGAAAGGGTCACTGCCTGGTTCAGCTTAACTAGAGGATTGGCTTCCCTTGAGTATGGTGTCCGCCCTTGGCTCAACTAACTCTGGCCAGGGCTCAGGGTCATGTTGAATAACCTGGCTACTGGGGCCCAGTTCTCAGAGCAGGGAGGTGTGGGATAGACAAGCACTCTAGAAGCACTCCCCAAGAGTTGTCATTCTAAGAAGGAGCTTAAACCAATTCATAAACATTATAGCATTGATTCTTTCAACATCTGAATTTAGCAGAATGAACAAAACTATTTCACGGGTAGGAAAATGGAAGCAAAGAGTTGTCAGTAAATTGCCTAAGTCAATTTGAAACCTGAGTTTCTCGTTCTTGATTAGGCTTTTCTCTGAGTGGTGCAAAGAGTTAATGCAGTCGACTGCTAACCAAAAAGTTGGAGGTTTAAGCCCACCCAGGGGTGCCCCAGAAGAAAGGCTTGGTGATGCACTTCCAAAAGATCAACCATTGAAAATCCTTTGGTGCGTAGTTCTACTCTGAAACACACGGCATTGTCATGAGTCAGAGTCCTCTCAATGGCAACTGGTTCTGTTTCCGGTTCAGGCTTTGCAAGATGGAATATTTGTCCTTTGCACTCTTAGGGCTGCCTCGATATGGCTACTCTGCAGATTTCAGAGGCGACTGTTAAAGTTTGTTCAGATAATTGGCAGTGAAGCTGGCAGGAAATCTAGTAAACCGGTGGCTCATACCAATATCATGTCACAAACAGCCCATCTCTTCCACACGGTGCAGCCTGGCTCTCCAGGGAGTGGCCCCGTCCCCTGGCAACATCTCTCCAGATCAAAAGGTGGTGGCTCAGCTCAGTCTGGGTTAGCCTGGCATTTTTTCATCAATAAAAAGACTTGTTAAAATTAATGTTGAAATATTCTTCCATCATTCTGAAAGTATGTACTTTGTTCATCTGAAAAATATAATCAACTTGCCAGTTTCTGGATTGAAATTTGTGTGTACTGCCTACAATAACACTGACTCGGTAATCCTCTTAACATCAAGTTTTTGTAATAATTCCCCTTTTAGTTTACCTCTTCTACACCGTCCTTATAGCTGTCTGCACAGACAGACACACAGAGACACAAGACACACACACCGACATGCACACAGACATGCACACACAGACAGACACACACGGACACACACACACACAGAGACAGGTGCATCCTTCTGTCCTGTGTGACACAAATTACAAGGAATTAATGAAATTAAGCATTTTGCACTGAAGAATGCTCTGGAGCTTAATTTCCTCATGACCGAAAAAAAAAAACTCCCTGCTGTCGAGTTGATTCTGACACATAGCTACCCCATAGGACAGAGCAGAACTGCCTTATAGAGTTTCCAAGGAGAGCCTGGTAGATTCGAAATGCTGACCTTTCGGTTAGCAGATGTAGCTCTTAACCACTACGCAACCAGGGTTTTCAAAGATCATGGTTTCTTCACAAGGAGCTCTGGTTAAGTGCTCGGCTGCTAACTGAAAAGTTGGCAGTTCGAACCCATCAGCTCCTCCTTGGGAAAAAGATGTGGTAGTCTGCTTTCATAAAGATTACATCCTTGGGAACCCTAGGGGCGGTTCTTCTCTGTCCTATAGGGTCGCTATGAATCAGAATTGACTTGATGGCCATGGGTTAATGGGTTAGATTTCTTCATGCGCAGGACACCCTATTCCTCCTCTGCAGAATCTCAGCAATTTCTTGTCTAACAGTCACATTGATAGATGGTTAAATCATGGTTCGTTGTAGAAAGTGTTCGGCAGCACAGAGAAGTTTGATTTCAGCCTGAAAGTGTACAATGTACTCTTCTAAGAAAAGAAACACTAATTTCTAAGGGAATTAGGGCAATTGTCCTCTATTTAAGAATATGGTTTATGCCAGGTAGAGAAACCACAAAAAAAAGAAAATTACAGACCTATATCCCTCATGAACTTAGATGCAAAAATCCTCAACAAAATTCTAGCCAATAGAATTCAATAACATATCAAAAAAATAATTCACCATGACCAAGTGGGATTCACACCAGGTATCCAGGGATGGTTCAACATTAGAGAAACAATGTAATCCATCATAAAACTAAAACAAAAGACAAGAATCACATTATCGATTTTGTGGATCTTTTCAAAGAACCAGCTTTTGGTCTTGTTAACTCTTTCAATTGTTTTTCTGTTCTCTATTTCATTTAATTCTGCTCTAATTTTAATTATTTTCTTTCTTCTGGTGTCCAAGGCCTCTTTTTGCTGCTCTCTATTTGTTCGAGTTGTGATTTTGACCCTTTCTTCTTTTTGGATGTGTGAATTTATTGATATAAATCGACCTCTGAGCACTGCTTTTGCTGTGTCCCAAAGGTTCTGGTAAGAAGTGTTTTCATTCTCATTTGATTCTGTGAATTTCTTTATTCCGTCTTAATTTCTTCTATAACCCAGTAGTTTTTGAGCAAGGTGTTGTTCAATTTCCATGTGTTCGATTTTTTTTTTTTCCTTGCTTTTTCTGTTATTGATTTCTACTTTTATGGCTTTCTGGTCAGATAATATGCTTTGTAATATTTCAATGTTTTGGATTCTGTTAAGCCTTGTTATGGCCTAATACGTGGTCTTTTATGGAGAATGCGCTATGCGAGTTGGAAAAGAAAGTATACTTGGCTGATGTTGGGTGGAGTGTTCTCCTATGAGATCAAGTTGGTTGATTGTGGCATTTAGATCTTGGTTGTCTTTATTGAGCTTCTTTCTGAATGTTCTGTGCTTCACCACAAGTGGTGTGTTGAAGTCTCCTACTATTATTGTGGAGGTGTCTATCTGTTTTTTCAATGCTGTTAGAGTTTGTTTCATGTATTTTGGAGTCCTGTCATTAGGTAGGTAAATATTTATTATGGTTATATTCTCCTAGTGTTTTGACCCCTTAAACATTATATAGTGTCCTTCCTTATTCTTTGTTGTACATTTTACTTTAAAATCCATTTTGTCAGAAATTAATATTGCCACGCATGCTCTTTTTTGATTGTTGTTTGCTTGATATATTTTTTTTCCATCCTTTGCATTTTAATTTGTGTCTTTATGCCTAAGGTGTATCTCTTGTAGGTAGCATATAGAGGGGTTGTGTTTTTTTTATCCATTTTGCCACCCTCTGTCTCTTTATTGGTGCATTTAGTCCGTTTACATTCAGTGCAATTATTGATAGGTGTGAGTTTAGTGCTGTCATTTTGATGCCTTTTGTGTGTGTTGTTAACAGTTTTTTTGTTCCACTTAGTTTTATGTGCTGAATCATTTTTCACTATGTATTTTCTTTTCCTCTTTTTCATTGTTGTTGATTCTGTATTTGCTGAGTTTTTATGTTTTTCTTTGTTTTTATTTTGTTGTGTAGGACTGTTAGTTTCCTTAATATTTACCCCTATTTTTCTAAGTTTAAACCAATCTTTTATTGCTTATATTGCCTTGACTTCCCCTCCATATGAAAGATCTATGAGTATATTGTTTAAAAAAAAAAAAATTTTTTTTTTTAGTCCCTCTTTTTTTTTTTTTTTTTTAATATTGTCATCTTTTACACAATGACATGTCTGTTTCCCTGTTTTGAGCATTTTATCTTTGATTTATTTTTGTGATTCCCCTAACTGGGTTGATATCTGTTTGCTCTGTCCTGTGTTCTAGTCTTGGGTTGTTATATGATGTTATTGGTTTTCTAACTGGAGGACTCCCTTTAGTGTTTCTTTTAATTTTCTTTTGGTTTTTGCGAATTCCCTAATTTTCTGTTTATCTGGAAATGTCCTAAGTTCTCCTTCATATTTGAGAGACAGTTTTTCTGGATATATAATTTTTGGCTGGTAATTTTTTTTTCCTTCAAGACTTCGTATATGTCATCCCATTGCCTTCTTGCCTGCATGGTTTCTGTTGAGTAGTTCGAGATTAGTCTTACTGACTCTCCTTTGTAGGTGACTTTTTGTTTATTCCTAGCCGCTCTTAAAATTCTCTCTTTATCTTTGGTTTTGGCAAGTTTGATTATAATATGTCTTGGTGATTTTCTTTTGGGATCTACCTTGTGTGGCGTTTGATGAGCTTCTTGGATATATATCTTCTCATCTTTCACAGTATCAGGGAAGCTTCCCACTAACAAATCTTCAACAATTCTATCTGTATTTTCTGTTATCCCCCCTGTCCTGGTACTCCAATCACTCATAGGTTATTCCTCTTGATAGAGTCCCACTTAATTCTAAGGGTTTCTTCATTTTTTTTAATTCTTTTATCTGATTTTTCCTCAAATATGTTGGTGTCAAGTGCTTTATCTTCAGTCTCACTAGTTCTGACCTCCATTTCCTCAGTTCTGCTCCTCTGACTTTCTATTGAGTTTACTAATTCTGAAATGTTATTGTTAATCTTCTGGATTTCTGATTGCTGTCTCTCTATGGATTCTTGCAGCCTATTAATTTTGTCATTATGCTCTTCTCTAATCATCTGAAGTGCCTCTAATGCTTTGTCTGTGTGTCTCTTGGCTTATTCTGCCTTTTGTCTGATCTCCTTCCTGATCTCTTGAAGAGTTCTGTACATTAATCTTCTGTATTCTATCTCTGGTAATTCCAGGAAGATTTCTTGACTCTTTGTTTTGGAAGCTTGCTGCAGCCATCAGGGTTGGCCTCTTTATGTGATTTGATATCAACTGTTATCTCTGAGGCATCAATAAGTTATTGTATTTATTTATTTTATGTTTACTTACTGTATCCTAGCTTCTTGTTTTGTTTTGATACACCCAAATAGGCTGCCTGAGTGAGCTAGTTTGATTATTGGTGTCTTTGAAGCTTTAACTTCCTCTCATCAGGTGGTTAGAGCTATAATTACATATATGAGCCCAGTAGTCCATTTACTTTTCTTGTGTGGATTCAGTCCAGGTAACCAGGTAGTTAGTCAACAAGTGTGTGGGGCAGGCTCTTACCTACAGTCTTAGAACAGCAGGTGTGATTGGTGTAGTCGCAGGTATCTGGCTGCAGTGGGGGGGGGGGTCACACACTGAGCAAGGCAGGGGGCTGACAACAGTCCCTGAGTGTGAGTAAAGCATGTCCTTGTTCCCTAGGGTACCTAGGTAGATGAGTTTTGAAGCTGGACTATGGTCACCCAGTGCTGTTGGCTGTAAGGGCCAGGAGGCAGCACTTATTTTTGGACTCCTGTCACGGGTGTCTAGGTGGTATGGGTGTAGTCACCAGTTGTCAGGTCTCTGATGTAGGTAGGTGACCCAGGCTGTCGGGTCGATTCTGACTCATAATGACCCTATAGGACAGAGTAGAACTGCCCCACAGAGTTTTGCTTAATCGGCAGAGTGGTGTCAAATATCATGAACCTGCCTCTCCACCATATAGCTGAAATAGTTGAAGTTAGACTTCAGGTATATACCCTGTTGTACTGTGCTAATGAGGGCCTACACTGTTGAAATGGACCCACTCAGGTCTATGCAGGAGTGAAAAGTATTCAAAGTCCATGGACACCTTACACGTGTGCCTAGGCAAAGGAGCTGTTTCTGCCCTGAGTTCCTGGCTTAGCAAGCCTGCAGATTATTTTTTCCCTGTTTGTTAATTTGTTCCTTCTCCAAGGCCAGGAGAATGGCTCAGGATGTGCAATAGGTCCTACTTCTGGCCCAGGGAAATCAGCTATCACTGAAGCTTGCTTGGGATCTGGTGTTCAGGGCTCCCAGACTGTCTTATATAATCAATTCACTTGTTTTTTTCAGATCTTTGTTGTAAGAGGGACTACAGGAAGCATCTGACTACTCTGCCATCTTGGCCCTGCCTTCCACAAATATTTATTGAACAGCTACTATGTATCAGACACAGAGCAAGGAGCTATGAATTCAGAAGTGAAGACATACTTCTTCAATGTTAAGAACCTATAATCTAGTGGACAAGCACCAGCTTTAAAATGTAACATATGCAGAGGCAGCATTTTTAAAATGTTTTCATAATTTGGCTAGTTTATCAAAAGTCCCAAACCATCTTATTTACATGAAAGATTACATGCACACACTCACAATGTAAGTAACCTTCTAGCGTATATGGATGTGACTAAAAAACTGTGAAGGGTCTGAGATTTTACCATACTTGCAAGCTAAGAAGTTAACCTGCCACAGTATCACAAATGCTGGTAGAAGTCATGAAACTCATGAGTCAAAGAAAAGGAGTTTATTACCCACAGCCATAACAGTAGCCACAATATCAGCCTTTTCTTACCCAGATTCCCCAAGCTCCAGTCCCTGCATGGAGACACAAAGAGGGCCAGGGGAAGCCTATACACACAGAGGCTTGCATTACAGGGAGGAACCCTGAGCTTAGGGAACCCAAATCTTTTATAATGGGCAGTAAACATTCCTGCTATCTGCTGTGGAGAGAGATACTATTTCTGTCTTTCAAGGCTGTTCATGATAAAAATATCCTTGAAAATATAATCCAGGACAAAGGCAGTCAGTGCCTCTGCTCATAGGATGTGAGGAAATCTGAGAGACCTATGGAGAATTGTTTCACAGCAGTTTTTCAGTTGTTTGATTACTTATATTCACGCACATTTTCATCACTCAAACTCACATGAAATGTACAGCTGAAGGTGAATGAAAGCTCCTAATATCTCCTCAATTATATAGATTCTTGTCCAAAATCACCAGCAAATCAGAAGGTTGTCTTCATATTAACATTTCCCTTCCCAATCTCATGGCTGGCCTACCCATAAAGGAAATTAGCATGCTAGAAATTTGAACATAAAACCTTGATTATTATCTCCATAAAATATGCACTGAAATAGGTCTAGTATTCTCCATGACTAATTTAGCAAGATGTTAACTCATGACCCCTAAATTGTATGTGACTCAGTAGAAAGCTACCAGTCCTTAAAGGGAATTAGTGAGTTTGTTAATCAATTCCCAAGTTTTAAATCATCTTAAGTTTATGTCTATTTAAAATGAGGATACATACATATGCACTTCTTCATATTAAAAGTTGAAGTTGACTGTCTTCTAAATAGACTTTTTAAAATATCTTAAAGGAAAAGAAAATCATCAAAGTTAAAGAATCAAGAAAAATTATTTTGGTTAAGAACTCAATCTCAGCTAACATTGTAATTTAATGACCATGGCTTTCCTTCTCTGGAGTTTTTTTTTTTTTTTTAATGAAATGAGTGCTTACTTTTCTGTGATGATTTAAGTTTTAGATGAGCTGTCTGACACTCAGGATCCTGCCCTTCCCGAACTTCCATGATGTAAACGTTAGAGAAGGTCCCAGCCTTGAGGTTTAGAGAGATGCTGTTGCCTGCACTCTTTTCCAGTGTCCTTGGGACATGTCATTGCCAAGTCATAGATTTTAGCTGTGGCAGCCTCTGAGAACACTGGAATCTATCCAATGCTCAGCCAACAATTTACTGACTGTAACTTAGCTGAAGAAACCATTCCCTATGGTATAGAAAGTGGAAGAACACTTAGTTTCCCCATAGCAAAAATTGTTTTATTGTTGTTCTTGTTAGCTGCTGTGGAGTTGGCCCCTGACTCATCACTACCCTATTCACAATGGAACAAAATGCAGCCTGGTCTTGCATCATACCCACGATGGGTTTTGGATCGAACTATTGTGATCCGTAGGGCTTTTATTGGTTGATTTCTGCAAGAAGATTGCCATGCCTTTCCTCCTAGTCTTAGTCTACAGGCTCCCCTGAAACCAGTTCAGCATCATAGCTGTGCACTAGGTACATTGGTTGGGAATCGAACTGGACCTCCCACACGGAAGGCAAAAATTCTACCACTGAGCCACAACTGCCTCATATGCCAAAAATTACTGCTAATAAGTAAATATTTTCAGTAGCAGAGACTGATATAGGCCCTCTCATTAAATATACAAATTTGTTTAAAAGGAGCAACATTGCCTATGAGCTATATAGAAAGAGTTCCTATGGAACAAAACGGTCCAGTCCACAACTGATCATGGGGATGGTGCAGGGCCGGACAGCACTCTATGCCATTGTGTGTGGGGTTGCCATCAGTCAGGAGCAGATTTGACAGCAGCTAATAACAACACATCACTCAGTCTGTGCTCAGATACCTCCAATGGCTTTCCATCTCAGAGTAAAAACAAGATCCTCTCAGTGACCTACAAGGCCCTTCATTAACAGGCCTGTTATGTCTCTAGATCTTCTCAATTGCTCAACCCTACTGGCCTCTCTGGTCTTCCCTGAACACAGCAGTCTTTCTCCTGCCAAAGGCCTTTGAACTTGCTCCCCTGTATGGAATGCTTGCCTTCCGGATTGTTCATGGTTTCCTCCATCTTTTTCTTGGCCTTTATTAAGGTGTCACCTCCTTTGTGCTTTATTCTCCTCAGTACTTAGCGCTAGCTAACTTATTCTGTATTTATTTATTTTGTTTATTATCTCTCCTGTCTCCTCTAAAATGCAAGCTTCATGGTGTCAGGGATTTTTGAATGCTTACTGATACATAGTAGGTGATCAAAAATATTAATTGGAGAATGAACGAGTCATGAGAGTAAGTTCTCTGGCTGTATATTCACAGTAATTAGAAGCACTTCCACTGAGCACACACCATCAAAGGAAACAAAGAGTACAGCATCTGGCCTTGAGGAGGTTACAAACTAATTGAAGAGACTAAACACGTAATGCATGAAAAAGTAGACCAGATCCCTGAGCAGTATATCAACATGAGCAATTAAATCCAGCAAGGGCTGATTTCTCAAAGTGGTCTGAATCAGGAAAGTTTATCAGAAAAGAGTCTGTCATATGATAAACAAATCAATAGTTTTCAAATGAATTTGAACACTAGAAAGTATTTTTAAGGATACTCTGATATACACCTTATATGATAAGCATGTTTGGGGAATATTTAATAGAAGGTCTCAAAGCACATGTATGGGGACTGTTTAGTGTGTAATGTGAACCCCCAAAATATGTTTCTCTGCAAATACTTTGTCCCTTGAATAAACACAATTCCACCAAGTGGCAGCACCTACAACTTAACAAAACAGAAACAACTGGAATTACTAGGAGCACTCTGACTGGGTGGACGGTAATCACCAAATTGCAATCTGGGCAGCACCTGATGGAAACCAATTAAATTACTTAGAGGTGGCAAGTGACAGAAGGAAATAAAGCAACAGGAAAACAACCTGTGAAATGTGCTTTTGGTCTTTCTACTCTTCTATCTATTCCTCTCCTTTTTACTTTTTCCACTTTACATTTTAATTCTTTGTCTAATTCTTGGTAAGCAATTCAACCCTAACCCCAGGCAAGAGCCCCAAAGGCAGTTACCAATAAAACCCAATTTGTTTTTGTGAAATGTCTATCCAAGACCTTTGTCATTTTTTGATTGGGTTGTTTGTCTTTTTGTTGTTAAGTTGTAAGAGTTAATTACATATTCTGGATATTAGACCCTTACCCAATGGATGGCTTCCAAAAATTTTCCCCCAGTTTGTAGGTTGCCTCTTCACTTTCTTGAGAGTGTCAATTAATGAAAAAGTTATGTTCTCTTTTTTCTTATTTTTATGAGGACCCATTTATCTATTTAGTCTTTTGTTGCTTGTGCCTTCAGTGTCAAAGGACTCGAATAGACATTTCACTTGAAATATCACTTCACACCTCTCGGGTGGCTACAACTAAAGAAATGGTAAACAACAGGTGGTGGTGAGGACATGGGGAAACAGTAACCCTCATCCATTGCTGGGGGAATTGTAGAACCATACAGCCTCTGTGGAAAACAGTTTGGCAATTCCTCACAAAGTTAAACATAGAATTACAATAAACCAAAACCAAAACCAAACCCATTGCCGTCGAGTTGATTCTGACTCATAGCAGCCCTACATGACAAAGTAGACCTGTCCCATAGGGTTTTCAAGGAGCAGCTGTTTGATTCAAAATGCTGACCTTTTGGTTAGCAGCTGAGCGCTTAACCACTGTGCAACCGGGCCTTCAGAATTACCATATGATCCAGAAATTCTGCTTCTAGGTATAAACCCAAAAGAATTAAAATCAGGAACACAAACTGATATCCACAGTAGCCAAAAGATGAAAATAGCCAAAATGTCCATCAAAAAATACATGGTAAATAAACAAAATGTAGTACAAACACCCAATGGAATATTACTCGGCCATAAAGAGAAATGAAGTCCTGATACATGCCACAACATGGATGAAATTGGAATATATTATGCTGAGTGAAATGTCAGCCACAAAAGGACAAATATTGTATGATCCCACTTACAGGAAATATCTAGAATAGTCGGGTGTATAGAAATCAATGTTCATTAATGGTTACCAAGGGTGGGTTCGAGGGAAGAGGAAAAGAAGACACAATGGTTAGGGGACACCGAGCTTCTGTTAAGGGTGATGGAAAAATTGGGGAACGGTTAGTGGTGATGGCTGAACAACATGATGAACATAATGTCACCGGACTGTACGGTGAAGAATGTAGAAACAGCAAATGGTTTGCTATCTGCGTATTTGCCAAAAAAAAAAAAAAAAAAAACAATCCGGAGGTAACTCGTATTGTTAGTTTTGATGTGGATTCACCATGTATCTTAAATTGCCTATAAAATGCTTTAAGTTCATAGGAAGAAAATCACCACCCAAAATAGGGGTTTATTATGACATCTAGAAGCTTCTCTTCCTTTTTCTCTATTCTCTATTTTTTTCCCCTCCATTTAATCAATAAACAAGTTCATGGAGGTGGGTTAAATTCAAAATACAAAACGGGGAAACACATTTATGTGAAACTGCATGGGCGGGACTTTAAAGTACCTTTTATTAAGTTCATATTTACAGAGTAAAGAAATATACAAATTTCTAGAAGAATATTCCCATAAAACACCTTATCCATTGAAATGGCTACCTTATGTTACATCGAACCCCTTTCCAGAAGCATAAGTAAAAGGTGAAGCAGCTTCTTGAGACCGAGCTACACATCTCATGAGACCTCAGTGAACTTGATCCCATGGATGGAATGTTTCCCTAAACTCATTCCTCTTCGTTCTGCAGTTCAGAGATAAAACCTGTCTCGTAGTGGAGACTAAACCCAGACACAGCTTCATGTCGCCTTAGACTAGATTGTTCACCGCAGCTGTAACATATTTGAATATCTCCAATATATGTATATTTATTTATTCATAAATTATATAACGTGTGAAACAGCATGCACATTAAAACACACACAAAATAGAACATCTTCAAGGATGAGGTAAGGACGAAATAAACAATATTTTAAATATAGGCGAGTTGTGACGGCTACAGGTTATCAGGTTATCTGCCATTAGCTAACATCTCAAGGCTCAACACAACCTTAGGCTAAGATTCGGCGTTAGTGAGAATGCAAGTAAACCCCCCTTTCCAGTAGTCTTACCAATGTCAAATGTTATCCGCCCACCTCCTTGAAGGCGTGATGAGACCTCAGCGTATTGATCTCACCGTGTGGCTGACGAAGAGCCCTCACTGGAACCAGGAGAAGCGTTAGTGACCATCTTCTTGTTTGTGCATGTTTGCATAGTGTGTGTCATCTTCTGTTGGGAGTTTTTGCAGGATTCATATTAAGCCACTATTTTGCGATGGTTGATTTAATTAAAATTAGATAAAGTAATCTTTAAATCCTTTTCACAAGGGTATGAATAAACTGCCATATGTTGTGAAATGCTGAAAGCGCATGGAAGCACAGGGCACCTCTGTCTTGGCCTCTGAGTGAGGCACCCATCTTCTTCTGGCAACTGGACTGGAGGGGAACTAGGTCAACCCACACTATAAGTAATAGTAAAGCCTACTCTCTTTTAATTTTTATGTAACTATATTGTTGTTAGCTGCCGTCGAGTCAGCCCCTCACTCATGGCAACCTCATACACAATGATTGCATTGTGATTGTAGAGTTTTCATTGTCTGATTTTCTAAAGTAAATCACCAGGCCTTTCCTCCTAGAGTTGCATTGGCCAGGGATCGAACCTGAGTGTCTTAGTCATCTAGTGCTGCTGTAACAGAAATACCACAAGTGGATGGCTTTAACAAACAGAAGTTTACTCACACATAGTCTAGTAGGCTAGAAGTTCAAATTCAGGGTGTCAGCTCCAGAAGAAAGCTCTGTAAGCTCTGGAGGAAGGTCCTTGTCATCAGTCTTCTCCTGGACTAGGAGTTCTCTGCACAGGAACCCCAGGTCCAAAGGACACACTCTGCTTCTGGCTCTGCTTCCTTGGTGGTATGAGGTCCCTCTGTCTCTCCACTCGCTTCTCTCTTTTATATCTCAAAGGAGATTGGTTCAAGGAACCATCCAGTCCTTTACATTGAGTCTTGCCTCATTAACATAACTACAGCTAATCCCAACTCATTAACATCATAGAGGTAAGATTCACAACATATAGGAAAATCGCATCAGATTACTAAATGGTGGACTATCACACAATACTGAGGATCATGGCCTAGCCAAATTGATACACATATTTTGGAGGAGATAACTCAACCTGTGACACCTAGCCTCCTACATGGAAGGAAAGAATTCTACCACTGAACTGCCAATGCTCCCTTATATAGAGAGGCGGTCATGTATTGTTTTACAATGATTCACATGGAAATGGACTTTAGAGACATACGCTGCACTAGGAAATTCTTCAAATGTGGATGCCCTCTGATGTTGAAAACCAACCGTCGGTATCGCATGAGCCTGGTAGTCCTAAATTTTAATTTTCAGATCTCTGATACCAAACCAAGGCTGGTCCACTTTGTCTCCACTGAGGTGACAATGCTGCATTTTGCTGTTATCATGTTTTACTCTTATTCCTGCCATCAGATGATAACGATCCTTCATCAGTAACATTCCAAAAAAACAACCAAACCCAGCACCATTGAGTCGATTCCGACTCATAGCGACCCTATAGGACAGAGTAGAACTGCCCTATAGAGTTTCCAAGGAGCGCCTGGCGAATTCGAATTGCCGACCCTTTGGTTAGCATCTGTAGCACTTAACCACTACGCCACCAGGGTTTCCTCGGTAACATTACTGCTCCTATAATTGCTATCATTTTTTTAAGTTGATAATTTATGTTGTTCTTTTGGTATATGACTTATAGAGCTCTAGTAGAGTTGATGAAGTGGTATTTTAATTAAACAATTAAAAGTGCATTCAGGAATAAATTACCAATATACGCAACAACATGAATCCATTTCAAAAACATTATTCTGAGTGGAAGAAGTCAGATGCAAATGGCATGTACATTCTGATTTCATTGATAGGAAGTTCTAGAACAGGCGGACTAACGCGAGGCAGTAGGAATCAGAGCGGCGGTCGCCTCTTCAGGCTCAGGGAAGTGGATTGAAGCAGGGGGCACTTGGGAATTTTCCCACATGATGGAAATGTTCCCTACCTTGATAGGGTGGGGTTTAAGGGCATATGCATTTTTTCAGAACTCTGTACATTTAAGATCTATGCATTCCATTGCATGTGAATGATACCTTTGTAAAAAAAAAAAAAAATCTAAGTGTATTGTAAACCAGTTTCTAATTATCAATGTATGTGTCTTATGGCAGCTTATTCAGCGCCTAAATAGTTACATCTACTTAGTCATAATACAGTGAGGGGGCTTCAAATGGTAAAATATGCACATTGTGAATGTTAGAATGAAGTGCTTACGATCATATTGATAATAGCTATTATTTTATTGCATAGTGACTGTACCCCAAGCACTATGTTATTGTTATTGTTGTGGCGGTGGCATTGTTAGTTGCTGTCAAGTTAATTCCAACTCATGGACACGGAATTGACCTCAGTAATTAAAAAAAAAAAAAAAAACCCTCAGTATTAGAAAAGTTCAGTAATGTGCCCAAAGACATGTAAGCAACAATAAGTGGCAGAGCTGGACTTGAAACCCAATTCTCCCTGATCTTAGAGCACCTGCCCTCAACTTCCAGAGCGAATGCTGTCTCTTCTTAGAGAAGACGGCAGATTTCCAATTTTTTCAAAGATGCACCGTAAGAGCAGATGTGTATTGAGTGTGCACTCTGCGTCGGGACGTGTACTGAGTGTGCACTCTGCGTCAGGACGTGTATTGAGTGTGCGCTCTGTCAGGCACTGTGCTAAGCATCCCATGTCCTATCTCTGTAGAATCACTAGTATTATCTCTTTTTACAGACAAGGCAATGGAAGCTCAACTAGGCTAAGCAACTCAAAGTCGCCCAGCAAGTGATGGATTCAGAGCCTTAGAGAGCAAAGCCAATTTTTCCACTTTCCGTAGTTCTTAACCAGGAGATACATCAAAATTCCTGAGTGGCAGAAATGGTTAAGCGCTTGGCTGGTAACCAAAAGATTGCCACTTCAATTCCACCCAGAGGTGCCTCGGAAGAAAGGTCTGGCTATATCCTTCTGAAAATACCACCCACTGAACACCCTGTGGAGTCAGTTCTGTTCTGACATATATGGGGTTGCCTTGAGTCAAGGTCACCATGAGTCAGGATCAACTTGACAGCAGCTAACAACAACATCAGAATTGATGGTGGAGCTATTTAAAATTACATATTCCTGGGCCCTACTTTTGGATGCTTTATTTCCTGTAAATTGTGAGGGACTCAGGGATTGGTCTTTTTTTACAAAGCTCCACTGGTGATGCTAAAGAAGACCCCTATCTGAGAACTACTGTGCCAAGTTTTCATTGGTTTTTCAACAGATCCCCAGCTCCTCTTAAAATGTCTATGCATTTATTTTATTTCACAGATTACACAGGGGAGAGGCCTACTGCAAAGATGTAGAGAGGAGTAAACCTCATAGTCACCACGGTCTATCAGTGTGTTGTACTGTGGCGACTTGCGTGTTGCTATGACACCAGAAGCTAAGCCGCTGCTATTTCAAATACTAGCAGGGCGCCAGTGGTGCACAGGTTTCAGCAGAGCTCCCAGACGAAGAAGAAAGGCCTGGCAATGTACTTTTGAAAATTAGCCAGTGAAAACCTTATGTTCACAACAGAACATTGTTCGACTCACTTGCTTTAGACACATCATTAAGAGGGATTAATTGCTAGAGAAGGATGTCATGTTGGGTGAAGTAGAGGGCCAGTGCAGGTGAGGGAGACCCTCAGTGAGATGCTGCAACAGCCGCAACAATGGACTCAAATATGCCAGTGATCCTGAAGGCGATGCAGAACTGAGTAGAATTTTGTTCTGTTGTACATGAGGTCACCATGAGTTGGAGCCGACTTGATGGCAGCTATCTAGCTAGCTATCTAAGCATCACAGACCGTGGTTCATCACTTCTGCCATTTACTGGCTCTAGGACTTCAGGGAAAATCCGTGAAATCTTCTGCATCACATTTTCTCTTTTGAAATATTAGACCGAGCAAGTTTTTAAGATTTTGTCTATAAAAAAAGATTCTGTCTAGTTATAACATTCTACGAATAAAAATTAATTTTGTTTGTTAAACTGTGCAACCCTCTTTGAAGTATTTGGGAAGACTCTGGGGTATCGTACAATTAGGTAGGAATTTGTTGAAAAGTTGAAGAGATCAACAGATAAAATAACTTCAGGGAACCTAGAGATAACTTTGGTTTCTAAACAAACTGATTTTCCTGAGAAATCAAAGTCTTTGTTAGAGTACTTCAAGAAAATCTTCAAGTAATTAAATAAAAACAACAATTCTGTATTGCATACCTGCTGTGTAGAATTTACGGCATTGTTCAGAATATAAAGAAGTGTGAGAAGTGATCTTCACCTTCAAAGTAGAGTTGGCAGATGTCACAAGATAGTACATAACCAATTAGCAAGTCAGACATGTGGATCATTGCTCTTGTCAGGTGCCATGGAGTCGACTCTGACTCATAGTCACCCTATGTACAACAGAAGCATAGTGAGTCGATAGTAAGTGCTTATAATTATGTTTAGGGAGTAGCAGGCTCTGAAGTTACTGTCACTGGGCAACGAGTCACGTGATTTGACACAGTGAAACTTGTGGTCAAATGCCACCTCATAAGCATGGGCTTCCTTCAGGGGCACACCACAGATTTCTGCCAATGACTGAGTGCTGAGCTCTTGTCTAATCAGTTGTGTCCTCCAGTAGGACAGCCTGTGAACGGCATTAACAATGCCTTTGGTCATTCTGGTTTAGAACGAAGCACTGGACAAAGCAGTCTATTAGAGCCTTATGGACTTGTCGTTCGTGCAGTCAGAAACAACTAGGTTTCCCATTTGTTGTGTTGTTGTTAGCTGCCATTGAGCTAACATTAAGGTCCATTCAAGGTGACCTTATGTACAACAGAATCACCCTTACAATTGCTGTGATGTTCAAGTCCATCAGTGCTGCTGTTGTGCGAATCCCTCCCACTGAGGGACCTCGTCATCGCTGGCCCACTTCTTCACTGACATGGTGTCTTCCTCCAGCGACCGACCCCTCCCGTCGACACACCCAGAGAAAGCCAGTCAGACTATGCTCCGTTGTGAGCCGTAGGGTTTTCATCGGCAAGTTTTTAGGGGTACATCACCGGGTCTTTCTTCCCGATCTCTCAGTCTGGAAGTGCAGCGGAAACCTGTCCACCGTGGGTGACCCTGCTGCAGGCGTTTGAAATACCAGCGGCACAGCTTCCAGCATCACAGCAACACACAAGCCTGCACAATACAACAAGCCGACAGAGTGGTGAAGACTTCCCATAGTCACAGTCAATTAAAACAAAGAGAATACATGTTTCTTTTTAATTAAGACTTTTCATCTTAAAAACACTAAGCATAAGTTTTTAACAACACGTATTTCAAATGCAAATGAAAGTTTAAAGCAATGATTACAGAAATATGCACAAATAAGGACTATAAGTTCTTTAAATCATTGTGTTTTTAGCCAACTAAATTTATGTACACTGAAATTCACCGGTCTTAGAAGTACAGTTTGAAGAGTGTGACAAATGTGTGTATTTATGGAACTACCATGATAACCATGACACCACCTTAATCATCAGCTTGAACAGGTTCCTCACGTCTTTCTGCAGTCAGCCCTCTCCCCCTACCTGCTAGTCTTTGACAAACACAACGTGCTGTTTGGTACACAGTTTTGCCTTTGCTAGAATTTTATGTAAATAGCATCACGTCAGACAGTATAGAGTTTTTTGTACCTGGTTTCTTTTACTTAGCGTATGACTTTGAGATTCATCCTTGTTGCTTGTGTCAGCAGTTAGTTCTTTGTTGTTGCTAAGTAGTATTCTATTGTATAAAAACAAAGCAAAACAAAAAACCAGTTGTCATTGAGTCAATTCCAACTCATCACAACCCCATGTGTGTCAGAGTTGAACTGAGACAGGAGTTTCAATAGTTGATTTTTTGGAAGTATATTGCCAAGTCTTTCATCTGAGGCACCCTGGGTGGACTTAAGGCTTAGCAGTCGAGCATGTTAACCGTTTGCACCACCCAGGGACCGCCATTCCTTTACATAGATACCGTATTTTAACGCGTGTCTTTGAGGTTTGTTTGCTGGCTCACGCCCCCCGCCCCCACCCGAGGTACTGTCACAAGCACCCCCAGGCCAATCCTCTTCCACAAGTCACTGTCAAAAAATTAGCATAATGCACTTATGAAAATACCTCCTGAGGGATGGGTGCAGCCAGCAAGCAGATGCAGGAGGTCTACATTATTTGCTTAAAAGTAGGTATACTGCAGTGGGTTTATCCAGTCACTAGCTGGTTGATATTTGAGATGTTCATAGCTTTTAGCTGTTACGAATAGCTTTTATGAACATCTGAACACGAGTCTTGGAACAGATATATATTTTTACATATCTTGAGTAAATACCTAGAAATGATTGCTGGGTCATATAAGGGCAGGTTCTACTTTATTAAGAAACTGTCAAACTCTTAGAAAGTGGCTTTGCTATTTTACATTACTATAAGAAAAGTATCAGAATTCAGTTGTTCTGCATTTTTCCAAATTTTTTTTTTTTTTACCCTTTTTAATTTTAGGCATTCTAGCGGGTTGACTTGCCTGCAGTGGGTTTGGGATTTTTTTTTTTTTTTTTTTTTGGTATGGGTATATAGTTGTATCTCATTAGAGTTTTAGTGTGCGTTTGCCTAATAACTAGTGATGTTAAGCAGATTTCCACGTGCTTAGATAGGACACAGAAAGTATGAATCACAAAAGGCAAAATTGATAAATTAGACTCGATCAAAATTAAAAATAGTTTACTCTTCAAAAAACACTATTAAGAAAATGAAAAGCAAGGATAAGCTATTTGTAAAACGTATCAGATAAAGCACTTGTATCCAGAATACATAAAAAGTTCTTATAACTCAGTGATAAGAAGACAACATGATTTAAAAAAAAATTGAGCGAGAGATTTGAATAGACACTTCAGCAAAGAACATATGTGAATGACACATCAAGCACTTCGTTTATTATTTTTTAGCTCTTCTTAACGTGTTTTAGAACATGGTTTCTCTATAAGCTGAAACTCACTCTGAGCCTTTAGACGCTTAGTTTAATATAATTTTAGGATTGTGTACAGCATTCTCTGGTATTCCAGGATAACACAACATCAATGTTATTTGTAAATTCTGTTGATGTGATACAGATTATTTTTTCTATCAGAAAATTTGGAATGCCTCTAAGTCATCAGAGAACAGGCTTCTGTCTGTCCCTCCATTGCGCTGTGCTTGTTGGTTGCTTTTCCTCCCAACAAAGCGTGAGAGAAACGCTGTGGGCGAGGGCTGCCGTCAGACGCCTTTCCCAGTCAGTGCACCGGGTCCCCTTCTCCTCTCCTCCTGGGCGCTGCTCAGGCCCCCTTCAAGGTAGGGGTGGCCATGGGACCTTTCCAGCTAATGAAATGTGAGTAGATATGATGTATGCCCCTTCCAGAGAGAAGCTTTTTAAGAGCGCCTGTCCTCTTTCCCGCCTCGGTGATGATGTGTGGAGGTGGGTACTGGCCCACGAGTGGCTACGGTCGGCAGGGACCTCTCTCAACCAGGAGAGACCTGTGTTGGACATACAGCAGGTGCGAGAACCGACACACTTCAGCCACGAAAATTTTAGGGCTGAGTATTGGAAACTCCGTAGGGCAGTTCCACTCTGTCCTATAGGGTCGCTATGAGTCGGAATTGACTCCAGGGCAATGGGTTTTATGGGTTATGGAGTGTTACTGCAGCCGAGTCAGCCCAATCCCTGGACAACACAACCGAACTGCCCAGTCCTCTGCTGTCCCCCGACCAGACCGCTGTGGCCCCAGAGTTTTCACGGGCTGATTTTCAGAAGTAGGTCACCAGGACTTTCCTCCTAGGTCATCTTAGCCCAGAAGACCTGCTGAAATCTGTTCGGCATCAGAGCAACACACGTCTCCGCCGACGGACGGGTGGTGGCTGTGCTTGAGACGCGCTGGCCGGAAATCGAACCCTCGCCTCCGGCGCGGAAGGCAGGAGTCTGCCACGGAGCCGGTAACTCCCCCGTGGAGCGTTCTAGCATGTGAGTACACTAGCCCGTTCTGACTCAACGATGAAGCAAGTGACACGGCCAGGTGAGTGAAATACACGAGTACTGACTGCCAGTTTCCAGTCAAGGGGTTATTTTCCTTCTGTTTTACTCAACAGCTCCAGAATAAACTTCCTCCTTTATGATCGATTGCTTGAAGTTTGCATTGAGATATTCAATGTATTTACTAAGCATTCAGTGCAGCTTGTTCGGCCTCTCACAGAGGCTGCCGTCCGAAGAGAGGCCGCTGCCCCTTCCTACCTGGCCTAAGATTTCACACACAGTGTACTAGCGTAAAATAATGCCTCCGCAGATTATTGAACATGCCAGTCTCTGTGGCAGGGACTTACAGTGCTCCCCAGTGTCTGTGATGTCCTTGTCCTCACGGGCACAGCTAGACTGCACCCTCCAGCCCCGTTACAGCTAACGGGGCTGTGCTAGGTGGCTGGTTGTTGCCACGGGACTTGAGCAGAAGGAGGTGAGTCCCTTCCTGGCCAAAGCAGTTAGGTGCAGGTCTATCTCCACACTCTCTCTCCTTCTTTCTTTGAATAATTGAACACAGAAGCAGAGCAAGAGGAGGGAAGGAGCCCGGGTCCCTGAATGAAGGAATAGAGCAGATTCTACCCACTCAATTCCCATTCCGCCAGCCAGTATCAGGCACTGACATAGCACGGAATAATCTTTCACTTTCTGAAGCTCTGAGATTTTCGATTTGTTTCTTACAGCAACTAATGTATTTACCCTAATACAGGAGATAACACTTTAAAATTGCTACAGCACTACACGTCAAAAGCGCTGTAAATTCCTCTATCCCATTTAATCCACACAACCCTGAAAGCTCCCCCCCGCGCATGAAGAAATGGAATTCATATGCCTTGTCAAAGCCATGTACATTACAAACAGCAAGCGCCAAGACTCGTGTTGTCCTGAGCCCGCTTCTCCTACCGCACCATGCTGCAGCACTCAAAGGCTGGAGCCCCTCGGCAGCTAACTCCCTCAGATTTGACTGTGTGAGGGAAACCAGTAAGGTGGATATGTATTTATATATATATATATATATATATCCTGCTGGTTTATCTTAGGATATATATATACACACACACACGAAATATATACTGTTTTATCTACATAAACAGATAAAACTGTTATATATATGTATATGTGTGTATATATACATATACATATACATATACATATACATATACATATACATATACATATACATATACATATACATATACATATACATATACATATACATATACATATACATATACATATACATATACATAATTTGTAACAGAGACTCGGCCTACCCATGGGTGGCATCTGGTTAAACAGCGGTGGCTCAGTGGTCGAATTCTCACCTTCCATGCAGTGGACCCGGTTCCATTCCTGCCCAGTGCACCTCATGTGCAGTCAACACCACTCTGTCACTGGAGGCTGGTGCGTCACTACGACGCTGAACAGGCTTCCGCAGAATTTCCAAACTAAGATGGGCTAGGAAGAAAGGCCTGGTGATCTACTTCTGAAAATCAGCCAGTGCAAACCCTGTGGATCACAGCAGTCCGATTCACAACCGATCGTGAGGCTGGCACAGGACCAGGCGGCGTGTTGTTCCATTGTGCCTGGCGTCGCTGGGTCGGGGGCCAACTTGACCTCAGCTGATAACAGCACAAAGCTCTATCTACATATCTAATGCTGGGGCCTGAACGCCACAGGAATATACTTGGGAGGAAAGAACAGGTGTGGGCTAGAACCAACAAGCACGAGCTGGGGCCCCACTAAGACAGACTGAAGCCCCGATCGTTGTCGTTGCTGCCGAGTTTGGCGATGAGGGCCTTTCTTCATGCAGTCAGAGAAACCATGGAAGATCCCTGGGTAGGCGGAGCAGTCACAGGCCCAGCTGCTGCTTCACACCAGCAGGTCAATCAGCACACCGGTGCTGGGGTGTGTGAGCTTCGAGAATCTTCCTTGTGACACACCCTAACCACACCTAATTTATGATGGGGAAAAGATGTTCAATAAAATTGTCCATTACAAAGCCATTACAGAAAATTTTAAGATTTCACTTCCTTTCGATACTCAAGAATTTGCAAATATTGTTCAGCTAGTGAGTTGGAATCGACTCGATGGCAGTGGGTTTGGGTTTTTTTAGCGAAACTAAAGATTCTTGCTTTGAGCACATTGGTTCGTGGCAGAAACTGCTAAGCAGGTACAGTTTTTCTGCACTGTTTCCAGCCTCCACTTCTAGCTGACCTTACCATCTTTCTGGTGCCAAGCCTTGCTGGAGGTTTTATCACTTTTTCAAAGCCTTCTCTCAGGGAACGTTCTGGTACTATTTATAAACACCTTTCAATAGCTTTAAGCAGGGACAGATTACCCAATAAGCAAGGTATGCATGGCTTACTTGTACTTACTAATTTGTAGTGCATAATTTCACCTGTTTTTCACCACATCGTTTGAAATTGTACACTCCAGATTAGTAAGTAAATGCAAGTAAGCTCGTGTGCACCTTGCTGAATGTAAGCCCATGGGTACTTTGCTTAGCGGTTAATCTGCCCCTGCTTTTAGTCAAAGCTGTCTCTGCTAACAGCAGGCACTCACTTTTTAAGCTTCAAGTCTGGGTAGCACAAACGGTTAAGCGCTCCACTACTAACCAAAAGGTTGACCTTTGAGTCCACCCAGAAGTGCCACAGAAGAAAGGCCAGGTAACCTGCTTCCAAAGGTCATAGCCTTGAAAATCTTATGGAGCAGTTCTAATATGCACACAAGTGGTTGCAATGAGTCCAAATCAACTCAACAAGTGTTTTTTTTTTCCTCTCCATTTGACAAACACAGGCATCTGCCACAGAGGAGGAAGTCTTTGGGAACTACGCCTCATGACAGTGTTAATCCCTGGTGGTACACAAATTGATTTCAGGCAATATGTGGACAAGTCTATTCTAATATGTATTAGAAAAAACACCATTAAAAGTTATAACAAAATAAAGGAAGTGATTTGAAGTTTTTGTTTTTAATGATTTTTTTCCCTAATTGTATTGTGTTTTAGGTGAAAGTTTACACCTAAACTTTCACCTAAAACACAATACAATTAGGAAAAAAATTTTGAGTTTTTGAGTTTCTCATTCAAAAATTTATACACGAATTGTTTTGTGATATTGGTTGTAATCCCCACAATGTGTCAGCACTTCCACCCTTTCCGTTTACACACCTGGTTCTCCGTGTCGGTTCCTCCAGGTCTCCTATCCCTTCCTGCCTTCTCATCTTTGCTTTGGGGCAGGGGTTGCCCATTGGTCTGGTATTCTTGATTGAACTAAGAAGCACTCTCAAGTGTGTTACCGTTTGTTTTATAGGCCAGTCCAATCTTTGGCTGAAAGGTGAACTTTGGGAGTGGCTTCAGTTCTGAGTAACAGGGTGTCTGGGGGCCATATTCTAGGGGCATTCTCCAGTGTCTGTCAGACCAGCAAGTCTGGTCTTTTTTGTGAATTTGAATTTTGTTCTACATTTTTCTCCCATTCTGTCCAGCACCCTCTACTGTAATCCCTGGCAGAGCAGTCAGTGGTGGTAGCCAGGCACCATCTAGTTCTTCTGGGCTCAGGCTGGTGGAGGCTGTGGGTCATGTGGTCCATTGTCCTTTGGATTGATATTTTCCTTGTGCTTTGGCTTTCCTCTTTGTCCTTTCCTGTGAACGTGATGGGGCCAATAGATGTATCTTAGATGGCTGCATGCAAGCTTTTAAGACCCTAGACATGACGCACCAAGCTAGGATGTAGAACCTAATCTTTATGAACTATGTTGTGCCAATTGACCAAGATGTCCCCTGACACCATGGTCCTAAGCCCTCAGCCCCAGTAACTAGGTCCCTCAAGGGAACTTCTATGGCTTTGCCTTGGTCAGGTTGTGCTGACTTCCCCTATATTGTGTGTGGTCTTTCCTTTCACCAAAGTTAATTCTTGTCTCTTATCTAGTTGGTGATTTCTCCTCCCCAGCCCTCCCCTCCTCCTCACCAACAAAGTTTTTTTCTGTGTATAAACCTTATCTTGAGCTTTTATACTAGTGTTTTCATGCGATATTTATCCTTTTGTGACTGACTTACTTCACTCAGCTTAATGCCCTTCAGATTCATCCATGTTGTGAGATGTTTCAAGGATTCCTCTTTGGTCTTTTATCACTGGGTAGTATTATATTGTGTATTTGTACCATAATATGTTTAACCATTCATCTGTTGATGGGCACTGTCGTGGGCTGAATTGTGTCCCCCCAAAATATCTGTTACATGGCTAGGCCATGATTCCCAGTATTGTGTGAGTGTCCACTGTTTGGTTATCTGATGTGATTTTCCTGTATATTGTAAATCCTACTTCTTTGATGTTAATGATGGTGTTGTGATCAGAGAAGACGTGTTGTATTATCTCAGGATTTTCCATTTTATTGAGGGTTACCTTGTGGCCTAAGATGTTGTCTATTCTGTAGAACGTTCCATGTGTGTTGGGAAAGAATGTATACTTTACTGCTGTTCAGTGGAATGTTCTGTATATGTCTATGAGGCTGAGTTAGTTGAGTGTGGCATTTAGGTCTTCTGTAGCTTTATTGAGTTTCTTTCTGGATGTTCTGTTCTTCACGGAAAGTGGTGAGTTGAAGTTTCCTGTTATTATTGTGAAACTGTCTATTTCTCTTTTCAACGCTGTTAGAGTTTGTTTTACATATTTTGGAGCCCTGTTGTTGGGTGCATATATATTTATCATGGTTATGTCCTCCTGGTATATTGACCTTTTAATCATTACATAGTGTCCTTCCTTATCCTATGGTAGATTTTGCTTTAAAGTCTATTTTATCAGAGGTTAATATTGCTGCTCTCATTTTGGTTATTGTTTGCTTGGTATCTTTTTTTCCATCATTTGAGTTTTAGTTTGTTTATGTCTTTGTCTCTAAGGTGTGTTGCTTATAGATAGCATATTGATGGATCTTTCTTTCTTTTTTTTTAATCCATTCTGCCATTCTCTGTCTCTTTACAGGTGCATTTAAGCCATTTACATTCAGTGTGATTATCAATAGGTATGAGTTTATTACTGTCATATTGTTTTGCTTTTTTCATGCTGCTGACATTTTCTTTGTTCCTCTTACTTTCCTATGCTGAGTTCCTATTGTTTATGGATTTTCTTTTCTTTCGTTATTGTAAATTTTGTGTTTACTGAGTCTATGTTTTTCTTCTTTTTTATTCTGCTGAGTAGATTTGTTAACTTTCTTTGTGGTTACTTTGAAATTTACCATTATCTCCTAAGTTTGAACCAGTCTTTTATTACTTGATATCCCCTTGAATACCTCTCCATTTGAAAGTTCTACACTTACACAATATAGTCCCCCTTTTATTGTTTTTACATTGTCATCATTTATAGATTGACATCTCTGTTTTCCTGTTTCAGGTGTTTTAGCTTAGTTTTATTATTGAGAGTTCTGTACCTAGGTTGGTGTTGTATCTGGCTGATGTTGTCTTGTGTGCCAGACTCCAGTTGTTGTCTGATGTTGTTGCTTCTCTAACCAAAGACATCCCTTTCATATTACTTATAAATGTGGTTTAGTTTTTACATCTTGGACACAAAGACATAAATATCTTCAAAATCAAAGGATGGAAAAAAAATATATATCAAGCAAACAGTATCCAAAAAAAGGGCAAGAGTGGCAATAATAAATTAAATCTTAAGGCAAAACCAACCATAAAAGACAAGGAAAGGTATTATGTAATGATTAAAGAGACAACTCACCAAGAAGACTTAATTTATGTTTATATGGAAATGTCCTAATTTTGCCACTGTATTTGAGAGAGTTTTGCAGGATATATTATTCTTGGTTGGCAGTTTTTTTCACTCAGAGTTTCATCTGTCATCACATTGCTTTCTTGCCTGCATAGTTTCTGCCAAGTAATCACAGTTTAGTCTTATTGTTTCCCCTTTGTGACTTTTCGTTTTTCTCGAGCTGCTCTCAGGATTCTTTCTTTGTCTTTGGTTTTGGCAAGTGTGATTGTGATATGTCTTGATGACTTTCTTTTAGGGTCTATACTCTAAGGGGTTTGTTGAGCTTCTTGAATGGCCAGCTTTTCGTTTTTCATGATATTTAGAAAGTTTTCTGCCAACAAATCTTCAGCAATCTTCTCTGTGTTTTCCATTTTCTCTCCCTGTTCTGGAACTCCCATCATGTGCAAATTTTTTGCTCTTGATTGTGTGCCACATAGTTCTTAGGTTGTCTTCATTCTTTTCTCTGATTTTTCCTTAAACAATGTGGAGTTCATGGATCGGCCTTCAATCTCACTGGCTCTGTCTTCCATTGTTTCAAATTTGTTCTGAAGACCTACAAGTTGTCCATTTCTGAAATTTTGTTATCTTTTGCATTTGTAGTTGCTGTTTGTATGCTTTCTAATTGCTTATGTATTTTGATATTTTGTTCTTGCATTATTTTTCTTGAATTCTTCTATTGCTTTGTCTGTTTTCCTTGATTTTCAACTTTTTTTTTTTTTTTTTATTGGTTTTGCCTGTTTTCCCTTTTTTTTTTTTTTTGGTCTATTTTTTCCTGGGTTCTGTGTGTGTTTTCCTTGATCTCTTTCCTAATCTCTTGGAAATCCCTATCTATTAGTCTTTTGAATCCCATATCAGGTAATTCCACTGCCTTTTCTGCTACCAGAAGGTAATCTGATTCTTTATTTTGGTCACTTGCTGGAGCAAGCTTTTTCTGCTTTTTTATGTTTTAACGTGTCTGCTGTCTCTGAAACATTAAGGTATTATTTTCTTTATTTATTGATTGTATATTCATTTGTTTCATCCTGTTTTTTTGTTTTGTTTTGTTTTGATGTGTCAGGGTGGGCAGGCCAGGCATGTTTTGCTACTTGCTCATCTGTGAGCACTATAGCTTTCACTGGGTGGGTAGGGCAGCAGCAGGTTGGACTAGCACACTTTGCTGTACACTGGTTTGGGGAGGTAGCTGAGGGTGGCCTGAGTGGGTGCTGCCTCCTGATGTTGAACCACTGGTGTGGGAGCTTTCACAGCTCCTCACCAAATAGGCAGGCATCTCAAACGGGGAGTGGTATGGACTCACTTCTCACTGTCCAGCAGCCACTCAAGTGGCAGGAGGGGAGGGGTAGAGCAGGACAAATGTGGCAACAGGCCTCAACACCTGGGATGCTTTATCCGTGGCAGCATTGTGGGGGCTGGTGGGACGGGTGGATGGCCTATGGGGCTAGGTGAAGGGGGGAGAAAAAAAGGGAAAAAAAGAAAAAAGAAGTGGCCTCACAGTGGGGGCTGGTCAGTTGGGGCAGGGCAGACCCGGGGGCAGATTGGAAGGGATGGGAGGTGACATACTGGGCTGGGCTGGAGAGAGAAAAAAAGAAACAAATGATGGTGAGAGGGACCTTGGGTAGGGGCAAGGAGGGCCTCAGGCAGCAATGGGCTGGCGCACTGGGAGCTCTGAAGCTGTGGTGGCACCGCAGGGTTCCAGGGGAAGGGGGGAGGTAGCATACAAGGCTAGGTGGGAGGGAGAAAGAAAAGGAAAAAGGAGAAAAAAATTCAAAGGTAGGAAAAAACAACAAGCTACGCAGTCAGTGTTGACTAGTGGGGACAGGACAGAGCCAAGGGTCAGTGGGAAGGGAGGGAAGATGGCTTACCAGAGCTAGGTATGAAGGGGAAAGAAAAGAAAAAAATAAAGAGAAGGGAAGAAATGTCGGTGAGGCAGGAGTCTGTGGGTGGGGGCAGGGCAAACCCAGGGTTGCAGCAGCCCATTGGCCATCTAGCTGGAGCAGCTCGGTCAGGTCCAGAGACGGAGATGAGGTAGCCTACGGGGCTAGGTGGAAGGGAGAAAGAAAAGGAAGGAAGGAAAAAAAAGAAAAAATATTTTTAAAAATTTAAGAAATGGCTTGACTGGAGTCAGCAAGTGGGGCTGTGGCAGATCCAGGGTGGTGGTGGATGGTGGCTCTCTAATTGAGGTGGCGTAGTGTGGCCTGACAGGAAGGGATAGAAGTGGGGTACAAAACTAGGTAGGAGGGAGAAAGAAAAGGAAGAAAGTGGGGGGAAAGAAAAAAAAATGCCACTGCAGGAGCCAGCCAATGGGTGCCGGGGTGGGGAGGCTGGGCTTGTGGTAGGCCAGTGGCTGTCTAGCAGAGTGGTGCAGCATAACCTGTGGGGAGGGCTGGAGGTGGCATATGGGGCTAGGTCAGAGGAAGAAAGAAAAGGAACAAAGAAAAATTGGTGTGGAGGGAGACAAGTGGTGGGACAGGGCAAACCCGTGGTGGCAGCAGGCCAGTGGCCCTCTACCTAAGTGGCACAGCATGGCCCATCAGGAGTGGATGGAGGTGACTTATGGGGCATAGGAGTGAGTGGTGGGAAAGTGTGTTTCTCTAGTTACCAGATACTCTGTCTCCTGTTGGGAACTCCATGAAGTTGCCTTCCCATACTTCCTGTCTGGGGTCGTTGCTGACTGTGTTCCAAGATGGTGATGCCATGCCGTGTTAGTTGGCAGGGGACCTCCATTTCATATCTCTCCTTGTTCTCTGTTTCCCTTCAGTTTCTTCTTCCATTTGGTGTTTGATCTAGTTCTTTATCCCTTCACTTGAGGCTTAGAGTTCCAGGATTGACATTTGTATCTGTTTTACTTAGTAATTCTGGTCTTCGCTGCAGAGGGATGGCATGGTGCCATGTTGGATCCACCCTTAACTACAAGTTTTAAAAATTATATTAAATATTATTAAGCAAATAATGGTGAGTTGATGTTAAAAACTAGTGAATAAATACCATTGCAAATGGTTTACAGGTATGTCAAACACTGTGTAGTTGAAACTCACACTACTAAACTTTGGGCAGTATTCCCACAGGAGGCCTGTTAGTGTCCTGATCTTTAGGAGATTCCACTGAGAATCCTTAATTCTACACACCAGCTGGTAGAACCCTCTCCTCTGAACCCAGATTTTCCAACCCAGTCTCTCCAGCTGCCTCCTCAGTGGAATGCCAGCTTTCATGACTCTGAGCAGCAGTCTTCTGGAAGCACTGATAATGTCGCATGCACTGGTTTGTACTTAACTAAACAGAGAGTTTCCCAGACACCAGCTCAGGGACAACCCATTCACTGGAGCAGCCACACCTGGATATTTCAGAAGGTCTTGAATCATGACTTCCAAGAAATCAGGGACTGAGAGTAGACTGTGCCCACAGGCTCGTACCCCACCCCTCTCCCAACCTCTTGTATGTCCAAAATGCAAGATGAATTCTCCTCTAAAATTCCTAGTCAGCTCTTGAAAAATGAAACATTTTTGTTCAAAGGCTGTGGGTGCCAGAGTTTGAAATGCCAAAAGGGAGGGCTGCCAAAAAGAGGATGTGCTTCTTGATATCAGCCTTTCTGCTGATGTACTGGAAGGGCAGCCTTTGCTGGTTGGCTTTAGGTGGGAGAGAATACAAGCTCTCAGTAAGATCTGTTCCTACAATTCAGCCATTCTAGATCACTGCTCATAGGTTTTTATGCCTTTGACTCTATGGTCCTGCTTTTATGAAGAGTTTCAGGGTCCAGGCTATCTGGTTAAACCAGTTCTCAGCAGCTAGTTGCCCCAGCCCGGTTAGTCATGCCTCAGAGGCAGCCAGCTCAGCCTCTCTTCCCAACTTGGTGAAGAGCTTTGCTGATGGATCAACCATGTGTCAACACAGTTCTCATTATTGTTGATGCCCACGCAGCTGTTCTAAGAGTTTCTCCTTCTTGATTAATGGCAGGGGAAGATGGTGGATGCATTTGTGCCAGGCCCTGCCTCACTTCAAAACAGAGCAGTTGTTTCTAAGAAAGATTGCTGAAGGAAGTAGACAAGAAGCAACTCGTCAACACAGTCCAAATCGGTTTATTTAATGCGTTCTGGTGTGCGTGTGTTTAGAAAACAGGAAGTAGGTAGAAATGA
The DNA here is from genome assembly GCF_030014295.1 of Loxodonta africana. NCBI lineage: Eukaryota > Metazoa > Chordata > Mammalia > Proboscidea > Elephantidae > Loxodonta > Loxodonta africana. The sequence continues at coordinate 76,306,195 of NC_087358.1, forward strand.
TTAGGGGGCTGGGAGATAGAATACTGGCACACAGAAGTTGCAACGGACCTGGAAAGGGAAGGGCTGAGGAAGAGAAAGAAGTCCCTGGGTGGTGCAAACAGTTAATGCGCTCAGCTGCTAACCAAAAGGTTGGAGGTTCGTGCCACCCAGAGGTTCCTCAGAAGAAAGGACTGGTGAGCTACTTCCAAAAAATTAGCCATTGAAAATCCTGTGGAGCACAGTTCTACTCTGACACACGTGGGGTTGACATGAGTTGTAATCGATATAAGGGCAACTGATTTTGTCAGAGGAAAAAAAATTATTCTCCCAAAATTTATCGTGGACCCAAAATTCATTGATTATTCAGATCTTAGGTGGGATTTGGGTATTTCAAAGGCCTAGTACTTCCTAGCATCAAAAACTTGCTGCTACAGATGCCTGACTTGCTATGAGCCAGTTTCATGTTTTGTTTTTTTCCACCTCCGGGCTCCTTCAGAACCTCACTGCCATTGCTCCCTACGTCTTTGCCCCATTTCACCCCTGACTCAGGCCCCTCCAAACAAGGAGCCAGGCAGTGAACTGTGCCTCAGTATGACTCGTCCAGGTTCATCCTCCAGCCCAGTTTATATTCTTCTTGCCTCCGGGAAATTTGGCAACCACAAATCATGAGGCTTATTCAATGCAGTGTTGGGAAATATTTGGTGCCAGATTTCTGCATTTCAGCTTTCAATTTTAAAGAAAACTTACCTTCCAGATTAAATCTTATTTGGATGATTAAGTGATGATTAAAACCCAGGGTTAAACATAATCCCCAGTATTTTGAAGTTGAAAGGGGCTCAGTCATAAATCTGAGCGCATCTAGTTCAACTCTACTAAATCTATATTTAGAGCATATGAGATAATGTATACTTGCCTCAAAGGGAGTCTTTTCCTGTTTGAAAGAATTCCTGAATTTTACTGCTAACAAGTCTCTCTACAAGTAATAGAACCATACCTAGAAGGATTGATTGTGGAAAGATACAAGACCCAGAACCAAAACAGCATCTCTAAACTTATAAAAATTCTGTGATGAACTTATAAAATAAGTTCATGTTCCCAGTGTGCATTGCTGAAAGGCTGGTTTCCTTTTGTTTAAAGTGACACCAAATATGTTTGTATTTCTATAATTGCGAGCATTTGGCTTTACACAATTATGCTAATAAATTTAGAACCAAGTGAGTTCATTAGTACGTTTCATTCCTGTGGACTTTTTAAAAGGAAACATCAGGTCAAACACGATTTTTGGATGAGAGAGCATTTACAAAACAGCAGTGTGAGGGGAGTTAGCTTGCGTCACACAAACAGTCCTGGCTTCAAGAAGCCCACAGCTTACACACCCTGATAGTTACTTATTTGTGGGAGAAATTATCCAGATTTGGGTAGATTTCTGGTTTAGAAGTCAGCAAACATTGGAAACCCTGGTGTCGCAGTGGTTAAGTGCTACAGCTGCTAACCAAAAGGTCGGCAGTTCAAATCCACCAGGTGCTCCTTGGAAACTCTATGAGGCAGTTCTACTTTGTCCTGTAGGGCCGCTATGAGTCAGAATCGACACAACAGCAATGGGTTTCGGTTTTTTTTTTTTTTTTTTCTTTTGGTTTAGCAAAGATTGTCCAACTGATTGGATATTTCTGTTTTTATTTTAACCATTATTATTGTAGGGACATAATGCTTGATAATAATGCTTAAGAAATTGGAAACTAATTTTGATCAGTTTTGATCAGTTTGAAGGGAGACTGCATTATCCCCTCCTGTTTAAGATTGAGAAACCACTTTACAATGTGCTTCCCACCTAATAACACAATGCTCATTTTCTCCAACCGTTCCTGTCAGTTTTATTACCAACACTATTAAATATGCAGCTATTGTTCATTTTGGAGCCCCCATGGCACAAGTGGTTAAGTGCTCAATTGTTAACTGAAAGTTTGACAGTTCAAACCTGCCAGCAGCTCCAGAGGAGTAAAATGTAGCAGTCTGCTTCCTTAAAGATTTACAGCCTTGTACTGCCGCACCCCCTGCCCTGAGACTGTGGCCCCCAGACACCCTGCTAACTCAGAACTGAAGCCACTCCCGAAGTCCACCTTTCAGCCAAAGACTAGACAGGCCTATAAAACACACAATTAACACATGTGAGGAACGTGCTTCTTAGTTCAATCAATTATATGAGACCAAATAGGCAGCACCAGCCCAAAAGCAAAGACAAGAAAGCAGGAAGGGACAGGAAAACTGGACAAATGGACACGGGGAACCCGGGGTGGAGAGGGAAAAGGGGAGAGTGCTGACACTCTGCTGGGATTACGACCAGTGTCACAAAACAATTTGTGTATAAATTTTTGAATGAGAAACTAATTTCAGCTGTAAACTTTCACCTAAAACACAATAAAATTTAACAAAAAGACTTACAGCCTTGAAAACCCTATGGGGCAGTTCTACTCTGCCCCATAGGGTTGCCATGAGTTGGCATCAACTCGATGGAAGTGGGTTTGGTTTTTATGTATTGTTCATTTTAGGAGAACCCTATTTTGATTCATGTATAAACCATTCTGCAAACGTGATGTGGCAACAGATTTTTGGTATCCTTTTGAAACTCTCCCACTAGATAAAGAAAATCATTTCTTGCCATTTCTCACAACACTTCATCTTGTGTGTCTTGAGGCCAATGCTTTTATAAACAGTAAAAGCCCGACATCTTCTACTGGCCTTCCCTGCTTAACACTTTGGGGATTGTTGTTGTTAGCGGTCCTTGAGTCCCCCCCGCAGCCCACTTATGGTGACCCCATGCACAACAGAATGAAATGCTTCCTGGTTCTGCACTATCCCCACAATCAGTTGTGAATCGGACTATTGTGATCCATAAGGTTTTCATTGCTGATTTTCAAAAGTAGATAGCCACTCCTTTCTAGCCTGCCTTAGGAAGCACTGCTGATACCTGTTCAGCATCATAACAACACGCAAGCCTCCACTGACTGGTGGGTGGTGGCTGTGCAGGAGGTGCACTGGCCAGGAATTGAACCCAGGACTTCTGCGTGGAAGGCAAGAATTCTACCACTGAGCTACCAATGTCCCCAGTTGAATTCTAACAAATACAGTATCTTAGTTTTGGATTTCTCCATTGCCCAGCCAGTGTTCAGTCCATCACAAAATCACCTGCCTACATATCCCCCCATCAGAAGGAGCACCTTGCAACCATGGTCATATCTCTGTCATTTTACCTCCAGACACAGGTGCACAGCCTGATCCAACTCATGATTTAAATTTGTATCAAAGAAATTGTATTGCAAAAAGCAATTCTTTTCCCTTTTGCACTTATATAACTTTCTGTCCAGTCAGCCCAAGGTGCATTCTGCAGGGCTGTTGAGCTGGGAATGCAAAGAGAAAGCAAAAGTCAAGGTCTTTTTTGTTTGTTTGTTTCCAATTACAAAAAGGAGACTTGTGCATCAAGTCAAGAATGAACAGGAGTTTCTAGGGAGTTTCCAGGGAGTTTCCCTGTGCCATGGATGGGGATCCTGAAGGCCACTGATGGCACTGGCCTGTAGGATTGCACTGGGCCCGCTATGGTGGCCACAGAGGGCCCATTAGTCCCCAGCTGGGACAGGGATCAGCTGCAGACACATCTCAGAAGGATAGTCAGCACCAGGGAGAGCTGAGATGAGCCAAGACAAAAGGGAGAACCAAGAGGTGTCATATATGAAAAAAAAAAAAAATCCTTATTTATATCTACAACTGTGTCTGTATCTGTATCTATACCTATATTACCCGTATCTACACCTGTATCACCCACATTTGCATCTATATGATTATCTGAGGAGTCCTTGAGTGACACAAACCATTACTCAGGTTGGCAGTTTGAACTCACCCAGAGGTGCCTTTACTTAATAATCTCAAAATGTATTTAATAACAATACCAAAATACCTGCCTTCTCAATGTCTGGATTTTCTGTAGATCAGGAATATATGAATGAGAGTGGGCTGTGGGCTTGTCAGGGTTAGAATTGGGAAAATTAGCTTACAGAAGTCCAGATTACCAACAGCCATGCAATAGAAAATGTATGTGTTCTTATAAAAAAAAAGTCACTTCATATGGTATTTTCTTAATGCGGTTTTGGTATTTTGGAACACTGGCGTATTAACAGCCTGTATTACTGTTCAAATACTTCATTCTGCTCTATCATCTTAAAAGTTATCAGTTAGTGTTTCATTTAGGTCAATAAGCCTCCTCTTTAAAAGGTAAATTAGTCTTATTGGATTTTCCACCACCCATCTCTCAGTCTGTGGTATGATGGTGGCTTATCTATTGCTGTGATGCTGGAGCCTATACCACCAGTATTTCAAATACCAGCAGGGTCACCCATGGTGGACAGGTTTCAGCAGAGCTTCCACACTAAGGTAGACTAAGAAGAAAGACCTGGCAATCTACTTCTGAAAATTAGCCAATGAGAACCTTATGGATCACAACAGAACATTATCTGATTCACTTGCTTTGGACATGTCATTAGGAGGGATCAATCATTGGAAGAGGACATCATATTTGGTAAAGTAGAGGGCTAGAGAAGGTGAGAGAACCCTTGGTGAGATGGATTGGCACAGTAGCGACCACATTGAACTTGAACATGCAGGTGTTCACGAGGATGATGCAGGACCAGGCAAACTTCCGTTCTGTTGTTCATAGGGTCTCCATGAGGTGGAGTCAACTCTGTAACATCAATCTGTCCATCTATCTGTCTATCTGTCTGTCTGTCTATCTACCTACCTACCTGTCTACCTATCGGTCTATTGGTCTGTCTGTCTGTCTGCCTGTCTGTCTATCTATCATCTATCAATCATCTATCATCTGTCCATCATCTAAATATCTATCTATCTATCTAATCTATCTATCTATCTATCTATCTATCTATCTATCTATCTATCTATCTATCATCTATCCATCCATCCATCCATCCATCCATCCATCCATCCATCCATCCATCCATCCATCCATCCATCCATCCATCCATCCATCCATCCATCCATCCATCTATCTATCTATCTATCTATCTATCTATCTATCTCTGTCTATTGACAGCATCGTTGGCCGTAGGGAAGCTTCCCTCTCAGAGTGCACTTGGGTGAGTACCTGGACTGAAGGGGAGAGGGGGTAGGCTAGTCATTGACAAGAAGAGGGAGGGTCCTGAAAACTGGTGGACAGGGCAGAACAGAAGGACAGAGTGGTATAGAAAGGGAAAAGGAAAAAAGCCTGAGATGAAACATACCTCTCCAAAACGCCTGCAATTCCATCATGATTGTTGTCGTTTATAAAATAAGAAAATCAAGTAAGTGTAACTAAAATAAATTCAGCTCCTTGAGGTGCCTTCAAGGCCCACCATGACCTGACCCTTCACTGACCACACACTGAGCTTGGCTTCCCAGCTCACCTTGCTCATCCACACTGGCCTTTCCTTCTCCAGACACCCCAAGCCCAGGCCTGACTGAAGGCCTCAGTATTTGCTATGCTCTCTGCCTATAAGACTCTGCTCCCAGGCTTCAACAAAGTTTCTTCTTTTTTGTGGTTAAAATCTCAGTCCAAACATCTTGTCATAGAGAAGCTTTCCCAAGCCATTCAATCTACTGTCTTCCAATCAAAGTCGACTTCTCTCCATCTTTGTCACTCTTTAAAAAACCAGTTGGCATTGAGTTGACTTCGACTCCATGGGGTTTTTCAATGGCTAATTTTTCAGAAGTAGATCACCAGGCCTTTATTCCAAGGCACCTTTTGGTGGACTTGGACTTCTAGCCTTTTGGTTAGCCGCTGAGTGTGTGAATGGTTCGCGCCACGCCTCCTGCCTCATTTTGTTTTCTTGGCAGCCCCTGCAGTCTCTGAAATAATCCTGTTCTTCGCCTGCTTCTCCCCGACGAGAGAGCCCGGCGTCTGTCCGCCTCATTTGCCACTGTCTCCTTGGCATCTTTGTCAAATGAATGAAATGAATGTCAAATGGATGAATGTTTGAATAGTGCTTCATGTTTTGCAAGACAATCTGTAGAATACTACTTGCATTCCTTCTATTCAATCCTGCAGCAGATCTGTGAGGTAAATATCGCTATTTTCTTCATTTTATAGAGAAAGAAGCTGAAGCTTAAAAAAGTAAGTATCTTGTCCAATGCCCCAGCTAAAAAACAGTAAAATCAGAACTTGGACTCAGATCTTTTTCTTTAATATAGTTGTGCTCATTCATTGATTTTAAAAAAAAAAAGCTTATTATGCACGGAAAGCTATGCTTGGAAGCCATTGGAAAGATTTCAAGCAGAGGAATGACATGACGTTCTTGACTTTGGAATATGAGACATGACTTTGTTTTTCTCCCACCACTGCTTTCAAATGTATTCTGCCAGATCTTTCTCCCTCAGCCTTTGACAACATACCTAGAGATTCTGTAGGTTTCCAGTCACTTTCAGCTGTACGGACAGTCTTATTTTGACAATCCGCTCATTTACAGATATTAAACAGTCCAGTGGAGCCTCAAGCAAACCCCAGCCTCACAGGCAGCAGTCCTGGCCTGGCTTGGGTAGGGACTGAGGTCTGTCTTGCCATTTCTCTTTCTGGCTCCTCCAAGACAGCATTAAAAGAAGTGGGGGGTGGGGGGGCAGTACTGAAGGAAATGGGGAAATTTCCTCTGTGATTGCATTTTCAGGTTCCTTTTTTTTTTTTTTTTTTTAGTAGGGTCTGCTTGTCGCACTGCTCTGACATGGTGTTGTTGTCTTCCAGAGGTTTCCTCTGTGGCCTTCCCAGTTCTTGTCTCCAAAAGTATGCCTCCTGTGCATTATTCCTGGGAGGCCAAGGTACCTTAAAGGTGGCTGGAGCCCAGCTTCCTCCTGTGATTTGTGTCTGCCATGGAAATTTGTGTCTCCTTGCTACTTAAGTGCTGGGGGCTCAGGCTGCTGCTCTCCTTCCTTTCCCCCATTTGTGCTGCCCTAGACCTCTCCAGGAGAAAGGCAGGCACCAATTTCTCACAGAAATCTGCCAACTCCGAGGACACAAATGAAATTCTTCCCAAAACTGTTGTGTTGCATTCTGGGTTCTGGTAGTGGGCCTCTATGCTAACGTAATTCAGCAAGCAGCAACCTGGCGGGTGAGGTGCCAGTCTCCCTCCTTTGCAGCACCCCTGCTCTTCATGAGAAATTCTCTTGTAGCCACAACCACCAGCTTGAGGGATAATGCCACCTTCTCTCCCCATGAAAAGGAGAGGAGAAAATCCAGGGTACTATTCCCCTCTACCCCAGGCCTGGGACTAATCACCTCAATGACGCCCTCTTCTTTAACTGGCTCCAGTCTTCTGCACATAGAGATTAGATGCGGTGGTGGCAATGGGAGAAGAAGGACCCATTTGCCAAATCTCAATAAGCCCTGGAATGGGGCAGGTGGTGGCTCTATGATTCCTCTGAATGGCCTATTTTTCTCAGTAACAGGGCTTAAAATCCCCATTATACATCATGCTTCATTTGTGTGACAAACTGACTGGAAAGAGATGAGACTAAGGATAGGGATTCTTGTTAGTAATCCCGGTGAGAATTGAGTGGAGTCTGAACTGAAGTAGTGGAATGAGAATGGAAAGAAGGGGACAGATTTGTGAAGCATTAATGTTCGCTTGGATGTCAGAAGTCAGAGAGAAACAAGGTATGTAAGATGGCTTGCAGATTTCTGGTTGGGGTGAGTGGTAATGCCATTCACAAAGACAGGACAGAGAGAAGGAAGAGCAGGCTTTGAGGGAAGATGGTGAGTTGGATTGGGCACCTCGAGGGTGAAGTCTCTGGAATGGCTCCAGTAGAGAAGCCCAGCAAGTATTTAGACATATAGCATGAGGCTCGAGAGAGGGCCCTGACTTGGGATTACACATAAGAGTCCTCAGAATTCAGGTAGCTACTGACACCACAGACATATTTGGGATTACTGAGGGGAAGTGTGTAACATAGAAGGAAATGTGGTCAGTAGACCCCAGGGAGCATCAGCATTTAAGGGCATGGGAGACTGAGGAAAGGCTGAAAGGTGGAGGAAAAAGGGCTTTGGAGGAGCCCCCACTAGGCCCGTAAGTATAAATGTTACCAATCTACCTCACCCCGCCACTTGCGCTTCCCTCCTAGTCCTGTTCTTCTCTTCACCTGCCCTCTACAGGTGACTCCTTCCTTGACGAGCTGTTTCATGGTTGTATTGTTAGCTACTTGAACCAGCCCCCGATCATGGGGACCCTGTGCACAATGCTGCCCAGTTCTGGGGCTCATGATCAGTGGCAGATCAGACCATTGCGATCCATAGGGTTTTCATGGGCTGGTTTTTGGAAGTAGATCACCAGGTCTTTCTTACTAGCCCATCTGAGTCCAGAAGCTTTGCTGAGCTCTCGCATATGTCCTCCAAACGAAAGAAAGAGTTAATCACTTTGTTCTGGGGCCTCAGCTGCTTTACCAAACCACAGACTCCTTTGTGAAGGCTTCTAAGGTGAAAGGAATGAAATGCTTCCATTTCTCAGGTGGGCTACCAGCACCTCCTCTGATGTTCAGCCACATGGGCTGATAGACAGGGCGCCCCAAGTCTTGACGGCTTTCTACCTTTTTTCCCTCTCAGTTGGTAGCTGTAAGTCCACAGCGGAAGCTCTTGCTTTCTCTGTCTCAGTATCCTAAGCTCTCAAATGTTCCAAAAGGCTGTGCCTTCCATGTCCCTCAGATTTGACACACAAATGGCATGTAGTGGGCCTGGTCAATTCTTTCCAGCGCTAGAAAACATCCTCATGTTACTGGCAGAAGAGGAAAGAAATCACCAGATACATTACAAGCAACATGTTGCAGTGGGGTGCCTAGTGCCCCTCTCTAGAGGTGATTATTACAGGAGGCCTTGTAACGTCTTCAAACAGAGACTTCAATTCTCACCGATGGATTGTAATTTGATGGGATGAAGAAATGGAGAGGAGAATCGTAAGAATGATGAAAAAAAAAAATGCTTCTCAAGTCACCCCCAAACCAAACCAAACCAAACCAAAATATTTGGGAAGAAAGAATCAAATGTGTAAAGGATGGTCTATGCATAAAAGTACCCGTTCAGTAAACCACCTGCTTTCAGCAGTAGTATGCGTCACTCGCTTTGTCTGCACCCTTGCCTTCTCCAGCAGCCAGAACGTGTGTCAGAAGCCACATCTGCTTTTGTTTTCTAGTTGTTTTGAAGTAGCTGGCCAGTTTACAACTCTTGCTCTCATGCCAGAATTACCATGCTATCCAGTGGGCAAGCTTTTGGTTCCATGACCTGCAGAGCTTTGTCAAACTCCCAGGGGAAGCTGGCGGGGAAAGCAGAGCTCAGGCCTCCAGACCCTTTCAGGGACCTGAATCCACCGCCTTTCTTCCCTTCTCTCTACGAGTATTCCCTGGCTCTGACGAGAAGCTGTCTGCGCTTACAAAAGGAACAAGTAAACTGACTTAAAAACCTTGTAAATACGCATCTATCTGAGTATGTACAGAAACAAATTCCTAATGTTGTCGCCGTTAGTTGCTGTGGACTCGGCTCCAATTCATGCCCGCCCCGCGTATAACAGGGCTAAAGTTGCCTGATCCGGTGACAGCTTCCCCATCTTTGACAATTAGATGATGTTCTGTTGTCACCCATATGGCTTTCATTGGCTAACGTTCAGAAGTAGATTGCCAGGCCTTTCTTCTTAGTCTGTCTTATTCTGCAAGCCTCACTGAAACCTGTCCACCATGAGTGACCCTGCTGCTATTTGCAATACCGGTGGCATAGCTTCCAGCATCACAGCAACATGCAAGCCACCACTGTATGACACACTGACAGACGGGGGGTGGGGATTCCTAATAAAGCAAAGAACTGAACCTGTTCCAGTTGAGCTGATCCCAGCTCATGGAAACCACATGTGTTACAGAGTAGATCTGCTCCACAGGGCTTCTTGGCTGTAATCTTTAGAGAAGCAGATCACCAGGCCTTTCTTCCGTGGTGCCACTTGGTGAATTCAAACCCTTAGGTTAGTAGCCAATCGCAAACCACTTGTGCCTTCTAGGGATCATAATATGCCTAGAAGCTTTCTCAAAATAGGAGCCTGTTCTTCTTCCAGAGGTATCCACATAATTCAGGTATTGGAAAATATCACAATTTTGACGCCAGAGAGTATCACCTTTATGAACTGAGTGGAATACTTTTAGGACAGGAGATGTCTTTCATGTGAAGGGAGGGCCCTGGAGAAGTCCATTTACAACACAGGCAATGTGACCATCTCCACGGTGTGAGCAAGGTGGGAAACATTTGTAAACTGCAGTGTGCTCCTGCTGAAAGTGCCATCGACTGGACAAGAGCCATGGAACAACAGAAGAGACGTGCTGATCCCCTGTCTGTGTGCCACCCAGCCGGAATATACTCATTTCAGTCTAACAGCTATGCGGTGGAACTATTAGTACTGCCATTTCAAAGATAATGAAACAGAGATTAAAAAACAAAACAAATTCCATTGCTGTAGCAATTTCAACTCATAGCAACCTTACTGGACAGAGAAGAACTGCTGCATAAATTTTCCAAGGACCAGCTGGTGGGTTCTAACTGCCCATCTTTTGGTTAGCAGCCATAGCTCACCATAGCTCTTAACCGCTGTGCCACCAGGACTCAGAAACAGAGACTGAGGGAGGCTCAACGCCTTGGCCAAAGTCACCCAATTCCTAATAAAGTTGTGGGGATCAAAGATGATGCTACTAACTAGATTGGTAGCATCTAAATTTAGGGGGCTCTTGCCCCTAAGAGAAGCAACAGGAAGATAGACAAGGCAAGTTTTCTCATGGACTGCCTTCTCCTCGAGGCCTTACCAGGGTAAAAGCACACTCTGTGGTCGTGAAATAAATTTTCTTTGTTCATGAAGCCTGAAAGCACTTAGTTTTAGACCTGGAAAAAGTTACAATAAATATTGCATATTTTATAACAGATACTGCATATTTATGACATACTAATAACATCTTGTTTCAACATTTGTTATGAAAAAATGTTTCTAGGATACATTAGTTTACTTTTGAAACATAAATAGAAAACAAACATTGTAAAAATGAATTTAAAATCTTACAGTGTCTCAGGACGCAGAATTGCTAGGATACACACTAGAGTATGTTTACTTTTAAGCTCTGATTACTTTCTTGCAATTCGTGTCTTTCTCCTATAAGTGTAGTTAAAAAACAAAACACAATAAACAAAAGGAATTTTCTATAGTTTTGCCCCAGATGTTTCAGGAGGACAATAACACATAGGTACCATTGGGCTGCAGTTCCTGGGTGGCCCAAACAGTTAATCCCCTTGGCTGCTAACCGAAAGGTTGGAGGCTCTAGTCTACCCAAAGATGCCGCGGAAGAAAGGCCTGTTGATCTCTTTCCGTGATACTGACATTTCCTTTGTTCCTCTCACTCTCCTGTGCTGAATTCCTTTTGTCTATGGATTTCTTTTTTCATTTCTTTTCTTTTTGTAGATTTTGTTTTTATTGAGACTTTATGTTTTTCTTCTTTATTTAGATGAGTAGGTTTGTTAACTTTCTCTGTGGTTGAAATTTATCTTCCTAGGTATTATTACTTGGTATTGCCTTGCCTTCCTTTCCATTAGAAAGTTATATACCTATACCATTTTTTCCCTCTTTTATTGTTCTGACGTTTTTGTCATTTACAGATTAACCTCTCTCGTTCCCTGTTGGAATTGTTTTGATTTTGGATAGTCCTTGAGAGTTCATTTCCTAGGCTGGTATCTGGCTGGTACAATTTTGTGTCGTAGATTCAGGCTGTGGTCTGATGTTATTTGTTCTCAGGCTGAAGGACTCCCTTTAATAATTCTTGTAAGTTTAGCTTGGTTTTTACATATTCCCTTAATTTCTGTTTATCTGGAAATGTCCTAATTTCTTCATTTTTCTTTGTTTTTTCTGATTTTTCCTCAAAAAGAGTTGTAGCCAAGTGTTTGTCTTCCACTTCACTGATCCTGTCTTCCATCATTTCAAACCTGCTCCTCAGCCCTTCTATGACACTGTCCATTTCTGAAATCCTGTTGTTTATCTTTTGGATTTCTAGTTGTTGTTTTTGTATGATTTCTAGCTGTGAATTTATTTTGGCATTTTGTTCCTGTACTATTTTCCTGAATTCTTCCATTTTTTGGTCTGTATTTTCCATGAATTTGTCTTTCTTTTCCATGAACTTGTCTTCCTTTTCCATGAACTTGTATATTTTTCCTCATTTTTGTCTGCTTTTTTATTCCAGTCTTGCATAGCTCTGAATATTAGAGATTTGAATTCCCTATCATGTAGTTCTACTGCCTTTTCTTCTACTGGAAAGTCACCTGGTAATTTATTTTGGACACCTACTGGAACCATTCTGTCCTGCTTTTTAAAATATGTTTTGATATTGTCTGCTTTTTCAGGACATTCAGTAGTTATTTTCTGCATTTATTGATTGTAGTTTTGTCCTGCTTTTTTTGTTTTATTTGGTTATGTCTGAGCAGGCAGAGTGTGTGTCTTTGTTGTTTACTAATCTGTGGCCACAATACTTTTCACCTCTGTGTCCAATGGGCTGGGGCAGTTGCTCAGCTATTGTGCAGCAGGGCAGGTCCAGCTGAAGGGGAGGAGCTGGGATGGGTTGTTTGTGACACATATTAGGGCTGACAGGGCAGGCTGGGAATCAGTGCTGGGCAGGTTCTGGTAGGCTGTGTCTGTGCTGCTTGGGTGTGTGATATTCAGCACACAGTTCAGGTAGGCAGGAAGGAGGGGGGAGGTTGTGATGTGTGGAACTAATACAGGTATGAGAAAGAGGAGAGAGAGGGGAGAAAGAAACAGGAGCCAAGAACAAATAAACAAAAAGAATGTTAAGGGAGCTTGCCATTGGAGTGCAGAGATGAGAAACCAAGAAATGGAGAAAAACAAAAATGAAAAAAATAACCAGATAAAAATTAGAAAAAAGAAAGAAAAGAAAAGTCCCCAGGGGTCCCACTGGTGTGGTAGCAAGACCAGGGAAGTGGCTCCCAGACTGCGTGGTATAACCTGGCTAGAGGGGATATAGATGCCACACAACACCAGGTATTCAGGACACAGGTAAAGAAGGTAAGTATAGAGAGATGAGAATTGAGAAAGGAAAAAGAAAGTAAGAAAGAGAAAAGAAATGCCCCCAGGGATCCCATCTGTGCAGCTGCACAGATAAGGGGAGTGGCTCCTAAGCCGTGCAGTGCAGCCCTACTAGAAGGGGCTCCCAAGCCTCAAAAAGAAAAAGAAAACAAACAAATAAAACAGAACAGAACAAAGCCAAAAAAAAAGGAAAAAGTCCTGAGGATCCCACCAGCATGGTGTTGCAGACCAGGGTAGTGGTTGCCCAGTCAAACGGCACTTTACAGCCTTTTGAGAGGAAGCAAAAAGGGCACATGGAGCCAAGCATTCAAGAGAAAGGAGGGGAGGTGGTGGGATGCACGGAAAAAAGCAAACAGAAAAAAAACAACATCAGCAGCAGACAAACGGCACTCAGAGAGCCGGCCAGTATGGGTGGGGTGAATCCAAGTGGCCCAGTTGCCTCTGGGTCAAGAAGCTGTGGCCAGTGGAAAGCAGAAAAGACCGGAGGTGGGGGCAAGAAAGGTGGGTGTTAGGAAAGCATATATCACTGGTTACCACGTACTCTGATTCCTGCTGGGAACTTTGTGAAGCTGCTTTCCCATTCTCCCTGCCCACCGATCTCCAACAGAAGTCCAAGATGACGAATCCATGCTGCGTTAGCTGGTAGAGAACCTCTGCACGTCTCTCTCGCTCTCTGTTCTTTGTCAGTTTCTTATTCTATTTGGTGCTTGGCTGAGTTCTTTATCTCTTCATTTGACACTTCGGGTTCCAGGACTGATGCTTGTCTCTGTTTTACTTAGTTTTTCAGGTCTTTGCTGTGCAGGTGGTGCTTCCGTCTATGGTATCATGTTGGCTGGAAGTCTCCTATTGATCTATTTCTGAAAAATCTGCCATTGAAAACCCCATGGAGCACAGTTCTGGTCTGACACACATGGAGCTGCCATGAGTCAAGGTTAACTCCATGGGAACTTGTTTGTTAGTTTGTTACCATTGGGCTAGTTGTCTTTCCCACACATTCCTCTTGACAGAAATTGTTTGAATCTGACCCATTTCTAAGAGTGACCCAATTCGGCAGTCAGGGGCCCCCTCATTTTATGGGTGGAACTTTCTCTGCCCAGCCATTTTGGAGAGTCTTCTGCATACAGACTTCCAGACACTCGGTTCCTCTGTTCCCACCTTCCTTCCGACTGCCATACCACTGCCTCCGCTGTTGACCACTATCCTGTAGTCACCACCTCGTGGGCACAGCAAGCCTCCCCAGCAGGGGCACAGGCCTCACCACTCTGCTTCTCCCCTTGATACTCAATGTCAAGCTGGAAACAGCCCAGTTCTCAGAATTCCTTACAACAAAAGCTAAACTCTAGTCTTTAACAAGATTACACTGAGGATTCAGAGACGATGGGAGACGTCAACCAGTTGCCAACAAGTTGATTCTTCCTCATGACAACTCCATGTGTGTCAGAGTAGAACTGTGCTCCATGGGGTTTTTAATAGCTGATTTTTCAGAACTAGATCTCCAGGCCTTTCTTCCAAGGTGTCTCTAGGAGGACTCAAACCTCCAATCTTTCTGTTAGCAGTTGAGAGTGTTAACCATTTGTACCACCCAGGGACTCCAACGGAAGATAAAACCAAAAATAAATAAATAACCCATTGCCCCTTGCTGTTGAGTTGACTCCGAATCAGAGCAACCCTGTAGGACAGAGTAGAACTGCAACACTTTTCAAACTGCCGAACTTTTGGTGAGCAGCTGAGCTCTTAACCACTGCATCACCAGAGCTCCAATGGAAGATGAGTGTCATGTAAATAATGTTACCGATGCAGATAATGATATGTAGGTTATAACACAGAGATTCAGTACTTAAGCCCTATGGTTCTTCAGGATACTTACTGGGCCACCTCCCTGTCTAGCCCTCCACTAACTCCCACATGACAGAGGCAATATCACTTCTCACCACTGGAAGCCTTTTATACCACAGTCCTTGTCAACATTAGCACAGAGATGGGAAAGCTAGTGATTGACCCACCGTAAGGCCAGCTTCCTCATTTCTTATCCTAGGATCTACTTCTCCAGGACAATTAACAATGTAAACATTCATCCCTTTAGGAAATATTTTACTCTTTCCACAGGTGCTGTCTGGATCTAAGGTCTCAAAAAAGTCACACAATAGCTCTGTATGGATAGATCTACACAAACCTGGACTATTCACACGTGACATCGTATGTGAAATAGCAACAGTCCACCCCACAGTGAGCTGCACCAAATTCCACCTGATGCCTTTGCAGCCCAACACTATCGACAAGGAAACCTTCCCTCAGTCCTCTCTATCAGAGTTCTGCGACTGCTGCGAACAGCTGCTCAAAGAAGACCTCCAAGACCGTGAGCGCCAGCACAGGACACTGCACAGTTCACATCAGTAACTAGCCCGCACAACGAATGCGACCTTAGAATCGTAAAAGAGACAGATCTGCAGAAAGACGCAGCAAATTTCTACTGATTCTTTACTTCACCACACTCAGACCTGCTCCCAAAAGTTCTATTTGCATGACTAAGGAGCCTACTCAAAATGTATCCTTTCCTAGATGAAGGGGCAGAAGGACTTCAAAGGTGATTTTATAGTAAGCTGCCGTCAAGTTGGCCTCTGACTCATGATGACCTATGAGCAATAGATTGAAACACTGCCTGGTCCTGTGCCTTCCCTGTGATGGGTTATGGATCAAAACTTTATGAACCGTAGGGTTTTCACTGATTGATATTTGGAAGTAGATCTGTAAGCCTTATTCCTAGTCTGTCTTAGTCTGGAAGTTCCACTGACACTTGTTCAGCATCATAGCAACACGCGATCACCACTGACTGTGTGGTGGCTGTGTATGAAGAACATTGGCCGGGAATCGACCTTGGGTCCTGCACGGAAGGCAAGAATTCTACCACTGAACCACCGATGCCACAAAGTTGCCTAAAACTCCTCTAAAGCTTAAAAAAAAAAAAATTAGAGCCCTGACTCCTTCAGGTTCAGCCTGTGGCATAGGCAAACATCTTTCCTTGCGTGTTTAGGCTGCCACTTGAAAAACACAAGCAAGGTTAGTTGCATCTGGGGACAGAATATAAGCAGAGTGCCTCAGTCATGCTGTGGGTCAGACATGGGCAGAGCCTGAAGTGTCACCTACTCACCTGCCTTGGGCCACTGCACAGCAAGGGCCCTTCCAGACAGACTTCACTGACTGGACAGCACACAGAGGAGGGCTGGCAAAAGTTCCTCCGGTCCTGCTGAGGGTTCCGCACTTGCATCCAGCTTTCGCTTGAGCCACAGGACGAGCTCAGTGGAGCCTGATTGGTACCTGATTTCTGCCAGTTCTCCTGTAATAGAGAGTGAACAGTGTTGTTGGCTTCATTGCAAAATAGGAATGATGACATTACCTGCCCCATGATGTGTTGTCAGAATTCAATAGCATGAGGCACATGAAAATCCTCTTTTATATACTAGACAAATGTGAATTATAATTTTTTTAATAAAATTGTGAGTTTATTCTAATTCACTTTTTTAAGTACTAAACTACTGTGTCTAGCACTATCCTCCATCATGATTTCTCAGGCTGTTACTCTGGTTCCTCAAAGCTCTTTTCCCTGAGTTTACAGGCACTTGAGATGGGAGACCTGCCGACCTAACATCAGCGCTCTTGGCAGGGGCCATTTTATTCTTCATGAGCAAAGGTTTATGCTACCTTAAGTTCATTTCTAAAATGCCTTGATTCTGTAATGATTTTGTTTTTGAAAAATTCCCTGACTGTACTGTATTCAGGCCACACATCTTTGAAGCTGTATAGTTGATAAAAATATTTTGGGGAAGAAATAGCAGTAAGTATACTTTTTATATCTGCATGGTGACTGAGTTATCGTCCTGGAACCAGATCGGATACTGAAACCGATACTTTGTGTGTGGGAACTTGCTCTACTCGATCGTTTCGTTATTGTTGAACACAACGAACGTGATGACCCTGAAAATACGAACACTCTTCTCAGAGCTATCTCTAGACCACCGCCCTATTTCTCTACCTAGCAAGTGTGAGGTTTCTTCTTTGCTCATTATGAAGCATGAGAACTCCAAATAGTCAGCCTCCAAGGCTGTCCTTAAATCTGTTTTCTCATTCAATGCATCTTTGTTGAACGCTGGGTTAGGTCTGGGGAGGAGGTGTGTGAGGCATGGTCTCTGTGACTGTAGAGACCCGGCACACAGACATGAGAGGGAACCACAAGCTTTCAGGGGGCTGGCTAGCTATAAATCTAAACTAACTTCAACTGAACACTTAGTGTGGCTCTGATTCTGTTAGCTATGAGGTAATAAATAAGGCTTAAACTTTCTTTTTCTTAGCAGAAATTAGCCCATATTCCAGTCACGTGGTGTCCGACACCTATTGCCTGGGCTCTCCTCCATGTAATAATTTGGAATCCAGGCTTTCACCATCTTCTGAGGCTGCCACCTCAGCACATGGCTTTCAGAGTTCCTGTGGTGGGGAAAAGAGGGATAAAAGTGGCACCCATCCCTTAAATGCCTCATCATGGAAGTGACACAAGTCATTTCTGCCCACATTTCATTGGCCAGAACTAGCCATGTGGAAAGTTGACTGCAAAATGTATGGAAGACTCGAGGGTGTGGAGCAAGGACCACTGTGGTCATCTCTGTGGATGCCCTTTGCTCTCAGTTAAGTCACTCCCAAAGCTCGACTCATGACCTTGCTTGAGCTTCATCGGGAAGCATCAACTTACCCTGGTAATCATTTCTTCCTTTCTCGTCTTTGTTTTCCTGTATGCCTTCAGACCTCCACATGTGTGCCATGAAGAAGTGGCTCTCCTCATTTCTAAGGCTCACTATTTCACTACACCCTTCAGCCTTTGAGAGTTGACTGCCTCCAGGCCAAAATTCAATTCTAAGTTATCTAGTCTCACTCTGACATCTTCAGATACTCACAGCAGGCATATCTCTCAAACACAGGTGTGCCAGAAATATAATTATCTTTATTTCTTATAATTGTTTAATTTTCTTTTGAGTCTCCATTCTTAGTGCTTCTTTGAGGTCACCTCCCTCACCAGATTAGGCTAAACTTGCCTCTAATGTTTGGCCCATTATGGTGGATCCATTTTTTGGAGAAACAGCTTTCTTCCAAGACGTCCCATGCATCTGTGTGTGTGTCTCAAGGAAAAGGAGATGGGCACAAGCTAGGGGCAGGGCCAGCTCTTCATCCCTTCTTGTTCTGCTGCACGCTTAATCCTGGTTTTTCTTTCTAGTCTAGTCCAGATGCTACTTCCATCATAAAGCCTTCTCTCAGCCATCCTAGCCGAAGTTCTCCACCTCTGCCCTGAACTCCTAGAGCGTTGTATCTGTGCATCTATCATAGCATTTGGAGTCCCTGGGTGGGGCAAACAGAATGTTGGCAGTTCCGGTCCATTTGGAGGTGCCTCGGAAGAAGGGCATGGCGATCTACAATGCAAAATCAGCCATTGAAAACCCTGTGGAGCACAGTTCTACTCTGACACACACACGGGGTCACCATGAGTCAAAATGGACTCAACTGGTTTGGTTTTGGTTTTATCACTTTGCACTATGGATTGTGGTCTTTACCTTCATGTCTTAGATTCCTTTCTTACTGCCCTCATTCAAGGTAGGATACATATCTGAGTTGACTTTATACTTACCTTCTAAACTAGTACCTTGCAAGTAGGTACTCCATAAATATTTCAGTAAGGTGCTTAAAAAGTAAGTATATTTAAAAAGCAAATGTCTCTGATGCCTAGGAGTTGCTTTAAAATATTCTAGGAAAAAATGGGGGAGGTGGAAGGGAGAGTCAAAATAAGCTTGGCAAAGTCTTGATAACTGATGAAGATGGATGACAGGTACATAGGGTTATGGGTATTTTTGTGTGTGTCTTTGAAATTTCCCATTAAAAAAAGGTAAAAATAAACACACAACCAAATGTGTCATTTTCAAAAAGAACTTGAATAAAATGGTTATTTTAGAGACAGACGTCCCAATTCAAACAGCTGAATAGAATAGTTCGTTTGAGTAGGTTCATTTTAGGATACTGAAAGAATACGGTCCAAGGATATTTTTTGGATTTCAGCCCATAGCTCTTTGAAAACTGAATTACATGCATTTTCATTCACTTAAAACTTGAAAGGGCTATTCTTAAGCAAGCAAGGACTTGTTGGTGCTGGACTCCGTGACATTGCTATCCCCACTTGAAATGATTTATTTACATTGTGCTATTTCTAGATGAAGATGGTTTGCTGACAATTTCTGAGAATCTGCATGGAATATTAATATTTCAATTCTGTTTTATAACTTTAGTCATAACTGTAAGCTTTCATTGTCTGATCTTCCTTTGGTTTTCAGCACCTTCTTTGTATGTGAAAGCATTTTTTTTTTTCCTTTGAATTCAAGGTAAATTTAATGACAAAGATGCTATCTAGGTTTCATGTGGTAAAGTATCCTACAAGCATTCAAGGAAACAAAAAGCTACAATAAGAAGGTCACACAGACAACATCTCCACAAAGTATCAAAAAGCAAAATAGCCTCAAACTTCTCCTTAGTTCTAAGTATCAGAAGACAGTGAGACTGTGCATACAACATTTGGGTAGAATAGGTTCTGCTCAGGAATTCCATATACAGCTGCACTGTCATTCTTGAGTGAAGAGTGAAAAATAACATTTCCGATATGTAATATTTCAGACACTACATTACTTATAAATTTTTTTAATTTTATTGTGATTTAGGTGAAAGTCTCCAGCTCAAGTTAATTTCTCATTCAAAAATTTATACACAAATTGTTTTGTGACATTGGTTGCAATCCCAACAATGTGACAGCACTCTCCCCCTTTCCACCCAGTTTCCCTGTCTCAGTTCATCCAGTTTTCCTGCCGTCTGGTCTTGCTTTGGGGCAGGATTTGTTCATTTGGTATCATGCATTTGACGAACTAAGAACTTCCCTCACATGTGTTATTGTTTGTTTTATAGGCCTGTCTAATCTTTGTCTGAAAAAAAAAAAAACTGAAGGTGGGCTTTTTCTTGCCTTTTGCTCTAGCTAGGACTTCCAGCACAGTGCTGAGTAAGAGTGGTTATAAAGGGCATTCTTGTCTGGATCCCTTTCTCCAGGGGAATGCTTTTCAGTCTCTCTCCATTGCAAATAATGTTGGCTGTTGCTTTTGTATAAATGCCATTCGTTACGTTGAGGAATTTCCCTTTTATTCCTATTTCACTAAGTGTTTTTATCAGGAATGGGTGTTGGACTTTGTCAAATGCCTTTTCTGCATGGACTGAGATGCTCATGTGATTCTTTTTTTGTGTGGGTTACATCGATTTTCTAATGTGGAACCATCTAGTATGAATCCTGCTTGGTCATGATATATATTTTTTGATATGCTGTCGAATTCTATTGGCTAGAGTTTTTCATCTATATTCATAAGGGATATTGGTCTGCAGTTTTTGTTTTTGTTTTTTTTTTATCAGTGTCTTTGCCTGGCTTTGGTATCAGGGTTATGTCGGCTTCATAGAATGAATTTGGGAGTATTCCTTCCTTTTGTATGCTCTGAAATATTTTGAGTAGTATTGGTGTGGACTCTTCTCTGAATGTTTGGTAGAATTCTCCGGACAAGCTGTCTGGGGTGGGCTTTCTTGGGCGGCGGGGGGGGGGGGGGAGTTTTTTTATTATCTCTTCAATCTCTTGTTTAGTTTTCTGCCTCAGTTTGTGTTAATTTAGTTAGGTGGTGCATTTCTAGAAATTTGTCCGTTTCTTCTAGGTTTTCACATTTGTTGGCATACAACCACTCTGCCTCTATTCTTTCACTGGGGCTGCCACCCCCAGCAGTCACTTCTGCAGCCCTGGTGTTCAGAAAGACCACAGGGTTTGCATCAGGGCACATGGTGTTTTGCAACCAAACAATACTCCTGCTTGGTAAATTATGAAAACTCAATTTCAGTGCATCTGAGAGCTGCTGGAGCCAGCAGGCCTGGGATTTCCAGACTCTGATGGGGTGAGAATTGTGGAAAGTGAGCTGACAGGTGCCAGCCACTTTTCCTCTGGAATGGTTGTGATTCTGGGTGCAGAAAATGAAGCTGAGAACTTGAGCTTTGCCTCTGGGCCACTGCTGGGGCAAAGAGAAATTGGCAGAGATTGTAGCAGTCACTAGGGTTGAAAATACAAATCAGAAATGTGATGGCCAAAGTCCAGGTGAGAAGACTGGATCAGAGAACTGAGCGTAGCACGTGGTGGCTTTCCCTTCAAGAAATTTACTCAATTTTGGAGTTAGGAAGCTAAGCAATAAGCTTCTGAAGAGCATATTGGAGTTGTTGGTAGTCTTGCCATCTTAAGGAGACAAGGTTAGAGCTCAGGACCAGCCAGAAAGGATCCCAGGGAACACATCAGGCTCCTGCTTGTGGCCTTGTAAGTGGAGTTGCTAGGCAGAATACAGGACAAAATCAAAACAAAAACCAAACTCAATGCCATTCAGTCAGTTCCGACTCATGAAGACCCCATGTGTTACAGAGTAGTACAGCTGTCATCTTTATGGAAGCAAGTTACCAGGCCTTTCTTCCATGGTACTGCCAGACATGTTCAAACTGCCAACCTTACAGTTAGCAGCTGATTGCAAAATGCCTGGCTACCCAGGGAGTTTAACACAGGATGAGGTCCAGTTAAACTGAAATCTCAGAAAAATAACTAATGATTTTTTTTTTTTTTATGTTAGCATGGCCCATGCAACATTTAGGTCATATTTAAAATTTTTAAAAACATCAAGGCACAGATGTGAGAAGCTCAGCAAAACCCAAGCAGGGTGATACAAAACTTATGAGATGGAAATGTTTAAACATTATTGAAAGATAAACAAGGGGATTTGAACAAATGGTAGGACAGACCGTGGTTTCAGAGAGAAAAAATCAACATCACAAAGATGTCAATTTGCCTTGGTAATGTATTAATTTAATGTGATCCCAATGGAGGGGGACAAGGAGGGAAACACCACTAAGTTTTTTCTTCTGAAGCTAGACAAATCAATTATAAAGTTTATTTGAAAAAATAAGCAAGAAGGAGGTTGGAGGTGTGGCCAAGATGGTGGAGTAATCAGACGCTTCCAGTGATCCCTCTTACAACAAAGATAGGAAACAAGTGAAATGATTATGTATATGACAAGCTAGGAGCCCTGAACATCAAAGACAAAGTTAGGAAATCAGACTGAGTGGCAGGGAAAGGGAGATATGGATCAGAAGGGCAAGGAATTGCTGGATCTGAATCACTGGGAGCCCTCAGGCACCATTCCCTGGAGCAACCATGGCAGGGCTGGAGGTAGCGTTCCAGAAGAGGTTTCCTCAGGGAGAGAAAGCAAGCTGCACAGTCTACTGACACCTCCAGAACCAGAGAAGAACAGTGCTCTCAGCAAAAGCTAAGTACTTGCATTTATTTTTCTGTGCCCCCAGCCCCCAAGTCAGCTTCAGTGGCTGTCAATCTTTTCTGGGTCTGAGATAGGTCCTGCTGCACCCTCTGAGGCATTCTCCTGGCCTTGGAGAAGGAATCAATTCACAATTGGGGGAAAGATAATCTGTCAACTCCACTAAGCTGGGGAGCTCAGGGCATAAGTGGCTCCTGTCCAGGCACAAACAATCCAGGGACTTGAATACCTTTCAACCCTGCATGGGCCTGTGTGGGCCCATTTCAAGAGATTAGGCCCTTGTTGGCAGACTGCAATGTGTTTCAGCTGTGTGGTGGAGAAGTGGGTTTCTGATGTTTGACACCGCTTTGCCTATTAAACATGGTCCTCAGGGGCCTGAGGACTGGTGCCTCCACCCAAGTCACTTAGCCACCCACAACAGGGGTCCAAGGATAACTGGTACTTCCCAGTCCTTACAACCAAAAGCATTGGGTGCCCACAGTCCAGCTGCAGAACCCACCCATCTGCATGCTCTGGGGAACAGGGACGTTCTTTCCCCACATATACTCTGGAAACAGTTGTCAGCCCCCTGCCTTGTTCAGAGAGTGACTCCCTGCTGCAATCAGATATCTGTGCCTACACCAATCACCCTTGCCCCTCTAAGACTGTAGGACAGAGCCTGTACCACACACTTGATGACCAACTACCTGGACACATAAGCTGAATCCATACAAGAAAAGTGATTAGACTCCTAGGCTCATATACATGGTAACAGCTCTAGCCATCTGGTGACAAGACGTTAGAGCTTCAAAGGCAAAAATAATCAAGCTAGCTCACTCAAGTAGCCTACTTGGGCATATCAAAACAAAACAAAGCAAGAAGCCAGGATACAGTAAGCAAACATAAATTAATACAATAACTTATAGATGGCTGAGAGGCAACAGTCAAAATCAAATCACATAAAGAAGCAGACCACGATTGCTTCAACAAGCTCTCAAAATAAATAATCAAGGAATCTTCTGGATGAAGATGTATTCCTGGAATAACCACATGTAGAATATAAAAGATTAATATACAGAACTCTTCAAGAGATCAGGAGGGAGATCAAACAAAATCCAGAGCAAGCCAAGGAAAACACAGATAAAGCAGCTGAAGAAACTAAAAAGGTTATCCAAGAACATAATGAAAAACTTGATAGGCTGCAAGAATCCGTAGAGAGACGGCAAACAGAAATACAGAAGATTAACAATAAAATTACAGAATTAGACAACTCAGTAGAAAGTCAGTTTGGGGTAGAAAGTCAGAACAGCAGAATTGATGAACTGAAAGGCAGAATTAGTGAGACTGAAGATAGAACACTTGGCACCAATTTATTTGAAGAAAAATCAGATAAAAGAATTTTTAAAATGAAGACACCTTAAGAATCATGTGGGACTCTATCAAAAGAAATAACCTTTGAGTGATTAGAGTACCAGAATAGGGAAGGATAACAGAAAATACAGAGAGAATTGTTGAAGAATTGTTGGCAGAAAACTTCCCTGATATCGTGAAAGATGAAAACTTATCTATCCAAGATACTCATAGAACCCCACATAAGGTAGATCTCAAAAGAAAGTCAACCAAGACATATTATAATCAAACTTGCTAAAACCAAAGATAAAGAGAGAATTTTAAGAGTGACTAGGGATAAGCAAAAATTCACCTACAAAGGAGAGTCAAGAATAAGCTCAGGCTACTTAGCAAACACCATGCAGGCAAGAAGGCAATTGGATGACTTATATAAAGCATTGAAGGAGAAAAATTGCCAGCCAAGAATCATATATCCAGCCAAACTGTCTCTCAGGTATGAAGGTGAAATTAGGACATATCCAGATAAACAGAAGTTTAGAGAATTTGTAAAAAAAAAAAAAAAAAAACTACAAGAAATACTAAAGGGAGTTCACTGGTTAGAAAATCAAAATATTATCAGATATCAACCCAAGTCTAGAACACAGGACAGAGCAACCAGATATCAACCCAGATAGGGAAATCACAAAAACAAATCAAGATTTAAAAAAATGCTCAAAACAGGGAAACAGTGATGTCATTATGTAAAAGATGACAACATTAAAACAATAAAGATGGACTAAAAATTGTAGCCATAGATCTTTCATACGGAGAGAAAGTTTGGTTAAAACTTAGAAAAATCAGGGTAAATATAAAGGCAACCACCAAGAAGACTAACAATCCTACACATCAAAGTAAAATGCAAGAAAAACATAAAGACTCAGCAAAAACAAAATCAACAACAATGAATAAGAGGAAAAGACAATACGTAAAGATAAACTACTCAGCCCAAACAATTAAGTGGAAAATTAAGCAAGCAATAGTAGCAATAAAAACCCATAAAGATAACAATTAGGGGGTTCTAATTAAAGTGCTCAGTTGCTAATCAAAGGGCCTGCAGTGCGAACCAACCAGCTGCTCCACAGGAGAAAGACGTGCCAGTCTGCTTCTGTAAAGATTTGTTGTTGTTGTTGTTATTGATGTTAGGTACTGTCAAGTTGGTTTTGATTCACAGCAACTCCATATAAAAGAGTGACACACTGCCCGATCCCTCTCCATCCTCACAATTTTTGCTATGTTGGAGCCCATGGTTGCAGCCACCGTGTCAATCCACCTTGTTGAGGGTCTTCCTCTTTTTTGCTGACCCTCTTCTTTACCAAGCATGATGTCCTTCTCCAGGGCCTGGTCCCTCCTGATAACATGTCCAAAGTACATACATAAGACTAAGTCTCACCACCCTCCTTTCTAAGGAGCATCCTGGCTGTTCTTCCTCCAAGATGCATTTGTTTGTTCTTCTGGCAGTCCACAGTATGTTCAACATTCTTTGCCAACCATAGTTCAGAGGCATCAATTCTTTTTCAGTCCTCCTTACACATTGTCCAGTTTTCGCATGCATATGAGGTGATTGAAAATGCCATGGCTTGGATCAGGCACATGTTAGTCCTCAAGATGACATCTTTGATTTTTAAAACTTGAAAGAGGTCTTTTGCAGCAGATTTGCCCAATGTAATCTATCGTCTGATTTCTGGACTGCTGCTTCCATGGGCATTACTTGTGTATCCAAGTAAAATGAAACCCTTGACAACTTCAGTCTTTTCTCTGCTTATCGCGATGTTTCCTGTTGGTCCAGTTGTGGGGACTTTTGTTTTCTTTATGTTGAGGCGTAATCCATACTGTAGGGTGCAGTTTTTGACCTTCATCACCAAGTGCTTCAAGTTCTCTTTACTTTCCATAAGCAAGCTTGTGTCATCTGCATATTGCAGGTTGTTAATAAGTCTTGCTGTTAACATCGGAGTGCCTGATACTGAGTTCTTCTTCATACAGTCCAGCTTCTTGGATTATTTGTTCAGCATACGGATGGAATAAGTATGGTGAAAGGATACAACCTTGACACATACCTTTTCCGATTTTACACGACATCCTGTTGTTCTCTTTGAACAACTGCCTCTTGGTCTATGTACAGGTTCTGCATGAGCACAATGAAGTGTTCCGGAATTCTCATTCTTCATAATGGCATTCATAATTTGTTATGATCCACACAGATGCCTTTTCATAGTCAATAAAATGCAGGTAAACATCTTTCCGATATTCTCTGTTTCGGCAAAGATCCATCTGACATCAACAAAAATATGCCCCATTCCACATCCTCTTCTGAATCCAGATTGAATTTCTGGCAGATCCCTGTCAATGTACTGCTACAGCCATTTTTAAGTTATCTTCATCAAAATTTTACTTACATGTCTATGTGTCTATTAATGATATTGTTTGATAATTCCCACATTCTGTTGGATCACCTTTCTTTGGAATGGACACACATATGTATCTCTCCCAGTTGGTTGGCCAGGTAGCTGTCTTCCAAATTTCTTGGAATAGATGAGTGAGTGCCTCCAGTGTTGCATCTGTTTGTTGAAACATCTCAATTGGTATCCCATCAATTCCTGGAGCCTTGTTTTTCACCAATGCCTCCAGTGCCGCTTGGACTTCTTCCTCCAATACCGTCAGTTCTTGATCATATGCTACCTTGACTCTTGATCATATGCTACATTCAGCTGAAAGAACTGAAGAAAAAATTCAAACCTCAAATTGCAATACTGAAGGATTCTATGGGAAAAATATTGAACAATACAGGAAGCATCAAAAGAAGATGGAAGAAGTACACAGAGCCACTGTACCAAAATGAACTGGTTGACCTTCAAGCTGTAAAGAATACAGCCTTGGTTGCTATGAGTAGGAATGAACTCAACAGGTTTTGTTTTGTTTTAATATTACTATATATAAAGACTATAATGAAAAGAACAAGATGCTAGCATGTGAATAAACAGACGATAGAACAAAATAGAAAATCTAGAAATAGACTCAATTGCATATGGAAATGTAGTACATGACAAAGGCAGCATCTTGGACCTATGGGGAAATGAAGGACTTCTCAGTAAGTGGTGCTGAGATGACTGGATAGCTATATGAAAAGGGAGAAAACTGGATCTGTTTCTCATACCGTACACCAAGATTGATCTGAAACGAACAAAAGATATAAACTATACAGGTTCCAAAAGAAAAATAAATAAATAAATAAATAAAATATTCTGTAACTTGGAAAGAGAAAAACTTTACAAGCCATAACTCACCAGAAGATGAAACAAGGGATAAATGTGATTTTTTTTTTAAGCCTTCATGGCAAAACCACCATAACCAAAGTAAAAACTCAATTGACACTAGAAGAAAACATTTGCAAATTACATCACAAAGTAATAATATCCCTAAAATTCAGAAAATTTCTAAAAATAAATAAAAAGACTAAAAACCCTATAGAAAATTTTGCAAAAGACATGTTGTTGTTGTTGTTGTTAGGTGCCGTCGACTCATAGCGACCCTATGCACGACAGAACGAAACACTGCCCGGTCCTGCGCCGTCCTTACAATAGCTGTTATGCTTGAGCTTATTGTTGCAGCCACTGTGGCAATCTACCTCATTGAGGGCCTTCCTCTTTTTCTCTGACCCTGTACTTTACCAAGCACGATGTCCTTCTCCAGGGACTGATCCCTCCTGACAACATGTCCAAAGTATGTAAGATGCAGTCTCGCCATCCTTGCTTCTAAGGAGCATTCTGGTTGTACTTCTTCCAAGACAGATTTGTTCATTCTTTTGGCAGTCCGTGGTATATTTAATATTCTTCCCCAACACTGCAATTCAAAGGCATCAATTCTTCTTTGGTCTTCCTTATTCATTGTCCAGCTTTCACATGCATGTGATGCCACTGAAAATATCATGATTTGGGTCAGGCGCACTTTAGTCTTCAAGGTGACATCTTTGCTTTTCAACACTTTAAAGAGGTCCTTTGCAGCAGATTTACCCAATGCAATGCGTCTTTTGATTTCTTGACTGCTGCTTCCATGGCTGTTGATTGTGGATCAAGTAAAACGAAATCCTTGACAACTTCAATCTTCTCTCCATTTACGTGATGTTGCTTATTGGTCCATTTGCGAGGATTTTTGTTTTCTTTATGTTGAGGTGCAATCGATACTGAAGGCTGTGGTCTCTGATCTTCATTAGTAAGTGCTTCAAGTCCTCTTTTCTTTCAGCAAGCAACGCTGTGTCATCTGCATAACGCAGGTTGTTAATGAGTCTTCCTCCAATCCTGATGCCCTATTCTTCTTCATATCGTCCAGCTTCTCGGATTATTTGCTCAGCATACAGATTGAATAGGTATGGTGAAAGAATACAACCCTGATGCACACCTTTCCTGACTTTAAACCACTTAGTATCCCCTTGTTCTGTCCGAACAACTGCCTCGTGATCTATATAAAGGTTCCTCATGAGCACAATTAAGTGTTCTGGAATTCCCATTCTTCACAGTGTTATCCATAGTTTGTAATGATCCACACAGTCGAATGCCTTTGCACAGTCAATAAAACACAGGTAAACATCCTTCTGGTATTCTCTGCTTTCAGCCAGGATCCATCTGACATCAGCAATGATATCCCTGGTTCCATATCCTTTTCTGAATCCAGCCTGAATTTCTGGCATTTCCCTGTCGAGAGACTGCTGCAGCCGTTTTTGAATGATCTTCAGCAAAATTTTGCTTGCATATGATATTAATGATATTGTTCTATAATTTCCACATTCAGTTGGATCACCTTCCTTGAGAATAGGCATAAATATGGATCTCTTCCGGTCAGTTGGCCAGGAAACTGTCTTCCATATTTCTTGGCATAGATGAGTGAGCACCTCCAGCGCTGCATCCGTTTGTTGAAACATCTCAATTCCTGGGGCCTTGTTTTTCACCAATGCCTTCAGTGCAGCTTGGACTTCTCCCTTCAGTACCATTGGTTCCTGATCATATGCCTCCTCTTGAAATGGTTGAACATCAACTAATTCTTTTTGTTATAATGACTCTGTGTATTCCTTCCATCTTCCTTTGATGCTTCCTGAGTCATTTAATTTTTCCGCATAGAATCCTTCACTGTTGCAACTTGAGGCTTGAATTTTTCCTCAGTTCTTTCAGCTTTAGAAAACACCACGTGTGTGCAAAAAGATATAGTTCATAGAAAAAAATGTAAATATCCCTTAAATGAAAATTTGTTCAACCTCTCATAATAACACAGATGCACATTAAAACCATACTGAGATACAATTTCATCTTTGGAAAGGGAAAAATTCAAAAGTTTGACAGCATACTCTGTTGGCAAGGCTGAAGGAAAACAGGCACTCTCATACACTGAGGATTGAAATGCAAAGTGGTAAAAATCCTATGGAGGAAAATGTTACTTCTAGAAACAAATTTCTAAGGTACACTGGCAAAAATGCACAAGGCTGTTCGTCGCAGCCTAGATAAAATGCACTGAAGACTGAAAACAACCTAAATGTTCATCAGTAGGGGACTGTTGTTTTTGTTAGGTGCCATCGAGTCAGTTCCGTCTCATAGCAACCCTATATACAACAGAATGAAACACTGCCCAGTCCTGCATCATCCTCACAATCTTTACAATTGAGCCCATTGTTGCAGCCATTGTGTCAATCCATCTCATTATATCCTTCTTCAGTGACTGATCCCTCCTGAAAATATGTCCAAATTATGTGAGACGTATGTAGTCTCACCATCTGTCATGGATTGAAGTATGTCCCCACAAAAATGTGTATCAATTTGGCTGGGACATGGTTCCCAGTATTGTGTAGCTGTCCTCCATGTTGTGATTATAATTTTATGTTAAAGAAGATTAGAGTGGGATTGTAACACCCTTACTAAGGTCACATCCGTGATACAATGTAAAGGGAGTTTCCCTGGGGTGTGACCTGCACCAGCTTTTATTTTACAAAAGATAAAACTAAAGGGAAGCAAGCAGAGATTGGGGGACCTCATACCACCAAGAAAGCAGTTCCAGGAGCAGAGCGAGGTAAGACTGATGCATCACAAGGACCTCCCTTCAGAGCCGAAAGATAGAGAAAGACTTCCCCTGGAGCCAGCGCCCTGAGTTCAGACTTCTAGCCTACTGGACTGCGAGAGAATAAACTTCTCTTTGTTAAAGCCATCCACTTGTGTGGTATTTCTGTTATAGCAGCACTAGATGACTAAGACACCATCCTTGCTTTTAAGAGCATTCTGGTTGTACTTCTTCCAAGACAGATTTGTCCATTCTTTTGGCAGCCCATGGTATATTAAATATTCTTCACCAACACCATAATTCAAAGGCATCAATTCTTCTTCTGTCTTCCTTATTCATTGTCCAGCTTTCACATGTGTATGTGATGATTGAAAATACCATGCCTAGGGTCAGGCATACCTTAACCCCCAAAGTGACATCTTTGCTTTTTAATACTTCAAAGAGGTCTTTTGCAGCCAATTTGCCCAGTGCAATACATCATTTGATTTCTTGACTGCTGCTTCTATGGGCATTGATCCAAGTAAAATGAAATCCTTGACAACATCAGTCTTTTCTCTGTTTATCATGATGTTGCTTATTGGTCCAGTTGTGATAATTTTTGTTTCCTTTATGCTGAAGTGTAATCCATACTGAAGACTGTGGTCTTTGATCTTCATTGGTAAGTGCTTCAAGTCCTTCCTCTTCACTTTCAGCAAGGAAGGTTGAGCCATCTACATAGCACAGGTTGTTAATGAGTTTTCCTCCAATACTGATGTTGCATTCTTCACATAGTCCAGCTTCTCAGATTATTTCCTCATCTTTTTTTTATACAGATTGAATACTTTTATTCAAAAATGTGGGAAAATAAGAGTATTTCATTTTTTAATGAGAAGTCAGGCCAAAAATGATTTTTAAATGACTGCCTATGGGGGACACAGAGGAGGTGGAGTAGAGGGGACATGGGTGGAGCCAATATTTCTCTGAATATATCTGATTTTATATATTTTTTTCCTTGGAATTAATTATAACTAAGTATTTATAAATCAAAATTAAATTAAAATTTTTTAAATACTTAAAAGCAATATTAACAAATGAACCTATGTATTCAGTTGTTGGCTTAAGTGCAGAGAAGAATTATATCAAGTGACATTATAACATTGTAATTTGACAGTACACTTACAGTTGAAATATATCCTAAGGTCAAAAGGAATTAAGAGCAAATTTTAAACTATTTTCAGCAATCATATCAATAATAATGATATTGCATTTTTTTATTGAAAAACTATTATATTTAGGAAACTGGATTTTCAGCATAAGAAAAATAAGATATAAATATAAAATAAAAGAATTTAACACCAGAGAATTACAAATTTAAATTGGAACTATTTGAATAAACTCATTTTCTCCTTAAAAAAACAAAATGCATTTTCTACTTCTGTCTATTGAAAACGCCTAGAGAGAATGATTAACCCCATAACACCAACCACTACTAACACCCTGATGGCGATCTCTGAATGTCATTTTCCAATAAAATGAACCAAAGCTTCTCAGAGAAATGGTTGATTCCAGATCTGGGGCAGAAAAGATGGAAGATAAATTTGGAATATTTTGTCCCAGAAAGTTATTAAAAATTACTGGGGTCATTAAGTGGCCATTTAGGATACTCCACTGGTCTCACTCCATTGGGAGCAAGGGAGAATGAGGAAAACTGAAGACAGAAGAGATAGATTAGTCCAAAGGGCTAATGGACCACAACTACCAGCCACCAGACTGAGTCCAGCACAACTAGATGGTGCCCAGCTACCACCATGGACTGCTCTGACAGGGATCACAATAGACGTCATGGACAGAGCCAGAGAAAAATGTAGAACAAAATTCTCACTCACAAAAGAGACCAGACTTACTGGCCTGACAGAGACTGGAGAAACCCTGAGAGTATGGCCCCCCGACACCCTTTTAGCTCAGTAATGAAGTCATTCCTGAGGTTCACCATTTAACCAAAGGTTAGACAGGCCCATAAAACAAAACAAGACTAAAGGGGCACACCAGCCCACAGGCAAGAATGAGAAGGCAGGAGGGGACAGGAAAGCTGGTAATAGGGAACCTAAAGTTTGGGAAGGGAGAGTGCTGACATATCGTGGAGTTGGTAAACAATGTTACAAAACAATATGTGTACTAATTGTTTAATGAGAAGCTAGTTTGTTCTGTAAACCTTCATCGAAAGCACAATAAAGCAAACAAACAAACAAAAAAAAAAATTGGAGTCCAGATAAAAAGGATTTAGTAGACAGGTGGTAGGCAGTTCCTCTGACTAAAGATGAGGTACTTTGAATGTCAAAAAGGATATTAACTGTAAAGGATGAAAACATAAAACACATTAAAATTTATGCATTCATAATTATACTAAAAAATGAAAACTACAACATCCTTGGTCACCTTTGAAAAATGCTAGTGAAGCAACTTATTATTCTGAAAACTGGAGTGAAAATGTAAACATTTGTATTCTTTCCTGCCTGTGTTATACCTAAGAGTGACCAATGCGTCATGAGTGAAAGCTTTTACTAATAAGAGAATCCCAGCTGATAAATTAAAAAGAAATGGTAGAAATAGTGGTTACCAATGGTGGCAGGGAGGGGGAAAGGGAGCTTTTGCTTTGGGGGCATTGAGTTTATGTCTATGGTGTGGAATCATGTGAAAAAGGATAGCAAGTGATTGTACAACTTGAAGAATGTAATCAAAGTTACTGAATTGTACATGCAGAAATTATGGAGACCACCAATGTTTTCCTCATAATAAAATTAAAAAATAAAAAAAAGAAATGAAAGTATATTAGTATTTTGCAAACCCTAATGAAATAATGGATCTTGCAGGAATTATCAATGACTGTTAAAACCGTAAGAACTTTATAATGAACGAATCAGACTGATCACACTCAAACCCACAGGTCAATCTCAATTTCACAAAAAGAAACAGAACCAAACAATATATGCCTCCTGAAGATGTAACGTAAAGTACAAAATGTTCTCTGTAAGGTACTCTTAACAAACATCAAGCTGGAACCTGAGTAAGCCTCTGAATCTAGCTGCCACTTTGCAGGAAATACATGAGATAGGGGAAACCATTAAAACATGGCGTACAAGCAGCAAAATCCAGAGCATGGGAAAGTGCTACAGAACAAGTGACCCATTCTCTTTAACAGAGGGAGAGGCCATAGGCTAAAGGAGATTTAAGAGCCATATCAACCAAATACAGACAGCACGTAAACAAGAACTCTCGGGAGACCAACACACTGACATAGAGTCTCTAATGTATTTATGACTGAGGATGGCCTGTGCCTTCTGCAAGCAGATGCTGTGGGAGGTCCCAGATCCTGGAGTGGAAGCATGAGGCCTCAGGAGAGGGAATCATGCAGACGGAGCACGAATGGAGCCTTCCCTCCTTCACACTCATGCTCCACGTCCACCTTGCCCAAGAAATGTGCACGTGGTAAGGGCTCTATGGGCTATACGGCTCAATGCATGTCACCCCGACCAGGGATTGTCTCTCATCCTAAAAGTAGCCCAAGGCTGTCGTTGTTAGCTGCCACTGAGTCAGCCCCCACTCGGTGACCGCATGCACAAGGGAACAAAATGCAGCCTGGTCCTGTGCCATCCACATGATCAGTTGCGAATCAGACCATTGTGATCCATAGGGTTTTCACTGGCTGATTTTCAGTGTTAGATTGCCAGGCCTTTCTTCCTAGTCCGTCTTAGTCTGAAAACACCACTGAAACCTGTTCAGCATCATAACAACAAGAAGCCTCCATTGATAAATGTGTGGTGTCTGTACACGAGGTGCATTGGCCAGGAATGAACCCAGGTCTTCCACACGAAGGCGAAAATTCTACCACTGACCCATCACTGCCCCAGCCCAAGGTTAAGATTCCATTAGTGCAGGTTTTAAACTCGGTGTTTAAATTTAGTTCAATTTCATAGCAATTCAAATAGCAGTTCAAATATCTCCCCGTGTTAAGTCAGGCACTGCAGGGAGCATATTGACTCACATCCCTTCATTTAATATTTCTATCATTCTAATTTTGGTATTAGCTCTACTTTACAAATAAGAAAACAGACTCACAATGTTAAAGACATGCAAAATCACATAGATATTAAGGGACAGAGCCTGGATTCAAACTTCTGACCACAAATGATAAATTCTTTCCCTTACCTTCCCTTTAACTGGGGAGAAACCAGTCTCTGTTAGGCTTGCCTGACTTACCTTTCTGAATGAAAGATGACAAAATCACACTCTTCCTCCCACCCTAAATTATCTCCATCATCAGGGCAGTACTAAAAGACTCAGTTCCAAAAGTTGATCTCTTGGGAGACATTTTTTCTCCTCTCGGACCACTTTTTATTTTGGAGTTGAAGCCAAGAGAGAACTTTTTCTTCCCAGTCATTCTGAGGCATTCAGAATAAAACGACAGGCTTCTCAAAGTATTCTTACTGCAATGCTTGCAGCTACACACGTGCCAAGGGTGATGACGTGAGGAGGGAGAAGAGGGCATGTCTCCGAATTAATTAGCCGTCTCTCACCGTGAATCACGCTCAACCGACGGACCTTCCCTCTTGCTGTCTCCCCTTCTGATGGAAGAGCAGCTGAACGGAAGATGGAGACTATCTGTGTCCTTTTTTAAGTAGTTGCCAAGTCTCCACACTCATCACTTACAGCACCGGCCTCCCCTGGCAGGTGCACACGTCCAGATGGGAATCGTTCAGAGGGACACCCCCACCGCCACCCCATACAAGCCTGTGTGAGCAGCAGGTCTGGGGCAGGTGCGAGCAAGGGTTCAGAAATGGAGCTTGAACAAAAACTACCCGTCCTCACAACGAATGAGAAGGAAACTGAGAACAGAGTTTAATAATGGCATACTAAGCTGTTTCCCAGCTGCTTCATTTTTATGAGATTGAAAGTACAAACTTATGTGTGCTGGAAACTAGATCATTGGAGTGGATTGAAGTGGATAGATATCCACAGTAGGTCATTTCATGTCCAGCTATGAAGTGCCTTAGACTAAGCAGTTAAACTCTATTATTTAACCTGTTTGTTAGTTGCTGTCCAGTTGGCCTCATCCTCATGATCCTTGGTATGCTCGAATTCACTGTCGTGGTCCCTGTGCATTTCGAGTGCCTTCCAACCTAAAGGACTCATCTTCCAGCATTATACTGGGCAATATTCTGTTGTAGTCCCTCGTAAGTTTCCGTGGGCTGATATTCTCAAATAGATCACTAAGCCTCTCTTCCTTGTCTGTCTGAGTTTGGAAGCTCCCCTGAAACCTGTCCACCATAGGCGATGCTGCTAGTATTTGAAATATCTGTGGCAAAGCTTCCAGAATCGTAGCAACGCACAAGCCACCACAGTACAACACACTGATAGACAGGTGGTAGCAAACAAAGACAGAGTCTGAATCAACTCAACAGCAACAGGTTTTTTGTGTGTTTTTTTTTTTTTTTTTTTTGGTTTATATACTCAGACCAATGAAAACAATTTTCCTGTTTTACCTCTAAATGGAGCCATTTCCAGTTGAAGCGTAGGAGGTGTGAAAAGTGATGCAGGCACAGAAGAACCTAAGTTTTTTACAAAGCATTTAGGAAAGGCATTTTATAAAGCATTTATAATTTTCTTTTTTTATAAAGCATTTAGGAAAGACCCCTCTTATCCTTCAGGTCTTATTGAAATGCCATTCCCCCAGAAACCTTCCCAGATCCTCAAACCAAGCTAGACACCCCTGTCATCCACTGTCATTGTAAATGTCTCGTTGTTCTACTCCAACACACAGGGTCACCATGAGTCACAGGCGGACTGGATGGCAGCTAACAACAGCATATGACTTACTACAGTTGTATTTAAACTACTTTCTAAAATTATCGCTTCAAGGCTGCCTCCCACCACACTGAAACTTTCATGACAGTAAGGATCTCGTCTGTAGTGGTCACTGCTGTATCACAGCGCCCAACGCAGACAGTTTTTGGATGAATGAATGAATGAACATTTGCATTGGAATAGTGCCCATGTCAGGGTATTTCAGGCACATGCTTAGTTGGCAATGCCACACTCTCATTATTTCATCAGGCTGGGCATGATTGTTTGCAGCCATGCCTGTGAGTTCAGACCTCTACCCACAAGGACTCAGCTCAGCTTGCTAACTCGATGCTTCTTGCATTAAAGGCTGGCACCTTCTGCTCTCCCTGTGAATTTCATATTCTCAAAGGCTCAGAAAAGTAAATTTCTACCAACTTCTCTACCCATTTTAAGGATGGAACTGAGAGCCTCAGTACATGGAAAAGCCAGTCTGGGCCAAGCAAAGGGCTCAGAAGGTTGGCATGTAATTCACTGCTGAATAACAGCAGCTTTTCATCACCTAAGGAGCCGTGGTGGCCCAAAGGTTAAGAGCTCAGCTGCCTACCTTAAAGGTTGGCAGTTTGAACCCACCAGTGGCTCCACAGTAGAAAAGCCTGGTGTTCTGCTCCTTAAAGATTACAGCATAGGAAAGAACTGCCCTATGGGGCAGTTCTACTCTGTCCTACAAGGTCACTATTAGTCAAAATTGACTTGACGGCAGTGGGTTTGGGCTTCATCATGGGTCCTTGCACTTCCTTGTTCTTTTGGGGGAGACTGGTGACACACTTCGAAGGATGTGAAGGTAACTTAGCTAATGAAAGTATAATCTACCGTGAGAGAATATCTGTTCTTGCACTGGTTCAAGAACAGATGCCAACATTCCCCAGGAAAAAGAAGTTTTATTGATCCTGGTAAGTCAATGATGAGGAGCTTTGGAGGGAAAAGGACTGTGGGGCCCTGGGGCTACTCGGTTAATTGCAGCTTTCTGTGGAAAACTTGAACTTGACATAGAAGCAACTGGAAATCCACTTGCTTTTTTGTTCCTCTTGTTAAAATGACAGAAGAAAATTATTTCTCTTGATTACTAATTCATTCTACAATTTTTTTTTGCTGAATTGTGTCAGGCACTGGGGACAGAGTGGTGAGCAAAGTACACATGGTCCCTGCCTTATGGATCTTCTAGTCTAAAGGAGTAGATTGAATTAATCAAAAGGTTATAGAGTTGTCGTTAGGTGCTGTCGAGTCGGTTCTGACTCATAGCGACCCTATATAGAACAGAGCAAAACACTGTCTGATCCTGCATCATCCTCACAATCATTATTATGTCTGAGCCTATTGTTGTAGCCACAGTGTCAATCCATCTCTTTGTGGGTCTTCCTCTTTTTTGCTGACCCTCTACCTTACCAAGCCTGATGCACTTCTCCAGGAACTGAACCCTCCTGATAACATACCCAACGTATGTGAGATGGAATCTCACCATCCTCACTTCCAAGGAGCACTCTGGCTGTATTTCTCCCAAGACAGTCTTGTTCATTCTTCTGGCAGTCCATGGTATATTCAATATCTTTCGCCAACACCATTATTCAAAGGCATCAATTCTTCTTCGTTCTTCCTTATTCATTGTTCCAGCTTTTGCTTGCATATGAGAAAAATACCATGGCTTGGGTCAGGAGTACCTTGGGTCAGGGGATGTCCTGAAGGTGATATCTTTGCTTTTTAAGACTTGAAAGAGATCTTTTGCGGCAGATTTGCCCAATGCAATATTTCATTTGATTTCTTGATTGCTGCTGCCATGGGTGTTGGTTGTGGATCCAAGTAAAATGAAATCCTTGACAACCTCAATCTTCTCTCGATTTTGCTTATTGGTCCACTTGCGAAGATTTTTGTTTTCTTTATGTTGAGGTGCAATCCATACTGAAGGCTATGGTCTTTAGCCTTCATAAGTAAGTGCTTCAAGTCCTTCCTCTTCACTTTCAGCAAGCAAGGTTGTGCCATTAGCATATTGCAGGCTGTTAATGAGTTTTCCTCCAATCTTGATGCTGTGTTCTTCTCCTTACACTGCAGCGTCTCAGATTATAGATGGCATCCTCTAATTTAGAAAGGAAGAAGCTCCGAGAAGGAGAAGGTTAAGGAGAACAACACTGGAGCTGATACGTGATGGATAAATGGAACTCGTCAGGCATTTAGCATGGGTTGCGGGGAAGACAGCTAACACACTCTGCTGCTAACTAAAAGGTTGGAGATTTTAGTCCACTCAGAGATGTCTCAGAAGAAAGGTCTGAAGATCTACTTCCAAAAATCCAGCCACTGAAAACCCTGTGGAGCACAGGTCTACTCTGACACACATGGGGTCTCCATGAGTCAGGTGACTTGATGGAAATTGGTTTTTCTGGAAAGAGGATGGATCATTCCAGGCAAGTGAACAGTGTGCAGGAAGGCTCTGAGGAATGAAAGACCTTGTTGTGTTGAATGAAAACTAGGGTCGAGAGGGTACTAGGCAATGGAGAATGTGGCAGGAGATGATGCTGGATGGGGAGGCCGTGGCCAGATAATGCTGAATTTTGTAGGCATGTTAAGGATACTGGATTTTATTCTAAGTGCAATGGGAAGTCACTGAAAGCTTTTGAGCACGGAAGTGATGAGATATGATTTTTTCTTTTGTAATTGCTCGGGCTTCTATGTGCAGAATGTGCTGGAGAGCGCAAAGACTGAGGTTAGGACGCCTATGGAGGCTCCTGTGCTAGTTCAACAAGATGTGATGACAAGACATGAGGCGTAGTTAGAGGGAGAAAGTGAGAGATCTGCATGGTGGGCTGTGTGAGGAGATGATCAGGAGGAAGAGTCAAGGATACCTACCTCTCAGGTGTCTATTCGAAGAACTGTATTGTCACTTAGAGTTTTTGGCATGAGATATCTGAGACATATTTTTCGGCTAAGGAATTTGATAGAATCACTGCTTCCAGAGAGAACACATTCCAGGACCAAAAGCTGAGTGGGCCCAAAAATAAGAAAAACAAATAAGTAAATAAACACCCTAAAAACCCAAAGGAGGTCAGAAATTCAGGGGCAGACTAGGAAACTGCCATCAACTTTAGGCCCTTGCCTGCATTATCTCCATGGCAGATGACCTCACCAGTCTGGCCTGAAGACAACTAGAGTTCAGCCTTTCTTAGATGGCTTCCATCTTTTCAACCAAAACATTTAATAACTTTTTACAACTTCAGGGAAACTGTGCGTCAGGCAGGTAAGTGAAGGAGAGAGAAAAATAATTGTAGTTAGGTTCATTCTTTTCATCTCCCTGACAACTCATTTCCAGAAAGAAATATTTGTGTGAATAAACCAGATAGGGAGGCTCAGACATTTTTCATTTCATCTGGAGATGGGGTTTTTAAATGAGACCCCATTGTTTAATTATTTGAATTGTTAATTTTCTTTCTTTTATTGTACTTTAGATGCAGGTTTACAGAACAAACTAGTTTCTCGTCAAACAGTTACTACACACATTGTTCTATGACACCGGTTAACAACCCCACGATACGTCAGCACTCACCCTGCTCAACCCTGGGTTCCTTATTACCGCTTTCCTGTTCCCTTTTGCCACCTAGTCCCTGTCCCTGGGCTGGTGCACCCTTTTAGTCTTGTTTTGTTCCATGGGCTTGTTCAATCTGAATTATTAATTTTTAATGCATAGATTCATCCAATAACTAAATTAATAAATAAATATGAAAGATCATTATATCACGTCCAGTTTTTAAAATCTACATTACAAAAAAATGAAGGGTTGACGGTATATGAAAATATTTACATTTTGTCTTCTGCACAGAGAGAGCTTCTATGATATGTCATCAAATCAACAAATTTCACACTGTGCTAGAGCAGATGACACAGATATGACAACCTTGAGAACACTAATCAGAAAAGTCCTGATTTCTCTCTTACTATCTTTGCCCACCACAAAGTGTTATCTGAAAACTTAAAAAGCATAAGCCCTAAAACTAAGTTTTCTCATGAGCTTGAAACCTCCAAACAATACTTTATTTTGTCTGTTGAAATCACTACAATTGGAATATTCTTTAAAAGAAAGAAAATAAATTGCAATCATCACTTGGTTTTCTATACTGTCCGAAACACACATGGCTCAGACCTGCAGACCTAGCAAACACTGAGAACTTAACACCACTGATAGGGGCTTATCTCTTCAGGCTGGGCTACATAGCCTACTAGATGATAATCCTAATTAGAACCCTAATTATGTTTCTGCTTGGGTTATTTTTAGATAGCCTTACCATCTGATCTGTTTAGTCTAGTTTTCCAGGTGGCAATAGATTAAAAACAGGTTTTAAAATAAGATATGACTATTCCATTTCTAATAATAGGTAGTTGTGGTCTCAGAGCTACTTTTTATGTAGTGACGCATGGAGCAACCCTTTGATGATGGTAATTGTGCCCACATGCCCTACCCCCCCCACCAGGAAAAATAGGCCACCCTTTGTAGTCAGCAACTCATTCTACCATATAAATCTTAGCCCTTTCTATTCAGTTATCGGGAGTTTCTTTTATTCCTTTCCTCTAAAATAACCTACCGTCTCAATTTTATCCAAACCCTAGAGTTACATGTTCCTGAGGACACTTGTCCTGATATTACCTCCAGAGCCTTGCTGCTACCCTTTAACAAAAAGCTGCATGCTTTCAATTCTTTCAGGCCCAAGTGGGCATTATACTCACCCATGGAGCTCATAACAAAGGCATATTTCCAGCCTGCACCCAAAGGGATTCTGATTCTGTATACCTCTCAGAAGTTCAGCAATCTATATTTGAATCAAAACACTTTCGGTCAGATTTTGCAAAACATTGCTTTTAAAGACTCATTTTATTTTTTAAATTCAAATATACACTTTCAAATTTTTTTCAGGCTAGGGTTGTTTTCCATGAATGACATGCATCCTACAATTAAAAATATTAGACAAATGGATAAATGTAAGAGTTATTTCTATCATTTTTAGTATTCTTCTGGAATAAATATGGTGTCCCTGGGTGGTACAAATGGGTAATGAACTCAGCTGCTGACTGAAAGGCTGGAGGTTCAAGTCCACCCAGAGTTGTCTCCTAAGACCTGGTGATTTGCTTCCAAATAATTAGCCACTGAAAACCCTGTAGAGCAGTTTTACTCTGACACACATGGGGTCACCGTGAGCCAGAGCCAACTCAATGGCAGCTGGTTGGTTAGGATAAAAAAGGCTTCATTTGGAATTAAGCTGATTTTTCCCACACTTGTTAAGGTAGAAGGAAGGCTGCCACAACTTGCACAAAGGCCGGGAGAGACTTCCCAGGCAGCTGCCTTGGCTGCACATGATGGGGCTGTAGCTCTGCCGTCCGCACAGGCCAGTTTCCAGTCCTGTGGTGCCTGTGAGGGCCTGGAGCCCCGCAGCCCACACCTGGTAAACCATGCACACAGGGTCCTTCCCCTCTTCTTTCTCCTGACACCTTCTAAGGCCCCAGGCCTTATCCCCCTCAAGTCTTCACTTAGTACCTGGACTTTGCCTTCACCATTTTACACACTTACACTTTCTAAGCAGCCAATTCCATTGTCAAAAGCAGACAGCTCTAAAGAGACAGGGTTCACATTTTGATTGCAAGGACAAAACCAAGACAGTCCTACAACAAGCTGCCCAGGGCATATGCAGCATTTCTGAGGACGATGGCCTAGGCTAACCCTGGCTTACAAAGCAAAAGATGGGGCAGCTTAAAATATGCACTTAAACCATGGTAAAAGGATGGAGCTTGGCTGAGCATGACTGTATTCTACAGGACAGGCCCTTAGCGACGGGCGTCCTGCACTGCCGGTAGTGCCCAGGAAGGGTGAGTCAGCCACTCTCTGATATTTATTCACAAGCACTTATTGAGTATCTGCTATGTGTCAGCAACAAAGAGGCAGATGAATAAGAAACTACCCTGGCCCTCAAGGAACAAATCTAGTGGGCCAGGGGCGCCGACCCACCCTCTGGCCCATCACTCACACTTGGCTAGCATCCTCCTGGGCATTACAAGAGAAGTATCTGAACTGACTGAGAACTTACTGCATATTCCAATATAACAAAAGCATCTGGGTAAATATATCCCAAATAAAAGCCATTTAGGAATAAATACATGATAAAAAGGAAAATATAAAGACGTATATAATCACTTGGTTCCTTTTTATCCCTTCTTTTTTTTTACTTGCAATATCCACGTCACTGATGAGTTATTCTTCTTCTCAGCATTTCATATGGAAGGAACTTGACTCAGAGTGAAAAGAGGGTTTACCCAAACTCTGTACCCTCTTTGCTCTTCAGGTTTGCATCATGTAGTAGAAGGATGACTGGGAAGCCATGAGGAGGCCTGGCTCTGGCCTTGGCTGTCAGTAACTAACCAGCTGAGTCCTAAGCAACATTGGAGTCCCTGGATGGTACAAACAGTTAAGTGCTTGGCTACTAACCAAAAGGCCGGCATTTTGAACCCACCCAGAGGCTTGTCTGAAGAAAGTCTTGGCAATCTACTTCCAAAAAATCAGCCATTGAAAACTCTAACACACATGGGGTCACATGAGTTGGAGCCTAGTTGATGGCAAGTTTTTTTTTTCACATTTCCAAGGCAGTTCCTTTATCCTCATTCTTTTTTTCATTCTCTCCGTCTCCCTCTCACGCACTTGAAATATTCCTTAATAATACAAAAAGGGGAAAGAACAAGATAAAATATTTCAGGGAGGAAAATGGCAAAAGGCATTTGCTGTTACAATTACCACATCTAAGTGTCATTCATTATGTATCGTTCCTTTAAATTAGTAGCTTCATCCAACTGAGCTATGCTCTCTTTTGAAAGCTTCTCTATCAATGTCAAAATCAAAGATAGAAAGTGATGGCATTTTAAACGTGTGTCTGTCTAAAGAAAGTGCCACTCTTCCTCCATCTATCTTTCTAAGTCTTTTTCCTTACTTTGTTACAAGCTTCACTGGAGTTATTGGTTTAAAAGAAGTCCTGAGGAGAATTCCCCTCCCCCTACTCCTTGGAAGTCAGACATGCAGAGTTAGCGAGTTGGTGCTCATTGTGGGGTATGGTGGAGGTCAGAGATCTGGACTCAGAGTTCAAAACCTGCCACTCATTAGCTTGGAAATTGGGGTAAATTGCTTCACACGACTCTCTCAGCGATAATGAAGAAAGCTAAAGAGGATCAGTTGGTCAGGCATTGGACAGGGTTCTTACATCATGTAGAATCCATGAGGTATTATTAGTCTAATTTTACCATGAGGAAACCAAGACTCCAAACCTCAGTATAATTGTATGGCTCATGCTTTTTCCACTACATCTGTCATCTTCGGAAGTTTCCACAAACATTTCACATACAATTCACTTTTTAAAACCACGTATTTATTTTTTACACTGTGATACTCAAGTGTGTTTTATTGTATAGGCTAACATTTTGGGATCCATCAGCTCATCCCGTTATGCTGTTGGGTTAATTGATTTTATAGGAAAAATGTGCTAATGCTTCTCTTGCTTGCCTTCTCTGTGTACACCAAAAGAATCCAGAAATTGCCAGGCAAGCTGTTTAAAAACCATTACCTTTTACAGCTACTTGCCTGGTGTATTAGTTATCAATTGCTGCTTAAAAAAGAATA
The DNA here is from genome assembly GCF_030014295.1 of Loxodonta africana. Lineage (NCBI taxonomy): Eukaryota > Metazoa > Chordata > Mammalia > Proboscidea > Elephantidae > Loxodonta > Loxodonta africana. The sequence goes on from NC_087358.1 coordinate 76,349,637, forward strand.
AAATGGCTGAAACTTAGTAGCTTAAAATAACGTTTATTATCTCACAATTTCTGTAGATCAGAAACCTGGGCTGCTTAACTGAGTGCCTCAAACCTTGGATCTTTCACAGGCTGCAGGTGTTGGCTGGGGCTGTAATCATCTGAAGGCTTAACTGGGGAAGGATCTGCTTCCAGTCTCACTCACCTAGTTGTTGGCAGGATCCAGTCTCTCAACCCCTTGCCTCGTGGGTCTCTCCATAGGGCAGCTTACAACATGGCAGCTAGCTTCATCAGTGCAAGCAAGAGGAGTCAGAGAAAGGGATTGCCAGCAAGACAGAAGTCACTATTTTTGCAACCTAATCACAGAATTGACACCTCACAGCCTTTGCCATATTATATGCATTAGAAGGAAGTCACTAGTTCAGACCATACTCAAGGGAGGGAATTACACAAAGTAGTGAAACCATGAGGTAAGGATTTTTGGGAACCATCTTAGAAGCCTGCCTATTACACCTGGTTAATCAGTATATTCCAAACATTGTGAAACCAAAACAAAATTGAGAAACGACTTGATGCTGAAGCTAAAAGAGTTATCATCATCCTGGAATATGAGACCCCTAGGTTGGAGGCTATCAAAACACACAATGGCCAAAACAACAGATTCAAGCATACCAACAATAGAAAAGATGCTGCAGGACTGGGCAATGTTTCATTCTATCACACACGGAGTTGCCATGAGTCAGAGCGGACTGTACAGCGACTAACCAGAACGACTCCACATTTTAGGATCTTTTGTTCAACAAGACAGCCTGGTTGTTTTCACTGATCGAATGAATAATAAATTTGTACTCATATTAATAAATTCTTATTTAAAAAACGTCTCTTTAGATCTTCTTTACAAGCTTGCTTCCCTGGAAGTTTGTGAGGCAGGGTTAGGATACGAAACGTTTGCGTTTAAAAAATTAGATGAAATTGTCTGGACTATCTCATGTATCATGGAAAATCAGAGAATTAGACTTTTAAATTATGTCAAAGTTCCCTTCCAGCTCTGAAACTCATTTTTCTCATGTGTAAAATTCTCAGACTAATCCTGTTCTGGCTACCTCACAGGCCTGTGGGCAGAATTAAATGATTCACAGTGGATGTGGATGTGTTTTTTAAATTATAAACCTAGAGGTTTCCAATCCTGACTGAGTATGCAACTCGCTCAAATCGTTAGGTTCCCCGAGTTTGTTCACTTGCGGGAGGGGAAGGACGGGTGGGAGGAGCTCCCCGAGGGAGGAGATGACATCCCCGGAGGGCTGCAGTGATTGGCCGAGCCTTGCGGTGGGCGGGGCTGCGGAGTGACGCAGGACCTGTTTCGGTCGGGCACTCCTGTACATGACCGGGAGCACACCTTCAGAACTCAAGTGACAAAAAACGATTTAGAACTGGGAACGAGGATGTTTCCTCCAGGTAATTTGGCTAAAAACCGTTTAATCATAAATAAGATAGCAGCTATGAGAGTCAACAGTCCGCCTAGGATGAATATTTGCTTCGATAGATAATTTCTTTAAAAAAACGAATATTTCTCAGACACAATTTTTTCCTGTGTTAATAATTTGGGTTCATCATCAGTCAGCTTTGTAACTATTTACTCAAACATTAATTATTTTTATTTCTTTTTTTCAGAATTTACTGGTGGATGGATATATATTTTTTTCTGATTTTTCTGCTTTCAAAACATATTCTGCCAATGAAATAATTGTGCTCTGTACAGTTCGTAATAGTGAAAATATAGCAGCAATTTAAAGATTGTTTCCGACGTCTCAACATTGCAAATAGTGCAGAACAGGAGCATTTGGTTGAAAATAATTTTGAAATTAAAAATCATTAAATTAGAAAAAAACTTTGAAGATACATAAAGGTCAATTGGGCATCTTCCATTTGAATCATGTCATCATTCCCATCAAATCACCGTCTTGAGCTGCTTGTTTTTTCCAGAATGCGCTTCAAGTGTTGGCTCGGAGGCAGCCCAGGATGCAGGCTCTGAACAGACAATCCGCATTTTCCACAAGTGAGTGGCCCAGGGACAGGCAAGGGATCACCATCCAGTGACTGCCTGGGCCACAGGCACTGACACCGAGGGCACAGCGTGGGAGGTGGGGGGGGGCTGGAAAGATTGTTTATAAATACATGTGAAATGCTCCCAGGAAGTCTCAGTAGTTATCAAAGGGGACTTTGGGGGAAAACGGGAGTCCTGAAGACAGTGACATTTAAAATGCCACTCTTAATGTGTCTTTCTTGTGCAGCTTGGATAGATTCAGATTACATAGCCGTAAGAAGTCATAATTATGCTTGCCCTGCCATTTAGGAGTCCCTGGGTAGTGCAAATGATTAAGCACTCAGCTGCTAACCAAAAGGTGGGAGGTTCAAGTCCACCCAGAGGTACCTCGAAAGAAAGGCCTGGTAAGGCTTCTGAAAGATCACAGCCATCAAAAACCTTACGTAGCACAGTTCTACTCTGACACACACACCGGGTTGCCATGAGTTGGAATTGACTCAGTGACAACTGATTTGGTGTTTTCTTTGGTTACCATTCATTTAGATGAGCCCTGTTGGCTCAGTGGATAAAAGCTTGGCTGCTAACCAAAAGGTCCGCAGTTCGAATCTACCAGCCACTTCTTGGAAACTGTGTGGTGCAGTTCTCTGCCCTATAGGGTCGCTATGATCAGAATTCACTCAACTGCAATGGGTTTCGTTTATTCATTTAGAAGCCATTGGTGTTTCAGTGGTAGAATACTCACCTTCCATATGGGAGACCTAGGCTTGAGTCCTGACCAATGCACCTCAGCCCAGCCACCACCCATCTGTTGTCTGTCGGGGGAGGCTTGTGTGTTGCTATGATGGGGAAGGGGTTTCAGACTAGTAAGAAAGGCGTGGCCATCTCCCTTTTAAAAAAATCAGCCCATGAAAACCCTATGTATTATGGCAGGCTGTTCCCGTTGTGCATGTTGAATGGTGGAGGGCAACTCAACAGCAGCTAATAAACACAATACCATTCATTTTAGGTAGTGCTTTGTCAAGGTGGTACAACCCGTTACCATCTGGTCAATTCCAACTCATAGTGACATTATAGGACAGAGTAAAACTGCCACATATAGGGTTTCCGAGGCTGAAATCTTTACAGTAGCAGACTGCCACATCTTTCTCCTGAGGAGCAGCTTGGTGGGTTCAAACCAACAACGTTTTGGCGAGCACCCAAACCCTTAACCACTGCTACTGAACCCAGAAAGGTGGGTCCTTGTACAGCGCCCTCAGATTTGCCAATTATCTGGACACCGGTCTTTGAGAAAGAGAAAGTAACTTTGTTGCAATGTGCAGAGCAAGGAGCCAAAAAGAAGTTCCTCAGATCCAGGCTCCCTGAGCTAGGGAAAGCAGAGCTTATAAGTGATTTGGGCAGCAAGATGGCAGCCATGCAGGCCTACTCGGGAGGGAAAATTCTGGAAGCAGCCAGGAAACAGGAAGTGACGTGGTTCTTATCGGACCTCTCACTTCGGAATGGGTCCAGGTGATGATTTTCCTTCTGATTCATTTCTCCTGTTACTGTGCCCTCTGTTGAGGTCAATTAGTGGTCACAACTGGCCCTTCTGCACATGTGGGATGGGCCAAATCTGGAGTGAGCTAGTTTAAGGACTAATGGAAATTTACTGGCATTCGTAGGGCCAGATTACACCATTGCACCACCAGGCCTCCCTGGTGGTGTGCATGCAGGGATATAAAAGATGATCATAGATGATCTACTGGGCTTTGAAAGCCCTGGCGGCACAGTTGTTAAGAGCTCAGCTGCTAACCGAAAGGTTCCCACTAGCTGCTCCTTGGAAACCTTATGGGGCAGTTCTACTTTGTCCTGTTGGATCACTGAGTCAGAATCCACTCAACGGCAACAGTTTGATGTTTTATTTTACTCAGTTTTGGGAAAATACTATAACTTCTATTTTTATTTATTTTGCATATAAAAATATGAATCAAATAAAATTTACCTGTATAGAATATAACACTGGACACCTCACATAGTCCATCTGTCCAGTGAACCCAGATCACCAACAGCAGGCAAAGGATGAGTTAACTGCCTGTGTTCTATGAATTATGGTGTGCTGCAGTTAAGTAGATCATTTTAATTAATTCTAACTAAACTAATCCTTCCCAAATATACAAGTGGCTTAATTTTTTTTTTCAGTTTAAATACAAGTAATATTCAATGGCATTCAAAGAAGTCTAAGCTGAACTGAAGGAATTGGTGAAAAACAAGGCTCCAAGAATTGATCGAATACCAACTAAGATGTTTCAAGAAATGGATGCAATGCTAGAAGCGCTCCCTCATCTGTGCCAAGAAATTTGGACGATAGCTGTCTCACCAACCAACTGGAACAGATCCGTATTTGTGCCCATTTCAAAGAAAGGTGAGCCAACAGAATGCAGAAGTCATCAAACAATATCATTTATACCACACACAAATAAAATTTTTGCTAAAAATGATTTAAAAACAGTTGCAGTAGTACATTGAGAGAGAACTGCCAGAAATTCAAGCAGGATTCAGAAGACAGCATGAAGCAATGGATGTCATTGCTGGTGTCAGACAGCTCTTGGTTGAAAGCAGAGAATACCAGAAAGATGTTTACCTGTGTTTTATTGGCTATGCAAAGGAATAGTCAATAATAAATTACATTTAATATTTCAAAGAATGAGAATTCCAGAACATTTCATTGTGCTTATGCGGAACCATCGTATAGACCAAGAGGCAGTCATTCTCAAAGAACAAGGGGATACTGCGTGATTTAAAATCAGCGAAGGTGTACAGCTGGGTTGTGTCTTTTCACCATATTTATTCAATCTGTATGCTGAGCAAATAATCCAAGAAACTGGACTATATGAAGAAGATGTAGCATCAGGATTGGAGGAAGACTCATTAACAGCCTGCAATATGCAGATGCTACAACCTTGCTTGCTGAAAGTGAAGAGAACTTGAAGCACTTACTGATGAAGATCAAAGACGATAGCTGTCGGTGTGGATTGCACCTCAACATTAAGAAAACAAAAATCCTCACAACAGGACCAATAAGCAACATCACGATGAACAGAGAAAAGATTGAGGTTGTCAAGGATTTCATTTTACTTGGATCCACAATCAACACCCATGGAAGCAGCAGTCAACAAATCAAATGAAATATTGCATTGGGCAAACCTGCTGCAAAAGACCTTTTTCAAGTGTTAAAAAGCAAAATATCACTTTGAGGACTAAGATGCCCCTGATTCAAGCCATGATATTTTCAATTGTCTCATGCATGTGAAAGCTGGACAGTGAATAAGGAAGACCGAAGAAGAATTGATGCATTTGAATTATGGTGTTGGCAAAGAATATTGAATGTACCATGGACTGCCAGAATGATGAACAATTCTGTCTGGGAAGAAGTATAGCCAGAATGCTCCTCAGAAGCAAGGATAGCGGGACTATGTCTCACAGACTTTGGTCATGTTATCAGTAGGGACCAGTCCCTGGAGAAGGACGTCAAGAGGAAGACCCTCATGAGATGGATTGACACAATGGCTGCAACAATGGGCTCAAACGTAGCAATCGATGATTGTGAGGATGGCACAGGACCAGGCAGTGTTCTGTTCTGTTGTACATAGGGTCACCATGAGTTAGAACTGACTCAACAACACCTAACAACAACAATAATATTCAATGTAGCAGTCCCTGAGTGGTGCAGACGGTTAAGTGCTTGACTACTAGCTAAATGGTTGGCGGTTCAGACCGACGCAGAGGTGCCTGGAAAGACAGGCCTGGCAATCTGCCTCTGAAAGTTTGCAGCCTTAAAAACCCTGTGAAGCGCAGTTCTACTCTACACACGTGGGGTTGCCGTGAGTCGAGGTTGACTCAATGGCGACTGACAACAACAACGACAACAATATTCAGTGCAGTACTAACAGTTACAGCACAAATGATAAGTAAGAAGATTGCTGAGTTTCTACTCATCCTAATACACTTTATTAACTATAAATATAAGCTTTCCCATCAGTGTGAAGGTGGAACTTTAACAATGAATTAAAAAACCACCCACTTTTCAAAAGAAACTCTAGCTATGAAGAGAACACCATGGGAGCAGATGTCTGGAAATGTTTCCATTGTTTTATTTTGGTACCAGAAGCAATGTATCTTGCCTTAAAATCCCATAACTTACACATTCAAAAAACTTGAAAACTTTTTTATAACACCCTCCAAAATCCTCCAGAAAAGAATTTCAGTGGTTTATGAACCCATTTGTTAAAAATATTAAACTGGTAACAACTTCTAATTAGTTGAAAGGACATCTGATTGACATCAGAGAAGATGGAAAATCACCTTCCACATTTAAACTGGAACCTTACATAATTAGTGGCGTAGACGGACACATGTGGGTCATGGTTTAGTGGGTCTAGCTAGAGTCGTGCCTCCTCCACTCAGGTCTGCTTATATTTTGGGTTTGTCTTTGTCAGCTCTGACAGGTTTAAACCACGCATCAAAATAAACAATTTATACCCTGAATTGCAAATCGTTGTATCGCAAAGTGGCAAACCAAGATTTAAAAAATGATAAAGCATATTTATTCTCATTATGCTCACTAGAATATGACTATTAAAAAGATACATATTTATAAATAAACGTTCCTATAGTGGTTATGTACTAGCCTACTAACTAAAAGTTTAGTGGTTCCAGGAACACTCAGAGGTGCCTTGGAAGAAAGGTCTGGAGACTTATTTCCGAGATATCAGCCATTGAAAACTCTGTGTAGCACAGTTCTACCCTGGCACTCGTGGGGTTGCCATGAGCAGTAATCGACTCAACAACAACTTTTAAAAAAATTATATTGAAGAAGATGTTAAAATATTTCATTGCTAGGAGAGTGAAAAGAAAAAGTATGAATACCAAATATTTAAGACAACAGAGACATCCAATAAAACTGTAATCAAAATTCCAGAACAGCCAAACTTTATATTAATAAAAGTAACTGCTCTGTCTTTACACAGGGGCCTTCCTATTGTTGGTAGGTGTAATCGAGTTGATTCCAGCTCATAGCACGACACAAGAAAACAGTACCCGGCCCTGCACCACCCTCACAATCGTTGCTGTGTTTGAGCCCATTGTTGCAGCCACTGTGTCAGTCCATCTCACTGAGGGTCTTCCTCCTTTTTGCTGACTCTCTGCTTTACCAAGCATGATGTCCTTCTCCAGGGACTAGTCCCTCCTGATAACAACCCAAAGCACGTGAGACAAAGTCTCATCATCCTTGCTTCTAAGGAGCATTCTGGCTGTATTTCTTCCCAGACGGATTGTACATTCTTCTGGCAGTCCATGGTATATTCAGTATTCTTTCCCAACACCATAATTCAAATGTATCAATTCTTCTTCAGTCTTCTTTATTCATTGTGCAGCTTTTGCATGCATGACACTATTGAAGATGCCATGGCTTGGGTCAGGCACACCTTAGTCCTCAAAGTGACATCTTTGCTTTTCAACACTTGAGAGAGGTCTTTTGTAGCAGATTTGCCCAATGCAATTAAGTCGCTGCTTCCATGGCTGTTGATTGTGGATCCAAGTAAAATGAAATCCTTGACAACTTCAATCTTTTCTTCACTTGTCATGATGTTGCTTATTGGTCCAGTTGTGAGGATTTTTTTTTTTAATGTTGCAGTGTAATCCATACTGAAGCCTGCAGTCTTTGATCTTCATCAGTAAGTGCTTCAAGTTTTCTTCACTTTCAGCGAGCAAGGTTGTGGCATCTACATATTGCGCATTGTTAATGGGTCTTCCCCCAATCCTGATACTGCATTCTTCTTTATATAGTCCAGCTTCTCAAATTATTTGCTCAGCATACAGATTAAAGAAATATGGTAAAAAGGTAAAACCCTGATGCATACCTTTGCTGATTTTAAACCATACAGTATCCCATTGTTCTTTGAGAATGACTCTTGGTTTGTGCATCGGTTCTGCAAGAGCACAATTAAGTGTTCTGGAATTCCCATTCTTCGAAATGTTATACATACCTTGTTATTGACTATGCCTTTGCACCATCAATAAAACACAGGTGAACATCTTTCTGGTATTCTCTGCGTTCAGCCAACATCCATCGGACATCAGCAATGATATCCCAGGTTCCATACCCTCTTCTGAATCCAGCTTGAATTTTTGTCAGTTTCCCGTCAATGTATGGTTGCAACTGTTTTTGAATTATTTTCAGCAAAATTTTACTTGAGTGTGATATTAATGATGTTGTTCAATAATTTCCACATTCTGCTGTATCACCTTTCTTTGGAATGAGCAAAAATATGGATCTCTTCTAGTCAGCTGGCCAGGTAACTGTCTTCCAAATTTCTTGGCATAGATGAATGAGCACTTCCTGTGTTGCATCCCATTATTGAAACATCTCAATTAATATTCCATCAATTCCTGGAGCCTTGTTTTTCGCCAATGCCGTCAGTGCAGCTTGGACTTCTTCCTCCATCAACATCAGTTCTTGTTCGTATGCTACCTCCTGAAATGGTTGAATGTTGACCAGTTCTTTTTGGTACAGTGACTCTGAATATTCCTCCATCTTCTTTTGATGCTTCCTGCATCATTCAATATTTTGCCCATAGAATCCTTTAGTATTTTAACTCAAGGCTTGAATTTTTATTTCAGTTCTTTCAGCTTCAAAAATGCTAATTGTGTTTTTCATTTTTGGCTTTCTACCTCCAGGTGTTTGCACATTATAATACTTTACTTTGTCTTCTTGAGCTGCCCTTTGACATCTTCTCTTCAGCACTTTTACTTCATCATTTCTTCACTTTATTTACTCTCCGTTCAAGAGCAAGTTTGAGTCTCTTTTGACATCCATTTTGGTCTTTTCTTTCTTTTCAATGATCTTTTGCTTTCTTCATGTATAATGTCCATGATGGCATCTCACAGATCCTCTGGCCTTCAGTCATTAATGTTCAATGCATCAAATCTGTTCTTTAGATGATCTCTAAATTCAGGTGGGATATACTCAAGATTGTATTTCGGATCACATGGACTTGTTTTAATTTTCTTCAGTTTCAACTTCAACTTGCACAGGAGCAATTGATGGCCGGTTCCACCATCAGCCCCTGGCCTTGCTCTGACTGATGATGTTGAGCTTCTCCATCATCTCTTTCCACAGAAGTAGTTGATTTGATTCTTGTGTATTCCTTCTGGCAAGGTCCACATGTATAGTCGCCATTTATGTTTTTGAAAAAAGGTATTTGCAATGAATAAGTCATTGGTCTTACAAAATTCCATCATGCGATCTACAGCGTTCTTTATAACACCAAGGTTGTATTTTCCAACTACTGATCCTTCTTTGTTTCCAGCTTTTGCATTCCAACCATCAGTAATTACCAATGCATCTTGATTGCATGTTAAATCAATTTCAGACTGCAGAAGTTGGTGAAAATCTTCAATTCCTTCATCTGTGGCATTTGTGGTAGGGAAGTAAATTTGAATAATAGCCATATTAACTGGTCATCCTTACAGGCATATATTATCCTATCATTGACATTGTACTTCAGGATAGATCTTGAAAGATTCTTTTTTCACAGTGAATGGGACACCATTCCTCTGCAATTTGTTATTCCCTTTGTAGCCACATAGATACCTGGAGCGAGAGAGATTTAGGCCACTGCTGAACAGGCCTGGAGGAGGTGCAGGGGGCCTCACACCACAGCCATCATCACCCACGATGGGATATGCACAGATCAGAAACTTATTCCAAAGTGGATTTAAATTCTTAGGGATCCAGAGAGAAGAGGGCAGTTAAGAACCAGTAGTGCTCTTGAGGTGGAGTATAAGAAGAGGACACTTAGGAGATTCTTTCAGAGTGCTTTTCTAGAATAAATTTGTCTAGAAAATATATGCAGTTTCCATTTGACCTGAGTAGAATTGGAAACTTGTTCAAACCAAACGGACAGCTTCTTTCCCCTCTGGTCCAGGTCCACATCACTTTGCACATCGATTCTTCCAACATTTTACTCTTGGTTTCTCTGATTGTAGTTGCTCCATCCACTTACCATCCAATGTCAAGAACATTTATCCATCCATCCTGAGACCATCTTCAGACTGATCTTCCCTCATGTTGCTTCCCTCATCCTACATGTAAAACCAAACCAGCTGCCATCAAGCCGATGCTGGTTCATGGCGACCCCGTGTGTCAGAGTAGATCTGTGTTCCACAGGGTTTTCAGTGGCAGATTTAGAGAAAGTAGATTGCCAGGCTTTGCTTCCAAGGCATTTCTGGGTGGATTTGAACTTCCAATCTTCTGGTTAGCAGCTGAGCATGTTAACCATTTTCATCACCCAGGGACTCCACATGTAGAACAGGCTGTGTCCAATGGGATTGCTTTCCATGGGGTGGGCTTTCCACCACATGGCTTCCTTGCCTTCCTGGCTTCATGTCTTGTGGCCTTTCAGCCACAACCCAGTCATCTAAACACACCAATCCTCTTCAATATTTCAAGAACACATTCTCTTCATTCCTTTTCTTTTCAGAAGGCTGTTTCCATGTAAAACAAATACACCACACCATTTCTTCTCTTCCTAACCAGATCCTTCGATACACCCCACTTCAAATTCCATTTCTCTATGAACTTTTCTTCCTAATTTCTATTATGCTTAAAACATGTAAAACAATTTAGGATTCTCTTGAATTGTTTGCTATCTATCATTTTGCTATATTTTCCCTGCATCCACAACTAGATTTTGATGTATTGCCTAATGAGTTTTCCTTTTTTTTTAACCATTAAGTTTTCATTAACTTAACCCAGTGCCTTGCACATAGTTGTTGACCAACAAATCCTTATTGATTCATTGATTTCTCTGGTCCAGTATAATTTCCTTTCTCTGCCCCTCTATTTATCCTGTCTCGCTCACTTCCCCTTTCTGACACATTCTTAACATAGTTGAAACATCATCCCTTCAGCAAAGGTTAAAGGTAGAACTGCAGTTCCATCCAGGGTTTTGCGTTTCTGACAGCATCTTCTTCCCCGGCAGAAACAGAGCTCTGAGCTTGTGAGTGAGATGATTGTTCAATCGATCGATCAGTTTTCAAATACTCCTTGAAAGCTTCATTATTCTGGAAAAAATTAACCTAAAACAAAAAATGATAACCACCTTATAAATTTTTTTTAAAAAAAAAGACGTGAATTTTATAAACCAGGCTTAGAAATAATAGTCTCCAGATTTCATATTATTTTTAAAAAGTATTTCTATATGTCCAACAATACTCGTTAACAATTTAAAATCTTCCGATTATATTTTCACTCAAAGGTTAATTAAAAAAAAAAAATTAAGATCTTGTGAATTCACTTAAGGACCTGACTCATGAAAGTAACGCTGAACTGGGCTCTGTAATATGAAATGCAGGACAAAGGAACCTCAAACAAATGTGTGAACTAAAAGCACAGTTTTAGTCACTCGTGGATTGATCAGCATTATTTAAGCAGCTTGCTTTGGTGCTAGATTTTAAACAGAAGAGAAGGTTATGCATCAGCTGAATTGTCCTCTCTTTCATTTGTACGTGGCTGTTTGGTTGTTTGTAGGTTACACCATGTTCCCAGCAGAACCGAGTGGAACAGAGCTCACCGTGCAACGCAGGAAAACAAATTTTGTATTTCAGTGCTACCACAGTTGCACTTTTTGCCTTTGCTACTTTTCCCGACTTTTATTTTCATTCTGTGCTTAGCAACTTCTTAATTAACATTTTAGATGAGAACGTCAAACACAGGGCTATGACAGACTGCTACTATTCTTGGTCTTGCTGACACTTTTCCCCATGGCAGAGTGACAGTCACAGCCACAAGTTATTACACGGAATCAGCCTGAAATTAGCACTGAGAATGGGTCCAAAAGCAGCAGTGTTTGGAAGCAGCGTCGTTGTCCTGAGCTGTACCTAATCCAACAGAAATCCATTCTAAGAGGTGGAGTTGTGTGTGAGCCGATTTTGAAAACAGCAGCCAATGTGCAAGGGGAAGAACTCAAACCAAACTCTGCATTTTTCAGTAACCTTCATCGAGCCTTTCCATACACGGCACTGCAAGGAATGCAAAGAGGTGTCAAACAGTGGTCTCTGCCTCCAAGAGGTTTGCCATCTTGTTGGGTTAGATGAGGCCACAGCTCCAGACTTCATGAAAGCTCCGCACTCTCCGTGCAGTTCACACCCAGCTGCACAAACAGCAGCTCTTGAGTTACATTTTATAAGAAAAACATTGATTATTAGGCAATTAGCTATGCCGAGCACTTAAAACTAGCCAACACAGCTTAGGGGCTAGTGTTATGGATTGAATTATGTCCCCCAAAATGAAATGTTGAAGTCCTAACCCCTAGTACCTGTGAATGTGATCTGGTTTGGAAATAGAGTCCTTGAGATGTTATCAGTTAGGTTAACTTAAGGTCATGCTAGAGTAAACTGAGTCTTAATCCTACCTGAGTGTGTCCTTATGAGAGAAGGGGACAGACAGACACACAGGGGAGGACGGCTGTGTGAAGACACAGATGTAAGCCAGGGCATCCCATGAAATGTATAAGGCCACCAAAAACCAAACCCATTGCCTTTGAGTCGATTCTGACTCATCGCGACCCTATAGGACAGAGTAGAACTGCCCCACAGAGTTTCCAAGGAGCACCTGGTGGATTTGAACTGCTAACCTTTTGGTTAGCAATTGAATTTTTAGGGTTTCCATAGGGCCACCAGAAGTCATTTATTCTGGGCTTTCTTTTTTGTTCGTGGAAATTTAATAGTAACATCAGATATTTGTATAATTATTTAGCATTCCAAAGGAGCCCTGGTGGCACAGTGGTTAAGCTCTCAGCTGCTAACCAAAAGGTTGACAATTTGATCCCACCAGCTGCTCCATGGGAAAAAGACATTGTGATCTGCTCCCGTAAAGATTTCTGCCTAGGAAACCCTATGAGGCATTTATTCTCTGTCCTGTAGGGTTGCTCTGAGTCAGAACTGACTCCACGGCACACCACAATACCAGAAGCTAGAAGAAGCAAGGAAGGATCTTCCCTTAGAGCTGGCAGAGGGAGCATCTTTGTCACTTGCTGTAAATACACAACCACACTGTCAGCAACTGTACCTGTTGTTCTTCCCCAAATAAACCCCTCATTGAATACTTAATTTTTATGAAAAGCAAAGAGACTTGTTGTTCTCCACATGAGCCTTCTCTGACTGATTACCCAAGATAAAATCCACCTTGATGGTTAATGGAATTGCCAGCAATGGCTCTGAGAGCTTTTCCTAGCATTAAAATATCCAGAATTTTTGAAAATATCTGTTCCTTTGAAAGATCTTTTTTTTTCTAGAATTTTTTTTAAAATTGTACTTTAGATGAAGGTTTACAGAGCAAATTAGTTTCTCATTAAACAATTAATACACATTGTTTTGTGACATTGGCTGCCAACCGCATGACATGTCAACACTCTCTCCTTCTTGGCCTTGGGTTCCCTCCTGCATAGTTCTAAAGTCCAGCCATTCTTCCCATCATCTCTCCACTGCAATCAGAACGTCCTCGCCTTTTGTGAGCGCTGTGCTTTCAGACTGGCCGCAGACTTGATAACTTCCAACTCTCTCCATTCCACAGTGGAGGGAGCTTTCCAGCATGCAATATGATCATGCCACTGCTAAAATCCTGTCAAAGCCTCTTGTCTTAGGGACAGCATGGGACTTCCTGACTCTGCTCACAGGCCCTCCATCCTCTGACCCTGTGTGTGTCTGCAGCCTCAGCTTTCACCAGCTCCCCTCTTTCTCCCTCCAGGCATGTTGAATGTCTCTCATACTTTCTCTCTCATGTCTGGACATTTGTCCTCTGCTCATCCCTTTCCTTGAAATATCCTCTTCTTCCCCAGTTACCCATTATCCATCCACCTTGGCTTATTCCTTATTGAACCTTCGGATTTCAGCTTAAGCTGCAAGGTTCTACGGTACTTGACAGTTTAGGGTCCTTACTCTGTTCTCTTAGCATCCTTTATTTCCCTTTTCAAAACTTCCAGCACACTCACCATAATAATTTGTTTAAGGCCTTTCTTTCTAGACCAAACCAAAACCAAACCTGTCCCTATAGGACAGAGTAGAACTGTCCCATACGGTTTCCAAGGCCATAAATCTTTAGGGAAGCAGACTGCCACATCTTTCTTCCACAGAGCACCTGGCGGGTTCAAACAGCCCACCTTTTGGTTAGCAGCTGAGTGCTTAACCACTGCACGACCAGGGCTCCTTTCCTTCCAGACCAGGGGTTGGCAAATCACAGCCTGCAGGTCAAATCTGGCATGCTGTCTGGTAAATGAAGTTTTATTGGAACACAGCCACGCCCATCATTTACACATTATCTATGATCAATTTCATGCTACAGTGGCAGAGCTGAGTAGTTGTAAAAGGGACCATACGGCCCACAAACCCTAAAATATTTACTATCTGACCCCATACAGCAAATGTTTGCCAACACCTCATCTAGACTATAAACTCCATGATGGCGTAAACCGTGCCTGTCTTGCTTATCAGTGTATACCCTGATCACCTAACACAGTGCCTGGCGTTTAGTGAATATTCAAAAAATATGAATTGAAAAAAAAAATGAATGAATAAAGTGGTATGCTTAGGCTTTGTGAGTTGCCGAACACCGAGAAGGACATTAATTGAACACAAAGTAGGGAACTAGAGGGAATGTGGAGGCCCTGACGCGCGATGTGGTTTCTGGCTGATTCCGTGTTAGTGGGGCTAAGGGGGGAGGTTAGAGAGACAAGGGAGACTTCGGCTTTGCATCTCCCCACTTCTCCTCCTGCCCCCACCTCCCACCTGCCCCTCCCTGCAGCCTACTGCCAGGGTTGGCTTCCTCAGGCACTTCTACAGAGCCTTCCTCTGTTGGGTGCTTGGCTCACTGTGGGTGTTTAATGACTATTATTTGTTGCATGAATTGAAAAGTCCACAATGGTTCCCCAGTGACCCTCACTTCTACTCCCAGACCCTTCTCATGATTCCTGGCCCCAGGCTGACCCACTCAGCCATATGTCTCAGCAGGAGCCTTTTCCCCTGAAAGGGTAATTTCCTCCGTTCGTTCCACTTCCAAAGGCACATCCTGCCCAAAGCCACCCCGTGCTGTGGCTATACCGTCTGTCCCATCAGATTCAGCAGCGCCTTCCAGCTACTCCTAAAGAGGACCTGCCCCAAGAAGCCAAGCCAATAAAAGATAACCGAGGCAACAAATAAACCACGCAGGGAAACACTGCTGAGCCTCCCCTTAGACCCCGACTTCCATGTGACACCTGGTTACACTCTGCTTTCTCACCCAGCCCTCTCACTGACTTCAGAATTCTGACTGTCTTGGAGTATATCTTCTTGTCTTCTGGAATGAGCTCCTATTGTTAGTCCTGCTACCCTCTTATTAGGAGCCCTAGTGGTGCAGTGTTTAAGCACTCGCCTGCTAACTAAAAAGTTGGCGGTTTGAACCTGCTAGCTCTTCCATGGAAGAAAGATGCGGCAGTCTTCTTCCCTAAAAAATTACAATCTTGAAAACCCTTTGGGGCAGTTCTACTCTGTTCTATAGGGTCGTTAAGAGTCGTAATGGACTTGACAACAAGAGGTACCTTCCCACTGCAGACAAAATCTGAGGTTCAACTGTCACATCACGATCTCATGTGACAGGCCCCTCAGTGAAGGCCAAACCTTGCCACACCTTATCTAAAGGCCACCCCTTCTGACATAGTCCTTCCAGATCCCACCTCCCCCATGAAGACTTTCCCATCTGCTTCAAACTTCAGGTAGCACTCAGTGTCTGCTTCTTGGGAAACTGAGAGGATGGAAAATGAGGCTCCAAGCTAGGTAGGGAGCAAATCCATCCTTATCCATTGGCCTCAAACCACTGAAACAGTTTCGAGCTGTGATACTCCAGGGCCACTGAAGGCATATAACCAAACAAACAAACCAACCTGTTGCTGTCTAATGGATTCTGATTCAGAGCAACCCTACAGGGCAGAGTAGAACTGCCCCATATGGTTTCCAAGGAGTGGCTGGTGGATTCACAGTGCCAACTTTTTGGTTCATAGCTGAGCTCTTAATCACTGTGCCACTAGGGCTCCTGAAGGCACGCAACCAAACAAAACCAAACCGACTCATAGCAACTCTATAGGACAGAGTAGAACTGCCCCCACAGAGTTTCCAAGGAGTGCCTGGCAGATTCGAACTGCCAACCCTTTGGTAAACAGCTGCAGCACTTAACCACTACACCACCAGCGTCTCCTGAAGGCATATAGGATACTAGAAAAGGGAAACGGGAGAGTCTGTTTCTATAGTGGTGACTTCCTTAGGAAGACTCTAGAGTCCAACATGTATCTCAACTGTTATTCCAATCCCAGTGCTGCTTCCTAGGGAAGCATGTGATGAGTGTAAGGGCAGTTATTGAAATACCTTAGCAAAGAAATTAAAAGAGGAATATTACACAATGATGAAGAACAATGATGAGTCCACAAACATAACATGGATGCATCTGGAGGACATCACGTTGAGTGAAATAAGTCAAAAACAAAAGGACAAATATTGCGTGATTTCACTTTCATCAAAGTCAACAATAGGTATACACCCAGAAAGCAACATTCTTTGATGGTTATTGGGAATGGAAAGGGGAGAGAGGAGGAATCACTTACTAGACAGTAGGCATGTGTTAATTCTGGTGATGGAAAGGCAACACACATCCAGGGGAAGTCAGCACAACATGACCAAAGTAAGTGACGACATTGAGAGGTATGCAAGAATAAAGGACAGCTACGGTAAATGCTGTAACATATACAATTTTGAAACAGCAGTAATAACAAGCAAAAATATGTGAGTGGTCACATAGGAAGATATGTATGCTATATGAGTGTGGGAGGCATGTGGGAGTATGTACGCATGCATGTAAAGGTATGTTTGTGGGCATATGTATGTACATGTTTGTATGTGCTGCGTATATAGTCATATATACACTAAAGCACATAGGGGCACAATTAGGGATACTTCCTATACATATCCAAACACCTCCTGGGAGTGACTTACTGACCTCGAAGGCTCAGGACCACAGTCTCATGGGAAAGTTAGGTCAATTAGCATAAGTGAGTTCATAAAGATAATGTTCTACATCCTAGTTTGGTGAGTAGCATCTGGGGTCTTAAAAGCTTTCGAGCAGCCATCTAAGACACAACTATTGGTCCCTACCCATCTGGAGCAAAGGAGAGTGAAGGAAACCAAAGACTCAGGAAGAAAGTAGTCCAGAAGATTAATGGCTCACTAGAACCACTGCCTAGATGGTGCCTGGCTACCACAACCTACCATTCTGACCAGGGACATGATAGAAGGTCCCAGTTAGAATGTGAGAAAAATGTAGAACAAAACTCAAATTCATTAAAAAAAAAAAAAAGACCAAGCTTATTGGATTGATAGAGACTAGAGGAACCCCTGAGACTATTGCCCTAAAACCACTGCCATGGAGTAGATTCCCACTCACAGCCACCCTATAAGACACCCTGTTAACCTGGAACTGAAGCCACTCCTGGAGGTCACCTTTCAGCCAAGTAATGGATTGACCTAAAAAATAAGCAATATTACCTATGAGGAATATGCACCTCTGAACAAACAGTCACATTTACCCAAAAGCAAAGATGAGAAGGCAAGGAGGGGCAGGAACCCTGGATGGATAGAAACAGGGCAGGCAGGTAGAAACAGGGAGAGTGCTGACACATTGCTGACACAATGTCATGGAAAATTTGTGTATGAATTGTTGAATGGCAATCTAACTTGCTGTGTAAACTGTCTCCTAAAACACAATACAGTAAAATATTCAAAAAAAAGAAATTAAAAGAGGGCAAATTCACTCATTATTTAAATGAGGGATTCTGGAATGATGGTGGTAACTCTGCAAAAGTTTTAGTGTGGATAAAAAAAAAACAAACCCAGTGCTATCAAGTCGATTCCAACTCATAGCAACCCTATAGGACAGAGTAGAACTGCCCCATAGGATTTCCCAGGAGCAGCTGGTGGATTCAAACTGCTGACCTTCAGGTTAGCAGCCGAGCTCTTAACCACTGCGTCACCAGGGCTACTTAGTGTGGATTAAAAAAAAAAAAAAGTGTGGATAGCATGTAACAAAAGATCGGAAGAGAGAGAGAATGGGTATTTGATAGGCCTTTTTGGAGTTGGGGAATGAGTCTTCTGAGAGAGACTGAGTGATTCAGCTGGAGGAGTGTGCCCCAGGACAGGGAAGCAAATGGATTTCCTGGGACCAGTACGGGCTGTGCTAGAGTGGGTTCCAATAATTGAAAAACATTGGCTACCTATTGTGTGCCTGGAGTCCCTGGAAGGTGTAAATGGTTAATGCACTCGGCTGCTAACCAAAGGGCTGGAAGTTCAAGTCCACCTAGAGGCACCTCAGAAGAAAGGCCTGGTGATCTACTTCCAAAAAATCAGCTACTGAAAACCCTATGGAGCACATGTCTACGTCATCATGAATCAGTCGATTCAATGGCAGCTGGTTTAACTACGCCTGACACTAAGATGACCTCAGAAAACAGGGCAGATGTGACCCTATTGTCACTGAGCTTTCAGTCTAGTCTGTGAAAATGAAGCTGACCTAGAGTGTGGCAAGGGAGAGACGGTCCCACCAGGAGGCTGCTGCAATGAGGTTGGAGGGGCCGGTCAGCACAGGCCAGGTAGAAGCTTCCACCACAGCTTCAGCATGCAGGCGGGGCTGGACTCAGGTGCAGTCAGGATCACTTGGGAGACACTCCTGGGAAGACGAAGGTTTGTGAGATTTTGTTGGGATTCCACTCTCTTCCCTGATCAGAAAACAGGCTGGTTTTGGAAAGGATACTTGCAAGTCAGAGCACAGGGCTGGTGTGGCTGAAGAAAACACAGGCTTCACTAGAACAGTTCTTGGTATACTGAAGACATACAATAAGCCTTGCCACGCCCCCCCCCCCCCCCCCGCCCAGTTCTATCCACCTCTAGATTCTTTTTATTTTTATGGTAATTTAGGCAGGGCATGGGTGACAATATGTAACAGCATAAAACTCTCTGTAGGGTGCTAAAAATATTAACCAGTTGCCATTGAATTGATTCAGACTCATGGAGACCCCACGTGTGCTCCATAGGGTTTTCAATGACTGATTTTTCAGAACTAGATTGCCAGGCCTTTCTTCTGAGGCACCTCTGGGTGGACTCAAATCTCCAACCTTTCCCTTAGCAGCTGAGCATGTTAACCAGTTGGGCTGCTCAGGGATTCCACTAAAATATAAAGGCACAGCAAAACCCATTTGATGGTTTGAATAAGAAAAATCTAGAGGAAGGGTAGACATGCCTACATTTAGCACATCTTTTAATAACTTTTCACAAGCCGACCAACTTGGACGGAATAGAAGACAAACAACGGAAATCTGAATGTGAGAAGCCGTAATGTGAGAAGAATTCCGGCCCCTGCGGGTGGCGCCATCTTAGCGGCGCTGCTGGGAAGCCCAGGTGGCCTGATCGGGGCGGTGGACCGAAGGATGAGGAGAGAGAAGGAAAGCGCTGACTTCAGTGGCCCCTGAACCTCAGGCGTTTATGTCAGTGTGGCTGCTGATTATCTGGGGGATGACAGAAGCCCTGAGAGAGGAGCCCACGCTGAACCCTTTCAGAACCTGCAGGGAACATCCACGTTTCTGCATTTGAGGCCAGCTTCCGAGACATGGTACTAGCGGCATTTATCCCTTCTCCAAAGGCTATGGGCTCTGTGTGCTAACAACAGGGCTTATGAAAAAAACGTAAAATGATTCTTTAGTAAAATGTGATAATAACCTTACTTCCAGTCAGACATCAGAATACCCACACTTAAGGAAGCAGGCTTAGCTACCTGTCTCTGGGTTCTCGGGGTCTGCAGCTGTGCTGCGTGGCGGGCCTGTTTTCTGCAGGGCTCTTCCCTACTCTCTTACATCAGTCTCCTCTTCCTTCCGCTAGTAACGTCTTTTCCTTTGGTTCCACGGCCTCTTCAGGCTCGGGATCCTGACGGACCAGACCAGGCTTGCAGCTGGCTGTGCCTCTCCCCTCTCTCTCCGCAGCTTCCCTCTTCCTTGCCTCCCCGGTGCCTGGGAGCAGCAGGTGGCTTCTTCCCAGGGCTCTGGCTGAAGAGCTGCTGGTGTCCAGGGTTTGTCTCCTATCTTCTCTTCTTCACGTTTGATACATACATGTTGACAACTAATAGAATTGTGAGTGATGCGAGCGGTTGATGTACTTGGCTGCTAACTGAAAGGTTGGAGATTTGAGTCCATCCAGAGGTGCCTCGGAAGAAAGGCCTGGTAATCTACTTCCAAAAAATCAGCCACTGAAAACCCTCTGGAGCACAGTTCTACTCTGACACAGATGGGGTCGCCACAAGTCGGTGCCAACTCCATGGCAACAACTTTATGTGAAGGAAAAGCTGAAGAGGGATGCCACCACGCTCTTATGTCCTTTCCCTCTGTCCTGCAGAGACTCAAAGCTGGGGGAGTGATTTTAGGGCTGGATGAAACACTGTTCCCTCAGGCCATCGGGTGTGATGTGCCCAGCTTTCTGGGGGCTGCCTCTCCCGCAGGGAGCGCTTCTGGGTTCCAGCTTCCAAAAGTAATGACTCCGCACTTTTTCTCAAGACGACACAGGACTGCAGGCTGGCTTGGAGTTTTTTATTGCACAAATCACTAAGTCAGGAAGACAAAATCTCCTGGACAATCAGAGACGTGCAAAGTCGGGAAGCCGGCCACACTTCTGGGCCCTGTCAGGTGCTCAGGAGCAACCGCGGACAGAGCGCCGCCTCCAGCAGGTCAGCCCTGGTTCTGAGGCTGCGCACCGCCTCTCTGACCGCGGCCCTGTGAGGCGCCCGGCCTTGTCCTCTCTCACACCTGCAGGGGTTGTCTTCCTCCCCGAGCCCCACCCCATGCCCAGCCCCCCCGTTGGTCCCCTTCCTGATGTTATCATCTGCAGGAAATCAAATCACTATGCATGTGAACATAAAATTCTGTCATTTATTTGTACTACAGATTTCAGGAAGGAAAAAAAAATCACGGCTCTCTTCACCAAAAAAAAAAAAAAAGTTGGCCCAATGTTGAACCATCGGTGACCTTAAATCAGCCTGTTATTAACAGCCAGGAAATGCCTGACCCAAAAGTCTTCACTGCTATTATAAACTGTGAAAATTATAAAAATGGAAGTAAAAAAATAAAGTAATTAACTCTTCCTCTGTTAAAAAGTTAAGTTGAATGGCTGGTTGCTAGGGAGATGACTTCCTGTTTACCGCTCTGGTCTTCCCTAGCGGTGAAGGACCAACCGCCCAGCCAGTGGCGAAACAGCGTCTAGCTTCCCATTTTCCATTAACATTTGTCGTGGTGACTCAGTGCAGTCTGTCATTTACCAGTCAGTACAATTTGGCGAATTGTATTTTCAGATGTATTAGCAGGTTCTACTGTTTGATTAAGTTCATTGTGTGAAATTTCCACCCTTGCCTAAACCACTGCTTTGTATTTAGAGAGGTGGGGGAACACCATATTTAAACTGTCCTAGTTTTGTTTTTAAAAGCCTGGTAGCTCTTTCTGCTATAGGTAAAAGGAGTCCTGCAGTCGGAGACCTTGTCTCCCTGTTGCTTTCAAGGAAGTCTGTATTGTTATAAATAGTAATATTACTGATAATATCCACATCAACAAAAGCAATAATGCCAAATTGCCATTCTTGTTAACTATGTATCAGTTCTTTGGGCTTTTTACCTGAACGATCCCAGGAGTCTAAAACAGAACTCTTTGGCACATGATAACAAATTATTTGAAAACCAAGGAGTTCTTTGCCTAAATGTAAAAATAAAACCCTATACAAAGATATCTAATAACACTTAGGAGATGGAGCCACAGATTTGAGTAAGCAAGTCTTTAGAGGAAGAAAGATGTATGCACTTGTTAAAAGTTCCGGCACCGTGGAAATACGAAGTATGAGAAAAAAAGGAAAGGGAATTGTATACTTTCTATTGACCACTTAGCTGATAGAAAGGCAGCTTGAAAAGTTGACCAAAAGCTTCAAAGTGCTCTTGTTATATAAAACCGCTTGTCGTCAAGCCGACTGTGACTCCTGGTGACCCCACCTGCGTCGGAGTAGCACCGCGCTCCCTGGAGTTCTCAGTGACCGATTTTTCGGAAGCATTTTTTTTTTTTTTTTTTTTATCACTGGCACTTTCTGCCAAGGCTTCTCTGTGTGACTTCAACCCCCAGCCTTAAGTTGGCAGGTGAAAGTGTTAACATTTGCATACTGGGGAGGTGGCCCTAAATCACAGCTCCAGGGCCCCTCCCTTCACTCTGCGCCCCGGTTCACTGCTGGATCACCACTGCCTCCGCAAGGGGCCTTGCTTTACCCTCTCCGTTTTCCCACCGTTCTCTTCCCTGCCCTGCTCTCCTGCTGGCTTCCACCCCATCCCTCTCTTGGAACCTCTCCGTCTGCCCCTCCCCTGCCACCCACCTGTCCTTCACGCCTGCCACAGTGCAACACCTGTCCCCACTAGACACACCCAGACCCCTAGGCTCGACATATTGGCAACAAAATGAAACAGACATGCAATGTGTTTGAACTAGGTTTCAATTAATGCTTTTTTTTTTTTTTTTGAGTTTTTAACAGAGCTTTAGTTAGCAATATATAGGAGTTTAAAGAAAAAAAAAAAAAGCCTATTGCTGTGGAGTCAATTCTAACATAGAGACCCTATAGGATAGAGCAGAAGTGTCCCATAGGGTTTTCAAAGCTGTAAACCTTTATGGAAGCAGACTGCCACATCTTTCTTCCGTGGCGTGGCTGGTGGGTTCAGACCACCAATCTCTGGGTTAGCAGCCAAGCTCTGAACCACTGGGCCGCCAGGGTTCTTTGTCTATTGGTTAGACGTTAAAAATAGAAATTGTGAAGTCTGATTTTAAAGTATTACCGGTTTTTGTCTACCCTGGGACACTCACACATAATGGAAGTCTTGTATTTGTGGAGTCCCAGGGTGGTGCGAACAGTTAACCCTGCTCTGCTTGGCTGCTAACCAAAAACTTGGAGGTTTGAGTCCACCCCAAGGCATCTCTAAAGAAAAGCCTGGCGATCTCTTCCAAAAAAACCAGCCATTGAAAATCCTGTGGAGCGTAGTTCCACTCTGGCACACACCGAGTCCACTGTGAGTCAAAACCCACTATGCTGCAAATGGTTTTATAATCATTTGTATGTTTGTTTAATTCTTCCTCCTGAGCTAATAGTGTCTCGAAGACAACAGTCCTATTTTATTGGCCTTGGTATCTTTCACACTTTCTGTACAGGGTCTTGGACAGAGTGGAAACTAAGTGTAAACTGAACAAAGGATTACCCAGGAGCTCCGCAAGGCCGAAAAGCACGTTTTCTATGCTGACAGCCACTGCCTTTTTCTCTTTGTTGGAAGCCTCCGCAGCGTGTGGTGCTGGTGTACCAGCTGCGGTCTGTGTTGTGGTGAGTTGTACTGTGGGTGCTAAAGGAGTTGTGATATCACTCGTCTGAAAATTTACCTGACACATCCGAAATGAAGGGCAAATGGGCTCTGCTCTTGTTTGGAAAGTGGTGAAGTAGAATTCAGGCAGAAAAGGGGTGTAGTAGAATAGAGCCGCACTTGCATTAGGGGTGGGTGTCCTTGTATGTTTCAGTGAACCACGTCCTCTTTAGCATTGTAGCATCAGGACTGCATATGTGTATGAGCCATCGAACATTTCCTTAAGATACAGTTTTTTAAATCCTCCTTTGAAACTACCTCCAAAACACTCATACAGCTCTGTTGTATATTTTCTAGAATAAAACTCAATTCATTGTCAAATGCCCATCCTAAGTGCCTTAATGTGCAATGAATATTTACGTTTATAGCATCATTGGTATTTGTGGAATAAAAAGATTCCTCCACTTTGGTTGGCAGCTGGAGAAACCTTGGTTTCCCTCTTTGGGAAGGCTGGAAGAGAAAGGTGTAAGGAAGAGTGCCCCCTGGGGTGGCCTTGGCAGTGCCTTCAAAGTCAAAGGTGTACTCTCTGTACTGGAGGGAAAGGGGCTGGGATGGTCAGCTCATGGCACAAGAAGGCTGGAGCCTTATTCTGGAAGCAGCACCTTGAGTAGTGATACCAGCAACTCCTTCCACTTTGGCTGTCTAAGGAATTCCCACTCTAATGATCCGGGAATCAGAGTTCAGAGTCACCACGTATTCACTACTTTACATGATCATGTCTGTTTCTATTTACTTGGATTCCTGGCTTTGTTCTTGGCCAAACCTTTTGGGAAGCCTCTGTTTTAACAGCTTATATTATTCTTCTGTCTTCAGAAAGTTACATAAAAAGTACTGAAAGGTAATGAACTTCCGCCCCCTGAAAGAGGAAGAAGCTGGAAGGTTTCCAACGTGTTGCTCTGCAGGAGGAGGTAGGCATGACATCCTCGCCTGTCTGACACATGCCAAGCAGAGAAGGTGATGTTAAGGGAAAGGTCAGATGTGTCCGTCTCTAGAAAGACAGATCACACAAGCAGCAGAATTTCATGAACGCTCGTCTTCCCAGGCTCCAAATGCTAAAAGGTCAAACAGTTCTATTCTTAAAAAAAAAAAGATTAGTGCATGTGTAAGTTGGGTTTTCTTTTTTTCTTCTCTTTATCCGGGTTTGACACTAGTCATCTGCTCTGATTCACACAGAAGCTCTGGGGCATCCATGGGATGAATTTAATATGCTGGGTGTTGAGTTTAATCTGACACACAGGATTTTTTAATGGTGCAACTTTGGACAGGTTTATCGGGCATGAGGGCTTATGTATGAGGAAAGTTAGCTGTAGGGATGTGAATTCAAAGCTATCGTGGTGACAGGAACATCCAGGTGATATGGCTGCTTTCTGCAGCAACCACAGAGGCTGGGACAGTTCATTAGGGAAAGCCAAGTCATCATCCTTGTCACCATTATCATCGTCATCACACTCCTAGTGAGCTCCTGCTGTGAAGCCACTTCCCCCAGGCCAGGACCATAGCAGAGGGCCTGTAAGTTGGTGACAGTTAATTTGGTATGTCATAGTTCCCAATGGTTGGGTCACAGACTCTCTAGAAGCTGTTATGAAGTGGTTGCTCGTGAATACGTCAGATGGCTTTAAGCAAAGCAGGTTACCCTCCATAGTGTAGGTGGGCCTCATCCAATCAGTTGAAGACCTTAAAAGCAAAAACGGAGTTTTCCCTAAGGTATATTCTGTCTCCAGACTGTAAATACACATTTTTCTAGAACTCCATTACTATCCACGCTTTTGTCACCAGCCTATGGATTTCAGGACACAGTCCTGCAGGAATTTCTAGCCTGTCAATTTACAGATTTTGGTCTTGCCAGCCCCCACAATCACGTGAGCCAATTCCTTAAAATAAACCTCTCTCTACATGTGTGTCCCTGGGTGGCACAAACGCTTTGCCCTTGACTGCTAACCAAAAGGTTGGTGGTTCAAACCCACTCAGCAGTACCACAGACAAAAAGCCTGGAGATCTCCTTCTGTAAAGATTACAGCCAAGAAAACCCTATGGTGCAGTTCTACCCTGTAACACATTGGATTGTCGTGAGTCAAAATTGACTCGATGGCAATAGGCTTGGTTTTGGGGGGTATAGCTATGAGTCAGAATCGAGTCGGAATCGACTCGAGGGCACTGGGTATATATTATATTATACACAGGTGGAGCCCTGGTGGTTCAGTGGTTAAGAGCTCAGCTGCTAACTGAAAGGTCAACAGTTCGAATCCGCCAGCCACTCCTTGGAGACACTACAGGGCAGTTCTACCCTGTCGCATCAGGTGGCTTTGAATCGGAATCAGCTCGACAGCAGTGGGTTTGGTTTTTTATGGTTTTTTTATGCAGGTAGTCCCCGACTTCCATTCTGATGACTCTGTGGTAAGTAGGTCCTGATGTAAGTCAAATATTCATTTTTTTTTTTTAGTTTTCATTATTATTACCTTTTATTATCAGTATCTTTACAAATCTGCAAGTGAACATTTGAGAATGATAACGTCAGCAAATTATATGCTGAAACATTTTATGTAATACATATTACTGACAGTAAGGTGTACAAGAAATAAGTTCACAAGTGTAGTTTGTCATAACTCAAATACATCATAAGTTGGGGACTACCTAGTGTATTATAACTTCAAAGTGCAATCAATACAAAAATATTAATGAGATATTTTACATTCTTTTCTTACGTACTAAGCTGTTGAAATCTGGTGTGTATTTTGCACTTGCGGCACATACATAATTGGCTCTGTTTTCTGGAGAACTCTGTGACAGGACGTTCCTCAGCATGTCTAGCCCCCTCCCGTGCCCCGAGGTAGCGAACAACACATAGCACGGCACTATCCAACAGGAATATAATGTGAACCACAAATGCAAGCCACGAATGCAATTTTAAATTTCTTTTTAAAAATAAAGAAAGCAGGTGATATTAATTTTAATAATCTAGTTTACTTAATCCAGTATGTTCAAAATATTATAACGTCAACGTGCAGTCAGTATAGATACTACCGAGGTATTTTACATTCTCTCCTGCACACTGAGCATAGGAACCTGGTGTGTATTTGCACTTGCCCCACATCTCAGTTTGAACTAGCCACATTTCCAGGGCTCAACAACCACTTGTGGCTAGTGGCTAGCACAGATATACCTGCTTCAGTGCCGTCCTTCAGGAGGACTGACACATTGCCTTTAGAAGCTCCAGCAGCTTTTTCATCCCTGTGGCTGCCCCTCCACAAAGCCTAGTGCCCCACTGCCCTGCAGCTAGCTCCAAGGACTGGGCTTGGAGCACCGCCTTTCTCAGCTCGGCCTCTAGAGGGCAGCTCCTACAGGTGTCCCCATGCGCCCTCTAGTGACTGCTGTCAGAATGCACAGCAGTTGAAAAAACAAGGCTTCAGGAACCCACCAAAGTACCATTATCGGAGCACCTCGCATGTATCACACCCTTAAGCAATTCTTTTCAGCCACTGCCTGTAGCAGGACAAGGACTTGCTCCTTAGACAGCTGTGCTACACAGAGATGCCTTCAGAGGTACTGTAATAGAGAGCTCATCACCTCTTTATGCCACTGACCAAGGAGTTGTTCTTAGCGGCCTTGGAGAGGGTCCCTGATTCAGAACGAAACTCTATCCCATCCTGCACCATTCCCATGACCAGTTCTGGATTGGACCACTGTGATCCATAGGGTTTTCTTTGGCTGTTTTTGGAAGTAGATCACCAGCCCCTTCTTCCTAGTCTGTCTTAGTCTGGAAGCTCTGCTGAAGTCTGTTCAGTCAGCATCATAGCAAAATGCAAGCATCAACTGACAAATGGGTGGCAGCTGCCCATGAGGTGCATTAGCCGGGAATCAAACCTGGGTCTTCTGCATGGGAGGCAAGAATTCTACCACTGATCCACTACTGCTCCCAGGCAGCTCCCTAGGAAGCTGCTATGCCAGTGTGTTTCTCTTCATTTGCCCCTTTCTTCTCCCACCCCACCTCCTCTCCTCCACCCAAAGGGCATAACCTGCCTGGAATTCATTCCACATGGCTTGGTGGGGGTCCCCTGTCTTGGTCTAGTATCCACCTGTCCTCTCAAAGCTCACATGTCTCAGGGAATCTGCCCCATCCCGGGACCAGGTGTAGATTGAATTGGTCTTGAGACATCCCTATCCTGCTTGACATTGATTGCTGGAGACGTCAGGACTAAGCCAGTTAATACATGGAATTCCCTGGACCAAGGGGACTTGGGTCAATTAGATAGTGGAGGAAGCCTGATGAGAGATTCTGGGAAAGAAATCTCTTCTCCCTGAGGAACAAGTCCCTGAAGGGGCAACTATTTTCTCTCGTCTGGACACCGCGGTGTGTGTATGTGAAGTAGAAACTACTGTAGCCATTTTTGCCACCACAAGGGAAGCTCAGGGCATGAAGTCAACACACAGATAAGGGACCAGCCTGGTAAACGTGGAGAAATAGAGCTGGAGCCACTGGATTGAACTGACTCAGGCCCGCATATTTCCAGTTACATAGTCAATGAATGTCCCATTGTTTAAAGCAGTTCAAGCAGGTTGTCTGTGACTTTCTTCGGGAGCCTCCCTAACAACAGGCATCAACACAAATTGGATTCCAAAAACTTCTCTGCACAATACACAGCTCCTGATAACAGGCAGACAAACAAAATGTCTTGGAATTACTTTTTTTTTTTATACATGCATTGCCATGGATTGAATTATGTCACCCCAAAAATGTGTGTATTAACTTGGTTAGGCCATGATTCCCAGTATTCTGTGGTTGTCCTCCATTTCATGATCGTAATTTTATGTTCAAGAGGATTAGGGTGGGATTGTAACACACTTACCCAGGTCACATCCCTGATCCAATGTAAAGGGAGTTTCCCTGAGGTGTGGCCTGCACCACCTTTTATCTCTCAAGAGATAAAAGGAAAGGCAAGCTAGCAGAGAGTGGGACCTCATACCACCGAGAAGCAGTGCCAGAAGTAGAGAACATCCTTTGGACCCAGGGTCCCTGCGTGCAGAAGCTCCTAGTCCAGGGGAGGACTGACGAGTGGGCCAACAGAGAGAGAAGATCTTCCCCTGGAGCTAACACCCCGAATTGGGACTCCTAGCTTACTTTACTGTGAGGAAATAAATTTCTCTTTGTTAAAGCCATCCACTTGTGGTATTTGCATTACAGCAGCACTAGATGACCAAGACATGCATGTATAGGCTAATGTCCTAAAGTTAGGATTGATGCATTGGCTCCACGGCAAACAGGGTGGCCTGAGGTGGTTAATTTGCTTTATTCTCCTAGGACGAGGACACAGATTCAGTTTGCTATTTAGCTAGGACCATTGCAAAATATTTGAGACCCCAGCCATCCTATGGACTGAGATTTCTATCAGAGATAGTGAGAAATAGCTACATTAAATAGTTAATCTTTTTTGTCAAAAGAACTTTCTCTGGTCCCTTGGTGTAGGCGTTGTGCCTATTGCACATCAGATGCTCTGCTGGTGACCACCTCAGGTGGCTCAGTCAGAAGATGGTGGGGCAAATCCACGCGTGCGGGCACCCAGTGGGCCAGGCAGCCTCCTCTAGTCCAGGGACACAGGCTCTGCCCTTCACCACCTGCCTGCTGCTTCAGAACCTCCTGTCTGTCAATAGAGACGACGGTGGTTCTGCACAAACTCACCCCTGTGACCAGAAAACATGGTTGATGGTGACCTTGTGAGAATGAGTGTCTCTACCACCAAGTCAATGGCCTAATAAAGGCTGGCCCTGCTGCTGCCCAGTTCTTTCCTTGATGGCTCCTTTTCACCCGCCTAGTGAGGATTGTTTCACACATCTTCCATGATCAGCTAGCCCCCAGCTTTAACTTTGCCTTCTCACTCCAATCAGAGGCTTGTCCTACATTTTCTAAGAAAATCTAAACTAGCTGATGTAAGTCTTGCCAACTTCTAACCCCCCTGTTGCTGGTCTCTTTTATGTCACTCTTATTTCAGAGGAAGGCTCTCATCTTTGTCAAGATGATCCCTTTCTGAAATTTTAATTTAATCTAATTTACAGCCTTTTTGCCTTCTTTCTTCAGCATCTGTCTAAGAAAAACAGTGTATCATAAAGATTAGAAGTCTGAGGCTCTAGACCACCCTGCCTGCATTGAATCCTGGCTCTGCCTCTTACTAACTGTGAGACTCAGCCAAGTCACTTAATTCAGTTAGATTCACGTAAAACATTAAGGGCATTAAAGATTAAAACAGTCTGTCACATGATAACTCAATAAACGGAGTTGTTGCTAAGCCTGTCATAACTCGTAATGTTGTTTCTCATACCGTAAAAACTCAGTAGCCGTTGGCTGCGATTTCACTGTAATTACCGCTATCGTGGTTATGCCACTCTCTTGATTGCCTGTACAAAGTGTTGATGAGGGTCTTGGAAACAGAACAGAATGGTTTGTAATCACCCAGACCTAGGTCTCAATATTAACTCCATCACTTACTAGTTTATGACCTTGTCAAGTCACGTATATACTCTGAATGTGGACAAGAACATCTACCTGAGAAGTTTTTGTGAAGATGAGCAATACTCGTGGTAAAAAGCATGACACTTGGTAGCTATGCAAAAATCAGAGCCGTCTTGACGGCCTTCCATGTTAGCACCTCTGATACGGCCTGCAGTAAGAGAAGATGCAGTGTTGACTAATGTATACCTGATGGTGCAGTGGTTAAGCACTTGGCTGCTAACTGAAATGTCAGCGATTAGAACGCAGAAGTCGCTCTGAGGGAGAAAGATGTGGCAGTCTACCTGCATAATGATTACAGCCTTGGAAGTTCTCCTCTGTCCTATGGGATCTCTATGAGTCAGAATTGACTTGACAGCACACAAAGACAACAATATAGTTTTGGGCTGTTGTCTTAGTCATCTAGTGCTGCTGTAACAGAAATACCTCAAGTGGATGGCTTTAACAAAGAGAAGTTTATTCTTTCACAGTCTAGTAGGCTAGAAGTCTGAATTCAGGGCACCAGCTCTAGGGGAAGGCTTATTCTGTCAGCTCTGGAGGAAGGTCCTTGTCATCAGTCTTCCCTTGGTCTAGGAGCTTCTCTGAGCAGGAACACTGGGTTCAAAGGGGTGTTTCCTGGTAGTATGAAGTCCCCATGTCTTTCTGCTCAATTGTTTCTTTTACATCTCAAAAGAGATTGGCTTTATACAAAATCTAATCTTGCATATTGAGTCCTGCCTCATTAACATAGCTGCCACTAATCCTGCCTCATTAACATCATACAGGTAGGATTTACAACACATAGGAAAATCACAGCAGATGAAAAAATGGTGGACACAGTACTGGGAATCATGGCCTAGCCAAATTGATACACACATTTTGGGGGGACACAATTCAATCTGTGACAGCTGTCAAGTGATTTTATGTATTAGTTGAGTGTTGGCTCTGTCAACATAGAGATAATGCCTTATCATGATGCAACAAATGACTCACTTTTTGGTTAGTCACACTCTACGCCCTCAGAGCTATGGTTTGGCTATGTGGGTATCACTACCACAAAGACACACATACGCACTGTGCTGATGTGATCTGATTCTCTGATTCTTTGACTTGATTCTCTCTTTTTGCAGCCGAGTCACGAACACAGCTGTCCTCACTGGTGCAGGACCCTCGGCACTTCTCCCCTGTCAGCTCAGTGCAAGGGTGAGACCATCTACAGCACTTCCCCTTTTGATCAAGAACACAGGAGGCTCTGCAGGAAGATGGGGTGAGCTTAGGGCCTAGTGGACTTTAAAGATTTCAAAGCCTCTCTATTGCACTTTAAATTACATGCTCTTTTCAGAGGGTGTTGAGCCTTTGCAAAGCTATGCATATTGTGAAGCAATCCCTTACTGTTTTTAATAAGAGATGTTCTCCCAAGAAGCTGCAAATACAGCAACACAAAGGTAAGCAAATAAAAGACCCAAAGGAGAAACCAACAGTGAGCCCTCATTCCCAGAGGAGAGGTATAGGAGTTTTGTCGTCAAAGTAAAGCACATCCTATTGTGTTAAAAAATCATTTGTGAGGTGTGGGACTTGATAATATTTTCCTCAAAGCTTTTTCTGAAGAGGTCCTCTTGCTTTAAGAGCATGTTAGCACAGAAGACCAGAGTGGACGAGGCATGGTCTGCTTTCCTGGAACAATCCGTAAATAGATGGTGAGGGATACGCTGACCCAGTGGTTTTCAGGGCTAGACAAACATTCCAATTGTTCTTTTCAAATGTTTGGGCTTTTATAAACCGAAAACACATTTCCCCCTAAGCTCTTTTCCCCTGGATTTTAACAAGCCATGTGTTTTATCTGAAGGAAAATTGAACCCATATGTGTCTAATCTATCTCCACTTAAATCATTAAAGTGTAGCTGTGTGAGATGATTGAGGTGACCAAGAAACCTTCTGAGCATCTTCAGAACTCCACTTCTCACACCGCAGAAGTCCTCACTCTATAAAAGAGGTCATGTCTGCCACAGGCCTTGTAGCCTGACTTTATTATCAATTCATAAACCAGATCCCTGGGACCATCCCAACTTAATGGGCTGTTACCATATGATTTCCCAATCTCAAGTAAGGAAATAAACTTGCCAACATTCTACCAAAAAAAGGAAGAAAAACAAAAAGTCTAAGGGCCCCTTGATAGCAGCAACTATTCCTTGTTCAGTATTAGGATGAATAAACAGTAGATGAATTAAGAATAAAAATATACCCTATAAACACATAATAGAAGGGTAACTGAAGGCTTGAAATAGATCCAAATTAATTCTTGGGATTAACAGAAATACTAAAGAACAGGAGGAAAAAGAAATCCTGCCCAGTAGGCCACATACTAAATCATGTACCTCGAGAACTTTTTCTCACAAGTTCTTGCAATGGAGTCACTGGATGACCTAAAAGGTTAGGCACTAGGCTAACAGAAAGGTTGGTGGTTTGAGACCACCCTGAAGTGCTTTGTAAGAAGGACCTGGGGATCTGCTTCCAAAAGGTCATAGCCATGAAAACCCTATGGAGGGCAATCTATTCTGAAACACATGGGGTTCCCATGAGTCAAAATCGACTGGTCAGAGCTGATTTGGTTTTGGTTTTCTTGTAACGATAGATTTAAAAATCACAATGGTAGGGGAGAGAACCCTAGGCAGATTATTGCATCACATTGACGGTATTTTATGCAGTATTGATACAGAAACAACGGTCAGTGATGCTAAGGTGCCCTGCAAAGACGTGCGAGATCTTCCCATTGGAATCACTTTTGGGCTTACAAATAGGAGTCTGTTACTTTGACCATGCAAAGACAAAAGAAGGTCTCAGGATCAAGTTCACATTTTGAATGTCCCAGTTAAACTGTTCTTCTGAGCAAGATCAAGTCCAGTTACAACTCTAAAATGACATATCATAAAAATTAAAGTCAACTCTAATTGTTGCAGGCTTTATACCTAGAGAATTTTATTAAAGCTATTGTAAAATCTGCCAAGTTTAAGAAACACAGTCATCAAAGGAGGCTTATATTCAAATACTGCTGATGACCCAGCAGGAGGTCCCTCAGTCTCCCTAATTGAGCACACGCTGTAGACCCAGAAGAGGCAAGTACCTAGAGCTGAACCGGGGATAAGACAGGGAGCAAAGGCCCTGAGATCAGAGGGTGCCTGTTTGAGAAATAGCGAAGAGACTGGCGTGGTTAGAGGAAGAGCAAGTAAAAGAGAAATAGGCTACACTATCAGGGAGGTAATAGGGGGTTGACTGTGGAACCTAGAGACTTAGTAAGACAAGGAACAGAGGGGCCCCCAAATCTGCAAACAAAGTAACAAGAAATGGGCCAGGGCACAGAATCAAAGCCATTCCCAAGAACAATGGGGCAAGGTATACAAAAATAGCCTACAAACTTCTTTAAAGTTGCCTTTCAGAAGCAGCTGGAGAAAACCAGGCCGAGGGACATGCGCAGAACATCCACCTGTGACCGCTGTGTGACCTTCCACCAGGGACAGTAAGGGGCTGCAGCCCCAGCTGGGGAATTGAACCTGGGGAGCAAGAGACTGTGCAGGCGCAACACCCCATGATAAGTCCTGCTATGAATCACAGAGGCCTCCAGGACATGAGCCATCTTGGAAAGCTGCTGCACGCACACCATGGTTAACATATCCCCGCCCGCGTCTATGAATAAACGTGAATCTCTTCCCACCCAAGAACTTTTAAAAAAACTCGGGCCCATCTTTTGTTCTGTGAGATGGGGCATGTGTTGCTGTAGGCCCTCCTCGTCTCAGCTTGCAAGCTTCTTCAATAAAGCTGTGCTAGTGTGAACTGCGTGCCTTACCTGCTCTTTCTTGACACGTGAGAGGCAAGAACATTATTCCGGTAACAGGGAGAGCTCAGCTCACAGCCAGACTAGCTAAAAAATATTGGCTAGAACCAAGAAGGAGCTCTAGTTTTCATGCAGCTGCCTTTTCCTGATTGTCAGCAGGATGTTAAGTGGTGAGCATGTGTGCGTGAGAGGTATTAAGAGGTTTGCACACACACACATGCACACATGCACTCTACAGTGTTGTCATTTCCTGAACACATCGGGAACCACATTTCAGCTCATAGCATCCTAGTGCAAAAAGGCAGTGTGTGCTAGAGTAACATAGAACCTCTCCTGAGCACAGACCAGAGGCATAAGGGCGGGCTTTAACACCTGATGGGCCAGGACCACGTGCCGGACTTGGACTAGCCACTTCATACGTTGTTACACAACTAGCTCTCAAAACAACCCTCTGTGGGTGGGAAAAGTAATACGGAGGGGGTGTCTTCTCCACTGGGGACTAACCCAAACCCAACCTGCTGCCGTCGAGTCTTGGTATAGATTAATTCAGTCACTGTATTCATCCAAGGAGCTTGGGCTGACGTTTTGAAGCTTGCTTTTTCCACTTTCCAAAATATCAGAAAAATTTTCACAGTAAACATGTCATTAAATATTCTACAATTTTTTTTATAGCTACATGGTATTGCATTGAATGAATGTAGCATAATTTCCTTAACCACTTCATTATTCTTGAACGTATGTCACATGTAATGTTTTGCTATTATAGATACCACAGCAATAAATTCCTTTGTAAATAAGTTTGTATTTAAGTTTTTAATAATGTCATCAAAGTATATTACTAGAAACAAATTTCTGGGTGAAAGGATTAGAACATTTTAATGAATCTTGATTTATATACCAAATTATTTCCTGAAATATGAAATCAGTTTATATTCCCTGTTCAAAAGTCTATAAATTATTTTACAGACTACAATCGCAGTTAGTCTATGATTAAACCTACTTCCTTACTACTAATTTTGTTGATGTGTGGTTTTTCTACTTTTTTAATTATAATTGTCAGAGAATTGCCTAATTCATTGGCTTTCTATTTGTGTTATAACTCACAAGATTCAACTCTTGGATTTATTCATTATAATTCATTATTTCTTGCATTTACTTGTTTTTACTTTTATACCTGAAATTCCATTGCTAAGTTTTTTATGTTTTTTCCTAATAAGTGAGTGAGCTGCTTGTTTTTTTTTTAATTTTTTAATTCTTAAATTTTCGTTTAATGATGGTGTTCTGGATTGAATTGTGTCCCCTCAAAAGAAGTGTTATAAATCTTAATCCCTATGCCTGTGGCTATAATTCCACTTGGGAATGAGCTTTTTTGTTGTTATTGCATTAATGAGACAGTATTAGTGT
Organism: Loxodonta africana; assembly: GCF_030014295.1. Classification (NCBI taxonomy): domain Eukaryota; kingdom Metazoa; phylum Chordata; class Mammalia; order Proboscidea; family Elephantidae; genus Loxodonta; species Loxodonta africana. The sequence goes on from NC_087358.1 coordinate 76,384,893, forward strand.
AGGGCGTGTCTTGAATAAATCTCTTTTGAGATATAAAAGAGATTAAACAAGCAAGCAGGGAGAGAGCTGGGGTAAAATAGATGCCAAGCCACATGAAGATCACCCAGGAACAGAAGCTCAAAAGAGGCAAGGACCTTCCTCCAGAGCTGAGAGAGAGAGAAAGCCTTCCCCTAGAGCCGGCACCCTGAATTTGGACTTCTAGCCTCTTAAACTGTAAGAAAATAAATTTCTGTTTGTTAAAGCCATCTACTTGTGGTATTTCTTTTACAGCACTAGATAACTAAAATAGAATTTGGTACCAAGAAGTAAGGGCATGGCTGTAACAAATACCTACAATGTGGAAGTGGTTTTGGCATTGGGTAATGGATACTGGAGCGAGTTTGATGTGCTTCATAGTAAGGCCCTAGATTGCCTTAAAGGCACGGTTGATAGAATCATGGCCATCAAAGACAATTCTGATGAGGGCTCAGAAAGAACTGAGAGCTGTGATGAGAGCTTCTATCACGAACAGAATGTTGCTGGAAATGTGATCGTTAAATGTGCTTCTGGTGAGTCTTTAAGAATAAGTGATGAACGTGTGATTGGACAATGGAGGAAGGGCGATGCTGTTTATAAGGTGGCAAAGAACTTGTCTGAATTATGTTCAAATGTTTGGTGGAAGGTAGAACTTGTAAGTAATGGACTTAGATATCTGGCTGAGGAGATGTCTAAGCAAGATCTTAAAGGGGCTATGTGGTTTTTCCTTGCTGCTTATAGTAAAATGTGAGAGGAAATAGATGGACTTAAAAATGAACTGTGCAAAATGAAAACAGAACTTAAAGATTTAGAAAATTCTGTTGTACGAGCTAAAGACGTGTGTCTTAGAATCTTCATTAAGGACGTGGCTACACCATATTTTGTTAGAGATTAAGCCTGTGACTGTTGGATCTAACCGAATACCACAGCAGAAAACCCAATCAGCTTATACTGAAGAGATTAAACAAGCAAGGAAGCAAGCAGAAATGGGGAAAGAGAGCTGCCATGCCACATGAAGATCACCAAGGAACCAAGGAACACGGACCTTTCCTCAGAGCCGCTACAGAGGGATAGCCTTTCCCTTGAGCTGGCACCATGAATCCAGAGTTCTAGCTTCCTTAACAGTAAGAAAATACATTTCTGTTTGTTAAAGCCACCCACTTGTGGTATTTCTATTATAGCAGCAAGAGATGACTAAGACAGATGGAAATATCTGAGGTTATGATTATGTCCCTGAGCACTGATTTGATCACATCCTACAGGCTTGGTACGTAGTGTTTAAAATTTCGAACAGTTTGTAATCGTACTTTGATTACCTCTTTGAGCCAATAATCTGTTATAGGAGTGACTTTTATGTCCAAACAGCCGGAGAGTTTTATTTTACTTTTTTTTTTAAACATTTGTTCCTAATTTCCAGTGTTGCTGTATGATGGTCAGAGAACTGGATGTACACACCACAATTCAGCTCTTTGGAACTTGAATTTTAGAGCAGTGATTTTCAACCTATTATTGTTGTTAAACCAAACCAAACCCAGTGCCGTCGAGTCGATTCTGACTCATAGCGACCCTACAGGACAGAGTAGAACTTCCCCATAGAGTTTCCGAGGAGCGCCTGGTGGTATTCGAACTGCCGGCCCTTTGGTTAGCAGCTGTAGCACTTAACCACTAAGCCACCAGGGTTTCCATTATTGTTGTTATTTAACAAATAGAACACTTTAAAATATTAAATCTCAGTTGAAACCTCAAATTTAAAAAGATTGTAAGAGCAAAATCTTTCTAGTTGGATGAAGAATTAAAAGTTGTTATTGACCCCAAGGCACCCCCATATCTCCGTGAAACCCTGCAGCTTCACATGGTACAATTTGTTTTAGTATATAATCAATGTTCTTTTCATATGTTGTTGTTGTTAGGTGCCATTGAGTCGGTTCCAACTCATAGCAACCCGATGTACAACAGAACTAAAACACTGCCCGTTCCGTCTCCATCCTCACAATCATAGCTATGTTTGAGCCCATTGTTGCAGCCACTGTGTCAGTCTATCTCAATGAGGGTCTTCCTCTTTTTTGCTGACCCTCTACATTACCGAGTGTCTTAGTCATCTAGTGCTGCTATAACAAAAATACCACAAGTGGATACCTTTAACAAAGAGAAACTTACTTCCTCACAGTAAAGCAGGCTAAAAGTCCAAATTCAGGGCATTAGCTCCAGGGGAAGTCTTTCTTTCTCTGTCGGCCTTGTCATCAATCTTCCCCCGGACTAGGATCTTCTCTGTGGGGGAACCCTGGGTCCAAAGGACGCACCCTGCTCCTGGTGCTTCTTTCTTGGTGGTATGAGGCCTCCTGTCTCTATGCTGACTTCTCTCTCTTACGTCTCAAGAAATTGCCTCAAGACACAATCCAGTCTTGTAGATGAGTCCTGCCTCACTAACACAACTGCCACCCATCCTCCCTCATTAACATCATAGAGGCAGGATTTACAACATATAGGAAAATCACATAATACCAGGAATCATGACCCAGGCCAATTGATGTGCACATGTTTTAGGGGACATAATTCAATCCATGACACCAAGCATGATGGCCAAGCATGACTGGTCCCCCCTGATAACATGTCCAAAGTATGTGAGATGAAGTCTCATCATCCTTGCTTCCCAGGAGCACTCTGGGTGTAATTCTTCCAAGACAGGCTTGTTTGTTCTTCTGGCAGTCCAAGGTATATTCAATGTTTTTGGCCAACACCATAATTCAAGTCTGTCAATTCTTCTTCGGTCTTCTTTATTCACTGTCCAGCTTTCGCATGCATATGAGGCAATTAAAAATATCCTGGCTTGGGTCAGGCGCACCTTAGCCTTCAAAGTGACATCTTTGCTTTTCAATACTTTAAAGCAATCTTTTCATATAGCACACTTTCCTGTATCTCTATAACTTTCTCTTCTCAGTATTTGTTAGCAACTTCATCAGTTAGTCAACCACTCATCAACAAATAACAGGATACACAACAAACAGTGGTTTAAACCAGTGCTCCTCAAACTTTGTGGCCTAGGAATCACCCAGCGGTCTTGTTAAAATGAAGACTCTAACAGAGTAGACCCAGGGTGGTAGGTAGCAACTCTGCGGCCCTAAAATTCTCCTAGGTGATGATGATGCTAAGCAGCAAATGCTTAAACAAATAGGCATCTATTTATCTTACACAATAAGAAATCTGAGCTATGTGGTGGCAGATATTAGTCCAGCTATCCAACAATGTCATCAGGATCCCAGGCCTCTTCTCTTCCTATTCCTCACTGTCAGAGTCATCCAGAGATGAATGCTGTAGCCTGTGCCACTGTTTAAAGAAGAAATATGGAGGAAGAGCAGTGTCAGCCACAGCTTTTCTCCTTTAGCAAGAAAGCAAATGCTTTCCCAGAAAGTCCCTTGGCATATTCATCTAAGTTATTATCAGATAATCCTGGATTTCATAGTCACCCCAACACCAAGAGAGGCTGGGAAAGTAGGATAAGGTTATCACGATTGCCTCAGTCACACTAAACCCAAACCCATTGTTGTCCAGTCAATTCTGACTCATAGCGACTCTATAGAAGAGAGTAGAACTACCCCATAGAGTTTCCAAGGAGCGCCTGGTGGGTTGAACTGCTGACCTTTTGGCTAGCAGCTGAGCTCTTAACCTCTGAGTCACCAGGGCTCCTTAGTTACACTAGTCATGATTATTGCCTAGAACTGGGCACTCTGAACAGAATCAAGTTCCTGTTAGTGGGAAAGAAGGAAATAGAAAGCAAAACCAAACCAAACCCACTGCCATCCAGTCAATTCTGACTCACTCAACATGTAGGATACAGTAGAACTGCCCTATAGGGTTTCTAAGGCTGTTCATCTTTGGGGAAGCTGACTGCCTCATTTTTCTCCCGTGGAGTGGCTGGTTGATTTGAACCACCAACCTTCCAGTAAATAGTCTAGCACTTTCAATCATTGCACCACCAGGGGTCCAATAACAGAAATTAGTAGGAAATAATAGGTAATACCAAACTAAGAGCAATCCATGATTTAGAGCAGTATCATTACGTTTTGCATAGTCGAATGCAAAGGCATTCGACTGTGTGGATCATAACAAATTATGGATAACATTGCAAAGAATGGGAATTCCAGAACACTTAATTGATCAAACAGGCATAGATCAAGAGGCAGCTGTTTGGACAGAACAAGGGAATACTAATTGGTTTAAAGTCAGGAAAGTTGTGCGTCAGGGTTGTATTCTTTCACCATACCTATCCAATCTGTATGCTGAGCAAATAATCCGAGAAGCTGGACTCCATGAAGAAGAACGGGGCATCGGGATTCGAGGAAGACTCATTAACAACCTGCGTTATGCAGATGACACAGCCTTGCTTGCTGAAAGTGAAGAGGACTTGAAGCACTTACTGATGAAGATCAAAGACCACAGCCTTCAGTATGGATTTCACCTCAACATAAAGAAAACAAAAATCCTCACAACTGGACCAATGAGCAACATCATGATAAACGGAGAAAAGATTGAAGGATTTCATTTTACTTGGATCCACAATCAACAGCCACGGAAGCAGCAGTCAAGAAATCAAAAGACGCATTGCATTGGGTAAATCTGCTGCAAAGGACCTCTTCAAAGTGTTGAAGAGCAAAGATGTCACCTTGAAGAATAAGGTGTGCCTGACCCAAAAAAAAAAAAAAAAACGGGTATTTTCAATCTCATCGTACGCATATGAAGGCTGGACAATGAATAAGGAAGACCGAAGAAGAATTAATGCCTTCGAATTGTGGTGTTGGCGAAGAATATTGAATATAGCATGAACTGCTAAAAGAACGAACAAATCTGTTTTAGGAGAAGTACAACCAGAGTGCTCCTTAGAAGCAAGGATGGTGAGACTGTGTCTTACTTACATACTTTGGACATGTTGTCAGGAGAGACCAGTCTCTGGAGAAGGACATCATGCTTCGTAAAGTACAGGGTCAGTGAAAAAGAGGAAGACCCTCAACAACATGTATTGACTCAGTGGCTGCAACCATGTGCTCAAGCAGAGCAGTGATTGTGAAGATGGTGCAAGACCAGGCAGCGTTTAGTTCTGTTGTGCGTGGGGTCGCTATGAGTCGGAACCGACTCGACGGCACCTAATGACAGCAACATTACTTTTTAACATTATATATCTTATTTGTAAAGAATAGTTTAATATTTCCATTCAGTTTTATAATTACATTGAAACTAACAGTTAGATTTAAATCTGTTTAATTTTTAATATTTATCCTCAGAATTTTTAGATCACTTTTTTCTTATTCTACAATTCTTATAATTAATCTCTGATCAATTATAATTATCAATATATAATTATCAACTATAATTGTAAATGCATCACCATCTTTATGCAGGAAAAACACATTATTCTTGCCTTAATACATGCAGCACAACTGAAATGGGTATAAAATACAGACGTGTCATTTTTTTCTATCAGGCTTTAAGAGATTTGCTTATTTTTTTCCCGTCATTCAGGATACGGAGAGCGCAGCTGACCAGTCTAATTATTGATAATTCTTAGTAGATAAACTGTGAAGGAGTGTAACCCTTACCATACACTAGCCCTAACCTACCCTGATATCTAAGCCTGACACTAACCCTAACCCTCACCCTCACCCTCACCCTCACCCTAACCCTCACCCTCACGCTAACCCTAACCCTAACCCTCACCCTCACCCTAACCCTAACAATAACCCTAGCCCTAACCCTCACCCTCACCCTACCCCTCACCCTCACCCTAACCCTAACCCTCACCCTCACCCTCGCCCTCACCCTAACCCTCACCCTCACCCTAACCCTAACAATAACCCTAGCCCTAACCCTCACCCTCACCCTAGCCCTCACCCTCACCCTAACCCTAACGATAACCCTAACCCTCACCCTCACCCTCGCCCTAACCCTAATCTTCACCCTAACCCTAACCCTCACCCTCACCCTAGCCCTCACCCTAACCCTAACGATAACCCTAACCCTCACCCTCACCCTCGCCCTAACCCTAATCTTCACCCTAACCCTCACCCTCACCCTCGCCCTAACCCTAACCCTCACCCTCACCCTAACCCTAACCCTCACCCTCACCCTAACCCTAACCCTCACCATCACCCTCGCCCTAACCCTAACCCTCACCCTCACCCTAACCCTAACCCTCACCCTCACCCTAACCCTAACCCTCACCCTCACCCTCGCCCTAACCCTAATCCTCACCCTCACCCTAACCCTAACCCAGCTGTAACTCTAACACTTAATGTGCATCTTTATGTGGCAACTCTGCCTTTTTCATTTTAAATTTTTACTTTTTCATATTTGTTTTTTAATTTAGAAATGAATAGCAGTGATGGCGGCAAAACTTGAGGAATGAAACTAATGTCACTGCATTGTACACATCAGACATGGTGAAATGGCAAATGTTTCCTTATATATTTACCACAATAAAAAAAAAACTTAATTTTCTTTTTTATTTTTTCTTTCTTACGATGTTATTACAACAGTGTATATAATGCTCTAAATCATAATACCAACTTCACCAAAAGTCTAGTAAATAATTTTGAGATGTCTTGAGAGACTTTCTCTAAGTCTCCATTTTATTATTCTGTAGTTTTTTCTCGCATACATCTGTGCTACTGCTGATTTCCTATTTAATTACCTTGGAACAAAAAGAGATTGATCTAGGCTTAGTGTTCGCTAGCAGAAAAGGTCTGTGACTTCCCATTGGTCTTGTTTACTGTCCATTGAAATGTTGTTAGAAAACGCCTTTGATTCACATTTGGGTGGCAAACTGAGATGTACCATTCCTAGACTAATACTGTAGTGCAATTCTCCTGGTCTTGCACCTTCTCTTACCCCCAGTGCCTGGTTCCCTGTTACGATAAATTAATTTCAGCGTGTCTTTCCGACATCTGCTGTCACCTCTAATCTCACTTGTTGGTAATGTGTCCCCCTCTGCCAAGCCTTCTTTTTCCTTCTCTTCTCACCTTCCATCCATACACACTTATCTCCTGCCACACATTTCCTTAGGGGTGAAAGTTTTCAAACAAATGGGAGAGAAATTAATGACGGAGCCAGGGGTTATGTGGAGAGACCAGGACGGTGGACCAAAAAGCATTATCTCCACCACCACCTGGTCTCCGCAGTCTAGTCGATCCTACTCATAGTGACCTTATAAGACAGAGTAGAATCACCCTACAAGGTTTCTAAGGCTATAAATCTTTATAGAAGCAGACTGCCACATCTTTCTCCTGCAGAGCTGCTGTTGGGTTCAAACTGCCAACCTTTTGGTTACCAGCTGAGTGCTTTAACCACTGTGCCTTCTGGTCTTTTTAACAGTGGCCAAAAACAAACCAAACCAGTTTCCATTGAGTTGACCCCAACTCATGACGACCCCATGCATCAGAGTAGAACAGTGCTCTATAGGGTTTTCAGTGGCTGATTTTTCAGAAGTAGATCATTCTTTTGAGGTGACTTTAAGTGGACTTGAACCTCCAACTTTTGGTTAGCAGCAAAGTGCCTAAGCTGTTTGCAGCACCCAAAGGCTCCATTAATAGTGAAGCCTCCCATAATACAGATGTGGAACACGCAGCTTAGAGATAGCCTGCTTTTGAAGAAGGCTCACTTGTCCCCTTCCACCCACCACAGGGGAATTCTACCTGCTCTCCTCCCATTCCAGAGCAGGTAGCACCTGCAGCTACCCCCACCTGATCTTAAATCCTCTAACTATTCTTTTTTTTTTAAATAACTTTTATTAAGCTTCAAGTGAACGTTTACAAATCCAATCAGTCTGTCACATATAAGTTTACATACATCTCACTCCCTACTCCCACTTGCTCTCCCCCTCTTGAGTCAGCCCTTTCAGTCTCTCCTTTCTTGACAATTTTGCCGGCTTCCCTCTCTCTCTATCCTCCCATCCCCCCTCCAGACAAGAGTTGCCAACACAATCTCGAGTGTCCACCTGATATCATTAGCTCACTCTACATCAGCGTCTCCCTCCCACCCGCTAACCAGTCCCTTTCATTTCTGATGAGTTGTCTTCGGGGATGGTTCCTGTCCTGTGTCAACTGAAGGTCTGGGGAGCATGGCCGTCAGGTAAGGTGAGGCCTCCCACTTTCTTCTTCTTTTTCAGTAGTGCTTTGCTTATCCGGGGCTTCTTTCCCTTCCATATGAAATTGGGGATTTGTTTCTCTATCCCCTTAAAATATGACATTGGAATTTGGATCGGAAGTGCGTTAAATGTATAGATGGCTTTTGGTAGAATAGACATTTTTACTATGTTAAGTCTTCCTATCCATGAGCAGGGTATGTTTTTCCACTTAAGTATGTCCTTTTGAATTTCTTGTAGTAGAGCTTTGTAGTTTTCTTTGTATAGGTCTTTTACATCCTTGGTAAGATTTATTCCTAAGTATTTTATCTTCTTGGGGGCTACTGTGAATGGTATTGATTTGGTTATTTCCTCTTCGGTGTTCTTTTTGTTGATGTAGAGGAATCCAAGTGATTTTTGTATGTTTATTTTATCACCTGAGACTCTGCCAAACTCTTCTATTAGTTTCAGTAGTTTTCTGGAGGATTCCTTAGGGTTTTCTGTGTATATAATCATGTCATCTGCAAATACTGATAACTTTACTTCTTCCTTGCCAATCCGGATACCTTTTATTTCTTTGTCTAGCCTAATTGCCCTGGCTAGGACTTCTAGCACAATGTTGAATAAGAGCAGTGATAAAGGGCATCCTTGTCTGGTTCCCATTCTCAAGGGAAATGCTTTCAGGTTCTCTCCATTTAGAGTGATATTGGCTGTTGGCTTTGCATAGATGCCCTTTATTATGTTGAGGAATTTTCCTTCAATTCCTATTTTGGTAAGAGTTTTTATCATGAATGGGTGTTGGACTTTGTCAAATGCCTTTTCTGCATCAATTGATAAGATCATGTGGTTTTTGTCTTTTGTTTTATTTATGTGATGGATTACATTAATGGTTTTTCTGATATTAAACCAGCCTTGCATACCTGGTATAAATCCCACTTGATCAGGGTGAATTATTTTTTTGATATGTTGTTGGATTCTATTGGCTAGAATTTTGTTGAGGATTTTTGCATCAATGTTCATGAGGGATATAGGTCTATAATTTTCTCTAACTATTCTTAACAGAAGTGTGAGAATCCTTTTTCTCTTAGTTGCAGTCAAAATGGTAGGATTTTCACCTTTCACGTGGGAGACTCGTGTTTGATTCCGAGCAAACGCACCTCATGTGCAGCCACCACCACCTGTCGTCTGTGGAGGATTGTGTGTCGCTATGATGCTGAGCAGAAACCCTGGTGGCATAGTGGTAAGCATTGGACTGCTAACCAAAAGGTTGGCAGTTCGAATCCACCAGGCACTCCTTGGAAGCCCTATGGGGCAGTTCTACTCTGCCTTATAGGGTTGTTATGAGTCTGAATCAACTCAAGAGCAATGGTTTTTTTTTTTTTTTTAATGATGCTCAGCAGGTTTCAGAGGAGCTTCCAGATTAAGCCAGAGTTGGAAGAAAGGCCTGGTGATTTACTTCCAAATTGTTTCCACCTTTTGACTATTGTGAGTAGTGTTTCTATGAACAATCGTCTACAAGTATTTGTTTGAATACCTGTTTTCAACTCCTTGGGGTATATACCTAGGTGTAGATTTGGTGTTGGAATTGACTTGATGGCAACGGGTTTGGTTTTGATTTTTGTGTGTGTGGGTGGAGGGGCATAGTAATTCTATGTTAAATTTTTTTAACTAACCCTGTTATAGATTGAATTATGTCCCTCCCAAACTATGTGTTGTAAATCCTAACCTCTATGCTTGTGGTTATCATCTCATTTGGGAATGGGTTTTCTTTGCTATGTTAATGAGGCAGGATTACTGTAGGATGTATCTTGAGTCAATCTCTTCTAAGATATAAAAAGAGATTAAATAAATGAGCAGGTAGAGAGAGAGATGGGATCAGATAGCTGCGAAGACACATGGAAATCTCCAAGGAACCAGGAAGCAGAAGCTGAAGAGACAAGGGCCTCCCTCCAGAGCCAACAAAGAGAGAATGCCTTCCCCTAGAACCAGCTCTCTGAATTTGAACTTCTAGCCTTCTAAACTCTGAGAAAATAAACTTCTCTTTGTTAAAGCCACCTACATGTGGTATTTCTGTTATAGCAGCACCTGACAGCTAAGATAAGCACCAAACTGTTTTCCACAGGGACTGCACCATTTTACATCCCCACTAGCAAGACACAAGGGTTCCAATTTTTCCATATCCTCACCAACACTAATTTTCCTTTTTTTTAATTATAGTCATTAGTGGGTGTGAAACCCTAGTGGTGTAGTGGTTAAGTGCTATGGCTGCTAACCAAAAGGTTGGCAGTTCTAATCTAATCTACCAGGCACTCCTTGGAAACTCCATGAGGCAGTTCTACTCTGTCCTATAGGGTCGCTATGAGTCAGAGTCAGCTCGGCTGCAACAGGTTAGTGGGTGTGAAGTGTTATGTCATTATGGTTTTGATTTGGATTTCCCTAATGATTAACGATGTGAGCATCTTTTCATGTCTGTTAGAGTCCTTTGCCCATTTTTCATTTGGTTGTTTGTCTTTTTGTTGTTGAGTTATGAAAGTTCTTTTTATATTGTGGGTGTTAGACCCTTATCAGATATATGATTTGCAACTATTTTCTCCTGTATATTGTCTTGACTTTTTTGGTACTGTTCTTTGATGCACAAAAATTCTTAATTTTGATGAATTCCAATTTACTTATTTTTTCTTTTGTTGCCTATACTTTTGGCGTCATATTTAAGAATCCATTGTCAAATTTAAGGTCATGAAAATTTATTCCTATATTTTCTTCTAAGAGTTTTGTGGTTTTAGTTATATATATAGGTGTGGGAAAATCCTGGTGGCATAGTGGTTAAGTGCTATGGCTGCTAACCAAGAGGTTGGCAGTTCGAATCCACCAGGTGCTCCTTGGAAACTCTATGGGGCAGTTCTACTCTGTGCTATAGAGTTGCTATGAGTCGGAATCGACTTGATGGCAGTGGGTTTGGTTGTTTTTTTATATATATAGGTGTGGATCTATTTTGAGTTAATTTTGTATATGGTGTGAGGCAGGGGCCCAAGTTCATTCTTTTGCATGTGGATATCCAGGTGTTACAGCACTATCTGTTAAAGAAACTATTATTTCGCCCACTGAATGGTATTGGTAACCTTGAAGAACAAACTTTTAATAGGTAACCTTTTATAAGAAAGAGGCAGTAATGGTCAGGAGATGTATACCTTCTCACAACACCATCACAAGCACAAAGCCCAACTTACTAAACACACTCTTTCCAATCCTTTCTGATGCACGCTGGGATCATTTTCCCAAGGCTAGGTTTATTGACATCCATTTACAGTAGACATGGCTAAAACCTTCATTGCTGTAAGGAAAAAAAAAAAGTAATTTTCAATTAAAAACCAAAGCAAACAAACAAACCCACTGTCATCAAGTCAATTTCAACTCATAGTGACCCCATGGGGTTTCTAAGGCTGTTAATCTCTATGGAAATAGACTGCCACATCTTTCTCCCTCAGAGTAGCTGGTGGTTTTGAGCCACTGACCTTTCTGTTAGTATTTGAGTGTTTAACCACTGCCCCTTACCCTAAGAAATCATCTGCGTGCACATTTTTCATAGACACAACGTTACACATTTAGCTACCTGACAGAACTTTAAAAAAAAAAAAAACCCTTTGCCATCGAGTTGATTCCAACTCATGACAGAACATAAAAAAAAAAAAAATCGAGTCGATTCCAACTCATGACAGAACATAGACTTTCAAAAATAAGATCAAGAAAGATGGAATTGTGCTGAACACAACAAGAAACAAAATGAGTCTATGATTGTACATCTTATTGAATGTGAATTTCTGATGGAACTTCAGAGACAATATCAGCATTTTTAGTCTCCTTCTTTGTGTTATTTATACTTCATCTTTCCACCCACTTGAAATAATTTTACATTGGTTATAGTCATCTACACGTAGCCTGATACAAGCTGACATAAAAACTGGACTTCTCATCAGATTTCGGTCGGCAGTTCAAATCTACCAGCCACTCCTTGGAAGCCCGATGAGGCAGCTCTACTCTGTCCTATAGGGTCACTATGAGTCAGAATTGACTCGATAGCAATGGGTTTGGTTTTATGGGTCTAATATACAGTGTGTCAGACTTTGCTAAAGAGAATCCAAAATACACTATTAAACAGGGATCCTATAGCACAAAGAATCTCAGACCTTTTTAGAATCTGTTAAAAGACAATGAGCCTCTTCTCAGAAAAATGCAGAGAGGAAGTTATGCTTAAAATTTCAAGGTTGATGGTTGCATAACATAATTAATGTAATTACTATTACTGAATTGCACACATAAAAAGTATTAAATTGGCAAATGTGATATATATATAATGACAAAAAGAAGAAAACAAACAAAAAAAACATTTCAGGGTTTTATGGACTCCCTAAAAGCCATTCATGGTCCCTTAATTATTAAAAGCTTTTACTATCAAGTGTGAATTCTGTACATTCAAAATAAAGAGTAGGCAATTTTGAGTTCTTGCTGAAGTAATTTTGAAACTCATGTATTATTTGAGGCAATTTCTAATGACTACCTGATGTCTGCTCCTGGGTATGTCTGCTCCAGGAAAGAGCATGGCATTTGCAATGAGGCCTCAAGATGTTCGTGTGGCAGCCACTGGTCAATACTGAGGCCTCGCTCATTTACTTACTCATTCATGCCTCAAAAGTTGCTTCAAAAGGCTGTGAAACCAGAACAATGGGCAAAGAAAAGCTGAATAAAAGGGAGGAAGTTAAATAGAACAGTGTGGCTGTCGCCTAGTTTACAGCTGTTTCTGACAGCAGACAGGATGTCTGGTCACATCCCTCTCAGAAGGAGCGGATAAATAAGGGAAATCCTACCATCACACAAAGCAACAACCAGATAGACCAGCTCACGTCACTACCATTGAACGGGTATAGAAGGGTAGGATCTTAGGAGCCTACAACAGGCAAAAACCAAACCCATTGCCATCGAGTCATAGCAACCCTATATGACAGAGTAGAATTACCCATAGGGTTTCCAAGGAACGCCTGGTGGATTCAAACTGCTGAGCTTTCGGTTAGCAGCTGTAGCTCTTAACCACTGTACCACCAGGGTTTCCTACAGCAAGCAAAGTAATGCTTGTCAAGGCTGAGAGGATTCAAATTCTTTCTCCAGTGACTAATATTGGGCTGGACTTGGTGGTGATCTCAGACTATTTACAACATTTACCATTTTACCCAATCTCTTTCCACTCATATATCCATTAGCTTAGCTCTGTGCACAATATAATCTGACCTATCTCCTATGCTTTCAGAGTCCAAATTATTAGATTCCTCTTAAAGTTATTGTGACCCCAATACCCCCCAGCATGTTTTCTTCTTTTTCAAAAGGGGCAACTGAGAGCTTAACATAACTAAGGCCATGATAAAACTATAAGTTGTTCTTGCTCTGCCTGCTTCCTTCACAGACCTCTGTTAATGACTTTGTTTTGACCAAAGGCTAATGACTTTGTTCTTTGTTTTAAACTAATGCAAATAACCTTTTGTTCTGTCCAGACCACCTGTGGCATACAACCACCACAGGAAAGTTGGAGCCCAGGTATCAGATATGTATATCTTTAGCCTAATAAAGAAATGTCTGGCAGGGGACTACAAAGACACTTGTAACCCGTGTAAGATTCTATATAAGCTGTAATGTAAAACTGCTCTTTGGGACTCCATAGAGACAGCCTGTGTTGCTGCCTGGTTTCCGTTGATGTATGCATCTCCTTAATAAACTTTCTCACTCTTTCTGACTTGGAGTATGTTTCATTGGCTAAACTGCTCCAGGGCATGGACCCTAATCAGGTAACATCATCATTTTTGGTTTATACTTCTCTTCTTTCTCGTTTTAGTTTGGATTTGTGCAGCTCCAGTCTCTTTATGAGCACTTAGTTTAGGAGACAAGATGGCAGTTGCAGATGGCTGACATCTATCCAGAAAGCTAGGATGCTGCAGTCACAGCCCTGGTTCTCCTTTGGGAGAGCATGTTAAATAAGGCAAAAATACCTTTTCTATACAAAGGACTTTATATCATAATAAATTTTGTAAAATGGTCACAGGAGTAATTAGCATTAAATGCTTGTAGCTTCACACCTCAAGGAAATAGTCCTAGGTAAGGGCAAGAATTGTAATCTTGACACTTGCTTGAACTGTGCCTTATGTCTCCTAGAAGAAAATTGTTTTTAAAAATCCTATTAGAGAAATTAAGCCTTAGTCATTATCTAGCTAGAGACAATATATTTAAAATTCAAAATCTCTGTCTTCTAATCACACTGCAGCCACCAGCTTGCGTTGTGACCACAGGCAACTCACTGAGCCTCTTGGTGGTTAACATTTCCTCATCTGCAAAATGTGTGCAATGGTGTTAGCAACCAGGAAAGTTATCATGAAACAGAAAATACTGATGTAAAATAATGCTTCTTTATAAGATGTAGTTACTGATCTGAAGTTTGGCACGTAGTAGGCAATTCAATAAATGTAGATGGATGAATAGGTGATCTAGAGGTGGTCATCTGCCTCTCTCTCTTTCAAGAGGAAGAGAAAGAGAGGGAGAGAGAATGAGGCAGGCCATTCTGCTAACAATATAACATAACAATTTGTTGACAATACAGCATAACTAAATGTATGTTATATTGTCAGTAAAACATTGTTATGTTGTTAGCCAAATGACAATGTAACATGTCACCCCCAACTCATGGTGACCCAATGCACAATGAAACAAAATGCTACCCAGTCCTGTGCCATCCCCATGGTCAACTGCAGATCTGGTCCATAGGGTTTTCAATGGCCAATTTTCAAAAGTAGATTGCCAGGCCTAGAGCCTTAGCTTGGAACTCTGCTGAAACCTGTTCAGCACCACAGCAACCTACAAGCCTCCACTGATAGACAGGGGGTGGCTGTGCATAAGGTCCATTGGCAGAGAGTCAAACCCAGGTCTCCTGCATGGAAGGCAAGAATTGAGATCTACCACTGAACCACCATAGCCTGCCTAAGGAGCTCTGGTGGCACAGTGGTTAAGCACTAGGCTGTTAACTGAAAGATAAGCAGTTAAGACCCACCAGTGGCTCTGCAGGAGAAAAGTCCTGGAAATCTGCTCCCATAAAGAAAGGAAGTTCTACTCTGTCCTATAGGGTCCCTATGAGTTGGAATTGACTCCACAGCACACAACAACTATGTACATACATACACACACACAAATATATATATATATGTATATATATATATACGCATATATGGAAACTCAGATGGCATAGTGGTTAAATGCTATAGCTGCTAATCAAAAGGTCAGCAGTTCGAATACACCAGGCGCTCCTTGAAAACCCTATTGGGCAGTTCTACTCTGCCATATAGGGTCAGTTTGTCATATTGTGGTGGCTTATGAGTTGCATTGATGCTGGAAATGAAGGAGAACCTCAATATCATCAGCCAGAACAATGTCAGGGGCAGACTTTGAAACAGATCATCAATTGCTCATATGGAAGTTCAAGCTGAAGCTGAAGAAAATTAAAACAAGTCCATGAGAGCCAAAGTCCAACCTTAAGTATATCTCACCTGAATTTAGAGATCACCTCAAGAATAGATTTGATGCATTGAATATTAATGACCAAAGACCAGACGAGTTGAGGGATGACATCAAGGATATCACACATGAAGAAAACAAAAGGTCATTAAAAAGGCAAGAAAGAAAGAAAAGACCAAAATGAATGTCAAAAGAGACTCTGAAACTTGCTGTTGAACATAGAATAGCTAAAGTGCAAGGAAGAAATGATGAAGTAAAAGAGCTGAACGGAAGATTTCAATGGGCAACTCAAGAATGAACTTGGCATTTCTCAAGCTGAAAGAACTGAAGAAAAAATTCAAGCCTCAAGTTCCAATCCTTAAGGATTCTACAGGGAAAATATTAAAAGACATAGGAAGCATCAAAAGAAGATGGAAGGAATATACAGAGTCACTATACCAAAAAAAATTGGTCGATGTTCAACCAGTTCAGGAGGTAGCATATGATCAGGATCCAATGGTACTGAAGGAAGAAGTCCAAGCTGCACTGAAAAAAAAAAGGCACTGGTAAAAAACAAGGCTCCAGGAATTAATGGAATACCAACTGAGATGTTTCAACAAATGGGTGCAACACTGGAAGCGTTCACTGGTCTGTCAAGAAATTTAGAAGACAGCTAGCTGGACAACCAACTGGAAGAGATTTATATTTATGCCTATTCCCAAGAAACGTGATCCAACTGAATGTGGAAATTGTCAAACAATATCATTAATATCACAGTAATGTCAATAAAGTTTTGCTGAAGATCCTTCAAAATCCATTGCAGCATTATGTGGATACGGAACTGCCAGAAATTCAATCCTGATTCAGAAGAGGATGTGGAATGAGGGATATCATTGCTGAGGTCAGATGGATCCTGGCTGAAAGCAGGGTGTTTATCTGTGTTTTATTGACTATGCAAAGGCATTCAACTGTGTGGATCGTAACAAATTATGGATAACAGTGCGAAGAATGGGAATTCAGAACACTTAATTGAGCTCATGAGGAACCTGAACATAGATCAAGAGGCAGCCATTCAAACAAAACAAGGGGATACTGCATGTTTTAAAGTTAGGAAAGTTGTGTGTCAGGATTTTGTCCTTTCCCCATACCTATTCAATCTGTGTGCTGAGCAAATAATCCAAGAAGACGGACTACATGAAAAACAGGGCATCAGAATTGGAGGAAGACTCATTAACAACTTGCATTATGCAGATGTCACAACTTTGCTTGGTGAAAGTGAAGAGGACTTGAAGCACTTACTGATGAAGATCAAAGACCACAGCCTTCGATATAGATTACATCTCACCATAAAGAAAACAAAAATTCTCTCAACTGGACCAATAAGCAACATTGTGATAAAAGGAGAAAAGATTGAAATTGTCAAGGATTTCATTTTACTTGGATCCACAATCAACACCCATGGAAGCAGCAGTCAAGAAATCAAAAGACAAGTTGCATTGGGCAAATCTGCTGCAAAAGACCTTTTTAGAGTATTGAAAAGCAAAGATGTCACCTTGAAGACTAAGCTGCACCTGACCCAAGCCGTGGTGTTTTCAGTTGCCTCATATGCATGTGAAGCTGGGTGATGAATAAGGAAGACCAAAGAAGAACCGACACCTTTGAAATGTGTGTTGGTGAAGAATATTGAATATAGCATGGACTGCCAAAAGAACGAACAAATCTGTCTTGGAAGAAGTACAACCAGAATGCTCCTTAGAAGCAAGGATGGCAAGACTACATACGTCTCACACTGGACATGTTATCAGGAGGGATCAGTCCCTGGAGAAGGACATCATGCTTGGTAAAGTAGAGGGTCAGCGAAAAAGAAGAAGACCCTCAACAAGATGGATTGACACAGTGGCTGCAACAATGGGCTCAAGCATAATAAGGATTGTGAGGACTCTGCAGGACTGAGCAGTGTTTCATTCTGTTGTACGTAGGGTCACTACGAGTCAGAATTAACTTGACGGCACCTAACAACAACATATATACATATGTGTACATACATATATACATAACATACATATATAACATACATATACATATATACATAACATACATATATAACATACATATACATACATACATATATACATACACGTACCGCAGCTCTGGTGGCACAGTAGATTAGAGCTAACTAAAAGGTCATTAGTGCAAATTCACCAGCCGCTCCTTGGAAACCCTACAGAGCAGTTCTACTCATCCTGTAGGATCACTATGAGTTGGAGTGAACTCAATAGCAAAGGGTTTTGGTTTTTTGATTTTTATGGGGCAGTTCAAAAAAAAAAAAAATTTTTTTTTTTTCTACTCTGTCCTATAGGGTCACTATGAGTCGCAATCAACTAGATGGCAACAGGTTTGGTTTGTTTTTCTG
The DNA here is from genome assembly GCF_030014295.1 of Loxodonta africana. Classification (NCBI taxonomy): domain Eukaryota; kingdom Metazoa; phylum Chordata; class Mammalia; order Proboscidea; family Elephantidae; genus Loxodonta; species Loxodonta africana. Next base: position 76,402,955 of record NC_087358.1, read on the forward strand.
TATACCCAAAACCTAACCCCTTCCCACTGAGTCAATATACATACTTATGATTATATATATGTGTATAGGTATATATATATTCCTTCCATATTATATAATCATCCAGCAGAGTTGCCGTTGGACTTATCTTCCCTCCTCCCACCCTTGAATTTTCTTCCATTCCTCCCTTCCATTCTCTGTTCTTTCTGCGGGAAACCTCTCCCTCCTCCATCTGTCATTCCCCAAGCCAGTCCCATTTACCACTCCTCACCTCATTCTGGTAGCAATCCAACTAGTTTGTGGCTGGTCTGCAATGGCAAGACAGCTGAAAACGGGTGATCAAGGGGCAGTGAGTTTATATTGATGGAGGAGGAATAATTTGGAAAGGGAGGGTGAATATGTTACACAACTTGAAGAATGTAATCAATGTCAATGAACTGTACTTGTAGAAATTGTTGAATAGGTGTATGTTCTGCTGTGTATATTTCCAACAACAGAAAAAGTAATAAATTATTTTAAAATAATGAATGGCCACTTATCCCAAGAGCCTGGGGCTGTAACATTGAGTGAAGCGGTGATGCCCCAATTGCCCACCCATCTGTTCACAGTAAGCAATGCATGGATGACAGATGCAGCAGGTGAGACAGGCCATGCCTCAGACATGAGATTTGCATGACCTCCAGGCTTCCGGAACAGGTGATCTTGTAAAAAATACAAGAGTGAAGTTTTTCTGGGTCCAGGGATAGTAACAAATATCCACGTGGGTCTGGAATCCACCCTGCAGATGAGTTCTGTGGGATGGTATGAGCTCAGCATCAAATTTTATATAGATTCCGTAAGCTTTTCTTGAACCTGTATTCTCCAAATCTAAGCAATAAGGTTATTGTTATCTTAAAACAACAAAACATTTACTTTATTTTTTATAACTAACTAATTAATTCTTTGGAGTCCTCATGGCACGGTGGTTGAGAACTTGGCTGCTAACCAAAAGGTCATCAGTTCGAACCCACCAGCTGCTCCTTGCAAAGCTATGGAGCAATTCTACTCTGTCCTATAGGGCTGTTCTGAGTGGGAGATGGCAACGGGTTTTTTTTTTTACTTGAAAGTGCAAATATTCTCTGAGCCCTGAGCTTCCATGCCCTATTTTAGCTTAAATTTCAAACTTTCAAAAACTTGGAAGAAAGAATAAAAATAATAGAACAACATAGGCCAGAGGTTGAGTACTGGCAATACGACATAGGTAAGTTTTTTAACCACCACACATCTGTCAGTTTGTTGTACTTTGGTGACTTGGATGTTGCTATGATGCTTGATGTTATGCTGCTGGTATTTTAAGTACCAGCAGGGTTACCCATTGTGGGCAGGTTTCAGTGGAGCTGCCAAACTGAGAAAGACTAGGAAGAAAAGCCTGGTGATCTATTTCCAAAAATTAGCCAATGGAAACCCTATGGATCACAGTAGTGTATTGTCCAGTACAGTGCTGGAAGTTGAGCCCCTAGGTGGGAAGGCGTTCAAAATACACAGTGGCCTCAACAGTGGAGTCAAACACATCAACCACTGTGAAAATGGTGAAGGATTGGGCAACTGTTTGTTCTTGTGCACACGGGGCAGTCATGTGTTGGAGCCAACTCGACAGCAACAGACAACAAGTTTTTGTAAACAACCTTCAAACAAAAAAAGCCTACAATCTACAGAAGCCAACCCACTTTGCTGAGAAATTCCATCTGCTGAGTTCTATGATGCCGATGCAAAATCATGACTCAAATGTCTCAAAGTAAATGACAGTCTCCTCATTTCAAGAGTTCCAATAAGGCGATTAGATGCTGGAGTCAGGGCTGGAAGGGCAGAAGGAAGCTTACTGATCCTCTGCATGATGAAACTGAGGCCTGAGAAGTTAGGTGACCAAAACTAAGACCAAGAGCTTTGCCAGGGAACAAAACAGTCTCCAGACCTGGAAAGTCAAATTTGATGCTTTGTATTTAGTTTATAGGTGTGTGGCTTGATGGATCATTTAACTGATGTTACCATTGACCAGACTGGATTATGTCTTTAGTTCCAAATGGGCACAAGCATTTCAGCACTGATTTTTTTTTTTTTTTTTTTCTCGAATGCGTCTTTCTTACTAGTTCTATCTGGAATTTCCTTGCACTTAAGACTAATTTTCAGGAGTCTACTCCCTTTTCTATGGATCCTTAATAAAAATGTCCTAAAATCATTGGGGAAACCCTGGTGGAATAGTGGCTAAGTGCTTGGCTGCTAACCAAGAGGTCGGCAGTTCAAATCTGCCAGGCGCTCCTTGGAAACTCTATGGGGCGGTTCTACTCTGTCCTATAGGGTCACTATGAGTCGGAATCGACTTGACAGCAGTGGGTTTGTTTTTTTTAATCACTGGAGTTCTCTGAAGCCAGCCAACAGTCAGGGCAAGAAAGTCAAACCAAACCCGTCACCAACCAATCGATTCCAACTCATGGCGATCCCATGTGTTACAGAGTAGAACTGGTTTATAGGGTATTCTTGGCTATAATCTTTATGGAAGCGCATCTCCAGGACTTCCTTCCATGGTGCCACTGGGTGAGTTCTAACTGCTAACCTTTAAGTTTGCAGTTGAGCGCAAACTGTTTGCACCACTCAGGGACCTCGGAGAAAACATACCTGTTCCTAACTGCCTCAGTTCACAAGTGACACACTTCATCCCCACCCCCATTCCATTTGCAAAAAAAGTCATATGTCCCCACCTAGATGCCAGGGCTCTGGAGAATGTAGTCCCTAATGGACAGTAGCTACCCAGTGACAACTCTATACCTTGCACAAGGGAGCATTAATTTTTGGAGAACATCTAATCATCTCTATCACATTCCGCTCAACCTCTAGTCTCTCTATTGCCTCACCTGCTTCCTTCATAGCTTGTATCACAACCCATGGATAGGGACGGCTCAAGGGTAGGCTTAGCTACAAGGATAGAGACAGCCCAAGGGTGGGTTTAGCTACAAGGACAGGGTTAATCCAAGGGTAGACTTAGCTACAAAGACAAGGACAGCCCAAGAATGGGCTTAGCTAAAAGGATTGGGATAGCCCAAGGGTGGGCTTAGCTACAAGGATATGGACAGTCCAAGCATGGGCTTAGTTACAAGGATAGGGATAGCCCAAGGGTGGGCTTAGCTACAAGGATGTCACTGTTGTTGTTAGGTGCTATCGAGTCAGTTCCAACTCATAGTGACTCTATACACAACAGAACGAAACACTGCCCGGTCCTGCGTCATCCTTACAATTGCTGTTACGCTTGAGCCCGTTGTTGCAGCCACTGTGTCAATCCGCCTCGTTGAGGGTCTTACTCTTTTCTGCTGATCCTGTGCTTTACCAAGCATGATGTCCTTCTCCAGGGACTGATCCCTCCTGACAACATGTCCGAAGTATGTAAGACGCAGTCTCGCCATCCTTGCTTCTAAGGAGCATTCTGGTTGTACTTCTTCTAAGACAGAGTTTTTCATTCTTTTGGCAGTCCATGGTACATTCAGTATTCTTCGTCAACAGCACAATTCAAAGGCATCAATTCTTCTTCAGTCTTCCTTATTCACTGTCCAGCTTTCACAGGCATATGAGGCAACTGAAAACACCATGGCTTGGGTCAGGTGCACTTTAGTCTTCAGGGTGACATCTTTGCTTTCCAACACTTTAAAGAGGTCCTTTGCAGCAGATTTACCCAATGCAATGCGTCTTTTGATTTCCTGACTGCAGTTTCCATGGGTATTGATTGTGGATCCAAGTAAAATGAAATCCTTGACAACTTCAATCTTCTCCGTTTATCATGATGTTGCTTATTGGTACACTTATGAGGATTTCTGTTTACTTTTTGTTGAGGTGTAATCCATACTGAAGGCTGTGGTCTTCATTAGTAAGTGCTTCAAGTCCTCTTCACTTTCAGCAAGCTACAAGGATAGGGATAGCCCAAGGGTGGGCTTAACTTCAAAGATAGGGATAGACCAAGGGTGGGCTTAACTACAAGGATAGGGATAGTTTACTGGTGGGTTTTAGCTACAAGGACAGGGATAGCCCAAGGGTGGGCTTAGCTACAAGAATAGGGATAGCCCAAGAGTTGGTTTAGTTACAAGCACTTCTGAATTCAGGGACTTAAACAATGTCTGCATGATTTTGCCTTTCTCTTTTTATTTCTTGGCTTTGCCTTCCTCCATGTTGGATTCGTCCCGGGGCAAGCTCTCACCATGTGCTGGCCATGATGGCCAAAATGAGATTAGATTACATCATCTTTAAAGCCAGAAATCCCAGAGGGGAAAAGAGGTATAAAGTTATATAATCATCTCTCTCTTATAGCATTCCCTGAAAATAAATTCGCTTGGTCCTTCTTGAGACACATGCTCATTACTGAAAAAATGGCTATGTAAGGAGTGGGTGTATTCCGGCCAATTCACTCCCGTGGCTGAAGAAGTCAGGTCACGGGATTTATTGCTGAACAGGGCTTTGGGAAAGAGCAGCTTCTGAAAGCAAAAGATGTTAAACACACAAGAAAGTGTCAATGGTTACAATTAGTCTGAAGAACAGGATGTAAACAGACATGTAACTTGTGAATTTGCTGGCTATTATTCCTTAGGAGTCAGAATCGACTCGATGGCAGCAGGTTTGGTTATGGAAACCCTGGTGACGTAGTGGTTAAGTGCTGCTAACCAAAAAGTCAGCAGTTCGAATTCACCAGGCGCTCCTTGGAAACCCTGTGGGGCAGTTCTACTCTGTCGTGTAGGGTCGCTATGAGTCAGAACTGACTCTACGGCAATGAGTTTTTTTGGTTTTATAATTGTTGGTCCTCTTTTAATCTTTGACAAAACGTATCAGCTCATATATTCCTGATTTTTTTGTTATTAAGGAGGAAGCTATAGTACTTTTCTCTCATTAGACTGTAAAATATTCTAGGTTAAGAACCATGTTACTCCTTTTTTATAGCTTCAAATTAATTATTTGGTATTCCATTAAAATGAATTCTCAACAAATATTGTAATAACAGTATCCCTTAAGATACTTGTACAATCAGGTTGTGTTGTATTTGTTTTCACTTTGGGCATGCCCATTTTGTGGACTTTTTAGTAGTCTCCCATATGTGTGTATTCTGTCTACCAGGGGGACTGTAAGTTTCTTAAGACACTAGAAAGACCAGAACTATAGATTTTTCACAGGTGCCAGGCCTCTGATTATTTTTAAATCTGTGCTATTTACATAGTGCGTAGACTGAAGCATTGATTGATTCTTTCATTCATTTATTCAAGGCACTCTGCTAGACATTGAAGAGATAGCCATTGTTGTGGGTTGAATTGTGTCCCCTCATAGTGTGTATTGGAGTCCTGACTCTTGTACATGTGGATGTGATCCTGTTTGGAAATAGGGATTTCTTTTGTTATGTTAATGAGGTCACACCAGAGTAGAGGCTTCTAGTTATAAAATAAGAATTGCTGCAGACACACACGCAGAGAAAGGTGCCATATGAAGACAGACCCTCAGGGCAGACACAGCTACAAGCCCAGGAACACCAAGGATTGCAGCTATTAGAAGCCAAAATAGACAAGGAGGAGCCCCTCACTCCCCTCCCTGAGCGACACCCTGAATTCAGACTTCTGGTCTCCTGAACTGTGAATACTTTTTTTTTCTTTACAGCCACCCTGTGCTGGTATTTTTTTGTCACGGCAGCACTAGGAAACTAAGACAGCCATGAGGAAGGTCTGCAGGGCCCCTGCCTTCCCAGCACTCGCAGCCTGCCAGGGGGAACATCTGACAATTAACCACAGAGAATGACGAATCTTATGAATGATGATGTGCAGGGGTCCATGGAAACAGGTGACAGCAGACCAGAGCTGGGTCTTAGAATGGGAGAGGTGCTGTAACAAATTACCCCAGACTTGGTGGCTTAAAACAAGAGTCCAAAATCAAGGCATCAGCAGCATTCCACGCCTCTTCTAACCTCTGGTTGTTGCCAGCTTCCTTGGCTTACAGTCATATCACTCTAGTCTGCTTCCACGTTCATATGGCTTCTCTTCTCTGTCCCTCTTCTCCTCTGTGCATGTCTTACAAGGCCACAGGTCACTGAAGTTAGAGCCCACCTAGATAATCAGGATGATCTCCTCATTCAAGGTCCCTAGCTTAATTACATGTTCAAAGGCCTGTTTCCCAAATAAGGTCACATTCACAGGTTCCAGAGATTAGACATGAATATATCTTTTGGGGGGACCACCATTCAGCCCATTGCAGAACTAAAACGAGTTGTCATTGAGTGTGTCAGGGTAGATCTGTGCTCCACAGAGTTTTCTATGGCTGATTTTTCAGAAGTAGATCTCCAGGCCTTTCTTCCAAGGCAACTCTGGGTGGACTCAAACTTCTAACTTTTTGTTAGCAGCTGAGCGTGTTAACTGTTTGCCCATCCTGAAGCTAGCCGACTTTAAAGCTGAGGCCTAAAGGATGAATAAGCATCTGGGGAGCTGAATCTGGTGGTGGAGGGGGGTGGACGTGGAAACAGCATGCTCAAAGCCTAGAGGCATGGCATGGGGCAACCTAGGCACTGAAAGGAGTTCTGTCTGGCCCTGGCTCAGAGAACTAGAGGAATAAAATAGGAGAAAAAAGACTGGAGAAGGGCTGGGAGCCAAACTGATGTAAGCCATATGAGGAGTTCTGAGTCACCCCTAGGCAATGGGAAGCTGCTGAATGTTGTAAGAAGGGAAGTGATATTATTAAATATGCACTTTTGGGAGATCTCTGGCTGGTATATTGAAAATAGGTGAGGAGAGACCCAGGGTGGGGGCAGATACTGCAATCAAGCAGGGGGGTTAAGGATGGAAAGAAAGAGATAAACCTGAGGTGCATTTAAGATAGAACTGGCAGAACACGCTGGCGGAGGGGCAGGAGAGGGAGGTACCAGGAACCATCCAGGTTCCTGCCTTAAGGTACGGGCTGATGCCATTTACTGAGCTAGCGAACACTGCAAGAAGAGCCAGCTTGTGAGGAATGAAGCTCTTAACTTACCAACCAAAGTAATTGTCCAACCACACATCGATTTTTTTTCATCTAAAACTGAGATAATATATAAGTTAAAGCATAATCTATTTCCAAATGATGACATAGCTGGATCATTTGAAGTAAATCAAGATTGTGTAGTAACTTGAATACAAATAAGAGGTAAATTTTTAAAAAATTTTTATTGTTCATTAGGTGAAAGCTTATAGAGCAAATTAGTTTCCCGTTTGATAGTTTGAACATAAAGTATTCCGTGGCATTGGTTTCATTCTCCACAATGTGCCACACTCTCCCCATTTCCACCTAGATTCCTGTTTCCTTTTGTCCTGATTTTCTGTAACTTCCTGCCTTCTCATCTTTGCTTTTGAGCAAATGTTGCTTTTTTAATTGATTGTTCTAAGGAACACATTCCTCTCAGATGTCATTGTTTATTTTAAGGGCCTATCTATGGTTTGGCAGAAAGGTGGTCTCTGGGAACAACAGGCAAAGTTTTAAAGCGAAAAACCATCATCTTCTCATGCTCTCTAAGAAAAGAAATAGTTCTAATCCCAATTCATTATCTGGAGAAGCAGGTTTATTAAATATTCTGATACTAGCTATGAGTTGGAATCCACATAACAACAATGGGTTTGATTTTGGTTTTTGGATATTCTGCTGATAAAATGGGATACTAATAATTCTGAACGCTTGAATTTATTTTCACAATGAAAAAGGAAGATTAAAGAATTGACACATTTGAATTGTAGTGTTGATGAAGAGTCTTGAATATACCATGGTCTGCCAGAAGAACGAACAAATTTGTCTTGGAGGAAGTACAGCTAAGAACGCTTTTTAGTAGCAGTGGGCATGTTATCAGGAGGGACCAATCACTGGAGAAAGACATCATGCTGGGTAAAGTAGAGAATCAGAGAAAAAGAGGGAAACCCTCAAAGAGATGGATTGACACCGTGGCTGCAACAATGGACTCAAACAGCAATGATTGTGAGGACTGGGCAACGTTTTTCATTCTGTTATACCTAAGGTCGTTGTGAGTCAGGACAGACTGGACAGCATCTAACAAAGACAACATGTAGTGTTTCAAATAAGGGACATTTATGGCTGCTATAAAACATACACTAACAAAAAGCAGTACCATTAAATCTGTTTCCATCCAGCAGGAAAACATCACTGCCTACCTGAGTGCATGGTATAGAGCAGAGCTCATAAATGTTTATGCAACGACTAAGCAAATTACAGAGTTATCAAACATAAGTTTCAAAAACTTATTTTAAATAGTTTTCAGAAAATGTTTAGCTGCAGAACTCTTGGTTCAAAGACATCTTATCTGAAGCTCAGTGTATAAAATTGATGAAATAGAACTGTGCTTGTGGACACCCTGTTAGATATTCATTATCCTGCCAACTCCCCTTTCTGCCCCCCACCCCCACCCCATCAACCTGCAGGGTTCTAGACAAGTAGCAAGTACTGACTGGAATTAAACATGGCTGATCGACTTTTAATTTGCATTCCCTCCTGAAATCCCACTAAGAGGACAGCAGAGACTTTTTTTTTTTTTTTAATTTATATTCCGCAAGCCCAATAAAAAGGTAGAGTGCACAAAAAAGATTTCAGCAATTCTTTGGAACACAGAAAGCAAATGAAATAGTGTTACCTGAGGAAGCTGCTACTCAAGGATTGGTAGAAAATGGTGCAATTTGATGGCAGAGCCTAGAAAAGCTAGGATTCAGTGGCACCTGTTGTCACAGAGGAGTCCCAGGGTGGTGCAAAGGGTTAATGCACTCAGCTGTTAACCAAAGGTTGGAAGTTCAAGTCTACCCAGAGGTACCTTGAAAGTCCTGGCAATCTGCTTCTGAAAAGTCACCCACTGAAAACCCTATAGAACACAGTTGTACTCTGACATACGTGGAGTTGCCATGATCTGGGATTGATCCCACTCGAGGGCAGCTGGCTTTTTTTTTTTTTGCTTTAGGTTGCCATAGAAGGTGGGCATGAAGTACAGGATTGGAGACAAGAACTTCTGAAGTCAGTGGACAGAGACATCCAATCTCCAAGTGTACTCTTCCACTCAATTAGGAGGGTAGGGTCTGCAGGACACTAGAGGCCTTCCCCTGGAAACCATTAAAACAACAAGGTGGAGACTCGAGGCTTCCGGGTGTGGTGAGAGGGAAAACACAGGGGGGTTACATACTGTGATCTGAATGCTGAAGCCCCTAAACCCTTTCTTGCTTCCAGGCCTCAGGATTTCAGCAGCCAGGCAGGCTTCTTCTTGGGAAGCTGAATGACCCAGAACAAAGGCCTCTGGGCTCTCTGCCCAGTCACCTTATGGTACATTTCTTTTAGAAATTAGGTAAAAAACATAATACAAGAAAAATCTTTCAAACTGAAGAAGACAAGTCTTAAGTTTGAAAGAGTTTTTCAAATATTTAGCAAGGAAAAAAAAACTGTTTTATAAAATGATCTTCTTCAAGGCTTATCAACGAGAAATTTCAGAATATGAAAGATAAAGAAAAAATCCTAAAAGCTTCTAGAGTTTTTTTTTTTAAAAAAAAGGATCAAATACAATATGGGATATAAAAGGCAATCAGTGGAGAAATTCTTCAAAATTAGAAGAAACGGAAATTTAAATTTAAATTCTAATACCCATCCGAGCACTCAATTAAGTGAGAGGCAGAACAAAAACGTTTTTAAATGACTAAGAATTTTTAATAATGATATTAGCCCAGAACACAATAGTGCTGCCCTCTTGAGCTCCCCTCAGCCCTGCCTCCCTCCCCGGCTCTAGATCTGCTCTGGCCACATTGTTCATACTTCCTGGACTGACTTTGCTTCTTCCCTGAACACCCACGGCCAAATGGTTGCAAGAAACCGGACTGCCCCAAGGGAAGCAGGATTTCAAAAGTGGGCAAGAAGGAGAGAAGGGAGATCTTGAAAAAGATACTTTTAATTAGGTGACTCAAGCCAGCTCCAGACCAGGTATTGACCCCATGCCAGAGTGCTGTGGTTTTTAGTTAGGACCTTCAGGTAAATAAAGTTTTCTTGGATTTGGTTAGGAAAGTTAAAATAATTCAGTACGAAGCTTCGGGGGATTATGGTTATAATGATGATTGTTAATATGATTATTATTTAGAGATTTTAGAAAGAAGGAAAGGAAAAGAAAACCCGCAAACATAGGATGGTGCAGTCCAGGCCTTCCCGAACAGCTGATGCAATGTCCAAGCACCTTGTGACTGGGCTGTGGTTTGTTATGACTTTGATTTCCACAAACACACACAGTTTTCAGTAAGACCTTGAAAATGACACAACTCCCTTTGGATAGATATCTGTTAACAACGAAAGCATAAATTAGGAATTCTGTGTGATAATTAGACGGGTGGAGTCTATTTCTCTTCAACGCCCTGCAAGGATATATGCACCACGTACAAAGAGAAAACTGTGGTTTTTGAAATTGTACAATTAGAATTGTATTCCTTTAGGTGAGATTTTGATCCTTGTTGAAGTGCCATCTTTCTGGGGAATAATAGTGCTCCACACAGCAGTCGTTGCAGGCTTGCTGAGACTGAGTGTTAGATCCCTTAGAAAAGCAGGTGCTACAGGGAAGAAGGGGTCACAGACCGGGATTTGAACCCAGCACAGGAGGCGGCACATGGATCAGTGGCAAGCGTCTCAGGCATCATACGTTGGCCTCCAAGCTGCCTGGATTTGTTTGCTCATTTATTCAGTGACAGTAATTACATGCCAGTATGAAAAAAAAAAAAAAAAATTTATTTATTTTATTTTTTTTTTTTATGAGCCTGAGTGGTACAAATAGTTAATGCTGTGCTTGGCTGCTAACAGGAAATTCGAAGGTTCAAGTCCACCAGAGGTGCCTCAGAAGAAATGCCTGGTGATCTATTCTGAAAAATCAGCCACTGAAGACTGTGGAGCGCAGTTCTGCTCTGACACACCTGGGGTGCCACGAGTCAGGGTGGACTTGACTGTACCTAGTGCTGGATTAGTGTGTGCCACGTACTGTGTGGGGCTCTTTGGACATCAGCAAGTCAAACAGATGAAAATCCCTGCTTCCACAGAACTTACCTTCTAGCAGAAGGAGATAGAAACAAAGCGTAAAATAAACCACATAGCATTTTAGAAGACAGCAAATTGCCGTGGGAAAAGAACAAAAGCTGAGCGCATTCGGGGCTCAGGAAGGCCAGCATGGTGGGAGCAGGATGTGATTGTAAATAAGGGGGCACTTCACATTTTCCCATAGGCAGTTCAGTTAAGGGTTCCCAGAGATTTAATCAGATCCCAAGTTTAAAACTCATTAAGTGGATCAGTGACGACACTGGAAATGCACACAGTGGGCTAAGAGGTAGTGAGGGTGTTCTGTCGCCCGTGCATATTTATAGGTGTTGGAATAGCTACTATTTCGTGAACACAAGGGACGTGCTGAGTTCTACAAGCAAAAGTAAAGGGAGATGAGCCTATTTGAGCTGTGACCTGCCTTCTCCTCCCACTCATCTGTAGATCTCCTTATATACAAACCAGGCTTAGCTTAGCGCACGTTTCTTTCATCAACACATGAAAATGTTTAAATACTTGAATGAAATATACTCTTAAAAGATTATGATTATGATACATATTGAGAATGCTGTGATCTGCTTCTTCTCAATGAAAGAATAAATGGCCTCAGTACATTCTCCCTTTCCATAGATGGTAGACCCTTTATCGCCAGGCTCTGCTCTTTCATTAGCATTCAGGGGGCCTGGAGCTCATTGAAAATTATGAGGAGAAACAACCATGAAAAGTCACACGTAAGAGTGAAAATGCTTTCATCCTGAATTGATAAAACCACGCTTTGAAATTTGCTCTGTGTTCATTTTGGTCTTCAAATCGCTCATTCATTTATCATTTTGTCACAAAACATATGTGCTAGGACTGGGAAAGAAAGAACTGACCAAAAAGTGAACTATTTGCCCAATGCGGTTACTGAATAAAGGTGAACAGCCACTTTATAGTGAGGTCCTTAGTGCTAAGAACATGCCGCAGATTTCTGGGCACAAAATATCTGGGTAACAGATGGCATTCTACTCTGAAGGCGTTGAGTCTGAGGTAGCTTTGAGACATCTATGGTGGACATTTCTCATTTCCAAACCCCATTCCTGTGGGGTGGAAAGCCGCTTTGTGTGTTGGGGTCAGCTGGATCTTCCCTCTGCCTGCTCCCAGGGCACAGGAACCAGCCAATAGGATGTCCAACCAGGGACTCTGAGTCTTGCACGCGATGGCAGGATGGCCAGGTAAAGTCAGCCGTCATACCTGGGCCCACTTACAGTGGGGGAGCAGCATCGCCTGTGGCCGTGGCAGTCGTGTCTGCAGTGGTTGTGTACCGGCAGAGCCAAACTTTTCCATCAGTGGGGTCTTGTCTGTGGTTCCAGCTATGTAAACTGCTGAAGCTTTCTTGCTCCAGTCTTTTAAGTCTGTTTCCCCGGCCTTTTCTGCAATTCTAATGCTCACAGACCCCCTGTGATAAATTCACTCCTGTTCGAGCTACTCAGGCTTGCTTACTTCTTCCAATGAAGACCCTAGAATGATAATATCCATGTGAAATTCAAAAAGTTGTCTAACCTTTTAATCTCACAAAAGAGGAAATGGAGTCTCAGAGAGTTGTGTTTTTCCCAAGATTACTCAGCAACATAGCACTCAAAACACCAGGGCTCGAATACCTAAAAGTTTATTGAAATGCATGTAATGGAGCTCAGGAATTAAGTTGGGGACAAACCTGGTGTTGGGAATGAATATAGTCACCATTTGAGAGCATGCAGCATGACTGAAGGAGGGAGCTGAGCTGAGGACTGAAACTTAGGGAATACTTACATTTAAGAAATGAGAAAAAAGAGAATTTAGACAAAGGCCAACTAAGAAGAGGCTGGTAAAGCATTAAGAGAAGGAACAAAGTGTAGGGTCATTAAAGCCAAAGCATGAGAGAGTGGTTCATAAGAGTGTGATGGATGACAGTTGATGACACAGTGAGTAGACTAAGAATTGAGAAGAGACAATTGATTCTGTAATTGGGAATTCATTTGAAAACTGGGATCTCTTTAAGGTACAGGTTTTCAAAGAGGCACTAAAGCCAAAACCAGACTGCAAAGGGTGCAGAATAGATGAGGACATAAGGGCTGTCGGTTTTAACTTTCCTTCTGGAAAGTTTTGTGTGAAAAGAAATGGGACTGTCTGCTGAGAGTTGGAGGACTAAGGGAGAATTTTATCACAGGGCAGATGATTTGAACTCCAAAGGGGAAGAACTAATGGAAAGGTGGTAAGAGATAAGGACAAGGATAGAGACACTATTTCTGCTGAATCTTGTTCAGCACCTCGTGCCATGAAAATTTTTTAATAAATTCAGTTTCATGAACTGGTAAATTTTAAAAAATTTGTATATTTGTACCTGCTTTTTCTTTGACAATTGATGGCTAACTGAATATTCATCTTAGTTTGCTTCATGTAGTCACAGGCACAGCCCACTGTGTGGCTTAAACACGTTTTCTATAGTCTGGGTATTTCCTTACTGTATGCTAAACCAAAAAACCAAACCTGTTGCCGTTGAGTTGATTCTGACTCACAGTGTCCCTATAGGACAGTGTAGAACTGCCCCATAGAGTTTCTAAGGAGCGTCTGGTGGATTCAAACTGACAACCTAACACACAATAAAAGCTAGATGCTATTCATTTAACATGGAGCCCTGGTGGCACAATAATTAAGAGCTCAGCTTTGAATCAAAAGTTTGGTAGTTCAAATCCACCAGCCACTCCTTGGACCCTATGGAGCAGTTCTACTCTGTCTTGTAGAGTCGCTATGAGTGGGAATCAACTCTAGGGCAACAGGATTCATTTAGTAGGCACAGATACATTCAACAACAGCAGCCTGCACCCTCTATAAAAGCACTTCCTTCAATAGGCCAAGCGGAGAATGTTACCTGCCTGGGGTACCTGGCTGTTTTATATCCATCTATGGAGTTTGGAGGAGCCCTGGTGACACAATGGTTAAAACACTTGGCTGCCAACCAAAAGGTTGGTGGTTCAAAACAACCAGCCACTCCATGGGAAAAAGGCATGGCAGTCTGCTTCCATAAAGATTTACAGCTTTGGAAACCCTGTGGGGACAGTTCTACTCTGTCCTATAAGATCGCTACGAGTCGGAATTGACTTGACAGTAACAGATTTGGTTTCGTTTTGTTTTGTTTTTGGTATGGCGTTTGGATGTATTTGGAATGAGTTACACTGTCGGCACATGCCAGCACTATCACTGAGCACGTCTGGCACCCGGTAAACGCTCCATACACCCATACACAGCGGTTTTGTTTTGTTTTCACTTTCTCTGACCTTTTTTCCCCCCACAGATCCTCTTTAATTTTTCACAGATAATGATTGCAGAGCATTTGTGTCCATGTTGGGTTATGGAAAACAAAAGCCTAACCAGTGAACCTCAGGTTGATTCATATCCTTAGCATTTTTCTTAGTAAAATACAGTGGCCTTGTTAATATTAAATATGAATGTTTTTATTGAAAATAAACATTTTAGCTTAAATATACTTGCTCAAAAATAAACCAAAGTAATGTAAGATTCATGGGCATTCAATCATTGTAGGATTATCATTGCTTAACCTGAAAACCAGGTGCCCTTGAGTCAGCTTCTACTCATGGCGGCCCCGTTTGTGTCAGAGTACAACTGTGCTCCATGCGGTTTTCAATGGCTGATTTTGCAGAAGTAGATCGCTAGGCCTGTCTTCCAAGGTGCCTTTGGGTGGACTCTGACCTCGCACCTTTCTGCTAGCACCCAAGTGCATTAACCATTTGCACTACTTAGGGCCTCCTACAATTGCTTAGCTGTGTCTTATTTGCACACAGCATTTATCTCTTACTTCCTGTGAGGTCCCATAAAGCCTCATTGGCCTCTACTATGCATATTCCTAAGCATAAGCCTCTGGGAGCCATATGGATACAAATACTGCCTTCTATTCTCTACTTGAATCTTCCATGTGCATAGAAAACCAAAAACCAAACTCTTTGCCATTGAGTGAGTTTAAACCCCACTCCTGGTACCAAATTCTTAGTCATCTCGTGCTGCTATAAAAGAAATACCACAAGTGGATGGCTTTAACAAAGAGAAATTTATTTCCTCACAGTAAAGTGGGCTAAAAGTCCAAATTCAGGGCATCAGCTCCAGGGGAAGATTTTCTCTCTGTCTACCTTTTCGTCAATCTTTTCCCAGACTAGGAGCTTCTCTGCACAGGGACCCTGGGTCCAAAGGACATGCTCTGCTCTTGGCACTGCTTTCTTGGTGGTATGAGGTCCCCCACTCTGTGCTTGCTTCTCTTTATTTTTATCTCTTGTAAGATAAAAGGTGGTGCAGACCACGCCCCAGGGAAACTCCCTTTACAATGGATCAGGGATGTGACCTGGGTGTGTTACAATCCCACCCTAATCCCCTTTAACATAAAATTACAATCACAAAATGGAGGGCAACCGTACAATACTGGCAAACATGGCCCAGCCAAATTGATGCACACATTTTTGGGAGACATAATTCAATCCATGCAATTAAAATGTGCAGAAATATGTCCATTCTGAGACATTATTAGCCAATCTTTTATTTCAAAATGTCATGAAAAGAACACTTTTAGTATTATAACAGAAAAAATCTTGGAGTCGTTCTTGACGTCTCTCTTTATAAAATCTTGTGGGTTTTCCTTCAAAATATATTCAGGCTCCTATCATAAATAGCAATCCATACTGACGGCTGTGGTCTTTGATCTTCATTAGTAAGTGCTTCAAGTCCTTTTCACTTTTAGCAAGCAAGGTTGTGTCATCTGCATAACACAGATTGTTAACGAGCCTTCCTCCAATCCTGATGCCCCGTTCTTCTTTATGTAGTCCAGCTTCTCAGATTATTTGCTTAGCATACAGATTGAATAGGTATGGTGAAAGAATACAACCCTGATGTACACCTTTCCCCACTTTAAACCAATCAGTATCCCCTTGTTCTGTGTGAACAACTGCCTCTTGATCTATGTAAAGGTTCCTCATGAGCACAATTAAGAGTTCTGGAATTCCCTTTCTTCACAATGTTATCCATAATTTGTTATGATTCACACAATCAAATGTCTTTGCATGGTCGATAAAACATAGGCAAACATCCTTCTGGTATTCTCTGCTTTCAGCCAGGATCCATCTGACATCAGCAATAATATCCCTGGTTCCACATCCTCTTCTGAAACCAGCCTGAATTTCTGGCAGTTCTCTGTCGATATGCTGCTGCAGCCGTTTTCAAATGATCTTCAGCAAAGTATGGATTGCACCTCAACATAAAGAAAACAGAAATCCTCACAACTGGACCAATGAGCAACATCATGATAAATGGAGAAAAGATTGAAGTTGTCAAGGATTTCATTTTACTTGGATCCACAATCAACAGCCATGGAAGCAGCCGTCAAGAAATCAAAAGACACATTACATTAGGTAAATCTGCTGCAAAGGACCTCTTCAAAGTGTTGAAGAGCAAAGATGTCACCCTGAAGACTAAGGTGCACCTGACCCAAGCCATGGTATTTTCAATCGCATCATATGCGTGTGAAAGCTGGATAATGAATAAGGAAGACAGAAGAAGAGTTGACGCCTTTGAATTGTTGTGTTGGCGAAGAATATTGAATATACCATGGACTGCCAAAAGAACGAACAAATCTGTCTTAGAAGAAGTACAGCCAGAATGCTCCTTAGAACCAAGGATGGTAAGACTGCATCTTACATACTTTAGACATGTTTCAGGAGGGATCAGTCCCTGGAGAAGGACATCAAGCTTGGCAAAATACAGGGTCAGCGGAAAAGAGGAACCCTTAACAAGGTGGACTGACACAGTGGCTGCAACAATGAGCTCAAGCATAACAACAATTGTAAGGATGGCACGGGATCGGGCAGCGTTTTGTTCTGTTGTGCATAAGGTCACTGTGACTCAGAACTGACTCGACAGAACCTAGCAACAACATCATAAATAGCTTCTTTACGGGTCACCTCCATTCACTTTTGCCTCTTTATGCTCTGTTCTCACAGCAGCCAGACGAATATGGTTAAAATCTGAGTCAGACCATGTCGGCCTGTGTTTAAGAACATCTAGCGGTTGCTCCTACCACCTGTCAGTTTGTTGTACTGTGGCAGCTTGCATGTTTCAATGATGTTGGAAGCTACGCCACCAGTATTTCAAATACCAGCAACATCACCCATGAGGGACCGGTTACAGTGGAGCTTCCAGACAGACAGACTAGGAACAAAGGCCTGGTGATCTACTTCTTAAAACTGGCCAATGAAAGCCCTATGGATCACAACAGAATATTGCCCGATATATTGCTGAAAGATGGGCCCTATAAAAATATAAAAAATAAAAATAGGTTATATTAAATATTTCTCAGAAATTTCCTATACGACAATCATCGATTTGAAATCTAATCACTTAAGCTTTAGTCATTAATTTTTCCTCAATAATATCTGGCTGTTATATATATATATATTTTTAATGTTTTCATTGTATTTTTTATTTCTGAAATATCTTACAATAATCGATATTTTTACCAGGCAACATTTGTCCAATTTAATTTTGTATCATTATTGTCACAGCTCTGTAATCATCCAGTAAACACTTCTGGTTTTTAAAATACGTACTCTTCCAAATTGGAGCAGAAGCAAATTTTCATCAGCTGGGAGGAAAAGTTGGAGATCCAGATAATTTTTCTCACATAACCTTGATTTCTTCTTATTGCCCCTCAAAAATAAGTGATTTCACACAATTACATATTTTTATGCAAATAAAATGAGCCTTCTACATTTGTTTACCAATCGCACTCTCCTCCAGAGGGGTATGTTCATAAGCGCTGATATGCCAATTTTTTTTTATAAGTTGCTATAAAATAATCAGCGTAGTGTACTTACAAAAATACCTCTCAGGGCTACGGCACATTTGGCAAACAAACATAGAAGGTGCAGATTATCCGTGCAAAAATACAGCATGTTAAAAAGATATATACTCTATTTTGGAGTTATTCTTTTAAGAATGTGCATTTCTACTACAATCTTATAAAAATTAGTATTTTACTATATCTGGATTCTTATTTTATAGATGAAGAAACTAAGGTAGATAACTAAGTTCCCTAAGCTATCAAATCAAGTTTGTGATAGAGTAAGGATTAAAATTTACCCAAAGCTCAAATTATCAACTTTTAAGTAGCTTTCTGAAGCTACTGATTTTTATTAATACATAATTAATTTTCTGAGACAAGTGACATTATTTTCCACAGACCAATGTCTTCTGAAGAAAAATTGTATACTTTTGATTCCATTAACTATTCCTTTTTGAAGCCTCTCTCAAAAGAAGCCTTTAACATACAAATGTAAAGGCACAGTTTTCAGTAAGATGCAGTTAAAATTCTGTTATAACCAACTGCCTGGGATTTGTTAATTAATTACTTGTAGTGGATTTTTCCTATAGTGAATATTAAATTTAGGCATCAAATTCCCAAGCAGCAAGGTGGTCCAAGGTGGCAGAATACTCAGACGCTTCATAACGTTCCTCTTACAACAAAGACCCAAGAGAAAAGTGAATTGGATGGAGATGACAATTTTGGAACCCTGAGTAACAAAGACAAGGCTGAAGATTTGGACCAAGCGCCAACTGGGAGGAGAGACAGTGTAAAAAGAGCAGACATGGAGAATTACAGATTGCCAGTGCCCAGCTAGCTGAACCTGCATAGTGCAGCCATACTGAAACAGAGCAAGCAGTTCCCAGCTGAAACCCCATCACCTCGTGTAGCTAAGCAGGAGGGACTCTGCACTCATGTCCAGAGCCAGGTAGGAGTGGTTCCTGCCCTATGAAAGTTATGTGCACTCACCCCACCTGCTGCATCTACCCCAGGCCCCTATGTTGAGGATCATGGGCCTGTGGGACTCTCCACCTCCCTCACTCATGCCCCTTCCCCCCATACAATTGCAGTCCAGTGACACCCACCACCACCTCAACCCCTAAGCTGGGAGCCCACAGAATGGAAGCACCTATCCCTTCACTCAGCCATTTGCACCAGGGGCCCAGGACCTACAGCACCTCACATTCCCTCCAGCTACCTGTGCCAGGGGTCTGAGGGCCAGCTGGTGCCTCCCACTCCCTCCAGCCACCCATGCCAGGGATCTGAAGATGGGTGGTACCCCCTACTCCCTCCAGCCATCTGTGCTGGGGGCTTGAAGACTGACAGTGCCCCCTATTCCCAAAAGCCACCTGCACCAGGGACCTGAAGACCAGTAGTGCCCCTTACTCCCACCAGCTGCCTGTGCCAGGGGCCCAAGGACCAGCTGCACAACCTCCAAAGTGATGCATTCTAGTGGACAGGGACACATCCTCCAACCAGGTGCTCATAGACAGGCAACATCACCCTAGCCTTGCCCCCCGAATCACCTGCCCCTTGTAACCAAGGCTTGTGCCTGCTCCATACATCCCTGCACAGCCCTGGGACCGTTGGTGAAGGTTTTCACATCACTCACCTGGTGACCCATGACCCTGGTACCATCGACCCAACCACCCAGCAATCAGCAGAGTGCACACAAAACACCCAACCCAGTGACCAGGGAGAATATCCCCCATGCCCACAGCTAGGTGACCAGCTGGACAGATATATCACCTCACCAGAAATGCCAGCTACATCCTCAGCAGTCCTGAAAGACCAGTGAACAGAGATCTGGGCTCACACACCCAGTCGCTGCCCCACTCATCCAGGGACAAGAGGTGAGAGCTTCAATACAGCAAAGTTAGCAACCAGAGTAGCACATACATGCAGCCTACTCAGTTATATCAAAACGAAACAAAACAAAACAAAAATTCAGGATGCAGCAAAGAAATGCACAATAACTAAATAAATATAGTAACTTTTGATGTCTTGGAAACAAAAGACAATATCAAATCATACAAGGAAGCAGGACAAGATAGTTTCAGCAAGGGGCCAAAATAAAGAATCAGAAAACCTTCCAGAGGAAGAAATGGCAATAAAACTACTTGATAAAGAATTCAAAAGACTAATATACAGGGCTGTCCAAGAGATCAAGAAACAGATCAAGAGAGGTGGAACCAACATGGCACCCTAGACAGATGAATCATGCCCTCCCTCTGCAGCAAAGACCAAAAACAATAGGTAAAAGAGATACAAACTTCAGTCCTAGAATCCTAAGCAACAAATGAAGGGGAAAAAAAAGAGATCAAACACCAAATGGAAGAAGATACTGAAGGAACACAGAGAACAAAGACAGATGCAGAGTGGAGGTCCCCTGACAACTAACATGGCACAGCGTCACCATCTTGGAGTACAACCAGCAATAACCCTGGACTGGGAGTACACAAAGGCAACTTCACAGAGCTCCCAACAAGAGACAGAATATCCGATAACCAGGGAAACATGCTTCCTCCCATCCCCCACTCTCCTGTCCCGAACACCACTTCCACCCCTTCCCTCTGGGCCACATATGCTGCCTTGGCCAGAAAGAGGTGGCCTGCCACCAGCCTGGGTGTGCCCCACCCCCAGCTGCCAGCTCCAGCAAGGTCATTTTTTTCCCTTTTTTCCATCTTTTTCTCTCTCCCACCTAGCCCCAAATTCCACCAGCATCACTTCTTGCTGGCCCCCACAGTGTTGCCTTTTTTTGTTTTGTTTTGCTTTTTCCTTTCTCTTCTTTCTTTTCTTTCTCCCTCCCACCTAGCCCCATATATCACTTCCCATCACTTCCAACCAGCCCTCAGGTCTGCCCCCCCAACCCACTTACTTGCCCCCACTTCGCCACCAGTTTTTAAATTTTTATTTATTTATTTATTTTCACCTTCTTCTTTGTCTTTCTTCTTCCTACCTAGCCCCATACACCACCTCACCCCCAGGCTACCAGACCTTGTTATGCTGCCATGGCTATGGAGCCACCAACTTGCCATTGCCCTGAGTTCACCCAGACCCCACTCAGTGGTTCCCACCATGCCTTTTTTTCCTGTTTTTCCCTTTCTTCCTTTTCTTTCTCCCTCCCACTTAGCCCCATACTCCATCTCTACCCTTTCCTGCCAGCCCTTACTACGCTGCTATAGCTAGAGAACCACTGTCCTGCTGCTGCCCTGGGTCTGATCCACTCCCAGCTGTAGGTTCTGCCACACTGCCATTTTTTGCTTTTTTTCTTTCTCTCCTTTCTCCCTATCACCTAGCCTCATGAGTCACCTCTCCTCCTTTCCTACTGGCCCTCAGGCCTGCCCTGCCCCCACTTGCCAGGCTGACCTCTCAGTCAGCCAAAAAAAAAAAAAAAAAAAAACCAGTTGCAGTTAATTTGATTCTGACTCCTAGCAACCCTATAGGACAGAACAGAACTGCCCCATAGAGTTTCCAAGGAGCACCTGGTGGATTTGAACTGCCAGCCTTTTGGTTAGCAGCTGTAGCACTTAACCACTACACCTCCAGGGTTTCCACCTCTCAGCCAGTTTATAGTGGCATGAGACCACTATTACAAAGAAACAAGAAAAAGTTTACACACAGACGAAAAAAGAATTATTTGATGGTTATCAGGGATGGGAGAGACAGGGAAGGAAAATTACCAAATAGACAGAAGTCATGTGTTTATATCGGTGAAGGCAATACACAATATGGGGGAAGTCAGCAAAACATGACCAAGGCAAGGGAGGACGCTGAGAGGAACGCAAGAACAAAGAGCAGCAATGGTAATTACTATAGCACAGAGAATCTTGCAGCTATAGTATTAACAAACACTAATATACAAGTGGATGCATGGGTAGATAGGTATGTCAACAGGTATGTGCGGGTGTAAGGGAACACACCCATCTGCAGATATAGGTTTGGTGGTGGATATTTCTACACATATAACTGTAGGCGCTGCTTATGTATTAACAGAGACAATAGAGCACACAAGGACCACAGTCAGGGCTACTTCTTAGACATAACCAAACACCTTGCAGGACCAAGTTCCTGGGCTCTAAAGGTGAAGGACCATAGACTTGGGGGACATCTACATCAATTGGCACAACATAGCTCATAAAGACAAAGACCTCCATCCTACTTTGGTGAGTAGTGTCTGGGTTCTTAAAAGCTTTCAAGCAGCTATCTAAGATACAACTATTGGTCTCTTACTGTCTGGAGCAAAGGAGAGTGAAGAAAATCAAAGACTGAAGGGAACAATTCATCCAAAAGACTAATGGACCACAGGAACCATAGCCTATGCAACCTCAAAACCAGAAGAACTAGGTAGTGACGGGCTACCACTGCAGACCGTTTTCACTGGGATCATAACAGATGGTCCTGAAAGAAGTGGGAGAGCAATTTTAGAACAAAATAGCAAATTCACAAAAAAAAGATCAGACTCTCCGACAGAGAATGGAGGAACCCCCTAGCCTATGGCTCTAAGACACCCTTCCAAAATGGAACCAGAGCCATTCCTGGAGACCACCCTTCAGTCAAACCATCATAGACAGGCCCATAAAACAAACAACACCTGAAAGGAACACACTTCTTAGAACAAACAATTATATGAGATCGAAAGGGTAACATTTGCCCAAAAGCAAAGATGAGAAGGCAGAAAGGTATAGAAAATCAGGACAAAAGGAATAGGGGAGCCTAGGACAGATATGGGGGGAGTGCTGACACATTTGAGGGAACGATATCAATGTCATGGAACACTGTAGAAACTATAGAATGGGAAACTATTTGCTCTGTGAACTTTCACCTAATGCACAGTTTTAAAAAGTTAAAATACATAAATAAATAAAACAGTTTAAAAAAAATCCCAAGGAGCAAAAATAAGAGAAAACAGAGCTGACATGTGATTGCTCTCAAATAAATTAACAAATAGGCAAATTGCAGTCAAAGATAATATGCTTCCATTTACTGTGTATCTAAAATGTATCAGATGCTCTACTAAGCTCTTTCTGCTTACTTACTCTTACTCCCTTTTCTCATTCGAGGTCCTACAACTTTGATTTATTGGAAATTCCAACTCTTGGTTAGTTTGGGTAAATAATAAGGGAATCAAACTGATTTGGTTGATATATTGTTTTTAGAGTTAGTGATGAGAGAAAATAAAACGGAAAGCAGTTAGAGAAGTTCCAGTTTATATCTATCACCTGAACGTTGATCAAAAGGTCCTAGTTTTCCATGTGATTTCCAGATATTTCTCTACACATTTCTATACACTTTGGTAAATGAAGATGCTATCCCCAGAGTCTGCTGCTCACCATTTAACAAGATTCTACCTAGGAAGGAAAGAAAAGTTTTCCTGGAGCAGTCAAATTTCGCAGATGCAGCCATCACACTCTCCAGAAAAATTTCTTCCTCATTTCTGCAGTTAACATGTTGTCGTTGCTAGCTGCCATTGAGCTGACTCCGACTCATGGCAACCTTATGTACAACAGAATACAACTTTGCCCAGTCCTCTGTCATTCTCACAATTGCCAGCATGTTGAAATCCATCATTGTGGCTTTTGTGCCAATCTGTCTCTTGAGATTCTCCCCTGCCCTTGCTGGCCCTCCACTTCACCAAACATCCTCCTGATGATATGTTCATAAGGTTTTCACTGGCTAATTTTTGGAAGTAGATTGTCAGGCCTTTCTTCCTTGTTTTAGTCTGGGAGCACCACTGAAACCTATCCACCATGGATGATCCTGCTAATATTTGAAATACTGGTAGATAGCTTCCAGCACCACAGCGGCAGCAAGCCACCACAGTACAACAATATGACAGACCAGGTGGTGGATAGTTAACTTGGAAAGGAATAACGCAAAGAAGGAAAATAGCTTGGGCTAAGTATTAATATTTTCAAGTCTTATTCTATAAGATGGAAATTCTTGTTAAGTTTATATGCAAGATTTTATGAAGCAAAAACTTTATTTTTGTTAATGATGACTTCCAGTTGGACCACAGCATCACTTAGATCTATTTTATAATCAATAACTTGCAAACAGACATCTCAAAATTCACTAGCCCACAAAGGTACTCACAATCTTGTCCCCTCAGATACAATTTCACCAGCTTTTTAACCTACAAGACTGCATTAATGATTCAGAGTCTAAATAGACTGGCATTGCAGCCAGAAAGAATAATCACACCAGTTGTTAATTAAATCTAAGACAGTGATAAGGAGAAAATGGTCACATTAATCATATATTAAGGGATTAAAGACAGCCTCCTAAAAAAAAAAAAAAAATAGGCTGCTGAAATTCACAACACGGCATATGATGTTGAGCATCTGAAAGCTCTAGGTACCCGACAACCCAACAAACAAAGATGCTGGGAATCAGAGGAATGAGAGAAAAAATCTCTTCTCTGGTACAGAATGATAACGAGAAGCTTGATCTGTTATGCTGCCAGCCCCGAGGTCACCCTAAGTCAATTACTTCACAGGTTCTTGCCAACAGTGTGTGTTTATAGTTAAGTACAACTCCAGCTATGTCAAGGTTACAATGTTCAGTTGAGGAGAATATTTCAAACACCAAAAAAACTAAATATTTTTAACCTCAAGACCAAAAGAAGGTGCCTTTTGCTCCTTGTTGTCTACAAGTCAGGACCTGAAGCATTCGGGGCAGAAAAGCCTGACAGAGGAGAAAATCCTTCCTAAAATAAAACACTGATCTCTAGGCCAAGTGTAAAGTTACAGAATTTCAGCATAAGAAGGGACCTTGGAGGTCTTCTAATTCAACCCCATCATGCTCCAAACATTGGGCTGCTAACCAAAAGGTTGGTAGTTCAAATTCACCAGCCATTCCTTGGAAACCCTGTGAGGCAGTCCTGCTCTGTCCTATAGGGTTGCTACAAGTCAGAATCGACTCAGCGAAAATTGGTTTGGGATTTTTTTAAGTCTATGTCCCAAAGGGGAGCAGTGCTGGCTCAGTGGTAGAGTTCTCACCTTCCATGCTAGAGACCTGGGTTCGATTCCAGCCAATGCACCTCATGTGCAGCCACTACCTGTCTGTCAGTGGAGGCATGTATGTTGCCGTGATGCTGAACAGGTTTCAGCAGAGCTTCCAGACTAAGATGGATTAGGAGAAAAGGCCTGGTGATCTACTTCCGAAATCAGCCAGTGAGAGCTCTATGGATCCCCAACCGATTGAGAGGTTGGTGCAGCACGGGGCAGTATTCCATTCCATTGTGCATGATATCTCATGAATCTAGGGCCAACTCAACAGCAGCTAACAACAATGTTCCAAAAGAGGGAATTGAATCTTGGGAGGGTAAGTGACTTCCACAAGATCATAGTTGGACTGATATCTAGGTCTCCTGATTTCCAATCACTTCTCTTTGCCAAAAAGATACCTTACCCTGTGGACAGTGGACTGCCCCCTTCCTGGGGTCCAGCACAAGGCTAGTTCAATGCCATACTATGTACAACTCATATAGACCAACCTTATCAATACAGGTGCCATTCTTACATGGATACTACAAATTTTGGAGAACACTTAGAAATGATAAACTCGGAGCAGCTAAATGAAGCTTACTTCACTTTGGGAAAGTTTGTTTCTGTATCAATCCAACCACTAATTCAAGTACTCCATGTTTCCACATTAAATTGTTTCTCTTCTTAATGTCATCCACATTAAAGATTTAACCAGAAACGGAAAAACTAGTCACCAACTTTGTATGAAAATGAGAGACCCCAGAAAAGCAAAGCATTATTGAAGAAAAAGAACGAAGTAGGAGCCCTCACACTACTTGATCTCAGAACCTGCTATACAGCCGTGGTAGTCAAAGCAGCCTCATACTGCTACAGACACACAGACGAATGGAACAGAATCGAGCACCCAGATGTAAATCCATCCACCTATTATCAGCTGATATTTGACAAAGGGCCAAAGTCCATTAAATGATGCAAAGATGGTCCTTTTAACAAATGGTCCTGGCAAAAAATGAAACAGGACCCATACCTCCCACCATACACAAAAACTAACTCAAAATGAATCAAAAACCTAAGTATGAAACCTAAAACAATAAAGATCATGGAAGATAAAACAGGAACAACAGTAGGGGCCCTAATACATGGCACGAATATAATAAAAACCATAACTAACAATACACAAACACCAGAAGATAAACTAGATAACTGAGAGCTCCTAAAATTAAACATTTATGCTCATCAAAAGACTTCACGAAAAGAGTAAAAAGAGAACCTACAGACTGGGGAAAAAATTTTTTTGGCTGTGACATATCCGACTAGGGTCTAATTTCTAAAATTGGTAGAATACTTAAACACCTCAACAACAAAAAGATAACAAACCCAATTAAAAAATGTGCAAAGATATGAACAGACACTTCACCAAAGAAGACATTCAGGGGGCTAACAGACACGTGAGCAAATGCTCTTGATCATTAACTATTAGAGAAATGCAAATCAAAACTACAATGAGATACCATCTCACCCTAACATTATGGGCACTAATCAAAAAAACAGAAAATAACACATTTTGGAGAGGTTGTAAGGAGACTGGAACTTATATGCACTCCTGGTGGGAATGTAAAATGGTATAAGCACTATGGAAAATTATATGATGCCTCCTTAAAAAGTTAGAAACAGAAATACCATAGGATATAGCAACTACTAGAAGTATATCCTAGAGATATAACAGCCATCACACAAACAGACACGTGCACATCCCTGTTCATTGCAGCATTACTCACACTAGCAAAACGATGGAAAAAACCTAAGTATCCATTAACAGATGAATGGATACACAAATTACAGTACATACACACAATGGAATACTACACAACAATAAAGAACAGCGATGAATCTGTGAAACATCTCACAACATATATGAACCTGAACGGTATTATGCTGAGTGAAATAAGTCAATCACAAACGGACAAATATTGTATGAGACCACTATTATAAAAACACATGAAAAAGTTTCCACACAAAGGCGGAGCCACGAAGGTGGAATAGACAGACGCTTCCGGTGAGCCCTCTTTATGACAAAGACCCAAAAAAACAAGTGAAACAAGTATATTTGTGATAAGCTGGGAGCCCTGAGCATCAAAGGCAAGCTTAGACAACGAACTGAGGGGAAGGGGGAGGAAGAGGCTGTTCAGAAGTGGAGAGGAGTTACCGGACCTGAATTTCGGGGAGCCCTCAGGCACCATTCCCAGCATGGCGGAAGCAGCAGGCTGGTACTAGTGTTCGACTGGAGTTTCCTCACGGAGAAGCAGCCAGCCACACAGCCTACTCACACCTCTGGAACCTGAAGACAATGGCGCTGTCAGCAAAAGCTAAGCACTTAAGTATATTTTACCATGCCCCCCCACCCCCAAGCCGGCTTCAGCGGCTGAATCCCCGGGCCTGAGACAGACTCTGGTGACCACCTAGAGCCATCTTCCCAGCCTTGGGGAAGGAAAAATTTTGCAACTAGGGGGAAAAGAATTTGCTAGCTCCATTAACTGGGAGAGCTCAGGACATAAGCAGCTCCGGTCCAGGCATAAAGCGTCCATGGACCTTGAGCACCTTTGCCTTCTGCATGGACCTGGGTGGGCCTATTTCAGGAGAATAGGCCCTTGTTGGCAAACTCCAACCATTTCAGCTGTGTGGTGGAGGATGGGTGGTTGATGTTTGACATTGCTTTGCCTATTAAACAAGGTCCTCACCTACCCACATCAGGGACCTAAGGACTAGTAGCTCCACTCAGGTAACACAGGCACCCGCAACAGGGGTCCAAAGATAACTGGTACCTCCCAGTCCTTACAACCAAAAACTTTGGGTGCCCATGGTCCCTCTGCAGGACTCACCCACCAGCACGCTCTAGGGAACAGAGACATGTTTTCCTCAGAGACACTTGGGGGTCAGTTCTCAGCCCCCTGCCTTGTTCAGAGCGTGACCCCCTACTGCAATCAGATACTGGTATATATGCCAATCACCCCTCCCCCCTAGGACTGTAGGACAGAGCCTGTACCACACACTTGATGATCAGCTACCTGGAAACCTGAACTGATTTCATACAAGAAAACTGAATGGACTCCTAGACTGATATACCTGATAACAGCTCTAGCCAGAGGGGACAGGACACAAGAGCTCCAAAGGTCAAAATAATCAAGCTAGCTCACTCAAGCAACCCATAGGGGTACACCAAAATGAAACAAAGCAAGCAGCTACGACACAGTAAGCAAGCATAAACTCATACAATAACTTATGGATGGCTCAGAGACAACAGTCAATATCAAGCCACATAAAGAAACAGACCATGATCTCCTCAACAGGCTCTCAAAACAAAGAATCCAGGGATCTTCTAGATGAAAGTGCATTCCTGGAATTACCAGAGGCAGAATACACAAGTTTAATATAGAAAACCCTTCAAGGCATCAGGAAGGAAATGAGGCAATATGCAGAACAAGCCAAACAACACACAGATAAAGAAACTGAAGAAATTAGGAAGATTATTCAGGAACATAATGAAAAGTTTAATAAGCTGGAAAAATCTATAGACAGACAGCAATCAGAAATTCAGAAGATTAACAATAAAATTACAGCATTAGAAAACTCAACTGAAAGTCAGAGGACCAGAATTGAGCAAGTAGAAGCTAGAATTTCTGAACTCGAAGATAAATCACTTGGCACTAATAATTTGAAGAAAAATCAGAGAAAGAATTTTAAAAAAAAGAAGAAAACTTAAGAATCATGTGGGACTCTATCAAAAGTACCAGAACAGGGAGTGATAACAGAAAATACAGAGAAAATTGTTGAAAATTTGTTGGCAGAAAACTTCCCTGATATTGTGAAAGATGAGAAGATACCTATCCAAGATGCTCAACAAATTCCACATAAGGTGGATCTTAAAAGAAAGTCACCAAGACATATTATAATCAAGCTTGCTGAAACCAAATATAAAGAGAGAATTATAAGAGCATTGAGGGATAAACGAAAAGTCACCTACAAAAGAAAGCCAATAAGAATAAGCTCGGACTACTTGGCAGAAACCATGCAGGCAAGAAGGCAATGGGATGACATATTTAAAAAATTGAAGGAAAAACATTGCCTGCCAAGAATCATATATCCAGCAAAACTGTCTCTTAAATATGAAGGTGAAATTAAGACATTTCCAGATAAACACAAGTTGAGGGAAATCGTAAAAACCAAACCAAAACTACAAGAAATACTAAAGGGAGTTCTTTGGTTAGAAAATCAATAATATCAGGTATCAACCCAAGACTAGAACACTGGGCAGAGCAACCAGAAGTCAACCCAGACAGGGAAAACCAAAAAAACAAAGCAAGATTAAAAAAAAAAACAAACACCCAAAACAGGGTAACAGCAATGTTATTATATAAAAGAAGACAACATTAAAATAATAAAGAGAGACTAAGAAATGTAATCATATGCCTTCCATATGGAGAGGAAGGTATGGCAATACAAAGAAATAAAAGTTAACTTTAAATTTAGAAAAATAGGGGTAAATAATAAGGTGATCACAAAGGAGACAAACTACCCTGCTCACAAAAATAAAATACAAGGGAAAAATAGAGACTCAGCAGAAACAAAATCAACAACAACAAATACGAGGAAAGGACAATACATAAAGTCTACTCAGCACGTAAAATCAAGTGGGAAAAAGAAACTGTCAACACACAAAAAAAGACATCAAAATGATAGCACTAAATTCATAAAAAAACATACCTATCCATAATTACCCTGAATGTAAATGGGCTAAATGCACCAATAAAGAGACAGAGTGGCAGAACGGATTAAAAAACAAGATATGTCTATACGCTGCCTACAAGAGACACACCTTAGACCTGGAGACACAAACAAACTAAAACTCAAAGGATGAAAAAAAATATATCAAGCAAACAACAATCAAAAAAGAGCAGGAGTGGCAATATTAATTTCTAACCAAATAGACCTTAAAGTTAATTCCATCATAGAGGATAAGGAAGAACACTATATAATGATTAAAGGGACAATACATCAAGAAGATATAACCATATTAAATATTTATGCACCCAATGACAGGGCTACAAGATACATAAAACAAACTATCAGCATTGAAAACTGAGATAGACAGCTCCGCAATAACAGTAACAGACTTCAACAAACCAATTTCGGTGAAGGACAGAACATCCAGAAAGAAGCTCAATAAAGACACGGAAGATCTAAATGTCACAATCAAACAACCTGACCTCATAGACATACAGAACACTCCACCCAACAGCAACCAAGTGCACTTTCTTTTCTAGTGCACACAGAACATTCTGTAGAATAGACCACATACTAGGTCATAAAGCAAGCCTTGGCAGAATCCAAAACAATGAAATATTACAAAGCATCTTCTCTGACCATAAATCCATAAAAGTGGAAATCAATATCAGAAAAAGCAGGGAAAAGAAATCTAACACTTGGAAACTGAAGAGTACACTGCTCAAAAATGACTGGATCATAGAAGGCATTAAGGATGGAATAAAGAAATTCAGAGAATCCAATGAGAATTTAAACACTTCCTATCAGTACCTTTGGGACACAGCAAAAGCGGTGCTCAGGGGCCAATTTATATCAATAAATGCACATATCCAAAAAGAAGAAAGGGCCAAAATCAAAGAATTATCCCTACAACTTGAACAAATAGAATGAGAGCAACAAAAGAAACCCAAATGCACCAGAAAAAAAGAAAGAATAAAAATTAGAGCTGAACTAAATGAAACAGAAAAACAGTGGAAAGAGTTAACAAGACCAAAAGCTGGTTTTCTGAAAAAATCAACAAAATTGATAAACCACTGGCCAAACTGAATAAAGAAAAGCAGGAGAGGAAACAAATAACCCGAATAAGAAATGGGATGGGTGATATTACAACAGGCCCAACTAGAATAAAAAGAATCATATCAGATTACTATGAAAAACTATACTCAAACAAATTTGAAAACCTAGAAGAAATGCATGAATTCCTAGAAACACACTACCTACCTAAACTAACACAAACAGAGGTAGAACAACTAAACAGACCCATAACAAAAGAAGAGATCAAAAAGGAATCAAAAAACTCCCAACAAAAAAAAAGCCCTGCTCCGGAAGGCTTCACTGCAGAGTTCTACCAAACTTTCAGAAAAGAGTTAACACCAACTCTACTAAAGGTATTTCAGAGCATAGAAAAGGATGGAATACTACCAAACTCATTTTATGAAGCCACCATATCCCTGATACCCAAACCAGGTAAAGACACCACAAGAAAAGAAAATTATAGACCAATATCCATCATGAACTTAGATGCAAAAATCCTCAACAAAATTCTAGCCAATAGAATTCAACAACATATCAAAAAAATAATTCACCACGACCAAGTGGGATTCATACCAGGTATACAGGGATGGTTCAACATTAGAAAAATAATTAATGTAATCCACCACATAAATAAAACAAAAGACAAGAATCACATGATTTTATCAATTGATGCAGAAAAGGAATTTGACAAAGTTTAACACTCATTCATGATAAAAACTCTCAGTCAAACAGGAATAGAAGGAAAATTCCTCAACATAATAAAGGGCATTTATACAAAGCCAACAGCCAACATCGCTCTAAATGGAGAGAGCCTGAAAACATTCCCCTTGAGATCGGGAACCAGACAAGGATGCCCTTTATCACCACTCTTATTCAACCTTGCGCTGGAAGTCCTAGCCTTTAGGCTAGATAAAGAAATAAAGGGAATCCAGACTGGCAAGGAAGAAGTAAAAGTATCTCTATTTGCAGATGACATGATCTTATACATAGAAAACCCCAAGAAATCCTCCAGAAAACTACTGAAACTAATAGAAGAGTTCAGCAGAGTATCAGGATACAAGATAAACATACAAAAATCAATTGGATTCCTCTACACCAACAAAAAGAACATTGAATAGGAAATCACCAAATCAATGCCATTTACAGTAGCCACAAAGAATATAAAATACTCAGGAATAAATCTTACCAGAGATGTAAAAGATTTATAAAAAGAAAACTACAGTACACTTCTGCAAGAAACTAAAAGAGACTTACATAAGTGGAAGAACATACCTTGCTCATGGATAGGAAGACTTAACATTATAAAAATGTCTATTCTACCAAAAGCGATCTATACATTTAATGCAATTCCGATTCAAATCCCAATGACATTCTTTCACGAAATGGAGAAACAAATCACCAGCTTCATATGGAAGGGAAAAAGGTCCTGGGTAAAAAAGGCATTACTGAAAAAGAAGAACAAAGTGGGAGGCCTTACTTTACCTGATTTTAGAACCTATTATACTGCCACAGTAGTCAAAGCAGCCTGGTACTGGTACAACAACAGATACATGGACCAGTGGAACAGAATTGAGAATCCAGACATAAATCCATCCACATATGAGAAGTTGATATTTGACAAAGGCCCCAAAACAGTTAAATGGGGAAAAGACAATCTCTTAACAAATAGTGCTGGCATAACTTGATATCCATCTGCAAAAAATGAAACAAGGCCCGTACCTCACTCCATGCACAAAAACTAACTCAAAATGGATAAAAGACCTATATATAAAATCTAAAATGATAAAGATTATGGAAGAAAAAATAGGGACAATGTTAGGAGCCCTAACACATGGCATAAACAGTATAGAAAACATTATAAAGCATGTAGAAGAAAAACTAGATAACTGGGAGCTCCTAAAATTCTAACACCTATGCTCATCCAAAGACTTCAGCAAAAGAGTAAAAAGACTACCTCCAGATTGGGAGAAAGTTTTTAGCTATGACATTTCTGATCAGCGCCTGATCTCTAAAATCTACATGATACTGCAAAAACTCAACTGCAAAAAGACAAATAACCCAATTTAAAAATGGGCAAAAGATATGGATAGACACTTCACTGAAGAAGACATTCAGGTAGCTAACAGATATGTGAGGAAATGTTCACGATCATCAGCCATTAGAGAAATGCAGATCAAAACTACATTGAGATTTCATCTCACTCCAACAAGGCTGGCATTAATCCAAAAAACACAAAATAATAAATGTTGGAGAGGTAGTGGAGAGATTGGAACACTTCTACACTGCTGGTGGGAATGTCAAATGGTACAACCACTTTGGAAATCAATTTGGCACTTCCTTAAAAAGCTAGAAATAGAACTACCATAGGTTCCAGCAATCCCACTCCTTGGAATATATCCTAGAGAAATAAGAGCCTTTACACGAACAGACATTTGCATACCCATGTTTACTGCAGCACTGTTTACAATAGCAAAATCATGGAAGCAACCAAAGTGCCCATCAACGGATGAATGGATAAACAAACTATGGTATATTCACACAATGGAATACTTGTTGTTGTTGTTACGTGCCTTTGAGTCTGTTCTGACTCATAGCGACCCTATGCACACCAGAACGAAACACTGCCCGGTCCTGCGCCATCCTTAAAATCGTTGTTGTGCTTGAACTCATTGTTGCAGCCACTGTGTCGATCCACCTCTTGAGGGTCTTCCTCTTTAACGCTGAGCCTGTACTTTGCCAAGCATGATGTCCTTCTCCAGGGACTGATCCCTCCTGACAACATGTCCAAAGTATGTAAGACGCAGCCTCGCCATCCTGGCCTCTAAGGAGCATTATGGCCGCACTTTTTCCAAGACAGATTTGTTCGTTCTTCTGGCAGTCCATGGTATATTCAAAATTCTTCACCAACACCACAATTCAGAAGCATCAACTCTTCTTCGGTCTTCCTTATTCCTTGTCCAGCTTTCACATGCATATGATGTGATTGAAAATACCATGGCTTGGGTCAGGTGCACCTTAATCTTCAGGGTGACATCTTTGCTCTTCAACACTTTGAAGAGGTGCTTTGCAGCAGATTTGCCCAATGCAATGCGTCTTTTGATTTCTTGACTGCTGCTTCCATGGCTGTTGTTTGTGGATCCAAGTAAAATGAAATCCTTCAATCTTTTCTCCGTTTATCATGATGTTTCTCATTGGTCCAGTTGTGAGGATTTTTGTTTTCTTTATGTTGAGGTGTAATCCATACTGAAGGCTGTGGTCTCTGAGCTTCATTAGTAAGTGCTTCAAGTCCTCACTTTCAGCAAGCTAGGTGGTGTCATCTGCATAACGCAGGTTGTTAATGACTCTTCCTCCAATCCTGATGCCCCGTTCTTCTTCACATAGTTCAGCTTCTCGTATTATTTGTTCAGCATACAGATTAAATAGGTATTGTGGAAGAATAAAACCCTGACGCACAACTTTCCTGACTTTAAACCAATCAGTATCCCCTTGTTCTGTCCAAACAACTGCCTCTTGATCCATGTAAAGGTTCCTCACGAGCACAATTAAGTGTTCTGGAATTCCCATTCTTCGCAATGTTATTCATAGCTTGTTATGATCCACACAGTCGAATGCCTTTGCATAGTCAATAAAACACAGGTAAACATCCTTCTGGTATTCTCTGCTTTCAGCCAGGATCCATCTGACATCAGCAATGATATCCCTGGTTCCACGTCCTCTTCTGAAACCAGCCTGAATTTCTGGCAGTTCTCTGTCAATATGCTGCTGCAGCCATTTTTGAATGATCTTCAGCAAAATTTTGCTTGCGTGGGATATTAACGATATTGTTCTATAATTTGCACATTCGGTTGGGTCACCTTTCTCGGGAATAGGCATAAATATGGATCTCTTCCAGTCAGTTGGCCAGGAAGCTGTCTTCCATATTTCTTGGCATAGATGAGTGAGCACCTCCAGCGCTGCATCTGTTTGTTGAAACATCTCAATTGATATTCCATCAATTCCTGGAACCTTGTTTTTTGCCAATGCCTTTTTTGAGTGCAGCTTGGACTTCTTCCTTCAGTACCATTGGTTCCTGATTATATGCCACCTCTTGAAATGGTTGAATAG
The DNA here is from genome assembly GCF_030014295.1 of Loxodonta africana. NCBI lineage: Eukaryota > Metazoa > Chordata > Mammalia > Proboscidea > Elephantidae > Loxodonta > Loxodonta africana. The sequence continues at coordinate 76,437,833 of NC_087358.1, forward strand.
CGACTAATTCTTTTTGGTATAATGACTCTGTGTATTCCTTCCATCTTCTTTTGATGCTTCCTGCGTCATTTAATATTTCCCCCATGGAATCCTTCACTATTGCAACTCAAGGCTTGAATTTTTCCTTCAGTTCTTTCAGCTTGAGAAATGCCGAACATGTCCTTCTGTTTTGGTTTTCTATCTCCAGCTCTTTGCACATGTCATTACAATACTTTACTTTGCCTTCTCGAGAGGCCCTTTGGAATCTTCTGTTCAGTTCTTTTACTTTATCAGTTCTTCCTTTTGCTTTAGCTGTTCGATACTCAAGAACAAGTTTCAGAGTCTCCTCTGACATCCATCTTGGTCTTTTCTTTCTTTCTTGTCTTTTCAGTGACCTCTTGCTTTCTTCATGTATGATGTCCTTGATGTCATTCCACAACTCGTTTGATCTGCGGTCACTAGTGTTCAATGTGTCAAATCTACTCTTCAGATGGCCTCTAAATTCAGGTGGGATATACTCAAGGTCATATTTTGGCTCTCGTGGACTTGCTCTGATTTTCTTCAGTTTCAGCTTGAACTTGCATATGAGCAATTGATGATCTGTTCCACAGTCGGCCCCTGGCCTTGTTCTGACTGATGATATTGAGCCTTTCCATCATCTCTTCCCACAGATGTAGTCAATTTGATTTCTGTGTGTTCCACCTGGCGAGGTCCATGTGTATAAAAAAAAAAAGTCGCCATTTATATTGGTGAAAGAAGGGATTTGCAATGAAGAAGTCATTAGTCTTGCAAAATTCTATCATTCGATCTCTGGCGTTTCTATCACCAAGGCCATGTTTTCCAACTACTGATCCTTCTTTGTTTCCAACTTTTGCATTCCAATCACCAGTAATTATCAATGCATCTTGATTGCATGTTCGATCAATTTCAGACTGTAGTAGCTGATAAAAATCTTCTATTTCATCATCTTTGGCCCTAGTGTTTGGTGCGTAAATTTGAATAATAGTTGTATTAACTGGTCTTCCTTGTAGGTGTATGGATATTATCGTATCACTGACAGCGTTGTACTTCAGAATAGATTTTGAAACGTTCTTTTTGACGATGAATGCAACACCATTCCTCTTCAAGTTTTCATTCCCAGCATAGTAGATTATATGATTGTCCAATTCAAAATGGCCAATACCAGTCCATTTCATCTCACTAATGTCTAGGATATCGATGTTTATGCATTCCATTTCACTTTTGACAATTTCTAATTTTCCTAGATTCATACTTGGTACATTCCAGGTTCCAATTATTAATGGATGTTTGCAGCTGTTTCTTCTCAATTTGAGTCGTGCCACATCAGCAAATGAAGGTCCCAGAAGCTTTACTCCATCCACGTCATTAAGGTCGACTCTACTTTGAGGAGGCAGCTCTTCCCCAGTCATCTTTTGAGTGCCTTCCAACCTGGGGGGCTCATCTTCCTGCACTATATCAGACAATGTTCCGCTACTGTTCATAAGGTTTTCACTGGCTAATGCTTTTCAGAAGTAGACTGCAGGGTCCTTCTTCCTAGTCTGTCTTAGTCCAGAAGCTCAGCTGAAACCTGTCCTCCATGGGTGGCCCTGCTGGTATCTGAATACTGGTGGCATAGCTTCCAGCATCACAGCAACACACAAGCCCCCACAGTAGGACAAACTGACAGACACGTGGGGGAAATGATCCTTCGGCAGGTTCACCTACGGAAACCTTGTTACGACTTTTACTTCCTCTAGATAGTCAAGTTCGACCGTCTTCTCAGCGCTCCACTAGGGCCGTGGGCTGACCCAGGCGGGGCCGATCGGAGGGCCTCGCTAAACCATCCAATCGGTAGTAGCGACCGGCTGTGTGTACAAAGTGCAGGGACTTAATCAACGCAAGGTTATGACCCGCACTTACTGGGAATTCCGCATTGATGGTGAATAATTGCAATCCCCAATCCCCATCACGAATGGGGTTCAACGGGTTACCCACACCTGCCCACGTAGGACAGGCACATGCTGAGCCAGGCAGTGTAGCGTGCGTGCAGCCCCGGACATCTAAGGGCATCACGGACCTGTTACTGCTCAATCTCAGGTGGCTGAACGCCACTTGTCCCTCTAAGAAGTTGGGGGACACCAACCGCTCCGGGGTCGTATAACTAGTTAGCATGCCATAGTCTCCTTCATTATCGGAATTAACCAGACAAATCACTCCACCAACTAAGAACGGTCATGCACCAACACGGGAAACCTCACCCGGCCGGGACACGGACAGGATTGACAGATTGATAGCTCTTTCTCGATTCCATGGGTGGTGGTGTATGGCGTTCTTAGTTCTTAGTTTAATGGAATACTACGCTTCAAGAACAGTGAGGAATCTGTGAAACATTTCATAACGTTGAGGAACCTGGAAGGCATTATGCTGAGTGAAATTAGTCAGTTGCAAAAGGACAAATATTGTATAAGACCACTATTATAAGAACTTGAGAAATAGTTTAAACTGAGAAGAAAACATTCTTCTGTGCTTACGAGAGGGAGGGAGGGTGGGAGAGGGGCATTCACTAATCAGATAGTAGATAAGAACTACTTTAGGTAACGGGAAAGACACCACACAATACAGGGGAGGTCAGCACAATTGGGCTAAACCAAAAGCAAAGAAGTTTCCTGAGTAAACTGAGTGGTTTGAAGGCCAGCATAGCAAGGGTGGGGGTTTGGGGACCATGGATTCAGGGGACATCTAAGTCAATTGGCTTAATAAAATCTATTAACAAAACATTCTGCATCCCACTTTGAAGAGTGGCGTCTGGGGTCTTAAATGCTAGCAAGCAGCCATCTAAGATGCATCAATTGTTCTCAACCCACCTGGATCAAAGGAGAATGAAGAACACCAAGGACACAAGGCAATTACGAGCTCAAGAGACAGAAAGGGCCACATGAGCCAGAGACTACATCATCCTGAAACCAGAAGAACTAGATGGTGCCCGGCTACAACCGATGACTGCCCTGACAGGGAACACAACAGAGAACCCCTGAGGGAGCAGGAGAGCAGTGGGATGCAGACCCCAAATTCTCATATGACCAGACTTAATGGCCTGACTGAGACTAGAAGGACCCCGGTGGTCCTGGCCCCCAGACCTTCTGTTGGCCCAGGACAGGAACCATTCCCGAAGCCAACTCTTCAGACATGGATTGGACTGGACAATGGGTTGGAGTGGGATGCTGGTGAGGAGTGAGTTTCTTGGATCAGGTAGACACTTGAGACTATGATTGCATCTCCTGCCTGGAGGGGAGATGAGAGGGTGGAGGGGGTTAGAAGCTGGTGAAATGGACAGGAAAAGAGAAAGTGGAGGGAGACAGTGGGTTGTCTCATTAGGGAGAAAGTAATTAGGAGTGTGTGGCAAGATGTATATGGGTTTTTGTGTGAGAGACTAACTTGATTTGTAAACTTTCACTTAAAGCACAATAATAATTAAAAAAAAAAAAAGAGCTTCCACACAGAAATGTTAAGTTCTGTAGGTTAGAAGTCCAAAGTGAGTTTCTCTGAGCTAACATCAAGATGTCTGTATAACCACTCCCTTCTGGACACTCCCATGAGAATCTATTCCCTTACCTTTTTTTGCTCCTGGAAGCCACCTGCATTCCTTGGCTAGGGAGTCCCCTCGTGTCACCCTCACCTCTGCTTCATTCATCATGCCTCCAATTTCCCACTTTGACCTTTGTGAATACATTGGGCCACCCAGATAATCCAGAGTGGTCTCCCGTCTCAGGACCCTACGCTTAATTACATACACAAAGTCCCCTTTGCTGGATAAAGGGCAATCAAGGGTGTGAATTTGGATATCTTTGGGAAACATGATGCAGCCTACCACGTTCAGCCAGAAATCCACTTGACTAAGGGAAAATTCTGATTCACTCAACATGGTAGACTGGAAACAAGGCTGAAATGTGGACATTAACACTGCTTATGCTGATAGGCTGTTTATTTCACTGTTCAATATGGGAGATTTTGTTACCTGGTAGACAGAGATGCATGTTGCTTGTCTTGCCATTTTTTATGAAGTCATGTTCCCAACTCTAATGTAGTTTGGTTTACATTCTTGCCACAATGTTGCTTTTGGCACTTTAGCTTGACCACACCCCTCCAAACATCATGTCTGTGATTGATTCCCAGTGGCACAACGTTCAACTTAAAATACTTCCCCTATTTGCTCCTTTCCTCCCTTATTTAAAATATTTCTGGGTGGCACAAACCATTTGTGCTTGACTACAAAAGAAAGGCTTGGTGATCTACTTCTGAAAGATCACAGCCAAGAAAACCCTGTGGAGCACTTTTACTCTGTAAAATACAAGGTTGCCATCAGTTGGAATTGGCTCGATGGCAGCGGGTTTGGTTTTTGGTTTTCCCCTATTTAAACTTCGTAGGGTTCTTATAAAATGCTATGTTTTACTGCCAACTACAAATTTTGTTGTCATAAATTATTTCATTGAAAACTTTAATGAACACTTTTAATAAGATGACATCTAATTTTGATCTCCATCAGATAATTCCTATGAAATAAATATAAAGCCCTCAGTTTGTAACCTTTACAAATTTCAGTCAATACAGTAATTTTTATTTCAACTTTCTTAAACATTTTTTAATGGAAAGAAAGTCAAAAGGATAGTCGATTTAAGATAGCATGTTTTCATACTGTTCGCTCATATCACTACTTATATCAAATGATGTTTTGCTTTAGTGCAATTTGTTAGTCTTCTCTCCCCAATTAGTTTCTTAGGGTTTAAGAGAAACAAAACCTTCTGCTTCTTTTATATCCTCAATGATAATTAGTATTGGTTTGACTACATAATTAGCAATCAAATTATTTTTTATTGATTGATTAGTCATTTTTTAAAAGTTACATACAGTTATATTTCATTCCTTTATACAAATTTGGATGCATTTCAATTTGAATGAATTGTATATACAGAAACTTGGATTTGCTTTTAAGACAGAAAAATTGGAAGGTGATAGTTGGCCTTTAAAAGGATTCACTGCAAGATTCCTATTTATGAGAAACATCTGTCACAAAATTTGTGTGTGTGTGTAAATTGTACAGGAATATATTGATTGTGCAAAGTGTAGTTGTAACTTGACTGATTATTATTTCTTTAATCTTCAGTCCTTGAATGATTTTTTTAAATATCTTTGTGCTGTTTTATTGTTCTGTTATTCTATTCTCACCACCCTACCTTTGATTATGGTTTATACATTTCTGTATTTTAATATTTGCTGTTTATAAGCTTTCTTTTTATTTCATTTTTACTTTTTGTTCATGTGCAGCACACACATCCAAGTGCACAGGTCAGTGGACAGCCCAGTGCATTTTCACAATGGGCCCGCCCCTCACCCAAGCTGTGTGTGGAAACAGAACGCCACCAGCGCCTCAGAAGCCCAGTCCCTCCTCCCCAAGGTTTTCACTCTACTGGCTTCTAATGCCGCAGGTCTGTGCTGCTTGCTTTTGAACTAGTATTAAAATTTGCTTGTTTACTAGTGTCCAATTTGAAAAAGGTTCAGGGCTTTTTTTTCTCCTGAAAAGATTCCTGAGGATATATTTTCTTTCCTCTCTTTAAAAGATGAATTTAATGATGCAGTTCATTATCTCAATAATGTCATGTTCATCATTAAATCTGTCTTTCTTCTTACTTACTAATGGGCCTCCCATGTGTCTTTTCTCTCCCACCCTTTTACAAAAGGCTTGACAGTGCTTACATTCCCTCACCCCTCAACACTCCTTCCAGTGAGACGTCCTTTCCTGTCCCTTGAAGTTCTTAGGTCGCTCCAGTCTGAGGCCACCTTCCTTCACATGCTCAGAGAGAGATGCATTTGATATCTTTGAAGGTGAAAGCCTCCACATTCCTTTGGGAGTCCACGGTACAACTGTACTTTTCTTAAAAAAAAAAAAAAAAGTCCCACATGTATTAATTATAGAGTGTTGCTTGAATTTTTAAAGATTCTCAGGGCACTTACAAACATTTAATAGCTCTTGTTTCACTTTGCTGATCTGTTTTATTTTTAAAATTTTAAGTCTAGAAATTAGGTCTTATACTGCTTTGGGCTATGTGCTCATCAATTTTTTACTATACCAGATTTAGGTAGTTTGTAGTCACTGGTGCCTTTTTTCTGTGACATCCACGTTGGGTTCCTCCCTTTGTTAAGAGACAGATGAGGCTGTGGCTGGGGTGCACTCTGGGCGTCTATTGCCAATGCTTCTCTCTAACTGAATAACCGTTTAGGTGATGGATATGCCATGTGCTGGCTTCCCAGAAGATGCTTAGAATTACTTTCCCCCAGGAAATATTTTGAGTACTTCAAAGAATTTGAAGAATTGAAAACTTTAAGTACATCTCACATTCTTGGTACACTTGAACTCTAGGGACATAGAATAGTGTAGAGGAAAAATCTCCTGACTGGAGGCAGGAAACATGTGTTCTTCTCCGGGCCAGGCCACTGCGGCTCTGGCATTCCCTCAGCTTAGCTCCTGGGATCTTCTGTGGATGAGCGCCGGGAAGCAGCTAGCCCTGCAAGGACCCTAGACTCTGACAGATGCTTGTGTGGTTTCAAATACTTATTTTCATGAGACAAAATACAGGAAGTGAAGTTACTCAAAAGTTTCTTGGGTGATAGAGATGCTTGCAGGATTCATTGAAAAACGTTGTCTGTGAACATGTGTATAAAAAGTCCTGAAGCCATTGAGCAAGAAGATCCCTAGGGTCCTTTACTTCTGATGTTTATGAAGAAGAAGATCTTTAGGTTCTGTTTATTTTGGGAATTTTTGGTCACATCTACCATTCTCTTATCCCGCACCCTCCCTGCCACGGAGTTCTCTATAAATTACACAGTCCCCGGAAAAGTTTTCTGGGCCTTTTAGTCCTCAAGGTTTCCTGATAAAAATAAATAATTCCTGTTACTCAGTAAGAAATATAATAAACTGAAGAACAAGAAGTCCTTGGAGCAGGAAGTTGTCCCAGCCTGAGCCTCTCGGCTGCTCCCTGCAGCCTGGCCCACCAGCCCTGGGAGACCGGGAGGGAGACTGGATTGAAACCCATACCTGAGATATTTTGGTCTGTGAAAACACATTAACCGTGTGGGTGGTGGAGCCCTGGGGGTGCAGTGGTTAAGAGATGGGCTGCTAACCAAAAGGTCAGCAGTTCTAACCCACCAGCCGCTCCTTGGAAACCCTATGGGGTAGTTCTACTCTGTCCTATAGGGTTGCTAGGACTCGGGGTCAATTGACAGCAGCTAACAACAACAAGATTGGGGACAGGGTTTGAACAAGGTGAGCCACTAGCTGCCTCTTCTTGTTCCCATCTCAGACCTCCTGAGACACCAAGAGAGAGGGTGGTCATGGTCAGTGGTGGCCAAGGGAACACACTCGGAATCTCATCATGAACAGCAGAGGGGTAATCTGGGTAGGAGGGAAGCCAGACAAGGGAAGGTCAAGGGCATACTGAGAAGTTTGGAGTTTTTTTTTTTTTAGTATCATTTTAAAGGATTAAATGATACTATATCATGTATCCCTTTGGTCTCCTGAAAATTGATGTAAGAATGAATAGCTGAAGAACGACTCTCAGCAGGCAGCCTTCCCAGGAGGTTTTCCTCTCCACGGAGGAGGTACTGTAAAGAAACAATGCCACCTCCTGCAACTGTCCCAGGAATGCAGGGAGAGCCCTGCTGGTGGGGGAGCATGGAAACAAGGCAGGGAGGCACCATGAAGGTCAGCGCCATTGGTTAAAAGGCCTTTTCCTGTACCTAGAATTGCTCATGTTGTCATGGAAAAGGAAACCTACAACCGTAAAGAATTAACTTGCATGAATAGTGAGCAATTGGAGTGCAGTGAGCCCAAAGAGGTCAAGCTTTCTTACACATACATACACACACCCAGAGAAAGGGAAAAAAGACACGTGGAAAATGGACAATATTTTCCTAACGACTGACGAGAACTGACAATGGAATCCTTCAGTCTGGAGACAGGGTAAGCAGTGAGGCTCGGCCTAGCTCCAGGAGCATTTTGGTCAAAGGGCTGGAAGGACTGAGCATGTTTTGCTGTGACTCCCACAGGAAGTGGTGGGCTGAGAGCACAGCTACAGGCTTTCCTGTGCAGCAGAAAGAAATTGGCCCCATGTGTGCAAAACACTCTTATCTGATGAAGAACTGGAAGTGTGACTGTGTGCTAAAATGTTGGAAATAATACTGGTCTCTGCTTCACTGATTCCTCGTTTTCTTGGTCTCTGATGTCCCTTCTTCATCTTTGGCAATCAAACTGGTCTCTTGGTTCTTTTCTAGCTTGTCACATGGTTTTGATTAGAAAGGACAAATGTAACTCTGAACAGAAATTCTCCCAGTTCTTCCCTCATCTTCTTTCAGATCAATGTGCTTAATAGTTTATCTTCCTGTTATATGCTTATATTAGGGAAATGTGTGTGTGTGGCAACCACAATTAGCCCTTTCTATCCCATTCCTTTTTAAAGGCTGTCTTGGCAAAAAAAAAAAAAAGTATTATAGTGAAACCCATGACAGCCAGAATTCAACAGGACGGACTTGTTTTTCCAGGTCTTGCAAGTTTTCCGTCTTTGACAGGGTGCAGTCTTACTACTTTCCTGTCTTTTGTTTTAATGGAAGATATTTGAGTTTTCCTTCTCTGACAGGTTTCCGCCTTACACTGTGGCAGTCCTAAAGAAAGGAGGTGTCTGTCCCCCAAACTCAGTGCTTACTGGGCACCTTTCCATACTACAATGTTGTTGTTTTTAGTTGCCATCAAGTAGGCTTTGACTAATGGCGACCCCAAGTACAACAGAACAGAACATTACCAGATTGTGCATCATCCTCACGAGTTTTGGTATGCTCAAGTCCATTGCTGCGGCTGCTATGTATTTCTAACATAGAGGGCTCATCTTCTAGCACTATATTGAGCAATATTCTGTTGTGACCCATCGGGTTTACATTGGCTGATTTTTGGAAGTAGATTGCCAGGCCTTTCTTCTCAGTCTATCTCAGACTGGAAGCTTTGTTGAAACCTGTGCACCATGAGTGACCCTAGTGGTATTTGAAATGCTCGTGACATAACTCCCAGCATTATAGCAACATGCAGCTACCACAGTATGGCAAAGTGCAGACGGGTGGTGGATATACTACAATAGATCGTTTATTTTACCCCAAATTACAGGTGACTCATACAGCTTTAATCTGCAAGAAATACATTCTGCCATTGAAATAAATGAACAAAAGGAATGGACACACCTCGTGTAATTTTTTAAATTATCCTATAAATCCATCTCACCAGACAGGTTGAGAAATTCTCGCTTTCCAATTTCGCTGCCTCCAGTTCAGTCTAGAAGTCTTTCAACCCTAATATGTGGCCCACTTGAGGCAGAGGCCTGAAGAACTGGCCTTTCGCATCATCTTATGGTATCTTCTGTAGGAAACTATGGCTTCCATGATAAGGCATTGGTGGTTCCGTGGTAGAATTCTCACCTTCTAAAAAAAAAAAAATTTTTTTTTTCTTACGCAGAGCTTCCAGACTAACATGAACTAGGAAGAAGGGTCTGGCAATCTACTTCTGAAAATCAGCCAGTGAAAACCCTGTGGATCACAACAATCCCAGCCCCATTCAGGTGTGCCTGAGGCAGCCATGTGTCAGGGTCATCATGAGTGGGGGCCCGACTTGAAAGTAACTAACAACAACAACTATGGCTTCCATGGGAGGTGTGGCAGAGCTGGATGTCACAGTTTTGTTTCCTTACTAGTTCTGGCTCTCCCACTGAGCAAAATCAGGTCTTGGATGGTAAATCCACACAGCGGGACTCTGTGGTCTAGAGAGTGCCTTCCACCTTGGAACATCCACTGCTCCATGACATGACTGTGCTCTAGGTTGGGGATGTGCCCAGCTCCAGGAAAACTTGAGTGAAGCCTGCGGAGTCTGGAAGTTTGGAGAGAGGCTGGGAGGTTCCTATAAGCTCATCCTTGCCCCCACAACCCATAATGTGTGACCTTCTTCAGAGACACTCATGGGCATGGCCGACTCATCTTGACCTTCCACCCCGGGCTCAGTTGGCTGTTACCATCACAAACTGCCGGCATAGAGTATGAGACTCTTGCAGTTCTCTCAGTGTTTTGCACGTCATCTAAACGAGAAGGGAAAAGCATGGGTGGTAGTAGACAGGAAAAGAAGTCAAGTTATATACTTTATTTTTCACTCCAATTGAGTGGCTGTTGTTCTTATCTTACCATTTATTGAAAATGAGCGAATTGGTAGTAAGAGCTTCCTAAACTTGCAATGGAACAATGGCTGTTTATAGAGTCACCTGAAAATCTGAATTACGTCATGTGAAAATGAGTGTATTATTTTAAAGTGGAGGGGAAGTGTCTCTGCCAGAAGTGTGTGGGCTGATGAAGCCTAAGGCTTCGCCACTGTTTCACCCCCGATGACTTGGACATACTGATGTCAGGTGTGTCCTCCCCAAGTCAGTCTGGCAGTCAGACACCTGGAGGTCCCAGAAAGGGAGCTCAATGGAGTGTTAAGTGTCCCTGGCATGGGAGAGTCACCACGTGTTGTTGCTGTTAGTTGTAGTCTAGTCGACCCCGACTCGTGGCCATCCCATGCACAATGGGAACAAGACACTGCCAGGTTCTGCACCATCCCCATGAGTGGTGAGAGGTCAGACAGTTGTGATCCATAGGGCTTCCATCAGCTGATGTTTTGGAAGTAGATTGCCAGGACTTTCTACCTAGTCTGTATTAGTCTGGAAGCTTTGCTAAACCCTGTTCAGCACCATAGCAACACACCGGTCTCCGCTGGCAGGTGAGTGGTGGCTGTGCATGAGATGCCCCAGCTGGGAATCAAACCCGAGTATCTCGCGCGGAGGAAACCCTGGTGGCATAGTGGTTAAGAATTTGGCTGTGAACCAGAAGGTTGGCAGTTCGAATCCACCAAGTGCTTCTCGGAAACCCTATGGGGTTGTTCTACCCTGTCCTGTAGGGTCGCTATGAGTCGGAATCGACGGCACTAGGTTTGGTTGTTTTTGGTTTTTATCTCGTGGGAAAGCAAATATTCTACCACTGAATCAGCACTGCCCCACTGATCACCACCTCAGCAGCCGGTAGAACAGACGGTGCAGACGAGGGCGACCACTAAGGCTACAGAGATGAAGGGTCAAAAGGACGGGGGAATTAAACCCAAAACATCTCTTGAAGTTGATTGTATTCATTTTTGACTTTGGGGGTTAAATTTCATTCATCGTTCCCGATTGCTCACCCTCAAAAAGATCGTCCGTGTGGTTGCCCATCCCCCATGCATGTGTCACCAGCGCAGTAAGGGTGTCTCTGCTGTCTCCAGACATTGAGATTATACAAGCCATAGGGCACGTCCCTCTTCCATTCCGCTCAATGTGGGCTTCACCTGGCACAGTAGCTACTCTGGAGCAGCACTTGCCTCCTGACCATACTGAGGACTTCTTTTTTTTTTTTTTTCAGAGGGCAGAGGGCAGTGGCCTGAAGAGGCAAAAACAGAGACGTTTCCAGATTTGAACAGGAACAAAAATGCTGACGACTGAGTTAACTGTCAGATTTCAGAAGTGCAGACAGGCATTGCATGGCTCAGGGTTAGTGCCAAGGAATCAAGAACTACCCACAGGCAAGGACGACACGGCCCACAGCCCACAGGTGTGACTGATTTTGAAAATCTCCAGAGGGCGGAATAAATCTTTGGTGCTTTGCCAGTCTTTTGTTTAAGGGTTCAGAAAATATTTTGGTAGGCAAGGGGATGGTTCTGATTAGCACGCGTGGGCTTTCTCCTCCTCTACTTGCTTGTAATTAGGACTCCCTGGGTGGTAAAAATGTTAATGTGCTTGGCTGCTAATCAAAAGTTTGGTGGTTCAAGGCCACCCAGAGGCACCTCAAAAGAAAGCCTGGCAATCAACTTCCAAAATCTCAGCCGTTGCAAACTCTATGGAGCACAGCTCTACTCTGACTCACACGGGGTAGCTATGAATCCGGTGGACTCCATGGCAACTCGTAAGACTTGCTGTGCTCAGGAAGCCTGCCTGCAGGGCGTACCTGCTGGCTTGTCTTCCACACCTGCCCCGAAGTTTTCTTAAAGAACCAGAACTACCTCAACCTGGAAGGTGGGGCCTGGAATGAGGCCAGCAGTGCCCTTGCCCTGTGACCTGCTTGAACCTGCCTAAAGCCACCTCACAGTGTTGACAAGCCTGTCATTCTGGGGCTGAGGCAGGGGCTTCTGGCAAATTCAATGATCAGATCTTCCCGGTGATAGGAAGACTCTTGCTTAGTGCAGCGCCGTTTCCCATCGTTAGAGTGCAACCCAGAGAAGATAACAGCAGTCACCTGACCCAGTACGAAGTATAAGTGAGGGCACTTTTTCCTTTCTTCTCACTTCCATTTTCTTAAGGAGGTGGGGGAGTGGGTTTTACCTTTAATAGACAAGGTTCACATGAGACAACTTGGGTTTGAATTATAAAACTAGTGTAATATTTCATTTTCACTTATTTTACAGAGCAGCCAGTATTAGTGCCACATATAATTTTAACTGAATGCTTAATATTTAGAGAAGGAGCAAATATTCCTGCCCCAAGCACCTCCCTCTGTGGCAGGGGGCAAAGTGACCCCATGTGTGTCTCTTGTCATGCTCTGTGTGATGGTCTCTACACAGGTGGCAGTGATGTAGCAAGGAGGTTGCAAAGCTATGAAAGAGCAGAGGATAATAAACAGAACCTAAACCAAAATGCCCACCACCCATCTGTTAGTGTGTCCTACCGTGCTGACTTTCCGTGGGGGCAAGGTGGTTAAAGTGCTTGGCCACCAACTGAAAGGTCAGCGGTTCGAACCCATCAGCCGCTCTGCAGGAGAAAGATGTGGCAGCCTGCTTCTGTAAAGATTACGGCCTTGGAAACCCTGTGGGGCAGCTCTACTCTGTCCTACAGGGTCGCTATGAGTGGGAATCGACGCAATGGCAATGAGCTTTATGATGCTGAAAGCTATGCCATCAGTGTTTCAAATACCAGCAGGGTCCCCATGGTGAACAGGTTTCAGTGGCACTTCCAGACTAAGACAGACTAGGAGGAAAGGTCTGGTGATCTACTTCTGAAAAGTAACCAGTGAAACCCCCATGGATGACAACAGAATACTGCCTGATATAGTGCTGGAAGATGAGTCCCCTAGGCTGCAAGGCACTCAGAACACAGTAGTGTCGACAATGGACTCAAGCACACCAGTGATCGTGAAGATGGCACAGATTCAAACGACACTTTGTTCTGTTGTACCTGGGGTCATCATGAGTTGGAGTGACATCAGCTAACAACAGAAACAAATAAAAATGTGGAGCTGCTTCTGTGGATAGCTCCAGTAAAAACTATTTCCTGTGCCAGGATCTCCTCGCCAGGCACCCCGAATCTCTACATTTGAGAAAACCCCGGCCTTTGTGGCTGAGCTAATGCCCCTTCACCTCAAGAAAGAATTCCTGACCGTGACCTGAAAACCGCATCCTCATCCGCTGGTCCACACCCTCGTCTGGAAATCGCACCTGTGAAGTGGGGACACCTGGTCTAACAGGCCGGCCCTCAGCCGTTGTCGTGGCGCTAAAGCGCAGGGCTGGACTTCAAGGTGATTTCAGGAATTTAAAATACATTACTTCAGAAGTCTACAGAGGCACATTTTGGGTTTCACTACAAAAGAGTATCATTTTTAACTATGAACCTATTTTCTTGCAATAGTCCAAGTAAACAAATGTTACAGACGTTTCTGTGACTTAGCAGGTCTGCGTTTCAGCAATCTATTTGTCAGGAAGCTACCGGGCCCACGCCTCCCGCCGGCCTCCGACCCTCGGGCCCCACGGCCGCGGAACCGGGGACGAGCGGGCGCGGCGGCGACGGGGCGGCTTTGGATTTTTTTTGTTTGTTTTTTCTCCCCCCCCCCTTCTTTTTCTCTCTGTCTTTTTTCTTGCTTTCCTCCCCGCCCCCCGCCTCAGCGGCCGCGGCCCCGTCAGCCTCCCTCCTCTCCGCGGACTCCAGGTCGACCAGGCCCATACAAGACACCTATTAAAAATAGTAAAAACTTGGAAACTGTAATTCTGACTTTTATGTACAGCTCAAGTCCAGTGAATTGGCACCGTTCTTTTAGAGACACTGAGTCAAAGCCAAATTGGCTCCAGCTTTCTCAATTTCTTAGCTTCATTTGTATTTCCTGCCGCTTCTACTGCCCCTGCCACCACTGCTCCATCACTGAGCTGCTGCTTCCACACAAAGCAGTCTCCCTGGACAGACCGGGAAAGGGAAGGGATGGATCCAGCAGTCCAGTTAGGACCAGGATGAGATGGGCCAGGCCCACATTTCAGTGATGAAAATCCATGTACAATCATAATTGTTGTTGTTGTTAGTTGCCATCAAGTTGGCTCTAACTCGTGGTGACCCCATGCACAACAAAACAAAACATTGTCCTGTCCTGTGCCATCTTCACGATCCTTGGTATGCTCAAGTCCATTTTTGTGGCCACTGTGTATTTTGAGTGTCTTCCAACCTAGGGGGCTCATCTTCCAGCACTGTATTGGACAGTATTCTGTTGTGATCCATAGATTTTACATTGGCTAATTTCTGGAAGTAGATCATCATCAGGTCTTTCTTCCTAGTCTGTCCTAGTCTGTCCTAGTCTGGACACGCCGCTGAAACCTGTCCACCATGGGTGACCCTGCTGACATTTGAAATGCCAGTGGCGTAGCTCCCAGCATCACAGCCACACATAAGCCACCACAGTACGACACACTGGCAGACACACGGCTGACAATCAGAACAGGGCCACTTTGTTACCTGGGGGGATGGGGATTTGGATGTGGATGAGGACCTCCAAGACTATTTTATTTAAACAGTCATCGGGGTAATGAAGTGATCAAATGAGCTCTTGAAACCTTCATTTTGATTCTCCATAGCATAGACACAGGAGCAAAAGCTACAACACACAGTACAAATGACTTAGGCTTTATCATCTGAAAACTCTGAAATTACATACTGAGTCTAAACCAAAGAAAACGAACCTGTTGCTGTTGAGTGCCTTCCAGTTCATGGTGACCCGTGTGTTACCGAGAACTGCTCCATATGGCTTTCCTGGTGGTAATCTTTACAGAAACAGATCGCCAGGCCTTTCTTCCACGGCACTGCTGAGTGGGTTTGAATAGGTTACTAGTCGAATACAAACCACTTGCATCACCCAGGGCCCTTATACTGGCTCTACTCATTACCACGTGTGTGATTTTGGCTAACGACTTAAGTGTTCTGATGGTAACTGGTCGGTTTTTAACAAGGTACTCTGAGCCTCAAGTCCTTCACATGTAAGAGGGAGGTGAGAGTGTAATATCACATGCTTTAGATTAATCTTGAGGATTAAAAACATTCTAGATTAAATGCCTGATGTAATACATGGCACATGGTAAAAAGCCATCATTAATTTTTTTATGTGGATTTTTAAAAAACCCATTGCTGTCAGATCGATTCTGACTCATAGCGACCCTATGCTTAATCTGAAAAGGGAGCAATTTTATGGCTCACTCCTTGCATGTCAAGTGAGAGCTAAAGAACGCAAGAAGGCCCTCAGTCTTAGTTTCTCAGGGCTGCAATAATAGAAATGCCATAAGTGGGTGGCTTTAAAGAACAAACATTTATTTTCTCAGAGTTCAGGAGGCTAGCAGTCCAAATTCAGGGCACCGGCTCTAAGGGAATGCTCTGCCCCTGTGGTTGCTGGGGAAGGTGGCTGTCTCTTCCAGCATTCCTGGCTTCCTTGGTGGTCTTCACCTGGCATCTGTCTTCCCTGTCTGTGCTTGCTCGGCTTGTGTCTATGCTGCTTCTTATAACTCACCAGTCATTAGGTTTAGGACACACCCTACACACCTGTTAACATAACAGAGAACACGCTATGCTTGAAAGGGATTGCACCCACAGGTATAGGGGTTAGGATTCCAACATGTACTTTGGGGACACAATCAATCCTAGCACCGTCTGTGCATGGGTGAGCAGTGCAGCTCCCCGTCACAGCGGCCTTTCCCGGATGGAGAAGACTAGTACCAGAGTGGAGCTGTGAGGGACACAGCTTGTCATCTGTGTCCAGATCTGAGCTGCTGCTCCCCCTCTAACTCACCCCCTCCCTCCCTGTCGACAGTCGCTGTCAAGCCCAGGCCTGATGAGGTTGCTCAGTGGCTGCCTCTGACCACAAGACACAAAGGACAAGTACTCACAGGCAGCTTTGCCTCCCTCTTCCCTCGGTGGCCTACCTTCCGCTCAAGCTGCTTTTGTCGTGGACCCTTTCCCGTCACAGCTCTCCGGGGGCCAAAACTTGCATTGCTTGTCACTCAAGGTAAATATATTTGCCAGTCTTGTCCTAAGATACAATACTTTCCAAATTCAGATACAATCTGCCTCCAGTCTTCTATTCCAGACTCTTGGTACTTTTTTTGCCATGTCTTTAGCCTTTCTCATGGTCCCTAGCACATATTACCCAACAAAACCCCGTGCCGTCGAGTAGGTGTTCAAAATATGTATTAGATTGCAATTGCATGAATCAAAGTTCTCTTTAAACACACACACTCACATGCAACATTTAAATCTGTAGTCAAATATAGTTTGGGTCAAATATGTTTGGAGTATTGCAGTAGCACCAGAAAATATTTGTAAATTAGCATAGGGTATTTGCCCATTAATTTATTTGTATGTGCTTAAAGAGTAGAAAAGGTCTGCTAAATGAAAAACTCAGAAATACATTCCTAAGAAAGCAGAAGCTGCACAGACATGAGGAAGAAGTTTTCAGAAGAAGCGTCCAGGCCCTTTCCAGCCAATGGCCCTGGTGACATCAGCCTTCTCACAGCAGCTGAGCTAACACGTGGAATCTTTCTCAGCTAGAGCCTAGCTCTCCAGACTGCAGCTCACTGTGTATGAGACAAGCCCCAAGCAAATCACAAGTCCTGTCCTCTTCTCAAGCTGTTTGAATTCCTCTGCTCCTTAGAAAAGCAGATTACATCATTTATCTACTTACTCTTTTAGACACTCATTTGCTGAATCCACATGAGAGTTTCAAATTCAGTTTTTTAAACAGATTTTTTAAAGTGTCTTTAAAGTTAGCATTAAATTTTCAAAATTCATTTGGAGAAAAAATAAATAAAATTCTGAATATAGACAACCCTTTCTTATCAATGTCAGCACCGAGCATGGCAAGGTGATATTCAAATGAATTTCATTCTGCAGTGTTCACTGAGCGTGCGCATTGTGTCAGAGCTGGGCTGAGGGGGGGAACCTGTCGACTTCAATTCATGATGACCCCATGTGTGTCAGGGTACAACCGTGCTCCGTAAGGTTTTCAATGACTGATTTTTTGGAAGTAGATTGCCAGACCTTTCTTCTGAAGCTCCACTGGGTAGACTTGAACTTTCAACCTTCCGGTTAGTAGCCAAGCGTTAACCGTTTGCACTGCCCAGGGGGAAGGCTGAAGATAAAGTAAGGTCACTACCCCTCCTGAAGAGCCTGCCAGTCTCATGGGTATAGAAGACACGTGGAGAATTTGTTTTAACCCAATTATTAATTTGGAAATTCCCCTTTCAGAGACTATTTTAAAGCTGCACTTCACTGAGCACTTACTGTGTGACAGCAGTCATTATTTTACATGTCGTGGCACTGAATTCTCACAACAATGGTACAACGTAGTCATTGTTATCTGTGTCAGAGAAACAGAAACTGAGGGCCAGAAAGCTTGGATGAGGCGAAGTTCAAATAGCTAATAAGTCTCTGCTTACAAGGAACCAGAAGTTAACGACTGGCATTATATTTACAGGCAGATAAACTCTGAAAACATTAAAACATAATAACAGTGCCAAGAGTACAAATGACCCTAAAACTGAATTGTCACTTCACTTCCTGCATAACTGAAAATATTCCAAATACATGGTAGTTGGTACTTGGCAACACAAAAGATACTTTTTTCTAGTATTTTTTCTTTACCAAAACTTTTTTTTCTTAACAAATAAACCCACTGGAAAATATTTTCAAAATCTTTGTTTAAAGGAGAAAAACAATTCTAGACACAGCCAAAAAAAAAAAAAAAGATTGTTGATTTTGATCTCAGCGAAGGATTTATGTTCATAATTAGCCCACAATGGTGTGTGGATGTGTGGCCACAGTGATAAGATTACAGAGTACCAACTAGAAATACAGTCACAACAGTGGAGTCTGGGAGTGTTGATTTTTTTTAGATTTGGCATATTTGAAATAGCTTTATTATTGTTATTTTTTAGCATATTTTCAAAGTAGGAACAGTGGGCTATCAAAAACCAAACTCACTGCTGTTGAGTCCATTCCTACTCATAGCAACCCTATAGGACAGAGTAGAATGGCCCCATAGGGTTCCCAAGGCTGTAAATCTTTACGGAAGCAGACTGCCACATCTTTTTCCCAAGGAGCCACTGGTAGGTTTGAACCACCGACCTTTTGGTCAACAGCCTAGAGCTTTAACCACTGAACCACCAGGGCTCTTAACGGTGGGCTTTGAGGGACTCTGGTTTCTCTGTAACTTCCAGTATAAAAAACAAACCATGAAATCCTTTCACCTGCATTAAGAAATTGCCCTGGCTAAAATGTGAAGAAGGTTGCCTCTGTCTTGCTGAGGCTCCTCTAGGTGCCCTAGAATGGGTGTTGCTGAGGCACTGAAAGCAGCCTTTGCATAGTGAGGAACTCGGGTTAGCTTTTATAGACAACCTTGCTTGCACAGAGGCCAGAAATGAGAAGATAGAACCGAGAGAAACCACTGAACAAAATCTGAACTTTGAACTTCCATCCAAGAACTGCCACCCAATGCCCTATTCTGCACAAATGCAGAAGAGCAGAGAGGACTCAATTGGAAGATGACTCGAGAACTCCTCAGTCGAGCTTTCCTCTGTCAGGAAACTGCAGTCCTCGAAAGCAGTGGGCTGGAAGGCACTGCCTTTGAGGAGACTCCTTGGTGGAAAACTGGAATTAAGAAACAACTTGCACATATAAAGTTAGCCAGCAAGAAGAGTTCCAGAACTACCCGAAAGCAATGCTATTTTGAGTGTGTGAGTGTGTGTGGATGTTGTGTGGGAGGATGTGAGTGTGTGAATGTGTATATGGGAGAGTGTGAGTGTGTGAGCGTAAGTGTTGTGTATGAGTGTGTGTTAGTGTGGGGGCAATTGTGTGTGTGACCGCAAGTGTGTGTGTATGGGTGAGGATGAGTGTGTGTGGGTGAATGTGTGAGAATGTTGTGTGTGAGTATTTTGTGTGAGTGTGTGCAGATGTGTATATGGGTGAGTGTGTGCGTTGTGTGGGGGTGTGAGTGTGTGAACGTGTGTGAGTTTGTGTGGGTGAGTGTGTGTATGGGTAAATGTGTGAGTGTTTTGTGGGGATGTGAGTGTGTGGGTGTGAATGTGAGTGTGTGAATGTGTGTGTGGGTGTGTGCATGGGTAAATGTGTGTGAGTGTTGTACGAGGGTGTGAGCGTGTGGATGTGAGTGTTCATGTGTGATGGTGAGCGTAAGCATATCTGAGTGTGGGTGAGTGTGTGTATGAGGGTGACTGTGTGAGTGGGAGTGTATGTGCATGTGTGCAAGGGAAAAGGCAGAAACGGGGAAGGGGGCAGGGATCTCATCAGTTTGTCAGGTAGTTCAATTCTGCAGTTAAGCAAGCTTGCTCCAGAAATAGGCAATGTTGGTTCCAGTAGTGAAAACTCTTTTAAACCTAGAAAAAAAGGTGATTCTAGTTTTTAATCTTGGAACAGAAACTATCTGGTAAGTGTATCTGTGGCTCGAAGTGCAGAGAATAGAACATCAACTAGAAACTCAAATTCACAAGTTCAGGTTCTACCATTTACCAGCTGCATGACCTTTGAGCACTTAGCTTCATTTTTGTAAATCTGTTTCTTCATCTATGAAGGGGAGATAATGAAAGTACCAATTTTATAGACTTCCCGCAGGGAGTAAATGAGATAAGAGTTTAATATTCTTGTTAGACACATTACTATTACCATCAAAGATCTACTTTGTATGTACAGATGACAAATCCTCTCCTAAGTAAACACGATTTTTCAAGTCTTTAAAAAAATGACTGTATCTCTTTCCCTCCATCCCCGCCTACCTATTTTCTGATGTTGAAGAGCTTACCTGGGAAGTGAAATGTCATTTCCTGGAACTGATATAAGTCTGTCCTCTAATATGTTCCCCTCACACACTCTCAGAGGCCCTCCCCCACAATCCCACTAGCCTTCTCCAGGAATGGCCTAAACCTAGCTGGTCACTTAGTACTACATCTTGTAATCAGAGAAGAAAGGTAAAATCTTCTATGGTAGCTTCTACAGGGCAGACAGTCTCCCTACATGATTCTCTTCCCCAGCCTCTAGAACCCAGTTGTCTACTAGTCAGTGTTGATGAAGACACCATCAGCCAGGAGGAGGGTAGAGTGGTGCACTAATCAAGGAGAAAAGTGAGTAAAGCCTACCTTCACTGCTAACTGCATCATAAAGATCAGCATGAATCCAATTCCCAGAGTGTGGAAATGGATCCAGTCCCCACCTTCCCACTTCTCCATCTTCATTGCCAGCCACCCAAGCAAAGCGTACCCTCTCTCTGACCCTAGCCACATGGAACTGGGTCAGGGCTCACAAGTTAGACACTGTCCTTCAGACTGCCCAACAGGCAGACACCAGCCCCTGCTGACTCTCACTGCTCCTGTGGGGTTGATGATTCACTGGCATAACTCATAGAATTTATGGACTACAGATTTATTACAACCAAAAAGGATACAAATGAAGACACAAAAGGTAATGTCTGGGAGGAGTCTTGACACAAGATTTCCATGTCCCAAAGAGGGATGCTCTACTATCTCCCATGCATGGTCACCAACCAGGAAGCTCATTTGAGTCTTAGGGTTCAGGGCTCTTATTGGCCTCTCTACATGGCCATGATAGATTACATCATACCTTTTGAGACTTAGTCAGCATTTGGCCCCCTCTTGGTCTGGTAAGCCCTAACTCATTAGCCTTAGGTGTTGGTCTAGCTCAAAAGAACGGAGAACGAAAGCCAAATTGCTCTCTGCCAGATGATTCCACACCTCACAGGTGAGACATTGTTCATCAGTGTGGGCAGACACTGGCTTGATGGTACCCCAGGACAATTTAATCTACACAGTTCAGAAAGGTAAAAAAGAAATAGTAGTTTTGTTGTTGTTAGTTGCCATCGAGTCAGCTCTGACTCATGGTGACCCCATGTATAACAGAATAAAACTGGTCCAGTCCCATGCCATCTTCATGATCATTGGTGTACTTGAGTCCATTTTTGCAGCTATTGTGTCATTCCATCTCACTGAGGGTTTCCCTTGTTTTCATTGGCCCTCTACCTTATCAAACATGATATCCTTTTCTAGCAATTGGTCTTTCCTGATGACTGTCCAAAGTAAGCTAGTGGAAGTCACACCATCCTCACTTCTAAGGAGTGAGAAGGTAGTAGATTACCTCTTATCTAGACTTCAGAAAGATTTTGCTTCCATTCAGATCAACTTGATAGGACGCAAGATCTACACCAGTATTTATCAGTAGGATACTGATAAGGACAGCACAGGCCGGATCTGGGGACTTGACAGGAGCTTTTTGGCACAACTTCCTCCCTGGTGCTGGATCAGCAGCTTCGGCACTGTTCTCCTGGCTTCTCAGCCCTGCTTGTGCCCTATCTGACCTTCCAGCACTTTGCCTCCTACTGGCAATGGGTTTTTTGTTTTGCCCCTTCCACCATCTTATCTCCTCTGCTCCTCCTGCATAAAGGAAGATTCTTACTCAGGCTGTTAAGAGCTCCACATTTCAATCAGATGTTAACCCAGTGATTCAAAATCATCCTGGCAGGACATGGCCTCTTCTTTTCCTCCTTCCTTCCTCCCTCCCTTGATTTATCCCTTCCTTCCTTCCTTCCTTCCTTCCTTCCTTCCTTCCTTCCTTCCTTCCTTCCTTCCTTCCTTCCTTCCTTCCTTCCTTCCTTCCTTCCTTCCATCCCCCCTCCCTCCCTCCCTCCCTCCCTCCCTCCCTCCCTCCCTCCCTCCACTCTTCCTTCCTTTCTTTCTTCTTTCCTTCCATACTCCCTCCTTCCCTCCCTCCATTTCTTCCTTTCTTCCTTCATTTCTCCCTATGAAGCACAGTTCTACTCTGACACACATGGTGTAGCCATGACTTGGACTTAACTTGATGGCAACTGGTTGGTTTTTAATGAGGTACTTGGTTTCACTGTCAAGGCATTCAGGGGAAGTATTTGTCAAGGCACTGGAGTAGCTTTGCCCTCAGGGTACTCATAGCTTATCACATCTCTTCCAGGGCCCTCTCACCACACCACGTGACAAGTATCCTGTTCCTCTTCCTCCTCATCCTCAAGACTCAGTGTTTCTCTGAAAGGAGCCTGGTGGAGGATTTCTAAGGACGGAGTGCTAGAGAAGTGATACAGGATGTGATGTGGTGGGGAAAAAAAAAAAACCCGTGTAAAGAGTTTTGGAGCCCCTGGGTGGTGCAAAGTGTTAATGTGCTTAGTTGCTAACCATAAGGATTGGTGGTTCGAGTCCACTCAGAGGCACCTTGGAAGAAAGGCCTTATGATCTACTTTTGAAAATTCAGTTATTGAATATGCCTGGCACTATTCTAGGACTTTATTAATTATCTGGGTTTCAGCTGGGATCTTGAATTTGCAGATGACAGGAAAGCGTTAGATTGCTAACACCCTGAAAGGAAAGAAAGTTTATGGATATGTTGAATAAATGCACCAGGAATAATTAGAAAAATTGTGAAATGATTTGGACTCAAATAAGTTTAGGGCAAACAGCGAACAACTGAGAGAGTAGGTGGAGTAAGACTGATAGGGTAAAAGCATGGCTGCAAATCGAATATATTTATTGAGCAGTCCCCATTTGTTCTGCCCTGTATCAGGAGAGATGAGAGGAAAGTGGATAAGATGCCTTAGGGAAGGGTCTTGAGGCAGAATGATCACCAAGATGGCACAGGACCAGGCAATGTTTTGTTCTGTTTTACATACAGTCTCCATAAGTCAGAGCCAACTCGATGACAACTAACAATAACAACAAATTGGGGCAGATGTCACTTGGTAACTGCTGACCAATACATATGAAATCCAAGGGGATTTCCAGGCCCAGGGCTATGAAACAAGTACAGCAAAGATGGAGTTTGAAAGATATCCCAGAAGGAGTAAATTACCAGGCAGTGAATCAAGAAGGAGGATTTTCCTAGTGACATCAGCTTCCAACCAGCTCATTCAGACTTTAGTACCCAGGAAGGCAACAGAGCATATCACCACTGTGACCCACAATTTCTTTGTTTGTATTTTTCAAAGGGACATTTGGACCAAAAATGTCCTGTGGAAACTCTGAGTAGTGGCTTGACATTTTGAGAATCTGTCTGTCATCATCTGTGGAAGGATCTAGTTCTGTCTGGAAAACAAAGCTAATGACTTTCAATGTGAAAGTTTAACCTTACTTTCTCTGTTCTAATAAATGCCTCAAACTCAAAGTTAGATCAATTAAATCTTTAGATATCTAGATATATGATTTAAAATCAATTTGCTTCTATTTGTTTAATTCTGACTTTGGATTTTGGATACACAGTGAATCGTTGCAATGCTTTAATGAGTATGGTCAAGTTTTCAATATTTTTCATTTTTGTTCTTTTAGATGAAGCCTAATTTCCTCCAGCTCTAGGCTTGTGGGCCCATGTTCATTTCTGCAGCTGACCCCATAATATTTACTTATAACATTCATAAAAATACTCTGCATGCCAAAAGCTGTTCACTGCAGGAAAATGATAAAATAGAAAAATATTTAATCTGCCGGTGGGAATTCCCTTACATGTTAAATCAAAGGTTTTCTTGGGGGTCTACAGTGACCTTGGAAGACAGGCAATTGGACCAACTGTAGGGGTCATCCTGCAGAGAACCCATTCTGTCAGGCCCCTTCATAGCCTCCAGAAAACACAAACCCTAATGAGGTATTGGAGTCCTTGGGTGGTAAAAATGGTTAATGAACTTGGCTGCCAACCCAGAGGTTGGTGGTTTAAGTCCACACAGAGGTGCCTCAGAAGAAAGACCTGCCAATCTATTTCCAAGAAAATCAGCTATTGAAAACCCTGTGAAGCACAGTTCTACTCTGACGCACATGGCATAGCCATGACTTGGAGTTAACTTGATGGCAACTGGTTGGTTTTTAATGAGGTATTTGGCTTCATTGTCAAGGCATTCAGGGGAAGGGTTTGTCAAGGCACTGGAGTAGCTTTGCCCTCAGGGTACTCATAGCTTATCACATCTCTTCCAGGGCCCTCTCACCACACCACGTGACAAGTATCCTGTTCCTCTTCCTCCTCATCCTCAAGACTCAGTGTTTCTCTGAAAGGAGCCTGGTGGAGGATTTCTAAGGACGGAGTGCTAGAGAAGTGATACAGGATGTGATGTGGTGGGGGGAAAAAAACCCAGTGTAAAGAGTTTTGGAGCCCCTGGGCGGTGCAAAGTGTTAATGTGCTTAGTTGCTAACCATAAGGATTGGTGGTTCGAGTCCACTTAGAGGCACCTTGGAAGAAAAGCCTCATGATCTACTTCTGAAAATTCAGTTACTGAGAACTCTGTGGAGCACAATTCTACTATAAACCACGTGGGGTTGGCATGAGTCAGAGTCCACTCCACAGCAATTGGTGATGGTGAGAAGTTCTGGATTCCAGCCCTGATTTTGCCACTTTAACAAGTCACTGTACGTACCTGAAAGTCAGACTTGTCAGTAGTTTCCAGCCCTAGGTGTTCCCTAGGTGACACAGAGGGTGTCATGTAGCAGTTAGGTGTCTCATCCCCTCTATTCCCTGTTAGCAGGCCCCTAAAATGAGAGGCATTCAGGCTGAGCTCACAGTAATGTGTTGATCTGCTCTGTCTCCAAGGGAAGAAGGGGAATAGGGCAAACTTGTGGCTGCTGTCAGAAAGAATGCTTTTGCACAAACTGCCCTTGTCCTTGAAAGATATGTAGAACCATTTTCACAAAATACTTGCACAGAGTGGCTCCAGGATGTCTGTAGGTTAACTGTTATGTGACATGCAGTTGCTGTTTCCTTAAATTTTCAAGTATAAATAGATTTCCTCAATTGTTGTACTTAAAGCATTTAGCATTTTTGCTTCATGCTCCCCAACTGCAGTTGCTCTATTCCTCAATAAAACTCATTTATTTTCTATTCCAAATCGAGTAAGAATTTTGTTTTTTGACACTTCTGGTATCAGAAGTGAGACTGAAGGTGAATTGACTTCTGTGACCCCTGAGACACTGGGGAGTCACGCCAATGGTACCAGGCATAGCTTCCTTGTACTCTCCATCTCCACGGCAGATTTTCAGGAGTTGTGGGAAGGTAAATGACCTCTCAGATCTGAGTCACTGCTCTCTTGCATAGAGGCTGTCCAGAGTTTTATTGTTGGATTTGTTTTCTTTGTTCCTAGGATTTGTTTCTTTGTACTTGCAAGTTTTTTTCACTATCTGTTGGAAACTTGGGAAATGCAAATTCGAAGGGCACAACTTTGTAGCCACCTTTGGGGAATGCCACCCACTACTCGAACAAGGATTTTGGCCCTGTAACGTGCTTGTTTCTGTCTGGCATTATCTCACCAAGAAAATTTGGAAAATCAATGACCACTTTGAGGTTCTTTTGATATCTATTAATTGGTTTTTCTGTGCAGTAAATTGGAAAATTGACGCTCCTGTATTAAGCAATCACAGTGGGATGCCTGTTTTAATTGGTATCTAGAGGTCTCCAAAAGATACGAGGATAGCAAAATTGTTTCTGTGTAAGACACAGTTGCTAAATTACTAAACAAAATAAGGAGCTTTAGTGCCAAAACTGAGCCTCTGTTCCTTCTGCTCCAGTGCTGGTTCCTGCTTTTTTGTATCCTTCTCTGCCTGCCTGTTCTCCTGAAAACACTGTCGGAACTCCTTTTCTTTCCAAAAAACACTACTGAAAAGCCTTTGCCTGAAATACCTTTTAAAATCCACCCTTAAGATGCTGAGGAATCTCTTCACATTGGCTTAGTCCCATAGACTAGAACAGGACTTCATAACATAGTTAGAGACTTCCCCAAGTTGCTATAGGGTCTCTATGAGTCAGAATTGACCCAAGAGCAATGGGCTCCCCAAACTGCACCAACACCCTTATAAATGTGCTGAGGAATTTAAAATTTTAATTAAAACTTATTAGCCTGGACTCCTTGGTTTGTATCAGTTAATTCATATGATAGTTAGACCCAGGGACACCAAATAGTGACTAAAAGCTGAATGGAAAAATTCCAAAGAAAGTTAACTTTTAGACATGGGAAAAACAGCCACTGAATTATTGGAATATGCAAACAAAGAGCAAAAAATTACTAGAAGCCCTTCCAGGGGTCTTTCCTCTATTAATTGACTGGACCAAAGTTCACTCCTGATAACAAGATAAAGATGAAAGTGTGTATGATTATCAGACTGAGCTGCTTCAAAGGTTTTCTGAACACTCCAGGGTTTCTCTGAATATCTTGGGTGCTTCTGGGGCCTTTAGAATTGATTTCATATCTGGATTTAAGCCTGAAATTTCAGTTTTGGTAAAAAGACAGAGATTAGACTGGTAAATGGCTCCTATTGCCTATCCATCCTAACTAGTTTGGCTTATAAGTTTTCCCATACTCTTAAGGTTGGGAAGGCCTTCAAGACGAATAAGCTAATGGCCCTCCAATTGCAACAACTGCAGTCTATCTCCCCGTCAAAATTAAAATGTCAGAACTTTCAGTGGCACCAAGGTTGGTATTTGTCACTATTGTAAAAAAAAAAAAAAAAAAAAAAAAAAAAAACCTGGTCATTGGAAGAATGAATGTTACAAACTGAAAAACAAATGCAGGCTCTCCTGCAAGACACCCTTCCACCACCTGATTTCGGATGAAGAGACTCCTGGGATAACTCAGAGGTTTTCCTACAGTGGCACTCAATTTACAGGGAGAAACTACAGCATACATTAATGGAGAGTCTTGTAAATGCCTAATTGATACTGGTTCAACTCTGTCTGCCATCAACCCTGCTTGCTTACAAAAGCCTCTGCCCCAGAGTACAAAAATTTCAAAAGTAGTGGGGTTTACCAACAAAGAGCAAACATTAATTCACTCTCAACCTGTCCCAATATCTCATGGTCATATTGAGAATTTAACCCCTTTCTGCTCATCCTTGATATCCCTGTTAATTTATTAGGGACAGATCTTTTGTCTAAATGGAATTGTCATTTACGATTTAATGAGAAAGGGGAAATATTATCAGACCTGCCCGAAATTCCAAAATCAGCAGATGCAGGTTTAGAATTGGATTATATTTAAAAAGAACAAGCCATTTGTTGCATGCAAGCGCTTGCTATGCCCTTCAAAATTCTACTCAGCCTAATCCTCTCCCTTCTGATATTTTATCCCTAATTCCTGAAACCTTATGGGCCACTACATCTACAGACATTGGCTGGGTTTTTTCAGCTGAATCAATTAAAATTAGATTTATCAAAACCTTTGCCAAAGATACCTCAATAACTGCTTAAACAAGAGGCAGAAGAAGGACTTGCTCCTATAATGCAAGATTTCCTTGCCAAGGGTTAAATTGTCCTCTGCACTAGCTCTTGTGATACTCCTGTTAGTCTAGGAAAAAAATAAATAAAATGATAGGAGTTGGAAATTTGTTCAAGATTTACATACTACCAACCACATTGTGATACCCAAATTTCCAGTAATTCCTAATCCTCATTTATTACTTTCCAATATCCCTTCTGATGCAACTCATTTTACAGTTGCAGATCTTTGCAGTGCATTTTTTAGTATTCCCATGCATTCCAAAAGCCAGTGTTTGTTTGCCTTTACTTGGGACTATCAACAATTTACCTGGACTGTAATGCCCCAGGATTGTACCAAATCTCCTATTTTTCTCAAATTTTGCATGCTGATTTTCAGCCTTTATGATTTGTAAATAAGTCCACTTTGTATCAATACATTGATGATTTATTAATCTGCTCAGCCCTCCAGCAAGACTGCCTTAAATATAATATTGAAGAAAAAAAAAAAAAAAACCTGGTGCTATGGAGTCAATTCCAACTCATAGCGACCCCACAGGATAGAGTAGAACTGCCTCAGAGGGTTTCCAAGGAGCTGCTGGTGGGTTCGAACTGCTGACTTTTTGGTTAGCAGCTGAGCTCTTAACCACTGAGCCACCAGGGCTCCAAAGATAGTACAGCTCTGTTAAAACATCTGGCTGCCGGAGGACATAAGGTTTCTAAAGAAAAATTACTAGCTCAGCCTTCTGTTAAATATTTGGGCCACCTAATCCGCAAAAGGCATTTTTATCAATCCTAAATGAAAAGAAACTATCTTTGCTTTTCCTACGCCTGAAACCAAGAAACAACTGCAAGGGTTTCTGTGGTTCTGCAGCTACCGTCGAGCCTGGATCTCTAATTTTTCTCTGTTGGCTCAACCCTTATGTTGGCTTAAAGCTTTTGAGTCAGATTCATTCCGGCTTACACCTAAAGATCAAGAAGCCACAGTTAAACTGAAGGCAGCTTTGATGAATACACCTACTTTGGGCTTTTCTAATTACAACTGAGATTTTTCCTTATTTGTGCATGAAGTATCTGGAAATGCTCTGGGTGTCCTTACATGAAACCACAGGGGACAACTGAGACCTGTAGACTATTATATTATGTAACTCGATCCTGTAGCCATAAGACACCCTCTCTGCCTTAGGGCTGTGGCAGCTACTGTCAAATTAGTGGAGACCACTGCAGATGTAGCATTAGAAAAATTTTAAAACATTTACGTTCCCCATGCTGTGTCTGCCTTACTTAATTCTGCTTTAACACAACATTTTCTGCCACCAGGCTCACTTCCTGTGAGGTTCTCCCCCCTGGCTGCAACCAACATCAGGCTGCATTCTGTGGCTTGTTTAAATCCAACCAGTCTTCTCCCCATAGCAAGTGAAAGCAGTTAT
Source organism: Loxodonta africana (assembly GCF_030014295.1). Classification (NCBI taxonomy): domain Eukaryota; kingdom Metazoa; phylum Chordata; class Mammalia; order Proboscidea; family Elephantidae; genus Loxodonta; species Loxodonta africana. The sequence goes on from NC_087358.1 coordinate 76,466,889, forward strand.
CCTGCCCTTAATTGTTTAGATTTGACTGAACAACTTCTGAATCCCCAAAAAGACTTAAAGGAGACTCCTTCAACTAACCCTTATTTATTTTTCTTTATAGATGTTTCTCATAGGAAACCTGATTCTACTAGCTCTTGCTATCAAGCTGGGTATTCTGTTACAATTTTTATTGAAGTTCTTGAAAGTCAGACTCTCCCCGGAGCCACTTCAGCCCAACAAACTAAACTAATTGCTCTCACTAGACCCTGTAGGATTTCTTCTGGAAAGTCCATGAATATTTTTATGGATACTCAAAACTGTTTTGGGAGTTATTCATGATTTTGATATATTATGCTTTTAATTTTATTATATATTTGTGGTGTAATTGGTGGATTTATTAATCATGAAGAATTGTTTAGTTTTTATTTTTCTGTTTTTTTCTACTTTTGATAAATTTTTCTAATGCTTGGAGAGAAAATGCTTTTGCTAGATTAGCTCAATCAGTAGCTAGTGCTGGTAATTTGACTGATTGTTGGATATGTCATTCTTCCCCACAAACTGTGCATGATAATTCAGATCCATTGGCTTCTCCTGAATTATAGTTCTGTACCCCCTGCTAACATTAATTTTAACATCATTTTTAAATAAAGTATACACATTAGACTATGGCATTCTCCTCAGTTGTTATCACAACCTCAGGTACTTGTCTTAATTTAACCCAGATTGATGACAGGGCTATGAAGAATTGCTCTGAGGAAAGAAAATCTTATGTATGAACAATACCTTGAATAATCCCAGAGCCCAGCTTAGAGGGCCTTAGAGCTGTGTAACCTTATTACTTTTATCACAAAAGATTAAAAAAAAAATCCTGCCTACTAAAATTGATTTGGGTGAATTATTGTCTCTCCCTCACCCCACCCTGCACTAAGTTTTAGAATCCACTGAAGATGGGATGATTATCCATCTGTAATACTTCATTAACAGAAACTTGGCTTGAACAAGGCAATCAACCCATCCAATTTCCCCATGATTACACCAGAAGAAAAACGATTTATATCCCTTATGGATATGTATTTTTATGTGGGGGATCAAATTACTACACTGTGAAAGAACCATTCCCAGTTAACCAACCTTATACTTGAGTGTTTCTTTGTTTGAATAACTGGAACATGACAGGCCAACGTACCCTAGGCCTTTTGGGGGTTCCTATAGAGGGCCATTCCTATGATGAGAGTAAACACTGGGTCAACAATTTAAAAATTCTTACCCTTCATAAAAGAAATGCAGACCCTTTGAAATGGGCAGATCAAATGAAATACCAAAATGCTATACCTGAAAAACCTGGATCAAGATGGGGATTTCTCCAAGACTTCCTACCTAGTATGGTGTCCCTCAGCTTAAAAGGTATATTCACAATTTGTCTGCCACTAAGGCTCAAATACCCCATGTGTCTGTCAGTTTGTCCCACTGTGGGGGCTTGCATATTGCTGTGATGCTGGAAGCTATGCCACTGGTATTCACATACCAGCAGGGTCACCTATAGTGGACAGGTTTCAGTGGAGCTTCCAGACTTAGACAGAGTAGGAAGAAGGACCCAGCAGTCTACTTCTGAAAAGAATTAGCCAATGAAAACCTTCTGAATAGCATGGAACCTTGTTTGATATAGTGCCGGAAGATGAGCCCCCCAGGTTGGAAGGCACTCAAAAGATGACTGGGGAAGAGCTGCCTCCTCAAACTAGAGTCAACCTTAATGATGTGGATGGAGTCCAGCTTTTGGGACCTTCATTTGCTGATGTGGCATGACTCAAAATGAGAAGAAACAGATGCAAATATCCACTAATAATCAGAATATGGAATGTAGGAAGTATGAATCTAGGAAAATTGAAAATCATCAAAAATGAAATGGAATGCACACACATCAATCTCCTAGGCATTAGTGAGCTGAAATGGACTGGTATTGGCCATTTTGAATCAGACAATCATATGGTCTACTATGCTGGGAATGACAACTTGAAGAGGAATGGCATTGCATTCATCATCAAAAAGAACATTTCAAGATCAATCCTGAACTATGACACTATCAGTGATAGGATAATATCCATATGCCTAAAAGGAAGACCAGTTAATATGACTATTATTCAAATTTACACAGCAGCCACTAAGGCCAAAGATGAAGAAATTGAAGATTTTTACCAGCTTCTGCAGTCCGAAATTGATCAAACATGCAGTCAGGATGCATTGATAATTACTGGTGATTGGATTGTGAAAGTTGGAAACAAAGATGAAGGATCGGTGGTTGGAAAATATGGTCTTGGTAAAAACGATGCTGGAGATTGCATGATACACTTTTGCAAGACCGGTGACTTCTTCACTGCAAATACCCTTTTTCACAAATGGTAACTATACACATGGACCTTGACAGATGGAATGCACAGGAATCAAATTGACTACATCTGTGGAAAAAGATGATGGAAAAGCTCAATACCACCAGTCAGAACAAGCCTGAGGGCCAACTGTGGAACAGACCATCAATTGCTCATATGCAAGTTCAAGCTGAAATTGAAGAAAATTAGAACAAGTCCAGAAGAGCCAAAGTATGATATGGAGTATATCCCACCTGAACTTAGAGATCATCTCGAGAATAGATTTGATGGGTTGAACACTAATGACCAAAGACCAGACAAGTTGTGGAATGACATCAAGTACATTGTACATGAAGAAAACAAGAGGTCATTAGAAAGACAGGAAAGAAAGAAAGACCAAAATGGATGTCAGAAGAAACTCTGAAACTTGCTCTTGAACATCAAGCAGCTAAAGTAAAAGGAAGAAATGATGAAGTAAAAGAACTGAATAAAAGATTTCAAAGGGTGGATGATAAATTGTTATAATGACATGTGCAAAAAGCTGGAGATAGAAAACCAAAAGGGAAGAACACTATGGGCATTTTTTGAGCTGAAAGAACTGAAGAAGAAATTCAAGTCTTGAGTTGCAATAATGAAGGATTCTATGGGGAAAATATTACATAACACAGGAAGCATCAAAAGAAGATGGAAGGAATACAGAGTCATTACACCAGAAAGAAGTGGTCAGTGTTCAACCATTTCAGAAGGTAGCATATGATCAAGAACTGATGGTACTGAAGAAAGAAGTCCAAGCTGCACTGAAGGCATTGGTGAAAAACAGGAATAGATAGAATACCAATTGAGATGTTTCAACAAAGAAATGTGGCCCTGAAAGTGCTCATTCGTCTATGCCAAGAAATTTGGAAGACAGCTACCTGGCCGGCTGACCGGAACAGATCCATATTTATGCCTATTCCCAAGAAAGGTGATCCAACCGAATGTGGAAATTATCGAACAATATCATTAATATCAAGCACAAGCAAAACTTTGCTGAAGATCATTCAAAAGCAGCTGCAGCAGTATACGGACAGGGAACTGCCAGAAATTCAGGCTGGATTCAGAAGAGGATATGGAACCGGAGATACCACTGCTGATGTAAGATGGATCCTGGCTGAAAGCAGATAATACCAGAAGGATGTTTACCTGTGTTTTATTGACTATGCAAAGGCATCTGACTGTGTAGATTTTAACAAATTATGGATAACATTGCAAAGAATGGGAATGCCAGAACACTTAATTGTGCTCATGAGAAACCTGAACATAGATCAAGAGGCGGTTGTTCAGACAGAACAAGGGGATACTGTATGGTTTAAAGTCAGGAAAGGTGTGCGTCAGGGTTGTATCCTTTCACCATACTTATTCAATCTGTATGCTGAGCAAATAATCCGAGAAGCTGGACTATATGAAGAATAATTGGGCATCAGAATTGGAGGAAGACTCATTAACAACCTGCAACATGCAGATGACACAGCCTTGCTTGCTGAAAGTAAAGAGGACTTGAAGCACTTACTGATGAAAATCAAAGACCACAGCTTTCAGCATGGATTACACCTCAACATAAAGAAAACAAAAGTCCTCACGACTGGACCAATAAGGAATACCATGATAAACAGAGAAAAAACTGAAATTGTCAAGGTTTTCATTTTACTTGGATCCACAATCAATAGCCATGGAAGCAGCAGTTGAGAAATCAAAAGATGCATTGCATTGGGCAAATCTGCTGCAAAGGACCTCTTTAAAGTGTTGAAAAGCAAAGATGTCACCTTGAAGACTAAGGTGTGCCAGACCCGAACCATGGCATTTTCAAGTGCATCATATGCATGCAAAAGCTGAACAATGAATAAGGAAGACTGAAGAAGAATTGAAGCCTTTGAATTGTGGTGTTGGTGAAGAATATTGAATATACCATGGACTGCCAAAAGAATGAACAAATCCGCCTTGGAGGAAGTACAACCAGAATGTTCCTTAGAAACAAGGATGGTGAGATTTCATCTTACATACTTTGAACTTGCTGTCAGGAGGGATCAGTTCCTGGAAAAGGACATCATGCTTGGTAAAGTACAGGGACAAACAGAAGAGAGGTGACCCTCAAAGAGATGGGTTGACACAGTGGCTGCAACAATGGGTTCAAGCATAACAATGATTGTGAGCATGGCACGGGACCGGACAGTGTTTCATTCTGTGGTACTTGGGGTCACTATGAGTCAGAATTGACTTGAGGGTACCTAACAAAAACAACAGGCTCAAATCATTGATGATAACTGCGGATGAAATGGCAACCCAAGAAAAACCTTTGCATTCCCTCAATAGGGTTGTACTAGATAATAGAATAACTCCTGAATTCATTTTAGCTCAATATGTGGGAGCTTGTGACATTACCAATGCCTCTTGCTGTTCCTGGGTAAATACCTCAGGAGAAATACGACAAGATATTAAGCAGATCCACCCAAAGGTTGCTTGGTTGCATTTCATACCCCTGTGCCTGATTGTCCCCTTTTTGGACGTTTTTAGCTGGTTTCCCCATAGTATTTGTTCTTGTTATTAGATACCATCAAGTTGGTTTCGACTCATAGCAACCTCATGTACAACAGAATGAAGCACTGCCTGGTCCTGTGCCATCTTCACAATCATTACTATGCTTGAGTCCATTGTTGCAGCCACTGTGTCAATCCAATTCATTGAAGGTCTTTCTCTTTTTTGCTGTCTACTTTACCAAGCTTAATGTCCTTGTCCAGGGACTGGTCCCATCTGATAACATGTCCAAAGCACGTGAGATGAAGTCTCACCATCCTTGCTTCTAAGGAGCATTCTGCCTGTAGTTCTTCCAAGACAGAATTGCTTATTCTTCTGGCCATCTATGGTACATTCAATATTCTTCACCAACAGCATAATTCAAAAGCATCAATTTTTCTTCAGTCTTCCTTTTTCATAGTTCAGCTTTCACATGCATACAAGGTGATTGAAAATACCATAGTGTGATCATTAAAGTTGTGTCAATTTGGCTGGACCTTGATTCTCAGTGGTTTGGGAGTTATGATGTGGTTTGGCTGTCATGTAATGATGTGATCACCTCTATGATGAGATCTGATATAATGTGGTCACCTCCATGATGGGATCTGCTTGTGAGTAGCCAATCAGTTGAAAGGGGATTTCCTTGGGGATGTGGCCCACATCCAATATAGGTGCACTTTCTCAGAAGTTTCGCTGGCTTTTGTTCGTTTTGGATCCAGAGCTTGGTTCTGCTCATCTGACCTCCTGTTTTCGGGACTTGAGCTAGTAGCTTGCCTGATGATCTAGGGATTTGTCAGTCTCCACGGTCTGGATCTTGAGTTCGCCAGCATCTGCAGTTACATGAGTTGGAAGAAACCTCCAGCCTGATCCATGGACTTTCAACTCTCCAGCCTCTGCAACCACATAAGCCATTTCCTGGACATGAGTCTCTCCCTCATTCTCTCTCTCTCTCTATTTATATGTAGAGAGAGAAGCTGCTCTGGTTTTACTTCTCTAGAGAACCCAGCCTAAGACATCTGGCTTGGGTCAGGTGCACCTTAGTCCTCAAAGTGACATCTTTGTTTTTAACACTTTAAAGAGGTCTTTTGCAACAGATTTTCCCAATGCAATGCATCGTTTGAGTCCTTGACTGCTGCTTCCACAGGCTTTGACTGTGGCTCCAAGTAAAATGAAATCCTTGACAACTTCAGTATTTTCTCCATTGATAATGATATTGCTTATAGGTCCAATTGTGAGGATTTTTGTTTTCTTTATGTTGAGGTGCAACCCATACTGAAGGCTGTGGTCTTTGATCTTCATCAGTAAGTGCTTCAAGCCCTCTTCACTTTCAGCAAGCAAGGTTGTGTCATCTGCGTATCACAGGTTGTTATGCCTGTTGTCTCCTAAAAAAAACTAGCCATCAATAAGTTATTATATTTTCTATTTTATGTTTGCTTACTGTGTTCTCTCTTCTTTTTTGTTTTGTTTTGTTTTGTTTTGATATGCTCAAAAATGCTGCTCGTGTGAGCTAGTTTGATTATTAGCACCTTTGAAGCTCTAACGTCCTGTCACCAGGTGGTTAGATTTGTTATTTTTTTTTTTTTTTTTTATGTGAGCCCAGGAGTCTGTTTACTTTTCTTGTATGGATTCAGCTCAGGTGTCCAGATAGTTGGTTACCAAGTGTGTGGTGCAGCCTCTTACCTACAGTCCTAGGAGGAGAGGGGCGATTGGAGTAGGCACAGGTATCTGGCTGCAGTAGGGGGTCACGTGCTGAGCAAGGCAGGGAGCTGACAGCTGCCCCTGAGTGTCTGGGAGGAAAGCGTGCCCCTGTTCTCTAAAATGATTAGGTGGGTGGGTTTTGCAGCCAGACAATGGGCACCCAATGCCGTTGGCTGTAATGGCTTGAAAGCACCACTTATTCTTGGACTGCTTTTGCAGGTAGCTAGGTGGTATGGGTGGAGCCACCAGTCCTCAGGCCCCTGATGTGGGTAGGTGAGGACCCTGGTTAATGGGTAGAGCGATGCCAAATGACACAAATCTTCCACGTCGCCATATAGCTGATACAGTGAAGTTAGGCTTTAGGTATATACCCTGTTGTACTGGGCTAATGAGGTCCTATGATGCTGAAATGGGCCCACGCAGGCCTATACAAGGGTGAAAGGCATTCAAAGTCCACAGACCCCTTATGCCTGTGCCTAGCCAAAGGAGCTGTGCCCGCCCTGAGTTCCTGGCTTAGAGGAGCTAGCAGATTATTTTTTCCTGTTTGTTAATTTATTCCTTCTTGCAGGCCAGAAGAATGCCTCAGGATGTGTGACGGACCCTACTTCTGGCCCAGGGGAAAAGGCAATCGGCAATCACTGAAGCCAGCCTGGGACCCAGTGCAGAGCAGGGAGGTAGCAGGGAGAGAGATTCTTCCCAAATGGGGTATTTTTTTATTCGAACAGTAGCTTAGATGCATGTACATATCTTTTGCCAATTGAGGGCTACTCCTCACTAGTTCTGGAGGGTTGAGCAGACTCTTCGCCACTCGGTCTCTCCCAGTGTGGAAAATGAGTCCTGATTACCACTGCTTGCTTCACTGCACAGAGCCAATCCAGCCTGCAGGATGCCGGTTCCCACCGGGTCAGGTCTGTCAAACTCCTCGCTGCTTCTGAACCATCACTCCCTCCCCCTGCTACTCAGTCTTCTTTCATCTTCTTTTGATGCTTCAATATTTTCCCCATAGAATCCTTCAATATTGCAACTCTAGGCTTGAATTTTTTCTTCAATTCTTTCAGCTTGAGAAATGCCAAATATGTTCTTCCCTTCTGGTTTTCTAATTCCAAGTCATTGTGCATTTCATTCATACTTTATTTTATTATCTTGAGCTACCCTCTGAAATCCTCTGTTCAGGTCTTTTACTCCATCATTCCTTCCTTTCACTTTAGCTACTCGACGTTCAAAAGTAACTTTCAGAGTATCTTCTGACATCCATTTTGGTCTTTTCTTTCTTTCCTGTTTTTTAATGACCTTTTACTTTCTATATATATGATGTCCTTGACGTCATTCCACAACTCGTCAGGTTTTTGCTCAATATTGTAAACTGGAAAACTTGTTTTTATTATTATATTAGTTATTATAACCAAAAAAACCCTTTGCCATCATGTAGATTCCAACTCATAGTGAGCCTATAGGACAGAGTAGAACTGTCCCATAGGGTTTCCAAGGAGCAGCTGGTGGATTCAAATAGCAAAACTTTTTTGTTAGCAGCAGAACTTTAACCACTGTACCACTGGGGCTCTATTAGGTATTATAGAACTAGTCAAATACTTTAGGAAATGCCTGTGTAATATTTGTAATCAGGATAGAACTCCTCTGGTTAGGCAAAAAATTATGAAACCTATGATCAGTAATGGTCAACCTTTTACCCCTTTCCTTCTTTCTCTCTGGGACACTGCATATTGACCCTTATTGTTCAGATTCGGCGTAAAACTGTTGCATAAGTGTGGCTTTGACTACAAACCCAAGAAGTCAATTCACCCTGAAAATGAGGCCTATTAGCTTGGCAAGGTGAAGACGATAATCCTTATGGGCCAAAGCTTCTTGAGGAAGGGAGGTAAAAGTCCTTGCAGAAGAAAGGTAACTCTTATCATGGGTGATGTGATCAAAAGTGTGGAATATGTTAGCAGACTCCCAAAAGGAGAGGCATTCAGGCTGAGCTCACAGTAGCAGGTTAATCTGCTCTGTGTCTGAGGGAGTTAGGCAAAGGGGGCAAAACTTCGTTGTTCTCAGAAAGAATGTTTTTGTGCAAACTTCCCTTGTCCTTAAAAAATAGGCAGAACCATTTTCACTAAATACTTGTGCAAACTGGCTCCAGGATGTCTGTAGGCTAACTGTTAAGTGACTTACAGTTGCTATTACCTTAAATTTTCATGAATAGTTTTCCTCAACTCCTGTACTTTGAAGCATTTACTATTTTTGCTTCATGCTCCGTGACTGCAGTTGCTCTATTCCTCAATAAAACTCATTTCTTTTCTACTCTTGAGTAAGAATTTTGTCCTTCAACATCCCATTTCAATCAGCTCTATTTTAATTAATTTTATGTTTTGGATTACACATAATATTTAATTTTCAAAAAGTTTTTTACTCTTATAAAGTTTAAAAATCATTGGACCACAGAGAGATTCCCGTTCAATGTTAACAGAATTTGGGCCAATTATGATTCAAATTTCCATCTCCTTGGCATTTCATACTAAAAGCTGGTCAAAACTGGCTCGTTAAATCTCAACCACCACTGACGAGTATAAGGATCAGGATCTGCCTCTCTCAAAGATGAAGTTGGATGGCATGATTCAAGGACACTACTCAGCTATTCCAAAACCAAAACCAGTTGCTGTGGAGTAGATTCCAACTCATGCTGACCCCATATGCGTTAAAGTAGAACTGTGCTCCATAAGGTTGTCAATGGCTGATTTTTCAGAATTAGATAACCAGTTCTTTATTCTGAAGAGCCTCTGGGTGGACTTGAACCGCCAATCTTTCAGTTAACAGCCAAGTGCCTTAACAAAAGTAGTAACCTGAGCCACTTGGCAGAATGCCTTTCTCCCCTTTTGGGTTGCTTTCTACTACAAGGGTACAAAAGCAGCATAATCATGTCCCCACTGTCTGCCAATTTTTTTCCACTAATCAGGTCTGAATTTTGACTTAATCTCCTCCCTTCCCAGGAGTTAGGAAATCCATGGGGATGTACTGGGACACACGTAAGTGACAGGTACTAACTCAGAAGCACTTCCACCTCTCACTGGGAAGCTTTGCTGTGCAGCCAAGCCTGTCCAGAGATGACTTTTCCAGAAGGCTGCTTAGGACTTAGTACAGATTCCCAAGTGGTCCCCCCAAAATCACATCCTAATCTCAGTGGTGGACACTATCAGCCCACTACTTTTATCATGCCTTTCTTGTGTTCTAAAGTTCTCATTTTTAAGCAACACAGAATGATTTAAAGTCATTCTATCATCAAATCATTTTGTCATTCAATTTTCATCTATCATGCTAGATACCCTGCCCAAGTTTAGTCCTTTATTCAGTTTCTGTCAACACAATATCAATGACTCAAACCTGTATTACTAATCCAAATTTAAGGTGACAAAACAAAGAGTAAGGAACTCTTCAAGTCGGCTGCTTAATATTACCTATCATACAACATCAAAAGATAATTTTCATTAACATTTCATTGTATATTTTTCTAGATCTTCTCTATGTATACATAACAATTTTTTGCAGAAATAGGATTGTATAATATATGCATTTTTATAATCTGCTGTTTTGACTTTAAACAACACAGCCTGAACATTTTCCCATGTTTACAAATATTTCTTCTAAAACATAATTTTTAAAGACTCATGATGGGAAAAATTTATTTAACTCAATCTTCTACAGTTGGTATTTAAGGTGTCACTATTTTTTAATATCATCAATAATCCTGAGATGAATATACTTATACATTCATCCTAATTCTTATAGTTAAAATTTCAGTATCAAAGGAAATGTTTTTAAAGAATTTAAACTGTTTAATAACTATTGCCTAATTTTCCACTGGAAAGATGAATCTATACTTCTGCCACCATTTTGTGCTTGTTACTTGCACACTAACCAACACTGGGCATTATTCATTTTAATCTGCACCACTTGATGAATGAGGGATAATATCTTATTTCTGGCTTAATTTCCAACACTTTGTATTGTAGCATGAGTGAACATGGTTTCAAATGTGTATTTGTCACCCATATTTCTTCTTTGGGAAGTGCCTATTTGTGTCCTTTACCATTTCTCTTTTGATGTACTCACCTATTTATTATTGATTTCTAAGAACTCATTATATGTTAACTATCTTAACACTTTCTCTGATGTATATTCGATACATATTTTTCCAGTGTCCTAGGCTTAAAAATGTTGTTTAGGCTATTTATGGTAAAATCTATTGATCTTCTTAATGTTATTTGATTTTTGTATCGTTCTTAGAAAATGTGTTTTCACTCCCCAAATTATATAAATAAGAATTTTTCCTTCAAATATTTGTAATGTTTCCATTTCACATGGAAATTTTTAATTAATCTGAAATTTATATTGGTATAAAGTGTGGGATAGACTTCTATCCTCTAACCCAAATATTCAGTCTATTGGCAAATCTTTTCAGTTCCTCTTCCACAGCCCTTGCTATATCAGCTCCTGTCTGCATAGACTGACAAATTTAGTATAAATACTGGTCCTCTCTTTAAACGTGGCTCAACTTTAAACTAATCACACTGTGTGGAAGTTCAGGACAATTATAAATGTTAAGCCACTAATGCTTTTGTAATTAAAAAGTAAATAAATTTTCATGTATTTGACCAACTGTAATATAATAGTTCACAGTGTCTAAACTAAATTATGATTTAAATCATCCAAAATGTCACTGTTGGTTATTAGGAATCAGAATTCCTTTACTTAGGGCTCCCTTCTTAGATCTATACATTGTTCCTTCTTAAGCCTTGCAGAGTTTCCATTGTCCAGGTACCAGGCCACTTGTGAGCTTTCACTCAAAGTGAGCCATTGTGACTTCAACAAATTTTTCTTCACCAATCATCTCAGTCCATCCTTCAAACTGCTGAAAGTGTCCTATTTTCTCCAGAAGGCATTGATGGATCTTTTAGATGAGTACTCAAGGACCTTGCTGTCTTCTCAACATTCTTCTTGCAGTTCTGTGATAGTCACTGTTGTTTTGTTGTTGTTATCTGCTGTTGAGTTGGCCCTTGACTCTTGGTGACCTCATGCACAATGGAACAAAACACTGCTCTGTCCTGCCTAACCTCCATGATTAGCTGTGGATTGGACTGCTATGATTCATACAGTTTTTATTGGCTGATTTTTAGAAGTAGATTGCCAGTCCTTTCTTCCTAGTCCATCTTAGTCTGGAAGCTCTGCTGAAATGTGTTCAGCATCATAGCAACATGGAAGCCTCCACTGATAGATGAGAGGTGGCTGCATACGAAGTACATTGGCCTGGAATTGAACCCAATTCTCTTGCATGGCCTTCATTAAATTTTAATTTTCTCTAACATGCATGGAAAGTAAAGGCTTACTTTTTTAGCTTACTTTACTTTCTGGAAGAGTTTTAGATTTACAGAAAAACTGAGAAGGTAGTTCAGAGAATTCTCATGTAAGTTTTTACTTTTTTTTTAAGTTAGAATTTCTGTAACCTTCTATGTCAGTATATCTTTTACTTACACAAAGATCAGTAAGCCTTTGACTTATGTAGATATTTCAGGGTGGCCTACTTTTAAAATATTATCTTCTAGAAGATTATTAAATTCTCTTTAAACATTGCCACATTTTTATTAACATAAAAATCTCTTAATGATTTTTTGTAACGATGATAACAACTACCATATTTCTACCCTTGAAGATGCTCTTCATTTGGTGATGCAGAAATTATTTACCACATATTTGGATGTCTGTCTTTCCCTCGATTCTGTTTCTTCTTCAATATTTAGACATTCACTTGCCCCTGCTTGACCTGTTTCTTTTTCTGTTGTTTTATTTTTGAATACTGTGCTTGAAAAAGGTTCTAGCACTAAAATTATGTACATTATCAGTTTCCATAGTTGCGTATTTTTCTAAATAATTTTCTCTTCTGGACACAGAATGACATTTTATTTAAAGAACAGGTGATTTATGAATACTCTGTGCAAATACATTCATTTAGGTATCCACCATGATATCTAAATCTCTTCTGAAGCTTGAAAGCAATTCAAAAACAATCAGCAAGTTTGGGTAGCCTAATTTATTTGTTATAAGAGACAGGATTTGAAAACTCTGAGATGTATGTTAAATTTAATTCAGCACGAAAATGCCCAATTTCCCTTGTTGCATTACATGTTTTTCTAGGTTTTTTCCCTCTTCTATAGTACATTTCAAACAAAAGCATATAGGTATTATTTTCATCACTTCTCTAGCTTCATAGCTTTCAGGGTTAATTATAAAATGAGTGTTTTCAGTAGTGGCCAAAAGAATTGCAGGAAGATGGTGGCATGAGCAAGTCAAAGGTCCCAACCCTCCCTCACGAGCCCCCAAGAAAAGCAACTAGAAACTGTAATCTCGACTCTTTAAGAACTCCAAAAAGTAAATGTAGGATTTCAGTAACTACCTACACACTGAAACAACAGAAAGGCAACTTTCAAACAGTAGAAAAACTATTTTTACTGCTTCTCCCCTCCCAGGATGGTGGCCATGCAAAGCAGCTGCAGCAGAGGCAGACTATGGTTTGCGTTCTCAGAGAGAGGGCTGATCTCTGGTTCTGGAGTGAGTAGGGCTGCTTCGTTGGTGGACAGTTCAATGTGTCTACTATATTCCGTTTGGGAGCTGCCTGAAAAACTGAAACCTTGGTCTAGTTACACAAGATCAGGGAGGGTAGTAGTAAACAAAGACTGAAGACTATGACCACCTGAGAGTTTACTGAAGAAATCAGCATGTTCTAAACAGTATGTGGCATAGCGGTTAAGAGCTATGGCTATTAACAAAAAGTTCAGCAGTTGGAATCTACCATGTGCTTCTTGGAAACCCTATGGAGCAGTTCTACTCTGTCCTACTCTGTTGGAACCAACTTGGCGGCAATAGGGTTAAAGCAGTATTATCAGGGAAACTGAAAAAGCCATACACGATAGTATATTGCAGTATTCTAATGTTCTAGATTCAATAAAAAAATTACAAAGATGCTAGAAATGATGGCCTGTCATGGATTCAATTGTGTCCCCCAAAAATACATGTCAACGTGGTTAGACCATGATCCCTAGTACTGAGTGGCTGTCCTCAATTTTGTGATTTCCCTGTGTGTCATAAATCATAATCTCTGCCTGTGGTTAAAGAGGATTAGGGTAGGCTGTAACACCCTTGCTCAGGTCACATACCTCAGGTGTGGCCTGCACCACCTTTTATCTTACAAGAGATAAAAGGAAAAGGAAGCAAGCAGAGAGTTGGGGACCTCATACCACCAAGAAAGAAGCACTTGAGCAAAGCAGAGCAGAGGGATTACCGTGCAGAGAAGCTCCTAGTCCAGGGGAAGATTAATGAGAAGGACCTTCCTCCAAAGCCAACACAGAAAGAAAGCATTCCCCTGGAGTTAATGCCCTGAATTTGGACTTGTAACCTACTAGACAGTGATAAAATAAATTTCTCTTTGTTAAAGCCATCCACTTGCGGTATTTCTGTTAAAGCAGCACTAGATGATTAAGACATGGCCCATTCAAAAGAAGAAGATGAAGGGAGAGCAATCATCTCTATGAAAGCTCAGATAATGGACAAACTAACCAAAAACTAAGACTCAGCAACCCTAAAACAAAGGTATTAAACGTGATCAAAGAAATAATACAAACACAAGCAAAAAAGCTAAAGTAAATCAGAAAAAAATACATGAACAAGAATATCAATAAACACTACAAAAAGGAACCACATAGAATTACAGTTTTCATTGCAGTAGCTGCAATAAAAATTTCAATGTAGCAGCTCTGGCAGAAGAAAGAATCAGCTAACTAGAGGTTAAGGCAGTTGAAAATATTGAGTTTAATAAGCAAGAATAAAAAAGGATCATTCAGTGAACCAGCATACACATCATGGGAATCCCAGAAGGAGATGAGAGAGAAAAAGTGACAGAGAGAGTATTTGAAGAAATAACGGCAAAAAACTCTAAATTTGACAAAGGACCTGAATCTACAAATCCATGAAGCTCAATGTACTCTAAGTTGGATAAACCCAAAGAGATCCACATTGACATACGTAATAATTAAACTCCTGGAAACCAAAGATAAAGAGAAAATTCTGAAAGCAGCAAGACAGAAGTGAATTGTCAGATAGAAGGGCTCCTATTAACACGATGAAACAACCAAAGGGTCAAGGAAGAAATCAAGAGAAAAATCAGAAAATATTCAGAGTCAAATGAAAATGAAAGCACAATATACCAAAACTTACATGAAGCAGAGAGAAATTTATAAAAGTAAATGTCTAAATTAAAAAGAAGAAAGCTCACAAATCAATAACCTAACTTTCCAACTTAAAGAACTAGGAAAAAGAGAGAGGGAGAGAGAGCAAACTAAGCCCAACAATACCAGAAGAAAGGAAACAACAAAGATCACAGCAGATATAAATGAAATAGAGACTAGAAAGATAATAGAGAGAATCAACAAAACCAGAAGTTGGATTTTTGAAAGTATTAATAAAATCAGCAAACTATTAGACTGACAAAGAAAAAAAGAGGAAAGATGCAAATAACTAAAATCAGAAATGAAAGAGGGGACATTAAAACTGATCTGACAATGATAAAAATAATCATAAGAGAATAACATGAACAAGTATATACTAAAAAGTCAAATAAACTGGTAAAATGTACAAATTCCTAGAAACACATAAACTACATATACTTGACCCAAAAAGAAACAGTGGATCTCAACAAACGCATGAGTGAAGTGATTGAATGAGTAATCAAAAACCTCCCAACAAAAAAAGTCCTAGACCAGGTGGCTTCACTGGGAATTCTACCAAATATACAAAGAAGAGTTGACAGTCATCCTTTTTAAAATCTTTCAAAAATAGAAGAGGCAGGAACACTTCCTAACTTATTCTATAAACCAGAAACAAAACCCAGTGCCGTTGAGTAGATTCTGACTCATAGCGACCTTATAGGACAGAGCAGAACTGCCCCATAGAGTTTCCAAGGAGCGACTGGCGGATTTGAACTGTCCACACTTTGGTTAGCAGCTGTAGCAATTAACCACTACGCCACCAGGGTTTCCATTTTATTCTATAAGGCCAGCATTATTCTGATATCAAAGCCAGACAAAGACAACACAAGCAAACTGCAAATGAATGTCTCTTTTGAAGATAGGTGCAAAAATCCTCAACAAAATACTAGCAAACTGAAATCGGTAATTAAATAGATTATTCACCATGACCAAGTGTTCAACATTAGAAAAGCAATGTAATATGCCACATAATAGAACAAAGGAAAAGAACCACATAATCATCTTAATTGATGTACAAAAGAAATTTTACACAATCTAACACCATTTTATGATTAAAAAAAACTCTCAACAAACTAGGAATAGAGGGGACATTCTTCAACATAATAAAGGGCATTTATTAGAAACCCACAGCTAACATTCTACTTAATAAAGAAGACTAAGAGCTTTCCCCTTAAGATTAGGAATAAGATAAGGATGCCCACTCTCACCACTGCTATTCAATATTGGACTAGAAGTCATAGTCATAGAACAATTAGGTAAGAAAAAAATAAAAGATATACAAATCAGGAAGGAAGAGGTAAAACTATCCCTTTTTGCAGGTGATATGATCCTATATATAGAAAATCCCAAAGAATCCACAAGAAAATTACTAGAGCTAATTAATGAATTCAGCAAAGTGGCAGGGTCAAGGTCAACACACAAAAATTATTTCACTTTCTATACAGCAGCAATGAGAAATCTGGAAAGTAAATCAAGATAATAATTCCACTTAAAATAAAAAAATAATTTATAGCATTTAAAATAATAAAATACCTAGAAATAAATCTAACCAGGGAGGTAAAAGACTTGTACACTGAAAAGTATAAAACATTGCTGAAGGAAATTAAAGAAGACCAAAATAAATGGAAAGACATCTATGTTCATGGACTTAACATTGTTTAGATGGCAATACTACCCAAAGCAATTTGTAGATTCAATGCAGTCCCTATCAAAATTCCAATAGCCATTTTTTGCAGAAATAGAAAACCCAATCCTCAAATTCCTGTGGGATCACAAACCAAAACCCATTTCCATCTAGTCCATTTCAACTCATAGTGACCCTACAGGAGAGAGTAGAAATGCCACCATAGGGTTTCTAAGGAGCGCCTGGGGGATTCGAACTGTCGACTTTTGATTAGCAACCATAGCTCTTAACCAGTACACCACCAGGGTTTCCATGGGATCACAAGGGGCCCCAAATAGTCATATTTCCGACTCATAACAACGCTATGCACACCAGAACGGAACACTGCCCAGTCCTGCACCACCCTAACAACCGTTGCCATGCTTGATTGAGCCCATTGTTGCATCCACTGTGTCAATTCATCTCATTGAGGGTCTTCCTCTTTTCCACTGACCCTATACTTTACCAGGCATGGTGTATTTCTCCAGGGACTGATCCCTTCTGACAACAAGTCCAATGTAAGACGCAGTCTCGCCATTCTTGCTTCTAAGGAGCATTCTGGTTGTACTTCTTCCAAGACAGACTTGTTCATTCTTTTGGCAGTCCATGGTATATTCAATGTTGTTCGCCAACACCGCAATTCAAAAGCGTCGATCCTTCTTCAGTCTTCCTTATTCATTGTCCAGCTTTCGCATGCATATGATGTGATTGAAAATACCACGGTTTGGGTCAGGCACGTCTTAGTTCTGAAGGTGACATTTTGCTTTTCAACACTTTAAAGAGGTTTTTTGCAGCCAATTTGCCCAATGCAATGCGCCTTTTATTTTCTCGACTGCTGCTTCCATGGCTGTTGATTGTGGATCCAGGTAAAATGAAATCCTTGACAACTTCAAACTTTTCTCCATTTATCATGATGTTGCTTACTGGTCTAGTTGTGAGGATTCTTCCTTTGTTTATGTTGAGGTGTAATCCATACTGAAGGCTGTAGTCTTCGACCTTCATCAGTAAATGCTTCAAATTCTCTTCACTTTCAGCAAGCAAGGTTGTGTCATCTGCAAAGGCAGGTTGTTAAAGAGTCTTCCTCCAGTCCTGATGCCCTGTGCTTCTTCATATAGTACAACTTCTAGAATTATTTGCTCAGCATACAGATTGAATAGGTATGGTGAAAGGATACAACCCTGACACACACCTTTCCTGATTTTAAACTATGCGGTATCCCCTTGTTCTATTTGAACAACTGCCTCTTGATCCATGTACAGATTCCTCATGAGCACAAGTAAGTGTGCCAGAATTCCCATTCTCCGCAATGTTATCCATAGTTTGTTATGATCCACACAGTCGAATGCCTTAGCACAGTCCATAAAACACAGGTAAACATCTTTCTGGTATTCTCTGCTTTCAGCCAGGATTCATCTGACATCAGGAATGATATCCTTGGTTCCACATTCTCTTCTAATTTCTGGCAGTTCCCTGTTGATATACTGCTGCAACCACTTTTGAATTATCCTCAGCAAAGTTTTGCTTGCATGTGATGTTAATGATATTGTTCGATAATTTCCACATTTGGTTGTATCACCTTTCTTGGGAATAGGCATAAACATGGATCTCTTCAAGTCCGTTGGCCAGGTAGCTGTCTTTCAAATTTCCTGGCATAGAGGAGTGAGCACTTCCAGCACTGCATCCATTTGTTGAAACATCTAAATTGGTATTCCATCAATTCCCAGAGCCTTGTTTTTCACAAATATCTTCAGTGCAGCTTGGACTTCTTCCTTCAGTACCATTGATTCCTGATCATATCTTACCTCCTGAAATGTTTGAACATTAACCAATTCTTTTTGGTACAGTGACTCTGTATATTCTTTCCTTCTCCTTTTGATACTTCCTGCATCATTTAATATTTTCCCCCATAGAATCCTTCAGTATTGCAACTCAAGGCTTTAATTTTTTCTTCAGTTCTTTCAGCTTGAGAAATGCTGAGCATGTTCTTCCCTTTTGGTTTTCTATCTCCAGGTCTTTGCACATGTCATCATAATACTTTGTTTTCTTGAGTTGCCCTTTGAAATCTTCTCTTCACCTCTTTTCATCATTTTTTCCTTTTGCTTTAGCTATTCAACATTCAAGAGCAAGTTTTGGAGTCATTAGGAAAATGAAAATCAAAACTGTAATCAGACAGTGTTTCACCCCCACTAGAATTATCCGAAAAATGTAGAACAAGTGTTGGCTAGAATGTGGAGAAATAATGTCCAAAACAGTCTTGATTTCACCTCTAAACCAGTCTCCCTCCTGACCTTTTTCATCACAGGAAATGGCACAGCCACCTACTAATCACTCAGGCCCAAAACTGGTAATTATCTTGATTTTCTCTATTTCCATCACCCCATCCCATCCGCAATTCCAAATGATCACTAATGTCTTTTGATTCTACCTCCAAAATACGTCCCGAATTTGTCTAGTTCTCTATTACCACTTCCATGACCTTAGGCTAGTCAATCATCATTTCTTGCCTGGAATACTAAAACAGTCTCCAAATTGATCTCGGATTTCTTTTCTTGCCCCCTGCATTCTGTCCTCCACAGTCAGAGAGAACTTTTAAAAATATAAATGAAACTGAATCATTCCCTGCTGAAACCCTCCAATGGAACTCTTGTAAAATTGCCATGGTCTAAGGGCCCCACATGATGGGCCCCTGCAAACCTCTTTGATGCCTTCCTCACTATGTTCCAGCCCCACTGGCTTTTTTCTACTCCTCCAGCAAGCCCAGCTCATTCTGACTTCAGAGCCCTTACACTGTGCTTCCCTCTCCCTGGATCGGCCTTCTCTGGCTTCCCATTGCTGACTCCCATTCATCCTTTATATCTTAACTCCAGAGTCATCTTAGAGAACCCTGACCTGACCACCATCTAAAGTAGCCCCTCACTCCTCCCCCCATCATTCTTTATCATGCCGCATTGTTTATTTCCTTCAGAAATTATCTTGTTTCTTTATTTATCTGCTTATTGGTTATATCCTCCCCACCACACACACACTAGGATGTAGGATGTAAGCTCTTTGAAAGCAAGGGCATTGTCTGTGAGGCTCAACACTGCTTCCCCTTCACCTAGAATGGCTTGCTTGTAGTAGATGCTCAACAAATATTTGTTGAATAAATAAATATATAAATGACTTAAGAAGATAAGTTTACCTTAAAAGAAAAATTGTCATTCCGATCCATGCTGAAAGAGATGCAGGACTGACTCATCACATTGGCAGTGTTGCCAGTCTAAAGCTGTTAATGCCTGGAAGTCTTAGGATCTTTCTTAAGCATCTCTTCTTCATTCCATGGAGAGCTCAAGCAGGAAATGGACTAAAGACACACGTATCTAGAAGCTGCAGTAGGCTTATATGTGTTCTAAATTTAAAAATTAAAATAAATAAGGAAAGTAGGAAGAAGAGAAGGAGAAAGAGGAAGGGGTAGAAGAAAGACAATAAGATAAGTCATGCTTTTTCCTATGTTCTTAGTTTTCTATAAAGTTTCTCTTGAAAAATTCCAATCTTATCTTTTATTAAAATGATAAGAGATTGTTCAACACAATGGACAGATAAGTAGAGGAATCAGCAGGCGATCTAGTGGTCAGTCGTGTTGGTGGAAGCTAAATTAATCAGGAAAGAAAGAAGAGAGAATCTGAAATCTTGACAGTTAAACCTGGATGAGTATATTCAGGACATATCCTCCCGAAAAATTCTACACTGTGTTAGTTTTAATATTTGAGTGGCATGTAACAGAAAATCTCAATTCAACTGGATTAAACGATAAGGCAAATTTGTATCCTCATAACAGGAAGTTCAGCTGTAGAGCAGGTCCTGAGTTATTTCAACCAAAAAAATCAAAAGCCATTGCCATTGAGTCTATTCTGACTCATAGCAACCCTATAGGACAGAGTAGAACTGCCTTATGTGGTTTCCAAGGAGAGCCTGGTAGATTCGAGCTGCTGACCTTTTGGTTAGCAGCCATAGCTCTTAACCACAATGCCACCAGGGTTTCTGGATTATTTTGAAGGCTCCTGATATTATCGGGGATTCATTCTCTTTCTTTCTTTATATTTGGCCATCATCAGTATGGGATTCGTCTTCAGGCTAGTTCTGTATCATAGGTTGACTACAATAGTTCCATGCATCCCATCCAGATCTTACAAAGTTCATTGTCATTTCTTTGTTTTTTGTTGTTGTTGGTCATGCATTGTTTTCCTAATTTCTACCTATTTCTTTATTTATATTCTCATTTTGTTCATGCATCGTTTTCCTGATTTCCTTCAGTATTTTGTGTTTTCTTTCAGTTCTTTGAGCTTGTTTACTATTGTTGGATTGTATTCTTCCAATCTGTTCAATATTGGGCTTTTCTAAAAACAATTTCTCTCCCTTTGTCTCGTTCACTTGAATGGGCTATCACTTCCAGTTTTTGTATGTGTCTGTGTGTGTGTGTGCACGCCTTGTGATTTTTTTGTTGAAACTGGGACCCTGGAATTTTACAAAATGTTAGTTTTCTTAATTTCCCTGGATATGCAGTACTTTTCACTGCTTATTTTTTTTAAGATACTCTTAGATGGGCACAGACTTTACTTATCACTCCTTCTTCCTCCCTCTGAGATGTCTGGTTCAGGCCAGGTTTATGTTTCACTCCTTTAGTGTCTCCCTTACAGATTAGAAAACACACACTAATCAACCTGCTCTCACGGGGTACAGCCTTCAGTCTTTGGTTGCTGCTCCCTACCCTATTCTGTGAGGACACCAATTCCAGTAGGTAGAGGTTTCAGTCCTTTAACCGCTCCCAAATTGACCAGAAAGCACAGACTGATTTAACTGCCCTTGCAAGTATAGGCCTCAATCCTTGGTTTCTGCACTCTCCTCCATTCTGTGAGGACTCAGTTTTGACCAGACTTTGGTTTCAGTCTTTCAGGCCACCTCCAGACCAATCAGAATATACCCACTGAATAGCCCACTAGAAAGATCTGTCCTATTTATTTTGAAGCCAGATATTGGGGCCCTTCAAAGTACACAGTAAAGCTGTGCATTGGTTGGAGGTCCAGCTCCACTGCACTCCATCGCATCCAACTATCTGCTATGCTGGGAGAGGCGGGCAGGGACAGTAGAAGAAGCAATTGTCCTACCATGTTACATTTGCCCTTATTTTGATTCAGTTTCCAGCTCCTTATTGTGGTCTTTTACTCAATATATCACAGTTCTCATAGGGCTGATTACAAACTTCCAGTTGTTTTTCTTGATTTTAATGTTGGAAAAGTCGGGATCTTAGACCTGACACACCCCCATCTTCCCAGAATTCTCCCATCCCACTAATTGATTTTTGACTGTTGAATAAGCCTTGCATACCTGTAATAAACTCCAAATAGTCTTGGTGTATAATTATTTTTATGTATTGCTAAATTCTCTTTGTTAATATTTTAAGCATTTTCCCACCATATTCATGTAGATATTGATCTATAATTATTGTACTGTCTTTGTCTTTTAAAAAATAATTTATGTTGCTCTTGAGAATATACACAGCAAAACATACACCAGTTCAACAGTTTCTACATGTAAAATTCAGTGACACTGATTACATTCTTTGAGTTGTGCAACCATTCTCACCCTCCTTTTTGGACTTGTTCCTCCTTTGTCAACATAAATTCACTGCCCCCTAAGTTTCCTATCTAATCCTTTGTGTTGCTATTGTCAATTCGATCCTATATAGATAGATCTTAAAAAATCACAATGCTAAAGGCAGGCATTCTTTACTAGTTAAGTAAACTTTTTTGTTTGGCTTTAATAAGACTTCAGGGAATACTACCTACCTAAACTAACACATTCAGAAGTAGAACAACTAAATAGACCCATAACAAAAAAAGAGATTGAAACGGTAATCAAAAAACTTCCAACAAAAAAAAGTCCTGGCCCAGACGGCTTCACTGCAGAGTTCTACCAAACCTTCAGAGAAGAGTTAACACCATTACTACTGAAGGTATTTCAAAGCATAGAAAAAGACGGAATACTACCCAACTCATTCTATGAAGCTACCATCTCCCTGATACCAAAACCAGGTAAAGACATTACAAAAAAAGAAAATTATAGACCTATATCCCTCATGAACATAGATGCAAAAATCCTCAACAAAATTCTAGCCAATAGAATCCAACAATACATCAAAAAAATAATTCACCCTGATCAAGTGGGATTTATACCAGGTATGCAAGGCTGGTTTAATATCAGAAAAACCATTAATGTAATCCATCACATAAATAAAACAAAAGATAAAACCACATGATCTTATCAATAGATGCAGAAAAGGCACTTGACAAAGTTCAACACCCATTTATGATAAAAACTCTTACCAAAATAGGAATTGAAGGAAAATTCCTCAACATAATAAAGGGCATCTATGCAAAGCCAACAGCCAATATCACTCTAAACGGAGAGAACCTGAAAGCATTTCCCCTGAGAACGGGAACCAGACAAGGATGCCCTTTATCACCGTTCTTATTCAACATTGTACTTGAAGTCCTAGCCAGGGCAATTAGGCTAGACAAAGAAATAAAGGGCATCCAGATTGGCAAGGAGGAAGTAAAGCTATCACTATTTGCAGATACATGATCGTATACATGGAAAACCCTAAGGAATCCTCCAGAAAACTACTGAAACTAACAGAAGAGTTTGAAAGAGTCTCAGGTTATAAAATAAACATACAAAAATCACTTGGATTCCTCTACATCAACAAAAAGAACACCGAAGAGGAAATAACCAAATCAATACCATTCACAGTAGCCCCCAAGAAGATAAAATACTTAGGAATAAATTTTACCGAGGATGTAAAAGACCTATACAAAGAAAACTATAAAACTCTGCTACAAGAAATTCAAAAGGACATACTTAAGTGGAAAAACATACCCTGCTCATGGATAGGAAGACTTAACATAGTAAAAATGTCTATTCTACCAAAAGCCATCTATACATATAACACACTTCCAATCCAAATACCAATGTCATATTTTAAGGGGATAGAGAAACAAATCACTAATTTCATATGGAAGGGAAAGAACCCCCGGATAAGCAAAGCATTACTGAAAAAGAAGAAGAAAGTGGAAGGCCTCACTCTACCTAATTTCAGAACCTATTATACAGCTACAGTAGTCAAAACAGCCTGGTACTGGTACAACAACAGGCACATAGACCAATGGAACGGAATTGAGAACCCAGATATAAATCCATCCATGTATGAGCAGCTGATATTTGACAAAGGACCAGTGTCAGTCAATTGGGGAAATGATAGTCTTTTTAACAAATGGTGCTGGCATAATTGGATATCCATTTGCTAAAGAATGAAACAGGACCCAAACCTCACACCATGCACAAAAACTAACTCCAAGTGGATCAAAGACCTAAACATAAAGACTAAAACGATAAAGATCATGGAAGAAAAAATAGGGACAACCCTAGGAGCCCTAATACAGGGCATAAACAGAATACAAAACATTACCAAAAATGTTGAAGAGAAACCAGATAACTGGGAGCTCCTAAAAATCAAACACCTATGCTCATCTAAAGACCACCAAAAGAGTAAAAAGACCACCTACAGACTGGGAAAGAATATCCAGCTATGACATCTCAGACCAGTGCCTGATCTCTAAAATCTACATGATTCTGTCAAAAC
The DNA here is from genome assembly GCF_030014295.1 of Loxodonta africana. Taxonomy (NCBI): domain Eukaryota; kingdom Metazoa; phylum Chordata; class Mammalia; order Proboscidea; family Elephantidae; genus Loxodonta; species Loxodonta africana. The sequence goes on from NC_087358.1 coordinate 76,491,129, forward strand.
TCAACCACAAAAAGACAAACAACTCAATCAAGAAGTGGGCAAAGGATATGAACACACATTTCACTAAAGAAGATATTCAGGCAGCCAACAGATACATGAGAAAATGCTCTCGATCATTAGCCATGAGAGAAATGCAAATTAAAACTACGATGAGATTCCATCTCACACCAACTAGACTGGCATTAATCCAAAAAACACAAAATAATAAATGTTGGAGAGGCTGCGGAGAGATTGGAACTCTCATACACTGCTGGTGGGAATGTAAAATGGTACAACCACTTTGGTGTTATCTTAAACAGTTAGAAATAGAACTACCATACAACCCAGAAATCCCACTCCTCGGAATATACCCTAGAGATACAAGAGCCTTCACACAAACAGACATATGCACACCCATGTTTATTGCAGCTCTGTTTACAATAGCAAAAAGCTGGAAGCAACCAAGATGTCCGTCAACGGATGAATGGGTAAATAAATTGTGGTATATTCACACAATGGAATACTACGCATCGATAAAGAACAGTGACAAATCTGTGAAACATTTCATAACATGGAGGAATCTGGAAGACATTATGCTGAGCAAAATGAGTCAGACGCAAAAGGACAAATATTGTATAAGACCACTATTATAAGATCTTGAGAAATAGAAAAAACTGAGAAGAACACATACTTTTGTGGTTACAAAGGGGGGAGGGAGGGAGGGGGGAGAGGGTTTTTTATTGATCAATCAGTAGATAAGAACTGCTTTGGGTGAAGGGAAAGACAACACTCAATACAAGGAAGGTCAGCCTAATTGGACTGGACTAAAAGCAAAGAGGTTTCCGGGATAAAATGAAAGCTTCAAAGGTCAGCGGAGCAGGGGCTGGGGTCTGGGGAACTTGGTTTGAGGGGACTTCTAAGTCAATTGGCAAAATAATTCTATTATGAAAACATTCTGCATCCCATTTTGAATTGTGGCGCCTGGGGTCCTAAATGCCAACAAGCGGCCATCTAAGATACATCAATTGGTCTCAACCCACCTGGAGCAAAGGCAAAGGAAGAACACCAAGGTCACACGACAACTAAGAACCCAAGAGACAGAAAGGGCCACATGAACCAGAGACCTACATTATCCTGAGACCAGAAGAACTAGTTGGTGCCCGGCCACAATCGATGTCTGCCCTGTCAGGGAGCACAACAGACAACTCCTGAGGGAGCAGGAGACCAATGGGATACAGACCCCAAATTCTCATAAAAAGACCATACTTAATGGTCTGACTGCGACTAGAGGAATCCCAGAGACAATGCTCCCCAGAACTTCTGATGGCACAGGACAGGAACCATCCCCGAAGACAACTCATTAGGTATGAAAAGGACTGGTCAGTGTGGGGGAGAGAGATGCTGATGAAGAGTGAGCTAATTAAATCGGGTGGACACTGGAGAGTGTGTTGGCAACTCTTGACTGGAGGGCGGATGGGAAGATAGAGAGAGGGAAGATGGCAAAATTGGCACGAAACGAGAGACTGAAAGGGCTGACTCAATAGGGGGAGAGCAAGTGGGAGAAGGGAGTAAGATGTATGTAAACCTACATGTGACAGACTGATTGGAATGGTAAATGTTCACCTGAAGCTCAATAAAAATTAATTAAAATAAAAAAAAAAAGAAGACTTCAGGGAAAATATTGGTTTAAGGCTTAAAGGTTATCTCAGGGAAATAGTTTTAGGGGTTCATCCAGCCTCCATGGCTCCAGAAAGTCTAGAATCCATCAGAATTTAAAATTTTGTTCTGTATTTTCCCCATTTTGATCAGGATTCTTCTATAGAACCTTTGATCAAAATGTACAATAATGGTAGCTTAGCACCATCCAGTTCTGGTCTCATGGCAAAGGAGGCAGTTGTTCATGAAGACAATTAGCCACACATTTCGTTTCCTCCTCCTATTCCTGACTCTCCTTCTTGCCCCAGGTGAACAGAGACCAAAAGACGTGCATCTATTTTGCTGATGAAGATACAGTTCTCAGAATCCCTCCACAGATGTCACCTCAAATCATATTGGCCAGAACTGGCTTCTTTTAAACAAATGATTAGCAAGAGTCATTGCTTAAGATTATGGGGGGGGGGGCAACATGGCACTATAGACAGAAGCACCATGCCGTCCCTCTACAGTAAAGACCCAAAACTAGATACAACAGATATAATCGTCAACCCTAGAGACCTGGGCATCAAATGAAGGGATAAAGAACTCAATCAAGCACTGAACGCAATAAGAATCTGAGAGAGAACACAGGATAAGAACAGCTATGGAGTGGAGGTCCCTACCAGCTAATGCAGCATGGACACGTCATCTTGGACCACTCAGCCATCAAGAATGGTGGACAGGGAGTACATGAAGGCAACTTCACAGAGCTCACAGCAGTTGAAAGAGCAGCTGGTAACCAGGATACAAGCTTTCCCACCCACCACACTTCTTCCTTCTGTGTGGCCTCTGCCACTTTCCAGCAGGCTGGAAAGATGCCAGCTCCTTGCTGCTTGGTTCCTTCAGTGCCATTTTTGTTGTTGTTTTTTGGCTTCTTTTTGTTTCTTCTCTCTCTTTCACCTCTTTCCTTTCCTTTCTCCTGCCTAGCTGGAGCCATGCATCACATCTGTTTCTTCTTGACAGGCTGTGAAGTATTGCTCTGCTGGGGGAGCTGCTTCCCCAGTCCACACCACCACACTGGATGGCTCCCTTGGGGCATTTTCTTTTTGCCTCAGTTTCTTCATTCTCTATACCTTCCTTCCTTTCCTTTGCCAGGTGCCATCTCCACCACTTTTTGAGGGACTCCATTGGCACACGGCTCTCCCAGTCCAGTCTGCCACACCAGTGGGCACCTTCAGGGCATTTTTCCTTCTTTTTTATTTGCAGTTTATTGTCTCTTGCTACCTTCCTTCCTTTCCTTTCTCCTGACCACCTGACTGCATGTGCTGTCTCTGCAGCTTTTTGATTGGCTGTGCCACACCACTCAGCTGCAAAGCTGCAGGCACACAGCTTCACCAGTCCACATTGGCATGCAGAAGGGCTCCCTCGGGACAGTTTTCTTTCTTCCTTCCTTCCTTCCTTCCTTCCTTCCTTCCTTCCTTCCTTCCTTCCTTCCTTCCTTCCTTCCTTCCTTCCTTCCTTCCTTCCTTCCTTCCTTCCTTCCTTTCTCAGTTTCTTGTCTCTCTTTACCTTTCTTCCTTTCCTTTCTCTTGACCACCTGGCTGCATGTGTCTTCTACACCCCTTTTTGACAGGTTGCAACACACCACTCATCTGGGGAGCCACAGGTATATGGCTTCCCTGGTCCTCCCTGCCATGCTGGTGGCCTCCTTTGGGGCATTTTTTTCTCAGTTTCTTGGCTCTCTCTACATTCCTTCCTTTCCTTTCTACTGACCCCCTGGCATGTGCTGTCTCTGTTGCTTTTTGACAGGCTGCAGCACACTGCTTGTCTGGGGAACTGCTGGCACACAGCTTCCTACTCCTTACCACCACGCTGGTAGGCTCCCTCAGGGCTTTTTATTCTCAGTTTTTTGTCTCTTTCTACATTCCCTCCTTTCCTTTCTCCCAACCACCTGGCCTTGTGTGTGTGTGTGCATGTTTCCTTTCTGTTTCATCTCTCTCTCTCCCTCCCTTTCTTTCCTTTCTCACACCCACCAAGGAACATGTGCCATCTCTGCCACTTCTTGACAGGTTATGCCACATCGTCTGGCTAGAAAGCCACCAGCACAAAGTTTCCCCAGGTCTGCACCACTCCACTGGCAAACTCCCTCAGCACCATTTTTATTTTTGTTTTTGGCTTCAGTTTCTCTCTCTTTTTTCCCCACCCACTTAGATCCACACATCACATTCTCTGCCTTCTCTCCTGCCTAACTGCAACACATGCTGAGTGCTGCAACCCCGAGTGGCACAGGCTTGGACCAATGGACTCCACCCTGTGTTGCCCTTGGCCCCAACCTATTGGCCCCAGTACTTGCCACAAATAACCCACCTCTTCCATTCTCCCTCCAGTGAACCTGCCCTGCTGCACCATAGTTGAGCAACCAGCTCTGCCCACCTGGGTAAGGTGGTGAGAAGTATCAAGCCCACAGATGAACAAATGACAAAGAACGGCAGCCTGACTGCCCAGACATAATCAAATAAAACAAAAAAAGTAAGACGAAACAAACAAATTTACAATAAATAGATGAAGAAAATAATTCCTGAATGTCCTGAAGACAGCAGGAAAAAAAAAAAAAAAAGGACAGGATGACTCCAGAAACGGTCCAAAGTAAAACAACAGATGACCTTCCAGTAGAAGAAAAGGCACTGGAACTACCTGATAGGGAATTCAAAACTCTTAACATTCAGGGCTATCCAAGAGATGAAGGAAAACACAGACAAAAATAAGGAAAAAACAAACAAAAAGTCATGGAAAATACAGATAAAATCATAGAAAAGAAAGACAAAACAGTGGAAAAACTGAGGAAAATAACACAGGAAAAAAAGTCAGAATAAACAAACAACTAGAAATCATACAAAACCAGCAACTAGAAACCCAAAAGATGAACAGCAAGATTTCAGAAATGGACAGTGCCAAAGAAAGTTTTAAGAGCAAATTTGAAACAATGGACAACAGTATCAGTGAAAAAGAAGAGAAACCCTTGGCTACAACTTTGAGGAACAATCAGAAAGAAGAACAAAGAAAAATCAAAAAACCCTGAGAACAATGTGGGATATAATCAGAAGCAAAAATCTGCACGTGATCAGAGTTCCAGAAAGGGGGGGGGGGGGAGGAAAACACAGAGAGGATCATTGAAGATTCCCTGACAGAAAACTTCCCTACTATCATGAAAGATGAAAAGCTCACTATCCAACAAACTCAATGAACCCCATATAGAGTAGAACTCAAAAGAAAAACACCAAGACATATCATAATCACACTTGCTAAAACCAAAGAAAAAGAAAGAACCCTGAAAGCAGTTCAAGAAAAATGAGAAGTCACATACAGAGGGGAAACAATAAGACCAAGCTCTGATTACTCAACAGAAACCACAAAGGCAAGAAGGCAATGGGACGACGTATATGAAATCTTGAAAGAAAAAAAAAAAATTGTCAACCAAGAATAATATACCCTTCAAAACTTTCATTCAAATATGATGGCAAAATTAGGACATTTGCAGATAAACAGAAATTTAGGGATTATGTAAAAACCAAACCAAACTTACAAAAATTCTTAAAAGGGCTCCATCAGCAAAAGAACCCAGGACATCAGACAAAAGCCTGAATCTAGGACACAAGACAGCATCAGCCAGATACAAACCTAGGTAATGAACTCTCAAGATAAAATAAAACTAAAGCATTTGCAACAGGAAACCAGAGAGGTCAATCTATAAATGACTACAACATCAGAACAATAAAAGAGGGAATAAATGGTGTAGGTATAGAACTTTCAAATGAAAAGGAAGTAAGGCAATATCATGCAATAAAACATTGGTTCAAACTTAGGAAGATAGGGGTAAATTTCAAGGTAACCACAAAGAAAGTTAACAAACCTACTCATTAAAATAAAGAAGAAAGCATTTGACAAAGTTCAATACCCATTCATTATAAAAACTCTCAGCAAAATAGGAATAGAAGGAAAACTCCTTAACATAATTAAGGGCATTTATACAAAGCCAACAGCAAACATCATCCTAAATGGAGAGAGTCTGAAAGCATTCCCCTTGAGATCAGGAACCAGAAAAGAATGCTCTTTAACACCACTCTTGTTCAACATTGTGCTGGAGGTCCTAGCCACAGCAATTAGGCTAGATAAAGAAATTAAGTGCATCCAGGTTGGTAAAGAAGAAGTAAAAGTATCTATTTGCAGATGACATGATCTTATACACAGAAAAACCTAAAGAATCCTCAAGAAAACTACTGAAACTAACAGAAGAGTTCGGCAGAGTATCAGGATGCAAGAGAAACATACAAAAATCAGTTGGATTCCTCTACACCAACAAAAAGAACATCAAAAAGGAAATGACCAAATCAATACCATTTACAGTAGCCCCCAAGAAGATAAAACACTTAGGAATAAATCTTACCAGAGATGTAAAAGACTTATATAAAGAAAACTACAAGACACTACTGCAAGAAACCAAAGGAGAGCTACATAAGTGGAAAAACATACCTCGCTCATGGATAGGAAGACTTAACATTATAAAAATGTCTATTCTACCAACAACGATCTACAGATACAATACAATTCCAATCCAAATTCCAATGACATTTTTTAATGGGAAGGAGAAGCAAATCACCAACTTCATATGGAAGGGAAACAGGCCCCGGATAAGTAAAGCATTACTGAAAAAGAAGAACAAAGGGGGAGGCCTCACTCTACTTGATTTTAGAACCTGTTATACTGCCACAGCAGTCAAAACAGCCTGGTACTGCTACAACAACAGGTACATAGACCAATGGAACAGAACTGGGAATCCAGACATAAATCCATCCACAAATGAGCAGTTGATATTTGACAAAATCCCCAAAACAGTTAAAAGGGGAAAAGACAGTCTTTTAAACAAATTGTGCTGGCATAACTGGATATCCATCTGCAAAAAAAATGAAACAAGACCCATACCTCACTCCATGCACAAAAACGAATTCAAAGTGGATCAAAGACCTAATTATAAAATCTAAAATGATAACGATCATGGGAGAAAAAATAGGGAAAATGCTAGGAGCCCTAATACATATCATAAACTGCATACAAAACATTACTAACAATGCAGAAGAGAAACCAGATAACCAGGAGCTCCTAAAAATCAAACACCTATGGTCATCCAAAGACTTCACCAAAAGAGTAAAAAGATTGCCTACAGACTGGAAAAAGTTTTTAGCTGACATTTCCAATCAGCATCTGATCTCTAAAACCTACATGATACTGCAAAAACTCAACTACAAAAAGACAAATAACCCAATTAAAAAATGGGCAAAAGATATGGTCAGACACTTCACTAAAGAAGACATTCAGGTATCTAACAGATACATGAGGAAATGCTCACGATCATTAGCCGTTAGAGAAATGTAAATCAAAACTACGACATTCTGCCTCACTCCAACAAGACTGGCATTAATCCAAAAAACACAAAACAGTAAATGTTGGAGAGGTTGTGGAGAGACTGGAACACTTATATACTGCTGGTGGGAATGTAAAATGGTACAACCACTTTGGAAACCGATTTGGTGGTTCCTTAAAAAGCAAGAAACAGAACTACCATACGATCCAGCAATCCCACTTCTTGGAATATATCCTAGAGAACTAAGAGCCTTTACACAGACAGATATATGCACACCCATGTTCGTTGCAGCACTGTTTACAATAGCAAAAAGATGGAAGCAACCAAGGTGCCCATCAACAGATGAATGGATAAATAAACTATGGTATATTCACACAATGGAATACTACGCATAGATGAAGAACAGTGATGAATCCATGAAACGTTTCATAACGTGGAAGAATGTGGAAGGCATTATGCTGAGTGAAATTAGTCAGCTGCAAAAGGACAAATACTGTATAAGACCACTATTATAAGAACTTGAGACATAGTTTAAACTGAGAAGAGAATATTCTTTGATGGTTACAAGAGGGAGGAGGGCGAGAGGGAGGGAGAAGTGTTTTCACTAATTAGATAGTAAAAAAAAAAAAAAGATAGTAGATTAGAACTATTTTAGGTGAAGGGAAAGACAATACAGGAGAAGTCAGCACAACTGGACTAAACCAAAAGCAAAGAAGTGTCCTGAATAAACTGAATGGTTCACAGGCCAGCGTAGCAAGGGCGGGGGTTTGGGGTCCATGGTTTCAGGAAACATTTAAGTCAATTGGCATAATAAAATCTCTTAAGAAAACATTTTGCATCCCACTTTGGAGAGTGGCGTCTGGGGTCTTAAACACTAGCAAGCGGCCATCTAAGATGCATTAATTGGTCTTATCCCACCTGGAGCAAAGGGGAGTGAAGAACACCAAAGACAGAAGGTAATTATGAGCCCGAGAGGCAGAAAGGGCCACATAAAGCAGAGGTTACATTAGCCTGAGACCAGAAGAACTAGATGGTGCCCAGCTACAACCGATGACTGTCCTGACAGGGAACACAACAGAGAGCCCCTGAGGGAGCAGGTGAGCAGTGGGATGCAAACCCCAAATTCTCGTAAAAAGACCAGACTGAATGGTCTGACTGAGACTAGAAGGATCCCGGAGGTCATGGTCCCCAGACCTTCTGTTAGCCCAAGACAGGAATCATTCCAAAGCCACCTCTTCAGGCAGGGACTGGACTGGACTATGGGACAGACAATGATACTGGTGAAGAACAAGCTTTTTGGATCAAGTAGATACATGAGACTATGTTGGCACCTCCTGTCTGAAGGGGAGATGAGAGGGTAGAGGTGGTCAGAAGCTAGCCAAATGGACACAAAAAGAGACAGTGGAGGGAAGGAGTGTGCTGTCTCATTAGGGGGACAGCAATTAGTAGTATATAGCAAGGTGTTTATAATTTTTTTTATAAGAGTCTGACTTGATTTTTAAACTGTCACTTAAAGCACAATAAAAATAAAAATAAAGGAAAAAAAGGTAAGGTCTCAGTAAACACAAAATCTACAAAAACGAAACAAATGAAAAAAAAATCCACACACAAAAAAATTCAGCACAGAATAGTAAGAGGAACAAAGAAAACATCAGCACCACAAAAGAAAACACTTCAAAATGACACCAATAAACTCACATCTATCAATAATCACAGTGAACATAAATTACTTACACGCACTCATAAAGAGACAGAGAGTGACAGCATCGTTAGAAAAATAGGACTCATCAGTATGCTGTCTACAAGTGACACACCTAAGAACCAAAGAGCTAAATTTATTAAAAATCAAAGGATGGAAAAAATATTTCAAGCAAACAGAAAACAAAAAAGAGCAGAAGTGGCAATACTAATCTCAGGTAAAATAAGCTTTAAAACAAAATTCACCATAAAAGACAAAGATGGGCATTATATAATGATTAAAGGGACAATCCACCATGAAGGCAAAACCATAATAAATAATATGCACTCAATGACAGGGCTCCAAAATACGTTAAACAACCTCTAACAGCACTGCAAATAGAAATTGACAGCTCCACAACAATAGTAGCAGACTTTAACATGCCATTCTCAGTGAAGGTCAGAACATCTAGAAAGAAACTCAAAAAACATACAGAAGATCTAAAAGCCACAATCAACCAACTTGATCTCATAGACATATATCGAACACTCCACTCAACAGCAGCAAAGCACATTCTTTTCCAACATACATGGAACATTTTCCAGAATAGGCCACATTCTAGCCAACAAAGCAACCCTCAACAAAATGCAAAACACTGAGATAATACAAAGCATTCTCTCTGATCACAATGCCATCAAAGTAGAAATTAATAACAGGAAAAGCAAGGAAAAAAAATCAAATATATGGATATTGAATAATACCCTGCTTAAAAAACCACTGGGTAATAAAACGAATCAAAGACAGAATCAAAAAATTCCTAGAATCAAATAAGAATGAAAACACATTGTACCAAAACCTTTGGGACACAGCAAAAGCAGGGTTCAGAGGTCAATTTGTAGCAACAGAAGCAAACATCAAAAAAAGAACAAAGAGACAAAATCAAAACATTAGTTACACAACCTGAACAAAATAGAAAGAGAACAGCAAAAGCCAGCAGAAGAAAGGAAATAACAAAGATCAGAGCAGAAATAAATGAAATAGAGAATAGAAAGAATCAACAAAACCAAAAGTTGGTTCTTTGAAAGGATCAACAGAATTGTCAAACCACTGGCCAATTGACAAAAGAACAACAGGAGAGGATGCAAATAAACCAAACAAGAAATGAAATAGGGGACACTACAGCAGACCCAACTGAAATAAAAAGTATCATAACAGAGTACTATGAAAAGTTATACTCCGATAAATTTGAAAACCTGGAGGAAATTGATAAATTTCTAGAAAAAGACTACCTACGCAAACTAACACAAAATGATCTTGAAGTTCTGAACAGACCCATAACAAGAGAAGAGATTGAAAAGGTAATTTAAAAAACTCCCAAAAACAACAACAACAAAAAGAAGCCCCTGCCCAGATGGCTTCACTAGAGAATTCTACCAAATATTTAAAGAAGAGCTTACACCATTTCAGAACATAGAAAAGGAAGGGATACTTCCAAATTCCTTCTGTGAAGCCAGCATAATCCTGATACCAAAACCAGGCAAAGACACCACAAAAAAAGAAAATTACAGACCAATATCTCTCATGACTATAAAGGCAAAAATTCTCAACAAAATTCTAGCCAATAGAATTCAGCATCATATCAAAAAATAATACACTAAGATCAAGTGGGATTCATACCAGGTAGGCAAGGATCATTCAAGATTAGAAAATCAATCAACATACTCCACCACATAAATAAAATAATCACATGATCATCTCAATCAACACAGAAAAGGTATTTGAGCAAGTCCAACACTCATTCCTGATAAAAACACTCAATAAAATAGGTACAGAAGGCAAATCCCTCAACATAATAAAGGGCATCTACACAAAACCAACAGCCAACATCATTCTTAATGGGGAGAGGCTGAAAACATCCCTCCTGAGAATAGGAACAAGACAAGAATACCCTTTCTCACCACTCCTAGTTAACATTGTGCTGGAAGTCCTGCCTAGAGCAATAAGGCAAGAAAAATAAATAAAGGGCATCAAAATTGGTAAGGAAGAGGTAAAGTTGTCCCTATTTGTGGATGATATGATACTATACATAGAAAACCCAAAAGACTCCATGAGAAAACTACTGGAACTAGTAGAAAGAATCAGCAGAGTAGCAAGATGCAAGATAAACATAAAAAAAATCAGTTGGATTCTTATACACCAATAAAGAAAACCATGAAAAGGAAATCAGAAAAAAACAATACTATTTATAATAGCCCCTAAAAAAATAAAATACTTAGGAATAAATCTAACCAGGGATATAAGACCTACACAAAGAAAACTACAAAATACTACTGCAAAAAAAAAAACAAAAGAAGCCTACATAAATGGAAAAACATATCATGCTCATGGATAGACAGACTCAACATTGTGAAAATGTCAACTCCACCCAAAGCAATTTATAAATACAATGCAATCCCAATCCAAATACCAGCAGCTTTCTTTAAAGAGGTGGAAAAACTAATCATTAACTTTATATGGAAAGGGAAGTGGCCCCGGATAGGTAAAGCACTAATGAAGAATAAAGTAGGAGGACTCGCACTACCTGATCTCAGAACCTACTATCCAGCTATGGTAGTCAAAACAGCCTGATACTGGTACATTGACCAGTGGAACAGAATCAAGAACCCAGAGGTAAATCCATCCACCTATTGTAACCTGGAAACCCTGGTGGCATAGTGATTAAAAGCCATGGCTGCCAAACAAAAGGTCAGCAGCTGGAATACCCCAGGCACTCCTTGGAAATCCTATGGGACAGTTTTACTCTGTCACTATGAGTTGGAATCGACTGGATGGCCATGAGTTTGGTTTTTTTGTAACCTGATCTTCAACAAGGGCCCAAAGTCGATCAGATGGTGAAAAGACAGTCTTTTTAACAAATGGTGCTGGCAAAACTGGATATTCATCTGCAAAAAGATGAAACAGGTCCCATACCTCACACCATATACAAACCCTAATTGAAAATGGATCAAAGACCTAAATACAAAGCCAAAAACTATAAAAATCATAGAAGAAAAAATAGGATCAACACTAGAGGTCCTAATACATGGCATTAACAGGATATGAACCATAACTAACAATACACAGACACTAGAAGATTAGCTACGTAACTGGGATCTTCTAAAAATTAAATACTTATGCTCCTCAAAAGGATGCACCAAAACAGTAAAAAGAGAACCTAAAGACTGGGAAAAAAAAATTGGCTATTACAAATCAGACAAATACCTGATCTCTAAAATCTACAAGAAAATCCAACACCTTTACAAAAAAACACATATAATCCAATTAAAAAATGGGCAAAGGAAATGAACAGACACTTAAACAAAGAAGATATTCAGGTGGCTAACAGACACATGAGGAAATGCTCCCAATCACCAGGCCCATTAGAGGAATGCAAATCAAAACCACAATGAGATTTCATCTCACCCCAACATTAACAGCAAGAATAAAAAAAAAAAACAGAAAATAACAAATACTGGAGAAGCTGGTGGGAATGAAAGATGGTACAACCATTTTGGAAAACAATATGGCGCTTCCTTAAAAAGCTAGAAATAGAAATACCATAGGATCCAGCAATCCCACTTCTAGGAATATATCCTAGAAATTAGAGTCATCACAAGAATAGACATACGCCTACCCATGTTCTTTGCAGCATGATTCACAATAGCAAAAAGACGGAAACAACCTAGATGCTCATTAACAGATAAATGGATAAACAAACTATGGTACATACACACAACGGAATACTACATAACAATAAAGAACAATGATGTATCTGTGAAACATCTCACAACATGAATAAATCTGGAAGGTATTATGCTGAGTAAAATAAGTCAATCACAAAAGGAAAAATTTTGTATGAGACCACTATTATAAAAACTCATGAAACGGTTTGCACATAAAAGAAACAATCTTTGATGTTTACAATGGAGGGTAGGGGTGGGGAGGAAAAAATACTAAATAGACAATACATAAGCGGTAATTTTGGGGAAGGGTAAGACAGTACACAATAGTGAGGAAGCCAGCACAACTTGACCAAGGCAAGGTCATGGAAGTTCTATAGACATATCTAAACTCTCTGAGGGACTACTGGATTAAGTACTGGGGACCCTGGTCTCAGGGACTATCTAGCTCAACTGACATAACACAGTTTATAAAGAAAATGTTCTACATGTCTCTGGTCTTAAAAGCTTGCAAGCAGCCATCCAAGATACTACACTGGTCTCACCTTGTTCAGGAGCAAGAGAGAATGAAGAAAACTAAAGACACAAGTAAAAGATTAGGCCAAAGAACTAATGGATCACAACTACCACAGCCTCCAGCAGACTGAGTCCAGTATAACTAGTTGGTGCCCAGCTACCACCACTGACTGCTCTGACATGAATCACAATAGAGTGTCCCAGACAGAGCTGGAGAAAAATGTAGAACAGAATTCTAACTCACACACACACAAAAAAACCCAAACTTACTGGCCTGACAGAGACTGGAGAAAGCTCTAGAGTATGGCCCCTGGACTCCCTTTTAACTTAGGACTGAAGTCACTCCTGAGGTTTACCCTTCAGCTAAAGATTAGACAGGCCCGTAAAATGGAACGAGACTAAATGGGCACACCAGCCCAGGGGCAAGAAAGAGGAGGCAGGAGGGGACAGGAAAGCTGGTAACAGGGAAACCAAAGTCGAGAAGGGGAGAGTGTTGACATGTCGTGGGAATGGCAACCAACGTTAGGAAACAATATGCATGTTAATTGTTTAATGAGAAAGTAATTTGCTCTGTAAACCTTCAATCTAAAATATAATAAAAAAATAAATAAATAGCATAGTAAGTAAAATATATACATATATACATGATTTACTTCTGAGCTAGATATGGGATTCCTCTCCTAAAATATAGGTACCTGAACAAAATCAGAACTTTGTTAGCAAGAAATAGATGGCGAATGGATTTTGAGTAGGCAACTAACAGTCTGCCACACACCTTTCCTATTATCTTTTTTTAATTCAAACCTTTTCTTGTTTTTGCCTAACAAAAGATGGAGGTGACATTCGTGTTCCTTGAGTAGGTATTTGATGTATTGGTGTAGTTCAGGAGAGGAGTTTGGGCTGTAGCTATAAATCTGGAATTCATCAGCATAAAGATGGCATCTAGCACAAAGATGACCTATGTGTGTGTGAGACAAGAGGCTCATAGAATCAACCTTGGAACACTACAATGTTTAGAGGTCAAGAAACAACAAAGGAGACTGGGAAGGAGCAACCAGAGAGGTAAACAGAAGAGAGTGATCAACTATTTCACTTTTAGTTAAAATAATATGATTACAAACTGGCCATTGGATTTAGCATACAGAGGTCATTTAATTTTGACCTTGACAAAACAGTTTTGGTGGATAGGCAGGAACAAAAGCAGGACTGGGGTGGGTTTGAAAGAGAATGGAAAGAGAAAATTAGGAAACATCAAGTATTATTCGACTCTGTTAAGGAGTTTTGCAATAAAGGTGGCAGAGACATGGCACAGTAAATGGGGCAAATAATACCTGCTGGAATTTACTCAGTGTAGGGGAGAGGAACTGATTATTCAAGAAAGAGAGGAGAGAATTTCTAGGCAAAAATACCAGAACACGGGAAATGGAATATCATGTGTAAGTGCAGGACTGGCTTTGGCCAGCAGCCAGGACAGTTCATCCATAATACCATAAGGGAATGTACAGTATATGGTCTCAGATGCAGAGTCAGCTAGATGTGATATGGGCCCCTGTGCAAGGTCTCTTCTGATGGCTTTGTCTTGATTAAATAGTAATCAAGTCATTAGCTGAGAGAGAGAATAACCAAAAGCCAAACCCTTTGCTGTGGAGTCGATTCTGACTCACAGTGACACTCTAGGACAGAGTAGAACTGCCCCATAGGGTTTCCAAGGAGCACTTGGTAGATTAGAACTGCTGACCTCTTGGTCAGCAGCCTGAGCTTTTAACCATTGTACTACCAGGGCTCCAAGAGTGAGAACAGCGAGAGACAATGAGATGTTTGAGGAAAGTGAAAAAAACTTAAAAAAAGGAAATAATTATCAAAGATAGTGGGAGTTGGAATTAACTAAGGAAATACAGTATTTTACTTGGATGTTGCCATATGTATACATAGAGAGAGAGATAATTCCGTCTGAGTTAAAAACAAAGTCTAAAATGAGCTCAAGTGGGCTTGTGACAGGACAGCAGTAATTACATTGAGTTTATAACGTTTCTGAAAAACAAGCTATCATACTGTCTCAGAAGTACTTGAGAAATTCTCTGTATAACAGAGGGAAACCTCTGCCACCTTCATCCAAAGTAGCCTCCCAGCCTCAACATTTGTTTTGGTCCTAGACAATTGGTGGTCTTTAGGCTAGCAGGACAGGCCATGTTAGCATGATATACTCTAAACTCATTTCCCAGGGTCCTCTGGGCTTCAACATTGTCAGAACACATCACACTCACTGGTAAAGTGAGCCACTCTAACAAACACAGCTCTGTAAGGATCGTTACTGGCAAATACATGCCACTTACTCTTGAATCCTGATTCTACTACTTTCAACTGTGTGACTTTAGTTGTTTAACTTCACTGTGCCTGTTTCCTCATCTGTAAATAAAATAAAAGCTGTTGCGAGTATTGAATGAAGTAATCAAGTAAAGCATTCAAAACAGTTCTGGCCCGTAGTAAGTGCTCATAAATATTACCTGCTTTTATGATAATTGGTCATCGTTCAAGAACTAATGGGTTCCCAGTAATTTGAAAAAATAAATGAGATCAAGGTCACGCCCTGTCTAGATACTGACATGATGGTATCCACCACATGGGAGTCACATGGGGTCTTTAAATCCAATGAAATTATTTTGCTTGGGGCTTTAAACACAAGCTATTCATTTAAAGATAATAGCAATAACAATAACACTGGGTTAATTATACATGAGTGTACATAACAGTTTAATATAGCTATATTTATAAATGCTGACATTATTTAACCTGTGCATAAGAGCTACTCAAGTCTCCCTGGGAGGTGCAAACTGTTATATACTAGCTATTAACTCAAAGACTGGTTCAAACCCACCCAGGGTACCTTGGAAGAAAGACCTGGAGATCTGTTACCAAACAGCTACAGCCATGAAAACCCTACAGAGTGCAATTCTACTCTGACACATGTGGGGTCATCAGGAGTCAGAATTGACAATGGTAACTGGTTTGATTTTTTGGTTTAGGAGCTACTCACTGGATATGAATTAGCATAATCTTCAAGTCTAAACTGGGTCTGTCCCTGTTTGCTTGTTTTCCGAAAGTTGTGAGCTGGGTTGGCTGACTTCCTTGTCACCCTGTCTCTGGAAGCCAACTGGCTGCAAGAGCTCCTTAGACTTTCTGTCCAGTTACTTCTCAGGTACCAGACTTTCTGTCTTCATTGATTCTAGTGTCCTGTCGTTTGTCTCTTATCTTTTTTTTCTCTCTCTCTTTGCATTTCTTTTGGCACATTTTGCTTCTTTTAAGCAGAAGACCCTTGCCTCTCTGTCTATGTCTAGTCAGGGAAACGATTATCATTTTATCTGTTACTTCTAGCTTCACAAACTGGAGTACGTACACTTCCAAGGGTAAGAGGTAATGTGCTTAGGGGGACCTGGAGCCTCCAATATGCCTGTGATACCTTCAAGGTGCATCAATATTACCAAAGCTTCAGCACCTATTTTATTAAAAAAAAACAGATATGTTATGCTAAATGTTTACATTTTTAAGATAAAACACAAGAGATCAAGAAATTCCAGTTAACAAAGTCAGCCACTTCAAACAATATCCCAGGTATCCATTCACTGGCTTTTGCCATTTTTGTTGTTGTTGTTAGGTACCATTGAGTAAGCTCTGACTCATAACGACTTTATGTATAACAGAACAAAATATTGCCTGGTCCTACGCCATCCTCACAATGGTTGCTACATTTGAGAACATTGTTGCAGCCACTGTGTCAATCCATCTCACTGAGGGTCTTCCACTTTTCCGCTGACCCTCTACTCTACCAAGTGTGGTGTCTTTCTCCAGTGATTGGTCCCTTCTGTTGGCATGTCCAATGCTTCTAAGGAGCATTCTGGCCATACTTCTTCCAAGACAGATTTGTTCATTCTTCTGAAAGTCTATGGTATATTCAACATTCTTCACCAACACCACACTTTGAATGTGCCAATTCTTCATTCTTCCCTTTTTATTGTCCAGCTTTTGTATGCATATGAGAAAACTGAAAATACCACCGCTTGGGTCAGGCTCACCTTAGCAACCAAAGTGACATCTTTGCTTTTTAACACTTGAAAGAGGTCTTTTGCAGCAGACTTTTTCATTGCAATCCATCACTTGATTTCTTGACTACTGTTTCCATGGGCATTGATCACTGTTGAACCAAGAAGGAAATCCTTGACAACTTCAATTTCTTCACCATTTATCATGATGTTGTTTATTTGTCCATTTTTAAGGATTTTCATTTTCTTTATGTTCAGGTGTAATTCATACTGAGGCTGTAGTCTTATACCTTCATCAGTAAGTGTTTCAAGTTGTCTACACTTTCAGCAAACAAGGTTGTATCATATGCTTATCTCAGGTTTTCAATGAGTCTTCCTCCATTCCTGATGCTGCATTCTTCTACATATAAACCATCTTCTCAGATTATTTGTTCAGCATATAGATCGAATAAGCAAGGTGAAAAAATACAACCCTGCCACACACCTTTTCCAATTTTAAACCATGCAGTATCCCTTTGTTGTGTTAGAATGACTGCCTCTCGATCCATGTACAGGTTCTGCATGGGCACAATTAAGTGTTCTGAAATTCCCATTCTGTACAATGTTATCCATAATTTGTTGTGATCCACACAGTCAAATGCCTTCTTGTAAACAGCACACAGGTAAACACTTTTCTCATATTCTCTGCTTTCGGCCCAGACCCATCTGATATCAGCAATGATATCTCTTGTTCCATGTCCTCTTCTGAATCTGGCTTGAACTTCCAACAGTTCCCTATGGATGTACAGCTGCAGTTTGTTTGTTTGTTTGTTTGTTTTAATTTCCTTTAGCAAAATTTTGCTAACAAAATTAATGATATTGTTCATTAATTTCTGCATTCTGTATGATCACCTTTCTTTGGAATGGGCACAAACTTAGAGACCTGAATTTAGAGATCATCTCAAGAATAGATTTGATGCACTGAACACTAATGATAGAAGAGCATTTGAGCATGGTGTAGCTAAGGCAAACAGAAGAATTGATGAAGTAAAAGAGCTGAACGGAAGTTTTCAAAGGGTAGCTAGAGAAGAGGAGGTAAAGATTTCAAAGGGCAGCTAGAGAAGACAAATTAAAGTATTATAGTGAAATGTGCAAAGATCTGGAGTTAGAAAACCAAAACACATTCAGCATTTCTCAAGCTGAAAGAGCTAACAGGAAAATTCAAGTGTCAAGTTGCAATACTGAAGGGTTCTATGGGCCAAAAAATTGAAAGATGCAGAAAACAGCAAAATAAGATGGAAGGAGTACAGAGTCTCTGTACCAAAAAAAAAAAATTGGTTGGCATTCAACCATTTCAGGAGGCAGCATATGATCAAGGCCCGCTGGTACTGAAGGAAGAAGTACAAGCTGTGCTGCAGGTCTTGGTGAAAAATAAGGCTCCAGGAATTGATTCAATACCAGTGGAGATGCTTCAACAGATACAATGCTGGAAGCGTTTACTCCTCTACCCATTGCCATTGAGTAGATTCCAACTCATAGCAGCTATACAGGACAGAGTAGAACTGCCTCACAGGGTTTCCAGGCCTATAATCTTTATGACAGCAGACTGCCGCATCTGAAGCCCATGCAGCAGCTGTGGCTTTTAACCACCAACCTTTTGGTTAGCAGCCAAGACCTTAACCATTGCACCACCAGGGCTCCTTGCTTATTCCTCTATGCCAACAAATTTGGCCGACCGACTGGAAAAGATCCATATTCTTGGCCATTCCATGCAAAGGCTTCTGCCATTAGGCATACCTAGAACCAAAATCAGTTGCCTTTGAGTTGATTTCAATTCAAACAGACCCCATGTGTTTCAAACTGTGTTGCATACGATTTCATTGGCTGATTTTTCAGAATAGATCACCAGGAGGAGCCTTCAGTGGATTTGAACAGCCAACCTTTCAGTTAGTAGTCAAGTGCTTTATTGTTTGCAACATCCAGTGGTTCCCAAGACCTAGGTGGACATTTGCGGAAAGGACTTTATTACATTTAGTACCCAGGGTACTTTCCTGTCTAAAATCATGAAATGGCTTCCATTGCCTAAAGATAATGCTCAAACTCCTTACTACGGCTTATAAAGCCCTCACCATCTGGCACTGTCTACCTGTCCAGTCTCATTTTTTCACACTTGCCAACCTCCTTCTCACAAGCTACTTATCAGCCATATTAAATTTTTTTCTGATTCTTCAAGGTGCCCTGTAACCTTCCTTTACCTGGATTACAGTTCCCTCACACTTTGTAAATTCTTCTTGCCCTTAATTTAGTCATCTCTTTCGGGGTTTTTTTGGGTTTCTGAAGAGGAGTGTTTAGTTTCCCTACCTACATGTTCTCAGAGCAATCTGTGCTTCCTCTGTTGTAGCACCACACACTTGATCGGGTCTGTATATAGAATTGTCCACTGGACGATAAGCTCTCTAGAGATCTTTTCTTTCTTGATCAACACTCCATTACAAGCTCACCAACATATCTCAAGCGTCTTTCACAATGCCTGATACGTAAAAAAAAAAAACATAGGACAACATAATTAATGCCTAAATGAGTTCATACATAATTTTCTGTTAGACTTATTTTCCTTCTTGTTACACTATCTACTTGTTTTCAATTCTTGTGGCACTTCTCTTGGCCTTCACTTTTCAAGTCTCCACTTGTTTTAAGACTCCTTAGCCTTAAGAAGGAGGCTTGGGTAGTGTAAATGCTTAACATTCTCATCTGCTGACAATTTTGAGGTTCAAGTCCACCCAAAGTCACCTCAGAAGAAAGGCGTGGTGGTCTACTTCCAAAAAATCAGTGATCGAAAAGCCTGTGGACACACATGTAGTCACCATGAGTCAGAATTGACTCCATAGCAAATGATTTTAACCTTTAGAACAAACTCCCATGTTTCCTGGTTCTCTAAAGCACTCCACTTTAATCCCTATGTCATAAAGTCAAGTGGTTACACTCTTAATCAGTTCTTTGAGTTCTTTTCTGTTTCAGAGGTTTGACTCTCTGGTCATAATGGACTCTCTGGCCTCATTTATCAATGTGCTAGAGGAGAGTATTCTCTCTGCAGTTGTTCAGGGTGGGAAGATGCCACTCTAAAATTTATCCTCAAAGGAAATGCTGGGGCCCCTTTTTATTGTAATATTTAGATTTAACTCTAAGGGGGCCCTGTTGCCTCAGTGCTTAAGTGTTTGGCTGCTAACCAAAAGGTCAGCAGTTTTAATCCACCAGCTGCTTGCAAACACTATGGGTCAGTTCTACTCTGTCCTGTAGGGTTGTTGTGAGTCAGAATTTACTCGACAGCAATGGGTTTGGGTTTTTTTTTTTGGTTTATAAGTAATCCTGGGCTAAGTTTCCAAAATATTTTGTGCCTTAGCTAAGCTGTGACTCTGAAGGTGCTGGTTCAGGTCTGTCCACTTATTCAAGCTGTTTAGTTTTTGTTTTTTGAAATATACAAGACTCCAAAAATTTTTTCAAAAATTGTACAGAGAGTTCCTGTATATCTGTCTGTCACCCAGCTTCCTCTTGACATAATCAGAGAACATGGTCAACACAGGAAATTGACATTGGTACAATATACTAACTCAAGTACAGAACTTATCAGAAATTTGTGCTTTTTAAAACTGATTTTTTAAGTGTATTTTGTGTCTGGCAACGTTCCTGAACTCTATTATTAGTTATTATAGCTTTTTTGAGGATTCTTTTTGGTTTTCTATATAGATGACCTACTGCCTTCAAATAATAACAGTTTAAGCATTTCCATTTCAGTCCTTATACCTCTTGTTTCTTTTTCTTTTTCTTTTCTTTATAGGGTTGGGCAAGACTTCCAGTACTATGCCAAACAGTAGTGGGGTAATGGTCATCCTTTCTTATTCCTGATTTTAAATGGAATGTATCTAAAGAGTCTACGTTATGTTTCTTTCTAAATTTTATTAATTTTGCTACTGCTGTTGCGAGTATACACAGCAAAACATACACCAATTGTCATGGATTGAACTGTGTCCCCGAAAAATATGTGTCAACTTGGTTAGGCCATGATTCCAGGTATTATGTGATCTTCCACCATTTTGTAATCTGATGTGGTTTTTCTATATGTTGTAAATCCTGCCTCTATGATGTTAATGGGGGGGTGGGTGGCAATTCTGTTAGTGAGGCAGGGCTTAATCTACAAGATTGGATTGTGTCTTGAGGCAATGTTTTTTGAGATATAAAAGAGAGAAGCTAGCAGAGAGCCGGGGGGCGGGGGGGGGCAGGGGGTGACGATCTCATACCATCAAGAAAGCAGTGCCAGGACCAGAGCACATTCTTTGGGCCAGGGATCCCTGCACAGAGAAGCGTCTAGTCTGGGGGAAGATTGATAAGAAGGCCAACAGAGAGAAAGTCTTCCCCTGGTGCTGATGCCCTGAATTTGGACTTCCAGCCTACTTTACTGTGAAGAAATAAATTTCTCTTTATTAAAGCTGTCCACTTGTGGTATTTCTGTTACAGCAGCACTAGGTAACTAATTTAGTGACATTGATTATATTCTTTGAGTTATGCAGCCATTCTCACCCTTCTTGTCTGAGTTGTTCTGAGTTGCTGAAGGTGATTCAGGGTCTAGTCAGAATAACAGAACCTTACTGAGTACTTCAATCAGAGAATATTTAATTCAGGGAATTGGTTGCACTGGTATGGAAATGCTGAAAGTGAAAAAAGCGACACATTGGTAACGCAGAGATAAGGAGTATTCTTGGAGTGGGTCTGGGGGTATGGGAGCAAAAGAGAAGGAGTGAGGTAAGGAGAACTAGGCACTCTGAGAATGGATCTGAAGGAGCTCGCTGCAGAGAATTCCAGTCCAAAAACTAAGCAGATGTGGTGGGGAATGGTATGGATGTGCTTGGTACATGTATCTGAGGCACACAGGACACTGTTCAAGCAGATCAAAAACTAATTACAAGCTTTGCTCTTAAAATGAAAATCTTAAGAGATTTGGTTAGTACTGGAGCAACTGGGAAGGCCTGAACCTGCAAGTGCAAAGTCTTGATAACCTCAGTTTAGAACAGATGAGGCAGAGAATAGCTTAGCATTGGCTGATGAAGCACATTGTATGTTAGACTGAGATAGATGAGATGACCAAAAGGCAAAATAGAACACAGAAGGATTTAGCATAGACAATCGAAAAATGCTTTCATGTGGGAATTTAGAGCAATTAAAAAGGATAGAAGATATAATTAGAAATGTAGCAAACAGTTCAAGAAATACATGCTTCACCTGCATGGACTTGTGTGGGCCTATTTCAAGAGAATACGCCCTTGCAGAAAGACTCCAACCGTTTCAGCTGTGTGGTGGAGAGGTGGGTGTTTGATTTTCGACATTCCTTTGCCTGTTAAACAGGCTCCTCACTTACCCACATCAGGGACATAAGGACTGGTAGCTCCCCACTCAGGTCACTCAGCCACCTGCGACAGGGGTCCAAAGATAACTCGTGCCTCCCAGTCCTTACAACCAAAAACATTGGGTGCCCATGGTACGTCTGCAGAACCCACCCACATTCACGCTCTAGGGGAAAGGGACACGCTTTTCTCTTTTTTCTCCCAGAGACTCTTGGGGGTCAGTTCTCAACCCCCTGCCTTCTTCAGAGTGTGACCCCCTGATGCAACCAGATATCAGTACCTACATCAATCACCCCTGCCCCTCTAAGACTGTAGGACACAGACTGTACCACATACATGATGATCAGCTACCTGGACACCTGAGCTGAATTCATACAAGAAAAGTGAATGGACTCCTAGACTGATATACCTGATAACAGCTCTAGCCATCTGGGAACAGGATATTAGAGCTCCACAGGTAAAAATAATCAAGCTAGGTCACTCAAGAAATCCATTTGGTCATATCAAACCAAAACAAAGCAAGAAGCTACAACACAGTAAACAAACATAAACTAATACAATCACTTACAAATGGCTCACAGACAACAACAACAACAAAAAAAGACAACAGTTAATATCAAGTCACATAAAGAAACAGACCATGACTGGCTCGACAAGCTCTCAAAACAAAGAATCCAGGGATCTTCTAGATGAAAGTGTATTCCTGGAATTACCAGAGGCAGAATACACAAGTTTAATATACAGAACCCTTCAAGACATCAGGAAGGAAATGAGGCAATATGCAGAACAAGGCAAGGAACGCACAGATAAAGCAACTAAAGAAATTAGAAAGACTATTAAGGAACATAATGAAAAATTTAATAAGCTGGAAAAATCCATAGACAGACAGCAATCAGAAATTCAGAAGATTAACAATAAAATTACAGAAGTAGACAACTCAAGAGAAAGTCAGAGGAGCAGAATCGAGCAAGTAGAAGCTAAGAGTTTCTGAATTTGAAGATAAATCACTTGGCACTAATATATTTGAAGAAAAATCAGACAAAAGAATTAAAAAAAATGAAGAAACCTTAAGAATCATGTGGGACTCTATCAAGAGAAATAACCTACGAGTGATTGGAGTACAAGAACAGGGAGGGATAACAGAAAATACAGAGAAAATTGTTGAAGATTTATTGGCAGAAAACTTCCCTGATATTGTGAAAGATGAGAAGATATCTATCCAAGGTGCTCATTGAACTCCACGTAAGGTAGATGTTAAAAGAAAGTCATCAAGACATATTATATATATATAATTCAACTTGCCAAAACCAAAGATAAAGAGAGAATTATGAGAGCAGTGACGGATAAATGAAAAGTCACCTACAAAGGAGAGCCAGTAAGAATAAGCTCGGACTACTCGGCAGAAACCATGCAGGCAAGAAGGCAATGGGATGACATATTTAAAAAATTGAAGGAAAAAAATTGCCTGCCAAAAATCATGTATCCAGCAAAACTGTCTCTTAAATATGATGGTGAAATTAAGACATTTCCAGATAAACACAAGTTTAGGGAATTTGTAAAAACCACACCAAAACTACAAGAAATACTAAAGGGAGTTCTTTGGTTAGAAAATCAATATATCAGGTATCAACTCAAGACTAGAACACTGGGCAGAACAACCAGAAGTCAACCCAGACAGGGAAAACCAAAAAACAAAGCAAGAGTATTAAAAATAAAAAGCCCAAAACAGGGTAATAGCAATGTTATTATATAAAAGAAGACAACATTAAAATAATAAAGAGGGACTAAGCAATGTAATCATACACCTTCCATATGGAGAGGAAGACAGTGAGACAAAGAAATAGAAGTTAGTTTTAAATTGAGAAAAATACAGCTAAATAATAAGGTAACCACAATGGAGACAAACTATCCTATTCATCAAAATAAAATACAGGGGAAAAATAGAGACTCAGCAGAAACAAAATCAACAATAACAAATATGAGGAAAGGACAATATAAAAAGAAAATCTACTCAGCACATAAAATCAAGTGGGAAAAAGAAACTGTCAACACACACACAAAAAAAAACATCAAAATGATAGCACTAAATTCATACCTATCCATAATTACCCTGAATGTAAACGGACTAAATGCACCAATAAACAGACAGAGAGTGGCAGAATGTATTAAAAAACAAGATCCATCTATACGCTGCCTACAAGAGACACACCTTAGGCTTAGAGACACAAACAAACTAAAACTCAAAGGATGGAAAAAAATATATCAAGCAAACAACAATCAAAAAAGAGCAGGAGTGCCAATATTAATTTCTGACAAAATAGATTTTAAAGTTAAATCCATCATAAAGGATACGGAAGGACACTATATAATGATTAAAGGGACACTACACCAAGAAGATATAACCGTATTAAATATTTATGCACCCAATGACAGGGCTGCAAGATACAGAAAACAAACTCTATCAGCATTGAAAAGTGAGATAGACAGCTCCACAATAATAGTAGCAGACTTCAACACACCACTTACGGTGAAGGACAGGACATCCAGAAAGAAGCTCAATAAAGACATGGAAGATCTAAATGCCACAATCAACAACTTGGCCTCGTAGACATATACAGAACACTCCACCCAACAGCAACAAAGTATACTTTCTTTTCTAGTCCACATGGAACATTCTCTAGAATAGACCACATATTAGGTAATAAAGCAAGCCTTGGCAGAATCCAAAACATTGGAATATTACAAAGCATTTTCTCTGACCATAAGGCCATAAAAGTGGAAATCAATAACAGGAACAGCAGGGAAAAGAAATCAAACACTTGGAAACTGAACAATATCCTGCTCAAAAAGACTGGATCATACAAGACATTAAGGATGGAATAAAGAAATTCAGAGAATCCAAAGAGAATGAAAACACTTCATATCAGAACCTTTGGGACACAGCAAAATTGGTTCTCAGAGGACAATTTATAGGAATAAATGCACACATCCAAAAAGAAGAAAGGGTCAAAATCAAAGAATTATCCCTACAACTTGAAAAAACAAGAGAGCAACAAAAGAAACCCTCAGGCACAAGAAGAAAACAAATAATACAAATTAGAGCAGAATGAAATGAAATAGAAAACAGAAAAACAATTGAAAGAATTAACAAGACCAAGAGCTTGTTTTTTGAAAAAATCAACAAAATTGATAAACCATTGGCCAAACTGAAAAAAGAAAAACAAGAGAAAGCAAATAACCCGAATGAGAAATGAGGTAGGTAATATTACAACAGACTCAACTGAAATTAAAAGAATCATATCAGATTACTATGAAAAACTATACTCAAATTTGAAAACCTAGAAGAAATGGATGAATTCCTAGAAACACACTACCTCCCTAAACTAATGCAAACAGAGGTAGAACAACTAAATAGACCCATAACAGAAGAAGAGATTGAGAAGGTAATCAGAAAACTCCCAAGGAAAAAAAAAAGCCCTGCTCTGGAAGGCTTCACTGCAGAGTTCTACCAAACTTTCAGAAAAGAGTTAACACCACTACTACTAAAGGCATTTCAGAGCATAGAAAAGGACGGAATACTACCAAACTCATTCTATGAAGCCACCATATCCCTGATACCAAAACCAGGTAAAGACACCACAAGAAAAGAAAATTATAGATCTATACCCCTCATGAATGTAGATGCAAAAATCCTCAACAAAATTCTAGCCAATAGAATTCAACAACATATCAAAAAAATAATTCACCACGACCAAGTGGGATTCATACCAGGTATGCAGGGATGGTTCAACATTAGAAAAACAATTAATGTAATCTACCACGTAAATAAAAGACAAGAATCACAAGATTTTATCAATTGATGCAGAAAAGGCATTTGACAAAGGTCAACACCCATTCATGATAAAAACTCTCAGCAAAATAGGAATAGAAGGAAAATTCCTCAACATAATAGAGGATATTTATACAAAGCCAACGGCCAACATCATCCTAAATGGAGAGAGCCTTAAAGCATTCCCACTGAGATCGGGAACCAGACAAGGATGCCCTTTATCACCACTCTTATTCAACATTGTGCTGGAAGTCCTAGCCAGAGCAATTAGGTTACATAAAGAAATAAAGGGCAGCCAGATTGGCAAGGAAGAAGTAAAAGTATCTCTATTTGCAGATGACATGATCTTATACAGAGAAAACCCTAAGGAATCCTCCAGAAAACTACTGAAACTAATAGAAGAGTTCAGCAGAGTATCGAGATACACGATAAACATACAAAAATCAGTTGGATTCCTCTACACCAACAAAAAGAACATCGAACAAGAAATCACCAAATCAATGCCATTTACAGTAGCCGCCAAGAAGAGAAAATACTTTGGAATAAATCTTACCAGAGATGTAAAAGACTTATACAAAGAAAACTACAGTACACTTCTGCAAGAAACCAAAAGAGACCTACGTAGGTGGAAGAACATACCTTGTTCATGCATAGGAAGACTTAACATTGTGAAAATGTCTATTCTACCAGGAGTGATCTATACATTTAATGCAATTTTGATCCAGATCCCAAAGACATTCTTTAATGAGATGGACAAGCAAATCACCAACTTCATATGGAAGGGAAAGAGGCCCTGGATAAATAAGGCATTACTGAAAAAGAAGAACAAAGTGGGAGGCCTTGCTTTACCTGATTTTAGAACCTATTATACCACCACAGTAGTCAAAACAGCCTGGTACTGGTACAACAACAGATACACAGACCAATGGTACAGAATTGAGAATCTGGACATAAATCCATCCACATAAAAAATAGGAGCAGTTGATATTTGACGAAGGCCCCAAAACAGTTAAATGGGGAAAAGACAGTCTTTTTAACAAACGGTGCTGGATAACTGGATATCTATCTGCAAGGAAAAAAAAAGACCTATACCTCTCTCCACGCACAAAAACGCGCTCAAAATGGATCAAAGACCTAAATACGAAATCTAAAATGATAAAGATCATGGAAGGAAAAATAGGCACAACGTTAGGAGCCCTAATACATGGAATTAACAGTATACAAAACATTACTAACAATGCAGAAGAAAAACTAGATAACTGGTAGCTCCTAAAATTCAAACACCTACGTTCATCCACGGATTTCACCAAAAGAGTACAAAGATTACCTACAGACTGGGAAAAAGTTTTCAGCTATGACATTTCTGATTAGTGCCTGATCTCTAAAATCTACACGATACTGCAAAACTCAATTGCAATAAGACAAATAACCCAATTAAAAAATGGGCAAAAGATATGAATAGACACTTCAGTAAAGAGGACATTCAGGTAGCTAACAGATATATGAGGAAATGTTTACAATCAGCAGCCATTAGAGAAATGCAGATCAAAACTACAATGAGATTTCATCTCACTCCAACAAGGGTGGCATTAATCCAAAATACACAAAATAATAAATGTTGAGAGGCTGTGGAGAGATTGGAACACTTATACATTGCTGGTGGGAATGTAAAATGGTACAACCACTTTGGAAATCGATTTGGCGTTTCCTTAAAAAGCTAGAAATAGAACTACCATACAATCCAGCAATCCCACTCCTTGGAATATATCCTAGAGAAATAAGAGCCTTTACACGAACAGATATATGCACACCCATGTTTATTGCAGTACTGTTTACAATAGCAAAAAGATGGAAGCAACCAAGGTACCCATCAACTGATGAATGGATAAATTATGGTATATTCACACGATGGAATACTACGCATCAATAAAGAACATCGAGGGATCTGTGAAACATTTCACAACATGGAGGAACCTGGAAGGCGTTATGCTGAGTGAAATTAGTCAGTTGCAAAAGGACAAATATTGTATAAGACCACTATTATAAGAACTTGAGAAATAGTTTACACTGAGAAGAAAACATTCTTTTGTGGTTACGAGAGCAGGGAGGGAGGGAGGGTGGGAAAGAGGCATTCACTAATTAGATAGTAGATAAGGACTACTTTAGGTGAAGGGAAAGACAGCACACAATACAGGGGAGGTCAGCACAATTGGACTCAACCAAAAGCAAAGAAGTGTCCTGAATAAACTGAATGCTTCGAAGGCCAGCGTAACAGGGGCAGGGGTCTGGGGACCATGGTTTCAGGGGACATCTAAGCCAATTGGCATAATAAAATCTATTAAGAAAACATTCTGCATCCCACTTTGAAGAGTGGTGTCTGGGGTATTAAACGCTAGCAAGCAGCCATCTAAGGTGCATCAATTGGTCTCAACTCACCTGGAGCAAAGGAGAATGAACACCAAGGACACAAGGCGATTATGAGCCCAAGAGACAGAAAGGGCCACATGAACCAGAGGCTACATCAGCCTGAGACCAGAAGAACTAGATGGTGCCCGGCTACAACCGATGACTGCCCTGACAGGGAACACAACAGAGAACCCCTGAGGGAGCAGGTGAGCAGTGGGATGCAGACCCCAAATTCTCATAAGGCCAGACTTAATGGTCTGACTGAGACTGGAAGGACCCCGGTGGTCATGGCCCCCAGACCTTCTGCTGGCCCAAGACAGGAACCATTTCCGAAGCCACCTCTTCAGACATGGATTGGACTGGACAGTGGGTTGGAGAGGGATGCTGGTGAGGAGTGAGCTTCTTAGATCAGGTGGACACTTGAGACTATGTTGGCATCTCCTGCCTGGAGGGGAGATGTGGGGGGCGGGAGCAGTTAAAAGCTGACGAAAAGGACAGGAAAAGAGAGAGTGGAGGGAGAGAGCAGGCTG
The DNA here is from genome assembly GCF_030014295.1 of Loxodonta africana. Taxonomy (NCBI): domain Eukaryota; kingdom Metazoa; phylum Chordata; class Mammalia; order Proboscidea; family Elephantidae; genus Loxodonta; species Loxodonta africana. The sequence goes on from NC_087358.1 coordinate 76,520,252, forward strand.
TCTCATTAGGGGGAGAGTAATTGGGAGTGTGTAGCAAGGTGTATATGGGTTTTTGTGTGAGAGACTGGCTTTATTTGTAAAGTTTCACTTAAAGCACAATAAAAATTATTTAAAAAAAAAAGTTCAAATTTCCCCATGTCTTCACCAACATTTGTTATTTTCTGTTTTTTTGGTTGTTTACTGTTTTTTATGTTAGCCATCCTGAACGCGTTAAAAACCAAACATGCTGAGTCAAGTTGACTCTGACTCATAGCAACCCTGTAGGCCAGAGTAGAACTGCCCCATAGTGTTTCCAAGGAGCGGCTGGTGGATTCGAACTGCTGACCTCTTAGTGAGCAGCCAAGGTCTTAACCACTGCACCACCGGGCCTCCTAGTAGGAGTGAAATGATATCATAGTGTGGTTTTAATTTGTATTTCTCTGATGGCTAATGATGTTGAGCATTTTTCATGTGGTCGTTGGCCATTTCAATGTTCTCCTTGGTGAAATGTCTATTCAAGTCCTTTGTCCATTTTATGATTGGGTTGTCTTTTTGCTCTTAAGTTGTTGAAGTTGTATACATATTTTAATTATTGGATTCTTATTTGATGTACAGTTTCTGAAGATATTCTCTCAGTTGGTAACATGTCTTTTCATTTTTTGGTAAAATCTTTTGATGGATAAGTTTTTATGAGGTGCCATTTATTTATTTAGTCTTTCACTGCTTGTGCTTTTGTTATTATATTAAATATTCCATTGTTAAAAGCTACGCCTGACAGCATTGCCCCTGCATTTTCTTCAAAGAATTTTATGGTTTTGGTTTTCACATTTAGGCCCTTAATCCATTTTAAATTTGTTTTTATGTGTGGTGTGGGGCATGGGTCCTCTTTCATTATTCTGCATGTGGAAATCCAATTTTCCCAACACCATTTATTGAAGAGACTCTTCTTTCTCCATTGAATGGACTCAGCACCCTTGTCAAAGATCAGTTACCATAGATATGTGGATTAATTTCTGGACTCTCAGTTCTATTTCTTTGGTATGTGTGTCTATTGTTATACCAGTACCAGACTGTTTTGATTACTGTAGCTAATAGTATGTTTTAAAATCAAGAATTTTGAGTCCTCCTACTTTGTTTTTCTCCTTCAACAATTGAGTCCTCCTACTTTGTTTTTCTCCTTCAACATTGCTTTAGCTATTAAGGGCCTCTTGTCATTCCATATAAAGTTGAAGACTGATTTTTCCATTTCTGCAAAGAGTTGGAATTTTGATCAGGATTGTATTGAATCTATAGATAGCTTTTTTAATCTTAACAATATTAAGTCTTTTGATCCATAAACATGGAATATCTTTCAATTTATTTAACTCTTCTTTAATTTCATTCTGCAGTGGTTTATAATTTTCAGTGTATAAATCCTTCATGTCCCTGTTAAATTATTCCTGGGTATTTTATTCTCTTAGATGCTATTGTAAATGGAATTGTTTCCTTAATTTCCCTTTGAGATTTCTTAATTGTGGTGTATTGAAACCCAACTGATTTTTGTTTGTTTACCTTACACAATGCAAGATTGCTAAATTCCTCTATTAGCTCTAGAAGTTTTCTTGGAACTCTTTGGGATTTTCTACATGTAGGATCAAATCATCTGCAAATAGAAATAATTTTATTTTTTCCAATCTGAATACCTTTTATTTGTTTTTCTTGTCTTATGGCTCTGGCTAGGACTTCTAATATAATATTGAATAGAAGTGCTGAGAGCTCGCATCCTTGTCTTGTTTTCAATTTCAAGGGGAAAACTCTCAGTCTTTCTCCATTAAGTATAATGGTTTTTGGTTTTCCATATATGCCCTGAATTATATTGGGGAATTTCCTTTGTATTCCAATCTTGTTTAGGGTTTTCATCAAGAAAGGGTTTTGAATTTTCACTAATGCTTTCTCTGCATCCAAAGAGGTGATCCTGTGTTTCTTTTCCTTTGTTCTATTGCTGTGATGTGTTATGTTCATTCGTTTACTAATGTTAAATCATCCTTGAATCCCTGGAATAAATCCCACTTGGTCTTGGTGTATGACTCTTTTAATATACTGTTGGATTTTGCTCGCTAGTATTTTGTTGAGGATTTTTTCACCTATATTCACGACAGATGTTGGCCTGTAGTTTTCTTGTGGTGTCTTTGTCTGGTTTGGGTATCAGGGTTATGTTTGCTTTAAAGAATGAATCAGGAAGCATTCCTTCCTTCTCTATCTTTTGGAGGAGTTTAAACAGTGGTGGTGTCAATTCTTCTTTAAATGTTTGCTAGATTTCCCCTGTGAAGCCATCTGGTCCAAGGCTTTTTATTTGTTGGGAGGTTTTGATCACCGATTTGATCTCTTCACTTGTCATGTGTCTGTCAAAACCCTCTATTTCCTCTTGAGGCAGTCTGAGGAGGTTATGTGCTTCTGAAAATTTGTCCACTTCATCAGGGTTATCCGGTCCGGTGTCATACAGTTGTTCATAGTGTCATAGTTCTATTTATTTCTATTGGGTCAGTTGTAATGTTCCCTCTTTCATTTTTTTTATTTTGGTTACTTGTATTTTTTCTCTTCTTTGTCAGTCTAGCTAAAGATTTGTCAATTTTATTAATCTTTTCAAAGAATCAACTTCTGGTTTTACTGATTTTCTCCATTGTTTTTGTGTTTTCAGTTTTATTTATTTCTGCTCTGATCTTTGTTATTTCTTTTCTTCTGGTAGGTTTAGTCTTAGTTTGGTCTTCTCTTCCTAGTTCCTCAAGTTGTTGAGTTAGGCTATTGATTTGAGACTTTTCTGCTTTTCTTCTGTAGGCATTTATTGCAATAAGCTTTCCTTTGAGTACTGCCTTTGGTGCATCCTGTAAGTTTTCATATGTTGTGCTTTCATTTTCACTTGACTCTAGGAAATTTGTGATTTATCTTTTGATCTCCTCCTTGTCCAATGATGGATTAATAGTGTGTTGTTTAATTTCCATATGTTCGTGTAGTTTCCAGTGGTTCTTTTTTCTTTCTTTCTGTTATTGATTTTTAGCTTCACTCCGTGGTGGTCAGAGAAAATACTTTGTATGATTTCAATTTTTTTAATTTATCAAGACTTGTTTTGTGACCTAACATGTGGTCTATTTTGGAGAATGATTCATGTGCGCTGGAGTACAATGTATATTGTGCTGTTGTTGGGTGGAGTGTTCTATATATACTTATTAAGTCTAGTTGGTTTATACTGTCATTCAGGTTCTCTGTTTCCTTGTTGATCTTCTTTCTAGATGTTCTATCTAATATTGAAGTGGTCTTTGAAGCCTCTAACCATTTCTCCCTTCAATTCTATCAGTGTTTGTTTTACATATTTTGGTTCTCTGATGTTGGGTGCCTATATATTTGATTGTTAACCCTTCTTGATTAATTAACCCTTTTATTAGTATACAATGTTCATCTTTATCTCTTCCAACAGATTTTGCCTTAAAGTCTCCTCTCATGGACTGAATTATGTCCCCCCTAAAATGTGTATATCAGTTTGGCTGGGCCACGATTTCCAGTATTGTGTTGTTGTCCTCCATTTTGTGGTTGTAAGATTTTATGTTAAAGAGGATTAGTGTGGGATTGTAACACTGTTACTAAGGTCACATCCTTGATCCAATGTAAAGGGAGTTTCCTGGGGTGTGGCCTGCACCACCTTTTGTTTTACAAGAGATAAAAAGGAAATGAAGCAAGTAGACAGTGGGGGATCTCATATCACCAAGAAAGAAGCACTGGGAGCAGAGCACAACCTTCGGACCTGGAGTTTCTGCTCGGAGAAGCTCCTAGTCCAGGGGAAAACTAAATGATAAGGACATTCCTCCAGAGCCCACAGACAGAGAATGCCTTCTCCTGGAGCTGATGCCCTGAATTCAGACTTCTAGCCTACTAGACTGTGAGAAAAAAAAATTCTCTTTGTTAAAGTACCCACTTGTGGTATTTCTTTTATAGCAGCTCTAGACAACTAAGACATCTTCTTTGTCTGATATTAAGATTGCCACCCCACCTCCCTTTTGGTTATTATTTGCATGGAATAATTTTTTTCCTTTCTCTCACCTTCAACCTATTTGTGTGCTTGGGTCTGAACTGTGTCTCCTGTGAACAGCGCACAGCCGGATCGCGTTTTCATCCGTTCTGCCGCTCTCTGTCTTCTGATTGGAGCATTTAGTGCATTTACATTGACTGTAATTACTGATAAAAAGTGACTGACTTCTGCCATTTTGTTATTTGATTTTTGTGTGTCTTAAGTCTTCTTTGTCTTTTACTACTGCTTGCTTTTGTGTTTTGTTGGTTTATTGTAGTGAGCCCTTTGGTTCCTTTCTCCTTTTCTTTTGTGTATGTTTTCTAGATATTTTCTTAGTGGTTACCATGAATAGTACATTCAATGGCTTGTATTTATAACATCCTAGGGTAAGTTGGGACCAAATTAACTTCAGTAACATACAAGAAATTCTATATCTAAACCATTCCTCTCCCCTCTTTTGTTGATGTTATCCCTAATTACATCTTTATATTTCATGGCCCTGTAACATAATTTTATTCTTGCTTTTTATATATATGTTATTTAAAAACATGAAAGACAAAGTAATTAGAATTATAAACCATGAATACCTTTTTACTAGCCCTTATACTTGTCCATGCAGCTCCCTTCATTAGAGATCTTTCTTTTTATGTATAACTTTAAGTTACTTTCTAGTGTCTTTTCCTTTCCATCTACAGAACTCCCGTTAGCATTTTTTTGTAGGGCATATCTGGTGGATATGAGCTCTCTCAGCTTCTGTTTATCTGGGAATGTTTCAATTTCATCCTCGTTCTTGAAGGAGTTTCCCTGGGTATAATATTCTTGGTTAACAGTTTTTTCATTCAGCACTTTAAATATATCGTTCCATTGTCTTCTGGCCTCCAATTGTTCTGAGGGGGAATCAGCACTTAACCTTATTGGGGATCTTTTTATGACTGTTTTTCTCTCTCACTGCTTTCAGGATTCTTTCTTCTTGTGTTTATTTTTTGAAAGTCTAATTATGATGTATCTTGGTGTAGATCTCTTTAGGTTTATCCTGCTTGGGGTTCTTTGAGCTTCTTGGATTTATACATTCATGTCCTTCGTCACATAGGGGAAATTTTCTGTCATTATTTCTCCAAATATTCTTTCTGACCCTTTCTTTCTCTCACCTTCTTCTGGAATTCCCATGATGCATATATTAGTCCCCTTATTATTTTATTTTTTTTTTATTGTTATCCCATAACTCCACGAAACTGTGCTCAGCTTTTTTGAGCCTCTGTTCTCATTCTTCAGCCTCTGTAAGTTTAACTGTCTTATCCTCTAAGGCACTGGTTCTTTCTTCGGCCTCATTAAATCTGTTGGTAAGTCCTTCTATTGTGTTTCTCATTTTAGTTATTGTCCCTTTCAGTTGTAATATCTCTTTTTTAGATCCTCATTTTGTTCTTGCATTGTTTCTCTTTTTTCTTTTATCTCTTTGTCCTTAAGTCTTTAATTAAGTTTAATGTTGTTTTTATATTCCCTCTTTTTTTTTTTTCCATTATTTGGTCTTCCCTAAACATGCTTTCACTCTCTTCATCATGTTCATTTTAATGGGCCATCATTTCTCTCCTTTGTGTGTCTTGTAATTTTTTATTGGGGCATTGGAATTTTTGAGGTTAACTTCCTCAGTTCTCCCCAGTGTTTGGTGTTTTAAACTGCACTACTTTCTGCAAAAAAAACTCTTAGGCAAATAGAACCTTCAGCCTTTTCTTACCAGTTCTTCTCCTTCTCTGTGATAACTCCTTCTCCCTTCCTGGTTTACTTAATATTTGAAAGTTCCAGATCTTGGTTTTCAACTTACAATGTCTCCCAAATGTACCAGAGAACACACGGTGGTCAACTTCTCCACCAGCAGACACTGCCACTCTGGTGAAACATCATACTCTAATCAATCTGTCCACCGTGGATACAGTTCTCTCCCTCTGGTTATTACTCCTTTCCCATATCTGTTTCTGCAACATTTTCAGTTGGAAAATGCACACGCAACCTGCTCCCTTTTGGACTGGGTGTTGCCCTCTGGTTTTGCTCAAGGTTTCCTTCCCTGCTCTGTGGGTGCTGCATATATCTGAGATGCCATTCAGGGGAAAACGGGCAGGCTTTCCTCTGTTCTATGATGAAGAGGGGCTGGCATTCCCCAGGATCACCTCCATGAGATCTGTCTTGTCAGTTTCAGAGACTCAGTGGCCCTATGGCAGTTGGGGGAGCAGTCTATACTTAGGTGACCCTCTCCTCCTGACTCTACTATAGGGAACCTTCTTTAGGAGTTCATATCAGTCTAGCAACCAACAGTTATCACACTCTGAACAAACTCCCAGAGAGGTCTGCCTTTGTTGCTATCATAGCCCACTCTGTAACATGTTGGCTGTGGGCATAATCTCCGCTCAAGATGCCTACTTCCTAGGATACAGCAGTTTCAGTCAGCAGTCCTCAGGGCTGACTGGATGGGGGAGCAGACAGACTCAAACTGACCCTCAGGGACGTCTCCTGTTCGTTTCAGAGCTCTGAGTTATGGGGTGCACAGGGAGGCAGGTAGAGTGCTGATTATGCAGCAGACTCCTCAGCAGGGGCTTTCTGTAGCAGTTTGCAACAGCCAGGCAAATGACAGTTACTGTGTGAGGGAGGGGATATCGTGCTCTAGTCAGATCACCATGGAGGTCTGCCTTGTTGCTATCAGAGTCTTTTCAGTAGATTGTTGGCTATGAGTGCAGCCTCCACTCAGGACACCTGCTCCTTTGCACACAGCAGCCTCCATCAGCTGTCCTCAGTGCTAACTGGAAGTGGGGGCAGACTAACCTAAATTGACCCCCAGGGAGTTTTGTCCCATTAGTTTCAGAGGACTGAGCTATGATGTGCACAAGGAGGCAGTTAGAGTACTGAGTGTGTGAGACTTCTGTAGCAACTCACAACAGGCTTGCAGACCTGGGTGGGGTGGGGGAGGGTTTGTCATGCTCTGAATGGATCTCCAGGGAGGTCTGCCTTGTTTCTATCAGAGTCACTCCTGTAGCATTTTGGCTGTGGGTGTATCCTACATTCAAGCTGTCTGCTTCCTAGCACACAACAGCCTCAATCAGCAGTCCTCAGCACTGATAGAAAGGGGGAGCAGACAGACCTGAACTGACTCACCAGGGAGATATGTCCTATTGATTTCAGAGATCTGAGCTGTGGGGTGTCCAGGGAGGCAGGTAGAGTGTTGACTATGAGAGCAGACTCCACTGCAGGGGCCTTCTGTAGCAATTCACAGTAGGCTTGTAGCCAACAGTGTCTGGGTTGGGGAGGTGCCGGCACACTCCAAACAGACCCTTGGGGAGATCTGCCTTGTTAATTTTAGAGCAGAAACTTGGGATCTTGTTTCTTTGTACAGGCAGGGGGAGTGGTGGTTAGGGAACCAGGCCCTATTGGTGAGGCCACTTCCCCAGTTCACTGCAGCTGGAGCCCACATGGCTGGGGGAAGGGTGGGGATGATGGTTTGAGACTTGATATTGATTTGTTCCTTCTTGCCTGTCTGCAGTTCCCTGCTGCTTTCATCTGCTCCCTGATTCAGAATCTTTCAACATCAAGCACTTTTTTCTTGTTGTATTTGTGGGTGGAGGTTGGAATGATGGTCTGTTTATGCTGCCATCTTCCCATAGGATTTTCAATGGCTGCTTTTTCAGAAATAGATCATCAGGCCTTACTTCCAAGGTGCCTCTGGGTAGAATGGGATCTCCAATCTTTCAGTCAGTAGCCAAGTATAGTATGTTAACTGTTCACACTTTTCAAGGACTTGATAAATACCATTTGTATATAATGACAACTCCATCCAGACCTCTCCTTTGAGTTCCACACCTGTAATGCCTACTTACCATCTCCAACCAGATGTTCATGTTTATACCAGAAGACTCTCTCCATCTAGTTTTCCCTGTCTTTCCCTGTTTCACCATTATTCACCCAGTTGCTTGAGCCAGAAACCCAGAAGTAGTGCTTGATTCCTCTCTTTTCTAACTCTAAAATCTAGTTCAACAGAAAATATTATTTTCTTCTCCAAAATGTAGTCTATTCCTCTTCTTTTAACAGTCACTACCATTTTTGACCATCTCACATCTAAGCTATTGCAGTGATGACCTAACAAGTTTAATTGGTCATGTCAAGTGAGATACTTGGCTTCAAATTATAGGACATTTAATCTAAAAAAAAAAAAAGAAGTAAACAATAATAATATTATCTTACATAACAAGAAAGTCCATAGATTGAACAGTCCCAAAGTTCTTACATTAGTAGCTCAAATATGCCATAAATGACTGAATTTCCTTCTTTCTTTCTGCATTGCCCCTGTGGGCCTTGGAGGATGAGTGGAGTGAATACAAACATGAAAATCATGCCACTTGTTGTGCTGTATAAAGTCCTTTGTCTCTTCACATAAATCCTTTGTGTCTGCCCTACGAGTCTCCTATCTTCTGCCAGCATTCATGAAACTGTAGCAGGTTAACTTGTTAGCTTGCAAGTAGGGTAAGGTCTTAGACCCTTCACAGCTCTTGAAACCCCTAGAGTCCTTCTTGTCATGCACTTGTAGTTACAATTTCATTATTCTGTGTGGTACCTCCCTGATTCCGGCAACTTGCTTGAACTACCTGTTCTCTACAGTAGAGTCCTATCCAAACCTAATGGATAGGATATTCTCCATGACCTGAACCTACTCACAAAACACCCAATACTTTCAGGCGGGTCAGATTCAAAGTCCATCCTGTCCAATCTTCCTCACAACATGATGTTACTAACTACATTATAACCAAGTTATTAATAGCATTAATAATTATGATTTTTCTGGCACCCAAATATCAGTGTTCAGTAGCCAAGTATCCATATTTGGGCCTTCAGTGCCATGAGTAATTTTGATAAGAGAAAACAGGAAACCACTCTCCTTCTCTGACCCATAACACCCTAGTTTTTTCAACCACTTATGAACTGTGGTAGAACTAGAGGATGGACATAACCCAGGACCAGCCTGGGGCCACCTGGATAACTCAGAAAATGCAATACAGCCATAGGAAATGAATCAAGAGGAGAGAACATTGCCATTACCACTTTGCCAGACATACCCTGGCACTGCACAGAGACAGTTTCCTAGGCTACTGGGACGGATATCACACAGCAGCTGTGTCATGGGGGAGAGCACTTGTTGCAAATTGCATAACAATTAACTTGGGGCAGTGATAGCTTTTATAGTCATTAAGGTTATATGTCTAACTAAAATTGTCATCTCTCAGTTTGCTTCACATTTAATAGGAATATTTGTCAGAGCGATAATAATCATATTAATTATAATTATAAAAATAGTGCCTTTCCCTTATAACTTACTTGATAAGTTACAAAGCACTTTTCACATAGCTCATATTATCCTCACAACAACTCTTTGGGACAAAATAACTAAAAAAAAAAGTGGAAGTTCAACAAGAGAATTTCTTGATGGGGCATGGGTTACATAACTAAAAAAACAAAACCCAGTTGCTGTTGAGTCTATTCCAACTCATGGCGACCCTACAGGACAGAGTAGAACAGCCCCATAGGGTTTGGAAGGAGAGGCTGGTGGATTTGAATGGCTAGCCTTTTGGTTAGCAGCCAAGCTCTTAACCACTGCGCCACCAGGGCTCCATGGATGTGCATTTGCCAAAACTCAGCAAAAGTACACTTAAGATTCATAAATGTCAATGTATGTACATTTTATAACAAAACTAAAAATTATAAACAAATATTCAACTCTAGACAATGCTATATGTACTGAAGCATCTAGGGGAAAATGCACTAATATCTGCAATTTTGTTTGAAATTCATTAAAAAAATAAACTGGGTTGAAGGATGGATAGAAGAATGGCTATGTGAATTAACCAAAACATCCACTGCAGTTGAGTTGATTCTGACTCATAGCAACACTGTAGGACAGAGTAGAACTGCTCCATATGGTCTCCAAGGCTGTACATCTTTACAGAAGCAGACTGCCTCATCTTTCTTCTGCAACGCGGCTGGTGGGTTCGAACTGCCAACCTTTCAGTTAGCATTTGAGTGCTTAAAGACTGCATCACCAGAGCTCTGGATATGTGAATACACCTGTGGTAAAGTATAGCAAAAAGCGTAGGGAGTGGGATTATGGTGTTCACTTTAGAATTCTTACAACTTTGCCTTTTTTTGAAACTTTTCATAATAAAATGTTTTGAGAAAAAATGGAGGTGTAGAGAGACTAACTACCACCCATCTGCAGACTGCTGTACTGTTGTGGCTTGCATGTTGCTGTGATGCTAGAAGTTATGCCACTGGTATTTCAAACACCAGCAGGGTCACTCATGGGGGACAGGTTTCAGGGGAGCTTCAAGCAGAGGTGTATTTAAGGTATGGCAGGTATGGTATGTGCCCTGGATACCACTTGGGGATGCCACTGAGCAGTTTCTATTACCCTGGTATACAGTCCAACGTCCTTCCTCAAACACAATAGTTCACACATTCACACAGAGGTTTGGGGGGGCAGAAAGGGACATTTGCCCCCGGGCGCAAGTCCAAGGAGACACCAGATGAGGCGTGGAATGACATTTTTTCCATATTTCTGACAGTCATATTTTCATGTCTGTGACATTCTAAGGCACCACAAATATGAAAGGTGCCTGACTGAGGCAGCTGGACAAGATGAGGGAAGGCATTACTGCTGACTCACCACTGCTATCAAAGTCTATTCATCTTGAAATTGGGGAAGGGGTGAAACTTGGAGACTGTCCCTGGGTGCTTGTTACCCTTGCTATGCCCCTACAAGAGTGCAATTTCAGTGCTTCTTATAGTGCAGTTTTCCACAGATACACCTCTGGCTTCAAGATAAAGACAGACTAGGAGGCCTGGTGACCTACTTCCACAAATTAGTCAATGAAAACCTTATGGATCACAACAGAACATTGCCTGACTCGTTTGCTTTGGACATGTCATCAGGAGGGATCAATATCTGGAGAAGGATGTCATGTTTGGTGAAATAGAGGGTGGGCAAGAGTGAGTGAGACCCTCGATGAGATGGATTGACACAATTGCCACAACCAGCATGTGCTCGGACATGCTGGAGATTGTAAGAATAATGCACAACCAGGCATGGTTTCATTCTGCTGTACAAAGGGTCATCACGAGTCGGAGTTGACTCGAAGGCAGCTAAATATATCTAGAAAGACTAAATGGCTGCCTACAAGTTACAGCCTGAGGCTGGGCTGAGACTTAATCCAGTTCATCTGATCCCAATTTCCATGCTTAACGGGATCATCGAGTAAAATCATTATTCTTTATTTGAAGGGAGGCAGTAGTTGAGGAGAGCATTAATTCTGGTTCACTAAGAGCTATGCAAAACCAAGGCTCGTGCTACCATAAAAGGAATGATATTTAAGTGAGGAGTTTTTAAATCCCACGTTGATTCATCTCAGGGAGGTGTGCCCTCCATAGCAGTCCCTTTGGGGCGCCTAACATTTGTTCTAATGGTGCTGCCTTGCTCTGAGAATTTGCAGCCCACTTAGGAGAGTACTTCCAGAATTTAAAACACTCCTTCACATATTCTTAGTGATGGCAAACCTTTGTCCTTTATAAGATCCAGATGTCACCTGAATCTCAGCCTGGTGAATAAAACTCGAGGTTTACAATGCCATGACCCTGCAGAGCTGCCCAGTGAATACGGGCCCTCCATGAAGAATGTGTTTTGATAAAATGAGAGACCTCCCAGGTAACAAAACTGTTTTTCTTGTATAACTTAAAACTTATACCCAAAACCAGCTACTCTGGGCCAGTGTTTGGAATGGCATCCTCCTCTTTGTGCTTCACCCATGGGAGTACCAACAACCTCGATGACAAACACACACTGAGCATCTCTCTCTTCCAGTAGAAGGACACTTCACTGGGGCAGGGCTTGGAAGCTATCTCACTCCCCTAACACAGTGCCTGGGTTTTATGTATGAATAAGTGACAAAAGAGTGACTGAGTGAGTGAAAAGAAAAAGAATGAACTGATCATGTTAACTAATAGGAAAGACTGTCATCTTTTAACTGCATCTTGAGTGTAGCTGGCCTATTATCTCTACTATAATTTCTTCAGTGTCACATCCCATAGATGTTATGCTGTGCAGTGACTGAAATGTAGCAATATATATTTCTATGTGTGTCTGTGTGTGTGTGTTAAAAACTCAAACAAGTTGCCATGGAGTTGATTCTGACTCATGGCAAACCCATGTGTGTCAGAGTAGAACTATGCTCCGTAGGATTTTCAGTGGCTGTGACCTTTCAGAAGTAGATCACCAGGTCTTTCTTCCAAGGTGTCTGGGTGAATTCAAACTGCCAACCAAGAGCTGAGAATTTAAACTTTGCACCATCTAGGGATCCTCTCTATAGATAAATAGATAGATGATAGACAGATAGATTGATAGATAACAGATTTTGCATAGGTTTCTTTTACTACCTTTCAACTGTCATGATTATCATTAGTAATTTATCATTACCACCTGTTACGGATTGACTTCAGGCCCCCAAAAATATGTGTCATAAATCCTAACTTCTAAGTCTGTGGTTATAATCCCATTTGGGAATGGGTTGTCTTCATTATGTTAATGAGACAGGATCAGTGTAGGGTGTGTCAAATCAATCTCTTTTGAAATATAAAAGAGATTAAACAAGCAAGGGAGAGAAGCAGAGATGGGGAAAAACACATGCCAAGCCACATGAAGATCACCCAGGAGCAGATGCTCAGAAAAGACAAAGACCTTGCCCCAGAGCTCACAGGGAGAGAAAACCTTCCCCCTGAATTCACACTTCTATCCTCCTAAACGTTGAGAAAATAAATTTCTGTTTGTTAAAGCCACCCACTTGTGGCATTTCTGTTATAGAAAGACTAGATAACTAAGACACCATCCTTGGATGGTATACTATTCCATCTTTTGTAAAAAATTGTTCTTCCTGCTTTGTATTTGTACCCTCCCCCCCTTTTTTAAATTGGTCTACACTAATTATGATCAGCCACCTCTCACACTAAATCTTTAACTGGGCATCTACTATGTAACCAGTACTGCCAGGTGCGCTGCATGTCCATCTTTTCCGATCCCCACAGCACTTGGAGAGCAGGTATTATTAGCCCTATTATGTCACTGCTTCACAGTAGCCAATAGTATGATACATTGCATATCTCCATCTTAAAGGATTCTCAGAAGAAATTTAATAATATTCAATATCTATTCATTAATAAGGTTGTTGAAAGTGAAGAGGACTTGAAGCACTTGCTGATGAAGATCAGTATGAATTGCACCTCAATATAAAGAAAACAGAAAATGTCACAACTGAACCAATAAGCAACATCATCATAAACGGAAAAAAGATTGAAGTTGTAAAGGATTCCATTTTACACAATCAGCTTCCATGGAAGCAGTGGTCACTTTGGTGAGTGGCCTCTGGGGTCTTAAAAGCTTGTAAGCAGCCATCTAAGATGCATCAGTTGCTCTCAGCCCACTTGAAGCAAAGGAGAAAGAACACCAAAGACACAAGGAAAATATTAGTCCAAGAGAAAAAGGGCCACATAAACCACAGACTCCATCAGCCTGAGACTAGGAAAACTAGATGACTGCCCTGACGGGGAACACAACAGAGAGTCCTTGATAGAGCAGGAGAAAAGTGTGGAGCAGAACTCAAATTCATGTAAAAAGACCAGACTTATTGGTTTGACTGAGATTAGAGGAACCCCTGAAGCCTGGACACTCTGTTAATCCGGAACTAAAACCATTCCCAAAGCCCACTCTTCAGACAAAGATTAGACTGGACTATAAAGTATAAAATAATACTTGTGAACAGTGCGCTTCTTAGTTCAAGCAGATACACAAGACCAAATGAGTGGCTCCTGTCCAGAGGTAGGATGAGAAGGCAGGAAAGGACAGGAGATGATTGGATGGACACGGTAAACCCGGGGTGGAAAGAGGAGTGTGCTGTTACATTATAGGGATTGCAACTAGTGTCGCATAACAATATGGGAATAAATTTTTGTATGAGAAATTAACTTGAGCTATAAACTTTCACCTGAAACACAATAAAAAAGAAAGGAAGGAAGGAGGGAGGGAGGAAAAGAGGAAAGGAAGGAAAAAGGAAGGAAGGAAGGAAGGAAGGAAGGAAGGAAGGAAGGAAGGAAGGAAGGAAGGAAGGAAGGAAGGAAGGAAGGAAGGAAGGAAGGAAGGAAGGAAGGAAGGAAGGAAGGAAGGAAGGAAGGAAGGAAGGAAGGAAAGAATCCAACAATGTATTGCATTGGGAAAACCTGCTGCAAAACTTCTTTAAAGTGTTCAGAAACAAAGATGTCACTTTGGGGACTAAGGTACGTCTGACCCAAGCCATGGTATTTTCAATCGCCTCATATGCATTCAAAAGTTGGACAATGAATAAGGAAGACTGAAGAAGAATCGACGCCTTTGAATTATGGTGTTGGCAAAGAATATGGAATATACCATGGACTGCCAGAAGAATGAACAAATCTGTTTGGAAGAAGTATAGCCAGAATGTTCCTTAGAAGCAAGGATAGGGAGACGTTGTCTCACATACTTTGGGCATGTTATCAAGAGAGACCAGTCCCTAGAGAAGGACATCATGCTTGGTAAAGTAGAGGGTCAATGGAATAGAGGAAGACCCTCAGCAAGATAGATTGACATAGTGGCTGCAACAATGGGCTCAAAGATTACGATTGTGAGCATGGTGTAGGACCAGGCAGTGTTCCATTTTGTGGTACATAAGGTCGATTTTATTTAAGGTTGCTATGAGTCAGAACTGACTTGACAGCACCTATCAACAACAACCACAACATTCATTAATAAAATCCTAAAAATTAATTAGCATTTACGTTGGATATATAAGACACCATAAAATTATATTTAGTAGAATAGTTAAAATTAACAAGCCCAAAGTACCAGGTCACCACCTTTCCTTACCTCAGTGATTATTATTTGTCAGTCATCCCTGAGTGTTTTAAAACTCATGCTCACCTATTACCTTCACCCTGGATTAAGACATACGCAGTTTTCCAAGATGAGAATAAAAAAAAATACAGGAGGAAATTCCTTAGCTCTTTTTAGATTTGGTCCTTATTCTCCCAGAGAGCTGATTTGAATGAAGGTTTCATGTTGGGCAATATGCAAAAAAGACCAGTTTCTAGAATTTACAGTGGATTGAGGTACAGTGAAGCAAGTTTAACTGTACTAAGTGTACCAGTAATGTACCTGAGGAGATAACAATGGAAGTGATAGAAGTCTCCTCAGACATCCTGTAATGGTTTGAATGGAAAAGCAAAGACCACCTAGAGGCACCCTAGGGTGCTATGACCTTGGTGAGCTCTTCACTGTGTGGGGTATGGTCCTGAACCTGGCAGGCTTAGAAACCCAATCCATCAGAACATTAAGAATGGGATCCTGGACTTCCGGCCAGTACAGTGCCATATGCAGAAGTACCACATCATCCCTCCACAGCAAAGACCTGAAAAATGAAGTAAAACAGAGATAAATGTCATTCCTGGAACCCAAAGTGTCAAATGAAGAGATAAAGAACTCAGCCAAACACTGAATGGAATAAGAAGATGACAGAGGCCAGAGAGTGAGGAGAGATAGTGGGAGTTTCCTTATCAGCTAATGCAGCACGGATCCACCATCTTGGACCTCTGTCGGGGATCAGCAGACAGGGAGCATAGGAAAGCAGTTACACAGAGCTCCCAGCAGGGGACAGAGCACCTGGTAACCAGTGATACATGCTTTCCTGACCCCCGATTCTCTCCCAACTGCTTTATCTCCAAGCTTCCTGGCTGGCTGTGGTGGCTCGGCTGGCCAGGAAGTGCAGCATCCGTGCCACTTGGATTTGCCCTACCACATGGCAGATTGGCAGAATGGGAGTATGGGAAAGCAACTTCACGAAGTTCCCAGCAGGAGGCAAAGCACCTGGTAATAAGCGATATAGGCTTTCCTAACCCCCACCTTTCGGCCTCCTCTGCTTCCCACCAGCTGCAGTCTCCTAGCCAGGAGGCAACTGCTTCCATGCCAGACTGCTTGGATTTGCCCTGTCCACACTGGCCAGGACCCTGACCTGGGTTGCTTCTTTCCCTCTCTTTTGGTTTCTTCCATGCCTCCCACCACCTCCCCCTTCTTTCTCTTGAACATCTGGCTCTGTGTTCCATCTTTGCTTTTTCTTGAAAGGCTGTGAAACCCTGCTTGACTGGGAATCTACTACCCTGGCCTGCAACACCATGCTGGTGGTATTCCTGGGGCTTCTTTTTTTAATTTGCTTGCTTTGTTCTGTTTTCTTTTGTTCATTTGTTTGTTTTCTTCCTCCTTTTGACTTGGGAGCCTCTACTAGCTGGGCTTCACTGCACAGCCTAGGAGCTACTCCCTCAATCTCCACAGCCATGTAGGCAAGATCCCTGGGGGAATTTCATTTTTTTTTCTTCCTTTTCTTTTTTCCATCTCTCTTTTTCCATTTCTGTCTCTCTTAATTTCTTAGTTCTCATCTGTCTATACTTACTTTCTTTTCCTGTCTCCTGAATACCTGGTGCTGTGTGACATCTATACCTGCTTATAGCCAGGCTATACTGTGCAACCTGGGAGACTTCCCTGGTCTTCATGGCTGCACTGCTGGGGACCCTGGGGGCTTTTCTTTTCCAAATTTTAGGTAGTTATTTTTTTCCCTTTTTCTTTTCTTTTTTTCCTTTTTTGCTTATCTCCATTTCTTGGGTTCTCATCTCTCCACTCCAACAGCAAGCTCCCTTTGCACTCTTTTTTGTTGTTGTTGTTTTCGACTCCTGTTTATCTCTCCTCTTTCCCATACCCATACCACCACCATACATCACAATTCCCCGCCCCCCCCCCCCCGCCTACATGCACTGTGTACTGAACATCACACATCCAAGAAGCACAGGCATGGCCTACCAGAACCTGCCCCTCACTGATTCTTGGTCTGCCCTCTCAGCCATAGTACGTGCCACAAACAACCCAACCCATTCCCTCCCCTTCAGCTGGACTTGAACTGCTGCACCACAGCTGAGTCACTGGCCCCACCCATTGGACAAGGAGGTGAAAATTATCTCGACTACAGAGAGCAAACAACAAAAAAATGCATAGCCCACCCACTCAGGTGCAACAAAATTTTAAAAAAGCAGGACAAAACAAACAAATCTACAATCAAGAAATGAAGAAAATAATATTAAATGTCCTGAAGACAGCAGAAAATATCCAATCATATTTAAAAAAAAAAAAAAGGATGGGATGGTTCCAGTAGGTGTCCAAAATAAAACACCAGATGACTTTACAGTAGAAGAAAAGGTACTAGAACTACATGACAGGGAATTCAAATCTCTAATATTCAGAGTTATCCAAGAGTTAAAGCAAAAAGCAAAGAAAAACGAGGAAAAAATAGGCAAATTTATGGAGAAGACAAGCAAATGCATGGAAAACACAGGCGAAAAAAAAAAGGAAGAATTCAGGAAAATAACACAGGAACAAAATGTCAAAAATAAACTCACAACTAGAAATCGTACCAAAACGACAATTAGGAATCCAAAATATAAACAACAAGATTTCAGAAATGAACAGTGTCATAGAGCAGCTGAGGAGCAAGTTTGAAATGAAGAAAGACAGGATCACTGAAATTGAAGACAAACACTTGGATATAACTCTGAGGAAAAATCAAAGAAAAGAATAAGAAAAATGAGGAAACCCTGAGAATTATGTGGGATACAATCAAAAGCAAAAATGTGCCAGTGCTTGGAGTTCCAGAACAGAAAGAGAAAACAGAAAAAACAGAGACGATCATTGAAGAATTGCTGACAGAAAACTTCCCTAATATCATGAATGCTGATAAGCTGACCAACCAAGAAGCTCAACGAACCCCATATAGGCTAGACCCCCAAAAGAAAAACACCAAGGCATATCATAATCACACTCGCTAAAACCAAAGACAAAGAAAAAATCCTGTGAGCAGCTCGAGGAAAACAAGAAGTCACATACAGAGGAGAAGCAATAAGACTAAGCTCTGATTATTCGGCAGAAACCATACAGACAAGGGAATGGGACGATATATATAAAACCTTGAAAGAAAAACATTGCCAACTACGAGTAATATATCCGGCAAAACTTTCATTCAAATGTTGTTGTTTGTTCTTAGGTGCCGTCGAGTCGGTTCTGACTCATAGTGACCCTATGCACAACAGAACGAAACACTGCCCAGTCCTGAGCCATCCTTACAATCGTAGTTATGCTTGAGCTCATTGTTGCAGGCACTGTGTCAATCCACCTCGTTGAGGGTGTCCTCTTTTCCACTGACCCTGTACTCTGCCAAGCATGATGTCCTTCTCCAGGGACTGATCCCTCCTGACAACATGTCCAAAGTATGTAAGATGCAGTCTCGCCATCCTTGCTTCTAAGGAGTATTCTGGTTGTATTTCTTCTAAGATGGATTTGTTCGTTCTTTTGGCAGTCCATGCTGTATTCAATATTCTTCGCCAACACCACAATTCAAAGGCATCAATTCTTCTTTGGTCTTCCTTATTCATTGTCCAGCTTTCACATGCATATGATGTGATTGAAAATACCATGGCTTGGGTCAGGTGCACCTCAGTCTTCAAGGTGACATCTTTGCTCTTTAACACTTTAAAGAGGTCTTTTGCAGCAGATTTGCCCAATAAAATGCATCTTTTGATTTCTTTACTGCTGCTTCCATGGCTGTTGATTGTGTATCCAAGTAAAATGAAATCCTTGACAACTTCAATCTTTTCTCCATTTATCACAATGTGGCTCACTGGTCCAGTTGTGGGGATTTTTGTTTTCTTTATGTTGAGGTGCAATCCCTACAGAAGGCTGTGGTCTTTGATCTTCATGAGTAAGTGCTTCAAGTTCTCTTCATTTTCAGCAAGCAAGGTTTTGTCATCTGCATAACAAATTTGAAAACCTAGAGGAAATGGACAAATTTCTAGAAACACACTATCTAACCAAACTAACACAAAATGATACTGAAAACCTGAACAGACCCATAACAAGAGAGATTGAAAAAGTAATTTAAAAAACTCTCAACAAAAAAAGAAGCCGTGGGCCTGACAATTTTACTGGAGAATTCTACCAAAAATTCAGAGAAGAGCTTACACCAGTACTAGTTAAATTACTTCAGAACATAGAAAAGGAAGCAATTCTTCTGAATTCATTCTATGAAGCCAGCATAACCCTGATGCCATAACTAGGCAAAGACACCACAAAAAAGAAAATTACAGAGCAATATTTCTCATGAATATAGACTCAAAAATTCTCAACAAAATTCTAGCCAATAGAATTCAGCATCATATCAAAAAGAATATACCATGTAGGATTCATACCAGGTACGCAAGGATGGTTCAACATTAGAAAATCAATCAACATAATGCATCACATAAGTAAAAAGAAAGAAAAGAATCACATGGTCATCTCAATTAACACAGAAAAGGCATTCGACAAAGTCCAACACCCATTCCTGATTAAAAAAACTCCCAATAAAATAGGTATAGAAGGGAAATTTCTCAACACGATAAAGGGCATATATGCAAAATCAACAGCCAACATCATTCTCAATGGAGAGAAGCTGAAAACATTCCCCTTCAGAACAGAAACAAGACAAGGATGCCCTTTATCACCACTTTCAGCTAGAGCAATAAGTCAAGAAACAGAAATAAAGGGGATCCAAATTGGTAATGAAGAAGTTAAACCCTCCTTATATGTGGATCATATGATGCTATACATAGAAAACCCAAAAGACTCCATGAGAAAACTACTGGAACTAATAGATTCAGCAGCGCAGCAGGATACAAGATAAACATACAAAAATCAGTTGGATTCCTATACACCAATAACAAGAACAAAGAAAAGGAAACCAGGAAAACAATACCGTTTATAATAGCCCCTAAAAATATAAACTATTTGGGAATAAATCTAACCAGGGATGTAAAAGACCAATACAAAGAAAACTACAAAACACTCCTACAAGAAACCGAAAGTGATCTACATAAATGGAAAAACATACTATGCTCATGGATAGGTAGACTCAACATTGTGAAAAACAACAGTTTACCCAAAGCAATTTACAAATGCAATGCAATACCAATCCAAATATCAACAATATTCTTTAAAGAGATGGAAAAACTTATCATTAACTTTATATGGAAAGGGAAGAAGCCCTGGATAAGTAAAGCACTATTGAAAAAGAAGAATAAAGGAAGAAGACTCACACTACCTGACCTCAGAACCTACTATACAGCTATGGTAGTCATAACAGCCTACAATGACAGGTACATTGGCAAATGGAACAGAATTGAGAACCCAGATGTAAATTCATCCACCTATGGTCACCTGATCTTCAACATGGGCCCAAATTTCATCAAATGGGGAAAAGACAGTCTTTTTTAACAAATAGTGATGGCAAAACTGGATGTCCATCTAAAAAAAATGAAACAGGACCTTTACCTCACACCATATACAAAAACTAACTCAAAATGGATCAAAGACCTAAATATAAAGCCCAAAACTATGAAGCTCATAGAAAAAATAGGATCAACTCTAGAGGCCCTAATACATGGCCTTAACAGGACAGAAATCACAACCAACAACACACAAACTCCAGAGGATAAGCTATATAACTCAGATCTTCTAAAAATTAAACACTTTTTGCTCATCAAAAGACTTCACCAAAAGAGTAAAAAGAGAACCTACAGAGTGGGAAAAAATTTTGGCTATTATAAATCAGACAAAGTTCTAATCTCTAAAATTTACAAGAAAATCCGACACCTCTACAACAAAAAGACAAATAATTCAATTAAAAAATGGGCAAAGGAAATGAACAGACACTTCACCAAAGAAGACATTCATGCGGCCAACAGGCACATGAAGAAATTCTCACAATCTCTATCCATTAGAGAAATGTAAATCAAAACCATAATGAGATACCATCTCACTCCGGCATTACTGGCATGAATCAATAAAACAGAAAATAACAAATGCTGGAGAGGCTGCAGGGAGATCAGAACTCTTATGCACTGCTGGTGGGGATGCAAAATGATACAACCATTTTTGAAAGCGATACGGCGCTTCCTTAAAAAGCTAGAAATAGAAATGCCATATGATCCAGCAGTCCCACTCCTAGAAATATAAACCCAAACCCAGTGCCATCGAGTCAATTCCGACTCATAGCAACCCTATAGGACAGAGTAGAACTGCCCCACAGTTTCCAAGGAGCGCCTGGCGGATTCAAACTGCCGACCCTTTGGTTAGCAGCCATAGCATTTAACCACTACGCCACCAGGGTTTCCGCCCTAGAAATATATCCTAGAGAAATGATTTGTCACACAAATAGACATATGCACACCCATGTTCGTTGCACATTGTTCACAATAGAAAAAAGATGGAAACAACCTAGATGCCCATCAACACATGAATGGATAAACTGTGGTACATACACACAGTGGAGTATTACACAACAATAAAGAACAACAATGAATCTGTGAAGCACCTCATAACATGGATGAATCTGGAGGACATCATGCTGAGTGAAATAAGTCAATCACAAAAGGACAAATATTGTATGAGACCACTACTGTAAATACTTATGAAAAGGTTTACATACAAAAAGAAACAATCTTTGATGGTTACGGGGGGGGAGAAGTGGGGGTAGAAATACACTTAATAGACAACAGATGGAGAGGAAACTTTGGTGAAGGGCAAGACAGTACACAATATTGGGGAAGGCAGCACAATCTGTCCAAGGCAAGGTCATGGTAGCTCTGTAGACACATCTAACTCCCTGAGGGACCGAATTGCTGGGCTGAGGGCTGTGGGGACCATGATCTCTGGGGATATCTAGCTCAACTGGCGTAACATAGTTTATAAAGACTATGTTCTACATTCTACCTTGGTGAGTAGTATCTGGGGTCTTAAAAGCCTGTGAGTGGCCATCTAGGATACTCCACTGGTCTCACCCCTTCAGGACGAAGGAAGAATGAAGAAAAACTAAAAGTACAAGGGAAAGATTACACCAAAGAACTAATGGACCACGTCTACCACGGCCTCCACTAGACTGAGTCAAGTACAACAAGATGATGCCCGGCTACTACTACTGACTGCTCTGATAGGGATCACAATAGAGGGTCCTGGACAGAGCTGGAGAAAAATGTAGAGCAAAATTCTAACTCAAAATAAAGACCAGACTTGCTGGCCTGACAGAGATGGAGAAACCCTGAGAGCATGGCCCCTGGACACCCTTTCAGTTCAGTAATGAGGTCACTGTTGAGGATCATCCTTCAGCCAAAGATTGACTAAGACCATGGAATAAAACAAGACTAAGGGGGTCCAGCAGCCCCAGGGCAGGGACTGGAAGGCAGGAGGGAACAGGAAAGCTGGTAATAGGGAACCCAGGGTTGAGAAAGGAGAGCGTTGACATGTCGTGGGGTTGTTAACCAATGTCATAGAACGATGTGTGTACTAACTGGTTGACGAGAAACTAGTTTGTTCTGTAAACCTGCATCTAAAGTACAATAAAAAAATAAAAAGTCACTTCTGCTTAAAAAAAAAAAAGAGTGGTATCTTTCTCTCTGTGGAAGGTTCACATTAACTGGGCCCAGGGTTACGGATACATAATAACCCGAAAGGCAATTTATTAGTTTACAATGAAACACAGAGCAAACAAGCAGCTTGGATCTTCCTGTTTGTTCATTCACTAACTTGTAAACAAATCTATAAGCAAAGTCAAACTGTTATCACAAAAACCTTGATGAGATAAAAGTGAGCAAAGGGAGCAAGTTGGATGGACTTAATGGCTGCTCTCATCAAGCCATGAGAGCTTATTGCATCCACCTCTGCTGGAGAGCACCCTTACCACTGGACTAGAATAACTGTAGCTTAGGCAGATTGGCCTGGATGATGCAAATGACTAACAGGGTAGCTGCTAACTAAGGGCATGTGCCTCAGGTCCATAGAGTCACCTTGAAAGAAAGGCCGGGTGACCTACTTCTGAAAAATCAACCACTGAAAACCCTATATAACGTAGTTCTACTCTGAATCACTGGGATCACCATGAGTTGGAGTTGACTCTATGACAGCTGGCAGGTTGATTGGTACGCACCCCAGCCTAGTCCCAGACCTGTGCTGGAAACATTAGCCAATGCTTCTCTCAGTCACACTTTTCTTTGAACTCATGGCTCGCCAGCCCCTTTCTGATGCGCATATTGTCTCTCTGGGTTTTAATACCTTAAATAAAGCTATCTATAGGCATACATCTCCGGAAGTTAAGCTATTAAATGGGCTGCTGTTTGTATAATTCAAATTTTGAAGAGCAGTCTTAGTTGTCTAGCTTACAGGGTAGGAGGAAGGCGAAGAGGGAACAACTCCATTCCTGTGTACTGCCTAGATGTCTGTGATGGGTTTCTTCTAATTACCCTGCTTTCCACCCTTTCCAAACTGCTCTCCACCCCAGGAATTTGAACAGAATGGACCAAATGCTTGTGAAAGCTGGACATTGAAAAAAGAGGGCAGAAGAAGAATTGATGCATTTGAATTGTGATGTTGGCAAAGAATATTGACACTACTGTGGAACGAACAAATCAGTCTTAGAAGACATACAACCAGAATGTTCCTTAGAAGTGAAGACTTCGGCTTGCTTACTTTGGACACATCATCAGGAAAGACCAGTCTCTAGAAAAGGACATTGTTGTTGGTAAAGTGGAGGGTTGGCAAAGGAGAGGGAGGCCCTCAGTGAGGCAGATTGTCACAGTGGCTGAAACAATGGACTCAAGCATACCAAAGATCAGGAAGATGACACAGGACCAGGCAATGCTTCGTTCTGTTTTACATAAGGTTGCAATGAGTGAAAGGAACAATAACATGTTATGTTATCAATCAATAAATAAAAAGAATATACTGAGCATAAGAATCTTTAAAAAGCTCAACTTTGAATTCATTTCCTTTTAATACATTTCTGTATTATAACCTGGTTTGTGAAGTTGCAGTCAGAGGTCCAATGAGCATGGCTACTTCTCTGTAGCTGCAGAAACATAATTAGCCTGATGTTCTGACCCATTTCAAGCAAACTGTGACCCAACAATTATAGCTTGAAAGTCAAATCATTACCTGTAGTTTAGCTACCTGGTGGTAGGATCAGAACTATGCAGTAAGATCTCACGTCTCCAGGTGGTGGCTGTCGCTTAAACAGAATCTTACTGCCAAAGAGTGCTTGCTACCAAAAAATGTAAAAGGAATTAACTCTGTATTTTAAGTTATCAATTAAGCTTCAAGTAGTATAAATATTAATTTTTAAACCCTTGCTATGTCTTCAAAATACTAAATGATAGCAGCAAATTCTGGCTTTGTCCCAACATTTTGGTCACATCATAACTCTCAAGACATTCTTTTATACAAATACAATTATCACGACTGTAGGTCCAAAGAAGTAATGTGGCCAAAGAGAAAGAAGCTAGGATTTAGAAAAGACTATAAGGATGATCCACTTTTGAACAAGTCAATAAACCAAAAACAAAACCCATTGCCACCTAGTCGATTTTGCCTCATAGCAACCCTGTAGGACAGAATAGAACTGCCCCATAGGGTTTCCAAGGAGCTGCTGGTGGATTTGAAATGATGACCTTTTCATTAGCAGCCAAACACTTAACCACTGTAGCACTAGGGCTCCCAAGAAGTCAATACAGTATATAATTAGAAAATTCACTAATGGAGTGGCGTATTCTCTTCAATTGATAACTAGAATCATTTCTTGTTTTTACTCAGCCTTCTGAATCTTTCTGGTCCTTGAATTGGTACACTGAATTCTGACTTCCAGCCTCCTTGACTGTGAGAGGATAAATTTCTCTTTGTTAAAGCCATCCACTTGTGGTATTTCTGTTATAGCAGTCCTAGATAACCAAGATAGTGTTCAATGTGTCAAATATGTTCTTGAGATGGTCTCTAAATTCAAGTGGGATTACTCGAGGTTGTACTTTGGCTCTTGTGGACTTGCTCTAATTTCCTTCAGCTTCACCTTGAACTCATATATGAGCAGTTGATGGTCTGTTCTGCAGTCAGCCCTTGGCTTTGCTCTGACTGATGATATTGAGCTTCTCTATCCTCTCTTTCCACAGATGTAGTCGATTTGATTCTTGTGTATTCCATTTGGTGAGGTTCATATGTATAGCCACGATTTGTGTTGTTGAAAAAAAGAAGTATTTGCAATGAATAAGTCATTTGTCTTGCAAAATTCTATCATGCAGTCTCCAGCGTTGTTTCTATCACCAAGGCTGTATTTCCCAAGTACTGATTCTTCTTTGTTTCCAACTTTCTCATTTCAATCACCAGTAATTATCGATGCATCCTGATTGCATGTTTGATCAATTTCAGACTGCAGAAGTTGGTACAAATTTTCAGTTTCTTCATCTTTGCTATTAGTTGTTGGTGCCTAAATTTGAATAAGAGTCATATTAACTGGCCTTTCTTGTAGGCGTATAGATGTTTTCCTATCATTGACAGTGTTGTACTTCAGGACAGATCTTCAAATGTTCTTTCCAACGATGAATGTGACACCACTCCTCTTCAATTTGTCATTCCAAGCACAGTAGACCATATGATTGTCTGATCCAAATGGCCAATACCAGTCCATTTCAGCTCACTGATGCCTAGCATATCTATCTTTAATGTTCCATTTCATTTTTGTCAACTTCCAATTTTCTTAGATTCATACTTTGTATGCTCCATGTTCCAATTATTAATGAATATTTGCACCTGCTTCCTCTCTTTTAGAGTCGTGCTACATCAGAAAATGAAGGTCCTGAAGGTTTTGCTCCATCCATATCATTAAGGTTGACCCTGCTTTGAGGAGGTAGTTCTTCCCCAGTTGTATTTTGAGTGACCTGCAACCTGAGGGGCTCATCTTCCGGCACTTTATTGGACAATGTTATGCTGCTATTCATAACATTTTCCCTGACCAGTTATTTAGAAGTAGATTGCCAGGTCCTTCTTCCTAGGCTGTCTCTGTCTGGAAGCTCCAATGAAACCTGTCCAATAAGTGTTACCCTGCCAGTATCTGAAATACTGGTGGCATAGCTCTCAGCATCACAGCAACATGCAAGCCACCACAGTACAATAAACTGACAGACAAGTGGTGGAAGTAAAGCATAAGGAAGTTAAAGTCTAGACCAGGAATTGCCAATAAATAACATTCATACAATTCCTATTTCCTGTCGTATAGCAGACATCAATAATCAGTCATCAGAGTCATTCTCTACATTCCAGGCAGCAATTACTAGCTGAAATGTGGAAGTATGGAATGAAACTACTTAATAACCCACGTCTAGTCCAAGAACACATAATGGTCAGGAGGTAACAAGGAAGTAAGAACATCAACCTTGACCATTTCAACCCACCCAGATCTGGTCACTACTACTTGTCATTCTGGCATCCCTTTTCACATGATTTCATGTGTATAAATACTCTTCCTCAAGAAAATTTATCCATTTATCCAGTTTATGACTAAAATCACTCTATTTTCCTGCTGACACTTTGCTGTGGATGACAACTGAGCATCTGTCTTCACACTTGGCTCTCCCCATGACCTCAGCTGGTTGGTACAAATGTCTTCACTTGCTCTTGGGGGGCCTGGTGCTCCAGGCGTGGACTCTCTTGCTTTCTCTGGCAAGCTGCACTGCTTGAAGCCATCTGTCTAAACATGGGATCCCTCTCAGCCCACACTCTCTCATTGCTCATGTTCTACCCCTCTCAGCTGTCGGCGGCTTTGGGCTTGGCAACCACGAGGGAAACTACTCATGGCTTTACCTGTATTCCAAATAATGTTTAAACCATGCAAAATTAGGAATCTTATAACAAATGGTGTTTTAATCTTCTTTGCAGAGGCTTCCCTTTCATCACCTTCTGCTGTCAGAGCAACAGGTAAAAAAGATACAGAGAAAGAAATGAATTTTTTTTAAGGGGAAGCAAGTAAATAAGAATGATGAATGTATAAGTCTATTGTTTAGCTTTAAAATCCTAATAAAAAGTGCTTGGTACTATAAAATGGTGGATGGGGTGTAGGGATTCCATTTTTCACGGGTCTGATTGAAGCTTGCCACACACAGAATCAAGGGTTTATCATCAGTGCATGTCTGGGGGTGCATTTTTTTTACAGCTGTCAGCTTCTCTTCATACCTATTAGCAAGAACTTGGGGAAATATATTTTTTTCCATTTTAGTGGATTTAGGCCTTAACTACAGAAGAGTGGTCCCTAAATAACTCAAATCTAGGCACTGCAAGTCTTGAAGCCACTGCTATTTCCTCCCCTCCATCCACCTCCATCCTGACACTACAGGAACCCTTGAAATGTCAACAAAGTGTTAGGAATTTTGGTGAGGGCTGCTGGCTGGGGGAAAAAGAAGCAAGTATCTTCCACACAAGCCCCCTTCTCAAAAAAATCCTAATGACACCTTCTTCCCCATCAATTCATCAATTTATTTATTCAACATACATTTATTGCACCACCTACACAGAGCATGCCTGGGGGTAGGCATCAATAACTGACAGATGAGTAACATCCTGGTGGTTGTTGTTGTTATTGTTAGTTGCCGTCAAGTTTGCCCCAACTCATGGTGACCGTATGTATAACAAAAAAAACACATTGCCCGATCCTGAGCCATCTTTAAGATGGCCGATAAGTTTGGGTTCATCGTTGTGGCTATTGTATCAATCTGTCTCACGGAGGGGTTTCCTCATTTTCACTGACCTTCTACTTTACCAAACAGGAAGTCCTTTTATAGCAATTGTTCTATCCTGATGACGTTTCTAAAATAAGCAGAAAATCAGATTAGAGATTATTATTTCTTGAGCACCTAATATGTAGCAGGAAAATGCATATTATATTACTCCTTACACAACTCTGTGGCGTAGGTATTATTATTCCCATTTTTTTTTTACGAGTTGATAAAATAGAGATTTGTGGAGGTTATATAGATTAAATGCTGTGTAACAAAAGTAAAACGAGGCCTAGATGGGATTGGAACCCAACCCTGTCACTCTACGATATTGACTCCCAGACTCAAAATTAAGTGAAAAGAAACAAACATAAAAATACATTTACTTGGAAGGGAGTTAATGTTATAATGCAGATGTTTACATGATGCTGTAGGATCACAGGGATTTGGACCCTTACCTACTCCACTATGTGGGAGGCCTCTAAACTAGGAGTCAGTGAGCATTGCTTCCTTATTTTAATAACAGCACATGGTTCCCAAAGAGGCCATAGCTGCCCAGTTAAATGATCTGCTATATTTTCAGCCCCATACAACTTCACACTAAGTACCACCTTGATTGCATGCTACTGTGAAGAACTTAAAAAGAATGTCAATTCAGGAAACTCATCTGACCTCATCTGGTCAGGAAAGCAATATAATTGCTTACAAATAAATACAATCTGAGTAACCATCACACTGTCACTCTATGCAGAGGCCATGGGGGAAGACAAAGCTAATTCCTTTGGAAACTTAAAGTATATAGGTGTTCAACATTTGCTACTAACCATTGTGACTTAGCTTGGATGGCTAGGGATGAGCTGACCAGAACCCAGGTGAATGAAGAGAAAAATGTTTGACACCATGTGTGAGCTGGTGTAAAGATGGCTGCAATTTGATGGCTTCCTCTGGGCTGGACTTTGCTTATGGATGCAAATGCTAAAGTCCCAACCAGAATGGAAAATTCTTCAAGATCAAGGAACATGCTTGACTCCACAGAGTAATGGTTTGATAGGGATGGGTAAACGCTGGCTGTCTAAAACAGGGGGCAGATAAAGGCATGAAATTGCTAGCTTACACGATTTCATGAGTGTGCTTACATTAAATGAGGGGGACAACAGAGGCTCTCCACTGAAGAGATTCCTCTTTTCCTGATGGGTCTGGGAAAGAGAAGGTAGGGAAGATACTATCAGGATTATATGATTCAGCTGTGCGTGTAGGATCGTGATTGTAAAATCTATAATTGTAGAAACTGTGAGTGTGAAAGTGTACACTGCTGGACTCCATTACAGTGGCCAAACCTAAAGACCCTTAAAGGTTTTGCTGTGCTGATACCTCATGAGGCTCAGAGTAAGGGAATAATCTTCTCTCGGTTAATTTTATTAGAGGGCAAAAAGGGTAAAGATGAGGTGACTTTTGAAGAACCTGACCAGATCAGATGAACACCTGCAGCAGACCTGAATAGCCAGTACCTGAGTAATCTCACCCTGTGGATTTTTTGCCCTATTGAAAACTAATTATTAATGACTGTTTTGGACTGGTAAAAAGTTTGGGAGGGGGAAGTTATACTCCCAAATATGAAAGAACCATAGCCAGGAGAGCCAGGGGTTGGTCTGCATTGTAACTTTTATGTGGCCTTTCTAGCCATGGTCGTATAACTCCCACCCAGGTGATGGAGCAGGACTACATGATACAGTAATCCAATAGAATTGGTCAGTTTTGTCTTGAAAGAGAGCCAATTCCAGAGCAGAGAGGATCCTATCACCACCAAGGAAGAACAGCCAGGAGCGGACAGCGCATCCTTTGGACCCAGGATCCCTGGGCTGAGTAGCTCCTGGAAACAAGAGACTGAGAGAGAGAGAGAGAGAGCTGTAACCATGAAGACGGTGAGAAGTAACCCCCAGCAGAGATCCAACAGCAGGAGACAGAGCAGTGGGTTTCCTGCCCAAGGAGAAAGTAAGCTGACTGCCTTTGGGGAGAGGCCTAGGGCCAGGGAGAGGCGTGCCTATCAGCATGGTTGGGAAGACACTGTCCTAATGGAGAACTGTATGCTGTGTGTTCCTGAACCTGAATTTTAGCTGTTATTTCCCTAATAAATCCCATAATCGTGACTATGGTCTCTGAGTTCTGTGTGGCCATTGCAATGATTTACCGAACCCCGCAGAGAAGTAGGGAGTGCTGTGCAAGGGAATCTTAGTGTCAGAATTAGTAAAGATGGTGGAGAGAGGAGGCTTTTCTGGCCCCCATTTCATGGCAATCAGACTCGCAGTGTTGATCTTAGTTCTCCTTCCCCCTTGTGTGTGAAAGGTGGTCAGACACCATCCCTAAGCTGTTTTTACAGACTCCTAGCACAGGATGACCTTCCTGGCCACTTTTTTTTTTTTTTTCCTAATACGTGAAAGAAAAGGGTAGCCAGTATGCTATCACTGGGGACGCAAGTGGGACAGACAGGTTAAGCAGGGAATTGGAAAAAAGAAAAACTGTATGTCCATGAAAAGGGAAAGCACAATAAACCTGTACTGGTAAAAAACTGAAGTGCTTTGTTCCAAAATTTTGCTTTTCCATGCTGTCACCACTAGGTAACTATTCTTTGCTCCCCCTTCCACATTCTCAATCAGTACTTTTGACTGATAACATTTATTTTCCACTTTAGTACTTGGAAAAAAAAAAAGGAACAGATGTCTGTCCTGTGGGTGAACTGAATAAGGGCTGCAAAATGCAGTCCCTATAATTGGTTAATCATTTGCCCATGCAAGTGGCAGAGCCAATGCTTACATCCCAGTCTTGTGGCTGACTCAAATAGCCATGCCACAGCTAATTGGGCTCACCAGATTTTTCAGTCAGTTGATTCAGCTGCAGCTGTTTAGACACAGTCTTTCCTCAGAGCCAAGCAGACTGTTGCTCTTTCCAAACGGCTGAAATTACCAGTAGCAAAGCCACTCATTCGGATTACTCCTCTAGTATAGAAACAGCCTGGGATTGCATGTTGAAATTACGGGTTCAATTGATGCAGTGTTTCTTTTTCCAAAATGGAAAAACTGAATAACACGTGCTTGTTATTCTTCTATTTTAGGTAGAGCAGAATGTCTAACTACTAAGTTGATTTCACAACGTTTTGGATATGTTTATATGATAAAAGTGTTTATATAAAGGCTGCCTTTGCCTTGCTAAAAGATTCCCCCCTGAATACTGATGACTGATAGCTGGGACTTTCTCACAACTCTCCAACTGAGGATCTCATCTCAGCCTCACCAGCATGTTGCACATGGTTCTTAGGAACTTTCTTGGTCAAACATTCCCAGGCCCAGGACTGTTCCCTGTGGGACCTCACTCAGAACACTCATCAGCTGAGCTATGTACAAGTCCATCTGCCATATTCTGACTTTTATACCTCCATTAGTTAGTTGTGCAGGTATGACCTGAGATCTCCAGGTACACACACTGCATTGGTTTCCTAGGGTTGCCACAACAAAATACCACAAACTGAGTGGTTTATAAGAAAACAAAATTATTACCTCACAGTTCTGGAGCTCAGAAGTCCAAATCAACATGTCTTCTGTGCCATGTTGCTGTTGTTGTTAAGTGCCGTTGATTCGGTTCTGACTCACAACAACTCTACCAGCAACAGAACAAAACATTGCCTCATCCTGCACCATCCTTACAATCATTGGTATGCTTGAGCCCATTGTTGCCGCCACTGTGTCAACCCATCTCTTTGAGGGTCTTCCTCTTTTTCTCTGGCCCTCTACTTTACCAACCATGATGTCCTTCTCCAAAGCATGGTTCCCCTGATAACATATCCAAAGTACATGAGATGGAATCTCACCATCCTCAC
This sequence comes from Loxodonta africana, assembly GCF_030014295.1. Taxonomy (NCBI): domain Eukaryota; kingdom Metazoa; phylum Chordata; class Mammalia; order Proboscidea; family Elephantidae; genus Loxodonta; species Loxodonta africana. The sequence continues at coordinate 76,551,886 of NC_087358.1, forward strand.
TTCTGAGGAGCATTCTGGCTGTATTTATTCCAAGACGGATTGGTTTGTTCTTTTGGCAGTCCATGGAATATTCAACATTCTTCACCATAATTCAAAAGCCGAACTCCCTCTGAAGTCTGAAGTCTCCAGGGGAAGATCCTTTCTTTCGTCTCTCTCAGCTTCTGGTTGCCCCAGGGATTCCTATGTTTGTAGATCCATGGTCCCACAGCTGTCCTTCCTGATTTGTCTCTCTGTATCTCTTCTCCTCTTTTATAAAGACAATGCTTATATTGGATTAAGATCCACCCTGCTCCAGAATGATCCCTTGTTAATTGATAACATCTTCAAAAACCCAGTTTCCAAAAGAGGCCCTGGATAAGCAAAGCCACTATTTCAGAATAAGAATAAAGTAGGAGGCCTTACACTACCTGACCTCAAAACTTACTATACAACTATGGTAGTCAAAACCACCTAGTACTGGTACAACAATAGACACATTGACTAATGGAACAGAATCAAGAACCCAGATGTAAATCCATCCAGCTATTTCAATCTGATCTTCAACAAAGACCCAAAGTCCGTCAAATGGGAAAAAGTCTCTTTAACAAATGGTGTTGGCAAAGTTGGATGTCCATCTGTAAAAAAACATAACAGGACCCATACCTCACACCATACACGAAAACTAATTCAAAATAGATCAAAGACCTAAATATAAAACCAAAAACTATAAAGATTACAGAATTAAAAATAGGGTCAATGTTAGAGGCCCTAATACACAACATAAATAGGATACAAACCAAACTAACAATACACAAACACCAAAAGGTAAGCTAGATAACTGAGATCTCCTAAAAATTAAACACTTATGCTCATCAAAAGACTTCACCAAAAGAGTAAAAAGAGAACCTACAGGATGGGAAAAAATTTTGGCTATGACATATCCAACAAAATCTAATCTCTAAAATCTATAGAAAAATCCAACACCTCTACAATAAAAAGAAAAATAATCCAATTAAAAAATGGGCAAAGGATATGAACAGACACTTCACCAAAGAAAATATTTAAGTGGCTAAAAGATACAAGAGGATTTGCTCCAATCACTAGCCATTAAAGAAATGCAAATCAGAACTACAATGAGATACTATCTCACCCCAACATTACTGGTACGAATCAAAACAACAGAAAATAACAAATGTTGGAGAGGCTGCGGGGAGCTTGGAACTCTTATGCACTGCTGGTGGGAATGCAAAATGATACAACCATTTTGGAAAATGATATGGTGCTTTCTTAGAAAGCTAGAGAGAGAAATGCTATACAATCCAGCAATCCCACTTCTAGGAATATATCCTAGAGAAATAAGAGCCATCACATGAATAGACATATACATACCCACATTCACTGCAGCATTATCCACAATAGCAAAAAGATGGATACAACCTAAGTGCCCATCAACAGATGAATGGATAAACAAACTATGGTACCTACACAATGGAATACTATGCAATGATAAACAGCAATGATGAATCAGCAAAACATCTCACAACATGGATCAGCAAAACATCTCCAACATGGATGAATCTGAAGGACATTATGCTGACTGAAATAAGTCAATCACAAAGGACAAATATTGTATGAGACCACTATTATAAAAACTCATGAAAAAGTTTACACACAGAAAGAAACAGTTTTTGGTGGTTATGAGGGAGGGGAAAGGTAAAGAGAGAAAAACACTAACTAGACAATAGATAAGTGGTAACTTTGGTGAAGGGTAAGACAGTACACAGTGCTGGGGAAGTCAGCACAACTTGACCAAGGGAAAGTCACAGAAGCTTCAACAAACACATCCGATCTCCCTGAGGGACGGAATTACCAGGCTGAGAGCTTGGGACCACGGTCTTGGGGGACATCTAGCTCAATTGACTTAACATAGTTTATAACAAAAATGTTCTACATCCTACTTTGGTGAGTAGCGACTGCGGTCTTAAAGCTTGTGAGTAACCATCTAAGATACTCCACTGATCCCACCCCATCTGGAGGAAGGGAGAATGAAGAAAACCAAAGACACAAGAGAAAGATGAGTTCAAAGGACTAACAGACCACAAGTACCACAGCCTCCACCAGGCTGATTCCAGTACAACTAGACGGTGCCAGCCTACCACCAACAACTGCTCTGACAGAGATCACAATAGAGGATCCTGGACAGAACTAGAGAAAAGTGTAGAACAAAATCCAAACTCACAAAAAAAGACCAGACTTACTGGCCTGACAGAGACTGGAGAAATCCCAAGAATATGGCCCCTGGACACCCTTTTAACTCAGTACTGAAGTCACTTCTGAGGTTCACTCTTTAGCCAAAGATTAGACAGGCCCATCAAACAAAACAACACTAAATGGGCACACCAGCCCAGGGGCAAGGCTGAAAAGACAGGAGGGGGCAGGAAAGCTGGTAATGGTCACAAAACAATGTGTATTAATTGTTTAATAAGGAACTAATTTGCTCTGTAAACCTTCATCTAAAGCACAATTAAAAAAAAAAACTTACACACAAGAAAGATCATATTTCCAAACAAGGTCACATTCACAGGTACCAGGGAATTCAACAAATTTTGTGGGAGACATAATTCAATCCATAACACACCCTAAAAAGCAGATGATGAAGAACAACTTTCTTCTAATGTTATTTCCTTGTCACTTTTGCACATTTACCAACGTGAGTTTCCATGTCTGAGATGCCAGCTCCCTTTCACTACCACACCCAATGCAAATTTCTCTTCAAAAGTTTTCTCCTTCAGCCACTCACTACCCTTTCCCTTCCCCCAACCTCTAGTAGGCAGCTCAGAATCCTCTGCCTCTCTCACAGGCTGTGTAAAGGAGCCTGCCTATGACAACCTTTGATTCATTCTAGACACACAGCTCCAGCTTCGTCTCAGGACTCCCCACCATGTACCCTCTGGTCCACATTCAAGTCATACCTGACATCTGCCTTGAACCTTTGGAAAAGCACCCAAAACCAACATTGCCCTAAAACATTAAAAAAAAAAAAAAGCTTATAATTAATCAAGAATATAATATTAGATAAAATAAAAATCTATAAATAGATACTATAACTGATGCTTCCTTTTGTATTACAGCTTAACTATTACAGAAAGAAATTTTCATTCCCTCTTAAAGCTATGCAGGCTGTTTCCTAGAATGGTAAATTGTACACACTTAAATGTTTGATGATATGTTCCAATATCTTTGATTAAACAACAGTGGAAGAGATGTCAAAGATAGTGCCTGAGTTACTGCCAAACAAGTGATAAATAAAATTATTTTTTAAGTCTTCAAAGAAAACAGAAGAAGAACAAACATTTTTTGATCATTAGGTGTCTGACACCAGGCTGAGAAACGACAAGCAGGGCTTGAATTGGTAGGTAATGCTTCGTGCCCAGGTTTCAGCTTCCCCTGGTTCCTCCTTGTCCTTCAGACCTTGTATCCAATCTAACACCGTCGCTTTATCTCTACTGACACTGCTCTCTCCATCTCTTTTTCTCTGGACAACCTCATTAGCTTCCTCCTGGTCTCCTCACACCCCACTTCAACTCAATCCTCTTCCCATCCATTCTCCACAAGCAGCAGAGTAAACTTTTTTCTTAACCTTATCCCTTTTTTTAATTGTAAAATATGTATAGTGCAGCATTTTCCAATTCAACGTTTTTGAAATGTACAGTGACAACAGTTAATCAGTCATGTTCTACAATATCTATTGCCAATTTTTCCATCACCAGAAGCAGACACTCGTGGTTTCCTAAAACACGCTTCCCTTTTTTTCCCTCCCTCCCACCCCCAGTAACCACTAAAAAAAACTCTAATCTCTATGCATTTTTCTATTCTACATATTTCATATAAGTGAGATCACACAACATTTGTCCTTTTACGATCGACTTACTTCACTCAGCATGGTGTTTTCAAAGTTCATCCGTATCGTAGTGTGTATCAGGACTTCATTTCTCTTTATGGCTGAGTATGTGTCCGTTGTTTATCCATTCGCCTGTGGTTGGACATCTAGGTTGTTTCTACCTTTTGGCTACTGCGAATAGTGCTACAACGAACATTGGTATACATGTGTGTGTTTGCATCACTGCTGTCAAATATCCTAGGTACATACTTAGGAGTAAAATTGCTAGGTCATATGGTAGTGAACCCTGGTGGTGTAGTGGTAAAGAGATACAGCTGCTAACCAAAAGGCTGACAGTTCAAATCCACCAGGCCCTCCTTGGGAACTCTGTGGGGGCAGTTCTACTCTGTCCTATAGGGTCGGTATGAGTCGGAATTGACTCAATAGCAAAGGGTATGGTAGTTCTATGTTCAACTTTTTGAGCAACCACCGAACTGTCTTCCACATCAGGTGTACCATTTTGCATTCCCAAAAGCAAAGTACAAGAGTTCTGAATTCTCCATATCTTCACCAACATTTATTGTTTTCCATTTTTTAAGGCATACCTCAAATCCTGTCACACGCTGTTCCTTCTGCAGCGTGCCCTATCCATACTCTCATTCCCAGTGAACACCTGACTTCTCTGTAATTGGTAAATGTACAAAGGTGACAAGGAAAAAACATTAGAAGAAAAGAGAAGTGAGAAAGTGGCACGTGTATGAGGGTATCGGGAGCAGACCAGTCTGGGTGGACTTAAAGGAGCTTCAGGTAAGGAGAAGCATGAGGTAGTCTGGAAAAGTAGGTGTGTCTTACATGGCTGACATCAACTCGAACCTCATATAAGCTAGAGTGATAAGTCCCAGAGAAAATGTTGTGATCACTTTTCAAAAGCATGTGTCCCCAACTACATAATATTGTGCATTTTCAGAGATTTCACATCTAAAGGATGATATTCAACGTATTCAAAAGATATATTCCTTATACCCCTTACAGAACTGTTTCATGGCAAATAAGGCATTTACAAAGACATCTGAAAGAAAAGTTTGCAAATCTCTTCAGAATACAGGTACTTATAATCAGGAAATAGCAGGAAAAGAGTAGCTTTTGGCAACTGTGGTGATATGTAATCTAGTCATTTACTAGAACTGTGGAGAGGGAGGTGAGAACCATTCAAGGACTGGAGGCATCACTGAGAACCCATTTAATTCTCTCCCTTTATTACTGACATCGTATTAAAACACCTCAGCAACAGAATACCTAGTCCATGAAAAATCTCCAAGGAGGAATAAATTACGGTGTTTATGATAAATCCAATCATTGTCATAGGATCTCCAGCCTATTTCAACACATTAATCCTACAGTAAACAGGCCAGGTGGATGGGACACAATCCTTATATTCACCAATGTTTCAGGTCACAGCCAGGTTTTTACTGATTTGATTAAACATTATCTTACACCCAAGGGGCAGAGTGTAGATGTTGTTCAGGAAAGCGAGACTGTGGCGATGGTTTTGGGTTGAGTTTTTAGGTCAAAGGAAGCCCTTGACCCAGGAAAAGAAAAGCTAACAATAAAACTGGAAAGGAACCATCTTGGTCTTTATCCCTTTGATATGAAAAGGCAGGTCTCGGAGAGTTATGTTGGCTTAATCCCCAAGATATATATTAAGCTCCTGAAGAGAATGGCATTGGAATTTTAAGTATGGTATTATATAGTAATTGCTCACCTGTAGGAAATTGTAGACATATTCAGCAGAGCCCAAGCTTTTCACCCTTTCAGCTCATTGACTCAATGTTGACCATTCCAGTGTAGTATGTTTTGACACGGGTCTTGTTATGGATTGAATTGTGTCTCCCAAAAGTATGCATTGAAATCCTAACCCCTGTACCTGTACATATGACCCTGGTTAAAAACAGGGGTTTGGTTTTTTTTATGTTAATGGCATACCAGAATAGGGTCAGTAATAAATCTAATCACTTGTGAGCTATAAAAAGAGCAGAGTAGACACAGAGACAGACACAGGTGGAAGACAGATGCCAAGGAACGCCAAGGAATGGTAAGGAACTCCAAAGAACTTCCAGGAACTTCTGAGGCTACTGACAAGAAGGTACTCCTCCTAAATCCACACCCTGGACCAGAACTGTGAGAAAATAAATTTCTGTTCTTTAAAGCCAGCCACCTGTGGTATTCCTGTTACGGTAACACTAGGTAACTAAGTCAGGTGTATCAATGTGCAATGCATTAAATAAAAAAATAAAAAAAAAAAAAATGCCCCAAAGGTCTGGAGGGTCTGATCCAGAGAGTTATGGGAAGCAACCCTAAAAAACTGCCAGTCATTAAGGATTAGATTTCAAAGTTTGAGAAGCTGGATCCTGTGCTCTTCTAGGACCAGATCAGTGATTTGGTTTAAATGAGACCGCATATAAGGTAGAGGGAAGGGCTTAGATTAACGTAGGGACATAGAGTTCTCCAGCCAAATGAGTCACATTTTTGGTCCTGGAGTTTGGATCCAAGATCAGTGACTAGAATCTAGGGTTGTCATACTTCACCACAGAGACAACCACTCTTTAAAATGCCCCATTCCTGAGCCCAGTCTCCACTGTGGGAAGACTGACTCCCCCTCAACATCTGAGGGTCAGGAAACTGAAGAATGAAGACACCTCTCCAGTCATATATGAACCACTAATGGGGCTAGCGTCAGCTCATAGGCTGTTGGCTGCTCACCTCCAACCGTGAACTCCCATTCTATCAGAAATGCACAATAGACTTAGATGACCTTTTAAGAGGCAAACACGTCTACCAGCTCTCAGCCAAACACCTTCACAACGTTCGTCACTTTTCATCCAATAGACTAGCAACAACTCCCTTCTCAGGAACTCCGGCTACATTTAAAAGAAAGCTTTATTAATATAAGGAACATTAGTAAGCCTTATATATGCTGCAGATGGCACATTACAGCAAACTAAAGTCCCAGAAGCCCTTAATTCCCTAGAACAAGTATTATCTAAGATTTTAATCCCTAAGAAATATTGCTGGCAGATGTCTTAGTTTCTCTCCCTATATGGCTAGTGATTTCAGCTCAACCTGCAAAGGCCACAGCTCTAGGAAAATGGTACCAGAGCAGGGATTCCCTTCACTCAAGTCTCAACTCCTCTGTACCGTTGGCAGCTTCTTATTACGGAGGGGTTTAGGCAAAGGCAGGATCACTGTAACATGACCTCCACTCATAGAAATATATGGAAATACAGCATCTTTTGCCCAAGGTGGGTATTATGGATTAAATTGTGACCTCCCAAAATATGTGGTGGTATCCTAACCCCTATACCTGTGGATGTGATTCTGTTTTGAAATAGGATTTTATTTTGTTGATTAGGTCATACCTGAGTAGGATGGGCTCTAAATCTAGTCACTTTTGAACTACAGAAAGAGCAGAATAGACACAGAGATATGCACCCACTGTGGGGGGAGGGGAAACATTGCCATGTGAGAATGGTCTACAAGCCAAGGAACAAAGGAATGCCCAGGGATACCAAGGAAGGAATCTGCACCTTTAGCCAAGGCTCTGATTCAGACTTTTAGCCTCTAAAACTGTGAGAAAATAAATGTTTGTTATTTAAAGCCACCCACTTGTGGTATCTGTGTTACAGCAGCACTAGGAGACTAAGAGAGTGTGTCACAGAATGGACAACCCCCAACAAAGGTTTTTCTGGTGAAGTTTCAAATATTGGCTGCCTTTGTCTTGGACCTTAAACCTCCCCAGGGCTACAAGGAATAGGGAAATGAGCGGCAACCAAGAAAGTAACAATTGTGATACGGGCTGGTTATCAGTCAACGCCCAAGCTTGTTGTGCAAGAATCTGGTGCACTGGTGTTTCTTTCCATGACACCTAATTTTAATTCCCTATATGTCTTAACTATCCTAGTCAGGTGTTTTATTAACTTTGTGGTGCAAGGGTCGCTATGAGCTGGAACCAACTCAACAGCACTTAAAAACAACAATCTTTATGGGAGCAGGCTGTGCAATGATCCAGTCTCAGCATTCCCACTAGTATTTGCTGTTGTCACTATTTTTTATTTTAGCCCTTCTGGTAGGTGTGTACTGACATCTCATCTGGGTTTTAATTTACATTCCCCTAATGGCTAATGACTAGGAAACTCTATGGGGTGGTTCTACTCTGTCACATGGAGTCGTTACGAGTTGAATCAACTCAACAGCATACAACAGCAATGGCTAATGAAGAAGTCCCCAGGGGGCATGAATGGTTAAGAGCTCAACTACTAGCCAAAAGGTTGGTGGCTCAAACCCCCCAGAGGCACTTGATAAAAGGCCTGACTATCTGCTTCCAAAATGTCACGGCTGTAAAAACCTTGTGGCATGCAGTTCTACTCTGCATACATGGGGTCTCCATGAATCAGAATTGACTCAATGGCAACTAACAACAACAATGGCTGAGGGAGTTAAATATCTTCACATGTTCTTATTTCCCTGTAAATCCTCTTTAGTGAGATGTCTGTTCATGTCTTTTGCCTATTTTTCTGATTATTTATTTTTTAGAGATTTCTTTACGTGTTTTAGATACTAGTCCTTTGTTAGATATGGTGGTTTACAAATGTTTTTTCTCAGTCTATAGCTTGTATTTTCATTCTGTTTACAGTGTCATTTACAGAGCAAATATTTCTAATTTCGATGAAGTCCTATTTATAAATTTTTCCTTTTATGGATTATGTTTTTGGTGTCAAGTCTAAGAACTCCTTTTCTGCTTTAGATCCCAAAGATGTTCTCCTCTTTTTCCTAAAAGGCTTATAATTTTAAGTCTGTGATCAATTTTGAATTAATTTTTTTGGGCTTTCAATGGAGATTCATTTTTTACAGATGTTCAGCTGCTCCAACACTATTTATTAAAAAAGCTATCCTCCTCTATGTAATTGCTTTTGCACTTTCATCAGAAATCAGAAGAGCATATTCGTGTGGGTCTCTTTCTAGGTTCTCTACTCTATCCCACAATCTATGTGTCTATCCGTTTGCCAATACCACACAGTCTTGGTAACTGTAGCTCTATAGTTAAGTCTTAATATCAGGTCGAGTGATTCCTCTCTCTTTACTTTTTGTCAGGATTGCTGTAGCTATTTGAGAGTTCTCAACTTTCCATATCCACCACCTGTCTGTCAGTTGGTTGTACTGTGGTGGCTTGCATGTTGTTATGATGCTGGAAACTATACCACCAGTGTTTCAAATATCAGCAGGGCTACTCGTGATGGACAGGTTTCAGTGGAGCTTCCAGACTAAGGCAGGCTAAGAAGACAGGCTTGGGGATCTACTTCTGAAAATTAGCCAATGAAAACCCCATGGATTACAATAAAACATTGCCCAACTTGCTTGCTTTGGAGGGGTTTAGGCAGAGGGATCAGGCGTTGGAGGAGAACATCATGTTTGGTGAAGTAGAGGGCCAGCGAAGCCATGGGATACCCTCAGTGAGATGAACATGAACATGCCAACAATTGTGAGAATGATGCAAGAGCAGGCTACATTTCATTTTATTGTACATAAGTTTCCATGAGTCAGAGTCAAATCAATGGCAGCTAACAACAACAACAACACTTTTTCATATAAATTTTACAATAAGCTTGTCTATATCTATTTAGAAGCCCTGGTGGTGAAGTGGTTAACAGCTAAGTCTACTAATCAAAAGGTCAACAGTTCCAATCTACCAGCCGCTCCTTGGAAATCCTATGGGGCAGGTCTACTCTGCTCTATAGGGTTGCTATGAGTCAGAATAGACTTGATAGCACACAACAACAACAAGATCTATTTAAAAAATTTTTTTTTGCTGGGATTTTGACAGGAATTGCATTAAACCTATAGATCAGTTTTGGGAGAACTGACATCTTTACTATGTTGAATCTTCTAGTTCGTAAACAAGATACATCTATTTATTTAGGTCTGCTTTGATTTATTTGGAGCCCTGGTGGCTCAGTGGTTAAGAGCTATGGCTGCTAACCAAAAGGTCAGCAGTTCAAAAACACCAGCCGCTCCTAGGAAACCCTAGTTCTACTCTGTCCTGTAAGGTCACTATGAGTAGAAATTGACACGACAGCAATGGGTTTTTGGTTGGTTTGATTTCTTTAAATGACATTTTGTAATTTTCAGCATACATATCTTGTATAAGTTTTGTTTGTTTTATATCTAAGTATTTCGTTTTCTTTGGAGTCATTTTAAGTGGTATTGTGCTTTTAATTTTAGTTTCTGTATGGTCATATAGAAATGTGATTAATTCTTTTGTATATTATTACCTTGTTGAGCTCACTGATTAGTTCTAGAATTTGGGACACAGACAATCACGTTATCATAATAGGGACAACCGTGAACTTTTGAGGCAATCAGAAAATCCTATTGGAAAGCTAGAAGAGTTTAAGTTAAAGAGTGCTAGCACATCATGGTTTCAGAAGATCAGTGATTACTGGATGGAAGCAGAGGGAAGAACTAGAAAAGGGGACTTACCTCTATTCAAAGGCACAAAAAACAACTGTCAGTTCCATAACACCAGTTTTCCTCTGTGTTGAGCTGGTATACGTAAGCTACACAAATAAGTCAGCTTTGGTTCCCGTAATTGAAACTAGTCCCCAGTGAAGCATGACTTATGTTATCCTCTGTTTCATGGACCAACAGTGAAATTAGCCTTTCCCTTTGCATGGGTTTATGACTTCTCCACTTTAAGGACATCCTCTACCACCAGAGGGGTCCCAGAATTTCAAAGGCTATGTCCACCTGAATAGAGGCAGACCCTGGCCTCTTGAACTTTGGGATTCACAGTGGAGAGCCAAGGACAAAGCGTGCCCCAGAGTCAGAGTCCTCATCAAAAACAGAAACAAAACTCCTGACATTTAGCCTGCTAATCTAACCACCAGACTGCATTTCCTCCTTTTAATTTCCACTATGTCCTCTGCAAAATTACATCAATACTTCACTGTGTTTATGACACATGGCATGGATTAAAGAGCTGAACATAAAATGCTCTGTCTGAGAAATAAATTTCTTAGAACAACAATTTCAGTTGGATTTAAAGGTGATCTCAAGCACAATAAGTCCAGGCTCATATATTAGGAAGGTTTCAGGGCTGTATCCCTGGACCCAAGCAAGGGCAGGGATACCACAAGCCCAGGAAGACACTGGAACTAGAATTTGAAAATCTGTCAAGATTCCCTCTGGCTCTCACTTCTTCTCCTAAGGGTCAACTTGAGATTTCTGTCCCATGTAGAATGTCTTTTTCTCCTCTGGGACTCTCGTGATAACAGACATGGTCCCAGAAAGTCACCCATTAAAAGACCATCCACTGGAGAAGACTGGGTCTTTCTTCTTCCCATGATTCCCAGGGAAGAGATCGTGATTCACCCTGTTTGGTTAGGGATCTACACTTGGACCAAAAAATTGAGGTCAAGGGAATGGGAGCATATTGTACAAGAAGACTCTGAGAAACTACTAAAGGTAAGCTGGAAAGAAATTGAATAAAGTTTACAGAGACTAAATAGTTGGGTTTTAACACTTTCCATTATAATTTGGAAATAAAAAATTCCAACGTATTAAGTCGGTTTATTTATGAGGCAGCAATGACAAAGTTGAGCTTTACCACGCTGTTAAATCTTTCAAGTTTAGACCCACAACCCAAGAGACCAGTCAAGATCTCATTACTGCACTACAATTGCAACACTTGAAAATCAGAATATTTGGCTTTTTTTTCTTACTGGCATAAGCACAGACAAATTTAGTGATCTGAAAAAACTGGCATCCAAGAGGAGACAAAGATCACTGACAATTATCATAAATCCTGGGTTTTAGTCCTTTTTCCAGGACCATTCATCCTAAAGTAAATCATTTAAACTTTCTGGTTCTTATTTCTTTATTTATGAAACGGGAAAAATAGCATCTACCTGATCCATCTTCCAGTATTTTTTGTAAATATCAAATGAATAAATGTATTTTAAAAGATGCTTTGTAAACTATAAAGCACTGTAGAAATACAAGATACTACAATTATGCTTACATTGAGATTTATGTTATTGAAAATAATAATACTATAAAGTATCTTGTATTTATTTACTTCACACAAAAAGAAAAAATAATTCATATAAACTGCCACATTTATTTTTCCAAAACTTCTTGAGGTTTTTTGGGGCAGAAAGTATTGTCATCATTTTGTTGGAGAAAAAAAATGAGGACCAAATAAAATAGCTTGCCGAAAGTCACATAAACAGTCATGGAACAAGACCTTTTGGCTTAGAATACGATATTAAAAAAACCTGTTTCATAACCCTAGCCCAGGTTGTTATCCCATTTATATTACAGGACAAAGAAACTGAAAGACAGAAGAAAGGTGTTTCTTAGTAGCCAAAATTCCCAGGGGATGGCCTCTCAGGCATTGCTTCTGGATGATGGACACATGGAGTTGAAGAATTTGCTCCCTGAATTTGCTGCTGACATCATCCTGCTCTCTTCTAACCAGTGGAAAGCACCACTTCCCTAGGTGGTACAAACCCCTAATGTACTTGGCTGCTAACAGAAAGGTTGGAGGCTTAAGTATACCTAGAAACACCTCAGAAGAAAGGCCTGGCGATTTACTTCTGAAAAATCAACCATTGAAAACCTTATGGAGCACATTTCTACTCTAACACAAATGGAGCTGTCATGAGTCATAGTTGACTTCAAGGCATTTGGTTATTTACACTGATTCTAAGATCCCCACTGTTCTCTGCAGCTCCTAGGATATAACTTAGTGCACAGAAGTCAAATGTTTCCTTGGTGCATTCATTCTCCTCCCAATTGGTGCAAATATTCCTGAGACACCAGACACAACAATGTACTTCCCTAGTACCTCAATTTTATGGAGTGAAGAACTTGAGTTCTAAGAAGAACAGCACCTATTAGATAAGAGAGTGTTTTCGCCCATATTTTTCATACAGCAATTTTACAAGTGCCCTAGCAAAAGGACCAAAACAAAAAAAAAACTGCTACTTTAATACACCTAAAAAGTGAGGCCAGCATCAACTCCTTGCCTGTAAGAATATGACTGAGACTGAAAGGACTGCCTTGTGGATGGGCCCTGTCATACTTGTCCTTAGTGACAGTGAGCTGCCCTATAGATGGGCCCCATCATACCCGTCCTCAATCACAGTGAGCTGTCCTGTGGATAGGCTCCATCACCATTGTCCTCAATCACGGTGAGCTGTCCGGTGGATGGGCCTGGTCATGTTTGTCCTCAATCACGGTGAGCTGCCCTGTGGATAGGTGCCGTCATACTTGTCCTCAATCATGATGGGCTGCCCTGCATGGGCCCCATCATACTTATTCTCAATCACAGTGAGCTGCCTTGTGGATGGGCTCTATCACACTTGTCCTCAATCACGGTGAGCTGCCCTGTGGATGGGCCCCATCATACTTGTCTTCAGTCATGGTGAGCTGCCCTGTGGATGGGCTCCATCATATTTGTGCTCAATCACAGTAAGCTGCCCTGTGGATAGGCCCCATCACACTTGTTCTCAATCACGGTGAGCTGTCCTGTGGATGGGCCCCACCACACTTGTCCTTAATCACAGTGAGCTGCCCTGTGGATGGGCTCCGTCATTCTTGTCCTCAATCATGATGAGTAGCCGGTGTTTATTTTTCTTCTCCTTAATGACTGAAATAGCTCAGAGAAGCTCTGAAATGGGAAAAACCAAAAGCCATTTCATGGCAATGCCATTATTAAAAGCATTTGTTATTTGTTTATCCGGGTACATCCTACAATGAAAACGCCCAAAGAATCAACCTATGTCTGTTTATTATCAACACAGATATCCCAGATTTATTCCACTGTATTAGTTTAATTGGAACACTATTGAGAAGTACATGTTTCCAATGAGAAAAGAATGAATGTCCAGATAAATCAGCCCAAATAACACATATATGGCCTTTTCCTATGAAGATCATAAGCAATTTGTATCCCATTTGTTTTCCAAGGACAGGGATTTTTTTTATTATTATTATTAAACTGAAATCTAAAGTAAGGTACATTGATTTACAGGAAACTGTTCCTTTCCACACAAATTCATCATTTACAAATACTATTTTTGGGGCCAGATTGCAGGAGGGTTTATGCTTTTTTTGAGCCAAATATGTCATCCACCGTGTCAATATCTGTTTATAGGCAGTTTTTCCCAATTTGAGGATTCAAAGTTCATAAAAACATTTGTTTTAAATCATTTCAAATGAGCAACATAGAATTCAATCTTAAGGCTCATTTCCAGGGAAAAAAATCTATTAAATTTCATCGAAAACCAGTATGGCAGGTGGGGGTGGTTAGGGGATAAATGAATAAAGAAAGAAGCAATGCCATTTCCTAGGAAAATGGTAGCCAATTAGGAGGTTAGCACCATTTTCCTAGGAAATGGCATTGGTTCTTTCTTTCTTTCTCAAACTAGAAAGAATGGCCATGTCCCCATCTCCTTTAATGTGAAGACTTTGAAAACCTCCAGAATTTTTCATTTGCTACTCTAAACTTACAGACAGCTCTTTTATTGCCTAGCATATTTATTTGTAGATCTTAAAATGTCCATAGGTCATAGAAGAAATGACCCTTTAGTGACAGGTACTAAGATGTGTCCAGAAAACATTTTTCCAGGCCTCAGTGTATGAGCTCTTGATTTAAGGGCAATACACTCTCTGAGGAGACTTAAAGAGCCAGCATCACCAGTTTTTTAGACAGGGCTCCTTCCATCTCTTCCCACCCCTCTAGCTTTCTCCACCTCCTTTCAGCTTCAACTGAGATAAGATTGTAATCCAGCCAGGACATTTTTCCATTTCTAATTCTTCTAATCCAAAAGTTCATTGCTGGGAAAGACTTTTTGCCTTTTGGAGAAGGGCTCCAAGAAGGAAATGTGTTGAGAACACAAAGATGCAGGAGTATTTGCCCATGTGTACAGGATGTGTCTACCTGCTGTACTTCCTTAGGAATGTGGAGTTATCAGTGTAGGAAAGGCAAGGTAAAAAAGTAAAGTAAAGACCAACTTTACTTTCTGCTATATCTTTCCTCTTGAGTTTCAAATAAAAACATTCAATAACCAATGCATGCATAGTTCAAACAAGCCTCATACCTTCCTGGAAGGCCCAAATTATGTAAGTGTGACTGAGAAACAAGACAATTTTGACATTTCATGGGAGGAGATCAAGGTAGGAAAGGCATTTCCTGATGTATGACTGGGATGCCGGTGACGTAGATTGCATTTGACTTTGCTTCAGCTGTCTAATCGTACGCCGAAATGAGAAGAACAAGTCCATCAATCACTGGCCTTAGTAACCTAAAATTTGTAGTCCTGCAAGTGGCCATCTAAGATACATCCACTGGTCCCATCTGGCTGGCGCAAAGGAGAATGAAGAAGACCAAAGATACATAGGAAAGATTAGTCCAAAGGACCAAGGGACCACAACTACCACAACCTCCACCAGACTGAGCCCAGAACAACTAGATGGTAGCTGGTTACCACTACTGACTGCTCTGGAGGGGATCACAATAGAGGGTCCCAGACACAGTGGGAGAAAAATGTACAACAAAATTCAAAGTCACACACACACAAAAAAAAGACCAGGCTTGCTGGTCTGATAGCGTCTGGAGAAACCATGAGAGTACAGCCTGGGACTCACTTTTAATTCAGTACTGAAGTCACTTCTGAGGTTCACCCTTCGGCCAAAGATTAGACAGTTCTATAGGGCCAGCAATAACACATATGAGGGACATGATTCATAGTTCAATCATATATACGAGACTAATGGGCACAGAAGCCCAAAAGCAAAGACAAGAAGGCAGGAAAGGACAGGAAAACTGTACCAATAGAAGCAGGGAAACTGCGGTGGAGAAGGGGAGAGTGTTAACACATCACAGGGTTGGCAACCAATGTCACAAAACAACTTGTGTATTAACTGTCTAATAAGAAACTAATTTTCTCTGTAAACGCTCACCTAAATCACAATTTAAAAAAACTGAGAATTTAGACAGTGCTGCAAGAAGTAAGATCACCAACTTATGGACTTTCGGCCAACATGGCGCCATAGACAGAAGCACCACACCGTTCCTCCACAGCAAAGACCCGAAAAACTAACAGAGACAAACGTCATTCCTGGAACCTGAAGTTTCAAATGAAGAGATAAAGAACTCAGACAAGCACCCAATGAAATAAGAAACTTTGAGAGGACAGACAGCAAGGAGAGATACCTGCGAAGGGCCCCATCAGCCCAAGCAGCACAGATCCACCATCTTGGACTCCTATCAGGGATCAGCAGACAGGAAGCACAGGAAAGCAGCTTCTCGGAACTCCCAGCGAGAGAGAGAGAACACCTGGTAATCAGCGATACACACATTCCCACCCCCATTCTCTCCCCGCTGCTCTACCTCTGAGCTTCCTTGCTGGCTGAGGTGGCTCAGCTGGCTGGGAAGTGCAGCATCTGTGCCACTTGGATTTGCCCCACTCACATCCCAGATCGATGGACAGGGAGTACAGGAAAACGGCTTCATGAATTTACCAGCAGGAGACAGAGCACCTGGTAAGGAGCGATATACGCTTTCATAACTCTCCCCCCTTCTCCTCCTCCCCCTTCTGCCTCCTCTGCTTCCTGCTAGCCGCAGTCTCTTGGCTGGGAGGCAACTGCTTTGGCCTCAGGCTGCTTGGATTCACGCTGCCCACACTGGCTGGGCCCAGTGAGCTGGTATCAGTACTTTCTGTCTCTTTTGGTTTCTTCTGTGCTCCTACCACCTCCCCCTCCTTTCCCTGGAACACCTGGCTGGGGATGCCATCTTTGCTTCTTCTTGAAAGGCTGTGAAGCCACACTCGACTGAGGAACCACTCCCCTGGCCCATGACATCATGCTGGTGGGAACCCTGGGACTTTTTTTTACCCTGTTTTGCTTTGTTCTGTTTTGTTTTGTTGTTTGTTTGTTTTCTTTTCTTTTCAAAGCTTGGGAGCCCCTTCTAGCCAGGCTGCAACTGCATTGCTTAGGAACCATTTCCCCAATCTGCACAGCCATGTAGGTGGGATTCCTGGGGGTATTTCTTTTTTCTTCTTCTTCTTTTCTTTACTTTTTCTTTTTCCCTTTCTGTCTTTCTTCATTTTTCAGCTCTCATCTCTCTACACTTATCTTCTTTTCCTGTTCCCTGAATACCTGGTGCTGTGTGACATCTATCCCCCCTCTAGCCAGGCTATACTACACAGCCTGGAAGCCACTTCCCTGGTCTTAGCAGCCCCACTGGTGGGTCTCCAGGATTCTTGGGGCTTTTCTTTTCTTTTTTTCTTTTCCGAATTTTAATCTAATTATTTCTTTCTTTTTCCCTTTATTTTTTTTTTTTTCCTTATTGCTTTTCTCAATTTCTCATCTCTCCACTCCGATGGTAAGCTCCCTTAGCACTCTTTTTTTCTTTCTTTCTTTGATTGTTTATTTTTGCTCCTGTTTCTCTCTCCTCTTTTCCATACCCCTATTAGTTCCATACATCACAACCTCCCTCCTCTTTCCTGCCTACCGGCACCATGCACTGAACATCACTCCCCTGAGCAGCACGGGCATGGCCTACTAGAACCTGCCCAGCACTGATTCCTGGCCCGCCCTGTTGGGCCTAGTATGTGCCACAAATAACCCATCACAGACACTCCCCTTCAGCTGGACCTGCCCTGCTGCACCATAGCCAAATGACTGGCCCCATCCATTGGACAAGGAGGTGAAAAGTATCACGACTACAGATGAGCAAACAACAAAGAGCAATCAGCCTGTCTGCTCAGACATAACCAAATAAAACAAAAGAGCAGGACAAAACAAACAAATCTACAATCAAGAAATGAAGAAAATTACTACTGAATGTCCTGAAGACAGCAGAAAATATCAAAACATTAAAAAACAGTACAGTACAGTAGTTGTCCAAAAGAAAACACCAGATGATTTTACAGTAGAAGAAAAAGGACTAGAACCACCTGACAGGGAATTCAAAGCATATTCAGAGCAATCCAAGAATTGAAGCAAAAAAGGAGACAACAATGAGGAAAAAATAGACAAATTTATGGAAAAGGCAGACAAATTTATGGAAACTACAGGCAAAAAATGGAACAATTCAGGAAAGTAATACAGGAACAAAATGCCCAAATAAATTCACAACTAGAAATCATACAAAAACAACAATTTGAAATCCAAAAGATAAACAACAAGATTTCAGAAATGGACAGTGTCATAAAAGGGCTGAGGAACAGGTTTGAAAGGATGGAAAACAGAATCAGCAAAATTGAAGATAAACACATGGATACAATTCTGTTTGAGGAAAAATCAGAAAAAAGAACAAAGAAAAATGAAGAAACCCTGAGAATTATGTGGGATACAATCAAAAGCAAAAATTCGAGAGTGATCAGAGTTCCAGAACAGGGAGAGAAATGGAAAACAGAGAAAGGATTGTTGAAGAATTGCTTACAGAAAACTTCCTGAATATCTCGAATGATGAAAAGCTGACCATCCAAGAAGCTCAACGAACACCATATAGGACAGACCCCAAAAGAAAAACACTAAGACATATCATAATCACACTCGCTAAAACTAAAGACAAAAAAATCCCGAGAGCCGTTCAAGAAAAACAAAAAGTCGCATACAGAAGAGAAACAATAAGACTAAGCTCTGATTATTCAGAAGAAACTATGCAGGCAAGAAAATAATGGGAAGACGTATATAAAACCTTGAAAGAAAAAATTGCCAAGCAAGAATAATATATGCTGCATAACTTTCATTCAAATATGATGGTAAAATTAGGACATTTCCAGATAAACAGAAATTAAGGGAATAAGTAAAAACCAAGCCAAACTTAGAAGAATTATTAAAGGGAGTCCTTCAGTCTGAGAACAAACAACATCAGACCACAGCCTGAATTTAGGACACAAGATTGTACCAGCCAGATACCAGCATAGGAAATGAACTCTCAAGGACTATCCAAAACCAAAACAGTTGCAACAGGGAACAAGAGAGGTTAATCTGTAAATGACAACAATGTCAGGACAATAAAAGAGGGAATAAATGCTGTAGCTTTCTAATGGAGAGGAAGGGAAGGTGATACCAAGTAATAATAGACTGGTTAAAACCTAGGAAAATAAGGGTAAATTTCAAGATAACCACAAAAAAAGGTAACAGACCTACTCAACAAAATAAAGAAGAAAAGCATAGAGTCTCAATAAAAACAAAATCTACAAAAACAAAAGAAATCCACAAGCAAAAGGAACCCAGCACAGGAGAGTAAGAACAAAGAAAATGTTAGCACCACAAAAAAAAGCACTTTAAAATGACAGCAATAAACTCACACCTATCAATAATTATGCTGACTATAAATGGCCTAAATGCACCCATAAAGAGTCAGAGAGTGACAGAATGGATGAAAAAACAGGATCCACCAATATGCTCTCTACAAGAGACACACCTTAGAAACAAATACTTAAATTTATTAACAATCAAAGTGTGGAAAAAATATATCAAGCAAATAGCTACCAAAAAAGAGCAGAAGTGGCAATACTAATCTCAGATAAGATAGACCTTAAAACAAAATCTACCATAAAAGACAAAGAAAGGCACTATATAATGATTAAAGGGATGATCTATCATGAAGATTTAACCGTAATAAACATCTACACAATCAATGACAGGGCTCCAAATACATAAAACAAACTCTAACAGCACTGAAAACAGAAATTGACGGTTCCACAATAATAGTAGGAGACTTCAACACAGCACTCTCAGTAAAGGACAGAACATCTAGAAAGAAAATGAACAAAGATACAGAAGAGCTAAAAAGCACAATCAGCCAACTTGATCTTATAGACATATACAGAGCACTGCATCCAACAGCTGCAAAGTACACATTTTTTCCAATGTGCATGGAACGTTGTCCAGAATAGAACAGATCTTAGGTCACAGAACAACCCTCAACAAAATCCAAAACATTGAGATAATACAAAGTTTCTTCTCTGACCACAATGCCATCAGAGTAGAAATTAACAACAGGAAGAGTAAGGAAAAAAATCAATTACTTAGAAACTGAATAACACCCTGCTTAAATACCACTGCATAATACCACAAATCAAAGATGGAATCAAAAAATTCCTAGAATCAAATGAGAATGAAAACACATCATCCCAAAACATGTGGGACACAGCAAAGGCAGTCCTCAGAGGTCAATTTATAGCGTTAGAAGCACACATCAAAACAGAAGGGACAAAATGAAAATATTAGTTACACAACTTGAACAAATAGAACCACAAAAGAAGTCCACAGCCACCAGAAGAAAGGGAATAATAAAGATCAGAGCCGAAATAAATTAAACGGAGAATAGAACAAATCAAAATTAAAAGTTGGTTCTTTGAAAGGATCAACAAAAATCAACAAAGCACTGGCCAAATTGACAAGAGAAAAACAGGAGAGAATGCAATTAACCCAAATAAGGAATAAAATGGGGAACATTACAACAGACCCAACTGAAATAAAAAGGATCATAACAGAGTATTATGAAAAACTATACTCCAACAAATTTGAAAACCTAGAGGAAATGGACAAATTTCTGGAAACACACTACCTACCCAAACTAACACAAAATGATGTTGAAAATCGCTCACAAGAGAAGGAACTGACAAAACAACCCCCCGCCCCCAAAAAAAGCCCTGACCCAGATGGTTTTACTGGAGAATGCTACCAAACATTCAGAGAAGAGCTTACACCAGTACTACTCAAACTATTTCAGAACATAGAAAAGGAAGGGATACTTCCAAATTCATTCTATAAATCCAGCATAACCCTGATACCAAAACCAGGCAAAGACATCACAAAAAAAGAAAATTATAGAGCAATATCTCTCATGAATATATATGCAAAAATTCTCAACAAAATTCTAGCCAATAGAATTCAGCATCATATAAAGAAAATAATACACCACGATTAGGTAGGATTCATACCAGGTATGCAAGGATGGTTCAACATTAGAAAATCAATCAATGTAATGAACCAAATAAATAAAAAGAAAGAAAAGAATCATATGATCATCTCAATCAACACAGAAAAGGCATTCGACAAAGTCCAACATCCATTCCTGATAAAAGCTCAATAAAATAGGTATAGAAGGGAAGTTTCTCAGCAGAATAAAGGGTATCTACTCAAAACCAAAGGCCCAACATCTTTCTCAATGGAGAGAGGCTGAAAACATTGAGAACAGAAACAAGACACGGATGCCTTTTATCACCACTCCTTTTTAACATTGTGTTGGAAGTCCTGGCTAGAGCAATAAGGCAAGAAACAGAAATAAAGGGGATCCAGATTGGTAATGAAGAAGTTAAACTGTCCCTATTTGCAGATGAAATGATACTATGCTTATAAAATCCAAAAGACTCCAAGAGAAAACTACTGGAACTAATAGAAAGATTCAGCAGAGTTGTAGGATACAAAATAAACATACAAAAATCAGTTGGATTCCTATACTCCAATAAAGAGAACAATGAAAAGGAAATCAGGAAAACAATACCATTTATAATAGCCCCTAAAAAAATAAAATAATTGGGAAAAAATCTAAGCAGGGATGTAAAAGACCTATACAAAGAAAACTACAAAACAGTACCACAAGAAACCAAAAGAGGTCTACATAAATGGAAAAACATACCATGCTCATGGATAGGAGGACTCAACATTGTGAAAATGACAATTCTAGCCAAAGCGATTTACAAATACAATGCAATATGGATCCAAATACCAAAAACATTCTTTAAAGAGATGGAAAAACTTATCATTAACTTTTTTTTTATTAACTTTTATTGAGCTTCAAGTGAACGTTTACAAATCAAGTCAGACTGTCACATATAAGTTTATATACACCTTACTCCGTACTCCCACTTGCTCTCCCCCTAATGAGTCAGCCCTTCCAGTCTCTCCTTTCATGACAATTTTGTCAGCTTCCAACTCTCTCCATCCTCCCATCCCCCCTTCAAACAGGAGATGCCAACACAGTCTCAAGTGTCCACCTGATATAATTCGCTCACTCTTCATCAGCATCTCCCTCCTACCCACTATCCAGTCCCTTTCATGTCTGATGAATTCTCTTCGGGGATGGTTCCCGTCCTGTGCCAGCAGAAGGTTTGGGGACCATGACCGCCGGGATTCCTCTAGTCTCAGTCAGACCATTAAGTATGGTCTTTTTGTGCGAATTTGGGGTCTGCATCCCACTGATCTCCTGCTCCCTCAGGGGTTCTCTGTTGTGCTCCCTGTCAGGGCAGTCATCGATTGTGGCCGGGCACCAACTCGTTCTTCTGGTCTCAGGATGATGTAGGTCTCTGGTTCATGTGGCCCTTTCTGTCTCTTGGGCTCTTAGTTATCGTGTGACCTTGGTGTTCTTCATTCTCCTTTGATCCAGGTGGGTTGAGACTAATTGATGCATCTTAGATGGCTGCTTGTTAGCATTTAAGACCCCAGATGCCACATTTCAAAGTGGGATGCAGAATGTTTTCATAATAGAATTATTTTGCCAATTGACTTAGAAGTCCCCTTAAACCATGGTCCCCAAACCCCTGCCCTTGCTCCGCTGACCTTTGAAGCATTCAGTTTATCCTGGAAACTTCTTTGCTTTTGGTCCAGTCCAGTTGAGCTGACCTTCCATGTATTGAGTACTGTCCTTCCCTTCACCTAAACCAGTTCTTATCTACTAATTAATCAGTAAAAAACCCTCTCCCACCCTCCCTCCCTCTCCCCCTCGGAACCACAAAAGTATGTGTTCTTCTCAGTTTATACTATTTCTCAAGATCTTGTAATAGTGGTCTTATACAATATTTGTCCTTTTGCCTCTGACTAATTTAGCTCAGCATAATGCCTTCCAGGTTCCTCCATGTTATGAAATGTTTCACAGATTTGTCACTGTTCTTTATCGATGCGTAGTATTCCATTGTGTGAATATACCACAATTTATTTACCCATTCATCTGTTGAAGGACACCTTGGTTGCTTCCAGCTTTTTGCTATTGTAAACAGAGCTGCAATAAACATGGGTGTGCATATATCCGTTTGTGTGAAGGCTCTTGTTTCTCTAGGGTATATTCCGAGGAGTGGGATTTCTGGGTTGTATGGTAGTTCTATTTCTAACTGTTTAAGATAACGCCAGAAAGATTTCCAAAGTGGTTGTACCATTTTACATTCCCACTAGCAGTGTATAAGAGTTCCAATCTCTCCGCAGCCTCTCCAACATTTATTATTTTGTGTTTTTTGGATTAATGCCAGCCTTGTTGGAGTGAGATGGAATCTCATCGTGGTTTTAATTTGCATTTCTCTCATGGCTAATGATCGAGAGCATTTTCTCATGTATCTGTTAGCTGCCTGAATATCTTCTTTAGTGAAGTGTGTGTTCATATCCTTTGCCCACTTTTTTTTTTTTTATATTAGCTTTTATTGGGCTTCAAGTGAACATTTACAAATCAAGTCAGTCTGTCACATATAAGTTTATATACACCTTACTCCGTACTCCCACTTGCTCTCCCCCAATGAGTCAGCCCTTCCAGTCTCTCCTTTCATGACAATTTTGCCAGCTTCCAACTCTCTCCATCCTCCCATCCCCCCTCCAGACAGAAGATGCCAACACAGTCTCAAGTGTCCACCTGATATAATTCGCTCACTCTTCATCAGCATCTCTCTCCTACCCACTGTCCAGTCCCTTTCATGTCTAATGATTGTCTTCGGGAATGGTTCCTGTCCTGTGCCAACAGAAGGTCTGGGGACCATGACCGCCGAGATTCCCCTAGTCTCAGTCAGACCATTAAGTATGGTCTTTTTATGAGAATTTGGGGTCTGCATCCCACTGATCTCCTGCTCCCTCAGGGGTTCTCTGTTGTGCTCCCTGTCAGGGCAGTCATCGGTTGTGGCCGAGCACCAACTCGTTCTTCTGGTCTCAGGATGATGTAGGTCTCTGGTTCATGTGGCCCTTTCTGTCTCTTGGGCTCTTAGTTATCGTGTGACCTTGGTGTTCTTCATTCTCCTTTGATCCAGGTGGGTTGAGACCAATTGATGCATCTTAGAAGGCCGCTTGTTAGCATTTAAGACCCCAGACGCCACATTTCAAAGTGGGATGCAGAATGTTTTCATAATAGAATTATTTTGCCAATTGACTTAGAAGTCTCCTTAAACCATGGTTCCCAAACCCCCGCCCTTGCTCCGCTGACCTTTGAAGCATTCATTTTATCCCGGAAACTTCTTTGCTTTTGGTCCAGTCCAATTGAGCTGACCTTCCATGTATTAAGTGTTGTCCTTCCCTTCACCTAAAGCAGTTCTTACCTACTAATTAATCAGTAAAAAACCCTCTCCCCCCGCCTCCCTCCCCACCTCGTAACCACAAAAGTATGTGTTCTTCTCAGTTTATACTATTTCTCAAGATCTTATAATAGTGCTCTTATACATTATTTGTCCTTTTGCCTCTGACTGATTTCGCTCAGCATAATGCCTTCCAGGTTCCTCCATGTTATTAAATGTTTCACAGATTTGTCACTGTTCTTTATCGATGTGTAGTATTCCATTGTGTGAATATACCACAATTTATTTAACCATTCATCAGTTGATGGACACTTTGGTTGCTTCCAGCTTTTTGCTATTGTAAACAGAGCTGCAATAAACATGGGTGTGCATATATCCGTTTGTGTGAAGGCTCTTGTTTCTCTAGGGTATATTCCGAGGAGTGGGATTTCTGGGTTGTATGGTAGTTCTATTTCTAACTGTTTAAGATAACGCCAGATAGATTTCCAAAGTGGTTGTACCATTTTACATTCCCACCAGCAGTGTATAAGAGTTCCAATCTCTCCGCAGCCTCTCCAACATTTATTATTTTGTGTTTTTTGGATTAATGCCAGCCTTGTTGGAGTGAGATGGAATCTCATCATAGTTTTAATTTGCATTTCTCTCGTGGCTAATGATCGAGAGCATTTTCTCATGTATCTGTTAGCTGCCTGAATATCTTCTTTAGTGAAGTGTGTGTTCATATCTTTTCCCCACTTCTTGATTGGGTTGTTTGTCTTTTTGTGGTTGAGTTTTGACAGAATCATGTAGATTTTAGAGATCAGGCGCTGGTCGGAGATGTGATAGCTGAAAATTCTTTCCCAGTCTGTAGGTGGTCTTTTTACTCTTTTGGTGAAGTCTTTAGATGAGCATAGGTGTTTGATTTTTAGGAGCTCCCAGTTATCTGGTTTCTCTTCGTCATTTTTGGTAATATTTTGTATTCTGTTTATGCCTTGTATTAGGGCTCCTAAGGTTGTCCCTATTTTTTCTTCCATGATCTTTATCGTTTTAGTCTTTATGTTTAGGTCTTTCATCCACTTGAAGTTAGTTTTTGTGCATGGTGTGAGGTATGGGTCCTGTTTCATTTTTTTGCAAATGGATATCCAGTTATGCCAGCACCATTTGTTAAAAAGACTATCTTTTCTCCAATTAACTGGCACTGGGCCTTTGTCAAATATCAGCTGCTCATATGTGGATGGATTTATATCTGGGTTCTCAATTCTGTTCCACTGGTCTATGTGTCTGTTGTACCAGTACCAGGCTGTTTTGACTACTGTGGCTGTATAATAGCTTCTGAAATCAGGTAGAGTGAGGTCTCCCACTTTCTTCTTCTTTTTCAGTAATGCTTTGCTTATCCGAGGCTTCTTTCCCTTCCATGTGAAGTTGGTGATTTGTTTCTCTATCCCCTTAAAAAATGACATTGGAATTTTGATCAGAAGTGCATTGTATGTAATAATGGCTTTTGGTAGAATAGACATTTTTACTATGTTAAGTCTTCCTATCCATTTAGCAAGGTATGTTTTTCCACTTAAGTATGTCCTTTTGAATTTCTTGTAGTAGAGCTTTGTAGTTTTCTTTGTATAGGTCTTTTACAACCTTGGTAAGATTTATTCCTAAGTATTTTATCTTCTTGGGGGCTACTGTGAATGGTATTGATTTGGTTATTTCCTCTTCGATGTTCTTTTTGTTGATGTAGAGGAATCCAAGTGATTTTTGTATGTTTCTCTTATAACCTGAGGCTCTGCCAAACTCTTCTATTAGTTTCAGTAGTTTTCTGGAGGATTCCTTAGGGTTTTCTGTGTATAAGATCATGTCATCTGCAAATAGAGATAATTTTACTTCCTCTTTGCCAATCCAGATGCCCTTTATTTCTTTGTCTAGCCTAATTGCTCTGGCTAGGACTTCTAACACAATGTTGAATAAGAGCGGTGATAAAGGGCATCCTTGTCTGGTTCCCGTTCTCAAGGGAAATGCTTTCAGGCTCTCTCCATTTAGAGTGATGTTGGCTGTTGGCTTTGCATGGTGGTGGCTTTGCATAAAGATGCCCTTTATTATGTTGAGGAATTTTCCTTCAATTCCTATTTTGGTGAGAGTTTTTATCATAAATGGGTGTTGGACTTTGTCAAATGCCTTTTCGCATCAATTGATAAGATCATGTGGTTTTTGTCTTTTGTTTTATTTATATGATGGATTACATTAATGTTTTTTCTAATATTAAACCAGCCTTGCATACCTGGTATAAATCCCACTTGGTCGTGGTGAATGATTTTGTTGATATGTTGTTGAATTCTATTGGCTAGAATTTTGTTGAGGATTTTTGCATTTATGTTCATGAGGGATATAGGTCTGTAATTATCTTTTTTTGTGATGTGTTTACCTGGTTTTGGTATCAGGGAGATGGTGGCTTCATAGAATGAGTTGGGTAGTATTCCGTCATTTTCTATGCTTTGAAATACCTTTAGTAGTAGTGGTGTTAACTCTTCTCTGAAAGTTTGGTAGAACTCTGCAGTATAGCCATCTGGGCCAGGGCTTTTTTTTGTTGGGAGTTTTTTGATTACCTTTTCAATCTCTTTTTTTGTTATGGGTCTATTTAGTTGTTCTACTTCGGATTGTGTTACTTTGGGTAGGTAGTGTTTTTCCAGGAATTCATCCATTTCTTCTAGGTTTGCAAATTTGTTACAGTACAATTTTCCGTAATAATCTGATAATATTCTTTTAATTTCAGTTGGGTCTGTTGTGATGTGGCCCTTCTCGTTTCTTATTTGGGTTATTTGTTTCCTTTCCTGTATTTCTTTAGTCAGTCTAGCCAATGGTTTATCAATTTTGTGAATTTTTTCAGAGAACCAGCTTTTGGCTTTGTTAATTCTTTCCATTGTTTTTCTGTTCTCTAATTCATTTAGTTCAGCTCTAATTTTTATTATTTGTTTTCTTCTGGTGCCTGATGGATTCTTTTGTTGCTCACTTTCTATTTGTTCAAGTTGTAGGGACAGTTCTCTGATTTTGGCTCTTCTTCTTTTTGTATGTGTGCATTTATCGATATAAATTGGCCTCTGAGCACTGCTTTTGCTGTGTCCCAGAGGTTTTGATAGGAAGTATTTTCATTCTCGTTGCATTCTATGAATTTTCTTATTCCCTCCTTAATGTCTTCTATAACCCAGCCTTTTTTCAGGAGGGTATTGTTCAGTTTCCAAGTATTTGATTTCTTTTCCCTAGTTTTTCTGTTATTGATTTCCACTTTTATGGCCTTGTGATCTGAGAAGAAGCTTTGTAATATTTCGATGTTTTGGATTCTGCAAAGGTTTGTTTTATGACCTAATATGTGGTCTATTCTAGAGAACGTTCCATGTGCGCTAGAAAAAAAAGTATACTTTGCAGCAGTTGGGTGGAGAGTTCTGTATAAGTCAATGAGGTCAAGTTGGTTGATTGTTGTAATTAGGTCTTCCGTGTCTCTATTGAGCTTCTTACTGAATGTCCTGTCCTTCTCCGAAAGTGGTGTGTTGAAGTCTCCTACTATAATTGTGGAGTTGTCTATCTCACTTTTCAGTTCTGTTAAAATTTGATTTATGAATCTTGCAGCCCTGTCATTGGGTGCATAAATATTTAATATGGTTATATCTTCCTGATCAATTGTCCCTTTTATCATTATGTAGTGTCCTTCTTTATCCTTTGTGGTGGACTAAAGTTTAAAATCTATTTTGTCAGAAATTGATATTGCTACTCCTCTTCTTTTTTGCTTATTGTTTGCTTGATATATTTTTTTTCCATCCTTTGAGTTTTAGTTTGTTTGTGTCTCTGAGTCTAAGGTGTGTCTCTCATAGGCAGCATATAGACGGATCGTGTTTCTTTATCCAGTCCGAGACTCTCTGTCTCTTTATTGGTGCATTTAGTCCATTTACATTCAGCGTAATTATAGATAAGTAAGTGTTTAGTGTTGTCATTTTGATGCCTTTTTACGTGTGTTGTTGACAATTTCATTTTTCCACTTACTTTTTTGTGCTGAGACATTTTTCTTTGTAAATTGTGAGATCGTCATTTTCATAGTATTTGGCTTTATGTTTGTTGAGTCGTTACGTTTTTCTTGGTTTTTATTTTGAGTTATGGAGATACCTCTTTGTGGTTGCCTTAATATTTACCCCTATTTTTCTAAGTAAAAACCTAACTTGTATTGTTCTATATCGCCTTGTATCACTCTCCATATGGCAGTTCAATGCCTCCTGTATTTAGTCCCTCTTTTTGATTATTGTGATCTTTTACCTATTGACTTCCATGATTCCCTGTTATGTGTATTTTTTTTTTAATTAATCTTAATTTGTTTGTTTTTGTGATTTCCCTTTTGAGTTGATATCAGGACGTTCTGTTTTGTGACCTTGTGTTGTGCTAATATCTGATATTATTGGTTCTCTGACCAAACAATATCCTTTAGTATTTCTTGTAGCTTTGGTTTGGTTTTTGCAAATTCTCTAAACTTGTGTTTGTCTGTAAATATCTTAATTTCGCCTTCATATTTCAGAGAGAGTTTTGCTGGATATATGATCCTTGGCTGACAGTTTTTCTCCTTCAGTGCTCTGTATATGTCATCCCATTCCCTTCTTGCCTGCATGGTTTCTGCTGAGTAGTCTGAACTTATTCTTATTGATTCTCCCTTGTAGGAGACCTTTCTTTTCTCCCTGGCTGCTTTTAAAATTTTCTGTTTATCTTTGGTTTTGGGAAGTTTGATGATAATATGTCTTGGTGTTTTTCTTTTTGGATCAATCTTAAATGGGGTTCGATGAGTCTTGGATAGATATCCTTTCGTCTTTCATAATGTCAGAGAAGTTTTCTGTCAGCAGATCTTCAACTATTTTCTCTGTGTTTTCTGTCCTCCCTCCCTGTTCTGGGACTCCAATCACATGCAAGTTATCCTTCTTGATACAGTCCCACATGATTCTTAGGGTTTCTTCATTTTTTTAATTCTTTTATCTGATTTTTTTTCAGCTATGTTGGTGTTGATTCCCTGGTCCACCAGATGTCCCACTCTGCATTCTAATTTTTTGAGTCTGCTCCTCTGACTTCCTATTGCGTTGTCTAATTCTGTAATTTTATTGTTAATCTTTTGGATTTCTGCATGCTGTCTCTCTATGGATTCTTGCAACTTATTAATTTTTCCACTATGTTCTTGAATAATCTTTTTAAGTTCTTCAACTGTTTTATCAGTGTGTTCCTTGGCTTTTTCTGCAGTTTGCCTTATTTCATTTCTGAGGTCATCCCTGATGTCTTGAAGCATTCTGTAAATTAGTTTTTTATATTCTGTATCTGATAATTCCAGGATTCTATCTTCATTTGGGAAAGATTTTATTCTTTCGTTTGGGGGGTTGTAGAAGCTGTCATGGTCTGCTTCTTTATGTGGTTTGATATCGAATGCTGTCTCCGAGCCGTCACTAAGATATTGGAGTGATTTATTCTATGTTTGCTCACTGAGTCTTATCTTGTTTTGTTTTCTTTCAGTATACTTGGATGGCCTACTAGATTGTGCTGTCTTTTTTGTTGTAGCCCTTGACTTACTTATGACCTATTACCAGCTGGTTTGGGCTGTTGCCAGGTATATGTGCCTGAGTCTATTCACTATTCTTGAGTAGAATCTGATTTTGGGTCATCAAGTGTGTGCTGCACCCTAACACCTATCCACCTCGAGAAGTAGTGGTGATAGTTGTGTGCACCAGATTCTATTAGCAGCTGGGGTTCACACTCCGGGGGGGCAGGATGCTGACAGGCTTCCCCCAAGTGTCAGTGAGGTAGGTGTGTCTCTATTCCTGAAGCACCTTGGTGGGAGGGCTCTGCAGCTGTACCTTAGGCCCCCAATGCAAGTACCTCTACAGATTGGTAGGTGTCACCCTGCTTAGACCCCTAAGGCAAGAGGCTAGGTGGTCTGGGGGGAGCTTCAGTGCTCAGTTCCTTGTTGTGGGTCAGTTAGGGCTCTGTTGAATAAGCAGAGATATCAGGCCTGGGAAACTTGTTTTTCCAGTAAATCTGCTAAAAAAAAAATGCAGTCAGATCCCTATCAAAAACGCCTTTGCAGTATAACAGCCACCTTGTTCCCTGTAAGGATGAAAGCCCGAGATATGGATCATTTATGCTTGGCTGTAGCTGGTTCTGTGTTTTTAGTCCAATTAGGGAAGGATTTTTGGTCCCTGGGTTTTTTGTGGTTGCTTCTCTCAGGCCGGAAGAATGGGTTAGGAAAAGACCAAAAAAAAAAAAAAAAAAAACGGGAAAAGCAAAGCCGCGGAGCCAGAGCCGTTCTCCCTCTGGCTCAGGAAATTCCAATGTTAATGAAGCTGCCTGGGAAGAGGAGGGGAGGGTTCAGAAAAACAGGAGAGAGTAGCACCCCGGAATATAGCCAAAGTTGCTTATCTTGCTTGGGATGACTATTTTATGTGAGATTCCCTAGGGGCGTGTCGTCTATGTGTGCTGGCTGTGTAGAGATTGCCCCCGAGGGTCTGGCCCACTGAAGCTGCGGTCAGATCCTCCGCTGCCAGTCCAAAGCCCAGCGTCAAGGTTCCCCTGCTGGGACGCTGCACTCCCGGCTCCAAAACCAGTCACTGCCTCCCGGGGACTTCTCCTCCCACCAGCCGCGTCGCCGCACTGCCCGCGTGGACTGGCTGGCCCCCTCCCGGGGTCAGTTCGGGGGGGTAGGTCTGCGCCTGTGTTTGTGCCGTCACAGGATGCCGTGCTCTGCGCCCCATGCCCAGTCCAAAGCCCGGCGCCAAGGTTCCCCGGCTGGGACACTGCACTCCCGGCTCCAAAACCAGTCACTGCCTCCTGGGGCCTTCTCCTCCCACCAGCTGCGTCGCCACGCCACCTGCGCGGACCGGCTGGGCCCCCTCCCGGGGTCAGTTCAGAGGGGTAGGGCTGCGCTCCGTGTTTGCATCGTCACAAGATGTTGTGTTCAGCCTCCCTGCGCCCAGTCCTAAGCCTGGCACCAAGGTTACCTGACTCCAGGCTCTGAAAACAGTCGCTGCTTCCCCGTAGTTGTTCGTTCTCTGTCTCTGTCACTCGGGTCAACTCTTTAAATCTGTGTTTGTTGTTCAGCGTTCGTAGATTGTCATGTATGTGATCGATTCACTTGTTTTTCCGAGTCTTTGTTGCAAGAGGGATCCGAGGTAGCATCTACCTAGTCAGCCATCTTGGCCCCCCTCCATCGTTAACTTCATATGGAAAGAGAAGAAGCCCTGGATAAGTAAAGCAGTACTGAAGAAGAAGAATATAGTAGGGAGGCTCTCACTACCTGACCTCAGAACCTACTGCATAGCTATAGTCATCAAAACACCCTGGTACTGGTACAATGACAGATACACTGACTGATACAACAGAGTTAAGAACCCAGATGTAAATCCATACACCTATGGTCAC
The DNA here is from genome assembly GCF_030014295.1 of Loxodonta africana. Taxonomy (NCBI): domain Eukaryota; kingdom Metazoa; phylum Chordata; class Mammalia; order Proboscidea; family Elephantidae; genus Loxodonta; species Loxodonta africana. Next base: position 76,583,494 of record NC_087358.1, read on the forward strand.
CTGATCTTTGACAAGGTCCCAAAGTCCATGAAATGGGGAAAAGACAGCCTTTTTAACAAATGGTGCTGGATAAACTGGATGTCCATCTGCAAAACAAGGAAATAGGACCCATACCTCACACCACATACAAAAATTAACTCAAAATGGATCAAAGACCTAAATAAAAAGCCCAAAACTATGAAGTTCATAGAAGAAAAAATAGCATCAACACTAGAGGACCTAATACACACCACTAACGGGCTACAAATCATAACCAACAACACACAAACTCCAGAGGTTAAGCTAGATAACTGGGATCTTCTAAAAATTAAATACTTATGCTCGTCAAAAGACTTCACCAAAAGAGTAAAAAGAGAACCTACAGACTGGGGAAAAAAAAGTTGGCTATTACAAATCAGACAAAGGTCTAATCTCTAAAATCTATAAGAAAATCCAACACCTGTACAACAAAAAGACAAATAATCCAACTAAAAAATGGGCAAAGGAAATGAACAGACACTTCATCAGAAAAGATATTCAAATGGCCAACAGACACATGAGGAAATTCTCACAATCTCTAGCCATCAGAGAAATGCAAATCAAAACCACAATGAGATACCATCTCATGCCGGCATTACTGGAATGAATCAATAAACAGGAAATAACAAATTTTGGAGAGGCTGCAGGGAGGTAGGAACTCTTATGCACTGCTGATGGGAATGCAAAATGATACAACCACTTTAGAAAATGATATGTTGCTTCCTTAAAACTAGAAATACAAATGCCATATGGTCCAGCAATCCCACTTCTAGGAATATATTGTAGAGAACTAAGAGTCGTCACATGAAAAGACATGTTCACACTCATGTTCACTGCAGCATGGTTCACAATAGCAAAAAGATGGAAACAACCTAGATGCACATCAACGGATGAATGGCTAAAGTGTGGTACATACAGACAATGGAGTATTACACAACAATAAAGAACAACAATGAATCTGTGAAGCATCTCATAACATGGATACATCAGGAGGACATTATGCTGACTGGAATAAGTCAATCACAAAAGGACAAATACTGATGAGATTTTGTAAAAACTCATGAAAAGGTTTACATACAAAAAGAAACAATCTTTGATGGTTACGAGAGAGGGGATGGATGGGAATGGAAAAACAATTGACAATAGATAAGTGGAAACTTTTGTGAAAGGCAAGACAGTGTGCAATACTGGGAAAGCCAGCACAACTTGTACAAGGCAAGCTCATGGTAGCTCCATAGATACATCCAAACACCTTGAGGGACTGAATTGCTGTGCTGAGCGCTGTAGGGACCATGGTCTTGTGGGATATCTAGCTCAATTGGCATAACATAGTTTATAAAGAATATGTTCTACAATCTAGTTTTGTGAGTAGCATCTGGGGCCTTAAAAGCCTGTGAGTGGCCATCCAGGATACTTCACTGGTCTTACTCCTTCAGGAAGAATGAAGAAAACTAAAGACAAAAGGGAAAGATTAGTCCAAAGGACTAATGGACCACATCTACCACGGCCTCCACCAGACTGAGTCCAGTAGAACTAGATGGTGCCTGGCTACCACCACTGACTGCTCTGACAGGAATTACAATAGAGGGTCCCGGACAGAACTGGAGAAAAATGTAGAACAAAATTCTAACTCAAAAAGAAAGACCAGACTTGCTGGCCTGACAGAGACTGGAGAAACCCTGAAAGTATGGCTCTGGACACCCTTTCATCTCAGTAATGTGGTCACTCCTGAGGCTCATCCTTCAGCCAAAGATTGAACAGGCCCATGGTACAAACCAAGATTGAAGGGGCACGCCAGCCCTGGGTCAGGGAATAGAAGGCAGGAGGGAACAGAAAAGGTGATAATAGGGAACCCAGGGTTGAGACGGGAGAGTGTTGACATGTCGTGGGGTTGTTAACCAATGTCATGGAACAATGTGTGTACTAACTGTTTGATGAGAAACTAGTTCTGTAAACCTGCATCTAAAGTACAACAAAAAAAATTAATAAAAAAAAAGAAGATAGATCACCATTTTGGCTTAACTATTTGTAATTCAATCTATTTGGTTGGGGAGAAGGACAAGAGGATTTTTTTACTTGTTCCAGTTTCATTGTTTTTTTTACTCTAAACTAAGTTTTTGTTTTGTTTTGTTTTTACTAAATTTGCATATATTGCATACATTTCATTTCCTTCATCATTATTCGCTCCTCCTCTACCTTTGTTCACAGACAGAAAGGCTAATGTAGATTTCTTTTTTGTTTCTCTCCTCAATTCCCATTGCCATCCCGGGTCATGGCTGTTTGCTGATTTTATAATTTTGTAGTTTCTAAACCTCCTGCCAGCCCTGGAGATTCTGTAGAGATATTTTCAGATACCTCCTTTGACTGTATCAAACACTAAGGCATATTACACCTTCTTTTAATTTTCCATTTTCTTTCTTTCTTATATTTGGCATGAGGCACCATAAGTTTGGGTGAACACTCTTTCACATCAAGCCTCCTGTTCTTTAATTCTTTGCCTAACTGATCTAAACTCAGAAGGTCCTCCATGCTCCATCATCTCTGACCCAGGAAGCCACCCTAGGAGGTAAATGTGTTTCTATTTCCTTCATTTAACATATGAGGAGGTGGAAAGCAGAGATTGAGCATAGAGCACCAAGCTAGAGGTAAGCAGGGATCCAAGCTCTCAGTCCTCAATTCTAGCTGCATCTCAGCACCAGAGTCAGCTCTCCACTCAGCCATTGCAAGTTCTCCACAGAGCCTCACTGAATAAGAGCAGTTACTATTCATATAATACTAATTAATAATTAATTAAATATATAGTATATATAGGAGTTCCTGGGTGGTACAAATGGTTAAGCACTTGACAACTAGCCAGAAGGGTGGCAGTTCAAATCCACCCAGAGGTGTCTTGGAAGACAGGCCTAACAATCTGCTTTCGAATGGTCACAGCCTTGAAAATCCTATGAAGCATTTCTACTCTGCACACAAGGGGTCACCATGAGTCAGAATCATCTCCACGGCAAACTAACAACAACAACAACAACACAGTATTGTTGTTAGGTGCCTTCAGGTCAATTTTGGCTCATAGTGACCCTATGTACAACACAGAACAAAACATTGCCTGGTCCTGTGACATCCTCACAATCGTTGCTATACTTGAGCCCATTGTTGCTGTCACTGTGTCAATCCACCTCATCAAGGGTCTTTCCCTTTTTCAATGACCCTCTGTTTCACCAAGCATGGTGTCCTTCTCCAGGGACTGGTCCCTCCTGATAACATGTCCAGCCCAAATTACCTGAGATGAAGTCTCACCATCCATGCTTCTAAAGAGCATTCTGGCTGTACTTCTCCCAAGACAGATTTATTTATTCTTCTGGCAGTCCGTGGTATAGTCAATACTCTGCCAGCACCTTAATTCAAAGGCATCTGTTCTTCTTTAGTCTTTCCTATTCATAGTCCAGCTTTTGCATGCATATGAGGCAATTGAAAATATCATGACTTGGGTCAGGTGCACCTTAGACTTCAAAGTGACATCTTTGCTTTTTAAAACTTTAAAGAGATCTTTCGCAGCAGATTTGCCCAACGTGGTCCATCATTCGATTTCTTGCCTGCTGCTTCCATGGGCATTAATATAATATGTAACTATTCATATAGCATGTTATGTTATATGTAATAATATTAATATTAATACTAATCAAGCCAAACCTGTTGCCACTGAATCAATTCTGAGTCATGGAGGCCCCATGAGTTACTGAGTAGAACTAAGGTCTTGGGTTTTCTTGGCAGTAACTTTTATGGAAGCAGATTGCCAAACCTTTTTTCCAAGGAGCCACTGGGTGGGTTCTAACTGCTAACTCTTAGCTTGGTAGTCCACCACGAATCATTTGCATCACATAGTGACCTTATTAATACACGGCTGGCTTTGTATTCCTGAATAAAACTTTTCCTTTTACACAGATTCTTCCACCTGTTCACCAGAAGAAGCTGTATTCCAAAGCCCTGGGTACTCAGTTTTCAGTGCATACATATTATTCTGGGACCCAGCTCCAGCTCAATGAAACTATTCCTTAACTGGTCTTGGGTGATTCCTGTCTTGTGATGCCTGACCTCCTTTCTCCCATCCCAGATCTCCAAGAGCCTAGAGAGGAAATGATCACTCCTGCACGCTATTTATTTAAGCTTCCTGTCAATCAAGCACTTACAATCCATTTCAGGTAATGACAGAAAACGTTAGTGATGGCGATTAGCCACAGCTCATCAACAGCTACAAGAACCTCCTGGAATTTTCCTCAGAAATTAGTGCACTCACTGTGATGTGCTGATTGAGATAATGAGCTGCAAGATAAAAATTAAGGAATAATAGAACTATTTCCTTTTACGTTATTTATTTATTTATTGTCCTACTAAAAAGAGAAAGAAAAGCCAAAGAGAAGGGGGAGGAAGCTAGGAATTCAAGTTCATTTCCTAACACATTCCTTACTGAATTTTTCCCACCTAAATCTGATTATATTCATGGCTATGCAAGGCTTTTGCGAATTTCCACCAGTTGTGGCTTTGAGGCTGAAGAAGAATGTATCTGGAAGAATGTAACTTGAATATGTCTTTAGCTGTGTGAGTCTTAAAAGCCACAGTGCCCACAGCTTTTCTCCAAATCCCTTTTCCTTTTGCCTCGCCTTTTCCAAATGATTGACTTCAATGCAGGCTTTGTTTGGCACCAGTACCTGGTATTGGGTTTCTGAGCTGGCATGCAGACACAAGCCACAGTGCCCAGTTGCCTTTGTTGCCCCTGGAGGCATCTGAGCCACCTGGCCTGGCTGCCCCCATCAGGGGCATTCCCTCACTCCACCCATTCCCACAGCTCCACGTCTCAACCTAGCCCCACCACCCTCTTTCTCCAGGATGGAGTAGGCAGGAGAGACAAAGACTGCTGTAGCAAGTTCACTCTCTGAAAGTCTCAGCCCATCTCTAAGGGAGCACAGCCTAAGTGGAAATCTTCAACTTTTTTGCTTTTTCAGTCATACAATGACCTTTGGTTATGAGATTATAAGATTGAAATGGAGGCTTAGAAAGGTGGTGTGTACACACATTGTATGTATGTGTGTGTATGTGTGTGTGTGCATGTGTGTGCGTGTGTGTGGTGCTGGTGTTGGTGAGGTGGTTGTTAATGAGGTGGAAATAACGTCTGGTAAATATCTCAAAAAGGTTCTTTTGCAATTCCATATTGCTCATATTTTAGCAAGACACTTTAAACAATAGCAAGGACGCTAAAATCTTAATTGACCTATAGCTTATTTTCAGAATGGCATTTCATTGTCATAGACAACTTTATGTACAGTCACCACTTACCCAAAAATAAAATACTTATGGATACCAAAAAAAAAAAAAAACCAAACCCAGTGCCGTCGAGTTGATTCCAACTCATAGTGACCTTATAGGACAGAGTAGAACTGCCCCATAGAGTTTCCGGGAAGCGCCTGGCAGATTTGAACTGCCGACCCTTTGGTCAGCAGCCGTAGCACTTAACCACTATGCCAGCAGGGTTTCCTACTTATGCACACATAAACCAACAGCTTGATATAAGATATATATATATATAATCAACAGCTTGAAACTAATTTAAAATGAGGTATAAATTGATTAGACTTGACATGCAAAAAATTGCTTCCCAAAATGTCATTTAAAATACTAAAAAAAAAAAAAAACTATTGGAAAGTGGTAAATAAGGAAAACACTGATATTTGCGTGCACATTTACCCTTTGTTCATCTAGTTTCCTATCATTTTCTCTCTTTACAAGTGGTCTTCTCTTGCCCAGTGGAAGTGTCCACTGAGGACACAAGGCAGTGAGCTTTGAGGGGAGCAGCGGGTTCAGCACCAGAGCTCCAGCTCAAGGCCCACCACTCTACCCCTAACAGCAAGTTTCCTTAGCCCTTTGTGCCTCACTTCTATTATCAAAAGAGAGTTTATAAAATTGTGTGGGAAGGAGATGATGGGCGAAAGGTCACGGCATTACAGGACCCCTCTGTTGAGATCCACAGGTAGAAATCTCGCCTTCCATGTGGGAGACCCAGATTCAATTCCCGGCCAACGCACCTCATGTGCAGCCACCAGCCACTTGTTAGTGGAGGCCTATGTGTCACTATGATGCTGAGCAGGTTTCAGCAGAGCTTCTAGACCAAGACAAACCAGGAAGAAAGGCTTAGCCATTTACTTCCAAAAATTACACAACAAAGACCCTATGGATCACAACGTTCTGATACACTACCAATCATGGAGATGGTGCAAGACTGGGCAGTGTTTTGTATCATTGTAAAAGGGGTCACCATAAGTCTTGGCCACCTTGACAACAGCTAACAACAACCTCTTTAAAGTGTTGAAGAGCAAAGTAGTCACTTTAAGGACTAATTAGCGCTTGACCCAAGCCATGATATTTTCAGTCACCTCATATGCATGAGAAAGCCAGACTATGAATACGAAAGATTGATGCCTTTGAATTATAGTGTTGTCAAAGAATATTGGACTGCCGCAAGAATGAACGAGTCTCTAGGAAGAAGAATAGCCAGGATGCTCCTTGGAAGCGAGGATGGGGAGACTTCATCTCACATACCTTGAAGTGTTATCAGGAGGGAGCAGTCCCTAGAGAAGAATATCATGCTTGGTAAAGGAGAGGGTCAGCAAAACATAAGAAGACCCTCAACAAGATGGATTGACACAGTGCCTTCATCTTCAAGGTCTTTACAGTCCAACAGAAGAGCAGTTGGATGGGGGGAGGAGTTTAAATGTTGTTGAGATTTGATGAAATGACAGTGGCTTTAAAGGAGGAGCAATCAGGTTGTAGAATGCAGGAAGCCTGGAAGAAGGTGTAAAGGCGGGAGTAGGAGAAAGCTTCTGAAGGAGGTCATTGACGTAATCTCAGCATCACATGAGAAGGACTCGGGGGGCGGGGAGCAGTAGTGTTTCAATGGTAGAATTCTCGCCTTCCATATGGGAGACCTGGGTTGATTCCTGGCCAGGGCAGCGCATGCACAGCCACTACCATCTGTCAGTAGAGGCATGTGTTGTGCTGTGATGCTGAACGGACGAAGATGGGCTAGGAGGAAAGGCCTGGTGATCCACTCCTGAAATTAGTCATAAAAACCCTATGGATCACAATGATCCGATCATAAGCCAATCATGGAGGTGGTGCAGGACGGAGGTGGGGGGTATCCAAACAGACAAATCTACATTTTCAGAAATTTCAGGAACCTCATCAATGGTTAAAAAAACAGCTGGAATTTTGCTCTGAAATCAGTGCAACTGGATGAGTTCTGCCTGGCTCATGATAGTGCTAGATTTGCTTTCTGATATTTGGGCTGGATTTGAAAGTTTACCTTTGTGACACCACGGCCTGCTTCACAAGCGTTTGACCTGTGCAGTCGCCCAGTGCCCCAGGCTGAGAAGAGCGCCATACTTGGTATATTTGATTCTTCTTAACTTCAGCTCCTGGCCTTCAACATGGGCAACTTTCAGCTTCCCATAAAGAGCCGTGAACTCCATGAACACTTGAATTGGGGCATTTTCAAGCACATGGTGTTCTGTTCAAAGAGTTTGCACGGTCTCAAGCTCACACTGGAGGCCAGTTACATACTGACCTCAGGATTTTGAAGGTTAAAAAGAGATAAACTATCTCAAAACTTTCATCTTTTAAAATAAAGGTCCTTAAGAAAAGACCATGTGCTTTGTTTTAAGTTTAGAAAAGAAATCCCCCTGAAACTTTAAGACACATTTCCATATGTTCATGCTATAAAGTGCATATCATAAAGTTTTTTTAGGCATATTATCAAAAATAGGTTATATATTTTATCTCCAGCCCTCATCTCCACCTTTTATTCTGTTTTATTGCAAGCTTTATGTAGTCCAAGCACATGGACAATTTTCTCTGTTATAACCAGAGTTGGCTGCTAATCAAAAGGTCGGCAGTTCCTTGGAAACCCTATGGGGCAGTTCTACTCTGTCCTACAGGGTGGCTAGGAGTCAGAATCGACTGGATGGCAACGGGTTTGTTTTTGGTTTATAACCAAAGTATAAAGAGAAATAGAACCCCTCCTTCAAAATGTATCACCTAGAGTCAAATTTGTTTCAGAAAAAAAAAAAAATTATTAACATGAGTCATTAAAATACATAACCCCTAGCCGAGAATTTCTGGATTATTTGAATGAGGATGTTGCAGAGACACAATGAACAGACTCAATTAAAATAACGTTAGATTTGTAAAAACTTCATAGGTTTATAGATTTTACTCGAATAGAAGATTAAATCTTGTCTCTTTATGTTTCAAAATCTAAATTTCTAAAGACGTCATTGGCCTGCCTAAAAGCCTTAGGAAGCAAAAAGATACCTCAAGATTCCTGGTAAAGTCTCTGTTGCTATCTGGGCAAAGAAGTTTCAACTAATAAACAAGACCAAGGTAACTGGCAAAAATGAAAATAACAGGTGAAATTAAAAAGGTCTGTGCAGAGGACCCAAGAATACCCAAACCCAGCCACTCCTTTTTTTCATACCCATTACCCATTGCTGTCAAGTTGATTCCAACTCATAGTGACAGAGTAGAACTGCTCCATAGGGTTTCCAAGGAGCAGCTGGGATTTGAACTGCCAGCCTACTGTGCTACGAGGACAATGGCCAAATGATGTTCTTTATTACTATTAACTTTGGGGCCCAAACCACAACATAAACCTGAAATGAATTAGGGTGGATCACTCCTTTTGAAGGAGTCCCTAGGTGGTGCAAATGGTTAAGTGCTGGTTTACTAACTGAAAGGTTGACTGTTCAAGTCCAAACAGAGGTGCCTCAGAATAAAGGCTTGGCGATCTACTTCCAAAAGGTCACAGTCATTGAGAATCCTATGGAGTACAGTTCTACTCTGAAGCACATGTGGTCACCTTGAGTCAAAATCAACTTGTCATAATGGGTTTTCTTTTTTGCATTCCTCTTGAAGATCTCCAAAATCAGATCCAATAGTGTTTTTCTTATCCCAAAAATCTAGGCACAGTCTGCCTAATATCAAGAGCTTAAATTAAGTGTTTTCAGTGAATTGTTTAGACAACACAAAAGAGGCACGGCACAGGACAGATAGGAATTTAAAGCCAGGTTCTCAGGTTCTAGACTTGAGCAGTATCACGCTGGCTCTGAATGGGCTTCTCTTGCTCCTCACTGGGCTTGTCTAATAGTTGTGTACGGTTGAGAACCTTCCTTCCCTCAGAACATACTTCTTACGGGACTACTCTCTATAAATACATCCATCTCTTAAATTGTAGGTGCCTGCTTTTCCGAAGTCTAGGGCACATAATCTGAGTTCTACCATGTATTATTCTCCAGAACAAATAGAAACAGGAAATAGCCACCTTCCTCCAAAATGTTAATATCACTATATCACCATATTCCTCTCCTTTTTGACTTCTAATTTAGTCTATCATTGTAATTCCTCACAATACTTTCTCTCTCTGGTTTCTCTTGTATCTAGCAATGTCCCCCAAATGCAGTATCACATCTTCGACCTCACAGAGGTAAAAACAACCCTCATTCTTCTTACTTTCTATGGAGATTCCAAAGGAATTGGGGTAAGGGGGGGAAGGACGAGAGAAAAATGATAACAAAAACACAGGGATAATAAACAAACATATCCTTAAAAAACGAGCTGCCTTTAACACGATACAGGGGAGGTCAGCACAACTGGACTAAACCAAAAGCTAAGAAGCTTTCTGAATAGAATCAAATGCTTCGAAGGCCAGAGTAGCAGAGACAGGGGTCTGGGGACCATGATTTCAGGGGACATCTAGGTCAACTGGCATAACAAAATATATTAAGAAAACATTCTGGATCCCACTTTGGTGTGTGGCATCTGGCATCTTAAACACTAGCAAGCAGCCACCTAAGATGCATCAGTTGGTCTCAACCCACCTGGAGGAAAGAGAATGAAGAATGCCAAAGACGCAAGGTAAATATGAGCCCAAGAAACAGAAAGGGCCACATAACCCAGAGACTACATCAGCCTGAGACTGGAAGAACTAGATGGTGCCCAGCTACCACCAATGACTGCCCTGACAGGGAATGCAACAGAGGATCCCTGATGGAGCAGGAGAACAGTGGGCTGCAGACCTCAAATTCTCGTAAAAAGACCAGACTGAGACTAGAGGGACCCCAGAGGTCATGGTCCCCAGACCCTTTGTTAGCCCAAGACTGGAACCATTCCCAAAGCCAACTCTTCAGACAGGGATTGGACTGGACTATAGGATAGAAAATCATACTGGTGAGGAGTGAGCTTCTTGGCTCAAGTAGACACATGAGACTATATGGACAGCTCCAAAGTTATCCTACACAAAGTGTCAATATTGTTGAGGTTGAGGAACACTGCAATATTTTATTCATAGAAATACAACAAAAAGAGGAGGGACTGACCTCATCAGGAATTACTTCTAAAATCCCCAAAACGGGTCAATCGGTTCCAGGGGAGTCATCTGCTCAGGGGCTAGTCTTATGGAGACAGGCATGAGGAGTCCAGTCATCAGGGCCCTCTCTTCCTTCAGTGTCTGCCTTTTTAACAACACCAATTCCTAGTGCTCAGTCTCCTCTAGTAACTGGACGGACTCTGCCCCCTGCCTATGAGTTAAACAGCTGGAAGCTTGACATTGACAGACAGAAATCAGGAGTCTTGAAGCATAATTGGTGCAGATGCTTAAAAATAGCCTGGCTCAAAAGGTGTCAAGAGTTAGACACTCTAATCATAAACATTAGGGAGCATATTCTAAAAATACCCCAAGCAGAATCTGAAAATCTGACAGAAAGATATTTTACATGAAAATTGGTGTTTGAAGCAGTCAAGGATACACCACCTATTTGTGAGGAATCGCAATAAGGACACTATCTTACATTTACAATTTTAAATTTTAGCCACCACCCCAATCATGTTTTGGTTCTTTTATAACAATTTACTATAATCATACTTGTGCTTCTATTTTTTCTTCAACATAATGTGGGAAAATGACTTTTGTGGACATTCCAACTGTGACTATTTGCATTTTTGAACATTATCTGCACAGCACTATGTTCCTCAAACAATTGAAATCACAGAGCTTTGCAGGTAGCAATCAGAACAATTTCGTACAGAGATAGATTATTATGCTGAGCAAGAAGCCATGGTAGTGGCACTCTAAAATACAAAAGGTATCGACCAGAAAAGTGCTGTGAAAAGGAAACATTTACCTAAAACACTAAAAAAATATATTTAGTTTAGAAATATATCATTCTACTGGAACCATTTACATTTTTCTTACATGTAAATGTGTATGTTTGTTTATATATGCATGAATACATACATGAAGAGCTGTGCGTGTATATACACATGTGTATATATAGATACGGAAACCCTGGTGGCATAGTGGTTAAGTGCTATGGCTGCTAACCAAAGGGTCGGCAGTTCAAATCTGCCAGGCGCTCCTTGGAAACTCTACGGGGCAGTTCTACTCTGTTCTATAGGGTTGCTATGAGTCAGAATCGACTCGATGGCACTGGGTTTGGTTTGGTTTTTATATATGGATATCCAAAACCCAGTGCCGTCGAGTCGATTCTGACTCATAGCGACCCTATAGAACAGAGTAGAACTGCCCCGTAGAGTTTCCAAGGAGCGCCTGGCGGATTGGAACTGCCGACCCTTTGGTTAGCAGCCGTAGCCCTTAACCACTATGCCACCAGGGTTTCCTAATATATGTATACAGTCATGTATATATGAATATTTATGTATATATGTATAGTGAATATTTATGTACAGTGTGGATAGATACAGTGTGGATAGATACACATATACATATATATAAATATATATGTATGTATACATATAAATATATATGCATATAGTGCTAGTAATGTCAGAACCTTTCTAACTTCAAGAGGGATAATGAGAATCAGTATCAGCCCAAAGCTGATTCCTATGAGGTCAGACATACCTCCACTCTCCAACCTTTTTACCAATTCCCATACCAGTCGTCCCTCCCATGGCACTCTCTATTTCTCTTCTGGGTTCATAATTTGTTACAATGGCCACACAGAATTCACAGACCATTTATTAAAGAAGTAACAGGCTACAACTCAGGATCAGGATCGGGATTAGGAAACATGTAGGCAGAGTCTGGAAGGCTCCCCTAAAGAGAAGAGCACATCCCTCCCTTTTTCAGTGCAGGAAGCTGTCTTGCCTTCTCTCACCTATGCAAGAAAGCAGGCCCTTCTCTCTGTTGTGCACACCCCCTCTCACCCATGCAGGACTCTTCTTAGCCCCCCGAGGACAGGCCTCCTCTCAGCCCCCTCAGGACAGGCTTCTTCTCAGACCCTTCAGGACACGCCCCTCTGCCTTCGACCTCCCTGCTGTCAGCCTCTCCACTGCAAACTGGCCCAGCTCATAGCTAGTGTAGCAGCTTTGTTCAGCTCTCTTACCTCTATTCTAGCAGCAGGTTTCTGTGGTGACCAGGACTCTGTCACAGGGCCCCTTCAGACCAGTTGCCGTCGGCTCTGCCACAGGGTCTCGTCCAGGCCTCTCACTATTTTCAGTGTTATAGTTCTTTTAGGAGGTTCCTTGCCTCTGCTTCTCTCTTTTCCCCTCTCTTGCCTTTGCCTTTCTTTCTTCTTTGTCTTCTTCTTTCTGCTAATCTCTGTGGGGTTGGGTGCATATATAGGCAAACTTCTGGTCAATTTCAAGGCATGGCCCTCCCACCAGGGCCACAAACAGACCAATCCCGTCTCAGTAGGCCACACTTTATTTGCATAGTATACTGTAGTGACTTCATTTGCATAAGTATATTGCAAACTCTGCAAGGTACATAAAATAGATCATTCACAGGGCAGGCTGTAGAGTCAGGCAAAAGTATTAAACCTCAGGTTCTTTACAGGTTACCCAGGTAATGTCAATTAATCTGGACAAAAGTAATAAACCCTCTGGGGTAGAAAACTAGGGCAAAGGTAACTCCTCAGGCTGTCTTTGCCCAATAGAGAGAGAAAATACTTGCAGTGAAAAGAAATAACTGTGAGAAGGGAGTGACGTCCAGTGAGATCTGGTACTAAAGAAAAGGCCATGTTGTCATGGGAAGAAAATTTCTCATACAGATTTCAAAATATCTGTATTCTACTTCAGCTTCAAGTTTTTGTGTGTAGGCCACTTTTTTAAGTCTCAGTTTCCTCACCTGTAAAATAAGATAATAAAATATATGCAAAGTGTTTTGAAAATGCCAGAGCTACACACGTGTAATTTAATATCTGAGATCACAGTTGGTAGAAGGACATACTTTCAGCTGTGCCTGCTCAGGTTTAAAGGACAATGGAATGTATCTGTGATGGACAGCAGTCACATGGTCCAACTACCGAAACTGTGGCCAGGCTGGCTGTCCTCCCTCTCCTGCCTAGTGATTCTCAACCAATCAGTCATCACCTAAAGGGGAAGAAAGCTACCCAAACTGATGGGCTCCATTCTCTCAGCAGCTGCTACACTTTATATAGCATAACTATGGTGCCCCTTGGTGTGACCTGTGGAATAAAGAGCTGTTGCCATTATCCCCTGTATGGACAAATAAAATGATGATGATGGTAATTAATAATAATTCTGACATACAAAAAATAGCTAATATTTATGGAGTTTTTTTTTTTTTTTACCAAGTATCGGGAACTGACCTAAGTTCTTCTCATTCATCTTCTCATTTAATGTGCACAACAAATTTATAAGACAAGGTTTTATTATTATTCTCATTTTTAATATGAAGAAACTGAGGTACAGCAAGACTAAGAATAATATTAATATTAATAATCTTTCTTTTGCTGAAGGTCATATAGAGAATAAGCTTTGGAGACAAAATGAAAGAGTTTCGAAAAATTATGAAAATACCTAGATTGTGCAGTGAGCTATCAATGTTGTATCTAGAACACAGAGTAAGAGAGGAAAGAGACAGAAGAACAAAGAGGAGAGAAGTTTGCAGAGACTCTTCACACATTTAAGGTGCAAAAAAAAAAAAGAATCAATCAGCGACGGGAAGGGAGAAACAGCTTTTGTAGCACTTGTTGTTACTGTCTCACCGCCATTTTCCTCACAGAAGCCAGGTGCTGGTCTTTGGCATTCAGGAACCTGTCTGGTACTTTGCCTCCACTATGATCCCAGCACATGAATAGCTAAGTGTTTGCTGATTAAGCAAGTCTGTGAAGTTAAAATGTGTTTTGGTGTTAGAGAAAGTGTCTTTACACCTTGAGCCTCACTTCCCTTGTGAAGCAGGAGAGAAAGTTCAATCTAAGAACACTCAAAGTGTTTCAGCAGCCCCTGGAGGGGCGTGCATCTCCCGTGAGGAAACAAAACTTAATTTGCTCTTTTCCAAGTTAGACTCTGTTGGTGACAGCGTCATGGTAAAAAGTTAGTGTGAACAAAGGACGATGCAAGGAAGGGAGGGGGTCCCTGGTGGCACCATCAGTTGAGTACTTGGCAGCAAAAGGTTGGCAGTTCTAATCCACCCAGAGGCACCTTAGGAGAAAGGCCTGGCAATCTAATTCTGAAAAATCTGCTACTGAAAACCATGTGGAGTGCTGTCCTACTCTGACACACGTGGGGGCGCCATGAGTTGCAGGCAACTGGATGCCAACTAGTTTTGGTCCTGGTCCTGGTCCTGGTCCTGGTCCTGGTCCTGGTCCTGGTCCTGGTCCTGGTAAGGAAGGGAGTGACTCCGCTTGGATGCTGCAGCTGATAACCATCATTGATAATCTCAGAATACCCAGATTGAAAACTAATTGTGACAATGTGAGGAGAAAGACTCAAAGAAAGAGATTTGAACTAAAGGTTAAATTCAAGGACCTTTTGTAAAAGCGCAGGGTCCAAGCATAGTACTATATGAGCAGAAGGCTGGTGCCTTGTCTGGGCACCAAAACCCTTAGGTGGGACTAAGGGGGAGGGCTCACTACACATAGACAATGTGGGGCTGCAACAGGCAGTTGTGAAGTAAGGCTGTCTGCTAGGGACCTGGGAGAGACGGGAAGCAAACAAACAGCAAGTCCACTGGAAACGTGCAAGTGTTGTACTGTCATGGATTTGGTGACTCGCACTAGTGCTTTCAAGTGGGAAAGCACCAGACAGCACACATATCTGAAGTGGGGATCAAACCACCAACTCACGCTGGGATTCAAGTCCCAGAAGATAACCTGGAACTTCTCCACCATAAGCACTGATTCAAAAGAGGAATACAAATAATTGCTATCTCATTTGTTCAAATGATTGTGGGAGACAAATTATGTTAGCATTTCTTCTGATAGCTGTAAATCATGTTTCCCCAAAACAGCCAGGGATTTAAAGTGGAATCCTATTAATACTAATAATCTTTCTTTTGCTGTCAATATCCATGGTTGTTAGGAACCTGAGTGGTGCAAGCAGTTTGCTATCAGCCGCTAACTGAAAGGTTGTAGTTCAAATCCACCCAGTGGCTCTGTGAAAGAAAGTCTTGGCCAAGAAAACTTTATGGAGCAGTTCTACTCTGTAACACATGGGGTCACCACGAGTCGGGGGCTGACTTGACAGCAGCAACAATAGCCACCTATGGTTGTGGGACCTCCGTGTCTCCTTTAGTTATAAGTGGGACTCTCGGGCTGTCTCATTCTCACCAGCAGTCCTTCTGGCTACTCTGTAGGGCTCCCAACAGCTGTGTGTCCTCTCCCATGCGAGCCCCCTTTAGGAACATCCACTGTGCAGGCCTCAGTTCTCTACAGCTGAAGAAGCTTCCACCATTGCCTTTCCACCCACTGGTGAGCTCGTCCCCAGCTGTGTCCTTGAGGGCCACTGCTGTCACCACCACCCACAGCTCTGCCCAGGCCAACTCTATGGGAGCCTCTTCCAGTGCTACCCTCCTTTCTGCCAAAAGACACGCCTCTGTCCTGCTACAGCTGGCACCCTGGGCCCGAGCTCTCTGGGGCCCTTCAGAGGCCCAGGCCACATGGCAGGCCAATGCAGACTGGGGAAATGCCTTTCTCCCTTGGAATGTGATATTTTGTTACATGGACACAAAAGTCAGGATGCTTGGGCGTACCTGCACCCCGAGAGTTGCTATGACATAGTTCTTTCCATTTTTCTCAGTGCTCACAAGCAAACGACTCGTTCTGATGGGCCTACCCTGCCAGTCCACCAAAATTATCTGCAGTCCTACATGGATACTATCTTAGTTACCAAGTGTTGCTGTAATACAAATACCAAAAGTGAGTGGACTTAAAGAGCAGAAATTTATTTTCTCACTGTTCTGGAGGCTAAAAGTCCAAATCAGGGTCTCGGCCGTATCAATTCTTTCCTCGTTGGTAGCCCAGGTTCCTTGGTTCCTTGGCGTTCCATTGCCTTATAGACAACCCTTCCATGTCTCTGTGTCTATATGGTCTGTTTATAACTCAGAAGTTGATTAGGTTTAGGATCCACTCTACACTGGTATGACCTCACTAACATAACAGAAGAAAATCCCCTATTTCCAAACAGGGTCATATTTATAGGTACATGTATTAGGATTTCAACACATATTTTGGGGGGACACAATTCAATCAATAACAGACACCCTTGGTTCACAGCTACAACTCATGGATGAATTATCAGCTCTGTCATACAAATATTCAATAAGTCACATGTAAAAACTTGAGTTCATTGGAAGAATATGGAAATGGTATGTTCAGCTCACATTTTGATGACCCTAACCCAACCACCCAAAGAGGTCCAAAGTCACGAGCCACTGGGAGAGGGAGAGGCAGTAGTAAGGGAATGACAAAGAGCTGCAATGTGGTGGAGGGAAGGTACTATCAGCTCCTGGGCCCTGTCCCCCAGTGGTTTTCCTCTGTAATGTACCTTCTCAAGGAACCAAAGGCATGGTCATGTCCTTCCTCAAGTTGAGCTCTAGGCAGCAGAGGGGTGCTGTGTAAGACAGGGAATGAAAGCAGAGGTGACAGAGGAGTTAGACTGCTTGATGCAGGAGCCCGAAATGGCTAACCTTAGAATTTAATTAGATTCTGTAACTTGGGTCAGGGGAACATGGCATGGTATAAAGAACTTTAGTGTTGAAGTTAACCAAGCCATCTTACCCAGAGAGAACTCCATAATCTCACCAAGAGATAATAACATCAGCCTTAGACAGTTATCCACAAGCACAGAATGAGGCAGGTGACATAAAGCCCCTGGTATCATGCCTTCCATGTGGGAGATGCAGTCAGAGTCTAGGGCAGTGGACCTTATGCAATGCTACCATTTGTCTATTGGTGGAGGCTTTCAGACAGCTGTGATGCTGAACAGGTTGAGTGGAGCTTCCAGTCCAAGACAGACTGGGAAGAAAGGCCTGATGATCTACTTCCAAAAACCAACCGATGAAAACCCTATGGATCACAACAGTCCAACCCACAACCAATCATGGGGGTGGCACAGTACCAGGTAGCATTTTATTCCATTGTGCATGTGGTCCCCATGAGTTGGGGGCTGGCTTGATGGCAGCTAACAACATCGAGCTCATCACAGGGAGGGAACCCCAAGGCTGAGCTTGTGGTGCTGTGCTAATGCATTAAGCCCTTTTAAAAGCCCTGTCTTCCAGAGCAGCAAGTTACAGGGAGCTGGCTTGTTGGGTCATGAGAAGGGAGGTGGAGGGTGTAAATCTCCTTGACAAAGTGAGCATGTGGGGGCAGCTATAAACAGGAGTGAAGACAAACAGAATCTATCAGGGTGGATGCAAGGAAGGAAGGGACAGAGGCTGCCCAGGAGGATTCGCCTGCCACTGAGTAAGGGCTCTGAGGTACAGCAGTATGCTCCCAGGGGAAAGCCCAAGACGTGCAGACACCATGCCTGAGCCTCTACTTTGTTTCCTTTTCTACTTCTTCCTTTGCCTTACTGTGTAGACTTTCTGTGGTTACCAAAGGATAAGCTAGAAAAAAATGAAATAACATTATGCTGAGTGAAATAAGTTAATCACAAAAGGGCAAATATTGAATGAGACCACTATTATAAAAACTCAAGAAAAGGTTTAACACCCTACCCCCCAAAAAAAAAAAATTGCCATTGAGTTGATTCCTGCAACGACCCTGGAGGACAGAGTAGAGCTGCCCCATAGGGTTTCCAAAGAGAAACTGGTAGATTTGAACTGCCGGCATTTTGGTTAGCAACTAATCTTTTAACCACTGTGCCACCAGGGCACCATAAGAAAAGGTTTATACACAGAAAAAAGCAATCTTTGATGGTTATGAGGGAGGAGGGGTGGGGAGGGGAAAGACAACATACAATACAGGGGAAGACATAACAACTTGACAAAGTCAAAGTCATAGAAGCTTCCTAGACACATCGAACACCTTGAGGGACCAAGTTATTGGGGCTGAGGGCTGGGGACCATAGTCTCAGCGGACATCTAGGTCAATTAGTATGATGTAGTTCATAAAGAAAATGTTCTACATTCTACTTTGGTGAGTAGTATCTGGGGTCTTCAAAGATTGTGAGCAGCCACCTAAGATACATCTATTGGTCCCATCCCATTTGGAGCAAAGGAGAATAAAGAAACCAGACACAAGGAAAATACTAGTCCAGACAACTAGTGGACAACATGAATCACAACCTCTACCAACCTGAGCGCAGAAGAATTAGATCGTGCCCGGCTACCACCACCAACCACTCTTACAGGGATCACAGTAGATGGTCCCGGAGAAAGACGGAGAAAAATGTAGGACGAAATTCAAATTCACACATAAAAAAAACCAGACTTACTGGTCTGACAGAGACTAGAGGAACCCCAAAGACTGTGGTCCTCCTGTCACTCTGTTGAGAGCTGAAGCTACTCCCAAGGACCACCTTTCAGCCAAAGATTAGACAGGCCTATAAAACAAACAATAACACACGTGAGGAACATGCTTCCTAGTTCAATCAAATATGTAAGACCTGTCCAAAAGCAAAGCCAAGAAGGCAGGAAGGGACAGGAAACATGGGTGAATGGACACAGGGAACCTGGGGTGAAAAGGAGGAGAGTGCTGACACATTGCAGGGATTACAACCCATGTCACAAAACGATTTGTGCATAAACTTTTGGATGAGAGACTAATTTGCACTGTAAACTTTCCCCTAAACATAATAAAATTTTAAAAAATGAAATAAAGCATTTTGAAACTCATGCTAACCTCGTGTAATGGCTCTCTGCTCTGATAAAGAGGTTTACTGAGTCAGGAAGGTCAAATATTGGCTCTTTTTTTTATATATAGTTATTTATAGATCTCCTTTGTCACTGTTTTCTCTAACTCCCTCTTTACATGGAAAAGAAAAAAAAGTTTAGTTTAATCCCTTTCCACAGAAAGCAGCTATAACAGACTGGAAGTAGGATTTTAAACGACAAATTGACCCTGGGGATCTGTCCGGAAGATGTAGCTTTTAAGGACAAAACCCACTGAAGGTGAAGCACATGAGGCGTTAGGTACATAAAAATTTCCCACATGGAGAAAATCGTGCTCAGATTATATTATCTGTGCTTATTGTGACATTATATAACTTATTGTGAATTGTCTTCATTTCACTACTGGAGCTAGGCTGAGTCATCTGCTATCTTGGTGCAGGGATTTCTTTTCTGTTTTCATATTTATGAATTTGCCCACCTGGAAAATATCAAGGTCAATTTCTGCCTTTTGTTGCAAAATGCAGGAAGTTTAACTGAAGGTGATATAGATTATGCATGCATCCAAATATAGTCCTGGCTCTTAAATATTTATTTAAAAACTGAAAACACTTAGATGGGAACACATACAAAGGCACAAAGTAAACAAAACAAAAAACAAACAGAAGAAAAGTGAAATGAGATCTGAACTACGTTTTCTAAGCCCTTGGTTTATGGAGTATGAGGCGGCAGGGTCTAGTCTCTGCAGTGGCTGGCTCTCCGTTAATGACAATGGTCTAACATGAAGACACGATGGTAACACGTAACAGCTAACAAATTTTCAAACAAATCGGGCTTTTATTTAGTTTAAGTTTTGCTTTTCTGAGGATATACTTTTTTTATTTTTAAAGAAAGTATATAGCAAACTCAACTCTAAAACTCTTTTGAAATGAAACAAAAAACCAGGGAAGACTGAAGACTATGGACAATTTATTAAGCCCTTCTATATACTGTCAGGTTATAGCTCTAGAGCTCCAATAATTTCCTAGACACAGCAAGGAGCAAAGGATCAAAGGCAGGAGGTAAACATGGGGAGAAAAGACAATGAATGATATTCACCAATTGTCTTGTTAATTTTAAAAATGTATATATGTAATCAGTTACCGTCTAGTAGACTCCAACTCCTGGTGACCCCAGGTATATCAGAATCGAACTGTGCTCCACAGGATTTTCAATGGCTGATTTTTCAGTGGATTGCCAGGCCTTCCTTCCAAGGCACTCTGGCTGGACTTGCACCACCAAACTTTCAGTTATCAACTGAGCAAGTTAATAATTTGCACAACCTGGGAACTCCACAAGTATATAGCGAGGGAGACAATTTTCCAGTCAGAAATTAGATTCAATAGAACCCTAAAGATTAGAAATTATGTATAGAGTCTGAGGTACAATAACAAAGGTGCAATGGTTTAGTGTAATTAATAATTTGGAGTTGTTATCAGTTCATTCATAGAGGTCACAGGAACTCTGGCAAAAAGTTCTCCAGAAAAATATTTTGAGGACTTCCACTCATATATGCATGCATTCATTCATTTATTCCCTGAAACATCACTGGATGCCAGGTATCACATCTGGCATTACAGTTACAAAAAATCTTTTAAGACATAGCTCTGTAGCATAAACATGGAGATGAAGAATTAATTGATTTTGTTTCAGGAGTTAGGAAGGCTTCACAGGACAGGTAACACTTCAGTTGGGCCTCAAAGTTGAGGAGTTCTCCAGGTGAACAAAGAGATGGCAATTCTAGGCAAAGGGAAGAGATGAGAAAACTTCTGAAAGGTCCTCTGTAAATTCAGGGCTACTCAAGGAAAAAAAAAAAAAAACTTTCTTATGCATTTTTGTTATTTGTGAACTCAGTATTTGTATTGGGTTCTAAGAGCTCAATAAATATTTGTAGAATGAAGGAATGACTAATTATCGAATAACATATTGCTGAACTAACTGATCAACTTTCAATCATTTTAGGAGGTAACATATGATCAAGAACCACTGGTACTGAAGGAAGGAGTCCAAGCTGCACTGAAGGCAGTGGCAAAAACAAGGCTCCAGGAATTGACAGAATATCAATTGAGATGTTTTAACAAATGGGTGCAGCCCTGGAGGTACTCACTCGTCTACGCCAAGAAATTTGGAAGACAGTGACCTGGCCAACATACTGGAAGAGATCCATATTTGTACACATTCCAGAGCAAGGTGATCCAACAGAATGCAGAAATTATTGAACAATATCATTAATATCACATGCAAGTAAAATTTTGCTGAAGATCATTCAAAAGTAGTTGCAGCAGTACGTTGAGAGGGAACTGCCAGAGATTTAAGCCAGACTCAGAAGAGGACTGAAGCAGGGATATCATTGCTGACGTCAGATGGATCTTGGCTGAAAGCAGAGAATACCAGAAAGATGTTTAGAAGACTCATTAACCACCTGCGTTATGCAGATGACACAACCTTGCTTGCAGAAAGTGAAGAGGACTTGAAGCACTTACTGATAAAGATCAAAGACCACAGCCTTCAGTATGGATTACACCTCAACATAAAGAAAACAAAAATCCTCACAACTGGCCCGATAAGCAACATCATGATAAACAGAGAAAATACTGAAGATGTCAAGGATTTCATTTTATGTGGATCCACAATCAATTCCCATAGAAGCAGCAGTCAAGAAATCAGAAGATGTATCACATTGGGCAAATCTGCTACAAAAGATCTCTTTAAAGTGTTGAAAAGCAAAGTGCATCCCTTTAAAGACTAAGGTGCTCCTGACCCAAACCATGGTATTATTCAATTGCTTCATATGCACGCGAAAGCTGGAAAATGAATAAGGAAGACCAGAGAAGAACCAATGCCTTTGAATTATGGTGTTGGAGAAGAATATTGAATATATCATGGACTGCCAGAAAAATGAATAAACCTGTCTTAGAAAAGTACAGCCAGGATGCTTCTCAGAAGCAAAGACGGCAAGACTTCGTCTCACGTACTTTAGACATGTTATCAGGAGTGACCAGTCCCTGGTAAAGGACATCATGCTTGGCAAAGTTGAAGGTCACCGAAAAAGAGGAAGACCCTCAATGAGATGGATTGACACGGTGGCTGCAACAATAGGCTCACACATAAAAATTGTGAGGATGGCGCATGACCGAGCGGTGTTTTGTTCTGTTGTACATAGGGTTGCTATGAGTTGGAACTGACTAGATGGCATCTACCAACAAAAACAAAGTAATATACAAATATACAGTCCCTTTATAGTAGTGACTAAGAAGGCCAAATTTTCGCTTTCTTTTATTTGTGTTATTTTGTCTATCTTTTTATTGTTTTTAGCAAAGTAATAATCTACATCATCTGAAAACAATAATTCCAAAAAGTTTATAGTATCCCATGTTTCAGTCTTCATCACCACCCAGTCCCCTTCACAGAAGTAACCATTTTAACTCTGCCAGATGATTCAGCTTGTATTGATCTCTGTATTTCTAGTTTTCTCTAGATTTCTGTATTTCTAATACGTGCTTACTGCCATTACTAGATTTATCAAATTTTGACATTGTTTATTGATTTCCTCTCAATGGCCATGGTTGATAGGATCATCTCTTTTATGCTACCACCTCCACTTCCCTTTCCCTGCCCCATCCCTGTAACACATTTATCTATATCACAGCTTTAGTTGTGTCAAAAATAAACAGTGTTTATATTTCAACCATGTAAATGATGTTCACTGTAAAACCTGGCAAACAAAGCGAACTATGGCTATAAACTTCTGAATTTTACAAAATTAATCTTTTCTTTTTATTAGCTTATTTTATACATACCATTTCTGTATTTTCCCCCAAACGGTCCTTCTGATCTGCCATTCACCCATCAGCCATTTTCTTTCCAAATATTTAATCAGTTACCCCATTTTTCCTGGGAACCTCACTCTGGGGCCCTCCTCCCGCTTGCTCTGATCTGGGTGCATTGCTCTCTCACCAAGCAGCATCTGGGATTTTCCTTCCTGGCACTGTGGTTGGAGCCACTGTTAGTTTAATCTATTTCTCGATTTTCTCCCTAGTGTTGGTGGAGAATATCCTCTATGAAAGGACTCATGAGTACTAAATCTTCCGTGAGTGTCCCAGAGTCTTTACTTTACCCTTAGCTAAATCACAGTTCAGTTTTTTCAGAATGCTCAGGATACTTCTCCATCTGGCTCTAGTATTCCCAGTTAACGTCTCCTAAGATGTTCCCCCCCCCTTCTCCTTTAATAGTTTTTTTCAGCTATAACACTTTTAATTTCTTTTTCTCTTGTTCTTTTTTTACAGCCTCTTTTTGCTCATCTTATAAAAACAAAGAGGAATTTTTTTTTTTTTTGGAGATATAATTTACAGAGTGGTCAACTGATCCCTGTTTGCCCAGGACCGTCCTGGTTTTAAAACTGGAAGTCCCATATCCCAGGAATCTTCACAGTCCCAGGCACACCTGGAGAGCTGTCACCCTGATTAATTGGAGACTTGTCTTTTCCTAATGCTTTCTTCTATTCCCTGCAACTTCTTGTTTCCTTCTGGTCGTTCTTCTACATTTCTTTGTGTTCTTGCTCACTGGTTTATTGAAGGTCTGATGATTCTTACCTCTGTATTCTTATTTAAAAGCTGGGTGGAACCTCCATGTGTGTGGGAAGGAGTGTATCACTTGTGGTCTTCACTATAGGATCCTTGGGTGCAAAGCTGCCCTCTGCATTGGAGACCCCCTGTTGTCAATATCTCCAATACTATCTTTTGGGTCAGCCAGTTTTATCATGGAGGACTCCTCCAGTCTTCTGCCTGCAGACTGTAGGCCAGACCTCCTGGAATTTGGGAGAAAGCAGGGAAAGGAGACTGAGGTTTCAAACTTCCTTATGCAGACTTGAACCTAACCCCTGTTTGCAGCTTTGTGCCTTACCGCAGGTCTTCATCATGCCTAGTTTGCCAAGCCAAGCCCAGATAGTAAGACAGTAAACCTCCAGTTCCCTACCTAGAGGAATTGCTGGGTAGTGCAAATGATTAACGCAATCAGCTGCTAACTGAAAGGTTGGCAATTCAAGTCCACCTAAAGTTACCTCAGAAGAAAGGCCTGGTTCTGACTCAGAGTGACTGTATGTACAAAAGAATGAAACACTGCCCAGTCCTGTGCCATCCTCACAATCATTATGCTTGGGCCCATTGTTGCAGCCACTGTGTCAATCCATCTTGTTGAGGGTCTTCCTCTTTTCCGCTGACCCTGTGCTTTACCAAGCATGATGTCCTTCTCCAGGGACTGATTGCTCCTGACATGTGCAAAGTATGTAAGAGGTAGTCTCACCATCTTTACTTCTAAGGAGCATCCTGGTTGTACTTCTTCCAAGACAGGTTTGTTTGTTCTTTTGGTAGTCTGTAGAATATTCAATATTCCTCTCCAATACCACAATTCAAAGGCATCAATTCTTCTTCGGTCTTCTTTATTCATCATCCAGCTTTCACATACATACGGGGTGACTGAAAACACCATGGCTTGGGTCAGGCACACCTTATTCTTCAAGGTGACATCTTTGCTTTTCAACAATTTAAAGAGGTCTTCTGCAGCAGATTTGCCCAGTGCAATGTGTCTTTTAATTTCTTGACTTGTGCTTCCATGGATGTTGATTGTGGATCCAAGTAAAATGAAATCTTTGACAACCTCAATCTTTTCTCTGTTTATCATGACGTTGCTTACTGGTCCAGTTGTGAGAATTTTTGTTTTCTTTATGGTGAGGTGTAATCCATTCTGAGGGCTGTGGTCTTTGATCTTCATCAGTAAGTGCTTCAAGTCCTCTTCACTTTCAGCAAGCAAGGTTGTGTCATCTGCATAATGCAGGTTGTTAATGAGTCTTCCTCTAATCCTGATGCCCCATTCTTCTGCATATAGTCCAGCTTCTCAGATTATTTGCTCAGAATACAGATTGAATAGATATGGTAAAAAGACACAAACCTAACACACATTTTCCTGACTTTAAGCCACACAGTATCCCCTTTTTCTGTCCAAACAACTGTCTCTTGGTCTATGTATAGGTTCCTCATAAGCACAATTAAGTGTTCTGGAATTGCCATTCTTTGCAATGTTATCCATAATTTGTTATGATCCACACAGTCAAATGCCTTTGCATAGTCAATAAAATACAGGTAAACATCTTTCTGGTATTCTTTAGTTTCAGCCAGGATCTATCTGATGTCAGCAATGATATTCCTAGTTTTGCATCCTCTTCTGAATCTGGCCTGAATTTCTGGGAGTTCCCTGTCAATATACTGCTGCAGATGCTCTTGAATGATCTTCAGCAAAATTTTACTTGCATGTGATATTAATGATATTGTTTGATAATTTCCGCATCCGGTGGGATTGCCTTTGTTGGGAATAGGCATAAATATAGATCTCTTCCAGTCAGTTGGCCAGGTAGCTGTCCTCCAAATTTCTTGGCATAGATGAGTGAGCACTTCCAGCGCTGCATCCATTCGTAGAAACACCTCAATTCGTATTCCATCAGTTCCTGGAGCCTTGTTTTGTCAATGCCTTCAGTGCAGCTTCGACTTCTTCGTTCAGTACCATCGGTTCCTGCTTATATGGGACCTCCTGAAATAGCTGAACTTCGACTAATTCTTTTTGGTATAGTGACTCTGTGTCTTCCTTCCATCTTCTTTTGATGCTTCTGCGTTGTTTAATATTTTCCCCCACTGAATCCTTCACTATTGCAACTCGAGGCTTGAATTTATTCTTCAGTTCTTTCAGCTTCAGAAATGCAAAGCATGTTCTTCCCTTTTGGCTTTCTATCTCCAGGTCTTTGTACTTGTCTTTATAATGCTTTACTCTGTCTTGTCGAGCCACCCTTTGAAATCACGTGTTCAACTCTTTCACTGCATCATTTTTTCCTTTCGCTTTAGCTACTCGACTTTCAAGAGCAAGTTTCAGAGTCTCTTTTCTTTCTTTCCTATCTTTTTAACGACCTCTTGCTTTCTTCATGTATGATGTCCTTGATTATTCCACAACTCATCTGGTCTTTGGTCATTAGTGTTCAATGTGTCAAATCTATTCTCAGGTGGCCTCTAAATTCAGGGGTATGCTCAATGTCATACTTTAGCTCTTGTGGACTTGTTCTAATTTTCTTCAGTTTCAACTTCAGCTTGCATGTGAGCAATTGATGGTCTGTTCAACAGTTGGCCCCTAGCCTTGTTCTGACTGATATTGAGCTCTTCCATTGTCTCTTCCCACAGACGTAGTTGATTTAATTCCTGTGTATTCTATCTGGTGAGGTCGCTGTTTATGTTAGTGAGAAAAGGTATTTGCAATGAAGAAGCCATTGGTCTTGCAAAATTTTATCATGTGATCTCCAGCATCGTTTTTATCACCAAGGCCATATTTTCCAACTACAGATCTTTCTTTGTTTCTGACTTCTGCATTCCAATCTCCAGTAATTATCAGTGCATCCTGATTGCATGTTCAATCAATTTCAGTCTGCAGAAGTTGGTAAAAATCTTCAATTTCTTCATCTTTGGCCTTAGTAGTTTGTCATGGATTGAATTATTTCCCCCCAAAAGATGTGTGTATCAATTTGGCTGGGCCATGACTCCCAGTATTTTGTGGTTGTCCTCCATTTTGCGATCGTAATTTTATGTTAAAGAAGATTAGGGTGGGATTGTACACCCTTACTACAGTCACATCCTGGATAAGATGTAAAGGGAGTTTCCCTGGGGTGTGGCCTGCACCATGTTTTATCTTACGAGAGATGAAAGGGAAGCAAGCAGAGAGTTGAGGACCTCATACCACCAAGAAAGCAGTGCCAGGAGCAGAGTGCGTCCTTTGGACCTGGGGTCCCTGCGTGAAGAAGCTCCTAGTCTGGGGGAAGATTGATGAGAAGGCTGACAGAGAGAGAAAGCCTTCCCCTGGAGCCAATGCCCTGAATTTGGACTTTTAGCCTACTTTACTGTGAAGAAATAAATTTCTCTTTATTAAAGACATTCACTTGTGGTATTTCTGTTATAGCAGCACTAGATGACTAAGTCCTAGTCGGTGCATAAATTCGAATAATAGTCTTATTAACTGGTCTTCCTTGTAGGGGTCTGGCTATTATTCTATCACTGACAGTGTTGTACTTCAGGATAGATCTTGAAATGTTCTTTTTGACAATGAATGCAATGCCATTGCTCTTCAAGTTGTTGTTCCTGGCATAGTAGACCATATGATTGTTCAATTCAAAATGCCCATTACAGGTCCATTTCAGCTCACTAATGTCTAAGATATCAATGTTTATGCATTTCATTTTTTATGACTTCCAATTTTCCTAGATTCAAACTTCGCACACTCCATGTTCTGATTATTAATGGTTGTTTGTATTTCTTATTTTGAGTCATGCCACATTAGCAAATGAAAGTCCCAAAAGCTTGACTCCATCCACGTCATTAAGGTGGACTCTACTTGAGGAGGTAGCTCTTCCCCAGTTGTCTTTTGAAATGTTCATCGTGTAGCCTCTGGAAAACTCCACTGTATACTCATGAAAATAGCAAATGGTGTCTTATAATTATTATAAAAATAATTTTGGTCTCAAAGACCCCCTGAAAGGAATTGCTGATTGAAGACAACATGCTTTCAGAATACACAAACTCTACCAAATAAATCAGATAATGACCTCTAGTCATCCAAGTCACTTCAAATGCTTTTATTGGGGAACCATATATATGCATATATACAAAGCAGCATGGTAGGTGCCCAGACCTTGTCCATTAAAAATATACGTTAAAACTGTGATTTTCAAGCCTGGGAACTTCTTAAAAATATCAGCCTGGGTCTACGCAAAACCAATTAAATCGGTATCTACAGAAATTACTTCAAAAAGGAAAAAAAGCTCAGCAGGTGACTGTAACGTGCAGCCAGGGTTGAAAACCAGTGAGCTAAGGATGCAGGCAGAATATAAACAACAAAAGTTGGATGTAGAATAAAGTGTGCAAATAGGATGAAAGTGGGGCAGGTTGAAGTCTTGATACTAAGTAGCTGTGTGATCTTACACATTGTGCTTACCCTTCTCAGTTCAGTTTTTTACCTGTAAATTGGTACTAATGGTTCCACCCTCATAAATTGTTCTGAGATTAAAGGAGGTAGGCACATAAATTACCATTGTTGGCACCTGCCAGTTGTTTATTAAATGTGAGCATCACAAAGAAAGATATTAAGCACTGCAGAATTTCACCAGGCAAGATGTGAAGTAAGCAAATCTTGTGGGGTGGGAGGTAGGGTGGGAACATTGGATATGAACCTTGAAGAAAGCTAAATTTAATCTGAAGGTAATTGGAACCATCACCATCTCCCCAGCACCACTTGGCTTAACACAGTCCAGGGATATGATTCAAATGGTATTTTTGTTTTTGTTTATTTAATCTTTGGTAGAGAAAAGGGCCCAAACCAGTAGACCTGGCTGGGCAGAAAGGGTTTTGGTTAGTGGATCCCAACACTGGATCGCTCATATTGCAGGAAAGGGGCTCCCCTAAAACCATGGCAAATCAGCTGGCTGTGCTGCACAAACAGTCCAGCTTACTGTTAGCACATAAACACTGCATCAGAATTAATGTAGAAATCATGGATCAGAGGGCCCTATTCATAAATGGAATATTTGACTAGGAAGCAAAATTGTCACTGAGTTAATTTATCTGTAAAATCAAAGACAAAAAAGAGGGGTAAACAAAGAAGCTGTGACAGCACCAAGTGAATACTCTGGAGATATGGCAATTACCTGGTTAATTTGGTCAGCGTGGAAAAATTCAAGAATTCTTCCAAATTGACTATCTACATGGACTGAAGTATTCAATTAACAAATCCCTACCTTGTGTTGGTAAACACCCTAATATTCAAAATATGTAACAAAATGATAGGCTGTTGTTAGCTGCCGTTGAGTAAGCCCCCAACTCATGACGACCCCATGCACAATGGGATTGGATTGTTGTGGTCCACGGAGTTTTCACTGGCTGATTTTCAGAAACAGATAGCCAAGCCTTTCTTCCTAGTCCATTTTAGTCTGCAAGCTCCACTGAAACCTGTTCAGCATCACAGCAACACACATGCCTCCAGTAACAGACTGTGCATGAGGTGCACTGGCCGGGAATCGAACCCAGGTCTCACACATGGAAGACGAGAATTCTACTGCTGAACCACCACCGCCCTCAACAAAATGGTATACTTCACACATTAAAAAAAATGATGTTGTACAGGAGCTGCCAGTAAGAACAGACACCCGTCCCATCAGACCTGAAGTCAGGGGTGAGTAACTGTTTCATCCGCGCCTGCGTGTGCCCACTGTCTGTCAGCTGCACGGTGAACACTGTCTCTTGTCTCTGGTTTCCTACTATGCCTTTCATGAAAGTTGACTCTTTAAGATGTTTTACGTAAATTTCCAACATCCCAGCTGGCTTTCTGCACTCGTCAATTTAACCACTTAACAGAAAAAAATCCTCCATTTTGCATTGCAGAGATATTCTGAGAAAGGAAGACAGCATTTCTAAATCATTAATGTTAATGCCTCAATCCTTTCAAAATGGGTCATCCTGAACTCTGCTGGGATTGTGAAAAACTGGCAGAGTAAAACAAAGGGAAGAAATAAAAATGCGAGCTCCATCCACAACAAAACAGAAGCACTGACTAAAAGTGAAGATCAAGACACTCAGCAAGAATGCTCACAGCTGCAGACCTCAGAGAAACAGCAGAGTACAGTTCTTCAAGTTGTGTCCCTTAGAGCAACAAGTCCAACACTCTTTTGTTTGAAGCAATAGACCTGGCCGCTCTTGGTGGCTTCTGGGAGCAAGGAAGGCAAGGTTGAATGCGAACCCTCTGAAACGAGCGGCATCTGCAGGGAGCAGTCTAGGCAGAGAAGAGAGAATGATGATTGCTTATTTGAGTTAGAAAGAGAAATACAAGGCTTAAATAACCCATTCACACAAACAACCCCAAATTTTAGGAATTTCTGCCAGTCTGAAACACGTCACTTGTCTTCTTCCACATAAATCTCTTACAAATAGCTGGCCCAGGAAGAATAGACAAAAGACTTGAGCAGAAACTTTAACAAAGAAGATTTACAAAATAATCAATAAGCACATGAAAAAGTCCTCATCATCTGGGGAATGTAAATTAAAACGGCAATGAGATAACACTGATCCTTGCCAAAATAAACAAAATAAAAAAAAAAAAGACTGACCAGACCAAACATCAGCAAGGGTGTAGAGCAGCTAGTGAGCCTGGTGGTGCAGTGGTTAAGAGTTCAGCTGCTAACCAAAAGGTCAGCAGTGCAAACCCACCAGCAGCTCCTTGGAAACCCTGTGGGGGCGGCTCTACTCTGTCCTTTAGGGTCGCTGTGTCGGAATTGACTCGACGGAAACAGGTTTGGCTTTTTGGTTTACAGCAACTAGAATTTTCATTTGTTACTGATGAGAATGTATCACCTTACCAATTGATACAACCACTTTGGAAAAAGCTCCGGCACTTTTTGATAAAACTAAACATACACCTACCCTATTATCCAACAAATCCATTCGTAGGTATTTACCTAAGAAAAATGAGAACATATGCTCTCAAAAAGACTTGGACAAGAATATTTGCAGCAGCTTTATTCATAATACCCCCACAGCTGAAAAAGCTCGTGTCCCCTAAAAACAGGAGAACTGCTGACAAAATGTGGTTGATTCATCAAATGGAATACCACTAAACAGTAACAAGGAAAAAATACTGACATATGCACCAACATGAATTAATCTCAAAAACATGCTGAAAGAAGCCTTAAACAGAGGAGTACTTACTAGACGATTCCATTTATACAAGGTTCTAAAATTGACTAAATTAATCCACGGTGGAGAAAAAATCAGAGGAGTGCTCTGGAAAGGCAGGACATGAGATCTGACCTAGGGTGGCATGAGAGAATATTCTGGGGTTATGGTGTATTCTACATCTTGATAGGGTTTGGGTTACACATATGTATATATTTGTCAAAACTCATCAAATGTACACTTAATATGTGTGGCTTTAACTGTATATAAGCCTTACATCAAAAGTAAAATTTGTAACAAACATTTAACTATTTTTATAATTAAAAAAAAAAAATTGCCGTGGAGTTAATTCTTTCATAATACATATGATAAATATTCAGGGGGAGTATACTAATGTCTGCAGTTTACTTTGAAATAAATCAACAAAGCAAGATGCATGAATAGATGAACACATTATAAAATGGGCGTAGTAAAATGTTATTGGTAGAATATATGCGAGAGTGATCCTATATGTTTCCTATAAAATTATTTCAACTTTACTGTATGTTTAAACATTTTAATAGGAAAATATTGGGGAAAAAATTACTCTCAAGAAGTTAGGAAGGAAATGACAAAGAGAAAGCAATTGGGAAGATATAGTAAATATGAAAACAGAAGTTAACTTGAAAAGAAAAACAAATAGTAGAACGAATAAATTCATGATCTATTTAAAATAATATTAAAATAGATAAACAATTATCTAATTTAATTTAAAAAATTGAGTATTAACACAAATACAGAACATAATAGGAAATGATCATAGATACAAACAACTTTAACAGCATCATAAGACAGTACTTCATTCAACTCTCTGTAAATAAATTTGGAAACCTGGATGTAATGTATGATTATCTATTAAAATAAAAGTCTTCAACTATGGCACCAGAAGAGATAGAAAATCAAATTAAGCATGCATTTAAAAAAATGTTTTTATTATTTGATTCAGTATTTGTGTGTGTGTGTTTTGTAATGAGAAGGCTTTTCAAGTGTTTAATCAACCATATTGCCATAAATTATTGTCTGGAAAAACTTCTTGCAAAGCTAAGCTACAAAAACTCCACAGAGATAGCACAGGAAAAGAGGAAACCCACAGACCATACTTACTTATGACTATGGATGCAAAATATTAAATAATAATACCAGCAAACAAAATCCACCAGCAATGCCTGTGGTTAGATTCTGTTGAGTCAATTCCAACTCACAGCAACACCATGTGTGCAGAGTAGAACTGCTTCACAGGGTTTTCAAGGCTGTAACGTTTAGAAGCAGATTGCCAGGTCTGACTTCCAAGGTGCCCTGGGTGGGCTTTACTCTTCGCACCACCGATGGTTCAGTAGTATGGTATTTATTACTATATTACTATAGACCATCACGTTAATCAGTCAAAAGAGGAAAATCATATTATCATCTCCAAATAGTGCTGGGACAACCAGATCTCCACATGACAAAGAAGGAAGTTGGGCTAATACCTCACGACATATATGAAAATTAGTTCCAAATGGACCAATAAGCTAAGTATAAAGACCTTTAACACAATATCCATCCCAGATAAAAACTGCCAAGTAATAAAAATACAAAAAGGAAAGTCAACTAAACAAAAAGAAGGCAGTATTGCAAGAAGTGAGGGTAAAAAAAGGTATAAGACACAGAGAAAACAGATTGCAAAATGGCAGAAATAAGGTCTTCTTTATTGATTACTGGAGCCCTGGTGGCATAGTGGTTAAGAGTCCAGCTGCTAACCAAAAGGTCAGCAGTTCAAATCCACCAGCTGTTCCTTGGAAACCCTATGGGGCAGTTCTAATCTCTCCTATATGGTTGCTATACTAACTCTATGGCAAGAGGTTTTTTTTATTATTATTATTATTGATTATTAGTTTAAATATAAATGAATTAAACTCTTTGATCAAAAGGCAGAGACTGCTGATGAATGGATAAGCTAAATGAGGTATACACAGACAATGGAATATCACTCAGCTGTAAGAGGAATGAAGTCTTGATGCGCGCCACACATGGATGAACCTAGAGGACATTATGCTGAGCGAAACAAGTCAGTCACAAAAGGACAAACATTGCATGATACTAGTTACATGAAATAAGCATATATATAGAAACCATAAGTAATTAGTGGTTGCCAGAGGTGGAATAGAGGAGGAAAGAAGGAGCTTTTGCTTAGAATGTGTTGAAAATATGTTAATAGTGGTGAGAAAATTTGCAAAAAGAGTAACAATGCACAACTTGAAGAATGTAATCAAGGTCATTGAAGTGTACATGTAGAAATTGATGGCATGTTTTGTGTGTTCTTTTGTGTATTTCAGTATATAAAAAAAAAATTCTACCAATAATAAATGGCACAAAAAATTTAAAAAAAAAAAAACAGTAACTGATAGAATGGATAAGAAAACATGATCCAACTATATGTTGTCTACAAGAGACCTACTTTAGATCCAAAGACAGAATAGGTTGAAAGTGAAAGGATGTGGAAAACTATTCCATGCAAATAGTAACCAAAATAGAGTAGGGGTGGCTATATTATCAGAAAAAATAGACTTTAAGTCAAAATCTGTTACAAGAGACAAAAAAGGATATTATTTAGGATGAAGGGCTCAATTTCATCAAAATATAATTGTTATATTTTAAATGTATATGTTGTCTATCTAGTGTTGCTATAACAGAAATACCACAAGTGGATGGCTTTCACAAAGAGAAGTTTATTTTCTCACAGTAAAGTGGGCTAAAAGTCCAACTTCAGGGCATCAGCTCCAGGGGAAGATTTTCTCTCTCTGTCAGCCTTCTCATCAATCTTACAGCCAGAATGCTCCTTAAAAGTGAGGATACTGAGACTTCATGTCACATAATTTGGATGTATTATTGGGGATGGGAGGGGGACCAGTCCCTGGAGAAGGACATCATGCTTGGGAGAGGGCCGGTAAAAAAGAAGACCCTCAACGGGATGGATTGACACAGTGGCTGCAACAATGGGCTCAAACATAGCAATGATTGGAGGATGGTGAAGGGCCAGGCAGTTTTTCTTTCTCTTGTACATAGGGTGGCTATAAGTTGGAATTAGCTCAACGGCATCTAACAACAACAACGTG
The DNA here is from genome assembly GCF_030014295.1 of Loxodonta africana. Taxonomy (NCBI): domain Eukaryota; kingdom Metazoa; phylum Chordata; class Mammalia; order Proboscidea; family Elephantidae; genus Loxodonta; species Loxodonta africana. Next base: position 76,617,570 of record NC_087358.1, read on the forward strand.
CACATAACAACAGAGCCCAAAAAGTATATATAAAGCAAACACTGGTAGAATTATCTTGAAGCAGGAGAACGTTGGAGGACTCATGCTTTCAGATTTCAAACATACTATAAAGCTACGGTAATTCAAAACAGTATGGTACTGGTTTAAAGATAGACATAAAGACCAATGAAACAAAATTGAAAGTCCAGAAATAAATCCATATATCTACGGCCAACTGATTTTCAACAAGAGTGCCAAGTGCATTCAACGGGGAAAAATAGTCTCTTCAACATATAGTGCTGGGACAACCAGATCTCCACGTGAGAAAGAATGAAGTTGGACTAATACCTCACTACATATATGAAAATTAGTTCCAAATGGATCAATAAGCTAAATATAAGAACTAAACCATAAAACTCCTAGAACAAAGCACAGGGGTAAATCTTCAGGAACTTGTTTTTGTCAAAGGATTTGTAGATATGACACCAAAAGCATGAGCAACAGAAGACAAAATAGATGTATCAGGCTTCATAAAAACAAATAACTCTTGTGCATCAAAGGACTTTATCAACAAAGTGAAGCAGCAACCTACAGAATGGGAAAGAATAACTGGTAACAATATACCATATTTTTACACAAATAATGCATGCTTTCTACTTTTATTTGCCAACCACTCCCTCCCCCTGCAAGGTATTCTCATAAGTGTGTTATACTAATTTTTTTACAGAAACATGTAAAAAAAAATTGGCATAGCAGCACACGTTATTTGTGTAAAAATACGTAGAACCACCTCATATTGTTTCCAAGGCTGTAATCTTTACAGAAGCAGATCACCACATCTTTCTCCCAGGGAGCAGCTGGTGGGTTTGAACCATTGACCTTTCAGTTAGCAACAGAGCTCTTAACCACTGTGCCGCCAGGGCTCCTTCAGATATGACCCAGCAATTCCACCCCTAGATATATATCCAAAAGACTTGAAAGCAGGGTCTCAAACAGATACTTGTACACCAACTTTCACTGCAACATTATTTACAATAGCCAAAAGGTGGAAACAACCCAATTGTCCATCAGCACATGTCCAGATAAACAAAATGTGGTATATATACACAATGGAATATTATTCAGTCACGAACAGAAATTAAGTTGTAATAGGTGCTACGACATGTATGAACCTAGATGAATACTTCTTAACATGAATGACACATAAACACAAACACATACAGAGAGAGAGAGAATGCATGTATAATGGAGCCCTAGTGGTGCAGTGGTTAAGAGCTTGGCTATTAACGAAAAGGTCAGCAGTTTGAATTCACCAGCTGCTCCTTGGAAACACTATGGGGTGGTACTACTCTGTTTTATGGGGTCACTATGAGTTGGAATTGACTCGATGGCAATGGGTTTGGTTTGTTTGTTTATTTGTCTTTTACCAGCCTTTTGCTAATGAGATATCACTGAAAGCATTACCTTTAAAATCTAGAAAAAGAAAGCATGTCCTTCATTATTAATATTATTATATTGTTCTGTAGGTACCATTCACTGCAATTGGACAAAAAAAAAAAAAAAAAGAGTTGCCATCAAGTCGATTCCAACTCATAGTGACCCTATAGGACAGAGTACATCTGCCCCATAGGGTTTCCAAGGAGCGCCTGGTGGATTCCAACTGCCAACCTTTTGGTTAGCAGCCATAGCTCTTAACCACTGTGTCACCAGGGATATAGACAATAGAAATATAAAATTTATGGTGGCAAAATTATTTTTACATGTGATATAATTATTTATCTAGAAAACACAAGAGAATATATTAAAATATATATCTATCATAAATACTGAGGTAAATCTTTTAGTGGTTGAGTAAAAAATCAATAGTCTTCATATATAACAACAACAACCAGTCAGATAGAGGAAAACTGCCAAAGAATAAACCTGAAGTGAAAAAAGTAAAATGCTATAGAGAGGGGATAAACAAAGACTTTAAAGTATGAACATTTAGTCAAAATCTTGAGCAGACAGGCCCAATATTATAAAGATATCAGTTTTCCCTAAGTCATACATATATATAAATTTATTTCCAACAAAATTACCAAAATATTTTTTAATTCTATAAACTGATTCTTAGTTTATGAGGAAATAGGAGAAAATTTCTGAAATAGAAGAGTAATGAGGAAGGACAGAACCTACTAGATATTAAAACATACTTAGAAGCTACATGAGGGGATTCATGAACACTAGATTTATAATTCATGATTAGACCGATCAATGGAAAAAGTACCACTAAAAAGGCCAAAAACAATAAGTAGGTCAACAATAATAGCTAATATTTCTTGGAACTTACAATATGCCAGATGACATTTTAAGCCCTATACAGTTATTACTGTGCATCAAGTTATCAATACTATGAAGTTATTACTATTACTATTTTGATGTTGTTAGCTGACATCGAATTGGCCTCTGACTCATGGCGACCCCACATACAACACAATGAAAGGCTGCCCAGTACTGCATCATCCCTATGATTGGTTGTGGATCATACTTTTGTGATCAACCCATAGGATATGTGACAGTTAAGATTATGTGTCAACTTGGCTGGGCCATGATTTTCAGCGTTTTGGCAGTTGTATAATGTGATCACTTCCCTGTTGAAATTAGATATATGATCACCCCCATGATAGAATCTGTTGAGTGGTACCAGTGGGAGCACGGCCTGTGGCAGCTCACCATCCCCTCAGCCTTCATCTCTATGCCCTCCACCGCCTTCTTCCTTTCTGCTTGCCTTGCCGAGGCTTTTGGCTGATTCTGGATCCTGCAGCTACCTCTTGTCATCTGACCTCCGGTTCTTGAGATTTGAGCTAGCAGCTTATCTGTTGATCTGGGGATTCGTTGATCTTCACAGACTGTGAGCAAGAGTGCTGCTCCCTGACCTGCCAATCTTGGGTTCACCAGCACCTGCAGCTGCATGAATCAGGAGAAACCTTGTGGTCTTGGCTGCCCAGCTTGGGATTCGTCGACCTTCACAGTCTGTGAGTGGGAGTTCTGCTATCCGACCTGTCAATCCTGAGTTTGTTGGCTTCTGCTGCTGCATGAATTCAGGGAGGCCTCTATCCTGATTCACAGACTTGGGACGTTCCAGCCTCTACAATCGTGTGAACTGTTTCCTTGATATAAACCTCTCTCTATGCATATTTATACTTTTTACTGGTTTTGCTTCTCTAGAGAACCCAGCCCAAGACAGGATTTTCAGTGGCTAATTTTTGGAAGTAGGTCACCAGGTCTTTCTTGCTAGTCCATTTTAATCTGGAAACTCCTCTGAAACCTCTTCAGCATCACAGCAACACACACGCCTCCAGTGACAGACAGGTGGTGGCTGGGCATGAGGGGCACCATTACTATTTTTAATCTTCATTCCTTGGATGAAGAAATTGAGGCAAAGAAATTAAATAATTTGTTTAATTTTATATCGTTAGTAAGTTAGAGGAGCTAAAGTTCAAATGCACAGAATTCAGAGCTCACACCCTCAAATATTACACTTTACTGTCCAAACATATGGGGGAACTTGATAGATGATAAAAGTATATTTCAAATCATTGGGGAAAAGATAGATTATTCAATACATCATATCTGGTTCAAATATAAAGGTGGATTCTCTGCCTCAAAACTAATAGGAAAATTAATACTTAGTGGGTAAAATATTTAAGTAAACAAAAATAAAAATGAACAAGTATATTTATTGCAGCATTATTTGTAACAACAAAACCAAAATATCCATTAATTAAGGACTGGATATATGGAGTAAATCCATACTATGGAATAATATGTTGTCACTTAAAAAAAAAAAAAGGAGCAGCACTATATTTACAGCTATGGGATCTTATGCAAAATGTATTGTTCAGTATAAAAGGAAGGAAGGAACAAAACAACATAAATCATTTGTTTTAAACTTAGGTATGAGTGGTCACCCCACATGTTGGTTAGTTTGTTGTACCATGGTAGCTCTTGTTTTGCTGTGATGCTGAAGCTATGCCAATGGTATTTCAAATACCAGCAGGGTTACCCATGGTGGACAGGTTTCAGTGGTGCTTCCAGACTAAGACAGACGAGGAAGAAGGGCTTGGCAGTCCACTTCTGAAAAAATTGGCCAGTGAAAATTTTATGAATAGCAGCAGAACATTGCCTGGTCTAGTGCCAGAAGATGAGCCCCTCAGGTTGAAAGGCACTCAAAATACGACAGAGAAAGAGCTGCCTCCTCAAAGTAGAGTCAACCTTAATGACATGGATGGAGTCAAGCTTTCATGAACTTCATTTGCTGATGTGGCATGACTCAAAATGAGAAGACACATCTGCAATCATCCATTAATAATCAGAACGTGGACTGTACGAAGCATGAATCTATGAAAATTGAGAGTCATCAAAAATGAAATAGAGCACATAACCATCAATATCCTAAGCTTTAGTGGTATCATATGGTCTACTATGCCAGGAACGACAAATTGAGTAGAAACGTCATCCCATTCAAGGTCAAAAAGAATATTTCAAGAGCTATCTTGAAGTACAGTGCTGTCAGTGATAGGATAATAGTTAAATGCCTACAAGAAAGACCAGTTAACATGATTATTATTCAAACTTACACACCAATCACTAATGCCAAAGTTTAAGAAATTGAAGATTTTTACCAACTTCTGCAGTCTGAAGGTGATCAAACATGCAATCAAGGTGCATTGATAATTAATGGTGATTGGAATTTGAAAGTTGGAAACAAAGAAAAAGGATTAGTAGTTGGAAAATATGGCCTTGGTGATACAATCGATGCCAGAGATCACATGATAGAATTTTGCAAGACCAACGACTTCTTCATTGCCAAGACCTTTTTTCAACAACACAAAGGGTGACTATACATGTGGACATCACTGGATGGGAAACACAGGAATCAAATCAACTACATCCTTGGAAAGACATGATGGAAAAGCTCAATATCATTAGTCAGAACAAGGCCAGGGCCGATTGCGGACCAGAGCATCAATTGCCTATATGCGAGTTCAAGTCGAAGCTGAAGAAAATTAGAGCAAGCCCATGAGAGCCAAAATACAACCTTGAGTATATCCCACCTGAATTTAGAGACCATCTCAAGAATGGATTTGATGCATTAAACACTAATGCCTGAAGACCCGATGAGTAGTAGAATGACATCAAGGACATCATACACAAAGAAAGCAAAAGGTCACTAAAAAAAAAAAAAAGGATGTTAGAAGACTCTGCATGTAGAGTGGCTAAAGCAAAAGGAAGAAAAGATGAAGTAAAAGAGCTCAACAGAGGATTTCATGGGGCAGCTCAAGAAGACAAAGTATTATAATGAAATGTGCAAAAACCTGGAGACAGAAAGCCAAAGGGAAGAACATGCTCAGCATTTCTCAAGCTGAAAGAACTGAAGGAAAAATTCTAGCCTCAAGTTGCAATATTGAAGGATTCTACAAGGAAAATATTGAATGAAGCAAGAAGCATCAAAAGAAGATGGAAGGAATACACAGAGTCACTATACCAAAAAGAATTGCTCGACATTCCACCATTTCAGGGGGTAGCATATGATCAAGAACCGATGGTATTGAAGGAAGAAGTCCAAGCTGCACTGAAGAGAATGGTGACAAACAAGGCTCCAGGAACTGATGGAATACCAAATTGAAATGTTTCAACAAACAGATGTAGCACTGGAGGTGCTCACTTTTTCATGTCAAGAAACTTGAAAGGCAGCTTCCTGGACAACCAACTGGAAGAGATCCATTTTTATGCCCATTTCAAAAAAAGGTGATTTGACAGGATGCGGAAATTATTGAACAATATCGTTAATACCACACACAAGTAAAATTTTCCTGAAGATCATGCAAAAACAGCTACATCAGTACATGGACAGGGAACTGCCAGAAATTCAAGCCCTATTCATAAGAGGACATGAAACGAGGGATATCATTGCTGGTATCATGACTGAAAGCAGAGAATACCAGAAAGATGTTCACGTGTGTTTTATTGACTATGCAAAGGCATTCTACTGTGTGGATCTTAACAAATTATGGATAACATTGTGAAAAATGGGAATTCCAGAGCACCTAATTGTGCTCATGAGGAATCTGTACTTAGACCAAAAGGCAGTCATTCTAACAGAACAAGGGGACACTGTGTGGTTTAAAGTCAGGAAAGACATACGTCAGGGTTGTATCCTTTCACCATATTTATTCAATCTGTATGCCGAACAAATAATCCAAGAAGCTGAATTATATGAAGAAGAACAGGGCTTTAGGATTGGAGGAAGACACATGAACAACCTACAATATGCAGATGACACAACCTTGCTTGCTGAAAGTGAAGAGGACTTGAAGCACTTACTGATGAAGATCAAAGACTATAGCCTTCAGTACGGATTATACTTCAACATAAAACAAAAATCCTCACAACTGGACCAATAAGCAACATCATGATAAATGAAGAAAACATTGAAGTTAGTCAAGGCTTTCGTTTTACTTGGATCCACAATCAACTCTCATGGAAGCCGCAGTCAAGAAATCAAATGATGTATTGCATTGGGCAAATCCAATGTCACTTTGAGGACTGAGGTGCACCTGACCCAAGACATGGTATTTTCAATTGCATCAAATGCATGCAAAAGCTGGAAAATGAATAAGGAAGAATTGCTGCCTTTGAATTACGGTGTTGGCAAAGAATATGGAATATACCATGGACTTCTAGAAGAACAAATAATTTGTTTTGGAAAAAGTACAGCCAGAATGCTCATTAAAAGCAAGGATGGTGAGACTTCATCTCGCGTACTTTGGATATGTAATGAGGAGGGACCAATCCCTTGGTAAAGTGGAATGTCATGGAATAAGAGGAAGACCCTCAACAAGATGGACTGACATGGTGGCTGCAATAATGGGCTCAAGTATAGTAAAGATTGTGAGGATGGGGCAGGATCAGGCAGTGTTTTGTTCTGTTGTACATAGGGTTGCTATGAGTTGGAACCAACCCGATGGCACCTAACAACAACAACATGAGTGGTCAGATGGGGCAGTGGTGGTTCAGTGGTATAATTCTCAGCTTCTGTGGAGAGACTCAGGTTTGATTACTGGCCAATGCACCTCATGTACAGCCACCACCCATCTGTCAATAGAGGCTTGCATGTCACTATGATGCTGAACTGGTTTCAATGGATCTTCCAGACTAAGACAGACAAGAAAAAAAGGTCTGATGATCTACTTCAAAAAACTAGTGAATGAAAACCCTATAGATCAGACATTTCATCCCCAACTAATTATGAAGATGGTACAGCCCAGGCAGCATTTCATTCAGTGGCGTCGCCATGAGTCAGGGCTGACTGGACAGCAGTTGACAACAACAGCACCATAAGGGGTCTAGGGGCATATGCATAGACTATCGGTATAGTATGCACAAGGACCAGATGACAGCAATGGCCACTGGGGAAAACAGTCTTGTGACTAAGGCCCTGGGATGAGAAGGAGGATTGATTTTACTGCATATCCTCTCGCATCTTTTGAATTCTTTTATACTGTAAATGCTGTTACCTATTCGTAAAGAATATGTTAGTTCATTTTAAAGCCAAGCAAATGAAGACTTTTAAATCAGCCCCTGTGTGACGCTGTGTTTGGCAATTTAAGTAAGCAAATTTGGGAAAGAACAAAGAGGGATAGTAAAGTTGAAGAGAAGGAAAGTGGCAGAAGAAGAAGTTGTCAATGAATAGATCTTCAGTGCTTACTTTTCTCTGGCCACTCTATCTTTTAACCATCTATGAAATTGAAGTATTTAGAAAAAAAACATACAATAATAACAATAACTCTCATTGCCATTGAGTCAGTTCCGGCTCATGGGGGCCCCACGTGTGCAGAGTAGAACTGCTCCACAGGGTCTTCAAGGAAAACTTTTCACAAGCAGATTGCCAGACCTGTCTCCTGAGCTGCACTTGGTTGGGTTTGAACCACCAACCTTTCGACTAGTAGTTGGTCACTTAATCATTCGTGCTACCCAGGAACCGAACATAGTAATAATAGCTAACACTTGAGAGTAGTAATGGTGCAGTGGTAGAATTCTCGGCTTCCCATGCTGGAGACCCAAGTTCAATTCCCAGCCAATACCCCTCATGCACCGCCACCACCTGTCTGTCAGTGGAGGCTTGCATGTTGCTATGATGCTGAACAAGTTTCAACAGAGCTTCCAGACTAAGATGAACTAGGAAGAAAGCCTGGAAATCTACTTCTGAAAATCAGCCAGCAAAAACCCTATGGATCACACCAGTCTGATCCACAACCAACCATGGAGATGGAGGACCAGGGAGTGTTTATATTCTGTTGTACATGGGTCACCAGTGAGTCAGGGGTGTACTCGATGCAGGTAACAAAAGCATTGGATTAGTGCTTATAGTTTACCAGACATTATTTTAAGTGTTCTGCATATATTTATTCATTTAAACCTGGCAGCTGTTCTATATGTGGTATGTGCTATTAATGTCTGCATTTCTCCAGTGAGTAAATCTGAGTTTCCATTTGGTTCAGGCTTTACAACATTTCCATCAAGTGAAGAGTTACAGAGTAGATAAGGACAGGCTACAAAGCCATCTGAACATGTTTGTACAAGCCAGGCCACTGGGCAGGGTTTTCTGAGCATCATCCTCTCCCACCCTTGGAATGGTTTCAGAAGTTCAAGGTCCTGCACAGGTCACTAGATGATGAGGGTGGCTGCTGGGGCGGCCCGGCCCAAAGTAATGATCACCATTCAAGGACAATGCTGCTGATGATATGATTTCCTGCTCTGAGCTCTCTGCATTCCAGGGTGTTGACAGTGAGGGCTACCAGGAGATTTATCCAGGACCACATACTCAGACCAGGGGGCATGTAAAGGCAGAGAGGGCAGTTGGGCCTTCTGCTTACAGTTGACTTTTAGTGGTGACAGCTGTCACACAGGGAGAGCTTTAAGCAGAGCACTCTGAGAAAATCCTCATTCCACACCCCTGTCCTGAGTGTCTGAAATTCCATGAGGAAGCACTGCTGTGTGCTGAATGCCAGTTTCACTTTTTAAATGAAAATTTACATATATACATACATATACATCTGAATAAGTCAGAAAAAACTAAATCCATTGCCACTGAGTCAATTCTGACTCATGATGACTCTCTGTGTGTCAGAGTAGAACTGAGCTCCATAGGGTTTTCTTGGTATCATCTTTTGGGAAGCAGAGAGCAGGACTTTCTTTTGTGGCACTGCTCGGTGGGTTCAAACCGCCAAACTTTAGGTTAGTAGTCAAGCCTAAACCATTTCTGCCACCCAGGGACCTTACGTATCTGAACGGGTAACACTAAATAAAGAAACTAGTTGCCACTGAGTCTACTTCCACTCACGGGGGACTCCCCGTGTGTCAGAGTAGAGTGTGTTAACCTTTGCACCACCCAGGAACTCCACTGAATAAACGGGGTAAATTATTATAGAGGAACAAAAGCATAGACGCCACTTAGACATTTGTGGTAAACTTCACTACGCCTCTTAGTAACTCTGTGTCCCCAGGCAAGGCTGCTTAATCTCTCCGAGTTTAAGTTTCCTCACCTGTAAAGTATGGCTGCTAATTCTCATCTCCTATTTTTTTTTTTTTACAGGTGTAAGAATGAAACACACACACACACACACACACTAATGCAGAATCCAGCTGAATGTTAAAGAATGTAGCTAAACGTTCCCCTAACACTGGTCTCCTCCTACACTTCCTGCCCAATTAACCCCGTTTTCTTGGCAGGCAATGTGAGAGGTCTCTGCTGAAACCAGACTTCACCATTTTGCCTGGAACTGGCCTTTTGTGCAGTGTCCACCCACGCTTCTTTGTTTGCTCACTCCCTGACCTCTGACCCAGTCTCCTCATGACAGTCCACAGCATGGTGAGCCAATCTCACAATGAAAAAGGACACTTCCTACCTTTGAAAAGAAATGGGCAGACAGCCAGCAGACTTGTGGTGCCTTCCATTTCCTGTCTGTAAATTTCTCAGAGTGCTTTCCAGTAATCCATCTCTTCGGGCTCATAATACAATTAATAACATGAAGTGTCTCAGTCACCTGGAGCACTTCAGATCAAATGGTGTCTAAGAACGCACAGCCCTTGAATTTGAATTGGAGATGGTGCCATCTGTCTGCTTCCTGTGCACATGCATTCTACAGCCTCAGAGGGCCGTGGGCTCCACTGGTCTATAAACAAGCGCAAGCTTAGCTTGAGCCCAGGAGTGAACCAGTAGTATTGCTCTGGGTAGAATTTCGTGTCAGGTCAGCAGGGCCAAACGAATCCCTTGAGTGGCTCTTCCCAAGAAGGCTTTAATAACGGTTCTCAGTTTCATGTTTGTTTGAAATACCACTGCTGTGGAGTTAAGGCTGGAGTCCGGGTGGTACAGACGGTTAATGTGCTCAGCTACTAGCCAATAGGTTAGAAGTCGAGTCCACCCAGAGGCATCTCTTAAGAAAGAACTGGCTTTCTACTCCAAAAAATCAGTGGTTGAAAAGCCTATGGAGCACAATTCTACTCTGACACACATGGGGTCGTCATGAGTGGGAATCGACACCAACTGACTAGAGGGCAATGATGGTTCCGTGGTAAAGTTCTCGCCTTCCGTGCAGGAGACCCAGATTCCACTCCCGGCCAGTGCATGTGCATACCGCCCGTCTGTCAGTGGAGGCATGCGTGTTGCTATAATGCCAAACAGGTTTCAGTGGAGCTTCCAGGCTAAGATGGACTAGGAAGAAAGAACTGGCAATCTAATTCTGAAAATCAGCCAGTGAAAACCCGATGTCACACTATGGTCCAATCTTCGTTGGTGGTTGACTCCCAGGCAGCTAACAACAACAACAAAATTAAATCTTCCAAGTGCAAGTATGAGTGAGTACCATTTTCTCTCTGCAAAACTGGTTTCAAGATCACTTACCCTATTGGGGGGTCATTGTCATGAAACATGATTACTAATCCGTTCTGTTCTGACAACTGTGTCCCCTTCTCCCCTTCCTCATAACAAGCACTGCAGGCCCCCATTACCATCCAGAGCCACACACCCTTTTCAGAGCGTCCACTGTTCTTCCACTGGACGTCAGACGCATCAAACAGGCAGGGCCTGCCTTCCAGCCGCCCTCTTTATCGGCCTTCACATTCCTTCCTCTGCCTATTCATGCCACTGTGGAGGTCCACACCAGCTTCCTGTAATCTCCCGGGAGAAATAATTCTCCCTCTAGCACAGCTTCTGAGCCTAGTTGTTCTGGGCAGCTGGGTTCCCCCCTTCCCCCCACCAGTGCATATGGCTTCCTTTGCTCAGCCAGCTACCCCTCCTCCAACAGGATGAGTTCCTCCAAGCCCTGGGGTTCCCAGGAGCTTGTACTTTCCTGCTGTCAGGACACAGGATTTCCGTAGTCAGGGATGCATCCTGACCTCACTCTGTACAATATATCACATTTACAGCCCAGGGCATTGAGGCCTGGTCCACTTCGATATATCATTTCCTTCATCCTCTAAGCTGAGCGAAGAGGAAAATCGTCCAGCCACTCCAGCCCCCTGCTCTTGCCCCACTCTGAAGGGGAAGAGGTCTTTCTGCCTTTGGATTTCCCTAGGTGGCGCAAGCAGCTAGGTGCTGAGCTATTACCAAAAGTTTGGCGATTTCAGTTCACCCCGAGCCACCTTGAGAGATAGGTCTAGCGACCTGCTTCCAAAAGGTCACAACCATAAAAACCCTGTGGAACACAGTTCTACTCTAACACATGTGGGTTATTTGTTTGTATGTTTCTTTTGTTTGCTTCCTGCCTTCATCCTTAAGCTGCAGGATTTGACTAAAAGAAAGGATAAATTAATGGCTAGAAAAACAAAATGTTTCATGAAATATAATTTTCAGGCTAGAATCTCTTCTCAGTACCCTAAATAATTAAAACAGTGATTTATTCAAAAACAAAAGGATTGGTAGAAATACTGGAATTAGAGTAACTTCCCTGATTTTTTTTTTTTTTTTTAGATTTCTGATGAAGGGGTATAAGCAGACACTTTTTAACAATTTGAAATATGCATTGCATGTATGAGAGAACTCCCAAATAATAACTAGAAAATGACCATAGAGATAAGCCCATTTTAAATCTGGGACCCAGTAGAGACAAATTTCCCACATGGTCATACAGCAGAAAGTCCAACCCATTTAATTCCTGCCTTCATACCCCATTTTCTTATCTCCCTACTGTATACCTTGACATAGGCCAGAATTCTCATGCTTACGAGGATCCTTCTGGCTGGGGCAGGGACTCAGACGCCACCCCATGAGGCCACCTTCATTCCTGCTTCAAACAAGCATGCTGCCACCAAGAACAAACCCAGATGAATTCCAGACACAACAAAGAGGTTCTCTGTTGGCCATGCCACGGCTGCGAGGCTGACGCATATTGCAGGTGGACATAACCAAGGTCAAGGACTGGAGACTGGCCCTTCACTCCTCTCCCTGCCCACGTCATGGAAGTTTGTCAAGCTTGACTCCCTTTTCCTCAATTCGGTGGTCATCTAGGGGTGCCCATAACTAAATGACCCTGAGTTCAAATGTTAGAGCTCTTAACACATTTTTTCAAGGACTTTTTTGGGGCCACGGAACTGCCCCCGGAAGCTACCTCTCCACTACCTGCACTCTGAAGCTACAGAAGCACCAGTCCCCCCTCTACAGCCAGCTCACTGTGGTAGCCCCCCCCCCCCACCCCAGCAGCTCCTCACTTTCTATCCTCCTGGGGAATTTATTTAGAGGGTCTCACTGCTCTCCCCTATTCCTGGACCTTAGCTAAGGACATCTGTCTCCATCCAGGTGTGTTTCCTTAACTTTGAATCTAAGAAAAGGGGTTGGTAATCTCCCCTTGGGCTACTGGGCAACTGCCATGTGAATAACTCAGGCCTTCACAGTAAACTTAAATCACTGGTTATTTAGTTTCAACTAATCCCAGCTCAGTCCACAGCGACTGTGTTCTAGTTTGTGAGTGCTGTGTGCTGCCCCTGGTATAGACCAAGTGGCCAGTAAACACTGGCTGGATGGGTCTGGTGCCAGGGGCCAGCTTCTCCTTGTAGTAGTGGAGGTCTCTTACAACTCTCTGCTGGAGTCTCCCAACTAACCCGAGGCCCCCTTGTCTCAGACGTCAGCACTCATGCTCACACCCACCGCAGGCAGCACGTTGAGGGATGCTCTCCTCAAGGTCCTGGGTCTGAGTCATTCTTTGCAGGTGAGCTGTGCTCTGTCCTAGTCAGACTGATACCTACAGGTACCTCCTAAAAGTTCCATGAATATGAGCCCATGGCTCCCATGAAGGTAATCACGGCTTTTCCAGTCACAGCTTCCTCGTACCCCATTGTAATGTTGGATGTGCTGCCTGGAGTGGGCCATGTTGCATGACCAGATTGAGCTAGCCACAAACCAAACTATGCTGAAACCACATTGCTTCCCCACCCACCACGCTTCAACTCTCCTCTCACCATGCTGTTTGGGGCCCTCCACCCCAGTTTCCACCTCCTCTAGGTTGGTATGAAAAATTATCTCACTTGGCTTGTGGTGAGTGACATTTTTTTCAAAAGACCTTCAAACAAAAGAGGAATGGAAAATTCCACCCACTAAACACAGAACTTGGACTTCCATATAAAAATCATATTACAATTGTGTGTGGCCCCATCCAGCTTGTGGAGGCCCCAGGCCAACAGATCAGGTGTCCTGGGATTGACCTGAGGAAGATTCTGGGTCATTTGCTGGTGTGGAGTTAGAGCTCAAACTGGGGACTGTACTTCATAATATCAGTTATCTGGTGACAGAAGGCTGGTTTGAACTGGTAGACAGTCTATGAAGGACTTCTGGAAAGCATCGTCCTTTTCTTTCTCACAAGTACATGATTAACACTAACTAACTATAGCATCTTTTTAAAGAAGAGTCACAGTTCCTGATCTCAAGACTTTAACATGTAAAATAGGCTAAAGTAAAACATTTTTAAAATAAGGTATGGTGTTCATTTATGACATTAAAATTTATGACATTAGGAATATAAAAAAGAAAATTTTAAAAAAGAGTAGTCATCCAGTAACAGAAAAACCAGGCTTTTGTGTTGCTGAGCATCACCAGATTTTGAAAAAAAGTCATCCTATTAGCCAATGGCTGCCACACTCTGAACAGCGATAACATTTAACTCCGTCTGAGAGGGGAAGGCTTCCTAACAATGGGCACAGGACTGAATGACACAGCTTTGTCTCCACCTGCAGGAATGAAGAAAATAAATTCTTATTTGCTATTTGAAAATATATAAAGTGTCTAGCATCACCACTAACAATGTGAAATATAATTAGTGTTCAAGTCTAACGAATTTACTCTTTCAGTAAAGTAATAATTGGAACAAAACTGGGTCAATTATAAAAAGTAATTCATGTGAACCACTTTGTCTTTATAACTTTTTATTGAACTATGAGGTACGTGAAGAGAAGTTCAAAATCATAAATGCACAGTGAGCACAGTGTGCAGCCATCATGCAGGTCAAGAAACAGGACATTAGTAGCACTCCAGAAGCTCCTCTTGATCCACGCTTATTTTTAAAACCAGGATCATTTTTTTTGACCTGTTGTCAGTCACATCCTATAGAAGAAGGGAAGACTAAGGGCAGACAAGCACAGCCTGCTGGCTTCCTCTAGGTCCCCTAAGCACGATGGTCCAGGAGCCACCCCTGCTATGATGGGGGAAGGCTCCTGACTCCCACCATGGCTCCCAGCATGATGAGCTCACGTACATGCTCGAGGATAGGTCAGGCCTCATTTTCATTTAATAAGGTTTGTCATCACCAAGACCCACCTCTCCTGTCCTTCTGGCAGAAGCATGGCACACAGTATTCTGGGAGGGTGCTCAGCTGATCCAAAGAGAGTGGGGACACCCAGGGGTTACTCCAACCAGCATGCGCCATGTTCAACACGCACCCAGTCAGGAATTATACTCCTTTGCTTGTGACGTAACTACAACTTCTAACTAAAGTAAATCTGCCTCTGATTTAGGTTATTCCATGTTGCCTGATGTCTAGTGTCTTGAAAACTACTACTCCATAGAGTTTGTCAGATCTTTGGTTGTTTCCAGCTGGAGGATACATCCATCCACTTCCTGTTGCTCTTTCGTGGCTGGAGGCAGAAATCAAAAGGATTATGCTCTAACAGCCCTCTGCACTCCAGAGAACAACCAAGTGTCTAGAAACAGAAAGCACCTTCTTACGCCCCACTGTGTAATGAGTACTATTTCCCCTTTACCTGATACATATATGGTTGCTTATTTCGTGACCACAAAGTCGCTAGGTATTTCCGGACTTAAATTTAAAATCAATTATCAGCCCCATCCCCACTGATTCATTTGGGGAAGAACAAGTTCAGGTCTTAATTTTAGGAATCCAAGTGAATAAGGCCCCAAATAAGAAAAGAGGAGAAAGAAAATTTTAAAACTTAAAATTTGATAGACTTTATTTTCTTTTTAGTTTTTTAAAATGTTTGTTAAAATCATTGCCTTGTGAAAATATATTTGGAAGTTTGTCATTCAAAGAATTAAGCCAGGCTCTGTTGGGGGGACCCAGAAGGCTGGTGACCCTGCCAGGTGCTTTTGGTAAGAGGGTTAACAATGTGTCTAGCATACATACTGTGGGCACACTTCAGCTATTCACACCAGACAAGGGACATGGGGACAGGGTGAGGAGAGATAGGCTTAGAAAATGGATGAAAAGGGAACACGGCCCCACACTCTCCACCGTGGCTCTTCATCGATGAAAGCCTGCATTGTGTGACACTGGGAGGCAAGAGAAGGTTGCTCAGCGATCACTGGCTGTGTCTAAAATATAAAAGTTATATTCCAGCCGTTAACTTCTCAGGGCTACAAAAAAAGCCCTCCTCATTAGCTACCACTTTTTTCAACAGGCCACAATCATTTCATATCTTCAAAAAAAAAAATTTTTTTTTTTTAAATCTCTCTTCCCTAACCTGTCCGCTGAATTTTCACTTTGCAGTGAATTGGGATGAAGGCTTAGACTTACTGTGACGTTTGCCAGAAAGAGCCCTCCGGCGTCTAACCAGCAGCCCTGAGTTATGTGGGGAATAGCTCCCCTCTGCGTCCCTTCCCCAGCATGTTCCCCACCCTCCATCTATTCTCCCAGGATGAGGGCCTCACAGTGAATAGGAAACATTTTTAAGAGACTGGAGGAGGGGCTGTGAAAGAGATTTAGAGGCCAAATGGGGCCCTAGGAGGAAAAAAGAATCCAGAGCCACTGATATAACTCAGTGGTATTCACTGTTGCAGAAAGCAATGAACTTTTTACTTACTTAGCAGCAGTTCACCTAATGCCCTAGACTAATTCGAGGCCATTTTCCAAGAAGAAAAGCAGGGCCTGGCTCACAGCCCTGCATTTGCTCACTGCGGGAGAGCCCTCATCTTCTCTTCCGTAGACTCTGTGCAAGTGAAAGGCGAGCTCTTATCTTTGTGTCTCCGCCTCGTGCCTTTTCTGGTATTCTTTTATATGAATAAACACCAGAGTAAGTTAGATGGCAAGCCATTCATTTATGAAAGGTAAACTGTGCCCAAAAAATTGTATGCTGTAACTTGAGTGAAATATTCTATGCCCAAATATCTGAGACTTCCCTTCAAAGACAGTGTCCATAAAATACCCATTTATCTTAAAGCTTGCCTCTATTATGTCAGCTGGAGGTGCACTGCCTTAGGAAGCTGTGGGTCTCTTTCTTCATCTCTCCCATAATAAGATGAATACCCGACTAGAAAATCAATTTTCATTTGTTGTATTAAAATTTGCAAATTACTTTACTGTAGATACTGCCATTGGACAGAATGGACATCTCTGTCAGGAAGGGCCAGATACCAGGCCATGCATGCCAGCGGGGGGCATTTATGATTTCTGGTGGTTCTTCCTTCCATGGCACCAACCATTACGTTGTTTACATATTTAAAATCCAATGTCTGATCTTTGAAATTTAATGACTAGATATCAGGAGTTGGAATATTCTGACACCCTACCAAATGTCTTCTTCTCTCTCTTTAAAAGCAAGCTTGTTGGTGGGAGGACTGTGACTGGAAGGAGTACATATTGAATTTGGTTTCTATTTTGAAATCAATGTATTTGTAAGTCCTCTCGTGGATTTCCAGATACATGTTCTTGGAATATCACTTTGAATTTTGACTGCACCATATTGAAATGAGGTCCCTAAAGGTTGGCAGTTCAAACCTACCCAGCAGCACTGCAGAAAAAAGACCTAGAGATCTGCTACCATAGCCAAGAAACCTCTATGATGCTTAATTCTGCTCTGTAACACTTGGAGTCGCCACGAGTCAGAACTGATTGGACAAAATTGACTGGTTTTGGTTTTAGATTGCAATTAATTTCTCTAAGATCCTACACAAGTTAAAATGCTATTCAGTCCTCATTCCTCGGCCATCAGAACGTTTCCTCCAATTTAGGAAATACTGTGATTTGCTCATAAAAAAAAAAAAAACTGAAAATAAAACCCGTTGCTGTAGAGTTGAGCCTGACTCATAGCAACTCAGTAGGACAGAGCAGAACTGTCCCATAGGGTTTCCAAGGAGCAGCAGGTGAATTTGAACTGCCTACGGTTTGATTAGCAGCCAAGCTTTTAACCACTGTGCCACCATGGCTCCTTGCTCATAATAAGCACCTAATAAATATTTATTAATTTGATTTAATCCAGGATAATATCTCTACAATTTCGTAGCCAGATTATTGAACATTCCTGCAATATTTTTCTTGATAACTCAGTTCTCAGTGGTGAAACTTAGGTGGATGATCTGAAGTGATTTCCAGCCTGGATTCCTTTCCTATGATCTCAGAGACACAGCTTTCTGAGTTGACTTCAGGACAGAGCCCTGGAGAGTCCCTCCTAGATGAAGCTACCCTAAGAATAGGCAGGGAGCTATTCACGGGTTCTCAGATGGCTCCTGAAAGTGTAAAACCTCAGGAAATGATGGGTCTCTACTCTTGTTTCTTCCACAGGACTGTGATTAGTACCTGAGCTGAGATTTATACTTTGATATCAGCAGGACCCCTGGGTGCCATGGGTGCTCCTCATGTCCATGGCATTGAACCTGAGAAGCCACATAGCCTGGCTGACACCTTTCCAGACCATTTCATCCAGTGAGGAAAGAATAATGAGGCTTAGGAAAAGAGGAGAACATGCTGCCTGTCCTGGCTCCCCAGCCTGGGCAAAAGCAGTCCCCTGATCCATCAAGGCCTGGACAACCACACCACAAGAGGGCTTGAAGGTGACTCTCTTGCTTATTTAAAAAAAAAAAGTAGAGGAGACAGGGCCAAGATGTTGGAGTAGTCACATGCTTTCAATGATCCCTCTTACATCAAAGACCCCAAAGAACAAGTGAAACGATTATATATATGACAAGCTAGGAGCCCTGAACATCAAAGGCAAAGTTAGAAAATGGACTGAGCAGCAGGGGGAGGGAGAGACAGTTCAGAAGTGACGAGGAGTTGCTGGACTTGAATCGACGGGAACCCTCAGGCACCATTCCCTGGAGCGACTGCGTCAGGGCTGATGGTAGCATTCCAGACACACTTCCCTCGGGTTGAGACAGCGAGCCGCACAGCCTACTTACACTTCCAGAACCAACTAAGAACGGCACTCTCGGCAAAAGCTACGTATTTGCATTTATTTTACCGTGCCCCCAGCCCCCAAGCCAGCTTCAGTGACTGTCGATTTCCCTGGGCCTGAGATAGGTCATGCTGTGCACCCTGAGCCATACTCCCAGCCTTGGAGAAGGAATAAATTCTCAATTCAGGGAAAAGATAATCTGCCAGCTCCACTGACCTAGGGAGCTCAGGACAGAACCAGCTCCTTTCCAGGCACAAATGGTCTGCGGACGTTGAATACTTTTCACTCTTGCATGGACCTGAGTGCATCCCGTTCAGGAGAACAGGCCCTTGTTGGCAGACTCCAACTGTTTCAGCTGTGTGGTGGAGATGTGGGCGTTTGATGTTTGACACTTAAACAGCGTCCTCACCCATCCACATCAGGGTGGTAAGGACTGGTGGCTCCACCACTTAGCCACTCGTGACAGAGGACGAAGGATAAGTGATACCTCCCAGCCCTTACAACCAAAAGTGTTGGGTGTCCATGGTCCAGCTGCAGAACGCACCCACCAGTGCGCTCTAGAGAACAGGGACACGATTTCCTCAAAGACACTCAGGGGATGGTTGTCATCCCCCTGCCTTGTTCAGAGCATGACCCCCTGCTGAAACCAGATACCTATACCAATCACCCCTGCCCCTCAAAGACTGTAAGACACAGCCTGTATGACACATTTCACAACCAAATACCTGGACACCTGAGCTGAATCCATACAAGAAAAATGAATGGACTCCTAGGCTCATACAACTACTAATAGCTTTAACCGTTTGAAGACAGGACGTTAGACCTACAAAGGCAAAAATAATCAAGCTAGCTAACTCAAGCAGCCTATTTGGATATATCAAAACAAAACAAAGCAAGACGCTAGGACACAGTAAGCAAGCATGAAATAAACTAATACAATAACTTATAGATGGCTCAAAGAATACAGTCAATATCAAATTACATAAAGAAGCAGACCATGATTGCTTCAAAAAGCTCTCAAAACAAAGAATCAAGGAAACTTCCAGATGAAGGTGTATTCCTGGCATTACCAGATGCAGAATACAAAAGTTTAATATACAGAACTCTTCAAGACATTAGGAACAAGATCAGGCAATATGCAGAATAAGCCAAGTAAAACATAGATAAAGCAGCTGAAGAAATTAAAAAAGGTTATTCAAGAACATAATGAAAAATTTAATAAGCTGCAAGAATCCATAGAGAGACAACAATCAGAAACTCAGAAGCTTAACAATAAAATTACAGAATTAGACAGGTCAATAGAAATTCAGAGGAGTAGAACTGAGTAAGTGGAAGGCAGAATTACTGAGATCAAAGATAAAATATTATCCTCCATGGGTGACCCTGCTGGTGTCTGAATACTGGTGGCATAGCTTCCAGCATCACAGCAACATGCAAGCCCCCACAGTACAACAAACTGACAGACATGTGGGAGTGGCACCAATACATGTGAAGAAAAATCAGATAAAAGAATTTTTTTTTTTAATGGAGAAACTCTAAGAATCACGTGGGACTCTATCAAGAGAAATAACCTACGAGTGATTGGAGTACCAGAGCAGAGAGGGATAACAGAAATACAGAGAGAATTGTTGAAGATTTGCTGGCAGAAAACTTCCCTGATATCGTGAAAGATGAGAAGATACCTATCCAAGATGCTCATCGAACTCCACGTAAGGTAGATCTCAAAAGAAAGTCACCAAGATCCACTATAATCAAACTTGCCAAAACTAAAGATAAAGAGAGAATTTTAAGAGTGATTAGTGGAAAAGTCACCTACAAAGGAGAGTCAATAAGAATAAACTCAGACTACTTTACTCAGCACGAACCTTGAAGGCAAGAAGGGAATGGAATGACTTATATAAAGCTGCCAGCCAAGAATCATATATCCAGCAAAATTATCTCTCAAATATGAAGGCGAAATTAGGACATTTCCAGATAAATAGAACTTTAGGGAATTCATAAAACCCAAATCAAAACTACAAGAAATACTAAAAGGAGTTCTCTGGTTAGATAATCAATAATATCAGATATCAACCTAAGTCTAGAACACAGGACAGACTAATCAAATATCAACCCACATAGGGAAATCACAAAAATAAATCAAGATAAAAAAATGCTCAAAACAGGGAAACAGCAATGTCATTATGCAAAAGAAGACAACATTAAAACAATAAAGGACTAAGAAATGTAGTAATAGATCTTTCATATGGAGAGGAACTCAATGCAATAAAAAAAATAAAAGTTAGGTTTAAACTTAGAAAAATAGGGGTAAATATTAAGGTAGCCTCAAAGGAAACTAACAATACTACTAATCAAAATAAAATACAAGAAAAAAAAAATTCAGCAGAAACAAAATCAATAACAATGAATAAGAGGAAAAGATAATACATAAAGATAAACTACTCAGCACCAAAAATTAAGAGGGGAAAGAAACTGTCGACAACACACACAAAAAAGACATCAAAATGACAGCACTAAACTCATAAAAAAAAAAAAAAAAACTCATACCTATCCATAATTACACTGAATGTAAATGGACTTAATGCACCAATAAAGAGACACCGAGTGGCAGACCGGGTTAAAAAAAAAGAAAAAAGATACATCTATACACTGCCTACAAGAGACAAATCTTAGGCTTAGAGACACTAACAAACTAAAACTCAAAGGATGGAAAAAAAAATATATCAAGCAAACAACAACCATAAAAGAGCAGGAGTGGCAATATTAATTTCTGACACTATAGACTTTAAAGTTAAATCTACCACAAAGGATAAGGAAGGACGCTATATAATGATTAAAGGGACAATACATCAAGAAGATATAACCATATTAAATATTTATGCACCCAATGACAGGGCTGCAAGATACAGAAAACAAACTCTAACAGCATTGAAAAGTGAGATAGACAGCACCACAATTATATTAGGAAACTTCAACACACCACTTTCGGTGAAGGACAAAACATCCAGAAAGAAGCTCAATAAAGGCATGGAAGATCTAAATGCCACAATCAACCAACTTGACCTCATAGACATATACAGAACACTCCACCCAACAGCATCCAAGTATAATTTCTTTTCCAGCACACAAGGAACATTCTCTAGAATGGACCACATATTAGGTCATAAAACAAGCCTTAACAGAATCCAAACCACTGAAATATTATAAAGCATCTTCTCTGACCACAAGGCCATAAAAGTAGAAATCAATAACAGAAAAAGCAGAGAAAAGAAATCAAATGCTTGGAAACTGAACAATACCCTGCTCAAAAACGACTGGCTTACAGAAAACATTAAGGATGCAATAAAGAAATTTCATAGACTCCAATGAGAATGAAACACTTATCAGAATCTTTGGGACACAGCGAAAGCAATGCTCAGAGGCCAATTTGTATCAATAAATGCTCACAACTAAAAAGAAGAAAGGGCCAAAATCAAAGAAATAGCCCTACGATTTGAACAAACAGAAAGAGAGCAACAAAAGAAACCCACAAGCAACAGAAGAAAGCAAACAATAAGAATTAGAGCAGAATTAAATGAAATAGAGAACAGAAAAACAATTGAAAGAGTTAACAAGACCAAAAGCTGGTTCTCTGAAAAAATTAAGGAAAGTGCTAAGCCATTGGTCAACCTGACAAAAGAAAAACAGGAGAGGAAGCAAATAACCCAAATAAGAAATGAGATGGGCGATATCACAACATAAAACAAAAAAACCCAAGCCAACTGAAATTAAAACAATCCTATCAGATTACTACAAAAAATTGTACTCTAACAAATTTGAAAACACAGAAGAAATGGATGAATTTCTAGAAACACACTACCTACCTAAACTAACACAGAGGTAGAACAAGTAAATAAACCCATTACAAAAGAAGAGATTGAAAAGGTAATTTAAAAACTCCCAACAGCAAAAAAAAGCCCTGGCCTGGATGGCTTCACTGCAGAGTTCTACCAAACTTTTAGAGGAGAGCTAATACCATTACTACTAAAGGTATTTCAGAGCATAGAAAAGGATGAAATACTCTCAAACTCATTCTGTAAAGCCAGCATATCCCTGATACCAAAACCGGGTAAAGACACCACAAAAGGAGAAAATTACAGACCTATACCCCTCATGAACTTAGATGCAAAAATCCTCAAGAAAATTCTAGCCAATAGAAGTCAACCAAAAAGACGACAACAACAACAGCAACAACAAAAAACCAAATCTGTTGCCTTCGAGTTGACTCCGACTCATAGCTACCCTACAGGACAGAGTAGGACTGCCCCAATAGAGTTGCCATGGAGTGCCTGGTGGATTCAAACTGCTGACCTTTTGGTTAGCAGCTGTATCACTTAACCACTATGCCACCAGGGTTTCCAGAATTCAACAACATATCAAAAAAAATAATAATAATAACAATAATTCATCATGACCAATTGGGATTCACACTAGGTATGCAGGGATGGTTCAACATTAGAAAAACATTTAATGTAATCCATCATTTATCATATAAATAAAACAAAAGACAAGAACCACATGATCTTATCAACTGATGCAGAAAAGGCATTTGACTAAGTCCAACACCCATTCATGAGAAAAAACTCTAAGCAAAATAGGAATAGAAGGAAAACTCCCCCATGTAAAAAAGGGCATTTATACAAAGCCAACAGCCAACATCATCTTAAATGGAGAGAGTCTGAAAGCATTTCCCTTGATATTGGGAACCAGACAAGGATGCCCTTTATCACCACCCTTATTCAACATCATGCTGGAGGTCCTAGTCAGAGCAAGTAGGCTAAAAAATTAGATAAAGAAATAAAGGGCATCCAGACTGGTAAGGAAGAAGTATCTCTATTTGAAGATGATGTGATCTTATACACAGGAAACCCTAAAGAATCCTCAAGAAAACTACTGAAACTAATACAAGAGTTCAGCAGAGTATCAGGATACAAGATAAACATACAAAAATCAGTTGGATTCCTCTACACCAACAAAATGACATCAAAGAGAAGACCAACAAATCAATACTGTTTACAGTAGCCCCCAAGAAGATAAAATACTTAAAAAGAAATCTTACCAGAGATGTAAAAGACCTATACAAAGAAAGCTACAAGACACTACCGCAAGAAACCAAAAGAGACCTACATAAGTGGAAAAACATACCTTGTTCATGGACAGGAAAACTCAACATTGTAAAAATTTCTATTCTATCAAAAGTGACCTATAGATACCATGCAATTCTAATCCAAATTCCAATGACATTTTTTAATGAGATGGAGAAACAAATCACCAACTTCATATGGAAAGGAAACTGGCCACAGATAAAGTAAAGCGTTATTGAAAAAGAAGAACAATGTGGAAGGCCTCACACTACCTGATTTTAGAACCTATTATACCACCACAGTAGTCAAAGCAGCCTGGTACTGGTACAACAACAGATACACAGACCAATGGAACAGAATTGAGAATCCAGACATAAATCCATCCACATATAAGCAGTTGATATTTGACAAAGGCCCAAAGTCAGTTAAATGGGGAAAAGACAGTTTAACAACTGGTGCTGGCATAACTGGATCTCCATCTGCAAAAAAATGAAACAAGACCCATACCTCACACCATGTACAAAAACGAACTCAAAATGGATCAAAGACCTAAACATAAAATCTCAGATGATCAAGGTCATGGAAGAAAAAATAGGGGCAACGCTAGGAAAAAAAAAAACGCTAGAGGCCCTAATAATACATAGCATAAACAGTATACAAAACATTACTAACAATGCAGAAACACCAGAAGAGAAACTAGGTAACTGGGAGCTCCTAAAAGTCAAAAAGCTATGCTCATCCAAAGAGTTCACCAGACTTCCGGCCAACATGGTGCCATATACAGAAGCACCATGCCATCCCTCCACCGCAAAGACCTGAAAAACTAGGTAAAACAGAGACAAACGTCATTCCTGGATTCTGAAGTGCCAAATGAAGAGATAGTAAACTCAGCCAAGCACCAAATGGAATAAGAAACTGATAGAGGACAGACAGCAAGGAGAGATATGTGGTGAGGGCCCCATCAGCTAACAGGGCACAGATCTGCCATCTTGGACTCCTGTTGGGGACCAGCAGACAGGGAGCACAGGAAAACAGCTTCAGCTTCGTGGAATTCCCAGCAACAGATAGAGCACGCTTTCCCAACCCCCATTCTCTCCCCACTGCTCTACCTCTGAGCTTGCTGGCTGGCTGCAGTGGCTCAGCCAGCTGGGAAGTGCAGCATCCTTGCTGCTTGGATTTGCCTGACCCACCTCAGAGATCAGCGGACAGGGAGTAAGGGAAAGCAGCTTCACGAAGTTCCCAGCAGGAGACAGAGTACCCAGTAATGACCGATATATGCTCTCCTAACTGCTTCCTTCTCCCTCCCCCCTCTGTGTCCTCTGCTTCCCCCCAGCCGCAGTCTCTTGGCAACTGCTTTGGCCTCAGGCTGCTTGGATTTGCCCTGCTCGCACTGGCTGGGCCCCTGAGCTGGTGTTGGTTATTTCCGTCTCTTTTGGTTTCTTCTGTGCCTCCTACCACCTCCCTGTCCTTTCTCTGGTACACCTGGCTCTGTGTGCCATGTTTGCTTCTTCTTGAAAGGCTGTGAAGCCACGCTCGACTGGGGAACTGCTCCCTCGGGCCAGGACACCATGCTGGTGTGATCCCTGGGGCTTTTTTTTTTCCTTGTTTTGCTTTGTTCTGTTTTTTCTTTGTTTTCTTTTTCTTTTCACAGACTGGGAGCCTGTTCTAGCCAGGCTGCACTGCAAGGAGCCACTCCCCCAATCTGTGCAGCCACATAGGTGGGATCCCTAGGAGCATTTCCTTTTTTCTTCTTTTCTTTTTCCCTTTCACTCTGTCTTCATTTCTCAGTTCTCATCTCTCTACATCTATCTTCTTTTCCTGTCTCCTGAATACCTAGTGCTGTGTGACATCTATACTCCCTCTAGCCAGGCTATACTGCACAGCCTGGGAGCCACTTTCCCAGTCTTAGCAGCCCCATTGGTGGAACTCCGGGACTCACGGGGGCTTTTGTTTTCTTTTCCAAATTTTTATCTATTTTTTTCTTTCTTTCTCCCTTTTTCTTTTCTTTTACTTTTCTCCATTTCTCGGTTTCTTATCTCTCCATTCCAACGGCAAGCTCCCTTAGCACTCTCTTTTTTTCTCTGTTTGCTTGTTTGTTTTTAGATACTGTTTTTCTCTCCTCTCTGTCCTCCTTCCCACCCCCCTACTAGCTCCACACATCACGACCTCGCCCCTCTTCCTGCCTACTTGTACCATGCACTGAACATCACACCCTGAGCAGCACAGACATAGCCTACTGGAACTTGCCAAGCACTGCTTCCTGGCCTGCCCTGTCGGCCCTGGTACTTGCCTCAAAAAACCATCCCAGACCCTCACCTTCAGCTGGACCTACCCTACTGCAACATAGCTGAATGACTGGCCCTATCCATTGGACAAGGAAGTGAAAAGTATTGTGCCTACAGATGAGCAAACAACAAAGAACCCACAGACCGCCTGCTCAGACATAATCAAATAAAACAAAAAAAGCAGGACAAAACAAACAAATCTACAATCCAGAAATGAAGAAAATAACTACCAAATGCCCTGAAAACAGCAGACAATATCAAAACATATTAAAAAAAAAAAATCAGGGCAGGACGGTTCCAGTAGGCATCCAAAATAAAACACCAGATGACTTTCTAGTAGAAGGAAAGGTACTAGAACCACCTGACAGGGAATTCAAATCTCTAATATTCAGAGGAACCCAAGAGTTGAAGCAAAAAAGCAGACAAAAATGAGGAAAAAATAGACAAATTTATGGCAATGGCAGATAAATTCATGGAAAATACAGACGAAAAAATGGAACAATTTAGGAAGGTAATACAGGAACAAAATGCCGAAATAAATTCACAACTAGAAATCATACAAAAACAACAATTAGAAATCCAAAAGATAAACAACAAGATTTCAGAAATGGACAGTGTCATAGAAAGCCTCAGGAGCAGGATTGAAAGGATAGAAGACAGAATCAGCAAAATTGAAGACAAACACTTGGATACAACCGTTTGAGGAAAAATCAGAAAAAAGAACAAAGAAAAATGAAGAAACCCTGAGAATCATATGGGATACAATCAAAAGCAAAATATAGCAAGTGATCAGAGCTCCAGAACAGGGAAACAAAACAGAAAAAACAGAGAGGATCATTGAAGAATTGCTTACAGAAAACTTCCCGAATATCATGAATGATGAAAAGCTGACCATCCAAGAAGCTCAACGAACCCCATATGGGATAGACCCCAAAAGAAAAACACCAAGGCATATCATAATTACACTCACTAAAACCAAAGACAAAGTCCTGCAAGCAGCTCGAGGAAAACAAGAAGTCACATACAGAGGGGAAGCAATAAGACTATAAACTCTGATTATTCAGCAGAAACCATGCAGGCAAGAAGGAAATGGGATGAGATATATAAAACATCGAAAGAACAAAATTGCCAGCTAAGAATAATACATCCTGCAAAACTTTCATTCAAATATGATGGTGAAATTAGGACATTTCCATTTAAACAGAAATTAAGGGAATATGTAAAAACCAAGCCAAACTTAGAATTATTAAAGGGAGTCCTTCAGTCTGACAAAAAACAACATCAGACCACAGCCCGAATCTAGGATGCAAGATTATACCAGCCATATACCAACCTAGGAATTGAACTCTTAAGGATTATCCAAAACTAAAAAAATTCCAACAGGGAACCAGAGAGGCTAATCTGTAAATGACAACAACATCAGAACAATAAAAGAGAGAATAAATGGTGTAAGTATAGAACTCTCTAATGGAGAGCAAAGTAAGGCGATACCAAGTAATAGTAGACTGGTTCAAACCTAGGAAGATAAGGGTAAGTTTCAAGGTAACCACAAAAAAAGTAAACAAACCTACTCAAGAAAATAAAGAAGAAAAACAAAAAGTCTCAATAAAAACAAAATCTACAAAAACAAAAGAAATCCACAAACAAAAGGAACTCAGCACAGGACATTATCCTGAATGACATAAGTCAATCACAAAAGGACAAATACTGTATAAGACCACTACTGTAAAAACTCATGAAAAGGTTTACATACAAAAAGAAACAATATTTGATGGTTACAAGGGAGGGGAGGGGTGGGGATGGAAAAACACTTAACAGACAAAAGATAAGTGGTAACTTTGGTAAAGGGTAAGAGAGTACACAATACTGGGGAAGCCAGCAAAACCTGTACAAGGTAAGGCCATGGTAGCACCATAGACATATCCAAACTCCCTGAGGGACTGACGTGCTGGGCTGAGGGCTGTGGGGACCCTGGTCTCCGGGAACATCTGGCTCAATTGGTGTAACAAAGTTTATAAAGAAAATGCTCTACGTTCTACTTTGGTGAGTAGTGTCGAGGGTCTTGAAAGCCTGTGAGTGGCCATCTAGGATACTCCACTGGTCTCACTCCTTTGGGACCAAGGAAGAATGAAGAAAACTAAAGACACAAAGGAAAGATTAGTCCAAAGGACTAATGGGCCACACCTACCACTGCTTCCACCAGACTAAGTCCAGTACAACATGATGGTGCCTGGCTACCACCACTGACTGCTCTGACAGGGATCACAATAGAGGGTCCCAGACAGAGCTGGAGAAAAATGTAGAACAAATTTCTAACTGAAAAAGAAAGACCAGACCTGCTGGACTGACAGAGACTGGGAGAAACCCTTAGAGTATGGCCCAAGGACACCCTTTCAGCTCAGTAACAAGGCCACTCCTGAGGTTCATCCTTCAGCCAAAGACGGAACAGGCCCATGGAACAAAACAAGACTAAGGGGCCGCACTAGCCTTGGAACAGGGACTAGAAGGCAGTAGGGAACACAAAAGCTGGTAATAGGGAACCCAGGGTTTAGAAGGGTGAGTGTCGACATGTCATGGGGTTGTTAACCAATGACACACAACAATGTGTGTACTAACTCTTTGATGAGAAACTAGTTTGTTCTGTAAACCTTCATCTAAAGTTTAATAAAGAGAAAAAAAATTACTTGGGCTTATTAAAAAAAAAAAAAAAAAAAAGACTAAAAAGATAACCACTGACTGTGAAAAAGTTTTTAGCTATGACATTTCTGGTCAGCATCTGATCTCTAAAATCTATATGATACTGTGAAAACTCAACTAAAAAAGACAAATAACCCAATTAAAAATGGGCAAAGGATATGAACAGGCACTTCAGTAAAGAAGACATTCAGGTAGCTAACCGACACAGGAGGAAATGCTCACAATCATTAGCCATTAGAGAAATGCAAATCAAAACTACACTGAGATTCCATCTCACTCCAACAAAGCTGGCATTAATCCAAAAAAACACAAAACAATAAATGTTGGAGGGGCTGTGGAAAGATTGGAGCACTTATACACTGCTGGTGGGAATGTAAAATGGTACAACCACTTTGGGACTTGATTTAGCGCTTCCTTAGAAAGCTAGAAATAGAACTACCATACGATCCAGCAATCCCACTTCTTGGAATATATCCTAGAGAAATAAAAGCCTTTACAGGAACAGATATATGCATACCCATGTTCATTGCAGCACTGTTTACAATAGCAAAAAGATGGAAGCAACCAAGGTGTCCATCAACAGATGAATGGATAAATAAATTATGGTATATTCACAGAATGGAATACTACACATCAATAAAGAACAATGATGAATCTGTGAAACATTTCAGAACATGGAGGAATCTGGAAGGCATTATGCTGAGTGAAATTAGTTGCGAAAGGACAGATACTGTATGAGGCCACTATTATAAAAACTCAAGAAATAGTTTAAACAGAGAAGAAAATATTCTTTGATGGTTACAAAAGGGGGAAGGAAGGAAGGGAGAGGGGTATTCACTAATTAGATAGTAAAAAAAAAAAAAAAGAGAGAAGAACTATTTTAGGTGAAGGGAAAGACAACACACAATACAGGAGGGGTCAGCACAACTGGACTAAACCAAAAGCAAAGACATTTCCTGAATACACTGAACGCTTTGAAGTCCAGTGTAGCAGGGGCGGGGGTTTGGGGACCATTGTTTAAGGGGACATCTAGGTCAACTGGTATAATATAATCTATTAAGAAAACATTCTGCATCCCACTTTGGAGAGTGGGGTCTTAAATACTAGCAAGTGGCCATCTAAGATGCATTAATTAGTCTCAACCCACCTGGATCAAAGGAGAATGAAAAACACCAAAGACACAAGGTAATTATGAGCCCAAGAGACAGAAAGGGCCACATAATCCAGAGAGTATATCAGCCTGAGACCAGAAGAACTAGATGGTGCCTGGGTACAACCAATGACTGCCCTGACGGTGAACACAAGAGAGAACCCCTGAAGGAGCAGGTGAGCAGTGGGATGCTGGCCTCAAATTCTCATAAAAAGACCAGACTTAATGCTCTGACTGAGACTAGAAGGACCCTGGAGGTCATGGTCCCCCAGCCTTCTGTTAGCCCAAGACAGGAACCATTCCCAAAGCCAACTCTTCAGAGATTGGACTGGAGTATAAGGTAGAAAATGATACTGGTGAGGAGTGAGATTCTTAGATCAAGTAGACACATGAGACTCTGTGGGCAGCTCCTCTCTAGAGGGGAGATGAGAAGGTAGAGGGGGACAGAAGCTGGCTGAAGGGACACAGAAATAGATGGTGGAAAGGAGTGTGCTGTCTCATTAGGGGGAGAGCAACTAGGAGTATATAAAAAAAAAACCCAAGGTATATATAAATTTTTGTATGAGAGACTGACTTGATTTGTAAACTTTCAATTAAAGCACAATAAAAACTTTTTTAAAAAAAGTAGCCATCGACTCAAGAGAACTCATGGTGACCCCACGTGTGTCAGAGTAGAAATGTGCTCCACAGGATTTTCAATGGCTGATTTTTCAGAAGTAGATTGCCGGGCCTTTCTTCCAAGGCACCCCTGAGTGAACTCATCCTCTAACCTTTCCATTAGCAGCCAAGCATGTTAACCATGTGCACCATCCAGGACTCCCTGTCCCTTATAAAAAAAAATATATATATTTATTTATTTTTATATAGGAAGGATCAATGCTGGAAACTGAAGAGATGCCCATTACTGACGCAGCACCCACTGTTCCCATTTCTGGGTTAGCTTTGTCACAGGCCAAAGATCAGCATCGTAGTCGGCCATATCCTGCCTTGTTTCGTTATTCTTATAACAAATTTATAAGGAGATGCTGATATAATTTTTAATTTATTGGTGAGAAAACTGGAACACAGATTTTAAATAAATTGTCAGAGGTCACGCTGTCTCATGGTTTTAAATTGTCTGCGAATTTCTTTGAAATTCCTTCTTTCAAAAGGCGGAGTATAATTCTCCTCGCCTCAGTGTGAACAGACCTAGACACTCACTGTAACAGTGTAAATGTGTCAGAGGTGAGGGTGTGTGGCTTCTTAGGCTCAGCCATGAAAGACATTGCCCCTCTGTCTGGCTTTCTGCTGGACTGTTCGGTGAGTCATGTCCCATGAACACTCAGGCAGCCTGTGGGGAGGGACTGGGCCCCCTGAGGATAACCAGTGCCAGTGTGCTGTCTGAGTGAGGTGGCTACACTGGAAGCTGGTCCTCCGGCCCCGTCAAGCCTCCAGATGACCGCGGCCCAGTGACAGACCCTGACCAGAGCCACCCAGCTAAGCTGCTATGCTGACTGTTTGAAACCACCACATTTGGAGCGATTTGCTCTGTATCAATAGATAAGGAATACACACACCTTTAAGCAGCAGGGCTAAGATGCCAGCCCAGGGCCTCTGCAGGCCTCTGCTGTACCTGATAATTTGACGAGCTCAGAAGCTGTTCAGTGATTGGGAGGACTATTTCAGCCAAGATGCAGGAAATTTGATGTATTTATAGGAACTAAGAAATGTAATAGTGGTGATGCACACACAAGCTACAGACAATCACTCCCTTCCTTGGATATTCTGAATTAATGCTGATCGTGAGCTCTTTTACCTTGTTCCACTTTTTTCCTAGACTTTGTGTGTATCACTACATTTCTATTAGCACATTACTTCAGACAAGCCTGTTACAATATAATGAATCAGGTTACAGCTTTCTTCAGGGCTATTCCTGTCCTAAGGATATACCATGGTCCGCTCAACCAAGCCGGGCATGTATTAAATCTCTGTAACTCAGGTCTTAACCTTGTATCATCTATTACCACCACTTTTCTGTCAGCTTGTCTACAGTGGTGCCTTGTATGTTGCTGTGATGCTGGAAGCTATGCCACCAGTATTTCAAACACCAGCAGGGTCACCCATGGTAGACAGGTTTCAGTGAAGCATCCAGCCTAGTAATCTACTTCCAAAAATTAGCCCGTGAAAACCCTGTGGATCACAACAGAACATTGTTTGACTCGCTTACTTTGGACACATCATCCCAAAGGATCAATTGTTGGAGGAGGACACCATGTTTGGTGAAGCAGAGGGCCAGTGAGGGCGAGAGAGACCCTTGGTGAGATGGACTGGCATGGTAGCTGCAAGGATGGACTGGAACGTGCCGATGATCATAAGGGTGACACAGGACTGGACAACATTTTTTTTGTTGCACATAACGTCACCATGAGATAGAGTTGACTCAATGGCGGCTATCTCTCTATCTCTCTACCTTCCTACCTATCTATCCATCTACTTGTCTGTCTATCAATCTGCCTACCTACTTTCAGGCTTGAAGGAAAATATAAACACTTCATTTCTTAGGACCACTTCTGTAAGAGGTTATTTCCTATTACGTGCTGATTGGGACTATTTAGCTCTCAGAAGGCTGACTCTGCTGCCTCCTTGTTGAGACAATGACTGTTAATGCCAGGGCACTGGGCTTTGCACAGGGTGAATGCCCAGTAAATGGCAGTTCTTACCTCTCTTCCATCCCCCCCATAGGACAATAAGAGCAAGTTGCTCAGAAAGTGTTCGATAGTTGTCAATAAGCAACTATTATCTGACATGACCTCACTGGTTACAGTACACATGGGTTCTATACTAACCACTTTTCAGTATTAAGGTATTTGGAACATCTCTTCAGAGACTTGAAAGGTACTTGGTGAGTAATTTCCAAATTACTTTGAGCCAAGGGAGATGGATTGAGTTAAATATATTCCAACCAAGAAGACCAAACTCATCCTGGAACTTGGACCCTCACAGTCTCTCGCCAGGACAGAAGCCACAGTCCGTCTCTCTGCTGCCTCACCTATACTTTCTCATCACGGCAGCCACAGCTTTCCTCTGCTTAAATCCAGGACAGAGCTCAGCTTCCCACCAGGTAACACAAAGCCCCCCAGGATCTGGCCATCACTACCTTATTCCCACCAATTAACATATTTTTCAACTTAATAACATTGAACGCCGTAGTTTTTCTATCCTCTCCAGCTTACATCCCCTCTCTCCCAGCCCACTTCCCCTGCTCCTCTACCCCAGCTAACGCCTACTCTTTTAGGTCTTCTCATTCTGGTTATCATCCTCCCACCCTCGCTGACCTGATGGAGTACGTATCCATCCTTGCGGAATCTGAATTCAATTTGTATTCTTGGTGCCTGGCAAATAGCAGGTGCTCAATAAACAAGATCAAGTACTTAGCATAATGCTTGACACAGGAAGTGCTCAATTCATGTTGTTATTGTCCTTGTTGTTAATTTGTTAAATGGAACCCACAGTTACTGCTTACCTATCCACAAACAAAAAAAAATTTTTTTTTTTTTACTTTCTTCTCAGCAGTAGTTAAAAGAAAGGAAGGCTGAATGAAAAGAAAAGAAATAGAAACTCACATAGAAACCAATCAAAGACACTAAAGACAAGCAATGAAATCAGCTAAATCAAATGAGATGAAAGAGAAAATTAAATAAAGCAGCGGAATTTGATACACTCTCTTAGTAGCCAGGAGCCCCACCAGGAAGGCGGCTCTGAAGGAAGCATACATTCTCTGCAGTCTGACTCACTGAAACTGGACCAGACAAACCACTTACAGTCTACAGCAGTAGATACCAGGATACTAGCTGAGTTCGTAGACGTTTTTCACCTTCAACTTCTCTGATTCATTCATAAAATATTTATAATACAGCTGCAAAACATTCGTCACATTTGTTTCCATTTGTTCCCCTTCATTTGGCTGAAGGAAAAGTGCACACTATTAATATTTACTTAGTTAGCATCACCCAGAAGGACGATGGCGTAAGTTCAGAGTGGCTAATATTGAACAAGAACACTGGAAGAGACAGAGCCCGCCATTTTACTGGGAACATTCTTCACACAACCTGATTGCTTTGATTAGGTCTATATTGAGAATAAAGTTCTTGGGGAAGATTGTTTCTGGGTGTTTGTTAATTTATTCTTTGAGTAAACTTGGTCAGAATAAATGTCTTTAACATAGCAACCACACATAAAACACAAGTTGTGCTTTATTTCTCCTGCTCCTCCCTCTGCCCTTTACTCCATCTACTCATTCCTAAAAACAACGCCAAACGCCGGAATAAAACAGTTGATATTACTATTCTCTTGCAGTTGCTTTCTTTAGCTGTTCAAATTTAATAATGTTTTTTCAACTCCTTGTGGATTAGAATTTTTCCTAAAAAACATTTCTCAGAAGTTTCCAGCTTTCACTTTTAGCTGGCTTCGGAATCCTTTGCTTTGTTTTGATATTGTATTTAAATGTAATAAAACCCAAACCAACTGCAGTCGAATAGATTCCGACTCACAGTGACCCTATATGACAGTGTAGAAGTGCCTCATAGGTTTCCAAGGCCGTAAATCTTTGTGGAAGCAGACTGCCACATCTTTCTCCCACGGAGCAGCTGATGGGTTTGAACTTCCGACCTTTAGGTCAGCAGCCAAGCACTTTAACCACTGTGCCACCAGGGCCCCTCAGGAGGAAACTCAGAGTTTAAATAACTAGCCCGAAGTGACACCGCTAGGAAGGGACAGAACTAGAATTTAAATATGGACACTGGCTGATTACAAATCTGTTCCCCTAACTAGGAAGCATGCTGGTGGCACAATGGTTAAGTGCTCGGCTGCTAACTGAAAGGCTGGCAGTTCAAACTCGCTCAGTGGCTCCAGTGGAAAAAGACCTGGCGATTCGTTCCTGCAAAGCTTACAGCCTAGAAAACCCTATGGGGCAGTTCTACCGTTATATGGGGTCACTATGAGTTGAAAAGCGACCCTATGGCACCCAACAACAACAACTAGGAGGGGGTGGTCAGGGCCAGCTCTGAGACGGTGAGAGTGAAGGGATGAAAGCAAGGGGTGGCTGTAAGATACTGAGGGCCTGGGTCATCAGAACTGAAGTACCTGCCAAAAAACATCCAAACCTACTGCCATCGAATCGATCCCAACTCATAATGACCCTATAGGACAGAGCAGAACTGCCCCATAGGGTTTCCAAGCCTGTAAATCTTTATGGAAGCAGACTGCCACACCTTTCACCCATAGAGCAGCTGCTGGGTTTGAACCACTCACCTTTCAGTTAGCATCCCGGTGCTTAACCACTGCACCATCAGGGCTCCTATTTAAAAAATAACTAAGTCATAGGGTTCTGTGAGCCACTCTCACAAGACCATGGGCTGTCAGAGGTGAGTGGGAACAGGCGCCTCAGGGCCAAGCCCCTCACTGTAGGGATGAGGACAGCAAGTCCCCAGAGGTAAGGTGTATCGTAGGGTCAGAGTGCTTGCTAGCTGACACTGAGGCCAGAATCCAGACTTCCTGATTCTTTGACGAGAGCTTTTTCCGTCAACCAAGGATTAACTGGATAGAGATAATCAGCTATTTTTCTTTTCCTCCAATCTGACTATCAGCACTATTAAACAAAGACCAATTACAATGAAAATAAGGACAGCTACCATTGAAAGGGTCGCTATGAGTCGGAGTCGACTCGATGGCACTGGTTTTTAACATTGAATGAGAGCCCTGGTGGCACAATGGTTTAGCTCAGGTTGCCAACCAAAATGCCGGCAGTTGGAGTTCACCAGCCGCTCCCTGAAACACTATGGGACAGTTCTACTCTGTCCTGTAGTTTCCCTACGGGTCAGAATCAACTCCACAGCAATAGGTTTGGTTTTTTGGCAACTTCTAATGGGAATCCCAGTGTGGTGTAAGCAGTTAATGTGCCTGGCTGCTAATCAAAAGGCTGGTGGTTCCAGTCCCCCCAGAGGCACCTGAGAAGAAAGGCCTGGCGATCTATTTCCGAAAAATCAGCCACTGAAAACCCTGTGGAGCACGGTTCTACTCTAGCAATACGCGGGGTCACCAGGAGTCGGCGAAGCCTCTGCGGCAGCTGGTTTAACAGCCAGGGAGGGAGCGCTCAGCCTGGGCTTTGCACTTGCCTACACTTTCTACGTCTTGACACATTTAGGGGTCATGTCACTGTCCGCACCTGACCAATGAGGAAGCAGAGGTACAAAGGGCTATGTCACTCTCCCAGGGTAACCTACCTCATCACACAGGTGACAGATGGAGAGGACCCCCGAGGACTGGCCGCAGAACCCAAGCAGCCACCTGTTACACCTGACTGCCTCTCAGCAAAAGCCGACCTCCTCTGGCTGGGAAAGCAAACGCCATGCCGTTCTCCCGCCCAGGTATTGCGGTCTGGCTACCCTGTTCTGGCACTGCATTCTAACAGTCCCTTCTTTACACGGAAACCCTGGTGGCACAGTGGCTAAGAGCTACGGCTGCTAACCAAAAAGTCAGCAGTTCAAATCCGCCAGGCGCTCCTTGGAAACTCTATGGGGCAGTTCTACTCTCTCCTACAGGGTCGCTATGAGTCAGAATCAACTCGATGGCAATGGTTTTTTTCTTCTTTACTTATCTATTAATAATGAATTTGCAATATCATTCCCTCCTAATTTTCTGAATATGATCACATGGTTTTGTTATGATGCAAAAATATAAACTTTGCAATATTGTTTTGCATCTTTGCAAACTATACGGATGTAGAATTATTTAAAATTCTGCCCTAAGCCACTGACAAAAATGAAGGAATTGTAAGCAAGAAGATTTACAAAGGAATCAGTACAAAAATCTATAGATGGGAAAATAAATTTTTTAATATCCAAAACCACAGACCAAAAAGACCTTCTGAGCACAATATAAGCTGTACCTTCAAAATCACACTCTGAGTATTCTAGTCGAGTGGCCTAACAATTATTTTTAAAAAGACTTTCCATTGGCAAAAAGAAGGCTTTGAAATGAACATTGCTTTCACAAAGCTTTTTAAAATTATGTGCAGTTTGGGAAAAAATAGACGAAGTGGGATACTCTGAAAGTCACACTATGGTTTCTTTGGCTTATTAGAACTTGGGGCTTACTGGTGAACACTGCATAAGCACCACGCTCTGATCTGTCCCCTAAGTATGGCCGGGGGGGCAGTTTCCCTGCAGTTACACAGGCCTACGTTGGGGAACTGGGAGACAGCTTCAGGGCCTATGTGCTCAGCACATCCCACGGCCCACTCAGCTTTCCACTCAGCCACTTTAGTTCTACACCAAACTCCTTACAGCCTTGATGTTCCCTTACGTGGTTAATTTTTAGGATTGTTTGGTCAATATTCAGGCTTCATGGGGTTAAAAAAAAAAAAAAAAAGGAGTGCAAACACAAATTTCAATAGATTTATAGTTCAGGTTCTATCCGGACCAAATAGAGTATAGCATCCTAGGTTTTATACTGCTAACCACACACTTCTTAG
Source organism: Loxodonta africana (assembly GCF_030014295.1). Taxonomy (NCBI): domain Eukaryota; kingdom Metazoa; phylum Chordata; class Mammalia; order Proboscidea; family Elephantidae; genus Loxodonta; species Loxodonta africana. Next base: position 76,654,971 of record NC_087358.1, read on the forward strand.
TCTAAGCAATGCATTTACTTTAAGCAGTAAATAGCTGGCAATGGGAGGGTACTGGTGGTTCAGTGACAGAATTCTTGCTTTCCATGGCAGGAGATTGCTGAACAACACACTTCAAGTGCAGCTACCACCTTCTGTCAGTGGAGGCTTGACGCTGAACAGGTTTCAGCAGAGCTTCCAGACTAAGACATACTAGGAAGAAAGGCCTGGTGATCTATTGCCAAAAATCAGCCAATAAAAAGTCTGTGGATCACAACGGTCTGATTCGGTTGTGCATGAGGTTGCCATGAGCTGTTAGCTGGCTGGACGGCAGCTAACAACTATTAGGTGGGAGGAATTTAGCTCTTTCCACAGAGCTACCAAATTCTGATTTAAATTAGCCTGGTATTGAATCTGTGTTCCAGTGACATCCTTTACTGTGGATAAAGGGCAGATGTTAGGGGCCCAGCTCTTTCACTAACTGGTCACCTCAAATCTCCAATCACACACCCTTTAGTTTAGGGGGTTGGGTTTTCTGTTTTAATGCAAGCAGAGGTGGAGACAGCAAATCAGCTTTTCATACCTGAAAGTCGTGGTGACCCGCCTCCTTGACTGATAGTGGGAACATGTATAAATGCATAAATATGCTTTCTACTTGCCTGCTGGAAGCCTCAGAAGTTGGTCATCTCCAGAGCTCAAGGCACTCACTGTTAGGCAGCTCTGGTCAGATGAAAAGCTTGCCCTTTAAACAGCCAAAGCAGTAGTGTGTGAAAGTGCTTCAATCTAGAACTAACCTCTTCCTAAGAAACATGTGGGTAAATGCCCCAAATGCTCTGCACACCAGGATGGCCAACTTCCTCTTTCTACTTGCCTCAGAGACTGATTGACTACTTTTCCTTCATTAGAGCAAGGGAGATGGGGAGACAAGGGGAGCACAGGAAGACAGAACTGGTCCTGAGCCCCTGCTCTGCACTGGGGAAGGCCCCTCAACTCCTCAAAAATAACAAAACTGTTAAAGTCAATTCCGACTCACATGTTACAGGGTAGAACTGCTCTGTGGGGCTTTCTTGGCAGTAATCTTTATAAAGCAGATTGGCAGGTTTTTTCTTCCATGGCATCACTGGGTGTGTTCGAACCACCAACCTTCAGGTTAGTAGTCGAACGTAAGCCATTTGCGCTACCCAGGGATTCAACTCCTCTCACCCTCCTATTCTCATCTGAAAAACAGCAATACTGATGCCTCCCTCATGGGGTTGATTTGAGGATGAGACATAAAGTATCCAAAGTACCTGGACCCTAGCTGGTGGTCAGCACTGGTGGTGTGCACAAAGAAGACAGACACTGGAGACAGTGGCAGCATTGCTAGCCCCTGACCCACCAGTCAACACTCTGTGACTGCGGCTTCCAGCTGGAGTGTTTGTATATGCTAGGAAACTCTTTAGTTCCAAATAGGGCAAGGGAGCCCAAGGTCGCTGGAAGGCTTTCTATTGTATTATAATGACATGTGCAAAGAGCTGGAGGTAGAAAACCAAAAGGAAAGAACACGCGCAGCGTTTCTCAAGCTGAAAGAACTGGAGAAAAAATTCAAGTCTCAAGTTGCAATAGTGAAGGATTCTACAGCGAAAATATTAAATGATGCAGGAAGCATTAAAAGAAGATGGAAGGAATACACAGAGTCACTGTACCAAAAAGAATTGGTGGATGTTCAAACATTTCAGGAGGTAATATACAATCAGTACCTCCTGGGTACTGAACGAAGAAGTCCAAGCTGCACTGAAGGCATTCGTGAAAAACAAGGCTCCAGGAATTGACGAAACACCAGTTGAGATGTTTCAACAAACAGATGCAACGCTGGAAGTGCTCACTCATCTATGCGAAGAAATTTGGAAGACAGCTACCTGGCCAACCGATTGGAAGAGATCCATATTTATGCCTATTCCCAAGAAAGGTGATCCAGCTAAATGCGGATATTATTGAACAATATCATTAATACCACATGCAAGCAAAATTTTGGTGAAGATCATTCAAAAGCGACTGCAACAGTATATCGACAGGGAACTGCCAGAAGTTCAAGCTGGATTTAGAAGAGGGCGTGGAACCAGGGATATCATTGCTGATGTCAGATGGATCCTGGGTGAAAGCAGGGAATACCAGAAAGATGTTTACCTGTGTTTTATTGACTATGATAAGGCATTTGGCTGTGTGGATCATAACAAATTATGGATAACACTGCAGAGAATGGGAATTACAGAATACTTAATTGTGCTCATGAGGAATCTGTACATGGGTCAAGAGGCAGACATTCGAACAGAACAAGGGGATACTACATAGTTTTAAGTCAGAAAAGGTGTGCAACAGGGTTGTATCCTTTCACTATGCCTATTCAATCTGTATGCTGAGCAAATAATCTGAGAAGCTGGACTATATGAAGAAGTACGTGGCATCAGGATGGGAAGAAGATTCATTAACAACCTGCGTTATGCAGATGACACAGCCTTGCTTACTGAAAGTGAGGAAGACTTGAAGCACTCACTGATGAAAACCAAAGACCACTGTCTTCAGTATGGATTACACTGCAACAGAAAGAAAACAAAAATCCTCATAATTGTACCAGTAAACAGCATCATGATAAATGGAGAAAAAGATTGAGGTTGTCATGGATTTCATTTTACTTGAATCCACAATCAACACCCATGGAAGCAGCAGTCAAGAAATCAAAAGATGCATCGCATTGGGAAAATCTGCTGCAAAAGACCTTTTTAAAGCATTAAAAAGCAAAAATGTCACCTTGAGGACTAAGGTGCTCCTGACCCAAGCCATGGTGTTTTCAATCACCTCATATGCATGCGAAAGCTGAACAATGAATAAGAAGGCAGCAGAAGAACTGACATCTTCGAATTGTGGTGTTGGCAAAGAATATTGAATATACCATGGACTGCCAAAAGAACAAACAGATCTGTCTTGGAAAAAGTACAACCAGAATGCTCCTTAGAATCAAGGATGGGGAGACTGCATCTCACATACTCTGGACGTGTTATCGGGAGAGACCAGTCCCTGGAGAAGGACATCATGCTTGGTAAGGTAGAAGGTTATTGAAAAAGAGGAAGACCCTTAACAAGATGGACTGAAACAGTGACTGCAACAATGGGCTCAAGCATAGCAACAATTGTGAGAACACTGCAGGACCGGGCAGTGTTTCATTCTGTCGAGATGAGTCGGAACTGACTCGACGGCACCTAACAACAACAAATAGACCACACAGTGAATCAAGCCCTTAGCTACTGGAACCATCCTTAAGAGGCCGAGAACTGGGCTCTGTGGCCAGAATGTGGTGTCTAAGAAGGGCCCCGGAGCAGAGAATACACAGTGCACGCACAACAGCCTGGTAACATGGAGCAACTTTAGGAAAATCTATTTCAGATGCTTACTGAGAACTTCTCTGACTTCCAAAGACCAAGTCAGTTCAACTGATATTCAGGGATTAGTTATTGGTCCCTGAAGAGAACACAAAGATAAGTAAGACCCAGGCCCTTCCCGGGTCTTACAATGGAGAGTTGTGGAAATAAAGGCCCCATGCTGCATGAGAACAAGAACCAGGTCTGTTCTGACTGCAATCAAATGCTCAGTGCTAACCTTAACGCCGTAGGACACAGAAATGTTTGCGGATGAAATACACAGAGAATTAATTAGGTACAGTGTGTTCTGGGGTTCAGAGGTGGGAGAGAAGGCAGTGGATTAGCAGAGGGGATCAGTAAAAGTTTTGCGCAACCTTGTGAGATTTCAAGAAGCAAAAACAGAGTAAGGGAAGCCATTTCAGGGCACAGCACGAACAAGGCAAAGTGCAGGCTGTGTGCAGAGAACACACACTTTCTGACAAAGGTGCCAGGGTACAACAGCTTCAGCTTGCCGTGATGTGCAGGCTGCTGAGCTGCAGCAGAAGGCAGGGCCTAGCCGGGGACAGCTCCCCCAATTCACAACCTGGGTGCCTCTGGGACAAACCCAACCAGCTGACAAGACAAAGACGTGTAGCCTGACTTGCGTGGGGAAAACGCCTTTTATTACCTGCAGGAAGTCAGTCACAAAGTCTGTTGGATAGGTTACGCCCTGACGGATATTCAGAGGAAAGCCCAGAATTGTTGGAAAGTGCTTCCTGCTGCTTCAGTCTGGGCCTGACCGCTTCCCAGCAAACAGGTGTGTGTAAATACTCCAAATGCTCCACACGCGGCGACGACCAGCAACTCTTTTTGACTCCTCTTGTTGTCATCTGTCATCAAGGAGGCTCTGACTCATGGCGACCTATGTACAACAGGACAGCGTTGCCTGGTCCTGCACCATCCTCACAATCACTGGCGTGTTTGAGTCCATTGTGGCTATTTCAATTCATCTCAGTGGGGGTCTCTCTGGTTTTCGCTGACCCTCTATACCAAACACGACGGCCTCTTCTAGCGTCTTTCTTGATGACATGTCCAAAGCCCTGGTGGCACAAATGATAAGTGCTTGGCTGCTAACTTATGGCTGGCAGCTCAAACCCATCCAGCAGCTCCCGGGAGAAAGATCTGGCGATCTGCTTTTGTAAAGAATTCAGCTAGACACCCTATGGGGGAGTTCTACTCTGACATATGGGGTCACTATCAGCTAAAACAGACTTGACAGCACGTAACAACAATGAGGAAGACGAAGTCTCACCATCCTTGCTTCTAAGGAACATTCTGATTGTATTTCTTCTGAGACTGATTTGTTTTGTATTTGAAATACCAGTGGTATAGCTTCCAGCATCTCAGCAACATGCAAGCTACCACAGTAGGACAGACCGACAGACGGACAGCAGTGACTACTCCTCTTAGAGACTGGTTCTCCATCCTCACAGGCATTCGGATGGTGGGAGGGTGGGAGTGAGGAGAGCATGGGTGGACAGCACTGGCCCCGAGCCCGAGTCGCTGGGACACTGGGTGGTTCTGGCCATCAGCTGTGCGTGGAATGGCCCCAAGCTGTGGGCAGGCATTGTGCAATTGCACCACGTGGAGCCAGCCTTGACTGAACCTCCACCACATCATGACATGAGAAGCAGCCCAATACTGACCTTTTAAAATATCAGCATGAATGCTGAAAAGACAATATTAGGATCGATTGAAGAAGAGACAGCAATGAGGCAGTGGAAGGTCTTTTGAAAAAATCTCATGGCAATAAACAGTGCAGTAACTAGATGCTTCAGCTGCTACTAACTTTTCAGTAATTAAAACTTGATTGGGAGAAATTAAGTCCCCTCATCTTAAGCCTTTCCATTACTAATAAGCCTTTCACAATTAATTCTTCATCCATCCTTTTGAAAGCCAGCTTGACAGTGCACTTTGTCCAATGTTCTGACTAAGGGTTAAAGCCACTTCTGGAGACACAAATGGATTTTTTTCTTTTTTAGTATAATCAGGTGTTGTTTTTAGGTGCCATCGAGTCAGTTCTGACTCATAGTGACCCTATGCACAACAGAATGAAACACTGCCCGGTACTGAGACATCCTTACAATCATTGCTATGCTTGAGCCCATTGTTGCAGCCGCTGTGTCAATCCATCTTGTTGAGGGTCTTCCTCTTTCACACTAGCCCTCTATTTTACCAAGCATGATATCCTTCCCCAGGGACTGGTCACTCCTGATAATATGTCCAAAGTACGTGAGACGAAGTCTCGCTATCTTCACTTCTAAGGAACACTCTTCTGGAAGTCCGTGATACATAAGATTAAATTAAATAACAGAGAAGGACAAACACATAAACATGTGCTCTGAGGCATAACACGGTAAGGAAGGGTGAAGCAATGAAAAAGCCGGATCAGGTGTCACCGGATTTGGGCTTGAGTCAAACCTCTGTCACTCACATCAGACAAGTCACTTAATTCTCTCTCTGTTTATCTGTACAAATAGAAATGGAAATAACACTTAACTGTGAGAAACTCAGTGGGGAGGCAAATGACAGGCCATCCATGAATGTGCCTTGTAAAGCCAGAGGCTCTTAGCACCAGCACTGGCTGTCTCTAAGGACAGCTGCATCAGTGGCAGGGAGCCTCGGTACAGGAAGGGACCCTGAGAGCAGAGACACGCTACTGATGTCGTGATGAGAAACACCAGACAATAGGTAGATGATGACTGCAGTAGCAGTGGGTGTCACTCAGGTAAACTGAGCTACCACCTGTGTCACAAAACAGAAAATGTCTATACCTCCCGATGTCTTACTGATTTCTCATTTTTCCGCAGGACAGCATCTAATCTGTGACACAAAGTAGGAAGGATCCTAAATAATAGCTTGAGGGATTAAGATTAGCTTTTTTTTATATACATGGCAGCCTGCCACCCCTCTGTCAGTTTTTCCTACTGTGATGACTTCCATGTTGCTGTGATCCTGGAAGCTATGCCACCAGTATTTCAAATAACTGCAGGGTTACCCATGGTGGACAAGCTTCAGCACAGCTTCCAGACTAAGACTAGGAAGAAAGGCCTGACAATCTACTTCCAAAAATTAGCCAATGAAACTCTTACAGACCACAACAGAATGTTGTCTGATATAGTGCTAGAAGATGAGCTGGAAGGCACTTGAAATACACAGTGGCCGTAACCATAGACTCAAGCATACCAACATCATGAAGATGGTACAGGACCAGACAGCATTTCATTCTGCTGTATGTGGGGTCACTGCGAGTCGGAGCCAACTTGACAACAACTATCAGCATCATATCTGGCAGCATTAAGTCACTGGGGTTACTGGAGGATGCTGCATTTTCGTAATGCAAGCAGGTCTCCAATGTGAGCACTAGCTATTAGGCACTGTATTCAAGTATTTCCCCTCACTCTCAGCTATAGGTTTAGCATCTAATAGTAATTGCTGATAGCTACTAAAAAAAAAAGCTACTAGGTACTGTTATATGCCACACACTGTGCTAAGGATTTGCATAGATTATTTTAATTCTCACAGTAAACCTATGCCTTACTTTTACTAATTAGAAAACTGAGGCTTTTGAAGAGCAATTAAATTTTCCAAGGTCCCACAACCTACAGAGAACAGAGTTGGAATTTATACCTAAGTAATGCTTTTAACCATTATGTCACACTGGACATAGAACACTTGTGGGTATCTGGAAAATTATAAAAGATACTGCCTGACTAGAGGGAGTGTGAGTTAGTTTCACCACTTTGGAAAATAACCCGGTACTCTCTTAATCCTGACCATTCTATACTCTACAGTCCAGAGGTTCCACTGCAGGGTAGAAAACTTCTCATGCGTTTGCACTTGTATATGCACACAGGAATGTTCATGGAGGCATTATTCATAATGTAAAACAAAAAACAAAACAAAAAAAACCTAGAAAGCCCAAGATTTCATTTGACAGGAGAACGGATAAATAACTCATCATACAAACTGATATTATACAGCAGTGAAGAAGAATGAATTATAACTCTACACAGTTGCAAAGATGAATCTTTAACATTACACTAACTGGAGAAAAGTACATTCTAGAAGGCTACAGTGATCATTAAGGTTGTGTGTCAACTTGGCTGTGCCATATTCTCAGTGGTTTGGAAGTTATGATGTAGTTTAGCAGTTGGAATGATGTGATCACCTCCATGATGAGATCTGATATAATGTGACCACCTTCTTGATGGGATCTGCTGAGTGGCCAATCAGTTGAAAGGGAGTTTCCTTGGGGGCGTGGGGTTCATCCAATACAGGTGGACTTTCTGGCAAGGCTCAAGGGCTTTTTCTCACTCTGGATCATGCACCTGGCTCCTGTTCATCTGACCTCTGGTTCTTGGGGCTTGAGCTAGCAACTTACCTACCGTCTTGCCAGCCAATCTTGAGATTTGTCAGTTTCTGCAGGCTGTGAGCCCAATGAAGCCTCCTATCTGACCCATGGACTTGGGACTTCCCAGCCTCTACAACCACATGAGCCATTTCCTTGATATATATCTTCCTCTATACATATTTATACACTTTACTGGTTTTGCTTCTCGAGAGAACACATCCTAAGACAACTACGTACAGAATGATACCGCTTTAACAAAGCTCAAAACATGCAAAATTAAGGAATAATGAATGGGGATCCACACCTATGTGACACAACCTTTAAAACACCAAGTGGAAGGTAAGGACAGAAGAGCAGCCATGCTCTGTCTGAGAGAAGACAGGGGACAGGGGACGGGGTGTATACGCGTGAGGTGGACGAGTCTAGACAGTAAGTTGGGTGTTGAGTCCATCGGTGACTATTTTATCATGCTTTGTGGTGTGACGTGTTATAAGTGACGTGTTATTTTGAATGAAGCAGATATCATATAATTAAAACTTTGTTTTTTTAAGTTACCACTGGAGTTAACTGCAAAGGTAAAAGGAGTGTATCAGGGGTCTCTGCCTCCTACCTCTGCCCCCAGGTACCTAAAGCCTCAATGACCGAAGAAAAATTTTAAAGTCAGACCACAGAACCTGGCTATGATTATCCAGGTTTGTTTTTCTGGCCTTCCAAGCTAGATTACCTGGGGATCTGGGGCTCAGATAAACAACTCTGCATGCACAGCAAAGCAGATGAGAAAGCGCTAGGCCACTGACACAGCGATCAAGAGCTCCGCTGAGTGTGCCAGGAATGGCAACTGGTCCCTGCCCTACGGCAACACGAAGCCACTTGTGGCACAGCAGCAAGGGCAGCAGGAGGGTTAGTGTCAGAGTCCAGTGCCCCCAGCCCTCCCCAGAGGCAGTGGGTGAGATACCAACATCAGGGCGCTCCAGCTGAGGCGATTAAAAAAAATTTTTTTTTTTTAATTTAGTGAGTGGATAATTGCACATAATAGAGTTAAAATATAATTGCTTCACTAAAGTGGGTTACTTAATTTCATTGTCTGTGAATGTGAAGGAGACAGAGACAAGTGTGATGAACTGTAACAAAACGAAATCACACAAATGACTGTGAACAGATAGGATCTGCGCGTCCGTCCAGGCCACCTAGAAGCAACTAAGGGAGTGTTATGGCTGGCATGCAAAATCCCAGCTGTGGTTGTTCTTGTGCAGTGGTGGCTCAGGGTTGGGCCTGACTGAAGGTAACCAGGTCTCATCTCCAGCCAAGGCAACTCCATTTCGGAAGGTAAAGCTCCGGTCTTGTATACCAGTTGCCCTTGACTCTGACTCATGGCAACTCCATATGTGTCAGAGTAGAACTGTGCTCCATAGGGTTTTCAATGGCTGTTTTTTTGGAAGCAAATCACCAGGACTTTCTTCTGAGGTGCCTCTGGGTGGCCCCTTTGGTTAGCAGCCGAGGGTGTTAACAGTTTGTATCTCCCAGGGACTCCCAGTCTTGTGCTGGGAAGACCTTTTCTATCCCTTCTCCAGAGTCCACCTTCCCAAGCAATTGGCACTTTTCATGCCTGCCTGACTTCATGGTAGAATTCAGAGCTGGAGTTGCAGCTGACTATGGGGGAAATGGTCCCAAACAGCAGCATAAGTCATTGCCACCTGGAAGGGAGTCCATACAAGTGACTTCTTCCCCTCGTCCCCCAGAAGTATGCACACAGCCTGGCTTTGGTTAGATCTCTTTAAGTCTCTCATCTTCAGGACACAGAGAGCTTGCTCTTCTTTCCTCACAGGTGCTGCACCAACTCAACCGCGTCCTGCCTCCACCACTTCCATTTCCACCCTGATCCTACCAAGGCCCCACAGAAGAGCTCCTGAAGTGAGAAAAATCAGTTCTCATCTCCTTTGGAACATCTTCAAGAGATACGGTTATTCTGACAACAACCCCACAGGCCACACGTGGCCATGCCTGTTTGCTCTCGACTTTCTAAGGGTGCACTCAATTTGGCAGTTGCCACAGCTTGTTCATAAGTGTTTCTTGAACACTCACACATGGAAATGTCAAGAATCAAGGAGTTGGTTTTTTAAGTATTAGAAAGCAGATAAATGTTAACAATCTGGTGCCTGGAGTTGTCGCTAACAAGACCCAAAAAACTGCTTCAGAATCGTGCAGTCCAGGAACATTCATAGCAGGCAGAGCTCAGGCAGAGACGGAGGCAGGAAGGGGAAAGAGGACGGCCGCCTTCTCCAGCCTCAGCCTGCGCATGGACTCTGATGGTGGCCCATCACCCTTTACGACAGCACAAGGAAAGCCACCAGGAAGAGCCTAAGCCGTCACCCTAACCAGCCCACATGACTTACCACTGCTGCGAAGCCCAACTTCAAATGCTGATTCTCATTTACACAGACAGATTTGTTTCTCTGCATGATTACATACTCTGTTGATTCTTCAGATAAGTTCATAAGTGCAAAAAAGAAGGAGGATCGGCTTTTTAATTACAATTCAGCCTGGCAAATAGTTCTCTCAGCCTGTCAAAGTCCTGGACGTCCAAGCCTCATCAAGTTCCCCATCTGCTCCTTCTGGGAGCCCAGGGAGGGGGTGCGGATTCAGGTTCCCACAGAGAAAATCAGAGGAGCTTGGACCAAATGCTTAGTTTTAAAAAAATAAAGAGCCTCGGTTCTGGATGAAAGTCAAATTGTTGAGATTTTCCACTGCTCTAGTGTTTCGTTTTTTTTTTTTTTCGGTGGGGGGAATGGTGTGAGGGGGCCGGACACGGCAGGATAGTGAAATGACAGAACTAGATATCAACTCACCTTTAAGAATGTTGGAGTTAGTAAAGGCTACTCGTATTCTTCCAGGTTTTTGGCGGGTACGGGACAGGAGTACCTGGATGTTCATAACCTGCTGAGTGGGTCTCCCTATCCCAACCCAACACCCAGTTTCCTTGAGTGCCAGGATATGCCCCAAGTCTCTGAATGGAGGCCCCTGAAGTGAAACAGGAAGTGGCAACCTCTCCTTTCAAACTGCCAAGCTGGAGGAGCGAGGCGGAGGCACAGCAAAGGGGGGGTGCAACGTGTCAGCTGGGGTCCCCAATGGTGCACTCAGTGGCAGGCAGAAGGGCAGATAGGCAAGGGTAAGGACGTAAGCAGTACTGGGGAGAGGGTCTGGAGCTGCTGAGTCTCAGCCAGGCTGGCATCATTATCAGGAAGCCTGGAGTGTCACTGTCTGGCAAGTAAGCCAGGGGCTGGTTGCTGAATCCTGTAACAGAACCCTCCCTACAGGCACTTGGCATCTGAGCCTTAATGGTCTTGGCACTTGGCGTAATTGCTCAGAATGTGCGCTCGGCTAGAGCATAAGTCCTTCATCACACTCAGTAAGTGTCTGCACGCAGCACAGAAGCTGTGATATTTTTATTCCAATAATTCCTCTGCCGACCACCAAAACTGTATGATAATTTCTCTGAAGCTATTGAATATAAATCAAATTCAGAGTTTTACATTAAGTGTATACTCCGGATTACAGATAGATTTAAAAACAGCAGAATGCCCACCAAGCAAGAAAATTGTTTCCTTATTTTGTTTAAGAAACCATCTAGAACGAAGGTTACAAACATTCACTTATAAAAAGTATTCACATTTTAAAGATCTCAGAAAACTGGAAGCTGGCAATCAGCATGAAATGCTTACACTTGCTAAAGTGGATTGTGTCCTATGATTCACTTTGAGATAAGAACATTTTAGTGAATGCCATCAGATTATCTCTAATATATTAGATACAAACAACTCGCAGAGATTAAAGTCAGACGCTGGTATTCAAAAACCAGTCAGAGCCAACAGAATCCAAGCCACCCAATGCAGTGTTTGAGAGAGACAGACAGAAATGAACAACATGAAAGGTAACCCAACATGCTATGAGGATTTAGCTTAATTTTTCATAGAACCAAAGCAGTGGGAGTAGTCAGTGTATCAGTGATTGGCTTAACTGGTAAGTCTTCAGTTTATTTTTATAACTGTGAAGGAGCAGGTTGAGAGACAGACATCAGAGGAGCATGGCAGATGAAAATCTACCTTCATTGTCAATCACATTTTTTTAAGAAATTAATTTTATTGCCTCACTCCCTTGCTAAAAACCTTTAACAATAAAAATGCAAATAACACGCTTCTAAGTAACTCATAAGAACCCTTGGTGGTGCAAACAATTTGTGCTCGACAAGTAACCTAAAGGTTGGTGGTTGGAACTCACACAGCAGTGCTGAGGAAGAAAGGCCTGGCAAATTGCTTCCACAAAGATTACAGCCAAGAAAACCCTGTCGAGTACCATTACTCTAATATACATGCGGTTGCCATGGGTCAGAGTCAACTCAATGGCTATGATTTGGGGTTTGTTTGTTGGCTTTTTTTGTTTGTTTGGTTTAAGTAACGCAAGGTTCAGAGAAGAAATTATAATGGACAAAACTGAAATATCTAGGAATAGCCTAAAGCCTTCAGTATGGATTACACCTCAACATAAAGAAAACAAAAATTCTCACAACTGGACCAATAAGCAACATCACAATAAATGGAGAAAAGATTGAAGTCATCAAGGACTTCATTGTACTTGGATCCACAATCAATGCCTATGGAAGCAGCAGTCAAGAAATCAAACAACATATTGCATCGGGCAAATCTGCTGCAAGAGCCCTCTTTAAAGTGTTAAAAAGCAAAGATGTCACTTTGAAGACTAAGGCGCAACTGACCCAAGCCATGGTATCTTCCATCACCTCATATGTATGTGAAGCTGGACAATGAATGAGGAAGGCTGAAGAAGAATCGATGCCTTTTAATTATGGTATTGACAAAGAATATTGAATATACCACGGAATGCCAGAAGAACGAACAAATGTGTTTTGGAAGAAGTACAGCCAGAATGCTCCTTAGAAGTAGAATGGCCAGACTTCATCACATGTACTTTGGAAATGTTATCAGAAAGGACCAGCCCCTGGAGAAGGAACATCATGCTTGGTAAAGTAGAGGGTCAGTGAAAGACAGGAAGACCCTCAACAAGATGAATTGACACAATGGCTGCAATAATGGGCTCAAGACAGCAATGCCTGTGAGGATGGCACAAGACCAGGCAGTGTTTTGTTCCATTGTACACAGGGTCATTATGAGTCAGAACCGACTCAATAAAACCTAACAACAACAACAGGGACAAACTCAAAACATATAAAGTAAAAAACTGACAAAACTAAAAAGACAAATCCATGCTCATAGTTAAAAAATTAGAAGAGCTATAGATAATTTGAACAAGATTAACAAACTTTACTTACATGACAATGTGCAGAACACTTCACCTAGTAACTTGAAAATATTTAGAACATTAGTTTCATGTGTAAAGGGAAAATCCATCAAAATAGATCATATGCCAGGCCATAAATCAACAACAATCAAGATCAATAACAAAATGGTAACTGGAAAATTGTCAAATGTTTGGAAATACACTTCTAAATAACCCATAAGTCAAAGAAAAAGTCACAATGGAAATTAGAAAACACTTTGAACTAAATGATAATAAAAATACGATATATAAAAACTTATGATTATAAGGATTACAAGGGTGGCTTAGTATTAGCAAATCAATCAATGTAATCTCCTACATAAGTAAAACAAAGGAAAAGAAACACAGATCATATCAATCGATGCAGAAAAGAAATTTGAAAAATTCAAGACCGTTTCCCAATAAAAACTCTCAGCAAAATTGGAATAGGAGGGAAATTTCTCAACATAATTAAGGGCATACATGCAAAATCAGCAGCCAACATTATACTCAACAGAGAAAGGCTGAGAGCCTTCCCTTTGAGATTGGGAATGAGACAAGAATGCCCATTATCACTAGTCTTATTCAACATTTTTCAGGAAGTGCTAGTAACAGCAATCAGACAAGAAAAAGAAATAAAAGGTATCCAAATCAGAAAGGAAGAAGTAAAACTATCCCTATCTGCAGATGACATGATCCTATACACAGAAAACCCTAAACATTCCAGAAGAAAACTGCTGGAACTAATAGAGGAATTTAGTAACATTGCAGGGTACTAGATCAACACACAAAAATCAGTTGAGTTTCACTCTTAGGGTGGGGGACTCTGCCATCTGGACCATGTTGCTGAGTCACCTGGAGGCAGGTGGCCTCTGCCTTGACGGTGGCTCCTGCGTGGAAGTCTGGGGTGCCCATTCGGGGGCTACGCTTGCAAGCTGTAGATCACACTCTTCAGTCAGCTGTTCCCTCAGATATAGTCCTTACTCCAGGGATGGAGTCCGTGCTGCAAACTCTCTATATGAGTATGCAAGCTACAACTCCTCTGGGCCCTGAGGTACTTGATGTCATGATCCCTTACCTAGTCAACTACTATGGGAGCCCACACTCGCAGACACACGCTTACAGCTGGGAAAGGGAGGCAGTCCTGGAACATTCTCACCAGCAAGTAGCATATCTGATTGGGGCTGACCCTCTTGAGTTCATTTTCACTAGCGATGCTACTGAATCCAATAACACAGCAATTAAGGGGGTGGCTAGGTTCTACAAGTCACAGAAAAAGCACTTGATCACCACCCAGACTGAACACAAATGTATCTTGGTTTCCTGCCATTCACTGGGAGCTGAGGGCTTTCAGGTCACCTACTTTCCAGTGCAGAAGGGTGGGACCATCAACCTAAAGGAATTAAAGGCTCAGTCATGACTGTGAACTAAGATGGGAGTGAAGAAGCCCATTTCAGAAATAGGGTGGATTTGCAGTTCCAGAAAGGTATATATCCACACAGATGCAGCCAAGGCCGTTGGAAAAAATCCCATTTGATATCAACAACATGAAAATTGATCTCACGAGCATCAAAACAAAACAAAACCCATTGCCATCAAGTCGATTCCAACTCATAGCGACCCCATAGGACAGAGTAGAACTGCTTCATACAGTTTACAAGGAGCGCCTGGTGGATTCAAACTGCTGACCTTTTGGTTAGCAGCTGTAGCTCTTAACCACTAAGCCACCAGAGTTTCAACAGTGGTCACAAAATCTGTGGTCCAAAAGGGCTTGGTGTTATCTACATTCACCACCAGCCTGGTGTGCGTGTGGAGGCCCTGCAGAGTGTAGGGGGACAGGAGGGGGTATGTGGTCTTGGACAGTACCCATACCCTTGGTGGTGGGGCTGGAGGCTTAGTGTGAAGTGGCACAGCAAGAGATGGAGTATGGCCACAAGCAGATCTCAAAGTTATCAGAACAAATGACAACAGAAGATAATGAAGAGCCTTCCAGATGTGGTGATGAATGGCGACCCTGAGCATCATAATCCAGGCTGTATCAACTCTCTTCTGCATATGTGAAAGGGTAAAGTCTGCTGATGGGACTCAAGGATGTCACCTTATCCTCAGGGAGTGCTTGCACCTCTGCCTCCCTCCCTGGAGCCCTCTTATGTCCTTAGAGCAAATGGCACTGACAAGGATTTAGCTCATTCTCCCATCAGGTTTGGCACTGGCCACTTCACTACAGAGGAAGAAGTGGACTACACACTGGAGAACTGCCTCCAGCACGTTAAGCGTCTTCAAGAAATTAGCCCTCTCTGGGAGATAGTGCAGAATGGCACTGACATCAAGAGCATCAAGTGGACTCAACACTAGAAGAGTAGGCACTTTGTGTGGGCCCGGACCCTCCTTCTTCACTGATCCATGCACACCAGGCATCCTGTTACACCCAGAGGGTGTTCCATGTTCAAACCAGAAATGCTATAGCCCAGATGACTTCAGCATCACCCACCTCCATGACAGACACACAAGAAAACTACCTTTCCCCAGCCCCAGCTCCTTTGGTGGGAAATATTCTCCCATTTCTCTCCAAAAGTCTTCCTTTGATCTTACAGTGGGCAGGCATTCTAATTGTGAAGTATTAGGGACATTTGGTATGATATTGCTGCTGGTCATGTCTGTGTACTTGGTGGGGAGAGAGCCAGAGGAACAGGAAGACGGCTCTTTAGGACCCCAATGTTCTACCTGGACTTTTGAGTTGTTGCTTTCTGCTGCTTGGTTGGATTGGTTCCTTCAGGAACAAGCATAATCAACTGACATTTAATCTTTTATGTGTTTCCAAAGGCCACCTCTTCATATTGATTGTAGACCAAGCAGTATGGTACTTAGAAGGCTCGTCTCCTTTCTGTTCTCAGCCTCTTTCCTTTCATTTTACCTAATAGAGCTAGAAATATCTATATGACTCTGCCCGTTAATAAAATAACTTATGTTTCTCTTCTTAAAAAATAAAAATAGAATTAGCTGAGAGGCAGAGACAAGATGGCAGAATAGACAGACACTTCCGTCGAGCCCTCTTTACAACAAAGACCCGAAGAAACAAGTGAAATGAGTATATTTGTGACAAGCTGGGAGCCCTGAGCATCAAAGGCAAGCTTAGACAATGAACTGAGGGGCAGGGGAAGGAAGAGACCATTCAGAAGCGAAGAGGAGTTACCGGCCCTGAATTGCAGGGAGCCCTCAGGCACCATTCCTGGAGCGGTGGTGGCAGCGGCGGTGGACTGGTCCTAGGGCTCGGCCGCAGTTTCCTTATGGAGAAGCAGCCAGCCACAGAGCCCACTCACACTTCCGGAACCTGAGGAGAAGGGCACTCTGAGCAAGAGCTAAGTACTTGCGTATATTTTACTGCGCCCCCCACCCCACCCCCAAGCCGACTTCAGAGGCTGAATCCCTAGGCCTGAGATAGAACCTGGTGAGCACCTGGAGCTGTCCTCCCGCCTTAGGGAAGGAAAAAATTTGCAGCTGGGGGGAAAAGATAATTTACTAGCTCCATTAACTGGGTGAGCTCAGGACAGAAGTGGCTGCCGTCCAGGCATAACCGTCCGTGGAGCTTGAGCACCTTTCCCTTCTGCATGGACCTCTGTGCACCTATTTCGGGAGAATAGGCCCTTGTTGGCAAACTCCAACCGTTTCAGCGGTGCGGTGGAGAGGTGAGTGTTTGACGTTTGAGGTGGAGAGGTGAGTGTTTGACGTTTGACATTGCTTTCCTATTAAACAAGGTCCTCACCTACCGACAACAGGGACCTAAGGACTGGTGGCTCCACTCGGGTCACCCAGCCACCCGCGACAGGGGTCCAGGGATAACTGGTACCTCCTGGTCCTTACAACAAAAACATTGGGTGCCCATGGTTCCTCTGCAGAGCCCGCCCACCAACACGCTCTAGGGAACAGAGATGGGTTTTTCTCAGAGACACTTGGGGGTCGGTTCTCAGGCCCCTGCCTTGTTCAGAATGTGACCCCCTGCTGCAATCAGATACAGGTATGTACGCCAATCACGCCTGCCCCTCTAAGACTGTAGGACAGAGCCTGTACCACACACTTGATGATCAGCTACCTGGAAGCCTGAGCTGAATTCATACAAGAAAACTGAATGGACTCCTAGACTGATATACCTGATAACAACTCTAGCCAGCTGGGGACAGGACTTCAGAGCTCCAAAGGTGAAAATAATCAAGCTAGCTCACTCGAGCAACCCATAGGGGTATACCAAAACAAAACAAAACAAGCAGCTACAACACAGCAAGCAAGCATAAACTAATACAATAACTTATAGATGGCTTGGAGACAACAGTCAATAATAAGTCACATTAAAAAACAGACCATGATCACCTCAACAGGCTCTCAAAACAAAGAATCCAGGGATCTTTTAGATGAAAGTGCATTCTTGGAATTACCAGATGAAGAATACAAAAGTTTAATACACAGAACCCTTCAAGACATCAGGAAGGAAATGAAGCAATACGCAGAACAAGGCAAGGAACACACAGATAAAGCAACTGAAGAAATCAGAAAGATTATTCAGGAACATAATGAAAAATTTAATAAGCTGGAAAGATCCATAGACAGCAATCACAAATTCAGAAGATTAACAATAAAATTACAGAATTAGATAACTCAATAGAAAGTCAGAGGAGTAGAATTGAGCAAATAGAAGCTAGAATATCTGAACTCAAAGATAAATCACT
The DNA here is from genome assembly GCF_030014295.1 of Loxodonta africana. Taxonomy (NCBI): domain Eukaryota; kingdom Metazoa; phylum Chordata; class Mammalia; order Proboscidea; family Elephantidae; genus Loxodonta; species Loxodonta africana. The sequence goes on from NC_087358.1 coordinate 76,672,784, forward strand.
TGGCACTAATATATTTGAAGAAAAATCAGATAAAAGAATTAAAAAAAATGAAGAAACCTTAAGAATCATGTGGGACTCTATCAACAGAAATGACCTACGACTGATTGGAGTACCAGAACAAGGAGGGATAACAGAAAATACAGAGAAAATTACTGAGGATTTCTTCGCAGAAAACTTCCCTGATACTGTGAAAGATGAGAAGATATCTATCCAAGATGCTCGTCGAACTCCACACAAGGTAGATCTTAAAAGAAAGTCACGAAGACATATTATAATCAAACTTACCAAAACCAAAGATAAAGAGACAATTATAAGAGCAGCGAGGGATAAAAAAAAAGTCACCTATGAGGGAAAGCCAATAAGAATACGCTCGGAATACTTGGCAGAAAACATGCAGGCAAGAAGGCAATGGGATGACATATTTAAAAAATTGAAGGAAAAAAATTCCCTGCCAAGAATCATATATCCATCAAAACTGTCTCGTAAATATGAAGGTGAAATTAAGACATTTCCAGATAAACACAAGTTGAGGGAATTTGTAAAAACCAAACCAAAACTACAAGAAATACTAAAGGGAGTTCTTTGGTTAGAAAATCAATAATATCAGGTATTGACCCAAGACTAGAACACTGGGCAGAGCAACCAGAAGTCAGCCCAGACAGGGAAATCCAAAAAAACAAAGCAAGATTAAAAAAAAAAAAAAGCCCAACACAGGGTAACGGCGATATTATTATATAAAAGAAGACAATATTAAAATAATAAAGGGGGACTAAGAAATGTAATCATACATCTTCCATATGGAGAGGAATATACGGCAATACAAAGAAATAAAAGTTAGTTTTAAATTTAGAAAAATAGGGGAAAATAATAAGCAGGGTAACCACAAAGGAGAACATCCTACTCATCAAAATAAAATACAAGGGAAAAATACAGACTCAGCAGAAACAAAATCAACAACAACAAATATGAGGAAAGGACAATATATAAAGAAAATCTACTCAGCACATAAAATCAAGTGGGAAAAGAAGCTGTCAACACACACAAAAAAACATCAAAATGATAGCACTAAATTCACACCTATCCATAATTACCCCGAATGTAAATGGGATAAATGCACCAATAAAGAGACAGAGAGTGGCAGAATGGATTAAAAAAAAGATCTCTTTATATGCTGCCTACAAGAGACACGCCTTAGACTTAGAGACACAAACAAACTAAAACTCAAAGGATGGAAAAAAATATATCAAACAAAAATCAAAAAAGAGCAGGAGTGGCAATATTAATTTCTCACAAAATAGACTTCAAAGTTAAATCCATCAGAAAGGATAAGGAAGGACACTATATAATGTTTAAAGGGACAATATATCAAGAAGATATAACCATATTAAATATTTATGCACCCAATGACAGGGCTGCAAGATACATAAAACAAACTCTATCGGCATTGAAAAGTGAGATAGACAGCTCCACAATAATAGTAGGAGACTTCAACACACCACTTTTGGTGAAGGACAGGACATCCAGAAAGAAGCTCAATAAAGACGCGGAAGATCTAAAAGCCACAATCAACCAACTTGACCTGGCAGATATATACAGAACACTCCACCCAACAGCAACCAAGTATACTTTCTTCTCTAGTGCGCATGGAACATTCTCTATAATGGACCACATATTAGGTCATAAAGCAACCCTTAGCAGAATCCAAAACACTGAAATATTACAAAGCATCTTCTCTGACCATAAGGCCATAAAAGTGGAATTCAATAACAGGAAAAGCAGGGAAAAGAAATCAAACACTTGGAAACTGAACAATACCCTGCTCAGAAAAGACTGGATTATAGAAGACATTAAGCGATGGAATAAAGAAATTCAGAGAATCCAATGACAATGAAAACACTGCCTATCAGAACCTTTGGGACACAGCAAAAGCGATGCTCAGAGGCCAATTTATATCAATCGATGCAAAAAGAAGAAAGGGCCAAAATCAGAGAATTATCTCTACACCTTGAACAAATAGAAAGAGAGCAACAAAAGAAACCCACAGGCACCAGAAAGAAACAATGAATAAAAATTAGAGCTGACTAAATGAAATAGAAAACAGAAAAACAATTGAAAGAATTAATAAGACCAAAAGCTGTTTTTTTGAAAAAAATCAATAAAATTGATAAACCACTGGCCAAACTGACTAAAGAAAAACAGGAGAGGAAGCAAATAACCCGAATAAGAAATGAGAGGGGCGATATTACAACAGATCCAACTGAAATTAAAAGAATCATATCAGATTACTATGAAAAACTATACTCAAATTTGAAAACCTAGAAGAAATGGATGAATTCCTAGAAACACATTATGTCCCCAAACTAATGCAAGCAGAGATAGAACAACTAAATAGACCCATAACAGAAGAAGAGATTAAAAAGGTAATCAAAAAACTCCCAACAAAATAAAGTCCGGATGACTTCGCTGTCGGGTTCTACCAAACTTTCAGAGAAGAGTTAACACCACTACTACTAAAGGTATTTCAGAGCATAGAAAAGGATGGAATACTACCAAACTCATTCTATGAAGCCACCGTATCCCTGATACCTGAACCAGGTAAAGACACCACAAGAAAAGAAAATTATAGGCCTATATCCCTCATGAATGTAGATGCAAAAATCCTCAACAAAATTCTAGCCAATAGAATTCAACAACATATCAAAAAAATAATTCACCACGACCAAGTGGGATTCATACCAGGTATGCAGGGATGCTTCAACATTAGAAAAACAATTAATGCAATCCACCACATAAATAAAACAAAAGACAAGAATCACAAGATTTTATCAATTGATGCAGAAAAGGCCTTTGACAAAGTTCAACACTCACTCATGAAAAAACTCTCAGAAAAATAGGAATAGAAGAAAAATTTCTCAACATAATAAAGGGCATTTATACAAAGCCAACAGCCAACATCACCCTAAATGGTGAGACCCTGAAAACATTCACATTGAGATCGGGAACCAGACAAGGATGACCTTTATCACCACCCTTATTCAGCATTGTGCTGGAAGTCCTAGCCAGAGTAATTCGGCTAGATAAAGAAATAAAGGGCATCCAGATTGGCAAGGAAGAAGTCAAAGTATCTCTATTTGCAGATGACATGATCTTATACACAGAAAACCCTAAGGAATCCTCCAGAAAACCCTTGAAACTAATGGAAGAGTTCAGCAGAGTATTGGGATACAAGATAAACATACAAAAATCAGCTGGATTCCTCAACAACAACAAAAAGAACATAGAAGAGGAAATCACCAAATCAATACCATTTACACTAGCCCCCAAGAAGATAAAATACTTAGGAATAAATCTTACCAGAGATGTAAAACACTTATACAAGGAAAACTACATTACACTTCAGCAAGAAACCAAAAGAGACTTACATAAGTGGAAGAACATACCTTGCTCATGGATAGGAAGACTTAACATTATAAAAATCTCTGTTCTACCAAAAGCGATCTATACATTTAATGCAATTCCAATCCAAATCCCAAGTACATTCTTTAATGAGATGGAGAAACAAATCACCAATTTCATATGGAAGGGAAAGAGGCCCCAAATAAACAAGGCATTACTGAAAAAGAAGAACAAAGTGGGAGGCCTTAGTTTTCCTGATTTTAGAACCTATTATACCGCCACAGTAGTCAAAACAGCCTGCTACTGGTACAACAACAGATACATGGACCAATGGAACAGAATTGAGAATCCAGACATAAATCCATCCACATATGAGCAGTTCATATTTGACAAAGGCCCCAAAACAGTTAAGTGGGGAAAAGACAGTCTTTTTAACAAATGGTGCTGGCATAAATGGATATCCATCTGCAAAAAAATGAAACAAGACCCATACCTCACTCCATGCACAAAAACTAACTCAAAATGGATCAAAGACCTTAATGTAAGATCTAAAACTATAAAGATCATGGAAGAAAAAATAGGGGCAACGTTAGGAGCCCTAACACACGGCATAAACAGTATAGAAAACATTATAATGAACGTAGAAGAAAAACTAGATAACTGGGAGCTGCTAAAAATCAAATACTTATGCTCATCCAAAGACTTCACCAAAAGAGTAAAAAGACTACCTACAACCTAGGAAAACGTTTTCAGCTATGACATTTCTGATCAGCGCCAGATCTCTAAAATCTACATGATACTGCAAAAACTCAACTGCAAAAAGTCAAATAACCCAATTAAAAAATGGGCAAAAGATATGAATGGGCAGTTCAGCAAAGAAGACATTCAGGTAGCTAACAGATACATGAGGAAATGTTCATGATCATTAGCCATTAGAGAAATGCAGATCAAAACTACAATGACATTTCATACTCCAACAAGGCTGGCATTAATCCAAAAAACACAAAGTAATAAATGTTGGAGAGGCTGTGGAGAGACTGGAACACTTATACACTGCTGGTGGGAATGTCAAATGGTACAACCACTTTGGAAATTGATTTGGCGCTTCCTTAAAAAGCTAGAATAGAACTACCACACGATCTAGCAATCCCACTCCTTGCAATACATCCTAGAGAAATAAGAGCCTTTACACTGAACAGATATATGCACATCCATGTTTATCGCAGCACTGTTTACAATAGCAAAAACATGGAAGCAACCAGGGTGCCCATCAACAGATGAATGGATAAATTATGGTATATGCACACAATGGAATACTACACATTGATGAAGAACAGTGATGAATCTGTGAAACATTTCATAACATGGAGGAACCTGGAAGGCATTATGCTGAGAGAAATTAGTCAGTTGCAAAAGGACAAATATTGTATAAGACCACTATTATAAGAACTTGAGAAATAGTTTAAACTGAGAAGAAAACATTCTTTTGGGGTTATGAGGCGGGGAGGGAGGGAGGGTAGGAGAGGGGTGTTCACTAATTAGACAGTAGATAAGAACTACTTTAGGTGAAGGGAAAGATAGCACACAATATAGGGGAGGTCAGCACAATTGGACTAAACCGAAAGCAAAGAAGTTTCCTGAATAAATTGAATGCTTCAAAGGCCAGTGGAGCAGGGGCAGGGGTTTGGGGACCATGGTTTCAGGGGACATCTAAGTCAATTGGCATAATAAAGTCTATTAACAAAACATTCTGCCTCCCACTTTGAAGAGTGGCATCTGGGGTCTTAAATGCTAGCAAGCAGCCATCTAAGATGCATCAATTGTTCTCAACCCACCTGGATCAAAGGAGAATGAAGAACACCAAGGACACAAGGTGATTACGAGCCCAAGAGACAGAAAGGGCCACATGAACCAGCGGCTACATCAGCCTGAGACCAGAAGAAGTAGATGGTGCCTGGCCACAACTGATGACTGTCCTGACAGGGGACACAACAGACAACCCCGGAGAGAGCAGGAGAGCAGTGGGATGCAGACCCCAAATACTCATAAGACCAGGCTTCATGGTCTGACTGAGACTTGAAGGACCCCAGTGGTCATGGCCCCAGGCCTTCTGTTGGCCCAGGACAGGAACCATTCCCGAAGTCAACTCTTCAGACATGGATTGGACTGGACATTGGGTTGGAGAGGGATGCTGGTGAGGAGTGAGCTTCTTGGATCAGGTGGACACTTGAGACTATGTTTGCATCTCCTGCCTTGAGGGGAGATGAGAGGGTGGAGGGGGTTAGAAGCTGAAAATGATACGAAAAGAGAGAGTGGAGGGAGAGAGCAGGCTGTCTCATTAGCGGTAGAGTAATTGAGAGCGTGTAGCAAGGTGTATATGGGTTTTTGTGTGAGAGACTGACTTGATTTGTAAACTTTGACTTAGAGCACAATAAAAATTATTTATAAATAAATAAATCAGTTGTTTCCTTTACACTAATGAAGACTACCCAAAAATGAAATTGAGAAAACAATACCATTTACAATAGCCCCCAAATCAATAAAATACCTAGAAATTAACTTAACCAGAGACATAAAAAACTTATACAATGAAAATTATAAAATACTACTACAAGAGACTGAAAGAGACCTACAAAAATGGAAAGACATCCCGTGCTCATGGACTGGAAGACTTATTATAGTGAAAATGCCAAAACTACCTAAAGCGATCTACAGATACAATGCAATCCATATACAAATCTCAACAACATTCTTTACTGAAATGGAAAAACTAATGACCAACTTCATATGGAAATGAAAAAAAACCCCAGATACCCAAAGCAATATTGAAGAAAAGGAACAAAGCAGGAGGGCTCACACTCCCTAATATCAAAACATACTACACAGCCACTGCAATCAGCACAGCCTGGTATTAGTTCAATGACAGACACACAGACCAGTGGAATAGAATTGAGAACGCAAAACTAAACCCAAACATCTAAGGACAGCTGATTTTTGACAAGGGGTCAAAGTCCATTCAGTAGGGCAGAAACAGTCTCTTTAATAAATGGTGCTGGCAAAATTGAGTATCCTCCTGCAGAAAAATCAAACAGAAAAATCAAAATCATACCTCCCACCATACACAAAAACTAATCAAAATGGATCAAAGGCCTAAATGTTAAACCTAAAACCATAAAATTCCTGGGAGAAAACTATGGGACCTAATCTTTTGTAAAAGCAGGATAGCAAACACTACAACAAATGCATGAATAAAAACAAAATAGATATACAAGGGACCTCATAAAAATTAAAAACCTATGCTCATCAAAAGACTTTATTGAAAGAGTAAATAGACAACCTGTGGACTGGAAAAAAATCTTCAGAAATGATTTATCTGGTAAGGGTCTAATTTTTAAAATCTATAGAAAACTGCAACAACTCAACAACAAAAAGACAACCCAATCACAAAATGGGCAAAGGACATGAACAGAACCTTCAGCAATGAGGACACCCAAATAGCTAACAAACTCATGAAAAAGTGTGCACAATCATCAGCCATTAAAGAGATGCAAATCAAAACTACATGGAGATACCATCTTACCCTGGCTAAAATAGCACTGACAAGAAATAAAAAGATAAAAGAAATGTTGGCGAGGATGTGGGGAGATTGCAACCCTTATCCATTGCTGGTGGGATTGTAAAATGGTACCACCACTTTGAAAAATGGTATGGTGCCTCCTTAAAAAACTAGAAATAGAACGACTCTATGATCCAGCAATTCCACTCCTAGGTATATACCCTAAAAAAAAAAAAAAAAAAATTTTTTTTTATACCCTAGAGACCTAAAAATTATGACATGAACAGGCATATGCACACTCATATTCATTGATGTTTTATTCACAATAGCAAAAAATTGGGAACAACAGCAGTGCCAATCAACAGATGAATGGATAAGCAAATTGTGGTATATATGTATAATGGAATACTACATAACCGTAGAGAACAATGACAAGTCCATGAAACATATTGTAACATGGATACACCTGGAGGGCACAATGCTAAGTGAAATAATTCAAGCATATAAGGATAAATGTTGTATGATCCCTCTTTTATAAGAAGGTAAGAATAGATATAGAGACTGATGTTGATTGGTGGTTACCAGGGAGGGGGGAGAGGGAGGAAAAGCACACTTTAGATTGTAGAGACTTGTTATTTTTGAAGATGTGAAAAGTGGTACAGAGTGCGAATGTAGTTAGCACAACACAACCAAAGTAAAAACAAGTGAGGACATATGGATGGATATAGACACAATTAAAGAGAATGTTGACAAATCAGAGTAAAAAGAAAAAAATTACGGTTATAGATAAAGCTGTGCTTGGAAATATAGATGAATGTTCATCTATATTTTAATAAATATATTCAATAAGAAGGCTGAAAATCAAAGATATAAGCTGCCACTTCAAGAAGGTAAATAAAGAAGAGCAAATTAAACCCCAAGATAGTAGAAGGAAGGAAATAATAAAGATAGAGCAAAAATCAATGAAATAGAAAACAAACAAAGAAAACCAACCAGGTCAAAGATAGGTTCTTTGAAAAGGCTAATAGAATTCATAACTCTTAGCAAGGCTAATTAAGAAAGAAAGAAAGGCAACACAATTTACCGATACCAGATCCCACAAACATTAAAAAGATAGGAGATATTAAGGAGAACAATATTATGCCAATAAATTTTAAAAATTAGATAAAATGGGCAAATAATTTTGAAAAATATAATTTAGTAAAATTGACACAAGAAGAAATAGACATATATAAGTGTACAAATAGAACAGTCAATAGAATGCAATAAAGATCCAGAAATTAATTTACATATATGGAAATTTGATTTATGACAAATGGTACTAGTCTTACCCCTATCATTATTACACACAGAAAGTAGGAAGCAGTGACTCTGCACCATCGCACAGACACCTGAGGTTACCAAGAGTAACACCATTGCTAATGATTTACCACTTGTAAAGAGAGAGTCTTTATATAAATTAGGAGAGTATATTGGGACATTTTTTTTCCCTACAAATTCTATTATTATTATTGTATGATTCATGGATATCTACCTTTTTATACTCATGGATAAGTAATTCTGTTCTTTGTGAGGTTTGAAATAAAGCCAGGGAAACTTAATACTCTGTCTTTACACAGTGTTTTTACTGTTTGTTTGTTTTTTTTGTTTGGTTTTGTTCTTAGCAAAAGCTTCTTGGCTTTTTAGTGGTTGTCTTACTTACATTGTTGCTTATGAAAAGGAACTGAGTACAATTTTTAAGCAAGAAAAATTCCTGATCTGGTGTTAAATACGATTGCAAGTATTTGGAATATTAATCAAATCTTGGTTTCCTTTTTTACGACATTGCTTTTAAGGCAAATGTATTTTATATCCACCTGAGGCCAGGCCAGCAAAACAGTAGCCAGTTCTCACCCGAATCCTGCTAACTTGGCTCATACACATGACACTCTTAACACATGACACTCTTAGAAGGGCTGATGGCATCTGAGCACAGGAGAACAGACTTTTGACACAGGCTTGCACAAGAAAAATCACTCTTGCTTCCTGTCATTTTGCTTTTAGTAGGCAGAAATTAGTACTTGCTCCAGTCGAATTTCAGGATATGACATTGATGGAAAGAAAGAATATTCAAGTAAATTAATTTCCTGGTCGCAAAGCTATAAACTTTGACAATTCTCAATTGCCTTGGATTTTCGCTCTTTCGAATACACATTGACAAAAAACTTTGCCAAAAAGTGACATATTCCCCCTAAAGCAAGTATATATTTCAGATGGATATTTTAAGTTCTATCAAAAATGTTCCCCCATTTAGCCCATTTTTCTAAGCTTAGTAGCATATATTTTTACTTATTAAATTATGAAAGCTAAGAAAGTTTTTGTTTTACCATTCACTGGCATTAATTTTTAGTTGGATTTGATAGATGAGTGTGCTGTTATTAATGATCATTATATTCGCTTCTTAGCTAATTTATAGTATATGTGATTATATTATCTCTCCAAAAACAGTCCTTCTGAGGAATAAATATGTGATTTCTAGCTGATAGATAGTTGTGCTTGAATATAATTATAGCTCCAAAGATACCATATGTAGAACTGTCTATTTACAATATTATCTAAGCAGCATATTTAACTTATAGGAAAAATCAACTGACCTGCTGCAAGTATGCAACATTGTTATGTGACTCAGCATTTTACATATATTTATATATATATCAAAATCCATGTTGTATAAAAGGTGAACGCTGGTAAGTAACCAAGATTGGACATCTACATGTCAGCATTATTGCCATTCTAGTGAGTGTGTAGTGGTATTTCATCATTGCCATCCTAGTGAGTGTGTAGTGGTATTTCATTATTGCCATCCTAGTGAGTGTGTAGTGGTATTTCATTATTGCCATCCTAGTGAGTGTGTAGTGGTATTTCATCATTGCCATCCTAGTGAGTGTGTAGTGGTATTTCAAGAAAAACAAGTGTCACTTTCTGACTCTCAAGAGAGTCTGCTAGATGATGTCCTTAAATCTCAAAAACCACGGTTAAGATTGCAAAATCTGTTCAGACAATTTAAGAAATGCCAACAGATTTGTCATAATTCAATTACCCTTTTTTTTAATTGTGGTTTACGTGAAAGTTTACAACTCAAGTTAGTTTCTCATACAAATATTTATATACACTATTTGTTATGTGACCCTAGTTGCAATCCCTATAATGTGACAGCATACTCCCCCTTTCCACTCAGGGTTTCCTGTGTCCATTCAACCAGCTCCTATCCCTTTCTGCCTTCTCATCTCACCTCTGAACAGGCGCTGCCCATTTAGTCTTGTGTATCAATTATTCTTTGAAATTTATTTTTATCGAGATAAAATTTACATAACAAAATTCACCGTTTTAATCATTTTCAAATGTACAATTCAGTGGTTTTTAGTATATTCACAATGTTGGGCAGCCATCATCACCATCTAATTCCAGGAAATTCCATCACCCCCAAAAGAAATCCAGTATCTATTAGCGGTTACTCCCAATTCCACTCTTTCCCAATTCCTTGTTGTTAGGTGCTGTCGTGTAGGTTCCAACTCATAGCAACCTAACGTACAACAAAACAAAACACTGCCTGGGGTCCTGGGCCATCCTCACAATCATTATGTTTGAGCCCAATGTTGCAGCCTCTATGCCAATCCATCTCATTGAGGGTCTTCCCCATTTTTGCTTTCTACTCTACCAAGTATGATGTCCTTCTCCAGGGATTGGTTCCTCCTGATAACATGTCCAAAGCAAAAAAAAAAAAAAAAACCAAACCCAGTGCCATCGAGTCTATTCCGACTCATTGTGACCCTATAGGACAGAGTAGAACTGCCCCGTAGAGTTTCCAAGGAACACCTGGCGGATTTGATCTGCCAACCCTTTGGTTAGCAGCCGTAGCACTTAACTACTACGCCAGCAGGGTTTCCAAAAGAGGAGATAAAGTCTCACCATCCTCGCCTCTAAGGAGCATTCTGGCTGTATTTCTCCAATTCCTGGCAACCATTAATCTACTTTTGGTCTCTATAGATTTGCCTGTTCTGGACCTTTCATACACATAGGCTCATCACATAATATGTGGCCTTTTGTGTCTGGCTTACTTCACTTAGCATTATATTGTCAAGGCTCATCCACGCTGTAACACGTTATCAGTACTTCATTACTTTCTTTGATTAAATGATATTCCGTTGCCTGGATATAGCATATTTTGTTTATCCATTCATCAGTTGATGAATATTTGAGTTGTATCAACATTTTAACTATTATAAATGCTGCTGCTATGAACATCTGTATACAAGTTCTTTCTGGACATATGTGTTCAATTTTGGGGGGTATATAACTAGGAGTGGAATTGGGAAGTCATATGGTTAACTCTGTATTTAACTGTTTGAGGAACTGTCAAATTGCTTTCCACAGTAGTGACGCCATTTTACATTCCCATCAGCCAAGTGTGAAGGTTTCAATTTCTCTACATCTTCATCAGCTTATTGTTTGTTCTCTTGCTCTCTTGTATAGCCATCCTAGTGGGTGTGTAGTGGTATTTCACTGTGGTTTTGATTTCACTAATAATGTTGAACATCTTTTCATGTGCTTGCCCATTTTTTAATTGTATAAAATTAAACCATTTTATAGTTCTGCACAACTTCTCCAACACTTGTCCTCTCTCCCCCTTTTATTTTTTTTTAATTATAGCCATCCTAGGGGGTGTGTGTGGAGCCCTGGTGGCAAACTGGTTAAGAGCTCAGGCTGCTAACCAAAAACTTAGCAGTTCAAATCCACCAGATATTCCTTGGAAACCCTATGGGGCAGGTCTGCTCTGTCCTATAGGGTCGCTATGAGTTGGAATCGACTCGACGGCACAGAACAGTGAACAACAGTGGGTGTACAGTGGTATTTCATTGTGGTTTCACTGTGTGACTAATGATGTTGAGCATCTTTTCACATGCTTATTGGCCATTTTTATACCTTCTTTGTAACCATGTTTATTCAAATCCATTGCTCATTTTAAATTGCTTAGGTAAGACTAGTAAGAATTTGTTATATATTCTGGACACTAGACCTTTATCAGATACATGATTTGCAAATATTTTATCCTGTTCTGTGGGTTATATTTTCACACTCATGACAATGTCCTTTGATGCACAAATATGTTAGTTTTAAAGCAAGTCAATTTATTAATTTTTTTCTTTGGATGCTTGTATTTTTGGTGTCATGCTTAAGAAACCATTGCCTAATACAAGGTCACAAAGATTTTATGCCTATGTTTCCTTATTAGGTTTTTATAGTTATAGCTCTTGTATTAGGATTTTGGTCCATTTTGAGTTAACTTTTGTACATGGTGTGAAGTTGGGGGTCTAAAACCATTCTTTTGCAGGTGAATATCAATTGCCCCAGCATCATTTGCTAAAAAGACTATCCTTTCCCTTTTGAATGGTATTAGCAACCTTGTCAAAAACGAGTTGACCGTGGATGCATGGGTTTATTTCTGGACTCTCAATTCTATTCCATTGATTTATGTATCTATCCTTGTGCCAATACCACATTGTTTTGATTACCGTAGCATTGTAATACACTTTGAAATTGGGAGTGACGGTTTCCCAACTTTGCACTTCTCTTTCAAGATTGTTTTGGCTATTGAGGACCTCTTGTATATCCATATGAATTTTAGGTTCAGTATGTTCATTTCTGGAAAAAAGGTACTTGGAATTTCGATAGGGGTTGCATTGAATCTATAGATCACTTTGGGGGAATACTGACAGCATAACAATAGTAAGTCTTCCAATCCATGAACATAGGATCCCTTTCCATTTATTTAGATCTTTTATTTCTTTCAGTAATAATCTGTTGATTTCAGCATACAAATCTTGCACCCCATTGGTAAACTTATTCCTTAGTATTTTATTCTTTGTGATGCTACTACAAGTTGAATTGCTTTCTTAGTTTCATTTTCAGATAGCTCATTGTTAGTATACAGAAATACAAACTGATTTTTGTATACTGGTCTTGCATTCTCCAACATTGTTTAACATGTTATTAGCACTAATAGTCTTTGTGTGTGTGTTTTCCTTAGGGTTTTCTATATATACAATCATGTCATCTGCAAAAAGAGATAGTTTTACTTCTTCCTTTTCAACCTAGGTTCTTTTTTTTTTTCACCTAGTTGCCCTAGCTAGAATTTCCAGTACAATGTTGAATAGAAGTGGCAAGAACAGACATCCTAGTCTTATTCCTGATCTCATGGGGAAAGCTTTCAATCTTTCACCATTATGTATGATGTTAACTGGGAGATTTTAATGTCTTTCCTTTGACAGGTTGAGGAAGTTCCCTTTTACTCCTACTTTGTTGAGTGTTTTTATCATGAAAGCATGCTAGATTTTTTTTTCAAAAGCTTTTTCTGCATCAATCAAGATAATCATGTGTCTTTTTCTTTCATTCGATTAATGTGGCATAGTCCATTATACCACATTGGTATGTTGAACCAATGTTGCATTCCTTGGTGAATTCCCCTTGATCTTCGTGTATAATCCTTTAACATACTGTTGGATTCGGTTTGTTATTGCTTTATTGAGGATTTTGCATCTATATTCATAAGGAATATTGGTCTGTAGTTTTCTTTTCTTATAGTGTCTTTGGCTTTGTTATCAGCGTAATGCTGGTCTCAGAATGAGTTAGGAAGTGTTCTATTCTATTCTTTGGAGGAGCTTCACCAGCATTGGTGTTTATTCGTCTTCAAATGTTTAGTAGAATTCACCAATGAAGACATCTGGTTTCTTGAGCATTTTCTGTTGGAAGTTTCATTTTATTTTTATTTATTACTGAGTCAATCTCTTTGTTATAGGTCTATTCAGATTTTCTTCTTCAATTACTTTTGGTAATTTGTGTGTCTAGCAGTTTGTCCATTCATCTAGGTTTATCTGTGTACAATTGTTCATACTATTCTCTTATAATTCTTTTTACTTCTGTGAGGTCAGCAATCAGGCCTCCACTTTCATCCCTGATTTTAGTAATCTGAGTATCCTTTTTTTTTTCTTGGTAATACTGTCTTAGTTATCAAGGGATGCTATAATAGAAATACCACAATTGGATGGCTTTAATAAACAAAAACTTATTTTCTCACAGTTTAGGAGGCTAAAAGTCCAAATTCAGGGCGCTGGCTCTAGGGGAAGGCTTTCTTTCTCTGTCAGCTCTGGGGGAAGGTCCTTATCTCTTCAAGCTTCTGCTCCTGGGCGATTTTCCTATGGCTTGGCATCTGTCTACCCCCATCTCTGCTTACCTAATCTGCTCTTTTTATCTCTTTTAAGGGATTAACTCAAGACATGCCCTATACTAATTCTGCCTCATTAACATAACAGAAAACTCATTCCAGAATGGGATTATAACCGCAGGCATAAAAAGGTTGGAATTTAAAACACACATTTCTGGGAGAGACAATTCAATCCATAACAAATCAGCATAGCTAAATATTTGTCAATTTTGTTGACAATCTTTTCAAAGGATTAAATTTTGGTTTGGTTTATTTTCTCTATTGGTTTTCTATTTTGTTTATCTCTGTTCTGTTATCATTTATTTCATTTTTGCTTTAAACTTCTTTTGTTTCTTTTTCTAATTTCTTAAGGTGGAAGGTTAGGCTATTGATTCATTTTTTTTTTTTTTATTGTGCCTTAGGTGGAAGTTTACAGCTGAAGTTAGTTTCTCATACAAAAATGTATACACATACTGTTATGTGACCCTACTTGCAACCCCTATAATGTCACAGCACACTTCCCCTTTCCACCCCGGGTTTCCTGTGTCCATTCAACCATTTCTTATCCCTTTGTGTCTTCTCATCCAGCCTCCAGTCATGAGCTTCCAATTTAGTTTCATGTGTCTACATGAACAAAGAAGCACACTCTTCATGGGTATTAATTTATATTTTATAGTCCAATCTAATCTTTTTCTGAAGAGTGGGCTTCGGGAATGGTTTTAGTCCTGTGTTAACATAGAATCCGGGAGCCATGTCTTCTGGGGTTCCTCTAGTCTCAGTCAGAAAATTAAGTATGGTCTTTTTACTAGAATTTCAGTTCTGCACCCCACTTTTCTCCTGCTCCATCAGGGACTTTCTGTTGTGTTCCCTGTCAGGGCAGTTATTGGTGGTAGCTGTGTACAATCTAGTTCTTTTGATCTCAGGCAGATGGAGTCTCTGGTTTATGTGGACCTTTATAGGGTCGCTATGAGTCTGAAACGACTCGACAGCAGTGGGTGGGTTTGTCTGTTGGGCTAACATTTTTCCTGTGTCTCTGGTAATCTTCATTCTCCTTCGATCCAGGTGGGTTGGGACCAATTGATGCATTTGAGATGGCCACTTGAAAGCATTTAAGACTCTGGAGGCCACTCAGCAAAGCAGAATGCAGAACATTTTCTTAATAAACTTTGTTATGCCAGTTGACCTAGATGTCCCCTGAAACCATGGTCCCCAGATCCCGATCCTGCTACATTGTCTTTGGAATTGTTTGGTTGTATTCAGGAGACTTCCTAGTTTTTGGTTTACCCTAGTTGTGCTGAATTCCCCTATATTGTGTGCTATCCTTCCCTTCACCTAAGATAATTCTTGTCTACTATCTACTGAGTAAATTCCCCTCTCCCTCCCACCCCGCCCTCATAACTATAAAAGAATATTTCTTCTGCGTTTAAACTTTTTCTTGAGTTTTTATGGTAGTGGTCTCATACAATATTTGTCCTTATGCAACTAAATTCACTCAGCATAATGTCTTCCATCATCATCCACGTTGTGAGACGTTTCACTGATTCATCACTGCTTTTTATTGTTTCATAGTACTCCGTTGTGTGAATATACCATCATTTGTTTATCCATCCGTGAATGGGCACCTAGGTTGTTTCTTTTTGCTATTGTAAACAATGCTGCAATGAACATGGGTGTACATATATCTATTCACGTGACAGCTCTTATTTTTCTAGGATATATTCCAAGGAGTGGAATTGGTGGATCATACAGTACTTTATTTCTAGCTTTTTAAGGAAGTGCCAAATCAATTTCCAAAGTGGTTGTACCATTTTACATTCCCTCCAGCAGTGCATAAGTGTTTCAGTCTCTCCACAACCTCTCCACCATTTATTATTTTGTGTTCCTTGGATTAATGTTAGCCTTCCTGGGGTGAGATGGTATCTTGCTGTAGTTTTTTTTTTTTTTTAACATGGGCATATTTTTAATGAAGTTCTTTTATCAATATGAACGTGTGACACCTTTCACCTTTACAAATGCACATTATACACCTGGAAAGGACCTTTGATGGTTATCTACGCCCATTCTGTTCCTCCAAACAATGTTCCAATCTTCCAAGACTACCCCATTTTAAAACAGTAAGTCAGTAAAGCAGGTAAATTCTTTAGCCTCCTTCAAGCAACGGAGGATTTGCTCTGGAGTGAGGTAAAGCCACCTACTCTTTTCACGGTTCTAGTCCCTCAGGATGTGGAGGAGAGTGTTCTGGCTGACGTCTTTGAAGCAACTGACTACTCAGCCTTTCTTCTTCACAGTTGCAGGCTTTTACTAGAAGACCCTTTCCAACTTTCTGATCACTTTTTTTTCTTTTTTAAAATTTTTGTTGTGCTTTAAGTGTAACTTTACAAATCATATCAGTCTCTCATACAAAAGTGTATATACACCTTGCTATATACTCATGGTTGCTCTCCCCCTAATGAGACAGCATACTCCTTCTCTCCAGCTTCTATTTCTGTGTCCATTCAGCCAGCTTCTGTCCCCCTATACCTTCTCATCTCCCCTACAGAGAGGAGCTGCCCACAGAGTCTCATGTCTCTACTTGATCCAAGAAGCTCACTCCTCAACAGTATTATTTTCTCTCTTATAGTCCAGTCCAATCCCTGTCTGAAGAGTTGGCTTTGGGAACGGTTCCTGTCTTGGGCTAACAGAAGGTTGGAGGACCATGGCCTCCGGGGTCCTGCTAGTCTCAGTCAGACCATTAACTCTGGTCTTTTTAAGAGAATTTGGAGTCTGCATCCCACTGATCTCCTGCTCCCTCAGGGGTTCTCTGTTGTATTCTCTATCAAGGCAGTCATTGGTTGTAGCTGGTCACCACCTAGTTCTTCTGTTCTCAGGCTGATGTACACTGTGGCTTATGTGGCCCTTTCTGTCTCTTAGGCTATTAACTACCTGTGTCTTTGCTGTTCTTCATTCTCCTTTGCTCCAGATGGGTTGAGACCAATTGATGCATCTTAGATGACTGCTTGGTAGCATTTCAGACCCCAGATGCCACTCTCCAAAGTGGGATACAGAATGTTTTCTTAATAGGTTATGCCAATTGACCTAGATGTCCCCAGAAACCACGGTCCCCACATCCCTGCCCCTGCTATGCTGGCCTTTGAAGCTTTCAGTTTATTTAGGAGCTGTCTTTGCTTTTGGTTTAGTCCAATTGTGCTGACGTCTCCTGTACTGTGTGTTCTTTTTCCCTTCACCTAAAATAGTTCTTGTCTATATCTAATTAGTGAAAACCCCTCTTCCACACTCCCTCCCCGCTCTCCTAACCATCAAAAAATATTTTCTTCCCTCTTTAAACAGTTTCAAGTTCTTATAATAGTGGTCTCATACAATATTTGTCCTTTTACAACTGACTAATTTCACAAAGCATAATGCCTTCCAGATTCCTCCATGTTATGAAATGTTTCAAGGATTCATCATTGTTCTTTATCGATGCATAGGATTCCATTCTGTGAATATACCATAATTTATCCATTCATCCATTGATGGGCAACTTGGTTGCTTCCATCTTTTTCCTATTGTAAACAACCATGCAGTGAACATGGGCGTGCATTTACCTGTTCGTGTAAAGGCTCTTATTTCTCTAGGATATGTTCCAAGGAGAGGGATTGCACGATAATGTGGTAGTTCTATTTCCACCTTTTTAAAAAGCATCAAATCGATTTCCGAAGTGCGTGTACCATTTGACATTCCCACGAACATTGTATAAGTGTTCCAGCCTCTCCACAAGCTCTCCAACAGTTATTATTTTGTTTTTTGGATTAATGCTAGCCTTGTTGGAGTGAGATGGTATCTTCTTGTAGTTTTGATTTCCATCTCACTAATGGCTAATGATCTTGAGCATTTCCTAATGTATCTGTTAGTTACCTGAAAGTCTTCTTCAGTGGAGTGCCATTCACATCCTTTGCCCATTTTTTAATTGGGTTATTTGTCTTTTTGTAGTTGAGTTTTTGCAGTATCATGTAGATTTTAGAGGTCAGACGCTGATCAGAAATGTACTCTGTAGGTAATCTTTTGGTGAAGTCTTCGGATGAGCATAGAGCTAAGAGTTATCTAGTTTCTCTTCTGGTCTTTGTGCATTGTTAGTAATGTATTCTACACTGTTTATACCATGTATTAGGTCTCCTAGCATTGCCCCTATTTATTCTTCCATGATCTTGATCATCTGAGATTTTATGTTTAGGTCTTTGATCCATTTTCAGTTCGTTTTTGTGCATGGAGTGAGGTATGGGTCTTGTTTCATTTTTTTGCAGATGGATATCCAGTTATGCCAGCACCATTTGTTAAAGAGACTCTCTTTTCCCCATTAAACTGACTTTGAGACTTTGTCAAATATCAGCTGATCATATGTGGATGGATTTATATCTGGATTCTCAATTTTGTTCCATTGGCTATGTATCAGTTGTTGTACCAGTACCAGGCTGTTTTGACTACTGTGGTGGTATAATAGGTTCTAAATCAGGTAGAGTGAGGCCTCCCACTTTGTAATGCTTTACTTATCCCGGGCCTGTTTCCCTTCCATATGAAGTTGCTGATTTGTTTCTCCATCTCATTGAAAAATGTCATTGGACTTTGGATCAGAATTGCATTGTATCTATAGATCGCTTTTGGTAGAATAGATATTTTTACACTGTTAAGCCTTCCTATCCATGAGCAAGGTATGTTTTTCCACTTACGTAGGTCTCTTTTGGTTTCTTACAGTAGTGTTTTGTACTTTTCTTTGTATAGCTCTTTTACATCTCTGGTAAGATTTATTCCTAAGTATTTTATCTTCTTGGGGCTACTGTAAATGGTATTGATTTGGTGATTTCCTCTTCAATGTTCTTTTTGTTGGTGTAGAGGAATCCAACTGATTTTTGTATGTTTATCTTGAATACTGATAATCTCCTGAACTCTTGTATAAGTTTCAGTAGTTTTCTTGAGGATTCCTTAGGGTTTTCTGTGTATAAGATCATGTCATCTGCAAATAGAGATACTTTTACTTCTTCCTTACCAATCTGTATGCCCCTTATTTCTTTATCTAGCATAATTGCTCTGGCTAGGACCTCCAGCACAGTGTTGAATAAAAATGGTGATAAAGGGCATCCTTGTCTGGTTCCCAATATCAAGGGGAATGCTTTCAGACTCTCTCCATTTAGGACGATGTTGGCTGTTGGCTTTGTATAAATGCCCTTTATTAAGTTGAGGGATTTTCCTTCTATTCCTATTTTGCTAAGAGTTTTTATCATAAATGGGTTTTGGACTTTGTCAAACGCCTTTTCTGCATCAATTGATAAGATCATGCGGTTTCTTGTCTTTTATTTATATGATCGATTACATTAATTGTTTTTCTAATTTTGAACCATCCCTGCATACCTGGTATGAATCCCACTTGGTTGTGGTGAATTATTTTTTTGATATGTTGTTGAATTCTACTGGCTACAATTTTGTTGAGGATTTTTGCATCTAAGTTCATGAGGAATATACGTCTGTAATTTTCTTTTTTTGTGGAGTCTTTACCTGGTTTTGGTATCAGGGATATTATGCTGGCTTCACAGAATAAGTTTTGTTGTATTCTGTCCTTTTCTATGCTCTGCAATACCCTTAGTAGTACTGGTGTTAACTCTTTGAACATTTGGTAGAACTCTGTAGTGATGCGGTACAGGCCAGGGCTTTTTTTTTGTTGTTTTTGGGAGTTTTTTGATTACCTTTTCAATCTCTTCCTTTGTTTTGGGTTTATTTAGTTGTTCTACCTCTGTGTTAGTTTAAGTAGGTAGTGTGTTTCTAGGAATTCATCCATTTCTCTTAGGTTTTCAGATTTGTTAGAGTACAAATTTTTGTAGTAAACTGATATGATTCCTTTAATTTCAGTTGGGTCTGTTATGATTTCACCCATCTCATTTCTTATTCGGGTTATTTGCTTCCTCTCCTGCTTTTCTTTTGTCAGGTAGGCCAATGATTTATTAATTTCATTAATTTTTTCAAAGAACCACTTTTTGGCCCTGTTAACTCTATTGTTTTTCTGTTTGCTATTTATTTCATTTAGTTCTGCTCTAATACTTATTATTTGCTTGCTTCTGGTGCCTGAGGGTTTCTTTTGCTGCTCTCTTCCTATTTGTTCAAGTTCTAGGGATAATTCTTTGATTTTGGCCTGACTTTTTGTATGTGTGCTATTATTAATATAAATTGACCTCTGAGCACTACTTTTGCTGTGTCCTAAAAGTCCAGATGGAAAGCGTTGTCATTCTCATTGGATTCTGTGAATTTCTTTATTCCATCCTCAATGTCTTCCATAACGCAGTCGTTTTTGAGCAGGATATTGTTCAGATTCCAAGTATTTGATTTCTTTTCCCTGCTTTTTCTGTTACTGATTTCTACTTTTATGGCTTTATGGTCAGAAAAGATGCCTTATAATATTTTAGTGTTTTGGATTCTGCTAAGGCTGGCTTTATGGCCGAACATATGGTCTATTCTAGAGAATGTTCCAAGTGCACTAGAAAAGAAAGTATGCTTGGCTGCTGTTGGGTGGAGTGTTCTGTATATGTCTATGAGGTCAAACTGGTTGACTGTGGCATTTAGATATTCCATGTCTTTATTGAGCTTCTTTCTGGATGTTCTGTCCTTCACTGAAGGTGGTGTGTTGAAGTCTCCTATTATAATTGTGGAGCTATCTCACTTTTCAATGCTGTTAGATTTTATGTATCTTGAGCCCATCATTGGGTGCATTATTATTTAATATGGTTATATTCTCCTGGTAAAGTATCCCTTTAATCATTATATAATGTCCTTCCTTATCCTTTGTGGTGGATTTAACTGTAGAGTCTATTTTGTCAGAAATCAATATTGCCACTCCTATCCTTTTTTGCTTGTTTTCTTGTTTCCATCTTTTGAGTTTTAGTTTGTTTATGTCTGTAAGTCTAAAGTGTGTCTCTTGTAGGCAGCATATAGACGGATCATCTTTTATAATCCATTCTGCCACTCTCTGTCTCTTTCTTGGTGCATTTAGTCCATTTACATTCAGGGCAATTATGGAGAGATATGAGTACAGTGCTATAATTTTGATGTCTTTTTTGTGTTGTTGACAGTCTTTTTCCCACTCAATTTTTTGTGCTGAGTAGTATATATATTGTCTTTTCTTCTTATTCATTATTGCTGATTTTTTTTCCTGCTGAAGCTCTATTATTTTCTTTCTTTCTTTTTTTTTTTTTTTGATAAGTAGGATTCTTAGTCTCCTTTGTGGTTACCTTAACATTTACCCCTATTTATCTAAGTTTAAACCTAACTTTTTATTTCTTTATATCGCCTTCTCTTCCACTCTATATGAAAGATCTGATTATATTTCTTCGTCCCTCTTTATTGTTTTAACGTTGTCATCTTTTACATAATGACATCACTGTTCCCCTGTTTTGAGTATTTTTTTTTAATCTTGATTTAATTTTGTGATTCCCCTATCTGGGTTGACATCTCTTTGCTCTGTCCTGTGTCCTAGGTCTTGGGTTGATATCTGATATTGATTTTCTAGCCAGAGAACTCCCTTTAGTATTTCTTGTTGTTTTCTTTGGTTTTTACAAATTCTCTAAACTTCTGTTTATCTAGAAATGTTCTAATTTTGCCTTTTTGTTTGACAGACAGTTTTGCTGGATATATGATTTTTGTCTCGCAATATTTTTCCTTCAATGCTTTATATAAGTCATCCCATTGCCTTCTTGCCTGCATGGTTTCTGCTGAGTAGTCTGAGCTTATTCTTATTGGCTCTCCTTTGTAGGTAACTTTTCTTTTATCCCTAGCTGCTCTTAAAATTCTCTCTTTATCTGTGGTTTTGGCAAGTTTGATTATAATATGTCTTGGTGACTTTCTTTTCACATCTACCTTATATGGAGTTCAATGAGAATCTTATATATCTTCTCATCTTTCACGATATCAGAGATGTTTTCTGCCAAAAAATTGTCAATAACTCTCTGTATTTTCCTGTTATCCCCTTTTCTGGTACTGCAATCACTCGTAGGTTATTTCTCTTGAGAGAGTTCCACATGATTCTTAGGGTTTCTTCATTTTTGTTAATTCTTTTACCTAATTTTTCTTCAAATATATTGGTGCCAAGTGCTTTCTCTTCAATCTCACCAATCCTGCCTTTCACTTTCTCAATACTGCTCCTCTGACTTTCTATTGAGTAATTTTATTGTTAATCTTCTGAATTTGATTGCTGTCTGCATGGATTCCTGCAGCTTATTAAATTTTTCATTATGTTCTTGAATAACCTTTTTAATTTTTTCAACTGTTTTGTGTGTTCCTTGGCTTGTTCTGAGTGTTGCCTGATCGCCTTCCTCATGTCTTGAACGGTTCTGAATATCAATCTTTTTTATTCTGCATCTTGTAATTCGGGAAGGCCCCTTGATTCTTTGTTTTGAGAGCTTGTTTAAGCGATCATGGTCTGCATGTTTATGTGATTTGATATTGACTTTTGTATCCAAGCCATCTGTAAGTTATTAGTTTATTTTATGTCTGCTTACTGTATCCTAGCTTCTGCCTTTGTTTTGTCTTGATGTGTCCAAATAGGCTGCTTGAGTGTGCTAGCTGGAATATTTTTGCCTTTGAAGCTCTATTGTCCTGTCACCAGGTTGCTAGAACTGTTATCAAGTATATGAGCTCATGAACCCATTCACTTTTCTTGATTTATCTCAGGAATCCAGGTAGTTGCTCATCAAGTGTGTGGTACTGGCTCTGTCCTACAGTCTTAAAGGGGCAGGGGTGATTAGTGTAGGTACCGGTATCAGGTAGCAGCCAGGGGTCAGGCTCTGAACATGGCAGGGGGCTGACAATCATTTCACAAGTGTCTGTGAGGAAAGCATGTCCCTGTTCCCTAGAGGGCACATGTGGATGGGTTCTGTAGATGGACCATGGGCACCCAATGCTTTTGGTTGTAAAGGACTGTGAGGTACCAGTTATCCTTGGACCCCTTTCAGGGGTGGCAGGGTGATGTGAGTGGAGCTACCAGTCCTTAGGCCCCTGATGTGGGTAGGTGAGGACTCTGTTTAATAGGCAAAGTGGTATCACACACCAAACACCTACCTCTCCACTGCACAGCTGAAACAGTTGCAGTCTGCCAACAAGAGCCTAGTCTCCTGAAATAGGCCCACACGGGTCCATGCAGGGGTAAAAGGTATTCAAACTCCATAGACCATTTATGCCTAGACAGGAGCCGATTCTCTCTTGAGCTCCCCAGTTTAGTGGAGCTGGCAGATTGTCTTTTTCCCCAATTGTGAGTTTATTCCTTCTCCAAGGCTGGGAGAATGGCTCAGAGGGCTCAGCAGGACCTATCTCATGCCTGGGAAATTGACGGCAACTGAAGCCAGCTTGGGGACTAGGGGCATGGTAAAATATACTGAAGTACTTAGCTTTTGCTGAGAGTCCCGCTCTTCTCTGGTTCTAGATGTGTGAGTAGGCTGTGCAGCTGGCTATTTCTCCCTGAGGAAACTGCAGTTGAAAGCTACCACCAGCAGGCAAAGTTGTTGCCAGAAATGGTGCCTGAGGGCTCCTGGCAATTCAGCTCCAGCCACTCTTCTCTGCTTCTGAACCATCTCTCCCCTCCCTCTGCTGCTCAGTCCATTTTCTAACTTTGCCTTTGATGTTCAGGGCTCCTAGCTTGTCATAAATATAATCACTTCAATTGTTTTTCCAGGTCTTTGTTGTAAGAGGGATCTCCGGAAGCATGACTACTCTGCCATCTTGGCCCTGCGTCCTCCTCATTGTAGTTTTGATTTACAATTCCCTAACGGCTAATGATTGTGAGCATTTCCTCTTGTATTTGTTAGCCACCTGAATGTATTCTTTGGTGAAGTTCCTGTTCACACCCTTTGCCCATTTTTATTTGGGTTATTAGTCTTTTCGTTGTTGAGGTTTTGCAGTATCTTGTAGATTTTAGAGATTAGACCATGATGGACTCTGTCCCAAACAAAAATTGCTTCCCAGTCTGGAGGCTGTCTTTTTACTCTTTTGGTGAAGTCTTTGGATGTGCACAGGTTTTTTTTTTTAACCACTCTGAATGCCCTTTATTTCTTTATCTAGCCTAACTGCTCTGGCTAGGACCTCCAGCACAATGTTGAATAATAGTGGTAATAAAAGGCAACCTTGTCTAGTTCCCGTTCTCAAGGGGAATGCTTTCAGACTCTCTCCATTTAGGATGATGTTGGCTGTTGGCTTTGTATAAATGCCCTTTACTCTGATGAGGAATTTCCCTTCTATTCCTATTTTGCTGAGAGCTTTTATCGCGAACGGGTGTTGGACTTTGTCAAATTCCTTTCTGCATCAATTGATAAGATTATATGGGTCTTATCTTTTGTTCTACTTTCCTGATGGATTACACTGATGGTTTTTCTAATGATGAAACATCTCTACATACCTGGTACGAATCCCACTTGGTCATGGTGAATTATTTTTTGGATATGTTGTTGAATTCTACTGGCTAGAATTCTGTTGAGGATTTTTACATCTATGTTCATTAGGGATATTGGTCTGGAATTATTATTTTTGTGTGTGTGTGTGGTGTCTTTACCTGGTTTTCGTATCTGGGTTATGCTGGTTTCACAGAATGAGTTTCGGAGTATTCCATCCTTTTCTATACTCTGAAAAACCATTAGTAGTAGTGATAATGACTCTTCTCTGGAAGTTTGGTAGAATTCTCCTGTGAAGCCATCAGGGCCAGGGCTTTTTTGTTGTTGTTGTTGAAATTTTTAAAATTACCTCTTCAATTTCTTTTCTTATAAGTTTGTTTGTTTTACCTCTGTTTGTGACAGATTAGGTAGGTACCGTGTTTCTAGAAATCTGTCCATCTCCTCTAGGATTTTAAATTTGTTGGAATACATTTTTTTTGAATTATATTTTATTGTGTTTTCGGTGAAGGTTTACACAGCAGTTTAGATTCCTGTTCAACAATTTCTACACAGATTGTTTAGTGACATTGGTTACACTCTTCACCATGTGTGAACATTCTCATGATTTCCTTTTGGTTGTTTCATTTTCATTAACCTAGTTTCCCTTCCCCCTTACCTTCTTATCTTTGTTTTAAAGTCATTGTTGACCATTTGGTCTCACACAGATGATTTTTTAAAGGAACACAGTACAGGTAGTCCCTGACTTATGACGTATTCAAGTTACAATGAACAGCACTTAGGACCATTTGGTTTTTTTTGTCCATCTTATCATTAGTGATATATACTACATACAATATCACAGTCCATAAATTGCTGATTTTATATGTAATATTTCCAACCCTCAAAGACAAAGGTTGGATTTATAAAGATACTGATAATAAAAGACAATAATAATGAAAGCTAAAAAAATAGAGGTATCGTCTTACATCAGAACCAACTTAGGACAGAGTCATTAGAATGGAACCCCGTCATAAGTCGGGGCCTACATGTACTATCTCATATAGTTGTCACAAGAGGGATTGAAAAGCAGTGCTTGGTGTTTAGTAACAGAACCAGAAACATCTCCTCCAAACTGATAATGTGCTCCTGCTTCTTTAAAATCTGTGCCTCACTCTGGACTTCCATGATGCTCCTCAGCGATCCCTCACATGCCCCATCCCATGTATGCCTGCTTCTCGGAGGATTCCAAGAAAGCAAGTGGAACCTGCAAAGTTTCTTGAGCCCTAGGCTCAGAACGAGCACTTACTCCACCATTTACTTGAGCAAAACAAGTCCCAAGGCCAGCCCAGATTCAGGGTGCTGCAAGTTACAGACAAAGGGCATGGAAGGGTGGAGAACTGGGGCCATTTTTGCATGAGTCTCTACTACAGCTGCCCTGAGCCTGGGGTTGGACACTCAGTATCCTGAAAGCCTAGGAGAGAAAAGTCAAAAGAGATAAGCCCCTAAGAGAGGCACAGCAACAAGCTGGTTGGGAGTGTCAAGGATTGAGCTTCCTGGCAGCTAGGGCAAGAAGAAATACCTAGTATAAGAAAAAATAGAGCCCTAGTGGCACAGTGGATAAGCTCTGGGCTGCTAACCGAAAGGTCAGTGGTTCGAACCCACCAGCCACTCTGCAGGAGAACAATGTGGCAATCTGCTTCCATAAAGGATTACATTCTTGAAAACCCCATGGGGGAGTTCTACTCTCTTATAGGGTTTTGTGATGAGCCAGAATCGGCTCAACGGCAACAGTTTTTTTTTTTTTTTTTAACTTTTATTTAGCTTCAAGTGAACGTTTACAAATCAAGTCAGTCTGTCACATGTAAGTTAATATACATCTTACTCCTTACTCCCACTTGCTCTCCCCCTAATGAGTCAGCCCTTCCAGTCTCTCCTTCCATGAAAACTTTGGCAGCCTCCAACTCTCTCTATCCTCCCATCCCCCCTCCAGACAGGAGATGCCAACACAGTCTCAAGTGTCCACCTGATTTAATTAGCTCACTCTTCATCAGCATCTCTCTCCCACCCACTGTCCAGTCCCTTTCATGTCTGATGAATTGTCTTCGGGGATGGTTCCCGTCCTGTGCCAATAGAAGGTTTGGGGACCATGACCGCCGGGATCCCTCTAGTAACACCCAGACCATTAAGTCTGGTCTTTTTATGAGAATTTGGGGTCTGCATCCCACTGATCTCCTGCTCCCTCAGGGGTTCTCTATTGTGCTCCCTCTCAGGGCAGTCATCGATTGTGGCCGGGCACCAACTAGTTCTTCTGGTCTCAGGACAATGTAGGTCTCTGGTTCATGTGGCCCTGTCTCTTGGACTCTTAGTTGCCATGTGACCTTGGAGTTCTTCATTCTCCTTTGATCCACGTGGGTTGAGACAAATTGATGCATCTTAGATGGCTGCTTGTTAGCTTTTAAGACCCCAGACGCCACATTTCAAAGTGGGATGCAGAATGTTTTCATAATAGAATTATTTTGCCAATTGACTTAGAAGTCCCCTTAAACCATGGTTCCCAAACCCCCGCCCTTGCTCCACTGACCTTTGAAGTGTTCAGTTTATCCTGGAAACTTCTTTCCTTTTGGTCCAGTCCAGTCCACTTGAGCTGACCTTCCATGTATTGAGTGTTGTCCTTCCCTTCACCTAAACCAGTTCTTTTCAGCTAATTAATCAGTAAAAAACCCTCTCCCTCCCTCCCTCCCTCTCCCCCTCGTAACCACAAAAGTATGTGTTCTTCTCAGTTTATACTATTTCTCAAGATCTTATAATAGTGGTCTTATACAATATTTGTCCTTTTGCCTCTGACTGATTTCGCTCAGCATAATGCCTTCCAGGTTCCTCCATGATATGAAATGTCTGACAGATTCGTCACTGTTCTTTATCGATGTGTAGTATTCCATTGTGTGAATATACCACAATTTATTTACCCATTCATCCGTAGATGGACACCTTGGTTGCTTCCAGCTTTTTGGTATTGTAAACAGAACTGCAATAAACATGGGTGTGCAATATCTGTTGGTGTGAAGGCTCTTGTTTCTCTAGGGTATATTCCGAGGATTCGGATTTCTGGGTTGCATGGTATTTCTATTTCTAACTGTTTAAGATAATGCCAGATAGATTTCCAAAGTGGTTGTTTCATTTTACATTCCCACCAGCAGTGTATAAGAGTACCAATCTCTCCGCAGCCTCTCCAACATTTATTATTTTGTGTTTTTTGGATTAATGCCAGCCTTGTTGGAGTGAGATGGAATTTCATCGTAGTTTTAATCTGCATTTCTCTAATGGCTAAAGATCGAGAGCATTTTCTCATGTATCTCTCAGCTGCCTGAATATCTTCTTTAGTGAAGTGTGTGTTCATATCCTTTGCCCACTTCTTGATTGGGTTGTTTGTCTTTTTGTGGTTGAGTTTTGACAGAATCATGTAGATTTTAGAGATCAGGTGCTGGTCGGAGATGTCACAGCTGAAAATTCTTTTCCAGTCTGTAGGTGGTCTTTTTCCTCTTTTGGTGAAGTCTTTAGATGAGGATAGGTGTTTGATTTTTAGGAGCTCCCAGTTATCTGGTTTCTCTTCGTCATTTTTGGTAATGTTTTGTATACTGTTTATGCCTTGTATTAGGGCTCCTAGGGTTGTCCCTATTTTTTCTCCCATGATCTTTATCATTTCAGTCTTTATGTTTAGGTCTTTGATCCACTTGAAGTTAGTTTTTGTGCATGATGTGAGGTATGGGTCCTGTTTCATTTTTTTGCAAATGGATATCCAGTTATGCCAGCACCATTTGTTAAAAAGACTATCTTTTCCCCAATTAACTGACACTGGGCCTTTGTCAAATATCAGCTGCTCATACGTGGATGTATTTATATCTGGGTTCTCAATTCTGTTCCATTGGTCTATGTGCCTGCTGTTGTACCAGTACCAAGCTGTTTTGACTACTGTGGCTGTATAATAGCTTCTGAAATCAGGTAGAGTGAGGCCTCCCACTTTCTTCTTCTTTTTCAGTAATGCTTTGTTTATCCGAGGCTTCTTTCCCTTCCATATGAAATTGGTGATTTGTTTCTCTATCACCTTAAAAAATGACATTGGAATTTGGATCGGAAGTGCGTTATATGTATAGATGGCTTTTGGTAGAATAGACATTTTTACTATGTTAAGTCTTCCTATCCATGAGCAAGGTATGTTTTTCCACTTAAGTAGGTCCTTCTTAATTTCTTGTAGTAGAGCTTTGTAGTTTTCTTTGTATAGGTCTTTTACATCCTTGGTAACATTTATTCCTAAGTATTTTATCTTGTTGGGGGCTACTGTGAATGGTATTGATTTGGTTATTTCCTCTTTGATGTTCTTTTTGTTGATGTAGAGGAATCCAAGTGATTTTTGTATGTTTATTTTATCACCTGAGACTCTGCCAAACTCTTCTATTAGTTTCAGTAGTTTTCTGGAGGATTCCTTAGGGTTTTCTGTGTATAAGATCATGTCATCTGCAAATAGAGATAATTTTACTTCCTCCTTGCCAATCCGGATGCCTTTTATTTCTTTGTCTAGCCTAATTGCCCTGGCTAGGACTTCTAGCACGATGTTGAATAAGAGCTGTGATAAAGGGCATCCTTGTCTGGTTCCCGTTCTCAAGGGAAATGCTTTCAGGTTCTCTCCACTTAGAGTGATGTTGGCTGTTGCCTTTGCATAGATGCCCTTGATTATGTTGAGGAATTTTCCTTCAATTCCTATTTTGGTGAGAGTTTTTATCATAAATGGGTGTTGGACTTTGTCAAATGCATTTTCTGCATCAGTTGATAAGATCATGTGGTTTTTGTCTTTTGTTTTATTTATGTGGTGGATTACATTAATGGTTTTTCTGATATTAAACCAGCCTTGCATAAAAAAAAAAAAACTAGTGAAATTTTTAAATCCCACTTGATCGTGGTGAATTATTTTTTTGATATGTTGTTGAATTCTATTGGCTAGAATTTTGTTGAGGATTTTTGCACCTATGTTCATGAGGGATATAGGTCTGTAATTTTCTTTTTTTGTAATGTCTTTACGTGGTTTTGGTATCAGGGAGATGGTGGCTTCATAGAATGAGTTGGGTAGTATTCCGTCATTTTCTATGCTTTGAAATACCTTTAGTAGTAGTGGTGTTAACTCTTCTCTGAAAGTTTGGTAGAACTCTGCAGTGAAGCCGTCTGGGCCAGGGCTTTTTTTTTGTTGGGAGTTTTTTGATTACCGTTTCAATCTCTTTTTTTGTTATGGGTCTATTTAGTTGTTCTACTTCTGAATGTGTTAGTTTAGGTAGGTAGTGTTTTTCCAGGAATTCATCCATTTCTTCTAGGTTTGCAAATTTGTTAGAGTACAATTTTTCGTAATAATCTGATATGATTCTTTTAATTTCAGTTGGGTCTGTTGTGATGTGGTCCTTCTCGTTTCCTATTCGGGTTGTTTCCTTTCCTGTATTTCTTTAGTCAGTCTAGCCAATGGTTTATCAATTTTGTTAATTTTTTCAAAGAACCAGCTTTTGGCTTTGTTAATTCTTTCAATTGTTTTTCTGTTCTCTAATTCATTTAGCTCAGCTCTAATTTTTATTATTTGTTTTCTTCTGGTGCCTGATGGATTCTTTTGTTGCTCACTTTCTATTTGTTCAAGTTGTAGGGACAGTTCTCTGATTTTGGCTCTTTCTTCTTTTTGGATGTGTGCATTTATCGATATAAATTGGCCTCTGAGCACTGCTTTTGCTGTGTCCCAGAGGTTTTGATAGGAAGTATTTTCATTCTTGTTGCATTCTATGAATTTCCTTATTCCCTCCTTGATGTCTTCTATAACCCAGTCTTTTTTCAGGAGGGTATTGTTCAGTTTCCAAGTTTTTGATTTCTTTTCCCCAGTTTTTCTGTTACTATTTTCTAGTTTTATTGCCTTGTGGTCTGAGAAGATGCTTTGTAATATTTCGATGTTTTGGATTCTGCAAAGGTTTGTTTTATGACCTAAAATGTGGTCTAGAGACTGTTCCATGTGCGCTAGAAAAAAAAAGTATACTTTGCAGCAGTTGGGTGGAGAGTTCTGTATAAGTCAATGAGATCAAGTTGGTTGATTGTTGTAATTAGGTCTTCCGTGTCTCTATTGAGCTTCTTACTGGATGTCCTGTCCTTCTCCGAAAGTGGTGTGTTCTCCTACTATAATTGTGGAGGTGTCTATCTCACTTTTCAGTTCTGTTAAAATTTAATTTATGTATCTTGCAGCCCTGTCACTGGGTGCATAAATATTTAATATGGTTATGTCTTCCTGATCAATTGTCCCTTTTATCATTATGTAGTGTCCTTCTTTATCCTTTGTGGTGGATTTAAGTCTAAAGTCTATTTTGTCAGAAATTAATATTGCTACTCTTCTTTTTTGCTTATTGTTTGCTTGATATATTTTTTTCCATCCTTTGAGTTTTTGTTTGTTTGTGTCTCTAAGTCTAAGGTGTGTCTCTTGTAGGCAGCATATAGACGGATCGTGTTTCTTTATCCAGTCCGAGACTCTCTGTCTATTGGGGCATTTAGTCCATTTACATTCAGTGTAATTATAGATAAATAAGTGTTTAGTGTTGTCATTTTGATGCCTTTTTATGTGTGTTGTTGACAATTTCATTTTTCCACTTACTTTTTGGTGCTGAGATGTTTTTCTTAGTAAATTGTGAGATCTTCATTTTTGTAGTGTTTGACTTTATGTTTGTTGAGTCATTACATTTTTCTTGGCTTTTATCTTGAGTTATGGAGTTGTTATACCTCTTTTTGGTTACCTTATTATTTACCCCTATTTTTCTAAGTAAAAACCTAACTTGTATTGTTCTATATTGCCTTGTATCACTCTCCATATGGCAGTTCTATGCCTCCTGTATTTAGTCCCTCTTTTTGATTATTGTGATCTTTTACATATTGACTTCTGTGATTCCCTGTTACGAGCATTTTTTTTTAATTAATCTTAATTTGTTTGTTTTTGTGATTTCCCTATTTGAGTTGATATCAGGACGTTCTGTTTTGTGACCTTGTGTTGTGCTGGTATCTGATATTATTGGTTTTCTGACCAAACAATATCCTTTAGTATTTCTTGTAGCTTTGGTTTGGTTTTTGCAAATTCTCTAAGCTTGTGTTTATCTGTAAATATCTTAATTTCTCCTTCATATTTCAGAGAGAGTTTTGCTGGATATATGATCCTTGGCTGACAGTTTTTCTCCTTCAGTGTTCTGTATATGTCGTCCCATTCCCTTCTTGCCTGCATGGTTTCTGCTGAGTAGTCTGAACTTATTCTTATTGATTCTCCCTTGAAGGAAACCTTTCTTTTCTCCCTGGCTGTTTTTAAAATTTTCTGTTTATCTTTGGTTTTGGCGAGTTTGATGATAATATGTACTGGTGTTTTTCTTTTTGGATCAATCTTAAATGGGGTTGGATGAGCATCTTGGATAGATATCCTTTCGTCTTTCATGATGTCAGGGAAGTTTTCTGTCAGCAGATCTTCAACTATTTTCTCTGTGTTTTTTGTCCTCCCTCCCTGTTCTGGGACTCCAATCACACGCAAGTTTTCCTTCTTGATAGAGTCCCACATGATTCTTAGGGTTTCTTCATTTTTTTAATTCTTTTATCTGATTTTTTTTCAGCTATGTTGGTGTTGATTCCCTGGTCCTCCAGATGTCCCACTCTGCATTCTAATTGCTTGAGTCTGCTCCTCTGACTTCCTATTGCGTTGTCTAATTCTGTAATTTTATTGTTAATCTTTTGGATTTCTGCATGCTGTCTCTCTATGGATTCTTGCAACTTATTAATTTTTCCACTATGTTCTTGAATAATCTTTTTGAGTTCTTCAACTGTTTTATCAGTGTGTTCCTTGGCTTTTTCTGCAGTTTGCCTTTTTTCGCTTCTGATGTCTTGAAGCATTCTGTAAATTAGTTTTTTATATTCTGTATCTGATAATTCCAGGATTGTATCTTCATTTGGGAAAGATTTTCATTCTTTTGTTTGGGGGGTTGTAGAAGCTGTCACGGTCCGCTTCTTTATGTGGTTTGATAAGGACTGCTGTCTCCGAGTCATCACTGGGAAACTAGTTTTTCCAGAAAATCCGCTAAAAAAAAAATGCAGTCAGATCCCTATCAGAACTGCCTTTGGATTATAACCGCCACCTTGTTCCCTGTAAGGATGAAAGTTTGAGATTTGGATCATATATGCTTGGCTGTAGCTGGTTCTGTGTTTTCAGTCCAATTAGGGGTGGATTTTTGGTCCCTGGGTTTTTTTTTGGTTCCTTCTCTCAGGCCGGAAGAGTGGGTTAGGAAAAGACCAAAAGAAAAAAAAAGGCGGGGGGGGGGGAAGCAAAGCCACCGCGGAACCGGAGCTGTTCTCCCTCTGGCTCAGGAAATTCCGATGTTAATGAAGCCGCCTGGGGAGGGTGGGGGAGGGATCAGAGAGATAGGAGAGTAGCACCTCAGAATATAGCCAGAGTTACTTGTCTTGCTTGGAATGACTATTTTATCTGAGATTCCTGAGGCGTGTGTCGCCTATGTGTGCTGGCTGTGTGGAGATTGCCCCCGGGGATCTGGCCCACTGAAGCCACGGTCAGATCCTCCGCTGCCAGTCCCATGCCCAGCGTCAAGGTTCCCCTGTTGGGACGGTGCACTCCCGACTCCAAAATCAGTCGCTGCCTCCCAGGGACTTCTCGTCCCACCAGCCGCGTCGCCGCAGCGCTCCTGTGAACCGGCTGGGCCCCCTCCTGGGGTTAGTTCAGGGGAGTGGAGCAGCTCCCCGTGCTTGTGCTGTGACAGCGCCCAGTCAAATGCCTGGCGGCACAATTCCCCGGCTGGGACGCTGCTCTCCCAGCTCCAAGACCAGTCACTGCCTCCCAGGGACTTCTCCCACCGGCTGCGTCACCACGCTGCTTGCACGAACCGGCTGGGCCCCCTCCCGGGGTGAGTTCAGGGGGGTAGGGCTGTGCCCCTTGTTTGCGCCATCAGCTCCCCTGGGCCCTGCCCTAAATCGGGCGCCAAGGTTACCTGACTGGGACGCTGGCTCCAGGCTCCGAAAACAATCACTGCTTCCCCGTATTTGTTCGTTTTCCGTCTCTAAATCTGTTTGTTGTTCAGGGTTCGTAGATTGTTATGTATGTGATCAATTCACTTGTTTTTCCGAGTCTTTGTTGCAAGAGGGATCCGAGGTAGTGTTTACCTAGTCCGCCATCTTGGCCCCGCCTCTGGAATACATTTTTCATAGTCTTCGATTATTATTCTTTCAATTTCAGTTAGGTGTATTGTGATAATGCCCATCTCATTTCTTATTCTGGTTATTTGCTTCCTCACGAGTTTTTCTTTTGTCAGTTTGGCCTTTGGTTTATCCACTTTGATTCTTTCGAAGAACTAGCTTTTGGTCTTAACGCTTTCAGTTTTTCTATTCTTTACTTCCTTTAATTCTCCTCTAATTTTTGTTATTTGCTTTCTTCGGGTATCCATGAACTTCCTTTGCTGCTCTACTTGTTCGAGTTTTAGTGTTAACTCGATTCTAGCCCTTCTTTTTCAATGTGTGCATTTTTTTTTGCTATAAATTGACCTCTGAGCACTGCTTTTGCTGTGTCCCAAAGGTTCTGGTAGGATGTGTTTTATGCTTGATTCCGTGAATTAATTTGTTCCTCAATTTCTTCTATAACCCAGTAGTTTTTGAGCAACATGTTCTTTGGTTTGATATATTTGATTTTTTTCCCTTGCTTTGTCTGTTTTTGATTTCTACTTTTATGGCTTTATGGTCAGAAAACATGCT
Source organism: Loxodonta africana (assembly GCF_030014295.1). Classification (NCBI taxonomy): domain Eukaryota; kingdom Metazoa; phylum Chordata; class Mammalia; order Proboscidea; family Elephantidae; genus Loxodonta; species Loxodonta africana. Next base: position 76,707,150 of record NC_087358.1, read on the forward strand.
TTGTAATATTTTGATGTTTTGGATTTTGTTAAGATTTTGCTTTGTGCCCTAATATGTGGTCTATTCTGGAGAATGTTCCATGTGCGTTGCAAAAGAAAGTATACTTGGCTGCCGTCAGGTGAAGTATTCTGCAAATGTCTATGAGATCAAGTAGGCTGATTGTGGCATTTAGATCTTACTTGTCCATATTGAGCTTCTTTCTGGATGTTCCATCCTTCACTGAAAGTGGTGTGTTGAAGTATCCTACTATTATTGTGCAGCTGTCCATTTCTCTTTTCAATGCTTAGAGTTTATTTTATATATTTTGAAGCCTTGTTGTTGGTTATGTACTCCTACTGTATTGACCCTTTAGTACTTTCATAGAGTCCTTCCTTAACCTTTACAGTGGACTTTGCTTTAAAGTCTTATTTTGTCAGAGATTAACATTACCATTCCTACTCTTTTTTAATTGTTTCCTTAACATATTTTTTTCCATCCTCTGAGTTTCAGTTTGTCTATATGAGAGTAAGGTGTGTCTCTTGTAGGCAGCATATAGATGTATCATGGTTTTTTATCCATTCTGCCACTCTTTCTCTTTATTGGTGCATTTACTCCATTTACATGCAGTGTAATTATTGACAGGTATGAGTTTAGTGCTGTCATTTTGATTTGTGTGTTTGTGTGTTGCTGAGTTTCTTTGTTCCACTTAATTTTCTGTGCTGAGTCATTTTTCTTTATGCATTTTGTTTTCATCTTTTTCATTGTTGTTGATTTTGAATTCACTGAGTCTTTATGTTTTTCTTTATTTTGATGTGTAGGGTTATTAATTTCCTTTGCGGTTACGTTAACATTTACTTCTATTTCTCTAAGTTTAAACCAATCTTTTATTTCGTGATATTGCGTTAACTTCGTCTCCATATGAAAGTTCTATGACTACATTATTTAGTCCCTCTTTTCTGTTTTAATGTTGTCATCTTTTACATATTGATGTCTCTGTTTACCTATTTTCAGCGTTATAGCTTTACTTAAAATCTCCCTATCTGGGTTGATATCTGGGTGTTCTGTCCTGTGTTCTAGTCTTGGGTTGTTATCTGATCTTACTGATTTTCTAATCGGAGGACTTCCTTTAGTATATCTCGTAATTTTGGTTGGGTTTTTACAAATTCCATAAACTTCTGCTTTCCTGGAAATGCCCTAAGTTCACCATCATATTTGAGAGAGTTTTGCTGGATATGTAAGTCTTGGCTGGCCACTTTTTTCTTTCGAGGCTTTATATATGTCATACCAGTGCTTTCTTGCCTGCATAGTTTATGCTTAGTCAGAACTTAGTCTTACTGACTCTCCTTTGCAGATGACTTTCTGTTTAACCCTAGACGATCCTGAAATTCTCTATATTTGGTTTTGGCAAGTTGATCATAGTGTGTCTTGGTGCCTTTCTTTTGGGATCTACCCTTTGTGGGGTTCGATGAACTTTTTGGATATTTTCTCATTTTTCATGGTATCAGGGAAGTTTTCTATCAACAAATCAACAACTCTATGTATTTTCTGTTATCTTCTGCCCCCCCCCCCTTTTTCTGGTACTTCAATGACTCATAGGTTATTCCTCTTTATAGATACCTACATAATTCTTAGGGTTTCTTCATTTTTAATTTTTTATCTGATTTTTTTCCTGAAATAAATTGGTGTCAAGTACATTATCTTCAATCTCACTAATTCTTACTTTCATTGCCTCAGTTCTGCTCATATGACTTTCTATTGAGTTGTCTAATTCTGAAATTTTGTTAATCTTTGCTATTTGTTTGCTGTCTCTCTATGGATTCTTGCAGCCTGCTAAATTTGTCATTATGCTCTTTAATAACCTCAAGTTCCTCTGTTGCTTTGTATGTTCCTTGCCTTGTTGTGCACTTTGCCTGATCTTCCTGATCTCCTGAAGAGCTCTGTATATTAATCTTTTGAATTCTACATCCGTTAAGTCCAAAAAATTTCTTTCTCTGGGAGGTTTCTTGGCTCTGTTTTGGTTGGTTGCTTGCTGAAGCCATCACAGTCTGCCGCTTTAGGGGATTTAATATTGACTGTTGTCTCCAAGCCATCAGTACATTATTATATTTACTTATTTTATATTTGTTTACTGTGTCCTAGCTTCTTTCCTAGTTTTGATATGCCTAAATAAGCTAATCATGAAGGCTACTTTGATAACTGGTGTGTCTTTGAGGCTCTCATGTCCTGTCACCAGGTGGTCACACCTGTTTCTAGGTATGGGAACCCAGGAGTCCGTTTACTTTTCTTGTGTGGATTCAGCTCAGGTGTCCAGGTCATTGGTCACCAAGTGTGTGGTGCAGGTTCTTACCTACAGTTCTTAACAGGCAAGGGTGACTGGAGTAGGCACAAGTATCTGACTGCAGTAGGGGGTCAAGTGCTGAGCAAGGCAAGGGGTGCCTGTCCCTGAGTGCCTGGGTGGAAGGCATGATCCTGTTCCCTAGAGCACATAGGTAGGTGAGTTTTGCAGCTGGACACTGGTCACCCAAAACTGTTGGCTGTAAGTACTGGGAGTCACCACTTATTCCCAGACCCCTATTTTGGGTGGCTAGGTGTAGGGGATGGAGCCCCAAGTCCTCAAGCCCCAGATGTGGGTAGGTGAGGGCTCTCCATAATGGGCAGGGCAGTATCAAATGTCACTAATATGCCACTCCCCCTCAGCTGCTGCAGTTGAAAATAGCAAACCAAAACCAAACCCAGTGCCGTCGAGTCGATTCCGACTCATAGCGACCCTATAGGGCAGAGTAGAACTGCCCCATAGAGTTTCCAAGCAGCGCCTGGTGGATTCAAACTGCCCACCCTTTGGTTAGCAGCTGTAGCACTTAACCACTACACCATCAGGGTTTCCAGATGAAAATATGTTCCAGGTATATACCCTGTTTTACTGCGCTAATGAGGGCCTATGCTGTTGAAATAACCCCACAAAGGTCTAGTCAGGGGTGAAAGGCATTCAAAGTCTGTGGATCCATTATGCCTGAGCCTAGGCAAAGGAGCTGTGCCTGCCCTGAGTTCCTGGCTTATGGAAGCTGGCAGATTATTTTTTCCTATTTGTTAATTTGTTCCATCTCCAAAGCCAAGAGAATGGCTGGGGGTACATGATGGGCCCTACTTCCAGACCAGGAAGCACAGCAATTGTTAAAGCTGAACCCAGAACCTGGAGCAGAGTGGGGAGGGGGTAGGTAAATGGGAGCGAGGTACTTCCCAGAGGAGGGAAGATTTTTTTTGGATCCACAGGGCAGGTTCGGTGCTACTTAACTCATAGATTCAGAGCCGCTTTCCCCTAGTTCTGCAGGCTTGCAAAGACTCTCCACCCCTTGGATTCTCCCCATGTGGAAAATGTCTCCCATATGCTACTGCTTACCTCAGTCTGCATGCCCCAGCTGATCTAGCCTGCACGGTACCAGCCCAGTCAGGTCAGCCAAATCCTCATTATTTCTGAACTATCCCTTCTTCCCCCTGTTGCTCAGTCTGACACCTCAACTTTGTCTTTGATGTTAACGGCCCCTAGAGTGTCATATATAATCAATTTACCTTTTTTTCAGGTCTTTGTAATAACAGTGACCACAAGTAGGGTCTAACTACCCTGCCATCTAGTCCACGCCTTTGAGATCACATTTCTGGATATTTTTAAATTTTTAATATGCTTTAAGTAAAAGATTATAATTCAAGTCGCTCTCATACAAAAAGTTATATACACTTTGCTATATACTCCTAGATCCTCTCCCTCTAATAATACAGCACACTCCTTCCCTCCACTCTCTCTGTTCGTGTCCATTCAGCCAGGATCTGACCCCTTCTGCACTCTCGTCTCCTGTCCAGACAGGAGAGGCCCATAAACTCTCATGTGTCTACTTGATCCAAGAAGCTCACTCTTCACCACAATCATTTTCTATCCCATAGTCCCGTCCAATCCCTGTCTGAAGAGTTGGCATTGGGAATGGTTCCTGTCTTGGGCTAAAAGAAAGTTTGGGGACCATGATCTCTGGGGTCCTTCTGGTCTCAGTCTAACCATTCAGTCTGGTCTTTTTAAGAGAATTTGAGGTCTGCATCCCACTGCTTTCCCGCTTCCTCAGGGGTACCCTGTTGTGTTCCCTATCAGGACAGTCATCGGTTGTAGCCAAACACCATCTAGTTCTTCTGGTCTCAGGATGATGTAGTCTCTGGTTTATGTGGCCCTTTCTGTCTCATGGGCTCATAATTACCTTGTGTATTTGGTGTTCTTCCTTCTCCTTTGCTCCAGGTGGGTTGAGACCAATTGATGCATCTTTTTTTTTTAGATAGCTATGTGCTAGCGTTTAAGGCCTCAGACGCCACTGGATGCAGAATGTTTTCATAATAGATTTTATTAGGCCACTTGACTGAGATGTCCCCTGAAACAATGGTTCCAAAACACTCGGCCCGCTACGCTGGCCTCCGAAGCATTCAGTTTATTCAGGAAAAGTTCTTTGCTTTTGGTTTAGTCCAGTTGTGCTGACTTCTCCTGTATTGTGTTCTTTCCCTTCACCTAAAATAGTTCTTATGTACTAATTACTGAAAACCTCTCTCTCCCCCCAACCCACTCTCATAACCATTAAATAATATTTTCTTTGTTTAAACCATTTTTTGAGTTCTTATGATAGAGGTCTCATGCAACTAATTTCACTCAGCATAATGCCTTCCAGATTCCCCCATGTTATGAACTGTTTCACAGATTCATCACTGTTCGTTATCTATGCATAGTATTCCACTGTGTGAATATACCAAAATTAATTTATCCATTCATCCGCTGATGGGCACCTCGGTTCCGTCCATCTTTCTCCTATTGTAAACAATGCTGCAATGACCATGGGTGTGCATATATCTGTTCATATAAAGGTTCTTATTTCCCTAGAATATATTCCAAGGAGTGAGACTCCTAGATCATATGGTAGTTCTATTTCTAGCTTTTTGAGGAACTGCAAAATCAATTTCCAAAGTGGTTGTACCATATTACATTCCCAACAGCAGTGTTTAAGTGTTCCAGCCTCTCCACAGCCTCTCCAACATTTTTTGAGTTTTTTGGAATAATGTCAGTCTTGGTGGAATCTCACTGTAGTTTTGATTTGCATTTCTCTAATGGCTAATGATCGTGATCATTTCCTTACGTATCTGTTAGCTTCTTTAGAGAAGTGCCTGTTCATATCATATGCCCATTTTTAATTGGGTTACCTGTCTTTTTGTAGTTGAGTTTTGTATAATCATGAAGATTTTAGAGTTCAGACACTGAGTAGAAATGTCACAGCTAAAAACTTTTTTGCAGTCTGTAGGTACTCATTTTACTCTTTTGATGAAGTCTTTGGATGAGCACATGTGTTTGATGTGTAGGAGCTCCCAGTTATGCAGTTTCTCTTCTGCATTGTTAGTAATGTTTTGTATACTGTTTATGCCATGTGTAAGGGTTCCTAGCATTGTCCCTATTTTTTCTTCCATGATCTTTATCTTTTCAGATTTTATATTTCGGTCTTTGGTCCATTTTGAGTTACTTTTCGTGCATGTTGTGAGGTGTGGGTCTTATTTAATTTTTCTGCAGATGGATATCCAGTTATGTCAGCACGATTTAGTAAACAGACTGTCCTTTCCCCGTTTACCTGACTTTGGGCCTTTGGCAAATATCAGCTGATCATATATGAATGGATTTATCTCTGGATTCTCAGTTCTGTTCCATTGGTCTACGTATCTCTTGTTGTACTAGTACCAGGCTGTTTTGACTACCGTGGTGGTATAATAGGTTCTAAAATCAAGTACAGTGAGGCCTCCCACTTTGTTCTTCTTTTTCAGTAATGCTTTTCTTATCCAGGGCCTCTTTCCCTTCCATATGAAGTTGGTGATTTGTTTCTCCATCTCACTGAAAAACGTCGTTGGACTTTGAATTGGAATTGCATTGTAGCTATGGATTGTTTCTGGTAGAATAAACATCTTTGCAATATTAAGTCTTCCTGTCCACGAGCAAAGTATGTTTTTCCACTTATGTAGGTCTCTTTTGGTTTCTTGCAGTTGCGTTTTAATAGTTTTTTTTTTTTTTGTATAAGTCTTTTACATCTCTGGTAAAATTTATTCCTAAGTATTTGATCTTCTTGGACTACTGTAAATGGTATTGATTTGGTGATTTCCTCAATGTTCTTTTTGTTGCTGTAGAGGAATCCAACTGATTTTTGTATGTTTATCTTGAATACTGATAATCTGCTGAACTCTTGTATTAGTTTCAGTAGTTTTCTTGAGGATTCCTTAGGGTTTTCTGTGTATAAGATCACGTCATCTGCAAATAGAAATACTTTTACTTCTTCCTTACCAATCTGGATGCCCTTTATTTTTTTATCTAGCCTAATTGCTCTGTCTACGATCTCCAGCACAATGTTGAATAAGAGTGGTGTGATAAAGGGCATCCTTGTCTGCTTCCCAATATCAAGGGGGAATGCTTTCAGAATCTCTCCATTTAGGATAATGTTAGCTGTAGGCTTTTTACAAATTCCCTTTATTATGTTGAATTTTTCCTTCTATTCTTATTTTGCTAAGAGTTTTTTTCATGAATGGGTGTTGACTTTGTCAAATGCCCTTTCTCCATCAATTGATAAGATCATGTGGTTCTTTTATTTATATGATGGATTGCATTTTTTTTTTTTTTTTTTTAATGTTGAAGCATGCCTGCATAGCTGGTATGAATCTCATTTGGTCATGATGAATTATTTTTTTGGTATGTTGTTGAATTCTATTGGCTAGAATTCTGTGCAGGATTTTTGCATCTAAGTTCATGAGGAATATACATCTGTGTGGTGTCCTTACTTAGTTTTGGTATCAGGGATATGCTGGCTTCATAGAATGAGTTTGGGAGTATTCCATCCTTTTCTATGCTCTGAAATACCTTTAGTAGTAGTGGTGTTAACTCTTTTCTGAATGTTTGGTAGAACTCTGGAATGATGCTGTCCAGGCCAGGGCTTTGTATTTGCTGTTGGGATTTTTTAAATTACCTTTTCAACCTCTTCTTTTGTTTTGGGTTTATTTGGTTGTTCTTCTGTTTGTGTTAGTTTAGGCAGGTAGTGTGTTTCTAGAAATTCATCCATTTCTTCTAGGTTTTCAAATTTGTTAGAGTACAATTTTTCATAGTAATCTGATATGATTGTTTTAATTTCAATTGGGTGCGTGTAATACCGCCCATCTCATTTCTTATTTGGGTTATTTGCTTCCTCTCCTGTTTCTCTTTTGTCAGTTTGGCCAATGGTTGATCAACTTTGTTAATTTTTTCAAAGAACCAGCTTTTGGTCTTGTTAACTCTTTCAGTTGTTCTATTCTCTATTTCATTTAATTCTGCTCTAATTTTCATTATTTGCTTTCTTCTGGTGCCTGAGGGATTCTTTTGTTGCTCTTTCTATTTGTTCAGGTTCTAGAGATAATTCTTTGATTTGGCCCTTGTTTCTTTTTGGATGTGTGTATTTATTGTGTTGTTGAAAGTTTCTTTTCTCACTTATTTTGTTTAGCTGTGTCCCAAAGTTTCTGATAGGAAGTGTTTTCACTCTCATTGGATTCTATGAATTTCTTTATTCCATCCTTGCTGTCTTCTAAAACCCAGTCATTTTTGAGTAGGGTATTGTTCAGTTTCCAAGTGTCTGGTTTCTTTGCCCTGCTTTTTCTGTTATTGATTTCTACTGTTATGGCCTTATAGTCAGAGAAGATGCTTTGTAATATCTCAGTGTTTTCGATTCTGTTAAGCTTTATGACATAATATGTGGTCTATTCTAGAGAGTGTTTCATGTGCACTAGAAAAGAATGTATACTTGGCTGTTTTTGGTAGAGCGTTCTCTATATGTCTGTAAGGTCAACTTGGTTGATTGTGGCATTTAGATCTTCTGTGTCTTGTGTTCCTTTCTGGATGTTCTGTCCTTCACCGAAAGTGGTGTGTTGCAGGGTCCTACTATAATTGTGGCACTATCTCACTTTTCAATGCTGTTAGTTTGTCTTATGTATCCTGCACCCCTGTAACTGGGTATGTAATTATTGAGTATCGTTATATCCTGCTGGTATTGTCCCTTTAATCATTATATAGTGTCCTTACTTATCCTTTGTGGTGGATTTAGCCTTCAAGTCTGTTTTGTGAGAAATTATTATTGACACTCCTGCTTTTTTAATTGTTGTTTGCTTGATATATTTTTTCCATCTTTTGAGTTGTAGTTTGTTTTTGTGTCTAAGGTAGGTGTGTCTCTTGTATGCAGCATATAGATGGATCATATTTTTGTATCCATTCTGCCATTCTCTGTCTCTTTACTGGTGCATTTAGTCCATTTACATTCAGCGTAATTATGGATAGTTATGAAGTTAGTGCTGTCATTTTGATATCTTTTTTTGTGTGTTGTTGACAGTTTCTTTTTCCCACTTAATTTTCTGTGCTGAGTAGTTTATCTTTATATACTGTCTTTTCCTCTTATTCATTGTACTTGATTTTGTTTCTGCTGAGTTCGTATTTTTTTCCTTTTCTTTTTTTGATAAATATGATTGTTAGTCTCCTTTGTGGTTACCTTAATATTTACCCCTATTTACCTAAGGTTAAACCTAACTTTTATTTCTTTATATCTCCTTGTTTTCCACTCCATATGAAAGATCTATGCCTATATTTCTTAGTCCCTCTTTATTGTTTCAATGTTGCCATCTTTTACATAATGACATCACTGTTTCCCTGTTTTGAGTATTTTTTTTTTATCTTGATTTAGTTTTGTGATTTCCCTATCTGGGTTGACATGTCTTTGCTCTGTCCTGTGTTTAGTCTTGGGTTGATAACTGATATTATTGATTTTCTAACCAAAGAACTCCCTTTAGTATTTCTTGTAGTTTCGCTTTGGTTTTTACCAATTCCCCAAACTTCTGTTTATCTAGAAATGTCCTAATTTCTCCTTTGTATTTGAGAGACAGTTTTGCTGGATATATGTTCATTGGCTGGCAATTTTTTTCCTTCAATGCTTTATATAAGTCATCCCATTGCCTTCTTGCCTGCATGGTTTCTGCCGAGTAGTCTGAGCTTATTCTTATTCACTCTTCTTTGTAGGTGACTTTTCTTTTATCCCTAGCTGCTATTAAAATTCTCTCTTTATCTTTGGTTTTGGCAAGTTTGATTATGTCCTGGTGACTTTCTTTTAACATCTACCTTATATGGAGTTCGATGAGCATCTCAGTTATATATCTTTCTCATCTTTCATGATATCAGGGATTTTTTCTGCCAGCAAATTGCCAATAATTCTCTGTATTTTCTGTTATCCCTCTCTTTTCTGGTACTGCAATCACTTGTAGGTTATTTCTTTTGATAAGAGTTCCACATGATTCTTACGGTTTCATTTCTTAAATTCCTTTATCTGATATTTCCTCACATACACTGGTGCCTAGTGCTTTATTGTCAGTCTCAACAATTCTGCCGTCCACTTGCTCAATTCTGCTGCCCTGACTTTCTATTGTCTCATTTTTGTAATTTTCTTGTTAATCTTCTGAATTTCTGATTGCTGTCTCTCTATGGATCTTGCAGCTTATTACATTTTTCATTACGTTCTTGAATAACCTTTTTTATTTTCTTCAACTGCTTTGTCTGTGTGTTCCTTGACTTGTTCTGTGTATTGCCTGATCTCCTTCCTCATCTTCCTGATATCTTGAAGAGTTCTGTACATTAATCTTTTGTATTCCACATCCCAGTAATTCCAGATACTTACCTTCATCCAGAAGGTCCTTTGTTTTGAGAGCTTGTCAAAACGATCATGGTCTGCTCGTTTATGTGATTTGATATTAACTGTTGTCTCTGAGCCATCCATGTTATTGTATTAGTTTATGTTTTCTTACTGTCTCTTCGCTTTTCGCTTTGTTTTGATACGCCCAAATGGGTTGCTTGAGTGAGCTAGCTTGATTATTTTTGCCTTTAAAGCTCTAACATTCTGTCACCACGTGGCCAGAGCTGTTATCAGGTATATCAGCCTAGGAGTTCATCCACTTTTCTTATATTGATTCAACTCACGTGTCCAGGTAGTTGGTCATCAAGTGTATGGTATAGGGTCTTTCCTACAGTCTTAGAGGGGCAGGGGTGATTGCTGTAGGTACCGGTATCCGGTTGCAGCAGGGGTCATGCTCTGAACAAGGTAGGGGGCTAACAACCATCCTCCGAGTGTCTATGAGGAAAGCATGTCCATGTCCCCTAGAGTGGGTGGTTTCTACAGAAGGACCATGGGCACCAAATGCTTTTGGTTGTAAGCACTGGGAGGTACCAGTTATCCTTGGTCCTCTGTCATGGATGGCTGGGTTACGTGAGTGGAGCTAGCAGTCCTTAGGCCCCTGATGTGGGTAGGTGAGGACTCTGTTTAATAGACAAAGCAGTATCAAACATCAAACACTGACCTCTCCACCACACAGCTGAAACAGCTGCAGTCTGTCAACAAGGGCCTAGTCTCCTGAAATAGGCCCACAAAGGTCCATGCACAAGGGAAAGGTATTCAAAGTCCACGGACCATTACTGCCTGGACAAGAGGCGTTTCTGTCCTGAGTGGCCCAGGTTAGTGGAGCTGGCAGACAATCTTTTCCCCTAATTTTGAGTTTATTCCTTCTCCAAGGCTGGGAGAATGTCTCAGGACGTGCAGTGGGACCTATCTCAGGCCCAGGAAAATCAACAGCCAGTGAAGCCAACTTGGGGGCTGAAGGCATGGTAAAATATACGCAAGTACTTAGCTTTTGCCGACCGTGCTGTTCTTCTCTGGTTCCGGAGGTGTGAGTAGGCTGTGTGGCTGGCTGTTTCTCCCTGAGGAAACTGCAGCCAAATGCTACGACCAGCCTGAGGGTTCCTGGCAATTCAGGTCCCGGAACTCCTCTCCGCTTCTGAACTGTCTCTCCCTCCCTTGTCACTCAGTCTGTTTTCTAACTTTGAGTTTGATGTTCACGGTTCCTAGCTTGTCATAAATATAATCATTTCACTTGTTTTTTTGGGTTTTAAGAGGGTTCTCTGGAAGTGTCTGACTACTCCACCATCTTTGCCCCACCTCCCATTTCTTCTATTTTAATGTAAGCATTTCAAGCTATGAATTTCCCTCTGCTCAATACTTTTGCTGCCTCCCATAAATGTGATATGTTGTTTCATATGAAACTTCAGTTCATCTCAAAGTATACTCTAATTTCCTTTGTGATTTCTTTTTTGACTCATTGGTTATTTAAGAGTATCTTTTCTGATTTCCACATATCTGAATTTTCTAAATTTTCTTCTGTTATCGATTTCTATTTCATTCTATTGTGGACAGAGAACATATTCTGTGTGATTTCTTTTTAAATTTATTCAGACTTGTTTTGTGGCCTAACATATGGTCTATCTGTAGAATGTTTCACTGGCACTTGAGGGGAAAGCGTATTCTACTGTTGTTGAGGGGAGTGGCCTATAAACGTCTGTTAGATCTAGCTGGTTTATAGTGTGCAAGACTACTTCTTTGCTGACCTTCTGTCTAGTTGTTCTATTCATTTTGGAAAATGAAGTATTTGAGACTCTATCATTGTTGAACTGTCTATTTCTCACTTTAACTCTGTTATTTGAAGTATTTTGGAGCGCTGCTGTAGGTGCACAATGTTTATATCTGTTAGAAGTTTTTGACTGATTCTTTTTTATCAATATATAATGTCCTTATTTGTCTCTGTAACCATCATATTCTCATTATGAAGACTGGAGAAAAATTCTCTCATACTTCAGGTACAACCAAGGGAAAAGAAACCATTTTGAAATATACCCAAAGCATTCTGTTCTCCTTTATAACTCATACTAAAACCGAAACTCATGGCTGTCGATTCCAACTCATAACGACCCTACAGGACACCTTAGAACTGCACTATAGGGTTTCCAAGTAGCGCCTGGTGGATTTGAACTGCAGACCTCTTGGTTAGCAGTTGTAGTTCTTATCCACTATGGCACAATAAGCCTATATCTATTAAAGAGATTGAAGCAACAATTAATATCCTTCCTAACACAGAGTCAGGCCCAGATGGTTCCATTGGGAACATTTAAACATTTAAAAACAAATTACACCAATTCTTGAATAGTCTTCTAGGAAACAGAAGCAAACATTTCCTAACTCATTCTGTGAGGCCAGCATACGCTCACACCTACCACTACGGATATCATCAAACTCATCCTTAAGTTTATATGGGGAGGCAAAAACCTAGAATAGGTAACACAGTATTAAAGAAGAACAAAGTTAAAGAACCGACACAACCTGACTTCAAGACTACTAGAAAGCTACAGTAATCAAGACAGTGTGGTACTGGCAAAAGAAAAGTAGCTCAGCGGAACAGAATAGAGCGCCCAGAAATAGACACACCGAAATATAGCCAACTGCTCTTTGACAGAGGAAGAAAGGTAATTCATTGGAAAAGGATTTTTTTCAACAAAGGGTGCTGGAACAATTGGACATTTACATGCAAAAAAACAGAAATACCCAGATACAGACCTAACAACTTTTACAAACATTAAATCAAAATGGATCTCAGACATGTACATTAAATTAAAACTATACAACTTTTAGAAGTTAAAATAGGAGAAAATCTAGGTGACCCTGGGTTTGGCAATGGCTTTTAAAATACACTACCAAAGTACAATTCATAAAAGGAAAACTTGTAAGTTTGATTTGATTAAAATTAAAAACTGCTGGGCTATAAAACACATGATTAAGAGAATGAAAAGACAAGCCACGGACTGGGAGAATATACTTAAAATCATATATCTGCTAAAAGACTTGTGTACTTGCAACTCAACAATAAGAACAAAAGCAGCCCAATTAAAAAATGGACAGAACAGTGGAGAGACTGGACCATTTATACACTGCTAGTGGCAATGTAAAATGGTACAACCACTTTGGAAATCAATTTGGTGCCTCCTTAAAAAGGTAGAAATAGAACTACCATATGATCCAGCAATCCCACTCCTTGGAATATATCCTAGAGAAATAAGAGTCCTCACACGAATAGATATACACACAGCCATGTTCACTGTAGCAGTGTTTACAATAGCAAAAAGACGGAAACAACCTAGGTGCCCATCAATGGATGAACGGATAAACAAATTATGGTATATTCACACAATGGAATACTATGCAATGATAAAGAACAACGATAAATCAGTGAAACACCTCATAACACGGATGAATATGGAAGGCATTATGCTGAGTGAAATTAGTCAGTTGCAAAAGGACAAATATTGTATGAGACCACTATTATGAGAACTCAAGAAAGGTTTAAACACAGGAGAAAACATTCTTTGATGCTTATGAGGGTAGGTAGCGCGGGACGGGGTATTCACTAACTAGATAGTAGGCAAGAATTATCTTAGGTGAAGGGAAGGACAACACACAATATAGGGGAAGTCAGCACAACTGGACTAAACCAAAAGCTAAGAAGTTTTCTGAACACAACCAAACACTTTGAGGGACAGAGTAGCAGGGGTGGAGGTCTGGGGACCATGGTTTGAGGGGGCATCTTGGTCAACCAGCATAACAAAGTTTCTTAAGAAAATGTTCTGCATCTGGCATCTAGGGTCTTAAAAGGTAGCAAGCGGCCATCTAAGATGCAACAATTGGTCTCAACCTACCTGGAGCAGAGGAGAATGATGAACACCAAAGACACAAGGAAAATGTGAGCCTGAGACAGAATAAATAAATAAATAAATAAATAAACCAGAGACTCCATCAGCCTGGGACCAGAAGACCTAGATGGTGCCTGGCTACCAATGAGCACCATGACAGGGGACACAATACAGAGAATCCCTGATGGAGCAGGAGAAAAGTGGGGTGCAGAACTCAAATTCCTTTAAAAAGACCAGACTTAATGGTCTGAGACAGGAGGGACCCCAGAGGACATGGCCACCAGGCTCTCTGTTAGCTCGAAACTTAAACTATTCCAGAAGCTAACTCTTCAGACAAAGATTAGACTGGACTGTAAGACATAAAATGATACTGGTGAGGAGTGTGCTTCTTAGCTCAAGTAGACACTTGAGACTATGTGGGCAGCTCCTGTCTGGAGGCGAGAAGAGAAGGCAGACGGGGACAGGAGCTGGTTGAATGGACACAGGAAATAGAGGGTGGAGAGGAAGAGTGTGCTGTCACATTATTAAGGAGAGCTAGTAGGGTCACATAACAATGTGGGTATAAGTTTTTGTATGAGAATCTCACTTGAATTGTAAGCTGTCACTTAAAGCACAATTAAAAAAAAAAAAAAATGGACAGAAGATCTGAGCAGACAGACCCCTAAGCAAAGAAGATACACAAATGGCAAATAAGCCTACAAGACGACAAGGGAGGAGGCGCATGGGAGCTCTCTATAGTTCCTGTGTAATTTTTTTTAACCTAAAATTAATCTAAAAAATAAAGTATATTAAAAAAGAAAAAAAATACTGCTCCAAAAAGTTTAATATTCTATTTGAGAAAACCAGTTAAAAGCAAAATTAATTTTTTTGTAGAAAACAAAGGCATTCACCAATGGTAAGGTGTTAATCTTTTTTTCACAGTATAATTTATGTAAAATATAAGCTTTGATTTATATCACACTTCATAGTCCATCATACATATTCATTGAAGGGAAAAGGCTAGAAGTACCGATTTACAGAAAAATAGATGAGCTATAACTGCTTTTGCATCAAAAGAATCACATTAGAATCAACAAACTTGAGCCAGATAACTAGGCTATGTTCTATAAATACTAAGTTATGTTATATGCTATGCCATATACTAAAATTACAAACTTGAGCCAGATAACTAGGCTATGTTCTATAAATACTAAGTTATGTTATATGTTATCCCATCTACTACAAATATCAATTTTATGTTACTACTTACAAAACATTTCAAACCATACTCAGTTTTTTTTTTCCTGTGCCTCAGTTTTCTCATTTATACTTTAGGGGTTTACTCTTTACATACATTAACTGTTAATTAAGATATTTAACTAATAGAAATTATCCTAGAAATTTTACAAGAATGTCCCATCAAACACACTGAGGTTTTTTTTGTTTGTTTGTTTTTGTATCTTACTCATAGGTGAAGTTCTAAAGTCAGAGCCTAAATCTTTCTGTGAAGGGTCACCATGGAGACAGATACACTGCTGATCAGAAAATGCTCTTCCGGCAGTTTTTCCTCCAGCATTGCAGTACGTCATTATTTCTTTGGTTTGAACACCAGATAAATCATGGCTTTGACTGGAACTGGAGTCAACACTGCATGACAAATACAGATCTTTAAACATCAGATTTACACCTAGCACACGATGCTCACACTTTGAAGGCCTGCAGCACCTAAATTCACTTACAGAGTTGAACTCTGAGCTCAGTCCAGGGCAAACACAGAGTGGAGCCCAGCTACTCAAATTACTTTTCTTTTTTTCTTTTAGCTGTGTGTATATTTAAAATTACATAAACGTGTGTAGACAATTATACACTGTGTGCTAAAGTACCACAGAAAGGAGAGTCACTGCCTTGTCCGCCCCCACAATCCACTCTTATTTTTCTCTATCCTTGTAACCCTTTTAGGGAAGTTATTCTGGGGGCAGAGAAATAGGCTAGATTCAACAAAACTATTAAGTATTATTAAGTATGTCTACTCACATTAAAAATAAAAAAAAAAAATTTTTTTTTTTTTTTTTAGTCACATTAGTAACTAACAAGAAAGCACATGAATCTTTAGATAAATAGACATATACTGGGTCATATCCTGAACATTATTAATTTTTATTTAGACAAATTTCTTATGTGTTGTTAATGAGAACTAGTAAAGAAATCCTTCAAACCTCTCTTGTGCTTCTTTTCCCATACAGAGCTGGGGATGGAGAGCAGAGCACAGAGCATTTCTGGTCCTAGATACAGAGCAACCCTAACTCAGGTCAATGCGTTCTTACATGCTAAAGCAAAGAAATTGTTGAGGCTTACAATCTTAGGATACAAAGAAAATCTTAACCATCAAATTTCAAAGTAAAGACTAATTGACTAAAAATAAGAAAATCTTCAGTGTTTTAGAGATAAAATATTTTGCTAACACAAGCAACTAAGATAATCAGGAGAGCAGGGTCTGCACTTGCTGCGGAGATCGGTGCAGAATGTTCTCTGGATCTTTGTATTCACTGACTGGATCCATCACAGCTGCATACACTTCACCGTAGGCTCTGCAGACTAGTTCTGTAGACTGTTTTATGATCTGCTCTCTATCGATAAACAAACAACGTGTGAGTACATAATCTCAAAGTAAAATATTCACTAAGAATTATAAGAAAGCTTCACATTTCACTTTCATAATTATCGCAGATACACTATTTAAAAATCACTGCACAACTACAGGAGTTACTTACCTTAATTTAGGAGTACAACACGTTTTTGTTTGTGATTTACTCTCCCTCCTTAGCATGGAGTAGGAGGGCAGGGGTTGTGTCTTGCTCACTGCTGAACCCTTAGGGCTAGTACACTGACCAGCATGCAGTGGACTGTTAAACCAGTGATAGAAACTGTCACCTATCATCAAGCACTGATTTTGCAAAAGCAACTGAGAACACGTCAACCTTGAAGAAAGGTGCTTACAAACATTCAACACTTTTCTCCCTTAGGAAAACTCAGAATAAACTGCCGTTTCACCAATACGTCCATCGTACACTAACAAACACAGCTCCTAGGTTCTTCTACATCTCTATTTTCACTGCCAAGCAAAAAACGTGGAGCACTTGCCAACCACAAATTACAGCATTCTTACAAATGCACACTTCTACAAAAGCACATATAAGAGTAATAGAAACAGTTTTACAAATGTTTTCAAAAATATCCACCTGTAAAATATAGCATTGCGCTCAATCTGCTTCAACTCTGTGTTTTAATAACATTTACTTCTTTGTCACCCCCAGTTACAGCTACTATTCATCTTCCGTTATACCCAGTGACGTGAACACTATTTTTCTGATTCTTATAAAAACTAGATTAAAAATACGCCTTTCAAACTTTATTCCCAAATCTACTTTTCTTCAAATATTTCCTATTTCTATAATGGCATTAATCTTTGTTTCACTCCCCTTGTTTAGGCCCTTATGACCTCTTTCCTGGAGTACACAACAAACTCTTATCTTCTTCCCACTTCCAGTCCCTCTCACCCTCAATACATCATAAAACTGCTGTTAGTCTTTCTAAAGCATACCTTTTATGTCTCTCCCTTCCCTGGGGCCATCAAGGACTCTCAATAGTTTCTTCTGGTTTCAGAGAGGTCAACATTCCTTAGTCTACCACTTAGCATCCTTTAACATCCTTGTATTTCACAACGCTAGTCCTGCAGCCCAGTGCAACACTGGACTGTTCTCTCCACCTGCTCCTGCTGACCTGTGTCTTTGCTCACACTCCTCCATCTGCCTAGAATGCCTCTCTTTCTAATTCACTTTTAAATGCTCTTGAGTCCCATCAAAAATGCTCTGTCATCCATGAAGCCGACCCTGTTCTTCACAGCCAGAAATAGCTACACCCTTTTTGGACAGTCCATGGCACTTTTCCTGTTCCTCTCTTTTGTGGCACTTACCACTTCCTACTTTATAGTAAATTCTGCATTTTCCTGATTCTCAGGTCCTAACAACTTTGTGTTTAATTTCCATATTAAATTTATACAGTGACAATATATCTCAATTTCAGAATGCCAAAATGTTAAAAAAGATGAGAGAAATATAGACTGTCGACATCTTAGCTCTCCAAAACTTCAAGTTACTTGATTTTGCTCATGTTCGTATGTCCCTTAATAAATTCTCACCGAATGCTTAGAGTAGAAAAAGAACATTTTTCTAAAAAGAATTACTATTCTGGGCACATGCAGTGGGAATAACAACACAGTTGTATGCTGTATAATATCCATATCCATTTAAACAACATCCAACCACATGTATGTCTGTGGTCCCATAACTTTAGAGTTCAGAAATCCAGACTGGAGAACGGGATGTAGCTACTTAGCTTGACATAGCAGATGCAACAGCTTCCTGCACACAACATATGTATCTCATGTCTCTTGTATACAAAGTGATTGTACTGCCAGGCGTATAATGGTACAGTATATATATAACATACAATACAGGTCTTGATAGTCATAATAAATGCCTATGTTACTAGCTTTCGTATGGACTGGATGTACTTTCTATCATTATTTTAATGTGAACTTTCCCTACTTATAAAGTCTACCACAGTGTATGCTTCAATTTGTAGGCAGTAGCATCTAATCTCATGTATCTTGTGTCTCAAGTGTTGTAGTGTTATATTTCTGTTTATTTATTTTATTATGAACCACTCTATTTAACTCAAGTTCTTTAATATACTAGGCTTTACAGTCTATTCTTACATACAAACTGTCTGTAAAGTCATACACTCGTAACCCAGGGACTGCCTGTAATATGGTGTTTGCACAAGTCCAAATCACATAACGTCCTATTTCAGAGAACATATTGTGGACCTTAAGTGACACATGACTGTAACGTGTTCATTTTTATATAAGTCAACACCATGGCGTCATCATCAACAGACTGCTGACTTTCTAGGAATTATGATCTTTTTTGATAATCATGACTAAAATAATGCGTTTGTAAGACTGTATGTGGAAATGTATATATCTGGGGTCCAGAAAAGAACAAAAAAAAGTTGGATTAAATAAGGAAGAAAGTCCACGTATGATCTTGGATCAGGAGCACCGTGTTGATGGGGTCGTAAGTTCTTGGGAGCAGCTGGACATTTTCTAAAAATTGCTAACGCTTCCAAAGTGAGAGTGGCAGTGGGACGATATGCTGACATGAAATTTGAGCAGAGTAGGTGAGGCTCCTGGCTGTACTGCCCTTTCTGCTCACTAAATTCTGAGCAGAGAAGGTGAGGCTCCTGGCTATACTGCCTTTTCCACACACTAAATTCTGAGCAGAGTGAGTGAGGCTCCTGGCTGTACTGGCCTTTCCTGCTGAAGGGGGGATGGCAGAAACTGACCTGGAATGCTACTTAACCTGCTGAGGCTTCATGGTATTTTTGGACCTACTGATTGATGACCCTTCCAATCATCAGCTGGGCTAAACAATGCAGCAAAATGATGCAAAAATTCTCTCCCTATAAATGAAATACTAAAAACACTAAAAGCTGGTTATTTTTAAAATGTGTGATATATGCTATACATATGATAACCATTCTGCAGCAGGTCAGACATTTGATTTTAGATACAGCCTTTTCAGTTCTACACTCAAAGAAATAAGAGAAATTTGGGGAAGTGTGTTAGCACTCATTACTCACACGTCTTACTCTATCTAAACTGTATCTGGGCTCAGTCCGAACCAAAACCAGTTCCATCGGGTCAATTCTCACTCATGAAGACCCCATGTGTGTTAGAGTAGAACTGTGCTCCATAGGGTTTCCAATGGCTGATTTTTTGGAAGTAGATCACCAGGCCTTTCTTCTACCTACCTCTGGGTGGACTGGAATCCCAATCTTTCTATTTGCACATTGTATATTTGATACTATATAAGGAGTATACAGAAAAGAAGTCCCCACACTTTCATCTATGCTTTCTAATGAATTATATACCATACAGTAGAGACAAATCGTATCACAAGACCTAGACTCTCTAGTTGAAACTATGCCATTTACCATTCAGTTGCCTTGAACAAGTCATATAACCTCTGCAGGAATAATCTCTCCACTGTAAAACAAAATATAGGACTAGATAATCTTTATAAGATACTTCCGGCTTTTAAATTGTACTATTCCTTTCAGAGTTAAGAGCATTTTAAGGAGTTGTTAAAAAACACACTCTGTGTGTGTATATATACATATATATGTATGTATATGTATATTTACGTGTGTGTATACACACACGCACATGCATATATACGTTACATTACTTTGGAGAATTGGGTTCCCTATTTATTTATAATAAGCATATCAGTTATTTGTATATAAACGGCTATTTCTGAAGTGTTACAAGTTTTTTTCTTGCCATTTTACTATCCCTTACTTTTTATTTAAATACTATATTAAGTTTATCCTTTATCTTAAAAAGTGTATGTATATATCTGTCTGCCTGCCTGCCTGCCTGCCTGCATATCTACCACCTACCTATTTACCTATCTATTAGCCTGGTATCTCGGTCCAAATTATTTGCTAGTCAATAACATCATAATATGAAATAGCAGAGTCAAATAATGAGTCATTACAGTGACATATAATCAATGTTCAAATGGCAAAGTATCTAGTATTATATAACTAAACCCAAAATGACAAAAAAAATCATGTCAGTCCTTATCCACTTAGAATATTCTTACTCACTGATCACCCATGTACAGCTAGAGAAAAGCAATTTTTTTTCTCCTCGGCAGTGTTAAGTTGAACACTGGTTCTGGCGTAGGCATCCGTATCAGATTTTACTTACATACTATATGTAGATAAATCACAGCCAAACCCACAGCTGATGGATGGAGAGTATTTTTAGAATTTTGTCTGTAGGTTAAAATGCTAAAGACAGGGCCTTCTTTTCACATGACCAAGGCATACACAAAAAGGCCAGTTCCAAAGGACACATTTTTTTACTTGAAAGTAAGCTATGATCATCTGTAAAATCTGAGCATTACCTTTTCTAGTCCTTATATTACCATGAAATCTTCACAGGTATTAATTCGTTACGTGGTACTCTATTGGCCTTTGGGCAGTTTAATAATCCTCCTAGTTCAAATACAATTTTCAAAAAATTAAAAACCTGATTCTTATACAAATAACAAACACATGTCAAAAAGTTAGTAACTCATTGTTATGAATTGAATTGTGTTCCCAAAAAATTTGTGTCAACTTGGCCAGGCCATGATTCTCAGTATTGTGTGACTGTCCACCATTCTGTCAGCTGATATGATTTTCTTTTGTGTTGTAAATCCTAACCTCTGTGATGTTAATGAGGCAGAATTAGAAGCAGTTATGTTAATGAGGCAGGATTCAATCTCTAAGGTTAGGCTGTGTCTTGAGTCAATCTCTTTTGAGATATAAAAGAGAGAATTCAGCAGAAAGACACAGGGACCTCATACCACCAAGACAGTAGTGCCAGGAACAGAGAGCGTCTTTAGGACCCGGGGTTCCTGCACTGAAAAGCTTCTAGACCAGGGGAAGATTCATGAGAAGGACCTTCCCCCAGAGAAAACATAGAGAAAAAGCGTTTCCCTGGAGCCAGCACCCTGGATTTAGACTTCTAGCCTCCTAGACTGTGAGCGAAAAAATTTCTCTTTTTTAAAGCCGCCCACTTGTGGTTTTTCTGTTATAGCAGCACTAGATGACTAAGACACCCACTAATGAGGAAACTACTTAGATAGTAAAGTTGCTTCACAGAGCATTTTGAGGAACTGGGCATTCATAGGCATTTAAAAAGGAAAGTTAGTTTCAGGGGTTCACCCAGCCACCATGGCTACAGAAAGCCAGGCTACACAAAAATTGGAAATTCTGCTCTGCAATTTTCCCTTTTTGATCAGGATTCTTCTATATAATCTTTGATCAAAACATTCAGTAATGGCAGCTGGGCATCATCCAGTTCTTCTGGTCTCAGGGCAAAGGAGGCGGTTATTCATAGAGGCAATTAGCCACACATTCCATTTCCTCCTCCTATTCCTGATTCCTTCTTCCCCTGTTGCTCCAGGTGAATAGAGATGAATTGTACCTTGGATGGCCGCTTGCAAGCTTTTAAGACTCCAGGAACTATGCAGTGAACTATGAAGTAGAACAGAAGCACTACACACGGTATTAAGCCAATTAACTAGGATGTCCTATGGAACCATGAGCCTAAACTTCCAAACCAAGTAATGAAATCCCATGCGGTATTTGGTTGTGCATAAGCAGCCTCTGCAGCGGCTGTTTTTGCTGTTCCTGTAGTGAATACATCTACCACACAACATCTGCCAATTCAACTTTTTACAGGTGTATAACTTACTGACACCAATTACATGAATCAGCTGTGCAATCCAACCCTTAGTCAATGGCGTTCTTCCATCACTGTAAACAGAAACTCAGAAGCACTAAGCCCCCTCCCCCTCCCCAAACCTGGTAAGAACTAATAAACATTGGTCCTATCCCTTTGCTTGTTCTTATCTTTTTATGTAAGCGAGGCCATACGGTATTTGCCCTTTTATAATTAACTTATTTCAGCCAGCATAATGTCTTCAAGCTCATTCCATGTTGTAGCATGTCTCAAGACTTCATTTCTCTTTATGACTCAGTAGTATTCCACTGTACGTGTACACTACACTTTGTTTCTCCATTCGTCTGTTGGTCATTTAGGTTCTTTCCACCTTTTGGCTATTGTGAATAATGCTGCCCCAAAAGTACTGCCACGGGATAATCTTTAAATCTTAAACTAAAAATATCCCTTAAAATCTTCTTAGCGTGAAACAATACTTTAGCTAGTAAAAAATGTCTGCCTTCGACATTGTGCTCCTTTAAGAACTATTTATATGGGATCAAACTGACAACAGCAACTCAAAAGATTAGATAGGAAACTTAGGGGGCATTGAGTTTATTTTAATAGGGAAGGAACAATTTGGGAAAGGAGGGTGAGAATGGTCAAACAACTTGAAGAATGTAATCAACTGTCACTGAATTGTGCATGGAGATATTGTTGAACTGGTTTATGTTCTGCTGTTGCAAAATAACAAAACAAATTATTTTTAAAAAGTAATGTTAGAATAAAATAGGTTAGATACAAAACGGGGTAATATCCTACAAAGCAGTAAGAACCATACGTTTTGATGTTACCTCTTGTGCTAGACACAAGCTACACATTAACATGTAATGCTACAGATTTGAGGGCCCTTAATGAACAAAGAATCAAACAAAGGTACATTGCCATAAATAATAATAACTGGATGGGACTATTCAACAATGCTTTAGTATAATGCTGTGAGGACACACTGTCCTCCCAGACCTCTTTCACCTTATTTCCAAGTTTAAGAAAGTTTTTCTTAATGTCGCTTACACTTGGAAAATAGTTTGCTATATCAGTTTATCATGTATCAAACATGACAATCATGTAGCTGATTTACTATTAGAAAAAAGGAGAACAACCAAGGGAGCAGATCATCGGTTTGCTACAGCATTTTATGGTTAACACTGAGACATTCAATTTGTCTAGTTAAAATGTCATGGTACAAGGTGGCGGAGCCAAGATGGCAGAATAGACAGACGCTTCCGTTGAACCCTCTTTACAACAAAGATCCAAAAAAACAAGTGAAACAAGAATATTTGTGACAAGCTGGGAGCCCTGAGCATCAAAGGCCAGCTTAGGCAACGAACTGAGGGGCAGGGGAAGGACGAGACCGTTCAGAAGTGGAGAGAAGATACTGGACGTGAATTGCGGAGAGCCCTCGGGCACCATTCCCAGAGGGGCGGCGGCAGCGGCGGAATCCTACTAGCGTTCGGCCGCAGTTTCCTCAGGGAGAAGCAGCCAGCCACACAGCCTACTCACACCTCTGAAACCTGAGAAGAAGGAAGCTCTCAGCAAAGGCTAAGTGCTTGCATATATTTTACCGCGTCCCTCCCCTGCCCCCGCAGGCCGGCTTCAGCAGCTGGATCCCCTGGGCCTGAGATAGACCCTGGTGAGCACCTGGAGCCGACCTCCTGGCCTTGGGGAGGAAAAAATTTGCAACTGGGAGGAAAAGATAATTTGCTAGCTCCATGAATCAGAGGAGCTCAGGACAGAAGCAGCTCCTGTCCAGGTATAAACCGTCTGTGGAAATTGAGCAAATTCCCTTCTGCATGGACCTATATGGGCCTACTGAGGGAGAATAGGCCCTTGTTGGCAAACTCCAACCATTTCAGCGGTGTGGTGGAGAGGTGGGTGTTTAACATTTGACATTTCTTTGCCTATTAAACAAGGTCTTCACCTACCCACAAGACGGACCTAAGGACTAGTGGCTCCACTTGGGGCGCCCAGACACCCATGAGAGGGGCCCAGGGAAAACTGGTACCTCCCAGTCCTTACAACAAAATCATTGGGTGCCCACGTTCCCTCTGCAGAGCCCACGCACCAGCACGTTCTAGGGAACACAGACGCATTTTCCTCAGAGACACTTGGGAGTCGGTTCTCAGCCCACTGCCTTGTTCAGAGCGTGACCCCCTGATGCAATCAGATACCGGTATATACGCCAATCACCCCGCCCCGCTAAGACTGTAGCACAGAGCCTGTACAACACACTTGATATCAGCTACCTGGAAACCTGAGCTGAATTTCATACGAGAAAACTGAATGGACTCCTAGACTGATACACCTGATAACAGCTCCAGCCAGCTGGGGACAGGACACAAGAGCTCCAAAGGCAAAAATAATCAAGCTAGCTCACTCAAGCAAACCATAGGGCTATACCAAAACAAAACTAAGCAAAGAGCTACAACACAGTAAGCAAGCATGAACTAATACAACAACTTATAGATGGCTCAGAGACAACAGTCAATATCAAGTCAAATAAAGAAACTGGCCATGATCACCTCAACAGGCTCTCAAAACAAAGAATACAGGAATCTTTCAGATGAAAGTGCATTCCTAGAATTACCAGATGAAGAATGCAAAAGTTTAATATACAGAACCCTTCAAGACATCAGGAAGGAAATGAGGCAATACGCAGAACAAGCCAAGGAACACACAGATAAACCAACTGAAGAAATCAGAAAGATTATTCAGGAACATAATGAAAAGTTTCATAAGCTGGAAAAATCCATAGACAGACAGCAATCACAAATTCAGAAGATGAACAATAAAATTGCAGAATTAGATAAATCATTAGAAAGTCAGAGGAACAGAATTCAGCAAGTAGAAGCTACAGTTTTTGAACTCAAAGATAAATCACTTGGCACTAACATATTTGAAGAAAAAACAGATAAAGGAACTTAAAAAAATGAAGAAACCTTAAGAATCATGTGGGGCTCCATCAAGAGAAATAACCTACGAATGATTGGAGTACCAGAACAGGAAGGAATAACAGAAAATACAGAGAAAATTGGTGATTTGGAAGAAAACTTCCCTGATATTGTGAAAGAGGAGAAGGTATCTATCCAAGATGCTATTTGAATTCCAAATGAGGTAGATCTTAAAAGAAAGTCACCAAGACATATTATAATCAAGCTTGCCAAAACCAAAGACAAAGAGACAATTACAAGAGCAGCGAGGGATAAAAGTCACCTACGAGGGAGAGCCAAGAAGAATAAGCTCGGACTACTTGGCAGAAACCATGCTGGCAGGAAGGCAATGGGATGGCATATTTAAAAAATTGAAGGAAAAAAATTGCCTGCCAAGAATCATATATCCAGCAAAACTGTCTCGTAAATATGAAGGTGAAATTAAGACATTTCCAGATAAAAACAAGTTCAGGGAATTTGTAAAGACCAAACCAAAAGTACAAGAAATACTAAAGGGAGTTCTTTGGTTAGAAAATCAATAATATCAGGTATCGACCCAAGACTAGACTACTGGGCAAAGCAGCCAGAGGTCAACCCAGACAGGGAAATCCAAAAAAAAAAAAAAAAACAGAGTAAGATTTCAAAAAAAAAAACCCAACACAGGGTAAGGACAATGTTATTACATAAAAGAAGATAAAATTAAAATAATAAAGAGGAGCTAAGAAATGTAATCACACACCTTCCATATGGAGAGGAAGATACTGCGATACAAAGAAATAAAACTTAGTTATAAATTTAGAAAAATAGGGGTAAATAATAAGGTAACCACAAAGGAGACAAACTACCCTACTCATCAAAATAAAATACAAGGGAAAAATACAGACTCAGCAGAAACAAAATCAACAACAACAAATATGAAGAAAGGACAATATATAAAGAAAACCTACTCAGCACATAAAATCAAGTGGGAAAAGAAGCTGTCAACACACAAAAAAAGACATCAAAATGATAGCACTAAATTCACAAAAAAAATTACCCTGAATGTAAAGGGACTAAATGCACCAATAAAGAGACAGAGAGTGGCAGAATGGATTAAAAAACAAGATCCATCTATATGCTGCCTACAAGAGACACACCTTAGAGACACAAACAAACTAAAACTCAAAGGATGCAAAAAAAATGTATCAAGCAAACAACAATCAAAAAAGAGCAGGAGTGGCAATATTCATTTCTGACAGAATAGACTTTCAAGTTAAATCCACCAGAAAGGATAAGGAAGGACACTATATGATGATTAAAGGGACAATACACAAAGAAGAAATAACCATATTAAATACTTATGCACCCAATGATACAGCTGCAAGATACATAAAACAAACTATAAACACTGAAAAGTGAGATAGACAGCTCCACAATAACAGTTGGGGACTTTAACACACCACTTTCGGTGAAGGAAAGGACATCCAGAAAGAAACAAAATAAAGACACAAAAGATCTAAATGCCACAATTGACCATCTTGACCTTGCAGACATATACAGAACACTCCACCTAAAAGCAACCAACTATACTTTCTTTTCTAGTGCACATGGAACATTCTCTAGAATAGACCACATATTAGGTCATAAAGCAAGCCTTAGCAGAATCCAAAACATTGAAATATCACAAAGCATCTTCTCTGACAATAAGGCCATAGAAGTGGAAATCAACAAGAAAAGCACTGGATTATACAAGACATTAAGGATGGAATAAATCCAATGAGAATGAAAACACTTCTTATCAGAACCTTTGGGACACAGCAAAAGCGGTGCTCAGAGGCCAAATTATATCAATACATGCACACATTCAAAAGGAAGAAAGGGCCAAAATCAAAGAATTATCCCTACAACTTGAACAAACAGAAAGAAAGCAACAAAAGAAATCCAGAGGCACCAGAAGAAAACTAATAATAAAAACTAGAGCTGAACTAAATGAAATAGAGAACAGAAAAACAACTGAAAGAATTAACAAGACCAAAAGCTGGTTTTTTTACAAAAATCAACAAAATTGATAAACCATTGGCCAAACCGACAAAAGAAAAACAAGAGAGGAAGAAAATAACCTGAATAAGAAATGAGATGGGCGATATTACAACAGACCCAAGTGAAATAAAATAATCATATCAGATAACTATGAAAAACTATGCTCAAATTTGAAAATCTAGAAGAAATGCAGGAATTCCTAGAAACAATCTACCTAACTAAAGGAACACAAACAGAGGCAGATCAACTAAACAGACAAATAACAAAAGAAGAGATTGAAAAGGTAATCAAAAAACTCCCAACAAACAGAGCCCTGGTCCAGACAGCTTCCCTACAGAGTTCTTCCAATCTTTCAGAGAAGAGTTAACACCACTACTACTAAAGGTATTTCAGAGCATAGAAAAGGACGGAATATTACCAAACTCACTCTATGAAGCCACCATATCCCTGATACCAAAACCAGGTAAAGACACCATAAGAAAATTATAGACCTATATCCCTCATGAATAAAAAATAACTTTTTTTTTTTTTTTTATTCATGAGGGATATAGGTCTATAATTTTCTTGTGGTGTAGATACGAAAATCCTCAACAAAATTCTAGCCAATAGAATTCAACAACATATCAAAAAAATAATTCACCATGACCACGTGGGATTCATACCAGGTATGCAGGGATGCTTCAACATTAGAAAAACAATTAATGTAATCTACCACATAAATAAAAGACAAGAATCGCATGATTTTATCAATTGATGCAGAAAAGGCATTTCAGGAAGTTCAACACCCATTCATGATACAAACTCTCAGTGAAATAGGGATAGAAGGAAAATTTCTCAACGTAATAAAGGGCATTTATACAAAGCCAACAGCCAACATCACTCTAAATGGAGAGAGCCTGAGAACATTCACACTGAGATTGGGAACCAGACAAGGATGCCCTTTATCACAACTCTTATTCAACATTGTGGTGGAAGTCTTAGCCAGAAAAATTCGGCTAGACAAAGAAATAAAGGGCATTCAGATTGGCAAGGAAGAAGTCAAAGTATCTCTATTTGCAGATGACATGATCTTATACACAGAAAACCCTAAGGAATCCTCCAGAAAACCCTTGAAACTAATGGAAGAGTTCAGCAGAGTATCGGGATACAAAATAAACATACAAAAATCAGCTGGATTCCTTAACAACAACAAAAAGAACATCGAAGAGGACATCACCAAATCAATACCATTTACAGTAGCCCTCAAGATAAAATACTTAGGAATAAATCTTACCAGAGATGTAAAAGACTTATACAAGGAAAACTACAGTACACTTCTGCAAGCAACCAAGAGAGACTTGCGTAAGTGGAAGAACATTCCTTGCTCATGGATAGGAAGACTTAACATTATAAAAATGTCTATCCTACCAAAAGCGATCTATACATTTAATGCAATTCCGATCCAAATCGCAAAGACATTCTTTAATGAGATAGAGAAACAAATCACCAAGTTCATATGGAAGGGAAAAAGGCCCTGGATAAATGAGTCATTACTGAAAAAGAAGAACAAAGTGGGAGGCCTTACTTTACCTGATTTTAGAACCTATTATACCGCCACAGTAGTCAAAACAGCCTGCTACTGGTACAACAACAGATACATGGACCAATGGAACTGAATTGAGAATCCAGACATAAATCCATCCACACATGAGCAGTTGATATTTTACAAAGGCCCCAAAACAGTTAAATGGGGAAGAAACAGTCTTTTTAACAAATGGTGCTGCGATAACTGGACATCCAGCTACAAAAAAAATGAAACAAGACCCATACCTCACTCAATGCACAAAAACTAACTCAAAATGGATCAAAGACCTTAATGTAAAACGATAAAGATCATGGAAGAAAAAATAGGGACAACGTTAGGAGCCCTAATACAAGGCATAAACAGTATACAAAACATCATAAAGAACGTAGAAGAAAAACTAGATAACTGGGAGCTCCTAAAAATCAAACACATGCTTATCCAAAGACGTCACCAAAAGAGTAAAAAGACTACCTACACACTGGGAAAAAGTTTTTAGCTATGACATTTCTGACCAGCGCCTGATCTCTAAAATCTACATGATACTGCAAAAACTCAACTATAAAAACACAAATAACCCAATTAAAAAATGGGCAAAAGATATGAATAGACACCTCACTAAAGAGGACATTCAGGTAGCTAACAGATACATAAGAAAATGCGCTTGATCATTAGCCATTAGAGAAATGCAAATTAAAACTATGATGAGATTCCATCTCACTCCAACAAGGCTGGCATTAATCCAAAAAACACAAAATAATAAATGTTGGAGAGGCTGTGGAGAGATTGGAACTCGTATACACTGCTGGTGGGCATGTAAAATGGTACAACCACTTTGGAAATCTATCTGGCGTTATCTTAGACAGTTACAAATAGAACTACCATACAACCCAGAAATCCCACTCCTCGGAATATACCTAGAGAAATAAGAGCCTTCACACAAACAGATATATGCACACCCATGTTTATTTACTGCAGCTCTGCTTACAATAGCAAAAAGCTGGAAGCAACCAAGGTGCCCATCAACGGATGAATGGTTAAATAAATTGTGGTATATTCACACAATGGAATACTACGCATCGCTAAAGAACAGTGACGAATCTGTGAAACATTTCATAACATAGAGGAACCTGGAAGGCATTATGCTGAGCGAAACTAGTCAGAGGCAAAAGGACAAATATCGTATAAGACCACTATTATAAGATCTTGAGATATAGTATAAACTGAGAAGGACACATACTTTTGTGGTTACGAGGGAGGGAGGGAGGGTGGGAGAGGGTTTTTTACTGATTAATTAGTAGATAAGAACTGCTTTAGGTGAAGGGAAGGACAGTACTCAATACATGGAAGGTCAGCTCAACTGGACTGGACCAAAAGCAAAGAAGTTTCCAGGATAAACTGAATGCTTCAAAGGTCAGCGGAGCAAGGGCGGGGGTTTGGGGACCATGGTTTAAGGGGACTTCTAAGTCAGTTGGCAAAATAATTCTATTATGAAAACATTCTGCATCCCACTTGGAAATGTGGTGTCTGGGGTCTTAAATGCTAACAAGCAGCCATCTAAGATGCATCAATTGGTCTCAATCCACCTGGATCAAAGGAGAACGAAGAACACCAAGGTCACACGATAACTAAGAGCCCAAGAGACAGAAAGGGCCACATGAACCAGAGACCTACATCATCATGAGACCAGAAGAACTAGTTGGTGCCCGGCCACAACCGATGACTGCCCTTACAGGGAGCACAACAGAGAACCCCTGAGGGAGCAGGAGATCAGTGGGATGCAGACCCCAAATTCACACAAAAAGACCATACTTAATGGTCTGACTGAGGCTAGAGGAATCCCAGCGGTCATGGTCCCGAAACCTTCTGTTGGCCCAGGACAGGAACCATTCCCGAAGACAACTCATCAGACATGGAAGGGACTGGACAGTGGGTAGGAGAAAGATGCTGATGAAGAGTGAGCTATTTGTATCAGGTGGACACTTGAGACTGTATTGGCATCTCCTGTCTGGAGGGGGGATGGGAGGGTAGAGAGGGTTGGAAGCTGGCAAAATTGTCACGAAAGGAGAGACTGGAAGGGCTGACTCATTAGGGGGAGAGAAAGTGGGAGTATGGAGTAAGGTGTATATAAACTTATATGTGACAGACTGACTTGAGTTGTAAATGTTCACTTGAAGCTCAATAAAAATTAAAAAAAAAAAAAAGTTAGAAATAGAACTACCATAGGATCCAGCAATCCCACTCCTTGGAATATATCCTAGAGAAATAAGAGCCTTTACACGAACAGATATATGCACACCCATGTTTACTGCAGCACTGTTTACAATAGCAAAAACATGGAAGCAACCAAGATGCCCATCAACGGATGAATGGATAAATAAATTATGGTATATTCACACAATGGAACACTACGCATCAAAAAAGAACAGTGAGGAATCTGTGAAACATTTCATAACATGGAGGAACCTGGAAGGCATTATGCTGAGTGAAATTAGTCAGCTGCAAAAGGACAAATATTGTATAAGACCACTGTTATAAACACTTGAGAAATAGTTTAAACTGAGAAGAAAACATTCTTTTGTGGTATGGGGGGGGAGGGGGGAGGGAGGAAGAGTGGGAGAGGGGTATTCACTAATTAGATAGTAGATAAGAACTACTTTAGGTGAAGGGAAAGACAGCACACAATACAGGGGAGGTCAGCACAATTGGACTAAACCAAAAGCAAGGAAGTTTCCTGAATAAACTGAATGCTTCGAAGGCCAGCAAACCAGGGGCAGGGGTCTGGGGACCATGGTTTCAGGGGACATCTAAGTCAATTGGCATAATAAAATCTATTAAGAAAACATTCTGCATCCCACTTTTAAGAGTGGCATCTGGGGTCTTAGAAACGCTAGCAAGCAGCCATCTAAGATGCATCAATTGGTCTCAGCCCACCTGGATCAAAGGAAAATGAAGAACAGCAAGAGACAGAAAGGGCCACAATAACCAGAGACTACATCAGCCTGAGATCAGAAGAACTAGATGGTATCCGGCTACAACCGATGACTGCCCTGACAGGGAACACAACAGAGAACCCCTGAGGGAGCAGGAGAGCAGTGGGATGCAGACCCCAAATTCTCATAAGACCAGACTTAATGGTCTGACTGAGACTGGAAGGACCCCAACGGTCATGGCCCCCAGAACTTCTGTTGCCCCAGGACAGGAACCATTCCCAAAGCCAACTCTTCGGACATGGATCGGACTGGACAATGCGTTGGAGAGGGATGCTGGTGAGGAGTGAGCTTCTTGGATCAGGTGGACACTTGAGACTATGTTGGCATCTCCTGCCTTGAGGGGAGATGAGAGGGTGTATGGGGTTACAAGCTGGGGAAAAGGACACGAAAGGAGAGAGTGGAGGGAGACAGCAGACCTTCTCATTAGGGGGAGAGTAACTGGGAGTGTGTAGCAAGGTGTATATGGGATTTTGTGTGAAAGACTGACTTGATTTGTAAACTTTCACTTAAAAAAAAGTTCACTTAAAGCACAATAAAAATTACTTAAAAAAATGTCAGGGTGCAATAACAATCTAGTATAAATTTAGAAAATTTTAACAAAGATGAATCCATAAATAATGGAAATAACGGTCTCATTTTTTCAAGTTTTTTTTTTTTTAATTGTGCTTTAGGTGAAGGCTTACAGAGCAAATTAGTTTCATATTCAATAGTTTTTACACAAATTGTTCCATGACATAGGTTGTACTGCACACAGTATACCAGCACTCTCCCCATTACCACCCTGAGTTTCCCGTTTCCATTTTTCCAGCTTTCCCGCCCCTTCCTGCCTTCTTATTTTCACTTGAGCAGATATTGTCCTTTTGGTCTTATGTAGATGATTATCCTGAGGAACTCTTTCCTTACCTGTGTTATCGTTTATTTACAGGCCCATCTATTATTTGGCTCAAGGGCACTGGGTTTTTGGGTATTATTTGGCTGAACGGTGATCTGCAGAGGAATGGTTTCAGCTCCAAATTAGAAGGGTGTCTGAGGGCTATAGTCTGAGGGCTATAGTAAATCTGGTCTTTTTTATTACTTTGAATTTTGTTCTACATTTTTTCTCCCACTTTATCCCAGACCTTCTACTGTGATCACAGGGTCAGGGCAGTCAGTAGCGGTAGCCAGGTACCACCTAGTTCTTCTGGTCTCAGGCTGGTAGAGGCTGTGGTTCCTGTGGACCATCAGTTCTTTGGACTGTTTCCTTGCATCTTTGGTTTTCTTCACTCTACTTTGCTCCAGACAGAGACCAATTATATATTCATTTGTATCTTAGATGGCTGCTCAAAAGCTTTTAAGATCCTAGATGCTATTCACCAAAGTAGGATGTAGAACATTTTCTTTAGAACCATGTAATGCCAATTGACCTAGATGTCCCCTGTGACTATGGAAATTAGCCTCCAAGCCCAGTAACTCTGTCCCTTGAGGTGTCTGGTCGTCATTCTCATTTTAAAATATGTTCTGAGACATTAACTGTATTTTAAATAATTATTTAAAGCACTGAGCTGTAATAAGAAATGAACTGCTTACTTTCAGAATCATTGAGCTCGTCATTAATCAGTACTTTAGGATTTTGGTTACCATAACAATATGATACAACTTTTATCATGACCATAAACCCAGCATTTCTAAAAATACCTTATTTCAACACTCAGGTTCTGGCAACATTAAAACTGAGCTCTCTCACAGCACTACAGTAAAGAGTGCAGCCAAGTGCTCCGCCAGGAGAAAAAACGGTGTGGACAAATTAAGCCAGAAAAACTAAGAACAAAAGATGACAATATACTTAGGAATAAGAGATTGGTTTAAAAAAATGCGTGTATGATTTCTCTTTATCACAATATAAATATCAAAAATATTATAATAGGTCCAGTCAATGTTTCAGCCCATTTCTGTGTTCTGTCTCACAGTAAAATTAAAGCATATGCTATGAGACTGAGGCACACATCTTCCTATGTGTAATCTATCACATATCCCAAACATCTTTAAGCCTCCTTTAAAGATCATAATATAAATATCCACAGATGAAGGGTTAATAAAAACACAGTACAATCTAGTATTGAAGACAACATGCTCTGGAATCAGAGACAGTGGATGCAAATCTTGGCTCTGCTTCCTATTAATTGTCTGACCTTGGTTCAATTACTTAACCTCTCTTTTTTTTTTCCACGCAATGTACTCTTCTGTAAAATGAAGAGCCTAATTATCGGGAGGGTTAAATGAGATAATCCAAATTCATTAAAGGATCACTGGGGCTGAAGCATTAAGATTAGATTATAGTGACTGGAGGGAGTAGAGAGTGTAAGTATGAAAACAGAGAACAGTTCACAGGCTACTGTGATGATCCAGGCACCAATGATGCTAATGTGGACCAGAGTGGTTATCGAGGAGATGTTCAAAAGTGATCAGAGTACCTACTCACATTTTTCTTTCTTGATATATATCTAATGAAATGGATCTAGGGAAATTTTTTTTCAGAGTTATATTGAATTTATAGATTAATCTCTTCCACTAGTGACTTTTCCCATCAAGGGACATGGTATATCTATTTATTCACATCTTCTTTTAGATTTTTCAGTAAGTTTTATACTTTCTTCATATAATTTTCCATATATGTTATAGGCTTTATTTCCATTCCTAGGAAACCACTTTGAGGCTATTATAAGAGCTTTCATTCCCCATTACATTTTCTCATTACATATTGTTGGTACATAAGAAGGCTATTAATACTTGTATATTATTTTTGAATCCAGCCAAGCAACTGCACTCTATTTTAGTTCCATTAGTTTGTCAGCTGATCACCTTTGTTTTGATTTAGATACCCATAAAAAAAAAAAAAAAAATTACCGTCCAGTCGATTCCAATTCATAGAGACCCTATAGAACAGAAAAGAACTGCCTCATGGTTTTCCAAGGAGCAGCTGGTGAATTTTAATTACAGTATAATTAGAAGACCTGCTTTAATGCTGGATCTTAAGTGTAAAAATGCCCTATGTTCACAAACCCTGAGTTTTAAATTAAGCAGCTTACTTGATACTGTAATTTCAGTTATTCTAATAAGAAACTGAAAATAAAATCACAGGGAGCATTTAATTTTAGAATACTTTGCAAATACCATTTTAGAAATTTTCTGAATGAAAAAATGGAGGTTAAAATTTCATAGGAACTAATCAATTTCCAGGGGCATTCATGGTTCCGTGGTAGGACCTTCCATTCAGGAGACCCAGGTTCAATTCCCAGCCAATGTGCCTCATACACAGCCACCACACACCTGTCAGTGGAGGCTATGATGCTCAACAGATTTCAGTAGAGCTTCCAGACTAAGACACAGCAGGAAGAGAAGCGTGCAGATCTCCTTTCAAAAAACCAGCCAGTGAAAACTCTATGACTCACAATGGTCCAATCCCATTTTGCACAGGGTCACCATGAGTCAGAGGCCAACCTGAAGGTAGCTAACAACAACCAATTTCTAATTCTTGGTTGTACTACTATTAATTTCTGTAATCCATATGCTTAAGTCAATTTTTAAATATTATAATTAGTAAGAATTATTTGCTAACAGATATAAAACATAAAATTTAAGAATTACAATATTTTTAATTTTTAAATAATACATCAAAAATTATGCTCATTTGACTTTTTAAAAAACTAATAAAATCTAGGTTATTACTCTTAAATGTCTTCAAAAAGACCCATATAAAATGTTGTACCTCAATGCTAGTTCAATAATTTTTATTTAACTTTTTAATAAGAGGAAAAAAAAAAGCTTGAAGAGGTTTTAACTTTTTAATAAGAGGAAAAAAAAAAGCTTGAAGAGGTATTTCTAAGAATGTATACTTTAAACTTTTGATAAATACTGCCAAAATGCCTCCTAAAAACATTGTACTTCCACCAACAGAGTATGAAAATGCCCATTTTCTCAGTCTTATCACCTTCAATAAGCTGATAAGGCAAAAGTTCTCATTGTTTCAATCTGCATTTCTCTGATAATTATTACTTTTCATATATTTACTTCTCATTTGCATTTCTTCTGTGAACTGTCTAAACATAAAGTGTCCACTTTTTACTGTCTCTTACTGATTTGCAGGTTTTTTTTTTTTTTTTTTAAAGAGAGATCTGTTTAATCTGATGAATGAAAAAGCCAATACTGAAAGGGGATTAACTAAATTTTGCAAGCTCTGGGTACCTCTGAAGGCAGGAGCCCTGGTGGTGCAATGGTTAAGTGATACAGCCGCTAACCAACAGGTTGGTAGTTTGAACCCACCATGGGAGAAAAACGTGGCAGTCTGCTTCCATAAAGGTCACAGCCTTGGAAACTCTATGGGGCAGTTCCACTCCGGCCTCCAGGGTGACTATGGGTCAGGATCGACTTGACAGCAACGGACTTGGGTTCTTTTTCTCGTTTGGCAGTTGTAATGGGTTCACTTGAAATTGAAACCCATGGTGCTTCCACCTTGACTTGCCTCTCCTTGCTGTGTGTGTCCAGTCACAGGGGAGGTTCAACTTCTGGGGAAGGTAGCAAACTGACCCCTGTGAAGCAGTAACTGCGAATCAGTCCACAGTACTCATGACCCTGTCCAAGAAACCTTCTTTATTTTCTTGTTTGTTTTTTTGGTTTTTTTGGAAATAATTTTAGGCTCATGAGAGGTTGCAAACATTGTACAGGGAGTTCCTGTGCACCCTTCACCCAGCTTCCCCAAAAGATAAAATCTCATGCAACCATAGCATATTATGAAAAAAAGGAAACCGACACTTGCTAGTTGGGATTGAATTGATTCTAACTCATGGAACCTTAAATATAACAGAACGAAATGTTTCCTGAACTAAGACATCTCCATGATATTTTTGATCTGTTTGAACCCATTATTGCGGCTATCGCGTCAATCCATTTCATTGAGTGCTTCCTTCATTTTCCCGGACGCTGTACTTTACCAAACATGTTGTCCCTTTGTATCAATTGATCTTTCTTGATGATGTGTCCAAAGTAAATCACCGGGGTCTCTCCAGCTTCGCATCTAAGGGGCATTCTTCTTGTATTTCTTCGAAGACTGATTTTTTCATTCTTTTCACAGTACACAATCCATTTAATATTCTTCACTAACACCACGTTTTGAATGCATCAATTCTTCTTCTGCCTTCCTTTTTTATTGTCCAGCTTTCACATGCAAATAAGGCAATCAAAAGCATCACGGATTCAGTCAGGCCCGCCTTGGAGGTCAAAGTGATACCTTTGCTTTACAAATAGTTTTAATTGACACAGGTACAATACTATTAACTAAAAGATGGACCTTATTTAGATTTCACTAGTCTTTACAAGTGCTGTTTTTGCGAGTAGGAGGTACACTGTTGTTGTTAGGTGCTGTCGAGTTGGTTCCGACTCATAGTGACCCTATGGCACAACAGAACGAAACACTGCCCGACCCTGCGCCATCCTTACAGTCGTTGTTATGCTTGAGCTCATTGTCGCAGCTGCTGTGTCAATCCACCTTGTTGAGGGTCTACCTCTTTTCCACTGCCCTGTACTCTGCCAAGCATGATGTCCTTCTCCAGGGACTGATCCCCCCTGACAACGTGTCCAAAGAATCTAAGACGCGGTCTCACCATCCTTGCTTCTAAGGAGCATTCTGGTTATACTTCTTCCAAGAGAGATTTGTTTGTTCTTTTGGCAGTCAACGGTATATTCAACATTCTTCGCCAACATCACAATTCAAAGGCGTCAATTCTTCTTCGTTCTTTCTTATTCATTGTCCAGCTTTCACATACACATTATGTGATTGAAAATACCAGGGCTTGAGTCAGGCGCACCTTAGTCTTCAGGGTGACACCTTCACTCTTCAACACTTTGAAGAGGTCCTTTGCAGCAGATTTGCCCAACGCAATGCGTCTTTTGATTTCTTGACTGCTGCTTCCACGGCTGTTGATTGTGGATTCAAGTAAAATGAAATCCTTGACAACGTCAATCTTTTCTCCATTTATCATGTTGTTCATTTCTCCAGTTGTGAAGATTTTTTGTTTTCTTTATGTTGAGGTGTAATCCATACTGAATGCTGCGGTCTTTGATCTTCATTAGGAAGTGTTTCAAGTCCTCTTCACATTCAGCAAGCAAGGTTGTGTCATCTGCATAATACAGGTTGTTAATGAATCTTCCACCAATCCTGATGCCCCGTTGTTCTGCATATAGACCAGATTCTCGGATTATCTGCTCAGCATACAGACTGAATAGGTATGGTGAAACAATACAACCTTGACACACACCTTTCCTGACTTCAAACCAATCAGTATCCCCTTGTTCAGTCTGAACAACTGCCTCTTTATCTGTGTAAAGGTTCCTCATGAGCACAATTAAATGTTCTGGAATTTCCATTCTTCGCAATGTTATCCATAATTTGTTATGATCCACACAGTCAAATGCCTTTGCATAGTCAATAAAACACAGGTAAACATCCTTCTGGTATTCTCTGCTTTCAGCCAGGATCCATTTCACATCAGCAATGATATCCCTGGTTCCACGTCCTCTTCTGAAGCTGGCCTGAATTTCTGGCAGTTCCCTGTCGATACACTGCTGCAGCCGTTTTTGAATGATCTTCAGCAAAATTTTGCTTGCCTGTGATATTAATGATACTGTTCCATAATTTCCACATTCGGCTGGATCACCTTTCTTGGGAATAGGCATAACTATGGGTCTCTTCCTGTCAGTTGGTCAGAAAGCTGTCTTCCATATTTCTTGGCACAGACAAGAGAGCACTTCCAGCACTGCATCTGTTTGCTGAAACATCTCAACTGATGTTCCATCAATTCCTGGAGGCTTCTTTTTCGCCAACGCCTTCAGAGCAGCTTAGACTTCTTCCTTCAGTACCATCGGTTCCTGATCATATGCCACCTCTTGAAATGGTTGAATAGCGACTAATTCTTTTTGGTATAATGACTCTGTGTATTCCTTCCATCTTCTTTTGACGCTTCCTGCGTTGTTTAATATATTCCCCCATAGAATCCTTCACTATTGCAACTCAAGCCTTGAATTTCTTCTTCAGTTCATTCAGCTTGAGAAACGCCAAGCGTGTTCTTCCCTTTTGGTTTTCCATCTCCAGCTCTTTGCACATGTCATTATAATGCTTTACTTTCTCTTCTCGAGTCGCCCTTTGAAATCTTCTGTTCAGTTCTTTTACTTCATCAATTCTTCCTTTTGCTTTAGCTGCTCGACATTCGAAAGCAAGTTTCAGAGTCTCCTCTGACATCCATCTTGGTCTTTTCTTTCTTTCCTGTCTTTTCAATGACCTCTTGCTTTCTTCATGGATGATGTCCTCAGTGTCATTCCACAACTCGTCTGGTCTTCGGTCACTAGTGTTCAATGCGTCAAATCTATTCTTCAGATGGTCTCTAAATTCAGGTGGGATATACTCATGGTCATATCTTGGCTCTCGCGGACTTGCTCTGATTTTCTTCAGTTTCAACTTGAACTTGCATATGAGCAATTGATGGTCTGTTCCATAGTCAGCCCCTGGCCTTGTCCTGACTGATGATATTGAGTTTTTCCATTGTCTCTTTCCACAGATGTAGTCAATTTGATTTCTGTGTGCTCCATCTGGTGAGGTCCATGTGTATAGTCGCCATTTATGTTGGTGAAAGAAGGGATTTGCGCTGAAGAAGTCATTGGTCTTACAAAATTCTATCATTCGATCTCTGGCATTGTTCCTATCACCAAGGCCATATTTTCCAACTACTGATCCTTTTTCTTTGTTTCCAACTTTCACGTTCCAATCACCAATAATTATTAATGCAACTTGATTACATGTTCGATCAATTTTAGACTGCAGCAGCTAATAAAAATCTTCTCTTTCTTCATCTCTGGCTCTAGTGGTTGGTGCATAAATCTGAATAACAGTCATATTAATTGGTCTTCCTTATAGGTGCATGGATATTATCCTATCACTGACAGCGTTGTATTTCAAGATAGATCTTGAACATTCTTTTTGACGATGAATGCAACACCATTGGAGGTATCTAAACCAAAACACAAACAAACCCATTGCCATTGAGTCGATTCCAACCCACAGTGACCCCAAAGTACAGAGCAAAACTGCCTCATAGGGCTTCCAAGGAGCAACTGGTGGACTCGAACTGCTGACCTTTTGGTTAGCAGCCATAGCTCTTAACACTAAGCCACCAGAGCTCTGGGGGAAATACAATCCTATGAAATATTTTATATACAGGTTTGTGTAGCTACCACAACAGAATTAGAACTCTTCTATCACCCCAAAGAAACTCCCTTGTACTAACTCTTTATAGTTACACCTTATTCCTAAACCTAAAACTACTGGCAACAAATGATCTGTTCTCCATTTATATATTCTGTCATTTCAAGAAAGTTTTATAAATGGAATTATACAATTTGTAACCATCTGGGATTGGGTTTTCCACTTGGTATAATGCCCATCCAACTTGTTACATGCATCAAAGGTTTGTTCTTTTTTATTGTTCAATCGTAGTCTATGGTATGGATATACCAGTTTATTTATCCAGTCACCCACTGAAAGAAACTTATGTTGTTTTCAGTTTTGAGCTATCACAAACAAAGCTTTTATGAACATTTGTGTGAACTTAAATTTTTATTTTTACGGCATGCATAGACAGGAGTATGACTGCTGAGTCATATGGCAAGTATATCTTTAACTTTATAAGGAACTGTAAATTGTTTTTCAGTGTCTGTACCATTTTGTATCACCATCAGTAATGAGAGTTGCAGTTTTTCTGCATCCTTATCGGTAGTTGGTATTGTCAATATTTTTATTTTAGCCATTCTAATATGTATCAACTGCTAACCAGGAAAGCTGGCAGTTCAAATCCACCAGCCACTCCTCGGAAACCCCATGAAACAGTTCCACTGTGTGCCACAGGATTTCCATGAGTCGGAATCCACTCAATGGCAACGGGCCTGGTTTTTCTCTTTTTTTGGTTTTTACTGTGCTTTAAGTGAAAGTTTACAAATCAAGTCAGTCTCTCACACAAAAACTTATATACACCTTGCTACATACTCCTAATCACGTTGTACAATTCTTTTATATGTTAAGGATAATTTGTCTATTACATATTTTTCAAATATTCCTCCACATTGCTACTTGCATTTTAACTTTTTCATGCAAAAATTAAAAATGTTATACAGTCAAATCTGGTAATATTTTCCTTTAGGGCATCTGGGCTCCCTGCTATCCTTTAAAACACATTAAAAATTCCCCTTAATCATTGTATTACGAAAAGACTTATGGTATGCATAGTAGTTAGTGATGCTTCAAACAATTTAACATTCAAATACTAAGTATAGAAGCATGTAGCTAAAAAAAGAAAAAAAATACAGGCATTTCATTTAAAAATTAAATGATTTAAGAAACACACCCAAACTTTTCAGCCATGGCTAACTGAGTTTCTCTTATGATCTCTCAGGTCCTTAGAATCTGGTTTTGAAAAAAGAAGTAAGACCTTTGTGAGTATGGCATCTTTTAGGATGACAGAATATAAAAGTTTTAAAACAATTAAACTCATTTACTCTACCCACTCAGTCTGGAAATTTCTTGACTATCTCTGGGAGATACAGTGATAGAACCCATTTCCAGTTCATTCTAAATTATTTCAAATTCTTTACCATGCTGAGACAAAAGCTGTCACCTTGCTCTATTGTTTATATTTATAATCTACACTTCAGAACAAGAGAAAATAAGTGTGCCACTTCTGAAAAGCAACCTCCTTTTAAGTATTTAAAGAATTTTCTTCAACCAGCATAACACTGATAGCAATACCAGGTAAAGACACCACAAAAAAGGAGAGTAGAGACCAATATCCCTAATAAACATAGATGTAAAAATCCTCAACAAAATTCTAGCCAAAAGAATTCAACAACATATCCAAAAAACAATTCACCAAGTGGGATTCATACCAGGTGTGCAAGGATGATTCAACATTAGAAAAACAATCAATGTTATCCATCACATAAATAAAAGACAAGAATCACATGATCTTATCAACTGATGCAGAAAAGGCTTCTGACAAAGTCCAACACCCATTCATGATGAAAACTCTCAGCAAAATAGGAATATAAAGGAAATTCCTCCACATAATAAAGGGCATTTATACAAACCCAACAGCCAGCATCATCATAAATGGGAAGGTCTGAAAGCATTCCCCCTGAGAACGGGAACCAGACAAGGATGCCCTTTATCACAACTCTTATTCAACATTGTGCTGGAGGTCCTAGCCAGAGGAATTAGGCTAGAAAAACAAAGGGAGTCCAGATTGGTAAGGAAGAAATAAAAGTATCTCTATTTGCAGATGACATAATCTTACACACGGAAAACCCTGAAGAATTATCAAAAAAACCACTGAAACTAAGAGTTCAGCAGAGTTTTCAGGATATAAGATAAACATACAAAAATCAGTAGGATTCCTCTACACCAACAAAGAGAAAGTTGAAGAGGAAATCACCAAATCAATACCATTTACAGTAGCCCTCAATTAGATAAAATACTTAGGAATAAATCTAACCAGACATGTAAAAGACCTATACGAAGAAAACTACAAGACACTACTGCAAAAAACCAAAAGAGACCTACGTAAGTGGAAAAACACACCTTGCTCATGGATACGAAGACTCAACATTGTGAAAAAGTCAATTCTACCCAAAGCGATCTACAGATAAAATGCAATCCCAATCCAAATTCCAAGAATATTTTTTAATGTGATGGAGAAACAAATCACCAACTTCGTATGGAAAGAGAAGAGGCCCCAGATAAGTAAAGCATTACTGAAGAAGAAGAACAAAGTGGGAAGGGTCATACTACCTTATTTTAGAACCTATTACATTGCTACTGTAGTCAGAACAGCCTGGTACTGCTACAACAACAAATACATAGACCAGTGGAAAAGAATTGAGAATCCAGGTGTAAATTCATCCACCCATGAGCAGCTGAAACTTGACAAAGGCCCAAAGCCCATTAAACGGGGAAAAGAAAGTCTCCTTAAGTAATGGTGTTGGCATAACTGGACATCATCTGCAAAGAAATGAAACAAGACCCACAGATCACACCATGCACAAGAACTAACTTAAAATGGATCAAAGACCTAAATCTAAAATCTAAAATGATAAAGATCATGGAAGAAAAAATAGGGACAACACTAGGAGCCCTAATACATGAAAACAAAACATTATTAACAATGCACAAATACCAGAAGAGAAACTAGATAACTGGGAGCTCCTAAAAATCAAACACTTATGGTCATCAAAAGACTTCACCAAAGGAGTAAACAGACAACCTACGGGCTGGGAAGAAAAGTTTAGACTACAACATTCCTGATCAGGGTCTAATGTCTAAAATCTACAAGATACTGGAAAACCTCAACAACAGAAAGACAAACAACCCAATTAAAAAATGGGCAAAGGATATGAACAGGCACTTCACTAAAGAAGACATTCAGGGGACTAACAGATACATGAGGAAATGCTCACTATCATTAGCCATTAGAGAAGTGCAAAGCAAAACTACAATGAGATTCCATCTCACTCCAACAAAAAAGTGCAAAGCAAAACTACAATGAGATTCCATCTCACTCCAACAAAGCTGGCATTAATCCAAAAAAACACAAAATAATAAATGTTCGAGAGGATATGAAGAGACTGGAACACTTATACACTGCTGGTGAGAATGTAAAATGGTACAACAACTACGAAAATCCATTTAGTGCTTCCTTAAAAAGCTAGAAATGGAAGTACCATTCGATCCAGAAATCCCATTCCTTGGAATATATCCTAGAGAAATAAGAGCTGTCACATGAATAGATATATGTACACCCATGTTCACTGCATCACTGTTCACAATAGCAAAAAGACTGAAACAACCTAGATGCCCATCAATGGATGAATGAATGAACATATACTACACAATGATAAAGAACAACAATGAATCCATGAAGCAGCTCATAACATGGATGAATCTGGAAGACATTATGCTGAGTGAAATTAGTTGCAAAAGGACAAATATTGTATGAGACCACTATTATAAGAACTTGAAAAAAAGTTTAAACACACAGAAGAAAACATTGTTT
This sequence comes from Loxodonta africana, assembly GCF_030014295.1. Classification (NCBI taxonomy): domain Eukaryota; kingdom Metazoa; phylum Chordata; class Mammalia; order Proboscidea; family Elephantidae; genus Loxodonta; species Loxodonta africana. The sequence goes on from NC_087358.1 coordinate 76,750,764, forward strand.
GATGGTTACGAGGGTAGGAAGGGAGGAAGAGGGTTATTCACTAACTAGATAAAAGAGATAGTAGACAAGAATTATCTTAGGTGAAGAGCCTAAGATACACACAATACAGGGGAAGTCAGTCCAACTGGACTAAACCAAAAGCTAAGAAGTTTCTTTCCTGAATACAACTAAACACTCTGAGGGACAGAGTAGCAGGGGTGGGGCTCTGGGGACCATGGTTTCAGGGGACATCTAAGTCAAGTGACATAACAAAGTTTATTAAGAAAATGTTCTGCATCCCACTTTGGTGAGTGGCCTCTTGGGTCTGAAAAGCTACCCAGCGGCCATCAAAGATGCATCAGTTAGTCCCAACGCACCTAGAGCAAAAGAGAATGAAGAACACCAAAGACACAAGGAAAATATTAGCCAAGAAACAAAAAGGGCCACATAAACCAGAGACTCCATCAGCCTGAGACCAGAAGAACTGGACAGTGCCCAGCTACCATCAATGATCACCCTGACAGGAAACACAACAGAGTTCCCTGACGAACAGGGAAAAAGTGGGGTTCAGAACTCAAATTCTAGGAAAAAGACCAGACTTAATGGACTAAGACTGGAGGAACTCCCTGAAGACATGATCCCCGGACTCTCTGTTATCACAGAACTAAAACCATTCCCAAAGCCAACTCTTCAGACAAAGATTAAATTGATACTCATGAAGTGTGCTTCTCAGTTCAAGTAGATACTTGAGACTAAATGGGAACGTCATGTCTGGAGGGGAGATGAGACTGCAGAAAGGGACAGGAGCTGGCTGAGTGGACACCAGAAATCTGGGGTGGAAAGGAGACTGTGCTGACCTAAGGATAGCAATTAGGGTCACATAACACTGTGTGTATAAACTTTTCTATGAGAAACTAACTTGAGCTGTAAACTTTCACTTAAAAAAAAAAAAAGAATTTTCTTCAAGTTTGACAATTCTTCCCTTACTGCACTACTTCGATGTAAATATTTTTTTATATTTCTAATTGTCTCAACCAGACTATGTACTCCATAAAGACAGGGTAAATATCTTTTAATTATATTCATAGTAATTTAAAAAAAGTCCCTTATTGATTAAAGATTTTACTGATTGAAGATACAGCCAAGAAACAAGCATGGGTAGGAGCAAAATCAGATTTCTGAAGTACCTATATTAGCAATTTTCTAAAGGTAGAAGGAGGTGGGGATAATGGGGTAGCTTAGAACCTCCATTTAAGAGCCAGTACTGTCACTGATGGGGGTGTACTGCATCCCTTGGGGATGCTGAAGAGCCCTTGCGTAGCACAGTTAATGCATTCAGCTGCTAACTAAAAGGCTGAGGTTCAAGTCTACCCAGAGGCACCGTGGAAGAAAGGCCTAGTGCTATTCTAAAAAATTAGCCGCTGAAAACCCTATGGAGCACAGTTCTACTCTTGACATACTTAGGGTCACCCAATTGCAACTAGTAGGAGTGCTGAGGCAAAAACAAAAGGCTGAGAACTACATTCAGATCCTTTATGGCAAATCTCCTATTCTTAAAAAAAAAAAAAGGAAGAAATTTACTTGGCATTTAAAAATACTAGAATTTTTACCACCTACTTGGAACCAAAATACTTACTTTACTGTGGCACTCAGAAGGAAATTCAGCTGTGGCATTAACAGATTGTCTGGGGCTGCCAGATAACGATCAAATTGAACCTTAATAAACAGAGAAATGCAAACCATAAAGTACATATATTTGCTAACAAACATCTCTTTTAAGTGTTAAATCTTAGAAAAAAAGAATTACACAATCTAAATAACTAGTTCTTTGTGTTCTAAATGGGTCTTTTTCTTGGATATCCTAACTAAAACTTTCTAAAACTGTCAACTTGTTAATACAGTCAGTATTAGCAATATTTACTTATAAAAATGCCAAATCCAAACCTTACTATTAATCTCCCTCATCAAGTTTTTGAGTAATACCGACAGAAAATCAAGTCATCAGATTTGAAGTCTACCTTACTTCCTTGCATCCGCTGGTTTTGTTCTTTTGTTCATTCATTCATTCATTCATTCAACTAATACTCAGTAGAGTACCTACCAGGTGAAAGGTACTGTGTTAGGCAATAAGAATATAATGATGAGCAAAAGAACTACAGTCCCTAGCTTCATAGAGCTTATGGTCTACTGAGAGACATATTAAAACAATGACAATATAAATATATAATTACAAAATGCGATAACTGCTATGAAGGAAAAAAATCAAGGTACATGTATGCATGCTGCATAACATCTGTTCAGGCAACATCCAACCGTACATACATCTGTGGTCCCATAAAGTTATGATAATATAGAGTTCAGAAATCCCAATCAGAGAACCTGACATAGTGGACATACTTTGCTAAGTACCATAGATACTACCTGTCTTTCACTAGTTCTCAGGGTCCCGGGTCCCTGGAGCAGCACGGAAAAGGGACAACGCCCATCCATGACTGCATGTCTCACTGTGCTCGCCTCAGGTAGTTACCACGCAGATGCTCCAGAGACACCAAGGGGGATGCCCTGCGAGGCCACTGCCCCACTCAGCCAGGGTGTCCTGCACGTCAAGCTGGGCCCAAGACTGCCGCTCCTCCCATGGTGACAGCCACAAAGCAGTGCAGGCTGCTGTGGTGGTGGGAGGAGGAGGAGGAAAGGCAACAGAGGGAGGAAGCAAAGGTGAAGGAGGGGAAGGCAGGGCGGAAAGAGTTTCAAATTCAGTGGTGAGGCAGGGAAGAGAAAAGGGAGCTGACGGCATGCTTGGAGGCTGCTGCTGGACAGCGAGTATGCACTGCAGCAGGGGACAGGTGTGGAGCTCAGGGACTGAGACAGCAGCAATGGAGCCAAAGTCTTTGTACAGTCTCTCAGCATGGTGGCAGCAGCACAGGTCCTGGGCTTGCCCAGTGACTGTCCTACAGGCTTCTCTCCTGTATGTAATGTGGTGTTTGCACAATGTCCAAATCACATAATATCCTATTTCACAGAACCTATTGTGGACATTAAGCAACGCACACATGTACTATAAAAGCATGTATCGGGGCACATGACCTAGGCTGTGGGTTTTGCAAAAGCATTTGTGAGGAAAGGACATTTGCGGTAAGATCTTAGAGATGGACAGACATTAACTGGGGGGGGAGGGGGGGCTATTTTCAGGGACAGGGGACAGCACAGATGAAGGCGCTGAGGTGGCAAAAAGAATGGATATAGAGGAAGAGACTAGTTCATATAAGGCTTGTAGACTTTCATAAGGATTTTAGTTTATATCATAAAAGTATTAGGACACCAATGCAGCTCAATGTTGTTGTTGTTAGGTGCCATCAAGTTGGCTCCAACTCATGGTGACACTATGCACCACAGAATGAAACACTGCCTGGTCCTTCACCATGCTCACAGTCGTTTGCTTGAGCCCACTGCTGCAGCCACTGTGCCAATCCATCTCGTTGAGGATCTTCCTCTTTTCCACTGGAGCTGTACTTTACCAAGCATGATGTCCTTCTCCACGGACTGATTACTCCTGACAACATGTCCAAAGTACTTAAGACGTAGTCTCACCGTCTTTGCTTCTAAGGAGCATTATGGTTGCACTTCTTTCAAGACAGATTTGTTCGTTCATTTGGCAGTCCATGGTACATTCAATATTCTTCGCCAACATCACAATTCAAAGGCGTCAACTCTTCTTTGGTCTTCTTTATTCACTGTCCAGCTTTCACATGCATATGATGCAATCGAAAATACCATGGCTTGGGTCAGGTGCACCTTAGCCTTCTAGGTGCTTGCTTTTCAACACTTCAAATAGGTCCTTTGCAGTAGATTTGCTCAATAAAATGCATCTTCTGATTTCTTGACTGCTGCTTCCATGGCTGTTGATTGTGGATCCAAGTAAAATGAAATCCTTGACAACTTCAGTCTTTTCTCCATTTATCATGATGCTGCTCATTGGTCCATTTGGGAGGATTTTTGTTTTATGTTGAGGTATAATCCATACGGAAGGCTGCGGTCTCTGATCTTCATCAGTAAATGCTTCAAGTCCTCTTCAATTTCAGTAAGCAAGGCTGTGACATCTGCATAATATAGGTTGTTAATGAGTCTTCATCCAATCCTGATGCCCCATTCTTCTTCATATAGTCCAGTTTCTTGGATTATTTGCTCATCTTACAGACTGAATAGGTATGGTGAGAGGATACAACCCTGAAGCACACCTTTTCTGACTTTAAACCATGCAGTATCCCTTTGTTCTATCCAAACAACTGCTTCTTCATCTATGTACAGGTTCCTCATAAGCACAGTTAAGTGTTCTGGAATTCCCATTCTTTGCAATGTTATCTATAATTTGTTAAAATCCACACAGTCGAATGTCTTTCCATAGTCTAAAAAACACAGGTAAACATCCTTCTGGTATTCTCTGCTTTCAGCCAGGATCCATTTCACATCGGCAATGATATCCCTGGTTCCACATCCTCTTCTGAATCCAGCCTGAATTTGTGGAAGTACCCTGTCCATATACTGCTGCAACCACTTTTGAATGATCTTCAGCAAAATTTTGCTTGCGTGTGATGTTAATGACATTGTTTGATAATTTCCACATTCGGCTGTATCACCTTTCTTGGGAATAGGCATAAATATGGATCTCTTTCAGTCGGTTGGCCGGGTAGCTATCTTGCATATCTCTTAGCATAGACGAGTGAGCACTTTCAGCAGTACATCCATTTGTTGAAACATCTCAACTGATATTCCGTCAATTCCTGGGCCCTTGTTTTTCTCCAGTGCCTTCAGTGCAGCTTGGACTTCTTCCTTCAGGTTCCTAATCATATGCTACCTCTTGAAATGGCTGAACATTGACCAATTCTTTTTGGTATAATGACTCTGTATTCCTCCCATCTTTTTTGAGGTTTCCTGTGTCGTTTAATATTTTCCCCATAGAATCCTTCACTATAGCAACTTGAGGCTTGAATTTTTTCTTCAGTTCTTTCAGCTTGTGAAATGCCAAGCCTGTTCTTCCCTTTTGGTTTTCTATCTCCAGCTCTTTGCACATGTCATTATAATACTTTATTTTCTCAAGCCACCCTCTGAAATCTTCTATTCAGTTCTTTTACCTCATCATTTCTTCCTTTTGCTTTAGCTGCTCAGCGTTCAGGAGCAAGTTTCACAATCTCTTCTGACATCCACTTTGGTCTTTTCTTTCTTTCCTGTCTTTTTAATGGCCTCTTGCTTTCTTTGGAAACCCTGGTATCATAGTATTTAACTGCTACAGCTGCTAACCAAGAGGTCGGCAGTTCAAATCCGCCAGGCACTCCTTGGAAACTCTATGGGGCAGTTCTACTCTGTCCTATAGGGTTGCTATGAGTTGGAATCGACTCGATGGCAATGGGTTTGGTGGTTTTTGCTTTCTTTACGTATGATGTCCTTGATGTCATTCCACAACTCGTCCGGTCTTCGGTCATTAGCGCTCAATGCGTCAAATCTAGTCTTGAGCTGGTCTCTAAATTCAGGTGGGATATACCCAAGGTCATACTTAGGCTCTCGTGGACTTGTTCTAACTTTCTTCAGTTTCAACCTGAACTTGCATATGAGCAACTGATGGTCTGTTCCACAGTCGGCCCCTAGTCTTGTTCTGACTGATGATATTGAGCTTTTCCATCATCTCTTCCCACATCTGTAGTAGATCTGATTCCTGTGTATTCCATCTGGTGAGCTTCATGTGTATAGTCACCATTTATGTTGGTGAAAAAAGGTATTTGCAATGAAGAAGAAGTCGGTCTTACACAATTCTATGGTTCGAGCTTTGGCATCTTTTCTGTCACCAAGGCCATATATTCCAGCTATTGGTCTTTCTTCGTTTCCAACTTTCAAATTCCAGTCACCAGTTAATTATCAATGAAACCTGACTGCATGTTTGATCAATTTCAGACTGGAGAAGCTGGTAAAAATCTTCAATTTCTTCATCTTTGGCCTTTTTTTTTTTTTTTGGCCTTAGTGGTTGGTCCATAAATTTGAAAAATAGTCATATTAACTGGTCTTCCTTGTAGGTGTATGGATATCATCGTATCACTGACAGCGTCGTACTTCAGGACAGACCTTGAAATGTTCTTTTTGACGACGAATACAATGTCATTCATTCCTCTTCAAGCTGTCAGTCCCAGAATAGTAGACCAAATGATTGTCCGATTCAAAATGGCCAAATCTAGTCCATTTCAGCTCACTAATGCCTAGGATATTGATGTTTACACATTCAATTTCATTTTTGATGATTTCCAATTTCCTAGTTTCATACTTTGCACATTCCAGGTTCCAATTATTAATGGATGTTTGCAGCTGTTTCTTCTCATTTTGAGTCATGTCACATCAGCAGACGAAGACTCCTAAAGCTTGACTCCATCCACGTCATTAAGGTTGACTCTACTTTGAGGAGGCAGCTCTTCCCCAGTCGTCTTTTGAGCGCTTCCAACCTGGGGGGCTCATCTTCCAGCACTATATCAGACAATCTTCCACCGCTATTCATTAGGTTTTCACTGGCGAATTCTTTTCAGAAGTGGACTGCCAGGTCCTTCTTCCTAGTCTGTCTTACTCTGGAAGCTCAGCTGAAACCTGTCCACCATGGGTGACCCCGCTGATATGTAAATACCAGTGGCACAGCTTCCTGCATCACAGCAACACACAAACCCCCACAGTACAACAAACTAACAGACATGTGGGGGAAGTTGAATAGGGAAGTAATATTTAATTTTTAAAAAGTTAAATCTGGATATAGCAAAGCAAATGAGATGGAGGGTTGTAAGGTAGATGCAAGGACACCAGATAGCTATTGCGACATCTTAAGCTATAGAAACGGTAAGGATATGGAGAAGTAGCAACATTAGAGAGTCAGAGAGTAAAATCATTAAGACTTGGTTAGGGGTTGACTCCCAGATTTTGGATCTGTGTAAGTTAACTCACAGCACTATCACAGTATATTTCTTATTATTCCTTTGTTTTCACTTAAGTCAGTTAACCTTTATTCAACATCCACTACATTCAAATGTGTATAGTTCTCTTCCTTGGTTGGCCTGGTTTGTTTTAGAAGTTACGCATATACAAAAGATAAACCATTACATAATTTCTGCTTTCAAAACCTATGTCTAGTGCCTTCAGGGTTTTTTTTTCCCTAATCTCTGACCTCAGAGGCTTACAAACATGTAGAAGCAGAAGTAAAAAAATATGTAATTTAGATACCTTTTTTCCTAAGAATCCTGTTTTTAAAAATTTAATTATGGTAAAATATACAAAACAAAACATTTGTCATTTTAACCATTTTTAAGTGTACAATTCAGTGACAGGAATTACATTCAGCATGTTGTGCAACCATCTCCACTATACTTTTCCAAGTGTTTTTCATCACCCTCAACAGACACGCAGTACCCCTTAGAAAATAACCCCTTATTTCCCCCTCCCCTGGCCCTTGCTAATCACTAATAAACTTCTGTCTCTATGTATTTGCCTACCCTAGATATTTTATTTAAGTGGGAACATACAATATCTGTCCTTCTAATTTATTTCACTCAGTATGTTTTCGAGGTTCATCCATGTCATACGAATATCACAACTTCATTTCTCTTTGTGGCTGAGTAATACTCCATTGTGTGCGTATTCATTTTGTTTATCCATTTATGTGTTGTAGGACACTTACTTGTTTCCACCTTTTGGCTATTGTGAATAACGGTGTACAAGTATGTGATCAAGTCCCTGTTTTCAAGTCTTTTGGGTATATACCTAATGTGGAATCATTGGGTCATATAGTAATTCTATATTTAACTTTTTGAGGAACTGCCAAACTGCCTCCCACAGCGGCTGCACCATTTTACATTCTGACTAGCAATGAACAAGGATTCCAATCTCTCTACATCTTTGCCAACATATTATTTTCCGTCTTTCTCATAACAGCCATTCCAGTGGATATGAAGGATCTCATTGTGGTTTTGATTTGCTTTTCCCTAATGGCTAATAATGTTGAGCATGGTTTCATCTGCTTCTTTGGCATTTTGTGTATCTTCTTTGGAGAAATGTCTATTCAAGTCCTAAGTCCTTTTATTGACTGGGTTGTATATCTTTCTGTTGTTGAACTGTAGAGTTCTTAATATATTCTCGGTATTAAACCTTCATCTGACATAGGGTTACCAAATATTTTCTCCCATTTTGTAGGCTGTCTCTTCACTTTTTTGATGAAGTCCTTTCATGCATAGAAGTTTTAACTTTTATGAAGTCCAATTTATTTGTTTTGCCTTTTGCTGCTCATGCTCTTGGTATCATACCTAAGAATCCATTGATTAAAAAAAAAAAAAGGTCTTCAAGCTTTACCCATGTTTTCTATTTTTGTCTGATATAGAGCCATCCCAGCTCTCTTTAGATTTCTATTTGCATGGACTATTTTTTCCCATTCTTTTACCTTCAACCTATTTGTGTCTTTGGATCTAATGTAGGTCTGTTGTAGAGCGCATACAGTTGAATCACGTTTTCTTATCTGTTCTGCTAACGTCTGCTATTGACTGGAGAGATTAATCCACTTACATTTAAAGTAATTACTGGTAAGGATTTCTGCTCTTTTGCAATTTGTTTTCTGTGTCTTATACTTTTTCAGACTCTCTTTTCCTTCAATACTGCCTACTTTTGTGTTTAGTTGATGGTTTTGTAGTGAGCTCTCCCAATTCCCTTCTCATTTCTTTTTGCATACATTTTTCAGATATTTTCTTTGTGGTTACCACGAGGTTACTCTTAACATCCTATAACCTAGTTGAAATTGAAGGAGTCCTGGTAGCACAATGGTTAAGTGCTCGGTTGCTAACCAAGAGGTCAGCAATTCAAGCTCACCAGCTGCTCCACAAGAGGAAAGGCCTGGCTATTTGCTCCCATAAGATTACAGTCTATGAACCACTACGGGGCAGTTCTACTTTGTTCTACAGTCATAATGAGTCAGAATTGACTCAATAGCAAAACAACAAAGTTAAAATTGATAGTAACTAACTTAAAAACTTAACCAACTTAATAATAAAAATTCTATTCCTATACTGCTACTCCCAAATCCCTTTATGTCACAAATTACATATTTACACATTGTATGTCCAAAAAATATGCAATGTTTTTATACATTTGACCTTTGAAGCACACACCAAACCAAACCTAACCCGTTGCCGTCGAGTTGATTCTGACTCACAGCGACCCTACAGGACAGAGTAGAACTGCCCCATAGGGTTCCCAAGGAGCACCTGGTGGATTCAAACTGCCAACCTTTTGATTAGCAGCCATAGTTCTGAACCACTATGCCACCAGGGATATGACAAGTAGAATTACAAGCAAAAAATGCCATAAAACTGGCTTTTTCATGGTCTTGGTCATTTTGTATATCTTCTTTGGAGAAATGTTTATTCAAGTCCTATCTTTTATGATTTTTATCCATGAAATTACCTTTACTGAAGATCTTTTTTCTTCTTTCAGCTTCAAGTTACAGTCTAGTGTCCTTTTATTTTAATCTAAAGGACTCCTTTAGCACTTCTTGTAGGGAAGGTCTCATGGTAATCAACTTCCTTAGTTTTTGTTTATTTGAGAATACTGAATTTCACTCTCATTTTTGAAAGACAGTTTTGACGGATACAGAATTCTTGGTTGACAGTTCTTTGCACACTTCAAATCTGTTATTCCACTACCTTCTGACCTCCATAGTTTGTAAAGAAAAATTGGCACTTACCATATTAAGGATCCCTTGTATGTGATCATTCATTTCTCTCTTAGTTTTTCATAGTTCTCTGTATTTTTGAGAATTTGGCATGGGTATATTTGGGCTTATAGTACTTGGAGATTGTTGAGCTTTTTGGGTGTGTCAACTCATGACTTTCATTAAACTGGAAAAGTTTTCAGCCATTATTTCTTCAAATATTCTCTCTCTCTCTTCTCCTTCTGGGACTCCCATAATGTGTATGCTGGTTCCTCGATAGTACTGCATTAGTCCCTTACTCTGATTACTTTTCTTCATTCTTCTTCTCTTTTTACCCCTCAGACTCGATAATTTCAATTGTCTGTTTTCAGGCTTGCTGGTTCTCTCTTTGATGGTTCTGCCAGCTCAAATCTACTGCTGAACTGCTCTAATGAATTTCTCATTTAGTCATTGTACTTTCCAGCTGCACTATTTGTTTGGTTCCTTCTTAAAATTTCTACCTCTTTACTGAAATTCTCCTTTTGTTCTTTATCATTTTCCAGATAGTCTATAGCTCTTTGTTTTCTTTTAGCTCTCTGAACTTATCTAACATTGTTGTTTCAAAGCCTTTGTTTAGTAAGTTCACTATCTGGGCTTCTACAGGGATGGTTTCTATCATTTTATATTGTTCATTTGAATGGGCCACTGTCTTAGTTAACCAATGCTGCTGCAACAAAATATACAGTTGGGTGGCTTTAATGAACAAAAATTTATTTTCTCACGGTTCTGGAAGCTATGAGAGTCCAAATCAGCATCTCTGCCATGTTGATACCTTCTGTGGGTCTGTCATTGTAGTTTTCTGTCTGTTTCACTTAGCACAATGTTGTTCCATGTATCAGCAGTTTACTCCTTTTTCTTACTAAGTAGTATTCCATTGTATAGGTATACCATAATTTGTTTACCTACTCACTAGCTGATGCTAATTTGGATATTTTACAGTTGAGGGCTATTATGCTGTTGTGACTATTCACATACTGATCTTTGCACGGACATACATTTTCATTTTTGGAGGTTAAACACCTTGAGGTGGAATCACTGCCTCAGATGGTGACAGTATGTTTCAGAGCCCTGGTGGCACAGTCCTTAAGAGCTTGGCTACTAACCAAAAGGCTGGCAGTTTGAATCCATCAGCCACTCCTTGGAACCGCTATGGGGCAGTTCTACTGTCCTATAGGGTTACTATGAGTTTGAATTGACTCGACAGTGACAGGCTTGATGTTTTTTTCTTGGTTTATGGTGACAGTATGTTTAGCTTTATAAGAATTTTTAAATGAATCAAATTAATTCACCTTCACTTATTCTTATTTGAACTTTTAAAATCAAATCTCCTTTGCATTTTTAGTAGATTTTGCTTCATACAGTCTATTATGTTTGATATAAGGAACTCTGGTGGCACAACGCATAAGCACTCAGCTGCTAACCAAAAGGCTGGCAGTTCAAATCCACCAGCCATTTCTTAGAAACCCTATGGGGCAGTTCTACTCTGTCCTATAAGGTTGCTATAGTCAGAATCTACTTGATGGCACACCTTTGATATAGAGAAGTTTTAACTATTATACTACATCGTCTTTTATCCTGACACAGTGTTCCTTATTTATCCTAGTTAGTGTTTTTAAGCTCTACCTTGTCTAATATTAATACCGCCAGCTCTGCCTTCTTTGCATTTTTCAGGTATCTCTTTGGGATCATCCCTTTATTTTCAATATTTATCACTTCACTACTCTGTTTTTTGTTTTTGTTTTTTTCCCAAATATGGCTGGGTTTATTTTTAAATGTCTTTCAGGTTGTTAACGGTAGCAGGCATCTCTTAATGAAAAAACAGATTCTGTACTTTATTTTGCTGGTTTGATCATGTTGATTTTCCTATCCCACTAATAGTTATCTTCCCTTTATCTGTGTTCTAAAGAGACACGTTTCTCTATTACTTGAAAACAAGGTCCCACTATTTCCTTTACAAGGCCCATTGTTTCCTCTACCACACTGCTCCATTCTCCCCCACACACACACTTCCTTCTACCTCAGAAAGATGATGCTATCGGAACACATTCTCTTCCTTTCTTACCCTACCTCTTCTCTTTCTTCAAGACCATCATTCTTACCTTTGTCTGAAGCTCTCCACCTCCAAGTCCTGGGTTTTGCTGAGATGTTTAATTTTTTAATTTGATGTTGTCATTTAAATTTTCCTTGATTCTACAATCTTTATATAACACGTTAAGGACATGTTTTCAGTCAATAGTGAATTTCATTACTCATTTAAATGTAATAGAGAGAGTAAATACATTGTTCTCTTCTGGTGTTCTCTCTTCTTCATCTCCCCATTTTGAGGTCCTTTTTTACTAATTGTCCTAATTCATTTATTGCTTGTTAAAATCTTTTCTCGTTTTCCTTGAATATTTACATCCTTGTATATCCACAAATGAGAGAGTCCGTCTTTGGTAGGTCGTGGACAGACACACGATCAACTTTCAGGCAGGCATTCAATATCGGAATCAGACGTACTTGATAATTTTCTTTTCCTTGAGGTTTTAGCACTAGAAGAACCCCCATATGTGGAAGGCTTAATCCTACCCGTAAAAAAGTGGAATCTCTGAGCTGAAAAAATACACTTCCAAATGACTGGAGTAGTGAATGTGGTTGATTTACGTACAAAAAACAAAAGCTGCTAAGTTCCTTCACACACACAGTACAATTCTAATTTGCTACATATTCTCTTTCCAGAATCCACTGTATTGAGTAAATTGGTGAATGCATCTTTGCCTAAAATTGTTAATGTTGAAATATTACTTTTTACATCCTATTTACTGTTTTTTTTTGGGGGGGGGCTGTGGGGAGGGGATGATTATGTCAAAAGCTATGAAGATTGTCTAAAAATAGTGAAATAACCTTTTAAGCAATGTTGAAAAATCATTAATTCAAGAGTTGCTATGAGGTAAATCTACACTGTTCTTTTATGTTGTCAGATGAATGACACCTTGGCTAGGTACAGGCTTAGTGAAATGCAGTTCTATCCTCAGTAGTTTGTGGACGTTATTTCATAGACTCCCTGTAGAGGTGATGTTCCATGTCAGTCTGATTTTTTTTCCTCTATACATAACTCGGGTTTTCTGCCTAGATACTTGTAACTTCTTTTTATGCTTAGACTTTGAAATTCTACCAGAATATGCATAGGTATGTCTTGTTTGTTCTGACATATTTTCCTCTCTTTGGTTTCTGGAAGCCCTTGGATGGTTTGTTATTTTGGTTTGTTAACAAGAGATCAGATATGCTTGCTGTAGTGCCCTGACTAGTGATAGTCTTGCAAGCAGAAAAAGGCAAAATTAGATACACCATATTCTGTTTATCCATTCATCAGTGGATAGGCATTTGGGCTGTTTTCTTTGGGGGGGGGGGTATTATAAATACTAACGCTATGAACATTCATGTGTAAGTTTTTGTGTAGACACATGTTTTCATTTCTCTTGAATATATACCTAAGAGCGGATTTGTTGGGTCATATAGTAATTCTATGTTTAACGTTTTCAGGAACTAGCAAAATGTTTTCCAAAGCGGCTGTACCATTTTACATTCCCACCAGCAAAGTATGAGGATTAAATTTCTCCACACCCTCACGAACACCTATAACTGTCTTTTTGATCATAGCCACCTTCGTATGAAGTGGTATCTCATTTTGGTTTTGACTTGCATTTCCCTAATGACTAATGACGTTAAGCATCTTTACAAGTGCTGTTGGTCTTTACATGTGCTGTTGTAAGGGTTTCCCTATATATTCCTGATATGAGTCCCTTATCAGAACTATGATTTGCGATTATTTTCTCCCATTCTGTGAGTTATCTTTTCTGGGCTATTTTTAAACCTCTCGTTTTTTTTTCATTTATAAAGCATGAAAATGACCCTCTAATTATAAGGGTCGCGGTGAGTATTAAAAAGGTTAGTAATAAAATGGCCCTGAAATAATACTTGGCACAGGCTAGATAATTTACAAATGTTCATTCCATTTACCGTGCCTTTATATGTTATTTACTAGCAGAAATGATATTATACTTAAATTGTGTACTGGCTGATTTAACAGACTAACCAGGATTCATAACCCTTCAACAATGCTAATCTTTAAATTTCAGAAAGTTTGCTGAATGAATGGTGTCCAAAATTATTCAGTGTTGAACGTGAACAGTGAAGGTAGTTTTTCCCAGACCTCCCTCAATTAAATTTAGCTCTATGAGATGACATACAGGAAAGCTCTGGCACCAAAAAAACCTTCCTACAGAATTATTTATGAAAGTCAAATCATTTGAAGTGCGTATATTCGTATGTTTTAAACATTCAGGACAGGCAGGATTGTATAATAGTTAAAAGGACAGGCTCTGGAGGTGGACTTCCTTGGGTTCAATGGAGATGTTATGAGAATTAAAGAGTTTAATATACGGTAAACACTTGGAATGCTCATAAATGTTAATGATTGCTGTTTTGGTGGTTGTTATTACTATTATTAGTAGTTGTATTATAAAGTTTCCAAAGTGAATCATTCCTATGAGAGATAGAAGATAAATGACATAGCTGTGTCACTCAATTTAGGGGTATAAACCCAAACCCAAATCCAAATCCACAGCTGTCAAGTTGATTCCGACTCTTATCAACCCTCAAGGACAGAGTAGAACTGCCACATAGAGTTTCCAAGGAGCACCTGGTGGATTCGAACTGCCGACCTTTTGGTTGGCAGCCATAGCTCTTAACCACTACACCACCAGGGTTTCCATTCAGGGGTATATACACATATAAATTATATACTTAAGACATAAATATGCTAAAAAAAAAGTGACGCCTGTACAGAAAGGAATCAGCAAGCTCTTCACTTAAAAAGAAGGTAACAGATTGGGGATTCAGTGAGCCTCACATTCAAGAGTAAAATACTTTAGGACTGGAATCCAGTTTCATTTACCATCTCAGGAAGAAGTCAAGAACTATACACCAAACATGACAATATAAAGTCTAAAATAATACGTAAACTAACTCTTTTATGTTTATTATTCTTGTTTATGAAAATGATAACCAATTCTGCATTTATGTGGGAAAGCAGCAAGGAAGGGATAGGGGAGAGAATGCTTCCCAATCCATAAGGTTTAGAGGAAGAGAATAGAGCAGTCGCTAGAAATTTTAAAATGGAGTGGAAGAACAGAGCTTATAAAAAAAAAAAGACAGAGTGAAGAAATAACCTTGGAATTTAACTGAAAGGTCCAAGTGGTTCCAACAGCTTTATTCAAATTTTCATATTCTTTTAAGTTTTAAATATTGATAGATGCAGGAGTGGCATCAGCAAATCACGAAGTAGGCAGGTCCAAGTTCCCACCTTTCCACAAAAACATCAAAAAAGCAGCAGAAACTCTCAAAACCAACTTTGTCAATACTCTGGAAAACAGTCAAAGGTTTAACCATACAAACACTAAATCAAAGGGGAAAAAAGCAACTTAAAAATGGTAGGAAAGATTTCTGGCATTCTTATTTGCCCTTGCCCTGCCCTCTGCTCCCCTTGTTAGTGGTCTTGACACTGGCAGCATATGTTCCCAGCATGGAAACCTAGTTCCCGGTTCCAGAGGAGCACAGCATGCCTCATTCAAAAATTATTGTGTTTTTCTATTTTAACCTGTCTGAGGGCTACCTAAAGGCTGACACAAGGGACTAGTCTCCGTTTCACCTAACTTGGAACTCACCGAACGTAGAAAAGCAGTGGGCATTGCTCATAGACACTGTAAGTCAAACATGTTTCCCTACACCTGCCTTGGGCAAAAGTTTATTGATGAGAAATCCAGTAGACTATCTAAGGCCTGGAAGGAAAAGCTGGGGGGGTTTCTGGTAAATGAGGGCATTCAAAAGCACCTGCTTATACTGGGAAATTTAGAAAACAACGTGCATGCCTACATCAAGATGCCTGTTAAGAAAAGAGAAGATCTAAAACTTTCACCTCAGGCTAACCTCTAGCTCAGTGCAAGCAGAAAGTGAAGAGTTATAAACAGTCTGGCTAAGTGTTGAAGGAGTGTCCAGCTACAGAGCCAATCTGCAAAGACTGGAAGAGTTAGTTTGTCTGCTTGTTTATCTAGCTCCTGGCATTCAAGAAAACCAACATCAAAACACTAGCTGAACATAAACATCAAAACACTGGCTGAACATAAACTAAAGAGATAGAGACTTTGGTGATCACATACAAGGAATATAGTTTTTGCAAAAATGTTTTGGAAAAGTCACTAACAAACACATGACAACAGCTTTCAACAATCAAAAAAAGCAAACCCTGGAGGAGGGGGGGAATCTCATTTCAAGAGTTACCCCATTATAATATTCAAATGTCCAGTTTTCACCAAAAACACACAGGAAATACAAAGAAACAGAAAAATATTCCCCACGAGATTATGAGCTACAGAAGAACATGGAATGGACTGCGTTTGCTCTGTGCCAGCACCTAACTGTATAGAACATGATAGATTAATACACGTTGCTGAATAAACAAAGAAATGATGAAGACTATCCAGGTATAGTGAGATATTAATAGAAATGAATGTCTTGGTCAGACCTGTTCAGTCAGAGGAATACAAACATGCACAATCATTGTTACTGGGCCCAATGTAAAATGCTGCACATCAGGAGATAAAAAATTATCACCTAGGACAAAATTATCACACAAGAATACTTGAGAAGTATTCCACAAGGAAATCTAGATCAAATGCTTTCTTACATACTTACCATTGCAGCCTTCAGTGCCACAGAATCCAGGTTGGGCAAATTAGCTAAAGAGCCCTAAAAAACGTAGAGAAAAGAACATGGGAAAAAAAGGCGATATACATTTCAGTTCACTTCTGGAATACAGTCTATTAGTGGATTGCCCCAATTTGGAATACCATTTAAACTATTTCCAAAGAACCCAACTGTCATCTCTTCAGCCCTAATATAAGCAAGGACTACGCCTGGATTATTCAATTTTGTATAATTAGCATGAATGCACTCAATAATGTTTGTTGGAGGAAGGGAAAAGCAAATAAGTTTATTAACAATGGAAAGATCAAGAAACTCTAGATTTATTCACAAGCAAAAAGGATACCAGTGACACATGGAGACTTGAAGAATTTTACTTTCATAATTTTAGAAAGCACAGAAAGGCAGCAGAATTAGTTCTTACTGATAGAACTTTGCATACTATTATAACAAAAGAAGGAAAATCAGAACTACTGGTTACTGAGAGCTTCATGTAAGAATTCCTGGTCTGTAAAACACACATGGCAAAATTCATCTTAACGTCATTCAAAATAGTTATTTGCCTATTTAAAGAAAGATGCTTTCATGGCTTTCTAGAGTTTTCACCGTTCCACTATCTATATCTCCTGGGGTTCTATAATTTAACAAAATCATATGCTCACTCCAAAAGTGATCATCTTTCTAAAGTAGCAGGCCACAATTTGCTAAATTAAAAAGGGGATGTAATCAATCCAATGGGTTAACTGATAATGATAGAGGACACTGAAAAAGTCACCAGTATAAAAAGCCTCTATACATTTTATAACAGTATTTTTGTATATTTTTATTAGTTTAATCAAGGCTCAGTATAGTAATAAGAATAGTTAATATTCTGAGACACTCTACTATATGTCAGGCAGTCACCTAAGAGCTGC
Organism: Loxodonta africana; assembly: GCF_030014295.1. Taxonomy (NCBI): domain Eukaryota; kingdom Metazoa; phylum Chordata; class Mammalia; order Proboscidea; family Elephantidae; genus Loxodonta; species Loxodonta africana. The sequence goes on from NC_087358.1 coordinate 76,768,155, forward strand.
ACCTATATTGTCTCACTGCATCTTCAGAACAACCCTATGATACAGATACTACTGTTACCTCCGATCTTCAGATGATGCAATGGACAGAGAGAGCTAAGTCACTTCCCCAGTGTCACAAAGCTTAAGCAGTGGAGCCAGGGTTCAAATCCAGTCTTTAAACAAGTACATTTCTCTAACTAGGAAATCTATTTACTTACTTGTTCAGGTTTATGTTGCTGTACAGTGTTATAGATGTAACTCAAGCCTGCTCTAGTTAAAACATAAGAAGCTTGCTCATTTATAAGCGTGTCCAAATGTGCTTCAATCTACAAGAGAACACAACAGAAAGAAAACATTTTTAAAAAGGAATAGAACTGATGACAGTAGGAATAGACTACCCTAGAATCCTAGCTCTTCATCATGGATTTTTTTGTTAAACTGGTACATACTACCATGCAAACGGGTTGCTTCTGTAACAAGGCACTTTTCTTCTCTCAAAGAAGTCCTCCCAAAAGGGAGAAAGAATCTTACTTTAAAAAATGACAGCCAAAGAAGATTTCTGGCCCAGTCACTAGCAAAAAAAGTTGGAGTTGCTTCTCAGCAATTTTAAAAGCTGGTAATAAGCAAAAACAAAGAAACAAACCAAAAACACATAACAACACAAAATAAAATACTTAGAAAGAATTTTAGGATGATGTTCCTGATATCTTCACTCCCTCAGCTGGTTGGACTGACTCAACAAACAAAATGTGCTCTCTGAATAAAAAAAAAAAAGCCTGGAGCAAATCCCATGGGGGTTGGGGTAGTAAGTTTTCCTGAGGCAAAAACGGGTCTGTGAAATCCAGGGCAGAGCTGACGGTCCAGCAGAACCTTGGTCAAAGATTTCAGATTCAGGAACTGCCTAAGAAAACCTGTCTCGCAGATGTGAGTGGAATGTGCTCACATGCTTTGGGGAACCTACCTAATAGGACAGGAGCCAGCGTAGAGGACTACCCTGATGGACTGAAGCATTCTGTACTGGGAAGATCACTGCTCCTCCCTTATTTTAACCAAAGTAGGCCTGAGAGCGTGGAGGTCATCTCTCTACTCCTCACCGGACGCTCTCCCAGTTTTACCAGCTTGTTTGTCAGTGACACATTATACCGAGAACTATGCTATCTGCAGCATCTGAATGCTTGTCATTACCCAAGAAGATCCAACAGCTTATCCCTCCTCCCTAAAAAAATTACAGCTAATTTAAAAGTAAATCCATCAAATAACCAGAACAAATATTTTTTTCCTGAAACAATACTAATGGAAGACACCGAGTACTTTATTTGTTTATTTTTTAAGTAACTGCACAAGAAAAGACCATTAGAACCCACAAAAGACACATTGGAAAATTTAAAAAAATAAGATCTGCAAATGTAAAGATTTAATGAAAGTGAAAAGGAGAAGCGCTACTGCTAAGCACCAAATTCGTGGTATGAAAGAAAAATAGAAAAAAAGAAACACAGAGAAAGCATCAAAGAAATAGATTACCATACTTTTACACAAATGACATGTGCCTTCCCCCAGCAAGGTATTTTCCTAAGTGCCACTATGCCAAGTTTTTTTTACATGTTGCTATAAAAAAAATTTAGCATAGTGCCCTTGTGAAAATACTTTGCAGGGGGAGGGCACAATGAAAACGTGCATTATTTACACAGATATACAGTATAAGGAAAGAGATTTAAGAATAAACTAGAGGACAGACCCAACCAAATGGAGATATAACCAACTAAAGACAGGAGCTTCACAATACAAAGTAACAAATGGGGAATAATTAAAAAAATAATAGAAAACTTTGAGCTGAAGAAAGAATAGAATCTTTAGACTGATACGGATCTCTGAAGTCTTAGGTGGAAATAATGGAGAATGAGACGTGTCTAAAGATAACGTGGAACTCAAAGGATCAAAAGAATTTAAAAAGACAGTCCTGTGGAAGGAGAAATTTGGAGGAAGGAGGATGGTACACTGTCAGTTTTATTAAAAAAAAAAAAAAAAACTCTATAATTTGACTTTAAACCATGAATACATTTTAAACGCTGATATATTTCTTCTAAAAGAAAGAAGCAGAAATTAGAAAATATCACAAATTTAGATATATCAAAACTTTTTCCTTAGAGAAACCCAAAACTTAAAATTCTTACAATAAACACTGCCAAAGTATTTATATACTTGTGATAATGCAGCAGACACACTTTGTTTTCTTTAAAAACTTTGTATCTACCATTAAGTATCACTATTCCAAAACTGGAACCCAGGTATCTGGCCGATTTTATAAATGCCTTTGTTTTAGCCATCTTACAGAATCTTAAGTGACACATTTGGTTTAAAGGACTACAGCGATAGATTTAACAAATTTTTTTTTTCTAATGTTTTACCTAACACTGCTTACACATAGCTAAAAACATATCTGTCCTATGTCACACCATCTGTACTAGCTACACAACTTGAGAAAGATAGCATATTAGTCACAATTCAGGAACTGAAACCTGAATACGGAATAACTGCTCAAATTCATGAGAAAAGCTTCCTATTACCATCACACACTATGCTCTAAATCAAATATCTTAACCATTATATACCCTGGTTTCTCCAAAGCTAAAACAGGAACACGGAATAGACAGACAGACAGATATACATAGAAAAACATTTATATAAATGTACGCGTATGTGTGTATATACAGTTTTCCATAAGACTACATCAAGGGATTTATAGGGATTAGGCGATCGAAATTAGGTTAAAACTCATAGCTGAAAACTATCATATAAAGAAAAAATACTTCATCACAGTCAGTAGTCATTTTATAGCAACATTTACCTGAAACTGTAGCATTTCAAGACGTCTGTCAGTGAATTCAAACAAAGCTAATGTTGTCTTCATCATATACAGGGAATTGACCATGAAAGTAGCCATGTCAGCTGTGCCTAAATTGCTGGCTGATACAGTGCACATCTGGAGGAGAGGATCCAAGACACATGATAAAACCTACAAGTGAAAAAAATTTTTTAAATTTATTTCTTATTTCCCAGTTAGTCTTATGGTCCTGGGTTAATGGCACTTCAGAATTAATGTCAAACTAAACAGAAAGAGGTCAACTTTCAGAAGCACATAAGAAAAAGATTAAATAGTACAACAACCATAATAGTTTTAAAAATAGGCATCACTGAATAATATTACTTGAAGAGAAATGACTAAATATATGAAGGGAAAAATTAACAAAGGAAGTGATGGTGTTACAAAATGCCAGAAGGTGAACAGACTGTACAATGGAGGGACAAAAAGCAATTGCTGAAAAATTGACAATATACCTGCACAAAGTCAGCTTGGCGAGCATCTAATGGCACAACTGAAGAATCATGAGATGCCAAAACTTCACGTAACAACGTGAGCGTCTGATTTAGCGCAGAGCTTGGTCCAAGGTCAGGTGGAGGGAGTTCAACCTAAAATAAAGATTGTTCATCCACTGCTTATATTTTCCACTAAATTTTAATATAAAAAATGTTAGTTCACAGTAAAATACCTATAAAAGACGTAATTTACCAAAAGCTTATTTTGAATTATACTAATCACAAAAAAGAGCACAAAAGAAAATTTTTGTCAGATTATCTCAGAATTTTTAAAATGTTTAAAATTCAAAATGTAGATAAAAGTTAGTTTTCATTTGAATTGTAGAGTTATATTTTGATATGTATTTGAAATGGCCTATTGTTTTTATTTTTCAGCCCAAGTCATTATGGAAAAAAAAGCAATCCGTAGACTAACTATGGTATAACTAAGCAGCATCAGCCACACTCAGGCTCAAATTCCAAAGGTATCGGGGCAGTATGTCTAGGCTGGGGGTCTAGCAATTTTCATCTTTCAATAAGCACCACATGCAATTTTCACAAGGATGGTCTATGATGGGCCACACATTTTCAGAACCACTTCACAGAAGCAATATAACATTACAGCTAAAATCTTGGGCTCTGACCAGCACAACTTGTTCAGGATAAGGTCACAAAAGCTCCATGGACAAATAAATCCAAACTCCCTTAGGGACCGAATTACTAGGCTGAGGGTTATGGGGACCATGGTCTCAGGGAATATCTAGCTCAATTGGCATAACATAGTTTATAAAGAAAATGTTCTACATTCTATGTTGGTGAGTAGCGTCTGCGGACTTAAAAGCCTGTAAACGGCCATCTAAGATACTCCACGGGTCTCATCCCTGCAGGCACGGGGAAAATGAAGAAAACTAAAGACACATGGGAAAGATTAGTCCAAAGGACTAACAGACCACCATTACCACAGCCTGCACCAGACAGAGTTCAGTACGACTAGATGGTGCCCACCTACCACCACGGACTGCTCTGACAGGGATCACAACAGAGGGTCCCCAACAGAGCTAGAGGAAAGTGTAGAACAAAATTCTAACTAAGAAAAAGACCAGACTTACTGGCCTGACAGAGATGGGAGAAATCCCAAAAGTATGACCCCCGGACGCCCTTTCAGCTCAGTAATGAAGTCACTCCAGAGGTTCACATTTTAGCCAATGATTAGACAGACCCCATAGGACAAAACAAAACTAAAGGGGCACACCAGCCCAGGGGCAAGGACTAGGAGGCAGGAGGGGACAGGAAAGCTGGTTATAGGGAACCCAAGGTCGAGAAGAGAGAGGGTACTGACATGTTGTGGGGTTGTTAACCAATGTCATAAAACAATATATGTACTAACTGTAATGAGAAGATAGTTTGTTCTGTAAACCTTCATCTCTAAGTACAGTTAAAAAAAAAAAATCTTGGGCTCTGAGCTGTGTAACCTTGGGAAAGCTACTTAGCTTCTCAGAGCTTCAGAGGATTTCTGAAAGGATTAAATGCAATTGTTCCATCTAGACTGCTGATTATAGCAGCTGGCACTTACTAGAAAGTAAGCAAAGCTTATGACCCCTAACAAGTGGTAACAGACATTCAAATACCAAAGGAGAGGTAACTGGCTGTACTAATATCAGACAAAATGAACTTTAGAACAAAAATTTTTAATATAAATAATGAAGGACATTTTATAATGATAAATGGGTCAATCAATCAAGAAAACATAAAAATTATAAATGTATGTGTACCTAATAATAGTGCCCCCAAATAAATGAAGCAAAAACTGACAGAAGTTAAGGGAGAAATAGACAATTCAACAATAGCCGGAGAATTTAAATGCCTAGTTTGAATAAAGGATAGAACAACTAGACAGAAAAGAAAAAAAAAAAGGAGACTTGTACAACACTATAAACCAACCAGACCTAGACATCTATAGAATATTCCACCCAGCAACAGCTGACTCAGCATTCTTCTTAAGTACACATGCAACATTCTCCAGGATAGATTATATGCTGGCCCATGAAGTGTCAATAAATTAAAATTACACAAAATATGTTCACCAGCTACAGGGCACTGTAATTAGACATCACTAACAGAAGAAAACTTTGAAAATTCACAAATACATGGAAATTAAACAACACAGTTTTAAACAACCAATTTGTCAAAGAAGGACCCACAAAAAAAAAAAAAAAGAAATAATTTGAGATGAATGAAAATAAAAATACAATACAACCAACTTATGGGCTGCAACTAAAACGGTGCTTAGACATTTACAGCTTTAAACACCTATATTAAAAAAGAACAAAGATTTCAAAGAAACAACCTAACCTTCAAGCTTAAACTAGAAAAAAAAAACAAAGTAAATAAATAATACTAATAAAGGAAACAATAAAAATTACAGCAGAAATAAATGAAAGAGAAAATAGAAAAAACTACAGAGAAAATTTTAAAAGCTTGCAAGCAGCCATCCAAGGCACAACAAGTGGTCTCCATTCACCTAGAGCAACAGAGAAACAAGGAGAGTCAGGAACAGGAGAAGGAAATAGAATGTGTAGCTAGCTGCCTCCATGAACAACTGCCTCCTTTGGCATGAGACCGGAGGAATTAGATGGTGCCCAGCTATCATGACTGAATATTTTGAGCAAAGATTTCAGAGAAGAATCCTGATCAAAAGGGAGAATATGCAAAACAGAATTTCAAATTCTTATGGACTCCAGGCTTCCTGGAGCCATGAAGGCTGACTGAACCCCTGAAACTATTGCCCTGAGATAATCTTTAAATCTTAAACCAAAAATATCCCCTGGTGTCTTCTTAAAACCAAAGAATAGTTCAGGTTACCCAGTAAAAAAGATCTGCCTTGAGCATTCTGCTCTTTTAAGAACTATCTACATGAGATCAAATTGGCAACAGCAACTCAAAAGATTAGATAGGAACCTTATGAGGCATTGAGGTTACGTTAATGAGGGAGGAAAAACTAAGAAAAGGAGGGAGGGTGAGAGTGGTTGCACAAGTCAAAGAACGTAATCAGTATCAGTAAACTATACGTGAAGAAACTATTGAATCGCACGTTGTGCTGTACATATTCTCAACAACCACAAAATGAAATTTAGGAAAAAAAAAGAAAATCAACAAAATCAAAAGTTGGATCTTTAAAATGACCAACAAAAATTGAAAACTTTAGCTAGACTGACCAAGGAAAAGAGAGAAAAGGCTCAAACAACTAAAATCAAGAATCAAAGTGGGGACATTACTATTGACCTTACAGAAATACGAATTATTACAAGGAAATACTATGAAAACTTGTATGCCAACAAATTAGATAATGTAGACGAAATGGATAAATTATGAAAAACACACAAAGCACTGATGCATGAAAATATAGAAAATCTAAAAAGACCTAAAAAAGAAAACAGAGATTAAATTAATAATCAAAAATACAAGCAGAGACAGGGCCAAGATGGCTGACTAGGTAGAACTACCACAAATCCCTCTTGCAAAAAACACTCGGAAAAACAAGTGAATTGATCACATACATGACAATGTACAAACACTGACCATCAAACACCTAACTAAAGAGCTGACCTGAGTGACAGGGGATCAAAAAGCCACACCCTGCAGCAGCGACCACTTCTGGAATGGGCATCCAGCACCACAGCCTCAAGCCCTTGCGGTTCCCTGGTGCCCAGTGGTGGGGCTGATTCCAGCTTACTGAGATGGGGCAAGCAAGGGACACAGCCCTAACCCCTAAGCCCCTGGGGAAACCTCGGCAGAGGCTCAGCCAGCACAAGCAGGCGGCACACTCATGCGGCTGACAAGAGAACGAGCAACCACGGGGAAGCAGCGACTAATTTCAGAGCCTGGAGCCAGGGTCCCAGTCAGAAAACCTTGGCGCCAGCCTTTGCACTGACTGCAGAAGAGGTGATCTTCCTGAGACGGCGAAAGCACGGGACACAGCCCTAGCCACCTGAAGTAACCTTGGGGGAAACCCAGCCAGCGCAAGCAGGCTGCACAACGACGCAGCTGACAGGAGGAGAAAACACCGGGAAGCAGAGACTGGCTTTGGAGCCTGGAGTGCAGCATGCCACCCAGAAAACCTTGGCGCTGGACTTTGGACTAGGAGCGGAGGAGCTGATCAAGGCTTCCTGAGATAGCGCAAGCAAGGGACTCAAGCCTGACCCTCGGGGTCAATCTCGACCCAGCCAGTGCACACAGGCTACATGCCCCTTGGGAATCTCAGATAAAACAGTCATCACCAAGCACGGTAAGTAACTTTGTCTATATTGCTGGGTGCTACTCTCTCTGGTGGTATGTAGTGGTTAAGTGCTACAGCTGCTAACCAAAAGGTCAGCAGTTCGAATCCGCCAGACGCTCCTTGGAAACTCTATAGGGCAGTTCTACTCTGTCCTATAGGGTTGCTATACGGTCACTATGAGTTGGAATGGACTAGATGGCAGTAGGTTTTTGGTTATACTCTCTCCTATCTATCTGATCCATCCCCTCCCTGCCCCAGGTGGCTTCATTAATATTTGAATTTCCTGGGCCAGGGAGAGAAGTTCTCTGCAGGGTTTTTTTTTTTTTTTTCCCTAACCCAGTCTCCTGGCTTAAGAGAAGCAGCTACTAACAACCCAGGGAGGAAAAATCCTTCCCTGGCTTCCCTAAACTGAAATAAAAATACAGAATCAGCTCCAGCCAAGCATTTGAGATCCACAGTCTTTCGCTTTCAACCCTACAGGTAACGAAGTGGCTAATTATAACGCAAAGGCAATTCTGATAGAGATCTGACTGTAATTGTTTTAGCAGAACACTGCAAAGACAAGTTTTCCAGGTCTGATATCTCTATCTATTAAACAGAGCCCTCACTGATCCACAGCAGGGGACGGAGGGCTGAAGCTCCACTCAAACCACCTAGTCACCTGCCAAAGGGGTCTGAGGATACTGAGGCCTACTAATCCTTCGAGGTACAAGCTTTGGGTGCCTAAGGTACAGCTGCAGAGCCCACCCAGCAAAGTGCTTTAGGAATAGAGACACACCTACCTCACTGGCACATGGGGAAATGCTGTCAGCATCCTGCTCTCCTTGGAGTGTGATCCCCTGCTGCTACTAGAATCTGGTACACACAACTATCACCACTACTCCTCCAAGTTAATAAGTCTAAACCACACACTTGGTGACCCAAAATCAGAACACCTAAGCTGATAATATTCAAGGATAGTAAATAGACTCTTAGGCTTATATATCTGGTAACAGCCCAAACCAGCTGCTAACAGGACATAAATGATTCAAAGCCTGCAACAATCAAGACAGCGCAATCTAGTAGCCCGTCTGGGTATACTGAAAAGAAACAAAACAAGATAAGGCTCAGTGAGCAAATATGAAATAAATCATTACAACATCTTACAGATGGCTCAGAGACAGCAGTCAATATCAACTCACATAAACAAGCAGACCATGATTCCTTCTACAAATCCCCAAATTAAAGAATCAAAATCTTTGCCAAATGAAGATAAAATCCTGAAATTGCCAGACGCAAAATATAAAAAACTAACATACAGAATGCTTCAAGACATCAGGGATGACCTCAGAAATGAAATAAGGCAATTTACAGAAAAAGCCAAGGAACACACTGATAAAGCAGTTGAAGAAATCAAACAGATTATTCAAGAACATAGCAGAAAAATTAATAAGCTGCAAGAATCCATAGAGACAGCATTCAGAAATCCAAAAGATTAACAGTAAAATTACAGAATTAGACAACTCCATAGAAAGGCAGAGGAGCAGAATGGAGCAATTGGAATGCAGAGTGGGGGAGTAGGAGGATAAGGCAACTGACACAAATATAGTTGAAGAAAACTAAGATAAAATAATTTTGAAAAATGAAGAAACCCTAAGAATCATATGGGACTCTATCAAGAAGAATAACTTGCGTGTGACTGGAGTTCCAGAACAGGGAGGGATAACAGAAAATACAGAGAGAACAGCTGAAGATCTGTTGGCAGAAAACTTCCCTGACATCATGGAAGACGAAAGGATATCTATCCAAGATGCTCATCGAACCCCATATAAGACTGATCCAAAAATAAAATCACCAAGGCATATTATCGTCAAACTTGCCAAAACCAAAGACAAAGAGAAAATTTTTAAATCAGCCAGGGATAAAAGAAAAGTCACCTATAAAGCTGAATCAATAAGAATAAGTTCAGACTACTGAGCAGAAACCATGCAAGCAAGAAGGCAATGGGATGACATATACAGAGCACTGAAGGAGCAAAACTACCAGCCAAGAATCATATATCCAGCAAAGTTCTTTCACAAATATGCAGGTGAAATTAAAACATTTGCAGATAAACACAAGCTTAGACAATTTGCAAAAACCAAACCAAAGCTACAAGAATTACTAAAGGAAATCGTTTTGTCAGATCAATAATATCAGGTAACAACACAACCCAAGGTCACAGAACAGAACATCCTGATATCAACTCAAATAGGGAAATCATAAAAACAAAATAAGATTAATTTAAAAAAGAAAAAAAAATGCTCAAAACAGGGAATCATTGAAGTCATTACGTAAAAGATTACGATAATCAAAAACAGGGACTAAATCAGGAGGCACAGATCTTCCATATGGAGAGGAAAACAAGGCGATATAGGACAATACAAGTTAGGTTTTTACTTAGAAAAATAGGGTAAACATTAAAAAAAAAAAAAATTAAGGAAACCACGAACAGGTCTAACAATTCCAAAATTCAAAACAAAAAGCAAGAAAAACATAACGACTCAGCAAACATAAATTCAACTACTATGAAAATGAGGAACACACACTTTACAAAGAAAAACCTCTCCACACACAAAAGTAAGTGGAAAAATGAAATTGTCAACAACACACAAAGGCATCAAAATGACAGCACTGAACTCATACGTATCTATAATTACGCTGAATGTAAATGGACTAAATGCACCAATAAAGAGACAGAGAGTCTCAGACTGGATAAAGAAACACGATCCATCTAAATGCTGCCTATAAGAGACACACCTTAGAGTTAGAGACACAAACTAAAACTCAAAGGGTGGAAAAAAATATATCAAGCAAACAACATTCAAAAAAGAGCAAGAGTGGCAATATTAATTTGACAAAACAGACTTAAAAGTTAAATCAACCACAAAGGATAAAAAATGACACTACATAATGATTAAAGGAACAATTTACCAGGAAGATGAAACCATATTAAATATTTATGCACCCAATGACAAGGCTGCCAAGACACATAAAAACAAACTTTAACAGAATTGAAAACTGAGATAGACACAACCACAATTACAGTAGGAGACTTCAACACACCACTTTCGGAGAAGGATAGGACTTCCAATAAGAAGCTCAAGAGAGGCACGGAAGATCTAATTGCTACAATCAACCAGCTTGACCTCACAGACTTATACAGAACAATCCACCCAACATCTGCAAAATACATTTTTTTTTCTAGTGCACATGGAACAGTAGATCACATATCATGTCATAAAACAAACCTTTGCAGAATCTAAAACAGCAAAATATTACAAAGCATCTTCTCAGACCGTAAGGCCGTAAAAGTAGAAATCAATAACAGAAAAATCAGGGAAAAGCAATCAAATACTTGGAAAATGAACAATACCCTGCTTAAAAAAGACAGGGTTATAGAAGGCATTAAGGAGGGAATAAAGAAATTCATAGAATGCAACGAAAATGCAAACACTGCCTATCAAAACCTCTGGGACACAGCAAAAGCAGTGCTCCAAGGTCAATTTATATCGATAAATGCACACATACATAAAGAACCAAAATCAGAAAACCGTCCCTACAACTTGAACAAATAGAAAGTGAGCAACAATGAATCCATCAGGCACCAGAAGAAAACAAATAAAAATTAGAACAGAATTAAATGAATTAGAGAACAGAAAAACAATTGAAAGAATTAACAAAGCCAAAAGCTGGTTCTTTGAAAAAATTAACAAAATTGATAAACCATTGGCCAGACTGACTAAAGAAATACAGGAAAGGAAAAGAATAACCCAAATAAGAAATGAGATGGACCATATCACAACAGACCCAACTGAAATTAAAAGAATCATATCAGATTATTATGAAAAACTGTACTCTAATGAATTTGAAAATCTAGAAGAAATAAATTCGTAGAAAAACACTACCTACCTAAACTAACACAATCCGAAGTAGAACAACTAAATAGGCCCATAACAAAAACAAAGATTGAAAAGGTAATCAAAAAATTCCAAAGAAAAAAAAGCCCTGCCCCGGACAGCTTCACTGCAGAGTTCTACCAAACTTTCAGAAAAGAGTTAACACCACTACTACTAAAGCTATTTCAAAGCACAGAAAAGGACGGAATACTACCTAACTAATTCTATGAACCCACAATATCCCTGATACCAAAACCAGGTAAAGACACCACAAAAAAAGAAAATTATAGGCCTATATCCCTCATGAACATAGACGCAAAAATCCTCAACAAAATTCTAGCCAATTGAATTCAACAACATATCAAAAAAATAATCCACCACGACCAAGTGGGATTTATACCAGGTATACACAGTTGGTTCGATATTAGAAAAACCATTAATGTAATCTACCATATAAATAAAACGAAAGACAAAAACAACATGATCTTAATCGATTGATGCAGAAAAGACATTTGACAAAGTCCAAAACCCATTCATGATAAAAACTCTCAGCAAAATAGGAACTGAAGGAAAATTCCTCAACATAATAAAGGGTATTTATACAAAGCCAACAGCCAAAATCACTGTAAATAGAGCGAGCCTAAAAACATTTCCCTTGAGACCGGGAACCACACAAGGATGCACTTTATCACCGCTCTTATTCAAAATTGTCTGGCGTTTCCTTAAAAAGTTAGAAATAGAACTACCATAAAAGCCAGAAATCCCACTCCTCGGAATATATCCTAGAGAAATAAGAGCCTTTACACTGAACAGATATATGCACACCCATGTTTAATGCAGCACTGTTTACAACAGCAAAAAGATGGAAGCAACCAAGGTGCCCATCAGTGGATGAATGGTTAAATGAATTGTGGTATATTCACACAATGGAATACTACGCATCGATAAAGAACAATGATGAATCTGTGAAACATTTCATAACATGGAGGAACCTGGAAGGCATTATGCTGAGTGAAATTAGTCAGAGGCAAAGGACAAATATTGTATAAGACCACTATTATAAGATCTTCAGAAATAGTTTAAATTGAGAAGAACACATTCTTTTGTGGTTACAAGAAGGGGGAGGGAGGGAGGGTGGGAGAGGGTTATTTACTGATTAGACAGTAGACAAGAACTACCTTAGTTGAAGGGAAAGACAATACTCAATAGAGGGAAGGTCAGTTCAACTGGACTGAACCAAAAGCAAAGAAGTTTCCTGAATAAACTGAATGCTTCGAAGGTCAGCGAATCAAGGGCTGGGGTTTGGGGACTATGGCTTCAGGGGACTTCAAAGTCAATTGGCAAAATAAATTCTATTAAGAAAACATTCTGCATCCCACTTTGAAGTGTGGCGTCTGGGGTCTTAAATGCTATCAAGTGGCCATCTTAGATGCATCAATTGGTCTCAAACCACCTGGAGCAAAGGAGAATGAAGAACACCAAGGTCACAAGGTAATTATGAGCCCAAGAGACAGAAAGGGCCACAAGAACTAGAGACTTACATCATCCTGAGACCAGAAGAACTAGATGGTTCCCGGCCACAACCGATGACTGCCCTGACAGGGAGCACAACAGAGAACCCCTGAGGGAGCAGGAGATCAGTGGGATGCAGACCCCAAATTCTCATAAAAAGACCAGAGTTAATGCTCTGACTGGGACGTGAAGAATCCCGGCGGTCATGGTCCTCTAACCTTCTGTTGGCCCAGGACAGGAATCATTCCCGAAAACAACTAATCAGACATGGACTGGACTGGACAATGGGTTGGAGAGAGATGCTGATGAGGATTGAGCTACTTGTATCAGGTGGACAATTAAGACTATGTTGGCATCTCCTGTCTTGAGGGGAGATGGGAGGGTAGAGGGGGTTAGAAAGTGGCAAAACGGTCACAAAAGGAGAGACTGGAAGGAGGGAGCGGGCTGACCCATTGGGGGAGAGTAAGTGGGAGTATGTAGTAAGGTATATATAAGTTTATATGTGAGAGACTGACTTCATTTGTAAACTTTCACTTAAACCACAATAAAAATTTTAAAAATAAAAAAGAAACAAACAGAAAAAGCACAAACACATCCCAGGACCACATGGCTTCACTGGTAATTTCTACCAAAGTTTAAAGAATTAATACCAGTCTTTCATAAACCTTTCCAAAAATAGAAAAGGAGGAACACTTCCAAAAACTATGGACTACAACGGCTCAGTTCTCAAACTCACCATTCCCTCAGATTCAGAAAGTTGAAACGGCACAAATATCTAGTTTTTAAATTTAGCTTTGAGTGGAAAACAAACTGTTCTCAGAAACAGCAGGAAGAGAACGAGGAATTTACCCACTTTATATCCGAGCAAATAAAACAGCTGGAAAGTGCAACCCCAGCATGAGAAAAGTAGAAATGACCTGGCAACTATGCAAACGTATTACAGGGAAAAAGAAAAGGGAAAAAAGGAAATTGCATATATAAGACTAAGAACACATCCAAAAAGAAACTAAAACTTAAAAAAAAAAAAAAAGAAAATGGCTTATAATTGATTTGCGCTATAGAATAAGGGTCAGCAAACTATGTGGTTCAACTCTAGTCTGCGCCTCTAGTTTTTGTAAATAAAGTTTTATTGGAACATAGCCACGTCTATTTGTTTATATATTGTCTATGGATGCTTTCACATCACACTTGCAGAACTGAGTAGTTTTGAAAGAGATGCTATGACCCATGAAAATATTTAGTATCCAGTTCTTCACAGAAAAGGTGCTGACTCCTGTTACAGAACAACATACTAAGAGTTCAAAGATGAGATGATAACATGATAGCAAAGCACAAAGGAATACTGCATACCTAATTCAACAAAAAAAACATTATTGGAGAACTAAAGGATAAATTATAATCCATTCCAGAAAGGAAGAAAAAAAATTAAATTATGACACAGAAAATTAAGTATCTTAATGCAGATGAGTAAATGGAAGACTAACAAATACAATAAGGCAAATTAGTATCCTTGAAGTAGAGAACTCAACAAATAAAATTAGTACTCAAGATACAATTCAAAATAATTTGCAAAAATAAAGAATTGAATCTACACACTGAAAGTACACAGTGCATTACAGAACACTCAACACTAGGACATATCCCAGTGAAACCATTTAATCTTAAGGATACGGAAAGATTTTTCTGACATTCTGGTAGAAAAAGCAAAGTAACTACAGGACAGCAGCAGGGTGGGAATCAGGCTGAAGTCATACTTCTTCAAAAATAGAAAACAGTGGAACAACATCCACCAAAAAAGTAGGATCAGGCATATATCCAATTAAGTTCTTATTCAAATAGAAAGAAAATGCGAATAATCTCAGAAATAAATCAAGCAATACAGCATCAATGAAAACTTGAAAACAAACAAAATTACTTGAAGATAAATGCCAACCAATCATGAAATGAATCAAAATGGAAAACTCAGAAAAGGGTGAACGGTGAGCGCTGCATTTGTTTACATACAGACTAACGTATCTCTATATAAACATTATCTGTATATAATACAGAAGCCCCTGGCTGGCACAAACAGTAAAAGCACTTGACTACTATCCAAAGGTTGATGGCTGGATGCCTCAGAAGACAGGCCTGGTAATCTGCTACAGAAAGGTTACAGACTTGAAAACCTATGGAGCAATTCTACCCCGCATAAATGTCAGAATCGGCTCAAAGGCAACTAACAACGACATCTATCGTATATAAACAAAATATCTGAGAATTATGGTTATAAAATAGAATGGTTATAGAATAGAATGCAAATGTTATAAATTTAGATAAAGTAAAAATATTAATATAACCAAAAATTGAGGGAAGTGGAAGATAAGTGGCCGGGAGAAATTTAAAGAGTGTAAATGACCTCGTCTTTAGGTTAGGGAGTTAATCACTATTTTCAATTTGAAATATAAAAACTCAAACCTGAAGGTTTTTATAACTTTATGTTTTGTTTTTTTTTTCCATTAGAGAAATCATTTAGAAAATTTCTCCTGGAGCAAAGATTTATTTCATGTTCCACGAGTCCTTCAGTTTTGTTCCCTTTCTTCTGATAAATTTGATCTAAAAAACTCTACAACGTGATTTCACTTTTATAAAACTATTCTTTCTATGCATCCATCTTATTTAAGAAGATATCTGGAATGCTGTTAATATTAGTAACGATTAACAGATGTTATTACCAAGTGAAGGGATTTTTTTTAACTTTCACCTTTGTGTATCCTGCATGCTTTGAACTCCTTATAATGAGAGTATGCTCATCAGTTTTAAAAAAATAACAGAGTGACCCCTGGACCCAAAAAACAGAAACCATTAACAACAGGTTACTCAAGGTAGCAGAATGTGAATGTTTTTCTTCATATTTTTATGTTATAAAGTAAATTTAACTATTTATTTAATGCAAACAAATGTCATTCAAAAAGAACAAGGAAATGCCATGTGGTTTACAGTAAGGAAAGGTATACATCATGTTTCTATGCTTACACCATATTATTCAATCTGTATGCTCAGTAAATAATCTGAGAAGCTGGACTATATTAAGAAGAATGACTCATCAGGAATGGAGGAAGATTCATCAACAACCTGCAATATGCAGATGACACGACCTTGCTTGCTGACAGTGAGCGTTCTCTTTCCCTTCACCTAAAATAAGTCTTCTCTACTATCTAATTAGTCAATACCACTCTCCCTCCCTCCATCCCCACTATCGTAACCATCAAAGAATATTTTCTTCTGTTTATTTCCTGACTTCTTATAATAATGGTCTCATACAATATTTGTCCTTTTGCAACTGACTGACTCAGCATAATGCCTTCCAGATTCCTCTATGTTATGAAATGTATGACGGACTCATCATTGTTCCTTATGGATGTGTAGTATTCCATTGCGTGACTATACCATAACTTATTTATCCACTCATCCGTTCAGAGGCACCTTGGTTGCTTCCATCCTTTGGCTATTGTAAACAGTGCTGCAATGAACGCGGGCATGCATATATCCATTCATATAAAAGCTCTTATTTCTCTAGGATAAATTCCAATGAGTGGGATTGCTGGATCCTATGGTAGTTCTATTTCTAGCTTTTAAAGAAAGCACCAAATCGATTTCCAAAGTGGTTGTACCATTTTACATTCCCATCAGCAGTATATAAGTGTTCCAGTCCCTCGACAACCTCTCCAACATTTATTACTTCGTGTTTTTTGGATTAATTTCAGCCTTGTTGGCATGAGATGGTATCTCATTGCAGTTTTGATTTGCATTTCCCTAATGGCTAATGATCCTGAGCATTCCCTAATGTACCTGTTAGCTGCATGAATGTCTTCCTTGGTGAAGTGCCTATTCATAGTCTTTGCCCATTTTTTAATTGGGTTGTCTCTCTGTTGTTGAGTTTTTACAGTATCACGCAGAATATACAGATCAGAAATGTCACAGCTAAAAACTTTTTCCCAGTCTGCAGGTAATCTTTTTACTCTTTTGATGAAGTGTTTGGGTGAGCATAGCTGTTTGATTTTTAGGAGCTCCCAGTTATCTAGTTTCTGTTCTGGTGTTTGTACATTGTTAGTAATGTTTTACGCATTGTTTGTGCCATGTATTAGGGCTCCTAGCGTTGTTCCTATTTTTTCTTCCATGATCTTTACTGTTTTAGATTTTGCATTTAGGTCTTTGATCCATTTTGAGTTCATTTTTGGCATGGTGTGAGGTATGGGTCTTGTTTCATTTTTTTGCAGGTGGATATCCAGTTATGCAAGCACAATTTGTTAAAGAGACTGTCTTTTCCCCATCTAACTGACTTTGGGCCTTTGTCAAATATCAACTGCTCATATGGGGATGGATTTATGTCTGGATTCTCAATTCTGTTCCATTGGTCTATGTATCTGTTGTTGTACCAGTACCAGGCTGTTTTGACTACTGTGGTGGTATAACAGGTTCTAAAATCAGGTACAGTAAGGCCTCCCACTTTGTTCTTCTTTTTCAGTAATGCTTTACTTATCCAGGGCCTCCTTCCCTTCCACAGGAAGCTGGTGATTTGTTACTCCATCTCATGAAGAAAAGGTCATCAAAATCTGGATTGGAATTACATTGTATCTACAGATCACATTTGGTAGAATAGACATTTTTATTTTTATAACGTTGAGTCTTTGTATCCATGAGCAAGGTATGTTTATCCACTTATGTAGGTCTTGTTTAGTTTGCTGCAGGAGTGTCTTGTAGTTTTCTTTGCATAGGTCTTGTACATCTCTGGTTAGATTTATTTCTGAATATTTTATCTTCTTGAAGGCTACTGTAAATGCTATCAATTTGGTGATTTCCTCTTCGACGTTCTCTTCATTGGTGTAGAAGAATCCAACTGATTTTTGTGTGTTTATCTTGTTTCCTGATACTCTGCTGAACTCTTCTATTAGTTTTGGGAGTTTTCTTAAGGATTCTTTAGGGTTTTCTGTGTATAAGATCGTGTCATCTGCAAACGAACACACTTTTACTTCTTCCATACCAATCTGGATGCACTTTATTTCTTTATCTAGCCTAATTGTTCTGGTTAGGATACTCAGCACAACGCTGAATAAAAGTGATGATAAAGGGCATCCTTGTCTGGTTCCTGTTCCTTCTCAGAATGCTTTCAGGCTCTCTCTCCATTTAGGATGATGTTGGCTGCTGGCTTTGTATAAATACCCTTTATTATCTTGACAAATTTTCCTTCTATTCCTATTTTGCTGAGTTTTTATCATGAATGGGTGCTGAACTTTGTCAAAGGCCTTTTCTGCATCAATTGATAAAATTGTGTGATTCCTGGCCTTTGTTTTATTTATATGACAGATTATACTACTTGTTCTTCTAATGTTGAACCATCCCTGCATACCTGGTATGAATCCCACAAGCCATGGTAAATTAGTTTTTTGATATGCTGTTAAATTCTATTGGCTAGAATTTTGTTCAAGATTTTTTCATCTAACTTCATGTGAGATATACGGATCTGTAATTTCCCTTTTTTGTGGTATCATTAGCTGGTTGTGGTATCAGGGATATGCTGGCTTCATACAATAAGTTTGGGAGTATTCCATCCTTTTCTATGCTCTGAAATAACTTTAGTAGTAGTGGTGTTAACTCTTCTCTGAAAGTTTGCTAGAACTCTGCAGTGAAGCCGTCCAGGCCAGGGCTTTTTTTTTTTTTGGTTCAGAGTTTTTTAATTATTTTTTCAATAGCTTCCTTTGTTATAGGTTTCTTTAGTTGTTCTACCTCTGTTTCTGTTAGTTTAGGTAGGCAGTGTGTTTCTACAAACTCATCCATTTCTTCTAGGTTTTCAAATTTGTTAAAGTACAATTTTTCATAGTAATCTGATACGATTCTTTTAATTTCTGTTGGATCTGTTCTGATACCGCCCATCTCATTTCTTATTCAGGTTATTTGCTTCCTCTCCTGTTTTTCTTTTCTCAGTTTGGCCAATGGTTTATCAATTTTGTTAATTTTTTGAAAGAACCAGCCTTTTGTCTTGTTAACTTTTTCAATTGTTTTTCTGCTTTCTGTTTAATTTAATTGTGCTCTCATTTTTATTATTTGCTTTCTTCTGGTGCCTGAGCATTTCTTTTGTTCCCCTCTTTCTATTTGTTCAAGTTCTAGGGATAAATCTTTCATCTTGGCCCTTTCTTCTTTCTGGATGTGTGCATTTACTGATATAATTTGACCTCTGAGCACTGCTTTCGCTGTGTCCCAAAGGTTCTGATAGGAAGTGTTTCCATTTTCATAGGTTCTATGAATTTCATTATTCCATCGTTAATGTCTCCTACAGCCCAGTCATTTTGAGCAGGGTATTGTTCAGTTTCCAAATGTTTGATTTCTTTTAGCTGGTTTTTCTAGTATTGATTTCTACCTTTAGGGTCTTATACTCGCAGAAGATGTTTTGTAATATTTTGATAATTTGGATTCTGTTAAGGCTTGCTTTGTGACCTAATATGTGGTCTATTCTACAGAATGTTCCATGTGCATTTGAAAAGAAAGTATACATGGCTTCTGTTGGGTGGAGTGTTCTAAATATGTTTATGAGGTCAAGTTGGTTGATTGTGGCATTTAGATCTTCCATGTCTTCACTGAGGTACTTTCTGCATGTTCTATCCTTCACCGAAAGTGGTGTGTTGAAGTCTGCTACTATTATTGTGCAGCTGTCTCACTTTTCAGTGCTGTTAAAGTCTGTTTTATGTATCTTGAAGCCCTGTCATTGAGTGCAAAAATATTTAATATGGTTATATCCTCCTGGAATATTGTTCCTTTAATCATTATATAGTGTCCTTCCTTATCCTTTGTGGTGGATTTAACTTTGAAGTCTATATTAACAGAGATTACTACTGCCACTGCTGCTCTTTTTTGATTGTTGTTTCCTTGACAGATTTTTTTCCATCCTTTAAGTTTTAGTTTGTTTCTTTCTCTAAGTCTGAGGTGTGTTTCTTGCAGGCAGCATATAGACAGATCGTGTTTTTTTAATCCATTCTTCCACTTTCTGTCTCTTTATTGGTGCATTTAATCCATTTACATTCAGCGTAATTATGTATAGCTATGAGTTTGGTGCTGTCATTTTGATGTCTTTTTTGTGTGTTGTTGAGTTTCTTTTACCCACTTAATTTTTTGTGCTGAGTAGTTCATAATTATATATTGTCTTTTCCTCTTATTCGTTGTTTTTGATTTTGTTTCTGCTGAGTCTTTGTTTTCTTCTTGTATTTTTATTTGATGAATAGGATTGTTGCGTTCCTTTGAGGCTACCTTAAAATTTACCCCTATCTTTCAAGTTTAAACCTAACTTTTATTTCTTTACATCACCTTGACTTCCACTCCACATGAAAGACCTGTGACTACATTTTCTAGTCCCTCTTTATTGTTTTAATGTTGTCATCTTTTACATAATGACATTGCTGTTTCCCTGTTTTGAGCATTTTTCTATCTTGATTTATTTTTGTGATTTCCCTATCTGGGTTGACATCTCATTGCTCTGTCCTGTGTTCTAGTCTTCGGTTGATATCTGATATTATTGATTTTCTAACCAGAAAACTCCCTTTAGTATTCTTTGTAGTTTTGGTTTGGTTTTTACAAACTCCCTAAACTTCTATTTATCTGGAAATGTCCTAATTTCAACTTCATATTTGAGAGACAGTTTGGCTGTTTATATCATTCTTGGCTGGCAATTTTTTTCCTTCAATGCTTTATATAACTCATCTCATTGCCTTCTTGCCTTCATTGTTTCTGCTGAGTAGTCCGAGCTTATTCTTATTGAGTTTCCTTTGTAGGTGACTTTTCGTTTATCCCTAGCCAATCTCAAAATTCTCTCTCCCTCTTTGGTTTGGCAAGTTTGATTACAATATGTCTTGGTGATTGATTTTTTTTTTAGATCTACCTCATACAGAGTTTGATCAGCATCTTGGATAGATATCTTCTCATCTTTCACAACACCATGGAAGTTTTCTGCCAACAAATCTTCAACAATTCTCTCCGTATTTTCTGTTATCCCCCCCGTTCTAGTACTTCAGTCACTCGCAGGTTGTCTTGATAGAGTCCCACATGATTCTTAGGGTTTCTCCTTTTTTTAATTTATCAGATTTTTCTTCAAATATATTGGTGCCAAGGGCTTTATCTTCAATCTCACTAATTCTGCATTCCATTTCCTCAATTCCGCTCCTCTGACTTTCTGTTGAGTTGTCTAATTCTGTAATTTTACTGTTAACCTTCTGAATTTCTAATTGCTGTCTCTCTATGGACTCTTGCAGCTTATTAAATTTTTCCTTATGTTCTTGAATAACCTTTTTAATTTCTTCAACTGCTTTATCTGTGTGTTCCCTGGCTTGTTCTGCATTTTGCCTGATCTCGTTCCTGATGTCTCGAAGAGTTCTGTACATTAATCTTTTGTATTCCACATGTGGTAATTACAGGAAGACACCTTCATTCGGAAGATTCCTTGATTCTTTGTTTTGAGAGCTTGTTGAATCAATCGTGGTCTGCTTCTTTATGTGATTTGATATTGACTTTTGTCTCTGAGCCATCTGTAAGTTCTTGTAATAATTTATGTTTGCTCTAGCTTCTTGCTTTGTTAGGCTACTTCAGTAAGCTAGCTTGATTATTTTCACCTTTGAAGCTCTAACGTCCTGTCACCAGATGGCTAGAGCTGTTACCAGATACACGAGCCTACGAATCCATTCACTTTTTTTGTACGGATGCAGCTCAGGTATCCAGGTAGTTTGTCATCAAGTGTGTGGTACAGGCTCTGTCCTACAGACTCAGAGGGGAAAACATGATTGATGTAGGCACAGGTATCTGGTTGCAGCAGGGTCATCCTCTAAATAAGGCACAGGGCTGACAACCGTCCCCTGAGTGTCTGTAAGAAAAGGGCATCCCTGTTCCCTATACCACACAGCTGAGTGGGTTCTGCAGGCGGACCATGGGCACCCAATGCTTTTGGTTGTAAGGACTGGTAGGTACCACTTATCCTTGGAACTCTGTCACAGGTGGTTAGGTGACTTGGGTAGAGCCACCAGGTAGGTGGGTAGGTGAGGACCCTGTTTAATAGCAAAGTGGTGTCTAACATCAAACACCCACCTCTCCATCGCACAGCTGAAACAGTTGCAGTCTGCCAACAAAGGCCTATTCTCCTGAAAGGGGCCCACACAGGTCCATGCAGGGGTGATAGGCATTCAAACTCGGCAATCCATTTGTGCCTGGACAGGAGCTGCTTCTGTCCTAAGCTCCCCAGCTTAGTGGAGCTGGCAGATTATCTTTTCCCCTAATTGTTAATTTATTCCTTCTCCAAGGCCAGGAGAATGGCTCAGGACATGCAGCAGGACCTATCTCAGGCTCAAGGAAATCTACAGCTACTGAAGCTGGCTTGGGGGCTGGGGGCATGGTAAAATAAACGCAAGTTCTTAGCTTTTGCCAAGAGTGTCATTCTTCTCTGGTTCCAGAGGTGTGAGTAGACTGTGCAGCTTGGTGTCTCTCCCTGAGAAAACCATGTCCGGAACGCTACCTCCAGCCCCACCATGTTTGCTCCAGGGGATCGTGCCTGAGAGTCTCCACTGAGTCAGATCCAGCAACTTCTCACAACTTCTGAACAGTCTCTCCCCCCACCCCCCACTTCAGCTCAGTCCATTTTCTAACTTTTCCTTTGATGTTCAGGGCCCCTAACTTCTCAGATATATAATCGTTTCACCTGTTTTAAGAGGGATCACTGGAAGCATCTGACTACTCCACCATCTCGGCCCTGCCTCCTAGAACTCTTTATACAGCATTTGTCATTATTAACCATGCCCTACTTCTGGAAGCTTTATTTTCTCTTGACTCCTCTGACAAAACCCTCTCCTCATTTTTCTCCTGCCTAACTGCCGATTACCACTCAGTATCCTACAAGGGTGTCTTTTCTCCTCTTTAATGTCAGTGCTTCCCACGACTCTTACAAAATATGTTAAAAAACATGATTCCTGGCGACCTCACTCACATCCATGGATTCAACTATCACTTTTATAAAATCTCTTTAGCTCCCGACTACATCAGACTAATTCTACAATGCATCTCAGAGGTACCTCAAACTCAACTTGTCTAAAACTAATATCATAATCTTTATCCCCAAATTTTATCCTTTTTCTGTATTCTAGATAATGGTGATCAGCATCAAGATTCCCAGATTGGTAACCTGGGAATTATTCTAGACTCTTCCCTCTTGCCCACATCCAATCAACCACCAGGTTCTGAAGGTTCCAACTCTCCCCCTCAAGAATCTGTCCTTTCATTGCTATTGGCAGTCTCTGTCTTAGATCATTTATCTTCATATAAACTACTTCAATATTCTCCTGTCTGCCCTGTCTCCAACTGGCCCCCCATCTACATGCCACACCACTTCCCAAGTGATTTTTTTTATAATCAAAAAATCTGTTTACCCGGGGCCAAGATGGCGGACTAGGTGGACGCTACTGCGGATCCCTCTTGCAACAAAGACTCGGAAAAACAAGGGAATCGATCACATACATAACAATCCACGAACTCTGAACAACAAGCACAGACTTAGAGACGGAAAACGAACAAATACGGGCAGACAGCGACTGTTTTCAGAACCAGGACCCAGCGCACCAGGCAGGTGACCTTTGGAGCCCGATCTGGGGCAGAGCCCAGGGGGGCAGACGGCACAGAAAGGGGGCCCACCCCTTCCCCCCCGAACTCATCCCGGGAGGAAGTCTAGCAGGTTGGCGCGGGCGGCGTAGAGGCGCAGCCGGAGGGAGAAGCACCCGGGAGGCAGTGACTGATCTGGGAGGGGGGAGAACAGCGTCCCAGCTGGGGTGCCGTCCCGCTGGGAGTTAGGCGAGAAGCCGACGGGGCGCGAGCGGGGGGGGGTCAACTATATTTCCCTAAAGTGACCCCAGGGCGGGGCTCACACATTCGTGCGGGAGGACGCACACCCAGTCCGCGCGTGTGGCGCGGCACACCAGAGGGAGAAATCCCCGGAAGCGTCTGGTCTCAAAGCAGGGAAAGCAGCATCCCAGACAGGGAGCCATTCCGCTGGGATCTGGGCACGCGCGCGGGCGGGGCATGAGCGCGGGGTCCATTTTTATTACCCTGAATTGACCCAGGGGGCAGGCCCACCTGGTCGTGCGAGTGATGCCCTCCCAGTTTGCGCGAGAGGTGTGGCACACCGGAGGGAGAAGCCCCCAGGAGGAAGTGATTGGTCCCGAAGCGGGGAAAGTAGCGTCCCAGACAGGGTGCCATCCTGCTGGGACTTGGGCGCGCACATGAGCGGGGCGTGAGCGCGGGGTCCATTTTTATTACCCTGAATTGACCCAGGGGGCGGGCCCACCTGGCCATGCAGGTGACGCCAACCCAGTTCGCGTGAGAGGTGTGGCGCACCGGAAGGAGAAGTCCCCAGGAGGAAGTGACTGGTTCCGGAACGAGGAAAGCAGCGTCTCAACCCGGAAGTCATCCCGCTGGGATTTGGGCATGCGCACGGGCGGGGCGTGACCGCGGGACCCAATTATAATCGCCTGAATAGACCCTGGGGGCGGGCCCACCCGTTCGTGCGGGAAACGCCCACCCAGTGCCCACGAGCGGTGCCGCGCACCGGAGGAAGCCCCCAGGAGGAAGTGACTGGTTTCCGAGCAAGGAAAGCAGTGTCCCAGCCAGGGACCCGTTCAGCCCGGATTTTGGCGAACGGGGGCGGAGCGTGAACATGGTGTTCAGCTCTATATTCTGTGGTGCTACACTCCTAGCTCTCAGATCCCTCCCCCACCCTCCCCAGGCGACCCCATTAACATCTGAATACCCGGAGCCAGACGGAGAATTCAGATAGGGATCTGACTGCATTTTTTTTTAGCCGACTACTTGGAAAATCTAGTTTCCCAGTGATGGCTCGGAGACAGCAGTCCATATCAAACCACATAAAGAAACAGACCATGACAGCTTCTCCAACCCCCCAAACAAAAGAATCAAAATCTTTCCCAAATGAAGATACAATCCTGGAATTATCAGATACAGAATATAAAAAACTAATTTACAGAATGCTTAAAGATATCACAAATGAAATTAGGATAAATGCAGAAAAAGCCAAGGAACACACTGATAAAACTGTCGAAGAACTCAAAAAGATTATTCAAGAACATAGTGGAAAAATTAACAAGTTGCAAGAATCCATAGAGAGACAGCATGTAGAAATCCAAAAGATTAACAATAAAATTACAGAACTTGACAACGCAATAGAAAGTCAGAGGAGCAGACTCGAGCAATTAGAATGTAGACTGGGACTTCTGGAGGACCAGGGAAACAACACTAACATAGCTGAAAAAAAATCAGATAAAAGAATTAAAAAAAATGAAGAAACCCTAAGAATCATGTGGGACTCTATCAAGAAGGATAACTTGCGAGTGATTGGAGTCCCAGAACGGGGAGGGGGGACAGAAAACACAGAGAAAATAGTTGAAGAACTCCTGACACAAAACTTCCCTGACATCATGAAAGACGAAAGGATGTCTATCCAAGATGCTCATCGAACCCCATTTAAGATTGATACAAAAAGAAAAACACCAAGACATATTATCATCAAACTTGCCAAAACCAAAGACAAACAGAAAATTTTAAAAGCAGCCAGGGAGAAAAGAAAGGTTTCCTTCAAGGGAGAATCAATAAGAATAAGTTCAGACTACTCAGCAGAAACCATGCAGGCAAGAAGGGAATGGGACGACGTATACAGAGCACTGAAGGAGAAAAACTGCCAACCAAGGATCATATATCCAGCAAAACTCTCTCTGAAATATGAAGGAGAAATTAAGATATTTACAGATAAACACAAGTTTAGAGAATTTGCAAAAACTAAACCAAGACTGCAAGAAATGCTAAAGGAGATTGTTTGGCCGGATGACCAATAATATCAGGTACCAGCACAATACAAGGTCACAAAACAGAACGTCCTGATATCAATACAACTCAAATAGGGAAAGCACAAAAACAAACAAATTAAGACTAATTCTAATAAATAAATAAATAAATAAACAAAATAATACACACAACAGGAAATCATGGAAATCAATAGATTAACGATCAAAATAATCAAAAAGAGGGACTAAATATAGGAGGCATTGAACTGCCAGATGGAGAGTGATACAAGGCGAAATAGAAGGATACAAGTTAGGTTTTTACTTAGAAAAATAGGGGTAAATAAAAAGGTAACCACAAAAAGGAATATCAATCCCATAACTCAAGAAAAAAGCCAAGAAAAACGTAACGACTCAATAAACACAAAGTTAAACATTATGAAAATGAGGATCTCACAAGCTACTAAGAAAAACCTCTCAGCACAAAAAAGCATGTGGAAAAATGAAATGGCCAACAACACACATGAAAAGGCATCAAAATGACAGCACTAAAAACTTACTTATCTATAATTACGCTGAATGTAAATGGACTAAATGCACCAATAAAGAGACAGAGAGTCACGGACTGGATAAAAAAACACGATCCATCTATACGCTGCCTACAAGAGACACACCTTAGACTTAGAGACACAAACAAACTAAAACTCAAAGGATGGAAAAAAATATATCAAGCAAACAATAAGCAAAAAAGAAGAGGAGTAGCAATATTAATTTCTGACAAAATAGACTTTAGACTTAAATCCGCCACAAAGGATAAAGAAGGACACTATATAATGATAAAAGGGAAAATTGATCAGGAAGACATAACCATATTAAATATTTACGCACCTAATGACAGGGCTGCAAGATACATAAATCAAATTTTAACAGAATTGAAAAGTGAGATAGACACCTCCACATATATAGTAGGAGACTTCAACACACCACTTTCGGAGAAGGACAGGACATCCAGTAAGAAGCTCAATAGAGACACGGAAGACCTACTTACAACAATCAACCAACTTGACCTCATTGACTTATACAGAACTCTCCACCCAACTGCTGCAAAATATACTTTTTTTTCTAGCGCACATGGAACATTCTCTAGAATAGACCACATATTAGGTCATAAAACAAATCTTTCCAGAATCCAAAACATCGAAATATTACAAAGCATCTTCTCAGACCTCAAGGCAATGAAGCTAGAAATCAATAACAGAAAAACTAGGGAAAAGAAATCAAATACCTGGAAAATGAACAATACCCTCCTGAAAAAAGACTGGGTTATAGAAGACATCAAGGAGGGAATAAGGAAATTCTTAGAAAGCAACGAGAATGAAAATACTTCCTATCAAAATCTCTGGGACACAGCAAAAGCAGTGCTCAGAGGCCAATTTATATCGATAAATGCACACATACAAAAAGAAGAAAGAGCCAAAATCAGAGAACTGTCCCTACAACTTGAACAAATAGAAAGTGAGCAACAAAAGAATCCATCAGGCACCAGAAGAAAACAAATAATAAAAATTAGAGCTGAACTAAATGAATTAGAGAACAGAACAACAATTGAAAGAATTCACAAAGCCAAAAGCTGGTTCTTTGAAAAAATTAACAAAATTGATAAACCACTGCCTAGACTGACTAAAGAAAAACAGGAAAGGAAACAAATAACCCAAATAAGAAACGAGAAGGACCACATCACAACAGAACCAAATGAAATCAAAAGAATCATATCAGATTACTACATAAAATTGTACTCTAACAAATTTGAAAACCTAGAAGAAATGGATAAATTCTTGGAACAATACTACTTACCTAAACTAACACATTCAGAAGTAGAACAACTAAATAGACCCATAACAAAAAAAGAGATTGAAACGGTAATCAAAAAACTCCCAACAAAAAAAAGTCCTGGCCCAGATGGCTTCACTGCAGAGTTCTACCAAACCTTCAGAGAAGACTTAACACCATTACTATTGAAGGTATTTCAAAGTATAGAAAAAGACGGAATACTACCCAACTCATTCTATGAAGCTACCATCTCCCTGATACCAAAACCAGGTAAAGACATTACAAAAAAAGAAAATTTTAGACCTATATCCCTCATGAACATAGATGCAAAAATCCTCAACAAAATTCTAGCCAATAGAATCCAACAATACATCAAAAAAATAATACACCCTGATCAAGTGGGATTTCTACCAGGTATGCAAGGCTGGTTTAATATCAGAAAAACCATTAATGTAATTCATCACATAAATAAAACAAAAGACAAAAACCACATGATCTTATCAATAGATGCAGAAAAGGCATTTGACAAAGTTCAACACCCATTTATGATAAGAACTCTAACCAAAATAGGAATTGAAGGAAAATTCCTCAACATAATAAAGGGCATATATGCAAAGCCAACGGCCAATATCACTCTAAATGGAGAGAACCTGAAAGCATTTCCCTTGAGAACGGGAACCAGACAAGGATGCCCTTTATCACCGCTCTTATTCAACATCGTACTTGAAGTCCTAGCCAGGGCAATTAGGCTAGACAAAGAAATAATGGGTATCCAGATTGGTAAGGAGGAAGTAAAGCTATCACTATTTGCAGATGACATGATCGTATACATGGAAAACCCTAAGAAATCCTCCAGAAAACTACTGAAACTAATAGAAGAGTTTGGAAGAGTCTCAGGATATAAAATAAACATACAAAAATCACTTGGATTCCTCTACATCAACAAAAAGAACACCGAAGAGGAAATAACCAAGTCAATACCATTCACAGTAGCCCCCAAGAAGATAAAATACTTAGGAATAAATCTTACCAAGCATGTAAAAGACCTATACAAAGAAAACTATAAAACTCTGCTACAAGAAATCCAAAAGGACACACTTAAGTGGAAAAACATACCCTGCTCATGGATAGGAAGACTTAACATAGTAAAAATGTCTATTCTACCAAAAGCCATTTATACATATAATGCACTTCCAATCCAAATACCAATGTCATACTTTAAGGGAATAGAGAAACAAATCACTAATTTCATATGGAAAGGAAAGAACCCCCGGAAAAGCAAAACATTACTGAAAAAGAAGAAGAAAGTGGGAGGCCTCACCCTACCTGATTTCAGAACCTATTATATAGCTACAGTAGTCAAAACAGCCTGGTACTGGTACAACAACAGGCACATAGACCAATGGAACAGAATTGAGAATCCAGATATAAATCCATCCATGTATGAGCAGCTGATATTTGACAAAGGACCAGTGTCAGTCAATTGGGGAAATAATAGTCTTTTTAACAAATGGTGCTGGCATACCTGGATATCCATTTGCAAAAGAATGAAACAGGACCCATACCTCACACCATGCACAAAAACTAATTCCAAGTGGATCAAAGACCTAAACATAAAGACTAAAACGATAAAAATCATGGAAGAAAAAATAGGATCTACCCTAGGAGCCCTAATACAGGGCATAAACAGAATACAAAACATTACCAAAAATGATGAAGAGAAACCAGATAACTGGGAGCTCCTAAAAATCAAACACCTATGCTCATCTAAAGACTTCACCAAAAGAGTAAAAAGACCACCTACAGACTGGGAAAGAATATTCAGCTATGACATCTCAGACCAGCACCTAATCTCTAAAATCTACATGATTCTGTCAAAACTCAACCACAAAAAGACAAACAACCCAATCAAGAAGTGGGCAAAGGATATGAACACACATTTCACTAAGGAAGATATTCAGGCAGCCAACAGATACATGAGAAAATGCTCTCGATCATCAGCCATTAGAGAAATGCAAATTAACTACGATGAGATTCCATCTGACACCAACTAGACTGGCATTAATTCAAAAAACACAAAATAATAAATGTTGGAGAGGCTGCGGAGAGATTGGAACTCTCATACACTGCTGGTGGGATTGTAAAATGGTACAACCACTTTGGAAATCCATCTGGCGTTATCTTAAACAGTTAGAAATAGAACTACCATACAACCCAGAAATCCCACTCCTCGGAATATACCCTAAAGATACAAGAGCCTTCACACAAACAGATATATGCACACCCATGTTTACTGCAGCTCTGTTTACAATAGCAAAAAGCTGGAAGCAACCAAGATGTCCATCAACGGACGAATGGGTAAATAAATTGTGGTATATTCACACAATGGAATACTATGCATCGATAAGGAACAGTGACGAATCTCTGAAACATTTCATAACATGGAGGAATCTGGAAGGCATTATGCTGAGCGAAATGAGTCAGTTGCAAAAGGACAAATATTGCAAAAGGACCACTATTATAAGATCTTGAGAAATAGAAAAAACGGAGAAGAACACATACTTACGTGGTTACAAAGGGGGGAGGGAGGGAGGGAGGGAGAGGGCTTTTTATTGATCAATCTGTAGATGGGAACTGCTTTGGGTGAAGGGAAAGACAACACTCAAAACAAGGAAGGTCAGCCTAATTGGACTGGATTAAAAGTAAAGAGGTTTCCGAGATAAAATGAAAGCTTCAAAGGTCAGCGAAGCAGGGGCTGGGGTCTGGGGAACTTGGTTTGAGGGGACTTCTAAGTCAATGGGCAAAACAATTCTATTATGAAAACACTCTGCATCCCACTTTGAATTGTGGCGCCTGGGGTCCTAAATGCCAACAAGCGGCCATCTAAAATACATTAATTGGTCTCAACCCACCGGGAGCAAAGGCAAAGGAAAAACACCAAGGTCACGCGACAACTAGGAACCCAAGAGAGAGAAAGGGCCACTTGAACCAGAAACCTACATTATCCTGAGACCAGAAGAACTAGTTGGTGCCCGGCCACAATCGATGTCTGCCCTGTCAGAGAACACAACAGACAACTCCTGAGGGAGCAGGAGACCAATGGGATACAGACCCCAAATTCTCATAAAAAGACCATACCTAATGGTCTGACTGCGACTAGAGGAATCCCAGAGACAATGCTCCCCAGAACTTCTGATGGCACAGGACAGGAACCAACCCTGAAGACAAATCATCAAGCATGAAAAGGACTGGTCAGTGGGGGGAGAGAGATACTGATGAAGACTGAGCTAATTAAATCAGGTGGACACGGGAGAGTGTGTTGGCAACTCTTGACTGGAGGGGGAATGGGAAGATAGAGAGAGAGGGAAGATGGTAAAATTGGCACGAAACGAGAGACTGTAAGGGTTGACTCAATAGGGGGAGAGCAAGTGGGAGAAGGGAGTAAGATGTATGTAAACCTACATGTGACAGACTGATTGGAATGGTAAATGTTCACTTGAAGCTTAATAAAAAAAAAAAAAATCTGTTTACTGGTTTTCCCATAGCTTGTATTCTAGCATATTCTGTTTCCTCTACTTAGAATGATCTCTACACATTTCCTTCTTCACCTATTTAAATCCTTAAGTCCTATTATCTCCCTCTCTGGAAATAATACGCAGACTGCTGCATATACTCCTCCTCCTGTGCCACCAAGCACCCTGGGCACGTCTTTCATAACACATGTAATGCTATACTAATCACTCATTTATTTGACCATCTTCCACTAAAGGAGACATAACCTGAAGCCAAAAGACTTTGACATTTTAATTATCTGTTAACAAACATGACAGCTAACATGTTTGTTCATGCCCAATATTTGTATCATGTATGAATTATTTTAAAAGAATTCAGTCAAGGTAACAATTCTGTCTAGATAGAAGAGATATGTACCCAACTAGAAAAAACTTTTAGTATACTTCTGTGCAAACAGAAATACATAAAGCAAGAAAAAATAGAAGCAGATCCTACAATTACAGAAATAATACATTGTTATTTAAAAGAATTTGAGTCATGCATGAAGGTCCGGAAGCAAAACCCTACCAAGGCATCTCTGAGTTTACAAAAGGAGCCCTGATGGCACAGTGGTTAATGTGCTTGGCTGCTAACCAGAAGGTCAGTGGTTCGAACCCATAGCAGTCTCCTTCCACAAAGACTTAGTTTTGGAAGTCTTATACTGCAGTTATACTTTGTTTAAGAGGGTCACTATGAGTCAGAATTGACTTTATGGCAGTGGGTTTGGTTTTGGCTTAAGTTTTTTGAGTTTAAGAATGTGAATATTAACCAGGTACTCCATATTGGATAGCTACTATTTTATACTATATTACAGAATCTCTGACTAACCTAGCCAACCCATTAGATACAGTAGCATGATTTAAAAAAAAAAAAGGCTAGCCATGTGTGATGGTTAAGACTGTGTGTCAACTCGGCTGGGCCATGACCCTCAGTGTTTATACGTGATCAGTCCCATAATGGAATCTGCTGTGAGTAGCCAATCAGCTGAAAGGGAGTTTCCTTGGGTGTGTGGCCTGGATCCAAATATAAGCAGGTGTTCTGGCTTTTCTGCTCGCTCTGGATCCTGCAGCTGCCTCCTGCTTGTTGGACCTCTGGCTCTTGGGACTTGAGCTATCAGCTTATCTGCTGATCTTGAGTTAGCAGCTACGTGAATCAGGAGAAACCTGCCGGACCTGCCTGCCAATCTTTGGATTCATCCATCTTCACAGCCTGTGAGCAAGAGCCCTGCTCTCCTTGACCTGCCAATCTTGGGTTTGCCAGCCCCTATGGCCAAGAGAAGCCTCTATGCTGATCCACGGACTTGGGATATTCCAGCCTCTACAATCAAATGAGCCATTTCCTTGATATAAATCTGTATCTATATATAGATTTATACGCTTTACTGGTTTTGCTTCTCTAGAGAACCCAGCCTAAGACACCATGCGATACATCCTTGAAAAGTTTGAGTTTTCAATAATGAAGTAAAAATAAAGAAGAATCTTATCACTGTGGACCCATTCCTTAAGGTCCTGACTCAATACACTGCTCAAATTAAAATACTGGCTCTTGCAAGACTCTTTCATGTTCTTGTTGTTGTTTGTTCTTTTGCAGGGTGTTTTTGCTTTTTATTTTAATAATTATAGTTTGCAACCAGAATAGTAAAAATTTGATAAGGACAAAGCTGGGACATCAAAGGGTAAAAATACAAGGTGTTCCAAGAAAAAAAAAATACTTCGTGAGAGTCCCAGTTTTCCAATCATCTTAATTGCCACCTAAATATAGTAAGTTTGCCTTAGTTACAAATTTTTGGTTATAGAAAAATGGTAGACAAATTAGGGCTTAAGGATTCTACCTCCAGTTATGACTCAATGTTATATTGTTTTGGAACACAGACTACAAGCCATAATTAAAATGAATTCTGCTGTTCAGAGGAAGAACTCAAAAGAGCATTATGTCGAATAGGGAAAAAATCATCATTAATGCAACAATGTTAAAATGACACCTTTAAACATGAATGATTCACATTCACAGTTTAAGAATTCTATTTTTGAAACATACCTTGTCCATTAACTTACTTGCATGAAGACTCAAGCTATTAAAGAATATTTTTTTGCTTAGCAAATGCATTTCTTCAATCGTAGTCAGCAAGGTGGTTGCACTATTTCCAACAATGCCACTGAAAGCAAAAACACTTCAAACTGTAAACATGCTGAAAAAATTCAGTTCTTTAGCTAAGTATAATGCTTTAAAAAAAATCTAGATTTATATAAAAGTTTTTATGTAGAAGACAATTAAAAATTGAGAACAATTACCCCAGTTTCATAGAAAAACGTCAGTTTTTTTTTCCCTTTTAAGTGATGAAAAATGAAAACTAACTACTATGCTTTCTGTATTTCACAATACCTTTAGCAAAACTGCTAGGTGGCGTAGCGGTCAAGTGCTACGGCTGCTAACCAAAAAGTCAGCAGTTCGAATCCGCCAGGCACTCCTTGGGAACTCTACGGGGCAGTTCTACTCTGTCCTCTAGGGCCGCTGTGAGTCGGAATCGACTCAACGGCAGTGGGTTTGGTTTTTTTTTTTTTTTTTTTTGGTTTTAGCAAAACTGCAGGTTAGAACAGACACTCATGATATGCAAACTCATAGCTATACTCTTCCTTTGTTTTAGTAGACTTATGTTCTCAGCATCCAGAAAATATTTAATTTTAGTTCTAAGAAAATCATTCAATAGTTTCATCAAATATTGTTCTTCATTGTGTACATATTTTGAAATAAAATATTTTACACTGGTGTAATAATACTTAAATATTTGAAAATAAAATATTTAAATTTTATTAATACTGAGTTTCTCTTTTAATTAAAACTGTTATACCATATCAACAGCTTATTTATATAGTTCCTCAATTTTACAGAGGCGACTAATTATGAAAAACCAGATATTCTGAAATAATATATAGCAAATTCTGTATTCCTCACTTTGCTATTATAAACCTATGTTTAGGCCTCATCCAAGGTTTCCCCTTTGTGCCAGGATGTAAGTCAAGCACGTATATAAAACAATTTGCAATTTTATTCATCTAATCCTTCTAATGCATGTACTAAAAGTAATTTTAAAATAATTTTTAAGAGAAAATGTTTTCTGTTGATGCAAAAATATACTGTAATCTAGTAAAAATCATAGTTTCTGAAAGCACAATAATCTTACTATACATAAAAAAAGTAGATTGTTGAAGATAAATATACTGGCATTAATAAATACAGGTAAATGGCTAAAAACAGAGTAACTGATAAGTGATATACCAGATAGGATATATTATAAAAGCAAATACCAATACCATATATTTCATCATATTCTGAAACTATAATGAATTTGACTGAATTCCTACATAATTCGTGTAGACAAAGCAAATTATCAGTAAGAAACATAAAGCTAACAGCAAAATACAAATTCCTAGATAGGCAGCCATATACTTGAATTTAAAAAAAAAAACAAAAAAGGCATTTGAGTAAAAAAACAGTATAAACCAAACACCAAAATAAACTGGAAGGCATTCTATCACGCACCTATGCAGGCAATGGAAACAATTATTTCCCTGAATAAAAGCATGCATCAAGGAACAGAGAAAAAAAACTGAATGAATACAAACTGATATTTTAATACAAACTTTTGAGACATTGAGATACACTTTGATTTTTTAACAAAATTTGAAGTTATCAGCTGTATTTTACAGTTATTCATATTCAAATTTGCTAATGTTTATTCAGTACTATTAGGCTAGATACTTTTAGATGTTTCTTCCGGTATTTCACTCTATACTTCTCCTAAACATGATTATAATTCCATTACTTGAATTTTCAGTTTTAGGTATGTAAGATAACATAATGAACTGTCTAAACTCATGTGGAATAAGAAAGAGCATCAAGCTGGTTCCCATGAGGCAGATGGCAAGCAAATGTCCACCTTCCCACTTCTCCATTATTTCTGACACCAGCCACTCCTGCCATGGCACTCTCTACTTCTCTGCAGGATTCAATAATTCGTTGCAATGGCCACACAGAAATCACAGACTATACTCACAGTTATGTAGCCTTATTATACAAGT
Source organism: Loxodonta africana (assembly GCF_030014295.1). Taxonomy (NCBI): domain Eukaryota; kingdom Metazoa; phylum Chordata; class Mammalia; order Proboscidea; family Elephantidae; genus Loxodonta; species Loxodonta africana. The sequence continues at coordinate 76,803,505 of NC_087358.1, forward strand.
AAATAGCTACAACTCAGGATCAGGATCAACTTGTAAGTAACAGTAACAACTCAGGATCAGGATCAGATCAAGAGGCACACAGACAAGGCCTGGAAAGATACCCAAAGTGGAAAGCCTATCCCTCTCTTCTTCAATGCAGGACAACTCAAAAAGACTCATGGAGCAGGTAAGTTCTCTGCTGCAGAAGTTCTAAGACTGCTCTCAGCTAGTGCCACTGCCCTCGCCAGCAATCACTGGGTGAGGATTCTATGCTGGGCAGCTGTCTTTTCTGTCAGGTGTGTGCCCCAATTCAGCTTCTCTTGTCTTCTGCCTTCTCTAGGCAGGCCACTCCGTTGTTGACCTCTACACGATCCAGCTCTCTGCCTTCAGGCTGCCCACCATAAGTATTTCTGTCACTGGGCTCTCCACCACTAACTGGCCCAGATCACAGTCAGTGCAGTAGCTTGCTCAGCTCTCTCAGCTGCTGCTCTCCTAGCAACAACTCTCTGCCATCCATTGGGCCTCTCTGCCACCAGGCCTCTTTACCACCAGGCCCCTCTGCCATTAACCCCATCTACCATCAGATGCTCTACCATCAGGCTATCCACCAACACTCTCTGTCATCAGCCTTTCCACTGCTGACGACCCAGCTCATATCCAGTTTAGCCACTCCACACCGCTCTGCTCACACGCAGCTCTGCTCACACGCAGCTCTGCTCACACGCAGCTCTGCTCACACGCAGCTCTGCTCACACGCAGCTCTGCTCACACGCAGCTCTGCTCACACGCAGCTCTGCTCACACGCAGCTCTGCTCACACGCAGCTCTGCTCACAAGCAGGTCTGCTCACATGCAGGTCTGCTCACATGCACGTCTGCTCACATGCAGCTCTGCATCTCTGACAGCCCAGCTCTTAGCCAGCAGCTCTCTCAGCTGTAGCTGTTTTTACCAGGCTTGGGAGGGTCTTAAGCACAGGACCACCCTGTTCCAAAGGACACACTCCCCTCCTGGCTCCTGTCAACATGGCAGCCTTGAAAACCTCTGTGTTTCAGCCCTTTTATATAGTCAGTTACAAGGCAGGGTCTCCCACACCAGACCAGAGTTCAACCAATCCTCAGTTAGACATGAGATGTCAATCAGCTCAGGTCTTTTACAAAAGTAACATTTTCTGCCAGCAGAGGCTGGATCCTCTGCTGGGATGTAACAAACACTCTGAGGTAGAAAGCACCCTGAGAGGTCCCCCAAATTCCTTCTCCTAAGAACTAGGGCAAAGGTGGCAACTCCTCAGGGCTTAGGGGAAAAATCTCTCGAACTGTTTTTCCACAGAACCCAGGCAAAAGGCCATATAAAGGAATTCATTTCACTGCCAGGTGGTGGTGGTGTTGTTAGGGGCTGTTGAGTTGGTTCCAACTCAGGCAACCATATGCACAACAGAATGAAACACTGCCCAGTCCTGTACCATCCTCACAATTGTTGCTATGCTTGAGCCCACTGCTGCAGCCACTGTGTCAATCCATCTCGTTGAGGATCTCCCTCTTTTTCACTGACCTTCTACTTTACCAAACATGATGTCCTTCTCCAGGGATTGATCCCTCCCGATAACATGTACAAGTATGTGAGAAGCAATCTTGCCATCCTTGCTTCTAAGGAGCATTCTGGTTGTACTTCTTCCAAGACAAGTATGTTCATTCTTCTGGCCATCCGTGGTACATTCAATATTCTTCACCAACACTGCAATTCAAAGCCGTCAATTCTTCTTTGGTCTTCCTTATTCACTGTTCAACTTTCACATGCATATGAGCTGATTGAAAATATCATGGCTTGGGTCAGGCCCACATCAGTACTAAAGGTGACATCTTTGCTTTTCAATACTTTACAGAGGTCTTTTGCAGCAGATTTGCCCAATGCAATGCATCTTTTGATTTCTAGACTGCTGCTTCCTTGGGTGTTGATTGTGGATCCAAGTAAAATGAAATCCTTAACAACCTCAATCTTTTCTCCATTTATCACAATGTTGGTTACTGGTCCAGTTGTGAGGATTTTTGTTTTCTGTATGTTGAAGTGTAGTTCATACTGTAGAGGCTGTGGTCTTTGATCTTCATCAGTAAGTGCTTTAAGTCCTCTTCACTTTCAGCAAGCGTGTCTTGTGCATAATGTAGACTGTTTATGAGTCTTCCTCCAATCCTGATGCCCCGTTCTTCATATAGTCCAGCTTCTTGGATTATTTGCTGAGCATACAGATTGAACAGCTATGGTGAAAGGATACAACTCTGACCCAAACCTTTCCTGACATTAAACCATACCATATCTCCTTGTTCTGCTGCTTGATCCATGTACAGATCCCTCGTGAGCACAATCAAGCATTCTGGAACTCCTATTCTCCTCAATGTTATCCATAATTTGTTATGATCCACACAGCCAAATGCCTTAGTATAGTCAATAAAGCACAGGTAAACATCCTTTTGATGTTCTCTGCTTTCAGCCAGGACCCATCTGACATCAGCAATGTTATCCCTGGTTCCATGTCCTCTTATAAATCTGGCTTGATTTCTGGCAGTTCCATGGCAATACACTGCTGCAGCCACTTTTGGATTATCTTCAGCAAAATTTTGCTTGCATGTGATATTAATGATACTGCTCAATAATTTCCACATCTGGCTGGATCACCTTTCTTGGGAATAGGCATAAATATGGATCTCTTCCAGTCAGTTGGCCAGGGAGCTGTCCTCCAAGTTTCCTGGCATAGACAAGTGACCACCTCCAGCGCTACATTCATTCGTTAAAAAATCTCAATTGGTATTCCATCAATTCCCAAAGACTTGTTTTTCACCAATGCCTTCCACGCAGCTTGGACTCATTCTTGCAGTACCATGGGTTCCTGCTCATAAGTTACCTCCTGAAATGGTTGAACGTCTACCAATTCTTCTTTGGTAAAGTGATTCTGTGTATACCTTTCATTTTCTTTTGATGCTCCCTACATTGTTTAATATTTTCCCCACCTAATCTTTCACTATTGCAACTCAAGGCTTGAATCTTTTCTTCAGTTCTTTCAGCATGAGAAATGCTGAGCACGTCCTTCCCTTTTGGATTCTATCTCCAGGTCTTCGCACGTCATCCTCGAAATTTTACTTTGTCTTCTCGAGACACCCTTTGAAATTTTCTGTTCATCTCCCTTACTTCATCATTTTTTCCATTTGCTTTAGTTACTCCATGTTCACGAGCAAGTTTCAGAGTCCCCTTTGACATCTATTTAGGTCTTTTCTTTCTTTCCTGTCTTTTTAATGACCTCTTGCTTTCTTCACGTATGATGTCCTTGATGTCATTTCACAACTCGTCTGGCCTTCCGTCATTAGTGTTCAATGCATCAAATCTATCCTTGAGATGGTCTTTAAGTTCAGCTGGGATACAGTCAAGGTCATACTTTGGCTCCTGTTCTTCAGTTTCAACTGGAACTTGCACATGAGTAACTGATGGTCTGATCTGCAGTCAGCTCCTGGCCTTGTTCTGACTTATGATATTGAGCTTTTCCATCCTCTCTTTCACAGATGTAGTCGATTTGATTCCTGTGTATTCCATCTAGCGAGGTCCATGTGTACAGTCACCATTTATGTTGGTGAAAAAAGGTATTTGCAATGAAGTCGTCATTAATCTTGCAAAATTCAATCATGTGATCTCTGGTATCATTTCTATCATCAAGGCCGTATTTTGCAACTACCGATCCGTGTTCTTTGTTTCCAACTTTTGCATTCCAATCACCAGTAATTATCAGTGCATACTGATTGCATGTTCGATCAATCTCAGACCGCAGAAGTTGTAGAAACCTTCAATTTCTTCACCTTTGGCCTTAGCGGTTAATGTGTAAATTTCAGTAACAGTCATATTAACTGGTCTTCCTTGTAGGCATATGGATATTATTCTATCACTGACAGTGTTGTACTTCAGGATAGATCTTGAAATGTTCTTTTTGACAATGAATGCAACGCCATTCCTCTTCGTCATTCCTGCCATAATAGGCCATATGATTGTGCAACTCAAAATGACCAATACCAGTCCATTTCAGCTCACTAATGCCTAGGGTATCGAACTTTATGCGTTCCATTTCATCTTTGATGATTTCCAAATTCCCCACACGTCTGTTAGTTTGTTGTACTGTGGGGGCTTGTGTGTTGCTATGATGCTGGAAGCTATGCCACTGGTATACCAGCAGGGTCACCCATGGCAGACAGGTTTCAGCTGAGCTTCCAGACTAAGATAGACTAGGAAGAAGGACCCAGCAGTCTACTTCTGAAAAGAATTAGCCAGTGAAAACCTTATGAACTCCAGAAAACACTGCCTGATATAGTGGCAGAAGATGAGCCCCTCAGGTTGGAAGGCACTCAAAGTATGACTGAGGGAGAGCTGCCTCTTCAAATAGAGTCAACCTTGATGACATTGATGGAGTCAAGCTTCTGGGACCTTCGTTTGCTGATGTGGCACGACTCAAAATGAGAAGAAACAGCTGTATCACCAGATATTACATACAAATTTCCTGATACAGAAGATGAGAGTTAAGATCTCTTACACAATGCTCCTCTGCCACAGCAACACACCCACACTTCATCTTCCTCAGGCTTCCTAACACAGGCCTACCACAAGGTTCTCGTAAATAAATACTCAATGTGTACGTTTACATCTTAAGAATGTAAATATTACTTAGTGTTGACCATGCAATCAGGGAATCCAACACCAGGGAACAAGCAGGCTGGTGAAGAAATAAGCCCCAGCAGACAGCCACACAGTAGGCCTAGAGAACAACCAGTCTGACTGGAAAAGGATAGTGCAAGGCAGCAAGGGGGGATTTCAGATGGCAAAGAGTGTGGATGGGTTACTTGGTGTGCGATAAAATTAGAGCAAAGGAGCAACATACACTTCCATTTAAGAGTTTGGGTTTAAAATAGCAGTAGGAGCATGGGAAAGTAAGCAAACACAAAAGTAAAGCAGTATTAACTCCAGGGAGAAAACAATCAAAATATGCTGGATTTTCTATTTCCTGGGACCCTTTTGGGGGGTACTACTGCCTTTTGATGAAATCATCCTCTAGCTTTACTGTATAAAACCTGTTACTATCGAGTCGATTCTAATTCATAGTGACTCTACAGGACAATGCAGAACTGCCCCATAGGGCTTCCACGGCTCTAGTCTTCACAGAAGCAGACTGCCACATCTTTCTCCCACAGAGAAGCTGGTGGGTTCAAACTGTCCTTTAAGCTAGCAGCCAAGCACTTAACCACTGCACCACCAGGGCTCCTTTACCATACAGGAGGTAAAATTTGTTGAGATCTTGCATGTCTCCTGTATTTTCCCCCAACTTCTCTGGCTATTTCTTCCCAGTATTCTTTGTGGGCTCCACTTCTTCTTGATGACTAAATACTGGAACTTCTTCCCAGGACTCAGTCCTTAGCCTTCTTCTTTATCTACACCCACTCCCAAGGTTATTTCACCAAGTCCTGTGGCTTCAAAGATCTTCTATAGCTGAAAACTAACATACTGGGTTTCGGCTCTGACCTCTGTGTTATCTATTCACTCAACATTTCCCACTGTATGTACACAGGCACATCAAACATGACACAGCCAAAAGAGAACTTTTCATTACCAGCCTACCACCATCAATCTGTTCTCTCCAGTATTCCTCAATTCAGGAAGCAGCAACACTATTCACCCAGTTATTCAAACCGAAGGCGAAGAATCCATCCTTGACTCCTCTTCCTTTCACATCTTATTCTATCTAATCTATTATATATATATATATACCCACATCTGTCTGTGTGTGTATCATACTGTCTCTAAAATAAAATATATCCTGAATCAACTACTTTTCACCACCTCCAAGACCATCATCCTAATGTAACTCATCATTATCTCTGTTCATAATTACAAAGTGCCTCCTAAATACCTTCCTTGCTTCTGCTTTTGCCACCCCCACCCACAATCCATTATGCACAAAATTCCCAGAGTCTTCCCCACAACTTACTCAGTATAAAATCTAAACTGTCACCACAGCCTACAAAATCTTGCATGATCTGGCCTTTGCCTACCTCTCTGATTTCATCTTCCCTTACTTCTTCCAATTCATTCAACTTCAACCACTGGACTGCCTCCTGTTACTCCAACATGCAAGCTCTTCCCGGCCTGAGGGCCAGAGCGTGTCTCTGCCTGGGACACTCTGAGATCTTCTCATGCCCAGCTCCTTCACATTATTCAGGTCTCAGTTCAAATATTACACCAAAAGGCCTTCAAAAATAAGTCTCTCTCTGTCACTGTCTCTGTCTCTCTCTCTCACACACACACACACCCCTACTCAAACAAGGTCACTCTCTATAGTTTCTATTTCCTTTCTCCTTTATTTTTCTTTAATGCCCTTATTGTTATGTAAAATTATTTTATACTTGTCCAATTGTTTGTCTCCCCTATTACAATGTAAGGGTTAAGCTGTTTTCTTCACTTAGAAGAGTAACACGTAAACAGTCAACTTTTAAACTGAATGAGAAAATGTGTGAACAAGTAGTAAAACTATATTTAAAAAAGTATCAAAACTAATTGGCATCCTCAATATTATCTTCAAAGATAGAAAAATTACAATTTTCAGAGCCCAAAAACCTATCATCATCTTCAGAATCCAAATGATTCCATTTCTAGCACTCTCTACATTAGAAACTGAGCTGTCATTATGTTCGAATAATAAATTTCACGCAGTACCATCACGGGTATTACCAAATACGTAATTTAAGAATGATTTTACCACTGTCTTTTCATAACATACCATTTGGTATGGTATGTCCAGCTTTCAGCTGATCTTGCTTTTCTATGTACTTATCATTCTCTTATTTTAGGAAGCCTGTAACATTACAGTTGAGCCTAATTTACTGCTTTTAGTCATGGGGAATGGTGATAAAACATTTATACCTAAAATGTTAGTGAACTAACCCAAACTCTCTCTCTGATCAGTTCTCTAGCCTGTGGCTTGTTAGTTTTGTTTGAAAATGCACCAGTACAACATGAGGCTCATCTGTTAGCTGCGAGTGCTGGGTAACTACTCTGAGCTACTAGAGGGCAGGTAACATCACTGCTGTAGTCATGGTGCTCAGTGAACTACTGGCCCTATACCTCTCCCAGACCTGTCAGTCATGATCCTAATGGCCTTTAACAGTTGACTTTCTATTCCTGATACTGGCACTTCGGATAAAAAGTAGTTTTTAAATCATTTTTTAATGGAAAAATATGGAAACTATCAAAATATACCACTGAAGGATACTGTTTAACCCAGCTACACATAAAACATGGTCTTACAGTGACATTTTAATAAAGCCCAAGTATATTATCAACAACAAATATGCACAACGCAAAAACTGGAGTCAAAGATCACATTTTACATAAGACAAGTGGTTCCTAATCCAATAAGGCAATTTATTTAAACTAAAGCTATCTTATCACAGATGGAAAATTAAATGCTAAAGAAGAAATTAGGTTATTTACATCCAGAATAGGACATTTCACTCATTATGCCCTATTTGAATGTAATATATATTTGCTTTAGTTGCCATCGATCTCTCTTACAAATGCAAGAAGACTCAACAAATACGTTATAGTTTTCTATCAGTTGTGTGTGTGTGTGTAGTTATACGGAAGTACCCCCTTATCCGCGAGGGATATGTTCCAAGACCCCCGTGGATGCCTGAAACCACCGATAGTACTGAACCCTATGTATACTATGTTTTGTGCTATACATACATACTTACAATAAAGTTTAATTTATAAATTAGGCACAGTAAGAGATTAACAATAATAACTAATAATAAAATAGAATGATTTTAACAATATACCGTAATAAAACTTATGTGACTACGGTCCCAGGGTGGGATGGAACTGGACAGCGTGAGATTTCACCAAGCTACTCATTTAACATTTTTGGACCGTGGTTGACCATGGGTAACTGACACCACGGAAAACAAAACCACAGATAAGGGAGGACTATAGCACGTGGAGAAGGAAGAAAAATGGAAATACAGAACTCAAAGTATAGCATTATAATATGTATACAATGATTTATATGATATGGAGGTTTCATTTGTAATACTTTGTCATACACACAATGAAAGCAAAATAATCTTACTGTGCTCAAAGTTAAATGAGCTATCATAGGGGATTTAACAAGCATGTTTCAGCATTTCACTTACCTAATTGTATGGTGGTAAAATTTGAGGAGATTAGAAATTTTATATAATAAAACTGCCCCAGGTTCAGCAACTATCACTTGCTCAATTCGAACCTATTAAAAACATGAAAAATCAAACATTTTCTTCATTAATCGCATGTAATATAAATGGCATTTAAAAATAAAAACCAGATTTACTGCAGAAATCACAAAACGCCTCCTAAACCCCACTGCCGTCAGGTTGGTTCCGACTCATAGCGACCCTATAGGACAGAGTAGAACTGCACCATAGAGTTTCCAAGGAGTGCCTGGTGGATTCGAACTGCCAACCTCTTGGTTAGGAACCACAGCACTTAACCACCAGAAATCACAAAACGCCTCCTAAAGAATTTCTAAGTATTAGGTCATGGGATGGTAAAATAACAGAAATATTTTAGCACAGATAAACTCTACAAACAATAATCCATTACCTACAGAGTTTGGCTCAAGGCAGTTGTTACCAGAAATATCAATACAATGGGACCATTTTTGTGGTATATCACCAGTGCGTAAAACTGAATTTAGTTCAGCACTAAATCACAAAAGCAGCTGCTTTATCCCTAAAGACAGGTTATCAGTGACAATATACTGTCCCAACTCCAAATCTTCAGAATGATGCAAGAATTCTGGTCTTTAAACTATTATACCAAATTTCTTTTTTGACTATGAATCTGAGAATAGGAAAGCAGACAAAAGTTAATAAACTAGCACCAACATTTTTGTCTAATTATAAGATTACTGGGGCAAAATCTGATCTAGTACACAATTAAACTTGGTCTACCTCAAAATTAACTACCAGGACTTTTTCCTAGTTAAACTCCATCCCTCACTGATCTTTCCCTTACTTTACAGTCCCTCATTAACGGACACCATCTAAAGCACACCAGTGTGTGCTTATTTACAAACTGCAATGTATCTACTGCCTACACTGTATCCTCTTGCCTCCTAACTAGATGCTAAACACAAACACAGACTTTGTTTTCTGCTTCTTTTACATCTGGCAGAACAGCACACACACAATAGATGTTTAATAAGTGCTTCTGAAAGCTGAAGTGTTTCTGTGCTTAGATTTTGGCATACGTTATAATGCCAACAAACTGATTTGCTAACACAAAGTTTTATAAATGTATTTTATCAGCATACAAAATCCTCTTACAGAAATTAATTTACCTTTACAGGAAACCCTGGTAGCATAGTGGCTAAGAGTTCGGCTGCTAACCAGGAGATCAGCAGTTCGAATCTACCAGGTGCTCCTTGGAAACCCTATCGGGCAGTTCTACTCTGTCCTATAGGGTTGCTATGAGTCAGAATCGACTCGATGGCAACGGGTTTTTACACTAACAAGTTTACAAAACTAATACATTTTGGCATAAAGCAAAAGACTGGGAAACTACTAAAATGTTATCATCAGTGGCATTTGAATTTAAAAATCATAATTTTTGCTTCACTGTTCCTTTTAGGCCCAAGCCTTCAATAATAATTTAAATTATATATCATATCAATAACTGATATTTTCTAAATTATAATATAATTATTAGGGCAAAAATAAAGGGTGTTAATTGTAGAAGGCAGTTCTTCTCTAGTATATTTATTAACACCATTTCCCCTGGTATCTTGCCTTCTAAAATTTCTAGGCATCGAGAAAATAACTCTTCATTCCAACTCCCTTAAGAAAGGAGGAGGGTAGGGAAGGAAAAGAAAGGAGGCAAGGGTGGGAAGAAGGAAGAAAAAGGAAAGGAAAAGAAAAACTCCCACCTACACACACACACACACACACACACACGCTTTCAAATGCAATGAACACAACAGAGAGGCTGAGACATCAGGAGAGTTACAGAAGATACACCAAGATTGGTCAATGTGCCTGAAAGAAACATTGCCTTACGAGAGCTATGTAAGAGACCAAATATTTTCAGCAAAAACTATGAGTCACAGGAAATAATAACAATAAAAAAGTAAAAGGGCAGAAGAGACTAAAGAAGAGGTGGCGGCAACAACTGACTAAAAATTATAACGGTAATGGCAGTGGAGAAACAATTATTAACAGAGCTTAAAAGTGGTGACGGAAATAATGGCTCAGAACAGTCCCTGGCATATAATAAGTACTCAATAAATCTTAAGTATATTATTGGAAGTGGCAGAGATAGTATAAAAGGAAGACAAACGAAAAGCAGCAAAATAGGCTACAGGCAATCTGTCAGCACAGAAAAAGGTAGGGAATAGATTTAAAAAAAGTTTTGCAGCTCTCCTATCCAGTGCAAGAGGGTGAGAGCTAAAGCTATAAGTCAGTTTGCGTTGATGAGGGAAGGGACAAAGTAGGAAGGGAGAATGACAATGCTTCTTCACCTTAATATCATAGAAAGCTGCTTAGAGTGAATATCTGTTCCCCATTATAGTTCAAGGGAGCCCTGGTGGTTAAGAGCTCAGCTGCTAACCAAAAGGTCAGCAGTTCGAATTCACCCGCCACTCCTAGGAAACCCTATGGGGCAGTTCTACTCTGACCTATAGGGTTGCTGTGAGTGGAAATCAACTCCCCAGCAACAGGTTTGGGTTTTTTTTTTTTTTTTTGGTTTTATAGTTCAACAGAGCCCTGGTGGCACAGTGGTTAGGAAGCACTCAGCTGCTAACCAAAAGGTTGGCAGTTTGAATCCATCAGCCACTCCTTGGAAACCCTATGGGGCAGTTCTACTCTACTCAATAGGGTCACTATGAGTCGGAATCAACTCGACGGCAATGGGTTTGGTTTGGTTTTGGATAGTTCAACAGTCTGAGGGCACAATGACTATATCATGTAATACAGTATCCAGCTTTATTTTTCACACTATTTATTTTTTTATAGACAGCTATTTTCATAGAACCTAACATCATTTTAGAAGGTCAAGAACCATATAACACACTAAAGTTTTTATTGAAGAGAATTCCAATGTTGGCTGGTAATCTCTCAGCCATCTAGAACGTTCACATAAAAGAAGGGTCATTTTACCCAATGAACTTATAAAAACTTAGTATATTAATTCTGATGTTTCCAGCTACAACTGTGGGGTGAAGCTACCTGTAAAGTAACAGACTTGATGCTGACAATCCATAGTATCCTCTCTATAAATATATAATTTTATCTATACATAATTTTAAGCCTAGCACATAGATTTTTAAAACTGGAAATAATTTTAAAGTTCATATCTGAATGCTTACATTTACAACTATTTATTCTACTATATTTCAATTTATTAAGACAAAGTTAAATACAAGATAAGCCAAAAAAAACCAAACCCATTGCCGTCAAGTTAATTCCGACTCATAGCGACCCTACAGGAAAGAGGAGAACTGCCACATAGGGTTTCAAAGGAGAAGAACTGCCACATAGGGTTTCAAAGGAGCAGCTGGTGGATTTGAACTGCTGACCATTTGGTTAGCAGCTATATAGCTCGCTGTAGCTCTTAGCCACTGTACCACCAGAGCTCCAAATAGGGATTCAAACACACACACACACACACACACACCCCACATGATTCTGACTCATAGCAACCCTATAGGACAGAATAGAACTGCCCCAATAGGGTTTCCAAGTAGCATCTGGTGGATTCAAACTGCTGACCTTCTGGTTAGCAGCTGTAGCTCTTAACCGCTATGCCACCAGGGTATCCTAAATAAGGGATAGAGTAAAACAAATATATAGTATCTCAAAAATGGCTACCACTACTATTGTAATTTTCTATCCTTCTAAAAAAAAAAAATTACCCCTGAACTAAAAAGAATTCATTCCTACAAAGAAAAGACTGAGTGACAGCAGCTTAACCAAATCATCCACATCACGTATCATCAGTGGTTTTTATAAACTAGAAGGATGAAATTTTATACTAATGGAACGTAAAAGTATGTCACTAAGAATCATAATTACCAAAGAAAATATCCAACTTTTTTTCTCAGTGAACAACTACATCACTGAAAATATCAGATACCTAAGTTGGGTCATGGAAACCCTGGTGGCGTAGTGGTTAAGAGCTATGGCTGCTAACCAAAAGGTCAGCAGTTCGAATCCCCCAGGTGCTCTTTGGAAACCACAGGGGGCAGTTCTACTCTGTCCTATAGGGTCACCTATGAGTCGGGATCAACTTGACAGCAGTTTTTTTTTTTTTAATTGGGTCATAAAGACAGAGAATTCTTAAAATAGTTTAGCATTGTACATCACTATCAAGCTAATGTAATATGTAACTCCTGTAAACACTGTTAAATACTGTCTGGAGTACACAATACATATTATTACGTGAGAAAATTTAAGGTTTCTATCATTTCAGGAACTAAGAGGATTTTTCTTCCTTTACCATAAAAAGATTTTTGCTTCCTTACTATTTTTCTTCTTTATCATTTGTTATCTTACATTAAAATTTTTCAGTTGGACACAGTAATGCCTTATAACTATTATAAACATCTTTATATGCATATACCTTTAAGAAAGGTAAACTGAGAATTTCTAAGCACATTTTAAAATGAAGGCTGGCTTTGGTATATAATGTCTTTATATAAGCAATGGGTGTTATTGTAAACACTTTTAACATCATAGTATTTCTTAGACTAGGATAGGAAACTCTAAGGTCCATTCTAACCCTCTGGTTCTAGAATTATACTTCACACAATCTTTTTTTTTTTTTTAAAGGAAAAGCTGCAATAAGACACGTTAAGTAGGAGGGGGGAAAAGGATAAGGCAAAGTTGAATTAATTCACCAAAGTGACTGGGAATTTCACTTACCTACATGTAGTTATAAAAATGTATGAAAAGTGCAGAGAAAGAAAACTTTTTATTTTTGTTCTACCTTTTATTTTTATTAATCTTTCAAATAATTGCTGATATATAGAACAAGCAACATTTATATAAGCTATTAATGTCTGAAAATCAAAATATATCAAATAAACATGTCATTGGGAGAAAAAGATAAAATAATTTCAAAGTACTTTGCTATTTACTGAATTGAGTCCAAAGATGATCTAATTATACCAATAACCAAATTTTTAAATATTATCAATTTTCATAAGGTGTGTCATCTGAGATTTTCTTGCCTGGACAAAAATACCAAAGAAAATCTTAGAAATGAGAGAAATTTAGTTTTAAAGTTTAGTTCTTGATAAGAATACATCACAAAACTTTTATTTCAAATTATACATAATAAATTAAAATCAATTAACAAGGAAAAGTAAACCAACAATTACAATATATTCTGCAAATATTCATAAGAGAAAATAACATTTGTTGCAGGCCTACTACAGGCCACTTTCAGCTACATTATCTCATTCAACCCTCACAACAACCCTTCACGGTAGATATTTTTATACACAAGTTAAACATGAGTAAATTAAGGTGCAGAAACCAAAAAAACCAAACCAAACCCATAGCCACTGAGTCAGTTCTGACTTATAGTGGCCCTACTGGACAGAGTAGAATCGCCCCCAAAGGGTTTCCAAGGTGCAGGTGATAGATTTGAACTGCTGGCCTTTGTTTAGCAGCCGAGCTCTTAACGACTGTGCCACCAGGGCTCCAAGGTGCAGAAGAGTTAGGCAATTTGAACAAGTTAACACAATTAAGTGGCAAAGTAGGGATTCTAACACAAATTTGACTCCAAAGTCTGCTCACTGTACTATAAATAGTATTGACAGTAGTAACACTGATAAATAATAATATTTATCCTTGGGTTAATCATTATTTATTACCATAACAAATAGATTTTAAAATTTAGCATGCTCAAAGCAATAAAGTAGAGTGTGTCCTTAGTAAATCTGTTAAGAGTTCGTAGGTATTATATAGGAAGGCGTATGTGAGTAAATGCACATGCAGGTATACATGTATCTGTAGGCATATGTACAGACATGTTTGTGTGTGCTGCGTATATATAGCCATATACATAACAAAGCACATGGGGGCACAGTTAAGGAGGTTTCCTAGACATATCCTAACAACTCGAGGGATTGGTTTACTGAGTTAAAAGACTTAGGACCATAGTCTCAAGGCACAACTTAATGAACTGCCATAACATAGTTCATAAAGATAATGTTCTACACCCTAGTCTGGTGAGTAGTGTCTGGGGTCTTAAAAGCTTGCAGGCAGCCACCTAAGATTCAACTATTGGTCTCTTCTCACACGGAGCATAAGTAAAGACAACAAAGGCTCAAAGGAGAAGCTAGTCCACAGGACTAATAGCCCACATGAACCATGGCCTCTTCTAACCCGAGACCAGAAGAACTAAACGATGCCCAGCTACCCCTACTGACCATTCTGACTAGGGACACAACAGAAGGTCCCAGATAGGATGGGAGAAAAATATAGAACACAGCTCAAATTCCTAAAAAATGTCAGACCTACTGGACCAATAGAGACTAGAGGAACCCCCCAAAACTACCGCTGTAAGATACCCTTTGAACTTGGAACTGAAGCTACTTCTGGAGGTCATCTTTCAGCCAAATAAAAGATTGGCTTATAAAATAAAAATCACCCATTAGCAATGTGTTCCCTTAAATAATCAATTATGTGAGAACAAATGGTCAACATTTACCCAAAAGCAAAGAAGAGAAGGCAAGGAAGGGAAGGGAACCTAGATCAGTGGAAGTAGAACATAATGGAAATGAGAATGTTGACACATTGTTAAAATGTAACCAGTGATATGGAACAATTTGCATAAAAATTATTAAATGGTAATCTAATTTGCTGTGTAAACTTTCACCGAAAACACAATAAAATTAAAATATTATTTAAAAAAAAAGAGTCCAGAGGTGAACTGCTTCGATTAAACAGACTTTATCGGAATTGATTAAATAAGTTACTACGGAGATGATAATATATAAAAAAAAAAAAGCCAACATATGATAACCAAGAATGTTTCAAATTTTATTTCTTAAGGAGAAAAATGGCAACAATTTTTTTAAATGTATTTTATTATTCTACATTAACGTGCTAATTTGATAAAATTACAGCTTACGTTCAGGCTGGTATTTCTTTAAACTCATAAGAATGAAGAAGGCAGTGATTTAGCTAGCTATCATATGCTGTTGTCAGTTGTCATGCAGTCAATTCAACAACATTTTTAAAAACAAAATATATTACCTTTAGAGGCCTACACACACCCTCAGTGATATGCCCAACAACTTCTTGAATATTTTCTTCAACACCTAAAATTAATTAGAAAAAAAATTTAAGACTTCTTCCATATTATACCTTTTTTTTTTTTTTACTTCATATAAGTTCAAAGGCTAACAAACAATAACACATATGGTTACTGGCAATATTAACAAACATTTAAAAGAACCGTAATAATATTTTACTAAGTTCACTATCTTTTAGGACATTGCTAATTTGTCTTAATACCTCAGTCTAGTAATTCTTTTCAATCCATCTGACTGTTGAATAAAATGAACATTATTTCTTTATGAAAAAAGTATAAATGTATCAGTTATAGGAAAAACAACTGTGAAATGTATTAATTGAAGGAAATAATATGAATATAAGGAGCCCTGGTGGCCCAAGGGTTAAGTGTTCAACTGCACCAAAAGGTAGATGGTTCAAACTCCACAGGAGAAAGACGTGCAGTCTGCTTCCATAAAGATTAAAAAAAATTAGAGCCTTAGAAACCCTACAGGGCAGTTCTACACTATCCTATAGGGTTGCTGTGAGTTGGAATCAGCTTGACAGCAATGGGTTCAGTTTGGTATAGCATTTCTTCTACAAACATCTTATTCTAGGCAGCAGTGCTAAGCATATACGCTGAAGAAACAAAGATGAAAATCTTATCTCATAATCTCAGTGGAAAACTAACATTTACTAAACACCTACTATTTATCAATCACTGAAGTAGGCACTTGACATTAACTGCTTACAATCACCTTCATTCTTTACAGATACAGAAATCAAAGCTCAGAAAAGTCAAGTCATTCCTGCAAAATAATCTGTTTCATCTAACTCCAATCCATTTTTCTTTTCACCTCTTAACACTGCCTCATATACATCCTTTTTAAAAACATCTGTAAAGAAATACATCCTATTAAACTAGATAATTACAGTAAAAACAGGAATTTAACTTAAAAAAATGCAGACTTTGAGCCAATCTGACAAGATGCAGCATATAATCTCAATACTGAAAAGCTTTAAAACTATGAGATTAACTATTACCACCAATCTGCACACCGGCCTATCATGAAGTTCTTGTGACAAGCCACAATTACATGCTACTAAGTGATGTAAAACAGGTCACTATATTTCCCTTTACTTCCTATCAAAAAAACTACTAACCCCACAAACTCCAACATATCTTCAGGCAGTCACAACTGAGGAGATCTGAAATTGTCTAAATAATGGACATCAGAATTCTAAAAATTATTAAGTTTTATTTCATGAAATAAGACAAATTTAAATGCATTTGGTACATATGGTAATTATTTTTTAAAAACATTAAAACAGTCATGTAAGAATGAATAACAGATTGAGCAGTAGAATGAAAGGATAAATAGCTTAGTGACCTTAAGCTAGTCACTCAGGGTGTTTCATTACTAATAAACTGCAAATAATATCTTTTATCTTTAAAGTATACTGCTAAGGATTTGAGATAATGTACACCACACAGTCAAGAAATGTCTTAAGTCAATCAGAAGAGGCTAGGCTTGATATGGAAGGTAATAAGCATTCCCTAAGGAAGAAAGGCCTGGCGATCTGCTTGCAAAAAATCAGCCATTGAAAACCCTCTGAAACACATGGGGTCACTACGAGTGGAATTAACAACAGCAACTGCTTTTTTATAAAACTGTGAAGAGTTAAGCAATAGGATGAAAGAGGCGTTTATGGAGGAGAAAGTCTATTAGCAAAATAATAAATCAGGATGCTTATTGTAACATCTAGATGTGAAGTGTTTATCTCAGTGAAGATGGCAGCAGTAAGAACAGAAACTGAGAAGCACTGTAATATTTTCCATATTTAGTCTTTAGCAGTAACAAACTACTTGCTCACCTTGTGTGGTTACATGCTTTAAAAGGGCTTCAAGATGTTCCTTTTCAGAAGCAGTAGCTTGATGGAGCCAAGCCAACATATCTCCAACATACCTAATAAAAACTAAATGCTAGTAAAGATTTCCTTTGGAAAAAAACACCAACTACTATAATATTTTCTGATTATTATACCTCAAAGGGTCATGGGAGTGCATCTCAATGGGTCTAGGTGTACCTCCTGGGCCCCCTCTTGTAAGAGCATCGATAAATCCGCGAACAACTGTACTTCTTCTGGCAGTTCCAAACTCATCTAATGTATACCTAGAGGAAACAAGTTATGTGAAAAACAGTTGTTTTCCCTCGTTGTGATCATGTTACACTACTCATGCAATTTCTGGGATAAGACAGACATCTAAATCCCTATTTAGGCACTCTTGCAAGCAGTATTACTTTTAAACATTAAAAAATATAAGGTAACCTTACCATAATAAAAATTCAGTATAAAGGTATGTATTTTTACTCGTCATTAGAAAGAATGTTGGGATTTGGAACTAAATGGGTATGGTGGAGGCAAGGGATAGGGTGGCAGATCTGGTAAAGTAAAATAGCAAGCCAAGGGGAAATCCTGGACTCCTCAAGTTTCAGCACATTTGCGGTCCCATATATGACAGTCTACTCTTTTATAAAGGGCCATATCTACTTCTCAGAGGCTAGTTATAATTAGGACTTTACAATTAAAAAAATAATTTCATGTCTTTTGGGTTTATACATAGAAGTGGAATTGCTGGGTTATATGGTAGCTCTACTTTTAGTTTTTTGAAGGACCATCACACTGTTTGCCACAATGGCTGTACCATTTTGCTTTCCCACCAGCAACGAATAAAGGGAACCAATTTCCCCACATTGTCGCCAACACTTGCTGTTTTCTGTTTTTGGTTGTTTTTTTTCCTATTGTTTTTCTGTTTTGTTTTTTTATCTTAGCCATTCTAGTAGGAGTAAAATGGTATCTTATTGTGGTTTTGATTTACATCTCTCTGATGGCTAATGACGTTGAGTATCTTTTCCTGTGTTTGATGGTCATCTCAATGTCCTCTTTGGTGAAATGTCCATTCACATCCTTTGCCCATTGCTGACCAGGTTATTTACCTACAAGTTGTTGTTTTGTTAAATTGCTGAAATTTTATATGTATTTTGGTTATTACATTCTTATCAGATATATGGTTTCTGAAAATCTGCTTTTTTTTAACAGACCACAGAGTTAGTTAAAAAATATATATATTTTTTTGTAATACAAGAAAACTAGAAAAAGTATTTTTAAATAAAAGAAAAAAGTAAATTGGTCAATAGATATAAATTTTTAGAAATCTGAATCTTAGGATTATAGTTCTTTGTGTGTGTTTGTGTGTTTCCAGTTAAAAGGAAATGGTTTTCAAATTCTCTCCAGTGACATATTTGCATACGGAGGGAAAATACAACACAGAGCTAAGTTTGCTAAAGTGCATAATTGTCTTACACTCAATTTCTTAAAAAAAAAAAATACTCACTTCTATTTTTTCCCTCATGCTCTTAAAGTATAATTTCGTTTAACAGGGAAACAGTATTCTTACAAATGATCACCCAATTCTAAGAATTAATAAACTTATGCTCAAATTACTACCCATCACAGGAAAAAATTTCACAAACTATTAACTTTTTAAATATATAAAATTCATCCTCACTCCCAAGACCCTACGGATCACCATAATCATAAATTAACCATTTCTTTTCTAGAACTGATCACTGGGACCACAAGTTATACCAGAAACAAGGGGAATATACTGGCATTCTACAAGGGGGGGAAATTATCAAGCCTGGCAAACACTGGAATTTAATCCGCACAGTAATATGAAATAACAACAAACAATATAATGCAAAATTTTCTGCACAAAGATATTTGAAGCAAAAATAACATGAGCTACAGCAAACCTTCAATATCATCTATAGACAAAGAAACATCATTTCCCAGAGAGAGAAGAAAATGTCCTTAACAGACAAGGGTAAAAATTTAAAATGCAACCTTCACAAAGTTGAATGTTCAAATTATGTAAATATCCTAATATACCTACAGTTAAAATGAAAAATTAGAAGCCCCATTTTTTTATTATGCTTAGTTATAAAAAAAGAAAAATGTTTGTCAAAAAGCAAATTAAAACATAAAATAGTACAAATCTCTCTTACTAATGCAGCAAATATATAAAGAATGAAACAAATTCACGTTGTACGTATGAGTACATTCTTAAATCATTTATATTCTGAATGAATATAAATATTACCAAAGAAAAAATCAATTTTTTATTCCCACTTATAATAAATTTCTTTTTAAAGAAATATCTGTATTAACTTATTAAAAGTTAATATGCATTAGCATTCCAGTTATATACTAAGAAGAATTCATATGGCAACTTTACCCAGGGAATTCAATAACTAACATTTTCCTTAAACATTTTCCTTACACGTGATAAAAAATACCTACATCAAAAAGAAATATCTGAGGTATAATAACAGCAAAGCTTTACACGCTACTTTAATTCATACACTGCCATCTGGTGGCTAGTGTCATTATCAAGCTTTTCCTAAATTCAAGGAAACAACCACTTTGAAAATAATTACTTAAATCAAGGTCAGTGTTCTCTTTCAGCATAAATGTTATCTTAATCACCTAGTCTTAAAAACCTACTTCTTCTCCAACTCAATTTCCAAATGCCTCTCAAAATCAGATGCCTTTGAGATGATTCCGACTCATGGTGACCCCACCATACATCAGCGTAGAACTATGCTCCCTAGGGTTTTCAATGGCTGATTTTTCAGAAGTAGATCACCAGGCCTTTCTTCTGAGGTGCCTCCGGGTGAACTCAACCCGCCAACTTTTTGGTTTGCTGCCGAGTACTTAATCATTTATTTGCACCACCTGAATACCAACAGCAACAAAAACACAGTGCCACTGAATCAATTCTGACTCACAGTGACCCTACAGGACACAGCAGAACCACCCCATAGGGTTTCCAAGGAGTGCCTGGTGGATTCGAGCTGCCAACCTTTTGGTTAGCAGCCTGAGCTCTTAACTACTATACCACCAGGGTGTCTAAAACCAAACCTGTTGACATTGAGTTGATTCTGACTCACAGGGACCCTACAGAATAGAGTAGAACTGCCCTTCAGGGTTTCCAAGGAGCAGCTGGTAGATTTGAACTGCTGACCTTTCAGTTAGCAGACTGAGCTCTTAACCTCTTTGCCACCAGGGCTCCCTGCACCACCCAGGAACTCCAAAACCAGTTGTCGTCAAGTGGATTTCTAACTCACGGCAACCCCATGTGTGTCAGAGTAGAACTGTGCTCCATAGTTCTCAATGGCTGATTTTTTGGAAGTAGATCACCAGCCCTTTCTTCTGGGATGCCTCTGGGTAGGCTCGACCCACCAGTCTTTTCAGCTGAACATATTAATCATTTGTACCAGCCAGCAACTCCTAAGTATCTCTCTGATCTTCCAAATTGCACTAATGCCCCCATTCCCTGTGATGTAGCCTTCAGAGATAAACCTTTGTCTCTCTATTATAGTTCTATTCCTTGTCTTTCAAGCTCTTTCCATGGCTGTGATTTAGACCTTTAATACACACTTTTTAGTTGATAGCTTTCTAATTTATCTCCTTTCAAAATAAATATAATAGCTAATACTGAGTGGTATGCCAAGCCTTATGCTAAGTACCTTATGTGAATGATCAAATTTGAACTGCACCACAATGCTGTAAGATAGGTGCTCTTATTATCCTCATTTTACAGCTAAGGAAACTGAAGCTTATAAATGTTCAGGGGCTTGTCAAAGAAACCTGACTCAAGAGCCTACCTTTTAAACCATTATATAATACTGCTGCTTTCCAAGTGTCAACCAAGAATCATAATTTAGTAAAAGTGTATTTACATGGTACCAGACAAGGTAACACATTACCAAAATCAAACACTACATACATGCTTTAAGTACTAAAGAATTCTAATAATCAACACAGATACCTTAAATTGAGAAGGTTGGGAAAGAAATTTTTAAGTAGATGTAATCTGCTGAGCTGCTAACCAACAGTATGCATTAGCTTATCATACGTACATGAGCGACTTTCAAGGTTAGTATCATCTACCGCTTGCTACTAATCTCGTGGTCAGTGCAAGCTCTGGCAATTAATTTCCCAAAGACACATGTCCTTTCTCAATCCACATCCTTATACCTACAGTTCCCTCAACATGGAGGGTCCTATTTTCTCTTTTCTTCCTGGAAAATGTCTACTCAATCTTGCCTTAGGGAATTTTGTCTGAGTTCATCTCCTTTCCCTACCCCAGAACCATTTGTGCCATACTGCACGATCCCACAGCACCTGGGGCGTGATCTCTAGAATTTAAAAAAAAAAAAAAGACAAATCCGTTGCCATCCAGTTGATTCTGGCTCATAGTGACCCTATAGGACAGAGAACTGCCCCATAACGTTTCCAAGGTGTTCCTGGTGGATTCAAACTGCTGACCTTTTCATTAGCTGCTGAACTCCTAACCACTACACTACCACGGTTTCCTACCTCTAGAACAGCAATTATGTTTTCTGTTAAAACGGATTTGTTTATATCTGTTTCCATAAAATAAAACAATCTGAGGGCAGGGTTTTATAGATACTATATATCTTTTTTTTTTTATATATCTAGCACCTAGAACAGTGTACTCTTATTTTAAACAATTGTCCCAGCATTTGTGTTCTGAAATTTTATTAAAGCGAATGTGAAAAGTTTTAATCAGAAAGGAGAGTAATGGGGATATCCTCTAAAAACATTATAAGGAGCATCTGAAAGCTATGGTTCAGAGCAGGCTTAAATGCCTATAGAGAAGCATCCTGGCTTTCTGTTCCATGAAGTCTATCACCTTTCCCTTGATCTCCCTAAAGCTTATTTTCATATTACTCTAGGCATTAAAAAACAGTATTTAATTTTACTTTACGAGAAATGGAAGAATAAAATTATAGAATAATAAAAAAAATATCTCTCCAACTGCCGTTGAGTGGACCCTGGTGGCGCAGTGGTTAACGGCTACAGCTGCTAACCGAGAGCTATGGCTGCTAACAAAAAGGTCAGCAGTTCATATCTACGAAGTGCTCCTTGGAAACTCAATGGGGCAGTCCTACTCTGTCCTATAGGGTCACTATGAGATAAATATATAAACAAGTTAATATGGCATAGGATTTTTATCCAAAGCATTACCACATATCTCATGGCTGGCAGAAATTACAGGATCAGAGTCCCCAGCCTCTCTCTTGCAGCCTGTTAACAGATCCCTGATTTTACATTTTGTTTTTTTCATCTCTGGGTAATTCTATTTTTCAGTCCCCATTTGGTCTCCTTTCCAGGGCAGGGCTGACAGAGGAATTTCAGTTATTTATAACTCCAAGGTAAGTAATAAAATGGCAGGCTGGGGGAAGGCCCCTTAATCGCCACATAAACAAGACGTAGTCTAGCTATAGGGAATCCTGTTTTTTTCCCTCCATACTGTATTCTACAGTAAGATGCAAATAAGCTCCTGTTCCAATGATAGACACACAATATAAGGTAAAAATATCACTGTGAATGACCATATATATTGCTCACCCTACTACATATGAATTTGATAACAAAGAAATTAATGTAAATTATCAAAGAAAATGTAGGGTTATCTTTTTTTCACTAGGAAAAAGTCACCAACTTGTATAAGACAGGTCTATCCTGCAGGGCTTCCATTGCTTGAGTTAATACTGGAGATATGTCACATGATTCTTGTGTCAATGTTCTGCATTCACCTGAAAAATAATTAACATTATAACTCTTGTTAAATTAAAATTAGGTCTTTATCATGCCCACTGTACACTAGGAATCTAAATGCTGTAGCAAAATATCACATGAAAAAATTGCATGGAAAATCCTAGAGAACATGCCAATCAGAAACTAGTTTATGTCGTCACTCAAACCAAAAATTTACATTTTAGTATTTATATAACCTTAAATGACCACATATGCCATCTGGTACATCTGAAGAAACTGATCAATGAACAAATATTTACGGAGTAACTGCTATACAGGAGCCCTGGTGGCAAAGAGGTTAAATCACCTGGCTGTTCACCAAAGGTCAGCAGTTTGAGCCATCAGCCACTCCACAGGGGAAAGATGTGGCAGTCTGCTTCCATAAAGATATGCAGTCTCAGAAACCCCATGGGGCAGTTCTACTCAGTCCTACAGAGTTGCTATGAGTCTGAACTGGCTCTAAAGCAGTGGGTTTGGAACTGCTATACACAAGGCACACATAAGGCAGTGTGCTAGACTCAATGGGAAAGGGGGGTACACTAAAAATTACATTCCCTTAAGCAGCTTGCTAAAATCGTTTATGCAGATAATTAATATATGGTAGTAAAATTTAAATTTCAAAACAGTCTGGATTTTAAACTCTCTAAAAAAAATCTCTATGCCCACATTTTATTACTCTGATTTTATCCACAAAATGTTTCCTAAGTGCCTATTACATTAAAAGAATTTAGAACCTGTTTAGAAATTTCTAACTTTTTGGTATATGTGACTAAGAAAAAAATACATGCGTGTATGGAATCGGAGATATCTTCAAAATGACTTCAGAGTTCCTCGAAGTCAGAGCTCGCAGTGTGGGACCATTATGTTAGATTGTCATGTGAACACAAAGAAATGTGAGGCAATGCCCTTATGCCAACTAAGCATTTCCAGCAGTTTGTGGAGATGGGAAAGACCCTGTGATTCAATGTAGCCACGGAAATTTCCAGGAAGGCTTTGAAGGCTGAGATAGGATTTGGACACAGAAAAAAACAGACAACAACAATCCAGATGGAAGAAAACAATGTGAACAATAAAAGAGGCAGAAAAAGGAACAGATTCTGGATATAAAAAAGAGTAAATCACCCTGACTAAAGTCAATACAGTTCTGGTGCAACTGGTAGCCTGGACTTAATGCCAACTCCAAACAGTCAGGTAGTAATAATACCTATGAAAGTAGCGGGTGCTTCCGCTCCATTCTTGCTTGTCTTAACTTAGCTGGTTGTAACAGGCTATTTATTTAAATAGTTTATTCAAATGTTTTAAAACAAAAGAATACGCTAAGGCAAATAAATGACTCATGAGGAGCAAAATAATGACCCCCCAAAGGTGCATACCCTATTCCCATGTATGTTACCTTACATGACTTTGCAGATGGAATTAAGGTTATAAACCTTAAATTACTGAGACCACCTTGGATTACCCAGGTGACCCCAATGTAACCACAAAGCCCTTTAAAAATGGATATGGCTGGTAAAAGATTTAACCAGAGATGAGGTCAAAGAAGGGGCAGGAGAGATTCAGAGTTTAAGAAAAACTGACCCTCTGTGGCTGACTTCAAAGATGGAAGAAGGCCATAAGCAAGGAATGTTGGTGGTCTCTAGTAGCTGGGGAAGGCCCTCAGCTGACAGCCAGCAAGGAAAGTGAAATCTCAGGCCCATAAACACCAGAAACTGAGTTCTGCCAACAACTGAATAAGCAAGGGAACAGAGGCTTCCCCAGAGCCTCCAGAAGGGGCACAGCCCTGCCTATGTACTGATTTTAGCCTAGTGACCTACAGCTGTAAGATAAGAAATACAGCGGCTTTAAGCCACATAGTTTGTGGTAATCTGTTACTGCAGCAAAAGAAAAGTAATACACCATTTATAATAGTTACGTAAATAACAAGAGATGTCTAATTTTAAGATAATCTTGGGCAGAAATACTATCTTCATTTTTTTATTCCCATCCTTAGTCAAGCACAGTACTTGGTTGATAGCAGATGCTCATAATATGAACACAAAGCAAAATATGTTCAAATGCAAAGTTTGGTTTTTTTAATACTTTTTTATTACTAAGATACACATATGATAAAAATAAAGATCAAGTGAAATTAAAAAATCAATCACTAACATTTATGAAATCTATATCATGTGAGGAAACCCTGGTGGCATAGTGGTTAAGAGCTATGGCTGCTAACCAAAAGGTCGTCAATTCAAATCTACAGGCGCTCCTTGGAAACTCAATGGCGCAGTTATACTCTGTCCTACAGGGTCACTAGACGGCCAATGGGTGGGATGTACAGGATGTGAAAAAAATCTAACTTACTTTGAGTCCATCGGTAAAGTCTTTCATAAGCTGTTTCTTGAAGCAACGCCATCTGTTCCATAATTTCTAAACTAAAAAAAAATTTTTAATTCATTATAATTTAAACTTTTAGCCAAAAGATACATCTAAGCACCTAATTAGTTGTTTGATTAAAGAATGATTTGGTTACAGTATATTAATTTATTTTATGAAATTACTTTTCAAAATTATTTTCAATTAAATAAATATCGTCAAATTTTAATATCATCGCTCAATTATTCAACTGTTGCTTTACTCTAAGCCTGCCAGGGTATAACTTCCCCTTATCCAAAGATAAACAAGGATTAAACTCCTAATTCACACAACGTCAAAAAAAGAGAAAAAACAATCTCATTGACATCCAGTGGATTCCAACTCATAGAGACCCTATAGGACAGAGTAGAACTGTCCCACAGGGTTTCCAAGGAGCGGCTGGTGGATTCTAACTGCCGACCTTTTGGTTAGCAGCCGAGCTCTTAAGCACTGCACCACCAGGGCTCCCACAAAATGTCATGTAGTTTCAAAAAGAACGTAGACCCTGAAACTATTGCCCTGAGATAACCTTTAAACCTTAAACCTAAAATAACCCCTGAAATCTTTTTAAAGCCTATCAAAAGTTTAGCTTAACTAGTAAAAAAGATCTTGAGCATTATGCTATTTTAAGAACTATCCATACGAGAGCAAAGGGATAACAGCAACTTGAAAGATTAGATAATAGGAACTTTAAAAGGCAGTGAGTCTATGTTAATGAGGGAGGAACAACTCAGAAAAGGAGGGTAAGAATGGTTGCACAACTCAAAGAAAGTAATCCATGTCACTAAATTGTACATGTAGAAATTGTTTGAAAAAAAAAAATGTAGAATGTCTTTACATTTTGGAAATACAAGGGGCAATGTAGTTACTTCAGGGAAAAGGTTACTCACCCTGCTGTTTGTTGGTTTGTACGCAAGAGAACTTTGACATCATTGTGAATCTGTTTTACTCTTCCCAAGGCTTTGAAAAAATCCTTTAAAATGAAGAATGGCTTTAAAACATCCATTTTTTTTTTCAGATAAAAGTATGTAACTCTAACTGAAACTATACTACAAAGGAGAGCAGATTATCTCACCTATTCTAATGAATTCTTCCTATACTGATCTCAACTTCCTCTAAGTTCTTACAAAGAGTGTAATATATACTTACATTTTAAAACACATATTAATTCAATGCCTAAACAAAACCAAAAACCAAGCCCACTGCCGTCAAGTTGACTCTAACTCACAGTGACCCTACAGGACAGAGTAGAACTGCCCCATATGGTCTCCAAGGATTCGAAATGCCAACCTTTTTTTTGGTCAGCAGCCAAGCTCTTAATCCCTGTGTGACCAGGGCTCCATAGGTGCCAAATGGTGTGTTAGATGCCAGAGAAAAATTTATAAAAACAAAAATCCCTGTCCTCAAGAAGCATACAGTCTAGTGAGAAAGAGATGCAAACCTAAAGATAATTATATAAAGCAAAATGTGCTATGTATTATTGTATTTTAGGATGTATTTAAGCATGGCATTCTTATCACCAAAGAAAATGCTTTATATATCTTTTATATACTGGTTCTTCCCTCCTCATCCAAGAATCAAATACAGAGTTGGACACATAAAAGAGGCTCATTAAATATATGGGAGCTGCTGAATGCCAAACTTCTTTTTTCCCTTTAGCAAAATGTACTGGAGTCTCACAGTTTACAGAAAGCCACAAACAGGGTTCCAAACATGAAATAGTGCATTTATTTTTTTAATATGACTAAAGTTAGAAACCTTCTCTTCTATTTTCTGCCAAGTGGAGACAGGGTGAGATGTCAAATTTTCAAATGTGCACAGTTCCTTGACAGATAAGGGAGAGGTGTACTAATAAGTAATATATCCCTGCCAAATCCTCTCACCTACTTAATGCCCCACACCCAGGTGAGTGGTCTCAATCTTGTCTTGGAGGTAACAGTGACATCTGTGAGACCCCACCAGGACCTCATATGCCAGAATGATGACAGCAGGCTTAGATTCATACCCCACCCCAGTTAGGAGGCTAAAGAATTCCTCTGAATATTTTGAAGGAAGGAAAAAAAATGAAACCTTTCCCTCATATTGAGAGGTTTTATAGTCGTCAGTGAATTTGAAAAGAATAACGATACATTAAAACAAAAAAAAAAAAATCAGTAAGATGAAAGATAAGCAATGTTCAGGAAAAAAAAATTGTAAAAGGAAGAACACGTGACCCTTGTAACGTCACTATAATGCGCACAGAACGTGTGATGTAACTACCCTGAGGGATGGAGACAGAAACAGCGTGTCAACACCTACGTGTCTCTGCTGGAAGGAGAGGAGAGGACGGCGGGAGGCGAGAAGCTAAACCCTCCTATTGCAGGGTGGAAAGTCAATCTAAAATTTAACATAATAATCAGCATATTCTTTTTAACTATTAGATCTAGAACACAGAATATACAAAAGAAGCAATTAGCAAGGTTGAAGACGGTTGCCAATGGCTGCAAAGGTCAGAGGTGCGGAGAAGTGGAAGAAGCGATGCATGCTTTTTATTAGAAGCCCTGTTATAGTCTTTCATTTTTAAAAAAAGTACACGTATTACTTTGAAAAAATAAAAACTCTAACAAGTTAAAAATAGACCTCGTAATTCCCAAACAAATTTAAAATTTTAAAATATTTTTAGATCAAACTCTGTTTTTCAGATGGGAAAATAAAGCCTTAAAAGAGCCTTTTTTCTCTGTAGCATCTGTAACTGGTATGCTTTAAATCCCTGTAACAGGAAGTGGGATACCTCAGTAATAGGTCCTTCTCTTGTACCTCGGAGAAGACTCATTTCATCAGGAGTCAGCTGGAACTTGGATAAGAAGGCGTCTGCAACTTGTGCTCTTATTTCTAATCTTTGGCTATAATAAAAACAAACAGTAAAAATCAGGGGGGGATGGGGAGTATGCATCTGTGTAACTAAAGCGAATCTTGTCTCTGTGGGACACAGAATTTAGTTTCGCCCTTTGACTCCGGTTTCTGAAGACAGCCTGCCAGCTTAGGTGCTCTTTGTCTTCCTAAACTGGCCAGGCAAGTAGGGCCTAGGACTCTCAGGCCCCATACCTGGAGAACTTCAGAAGGGAGGGGGCCTAACGTAATCATGCATATTCACTGATTCGATTGATTATAACTGCGCATTAAGGCCCCAGTCATGCATACTCATTGAGGTCCCAAAGACTAGGGAACCTGGGACCCTGGAGTGCTCTCTGAGGCCTCAGGGATTCCTGAGATCATCTATGCACCAGACAGGTGCATAGGGTCAGAGACAAAGTTCCACAAGGGTGGCTGGTTTCAGAATGATGAAGTGGGAAAGTGGTGACATGAGTTACCTGAAAAACTCAGGGTTGGATCTCTACACATTAGGACTCTGTCATTCTAGCCTTTGCCAGATACCCCATAGGCAAATGCCAGCCTCTCTTCTGATTCTTACTGCCCCCAGTGGGTTCAATAATTTGCTAGAATGACTGACAGAACTTGTGGAGACTATTACCTGTGCTTGCAGCTACTCATTTATTATAACCAGAAAGGATACAAGTGTAGAGATGTACCAGGCAAGGTCTGGGAGAGGTCCTGGCACCAGAAGGCTTCCATTGTCTCCAGGGATGTGCCACACCCTGTCCGGTGCACAGATGATCTCAGGAATCCCTGAGGCCTCAGAGAGCTCTCCAGGGTCCCAGGGTCCCTAGTCTTTGGGACCTCAATGAGTATGCATGACTGGGGCCTTAATGCACCGTTATAATCAATCGAATCAGTGAATATGCATGATTACGTTAGGCACCCTCCCTCCTGAAGTTCTCCAGGTATGGGGCCTGAGAGTCCTAGGCCCTACTTGCCTGGCCAGTTTAGGAAGACAAAGAGCACCTAAGCTGGCAGGCTGTCTTCAGAAACCGGAGTCAAAGGGCGAAACTAAATTCTGTGTCCCACAGAGACAAGATTCGCTTTAGTTACGCAGATGCAGTTATCCTCACGTTTTGAGAATTAGCCTTACGTCAGCTATTATTTATACAATCTCCAAAAAAATAATTTTTAAAATAAAGATGTGAAAGACTCTCAACATCTTCTAAAGCCTTGTTTCTCCCTCCAATACTGGAAGTTCATCAAGCCTATAGGTGTTAAGACTAGCTTATACTGTTCTATTTTAGGTGCTTACACAAAATAAAAGGGGTTGTCAAGCAAAAGAAGAAATACGTGCACAAATGGTCCCTGCATTACAAATGCTCAGTCACGTATACTCGAATAGTTCACCTTGCAATAACAAGGTTATTTTACAGGAAAGAAATATGCTGCTGCTTTCAATTAATTTCCTCCCAGTCACTAAAATACCTTAAGTTTTCAACATGAAGTACACAATAACTAAAAATTGTGTCTATCAGTTTTATTTTAGGTTAGAAACAGAAGTCAAAAACCCATTTACTAATTCCTCATAAATGCATCATCACTTCTCCACTTTCACCTTTCAGACTGCGCAGCTTTCACACACCACGGTAGACTCCCATGCATGTGAAAGCTGCGCCGTGCAAAAGAAAGACCAAAGAAGATTTGATGCCTTTGAATTGTCATGCTGGTGAAGAACACTGAATACAGCACAGACTGCCAAAAGAACGAACAAATCTGTCTTGGAAGAAGTTCAGCCAGAATGCTCCTTAGAGGCAAGGTTGGTGAGACTTCGTCTCATATACTTTGGAAATGTTGTCAGAAGGGATCAGTTCCAGGAAAAGGACATCATGCTTGGTAACGTAGAGAGTCAGTGAAAAAGAGGAAGAGCCTCAACGAGCTGGACTGATGCCACGGCTGCAACAGTGAGCTCAAGCTCTGAGTCAGAACCAACTTGATGTCACCTAACAACAACAACATGGTAATAAAACAAATATATTTTAAATTATACCATGTGAATGCAGTCCATCTAAATGATTTAATTGTTAGAAAAACACAGCCTAGTCTGAAACAGAACGTCCAAGGACCTAGAGAAATACTACGTAAAGTCACCATCAAAAAGACAAGTTATTTCACTACCTGTCTGATGAGAAACCGCAGGGAAAATGCAACATCCTCTGTATCTCAGGCCTGAAGACACAGAAGTAAAATTACACGTTATGCACGACATCCATTCTTGCGTCTTTAAGGCATTAAGTGGAATTTGTAGCCGAGTCAGAGCAGGTGCACAGGGTTATTACTTAGTCTCACTTGTGCGCAAGAAAAGGCTCGAAGCCTTTTCAATGATTTAAAAGCTGCACGTGCAGCAGGGGTTTGTGGTAAACAATTTGCTGCAAGTAGGGGTTGGTTCAATTGTTTCAAAGGGAGAACAAATTTACACAACATTGAAGGGCAAGTAGGAGTCATCCTTAAGTGGGACTTCAGGACCCAGGGGCTGCCTGGACTCCCTTACTAGTACTGACAGCATCAGACACTCCTGCTGAGTAACAAAGTTACAATGAGGGAAGTCCTCCAGATGGCAGGAACGTTATCTCAAACGTTACAGTAAATCGCCTAATTCAATTTACATAGATTTAAGTGGCATATGCCCTTCTCTTATTACCGATTTCTAAAAGTTACCTTAACAGGTTTGGTTTTATGCTTTTTAAGCTCAAAGTACTATCATACAGGATTTAAAGTAATTAAAAGAACAACTTCATGAAATTCCTTGAGACTGCACATATTAGCGATTTCAACTAAACCTTTTGGGAAATTCTTTTGGATCAATCATGAGAGTGAATTAACCTACAAGGCACAAAGGAGAATCAGGCTCTTTATTTTACAGTTGCATATTATTTTAACCAAAACTAGTACGGCACATATTGATCTTACCCTTTAATTATTAAAATTCCTTCTGAATAATATGGTTGACTGTATCTAAAAATCAATCCATGGACCAAAGACTTCTTGTTTTTAGATGCCTTGAGTCAGTTCCGACTCACAGGGACCCTATGTACAACAGAAGGAAACACTGCCCAGTTCTGCACCATCCTCAAAATCGTTGTTATGCTTGTGCCCATTGTTGCAGCCACTGTGTGAATCCATCTCATTGAGGGTCTTTCTCTCTTTCCCTGACCCTCTACTTTACCAAGCATGATGTCCTTCTACAGGGACTAGTCCCTCCTGACAACACTTCCAAAGTATATGAGACGAAGTCTCACCATTCTCGCCTCTAGGAAACATTCTGTCTGAACTTCTTCCAAGACAGATTTGTTCATTCTTTTGGCAGTCCATTCAATATTCTTCACCAATACCGTAATTCAAAGGGGTCAATTCTTTGGTCTTCTTTATTCATTGTCCAACTTTTGCATGCGTATGAGGCGGCTGAAACACCACGGCTTGGGTCTGGCCATCTTAGTCCTTAAAATGACATCTCTGCTTCCTATGACTTTATTTAAAGAGGTCTTTTGCAGATTTTACCAATGCAATACATCAATTGATGGCTGGACTGCTGCTACCACGGGTGCTGACTGCAGATCCAAGTAAAATGAAATCCTTGACAACTTCAATCTTTTCCCTGTTCATAATGATGTGGCTTATTGGTCCAGTTGTTAAGGTTTTTGTTTTCTTTATGGTGAAGTATAATCAATACTGAAGGCTGTGTCACCTGCATAATGCAGGTTGTTAATAAGTCTTCCTCCAATCCTGATGCCCCGTTATTCTTCATACAGTCCAGCTCCTCAGGTTATTTGCTCAGCATACAGGTTAAATAAGTAAGGTGAAAGGATACAACCCTGATACACATCTTTCCTGACTTCGAACCACACAGTATTTCCTTGTTCTGTCCAAACAACTGCCTCTTGGTCTATGTACAGCTTCCTCATGAGCACAATTAAGTTTTCTGGAATTCTCATTCCTTGCAATGTTATCCATAATTTGTTATGCTCCACAAAGTTGAATGCCTTTGCAAAGCCAACAAAACACAGGTAAACATCTTTCTGGTATTCTCTGCTTTCAGCCAAGATCTATCTGACATCAGCAATGATCTCCCTCGTTCCATGACTTCTTCTGAATTCGGCCTGAATTTCTGGCAGTTCCCTGTCGATGTACTCCTACAACCACTTTTGAATGATCTTCAGCAAAATTTTACCTGTACGTGATATTTATGATATTGTTTGATAATTTCCACATTCAGTTGGATCGCCTTTCTTGGGGATGGGCACAAATATGGATCTCTTCCAGTCAGTTTGCCAGATAGCTGTCTTCCAAATATCTTGGCATAGGTAAGTGAGCATTTCCAGCACTGCATATGTTTGTTGAAACACCTCTGTTGGTACTCTGTCAATTCCTGGAGTCTTGGTTTTCACCAATGTCTTCAGTGCAGCTTGGGCTTCTTCCTTCAGTACCATCAGTTCTTGACTGAGTTCCCTATCAGGTAATTCTAGTGACTTTTTTTCTACCAGAAGGTCACCTGGTGTTTTATTTTGGTTGCCTACTGGAGGCATCCTGTCTTCTTTGTTTTGATATTGTCTGCTATCTCCGGGACATTCAGGAATTATTTTCTTTATTTACAGATTGTAGATTTTTTTGTTTTGTCCTGCTTTTTTGTTTTATATAGTTATGTTTGGGCAGGTGGGCTGGGCATGTTTTGTTGCTTTCCTGTCTTTGGGCATGATACCTCTCACCACCTTGCGAGGTGCAGAGCTAAGTGGGTGAGGGAAAGAAGAAAGAAACGGAGGTGGAAAAACAGCACAAAAAAAAAGTAAATAAAATTCAGTGCAGTGGGATTCGGCAGGTGGGGATGAGGCAGACCCTGGGGAGGCCATGTGCAGGTGGCTCTCTACTTGAGCAGTGTCGCTCAGCCTGTCAAGAAGGGGTGTGAATGGTGCACAGGGCTAGGTGGGCAGGAGAAAGGACAGGAAAGGAGAAGGGGAGAGAAGAAACAACAAAAAAAAGAAAACAACAATAACAAAATAAACAAATAAGTATGTTGCTGAGGGAGCCAGCTGTTGGGGGTGAGGCAGAATTGGAGTGGTGGTGAGCTGAAGTCTCTCACCAGGTGGCGTGGCACAGTCTGTCAGTAAGAGGTGGGGGCAGCGCAGGGCCTAGGTGGGAGAGAAAAGGAAAAGAGAGAAGGGGAATGATAAAGCTAGAAGCTTTGCATCAATCCGAACTGCGACAGTAAAATCAGCTTGATTTTGTTCCCTTTGAGAAATAAATCACTCTTTCAAGTCATTCTCCAACACAGGCCATTTCTCTTTGGGCCCAAGACATGTGCTTTTTCGATGATTCATTTTCTCCAGCTCCTTCTTCTCCTTTCTCCATAAATGAATGGACTACTCTCCAACCCTGAATTCTCTCGCTGCCACTCCGTTGCTTGTTTCTTCCACCCTCACAATTACAACTCTAACTTTGATGTCAGCGGTGTAGGACTTGCATTTAATTCCTGCCATGGTCCTAAAGGGTTCTAAGATTGATTTATAAACTAAAAAAAAAACTGTGTACGATATTAATGGATAATAGGCTAGTTTCAGTAACCAAGCCAAAAAAACCAAACCCACTGTCATAGAGTTGATTCTGACTCACAGCAACCCTATAGGGCAGAGTAGAGCTGCCCCACAGAGTTTCCAAGGAACAGCTGGTGGATTTGAGCTGCCTACCTTTTGGTTAGCAGCCCACTGCACCACCAGGGCTCCTGGTTCCAATAAAGAGATCAAAAAATTCAAATGTGAGGTGTATAAGGAGCAAGGGTCTTTTATATGCTCAAAAGTATATGACTAAGGTGACTTATGACCACTAATCAGACAGTGGCACTAATGAGACATAATTAAGACTATGAAATAATCAGACCTAACACAGCTTAATGGTTTCACCTAAAATGACCTGATAAGCTTTTCACATTCAACTGTTGAGCCAAGAGCAATCACGTATCAGTTTTGCTTTCTTTATCCTCCAATTAAAAGCCAGAACTGGAAGATGACTGTGACAATTATGGCAACGCAGACTGAATCGAGATTCGTACTGACAGCTACTCAACACCATTTACGCCAGTGCAGGTTTCACTGTGAACAGGCATCCGCAGAGTCAAGGTTCCCACCGATGACACAAAAGCGACAGGGATATAATTATCAATTTAAATTAATAGAATCAAGTGCAGTTTCAACTGTTTATTTTCCAATTACCGGGGTACTACTTCATGACCACGGTTTATACCTTTATTATACAAATATGATCAAAAGTAATATTTTCGGACTATTAAATGAGGATAAATGAGGCCAAAATCCACTTCTGGAAATGTCACAAGACATGCATGGTATGTGTATGGTCATGCCATGCTGGAACTTAACATAATTACATCATTTCCTAACATTATATGCATGTGCACATTATTTGCGTGGGCACGTTTGGGAAAAATATGGTGCATCAGGCAGAATATTTCAAAAAAAAAAACACTCTCCAAACTCAATTTTAAAAGTGTTTGAACAAAGAGTTGTTTTCAATTTTTTTTTCATACTGTTTCCTTCACAGCATGGCCATCATAAGCACAAAAAAGGGATAAACCACAGGGGTCGCCATGAGTTGGAACTGACTCGACAGCAACTAATAACAATACTGTATCTCATTCCCAAATTTTCACTTCCGGTGCAATATTCTTGACTGAAATAAAGCTTTTGTAATCTGTGCTAGCTAGTTCCCTGCATGTCATTAACAACAGCCTCTTAAATAAGATGGTTTTCTGCTTTTCCCCAACATTTTACTAGACAATGAAAGAATATATATTATCTATGCTTCAGTAATATATTTTTATATGTATATTTGTACAAATTAAATGGCTTTATATTTTTAGGCCACCAACCTTTAAAATCTGAATTAAACTAGTTTACAAAAAATAACATAATTAAAATAAAATTAAAACTATTTAAAAAAATAAAATAGTAAGAAATAAAATTAAGAGTGAGAAGGTAAATAATACAGCTGAGGAAAACTACTGTAATTTAGCAGAAAATAGTTCTAAGCTTCACAGAAACCAAAGCAAATGTAGAAACAAGATGTGCTACACAGATTTGTTGAATAAAAGGCAGGGGGCGGGGGTGGAGGTACCATTCACTGATGTATGCCTTAAGTACCTTACATAAATCACTAATCATCACAACAACCCTATGACATAGGTAGTATTCCCATTGTTCACATGTGAAAGCTGATGCTAAGGGAAGCTAAGAAATAACTTGTCCAAAAAATAAAGATCTAGTAAGTTCTTGACCAAGATTTAGATTAGAATTCGGGTTGTTGTTTCCAAAGCTTGTATTCTTTCTACTTTAACATACTGCATCTCAAACAGAAATATTCACCAGAGACCATTTTTCTGAGTCCAGACAGAAATTTGGTTGGTTGGCCTTTACAAGAAATAACAAAATATCCAACAAATATTCATTTCAACGATACAGACATACATTAAAAAAAAGAAGAGGTGTATGTCCATGCACATATAGTCTTTCCCAATCATCAATGAAACTCATCCTCTGCATATGGTCATTTCTCACTACCTGTGAAAAATATCAAGGGAAAACGCTAAGCTGCAGTTCTGGGAAGGCAATTCCACACGCAGCTGTGCCTACCAGAGCGTAAGCTGTCCAGATGAGTGACTTACTTCTAACCTAGTTGGAAAGATATTCACATCATTCATATATTTGTCCGAAAAAGAATATCATGCTATCCAAATAAGCTTCCTGCTGCAGCAGTGTTTCGACAGGGAACTGCCAGAAGTTCAGGTTGGATTCAGAAGAGGATGTGGAACCAGGGATATCATTGCTGCTGTGAGATGGATTCTGGCTGAAAGCACAGAACACCAGAAGGATGTTCACCTGTATTTTATTGACTATGCAAAGGCATTCGACTGTGTGGATCATAACAAATTATGGATAACACTGCAACGAATGGGAATTCCAGAACATTTAACTGTGCTCATGAGGAACCTGTGCATAGATCAAGAGGCAGCTGTTCATACAGAACAAGGGGGAAATGAATGGTTTAAAGTCAGGAAAGGTGTGTGTCAAGGTTGTATCCTTTTACCATACCTACTCAACCTGTATGCTGAGCAAATAATACAAGAAGCTGGACTATATGAAAAAGAACAGGGCATCACGATTGGAGGAAGACTCATTAACAACCTGTGTTATGCAGAGGACACAACTTTGCTTACTGAAAGTAAAGACGACTTGAAGCACTTACTAATGAAGATCAAAGACCAGTATGGGTTGCACCTCAACATAAAGAAAACAAAAATTCTCACAATTGGACCAATAAGCCACAACATGATAAACGGAGAAAAGATTGAAGTTGTCAAGGATTTCATTTTACTTGGATCCACAATCAACAGCCACAGAAGCAGCAGTTAAGAAATCAAAAGACGCATTACATTGAGAAAATCTGCTGCAAACGACCTCTTCAAAGTGTTGAAAAGCAAATGTGCCACCTTGAAGACTAGGGTGAGCCTGACCCAAGCCATGGTATTTTCAATTGCATCATATGCATGTGAAAGCTGGACAATGAATAAGGAAGAACGAAGAAGAACTGACGCCTTTGAATTGTGGTGTCGGTGAAGAATATTGAATATATCGGGGGCTGCCAAAAGAACAAACAAATCTGCCTTGGAAGAAGTACGACCGGAATGCTCTTCAGAAGCAAGGATGGCGAGATTGTGTCTTACATACTTTGGACATGTTGTCAGGAGGGATCATGCTTGGTAGAGTACAGGGTCAGGAGAAAAGAGGAGGAATCTCAACAAGATGGACTGACAAAGTGGCTGCAACAATGGCCTCAATGACCATAACAAGGATTGTGAGGATGGCACAGGACCGGGCAGTGTTTCCTTCTGTGGTACTTAAGGTTGCTACGAGTTGGAACTCAACAGAGCCTATCAACAGTTCTTGGGATACTAGAGTGTCACGAATTTTCACTGTCTAAAAGTGTACCAGAACCAGACACTTTCACAGGCTTACTAAAATAACGAACATAAACAACCTTGCTTAAACAGTTTTGAGTATATATGAAGAGAAGCACAATGTTGTAATCCTGCCCCTGTGGAAATTAATCAGAATCCTATACAAGTTACAAGCTCCACTACAATGCTTATTCTTCCATTTTTGTTTTATGTTTCTTTCCAGACATTAGAATGGTTGCACTCCATATTAATTCGGCAAAAAATTATTAATTAAATCTACAATGTGTCAGGCACTGGAGACACAAAAAGAGAATAAGAAATTACCATTGTTCTCAAGGAGTTCACGGTTAGTAGAAAAAGAGATAGTCAAAGAGAGACAATCAAACCAACAATTAATTACAAGAGTGTAATACACACTAAGGTAAAGACGGCAACAGAAAGGTCGAACTCAGACAGGGAAAAGCTTAAATAAACTTTGTATACGGGATTACTGATCTGTCACTCTCTCAGTCAGCTTTAGAAACAATTTTCAACTGAATGGATGCTAGTTTTCATCCTCAGTTAACCTTAAGCTTAAGAGAAAAAATCATGTTCTGGGTCTCTAACTGGAAATTTGTTTTCTAGGAGCTTTTTCTTTCAAAAAACTTACTGCGATATTAAAAACATTCTAATTTTATGGTAAAGGCACGTGCCTATTTCTGCCACAGAAATTCGGCAACCGTCCTATATGGAGCCTGCTGCTCTGTAGTATCAGCAGTGCTTTTACACTTCCGTAGTCTGTTCTTACCACTGACCACCCACCCACTCCTTGGCCCAGCAGCTACTCTTAAACTTGACTTTTTCCTGTACTTTCTGCTAACCCATCTCTTATTTCGCACAATAATCGTACTTCCTATTTCAACAAGAAAATAAAGCGTTAAGCATAAAATTCACTTTCTTCTCCACCTGAACTTAGCTAACACTGCACCTAGTTCTCTTTACCAGTGTTCAAGAGGAAAAAAAAAAAAATTTTTTTTTTCTCCCCTCCTCACCAGTTAAGGCTTCTCTCATCGCTTTAACCCCTTTTCCCCACTGGATTTTTTCCCTCTCCCTACAAATACGCGCACATCCTCCCAATCCCACCTTCCTCGCAAATTACTGTCTACCACAAGTTCTCTGAAGACTGATGTGTCACTCCTGTTGACCTCCCCTCATGCCTGAGTCCACTACAGCCTGGGTTCTTCCCTTTTCTCCACTCCATGCTTTTGTGTATTCCAAACCCTCTACCTACACAATTTCCCCTCTACCCTAGCCAGTCATTTGCAATTCTACATGCTGGCTATAACTCCACCCACGTCTCTCCATCCAGTTAAAACACTGGACACCAAGGCCGGAAAACAACTCAGAGTTATGGGAGCAATGACCACATACCCCACTCCCCCCATGCTTCCCCCCATGCTAAGTATTCTTGTTTGACCTATTCTGTTGAGTGTATATCTGAGTTAATCTTGGAAAAAACGTCTTCTGGCAAAAGAATGCAAAAAACTCTGAATTCAACAATTCAGGAATACTGTAAAGGAAGGCAGATAAAAATAGAAAAAGAGAAACAGTTCCTGAAAACCTTTCTCAATGTGGTCCAAAAATACTGCTTCTTCCTTCCATTATCTCAGCATATTAATTTACGTTATTATGTGATCCATCCAGCATCTATTTCAATGTTCCCCTAATGTAAAGACATCAAAATAACATGGGCCTCATCTTCTACTATAAAAAAAAAAAAAAAAACCTAAGTTAAAATCCAATTGAATTCTTCTATTCTAGCCAGCAAATTACAGAGAAACTCTATATGGTAGAGTATAATAACCTGAACTCTAATTTACAACTTAAATATAAATAATTTCAAGAAAATTTTCCATTTGACACACTTAAAGATTAAATTTCTGATAACCCTTTTAAAAATTTAAAAACAGGAT
The DNA here is from genome assembly GCF_030014295.1 of Loxodonta africana. Lineage (NCBI taxonomy): Eukaryota > Metazoa > Chordata > Mammalia > Proboscidea > Elephantidae > Loxodonta > Loxodonta africana. The sequence goes on from NC_087358.1 coordinate 76,842,734, forward strand.
AAAAGGTAATCTCTGTACCAAGAGCACTGCTTTCCAAAGACTCCATAATGGGAATGAGAGAAAAATAAGATACTCACTGCACCAATCTAAATGACCAAGTAATCCCTATCAGTCAAGGTGGAACAAATGTTACAACTATGAATGATGACATTGCCAGGCCCTGCTTTGCTGCACTAATCGGAGGCGCAACACGGCCAATCTGCAATGTACTCTCAGGTTGGCCCAATTTCTATATAGCCAGGAGACCATGAGAAAAAGGAATATGCATTATTCCATAAACATCATGTCTTTCTGATCAGAGCCTGAACACACGTTGTTGTTGTTGTGGGGTGCCATCGAGCAGATTCTGACTCATAGCAACCCCACGTGACAGAGGAGAATTGCTGCATAGGGTTTTCTTGGTTGTAATCTTTTTTGTGTGTGTGTGTGTTTTAAGTGAAAGCTTACAATTCAAGTCAGTTTCTCATGCAAAAACTTATACACACATTTTTATGTGACCTTAGTTGCTCTCCCTACAATGTGACAGCACACTCCTTCTCTCCACCCTGTATTTCCCATGTCCAGTCAACCAGCTCCTGTCCCCCTCTGCTTTCTCATGTCACCTCCAGACAGGAGCTGCCATAGTCTCATGCGCCTACTTGAGCTAAGAAGCACACTCCTCACCAGTATCATTTTATATCTTATAATCCAGTCTAATCTTTGTCTGAAGAGTTGGCTTCAGCAATGGTTTTAGTTTTGGGCTAACAGGAAGTTCTGGGGCCATGACCTCTGGGGTCCCTCCAGTTTCAATGAGACCATTAAGTCTGTTCTTTTTACTAGAACTTGAGGGCTACATCCCACTTTTCTCCTGCTCCATCAGGGATTCTCTGTTGTATTCCCTGTCTGGGCAGTCATCGGCTGTAGCCAGGCACCATCTAGTTCATCCGATCTCAGGCTGATGAAGTCTTAGGTTTATGTGCCCCTTTCTTTTTCTTGGGTTCATATTTTCCTTGTCTTTGGCATTCTTCATTCTCCTTTGCTCCAGGTAGGATGAGACCAATTGATGCATCTTAGATGGCCGCTTGCTAGCTTTTAAGACCCCTGACACCACTGCCCAAAGTGGGATCCAGAATGTTTTCTTAATAAGCTTTGTTATACCAATTGACCACATGCCCTGAAACCATAATCCTCAGACCCCCGCCCCTGCTACTCTGTCCCCTGAAGTGTTTGGTTGTATTCAGGAAAGTTCTCAGCTTTTGAACTAGTCCAGTTGTGCAGAATTCCCCTGTATTTGTGTTCTCATTCCCTCCACATAAAGTAATTCGTCTCTACTATCTAATTAGTGAATACCCCTCTTCCTCCCTCCCTCCCCACCCTCGTAACCAACACAGAATATTTTCATTTGTGTTTAAACTACTGCTTGAGTTCTTATAATAGTGGTCTCATACAACATTTGCCCTTTTGCAACTGACTAACTTTATTCGGTATAATGCCTTCCAGGTTCCTCCATGTTATGAAATGTTTCAGGGATTCATCATTGTTCTTTACTGATGCGTAGAATTCCATTCTATGGATATAAGATAATTTATTTATCCATTCCTCCATTGATGGGCACCTTAGTTGTTTCCAAGTTTTTGCTATTGTAAACAGTGCTGCAATGAACATGGGTGTGCATTTATCAGTTCCTATAAAGGCTCTTATTTCTCTAGAATGTATTCCAAGAAGTGGCATTGCTGAATCGTATGGTAGTTCTATTTCTAGCTATTTAAACAAATGCCAAATCTATTTCCATTTTACATTCCCACCAGCAGTGTGTAAATGTTCCAGTCTCTCCGCAACCTCTCCAACATTTATTTTTTTGTATTTTTGGATTAATGCCAGCCTTGTTGGAATGAAATGGAATCTCATTGTAGTTTTGATTTGCATTTCTCCAATGGCTAATGATCGTGAGCATTTCCTCACATATCTGCCCAAATGTCTTCTTTGGTGAAGTACCTGTTCGTATCCTTTGCCCATTTTTTAATTGGGTTATTTGTCTTTTTTGCTGTTGAGGTTTTGCACTATCCTGTAGATTTTAGGGATTAGACAATGATCAGATTTGTCATAGCCAAAAATCTTTTCCCTGTCTGCAGGTAGTCTATTTACTATTTTGATGAAGTCTTCAGATGAGCATTAGTGTTTGATTTTTAGGAGCTCGAGTTATCTACTTTCTCTTCTGGTGTTTGTGCATTGTCAGCAATGTTTTGTATACTGTTTATGCCATGCATTAGGACTCCTAGCATTGTCCCTATTTTCTCTTCCATGATCTTTACTGGTTTAGATTTTACATTTAGGCCTTTGGTTCATTTTGAGTTAGCTTTTGTACATGGTGTCAAGTATAGATCTTTTTTCATTTTTTTGCAGATGGATATCCAGTTATGGCAACACCATTTGTTAAAGAGATTGTCTTTTCCCCATTTAATGGGCTTTGGGCCTTTGTCAAATATCAGCAGCTCACAGGTGGATGAACTTACGTCTGCATTCTCAACTCTGTTCCACTGGTCTATGTATCTGTTGTTGTACCAGTACCAGTCTGTTTTGACTACTGTGGCAGTATGACAGGTTCTAAAAAAGGTAGCGTGAAGCCTCCCACTACGTTCTTCTTTTTTCAGGAATGATTTACTTATCGGGGGCCTCTTCCCTTGCCATATGAAGTTGGAGAGTTGTTTCTCCACCTCATTAAAAAATGCCATTGGACTCTGCATCAGGATTGCATCATATCTGTAGATCGCTTTAGACAGAATGGACATTTTCACAATGTGAGTCTTCCTATCCATAAGCAAGGTATGTTTTTCCAATTACGTAGGTCTGTTTTGGTTTCCTGCAGTAGTGTCTTGTAGTTTTTTAATAGGTCTTTTACACCTCTGGTTAGATTTATTCCTAAGTATTTTATTTTCTTGGGGGCTATTGTAAATGCTATTGATTTAGTAATACCCTCTTCGACGTTCTCTTTCTTGGTGTAGACGAATCCAACTGATTTTTATATGTTTATCTCAATCCTCATACTTTGCTGAAATCTTCTATCAGTTCCAGTAGTTTTCTTGTGGATTCTTTAGGGTTTTCTGCGTATAAGATCATATCGTCTGCAAACAGATACTTTTACTTCCTCCATACAAATTTGGATGCCCTTTATTTCTTTTTCTAGCCTAATTGCTCTGGCAAGGAACTCCAGCACAATGTTGAATAAGACTGGTAATAAAGGATATCCTTGTCTGGTTCCTGATCGCAAGCAGAATGCTTTCAGACTCTCTCCATTTAGGATGATGCTCGCTGCTGGCTTTGTATAAATGCCGTTTATTATGTTGAAGAATTTCCTTTCTGTTCCTATTCTACTGAGAGTTTTTATCATGAATGGGTGTTAGACTTTGTCAAATGCCTTTTCTACATCAATTAATAGGATCATGTGGTCCTTGTCTTTTATTTATGTGGTGGATGACATTGATTGGTTTCCTAATGTTGAACCATCCCTTCATACCTGGTATGAATCCCAACTGGACATCAGGAATTATTTTATTGATATATTGTTGAATTCTATTAGCTACAATTTTGTTGAGGATTTTTGTGTCTAAATTCATGAGGGATATTGGGCTGTAATTTTTTTTTTCTTGGTTAGACTGTAATCTTTACAGAAGCAAATCACCAGGTCATTCTCCGGCAGAGACACATTTGAACGTGGGCTCAAAAATGTTAGCACGTGGAGAGGTGGAGTCAAGATGGAGGAATAGACAGACACTTCCGACAAGCCCTATTTACAACAAAGACCCGAGAAAACATGTGGCACGAGTATATTTATGACAAGCAAGGAGATCAAAGTATCAATGGGGAGCTTAGAAAACAAAATAAGGGGAAGGCGGAAGAAGCGATGGTTCAGAAATGGAGAGGAATTACCAGACCTGAAATGCAAGGAGCCCTCAGGCATCATTCCTGGGGGCGGCTGCAGAGGGCTGGCAGTAGCATTCAGCCGGTTTCCTCGGGGGAAAAGCAGCCAGCCACACAGGCTGCTCACACCTCCGGAACCAGAGAAGAACGGTGCTCTGGGCAAAATCTAAGTGCTTGCATATGTTTTACCACCTACCCCCACCCCCCCACTCCCCACTCCCAAGCCGGCTTCACCAGCTGATTTCTCTGGGCCTGAGACAGGCCCTGATGGACACCTAGAGCCATCCTCCCAGCCTTGAGAAGGAAGAAATTTGCAATTCATGGGACAGATAATTTGCCAGCTCCACTAACTGGGGGAGCTCACGACAGAAGCGGCTCCTGTCCAGGAATAAACAGTCCATGGACATTGAGTAACTTTCCCCTCTGCATGGACCTGTGTGGGCCTATTTCAGGAGAACAGGCCCTTGTTGACACACTCCAACTGTTTCAGCTGTGTGGTGGAGGGTGGGTGGTTGACGTTTGACATTGCTTCGCCTATTAAACAGGGTCCTCACCGACCCACATCAGAGGCCTAAGGACTGGTAGCTCCACTCAGGTCACCCAGCCACCTGCAACAGGGGTCCAAGGATGACTGGTACCGCCCAGTCATTACAACCAAAAACACTGGGTGCCTCTGGTCCATCTGCAGAACCCACCCACCTGTACACTCTAGGGAACAGGGACACGCTATCATCAGAGACATGTGGGGGACGATGATCAGGCCACTGCCTTGTTCAGAGGGTGACCCCCTCCTCCAACCAAATACAGGTACCTGCGCCAACCACCCCTGCCCCGCTGAGACTGCGAGAATGAGCCTGTACTACACACTTGATGACCAGCTACCTGGACATTTGAGCCAAATTCATACAAGAAAAGTGAATGGACTCCTAGACTTATATACCTGATAACAGCTCTAGCCATCTGGAAACAGGACATCAGAGCACCAAAGGCGAAAATAATCAAACTAGCTCACTCAAGTAACCAATTTGGGAATATCAAAACAAGACGAAGCAAGAAGCTACGACACAGCAAGCAAACATAAAATAAATTAATACAATAACTTACAGATGGCTAGGAGACAACAGTCAATATTAACTAACATAAAGAAACAGACCATGATCGCCTCAAAAAGGTCTCAAAACAAAGAATCAAGGGATCATCTAGATGAAACTTCATTCCTTGAATTACCAGAGGCAGAATACAAAAGATTAACGTACAGAACCCTTCAAGACATCACCAAGGAAATGTGGCAATACTCAGAACAAGTCCAGGAATACACAAAAAAAGCAACTCAAGTAATTAAAAAGATTGTTCAGGAACATAATCAAAAAATTAATAACCCAGAAAAATCCATAGACAGAGAGCAATCAGAAATTCAGAAGATTAAGAATAAAATTACACAAGTAGACAACTCAATATAAAGTCAGAGAAGCAGAACTGAGCAAGTTGAAGGCAGAATTTCTGAACTTGAAGATAAAGCACATGGCACCAATATCTTTGAAGAAAAATCAGACAAAAGAATTTTAAAAAATGAAGAAAACATAAGAATCATTTGGGGCTCTATCAAGAGAAATACCCTATGAGTGACCGGAGTACTCGAACAGGGAGGGATAACAAAAAATACAAAGAGAAATGTTGAAGATTTGTTGGCAGAAAACTTCCCTGATATCGTGAAAGATAAAAAGATAACCATCCAAGATGCTCATCAAACTCCACATAACGTAGATGTAAAAACAAAGTCACCAAGACATATTATAATCAAACTTGCCAAAACTAAAAATAGAGAATTTTAAGAGCAGCTAGGGATCGATGAAAAGTCACCTAAAAAGGGGGAGCCAATAAGAATAAGTTCAGACTACTTGGCAGAAACCATGTAGGCAAGAAGGCAACGGGATGACTTATTTAAAAAACTGAAGGAAAAAAATTGCCAGCAAAGAATCATATGTCCACCAAAACTGTCTCTCAAATATGAAAGTGAAATTAGGACATTTCCAGACAAACAGAATTTTAGGGAATTCATAAAAACCAAACCAAAACTACAAGAAATACTAAAAGGAGTGCTTTGGTTAGAAAATCAATACTACCAGGTATCAACCCAAGACTAGAACACTGGGCAGAGCAATCAGAAGTCCACCGAAACAGGGAAATCAAAAAAATAAATCAAGATTAAAAAATAAAGCTCAAAACAATGTAACAGCAATGTTATCACATAAAAGAAGACAACATTAAAACAATAAAGAGGAACTAAGAAATGTAGTCATAGATCTTCCATATGGAGAGGAAAATACGGCAATACAAAGAAATAAAAGTTAGGTTTAAATTTAGAAATATAAGCGTAAATAATAACGAAGCCACAAGAGAGACAAACTGTCCTACACATCAAAATAAAGTACAAGAAAAAAAGAGACTCAGCAGAAAAAAATCAAAAACAACGAATATGAGGAAAGGACAACATATAAAGAAAATCTATTCAGCACATAAAACTAAGTGGGAAAAGCAGCTGTCAACAACACATAAAAAAGGACATCAAAATGATAGCACTAAATTCAGACCTATCCATAATTAAGATGAATGTAAATGGACTAAACACACCAATAAAGAGACAGGGAGTAGCAGAATGGATTAAAAAACATGATCTGTATATATGCTGCCTTCAAGAGACACACCTTAGACTTAGACAATCAAAAAAGAGCAGGAGTGGCAATATTAACTTCTGGCAAAATAGACTTTAAAGTTAAATCCAACATAAAGCATGAGGAAGGGCACTATATAATGATTAAAGGGACAATACACCAAGAAGATATAACCATATTAAATATTTATGCACCCAATGATAGGGCTGCAAGATACATAAAACAGACTCTATCCACATTGAAAAGTGAGATACACAGCTCCGCAATCAGAGCAGGAGATTTCAGCACACCACTTTTCTGTGAAGGACAGGACATCCAAAAAGAAGCTCAATAAAGACACGGAAGATCTAAATGCCACAAAAAATCAACTTGACCTCATAGACATATACAGAACACTACACCCAACAGTAATCAAGTATACTTTCCTCTCTAGTGCACATGGAACATTCTCTAGAATAGACCACGTATTAGGTCACAAAGCAAGCCTTTGCAGAATCCAAAACACTGAAATATTACAAAGCATTTTCTCTGACCGTAAGGCCATAAAAGTGGAAATCAATAACAAGAAAAGCAGGGAAAAGAAATCAAACACTTGGAAACTGAACAATACCCTGCTCCAAAAAGACTGGATTATAGAAGAATGAAGGATGGAATAAAGAAATTCATAGAATCCAATGAGAATGAAAATAATTTGTATTAGACACTTTGGGACAAAGTGAAAGCAGTGGTCAGAGTTCAATTTATATCAATAAATACAAACAAAAAGAAGAAAGGGCCAAAATCAAAGAATTATCCTTACAACTTTAACAAACAGAAAGAAGGCAACAGAAGAAACCCTCAGGCACCAGAAGAAAACAAAGAATAAAAATTAGAGCAGAACTAAATGAAATAGAAAACAGAAAAACAATTGAAAGAATTAAGACCAAAAGCTGGTTCTTTGAAAAAATCAACAAAATTGATAAACCATTGGCCAAACCGACAAAAGAAAAACAGGAGAGGAAGCAAATAACCTGAATAAGAAAGGAGATGGGCGATATTACAATATACTATACAGGAACTAAAACAATCATACCTTTTTATCAGATTACTATGAAAAATTGTACTCTAACAAATTTGAAAACCTAGAAGAAATGCATGAATTCCTAGAAACATACTACCTACCTTAACTAACACAAACAGAGGTAGAACAACTAAACAGACTCATAACAAAAGAAGAGATTGAAAAGGTAATCAAAAAACTCCTAACAAAAAAAAGCCCTGGCCCAGAGGGCTTCACTGCAGAGTTCTACCAAACTTGCAGAGAGCAGTTAACGCCACTCCTACTAAAGGTATTTCAGAGAATAGAAAAGGACGGAATACTCCCAAACTTATTCTATGAAGCCAGCATATCCCTGATACAAAAACCAGGTAAAGACAACACAAAAAAGAAAATTACAGACTTAGATGCAAAAATCCTCAACAAAATTCTAGCCAATGGAATTCAATAACATATCAAAAAAATAATTTACCATGACCAAGTGGGATTCATACCAGGTATGCAGGGATGGTTCAACATTAGAAAAACAGTTAATGTAATCTAGGTTTGGGTTTATCATATACATAAAACAAAAAATAAGAATCACCTGATTTTATCAATTGATGCAGAAAAGGCATTTGACAAAGTTCAACACCCATTCGTGATGAAAACTCTCAGCAAAATAGGAATAGAAGGAAAATTCCTCAACATAATAGAGGGCATTTATACAAAGCCAACAGCCAACATCATCCTAAATGGAGAGAGCCTGAAAGCATTCCCAATGAGATCCGAACCAGAAAAGGATGCCCTTTGTCACTGCTCTTATTCAACATTGTGCTGGAGGTCCTACCAGAGCAATTAGGCTAGATAAAGAAATAAATGGCATCCAGATTGGCAAGGAAGAAGTAAAAGTATGTCTGTTTGCAGATGACATGGTCTTATACACAGAAAACCCTAAGGAATCCTCAAGAAAACTATGGAAACTAATAGAAGAGTTCAGCAGAGTATCGGGATATAAGATAAACATACAAAAATCAGTTATATTCCTCTACACCAACAAAAAGAACATCAAAGAGGAAATCACCAAAGCAATACCATCTACAGTAGCCCCCAAGAAGACAAAACACTTGGGAATCACTCTTACCAGAGATGTAAAAGGCTTATACAACGAAAACAACAAAACACTTCTGCAAGAAACCAAAAGAGAACTACATATGTGGAAAAACATACCTTGCTCATGGATGGGAAGACTTAACATTACACAAAAATGTCTATTCTACCAAAAGCGATCTATACATGTAATGCAATTCCGATCCATATTCCAACAACAACCTTTAATGAAATGGAGAAACAAATCACCAACCTCCTATGGAAGGGAAAGAGGCCCCGGATAAGTAAAGCATTACTGAAAAGAAGAACGAAATGGGAGCCCTTACCCTACCTCATTTTAGAAACTATCATACCGCCACAGTAGTCAAAACAGCCTGGTACTGGTACAACAACAGATACATAGACCAATGGAGCAGAATTGAGAATCCAGACATAAATCCACCCACATATGAGATGATATTTGACAAAGGCCCCAAAACAGTTAAAGGGGAAAAAACAGTCTTTTTAACAAATGGTGCTGGCATAACTGGATATCCATCTGCAAAAAAAAATGAAACAAGACCTGTACCTCACTCATGGATCAAAGACCTAAATATAAAATCTAATACAATAAAGATGATGGAAGAAAAAATAGGGACAACATTAGGAGCCCTAATACATGGCATAAACAGTATACAAAACATTACTAACAATACACAAGAAAAACTAGATAACTGGGAGCTCCTAAAAAGCAAACACCTATGCTCATCCAAAGACTTCACCAGAAGAGTAAAAAGGTTACCTACAGATTGGGAAAAAGTTTTTAGCTATGACATTTCTGATCAGCACCTCATCTCTAAAATCTACATGATACTGCAAAAGCTCAACTACAAAAAGACAAATAACCCAATTAATAAATGGGCAAAAGATATGAACAGACACTTCACTAAGAAGACATTCAGGTAGCTAACAGATACATGAGGAAATGCTCAAGATCATTAGCAATTAGACAAACGCAAATCAAAACTACAAGGAGGTTTCATCTCACTCCAACAAGGTGCATTAATACAAAAAACACAAAACAATAAATGTTGGAAAGGCTGTAGAGAGGGTGGAACACTTATATACTGCTGATGGGAATGTAAAATGGTAGAACCACTTTGGAAATCGATTTGCTGCTTCCTTAAAAAACCAGAAATAGTACTACCATATGATCCAGCAATCCCACTCCTTGGAATATGTCCTAGAGAAATAAGAGCCTTTACACGAACAGATATATGCACACCCATGTTCACTGCAGCACTGTTTACAATAGCAAAAACATGGAAGCAACCAAGCTGCCCATCAACGGATGAATGGATAAATAAATTATGGTATATTCACACAATGGAATACTACGCTTCGATAAAGAACAGTGATGAATTTGTGAAACATTTCATAACGTGGAGGAATCTGGAAGGCACTCTGCTGTGTGAAGTCAGCTGCAAAGGGACAAATATTGTATATGACCACTATTATAAGAACTTAATAGTTTAAACAGAGAAGAAAATATTCGTTGATGGTTATGAGAGGGGGGAGGGAGGGGTTACGAAAGGGGGGAGGGAGGGAGTGAGTGAGAGAGGTACTCACTAATTAGGTAGTATATAAGAACTACTTTAGGTGACGGGAAAGACAACACAGGATATAGGCAAGGTCTGCACAACTAGACTAAACCAAAAGCAAAGAAGTTTCCTGAATAAACTGAATGCTTTGAAGGCCAGTGTAGCAAGGGCAGGGGTTTGGGGACCATGGTTTCAGGGGACACCTAAGTCAACTGGCATAATAAAATCTATTAAGAAAACATTCTGCATCCCACTTTGGAGAGTGATGTCTGGCAAGTGGCCATCTAAGATGCATCAATTGGTCTCAACCCACCTGGATCAAAGGAGAATGAAGACCACCAAGGACACAAGGTAATTACGAGTCCAAGAGACAGAAAGGGCCACATAAATCAGTGACTACAATCAACTCGACGGCACTGCATTTTTTTTTTTTTACATCAGCCTGAGACCAGAAGAAGATGGTGCCCGGCTACAACCGATGACTGCCCTGACAGGGAACACAACAGGGAACCCCTGAGGGAGCAGGAGAGCAGTGAGATGCCCCCAAAAAAACAACCAAACCCACTGCCATCAAGTCGATTCCAACTCACAGTGACCCTATAGGACAGAGTAGAACTGCCCCATAGTTTCCAAGGAGCGCCTGGTTTGAACTGCTGACCCCTTGGTTAGCAGCTGTAGCACTTAACCACTACGCCACCAGGGTTTCCCAGGGGGATGCAGACCCCAAATTCTCGTAAAAAGACCAGACTTAATGGTCTGAGACTAGACGGACCCCAGTGGCCATGGCCCCCAGACCTTCTGTTGGCCCAGGACAGGAACCATTCCCAAAGCCAACTCTTCATACAGGAATTGTACCGGACACTGGGTCGGAGAGGGATGCTGGTGAGGAGTGAGCTTCTTGGATCAGGTGGACTCTTGAAACTATGTTGGCATCTCCTGCCTGGAGGGGATATGAGAGCGTAGAGGCGGTTAGAATTTGGCGAAATGGACACAAAAAGAGAGAGTGGATGGAGGGAGCGGGCTGTCTCATTAGGAGAGCAATTGGGAGTATGTGGCAAAGTGTACGTAAGTTTTTGTGTGAGAGACTGACTTGATTTGTAAACTTTCACTTAAAGCACAATAAAAATAAAAAAATGTGAGCACGTGGAAAGTAGCATACAACAAATGAGCAGTCCCCCCAGCTCAATATCTGTCCTACTTGGTGTCATAATTGAAAATCTTAAATGACATGCTAATATGATGTGCTGACTCCCTGGCCTGCAGAAACTGTCCGGAGGATAGATTCTTCCACGCCCGCCCTCCACCTCGGCATCATGGCTGAGGGACACAAAGCACCTACTGCCAGTCTCCCCCAGGCAGGCAGGTCCACTTAGGCATGCTGTGAGTTTAATGCTGTGCATGCCCCACTAGCACCACAGCATTAAACATACTCAGGAGATGGAGAAAAATTCATCCCATAGTTATTTTATAACCCAACCTACATGACTCATTACATGGAGGTTTTTCCTGCTTGACCACCCGAGGAGAAGGTACTCAGACATCTCGGAACCTTGCCCTGGATTGCATCTCCCTAACTCAGCTGACATTTAGAAAAACCATTAGGCTTTTGGGGAGAGGGTGGCATGCGATGGTTTGTTCATGAAGCCCAAAGATGCTAGCAGGAGGTAGAACGGGGAGGACGATAGCTGCCAGGCTTGTCTGTGGGACTGCCTCCTCACAAGCAACATCACCATTGCAGTCTATAGAGTAATATGTAGAGGAGCGAAGTATCATTGTGGGTTAAGAAAATTTCCATGGAAGAGGTATCATTTCAAACAAGCCTTAATATTAGGTACCATTTGGGTAACTGGAGAGGTACATGATTTTCAAGCTAAGAAGTAGATACTCAAGGTTGTTGCTGTTGTTTGTTACCATCCAGTTGATTCTGCCTCGTGGAAAGCCCATGTACAACAGCATAGAACTGCTTCACAGGATTTTCTTGGCTGTAATCTTTATAGAAGTAGATTATCAGGCCTTTTCTTCCGCAGTAGCGCTGGGTGCGTTTGAACATCTCCCTTCAGGTTAGCAGTCTGGAAAGCCAGTTGTGCCACCTATGGGCCTCCTTAGTCATGGTAACATTCATTAATGGTTTCTCAGTCATGATCACAAACCAATTCCAGTTCCCTAACTGAGAATCTGCCAATGCATTCATAGAATTAAGAAAAAAACTTTTTGGAAAGAGACTGTATTGGTATGTACAACAGCTAGGATGAATCTCAAGAGACCTGTGCTGGATTAAAAAAGCCAGTCGCCATCACCGCTCTTATTCAACATTGTGCTAGAGGTCCTAGCCAGAGCAATTAGGCTAGACAAAGAAATAAAGGGCATCCGGAGTGGCAAAGAGGAAGTAAAATTATCTCTATTTGCAGATGACATAATCTTATACACAGAAAACCCTAAGGAATCCTCCAGAAAACTACTGAAACTAATAGAAGAGTTTGGCAGATTCTCAGGTTATAAGATAAACATACAAAAATCACTTGGATTCCTCTACATCAACAAAAAAAACATTGAAGAGGAAATAACCAAATCAATACCATTCACAGTAGCCCCCAAGAAGATAAAATACTTAGGAATAAATCTTACCAAAGATGTAAAAGAACTATACAAATAAAACTACAAAGTACTACTACAAGAAACTAAAAAGGACATACTTAAGTGGAAAAACATACCTTGCTCATGGATAGGAAGACTTAACATAGTAAAAATGTCTATTCTACCAAAAGCCATCTATACATACAATGCACTTTCGATCCAAATTCCAATGTCATTTTTTAATGTGATGGAGAAACAAATCACCAACTTAATATGGAAGGGAAAGAAGCCCTGGATAAGTAAAGCATTACTGAAAAAGAAGAAGAAAGTGGGAGGCCTCACTCTACCTGATTTCAGAACCTATTATACAGCCACAGTAGTCAAAACAGCTTGGTACTGGTACAACAACAGGCACATAGACCAATGGAACAGAATTGAGAACCCAGATATAAATCCATCCACATATGAGCAGCTGATATTTGACAAAGGCCCACTGTTAGTTAATTGGGGAAAAGATAGTCTTTTTAACAAATGGTGCTGGCATAACTGGATATCCATTTGCAAAAAAATGAAACAGGACCCATACCTCACACCATGCACAAAAACTAACTCCAAGTGGATCAAAGACCTAAACATAAAGACTAAAACGATAAAGATCATGGAAGAAAAAATAGGGACAACGTTAGGAGCTCTAATACAAGGCACAAACAGAATACAAAACAATACCAAAAATGACGAAGAGAAACCAGATAACTGGGAGGTCCTAAAAATCAAACACCTATGCTCATCTAAAGACTTCACCAAAAGAGTAAAAAGACCACCTACAGACTGGGAAAGAATTTTCAGCTATGACATCTCCGACCAGCGCCTGATCTCTAAAACCTACATGATTCTGTCAAAACTCAACCACAAAAAGACAAACAACCCAATCAAGTGGGCAAAGGATATGAACACACACTTCACTAAAGAAGATATTCAGGCAGCTAATAGATACATGAGAAAATGCTCTCGATCATTAGCCATTAGAGAAATGCAAATTAAAACCACGATGAGATTCCATCTCACTCCAACATGGCTGGCATTAATCCAAAAAACACAAAATAATAAATGTTGGAGAGGCTGCGGAGACTGGAACTCTTATACACTGCTGGTGGGAATGTAAAATGGTACCACCACTTTGGAAATCTATCTGGCATTATCTTAAACAGTTAGAAATAGAACTACCGTACAACCCAGAAATGCCACTCCTCGGAATAGACCCTAGAGAAATAAGAGCCTTCGCACAAACATATATATGCACACCCATGTTTACTGCAGTTCTGCTTACAATAGCAAAAAGCTGGACGCAACCAAGGTGTCCAAAAACGGATGAATGGTTAAATAAATTGTGGTATATTCACACAACGGAATACTACGCATCGATAAAGAACAGTGACGAATCTGTGAAACATTTCATAACGTGGAGGAACCTGGAAGGCATTACGCTGAGCTAAATTAGTTAGAGGCTAAAGGACAAATATTGTATAAGACCACTATTATAAGATCTTGAGAAATAGTATAAACTGAGAAGAACACATACTTTTGTGGTTATGGGGGGGAGGGTGGGAGAGGGTTTTTTACTGATTAGTTAGTAGATAAGAACTGCTTTAGGTGAAGGAAAGGACAATACTCAATACATGGAAGGTCAGCTCAACTGGACTGGACCAAAAGCAAAGAAGTTTCCGGGATAAAATGAATGCTTCAAAGGTCAGCGGAGCAAGGACGGGGGTTTGGGGACTATGGTTTAAGGGGACTTCTAAGTCAATTGGCAAAATAATTCTATTATGAAAACATTCTGCATCCCACTTTGAAATGTGGCGTCTGAGGTCTTAAATGCTAACAAGCGGCCATCTAAGATGCATCAGTTGGTCTCAATCCACCTGGATCAAAGGAGAACGAAGAACACCAAGGTCACACGACAACTAAGAGCCCAAGAGACAGAAAGGGCCACATGAACCAGAGACCTACATCATCCTGAGACCAGAAGAACGAGTTGGTGCTCGGCCACAACCGATGACTGCCCTGACAGGGAGCACAACAGAGAACCCCTGAGGGAGCAGGAGATCAGTGGGATGCAGACCCCAAATTCTCATTAAAAGACCAGACTTAATGGTCTGACTGAGACTAGAGGAATCCCGGCGGTCATGGTCCCCAAACCTTCTGTTGGCCCAGGACAGGAACCATTCCCGAAGACAACCCATCAGACATGAAAGGGACTGGACAGTGGGTAGGAGAGAGATGCTGATGAAGAGTGAGCTATTTGTATCAGGTGGACATTTGAGACTGTGTTGGCATCTCCTGTTTGGAGGGGGGAGGGGGGATAGAGAGAGTTGGAAGCTGGCAAAATTCTCACGAGAGACTGGAAGGGCTGACTCATTAGGGGGAGAGCAAGTGGGAGTACGGAGTAAGGTGTATATAAAATTATATGCGACAGTTTGACTTGATTTGTAAACGTTCACTTGAAGCTCAATAAAAGTTAATACAAAAAAAGCCAGTCCCCAAAGGTGATCACTTCATTTATATAACATTGTTGAAATAAGAAAATTATAAAAATGGAGAACATACAATGGTTGCCAGCACACAGGGGTGTACAGCAGGAGAAAGGTTGGTGTGGTTATAATGCAGTTCATCTCTACAAGGGATCTTTGTGGAGATGAACTGCTCTGTAACTTGACTGTGGCGTGTATACACGAACCTACACGTGATAAAGGTGTACAGAATAAAACACACGCACACACACAAATGACAACAAAGAAAACTGGGAAATCTGAATACGATCGGTGGATTGCACTGATGTCCATATCCTCGTTAGGATATCACACTACAGTTTGGTGAGACGTTACTTACCATTGAAGGAAACTGGGTTAATCGTGCATGGGATCACTGTATTATTTTTTACAACTGCATGTGAATCTACGATTTTCTCAAAATAAAAAGTTTAATTTTTTAAAAAAGGAAACTTCCCTGAGAATCTATTCAAAATTACATTCTTAAATCTTAGCAATTTTAAAAGTAGTTGTGCATCTAATTAGTTTTAATTCTGAATTTTAAAATTATTAAATAATTTCCTAGACTCTTAAAGATCTTTTATATGACTAGGGCAAACAAAAAATGTTGACTTCATCTGCTAAACCTCCACACAGCCTATTCACTGAAACTCTCTGCACAAAATTCACAATGATCATGCTGTTGAGCAGTACAAGCATTGTCTCTAGACACTAAAAAAACACACTGTAAGTTCTGATCACTAAAAATATTAACACTATAATCCCACAGAATTTCTCCTATGGAAAGTTACCAAAGTATATAATCAATCTGGCTTTGAAGACAAACTGGAGGATCTTTTATGTAGGACAATAATTCTGAGGTCAGGTACAGAAAAGTCAAAAATTCAAAAAACACTCCATGACTCCCTAACTTCGACATTTAGTTTCAAAAGACTATTTAACAAGCAGTAATATTCAAATGAGTTGCTATGAGTGGGAATCAACTGGATGGCAACAGGTATGCAAGTAATATTCAAACATTGATTAAATGAAGTCCAAAATTCCACTCAGATGCAGGCACTTTCTTCTGTACAAAAATACAACATGCAAAGTGATAACACGAAAATGACTAAGACTCCTCAGGAGCAAAAATATAATCAAATGCAAAGCATTATGTAATTGTTGGGTGGACAGTATGCCTCTATGACTCCCATCAGGTGCCTAAGCCGAGGCCTTGGGCCCAGAATATTCTTTGATAAACAGGCTGGAAATTGAGTCTCTCTCTCTCTCTCCCCCCAGACCCTTCTTCTTGTCAGAGAAGCCTTCTTCCCTGTTCTGAGCTCAAAGTAACTTTCTTTTTCTCTTGCCCGTGCATATGCACCACATGGCACCTGGCCAACCCCATCATCGATATGACTACCACTGCAGCAAAGAATATGTCCCATGGAAAACTGACCCCTTGGTGTTTTTCTAACCTACAGTATTAATGATACAGGCTTACAAAATTAATCCTGTAGCTTGAGGAGGAGGGATGTTCTTTCTGGTTATAAACCTTGCTTACCAGATGGCTATGCTGTGAGCACTTGAACAAGAGACACCCCCTTGGTAAGATGATGGCCAGACCAGGTGCACCTAAACAAATGCCCCCTCTTCCCGTTTTCCCATGCATGTCAAGCACATACATGCCTCTGGTTTATGCTATATAAGCCCCAGGTTTCTTTGTCCCTGTGTTCTCTCACCCACGGTGCATCGAGGGGCATGTGTGGAAGTGACCAAACATCTCACACTTAGACATGAGCCTTCTGGAAGAAGCTCGCTCTTGATAAACCCTACTCCCTTTACTGTCATCCTGATCAATCTGTAAGCAATAAAGGCCCGTTACCATGTCGGTGAGTAGTGCCAGTTATTCATTCTGATCCAAAGACCGCTATGCTGTCTGATTTATTTCACTCAGTATATCGCAGTAATAGTCTCATAAAATCAGAGGAGAGAGAGATTGCTTCTAGATGGTTCATGAAGGAAGAGGTAGTACATGAGTTAAAGCCTACTTATTTTTCAAAGCATTTAGGAGATGAAAAAATGAATTAAAAGGGGGAGAAGAAGCACCCCCCCCCCCAAAAAAGAATATGAATAGTATTTTGGCAAAGGCAAGGTTTTTCAAAATACAGACTCTGGGCCAACTACACAGAAATACCTGGGATACTGTTAAAAAGGCAGAGTCCAGAGCCCAATTCCAGAACTACTGAATCATTAACCAGAAAACAGAGTTGTTTAATTTTATATAATCAGAATCTCTGACAATGAAGGCTAGAATCTGGCACTTTATCAAGCTCTCAGGTGGTTGTTACCTGTACTGTGATAAAGTGAAGGGTACATGAATAGTAGCACTGTGAGGGAAGAAAGAAAATAGAAAACATGATAAAATCACAGATGGTTCCAAATGATACCTAACACCAATCTAAGTATTTCCAGAGATACAAAACATTTCGTTCCATTTGTAATGAACAGAAAATTCTCACTTATACTGAGGCAAAATTTACCACCTATATATTCCTCCTTTAGGACCTAGTTCCAATCTCAGCACCAATACAGAATAAATCTAAACTTTTTTTAAAGAAGACAGATCATCAAATATTTGAATACAATCAACATGTCTTTCTTAGTCTTACACTTCTAAATGGAGACCCTGGTGGCACAGTGGTTAAGAGCTATGGCAGCTAACCAAAAAGTGAGCAGTTCGAGTCCACCAGGTGCTCCTTGGAAACCCTGTGGGGCAGTTCTACTCTGTCCTATAGGGTCGCTATGAGTCAGAAGTGACTCAATGGCAATGGGTTTTTGGTTTTGCCCTTCTACATAAATGCTTCCATTTTTTCAACCCTATGCCATTTTCTGGACCCTTTATCATCCTAATCATCCTCTTGTGGATCCCCTCAGTTTTTTTCCTAAAAGCTTGATTCTGTTATTGATATACTTACCTGTCCATCCTTTGCGTTATTCACAATTCTTCAAGTATGTAATCTAGCTCTTTTCTCAAGTCTTTGATTAAATGCTAGAGAGGACAGGATGGGAAGTAAGCCCTGAAAAGCACTAGAAACCTACTTGCAGGTCAACCTCAACTCATTCAACACCAGTTTGAGGGTAGGACTGCTTATCCAGCTACGAAGTACATTTAACTGTAATATCAAATGATGAAAGACAATTTAGGGTCAGACCACCTAATTTCAATTCCTACCTTGGCAACTTTCTACTGTATAACCCCAAGGAAGACACTGAAGCTCTCTCCTTTTGGCTTGCAGAAATCACAGTACAGATAAAAGTAAATTTTAGTGGAACAGAAGAAAACCAATAAAGGGAAAAAAAGGATCTCAAAGCATGAAATTATGCTTAAGGAAAAAAATTTTTTTTTTTTTTTATGCTTAAGCTTCAACAAAGCTATGACATTAACCTTAAGGTTTTTCTCTGGCATGAAGAACAGAAGCAAGAATTATCTTATTCTGTATCTTTCAACTAGTTTTAAAATGGCAGAATGCTTTTACATTTTTTCAACTGTCAAATCATTTTTTAAACAAATTGTTAAGTAGAATCCTAATATATAAAATGGCAAAAGTGAAATTGCTCTAACTAAAATTAGTTTGAGAGGCTCTGACTCCATAAACTCTATATACCCCTAACCCTTGCAAAGGAACCATAAGGTTCAGTGAGACACAGACTGAAAACCACTGGTCTAATAACATAAGGTAGATCTCCCAATAGCCAACAAGTCTATTCCCTGAATGTGTAAAGAAAACGTTGCTGCTTTGTTTTGCGCTATTTGGTAAAGAGTGTTTTTAAAATGATGTTGGTTCATATTTCATTGTATTAAATTTTACGCCATGTTTCCGTAAGATAGTGAAGTTATACTAGTTGCTGTTTTAACTACAAAAGATCATCTCAATTGGTTTCTGAGTCCCTTCCAGTCCTGAGATCCACGATTCCCACTTACATAGTAACTTTATAACTCTGCATTCTTTACAATTTCTCTTTCATCATATCTCAGTCTAAAGTTAAGAGAATCATGCTGAGAAGGATTAAGGGCTCAATACGAATGAACGCTGAGACTAATGGATGCCACACTGAGGAGAAGAGGCCATGTACTTGTGATTCTTGACATAAGGTGGTATTTTTCAAAATTCTTTTGACCATGACATACAATAAAAAGTACATTTTACACAGTGCAGTAATGAATCACCTTACAAAAAAAAAAAAAAAACAATTTGACCTTGGAATTTCCTGAGTAACTGAGGTAACTTTATTATATAAAACTTCCAGACCACACCTGAGGATTAGTGCTAATAAATGAGGCCTTTCCAGACCAGAAAGACCACCTAGTATCCAGATATCAACCCAGGAGGCATGATTTAAACTATCATAAATATGCAATGAGGTCTTAATCATGGTTACCTGGTAAAGCCATTAAAGGCTCTGAACACTGAGGCTCCAAGAGATTCCTAGTCAGTAAAGAGAGGATGGTACACTCTCTCTAGGATGTGGAAGCTCGGCACTGGGAATCCTTCCAGACCTCACCCATACATCTCTCTTTCTTATGATGATTCTAAATTATATCCTTTTGATATAATAAATCTGTAACTGTAAGCTTAGTAATTTCTCTGAGTTCAGTCAGGGAATTATCGAACCCAAAGGATTAGTGGGAGCCAGCATGTGAAAGCAACGGAGGCCAGGGGAGGCCCTCAAGCTTGCAGCTGGCATGCTGAAAGGGTAGCGGGGAAAATCCCGAACTTGCGGCCAGTAAAGGTATCGTGAAAGAGCCCTGGTGGTGCAATGGTTAAGCACTCAGCTGATAACCAAAAGGTGGGCAATTCAAACCCACCAGTGGTTCCACAGGAGAAAAGTCCTGGTGATCTACTCCTACAAATATTAGGTTAGGAAACTCTACAGGGTTGTTCTACTCTGTCCCATAGGGTCACTGTGAATACCCATCAATTTGATGGCACACAACAGCAACGATGGTGTTGTGTGGACTCCTGAGCATGCAGTTGGTGTGTGCCTACTTGGCAGTCTGAAGGACAATGTCTTTTCAGCTTCGGAGCTCTGACCTAGCTCTGAATGGCTAGGGGCAAAAAGGGGATCCCACACTGGCAGCTGGTATCAGAGATGACGGAAAAGTAGGGAAATGGGCACCTGATTAACCTCCACATTCTGGGGATTGGATTTATGTTGATTCCTATCCACGAATATGCCATTACCAGAAACTGAAACAAAAGCTTCTTAACCAAATTATTTTCTACCTTATTCTTTTCTAATTCATTTTCCTGTAGGTTAGTCAAGATCCCTTTAAATGATTTTTCAACCTATTGGTCGACTTGCAGTTTGAAAACCACTGGTCTGGACCAGCGGTTGGCCAACTTTTTCTGTAACGGGCCAGAGAATAAATATTTAGGCTTTGTGGGCCACACACAGGCTATGCTGTAATCACTCAACTCTGCCACAGTAACGTGAAAGCAGCCACGGACAATATGTAACCACATAAGCATGGCTGTGTTCCAGTAACATTTTATTTACAAAAACAGGTGGTGGGCTGGGTTTGGCCTGTGGGCGGGCACTGGTCTACACTATAGCATATGAGCTACTAACAAGCAGTTAAGGTAGTAATGTCTGCACATTACTGACAAAACACCTAGAATACTCAGAGGTTTAAGTAAAATGGCCAGCTATGAAGTGGTAGAAAGGCATACCGCCTCCTGGTAGCATCCTTTTCTCTCTATATACTACCCTAAAACATGAGAGATGCACTGTTAATGAGTTTTAGCTTAATAATATTCAACGTGACATACTATACTACTTCAAATTATACTCACCTTCATTTACTCATTTTGTCAACAAATACTAGTATACCTACTTGTGTAAACTACAACAAGAAGAATTTATATAATTAACAATTATAGCAGAGGGGATTAATCAGGTTAAAAAAAAAGAGAGACAATGAACTTGTGGAAAAAATTAAGTTACTAAAAATCTGAAAACATCTACATTTTGGAAAGCAATTTTTTTCAAACTCCATAGCAAACAACAAATGACACATCACCAGCTCTATTCCAAAAAAGAAATAATCCCTCCACCCCAAAAATCATCTTAGTGCTCCTATTGTTCTTACACTCATTTTATAGTTTGCATATACTGTATCCATTCTGAATCATGTTTTTTATTACTTTGCCTTAACTTTGATTTGGAGTTATCTATAATTTTCTTTCCATTCAATCCCCAGATTAATTAAGAGGTGACTTTATAAAGAAAACTTACCTTTCAGCTTGAAGTTTAGTGGTTTTTACTATTAAATCCTGAGTCTGTTCCTTTGCGGCCTAAAATTACAAGAAAATCTAACGTTAAAAAACCAACCAAACCCACTGCCAAAGAGTCAATTCCAACTCATGGCAACCCCATGAGTTTCAGAGTAGAACTGCACTCCGTAGGATTTTCAATAGCTGTGATCTTTTGGTAGTAAATCACCAGGCCTTTCTTCTCAGGTGCCCCGGGTGAATTAAAACCATCAACCTTTCAGTTAGTGCACAACGTTTAATAAGAGAAACTCACTAAGTTTGCAATACAAGGAAAAAAAAGATATTATGGATGAGTACCAGGATGTTAACTAAGGGACTTAATAGTTCATGGTGCTTTTTAGTGAAATAGCAGCACTGAGAGAGCAGGTTAAGGATGAAGAACATGGCTTCAGTTATGGACACGCTGGACTGAGACACTATGAGTCATCTAAATAGGGCTGTAAATTAAGTCACTGGTATGTGGCTCAATAGAAATGTCTGAGATGGAGATAAAAATTTGACAGTTGGAATACATAAACTATCCAGGGTATAAGGTTTTAGTGATGACTAGAGACAGCCCCATCTAAAGGATACAGTTCTGATAACATCTGTGACTAAAACTTTCATTGATGACCAAGTTTCATATTAAGCAACCCTTCCTCCCCTCAGCCAGTGATAATTAGAAAAAGACAAGTGAATAAAAAGGCATTCTATCCAGAGATTAGCCAACCAGTTATGAAATTGATTAAAACAAATGAGAAGTGCAGCCAATCAGAGTCTCCCTCAAGAACCTGAACTGGGAATACTACAAAAATAAGACAGCTAGCAGTGAGTAGAAGCTGAGTGGTCATGAGGCAGGGAGGACATAGTGTCCATGCCTTGCAGGGACCCTGAGTGAGGCAGGATTATGCCGAAGTGCAAGTCACTATTTAGCAGAAACTATAAAGCAGACAAAAACACATAAAGTGGAGGATCAGTCAGTCTGTTAACTAAACACATGAAGATACTCGGTCATTTGAATTCTGGAACACTGGAATGAAGAGCCAAGCTTTTGCTGCTGAGGTTTCTAGGACTACCTTAGCTCTAGAAAGACCCTCCAGTTCTAGGTTCTTAGAGGTCTAATCCTCTACAAGCCCTGTCCTCAGATTTTCAGTGAAATTCTGTCTTACTGTTTATGCATCCTGCCAGTAACAGGGTCGCCAGTTCCACCCTTTGACGTTACCTTGAATCTGTGTTCCTTACAACCACGTATCAGCCTAGCAAATCATAAAGATTTTTTAAAAGAATAGATTTGAACTTAAATAACACAGCAGATTACTAACTTTTCAGGAATGGAACAGAGCATGATGGCTCCTGAGGGACTCTTCTAGAATCACTAGGCTTTAAATCCAGTAACTTTTGCAAATGCTTATCTTTACTAACGTCTTTTTGTTTTAAAGATCCGCTTCCACCTTTATTCCCCTCTTGAACAATTTCCTCAAATACGGTATCTCCCCAATTCTAAGAAATGTTTAATATTTTTGAAAAAAGAATGCTTCACAGGATCAATATCAAAAAATGCTTACTAGCTTCTTTTTAGCCCCAGTCCTTATCGAATCGAGGGTATACCTTACAATCAACACCATTTATGAATCAATGAACTATATCACACTTCAGTATACAGTATAATGAATTTTTACAACCATTTTTGCACATAACCCCTGACTCTTCATTTTTAAATTGTGGTACTAACTCCAAAATAAAGTTTAATAATATTAGTTAAGATTATTATCCTAAAACAACTTTCAGCTCATTTATTTTAAATGTTACAGTTATTACTTATAATAATAATAAATGTATGCCTCTAAATGTAATTTATCCAAGCAAAATGTAGTTTCTCATAGCCAAAGAGAGAAGCAATAGCAAACATAAAATTACTGCTTAAACTTCTAGATGTATTATGTAATAATAAAAATTCCTAAAATGTACCATATTAAAAGTACTTTAGATTAACTAATTAATCCTACAATAAAATTGGGGAGCTTCGGTGGGGGGCTCCAAGAACTACGTCTGTTGATGAATGAATTAAAATCATTACTCTAGAAGTGACAGTACAAGTACTATTAAGATTCTAAAAACACTATCAAAATAAATTAATTTCAGGCAAAATAGGAAGGGATGAACAAAACTTTCAAAATCACAAAATCTGATTGAATACCAACAGTTGAGTAGTATGAAAGTTTTTAAATATTCAACTAAAAAGTTATAAAGGAATGTTGGAGACCTGGTGGCACACAGTGGCTAAGAGCTCAGTCTGCTAACAAAAAGGTCAGCAGTTCAAATCCACCAGGTGCTCCTTAGAAACCCTATGGGGCAGTCCTACTCTGTCCTATAGGGTCGCTGAGAGTCAGAATCCACTCAACGACATCGGGTTTGAATTTTTGGTTTAAGGGAATCTTACAAGTGATAAAAATGACCTGTATCTTCATTGTGGTGGTTGTTTCATAGTTGATAAAATTGTCCAAGCTCACCAATTTGTATACTCTAAATGGATGCAGCTTATTACTATACCTAAGACATTCTTCAATAAAGTTGATACTAAAAAAAAGAGAGAGAAAAAAAGATCCCTGTCACTTCAGGATAAAAACTGAGACTGGGGGGCACAAAGAAAATACAAAAGACTAAACAGAAGACGTCACTTAGGTTGTGATTCGAAATATGTATAAACTGTTTTGAAAATAGCAGGGAGGTAAAAATATTTTGATCTTTTTATACTTAAAACAGCTATGGGAAAAAGAAATAAAAATATAATTATGGGTACGAATCAGAAACTAAAAGGGACAACCACTAGAAACCTAAAATTTTACATATTTTCCCAGAATTTTTTAGGCTAAGCATGAATCAGAATTAAGCTGAGTCTTTCTCAGGCATAGCTTTAGCCTGAGTTTATTCCTAAGACTCTCTTCTAAGGAATTCACTCCTGCTGGACTTTTGGAACATTATAGGATTGAAAGTTTTATCTAAATTCTACACAGCACTATACTGGCTAGACCAAAATACAAAGGCTTCTGGAGTTAAATGAACAACACAGGTAGTCCTTGACTTTTGACAAGGTTCCATTTGGACAAATCCATATTGTGAATCTGTTCTGAGGTAAGTTGAATACTTTTTTTTTTTTTTTTAGTTTTCATAATTATTGCCTTTTATTATTGGTAGCTTTATAAATCCGATCTCTGAACATTTGCAAGTGAACACCTGAGAACAGTAACATCAGCAAATTGTGTGCTGCAACACTATACAGTACATTCCACTAAGGACACGAGGTACGAGAAACAGAGACAGTCCTAAATGCGGTTCGTCATAACTCTTATACATCACAAGTCGGGGAACAGACAATCACCCAAAGAGAAACAGACATTTACAGTTAAAAAAGAAAATAATAACATTTACACTGAAACTTGCTACAGGGCATGATATACTATATACCCATACATTGTGTAGACGTAATTAACAATTTTTGAGAGTTTGCCAGACGCTATGCTAAAATCTAACCATTCTATAGTACCTGTAGGCGACTTGTCATATCTTGACAACAGCTATTCATTGCTTCGACATCTTCATTTATGCTTTCAAGTTCCTGAAAAGGAGAAAAATAACATTAAATATTATACAGATTGTTAAAGGAATTTCTCTTCTCCTTATTTTTAGTCCTCATTTTGGTCCCATGAAGTTTTTTTGTCATGTCTTGACAAGAGATCCCACATTTAAGACTGAAATTGATTAAGAAGAATGGTGCTATCTAATGTTAGAAAAGATGTGAAGACACCAATACATTATTTGTTAGGGATGTGACAATAGGAAAGTGGCAAACAGTTTAAAAATATGAACACCTCTTTATTCAGGTATTCTAATGCTGAGAATTTATTTCAAAGAATTAGTCATTAAATGTACAACAATACACATATGTGGATGAAAAACAGAGTTACCCATAATAAATACATGAAAGAGCATAAATAATATATTTCCACTTTTTAGAAAAAATATGTATTATTTATGTACAGAAAATGGAGGGAAGGCTATACAGTAAAATATTGACAGTAGCTATTTCTGGGTGATAGGATCATAAGTAATTGTGTTTTCTATTTCTAACCTTTTTTATTAGTGAAAAATCTTGTTTTTGCCCCAATTAAAAAAAAAAAAAAAAACGTGTAGGCTGTGAAATCCAACTGGTATACAACTTCTTTAAAACTTACAATGGAAAATTTTCAAAAATCTCCAAATTTGAGTTGAAGGCCTGTGTACCCATCACCCACCTTCAACAATTACCAAAACTCATTACCACTCTTATTTCATCTGTCTCCCTACCCACTTTCTCTCACCCCATCCACTTTGTCCCTCCCCTACAAACTGAATTATTTTGAAGCAATTCTAGATATACCATTTCATTCATAAACATAGCATTATTTACTTTTAAGAGGATTCTTCAAAAATGTTTTTACAACTAAACATTTAACATTAATCCCTTAGTATCAAATTATCTAGTCAGTTTTCAAATTTCCTCAATTGTCTCAACATTTTTCAGAGTTTACTAAATCAGAAGCCAAAGATTATATTCATAAATAGCAACTGGTTGATATATCTCTTATTTATTTTCTCAATATGCAGATGCTCACTCCTCCCTGCTTCTTTTTCTTTTTCTATTTGTTGAAGAAACCAGTTCATTTGCCTGTGGGGTTCCCAACATTCCACATTTTCCTTTGCATCCTTGTGGCATTAAAATGCCATATTTTAAGCAAATAATGTGCACCTTCTATGTTTGTTTGCCAACTGCACCCTCCCCCTGCGAGCTTATTTTAATAAACGCACTATGCTGATTTTTTTACAAAAACATGAAAAAAATTAGCACAGTGGCACTTATGAAAATACCCCTTGGGGGCAGGGCACGGTTAATAAATGCGTGAGTCTCTCCTTTTATTTATCAGTTTTCGAAATAATCATTTGGCTTCCTTATATAACCTGATTGCTGTCGAGTCCACGTTGGCTCATAGCGACCCTACAGGACAGAGTAAAACTGCCCATGGGTCTCCAAGGCTGTAAATGTTTACGGAAGCAGACTGCTACATCTTTCTCCCATGGGGCAGCCGGTAGGTTTAAACAGCAGACCTTTCAGTTAGCAGCCAATTGCTTAACCACTGCACCACCAGGGCTCCTTCAGTCCCCTTATATCTACCAAAAATAATTAAATTCTGTTTGGTTTTTAGCATCATTGTGAACTCATGGACTTAAAAATGTTTGCTGTATTTCAGTCCACTGTAAGTTATTCTTATTGCTGCTCAAATCATTCTTTTACCAGCAGACGCCTCTCAAGTATGCTCCGGAGTTCTTTTCACTTTTACCCAATAGTGTTAGACAGCTTCCTTGCTTTAGGGTGGTGGTGATAAGATAGGTCGTTCCCGTGGGAATAGTGTCAAGAGGCCACAACCCAAATGAGTTCATCACTACTCTGCCCTCCTTTTTTTTTTCCAATGAGTACTACCAACCTTCTTTTCAAATGTCCAGATTATTAGCCTTCACTCAGTGAAATCCTACCAAATTGTTAAAAATAATCTATTTTTACTTATTAAGTACTCAATGAAACCATGTATAACACCTTCGCACCTCTCATATGGAAACCTGTTAATACTATATAATAAATAAAATATATTTCACCCTAAGGTGAGTAAACTGCTAACTCAAGTATGATGACTCATTATTTATGCATTAAAGTAACTGATCCTAATTAATCCGAAAATTTCCTAATTTAGGATGCAGTAACTTAATCCTAATTAATCTCCAATTAAGATGCTGTTATTCAAGGGGAGGTTTATTGAGTCAAGATGTTTCTATAGAAAAACCACTCAGAGAAAACATATTTATTAAAAAAGCTAAAATTCCTAAGACAATCGCCTAGAACAGCTGTGACAAATTTCTAAGAACCAGCATCAGTGAAGGTCACAGAACCAGACTAATCCAAACAAACATCTAGGTGCAGCAGAGATAAGTGGTTAAATTTCCCATTTGAACATGGTACATGAATAGCAAACATATTCTACCTAATTCATAAAAATAATACTTAACACAGTGACAGGCACAGTAAGTTTCCAATAAAAGCTCAATGAACAGAATTAACATACCTCTTTCACTTCCTTGAAAATGCTTACAAACTCTTCATTGATGGCTAAACTTCTGCGTTCAATATCTCCACGTAAATTTCTTCGAGTTCGTAAACTATTCTCAATAAAAAAGGTTGAAAGTGCCTTGAGAGCTTCCAGCATCTCCTAAACAGTAATAAAAGAAATCGGCTTATCTCTAGAAAATTGTTGAGACCAATTTTCAAATGTTTTCCTAATCTCAAGCCAAAATCAAATGAAAGAATTTTCAGATAATTCATTTCTATTAAACCATCCAGAAAATACCAGATGACCTTCACATTCCCTAACAGTAAATTTCACTTCCAGAACACAATAAGGAAATACTTACTTGTGTAGAACGACATATTCACTGCAGAACTGTTTGGCATCACAAAACACTGGCAATAATCTGAACGTCCATTTAAGGTGACTGGCTAAATAAATTACGGTACATCATTTTAAAAAAGGGATGGGGGCTCCTTGTGCACTTACCTAGTATGAACTTCGAGATATAATAATGAAAGAGCAAGGTTTAGAAATAGCTGTAGTATCAACTTTATAAAAAGAAAAAGGAATATATACACGTATATTTACTTGTATATTAAAAAGTACCACTGCTGGCCTCCAGGCTAGAAAATGAGTAACTAAGAACAGACTTGGAGAGAGATACTTTATTATAAACCCTTCCGTTTCTTTTGTTTCTTTGTACTGTGTGAATGTATTAACTAGTGAAAAACATAAATGAAATTTAAAATTTTATGAATAGTTCCAGATTTTCTCTACAAGAGTCAAACTACACACAAGGAAAACAGAAGCACATGAAAGAATTCTAGGGTCTACCACACATCGGATTAATGGAGCCTCTTCATGTTATCAATGTGAAGAAAATAATTTTACCTAAAAAAAAAAAAATCATTAATTAAATTTAAGGCTGTTTCCGCGGGTATGATTTAAATTCTACTGGTGAATAGGTAAATAAATGGCCTCGTTTTAAAAAAATTCTTTTGGTTCTCTTCTTCACTAAACTAAGCTTATCAGGGTCTTCTCATTTAGTCACTATGATGTTATTTTTAATGTATAACTTAATGTAATTAGGTAACAGAAATGTCCCAAATACCTGAATATATTCCAGGCACTGTTCTAGATGCTGGGGATACAGCAGTAAAAACAGGCCAGTCCCTCACTTACCAGTACCTTACATTCTACAGGGAGTAACGGCAAAAAACAAATAAATAAACAAGATAACTGCAGACAGCTACAGTACTGAAAAGAAAGTAAAAGAAGATGATGAATATGGTAGGCTGAATAATGGCCACCCTAAGATGTCCACGGAAACCCTGGTGGCGTAGTGGTTAAGTGCTACAGCTGCAAACCAAGAGGTCAGCAGTTCAAATCCACCAGGCGCTCCTTGGAAACTCTATGGGGCAATTCTACTCTGTCCTATAGGGTCGCTATGAGTCGGAATCGACTCGACGGCAGTGGGTTTGGTTTGGTTTTGATTTAAGATGTCCATGTCCTAATCCCCAGAATCCCTGAATATGTTACCTTATATGGCAAAGGGACTCTGCAGATGTGATTATTAAATTAACACTCTGGAGATGGTGAGATTATCCCAGATGACCCAGGTAGGTCCAATGTAATCCCAAGGGTCTTTACAAGACGGAAGCAGGAGGTTCAGAGTCAGAGAAGGCAACGTGACCACAGAAGCTGAGATGAAAGTGATTCAGGGCCATGAGTCAAACAACAAGGATGGTCTCTAAAAGCTGGAAAAGGCAGGGAAAAGGATCCTCCCCTACAGCCTCCCGGAGGAACCAGCCCTGCTGACATCTTGATTTTAGCCTATTGAGACTGATGTTAGACTTATGGCCTCTAGAACTATTTTTTTTTTTTAGAACTATAAGAGAATGCATCTGTATTGTTTTAAGCCGCTAAATTTGTGGGGATGGCATAAATCAGAACAGACTAGATGGCAATTAACAACAATAAATCTATGGTACTTTGTTACAAAAGAAATAAAATAGGACACTAATACAATGAGGCAAGCACTACCAGAGCACAGTGCGCAGGGAGGACTGGGGACCTTCTTTAGAGAGTTGTCAGGGAAGGCCTCCCTCAGGCAGAGAGAACAGCAAGCATAAAGACCCTACAGCAGCAGAAAGAAGGCCAGTGTGACTGAAGAATACTGAGCCATGAGAATAGTTTACAATGGGATCTGCCATTAAAATTACCAGAGATTTTAAGCAGGGGAGTAATGTAATATGCTACATATACTAAAAAGTTGATTACAACGTTGTGAGGAGACTGGATGGTAGAGAGGGAATAGGAAGCAATTAAGTATGTAGAATATAAAAAAAAAAAAAGAAGGCGCTGAAAACAGTTAAAGATTTAACATTTGCTTAGATCAAGATGGTAGCAGCACAGACGGAAAAAGAGGAACTATTATAAAAAAAATTTTTTCAAGACAGAACCTGAAGAAGAGAATTGCAAAATTAAAACTCTTCACATGCCTGGGACTTCTAGCTAGCGTCTAAACCAATCCCATCTTGTCCTAAGCAACTCCATCTTAGATGTGTAAATGCAGTTTCTGTCATATACAGTTTGGCACTTCTGTGAAACTTTCCACTGTACCCGACCTAGATAAAGGTGGTTTTGTCTACTCTATTCTGCTCGTTCAAAAGTTCTAAGCAGATGAGCTTGTGGTTTAAAATGGCCAATGTAAAGGGAAGATGATTACAGGTGTTAAACAAGTGACTTTGGAGGTCAGCCAATTCTCAGAAAATACTCTTTGCTCCATAAAACAAACGCTCTTCCAACCTGTACCTGAGTCCCTACAAACCCAGTACTTTTCCATAACCTTGTTAGCATGCTGTCTAAGCTCTGTAAATGTTAACCAATAAAAATATTCCAGCTGGAGGCAAAGCCAAGACGGTGGAATAGACAGATGCTTCTGGCGAGCCCTCTTTACAACAAAGACCCAAGAAAACAAGTGAAACGAGTATGTTTCTGACAAGCTGGGAGCCCTGAGCTTCAACGGCAAGCTTAGAAAATGAACTGAGGGACGGGGGAGGAAGAGGCCATTCGGAAGCTAAGAGGAGTTATCAGACCTGAATCGCGAGGAGCCCTCAGGCACCATTCCTGGAGGTGCAGTGGCGGGCTGGTGCTACCGTTCAGCTGCAGTCTCCTTAGGGAGCAGCCAGCCACACAGTCTACGCACACCTCTGAAACCAAGGAATGATGGCGCTCTCAGCAAAGTTAAACCCTTGCGTATATTTTCCCGTGCCCTCCCGCCCCCAAACCAGCTTCAGCAGCTGAATTTCCTGGGCCTGAGAGAGGCCCTGATGAGCACCTAGAGATGTCCTCCTAGCCTTGGGGAAGGAAAAAATTTGCAATTGGGGGAAAAGATAATTTCCTAGCTCCATTAACTGGGGGAGCTCAG
The DNA here is from genome assembly GCF_030014295.1 of Loxodonta africana. Taxonomy (NCBI): domain Eukaryota; kingdom Metazoa; phylum Chordata; class Mammalia; order Proboscidea; family Elephantidae; genus Loxodonta; species Loxodonta africana. The sequence goes on from NC_087358.1 coordinate 76,874,006, forward strand.
GACAGCAGTGGCTCCTGTCTAGGCATAAACTGTCTGTGGACTGTGAGAATCTTTCCCTTCTGCATGGACCTGTGTGGGCCTATTTCGGAAGAATAGGCCCTTGTTGGCAAACTCCAACCATTTCAGCTGTGAGGTGGAGTGGTGGGTGTTTGATGTTTGACATTCTTTTGCCTTTTAAACAAGGTCCTCATATGCCCACATCAGGGACCTAAGGACTGGTAGCTCCATTCATGTCACCCAGTCACCCTCCACAGGGGTCCAAAGATAACTGGTACCTCCCAGTCCTTACAACCAAAAACATTGGGTGCCCACTGTCTGTCTGCAGAACCCACCCACCTGCACGCTCCAGGGAACAGGGATGCACTTTCCTCAGAGACACTGGGGGTCGGTTCTCAGCCCCCTGCCTTCTTCAGAGCATGACCCCCTGCTGCAATCAGGTACCAGTATATACGCCAATCACTCCTGCCCTCTAACACTGTAGACAAAGCCTACACCACACACTTGGTGATCAGCTACCTGGAAACCTGAGCTGAATTCATACAAGAAGACTGAAGGGACTCCTAGACTGATATACCTGATAACAGCTCTAGCCAGCTGGGGACAGGACGTCAGAGCTCCAAAGACAAAGATAATCCAGCTAACTCACTCAAACAGCCCATAGGGGTATACCAAAACAAAACAAAGCAAGAGGCTACGACACAGTAAACAAGCATAAACTCATACAATAACTTATAGATGGTTCGGAGGAAGCAGTCAGTATGAAGTCACATAAAGAAACAGACCATGATCACCTCAACAGGCACTCAAAACAAAGAATCCAGGGTTCTTCTAGACGAAAGTGCATTCCTGGAATTACCAGAGACAGAATACAAAACTTTAATATACAGAGTCCTTTAAGACATCACAAAGGAAATCAGGCAATATGAAAAAAAGTCAAGGAACACACAAATAAAGCAACCAAAGAAATTACAAAGATTATTCAGGAACATAATGAAAAGTTTAATAAGCTGGATAAATCCACAGACAGCAATCAGAAATTCAGAAGATTAACAACAAAATCACAGAGGTAGACAACTTAATAGAAAGTCAGAGGAACAGAACTGAGCAAGTAGAAGCTAGAATTTCTGAACTTGAAGATAAAACACTTGCACTAATATGTCTGAAGAACAATCAGATAAAAGAATTTTAAAAAATGAAGAAACCTTAAGAATCACATGGGACTCTATCAAGAGAAATAACGTATGAGTGACTGAAGTAGCAGAACAGGGAGGGATAACAGAAAATACAGAGAGAATTTCTGAAGATTTGTTGGCAGAAAACTTCCCCGATATCGTGAAAGATGAGAAGATATCTATCCAAGATGCTCTTCTAAAGTCACATAAGGTAGATGTTAAAAGAAGATCACCAAGACATATTATAATCAAACTTGCCAAAACCAAAGATAAAGAGAGAATTATAAGAGCAGCCAAGGATAAACAAAAGGTCACCTACAAAGAAGAGCCATTAAGAATAAACTCAGTGTGACTAGAGAAATCCCAGCGGTCATGGTCCTCAAACCTTCTATTGGCCCAGGACAGGAACCTTTCCCGAAGACAACTCATCAGACATAGAAGGGACTGGACAATGGGTTGGAGAGAGATGCAGAGGAAGAGTGAGCTACTTGTATCAGGTGGACACTTGAGACTGTGTTGGCATCTCCTGCCTAGAGGGGAGATAGGAGGGTAGAGAGGGTTAGAAACTGGCAAAATTGTCACGAAAGGATAGACTGGAAGGGCTGACTCATTAGGGGGAGTAAGTGGGAGTATGGAGTAAGGTGTATATAAGCTTATATGTGACAGACTGACTTAATTTGTAAACGTTCACTTAAAGCTCAATAAAAATTATTAAAAAAAAAAAAAAAGAATAAACTCGGACTACTCGGCAGAAACCACGCAGGCAAGAAGGCAATGGGAGGAAAACCAAAAAGAACCTAAACCAGCGCTGTCACGTCAATTCCAACTCATAGCGACCCTATAGGACAGAGTAGAACTCCCCCGTAGTTTCCAAGGAGCGCCTGCAGATTTCAACTGCAGACCTTTTAGGTTAGCAGCTGTAGCAGTTAATCACTACATATTTAAAATATTGAAGGAAAAAAAATACCTAACAAGAATCATACATCCAGCAAAACTGTCTCTTAAATATGAAGGTGAAATTGAGACATTTCCAGATAAACACAAGTTTAGGGAATTTGTAAAAACCAAACCAAAACTACAAGAAATACTAGAGGGAGTTCTTTGGTTAGAAAATCAACAACATCAGGTATCAACTCAAGACTAGAACACTGGGCAGAGCAACCAGAAGTCAATCCAAACAGGGAAATCCAAAAAAACAAAGCAAGATTATGAAAAGAAAAAAAAAGGTCAAAACAGGGTAACAGTGATGTTAGTATATGCAAGAAGACAACATTAAAATAATAAAGAGGGACTAAGGAATGTAATCATATACCTTCCATATGGAGAGGAAGATACCGCAATACAAAGAAATAAAAGTTAGGTTTAAATTTAGAAAAATAGGGGTAAATAATAAGGTAACCACAAAGGAGATAAACTAACCTACTCATCAAAATAAAATACAAGAAAAAAATAGAGACTCAGCAGAAACAAAATTAACAACAACAAATACAAGGAAAGAACAACATATAAAGAAAATCTACGCAGCACATAAAATTAAGTGAGAAAAAGAAACTGTCAACAACACGCACATAAAGACATCGAAACGATAGCACGAAATTCATAATTACCCTCAATATAAATGGACTAAATGCACCAATAATGAGACAGAGAGTGGCAGAATGGATGAAAAAACAAGATCCGTCTATATGCTGCCTACAAGAGACACATCTTAGACTTAGTATACCAAGCAAACAACAATCAAAAAAGAGCAGGAGTGGCAATATCAATTTCTGACAAAATAGACTTTAAAGTTAAATCCACCACAAAGGATAAGGAAGGACACTATATAATGATTGAGGGGACAATACACCAAGAAGATATAACCATATTAAATATTTATGCACCCAATGATAGGGCTGCAAGATACATAAAATAAACTCTACCAGCGTTGAAAAGTAAGATAGTCAGCTCCACAATAATAGTAGGAGGATTCAACACACCACTTTCGGTGAAGGACAGGACATCCAGAAACAAGCTCAATAAAGACACAGAAGATGTAAATCCCACAATCAACCAACTTGACCTCATAGACATATACAAAACATTCCACCCAACAGCAACCAACTATACTTTCTTTTCTAGTACACATGGAACATTCTCTGGAATAGACCACATATTAGGTCATAAAGCAAGCCTTAGCAGAATCCAAAACGCTGAGAAATTACAAAGCATCTTCTCTGACCATAAGCCCATCAAAGTGGAAATCAGTAACAGGAAAAGCAGAGAAAAAAATCAAACACTTGAAAATTGAACAATACCCTGGTCCAAAAAGACTGGATTATAGAAGACATTAAGGGTGGAATAAACAAATTCAGAGAATCCAATAAGAATGAAAACGCTTCCTATCAGAACCTTTGCGACACAGCAAAAGCGGTGCTCAGAGGCCAAATTATATCAATAAATGCACAAATACAAAAAGAAGAAAGGGCCAAAATCAAAGAATTATCCCTACAACTTGAACAAATAGAAAGAGAGCAACAAAAGAAACCCACAGGCACCAGAAGAAAACAAATAATAAAAATTAGAGCTGAACTAAAGGAAACAGAAAAACAATTGAAAGAATTAACAAGAACAAAAGCTAGTTCTTTGAAAAACTCAACAAAATTGATAAACCACTGGCCAAACTGACAAAAGAAAAACAGGAGAGGAAGCAAATAACCCAAATAAGAAATGAGATGGGCGACATTACAACAGACCCATGTGAAATTAAAAGAATCATATGAAAAACTATACTCAAATTTGAAAATCTAGAAGAAATGCAGGAATTCCTAGAAACACTCTACCTAACCAAAGGAACACAAACAGAGGCAGATCAACTAAACAGACAAATAACAAAAGAAGAGATTGAAAAGGTAATCAAAAAACTCCCAAAAGACAGAGCCCTGGTCCAGACAGCTTCCCTACAGAGTTCTTCCAACCTTTCAGAGAAGAGTTAACAGCACTACTACTAAAGGTATTTCAGAGCATAGAAAAGGACAGAATATTACCAAACTCACTCTATGAAGCCACCATATCCCTGATACCACAACCAGGTAAAGACACCACAAGAAAATTATAGACCTATATCCCTCACGAATGTAGATGCAAAAATCCTCAACAAAACTCTAGCCAACAGAATTCAACAACATATCAAAAAAATAATTCACCGTGACCACGTGGGATTCATACCAGGTATGCAAGGATGGGTCAACATTAGAAAAACAATTAATGTAATCCACCACATAAATAAAAGACAAGAATCACATGATTTTATCAATGTCAAATGCAGAAAAGGCATTTGACAAAGTTCAACACTTATTCATGACAAAAACTCTCAGCAAAATAGGGATAGAAGGAAAATTTCTCAACATAATAAAGGGCATTTATACAAAGCCAACAGCCAACATCACCCTAAATGAAGACAGCCTGAAAGCATTCCCACTGAGATCGGGAACCAGACAAGGATGCCCTTTATCACCACTGCTCTTATTCAACATTGTGTTGGAGGTCCTAGCCAGAGCAATTAGGCTAGATAAAGAAATAAATGGCATCCAGATTGGTAAGGAAAAAGTAAAAGTATCTCTATTTGCAGATGACATGATCTTATACACAGAAAACCCTAAGGAATCCTTCAGAAAACTATGGAAATTAATAGAAGAGTTCAACAGAGTATCGGGATACAAGGTAAACATACAAAAACAGTTGGATTCCTCTACACCAACAAAAAGAACATCAAAGAGGAAATCACCAAAGCAATACCATTTACAGTAGCCCCCAAGAAGACAAAACACTTGGGAATCACTCTTACCAGAGATGTAAAATACTTATACAAAGAAAACTACATTACACTTCTGCAAGCAACCAAGAGAGACTTACATAAGTGGAAAAACATACCTTGCTCATGGATAGGAAGACTTAACATTATAAAAATGTCTATCCTACCAAAAACGATCCATACATTTAATGCAATTCCAATCCAAATCCCAACCACATTCTTTAATGAGATGGAGAAACAAATCGCCAGTTCCATATGGAAGGGAAAGAGGCCCAGATAAGTAAAGCATTACTGAAAAAGAAGAACAAAGTGGGAGGCCTTACCCTACCTCATTTTAGAAACTATTATACCGCCACAGTAGTCAAAACAGCCTGGTACCGGTACAACAACACATACATAGACCAATGGAACAGAATTGAGAATCCAGACATAAATCCATCCCCATATAAGTTGATATCTGACGAAGGCCCCAGAACAGTTAAATGGGGAAAAGACAGCCTTTTTAACAAATGGTGCTGGCATAACTGGATATCCAACTGCAAAAAAATGAAACAAGACCCATACCTCACTCCATGCACAAAAACAAGCTCAAAATGGATCAAAGACCTAAATATAAAATCTAAAATGATAAAGATCATGGAAGAAAAAATAGGGACAATGTTAGGAGCCCTAATACATGGCATAAACAGTATACAAGACATTATAAAGAACGTAGAAGAAAAACTAGATAACTGGGAGCTCCTAAAAAATCAAACACCTGTGCTCATCCAAAGATATCACCAAAAGAGTAAAAAGATTACCTACAGACTGGGAAAAGGTTTTTAGCTATAACATTTCCGATGAGTGCCTGATCTCTAAAATCTACATGGTACTGCAAAAACTCAACTACAAAAAGACGAACAGCCCAATTAAAAAATGGGCAAAAGATATGACTAGACACTTCACTAAAGAAGACATTCAGGTAGCTAATAGATACATGAGGAAATGTTTATGATCATTAGCCATTAGAGAAATGCAGATCAAAACTACAATGAGATTTCATCTCACTCCAACAAGGCTGGCATTAATCCAAAAAACACAAAATAATAATCGTTGGAGAGGCTGTGGAGAGACTGGAACTCTTAAACACTGCTGGTGGGAATGTAAAATGGTACAACCACTTTGGAAATCATTTTGTCACTTCCTTAAAAAGCTAGAAATAGAATTACCATACAATCCAGCTATCCCACTCCTTGGAATAGATCCTAGGGAAATAAGAGCCTTTACATGAACAGATACATGCACACCCATGTTTATTGCAGCACTGCTTACAATAGCGAAAACATGGAAGCAGCCAAGGTGCCCGTGAGCAGATGAACGAATAAATTATGGTATATTCACACAATGGAATACTATGCATCGATAAAGAACTGTGAGGAATCTGTGAAACATTTTATAACATGGAAGAACCTGGAAGGCATTATGTTGAGTGAAATTAGTCAGCTGCGAAAGGACAAATGTTGTATAAGAGCACTATTGTAAGAACTTGAGAAACAGTTTAAACTGAGAAGGATACATTCTTTTGTGGTTACAAGAGTGGGGAGGTGGTGAGGGAGGGAGGGAGGGAGGGAGGGAGAGTGGCATTCACTAATTAGATAGCAGATAAGAACTACTTTAGGTGAAGGGAAAGACACCACACAGTACAGGGGACGTCAGCACAATCGGATTCAACCAAAAGCAAAGAAGTTTCCTGAATAAACTGAATGCTTCGAATGCCAGTGTAGCAAGGACAGGGGTTTGGGGACCATGGTTTCAGGGGACATCTAAGTCAACTGGCATTATAAAATCTATTAAGAAAACATTCTGCATCCCACTTTGAAGAGTGGCATCTGGGGTCTTAAACGCTAGCAAGCAGCCATCTAAGATGCATCAATTCGTCTCAACCCACCTGGATCAAAGGAGAATGAAGAACACCAAGGACACAAGGCGATTACGAGTCCAAGAGACAGAAAGGGCCACATGAACCAGAGACTACATCATCCTGGGTCCAGAACTAGATGGTGCCCGGCTACAACCGATGACTCCCCTGACAGGGAACACAACAGAGAACCCCTGAGGGAGCAGGAGAACAGTGGGATGCAGACCCCAAATTCTCATAAAAAGGCCAGACTTAATGGTCTGACTGAGGCTAGAAGGACCCCGGTGGTCATGGTCCCCAGACCCTCTGTTGGCCCAGGACGGGAACCATTCCCGAAGCCAACTCTTCAGACCTGGATTGGACTGGACGATGCGTTGGAGAGGGATGCTGGTGAGGAGTGAGCTTCTTGGATCAGGTGGACACTTGAGACTACGTTGGCATCTCCTCCCTGGGGCAGAGATGAGAAGGTAGAGGGGGTTAGAAGCTGGCGTAATGGACACGAAAAGAGAGAGTGGAGGGAGAGAGCGGGCTGTCTAATGAGGGGGAGAGTAATTGGGAGTATGTAGCAAGGTGTATATAAGCTTTTGTTTGAGAGACTGACTTGATTTGTAAACTTTCACTTAAAGCACAATAAAAATTATTTTAAAAAGTTTAGCTATACCTTGCTGTTTCAGTTTTTTTCCTTCTTAAGTCCCTGTATTTCTGCAGCCCTCTAGAGCACATTGTTGGATTTCTTCCAGCACTGTGTTTCCCTGTTTTGTAGAACATTCTCCTGCCCTAATAAAAGTCTTGTTTTTAAATTTAAATAGACTTGTGGTTATTCCACTACAACACACCTGAAGAATTTGTTAATGGACCGGATGTAAGGTGTGAAAAAATGAGAAGAATCAAAAACTACTCCTCCATGACTCCTATGCCTCTGGCTTGCGCAGGTAAATGGTGACGCTCTTTACTATCAGAGGAGCAGCCAGTCTGGGGAGAAATCAAGTGCTCATCTGGCCATGATAGCCAATTGGAGGTGTCACATAGACAACTGACTCTATAAATCTAGAACTCAGTAGAGATTCCAGGAACAGGGTTATAAATTTGACATTTTAAACTTCTCACTACTTAAAACCATGGAACTCGAACAGTTCTCCAGAGAGACTCTGGGTAGAGAAGAGAACAGAGGATCAAGCGTGGGATATCCCAACAGGACGCAAAGGCTACAGATAAAAATTCCTACACTGAATGAATGAATATGCTAACAGACTTATCCTTCCATTTTTCTGTTACAATGCTCTTTGGAAGTACTGGCTAAACTGAGAATTTAAATTCACTTTAGTACCTAAGAGAAAGCAAAAGTGTTTTTACAAATACAAATATTTATTATACCTAAAAACAAAATAAATTCATTTATTTGACTATGGCTTTAATTGTCCTAAAGTCCAGTTTGAAAGGCCAAAAACCAAACCCACTCTCGTTGAGTGGATTCCGACTCACAGCAACCCTACAGGACAGAGTACAACTGCCCCAAAGGGTTTCCAAGGCTGTAAATCTTCATGGAAGCAGATTGCCCCACCTTTGTCCCGAGGAGCAGCTGGTGGGTTCGAACTGTTGACCTTTAGGTTAGCAGCCAAACGCTTTAACCACTGTACCACCAGGGTTCCTCAGTTTATAAGAAGTGGTCAGTAATTGCTGAATAAACAAAATCACACAAGCACAGGTGCAAGTTACACCTCCACCTAGTTATGTGACTTAACCTGGGTGCGTGCTCTCCATGCCTTGTTTTCCCCAGAGGTAAAATGGAGATGATGTTACCTCCATCTCAGTAAGGAGTCCCTGGCTGGTGCAAACAGTTAACGCACTAGCCGCCAACCTCAAGGCTGGATGTTCCAGCACATCTACAGGTGCCTCAGAAGAAAGGCCTGGTGCTCTCCTGCTGAAAAATCAGCCATTGAAAGCCCCACGGAGTGCAGTTCTACTCTGACACACATTGGAGTCACCATAAATCGGAATCCACCCTAGGGCAAATGATTAATGGTGACATCAGAGTAGCTATAGTAAATGAAACAGATGTCAATGTTACACAATTAGACACATGTTAAGCACTTAATAAGTAGTATTATTACATTAACATTTGTTAAGAAACAGTAACTGTCAGGCACAGTGCTGAGCACTTCAAATGGATTATTTCACTGAATCCTCCTGAGAAAGTTACAGCTTAAAAAAAAAAAAAACCCAGTTGCTGTGAAGTTCATTCCGACCCACAGCGACCCTACAGGACAGAGTAGAACTGCCCCATAGGGTTTCCAAGGAGCGCCTGTAGATTCAAACTGCTGACCTTTTGGTCACCAGCCATGGCACTTAACCATTAGCCACCAAGGTTTCCAAAACCAACCAAAAAACCAAACCCACTGCCGTCCAATCGATTCCGACTCATAGCGACCCTATAGTACAAGGTAGAGCCGCCCTATAGGGTTCCCAAGGAGTGCCTGGTGGATTCGAACTGCCGACCTTTTGGTTAGCAGGCGTAGCTCTTAAGCACTATGCCACCAGGGTTTCCAAGGACTCACTGAAATCATAATGCACCAATTTAGGGGTCACATCTAGTAAGTCATGGCGCCCACCCATCTTTACTTTATAATACTTGACCTTATAATATTGTTTTCAGACACACAAGCCAGCTTATTTTCAGTTGCCTGCAAACACACAGTTTATGTATAAAGCTCTCACTTTGACCTTTTTTTTCCTTTTGTACGCTACAGCGCCCTGACTAACTCACCTAGGGATTCAGTGACCCGGGCTGCACAATCCGAGCCACCTTTGCGGAGGTACCTGGGGAACCTGCGGGCGCTTCCCCTGTACGGAGGCGGCCGGTGCCGAGCTGACCACCAGCCCACACCAGCAGCCCACACCAGTGAACGGGCCTCCACGGCAGCCGGGGCAGGAAGCAGTCTTCGCAGGGCGGAGGGTGTTTTCAGCTCTTCCACTCGCGCGCGGATACGCTCGGTCACCTCCACACTCCCCCGGGGCTCTCCCGGACCCCGGACCCCGGACCCCGCGCGCGGCTCGCTGCCCGCCGAGTCTCCCTCGGGGCTCCTCCTCCGGCCCCGGGCTCGCCCTCGCCTCCCCGTCGCTGACCCCAGCGCTCCGCGGGCCCTCCCCGGACGCCGCCGCCCCCGGCCCAGCGGGCCTCGAGGAGCCGCTCCTCCCCGGGCTCCTGCCTGCCCGAGCCCCACGCCGCTGGCCAAGGGTCTGGAGTCGCCGGAGGTCCCCCGCGGAGGGCCAGGGAGGCGGCGTGGGCGCCGACGGACCCGGGCGCCGACAGAGGTCGCCCTGGGACAAAAGCCGTCCCGATCCCGTCGGCCCCGCGGGGCCCGTGACGCCCAGGCCCTTCCAGCCCGCTCACCTTGTCGTTGTCCAAGCGCGTCTCCAGAATCTTATGCAGCTTCCGCGACAGCGGGTTGCTGGCCTGCGCCGAGGTCCCGCTGGCAACCCCGGACGCGGGCACTGCGACTACTTCCCCGCTGCCCTCGGCCATAGCGTCAGCGTCAGCCACGCCTCCGCAGCCACCTCAGCCACAAGCAGCGGCCAGGACCCGCAGCGCCCGGCACTGCGCATGCGCCACAGTGCTGCGCGTGCGCGCCAGCGTTCCAGAGACGACGGAGACCGAAACTCCTGGAAGGCCAATAGTTGAGGCCGACAGGAGAGGGGGCGGGGCTAACAGAGACACACCCCTGGTGGGAGGAGGAAATCAAAATGGTTCGGAGTTGAAGGCAGGCTGAGTTTGGAAATTTAAGATATTTTGGACTGCAGGATCTATGAAATTCTGATATAATTAGGCAGCATATATGAGATACAGGGACACCTGTGACTGGCATATACTTTTTTTTTTAATTGTGCTTTAGATGAAGGTTTAGACAACAAACTAGTTTCTCATTAAAGAGTAAACATATTGTTTTATGACATTGGTTAACAACCCCATGACACGTCCCCCACTCTCCCATCTTAACTTTGGGTTCCCTATTACCAGCTTTACTGTTCCCTCCTGCCTTCTAGTCCTTGTCCCTGGGCTGGTGAGCCCCTTTCCTCCCGTTTTGTTTCATGGACCTGTTCAATCTTTGACTGAAGGGTGAACCTCAGGAGTGACTTCAGTACTGAGCCTAAATGGGGCAACTGAGAAAGAGATTGTAGAGGCCTACCGTCCTGGGTATTGTAGCATTGTTTCTACACGGTTTGTGTAGTTAGGTTTTGAATACTCTGGTGATTTTGTGATTTGTGGTTTGTTTCCTCCCTTCCCTCTCCCATTCTCCATGATTATATCAAGTTTAAAATTAACCTATGTTCCTCTTGGAGAAGCAGAACAGCAATCAATAAGATCTGGGATGAGACAACTAGACAATGGGGGCCCAACTTGTGACAAACCAGGATGGCATCAAAGGACCTTACCTCCAGAAGGTCAACATGGCCCCTCAAAGGGGAACTACCATTCTCCAGATTCTTCAATGCTAAGCCCTAAACCTATAAAACCCTCCGGTCAGCCTCCGACAAACAGACAGACTTTGGAGGATCCCATTCCCCTCTGCCTGTTCTATACCAGTATACAATAAAGCCCTCTTGCTACTTCCCTCACCCCTATGTCAGTATTGGCTTTCCAGCAGGCAGCTCAAATCCATGTTTTGCGGTAACAGCTGAAAGGGTGTCCAGGGTCCATACTCTCACAGTTTCTCTAGTCTCTGTCAAGCCAGCAAGACGGGTCTTTCTTTTTGAGTTAGAATTTTGCTCTACATTTTTCTCCAGCTCTGTCCAGGACCCTCTATTGTGATCCCTATCAGAGCAGTCAGTGGTGGTAGCTGGGCACCATCTCGTTGTACTGGACTCAGTCTGGTGGAGGCCGTGGTAGATGTGGTCCATTAGTCTTTTGGACTAACTTTTCCTTTGTGTCCTTAGTTTTCTTCATTATTCCTTGTTCCCAAAGGGGTGAGACCAGTGAAGTATCCTATATGGCCGCTCACAGGCTTTTAAGACTCCAGACGCTACTCACCAAAGTAGAATGTAGAAAATTTTCTTTATAAACTATGTAATGCCAACTGAGCTAGATGTTCCCCAAGACCGTGGTCCCCATAGCCCTCAGCCCAGCAATTCGGTCCCTCAGGGAGTTTGGATGTGTTTATGGAGCTACCATAATTTTGCCTTGTACAGGTTGTGCTAGCGTCCCCAGTATTGTGTACTGTCTTACCCTTCACCAAACTTTCCACTTAACTATTGTCTACTTAGTGTTTTTCCATCCCCACTCCTCCCTTCCCTTGTAACCATCAAAGATTGTTTCTTTTTTGTGTGTAAACCTTTTCATGAGTTTTTACAGTACTAGTCTCATAAAATATTTGTGCTTTTGCGATTGTCTTATTTCGCTCAGCATAAACTGGCATATACTTCCAATAAAAATTGATTCTAGGGGTGGCCAAGATGACTGACTAGGTAGACGCTACCTCGGATCCCTCTTGCAACAAAGACTCGGAAAAACAAGTGAATCCATAACATACATGACAAGCTACGAACCCTGAACAACAAACACAAATTTAAAGAGTTGACCTGAGTGACAGAGACGGAGAACGAACAACTACTGGGAAGAGCGACTGTTTTCAGAGTCTGGAGCCAGCGTCCCAGTCAGGTAACCTTGGCGCCGGGCTTAGGACTGGGCGCAGGGGAGCTGAACACAACATCTTGTGACGGCGCAAACACGGGGCACAGCCCTACCCCCCTGAACTGACCCGGGAGGGGGCCCAGCCGGTCCGCGCAGGCGGTGTGGCAAAGCAGCTGGTGGGAGAAGTCCCCGGGAGGCAGTGACTGGTTTTGGAGCCGTGAGTGCAGCGTCTCAGCTGGGGAACCTTGGCGCTGGGATTTGGACTAGGCACAGGGTAGCTGAGCACGGCATCTGGTCACGGCACAAACACAGGGCGCAGCCCTACTCCCCTGAACTAACCCCGGGAGGGGGCCCAGCCGGTCCGTGGCGACACAGCTGGTGGGACGAGAACTCCCCGGGAGGAAGCGACTGATTTTGGAGCCGGGAGTGCAGCATCCCAGCACGGGAATCTTGACACTGGGCTTTGGACTGGCAGCGGAGAATCTGACCGTGGCTTCAGCGGGCCAGACCCTCGGGGGCAATCTCCACACAGCCAGCACACATACGCGACACGCCCCTCGGGAATCTCAGATAAAATAGTCATCCCAAGCAAGATAAGCAACTTTGGCTATATTCCAGGGTGATACTCTCTCCTGTTTTTCTGAACCCTCCCCTCCCCTTCCCAGGCGGCTTCATTAACACTGGAATTTCCTGAGCCAGAGGGACAACAGCTCCGGCTCCGCGGCTTTGCTTTTCCCCTTTTTTTTTTTTTTTTGGTCTTTTCCTAACCCATTCTTCCGGCCTCAGAGAAGCAACCACAAAAAACCCAGGGACCAAAAATCCTTCCCTAATTGGACTAAAAACACAGAACCAGCTACAGCCAAGCATATATGATCCAGATCTCGGGCTTTCATCCTTACAGGGAACAAGGTGGCTGTTATAATGCAAAGGCAGTTCTGATAGGGATCTGACTGCATTTTTTCTTAGTGGATTTACTGGAAAAACAAGTTTCCCAGGTCTGATATCTCTGCTTATTCAACAGAGCCCTAACTGACCCACAACAGGGAACTGAGGGCTGAAGCTCCCCCCAGACCACCTAGCCTCTTGCCTTAGGGGTCTAAGGAGGGTGACACCTACCAATCTGTAGAGGTACTTGCATTGGGGGCCTAAGGTACGGGTGCAGAGCCCTCCGACAAAGGTTTTTCAGGAATAGAGACACACCTACCTCAATGACACTTGGGGGAGGCCTGTCAGCATCCTGCCCCCCTGGAGTGAGAACCCCAGCTGCTAATAGAATCTGGTGCACACAACTATCACCACTACTTCTCGAGGTGGATAGGTGTTAGGGTGCAGCACACACTTGATGACCCAAAATCAGATTCTACTCAAGAATAGTGAATAGACTCAGGCATATATATCTGGCAACAGCCCAAACCAGCTGGTAATAGGTCATAAGTAAGTCAAGGGCTAGAACACAGAAGACAGCACAATCTAGTAGGCCATCCATGTATACTGAAAGAAAACAAAACAAGATAAGACTCAGTGAGCAAACATAGAATAAATCACTACAATATCTTAGTGATGGCTCAGAGACAGCAGTCGATATCAAACCACATAAAGAAGCAGACCATGACAGTTTCTACAACCCCCCAAACAAAAAAATCAAAATCTTTCCCAAATGAAGATACAATCCTGGAATTGCCAGATACAGAACATAAAAAACTAATATACAGAATGCTTCAAGACATCAGGGATGACCTCAGACATGAAATAAGGCAAACTGCAGAAAAAGCCAAGGAACACACTGATAAAACTGTTGAAGAACTCAAAAAGATTATTCAAGAACATAGTGGAAAAATTAATAAGTTGCGAGAATCCATAGAGAGACAGCATGCAAAAATCCAAAAGATTAACAATAAAATTATACAATTAGACAATGCAATAGGAAGTCAGAGGAGCAGACTCGAGCAATTAGAATGCAGACTGGGAAATCTGGAGGACCAGGGAATTAACACCAACATATCTGAAAAAAAATCAGATAAATGAATTTAAAAAAATGAAGAAACCCTAAGAATCATGTGGGACTCTATCAAGAAGAATAACTTGCATGTGATTGGAGTCCCAGAACAGGGAGGGAGGACAGAAAACACAGAGAAAATAGTTGAAGATCTGCTGACAGAAAACTTCCCTGACATCATGAAAGACGAAAGGATATCTATCCAAGATGCTCATCGAACCCCATTTAAGATTGATCCAAAAAGAAAAACACCAAGACATATTATCATCAAACTTGCCAAAAGCAAAGATAAACAGAAAATTTTAAAAGCAGCCAGGGATAAAAGGTCTCCTACAAGGGAGAATCAATAAGTTCAGACTACTCAGGAGAAACCATGCAGGCAAGAAGGCAATGGGATAACATATACAGAGCACTGAAGCAGAAAAACTGCCGGCCAAGGATCATATATCCGGGAAAACTCTCTCTGAAATATGAAGGCGAAATTAAGATATTTACAGATAAACACATGCTTAGAGAATTTGCAAAAACCAAACCAAAGCTACAAGAAATACTAAAGGAGATTCTTTGGTCAGAAAACCAATAATATCAGATACCAGCACAAAACAAGCTCACAGAACAGAACATCCTGATATCAACTCGAACAGGGAAATCACAAAAACAAATTAAGATTAATTAAATAAAACAAATGCTCAAAACAGGGAATCATTGAAGTCCATATGTAAAATAAATAAATAAAAGATCACAGTAATCAAAAAGAGGGACTAAATACAGGTGGCATAGAACTGCCCTCTGGAGAGGGATACAAGGCGATGTAGAACAATACAAGTTAGATTTTTACTTAGAAAAATAGAGGTAAATATTAAGGTAACCACAAAGAGGTATAACAACTCCATAACTCAAAATAAAAACCAAGAAAAACGTAACGACTCAACAAACATAAAGTCAAATACTATGAAAATGAGGATGTCACAATTTACACAGAAAAACGTCTCAGCACAAAAAAGTAAGTGGAAAAATGAAATTGTCAACAACACACATAAAAAGACATCAAAATGACAACACTAAACACTTACTTATCTATAGTTACGCTGAATATAAATGGACTAAATGCACCAATAAAGAGACAAAGAGTCTCGGACTAGATAAAGAAACACGATCCGTCTATATGCTGCCTACAAGAGACACACCTTAGACTTAGAGACACAAACAAACTAAAACTCAAAGGATGGAAAAATATATATCAAGCAAACAATAAGCAAAAAAGAAGAAAAAAAAAGAAAAAAATTTTTCTCAGGAGTAGCAATATTAATATCTGACTTTAAACTTAAATCCACCACAAAGGGTAAAGAAGGACACTACATAATGATAAAAGGGACAATTGATCAGGAAGATATAACCATATTAAATATTTATGCACCCAATGACAGGGCTGCAAGATACGTAAATCAAATTTTAACAGAACTGAAAAGTGAGATAGACACCTCCACAATTATAGTAGGAGACTTCAACACACCACTTTCGGAGAAGGACAGGACATCCAGTAAGAAGCTCAATAGAGACACGGAAGACCTAATTACAACAATCAACCAACTTGACCTCATTGACTTCTACAGAACTCTTCACCCAACTGCTGCAAAGTATACTTTTTTTTCCAGCACACATGGAACAATCTCTAGAATAGACCATATATTAGGTCATAAAACAAACCTTTACAGAATCCAAAACATCGAAATATTACAAAGCATCTTCTCAGACCACAAGGCGATAAAAGTGGAAATCAATAACAGAAAAATTAGGGAAAAGAAATCAAATACTTGGAAACTGAACAATACCCTGCTGAAAAAAGACTGGGTTATAGAAGACATTAAGGAGGGAATAAGGAAATTCATAGAATGCAACGAGAATGAAAATACTTCCTATCAAAACCTCTGGCACACAGCAAAAGCAGTGCTCAGAGGCCAATTTATATCGATAAATGCACACATACAAAAAGAAGAAAGAGCCAAAATCAGAGAACTGTCCCGACAACTTGAACAAATAGAAAGTGAGCAACAAAAGAATCCATCAGGCACCAGAAGAAAACAAATAATAAAAATTAGAGCTGAACTAAATGAATTAGAGAACAGAAAAACAATTGAAAGAATTAACAAAGCCAAAAGCTGGTTCTTTGAAAAAATTCACAAAATTGATAAACCATTGGCTAGACTGACTAAAGAAATACAGGAAAGGAAACAAATAACCCGAATAAGAAACGAGAAGGGCCACATCACAACAGACCCAACTGAAATTAAAAGAATCATATCAGATTATTACGAAAAATTGTACTCTAACAAATTTGCAAACCTAGAAGAAATGGATGAATTCCTGGAAAAACACTACCTACCTAAACTAACACATTCAGAAGTAGAACAACTAAAAAGACCCATAACAAAAAAAAGAGATTGAAACGGTAATCAAAAAACTCCCAACAAAAAAAAGCCCTGGCCCAGATGGCTATACTGCAGAGTTCTACCAAACTTTCAGAGAAGAGAACACCGCTAAGACTAAAGGTATTTCAAAGCATAGAAAATGACGGAATACTACCCAACTCATTCTATGAAGCCACCATCTCCCTGATACCAAAACCAGGTAAAGACATCACAAAAAAAGATAATTACAGACCTATATCCCTCATGAACACAGATGCAAAAATACTCAACAAAATTCTAGCCAATAGAATTCAACAACATATCAAAAAAATAATTCACCACGATCAAGTGGGATTTATACCAGGTATGCAAAAAAAAAAAAAAATTTTTTTCTGGTTTAATATTAGAAAAAACATTAATGTAATCCACCACATAAATAAAACAAAAGACAAAAACCACATGATCTTATCAATTGATGCAGAAAAGGCATTTGACAAAGTCCAACACCCATTTATGATAAAAACTCTCACCAAAATAGGAATTGAAGGAAAATTCCTCAACATAATAAAGGGCATCTATGCAAAGCCAAGAGCCAACATCACTCTAAATGGAGAGAGCCTGAAAGCATTTCCCTTGAGAACGGGAACCAGACAAGGATGCCCTTTATCTCCGCTCTTATTCAACATTGTGCTAGAAGTCCTAGCCAGAGCAATTGGGATAAACAAAGAAATAAAGGGCATCCGGAGTGGCAAAGAGGAAGTAAAATTATCTCTGTTTGCAAATGACATGATCTTGTACACAGAAAACCCTAAGGAATCCTCCAGAAAACTACTGAATCTAACAGAAGAGTTTGGCAGAGTCTCAGGTTATAAGATAAACATACAAAAATCACTTGGATTCCTCTACATCAACAAAAAGAACATCGAAGAGGAAATAACCAAATCAATACCATTCACAGTAGCCCCCAAGAAGATAAAATACTTAGGAATAAATCTTACCAAAGATGTAAAAGACCTATACAAAGAAAACTACAAAGGACTACTACAAGAAACTAAAAAGGACCTACTTAAGTGGGAAAACATACCTTGCTCATGGATAAGAAGACTTAACATAGTAAAAATGTCTATTCTACCAAAAGCCATCTATACATACAATGCACTTCCGACACAAATTCCAATGTCATTTTTTAATGTGATGGAGAAACAAATCACCAATTTCACATGGAAGGGAAAGAAGCCTCGGATAAGCAAAGCATTACTGAAAAAGAAGAAAGTGGGAGGCCTCACTCTACCTGATTTCAGAACCTATTATACAGCCACAGTAGTCAAAACAGCCTGGTACTGGTACAACAACGGACACATAGACCAGTGGAACAGAATTGAGAACCCAGATATAAATCCATCCACATATGAAAAAAAAAAACACATATGAGCAGCTGATATTTGACAAAGGACCAGTGTCAGTTAATTGGGGAAAAGATAGTCTTTTTAACAAATGGTGCTGGCATAACTGGATATCCATTTGCAAAAAAATGAAACAGGACCCATACCTCACACCATGCACAAAAACTAACTCCAAGTGGATCAAAGACCTAAACATAAAGACTAAAACGATAAAGATCATGGAAGAAAAAATAGGGACAACCTTAGGAGCCCTAATACAAGGCATAAACAGAATACAAAACATTACCAAAAATGACGAAGAGAAACCAGATAACTGGGAGCTCCTAAAAATCAAACACCTATGCTCAACTAAAGACTTCACCAAAAGAATAAAAAGACCACCTACAGACTGGGAAAGAATTTTCAGCTATGACATCTCCGACCAGCGCCTGATCTCTAAAATCTGTATGATTCTGTCAAAACTCAACTACAAAAAGACAAACAACCTAATCAAGAATTGGGCAAAGGATATGAACACGCACTTCACTAAAGAAGATATTCAGGCAGCTAACAGATACATGAGAAAATGCTCTCGATCATTAGCCATTAATAAATAGAGAACTGGAAATTAAAACTACCATGAGATTCCATCTCACTCCAACAAGGCTGGCATTAATCAAAAAACACAAAATAATAAATGTTGGAGAGGCTGCAGAGAGACTGGAACTCTTATACACTGCTAGTGGGAATGTAAAATGGTACAACCACTTTGGAAATCTATCTGGCGTTATCTTAAACAGTTAGAAATAGAACTACCATACAACCCAGAAATCCCACTCCTCGGAATATACCCTAGAGAAATAAGAGCCTTCACACAAACAGATATATGCACACCCATGTTTATTGCAGCTCTGTTTACAATAGCAAAAAGCTGGAAGCAACCAAGGTGTCCAAAAACGGACGACGGGTTAAATAAATTGTGGTATATCCATACAATGGAATACTACGCATCGTTAAAGAACAGTGACGAATCTGTGAAACATTTCATAACATGGAGGAACCTGGAAGGCATTATGCTGAGCTAAATTAGTCAGAGGCAAAAGGACAAATATTGTATAAGACCACTATATAAGATCTTGAGAAATAGTATAAACTGAGAAGAACACATACTTTTGTGGTTACGAGGGGGAGAGGGAGGGAGGGTGGGAGAGGGTTTTTTACTGATTAATTAGTAGATAAGAACTGGTTTAGGTGAAGGGAAGGACAGTACTCAATACATGGAAGGTCAGCTCAACTGGACTGGACCAAAAGCAAAGAAGTTTCTGGGATAAACCGAATGCTTCAAAGGTCAGCGGAGCAAGGGCGGGGGTTTGGGGACTATGGTTTAAGGGGACTTCTAAGGTAATTGACAAAATAATTCTATTATGAAAACATTCTGCATCCCACTTTGAAATGTGGCGTCTGGGGTCTTAAATGCTAACAAGCTGCCATCTAAGATGCATCAATTGGTCTCACCCCACCTGGATCAAAGGAGAATGAAGAACACCAAGGTCACACGACAACTAAGTGCCCAAGAGACAGAAAGGGCCACGTGAACCAGAGACCTACATCATCCTGAGACCAGAAGAACTAGTTGGTGCCCGGCCACAATTGATGACTGCCCTGACAGGGAGCACAACAGAGAACCCCTGAGGGAGCAGGAGATCAGTGGGATGCAGACCCCGAATTCGCACAAAAAGACCATACTTAATGGTCTGACTGAGACTAGAGGAATTCCGACGGTCATGGTCCCCAAACCTTCTGTTGGCCCAGGACAGTAACCATTCCCGAAGACAACTCATCAGACATGGAAGGGACTGGACAGTGGGTAGGAGAGAGATGCTGATGAAGAGTGAGCTAATTATATCAGGTGAACACTTGAGACTGTGTTGGCATCTCCTGTCTGGAGGGGGGATGGGAGGATAGAGAGAGTTGGAAGCTGGCAAAATTGTCAAGAAAGGAGAGACTGGAAGGGCTGACTCATTAGGGGGAGAGCAAGTAGGAGTACGGAGTAAGTTGTATATAACTTATATGTGAGTCTGACTTGATTTGTAAACGTTTACTTGAAGCTCAATAAAAGTTAATAAAAAAAATTGATTCTAGTTGAAATTACCTAACTCCCATTTTTTTGCATCTGTATTTATTGATGGGCAAGGTCTGTGCTTTTGTTGTAGTTGTGTGCTGTTGAGTCTTTTCCCTTAGGGTTTATTAAACCATAATATTTACGGAAGCAGAGTGCCACATCTTTTTCCCAAGCAACTGGTTGGTTGGAACCATTGACCTCCAGTTAACAGCTGAGCACACCACCATGCCTGGATTCTTTATATACAGCTAATCTCTAAAGAAGGGACCTTAGTGTGTTATCATGTAATTATAATCAGTTGTCAATGAGTTAATTCCAATTCATGGTGACGCCATGTGTGCCAGAGTAGAACTGTGTTCCACAGGGTTTTCAGTGACTGATTTTTCATAAATAGATCACCAGGCCTTTATTCTGAGTTTTCTCTATGTGGATTGGAACCCTCAGCCTTTCAGTTAGCAGCTAAGTGGTTACTAGCTTGTACCACCTCAATACTCCATCATGTAATTGTTGTTAGCTATTCTCAAGTTGGTCCATTACTCAAGGCAACCCCATGTACAATGGGGTCAGACAGCTGTGATCCACAGGATCATGTAATTAGTACCCCATTTTTGCTGAGTAAATCAGGGCTATAGAAGTGGCTTAAATGTCTGCTTAATACACACAAAATACAAATAACAAAATGGCAAAAGTAAGTCACTTCTTATCAGTAATTACAGTGGAAAGAAATGGACAAAATGCTCAAATCAAAAGGCAGAGAGAGGCAGAATTAATACGAAAACATGATCCAACTATATGCTATTTACGAAAGACACACCTTAAACCCAAGGACAGAAATATGTTAAAAAGTGAAAGGATGGAAAAAAACATTCCATGAAAATAATAACCAAAATAGATCTGGGGTGGTAATCTTATTATTAGACAAAGTAGACTTTAAGACAAAATCTGTTAGAAGAGATAAAGATGGACATTACATAATGATAACAGTCAATTAATCACGAAGATTTAACAATCATAAATACGTATGCACCCAAAATCAAGTCACATAAACATATAAAGAAAACACTGATAGAATTGAAGCGAGAAATAGACAGTACTGCAATAATAGTTGGAGACTTCAATGCACCACTTTCAACATTGGACAGAACATCTAGAAAGAAGATCAACAAGGAAACAGAGGACCTGAATGACACTATAAACCAACTAGACTTAACAGACATATGTAGAGCACTCCACCACAAAACAGCAAAATATATATTCTACTTTAGTGCACATGGATCATTTTTCAGGGTTAACAACATTTTAGGTCAGAGCACAAGTCTTGGTAAATTTGAAAACATCGAAACCATATGAAGTATTTTCTCCGACCACAACAGAATGAAGCCAGGAATCAATAACATTAAAAAAAAAAAAAATCCTGGAAAATGCACAAGCATATAGAAATTAAACAACACACTATTAAGTTACCAATGGATCAAGGAAGAAATCACAAATTTCTTAGAGTCAAATGAAAATGAAAGCAAAACATACCAAGACTTACAGGATGGCGTGGAAGCAGTACTCGGGGGGAAACTTATAGCAATAAATGCCTACATAAAAAAAAAAAGAAGACAGATCTCAAATTAACAGCGTAACTCAACACCTCCAGGAACTGGAAAGAAAAGAGCAAACTAAACCTAAACCTACCAGAAGAAATAAAAAAGATCAGAGCAGAAATAAATAAAATAAAAAACAGGAAAACGATAGAGAGAATCTGTAAAATCAGAAGATGATGCTTTGAAAAGACCAATAAAGTTGACAAACTTCCAGCTAGACTGACAAACAGAAAAGATGCAAACAAACAAAATTGGAAATGAAAAGGTGGACATTATAACTGACCAGATAGAAATAAAAAGAATCATGACAGAATATATAACAATGAACTGAATAACCTAGATGAAATGGACAAATTTGTAGAAGCACATGACCTACCCAAACTGACTCAGGAGGAAATAGAAAGTCCCAACAGAACCATAACGAGAAGAGATTGAATCAGGGATCAAAAATCTACCAACAAAAAGTGTCCTGGACCAGATGTTTTCACTAGGAATTTTACCAAACATTTATACATAATTGACACCAATACTGTTTAAATTCTTACAAGTTATAGAGAAGGAAGGACTCTTCTCTAATTCATCCGATGAAGCAAACATAACCCTGATCCCCAAAACAGCTGAAGATATCACAAGAAAAGAAAACTATAGGCCAATAACTCTTATGAATATAGATGCAAAAATCCTCAGCAAAATACTAGCAAAGAGAATCCAACAGTGTATTAAACCTGTCATACACTTCCAAGAATGCAGGGATGGTTCAACATTAGAAAATCGATAAACATAATACACCACACAATCAATTCTACAGATGCAGAAAAAGCATTTGATAAAATCTGACACCTTTTTTTAATGAAAACCCTAAAGAAGATTGGAATAGAAGGGAAATTCCTCAGTATAATTCAGGGCATATATGAAAAGCCAACAGCCAGCATTATACTTAATGGAGAAGGACTGAAAGCATTCCCGTTGAAATCAGAAACAAGACAAGGGTGCCTGCTTTCACCACATCTATTCAATATTTTATTAGAAGTCCTAGCCTAAGCAATAAGACAAGAAAAAGAAATACAAAGTATCCAAATTGGAAAAAAAAAGGAGTAAAATTATCTCTGTACAGAGATGATACAATTCTATGTATTGAAAATTCCAAAGAGTCCATGAGAAAACTTCTAGAGCTAATAGAGGAACTTAGCAAAGTTGCAGGGTACAAGGTCAACACACAAAAATGCTATACAATAGCAATGAGAAATCTGAAAGGAAGTTAAGGAAACAATTCTATTTACAATAGACTCTAAGAGAATAGAATACCTAGGAATGAAACTAACCAGGGATGTGAAGAACTCGTACGATAAAAACTATAAAACACTGCTGAAAGAGATTAAAGAAAACGTAAATAAATGGAAAGATCTTCCATGTTCATGGGCCGGAAGACTTAATTTTGTTAAGGTATCAATACTTCCCAACCAAAATTCCAAAAGCCTTCTTTATAGAAATAGAAAAACCGATCTTCAACTTTGTATAAAATCACAAGAGGCCCCGAATAGCTAAAGCAATGTTGAAAGAGAAGAACAAAGTAGGAAGACTCACACTTGCTGATATCAAAACATACTATACAGTTTCAGTAATCAAAACATCCTGGTACTGGTGTAACAATAGACACGTAGACCAATGCAATAGAAAGGAGAGTCCAGAAATAAACCCACAGATCTATGATCAATTGATTTTTAACAAGGATGCTAAGTCCGTCAGATGGGGAAACAAGAATTCTTCAATAAATGGTGCTAGGAAAATTGGATTTCCACATTCACAAAGATGAAACAGGACCCAAACCTCCCACCATACACAAAAACAAAATCAAAGTGAATGAAGGATCTAAATGTGCAAACTGAAACCATAAAATGCTTTAAAAGAAAAATCAGGGGCAACACTGTCAGGTCTAGCTTTTAACAATTGGTTATCCAGCATAATAACAAAAGCACAAGTACCAATAGACAAAATAAATAAGTGGGACCTCATAAAAATTAGAAACTTTTGTTCATCAAAAGACTTTACCAAAAATGTCTTCGGGTAAACTTTGACAACTTAACAACAAAAAAGACAAGTAACTCAATCATAAAACCGGCAGAGGACTTGTATAAATGTTTCACTAAAGAGAACATTCAAATGGCCACCAAACACATAAAAAAAGATGCTCAGCATCATTAGCCATCAAACAGATGCAAATCAAAATCACAACGAGATAATGTTTCACTCCCACTAGGATGGCTAAGACAAAAAAAAAAAAAAAAAAAAACTAACAAATGATGGGAACAATGAGGGGAAATTGGAACCCTTACCCATTACTGGTGGGAATACAAAATGGTACACCCATTGTGGAAAACAATGTGGCAGTTCCTAAAAAAAAAAAAAAATAGTAGAGGCAGAGCCAACATTGCACACTAGACAGACACACCATGCTGACCCTCCGCAGCAAAGACCCAAAAAACTTAGTAAAACAGACATAAACATCAATCCTGGAACCCTAAACATCAAATGAAGGAATAAAACATCAAATGAGTAAAACATCAAATGAAGGAATAAAGAACACCAAATGAAAGAAGAAACTGACATTGGACAGCATCAGCCAGATACCACTAGGTGAAGAACTTTCAATAATAAAACAAAGCTAAAAGACATAAAACAGGGAAACAGAAACATCAATCCGCAAATGATGACTATGTCAAAACAATAAAAGGGGAAATAAACAGTGTAAGTATTGAACTTTCAAATGGAGAAGAAGTCAAGGCAATAGCAAGTAATGAAAGACTTATGAAGATAAGGATAAATTTCAAGGTAACCACATAGAAAAGTTAACAAACCTACTCATCAAAATAAAAGAGAATAAAACATGAAGACTCAGTAAACACAAAATTTGTAATACCAAAAGAAAAAAAAAATCCATAAACAAAAAGAACTCAGCACAGAAAGAGGAACAAAGAAAACATCAGCACCACAAATAAAAGCACAACAATGTAACGGCAATAAACTCATACCTATCGATAATCACACTGAATGTAAATGGCTTAAATGCACCGATAAAGAGACAGAGGGTGGTGGAATGGATTTAAAATAAAAATGACACACCAATAAACTGTCTATAAGAGACACACCTTAGACACACAGATATAAATGTATTAAAAATCAAAGGATGGAAAAAAAATCAAGCAAACAATAACCAAAAAGAGCAGGCAAGGCAATACAAATCTCAGAAAAAAAGCCTTTAAGGCAAAATCAACCATAAAAGACAAGGAAGGACATTATATATGATTAAAGGGACAATTCACCAAGAAGACATAACCTTAGTAAGTATCTACACACCCAAAGAAAGGGGCTCAAAATACATTTAAAAAAAAACCTCTTAACAACGCTGAAAAGAAACACAGACAGTTCCATGATAAGAATAGGAGACTTGAACACACCACTCTCTGTAAAGGACAGAACATCTAGAAAGAAATTCAACAAAGATACAAAAGATAAAAAGGCCAAAATCAACCAACTCAACCTCACACACACTTGACCTCATATAAACATATAAAACCCTCCACACAAGAGCAGCTAAGTATGCATTCTTTTCCAATACATATGAAACATGCTCTAGAAGAGATCACATTTTAGGCCATAAAGAAACTCTCAATAACTTCCAAAACACTGAAATAATACAAAACTTTCTCTTTGATCACTATGCCATAAAAGTAGGAATAAATAACAGGAAGAACAAGGGGAAAAAAACCAAATATTCAGAAACTGAATACCTTGGAATCAAAAAATCCCTAGGATCAATTGAGAATGAAAACATTTCATGCCAAAACTTTGGGGGACAGCAAAAGTCAGTTTATAGCAATAAATGCTTCAAAAAAAAAGGAGAGAAAAATGGACAAAAATCAAACATTAGCCACACAATTCAAACAAATAGAAACAGAACAGCGGAAGAAGTCCATAGGCACCAAAATAAAGGAAAAAAATAAAGATTAGAGCAGAAATACATGAAATGGAAAACAGAAAAACAATAGAAAGAATCAACAAGACAAACAGTTGGTTCTTTGAAAACATCAACAAAATCAACAAGCTATTGGCCAAACAGACAAAAGGAAAACAGGAAAGGAAGCGAATAATCCAAATAAGAAATGAGATGGGGGACACAACAACAGATTCAACAGAAATAAAAAGGATCATAACAGAATACTATGAAAAATTGTACTCCAACAAATTTGAGAACCTAGAGGAAATGAACAAATTTCTAGAAACACACTCTTAGGGATTGAATTGTGTCCCCCCAAAATATCTGTCAACTTGGCTAGGTCATGATTCTCTTGTATGCTTGTATGATATTGTCTACCATTTTATCTTCCGATGTGATTTCCCTATGTGTTGTAAATCCTATCACTCTGATGTAATAAAATGGATTAGTGGCAGTTATATTGATGAGGTCTACAAGATTAGATAGTGTCTTAAGCCAGAAGTGAGCAGAGAGACACGGGGGACTCATGCCATCAAGAAAGGAGCACCAGGGGAAGGGCGCATCCTTTGGACCTGAGGTTCCTGCACTGAGATGCTCCCAAACCAAGGAAAGTCTGATGACAAGGCCCTTCCTCCAGAGCCGACAGAGAGAGAAAGCCTTTGCCTGGAGCTGGTGCCCCGTATTCAGACTTCTAGCCCACTGGACTATGAGAAAATAAACTTCTCCTTGTTAAAGCCATCCACTTGTGGTATTTCTGTTATAGCAGCACTAGATGACTAAGATACACTATCTACCTAAACTAACACAAACAAAATCTGAACATATCTATGAGAAGAGAAGAGCTTGAAGAGGTAAAAAAAAAAAAAGAAAAAAAAAAAAACTCCCAACAAAAAAGCCATGGCTCAGAGGCTTCACCAGAAAATATGACCAAACCTTCAGAGAACAACTCACACCAGTACTACTCAAACTATTTCAGAGTACAGAAAAGGAAGGAATACTCCCAAATTCATTCCATGAAGCCAGCATAACCCTGATACCGAAACCAGGGAAAATAACCCATTGCCATTGAGTCAATTCTGACTTATAGTGACCAGAGAAAGACACCACAAAAAAAGAAAATTACAAACCAATAAGTCTCGTGAATATAGACACAAAATTTCATAACAAATTCTAGCCAATAGAATTCAGCATCATGTCAAAAAAATAATACACCATAACAAAGTCGGATTCATATCAGGTATGCAAGGATGACTCAACACTACAGAATTAATCAACGTAATCCAACACATAAATAGAACAAAAGAGTCACATAACCATCTCAACTGATGCATAGAAGGCATTTCATAAAGTCCAATGCCCGTTCATGATAAATACTCTTAATAAAATAGGAATAGAAGGGAAATTCATCAATATAGTAAAGAGCATTTATACAAAACCAAGAGCCAACATCATTCTCAATGGAGAGAGTCAGAAAGCATTCCCCCTAAGAACAGGAACAAGGCACGGATACCCTTTTTCACCATTCCTATTTCACATTGTGCAAGAAGTCCTAGCTAGATAAATTAGGCAAGAAAAAGAAATAAAGAGGATACAAACTGGAAAGGAAGAAGTAAAACTGTCAGTATTCACAGATGATACAATCTTATATGTAGCGAATTGCAAAGAATCTGCAAAAAAAAACTGTTGGAAATAATAGAAAGATTCAGGAGAGTAGCAGGATACAAGGTCAACATACAAAAAACATTGAGATTCCTATACACCAACAAAGAGAACTTGAAAAGGAAAACAGGAAAAAAATAGCATTTATAATAACCCCTAAAAAGATAAAATGCTTAAAAATAAATCTAACCCGGAATTTAAAAGACCTAGACAAAGAAAATTACAACAGACTATCGCAAGAAACCAAAAGAGATGTATTTGCAGATGACATGATCTTATACACAGAAAATCCTAAGGAATCCTCCAGAAAACTACTGAAACTAATAGAAGAGTTCAGCAGAGTATTGGGATACAAGATAAACATACAAAAATCAGCTGGATTCCTCAACAACAACAAAAAGGACATGGAAGACGAAATCACCAAATCAATACCGTTTACAGTAGCCCCCAAGAAGATAAAATACTTAGGAATAAGTCTTACAAGAGTTGGAAAAGACATATACAAAGAAAACTACAAAACACTTCTGCAAGAAACCAAAAGAGACCTACATAAGTGGAAAAACATACCTTGCTCATGGATGGGAAGACTTAACATTATAAAAATGTCTATTCTACCGAAAGTGATCTATACATTTAATGCAATTCTGATCCAAATCCCAAAGACATTCTTTAATGAGATGGAAAAAAAAATCACCAACTTCATATAGAAGGGAAGGAGGCCCTGGATATCTAAAGCATTACTGAAAAAGAAGAACAAAGTGGGAGGCCTTACTCTACCTGATTTTAGGACCTATTATACCACCACAGTGGTCAAAACAGCCTGGTACTGGTACAGCAGGTACATAGACCAATGGAACAAAATTGAGAATCCAGACATAAATTCATCCACATATGAGCGGTTGGTATTTGACAAAGGCCCCAAAACAGTTAAATGGGGAAGAGACAGTCTTTTTAACAAATGCTGCTGGCATAACTGGATATCCAGGTACAAAAAAATGAAACAAGACCCATACCTCACTCCATGCACAAAAACTAACTCAAAATGGATCAAAGACCTAAATATAAAATCTAAAATGATAAAGATCATGGAAGAAAAAATAGGGACAATGTTAGGAACCCTAATACATGGCATAAACAGTATACAAACATTATTAAGAATGCAGAAGAAAAACTAGATAACTGGGAGCTTCTAAAAACAAACACCTAAACTCATCCGAAGACTTCACCAAAGGAGTAAAAAGACTACCTGCAGACTGGGAAAAAGTTTTTAGCTGCGACATTTCCGATCAGCTCCTGATCTCTAAAATCTACATGATACTGCAAAAACTCAACTACAAAAAGACAAATAACCCAATTAAACAATGGGCAAAAGATATGAACAGACACTTCACTAAAGAAGACATTCGGGTAGCTAATAGACACATGAGGAAATGTTCACGATCATTAGCCATTAGAGAAATGCAGATCAAAACTACATTGAGATTTCATCTCACTCCAACGAGACTGGCATTAATCCAAAAAACACAAAAGAATAAATGTTGGAGAGGCTGTGGAGAGATTGGAACACTTTTACACGGCTGATGGGAATGTCAAATGGTACAATTACCTTGGAAATCATTTTGGCACTTCCTTAAAAAGCTAGAAATAGGACTACATACCATCCAGCAATCCCACTCCTTGGAATAGATCCTAGAGAAATAAGGGCCTTTACGTGAACAGGTATATGCACACCCATTTTCATTGCAGCACTGTTTACAATAGCAAAAACATGGAAGCAACCAAGGAGCCCATCAACAGATGAACGGATAAATAAACTATGGTATATGCATACAATGGAATACTACACATCAATAAAGAACAGTGATAAATCTGTGAAACATTTTATAACATGGAGGAATCTGGAAGACATTATTCTGAGTGAAATTAGTCGGTTGCAAAAGGACAAATATTGTGGAAGACCACTATTGTAAGAACTCGAGAAATAGTTTAAACAGAGAAGAAAATATTCTTTGATGGTTACAAGGCAGGTGAGAGAGGGGTATTCTCTAATTAGGTAGTAGATAAGAACTACTTTAGGTGACAGGAAAGACAACACACAGTACAGGCAAGGTCAGCACAACTGGACTAAACTAAAAGCAAAGAAGTTTCCTGAATAAACTGAATGCTTTGAACGCCAGCGTAGCAGGGACGGGGGTTTAGGGACCATGGTTTCAGGGGACATCTAAGTCAATTGGCATAATAAAATCTATTAACAAAACATTGTCATCCCACTTTGGAGAGTGGTGTCTGGGGTCTTAAATGCTAGCAAGCGGCCATCTAAGATGCATCAATGAGGCTCAACCCATCTGGAGAAAAGGAGAATGAAGAACACCAAGGATACAAGGTAATTACAAGTCCAAGAGACACAAAGGGCCACATAAACCAGAGACTATATCAGCCTGAGACCAGAAGAACTAGATGGTGTCCGGCTACAACCTAAGACTGCCCCGATAGGGAACACAACAGAGCACCCCTGAGGGAGCAGGAGAGCAGTGGGATGCAGACCCCAAATTCTTGTAAAAAGACCAGACTTAATGGTCTGACTAAGACTAGAAGGACCCTGGTGGTCATGGCCCCCAAACCTTTTGTTTGCCCTGGACAGGAACCATTCCCGAAGCCAACTCTTCAGGCAGGGATTGGACTGGACAATGGGTTACAGAGGGATGCTGGTGAGGGGTGAGCTTCTTGGATCGGGTGGACACGATACTATGTTGGCATCTCCTGCCTGAAGGGGAGATGAGAGGGTGGAGGGGGTTAGAAGCTGGCGAAATGAACACAAAAAGAGAGAGTGGAGGGAGGGAGCGGGCTGTCTCATTTTGGGGAGAGCAATAAGTTTTTGTGTGAGAGACTGACTTGATTTTTAAATTTTCAGTTAAAGCACAATAAAATTTTTTTTTTAATTAGAAATGTCCAGACCCTGCCCCTAAGGCAGCTCTGCAAAGACCTTAGGACCCCCTGTAGCCCATCTGGCAGATGCCCTCGCCTGGAGTTAGAAAACCTGTTGCCAATTCCAGGTCTGCCACCATGTGACACTGGGCAATACACTGTATGCCTCAGACTCTTAGTCTCCTCACCTGGAAAATGCTGTACGGATACCTGGGCTATAAATACTGATGGTTTGGTGAAACATTACATGAGCAAGCGGTGTAGTATAATCTGTAAAATAATGCACAGTTGCTACTTTTAGCTGAGATATTTCATACCATCAGTGTGACTATCCAATAATTGTTTCTTCTTGCCCAGGTCTCCTAAAAAAGTTCCACATTCTCAGACAAAGCATGTAACATTCTCATTGAATATTTTGATCAAAGATTCTATAGACCAGTCCTGATCAAAGGAGGGAAAGTGTAGAATAGAATTTCAGGCTTTCATGGACTCCAGACTTTCTAGAGCCATGGAGGCTGGAGAAACCCCTGAAACTATTTCCCTGGGATAACCTTTAAACCTTAAACCAAAAATATCTCCCCAAGTCTTCTTAAAATCCAACAATATTCTATCTTAACTAGTAAAAAAGTCTGCCTTGAGCATTTTGCTTCTTTAAGAACTATCTATATGGGGTCTAAGTGACAACAGCAACTTGGAAAATTAGACAGGAACCTTAGGGGACAGTGAGTTTATGTTCATGAGAAGGACAAACTCAGAAAAGAAGGGGGAAAACCGTTGCACAACTCAAAGAATGTAATCAATGTTACTGAATCGTATATGTAGAAACCAGAATTGGTATACATTTTGCTGTGTATATTCTCTACAACAACAAAATAAAATTTTTTACAAAAGCTTGTAAACATTCACCCACCCTTTCAGATTCAAGTTGAACCTGGCACACACGTGTACATGCATACAGATATACACACAATTTAATATCAAGGTTTGAACCTTCACAGACTTGGGGGCAAACCTCTAGCCGTGTCCATTTCTTCACCGCAAGCAAGCTTCTACTTGTGTTTAACTGCCTGTTCTCCTGGATCCTATTGGCAAGATTGCCAACTGGCCTCTTCGTATTTAACCCATACCACATTTAGTGACTAGCTAGTAATGTCACTAAGTTTAAATTTAAATATCTACAGTTAGTATTTTCATTGTTAAATTTCCATGCTGCAGGTTTAACATATAAATCATGTCTTTTCTTTCTAATCGGCCTTACCCTGTCACCACTCTGCAAGGGCCTGACAGCTTTCGGCTTTGAATTGATTGTCTTGGATTTTCTTCCCAGAGTATTTGGGCCCATAACATCTTAGCTGAATTAAGCAACCTGCCTGCCACAAGGAATTTAATTTCTGTTGAACTCTTTTTATACCTGGGTTTCCCGCATATACCACACTGTGCTTGGTCCTTCTATCAGCTCTGCCTGGAATACACTTACTTTTTACTTCCTTTGACTAGCACTTCCTCATTCTTTCGGACTGCTTAGGAGCCTCAAATTCCAACAGCTTTCCCCTTCCATGTGCCATCAAATCCTCCCATGGTTGGTTCTCTCACCACACTTTTCCTGTTACATATAATTGTCCGTTTGTTTGCCTTGGTCGGTGAACTGCTTGAGGTTAGAAACTACTATATTATTCATCTTTGAATAGTTGGAGGGTACTTTATGCAGTTTGGAGTTCCTCAAAAAAGTTAAATAGAGAATTACAGTAATTCGACTCCTAGGTATACACCCAAAAGAGCTGAAAGTAGGACACAAACAGATACTTTTACACCAATGTACATTGCAGCACTATGCACAATAACCTAAAGATGGAAACAGCCTAAATGTCCATCAACAGATGAATGGATAAACAAAATGTGGTACTGTAGGGTAAAGGACCTAGTTTTACCCTAAGTAATGTCACCTTGGTCTTTGGTTCTGGATAAATAACACTTGAACAATTGGGGTGCCTTGGTCTAGAACTTCCAGGACACATCTGAGAATTTGTGCCAGCAAGTGGGGGGCCAGCCAGACCAGGAAAGACCCACCTGAGAGCCCAATATCAAGTAGCCTCAGGAGGCATGATTTAGCCTATCATGTGGGACAGGCTGAAAAAAGCCCGAAACAGGAAGGCTCAGAGAGCTTCCTGGTTGATGAGACTCTGTGTAGTCAGCACAATAGTGCATCTCTTGGGATGTGGAAGTTGCGTATCGGAAACCTTCCCAGTCCTTGCCCTTTGCATCTCTTTGTATCCTTTTGGGCTGTAATAAATCTGCAATCATAAATATGGTATAAGGTCTGTGAATTCTGTAAGTTGTTCCAGCAAATTACTGAACTTAGAGACAGTAGGGGCCAGCAGGTCAGAAGGTTGGGAAGGCACCGTGAAGGGATAGTGGGAAACTGGTTCTGAATTGGTGGCTAGCAGGTCCGAAGGCTGGGGTTTCATATAGACTCCACAAACATGTGGCTGGCATCTGCCTATTTGGCCGTCTGAAGGAGAGTGTCCCTATAACTTGTGAGCTCTGACTTAAATCCAGGTGGCTAGGCTCAGAGAGAGAAACTGCTGTGGGGGTGGCTGGTGATGAGGATGGAGAAGAGGAAATGTGAGGACTTGATCAACCCCTCACGTTGGGGACCGGATTCATGCTGATCCCTTATACGGCAGGTGCATACATAGAATAGAATATTATTCAACCTTAAAAAGACTGGCGTTCTGATACAAGCTACACCATGGATGAACCTTGAAAACATCACGTTGAGTAAAATAAATCAGTCATAAAAGGACAAATATTGTATGATCCCATTTATATGAAATATCTAGAATAGGCAAAATGTATCTAGACCAAAGTTTATTGGTGGTTGCTAGGGGTGCAAGGGAGGGCAAAAGAGCAAGTGATTGCTTAGGGGACTCTAAACTTCTGTTCACTCAAAACCAAAAGAAACACATTGCCATGGAGCTGATTCTGACTGATAGCGACCCTACAGGACAGAGTAGAACTGCCCCATAGGATTTCCAAGGAGCAGATGGTGGATTTGAACTGCCAGCCTTTTAGGTTGCAGCCATGGCTCTTAACCATTATGCCACCAGGGCTCCAAGCTTCTGTTCAAGTTGATGGAAAAATTTGGAAACAAACAATCATAATTAATATTACTGAATAGCACACACAAAAAATGTTGAAATGGCAAATGTTTTGTTTTATGTATATATATTTATTTTATATACATATACATGTATTTACCACAATAAAAAAAAGTTCTCCTTGGCACTTGAATGATACGTAATTATGTACATGCACTTCTCTCCTATGACTGAACGTCTTAAGAAGAGGTGCTGGGCCTCACTGATTTTTGTGTTTCAGCAAGTACCCTGCTAACTTCTTGGCACATAGTAGGCATTCACTTGGAGGTAGTATGATACAATAAAATAATATGGGCTTTGGAATCAAAGAGACCAGACTCATGGAAGAAAGATTAGCATTACTGTAAATAATTTTGGGAAGGAAGAACTTTCTACCATTGAGAGCTGACCAACCAGAGAAGGTCAATTCACTCTCACTAGAAGGGTAAGGCAGCAGTCAGCTGACGATACCTCAGAGATGTTGAAGAAGAGACTTCTCTTTTTGGTGGAATATCAGACTTTGAGCTTCCTTTCAACAACATGAGTCTAAGACCTGGAGCAGGAAAAAGCATAAAATCTCTAAAGGCCATTCCCAAAGATGATATTGTTATATTTTAAACTCATTTGCCATATCTCAATTATACTGACATTTTAGATCTTATTTATTGATTAACGCATGTACGAGATACCATTTCAAAAACAAGAAAAAATTTCAGGTTTTGATAGATTTGGTCATTCTTTTAGATATTAATTTACACAGTACTTGGTTATATATAAGTTTATTTCAGAGGACTGGCTCTTCTGCTGATAAAAAGAAATACTAAGCCTATTAATACAGCGTCATCTCATCCAACTGTGTTCTGTAGGCACAGATAATTGGCGTAATAGAAGTTATATAATTGATTGCAGGAGTAGTTTTACCACCTTCCACGCCAACTTTTGCCCATTAAACTACCAGAGAAAATAGTTGCACCACTGTTTGTGACTACAAGGACTGTAAATACCCTACCCATCTAAAAGTATAAAATATGCATACACAACTATGGTACTTGAAATATTAGTATTAGAATTTCTTCTGAGATACAATGCATTGTTCATTAAAACTGATTCTTTGGAAAGGTACCCCATACTTATTTGTGGTATTCTCATATTCCAGTTTGAGAAACACAAAGGCATATTAATGGGTTAGGGATGGTGAGAATGACAAATGGCTTGGGAACCTGTACTTGCTTAAAAACAGGAAGACATCCATGATGTGAAGGAGGTAGAGGATAAGCCACAGTAATTGAGTCAACCGTCATGCGATGGTTAATTTTATGTGTCTGCTTGGCTAGACTGTTGTTCCCAGTGGTCTGACCAAGCTGTTCCACTATGTAGTCTAATAGAATGTTGTGTAATCACTTTCCACAATGTAATCTAATGTAATGCAATCAATCAATCAGTTGAAAAGGAACTTTTCTTAGGGTGTGTTCTGCCTCGAAACTATAAATAGATATTTTGGCAGAACTCGCTTTCTCATTCTTCATGCTACACTCTTTTACCCACAGACCTTGGAACACAGCCTGCAGAATTCTCCAGCATGTTGCCTGACCTACAGATTTCGGACTTTCCAGCCCCTACAATCACGTGAGCCATTCCCTTGAACTAAGTCTTTTCTGCCCCGAAATCACATGAGCCAGTTGCTTGAAGTAATCTTCTCTGTGTCCGTCCGTCCGTCCGTCCGTCCGTCCATCCATCCATCCCTCCAACCATCCATCCAACCATCTCTCTATTTATATATGTATAAAACATATGTATCTGTCCATCTATCTATCTATTCACTGGTTCTGTTTCTCTAAAGAACTCTAAGACACCTCATGACTGCCCCTATGCGTTGTCCGCCTTAGCTCCATCAGGCTCAGCCCTTGGCGTATATGGCCTGTCAGCAATCAGAACTGACCCCTAAGAATGTTCTAAACTGTTACCTTTGGGCACCAGAGGAAGCTAACCTGGGTGTTTACAGGAGGGGGTTTCCGTGCCCATCAAAGAACCAAATCAGAGTACAAACAAATTCTCCACTTTATCAAACCAGTCCCCTTATATTAAGCTTACCTATCATGTTCACTCAATCTCCCTTCCCCATTTAATGTTCCCCGGTAACGGTGGGAATGAAAACTAACTAGCCCAGGACTCAGCAAATTATAGCATGAACTCTTTTAAAGTGTTGATTTTTTTAGATCTGTCAGACTCACTGAGTCTCTTAAGAGTGAGAAGGAAGAAACTTCACATTTAAGAAGGAAAAAGGGGGAGAAAAAGAAAAGGAAAAGCTTAAAAAAATAATAAAAGGGAAAATCTTGCTATGTAATTATTTACTACTGGCCAATTTTGGGAGCTTCTAATTCAGTAGTTCTCCAAGTGTGGTCCCTAGATCAGGAGACTCTGCATCACCTGGAAACTTGTTAGAAATGCAAATTCTCAGCCACCCCCCACCCCACCATACCCCAGACCTGCTGTATTAGAACCTCCGGAGATGGGGCCCAGCAATCTATGTTTTAACAAGTCCTCCAGAGGACTCTGATACACACTCAAGTTTGAGTTCTACTGCCCTGCTCTAAAGCACATGTTTCCAGATGAAGGCACACCTGAATATAACAAGAGAAACTTCACCTCCACAGTAACTTTTTTACTCTTTTGCTAGTTCCCACAAACCTAAGGGGGCTGCAAAAAATAAATAATTAAGGCAGAATTTGTATTATGGTTATCGTATACATCTGTTTTCCTAGTATATTGAGGTTTAAGAACATATATTATCTACATATCCCACAGCAACAACTTTTATAATGTCTTATACATTTAATAAACATTTATTAATCAAATGAATTAATTTATCCTCTTATAAAAAGTAAGTTTGTGTTTGGAATTTATAAAAGCGTACAGTTGGGGTGGTAAATCTTTAATTACAGTTCGTTACAGATTGAACTGTGTCTTCCCCCAAAAAATGTGTTGTCAACTTGGCTAGTCAATGATTCCCCGTATTGTGTGATTGTCCACCATTTTGTCATCTGCTATGATTTTCCCATGTGTTGTAAATCCTACCTCTTTGATGTTAATGAGGCAGGATTAAAGGCAGTTATGTTAATGAGGCAGGACTCTACAAGATTAGGTTGTGTTTTAAGTCAATCTCTTTTGAGACATAATAGAGAGAAGTGAGCAGAAAGACATGGGGGACCTCATACCCCCAAGAAGAGCCAGGAGAATAGTGTATCATTTGGACCCAGGTTCCCTGTGCTGAGAA
This sequence comes from Loxodonta africana, assembly GCF_030014295.1. Lineage (NCBI taxonomy): Eukaryota > Metazoa > Chordata > Mammalia > Proboscidea > Elephantidae > Loxodonta > Loxodonta africana. Next base: position 76,910,983 of record NC_087358.1, read on the forward strand.
GCTCCTCAACTGGGGGAAGATTGATAACAAGGACCTTTCCCCAGAGCCGACGGAGATAGAAAGCCTTCCCCTGGAGCTGGCACCCTGAATTCAGATTTCTAGCCTCTTTAGACTGTGAGAGAATAAATTTCTCTTTGTTAAAACCATCCGCTTGTATTTCCATCATAGCGGCACTAGATGACTAAGACACTGTTGTATGGACTTCGTGACACAAATTCCTCTAATATTACAAACATGATATGTGCATTCATAGTTTAAACATAGTAGACGTTAAATACCATAATAGAGGAAAAACAATTCAAGTTAAGTATCCTACTAATTTGGGATCAGTAGCATCATTTTCCTATACTAAAGCAAATCAGATTATTAGTTCAGTCCCAGGTTCTTAAAACATATTGAGTAAATCATGGTTGATGATGAGAATATCGATATCAGGGCTATAAAACCTGTAGGTAAAGATCTCATTAGAAAAATTTTATGTCATTCTTGATGCCTTAAATTTAAACTGGTCAGAAAATTGGAGAATATTTGTTAAGAACCCACCAACTAGAGTAAACAAGTACAATACATGTTATGACTAAAATAAGATGAATTATGAAAATGCTATGAAAGACCATAAAATTGAACGGGCAGTTAAAAGCAATTTCACGATCATAGATTTATGGCTCAGTTAATCAATACAGTCATGCATTGCTTAACATTCTGTGAAATAGGGTGTTATGTGATTTGGACATTGTGTGAACATCAAATGTACCTCCATGAACCAGTTACATAAGCATTTATTATGACTATCAAGTCATGCATATTGTAGGCTAGATATATGCTGTACCATTATATGTTTGGCAGCCCAATTGTTTTGTATTCCAGAGGCATGAGATACATGTGTTGTGTATGGGAAGCTGTTGTGTTCACTACATGTGGTTACGTCCTCAACACCCCCGATCTACAAGAGGGACTTCTGAACTCTGTTAAACCTTATGGGATCACAGACCTGTATGCGATTGGAAGTTGCTGGAATGGGTGTTACGTGGCCCATGACTGTATTTGAATTTTATGTGTGTAGCTCAGTTGTTAAGCCATTTCTCTACAAACTACAAATTAATATTAATGAGAAATTCAATGGCTTTCAGCAGCAGTATTCTGTAACTATGTGAGAGTAATCATTGATTTCAAACATTAATGCAACACAATTTTTTGACAGCTTAAGGCAATAATTGCACAGGAACAGCAAGATCTAAGTCACAGGAGATTTGAGAGCAAAGCTGTCAACAGTGACTGCTTAACAAAATGTGAATCAAACTCCAGCAAATGGCAGATGATTATGAATGATTACATCCCTCATAATAAATAGCTGACCCCTGAGGTGTTTTGGTTTGCAGTTTGAATCCAGACTGTTTAAAGAGCTGCCTCATGCCAAAAATGGAGTGGTTCATGAGGCCAAGTAACAGAGTCACAAAAACTAGTTGACGCTTAGCACCAGAGGAGAGAAGGGCAGACAGGAAACCTTAAGAAAGGAAAGACAAAAAGTGAACTCTCCCAGCAATCTTTGGGATGTCCCCCGATCTTGGTTTGAGGGGCCCGATAGAATATGGACAGCATATGATTGAGCCCATTCCTACTCTTTACACCTGACAGGGTGAGAACACTGTATTCTAATAGCTGTGAAGTAAAAAAGAAAACTTAAACGCTTTTCTTAAAGGAGAGGATCTCTAATCAAGATGATTAATTAACCACAGCCTAATTGACATGGCTCAGGAAAGAGATGAAAAAGAAAAGCCCTCGTTCTGAAACACCCGGCAGGGCCTCCAAACCAGACCAAATCTTTCTTTGGGGACTGTGACCCAGAAAATATATCAGATGTGTAGCAATGTACAGGAGAAATCCTATCTTTCACTCTTACATAACTCCAGGAAGATGCCTCAGAGTAATTTTTCTAAAGCCTATTTCTTATTTTACTGACATCATTATTAAACTAGTTGCCGCGGAGTCCATCCTGATTCATGGAGACCCCATGTGTGTCAGGGATCACCAGGACTTTCATCCAAGGTGCATCTGTGTGGACTTGAACCACCAACCTTTTGGTTAGTAGCAGAGAGCATAATGATTTGCACCACCCAGGGACTCCAGGCATAATTATTACTGCTGTTATTAGTCATAATAAGCTTGCAAATCACCTGCTTCAGATAGGTAATCAAAATCAATATAAAAAATTACATATGAACTTCATATTTTGCCACACAAATTTATGATGATGATTTTTTAAACAGATTTTCTTTCAAAGTCATTAAACTCATGTGCCTCCTTCCCATTCAACTTTATGTAGCAATGTGAAATTTTTGAAATCAAATCTCTAATGATGCTAGTAACACTTTTTGTTAGACAGAAAAGAAATAGAAATACCAGTTGTTTTAACACACATGTTAAGTATCCTTTATTTCTGAAGATATACATGTCAATTTACAGGGCATTTTTGTTGAAAATAGAAAGTAAGCTTAACTATTTGTTAAAATTACAATATTCTTCAAAAAGTAGAAGGTACTTTAAGTATAATGAGAAAACACCAAATTACCATTCTATAACTTCCTATGAGCAATAACATTAATGATTTAATAAGGAGATTTTTCCCCATCAGAAAGAACATAAAGTGCAGACCACAGATAGAAAAATTAATGTATTTTATTGAGCCCACTATTTCCATTTGCTTCCAGTAGGGCACAAACAATAAACCATTATAATCAAAGCCTTCTATTTAATTCAAAAAAAGTACTTTTTCTCAAATGACAGCTTCAGATAATATCTGATTGCAATTAAAAATAAAACTATTCACACTATTTCTCCCTGTAAAATGCTTTTATTTGTGATAGCTGTGTATATTTATAAAATATTTGAACATCCTTGTCCAATATGGATCTTTGGTTCTTAAAAAAAAGATGAATGAAAATCGAGATTAAAAGTATTTTTGGAGTAGGGCAGAGTAGAGATGCTAAGTAAAATTAATAAGTATGAGAATGTTAATATGAGCACATTTTAAACATTTTTATGTGATTATATAAACATGGAAAAAATACCGGGTTTTTCAAAAAGTGAGAGAGAAATGCACGGGGAGGGGAAGGCTACACTAAAAATAAACAACAGCACGTGTTCTTACTTATGCAAAGCTACCAATGCATGGACAGAAAAATCAGACAAAAAGTTAACTCCAGCTCTAGCTATTGACTTACAGAAAGTCCATGACAAATTACCAAAGTCCGCATGAATAAAAGCAAGCAAAAAAGACAGAGAAACCACATGTATTTGTGCATCTGGATTCTGGCACCTAACCTTATGCTTGCAAAATCCATCCATGTTGTTTTGTGTAACAGTAGTTCATTGTTCTATATTGCGTACATTATTTCAATTTGTGATTATACTACAATTGATTTAAATACTCTACATTAAATTTTTTTTACTATTGGTGGACATTTGAGTGATTTACAATCTTGTGAATAATACTGTGATTAATACTGCTACAAACATTCCTATAAATGTTTTTACGGGACACACACACTCCAGTCCCTTGGATGTATATCTAGATGTGAAATTTCTGGGTCATAGGGTGGGTATATATTTAGTTTTGATAGACACTGACAGTTTTATAAAGTTTCTATTCCAAAAAGTCACCAACTCTTGGCATTGTCAGTCCTTTTAATTTATTTAGGAATTCTGATGAGTATGTAGTGATTATCATGTTGTAGTTTAATGTGCATTTCTCTATTATGGGGAATAGCATCAGTAATGAGGATGAAAACCTTTCCCTACTCATACCGACCATTTGGATATCATCATTTATGAAGCGCCTTTCAAGTCTTTGCCCATTTTCTTTATTTTTTAATTGTACTTTTGATTAAGGTTCATGGAGCAAAAGAGTTTCTCACTAAAAAATTAATACATATATTGTTTTGCGACATTGGTTGTCAACCTCATGACATGTCAACACTCTCCCCTTCGCAACGTTGGGTTCACCGTTACAGCTTTCCTGTTCCCTCCTGCCTTTTTTTTTTGTTTGTTATTGTTTTTTGTTTCTTCTCTCTCTTTCCATTCCTTCCTTTCCTTTCTCCAGCCCAGATAGACTCATGTGCCATCCCCACCCCTTCTTGGAAGGCTGTGCTGCACTGCTTGACCAGAGAGCCAATAGCACAGCCTCCCCAGTTCCATGCTGCCCACACCAGCTGGCTCCTTTAACAACATATTTTGTTTTTGTTTTTCCCTTTCTTATTTCTTCTCTCTCTGTCCTTTCCTTCCTTTCCTTTCTCTTGCCAACTATCCCTAGGATCTACGCCATCCCATTCTTGATGGGCAGTGTTGCATTGCCCAGCTAGACAGCCACTAGTGTACAGACTCCCTGGGTCCATGTCACCCCCACTGGCCAGCTCCTTCAGTGCCATTTTTTTTCTTTATATTTCCTCTTCTCCCTCCCACCTATGGCCTGTGCTGCCTTCACACCTTTCTGACAGGCCATGCTGCATCACCAAGGGAGAGAGACATCATCTCACCACCACCCCAATTCTGCTCTGCCACCAACAGCTGACTCCTCCAGCACCATATTTATTTATTTTATGTTATTGCTGTTGTGTTTTGATTGTTTATTCTCTCTTTCCTTTCCTTTCTCCCACCCACACAGGGATGTGCACTGCCCACACCCCCTCTCGACAGGATGAGCCGCAATGCATAGCTAAAGACCCACTAACACATGGTCTTGCTATCTCTGTCTCGCCGTCATGCGCCAAATCTTACCACAATACTGTTTTGTTTACTTATTTCCTTCATATTTTTTCTTCCATTTCTCTCTTCTTTCTCTTAATTCTCTCACCCACATACCTCTGCACATCACATCTTCTTCTTTACCTCCTGCCTATCCATGCTGCACACTAAGTGTGTGCCTCTGAGTAACAGCAGCATGGACCTCTAGACTCCTGGGCCACACCCTGCACTGCCTCTAGTCCCTCCACATTGGCCCTAGTTTGTGTGGCAAATGACCCATCCCCCCCCACCCTGCTGGACCAGCTCTGCTGCACCATAGCTGAGTGATTGGCCCTGCCCAGCTGCACAAGGTGGTGAGAAGTATTGAGCCCACACACAAGAAAGCACCAAAACACACCCAGCCTGCCTACCCAGACATAACTAAATGAAACAAAAATGAGGTATGAAACAAACAAACTTACAATCAATGAATGAAGAAAATAATTCCTGAATGTCCCAGAGACAGCAGACAATATCAAAACATGTGTATGTGTATATATATATATATATATATATATATATATAAACAGGACAGGGGAGCTACAGAAAACAGCCAAAATAAAACACTAGATCACCTTCTGATAGAAGGAAAGGCACTGGAACTACCTTTAGGGAATTCAGATCTCTAATATTCAGGATTCTCCAAGAGATTAGGAAAGAGATGAAGGAAAAGGCAGCCAAAAATAAGGAAAAAGTAGGCAAAATCATTGGAACATACAGATAAAATCTGGGAAAACACAGAGCAATGGAAGAGCTCAAGAAAATAATACAGGAACAAAATATCAAAATAAACAAACAACTAGAAATCATATAAAAATAGTGATTAGAAATCCAAAAAATAAAAACAAAAAACAAGATTTCAGAAATGAGCAGTGCAATAGAAGGTTTTAGGAGCAAATTTGAAACAGTGGAGGACAGAATCAGTGAAATTGAACTCAAATCTCTGGATACCACTTTGAGGAAAAATAAAGAATAGACTAAAGAAAAATGAAGAAACCCTGAGAAGTATGTGGGATACAATCAGAAGCAAAAATTTCATGTGATTAGAGTTCCAGAATAGGGGGAGAAAATGGAAAACACAGAGAGGACCATTGAAGATTTTCTGACAGAAAACTTCCCTAATATTATGAAAGATGAAAAGGTGGCCATCCAAGAAGATCAACAAACCCCATATAGGAGAGATTCCAAAAGAAAATCACCAAAACATGTCATAATCACATTTGCTTAAACCAAAGATAAAGAAATAATCCTGAGAGCAGCGTGAGAAAAATGACAAGCCACATACAATTGGAAAACAATAAGAGTCAGCTCTGATTACTTGGCAGACACCATGCAGGCAAGAAGGCAATGGGACAACATATACAAAATCTTGAAAGAAAAAAATTGCCAACCAAAAATGATATACACTGCAAAACAGTCGCTCAAATATTATGGCAAAATTAGGACATTTCCAGATAAACAAAAATTAAGGGAGTATATAAAAACCAAACAAAATGTACAAAAAATATTAAAGGAAGTCCTTTGGTTAAAAAACCAACAACACCAGACAACAACCTGAATCTAGGACACAGGACAGCATCAGCCAAATACCAACCGAGGTAAAATAAAACTAAAAGATTTACAGCAGGGAACCAGAGAAGTCAATCTGTAAGTGACAACAACATCAGAGCAACAAAAGAGGGAATAAATAGTGTAGGTATAGAACGTTGAATTGGAAAGGAAGTCAAAGCAATATCAAGTGATCAAAGACTGGTTTGAACTTAGGGAGATAGGGGTAAATTTCAAAGTAACCACAAAGAGAGTTAATAAACCTACTCATCAAAATAAAGAAGAAAAACATAAAGTCTCAGTAACACAAAATCTACAAAAAATGAACGAATGAAAAAAAATCCGCAAACAGAAGGAATTCAGCACAGTGGAGTACAAGGAACAGAGAAAATGTCAGCACCACACACACACACAAAAAGGCACTACAAAATGACAGCAATAAAATCACACCTATCAACAATCACACTGAATGTAAATGGCTTAGATGTACCCGTAACGAGACAGAGGGTGACAGAATGGATTAAAAAAAAAAAACAGGGATCATCAATATTCTGTATAGAAGAGAACTACCTTAGAAACAAAGACATAAATTTATCAAAAATCGAAGGATGGAAGAACATATATCAAGCAAACAGCAGCCAAAAAAGTGCAGGAGTGGCAATACTAAATAAATAAAGGAGACTTTAAAACAAAATCCACTGTAAAAGACAGAAAAGGACATTAAACAATGATTAAAGGGACAATCCACAGTGGAGACATTACCATAATAAATACATACACACCCCAATGATGGAGTCCAAAATACGTAAAACAAACTCTAACAGCACTGAAAAGAGAAATTGATAGTTCCACAATAATAGTAGGAGACTTCAACACACCACTCTCAGTACAGGATACAACATCTAGAAAGAAACTCAGCAAAGATACAGAAGATCTGAAGGACACAATCTACCAACTTGACCTTATAGACATATAGAAAATTCCTCCCAACATCACGAAAGTATACATTCTTTTCCAACATACATGGAACATTCTCCAGAATAGACCACAGTTTAGGCCACAAAGCAACCCTCAACAAAATCTAAAACATTGAGATAATGCAAAGCATCTTCTCTGATCACAATGCCATAAAAGTAGAAATTAATATCAAGAAGACCAAGGGAAAAAAATCAAATACATGGAAACTGAATAATGCCCTGCTTGATAACAACTGGGTAATAAAAGAAATCAAAGATGGTGTCTTAGTCATCTAGTGCTATTATAAGACAAATAACACAAGTGGATAGCTTTAACAAAGTGAAATTTATTCTCTCCCAGTCAAGTAGGCTACAAGTCCAAGTTCAGGGCTTTAGCACCAGGGGAAGGCTTTCTCTCTCTGTTGGTTCTGGAGGAAGGCCCTTGTCCTCAATCTTCCTCTGGTTGAGGAGTTTCTCAGGTGCAGGGACCCTAAGTCCAAAGGGCACGTTCTGCTTCTGGTGTTGCTTTCTTGGTAATACAAGGTCCCCACTTTCTGCTTGCTTCCCTTTCCTTTTATCTCTAGTAAGATAAAGGTGGTGCAGGCCACACCCCAAGGAAACTCCCTTTACACTGGATCGGAGCAAGATGTGATCAGAGCAAGGGTGTTATATTCCACCCTAATTCTCTTTAAAAAACCACAGGCAGAGATTATGATAACACATAGGAAAATAAAAAAATGAAAGACAACCACACAATACTGGGAATCATGGCCTAACCAAGTTGACACATATTTTGGGGAGACAAAATTCAATCCATGACAGACAGAATCAAAAATTTTCTAGAATCAAATTTGAATGAATACACATCATACCAAAACCTTTGGGACAGAGTAAAGGCAGTGCTCAAAGGTCAATTTAAAGCAATAGATGCATACATCAAAAAAGAGGAAAAGGGCAAAGTCAAAACATTACTATACAACTCAAACAAATAGAAAGAGAACAGCAAAAAAAAAAAAAAAACCCACAGCCACCAGAAGAAAGGAAATAAAAAAGATCAGAGAAGTTATAAATAAAATAGAAAAACAATAGAAAGAATAAACAAAATCAAAAGTTGATTCTTTGAAAGGATCAACAAAATCGACAACCATTGGTCAAATTGACAAAAAAAGAACAGGAGAGGATGCAAATAAGTAAGAAATGAAATGGGGGAAAGTACAATAGACCCAACTGAAATAAAAAAGATCATAACAGAATACTTTGAAAAACTGTACTCCAACAAATTTGAAAACCTAGAGGAAATGGATAAATTTCTAGAAACACTACCTACCTAAAAATGAACACAAACTGAGGCTGAAAATCTTAACAGACCCATAATAAGAGACTGAAAAGGTAATTTAAAAAATAATAATAAATAATAAATAAAAGCCCTGGCACCTGTGGCTTCACTGGAGAGTTCTACCAAACATTCAGAGAAGAGTACTATTCAAACTATTTCAGAACATAGAAAAGGAAGGAATATTTCCAAATTTTTTTCATGAAGCCAGCATAACCCTGATGCCAAAACCAGTGAAAGACACCACAAAAAAGAAAATTAGAGACCAATATTTCTCATGAATGTAATTCCAAAAATTCTCAACGAAATTCTAGCCAATAAAATTCAGCATCATATAAAAAAAAAAATATGCCCCAACCAAGCGGGATTCATACCAGGTATGCAAGGATGGTTCGATATTAGAAATCAATCAATGTAATCCACCATATAAATATAACAAAGGAAAAGAGTCACATGATCATCTCAATCAGTGCAGAAAAGGCATTTGATAAAGTTCAACACCTACTCCTGATAAAAAAACTCTCAATAAAATAGGTATAGAAGAGAAATTCCTCAACACAGTAAAGGGCATCTATACTAAATCAGTGGCTAATATCATTTTTAATGGAGAGAGGCTGAAAACATTCCTCCTGAGAACAGGAACAAGACAAGGATGCCACTTATCAACACTCGTATTTAACATTGTGCTGGAAGTCCTAGCTACATCAATAAGGCAAGAAAAAATAAATAAATAAAGGACATCCAAATTGGTAAGTAGCTTAGTCATCTAGTGGTGCCATAACAGAAATACCACAAGTGGATGCCTTTAACGAAGAGAAATTTATTTTCTCACAGGCTAGTGGGTTACAAGTCCAAATTTAGGGCATTGGCTCCAGGGGAACGCATTTTCTCTCTGTCGGCTCTGGAGGATGGTCCTTTTCCTCAGTTTTCCCCTGGTCAAAGCGCTTCTCAGGCACAGGGACCCCATGTCCAAAGGACGTACTCTGCTCCTGATGCTGCTTTCTTGGTGGTATGAGGCCCCCAACTCTCTGCTTGCTTCCTCTTCCTTTTTAATCTCTTGAGAGATAAAAGATGATGCAGACCGCACCCCAGGGAAACTCCCTTTCCATTGGATCAGAGACTTGACCTGGGTAAGGGGGTTGTTACCATCCCACCCTAATCCTTTTAACATAAAATTACAATCACAAAATGGAGGACTACCATACAATGCTGGAAACCATGGCCCAGCCAAATCGATACACACATTTTGGGGGGGACATAATTCAGTCCATGACAGTAAGGAGGAAGTAAAACTATCCCTATGTGCAGGTGATATGATACTTTATGTAGAAAACCAAAAACATTCCACAAGAAAACTACAGGATATAATAGAAAGATTCAGCAGAGTAACAGGATACAAGATAAACATACAAAAATTAGTTGGATTCCTATACATCAATAAAGAGAACTATGAAAAGGAAATCAGGAAAGCAATACCATTTATAACATGCCCTAAAAAAATTAATTACTTAGCAATAAATCTAAACAGGGACATAAAAGAACTATTCAAAGAAAACTATAAAACACTACTGCAAGAAACCAAAAGAGACCTACATAAATGGAAAAACATACCATGCTCATGGAGAGGTAGAATCAACATTATGAAAATGTCAATTCCACCCAAAGCAATCTACAAATACAATGCAATCCCTATCCAAATACCTACAACATTCTTAAAGAGATGGAAAAACTAATCATTAACTTTAAATGGAAAGAGTCTCTGAATATGTACAGCAGCACTGAAGAAGGAGAATAAAGTAGGACTCCCACTACCTGACCTTAGAACCTACTAAACTGCAAGGGTAGAGAAAACATCCTGGTACTGGTACAACAACACACTGACCAACGGAACAGAATTGAGAACCAAGGTGTATATCCATCTACCTATGGTCACCTGATCTTTGACAAAGGCCCAAAGTCCATTAAATGGAGAAAACACATTCTTTTTAACAAATGGTGCTGGCAAAACTGGGTGTCCATCTGTAAGAAAAAAGAAACAGGACCCATACCGCACACCATACATAAAACTAATTCAAAACGGATCAAAGACCTAAACATAAAGCCAGAAACTAAAAATATCATAGACGAAAAAATAGGATCAATTCTAGAGACCCTAATACAGGATATTAACAGCTTACAAACCATAACAAAAAATACACAAACACCAGAAGATGAGCTAGATAACTGAGATCTTCTAAAAATTAAACATTTATTCTCATCAAAAGACTTCAACAAAAGAGTAAAAAGAGAACCCACAGACTGGGAAAAATATTTTGGCTATGTCAAATCTCACAAAGGTCTAGTCTCTAAAATCTATAAGAAAATCCAACATGTCTACAACAAAAAGGCAAATAATCCAGTTAAAAAATGGGCAAAAGTTATGAACAGACACTCCACCAAAGAATACTTTCAGGCAGCTAAAATGAGGAAATGCTCTTCATCACTAGCCATTACAGAAATACAAATCAAAACCACAGTAAGATATCATCTCACTCCAACATTACTGTCATGAATCAAAAAGAAAAAAGAAAATAACAAATGTTGGAGAGGCTACGGCGAGACTGGAACAATTATGCACTGCTGTTGGGAATGTAAAAGAGTACAATCTTTTTCGAAAATGATATGGGACTTCCTTAAAAAGCTAAAATTAGAAATACCATACGATCCAGCATTCCCACTCCCAGGAATGTATTCTAGAGAAATAAAAGCTGTCACACAGATAGAAATATGCACACCCGTCTTCATTAAAGCATATTCAAAATAGCAAAAAGTTGGAAATAATCTAAGTGTCCATCAACAGATGAATGGATAAGCAAACTGTGGTGCATATACACAATAGAATACTGTGCAATGATAAATAACAGTGATGAATTTTTGAAACATCTCACAACATGGATGAATCTGAAGGGCATTATGGTGAGTGAAATAAGTCAATCACAAAAGGACAAACCCTGTTTGAGACCACTATTGTAAAAACTCATGAAAAGGCTTACACACAGAACCTTTTTTGATGGTTATGAAGGAGGGGAGGGTTTGGGAGGGAAAAACACTAAATAGACAATAGATAAGTGGTAACTTTGGAAAAGGGTAAGAGAGTACACAATACTGCACAAATCAGCACATTTTGACCAAGGCAAGGTCATGGAAACTCCATAGACACGTCCAAACTCCCTGAGGGACCAAATTACTGGGCTAAGATCTGGGGACCAAGGTCTCCAGGGACATCTAGCTCAATTGCCATAACAATTTTCAACATCCCACTTTGATGAGTAGCACCTGGGGTCTTAAAAGCTTGTGAATGGCCATCTAAGATACTCTACTGGTCTCACCACATCTGGAGCAAGAAAGAAAGAAGAAAACCAAAAACACAAGGGAAAGATTAGTCCAAAGGACTAATGGATCACAACTACCAGCCCCCACCAGACTGAGTCCAGCAAAACTAGACAGTGCTTGGCTACCACCATCAACTGTTCTGACAGGGATCACGATAGAGAGTTCCAGAGAGAGCTGGAGAAAAATGCAGAACAAAATTATACCTCACAAAAGAAGACCAGACTTACTGGCCTGATGCAGACTGCAGAAACCCTGAGAGTACGGCCTCTGGACAGGATTTAATCTCAATGCTGAAATTATTCCTGAGGTTTACCATTCAGCCAAAGATTAGTCAGGCCCATAAATCAAAATGAGACTAAATGGGCACATCAGTCCAGAGACAAGACGAGAAGGCAGGTTGTTGTTGTTTTGTGCCACTGAGTGGGTTCCAACTCATACCGACACTATACAACAGAATGAAATATTGACCGGCCCTGTGCCATCCTCACAATTGTTGCTATGCTTGAGCCCACTGTTGCAGCCAATGTGAGGGCCTTCCTCTTTTTCACTGACCCTCTACTTTACCAAGCATGATGTCCTTCTCCAGGGACTGATACGTTCTGATAACATGTCCAAAGTATATGAGACATAGTCTAGCTATCCTTGCTTCTAAGGAGCATTCTGGTTGTACTTCTTCGAAGACAGATTTGTTTGTTCTTTTGGAAGCCCATGGTATATTCAATATTCTCCACCCACACCACAATTCAAAGGCATTTCTTCTTCTCTGGTCTTCCTTATTCATTATCCAGCTTTCACATGCATATGATGTGACTGAAAATACCATGACTTGGGTCAGGTGACTTCTTTGCTTTTCAATACTTTAAAGAGGTCCTTTGCAGCAGATTTACCCAATGCAATGCATCTTTTGATTTCTTGGCTGCTGCTTCCATGGCTGTTGATTGTGGATCCAAGGAAAATGAAATCCTTGACAACTTCAATCTTTTCTCCACTTACCATGATGTTGCTCATTGGTCCACTTGTGAGGATTTTTGTTTTCTTTATATTGAGGTGTAACCCCTACTGAAGACTGTGGTCTTTGATCTTCATTAGTAAGTGCTTCAAGTTCTCTTCACTTTCAGCAAGCAAGGTGGTGTCATCTGCATAATGCAGGTTGTTAATGAGTCTTCCTCCAATCCTGATGCCCCATTCTTCTTCATATAGTCCAGCTTCTGGGATTATTTGCTCAGCATACAGATTGAATAGGCAAGGTGAAATGACACAACCCTGACACACATCTTTCCTGACTTTAAACCTATCAGTACCCCCTTGTTCTGTCCAAGCAAATGCCTCTTGATCTATGTAAAGGTTCCTCATGAACACAATTAAGTGTTCTGGAATTCCCATTCTCCGCAATGTTATCCATAATTTGTTATGATACACACAGTCGAATACCTTTGCACAGTCAATAAAACATAGGTAAGCATCCTTCTGGTATTCTCTGCTTTCAGCCAGGATCCATCTGACGTCAGCAATGATATCTCTGGTTCCACGTCCTCTTCTGAAACCAGCCTGAATTTCTGGCAGTTCCCTGTCAATATACTGCTACAGCAGTTTTTGAATAATCTCAGCAAAATTTTGCTTGCGTGTGATATTAATAATGTTGTTCTATAATTTCCACATTCGTTTGGATCACCTTTCTTGGGAATAGGTATAAATATAGATCTCTTCCAGTCAGTTGGCCATGAAGCTGTCTTCCATATTTCTTGGGATAGACGAGTGAGCCCCTCCTAGCACTGCATCCATTTGTTGAAACATCTCAATTGGTATTTCATCAATTCCTGGAGCCTTGTTTTTTGCCAACGCCTTCAGAGCAGCTCGGACTTCTTCCTTCAGTACCATCGGTTCCTGATCATATGCTACCTCTTGAAATGCTTGAACATCAACTAATTCGTTTTGGTATTGTGACTCTGTGTATTCCTTACATTTTCTTTTGATGCTTCCTGTGCCATTTAATATTTTCCCCATAGAATCCCTCATTATTGCAACTCAAGGCTTGGATTTATTCTTCAGTTCTTTCAGCTTGAGAAATGATGAGCATGTTCTTCCCTTTTGGTTTTCCATCTCCAGCTCTTTGCACATGTCTACTAGAAGAGATACATATTTTTGCCCATTCAAAGAAAGCTGATACAATAGAATGTGGAAATTATTGGACAATATCATTGATATCACATACAAGTAAAATTTTGTTGAGTATCATTCAAAAGCTGTTGCAGTAGTACTATGACAGGGAATTGCCAGAAATTCAAGCCAGATTCAGAAGAAGATGTGGAAACAGATATCACTGCTGATGTCAGATAGATCTTGGTAGACATCAGAGAATACCAGAACAGCATTTACCTCTTTTTTATTGACTATGCAAAGACATTCGACTGTGTAGATCATAAAAAATTATGGATAACATTGCAAAGAATGGGAATTGCAGAACACTTAATCACGCTCTCATGGAACCTGTACATAGACCAAGAGGCAGTCATTCGAACAGAACAAGGGGATACCGTGTGGGTTAAAATCAGGAAAGGTGTGCTTCAGGGTTGTATCCTCTCTTCATACCTATTCAATGTGTATGCTCAGCAAATAATCCGAGAATGTGGACTGTATGAAGAAGAATGGGGCATCAGGATTGGAGGAAGACTCATTAACAACCTGTGATATGCAGATGACATCTTACTTGCTGCAAGTGAAGAGGAGTTGAAGCACTAATTAATGAAGATCAAAGACTACAGCCTTCGATGTGGATTATACCTCAACATAAAAAAACAAAAATCCTCACATCGAGGCGGGGCCAAGATGGCGGACTAGGCAGATGCTACCTCGGATCCCTCTTGCAACAAAGACACGGAAAAACAAGTGAATCGATCACATACATAACAATCTACGAACCCTGAACAACAAACACAGATTTAGAAGCGGAGAACGAACTAATAAGGGGAAGCAGCAATTGTTTTCAGAGCCTGGAGCCAGTGTACCAGTCAGGTACGGCACAAGCACAGAGAGCTGCTCCACCCCCCTGAACTAACACCGGGAAGGGGCCCAGCCAGTTCGCGCGCGGGTGGCGTGGAGACGCAGCCGGTGGGAGAAGTCCCCGGGAGGCAGTGACTGGTCTTGGAGCGGGGAGAGCAGTGTCCCAGCCGGGGAACCATCCCGCCAGGATTCGGACTGGACGCAGGTACGGCATAAACACGGAGAGCTGCTCCACCCCCCTGAACTAACCCTGGGAGGGGGCCCAACTGGTTTGCTTGGGTGGCGTGTGACACAGCCGGTAGGAGAAGTCCCCGGGAGGCAGCGACTGGTATTGGAGCGGGGAGAGCAGCGTCCCAGCCGGGACACTCGGTCACAGCACAAGCACGGGGAGCTGCTCCACTCACCTGAACTAACCCCGAGAGGGGGCCCAGCCGGTTCGCGGAGGCGGCACGGCAATGTGGCTGGCGGGACGAGAAGTCCCCGGGAGGCAGCGACTGATTTTGGAGTCGAGAGTGCACCGTCCCAGCAGGGGAGCCTTGACCCTGGGCGTGGGGCCGGAAGCGGAGGATCTGACCATGACTCCAGCAGGCCAGACCCCCCGGGGGCAATCTCCACACAGTCAGCATACATAGGCGATGTGCCCCACGGAAATCTCAGATATAATAGTCATTCCAAGCAAGACAAGCAACTCTGGCTATACTCTGAGATGCTACTCTCCTATCTCTCTGTTCCCTCCCCCACCCTCCCCAGGCAGATTCATTAACATCCGAATAGCCTAGGCCAGAGGGAGAACTCTGATAGGGATCTGACTGCATTTTTTTAAGCAGATTTTCTGGAAAAACTAGTTTCCCAGTGATGGCTCGGAGACAGCAGTCCTTATCAAACCACTTAAAGAAGCAGACCGTGACAGCTTCTCCAACCCCCCAAACAAAAGAATCAAAATCTTTCCCAAATGAAGATACAATCCTGGAATTATCAGATACAGAATATAAAAAACTAATTTACAGAATGCTTAAAGACATCACAAATGAAATTAGGCTAACTGCAGAAAAAGCCAAGGAACACACTGATAAAACTGTTGAAGAACTCAAAAAGATTATTCAAGAACATAGTGGAAAAATTAATAAGTTGCAAGAATCTATAGAGAGACAGCATGTAGAAATCCAAAAGATTAACAATAAAATTACAGAATTAGACAATGCAATAGGAAGTCAGAGGAGCAGACTCGAGCAATTAGAATGCAGACTGGGACTTCTGGAGGACCAGAGAATCAACACCAACATAGCTGAAAAAAAATCAGATAAAAGAATTAAAAAAAATGAAGAAACCCTAAGAATCATGTGGGACTCTATCAAGAAGGATAACCTGCGGGTGATTGGAGTCCCAGAACAGAGAGGGGGGACAGAAAAGACAGAGAAAATAGTTGAAGGACTCCTGACACAAAACTTCCCTGACATCATGAAAGACGAAAGGGTATCTATCCAAGATGCTCATCCAACCCCGTTTAAGATTGATCCAAAAAGAAAAACACCAAGACATATTGTCATCAAACTTGCCAAAACCAAAGACAAACAGAAAATTTTAAAAGCAGCCAGGGAGAAAAGAAAGGTTTCCTTCAAGGGAGAATCAATAAGAATAAGTTCAGACTACTCAGCAGAAACCATGCAGGCAAGAAGGGAATGGGACAACATATACAGAGCACTGAAGGAGAAAAACTGCGAGCCAAGGATCATATATCCAGCAAAATTCTCTCTGAAATATGAAGGCGAAATTAAGATATTTACAGATAAACACAAGTTTAGAGAATTTGCAAAAACCAAACCAAAGCTACAAGAAATACTAAAGGATATTGTTTGGTCAGAGAACCAATAATATCAGATATCAGCACAACACACGGACACAAAACAGAACGTCTTGATATCAACTCAAATAGGGAAATCACAAAAACAAACAAACAAAGATTAATTAAAAAAAAAATACACATAACAGGGAATCATGGAAGTCAACAGGAAAAAGATCACAATAATCAAAAAGAGGGACTAAATACAGGAGGCATTTAACTGCCATATGGAGAGTGAGACAAGGTGATATAGAACAATACAAGTTAGGTTTTTACTTAGAAAAATAGGGGTAAATAATAAGGTAACCACAAAAAGGTATAACAACTCTATAACTCAAGATAAAAGCCAAGAAAAATGTAACGACTCAACTAACATAAAGTCAAACACTATGAAAATGAGGATCTCACAATTTACTAAGAAAAACGTCTCAGCACAAAAAAGTATGTGGAAAAATGAAATAGTCAACAACACACATAAAAAGGCATCAAAATGACAGCACTAAAAACTTATTTATCTATAATTATGCTGAATGTAAATGGACTAAATGCACCAATAAAGAGACAGAGAATCACAGACTGGATAAAGAAACAAGATCCATCTATATGCTGCCTACAAGAGACACACCTTAGACTTAGAGACACAAACAAACTAAAACTCAAAGGATGGAAAAAAATATATCAAGCAAACAATAAGCAAAAAAGAACAGGAGTAGCAATATTAATTTCTGACAAAATAGACTTTAGACTTAAATCCACTACAAAGGATAAAGAAGGACACTATATAATGATAAAAGGGACAATTGATCAGGAAGACATAACCATATTAAATATTTATGCACCCAACGACAGGGCTGCAAGATACATAAATCAAATTTTAACAGAATTGAAAAGTGAGATAGATACCTCCACAATTATAGTAGGAGACTTCAACACACCACTTTCGGATGACAGGACATCCAGTAAGAAGCTCAATAGAGACACGGAAGATCTACTTAAACAATCAACCAACTTGACCTCATTGACTTATACAGAACTCTCCACCCAACTGCTGCAAAGTATACTTTTTTTTTCTAGTGCACATGGAACATTCTCTAGAATAGACCACATATTAGGTCATAAAACAAACCTTTGCAGAGTCCAAAACATCGAAATATTACAAAGCATCTTCTCAGACCACAAGGCAATAAAACTAGAAATCAATAACAGAAAAACTAGGGAAAAGAAATCAAATACTTGGAAAACGAACAATACCCTCCTGAAAAAAGACTGGGTTATAGAAGACAGCAAGGAGGGAATAAGGAAATTCATAGAAAGCAACGAGAATGAAAATGCTTCCTATCAAAACCTCTGGGACACAGCAAAAGCAGTGCTCAGAGGCCAATTTATATCGATAAATGCACACATACAAAAAGAAGAAAGAGCCAAAATCAGAGACCTGTCTCTACAACTTGAACAAATAGAAAGTGAGCAACAAAAGAATCCATCAGGCACCAGAAGAAAACAAATAATAAAAATTAGAGCTGAACTAAATGAATTAGAGAACAGAAAAACAATTGAAAGCATTAACAAAGCCAAAAGCTGGTTCTTTGAAAAAATTCACAAAATTGATAAACCATTGGCTAGACTGACTAAAGAAATACAGGAAAGGAAACAAATAACCCGAAGAAGAAACGAGAAGGGCCATATCACAACAGACCCAACTGAAATTAAAAGAATCATACCAGATTATTACGAAAAATTGTACTCTAACAAATTTGCAAACCTAGAAGAAATGGATGAATTCCTGGAAAAACACTACCTACCTAAACTAACACATTCAGAAGTAGAACAACTAAAAAGACCCATAACAAAAAAAGAGATTGAAACGGTAATCAAAAAACTCCCAACAAAAAAAAGCCCTGGCCCAGATGGCTATACTGCAGAGTTCTACCAAACTTTCAGAGAAGAGAACACCGCTAAGACTAAAGGTATTTCAAAGCACAGAAAATGACGGAATACTACCCAACTCATTCTATGAAGCCACCATCTCCCTGATACCAAAACCAGGTAGAGACATTACAAAAAAAGAAAATTATAGACCTATATCCCTCATGAACATAGATGCAAAAATCCTCAACAAAATTCTAGCCAATAGCATCCAACAACACATCAAAAAAATAATCCACCCTGATCAAGTGGGATTTATACCAGGTATGCAAGGCTGGTTTAATATCAGAAAAACCATTAATGTAATCCATCACATAAATAAAACAAAAGACAAAAACCAGATGATCTTATCAATTGATGCAGAAAAGGCATTTGACAAAGTCCAACACCCATTTATGATAAAAACTCTTACCAAAATAGGAATTGAAGGAAAATTCCTCAACATAATAAAGGGCATCTATGCAAAGCCAACAGCCAACATCACTCTAAATGGAGAGAACCTGAAAGCATTTCCCTTGAGAACGGGAACCAGACAAGGATGCCCTTTATCACCGCTCTTATTCAACATTGTGCTGGAAGTCCTAGCCAGGGCAATTAGGCTAGACAAAGAAATAAAAGGTATCCGGATTGGCAAGGAGGAAGTAAAGTTATCACTATTTGCAGATGACATGATCTTAATACACAGAAAACCCTAAGGAATCCTCCAGAAAACTATTGAAACTAATAGAAGAGTTTGGCAGAGTCTCAGGTTATAAAATAAACATACAAAAATCACTTGGATTCCTCTACATCAACAAAAAGAACATCGAAGAGGAAATAACCAAATCAATACCATTCACAGTAGCCCCCAAGAAGATAAAATACTTAGGAATAAATCTTACCAAGGATGTAAAAGACCTATACAAGGAAAACTACAAAGCTCTACTACAAGAAATTCAAAAGGACATACTTAAGTGGAAAAACATACCTTGCTCATGGATAGGAAGACTTAACATAGTAAAAATGTCTATTCTACCAAAAGCCATCTATACATACAATGCACTTCCGATCCAAATTCCAATGTCATATTTTAATGTGTTGGAGAAACAAATCACCAACTTCATATGGAAGGGAAAGAAGCCTCGGATAAGTAAAGTATTACTGAAAAAGAAGAAGAAAGTAGGAGGTCTCACTCTACCTGATTTCAGAACCTATTATACAGCCACAGTAGTCAAAACAGCCTGGTATTGGTACAACAACAGGCACATAGACCAATGGAACAGAATTGAGAACCCAGATATAGATCCATCCATGTATGAGCAGCTGATATTTGACAAAGGACCAGAGTCAGTTAATTGGGGAAAAGATAGCCTTTTTAACAAATGGTGCTGGCATAACTGGATATCCATTTGCAAAAAAGTGAAACAGGACCCATACCTCACACCATGCACAAAAACTAACTCCAAGTGGATCAAAGACCTAAACATAAAGACTAAAACGATAAAGATCATGGAAGAAAAAATAGGGACAACCTTAGGAGCCCTAATACAAGGCATAAACAGAATACAAAACATTACCAAAAATGATGAAGAGAAACCCGATAACTGGGAGCTCCTAAAAATCAAACACCTATGCTCATCTAAAGGCTTCACCAAAAGAGTAAAAAGACCACCTACAGACTGGGAAAGAATTTTCAGCTATGACATCTCCGACCAGCGCCTGATCTCTAAAATCTACATGATTCTGTCAAAACTCAACCACAAAAAGACAAACAACCCAATCAAAAAGTGGGCAAAGGATATGAACACACATTTCACTAAAGAAGATATTCAGGCAGCCAACAAATACATGAGAAAATGCTCTCGATCTTTAGCCATTAGAGAAATGCAAATTAAAACTACGATGAGATTCCGTCTCACACCAACAAGGCTGGCATTAATCCAAAAACCACAAAATAATAAATGTTGGAGAGGCTGCAGAGAGATTGGAACTCTTACACACTGCTAGTGGGAATGTCAAATGGTACAACCACTTTGGAAATCTATCTGGCGTTATCTTAAACAGTTAGAAATAGAACTACCATACAACCCAGAAATCCCACTCCTTGGAATATACCCTAGAGATACAAGAGCCTTCACGCAAACAGATATATGCACACCCATGTTTATTGCAGCTCTGTTTACAATAGCAAAAAGTTGGAAGCAACCAAGCTGTCCATCAACGGATGAATGGGTAAATAAATTGTGGTATATTCACACAATGGAATACTACGCATCGATAAAGAACAGTGACAAATCTGGAAACATTTCATAACATGGAGGAACCTGGAAGGCATTATGCTGAGCGAAATTAGTCAGAGGCAAAAGGACAAATATTGTATAAGACCACTATTATAAGATCTTGAGAAATAGTAAACCTGAGAAGAACACATACTTCTGTGGTTACAAGGCGGGGAGGGAGGGAGGGTGGGAGAGAGTTTTTTTATTGAATAATCAGTAGATAAGAACTGCTTTAGGTGAAGGGAAAGACAACACTCAATACATGGAAGGTCAGCTCAATTGGACTGGACCAAAAGCAAAGAAGTTTCCGGGATAAAATGAACACTGCAAAGGTCAGCGGAGCAGGGGCGGGGGTCTGGGGAACGTGGTTTGCGGGGACTTCTAAGTCAATTGGCAAAATAATTCTCTTATGAAATCATTCTGCATCCCACTTTGAAATGTGGCGTCTGGGGTCTTAAATGCTAACAAGCGGCCATCTAAGATGCATCAATTGGTCTCAACCCACCTGGAGCAAAGGAAAATGAAGAACACCAAGGCCACACGACAACTAAGAGCCCAAGGGACAGAAAGGGCCACATGACCCAGAGACCTACATCATCCTGAGACCAGAAGAACTAGTTGGTGCCTGGCCACAATCGATGACTGCCCTGACAGGGAGCACAGCAGAGGACCCCTGAGGGAGCAGGAGATCAGTGGGATGCAGACCCCAAATTCTCATAAAAAGACCAAACTTAATGGTCTGACTGAGACTAGAGGAATCCCGGCAGCCATGGTCCCCAAACCTTCTGTTGGCACAGGACAGGAACCAACCCCAAAGACAACTCATCAGACATGAAAGGGACTGGTCAGCGGGTGGGAGAGAGACGCTGATGAAGAGCGAGCTAATTATATCAGGTGGACACTTGAGATTGTGTTGGCAGCTCTTGTCTGGAGGGGGGATGCGAGGATAGAGAGAGAGAGAAGCCGGCAAAATTGTCACGAAAGGAGAGACTGAAAGGGCTGCCTCAAGAAGGGGAGAGCAAGTGTGAGTATGGAGTAAGATGTATGTAAACTTATATGTGACAGACTGATTGGATTTGTAAATGTTCACTTGAAGCTTAATAAAAGTTAATAATAATAAAAAAAAACCCTCACATCTGGACCAATAAGCAACATCATCATAAACAAAGAAAAGATTGATATTGTAAAGCACTTTTTCTTGGGTCCACAATCAATGCCCACGGAATCAGCAATTGAGTAATCAAATGACGCATTTCATCAGGCAAATCTGCTGCAAAACATCTCTTTAAAGTGTTAAAAAGCAAAGATGTCACTTGAAGGACTAATGTATGCTTAACCCAAGCCATGGTTTTTTTAATTGCCTCATATGCATGCAAATGCTGGCCAATGAATAAAGAAAACTGAAGAACTAATGCCTTTGAATCTTAGTGTTGGAGAAGAATATTGAATATACTGTGGACTGCCAGAAGAACAAACAAATCTGTCTTGAAAGAATTACAACCAGAATGGTCCTTAGAAGTAACAATGGCAAGACTTCGTCTCACATAATTTGGACATGTTATCAGGAAGGACAAGTCTCTGGAGAAGGATGAGTCTCTGGAGAAGGACATCATGCTTGGTAAACTAGAAGGTCAACGAAAAAGAGGAGGCCCTCAAGGAGATGGATTGATGCAGTGGCTTCAACAATGGGCTCAAGTGTAACAATGATTGTGAGGATGGTGCAGTACTGGGCAGTGTTTCATTTTGTGCATATAGGGTCTCTGTGAGTCGGAACTGACTTGAGGGCACCTAACAACAACAACATATTTGATCCAGCAACATTTATTAAAAATTCTGTCCTTTCCCCATTGTTTTGCAAGGCCACTTTTATCATTACAGCAAGTGACCATTTATATACTGGTCTCTCTCTGGATTCTACAGTCTGTTCCATTCATTTATTCTTCTATCTTGGCACCTCTGTCTTAAATACTTTTGTTGTTGTTGTGTGGCATGGAGTCAATTTCAACTCATTGCAAACTTGTGGGACAGAGTAGAACTGCCTCATAGTGTTTCCTACGCTGTAATATTTAGGGGAGCAGATTGCCAGGTCTTTTCTCCCATAGAGCTGCTAGTGGTTCAAACTCCTGACCTTTCCAGCTAGTAGCTGAATGCCACCAGGTTCTTGCCTTAAATATTACTCTGCTTTAATTAATATGGCTCCATGATAATGTTGTTAGGAAAATTACTTTTCTTCTATCCCTTGATGAATAAATTTATGCTGATTAATTTATGCTAAATTTAATATCTGATAATGACTTCACATGTACTCTTTTTGGACTTTTGTCATCACTAATTTTTATTTTCTCTATTTATTTTGAAATAATCAGAAACAGAAATGGTGGAAGTGTAGCGTAAAGGACCACTTGAGAATAAGCAGCCCAACTGTTGATGGACATTCCTCCATGGGTTTATCATGCTTCTACACATGTTGCTGGGTATGCCAAGAAAACAAAGCCTTGACCACTCTTTCCTAGGTCATTTCTCTGTGTTGTGTTTGCAGAAAGCAACCGTGAGGGATGAGGTAATGTCTCCCTCTGGACAAAGAGCTTACTGCTTACTATAAAATAGCAGGTTACCCAAGTTAATCGCTCCCACTGCATGTGCAGGTGCCTTCTTGGCCGTCTGTATGGTCCTTGGGGGCAAGAGGAACTGATGCAAATGTTGATGTTCATACAGCATGTGTGTCATGAGTAATAAAATACTTTGTCTCTGATCCTAGAATCTTATGTCTTCTTCCAGTATCCACGAAACAGTAACAAGCTAAGCTATTTGGCTATAGTAAGGTAAAATCAAATCCTAACTTAACGCTTATCACACCAAATACTTTAGTATGTATTTCCTAAAAATACAACCACAATAACAACATAAAAATAAGGGGGAAAAAAAACGTTGATACTTTATTAGCATTTATTCCTCACATCCCATTCAATTTCACTAAAGACATAGTTCAGAATCATGTGATTCATTTATCCCTCATGTCTCATTAGTCTGCTTCAGTGTGGGATAGTTTCTCAAACTTTCTTGACTTTTATGACTTTGCTGCTTTTGAAGATTATACACCAGTTAGTTTATAAAATATCCGTTAGCCTGGATGTATATAGCCCACCAAAACTTCTCCTCCAAAACTTTTGGGGTTTGAAAAATTTAGAATTAGAAGGTGGGGCCAAGTGGTGGAGTAGTCAGACACTTCCTGCGGTCCCTCTGAGAACAAAGACCAAAAAAAACAAGTGAATTGATTATGTATGACAATCTAGGAGCCCTAAACATCAAAGGAAAAGTTGAGAAATCGGACCGAGTGGCAGGAGGAGGTCTACATGGTCCAGAAGCAGTGAGGAGGTGCCAGACATGACCTGGTGTGAATGAGCACCCTGCAGGCCGGGATCAGCTGGTGCCAGTGATGAAGCAAACAGTGGCATTTGGAATGTGTTTTCCACATCGGGAAAGACTGAGAGGTGGATAGTCTACTCAAGCCTCCAGAATCAGTGAAAAGTGGAGCTCAGTCAGCAAAAGATAAGTACATACCTCTAACCTACCACTCAGATCAAAAAACATCCCTTTGGGAAAAACCTCTTTCCCACTTACCTTCCCCCTTTCCTCTCTGCACTGGGTTTGAGCCAGGATCAGAGGCTGCTGTGTCCCCTGGGCTGGAATTAGAACCCATTACATACCCCGAGCCATTCTCCTGGACTTGGAGAGGGAACAAATTAAAAACCAGGGAAAAAATAGTCTGCCGGTTCCCCTAAGCTGGGATCTCAGGGCAAAAACAACTCCTTTGCCTAGGCACACGCAATAAGGCGTCCACAGATTTTGAATGCCTTTCACCCCTGCATAGACCTGTATGGGCCCGTTTCAACAGTTTAGGCCCTCATTAGCACACCAGGGTATATACCTGAAGTCTAATTTCAACTGTTTCAGCCCTATGGTGGAGTGGAAAGTTCGTGATATTTCACACCACTCTGCCTATTAAGCAGGGACCTCACCTACCCACATCAGGGGCCTGAGGACTGGTGGCTCCACACACGCCACCTACCCACCCATGACACAGATCCAAGAATAAGTGATGCCTCCCAGTCCTTACAGTGAATGGCATTGGACGCCCATAGTCTGGCTGCAAAACCCACCCACCTATGCAGTCTAAGGAATAGACACATGGTTTCTTCACAAATACTCAGGGGCAGCTGTCAGCCCCCTGCCTTGCTCAGTGTGTGATGCACTATTGCACCCAGGTACCTGTCCCTACAGCAATCCCCCATCCCCGTCTAGAACTGTAGGTGAAAGCCTGTGCCACATACTTGTTGACTGACTATCTAGACACCTGAGCTGGATCCATACAAGAAAAGTAAACAGAATCCTGGCCTCATATATCTAGTAACAGCTCTAACCACCTGGTGACAGGATGTTAAAGCTTGAAAGGCAACGGCAATCAAATTAGCTCACACAAGCAGCCTATTTGGGCATATCAAAACAAAACAAGAAACTAGGACACAGTAAGCAAACATAAAATAAATAAATACAATAACTAATTGATGGTTCGGTGACAAGAGTCAACATCAAATCACATAAACAGGCAGACCATGATGGCTTCAACAAGTTCCCAAAACAAAGAATCAAGAAATCTTCAGGATGAAAATAATTTCCTGGAATTACCAGAGTTAGAATACAAAAGATTAATATACAGAACTCTTCAAGAGATCAGGCAAAACACAGAACAATCCAAGGAGCACAGAGACAAAGCAATAGAGGGACCTAAGAAAATTAGACAAGACCATAATGACAAATTTAATAGGCTGCAAGAATCCATACAGAGACGGCAAAATGAAATCCAGAAGATTAACAATAAAATATCAGAATTAAGCAACTCAACAGAAAGTCATAGGAACAGAATCAAGGCAATGGAAGTCAGAATTAGTGAGAGAGAAGATAAATCATTTGACACCAATACATTTGAGGAAAAATGAAATAAAAGAATTTTAAAAAATGAAGAAACCCTAAGAATTATGTGGAACTCTATCAAAAGAAATAACCTATGAGTGATTAGACTACCAGAATATAGGGGCATAACAGAATACAGAGAGAATTGTTGAAGATTTGTTGGCAGACAACTTCCTTGATATTGTGAAAGATAAGAAGATATCTATCAAAGATGCTCATTGAACACCACACAAAGCAGATCCCAAAAGAACATCACTGAGACACATTATAATCAAACTTGCCAAAAGCAAAGATAAGGAGATAATTTTAAGAAAGGCAAGGGTTGAATGAAAAGTCACCTACAAAGGAGAGTCAGTAAGACTAAGCTCGAACTAATCAGCAGAAACCATGCAGGCAAGAAGGCAATGGAATAACATATATAAAGCCTAGAAGGAAAAATTTGCGAGCCAAGAATTATATATACACCAACACTGTCTCTCATATATGATGGTGGAATTAGGACATTTCCAAATAAACAGAAGTTTAGGAAATTTGCAAAAACCAAGCCATAATTACAAGAAATACTAAAGGGAGCCCTCTGATTAGAAAATCAATAACATCTGACAACAACCAAAGACTGCAAAGAGCAATGATATATCAACCCAGATAGGGAAATCACAAAAATAAATCAAAGTTAAAAAAAATTTACGATTTTTAAACTTCCACTTAAAACACAACGAAAATTTTTTTAAAAAGAGAATTTTAAGAGCAGTTAGGGATAAACATAAAGTCACGTACAAAGGACCGACAATAACAATAAGCTCAGACAGCTTGGCAGAAACCATGCAGACAAGAAGGCAATGGGATGACTCACATAAAGCACTGAAAAAAAAACTGCCAGCCAAGAATAATATATCCAGCAAAACTGTCTCTCAAACATGAAGGCAAATTAGGACATTTCCAGATTAAAAAAATTTAGGGAATTCATAAAAACCGAACCAAAACTACAAAAAATACTAAAAGGAGTTCTCTAGTTAGAAAAACAATAATATCAGATACCAACCCAAGACTGGAACACAGGAAAGAGCAACCAGATGTCAATCCAAATAGGGAAATCACAAAAATAATTCAAAATTAAAAAATGCTCAAAACAGGAAAACAGTGATGACATTGTGTAAAATAAGGCAACATTAAAACAATAAAGAGGGACTAAAAAAAAAAAAAAAGAAAAAGAAATGTAGTCACAGATCTTTCATATGGAGAGAAAGACAAGATGATATGAAGAAATAAAAGTTAGGTTTAAATTTAGAAAAATAGGGGCAAATATTAAGGTAACCACATAGGAAACTAACAAGCCTACTCAACAAAATAAAATACAAGAAAAAATAGAGACTCAGCAGAAACAAAATCAACAAAAATGAATAAGAAGAAAAGACAATATATAAAGATAAACTGCTCAGCACAAAAAATTAAGTGGGGAAAAAAACCTGTCAACAACACACAAAAAAAGACATCAAATTGATAGCACTAAGCACATACCTGTCCATAATTATGCTGAAGGTGACTGGACTAAGTGCACCAATAAAGAGACAGAGAGTGGCAGAATACCTACAAGAGACACACCTTAGACGAAGAGACAAAAACGAACAAAAACTCAAAGGATGGAAAAAATATATCAAGCAAACAACAAACAAAAAAGAGCAGGACTGGCAATATTAATTTCTGACAAAATAGACTTTCAAGTTAAACCCATCACAAAGGATAAGGAAGGACACTATATAATGACTAAAGTGACAATATACCAGGAGGATATAACCTTTTGAAATATTAATGCACCCAATGTCAGGGCTGCAAGATACATAAAATAAACTCTAACCGCAGTGAAAAATGAGATAGACAGCTCCACAATTATAGTAGGAGATTTCAACACACCACTTTTGGTAAAGGACAGAACATCCAGAAAGAAGCTCGATAAAAACACAGAAGATCTAGATGCCACAATCAACCAACTTGACCTCATAGACATATATGGAACACTCCACCCAACAACAGCCAAGCATACTTTCTTTTCTTGTGCACATGGAACTTTCTCTAGAATAGATCACATATTAGATCATAAAGCAAGCCTTAGCAGAATCCAAAACATCAAAATATTACAAACCATCTTCTCTGACCATAAGGCCATAAAAGTAGAAATCAATAACAGAAAAAGCAGGGAAAAGAAATCAAACACTTGGAAACTGAACAATACTCTGCTCAAAAATGACTGGGTTATAGAAGACATTAAGGATGGAATAAAGAAACTCATAGAATCCAGTAAGAATGAAAACACTTCCTACCCAGTGCTCAGAGGTCAATTTGTATCAATAACTGCACACATCCAAAAAGAAGAAAGGGCCAAAATCAAAGAATTATCTCTACAACTTGAATAAATAGAAAGAGAGCAACAAAAGAAACCCTCAGGCACCAGGAGAAAGCAAAGAATAAAAATTAGAGCAGAATTAAATGAAATAGGGAACAGAAAAACAATTGAAAGAATTAACAAGACTAAAAGCTGGCTTTTTGAAAAAATTAACAAAATTGGTAAACCATTGGCCAAACTGACCAAAAAAAAAAAAAAAAAAAGCAGGATAGGAAGCAAATAATGTGAAAAAGAAATGAGAAAGGTGATATTACAATAGACCCACTTGAAATTAAAAGAATCATATCAGATTACTTCAAAAAATTCTACTCTAACAAATTTCAAAACCTTGAAAAAATGGATGACTTTCTAGAAACACACTACCTACCTAAACTAACACAAACAGAAGTAGAACAACTGAATAAACCCATAACAAAAGAAAAGAATGAAAAGGAAATTAAAAAAATCAAAACAAAAAAAACCCTGGCCAGGACTGCTTCACTGCAAATTTCTCCCAGTCTTTCAGAGAAGAGTTAACACCACTATTACTAAAGGTATTTCAAAGCATAGAAAAGGACAGAAAACTCCCAAATTTATTCTGTAAAGCCAGCATATCCCTGATACCAAAAACAGGTAAAGACTCCAGCAAAAAAGAAAATTACAGACCTATATCCGTCATGAACTTAGATGCAAAAATCCTCAACAAAATTCTAGCCAAGAGAATTCAACAACGTATCAAAAAAAATTTCACCATGACCAAGTGGGATTCATACCAGGTATGCAAGAATGATTCAACATTGGAAAAGCAATTAAAGTAATCTAGTCTGGGTTATCATATAAATAAAACAAAAGAATCACATGACCTTATCAATTGATGCAGAAAAGGTGTTTGACAAAGTTCAACACCCATTCATGATAAAAACTCTAAGCAAACGAGGAATAAAAGGAAAATTCCTCAACATATTAAAGGGCATTTATACAAAGCCAATGGCCAACATCATCCTAAATGGAGAGAGTCTTAAAGCATTCCCCTTGAGATCCAGAACCAGACAAGGATGCCCTTTATCACTGCTCTTATTCAACTTGTGCTGGAGGTCCTAGTGAGAGCAATTAGGCTAGACAAAGAAATAAAGGGTATCCAGATTGGTATGGAAGAAGTAAAAGTATCTCTATTTGCAGATGACGTGACCTTATACACAGAAAACCCAAAAGAATCCTCAAGAAAACTACTGAAACTAATAGAAGAGTTAAGCAGAGTAAGAGGGTACAAGATAAACATACAAAAAACAATTGGAGAGAGGTGGAGCCGAGATGCAGAATAGACACACTCTTCCGTTGAACCCTCTTTACAACAAAGACCTGAAAAAACAAGTGAAACGAGTATATTTGTGACAAGCTGGGAGCCCTGAGCATCAAAGGCAAGCTTAGACAACGAACTGAGGGGAAGGGGAAGGAAGACACCATTCAGAGGCGGAGAGGAGTTACCGGACCTGAATCACGGGGAGCCCTCAGGAACCATTCCCAGAGCAACAGTGGCGGCGGTGGAAGTGGACTGGTACTAGCCTTCGGCCAGTTTCCTCAGGGAGAAGCAGCCAGCCACACAGCTCACTTACACCCTCAGAACCTGAGGAGAACGGCGTACTCTCGGCAAAAGCTAAGTACTTGTGTATATTTTACCGTGTCCCCCCCAACCCCCAAGCCGGCTTCAGCGGCTGAATCCCTGAGCCTGAGATAGACCCTGATGAGCACCTAGAGCCATCCTCCCAGCCTTGGGGAAGGAAAAAATTTGCAAGTGGGGGGAAAAGATAATTTGCTATCTCCATTAACCAGGGGAACTCAGGACAGAAGTGGCTCTTGTCCAGGCATAAACCATCCGTGGACGTTCAGCACTTTTCCCTTCTGCATGGACCTATGTGGGCCTATTTCAGATGAATATGCCCTTGTTGGCAAACTCCAACCATTTCAGCTGTGCGGTGGAGAGGTGGGTGTTTGAAGTTTCACATTGCTTTGTCTATTAAACAAGGTCCTCACCTACCCATATCAGGGACCTAAGGACTGGTAGCTCCACTCAGGTCACCCAGCCATCCACAACAGGGGTCCAAGGATAATTGGTACCTCCCAGTCCTTACAACAAAAATTTGGGTGCCCATGGTCCCTCTGCACAACCCACCCAGCAGCACGCTCTAGGGAACAGAGACACATTTTTCTCAGAGACACTTGGAGGTCAGTTCTCATCCCCCTGCCCTGTTCACAGCATAACCCCTGCTGCAATCAGATACCAGTATATATGCCAATCACCCCGCCCCTCTAAGACTGTAGGACAGAGCCTGTACCACACACTTGATGATCAGCTACCTGGAAGCCTGAGTTGAATTCATACAAGAAAACTGAATGGACTCCTACACTGATATACCTGGTCACAGCTCTAGCCAGCTGGGGACAGAACACCAGAGCTCCAAAGGCGAAAATTATCAAGCTAGCTCACTCAAGCAATCCATAGGGGTGTACCAAAACAAAACAAAGCAAGCAGCTTTGACACAGTAAGCAAGCATAAACTCATACAATAACTTATAGATGGTTCGGAGGAAACAGTCAATATCAAGTCACATAAAGAAACAGGCCATGATCACCTCAACAGGATCTCAAAACAAAGAATCCAGGGATCTTCTAGGTGAAAGTGCATTCCTGGAATTACCAGATGCAGAATACAAAAGTTTAATGTACAGAACCCTCAAGACATCAGGAAGGAAATGAGACAATATGCAGAACAAGCCAAGGAACACACAGATAAAGCAACTGAAGAAATTAGAAAGATTATTCAGGAACATAATGAAAAGCTTAATAAGCTGGAAAAATCCATAGACAGGCAGCAATCAGAAATTCAGAAGATTAGCAAAAAAATTAGAGAATTAGAAAAGTCAATAGAAAGTCAGAGGAGCAGAATTGAACAAGTAGAAGCTAGAATTTCTGAACTTGAAGATACATCATTTGGCACTAATATATTTGAAGAAAAATCAGAGAAAAGAATTTTAAAAAATGAACAAAACTTAAGAATCATGTGGGACTCTATCAAGAGAAATAACCTACAAGTGATTGGAGTACAGAAACAGGGAGGGATAACAGAAAATACAGAGAAAATTGTTGAGGATTTGTTGGCAAAAAACTTCCCTGATATTGTGAAAGATGAGAAGATACCTATCCAAGATGCTCATCGAACTCCACATAAGGTAGATCTGAAAAGAATGTCACCAAGACATATTATAATCAAGCTTGCCAAAACCAAAGATAAAGAGACAATTATAAGATCAGCGAGGGATAAAAGAAAAGTCACCTACAAAGGAGAGGCAATAAGAGTCAACTCGGACTCCTTGGCAGAAACCATGCAGGCAAGGAGGCAATGGGATGACATATTTAAAAAATTGAAGGAAAAAACTTACCTGCCATGAATCATATATCCAGCAAAACTCTCTCTTAAATATAAAGGTGAAATTAAGACGTTTCCAGATAAACACAAGTTGAGGGAATTTGTAAAAACCAAACCAAAACTACTAGAAATACTAAAAGGAGTTCTTTGGGTAGAAAATCAATAATATCAGGTATCAGCCCAAGACTAGAACACTGCGCAGAGCAACCAGAAGTCAACACGGACAGGGAAATAAAAAAAAAAAAAAAAGCAAGATTAAAAAAAAAAAAAAAAAGCCCAACACAGGGTAATGGCAATGTTATTATATAAAAAAGGACAACATTAAAATAATAAAGAGAGACTAAGAAATGTAATCATACACCTTCTATATGGAGAGGAAGATACCGTGATACAAAGAAGTAACAGTTAGTTCTAAACTTAGAAAAATAAGGGTAAATAATAAGGTAACCGCAAGGGAGACAAACTATCCTACTCATCAAAATAAAATACAAGGGAAAAATACAGACTCAGCAGAAACAAAATCAACAACAAATATGAGGAAAGGACAATATAAAAAGAAAATCTACTCAGCACATAAAATTAAGTGGGAAAAAGAAACTGTCAACAACACAACAAAAAAAGACATTAAAATGATAGCACTAAATTCATACCTATCCATAATTACCCTGAATGTAAATGGACTAAATGTACCAATAAAGAGACAGAGAGTGGCAGAATGGATTAAAAAACAAGATCGGTCTATATGCTGCCTACAAGAGACACACCTTAGACTTAGAGACACAAACAAACTAAAACTCAAAGGATGGAAAAAAATATATCAAGCAAACAACAAACAAAAAAGAGCAGGAGTGGCAATATTAATTTCTGACAAAATAGACTTTAAAGTTAAATCCATCAGAAAGGATAAGGAAGGACACCATGTAATAATTAAAGGGACAATACACCAAGAAGATATAACCATATTAAATATTTATGCACCCAATGACAGGGCTGCAAGATACATAAAACAAACTCTATCAGCATTGAAAAGTGAGATAGACAGCTCCACAATAATAGTAGGAGACTTCA
This sequence comes from Loxodonta africana, assembly GCF_030014295.1. Taxonomy (NCBI): domain Eukaryota; kingdom Metazoa; phylum Chordata; class Mammalia; order Proboscidea; family Elephantidae; genus Loxodonta; species Loxodonta africana. The sequence continues at coordinate 76,943,838 of NC_087358.1, forward strand.
ACACGCCACTTTCGGTAAAGGACAGGACATCGAGAAACAAGCTCAATAAAGACACAGAAGATGTAAATGCCACTATCAACCAACGTGACCTTGTAGACATATACAGAACACTCCACCCAACAGGAACCAATTATACTTTCCTTCCTAGTGCACATGGAACATTCTCTAGAATAGACCACATATTAGGTCATAAAGCAAGCCTTAGCAGAATCCAAAACATTGAAATATTACGAAGCATCTTCTCTGACCATAAGGCCATAAAAGTGTAAATCAATAACAGGAAAAGCAGGGAAAAGAAACCAAACATTTGGAAACTGAACAATACCTTGCTCCAAAAAGACTGAATTATAGAAGACATTAAGGATGGAATAAAGAAATTCAGAGAATCCAATGAGAATGAAAACACATCCTATCAGAACCTTTGGGACGCAGCAAAAGCGGTGCTCAGAGGCCGATTTATATCAATAAATGCACACATCCAAAAAGAAGAAAGGGCCCAAATCAAAGAATTATCCCTACAAATTGAACAAATAGAAAGAGAGCAACAAAAGAAACCCACACACACCAGAAGAAAACAGAGAATAAAAATTAGAGCTGAACTAAAAGAAATAGAGAACAGAAAAACAATTGAAAGAATTAACAAGACCAAATCTGTTTTTTTTAAAAAAATCAACAAAATTGATAAACCACAGGCCAAACTGAATAAAGAAAAACAGGAGAGGAAGCAAATAACCCGAATAAGAAATGAGAGGGGCGATATTACAACATACACAACTGAAATTAAAAGAATCATATCAGATTACTATGAAAAACTATACTCAAACAAATTTGAAAACCTAGAAGAAATGGATGAATTCCTAGAAAGAAACTACCTACCTAAACTAACAGAAAAAGAGGTAGAACAACTAAATAGACCCAAAACAAAAGAAGAGATTGAAAAGATAATCAAAAAACTCCCAACAAAAAAAAAAGCCCCTGGTATGGACGGCTTCACTGCAGAGTTCTACCAAACTTTCAGAGAAGAGTTAACACCACTACTACTAAAGGTATTTCAGAGCAAAGAATAGGACGAAATACTACCAAACTCATTTTATGAAGCCACCGTACCCCTGACACCAAAACCAGGTAAAGACACCACAAGAAAAGAAAATTATAGACCTATATCCCTCATGAATGTAGATGCAAAAATCCTCAACAAAATTCTAGCCAACAGATTTCAACAACATATCAAAAAGATAATTCACCATGACCTAGTGGGATTCATACCAGATATGCAGGGATGGATCAACATTAGAAAAACAATTCATGTAATCCACCACATAAATAAAATAAAAGACAAGAATCACATGATTTTATCAATTGATGCAGAGGCATTTGACAAAGTTCAACACTCATTCATGACAAAAACTCTCAGCAAAATAGGGATAGAAGGAAAATTTCTCAACATAATAAAGGGCATTTATACAAAGCCAACAGCCAACATCACCCTAAATGGTGGGACCCTGAAAACATTCCCATTGAGATCTGGAACCAGACAAGGATGCCTTTTATCACGACTCTTATTCAACATTATGCTGAAAGTCCTAACCAGAGCAATTAGGCTAGATGAAGAAATAAAGGGCATTCAGACTGGCAAGGAAGAAGTAAAAGTATCTCTATTTGAAGATGACATGATCTTATACACAGAAAACACTAAGGAATCCTCCAAGAAACTACTGAAACTAATAGAAGAGTTCAGCAGAGGACTGGGATGCAAGATAAACATACAAAAATCAGCTGGATTCCTCTACACCAACAAAAAGAACGTCAAAGAGGAAATCACCAAATCAATGCCATTTACAGCAGCTCCCAAGAAGATAAAATAAAAATAAAATTACTTAGGAATAAATCTTACCAGAGATGTAAAAGACTTATACAAAGAAAACTATAGTACACTTCTGCAAGAAACCAAAAGAGACTTGCATAAGTGGAAGAACATGCCTTGCTCGTGCATAGAAGACTTAATGTTATAAAAATGTCTATTCTACCAAAAGCGATCTATACATTTAATGCAATTCCGATCCAAATCCCAAGGACATTCTTTAATGAGATGGAGAAACAAATCACCAGTTTCATATGGAAGGGAAAGAGGCCCTGGATAAATGAGGCATTACTGAAAAAGAAGAACAAAGTAGGAGGCCTTACTTTACCTGATTTTGGAACCTATTTTTTTTATTATACCGCCACAGTAGTCAAAACAGCCTGGTAGTGTAACGACAACAGATACATGGACCAATGGAACCGAATTGAGAATCCAGACATAAATCCATCCACATATGAGCAGTTGATACTTGACAAAGGCCCCAAAACAGTTAAATGGGGGAAAAGACAGTCTTTTTAACAAATGCTGCTGGCATAACTGGATATCCAGGTACAAAAAAATGAAACAAGACCCATACCTCACTCCATGCACAAAAACTAACTCAAAATGGATCAAAGACCTAAATATAAAATCTAAAATGATAAAGATCATGGAAGAAAAAATAGGGACAATGTTAGGAGCCCTAATACATGGCATAAACAGTATACAAAACATTATAGAGAATGTAGAAGAAAAACTAGGGAACTGGGAGCTCCTAAAAATCAAGCACTTACGCTCATCCAAAGACTTCACCAAAAGAGTAAAAAGACTACCTACAGATTGGGAAAAAGTTTTTAGCTATGACATTTCTGATCAGAGCCTAATCTCCAAAATCTAAATGATACTGCAAAAACTCAACCGTAAAAAGACAAATAACCCAATTTAAAAATGGGCAAAAGATATGAATAGACACTTCACTAAAGAAGACATTCAGGTAACTAACAGATACATGAGGAAATGTTCACAATCATTAGCCATTAGAGAAATGCAGATCAAAACTACACTAAGATTTCATCTCACTCCAATAAGGCTGGCATTAATCCAAAAAACACAAAATGATAACTGTTGGTGAAGCTGTGGAGAGATTGGAACACTTCTACACTGCTGGTGGGAATGTCAAATGGTACAACCACTTTGGAAATCGATTTGGTGCTTCCTCAAATAGCTAGAACTAGAACTACCATACGATCCAGCATTCCCACTCCTTGGAATATATCCTAGAGGAATAAGAGCCTTTACACGAACAGATATATGCAAACCCATGTTTATTGCAGCACTGTTTACAATAGCAAAAACGTGGAAGCAACCAAGGTACCCATCGACGGATGAATGGATAAATAAATTATGGTATATTCACACAATGGAATACTACACATCGGTAAAGAACAGTGAGGAAACTGTGAAACATTTCATAACATGGAGGAACCTGGAAGGCATTATGCTGAGTGAAATTAGTCGGTTGCAAAAGGACAAATATTGTATATGACCACTATTATAAGAACTTGAAAAATAGTTTAAACTGAGAAGAAAACATTCTTTTGTGGTTATGAGAGGGAGGAGGGAGAAAGGGTGGGAGAGGGGCATTCACTAATTAGATAGTAGATAAGAACTACTTTATGTGAAGGGAAAGAGAGCACACAATACAGGGGAGGTCAGCACAATTGGACTAAACCAAAAGCAAAGAAGTTTCCTGAATAAACTGAATGCTTTGAAGGCCAGTATAGCAGGGGCAGGGGTCTGGGGACCATGGTTTCAGGGGACACCTAAGTCAACTGGCATAATATAATCTATTAAGAAAACACTCTGCATCACACTTTGAAGAGTGGCGTATAGGGTCTTAAATGCTATCATGCAGCCATCTAAGGTGCATCAATTGGTCTCAACACACCTGGATCAAAGGAGAATGAAGAACACCAAGGACACAAGGTGATTACGAGCCCAAGAGACAGAAAGGGCCACATGAATCAGAGACTACATCAGCCTGAGACCAGAACTAGATGGTGCCCGGCTACAATCAATGACTGCCCTGACAGGGAACACAACAGAGAACCCCTGAGGGAGCAGGAGAGCAGTGAGATGCAGACCCCGAATTCTCATAAGACCAGACTAAATTGTCTGACTGAGACTAGAAGGACCCCGGTGGTCATGGCCCCCAGACCTTCTGTTGCCCCAGGACAGGAACCATTCCCAAAGCCAACTCTTCAGACATGGATTGGAGTGGACAATGGGTTGGAGAGGGATGCTGGTGAGGAGTGAGCTTCTTGGATCAGGTGGACACTTGAGACTATGTTGGCATCTCCTGCCTAGAGGGAAGATGAGAGGGTGGAGGGGGTAAGAAGCTGGAGAAATGGACACAAAAAGAGAGTGGAGGGAGAGAGCGGGGTGTCTCATTAGGGGGAGGGTAAATTGGGAGTGTGTAACAAGATGCATATGGGTTTTTGTGTGAAAGACTGACTTGATTTGTAAACTTTCACTTAAAGCACAATAAAAATTATTTTAAAAAATCAATTGGATTTCTTTACAACAAAAAGAACATGCAGGAGGAAATCATCAAATCAATAGCATTTATGCTAGCCCGCAAGAAGATAAAACACAGGAATAAATCTTACCAGAGATGTAAAAGGTCTATACAAAGAAAACTACAGGACGCTACTGCAAGAAAGCAAAAGAGATCTACATAAGTGGAAAAACATACCTTGCTTACGGATAGGAAGACTTAACATTGTAAAAATGTCTATCCCATAAAAAGCCATCTGTAGAGAAAATGCAATTCCGATCCACATTCTGATGATATTTTTTAATGAGATCTGGAAACAAATCACCAACTTCATATGGAAGGGAAAGAGGACCCAGATAAATAATTACTGAAAAAGAAGAACAAAGTGGAAGGCCTCACTCTACCTGATTTTAGAAGCTATTAGATCGCCACAGTAGTCAAAATACCTGGTACTGCCACAACAATGGCTACATAGACCAATGGAACAGAGTGGAGAATCCAGACATAAATCCATCCACATATGAGTAGCTGATTTTTGACAAAGGCCCAAAGTCAGTTAGATGGGGAAAAGACAGTCTCTTTAACAGATGGTGCCAGCATAAACAAGACCCATTCCTCACACCATGCACAAAAATGAACTGCAAACAGATCAAAGACCTAAATATAAAATCTAAAGTGATAAAGATCATGGAAGAAAAAATAGGGACAATGCTAGAAGCCCTAATATGTGGCTTAAAGAGTATACAAAACATTACTAACAATGAAGAAGAAAAACTAGATAACTGGGAGCTCCTAAAAATCGAACACCTCTGCTCATCCAAAGACGTCACCAAAAGAGCAAAAAAGATTACCTACAGACTGGGAAAGAGTGTTTAGCTATGACATGTCTGATCTCTAAAATCTGCATGATACTGCAAAAACTCAAGTACAAAAAGACAAATAACCCAATTAAAAAATGGAGAAAGAATATGACCAGGCACTTCACTAAAGAAGACATTCGGGTGGCTAACAGATACATGAGGAAATGCTCATGATCTTTAGCCATTAGAGAAATGCAAATCAAAACTACCATGAGATGTCATCTCACTCCAACAAGGCTGGCATTAATCCAAAAAACACAAAATAATAAATGTTGGAGAGGCTGTGGAGAGACTGGAACACTTATACACTGCTGGTGGGAATGTAAAATGGTACAACCACTTTGGGAAATTGATTTGGCGCTTCCTTAAAAAGCTAGAAATAGAACTACCATATGATCCAGCAATCCCACTCCTTGAAATACATCCTAGAGAATTCAGAGCCTTTACATGCACAGATATGTGCACACCCATGTTCATTGCAGCATTGTTTACAATAGCAAAAAGATGGAAGCAGCCAAGGTGCCCATCCATGGATGAATGGGTAAATAAATTATCGTATACCCACGCGATGGAATACTATGCATTGATAAAGAACAGTGATGAATCCATGAAACATTTCATAACATGGGTGAATGTGGAAGGCATTATGCTGAGTGAAATAATTCGGTTGCAAAAGGACAAATATTGTTTGAGTCCACTATTATAAGAACTCAAAAAATAATTTAAGCAGAGAAGAAAATATTCTTTGATGGTTATGAGAGTAGGGAGGCAGAGGGGTTTTCATTAATTAGGTAGTGGATAAGAACTGTTTTAGGTGAAGGGAAAGACAACACAGGATAGTTTAGCACAACTGGATTCAACCAAAAGCAAAGAAGCTTCCTGATAAACTGAATGCTTTGACGGGCAGTGTAGCAGTGGTGGGTGTTTGGGGACCATGGTTTCAGGGGACATCTAAGTCAATTGGCATAATAAAATCCATTAAGAAACATGCTGCATCCCACTTTGGAGAGTGGCATCTGAGGTCTTAAAAGGTAGCAAGCAGCCATCTAAGATGCATCAATTGTTCTCAACCCACCTGGATCAAAGGAGAATGAAGAACACCAAGAACACAAGGTGATTACGAGCCCAGGAGACAGAAAGGGCCACAGGAACCAGAGACTACATCAGCCTGAGACCAGAAGAACTAAATGGTGCTGGCTACAACTGATGACTGCCCTGACAGGGAACCCAACAGAGAAGCCCTGAGGGAGCGGAAGAGCAGTGGGATGCAGACCCCAAATTCTCGTAAAAAGACCAGACTTAATGGTCTGACTGAGACTAGAAGGTCCCCAGAAGTGATGGTCCCCAGACCTTCTCTTAGCCCAAGACAGGAACCATTCCCAAAGCCAACTCCTCAAACAGGGATTGGACTCGACTAAGAGATAGAAAATGATAGTGGTGAACAGTGAGCTTCTTGGATCAAGGAGACACATGAGACTATGTGGGCAGCTAGTGTCTGGAGAAGAGATGAGAGGGCAGAGGGGGGTCAGAAGCTGGCCGAGTGGACACAAAAATAGAGAGTTGAGGGAAGGAGCATGCTGTCTCATTAAAGGGAGAGCAACTAAGAGCATATGGCAAGGTGTATATAAGTTTTTGTATGAGAGACTGACTTGGCTTGTAAACATTCACTTAAAGCACAATAAAAATTAAAAAATAAAAAAAGAGCAGGACTGACTATATCAATTTCTGACAAAACAGGCGTTAAAATAATATCCGCCACAAAGGATAAGGAAGAACACTATATAGTGATTAAAGTGTCAGTACACCAGGAGGTTCTACCCATTCTTCTCTTTGTTTCCAACTTTCCTATTCCAATAACCAGTAATTATCAATGCATCCTGATTGCATGTTCGACCAATTTCAGACTGCAGCAGCTGATAAAAATCTTCTATTTATTCATCTTTGGCTTTAGTGGTTAGTGTGTAAATTTGAATAATAGTCATATTAACTGGTCTTCCTCGTAGGCATACGGATATTATTCAATCACTGACAGTGTTGTACTTCAGGATAGATCTTGAAATGTTCTTTTTGAGATGAATGCAACACCATTACTCTTCAAGTTGTCATTCCCAGCATGGTAGACTATATGATTGTCCAATTCAAAATGGCCAGTACCAGTCCATTTCAGCTCACTAATGCCTAGAATATTGATATACATGCGTTCCATTTCATTTTTGACCATTTCCAGTTTTCCTAGATTCCTACTTCATACATTCCAGGTTCCAATTATTAATGGATATTTGCAACTGTTTCTTCTCATTTTGAGTCATGCCATGTCAGCACATGAAGGTGCCGAAAGCTTGAATCCGTCCACGTCATTAAGGTCGACTCTATTTTGAGGAGGCAGCCCTTCCCCAGTTGTCTTTTCAGGGCCTTCCAACCTTGGGGGCTCATCTTCCAGCACTATATCAGACAATGATCCATTGCTATTCATAACGTTTTCACTAGCTAATGCTTTTCAGAAGTAGACTGCCGGGTCCTTCTTCCCAGTCTTTCTTAATCTGGAAGCTCAGCTGAAACCTGTCCTCCAAGGGTGACCCTACTAGTCTCTCACTACCAGTTGCATTAGCTTCCAGCATCACAACCACAGGCAATGCGAAAGTTAAAAACAAAGAAGGGTCAGTAGTTGGAAAATATGGCCTTGGTGACATAAACAATGCCAGAGACTGAAGGATGGAATTTTGCAAGACCAACGACTTCTTCATTGCAAATCCTTTCTTCCACCAACATAAACACCGACTATGCATATGGACCTCACCAGATGGAACACACAGGAATCAAACTGACTACATCTGTGGAAAAAGATGATTGAAAAGCTCAATATCATCAGTCAGAACAAGGCCAGGGGCCGACTGTGGAACTGATCATCATTTGCTCATATGCAAGTTCAAGCTGGAAATGAAGAAAATCCGAGAAAGTCCACAAGAGCCAAAATATGACCTTGAGTATATCTCACCTGAATTTAGAGACCATCTGAGGAATAGATTTGACACATTGAACACTAATGACTGAGGACCGGACGAGTTATGGAACGACATCAAGGATGTAAACCATGAGGAAAGCAAGAGGTCATTGAAAAGAAAGGAAAAAAAGAAAAAACTATGATGAAGGTCAGAGGAGACTCTGAAACTTGCTCACAAACATCGAGCAGCTAAAGCAAAAGGAAGAAATGATGAAGTGAAAGAACTGAACAGAAGATTTCAAAGGGCAGCTCAAGACGACAAAGTATTATAATGACATGTGCAAAGAGCTGGAGATAGAAAACCAAAAGGGAAGAACACGCTCAGCATTTCTCAAGATGAAAGAACTGAAGGAAAAATTCAAGCCTCAACCTGCAATAGTGAAGGATTCTATGGGGAAAATATTAAACGATGCAGGAAGTGTCAAAAGAAGATGGAAGGAATACACAGAGTCATTATACGAAAAAGAATAAGTCAACATTCAACCATTTCAAGAGGTAACGTATGATCAGGAACCACTGGTACTGAAGGAAGAAGTCCAAGCTACTCTGAAGGTCTGGCGAAAAACAAGGCTCCAGGAATTGATGGAATGTCAATTGAGATATTTCAACAAATGGATGCAGTGCTGAAGATGCTCACTCATCTATGCCAAGAAATACGGAAGACAGCTTCATGGCCGATTGACTGGACGAGATCCATATTTATGTCTATTCCCAAGAAAGGTGATCCAATTGAAGGCAGAAATTATAGAACAGTATCATTAATATCACACGCAAGCAAAATTTTGCTTGAAGATCATTCCAAAACAGCTGCAGTAGTATATCGACTGGAACCTGTCAGAAATTCAGGCTGGTTTCAGAAGAGGATGTGGAACCAGAGATATCATTACTGATGTCGGATGGATTGTGGCTGAAAGGAGAGAATACCAGAAGGATGTTTACCTGTGTTTTATTGACTATGCAAAGGCATTCGACTGTGTGGATCATAACGACTTATAGATAACATTGCGAAGAATGGGAATTCCAGAACACTCAACTGCACTCGTAAGGAAAGTTTGCATAGATCAAGAGGCAGTTATTCAAACAGAACAAGGGAATAATGAGTGGTTTAAAGTCAGGAAAGGTGTATGTCAGGGTTGTGTTCTTTCACCATACCTATTTAACCTGTATGCAGAGCATATAGTCCGAGAAACTGGACTATATGAGGAAGAATGGGCAGCAGAATTGGAGGATGACTCATTAGCAACCTGTGTTGTGCAGATGACACAACCTTGCTTGCTGAAAGTAAAGAGGACTTGAAGCACTTACTAATGAGAATCAAAGACCACAGCTTTCAGTATGGATTGCACCTCAACATAAAGAAAACAAAAATCCTCACAGCTGGACCAAAGAGCAACATCAGGATAAACAGAAAAAAGATTGAAATTGTTGAGGATTTCACTCTACATGGATCTATAATCAACACCCATGGAAGCCATAGTCAAGAAATCAAATGACGCATTGCATTGGGTAAGTGTGCTGCAAAGGATCCCTTTAAAATGTTGAAAAGCAAAGATGTCACTTGGAAGACTAAGCCATGCCTGACCAAAGCCTTGGTCTTTTCAGTCACATCATATACATGTGAAAGCTGGACAATGAACAAGGAAGACTGAAGAAGAATTCATGCTTTTGAATTGTGGTGTTGGTGAAAAATATTGAATATACCATGGACCGCCAAAGAACGGACAAATCTGTCTTGGAAGACATACAACCAGAATGTTCCTTAGAAGCAAGGATGGAGAGACTGAGTCTTACATACTTTGGACATGTTGTTAGGAGGGATCGGTCCCTTGAGAAGGACATCATACTTGGCAAAGTACATGGTCAGTGGAAAAGAGGAAGGCCCTCAATGGGGTGGATTGACACAGTGGCTGCAAAAATGGCCTCAAGCCTAACAATGATTGCAAGGATGGCACAGGACTGGGCAGTGTTTCGTTCTGTTGTGCATAGGGTCGCTATGAGTCCTAACTGATTCAACGGCACCTGACAACAACAATAACACCAGGAGAACACAAGCATAATAAATATTTACACACCCAATACAGGGCTCCAAAATACATAAAACAAACTCTGACAGCATTGAAAAGAGAGATAGATAGCTCCACAATAATAGTAGGAGACTTTAACACAGCACTTTTGGTGAAGGACAGAACATCGAGAAAGAAGCTCAATAAAGACGCAGAAGATCTAAATGCCGCAGTCAATCACATCAATCTCATAGACATATACAGAACACGCCACACAATAGCAGCCAAGTACACTTTTTTTCCAACACTCGTAGAACATTCTTCAGAATAGACCACATATTAGAACATAAAGCAAGCCTTTACAGAATTCAAAGCGTTAAAATATTACAAAACATCTTTTCTGACCATAAAGGTATAAAAGTAGAAATCAATAACAGAAGAAGCAAGGAAAAAAAAAAAGTGAAGCACACAGACACTGAACAACTCCTTGCTCAAAAAGTACTGGGTTATAGAAGTAATTAAGGACAGAATAAAGAAATACAGAATCAAATGACAATGAAAACACATCCTACCAGAATCTTTGGGACAAAGCAAAAGCAGTGCTTGGAGGTCAATTTATAGCAATAAATTCACACATCCAAAAAGAAGGGCCAAAATCAAAGTACTAACCCTTGAACAAATAGAAAGAGAGCAGCAAAAGAAGCCCTCAGACACCAGAAGAAAGGAAATAATAAAAATTAGAGTTGAATTAAATGAAATAGAGGATAGAAAAAAAAAATTGAATTAACAAGACTAAAACCTGGTTCTTTGAAAAGATGTAAAATATCAATAAACCTTTAGCCAAACTGACAAAAGTAAAACAGCACAGAAATCAAATAACCCAAATAAGAAATGAGATGGGTGATATCACAACAGACCCAACTGAAATTAAAAGAATCATAAGAGAATACTATGAAACATGGTATTCTAACAAATTTGAAAACCTAGAGAAAATGGACAAATTTCTAGAAATGCACTACCTACCTAAACTAACACAGAAGAGGTAGAACAATTAAATAAACCTATAACAAAAGAAGAGATGGAAAAGGTAATTAAAAAAAAAAACTCCCCAAAACAACAAAAAAAAAAAGAGTTAGCACCACTACTACTAAAGGTATTTGAGAGTATAGAAATGGATGGAATACTCTTAAACTCATTTTATGAAGCCAGCACAACCCTGATACCGAAACCAGGTAAAGACACCACAAAAAAAGAAAATTACAGACTTATATCGCTCATGAACATAGGCACAAAAATTCTCAACGAAATTCTAGCCAATAGATTTCAACAACACATCCAAAAGATAATTCACCCTGACGAAGTGGGATTCATAGCAGGTATGCGGGGATGGTTCAACATTAGAAAAACAATCGATGTAATCCTTCACATAAATAAAACAGAAGACAAGAACCACATGATCTTATTGATTGATGCAGAAAAGGCATTTTACAAAGTCCAACACTTTTTTTTTTATCAGTTTTTATTCATGATAAAAACTTTCAGCAAAATAGGAATACAGGGGAAATTCCTCGGCATAATAAAGGGAATTTATAAAAAGTCAGCAACCAGTGATATCCTAAATGGAGAGAGTCTGAAAGCATTTCCCTTGAGGATAGGAACCAGACAAGGGTGCCCTTTATTACCACTCTTACATTGTGCTGGAGGTCCTAGCCAGAGCAATTAGGCTAGATAAAGAAATAAAGCGCATCCAAATAGGTAAAGAAGAAGTAAAACTACCTCTATTTGCAGATGATATGATCTTATACACAGAAAACTCCAAAAAATCCACAAGAAAACTATTGGAACTAATAGAAGAGTTCAGCAAAGTATCAGGATACAAGATAAACAAAAATCAGTTGAATTCCAGTACACCAACAAACAGGTCGAAGAGGAAATCACCAGAACAATACCATTTACAATAGCCCCCAAGAAGATAAAATACTTAGGAATAAATCTAACCAGAGATGTCGAGGACCTATACAAAGAAAACTACAAGAGGCTACTCCAAGAAACCCAAAGAGACCTACGTAAGTGGAAAAACATAGCTTGCTCATGGATAGAAAGACTCAACATTGTGACAATGCCAGTTCTACCCAAAGTGGTCTACAGATACAATGCAATCCCGATCCAAATTCCAATGGCATTTTTTAATGAGATGGAGAAACAACCAACTTCATATGGAAAAAGAAGCGGTCCTGGATAAGTAAAGCATCACTGAAGAAGAAGAACAAAATGGGAGGCCTCACACTACCTGATTTTAGAGCCTATTATAACAACACCATGGTAGTCAAAACAGCCTGGTACTGATGCAACAACATATACATAGACCAATGGAACAGAATTGAGAATCCAGGTGTAAATTCATCCACTTATGAGCTGCCAGTATTTGACAAAGACCCTAAGTCCGTTAATTGGGGAAAAGACAGTCCCTTTAACCACTGGTATTGGCATAACTGGATATGCATCTGCAGAAAAATGAAACAAGACCCATACCTCGCACCATGCACCAAAACTAACTCAAAATGGATCAAAGACACAAATATAAAATCTAAAACGATAAAGATCGTGGGAAAAAAAAATAAAGACAATGCTAGGAGTCCTAATAAATGGCATAAACAGTATGCGAAACATTACTAACAATGCACAAACACCAGAAGAGAAACTAGATAACTGGGAGCTCCTATCAAACACTCATGCTCATCCAAGGGCTTCACCAAAAGAGTAAAAAGACAACCTACAGACTGGGAAAAAAATTGGCTATGACAAATATGAACAGGATCTAATCTCTAAAATCGACAAGATACTGCAAAACGTTAACAATAAAAAGACTAATAACCCAATTTATAAATGGGCAAAGGATATGAACAGGCACTTCACCAAAGAAGACATTCAGGGAACTGATGGATACATGAGGAAATGCTCATGATCATTTGCCATTAGAGAAATACAAATCAAAACACCAACGAGATACCATCTCACCCTAACAAGGCTAGCATTAATCCAAAAAACACAAAATAATAAACACTGGAGAAGTTGTGAAGAGACTGGAACACTCATACACTGCTGATGGGAATGTAAAATGGTACAACCACTTTGGAAACCGATTTGGCTCTTCCTTAAAAAGCTAGAAATAGAACTACCATATGATCCAGCAATCCCACTCCTTGAAATATATTCTAGAGAAATAAGAGCCTTCACACGAATAGATACATGCACACCCATGTTCACTGCAGCACTGTTGGCAATAGCAAAAAGATGCAAACAACCAAGATGCCCATTAGCGAATGAGTGGATAAACAAATTATGGTATATTCACACAATGGAATACTACCCAATGGTTAAGAACAACACTGAATCCATGGAACATCTCATAACATGGTTGAATGTGGAAGGCATTATGCTAAGTGAAATAAGGATGTCATAAAACGACAAATACTGTATGAGACCACTATTATAAGAACTCAAGAAAATGTTTAAACACAGAAAAAAAATTCTTTGATGGTTACAAGGGTGGGGAGGGTTGAGAGGGGTATTCACTAACTAGGTAGTAGACAAGAATTATTTTAGGTGAAGAAAAGGACAACACACAATACAGGGGAAGTCAGCACAACTAGACTAAACCAAAAGCTAAGAAGTTTCCTGAATAAAACCAAACACTTCGAAGGACAGGGTAGCAGCGGCAGGAGTCTGGGGACCATGGTTTCAGGGGACATCTAGGTAAACTGGCATAACAAAGTCTTTTAAGAAAACGTTCTGCATTCCACTTTGGTGAGTGGCATTGGAGTCTTAAAAGCTAGCAAGCAGCCATCTAAGATGTATCAGTTGGTCCTAACCCACCTGGAGCAGATGAGAATGAAGAACACCAAAGACACAAGGAAAATATGAATCCAAGAGACAGAAAGGGCCACACGAACAAGAGACTTCCATCAGCCTGAGACCAGAAGAACTAGGTGGCGCCCCACTACCACCAGGTGCCCTGACAGGGAACACAACAGAAAGTCCCTGACAGCAGTAGGAAAGTCGGTTGCCGAACACAAATTCTAGTAAAAAGACCAGACTTAATGGTCTGACTGAGACTGGAGGGAACCCAGGAGACATGACCTCCAGACTCTCTGTTAGCTCAAAACTAAAACCACTCCCGAAGCCAACTCTTCAAAGATTAGACCGGACTACGAGACATAAAATGATACTGGTGAGGAGTGCGCTTCTTATGCAGTAGATACATGAGACTAAGTGGGCAACTCCTGTCTGGAGATGAGATGAGAAGGCAGAAGGTGACAGGAGCTGGTTGAATGGACAAGGGAAATACAGAGTGGAGAGAAGGAGTGTGCTGTCACATTGTAGGGAGAGCACCTAGGGTCATATAACAATGTGTGTACAAGTTTTTGTATGAGAAACTGACTTGAATTGTAAACTTTCACCTAAAGCACAATTAAAAGAACAAAAATTTGGAATTAAACATTGATGTGCTAAAAGATATAAGATTAATATATATATATATCTTTTAAATTTAGGAATAACCTGTATGTATTTGTCATTTAACATGTCTCCAGTATTTAAGAGGATCTTACTTTTTTACATGTTAGTACTGTGATTTTAATATGACGGTCAACAGGAATCTGTATCATTTACAAGGGTTGTTTCACTGTTTGGGAATGTTTGCTTCCTAAAATGGTCTGAGTACCCTGTTTAGCACTTGAAGAGCTTAAAAAGAAAATCAAATATATTTAAAGAAAAACCCCATTCATTGCTGTCGAGTCGATTTCTGACCACTAGTGACCCTACACGACAGAGTAGAACTGTCCAGTGGAGTTTCTAAGGCGCGGCTAGTGGAATTGAACGGCCAATCTTTTGGTTTGCAGCTGAGCTTTAACCACTGCATCACCAGGGTTCTTATTTAAAGAGAAGCATATGAGTTATCCACTGCTTCGTAAGAAATTACCCCCGAACATAGCAACTTACTACAATTTATTATATCACTATTTCTGTACTTCAAGAATCTAGGAGTAGCTTCGCTGGCTGGTCCTGGCTCAGGCATTGGTGGGGCTGCAGTAGTTCCAAGAACTGCTTCCAAGCTCACTCATGTGGCAACCTCAGAAGACATGCTTCCAAGGTCCCTCGGGTGGGCTATCCACGGGGCTGTCTCCCAACATGGCAGCTGCCTTCCCCAGGGCAAGCAAACCAGAAGACATGCTTCCAAGGTCCCTCAGGTGGGCTATCCACAGGGCTGTCTCCCAACGTGGCAGCTGCCTTCCCCAGGGCAAGCAAACCAGAAGACATGCTTCCAAAGTCCCTCAGGTGGGCTATCCACAGGGCTGTCTCACAACGTGGCAGCTGCCTTCCCCAGGGCGAGCAAACCAGAAGACATGCTTCCAAGGTCCCTCAGGTAAGCTATCCACAGTGCTGTCTCACAACATGGCAGCTGCCTTCCCCAGGGTGAGCAAACCAGAACAGAGGGAGAGAAAGCGGGTAGTCTTTGTATAACTTAACCTCAAAACTGACATAAGCATCCTTTTTTGCTGTATTCTGTTCATTAGAAGGAAATCAGGTCCAACCCACACTCAAGAGAGGCAGACTACAGAAGGGTGTGAAGACCAGGAAGCAGGGATTGTCCGGGGCTGTCTTAGAGGCTGCCCCCCACAAGGAGTGTTATACAATCAGTTTAAAAGCTTAACAGTAATTTAAATACATTTGTAAATGGGATTAACTAGGTATTATTTAATAATATAATCATTAAACAACAAATTATAATTATTGTTCTCATTTCATATAAACCTTAAACCTGTTGCTTGCAAGTGGATTCCAACTCATAGCAACCCAATAGGACAGAGTAGAACTGCCCCATAGAGTTTCTAAGGAGAGATTGGTGGATTTGAACTGCTGACCTTTTTGTTAGCAGCAGAGCTCTTAACCACTGTGCCACTGGGGCTCCCATATAAACCTTACTAGACTAGTAATTAGAATAAAAATACGAACGTTTAAATGCAGAACTTAAAGGCTTAAAAAAAAAAAAAAAAAACCTGGATTTTTAAATTTGTGCTTGAATATGAATTTAAAACCGAAATTATTGAAAATAGTCATTTTGGACCAAAGGCCTCCATCTGGACATTAAAAACTCACATTGATGGCTGATATCATAAGTGTGTATATTTCTCTTTTTAAACTTTCCAGTTTGCCACAGTCCACATCACTCCCACATATACTGAGGTCAAATGTTGGTTTGCACTTATCATTAAGCACTGTTTCTGTTACAGCAGAGAAATAATAGCATCTGTGGGTCTTCTAAGTGGGAAAATAAATGACAGAAAACATCACCTGATTTTCCTGTGTTTGAACCTATTTAACCCATTTATAGTCCTTATCTAGTCTCTGTAGACATTTGAACTTGAAACTTTTAAGTTAAAATTTGAGTAATTTAACATGCCCATCCACCTTGAGTCACTTGGCTAGAAAAAAAAAATGTTTAAGGATTAAATTTGAATATGAATAGTGATTCCAACAAAAGGAGAGGTGAGAGAGCCTCTCTCACAGAAAATTGTGAATGTGTGTTTATAATATTCACACGTGTCTCTGAAATGTTAGAGAAGTGCAGAGGTTGGAGGCCTGTGTGCTCTGTGCATGCACAGGGGAGCCCAGGAGAAAGGAGTCACATAGGAAGTGCTTCTGAAGCTGACCCTTAAAGGATAAGTGGGATTTTCCTTGGCCAAGAGAACTTTATTACTTCATGATGAAATCTGGGAATAAATCTTAGAAGCTAGACTTACTCTTTCCCACTTCGATTTGTTTTTTACAGTGCTCATTACAATATTCAGCACTTCAGTCCTCACTCAGAGGGCAGGATAACCTGAATACATAAACCACCAGTCTCGTATTCCAGTGTCAATCACTCCCAGCAGAATCAGTTCTGTTAGAACGCGAAGACGAGAAACTTATTGTGGCCGAGAAAGCGTTCTAGGTGTGGAGTCAGGAGTTCTGTGGTTGTGCCCTGGCTCAACTGCTTATACTTGAACTATCTTGATTGGGACAAAACTGCTTTGAGTGTCTGTTTCCTCGTCAATGCACTATACATGGAAATATCCCCGATAGACCCTGGTGGTGCAAACAGTTAAGTGCTGCCAATAGAAAGGTTTGGAGGTTCAAGGCCACCCAGTAGAACCTCAGAAGGAAGTCCTGGCAAGCCGTTTCCCAGAAATAAGCCCTGGAATACCCTGTGGAGCATAGTTCTACTTAGACACACACAGGGTCGTCATGAGCCAGTTTAGACTCAGGACAACTATTTTCCGTTTTCTTTTTTTTTTTGCCTGCTCATAGGACTTCTTTGGAAGTTTAAATGAGATAAAGTGTGTGAAAACATGTTCTTATCTCAAAACGTGAGGTATTAGCCTCAAGAGCACCCAGCACAGAGAAGATCAGACAGCAAGCACTTAATTTTTTTAAAATAAACTTTTTTTATTTTAGAATACTTTAAAATTTATGGAAAATTTGGAAGGACAGTACAGAGTTCCCATATGTAGCCCTCACTGAGCCAACGTTTATATTAACATCATGGTTTTACATTACTGTGGTACATTTGTCACAACTGAGAAACCAATTATGGTACATTACTATTAACTAAATCCAGAACCGACATGGGTTCTGCCAGCTTTTCCAACAGTGTCCTTTTGTGTTCCAGGATGCAATCTGTGATACCATGCTGCATTTACTCGTCATGGGTCTTTAGGCTCCCTGCTCTGTGACATTTTCTCAGTCTTTCCTTATTTTCCATGACCTTGATAGTTTTGAGGAGTTCTAGTCAAGTATTTTGTAAAAGGTCCTCCAATCTGGGTTGTTGTTTTGTTTTCATTCAAAAATTTTATACGCAAATAGTTCTGTGACATAGTCGGCACACTCCCCTTTCTCTTTCCACTCTGGGTTCTCAGTATCCGTCCATCCAGATTTCTGGTCCCTTCCTGCCTTTTTGTCTTTGCTTGTTAGTTCAATCCTCAAGTGTGTTATTGTTTGTTTTATAGGCCTGTCTAACTTTGGCTGAAACACGGACTTCGGGACTGGTTCCAGTTCTGAGTTAGCAGGGTGTCCAGGGGCCATAGTCTGTGGGGCTCCTCCAGCCTCTGTCCAGTAAATATGGTCTTTTTGTGTCTGTGTGAATTTGAATTTTGTTCTACATTTTTCTCCTGCTCTGCCCAGGACCCTCTATTGTGATCTCTGTCAGAGCGGTCAGTGGTGGTAGCCAGGTACCATCTAGCTCCTCTTTTGTCTTTGGTTTTCTTCATTTTCCTTTGCTCTGGATGAGATGGAACCAATAAATGTATCCTAGATGGCCACTCTCAAGCTTTTAAGACCCCAGGTGCTACTCACCAAAGTAGGATGTAGAACATTTTCTTTATGAATTATGTTATGCTAACTGACCTAGGTGTCCCCTGAGGCCATGGTCCCCAGCCCTCAGTCCCAGTAACTCCATCCCTCAAGGTGTTTAGGTGTGTCTGGGAAGCTTCTATGACTTTGCCTTGGTCAAGTTGTGCTGACTTCTCCTATATTATGTGTTGTTTTTCCTTTCACCAGAGTTAACACTTGTCTACTATCTAGTTAGTGATTTCCCCTCCCCACCTGTCTTCTCCTTCATAACCATCAAAGATAGTCTTTTTCTGTGTGTAAAGCTTTCCTCAAGTTTTTATAATAATGCTGAATTCTATAGGCTAGAATTTTGTGAGAATTTTTGTATCCATGTTCATGAGAGATACGGGTCTGTGATTTTCTTTCTTTTTCTTTTTTTTTGCTGTCTTTGCCTGCCTTTGGTATCAGAGTTATGCTAGCTTCATAGAATAAATTTGGGAGCATTTCTTCCTTTTCTATGCTCTGAAATAGTTTGAGAAGTACTAGTGTGAGCTCTTCTCTGAATATTTCGTAGAATTCTCCAGTGAAGCCATCTGCACAAGGGCTTTTTTTGTTACGAAGTTTTTTTTATTATTTTTTCAATCTCTTCTCCTGTTATGGGTCTATTCAGATTTTCTATGTCAGCTTGTGTTATTTTAGGTAGGAGCCCTAGTGGCACAGTAGTTAAGAGCTCAGCTGCTAATAAAAAGGTCAGCAGTTTGAATCCACCAGCTGCTCCTTGGAGACCCTATGGGGCAGTTCTATTCCATCCTGTAGTGTCCCTATGAATCGAAATCGACTCAACAGCAAAGGGTTTAGTTTGGTTTGGTTTAGTGTGTTTCTAGAAATTTGTTCATTTCCTCTAGGTTTTCAAGTTTGTTGGAGTAAAATTTTTCTTAGTATTCTGTTATGATCCTTTTTATTTTAGTCCAATCTGTTCTAATGTCCCCCATCTCATTTCTTATTTAGGTTATTTGCTTCCTCTTATTTTTTTTTTGTCAGTTAGGCCAATGGTTTGTCTATTTTGTTGATCCTTTCAAAGAATCAACTTTTGGTCTTGTTGATTCCTTCTGTTGTTTTTCTGTTCTCTGTTTCATTTATTTCTGCTCTAATCTTTATTATTTCCATTCTTCTGGTGGCTATACACTTCCTTCCCTGTTCTTTTTCTATTTGTTCCAGTCGTAGGGCTAATGTTTTGATTTTGCTCCATTCTTTTTTAAAAAAAAATAATTTTTATTGTGCTTAAGCGAAAGTTTACAAATCAAAGTCAGTCTCTCACATAAACACATTATATACACCTTGCTACACACTCCCAATTACTCTCCCCCTAATAAGACACCCCGCTCTCTCCCTCCACTCTCTCTTTTCGTGTCTATTTCGCCAGCTTCTAACCCCCTCCGCCCTCTCCTCTCCCCTCCAGGCAGGAGATGCCAACATAGTCTCAAGTGTCCACCTGATCCAAGAAGCTCACTCCTCACAAGCATCCCTCTCCAACCCATTGTCCAGTCCAATCCATGTCTGAAGAGTTGGCTTTGGGAATGGTTCCTGTCCTGGGCCAGCAGAAGGCCTGGGGGCCATGACCACTGGGGTACTTCTAGTCTCAGTCAGACCATTAAGTCTGGTCTTTTTATGAGAATTTGGGGTCTGTATCCCACTGCTCTCCTGCTCCCTCAGGGGTTCTCTGCTGTGTTCCCTGTCAGGGTAGTCATCGGTTATAGCCGGGCACCATCTAGTTCTCTTGGTCTCAGGCTGATGTAGTCTCTGATTCATGTGGCACTTTCTGTCTCTTGGGCTTAAAACTGCCTTCGGTCCTTGGTGTTCTTCATTCTCCTCTGATCCAGGTGGGTTGAGACGAATTGATGCATCTTATATAGCTTCTTGCTAGCGTTTAAGACCCCAGACGCCACTCTTCAAAGTGAGATGCAGAATGTTTTCTTAACAGATTTTTTTTTAATTTTTATTGAGCTTCAAGTGAACATTTAAAAATCAAGTCAGTCTGTCACATAAAAGTTTATATACATCTTACTCCGTACTCCCACTTGCTCTCCCCCTAATGAGTCAGCCCTTCCAGTCTCTCCTTTCGTGACAATTTTGCCAGCTTCCAACTCTCTCTATTCTCCCATCCCTCCTCCAGACAGGAGATGCCAACACAGTCTCAAGCGTCCACCTGATATAATTAGCTCACTCTTCATCAGCATCTCTCTCCTACCCTCTGTCCAGTCCCTTTCATGTCTGATGAGTTGTCTTTGGGGATGGTTCCTGTCCTGTGCCAACAGAAGGTTTGGGGACCATGACTGCTGGGATTCCTCTAATCTCAGTCAGACCATTAAGTATGGTCTTTTAATGAGAATTTGGGGTCTGCATCCCACTGATCTCCTGCTCCCTCAGGGGTTCTCTGTTGTGCTCCCTGTCAGGGCAGTCATCGATTGTGGCCAGGCACCAACTAGTTCTTCTGGTCTCAGGATGATGTAGGTCTCTGCGTCATGAGGCCCTTTCTGTCTCTTGGGCTCCCAGTTGTCATGTGACCTTGGTGTTCTTCATTCTCCTTTGCTCCAGGTGGGTTGAGACTAATTGATGCATCTTAGATGGCTGCTTGTTAGCATTTAAGACCCCAGATGCCACTCTTCAAAGTGGGATGCAGAATGTTTTCATAATAGAATTATTTTGCCAATTCACTTAGAAGTCCCCTTAAACCATGGTCCCCAAACCCCTGCCCTTGCTCCGCTGACCTTTGAAGCATTCATTTTATCCCGGAAACTTCTTTGCTTTTGGTCCAGTCCAATTGAGCTCACCTTCCATGTATTGAGTGTTGTCCTTCCCTTCACCTAAAGCAGTTCTTATCTACTAATTAATCACTAAAAAACCCTCTCCCTCCTTCCCTTCCTCCCCCCCTCGTAACCGCAAAAGTATGTGTTCTTCTCAGTTTATACTATTTCTCAAGATCTTATAATAGTGGTCTTATACAATATTGGTCCTTTTGCCTCTGACTGATTTCGCTCAGCATAATGCCTTCCAGGTTCCTACATGTTATGAAATGTTTCACAGATTCGTCACTGTTCTTTATCGATGCGTAGTATCCCATTTTGTGAATATGCCACTATTTATTTAACCATTCATCTGTTGATGGACACCTTGGTTGCTTCCAGCTTTTTGCTATTGTAAACAGAGCTGCAATAAACATGGGTGTGCATATATCTGTTTGTGTGAAGGCTCTTATTTCTCTAGGGTATATTCCGAGGAGTGGGATTTCTGGGTTGTATGGTAGTTCTATTTCTAACTGTTTAAGATAACGCCAGATAGATTTCCAAAGTGGGTGTACCATTTGACATTCCCAGCAGCAGTGTATAAGAGTTCCAATCTCTCCGCAGCCTCTCCAACATTTATTATTTTGTGTTTTTTGGATTAATGCCAGCCTTGTTGGAGTGAGACGGAATCTCATCGTGGTTTTAATTTGTATTTCTCTAATGGCTAAAGATCGAGAGCATTTTCTCATGTATCTGTTAGCTGTCTGAATATCTTCTTTAGTGAAGTGTGTGTTCATATCCTTTTGGGTTGTTTGTCTTTTTGTGGTAGAGTTTTGACAGAATCATATAGATTTTAGAGATCAGGCGCTGGTCGGAGATGTCATAGCTGAAAATTCTTTCCCAGTCTGTAGGTGGTCTTTTTACTCTTTTGGTGAAGTCTTTAGATGAGCATAGGTGTTTGATTTTTAGGAGCTCCCAGTTATCTGGTTTCTCTTCGTCATTTTTGGTAATGTTTTGTATTTTGTTTATGCCTTGCATTAGGGCTCCTAACGTTGTCCCTATTTTTTCTTCCATGATCTTTATCGTTTTAGTCTTTATGTTTAGGTCTTTGATCCACTTGGAGTTAGTTTTTGTGCTTGGTGTGAGGTATGGGTCCTGTTTCATTTTTTTGCAAATGGATATCCAGTTATGCCAGCACCATTTGTTAAAAAGACTATCTTTTCCCCAATTAACTGACACTGGGCCTTTGTCAAATATCAGCTGCTCATATGTGGATGGATTTATATCTGGGTTCTCAATTCTGTTCCATTGGTCTATGTGCCTGTTGTTGTACCAATACCAGGCTGTTTTGACTACTGTGGCTGTATAATAGGTTCTGAAATCAGGTAGAGTGAGGCCTCCCACTTTCTTCTTCTTTTTCAGTAATGCTTTGCTTATCTGAGGCTTCTTTCCCTTCCATATTAAGTTGGTGATTTGTTTCTCTATCACCTTAAAAAATGACATCGGAATTTGGATCGAAAGTGCATTGTATGTATAGATGGCTTTTGGTAGAATAAACATTTTTACTATGTTAGGTTTTCCTATCCATGAGCAAGGTATGTTTTTCCACTTAAGTATGTCCTTTTGAATTTCTTGTAGTAGAGCTTTGTAGTTTTCTTTGTATAGGTCTTTTACATCCTTGGTAAGATTTATTCCTAAGTATTTTATCTTCTTGGGGGCTACTGTGAATGGTATTGATTTGGTTATTTCCTCTTCGATGTTCTTTTTGTTGATGTAGAGGAATCCAAGTGATTTTTGTATGTTTATCTTATAACCTGAGACTCTGCCAAACTCTTCTATTAGTTTCAGTAGTTTTCTGGAGGATTCCTTTGGGTTTTCTGTGTATATGATCATGTCATCTGCAAATAGAGATAATTTTACTTCCTCCTTGCCAATCCAGATGCCCTTTATTTCTTTGTCTAGCCTAATTGCCCTGGCTAGGACTTCTAGCACAATGTTGAATAAGAGCGGTGATAAAGGGCGTCCTTGTCTGGTTCCCGTTCTCAAGGGAAATGCTTTCAGGTTCTCTCCATTTAGAGTGATATTGGCTGTTGGCTTTGCATAGATGCCCTTTATTATGTTGAGGAATTTTCCTTCAATTCCTATTTTGCTGAGAGTTTTTATCATAAAAGGGTGTTGGACTTTGTCAAATGCCTTTTCTGCATCAATTGATAAGATCATGTGGTTTTTGTCTTTTGTTTTATTTATGTGGTGGATTACATTAATGGTTTTTCTGATATTAAACCAGCATACCTGGTATAAATCCCACTTGGTCGGGGTGTATTATTTTTTTGATACGTTGTTGAATTCTATCGGCTAGAATTTTGTTGAGGATTTTTGCATCTTTGTTCATGAGGGATATAGGTCTGTAATTTTCTTTGTTTGTAATGTCTTTACCTGGTTTTGGTATCAGGGAGATGGTGGCTTCATAAAATGAGTTGGGTAGTATTCCGTCATTTTCTATGCTTTGAAATACCTCCAGTAGTAGTGGTGTTAACTCTTCTCTGAAAGTTTGGTAGAACTCTGCAGTATAGCCATCCGGGCCAGGGCTTTTTTTTGTTGGGAGTTTTTTGATTACCGTTTCAATCTCTTTTTTTGTTATGGGTCTATTTAGTTGTTCTACTTCTGAATGTGTTAGTTTAGGTAGGTAGTGTTTTTCCAGGAATTCATCCATTTCTTTTAGGTTGGCAAATTTGTTAGAGTACAATTTTTCATAATAATCTGATATGATTCTTTCAATTTCAGTTGGGTCTGTTGTGATGTGGCCCTTCTCGTTTCTTCTTCGGGTTATTTGTTTCCTTTCCTGTATTTCTTTAGTCAGTCTAGCCAATGGTTTATCAATTTTGTGAATTTTTTCAAAGAACCAGCTTTTGGCTTTGTGAATTCTTTCAATTGTTGTTCTGTTCTCTAATTCATTTAGTTCAGCTCTAATTTTTATTATTTGTTTTCTTCTGGTGCCTGGTGGATTCTTTTGTTGCTCACTTTCTATTTGTTCAAGTTGTAGAGACAGTTCTCTGGTTTTGGCTCTTTCTTCTTTTTGTATGTGTGCATTTATCGATATAAATTGGCGTCACTGCTTTTATAATTATAACTCACTCTTTATCTTTGGTTTTGGCAAGTTTGATTATAATATGTCTGGGTGACTTTCTTTTAACATCCACTTTATGTGGAGTTCGATGAGCATCTTGGATAGATATCTTCTCATCTTTCACAATATCAGGGAAGTTTTCTGCCAACAAATCCTTGGCAATTTTCTCTGTATTTTCTGTTATCCCTCCCTGTTCTGGTACTCCAGTCACTCATCGGGTATTTCTCTTCATAGAGTCCCACATGATTCTTAAGGTTTCTTCATTTTTTTTTAATTCGATTTTTTTCAGATATGTTAGTGCCAAGTGATTTATCTTTGAGTTCAGAAATTCTGCTGCTTCCGGGCATGTTGCCTGAGGGCTCCCTCAATTCAGGTCTGGCAACTCCTCTCCACTTCTGAACAGTCTCTGCCTTCCCCTGCCCCTCAGTTCGTTGTCTAAGCTTGCCTTTGATGCTCAGGGCTCCCAGCTTGTCACAAATATACTTGTTTCACTTGTTTTTTCGGGTCTTTTTTGTAAAGAGGGCTCACCGGAAGCGTCTGCCTATTCTGCCATCTTTGCTCCACCTCCCCTATTCTTTTTTGACTTGTATGTTTTTTACTATAAATTCACTTCTGAGCACTGCCTTTGCTCTGTCCTAAAGATTTTGGTACGAAGTGTTTTCATTCTTATTTACGTCTAGGAATTTTTTTACTTCCTCTTTGGTTTCTTCTATATCCAGTTGCTTTTATGCAAAGTGTTATTGAATTTCAATGTATTTGATTTTTTTCACTTGCTCTTCCTGTTATTGATTTCTTCTTTTAAGGCATTGTGATCAGAAAGAATGCTTTATATTATTTTGATGTTTTGGAATTTATTGAGGGTTGCTTGGTGGCCTAAAACATGGTCTATTTTGGAGTATGTTCCGTGCACTTTGGATGAGAATATGCACTTTACTGTTGTTGTGTGCAGTGTTCTGTATATGTTTATGAGGTCAGTTTCGTTGACTTTGGCCTTTATATCTTCTGTATCTTTGTTGAGTTTCTTTCTATATGTTCTGTTCTTTACCAAGAGTGGTGTTTTGAAGTCTACTATTACTGTGGAAGTGTCTATTGCTCTGAATTTTCAGTGTTGTTAGAGTTTGTTTTATGTATTTCGGAGTCCTGTTACTGGGTGTGTAGATATTAACTAAGGTTATGTCTTCTCGGTGGATTGTCCCTTTAATCATTGTATAATGTCCTTCCTTGTCTTTTATGGTTGATTTTGCCTTAAAATCTATTTTATCTGAGATTAGTATTACAAATCCTGCCCTTATTTTGTTACTGTTTGCTAATTTTTCTTCCATCCTTTGATTTTTAATACATTTATGTCTTTATGTCTAAAATGTGTCCCTTGTAGACAGTATATTGATGAGTCATGCTTTTTTATCTATTCTGCCACTCTCTGTCTCTTTGCAGGTGCATTTAAGCCATTTACTTTCATTGTGATTACCAATATGTATGAGTTTATTGCTGTCATCTTGTACTTTTTTTTTTTAATGGTGCTGACATTTTCTTTTTAGTCCTCTTACTTTCCTATGCTGAGTTCCTTTTATGTGTGGATTTTGTTATAAACACAAAATCATTATTATAGATTTTGTGTTTACTGATACTTTATGTCTTTCTTCTTTATTTTGATAAGAAGGTTCGTTTGCTTTCTTTGTGGTTACCTTGAAATTTACCCTTATCTTTTTAAGTTTGAACAATCTTTTATTACTTGATAGCGCCTTGACTTCCTCTCCGTTTGAAAGTTCTATACCTACACCATTTATTTCCCCTTCTGTAATTTTGATGTCATCGTCATTTACAGATTGGCATCTCTGGTTCCCTATTTTAGGTCTTTTAGCTTTGTTTTATTATTGAGAGTTCCTTACCTAGGTTGGTATCTGGCTGATGCTGTCCTGTGTCCTACACTCTGGTGGTTGAGTGATGCTGTAGGTTTTCTGACTGAAGGACTCCCTGTCATATTTCTTGTAAATTTTATGTTTGGTTTTTACAAATTCTCTTAATTTCTGTTTACTTGGAAATGTCCTAATCTCACCATTTTCTTCATTCTTTTCTCTGATTTTTCCTCAAAGTGGCAGTGTTGTCTTTGTTTTCAATCTTGCTAATTCTGCCGTCTTTTGTTTCAAATTTTTCTTCTAAAATATTCCAAGTGTTCCATTTCTGAAATTTTTTTGTTTAACTCTTAGATTTCTAGTTGCTGTTTTTGTATATTTCTAATTATTTATTTATTTTGACATTTTGTTCTTGCATTATTTTCCTGAATTCTTTTATTACTTTGTCCATGTTTTATTTGATTTGCGTCATGTTTTTGTTGGTTTTATTTGTGTTTTCCATGATTCTGTCTATTTCTTGCTTGGCTTTGTCTGTGTTTTCCATCATCTTTTTCCTAATTTCTTGAACAGCCCTATTAGTCTTTTTAATTCCATATCAGGTAGTTCCACTGACTTTTCTTCTACTGGAAGGTCATCTGAGCCTTTATTTTGGTCACTTGCTGGAGTCAAATTGTCTTGCTTTTTTGTATGTTTTGATATTGTCTGCTGTCTCTGAAACATTATGGTATTATTTTCTTTATTTATTGGTTGTAGGTTCATTTGTTTCATCCTGCTTCTTTGCTTTGTTTTGATATGTTAAGGTGGGTGGGCCAGGTGTGCTTTGCTGCTTGCTCATCTATGGGCATGATAGCTCTCACCACCTTGTCTCGGTGGGCAGGGCAGCAGCAGGTAGGGTGAGCCTTCTTTGCTGTACACTGTTTTGGCAAAGTGGCTAAGGGCAGACTGGGCAAGAACTGTCTGCCTCCCAGTGTTGGTCCAGCGGTGTGAGTGTGCTCACAGTCCCTTGCCAGATAGGTGGGGGTGGCAGATGGGGAGTAATACAGGCTCACTTCCCTCGATTCAGCAACTGGTTGAGTGGCAGGAGGAGAGGGGCAGTGAGGGTCCAGTGCAGCAGTGGGCCTAAGCCAGTCTCACTCTAGCTGCAGTGGCACAGCAAGGGCTGGTAGGAAGGGGGGAGTGGAGTGTAGGGCCAGGTGTGGGGAACAAAGAAAAGAAAACAGAAAGAGAAAAACAGGGGATAGCCAGTGGATGGGGTAGGCAGACCTAGAGGCTAGCGGGAAGGTGGAGGAGGTGGCATACAGGGCTAGGTGGGAGGTAGAAAGTGGTGGGCTGGTTGCTATTTAGCTATGGCAGTGTGGTATGGCCTGGTGGGAAGGTGGAGAAGTGGCTTATGGGGCTAGGTGGGAGGTAAAGAAATATATATATATATATTATATAAATAAATAAGATAAAAAATGGCATAATGGGGGCCATCGGGTGGGAGAAGGGCAGACCTGGGGTAGCAGTGTACCAGTGTGTCTCTTGACAAGGTGGTGCAGCATGGCCTGGGGGTAAAATGTTGAGGTGGTGTACAGGGCTAGCTGGGAGGGAGAAAGAAAAGGAGAAAAGGGAAAAAAAAAAACAAAATAAAAATCAATAAATAGAGGGCGGAGCCAAGATGGCGGACTAGGCAGACGTTACCTCGGATCCCTCTTACAACAAAGACACGGAAAAACAAGTGAATTGATCACATACATAACAATCTACGAACCCTGAACAACAAACACAGATTTAGAGACGGAGAACGAACTAATACGGGGAAGCAGCGATTGTTTCCAGAGTCTGGAGCCAGCGTACCAGTCAGGTACGGCACAAGCACAGAGACCTGCTCCACCCCCCTGAACTAACCCCGGGAGGGGGACCAGCCGGTTCCACGGGCGGCGTGGGACGCAGCCGGTAGGAGAAGTCCCCGGGAGGCAGTGACTGATCTTGGAGCAGAAAGAGCAGCATCCGAGCCGGGGAACCGTCTCGCAGGGATTTGGACTGCACGCAGGTACGCCATAAACACGGAGAGTTGCTCCACCCCCTGAACTAACCCCGGGAAGGGGACCAGCCGGGTCGCGCGGGCGGCGTGGGACGCAGCCGGTAGAAGAAGTCCCCGGGAGGCAGCGACTGGTATTGGAGTGGGGAGAACAGCGTTCCAGCCGGGACACTCGGTCGCGGCACAAGCACGGGGAGCTACTCCACCCATCTGAACTAACCCCGGGAGGGGGCCTACCTGGTTCAAGGGGGCGGCACGGCCACGCGGCTGGAGGGAAGAGAAGTCCCCAGGAGGCAGCGACTGATTTTGGAGTTGAGAGTGCACCGTCCCAGTAGGGGAGCCTTGACGCTGGGCGTGGGGCTGGAAGCGGAGGATCTGACCGTGACTCCAGCGGGCCAGACCCCCTGGGGGCAATCTCCACAAAGTCAGCACACATAGGCGACGCGCCCGCGGGAATCTCAGATATAACAGTCATTCCAAGCAAGACAAGCAACTCTGGCTATATTCTGAGGTGCTACTCTCCTATCTCTCTGTTCCCTCCCGCACCCTCCCCAGGCGGCTTCATTAACATCTGAATAGCCTGAGCCAGAGGGAGAACTCTGATAGGGATCTGATCGCAGTTTTTTTTAGCGGATTTTCTGGAAAAACTAGTTTCCCAGTGATGGCTCGGAGACAACAATCCATATCAAACCACTTAAAGAAGCAGACCGTGACAGCTTCTCCAACCCCCCAAACAAAAGAATCAAAATCTTTTCCAAATGAAGATACAATTTTGGAATTATCAGATACAGAATATAAAAAACTAATTTACAGAATGCTTAATGATATCACAAATGAAATTAGGATATCTGCAGAAAAAGCCAAGGAACACACTGATAAAACTGTTGAAGAACTCAAAAAGATTATTCAAGAACATACTGGAAAAATTAATAAGTTGCAAGAATCTATAGAGAGACAACATGTAGAAATCCAAAAGATTAACAATAAAATAACAGAATTAGACAACACACTAGGAAGTCAGAGGAGCAGACTCGAGCAATTAGAATGCAGACTGGGTCATCTGGAGGACCAGGGAATCAACACCAACATAGCTGAAAAAAAATCAGATAAAAGAATTAAAAAAAATGAAGAAACCCTAAGAATTATGTGGGACTCTATCAAGAAGGATAACCTGCGGGTGATTGGAGTCCCAGAACAGGGAGGGGGGACAGAAAACACAGAGAAAATAGTTGAAGAACTCCTGACAGAAAACTTCCCTGACATCATGAAAGACGAAAGGATATCTATCCAAGATGCTCATCGAACCCCATTTAAGATTGATACAAAAAGAAAAACACCTAGACATATTATCATCAAATTCACCAAAACCAAAGATAAACAGAAAATTTTAAAAGCAGCCAGGGAGAAAAGAAAGGTTTCCTTCAAGGGAGAATCAATAAGAATATGTTCTGACTACTCAGCAGAAACCATGCAGGCAAGAAGGGAATGGGACGACATATACAGAACACTGAAGTAGAAAAACTGCCAACCAAGGATCGTATATCCAGCAAAACTCTCTCTGAAATATGAAGGCGAAATTAAGATATTTACAGACAAACACAAGTTTAGAGAATTTGCAAAAACCAAACCAAAGCTACAAGAAATACTAAAGGATATTGTTTGGTCAGAGAACCAATAATATCAGATATCAGCACAACACAAGGTCACAAAACAGAACGTCCTGATATCAACTCAAATAGGGAAATCACAAAAACAAACAAATTAAGATTAATTAAAAAAAAAATACACATAACAGGGAATCATGGAAGACAATAGGTAAAAGATCACAATAATCAAAAAGAGGGACTAAATACAGGAGGCATTGAACTTCCATATGGAGAGTGATACAAGGCGATATAGAACAATACAAGTTAGGTTTTTACTTAGAAAAATAGGGGTATATAGTGAGGTAACCACAAAAAGGTATAACAACTCTATAATTCAAGACAAAAACCAAGAAAAACGTAACGACTCAACTAACATAAAGTCAAACACTATGAAAATGAGGATCTCACAATTTACTAAGAAAAACGCCTCAGCACAAAAAAGTATGTGGAAAAATGAAATTGTCAACAACACACATAAAAAGGCATCAAAATGACAGCACTAAAAACTTATTTATCTATAATTACCCTGAATGTAAATGGACTAAATGCACCAATAAAGAGACAGAGAGTCACAGACTGGATAAAGAAACACGATCCATCTATATGCTGCCTACAAGAGACACACCTTAGACTTAGAGACACAAACAAACTAAAACTCAAAGGATGGAAAAAAGTATATCAAGCAAACAATAAGCAAAAAAGAAGAGGAGTAGCAATATTAATTTCTGACAAAATAGACTTTAGACTTAAATCCACCACAAAGGATAAAGAAGGACACTATATATTGATAAAAGGGACAATTGATCAGGAAGACATAACCATATTAAATATTTACGCACCCAATGACAGGGCTGCAAGATACATAAATCAAATTTTAACAGAACTGAAAAGCGAGATAGATACCTCCACAATTATAGTAGGAGACTTCAACACACCACTTTCGGAGAAGGACAGGACATCCAGTAAGAAGCTCAACAGAGACACGGAAGATCTAATTACAACAATCAACCAACTTGACCTCATTGACTTATACAGAACTCTCCACCCAACTGCTGCAAAATATACTTTTTTTTCCAGCGCACATGGAACATTCTCTAGAATAGACCACATATTGGGTCATAAAACAAACCTTTGCAGAGTCCAAAACATCGAAATATTACAAAGCATCTTCTCAGACCACAAGGCAATAAAACTAGAGATCAATAACAGAAAAACGAGGGAAAAGAAATCAAATACTTGGAAAATGAACAATACCCTCCTGAAAAAAGACTGGGTTATAGAAGACATCAAGGAGGGAATAAGGAAATTCATAGAAAGCAACGAGAATGAAAATACTTCCTATCAAAACCTCTGGGACACAGCAAAAGCAGTGCTCAGAGGCCAATTTATATCAATAAATGCACACATACAAAAAGAAGAAAGAGCCAAAATCAGAGAACTGTCCCTACAACTTGAACAAATAGAAAGTGAGCAACAAAAGAATCCATCAGGCACCAGAAGAAAACAAATAATAAAAATTAGAGCTGAACTAAATGAATTAGAGAACAGAAAAACAATCGAAAGAATTAACAAAGCCAAAAGCTGGTTCTTTGAAAAAATTAACAAAATTGATAAACCATTGGCTAGACTGACTAAAGAAATACAGGAAAGGAAACAAATAACCCGAATAAGAAATGAGAAGGACCACATCACAACAGAACCAAATGAAATTAAAAGAATCATTTCAGATTATTATGAAAAATTGTACTCTAACAAATTTGAAAACCTAGAAGAAATGGATGAATTCCTGGAAAAACACTACCTACCTAAACTAACACATTCAGAAGTAGAACAACTAAATAGACCCATAACAAAAAAAGAGATTGAAACGGTAATCAAAAAACTCCCAACAAAAAAAAGCCCTGGCCCGGATGGCTATACTGCAGAGTTCTACCAAACTTTCAGAGAAGAGTTAACACCACTACTACTGGAGGTATTTCAAAGCATAGAAAATGACGGAATACTACCCAACTCATTTTATGAAGCCACCATCTCCCTGATACCAAAACCAGGTAAAGACATTACAAACAAAGAAAATTACAGACCTATATCCCTCATGAACAAAGATGCAAAAATCCTCAACAAAATTCTAGCCGATAGAATTCAACAACGTATCAAAAAAATAATACACCCCGACCAAGTGGGATTTATACCAGGTATGCTGGTTTAATATCAGAAAAACCATTAATGTAATCCATCACATAAATAAAACAAAAGACAAAAACCACATGATCTTATCAATTGATGCAGAAAAGGCATTTGACAAAGTCCAACACCCATTCATGATAAAAACCCTTAACAAAATAGGAATTGAAGGAAAATTCCTCAATATAATAAAGGGCATCTATGCAAAGCCAACAGCCAATATCACTCTAAATGGAGAGAACCTGAAAGCATTTCCCTTGAGAACGGGAACCAGACAAGGATGCCCTTTATCACCGCTCTTATTCAACATCGTGTTGGAAGTCTTAGCCAGGGCAATCAGGCTAGACAAAGAAATAAAAGGTATCCGGATTGGCAAGGAAGAAGTAAAGTTATCACTATTTGCAGATGACATGATTATATACACAGAAAACCCTAAGGAATCCTCCAGAAAACTACTGAAACTAATAGAAGAGTTTGGCAGAGTCTCAGGTTATAAAATAAACATACAAAAATCACTTGGATTCCTCTACATCAACAAAAAGAACACCGAAGAGGAAATAACCAAATCAATACCATTCACAGTAGCCCCCAAGAAGATAAGATACTTAGGAATAAATCTTACCAAGGATGTAAAAGACCTATACAAAGAAAACTACAAAGCTCTACTACAAGAAATTCAAAAGGACATACTTAAGTGGAAAAACTTACCTTGCTCATGGATAGGAAGACTTAACATAGTAAAAATGTCTATTCTACCAAAAGCCATCTATAATTTAACGCACTTCCGATCCAAATTCCAATGTCATATTTTAAGGGGATAGAGAAACAAATCACCAATTTCATATGGAACGGAAAGAAGCCCCGGATAAGCAAAGCACTACTGAAAAACAAGAAGAAAGTGGGAGGCCTCACCTTACCCGACTTCAGAACCTATTATACAGCCACAGTAGTCAAAACAGCCTGGTATTGGTACAACAACAGACACATAGACCAACGGAACAGAATTGAGAACCCAGACATAGATCCATCCATGTATGAGCAGCTGATTTTTGACAAAGGACCAGTGTCAATTAACTGGGGAAAAGATAGCCTTTTTAACAAATGGTGCTGGCATAACTGGATATCCATTTGCAAAAAAATGAAACAGGACCCATACCTCACACCATGCACAAAAACTAACTCCAAGTGGATCAAAGACCTAAACATAAAGACTAAAACGATAAAGATCATGGAAGAAAAAATTGGGACAACCTTAGGAGCCCTAATACAAGGTATAAACAGAATACAAAACATTACCAAAAATGATGAAGAGAAACCTGATAACTGGGAACTCCTAAAAATCAAACACCTATGCTCATCTAAAGACTTCACCAAAAGAGTAAAAAGACCACCTACAGATTGGGAAAGAATATTCAGCTATGACATCTCCGACCAGCGCCTGATCTCTAAAATCTACATGATTCTGTCCAAACTCAACCACAAAAAGACAAACAACCCAATCAAGAAGTGGGCAAAGGATATGAACACACATTTCTCTAAAGAAGATATTCAGGCAGCCAACAGATACATGAGAAAATGCTCTCGATCATTAGCCATTAGAGAAATGCAAATTAAAACTACGATGAGATTCCATCTCACACCAGCAAGGCTGGCATTAATCCAAAAAACACAAAATAATAAATGTTGGAGAGGCTGCGGAGAGATTGGAACTCTCATACACTGCTGGTGGGAATGTAAAATGGTACAACCACTTTGGAAATCTATCTGGCGTTATCTTAAACAGTTAGAAATAGAACTACCATACAACCCAGAAATCCCACTCCTAGGAATATATCCTAGAGATACAAGAGCCTTCATACAAACAGATATATGCACACCCATGTTTATTGCAGCTCTGTTTACAATAGCAAAAAGTTGGAAGCAACCAAGGTGTCCATCAACGGATGAATGGGTAAATAAATTGTGGTATATTCACACAATGGAATACTACGCATCGATAAAGAACAGTGACGAATCTCTGAAACATTTCATAACATGGAGGAACCTGGAAGGCATTATGCTGAGCGAAATGAGTCAGAGGCAAAAGGACAAATATTGTATAAGACCACTATTATAAGATCTTGAGAAATAGTAAACCTGAGAAGAACACATACTTTTGTGGTTACGAGGGGGGCAGGGAGGGAGGGTGGGAGAGGGTTTTTTTATTGATTAATCAGTAGATAAGAACTGCTTTAGGTGAAGGGAAAGACAACACTCAATACATGGAAGGTCAGCTCAATTGGACTGGACCAAAAGCAAAGAAGTTTCCGGGATAAAATGAATGCTTCAAAGGTCAGCGGAGCAAGCGCGGGGGTCTGGGGAACATGGTTTGCGGGGACTTCTAAGTCAATTGGCAAAATAATTCTATTATGAAATCATTCTGCATCCCACTTCGAACTGTGGCGTCTGGGGTCTTAAATGCTAACAAGCAGCCATCTAAGATGCATCAATTGGTCTCAACCCACCTGGAGCAAAGGAAAATGAAGAACACCAAGCCCACATGACAACTAAGAGCCCAAGAGACAGAAAGGGCCACATGACCCAGAGACCTACATCATCCTGAGACCAGAAGAACTAGTTGGTGCCCGGCCACAATAGATGACTGCCCTGACAGGGAGCACAGCAGAGGACCCCTGAGGGAGCAGGAGATCAGTGGGATGCAGACCCCAAATTCTCATAAGAAGACCAAACTTAATGGTCTGACTGAGACTGGAGGAATCCCGGCGGCCATGCTCCCCAGACCTTCAGTTGACACAGGACAGGAACCATCCCCGAAGAGAACTCATCAGAAATGAAAGGGACTGGTCAGCGGGTGGGAGAGAGATGCTGATGAAGAGTGAGCTAATTATATCAGGTGGACACTTGAGATTGTGTTGGCAACTCTTGTCTGGAGGGGGGATGGGAGGATAGAGAGAGAGGGAAGCCGGCAAAATTGTCAAGAAAGGAGAGACTGAAAGGGCTGACTCAAGACGGGGAGAGTAAGTGGGAGTAGGGAGTGATATGTATGTAAACTTATATGTGACAGACTGATTGGATTTGTAAACGTTCACTTGAAGCTTAATAAAAGTTATTATAAAAAAAAAAAAAAAAAAGTTTAACTTTACCATTAATTAGAATGGAGGGCCTGGCAGTATTGCATTTTACCCTTTACCTTTTAATGACTATTAAGATGAGCGATGCTTTGATCCAGTATTCTCAGTACCCTGCAAAGAAATGACTTTATGACTAGAAAACTGAGTAGCCATCACTGGATATCAACAAGTTTCATATTAAAAGACATTGTAACTTCAAACACGAAAGATTATAAAATGGACAGCTTTATTATTTATCTACTAATTGCTGAGGGTTGGGGGTCAAGAATGTTCATCCCAAGAAAGCTGACGTTAACTTTTACTTGTGTAGCTATTAATGGGCTGATATGTGAGAATAAAACCCATTCTATCAAACCAAAAAAAAAAAATCAATAAATAAAATGGCACATGGCAGGAATCAGTGGGTGGGGGCAGGGTGAACCCGAGCTGGCAGTGGGCCAGCAGCTCTCTACCTGTGGAGGGCCTGGTGGGGGGGTAGAGATTTCATACGGGGCCAGGTGGGAGGGAGAAAGAAAAAGGAAGAAAGGAAGAAAAGAAAAAAAATGGTGCAGCAGGAGCTGGTGGGTGGCGGTGGGGTGGACCTGGGCTGATGGCAGGCTGGTAGCTCTCTAACCAAGGTGGCTCAGTGTGGCCAGTCGGGCGGGGTGGAGGTGGTACACGAGGCAGAAGGGTGAGGTGTGGGAAAGCATGTTTCTCTGGTTACTGGGTGCATTGTCTCTTGTTGGGAGCTCCGTTAAGTTGCTTTCCCATATTCTGTGTCTGGGGTTGTTGATGGCTGTGTTCCAAGATGGTGATGCTGTGCTATGTAGTTGGCAAGGGACCTCTACTCCTTATCTCTCATTCTGTTTTCCTTCAGTTTCCTCTTCTGTTTGGTGTTTGATCTATTTCTTTATCCCTTCCTTTGATGCTTATGGTTCCAGGATTGACGTTTGTATCTGATTTACTTAGTTTTTTGGGTCTTTGCTGCAGAGGGATGGCATGATGTGTCTGTCTACAGTGCCATGTTGGCTCTATCTCCTAGTTTGTTGTTTCTACTGGGATTAGACCAGGATTTTAGGTTTTTGGAAAAAATATCACAGAGGCAAAGTGCCCTTCTCATCACTTAATATCAGGGTACTCATATGCACATGATATCACTAATGATGCTGATCTTATCACTTGGTTATGGTAGTGTTTGTCAGGTTTCTCCAGTGTAAAGTTGCAGTTTTTCCCTTTCCATATTCTATTTTTGCAAATAAGTCACTGAGACCATCCCATTCTTCGGAGAGTGGGGGGGATAATCACATTGAATGTAAATAGCTTATTATATTATTACATATATTATTGGGAATTTTTCTACAAGGGAACTTAATACTTTTCAAATGAGCAGATAACAGAAGCAATATTGATTGCTTTGAAGTTCCTTTTTATTCCCTGCTTTCTTAACCTCTGGTAAGAAGGCTAAGGTTAACCTTTCAGTCAGTTGTTGGAGAGGGGATGGGAGAATGAAGAGTCACCAAAGACTGAAAATACACAAACTATAGAACAAGTCCCTTCATGCCTAACAGTTGACTATCATCCCAGCCATGCCAGTCCCAGAGAGCTGAGCTTCATAACGTGGTAAACTCACCCTCCTGGGTTATTGGCAGATGACACTATGAGTAACAGCATCTGGCTTCTTCCCCACTCTGTCCTTTGCCTAAATACCAGTCTCTTGCTATGGACTGAGGAAGCAACATGCTATACCCATTATTTAAATTCCGCCCTGGAAGGCAATGTCTAAGGGAAATTCTTGAAATGAAGTTTTATGGCTTTACAAGTTAAGGTTGTTAATGACAATTAATAGAAACTCTTTTTTTTTTTTTGTAGATGATTTCAATAGAATTTTTTTTTTAAATCAAAAAAATATTGGCTAGGCATCAGAGTCAAGAGGAAGGATATTTTAAAATTTTAATAATCAAAATAACATTTATTCAGTTTCTTAAAGCTGACCAAGGTAAAATGGTGTGTGGAGGTTTCTACATCAATTTCAAAGTCTGAAGACTATTTTAGTGGAAACATGGGTATATATTCAATTTAATTTACTGTTCTATATGTATGCTTCTTCACGCATTTTTTTTCTCAAATGTACCTCCAATCTCACAGGGTAAATATAGACAATAATGTGAAAAGTTAGAAGGCCATCAATATTTTTGCAGAATAACATATTTTTTATTTTCTCCACAATGGTCATTTTGAAGAGTAATTGCTATTACTTAGAATTGATATAAATCAGTGAGGGCTGTTGCACTAATGTGTTCATGTTATTTAATAAGGATTTTTGAGATCATATTAATGTGTCTTCTCTTTTTTTTTTCTGTATAGAACACAAGGTGCTTCCGCATATATGTCCCATTGAGGTGGAAAGAATGAGGATTATTCAAACTACATAACCCAATATTTTCTTAGCTCTGCTAAGTTGGCTGCTAAACTGGACTGTCAAGATAGGTTCAGAGAGAGGAAGGGAGAAAGAAAAGAAAGGGGGAGCATGGTATAGAGTTAGACTTGATTAGAGAAAAGAAAAACAGACCTAAAGAATCAAGCTTTTGGGGTCTTCACCCTTGATTTCTTGAACTCATCGTAAACATATTTTCACCACTTTCCTCCATGCTCAATTTTCATTAAAACGTCTTTAAAGTGTCAAAGATCATTTTTGCTGGAAAACTTTCATTGGCCACCATTTTGTTTATTATAGCATACTGAACAATACATCAAAATTTGGGTATACTTTGATACTTTTATTTATATGAAAAGTGCTTTCAGAATTTGCCTCCTGTTTTGAAAGGAACTGTAGAAAGATATAATAGATTGCATATTACATAATCAGAGGCACCTTGGTGGCTCAGTGGTTAAGAGTTTGGGTTTTCTGCTGCTAACCAAAAGGTTGGTGGTTTGAACCAACCAGTGGCTTCATGGGAGAAAAGACTTGGCGATCTGCTTCTGTAAAGTTTACAGCCTAGGAGACCCTTTGGGGCAATTCTACTGTGACATATAGGGCTATTATGTGTCAGGATTGACTCCATGGCACACAACATGTTGAATAATCATGATTTTAAAAGAAAGCTCATTTTAATTTTTTATAAAAATTCATCTCCTAAGGGTAGGTCTGTGGGGCAGTTCTACTCTGTCCTATAGGGTCGCTATGAGTCAGAACTGACTCGACAGCACTGCGTTTTTTTTGTTTAGGGGTAGGTCAGACTTTTATTGTAAGTTTGAATGTGTTGGATTATTTATTACTAAATGAATTCTAAGATGGCAGCAGAGAAATGTTACTATAACAGGAGCTACCTTTGGTTAGCACTTACTCTGCACAGGCACTGTGGTGAGTACTTTATATATATTATCTCATTTAGTCTTTAGAATAATACTAGGGGAATATATTATTCTCCAGTTTGCTCTCCACCGAGCAAATTGAATGATACACAGGTAAGTAACTTATCCAAGATCAGAAAACCAGTAAGTAGCAGAGCACAGATTCTGTCTGCTCTAAACAACAATCTGCCTAGGTATTCCTATGGCTAAATCAAATTCAGATCAATACTACCTCAGTGGCATCAAGTCATCATGCTCTCTCTTATACCTCTACTTACCTTTATTACACACCAATACTTAAACCTAGAGCTCTAGAAAAGCTAACAAATGCTAACAAAAATGCTAACAAAAAACTTTTCTTAAATACAAATAAGGAAAGCAATTGGGTGTCAGTTCATTGCATTATGCTGTGATTAGGGTTTTATCATGGCATGTTCCTGGCAACCCAATCTCACCCTGAAAATGCTCTGCAGAACCTGGCTAGGGAAAATAAATGATACAAAACTGATGGTTTTCATGGTTTCAGGGGACATCTAAGTCAATTGGCATAATAAAATCTATTAACAAAACATTCTGCATTCCACTTTGAAGAGTGATGTCTGGGGTCTTATACGCTAGCAAGCAGCCATCTAAGATGCATCAATTGGTCTCAACCCACATGGATCAAAGGAGAATGAAGAACACCAGGGACAGAAGGTGATTACGAGCCCAAGAGACAGAAAGGGCCACATGAACCAGAGACTACATCAGCCTGAGACCAGAAGAACTAGATGGTGCCCGGCTACTAAAGATGACTGCCCTGACAGGGAACACAACAGAGAACCCCTGAGGGAGCAGGAGAGCAGTGGGATGCAGACCCCAAATTCTCATAAGACTAGACTTAATGGTCTGAGTGAGACTGGAAGGACCCTGGTGGTCATGGTCCCCAGACCTTCTGTTGGCCCAGGACAGGAACCATGCCCAAAGCCAACTCTTCAGACATGGATTGGAGTGGACAATGGGTTGGAGACGGATGTTGGTGAGGAGTGAGCTTCTTGGATCAGGTGGACACTTGAGACTATGTTGGCATCTCCTGCCTAAAGGGGAGATGAGAGGGTGGAGGGGGTTAGAAGCTGGCGAAAAGGACACAAAAAGGGAGAGTAGAGGGAGGGAGTGGGCTGTCTCATTAGGGGGAGAGTAATTGGGAGTGTGTAGCATGGTGTATATGGGTTTTTGGGTGAAAGACTGACTTGATTTGTAAACTTTCACTTAAAAGTACAATAAAAATTATTTTAAAAAATTGATGGTTTAGATTAATTGGTTACACTGGGAAGCTTAACATCAGATTGTATCTATTGGTTCGGCAGCGCTGATTAGTACCATGGAATTGTTAGTAAGCCTTTAAGGTGTTATTTTTACCTAAGAGGTATAAAAAAATGGGAAAGATTAATCAATAGCAAAATGTTGTATTTTGTTGGCTATATACCCCGTGGGGTTTGCTAAACCCTCAGGAAGGTTATCTCATATAGTTTTAGCTAACTTACTATAGCCAGAAGCTTTCTGATTGGATATTGGTAATCACTTTACTGGTCTCATTACGGAAACTTTAAGTAAACCCTACAGCTTTGGAGGAGAGAACAGTAGGAGGATCAGATTCCTCATTTTCCATGGTTACTTATCCCAGGTCATGTAATAATTCTGCAGCTAAACCAGGCCCAGAAAGGAGTGTTTCAGCTTCTGCCTCTGTGTTTAGTCCACTAACTAGAGCTCCTTTTAGGGCCTCCTTTTCTGCTTCTTTACAGACAAAAACAAAGGTTGGGTGACACCAAAAAAGAGGATGTTTATTCTCTGTCTATTCTGTTTAAGCAGACTCAAAGGCTCCTTTGAACCCAGGAAAGCAGGCTGTTCCTCTCTTCACTACATCATAATTACTTGTTTTTTGTGCTATATTCAAGTTCAGATAAAACTTTTGACATCTTTGAATCAAAATCAGGTGATAAGTGCTTAAAAATTAGCAGTAAGTACATTATACATAATTTCTGACTGAGAATTGTGACCATGGAAGAAATAATAGCCACATATGTAAAAATGAAAACAAAAGAAGAAGAGAAAGAACATAAAGAAGTGACAGGGAGTTTATGGCAAAGACAGACGTGTGCTACCCCTGGCCTAAGGCCATTTTCAATACACCAATACCAATAATATCCTGTACTAGTACTTTTTTTTTTTTTTTAGTACGTTAGGGAGAGGTATTTGGGATGCTAATCAATTAGTAACAGAAAAGTCAGGCAAGTTAGGCTAAAATCTAACATGCATCCTTAAAACTGGAAGAAAAATGACAGTCCAATCTCCTTTTTACCACACTGTCACCACTAGGAGGCTTCTAGTATAAAGAAACAAATACTATTCAGGAAAATCAAATTCTAATGCAAGCACTAGCATTAATCCAAGCTCTGTCATGAACTAATATGAATGAATAAATGAACCGATTCATGTCACCCCAAGCAAGTGGTCAGATGTGACAGTCACTAGTCATGCTGGGTGAAGACACTGTCTTGCCAAAATGGGTTAGAATGGAATGAAGGTCTGAGTCTTAGTATGGTCAAGATCTAAAATCAGAATCTGAAGCCAGGCCTTTGACTCCTGCTCTTCTTTCCATCATGGAACACTGTGCATTTTGATTATAAAGGGCAGAGCTGCTTCTGACTCCTCTCGGAAAAGGTACACCTCTTGAAGGCAGAGTAAAAAGAAGGCAGGGTAGTGATGTATGTTATGTATTCTTTCTTAATCCAGTAATACTACAGGCTTTTTATTTTAATATTTTGACTCAAAGGGTCTCTAAGAGGATAGAGAACTTGTGCTAAATAGATGAAAAGTTGTTGGTTTTGAAAAAACTTCTTTGGAACATAGACAGTGGTTCATTTTGAATAAGTTTTGTTTCATATTTTTAAAAAGCAGGCAAATGTTTGATCCAGTTAACTCTTGAGGATGGCACAAATTGGCTTAGCAGGAGGATGTTTGGTTTTTATTAAGACAAAACTCTTACGGTGCATTTGGCATACATACCAGAGGACGAGTGGCAGTGAGACAAAGTGGAGAGCTGAAATGCCCAAACAAAACTGAGAAAGGAGCCTTGGGTTTCCAAGAGAAGCTTGGGAGAGAGGTGCTAAGATGCTCAGGAAAATTGGAGTACAGGAAGGGGTCATTGAAGGAGGGTCCAGGAAGAGGGCTATGCAAAATGGCCTTCGGCAGAATTCCTTAAGGAGTTAACAACCTCTGTGAAATTCCTAGACAGGAAGATCTAGGACAAGAAGGCTCAGTTTTCCATTTTGGTCCCTAGGTGGTGCAAATAGTTTGCACTCTACTACAAACCTCAAGGTTGGAGGTCCCAACCCACCCAGGGGCATGGCTGAAGAAAGGCCTGTTGATCTGCTTCTGTAAAGATTGCTTCCCAAAAACCCCTATGGAACAGTTCCACACTATAATACACAGGGTTGCCATGACTCAGAATCAACATGATGGCAATAGGTTTTGTTATACAGTGTCATAATGCAAGCCCCCTTCCTTGTCATCCTCTAAGCCTTCAGGAAGAGTGCCACCTGGTGTGGGCTTTCTTTGGAGATAATGAAGAAGAAGCCATTAAACACGTGGGGTTTGACCTGAGAACTCTGGTCTGAGACAGAAACAAGGCCCACATTTGAGTGAGAAGAGACCAGCGTTTATCCAAGGAATCTGCAGAAATTCAGGGGCCTCAATGGATAGGGGCTTGAGCTATTACAGAAAGGTTAAAGAAACAGCTGGCCTTAGTGAATAGAGGGCCTATGAAAAGAATTTGGTCGAAGCTTAGACCAAAACCGGACAAACAGATCTACTTGCTCACACTTACGGTGCTGGAGTTCACAAGTTTTTTAAATACATGTCACATTTCTGGACAATTTCTATTCTTCCTTGCTTTGGCCTGAAGTATGCCTTCTTGTGAGTATTTCTGTCCATTGGATTAGAATTATTCTGTGTTTCAGAAAGCTCACACAATTGATAATTAACTTCTAATTCTAATTAAACATTTTAATTATGTAAGTAATCAAGATTATTTGAGGAAACACTGGGAAGTACAGATAAGCCATAAGAAAAACAATTCCTTTACTCCTACCACATTTTAATTTTTAATAATTTGTAGTTAATTGTTTATTTCAATTACATTGTAAATTTTTTTTGTCTAATCAAGAAATCACTAATATTGTAGATAGTGATGGACTTTGCGTACCAAACATTTAATTTTAGCTATATAGAAGTATTTCCAAATCATATATACTTTATTGCCTTTAAGAAAAAAAAGATGGCTGAATGGACACAAAAATAGAGAGTGGAGAGGAGTGTGCTGTCTCATTAGTGGGAGAGCAACTAGGAGTATATAGCAAGGTGTATATAAATTTTTGTATGAGAGACTGACTTGATTTGTAAACT
Organism: Loxodonta africana; assembly: GCF_030014295.1. Classification (NCBI taxonomy): domain Eukaryota; kingdom Metazoa; phylum Chordata; class Mammalia; order Proboscidea; family Elephantidae; genus Loxodonta; species Loxodonta africana. The sequence continues at coordinate 76,986,986 of NC_087358.1, forward strand.
TTTGCTTAAAGCACAATTAAAAAAAAAAAAAAAAAAAAGGAAGAGAGGTGAAGCCAACATGGCACTATAGCCAGAAGCACTACACCGTCCCTCCGTAGCAAAGACCTGAAAAACTAAGTAAAATAATGACAAATGTCAGTCCTGGAATCCTAAGCATCAAATAAAGAGATAAAGAAATCAGCCAAGCACTGAATGGAATGAGAAATTGACGGAAGAGAGAAGGAGGAGAGATACAGAATAGAGGGTCCCTATCACTTAACCCAGCAGGGATTCACCATCTTGAAATCCTCAGCCACTGAGATTGACGGACAGGAACTACAGGACGACAGCTTCACAGAGCTCCCAATAGGTGACAGAGCACCCGGTAACCAATGATATATGCTTTCCCACCCCCAACCCTTCTTCCTGCTGCTTGGCCTCTACCGCTTTCTGGCTGGAGGCAATAGCTCCGCTGCAGAGGCACTGGCTCTGTGCTGCATGAATTCACCCCACCCACACTGGCGACTCCTGCAGTGCCATTTTCTTATTGCTGTTGTTGGTTTTTTTTTTTTTGGCTTCTTTTGGTTTCTTCTTCTCTCTCACCTCCTTCCCTTCCTTTCTCTTGGGCACTTGGCTGGGGAACTGCCAGTGGGATGCCTGGGGGCATTTCTTTTTTTTCTTTTTTCCAGTATGTTTTTCTTCATTTCTTGGTTTCTCGTCTCTCTCTACTTCCCTTCTTTTGCTATCTCTGGAACACCTGGTGCTGTGTGCCATCTTTGTTACTCCGAGACAGGCTGTGCAGTGCTGCCCCACTGGGGAGCCACATTCCCTGTCTGTACCACCAGGCCAGTGGGCTCCCTTGGGGATTTTTTTTTTTATTCCTCTTTGCTGGATCTCTCGTCTCTCTCTACCATCTTTCCCTTTTATTCTCCTGAACACCTGGTGACGTATGCCATCTCTGCTCCTTCTAGACGGGTTGTGCAGTGCCCTATGGCTGGAGAGCCACGTCCCTGGTCTGTGCCACCAAACCAGTGGGCTCCTTTAGGGTATCTTTTCTCTCTCTCTCTCTTCTTTTCTTTTCTTGATTTCTTGTCTTCCTCTACCTTTCTTCCTTACCATTCTCTTGAACAATTGGTGCCGTGTGCCATCTCTGCTCCTTCTTGACAGTCTGTGCAGTGTTACTCAGCTGGGGACCTATTTTCAGTGGGCTCCCATGGGGTAATTAATTTTTTTCCTTTACATCCTTTCTTCTTCTTTTTTTTTTTTTTCTCAGTTTCTTGGCCCTCTCTACCTTCATTCCTTACCCTTCTCCTGAACACCTGATGCCATGTGCCATCTTGACTCCTTCTGGACAGGCTGTGCAGCATCGCTTGGCTGGGGACCCTCTTCCAGTGGGCTCCCTTGGGGCATTTTTTTTTCATTCTTTTTTTTCTCAGTTTCTTGCCTCTCTCTAATTCACTTCCTCCCAACCACCCAGCATCTTTTTTTTCCCCTAGGTTTCTTGTCTCTCTCTACATTTCTTCAATTCCTTTCTCCTGACCACCTAGCTGAGTGTGCCTTTCTCTCTCATTTTTTAAATCTAGTTTCTTAACTCTCACTCCCTTCCTTCCTTCCCTTTCTCCCACCATCTAGCTGTGTGTGCCATATCTGTTCCTTCTAGATGGGCAGTGCCTCACTGCTTGGCTAGAAAGCCACCAGTACATGGCTTCCCCGGGTCTGTGCCACTCCAACAGTAGGCTCCCTCAGCACTTTTTTTTTTTTTTTTTGGCTCCTGTTTCTCTCTCCTTTTTCTCTTTTTTCCCACACCCACTTAGCACCACACATCACCACTTCCCCCACCTCCTACCTATCTGCACTGTGAACTGAACATTGCACCCCTGAGCAGCAAGCATGGTATACCAGAACCTGCCCTACACTGACACCCAGCCCTGCCCTATTACCCCATTATGTGCCACAAGTGACCTATGTCAGCCCCACTCCTTCCACTGGAACTGCCTTGCTGCACCATAGCTGAGCAACTGGTGCTGCCCATTGGAAAAGGTGGTGAGAAGCTTCATACTCACAGATGAGCAAACAACAAAGAACGCCCAGCCTGCCTGCTCAGACATAACCAAATAGAAAAAAATATCAGGCGAGAATGAACAAATCTAATATCAGTAAGAGAAGAAAATAACTACTGAATGTCCTAAAGACAGCAAAAAATATAAAAGCATTAAAAAAAAAAAAAAAGACCATCTTCCAGCAGAAGGAAAGGCAATAGAATTACCTGACAGGGAATTCAAATCTCTAATATTCAGAGCAATCCAAGAGCTGAAGGAAAAAACAGGCAAAAATGAGGAAAACATAGATAAAATCGTGGAAAAGGCAGACAAAATCATGGAAAATATAGACAAAACAATGGAATAATTCAAGAAAATAACACAGGAACAAAATGTTAAAATATATTCACAACTAGAAATCATGCACTTAGAAATTCAAAATATAAACAATGAGATTTCAGAAATGGATGGTGTCATAGAAGGTGTGAGGACCAGGTTTGAAACAATGGAAGACAGGATCTGCAAAATTGAAGAGAAATACTTGGATACCACTTTGAGGAAAAATCAGAGGAAAGAATGACAAAAAATGAAGAAACCCTGAAAATGATATGGGATACAATCAAAAGGAAAAGTTTTGAAGTAGTTGAAGTTCCAGAACAGGGGAAGAAATTGGAAAACACAGAAAGGATCACTGAAGAATTGCTGAGAGAAAACGTCCCCAATATCATGAAAGATGAAAAGCTGACCATAAAAAAGCTCAACAAACCCCATATAGGAGAGACCCCAAAAGAAAATCACCAAGGTATATCATAATCACACTCTCCAAAGACAAAGACAAAGAAAGAATCGTGAGAGCAGCTCGAGAAAAATGAAAAGTCACAGAGGGAAGACAATAACACTAAGCTCTAATTACTTAGCAGAAACCATGCAGGCAAGAAGGCAATGGGATGACACATATAAAACTTTGCAAGAAAACAATTGCCAACTGAGAATAATGTATCCTTCCAAGCTCTTGCTCGAATATGATGGTAAAATTAAGACATTTCCAGATAAACAGAATTAAGGGAATATGTAAAAACTAAAACAAACTTACAAGAATTATTAAAGGGAGCCCTTCGATTTGAGATAAACAACATCAGATGACAGCCTGAATCTAGGACACAAGACCAAACCAGCCAGATACCAGTCTAGGTAATGAACTCTTAGAGATTAATCAAAACTAAAAGATTTACAACAGAGAGCCAGAGAGGTTAATCTGTAAATGACAACAACATCAGAACAATAAAAGAGAGAGTAAACAGTGTAGGTATAGAACTTTAAAATGGAGAGGAAGGTAAGGTGATACCAAGTAATAAAAAACTGCTTCAAACTTAAGAAGATAAGGGTAAATTTCAAGGTAAGCACAAAGGAAGTTAACAAACCTACTCATCAAATTAAAGAAGAAAAACATAAATTCTCCCAGTAAACCCAGTGCCATCGAGTCAATTCTGACTCATAGCAACCCTATAGGACAGAGTAGAACTGCCCCATAGAGTTTCCAAGGAGCACCTGGGAGATTTGAACTGCTGACCCTTTGGTTAGCAGCCGTAGCACTTAACCACTACTCACCAGGGTTTCCACATAAATTCTCAGTAAACGCAAAATCTACAGAAACAAAAAAATGAGGAAAAAAACCCACAAACAAAAGGAATTCAGCATAGGAGAGTAAGGGGAACAAAACATCAGCACCACACAAAAAAAGCACTACAAAATGACACCAATTAACTTACACCTATTATTAATTTTTTTTTTAATTACGCTGAACATAAATGGCCTAAATGTACCCATAAAGAGACAGAAAGTGATAGAATGGATTTAAAAAAAAAAAAATCAGGATCCATCAATTTGCTGTCTACAAGAGACACATTTTAGAAACTAAGACATAAATTTATCAAAAATCAAAAGATGGAAAAAAATATATCAAGCAGACAGCTACCAAAAAGAGCAGGATTTTATCTCAGATAAAATAGACTTAAAAAAATATACACCATGAAAGACAAAGAAGGGCATTATATAGTGATTAAATGAACAACCCATTATGAAGACATAACCATAATAAATATCTATGCACCCAATGGCAGGGCTCCAAAATACATAAAACAAACCTAATAGTGCTGAAAACAGAAATAGACAGGTCCACAATAATAGTAGGAGACTTCAACTCACCACTCTTTGTAAAGGACAGAACATCTAGTAAGAAACTCAAAAACGATGCAGAAGATCTAAAGGCCACAATCAGCCAACTTGACCTCATAGACATATATAGAACACTCCACCCAACAGCTGGAAAGTACACTTTCTTTTTCAAGGCACATGGAACATTCTCCAGAATAGACCACATCTTAGTCCACAAAGTAACCTTCAACCAAAACACTGAGGTAATACAAAATATCTTCTCTGATCACAACACCATCAAAGCAGAAATTAACAAGGAAAAAAATCAGTTACATGGAAACCAAATAACACACTGCTTAAAAACCACTGGGTAGTAGAAAGATGGAATAAAAAATTTCTAGAATCAAACAAGAATGAAAACATGTCATACCAAAACCTTTGGAACACAGCAAAGGCAGTGCTCAGAGGTCAACTGAAAGCGGTAGATGCAGCAACCAAAAAAGAAGAAACGGACAAAATCAAAACATTAGCTACGCAACTTGAACAAATAGAAACAGAACAGCAAAAGGAGCCCACAGGCACCAGAAGAAAGGAAATAATAAAGATCAGAGCAGAAATAAATGAAATAGAGAATAGAAAAACAGTAGAAAGAAGCAACAAAACCAAAAGTTGGTTCTTTGAAAGGATCCACAAACCACTGCCCAAATTGACAAAAGAAAACCAGGAAAGGATGCAAATTACCCAAATAATAAACTAAATGGGGGATATTACAACAGACCCAACTGAAACAAAAAGGATCATAACACAGTACTTTGAAAAACTATACTCCAAAAAATTTGAAACCAGGAGGAAATGGACAAATTTCTAGAGACACACTAACTACCCAAACTAACACAAAATGATGTTGAAATTCTGAACAGACCCATAACAAAAGAAGAGATTGAAACGGTAAAAAAAACAAAACAAAACTCCATATTAAAAAAAGCCCTGGCCTAGATGGTTTTACTGGAGAATTCTACCAAACATTCAGAGAACAGTTTACACTAGGTAGTACTCAAACTATTTCAGATTATGGAAAAGGAAGGGATACTTGGAATTCATTCTATGAAGCCAGCATAACCCTAATACCAAAACCAGGCAAAGACATCACAAAAGAAAATTACAGACCAATATCTCTCATGAATATAGATCCAAAAATTCTCAACAAAATTCTAGCCAATATAATTTAGCATTATATCAAAAAAGTAATAAACCACAACCAAGTAGGATTGATATTAGGTATGCAAGGATGGTTCAACATTAGAAAACCAATTAACAGACTCCATCACATAAATAAGATAAATTAAAAGAACCACATGATCATCTCAACCAATGCAGAAAATGCTTTCAACAAAGTCCAACACCCATTCCTGATAAAAACTCTCAATAAAACAGGTATAGAAGGGAAACTCCTCAACATAATAAATTTTTTTTTTTTTTTATATACAAAACTAACAGCCAACATTTTTCTAAATGGAGAGAGGTTAATAACATTTCCCTTGAGAACAGGAACAAGACAAGCATACCCTTTATTACCACTCCTGTTTAACATTGTGCTGGAAATTCTAGCTAGAGCAGTAAGGCAAGAAAAAGAAATAAAGGGCATCAAAGTTTGTAATAAAGATTAAAACTGTCCCAATTTGTGGAAGACATGCTATACATAGAAAACCCAGAAGAATCCACAAGAAAACTACTGGATCTAATAGAAAGATTCAGCAGAGTAACAGAACACAAGATAAAAACCAAAAAAAAAAAAACATTCCCATTGAGTGGATTCTGACTCATAGCAACTCTATAGAACAGAGTGTAACCACCCCATAGGGTTTCCAAGGGGGTCTGGTTGATTCAAACTGCTGACCTTTTGGTTAGCAGCCAAACTCTTAACCACTACACCACCACGGTCTCCCAGGATACAAGAGAAGCATACAAAAATTAACTGGATTCCTATACAGCAATAAAGAGAAGGAGGAAAAGGAAATCAGGAAAACAATACCATTTATGATAGCTTCTAAAAAAGTAAAACACTTAGGAATAAATATAACTGGGTATGTAAAAGACCTATACAAAGAAAACTATAAAACACTACTGCAAGAAAATGAAAGAGATCTACATAAATGGAAATACATACCATGCTCATTGATAGGTAGACACAGCATTGTGAAAATGTCAATTCTACCCAAAGCAATCTACAGATACAATGCAGTTCCAAACCCAAATACCAACGGCATTCTTTGAACAGATGTAAAAACTAATCATTATATGGAAAGGGAAGATGCCCCAGATGAGTAAAGCACTATTGAAGAAGAATAATAAAGTAGGAGGACTTGCACTACCTGACCTCAGAACCTTCTACACAGCAATGGTAGTCAAAACAGCCTGGTACTGGTATAATGACAGATACATTGACCAATGGAATGGAATTGAGAACTCAGATGTAAATCCATCCACCTTAAGTTTACCTGATCTTGAGCAAGTGCCCAAAGTTCATAAAACGAGGGAAAAGACAGTTTTATTTATTTATTTATTTGTTGTACTTTATGAAGGTTTACCAAAGAAGCTAGTTTCTCATTTAACAGTTAGTTATTACACACATTGTTTCATGACATTGGTTAACAACCCCATGACATGTTAATACTCTCTCTTCTCAACCTTGGGTTCCCTATTACCAGCTTTCCTCTTCCTTCCTGCCTCCTAGTCCTTGCCCCTGGGCTGGTGTGCCCCTTTAGTCTCATTTTGTTTTATGAGCCTGTCCAATCTTTGGCTGAAGGGTGAACCTCAGGAGTGACTTCATTACTGAGCTGAAAGGGTGTCCAGGGCCATACTTTCAGGGCTTCTCCAGTCTCTGCCAGGCCAGCAAGTCTAGTCTTTCTCTTTGAGTTACAATTTTATTCTAAATTTTTCTCCATGTCTGTCCAGGACCCTCTATTGTGATCTTTAAGCCAGTCTTTTTTGAAAAATGGTGCTGGCAAAACTGGATATCCATCTGCAAAAAATGAAACAGGACCCATAACTCACACCATACACAAAAATGAATTCAAAATGGATTCAAGACCTAAACATAAAACTAGAAACTATAAATATCATAGAAGAAAAAACAGAATCAGTGCTACAGGCCCTAATACGGGGCATTAACAGGTACAAACCATAACTAACAACACAAAAACACTGGAAGATAAGCCAGATAACTATCTTCTAAAAATTAAACACTTATGCTCATCAAAAGACTTCAACAAAAATGTAAAAAAAAAAAAGAGAGAGAGAGAATGTACAGACTAGGAAAAAATAAAATTTGGCTATGACAAATTCGACAAAGCTCTAACCTCTAAAATCTCCAGGAAAAACCAACAACTCTACAACAAAAAGACAATAATCCAATTAAAAAACGGGCAAAGGAAATGAACAGACACCAAAGGAGACATTCAGGTAGCAAACAGACACATGAGGAAATGCTCAAGATCACTAGCAGTGAGAGAAATGCAAATAAAAACTACAATGACATATTTTCTCACCCTGGCATTACTGGCATGAATCAAAAAAAAAAAAAAAACAGGAAATAACAAATGCTGGAGAGGCTGGGGGGAGATTGGAACTCTTATGCACTGCTGGTGGGAATGCAAAATGGTGCAACCATCTTGGAAAACAATATGGCACTTCCTTAGAAAGCTAGAAATGGAAATACCATATGATCCAGTAATCCCACTCCTAGATATATATATCCTAGAGAAATAACAGCCACCACACCAACAGACATATGCACACCCATGTTCATTACAGAATTGTCCACAATAGCAAATAGATGGAAACAACGTAGATGCCCATCAACAGATGAATGGATAAACAAACTATGGTACGTACACACAACGGAGTACTATGCAATGAAAAAGAACAGTGATGAATCTGCAAAACATCACACAACATGGATGAATCTGGAGGGCATTATGCTGAGTGAAATAAGTCAATCACAAAAGGACAAATTTTGAATGAGACCAATACTATAAAAACTCACGAAAAGATTTACACACAAAAAGAAACAATCTTTGATGGTGACAAGGGAGGGGAAGGGTGGGGATGGAAAAACACTAACTCGACAATAGATGAGTGGTAACTTTGATGAAGGGTAAGACACTACACAATACTGCGGAAGCCAGCACTTGTACAAGGCAAGGTCATGGAAGCTCCATAGACACATCCAAACTCCCTAAGGGACTGAATTTCTGGTCTGAGGGCTGTGGGAACTATGGTCTCGGGGAGCATATAGCTCAACTGACAGCGTTATTTAGAAAGAAAATATTCTACATTCTACTTTGGTGAATAGCGTCTGGGATCTTAAAAGCTTGTTTGCAGCCCTCTAAAATAATCCGCTGGTCTCACCCCTTTGGGGGCAAGGGAGAATGGAGAAAACCAGATTAGTCCAAGGGACTAATGGACCACAACTATCACAGCCTGCACCAGACTAAGTCCAGCACAACTAGATGGTACCTGGGTACTACCAATGACTGGTTTGACAGGGATCACAATAGCAGGTCCTGCACAGAACTAGGGAAAAATGTAGGACAAAATTCTAACTCACAAAAAACAATGAGTTACTGGCCTGACAGAGACTAGAGAAACCCTGAGAGTATGGCCCCGGGACACCCTTTTAGCTCAGTAATGAAGTCACTCCTGAGGTTCACCCTTCAGCCAAAGATTGGACAGGCCGATAACACAAACCGAGACTAAAGGGGCATACCAGCCCAGGGGCAAGGACTAGAAGGCAGAAGGGGGTAGGAAAGCTGTTAATAGGGAATTTAATATCAAGAAGGGAGAGCGTTGACATGTTGTTGGGTTGGCAACCAATGTCACAAAACAATATGTGTACTAATTTTTTTTAATGAGATGCTAATTAGTTCTATAAACCTTCATCTAAAGTACAATAATAAGAAAGAAAAAATAGAAAAATATAACTTACCTTTTTGGTGGTTTAAGCCATACATTAATTTTCTTTTTTATCAAGTATTTATTTGGCACTGGCTGTGTGCTGGTGCTCTACACAGTGATGGAAGGATGAGTAAACTTGATCTTGAAGAACTAATAACCAAATTTGGCATACATACTCACAAGGTATGGTCATAGTTCCATACAGGCAGTAGGTATAAACTGACTGGAAGCATGGAGGAACGACTAGTTAGCTGCCTGAGAAAATTGGAAAAGTCATCATATCGGACATCAGTTACTATACTGGATCATCACTAGAAGCTGATGGTTTGGGACAGAGTTGAGCAAGTCAGCTTGTCATGCCCCTGCATATGGTGAATGTCCCCTAGACTGATAATGATTCCAAGTAGACAAGTCTGTCTCATAGCACACTAAAAGCCATCTATTGGTGACTGCGCCATGGGACTTGTGATTTCCCCATCCCTTACCATGCAGGAAAAGTACCCTTTGTTCGTGCTTCTGAAGGGCAGAAGATATAGCAGTGTTTATCTCTCGCTCTCAAAACAAAACCAAAACCCCAAAACAGAACAACTGTTCTCTCTCTCTCCCTATCACCCCCCATCACCACTAATATCTATCTGCTGACATGGTTGATGTATGCAGCTCTTAATTCCATTTTTATTCTTGAATCTCCTGCTTCTTGTCACCTCGCCTATGCTCTTTAGCTTTTGCCTCAAGGAGACATTATCAATCCTTCAAAGCCATAACTTGCCAAATGACATTCTCTTTTCATCCATTCACTTACTCTAGTTTGTAAGTCAACCAAGTAACTATATTTAAGATAGAACCTCCAGCAGACTAACTCAATGCTGTTGAAAGTTCCCCTCTTTTTACAGGTCTGGTGTTGCCACATATTGCTCACAAAACAGGAATATTTAAATACGCTTAAATTCAGTTTGTAGTAGTTCACACTGTGGTCTCTGGCAGAGGGGGGGCAGTGGTGAATAGGTAGCACTCCCCTTCACATCTGGGACCTGAAGAAATTGAGGGGGAAACAGTGGTAAATGGCAACTAAAATACCATGCATGTAACCCATAAAGGCAAAATTGGAGAATGTAGCTCAGTGAGGGATGAATGGACTGCCAGCTAGGGAGATTTGCCCACTCACCTCAGTCTCTGCAGTGGGGACAAGGCAGGCCTGCGCAGAGCTGCAGAGTGAAGCTCTGCCCCTGTGGGAGACTCACTTATATAGGAAGAAGAGCAGAGCTAACCAAGCACACTGGAGTATTTCTCCTCAATTCTCCAATTGTCCCAGGTGCCCTGGTGAGTGAAGAGAGGCTGTGAGCATTTAAGAAAAATTCCTCCTGGGGAAAACCAGAGAACTGGGAAAAAGCCTCTCCCCCCTCCCCCCCCCCCACCATTTCCCAGTGACTACAATATGAAATGATCTACCTTAGGGAAAAAAAAAATCCATTAGCATCAAGTGGATTCCTGCTCACAGCCACCTATCAGACAGAACAGAACTATCCCATAGAGTTTCCTAGACTGTAATATTTACAGAATCATACTGCCATATCTTTCTTCTACGGAGGGGCCGGGGTTCTGACCTGCAGACATTTTGATGAGCAGCCAAACACTTTAACCACTTCATCACCAAGGCTCCTTTGAGGAAAATTAGCGTTTTAAAAATACTTCTTGGAGAGGCGGGGCCAAGATGGCGGACTAGGTGGACGCTACCGCGGATCCCTCTTGCAACAAAGACTCGGAAAAACAAGTGAATCGATCACATATATAACAATCTATGAACTCTGAACAACAAACACAGACTTAGAGACGGAGAACGAACAAATACTGGCAGACAGCGATCGTTTTCAGAACTAAGAGCCAGCGTACCAGATTACCTGGAAAATCTAGTTTCCCAGTGATGGCTCGGAGACAGCAGTCCATATCAAACCACATAAAGAAACAGACCATGACAGCTTCTCTAGCCCCCCAAACAAAAGAATCAAAATCTTTCCCAAATGAAGATACAATCCTGGAATTATCAGATACAGAATATAAAAAACTAATTTACAGAATGCTTAAAGATATCACAAATGAAATTAGGATAAATGCAGAAAAAGCCAAGGAACACACTGATAAAACTGTCGAAGAACTCAAAAAGGTTATTCAGGAACATAGTGGAAAAATTAATAAGTTGCAAGAATCCATAGAGAGACAGCATGTAGAAATCCAAAAGATTAACAATAAAATTACAGAATTAGACAACGCAATAGAAAGTCAGAGGAGCAGACTCAAGCAATTAGAATGTAGACTGGGACTTCTGGAGGACCAGGGAATCAATTCCAACATAGCTGAAAAAAAATCAGATAAAAGAATTAAAAAAAATGAAGAAACGCTAAGAATCATGTGGGACTCTATCAAGAAGGATAACTTGCGAGTGATTGGAGTCCCAGAACAGGGAGGGGGGACAGAAAACACAGAGAAAATAGTTGAAGAACTCCTGACACAAAACCTCCCTGACAGCATGAAAGACGAAAGGATATCTATCCAAGATACTCATCGAACCCCATTTAAGATTGATCCAAAAAGAAAAACACCAAGACATATTATCATCAAACTTGCCAAAACCAAAGACAAACAGAAAATTTTAAAAGCAGCCAGGGAGAAAAGAAAGGTTTCCTTCAAGGGAGAATCAATAAGAATAAGTTCAGACTACTCAGCAGAAACCATGCAAGCAAGAAGGGAATTGGACGACGTATACAGAGCACTGAAGGAGAAAAACTGCCAACCAAGGATCATATATCCAGCAAAACTCTCTCTGAAATATGAAGGCGAAATTAAGATATTTACAGATAAACACAAGTTTAGAGAATTTGCAAAAACTAAACCAAGACTGCAAGAAATGCTTAAGGAGATTGTTTGGCCTGATGACCAATAATATCAGGTACCAGCACAATACAAGGTCACAAAACAGAACATCCTGATATCAACGCAACTCAAATAGGGAAAGCACAAAAACAAAGTAAGATTAATTCTAAAAAATAAATAAATAAACAAAATAATACACATAACAGGAAATCATGGAAATCAATAGATAAACTATCACAATAATCAAAAAGAGGGACTAAATATAGGAGGCATTGAACTGCCAGATGGAGAGTGATACAAGGTGATACAGAATGATACAAGTTACGTTTTTACTTAGAAAAATAGGGGTAAATAATAAGGTAACCACAAAAAGGAATATCAATTCCATAACTCAAGAAAAACGTAACGACTCAACAAACATAAAGTTAAACATTATGAAAACGAGGATCTCACAATCTACTAAGAAAAACGTCTCAGCACAAAAAAGTATGTGGAAAAATGAAAAGGCCAACAACACACATGAAAAGGCATCAAAATAACAGCACTAAAAACTTATTTATCTATAATTACGCTGAATGTAAATAGACTAAATGCACCAATAAAGAGACAGAGAGTCACGGACTGGATAAAGAAACACGATCCATCTATATGCCGCCTACAAGAGACACACCTTAGACTTAGAGACACAAACAAACTAAAACTCAAAGGATGGAAAAAAATATATCAAGCAAATAATAAGCAAAAAAGAAGAGGAGTAGCAATATTAATTTCTGACAAAATAGACTTTAGACTTAAATCCGCCACAAAGGATAAAGAAGGACACTATATAATGATAAAAGGGACAATTGATCAGGAAGATATAACCGTATTAAATATTTATGCACCCAATGACAGGGCTGCAAGATACATAAATCAAACTTTAACAGAATTGAAAAGCGAGATAGACACCTCCACATTTATAGTAGGGGACTTCAACACACCACTTTCGGAGAAGGACAGGACATCCAGTAACAATCTCAATAGAGACACGGAAGACCTACTTACAACAATCAACCAAATTGACCTCATTGACTTATACAGAACTCTCCACCCAACTGCTGCAAAATATACTTTTTTTTCTAGTGCACTTGGAACATTCTCTAGAATAGACCACATATTAGATCACAAAACAAATCTTGGTAGAATCCAAAACATCGAAATATTACAAAGCATCTTCTCAGACCACAAGGCAATAAAACTAGAAATCAATAACAGAAAAGCTAGGGAAAAGAAATCAGATACTTGGAAAATGAACAATACCCTCCTGAAAAAAGACTGGGTTATAGAAGACATCAAGGAGGGAATAAGGAAATTCTTAGAAAGCAACGAGAATGAAAATACTTCCTATCAAAACCTCTGGCACACAGCAAAAGCAGTGCTCAGAGGCCAATTTATATCGATAAATGCACACATACAAAAAGAAGAAAGAGCCAAAATCAGAGAACTGTCCCGACAACTTGAACAAATAGAAAGTGAGCAACAAAAGAACCCATCAGGCACCAGAAGAAAACAAATAATAAAAATTAGAGCTGAACTAAATGAATTAGAGAACAGAAAAACAATTGAAAAAATTAACAAAGCCAGAAGCTGGTTTTTTGAAAAAATTAACAAAATTGATAAACCATTGGCTAGACTGACTAAAGAAAAACAGGAAAGGAAACAAATAACCCGAAGAAGAAACGAGAAGGACCACGTCACAACAGAGCCAAATGAAATTAAAAGAATCATTTCAGATTACTACGTAAAATTGTACTCTAACAAATTTGAAAACCTAGAAGAAATGGATAAATTCTTGGAAAAATACTACCTACCTAAACTAACACATTCAGAAGTAGAACAACTAAATAGACCCATAACAAAAAAAGAGATTGAAACGGTAATCAAAAAACTTCCAACAAAAAAAAGTCCTGGCCCAGACGGCTTCACTGCAGAGTTCTACCAAACTTTTAGAGAAGACTTAACACCACCACTACTGAAAGTATTTCAAAGCATAGAACAAGACGGAATACTACCCAACTCATTCTCTGAAGCTACCATCTCCCTGATACCAAAACCAGGTAAAGACATTACAAAAAAAGAAAATTATAGACCTATATCCCTCATGAACATAGATGCAAAAATCCTCAACAAAATTCTAGCCAATAGAATCCAACAACATATCAAAAAAATAATTCACCCTGATCAAGTGGGATTTATACCAGGTATGCAAGGCTGGTTTAATATCAGAAAAACCATTAATGTAATCCATCACATAAATAAAACAAAAGATAAAAACCACATGATCTTATCAATAGATGCAGAAAAAGCATTTGACAAAGTTCAACACCCATTTATGATAAAAACTCTCACCAAAATAGGAATTGAAGGAAAATTCCTCGACATAATAAAGGGCATCTATGCAAAGCCAACAGCCAACATCACTGTAAATGGAGAGAACCTGAAAGCATTTCCCCTGAGAACGGGAACCAGACAAGGATGCCCTTTATCACCGCTCTTATTCAACATCGTACTTGAAGTCCTAGCCATGGCAATTAGGCTAGTCAAAGAAATAAAGGGTATCCAGATTGGCAAGGAGGAAGTAAAGCTATCACTATTTGCAGATGACATGATCTATACATGGAAAACCCTAAGGAATCCTCCAGAAAACTACTGAAACTAATAGAAGAGTTTGGCAGAGTCTCAGGTTATAAAATAAACATACAAAAATCACTTGGATTCCTCTACATTAACAAAAAGAACACCGAAGAGGAAATAACCAAATCAATGCCATTCACAGTAGCCCCCAAGAAGGTAAAATACTTAGGAATAAATCTTACCAAGGATGTAAAAGACCTATACAAAGAAAACTATAAAACTCTGCTACAAGAAATTCAAAAGGACATACTTAAGTGGAAGAACATACCCTGCTCATGGATAGGAAGACTTAACATAGTAAAAATGTCTATTCCACCAAAAGCCATCTATACATATAACGCACTTCCAATCCAAATACCAATGTCATATTTTAAGGGGATAGAGAAACAAATCACTAATTTCATATGGAGGGGAAAGAACCCCCAGATAAGCAAAGCATTACTGAAAAAGAAGAAGAAAGTGGGAGGCCTCAGTCTACCTGATTTCAGAACCTATTATACAGCTACAGTAGTCAAAACAGCCTGGTACTGGTACAACAACAGGCACATAGACCAATGGAACAGAATTGAGAACCCAGATATAAATCCATCCATGTATGAGCAGCTGATATTTGACAAAGGACCAGTGTCAGTCAATTGGGGAAATGATAGTCTTTTTAACAAATGGTGCTGGCATAACTGGATATCCATTTGCAAAAGAATGAAACAGGACCCATACCTCACACCATCCACAAAAACTAACTCCAAGTGGATCAAAGACCTAAACATAAAAACTAAAACGATAAAGATCATGGAAGAAAAAATAGGGACAACCCTAGGAGCCCTAATACAGGGCATAAAGAGAATACAAAACATTACCAAAAATGATGAAGAGAAACCAGGTAACTGGGAGCTCCTAAAAATCAAACACCTATGCTCATCTAAAGACTTCACCAAAAGAGTAAAAAGACCACCTACAGACTGGGAAAGAATATTCAGCTATGACATCTCAGACCAGCGCCTGATCTCTAAAATCTACATGATTCTGTCAAAACTCAACCACAAAAAGACAAGCACCCAATCAAGAAGTGGGCAAAGGATATGAACACACATTTCACTAAAGAAGATATTCAGGCAGCCAACAGATACATGAGAAAATGCTCCCGATCATTAGCCATTAGAGAAATGCAAATTAAAACTACGATGAGATTCCATCTCACACCAACTAGACTGGCATTAATCCAAAAAACACAAAATAATAAATGTTGCAGAGGCTGCGGAGAGATTGGAACTCTCATACACTGCTGGTGGGATTGTAAAATGGTACAACCACTTTGGAAATCCATCTGGAGTTATCTTAAACAGTTAGAAATAGAACTACCATACAACCCAGAAATCCCACTCCTCGGAATATACCCTAGAGATACAAGAACCTTCAGACAAACAGACATATGCACACCCATGTTTATTGCAGCTCTGTTTACAATAGCAAAAAGCTGGAAGCAACCAAGATGTCCGTCAACGGATGAATGGGTAAATAAATTGTGGTATATTCACACAATGGAATACTACGCATCGATAAAGAACAGTGACGAATCTCTGAAACATTTCATAACATGGAGGAATCTGGAAGACATTGTCCTGAGCGAAATGAGTCAGACGCAAAAGGACAAATATTTATTGTATAAGACCACTATTATAAGATCTTGAGAAATAGAAAAAACGGAGAAGAACACATACTTTTGTGGTTACAAAGGGGGGAGGGAGGGAGGGAGGGAGAGGGTTTTTTATTGATCAATCAGTAGATAAGAACTGCTTTGGGTGAAGGGAAAGACAACACACAATACAAGGAAGGTCAGCCTAATTGGACTGGACTAAAAGCAAAGAGGTTTCTGGGATAAAATGAAAGCTTCAAAGGTCAGCGGAGCAGGGGCTGGGGTCTGGGGAACATGGTTTGAGGAGACTTCTAAGTCAACGGGCAAAATAATTCTATTATGAAAACATTCTGCATCCCACTTTGAATTGTGGCGCCTGGGGTCCTAAATGCCAACAAGCGGCCATCTAAGATGCATCAATTGGTCTCAACCCACCTGGAGCAAAGGCAAAGGAAGAACACCAAGGCCACACGACAACTAAGAACCCAAGAGACAGAAAGGGCCACATGAACCAGAGACCTACATTATCCTGAGACCAGAAGAACTAGTTGGTGCCCGGCCACAATCGATGTCTGCCCTGCTAGGGAGCACAACAGACAACTCCTGAGGGAGCAGGAGACCAATGGCATACAGACCCCAAATTCTCTTGAAAAGACCATACCTAATGGTATGACTGTGACTAGAGGAATCCCAGAGACAATGCTCCCCAGAACTTCTGATGGCACAGGACAGGAACCATCCCCGAAGACAAATCATCAGGCATGAAAAGGACTGGTCAGTGGGGGGGAGAGAGATGCTGATGAAGAGTGAGCCAATTAAATGAGGTGGACACTGGAGAGTGTGTTGGCAACTCTTGACTGGAGGGGGAATGGGAAGATAGAGAGAGAGCGAAGATGGCAAAATTGGCACGAAACGAGAGACTGAAAGGGCTGACTCAATAGGGGGAGAGCAAGTGAGAGAAGGGAGTAAGATGTATGTAAAGCTACATGTGGCAGACTGATTGGAATGGTAAATGTTCACTTGAAGCTTAATAAAAATTAATTAAAAAAATATAATTAGTATTATACTCCACCGCCCATCTGTCAGTTCGTCATACTGTGGGGGCTTGTATGTTGCTGTGATATTGGGAGCTTTGCCTTTGGTATTTCTTCTATCAGCAGGGTCACCCATGGTGGATAGGCTTCAGTGGAGTTTCTAGATGAAGGCACACTAGGAAGAAACGCCTAGCAATCCACTTTTAAAAATTAGCCAATGAAAACCTTATGGAATACAACAGAACACTGTCATGCTCACCTGCCTTAAGCATGTCATCAAAAGAAATGATAATCCAAGAAGCTGGACTATGTGAAGAAGCATGTGGCATCAGGATTGGAGGAAGACTCATTAACAACTTACTTTATGCAGATGACACAGCCCTGCTTGCTGAAAGCAAAGAGGATTTGAAGCACTTACTGATGAAGACCAAAGACCACAGTCTTCAGTACTGATTACACCTCAACACAAAGAAAACAAAAGTCCTCACAACTGGACCAAAAAACAACACCGTGATAAAGGGAGAAAAGACTGACATTCTCAAGGATTTCATTTTACTTGGATCCACAATCAACACTCGTGGAAGCAGCAGTCAAGAGATCAAATGATGCATTGCACTGGGCAAATCTGCTGCAAAAGACCTCTTTAAAGTGTTAAAAAGCAAAGATGTCACCTTGAAGGTTAAGGTGCACCTGATTCAAGCCATAGTATTTTCAATAGCCTCATATGCATGTGAAAGCTGGATGATGAATAAAGAAGACCGAAGAATTGACGACTATGAATTGTGGTGTTGACGAAAAATATTGAATATACCATGGATCACCAAAAGAACAAACATATCTGTCTTGGAAGAAGTTCAACTGGAATGCTACTTAGAAACAAGGATGGCAAGACTGTGTCATACATATATTGGACATGTTATCAAGAGGGACCAGTCCCTGGAGAAAGACATCAGGCTTGGTAAGGTAGAGGGTCAGTGAAAAAGAAGAAGACTCTTAATGAGATGGACCGATACAGTGGGTGCAGCAATGGGCTCAAGCATAACAATTGTGAGGATGGCACAGGACTGGACAGTGTTTCGTTCTGTTGTACATAGGGTTGCTATGAGTTGAAAGTGACACAACAGCACCTAACAACAACAACTACATACCCTGAGAAAATAAGAAAAAAACAAAACAAAAAGAAAGACCTACTCATAACACTGAAAAGCCTGAAACAATTTTTGATACTGGAAGAAAAAGAGAAGTATACAATGTTTTAAAAGTAGTAGGAGAATGACACTGACCCAACATTAAACATAATTCTGTGCGGCTTTAAAATGCATATGGGGAGAAGCGGGGCCGAGGAGGTGGAATAGCCTGACGCTTCTGGCGATTCCTCTTACTACAAAGTCCCCCCCAAAAAAGTGAAACGATTATATTTATGACAAGCTAGGAGCCCTGAATATCAAAGGCAAAGTTAGAAAATGGACTGAGCAGCAGAGGGAGGGAGAGACAGTTCAGAAGTGGAGAGGAATTGCCAGACCTAAATTGTAGAGATTCCTCAGGCACCATTCCTGGGAGCGACTGCAGCGGGCTGGTAGTAGCATTCAGCTGCAGTTTTCTCAGGGAGAAGCAGCCAGCGACACAGCCTACTCACACCTCTGGAACCAGAGAAGAATGACGCTCTTGGCAGAACTAAGTACTTGTGTATATTTTACTGCATCCCCTACCCCTAAGCTGGCTTCACAGGCTGTTGATTTCCCTGGGCCTGAGATAGGCCCTGTTGAGTGCCTGGGGCCATTCTCCTGACCCTGGAGAAGGAATAAATTCACAACAGGGGGAAAAGATAATTTGCCAGGTCCACTAACCTGGGGAGCTCCAGAGAGAAGTGACTCCAGTCTAGGCATAAACAGTCCATGGGCTTTGAGTACATATCCCCCTGCATGGACCTGCGTGGGCCTATTATTTCATGAGAATAGGTCTTTGTTGGCAGACTGCAACTATTTCAGCTTTGCAGTGAGAGGTGGGTGTTTGACGATTGATACCACTTTGCCTATTAAACAGGGTCCTCACCTCACAGGGGCCTAAGAACTGGTGGCTCCACTCAGGTCACCCAGCCACCCGTGACAGGGGTCAAAGAATAACTGGTACTCCCAATCCTTACAACCAAAAGCATTGGATGACCATGGTCTCTCTGCAGAACCCACCCACCCGTATGCTCTAAGGAAGAGGGACATGCTTTCCTCAGAGTCACTAAGGGGATGGTTCTCAGTCCCCTGCCTTGTTCAGAGCATGACCCCCTGCTGCAACAAGATACAGGTACCTACACCAATCACCTCTGTCCCTCTAAGACTGTAGGACAGAGCCTGTACCAAACACTTGATGACCAGCTACCTGGGCACCTGAGCTGAATCCATACAAGAAAAGTGAATGGACTCCTAGACTTATATACTTGATAACAGCTCTAACCATCTAGTGACAGGAAATCAGAGCTTCAAGGGCAAAAATAATGAAGCTAGCTCACTCAAGCAACCCATTTTGGCATATCAAAACAAAACAAAGCAAGAAGCTAGGATACAATTAACGAACATAAAATAAAGTAATACAATAACTTATACATGGTTTCAAGACATCAGACAATATCAAATTACATAAAGAAACAGACCATGATTGCTTCAACAAGCTCTCAAAAAATAGAATCAAGGGATTTTCTAGATAAAAGTGCATTCCTGGAATTACCATGTGCAGAACACAAAATATTAATATACGGAACCGTTCAAGACTTCAGGAAAGAGATCAGACTATATGCTGAAGAAGCCAAGGAACACACACATAAAACAGTTGAAGGAATTAAAAAGGTTATTCAAGAGCATAATGAAAAATTTAATAAGCTGTAAGAATCCATACAGAGACAGCAATCAGAAATTCAGAAGATTAACAATAAAAGTACAGAATTAGACTACTCAGTAGAAAGTCAGAGGAGCAGAATTGAGTAAGTGGAAGGCAGAACTGGTGAGCTTGAAGACAAAGCACTTGGCACCAATATATTTGAAGAAAAATCATATGAAAGAATTTTAAAAATTGAAGAAACCTTAAGAATCATGTGGGATTCTATCAAGAGAAATAACCTACGAGTGATTGGAGTGCCAGAATAGGGAGAAATAACAGAAAATACAGAGAGAATTGTTGAAGATTTGTCAGCAGGAAACTTCCCTGATACCGTGAAAGATGAGAAGATGCTCATGGAACTCCACATAAGGTAGATTTTAAAGAAAGTCACCAATACATATTATAATCAAACTTGCCAAAACCAAAGATAAAGAGAGAATTTTAAGAGCATCTTGGGATAAGTGAGTGGAAACCCTGGTGGCATAGTGGTTAAGTCCAATGGCTGCCAACCAAGAGGTTGGCGGTTTGAATCCACCAGGCACTCCGTGGAAACACTATGGGGCAATTTTACTCTGCCCTATATGGTTGCGATGAGTCAGAATTGACTAGACAGCAGTGGGTTAGTGATAAACGAAAAGTCACCTGCAAAGGAGAGTCAATAAGAAAAAGCTTGGACTATTCAGCAGAAATCATGCAGGCAAGAGGGCAATGGGATGACTTATATAAAGCATTGAAGAAAAAAAAATTGCCAGTGAAGAATCATATATCCAGCAAAACTGTCTCTCAGCTATGAAGGTGAAATTAGGACATTTCCAGATAAACAGAAGTTTAGGGATTTAGTAAAAACAAAGCCAAAATTACAAGAAATACTAAAGAGAGTTCTTTGGTTAGAAAACCAATAATATCAGGTATCAACCCAAGACTAGAACACTGGACAGAGCAATTAGAGGTCAACCCAGACAGGGAAATAAAAAAAAATAAGTCAAGATTAAAAAAATGCTCAAAACAGGGAAACAGTGATGTTATTATGTAAAAGAAGACAATATTAAAACAAGAAAGAGGGACTAAGAAATGTAGTCATAGATCTTTCAAATGGAGAGGAAGACAAGGTGATATAAAGAAATAAAAGTTAGGTTTAAACTTAGAAAATAGGGGTAAATACTCAGGTAACCACAAAGGAGACTAACTATCCTCTTCATCTAAATAAAACAAAGAAAAAAATAGACACTCAACAAAAACAAAATCAACAAAAACAAATAAGAGGAAAAGACAATCTATAAAGATAAATTACTCAGCACAAAAAATTAAGTGGGAAAAAGAAACTGTCAACAACACACACAAAAAAAAACACATCAAAATGACAGCACTAAACTCATATCTATCCATAATTACGCTGAATGTAAATGGACTAAATGCACCAATAAAGAGACAGAGAGTGGCAGAATGGATTAAAAAAAAAACACTATCTATCTATACACAGCCTACAAGAGACACACCTTAGAGACACAAACTAAAACTCAAAGGATGGAAAAAAATATATCAAGCAAACAACAATCACAAAAGAGCAGGAGTGGCATTATTAATTTCTGACAAAACAGACTTTAAAGTTAAATCCACCACAAAGGGTAAGGAAGGACACTATATGATGATTAAAGGGACAATATACCAGGAGGATATAACCGTATTGAATATTTATGCACGCAATGACAGGCCTGCAAGATACATAAACTCTAACAGCATTGAAAAGTGAGATAGCTCTGCAATTATAGTAGCAGACTTCAACACACCACTTTCAGTGAAGAACAGGACATCCAGAAAGAAACTCAATAAAAACACAGAAGATCTAAAGGCCACAGTGAACCAACTTGACGTTACAGACATATACAGAACACTCCACCCAACAACAGTCAAGCATACTTTCTTTTCTTGTGCACGTGGAACATTGTCTAGAATAGATCACGTATTAGGTCATAAAGCAAGCCTTAGCAGAGTCCAAAACATCAAAATATTACAAAGCATCTTCTCTGAGCATAAGGCCATAAAAGTAGAAATCAATAAAAGAAAAAGCAGGAAAAAGAAATCAAACAAGTGGAAACTGAATAATACCCTGCTCAAAAAAGACTTGGTTATAGAAAACATTAAAGATGGAATAAAGAAATTCATAGAATCCAATGAGAATGAAAACACTTCCTATCAGAACCTTTAGGACACAGCAAAAGCAGTGCTCAGAGGTCAATTATATCAATAAATGCACACATACAAAAAGAAGAAAGGGCCAAAATCAACGAATTATCCCTACAACTTGAACAAATAGAAAGAGAGCAACAAAAGAAACCCTCAGGCACTAAAGAAAGGAAATAATAAAAATTAGAGCAGAATTAAATGAATAGAAAACAGAAAAACAATTGAAAAAGTTAACAAGACCAAAAGCTGGTTCTTTGAAAGAACCAACAGAATTGATACACCACTGGTCAAACTGACAAAAGAAAAACAGGAGAGGAAGCAAATAACCGGAATAAGAAATGAGATGGGCGATACTACAACAGACCCAACCAAAATTAAACAAATCATATCAGATTACTACCCAAAATTGTACTCTAACAAATTTGAAAACCTAGAAGAAATGGATGAATTCCTAGAAACACACTACCTACCTAAACTAACACAAATGGAGGTAAAAGAACTAAGTAGACCCATAACAAGAGATTGAAAAGGTAATCAAAAAACTCTCAACAACAACAAAAAAGCCCTGGCCTGGACAGCTTCACTGCAGAGTTCTATCAAACTTTCAGAGAAGAGTTAATACCACTACTACTAAAGGTATTTTAGAGCATAGAAAAGGACAGAATACTCCCAAACTCATTCCCCCTACCGTCGAGTTGATTCTAACTCATAGCGACCCTATAGGGCAGAGCAGAACTGCCCCATAGAGTTTCCAAGGAGCACCTGGAGGATTCGAACTGCTGACCTTTTGGTTAGCAGCCATAGCACTTAACCACTACGCCACCAGGGTTTCCTTAACTCATTCCATGAAGCCAGAATATCCCTGACACTAAAACCAGGTACGGACACCAAAAAAAAAAAAAACTACAAGCCTATATCCCTTATGAACTTAGATGCAAAAATCCTCAACAAAACTCTAGCCAATAGAATTCAACAACATATCAAAAAAATAATTCACCATGACCAAGTAGGAGTCGTACCAGGTATGCAGCAATGGTTCAACATAAGAAAAACAATTTATGTAATCCATTATATAAATAAAACGAAAGACAAGAACCACACGATCTTATCAGTTGATGCAGAAAAGGTATTTGACAAAGTTCAACACCCATTCATGATAAAAACTCTCAGCAAAATAAGAATAGAAGGAAAATTCCTCAACAAAGAAAAGGGCATTTATACAAAGCCAATAGCCAACATCATCCTAAAAGGAGAGAGTCTTAAAGCATTCCTCTTGAGATCAGGAACAAGTCAAGGATGCCCTTTATCACACCACTCTTATTCAACATTGTGCTGGAGGTCCTAGCCAGAATAATTAGGCTAGATAAAGAAATAAAGGGCATCCAGATTGGTAAGGAAGAAGTAAGAGTATCTCTATTTGCAGATGACATGATCTTATACACAGAAAACCCTAAGGAATCCTCAAGAAAACTACTGAAACTAATAGAAGAGTTCAGCAGAGTATCAGGATACAAGATAAACATAAAAAAATCAGTTGGGTTCCTCTACACCAACAAAAAGAACATCGAGGAGGAACACACCAAATCAATGCTATTTACAGTAGCCCCCAGGAAGATAAAATATAAAAAATACTTAGGAATAAATCTTACCAGAGATTTAAAAGAGTCATACAAAGAAAACTAGAAGACAGTACCGCAACACAATGAAAGAGACCTATGTAAGTTGAAAAACATACGTTGGTCATGGATAGGAGGACTTAACATTGTAAAAACGTGTATTTTACCAAAAGCCATCTATAGATACAATGCAATTCCAATCCAAATTCCAGCGACATTTTTTAATGAGATGGAGAAACAAATCACTAACTTCATATGGAAGGGAAAGGAGCCCTGGATAAATAAAGCATTACTGAAAAAGCAGAACAAAGTGGGGGGCCTCACTCTACCTGATTTTAGAACCTATTATACCACCACAGTAGTCAAAACAGCCTGGTACTCATACAACAGATATATAGGCCAATGGAATAGAATTGAGAATCCAGACATAAATCCATCCACATGTGAGCAGTTGATATTTGACAAAGGCCCAAACTTAGTTTCATGCAGAAAAGACAGTCTCTCTAATGAATGGTGCTGGCATAGCTGGATATCCATCTGCAAAAAAATGAAACAAGACCCATACCTCACGCATGCACAGAAATGAACTCAAAATGGATCAAACACCTAAATATAAAATCTGAAACAATATAGATCATAGGAGGAAAAATAGGGATAACACTAGGAGCCCTAATACATGGCATAAACAGTATACAAAACAGTATTAACAGTGCAGAAGAGAAGCTGGATAACTGGGAGCTCCTAAAACTCAAACACCTATGCTCATCCAAAGACTTCACCAAAAGAGTAAACAGATTACCTACAGACTGGGAAAATGTTTTTAGTTATGACATTTCTGATCAGCACCTGATCTCTAAAACCTACATGATATTGCAAAAACTCCACTACAAAAAGACATAACCCAATTAAAAATTGGGCAAAAGATATGAACAAGCACTTTACTAAAGAAGACATTCAGGCAGCAAACAGATACATGAGGAAATGCTCACAATCATTAGTCGTTAGAGAAGTGCAAATCAAAAGTACAATGAGGTTCCGTCTCACTCCAGTAAGGCTGGCATTAATCCAAAAACCACAAAATAATAAATGTTGGAGAGGTTGTGGAGAGACTGGAACACTTATACACTGCTGATGGGAATGTCAAATGGTACAACAAATTCGGAAACTGATTTGGCACTTCGTTAAAAAGCTAGAAATAGGGCTACCGTATGATACAGCAATGCCATCCTTGGACTATGTCCTAGAGAAATAACAGCCTTTACATGAACAGATATGTGCACTGTTTACTATAGGAAAAAAATGGAAGCAACCAAGATGGCCATCAATGGAGGAATGGATAAATAAATTATGGTATATTCACTCAATGGAATATTATGCATCAATGAAGAACAATGATGAAATCTATGAAACATTTCATACCATGGAGGAATCTGGAAGGCATCATGCTGAGTGAAATTAGTCAGTTGCAAAAGGACAAGTATTGTATAACCCAAAGGACTTGAAAAATAGTTTAAACAGAGAAGAAAATATTCTTTGATGGTTACGAGAGGGGGGAGGGATGGAAGGAGTAGGGTTTTCACTAATTAGATAGTAGATAGGAACTATTTTAGGTGAAGGGAAAGACAAAACACAATACATGAGAGGTCAGCACAACTGGACTAAACCAAAAGCAAAGAAGTCTCCTGAATAAACCGAACGCTTCGAAGGCCAGTGTAGCAGGGGTGGGGGTTTGGGGACATGGTTTCAGAGGATATCTAAGTCAATTGGCATAATAAAATCTATGAAGATAACATTCTGCATCCCACTTTGGAGAGTGGCATCTGGGGACTTAAATGCTAGCAAGCGGCCATCTAAGATGCATCAATTCGTCTCAACCCACCTGGATCAAAGGAGAATAAAGAACACCAAAGACACAAGGTAATTATGAGCCCAAGAGACAGAAAGGGCCACATAAACCAGAGACTACATCAGCCTGGGACCAGAAGAACTAGATCGTGCCCAGCTATAACCGATGACTGCCCTGACAGGGAACACAGAGAGAACCCTTAAGGGAGCAGGAGAACAGTGGGATGCAGACCTCAAATTCTCGTAAAAAGAGAGAATATAGCAAGGTGTGTATAAATTTTTGTATGAGAGACTGACTTGTTTTGTAAACTTTAACTTAATGCACACATGCGGTCATTTGGTAAAAACATATTATGTATAATGGACATTTTCCACTTTGATGGTTCAATATGAAGTGTTTGCCGTGGTAAATGTGATTTAACACTTCACATTTTTTCTTATAAGTTATTGATTTAAAATCTATATGCTATTTTAATTCATCTAAGAATAATATATAAAAATTACATGATACTTCATGTTTCCCAAGTAATTTGCAAAATTTAAGTGAATAATGCAGACAGCACCATTGGGAGTAGGTCACAGAATATCTACACTTTATTTCCATGAAAGCTCCTGGGGGACATGAGCATACAAACCAGTATGTTTCGAAATTTTAAGTAACTAGACAAAGACAATTAATTCCTAGAGGGAGAAGGGGACCTTGAGTCTATGAAACCCATGAAAGAGAGTGCGTGGAAAATGAAATAGGGTGCCCTACTTCAATGGCCTATTAGGATAGGTATAGTAAATGTACGTATAAAAAGGGGAGAATTAACATTCTAAAAGCAACGTGGACTCTCAAATCATAGATGACTTGCAATTCAGAGAAGGAAACCAGAGGTGGCCTCTCCCCTGATATGTTTTCTCCTCTGTGTATGATGGATACACTCTAGTAAAATACCATAGCAATATCCATTTAAATTTTCTGAAAGGGAATTTGTGAAAAGAAAAAATCATTTAGGAATGAAGGAAGGAAAGAAATAGCAAAAAAGAGGAACTTAGTGTGATCTAAAACGTTTATTTTAAATATTTTTTGTGGCTTTGTACTCAAAATTGTGATTGTAATTTTTTAGCTAGTGGGGTGTTTTTTGAGACATCTCAAGGCATTTGCTGTGGAACAAATGATATATTCTTTCATTGATATTGAGTTGATGAGCTCTAAAGCCAAGACTTGTTGTTAGTTGCCATCAAGTCATCAGCTTTGACTCATGTCGGTTCCAAGTGTAACAGAATGAAACGTTGCCTGGTCCTGCACCATCTTCGTGATCATTGTTGTATGTCAAGATGCCCTGATGACATGTCAAAGCAAGTGAGGTGAAGTCTTGGAGAATATTCTTTGATCCACAGGGTTTTCATTGGATAGTTTTTGGAAGTAGAACACCACGTCTTTCTTCCTAGTCTTAGTCTGGTAGTTTTGCTGAAACTTGTCCACCATGGGGAACAGCCAAGAGTAGTTAAGGAAATACCTCTTCACTGGCTTTATTTAGAGCCTCTTCTGTTATCCTCTAATTCTCTCATGCCGCTAACCTCCCTGCATCCCTCCCTTGCTGGTTTATATTAAGAATCTTCTCGTATCAGGCCATTTTATAATTCTGAGAATTTCTCTGTTTTCCGTCCAAAATCACTCGAGGTTCAGACTTTAAAGGAGATATTTCACAAACTATAAAAAAATTTTTTTTATAGTTATTCCCATTTTTATTGCCAGATTTTAAGCGAGTCCATCTTCTCTAATACATGCTGTATAAAATGAATGCCTGCTGCAGACAACCCTTTGCTTAAGAATAAATTCTCCCTTGTCACTATCCTGTCCTCTTTGCTCTGCTTTGTGTCCCCATGTTCTATGTCCAACCCTCTTTGTTATGGTGGTGGCCCTTTGACTGCCAGAGAAGAGCTAGTTTGAATTGTCTACCAGGTACGTATTTGTTGCCAGTAACAGTAAGTTAAACATGTAAGAGTTTATCGGCCTCACCTCCAGAGAATCCAGGAATAATCCAGCAGCTTAATGAATATATCAAGGGTCCAGAATTTTCCCACCTTTTTATTCAGTCATTCTTAGCGTGGACTCTTCTCCTCATGCTCATAAAATGGTTGAAAGATGGCTGCTGTGATCCAAGGTGCCATCACGTCTTCTTCCAGCCAGGAAGTAAAAGAAGGTGGATATTTGTTACCAGCATATCTCCACTTTGTCTCATAGACCAGGCAATCACATGGCCACCCAAGTTTTAAGGGAGGCTGAGAAACGGAGGTTTTTGCTTTTATTGCTCCTATTTTTTAGGAGAGGTAGATGTGGAAGATGTATGCCAGGTGTTGTGGAGTTGACTTCGACTCACGGCTACCCCGAGTGTGTCAGAGTAGAACTGTGTCCCATAGGGTTTTCAGTGGCTCATTTTCTTTCTTCCAAGGTCCCTCTGGGTGGACTTGAATTGCTAACCTTTCAGTTAGCAACCAAGTGCATTAACTATTTGTACCACCTAGACTCCAGACATGGAAATGAAGTTTGCATCAGCAAACTATAGCGTTGGCCACAGATGTGAACTGAAGAGGTTCCCTTCCACCGTCCCTCCTAACAGTCAGAAGTGATTGATTCCATGATGCTTCCTATATTCCACTATTAGAGCCCCTTCCTTGATTTCACATAACTTACTTCTTTTGTTTAAAAGTTTAATACGCATTCTGTGTAGGCTACACAAGGATAATAATCACAATGATATTAATATGTTCATTAAATCCCACCGTTAATGGTTAATTATTGAATACCTATATACTATTGACAAGAACTACAGAATTAACCAGTGTGTTTCAGGTCACTGAGGATATTTTCCTTTTTTTTAAAATTGATCTTTAGATGAACGTTTACAGAACAAACTAGTTTCTCATCAAACAGTACAAACATTGTTGTACGACACTGGATAACAACCCCACGACGTTGTCAATACTCTCCTTTCTCACCCCATAACCAGCTTTTCTGTTCCCTCCTACCTTCTAGTCCCTGCCCTGGGGCGGATGCACCCTGTTAGTCTTGTTTTCTTTCATGGGCCTATTCGATCTTTGGCTGAAGGGTAAACCTCAGGAATGGCCTCATTACTAAGCTGAATGGATGTCGGGGGCCATACTTTCAAGGTTTCTCCAGTCTCTGTCAGGGCAACAAGTCTGGTCTTTCTTTTTGAGTTAGAATTTTGCTCTACATTTTTCTCCACCTCTGTCCAGGACTCTGTACTGTGATGCCTGTCAGAGTAGTCAGTGGTGGTAGCCAGGCACCATCTCGTTGTACTGGACTCAGTCTGGTGGCGGCCTGGACTCAGTCTGGTGGAGGCCGTGGTAGATGTGGTCCATTAGTCCTTTGGACTAATCTTTCCCTTGTGTCTTTAGTTTTCTTCATTCTTCCTTGCTTCCAAAGGGGTGAGACCAGTGGAGTGTCCTAGATGGTCACTCACAGGCTTTTAAGACCCCAGACGCTGCTCACTAAAGTAAAATGTAGAACATTTTCTTTATAAACTCTGATATGCCAATTGAGCTAGATGTTCCCTGAGACCATGGTCCCCACAGCCCTCAGGCCAGCAATTCGGTCCCTCAGGGAGTTTGGGTGTGTCTATGGAGCCACCACGGCCCTGCCTTGTACAGGCTGTGCTTGCTTCCCCAGTATTGTGTACTGTCTTACCCTACACCAAAGTTACCACTTACCTATTGTCTATTAAGTGTTTTTCCATCCCCACCTCTCCCCACCCTCGTAACCATCAAAGATTGTTTCTTTTTGTATGTAAACCTTTTCATGAGTTTTCACAGTAGTGGTCTCATACAATATTTGCCCTTTTGTGATTGACTTATTTCGCTCAGCATAACGTCCTCCAAATGCATCCATGTTATGTGATGCTTCACAAATTCATTGTTGTTCTTTAGCATTGAGTAATACTCCATTGTGTGTATGTACCAGTTTGTTTATCCATTCATCTGTTGATGGGTATGTAGGTTGTTTCCATCTTTTTGCTATTGTGAACAATGCTGCAATGAACACGAATGTACGTATATCTATTCATGTGATGACTCTTATTTCTCTGGTGTATATTCCTAGGAGTGGAATTGCTGGGTCGTGTGGTTAAGCGCTATGGCTCCTAACCAAAAGGTCCGCAGTTCAAATCCATCAGGCGCTCCTTGGAAACTCTATGGGGCAGGTCTACTCTGTCCTTTAGGGTCGCTATGAGTCGGAATCGACTTGATGGCAGTGTTTTTTTCTTTTTGAGGGGGGGATGGTATTTCTATTTGTAGCTTTCTAAGGAAGAGCCATATCATTTTCCAAAAAGGTTGTATCATTTTGCTTTCCCGCCAGCACTGCACAGGAATTCTGATGTCCCCACAGCCTCTCCAACATATATTATTTTCTGTTTCATTGATTCATGCCAGTAATGCCGGGATGAGATGGTATCTCATTGTGGTTTTGATTTGCATTTCCTCTGATGGCTAGAGACCGTGAGCATTTCCTCATGTATCTGTTGGCCACTTGAATGTCTTCTTTGGTGAAGTGTCTTTACATTTCTTTTGCCCATTTTTTAATTGGACTATTTGTTTTTTTGTTGTAGAGGTGTCATATTTTCTTGTAGATTTTAGAGATTAGACTTTTGTCCGATTTGTAATAGCCAAAATTTTTTTCCCAGTCTGTGGATTCTCTTTTTACTGTTTTGGTGAAGTCTTTTGATGAGTGTAAGTGTTTAATTTTTAGAAGATCCCAGTTACATAGATTATCCTCTGTAGCTTGTGTGTTGTTGGTTGTGATTTGTATCCTGTTAATGCCATGTATTAGGGCCTCTGGTGTTGATCCTATTTTTTCTTCTATGAACTTCACAGTTCTTGGCTTTAAATTTAGGTCTTTGATTCATTTTGAGTTAGTTTTTCTACATGGTGTGAGGTATGGGTCCTATTTCCTTTTTTTTGCAGATGGACATCCAGTTTTGCCAGCACCATTTGTTATAAAAACTGTCTTTTCCCCATTTGATGGACTTTGGTCCTTGTTGATGATCAGGTGACCATAGATGGATGGATTTACATCTGGGTTCTCAATTCTGTTCCATTGATCAACGTATCTGTTGTTGTACCAGTACCAGACTGTTTTCACTACCGTAGCTGTAGGTTCTGAGATCAGGGAGTGTGAGTCCTCCTACTTTTTTCTTCTTCTTCAGTAGTGCTTTACTTATCTGGGGCCTTTTCTCTTTCCATATAAAGTTAATGATCAGTTTTTTTTATCTCTTTAAAGAATATTGTTGGTATTTGGATCGGTATAACATTGTATTTATAAATTGCTTTGGGTAGAATGGTTATTTTCACAATGTTGAGTCTACCTATCCATGAACATGGTATGTTTTTCCATTTATGTGGATCTCTTTTGGTTTCTTGCAGTAGTGTTTTGTAGTTTTCTTTGTATAGGTCTTTTACATCCCTGGTTAGATTTATTCCCAAGTATTTTGTTTTTTCAGGGGCTACTATAAATGGTATTGTTTTCCTGATTTTCTTTTTGTCATTGTCTTTATTGGTGTATAGGAATCCAACTGATTTTTGTAGTTTATCTTGTATCCTGCTAATCTGCTGAATCTTTCTATTAGTTCCAGTATTTTTATGGTAGTGTCTTTTGGATTTTCTAAATATGGGTAATTCACAAGTAGGGAGAGTTTAACTTCTTCATTACCAATTCGGATCCCCTTTATTTCTGTTTTTTGCCTTATTGCTCTAGCCAAGACTTCCAACACAATGTTAAATAGGAGTGGTGATAATGGGCATCCTTGTCTTGTTCCTGTTCTCAAGGGGAATGCTTTCAGCCTCTTTCCATTGAGAAAGATGTTGGCTGTTGGTTTTGAATAGATGCCCTTTATTATGTTGAGAAGTTTCCCTTCTATACCTATTTTATTGAGAGTTTTTATCAGGAGTGGGTATTGGACTTTGTCAAATGCCTTTTCTGCATCCACTGAGATGACCATGTGATTCTTTTCTTTCCTTTTATTTGTGTGGTGGATTATGTTGATTGCTTTTCTACTGTTAAACCATCCTTGCATACTTGCTATGAATCCTATTTGGTCATGGTGTATTATTTTTTTGATATTATGCTGAATTCTACTGGCTAGGATTTTGCTGAGAATTTTTGCATCTATATTCATGAGATATATTGGTCTGTAATTTTTTTTTTTTTGTGGTGTCTTTGCCTGGTTTTGTTATCAGGGTTGTGCTGGCTTCATAGGATGAATTTGGAAGTATCGCTTCCTTTTCTATGTTCTGAAATAGTTTGAGCAGTACTGGTGAATGCTCTTCTGTGAATGTTTGGTAGAATTCTCCAGTGAAGCCATTTGGGCAAGGGCTTTTTTTCATTGGGAGTTTTATTATTATTATTGCCTTTTCAATATCTTCTCTTGTAATTCGTCTGTACAGATTTTCAACATCTTTTTGTGTTAGTTTGGGTAGGTAGTGTGTCTCTACAAATTTGTCCATTTCCTCTAGGTTTTCAAATTTGTTGGAGTATAGTTTTTCATAATTCTCTGTTACGATCCTTTTTATTTCATTTGGGTCTGTTGTAATGTCCCCCATTTCATTTGTTATTTGCGTTCTCTCCTGTTTTTCTCTTGTCAGTTTGGGCAGTGGTTTATTGATTTTGTTGATCTTTTCAAAGAACCAACTTTTCGGTTTTGTTGCTTCTTTCTATTGTTTTTCTATTCTCTATTTCATTTATTTCTGCTCTGATCTTTTTGTTTCTTTTCTTCCGGTGACTGTGGGATCCTTTTGCTGTTCTCTTTCTCTTTGTTCGAGTTGTGTAGCTAATGTTTTGATTGTGTCCCTTTCTTCTTTTTTGGAGTGTGCATCTATTGCTTTCAATTGAACTTTGAGCACTGCCTTTGCTGTGTCTCAAAGGTTTTGGTATGATGTGTTTTCATTCTTATTTGATTCTAGGAATTGTTTTATTCCATCTTTGATTTTTTTTTTTATACCCAGTGGTTTTCACTTTGAATGGCGCTGTGGTCAGAGAAGATACTTTGTATTATCTAAATGTTTTGGATTTTGTTGAGGGTTGCTCGGTGGCCTAAGATGTGGTCTATTCTGGGGAATGTTCCATGTGCATTGGAAAAGAATGTGTACTTTGCAGCTGTTGGGTGGAGTGTTCTATATATGTCTATGAGGTCAGTTGGCTGATCGTGCTCTTTAGCTCTTCTGTATCTTTGTTGAGTTTCTTTCTAGATGTTCTGTCCTTTACTGAGAGTGGTGTGTTGAAGTCTCCTACTATTATTGTGAAACTGTCAATTTCTGTTTTCAGTGCTGAGTTCGTTTTATGTATTTTGGAGCCTTATTATTGGGTGTATAGATGTTTATTATGGTTACTCTTCATGATGGATCATCTCTTTATTCATTATATAATGCCCTTCTTTGTCTTTCATGGTGGATTTGTTTTAAAGCGTATCTTACCTGGTATTAGTATTGCCATTCCTGCTCTTTTTTGGTATTTATTTGCTTGATATATTTTTTTGCATGCTTTGTTAATAAATTTAAGTCTTTGTTTCTAAGGTGTGTCTCTTGTAGACAGCATATTGGTGGATCCTGTTATTTTATCCATTCTGTCACACTGTGTCTCTTTATGGGTGCATTTAGGCCATTTACATTCAGTGTAATTATTGAGTTTATTGCTGTCATTTTGTAGGGCTTTTTTTTGTGGTGTTAACATTTTCTTTGTTCCTTTTACTCTCCTGTGTTGAGTTCTGTTTGTTTGTGGATTTCTTTTTCATTTCTTTTGTTTTTGTAGATTTTGTTTTTATTGAGACTTTGTTTTTCTTCTTTATTTTGTCGAGTAGGTTTGTTAACTTTCTTTGTGGTTATCTTGAAATTTACACTTATTTTCCTAGGTTTGTACCAGTCTATTATTACTTGACATTGCCTTGCCTTCCTCTCCATTAGAAATTTCTATGCCTACACCATTTATTCCTCTTTTATTGTACTGACGTTGTTGTCATTTAAAGATTAACCTCTGTGGTTCCCTGTTGCAATTTTTTTGGTTTTTGATAGTCCTCAGGGGTTCATAACCTAGATTGGTATCTGGCTGGTACAATCTTGCCTCCTAGATTTAGGCTGTGGTCTGATATTGTTTGTTCTCAGACTAAAGGACTCCCTTTAATAATTCTTGTAAGTTTGGTTTGGTTTTTACATATTCGCTTAATTTCTATTTACGTGGAAAATCCTAATTTTACCATCATATTTGAATGAAAGTGTTGCAGGATGTTTTTTTTTTTTGGTTTGCAATTTTGTTCTTTCATCATTTTATATAGGCCATCCCATTGCCTTCTTGCCTGCATGGTTTCTGCTGAATAATCAGAGTTTAGTCTTATTTATTTATTTTTTTTCCTCTGCATATGACCTATTATATTTCTCAAGCTGCTCGCAGGATTTTTTCTTTGCCTTTGGTTTTAGCAAGTGCGATTACAATACTCCTTGGTGTTTTTCTTTTGGGGTCTATCCTATATGGGGTTCGTTGAGCTTCTTGGATGGTCAGCTTTTCATCATTCATATTAGGGAAGTTTTCTGTCAGCAGTTCTTCAGTGATCTTCTCTGTGTTTTCTCTCCCTGTTCTGGAACTCCGATCACTACCACATTTTTGCTTTTGATTCTATCCCACATGATTCTCAGGGTTCCTTCATCTTTCTTTGTTATTTTTCTGATTTCTCCTCAAACAGAGTTTTATCCAAGTGTTTGTCTTCACTTTCGCTGATTCTGTTTTCCATCGTTTCAAACCTGCTCCTCAGCCCTTCTATGACACTGTCCATTTCTGAAATCTCGTTGCTTATCTTTTGGACGTCTAGTTGTTGTTTTTGAATGATTTCTAGTTGTGAGTTTATTTTAGCATTTTGTTCCTGTATTACTTTTCTGAATTGTTCCATTTTTTTGTCTGCATTTTCCATGAAGTTGTCTGCCTTTGCTATAAATTTGTCTATTTTTTCCTCATTTTTGTCTGCTTTTTGCTTCAACTCTTAGATTGCTCTGAATATTAGAGATTTGAATTCCCCGTTAGGTAGCTCTAGTGCCTTTTCTTCTACTGGAAAGTCATCTGGTGTTTTATTTTGGACGCCTACTGGAACCATCCCGTCCTGTTTTTTTTTTTTTTTTAATGTTTTGATATCGTCTGCTGTTTTCGGGACATTCAGTAGTTATTTTCTTCGTTTCTTCACTGTAGATTTGTTTGCTTCATCCTGCTTGTTTGTTTTATTTGGTTATGTCTGAGCAGGTGGGCTGTGCGTTCTTTGTTGTTTGCTCATCTGTAGTCACAATACTTTTCACCTCCTTGTCCAATGGGCAGGTCCAGTCAATCAGCTATGGTGCAGTAGGGCAGCTCCAGCTGAAGAGGAAGGGCTGGGACCAGTTGTTTGTGGCAAGTACTAGGACCGACAGGGTGGGCCAGGAATCAGTGCTGGGCAGGCTCCAGTAGGCTGTGCCTGTGCTGCTCGGGGATGTGATGTTCAGTGCATAGTGCAGGTGGGCGGGAAAGGGGGGGAGGTTGTGATGTGTGGAGATAATAGGGGTATGGGAAAGAGGAGAGAGAGGAGAGAGGAACAGGAGCTAAAAACGAATAAGCAAAGAAAGAAAAAAAATAGTGCTAAGGGAGTTTGCTGTTGAAGTGGAGAGAAAAGAAACTGAGAAATGGAGAAAAGCAAAAAGGGTGGGGGAAAAGAGAAAGGAAAATACAAGGAAAAAAATTACTAGATAAGAATTTGAAAAAAAAGAGAAGAAATGTCCCCCAGGAGTCCCAGCGTCCCACCGGTGGAGCACCTAAGACCAGTGAAGTGGCTGCCAGGTTACACGGTATAGCCTAGCTAGAGGACATATAGATGTCACACAGCACCAGGTATTTAGGAGACAGGAAAAGAAGAAAGTATAGAGAGACGAAAACTGAGAAATGAGGAAAGACAGAAAGGGAAAAAGAGAGAGAAAAGAAAAAAAAGAAACTAAGAAAGAATGAAAAAAAGGAAATGCACCGATTGGAGGAGTGGCTCCTAAGCTGTGAAGCTTAGTCTGGCTAGAAGGGGCTCCCAAGCTGCGAAAAGAAAAAGAAAACAAGAAACAAAGCAAACAAGGCAAACAAACAAACAAAAAGGCAGGGTGGTGTCACAGGCTGGGGGAGTGGTTCCCCAGCCAAGTGTGGCTTCACAACCTTTCAAGAAGAAGCAAAGATGGCACACAGATCCAGGTGTTCCAGAGAAAGGATGGGGAGGTGGTAAGAGACACAGAAGAAACCAAAAGAGACAGAAAGTACCAACACCAGCTCAGGAGCGTGGCCAGTGCAGGCAGGGTGAATCCAAGCAGCCTGAGGCCAAAGCAGTTGCCTCCTAGCCAAGTGACTGTGGCTGGTGGGAAGCAGAGGAGGTGGAGTGGGGGAGAAGAGGCAAGTTAGGAAAGTGTATATCGCTTGTTACCGGGTGCTCTGTCTTCTGCTGGGAAATTCATGAAGCTGCTTTCCAGTACTCCCTGTCTGCTGATCTGCGATGTGGGTGGGGCAAATCCAAGGGGCATGGACGGTGCACTTCCTGGCTGGTGGAGCCACTGTAGCCAGCCAGGAAGCTCAGAGGTAGAGCAGCGGGGAGAGAATGAGGGGGTGGGAAAGTGTGTATCGCTGGTTACTGGGTGCCCTGTCTCCTGCTGGGAGTTCCATGAAGCTGCTTTCCTGTGCTCCTTGTCTGCTGATCCCCTACTGGAGTCCAAGATGGTGGATCTGTGCTGTGTTAGCGATGGAGCCCTCAGCAGGTATCTCTCCTCGCTCTCTGTCCTCTGTCAGTTTCTTATTCCATTCAGTGCTTGGCTGAGTTCTTTATCTCTTCATTTGACACTTCAAGTTCCAGGGATGACGTTTGTCTCTGTTTTACTTAGTTTTTTGGGTCTTTGCTGTACAGGGACAGTGCAGTGCTTCTGTCTATGGCACCACGTTGGCTGGAAATCTGAGGATATTTCTTGCCTGTGCAGTGCTTTACCAATTATAAATGCTATCAGGCACAAACAGAAAATTCAACTAACAATGACTTAAACCACTTTAACAACTTATAATTTACTTAAAAATTTTCAAAAATAGGTAAGCCGAGATTTGGTTCAGCAGCTCGACAGTATTAGGGTGCCAGGATGATGTCTCTGTGATTCCCATCATAGTCACATAAAGGCTGTCACAGCTTCAGACATCTCATTTTTTAAGAGTGTGGCTAAAAGCACCCAAGATGGTGAGAGAGCTGTAAGTATTCTCATGCTTCTCTCTTTTGTCAGAGAATACAATCCTCCCACAGGCTTCCTCTAAAAAAAAAAGTGTCCCTTTATGACTCATTGGCTAGAACAGGGTCATGTGGCACTTTAATAGAGGCTAGAAAATAATCTCACGAGTAAGGGAGTCAGAGATGGGAGTTAATATAAGGTCGATGTGAGTTGGAATGGATTTGGTTTTGTAATTTACCAAGTGTGTGGCCATAAGTGCTTTCAGCTTTCCACACTTTTACATTCATGATGTCATCTGATTACTCAGTGGGACTAGCATGTTAACATACTAGAATTCCAAAACTGGAATAGGAGGTATGGGGCAACTGCTACATGGGAACTTCTAGTTGTGAACTAATTTAAAGATCCTTTGGAGGTGCAAATTTAATGCAAGAGTTTTAAAGATAATATGTTTTGCCTGTAAAGTATGCATGCAAGAACACAAGCAGTAATTCAGATGATTTTATAGTTTGGGAAGATGATTACACGGTGGAATGAAAACAGAAATCAGGATACATGGAATCTAGGCCCAACTTTGGGTAAGAGTCGGGAAGAATTCTGGTCCTTGGTTTCCCCATCTGTAAAATTATGTACTTGAATTAGATTAGATGATCCCTGAACTTCTCAGATATGTGTAACCATATAATCATGATGTCAGAAGTCATCAACAAAGGACGTTAGAGCTAGAAGAGTGCTAAAATCATCTATTCTAACCTCTTTCTCAAAGGAGATAATTTGGCTCAGAAAAGTCACCCCATCTGTTCAAGTTCACTTACTTACTTTCGAGATTTGAGTCTCAGTACATAACAACTCATGCTTTCACAAATAATTGATATTGCCTCCTGGGAAAATGTTTTAAATTCAGCCTTTTTCTTTACTTTCTTTTTCATCTTAGGCA
The DNA here is from genome assembly GCF_030014295.1 of Loxodonta africana. NCBI lineage: Eukaryota > Metazoa > Chordata > Mammalia > Proboscidea > Elephantidae > Loxodonta > Loxodonta africana. The sequence continues at coordinate 77,025,019 of NC_087358.1, forward strand.
GAATTTCTCCTATAGCATTGCTGTACTTAAATAGAAACAGGGAGTGAGACTGTTTAGTCTACCTTTTAGCAGTAAGGTTTGGAATCAACTATTCAACCACTTTGTAATTTCGTATTTTCACCCTCTTCATAGCTTTTTTTTTTTTTTTTAAGGACTAGCTAAACTAAGAAGGTCCTTAGGTGGCACAAGTGATTGCGATCAGCTGCTAACCTAATGTTTGGGGGTTTGAGCCCACCCAATGGCTCTAGGGAAGAAAGACCTGGAGATCTTCTTTCATAAAGCTTACAGCAAAGAAAACCCTATAGAGCAGTTCTACTCTGCAACACATGAGGTTGCCATGAGTCAGAATCCACTCTACAGCAAGGGGTGGAGCTAGATAATTATCAAAAAACCTTAGTATAGCAACTCACAGGCAGGAAGGGATCAATCTGTGGTAACCGTAGTTACCATTATCATCTTGGCAGTCATTCATCTTGGCGTTTAAGATGCCTCCAAACTTGAGAAAGTGTCCTGGACCAACTTCCCCACCAACATGTGTGGAGGGTGGGTCAGAACCTTGGTACCATTATTTGCCTTTATGCAGTCCTATCTGCTACTGTTACGTTACATAGGTATAAACGCTCTGTGTAATCACTAAGAGTATGGTAAATAACTGGGAGTCAGGCCAATCATTGTATGCTATCACAGAGCTCAGTAACTGCGGATTCAGGAAGAATGAAAACAGCCTGGATTTGGGATTCATGGATGGGCTGCAGGGGATTAGGGAACCCTCTGGGATTTCATTGAAACAGGTTTTCTCAACCATGACACTTGGGCCAGATTTTTCTTTCTTCCAGGGTAGTCTGTCCTGAGCATTGTAGGATATTTAGCAGGATTCCTGTTCTCTACCCACTAGATGCTGGTAGCACCTCCCAAGCCATGATAATAAAAAATATCTCCAGGCTGGCAAGTGTCCCCTGGTGGGGCGGGGTCCAGGCTGGCAAGTGTCCCCTGGTGGGGCGGGGTGGGGTGGGTGTGAAGTCCATAAAGCCTAGTATGTAAGTGCAGTTTTTCTGGAAGGCTCATGAGTGTCATCATTTTCTTAAAAAGGTCTATGATCTCAAAAAGGTTGGAATCAATTAAAGTCTTTCAAAACAATAACGCAAGATCGCTCATCTCTAGCTGCAGTTATGGACAAGTAAACACTATCGAGGCTAATTGAAATTGTGCAGTTCGAAAATTTATGATGAAATCTACACCTACCCCTTTATCACTTCAGTTCCTTTGAAAGGGCACTTCACAGATCTCTGTCTGGGGGAGAGAAGCCTGCCCTTCCCAAAGGCTCGCTTCTTAAAGCGCTTCTTCGGTGCAGATACCACAGTACCTACCGAGCGAAGCCCCAAACTTCCTAAGGGGTTAGACCTAACGGCAAGGCAAAGGACAGCTCAAGCCCAGAGGCGAAATCGGGAGCAGTGGTTTCTCATAAAAGAAATCCGGTGGTGGTACTGATCGAAAGATTGATTGGAAGGAGAGATGGAGAGACGAAGAGGACCGGGGAGAGAGAGAAAGAACAGCCATGCCTTGAAAGAGTTCCCCAGGGAGGGCATCTCCGGGAGAGAGCGGCTCGCTGCAAGTCTTCTCCCTGGCTTGTCCGGGAAGGCGGCTGTCCTGCCCCGGTCTAGGAGGTCTACGAGCCCCGAGCTCTCCGCTTCCTCTCCCACCACCGACCTCTGACTCCCACGGCCACGCCGGCCTTGGCACGTCCCAGGAGCCTCCTCCTCGACGCTCAGAAGGTCACTTTACCACTCTTTAAAGTGTTTCTTCCCACGTCTACATCTCCTAAAGGCACTAGGAAAGTCGGAGCTTAAAACCCAAATGCCAGACTCAGAAAAGCAAGCAGGGGACGTGCTGTGTCTTCCACTGCCCACCGGGAGCACCCCAGAAGACAAGCAACTTTCTCCCCGACTTCTAGGTCTGGGTCCGCCTCCGCCCACGCCCCTCCTAGGAGTCGCCCAGAGAGGAAGCGGCCGGGGGTGGGCTGGGCGCCAGCGGGCAGAGGGGAGCCGCGCCGGCCGGCCGCCTCCGTCGCTCTGCTCCGGGTCCCGCGGGCGCGAGGGGAGGGGACCTAGGAAGAGGAGGGCGGCGAACCGGAGGAGGCGGTGCGTGCCTCGCCTGCCAAAGGGAGGTCTGTGTCTGCGTGCGACCCGGCGCCGCGCGCCCACAGCTCGGCCGAGCCCCGCCTGGACGCGCCGGGAGCGGGCTCTGCCGCCGCCTGCCCGAGACCCTCGCTCCGGCCCGGCCGGCGCCGTGCGGGGAAAGGGACGGGCTTCCCGGCGGTGCACGTTCCAGCCGGGGAAAGACTGTAAGTTGCGTGCGGCCCGGGACCCAGGAGAGGAGACGGCCGCGCCCGCTGCCCGCCCGCCATGTAAGTGCGCGCTCGGCCGCCCGCGGCGGGGTCCCCGCTGCCCTCGCCGCCTCTCTGTCCTGGACGCCGGGGTGGGGCGGCCCCGGCTCTGGACCCCAAGCGGGGCGGATCCGCGGGCTGTCCCTGCCCGCCGCGCCCGCTGACGCCGTCTGCCTCCGGGGGGAGCTGCTCGCCTACGGTGACCCCCTCCCTCTTGGCGGAGCCAGCTGGAATGCACCCCCCCGGGACTGACGCACATTCAGTGTCTTCACGGGGCGGGGCGGGGGGCGGCCAGCGCAGGGGGCTGGATGAGGGCGGGTCTTGGCCAGCGCGCCTCAGCCCAGCTAGAGGCGAGGACTCTCGTGCCCCGCTCGTCTTTCCCAGCCTCGTGGTCCAGACAGCCCAACCTCAGCCGCTGACCTCAGTTAATGAGATTTGAAAAAAAAAAAAAAAGTAGCGGGAGTGACACCAAGGACTGGAAGGCGGCGGAGAGGAATAGGGTAGGGGGAGGGTCGGGAGCGCGTCGGGGAGGGAAAGAGTGGGCTTTGCTGGGGAGCCTCGCGGCTGGACTTGGGCGCTCCGGGTGGATGGGCTCTGCGCTTCCGTAGTCATTTCTTTGTGGAAAATCTGGGGAGAGGGTTAGGAACTCTTTTTGAAGGGGAGTGGGTGGAAGTGAATGCACCTGGAGCCCTTTGAATGACTGAGTCCCGGAAAGCGTGCGATACTTTGCAAGCTAGATCGCTCCAACAGAATCGTTGGAACCAGCGAATCAGAATTGCACCTTTCAAAGTAAGTCATGGACAGGCTTTATTTTCGCTAGTGGAAGATAGTCGTCAAGACTGGAGGAATTCTCACATGCTAAGGAACGCGCACTGGGAGTGCCTGATAATAGTGCTCTCCAGCGGGTGTGCCTACATAATAATGTTGGGTTTATGATGCTCTGCAATGGTAAGAAATTATCCTAATTATTCTGTTTGGTCTCATGCAGAGAGCTAATGGCACCTTTAAAGGGACACAGGAAAGTTGCTACAAACTGTGAGCAGAAACTTGCAGGCCAAATAAACAAACTGGCATGGTTCATTTTATTTTAATATCCTGGATTATGTTTACTGCCAGTAAAAATGCTACGTTCCTTTTAACGTGAGTATACGAAATAATTCACTGGCTCGGCAGAGAGAAGTCTTGCATTTAAGTAAACAGCCATCAAAGTTAATTTGGGAACATTTTTGGAGATAAAGACATGAGAAAGCCTGAGCTAGTTTGACAAAACTTCAGTTCTAGACAAGCTTATAATTTAGAGAGAATTAGTTATTCTCACTTTTGAAATGTTGGGACAAGTTTGCGTGTTTATAAATTAGAAGTTGTAGACCAACTGAGTAGGTGTTACCCTTCCCTAAAGCATTTAGTTTTTAACATTTCCTCTTGTGTTTACCAGGGACCATCCCACTTACTCAGAGGAAGGGAAGTTGATGTGCAGTAGGACTGAAGACTCCGTCTGTTACTAACCCACCTGCAGTACAGAGCTGTGGATTACCTTTGGGTCTCGGGCGGTGTCACACCTGCAACCCTCCTACACTCCCTCAGCGCTCACTCTGGGCCCTAATTGCCCCAACTGGTGAAAGATGGCATCCAGCCTGACTTGTACTGGAGTGATCTGGGCTTTGCTCTCGTTTCTTTGTGCTGCCACCTCCTGCGTGGGATTCTTTATGCCTTACTGGCTCTGGGGATCACAGCTGGGCAAGCCCGTGTCCTTCGGTACTTTCCGGAGGTGCTCCTATCCTGTGCATGATGAGAGTCGGCAGATGATGGTGATGGTGGAGGAATGTGGGCGCTATGCCTCCTTCCAGGGCATCCCCAGCACAGAGTGGAGGATCTGTACCATAGTGACCGGCCTGGGCTGTGGCCTCCTGCTCCTGGTGGCGCTGACAGCTCTCATGGGATGCTGTGTGTCTGAGCTCATCTCCAGGACAGTGGGAAGAGTGGCTGGCGGAATTCAGTTTCTGGGGGGTAAGTGACTTGCTAACCTTGAGTTGTTTACTGGAATCCTAGAGCAATATGGAAAATTATGTTTAAGTTGTCTGCTGAGACTGTTGTAATTGACACTTGGAGAGCACTGGAGAAGCAGCTATGGAATGCCTGTGATGACAGATGGCCAGAGTCAAAAGATGTTCACTGGGATTGCTTCCCAGCTTTAAGAATGCTTAGTTTCTGTACACTGGTAGACATAGCACCGTTGGCCTGCTAAGTACAGCACCGACGTGAGGCAGTAACATGTAGATTGTGTGTAGTGTGATAGATGAGACACATTGGATTTTATAGCTTCTTGTTCTTTATGTCCAGCAATAGGTAACTTTACTGGAATCCTCAGGTCCTTAGAGATAAAGACTTCTCTAAAAAGCAGAAAAGAATTTTGATTCAACGTTGTCGTCATAAGCTGTTGATTCTTTTTGATAGAGGTAAAATTGACCCTTGCCCAGTCTTAAACTGAGTTTCTAAGTGATTACTGTTTAAAATTAAAGATCAGTTTTATATTAACAGCTGTGGATTCTGCTGTGATACAAAGATAGCTATAGGCTTAAGTAACTTGTTAAGGCTTAACTTCCCTGGCAGCACTTACTGTGAAGAAAAAATATTTTGCACATGATGTCTGCTTGTCCCAAATGGACTGGATAGTTTCACTAACACCAGAAAGGGTTTGGTTTGTACTTGGGTTTCTTCCAGCAAGTATCGCGTCAGTATCTCTGGTCACATTTAAAAAAATATATATATATAATTTTATTTATTTTGTTGAAGATATACACAGCAAAACATATGGTTTTAATTATACTTTATGTGTTTTCCACTGTGCTTTTCACCTCCATTCTTCATGCTAACTGGCTGAATTTGTCTGATTTGTAGTCTGCCCGGGTGAAATATGACAACCTCCAAGATAGGACAGAGTGAAGGGACATAGGAGGTCTGGGAAACTTACAATATGTATTTATAACTCTGTTGTAAAGTAAGTCTCTTACTCTTCCATTTGGTGGGATTTTTTTAGCCTTTTGTGAGAAATCCAGAAGATGGAAAAAAAAAAAAAAAAAGGATGGTTCTGAGATAGTCTCTGCAGATTGGAGAAACCTCCGAGATTATTTCAATTTATTTAATATAAAGCTTTCAAATAGTGCTTCAAGTTAGAAAATTCTTGTGCTAAAAATGCAAGTGGCACAAAGTTTTGAAACAGGGAATAGAGTTGTTTGTAATCCTTCATTCCCTTATTGGATGTAACTTTCTTTTCACCTGTTTTTCCCTGTGGCTTTGCGCCTCACTCTAGTCTGGAAGGCAGCCTGGGAGACGTAGTCTGGGAGATGTGGCCTGGGGGACGTGGCCTGGGGGACGTGGCCTGGGGGACGTGGCTGTCTGCTCTTTGCTGCTTCAGCGTTGGATATTGGGCAGTGGCCTTGCATGTGAAATGTACACTCTACAGAAACATAGTAAGACTATTAGGAAACATAAAGAAGTTGTCTTTGAAAGTTGGAATACGAATCATGAGTTTGAAAACTTGTTGATACCACAGATTTTCAGTACAGAACTCATGCCAAGAGTATTTGTAAACTTTTTCTTTTAAGAATTAACTTGCTTGCGTTTCACTTGGAGTAGGCACTTTTATTTTCTCCTCTTGTGGTAAATATTACTTTCTATTTTTTCTTCATCTTAGGGCAGAGACTGCTGTTATTTCTGGCAGAACAGGAAAATGCTTACAAAGAGAGATCAGTTTTTATCGAATACCTTTAGACGTATAATGAAAAAAGGTGACAGGAAGTGAACCTGAGACCCATGAGATTTCTGCTTCCCTCCCTCAGCCATGTATAGATGTTTTGAGTTATGTAGAGGTAAATGTTCTTTACAGAAAACCTAAGGGGAAAGACTGTCAGTGAAGTTTTATATTTTTTAAAAAGGGCCGCTTTTTCTTTTTTGTAGATGCTTTTCCTGAACTCTAGCTTCAAGAATTACTGACATCAAGCTAAGGGTCTAGTTTGTAACTAGCAGTTGGCGTTCTCTCATTTCTCATGTATAGTTCTCATGTCTGACAAAATAATTCCAAATTTAAAAACTAAGAAGGTTCTTTTGAGGGCACAACTAAATACATGCTGTAAACAAAGATAAGATTAAGTTTAGAATTAAGTCTGGCAATATGGAAAAGGTAATATTTATAAAAATATGGCATTAGTCACTATCATTTAATAGACTAAACATTTGATGGAAAATGTTTTAAAAAGAGTTCCTCCTGTTTATTTCATAATTGTGTGTTTTTTCATAAAAACTTATGTGGTAAGTAATTTTATTTTCTGAAATTTTTAAAAGAGCTGGGTTTCACAAAAATTCTGCAAAATGCCAAACCACTGAGTTCTAGAATGCCGTGGATTTCAGTGCTTCAGAAATGCAGCCAGCATACAGGATACTCTTCCAGGAGGCTGACTCTCTTCCTAAAAATGATTTGCCCAGAAGGGTTATGTTTAGCTAAAGTTAGGGTTGCTCCAAGAACAACAGGAAGCAGGAGAATGGCAAAACACAGAGGCACCCTGCTTAACCCTTCCTGCTGTGTGCCAGTTTGCACATATGGCGTAACATCAGGCAGTAAAACCCCCGCAGTACTTCGGAACAAGTTAAAGGACAAAGTGTCAGCCTTAGTTTTCAATTGTCTTGCTGTGGTTGGCTACAGGTTAAAATGTCACCTGTCAATGATGGAACAACGTAAAATAAGACTGTCATACATGGATATTTGCTACTTATGGAAGGAACACCTCAAGGAATCCGAGACATCTGCCACTTCTCTCGTGGTAACTTGTATATCAATTTTAACTGTCACTATCTCCATCTCACATAATAAGTCATATTCTTGTCATCATTTTTAAAACTCAGTGTGGGTTGAGTTTTATCCCCAATTGTGTTTTTAAAAGACATGTAGAAAATCTGTGAAAAATATAAACTGTAATAATAATGTTAATAGGCCTATAGTGTGGAAATGAGGAAATAGAAGCTTTCAGGTCTTTCTTGGTTTGTTGGCTTAAATTATGTGTTTTCAAATACTATTGTAGTAATTAAGTACTTTAACAGAATTAAAAAAAAAAGACCATCAAACTTTGTACTATGTACGTATTAGTAAAATGCTCTGTTTACATGCTGTGCAGATGAAGCGAGGTCCCTGGGTGGCACCGACAGTTTGTGATCAGCTGTTAACCAGAAGTTTGGCTGTTTGAACTTACTCAGTGGTGCTGGGGAAGAAAGACCTGGCGCTCTGCTCCTGTTAAGATTAAAGCCAAGAAGACCCTGTAGAGCTCAGTTCTGCTCTGTAACACAGGAGGTTGCCGTGAGTTGGAATCGACTTGGTGGCAACGTTTTTTTTTTAATAAATGAAAGAACATCATAAAGATATATTAATTCTGTCAAGTGGTGCTTGCAAACTTGGGAACTTACAGATTTTGTCTTAGAAAGCTGCTGGTGCTGTAATGAGGGATAAGGAAGAAAGCCACTATTTTTTCTATTGGTGTGTATTGTTTATATTATTTTAAATTTAGTTTGAATGTGAGTCACAAGCATGTATAGAATGGTTGTAGAATGGTGTTCAGTAGCACCAGCTACCTTTCCGGTTCAGATACTCTTCTCACGTAGGCTGCTGTTTGACAGTGAGGTGCTTGCTACTCAAGACGGTAGTGATGGCAGTGTCTTCAGGCAGTTTCTTTCTGTGTGCCTGAAGCCTTTCCAGTGTCTCCTCAGCTCCAGGTTCCACCTGGCCTTCAGGATGAGTGCTTGGGTCTCTCCTTTCATTGTTTCACTTTAAACTTCTCTTGTCATTTGGTAGGGGCCCTGGTGGTGCAGTGGTTAAGGCACTTGGCTGCTAACCGATAGGTTGGCGGTTTGAACCTACCAGCTGCTCTGTGGGAGGAAGGTGTGGCAGTCTGCTTCCGAAAAGATTACAGCCTTAGAAACCGTACGGGGCAGCTCTGCCTTGTCCTCCAGGGCCACTATGAGCCAGAATCGACTCGATGGCAGTGGATTTGGTTTGGGTGTCAAACGATATGCCCCGGTATGCTTTCCTTCACATCCAGGCCCTCTGTCACATGACAGCTGAGTAATGAGAGACACAGTCATTGTTGGCATATTAATGGCCATAGTGACTTTTTAGTGACAATGTCTTAATTAAAAGAAGTTCCCTAATTTTAGGAAATCCAGGCTCCAAGAAGGCCAGTTGGAGCAGCCGGGCTCTTTTTGCTCCTCTTTGAATAGATTACGAGGTCACTGTGAGCCAGAGGCAACTTTGGGTTTTTTCCTTAACCACCCCCAGCTCATTCGGCTGACTCTAACCCTGTGATACCAAGTGCAGACTTCACCATGCAACAGAATCGCCGCAAGGCTTCGTAAAGCACAGATGGCTGTGGCCTCCTCCAGGATTTCTGACTCAGGAGGCTTGGAGTGGGGGCACTGATGCTTCAGTGGCAGCATTCTCATCTTCCACGTGGGACACCGGTTCGATTCCTGGCCAGTGCACCTCATGTGCAGCGACCAGCTGTCTTGTCGGTGGTGGATTGCGTGTTGCTGTGATGTTGAGCAAGTTTCAGTGATGCTTCCAGACTAAAATGGACTAGGAAGAAAGGCCTGGTGATGAAAACCAGCCAGTGAAAACCCTATGAATTACAAGGGTCTGACCATAACTGATCATGGGAATGGCACAGGACCAGGCAGCATTCCTTCTGCCTGGGGGTCCCTATTGGTGGGGGCTGACTTGAGGGCAGCTAACAACATGAAGTTTGGGGTTGTTGTTGTTGTTGTTGTTGTTGTTAGGTGCCATCGAGTCTGTTCTGACTCATAGCGACTCTCTGTCCAACAGAACGAAACACTGCCCAGTCCTGTACCATCCTCACAATCACTGTTAAGCTTGAGCCCATTGATGCAGCCATTGTGTCAGTCCATCTCGTTGAGAGTCTTCCTCTTTTTCACTGACCCTCTACTTTACCAAATATGATGCCCTTCTCCAAGGACTGATCCCTCCTGATAACATGTCCAAAGTATGTGGGATGAAGTCATGCCATTTTTGCTTCCAGGAGACTTCTGGCTGTACTTCTTCCAAGACAGATTTGTTCATACGTCTGGCAGTCCATGGTATATTCAGTATTTTTCACCAACACCATGATTCACAGGCATCAGTTCTTCTTTGGTCTTCCTTATTCATTGTTCGGCTTTCTCATGTATCTGTGGCAGTTGAAAACACCACGCCTTGGGTCAGGGGCACCTTAGTCCTTAAAGTGACATCTTTGCTTTTTAACACTTTAAAGAGGTCTTTTGCAGCAGATTTGCCCAATATAGTATGTCCTTTGATTTTCTGACTCCTGCTTCCCTGGGCATTGATTGTGAATCCAAGAAAAATGAAGGCTTGACAACTTCAATATTTTCTCCATTTATGATGATTTTGCTTATTGGTCCAGTTGTGAGGATTTTAGTTTTCTTTATGTTGAGGAGTAATCCACACTGAAGACTGTGGTCTTTGATCTTCATCAGTAAGTGCTTCAAGTCCTCTTCACTTTCAGCAAGCAAGGTTGTATCATCTGCATATTGCAGATTGTTGATGAGTCTTCCTCCAATCCTGATGCCCCGTTCTTCTTCATATAGTCCAGATTCTTGGATTATTTGCTCAGCATACAGATTGAGTAAGTGTGATGAAAGGATACAATCTTGACACACACCTTTCCTGACTTTAAACCATGCAGTATCTCCTTGTACCATTTGAATGACTGCCTTTTGATCTATGTACAGGTTCCTCATGAGCACAATTAAGTGGTCTGGGATTTTCATTCTTCGCAACATTATCCATAATTTGTTATGATCCACACAGTTGATGAATGCCTTTGCATAGTCAATAAAACAGTGTTAAACATCTTTCTGGTATTCTCTGCTTTCAGCCATGATCCATCTGACATCAGCAATGATATCCCTCATTCTATATCCTCTTCTGAATCTGGCTTGAATTTCTGGCAGTTCCCTGTTGATATACTGCTGCAACTGCTTTTGAATGATTTTCAGAATAATTTTATGTGTTGTGATATTGTATGATAATTTCTGCATTCGGTTGGATCACCTTTGGAATGGGCCCAAGTATGGATCTCTTCTAGTTGGTTGGCCAGGCACCTGTCCTCTAAATTTTTTGGCATAGATGAGTGAGCACCTCCAGCGCGGCATTCGTTCCTTGAAACATCTCAGTTGGTGTTCCGTGAGTTCCTGGAGCCTTGTTTTTCGCTAGTGCCTTCAGTGTAGCCTGGACTTCTCCCTTCAGGACTGTTGGTTCTTGGTCATATGCTGCCTCCTGGAATGATGGAGCATTGACTGATTGTTTTTGGTGTGGTGGTTCTGTATATTCCTTCTATCTTCTTTTGATGCTTCCTGTGTCGTTCAATATTTTGCCCATAGAATCCTTCAATATTGCAATAAGGACTTGAATTTTTTTTTCAGTTCTTTCAGCTTGAGAAATGCTGAATGTGTTCTGCCCTTTTGATTTTCTAACTCCAAGTCTCTGTACATATCATTATAATACTTTGTCTTCTTGAACCACGCTTTGAAGTCTTTGTTCAGCTCTTTTACTTCATCATTTCTTCCTTTTGCTTTAGCTACTGTATGTTCCAGACCAAGTTTCAGAGTCTCTTCCAATGTCCATTTTGGTCTTTTCTTTCTTTCCTGTGTTTTTAATGACCTCTTGCTTTCTTCATGTGTGATGTCCTTGATGTCATTCCACAACTTGTCTATTCTTCGGTCATTAGTGTTCACTACATCAAATCTATTCTTGAGATGGTCTCCAGATTCAGGTGGGATATACTCAGGGTCATATTTTGGCTCTCATGGACTTGCTTTAATTTTCTTTAGCTTTTACTTGAATTTGCATATGAATCTGTGCTCTGTTCTATAGTCATCAGTTCTGACTGAGCTTTTCCATCGTCTTTTTCCACAAATGTAGTTGATTCGATTCTGTGTATTCTATCTGGTGAGGTCCACATGCACAGTTGCCGTTTATGTTGTTGAGAGAAGTATTTGCAATGAAGAAGTCGTTGGTCTTACAAAATTCTATCATACGATCTCCAGCATTGTTTTTATCACTATGGCCATATTTCCCAACTACTGTTCCTTCTTCTTTGTTTCCAACTTTTACGTTCTAGTCAGCAGTAATTATCAACGCATTCAATTGCATGTTCGATCAATTTCAGACTGCAAAAGTTGGTAAAAATCTTCTATTTCCTCATCTTTGTCTTAATGGTGTGTAAATTTGAATAATAGTCATATTAACTCATCTTCCTTGTAGGCATGTGGATTATCCTATCACTGACAGCGTTATACTTCAGGATAGATCTTGAAATGGCTCTTTTTGATGATGAGTGCAGCACCATTCCTCTTCAATTTCTTATTCCTGGCATAGTAGACCATATGATTTTCTGATTCAGAGTGGCCAGTACCAGTCCATTTCAGCTCACCAATGCTCAGGATATTGAACTTTATGTGTTCCATTTAATTTTTGACGACTTCTGGTTTTCCTAGATTCATACTTTGTACATTCCATGTTATGATTATTTATGGATGTTTGCAGCTGTTTCTTCTCTTTTTAAGTTGAGCCACATCAGCAGATGAAGGTCTGGAGAGCTTGATTCCATCCACGTCATTAAGATCAATTCTACTTTGAGGAAGCAGCTCTTCCCCAGTCCTTTGAGTGCCTTCCAACCTGAGGGGCTCATTTTCCAGGACTATATCAGAAAATGTTCTGCTGCTATTCGTGAGGTTTTCACTGGCCAGTTTTTTAGAAGTAGACCGCCAGGTCCTTCTTCTTAACCTGTCTTAGTCTGGATGCTTCACTGAAACCTGTTCACTAAGGATGACCCTGGTGGTATTTGAAATATCAGCATCACAGCAACATGCAAGCCACCATAGTACGACAGACTGACAGACCACATGGTGGATGGGGCCCAATAAATTGGGAAGAGGCCCAATAAATTGCGTTTCTAACAGGTTTCCAGTGATGTGTCTATTGCTGGTTCCGAGAGTATAGACTCCAGTTGTAAACTGCAAACCCCTCTGGGGTGGAATGAGTTCTTTTATGTGGCCTTTAGTCTTGGTTCTTGGAAAAACAGCTTCAGAGATTTTTCCCCTAAGCCCTGAGGAGTTACCTTTGCCCTAGTTTTCTGCTCCAGAGATTTGTTACTTGTATCTAGGCTGATTGACATTTCCTGGGTAAGCTGTAAACAACTTGGTTTTGAACTTTTTGTCTGACCCTGGGCTGCAGCCTGCCCTGAGATTGGTATACACTTGCAGTGATTTGCCAATAGACTATGCAAATGAAGTATCTGTGGCCTACTGAGAAGGGATTGGTCAGTTTGTGGCCCCCCCCGACACTGGGAGGGACCATGCCTTGAAATTTACAAGGAGATGTGTATGTAAGCAGCCAACCCCAAAGAGGTTTTTCACACAGAAAAAAACAAAGAGAAGCAGAAGGAAGAAAGAAGAGAGAAGAGGCAGAGATAGAGGAGGCGAGGAACCTCCTAAAAGAGATGTAACATGGGTCAAGGGCTGGAACATTGAAGACAGAGAGAGGCCCAGAAAGGTCCCTGCCGTGACAGATGGCAGGGCCAAAAGGAGCCTGTCCTGAGGGGGCCTGAGAGAGCTGTTCTGCACTGAAGAATGGAAACTTTCCCTACATACTTCCTGATCCTGATCCTGTGTTGTAGCCTGTTGATCCGGATCCTGAGTTGTATCCTGTTCCTGAATAAACCTCTTAACTTTAAGTATGGTCTGTGAGTTCCGTGTGGCCATTCCGAGGGATTGTCAGTCCCAAAAGAGAAGTAGAGAGTGCATGGGAGGGACGGCTGGTGTCAGGACTGGTAAAAGGGTTGGAGAGTGGAGGAATGTCGGACCTTCACCTCCCAGGGATCAGGCTTGGTCTGATCTTGATAGGCATTATCCCCCCTGAAGTTAGGCAGGGTCTAGCGATAGTACTGCAACGACCACACCTGCAGCAGTGTGATGTTGCTGTTTCATGTTCAGGTAGGGTGTAATCAGATCCTGGCTTTAGTTTCTGCCAAATGCATTCAGTTTTTCCCCATTTTGAGTTAGTGGTTTTTACTTCCTAAGATTGTATCACTGAAATAAAAACTAGTAATGATGGTAATGATTTTTAAAATAGTGGATTACATGGAGTTATGTGGAGTTGCACTTGGGTCTCATATTGGCATCTATGCAAAATTTTTTCTCTAGAATTATTTAGATTTTTTTTTTGAAGTGGTCCAATTCTCCACTTTTTGCAGAGTAGTCTTTCTAATAGAGTCATTTGATGTGTAATTTACTCCTTTTTGTAACTCCCTGCTAATGTAGCCGAAACTGAGGCCAGGGTTCCCTATGGATTAGTTACCCTCACCTTGTTCTAATGCATAGACTGCAGGTTGGCTAGCTGCCTTGCAGAAACATGCTGTTAGTCACGGAGGAAGCCAACTTAGGAATGTGAACTCATAGCCACTGCAAAAACAAACTCAAGATCTTTACGTCATTCTATATATTATTATAAGATGCATAAAATCTGCACTGGACGCAAAGTCATCGTTGTTAAAACTCTCAGGACATTACCTCCCCAACTCCCCCCAGCTTGTCAAAGCTGTCGTATTGCGTTTGTTGGCTATAATCAGAAAGAATAAAAGCATCAAGTTCAAACCTTTTTTGATTGGATGTCATTAAAATTGATCTGGTTGTTTTCTTAAGGTAGCACTTCTGAGGAACAGTAATTCCTGGCTCTGCCGATAGGTGTTAACAGGTGAAAGCAAACCAGTTTTGGAGACAAGCAGATTTGAGAAATACTTAGTTATTTGAAAGTTAAATAGATTCCATTAGAGCAGAACTTCACGCAGCCTTTTGTCTGCCCATGTCTATGGCCAGTGTCTTTGGGGTGGTATACCGTGAAGTGTTCCCCAAAGTCTTTGGCCTCAGTACCCTAAAGGGAACATATTTAGTTCTCATTTCACCCCAGTGAAGCAGGTAATTAATTCTTTTTTACAGGTGAGAACACTGGATTTCAGAGATGAGTCCCAAAGTTATTGTTAGTTATTCTTTGAGCTGTGAATGATATCATCATAATATTAAAGTGTTAATTAAAAGTTTACCTCGTATGTAGAATTCAGAATTCCTATTATGAATAATACATCTCTTAACATAGGTGAATGTATTTATTGTCTCTTGTTCTAAGTTATTCTTGTAGTATGACAGAACACTTGTAGTAGTATGATATGGCAATTTTTTGCCAATTCTCAAAAATGCATTACAGGTTAATGTTAATAATGTAATATGTAGTAGAGGAGCCATCGGGAGAGAATGCCAAAATATCTGGCCAAAGCAGATACACTGTCTTTTAAAAATCCTGTAACGGGAGAATTAGCATCTTTCATTAGTGTGGGCTAGCCAAGTTTTCTAGTGTAAGGACCCCGTTGTTAAAAGCCTTTGTAATAATACTTGGTTAAGGCTAAGGCTAGTATTTATCCCAGATGATGTACTTCCAGAATAGCAAAACCTCAGCATGTGTGTCTCCCTTTAAAATGAAAGCTAATGTCCTACTTCGTTTTGTCAATCTGGATCAATAAAATATTATGATAGAACAAACAGAACTTTGTAAGTTCTAGCCAGATCATACTACAGGAGTCCAGGGATGTCTCAGGGACATTTGAGTGCACATTTTTAGAGGATGATGGAGCTGGATTTAACTCTCCACATTTTTGGTGCATTAATATTGCTGACTGGTTATTGGAGGACCTAGTTATCCTTCTTTTCTTTATATGTTGTGTGTGAGGCCAGTTAGTTATTTGCTCTTAGAATTCAAGAAGCTCAAATTGCAACATTAGCTCTAGATCTGACCTGCTTATAATTTAGGTAAATAATTTACCTTCTGTTTGTCTCAGATTTTCAGTGATCAGGGAACAATAGACAGCTTGAGTTACTAAGATGTGTAAAAATATTGCTGGATTAAAAAAAAAGGAAGTGCCACTTTATAGTCCTGTTTTTTTTTTGTATGTCTTATCCCTTCAAATAGAGCAGGAACTATGAGTTATATTTTTCTTCTAGCCCTGCAGTGACTAGAATAGTAAATAATGCCTTGTATATTCAGTTAATACTTGATGTATTATTTATTTTTAATCATTTGTTAACAACACTTGTATCTACAAGGTGTGACCTTGTTCTTCTATATCTCACAGGGATATTTCAAAGATGAAATAAAATAATGCTATTGATGGAAGACCTTTAAAGTGATATTCTCTTAACAGATGTCCCTGTGTAATATTAGTCTCTTAAAAAAAAAAGAGTTCTGTGGTCACATATGTGGAAATGATGCTGTATAATCCCATATCTACCTCTTCGGACACATTTTTCAAGTTCTAAATTACTCTGTAATAAAGAAACCAGCTTAACTTTGATTAACACTGCGTTTCACAGACTTTTTAGGGAATGGCTGTGTTCCACTTCCCTGCCGCACGCATTCAACGTCTCTGAGTTTGTGGTCAGCAGAAGGAACTTTGGGAAATGCTGATTTAAAGTATGCCATAAATCCAGGAAACTGGTACTTAGGAGCATTTAACAGTTTTTGATGGGTCACGACCGTCTTATCACCAGCTGTTCATGAGGATGGTACAGGACTGGGCAGCATTTCCTTCTCCTGTGAGTGGGGCGGTCATGAATCAGGGGCCGACTCTGTGGCAGCTAACGACAGTAACATTCCAAGTGTCCGCTACATGTCAGGCACTCCGGTGGAGCGGCTGTGGGGCCCGAGGGTCCGAGGCCTAGGTGCTTGGATACAAAGTGGAATCAGGTCCCTCCTGTTGCAGAGCCCATAGTCCCGTGGAGGAGACCAACGTGTGATGTATAATTACAATCCAAAGAACCTCATGGTATGTAGCAGACACTTCATGGTTTGCCTCAGACAGTGATCAGCTGGTAAGGCTAACTCAGCAGCCAAGTGAGGTGCTCACCAGCTCCACACAGTGTGTGCCAGTTGTCTTCCGTTCTGCCCCTCCCCAGTTGGCTGTACATTGCAAAGAACTACATTTCCCAGAAGCCTTGCCACCTAGCATGTGGGTAGATTCAGCTAATGGGTGGCAAGTTTTCAGGACTAGAGGCAGGGAAAAGCCAGGGTATTTCTCCCTGTCATGCTCTTTCTTGGGGGGTATGCTCAGCAGCAGCTGTGTCTCCTACAGGGCTCCCGCTCTTTCTGCTCCTGAAAAGTCCTGCCCTTCATGGTCTCTGCTCCCGTCAGGAAGCCCGTGTCCCAGTCCTGTACTAGTCAGACAGCCCAGTCCTTCAAGACGTGGTGATGCCGTCTTCTCCTGATACCACCCTAATGGATGGCAGCAATTTTCTGCTGTTGTCCGTTCCTGGGTTGCTTCTTTAACTCCTATTTGGCTTTTTAGCTCTTGCATTACCTGTGTAACCAATTTTCTGTGTTAGATTCTCTGTGCTGAAATGGCTAGGATGGTTTCTGCTTCCCTGGCTGAACCCTGGCTGGATTTTTGGTGAATAGACACAAATCACAAATGTTAACTGGTGAATGTCCAGGGTTCAGAATGCTGCAGGAGCAGAGGGAAGGAGTGACATTCTGTCTGCAGGGGTCTGTGAAGGCTCACAGCAGAAGCTGGGTCTGAATGATGAGCAGAAAACTGCCTGGGCCTTCGACAAGGGGACGGTCAAGTCCTCAAAGGCAATGAACTGTGACAATATCTAGTGTGAGCTCAGGTACTGTCAACGGATGTATTATAATTAGGTGGGATGATATGACAAGGGATAAAAGTGGAGAGGACAGATGGAGTGAGGATGTGAAGGTTACTGTTATATTCCATGCTAAGGATTCATATTTAACTGAAGATTTTTAGTGGAGGTGGGTAAAATTGACTTAGCAACTCTAGAGTCTAATAGCCATGAGAGATAAGGATTGATGTGGGGAGCAACTAAACCAGAAAAAGCAATTGGAAGCCTGTTGCAGCTGTCTTGGCCACAGATGGTGATAACCTTGATGAAACTGTGAGTATAGAGAAGAAAAGATTTTGAAGATATTTCTGAGGTAAAGTTAAACAGGCCTTGCTGTTCTAAGAAGGATTTTAGATGATAGATGAGTGAATGAATGATGTCTTAGTAGAATGATGTACCGCTCTCTGTAAGAAACCAGGCATTTCCTTTCTTTCTAGACCCCCAGAAAATTCTAAACAAACAAAACCTCCAGAAAACAACTAAGAAAAATACTGCTTAGATTATAGAAGCTGTTTTTGCTTACAGAGGGTTATTTCAAAACTGTTAATAATGCTACCACAGTATGTAGATACAGCTTTACAGTGTGACTCTCTGATTTTAGAGTCGTTTCTACATTCATCAGTGTGAAGGCTGCTGGCTTCTAAGACGGGATTTAGATGTCAGTTAAAGCAGATGTCAGTGTCGTTGAAATTTACAGAGTTCATGCAAGCAGTCACTTTCCATTTCTCTCCTTAAAAATGCAAAACATAATAAATGTAAATATGAAAACAAGTAGATGTAAGATTGATTTTATAATTCTCATTTTCATGAATAATTTTGATGTTTTCAAATGTACCTTTATGTATAAAGAAATAAATTAATGTTATTTGTCAACATGTTTATAATTGAAAAGTGCTCAGTTACCTATAGTAGGTAAGGAAGAACGTTTAGTTTGGAGACCTTGTAGATTGCTGTCAAGCGTGTGTTCATCCTGTTACAGTCACAGGTGAAGGTAAAGCAAACAAACTGGCTCCCCCTTGATTATTATTTGTGAATTAATGTTATGTTCCATGAGTCAGTTGTATTGAAGGCCCTGAAACTTGAATGTACTTTTGTCATTCCATTGTGGCTTATAGTTCTCATATATGTGGTCATATCAAGTTTTTTGAAAGAGAGGCATGCCTTCAAGCTCTAAAGTATTGTGACCCTGTGCTTAAATCTAATCCCCAGTTGATACTGTGCTCCTTGGTGAGGGTGGCCATGTAGGAGGCTCAGCTCTCTTAGGTGTTTCTGTGTGTCTCCACCACCAAGCTCCAGAGAGTTCATTAAGTCACATGCCCCTCACACTGCTTTATGATACGATTACCCAGATGGTCCCTTCATCAGTCTGCTCATCATGCCTGTCATGTGGGTAGCAGATGACCATTAACGATGTTAGGTAGGAATGAGCACACATGGGAACCACTGGCTTCCTCATAGAACCGTGTCATTCCAATGTATGTGGCTGGAAAAAGAGAACAAAAATGTGATGGTCAAGTCGGCAGAGGTTCTGCTCACTCCTGACAATGGTAACCAGTAAAAAAAAAAATTCCAAGCCCCGTGTGTTAGTTCTCCTGCCCTGTGGGCTGTGCACACTCGTCTTGGATATAAATACAAGATTTTCTTTTTTTTTTCATATCAAGAAGGGCGTTGCAATCAAGTTATTATTTCCTGCAGTTTAGTGTGTGGTAAGACATTGTTTTGTTGTTTGTTGTTCTCATTTTGAGTTCCATTATCTGATCTAAATACAAAATTATAATCCTTAGGAATTAAAGCAATTCCTGTATAGTCTATATAGTCACTTCAAGTAAGGCTTACTTATTAATCCTAGTAATAGTTCTCTGAGGAAGAGCATGTACTTTAGCCCTGAGGGAGGTTACCCTGGTACTTATAGGGCTTAAAAGGGTAGACATACTAGAAGTGACAAGATGCAGAAAAATCCTACCTTGTATTAGGGCTTTGTTTTCATTCATTTATTCAACAAATACTCTTCACGTGCCTGCTACGTGTCCAGCTTTGTTCTAGGCACTGGAGATAGAGTAATGTTTAGGAAGGTACGGTTCTGGTCTACCTGGAATTTAAGTCTAGTAAGAGAGATCAACATTACTCAACATTCCTGAAAATGAATGTAAAATTACAAACTGACAAATGTTGGGAAGAAAAGGTATATCACAGGCAAGCGTGACCCACCGTGGGGTCCAAGAAGACTTTCCTGAGGAAGTCAGGTGTGAGGTGAGACTGGAAGCATGAAGTGGGAGGTGTGGAGAGTGCACCCCAGGCAAAAGGAACTGTAGGGGACACCCTCAGATGTGAGCAGGCGGGTTACCTTTGAGGCACTCTAGAGTAGAAAGCAGAGTCCCTGCGTAGTGCAAATGGTTAAGCGTTCTCTACTTACTGAAAAGTCGGAGGCTTGAGGCCACTCAGAGGCACCTTGGAAGAAAGACCTGGAGATCAACTTCCAAAAAATCAGCCATCGAAAGCCCTGTGGAACATAGTTCTACTCCGACACACATGAGGTTGCCATGAGTTGGAGCGGGCTTGATGGCAACTGGTTTTTAAGAAGATTTGTAGAGATATTGTTTGGGTGATGTCCACAAGATCTTGTGAAGTACACAATTAAAGATGGGTAGGCTGTGTGTAGGAAGGTCAGCTTCTGCCACAGCTAGCTGTAATGGCTACAGAGCCTAGGTCCTTTGTCTTGAATCTTCAGCATTGAAAGTGATAAAAAGGACCTGGCAGGGGTACTTTAGGAGCTCCAGAATGTCTTGCTATTGATCAAATTCCTACTTTATAAAATGTTTCGCCTTGGTCAGGGGTTACCCATTGTAGCCAAGGGCTCACTGAATTGCAGCCTTCTCCCTCTGCCCTGCTGTATGGAATTGCCTTCTGCCTTGATTTCCTCATTTACCCTCCAGATCCCTCACTAAGATAAAACCACACTGGACTGCAGTTCCCTTGGTTGGGTCTTGCTAGCCTTTTCTTAGGGGACTACACAGTAAGCATCTGGACTTTGGGAAATAGAGCAAGATGGGATGGAAAGACAATCAGGTACTTGGCTGTCAGGAGAGAATGAACAGTCAGTGGTAGCCTTCGCTTTTCAAGTCTGCATGCCTGCTGGAGTGAGTCTGCCATTTATGAAAAGGGGGATGTATGTAGCAGGTTTGACTTATGGGGAAGATGTGTTCAGTCTGGACAGTTTGTGGTTCAGGTTCTGGAGGAACTTTAAGGTGAGCAGTTGGAAATACGGGCATGGAGCTCATGAGGGAGAAGCCAATAACCAGCTGCCTTTGAGTCAACTCTGACTCAAGGTGACCCCATGTGTGTAAGGGTAGAACTGTGCTCCATAGTGTTTCAGGGGCTGAATTTTCAGAAGCAGATCATCAGGCCTTTCTTCCAGTGCACCCCTGGATGACCCTGCACTGCCAACCTTTTGGTTGGTAGCCAAACACTTTAACCATTTGCACATGAGAAGGAACAGCGTTAAATATATATTGGTGTATCTGGAAACCTTCATGTGGGAGGGTATTCATTTGCTCTTACAAAGACATAATGGCTCAATCTTGACTCTTTCCTTCACCATTTGCTTCTACTGGTTGAAAGGCCAGCTTCTAGCTCCACCTGACCTGGTGATCAGTTCTCAGCCTCCCCTTGGACAACGCGGATTTGCCCCACCTCACAGAGAATAGCACGTAACGCCAGCTTCTCAACAGCTACCTTCCTGCTGGACCAGAGTTCTGGAGAAGTTCGTACTTTGTTGACATAGCTTTTGTCTTTTCTGGAATATATTGGAATAAAATTCAGAACAGAAAAAAAATCATTCTCCATGATGTTCACTAACACAAAAGTACTTTGGGGAAGCTCGAGTTAAGGAAAGCAGAGTCCAGAAATGGCCAGGTAGTGAAAAAGCAAAGATGTGAGGATGAATATTTTAATCTTTTTTTTTTTTTTTGATTCATGCATAAAGATGGCATTCTATTTTGATCACCCAGTAGAACGTAGCTCGTTTATCTCATCCACCCACAGTGGCTCTCCTGATTACAGCCTCCTGGTAGGCACCATTTAAAATTCAGTTTGGCTGCCTGTGCCCTTGGAGCTCAGTAGGTTTCATTAAATCACACAGCGGTGAGCTAGCTCTTCTTTGCTGCGTGGCACCTTTTTATGTACATTTGACTCCAGTGTGAGTTCAGACAATTGAGCTTTGTGTGGAGTGGCTTTACCATCAGAGTCTTGCAGTCCTGCTATGGTAGACTTGGAAATCTGGATCTGATGAGATTTTAAGGGGGTCGAAAATATCAGAAGAGGGAAATGTTTTTATTTCTCTTTACTTTCCCTATTTAGCTTCTTAGGCTTGTAGTTTTTGGCAGATTGTTTTTGTAGCGTTTCTTCCAGCAGAAGATTAGGAGAACGTTTGTCCCGTACAGGAGGTTTCAGAATTTTACATGCAATCAGATTCCAGAAAAAAGCGTTTCCATGAGACTGTAAATAAAATGAAATGTTCATGCCCGCCCTCTGCCTTGTGTCTGCAAAGTCTCTAAATGCTGTCTCTGTTCCTGTGTTCACTTTATCCTGAGGCAGAGTGTTGTGGTGTAAAGCAAATGGCCACTGCACCTGGATGGATAGAGCTAAATTCTGCCACAGGTACTGTCTCCCAACCTGTTTCTTCATCTGTTGAGTAAAAATACTTATACCCATTGCCGTTGAGTCAATTCCAACTCACAGTGCCCCTACAGGACAGAGTAGAACTTCCCCATAGAGTTTCCAAGGAGCGGCTGGTGGGTTTGAACTGCTGACCTTTTGGTTAGCAGCCGAGAGCCGAGCTCTTAACCGCTGCTAGATCATAGGATTGTTGTGGAGTTTAAATATATGTAAGTCACCTGGTGAAGTGTATTTCCAGTAGCCGGTGACTATTTCTAATAGTTGATGAGATTTAAAATATATTTAATACACTTTATCCGTTATGTCAGTAATTGTTGTTAGCTGCCATCGGGTCAGCTCCGACTCCGGCGACCTTGTGTTTAACAGAACGAAATGTCATCTGCACATCTTCAGGATAGCTGGTGTGTTTGAGTCTGTCGTTGCAGCTGTATAATAATCATAATAAATGCAGCTATTTATGGAATCCTCTTCAGTGCTAGACAGTGTTCTAGTTATTGGGGATAAAGTAATGAACATAAACTAAGCCCTTAGCTGTACAAAGAAAGTATCTTTTTAGGGGGACGATTATATTTTTACCTACTTTGTGGCACAGTGATTAAAGCACTCGTCTGCTAACTGAAAGGTCGGTAGTTCGAATCCACAAACTCCGCCTCAGGAGGCGAGACCTGGTGATCTGGTCCCATAAAGATTGACAGCCTTGGAACCCTGTGGGGCAGTTCTCCTCTGTCCTCTGGGCCGCTATGAGTTGATGTGGACTTGACGGCGTATAACAACCCAAAAACCCAGTGCCACAGCAGATTGTTATTGCTCCTGACATTTCCCCAACTAATTTTTGAGCTGGTAATACTCTTATGGGAAGATAATTTATTATTTAGGACCTAATAAATACACTTTATTACTAGCAATATTTGATGTTCTCAGATCATAATTTGAGATGCAGTATAGACATTTGAAAAATATTCTCAGTGTCTGGACATGGATTTTTTTTAGCACCTGCCACTATCACCCATCTGTCAGTTTGTTCTACTCTGGTGGCTTGCCTGTTGCTGTGATGCTGAAAGCTATGCCACCAGTATTTCAAACACCAGCAGAGCCACCCATGGTGGACAGGCTTCAGTGGAGCGTAGAGACTAAGACATACCAGGAAGAAAGGCCTGATGATCTGCTTCTGAAAATTTGCCAGTGACAACCCTCTGGATCCCACCAGAATACTGTCTGAATAGTGCTGGAAGGTGAGGCTTCTAGGCTGGAAGGCACTATGTGATAACCACAACAGAGGACTCAGACATAGCATGAAGATGGTGCAGGACCAAAGGTTTTGTGCTCTTACACACAGGATTACTATGAGTTGGAGCTGATTAGATGGCAGCTAACAACAGCAGCAGCAGCCATATTATGGGTTTTCTTGCTTATGATGGCATTTTTGATATCACCTATGGCTTCTTTGAGGCATTTTCCTTTAACTCCCCATCTCTTCTCTGACTTACTCCCAAGTTTTTAGAGTCTGAGTACTACTTGTTCAAAAATTTTGTATTTTTATCCTTTGCAAATAACTATAGAGACCAATTGAAAGTAAAACTAGTTCTTTAGAGTTGTAAGTCCATTAATGTCAGCTACCAGAGAGCATTTATTCAACAGCTATTCTAATATACAGTCATACGTTGCTTCATGTCCACAATATGTTCTGTGAAATAGGACACTAGGTGATTTGGGCGTTGTGCGAACACCATATTATATGCTGGGGTAAATAAGCTCCCTCCTTTTATAGTTTATTGTATGCCTGGCAGTGTAACTGCTTTGTGTACACAAGGCATGAGATACACGCGTTGCGTGTGCGAAGCTGTTGCGTTCGCTACATCTGGTTGAGTTTGCTAAGTCTCATTCTCTAATCGGGATTTCTGAACTCTCTTGTAGCCTTGTAGGACCACAGATGTGTATGCAATTGGTGTTACCTGAATGGACGTTATGCGGCACATGTCTGTGTAACTAGATCTTGTTATTAGGTGTCTTGAGTCAGTTCTGACTCACAGAGACCCCATGTGCAACAGAATGAAACACTGCCCTGTCCTGTGCCATCCTCACAATTGCTGTTATGTTTGAGCCCGTTGTTGCAGCCACTGTGTCAGTCCAACTAATTGAAGGTCTTCCTTTTTTTTGCTAACCCCCTACTTTACCGAGAATGATATCCTTATCCAGGAACTGGTCCCTCTTGGTAACATATCTGAAGTACACGAGATGAAGTCTCAGCATCCTAGCTTCTACGGAACATTCTGGCTCTACTTCTTCCAGGACAGACTTGTTGGTTCTCTGGCAGCCATGATATATTCAGTATTCTTTGCAAACACCTTAATTCAAAGACATCCATTATTTTTCGGTCTTCTTTATTCATTGTTCAGCTTTTACATGCATATGAGGTGGCTGAAAACACCTTGGCTTGGGTCAGGCCCACTTTAGTCCTTGTCTTATCATCTAGTGCTGCTATAACAGAAATACCACAAGTAGATGACTTAGCCAAGAGAAATTTATCCTGTCACAATTCAGGAGGCCAGAAGTCCAAATTCAGCATGCCAGCTCTAGGGGAAGGCTTTCTCTCTCTCTGGGTTCTGGGGGAAGGGCCTTGTCATCAATCTTCCCCTGGTTGAGGAGCTTCTCAGCGCAGGAAGCCTGGGTCCAAAGGATGTGTTCTGCTTCTGGTGCTGTTTTCTTGGTGGTGCGAGGTCCCCTGTCTCTCTGCTGGCTTCTGTCTTTTATATCTCAAAAGAGATTGACTTAAAATACAACCTAATCTGTAGCTGGAGTCCTGCCTCACTAACATAACTACTGTTAACCCCACCTTATTAACATCATAGAGGTAGGATTTATAATACATAGGAAATTCACATCAGATGACAGTCACACAATACTGGGAATCATGGACTGGCCAGTCGACACATGTTTATGGGGGACACAATTCAGTCTGTAACAGTCCTCAAAGTGTAACTGAACGTACACTCCTGGAATAAAAGACCTGAGTGATTACTTACTGATGGTGGTGTGACTACGATGCCTTAGCTTTATGTAGGGTTTTATCATATACAGAACACTCTCATGCATATTTTCCTCCTTTAGTCTTCAGATCTGGCTGTGTGCTATGCTTCATCCTGTGATAAGCAAGTACAGGGCTGCAACCCCAAGGAGGTTATGAATTCATTGCTTTGGTTACTACATTCTTTTCCTTAGAAAGATATTACTGTTGTTCAGCCAATAGCAAGCTTCAGCATTGTGCCGTATGGCTAGATTGTCATTTTATCTTCACAAAATGAACCTTGCAGGGGATATTCACATGTGTGTTGAAGTGACGTTCTCTAAGATTAGAGCTCAGCTGCAGGGATTTGGGAGCTCTCGTTTCTGATCCTCGGGAACTGAGCAAAAAAAAAAAAAAAAAAAAATCTTTAATGGTGTATATAATTCTTTAAAAACTATAACAGGTATATTTTAAGAGAAAGACAGAAAAAAATGAAATTGGAGTTAGAGATAGGACAGAAAATGTAGCATAAAAGCAAATTATTTTGATATCAGAGGAGATCGAATACAGTAGAATGACCACCAATTTTATTGGCCTGAACACATAAGGTAGCTACTTAGCATAACATGTAACTCTGTGTAATTGAACATGCTGTTATAGACAATCGTGACCTGTGGGTGACCATTTAAAAAGCCATCTGGCATTAAATATTGTTCTCATTAGTGACTGAATTTGAATACATTCATCATGGTGTGGTATCGGTTTCAAGGCTCCCTTCCAGTAAGCTGCCTCTCTCTAGTTTCACCGTGTTGCTGCCAGATTAGTCTTCTTGACTGTGATCATGGACCTTCATGCTCAGCATGCCTTGGCTGTTCTCTGTAGGAGATGAAGACCTGTTAGAGTGTGCTCAGAGTCCCTGGGTGATGCAGTCGGTTAATGTGCTGGGTTGCTAACAAAGGCTAGAGGTTCAAGCCCACTCAGAGGTGCCTCAGAAAAGAGGCCTGGCTATATACTTCTGAAAACTCAGCCATTGAAAACCCTGTGGAGCACAGTTCCCTTCTGATACACGTGGGGTTGCTACGAGTCAAAGTTAACAGCAACTTTTTTTATTTTTATGGTTGTCAGGCTCTCCTGCTGTAACCTCTCAGTCCACCCTATACTTACCACCATAGTAATTGTTGTTTGTCTAGTGATCTGTTTAAAAGGCCTGGACTGCAGACTTTATGGGGGCAGGGACTTTTGTTTTGTTTGTTATAGAACCTCTAGCACTTAGCACAGAGTGTAAAAAGGTATCCCATAAATACATGAGAAGATATTTTACCTCCCTCTTTAGTTATAACTTCCTTGTTGGACGAGCCGGTGTCTGTGTCACCACTCCGTCCTCTAGAGAGGATGGCACAGTGTCAGGGACATATGGAGGGCCCAGTCAATGAGCATTATGCCTTGATGGTCCAGTACACCATTTGCCGTTTCGCCTATGACTTTTCTGTCACATCTTTTTTTTTCTTTTATAATTTTTATTGTGCTTTAAGTGAAAGTTTATAAATCAAGTCAGTCTCTCACACAAAAACTTATATACACCTTGCTACATACTCCCAATTACTCTCTCCCTAATGAGACAGCCTGCTGTCTCCCTCCACTCTCTCTTTTCATGTCCTTTTCACCAGCTTCTAACCCCCTCTACCCTCTCATCTCCCCTCCAGGCAGGAGATGCCAACATAGTCTCAAGTGTCCGCCTGATCCAAGAAGCTTGCTCCTCAACAGCATCCCTCTCCAACCCATTGTCCAGTCCAATCCATGTCTGAAGACTTGGCTTTGGGAATGGTTCCTGTCCTGGGGCAACAGAAGGTCTGGGGGCCATGACCACCGAGGTCCTTCTAGTCTCAGTCAGACCATTAAGTCTGGTCTTTTTATGAGAATTTGGGGTCTGCATCCCACTAAAATATATACATATATATATATATATATATATACTTTTTTATCCCACTGCTCTCCTGCTCCCTCAGGGGTTCTCTTTTGTGTTCCCTGTCAAGGCAGTCATCGGTTGTAGCCAGTCTGCCACATCTTTGTGTAATGTAAGTGCCCTGGAGTTTCTTGATTCTGCCCACAGCATGTGAAATTGAATGATTGTGACTTAAAATACAAACACCAGAACAACATAACTCACAAAAATGGTTGCTTAGGGTATGCAGTCAGGTGAAGACGACCTGGTTGGTTAGCAGTAGGGGGTGTCACGGTTCTCTGCTGCCTCAGGCAGAAGCTGGGGAGCAGAAATACATTCAAGGAGCTGCTCCTGTGCTTACCTTTGTGCTTCAAACACCTGCCTTTGGTGATGTATTTTTCCTCTGGAATCTGAGAGTATCTAGCAAAGATGGTAGGTTTTAATGAGACCGTTTATAAGTTGACGATCATCCCGTTAAACTTTTTTGAGAAAAGAAATTGTGATTTCTTAATTGTCTTCTGAAGTATCTGCTTCCATATTGTAATTGTTGACCTGCCACGTTCTTCCATAAGTCCCACCATGCAAAAACTTGGAGCTTCTTAAGCTATTCCTAAATTAAAGTGACTGAAGTAGGACCCTCTTCCTGGTGGGTGGGCATTTTCACATCTCTTTGTTTAGGAATCTTGTTGCATTATTAATTATGATTCCAGGAATTGAAGTAATACTGAACCTTTGAGATGAACCGTGGCTCCAAGTGTCTTCTACACTCCTTTGACCATCAATTTCACTCAAAATGAGTTCCCATTTTGGTGTACTTCTCATCAGAATTCCTAGATCTTTCTCTAGGTACATCTTTTTATGGTAGCAGAGGTAGCGTCTAACTTTGAGCCTGAGTATGGGATAGGTGTTATGCCATTTAGTCTATACGTTGGATATTATTATTATTTTAATTTTCCAGATGAAGAAACTGAAGCTTTGATAACTAAACAACGTGCTCAAGCTCACATATCTGGTAAGTGGCAGAACTAGGCTTTGAGTCTAAATTAGTTTGACCCCAGAGCCCGTAGTTTTAGGATATGCTAAGCATTGTGCTGCACACCAGACAGACTGTGTGTGATGTGAATTGCTTGGCCTAAGTCCTTTGGAGTCAGTAGCTGGGACTATAAGCCCTCAGTGCCCCAGTGAACGTTTAGGATAAGCACATGTTTAAGGAAAAAGCAAACTTTCTTCTATTAATTATAGAGAAACTGACGAATACATGATTTTATGAATCAGACTAAAATCTACCCCTAAAGACTACAATAATAACAAAATGCCTTTATGTTGACTTTAGGCAATTTAAAATTATTCCGGAGAAATTTGAATCCAGGCACTCACTTGAGTACGACAGTAATTTGGGACGCTGTTAATTTGCCACCCTTTTTTTTTTGGCTAGGTTGTTTCTTGTGTCCAGTACTCTCATGCCTCACAGTAAATAAAAATTCTATGGAATTTTCTGTTTTGGATGCCAGCAACCCCATACTTAAAACAACATCTGTTGAAATGTAAATACTTCTGGTCAAGTTAATTTCAAAAGGTGGCCCTCTTTTACCTGTTCCCGCTTTATTTGCCTTCATACCTACAGGCAGCACTGAAATGCGTCAACGTTTAGAATGTTCCTGGGAGAGAGCGTGCAGCTGTGACTCCATGTTGCTTCATTACATTTGTCTGGGGTGTTCAGTAGGGTGCCGTTTTCCCATCGCTGCATGATGATTGATGCAGCCATTTACTTTAGATGAAAATGAACCTGCTGCTCTTCGTCTGGAAAGGAGAAAAGAAGTGGTGAGAGATATGGGTTGGGACACGTTGCCAGTGTGTACTTTAGAAGTGGTGAATGCACTAAGACACCTTCCTTTCAGTTCAGGTTTTTTTTAATGGATGACGAGTTTTCTGGCAAGCTGCCATGACATTCTTGCTTCTGTGTTACCAAACATTTTGATTTCAAATATCAGGAAATCAAGGTGTCAATATTGGGGTTATTGGAATGCTGCCCAGAAGCCATCCATTAGTGCGGATACTGTGCTATCCGTGACGACCATCATGCCCAGCTGTTTCTGGTAGACCAGAAGATCAAACTGTACCTAATGGGGCAGTTGCTAATGGCGCTGCTTGGAACTTGGTCCTTTTGTGACAAGTGGCACATGCGTTTCATGTCTTTAACTTGTACTTGGAAGCACTTGTGCTCATTTCCGAAATACTAACCTTTCCAAATTTACGTAAGTGTCCTGAAACTGTGAATTATAATTGGTCCTCAAGTGTTTGCCCCTTCGGTTTTGCTTACAGGAACACTGCTTTACCATACAGTGTGTAGCAAGGTGGAGGGAAGGGGGAGGCAGTTTTGAAGACTTTTGAAGAACAGTGAAGTTGCCTATATTTGTTCAGTTTAGGAATATATCATTTTAACTGCCATGTGAAGTATTTGTTCAAATTTTAAAGGTTAGTTTAGCACTTAAATATTTGTCTTACCTAAATGTTATCATTTTCCATTTTATTTTTTTCAACAGACTGTTAGCTACATGAGGACAGGGAATATATCTGGAGTTTCTCATACCTTTAGCTCAGTGTCTGGTACACAGTAGGTCTCAACAAAGCATCATTGAATAAAGAAATGAATGAATGAATGAATTCTATTAGTTAGGAGGCAAGAGCAATAGAGTACCAACATTTGTACCTCTCATGCAGGACCAGTGACGATTTGTGGAACCCAGTGCAGAAGGAAAACGCAGGGCCCCTTGTTAAAAAATGATTAAAAATTTCAAGATGGCAACCAAAACCAGGTGCCATTGATTCCACTCTAACCCCATGGCAGCCCTGTGTGTGTCAGAGTAGAACTGTGCTCCATGGAGTTTTCAACGGCTGATTTTTTGAAAGTAGGTCACCGGGTCTTTCTTCCAAGGGGCCTGTGGGTGGACTCCAACCTCCAACTTTTCAGTTAGCAGCCAAGCGTGTTAACCGTCTGCACCACCCAGCGACTCCAGATGATTCAACCAAGTGCAGGGCCTTCTGCCCACACAGCCTGTGGGCCTGCACAGGTCAGATCCCGTGAAGCCAGCCCTGCTCTAGTGCAGAAGGGAGCCAGAGGCTTGAATGCCCAACCTTCACTTTTTCACTTGTGAAGTAAACATACTTTATTCTTTCAATTTTGGTTAATGGTACCAATGCTTTGCTTCTTGGTTTCCTAATGAAATAGAACAAGCCTTTAACGCCACAGATTTGAATTAATGCTTAATTTACTGGCTCTGAAGTGAGCCTCTGCCAGTTTTCTTAGCATAAAATTTAAAGTATTAAGCTCCACCAACCTGAGCAGTCTATTTCCATCCGTGGCACGAGTATTTTCCTGGCTTTGTGCTGCATGAGTAAATCACTTTGACCTAAATGCTGTCTGTATGAACTCTGGTAAAATGATTATGAATTAGAGCAGTGAAAAATGAGCTTAGTTCCTCTTTGGTTTTGGAGAGTAGGAACCAGTCCAAAATGGAATGGTTGAAGAGTCATTGGTCCTAGGAAGAGGAAAGAGAAACCTTTACATTTAAAAAATCCCCCGAGGCAGGTTTAGTTTACCAGCAAAATTGTAATAAAGCAGAAGGAAAAGATACATCCTCCAGGGCCACTGCACAGTGCATAAACCTGAGTGGAAAGTAAATGTGGGCCCCTCGCCGGGCCCCCACAGATTTGGAAGTAAGTTGGTGATTTCTAATCAGACTTGTCAGTGCAGGTTATCCTTCAGCCACTGAAAGAAAATGTGAAGATGAGGAGCGCAGAGCCTGTGCCAGGCTGTGCACCAGCCACAGAGCAGCACGCACTACCCGGGAAGGGGTGCTCTCACGGGGGCGGGCAGCTGCCGGCACTGCCGCCCCATCGGGGACTTGGGGCTCTCTCCTGGCACGTTCCTGTCGCCGTCTTTTGCTGCTGCTTAACCTCTCACTGATTGCATTTATGGCATATCACACAAGGCATAACACCTGCTACCAAAAGGTGTGTTGTTAGCTGCTGTAGGCCTTTTGAAAGTAAAATGAAGCTGAAAATAAATCTGTCCGGTTGGAGTTCTCGATTTCTGACATGAGGACTTAGTGAAGGAGTGAGAAGTGGTGACTGAAATGCTGTGTTATGACTGTCTACAGATTTTTATTATGCTAGTTTTTAATTTATATAGATAATGAAATGTTGGTAGCCTGGGAAAAATGAATTAAAAAAAATCATTACTTAACCGTGTGATGAAGTGTGAAATGCAAGTAAGTGTACGAGGAGTTTCTGAAATGGCTGTGCTGTGCACATTCGCTGGATCACAAACCAGAGTTTGTCAGCACATTATCTTTGTGCCTCCAAAGCTGAGCTACATGCTCTGCTGCCCCTGTGAAAGGTCGTACAGCCCTGGTCATCCGTGAGTGTGGCCGCTCTTGCGTTTTCATGTAATGGTTTGGTAGACCCACC
Source organism: Loxodonta africana (assembly GCF_030014295.1). Taxonomy (NCBI): domain Eukaryota; kingdom Metazoa; phylum Chordata; class Mammalia; order Proboscidea; family Elephantidae; genus Loxodonta; species Loxodonta africana. The sequence goes on from NC_087358.1 coordinate 77,056,276, forward strand.
TCCTGTCCTGATCCAGGTGGACCATGCCCACTGTGTCCTGCAGTACACTTGTCCCCAGGCATCCTGCCTCTGTGACTTAGTCCCAGCTGGACAGGAGTCTCAGTATGTCATTATGCAGTGAACTAACTATGCTGTCATTGTTAGGGGCTGTCACGTTGGCTCCAGGTGACCCCATATACCACAGGATGAAACACTGCCTGGCTCTGTGCCATCTTCACCGTCATTTGGTATGCTCAAGTCCATTGTTGCAGCCATTGTGCATTTTGAGTGCCTTCTAACCTGGGGGACTCACCTTCCAAGGCTATACTGGACAGTATTCTGTTGTGATCCATAGGGCTTTCATTGGCTATTTTTTGGACATAGATCACCAGGCTTTTCTTTCTAGTCTGTCTTAGTCTGGAAGCTCTGCTGGAATCTGCCCACTCTGGATGACCCTGCTGTCGTTGGGTGTAGTTGAGTCGATTCTGACTCACGGAGACACCATTTGACACAGTAGAACTGCCCCATAGGGTTTTTTTTTTTGGCTGTAATCTTTATGGGAGCAGATTGCCAGGTCTTTCTCCTGTGGAGACACTGAGTGAGTTTGAACCACCAACCTTTCTTTTAGCAGCTGAGCGCTTAATTGTTACACCACCAGGGCTCCTTTGAAATACCAGTGGCATAGCTTCCAGCATCATAGCAACATATAAGCCACCACAGTACTGACAGGTGGATTTATTAGACATTGCTTTAGAGTGTAGCTGGGAAGGCGAGCTAAAAACTGACGAGCGATATAAACAATGTGAATGTGATCTATTATATAGATGCTGTAGTCTGGCCACTTGTAGTTGTGATCTTTGCCACATCTCTGCAAGGTAGTGTTGGCGCGGCTTCACAGATGAGAAAGCTGAGGCCTGGAGAAGTCAAGGGCACACAGTAAGCACACGGCAGAGCCAGAATTTAAACTCAGATCAGGTGAGACCACAAGCCTTCTTCTTCCCACACCAAATGGACTGTAGAAACAATAAAGACTGCACACCTTCTGATGAGAGAAGTATCTGTTGAGAGACATGTCCATGTTCTCTGGCATGACCAGAGACGGTCCTATGGACTGATATGGTTATGTAAGTATTGAACTAAGCCTGGAGACATCCATGGTTTGCATAAACAAGAAATAGAGGGGAAGCATTTCAAGTTTCCTTTTTTATTTTTTATAAGTATTTCGTATAAATAAGAAAAAGATTGGCCATTAGCCTGCTCATAAATATTAATATTATGAAGAATTTACTAGATACAACATGGTTTCCAATGCTTGTTTTGTCCTACAGAGAAGAAGATACATTGTAATTTAAAGATTTGTAAATTTAAACTAAAAAACAAGAGCTTATAAAGTTTAACCTCCCAGGCTAGAAATTATCTCACTATGACTGTGGCTGCTTTTCCTTATATGCAGATATTCATTTGTAAATTTTAACTTATTTTGTTGATTATTGATCCCTTTGAAACAGTATTCTTTGTTCTAGATTTTCTTTAAGCTCCTCCAAGTATTTTCTAATCTTAGAACAAACTCCATGGGAGCAGTGCTTTTTAAAAACATACATAAATAAAGATGCATTTCTTTTGAAAGCTAATATTTATGGATATATACTCATATTTAAATTGTAAAATAATCTATTCCAGGAATAAGTTTGTCTTAGTTTTTTTTTTTTATAGAAATAGGAGTATTTAAGCAAGAACAAATCTTTAGCCCTCATTACCCCCTATTTTATAATTTCTTTGTTTAATGCTCGTTTGACAAATCTCTTTCTTTTATGCCCATTGTATTTAGTATTGCATACCACGTGTTTTTATAAATTTTCAAAAACAGTGGATGATACGACTTCAGTTAGGTTAAAAAAGGCGTTTAAAAAATTTAGCTTCAATCCTGGACGTCTGTTTTTTCTCTAGATGGGCATAGTCAGGAACTTTGCCATCATCAGACATTAGACTGTGTCTCACCTTTAACCTCAATAACATTATTCACTACTTTCCTGTGAATTCTGATCCCCTTGCCTGCAGTCTTATGGCCTAATGGCCCAAAGTCCCTGTGATTGTGGCTGAGGAGGAGGAGAAGCTGATGGTCACTGACTGAAATCTCCCGCCCATGTCCCTACTTAGGAGAGAGCTGGCTTTCCCGTGGGCTTCTGAAGGCAAAGGCACTGAAGCTCACAGGTTACGGTTTGGCTAAGCAAGGACAGGACTGCGAGCCAGAAAGAGTGAAGGACACGCAGGGCAGGAAGGGAGACAGGTGGCTCCACCTGCCTTGTGTAGACAACTAGACTGTGGTGTGGGTTCTTTGGTGATAACTTTTCAGTTTTAATTCACCTTACTGTCCTGTCAGTCAATTTACATTTTTCCATTTTGACTGCAAAGAACGTTAACATCATCAACTATCTTGTGAAAATCAAAAAACATTATGCACTGTAGCATTTTCTTAATTTTTCAAAACTAAAAATGAAGTTTAATACAGTTTATTCTTAGTGAGACAGTGCTGCTTTCTGGTAATCTCCTTTTCTTAAGTAAGTCTTTTAGATCATCTGGTTTAATAATTAAATTTGCAATTTTTTTTCAGGTGCTCAATATAAAATTGTTGATCTGTGTTTCCAACATGCTATTAAACCCATTGCTGTCGAGTCAATTCCAACTCATAGTGACCCCATAGGACAGGGCAGAACTACGCCACAGGGTTTCCAAGGAGCAGCTGGTAGATTCAAACTGCTGACCTTCTGGTTATCAGCTGGGTTCTTAACAACTGTGCCAGCAGGGCTCCAACATGCTAACAGATGCTTCTGTTTGTTGCTGTTAGCTGCCATTGAGTTGGCTTCAACTCACGGCAACCCCATGTGTGACAGTACGAAATGTTGGCAGGTCCTGTTCCACTTTCACAATCGTTGGGGTATTTGAGTCCATCACTCTGTTCATTGTGTCAGTTCATCTCATTAAGGGTCTCCCTCGCCCTCGTTGGACCTCCACCAAACATGGTGTCCTTCTCCAGTGACCTGTCCCACCTCATGACATCTCCAAAGTCAGTGAATCCAAGTCTAGGACAATATTCTGTGATCGACTGGGTTTTCCATTGACTGGTTTTTCTGAAAGCAGATTGCCAGGCCTTTCTTCTTAGCCTGTCTTAGTTTGTAAGCTCCACTGAAACCTTTCCACCATGGGTGACCCTGCCCATACATGAAACACCAGTGGCAGAGCTTCTGGCATCACCGTAACACGTCAGCCACCACAGGACCACAAACTCACAGATAGGTGTTGGCCCTTTTATTTACAATTTAAAATTTACATGTTTAAAAATTATTCAGGTATGTTTGCATACATATTTGTGGATGAACACTAAATAATTTAAAAACCATGCACAATTCTGAGGTTTGAAGTTTGTACTCATGCACCTGTTTAGCAGCCACGAGTGTTTGCTAAGCCTCTGCCATGTGCTAGGCGCTGAGACAGGTGCTAAGGGTCTCCTGGAGACCAAGGAGAGACAGTATCTGCCCTCCTGCATATTAATTGGCTGGGCTTTCAGTTTTCCGTAGTCGTGAGAACCAGCAAGGAAGATGGTTTCAAGCACCAATGAAAATGGTTAACTGCTCAGGCTGGGAGGAGGGTGTGTAAGGTGAGTGGGTGAGTGCTGAACAGAAGAACCTCTGTGTTGTTCAGTCCTCTGTTACTCCCTGACCTGTAGAATCTCAGTCACTGGGCAAGATCAGCAGAGATTCTGGTCAGCTGCTGGGTGGCCCAGCCAGAGCCCTTCTCTGGAGGCTGCGCCTGCTTCCTCCTGGCCAGAGGGAGCATGGAGGACCAGAGCCTGAAGATTCTGAGATGGGCAGGAAGAAGCTTTGAATGGATCATGCAGAGGGAAAGTGAAATACAAGCAGATGTGAAAATAATTTCATAGTACTTTCTGAATTTACTTTCTAGAATAAGATACTTGGTTTACAGAATTGAGAGGAAACTGGCGAGTTGGAAGAGGCAGCTTTTGAAAATGATTTGGTTTGGGTTAAATGTTTGTATTCATGTGGACATATATGTACGGTGCCTTGCTCTACTTACGTAGTTTTATAGTGGTGTAAACAGGTAACTCTGCTGCTAACTGAAAAGTTAGAGGTTTAAGTCCACCGAGAGGTGCCTCAGAAGAAAGGCCTGGCAACCTACGTCCAAAAAAACCAGCCATGGAAAACCCTGTGGAGCACAGTTCTCCTCTGACACACATGGGGTCGCCATGTGTTGGAGTCGACTAGATGTTTTTTAAGTATGTATACATACACATTTCTTTTTCAAGCCTGAATTGAAATTGGTGTGTAGAAGCAGCGTTTTCAGAACCTAGCAGGCCGTTGCCTGAGTAAAACGAGCAACTCTTTTCTCATGCACCATGCAGGCTCATCCGACAGGGTTATATCATAAACCCTCTGTGTATGTTGTAACCCTATTCTGGGCTTTTGGACAGACTATTTCAGCTTCAGGTTGCTTTCCTTCAACATTTCATCAGAGGCAATATTTCTCACTCTCTTTTGTTACAAAAACTATGGGAATATGTGCCTCCTATTTAAAGAAAAAGTGATGTCTGGAGTTTACTCTGGTTCCGCCTATGGTAGAAAAGGATAGAGAAAAGCTGTATCAATGGAGCATTTTTGCCACTCAAGAACAGAGACCGGCAAACCATTTTGTACAGGGCCAGATAGTAAACCCTTTTGGCTTTGTGGTCTTGCAATTACTCAACTCTGCTTCTATGGTGGGAAGGCAGGCACAGACATATGTAAGCAAACGAGCATGGCTGTGTTCCAATAAAACTTTATTTGCAAAAATAGGCTGCAGATTTGGCCCTGGGGCTGTCGTTTGTTGACCGTGCTCTAGAACAGAGGTTGGGAAACTATGTCAATTTGGGCCAAATCTTGTGTGAGGCCTGTTTTATGTCCAAGTAATAGAGCTGAGAACAGCTTTTACCTTTGTAAAAGTTGGGGGTGGTGTGGGAGGGGCGGGGTAAGAAGAGAGAAGCAAGAAAAAAGAAAAAATGAGGAATACGTGATAGAAAGCATATGTGGCCTGTAAGGTCTAAAATAATTACTGTTGGGCAGTGCATTGGGCAAATCTGCTGCAAAAGACCTCTTTAAAGTGTTAAAAAGCAAAGATGTCACTTTAGGGACTAAGGTGTGCTCGACCAAAGCCTTGATGTTTTCAGTTGCCTCATATGCATGTGAAAGCTAGGCAATGAATAAGAAGACCTAAGAAGAATTGAGTAAAAACTGGTGGCATAGTGGTTAAGTGCTACAGCTGCTAACTAAAAGGTCTACAGTTGGAATCCACCAGGCGGTCCTTAGAAACCCTATGATGCAGTTCTACTCTGTCCTATAGGGTCATTATGAGTCAGAATTGACTCAATGGCAATGGCTTTGGTTTTTTTTTAAGAAGAATTGATGCATTTAAATTATGGTGTTGGCGAAGAATACTGGATATACCATGAACTGCTGGAAGAATGGAAACCCTGGTGGCATAGTGGTTAAGTGCTACGGCTGCTAACGAAGAGGTTGGCAGTTCAGATCCGCCAGGCACTCTTTGGAAATTCTATGGGGCAGTTCTACTCTGTCCTATAGGGTCGCTATGAGTCGGAATTGACTCGACGGCAGTGGGTTTGGTTTTTTGGTCAGAAGAATGAGTAAGTCTGTCCTGGAAGAAGTACAGCCAGAATGCTTCTTGGAAGCGAGGATGACGAGACTTCATTTCACGTACTTTGACATGCTATTAGGAGGGATCGGTCTCTAGAGAAGGACATCATACTTGGTAAAGTAGAGGGTCAGTGAAAAAGAAGAAGACCCTCAATGAGATGGATTGACACAGTGGTTGCAACAATGGAATCAGGGATAACAACAATCATGGGGATGGCACAAGACCGGGCAGGGTTTTGTTCTGTTATACGTACGTAGGGTCGATGTGAGTCGGAACCGATTTGACGGCACCTAACAATAACACAAACAACATGTGGCCCTTTGCTGAAAAAAATAGTTGACCCTTGCTCTAAAAGATTGCTTATTTCTTCATTGATGATTTCAACTTATGGATTTTATTTTATGCTCACTTCCTGTTTTCCTGTAAAAAAAAAAAAATTTTTTTTTTATAGTCTCAGTGGCATGGAGCAAGAAAGTTGATTCATCAGGTAAAATGAAAAAGTTTTTAATTTTGGCAATATATTGAGTGTCACAGAAAATAACAGTGATACATTTTTTAAGATTTTACAGGGAATTTGGAAAATGTATCTTATTTTTTCATCTTAAAAACATTTTTAATTGGGAACATAAAACGTAATTACATATTCCTACTTAATCCTGTGCCTGGAATTTGGAGTTTCCTGACCTTTATGGCCAGAGCATGCTCTCTCAATTCCAAGACCTTTTCAATAATTGCAGTGTTCTTTGATTTTAGCCAAAAATTAAAAAAGATAAAAAAAGATTAAAAAGATAAAAAAATCTATTTTTATTTATAGTGTTATTTTATTATAACACTATTTAACATTAATTCAGTGCTTACTATGTGAAAGGCACTGTGCTGAGTATTTAGCATGCATTTTCTCACAAAGATTCTAGCAGATAGATGTGATTGTTAGCCCAGGTTTTAAGGATGAGGTAATCAAGACTCAAACCTGTTCCCATCCAGCCGATTCCGACTCACAGGGACCCTGTAGGACAGAATATAACTGCCCCATAGGGTTACTAAGGAGCGGGTGGTGGATTTGAACTGCCTACCTTTTGGTAAGCAGCCGAGTGAGCTCTTAACCACTGGGCCACCAGGGCTCCAGTTGAGACCCACAGAAGTTAAGTAACTTGTGCACGATAACACAGCGAGGCTGACGTCTAGTGGTTAAAGTGCTCGGCTGCTAACCAAAATGTCGGCTGTTGGAACCCAGCCGTTGCTCTGCGAGAGACAGATATGACGGTCTGTTTCCGCAAATATTCCAGCCTTTGCGTGGCAGTTCTACCTTACGGGGCAGTTCTCCTCTGTCCTGTAGGGTTGGAATTGACTTGATGCAGTAGGTTTAGTGTTTGGCTTTTGAATCCAGTGATGACTTCTCCAAGTAGAGGTCACTTTCCATTTTCCTTCACTGCCCTCAAGGTGAACTCTTATCCTTTATTAGTTCATCGATCTCAGTGTTCTTTTGTGAGTGATACTACACTAAATACTGTATGTTGAGAGTCATTGAGATTATTTCTGCTTTCTTAGGAATTATTAGCACAAAATGATGCTTGAAGTTTAGCAAGTAGAAAAATTAGTTGCCTTAATAGAATTTAACGAAAAAGGAGGGATTAGAAAATTAGCCATCATATACTGCCTTGTTACTCTGTACAGCTAAATACTAACTCCACTCTCTTGAAGTGGGGGTGAGCTTCTCCGGCCTAAGGCTTCCTCCTTCCCCTTTTTTCCCTAGTCTTTTCAACAGTATAAAATTGTGCATTTGACACTTTGAACTTGAGAGGCATGCGCTTGCCATAAAGAATATTTCCTAGTTTCTCTAGTTCACAGAAATGTGTCCTGCCTTTGTTGGTCTTTGTGTTTCAAATATAATTTAAGGCATAATAGTTTGAAAGTTGAATTAGAATAGAAACAAACCACCTTATTGCCTTTCTGTTGACTGAGTGGTTTACTTGGCAGTGAGCCCTCCACCACGTTCACTGTCCCATGTGCCCTGGGAAGTGGCTTGCTCCTGGAGTCCTCACTGGACAGTGGAGGTGGCAGAGGCTGAGTCCATATGATGGGCGTTTGCCCTCTCCAGAATGACCATTCTCCTGCAAATGGCTCTCAGAGTCTCAAAAGAAGGACTCACCAGCCCTGTACTTTCACATTGACTCTGCCAGGAATCTACACAAGTTTTCCTAGGTAATGCAGAATATTCCTGGATAATAATCAAACGTTCATTCGGAAGCCGCCCAGTTAATGCAGCCTAAAGCCCCCTGCTCCGCTCGTTTCCCCCGCACGCGGCGGCATGTGCCCAGTTAACGCAGCCTGAAGCCCCCTGCTCCGCTCGTTTCCCCCGCATGCGGCGGCATGTGTGCTGCTGCCCCGAGGGCCGGCCAGCATTCCCGTGTTACAACGGGGACACAAACCCCACACCACAGCACCAGAGCTACAGTGGGAGCTGGATTCAGCACTACTTCAGAACCGTATTGCCGTGTGTGATTTATGGTGAACTCGAAAACAAAACAAAGCAAGACTGTATTTGTTTCTTTTTGCCCATTGTGTTTGGAAATGATCTTCTCTTTTTTGAAGAATCCTCTATCACTTTATTATGGAATCTGTTGCAGCCAAATTGCTGCCCCTCTGTTTTTTCTTTCTTGGTTGTTTTCTTTCTGGATATGGGATGAACTGGATGGCAAGTTTATCTCGAGACTTTTTTATTCTGAGCAAGTGGTATCTTTCAAACAACATTGGTCATTTTGATCTTTTGGTATATTCTTAGCACATCGGAATGAAGAAGAGGTGTTTGACGCCTGGAATTGCTACTCATCCACAGTGGTTCCTCTGCAAGAGAGAATTTATAAATTAAGTCAGTCTTTATTTCCTTTTGTGTTTATTTTTACTTATTTCTGGGGACTCCTTGCTATACAGTGGAGTCCCTGGGTGGTCCAAATGGTTAATGCATTCACTGCTAATTGAAAGGTTGGAGGTTCGAGTCTACCCAGAAGCGTCTCAGGAGAAAGACCTGGTGAACTACTTCGCAAAATCAGCCATTGAAACTCTGTGGAACACAGTTCTATTCCGGCCTGCGTGGGGTCGCCATGAGCCGGGATTGACTCGGTGACTGCTAGTTAGGTGCCGGGATTGACTCGGTGACTGCTAGTTAGGTGCACAATATCTAGAGATAATGAGGTATAAAGACATGTTTTATAGAACTTGCTCCATTAGCCTTTTAAAATTTTGAATTAGTATTAGAATTAGTATACTGCTGCAATTTTTAGATGGGAATTGTTAACTGACAGAGTATGGATGCGATGTCCTTAACCCTTTATGCTCAAAAGGCACTATACTTCAAGAAGCAGATTTAATCTTTTATCAGAGTTTCTGTTTTCTAAAGTCCAAATTCAGTTCACTTGCCCATGGTTAGATGCCTTTGGCTTGTTGTGTGTTTTCCAAAGACAACCAAAATACTGTAATGTCACAGGGTGATTTTACAGGAGTCCCGTTTGGTGCCATAGTAGTTCTTGTTAATCACAGTTCACCTCTAGGCAGGCGGCTGGGGGAGACGTACTGCAAGCAACATCAGGGGCCAGGCTTCGGTCCTCTTGAGCTTTGTACCGCATGGGCGCTTAACTGCAGCTTAGAAACACAAAGATGTGCAGACACTTGCTTCTCTGACCAAGTCTGTGGAGACTGGGAATGTGTGTATATATATATATATATGCATGATATTCATTTTTTCCTTTACTGCCTTCATTTGGAAGGGATCCAAAGGGGTCGCCTTATTTAATCCCGACAGCCAACTTTACCATTTGTATCAAATGCTCCTCATTAAGTGCTCTGTTTATAATGGTATGCTAGGTGTAACTTTGGAGTATACTAAGTAAAGTTTACCCCTGGCCTTGGCAGCTCCTCAGCTGATATGGCTACATCTATGCTGTATTTCTTTAAAAAAATAAGACTAAATAAAAACACTCCACAGGAAAATAGTTCACAGTCTCGTGGATTTAATGACTCTGAATAGCAGGAAGCCTTCCGATAAAATGATAAAAGCAGTCCACATTCATTGAGCGCTCACCGTTTGCCAGAGATTATGCTAAAAGTCTTGTGTATGTAGTACACTATTTTGGTTGCCTTTGGGGAAGTTACAACAAATGTCTAATCTCTTACACAGCCACAGGGAAACAACCTTGGGGAATATCATCTTGTTAGCTGCCAACAGGTAGACCCTCAACTCAGTGAAAACACCGCCTGGTCCTGTGCCATCCCCGTGATCAGTTAGGGATTGGACTGCAGCCATTGGCGGCTTCCATTGGGTGATTTTCAGAAGTAGGCCACCAAGCCTTCCTTCCTGTCTGTCTTAGTCTGGACGCTCCGCTGAAACCTGTTTGGCATCATCAACATGCAGGCCTCCACTGACAGACGAGTGGTGGCTGTACATAAGGTGCATTGGCCGGATTTGAGCCAGGTCTCCTGCATGTGAGGTGAGAATTCTACCCCTGCACCGTCAGTGCCTCGCAGGAGGCAGCATCCATTCACCCCATTTTACAGGGAAGAAGCAGAGTCTCTCAGAAGGAAGGGAACATGCCACACCTTATTCTTAATTTTGCTTTCAGTATTCTGCATTAGCGGTTACACTTTATAAGCTGAAATCACAAACATAATCTGTTACCATGGCAGGAGTAATAAAGTAGACATGACAATGGGTTAATAAAGATTGATGAGGAGAAGAAACTTCGAATCACCTGAAGAAATGCTGCCCCCAGGAAAGTCAGAATGGCGGTCTAGGTCCCACGCCTGTTTTATCCTTACAGACCAGAAGGCGTTAAAGCGCACAGAGATGCTGCTCTTGACAGTGCGTCTGTGCTGCTGACTCCTAAGCTTTTACCTTCTAAGAATGTATTTGGTTTCTTGTCTCATTAACACAAATATTGAGCTGTATTAAGTCACATATCAACCGCTGGATGCATTTATTCTAGTCAGTTGGGAATGTGTTTGCTTTCTTCCTCTTCCTAAAGAGATCTTATTTATTTTTTTTCTTTTCCTTTTCCTGCCATCAGTCAATGTGGTGACTTAGGGCATACGGGACTATCACAGAAAGGGTTTTCTTGTGTGATCCATCCTTCTGCTTTTCTGTTTTATGTGAGCTTTTAAATTTATAGGTGTTGAAACTTCAACGCCCTTGTATTTTTAATTTATTCTGATTTTTATCTTTAACCTGTCTACCCCTGCATTTGAAAAGTCCTGCTTGTCATTATGGCCTTGCTGGCTGTTTCAGAGGTGGGGCGTGTGTATGTTGCTAGTACTGCCCTGGGACCTTTACGACTCACTGAATAAGGAATTAAAGAAAATTATTACTCCTCCTGCATTCATTATCAGCTAGCAGTTATCAGCTTTCTGCATAAAATATTTTTCTTTGAATACCCTCTATGTCCCCTCTGTGAGGAATTTATTCTCCCCTTGGTGCATGGGGACAAATTATGCTCATAACAGCCATGAATAATAATGGAAGAGTGTGTAAATCTTTGATGTATTGAAAACTGAATGGCACCCTGGCAGGTCTTTTTCTCTATCTTACCTGGCCAGATTTTGTTTGGCAGCAGGTATCATAGGTTATTTGTAGTGCCACTTCCTTCTGCATATTTTTCTTTTTTTTTTTGTATGCACATGGTGCCCACATACATGCACATGTGTACAGGTGTGGTCTTACTTAGGAAAGGCTCCTTAGTGCAGCATGTCTCACAGAGGCTGGGGATCACCCTTTACCGGCTGGTATGCTGCTCATGAGAGCAGGGACCAGTTGGGTTCTGCTCTGCACGTTTAACACGAGGACAATGCATGGTCATGATGCGTGCAAGGCAGCTTTGCTACGCAGAGAAAGGCATGGGTGCACAAACAGGAAAGTGAGTATTTGCTGATCCTGCCTGGGAGTTTCTGTCATCAGCGGATTTAGTGCCCTAGGGGAGAATGGACTAGCACGGAGACATTTCCTTATTTGCTGCATCCTTCTCCTTAATTTTTTTCCTCCTTTACTGAAATTCTTAAACAGAGGAGTTCTCAATCCCTAACTTGCACGTAGAGTACGGGATCTTGTTAACAATGTGAATTCTGACTCCATAGGTTTGGGGCGAACTTGAGGTTCCCGGGAGCTGGTCCAGGGACCACACTGTAAATAATCAGGCTTTAGACAGAAGTTGGCAGGCCAGTAATGACAACGGGGGTGGTAAGTGCATTTACAAAGTAGAAATGAGGGCATGAAGAGAGAACAGCTATGCCAGGGAGAGGGAGGAGGCAGGCAGAACTTCCTAGAAGTGGATGACCTGCATCCTGAGGAGCTGAGTAGATTCCTTAGGTAGATAATTGGGAAAGGCCTCCTGTTAGAGGAAGCAACATGGCGTGAGCACGACTCCAGCATGGAGTGAGGGAAGCAGAGGAAGGGAAAGGATGGCCAGAGAGAAGGTGACGCAGCTAGCTTGGGGTCAGTTGACAAAGGGTCCCATTTGTCCTGCTAAGATGTGAGAGTCAAAATTTGAAGTAGATTGTACTTGAACATTTCCAGGGAGTAAATGAAAGGAATAAGACTGTATGTGAGAGCCATGGTTTTAGACTTCTACAGGCTTTGGAGACAAACAGACCAGGAATTGAATTCTGGTCCTACCACTTTCTAGCTATGTGGTCTTGAGAGAATTAATTAAGCTTTCTGAATATCAATTTTCTTCTCGTAGAGTGGAAATAATGAATGCTCTCTCATAGAATAATGTTGAATTGAAGTGAAATCATTATTTAATTTAATTAAAATACCTTTTTTGACAAAGTATGCAGTTTGCAGTGACAGGAACTGTTTGCTAACTTATGCTTATTAATGTTGCCTTTGAGCTCCTGTGAACTATTGCCTCGGAAGTAATCTGGTGGAGCTAGAAAGTTGCAGGTTGAGCCTCTGCATGGTGCCCTGATACCTGAGCACTGGAGCTTAGTTTGTCTTGTCTGATTTGACAGCGCGATAGAAAATTCAGAACTGTCTTAGTTTCCTGTGGCTGCTGTAACAAATTTTCACAAACCAGATGGCTTAACACAATAGAAATTTATTTGCCCACAGTTTTGGAGGCTAGAAGTCCAAAATCTGGGTTTTGGCAAGGTTGGCCTCTTCTGGAGACTCTGAGGGAGACTGTTGCGAGCCCCTGTCCTGGCTATCCTGGCTATCCTGGCTGCAGGCATTCCTTGGCTTGCAGGTGCAGGACTCCAGTCTGTCTCCATCTTCACCCTGCCTTCTCCTCTGTCTATCTTCTCTTTTGTCTGTCTCAAATCTTCCTCTGCCTTACTTTATAAGATTACTTGTCATTGCACTTGCTGTTAGGTGCCGTTGAGTTGGTTCTGACTCATAGCGGCTCTGTGTACCACAGAATGAACCACTGCCTGTCCTGTGCCATCCTTACAATCGTTGTTATGCCTGAGCCCATTGTTGCAACCACTGTGTCAATCCATCTCATTGAGGGTCGTCCTCTTTTCCGCTGACCCTGTAACAAGCATGATGTTCTTCTCTAGGGACTGATCCCTGTTGACAACATGTCCAAAGTATATAAGATGCAGCCTCGCCGTCCTTGCTTCTAAGGAGCATTCTGGTTGTACTTCTTACAAGACAGATTTGTTCATTCTTTTGGCAGTCCGTGGTATATTCAGTATTCTTTGGCAACACCACAATTCAAAGGTGTCAATTCTTCTTCTGTCTTCCTTATTCATTATCCAGCTTTTGCATGCATATGATGCAATTGAAAATACCATGGCTTGTGTCAGGTGCACCTTAGTCTTCAAGGTGACATCTTTGCTTTTCAACACTTTAAAAAGATCCTTTGCCCAGTGCAGTGTGTCTTTGAATTTCTTGACTGCTGCTCCCATGGGTGTTGATTGTGGTTTCAAGTAAAACGAAATCCTTGACAACTTCAGTCTTTTCTCCATTTATCATGACGTTGCTTATTGGTCCAGTTGTGAAGATTTTCGTTTTCTTTATGTTGAGATATAATCCGTACTGAAGGCTGTGGTCTTTGATCTTCATTAGTAAGTGCTTCAAGTCTTCTTCACTTTCAGCAAGCAAGGTTGTGTCATCTGCATAATGCAGGTTGTTAATGAGTCTTCCTCCAATCCTGATGCCCCATTCTTCTTCATATTATCCAGTTTCTCAGATTATTTGCTCAGCATGCAGATTGAAATGATACAAAATGGTAGACAATCATGCAATACTGGGAAGCATGGCATAGCCAAGTTGACACACATTTTTTAGGGGAACACTTCAACTCATAACTTTTCACCATACTTATTCAACCTGTATGTTCAGCAAATAACCTGAGAAGCTGGACCATATGAAGAAGAACGTGGCATCAGGATTGGAGGAAGACTCATTAACAACATTTATTTAGCGTCTGCTATATTCCAGCCAAGGGTTCCTGGTTGCACAGTGGTTAAAGCAGTTGACTGCTAGCGGTTCATAACCACCAGTGGTTTTGAGGCAGAGATGTGGCAGTCTGCTTCTGTAGAGAGTTTCAGCCTCGAAAACCCTATGGGGCCACTAGGAGTTGGAATCAACTGGAAAGCAGTGGGCCAGTGGTTTATATTCGAGTCCCTATTATTGAGATAATAAAATGGAAGTTAAGTAAATTGTCTGAAGCCCACAGTTTATCTACAAAGCCTGTGATTATTTCATTCTCTAAAAGACTACTATTTAAGTATTTAAAATAGTACCTTGATTAACTGGTCAATGTGGGAGATAGAGTGTTCTTATTAATGGAGACTTCTAATTAATTGAAAGCCATGAAAATATTCTATTTTTCAGCTTTGTTAAAAATTTTTTAAAAAAGATATTGGTGTCTTCTGCCACCTTTGTAGGTATATTATACTGTGCATAATTTAGTACTTAAATTTTTGGCTATTAAAAATCTCACATTCCTTTACATTGATTATTCTGAACATCAGTCTTAGTTAACTGATGTTTATAAAGTCACTGAAGTTTAGTGTGAAGTTAATCTCAGCCACTCATTTTATAGATGCAAAGATACATGTGCCATGCTGTCAAGTAATTTTACAATCTTCTAGCATTCAACTAAGTATGGTATAGATTAAAAAAAAAAAATTTTTTTTTTAAATTCCCGTAATAAAAACAGATTACCACAATGGAGCCATACGCATGGTGTTCAGGGTAAAGGAGTGATAGAAAGAGTGGAGAAAAGCAGATGCATTTGAGACTAAATTCTGTAGAAACAATAAGACTAGGTGACTGATTATGGGGAGTACCAGAGAGGGCGAGGTCAAAGTGTTCGACTGATCAGGAGTCAAAGGACTATTAATGGTGATATTGTTAACTTAGAAAACATAAGAGGGAGGTAAGAG
Organism: Loxodonta africana; assembly: GCF_030014295.1. Taxonomy (NCBI): domain Eukaryota; kingdom Metazoa; phylum Chordata; class Mammalia; order Proboscidea; family Elephantidae; genus Loxodonta; species Loxodonta africana. The sequence goes on from NC_087358.1 coordinate 77,071,336, forward strand.
ACAGAATGAAATCAAAGGAGCAATTTGGAAAGGTAGCTAATTGTATCAGTTAGCTCTTGCTGTATGACAAACCATTCCAAAATTTCATGGCTGAGCATGACAGCCGTTTATGATGCTCATGAGTTTGTAGGCTGGCAAAGTGGTTCTTCGGGTCTTGGCCCACCTACACTAATTTCAGCTGCTCTCCTTCAAGTGTCTGCAGTCAGTAGATAGATTGGCTGGTGGCTGGCTAGTCTAGAATGGCCTTGGATGGGATGATTCTCCTCTGTTTGTTTCTCAGCATCCAGCAGGTTAGCTCAGGCATCTTTACATGGCAGGATGCCAAGGCATGCCAGGATTTTTGAGATCTAATCTCAGTACTGGCATAGTATGAATTCTCCTGTGTCCTGTTGGCCAAAGCAAGTCACAAGACCAGTCTAACTTCAAGGAGTGGAGGTGCAGATTCACACTTCAGTGACTTCAGTAGCAAATTTTACCACAGTGATTCATAATTATGATATTTATAAAAAACAAACAAATGCATTCCATTAATTGTGTTCATCTGCTTCTCAGTCAAGATTGAAATGAATTTCTAAGGTGAAATTGATTTCCTTATGTGGACAAAATGTCAAGCATTTGTTTAAACTTTTCTCAGATTGTTGGAGTTACAGCAATATACGTTTCCCCTGACTTTATTCCTGCTGCTTTGCATTGCTGCGTTCAACTACGTTCAAAAGCATTAATAAGGTTTTTCTCTTTTATTTAAAATTACCCGTAGGAGAATAACAGTGTAAGCATAAAACTAGGCCTGCCAATAAAATTTGTCAGTGTCAACCCCACCCTTGGTCGCCACCTCCAAAAAAAACCCAAAAACCAAACCCACTGCCGTCGAGTCGATACCGACTCATAGTGACCCTATAGGACAGAGTAGAACTGCCCGATAGAGTTTCCAAGGAGCGCCTGGTGGATTCAAATCGCCAGGCTCTTGGTTAGCAGCCATAGCACTTAACCAGTACACCACCAGGGTTTCCACCTCCAAAAAAAAGAAAAAAAAGCACCCACTAAATAAACTCATTTGAATAAATAGCTGTGCCTTCTTTGTCTTGGGTGGAGTCTTTCACTTTATGTACTTCAGAAACTTCAGGGGCTGTGCTGGCGCACTAATGCCTGTGCTTTATAAGATGTCAGCCTTGGCAAGGTGTGCTTTGTCTCTCTAATCCTGTCATATTATTCTTATTAATGATGTTTTGCTAGCGCCACACAGAGCCTTTGAATCACTTTCCTGGAGAGGACCACCCGCAGTGACAATATTGAGCCTATTCAGTGGACTTGAGTGTGTCCCTTATGAGGTGGAATCTATTAAAATGGACACTTGGGAAGCAATTATTATTAATTACAGACCCTTTCATCTCAGCTTTTGATCCTTTGCACGCACCAGTACCCACCGCTGCTGTTCATGTCTTTAACAGTGTATTATCGCCCAACAAGGGCTTTGATGCCATTCAGAACAAAGGTACCTTTTGAAAAATATTTGGTTTACCAATTACTGGCACCATCATAGCCTTTAAATGTGGCAGTGTATGCTCCTTGGAGATAGTGGATTCTCCTTATATTAGTGCTGCTCCTGCCTTCCTTTCAGACTTTGAAGGTGTGTGTTTACGTTGACCTGTTGACAGTGGCGTTAGGTTACCCGTGTGTATAATTTGATCAAAAAATCTTGTAAATGAGATCCTCACATGGACAGTTCCTGATGCATGAAAGGAATGGTACCGGCATAGAGGGTACTGATTTTTGAAATTTTAGATTCTCATGAATTTTTATGAGGTTTGAATAATTATATTTTTAATTTAAGGCATCATTAATCAAGGCAGTGTGGTGTTGGCAAAAGGGTAGATGCACAGATCAATGCGACAGAATAGAGTCCAGAAAGAGAGCCCTGGGTATAGGGGAGAGTAGATACATCACATGGAGAAGGAGGTTAGCAACAGAGTAACCTGGATGAGTGGTGTATGGGTGGTCTTTGCACTATTCTTATTCTTGCAGATTTTTTGTGTGTTTGGCTTTATTTCTAATTCTGAGAAAATCTACCTCCCTATTAGAAAAATTTGGCGTAAGTTTAAAAAGTATCCAGTATTGAAATAATTTAATTTTGGAGCATTGCTCTTAAAGAGGCGATTAAATTGCCCTCTGCATGTATTTTTTAAGAATGTAAAACCTATTGTTAATAAATACATTTAAACTAAATTGATCTTCTTCACAAAAACATAATAAATAGATTCAGAGTTAGTTAATAGCTCTGTAATAGTGACTGGAAATGCGTAGTACAGCATTACCTCATAATATATTTATTAAAAAAATTTTTTGAAAGTGGAATGAAACAACTTCAGTTATAAAAATGTAATGACAAACCATTCGTTAGGATGCGTTATGACATGACCAACCACTGACCACAGCATCTGGGTGAGATAAATCGCACTGTCTTAGTCTCTGAATGCTGCTGTAACAGCACTGTAAGTGTGCAGTTTAAAAGAGCAGAAATTTATTTTCTCAAGTTCGGAAGGCTAAAGTCCAAATTCATGGCACTGGCTCTAGGGGAAGGGTCTCTCTGCTCGGGGAGAAAATCCTGGTCTCTGCTTCTCTAGCATTCTTGGCATTCCTTGGAGATCTTCTTGTGGAGATCTCTTATTTTTCTCCCATTCAAGGTTACTTCTCTGTGCCTCACTGCTTTTTTTCTGTCTCAAAAGGGGGTAGGTTTAAGACACACCTTATACAAATAATGACTTATTAACATAACAAAGAAAAATCTGTTCCCAAATGGGTTGCATCCACAGGTATAGGGGTTAGGATTCCAACACGTATTTTGTGGGGTACAGCTCAAACCATAGCAAGTACTATCACTTCAGTATAAATCTGTTGCTGTTGAGTTGATTCTGACCCATAGGGACCCTATAGGACAAAGTAGAATTGCCTGGTAGGGTTCCTAAGGCTGCAAATCTTTAGGACGCAGACTGCCACATCTTTCTCCTGCAGAGTGGCTTGTGGTTTTGAACCTTGGACCTTTCGATTAGCAGCCGAGTACTTACCTACTGCACCACCAGGGCTCCTCACTTCAGTGTACAATTTAAAAGCTATAACATTGTAGACTTTATTTTTCTAATGGAAATACACCGTGTTTTTACGCAGATAATGCACATGCTATACTTTTTTTTTTTTGCCAACCCCACAACCCTCATTATGTTCCTAGGTGTGCTATGTGCATTATATATAAACCCAACCCAGTATATATGTGGACGTGTTATTTACATGGGTGTGTTATTTTGCAGAAAAGTAAGATAGTTTTTTTTGAAGTCAGTTTTTTGAAGTGTTATTTACTTGCAATAAAATTTATCTTGTTTGCTTAGCGGCTCTCTGAGTTTTTAAAAAGCAGACAACTGTGTAACCCTCATCACCATCAGAATACAAGACAGTTACGTAAACCCCCCAATTTTCCTCTGCCCCTTGTAATCAACCCTGAGTCCCTCATCACCACCCATCTGTTTTCTGTGCTTTAGTTTTACCTTTTCCAGAATGTCGTATAAATGGAATCATAATATATAGCCTTAAATAAAAAACTTTATTGAGATAAAATTTGCATTCCAACAATTTACTCATTTAAAGTGTACAATGAATGACTTTTAGTATATTCACAGGGTTGTGCGACCACAATCACAATTAATTTTACAATATTTTCATCACCTGTCTTAGTTACCTAGTGGTGCTGTAACACAAATACCAACAGTGTTTGTCTTAAAAGGACAGATTTATCTTCTTGCAGTTCTGGATGCTAGAAGTCCAAATGGGGGTCTCAGCTGTGTGGACTTCTCCATTGGCGGTAGCCCTGGGCATTCTTTGGCTTACAGATGGCCCTTTTTGTCTATTCTGCGTTTTTATAACTCAGACGTGATTACGTTTAGGACCCCCCCAATACTTGTATTAACATAACAAAAGGAAAATCCTGTTTCCAAACAGGATCACATCCACAGGTACCCACTGAAAAAAACCTATTGCTGTCAAGTCGATTTTGACTTACAGTGACCCTATAGGACAGAGTAGAGCTGCCCCCTAGGGTTTCTAAGAAAGTAAATCTTTATGGAAGATCAAGGCTGTAAATCTTCACGGAAGCAGACTGCCACATCTTTCTCCCACAGAGTGGCTGGTGGGTTTAAGCCACAGCTGAGCGCTTAACCACTGTGACACCAGGGCTCCAGGACCAGGAATTCAACACACATTTTTGGAGGACACACTTCGTGACATCATCTGCAAAAGAAACCTACGCCCATTAGCAGTCAGTCCTCATTCCCCAACCTCCCTGCCCCAAGCAGCCACTGACCTAGTTCCTGTCTCTAATACGTAGCCTCTTGCGTTGCGCTTCTTTCACTTGGCGTAACGCGTTTGCAGTTTTGTGGCATGCAACAGTGCGGTCATTCTCATCGTTCCTGGTGGTTACGTTTTATAAAAAGGAGCCCTAGTTGTGCAGTGGTTAAGGCAATGGACTGCTAAGTGAAAGGTTGGCAGTTCAAAACCACCAGTGGCTCCAAGGGTAGGAGATGTGGTAGTCTATTTCTGTAGAGATTTACAGCCTTGGAAACTCTGTGGGGTTGCTGTGAGTCGGATTTGACTCAACAGCTGTGGGAATTTTTTTTTTTGGTATGCTTTGTAAAGCCCCTGTAAACACTGACTTAGTAAATACCAAGCCAGCCTCGTTGACCTCGGCTGGGAATTTTCGCCATTCTGTGCCTGTGGAAGTCCCACGAGTAATTCACGGATATGGAATTCTCAGATAATGAGGATGGACTGTATTTTGTTTCCTCTTGTTGCTGAGTACTATACCATTGTGTGTGTGTGTATATATATCACATTTTGGTATTATATTTTAGAGTTGAAGGACATTATTTCCCCAGTTTTTAGTGATTATGAATGAAGTTGCCATAAATATCTGTCTAAAGGTTTTGCGTGAATTTAACTTTTAGTTACTTAGAGTAAATGACTAGGAGTGAGACTGCTAGATTGTGTAGTATATATGTGCTTAACTTTATAAACCAAATTGTTTTACAAAGCGGCTGTACTATTTGGCGTTCCCACCAGCAGTGTATGAGAGTCCCGCTTGCTCTGCATCCTTGCCAACACTTTGGTCCATCTTTTTAATTTTAGCCACTTTTAGGGGTGTGTAGTGGAATCTCATTGTGGTGTTGGTGGTGTGTCTAAGAAATTTTTGCCTGACCCAAGATCACAAAGATTTCTCCCGTATCTTCTTCTTCTAATAATACAAAACAGTATTTTAAGTGTTACATACAGGTCTATTTTTTTTTACTGTGATAAGAATACATATATATAAAAATATTTGCCATTCACCATTTTTTACATGTGCAGTTCAGTGACATAAATTCCGCTCGTCATGTTGTGCAGCTGTCACCACTGTGTCCAGTTTTTTGCACTTCTGTCAACAGAAACTCAGGGCTCCCAAGCGATGGCTCCCTCTTCCCCTCTCCCTGTCAGCCCTGGTAACCAGTGATAAACTCTTGTCTCTCTGCATTTGCTTTCTCTAGGTATTTCATACGATAGGATCCTACAATATTTGTTCTTTTGTGACTGGCTGATTTCACTTAGCGTATGTGTGCGCCACATTTTGTTTATTCAGTTAACTGTTGATGGACGTTTAGGCTGTTTCCGTTTTCGCTGTTACGAATAGTGCTTCAGTGAACTTCAGTGTACGTGTACGTGTTTGTGTTCCTCCTTTCGATTATCTTGAGGAACGGAATTGCTGGGCCGTGTGATAATTCCGTATTTAACATGTTGATGAATTTCCAAACTGTTTTCCACAGTGGCGGCACCATTTGACACCCCACCAGTAATGGATGAGTGTTGCAGTTTCTTCATGTTCTTGCCAACACTGTTGTTTTCCATTTTTTTGATCATAGCCGTCTTAATGGGTTGAAGTGATATGTCATTGTGGTTTGATTTGCCTTTCCCTAAGGAAGCCCTCGTGGGATAGTGGCTAACCAAAATGTTGGCAGTTCGAATCCACCAGCTGCTCCTTGGAAACTCTATGGGGCAGTTCTATTCTGTCCCATAGACTTGCTATGAGTCGGAATCGACTTGATGGCAGTGGGTTTTGGGTTTTAATACCTAACTATGTTGAGCATCTTTTTATGTGCTTAGTGACCATTTGTGTTTCTTCTTTGCTGAAATGTGAATTCAAGTCCTTTGCCCATTTTTAAATTTGATTTGTCTTTTTTTGTTAAGTTATGGGATTTCTTGATATATTCTGGATATTAAACCGTTATCAAATATGTAAATTCCTCCAGTTTTTTTTTACCAATATGTAAGTTTTCTCTTTACTTTGTTGATGAAGTCCCCGATGAGCAAAAGTTTTTCATTTTGATCAAGTCCCATTTATTTGTCTTGTCTTCTGTTGCTTATGCTTTTAGTGTCATATCTAAGAATCCACTATTAAATACTAGGTAACGAAGTATAGCTTCTGTGTTTTCTTTTCTAAAAATTTTTGGGTTTAGCTCTTACGTTTAGGTCATTAATCTATTTTGAGTTGGTTTTCGTATATGGTGTGAGGTATGGGTCCAACTTCATTCTTTTGCATGTGGAGATCGAGTTGTGCGAGCACCATTTATTAAAAGATTTTCTGGACGGTGTTTGGGATGTACCCCCGTCCCCTGTCCCTCCGTGGCAGAGGGAGGGCTACAGTAGCCTGGCAGCTACTCTGCACCACCAGCAAACACATGGATCTCCTGGGCACTGGAACGCCCCTGATCTCTGCCTCTGAAACTGCTAATAGTTTTATCTATTCTTTGTATATAGTGAAAGTTGAAGTTAAGGCTCTTTTTTTTTTTTTGCATGTGGATATACATTTGCCCAGAAACATTTGTTGTAAAGACAAACCTGTATTCATGGAATTGCCTTTGTACTCTTGTTGAAAATCAGCTGACCATATATGCAATTTCAGTTTAGATCTTCCTAATGATCAGTGAGCATTATATGCTTATTTATATCTTATTTGTTGAAGCATCTGTTCAAATCTTTTGCCATTATTTTAATAGAATTGAGTTTCGAGAGTTCCTTATATGTCTTTGGTAATAGTCATTTATCAGATAAGTATTTTGCAGATATTTCTTCTCAGTCTGTGCCTTGTCTTTTCATTTTCCTCTTAGCAGTGACTTTCAAACAGCAGAAATTTGTGATTTTGATGAAAACCTAATTTACCAATTTTTTCTTTTATGGAGCATGCTTTTGGTGCCTTTGAGCTGGCTCCTTTTTCCTGGTGGTTTCCTTCCTTCTTTTCTTTTGAGCACTTCCTCATTTTCTGGCGTACAAGATGCCCCACTGCGGTCTTCTGCTTTCCTGCCCCTGCTCTGGTGTCAGCCATTTCTCCCCTGAGCCCTGGTTTCGGTGTGGCGTGGCATTACAGAGGAAGAATTTTGATAATTATTTTATCTCTTTCCTCCCTTAACATACACCATAGGTTATGAGTAATTCTGTAGTTTAGGACATGAGTTTTATTCTGAAGTTAAGGTTTGTGACTTTTCAAAGAAATAATAAGAAAAAGCCGTTCAGTTACTGTGAGTTGTCCTGAGACTGATCCCCGTGGCTCCCTTACCTGCTCTGGCTGGGCTGCCAGCCACAGAGATGTGCTGTCATCCAGATAATAGAAATACAATAGAAAAGATCATGAGTCCTTTCTGTATTTTACAAACATTCACTTGGTCCTTTAATTTGAGATTTTACTGCTACTTGTGGAATCTATTGTTTTTCAGAGATTTTCTCACCTTGTCAGAATGACCGCAGAGACAACAATCAAATCATAAGGGCAGACTGTCTCTGATTCCTCAGTTTGTCCACTGGTTTGCCATTGGGGAGGAATATCTGTTTCAACTTCCAAGTGTATGTTCTCTTATTAAATATTTTGGAATGAATAGCTGTGCAGGTAATATCTCCATAGCATTCTGTTTAATTTAATCACCTGGATGTACTCTTCTGGAAGCAGTTTTTTCGGGTGAGCGTCTCCAGGCCCTTCTTCCTTTGCCTTGGTAACGATTTTGTCTGTATATAGGACAATGTAGTTGCACTGAATTTCATGATCATTAAATTTTGTTGATTTTTCAGGGTGGTAAACCTGTTGTCTTCCCAAAGGAAAGGGCTTGCTTACGTTTGCATCTAAGGTGTAGCATTACATTGAGTGTCCCTCTTTGGGGTATTTCAGCTCCATTAGCCTATTGACTCTGATAATTGAAATAAGTAATTGTTATTATTACTAATAATTTAGAAACCCAGGAAGGAATAAATACTGAAAAAAGACCTTGGAAATATTAGCGTGTTTTTAAATTTATAAACAACTTATGATTTCAACATGGACTGAAACTTCTTATCTGTGGTGTGTTTCAAATTTAGCAGCATCCAAGCAAGAGGCCTCCTTTCTCAGTGGTTTGTCAGGTCAGGCTTGCTGCAGAATCTCTCTGTTTTGTGAAATATTCAGGATATTGTGTCGGTGGTCACTAATCTAGTTAATTTAAGAACAGTGGAAATGAATTTAGGACCACTCATTGAAGAGACACAGAGAACTACCTGGCTATGGACCACAACTCCAGTCTCAGCCAACACCGTAGTAAATCCTTGTTATTGCTAGGTGTCCCCTCCAAATATGTGTATCAATTTGGCTGGGCCGTGAGTCCCAGAATTGTGTGATTGTCTATCGTTTTGTCATCTGATGTGATTTTCCTATGTGTTGTAAATCCTGCCTCTATGTTAATGAAGTGCGATTGGCGGCAGTTATGTTAATAAGACAGAACTCAATCTACAAGATTGGATTGTGTCTTGAGCCAGTTTCTTTTGGGATATAAAAGAGAAGCAAGCAGAGAGACAGGGGACCTAATACCACCAAGAAAGCAATGCTGGAATCAGAGTGCATCCTTTGGACCCGGGGTTCCTGTGCCGAGATGCGCCTAGTCCAGTGGAATACTGATGACAAGGACCTTCCTCCAGAACGGACAGATAGAGAAAGCCTTCCCCTGGAGCCGACACCCTGAATTTGGACTGCTAGCCTATTAGACTGTGAGGAAATAAATTTATCTTTGTTAAAGCCGTCCACTTGTGGTATTTCTCTTATAGCAGCACTAGATGACTAAGACATCAGGCTAAATGGTTCAACCAGTAGTGTTTCATCACTTTCTGTGCTAGATACTGTGCTAGGCACTAGAGATACAAAGATGAACGGGGTAATGCTTGGGCGAAGCAGACACCTAAGATGATAGACATCCAAGGCCCGAGGCAGCCTCTCGGAAACTACTGGATGGATAACTTGGCCTTTGAGAGATGGGTAAGGAGGGCTTGGGAATGCTTTCCAGAAAACAACATCCCCATTTTACAGATGCAGATACTTGAAGCTAATAGGTCACTTCTCCAAGGTACCGTTGGAAGACTAACAGTGGTCAGCCAGGGCGGGGGGTGGTGTGGTGGTGAAATGTGGAGGAGAGGGCAGCAGGAGCTAAGGTTTAGAGATGGGACATAGAATTACAGGAATCCTGTAAGCGACTTGGTGCTGCCAGTGCACAGTGGAGGCAGAGGGTGGTGTGATATGAGCCTGGAATCCTGTGCAGAGGCTGAATGCGAGCAATTAGTAAGCCACACTAAGGATCCACAGTCTTAGAAGCAGTGGGAAGCCTCTGAAGGGCGCCAAGCAGAGTGAGGTTGTCAGCTTGGCACTTTAGATTTGGCAGTAACAAGGAAGTCAGGTTGGCACTTTAGATTTGGAAGTAACGAGATTGGAAACGGATTCGGTAGGAGGCTTCTATGGAAGTCCCGGAGACAGAGGACAGAGACCTGGAACGGAGCAGTGGAGGTAGGGATAGAAGGAGGATGGGATAAAATCCACAGTGCTTGCTGGTTGATTGGCTGTCAAGGCGAGGGAGAGCCATGGGGTGGAATCAAGGGTGACCCCAGGTTTCTGGTCCTGATGCCTGGGTCTAGGGTTGTAGGTGGGTTAGAGGGTCTCCATTAGTGCAGAGGTTCTCACAAGTTAGTGCCCTCGGAATCACTTGGAGGGCTTGGAAAACAGATTGCTCACCATCTTAGAGTTTCTGACCTACTAGATCTGGGGTGGGCCCAAGAATTTGCATTTCTTACAAGTTGTCAGGTGATGCAAATACCGTATCTTTTTTTTTTTTTAATTTTTATTGTGCTTTAAGTGAAAGTTTACAAATCAAGTCAGCCTCTCATACAAAAATTTATATATACTTTGCTATATACTCCTAATTGCTCTCCTCCTGAGACAGCACACTCCTTCTTTCCACTCTCTTTTTGTGTCCATTCCGCCAGCTTCTGATCCCCTCTGCACTCTCATCTCCCCTCCAGATAGGAGATGCCAGCGTAGTCTCATATGTCTACTTGACCCAAGAAGCTCATTCTTCACCAGCATCATTTTCTATCCCATTGTCCAGTCCAATCCCTGTCTGAAGAGCTGGCTTTGGAAATGGTTCCTGTCATGGGCTAACAGAAGGTCTGGGGGCCATGACTACCGGGGTCCTTCTAGTCTCAGTCAGACCATTAAGTCTGGTCTTTTTACGAGAATTTGGGACCTGCACCCCACTGCTCTCCTGCTTTCTCAGGGGTTCTCTGTTGTGTTCCCTGTCAGGGCAGTCATCGGTTGTAGCTGGGCACCATCTAGTTCTTCTCATCTCAGGCCGATGGAGTCTCTGGTTTATGTGGCTCTTTCTGTCTCTTGGGCTCATAATTACCTTGTGTCTTTGATGTTCTTCATTATTCCTTGCTCCAGGTGGGCTGAGACCAGTTGATGCATCTTAGATGGCCGCTTGCAAGCATTTAAGACCCCAGAAGCCACTCTCCAAAGTGGGATGCAGAATGTTTTCTTAATAGATTTTATTAAGCCAATTGACTTAGATGTCCCCTGAAACCATGGTCCCCAAACCCCCGCCCCTGCTACACTGGCCTTCAAAGCATTCAGTTTATTCAGGAAACTTCTTTGCTATTCGTTTAGTCTGGTTGTGCTGACCTTTCCTGTACTGTGTGTTGTCTTTACCTTTACCTAAAGTAGTTCTTACCTATTACCTAATTTGTGAATACCCCTCTCCCTCCCTGCCCCTTCTCGTAACCATCAAAGAATATATTCTTCTCTGTTTAAACTATTTCTCAAGATCTAATAATAGTGGTCTTATACGATATTTGTCCTTTTGCAGCTGACTAATTACACTCAGCATAATGCCTTCCAGATTCCTCCATGTTGGGAAATGTTTCCCAGATTCATCACTGTTCTTTATCGATGCAGAGTATTCCATTATGTGAACATACTATAATTTATTTATCCATTCATATGTTGATGGGCACTGTGGTTGCTTTGCAGATTTTGAGAACCACTGGGTTAGTGGTTTTCAAATTAAAATGTATATCAGAATCAATTTGGTGCTTATTAAAATGCAGATTCCTGTGTTCTATGACCAGCTAAATTGCATAGGGCTAGGAATCTACATTTAATTCCCTGATCATGTATTCAGACACGTTTCAAGAAACAGGGAAGATCAGACTGGCAAAAAGTACTAGCAAAAAGTACTAGCCAAAGCTGATTAAAAAATAAATTCTTCCTCAGTGAGAGAACCAGAGCAGTTTTTTCCCCACATTTTACTTGTCATCAGTTTTTCCTCTTTTGGTAGTAGTATCTTCACTTAGTACTTCAAGTTTTTAGGTAAAATAAACCTTATTCCTCTTGTGTCTTCCTGCTCTCTAATGATGATCGCTAAATGTTCTGGTTCTACCCCAAATGATACCTCCTTTACCCACTGAAATAAAAGTCTGAGATAGTTTTCCAAGTGGCTAAAATATAAAAGAAATGTAACGGAATTTCTAAAGAAGCTGTAAATAAACTATTTTTATAGGTCGCAAGAATTTTTAGCATTTTTTTGTATTATTTGGATGTGTCTGAGGATTTTATCCAGATACTGCTTTGTCTACTTTATGTTCATTAGCATCATACAATTTTAGAGCTGAAGCGGATCTGTTCAACATCTTGATTTTTGGTTATGGAGTTCCTAGCAGTGCAAACAGTTTCAGTGTTCGGCTGCCAACCAAAAAGTTGGAGGTTTGAGTCCACACAGAGGCACCTCTAAAGAAAGACCTGGCAATCTCCTTCCAAAAAATCAGTCATGGGAAACCCTATGGGGCAGGTTCTACTGTGACACACATGGGGCTGTGATAGGTTGGAATACACTCAATGACAATTTTTTTTTTTTTTAGTGCTTTATCCACAGGTTAGGTAACTGAGACCTTGGAAACACGTGATTTGGCGTAGCCAACCGACATGAAAACTCTTGTCTGTTGACTCCCAATCCAGAGTCCTTTCTACTTATAATTTCTTGCAGATACTCTCTTCTGGATGAGAAGAGTTCACTAAACATTTGTGTTTACGAGGGCCAGGTGCCACTAGAGGTCTGTGAACAGGGAATCAAAGACAGGACTGCAACTAAGAGAGAGTCATTCATTAATAAATCACCATGGCTGACAGTGGTGATAAAGAGGTGAACGAAACAGACCTGTTCCTTGCAATAACAGAATACAGAGGATACTGGGGTGGTGGTTCCTGCTTGAACAAAGATCACCAAAAAGTAGGCAAGCACTGGCAGATGTTTTTTGCTAACAATAAGGTCCTTGAATACACGGGCATGTCTTAGGTATCATTATAGCCCCATTATGGGTTGAATTGTGTCCCCTAAAAAGATTTGTTAAAGACCTAAACCCTAGTACCATAAAGGTGACCTTGTCTGCATATAGGGTCTCTGGAGATGTCACCAAGTTAAGGTGAGGTCACTAGGGTGGGCTCTGATCCATCCTGACCTGTGCCGTTACGAGAGAAGAGACACAGACCAGGGACACAGAGAATACGGAGGATGGAGTGATGCGGCTGCAAGTCAAGGAACAAAAAGGATCGCCAGCACCAGCTGAAACTAAGAGAAAGGCACGGAGCAGATTCTCCCCCGCAGCCTTTAGAGAGAGCATGGCCCTGCCAACACCTTGACTTTTGGCCTCCAGAACTGTGAGACAATAAATTATGTTGTTTTAATTGCCAGTTTGTGGTGCCTTGATATGGCCACCCTGGGAAATGAATTCAAACCCATTTTTTAGCACTTGGCACACAGCAGGCTTAGTGAGTATTGAACTGAGTCGAGCCAGGTAAGAAGAAGAGAAGGCACTGAAGAGAAAGTGATGATAGACTTCATGTCAGGGGCTGCAGAGAATTGGAGATTCCAGCTTACTCAGGCAGGATGGTTTCCCATGGAGAGAAAAAAGGCCTTCCTGGATGTTTGGCATTCTGGCAGTAGTGTGGCTTGTTACACAGTCAGGGGTGGAGACTTCTCTGAGCTCCCCGTGTCCATTTGTTCAGGTTTCCTGTCCCTTCCTGCCTTCTTGTCTTTGCTTTTGGGCAGGTATTGTCCATTTGGCCTCATATACTTGATTGAACTAAGAAGCATATTCCTCAAGTGTGTTATTGTTTGCTTTATAGGCCTGTCTAGTCTTTAACTGAAAAGTGGACTTTGGGAGTGGCTACAGTTCTGAGTCAGCAGGGTGTCCAGTGGCCATGGTCTCGGGGGGCCTCCAGGTGTCTGTCAGACCAACCAGTCTGTTCTTTCTTCGTGAGTTTGAATTTTGTTCTACATTTTTCTCCTACTCTCTCCTGGACCCTCTATTGTGATCCCTGTCAGAGTGGTCAGTGGTGGTAGCCAGGTGCCATCTAGTTCTTGGCTCAGGCTGGTGGAGGCTGTGGGTCATGTGGTCCATGAGTTCTTTGGACTAATATTTTCCCTGTGTCTTTGGTTTTCTTCATTCTCCTTTGGTCTGGACGTGATTGGACCAATGGTTGTATCTAAGATGGCTACTCGCAAGCTTTTAAGACCCCAGATTCTACTCACCAAAGTAGGATGTAGAACATTTTCTTTATGAACTATGTTTTATACCAGTTGACCAAGATGTCACCTGAGACTGTAGTACCCAGACCTCAGCCCCAGCATCTCGGTCCCTCAAGGCGTTTGGATATGTCTAGGAAATGTCTATGACTTTGCCTTGGTCAAGGTGTGCTAACTTTCCCTATATTGCGTGTTGTCTTTCCCTTCATTGAAGTTAACACTTACCTATTATCTAGTTGGAGCCTTGGAAGTGCAGTGATTAAGAGTTCAGCTGCTAAGCAAAGGGTCGGTAGTTCAGATCTACCAGCTGCTCTTTGGAAACCCTATGGGGCTGTTCTTCTCTGTCCTGTAGGGTTGCTGTGAGTTGGAATTGACTCGACAGCAATGGATTTTGGTTTGGTTACCACTTCTTCCCTTGTAACCATCAGAGATTGATTTTTTCCATGTGTAAACCTTTTCTTGGATTTTTAGAATAGTGGTCTCAAATAGTTATTTGTCCTTTTGTGATTGACTTATTTCACTCAGCATTATGCCCTTCAGATTCATCCAAGTTGTGAAATGTTTCATGGATTTATTGTTGTTCTTTATCATTGGGTATATTTCATTGCATTAGTCTTTCTGGTTTCAGGTTAAACTTCTACCCAAAACTAAAATGTGTATTTTAGCATTCTTTCCTGTTTATTTAAGTGTTGCAAGTGTTTGAGAGAAAGGAATGCTTCTAAATGCATTTGTATCTACCCTGGTAAAGTAGCCTTTATCCACGTTAGTAATGAGAGAGGCAATCCCAAATTAGCTAAATAGAGGTTTGACAATTTAAAAATACTTTGGAGGGAGTATAATTTTATTATTTCCCAGTTAAAACAATTGTTTTAACTCTCAGGTAAGCATTGTCTAATAGAGACCTATTTAGCCCAGGAATGAAGCTATTTTTACAATTGTGATAGTGTATCAACATAAAAATTCCCATAATGTGTGGAAAGCTCTTATATTTAGTAGATTATGTATGTCCCCGATGATCTTATTTTTCATCAAAAAACCTTTTCTGTTTGGTTAAGGCAGAGATATATCTCCCCTCCTCTTGACAAATTCACATAAATTTCAGAGTACAAATTATTGTAGAAATACAGTAGTATTTCTAATAATGTATGTGTATGCCATGTTTAGGTAGAATATTTAAAACCAAACCAAACCCAGTGCCGTCGAGTCGATTCTGACTCATAGCGACCCTATAGGACAGAGTAGAACTGCCCCATAGAGTTTCCAAAGAGCTCCTGGAGGGTTCGAACTGCCGACCCTTTGGTTAGCAGCCTTAGCACTTAACCACTACGCCACCAGAGTTTCAGAATATTTAAAAACAGATTAAAAAAAATTATTTATTGTGCTTTAGGTGAAAGTTTACAAATCATGTCAGTCTCATACAAAAAGCCATACACACCCCACTGTGCGCTCCCAGCTACTCTCCCCTTAATGAGACAGCACATTCCCCCTCTCTACCCTGTATTCCCTGTGTCCATTCAACCAGCTCCTCTTCCTGCTCATCTCACCACCGTAGAAGTTGCCCACATATTCTCAAGGGTCTACTTGAACCACGAAGCTCACTCCTCACTAGCATCATTGTCTACCTTATAGTCCAGGCCAACCCGTCTGTAGAGTTGGTTTCGGGAATGGTTACAATCTTGGGCTATCAAAGGGTCCAGGGACTGTGATCGTCAGGGTCCCTCCGGTCTCAGACCATTAAGCCCGGTCTTTTTATGAGAATTTAAGATCTGCATCTCACTGTTCTCCTGCTCCATTAGGGATTCTCTGTTGTGTTCCCTGTCAGGGCAGTGATCGATGGTAGCCAGGCACCATCTAGTTCTTCGGGTCTCAGGCTGATGGAGTCTCTGGTTTATGTGGCCCTTTCTGTCTCTTGGGCTCATATTTACCTTGTGTCTTCGGTGTTTTTCATTCTTTGCTCCAGGTGGGTTGAGACCAATTGATGCATCTTAGATGGCCGCCTGCTAGCACTTAAGGCCCCACATGCCTCTCACCAAAGTGAAATGCAGAAGGTTTTCTTAATATATCTTGTTATGCTAACTGACCCCTGTCCCTGCTTTTCTGGCCTTTGAAGTGTTTGGTTGTATTCAGGAAACTCCTTTGCTTTTGGTTTAGTCCAGTTGTACTGACTCTCCCTGTGTTATGTGTTACCCTTCCCTTCACCTTAAAAATTTTTTGTCTGCTATCTAGTTAGTGAATATCCCTCTCCCTCCCTTCCCACCCTCATAACCATCAAAGAATATTTTCATCTGTGTTTGAAATTTATCTAGAGTTCTTATAATAGTGGTCTCATACAATATTTGTCCTTTTGCAGTTGACTAATTTCACTTAGCGTAATGCCTTCAGATTCTTCCATATTGTTCTTAATTGTTGCGTAGTATTCCATTGTGTGAATGTACCATAATTTATTTATCCATTCATCTGTTGATGGGCACTTGGTTGCTTCCAACTTTGTAAAAGCAGATATTTTTAAGAAAAATAACATATTTCTACAAGCAACTTTTTAATGAGACTTAAAGATAGTAATCTCTTAAGTCATTTCTGGTCAATTTAAACTAAAAATGCCAAAAATAACCCATAGAATTAATTAGAAGACTCTAATTTTTTTTTTTTTTAATGTGGTATTTTTTGCAAGTCTCCTACTTTACTGCCCCGTTTGAGCCATAAAGCACATACTGTGGAAAATGTGGCCCTCTGTATAGCTTTATATTCTACTTCAACTGCTTTTATGAACTTGAAACTTGGCATGAGTTCCACCGCTCCACAACCACCCCTCATTTCCAAAGATTTTATAGGCTTTCTTACTTCTCTGGGGTTTTTTACTTTCTAAAATTTTGAATCATGGTTCGGCTTTCTTTTTATTAATCGAGGTTCTACATAATATGAATGCTCACTCGGGTTTCACTCATCATCTCTGTGAAACTCTTAGGAACTAAGTCTATTTAAATTCCATGATATGACAGATTGTATAAAAAAAGGTTCATTGCATGCAGTTTTAATGGCTGAATACAAAACTGAATAGACAAAAGCTTTCCATTGTAGGTAAACTTGTAATAGGCAGCCTGAACCAGTGGTCCAACTTAATTAATGCTCTAAATGTTTAATCTTGACTTCTGTCTTTCTGATGCCATCTTGAAGAGAAACCTGAGTTTGTGGGCGTCGCTCATGAAGGGGTGCTCACTGATGAACATGCAGACTGACGTATTTTAATAGACCGTACCTCCTTGGTATGAAGCACTGACTCAACTCTGCTCTGTGTAGGCTAATTGAGTCACATTTCCCCAGGGGTGTATTGTCTCCTTAATTGACTGGACCCTCGAAGAACCCGGGCCTGGCCATGTACAGTTTGTTGTGTAGGGAAATGCTGATTTGCTGAGTAGCCAGTGTCCCAAGGATCTGAAAGAATGAATGGCATTCCAGTGAGGCAGTGAGGCGAAGGGCCAGTGACTTTACCACTTGTCTTCAAAAGTGGGTCAAGTGTTGACCCGGACTAGAGCCATACACCCCTGGTGCATTGGGTCCATAGGACAGAATAGCCTTCCTGGAGTTGGAATTCCTTCTGATTTGGTTATTTCCAGTTTATAGCACATTGATTTCATTAAAAAAAAAAAAAAAAAAAAATCTGAGTAACATATTGAGGAAAAGACCAGATGTGTAGGAAAATGTGTGCAGATATCATGGATCTCAAACTGAATAGGAACCATATGCTATTGCTGTTCAAAACGTAAAAGAAAAAGGACTAAAAGGAAAAGCTATGCCACATTGTACACGGGGCCAAGGACTGTGTTTATCATGAGCCCGTGATCTATTTTCAAATTCAGGGGTAGATCGGGGTTGGTGAACTATGGCCTTTGGGCCCCTGTTTTTGTAAATAAAGTTTTATTGGAATGCAACCATGCTTATTCATTTATGTATTGTCTGTGGTTACTTTTGTGCCACAGTGGTGAAGTTGGGCAATTGCAGCAGAGACCATAATCTTTACTGTCTTGCCCTTCAAGAAAAAGATTGCCAATCCATGGGGTAAATGAATAACCCTGTGGAAAGCTAGGGGAAAGTGAATAAATCACACTTTATTTAGAGGTATTTTATCATACTAATATTATTTAATATAAATTACAGAAATCTTTTGAATTCTACCCATAATTTCCATGGCATATATCTCAAAAATTTTTTTCTGGTTAGCTAGATAGCTGATGTTGGGTTGACCCTGACTCATGGTGACCTTACATACAACAGAACAAAACGCTTCCCAGTCCTGCGTCATGCTTATCTCACTAGCACGTTCGAATCCATCATTGCAACTATTGTGCCAGTCCATCTGACCGAGGGTCTCCCATGCCCTCATTGGCCGTCTGCGTCACCAAACGTGATGTCTTCCTCTAACAACTGATCCTTCTTGATGATGTGCCCAAAGCAAGTGAGTTGGGCAATGTTCTGTTGTGTTGTATTGGGTTTTCATTGGCTAATATTTGGAAGTAGATTACCAGGCTTTGCTTCCTAGTCTCTCTTAGTCTGGAAACTCTGCTGAAACCTGTCCACCGTGGATGACCCTGTTGGTATATGAAATACCAGTAACATAACTTCTAGCATCACAGCAACATGCAAGCCATCACGGTATAACAAACTGACAGATGGGTGGTGGTTTTTATCTATAGCCAAATTAAAATTATTATACCTAATAGAATTAATCGTAATCCATCAATCTCATTTGATACAAGTTTATATCAAAATTTCTCAGTTGTTTCCAAAATATTATTTATAATGGATTTGCCCAAACTAGGCTCCAGTCCAAGACTGTGCATCGCATCTGTGTGTGTGGCTCTCAAGTCTTTTTTAGTGAATAAAAAGTTCCTTCGTTCATGACACTGACTTACGGAAAGGCCATGCTGTTTGTCCTGTAGAATGCTTCACCTTCTGGGGTGTATCTGAGTGCTTCGAGTGGTGTCATATAGTATGTTCTTCTCTCCCCTGGATTCATTGGAGGCTGGATGTCAGGCCTCACGTGAATTCAGGTGAGACATGCCTGGTGAGAAATTGTGAAAAGTGATGCTGTATACTTCATAACTGCACCAGACCTGAAGGTACGTCGTGTGTGTCTGTGCCACCGTTAGAGACACGAAGACCGACCACAGGCTTAGCCAACAACGTATTTTTTTTTTAAATAATTTTTATTGTGCTTTAAGTGAAAGTTTAAAAATCCAGTCAGTCTCTCACATATAAACTTATATACACCTTACTACGTACTCCCACTTACTCTCCCCCTAATGAGTCGGCCTGCTCCCTCCTTCCAGTCTCTCCTTTCATGACCGTTTTGCTAGTTTCTAATCCATTCTACCCTCCCATCTCCGTTCTAGACAGGAGATGCCAACATAGTCTCAAGTGTCCACCTGATACAGTAGCTCACTCATCATCAGCACCTTTTTCCAATGCATTGTCCGGTCCAGTCCATGTCTGATGAGTTGTCTTTGGAAATGTTTCCAGTCCTGGGCCAACAGAAGGTTTGGGGACCATGACCACCGGGATTCTTCTAGTCTTAGTCAGACCATTAAGTCTGGTCTTTTTATGAGAATTTGGGGTCTGCATCCCATTGTTCTCCTGCTCCCTCAGGGGTTCTCTGTTGTGCTCCCTGTCAGGGCAGTCATCGGTTGTGGCCAGGCACCATCTAGTTCTTCTGGTCTCAGGATGATGTAAGTCTCTGGTTCATGTGGCCCTTTCTGTCTCTTGGGCTCATAATTACCTTGTGACCTTGGTGTTCTTCATTCTCCTTTGATCCAGGTGGGTTGAGACTCACTGATGCACCTTAGATAGCTGCTTGTTAGCATTTAAGACCCCAGACGCCACACTTCAAAGTGGGATACATTTTTTTTTTTTCAGAGAATTTAATTTGCCAATTGACTTAGAAGTCCCCTTAAGCCATAGTCCCCAAACCCCCACCCTTGCTCCGCAGACCTTCGAAGCATTCAGTTTATTCAGGAAACTTCTTTGCTTTTGGTCCAGTCCAGTTGAGCTGACCTTCCCTGTAAACAATGTATTTTAAAGATAAGAATAAAGGTGCCCAGGGCATGAGAAGTCAGGAGGCAGAAGTGGAACTTGCAGGCGGACTTTGGTTTCTGCTCTTTACTGTCGCAGGCTGCCCCCTGGCACGGCAACCTGACCTTGACTCTCCATTGCTTTTCATAGTGATTTTGTCCCAGGATTGTATCCTGGCTCAATAGAAGCCTTTTGTCATGGACAAGCCTAGGCCTATTTTCCTGAAACTTCTGCTTTTTTTGCCTTCTGGGTAGCTGAGGGTGTTGTTTTTGTTTATCTCTTTCTTTGTTTTTAAGGGAATAAATATCAGAGAAAAGCAATGAAATGATTAAAATTGTCAAGGAAATCTAAAGAATTGTGATTCTAGAGACTTAAATAGAAAAACGAATAGACACCCAAGCTGTAAGTTTGTCATTGTCTTGGGTAATTGTCGCCTTGTACACATTTGAAAGGAGGTTCAGAGCATTGAAATCACCTAGAATAGAAGCTCACAGAGCTCGTCCCTGGGTGAAAAGTGCTGGACTTGGAAGGGCCAATCTCCTGAGCTGGAACCTGAGACATTTTAACATCGACTTTTGTGATGTTAACCTAATTTTCCTATTTTGCCCTATAACTATTATATCCTTGGTTCTTAAGCTTGTGTTTTTCAGCCCATGTCTAATTTTGGATCAGTTTATCAAAAATTACGTGCAGTTGTTTGGTGTGTGTAGGTCTGTGCGCTTGGGGCTGCTGGTGATCTGAATGTGTCCCACTGTTTCCTGCAGCAGTGCCCGTCAGGCCCCTTCTGTGGGGAGGGATGGCGTGAGAGATAGGGAGACACAGCGCATGCAGAGAGCTGTGAACGGACTTAAAAACCTGGCATGGCTCTGTCGGTAGGCAGACAGTTCATCAAAATGGCAGGTACAGAGGGCCAGGCCCCTCTGGGATTTCACATAGTCTGGTGATGACTTGGGGGAGATGCCTGTGGTTTTCATGGATACTGGATGTGTTACAGCAGATACAGAGAGTTAGCTAAGGCCTAGGAGTTGAACAATGAAGAACAATGCTTTAACATTTTTGGAAAAGTGTTTGTCTGAAAAGAAACTGCCCATCACAGGCTGGTGTGGTCTTGGGCTGCTGTCGCAGCTACGGTGGAGTCGGCCCTGACTTTGGGCTGCCCCACGCACAATGGAACGAAACACTGCCTGGTCCCGCGCTGGCCCCATGATGGGTTGCATATCTGACTGTTGTGATCTGCAGGGTTTTCGCTGGCTGATTTTCAGAAGCAGATCACCAGACCTTTCTTCCCAGTCAGTCTGTCATAGTCTGGAAGCTCCGCTGAGACCCGTTTAGCATCCTGGCAACATGCGAACCGCCACTGACAGATTTGACAGACAGGTGGTGGTTGTGCATGAGGTTCATTGGCCAGGCCTCCCGCATGGGTGGCAGGAATTGTACCACCGAATGACCAATGACCTCGAGGTCTTAGGTAGGAGGAATCAGACCTGAATTCATCGCTGACTGATGCACTGCTATACTGGTTGAAGAGAACGTTAACGGCATTGTGCTGGTCAGATGTGCAGGAGATTTGGGGACAGGAAGGAGAATACCTGTGAAGGATAGAAGGGGAGGGGTCAAAAGGTGAGAAGAGTGGCTAAACTGTATGGCAGGGCTGGCACCTGTGAAATGAGAAAGGAAGGAAGAAGCATTGGGTAGGAAGAGCTTCAGACTTCAGTCAGGCCAGTGGGGTTCCCTGAGCAAGACTTACCCATTAGAAGAGGCCTGTGTGGGCAGGAATGGCTACATCTAGCCCCTCATCCTGCTCGGTTGTTGGCCGGGAGCACTTTGGGGGCAGCATGGCTTTGGTGTGAGTGCTGGGGTCTGAAGGTGTGACGTCTGGAGGCTGTCAGTCAAGTGCTCCCTTCCTGAAGCAACATCTGAGCAGTGCAGCTCCATGGATGCCACAGGCAATACTGACCACACAGCTGCTTGCACCCCACCTCTGTTTCTTCGATTGTCTCCGTGCCTCTTCACCATCACTTGGTTACATAATTAAATTTAACCAAGAGAAGGACATTTGGCAGCATACATTTCTTTAGAATTTAAAGATTCTTCCGTGGAAAAAGCTTTAATAATACAAATATACTACTCGCTGCTGGTGAATTTAGGGCCATGACTTGACAGACAGGTAGACCTTTTGCCAACTAGATAATGACGATATACCTACCACATAAAGAGCACAGTGGGACTGATGTGATTGATGTTCATTCCTGGAATAGCGTCACCTAGAGACCTGAAGTGGGTACAGTTAATACTTTATCAGTAAGTTTATTCTCATCTCCACCCACTAAAGTCATTTATTTAGGCTGCTGATGGTGTCTGTCATACTTCATTTTCTTCTTTCTTACTTGCTGGACTTGATTGTTTATTCACCTTAATCATGTGAATAGGTGCGTTATGGCCCTGAAAAGATGAGGTAAGATCATGGCAGAAGGGAGGCGTGTTTGTTTCTAACAAATCTTCAAGTTGGTTTCTTATTTACTTCAGTTTAGCGGTAAAATCTAACAGCACACAAACTTACGAGTTCAACTTCAGCCAGATAAAAATTGATAGCTAGTGGAAGAGTGTCTACACATTCCCCCAATTGATAGAGCAACTGGATCGAGAACTTAAGATTTCCATTTAGAGATATCTAGTGAACTTGCTTTCCTACAGATAGAGCTAAAAATGTACACTCTTCTGTTCCAAATTTTTAATTAAATTCCCTCCCCCAAGGGGTTATGTGTATTTTCACATTGCCAGCCGACCTTTAAAGGAAGACAAGTGACCTTTGGGGTTGCCCGGCAGCTCTGGCTTCACTGGGCTCACACCAAAAAGAAGGGACAGAGAGACAAGGTCTGTGGAAGGCGAGTGTGAGAATGTGGAGTTTGGTAGTAGTTCAGACGGTGAGAGAGGGAACATGGCAGATGTAGCCATGGTGGTATGTATGTACACTGAACTCATGGATGCGTATTTCAGGAGCCCTGGTGGTGCAGTGGTTAAGAGCCATGATGAGCTACAGCTGCTAACCAAAAGCTGGTGGTTCAAATCCACCAGATGCTCCTTGGAAACCCTATGGGCCAGTTTTATTCTGTCCTATAACGTCGTTATGAGTCGGAATTGACTGGACGGCAGTGAGTTTGGTTTTTTTGAGCTGGTGGTGTATGGACGTAACCAAAAAAGCAAACCCGCTGCCGTTGAGTCGATTCTGACTCATAGCGACGCTATAGACCCTATAGAACAGAGTAGAACTGCCCCATAGAGTTTCCAAGGAGCGCATGGCGGATTTAAACTGCTGACCTTCTGGTCAGCAGACGTAACACTTCACCACTATGCCACCAGGGCTTCCTGTATGGACATAGTACACATTAAAAGGGTATAGAAGGGTATATCGCAGAGGCACCCCTCACTCAATTGTTAACCCCTGCCGAGGCCCCACCGGAGGATGTGTGCTGTGAGCAGGTGTGCTGTGATGACGCGGTCTGTGAGGACGCACGCTGTGAGCAGTTTCTGGGTATCATTCAAAAAGTGTGCAGTGCATGTACACACGTGCAAGAATATCTACTTTCCTTACCCATACCCTCCCAACAAATGGCAACATGCAGTTTACACACTTCGAAGGTTGAGTTTTTCACTTAAAATGTATCTTTGGGATCTTTGCTTATTAACACTTAGAGGGCTACTTTTTAATAAGGAAAATTTGAATTTGGCTTATATGGAAGTCTTTGGGAAAACCAGAAATTGCTTTCTTTTATTTTCTGTTGATATTTCTTTTTTACTGTACCACAAAATCTTACATGGAATGCTTAATACTATAATGTCCTGAAAGTGCCGGGCACTGTGCAAAATGGTTTACATGTTTTATTTAACTAGGCCTTAGGTGGCAGAAGGAGTAACCAGAAAGCTTTAATTGCTTTAAGCCTAAAGAACATAAAGTGTTTACTGTTGGAACAGGATCAAGTTCCATTTGTGCTCAAAACCAAAACCAAACTCATTGCTGCAGAGTTGATTCCAACTCATAGTCACCCTGTGGGACACTGTGGAGCTGCCCCATAGGGTTTCCAAGGAGCAGCTGGTGGATTTGAACTGCCGGTCTTTTGGTTAGCAGCCTGAGCTCTTAACCACTGTGCCACTAGGATCCCCATTTGTACTACAAGCTCCCAAAAAGAATAAAAGCGGATATTTTTATAGGTAGTCCTGCTTACTCCTAAAGGGTCTCAAGGTTAGGTTTATGAGAAAATTCTTATCTTTTATCTTTCACTTGTTAGTACTGAAAAATACATTATTTCTCTGGTATGATAGTTTTATTTTTGTTAGTATAGAACTTATACTCAGCAAAGTAGAGCTTTGTTTTAATTTTTATGGACACTTCTGTCTAAAATCAAAACGGGTACATGGGTATTTTATACTGAGGATGTGATCCAGTAACTTGCATGCACAACCCAACGTTGCACCCTAGAATTGCTGCTCCTGCTGCACCACCCGTGGGTCAAATGTGTGATCTCACTGGGGACTGGAAGGATGCATAGTGTTGTCCGTGGCAGCAGGGAAGTGGGCGAGCAGCTGTGGCATTGCTGTTCTGCTTCAGACATGAAGATACAGTGAACCACACATTCTCCAGTCTGCTGTAGAAAGAGGGCTGTAGACCAGTACTTCCAAATCAAGAGAGTGTCATTCTTGGCATGAATTCCAAGGGTAGGGAGGACTCCCACCTGTTTCCATCAGTTACATCTTTGGTAGAGCTGTATTTGGTAGCAGAGATGGCTGGATTTTCATAATCACCTCAGCTAGGGACGTTATACCAACTTCTCTTGCACCGAAGAGTAGCAAGTAACTGAGTTCTAGTCAATGAGATATGGATGGAAGTGACATGGGAAACTTCCCTTATACCCTTTGGAGGAATAGGTGTGCACTTTTTGTTGTTTCCTTTCCTATTGTTTAGAATCACATTTATTGGTGGAAACTGGAGTAGTTACCTTGGACTCAAAAGGGAAACCACATATTGAAGATGGCAAAGCCCCCCTCCACCACCCTGGGCTACCTACCTCTGGAATATTCCTCGAGGAGAAGATAACCACTGTCTTGTTTAACCAGTTGCCATGAATTTGATTCTGACTCATGGCTGCCCTTCTTCCACAAGCCACCTCTGGGTGGACTTTAACTGCCAGCCTTTCAGTTAGCAGTGGAGCGTGTCACCACATGCCCCACCCAGGGGCTCTAAAACCAGCCGCCTTTCAGTTGATTCCTGTCATGGTGACCCCGTGTGTGTCAGAGCAGAACTGTGCTGCATAGGGTTTTTACGGCTGGTTTTTGAGAAGTGGATTGCAAAGTCTCTTCTCCAAGATGCCTCTCGGTGGACTCAGCCCCCGTTTTGGCTAGCACATTAACTGTTCGTACCACCTGGGGGTACCCTTTGTTCCAGCAGCTTAGGTTATACCATATCTGATGTACTCATATACCCAAGTACTGATGGGGAGCTAGGTGACCCACATCTTCCAACTAGCCTCTAGACTGAAATATTAAAGACACAAGTGACTATTACGAGAGTCCAGCCAAGGTCAGCAGTGTCTTCTCTTGTTTCCTTTATTTAATTTTGTGCTTTAGAAATGTCTCTGGCATGAAATGAGATAGGTTATCATCAAATAGGCTTTAGTAGTATTTCCCAAGCTGCTTTTCAGGAAACTTGTATTAGATAATAGTAAAAAGACACCTACTGAGTGTCACTATCAGTTGGAATTGACTCGATGGCAACAGGTTTGGTTTTGGTTTTTAAGGTGTGTTTCAAAAATCGAAAAAAGGTGTGCGGATTATTTGAAGACTGCGCGTTTGAAAAGTAGCAGATCAAATAACTTTGAACAGTTTCTTTATTGCCAATTCTCAGAGCCTGTAATGACAAATAGTACCAGAAACCCAGCAGTGGGGGATGTGGAGGTCATGCTTTCCAGTGTTGTCTGACTGTGGGAGGATGTGGGGGGCCATGCTTTCCAGTGTTGTCTGACTGTGGGAGGATGTGGGGGCCATGCTTTCCGGTGTTGTCTGACTGTGGGAGGATGTGGGGGCCATGCTTTCCGGTGTTGTCTGACTGTGGGAGGATGTGGGGGCCATGCTTTCCAGTGTTGTCTGACTGTGGGAGGATGTGGGGGCCATGCTTTCCGGTGTTGTCTGACTGTGGGTGGATGTGGGGGCCATGCTTTCCAGTGTTGTCTGACTGTGGGAGGATGTGGGGGCCATGCTTTCCGGTGTTGTCTGACTGTGGCAGGATGTGGGGGACCATGTTTTCCAGTGTTGTCTGACTGTGAGAGGATGTGGGGGACCATGTTTTCCAGTGTTTTCTGACTGTGGGAGGATGTGGGGGCCATGCTTTCCGGTGTTGTCTGACTGTGGGAGGATGTGGGGGCCATGCTTTCCGGTGTTGTCTGACTGTGGGAGGATGTGGGGGCCATGCTTTCCGGTGTTGTCTGACTGTGGCAGGATGTGGGGGACCATGTTTTCCGGTGTTGTCTGACTGTGGGAGGATGTGGGGGACCATGTTTTCCAGTGTTGTCTGACTGTGGGAGGATGTGGGGGCCATGCTTTCCAGTGTTGTCTGACTGTGGGAGGATGTGGGGGCCATGCTTTCCGGTGTTGTCTGACTGTGGGAGGATGTGGGGGCCATGCTTTCCGGTGTTGTCTGACTGTGGGAAGATGTGGGGGCCATGCTTTCCGGTGTTGTCTGACTATGGGAGGATGTGGGGGACCATGTTTTCCAGTGTTGTCTGACTGTGGGAGGATGTGGGGGCCATGCTTTCCGGTGTTGTCTGACTATGGGAGGATGTGGGGGACCATGCTTTCCAGTGTTGTCTGACTATGGGCCTCTTTCTTTGGAACACTTATTAGAGGAACCCGATGGTGCAGTGGTTAGGCACTTGGTTGCTAACCGAGAGGCCGATGATTTGAACCCACCAGCAGCTCCACAGGAGAAAGACCTGGCAATCTGCTCCCGTAAAAGATTACAGCCTAGGAAACCGTATGAGGGAGTTCTTCTTTGTCATATAAGACGATAATAAAAGATCACAAAGTGAAAGCACGCAACTGCACTTGAAAATACAAAAGTCAAACCTGTTTTCATGGTTTCCTTTTGGCAGCTCTTGATGAAGTTCACCAAATGGTTCTTCTCAGTCTCAGTCACTTGACATTTTGTCCAGTGACTTTCTTATGTGTACCCACGGCTGAGGGGTTGAATTATGAAATTATGTTCTGTGAGGTGTTATTTGTCCAGCATGATGTATTTACTCTTCAGCTGAATTTCCCAGGCTCTTGATGTGGTCGTTGAACCTTTGTTCAGAGATCTGCAAAGCAGCCAGGCCACACACGTTGGCAGGCTGATGGAGAACTGCGGGTCTTGTAGGAATCTACTTCAAGTAGTGTTTCCACCTGATACTCAGACCCGTTGCTGCTCAATTCTGACTCATGGTGACCCCACGTGTCACAGAGTAGTAGGATTTTCTTGGCAGCCATCTTTATGGAAGCAGACCACCAGGCCTTTCTTCTGTGGCTCTACTCGGTGGGTGTGAGCCGCCAACCTTCAAGTTAGTAGCTGAGGGACCTATCTGATGCTCAGGGGCTTGTAAATTCCTAATTTAAATTTGGTACTTCTATGTGGTACACTTTTATTTCTGAATGCATAAATTTATGCTTCAGCCCTGCAGAACTGTTTTTACTTGAGTTGTTTGGAGTCTTAGCAGAGCCTCAAGGTACATTTTGTTAATTTAAAATAACCTCTTCCATTTTATTTAGGTGTGCCTTATTTTATTTCTTTGTTTTTAAAGTTTTTATGTGTCCAAAGGGGAACCAAAGGTAAGCACAGCTGTCAGTGTAGAGACAATGAAGTTCATTAACTCTCACCTGAATAAATGCCGCTTCCACCGCTGCAAGTCGTGTTTCTGTTATGAGCGACATGCAATTTATTCAGAAAAGGAAGGTTGTTTTCTGATAGTAAGTCACTAGCATGTGGTTCCAATCAGGCTTGTTTTGCAAACTTCCTCTTAAATTATGCCAATAGACTTTGCTCGTACATATGGTTAGAAAAAGCCATAGTTTTGTTCATTAGCTGTTAACGCAGGATCCTGGCATGGGTTAACCTGTGAAAGGCTGAGCCAGTTAAGGGCGTATTGCCTGTATTACAGTAGATACCCCATGAATGCCCCCCTTGTTATAGTTTTTAGGAGACTGAATTTCACCCCTACCTATAGCAAGCAGCAGGCAGTGCTTACAGGTGGAGTTTCTGCTTTCTTCCTTAAAACCAGCACTGCAGTTTTCACTGTCCTTTAAAGAACTGCCTTGTGTGTGATCTTGAACACGGTTGGGATTTGGAATCTCACTGTAGGTTTAGGCTCTTTTCCACATGCTGCCTCCCAAGGTTCAGCCACAGGTGAGGCAGTCTTGGTCATGTCAGGACTGCCAATTTGCCCAGTTCCAGGGGCACCATTAGTCTGTGGGGTGCGATGGCACTGATCTTGATTATCTGTGCTGGAAACTTGCCAGTGGCAGAATGTCCCTCATCCCCAGTGGGATTAAGCTTACATCCTTACGCACAGGCAGGTGAGATGCTTCACTGTCCTGCCCTGCCTGGCCTTCCAGGCATCTCTTCCCTGTCCCACCTCTTGCAGTTCCCAGGAGCAGAGCTGTGCTTCTTTGGTGTTTTTACAGATGCTCCTGTCTTCCTTAGTAATGCCTCGCCCACTTCCTGTTCTGTCTTCCTTAGTAATGCCTCGCCCACTTCTTGTTCACCTAAGGACAGCCTGCTCCTTCATTCCTTCAACAATTTAACCTTTACTTATCAGTTGGAATCGACTTGACGGCAGCGGGTTTCGTTTTTGGTTTTTATTCCAGCGCTTACTATGCACGGACCTTGTTCTAAGCACTAGAAAGTGCTTAGTTATGGTCTTGATTTGATAAATGAATCTTTTGAGACTCCTCAGCATAAAAGTACCCCTTTTGTAAAACTTTTCTCTCCAACGAGGCAGAATGAGGCGTTTCCTTTTGCTGAATTTCCTGGGCACATTGTGTGAACTTCTTTGACATTGTCACTTTCTTTTTACTTTTATGTTGTGTTGTGGTTGCTTATCTGTCTGTGTAGTTTCTCCCTCTAGGCCATTAATATTTTGAGTACAAGATCTTATTTATTACAGGAGCCCTGGTGGTGCAGTGGTTAACCGCTTGGCTGGTGACCAAAATATTGGCAGTTTGAACCTACCAGCCATCCACTCTGCCAGAGAAAGACATGGAGTCTACTTGCATAAAGATTACAACCTTGGAAACCTTATGGGGAGGTTCTACTCTGTCCTATAGGCTTGCTACGAGTCAGAAACGACTTGATGGCAATGGGTTCCCAATAACCAGCTCAGTAAGTAGGAAATAGCAGGAGTTAGAGTAGAATAGAGCTTGTTTTAATTCCCTGTCCACCACTTACTAACCGGGCGCCTTAGCTTTCCTAAGTCCTGGATTCCCCATTTGTGAAGTGGAGATAAGAGCAGCCAGTTAAATCAGCTCAACGGGTTTTCCTTCTTTGTTTTCTGTGTGTCCTTAGTCTTGAAGTGAGGGCATGTTCGTACGTTTCCAGTACCATTGCTTCACCTTTGTGTTTGCCCGTTAGTAGTTCTCTTCCTTCTTCTTACCTGGGACTTCGAACACAGTAGGAGCTCATAAAACCAAAATCTAAAACCTAACCCTTTCCTGTTGAATTGACTCCAACTCTTGGTGATCCCGTGAGTTACAGAGCAGAACTGCTTTATATGGTTTTCTTGGCTGTAATCTTTACGGAAGCAGATCACCAGGCCTTTCTTCTGAAGAACCACTTTGAGTTGCTCACCTTTAGGTTAGTAAACCAGTACAAAGCTATTGCCTTACCCAGGGACTTGAGGAGCTCACCAGTGTCTGTTAAATAAATGGACAAAGCATACAGGCTCTGCACTGTTAAATGTATTTTGACAGAAGTGAAGAATTTGACGTGAATCCTATCAAGACCTTTACTGCGGTGGCATCTCTGCTCCTTGGATGCTAGGAAACAGTGGCCTTGGCGTCTGCCTTAGACAGAAGCTTACTGGTGCTGTCCTTGCCATCTTTCTTTGTTTTTACAAGAGAGTGTAATCCTTGGAACATCTGGTCACATACGTTTTCTCCCACCAAAGAGTCTAGGCAACACAATGAATAAATGTACCATTCATTCTGTGTTAATGCTTTTTGACAAAAGGGGAAAATGAATCAGGGAATTCCTGGAAGAATATCTGGGAACCGAAAAGTAAGAATTATAGTTTTCTTTTAAGCTTGTCAACAGGGGTGACAGGTACAAGAATTGTGGCCCAGACGTGCGGGAAGCATCTCGTAAATCCTGTTTCACACCGTTTTTTATCTTGTCTGCCACTTCCCTAAAACAGAAGTAATTTTTAATATTGTACAGAGAGTGATGAGCAAATGGCATTCCTTGTGTTGGTGAAGGTGGCGCTCTTGTCACTAGCCTGTGT
This sequence comes from Loxodonta africana, assembly GCF_030014295.1. Classification (NCBI taxonomy): domain Eukaryota; kingdom Metazoa; phylum Chordata; class Mammalia; order Proboscidea; family Elephantidae; genus Loxodonta; species Loxodonta africana. The sequence goes on from NC_087358.1 coordinate 77,101,856, forward strand.
CAGTGGGTGAGCTCTGGGGAGAGGGATGCCCTACAGCCAGGCACACAGGCTCTGCAGGAGGCTGCTGGGCCTGTCATTCTTCTTCTTCATGACCAGCCGACCAGCCAGCCCAGCCAGCCCAGCCAACCCCTTGCTATTGAGTCAACTCTGACTCATGACCCATGTGTAGAATTGTACTCAGATGGGTTTTCAATGGCTGATTTTTCAGAAGTAGATTGCCAGGCCTTTCTTCTAAGGCACCTCTTAGTGGACCTGAACCTCCAACCTTTCAGTTAGCAGCTGAGCATGTTACCAGTTTGCACCAAGGGACTCCTGAGACTTCATTAGAAGTGTTTTCAATTTCCCTTCCTAAGTCAGTTTGAAAAATGCCCAGAGGCTCAGCCGCAGGCCTAGGCTTTTTTCAGTCAGAGGGTAGGGGAAGGATTTGTAAGTTGAGGGTAGTGAGCATCACCCTGTCAGTCTGCTTTGGCGGGGACAGGACAGGACTAGAGAAGATTCATGAGTCTGTTTATGGAGCCAAGTGTACTCCTCATGGATGTTGATGGAGCTAGCCTGGGCTCTGAGGCCCAGACTGGGGAATGGCCTTTGCGTTCATCTGATTCATAGCATAGACTACTAGAACTTTCCTTACCCTAAACAAAAGCCAAAATGGTGACTTCCTGTTTGTACAGTCATCTCAGAGGAAGGAGGCACGAGTCTGTGTGATTTAGGACTAGACCATGAGCTACCAAATTTGTATAAAATAGGAGACAGATCATATAAAATAACTCGTATTTTCTAGCTTAAGATTTAATGACCGAGAATATTATTTCTAACAGAAGTAACTGGAAGTTCTTAAATCTGTAATTGTGACAACTTGGCTCAACCCCTGGCAATATGCAAGGAAGTTTCTGTGAAGGAAATAAAAAGAGGTATGAGGTGTGTCCCTGACCCACTGATGTTGTAATCTGTGTGGGAAGGTTAAAGCAACTGCTAAAGCTCGGTAACCAAGAGGAATATAATGACTGCATAACGAGGAGCTGCCCTCCGTTTGATGCCAGCTTTGGGACGTTCTTGTGTCCAGTGTGAGACTTGAAACCTGAGTTAGTCTGTTCTAATCAGAACAGCTGCTGTTGAGTCGACTCTGACTCATGGCGACCTCGTGCGTGTCAGGGTAGAGCTGTGCTCCACTGGGTTTTCAGTGGCTGATTTTACCGAAGTAGATTGCTGTGCCTTTCTTCCAAGGAGCCTCTGGGTGGACTCGAACCTCCAGCCTTTTGGTTAGCAGCTGAGCTCGTTACCCGTTTGCACCACCCAGGGACCCTTTCTTCTGCCCAGAGTATCAAATGGTCTCTGGTCCTGAGAGCCTTGTGGCATTTCATGGGATTGCCCTCCATCCATGGGTCCAAATCTCACAGCACAAATCTGTCACGGGAAAGAAAGAAGAAACAATCTCTCACATGTCATCTGCTGCTCAAGGGCGTGGGGGTTTAGTTGTCATTAGCTTGTACAATATCTACTTTTTTTTTTCCTTTGACAACAGATGGAGCCATGTTGTCAATACTTCAGAGATGAACAGGAGACAGGAACTCTTATCACCATGAAGTTTGCCCCAACGGAAGCCAGTTAATAGCCTCTTCGCTCAGCACTGTCTTCGTGGTCCACAGGGCTCCCTTGCTTACTGCACAACATTATGGGCTTTGGTTGAAAGCGGACCACTTGCAGGCAGCTGCCTCAGGGTCAGAGGTCCCTTTGCTGAGGTTATGTGTGAAAGCTTGCTGGGAGAGGAAGCTGAGGGCAGGAAGACATTAGGGAGGGTGCAAACACTAGGTTAACCATCATTTATTAAGAAACCTTTATGACTGGGACAAAGGCTTTTAACCCAGAATGCTAATTTCCATGTATTTATGTTTCTTAGTTTATCAAAAGTTACTGAGCCTTTTAAGGGCCAGCACTTACTAAGGGAAAGCCATAAAGACCATTCATAGTCTCAAGTAGAGGGCTTGCCAAACCTGTACTGCGATTTCAAATTGATTTTGAACTAATGAATTAATTACATCATTTAGGAATTTGAATAAACCTATAACTTCATGGATAATTTAACTGAATAAAGGTAATTGGGGTAAACACCTCTGAGAATCTACTGTTTGATTGTTGATGGTATTCAGCATTGTGATTTATGTGTACTAAAACATTGTGGTTTCTGTCAGTGGAGAGTTATTTAAAAGCCTTCAAAGTTATAGATTTCAAATGAGGTTACACACACTTTGAGAGCTCTGGAGGCACAGTGGTTAAGAGCCCGGCTGCTAACCAAAAAGGTCAGCAGTTGGGATCCACCAGCTGGCCCTTGGAAACCCTGTGGGGCAGTTCTGTTCCGTCCCTATAGCATCGCAGGTTTACCTGCAGTGTCGGTGGCACAGTTACTGCTCTAGGTCTAGCTGGTGGAGTGAGCTAGGGCATCAGAAATCTGTCTCTGACTTCCCGAGATGTTGGCCCGTCTCGCACTGTCCTGTGGGATACGCGTAGCTGATGTTAAGCACTGACCTGAGGTGGCTGGACCACAGCAGGTAACACGTCAGGCTGCTGGACAGCCGTAGCCAGCGAGCCGCCCTAGCTTTTCTGTCCTCCTTCTGTGAGCTGTAGGTTACATTGTTACTGGGCACACTGGCAGTGTGTTCAAGTAATTGTAAAATCAACAGCTCTAAATACTCTAAAACATTGGGATTTGTATTTTTTTAGTGTAGCTTAGTTGTTTTTTTTCCTTTCAGGTTCTGCCATGTATGTATTATGCATGTATATATATTTTATATGTATATGTATGTATGCATCTATATAGATAGATAGATACACACATGCACACACATACTTACTAGTTAAAATGTAATTCCATTCATTTCAGGGCAACTAGAATTTATTGGCTACTACTAAAAAAAAAAAAATATGCTAGTCCCTGTACCAGAGGTAGGAGTCCTGGTGGTACAGTGGTTAAAGGCTCTTGGCTGCTAGCTGAAAGGTCGGTGGTTGGAACCCACCAGCTGCTCTGCGGAAGAAAGACATGGCAGTCAGCTTCTATAAAGATCACAGCCTTGGATCCCTATGGGGAAGTTCTGCTCTTTCTTACAGGGTTGCTATGAATCCAGATTGACTTGATGGCAGTGGGTGGTTTTGGCACTAGTAGTTTGGGATACAACTGTAAATAAATTCCTGGAACTTTTGTCAGTCAATATAGGAGTATTGTCTATTTAATAAGATTATTTTTAGGTTTCTGTTTGGGGATTATGATAATGCATAATTTTTTTCTAATACAGAGATGGGAGTCCCTGGGTGGTGCAAACGGTTATTCAGCTGCTAACTGAAAGGCTGAAGGCTCAAGTCCACTCAGATACTGATCAGAAAAAAAGGCCTGGCCATCTACTTCTGAAAAATCAGCCGTTGAAAACCCTGTGGAGCACAGCTCTACTCTGACACACAGGGTCACCATGAGTTGGAGTTAACTCGGCAGCAATTGGTCTGGTTTACTACGAAGATAATCTTATGAGACAGTGTGAGGAGAGGAAGGTGAGAGCCTCCATGTCAACAGGCAGGACTTGGTTCTTACCAGGATGTGGCATTTTTCAAGGGTTAGTACCTATTATTGTTGTTTCTGTTAGGTGCTGTTGAGTTGTTTCCAACTCATAGAAACCTTACGTACAACAGAACTGCCGGGTCCTGTGCCATCCTCACAATCATTGTTATGCTTGAGCCCATCGTTGCAGCCACTGTGTCAGTCCATCTCATTGAGCGTCTTCCTCTTTTTTCCTGATTCTCTACTCTACCAAGCGTGATGTCCTTCTCCAGGGACTGGTTCCTTTTGATGGTATGTCCAAAGTACATAAGTACATGAGATAAAGTCTTGCCATCATCTATTCCAAGGAGTGCTCTGGCTGTATTTCTTCCAAGACAGATGTGTTTGTTCTTCTGGCAGTCCATGGTATATTCAATATTCTTCACCAAGGTCGTAATTCCAAGGCATCAATTAGATAACACTTTTTCTCTGACTGGTCAGAACCATTTCTCGGGAAGTTCACTGAGATATAAGTAAAAATAGGAACACTGTTACTACTTATCAGTAACCTTGAGACTTTTTATATAATATTGTGATTTTATTGTGTTGATGGTAATAAATGTCATTTGCATGAATAACACACTAGTTCCCATAATATAATCACGAGCCTTTCCTGATGGATCAGCATAAATGGAGGTAAAGCTCCTTGAATCAGTGGTATAACTTTTGACCATATGTCTTTGTTGGCCATCCTGATTATTTTTTACTGCCACTGTTCCTCACCAGAGACCCTCCCTTTCTAGCGGCTTAGTATCATTTAAATTAAACCTTGAGTGGCTCATCTTGAATTGGTGAGTAACATTAAATTTATCATGTCTGGTGAGAAGATTTTAGGTAATATTAAACGCGGAGAAATTTATTGCCAAATAAGACAGTATCCTTCCAGAAATACAGTGCTGTGGCAAAAGATATCCTTATGGAAATTAGTTATTTCATTATCTCACTTATTATAAGTTTTAAGTCAGAGGAGAACTATGTCACGAATGCTTTTTACTTTTGAATTGCAAGTGTTAGAAAGACTATGTCCTGTGTCAGACAGTGTCCCCAGAAACAAACCCACGAAGAGTGTCTGTAATGAAAATGAGTCTTAAATGGATCTGAGAGTTATAACTATGGTTCCATGTCCAAAATAAATAAACAAATAAAAAGAGAGAAAGAAAGAAAATAAGAGACAGCTCCAACGGCTGCATGGAGATTGGAAAGAAAGCAGCCCTTCTTGCTGCCTTCTGCGCCCGGTCGTTGACCCGCTTGTCTGCTTTGTGCAGACTCCAGTGCTCTGAACGTTTGACAATAGGTGGTCCTCAGCTATACTTTTCTTTTCCCACCAGCCATGTTCTCTTTCATTTCTGTCAGCCAGGCTTATTTTTTTCCCATTATTTCATCAGCAGCAGGGCACAGTTGCTGCCCCTGGCAGATGATAGGATTACCCCAGAAGCCTTTGTTTTCTCTGCTGATTTATGTTCTCATGGTTCCAGACTTGGGCAGAACCCCCAGTTACAGGCTTTTGTCCTTTTCCACCTCCTTCTCTTATTCCCCATGGAAGTGGTTAACTTCTGGAGTCTTAGTTGTGCTAAGATCTGTCTCATTGATGGTCCCCAAGTCCATGATAGCAGATGTGTTTGTCTCATTTCCTACTAAATCCACCGTCACAAGGTAGATGTGGACAAATGCAATCAAGTATGGCTGACACTTGTCCCATTTCTTCAAAACACTCTTAGCTAAAGGAAGACCAAAGCCAAACCAAACCCGTTGTCATGGAGTCAATTCTGACTCAGAGACCCTATAGGACAGAGTTGAACTGCCCCATAGGGTTTCCAGGGAGCAGCTGATGGATTTGAACTGCCTACCTTTTGGTTAGCAGCCAAGCTCTTAAGCACTGCACCACCAGGGCTCCATAAAAGAAGACCCAAAAAACCAAACCCAATGCCATCGAGTCAATTCCGAATCATTGCGACCCTATAGGAATAAAAGAAGATGGATCTTCTAAAATACCCTTCTGCACAGTGCGCCTTCTACTGATGAAAATAGTAATTGCAAAACCTTCCAGAAGGCGGAACAAGAATGAACTTCTTGCCCTTTAGTGAGCCTGCAAGCCAAGTGAGGGCACCTACTCCAGCTATGTTCACTTCCTGCACATTACGTGATACCAGATGGGATGAAACCTGAAAGTGCATTCATAAATGTGGTTTTTATGAGCCGTCCTTAGAGACATCTTTCCCCAATACTTTTCTCCCAGGCCCCACCTGTGGACTGCATCTTTTTAAAAAAATTGCCAATTACCAGCTGCTGTCGATTCTGACTCATGGGGTTACAGTTCTATTCTGACACTGTGCTCCATAGGGTTTTCAAGGGCTGATTTTTCAGAAGTAGGTTGCCAGGTCTTTCTTCCAAGGTGCCTCTCAGTGGACTTAAACCTCCAACCTTTTGGTTAGCAGCCAAGTATGTTAACCATTTGCACTACCCAGAGACTCTGATTAATCCTTATTTATACAAAATCTGATATTTGTTGACTGTTTAAGTCTCAGGAGCCCTGGTGGCACAGTGGTTAAGTGTTCGGCCATTCACATCCATCAGCTGCTCCTTGGAAACCCGATGGGGCAGTTCTACTCTGTCGTATAGGTTTGTTATGAGTCGGAATTGACTCAGCGGCAACTGGTTTGGGTTTTTTCTTTTTGATTTATGAATTCTCAAAGCATAGCTGCATTCATCCATCCCTTACGTTCTTTCCTCCTCCCCTCCCTTCACCTAAGCTTCCATTCCACATTTCATTCCATCAGCACTTTCTTTACAGCTTTGAAGTGTGGTCTGTTTGTATTTTAACCACCCTGTCATTGGCTCTTGCATTTTATTATCTTTTATTTGTATGGGTGCCATCTCCCCCGTCACTCTATAATATGACTATTAAAACAGTCGTGTCTCCTCAATGGTAAGGTTATGCTAACTGTTCTTCCAAGTCCACCCAGCTGATTTGGGCAGTTTTTCTTTGCTCTTAAGACTCTCTTCCATAAAGTTCTTCTCTGTTCCGTTTCTTTCATTTATTCTAGTAAATGAGCATACCCCAAACCAAAAACCAAACCCAGTGCCATCGAGTCGATTCCGACTCATAGCGACCCTGTAGGACAGAGCAGAACTGCCCCATAGAGTTTCCAAGGAGTGCCTGGCGGATTCGAACTGCAAACCCTTTGAGTAGCAGCCATAGCACTTAACCACTACACCACCAGGGTTTCCAATAAATGAGCATATAGTATTGATATAACTTCTTAGAAAGCACAGCAGCTATGGTAGAAAATTGCAAGAAAAGAAAAAGTAAATTCTGTACCTAGTATTCCTTTCTCATACTTTGACATTTTGTTTTTCAACACCACTCCGTAAAAAAAGTCCGACTGCAAATTCTCTGACCAGTTAAGGCTTCAGGTGGTTCATTTCTCTTACCATCTCAATCCTCATAGCCATTAATGCAGCTTAAAATGAAAAACAAAAAACCAGGTGTACAAAGTGGCACTGTGCTTCATAGGGTTTCCAAGGCTGTGACCTCTCAGAGGAGGTCTGCTGACTTTTAGTAGCCATGTCACGTTGTTGGCTATACTGAGTCTTCAGAAACCTAAACCCCTTATAATAGTAATAACAGTAACAGTTACCAAATAGTGTATACTCTCTGTAGAACAGGCATTTTACCTTGTATCACTTCTGAAAGGTAAGATTTTATAGATGATGAAACAAAGGCTCAGAGTGTCTATGTAAATTGCCAACAGCCAACAGTTAGTAAGGGCTAAGGCTGGGTATTCTCTTCAAACTCTTGTGAAGTTGTATTTCCCTTGTCCTGCATTCTGATGCTGCTAATTTCAGATCTTTGTATTTATATTATATCTCAGTTATGTTAGCTTCAGGCTGCTGTTTGAGACTCCTTGTTTCATGCTACTTGCCATTCCTCCTATCCTCCAGTGACCTGATAATTATTCCTTCTGTGTCTCCCTGCAAGTTGTTGACAGAGTGCTTGTTGAGATAGGACTAGGAATACGGGAAAGCTGCCCACTAGCAGAAACTTGCTATCAGGGAGGCTGTCCATTAATCAGCACATTTTGGGTAGTTGATAAACAAGCTATTTTTAGGCACCATTGATTAATAAGCTATCCTGTCATTCAGCCTATGTTTCTACATTGTCCATAAGAATTTAATGTAGCTAAAATCAGCAAGACCAAAGGACTCACAAGATCCTCAGGAAATGACAAAAAGGATGACAATCTTTTTGTGATTGCGGCGAGAGGAGCAGACATATACCAAGCCCGCTGCCGTAGAGTCGGTTCCAACTCATAACAACCCTATAGGGTTTCCAAGGAGTGGCTGGTGGATTCGAACTGCCAACCATTTGGTTAGCAGCCACGCTTTTAACCACCATGCCACCAGGGCTCCGGACCTGCAGTACCCTGTAAAACATAATGAATTTTCTCTCAGATATATAAAGACCTAGGAAAATTTGAAATGGGAGAGTGTGTATACTGTTTTGGGGATTGGGGAAGACTACATTTTGATGGAGGGGACATTGGTGGTTCAGTGGTAGAATTCTTGCCTTCCATGCGGATACCCTGGTTCGATTCCCAGCCCATGCACCTCAAGTTCAGCCACCACCTGTTTATCACTGGAGGCTTGCATGTTGCCATGATAATGAACAGGTTTCACTGGATCTTCCAGACTAAGATGGACTAGGAAGAAAGGCCTGGCTATCTACTTCTTAAAAATCAGCCAGTGAAAACCATGTGGATCACAATGGCCCCATGCACAACTGATCATGGGGTGGTGAGGACTGGGCAGCACTTCCTTTTGTTGTTCGTGGAATTGCCTTGTGTCAGGGGCCAACTCGACAGCAGCTAACAACAACCACCACACAACAACGTAGGGGTGGTGTGCAAGCTGGTACCATAGGGGATGCAGGAGGGCCATGCAGGCTAAGAGAGCACGGCCTGTATCTGTGGAGGTGGGCTGGTGCAGGCCATGTTTGTGGAACAGTAGGCATCTGGAAACCCTAGTGGAGCAGTGGTTAAGAGCTATGGCTACTAACCGAAAGGTCATCAATTCAGATCCATCAGGCGGTCCTTGGAAACCAGTGGGATGGTTCTACTCTGTCCTATAGAGTCACTATGAGTTGGCATTGACTCAGCGGCAGCAGGTTAATGGTTAGGCATCTGCTGTGACTGCAGCATAGGGTGTTGCGGTATACAGTAACCATGGAGAGTCATTATGGACAGACGTGGGGGCCCTTGCCCTGCTAATGACCTTGGACTTGGCTCATGCTGACAACAGTGTACTGGTTATGAGTGTGAACTCAGTAGCCAGACTGCCTGGCTTTGTACCACTTCCTAGCTGTGTAACCTTATGATTTACTGAAATCTGTGTCTCGGTGTACATACCTGCCAAATAAAGTGAAAACGTCACCTCCCATTTAAGGTTTCTGTGAGGATTCGCTGAGTAGGTATCTGTTAAGCACTTACACAATACCTGGCACATAGTTTCAGTGCCAAGTGCTTGTTAAATAGGTGACCTGTTTTTGTCTTTGGAGGAGAAAAGTGACATGACCGAAGTTGGAAGACAAAATGCTTCCTCTGGTAACACTCTGATGAAGATCAAAGACCATAGCCTTCAGTACTGATTACACCTTAACATAAAGAAAACAGAAATCCTCACAACTGGACCAATGAGCAACATCATGATAAATGGAGAAAAGATTGAAGTTGTTAAGGATTTTATTTTACTTGGATCCACAATCAGCACCCATGGAAGCAGCAATCAAGAAATCAAAAGGTGCATTGCCTTGGGCAAATCTGCTGCAAAAGACTTCTTTAAAGTGTTAGAAAGCAAAGACGTCAGTTTAAGGACTAAGATGCGCCTGACCCAAGCTGTGGTGTTTTCAATTGCCTCATATGCATGAAAAAGCTGGCCACTGAATAAAGAAGACTGAAGAAGAATTGATGCCTTCGAATTGTAATGCTGGCAAAAAATCTTGAATATACCGTGGACAACCGAAAGAACAAACAAATCTGTCTTGGAAGAAATATAGCCAGAATGCTCTTTAGAACCAAGGATGGCAAAGACTTCATTTCACATACTTCGGACGTGTTATCAGGAGGCATCAATACCTGGAGAAAGACATTATGCTTGGTAAAGTAGAGGGTCAACGAAAAAGAGGAAGACCCTTAAGAAGATGGATGAACACAGTGGCTTCGACAGTGAGTTCACACATAGCAACAGTTGTGAGGATGGTGCAGGATTGGGCACTGTTTTGTTCTGTTGTACAAAGGGTCACTAGAAGTCGGAAGTGACTCGATGGCACCTAACAGCAGAAATAACTGGTGGCACTGAGAATGGTGGATTAGTGGGAGGCTGTGTGCATGTTGGGGGCCAGGCTTGATAAAGGGATTTATAGTGGAAACAATTAGCCTGTGAGGGGAAAATCATTGCTGGCAGTCGATTCTGACTCGTGGTGACCCCATGTGTTACAGAGTAGAGCTGAGCCCTATAGGATTTTCTTGGCTGTAATCTTTATGGAAGCAGATTGCCAGGTCTGTCTTCTGTGGCACTGCTGAGTGGGTTCAAACTATCAACCTTTCAGTTAGTAGTCAAGCAGAAACCGCTTGTGCCACCCAGGGACCTAAGCCTATGGAACAGGCAAGAAATAATGAAGGAGGATCTAAAAGACAATAGAGAGAGGGCCATTTTCGTTCAGAATTCTGTTAATATTCCCTTGGTCTATCCTAGTTGGTCGGTTAGAATTAAGTCTCGAGTCACAAGCCCTATTTTTTTCTCTTCTGCCTCCTGAGAATAGTTGTCATCAGCAAAGCAAGTCATTAGTCAAGAGTCTCTGAGTTGTTCTGCTTTGGGCACAATATGACATGTTGTCAGTATTTGGATAGATGCTGAGTCTTTATCACTACTGCATTTTACTTCTGTAATCTGAGAAAAGCAGCCAATTCATTGCTGTCTGTGTGAATGTGATAAATAACAAACACATAAAAAAGCCGAGGATTCAGTATACATTAACCCTCTGCTGTGTAAATTCTCTGACTGCTATTGACCAAATGATACGGACCTGACAGTCAAGCCGCAAGTTCCTCCTAGGTAGCAGGGGAGACCCTATTCCCATCTTGAACTTGTGATTTCCTTTCTGTCACATGGAATGTACGTGAAACACGTGTACAGGTTAAAAGTAGAATTTGGCAGTACATAATATTTGGTTTTTCGGGGAGCTCTGAAGTTCTGCTTTTTAAGATCGAATTCAAAGTAAAGGGATCACACAGGTGTTGTAACATGCAGCTTTGGAGAGTGAGGTAGTTTAAAAATAGGAAGTCTTTGTTTCAAACTTGGAAAGAGTATTGATTGACGCTGTGACCGAGGGTCTTTGTCCTTTTGCCTGATTTGTCTAAATGGTCATCAAAAGGCTGCAGGTACCTTGGGCTGCCTCAGACTTACAAAGGTAAGGACAGTGTATCTGTACAGACTTGGCTTTATGATTGTGTAGAATTTGATTGTGGGCTATGTTTTCACATCCTGCCTGGCATCTCCAGTTGCCTTCTCCTGACAACTGGGGTGTGCGTGACCGCCAGGCCCTGTCCCAGTTCCGTGGTGTCTCAGCCTGGCAGCGTGATGTGGTCACTGTGAGCGTGAGAAAGACCAGCATCCAGGCCACACCACAGTTTCTGATTCAGTGGCTTGGCTGGGGCCCAGGCATTGGTGCGTCTAACGTGTGACCACCTGCATCTCAGGCAAGAGGAATTTAAGGAGATTCCCGTGAATGTTCTTTAGCTCAGAATTGCCATGATTGTTGCTGTCCTCTGGCCTTGACGTGGCTCCATTTTTGATAAGTGGTTTCTCCACCAGTTTTAAAGACCCAGGTGCCATCTTTGACCTTGTTGTGGTAATAGGAGTTTAGCTTTCTTTTCTTCTGCTTGAGTCTGAAGCTTATAAATCTGCCCATTGTCATAATCTCCGGAGGGAAGGGACTCATTATTTTTTTATTGTTTTGCCTGTGGGGAACTTGTTCTTCGTGAATTGCCAATAGAATTCCCTAGTGCTAATTAAATGTCTCCAGTACTGCTGCCCCTGAGTGCCCCCTTTCAGCATTCTCTCTCCTGGGGCACACACTCACCTTGGGTTGTAGACCCTGATGTGAGGGCTGATCAGAACAACCCCTGGTCGCCACATTCTCAAGGTCACTGCTGGGCTTGGGTCACTTGACCTGCTGCATTTGAGGCCAGGCCCTGCCCTGCTCGCCTCAGTGATCTAGTTTAGAAGGTGGGCTTAGCTCTTGATTCCGGCTCCTCAAATCCACCTCCCTGTACCATGACTGTAGGTCACTGAGTCTTAATACAGCCCTTCACATGATGAAAGGTGTGGACTCAAATGCACGCATTTTAAGGCCAGACCGCTGGGTATGTGCTCCTGGACAGAGTGGTCCTCCTTAAGGGGTGCCGAAACACCCCATCCCCTGGGATCTCTGAAGGTAGCGTGTCCTTTCTAGCACAGAGCCTTCCTCTGTGTCTCTGCCCCGGTGATGGCGGAGGTCAGGTCATGAGCTGGGAACCACAGGTCTCAGCAGTGGCTAGAATGTCAGTGATTGGCTTCGGGTCTGTTTAATTCAGTGTCTTCTTTGTTAACAATGCCCAGAATCGAATACCTCATTCATCCTCCAGAAATCTCAGCATCAGGATTTGTAGACACTCTGTTGACATGGGAGGAAGAAATTATGGGACTCACCTAAAGGTCACTGAGAGAGAGAGAGAGTGGGTCAGAGCTTCACTGTCTGTCTCAGTGATGGATATTTTCCACGAATCAGGCTTAGCTGCGCAATTTCAGCTGGTTAAGTATTCAGGAAAAAGAAAAAGGATCTATTAGTGTTTAGTAAAGGAGCCCTGGTGGCTCAGTGTTTAAACACTTAGCTGCTGACTGAAAAGTCCGAGGTTTGAACCTACCAGCCAGCTGCTCCATGGGAGAAAGATGTGGCAGTCTGCTTCTGTAAAGATTTACAGCCTTGGAAGCCCTACGAAGCACTTCTGCTCTGTCCTGCAGGGTCCCTGTGAGTTGGAATCAATTGATGGCACATACAACCACCACAGCAAGTGTTTAGTAATAAGGATAATTGTTTTTGTTGTTAAAGCCATGGAATGGGGAAATCCCCCTGGTCTTCTTGATTTGACATTCATTGCAGACCTAGGGGGAGCCCACTTATATGGAATAGGCAAATGTGTGGAGATAAGTTGATTAGTAGTTACGAGGGAGGGGTCGGGGGTGGGGGTGAGGCAGGGAGGGAGAGCTGTGCCTTCAAGGGCGCTGAGGTCCTGTGAATGGTGGTGGGATCAGGTGGAGACGGGTAGTGGTGATGGCTGCACAGCATGATGAATATAACCGATGTCACTGAATTGTACATGTAAAAAATTGCGGAATTGACTCTTTTGTTATATAGTTTTTTATTACAATAAAACAGTGGAAAAATATAAGTTGTTAAAAAAAATACAAAAAGACCGACATCATTTTTTGAAACATAGCTATGGGGGACAGCAGCCAGATTGCCCCACATCTCTTGTCTTTTACCAGAAAAGAAGTTGTTCAAGACCTGAAGCATTGGCTCTTCCACACTTCAGGATCTCGAAGAACAGATTTTCAGTTTTTCCTTATTATTATTATGGAGGTTCCAGTGCTGTTGAATTCAGCAGGCATGTAAGGGGTTCAAGAATTACTGGATGGAGTCCAAGCGTGCAGGACTTTGAGCTTCACTTCTCTGAAATGTTTAGACCTTCGTCTGACAGCTGGAGGAAGGAAGCTACCGAGGCAGGGAGTGAGCTGCTTAGATTTTTGTTTTAGGACTGTCCCCTGTGGAAATGGCGTGCTGCGTGAGATGGAGAAGAGAGGGGTCGGATGAAGGTCGGAAGTCCAGTAACTGTTTCCGCAGCCTGAGCTAGAGAAGATGATGCAGGAGGTTGCAAGGGTTTAAGCTCTGGACTACTAGCTGAAAGGTTGATGGTTCGAACCCATCCAGAGGTGCCTAGGAAGACTGACCTGGTGATCTACTTCTGAAGGGTCACAGCCTTGAAAATCCTATGGAATGCAGTTATACTTGGCACACATGGGGTCACCGTGAGTCAGAATCGACTCAATGGCAGCTGACAGCAACAACCACCTAAAAATAGCATGGTTGGAGCTGAGGAAGTCAAGGGTGTGGACACAGTGACCGAAGGATTCGTCCTTCTAATCTGGACGATTGTGAGCTGAAAGGAAGACTGTAGGTGATGCAAACGACTAAGCGCTTGACGACTAGCTGAAAGGTTGGCTGTCCAACCCACCCAAAGGCTCTGCGGAAGAAACTCTTGGCCATCTGCTTTTGAAAGGTCCCAGCCTTGAAAACCCTGTGGAGCAGTTCTTCTTTGCACACACGGGGTCACCATGAGTTAGCATCGACTCAGCTACAACTAACAACACCAATATTAATAACTGTACCAGGATAGCAGGCGTAAAACTGGAACTTTTTAGATAAGCGGGGACATACAGTACTCCTGTGTGGGGAGGGTGGAGACAACCTGTAAAGATTTTCAGGAAGTTAAGGAAAGTTGTATAGAAATTTAGATCTAAAGCTGAGGAAAAATGGCTGGAGACGTGTTTAGAGTTATAATCATAGATGATAAAGATCAATGCTTAGATTAAACCAGGTTTCTGTCGAATCGATTCTGACTCATAGTGACCCCATGTGTGTCAAAGTAGAATTGTTTTCAGTGGCTGATTTTTCAGAAGTAGATTACCAGTCCTTTATAATGAGGTATCTCTAGGTGGACTTGAACCTCCAACCTATTGGTTAGTGCTGTGGACATTATCTGTTTGCACGACCCAGGAAACTCTGATACTTGAATTACTTTAGGTTATTTTGGATTTTGAATAAAGAGAGCCAAGGACTCTCTATCTATTTGCAAAACTGGAGCAAAAATAAGTCTTTATTCATCTGATCATTTTGAAGCTCTCGAATGCCTGTAGTGTGAGCACATAGGTTTTTCCCTCCCATACCATGGCTCGTTCGCTGGCTTAACAAGGGGCATCTTTATCCTCTTTGTACTTCACTGTTTTTTCCTTTCTAATCAGCAGATTTCATTTTAAATATTCTTGGGCACTCAGAAACTAATTATATAATTTAGAGGTGTGAAAGTTCTCATTACCCCCCTACAGTCTTTACTGTTTTCTTTGGAACCCTTAGTGCCTTTGGCAAGACTTCCCTTTTAACACCATGGTGGGATTTCTTTAAAGCAATTTCTAGTAAAAGGTATTATTTTGGGGTCATGCAGGGAGATCAGAATTTTTTTTTTAACTTCCTCGTCTCTTTAAAACTAGAGTGCAAAAATTAAAGCAGAATTAAACAAATTAGAGAACAGGAGAACAATTGAAAGAGTTATACAAGACCAAAAGCTGGTTCTTAGAAATTAACAAAATTGATAAACCATTGGCCAGACTGACAAAAGAAAAAGAGGATAGGAAGCAAATAACCTGAATTAGAAATGAGATGGGTGATATCACAACAGACCCAAATTAAATTAAAAGAATCATATCAGATTACTCCGAAAAATTGTACACTAACAAATTTGAAAACCTAGAAGAAATGGATGAATTCCTAGACAAACACTACCTACCTAAACTAACACAAACAGAGGTAGAACAACTAAATAGACACATAACAAAAGAAGAGATTGAAAAGGTAATCCAAAAACTCCCAACAACAACAAGAAAAAGCCCTGGCCCTGATGGCTTCGCTGCAGAGTTCTACTAAACTTTCTGAGAAGAGTTAACACCACCACCACTACTAAACGTATTTCAGAGCATAGAAAAGGACAGAATACTCCCAAACTCATTCTATGGAGCCAGCATACTCCTGATACCAAAACCAGGTAAAGACACCACAAAAAAAGAAAATTACAGAGCTATATCCCTCATGAACTTAGATGCAAAAATCCTCAACAAAATTCTAGCCAATAGAATTCAACAGCACACCAAAATAATTCACCATGACCAAGTGGGATTCATATCAGGTATGCAAGGATGGTTCAACATTAGAAAAACAATATAATCCATCATATAAATAAAATAAAAGACGAGAACCACATGATTTTATCAATTGATGCAGAAAAGGCATTTGACAAAGTTCAACACCCATTCGTGATAAAAACTCCCAACAAAATAGGAATAGAAGGAAAATTCCTCAGCATAATAAAGGGCATTTATACAAAGCTAATACCCAACATCATCCTAAATGGAGAGAGACTGAAATCATTCCCCTTGAGAACAGGAACCAGGGAAGTTTGCCCTTCATCATCACTCTTATTCAACATTGTGCTGGAGGTCCTAGTGAGAGCAATTAGGCTAGATAAGGAAATAAAGGGCATGCAGATTGGTAAGGAAGAAGTAAAAGCATCTGTATTTGCAGACGACATGATCTCATACACAGAAAATCCTAAAGAATCCTCAAGGAAGCTAATGAAACTAATAGAAGAGTTCAGCAGAGTATCGAGATACAAGATAAACATACAAAAATCAGTTGGATTCCTCTACACCAACAAAAAGAACATCAAGGAAATCACAAAACCAATACCATTTACAGTAGCCCTCAAGAAAATAAAATACTTAGGAATAAATCTTACCAGAGATGTAAAAGGTGTATACAAAGAAAACTGTAGTACATTTCTGTAAGAAACCAAAGGAGACCTACATAAATGGAAAAACATACCTTGCTCATGGATAGGAAGATTTAACATTATGGAAATGTCTAATCTACCAAAAGCCATCTATAGATACAATGCAATTCCAATCCAACTTCCAACGACATTTTTTAATGAGATGGAGAAACAAATCACCAACTCCGTATGGAAGGGAAAGAGGCCCCGGATAAGTAAAGCATTACTGAAAAAGAAGAACAAAGTGGGAGGCCTCACTCTACCTGATTTTAGAACCTATTATACTGCCACAGTAGTCAGAATAGCCTGGTACTGGTACAACAATAGATACATAGACTAATGGAACAGAATTGATATTCCATACATAAATCTATGCACATATGAGCAGTTGCTATTTGACAGAAGCCCAAAGTCAATTAATTGGGGGATAAGACGTCTGTTTAACAAATGGTGCTGGCATAACTGTATATCCATCTGCAAAAAAATGAAACAAGACCCATACCTCACAACATACACAAAAACTAACTGAAAATGGATCAAAGACCTAAATATAAAATCTAAAATGATAAAGATAATGGAAGAAAAAATAGGGGGAGAGTGCTAGGAGCCCTAAATACATGGCATAAACGGTATATAAAACATTACTAAAAATGCAAAAGAGAAACCAGATAACTGGGAGCTCCTAAAAATCAAACAGCTATGATCATCCAAAGACTTCACCAAAAGAGTGAAAAGACTACCTACAGACTGGGAAAAAGTTTTTAGCTATGACATTTCCGATCAGCGCCCGATCTCTAAAATCTACATGGTACTGCAAAACTCAAGTACAAAAAGACACATAACCCAATTAAAAAATGGGCAAATGTTGTGAACAGATACTTCACTAAAGAAGACATTCAGGTAGCTAACAAGTACATGAGGAAATGCTTACAACCGTTAGCCATTAGAGAAATGCAAATCAAAACTACAAGAGATTCCATCCCACTCTAACAAGGCTGGCATTAATCCAAAAAACACAAAATAATAAATGTTGGAGAGGTTGTGGAGAGACTGGAACACTTATACACTGTTGGTGGGAAGGTAAAATGGTACAACCACTTTGGAAATTGCTTCCTTGAAAAGCTAGAAATAGAACTACCATATGATCCAGCAATCTCACTCCTTGGAATATATCCTAGAGAAATAAGAGCCTTTACACAAACAGATATATGCACACCCATGTTCATTGCAGAACTGTTTACAATAGGAAAAAGTTGGAAGCAACCAAGGTGCCCATTGATGGATAATGGATAAATTATGGTATAGTCACACAATGGAATATTACACATTGATAAAGAACAATGATGAATCTGTGAAACATTTCGTAACATGGAGGAATCTGGAAGGTATTATGCTGAGTGAAATTAGTCAGTTGTAAAAGGACATATATTGTATAAGACCACTATTATAAGGACTGGAGAAATAGCTTAAACAGAGAAGAAAATATTCTTTGATGGTTACGAGAAGTGAGGAGGGAGGGGGAGGGGAGAGGGAGGAGCGAACGGGGTTTTTGGTAATTAGCAGATAAGTTTTATTTTATGTGAAGGGAAAGAGAACACACAATACAGGAGAGGTCAACACAACTGGACTAAACCAAAGCAAAGTGGTTTCCTGAATAAACTGAATGCTTTGAAGGCCAGTGAAGCAGGGGTGGTGGTTTGGGGACCATGGCTTCAGGGGACATCTAAGTCAATTGGCGTAATAAAATCTATTAAGAAAACATTCTGCATCCCACTTTGGAGAGTGGCGTCTGGAGTCTTAAATGCTAGCAAGTGGCCATCTAAGATGCATCAACTGGTCTCAGCCCACCTGGAGCAAGGAAGAATGAAGAACACCAAAGACACAAGGTAACTATGAGCCCGAGAGACAGAAAGGACCACATAAACCAGAGCCTACTACATTGGCCTGAGACCAGAAGAACTTGATGGTACCTGGCCACAACCGATGACTGTCCTGACAGGGAACACAACAGAGAACCCTTGAGGGAGCAGGAGAGCAGTGGGATGCAGACTCCAAATTCTCATAAAAAGACCAGACTTAATGGTCAGATTGGGCCTGGAAGGACCGTGGAGGTCATCGTCCCCCAGACCTTCTGTTGGCCCAAGACAGGAACCATTCCCGGGGCCAACTCTTCGGACAGGGATTGGACTGGAATATGGGATGGAAAATGATACTGGTGAAGAACTGGCATCTTGGATCAAGAAGACACATGAGCTGTTTTGGCATCTTTTATCTGGAGGGGAGATGAGAGGGCAGAGGGGGCCAGAAGCTGCCCAAATGGACATGAGGGGAGAGAGTGGAGGGAAGGGGCGTGTTGTGTCATTAGGGGGAGAGCAATTAGGACTGTATAGCAAGGTGTGTATAAATTTTTATATGAGAGACTGACTTGAATTTGTAAACTTTCACTTAATGCACAATAAAAATTAATTTAAAAAACAAAACAACTGCAGTGTACTCTGTACTCCCAATATGACCTGAGTTACCATCACATGGCCTGCTTTCAATCAATAGTGAGCTGCACAGGCTGCCGGAAGAGGCTTCCTGTGATATGCTGGATAACTGAACTGGTGCAGCTCCCTCCTGGCTCTGACTTTCAATGTGTGCTTTGACTATTGTCTCTGGGATTGTAAGTTACTCAAGGAAAGCTCATGAGAGTAAATTAAATTCCAGATCTAATTTTAATCAAGGTTTTGTTTTATTTAGTTTTACCGTTCAGCTAATTGAGCCTTGTGGAGGTCAGGTGCCTTGGCCAAGGTCATGTGTCTGACCTTAGCTCAGGTGAGTTTTCTTTTATCCCCGTTGAGTCCTGCATTATATATTCATCAGTTGGTTAATTAACATCCAAGTCATCCTTGTTGCTCTCCTTATGAAGTGGCTTGGCTTCAGGGCCTTCAGCATCAGAGGGGTTTATGGGCAGTCTGGAGGCTCATGCATTACCTTTTATCTGAAAACGAGAAACTTACAGAGATCAGTTACGATCATCTGCTGCCCAGCAAATGCACTCTCTAGGGATTTGTTACCCCACAGCAGCACACTCAAGCTCTTACACTACCACCCATAAACCAGCTGCGCGCCAGTTGGTTCTGACTCATGTTTCCCTGACGTGTGTCAGAGTAAAACTGCTCCTTAGGGTTTTCAGTGGCTGATTTTTCAGAAGGAGATCACTGGGCCTTTCTTCCAAGGCACCTCTGGGTAGACTTATCTACCGACCTTTGTGTTAGCAGCTGAGCGTGTTAACTGTGTGCACCACCAGGGCGTCCTGAGTGGAGCAGGTTAAGTCCTGTGTTGTCTGGCATTTGGAGCAGGGGTGGCAGAAGGCACGATGGCCTGTGAATAAATTATTTCTTTTCAGGGCAGGAAGCCTCTGCCAGGCTAGAGTGTTTTGCATTCGTTTCCTGGAGGCTGCGGGAAGTGTGGCAAGCTGTTAGATTTTTGTTGCTGCTGCTGAAGGGTTTTGCCTATGCAGATCAGATGTGAAGCTCTGTGTGATCCAGCTAGGAGACTGTTCCAGTGGATTAGACAGTAGGAACTTTGATTAGCCTCCACAGTCTTGAGCCTTCTAGGATATGGTAACCCAGTGCCGTCGAGTTGATTCTATGCTAGAATGCAAAATACTTTGACAGATTCCTTCATTGAAATTTAACTTAATCATATCAAATGAGTTGCCTGTATACTGTAATTATATATAACTTGAGGTCTGAGTTCATCTAAAACTATATTCAGGAAACAGTGTTGTCAGCCACTGTGGACTCATGGTGATCCCATGCACAAGGGAATGAGACACCTCTGGGTCCTGTGCAACCTCAGGATCACTGGGCTGTTTGAGTCCAATCAGGCAGTATTCTGTTGTGATCCATAAGGTTTCTGTGGACTGATTTTTGGAAGGAAATCTCCACACCTTTCTTCCTAGCCTGTCTTTGTCTGGAAGCTCTGCTGAAACCTGTCCACCATGGGTGACCCATGTCGTAGCTTCTACCATCAAGGCAACAGGTAAGCCACTACAGTACTACAGATAGACAGATGGGTGGTGTTGTGGACAGCATACCATAATGACTTATTTTTTTCTAATGGTCTCCCTCCTCAGTTTATAATGCTTTTTAAGTAACCCCTGCAGTTTGTGCCTCCCCCCTTCTCCCCCTTTTCCCCCCACACATCAGGGTGCAAGGAAGGCAGCTTTGATAATAAAGGGCAGTCAGTGAGCCAGCTAATCACCTTCCACAGCACAGGTAGCTCTGGAGCTGCTGTGCTGTCTGGCAAAGATAAATCAGAAAGGGAAGGGGTTATTTAAAACTGCTCTAAAATGGTTGTCAGACAAAGGCCAGCATTTAGAGAGCTGTTAAGCTGGTGAGAATCCCCAGGAAACTGAGAGGCAAAAACCTTTATCGTGCAATGAAGGCAAACACTAAAAGTGTCAGGCCAGGCACATCTTATATTAACTCCAGGGCCTCTGCTGAGAATTTGCATTTCTAATTGGTTCCCAGGCGATGCTAATATTGCTGGTTAGGAACCAATTCTGAGAACCACTAGTAGAGCAGTGGTTCTCAAAATTTATTACATGTAAGAATCACCTGGGGATCTGGTTAACCTGTGGGTTCTGATTCGGTATATCTGGGGTGGAAATGCAAATTCTCTGCGGGAGTTCGAACCAGAACAAACCGGTTCGAAGCCCTGATCAATTCAAGGGACTAAAGGCCAGTTTGGCTCAGCATGTGTTTAGAACATATGAGGTAAATTGCTTTCTGATGCTGTATGCTTCAGGCTTTATTTTGCTTCCCGAAAAAATCCTCAGTCCTTGATGGAATAGCGGGTAGAGCCTGAAGTTGCTGTAGGAGTTTTAAGGCGTGTGGCTTCTTGAAGGCCAAACCGAAAAACCACCCAGCTGCCATTGAGTCGACTCCAACTCACAATGGCCCTGACTTATGACAAACCACGTGTGTCAGAGTAGAACTGTGCTCCATAGGGTTGTCCACGGCTGCCGTTTTGGAAGTAGGTCACCAGGCCTTTTTCTGAGGTGCCTCTGGGTGAACTCGAAGCACCAACATTTTGGTTAGCAGCCGAGCTTGTTAATGGTTTGCACCAACCAGGGACCCCCTCTTGAAGGCAACACATCCCATCTCTGGCTTGGATGGCTTTGTAAGTGGAGTTAGCAGAAGGTGACAGTATTTTTTCAGAAAAAAACAATATCCTTGGTGAAGTGGCAGAGTTGTTATGGGTGCAACCACTTCATTTAAAGGGGGTTTCAGGTCTCATCAGGATGAAATAAATGAACATAGTTCACCTGTGGTGGCTCAGGTGGCTTTCAAAGGAAATTTTGGGATTGAGATGTATTTATTGATTTGATCCATTCCTGCAAGTACTTAGAAAACTCACATGTTTGACTCACAGGTCCTGTGAGCTTGTTTTCTAATGGGTAGCATTACATGGGAGAAAGGAGGGCCTTTTTTTTTTTTTTTTTAGCACCTCACTGTTTTTCTTGGACTTTTGGCTGGGCGGGACTAAAATTTTCTATCAGTGGTGCCTGCTGTTGGCCGTTCCGGTGTTGTGAATATTCTTTCTTTTCCGTGTGAGTACAGAAATGCATTTTCCATTTACTGCAGGGCTTTGCCACTCCTTCCCTGGCCCTGCATTTGGAGCTCTGCAGAGGGGGAGAGGGAAGTGCCTTTCTGTCCTCAGTCCCTGGCACTCAGTTACCCTTGGCTGAATAATAACGAGTAACCCAGGTGGGTTTTGTGGCTTGCATTTCTTTGGTCAATTTTGTTTTTGTGTGTAGCACATTATTCCTGCCCGGATTATTGTGGTCGTGGTGTGTAAGTGGGTCAGGATGACAGCCTGCTTCTCTGAGCAGGCACAGACATGACACCAAAGGGCCAGTGGTGCTATAGACAGCGAGCACGTTGGTCAGAGTCTCCTGGGAACAGCCATCAAGCCTTGACCCTACAGCCCCTGGTGCAGAGAAGGAGCTGAGCTTCCCTTCTGTGCTACCAAAAGAGACCCTTGCACCTAGAGCTTTGTCACTCGTGACTCCCCCTCTGCTCACCCTGTTTTTAGTCCATTCATTACCAGGGCAATAGGAGAGAATTGTAAAATGCTGGAGCTCGAAGGGACTTTAGAAGTCATCTTTACAGTTATTCGTCTTACAAAAGCTGTGAACCCAGTGACTTTAATTTGGGCAATTTAAGTAATCAGTGCCCAAACCTGGACTTGTTACCACAAATTGTGGATTCCAGCTGCCTGCTGCAAAGCTAATACTGAGACAGGAGGAGGTAAGCGGCAAGAGGGCTTTATTGAACACTGTGCTCATGAGACAGAGGATTCCCCCAAATTCTGCCTGCCCCAAAAGGGCTGACTGGAGGGTTTTATAGGGAGCGGGTCAGGGTTTAGAGATTTCCAGGAATGTTGATTCTTCTTTGAGGTGGACATAATGATGAAGTGACGTATTGTTGACGTCTAACAGGTCTCTTACCGCCATCCTGGTTTTGGTCACAAGATGGATCCAGACTTTGCTCGGTTCTCTCGGGTCCTGATCGTATTGCTCATTGTCTTGTCCCCTGGTTTAATAACAAAAATCTCGATTACTTCGTTTTTTTACAAAGGAGCAATCGTGAGACAAATTCCAGAGCAAATAATCGACATTTTCAAAGACTAAAGATTTAATCACAGCTTACACAGCTAAACAAGAAAATATATTCTCTTATTTTGATACTGAAACACTAAAGAAAATATATTTTTTTCTACTTCATACTCCTCTGTCCATCTGTCCTACTGTGGGGGGCTTGTGTGTTGCTGTGATGCTGGAAGCTATGCTCCTGTATTTCAAATACCAGCCAGATCACCTGTGGTGGACAGGGTTCAGCAGAGCTTCCTAGACTAAGACAAAGAAGAAAAGCTTGGCAATCTACTTCAAAAATTAGCCGATTAAAACACTATGGAACCCACCAGAATATTTTTTGAGATTTTATATTGCTTACTTTGGCCTTGTCATCAAGAGGGGCCATCACTGGAGAAAGACATCATGTTTGGTAAAAAGGGCTAAGGCAACTTCAGCTTGACTCTTAGAACAAATGAGTTGTTAGGTGAGAATTCCATGGATGGTATGAGAAGGCTTGTAGCATTCTTCTAACTGGGAGGTATTTGATTTAATCTTAAATGATTACACCTAACCTTGAACAAACACTCTTGCAACCTATGTTTCTAGTTAGTAAAGTTTCAAGCTTATTTGCTTTTATTAAAAAAATGCCCTTTGTGTGTCCAAAAAATGGGAAATAGAGGCTGGGTGGTGAGAGGCAAGAACATTTCTTCTCTAACAATAGCCAGCACATCTTGGTCGTAAGTCTTGGTGACTGTGGTCTGTCTGGTGGTCAGTAGCAGAGAAGTGGTAAGCAGAACGATGCAATGCATGACCTGGTAGGCCTTTCCAGCCCCTGCCTGCTGTCCTAGCCCTCTAATGGCCAGGGATAGCTCTTAGAGTAAAATTGGCTAGAAGAGACCTGGAATTCTTATTTTGTCTTCTTCTAGATTCCAGATATGCCAACCTTGGTCAAGCTGCTCTGACTGTTTTGAGTAGTAAAAGGTAGTCTGTAGATACGAATATTTTCCAAGGCAACTTAACAGAATTAAAAAAAAAAAAAAAAAGGGCAGTACTGGCTCAATCATTTTGTAACTGATGACAGACAGCAATTTTATTTTCTTTCTTATATATGTTGCGTACCACGAAAGAGAGGAAAGAAAGGTACATCCCACACGGGGAGGTGTAGAGCTGGGGTGAGGTGAAAGATACATGAAGGTGGAGCCCAAAGCCTGAAGGAGAGTAAGGGTTGGGAAGTTGTTGAAACCGTAGGTAAATATTTAAGACTTGATATGATCTTTGTGTTTATAAAACCAGTTGAAACCCATTACCACTGAGTCAGTTCTGACACATGGGAACCCCATGTGTGTCAGAGTAGAAGTGTTCTCCATAGGGCTTTCTGTGGCTGAATTTGCAGAATTAGATTGGACACTTCTTTCAGAGTGCCTCAGGGTGGAGACTGGAACGGCCAACCTTTTGGTTAGCGGCTGAGCACACTGACTGTTGGCACCGTCCGAGGACTCCTATACTTACAAAGTCCTCAAATAAAAAAGTGTTTTCATCATCTGTCTTAGTTTCTTAGTGCTGCTGTGAGGAGGGAGTCCTGCAGATGTGTCTTCCCCATTCCTCCCCCTGCTAGTGTCTTTGGGCTTAAGGAACAAACCATCCTGCTCCCCACCTCCCCCACCAAAGGCTAAGGTTTGTCTTAATGTCAGCCGGGTTAGAGAGATGCAGTCCAGGGCGAGGTGCCGAGATGTCTGAGTACCTCCTCCTCGGGTGGTCAGGCAGGAAAAAATCTCTGTGTAACGAGCCACATAGGCTGGGGGTATAAAACAGCTGGGGGAGGGATTTTTCCCTGTCTCCTCAGCCATGGTGCTAGTGGGCAGCACCTACAGCATTAAACTTGCAGCCCACCTCAGTGAACCTGCCTGGCCAGGGGATAATCCAGCAGTAGGTGTATTATGTCCCTCAGCCATGATGTCAGGTGCAAGGCAGGCGTGAAAGAATCTCGATCCCCCAGACAGTTTCCAGAAGTCGGGGGAGACTGATGCGTCCTGTGAGTGTTCTCGTGGAGTCTCTCATCCATGACACAAACTGGAGTGGGCATGGAAGTTTCCCGTTCTGCCCGACAGCTTTTGAGCCAGGGAACTGCTCGTTGTGGAACTTTTCTGGTTGCATGCTGCTTCGTGTTGTAAGAAACTGTAGTGCGACACATTGCTTTTGTGTGGCCTTTCTCACCATGGTCTTGAACTCCCACCCAAGTGGTTGGGTGGGGCTATGCAGATAAGGCAGTTGTGATTCACCAAGGGGATTGGTGAGTTTTGCCATCCTTCTGGGTTTGAAATGAGCCATATGAGAGGCATGAGGGAGAGGATCTCACCACCACGAAGGAAGAACGGCCAGGAGTGGAGCATGTCCTTTGGACCCGGAATCCTTGTGCTGAGAAGCTCCTGGAACCAGGAGAGCAAGAGAGAGAGGGAGAGCTGTAACATTGAAGACAGTGAGAAGTGGTAGCAGAGAGACAGTGGCAGGAATCCAGAAAGCTGAGTGCCTTTAGGCAGGAGGCTTGTTGGTGGAGTAGGGTGCTTCGGGGCACTTGGTGGAGCCAAGTTTGCTAACCCATGGACTAGAGCTCAGCATCTTCAGGTTGAGACTTACTGGTGGAGTGGGATGCCTCCCTGCACTTATTCGCAAAGCTAAAAGAGCTTTGTGACACTTGCCTGAGCAGGGCAGTTGCTAAGGGCCAGAGGGAGACCTGTTGGCAGGCATGGTTGAGAAGACTGTCCTGATGGAAGAACTGTATCCTGAGTGTTCCTGAACCTGAATTGTACCGTAATAAACCCCATAATTGTGAGTATTTTCTGTGAGTTTTGGGTGGCTGTTGCGATGAATGGCGATGAACCCAAAAGAGAAGTAGAGAGTGCTGTGGGAAGGATGGTTGGTGTCAGAATTGGTAAAGATGGCAGATCTCTGCCTCATAGAAATTGGCCTTGGACTGTTGATCTTGGTTCTGTTCCTTCCTTGTGACGTTAGAGAAGGCCAGACACTGCCACATGCCATTGTTACATTAGTAAAAGCTACTTTCCATGTACTAGTGTGTGTTCAGGCTCTTAAAAGAAGGACATGGTGTTTATGGAGCAATCTGTATTATTAGTTCCATTTTTCAAATGGCCTCCTGGCTACATGGGAATTGGGTACAACCTAGGAGTGCATCGCAGATTTGCTTTGTGGTACCTCAGATTCGGTAGAGCAGAGCAGGGTCTGGCAGTGTTGTCAATAAACTGCTTTAACAGAAATATCACAAATGGGTGCCTTAATGAACAGAAATTTATTTTCTCACATTCAGGAGGCTAGATCTGAATTTAGGGTGCTGGCTCTAGGGGAACTCTGTCCACTCTGGGGGAAGATCAGGGCTTCGAACTGGTTCTGCCCAGTTCAGTCGTGGTTGATGAAGCAAAACCTGAATGGACCTGAATTTTGAAATGGGGGTGAAGTGGGGTGATAAGCAGAACGAGAAAAACTGTGGGTCAAAGCCCTGATAGAAACTTAATCTGCCTATTAGAAAACAAGGGCAGTGTGCACGTTGCATAGCAACCAAATCTCTTGACCAGCAGAGTTGAAAACAGTGGTGCCCCACTCAAAGACTGCAGCTGACCTCACTGCATTGAATGTGTGTCCCTCTCCACAGTCCTGGCAGTAATCCAGTCTTCTAAATCTCCCATTCCATGACTTCAACTCGTAATTCATCTCGTTCTGCTTAGGGTTCTGCTTCACCCAAATTTAAAGAATTTAGGTCTATTCTGATTTCACTTCTACAGTCATGACTGAACTGGTTCAAACCGGTTCAAAGCCCTGGGGAAAATCCATGTCTCAACTTCTCTAGCATTCTTTGTGTTCCAGGTGGGATCTATCTTTCCCCCATTGTGCTTACATGCTTCTGTGCCTAATCTGCTCTTTTTATAAGAAATCCAACGGGTAGGAGCTCCACAAAGTGCTGGGAAATAGTCACTGAGTGACAAGTTACAATGGAGGGTGTAGAAGGGGACCCTATGTCACTGTCATTATCAAAAAGCATTTCTCAAGGACAGCTCTGTACCTGTTTTTGTTACACAAAAGAAATACCTAATGGTAGGTAAAATTTTGCTATGGAGCATCTGTACAGGAAAAAGAAAGTACAGAAAAGTATGTAACAAAATCTTCCTCAGGATAACTCTTGACCCATAAAAAACTAGACTAAATTTGGTGATTGATTTCAAAATTTTACTCAAATTAAGAGAAAAAAATATTTTTTTTCACTATCTTCCTAAACTTTGCCCTTTTATTTAAATGTTGTTGTTGTCATCCCAATTCCGACTCTTAGCAACCTTATGTATACAACAGGATGAAACACTCCTCTGCCTTGCACCATGCTCATGATCCTGTTATGCTTGAGCCACTGTGTCAGTCCATCTAGTTGAGGGGTTTCCTCTTTTTCTCTGGCCTCTACTTTACCAAACATGATGTCCTTCTCCAGGGACTGATCCTTCCTGATAACTTGTCCAAAGTACATGATACAAAGCCTCACCATCCTCACTTCTAAGCAGCATTCTGACTGTACTTCTTTCAGGACAGATTTCTTCCTTCTTCTGGCAGTGCATGGTATATTCAGTATTCTTCGTCAACACGGTAATTCAAAGACACTGGCTCTTCCATCTTCCTTATTCGTTGTCCAGCTTTTGCATGGATATGAGGCAAGTGAAAATACCATGGCTTGGGTCAGCCAGACCATAGTCCTCAAAGTGACATCTTTGCTTTTTAACACTTTAAAGAGGTCTTTTGCAGCATATTTGCCCAATGCAATGCATCTTTTGATTTCTTGACTGCTGCTTCCATGGGTGTTGACTATGGATCCAAGTAAAATGAAATCCTTGACAACTTCAATCTTTCCTGTTTATCACGATGTTGCTTATTGGTCTAGTTGTGAGGATTTTTGTTTTCTTTATGCCGAGGTGTAATCCATACTGAAGATAGTGGTCTTTGATCTTCATTAGTAAGTGCTTCAAGTCCTCTTCACTTTCAGCAAGGAAGATTGTGTCATCTGCATAATGCAGGTTGTTAATGAGTCTTCTTCCAATTCTGATGCTGCATTCTTCTTCATATAGTCCAGCTTCTTGTATAATTTGCTCAGTATACAGATTGAATAAGTATGTTGAAAGAATACAGCCCTGATGGACACCTTTCCTGACTTTAAACCACGCAGTTTCCCCTTGTTCTGTTTGAGCAACTGCCTCTTGGTTTGTGTACAGGTTTCTGCATGAGCACAATTAAGTGCTCTGGAATTCCCATTCTTCGCAATGTTATCCATAATTTGTTATGATTCACACAGTTGAATGCTTTTTCGTAATTAGTACAACACAGGAAAACATCTTCCCGATATTTTCTGCTTTCAGCCAAGGTCCATCTGACATTAGCAGTGATATCCCTTGTTCCATGTTCTCTTCCAAATCTGGCTTGAATTTCTGGTGGTTCCCTGCCAATGTACTGCTGCAGCCATTGTTTAATTATCTTTAGCAGAAATTTATTTGTGTATGATATTGTTCAATAATTTCTGCATTTTGTTGGATCACTTTTCTTTGGAATGGGCATAACTATGGATCTCTTCCAGTTGGTTGGCCAGGTAGCTGTCTTCCAAATTTTTTGGCATAGACCCGTGAGTGCTTCCAGCATTGCATGTGTTTGTATTTCAGTTGGTATTCCGTCTATTCCTGGAGCATTGTTTTTCGCTAATGCCTTCAGTGCAGCTTGGATTTCTTCGTTCAGTACCATTGGTTCCTGATCATATGTTACCTCCTGAAATGGTTGAACATTGACCAATTCTTTTTGGTACAGTAACTGTGTATTCCTTCCATCTTCTTTTGATACTTCCTGTGTCATTCCAATATTTTGACCATAGAATCCTTCAATATTAAAAGTAAAGGCTTGAACTTTTTTAGTTCTTTCAGCTTGAAAAATGCCAAGCGTGTTCTTCCTTTTTGGTTTTCTAACTCTAGCTCTTTGCACGTTATTAAAATACTTTGTCTTCTTGAACTGCCCTTTGAAATCGTCTCGTCAGTGCTTTTACGTCATCGTTTTTTCCATTCGCTTTAGCAAGTCTACATTCAAGAGCAAGTTTCAGAGTCTCTTCTGGCATCCATTTTGGTCTTTTCTTTCTTTCCAGTCTTTTTAATGACCTTTTGCTTACTTCATGTATGATATTCTTGATGTCATCCCACAACTGATGTGGTCTTCAGTCATTAGCTTTCAGTGTGTCGATCTGTTCTTCAAAAGGTCTCTAAATTCAGGTGGTACGTACCCAAGATCATGCTTTAGGTTTTGTGGACTTGTTCTAATTTTCTTCAGCTTCAACTTGAACTTGTATATGAGCAACTGATAGTCTTTTTTGCATTCGGCCCTTAGTCTTGTTCTGACAAATGATATTGAATTTCTCCATTGTCTTTTTCTACAGATGTAGTTGATTTGATTGCTGTGTATTCTATTTGTCGATGTCCGTGTGTATCGAACAACTCATTGCCGTCGAGTTGATTCCAACTCATAGGAACCCTGTGGGACAGAGTAGAACTGCCCCATAGGGGTTCCAAAGAGCGGCTGGCAGATTCAAACTGCTGACCCTTTGGTTAGCAACCGCAGCACTTGACCACTACACCACCAGGGTTTCTGTCCATGTGTATAGTTACTGATTATGTTGTTGAGAAAAGGTTTTCCATTGAGTAAATTGTTGGTTTTGCAAAATATTGTCATGCTATCTCTCTTGTCGTTTCTATCACCAAGGCCTTTTTTTCCAGCTACTGATCCTTCTGTGTTTTCAACTTTTACATTCCAATCACCAGTTATTATCAATGCATCTTGTTTGCTTGTTTGATCAATTTCAGACTGCAGAAATTTGTAAAAACCGTGTATTTCTTTATCTTTGGTCTTAGTGGTTGGTGCATAAATTTGAATTATAGTCATATTAACTGCTATTCTTTGTAGGTGTATGGATATTATCCTATTACTGATAGTGTTGTACTTCAGGAAAGATCTTGAAATGTTCTTTTTGACAATGAATGTGATCCCATTCCTCTTCAGTTTGTCATTCTCGGCATAGCAGACCATGTGATTATCTGATTAGAAATGGCCAGTACCAGTCCATTTCAGCTCTCTAATGCCTAGGGTATCAATTTATGCATTCCATTCCATTTTTGATGATTTCCGGTTTTCCTAGATTCTTACTTTGTACATTCCATGTTCCTATTATTAATAGATGTTTGCAACTGTTTCTTCTTATTTTGAGTTGTACCACCTCAGCAAATGAAGGTCCCGAAAACTTTACTCCATCCACGTCATTGAGGAGGCAGCTCTTTCCCAGTAGTATCTTAAGCGCCTTCAATCGAGGGGCTTGTCTTCCAGCACATCAGACAATATTCTGCTGGTATTCATAAGGTTTTCACTGGCCAAATTTTTAGAAGTAGATCGCCAGGTCCTTCTTCCTGGTCTGTATTAGTCTGGAAGTTCCACTGAAACCTGTCCACCAAGGGTGAACCTGCTGGTATTTGAAATACCATTGGCATAACTTCCAGCGTCACAGCAACACACAAGCCACCACAGTACCACAAACTGACCAAGGTACTTAAAGAAAGATTTTTTATTCAAATACCTTGATGTTTTGCAGAAGGAAAATAATATGGCCTGAGATTATTAACTTTTCATAAAGTGAAATTTTTATTGTAGAAGTTTATAATTGAGTATTCTGTACCATACTCTAGAACGCACTACTCGCCTGTCAGTTTGTATTGTGCTGGCTTGCATGTTGTTGTGATGCTGGAAGCTATGCCACTGGTATTTCTGATACCAGCAGGGTCAACCTGGGTGGACAAGTTTCAGCAGAGCTTCCAGATAAAGACAGACTAGGAAGAAGGGCCTGTCAATCTACTTCTGACAATTAGCCAGTGAAAGCCTTATGTATCACAGCAGAATGTCATCTAATACAGTGCTCCAAGATAAGACCCTAGGTTTCAGGCTGTCAAGATACACAGTGGCTGCAACAGCCGACTTGAGCATGCCAGTGACGGTGAGGATGGCCCAGGCCTGGGTAATATTCCGTTCTCTGCACCAGTGGGAGCCACCTCAATGCAGCTGACAGCCATAACAGCATGCTGTAGAATGTTCTTATTCACGAAGTCAAGCTAATTGGTCTGGAAAGCTCAGTTTTTTCCTGCAGACTTTCAGTCAAGCCCTTTGTTCACTGTTTTTATGTATTAATCAGAGATGGCAGAAACATTTCTATCTTCTTCTTTTTTTTTTTTTTTAACCAGCTTGAATCATTTGCTAGGGGTTAGAAACAGAGTGCTAGGATTAATTAGTAATGTCTGTCTATGATGGGAGGAAGTATGTTAAGTATATTTTTCATGCCTTGTAGTTCATCCTCATTTGTAAAATTTTTATGGAGTGTGGGTGACTATGTATAATATTTTATTACTTTAAGAAATAAACAGATTTGGTAAAATCGTTTAAGATGTGATTACTTGGAAAGTTGGTACAGAGATGTTTATTATGTTAACCTTTTTTCTATCTGTATATTTGAAACACCTTATGATAAAATAGTGGAGTCCTAGTGGCACAGTGGTTAAGAGCTACGACTGCTAACCTAAAAGGTCATCAGCTCTAATCCACCACCTGCTCCTTGAAAACCCTATGGGGCAGTTCTACTCTGTCCAGAATCGACTGAACAACAATGGCAACCAGGTATGATAAAATACGTAGAAAAAATAATAATCAAGGGTAGCAATCCCTGTGGAAACCCTGGTGGCGTAGTGGTTAAGTGCTATGGCTGCTAACTAAGAGGTCGGCAGTTCAGCTCTGCCAGGCACTCCTAACTCTATGGGGCAGTTCTATTCTATCCTATAGGGTCGCTATGAGTCGGAATCAACTCGGTGGCAGTGGATTTGGTTTTTGGTTTAGCAGTCCCTGTAATTTAATTTCAGGTTTGATTTGCGCGTTTCAAATTTCATTTTTTGTCTTCAACTATTTATTGTTTTGTTTTATTTAACTTCTCCCCAGGAAGTAAAGTTTATCATTACCCTAAGGAATACTTACCGTATTTTTTCAAAAATAACTTACCCACGTAAATAACGCAGCCACAATATAACATGTGGGAATGATGAAATTAAGGAGAACAGTTCTGGCACCGAGTGCCCATGCATATTCCGCGAATGTCTTGTTACATTTCCGGAAGTGAATTTCAGCCTCTTTCACCAGTCTTCCATATTACAGGTGAATCATACTGTTCTGTTCATTTTTTTTGTTGTTCTGTTCATTTTCTTTAATCTCCTGCTTATGTGTACAAAAACAGTCTGAAAATGTTTCTTTTGATCATAGTTGTATAATAAAGGTATATGCCATGGTCAAGAAATCATGGATTGAGTTTGGTAGTTTCCAGTAAATGGAAAATAAACCATCAAAACCATGTATTTGTTTCTACGAAGCTTCCATGTGATCAGAAATACAAATTGAACTCAGTAATATGTGAAAAAAAAATTGGCGTAGCATGCTGTAACATGCAGGGGTTTCATGTGTTTGGCAAAAAAAAAAAAAAATGTAAAGTGTAAAATACCTGTATTCTCAACTAGTTCCCGTAACTCCTAAATTTCTCCCTTCTTCCCCATCTGTTTTATTTTTTTTTTCCTGCAAAGATGCATGCTGCTCTCTTGATAAACATAGCATTTGGTGAAGAATTTAAGTGATAGGTCCAATTTTTTCAGACATAGGTAAAAATACAGTTTCCTAAGTACCTATCATCCAACCCCCAATGTCTCCCCACCCCCCACAAGGAAAAAAAACAAACCTATAGCAGCAGGAGAAAAAATGCTTCTGGATTTTCTTACCCCTGTGGAGGGGCAAAGAGTTCCCTTGTCAGTTAACTACAGGCATTTTCACCCCAGTTTGCCAAGGGGAAAAGTAGCACTTCTGGAAAACATACCATGTGAAAAGAGGTTTTGTAATCAAAAAACAAGAGAAAAAGATAAAGTAAGCTTGAAGGATGTTACTTACAATTCAGCATTGCTCAGACTGTAGGATTTGACAGGTTTATCTCTGCCTTTAATGGGTGATGCTATCTTTAATTAGTTTGAAATCTCCAGCGAGGAGCCATATTGTATAGCCCCCAAAGCAATGCACGTGTATTGTGCGCCCTTCGTTGTTGCCATCTGCAGAGAAGGGGGTTCAGCCTTCCCTGGTGTTTAACTCTGGGGACAGGGAGTTCTATCATAGAGCCTTTTCTGTTTCTTGTGGCTGTAAGTTGTTACGTTAACGTTGCCTGCCACTGTTGCTTCGATAGTAGAATTCTGATCTCCCATGCAGGAGACCCCAGCCTGATTCCTAGCCAGTGCATCTCGTGCTCAGCCACTACCCGTCTGCCAGTGGAGGGTTGCATGTTACTGTGATGCTGAACAGGTTTCACGGAGCTTCCAGCCCAGATAGACTAGGAAGAAAGACCTGGCGATCTACTTTTGAAAATCAGCCAATGAAAACACTGTGCGTCACAGCAGTCAGATCCCCAACCATCATGGTGATGGCACAGGACCAGGAAGTGTTTTGTTCCCTCGTTCATGGGGTCTCCACCAACAACTGCCAATAATCACCTACAGTCACCACTACCAACATGGTTTTTGTCATCTTTATTTTAAAATCCCTCTTTTATTGGTTATCTTGGTATTCCTAAAGAGTAAATATTAATGAAACTGGAATAGGTGGAAGCTTTAAAAGCGCAAAAAAAGAAAAATAGTCAAATATACAGTTGTTGTTGTTGTTGTGTGCTGTTGAGTTGATTCCGACTCACGGTGTCCCTATAGGACAGAGTAGAACTGCCTCATAGGGTTTCCTAGGCTGTAATCTTTATGGGAGCAGATCACCAGGTCTTTTCTCCTGCAGAGCTGCTGATAGGTTCAGTGTGTCAGCCTTTTGATTAGCAGCCAAGTACTTGATCATTGTGCCACCAGGGCCCCTAAATATATAAAACAGTGAAATAAAAAACAACCAAATCCAAAATATGTATATATTTATAAAAAAATTTTTAAACCATGCTTTGTACCATATACAAAATTAACTTAAAAAATATTCTTAAATGTAAAACTGGAAACTATAAAATTTTTTAGGAGAAAATATATATGGCCTTGAGTTAGGCTAAGATTGAGTTAGTCAACAGCATGAGCTATAAAAGAAAAAATGAATAAATTAGACTTTATTAAAATTATGAACACATGGGGTCACCACGAGTTGGAATCACTCAATTGTAACTTTTTTTTTTTGGTCCTTCAGAAGACACTATTTAAAACAAGTTACCAAAACAAACACATACACAAACAAAATATACTATAAATCGAAGTCAGAGGCTTGAAGAAAATATTTGAAATCACTTATTTTGCAGAAGACTTATTTCTAAAATATAGAAAAACACTTACCATGCATTAATAAGAAAACAAATAACAAAAAACGCGCAAAAGATTAGGACAAAGAAGATACACATGTGGCAAAAAACCACATTAAAAGCGGTTCAGCCTCATTTTGTCCTCCGGGAAGTGCAAATTGAAACCACGGTGAGATGCCATTCCACACCTGTTGGAATAAATAAAATTAGACTAACAAGGTGTTGGTGAGGATTTGTATGAACTAGAATTTCCATACACTGCTGGGGGGGTTATAAAATGATATAGCCACTTTGCAAAACAAAAACTGACAGCTTCTTAAAAATGTCAAACGTACACATACCATTCTGCTCAGCCATTTCATCCCTGCTAGGTTTAGGTGGTTACCCAAGAGTACTGAGAGCAGAAGTTCATACAAAGATTTGTACATGAATGTTCATAGCAGTACATGCATGCTCGTTCCAGTTCCCCAAACTGGAAACGATACAGATGTCTTTAACACATAAATGGATAAACGAATTGTGGTATATCCATACACGGCAATGTAATTTAGCAATAAATAGGAAAGAACTTTTGATACATGCAACACCATGGATGAATCTCAATATAATTACGCCGAGTCAAAGAAGCTAGATCAAAGGCTTGGGGGGGGGGGTGGAGAAAATAGGAATAAATATTGTATTATTCCATTTATGTCAAATTCTCAAAAATTCTGGTAACCTGTGGTGACAGAAAGCAGATCAGTGGTTGCTTGGGGGTGGAGGAGTGTGGACTGGGGGGAGGAAGGATGACAAATGGTCACAGAGAAACTTGCTGGGGTGATGGGCATGTATGTTACCTTAATTGTGGTGATGGTTTTACTGTTACACATATACCAAATCTATCAAATTGTCTGCTTTAAATATGTTGAGATCATTGTATATCAGTTATATCTCAATAAAACCAGTTGCCTTGCCGAGTGGACTCCAACTCACGATGATTCCATGGCCGTCAGAGCAGAACTGTGCTCCACAGGGCTTTGAAGGGCTGAGTTTTCAATATTAGAACGTCAAGCCTTTCTCCTGAGGCTTCTCTAAGTGGACCAGAACCTCCAGCCTTTTGATTAGCAGCTGGGGCGCGCTAACCTTTTGCACCCCCCAGGGACTGCATATCACAATAAAGCTGTTAAAAAGAAGGAAATGGCAGGGGAAGAGTAAAATGTAAAGGAAGGAAAATGAAGGCAAAAGGAAGGGAAGGGAAAGAAGAAGCGAACAAAAGAGAAAGAAGGAAGAGAGCGAGGAAGAAAGAGAAAAAGAAAGAGGCTAGGCTGGAAGTCAAGACCTTGACTGGGATCTTGGATCTGTGACTTACTGGCTCTGCATCCCTGGGTAAATTGTGTAACCTCTCTGAGCCTCAGTTTTCTTTTTCATAAAATGGAGTTAATACCACTTTTTTTCATACATAGATAATGTATATAAAATATTTTGTCATTTGGAGAATGCTATATAAATATTAGGCAGATTATAAATATTATTCATAATATTTCAGAGGGAGAGACATACTGTAGGAATTTCGGGCATTTCTCTCCCACTTTTTTTTGGGGGGTGGGGAGGGTTGCTACAGTGGTGTGGGGTCGAGAGAAGCAGCAGGGATGTTTGCCTTTGGCTGTGAGGCGGATATGGAGCCCGACCTGTGTTAGAGCCCTGGTCAGACAGAAGTGCACTGCAGCAGCTCCTGTTGGGGCCTGCAGGTGCCAGTGTGGGCGCTACAGTGTGACCTGGGCCACAGAGCACAGCTGGCAGGGACGTGCAGTCTCCGTGGGCCGCCCTAGTAGCAAGGATTTGAAGCAGGAACGGGCAATAAATTCTTAATGCGTGGCACACGTAATGCATCATGCTGCTATTAAACAAAGGAAACCAGGAGTTCTTCCTGTAAGTGAGAATGTGTTTCACTTGGATCACATTAAAAGCTTCTAGTAATGTAAAAATGCTTATAAAGGAATTATTTGTTTTGAAAGCACACAGGTACTGTTCAAAAAAAATGTCCAGTTTCTCTTTCCATTAAACATCTACTCCTTGGCTGGCCCACAGCATGGCAGGGGATGCAGAGAGGTAAGCCACTTAAAGTCTAAATCAGACTTTAATGAGAGAGTGTCATGTTTCACTTAAAAGCTTCTCTTTACCTGCTTCTCTTGTGCTGTCAAATGAAAGAAAAGCCAGCATTGTAATCACGTGGCTGCCTTGGCTTCTGGTCGTCTGTGAGGATGGCCTATGAGTGCACCTTGGTTGCCTTTCCACACCTTTCCCTCTTGCTGTTTCCCTCCCACCCTCTCCCTTCTCTGCCCTGCCACCGTCGTCCCACCCCTGCAGCGTTCTTCTTTACACTTCCTCCTCCTTATGGGGCTGACAGAATGACAGAGCTCTGTTGATTTGGCAGCGGAATGGTGGTAGCCCTTATTAATTTAGGGGCGACAAGCAAAAAATGAAATGAAATTAAATAGATGACTTCAGTGTGAAATGTTTCTCACTGTGGAGCCTCATCCTGGCCTAGCTGGGTAGAAAATTAAGTGACTTTGGTTTCCCCTGCTTGGCAGAGAGTGAAATCAGATGGGACCTAACTCTGGCAGATGTTTACCCCCTTCCATGGTTTTCCTCACATCCCTGAGGACTTTTCTCACACTTGGTCATAGTATTCACCAGCAAGCACCATTGGAATCCTCACCCCTTGTTAAAAACTTGGCCAAGATATTAGCAGCAGGAACAGTGGTCTTCTTTGATGTACTTTTTTTTTCTTATTCACAACTGCTAACCACACTGCTGCACATGGAATATTAAGTCCACAGAAGCCAGTACAGAGGATTGGAAACCATCGCATTGTTTCCTGGAGGCTTCATTGTCAGGGAGGTAGTTTAGAAGATTGGGTTGTAGAAGAAAGCTCCATCATTTTAACTTTTTTTCCTGAACTGATTATATATACATATATGTATATGCATACATGCACGCATGCGCGCGCGTGCGCACGCACGCACACACACACACACAGAGATATACATATGAGATAGATAGCTGCCATCTAGTTGACTCCGACTCAAGGCTACCTTCTGTACAACAGAATGGAATGTTGCCTGGTCCTGCGTCATACTCACGATCACTGGCATGTTCTAGCCTGTTGTTCTGGCTGCTGTGTCATTCCATCTCACTGAGGGTCTCCTTCACCCTCCGAGGACCTGTACTTCAACAAACATGATGTCCTTCTCCAGTGATTGATCCTTCCTGATGACATGTCCAAAGCAAGTGAGTCAGACAGTGTTCTGTTGTGATCAATATGGTTTTCATTGACAGATTTTCAGAAGTGGGTCACCAGGCCTTTATTTCTAATCTGTCTTTGTCTGGAAACTCCCCAAAAACCTGTCCACCATGGGTGAACCTGCTGGAATTTGAAATACTGGTAGCATAGCTTCCAGCATCACAGCAACACGCAAGCCACCACAGTACAGCGAACTGATAGTTGGGGGTAGAAAGCGAAGGTGTTGTCCCTCCCTCTGCTGTTGGAAACCTGTGGATGGTATGAAGGTAATGGAAGTGTCCAAGATGGGAAGGCAACAAGGACGTCATCTCTTCTCAGCCTGGTGTGTGGTGCATGTATCCCGCCAAGTGTGCCCTCGCCACTGTTGGAACAGACTGAGTGAGAAGGAACTCACTCGCCAGTTGCCGTCACGTTTACTCTAGCTCATGGCGAACCCCGTGTGTATCGGAGCAGAGTTGTGCTCCATGGGGTTTTCAGTGGATGGTTTTCCAGAAGTAGATTGCTAGGCCTTATCGGGCGGCATCTCTGGGTAGACTCAACCCTTCACGCTTTCTGCTGAGGGTGTTAACCGTTTCCACCACCCAGGGACTCCAGGAACTCACCAACTTTCTTTTAGAAAGTTCCTTTTTTTTACTCAAAATTAGCCTTTTAGGGTTTGAACCAGTTGATCAAATTCTGCATCCTGGGCCCTTTCAGAATAAATCCTCCTCCTGTTTGAAAGTCCTCCAAGTTTTTTGAACAGTTCTCACGTCTCTACTAAATCTTTCTCATCTACTAAATAAAAAAATCCTTGCTTCTTTCCATAGTTTCCACAGTAAATCTCCCCTAGGGCATTCCTTACACATAGCAGCCCCTCCATAACACCAGTTACATCCTGATTTCCGCTGAGATTCTACCGACAGCTCTTC
This sequence comes from Loxodonta africana, assembly GCF_030014295.1. NCBI lineage: Eukaryota > Metazoa > Chordata > Mammalia > Proboscidea > Elephantidae > Loxodonta > Loxodonta africana. The sequence continues at coordinate 77,140,369 of NC_087358.1, forward strand.
AGATTCCACTGTCAGTAACGTGGAAAAAGCAGTGATTCCTGCGATTGTTTTGATGCCGAGGACATCTGTACACGACTGATTTTAAACCATTGGTTTAGCCCCGTTCCCTCCAGATTGTTGGACTGAGACTTGCTGAGGTGAATGTTCTTTTTAAATTTGTACCAACGTCCAGAGAGCAAAGTCTGGGAGAAAAGGCCGCGTCTCTGTAAACCAGCCTCACAGGAAAGATCTAGGAAGAGAGACTGAGTGTTGAGGAAAATACAATTTCTTTTTTCCTCCCTAGTTGACAAGAACAACTGGAAATCCTAGTTTTAGTTAAAATGATTTTAATTAATTTGTTTACATTATTAGCCAGTTCGAGGAGCCCTTGTGATGCAATGGTTAAGTGCTTGGCTGCTAACCAAAAGGTTGTTGGTTCGAACCTATTAGTAGCTTTGCTGGAGGAAGACCCGGAAATGTGCTTCAGCAAAGATCATAGCCTGGAAAACCCTGTGGGCAGTCTACTTTGTCATATAGGGTCTCTATGAGCCGGAATTGACTCGATGGCATACAACAAACAAAACATTAGCCGGTTCATTTTTATTTGTTTCAAGGAGATCATATATATGGACTATGAATTGTGTATTTTTCTCTTAGCTTTTTGTTGTATATATGACAGCAAATAAAATTGTAGCATAATATACTTATTCTTGAGGACTTTTTAAATACCAGAATTAGGAATGTGGGGAAGTGCTTAGAGTGGAAATTTGAAATAGAGAGTCAAACTAAGATTGAAGAAGATACAAGACCCCGAACTACAGATATTTGGTTATTGGTGAAAATACTGAGTCTAGTGACCTTACTCATCTAAATTTATTCATTTGGAATAAAACAAGTCATCCTTTCAATGTAGCAGTTTTGAAATGAAAATTCACAAAACATGGTGATCAGATAATATGCTTAAAACCTTGTCTGTTGTAACTAAATTAGTACCATCTGAGCTATGTCAGTAGTCTTTTCTGTGATTCGCAGATGCATGGCATTATACACGTGTATTTATCAGAACTTTACTGGCACCATCAAAGCTAGGATAGCATTTTGCCCAGAGAATCATATGCCAAAACTTATGATTTTTCATCCTTGTTGTTTACACATGGTCTATCATGGACTATAGTTGTTAACCCCTCAAGGACCTTGGAGGAAGCTTTTCATATTTGACTAGTCAAAAGGTACATTGTGGGAAGTTGGCCTGATGACCTAGACACCCAGCAAATTACAGAAAGGTTGGAGGTTTGAGCCTACCAGGAGGTGCCTCAGAAGAAATGCCTGGTGATCTATGCCTGAAAAATCAGCCATTGAAAATCCTATGGAGCCTAATTCTTCTCTCAGGGGGGTGCCATGAGTCAAAATGTACTCAATGACAACTGGCTTTTTAAGTTACTGGCAAACCAGGGATAGGACAGTAATTATTTCAGTGCTTTTCAAACTGTGGCTGACAAAGAGTGAGTTATAGCCAACCCTTTCATAAAATAAATTAGAATTGGATGGACAACATCAGAGTACATTGACATAGAATGGTTAAGTCTTCTTGTGTGAGATTTTGTTTCAGTTACAGTCATCAATTCAGTATCTATTTTTTGAGTTTTTTACTGTATACCAGGTACTGTCCTAGGTGCTTGGGATACATCCCGTGACAATGATCCCTGACGTTACAGGGCTTACACTCTAGTGGGGAAGACAGGTAATAAATAATAAGGTTAGTGAGTAGATTATGTGCTTATGTGAGAAGGCAGTAAGTGTTATGGCAAAAAGAAACAGTAGCAGAAGGTAAAGGGAATTAGGTGTTAATGGAAGCAGGGCCATTTTACATAAGACAATCAAGGTAGGCCTGACTGGGTTACTGTCTGTGCGGAGAATTATAGGAGGTGTCATGGATTGAGTCGTGTCCCCCCAAAATATGTGTCAACTTGTTTAGGCCATGATTCCCAGTAGTGTGTAGTTGTCCTCCATTTTGTGGTTTTCCTGTGTGTTATAAATCATAATCTCTGCCTGTGGTTAAAGAGGATGAGGGTGGGATGTAACACCCTTGCTCAGGTCACATCCCTGATCCAATGTAAAGGGAGTTTCCCTGGAGTGTGACCTGCACCACCTTTTATCTCTCAAGAGATAAAAAGGAAGGGGAAGCAAGCAGAGAGTGGGGGACCTCATACCACCAAGAAGGCAACGTCAGGAGCAGAGCGCATCCTTTGGACCCAGGTCCCTTCACAGAGAAGATCCTAGTCTGGGGGAAGATTGTTGAGAATGCCGACAGAGAGAGAAAGCCTTCCCTGGAGCTGATGCCCCGAGTTAGGACTTTTAACCTACTTTACTGTGAGGAAATAAATTTTTCTTTGTTAAAGCCATCCACTTGTGGTATTTCTGTTACAGGAGCACTAGATGACTAAGATACGAGGTGAGGGGGGTTGCCATGCAGGTGTCTGAGGAAGAGCGCTCTAGGTAGAGGGAGCAGGCAGTGCAGTGGGGATTCCTGGAGTCTGTGGAATAGAGAAAAAGCCATGTGTCTGGAGTGAAGTAGGGGAGAGTGACAGAGAGAGAGAGAGAGAATGTTTTTATTACCATGGCTCTCTGAAAAAAAGACTAGAAGAGACTGTGATGTCATGAAGCCTATAAAACTTCCAGGAAATGGAATTTCTGTTTTCAGTATGTTGGAACTAAAGTGAAAGTTCCACAGATGGACTTCTGAAATTTGGAATTGGTTTACTAAACCTGAGTGAACATAGAAATCACTTGGAACTTTTTAATGATCCTATTTCCTAGCTCCACCACAAACCCACACCTGCATAGATCAAAATGTGTGTTTTAATGATGAATCCACGAAACATTTCACAACATGGACGAATTTGGAGGAGGGCATTATCCTGAGTGAAGTAGGTCAATCACAAAAGGCCAAATATTCTCCGACCAGCGCCTGATCTCTAAAATCTACATGATTCTGTCAAAACTAAACCACAAAAAGACAAACAACCCAATCAAGAAGTGGGCAAAGGATATGAACACACACTTCACTAAAGAAGATATTCAGGCAGCTAACAGATACATGAGAAAATGTATCATTAGCCATTAGAGAAATGCAAATTAAAACTACGATGAGATTCCATCTCCAACAAGGCTGGCATTAATCCAAAAAACAGAAAATAATAAATGTTGTAGAGGCTGCAGAGAGATTGGAACTCTTACACACTGCTGGTGGGAATGTAAAATGGTACAACCACTTTGGAAATCTATCTGGCACTACCTTAAACAGAAGTAGAACTACCATACAACCCAGAAATCCCACTCCTCGGAATATACCCTAGAGAAACAAGAGCCTTCACACAAACAGATATATGCACACCCATGTTTATTGCAGCTCTGTTTACAATAGCAAAAAGCTGGAAGCAACCAAGGTGTCCATCAACGGATGAATGGGTAAATAAATTGTGGTATATTCACACAATGGAATACTACGCATTGATAAAGAACAGTGACGAATCTGCGAAACATTTCATAACACGGAGGAACCTGGAAGGCATTATGCTGAGTGAAATCAATCAGAGGCAAAAGGTCAAATATTGTATAAGACCACTGTTATAAGATCTTGAGAAATAGTATAAACTGAGAAGAACACATATTTTTGTGGTTACGAGGGGGGGAGGGAGGGAGGGTGGGAGAGGGTTTTTTACTGATTAATTAGTAGATAAGAACTGCTTTAGGTGAAGGGAAGGCCAACACTCAATACATGGAAGGTCAGCTCAATTGGACTGGACCAAAAGCAAAGAAGTTTCCAGGATAAACCGAATGCTTCAAAGGTCAGCGGAGCAAGGGCAGGGGTTTAGGAACCATGGCTTAAGGGGACTTCTAAGTCAATTGGCAAAATAATACTATTATGAAAACATTCTGCATCCCACTTTGAAATGTGGCATCTGGGGTCTTAAATGCTAACAAGCGGCCATCTAAGATGCATCAATTGGTCTCAATCCACCTGGATCAAAGGAGAATGAAGAACACCAAGGTCACATGACAACTAAGAGCCCAAGAGACAGAAAGGGCCACATGAACCAGAGACCTACATCATCCTGAGACCAGAAGAACTAGTTGGTGCCTGGCCACAGTTGATGACTGCCCTGACAGGAAGCACAATAGAGAACCCCTGAGGGAGCAGGAGATCAGTGGGATGCAGACCCCAAATTCTCATGAAAAGACCATACTTAATGGTCTGACTGTGACTAGAGGAATCCCGGCAGTCATGGTCCCCAAACCTTCTGCTGGCCCAGGACAGGAACCATCCCCGAAGACAACTCATCAGACATGAAAGGGACTGGACAGAGGGTAGGAGAGAGATGCTGATGAAGAGTGAGCTAATTATATCAGGTGGACACTTGAGACTGTGTTGGCATCTCCTGTCTGGAGGGGGGATGGGAGGATAGAGAGAGTTGGAAGCTGGCAAAATTGTCACAAAAGGAGAGACTGGAAGGGCTGACTCATTAGGGGGAGAGCAAGTGGGAGTATGGAGTAAGATGTATATAAACTTATATGTGACAGACTGACTTGATTTGTAAACGTTCACTTGAAGCTCAATAAAAGTTAATAATAAATAAAAAAAAGGCCAAATATTGTTTGAAACCAGTACTATGAAGTAACAACAAATGGTTTACAATCAGGAAAACAAAAACATTCTTTGATGGTTATCAGAGACGAGAAGAGGAGGAAGAGAAAATTACCAATTAGACAGAAGACACAAGTTAATATTGGTGAAGGGAGAGGCAATAGATTATATGGGGGAAGTCAGTATTGCATGCCCAAGGCAAAAGAGGACACTGAGTGGAAGGTGAGAATAAAGGGCAACTACAGGTTTTTTTTGGGGGGGATTTTACGGTATTTCACTACAGCTTAGAGAATCCTGCAGCAATATATGAACAAACGATAATTTACAAATGGACAGATAGGTAGATAAATACTACAAGAGGTATGGGAGCATGTAAGGGAACACATCCGCCGGCAGATACAGCTTTGGTGGTAGATATTTCTGTATACATGACAGTAGGTGTGGCTCACATAGAGCACACAAGGGGTATAGTTAAGGAAGCATCTTAGACATAGCCAAACACCTCGAGGGTTGCAGTTCCTAGGCTAAAAGACAAAGGACCAGAGACTTAGAGGACATCTAGGTCAGTTGACACAACATAGTGCATAAAGACAATGTTCTGCATTCTACTTTGGTGAGTAGCGTCTGGGGTCTTCAAAGCTTGTGAGCAGCCATCTAAGATACAGCTATGGGTATCTTCCCATTCAGAGCAAGGGAGAGTGAAGGAGACCAAAAACTCGAGGGAGCAATTAGTCCAAAGGACAGATGGATCACAGGAACCACACTCTACACACGACCCTGAGACCAGAAGAACTAGATGGTGCCCAGCCACCACTACCAACTGCTCTGACTGGGATCACCACAGAGGGTCCTGGCCAAAGTGGGGGAAAATTGTAGAACGAAAAAACCAAATTAACGAAAAAGACAAGGCTTGCTGATTTGATAGAGACTGGAGGAACCCTGAAAACCCTGGCAGCATAGTGGTTAAGTGCTACGGCTGCTAACCAAGAGGTCGGCAGTTCAAATCCACCAGGTGCTCCTTGGAAACTCTATGGGGCCGTTCTACTCTGTCCTACAGGGTTGCCATGAGTCAGGATCGACTCAATGGCACTGGGTTTGGTTTGGTTTTGGTTTGGAGGAACCCCAGAGACTGTGGCCCTAAGACACCCTTCCTGGAGACCACATCCCAGCCAAACAATAGACAAGCACATAAGATAAACAACACCCGAGAGGAACGTACTCCTTCAAACAATCATTTATAAGATGAGAAGGCAGGAAGGGATAGATAATCATGACAAAAGAAAAGGGGGAAACCAGGGTGGAAATGGGGAGAGTGCTGACACACAGTGGGGAATGAAACCAAGGCCACGAAACACTTTATATACAAACTATTGAATGGGAAACTGATTTGCTCTGTAAACTTTCACCTGAAGCACAAAAATAATTTTAAAAACATGTATTTTATCAAGCTGCTCATGTGATTCTTCTGTGATCAGAAGCGTTTACACATAACTGGCTTTTTGGAAAGATCTGGGTTCTGTTCCTGCCACTTCCTACCAGGAGGCATTGGTCCAGTCTGAACCAAAGCACAGTACCACCCCCCCACCCCCCGCCGCCCCCCTCCACCTTGCCAGGTGTTCTCAGGGGCTCACGAGCAATCTGCAACTCACAGTGACCTCTACATGGAGCAACTGGTAAAGGACTCATAGAAACTGATCCACAAGGAGACCGAGCTCTGCCTGGGGCAATAGCTGTTCTGAAGGTCTGCTGGCTGTGTGCTAAGTGTTCTCAGAGAGTTATGGGCCTGGTGAATCGGCAAGCCCAGGTCACCTTTGACCTGGCTAATTATAGTAAAATACGGAAAAGCATGTTAATCGTGTGACTCTTGGCTCTTAGCCTCATGCTTCTCTGCCCAGCTCACTCTGGGCCTCCCCCTTGTCAGGCTTCTGAACAGATGGTTGATACCTCTCCAGAAATTCCGCAACCACACTAAGCAAGGTTCCAGCCAGCTGTCTCTGTGCAGTGGGTAGAAAAGAACCAGAAACTATTCACCTTGTTCTCTCTCTCTCTTTTTTATTTTAATGAGATATCACAAATAACCATCCTCCACAGTGGGGATACGTTTGAGAATCTGATGGAGATGTTGGAAAATGATTGGAAAACTGTCAGTTCTTGTCAGTGGAAGAGGAAATGGGCTATTTGAGGTCCAGAGCTCTAATTCATTTTAATGTACAGACTTTAAAAAAAGAATTGTAATCGATTAGGGTGACTGAAGGAAAAGATATAAGCTATGATGTAAGAAAAGAATCCTGGGCATTCAAAGACAGATAATTTCAGACATTGAAATGGAACAGAGTAATAGAATAACATGTAAGAAAGGATAGCGTTAGAGGTTGGTGCTGTAATGAAAGGTATACTCATATAAGAGAGATTGTGACTGAGCTGGAAGAACCCTGGAGTGGGAATCAGAAGACCTGATTACTCTTGTTAGTTGTTGGGGGTCTCTTTCACCTCATGGCGACCTTATGTACAGGAGAATGAGTCATTGCCTGGTCCTGGGCCACCTCGTGATCCTTGGTATGTTTGAGTCCATTGTTGCTGCTGTTCTCATTACCAAACCCACTGCCATCAGGTCAATTCTGACTCATAGCGAACCTATGTGGACTGCGCCATAAAGTGTCCAAGGAGCAGCTGGTGGGTTCAAACTGCCGGCTTTTTGCTTAGCAGCCTGAACTCTTAACCACCACCATAAATTCCTTATTACTAGTCCTGCCTTAAACATTGACTTCCTGTTGATAACAGCAAAAATAGCAACACCAGTAATAACTGTCAGAATTTACTGAGCAGTTAAAACCAAAAAAAAAAAAACAAAAAAAAAACAAACCTGTTGCCATCGAGCTGATTCCAACTCACAGCGACCCTATAGAACAGGGTAGATCAGGCTGTAAGTCTTTACAAAAGCACACTGCCACATCTTTCTCCTGTGGTGTAGTTGATGGGTTTGAACTGCCGACCTTTTGGTTAGCAGCTAGGCACGTAACCACTGTACCACTGGGGCTCCTTATTGAGCATTTACTATGTGCCAAAAAGAATCCCTGTGTGATGAAAATTATCAGCACACTTGGCTGCTAACTGAAAGGTTAGACATTTGATTCCACCCAGAGGTGCCTGGGAAGAAAGGCCTGGTGATCTGCTTCTAGAGAAAATCAGCCATTGAAAGTCCTAAGGAACACAGTTTTACTCTGACACACGTGGGGTCGCCATGAGTCAGAGTCGACTCCATGCCAGGTGTTTTTTTTAAAGCTATTGCCAATCATTGTGAGAAGACTTCACTTTTAACCCTTAATCTGTGAGGAAAGTGCTGTTGTTGCCTGCAGCTACATGTCAGGAGATGGACGCTTGGAGGGAACGAGGATCGTGTCCAGTCCAGGTCAGCCAGCAGCACGGCAGACCTGGGGGGTAACTGGGCTTGTAGCTGCACGGTCCGCACTCGGATCCTTCAGCTGTATCCCTCAGGTTGCAGCTCCTCGGGGCCACAGAGAGGAAGAGAGGGGCACTGGATCAAGACATCAAAGGCCATCTCAAAAATAAGGCGGGGGGAAGAAGGGACATGCCTCCCCGGCAGTGGTTTTCAAAGTGTGGTTCGCAAACCAGAGCATCTGCCTCACCTGGGAACTTGTTAGAAATACACACTCCCCCACCCCCGCCAGCCCTACAGAAAGAGCAAACCCTGGGAGCAGCCTGGATTCTCACAAACTCTTTAGGTGGCAGTTCTGATACTCGCTCAAGTTTGAGGGATACATCAGAATGTCTTGTCCAAGTTTAGCTTAAAAAAATGTGTATTTAATATTATGCCAAATATTGGGTTTGGTTTTGGTCACAATGTTTAATTTGTTTTTAAATTTCAGAAAGCATTAAAAAACCTGAAACTCATAGTGACCCTACAGGAGAGAGTAGAACTGCCTCATAGGGTTTCCAAGGAGCTGCTGGTGGATTCGAACTGCTTACCTTTTGGTTAGCAGTCGAGCTATTAACCGCTGTGTCACCATTAAAGGAGATATAACATTTATATAGTTACTGAAAGGGGTGGCTTGGATTTTAAAAGGTTTGAGAACACTATCTTACTATTCGTGGTTCTTAAGAAATGAGTTGAAGAGATAGCGTGGATGCTAGGACTGCCCCATAGGGTTTCAAAGGAGCAGCTAGTGGATTCAAACTGCCAGCCTTTTGGTTAGGAGCCAAACACTTAATCTCTGTGCCACCAGGGCTCCGGTCTATCAGTAGGCCCATAATAATGGACTACAGTAAATGAAAAGGTAGAATGAAGACTTGAGATGAGTTTTGGGATCATCATTGAAAGATGCAAAGGACTTTTATTTGGATAGGGAGATAAAGAGATTTGAGGAAAAGCTCTGAGGCAGGACCTGAGGGTCAAGGCCAAGAAACTGGCTCATCTGAAGGTAAAGGAACAAACTGGAGAAAGAAAGGAGTTTAGAAAGAAAGAAAGGACTGGTTTAAATTTCACAGCAAACCGCTAGATTCCTGAGCAGAACAGCATGTTCACAGAGTTCTTGAGGAAGAATGTCATGTCAGAGGTGTGTGCGATTATATTACTCACGACTGTTTCAGCTGCCAGGGACGGAAACCCAATTCAAAGTTGCAGAAGCAAAAAGGGGCAATTTATTGGCTCATGTCACTGGTTAACCTGATGTAGAGCCTGGTGGATCCAGGGGCTCCAACAAAATTGTAACTTACGGGTCCCCTTCTTGCCATCTCTGTGCCTGCTTCTTTCTCAGGCTGGCATTTTCCTTGTGGAGCTTGTAGCTCTAGGCCTACACCAGGTCTGCAGACACCAGCCAGCGTCCCCAGAATTGAGTCTCCGGGATTTGGATTAACTTGACCAGGTCCATGGAGGAGGGGCCGGAGGCATTGACTCCTGAATGACATGGACTGAGTAGGAGTGGGGTGTTTCCACCGTAAATAGAAGTGTAGTTACTAGACAGAGAGTGCCCAGCCTGGGATGTCCAGGCCCTGGGCCACAGGCCTGATCTCTATAGGAGTATTGAGATGAGAGGATCAGGGAAGGAGGCTGATCCACGACCCGGGTACAGACTGATGGGCCTGGCTTAGAGTTGTTCCTGCAGAAATGGAGAGGGATAACTTTGACCAGCCATAAATAATCACCGTGACCTTGAACAGGGAAAACAAGTCAAAAACACCTCCTTGTCATGCCTGCAGCATAGGGAAGAGGTCCATTGGTGTTCCTGATAATCATTTTAAGTTACGAAGTTTGGGGAGATGGCAGAGTTTCACAGTCTCAGTGTGGGAGGTGTTATGGATTGAATCATGTCCCTCCCCAAACTGTGTTGAAGTCCTGACTCCCAATTCCTGTGAGCATGACCTTGTTTGCAAATAGAGTCTTTGAAGATGTTCTCAGTCAGGTCAATAAGCATCATACTGGAGTAGGGCGGGTCCTGATCCACTGAGAGTGGAGTCATCATGAGACACAGAAGGAGCCAGAGGAAGGCCACCATGTGACACTGCAGCTGCAAACCGAGGAGCCGGGGCATTACCAGCAGCTAGGAATTTTTTTTTTTTTTTTTAGGAGAGAGGCGTGGGCAGTTTCTCCTCAGAGCCCTCAGGGGGCAGCGACACTTCCAGTACCCTCGTCTGGACTTCAGCCTCCAGAAGTGAGACAACACATTTCTGCTGTGTCCAGGCTCCCGGTCGGTGGTGCTTTGTTACGGCAGCTCTAGAAAAACTGATACAGGAGGCTTTTGTGGCTGGTGGTGGGAGGTTCAAGGGGCGCCGTCCATCCTGTGGCCAGAGATGGAGAACTACAGACTCTTGCTCCCTGAATCCTCCAGCCTGGAGTTCTTATTGTGACGTACCGGTGCACATGTGCCTCTCTGTTACCTTCGTTAAGTGGTGTATTTGGGGCTAGTGTGTGCCCTCCCAGGGGAGCCGAGAGCTTTGAGGGCGGCCTTCCCTTCCATGCTGCGCACTCGAATGACTCGGACTCCATGGCTGGTTGTCAGCCTCTTTTGGTGCCCTCTCCCTGGTTTTAACCTTTGGAATAATCACTATCAGGGAAGGAAAGTGGCTAATATGACTCCTAGAATTGAAAAGTATCCTGCTGTTCCGTATGTAGACACAAAACATGCAAACGCTGAAAGCACTTTTAACAAATGGGAGATGTTTAAATCCAGTTAGCCAAGTTTAGCACCATCCTCCGCAGGGTAGGTGCTTGATAACATGCTCTTTACTTCAGTGAAGCAACTGACCAGGACCCAGAATAAACCAGATGTCATCAGTTTGACTCCAGCTCATGGCAACCCCGTGTAGAACTGTGCTCCATGGGGTTTTTAATGGGTGATTTTTCTGAAGTCGATCAGAAGGCCTTTCTTCTGAGGCATCTCTGAGTGGACCGAGACCTCCAACTTTTTGCTTAGCAGCTGAGGGCTTAACTATTTGCGCCATCAGGGACTCCAGGACATAGAATGACAAAAACAAACAAACTTGTTACCTTCAAGTCGATTCTGATTTGTGACAATCCCATGTGTTACAGAGTAGAACTGCTCAAGAGGGTTTTCTTGGCTGTAATCTTTAAGGAAACAGATCAAAGGCTTTCTTCCACAGTGCCACTGGGTGGCTTCCAACCGCCAACCCTTAGGTTAGAGCTGATCAGCTGATTCTGAATTGGACGTTGGATGACTCAGATCTTGCAGTGTCACTTATCCTCTGTAGGCCTTAGTTAGGAGCCAGACTGCTTACCTTCGGTGGAGTGGTTGGGGAAGAATCACCAAAAACAGAGTGAAACACTTGGTGTCTTAGTTATCTGGTACTGCTATAGCAGAAATACCACATGTGGATGGCTTTAACAAAGAGAAGTTTATTCTCTCACAATCTAGAAGAATAGAAGTCCGAATTCAGGGTGCCAGCTTCAAGGAAATGCTTTCTCTTTCTTTTGGCTCTGGGGGAAGGTCCTTGTCATAGATCTGCCCCTGGCCTAGGAGCTTCTGAGCACAGGAACCCCGGGTCCAAAGGACAAACTTGCTCCTAGCTCTTCTTTCTTGGTGGTAGGAGGTCCCCTGTCTCTGTGCTTGTTTCTCTCTTATTTCTCAAAAGAGACTGGTTTAAGATACAGTCTAATCTGTAGATTGAATTCTACCTCATTAGCAGAATAACTGCCTCTCTTCCTGCCTCATTAACACATCATAGAGGTAGGATTTACAACACATAGGACAATCATACCAGATGACAAAAATGATGGACAGTCACACCATACTGGGAGTCATGGCCTAGCCAAGTTGGCACACATTTTGGGGGCACACAATTCAATCCATAACACTTGGAAAATGAAGTATACTAAAATGTTAAATGTGTCATAGGATAATTACGTTTAAAAATGAAATGGAAACATTCGATGGATTTTTTTTTTTTTTTTTATAACCGATAGAGACTCTAGGTGGGGTTGATTTCTCACAGCTCTCCACCAAGGCTTCCACTGTAGCTAAGGAGAGCAATGCTTTACGGGCACACACTAGCACGGAAATCAGACAGTGTCTTCATTAGAGCACTAATCGTGGCAGAAGTGGGAATTAAACTTGGAAACGTGACAGAGAAGCTGACATCAGAGTTATTAAATCGAAAAGATTCTCGCTCAAATCAGATAATGCTATTACCGTCACCTCTGGCACTGTCAACACTATACAGAGAGCAGAGAAAATCAACCCTGAGTCAAACAGCTGCCCTCACCCCGCCTTTGGGATTGCTGTCAGCATACCAGAGGGTTAAATACAAAGTCAAAGCAGCATGGCCTATCACTTACTGACTCCTTTTCCAAACCCGTAGCCAAACCTGTTGCTGTCAAGTTGATTCCAGCTCACAGAGACCCTATAGGACAGAGTAGAACTGCTCCGTAAGGTTTCCAAGAAGCAGCTGATGGATTCAAACTGCTGACCTTTTGGTTAGCAGCCGTAGCCCTTAACCACTGCACCACCAGGGCTCCTGAACTCATTTTTCCCATGGCTGTAAAAACTAAGAAGAGAAAATCTTGCTATTCTAAAGAAATAAATTATGCTAGGAGATTTTAGTCAAGTGTTTTTAAAAGCTTCTGGGTGGTACAGTTAAGTGCTTGGCTACTAACCAAAAGGTTGGCAGTTCAGATCCATTCAGAGGTACCTTGGAAGAAAGACCTGGCAAACTACTTCTGAAAGATCACAGCCATTGAAAACGTTGTGGACCACATGGTGTTGTCATGAGTCAGAGTTGACTCTGTGACAACTGGTTTGGTTTATTTTTATTTTTTTAAATGCACACTTTAACTGTTTTTCTAAGGAAATTGTTCTTTACGCCTCTGTACATGAGAACGTCTTTAGGGATAACAAAAAATTCCTCCTGGGAATTTGGTAGAGTTCCTGGAATTAGGAACATTCTCTCTTTACTCCTCTTCCTCAAGCCCAGTGGATTAGCAAAAGCAGAGGCCGTGTCTGGAGGATAAAATCTCCTTCAGCCCTCTCACCTTGACCTCCCCGTCACAGTGAGCGCGAGCAGTGCCGGTACCTGCAGCCCTTGTGGCTCTGTGGTAGCCCGGTGCCCACCCCGCTCTTGCTGAGCATTACCGTGAAAGGCGACATCATGCCCCCGTCTGCCTCTCGTGGAGACTGCAGTAAGTGTGGCTTTGGCTGAAAGCCCACGAGTAGATGGCGAAAGTCGTTTACTTGCTGAAGATGATGAGCGAAACGATCCATCGTGCGATCCGCGCTCCCTGCTGAAGGTAGTTGCTCAGTTTTGTCTTTACGGCCCCACGGTTCGCAGGCAGCAGTCAGATCTGGGATCGGCTTGCTCAGTTTTGTCTTTACGGCCCCACGGTTCGCAGGCAGCAGTCAGATCTGGGATCGGCTTCTGCGTTCTGGATTGCAGAGTGTTAGGATTTTAGGAGAGGTTTCAGGAGGCCACCTGCAGCCTGTACGTGGGAAATGCTGCCAACACGGTGGTCATTGCCTCTGACTTCTGAGCTTCACCCATGGTTTCATGGAAAGTAATGACTGCGCTGCAGCCCAGCTGCTCATTGAAAATGCCTGTAGCCCAGGCAACCTCTGGATCTCTGTGGTGGCCGGCAGGGCAAGTGCTTTCTAAAAAAACTGGGGAGGAATTAGCCTTTTCACGACGAGCGGATCACCTGCCCCCCTGCTGGCACTGTTTCTGCTCTGGCCACTCGTGAGGCCGTTCACCCGTTCTGTAGCTATCCACGGGTGGGTTGACCCAGGCTGTGTTGTCCAGGAAGGAGGCCTTTCTTTGGCACTCAGGTACCTGGTTCTGCTCTGCATTTGGGAGGTGTAAATGCCACTGTATGCATTCTTGGTGTGTTAAGGTTCAAAAGAGCCTCTCATTTCATCAGACCTGTCACGTGTCCTGAAGGTACCAACGGATCAAGTTGGCCAAGCTCATTGCTTCTTTCTTTCTTCTGCTCTAATCTTTCTTTTCTGTGTGTTTTGTTTGTTCATTAGCTGCCATCTAGTTGGCGTCTCAACTTATGCTGACCCCATAAATGGAGCAAAATGCTGCTCAGTCCTGCGCCGTCCTTAGGATCAGTTACAGATTGGACCATTGTGATCCATAGTGACTGATTTTCAGAAGTATTGCTAGGCCTTTCTTCCAAGTCCGTCTTAGGTTGGCAGCTCTGCTGAAACCTATACATTTGCCCTGAGAGGCTGTTTCTGCTGTCTTTAGATGAATACACTGAAGCTTAAAGGAATAAAATGATGCTCTCGGTCACATGGCTAGAAAGCAGTAGAGTCAGAATTGAACTCCAGGTCACCTGAGGTCCTGCAGCCTGACTCTCTCAACTCTAGGACTGACCCAGCCCTGCCTGTGTGCCGCATAACCTGGTGAGGTAAAACAATCCAAGCTTCTCTGAAGCCCAACCCCAACTTGCATGTAGGCACGTTATACTTATTAAAATAAACATTTTAAACATTAGAGTTTTAAAATAAACATTGAAACAGTTAATCAAAACTTAATGTTGGGAATATTCAAAATAGCACAGGTTTTCGCAGGTAGTACTAGGAAGAAAGGTCTGAGCAATGAAACCCTAGGCATCACAACAGCCCAGTCTTTAATGGACTGTGGGATGGAGCAGGACACGGCAGTTTTGCCCATTGTGCCTGGAGTCACCGCGGGTTCAGGGCTGACTCAGTGGAAGGTAAACCACAACAACAAGCCATCTGTGGTGTCTGAATAGTGGAACAACCATGCGCTTACAAACAAATCCTGCTGTGATTCTCGAAAGGAGGTAGGTCCAGATGGACTGACGGACTTGCTGTGTCTAGTACATAATTCTCGTCTCTTTGCTCTGACTCTCTAAACGGGCAGATGTCTTTTTATGTCCATAACTGAAAGGTTGTCATCATTAAATGAACAGTGCAAATGAAAGGTGTTATTATAAAATGAATTAGAAAAATTGCATAAATGACTGACTAGACTTGCTGAATTCTTTTAAATTAGATCAATGGTCAGGGTGAAAGAGGTGGTAAATTGGGCATAGAGCCTCGTAAAGGCGTTCTGGAAGGAGTCCTGGTGACGCGGTGGTTAAGTGCTCAGCTGCTAACTGGTAAGTCGATGGTTTGAACCCACCAGTGATACCCTAGGAAAAAAGACCTGGCGAGCTGCTCCCTTAAAAATTACAGCCTAGGAAGCCCTGTGGGGCAGTTCTACTCTGTCACATAGAATTGCTATGAGTTGAAATCTACTCAACAGCATACAACAACAACCACAACAGCAAATGAGGTTCTGGGAGACCCAGTTGTGCAGTTTTAAATCCTGAAATATGGATGGATCCATTAATTTAAGACATATTTTCAGGTTAGTAAAATGTGTTACAAGATCGTAAGGTGATACACAGTAAATATACTTAGAAAATAAGTACATTCATTCACAGTGTCTATTTCTGAAGGCCTGTTTTTCTTCTAAGTCTGAAAGTGGTTTGAGTTCACCTTTTCCCATCGGTCCCTTCTGCAGAGCTCGCACAGACTTTAAATGGATATGAATGTGGAGAGGGAACTCGAGCTGGGAGACTGGGTGCAGTCATTTCATTTTCCGTTCTAACCAGAGAATGGTGTGTCAGGTCTAGTGGTACAAAGGTGCAGGCAGGTGAGAGTCACACGGCTGAGTGACTCTCTTGCTTCCAGCTCATGTGATAGCGATACAAGCAACCTATTAACAAAAATGAAAAATTCTGAATGAATTAATTACAAAATGAACGCCAGCATTCTCATTCAGAGGAGCATTTATTTTGGCAATTCTGTCCCCCTGTGAGGACTGCAGTACAATAAGAATGCCAAATTGTATTCAAATTAAATCTTAAATGACTATGGAATCCAATCTGAATTAAGTACTGCTGTGAAGTTTTGTGAGCTTTGGCTATAGAAAGGTTTCTGTGAATTGTTTTATCTTCTCTTTGATGTTATTGGTTAACTGCTTGGCCGCTAACTGAAAGGTTGGCAGTTCTATTCCGTCCAGAGGCACCTGGGGAGAAAGGCCTGGCGATCTACTTCTGAAGGTCACAGCCAATGAATACCGTATGAAACACAGTTCTACTCTGAAACACACCGGGTTGCAGTGAATCAGAGTCGTCAGTGGCAACTGGTTTGGTTTTTTGACTTTGCACACCAGTTACGCTGTGGGCATCAAACACAAGCACTTGCTGAGATTCCGTAAAACCCTCTGCAGCAACAACATGTGTAGATTGTTCAAAATTGCTGGTGGATCTGCTCTTGTAAGAAAGGAGAGGAGGGATTCTTTCATGTGTAATTGCACGTGAGCGATATGATAAAGGAGAGGTGAAGCCAGCAGAGGAAGGGAGAGAGCCCACACATTGAGCAGTTTTCCAGTAAGGAAGTTTTGCCTGTGTTTTCCAAACTCAGGATGAAGGATGTAGAATTGGAAGTGATATCTTCAAAGTCGCATGTGCTGAGTCCAGGCAGTGGGTGTTTGGTGACAGCTATTTTTTTTGGTGGGGGGGGGCGGTGGTGGAAGCATGTGCCATGATGAGTATCTAAGGACTGCCTTTAAACTAATCAGCACTGTTCATAGTGTGGCCCTGGAACTGAGAACAGCTCCCAGCTAGGTCACTCCTGAGAAAACAGGAGCTCTGGGCCTGGCTCCTGGAAGCTGAGAGTCTAATGGGGGTACAATTCACAATATTACAGGGCCTACAAGACAGAATTACAGCTTTATTTGGTAGTTAAGATTTTCTTCTTGTGGTTGGAATGACAGAAGCTGGGTTTGACTAATCTGGACTCTCTGCCTTCACAATTGCGTCTTTGAAGGGACAGAAGGACATGGTATGGGCGAGTGAGAGGATGTCAAGGAAGAACAGCTTGCTGGGAAAACCCGTTACCTATTACCTGTTCTCATCCAGCAATAAAACTGCCGAAGGCTGATCTTTGCTTAAACCAAAAAAAAATCTTGATTCCGACTCAAAGAGACCTTATAGGAGCAGATGGTGGATTTTGGTTAGCAGCCGCCAGGGCTCCCTAATTCTCACTAAACTGGGTAAGATTTCTCAAGTTGGTTTCCTTCCTGTCCCTGCCTGGTGTAAATAGCAAAGCAATGAAAGAACATAAAGATCTTAATGTCACCTAAAACCCCTCCCACAGAGTAACCTGAATGCACCTTGCCATGCGAAGTCTCTGGGTACACATGGGCCATATCTCTAGTACCTTCATGTAGGGATGTGCTAACTCCCGTCAGATGCTTTGAAAAGATAAAAGCACATTCGAAGCCCACTATGATTAATTCCTAAAACCCTTCAGGGCGGCAGGTAGATGCTGAGCCTCATTGTTATCACTTTCTTTCTTATTTCACAGTTGGACACACTGAGATGCTGGGAGGTTAAGTGCTTTACCCAAGGTCACTTAGAAAACCAGTGCTGCAACAATTGACTGAAAGAGAGATGTCAGGTGATGGGATGACAGCAAATATTGTAGATTTTTTAATTCAGAATGTAGTGGTGACAACATGATTAATGTAATCCATATCCCTAATTGTGCACCTAAAAATGTTGAATTGGCAAATATTGTGTTATATGTAGTTTTACAACAATTAAAAAAAGTGTATGTATAGGGTCGCTATGAGTTGGAATCTACTCACTCGACAGCGATGGGTTTGGTTTTGGTAAATAGTGGCGGCAACAACAACACAAATGAAAAGAAAACCAGCCGTGCAGGAGAGCCGGGCAGGAGCGCTCCAGGCTGATGCTCGACAGTTTGTCTACTAAAAATCAGGCCCCACAGGAGCTGTGCACTCTTCAATATTCGGAAGTTTCTATTCAGTTTCTATTTGTTTCTCGAATAATGTTGGAGGAGCACCTAGTATTGTCCACATTGACTGATGGCCCATTTATCATCTTTAAGAATTTCTGGAAGAAATGCTTTCCAGAGTGACTTTTTTTTGTTTTTCTTTCCCAAGGCTTCTAAGAGTATATGTTTATTTTGTAAGAAACAGTTCTGGTTCCATTTATCACTGAGTTAGCTAATCTGCTTTTGGCCAAAAAAGATTCGCATTTCAGTGAGTTGAGCTTAACACTTGTTTAAGCTAGGGCTGGTTCAGAAGATGGCAACCATTTGTACTGTAAAAAATACTCAAAACTCAAATAAATTGAAACCTAAGATTTATTATGAGCAGTTATTCTATATGCATATAGGGTGACCAGTCTGATTCCCCCCCCGCCAATGCAAATGTCTTGAGTAGTCTGGTTACAGTGAGGCTTATAAAGAGAAGAGGAGGGAGAAGAACAAAAGATGGACCATTGTCCAATGTTAACACGATTCATTGAACCCTGTCTTCACCTTGGAAACCCTGGTGGTGTAGTGGTTAAGAGCTGCAGCTGCTAACCCAAAGGTCGGCAAATCCACCAGGTGCTCCTTGGACACGCCATGGGGCAGTTCTCCGCTGTCCTATAGGGTCGATATGAGTCAGAATCGACTCGATGCAACGGGTTTCGTTTTGGTTTTTTTGGTCTTCCCCTTTACTGAGATTAATTGATACCTGGTTGCAAGGCGATCTCTCTGGCCCTCCACCCACCTGCAGTCATGGTATCTTTTGAAATTTAAATTAAGTAGGCCTGGCTTCTGATAGGAAAGAAAAGATCAGCAACTTTGGGTGAGAAAGCCCTGGCAAGAAATTTTTAAGATTAGTATTTGTGGTTTTGTGGGTAAGAAACACCCTAAAATCAAAGTAAGATGTCTGTTACTGATTTTTCGCTTTGACAGTACTAAAATCTTTGTGCACTGATTGTGCCATTAAATAAGTTAACAAGAATATTCAAACACTTTTTAGTAATCATTTATAGCCTTAATGGATTTTTTAATAAGCAAAGGTATAACCTCAATATTTTCTTTAGGGCTACCAACTTGTACTAGGTTACTATAGTGAGAACTAAACTGTTTTCCCTTTTGACATTCCAAAAAACCAAACCCACTGCCAGAGTCAATTCCAACTCGCAGCGACCCCATAGGACCTGATATGTTAGCATTTCTTTCTGTATTTCAGAAGGGCTCAGAGTGACCCTTGTTTCCAAGCTGGTAAGATTGCACTTTTCCATGTAGTGACAAATTGCAGTGCCTCTTTTCTGACAAATCCATCTTTAGAGGGGAACGAGACACCCTGACTGCAGTCACTGCATTGGAAGTAATGCTTAGCAATCGTTTGGGACAATGTGTTTACACCCTGCGTCTGCTCCCTGTGATGACCTAAGGGGCCACTGTTTGCCTCAAAGACATCTGGTTCTTGGAGACCTTGGAGGTGGATTTGTACGTAAACTACCCATTTTAAGCGATAGCACAAGGTTGTGATGCGTTTTTTAAAAGTTGTATTTGCTGACACATCTATACCTTTGGTAGCAAAAGCAAGTTTATCACTGCAGCTGGCCCTTCTATTGGAACAAAAATTAAATGAAAACAAATGGAAGAACCCCACCAAAGGGAAGACTCAATTGACAGTACTTATTAACCGCTCTACTGAGAAAATGGGTGATACAAAGCTGTGGAAGTTCTCCGTCTTGTCCCACCCTTAATCTGATGCTTGTAGTCTCTTTAGGAATGAGAGTAACACCTTTCAGCAGTAACACTTGACACTGAGAAAGCCGTGTGGAGTGGGTTTGGGAGTCAACCCTCCCTATACCGCTTACTCCAGAACCCTTACTCTGCCACTGACCTCGTGGACTTTGTGTCCTTAAAGAGGTTACTTACACACTCATTTCATTTCATTTCACTTTATACAAAGAGGTTATTTATATACTTGATTTTCTTGTAAGTATCATGGGAATGATAATACTTATTTTGGAGGGCTGTTTCATGGATTAGAAGCATTGTGTGGTGCCTTACATAGCCTAGATCTTAGTAAAAGATCAGTAAATGCCATTATGATCATTATTAATAGTAACAGTGACAGGAATCAGTGTGTATTGACTACCGCACTTGTGGTACAAGTATAATGCCATACAGGCTGAAGCAAATTAGATTCCTTTCCCTACAATTTGTAGGCTTTTAAAATTGGGCTCATTCCTCACTTCCTTTAGTTCCATTCTGATTTCTTTTGTTCCCTGAAAATGTACTTATTTTCTTGGCTGCATTCATACCCTTGATTATTCACAGTTGTGGAAAGCAAGGGACAAATAAATAATTGAAATTCCAAGATAGAACACCAGGAAACCTTATATTTTAATCTGGTTTGTAGTTTAGTCTTGTATTACAAAATTCTACCAGAAATCTAGTAAGCAACAGAGTGACCTGGTCCTTACTTCCCTTTTCCTTGTCTCTTTCCCATTGTCCTCTGGTGCTGCTAATGGCGTAGGAGATAATGAAAAGATGGCTGTCAGGTGGGAGATGTAAACAATTTCCCTTGAATCACTTATAAATTAGATAATTGTAGAATACTTAATTTTCCAGAAAGTGTTAAAATGCCTCTAAGACATTATTCAGTTGGAAAAGAATGGTGTTGATAATCCAAGCTATCACATACACCAGAAAACATTCCTATTTGTTTTTTGTATGCAACATGGATTTCCCCCAGATTTATCTTCTTTCATATTTTGCTTAATATGATTTGAAATTTCATTGGTATTCCATGAGCGGTAGCTGACTAATAAGGGGAAAGTGACCCTGAAGCATAGGAGGTGTCAGTAGAAACCTTTCTGGAATTGGAAATGGGCCTTGGCAAACGCACAGGTTTACAAATGGACAACTGTGAATTGAGCGTAAGTGAAAACTGCCATGCTTGGTCATTTGTTTTCATCCCTGTAAATATCTGCAAGTTCTCTCTTGCTGCACAAGGAAGGGGAAAAAGCCCATCAGTCATTCTGAAGGTTAGGGTGATGGTAGGCAGTAACATACACAACTCTCTAGGGACCATTCTCTACCACACACATGCTTGTCTCTTCTCATGTTGATACTCCACCTCCAAGTGAGAGCCTCTGCATGTAATGAAGGATATTACTGAGAGTCGTTTATGCAAATGTGGATGAGGTGAAGGCAGAAACCACCGAGTATTTTAAACCCTCTTAGCTGACTCTACCCTCCTGCTAAGATGCTTGGTTCCCTTACAGGGTGTTCACAGTAACGGAAAAGAATTCAGAAAGGGAAACAAATCCTGCCAGTACCTTAGAGGAAGGAGGAAAGAAAGAAAAGGAAGAGAAGGCAGGGAAGAGGGAGGGAGGGGCCGTCGATTTTCCTTCCATGGCTGATTTTCCCCAGGAGTATCCGTTCTTTATAATTCAGGGTTGTGTGTTCCTTGAAGAAATGATTTGGCTGAACAGCCAGGATATCCTCTCATTAAATTTTCTTACAACTGCAGAAAACCAAAGGGAAATGTAGAAAACTCCTATCTTTGGAAAGTAGAACCAACAAGTACTTGTGTACTGTCTTTAAACTGAGAAAAATAGTTTACAAATCAACCAAGAAGATAACTAGTAATTCTTGTGGCAGCCATCAGTAATATCCTTCTTCCTTATAGAATGTCAGTTTTTTTTTTAAGTATCTTAAACACCTTGTGGTGCAGTGGATCGCTTTTGTGTGGCCCTTCTCACCATGGTCTTGTAAATCCCACCCAAGTGATTGAGTGGGACTATGCAAATAAGGTAATTGTGGCCCACCAAATAGATTGGTCAGTTTTGCCATCCCACTAGGCTTCAAATGAGCCATTGCAGAGGTGGAGAGGAGAGGAGGTCACCACTACCAAGGAAGAAGGGCCAAGAGTGGAGTGTGTCCTTTGGACCCAGGATCCCTGTGCTGAGAAGCTCCTGGAACTAGGAAACTCAGAGAGAGAGAGAGCGAGCTGTAACACTGAAGATGGTGAGAAGCTGTGGCAGAGACAAAGCAGCAGGAGAGATCAGCAAGACACAGCACAGTGGGCTTCCTGGCGCATGGAGCAAGAAAGCTGAGTGACTTCGGGCAGGAGGTTTGCTGGTGGGGTAGGGTGTCTCCAGGCACTTGGTGGAGCTAAGTTTGCTGACTTACGGAGCTAGAGCTGAGCGTCTTCGGGCTGAGGCTTACTGGCAGAGTGGGATGCCTTGAAGCACTCATCAGTAGGGCTAAAAGCTTTTTAACACTTGCCCTAGCAAGTGTTGGAAAGCACAGATGTTACCGTGAATACTAAGGTGCACCTAACCCAAGCCATGGTATTTTCAATAGCGTCATATGGATGCGAAAGCTGAACAATCAGTAAGGCAGACAGAAGAATCGATGCCTTTGAATTGTGGTGTTGGCAAAGAATATCGAATATACCATGGACTGCCAAAAGAACAAACAAATCTGTCTTGGAAGAACTACAACCAGAATGCTCTTTAGAAGCAAGGATGGCGAGACTATGTCTTATATATGGTCATGTTGTTGGGAGAGATCAGTCCCTGAAGAAGGACATCATGCTTGATAAAGTACAGGGTCAGCGGAAAAGAGGAAGTCCCTCAATGAGATGGATTGACACAGTGGCTGCAACAATGGTCTCAAGCATAACAACTATTGTTGGCATGGCACAGGACCAGGCCATGTTTAGTTCTGTTACATGTAGGGTTGCTATGAGTCAGAAGTGACTTGACGGCACCTAACAGCAACAACTAGCAGGGCAGAGGCCAAGGGCCACAGAGAGGCGTGCTTGTGGGCATGGCCAAAAAGAGGCCGTCCTGGTTGAAAAACTGTATCCTGAGCGTTTCTGAACCTGAGTTGTAGGGAGGTCTGGGAGTGTCCCTATGGAAGCTTCTGTGTCCCAAAGGACATGCTGCTCTCTCAGATGCACAGATGTATTTCACCAACCAGGAAACTCTCTGAGCCTTCATGTTCTGGGCTTTTGTTGGCCAGTCCTGCATGATAGGCTAAATCATGCCTCCTAGTAGCTTGTTAACTCTTAGAGAAAATGTCACACAGGAAAAGCTTTGTGTGGGTCAGGCAAGTCCTTCCCATCACAGTGACTTGGTTTAAGAGGCCACCCTTCTTCACTCAAGAAAAACCCCTGTAGAAAGGCAGCTTTTGAGATGGTAAGTCAAAGCAGAGATAAACAACTATGATATTATTACATTATGACTGTGCCTCATAAACTATGAGAAGAGCTAGAACTAGAACCAAGAAAACATCTGATCTTTTTTCCTTACAAAAGACACACTTTTTCTGACTTAACTAGGGAACAGATACAAGATATTCACTGGTAAACAAAAGGTAACGTCTCTTGTTTAGGGGTGAACTCTCACATGCCATGAAAGTGCCCCTTGGTTAACATACGGAATACTCTTTACTTTTTTGACAGTATCTAAAGGCCTGGGGGACTTGGTAACAGGGTCATGTTCCTCTTCACAAGTCTCCTGGGACAGAGTATGTTTACAGATCATGTTCTACTGTTCAACATGACATTCTGTAGTGCTTTGATAGAGACGTAAACAGTTCCTTGCTGTTGAATCAATTCTGACTCATAGCAACCCTACAGGACAGGGTAGAGCTGCTCTATAGGGTTTCCAGGGAGCATCTGGTGCATTTGAACTGCTGACCTTTTGGTTAGCAGCCAAGCTCTTAACCACTGTGCCACCAGGGCTCCAAGAGATGTAAATAGAACTTTAAAAATACTTGGGGATAAGTACCTGCTCCCATGAAACTTGCTCAGGGAGGCAGAAGCACATAAGGGACTCACGAGCTAAGTGATACTGTGCTGACTATAGATACAGCAGTGATTTAGGGAAAGGAGAACAAGGATGGAATGGTTAGAAAAGGCTTCAGAGTTATGGAGGAATCCAGGCTCGAAGAACATCATTCGTTTGGAAGCAGAGGCTGGAGCTGAGGGGAGCTGGTGTTGGTGAAGTAAGTGGAGATAGGGAAGGTTGGGGCAGCAGGACAGCTCAAAGACCAGGTTCTGAAAGTGTAGGAAACCCTGGTGGCACAAAGGGTTAACATGCTTGACTGCTGACCAAAAGGTTGGAGTTCAGAAATGCCTTGGAAGAAAGGCCTGCCAATCTCTTGCTGAAACATCGGCCTTTGGAAACCTCATGGAACACAGTTCTACTCTGACACACATGTGGTCACTTTGGGTCAGAATCCACTCCATGGCAAATGGTTTGGTGTTTTGTTTTTTTTTTGATTCTCTGAAAGTACAGAATGCATCCTAGAGTGTAGAAGAAATTGAGATTCAGGTTTTTTTTTTTTTTACTGTTTTATTGAGTTTATGGTGAAAGTTTACACAGCAAATTAGGTTCCCATTTAGTGATTTCTGTACATGTTGTTCAGTGACACTGGTTACATTTTCCACATTGTGTCAACGTTCTTATTATTTCCATTCTGGTTGTTCCACTTCTGTTAATCAAGCTCCCCTCCCCGCCTCCCCTGACCTTCTCATCTTGTTTTAGGGTAAGTATTGACCTTTTGGTCTCATATAGATGATTTTTTTTTAAGGAGCATGGTACTCACAGGTGACATTGTTTATTTTATGGGCCAATCTGTTATTTAGCTGAAGGGTGACCTCTGGGGGTTTAAAGGTTCAAAGTTTAAAGGGTATCTCAGGACAGTAGTCTCAGGGATTCGTTTAGTCTCTACCGGACAGTAGGTCTGGCCTTTTTCTTCTTTTTTTAAGAATTGAGAGTTTTGTTCTACAGTATTCTCCCATTCTATCAAGGACCATCTATTGTGTCCCTGATCAGAATGGTTGGTAGTAGTAGCAGGGCACTATCTAGTTCTTCTGGTCTCTGGATAGATGAGGCCATTGTTTGTGTAGGCAGTTAGTCCTATAAACTAGTTTCTTCTTTGAGTCTTTGGTTTCCTCCTTTCTCTTTTGCTCCAGATGAGGGATTGAGTTTTTAAAGTGTCAAAACCTCTCTTTAACTACCTATTCTGGAGCTGTTACCATTTGCTAGTATGGTCAACATTTTATCAAACATTCACTTTATGTAGTCACAGGAACAAGATAGAATACCCTTCTTTGCACTGGAGCAATGGACCTCACACATAATGAATCTCAAAGACTGCATATTTTGTTAAACTAGGACACTGCGTTCAAATATGGGAGTCTTTGCCTTTATCTTAAAGGGAAGAGGCTCCTCATAGGTTTTGGAATATTGACTACAGGTAGTCCCCAACTTATGATGAGGTTCTGTCGTGATGACTCCTTTGTAAGTTGGTTCTGTGGTAAGTTGAATACCTCTTATTTTATTTATTTATTTTTTTAGTTTTCATTATTATTGCCTTTTATTATCAGTATTTTTATAAATCCAATCTTTATTTGTCTTTGGAGGTTGGAAACTTTACATATAAATTTACAGATATATTTTAATACATAAAAATACATACATGAAAAAAGACACAAATCATAAAAAATTTACCCTGACAATGAAGAAGAGTTGGACGAACAGACGGTCAAAAGTGTGGTTCTTTGAAACTTGAATACATCATAAGGCAGGGACTACCTGTACCTACATTATTGAATGATATTGCTGGCATTGCTTTGCAAATATAGTTTACACATTCTCCAGACCTGCTACATATATTTTTACCAGACTTATGTTCCCAGAGATGCTACAACTGATATAAATTATATCTGAGGCTTGAGAAAATATAGTAGGAATACACTTCATCCTCAATTTGGTTTTTATTAAAGTTTTTGCTTATATTCAGCACAACCTCTTTAGGTCCAGCTGCTTTGCCAAATTCTTACTAGACCTTTACTAAGAGAAGTAGATGCCAAGGACCAGGTAACTCTTTGGCAGGTGTATTTTATTTTCAGTACAGGCCTGTATTCAAATTGTATCAGTCCAGCTGAATTTAAAACACGGTTTATGTTTTCTTTTGGAGTACAAATTTTTATTTTTAATTTAGTTACTACATGCTGAAATAAAGGTAAGTGTTCTCATACAAACTAAAAATTTCAGGCTATATCCTCTCTTAGGCGAAATACAGTTATCAGTCAGATTTTTTTTTTGTGTGTCATTTTTAATTGATAGAGACAGTAAATACTCAGTTTGTGGGGGAAAAGTAATTTCTTGAGTTTTCATAAAATAACAAAAGTCACTGCTAGTATATAGTCAGAACACAGATATAAGCACACGGTCATTACCTGCCTGATGGTTGATTTCCTCTTGCTGTTGTTTGCTGATATAGACTTGGCTGTGCCTCCTGGTATCCCATATACAACAGAACAAAACATTGCCTGATCCTGCACCATTGGGTTGCCTGAGTCCTTTGCTGCAGCCACTGTACATTTTGAGTGCTTTCCAACCTAGGGGGCTCATCTTCCAGCACTGTATCAGACAATATTCTGTTGTGATCCATAGGGTTCTTATTGGCTGATTTTTGGAAGTAGATCACCAGGTCCTTTTTCCTAGTCTGGAAGCTCTACTGAAACCAGTTCACCATGGGTGGTGACCCTGCAGGTGTTTGAAATACTGGTGGCATAGCTTTTAGAATCGTAGAAACGTGCAAGCCACCACAGTACAATACACTGGCAGATAGGTGGTGGGTTCATCTCCTGCACTGTAGGAATTCCTTCCTGTGACGTAGCTGCCATACTTGGGGGTGCTAGGGCCTCAGCTCTCGGTTCCTGGTGGGAATGTCACCGAGAGAGTGTACACCCTCTCTATGGTGGTGTAGCACAGAGGTGGTGACCCCTTGACTGAGAATCTCATTCCCACTCTAGTCGTGGTGGTGTGTGGCTGCTGCCTTCTGTGGAAGCCTCCCTCTGATGTTGACTGCCATCTCCTATCAGCGGCTTCACCTGGCAAGGAGAAGGTGGATGCTGGGGCCTGCAAGGCCTTTTGCCTGTGGCTGTAGATGGCAGTAGCCACAGGCCACCTGGTATCATCTATTATAAAATGAGCTGCCATCAAAGACCTCCCAAATTAGGGCTGACATTTTAATCCATTGTATTCTGAATTAGTATCTGCAGTTAAAAAAAACAAGGATGTTGTCTTAGTTTTCTAGTGCTGCTGTAAAAGAAATAACACAAGTGGATGGCTTTAACAAACAGATGTTTATTCTCTCACAGTCTAGGAGGCTGGAAGTCTGAATGTAGGGTACCAGCTCCAGGGGAAGGCTTTCTCTGTCTGTTGGTTCTGGGGAAGGTCCTTGTTATCAATCTTCCCCTGGACTAGGAGCTTCTCAACACAGGGACCACAGGTCTAAAAGATGCAGTCCTCTCCTGGCTCTGCTTTCTTGGTGGTAGGAAGTCCCCCTGCCTC
Organism: Loxodonta africana; assembly: GCF_030014295.1. NCBI lineage: Eukaryota > Metazoa > Chordata > Mammalia > Proboscidea > Elephantidae > Loxodonta > Loxodonta africana. The sequence continues at coordinate 77,167,677 of NC_087358.1, forward strand.
TCTGCTTGCTTCTCTCTTTGATATCTCTAAAGAGATTGACTCAAGATACAGCCTAATCTTATAGATTGTGTCCTGCCTTATTAACATAGCTGACTCTAAGTGTGCCTCATTAACATCATAGAGGCTGGATTTATAACACTTAGGAAAATCACATCAGATGACAAAATGGTGGACAATCACGTAGTACTGGGAACCACGGCCTAGCCAAGTTAACACACATTTTGGGGGGGGACACATTTCAATCCATAACAGATGGTATTTCTTCATGACTTTTATTCCAGAAAATGGATCAATGAATATAACTGAGAGGACTGTCCCTCAAGTTTGTTACTATCATTAGCGGTTACTGAGCACATCTCATCTTACTGCTTAAGTTTTTTTTTTTTTTTTTAATAATTTTTATTGTGCTTTAAGTGAAAGTTTACAAATCAAGTCAGCCTGTCACATATAAGCTTATATACACCTTACTCCATACTCCCATTTACTCTCGCCCTAATGAGTCAGCCCGCTCCCTCCTTTCAGTATCTCCTTTTGTGACAATTTTGCCAGTTTCTAACCCTCTGTACCCTCCTATCTCCCCTCCAGACAAGAGATGCCAGCACAGTCTTAAGTGTCCACCTGATACAAGTAGCTCACTCTTCATCAGCATCTCCAACCCATTGTCCAGTTCCTTCCATGTCTGATGAGTTGTCTTCGGGAATGGTTCCTGTCCTGGGCCAACAGAAGCTTTGGGGACCATGACCGCCGGAATTCCTCTAGTCTCAGTCAGACCATTAAGTATGGTCTTTTTATGAGAATTTGGGGTCTGCATCCCACTGATCTCCTGCTCCCTCAGGGATTCTCTGTTGTGCTCCCTGTCAGGGCAGTCATCGGTTGTAGCCGGGCACCATCTAGTTCTTCTGGTCTCAGGATGATGTAAGTCTCTGGTTTATGTGGCCCTTTCTGTCTCTTGGGCTCATAGGTATCGTGTGACCTTGGTGTTCTTCATTCTCCTTTGCTCCAGGTGGGTTGAGACCAATTGATGCATCTTAGATGGCCGCTTGTTAGCATTTAAGACCCCAGACGCCACATTTCAAAGTGGGATGCAGAATGTTTTCAGAATAGAATTATTTTGCCAATTGACTTAGAAGTCCCCTTAAGCCATAGTCCCCAAACCCCCACCCCTGCTCCGCTGACCTTTGAAGTGTTCCGTTTATCCTGGAAACTTCTTTGCTTTTGGTCCAGTCCAGTTGAGCTGACCTTCCCTGTATTGAGTATTGTCCTTCCCTTCACCTAAAGCAGTTCTTATCTACTAACTAATCGGTAAAAAACCCTCTCCCAACCTCCCTCCTTCCCCTCCTTGTAACCATATGTTCTTCTCAGTTTATACTATTTCTCAAGATCTTATAATAGTGGTCTTATACAATATTTGTCCTTTTGCCTCTGACTAATTTCACTCAGCATAATGCCTTCCAGGTTCCTCCGTGTTATGAAATGTTTCGCAGATTCGTCACTGTTCTTTATCAATGCGTAGTATTCCATTGTGTGAATATACCACAATTTATTTACCCATTCATCCGTTGATGGACACCTTGGTTGCTTCCAGCTTTTTGCGATTGTAAACAGAGCTGCAATAAACATGGGTGTGCGTATATCTGTTCGTGTAAAGGCTCTTATTCTCTAGGGTATATTCCTAGGAATGGGATTTCTGGGTTGTATGGTAGTTCTATTTCTAACTGTTTAAGATAACGCCAGATAGATTTCCAAAGTGGTTGTACCTTTTGACATTCCCACCAGCAGTGTATAAGAGTTCCAGTCTTTCCGCAGCCTCTCCAACGTTTATTATTTTGTGTTTTTTGGATTAATGCCAGCCTTGTTGGAGTGAGATGGAAGCTCATCATAGTTTTAATTTGCATTTCTCTAAGGGCTAGTGATTGAGAGCACTTTCTCATGTATCTGTTAGCTGCCTGGATATCTTTTTTAGTGAAGTGCGTGTTCATATCCTTCGCCCACTTTTTGATTGGGTTGTTTGTCTTTTTGTGGTTGAGTTTTAACAGAATCATATAGATTATTGCTTAAGTTTTTAAAAACTTAAATGGATTCTCCATCACATTTAGGATAAAGTTCAAGCTCCTAAACATGGCAAACAAGGTCCTTCATGCTCAGGCACCTGTCTTCATTTCTGGAATCTTCTCCCTCCAATTTCAGGTCTCTCTGTGCCTGTACATAATACAGTCCCACTTGTCATTTCACAGACAGTTCTTTCTGCCTGACACAACACCCGGTCCTCACTACTCAGCACTGTCTGTCTGCTTTTGTGTTTCTCCAAGGGTGGTACTGGAGCTACTTGAATCAAAATCATATAGGAAGCTTATTGAAAACCAGATTTCTGAGTCATATTTAAGAAACACTGCATGTGATTCTCTGGGAGGGGGGTGTTGAAATCTATTTTCAACAGGATCAAGCTAAAATGTGTGATCCACTGTTTTGCAAAACTAATTCCTTTCTTGAATATCAGTTTGACCACTGTTCACTGTAGGTTGGCCTCCCTAACCTCCACAGGCTATCGGGGCCTCTCTCTTCTTTGCTCTGAGCAGTCTGTCTGTCCCTCTGGGGTTGGATGGAGTGTGCATTGCCTTACTTCTCTAGTGTTTGCCTGCCTTACTACTGATCGTGAGCTCCTTGTGGGTAGGGACATGATGTGAAAGCTCCCTTTATCTAGTGCCTAGCACAAGGCCTCATGCAAAAATGAATTTGTGGCCGAGTGGATGAGTGGACTCAGATGGCTGACCTTATGTACAGCAGAACTAAATGTTGCCCAGTGCTGCACCACTGTTGTGACTGTTGTGTCAGCCCTTCACCTTTGCTGGCCCTATACCACATGTGATGTCCTTTTCTAGAGGTTGATCTTTCCTGCTGATGTATTCAAAGTAAGCAAGCCAAAGTCTCACCATCCTTGCTTCTGTGGAACATTCTGGTTATATTTCTTCTAAGACTGATTTTTTTCATTCTTCTGGCAGAACATGGTACGTTAAATATTCTTAAAATTTAATAAGTGTTTATTTGTTCATTGTCAATTTAGGTTCAGTTTGTCATGGCATTACATTAACCTAAGTGTATCTTTAAAGCAACTTCAAACCGACTGGAATTGGTTGTCTCATGACTGATAAAGTGAAATCAGAACTGACCTGAAATTTTTAAATTTGGGTAAACTGGAATGATAACCAGAATGGGAAAAATGTCGGGTCAAAGCCCTGGAATGGGAGACTCAGAAGAGGCATAGTGAACCCTTTCAAGACCCTGATGCAGGAGATTTGATTATTGGCAGGACTGTGGAGAGTGACATACATTCAAAACGACTCATTTAGCTGCAGTCTTTGAGCAGGGCACTATTGTTTCCGATTTTGCGGATCAAGAGGTTTGGTTGCTATGCGACACACACGCTGCCCTTGTTTTCTAAGAGGGAGATTAGTTTCTTGCAGGGCTTCAACTCTTAACTTTTCCTGTTTTGGTTATCATTCCAGTTCACCTACATTTTAAAAATTCAGGTCTGCTCCCGTTTCACTTCGTGGGCCATGACTGAATCGGGAAGAACAGGTTTGAAGCTCTGCTCTAAAGTCACAACAACTGGTTTGGCTCTTTAGGAGTACAAGAAAGAGAACGGAAAAACATATTTTCTTCTTCTTTCTCTCTCTGTCTTAAGAAATCCTATTTAAGCAAGTGAGGGGAAAATAAAAACATCGCCTTTTAAATTGTGAGATAAAAGCCAAACATGAAAAAGAATAAGTTGCTACCAAGTTGTCTTGCCAAGTTTCTTGTGTGAAAATTCAACAGTAATTCAGATCAACGAAAACTGGAAAATAAAAACAAGAGAAATTCTCTTCATGAAATTGAAAAATAATTTGTATTGTTATTTTAAACAAACCCATAAAATACAAAAGCTGTAATATTAAACCGTAAACAATTTGTTCCTTTTTTTTTTAAAGTGATACTACGTAATCCTTTTTATTACATTTTTACACACTGCAAGATACAAAATGTTTAATAGCAGGGTCGTAAAAAGGGGCATCCACATGAAGGATCTGTAAGCAGAGGCTTTGTGGCAGGATTCTTCTGGTGTTGCAATTGCAATTTTATTCAAGAAGATAAACCATCCAATGTTGCTCTTGGATCAATGACTGTGTATTGAGAAGTTTTCCCTTTCTCCGTTCTCTGTCCTACCATATTGAGGACATTGTGTGTAATTGGAAATTTACTAGATGGTCATCTAGTTCTGTGAAGTGTTTTCTCCTTATTTCTCTTTTTGCTTCTCTAGAGGAGCATAGAAAGAAAGAAATTGGACTTAACATGTTTCTTAGTCATACAGAAGAAAGCTCCCAAGGCGATTCTGATGTAGCATTGATGGACCTTTTTTGTTTTTTGGCTTTAAAGTTGCTCTTTTCCAAGGCTGTAAGTTGCACCTCGAATTGCATATTTGTCTCTGTGAGAATTCGTTCTGGTAGAGCAAATGGCCAAGGGTTCACCTGCTGTTTTTTTACATCCACATTCTCTCTCATTCCTGTTTGGAACCTTCCTCTATATTCAATATGAATGACTGCAATCGGATCTCACAACCATTTGAAGTGTTCTTTTTGCAGACCAGTAGCACTTGGGAACCGTTTCCACTTGTGATATAAGGTCAAGGGCATTTATTCTATTTAGAATAGTGTTTGGATGTCATAAATTGTAATGATTATTTCATGTTTCACTTTCTGCCCTGTCTGTTAAAAGGTTATTTCATGCTGAATACCGGAGTGTGACAGGCTCATGTAAAGTGGCTCAAGCAAGTAGGACTTCTGTAAATGAATTAGAGGGGGACTGCTGTTAATGTGCCTGAAAGAAAGATGGTTTCAGTGACTTCAGCTGTATAAATTTTGCTGTTGTTAGTTGCCGTCAGTGGCGCCCGTTTGTATAGCAGGACAGCGTGGCGCCTGGCCCCGTGACGCCCGTTTGTATAGCAGGACAGCGTGGCGCCTGGCCCCGTGCCGTCTCCATGACCCATTGTTGCAGCTGCTGTCAGTCCATCTCCTGGAGGGTTCCCCTCATTTTTGCTGGTCCTTTTTTTTTTTTTTTTACTTTGCCAAACGTCACGTCCTTTTCTAGCAATTGGTCTTTCCTGATGATGTGTCCAAAGTTAGCAAGCCAAAGACTCACCATCCTCCCTTCTAAGGAATATTCTGCTTGTATTTGTAATTAATAGAAAAAGTGAAACTGGGCACTTTTGTATTGCAAGAAATTAGATGAAATTTAAATAGCACTGTAGGGGAACAAAAATAATGTGTTCTTTACCTGAACTATTGTTGGCTTTTATTAATTTCTCTGGAGTCTCCAAGGAGTGCAATGATTGCCTGAAATTTTTATAATTTATGTTATGGTGGCACATTGGATAGGTATTCTGAAAATTGTAGTTGGTGTGTATGTGTATGTGTGTGTTGTGTGTGTGTGTTCAAAGGGAGCTGCTGAGCTGACCTTAAGGCCTGGTGGGTTTAGATGTAGAGAGGACCTAGGCCATGTTTAGGACCCTTGTTTGTGAAGAGTGCTCCTCTGTTCCCCCTCTGCATCCTACCCATCACCTCTAGCCCACATATCTGTATACCTGGTGTTTCCAGGGTCCTGTGAACACTCTGTTATCTGCAGACACATACTCTTCCACCATGGCTTCAGTTGTCCCCTTCACTGTGTAATTGTTGTTAGTTGCTGTCTTGTTGACTCCAACTCCTGGTGATCCCACGTGTGCAGAGTAGAACTGCTCCATAGGGTTTTCAAGGCCGTAACTTTTTGGAAGCAGATCATCAGGCCTGTCTGCCAAGACACCTCTAGGTAGATTCAAACTGCCAACCTTTTGGCTAGTACTCAAGTATCTAACCATTTGCACCACCCAGGGACTCCTCACTGTGTAATTCTTACTCACAAAGTAATCAGTGAAGGGCTAGTACCTTCCAAGGGATATTAGCTGCCGTTGCAGAAAGGGCTGTACTGGTGCAGAGGGCTACTGGTAAAGGAAGAAATCTTACTACAAAAAATGTCCAAGAGATATGAACAAACACTTCACCAAAGAAGACAGTCAGGTGGCTGGCAGACACTTGAGGAAATGGTCATGATCATTAGCCAGTAGAGAAATGCAATTCGAAACTACAACAAGATACCTTCTCACCCCCACATTACTGGCACTAGTCAAAAAAAACAGAAAGTAACAAATATTGGAGAGGATGCAGGGAGATTGGAATTCTTACGCACTGCTGGTGGGAATGTACAATGGTACAACCACTATGAAAAACGATATGGCATCTCCTAAAAAAGCTAGAAGTAGAAATACCATATGATCCAGCAATCCTACTAGAGAAGTAAGAACCATGACATGAATAGACATATTCACACCCCATTCATTGCAGCATTATTCATAATAGCTAAAAGATGTAAACAACCTAAGTACCCATCAACAGATGAATGGATAAATAAATTATGGTACATACACACAATGGAATACTACACAGCAATAAAGAGCAATGATGAATCCGCAAAATATCTCATAACATGGATGAATCTGGAGGGTATCATCCTGAGTGAAATAAGTCAATCACAAAAGGACAAATATTGTATGAGACCAATATTATAAAAACTCATGAAAAGATTTACACACAGAAAAAAAAACTTTGATGATTACCAGGAAGGGGAGGGATGGGAAGAGGAAATCACTGACTAGATAGTAGACAAGTGTCAACTTTGATGAAGGGAAAGACAGCATACAATATGGGGGAAGTCCACACAACTTGAACAAAGCTAAGTCATAGAAGCTTCCTAGACATATCCAAACACCTTGAGGGACTGAGTTACTGGGGCTGAGGGCTGGGGACTGTGGTCTTCGGGGACATCTAGGTCAACTGGCATAACATAGTTTATAGAGAAAATGTTCTACATCCTACATTGGTGAATAATGTTTGGGATCTTAAAAGCTTTTGAGCAGCCATCTAAGATACAGCTATTGGTCCCTTCATGTCCAGAGCAAAGGAGAATGAAGAAAACCAAAGACATGAGGAAAATATTAGTCCAAAGGACTAATGGACCCCCTGAACCATAGCTTCCACCAGGCTGAGCCCAGAAGAACTAGATGATGCCTGGCTACCACCACTGATGGCTCTCACAGGGATCACAATAGAAAGCCCAGGATAGAGTGGGAGAAAAATATAGAACAAAATCCAAATTCATAGAAAAAAGACCAGACTTACTGGTCTGACAGAGACTAGAGGAACCCCCAAGATTATGGTCCACAGATACCCTGCTAACTCAAAAGTGAAGCTACTCCTGAACTCTGCCTTTCAGTTAAAGATTAGATGGGTCTATAAAACAGACAATAACACACATGAAGAACATGCTTCTTAGTTCAATCAAGTATGCAAGACCAAAGGGGCAACACCTGCTCAAAAGCAAAGACAAGAAAGCAGGAAGGAAAAGGAAAGCTAGACAGATGGACGCTGAGAACCCAGGGAAAAGGAAAGGGAGAGAGTGCTGATATAATATTGTGGGGATTGCAACCAAAGTCACAAAACAGTTTGTGTATAAATTTTTGAATGAAAAACTAATTTCACCTAATGCACAATAAAATTAAAAAGAAAACTTGTGTGATTATAAAGAAAAAAAAACAGAAGCAGATGAACACAGAAATTGATGTTTTTAGACAAGAAATTCAGTGGTTATTAATACATTAAAAAAAGCAGATAGAAAATAGAAAAGATAGATGAAAGTACAGAGACTTCTCATATCCAGATAGCCAGAATCTGAAAAAAAAATCATTGCACATTCTAGAATTGAAACATCACTCAATGTCAAAAATTAAGAACTCAAGGAATGGGTTTTAGAGCAGTTTGGAAAGACCAGAACATGATATTGGTAAACTGCAAGCCAAATCCATAGAGAATATGCGTGCCATCAGGCTACTGTTTATGCTCCTTGGAGTCCACATCTTTCTCCTTCTCCCAGAGCCCCCAAGTCTTTATCCACAACCATCTTGATGCTGTCTTGTACCTCAGAATCCTCAGAAGTGAAGCCATGTATTACCCATACCTAGTCTTCACTTAGCCCACACGGTCAACTGTTTATGTTGACTCTTCTCCTGTGTTTAATGATGTGTGTTGCCTTTTTGACGCAGACACAACTTTAAGTCCAGATCACCATAATGTTCGTCGAATATTTAGGAGCTTCTTTCAAAGACACTCTTGATGAGGGCCCTGAGCAACCAGGGAGAAAACCAGATGGTACTTCTGAAACGCTGCATCTACAACACTTCGCATCCTTCAGGGACCTGTGATATCATCCAGGAAGAAGGAAAGGGTCCCACTTCTAGGAGGATGCTGTTTTCTCTCTTACCTCTGCTGCTGCCCTCTCTGACACCTGGAGCCCTGTACATGCCCTCCAGATGCTTCCCATTAACATTCCCAACTTAGATTTGCAATAAATTCTTTACGCTTTCTAACAAAAAAAGAACCTTTCTAGATCATTAAGAGAAAAAAAAAAGTTCCTGCTCTTACTGCTGAGCCTTAAGGTATTCCACAGGAAATAAAACAAACAGGCTTCAAAGCCCAAATTGTATAATAATGAAGACACCTGGCGAATGGTGTAAAGGGCGATTTTGCCTCTATGTCAGTGACTCATTAGGATTGTTATCTAATGGGGGAAGAGCCTTTAAGAAAGTGAATGGAAGTGTGACTGATAACCATGCTAATAACTGAGGAAGCAATTTGAATTTAAAGGAATCCAATTCCTTTCATTTGTGCAAATGGTTAAATGGTACATATTTGGGAAAAAATATACATAGACACAGGGAGAAGGCATATTTTTAAACTGTTACAAGCCCAAGGCTAGAGATGGGTCTGTCAGTTTGTTGTACTGTGGTGGCTTGCATGTTGCTGTGATGCTGGACACTATGCCACTGGTAATTCAAATACCGTCAAGGTGGTGGACAGATACCACCCATGGTGGACAGGTTTCAGCTGAGCTTCCAGATGAACACAGAACAGGAAGAAGGACCAGGCGGTCTACTTTTGAAGAAAATTAACGAGTGAAAATCTTATGAATAGCAGCGGGACATTGTCTGATAGGTGCCAAAAGATGAGCCCCTCAGGTTGGAAGGCATTCAAAACACAACTAGGAAAGAGCTGCCTCCTGAAAGTAGAGACGATTTTAACGATGTGGATGGAGTCAAGCTTTCAGGACCTTTATTTGCTGATGTGACATGACTCAAAATGTGAAGAAACATCCATTATTAATTGAAATGTGGAAGGTACAAAGTATGAATCTAGGAAAACTGAAAGTCATCAAAATTGAAATGGAATGCATAAACATTGATATCCTAGGGATTAGTGAGCTGAAGTGGACTGGTATTGGCCCTTTTGAATCAGAAAACCTTATGGTCTACTATGCCGGTAATGAAAAATTAAAGAGGAATGGCATCACATTCATTGTGAAAAAGAGCATTTCAAGATCTATCCTGGTGTACGATACTGTCAGTGATAGGATAATATCCATATGAGTACGAGAACTACCAGTTGATACAACAAATATTCAAATTTAGGCAAGAGCCACTAAGGCCAGAGATGAGGAAATTGAAGATTTTTACCAACTCGTGCAGTCTGAAATTGATCAAACATGCCATCAAGATGCATTGATAATTACTGGTGACTGGAATGTGAAAGTTGGAAATGAAGAAGCATCAATAGTTGGAAAATATGGCCTTGGTGATAGAAACAATGCCAAACATTGCATGACTGAATTTTTGTAAAACCAATGACTTCTTCATTGGAAATTCCTTTTTTCACCAACCTAAACAGCTTCTATACACATGGACCTTGCCAGATGGAATGGACAGGAATCAAATCGAGTACATCTGTGGAAAGAGATGATGGAGAAGCTCAATGTCATCAGTCAGAACAAAGTAAGGGGCTGACTGCAGAATAAAACCATTAATTGCTCATATGCAAGTTCAAGTTGAAGCTGAAGAAAATTGAAACAAGTCCTCCAGAGCCAAAGTACCACCTTGAGTATATCCCGCCAGAATTTAGAGACCGCTTAAGAAAAGATTTGACACATTGAAACTAATGACTGAAGACCAGATGAGTTGTGGAATGATATCACAAACATCATACATGAAGAAAGCAAAAGATCATTAAAAAGACAGACAGGAAGAAAAGACCAAGATGGGTGTTCAAAGAAACTCTGAAGCTTGCTCTTGAATGTGGAATAGCTAAAGTGAAAGGAAGAAATGATGATGTAAAAGAGCTGAACAGAAGATTGCAAAGGGCAGCTGGAGAAGACAAAGTATCATAATGAAATGTGCAAAGAGCTGAATTTAGAACACCAAAAGGGAGGAACACACTTGGCATTTCTTGAGCTAAAAGAAATGAAGAAAAAATTCAAGCCTGTAGTTGCAATATTGAAGGATTCTATGGGGAAAATTAGATGACAAGCCTTAAAAGATGGAAGGAATACACAGAGTCACTGTACCAAAAAGAATTGGTTAACATTTGACCATTTCAGGTGGTAGCGTATGATCAAGAACCAATGGTACTGAAGGAAGAAGTGTCAGCTGCACTAAAGGCATTGGTGAAAAGCAAGACTTCAGGAATTGACAGAATACCGATTGAAACGTTTCAACAAACTGATGCAGCGCTGGAGGTGCTTGCTTGCCTATGCCAGGAAATTTGAAAGACAGCTACCTGGCCAACCGACTGAGAAGAGATCCATATTTGTGCTCATTCCAATGAATGGTGATGCAACAGAATGTGAAATTATGGAGCAATATCATTAATATGGGAAACCCTGGTGGCGTAGTGGTTGAGTGCTATGGCTGTTAACCAAAGGGTCGCCAGTTCGAATCCACAAGGCACTCCTTGGAAACTTTATGGGGCAGTTCTACTCTGTCCTATAGGGTCGCTATGAGTCGGAATCGACTCGACGGTACAGGGTTTGGTTTTGTTTTTTTTTTGTCATTAATATCACACACAAATAAAATTTTGATGAAGATAATTTAAAAGCGATGGCAGCAATATATCGACAGGGAAGTGGCAGAAATTCAGGCTGGTTTCAAAAGAGGATGTGTGTCATGGATTGAATTGTGCCCCACCAAAATATATGTCGACTTGGTTAGACTATGATTCCCAGTATTGTGTGGTTTTCCTCCATTTTGTGATTGTAATTTTATGTTAAAGTGGATTAGGGTGTGATTGTAACACCCTTACCCAGATCATATCCCTGATCCATTGTACAGGGATTTTCCCTGGGGTGTGGCCTGCGCCACCTTTTATCTCTCAAGAGATAAAAAGGAAAGGGAAGCAAGCTGAGAGTTGGGGACCTCATACCACCAAGAAAGCAGTGCCAGGAGCAGAGCTTGTCCTCTGGACTCAGGGTCCGTGCACAGAGAAGCTCCTAGTCTGGGGGAAGATTCACAAGAAGGCCGACAGAGAGGGAAAGCCTTCTCCTGGAGCTGATGCCCTGAATTTGGACTCTTAGTCTACTTTACTATGAGGAAATATACTTCTCTTTTTTAAACCATCCGCTCGTGGTATTTCTGTTATAGCAGCAATAGATGACTAAGACAACGTGGAACCAGGGTATTAGCTGAAAACAAAGAATATGAGAAAGGTATTTACCTGTGTTTTATTGACTATGCAAAGGCGTTCAACTGTGTGGATCATAAAAAAAAAACAAACTGTTAATAACATTGTAAAGAATGGGAATTCCAGAACACTTAATTGTGCCCATGAGGAAACTGTACATATACCAAGAGGCAGTAGTTTGAGTAGAACAAGGGGATATTTTGTAGTTTTAAAATCAAGAAAGGTGTGCATGGGGGTTGTATCCTTTCAGTATACATATTCAATCTGTATACTGAGTAAATAATCTGAGAAGCTAGACTATATAAAGAACTGGGCATCAAGATGGAAGGAAGACGCGTTAACAACTTGTGATATGCAGATGACACAACCTTGGTTGTTGAAAGTGAAGAGGACTTGAAGCACTTACTGATGAAGATCAAAGACTCCAACTTCTGCATGGATTACACCTCAACATAAAATATGTATCTATTTTCTCACAACTGAACCAATAAGCAACATCATAATAAATGGAGAAAATATTGAAGTTGTCAAGGATTTCATTTTTCTTGGATCCACAATCAACGCCCATGGAAGCAGCAGTCAGGAAATCAAACAGTGCATTGCACTGGGAAATCTGCTGCAAAAGACCTCTTTAAAGTTCTAGAAAGCAAAGGTATTACTTCGAGGACTAGCGTGTGCCTGACCCAAGCCATGGTGTTTTCATTCACCTCATATGCATGTGAAAACTGGACAGTGAATAAGAAAGACCAAAAAAGAATTGATGCCTCTGAATTATGGTGTTGGAAAAGAATATTGAATATACCATGAACTGCCAGAACAGAGCTTTGGTTGTACAGCAGTTAAAAAAAAGTCAGTAGTTCAGATTTACTGGTCGCTTCTTGGAAACTCTTTGGGACAGTTCTGCTCTGTCCTGTAGGGTAGCTATGAGTCCGAATCGACTTGAGGGCAATGAGTTTGTTTTTTTTAGTTTGGATAGAAGAGTGAACAAATCTGTCTTGGGAATAGTACAGCCAGAATGCTCCTTAGATGAAAGGGTGGTGAGACTTTGTCTCACATACTTTGGATATGTTATCAGGAGGGACCAGGCTGTGGAGAAGGACATCATGCTCAGTAAAGTAGAGGATCAGAAATAAAGAGGAAAACCTTCAAGGAGATGGATTGACACAGTGGCTGCAACAGTGGGCTCAAGCATAATGATTGTGAGAAAGGCGCAGGACAGGGCAGTGTTCCGTTTTGCTGTACATATGAATTGGAACCGACTCTAGTTTTTTTTTTTTTCCTAGGGTATCTGACAACAAAGCTTGAGAGATGAGGTGAAAAGAGCAATGAGTTGTGTGATTGTTAAGGCTGTGTGTCAGCTTGGCTGGGCCATGATTTTCAGTGGTTTGGCAGTTATGATGTAGTTGGGCAGTTGTATAATGATATAAGCACTTCCATGATGAGATCTGATGTAATGTGATCACTACCATGATGGAATCTGCTGTGAGTAGCGAATCGGTTGAAAGGGCATTTCCTTGGGGACGTCACCTGCATCCAGTATATGTGAACTTTCTGACAGAGCTCCCTGGCTTTTGCTCTGTCTGGATCCTGCATTTGGCTTGTCAGCATCTGGCCTCCAGTTCTTAGGATATGGGCTAGCAGCCTGCAGTCTTAACTGCCCGATCTTGGATTCGTCAGCCTTTGCAGCCATGACTCAGCAGCCTGCGATCTGACCTGTGGATCTTGTTCATCAGCCCCTGCAACTATGTAAGAAGCCTCCAGCCTGATGCCTGATCCATAGGCTTGGGACTTGCCAGTGTCTACAACCATGTGAGCCATTTCCTTGAGATGGTGGTGTAGTGGTGAAGAGTTCAGCTGCTAACCAAAAGGTCGGCAGTTCGAATCCATCAGCCTCTCCTTGGAAACCATATAGGGAAGTTCTGCTCTGTCTTATAGGGTTGCTATGAGTTGCGATTGGCTCAACGGCAACAAATTTGTTTTTTGGGGTTTTTTTTTTGGTTATGTATATACATATACGTATACGTATACATATACATGTCACTGGTTTTGCTTTTCTGGAGAACCCAGCCTAAGACATGTTGAGAGCCAGAGAACCTGGGATTCCCAGGTTCTGGCCTCAGTGCTGTCTCTGATTTGCTGTGTGATTGGGGAATATCACTTCTTCTGCCTGGAGTGTTTCCCTCCTTCCTGTGATACCAGGTGGAAGAGAGCACCCATATCATCTCCCAGAGAAAAGATAAGAATCCATTCCCTTTTTATTGAAAATAGCTTTGGATTTTTCTAGGATAATAATGAATGGGAATGATAATACCCAGTGCTGTCGAGTCGATTCCGACTCATAGCGACCCTATAGGACAGAGTAGAACTGCCCCACAGAGTTTCCAGGGAGCGCTTGGCAGATTTGAACTGCTGACCCTTTGGTTAGCAGCCATAGCACTTAATCACTATGCCACCAGGGTTCCCGGGAATGATAATAGGATTCCTTAATATTAGTTTAAAGTTTTATGACGTAAGAATAGTTTCTTATGCCTTAATAATGGACTATGGTGTCTTGATTAATTTTTCTACGAGGTTGACCATGCTGTTATTGTTGGTAGGTGCTGTCCAGTCTACCTTTGACTCACATGGGCCCCATTTTTACAGAGTAGAACTGCCCCATAGGGTTTCCTTGGCTGTAATCTTAAAAGAAGCAGATTGCCAGGTCTTTCTCTTGTAGAGCCACTGGGTGGGTGTGAACCGCCAGCCTTTAGGTTAGCAGCCAAGCATTTAACCTTTCCTAGACCCTAACAATACATACATGTGATTCAATACATGTATAAGTAAATATATGTTAATAAAGCCAGATAAAATCTAACTAAGCAGTAGATCTATATGTGTTTTTGAGAAACCTATATTTATGTAGGTTCAGAGCTGAGACTGGGAGAAAGAGGTGCCTCGGCAGCGTTTCCAAGGCCTCTGTACCAACCACGTTTGTAGGCCTCCCTGGACGGGCTGTGTATGGATACAGGGCTGTGACAGCATTGGAGCTGTCTGCCATGCTAAAAGTGACCACGTCTCCTTTGTGCCCTAATGAAGGTTACAGGCCTTACCATGGTGCCTGTAACTGTCTAGGGAATTTATTTATTAGTGTCTTCTGGAGAAAATGCCGAACGTCTGCAATAAAGCAACAGCAGTGAGGATGGCGGAGAGGAAATAGATTTCCGTGATGTTTTCAAGGTAGAAATTACAGAAATTCGTGCCTCCTTTGCCTGAATAGCCTTCTCTCCTCCTGCTGGCCAACACTCCCTCATCCTTCAGTCCTTCAAAATTTACCAAGAATCATCTCCTTCAGAAATGCTCCTTTGGCCTCTCTGTCTGTTTGGGTCCCCGAGCACCCAGCTGCCACTTCTACCATAGCCCTGCACCGTGGGGGTTGAGACTGTCTTTCTGGCTGGCCTCTGGTCTTCAGGAGGAGGACCCTGCTGACTTTGTAGTGCATGGTGCCTGGCAGAATGCTCTGCTCCTTTATTGACTAAATGCCTGGATGGAGAGTGAGGGAGAAGCAACATCTGGAATGATGGTCAGGCTTGTGTGTTGAACCACTAACTGAAATGTTACTAGCATTGTGTAATAACATCTGATAAATTGCAAGGCATTATGTGAAATCCCAGTTGTTATTATTAAACTGACTTTTGAAATGAGTATATTTTCATCCACATTATTTTTAAAATCAACTTTCAAGTTTCGAATGTTCTTGGACTAAGAATTGGGCTTTTCTCTGTAGTTTGACAGGTCTTTCTATGGTATTAGCAATTTATTATAAAATCTACCATGAGACATTCGTTTATGGGAGTACCCATTCTGCTGCCTCCTGAGTTCTAAGCATGTGTGTGTAGCTGAAATACAATTCATTATATCCTAACAGAAAAGAATACTTCATTATGATTTAATGAGTCTTTTTTAAGTCTGTAATTAGAAGTTTCTTTTCCAAGTTAGTTCTTAGCAGCCATTGTTTAATTAGCGTGTAGAAAAAAACTATTTGTTACTGACACAATGCTGATGAGAAAGTTGACAGTGTGGAGTAAAAAAGAAACATGAACCGAGAATAAATTGGTAAATATTATTAAAATGAAATTAGACTAATTAGTCTATAAATTTGACAGGAGCTTTCTTAACAAATTGAACATATTAGATGGTTTTCCTTTGTACTTTTTTATAATAGCACAAATTATTATATTTCATGTAAGAGAGATACTGAAGAAAAGTTAATCTTGCCCATTTAGTTTAGCAAACCTTTATGACAAAGGAATTTTTAATTTTAGTCAGCCTATTTTGACTTTGTTTTTATTATATATATATATTTTAAGTGAGTAATGAAACAGTTGGACGATTCAAACCCTAAACCCTGTTTTTACTTTAAGTTCCAGAGATAAGTATTTCCTTTTCAGTACTTTCTTGATATCCCTTTGCTGTAATTAATTGCTGGTGATTCGTGCTTTCCTAGCACTTTGCATGTGTCTCTACTGTAGTATTGCCCTCACCGTGGTGTGATTGCATGTGTGTGTATGTGTGTGTGCGCATGCGTAGAGGTGTGTGAGTGTGTGTGTGGAGGTGTGTGTGTGCGTGAAGGTGTGTGTGTGGAGGCCTGTGGGAGAGGTATGTGTGGAGATGTGTATGTAGAGGTGTGTGTAGGGGGAGGTGTGTGTGCGTGGCGGTGTGTATGTGGAGGCGTGTGTTTGGGAGAGGTATGTGTGGAGATGTGTGTGTAGAGGTGTGTGTGTGGGGGAGGTGTGTGTGTGGAGGTATGTGTGGGGAGAGGTGTGTGTGTGGAGGTGTGGGTGTGAGTGTGGAGGGGTATATGTGAGGGAGGTGTGTGTGTGGGTGTGAGTGTGGAGGGGTATATGTGAGGGAGGTGTGTGTGCAGGTGTGTGTGTGGAGATATGTGTGCATGGAGGTGTGTGTGTGTGTGGAGGTGTGTGTGGGGGAGGTGTGTGTGGAGTGTCTATGTATGGAGGTGTGTCTGTGTATGGAGGTGTGTGTGTGTATGTGGAGGTGTGTGGGGGGGGAAGTGTGTGTGGGGGGCAGGTGAGTGTGTGTGGGGAGGTATGAGAGATGAGGAGGAAAGGAACTTACTGGGAACGTCAGGACATATAAGGCAGAGTCTGACTTGAGAACGGTACTACTAGTTCAGAAAGGTGACCCAGCCGTGACTAGAAACTTAACACTTGAAATCTTTATGAATGTGCTTTTCTCGTAGAATTGCTACTGCTATCATAGGCCTTACACAGTTAAGCTAGCCTGAGGCATACAAACCTTTGTTAGAGTATTTTTAGCCTAGGAAACAATGCTTAGGTATTTACTTGGAAAGAATGGTGAAATTTGAGCCTGTTATAGGTTTTTAGTCTTAACATTTTGCCATTTTCTAATTGCACAAGTGTTGAACATTGGTGGCTCAGTGGTAGAATTCTCAGCCTTCCATTCAGGGGACCTGGGTTCCATTCCTATCCAATGCACCTCATACGCTGCCACCACCCACCTGTCAGTGAGGCTTTCTGTCTGTCAGTGGAGGCTTGCCTGTTGCTATGATGCCGAGCAGGTTTTGGCAGAACTTTCAGACTAAGATGGTCTAGGAAGAAAGGCTGGCAATCTACTTCTGATATCAGCCAGCGAAAACCTGTGGATCACAAACAGTCGATCTGCAGCCGATCCTAGGGATGGTGCAGGACTGGGCGGTGTTCTCTTTGTTGTGCATGGGTTCTCCATGAGTTGGTGGCCTACTCCACAGTAGCCGATAGCAACAATCATGACATTAACTCTCATGGAACATTCTGATTGAGTTTTCAGTGAGGGAAAAAATAACCCAAGGGTTGGTTTTCTCTGAGAATTGTTATTATATGTACTGAAATCTTAAAAAAAAAAATCCAAACCCACTATCCTCAATTCAATTCCAACTCATGGCAACTCAAAAAGGACAGAGTAGAACTGCCCCATAGGGTTTCCAAGGCTATAAACCTCTGCAGAAGCCGACTGCCTCATCTTTCCTCTGCAGAGCGGCTGGTGGGTTTGAACTGCTGATCTTTCAGTTTGCAGCTGAGTGCTTTAACCACTGTGCCACAGGAGACTGTTGGATACTTTTGATCAAAAACTGTATTCAGGTCATTTCCTGGGGCCTGTGAATAAATTGATGGACTTCAGTATCACAACATTGTATCTAGGACAAGGCCGAGGCTGGAGAGACACATCAGCGATGCATTATACAGGCGGCAGAAATGTCAGGGTATCTCAGGTCTCTAGGCCAGGCTGGAAAAATCTACCAGCAGTTTTTTAGGAACCATAGCGATTTTTACTCGAAGCTCTGCTGTGAGGTTGGAGTACAGGGGCTGAGACCCAGCCCTGCTGATTACAACCAGGCAGAAATACATAATTGCTCTACAGCAGCTCTAAAGGGAATGGTTTAATGTTAATTTTCTGTTGTGGAAGAGTGAGAGGATAAGGAAGAAAAACTAAGAAATAAAGAATTTCTAGAATGGCAGTAGATGAAAACTGATGAAGAAATATGCCCAGGCGTGCACAGATCCACTAACACTAAGAAGCCTGCACCGTGGAAGATACCTGCGAGGGCTTGGGTGTATGCAGACTGCTGAAGAAGACAGCGGTACGGTGTCCGTTCGAGGATAGTAGTGCTTGGGAGAAGTCCCTGGGTGGTACAAGTGGTTAACGCGCTCAGCTGCTAACCAAAAGATTGGAGGTGAGTTCATCCAGAGGCGCCTCAGAAGAAAGGTGTGGTGATCTGCTTTCAAAAAATCAGCCACTTAAACACCTGTGGAGCACAGCTCTTCTCTGACTCACAAGCCATGAGCCAGAGTTAACTCAGCGGCAGCTGGTTTGGTTTTTGGTTTTAGAGCTTGGGAAAGATCTTAATGACATTGATCATAAGGGACATGGGACTTGTTCCAAGAGAAACAAGTATTAGCATGGCAGGTAAGTGGGATTGTTAACAGTAACTGTGTGGACACAGACACGTTTCTGGAATTAGGACAGATGAATGTTGTAAATAGTTGTGAGGAAATTCATATATTTACTTATTCTGTAAAAGGCTTTCCATATGGCAGGCATTGTACTAGATTTTAGGAATAAAAGCACAAATAAGACGTAGTGCCTATACTCAGGACACTTAGGATCTAGAAGACATAGAAATCATGTATAAATAAGGGCACAAAGGCTAACAGGTGCTGTATGGTGGGGACCCAAAGGACATGGGAAGGATAAGCCCAGATGGACTACCTCGGGGACAAGAGTCACATTGCATTAGCTCTTGGTCAGATTTTATCAGAACTCACCTCCTGAGTTGTTTAAATCTCTTTGTCACTAAGTAACAAAGGCCAGTTTATAAAAAATAATGTAGGACTTCAGAATAAAGCAGATAGATGAATAAAGTTAGTGGGTAATTTATATTTTTAGCCCTTAAATATTTGATACATAGTTACCCAAAATTTGCTTAGAAAAACCTACGTAAGAACAATAAATATGATATATTCTGCAGTGTCATCATAGGATAAATGTCTCGGCAGTCAGCAGAAGAGTTTGCTGATGCACCGTGGAGTCTTACACAACCTCGTTGATTATTCATTTTATAGTGAGATGTGAATGAAGAGCAAGAGCTTTAATTATTTTTATAAAGACTCTAAAATTAGAAGTCACATAGTGTTGTATAATTGTCATCAGCTAAGTCAGATCTCAGCCCAGGGCACCTGATGCCAAAGTCTGGGTTTCCGATTACAGATGAGATGACTCCCCTGAGTAAGTACAGACTAGAACACTGTGACTACTTTTCTGTTCCTTCTTTCATTATCTGTGAGCTTTGTGACATCAGGACCTATATATTAATCATAGTAATAGTTTGTGCAGATGGTAAGGTATAAATACAGAGAAAGAGTCATCCTTGTTTTCCTGACATATTGTGAGTTCTTTGTATGTGTCCAGGACATAATTAATATTTGTAATGCACACTTGTGCTAGTATCAGGTGGAGGAGCCACTCTGCCCTTTGTGTCCCACTGTGCCATTGTCCCACTCTGGGAATGTCTACAAATAAGTGAAGATATTGAGAAAACCTTAGGGAAATCAATGAGCCAACCAAACACACCCAGATCAAAATATGTTGGCTGAACATTTTAAGATTTACTAAGTAATATCTCTAAATCTCTTGCTTAATGAAAGGTACCAGTTAAAACAAAACAAAACAAAAAAACCATCTGCCCTTGAGTCAGTCATCTCCAACTCATGGTGACCCCATGTTTGTCAGAGTAGAACTGGGATCCATAGAGTTTTCAATGACAGATTTTTCAGAAGTAGATTGCCAAGCCTTTCTTCTGAGGTGTCTCTGGATGGACTTGAACCTCCAACCTTTGGGTTAGCAGTCATGTGCGTTAACCATTTACAGCACCTGGCTCCAGTAAAAGGTACAGGGCTAAAGGGGAAGAATGGGAAGAAGTGGCCTTTCTTCACAAAAAGAGCCTGCCCCGATCAAAGGCTGGTATTAAAGAAGGAAATATTATTTCAAAGCAAGTGGGGTTCTGGGGCAGATCATGCATATTCCACCCGGGCGCCCCGCATTAGGATCACAGTCACAGGATTTAGAGGAAGTCCTCACAGAGCTCAGTGAGCCCAGTCTCCTGAGCAGGCTGCAGTCCTTAACCATCTGAGTGGTCATTCCTGGGCCTCTGCTGGACTGTCTTTCAGTGAAAGGAACCCTCTCCCTCACCACTGGGTGACTCCTTTCTCATTCTTCACATTGTTTCAACACCAGATAATACAAGGCCTCTGCTTTCTGAGGCCTCTCGGAAATTCTGCTTCTTGAAGCCATGAAGCCAGGTTTGCTCACTTTTTTTTCTGCAGATGAACATTTCTAATATTTGTAGATGAAGAACGGTAAGCCTTTTTCCAGTTTGTCTGACGTTCTTCCTGGAATGGGTGCTCCAGACTGCGGGCAGGGGGAAGGTGGGGGTGCTCATTTCCTTTACCCTAAATTTTACTAACTGAGAATAGTAATGTGAAATTCCTTGGATATGTTGGGAAAGTAGCTTCTGAATTAGGGGGCAGTGAATTCTGTAGGCAGTCTCTTGGCGATATAAACAGTTAATGTGCTCAGCTGCTAACAGAAATGTCGGAGGTTCATGTTCCCCCAGTGCCTTGGAAGAAAGGCCTGGCAATCTACTTCCAAAAAATCAGCCATTGAAAACCTATGGAGCATAGTCCTACTCTGACACACATGGGGTCGCCGTGAGTTGGAATCAACTTGATAGCAGCTAATGGGCAGTGAGTGAGTTCTTTGGAGTTCATAAAGACTGGCAAAACCCCAGAATTTTTTAGTTCTAACTCATGATCTGTCCAGCAAGCATGTCACTGAAAGTTTTGCTACTGAAGGGTTTGCGATGCCAAGAGTCACTTCAGGACACTCTACAAATTTAGTATTGGTAAAGCCACTTAAAGGCGTCAGAAGAAAAGTGACTGCAAAGTACTCTTGTTTTATAGCCGGAGCCAACAATATGGTGGGCGTTTTCTCTTTGTGGTATCTGATTTCTGTGAAACCTCATGAGAATAAGGAATCTCTTAGGTGATCTCATTTTCAATCCTTCCTTTATTGCAATAGCTACCAAAACTATCTTTGCTACTCAGATTAATTAATCAGTCTGTCACCGGAGAGTAGCCTCAGTTCTTGTCTTCAGTGTAGGAAAGAATTCAAACACTGAGACAAATAGTGCCAAGCGAGCAGAGGTTTATTAGCCAGCAGAGGGTTAGTAGCAAAAGTACACTTGACTAGGGAGCGTCAAGCGGGCTACTCAAATATAGAGAGAGTCTGAGATTCCTGATAGTCGTTATCTTGGGGTTTTATACCCTCCGTGTCTCTTACCTCTCCCTGTTAATGTTTAACAGCTGAGTCAGGGACCCCGACAGAGACTATTTCCTTGGCTTAACGTTTAATTATAAAGTTAGGGACCTTAACAAGTTAGGGACCCCTATAGGGAGCATTTCCTTGGCATAATGTTTAACTACGTAGATACCATCTTATTGAGGAATGTCACCACCCCTTGTCTCTTCCTCCTCCCTAGTGTAAGCTCTCCCCCTCCCCTTTATAAGTCCTGATCCCTAACTTAGGTTGTTTGACAGCACCATCCCTAAAGATTCCAGACTCTTTGTTCTTCTTTACCTGATAAGTGCCACTATTAGAAGACCATATTCCCAGGTATAATATACACTGAATTGGTTAAAGGACTTCAGTCTGTGAGCCTGAGATCTCATTCCAGGATAATTACCTTCGGTAACAGCTGTTGCTGTTAGGTGCTGTTGAGTCGGTTCCGACTCATAGCGACCCTATGCACAACAGAACAAAACACTGCCCGGTCCTGCTCCATCCTTAAAATCGTTGTTATGCTTGAGCTCATTATTGCAGCCACTGTGTCAGTCCACCTCGTTGAGGGTCTTTCTCTTTTCTAATGACCCTGTACTTTGCCAAGCATGATGTCCTTCTCCAGGGACTGATCCCTCCTGACAACATGTCCAAAGTAGGTAAGACGCAGTCTCACCATCCTTGTCTCTAAGGAGCATTGTGGCCGCACTTCTTCCAAGACAGATTTGTTCATTCTTTTGGCAGTCCATGGTATATTCAATATTCTTCGCCAACACCACAATTCAAAGGCGTCAACTCTTCTTCCGTCTTCCTTATTCGTTGTCCAGCTTTCACATGCATATGATGCGATTGAAAATACCATGGCTTGGGTCAGGCACACCTTAGTCTTCAGGATGACACCTCTGCTCTTCAACACTTTAAAGAGGTTCTTTGCAGCAGATTTACCTGATGCAATGCATCTTTTGATTTCTTGACTGCTCCTTCCATGGCTGTTGATTGTGGATCCAAGTAAAATGAAAACCTTGAAAACTTCAATCTTTTCTCTGTTTATTGGTCCAGTTGTGAGGATTTTTGTTTTCTTTATGTTGAGGTGTAATCCATACTGAAGGCTGTGGTCTTTGATCTTCATTAGTAAGTGCTTCAAGTCCTCTTCACTTTCAGCAAGAAGGTTGTGTGGTCTGCATAACACAGGTTGTTAATGAGTCTTCTTCCAATCCTGATGCCCCGTTCTTCTTCATATAGTCTAGCTTCTCGTATTATTTGTTCAGCATACAGATTAAATAGGTATGGTGAAAGAATACAACCCTGATGCACACCTTTCCTGACTTTAAACCAATCGGTATCCCCTTGTTCTGTCTGAACAACTGTCTCTTGATCTATGTAAAGTTTCCTCATGAGCACAATTAAGTGTTCTGGAATTCCCATTCTTCGTAGTGTTATCCGTAGTTTGTTATGATCTACACAGTGGAATGCCTTTGCATAGTCAATAAAACACAATAAACATCCTTCTGGTATTCTCTGCTTTCAGCCAGGATCCATCTGACATCAGCAATGATATCCCTGGTTGCACGTCCTCTTCTGAAACCGGCCTGAATGTCTGGCAGTTCCCTGCTGATATACTGCTGCAGCTGTTCTTGAAGGATCTTCAGCAGATTTTTGCTTGCATGTGATATTAATGATGTTGTTCTATGATTTCCACATTCGGTTGGATCACCTTTCTTGGGAATAGGCATAAACATGGATCTCTTCCAGTCAGTTGGCCAGGAAGCTGTCTTCCATATTTCTTGGCATAGATGAGTGAGCACCTCCAGCGCTGCATCTGTTTGTTGAAACATCTCAATTGATATTCCGTCAATTCCTGGAGCCTTGTTTTTTGCCAGTGCCTTCAGAGCAGCTTGGATTTCTTCCTTCAGTACCATTGGTTCCTGATCATATGCCACCTCTTGAAATGGTTGAATATCGACTAATTCTTTTTGGTATAATGACTCTGTGTATTCCTTCCATCTTCTTCTTTTGATGCTTCCTGCGTCGTTAAGTATTTTCCCCATGGAATCCTTCACTATTGCAACCTGAGGCTTGAATTTTTTCTTCAGTTCTTTCAGCTTGAGAAACACCGAGCGTGTTCTTCCCTTTTGGTTTTCCATCTCCAGCTCTTTGCACATGTCATTATAATACTTTACTTTGTCTTCTCGAGTCGCCGTTTGAAATCTTCTGTTCAGTTCTTTTACTTCATCAATTCTTCCTTTTGCTTTAGCTGCTCGATGCTCAAGAGCAAGTTTCAGAGTGTCCTCTGACATCCATCTTGGTCTTTTCTTTCTTTCCCGTCTTTTTGGTGACCTCTTGCTTTCTTCATGGATGATGTCCTTAATGTCATTCCACAACTTGTCTGGTCTTCAGTCACTGGTGTTCAATGCATCAAATCTGTTCTTGAGATGGTCTCTAAATTCAGGTGGGATGTAGTGAAGGTCATATTTTGGCTCTCGTGGACTTGCTCTGATTTTCTTCAGTTTCAGCTTGAACTTGCATATGAGCAGTTGATGGTCTGTTCCACAGTCGGCCCCTGGCCTTGTTCTGACTGATGATCTTGAGCTTTTCCAACGTCTGTTTCCACAGATGTAGTCAGTTTGATTTCTGTGTGTTCCATCTGGTGAGATCCATGTGCATAGTTGCTATTTATGTTGGTGGAAGAAGGTATTTGCAATGAAGAAGTCTTTGGTCTTGCAAAATTCTATTGTTCAATCTCCGGCATTGTTTCTGTCACCAAGGCCATATTTTCCAACTACTGGTCCTTCTTTGTTTCCAACTTTTGCATTCCAATCGCCAGTAATTATCAATGCATCTTGATTGCATGTTTGATCAATTTCAGACTGCAGCAGCTGATAAAAATCTTCTATTTCTTCATCTTTTGCCCTAGTGGTTGGTGCGTAAATTTGAATAATAGTCGTATTAACTGGTCTTCCTTCTGGGCGTGTGGATATTATCCTATCACTGACAGCGTTGTACTTCAGTTTAGATCTTTTTGACGATGAATGCAACAACATTCCTCTTCGAGTTGTCATTCCCAGCATAGTAAACTATATGATTGTCGGATTCAAAATGGCCAATACCAGTCCATTTCAGCTCGCCAATGCCTAAGATATCGATGTTTATGCGTTCCATTTCATTTTTGATGATTTCCAATTTCCCTAGATTCATACTTCTTACATTCCAGGTTCCGATTATTAATGGATGTTTACAGCTGTTTCTTCTCATTTTGAGTTGTGCCACATCAGCAAATGAAGGTCCCGAGAGCTTTCCTCCTTCCACGTTGTTAAGGTCCACTCTACTTTGAGGAGGCAGCTCTTCCCCTGTCATCTTTTGAGTGCCTTCCAACCTGGGGAGCTCATCTTCCAGCAGTATATCGGACAATGTTTTCATATATCAGACAAGGTTTTCACTGGCTAATGCTTTTCAGAAGTAGACTGCAAGGTCCTTCTTCCTAGACTGTCTTAGCCTGGAAGCTCAGCTGAAAGCTGTCCTCCATGGGTGACCCTGCTGGTATCTGAATACCGGTGGCCTAGCTTTCAGCACTGCAGCAACACACAAGCCCCCACAGTACGACAAACTGACAGACACGTGGGGGCAATAACAGCTAAGGCTGTGTATTTCTCCACTGCTTGGTATTGATTAGAGAGAGAAACCAATGCACAATTTCCAGTTTCTGGATTAGGCAATGTACCCTATTTCTGTAGTGACCAAATAGCCAAAACCCAAATCAAAACATTAAAAAAAAAAAAAATTTTTTTTAATAGGTCTGTCAAAATATTTTTTCTAATATTTGAATTTATTTACATTCAGTCTTTCAAATATTACAGAAATAAATTCATGTGTAGCCATCCTTTTACTTATAGGTATAAAATAAAATTAGAATTCTATTGAAATAACTACGTATCTGGGCTTCTTTACATTTTTGTAGCAGTTTGGTATTAAAACTTTTTTTTACATGCATTATCTCATATGGAGTCAGGGGCGGTTTATCCAAAATTTAGCATTAACAGGATCAGCAACTATTAAAATTACGTTCATCTTCAGTTTCATCTGTTAGCTGTTTTCACTTGGTTAAAAAAATCAGTTACCATCGAATTGATTCTGACTCATGGTGACCGAAGTTGCTCAGAGTAGAACTGTACTCCATATGGTTTTCAATGGCTGATGTTTCGGAAGTAGATCACAGGCCTTTCCTCGCGGGTGCCTCTGGGGAAACTCGAACCTTTTAGCTTTCAGTTAGCAGCCAAGTGCACTGACTATTTGCACCCCCCAGAGACTCCTTCACTTTGTTAGTGTGAGTCAAGTGTGAAATAAGGATTATTCTTTGATCTTTTATACAGATAGCATCAGCCCCTTTTTTGATTTACATCAAAATTATCATTGGAAAGACTTAATTGGTCAAAAATACCACTTCTGCTTTGGTATAATCCACCTATTCTTGCAGGTGTTTCTACGATGTCCTGGAGATTTTCGAATGAGTCACTACTTTGAGTCCTAATTTGTGAACTGTTCCATTGCTGAGTTTGTAAAAAGGAAATACAAAGCACTGACCTCCTTGAAAACTCACCTTTCTGAGCATCTCCCTAGCTCATAACCCTTCCATGCCCAGCACATTTCCTTCCTGTAGAGTGTGTGAGCCTGTAAGTTAGGACGGTAGCACCCAGTGCTGGCCAGTCTCTTGTCAACAGAAACACACAAGGGCTCTTGCCGTAGTGAGTGCCTCCACACCTAATTGTGGTTTACATCGTCAGTCTGCAGAGCAGTAAAACCTAATGCGGGTTGGTGGGGGAGAGATGTTGGAGACCGCCTGCACTGTGACTCGTCCTACCGAGGATCCCAGCTGGGTTGGTCAGTTTGAATGTAGCCAATCAGCAGGGCGAGCCCCAATAACTCATCTCGGGAAGCCAGTTAGTAAAAGGCAGTTCTCACTACCAGGATAAGAACTATGTGCTTCCACATCTCCTTGCCCCTGCTCCTTAATGGGCTGGATTAAAAGTCTCTTGCTGAATCTTCAGACCTTTCTCTTCCAAGTATAGTTTCCATACCTTGTTGTTGTCAGTTGCTGTCGTGTCAGTTGAGACTCCTGGCAACCCCCTGTACAACTGAAACAAACATACCTGGTTCCATGCCATCTTCATGATTATAGGTATGTCTGAGTCCATTGTTGTGACCATGTGCATTTCGAGTGTCTTCACCCTAGGGGGTTCATCTTCCAGCACTATATTAGATAATATTCTGTTGAGATTCATAGGGTTTTCATTGACTGATTTTTGGAAGTAGGTCACCAGGCCTTTCCTCCTAGTCTGTCTCAGTCTAGACGCTCCACTGAAACCTGTCCACCATAGGTGACCCTGCTGGTATTTGAAATACCGGTGGCATAGCTTCCAGCATCACAGCAACATGTAAGCCACCACAGTAAGACACACTGACAGACAGGTGGTGGTTTCATAACAACAAGGGGACTAATGGACAGTCGTAGGCTGCCACCTGGAAATTAAGGTACTGTGACCTACCCCCATACCAAATAAATATTTGCATGTAAGATGTGTGTTAATAGGAAAGTTCAAATAGACTAGATAATTTTATATCGGATACTGTTTGTAACGTTGAATAATTCAATAATCAATATAAATACCCTGACAAGGTTATCTCTGATCAGTACCCACCAATTACACCAAAACCAGTGAGGTAAATGAAACGGAATTCACTGCAGATCTTCCACCCCCCTCTCTTCTCCACTTGCCGGATATTTTTACTGTGCGTCATAGGCAGCCATGGAACCCCTGGGCGGTGCAAAAGGTTAACACACTTGACTGGAGTTTTGAGTCCACCCATAGGCACCTCAGAAGAAAGGCCTGGTAATCTACTTCAGAAAAATCAGCCACTGAAAACCCTATGGAGAAGTTCTACCCTATACACGATTTGGAATTGACTTCACGGCAGCTGTAGTGGCACATAAGTTCCTGTTGCCGTCGAGTCAGTTCCAGCTCACAGTGACCCCAAGGGACAGAGTAGAACTGTCCCACAGTGAGTGTTTCCCGGGCTGTAATCTTTAAGAGAGCAGATTGCCAGGTCTTTTCTCCCGTGGAACAGCTGGAGAGTTTGAACCACCTACCTTTCAGTTAGCAGCCAAGGGCTTTATTCACTGTGTCACCGGGGTTCATTAGCACACAAGTTAGGAGGAAAAGCCAACCGAAACAAAAGAATTTTAGCTGAAGCCTAAAAGAAGCCCTATGGAACCAGCCCTGTTTTGGAGGCTCCAGGCCTGGTTCTAACAGTGCTGTGCCGAAATGTTGATAAATAAATCCCTGGAGGAGTGTTTCTGAGGGTTGGGCCATATCTTCTCCTTCTTCTAAAGGTGAAGTTAGCGCAGCGCGCTCCCCAGGCTTTCCAAAGACGGAGGTAACTAGGAAAAAGTCATTAGCCTCGAGTGTGTGCTCTCACACACAGAGTTGTGGAAGGTGTAGTTCAGCTCCGGAAGACTGCTCTGACTACCAGCCAGACCACAGAAATTCTCTGCGGATCGAAACCCAACACAGTCAGCAGTGCCTGCCCTTAGCGCCGCCTGAGCTGTGTCCTTACTTCCCAGAGTCCCCAGATGACAGACTGTGCCACAGGGCTTTTATCTAAGATTTTCTGGTCAGCTGTTCTGTCTGCTGTTGTCAGAGGTTTCTAACTGAAAAAAGCCAGGGGTTAAAAACACAGAGATAGCTGACAGCTTGGTGAAGGCTGGGGACAAAACTGCAGTAAACTCATTTTAAGGGAAGAAGAAATCCCAGTTGAATGCACCGTTGTATTCTGGTCTGACACTTTTTAATGCAAGTTCTCTGTGAACTTTTATCTTGGCTGTTCCAACTACCCCTACATTTGCCTGGCTGTGGTTCCTTCCCCTGGTGTACCTAGTTAAAAAAGAAAAAAACTAAATCAGTTGACTTTGATTCCATTCCGACTCATGGTGACCCCATGTGTGTCAGAGTAGAACTGTGTTCCAGAGGGTTTTCAATAGCCGTTTTATTTTTTTAAATAATTTTTATTGTGCTTTAAGTGAAAGTTTAAAATCAAGTCAGTCTGTCACACAAAAACCCATATACAGCTTGCTACACACTCCCAATTACTCCCTCCACTTTCTCTTTTCCTGTCCATTTCGCCAGCTTCACCCTCTCATCTCCCCTCCAGGCAGGAGATGCCAACACAGTTTCAAATGTCCACCTGATCCAAGAAGCTCACTCCTCACCAGCATCCCTCTCCAACCCATTGTCCAGTCCAGTCTGTGTCTAAAAGAGTTGGCTTTGAGAATGGTTCTTGTCCTGGGGCAACAGAAGGTCTGGGGGCCATGACCACCAGGGTCCCTCTAGTCTCAGACCATTAAGTCTGGTCCTATGAGAATTTGGGGTCTGCATCCCACAAAAAATTTTTTTTCTTTTTTTTTTTTTTTATCCCACTGCTCTCCTGTTCCCTCAGGGGTTCTCTGTTGTGTTCCCTGTCAGGGCAGTCATCGGTTGTAGCCGGGCACCATCTAGTTCTTCTGGTCTCAGGATGATGTAGTCTCTGGTTCACGTGGCCCATTCTGTCCCTTGGGCTCATAATTGCCTTGTGTCCTTGGCGTTCTTCATTCTCCTTTGATCCAGGTGGGTTGAGACCAATTGATACATCTTAGATGCCCGCTTGCTAGCTTTTAAGACCCCAGATGCCACTCTTCAAAGTGGGATGCAGAACGTTTTCTTAATAGATTTTATTATGCCAGTTGACTTAGATGTCCCCTGAAACCATGGTCCCCAGACCCCTGCCGCTGCTACGCTGGCCTTCGAAGCATTCAGTTTATTCAGGAAACTTCTTTGCTTTTGGTTTAGTCGAGTTGTGCTGACCTCCCCTGTATTGTGTGTTGTCTTTCCCTTCACCTAAAGTAGTTCTTATCGAACATCTAATTACTGAATACCCCTCTCCCACCCTCCCTCCCTCCTCTGGTAACCACAAAAGAATGTTTTCTTCTCAGTTTAAACTGTTTCTCAAGTTCTTATAATATGGTCGTATATAATATTTGTCCTTTTGCAGCTGACTAATTTCAGTCAGCATAATGCCTTCCAGGTTCCTCCATGTTATGAAATGTTTCACAGATTCCTCACTGTTCTTTATGGATGTGTAGTGTTCCATTGTGTGAATATACCATAATTTATCCGCTGATGGGCACTGCTTGCTTTCATGTTTTTGCTGTTGTAAACAGTGCTGCAGTAAACATGGGTGTACATATATCTGTTCGTGTAAAGGCTCTTATTTCTCTAGGACATATTCCAAGGAGTGGGATTGCTGGATCGTATGGTAGTTCTACTTCTAGCTTTTTAAGGAAGCAATTTCCAAAGTGGTTGTACCATTTTACCTTCCCACCAGCAGTGTATAAGTGTTCCAATCTCTCCACAGCCTCTCCAACATTTATTACTTTGTGTTTTTTGGATTAATGCCAGCCTTGTTGGAGTGAGATGAAATCTCATTGTAGTTTTGATCTGCATTTCTCTAATGGCTAATGAATGTGAGCATTTCCTCATGTATCTTTAGCTACCTGAATGTGTTCTTTAGTGAAGTGTCTATTCATATCTTTTGCCCATTTTTTAATTGGGTTATTTGTCTTTTGCAGTTGAGTTTTTGCAGTATCATTTAGATTTTAGACATCAGACGCTGATCAGAAATGTCATAGCTAAAAACTTTTTCCTACTCTGTAGGTAGTCTTTTTACTCTTTTGGTGAAGTCTTTGGATGAGCATAAGGGTTTGATTTTTAGGCGCTCCCAGTTGTCTAGTTTTTTCCTGCATTCTTTATAATGTTTTGTATACTGTTTATGCCATGTATTAGGGCTCCTAACATTGTCCCTATTTTTTCTTCCATGATCTTTATCGTTTTAGATTTTATATTTAGGTCTTTGATCCATTTTGATTTAGTTTTTGTGCATGGAGTGAGATATGGGTCTTGTTTCATTTTTTTGCAGATGGATATCCAGTTATGCCAGCACCATTTGTTAAAAAGACTGTCTTTTCCCCATTTAACTGTTTTGGGACCCTTGTCAAATGTCAACTGCTCATATGTGGATGTCTGGATTCTCAACTCTGTTCCAGTGGTCCATGTATCTGCTGTTAATAGCTGGTTTTTAGGGAGAAGATTGCCAGACCTTTCTTCCGAGGTGCACCTGGGTGGGCTCAAACTGCAAACTCTACCATTAGTCAAGTGCAAACGTTTGCACCACCCAGGGACATTTGTAACTAGCTATGAAACATTTTCTTTCTTTTTTCCTTTTGGGCATAGACTAACTGTAGCATCCTTGAATATAAAAAGTTACTGATAATGTCTTAGTTGTCAGGAAGAAACGCACCCAGGAGACTTGTGTTCATGTGAAAGCTCTCCAGATTGACTGTTGAATGTGGAAATAGACCTCCCCTGAACTTGTCCTTGAGCTTGTAACTGTAAACGGCACAGAGGAGACAACATTTTGTTTTAAAGCACTGGCAGGACTACGGAGGGAGTCTTTTCTCCCCATTAATATTTCCAGAGAGCAAAGGAAATATCTTCTCCAAGGGAGCTAACTACTACGTAGAGCATCTGTTAGGAGTTTAAATCATTTAGATACACGACTCTGAAGATAGCCAGCACTGTTTGTGTTTGTTTTGCCATCAAATACTGTTATTTAGTGCCCTCAAATGTTGTCCTGGGTTCTATACCAAGTAATTTAAAAGAACCAGCTATTGCTCTTTGAGAAATTATCATTTAGAATTACTGAAAGGGGCTGTGAATCTTGAGTGAGCAGCTTGTTTTCTTTGTTTTTAATTCTCCTGCAGATTGAACTAAGTGAGCATGTTGCCGGAAAAAACTACACTTTTAATATTTGCATTATGATTTTTGTTGAGGTGTCTCCTTTGAGCAGTCACCAGATGTTGTTGTTGTTAGGTACTGTCGAGTCTACAGAAGGACACACTGCCGATCCTGCGCCATCCTCACAATCGTTATGCTTGAGCGCATTGTTGCAGCCACTACATCAGTCCGTCTCCTTGAGGGTTTTCTTCTTTTTTGCTGGCTCTCTACTTTATCAAGCATAATGTCCTTCTCCAGGGACTGATTCCTCCTGAAAACATGTCCAAAGTACTTGAGATGAAGTCTCACTATCCTTGCTTCTAAAGAGCATTCTGGCTGTACTTTTTTCAAGACATTTGTTCGTTCTTCTGGCAGCCCATGGTATATTCAATATTCTTTGCCAACACCACAATTCGAAGGCATTGGCTCTTTGGTCCTATTCGTTGTCTAGCTTTCGCATGCATATGAGGTGATTTAAAATACCATGGCTTCAGTCAGATGCACCTTAGTCCTCAAAGTGACGTCTTTGTATTTTAACAGTTTAAAGAGATCTTTTGCACAGATTTGCCCAATGCAATATGTCACTTGATTTCCTGACTGCTGTTTCCATGGGCATTGGTTGTAGATACAAGTAAAATGAAATCCTTGACAACTTCAATATTTTCTCTGTTTATCCTGATGTTGCTTATTGGTCCAGTTGTGAGGATTTTTGTTTTCTCTATGTTGAAGCATAATCCATACCGAAGGCTGTTGTGTTTGATCTTCATCAGTAAGTGCTTCAAATCCTCTTCACTTTCAGCAAGCAAGGTTGTGTCATCTGCATATCACAGGTTGTTAATGAGCCTTTGTCCAATCCTGATGCCTCGTTCTTCATATAGTCCAGCTTCTCGGCTTATTTGCTCAGCATACAGATTGAATAAATATGATGAAAGAATACAACCCTGACACACACCTTCCCTCCCTTTAAACCATTTATTATCCCCTTGTCCTGTTCGAACGACTGCCTCTTGGTCTGTGTACAGGTTCCTCATGAGCACAATGTTATTCATAATTTATTATGATCCACAGCTGAATGCCTTTGTATAGTCAATAAAACATAGATAAACTTCTTTCTGGTATTCTTTGCTTTCAGCTAAGATCCATCTGACATCAGCAATGATATCCCTGGTTCCACGTCCACTTCTGAATCCAGCATAAATTTCTGGCAGCTCTATGTCGATACACTGCTGCAACTGCTTTTGAATGATCTTCAGCAAAATCTTACTTGTGTGTGACCTTAATGATATCCTTCGATAATTGCCACATTCTGTTGGATCACCTTCCTTGGAACGGGCATAAATATGGATCTCTTTCAGTTTGTTGGCCAGGTAGCCGTCTTCCAAATTTTTGGCATAGATGAGTGAGCACTTCTGTTGCTGCATCCATTTGTTGGAACGTCTCAGTTGGCATTCCAGTAGTTCCTGGAGCCTTGTTTTTTCGCCAGTGTCTTCAATGCAGCTTGTACTCTTCCTTCAGTACCATTGTTTCTGGATCAGATGATACTGCCTAAAGTTATTGAACATCAAACCATTCTTTTTGGTACAGTGACTGTATATTCCTTCCATCTTCCTTGATGCTTCCTGTGTTGTTCAGTATTTTCCCTGTAGAATTCTTCAATATTGCAACTTGAGGCTTGAGTTTTTT
Organism: Loxodonta africana; assembly: GCF_030014295.1. Classification (NCBI taxonomy): domain Eukaryota; kingdom Metazoa; phylum Chordata; class Mammalia; order Proboscidea; family Elephantidae; genus Loxodonta; species Loxodonta africana. Next base: position 77,200,735 of record NC_087358.1, read on the forward strand.
CTTCAGTCCTTTCAGCTTGAGAAATGCCATATGTGTTCTTTTCTTTTGGTTTTCTATCTCCAAGTCTTTGCATATTTCATTATAATACTTTACTTTTTCTTCTTGAGTAGCCTTTTGAAATTTTCTGTTCAGCTCTTTCATGTCATCATTTCTTCCTTTCTCTTTAGCTACTCGATGTTCCAGAGCAAGTTTCAGCATCTCTTCTGACATTCATTTTGGGCTTTTCTTTCTTTCCTATCTTCAGTGTCCTTTTGCTTTCTTCATATATGATGTCTTTCCTCCACTTATCTGATCTTTGGTCATTAGTGTATAATGCTTCAGATCTGTTCTTGAGATGGTCTCTAAATTCTGGTGGCATATATATGTGCAAGGCTGTACTTTGTCTCTCGTGGACTTACTTTAATTTTCTTCAGCTTCACCTTGAACTTGCATATGAGCAATTGATGGTCTGTTCCACAGTCGGCCCCTGGCCTTGTTCTAACTGATGATATTTAGCTTCTCCATTGTCTCTTTCCACAGATGTAGTTGATTTGATTCCTGTGTATTCCATCTGGCGAGTTTCAGTTGGATAGTCATTATTTATGTTCTTGAAAAAAAGGTGTTTGCAGTGAAGAAGTCGTTGGTCTTGCAGAACTCTATCATGTGACATCTGGCATCATTCTATCACCACAGACTGGAAAAGAATAAAGAGTGAGTTCTGGGACAGTGAGAAAGTGGCCCATGGTGGTGACTTCTCTCCCAACATAAAGGATTTGAGTTCATCTGTTAGATCAGAGGGCATCTTATAATATTACTTTAGATAAACCAGCCATTTGATTCTTGAACCTGGACTTGGATAAATGTAAATGTGAGATTGGATCTTCTTGAGCTCTTATCATGTCTTACAGTTTGCCTCAAGTGAACTATCAAGCATCTAATGGGAAATTTGCAGAGAGGTCAGTTCGTCTTGGTATGAAAAGAATTTCTAGAGGTGCTTACGGATATATTGAACAGCATCAAGTAAGTTAAGAAGGGGGGCATTAAGGTATATATGTTTTCTTTCTTTAAATGATCCTCTTATTTCATATTGTTCATATTGTTTCTGATAATTTTGGAAATTCAAAATATGTGAAAAGTTCATTGATATGTCAAAGTCAGGATATTTTCAACCTACTTTAAATAATTTCTTGCATATAAAGCTTCTGGTTAAATGATGTGCATTTTTTTAAAGGTGTTTCTGTTTTAGGTTGTTAGAGCTTTTATGTTTGCCACATATGATTGTCCCTGAATTCCCATCATCTTAGTTAAAACCTCAACTCTAAAATATCCTCAGGCCATCTTGTCATGCTGAGTTTTAAAATTTTTTCAAAATGAATTGTGAAAATGTGGTGTTTAGGAAATGGGGTAATAAATAGAATGTATAAGTAGCAAAATACTGTGTTCAAAGACTTATATTCCCAGAGGAAAAAGTCTTACTTTTGCACTCCAGAGGACTCTTGTCAGGGAATAGAAGAGCCAGTGGTTGGTTCATCTTAATGTCGTAGCACTGAAAGTTACTGATTAATTAGCTATTGCTTACCCAGTACAAAACCTGACTAGAATGGAACTGCTCCTGGGTCTCTGTGCCTGGCAGCTGTCACAGGTATCAGCATAGAGTATGTGCTCAGCGTTTGCGGAAGAGAGCAAAAGACATGAAGGAGACAGAAAGAGGAAAATGGTGATAAAAGGAAACAGGGAAAGAAGAAGGAAAGGAGGGGGTGAAAGAGAGAGAAGAGCAGAATAAATGGAACTGGAGTTCATTTTGTTACACACACACACCACCCAGGCACAGAGGGATTAAGGGGCTTGTCCACTAACTCATTTGCTGACAGGCCTGGGACAGAACTGCCCTTTAATCTCTGCACGGACTCTCATAGTGGGGAATCATTGCTGTGGATGAACATTTTGAAATCTCTGAAAACAATTGGATAAAAATAACGTATGCATTCATATGTCCTTGGAGGGAAACCATGCCTTAAATTGAGTTGAGTTTAAAGGAACCAAATAAGATTTTGAAAGGCCCCAACAAAGTTAAATTTTATGGAAAGAAAAAAAAAATATGTTGAGAACATCTGGAAAGAAATTCTTCAAGTTATTTCCTTAAAATATTTTAACTTTACAACAAAATAGTATTCTGGCAATCTCATCTCTCACATTTCCATCCAGATTTGGTCTTCTTCTTTTACTTCAGTTTTTTCTTTACTCATTTGTATAGTTTCCACCTTTTTTTTTTTTCTTTCATTTCTTCCTTTCTCCATTCTGCTTGGCTTCTGACTGCTCCCATTTGTTTACTTTGACATTCTCTCTCACAGCTCTGGTTTTGTCCGTGCTTTTCCTTTCTTTCCTTTGCACCATTCAGCTCTCCTATTGCCTTTCCCTGAGCTTGTTTTTGTGTCTGGTACTTTTGCTGGTCTGTTAGCTGATCTTTTTCCTGGTCCTCATCATTCTTTCCATTTTCTTTTCTCCCCCTCCTGACATTCTTCCTCCTCCTCCTTCTTCCTCTCCCATCTCTTCTGTTCTCCAGGGTTTACTAATGGCAGAGCGTCACTGGAAATCTGTCATAGGACTAAGCTATTTCTCCGATGAGTAATTGAATGCACGGCTGTTCTTACTGTGTTTTTCCTGATGAACACTTTTCCACAAAATAAAATTCTCCTGGATTATATTCCTGTATTAGATAGTAGTTTGTTTGGGTTAAACTTGACATTTTAAAATCTGAGTTTCTAATCACTCTCCTCTCGTAATCTTCATTTCATTGTGTTATTCTGTGGTAATTTTCCCTGAGACTGTGCTATTTTCTGCACCATAAATGGAAACCCTGGCGGCATAGTGGTTAAGTGCTATGGCTGCTGACCAAAGGGTTGTCAGTTCGAATCTGCAAGGTGTTCTTTGGAAGCTCTATGGAGCAGTTCTACTCTGACCTGTAGGGTCACTATGAGTCCCAATTGACTCGACAGCACTGGGTTTGGTTTGGTTTTTGGTTTTAAACCGCAAAACCAAACCCGATGCCTTTGAGTCAATTCCAAATCATAGCGACCCTATAGGTCAGAGCAGAACTGCCTTGTAGGGTTTCCAATGCTGTAAATCTTTTCAGAAGCAGACTACCACATCTTTTCTCATGTGGAGCGGAGCAGCTGTGGGTTTGAACCGTGGAACTTTTGGTTAGCAGCCGAGCACTTATCCACTGCACCACCAGGGCTCCTTTTATATACTATAGGCAGCTGTTAAATAGAAACATTTATATAATATTAAATTTTATTTATTAAGGTATCATTTCCTACAATAAAATTTACTGTGTGAGAATGGCTTAGTAGTCTCTTGGTGGTACCACTGTCTGCTTTTTGTCACTATAGTTTAGTCTTTATGCAGACATAAGTGTTCGTTTCTGTTGGGTACATACCTAGAAGTGGAATTGCTGAGTTATGTGGTAATTGTATCTTTTATTTTGTAATAAGCTGCCATATTACTTTCCAAAGTGGCTGTACTCTTTTGCATTCTCACTAGCAATGTTTGAGAGTTCTAGTTGCTCCACGTCCTCGTCAGCACATAATATCCTCAGTCATTTTGACTTAGCTAAAAGATGTATAGTGGTATCTCTTTGTGGTTTTAAATTGCCTTTTCCTAATGACTAGTGATGTTGAGCATCATTTCATGTAGGCATTTTCCATTTGTATACCTTCTTTTTGAAATGTCTGTTCAAATTTTTGACTGATTTTTAAATGGGTTGTCTATCTTCTTGAATTGTAAGAGTTCTTTATATATTTTGAATTCAGAGTATTTGTTGGACATATATTTTAAAAATATTTTTTCCCAGATTGTTGCTTGCTTTTTTTTTTTTTTTTAACTGTATTTTTCAGAGAGAAGTTTTTCATCTCTATGGAGTCCATTTTAGCCATTATTTCTTTTGTAATTTCTGCTTAAAAAATCTGTACCAGTGTCATAATATTTTCTCTGAGATTTTCTTCTAAAAGTTTTACCTCTTACATTTAGGCCTATGATTTATTTAGATTTAATTTTTGAATGCGTGAGGTTGAGACTCAAAGTTCCTTTTTTTTCCCCCCATAAAGATATCTAATTGATCCAGCCACATTTGGTGAAAAGTCAGCTGTTCCCAATTGAATACCTTGGCATCTCTGTCAAAAACTGTTAAAACTCAACCACAAAAAGACAAACAACCCAATCAAGAAGTGGGCAAAGGATATGAACACACATTTCACTAAAGAAGATATTCAGGCAGCCAACAGATACATGAGAAAATGCTCTCGATCATTAGCCATTAGAGAAATGCAAATTAAAACTACGATGAGATTCCATCTCACACCAGCAAGGCTGGCATTAATCCAAAAAACACAAAATAATAAATGTTGGAGAGGCTGCGGAGAGATTGGAACTCTCATACACTGCTGGTGGGAATGTAAAATGGTACAACCACTTTGGAAATCTATCTGGAGTCATCTTAAACAGTTAGAAATAGAACTACCATACAACCCAGAAATCCCACTCCTAGGAATATACCCTAGAGAAACAAGAGCCTTCATACAAACAGATATATGCACACCCATGTTTACTGCAGCTCTGTTTACAATAGCAAAAAGCTGGAAGCAACCAAGGTGTCCATCAACGGATGAATGGGTAAATAAATTGTGGTATATTCACACAATGGAATACTACGCATCGATAAAGAACAGTGACGAATCTCTGAAACATTTCATAACATGGAGGAACCTGGAAGGCATTATGCTGAGCGAAATGAGTCAGAGGCAAAAGGACAAATATTGTATAAGACCACTATTATAAGATCTTGAGAAATAGTAAACCTGAGAAGAACACATACTTTTGTGGTTACGAGGCAGGGAGGGAGGGAGGGTGGGAGAGGGTTTTTTATTGATTAATCAGTAGATAAGAACTGCTTTAGGTGAAGGGAAAGACAACACTCAATACATGGAAGGTCAGCTCAATTGGACTGGACCAAAAGCAAAGCAGTTTCCGGGATAAAATGAATGCTTCAAAGGTCAGGGGAGCAAGTGCGGGGGTCTGGGGAACATGGTTTGAGGGGACTTCTAAATCAATTGGCAAAATAATTCTATTATGAAATCATTCTGCATCCCACTTTGAAATGTGGCGTCTGGGGTTTTAAATGCTAACAAGCGGCCATCTAAGATGCAGCAATTGGTCTCAACCCACCTGGAGCAAAGGAAAATGAAGAACACCAAGGCCACACAACAACTAAGAGCCCAAGAGACAGAAAGGGCCACATGAACCAGAGACCTACATCATCCTGAGACCAGAAGAACCAGTTGGTGCCCGGCCACAGTCGATGACTGCCCTGACAGGGAGCACAACAGAGGACCCCTGAGGGAGCAGGAGATCAGTGGGATACAGACCTCAAATTCTCATAAAAAGACCAAACTTAATGGTCTGACTGAGACTGGAGGAATCCCGGCAGCCATGGTCCCCAGACCTTTTGTTGGCACAGGACAGGAACCATCCCCAAAGACAACTCATCAGAAATGAAAGGGACTGGTCAGCGGGTGGGAGACAGACGCTGATGAAGAGTGAGCTAATTATATCAGGTGGACACTTGAGATTGTGTTGGCAGCTCTTGTCTGGAGGGGGGATGGGAGGATAGAGAGAGAGGGAAGCCGGCAAAATTGTCAAGAAAGGAGAGACTGAAAGGGCTGACTCGAGGGGGAGAGCAAGTGGGAGTAGGGAGTGAGATGTATGTAAACTTATATGTGACAAACTGATTGGATTTGTAAACGTTCACTTGAAGCTTAATAAAAGTTATTTAAAAAAAAAAAAAACCTATTCATATGGCAAATTCCACTTTTCATTCCTGGGATAAACCCCACTTGGTTATCATGTATTGTCCTAATTATATATTGTTGGATTTAATTTTCTAATATTTTGTAAAGAATTTGTGTGTGTGTGTGTGTTCACTAGGTGATTGGTTGCTAGTTATTTTTTCTTGTGATGTCTTTGGATTATTTGGCCATCACGGTTTTACTGGTCTCATGAAATGAGTTGGGATATGTCCCTTCCTTCTCTACTTTATGAAGTAGTTTGTTAGGATCAGCATTATTTCTATATTTGTTTTTGAAATGCAGAGATGAACCCAAAGAGAATGATTACTTAGCATAGGCATTCACAGACCTCCCTCAACCCTTTACACCACTGGCTTTGTTCTAGTCTTAGGCCAAATGTTGTCAAGAATAATTTTTTTCAGGTAGAGAAATATAATGACCTCTTGACTATTCCTAATTTATCAAAAGTGCAAATTTGTGTTTTTACTATCTAATATCAGCTTTTCATAAATTTGGGGGTAAAAGCAACTCTTTGAATAGTCATTTTCTGAACAGCCTTCTGAAGTTTGAAAGAGCAAGTGTTATTTATCTCCAGAAGGGCTTAATTTTCTCTTAGTCAGCAAGTTCACCCCAGGAAGATTCAGCTCAGATTGGTAAAGAGACTGCCAGTTGTCTGGATGTGACCCCAAATATGTTATCAATGGCTTACGCCCTCCAGAAGCTTGTTTCCTCTGGCTTGCTGATAGACTGCTCCCATTTCCTTGTTAGCCATGCTGGGTAAGGCATTACAGCTCTCACCACCTTCAGCGTCTGGCAGTCAGCACTCTCTAGGAATCACCAGTTACCTTGAATATATTTGCCTTCTCTGTAAAGTGTTTAGGAGATGGTTTTTACCCTACTGTGGACATTAGGGAGCCCTGGTGGCACAGTGGTTAAGATCTCGGCTGCTAAACAAAAGATTGGCAGTTTGAATCCCTCAGCTGCTCCTTAGAAACTGTATGGGGCAGTTCTGCTCTGTTCTGTAGGGTTTCTGTAGGTTGGAATCGACTTGACAGCAATGAATTTGGTTTGGTGGACTTCAGAGATATGTGTGTGTGTGTGTTCACACATACACACACACACAGCACAGCTGATCATAAACAATCCAATTACTGTAATTTCTTTATTACTCGTATGTTTTGTTCTTTTAAATAACAATGGTTGTGTCACTTTATGAGCTTAGAATAAATAACTTATTTTTCTCACTCTCTCACGTGGTAAACTTACTTGCTACTGATTGCTAGAACAGACTAGGTAATTGCTTCATAATGTTTGAGAAATACATTGCGACTACTGCAAAAAGTAACGAGACGTGAAAGCCTTTTTCCCTAGTGAAATAAAATCAGATTAGTGTTCTCATAAAGCATGTCACTTCCCTAAGCTTCTGAGCAGGAGTCATTGCTACTGTGACAAGCATGTCTGCTCCCCCTTAGACTAACGAATTCTTGGATATTTAGAAGAACGATAATTATTTTTAACAAATGGAATTTGTTATCCAAAATTATTTAATTATACTTCCATTGAAAATAGCAATGGTATGTAACAACAAAGCCACATCTTTTCTTCTTTGTTGGGAGCCAGGCATATCTTTACAGTCAGCTGTCTCAGAGCATGGGGGCAGTGCTGGTTCAGTGGTAGACTTCTCACCTTCCACTGGGAGACCCTGTACAGTTCCCAGCCAGTTATGCAGCCACCACCCATCTACCAGTGGAGGCTTTTGTGTTGCTGTGATGCTGAACAGGTCTCAGCACAGCTTCCAGACTAAGGCAGACTAGGAAGAAAGACCTGGTGCCCTGTTCCCTAAAATTAGCTAAGGAAAACTCTTGACCACAATGGGCTCTGTTATGCATGGTGTCGCCATGAGTTGGGGGCTGGCTCTAGGGCAGCTAACAACCACATTTCAGAGCACGTTGTGGAACCTTTGCCTTCTCCACTTCCTGGGTTTTTCACTGTTAACCCAGATTGCAGTTTTAGGGTAGGGGCCTGCGGCTGATGACCAGCTTGTAGCAGCCACCAGTGGAGTGCTCTCTGTTCTCGGGTGCCCAGTAAATTTTATTAAATGATTTATACGTTAAAAAACTGAAAACCACTTGACTTTTACCAACAGAATCTTCAAAGTAACAATAACGAAAAGAAAAAAGTGAAGGATGCTATATATTAATACAATACCATTTACTTTTCCAAATGAAGTGAAATGCCAGCAATCACATGCATTGTGACCTTTTGAGTAAAAACATTATATCTAGGCTCCTAAAGCGGCACTGCTGGGAAGTCAGAAGTGGTGAATCTGTGTAACAGTAAATTCATTCTGTCCACACAAAGCAGCTCTGAAGCATTAATGTTAATCAGGTGGTGCTCAGAATGAATTACAGAAAGAGGAGCTTCGCTCTCATCCTTAAAGCGGACTCAGTTCTTAGTCGTGCGTTCCTTGATTGTGACTCTTAAGGAAACATCATACAGAGGGTCATCACCTGGAAGGCCAGAAGGGGTTGGATTATGTCTTAAAGTGTAAATGTAGGTTTCAGTAATCTTAGTTTTGTTTTTCTGGGCTCTTATCCTACAGAAGAATAATAGTTTACAGCAGAGACAGATCAGGAGGTTACACTGGTAGTTTGAGATCTACACGTGGCTGTAAAGTCAAGTCTGACCCATGGGTTACAGAGGAGAACTGCTCCGTAAGATTTTCTTGGCTGTCATCGTACAGAAATAGATTACCAGGCCTTTATTCCTTAGTGTCACTGGATGGGTTTGAACCACCAACCTTTAGGTTACTACTCAAGTGTAAGCTGTTTGTACCACCCAGGAACCTCAGTCCTTCATTATCCCCAGAGGGAGAGGCAAACAGGGTTGGACTGTTCCAAGCAGTAAAAAAAAAAAATAGGTAACAAAAAGTCAGTGCATTTGCCTTGGGATGTAGTAAAAGGGCTCAATTGAAGTCTACCCAGGCGTGTTTATGTAGGCACTAGAAACACCTGAACCTGGCCTTGACTTTGGCCTTTTCTCAGTGCATCTCTGGTAGGTGATGACCTAGTATAGTGAAGTGAATGTTAGATTCTTCTTTAATTTCTTTTTTAAATTTTTATTGTGCTTTAAGTGAGAGTTTACGAATCAAGTCAGTCTCTCACATAAAAACTTGTATACAACTTGATATATACTCCCAATTACTCTCCCCCTAATGAGACAGCCAGCTCTCTCCCTCCACTCTCTTCGTGTCCATTTTGCCAGCTTCTAACACCCTCTATCTTCTCATCTGCCCTCCAGTCAGGAGATGCCAACATAGTCTCAAGTGTCCACCTGATCCAAGAAGCTCACTCCTCACCAGCATCCGTCTCCAACCCATTGTCCACTCCAATCCATGTCCGAAGAGTTGGCTTTCGGAATGGTTCCTGTCTTGGGCCAACAGAAGGTCTGGGGGCCATGACCACCGGGGTCCTTCTAGTCTCAGGCAGACCATTAAGTCTGGTCTTTTTATGAGAATTTGGGGTCTGCATTCCACTGATCTCCTGCTCCCCCTCTGTTGTGTTCCCTGTCAGGGCATTCATCTCTTGTAGCCTGGCACCATCTAGTTCTTCTCTCAGGATGATGTAGTCTCTGGTTCATGTGGCTCTTCCTGTCTCTTGGACTTATAATTACTTTGTGTCCCTGGTGTTCTTCATTCTCCTTTGATCCAGGTGGGTTGAGACCAATTGATGCATCTTAGATGGCTGCTTGCTAGCGTTTAAGACCCCAGATGCCACTCTTCAAAGTGAGATGCAGCATGTTTTCATGGTAGATTTTATTATGCCAATAGACTTAGATGTCCCCTGAAATCATGGTCCCCGAACCCTTGCCCCTACTACATTGGCCTTCGAAGCATTCAGTTTATTCAGGAAACTTCTTTGCTTTTGGTTTAGTCGAGTTGTGTTGACTTCCCCTGTATTGTGTGTTGTCTTTCCCTTCACCTAAAGTAGTTCTTATCGAACATCTAATTACTGAATACCCCTCTCCCACCCTCCCTCCCTCCTCTGGTAACCACAAAAGAATGTTTTCTTCTCAGTTTAAACTCTTTCTCAAGTTCTTATAATAGTGGTCTTATACAATATTTGTCCTTTTGCAGCTGACTAATTTCACTCAGCATGATGCCTTCCAGGTTCCTCCATGTTATGAAATGTTTCACAGATTCCTCACTGTTCTTTATGGATTTGTAGTATTCCATTGTGTGAATATACCATAATTTATTTATCCACTGATCCCTTGATAGGCATCTTAGTTGCTTCCATGTTTTTGCTATTGTAAACAGTGCTGCAGTAAACATGGGTGTACATATATCTGTTCGTGTAAAGGCCCTTATTTCTCTAGGATATATTCCAATGAGTGAGATTGCTGGATCTTATGGTAGTTCCAGCTTTTTAAGGAAACGCCAAATCGATTTCCAAAGTGGTTGTACCATTTTACCTTCCCACCAGCAGTGTATAAGTGTTCCAGTCTCTCCACAGCCTCTCCAGCATTTATTATTTTGTGTTTTTTAGATTAATGCCAGCCTTGCTGGAGTGAGATGAAATCTCATTGTAGTTTTGATCTGCATTTCTCTAATGGCTAATGATCGTGAACATTTCCTCATGTATCTGTTAGCTACCTGAATATGTTCTTTAGTGAAGTGTCTATTCATATCTTTTGCCCATTTTTTAATTGGGTTATTTGTCTTTTTGCAGTTGAGTTTTTGCAGTATCATTTAGATTTTAGAGATCAGGCGCTGATCAGAAATGTCATAGCTAAAAACTTTTTCCCAGTCTGTAGGTACTCTTTTTACTCTTTTGGTGAAGTCTTTGGATGAGCATAGGTGTTTGATTTTTAGGAGCTACCAGTTATCTAGTTTTTTTTCTGCATTCTTTATAATGTTTTGTATACTGTTTATGCCATGTATTAGGGCTCCTAACATTGTCCCTATTTTTTCTTCCACGATCTTTATCATTTTAGATTTTATATTTAGGTCTTTGATCCATTTTGATTTAGTTTTTGTGCATGGAGTGAGGTATGGGTCTTGTTTCATTTTTTTGCAGATGGATATCCATTTATGCCAGCACCATTTGTTAAAAAGACTGTCTTTTCCCCATTTAACTGTTTTGGGGCCTTTGTCAAATATGAACTGCTCATATGTGGATGGATTTATGTCCGGATTCTCAATTCTGTTCCATTGGTCTATGTATGTGTTGTTGTACCAGTGCCAGGCTGTTTTGATTACTGTGGCGGTATAATAGGTTCTAAAATCAGGTAAAGTCAGGCCTCCCACTTTGTTCTTCTTTTTCAGTAAAAAAAAAAAAAAATGCGTTATTTATCCAAGGCCTCTTTCCCTTCTCTATAAGAAGTTGGTGATTTCTTTCTCCATCTCATTAAAGAATGTCGTTGGGATTTGGACCAGAATGGCATTAAGTGTATAGATCACTTTTGGTAGAATAGACGTTTTTATCATGTTAAGTCTTGTATCCATGAGCAAGGTTATGTTCTTCCACTTATGTAAGTCTCTTTTGGGTTCTTGCAGAAGCGTACTGTAGTTTTCTTTGTATAAGTCTTTTACATCTCTGGTAAGATTTATTCCTAAGTATTTTATCTTCTTGGGAGCTACTATAAATGGCATTGATTTGGTGATTTCCTGTTTGATGTTCTTTTTGTTGTAGAGGAATCCAACTGATTTTTGTATGTTTGTCTTTTATCCCGATAGTCTGCTGAACTCTTCTATTAGTTTCAGTAGTTTTCTTGAGGATTCCTGAGGGTTTTATGTGTATAAGATCATGTAATCTGCAAACAGAGATACTTTTATTTCTTCCTTGCCAATCTGGATGCCCTTTATTTCTTTATCTAGCCTAATTGCTCTGGCTAGGAGCAATGTTGAATAAGAGCGGTGAAAAAGGGCATGGTTGTCTGGTTCCCGATCTCAATGGGAATGTTTTCAGGCTCTCTCCATTTATAGTGATGTTGGCTGTTGGCTTTGTATAAATGCCCTTTATTATGTTGAGGAATTTTCCTTCTATTCCTATTTTGCTGGGAGTTTTTATCAGATATAAGTGTTGAACTTTGTCAAATGCCTTTTCTGCATCAATTGATAAAATCATGTGATTCTTGTCTTTTGTTTTATTTATGTGGTGGATTACATTAATTGTTTTTCTAATGTTGAACCATCTCTGCATACCTGGTATGAATCCCACTTGGTCATGGTGAATTATTTTTTCGATAGGTTGTTGAATTCTCTTGGCTAGAATTTTGTTGAGAATTTTTGCGTCTGTGTTCATGAGGGATATATGTCTATAATTTTCTTGTGGTGTCTTTACCTGGTTTTGGTATCCGGGATATGGTGGCTTCATAGAATCAGTTTGGAAGTATTCCGTCCTCTTCTATGGTCTGAAATACCTTTAGCAGTAGTGGTGTTAACTCTTCACTGAAGGTTTGGTGGAACTCTGCAGTGAAGCCGTCTGACAGGGCTTTTCTTGTTGGGAATTTTTTTTATTACCTTTTCAATCTCTTCTTTTGTAATTGGTCCATTTAGTTGATCTGCCTCTGTTTGAGTTAGTTTAGTTAGGTAGTGTGTTTCTAGGAATTCATCCATTTCTTCTAGGTTTTCAGATTTGTTAGAGTACAGTTTTTCATAGTTATCTGATATGATTCTTTTAATTTCAGTTTGGTCTGTTGTAATATCGCCCATCTCATTTCTTATTTGGGTTCTTTGCATCCTCTTCTCTTTTTCTTTTGTCAGTTTGGCCAGTGGTTTATCAATTTTGTTGAGTTTTTTCAGAAAACCAGCTTTTGGACACAGAGTTTAAGAATACAGGAAACTTGGAGGGGTAGCCCAGATGATGGAATGGACAGATGCTTCCGGCGAGCCTGCTTTACAACAAAGACCTGAAAAAACAAGTGAAACAAATATATATGTGGCAAGCTGGGAGCCCTGAGCATCAGCGGATAGTATAGACAACGAACTGAGGGGCAAGGGGAGGAAGAGACCATACAGAATTGGAGAGCAGTTACCGGACCTGAATCACCGGGAGACTTCAGGCAGCATTCCCGGAGTGGCGGCGGCGGTGAGCTGGTACTAGCGTTCAGCTGCAGTTTCTGTGGGAGAAATAGCCAGCTCCTGGGAAGAACGGCGCTTTCGACAAAAGCTAAGTACTCGCATATATTTTACTATGCCCCCACCCCCGATCCCCAACCGGCTTCGGCGGCAGAATCCCTGGGCCTAAGATAGTCCCTGTTGAGCACCAAGAGCCATCCTCCCGGTCTTGGGGAAGGAAAAAATTTGTAAATGGGTAGAAAAGATAATTTGCTAGCTCCATTAACCAGGGGAACTCAGGACAGAAGCGGCTCCTGTCCAGGTATAAACTGTCCGTGGACCTTGAGCAACTTTCCCTTCTGCGTGGACATGTGTGGGCCAATTTCAGGAGAATAGGCCTTTGTTGGCAAACTCCAACCATTTCAGCTGTGCGGTGGAGAGGTGGGTGTTTGACGTTTGACATTGCTTTGCCTATTTAACAAGGTCCTCACCTACCCACATCAGGGACCTAAGGCCTCATAGTTCCACTCAGGTCACCCAGCCACCCGCGACAGGGGTCCAAAGATAACTGGTACCTCTCAGTCCTTACAACCAAAAACATTGCATGCCCATGGTCTCTCTGCAGAACCCAACCACCTGCATGCTGTAGGGAACAGGGACGGGTTTTCCTCGGAGACACTTGCGGATCAGTTCTCAGCCCCCTGCCTTGTTAAGAGCATGACCTCCTGCTGCAATCAGATACCGGTATATACACCAATCACCCCTGCCCCTCTAAGACTGTAGGACAGAGCCTGTACCACACGCTTGATATCAGCTACCTGGAAACATGAGCTGAATTCATACAAGAAAAGTAAATGGACCCCTAGACTGATATACCTGATAACAGCTCTAGGCAGCTGGGGATGGGACATTAGAGCTCCAAAGGCAAAAATAATCCAGCAAGCTCACTCAAGCAACCCATAGGGGTATATCAAAACAAAACAAAAACTACGACACAGTAAGCAAACATAAACTAATACAATAACTTATAGATGGCTTATAGACAACATTCAATGTGACGTCACAAAAAGAAACAGACCATGATCACCTCAACAGGCTCTCAAAATGAAGAATCCAGGGATCTTCTAGATGAAAGTGCATTCCTGGAATTACCAGATGTAGAATACAAAAGCTTAATATACAGAACCCTTTAAGACATCAGGAAGGAAATGAGACAATACGCAGAACAAGCCAAGGAACACACAGATAAAGCAATTAAAGAAATTAGATTATTCAGGAACATAATGAAAAGTTTAATAAGCTGGAAAAATTCATAGACAGCAATCAGAAATTCGGAAGATTAACAGTAAAATTACAGAATTAGACAACTCAATAGAAAGAGGAGCAGAATTGAGCGAGTAGAAGCTAGAATTTCTGAACTTGAAGATAAATCACTTGGCACTAACATATTTGAAGAAAAATCAGAGAAAAGAATTTTAAAAGATGAAGAAGTCTTAAGAATCATGTGGGACTCTATCAAGAGAAATAACCTACGATGGATTGGAGTACCAGAACAGGGAGGGTTAAGAGAAAATACGGAGAGAATTGTTGAAAATTTGTGGGCAGAAAACTTCCCAGATATTGTGAAAAATGAGAAGATATCTGTCCAAGATGTTTATCGAACTCCACATAAGGTAGATGTTAAAAGGAAGTCACCAAGACATATTATAATCAAACTTGCCAAAACCAAAGATACAGAGAGAACTATACCAGCAGCGAGGGATAAATGAAAGGTCACCTACAAAGAAGAGCCAATAAGAATAAGCTCAGACTACTTGGCAGAAACCATGCAGGCAAGAAGGCAATGGGATGACACATTTAAAAAATTGAAGGAAAACAATTGCCTGCCAAGAAACATATATCCAGCAAAACTGTCTCTTAATATGAAGGCGAAATTAAGACATTTCCAGATAAACACAAGTTTAGAGAATTTGTAAAACCAAAAAAAACTACAAGAAATACTAAAGAGTTCTTCGGTTAGAAAATCAATAATATCAGGTATCAACCCAAGACTAGAACACTGGGCAGAGGAACCAGAAGTTAACCCAGACAGGGAAATCCAAAAACACAAAGCAAGATTATGAAAAAAAAAAAAAAAAAGCTCAAAACAGGGTAACACTGATGTTATTATATAAAAGCACACAATACTAAAATAATAAAGAGGGAATAAGAAATGAAATCATACACCTTCCATATGGAGAGGAAGATATGGAGATAAAAGAAATAAAAGTTAGCTTTAAATTTAGAAAAATACGGTAAATAATAAGGTAACCACAAAGGAAACAAACTACCCTACTCATCAAAAGAAAATACAAGGGAAAAATACTCAGCAGAAAACAAAATCAACCACAACAAATATGAGCAAAGGACAATATATAAAGAAAATCTACTCAGCACGTGAAATTAAGTGGGAAAAAGAAACTGTCAACAACACACAAAAAAAGACATCAAAATGATAGCACTAAATTCATACCTATCCATAATTACCCTGAATGTAAATGGGCTAAATGCACCAATAAAGAGACACAGAGTGGCAGAATGCATGAAAAAGCAAAATCCGTCTCTGTGCTGCGTACAAGAGACACATCTTAGACTTAGAGACACAAACAAAATAAAACTCAAAGGATGGAAAAAAATATATCAGCAAACAACAATCATAAAAGAGCAGGAGTGGCAATATTAATTTCTGACAAAATAGACTTTAAACTTAAATCCATCATAAAGGATGAGGAAGGACACTATATAATGATTAAAGGGACAATACACCAAGAAGATATAACCATATTAAATATTTATGCACCCAATGACAGGGCTGCAAGATACAGAAAACAAACTCTAACAGCATTGAAAAGTGAGATAGACAGCTCCACAATAATAGCAGGAGAGTTCAACACACCACTTTTGGTGAAGGACAGGACATCCAGGAAGAAGGTCAATAATGACACGGAAGATGTAAATGCCATAATCAACCAACTTGACCTCATAGACATATACAGAACACTCTACCCAACAGCAACCAACTATACTTTCTTTTCTGGTGCACATGGAACATTCTCTAGAATAGACCACATATTAGGTCATAGAGCAAGCCTTAGCAGAATCCAAAGCATTGAAATATTACAAAGCATCTTCTCTGACCATAAGGCCAATAAAAGTGGAAATCAATAGCAGGAAAAGCAGGGAAAAGAAGTCAAACACTTGGAAGCTGAACAATACCCTGCTCCCAAAAGACTGGATTATAGAAGACATTAAGGATGGAATAAAGAAATTCATAGAATCCAGTGAGAATGATAATACTTCCTATCAGAACCTTTGGGACACAGGAAAAGCGGTGCTCACAGGCCAATTTATATTAATAAATGCACACATCCAAAAAGAAAAAGGGCCCAAATCAAAGAATTATCCCTACAACTTGAACAAATAGAAAGAGAGCAACAAAAGAAACCCACAAGCACCAGAAGAAAACAAATAATAAAAATTAGATCTGAACCAAATGAAATAGAAAACAGAAAAACAATTGAAAGACTACCTCACTGCATGCACAAAAACAAACTCAAAATGGATGAAAGACTTAAATATAAAATCTCAACCCACCCGAATCAGAGGAGAATGAGGAACACCAAGGACAGAAGGTAGTTTTGAGCCCAAGAGACAGAAAGGGCCACATGAACCAGAGACTGCATCAGCCTGAGACCAGAAGAACTAGATGGTGCCCGGCTACAACCGATGACGGCCCTGACAGGGAACACAACAGAGAACCCCTGAGGGAGCAGGAGAGCAGTGGGGTGCAGACCCCAAAATCTCGTAATACCAGACTTAATGGTCTCATTGAGACTAGAAGGACCCCAGTGGTCATGGCCCCCAGGCCTTCTGTTGGCCCAGGACAGGAACCATTCCCGAAGGCAACTCTTCAGAAGTGGATTGGACTGGACGGTGGGTTGGAGAGGGATGCTGGTGAGGAGTGAGCTTCTTGGTTCAGGTGGACACCTGAGACTATGTTGGCATCTCCTGCCTGGAGGGGAGATGAGAGAGTAGAGGGGGTTAGAAGCTGTCTAAATGGACAGGAAAAGGGAGAGTGGACAGAGAGAGCAGGGTGACTCATTAGGGGGAGAGTAATTGGGAGTGTTTAGCAAGGTGTATATGGGTATTTGTGAGAGAGACTGACTTGATTTGTTAACTTTAGCTTAAAGCACAATAAAAAGTATTAAAAAATAAAAATAAACCAGCCTTTGGTCTTGTTAATTCTTTCAGTTGTTTTTCTGTTTTCTATTTCATTTAGTTCAGATCTAATTTTTATTATGTGTTTTCTTCTGGTGTCTGTGGGTTTCTTTTGTTGCTCTCTTTCTGTTTGTTCAAGTTGTGGGGCTAAATCTTTGATTTTTGCCCTTTCTTCTTTTTGAATATGTGTATTTATTGATATAAATAGGCCTCTGAGCACTGCTTTTGCCATTTCCCAAAGGTTCTGATAGGAAGTGTTTTCATTCTCATTGGATTCTCTGAATTTCTTTGTTCCATCCTTAATGTCTTCTATAACCCAGTCTTTTCTGAGCAGGGTATTGTTCAGTTTCCAAGTGTTTGATTTCTTTTCCCTGCTTTTCCTGTTACTGATTTTCACTCTTACGGCCTTATGGTCAGAGAAGATGCTTTGTATTATTTCAATGTTTTGGATTCTGCTAAGGCTTACTTTATGACCTAATATGTGGTCTATTCTAGAGAATGTTCCATGTGCACTAGAAAAGAAAGTATACTTGGTTGCTGTTGGGCGGAGTGTCTGTGTATGTCTACAAGGTCAATTCGGTTGACTGTGGCATTTACATCTTCTGTGTCTTTATTGACCTTCTTCCTGGATGTCCTGTCCTTTACCGAAAGTGGTGTGTTGAACTCTCCTGCTATTATTGTGGAGCTGCCTATGTCACTTTTCAATGCTGATAGAGTTTGCTTTCTGTATCTTGCAACCCTGTCATTGGGTGCATAAATGTTTAATATGGTTGTATCTTCTTGGTGTATTGTCCCTTTAATCATTATATATTGTCTTTCCTTATGCTTTTTGATGGATTTAAGTTTAAAATCTATTTTGTCAGAAATTAATATTGCCACTCCTCCTCTTTTATGATTGTTGTTTGCTGATATATTTTTTTCCATCCTATGAGTTTTATTTTGTTTGTGTCTCTAAGTCTAAGATGTGTCTCTTGTACGCAGCACAGAGACGGATTTTGCTTTTTCATGCATTCTGCCACTCTGTGTCTCTTTATTGGTGCATTTAGTCCGTTTACACTCAGGGTAATTATGGATAGGTATGAATTTAGTGCTATCATTTTGATGTCTTTTTTTGTGTGTTGTTGACAGTTTCTTTTTCCCACTTAATTTCATGTGCTGAGTAGATTTTCTTTATATATTGTCCTTTGCTCATATTTGTTGTGGTTGATTTTGTTTTCTGCTGAGTATTTTTCCCTTGTATTTTCTTTTGATGAGTAGGGTAGTTTGTTTCCTTTGTGGTTACCTTATTATTTACCGTATTTTTCTAAATTTAAAGCTAACTTTTATTTCTTTTATCTCCATATCTTCCTCTCCATATGGAAGGTGTATGATTTCATTTCTTATTCCCTCTTTATTATTTTAGTATTGTGTGCTTTTATATAATAACATCAGTGTTACCCTGTTTTGAGCTTTTTTTTTTTTTTTTCATAATCTTGCTTTGTGTTTTTGGATTTCCCTGTCTGGGTTGACTTCTGGTTCCTCTGCCCAGTGTTCTAGTCTTGGGTTGATACCTGATATTATTGATTTTCTAACCAAAGAACTCCCTTTAGTATTTCTTTAATTTTGGTTTGGTTTTACGAATTCTCTAAACTTTTGTTTATCTGGAAATGTCGTAATTTCACCTTCATATTTAAGAAGCAGTTTTCCTGGATATATGTTTCTTGGCAGGCAATTTTTTTCATTCAGTTTATTAAATGTGTCATCCCATTGCCTTCTTGCCTGCATGGTTTCTGCGAAGTAGTCCGAGTTTATTCTTATTGGCTCTCCTTTGTAGGTGACTTTTCATTTATCCCTCGCTGCCGTTATAATTCTCTCTTTATCTTTGGTTTTGGCAAGTTTGATTGTAATATGTCTTAGTGTCTTTCTTTTCAGATCTACCTTATGTGGAGTTCGATGAGCATCTTGGATGGATATCTTCTCATCTTTCACAATATCAGGGACGTTTTCTGCCAACAAATCTTCAACAGTTCTTGCTGTATTTACTGTTATCCCTCCCTGTTCTGATACTCCAATCACTTGTAGGTTATTTCTCTTGATAGAGTCCCACATGATTCTTAACGTTTCTTCATTTTTTAAAATTCTTTTCTCTGATTTTTCTTCAAATATGTTAGTGTCAAGTGATTTATCTTCGAGTTCAGAAATTCTAGCTTCTACTTGCTCAATTCTGCACCTTCGAGTTTCTATTGAGTTGTGTAGTTCTGTAATTTTATTTTTAATTTTCTGAATTTCTGATTGCTGCCTGTCTATGGATTTTTTCAGCTCAGTAAACTTTTCATTATGTTCCTGAATAATCTTTCTAATTTCTACAATTGCTTTATCTCTGTGTTCCTTGGCTTGTTCTGTGTATTGTCTCATTTCCTTCCTGATGTCTTAAAGGGTTCTGTATATTAAGCTTTTGTATTCTACGTCTGGTAATTCCAGGAATGCACTTTCATCTAGAAGATCCCTGGATTCTCTGTTTTGAGAGCCTGTTGAGGTGATCGTGGTCTGTTTCTTTTTGTGACTTGATACTGACTGCAGCCTCTGAGCCATCAATGTTATTGTATTAGTTTATGCTTGCTTACTGTGTCATAGCCTCTTGCTTTGTTTTCTTGTGGTATTCCCCTATGGGTTGCTTAAGTGAGCTAGCTTGTTTATTTTCACATTTGGAGCTCTGACGTCCTGTCCCCTGATGGCTAGAGCTGTTACCAGGTATATCAGTCTAGGAGTCCATTCAGGTTTCTTGTATGAACTCAGCTCAGGTTTCCAGGTAGCTGATCATCAAGTGTGTGGTACAGGCTCTGTCCTACAGTCTTAGAGGGGCAGGGATGATTGGTGTTTATACCAGTACCTGTTTGCAGCAGGGGGTGACACTCTGAACAGGGCAGGGAGCTGAGAACCGACCCCCAAGTGTCTCTGAGGAAAACTCGTCCGTGTTCCCTACAGCGTGCAGGTGGGTGGGTTCTGCAGACGGACCATGGGCACGCAAAGTTTTTGGGTGTAAGGAGTGGGAGGTACCAGTTATCTTTGGACCCCTTTCGTGGGTGGCTGGTGACCAGACTAGAGCTACCAGTCTTTAGGTTCCTGATGTGGGTAGGTGATGACCTTGTTTAATAGGCAAAGCAATGTCAAACATCAAACACCCACCTCTCCCGCACACAGCTGAAATGGTTGGAGTTTGTAAACAAGGGCCTGTTCTCCCGAAATAGGCCCACACATGTCCATTCAGAAGGGAAAGTTACTCAAAGTCCATGGATGGTTTGTGCCTGGACAGGAGCTGCTTCTGTCCTGAGCTCCCCTGGTTAGTGGAGCTAGCAAATTATCATTTCCCCCAACTGCAAATTTTTTCCTTTCCCAGGGCTGGGAGGATGGCTCTTAGTGCTCGACAGGGCCTGTCTCAGGCCCAGGGAATTAAGTCGCTGAAGCTGGTTTGCGGGTGAGGCGGTGCATTAAAATATACGCACGTACTTAGCTTTTGTCGAGAACTGTGTTCTCCTGAGGTTCCGGAGGTGTGAGTAGGCTGTGGGTCTGGCTGATTTCTTCCTGAGGAACATGCGGCCAAAAGCTATTACCAGTCTGCTGCCGTCGCGGCTCTGGGAATGGTGCCTAAGGGCTCCTTGTGATTCAGGTCCGGTAACTCCTCTGGCTTCTAAACGGCCTCTTCTTCCCCATGCTCCTCAGTTCGTTTTGTAAGCTTCCCTTTGAAGCTCAGGGCTCCCATCTTGTCACAAGTATACTCGTTTCATTTGTGTTTTCAGGTCTTTGTTGTAAAGAGGGGTCGCTGGAAGCATCTGTCTATTCTGCCATCTTGGCTCCGGCTCGATTCCTCTTTTCTTTAAACTTGTCACACACAAGACTAGCTTGTTGAATTCTTTATCCAGTCATGGTGAAGGTTTTACAGTACAGGCAGTCCCCAGGCTATGGATGTCCAACTTACATACAACCCGTAGTTATGAACAAACCAGCATAAAAATTCGAGTTATATACAGTGGTTTGTAACAATAAACAGGCATGACTTTGCAATGCACATCAAAACATTTTTATTATTACTGTATTATTATGTTAAAGATGTTTTAGCATACCTGGAAATTTTTTTTAATTTGTTTTTGCGTGAAAGTTACACTATATGCTAAGAGAAACATTTGGCTAACTGACGTTAGATACGAACTATACCTAACTGTTCCAACTTACGTACAAATTCGACCTAAAGACAGGTGTAAGAATGGAAGTCATTCATAATCTGGGGACTGCTGTGACCCCTCTATCTTGTCCAACCCATATTCCTGGTTTTGGATTAAAGAATGTATGAATGAATGGACCTGCTCCTCTGGGAAGGCAAAGGGCTCACTTCAGCTTATGTAGCCAGGGACGTGGCAAAAGGTAGAAAGGCTTCATTACCAAGTGTGTGGCCTGGTTTTCACTTAGCTTCTTTGTAAATCAGTCTGTACTCTTTAAAACTAAATGTCCCATTTTTATTGAAAATTAAATGAGGTAATTAACATAAGAGTTTTTTTTTTAATTTCTGCAGTATACAAACGTGACACAAAAAAAGTTATTTTTTTCAGCTAGAGTGTTTTATAGTTTTAGATAAAAGGCACTGCAGGAGTTTAAATGCTCAAAAGTTTCAAGACTCATGATAAAATCAGCACATGATCATAAAATTCGTGTAGCTTACTTAATCTTTCTCAGCTCAGTTCTGCCTTTTTTTCTGTACTCAGGTACGTTCAGTGGTATGTTGCTTAGATATTTCTCTTGAATAATTTAACCAGTCTTATTTTAAGCCAGAACCACAATACCATCACTTAAATGTAGTTCTTAATGTGCCATTTAGGTGTGGTCAGTGAAAATGTACTCTCTTAAGTAGAAGAATGATCCACTCCCAGGGTAAAGCCAAAATAAGAATGGCCTAGAATGTTCCTCTGTCCAGCTCTTGTAGGTGAGTGGGTCAGCAGTGTTCCCTTTATCCCGAGCGTCCATGAAAATCTCTGAAAGGTCAGGATTCCAGAGAGACCTCTTTGTTGCTGGCATCTCAGCCTTCCCTAGGGTGCCTCTGACACTGAATTTACTCCCTTCCCACAGAGTAGCAACAAGGTCATGCTCTCTGGGAGGAGAAAACCAGGACACATGGACAAAGGCAGAGGGGGGATCAGAATGAGAGAGGAGAAGGCCAGCTAGGCAAGTATCTTAGTCATCTAGTGCTGCTATGACAGAAGTACCACAAGTGGATGTCCTTAACAAATAGTTCATTCCCTCACAGTTTAGGAGGCTAGAAGTCCAAATTCAGGGCAGCAGCTCCAGGGGAAGGTTTTCTCTGTCTGTTGGCTCTTTGGGAAGGTCCTTGCCATCAATCTTCCCCTGGTTTAGTAGCTGCTCAGCACAGGGACCCGGGCTCCAAAGGATGCGCTCCCCTCCTGGTTCTTCATTCTTGGTGGTAGGAGGTCACTCTCCTCTCTGCTCGCTTCTCTCTTTTATATCTCAAAAGAGAATGACTGAAGATACAACTTAATCCTGTAGACTGAGTCCTGCCTCATTAACATAACTGCCTTTAATCCTGCCTCATTAGCATCACAGGGTTAGGATTTACAACGCATAGGATAATCATATCAGATAACAAAATGGCAGACAACCACACGATACTGGGAATCATGGCCTAGCCAAGTTGACACACATTTTGGGGAGATATAATTCAATCCATAACACTCCACCCTTTGGCCCACAAAAACTCATGTCCTTGCCAAATGTAAAACACATTGACTCCATTATATCATGTCATAAGTCTTAAATCAACTCCAAGTCCAAAATCTCATGTTCTACAAAATTCCTTTTCATCTGTGAAATCTAGAATACAAGTAATCTGCTTCCAAAGTACGATGGTGGAACAGGCACAAGGTAGACGTTTCCATTGCAAGTGGGAGATATTGTAGGGAAAGAAGGGATAACAGACACCAAACAAGTCAGCAGAACACGTTACATTAGCCCTCAAGGCTTGAAAACAATCCTCTGTTGTCTGAGACAGTTTACACAATGGCCCTGCCCTACAAACTCTAGGTATTGCCCATACTCTCCGGATTCTATGTGGAGGCCCCTCGGCCCTGGGCTTTAACCCTGTCTTCCAGGCGCACTGGGACGGCAGCTCTGCTCCCTGGGCTTACACTGGTGTTTGTAAACAGATAGAAGAGTATCACCCCCACCACCTGACATTTTATTATTTTTGTAAAAATATAGGTAACACAGCACTTGCCATTTTCACATTTCTCATGTGTGCAGTTCAGTGAGACCAGTTAACATCAGTCGTGTTGTGCAGCATCATCAGTATCCATTGCCAAATTTTCCATCCCCATAAGTGGAAACTCACTGCTCCTAAAAAATGACTCCCCTTTTTCTTTCCCTCCCCCATAACCTCCGTTAAACTCTGATTTCTGTACGTTTGCCTTTTCTAGGTGTTTCATAAGTGAGATCATGCAGTATTTCTCCTTTGTGATTAGCAGAATGTTGACTTTTCATGTGACTTTTGGACATTATTGTAATACTGACAAAGATGGTTCTACATTTGCATTAACAAAAATGTGGACCCCTTCCCCTTCTCTAAGTTTCAGTATGTATTTCCGAGTTTGGCAATTCAGTTTAAAACCTGAGCTAACTGGGTTAGGATGGAAGAGTTTTTCCTTGAAGGGCAAACATTCGAACATGATAGTCTTTTAGACTCCATCATCTCAACTGGCTGCAGATTGCTTTTCAGCACTATTCACTGTTTTTCTTTTTTTGTGAAGCTTTGGATGAAACCCCAGAGAGCCTGTGGATTGCCTCACCTCCATCTGCAGCCTGATGGGGGTGGGACCAGCTGGCGCAGTTCTCTTGACCTCTTTTAAACTCTCTGTCTTATAATCCTTTTGTTTTTAAACTTGATGTGACTGTACTTAAAGAATTTTCTGGGGGAAAGCTTTGTTCCTTAAATCTAAAGGGGTCCTCTTGGGGCTTCAAGAAGTCTGTGTTCGTTCAATCCCTGGCCCTGGTCCAAAAATATTTCTTAAACTCGTCTATTCTCAAGAGAGAGCAACACATAACACACACACACACACACACACCACGCACACACACCACACACTCCACACATACCACACCGCACACTCTACACACAACACACCACACACGCCACACACATACCACAAACACACCACACACTCTGTACATACCACACACTCCACACACCACACACACTCCACATACATACCACACACTGCACACATCATGCACACACTCCACACACATACCATGCACACCACACACTCCACACACATACCACACACTCCACACACACACCACACATGCCACACACTCCAGACACACCACACGTGCCACATACTCCACAGACACACCACACGTGCTACACACTCCACACACACACCACGTGCCACACACTCCACACACACGACACACACACCACACACTCCACACACACGCCACACACACCACACACTCCACACACTCCACACACACTCCACACACACACCACGTACTCCACACACACACCACACACTCCACACACATGCCACACACACCACACACTCCACACACACACCACGTACTCCAGACACACACCACACACTCCACACACATGCCACACACCACACACTCCACAGACATGCCACACACACCACACATACCACGTACTCCACACACACACCACACACTCCACACACACGCCACACACTCCACACACACGCCACACACTCCACACACACACCACACACTCCACACACCACACATACCACACGCCACACACACACCACACTCTCCGCACACATACCACACACACCACATACATGCACTTTCTGTGGTTTTATGCTTCTGCTTTCTATAGTTTTATTTGTATGCGTAGAGAAGATTTTTTTCCCTCAAAATTTCATGAGAATGATTTGAATACACTTGAATCCTTACAAATATCAGTAAAGAGTATAAGTTGATAAAGCTAAGAAAAGAGAAAAACAAAACAAGAAAATAAAACCTATTTGGTTTCAACCTATCTTATTAGACTTATTGGAAAGAGAACTTAGTAGAGATGCTAATGTAAAGAAATGTAAAGAATTAAACTATCGTTATAGTGTGTGCTTGGTCATCATAGCTTTATGCGCTTCCAGAACATGCTGCTTTAGCCTCTGAACGACATAAGCTTCAGTACAAAACCAGCTCAGTAATAATCGACAATAGTGCAGGCATTTGGTAAAGCGGCTTTCGTGGACAGCTTCCTCTTTTTGGCTAGGCGGTGTAAAAGGTTGAATACAAGTTAGTTGTTTCTCAGAAAAGATCATTTTATCATTTATAAATCCTGTGTTTAAATCTAAAAGCATGCACCCAGTTTGGAAAAAAATTTAGTTACAATACATTCATAATGTCATTTGGTGTTTTTCTAAAAAGAAACCACTCAATATCATAGTCATTGCAGAATGAAGTAAATTTCTTCCGTTGGCTCCACAAACTATCTTTAATTACCCCCTTTGCTAAAACAAACAAACCAAGGAATAGGCAAACAAAATAGAAGTCTCAACTGGGAGAGAAAAGCCTGACAATTCTTCAGCTTTGATGCAGATTTTTTGGGTGACCATAAGCCAGTGACTAATGTTTGCATCCCAGCCATCTTCTGGGTTGTGTTGTTTTAGTTAGCTGCCATCAAGTCGATTTTGTTAGCAACCTCATATGGCAGAGTAGAACTGCCCCTTAGGATTTTCTAGGCCATAATCTTTATGGAAGCAGATCACCAGGTCTTTTTCCTGCAGAGCCTCTGGGTGGGTTTGAACTGCCAACCTTTTGGCTGGGTTAACAGCCCAGTGCTTCACTGTTGTATTGCCAAAATCAAACCTGTTGCTATCGAGTCATTTCCTGCTCATAGCGACCCTATAGGACAGAGTAGAACTGTCCTATAGGATTTCCAAAGCTGTACATCTTTACAGAAGCAGACTGCCACACCTTTCTCTCGTGGAGCTGTTGGTGGGTTTGAGCCACTGACCTTTCAGTTAGCAGCCGAGTGCTTAACTACTGCGCCACCAGGGCTTCTGTTGCACCACCAGGGCTCCTTATCTTCTGGGTACCAAAAAACTAAACCCATTCTCGTCGTCTGGATTCTGACTCATAGTGACCCCATAGGATAGAGTAGAACTGCCCCATAGGGTTTCCAAGGAGCGGCTAGGGAATTTGAACTGCTGACCTTTTGGTTAGCGGATGGGCTCTTAACCACTGTACCACCAGGTCTCCATCTTCTGGTAAAAAAAAAAAAAAAAAATAGTGGAGATAAAATACTACACAATAGTAGTGTAGTTGCAATTAAACCTTCACGGTGAATTTATGGTAATCCAGGGTCCTGATATTTGGCTTTTCAAATATAAATTTTTGTTTATTGCTTTGGTTTCCATTACTTAAACATATTTTGTTTGGTTTTTATCGTGCTTCAGATGAAGGTTTACAGAGCAAATTAGTTTCTCATTAAACAATACACATATTATTTTGTGACATTGGTTGCCAACAGCACGACGTGTCAACACTCTCCCCTTCTTGACCTTGGGTTCCCCATTACCAGCTTTCCTGTCCCATCCTGCCCTCTCATCCTTCCCCCTGAGTTGGTGTGCCCATTTAGGCTTGTTTTGTTATATGGGCCTGTCTAATCTTTGGCTGAAGGGTAAACCTTAGGAGTTACTTGAGTACTGAAGTAAAAGGGTGTCTGGGGGCCATACTCTCTGGGTTTTTCTAGTCTTTGTCAGACCAGTAAATCTGGTCTTTTTTTGTGAGTTAGAAGGTTGTTCTACATTAATCTCCACCTCTGCCTGGGACCCTCTATTGTGATCCCTGTCAGAGCAGTCGGTGATAGTAGCCGGGCACCATCTAGTTGTGCTGGACTCAGGTTGTGGTAGTAGTTGTTTTCCATTAATCCTTTGGACTAACCTTTCCCTTGTGTCTTTGGTTTTCTTCATTCTTCATTGCTCCAGACAGGGTGTGACCAGGGGAGTATCTTATATGACTGCTCGAAAGCTTTTAAGACCCCAGATGCTACTCACCGAAGTAGGATGTACAACATTTTCTCTGTAAAGTGTGTTATGCCAGTGAGCTAGATGTCCCCTAGAGATGGCTCTTATTTCCCTAGGTTATATTCCTAGGAGTGTGATTGCTGAATCATATGGTATTTCTATTTCTAGCTTTCTAAGGAAGTGCCATGTTGTTTTCCAAAATGGTTGTACCATCTTGCATTCCCACCAGCAGTGCATAAGAGGTCCAGTCTCCCCACAGCTCTCCAGCATTTGTTATTTTCTGTTTTTTTTGATTTGTGCCAGTAATGCAGGGGTGAGATGGTATCTCATTGTGGTTTTAATTTACATTTCTCTAATGGCTACTGGGAAACCCTGGTGGCGTAGTGGTTAAGTGCTATGGCCGCTAACCAAGAGGTCGGCAGTTTGAATTCACTAGGTGCTTCTTGGAAACTCTACAGGGGAGTTCTACTCTGTCCTGTAGGGTTGCTGTACGAGTTGGAATCAACTCGATGGCAATGAGTTTGGCTTTTTTTTTGTTTTAATGGCTAGTGGTTGTGAGCATTTCCTCATGTGTCTCTTAGCCACTTGAATGTCTTCTTTGGTGAAGTATCTGTTCATATCCTTTGCCTGTTTTTTAATTGGATTATTTGTCTTTTTGTTGAATTTTCCTGTAGATTTTAGAGATTAGGCCATTGTCAGATTTGTCACGGCCAAAGTTTTTTCCTAGTCTGTAGATTCTCTTTTTACTGTTCCGTGAAGTCCTTTGATGAGGATAAGTGTTTAATTTTTAGATAATCTCGGTTACCTAGCTTATCTTCTGGTGTTTGTGTGTTGTTAGTTATGGTTTGTATCCTGTTTATGCTGTGTACTACGGCCTTGTAGCATTGATCCTATTTTTTCTTCTATGATCTTTGCATTTTTGGGTTTTATATTTGTGTCTTTCATCCATTTTGAATTAGTTTTTGTGTATGGTGTGAAGTATGGATCCTTTTTCCTTTTTTTTTTTTTTATAATTTTTATTGAGCTTCAAGTGAACGTTTACAAATCAAGTCAGTCTGTCACATATAAGCTTATATACACCTTACTCCATACTCCCACTTACTCTCCCCGAGTCAGCCCTTCCAGTCTCTCCTTTCGTTACAATTTTGCCAGCTTCCAACCCTCTCTACCCTCCTATCTCCCTCCAGACAAGAGATGCCAACACAGTCTCAAGTGTCCGCCTGATACAAATAGCTCACTCTTCATCAGCATCTCTCTCCTACCCACTGTCCAGTCCCTTCCATGTCTGATGAGTTGTCTTCGGGAATGGTTCCTGTCCTGGGCCAAGAGAAGGTTTGGGGACCATGACCGCCGGGATTCCTCTAGTCTCAGTCAGACCACTAAGCCTGGTCTTTTTATGAGAATTTGGGGTCTGCATCCCACTGATCTCCTGCTCCCTCAGGGGTTTTCTGTTGTGCTCCCTGTCAGAGCAGTCATTGGTTGTGGCCGGGCACCATCTAGTTCTTCTGGTCTCAGGATGATGTAAGTCTCTGGTTCATGTGGTCCTTTCTGTCTTTTGGGCTCATAGTTATTGTGTGACCTTTGTGTTCTTCATTCTCCTTTGATCCACGTGGATTGAGACCAATTGATGCATCTTAGATGGCCGCTTGTTAGCATTTAAGACCCCAGACACCACATTTCAAAGTGGGATGCAGAAATGTTTTCATAATAGAATTATTTTGCCAATTGACTTAGAAGTCCCCAATCATTTTTTTTACAGATGGACACCCAATATTAACCATATCTTTAACTTTGGTTCACAGTATCAATATTGAATACTGTATGCTTGGAATCTCATCCAGTTTTATAATTTACCTAAGTAAAATATAATATAAACCTCCAAAATAACCTGTTGCCATTGAGTCAACTCTGACTAATGGTGACCCTATGAGTGTTAGAGTAGAATTGTGCTCCATAGGGTTTTTGGTGGCAAATTTTTCAGAATAAGATTGCCAGGCCTTTCTCTGAGGTGTCTCTGGGTGAATTTGAACCACCAACCTTTGTGTTAGCACCTGAGCATTTAAACCTGTGCACCACCCAGAACCAAAATATAGAGAGCATAAACAGTCCAGAAAATGGCCCATCATGTTTTGGAACGTATATTAGCTAGAGTCATATGAAACTGCTGATTTTTTACTGTTTTTAACCTACAAAAAATGGCAATTACAATTTTAGAACAACTGTACCAAAGTCCTACTATTTAATGGTTCAAATCAAGAAATCACCCACTAAGTTCTCTTGTGGGAAAGATTGTTGTTGTTGTATGTGTTGTTGGTTCTGACTCATAGTGATCCTGTGTACAACAGAATGAAACACTGCCTGGCTCTAGTGGATGTTTGCAGGTGTTTCTTCTCGTTTTGAGTTGTGCCACATCAGCAAATGAAGGTCCAGAAAGCTTGACCTCTACTTTGAGGAGGCAGCTCTTCCATGGTTGTATTTTGAGTGCCTTCCAACCTGAGGGTCTCATCTTCTGGCACTGTATCACACAATGTTGCACTGCTATTAAAAGTTTTCACTGACAAGTGTTTTAGAAGTAGACTGCCAGGTCCTTCTTCCTAGTCTGTCTTAGTCTGGAAGCTCCAGTGAAACCTGTCCACCTGCTGGTATTTTGAAATACTGGTGGCATAAAATCCGGCATCACAGCAACACGTAAGCTGCCACAGTGCAAAACATTGACAGACAGGTGGTGTAGGATTTACAACACATAGGAAAATCATATGTGAAGAGAGCGCAGACTTTGATGTAGGTTAGACCTGTGTTGCTGTCTGACTCTGGTCCTGTCTTTCTTTGCTATCCAGAGGATTGGAAATAATGCATGAAAAGAGCCTAACCTAGTGTTTGGGATTTAATACAAGGTCAACAAATATTATGAATTTGCTTTTCTATTATTGTTTCTATGTTCCAGGCTCTATGTTTATTTAGAGTTATTTGACTAACTGGAAATTGAATTTAGGTAAAATTAGTTTGAAGTTCTTAAAAATATTTTTAAAGTTTTAGAATCTGTGCCTTTTTCCTTCTTTTCCCTCCTCCCTCACTCTGTCTCTTTCTTTACACACACACACACACATGCATGCACGCACACACATACACATGTGCACACACACACCCCCATACACGTACACACACCCCCATACACACACACACACACACACACACAGATATTACTTTGAGTCTTTTAAATGGATAACCAAAAACCAAACCCAGTGCCATCTAGTCGATTCTGACTCATATCGACCCTATAGAACAGAGTAGAACTGCGCAGTAGAGTTTCCAGAGTGCCTGGCAGATTCGAACTGCCGACCTTTTGGTTAGCAGCTGTAGCACTTAACCACTGTGCCAGCAGGGTTTCCTTTAAATGGGTTGTTACTTTTATGACTCTTTAAATGTTCTACACCATGCAAAATATGGATATTTCTGAATTAATCAGACTTCCTAGAACCACTATTAGTTCTCCAGCCATGTATATAGCATAGTGGTTCAGTGGGACCTATTGAGTTGTATTTGACCTTAACGCTGTCTCCCCAGAATTTTGTGCATTTAAACTTTGTCAATTTTAATATATTTTCTATTTCCTCTACTGTTGTTGGCAGGAGCCCCCGTGGTGCAGTGGTTAGGCACTCGGCTGCTAACCAAAAGGTCAGTGGTTCAAATACACAAACCCCTCCATGGAAGAAAGATGTGGCAGTCTACTTTTGTAAAGATTTACAGCCTTGGAAACCCTATGGGGTCCTGCGGGATCGCTGTGAGTCAGAATCGACTTGTCGGCGATGGGTTTTTTGTGTTGCTGGCTGTCATTTCTTTCTGCTGTCATGGAAACTATAACAAGTCCTAACCCCACTTACTTACAGCTTCTAATATTCTGTGGATTTACACCGTGAGTCGCCAGGTTTGTCACATGTCTAGGTAAAATGCAAAAGCAAAGAATCTTTGAAGTTGAGGGCATGAGAATCTCTCCTGCAAGACACAACTGGCAGCTTTGGGCTTGAATTTTGTAACTTGACTTACTGATTCTCAGTTATGGTTCAGATATGTGAGATTGCCAAATAAATATTTGTAGATAAGTAAGATGATACACAAGAAACCTGGGATTTAGGAATGTGATGCAAAGCTGGCAGAAATTACCAAATTACTCCATTTCAGTTTGAAAACCTTTTTGTTACTTTCACTTAGAATCACTGAGCCCTTAACCACTGGATTTGGTGAACTTGGCATTTTAGCCACAAATACACTTATTTTTGAGGGCAGTGGTGGTTCAGTGGTAGAATTCTAGCCTTCTGTGCAGGGGACCTGGGTTCTATTCCCAGCCTGTGCACCTCGTGTGTGGCTGCCACCCGTCTGTCAGTGGAGGCTCCTGTGTTGCTATGATGTTGAACAGATTTCAGCGAGCTTCCAGACTACGATGGACTAGGAAGAAAGGCCTGGTAATCTGTCTCCAAAAAACAGCCAGTGAAAACCTTGTGGGTCACAGCGGTTCAGTCCCGGTTGTGCTTGGGGGTTGCCGTGATGCCAGCTAACAACAACAACAGCGTGAGTATTACTGTTCAGTTGGCAGAATGTGTTTAGTTTTCAGTGTGGCCTCTAATGCTGTTACAGTAATGAGACCTCAGCTTCTTAGATGGTTTGGCTCATCATCTTTATGTCTCTCTCAGATCCTGTCTTGGAAACAAGCTCCACCATATAAATTAAAAGCAGAGCAGGGCGTTATGTAAATTTAGGCTCATTTTTAAATTCTAAACTTTGAAGTGAATGTTAAATATTTCACAGCCACAATATATTTTAAATTCCAAAACTGTAAATCAACTTTTGTAAATAATTTGGTAAAGTAAGTAATACTATAAAAAACTCGCGGTACCTGCAAGCTTGAAAAATAATCCTTTTCCTGTCAACATTTAACTAGTACCAGCTGCTGTCGAGTTGACTGTGAAGCATGGTGATCCCATGTGTTTCAGAGTAGACCCGTGCTCCATGGAGTTTCAATCATTAGCTTTTCGGAAGTAGATTGCCAGGCCTTTCTTCTGAGGAGCCTCTTGGTGGACTCTAACCTTCAGCCTTTTAGCTGCCTACCTAGCGTGTTAACCATTTGCACTATCCAGTGTATTATGGATTAAATTGTGCCCCCCAGAAATGTGTGTCAACTTGGCTAGACCATGGTTCCCAGTATTGTATGATTGTCCACCATTTTGTCATCTGATATGATTTTCCTATGTGTGGTAAATCCTAACCTCTGTGATGTTAATGGGGCAGGATTAGAGGTAGTTTTGTTAATGAGGCAGGACTCAAGCTACAAGATTAAGGTTGTGTCTTTTAGAAAAGAGGGGAGCGAACAGAGAGACAGGGGGACCTCATATTATCAAGAAAGCAGTGCCAGGAGCAGGGTATATCCTTTGGACCCGAGGTCCCTGTGCTGAGGAGCTCCTACACCAGGAGAAGATGGATGATAAGGACCTTCCTCCAGAGCCAACAGAGAGTGAAAACCTTCCCCTGGAGCTGGCACCCTGAATTTGGATTTCTAACCTCCTAGGCTGTGAGAGAATAAACTTCTACTTGTTAAAGCTGTCCACTTGTGGTATTTCTGTCATAGCAGCACTAGATAACTAATAATTCCTAATTCCACATTCATTTTCACTCTTGACCATGTCGTATCAGGAAACATTAATTACAGTTCTAGTACTGTATAATTGTGTAACAATTTCTATATTAGTTTACCTGATTTGGAATCAGGTATTGATTTCTTGGAGTTGCCATAAAGGGCATGTCAAAGCTGTATGTGTTTAGTGCCCACTTAGCAGTCAGCATCCTGAAATACAGTAAGGGGCACATTCTCTGGTTGTTGGGTCCAGAGGGTTAGTTTCCAGTTGCTCAGGGCTTCTGTGTTTATGAGCAGTAGAGGCAGCTTCTCCCTTCCAGGCGAGAGTGTTCACATGTTGTGGGGTTGGTAACCAATGTCATAAAACAATATGTGTATTGTTTGATGAGAAGCTAGTCTGTTCTGTAAACTTTCATCTAAAGTACCAAAAAAAAAAAAAAAGCTGCTCCCTTCCACCTTGATATAAGTAGCAGCTTCCTTGACTCTATTCAGACTAGGAACAAGGCCCTGTTTCCTGCATCCCGTGGGTGAGGCAGTTTTAGGATGTCTGATGACGTTGGGATCAGGGTGTTTTGGATCAGGTGACTTCTGGTCCATCTGTTTATATTATTTTGCCAGCTTCCAATTGGCACATTGTTCCTCCCAGGTTCTTTTCACTTTGAATATAATCCCATTAAATTTCTCCCCTTTAAAAAATACAAACATTACTCTCCTTTTTGTCCTGAAATAAACTCATTAAGGAATTTAGTATGGCCTTCCTGTAAATGAATTCTGATACAGGCAGTTTACATATTGCCCAGTGATCTGTTGGGTTAACATCAGGAAATTCAAAGAGTAGTTCTTTCTAGATTTAGAATTCTATCATGAATGATGGTTTGAACAACCACAGTTTCCATTAGAAAGAATTATTGCCATGTGATTTCT
This sequence comes from Loxodonta africana, assembly GCF_030014295.1. Taxonomy (NCBI): domain Eukaryota; kingdom Metazoa; phylum Chordata; class Mammalia; order Proboscidea; family Elephantidae; genus Loxodonta; species Loxodonta africana. Next base: position 77,234,458 of record NC_087358.1, read on the forward strand.
CTTAATGTGTTTCCATGTCTAAATCTAGAGCCACCACCAGCTATTCTTAGCAGTTTTGCACATTAAGGTGTGCATTATTTCCAGAATATAAAAGCAGAGATATTGGAGTGAATGCTGATTTTTTAGTGTATGTAATACCTAGTCTTACTTCTCATAATTATAGAATATACCTGATATGCCCAGTTCTTTAGATCACATGCCTCCTGCCTCTTCAAAGTGGACTTCTCTGTTTTCACTCTTCCTCGTTTTTCTACATGACGAATAAATTTACAAAATGCAGGACAGGCAACGCTTCTACTTAGAAGCAGGTTGAGCTCCCAAAATTCATTTATTTGGAACTCAGAATGTTATGAATGATGTTTAAGACCTAAGACCAGCCTACAAAAGCCTATTTAACTTGAAGTGTATCCTGAATAAAATTTTTATCGAACGGTCATCTTAAAGGACATTATTTCTACGAAAAGTTGGGTTTCCACATCAAATGCAGTCATCACATCTGCTCCCTTGAAACTCTGGCCGTGAGCTCTGTGTCTCCAGCATTCTGATCTGAGGGTGCGATTGCTGTGGCCTGGGCCTGGCCACAGCGAAGGCTGTGAGGAGTTTGGGAGTAAGGTAGCTCAGGTATTCTGGGAGGAGTTGGAAGACTGGAAGAAGTGAGGGCCTGAACTGGGGGAGGAGGAACATAAAGCAGCCCCAGACGTGTTCCTGTTGCTTTCCCTCTTCTTACCCCTTATCCCTTCTGTTTCCCTCTGTTAATCCCCTTCGAAATTACTGATAGTTTATGGAGGGTGGAGAAGAGCCATGGCCCAGGTACTGTAGCAGATAGAGGATCTGACTCTCTCTGCCTGCACTCTTCTTTTCCCTCTCCTGCCTGCCTGGAACTGTCTTGTTTTCAGGTGAGAAATGAGTAGTGGAACTGAGCCTTGTGTTCACAGTGTTCTCAGTGTGTTGTCCCTGGCCTCTGGGTAGGATGATGAAGCCTGAAATGTAATAGCAACAGATTGTTGTTGTTGTCAGGTTGGCTCTGACTGATGGTGACCCCATGTACAACAGAACAAAACATTGTCTGGTCCTGTGCCATCCTCGTGATTGTTGGTATGCTCCAGGCCATTGTTGGGGCCACTGTATACACTGTATATTTTGAGCGCCTTCCAACCAAGGGGGCTTATCTTCTAGTACTTTATCAGACAGTATTCTGCCATGATCCTTAAGGTTTTCATTGGCTCATTTTCAGAAGTAGATCACCAGGCCTTTTTTCCTAGTCTGTCTTAGTATAGAAGCTGTGCTGAAACACGTCCACCATGGGTGACCTTGCAGATGTTTGAAATATAAGTGGCATAGCTTCCAGCATCAAGCCACACTCAAGCCACCAGAGCAAACTGGCAGACGGGTTGTGAAATAACAGATTAGGGAATGGGTGGCATTGCCAGGCTCTCCAGCTTTTGTAGATCTTGTCAGTTATGTATGTGGTGTTATTGCTTTTTCTTTAGACCATACAATGGCTTTCATGTGAAACTCTCCAGCTTAGAAATTACAGGTCCTGTTTTGCCTGTGGGATGGACTTTAGTGAATCTGGTGAAAATTGGAATTTGACCAAGGTTCTTTTGAAGGACTTTGGTTCCTTGGTTAGATATTTCATTTTCAAAGCAAAAAAAGATGTAGCAAAATAACAGGCATCATTCCTGTAGAAAAATGTCAAAACTATATATATTTTTTCTTATAATTGCATCTGTCTTAAGGTACTCAGAAGGCCCGCATCATTCTAAATGGATCCATACACAAAATCAGTGCCTGTCAACTCTGCCCTCCTGTAAAGGGTTAGCCCAGACTTGTGGTTACAGAGGGCTGGAACTCTGTTTTGTTAACTTAGTAGTCTATGGAGTCTATGGCTAGTTAACTGACGTGGTTAGTTTAGTCCTAAAGAGCAGAAGGTCTTGGGATCAGTTTCCCTGTAGACCAGTTTATATTCTGTGTTTCATGATCATGAATTACATTTCTTTTCTATAGCCAGGTGACTCACAAAGCCTTGTTATTGATTGCAGAGGGTTGGGTATAGAAGAATCAAAGCAAAGTTATCATCACAGCAGAATTATTCTGTGTCATAGGCAGGTCTAGATGGCGTGTTAATTATGATCATGTAGTTTGCAGTTGGACAAGACCTAAATTAAAATCCTGGCTTTGCCATTTATTAGAGTACTTTGCCACCATACACCTGTCAGTTGGTGGTACTGTGGTGGCTTGCGTGTTGCTGTGATGCTGGAAGCTATGCCACCAGTATTCCAAATACAGCAGGGTCACCCATGGTGGACAGGTTTCAGCAGAGCTTCCAGACAGACTAAGAAGAAAGGCTTGTGATCTACTTCCAACAATTAGCCAATGAAAACCCTGTGGGTCACAACAGAATATGATATCACTGGGAGATACACCTCCTAGGTTGGAAGAAACTCAAAATAGACAATGGTTGCAGTCATGGACTCTAGCATACTAACAGTTATGATGATGGTGCAGGACTGGACCACGTTTCCTTCTGTTGTACACAGGGTCTCCATGAGTCGGAGCCCACTTGACAGCAAATAACAAGAAAGTACTTTGTGTCAGATGTTTCATTTCTCTAAGTCATAAGTTTCTTCCTCTATAAGACAAAGATGATATCAACATCTCGGGTAGGTGGTAAGGCGTGTCAGGATCATAATCTTAGCAAACATACAGAGATTGGAATATAATCATTGTTTACAGTGGCTCTCCCCATGCCTATTACCCCCAGCATGTCCTGGCCCTACCATTGCAGATGGAGCCTGTTCAACTCCTGGGTCCCACCCTAGCTGATGGGGCCGCTCCTTGAGCTAGAGGGCTATTCGTTCAATGACTTCATTTATTTCGTAGCACCTTTAAACTAAACAGTGCTGAGTGTTGGGGGTTATATAGCACAAAGACAGGCGGGAGTCTTACAGAAGTATACACAAAAGATAAATAGGCCTATTCCATTGGAGGCATCACGCTGATGGGCTTAAAGCTGCATCTGGATCTCCATGCTTGTGCACTCTAGCAAGGCCTCGCAGCTAGTGCAGTCCTAAAGTCATTTTAAAGTTTGTGCTCCGAGTAAGTACTCTGCACTTATGCCCTCATTTGTAAGTTTGCTTGTCTTGTAGGAGAGGTTGGAAGTAATGGGTACCATAAAGAAGACTTGGCATACAGATTATAAATAAAATCAATAAGAAGATGATGAAATGATGTTTTTTAATTCTCCTTTTAAGATTATTAGCTTCAGCTTTTTTTTTTTTTTGGTGGAGAGAAAAATGCAAATGTGATGCTAATTATGAAGACCCATCTGTTATTTAAAGTACCATAGGAAAAAAGTGTAATTTAAAGCTCTTCTGCAGCACTTTGTCGTCTTTGAAGACCCATTTTGGAGAAGCCGTGTGCATTTCAAACAAACTTCCATGCCCTTTAAGGTAGCAGGTCAACTTGAAGGACTCAGTGCTGCTGTTGGCAGAGGCCAGTTTATCCTGAAGGTCCCTGAGTGGTGCAAATGCCTTGCACGCGACCACTGACCTGAAGGTTGACGTTCCCATCCTCTCAGTGGTGCTGCAGAAGGAAGGCCTGCTGATCTGCTTCCGTAAAGATGACATCCAAGAAAACCCTGCGGAGCTGTTCCACCCTGTCACCCAGGTTAGCCATGAGTCAGAATCAACTCGATGGTAATGGATTTGTTTTTTTGTTTTTTTTTTTTGGTTTTAGTTTTTTCTGACTGCACCACAAATGGCAGAATATATATATTTTTATTATGCAGCACGTATGTGGGCTGTACCAAATGTGTACTTAATGGACAATTTAATGACTATTTGGAAAGTGCTGTGAAGTAAATTATGACAGGCAAGCATGTGGTAACTACCAGCCCCTTAGAACGTATTCAGATTACTTCTCTCTTTTAAGACTCCACCTGCCAGGTATTCCAAAGACTAACAAAAGCTTATTGAAATGCGACTACTCTCCTGGTAATTTTTGTCAGGTCCAACTTATTACGTATATGGGCAATTAACCTGATCTCATTTGTACTAAGTTTTTTAGTTGTAAAGTTGGATAATGTATTTTCAATAAGTCTTGCCAAAGCCCTGAGTACTCTTTAAGTATTGTTAAAGCCCAGAACCCTCATTCTTTCCATTTTGTTAGGTGACACTAATAGGCCTAGAGACAGAGATCTGTAAGTTATGGTCATGGAGGGGCTAGTGGAGCACTAGAGCTGGTCACTTGTATGAAGGAGAACTGAGCGAGAGGAGAGAGCCTGCACTGTGGTTGAGAACGGAGCCATGAGGATCATGTGATTCAGGACAGAGGCACAGGGAATGAGACCCTGAGGAGTCCTTTCTGTAAAAGCCAAGGAGGAAATGGTAGTAAGATGCCACCAGTATTGTCCACATCCCTGGGCAAGAGAGAAGAAAAGTTTCTTTCCTAGACTAAACATGTCACGTATGACTTTATTCAGTTACTTACTTGTTAACTTAGCTTCTTACATAAACAAACTATGCTTGCCTTATAAATATAAAAATAATTAAAAATAAATAAAATCATTTACAGTTTCACAAACTGCAGATACTGTTAACACTGAAGTTCATACCTTTTCAGTCATTTTTCTGTTCATGCTATATTTTGTTTAGGGATGTTTCTGGACTTACTCTTCCAGAACTTAGTAGTCAGTGGCTACATAGAATTTTCTTGTATCACTGGTTCTCAAATATTTAGTCTCAGGGACTCCTTTATATGCTTAAAAATTGTTGAGGACTCTAAAATTTCTTGTTTATGAGTTCAGATGAGTTATAACCTTAGTAGAAATGAAAACTGAGAAAGGTTTAACATATTTAATTAATTTAAACATAATAATAAGCCCAGTGTATGCTAACATAAATCATTTTATTTTCCCAACCAAAAAAAATTGTTAAGAAGAATGGCATTGTTTTAAAATTTTGCAAATTTCTTTAACATCTGGTTTAATAGAAGACAACTAGATTCTCATAATTGCTTCTGCGTTCAGTCTATTGGGATATGTTGTTTGAGTATGTGGGTAAAATCTAGACTCACACAGATAGGTAATTGTAAAAGAGAGTAGTATTTTAATGGCCTTTTCAGGTGTTCTCCTTTGATACTACACCAAAGCTTTACAAGTCATAGAGAGTTTCTTCAAAGTTGGTTGCAATGTGGAATCAATGAAGTCTTCATACTGTGACGTTAAATCCATCGGCCTGTCTTGCACTTCTAGTGGATCCTTTACCCATGCATAATTTTGCAACATCAGACATTAGTCATTTGGAAAATACTGAGGCACTGAATTATGTGTATCTTCCAAATATTGAGATATATTTCACTTTACAATATAAAAAATTACATTTATTAATGTTACTAATAATGTCATCAGAAAAGTCTTTAAATGTTGAGACGCTGTCAAGCATGCTTTGGCAGATATTTTCCAAAATTCTGTTTTTTTTTTTTTCTTGAAAGCTTGCATTTTATCATTGACAACAAACACTACCAGTGACAAGCTCACCCTCTTCATTGCAGAGAAAATGTCTGCCAGATTTTCAAGTATGGATAACGGTACTTTGTCAGTCCTTGTTTTAAGTAACTTGATGTTTCATGAAAAAAAAAAAAAGGCTAATTCAGCTCAGAAATCAAAACACTTACTGCGTGAGTCCTTTCCCTCAAGAGAACCGTCGTGTTTCTGTGTGTGTGTTCCCCGTTTGCCACACAGAGTACTACAAAGACCTGCACTCAACGGTCCATAGTCATTCAGATGAATAACTGACATTTCTTCATCAAGTATGTACTTCAGTGACGCGGGCATTTTTCCTTCTTGTAAGTGTGGGTAATGAAGAAAGCAATGGCTACCACTGTAGTCCGGCGCCACTGCCTTGACTGTGCACCAGACCAGTGGCCTTGCAGTCAGCTCCAATGCATGGCGACCTGAGCGCTTCAGGGTAGAATCGTGCTCCATAGGGTTTTCTTGGCTGTAATCTAACGGAAGTAGATTGCCAGGTCTTTCTTCCAGGCACTTCTAGATGGACTTGAGCCTCCTACCTTTTGGTTGGTAGCCAAGAGCAAATTGTTTGCACTACCCAGAGATCTTTGACTCAGGCTAAGCTGTGTACAGTGTTACCCAGCGTTGTACTGCTGTGCCCAGTATCAACACAGTGAAATGGCTAATAGCATCCTAGTGTTGTTATGAAAGTAGATTTGACCCCGTGGAACCCTGCCAGTGGTCCATAGACCACACTTGGAAAAGCACAGCATTACACTGAAATTTCAACATTCATTGCATCAATCCCCTGTTGGGGGACATTTAGATGATTTCTAAAACTGTAAAGATTTCCTCGAGATACATTTAAAACCAGTTAACACTTTTCACAACCTTTAAGGCATGTTACCAGCTTGGTCTTTGGAATGCCATCCACACACTTCAGCAGCATAATTGTGTACTTTATTTTGTGCATCTTATCAATCTCAGTACACAGCTTCCGTGTTTAAGGAAAACTTAACTTGGCACCAAAATGATGAAAACACTTGTGTAAATTTGACTGCTGTGTGATACACAAAGGAGAAAATGCACTGAAATTCCTCAGGCTCCAAGTGCCTGCTAGAGAAAAAGAGGGTTAGAGTGGAAAGCATGGACTCTGGAGTTAGAATCCTGGTGCCTTCTTAGCTGTGTGACTTTGGGCTCATCAGTTAACTTCTCAGAACTCAGATCCTTCATCAGTAAAATGTCGATAATAATGAATTTGTTAATAAAGTCACTGTAAAAATTCAATGAGACCTCATGTTGGAAAGCACCTAATATAGTGTCTGCGGTGTAGATGTTCAGTAGGTTGAAGCTGTTATTATTATTATTAATGACAACATGAGAAAGCTCTTCCTGCACCCGGGGCTGAGGCTGAGAGGTCTCTTTTCTAGACCCATCGCTGCCTCTGAGAGTGAAAATCAGAGAATCCATTTGTAGATGTGGTAGCAGAAGCTGGGAGGAGAAAGGAGAATCAAGAAGTTTGATGTGGGAGTCTGTAAGAGTCACTAGTATAATAAGGTGAGGCTCTGGGGGCTTAGTGGTAGAATTCTCGTCTCCCACACAGGAGACCTGGGTTGAGTTCCCAACCAATGCATCTCACACCTGTATGTCATTGGCGGTGTGTCTGTTGCTTGTTGCTACGATGCTGAACAGGTTTCAGCAGAGCTTCCAGACTAAGACAAACTACGAAGAAAGGACTGGTGATCTACTTCTCAAAATAAACCAATAAAAACACTATGGATCACAATGGACCATTGGCAGTAAATCATAGGCACAGTGTGGGAGCAGGCAGCCTTTGGTTCCATTGTGCATGGGGTCCCTGTGAGTCCAGGGGCTGACTCAATGGCAGCTAACAACAGCAGACTAAGAAATAAGCCCAGCGAGCCAGAAGAAGTAATAGAGGAAACAAGGCCCCACCCATAGGAGGCCCCCGGTGGCTTTGGCTTGTTTGAGCTCTCTGTGGCCGAGGAAGCTGTGCTTACATGGCCAGGAAAGGACAGATAGGACTCCCTATACTTCGAAGCTGAAGGAGAATTTTCTTCCCAACGTGATGTCTTTGAACACCAATCATGAAATCCAAGGTCACTCAATTTGTCAGTCTTAACTTGTCAGTTTTGTTATTATCCCTGGTGTCATATAGGATTTTTGGTAATAATCGTATGTCAGTGAATGTCAGATTGACGGTAATTCTTTCTCAAGGGTCTTCTGTACAGATCACTGACTTGAACAGATGTGTGCTCCTGGATGCCTAGAGCCTTGTCGAGAGCTTCCCCTGGCCTAATTGCTGCTTTCTGATATTAATAAGCAGCCCACAGGATGGACCAACAAAGGACCATGCAGTTTGCATACACTTGACTTTCCGTAAAGACAGAGTGGCACGTGGACGTCTACCGGGCAGTTATCAGAATCTTAGGTACAGAAACGCCAGTCACTTCGGGGGCTTATTAGCTTCATTAGGGCTTCATCTGTTGTATTTCAGTTTACTGTTTGTCTTGTTAGCCAGAGTTCAATATATGTCAGGATGAAAGTCAGCTGTTATTAAGAGGGAACTGGACAGCTCATCAAACTGGTTCTTTCTGGTACTTACTATGAGAGGATTACAGAAACGTGGAGCTTAAACAGCTTAGAAGTCCAGTTTCCTAATACTTGTTTTGGTCGTTAATTGCCATAGAGTCGGTTCCCCTGTGCAGAGTGTAGCTGTGCTCCATAGGGCTTTCAAGACTGTGTGCCCTTCAGGACGGAGGTTGGCAGGCCTCACCTCTGGTGGGTTTGGAAAGCCAGGCTTTTGGCTAGTAGTGGAGCACTTAGCCTTTTATGCTACCAGGGACACCAGCCCCTAATATTACAGATGAGAAAAAGCCCAATCACAAGAAAAACGACAACGTGAAACTTACAAACCAGAATACACGTCTGTGAATCTTCTTAGCAGCAGCAGGGAAGACTTTTTTTTTTTTTTTTTAATTGTGCTTAGGTAAAAGTTTACAGCACAAATTAGTTTCTCATTCAAAAATTTATACACAAATTGTTTTGTGACACTGGTTGCAATCCCCACAATGTGTCGGCACTCTCCCCCTTTCCCTCTCCACCCCGGGCTCCCCGTGTCCTTTTGTCCAGATTTCCTGCCCTTTGCAGCCTTCTTGTCTTTGTCTTTGGGCAGGTGCTGCACATAAGAAGCATATTCCTCACATGTATTGTTATTGTTTTATACAATTGTCTAATCTTTGGCTGAAAGGTGAACTTCCAGAGTGGCTTCAGTTCTAAGTCAGCAGCGCCTCCAGGGGGGCCATAGTGTTGGGGGTTCCTCCAGTTTCTTTTAGACAAGTAAGTCTGGTTTTTTGTGATGTGAATTTGAATTTTGTTGTACGTTTTTCTTCTGCTCTGTCCAGAACCCTCTACTGTGATCCCTGTCAGAGCAATCGATGATGGTAGCTCAGGCTGGTGGAGCCTGTGGTTCATTTCATCCATTAGTCCTTTGAACTAATATTTCCCCAGTGTCTTTTGGTTTTCTTCCTTCTCATTTGCTCCAAACATGACGGGACCAATAGATGTATCTGAGATGGCCACTAGAAAGCTTTTAAGACCCCAAACGCTACTCACCAAAATAGGATGTAGAACATTTTCTTTAGGAACTATGTTATGCCAGTTGACCTGGATGTCCCCCGAGACCATGGTCCCCAGGCTTCAGCCCCAGTAGATCGGTCCCTCAAGGTGCTTGGATGTGTTTTGGAAGTGTCTATGACTTTGTCTTTGCTGAGTTGTGCTGACTTCCCCTATATTGTATGTTGTCCTTCCCTTCAACAAAGTTAACACTTGGCTACTATCAAGTTACTGATTTCCTCTCCTCAGTCCTCCCCTTCCTCGTGACCATCAAAGATTGTCTCTTTCTGTTTGTAAACCTTTTCTTGAGCTTTTTTCTAGTGGTCTCATACAGTATTTGTCCTTTTGTGATTGGCTTATTTCACTCAGCATAATGCCCTCCAGATTCATCCATGTTTTGAGATGTTTTCTGGATTCATCACTCTTCTTTATCATTGCCTAGTATTCTGTTGTGTGTATGTGCTATAATTTGTTCATCTGTTGACGGGCAGTTAGGTTTTTTCCATCTTTTGCTATTGTGAATAATGCTGCAGTGAACATGGATGTGCATATGGCTGTTCATGTGACAGCTGTTATTTCTCTAGGATATATTTCAGGGAGTGAGATTGCCGGATCATATGGTATTTCTATTTCTAGCTTTTTAAGGTGCCGCATCGTTTTCCATAGTGGTTGTACCATTTTACATTCCCAGTAGCAGTGCTTAAGAGTTCCAATCTTCCCGCAACCTCTCCAACATTTGTTATTTTATTTTATTTTTTTGATTAGTAGCAGTAATATTGGGGTGAGGTGGTATCTCATTGTAGTTTTGATTTGTATTTCTCTAGTGACTAATGATCACGAGCATTTCCTTCTATGCCTTTTAGCTGCCTGAATATCTTATTTGGTGAACTTCTGTTCATATCCTTTGCCCATTTTTTAATTGGATTATTTGTGATTTTGTGGTTGAGGTGTTGAAGTATTCTCTAGATTTTAGAGATTAGACCCTTGTTGGATATGTCAGAGCCAGTTTTTTTTTTTTTTTTCCCCCAGTCTGTAGGTTCTCTTTTTCCTCTTTTGGTGAGGTCTGTTGATAAGCATAGGTGTTTCGTTTATTAGGGATTCCCAGTTTATCTACCTTATATTTTGGTGTTGTGCATTGTTAGTTATGGTTTGTATTCTATTTCTATTTATGCCGTGTGTTAGGGCCCTATTTTTTCCACCATAATCTTTAATGGTTTAGGTTTTACATTTAGGTCTTTCATCCGTTTTGAGTATGGTATGAGGTATATGTCCTTTTTTTTTTTATAGGTCCTGTTTCATTTTTTTACAGATGGACATTCCGTTTTACCAGCACCATTTGTTAAAATAATTGTCTTTTCTTGCATTTAATGGACTTTGGTTGGTCCTTTGTCAAAGATCAGCTGATGATATGTGGAAGGATTTCTGCCTGAGTTCTTGGTTCTCTTCCATCGGCCTGTGTCTGTCATTGTACCAATGCCAGGCTGTTTTGACTGCCGTGGCTGTATAGTAGGTTCCGAGGTCAGGTAGTGTGAGGCCTCCTACTTTGTTCTTTTTCTTCAGTAATGCTTTGCTTATCCCGGGCCTCTTGCCTTTTTGTATAAATTTTGTGATTCGTTTTTCCATCTCATTAAAAAAAGCTGTGGGAAACTGGCAAAACCATCACGAAAGGAGAGACTGGAAGGAGGGAGCGGGCTGACTCATTAGTGGGAGAGTAAGTGGGAGTATGGAATAAGGTGTATATAAGCTTATATGGGACAGACTGACTTGATTTGTAAACTTTCACTTAAAGCTCAATAAAAATTATTTTAAAAAAACTGTCGGTATTTGGATCGGAATTGTATTATACATACATCTCTTTGGAAAGAATTGGCATTTTCACAGTATTGAGTCTTCCTATGTGTGAGCCTGGTATGTTGTTGTTACGTGCCATCGAGTTGGTTCCGACTCATAGCGACCCTATGCACAACAGAACAAAACACTGCCCGGTCCTGAGCCATCCTCACAATCGTTGTTATGCTTGAGCTCATTGTTGCAGCCACTGTGTCAGTCCACCTCATTGAGGGTCTTCCTCTTTTCCACTGACCCTGTACTCTGCCAAGCATGATGTCCTCCTCCAGGGACTGATCCCTCCTGACAACATGTCCAAAGTATGTTAGACGCAGTCTCGCCATCCTTGCTTCTAAGGAACATTCTGGTTGTACTTCTTCTAAGACAGATTTGTTTGTTCTTTTGGCAGTCCATGGTATATTCAATATTCTTCGCCAACACCACAATTCAAAGGCATCAATTCTTCTTCATTCCTCCTTATTCGTTGTCCAGCTTTCACATGCTTATGATGTGATTGAAAATACCATGGCTTGGGTCAGGCGCATCTTTGTCTTCAGGGTGACATCTTTGCTTTTCAAAACTTTAAAGAGGTCCTTCGCAGCAGATTTACCCAATGCAGTGTGTCTCTTGATTTCTTGACTGCTGCTGCCATGGGTGTTGATTGTGGATCCAAGTAAAATGAAATCCTTGACAGCTTCAGTCTTTTCTCCGTTTATCACGATGTTGCTCATTGGTCCAGTTGTGAGGATTTTTATTTTCTTTATGTTGAAGTGCAATCCATACTGAAGGCTGTGGTCTTGATCTTCATTAGTAAGTGCTTCAAGTTCTCTTCACTTTCAGCAAGCAAGGTTGTATCATCTACATAACACAGGTTGTTAATGAGTCTCCTCCAATCCTAATTCCCCATTCTTCTTTGTATAGTCCAGCTTCTCGGATTATTTGCTCAGCATACAGATTGAATAGGTATGGGAAAAGAATACAACCCTGATGCACACCTTTCCTGACTTTAAACCAATCAGTATGCCCTTGTTCTGTCTGAACAACTGCCTCTTGATCTATGTAAAGTTTCCTCATGAGCACAATTAAGTGTTCTGGAATTCCCATTCTTTGCAATGTTGTCCATAATTTGTTATGATCCACACAGTCGAATGCTTTGCATAGCCAATAAAACACAGGTAAACATCCTTCTGGTATTCTCTGCTTTCAGCCAGGATCCATCTGACACCAGCAATGATATCCCTGGTTGCATGTCCTCTTCTGAAAAGGGCCTGAATTTCTGGCAGCTCCCTATTAATATACTGCTGCAGCTGTTTTTGAATGATCTTCAGCAAAATTTTGCTTGCATGTGATATTAATGATATTGTTCTATAATTTCCACATTCAGTTGGATCACCTTTCTTGGGAATAGGTACAAATATGGATAGCTTCCAGTCAGTTGACCAGGAAGCTGTCTTCCATATTTCTTGGCATAGACGAGTGAGCACTTCCAATGCTGCATCTGTTTGTTGAAACATCTCAACTGATATTCCATCAGCTCCTGGAGCCTTGTTTTTCACCAATGCCTTCAGAGCAGCTTGGACTTCTTCCTTCAGTACCATCAGTTCTTGATCATATGCCACCTCTTGAAATGGTAGAACATTGACTAATTCTTTTTGGTATAATGACTGTGTGTATTCCTTCCATTTTCTTTTGATGCTTCCTGTGTCATTTAATATTTTCCCCATAGAATCCTTCACTATCGCAACTTGAGACTTGAATTTTTTCTTCAGTTCTTTCGGCTTGAGAAACGCCGAGCATGCTCTTCCCTTTTGGTTTTCCATCTCCAGCTCTTTGCACATGTCATTATAATACTTTGTCTTCTCGAGATGCCCTTTGAAATCTTCTGTTCAGTTCTTTTACTTCATCAATTCTTCCTTTTGCTCTAGCTGCTTGATGTTCTAGAACAAGTTTCAGATCTCCTCTGACATCCATCTTGGTCGTTTCTTTCTTTCCTGTCTTTTCAATGACCTCTTGCTTTCTTCATGTATGATGTCCTTGATGTCATTCCACAATTCATCTACTAGTGTTCAGTGTGTCAAATCTTTTCTTGAGATGGTCTCTAAATTCAGGTGGGATATACACAAGGTCATATTTTGGCTCTCGTGGACTTGCTCTGATTTTCTTCAGTTTCAGCTTGAACTTGCATATGAGCAATTGATGGTCTGTTCCACAGTCGGCCCCTGGCCTTGTTCTGACTGATGATATTGAGCTTTTCCATCGTCTGTTTCCACAGGTGTAGTCAATTTGATTTCTGCATGTTCCATCTGGTGAGGTCCATGTGTCTAGTCACCGCTTATGTTGGTGAAAGAAGGTATTTGCAATGAAGAAGTTCTTGGTCTTGCAAAATTCTGTCGTTTGCTGTCTGGCATTGTTTCTATCACCAAGGCCATATTTTCCAACTACTTATCCTTCTTCTTTGTTTCCAACTTCTGCATTCCAATCACCAGTAATTATCAATGCATCTTGATTGCATGTTCGATCAATTTCAGACTGCAGCAGCTGATAAAAATCTTCTATTTCCTCATCTTTGGCCCTAGTGGTTGGTGTGTGAATTTGAATAATAGTCATATTAACTGGTCTTCCTTGTAGGCGTATGGATATTATCCTATCACTGACAGCGTTGTACTTCAGGATAGATATTGAAACATTCTTTTTGACAATGAATGCAGCACCGTTCCTCTTCAAGATGTCATTCCCAGCATAGTAGGCTATATGATTGTCTGATTCAAAACGGCAAGTAGCAGTCCATTTCAGCGCACTAGTGCTTAGGATATTGATGTTTATGAGTTCCATTTCATTTTTGACGATTTCCAATTTTCCTAGATTCATACTTCGTACGTTCCAGCTTCCAATTATTAATGGGTGTTTGCAGCTATTTCTTCTCATTTTGACTCTGCCTGGTATATTTTTCCATTTATATATGTCTCTGTAAAAACGGTGTATAGGCAGTGTCTGACCTTGAATCTTACAAGGCTGAAGGAGAACGGAGATCAGCAGCACAGGGCTGACTTCCATGAGGTAGAAGCCAGATATCCTCCTCTCTCCACCATCTTTACTAATTCTGACACCAGCCATTCCTCACACAGCACTTTCTACTTCTCTGCTGTGTTCAGTAATTCATTGTAATGGCCACACAGAACTCACAGACCATACTCAGGATTATGGGGTTTATTTAATAGGGAAGTAACAGTTATAGTTCAGGCTCAGGAACACACAAGATGCAGTTCTTTCATCAGGACAGTCTCTTCTCAACCTTGCTTACAGGGAAGCCTCTCCCTGGCCCTAGGCCTCTCCCCAAAGGCACTCTGCTTTCTGTCTCCATGGGCCAGGAAGTTCACCGCACCATCTCCTGCTGCCAGGTCTCTGCTGAGCACAGTATTTCATAGTGTTCTGTTATGATGCTTTTTATTTCAGTTGGGTCTATTGTAATGGCCCTCATCTCATTTCTCATTTGGATTATTTACTTACTCTCCTTTTTTTGTCAGTTTGGCCAGTGGTTTGTCGATTTTGTTGATCTTTTCAAAGAACCAACTTTTGGCCTTATTGATTCTTTCTATTGTTTTCTATTCTCTATTTCATTTATTTCTGTGCTAATCTTTATTATTTCCTTTCTTCTGGTGCCTGTGGACTTCTGTTGCTGTCCTCTTTTTATCTGTTTGAGTTGCAAGGCTAATGTTGTAAAAAATCTATCCAACTATTTTGTGCATTAATGATGTACACCTGGCGGTAATGAATGCCGAGGCACGAGGTGAAAATAATGCTGGCTGTGATGGTTAAGGTTATTTGTCAGCTGGCTGGGCCATGATTCTCTGTGATTTGACAGTTAGTAATAATGCAGTTTGGTAGTTGTATAATGATATAGTCATCCTCCATTTTGTGATCTGATGTGCCCATCATTTTTGCATAGTGCCAATTTTCACATAACACTGATTTTCGCATAACCACCTGGTTTTTGGTACCATGTCGATACGTGAGGAGTGGGTGTAATACATTAGAGAGAGAGAAGTGAGGTATTGATAGCTGCATAGATTCCAGGTCTCAGAAGTTTACTAGGACATTTTCGTCATTTTGAAAATTGCAGTAATATTTGTTTAACTCTGTAAAAATCCCCAAAGTATTAAATGGGATGTTATTTCACTTCCTATTTAGGTGAGTATAGACTGGCACATAAAGAAGAGAGACATTTTTCTCTAGCTCCATTTTGTGATTTCCTTTCCTCATGTGCCCTTGAACCTCACATTCTCATACTGTGGATGTGCTTGTATCTCCCACACAGTCTGCATTGTTATTATCTTCACCAGTATGATGAGGCGGAGCTCAGGGTGTGAAGGTTGACAGCTTTATTCAACAGTCTGTTCATAACTACAGTGTTTCTCATTTTCACAATTTCTATTTAAGCTTTGTTAACACTTCATGTCCTTAAATTCTGAGACTAAGATGAAAATCTACTTTTTCTAATTTTCCATGAATTTCAAAACACAAAGTAAAATTAACCTTTCATTTTATTATCCAGTTTCACATAATACTGGTTTTGTATTTAATGCATGAACTACTGTCTTAGTTACCTAGTGCTGCTGTAACAGAAATACCACAGGTGGGTGGCTTTAAAGAACAGAAATTTATTTTCACAGTTCTGAAGGCCGAAAGTCCAAATAAGGTTCTTGACTGTGTCGATTCCTTCCTTGTAGGTAGTAGTCCTGGGAATTCCTTAGTTCCTTGGTTTGTAAAGGATTCTCACAGCATCTCTCTTCCCCCATGTGTACATATCTCTGTGTCTAATCTGCTCTTCATATAACTCAGAAGTGATTAGATTTAGAATCCATCCTGTACTGGTATGACTTCAAATGATTGATTTATTATATTACATTAAATTACATTATGGAAAGTGATTATATTACATTACCTTAGATGTAAGGCATCCACAGGTAAGGGGGTTAGGATCCCTACATGTATTTTTGAGGATATAATTTATTCTATAACAGCTACTTCAGGAAAAAATTATTTTGCATGTGCTCTTTATATACAGCTGGCCCTCTGTATCTGCGGGATCCACATCCATGGAGTCAACCAACTGTGGATGAAAGGTATTTGGAAAAAAAGTTATTGTTGCTGACATGTACTATATACTTAGGCCTGCGATGGTTGTGTCTGTACTGAACATGTACAGACTTTTTTTCTTATCATTATTCCGGAAACAATGCAGTACAACATTTGCATATTTTTGCATATAATTTACATTGTATATGGAGCCCTGGTGGCACAGCGATTAAGAGCTTGGCTGCTAACCAAAAGGTCAGCAGTTAGAATCCAACAGCCACTCCTTGGAAACCCTATGGGGCAGTTCTACTCTGTCTTATAGCGTTTCTATGAATCAGAATCGACTAAACAACGATGGGTTTGTTTTTTTCGTTTACATTGTATTAGGTGATGTAAGTATTCTAGAGATGATTTAAAGTATACAGGAGCATGTGCTTAGGTTATATGCAAATACTGCACCATTTTATACGAGGGACTTGAAAGTCCGCAGATTTTGGTGTCCGCAGAGGGTTCTGGAACCAATCCCTTGCGTGTACCAAGGGACAACTGTGTATGTGTTATGTTGATTTACAAGAATGCAATATGAAGATTTTACTTACTTACCTACCAGTAATAATTTTTTTTTTTTTTTTTTACCTACCTGCTCCCACTGCCTTCATCCTATCTCCCACCTGGATTACATCCTATCACCCACCTGGATTACTGCTGTAGTCCCAAATTGGTGTCCTGGGTACAATTTCTTCTATTTTCAGCCCAGTCTCCACATTCTAGTCAGAGAGACCATTTTAAAATATAATCATGTTACATTACTGCATGAAATACTTCCATGACCTCTGATTGCTTTGGACAAACAGTCCCAGCTGCTCATTGTGACTAATAGGATGTCTGGTATGCTCTGGCACCTCTGTCTCTTCTTTCTCTATTTCCTTTCTCATACTAGACCCTTTCTACGTTGAAATTCTTTCAGATCTTCACGATATCCTTACTCTTCCTGGGAGGACTCTCCCACCTTCTAATTCTTACTTATTCTTCATGTCTCAGCTTATATATCACTTTCCCCCAGAAGTCATCCTTTTCTCAAGTGAGTTTGATGCTTCTCTTTTGTGCATCCTGAATCACCCTGTAGTCATTGTGTCAGAAATCTTGTTGTTGTTGTTAGTTGCCATCAAGTCAGGAAAGAACACTATGAAGACATGTCCAAATTAAGTGAGCCGAAGTTTCACTGTCCTCATTTCTAATTAGCATTTTGGTTGTATTTCTTCTAAAACCAATTTGTTTGTTTTCCTGGCAATCTACAGTATATTCAATATTCTTCACCAACACCATAATTCAAATGGATAAATAATTCTTCTGTCTTCCTTTTTCACTGTCCAGCTTTTGTATGTATATAAGGCAATTGAAAAGATCCTCGTTTAAGAGAGAGAAGAGGGAAAGGAAAGACACAGAGAAACAGTCATTGAGAACTGTCAGGTAGAAGTTTCCGAGGACAACAGCCCAGCTCCCGTAGTGTCTTCAGGCAGAAGTTTCTGAGGACAACAGCCCAGCTCCCGTAGTGTCTTCAGGTAGAAGTTTCCGAGGACAACAGCCCAGCTCCCGTAGTGTCTTCAGGCAGAAGTTTCTGAGGACAACAGCCTAGCTCCCGTAGTGTCTTCAGGTAGATGTCCGTCCAGCAGCTGCCATGTCATCAGAACTGTAGGCCTCTGGGTCAGCTATCTCAAGTTCCTGCTTCTCTTTCAGACTCTTATTTGCTCTTAATTTCCGGAGGATTCAGCCTTATTAATTAGGAGAGCATGTATTTACAATTAATTTAGAACTTTAGAAGTATTGGTCAGTGTAGCCTTGAATAAAATTCTTTTGATATTAAAAATTGTTTCTTGATTTATCTTTTAAGAAAAAAAGTGTCACCTATAATGCTTAAAGTTCCACTCAGCCAACGTTTGTTTCAATGCTGTTTCCTTATTCTTATATGAAGCCGCATTTTGTATTGTATCTAGAAGAAACCAAACATAACCAATACCAAAATAATACTTCAGTTATACACATGGTAAACACTGCTTTAATTACAATATCAAATGTTTAAAGCATCGTCCTGAATGTGATAACCACAGGGACTCTCTGGAGGGAATATTTTGTAGAGATTTACTTCACTTCTGGAGCCCTAGTGATGTAGTGCTTAAGAGCTCAGCGGGCAACCAAAAGGTTGGCAGTTCAGATCTACCAGCTGCTCCTTGGAAACCCTATGGGGCAGTTCTGCTCTGTGTTACAGGGTTGCTATGAGTCAGAACCGACTCAACAGCAGTGAGTTGTTTTTTTTTTTCATTGTTGTTTACTTGACCTCTATGAACTTATTAAAGAATATTTAATATTTAACAGAGGTCTGGACTCAGCCCGTGGCCTAAGTTTCCCCAACATTGTTGTAGCTTTGCTTCCAACTGCCTGTGTCTTCTAACTCAACATCTTTAGCCATGGCTCGTATGTAATACAGAAGGTAGCAGGTATATGTCCACATTTACAATCCAAAAGCAAACTTACTGCCGTTGAGTAGAGGACAATTCATAGCAACCATGTAGGACAGAGTAGAACCACCACATAGGGTTTCCAATGCGGTAATCTTTATGGAAGCAGACTGCAACGTCTTTCTCCCGTGGAAAGGCTGGTGAGCTCGAACCACTGACCTTTTGGTTAGCAGCTGAGTGCTTAACCGGTGTGCCACCAGGACTCTTCACATTGACAATACAGTCTGTAAAACAGGTACAAGGCTTCAACTGAATGTGGTCTAGGATAACACAGTTTTCTCACAGTAATAATGGACGAGGAATTAGACCAGTTGTTGGACAAGGAGAGGACAGATATTTAACCCTTGATAATCCAGTAATGAATTAGACACGTAGAGTCTTTGCCAGAGTCTGTGTGAGTCTGTAGATGCTTATGGGCTTACCACCAGAACATGGAGCACGTTAAGAAGAGAAGAGAACTGAGGGCTCTTTGCTGTTACGGTTCTTAACTGTAGACATTGCCATTTGTGAAGTCTCATGACGGCCGAACTCTGTGCTCTAGGGTCCATGTTACCCTAAAGATTGTGTTGCATTGTGTGTTTGAAAAATAATGTGCTCCGGATATACCTGTAATAGGACTTAATGAAAGTCATTCTGGCTTATGGGAGTGTTGTTGCTCTTCCAATCCGGGTCCCTGCATAAGTCAGATCCTCTGAGGGCCGGTGGAAACCTATGAAGTATACACACGCCTACCACCCTTTCATGGAGAGCCACACAAATGATGTTCCTGATACAACATGCGTTGCTAAGGGAAAGAAACTGACTTGAGAGCTCTCACCCACTGCATTTTCTTCATTAAATGAAATACACCAGCATCATTTTTTTAGCTTTCATAATAAGCTAACATTAGAACATCCATGTAGTCTGCCGCCACTTACATATTAAGATCACAGTAGCAGCAACACCTTCTTTGATCCTTTGCCATTGCAATTCCTGGTCCTTGTTCCAGGTTATTTATCCATGATTATTTCTGAGAAAATCTGCTAAAAAGAGCATTAGACAAGGTTATCTCCTGAAGACTTAAGCAAAAAAAACCCGAGTGGTTTTTGCTTACTCCATCCTTTATATTACCGTGCTAGCCAAGTGTTAAGGCGTGTGATTGTCCTTTATAACAGGTTCTTCAGATTGGTTTGAGCATATAGTTTGCCAGATAAAAGAACAGAATTCATGTATGTTTTATGAAAGGCTTTGTTCAGGTAGCCAGCCTTGAGATTGAAAGAGTCTGAAACCTCTTCTCAACCTCTCTCCATCCTTCCCCCAGAGTCCTTTCACTGGACTGCACTGTATAAGTGGAAACAGATGACAGCTGTGAGTTTCCACAATGGTGCCATTCGTTTTGCCATTTTTCACCAGTGGGAATGTCCCTGGAGCCTTGAACTTGTCAGTCCATTTATGGTGGGCCTTGCCAGGTGAATATTCATTTAGAAATGATGATAATTATTGGTATGAAACATCCGATTTCATACCTTGTAAAACAAGTGGAACAGTGGACTATCATTCACCAATGAAATCTTCTGTGTGACATTTGAGAATGGATTTGAAATTATTTCAAGATGTTGAATCAGTCATAAAGCCGGAATCTGCTGAGTTATAAACCAAAAGCTTGAAGGTACATGAATTCAGCATTTTAATATTGAGTAAGATTCTCTAAGAGTGCTTTTTAAATTATTAGTTATATTTTATAAAAGATTTTTTTAAAGCAAAAATCTTTATAGTTAAGAAATTTTCAAAGTAAAAGGTGAATGTGACATCCAAGCATCACTTTGGTGTGTTTTGAAGTGTTACTTTCAATATTTTGGCTTTTCTCTGTGATTGACAGCCTGTCTTTTGAGAGAGATAATAAAAAGTAGATAGGCATCCATGCTTGCGGTTTAGTTTTTTTATGATCTGATAGATGTTGTTGTTGTTAGGTGCCATCGAGCTGGTTCCGACTGATGGCAACCCTGTGTACAACAGATGTTAGATACCGTAAATACCAGGAGTAAGAATGCCCTCCTGGCAAAAGAGAAATGATAAAGCATAACTCCTTTTCAGTTCTTTTACAAATCTGTTTCTTAGTTTTGAGGAAAGAAAATAACCCAGACTCAGAATTTAAAGACAAGATGTTGCTGTTTACCTGAACTGTGCTGGAGGATGGAGGAGAACTCTTTCCGGGACAGATAACTTCAGGACCACAGGTGTAAACTGAGAAACTGCTGGGCAAATCCATTCTACAGAATCCATAACCAGAATTATCTGGCTTTCAGTGGTCATTTGCAGCTGCATACCAGGAACATCCCCTTTTTCTGCCTCTCCCCATGTTCATCTCCCTCAAATATCTCTTAGAAAAAAGTGAAGATAGAATTCTTTTAAGCCTTTCGAATAGTCTTTCAGGAGTTTGCTAACTTTTGGTAAAGTCCATCTTTCCCTGCCCTGCTGAGAGTCTTCAGGTGGTATCTTCACTTCCCAAATGCTACAAATCTCACCTACCTTTTTATCCCCAGGCCAGTTCTTGGGAAACCAGTTGCCATTGAGTTGATTCTGACTCATGGTGACCCTGTGTGTCAGAGTAGAACTGTGCTCCAGAGGGTTTTCAGTGGCTGATTTTACAGAAGTAGATGGCCAGGCCTTTCTGCTGACGTGTCTATGAGTAGACCCAAACTGCCAACCTTTTGATTAGCAGCAGAGCTTTTTAGCTGTTTCTACTACCCAGGCACTCCCCAGTTCTTGGTTGGGGTTTTTAATTTTGATGTGTCCAGAAAACTGGTGTGGTGTTTCCAGCCTCTGGCTGGTGAGCACTCTCCTCTTCTTTCCTCTAGAGCAGTTATTTTAACTGGTAAAATCTTTTTTTTTTTTTTTTTTTCTGTAATGCTAGCAACATTAACCACTACTCACAGAAAGAAAGAATAAGCAAAGGATGAATGGTCCACTAATGAGGTTTACCTAACGAGATTCTGATTGAGGTATGAATTGCACCTTGATGGGCAGAGACTTTCTATGTAAATTGCGAATTGCATGATAACTCAGATCATAATCTTCAGGCACCCCCAAAGTCTTTGGGAAATAAGCCTTATTTCTAGGGTGTGGGAAAACAGTGGGTGTAGATCCAGCCAAATTCAAAGGAGACTTGTCTGGTGGTAATAGGAGTTCCTGGATAGCACAAGTGGTTAACATGCTTGACTGCTACCCAAAAGGTTGGAGGTTCAAGTCCTCCAGAGCAGCTCAGAAGAAAGACCTGGCAATCTACTCCTGAAAAAACAGCATCGAAAACCCTATGGAACACAGTTGTATTTTGACACACGGGGTCGCTATGAATCTGAATCAACTTGACAGCAGCTGGCTTGGTGTGGGTTTGGTTTGTCTGATGATGTAAAGGCCAGGGTCAGCTAAGCAGGTGCAGACACCGCTGATGTTACAGACCTGGGAACATGCAGGCAATAGCTTAATATTTTCTGTAAAATATCTTCATGCCTTTGGTACCTCTATTAAAAATCATCACTCCCTGTATTTGTACTTCTGTAAAAGAAATACGTATCTTATTAATAGTTATTTAAAAAACTTGAATTCTCTTAAGTATTTCTAGAAAAAGTTTTAGTTAATTCTAACCTGTATTGGTAATTAGCACTTTGGGAAAATACCGTGGGGGAAGGGAGGTTATAAACTCTCTGTAGGTAAGGGCACATCATTTTTTTGTGACTAGTATGTACAGAACTCATTATGGTGAAAAGGTTTATTAGAAACTAAGATTTAGAAAGAGTGCAAGAACTTAAAACACTTTGTCCAAACAATTGGGAATTGTTTTAGTAATAGTTAAACATTTTAATTTCAGAAGACTAAAGAGCTTGGCTGCTAACCAACAGGTCAACAGTTCAAACGTACCAGCCGCTCCTTGGAAACCCTGTGGGGCAGTTCTGCTCTGTCCTGTAGGGTCGCTATGAGTAGGAATCGACTCGACTGCAGTGGGTTTGGTTATTTCACATACAGTGAATGAGAAACTTGTGGGTTGTGAAGCTTTATACTTCAAAATTTCTAAAGCGGAATAAAATTGTTTATTTATACAAGAGTTATAATGACTTATTTCACATTTTTCCAGAGAAGAGGATTGCGAATAGCAAATATGCTTTTGAAACCGTTTCATCAAAAGAGGCCTGAAATGTTCTGCCCTTTCTTTGTTCAAAGATGTATAAGAAACTTTGACCTTCCACCACTGCTGGCCACACCAAGGACACGGGTTATATGTGCTGATGAGAGGAGATGGCATTGTGCTTGTACTTTACACGTTCTGAGATAGAGAAACCACTCATTATTACCTCTTATTTATTTCATACTTAATAGCTTTGATGACTCTGTTTTGTAAGCAAGAGTGAGGCCGATATGCCCTGGTTTTATGGAGTGAGTGCCTCAATAAGCTAAATGATGGGCTAGCATAGCCAGCATTTAAAAAGTAGACTGATTCTCCTGTTCACTAATTAGAAAGTTCAGTTCACCACCTAAGCATTTCTTTGGAGTCCCTGGGTGGCATAAACAGTTTGCACTGGACTACTAGCCTAAAGGTTGGTGGTTCGAACTCATGCAGCAGTACCACAGAGCAAAGTCCTGGTGGTGGGCTTCCGTAAAGATTATAGCCAAGAAAACCCCATGGAGCAGTTAGTTCGGAATCAACTTGATGGCAGAGGGCTTTGGTTTTGGTAACCATTTCTTTAAAAAAAAAAAAAAAAAAAGCAAAACATACCTGAAACATTTCTGCCAGAGTGAATCTGTTGAGTCCTTATTGTGAGCATCGGGCAGCGTCTTATGTCTCACAGACTATTGAATCCTTTCTCCACCTCCTCTCCCAGCAGCTCAGCATTGTGACTGTTCACATCTCTAAAGTCCACAGGGCTGCTTGGCTCTGTGGAAACTTTGTGTTATTGCAGAAAGATGAGGAGCTGTTTGATTTCCCAGAGATAATATTGGGAGGTTTCTGTCACTAAATCAGACACTTATTTGTGTAACTGAAGAAAATCGCAGCTTCCCTTCTGAGCTTTGAGGAAGTCTGCCTTAATGCAGCCCTTGCGGATATCTGTCATTGAAAGTGTGCGGTGATCACCAGAGGTGTGTGGTGATCACTGGAGGCTGGCTACGCACTTTCAACCTGAGAGCAGCCTCTGCAGTTTTTAACATGCAGCTTTCACTTCCCCCAGCTGCACATACGTTATTCCAGGACAAATGTAAAATATACATAAATCTATTAAAAATAAAGGGTGATAACAACAGGAAGACTTGGTTAGTTCCTTTCACTGAGGTATTAGCTCTGTTACCCACTGCCATTGAGTTGATTTCATCTCACAGGGACCCTATAGGACAGAGTAGGACGGCCCCGTAGGATTTCCAAGGCTGTAATTATGGAAGCAGACTCCCACGTCTTTCTCCGGTAGAGCCACTGGTGGGTTCAAACTGCCAAGTGCTGTAACTACTGAGCCACCAGGGCTCCTCATTAGCTCTGTTACACCCTTAAATGAAAAAAGCTTTGTTTTGTCTCTTTTTAAAATTTTATTTTAGGAATCTGAGTATATTTCTAGCCAATCAATTATTTAGTTTTGAATCTGTAACACTCCCTGTGGAAACTTTTGTGTATAAATGAGGATACCTAAATTAATTTCTTCTTTAAGTTAATTGGAATGTTTAAATATCCCTGCAGCTTTTTTTAATCTCATAAAAAGAAATTAGCGTCTAATTCAGCTCATGCCCCTCTAGTATTTATAAAGGGAAAAAAATTGTAAGGACTGGCTATAGTTAAAAAGGAGCCCTGGTGGCACAGTGGTTTAGAGCTCGTCTGCTAACCAAACGGTCAGCAGTTCGAATCCACCAGCCGCTCCTTGGAAACCCTATGGGCAGTTCCACCCAGCCTGACAGGATCACTGTGAGTCAGAATCCACTGGAGGGCAACGGGTTTAGTTTTTAGTTTATAATTAAAAACTACTTATCTGTTTATGATTTTATTCATTTATATGCAAGATATTATATGTAAATAATATGTACTTACATATTCATTCATCCATTTACTTTTCAGGACGGGGTAGGTGTGGGGTGGTGGATGGTGAGATGGTTGCGCGTTTGGTTTGGTTTTAATCTGGGTTCACCTTAGAGGACATGTCATGCCATTGGCCTTCTTTTGATGCCGTCTGCCTACGGGCTGGCTGCTGGAACACAAGACCAAACCCTCTTTCTCTCTCCCACAAAGTGCTGTAAATCTCCCAACAATACTGACTCAGTGACTCCAAATCCCATGCCCCTTTCTTCCTTTCTTTCACTTTCTAAACCTGTTTATATTATGAATAATACCCAGACACAAGCCCGGTTGGGCGGCTGGGCCTGGGCGTCCCTGTCACCATCTCAGGGATTTGGAATGCAGCCCACAGAGTGGGACCCTGCCCCGGCCCAGGAGCTCTGCCTGGCTGGGCGAGGGTTCACTGATGTGCTGAATGTCACAAAGACTTAGTTCTGTGCTGAAAGGTAAAAAAGAAAGCACGGGGAGGAGGAGGGGAAGGAATAAAGATGAGGTCTGTGGGGAATGTTTTATTCAGCTAATGAACTTTTGCAGAATGACTAACCAGGAGGAGTTTTGCTCCAGGAAAATTGGTCATGGGTGTGACTTTTTCCCCCCTTCTCTTTGCCTTTTTGAGGGGGAGGAAAGTTAGGAGCTGTTAGTTAAATGAAGGAGGAAAATGGAAAGATAAATTTTTTAAAAGCCAAACAAAAACTGCCACTTTGGCTTCTCACTCAGGCTCTGAGGAAAGTAAGACCCTCGTGGGCTGCTGGAGCAGCTGCAGCCTCATTCCATACGGCGCAGCTGCTAGGGCTTAGTGTAGCCTTGTCAGTCCACAGCACCCGAGTTCCAGGAAAGAGGACTGTGTGCAGGCTGCCAATAGGCAAAACCTTTGAGGAAGGTTGGGAAGTTATAAGATGCTCATGGTCTACAGGAGCAGCCAACCGTTGCCTGCTTCCATGCTGCACAGCTGCTAGGACCTAGAGTAGCCTTGTCAGTTCATGGCACCCGAGTTCCAGGAAAGAGGACCATGTGCAGGCTGCCAAGACGCAAAACATTATGGTAAAGTCCGGTCTAGTCTCTCTCAGGAGGGATATGAATAAACTAAGATGATTACAAGAGAAACAACACTGATAAGAAGCGCAATAACAGCAAGTTAATAGGAGTCTCCCTACACCCTTGGCTCTTCTAAACTTGTAGTAATCTATAGGTCTAGATGGGAGACAGACTAAGAAGAAAGGCCTCGTGATCTACTTCTGACAATCAGCCAGTGAGACCCCTGTGGAGAACAACAGAATGTTGTCTGATATGGTGCTGAAAGATTAGCTCCCCAGGTTGGAACACGCTCAAAATGCACAGTGGCTGCAGCAATGGACTTGAACATACCAACGATGATGAAGATGGCACAGGACTGGGCGATGTTTGGTCTGTTGTACATTGGGGTTGCCATGAGTTGGAGCCATCTCAACAGCAGCTGACAACAACAGCAACAACAGTCAGGATAGGAGATATCTGTAAATGACATTTTAAAACAAAAATGTCTACGACGTCTACGTTATGTTGTCATACAAAGTAGATTCTTAGTTTAAATTTCTGTGAAAAACCAAAACCAAACTCATTGCTGTCAAGCTGATTCTAACTCACAGAGATCCTATAGGACAGAGTAGAGCTGCCCCATAAACTTTCTAAGGCTGTAATCTTTACAGAAGCAAACTGCCACATCTTTCTCCCACAGAGCAGCCGGTAGGTTTGAACCACTGACCTTTTGGTTAGGAGCCAAGCACTTTAACCACTGTGCCACCAGGGCTCCTTAAATGTCTGTGACAAGTGCTTATAGACCTATTGTAGAAAAGAAGATTAAAAATAGGTACTGGGACTGGCAGAAGTGAGGTTTTAACAACTTTAAATGGAAAATTTGCTCTGCATACCATTTACAAATTATTTCTTCCACCTCCTTCGCCAGAGTTATCAAAGTGTAAAAAACTCCACAGTGATTTTATGACTCCTCTATATTTAATTTATGTTCACACAAACTGTGATAGAAAGAAAGCTGGCACTTTCTCCTCTCTCTTGATGCTAAATAAATGCATTCCTATATTAAGTAGAGGAATCTGGTTCTGGTGTTCTTGAACTTCAAACTTTGTGACTTTATTGCCCAGATATGAAGAGGTTGTATGAAAGGGAGCCTGGGGTGAAGGAAGGGAGAAAGCCTTTAAATCCCTACTTTTTTACCCTTTAAGCTGTAAAATAGTAAGTATTCTTGTGTCGCATCAAAGTATGTTGGTATCTTCTGCTTGCAATTGAGGAAATCTATGAACTAATGTAGCTAATATAATGGGGTCTGCACACAACACCCCCCTCTTTTTAATTTTAAGTTTTATTCATTCATTCAGCAAATATGTATTGAGCAGCTATAGGATGCCAGACATTGTTCTAGACCTTTGGGATGCCTTAGTGATAAAGTAAACAAAACACGTAAAGATGCCAGCCCTTCTGGACTTTATATTCTGGGGCATAATCCTTGTCTGAGTGACGGAACCTTATTTTAATTGTTGAGATTTTTTTCCCCAACGTTCTTAGTCCCACTGAAGTTTACATTTGGTCCATATTGTACCTTCAGGTGTTACCCAGGGCGACTGTGTAATCTTATCCCCAGATATTTCTTCAGCTTACATGCATCCTGTCTCTCACTGAACACTTCCCATGGCCAGAGAAATAAACAGAGGTGATATCTGAAGGGCCTTTCTAGTGCTAATTCTAAAATCCAAAGTATTGTTTTCTTTTCTTTCCCCGTTTCATAATGTACCTACCAAAGGTTAAGGAGGTAAACTGACTGCGAAACGACCAGCCTTTAGGAGAGTCAGGCTTTAGACTTCTACTTCAGCCCTTAGACTGCGAAGCTTTGCTGTTTGTTTTATTTATTCTCCTGTTCATTTATTCATTCTTCACCCAGTAGACTTTTCTTCCTGCAAGCTCTGCACTAGACACTGTCCAGCTGCTGAGGACACCGAGGATAAACCAGACAGCCAGCCCCCCTCAGGAAGCCACTCTGGTGGGAGACCAGAATCCTTTGCAAATACAATTCCTGACTTCAAGTCATGGAGGACTTAAGTGTTTCTTCAGCTTGCCTTTGTATTTTTGGGTATTTTTGAGGCAAGTTGTCTTTGTCATCAGAAGCATGCACCATTAGCATGTTGATTACAAATTTGAGTTGTTTGGCTTGTGAGTGTGCACATGTGGCCATACGGCACACACACTCACACACACACAGATATATTTTTCCCAAACTTTACGGAACTACCTTTCTTTCAACTACCTGGAGAGGCAATACAGTTGTATACAAGCCTTTCAGAAATCTAGTGGGATTCATTCCCAAATGAATTTCATTCCTCACTGTGTCAGTTCTTGGAAATTAACAACAGACCATATCACTTTAGTCTTTGATCCCACAAACTCAGTCGTGCTATTTTTCCAGATGTTTCCATTTTGAGTTGCTATTACAAAAAAGCACAGTGCTAGTTAAAGCAGGCCAAGCTGCCTGTCCCGGGGGAGCAGAGGATGTTTTCCAGTCGATAACCTAGTCATGTGGTACATAAAACAGACTTTTGATCCAAGCAATCCCTTGAAAATAGACTTTTTTTTTTTTTTTTTTAATTTAATCCTGGTCATTTGTATTTGTTTTTAATCATACTCTGCTGTCTAAGACTTCCAGGGAAACAGTGGCCAGAAAAACAAACACCCTTGTCTTGTGCCTGCTTTTAGAGGGAAAATTCACATTTCACCATCCAGCGTGAAGACTGCTGTAGCTTGTTTTGTAGAAAACATGTATTGTGTTAGAAAGGGTCTCTTCAGTGGTGTCACTAGGGGGTGCAGACTGGACCAGATGATGCTGTCAGAGGGGGTGACACCAAAATAACTATCTGTAAAATTTTTGTGTAGTATTTCAGCAGAAATTTATTATTTTTTTATAATAATTGTGCTTTAAGTGAAAGTTCACAAATCACGTCAGTCTCTCACACAAAAACTTATATACACCTTGCTACATACTCCCAATTACTCTCCCCCTAATGAGACAGCCCACTCCCTCCCTCCACTCTCTCTTTTCATATCCGTTTCACCAGCTTCTAACCCCCTGTATACTCTTATCTCCCCTCCAGGCAGGAGATGCCAACATAGTTTCAAGAAATTTATTTTTTTTATAAAAAAAATCCCTAAAGTTAGTTATAACAACGAAAACATTTTTCCTAAGCCAAGTTTACACATACCGATATACCTACAAGGCTAAAACTCTGTGCTGATTTGCTTTTTTGATCTTCTGATGTGCTTCGGTCAGAGATGTCGTTATTAACCAGTTACAGTGACGCTTCGGATCACGTGGTTTTGTCTGCATCCATTACAAGTACATGCTCGTGTTTTTATAGCTGCTGATTCTGTCAAATTTTCTGGTGTTTTAACCACCATATTGTGGTAATTAGTATTTATGAACTTACATCAATAACTTTTTTGAGAGTGAAGTAGTGATTGAAGGAAAAGAAGGAGAAAAATAAAAGCATTAGTACAAAAAATATTACTAAGGATTCTGTATGATCTGGTATGGGAGGAGGTCCTTGGGGGGTGGGGGGCGACACCGTAAGTTATTGCACTGGGTGACACCAACCCTAGTGATGCCGCTGGGTCTCTTCTATTGGAAGTTTGCTAAGACTTGTATCGTGAGTGATGATTTAACTTTTATAAATAATTGTTTCAGGTGAAATTTGCAGACTATAAAAGTAACTATTTATAAATGAACAATCCAGAGGCAGTTAGTGTATTCATAATGTACAACTACCACCTCTGTCTAGTTCCAAAGTATTTCCAGCGCTCCAAATTAAACCCCTTACCCATTAAGTATGTGGAGTCTCTGGGTGGTATAAATGGTTAAGTGCTCCGCTGGTCAGTAGCCAAGCACTTAACTATTTGTACCACCCAGGGACTCCTTAAGAGTGAAGGGTATCAAGAGGTGGGGCCAAGATGGCTGAATAGCCAGATACTTCCTGCGATTCCCTCTTACAAGAAAAACCCCCCAAAACAAGTGAAATGATTATATTTATGACAGCCTAGGAGCCCCGAACATCAAAGGCAAAGTTAGAAAATGGACTGAGTGGCAGGGAGCAGGAGAGTCAGTTCAGAAGTGGAGAGGAGTTGCTGGACCTGAATCACCATGATTACTCAGGCACCATTCCCGGGAGCAGCAGCAGCAGACTGGTAGTAGTGTTTTACTGCAGCTACCGCAGGGAGGAGCAGCTAGCTGCACAGCCTACTCACACCTCCAGAACCAGAGAAGAATGGCACTCTCAGCAAAAGCTAAGCAAAAAAAAAAAAACAGTGCAGGTATCAACCCAATACTACAACACTGGACAGAGCAATCAAATGTCAACCTAGACAGGGAAACCAAAAGAATAAATCAAGATTAAAAAAACACTCAAAACAGGGAAACAGTGATGTTATTATGTAAAAGAAGACAACATTGAAACAATAAAGAAGGACTAAGAAATGTAGTCATAGATCTTTCATATGGAGGGGAAGAGAAGGCAATACAAAGAAAAATTAGGTTAAAATTTAGAAAAAATAGGAGTAAATATTAAGGTAACCACAAAGGAGACAAACTATCCTACATATCAAAATAAAAGAAAAGAAAAAAATAGACTCAGCAGAAACAAAAACAACAGTGAATATGAGGAAAAGACAATATATAAAGATCAACTACTGAACACAAAAAATTAAGTGGGAAAAACAAACTGCCAACAACACACAAAAAAGACGTCAAAATGACAGGACTAAATTCGTACCTATCCATAATTATGATGAAGGTAAATGGACTAAATGCACCAATAAAGACAGAGTGGCAGAATGGATTAAAAAACAAGATCTGTCTATATGCTGCCTACAAAAGACACACTTTAGACTAAGAGACACAAAAAAACTAAAGCTCAAAGGATGGAAAAAAATATATCAAGCAAACAACAATCAAAAAGAGCAAGAGTGGCAATATTAATTTCTGAAAAATAGGCTTCAAAGTTGTATACACCACAAAGGATAAGGAAGGACACTATATATTGATTAAAGGGACAATGTACCAGGAAGATATTACATATTATATACCCAATGACAGGGCTGCAAGATACATAAAACAAACTCTAACAGCATTGAAAAGTGAGATAGACAGCTGCACAATAATAGTAGGAGACTTCAACACAGCACTTTTCAGTGAAGGACAGGACATCCAGAAAGAAGCTCAATAAAGACACAGAAGATCTAAATGCCACAGTCAACCAACTTGACCTTATAGACATATACAGAACACTCCACTGAACAGCAACTAAGTATACTTTCTTTTCTAGCACACGTGAAATATTCTCTAGAATAGATGACATATTAGGTCATAAAGCAAGCCTTAGCAGAATCCAAAATGTCAAAATATTACAAAGCATCTTCTCTGCCCGTAAGGCCATGAAAGTAGAAATCAATAACAGAAAAAGCAGGGAAAAGAAATCAAATACTTGAAAACTGAACAATAGTCTGCTCAAAAAAGACTGGATTATAGAAGACATTAAGGATGGAATAAAGAAATTCATAGAATTTAAAAAAAAAAATTTTTTTTTTTTTTTTAATGAGAATGAAGACACTTCTTACCAGAACCTTTGGGACACAGTGAAAGCAGTACTCAGAGGTCAATTTATATGAATAAATGCATACACACAAAAAGAAGGGCCAAAGTCAAAGAATTATCCCTACAACTTGAACAAATAGAAAGAGAGCAACAAAAGAAACCTTCAGGTGCCAGAAGAAAGGAAATAATAAAAATTAGAGCTGAACTAAATGAAATAGAAAACAGAATAACAATTGAAAGAATTAACACCACCAAAAGCTGATTCTTTGAAAAAATTAACATTGGCCAAACTGACAAAAGAAAAACAGGAGAGGAAGCAAATAACCCGAATAAGCAATCAGATGGGCGATATTACAACAGACCCAACTGAAATTAAAAGAATCATATCAGATTACTATGAAAAATTATACTCTTAACAAATTTGAAAACCTAGAAGAAATGGATGGATTCCTGGAAAAACACTACCTACCTAAACTAACACATTCAGAAGTAGAACAACTAAATAGACCCATAACAAAAAAAGAGATTGAAAAGTAATCAAAAAACTGCCCCCCCAAAAAAAGCCCTGGCCAAGATGGCTTCACTGCAGAGTTCTACCAAACTTTCAGAGAAGAGTTAACACTATTACTAAAGGTATTTCAAAGCATAGAAAATGACGGAATACTCCTAAACTCATTTTATAAAGCCAGCATATCCCTGATGCCAAAACCAAGTAAAGACTCCACAAAAAAAGAAAATTACAGACCTCTATCCCTCATGAACTTAGATGCAAAAAACCCTCAACAGAATTCTAGCCAATAGAATTCAACAACATATCAAAAAAATAATTCACGGTGACGAAGTGGCGATTATTCTAGGTACGCAGAGATGGTTCAACATTAGAAAAACAATTAATGTAATCCATCATATAAATAAAACAAAAGATAAGAATCACATGATTTTATCAATCCATGCAGAAAAGGCATTTGACAAAGTTCAACACCCGTTCATGATAAAAACTCAGCAAAATAGGAATAGAAGGAAAATTCCTCAACATGATAAAGTGCATCTATACAAAACCAATAGCCAACATCATCCTAAATGGAGAGAGCCTGAAAGCATTCCCCTTGAGATCGGAAACCAGACAAGGATACCCTTTATCACCAGTTTCATTCAGCCTTGTGCTGGAGGCTCTAACCAGAGAAATTAGGCTAGATAAAGAAATAAAAGGCATCCGGATTGGTAAGAAAGAAGTAGAAGTATCTCTATTTGCAGATGGCACACTCTTGTACGCAGAAAACCCTAAGGAATCCTCAAGAAAACTACTGAAACTAGTAGAAGAGTTCAGCAGATTATCAGGATACAAGATAAACATACAAAAATCGATTGGAATTTTCAAGAAAAGAACATCAAAGAGGAAATCACCAAATCAATAGCATTTGCAGTAGCCCTCAAGAAGATAAAATACGTAGGAATAAATCTTACCAGAGATATAAAAGACTTATACAAAGAAAACTACAAAACACTTCTACAAGAAACCAAAAGAGACCTATGTAAGTGGAAAAACATTCCTTGCTCATGGATAAGAAGACGACATTAAAAATGTCTATTCTACCAAAAGCCATCTATAGCTACAATGCAATTCCGATTCAAATTCCAATGACCTTTTTTAATGAGATAGAAAAACAAATCACCAACTTCATATGGAACGGAAAGAGGCCCTGGATAAGTAAAGCATTACTGAAAAAGAAGAAGAAAGTGGGAGGCCTCACTCTACCTGATTTTGAAACCTGTTATACTGCCACAGTAGTCAAAACAGCCTCTTAGTGGTACGACAACAAATATATAGACCAATGGAACAGAATTAAGAATCCAGGTATAACTCTGTCCACATAT
The DNA here is from genome assembly GCF_030014295.1 of Loxodonta africana. Taxonomy (NCBI): domain Eukaryota; kingdom Metazoa; phylum Chordata; class Mammalia; order Proboscidea; family Elephantidae; genus Loxodonta; species Loxodonta africana. The sequence goes on from NC_087358.1 coordinate 77,267,592, forward strand.
GAGCAGTCGATATTTGACAAAGGCCCAAAGTCAGTTAAATGGGGGAAAGGACAGTCTTTTTAACAAATGGTGCTGGCATAACTGGATATCCATCTGCAAAAAAAATGAAACAAGACCCATTCACAAGAACAAACTCAAAATGGATCAAAGACCTAAATATAAAATGTAAAACGATAAAGATCATGCAAAAAAATAGAGACAACACTAGGAGCCCTAATACATGGCATAAACAGTATACAAAACATTACTAACAATGCGGAAGAGAAACTAGATAACTGGGAGTTCCTAAAAATCAAACACCTATGCTCATCCAAGGACGTCTCCAAAAGAGTAAAAGGATTATCTACGGACTGGGAAAAGTTTTTAGCTATGACACTTCCCATCAACATCTGATGTCTAAAATCTACGTGATACTGCAAAAACTCAATTACAAAAAGACAAATAACCCTACTAAAAAATGTGTGAAAGATATGAACAGACACTTCAGTAAAGAAGACATTCAGATAGCTACCAGATACATGAGGAAATGTTCATGATTATTAGCCGTTAGAGAATGCAAATCAAAACTACAGTGAGATTCCGTCTCAGTCCAACAAGGCTGGCATTAATCAAAAAAACACAAAATAATAAATGTTGGAGAAATTGTGGAGAGACTGGAACACTTATACTCTGCTCATCGAAATGTAAAATGTTAAAATCACTTTGGAAATCAATTTGGCACTTTCTTAAAAAGCTAGAAATAGAACTACCATAGGATTCAGCAATCCCACTCCTTGGAATATACCCTAGAGAAATAAGAGCCTTTACAGGAACAGATATAGGCACACCCATGTTTATTGCAGCACTGTTTACGATAGCAAAAAGATGGAAGCAACCAAGGCGCCCATCGGCAGATGATTGGGTACATAAATTATGGCATATTCACACAATGGAATACTACGCATCAATAAAGAACAGTGATGAATCTGTGAAACATTTCATAAGATGGAGCAATCTGGAAGGCATTATGCTGAATGAAATTAGTTGCAAAAGGACAAATATTGTATTAGACTACTATTATAAAAAAAATTAATTATAAGAACTCGAGAAAGAGTTTAAACATAGAAGAAAATATTCTTTGGTGGTTACAAGAGTGGGAAGAGTGGGAGGGAGGTGTAAGGAGGGAGGGAGAGGGGTGTTCACCAATTAGATAGTAGATAAGAATTATTTTAGGTGAAGGGGAAGACACCACAATACGGGGGAGGTCAGCCCAACTGTACTAAACCAAAAGCAAAGAAGTTTCCTGAGTAAACTGAACGCTTTGAAGGCCACCATGGCAGGGGCAGGGGTTTGAGGACCATGGTTTCAGGGGACATCTAAGTCAACTGGCATAATAAAATCTATTAAGAAAACATTCTCATCCCACTTTGGAGAGTGGCATCTGGGGTCTTAAATGCTAGCAAGCAGCCATCTAAGATGCATCAATTGGTCTCAACCAACCTGGAGCAACTAAGAATGATGAACACCAAAGACACAAGGTACTTAATAAGCCCAAGAGACAGAAAGGGCCACATAAACCAGAGACTACATTAGCCTGAGACCAGAATAGCTAGATGGTGCCCGGCTACAACCAATGACAGTCCTGACAGGGAACACAACAGAGAACCCCAGAGGGTGCAGGAGAGCAGTGGGATGCAGACCGCAAGTTCTCATAAAAAGACCAGACTTAATGGTCTGACTGAGACTAGAAGGACCCCAGCGGTCATGGTCCCCATATCTTCTGTTAGCCCAAGACAGAAACCATTTGCAACACTGACTCTTCAGATAGGGATTAGACTGGACAATGGGATAGAAAATGATACTGGTGAAGAATGAGCTTCTTGGATTAAGTAGGCACATGCGACTATGTTGGCATGTCCTATCTGGAGGGGAGATGGGAGGGCAGAGGATGTCAGAAGCTGGGGAATGGACCCGAAAAGAGAGAGTGGAAGGAAGGAGTGTCCTCCTAATTGCTCTCATTAGGGGGAGAGCAATTAGGAGTATATAGCAAAGCGTATATAAATTTTTGTATGAGAGACTGACTTGATTTGTAAACTTACACTTAAAGCACACACACACAAAAAAAGTGAAGGGTGTCACTATTTTCTAGCCAATGTGCATTTCTTGAATACTGTAACTTCACTAAGGAAAACCCATTTCTTACTCCATTTTGCTAAGTATAAAAACTTTAATGTGGAGATAACAATAACTGAAGCAACTCAGTAGTAGTTGCCTGGAGTGTGGACTTGAATGAAATACTTGCTATCTGCAGCTGAAGTGTGTATTCCAAGTTAGAACAAATTAATAAAAAAAAAAATTTTTTTTTTTTTTTAGGGTGTAGAGCGAAATAATTACTCACACTTACAAATCCCATTGCCAGGCAGAACGATGATTATTACAGGCAAGGTAGAATTGTGAAGGGAGACAGTGGTGGGTCAGCGGTAGAGCTCTCGACTTCCATGTAGGAGGCCCGGGTTTGATTCCTGGACTGTGCCCCTCATGCACAGGCACCACCTGTCTGTCACTGGGGGTTGCATGCTGCTGTGATGCTGAACAGGTTTCAGGGGAGCTTCCAGACTAGGATGGACTAGGAGGAAGGCCTGGTGATCTACTTCTGAAAATCAGCCACCGAATACCCAATGGGTCACAATGATCCCATCATGGGAATGGAGCAGGACCAGGCAGCACTTTGTTCTCTTGTGCATGGGGACCCCATGGGTTGGGGACTGACTCAGTGGCAGTTAACAACAATAACAGTATTTTGAAAAGTAAATTTAGGCTTTTTTTCAAATATCCTATTGACAGAGGTATTCACTGGGGAAGATTTCCCTATAATAAACTACTTATTCATAATACTGAGGTTTAACACACAATAAAAAAATCCTGTTGCCGTTGAGTCGATTCCGACTCATAAGGACCCTATAGGACAGAGCAGAATTGCCCCCGTAAAGTTTCCTAGGCTGTAATCGGCACAGAGGCAGATTGCCACATCTTTCTCTGGCAGAGAGGCTGGTGGGTTCAAACTTCCTACCCTTTCAGTTGGCAGCGGGGTGCTTAACTACTGCGCCACCAGGGCTTCAAACTTTTTTTTTTTTTTTTTTTAACGTGTAATATTTACTTGAAGTCCGGGATGTTGATTGAGAGCCTTAGAGCTGTGCTCTTAGAAAGTTGTTGTAGACTGCTACCTTTATTTCCCCCCACTTCAGACATTAGTAGGAAAAATTAGTAGGGGAGAAGGTAAAACCCTTTTGGGGAGAATGACTTCCTAATGCAATAACCTTCAGAAAAGAAAAAAAACAATGAATTCAGTTAACTTTCTCCAGTGACTGTGCCTTGGGAAACATCCTGAAGCCACTGTGAGCTGATGGATCATCTCAGTGGGGGTGTCCTCTGGATGGTTTTGAACAAAAGACTTGTGTTTATTTTGTGTTACAGGGAGGTACACCTCCCCAGGATGTGGGAAGTCTCCTTTGTGAATGTCACTCATACATTTTTCAGATTCCAGAACTCTTGCCTTTCATGAAGGTCTTTTGTTAGTTTCATTGTTGGTGGTGATGTGGGGAGAAAGAGGAACTGTTTCCCTGAAATGATATTTGAACTGATGTTTCTTAGAGTCTAGACAGAGCAGTCATTTCTAAGTTGTGATACCTGTTTTAAGTTCAGTGGTGGTTGCAGAGGAATATTGGAGACCACCCTACATGTGCTGGGCAGTTGCCGTCTTCAGTCTGTTGTGGTTTTCACCATGGAAGTGGGAATAGAATTTTTAGCTCTCTGAGCCCTTTTGCATTCTTAAGTAAACTTGCATAATGCTGCTAGGGACAAAGCAGTTGCCTGATGAAAGCCAAATGAGTGAATGAATTTGGCCTCAGGATTTTTGAACTGCTGTGAAACAATTTTTGTCTCTTGGCTCTTTTTTTTCTTTTTACATCATAGTTCCAAAATTTTTTCTTCAGATGATATCACTGCAATCCAAAATGTGATGTGAATTCATGTAGGTAGACAATTTTAGCTCATAAAAGTTGTAATACTTGGGTATCTGAACAATGAGTTCTAGGGACAACCTAGTCTTTTAAACTTTTTTTAATTTTAAATAAAAGCTCCCTTTTGGAACATTTTTTTGGCATGCTGCAGCGTGGAATTATTGTGTCTGGAACAAAATGATGAACTCTAGAACCTGGCCTGGAGATCTTGTCGTACCATGGATAGCAGTGAACAATAATGAATGATTCTTTTTCTAAAATACGACTGAGACCAAAAAGAGCCTTTTATTACAGAACATGCTATTTAAAGTGATTTCCTTCCTTCTCCTCCTTTATCCTTCTGCCACTTTCTCTCTTCTCTAACCAAGTGCCTGCTTTACATACTGTTACCTGAAGACCATTCTAATAAGTGCTACCCCAGACAATCCAATGATTACTTTAAGGAACTTGGAGAATGATTGCCTGTATTGAAGTGTTATATCAAATCGTGTACAGTGAAAGGAGGGCATTTTACACAGCAAGGCCAGCTTGCCATCAGAGATGTATGAGTCCCTAAAGTTCATCAGGGCTTAGAAAGCTACGATGACCAAAAAAAAAAAAAAAAGCCTACCAGTGCCAGTCAATAGCTGTATCTTGGTGCATTACAATTTGAGCTGTAAACTGTTTAGATGTCAGGTCAGATGAACCAAGAAGTTCTGCCTTGAAGAGAAAAACCGCCTAGAATTACGAATCAAAAGCCACTGTGGCCTGAAGATCTAGGTGGTGTCGGAGTCATCTGTTTAAGACTACAAATTCCTCCTATTTTACAGTCCACTGGCCATTGAACCACCCTGGTGCATAAGCTACTGCACTTTCTTGTTGTAATGGCTCTTTATAAAACGTTGAGGTTGTGTTTGGTAGGACAAGCCAAGTGAGAAATGTTTAGTTACTTAAAGGCAACCAATTTAAAAAAACAATAGCAATGCGACTTCTTATCCTTTCACTACTATTAGAAGGATTTCTCTAACTCACGTTTCTGGTCTTGCTGCTGGAAGCTCGAAGCCAGGCGTGCTACCTTTTTCTGAAGTTGACAGGCAGAGCGTCTTTGTGACAGGGCACGTCAGATGCTTGCCATGGCCCATGTGTGTTTGAACTTGATTTTTATTTTTCAATATGTCAAGCCACAGAAGTTCAGTCTGAGAGTAGGGATAAAAGCAAGGAAGAAGTGTCTGTTCTATGTTTGGTGGCAAAACACAGGAAAGCACCATAATGAAAATAGAATGGGCCCAAGTTGCAGGGGGATGCTTTAGGCATTAAAGCATTTTAGTTTCCTGTAATGAGAACTGGAAAGGCTCTGGGTGTTTACTATTGGCTACGTACAAGCAATAATCCTGGAAGACCTGGATAAGGATCCAATAAATTACACTTAATTAAAGTGATTATACCAGGAGCTTTGTAACATTGTTTTTAATTTGAGGATGCAAAGATCTTCATTACTACGGAGTAATTCCTGGCCCTCTGGTCTACAGTTTGGGGCAGATTTCTGCCAGCACTGGGGCCAGTTCATTTCCCCGCCTCCTCTACAGTCTGGACCAACAAGACATTGTCATTAATGAAAGTAGTAGTTTCAGTTTGTATAACTGGCTTACCCATGAATTTACCTAAAACCCAGTTATTTCTTAGCATAATCGAATGGTTTATGCGATTGTTTTGGGCGTTTTTAGGAATGCATGTGTATTGTTTTTACTGACTTAAGTTCCATTGTTTTTCAAAAAGCATTTGACATAGGTTAGTGTAAACACCCTGGCATACCATGGCAGGTACAAAGATGAACAGGCCATCTGGCATCCATTTCGGTTCGTGGGTTCTTACAGCCGGACATTGTGTCCCAGGCAGGTTGGCAAAGAGATACTTAGGTCTGACACCTTCCATTCATTCTCAGAAGGGAAATGTCTTTGTTTCTTTAGAATAGAATCCAGTCCTGTTTGTCTAAATCTAATAATTGGTTTATTATATGTTTGTTGTTGTTGTTAGTTACCATTGGGTCAGTCCCAGAGTAGAACTGCTCCATAGGGTTTTCAAAGCTGCTACCTTTCAGAAGCCCTGAAACGATCCCCAGGCCTGCCTTACAAGGCTCTGCTGGGTGGGTTTGAACTGCCAGGCTTTTTGTTAGTCCAGCCCTTAACTGTGTCACACTGGGACTTCTGTTAATACCAGCCCTTAACTGTGTCACACTGGCACTCCTGTTAATACTCAGTGATGGTTAATTAAACAAGGTAACTTTATTTAGTTGTGCTTTAGATGAAGGTTTACAGAGCAATCAGTTTCTCATTAAACAATTAATACTTATATTGTTTTGTGACGTCGATTCCTAACCCTACGACCTGTCAGCACTCTCCCCTTTTGGATCTTGGGTTCCCATTACCAGCTTTCCTGCCCCTCCTGCCTTCTCATTCTTCCTCCTGGGCTAGCGTGCCCATTTAGTCTCGTTTTGTTTTATGGGTGTGTCTAATCTTTGACTGAAGGGTAAACCTCAGGAGTTGACTTCATTACTGAGCTAAAAGGATGTCTAGGGACCATACTCTCAGGGTTTCTCCAGTCTCTGGTCTTTTTCTTGTGAGGTAGAATTTTGTTCTGCATTTATCTCCAGCTCTGTCCAGGACCTGCTATTGTGATTCCTGTCAGAGCAGTTGGTGGTGGTAGGCAGGCACCACCTAGTTGTGCTGGACTCAGTCTGGTGGAGACTGTGGTAGTTGTGGTCCAGTAGTCCTTTGGACTAATCTTTCCCTGTGTCTTTGGTTTTCTTCATTCTCCCTTGCTCCAGATGGAGTGGGACCAGTAGGGTGTCTTACCTGTCTGCTCATAAGCTTTTAAGACCCCAGACACTACACACCAAAGTAGAATGTTATAAACTGTTTTATACCAATTGAGCTAGATGTCCCCCAAGACCATAGTCCCCAGCCCTCAGCCCAGTGATTTGGTCCCTCAGGGAGTTGGGATGTGTCTATGGAGCGTCCATGACCTTGCCTGTGTCAAGTTGTGCTGGCTTCCCCAGTATTGTGTACTGTCTTACCCTTTAAATGAGGTAACTTTTGTAAAGTGGCTCTTCAAGGAATAAAGAAGCCAATTGGTCATAGATCAGTTGTTATTGACAATCACGTGCCGAGGCGTACGTTCTGTATAGTTATGTATATGGATGGATCAGTGCATATCAAGGTGAAACACCATTTTAAACAAATATTTGTTATGTAAAAGAACATCACTCTCATAGCTCATTATGTTTAATTCCTACTTGATACTCAGACCTTGTTTTGTTTTGTTTTTTCCCCTAATTACAAGCAGATGTCTTATAAAGCTTTCCTGAGTCATTTTCCTTAGCAAATATCAAGCTTTATTCTTCCAGTTTTCCACTTCTGAGCTATTTGGCCTGTGCTCCATTGGCAGTTACCTGGGGAAGATTGAGAAAAGTTAGTGAAGATGTTTGTAGCTGAAGGTGTGGAAAATAGAAAACCTGCATGTTGTACTTTAACGCCTTAGCTGCATCTGGTGGACTTCATGCTGAGCTACGCCCGTGGTGCACATACTCAGAGGGGCTTAGTCCAGAAGAACCAGATTCTACCCTAGAAATTCATTCTCAGGCAGATCATCTACAATAGTATGAGAGAAGCATTAACTGCTTAGGCCAGACATAATTTTTTTTTAAATGCAGCAAGAGATTTGCAGAATCCAATTTAAAGAAATTAAATACCTAAGAAACCCAAATGAACACAAATAAATACAACTGAAGCAGTGAAGATATTAGCTCAAAGCTTAGTGTGGGTTGGGAAATTCTGTTAGTAGAGGAGAATTAAATAAAGTTATGACTTTAATCTAGCAACCTGGGCCTCAAGACCACCTTGTTTGGAGGGCATGGTCTTCAGATCCTGAGGGCCTAATGACCGTCCAAACAGGGTTTCCTTGACTTGTGGACAATGGTAGTGAGAAAAACTACCCTGGATCTCTGGCAATCCCAGAGCTTACCTCTAGGCTAAAATCTGCAGCTGATATTCAGCCTCCTGGGCTTTGAACCGGTTCGTTTTGGTTCTGATTCAGTATATCTGGAGTGGAAATGCAAATTCTTATCAGTGTCAAACTGAAATGAACCCTGTCAACCATGTTCAGTGGAGAATGTAGCCTCAAACATTCGCCTTTTAGTGTGACCAAAAGTTGCCTAATGAGTTTCCTTAAGATTTAAAATGAAATGTACAGTGCTTTGGAAAATCACCCCATAATACTACATTTTATTGTATTAAGGAATCTGAATGTGCATGGCATCTTGTTTTAGTCTTGTGATTAAATTAAAAATGGGTAATTGACTATTTTATTTGGACTTGTGGTTTTAAGTTGAAATCTCATTAAGTTTATAAACAATATTGACCTATTTGAAATAACTTAAGATCCACTGTATTTTAAGTTTCAATTTGCTGTAGTTACAAGAACTGCTTACATATGTGGTAGGTCTTGTTTGTAATCAAAGAATTGAGGCTTTTAAGAAAATGAACCAATAAATTTATAAATATAGTTTAAAATGCCTAAAGAGTTTGAATAAATTAATAAATGGAATGACACAAAAAACCAAACTTGTCGCCGTCGAGTTGATTCTGACTCATAGGAACACTTAAAAGCAATTGTTAATCTTTACCAAATTTCAAGAGAGGGAAAGATTTTATAAATTGGTTTAGAAACTTCAGGATTATTATTATCATTATTTTAAATCACTTCTGGATAATCTTGCCTGTGCACAAAAATCACTCCTGGGGATACAAAAAAATCACGCCTTGATAATACCTTGACCCAATTCTTCCTCAAATGGTGGACTGTTTATTGGAAAGAAAAGGTGCCCAGCTGGACAGCATTTTACATCAGAGTCTCAGGCTTTAATTGGGTAAGAGTTTTTGCTGCTTTCCCAGGCTCGGGGCTGAGCTGGACATCAGTGCAACTGTGCGGACCATCTGTGTCACTCCCCAGTCATCCTGAACTATGGGAGCTCTGCTACAATACAGAATAGTAAATTAATGTCAGTCACACCCACGAGGCCTAGTTAATGTTACCCATTGCAAAAATAGTTTGGACAGATTCCACGCTTTGCTTTAATGGGATGGGTCCTGCCGTTAACTCAGATTTAGCTGAGAAAAAGGGCTGTTGCTGCCCTGAAGCAGTTGAGACTAATCTTGCGTGTCCTTCAAGTACTTTGACCACACGGCTTCATTCACCGGAGCTCCTGGGAATATATCCACCCTCCCTCTCTGCTATGGCCTGGGAACATTACCTGAATTTGCAGCACCTGTTTCTGTGATGCAGCAAAAGGGCCTCAGAGCTCCTTTGGGTTTGTTTATGTGTTGGAGTCACTATTCATGCTGGATGCAGGAATTTTGGTTTCTAGAGACAGACCAGAAAATATTTACATCGTCAAGGCTTTGGGTGGAAGCTAAGAATGTGGGGAAATAGCTATTTTAGAACTCACCATAAAATCTGTTTCTTCTAGCAAAACGCACCATCAAATCTGTTTCTTCCAGCAAAGCACTATGATTCATCAGGCTAATCATTTAAATACTACCCCAAATACTTGATCAAAATTAAATAAAGATGAAAATCCATTTTCAAAATGGAGATGTTTCTTTACTTTCATGGGAGAATAGTTTTCTGGCTCAGATAAGCAAAAGCTGTTGCTTAGGATAATGCTGAATAAAGTCCAGGAAGACTGAGGGGGTCACAGAATTCAATTATCTGAGAGTCAGGCTGTAAAACTGGATGTGTGCAGCCAGCTTGTATAATGTAGTTTATAAATCATACTGTTCATGCCCATGTTCACTCCTGTAAGGCTAGAAAGTCAAATGCCTACGTGTATGTGTGACTTACTGTCTCGCACTCACTGGTGTTTTATTTAAGCCCTTTCTTTCACATATTATCTGGCTCTCTTATTGGTTTCAAATGCAATAATCCCACTTACAAACAGATTACAAATTATTTTCTGTCATTCCACTGTGTGTGTATGTGTGTGTCTGTGCTGTCAAGCCAGTACCAAAAACCAAACCAAACCCATTGCCATCAAGTCGATTCCAACTCATAGTGACCCTATAGGACAGAGTAGAACTGCCCCATAGAGTTTCCAAGGAGTACTTGATAGGTTCGAACTTCCGATCTTTTGGTTAGCAGCCGTAGCACTTAACCACTGCACCACCAGGGTTTCCAGTGACCTGATAGCAACCCTATATGTACCTGTGAGAAAACTGATCTTACAGTTATTAGCTGCCATCAAGTTGGCCCAGACTCATGGCAACTCCACGCATAATGGGATCTGACTGTTGTGATCTGTAGGGTTTTCATTGGTTGATTTTCAGAAGTAGATCACTAGACCTTTCTTCTTGCCTGTCTAGTCTGAAAATCCTCTGAAACCCACTCAGCATTATAGCAACACGCTATGAAGCTTCCACTGACAGCTTCTAATGGATGGTGGCTAGGCTTGAAGTGCATTGGCAAGGAATCGAACCAGGGTCTCCTGTGTGGAAGCAAGAATTCTATCACCAAACCGCCACTGCCCCGGAACACACAGTTAGCACTCAAATATTTGGTTAGTTGGGTGCTTTAATTGAGATAGAAAGTCCCAGTGAAAAGGTGAATATTGGCTACATTGATTCACTGCTTTTGCACAAATATTTACTGAGCACCTCCTATGTACCAGGCACTGCACTAGGTGCTTCGGATACTGAGATGAGAAAAGCAGGCAGGATATGGGCTCTTGTGAGGTGTACAGTCTAGGAGGTAAAGAATCCCAAGCCTGAAATGGCACAATGAATTATACACAAGAAAAAGTACGGAGAGCTGTGAGACAGGAACCTAAACCGCAGAGGATCCTAAACTACGTGGCATGGTTAGTGAAGTCTTCCCTGGAAAAAGTGCCTAAGCCAGTGATCCCCAAACTTTGCTGTACACGGGTGTCACTTGGGAAATCTTTCAGACATCCCAGTGCCAGGCTCTCAACCCTGGACATCCTGACTTAATTGGTATGGGTGTGACCTGGGCATTGAGATTTTAAAAATCTCCCTGGGTAATTCTGGTCTGCAGCAAAGTTTGGGAACCATGGATTTAGGCTGAAACCTGCAAGTTGACCAGAACCGAGCAGGTGATCAATGCTGAGGGCACTCTGTAGTAGTCTCCTTGGGGCAGGAGAGACTGTACACTCAGGACTGAACAAAGGCTCATTTGACTGGAACACGGTGAAAAATCGGGCTGTTACCTATTGATCTAAGCCAGTTGGGTCATACACAACCCTGAGGTTAATTTTGTTAGATAATATTAACAGCTAAGAAGTTTGAAGTAGGTGAGGGAAAGCCACTTCCTTACTACTTTGTTGTTGTTCTTGTTGTTGTTGTTAGCTGTCGTTGAGTTGGCTCCGACTCCTTGCAACCTCACATACTCACATATTGCCTAGGGCTGCACCATCTTCACAATTGTCATATGTTTGAGTCCATTGTTGTGGCCGCTGTGTGCCTGAGTCCTTCCAATCTAGGGAACTCATCTTCCAGTACTATATCGTGCTGTTGTGCTCCATAGGGTTTTCATTGGCTAATTTTCGGAAGTAAATCACCAGGTCTTTTTTCCTACTCTTTCTTAGTTTGGAAGCTCCACTGAAGCCTGTTCACCATGGGTGGCCCTGCTGATATTTGAAATACTTGTAGCATCACTTCCAGCATTCTAGCAACTTGCAAGTCACCACAATAGGACAGAGTGACAGATGGACAGACGGACAGACTGACGGTGAACCCCATGACTACTAGGTTGTAAAACATGCAAATTTCAAACAAAATTCGGTCACACGTTTCTTTAATAAAAAATCATTGGCAAAGCAAGCACAAAATAGATCTTTCTGTCTCTGAAGCTCCATAAAGCCCTTGCTCTCTGTACTTGATCTAGTTGCTCTGACCTCACTTCATATGAGTTTACATTAGGCAGAGACAACATTGTTTAGAAGGTAGGATTCCGGGCCTCTTACTTGGTATCATAAATCAGAACTCCTCCTAAACCAATGGCTAGACACAGACCCACAGGTACCAGTCCCCAAGAGGGGCAGACATAGGTCTGGCTGTTGGCTGGGTTCTGGTGCCCTACGTAATGGTGGCATATCTTTTTTTGCATGTACGCTGAATGTCTTAAATGTCACCTGATGAGATCCTGTTGCGCTCTTATTATCACATGCATCATGCCGGTTAACAAGACATTGCTTTCACCGGTAAACTATTGTTGACATTTACTGAGCTATTGGCAAAGTTTCTGCTATTGATTGAGATACAGATAATGGAAGGGCTTGTAGTAGCTGCCCCTGGAGTATGGCCCTTTCTGATAGAATGTTCTCTTGCCACCCTGACCTGGGCGTTCTTCATAGCATAGTAGCTGATGACTCCTGGGCGTTAAAGTCTAAACCAACTGGCATACACGTAATATGATACTAATTATACTGACGTAATTTAAAATAAGTTACGGACTTTATAACAGTGGAGTAGTGGCCGTCTGTGAGACTGGAGAAATTGGACAGGAGGCAGGGGTAAAGCTCACACTGGTTAACTTCCTTTCTTGCCTGTTTACAGAACACTGAGGGCTGACAGAGCACCAGGATGTAAACTTGGAAATAAAGCGGGAACAGAGAGCGCTTGGATGCCTCTTTCGAACTGGCAAATGCTTTCATCGTGTTTAACTAGTGAATGACTTGTGTTGCCGCTCAATAAAAGCATTGCTTTCCTGCGTCTCATGACAATGGAGCGGTCTCCATTTTTTCCTTATTTCTCAATATCTGGGGATTTAAGTACTATTCAGGAGACTCTCAGATGTAATTATTAAGTTATCTTGCTGTCCTCCTGGGTCACAATGTATCCTGCTAAGGGGAAATCCTTCCAGGAGCCCTGGGCTCTTCTTCAGTAATGAGGTGTCATCTTTGATCAAAAAAAAATAAAAGTAAGGGTTTGAGTACCTTGGGAGTCACAGCCCAACTTGTCGCGGATCTAGAGAGCTGCTTTCTTTCCCACAGTCAGTTCAAAAGACAAGGCAAGGACTTTGGAATCTGAGTCTCTTTTTGATGCTGTTAGGTTATATCATTTTAGCTGCTCTTAGGCCTTTACATTTTTCTTACTAGAGGAAATATTTATGATACCTTCTTCAGTTCCAGCCATTCTGCTTTTGTTGCCAAAGGATCCTTTTACCTTTATAGAAGCTAATTTTTAGAGTTGCCTCCCATGAGTCAGCATTCTCTAAACTCTTGTATCACAGATGCAGCCTGTGATCACGGTCCCTATCTCTGTTGTTCAATAGAAATATAATGTGGGCCATACATGTCATTTTAAACTTCCTAGTAACCGCATTTAAAAAAAAAAAGATGAAATTAACTTTAGTAATATATTTCACATAACCGAATATATCTAAAATATTATCATTTCAACATAAAATAAATATCGTTGCTTTTGCTAGCTGTCATCGAGTTGGCCCCCAACTCATGGTGACCCCATTCGTAATGGGACAAAACACTGCCCAGTCAGTTGGGGATCAAACCATTGTGCTCCATGGGGTTTTCATTTGCTGATTTTTGGAGGTAGATCACCAAGCGTTTCTTCTTAGTCTGTGTTAATCTGGAAGCTCCACTGAAACCTATTCGGCATCATAGCAACACGAAAGCCTCCAAGGACAGATGGGTAGTGGCTGCATACGAGCTGCACTGGCCAGGAACTGAACCTTATGCTCCCACGTGGGAGGTGAGAATTCTCCCACTGAACCACCACTGCCTCATAATAAATATAAAAATTATTAATGAGATATTTTACACTCTTTTTTCATACAAAGTCTTTGTAATCTGATTTATTTTATGCTTTCAGCACATCCCAGTTTGGACTAGCCACATGTCAAGTGCCCAGGGGATTGGTGGTTGTCATATGTCAGCCCAGGTCTGTGTAGGGGTGCTGAGAAACCTGTTACCTAAACAATCTAAGACAGGGGACAGAGGGCCCCCCAAATCTGCAAACAAAGTACAGGAATTGGGCCAGAGCTCAGAAACAAAGCCATTCCCCAGAACAATGGGGCAGGGTATCAGAAAATAGCCTGCAAACTTCTTTAAAGTTGTCTTTCAGAAGCAGCTGGAGAAAACCAGCCCCAGGGACATGTGCAGACTATCCACCTGTGACCACTGTGTGACCTTCCACCAGGGGCAGTGAGAGGCTGCAGTAGCAGCCGAGAGACTGTGCAGGCGCGACACCCAATAATAAGTCCTGCTACGAATCCCAGAGGCCTCCAGGACAGGAGCCATTGTGCAAAGCTGCTGCGCTGGTGCACCGTAGTTAACATGTTCCCACCTATGCCTGTGAATAAACATGAATCTTTTCCCACCCAAGAACTTTTAAAAACCCAGGCTAGTCTTTTGTTCTGTGAGATGGGGGCAGGGATGAGGCGGGGCGCGGGAAGGGGGGAGGTGGTGGTAAGCATTGCCTTAGGCCTTCCTAGTCTCCGCTTGCAAACCTCTTCAATAAAGCTTTGCTCGTGTGGAAAATTCTGCGTGCCTTACCTGTTCATTCTTGACCAGTGAGAGGCAAGAACCTTGTTCCAGTAACAAACCCACTCTCTGTGTAGCTGACCATCTGGATTGTTTTCTGTAAAAGCATAGGCACTGATGGTAGGTGGTTCTCATACCCAGCGGCCCCTGTTTTGGGATGACAGCCTAAGGGCATATTGGAGGAGAGCTAATTGTCCTTATGGAGCCACCCTTTGACCTTGAGGTCTTTAGCCCCATGCCCTAACCATTTAGACTAATTGTTCACAGCAGTGTACAAATGACAGAAACCAGACTGATGGCTTAGTAGAGGCAGAATGTTTGCAAGTTGGAAAAGGTAGGAGAATGATGAAGCGGTAGGACTGGTGGTACTTTATGGAAGCTACATTTTAAAAAATCAAAAAGGAAAGGCTGAGTATATATATATCTCCAAAAAGCTCACAGATGTCCATAATACTAAACTTTCTGCTTTAAAAAAAAAAAAAAATTTCTGCTTTAGCACCAGTTTAATAATAACTTGTGGCAAGAACAGACAAAAATGGAGACTGCCCGCCTCGCGGCACCTGACTGGAATCTGAAGCCTGAGCCGATGAGGCCGTCATCTGTGCCCTGTGCTCAGAGCCCTCTCATCCCTCTCAACACAGTGAGAACAGGAAGTTCTCAGTGTTTAGGGAAAGAAGTAGTGAGGAAGGATCACATGGTACTTGTTCCTTCCTTTCTGGCCCTTGCATTCACTGAGTTTACATAGAGGGCTCATGCAGATGACTCTGACACTTGTGTACACTTTTATAAAAGCCCAAATAAATGTTGTAAAATCACCCACATTTGAAAGGACTTTGGGGGCTGTTATGATTGCTGGAACGATTGTGAGTATGACACAATACTGGGCAGTGTTTCGTTCTGGTGTACATAAAGTTACCATGAGTTGGAGCCAACACAACGTAATTGCTAGACTGACAATATTCTGTGTCTGCTGTGAACACTCAACAAAGATGTGAGACCAGAATCGATGCCACATAGACACTAAAGAAATAATCCAGATTAGTTTTCTATAGATTAATTATGAGATTGCATGCTCTATGTTTAACTCTTACTTTCTGTACTTCTTCTTTGTTTATTTCCTTGATGATTAAGCCTGAAAATGTGTGAAACTGAGACATAATGACAAGTAATGAAGGAAGTTTAGAATATACACAGTGGTTGGTGCTGACAGGCATTTTGGTGCAGAGAAGATATAGGAGGCTTACAGTAGTATCAGACATCCTTGTAAAAGGTTCAGAGGTCCGGTCTGAAAGGCATTCTCTCTAAAGCAGTGCTGTCCAATTAGAACGTCATCTAATGATGGAAATGTTCTTACGTGTGCTGTCCAGTATGGTGGCCACCAGCCATGAGTGACGGAGCCCTGGTGGCACGGTGGTTAAGAGCTCAGCTGCAAACCAAAAGGTTGCAGTTCAAATCTACCAGCTGCTTCTTGGAGACCCTAAGGGGCAGTTCTGCTCTGTCCTGTAGGGTCACTGTGAATCGTAATCGACTCAACGGCAACAGGTTTAGCCCTGTGTGGCTGTTGAGCACTTGAAATGTGACTAGTGTGGCAGAGAAACTGAATGTTTAATTTCATTTTAATTAAATTTAAGGAGCTACATTTGGCTAGTGGCTAGCCTACTTTAATGGACAGCACACTCTAGAGCCTTCCTTGCTGAAAACGTAGCTTCATTGCTCTAGATTTCTGAGGGATTTTTGTTGCTGCTATTGTTTTGTTTTGCTTTTGTTAGTAACAACAATCCTCCCTTTCACCATAGCTGGAAATCTGGATGATAATTAAAAGATCAAACATAAATATACAATGTCTTCTCATTTATACATTTTTCTAAGAATTTACATTTTGATTGAATTCAAGTCAATATTTTTTACAAGTTAACATTAAGAGAAAATACCGGTTGAGAAGAAACATACCATGCTGAGGTACATGTTAATGACATCCCTCATTTTAATTTTGGTTATCACCAATTTTTACTTCATCTTGGATTTACTTCCCTGGCTCAGGTTTTATATATTTCTCTATTTTAACCCTGGTACTCAAAGTCCTCTGATGTCCAGAGACCCCTTGGGCCCTTTTCGTGTACTGATAGATAACGATGGAAACCATCTAGGCCGTGGTGCAAGCAGCAGCATTAGGCACTGTTACGGACTTCCCCAAAATGTGTTCAGTTCCTGGTCCTCGTACCTGTGGATTTGATCCTGTTTGGAAATAGGGTTTTTCTTTGTTACGTTAATAAGACCCTACCTGGGTAGGGTAAGTTCTGAATCTAATAACTTCTGAGTTACACAAAGAGCAGATGAGACAGAGAAACACACCCACACAAACTGAAGAACACAGACATCAGGTAAAGATCATCTACCAGCCAAGGAACTCCAAGGAGAGAACTGACGAAGCCTGGTTTGGGCTCTTAACCTACAGAATTGTTAGAAAATACATTTCTCTTCCTTAAAGCCACCCACTTGTGATGTTTGTGTTAGAGCAGCACAAGGAGACCCCACCAGGCAATGTTTACGGTAACATTTTGGCCTCTGAGTGAAGTTCTTTCCTTTCCAAGCGTGGTCTTCACAGAACCTTTTCCTTTCAAGCCCCCATGCTTCCCTCTATCCCTCAAACAAAAATTAATACTTCTTGGCTTGCTTTCCCAGTTCTGTAATCCTAATCTTCCAATCGAGATACACTTACTTGAATGCATTTGATATGAAGGTAGAAGAGCTGGTTCACCCTCTCCAATGTTGTCTCTTTGCTAATGATTGCTTTCCACTTTAAAAAAAAATTTTTTTTTTTTTACTATTTTATTGTGTTTTAGGTGAAAGTTTACACAGCAAATTAGATTGCCATTCAACAATTCATATACAAATTGTTCTGTGACATTGGTTACAATCCAGTTCACGTCTCAGCACTCTCATGATTTCCACCCCGCCTGCCTGGTTTCCATCCATCCTCTGCTGATGGTTCGTTGCCTGCTCATCTTTGCTTTTGTGTAAATGTTGACCATTTGGTCTTGTGTAGTTGATTGTTTAAAGGAGCGCATTCCTCATGGCTACTATTGTCTATTTTATAGGCTAGTCTGTTTTTTGGGTGAATGGTGAACTCCAGCAGTGGCTTCAGTTCCATGTTAAAAGGATGTCTTAGGGCGATAGTCTCAGGGGTTCCTCTGGTCCCTATCAGTCCAGTAAGTCTGGTCTTTTTCATGAATTTGAGTTTTATTCTGCATTTTTCTCCCATTCTAATTGGGACCTTCTGTTGTATCCCTGGTCAGAGCTGTTGGTAGTGGTAGCTGGGTACTAGCTAATTTTTCTGGTCTCAGGCTAGAGGAGCGTGTAGTTTGCGTGAGCCATTAGTCCTGTGGAATAATTTCTTCCTTAAGTCTTTGGTTTCCTTCACTCTACCTTGTTCCGGATGGGAAGACCAACAGTTGTATCTTAGATGGCCGCTCACAAGCTTGTAAGACCCCAGATGCTACCCACCAAACTCTTAATACATGCTGGTGGGATTGTTTTTAGGAGGTCTCAGTTATCTAGTATACCTTCTGTTGTTCATGCCTTTTTTAAAATTGTTTGATAGTATATTTGTGCCAAAAATTAGGACCCCTAGCTCTTTCCCTGTGTTATCTTCCAGGAACTTTATAGTTTTAGGTCATTGATCCTTTCTGAGTTCGTTTTTGTGTATGGTGTGAGGTATGGATCCTGTTTCATTTTTCTACCAATGGATATCCAGTTTTACCAGCACCATTTGTTAAATAGAATGGACTTCATTCCTTTGTTGAAGATCAGCTATCCATAGATGGATGAATTTACTTCTGTGTTCCCAATTCTGTTCCATTGGTCTATGTGTCTGGTGTTGAACCACTACCAGACTGTTTTGATTACTGTGGCTGGATAGTATGTTCTGAGATTGGGAAGTATGAGGCCTCCTACTTTGTTCTTCTTTAGTATAACTTTAGCTATTTAGGGCCTCTTTCCTTTCCATATAAAGCTGGAGATTAGTTTTTTCATTTTGTTAAGGAATGTTGTTGGGATTTGGATCAGGATTGCCTTATATTTATAGGTCACTTTGGGTAGAATTGACATTTTTATAGTTTTAAGTCTTCCAATATATGAGCATAGAATGTTTTCCCATTTTTGTAGGTCTCTTAGTTTCTTGCAGTAATGTTTTGTAGTTTTCCTTGTGTATGTCTTTTATGTCCCTGGTTAGATTTATTCCTAGGTATTTTATCCTTTTGGGAACTATTGTTAATGGTTTTTTTTGTTGTTGTTGTTGTTGATTTCCTTCCTGGAGTTTTCCTTGTTAGTGTAGAGGAACCCAACTGATTTTTGTGTGTTGATCTTGTACCCTGCCACTTTGCTAAATTCTATTAGTCCCAGTAACTTTCCTGTGGAATATCTGGGATTTTCAATGTCATCTGCTAATTATCTCTATTTTACTTTTTCCTTACCAATGTAGATATCCTTTATTTCCCTTTCTTGCCTTAGTGCTCTGACTAGGCCTTCCAGTGCAATATTGATAAAGAGTGATGATAAGAGGTATCCTTATTCATGCTCTCAAGGGGAATTGCTCTCCATTGAGAATAATGTTGGCTCTTGGTTTTGTGTATATGCCCTTAATTCCTTAATTACTTTGAGAAATTTCCCTTCTACTCCAATTTCACTGAGAGTTTTTATAGGGAATGGTGTTGGACTTTATCAGATGTCTTTTCTGCACTGATTGAGATGATCATGTGATTCTTCTCCTGTATTTTATTTATATGGTAAAATATGTTGCTTAATTTTCTAATGTCGAATGACCCTTGCATTCCTAATATGAATCCCATGCAATCATGATGTATTCTTTTTTTGATATACTGTTGTATTCTGTTAGCTAGAATTTTGTTGAGAATTTTTGCATCTATATTCATGAGGGTTATTGGTCTGTAATTTTCTTTTTTTTGTGGTATCTTTGCCTGGCTTTGGTATCAGGGTTATGCTGGCTTCATAGAATGAATTATGGAGTGTTCCTTCCTTTTCTATGTACTGGAATAGTTTCAATGGAACTGGTGTCAACTTTTCTCTGAATGTTTGGTAGAATTTTCCAGTGAAGCCATCTGGGCTGAGACATTTTTTCTTGTTGGGAATTTTTTAAAATGACATACTCAATTTCTTCTTTTGCTATTGGTCTATTTAGATGTTCTGCTTCTATTGATGTTAGTTTAGGTAGGTAGTATGTTTCTAGAAATTTGTCTGTTTTTTCTAGGTTTTCAAATTTGTTGGAGTACAGTTTTTCATAATATTCCATTATGATCCTCTTTATCTTGGAAGCCTCTGTTGTAAAGTTGCCCATTTCATTTCTTATTTTGCTTACACCCTGTACTCACTTATCGACATGGTTAGGTTCCAAAGACCAGGTCGTTCTGCAAAATCAGCATTATGCAAAAATGTGTGTGTGTGTCTGTGTGTGTGATATGTATAAACACTTCTGCTGACTTACCTCAAAGATAGGCAGATAAAAACTGCAGGGGCTTCCTTTTGCTCCAGCTGTTGTTGTGCACACGCACACCACATCCTCGGGTATACTGAGTCTCCTAGACTTTAAGATAATTCAGTAGTTAATGCTTTAAAGAAATAGTAACTTCAGAATAGACTGGGCCTTTCTGAACACTCCCCCACACCCCCCCCCAAAAAAAGAAAAAGTAAAATGGAAATGATTCTACTAACCAAGAGCTCCCAGGAATAAGAATAAATGGAAATACAAGCATCACCTTCAAAATAAAAGTCCCTATTTTGGAAGAAGAGAGATGCCTGACACTCCTGGACACAAAAATAATACAGAGAAGAAGTGGCAAAGCCTTGAGATGGCAGAGGAAAGAGGGGTATATGACCTTACTTTACCTTCTTCATGGATGGCTTGCAAGGATTAATTAAGTAAAAGTCTGTAAATTGCTTGGAGAAAGAAGCTATTTAAATATAAATCTGGTTATGCAGCTTGCATCTCACACGTCAGCATGCATGCCTTCTTTCAGGTTGCTAAGAGGAGAATCCCTGATCCACCTTCCTTTTTTGACCTGATGGAAAAGCAGAGATTTATGGATTATGTGTGACACCTGAGTGCAGGTGGCCTCTGGACCTCAGTGCATCAGAGCCTCTCTGCATGCCACTTCTTGGAGTCACAGGGGCGTGTGCGGGACAGGCAGGAGTTGGTTGGTAGACTGAGAAAATAACTCTCTACTTTCTTCCTTTCAATTTACAGCCCCTTAATTTGTCTACTTAATTAACTTGCTGCCTAAGAGGGGAAGAAATTACACAAGAGTGAGAGAAGAAAATATTTTTGACCAGGTTAGGGTAGTTTTCAAAAATATTTAGGAGCTGAACCTTTCCATCGTGTAAAGTGTTGCTTGGAAGCCCAGTACTCAGGGAGAGGACAGTGGTGCTGCTCTGGGAGAAGCAGCAGTGGACGCTCAGGGCCTTTCTGCTCCCTCCCACCAGGCCTCCTCACTCCTTCCCCCTGAGATCTGTGGTCTTTAGACCCATGGAGAGCCCTGAAGGGCTTTGAGAATCACAACAAGGAGAGCTATGGAACTACACGTTCCCCAAGGTTCCTGTCTCACGTAAAACCTGTGCCTTCATACCTGACAGCTTTAGAGGGTGTACCAGTGCCGTTGTTGTCAAGTCAGCTCTAATTCATGGGAACCACTGTGTGTCAGAGTAGAACTGTGCTCCATCAGGTTTTCAGTGGCAGATTTTTCATAAGTGGATCACCAGGTCTTTCTTCCAAGGTGCCTCTGGGTGGACTGGAACCACCAACCTTACATTTTGACAGTAGCGTGTTTGTAAGTCTTGTTTGAAAGCAGTTGCATTTCCTGTGTTTATTGGTTTTACTCTAAAAGAGATAGACTTTACACTCAATGCATGCCTCCTCCAGGTCTCCATCCACTGCCTCCAGTTCAAACAGATTGGGTGAAGAGCTTAATACAGGTTAAGGGTTGTTTTTTTCCCCCTAAATTTTAATATCCATAATAAACTGTGAAATGTAGCTCACCCACTAGAATCTAATTCCCACTGTTATGAGTTCAGTTGTGTCCCCCAAATAGAGATATGTTGAAATCCTAACCTCTGGTACACATCAGCAGTTAAAATCTACCAGCCACTCCTAGGAAACCCTCTGGGCCAGTTCTACTCTGTCTTGTTGCTGTAAGTCCAATCAATTCGACGGCAATGGGTGTGGTGTGTGTGGTACCTGTGAATGTGACCTTGTTTCAGAATAGGATCTTTGAAGATGCTATAGTTAACATGAGATCATAGCAGAGTAGGGCAGTTCCTAATTCAGTCTGGTGTCCCTATAAAAGGGAAGAGACACTGAAAGACATAGGCACACAGAGAAGACAGCCACGTGGAGATGGAGGCAGAGATGGCAGTTATGCTGCCATAGGTCAGGGAACTCCTGGAAGCTGGGAGAGACAAAGAAGGGTCTTCCCATACAGCCTTCAGAGAGAGCTTGGCCCTGCGGACACCCTGAATTCAGAATTGTAGCCTCCAGAACTGTGAGAGAATAAGCTAGTTGTTCTAAGCCCCCTGGGCTGTGGTACTCAGTTACAGCAGCACTAAGACACTAGTATACCTCCCTTTTGTAAAAATTGGGAGAGTGGAAAGCTCACCCTTGCAAAGTATGAAGCAGGCTGACTGGCAGCCAGCCCCACCTGCTGGGTAGCCCCACACCCACTAACAAACCAGTCACTGTCCAGGAGAATCTCTGACTGGAGGCACAGGGGGCCTCCCCTGGATGATGGCCCTCGGGAATAGTTGCCAGGGCCCCGTGAAGAATGCGGACTTGGTTAACCATCCTCAGAGGCTGTGATCCCCCAGCAAAGAAGAAGATTGTTCCTTTCCAGAGGACTAGATCCTGCTGAAGTGGAGGTTCTGGGAAAGAATCCACAACGTAGCCCAAGGGAAAAAGTCCTAATGATAACTCCATAAAAGGAGACTTTAAATGGTCTCAGCTGATCCATATTTTTAGAAAATTGTTTTGACTCTGCCTGCCTGACTGTAATACTGTTGCCAGAAACAGCAGCGAAGGGAAGATAAACATGGCGCTGTGATCTTTCTTTTGATGCCTCCCATGAAGCTCTGGGCAGTACAAATCAGGCATGACGTGAGCAGCTGCTGGTTCTACTCGGAAAAGGAGGCATTTCATTTATCTGAGACTCCTTTCTCTCTTCCTAAATAAGTCAGAAGTGTGCTGTTGGGAATGGTTCCCCCGGAGGAAGCCTGGCCTGATACCTCTTCGGTGCCTCTGGGAGCTGCTCTGCCCACAGCCCTGTGTAAGGGATGGAGCTCTGGTGGTGGTCCTGATGAGGGTCTGTGGGGATGACTGGGATGCTTCGTCTCACTAACAGGGTAGCACTAGGTGACTGTGAAGCTTTTTTGAACGTGGTGTGTCTTGTGCCAGTTCTATCAGGAACTTTCTGATTACTCTGCGTGACAATGTGGTATTGCCAAAAAAGGCTTGGACAGAGAGACAAGAGATATTGTTCCTTTTCTGATTCATTTACTCACTGACTTTGATCATGTCACTTCTTTTGGAGTTGCAGCCTAGAGTCATGCTTCTAAAGCTAGGCCACACCTATATTGAAAGGGATATGGGTGGTGTGCCAGGGGTAGGTAAAGCCACAGATACACCCAAAATGTCTTCCTAGAGTATCAATTTTACTCAAATGTTTTGGGGAAAACATTTTTATATGAAAAATGTGGCTAACTGTATGGTAGAGCAGAAAATTCCAAAATATTTTTTCAGTAGAAACAAAGAAAACCTCTGTTAGAGAAGGAGTTACTTAAGCTTCAGAGTCCCTCATTGGTACAAATGGTTAACCCATTTGACTGCAACAGAAAGGTTGGAGGTTTGAGTCCACCCATAGGCGCCTTGGAAAAAAAGCCTGGTGACATGCTTCCAAAACATCAACTGTTGAAAACCCTGTGGAGCACAGTTCTATTCTGACGCACATGGGGTTGCTGTGAAATGACTCAGTGGCACTTGGTGATGGTAGTGATATAAGCTACAGCCCCTGATTCTTCTTTGCCTTTAGGAATATTTTGACGCCAACATTTGAAAAGAACTAGATTAGATCTTCATGAGGGTACCTGCAGCTCTTCCATTCCAGGACTCTTAAGGTCTCCCTTTGCCTGCTAAATAAAGTTCAGTTTCCTTGGCCCACAATTAATGACCTTCTGCAAGGGTCGTTGACCCCTCCCAACCTTTTGGCCACTACCCATCTCTACCTCTGCTAGTTCCCAAATTGCTGTATTTCCATTTTCCTCAAGCACTGCCGAAAGAACAAACAAATCTTAGAAGAAGTACAACCAGAACGTTCCTGAGAAGCAAGGATGGCGAGACTACGTCTAACATACTTTGGACATGTTGTCAGGAGGGATCAGTCCCTGGAGAAGGACATCATGCTTGGCAGAACACAGGGTCAGCAGAAAAGAGGAAGACTCTCAACGAGGTGGATTGACACAGTGGCTGCAACAATGAGCTCAAGCATAGCAAGGATTGTGGGGATGGCACAGGACTGAGCAGTGTTTCGTTCTGTTGTGCATAGGGTCACTGTGAGTTGTAACCAACTTGACAGCACCTAACAACAACAACCAACAAGCACACTTTCTGCCTGCCTATCTCCAGACCTTCCTTTCACATGGCGTGACTGTCTCTACTTATCGAAACCTCAGTCATTCTTCATATGCCACCTCCCCTTATTTCCAGCCTAAAATTAAATGACTTCTTTTGTATTTATCACCACCACTCATCTGTCAGTTTGCCCTACTGTGGTGACTTGCATGTTGCTGTGATGCTGGAAGCTATGCCACCACTATTTAAAATACCAGCAGGGCCACCCATGGTGGACAGGATTCAGCAGAACTTCCAGACTAAGACGGACTAGGAAGAAAAGTCTGGTGATCTGCTTCTGAAAATTAGCCAGTGAAAACCTTATGGATCACAACAGAACATTGTCTAACACTCTTGCTTTGCATACATTGTCAGGAGGGATCAGTTACTAGAGAAGGACATCATGTTTGGTGAAGCAGGTGGCCAGTGAAGGCCAGGGAGACCTCAATGAGATGGACTGGCACCGTAGCTGAAGTGATTGGCCCAAATATGCCAGTGATCATGAGGATGTCGTAGGACTGAGCAGTATTTCCTTCTGTTGTACATAAGGTCGCCATGAGTCAGAGTAAATGCAATGGCAGCTAGCTATCTGCCTCCCTGCCTGCCTGCGTGCCCACCCACCTGCCTGCCCGCCTATCTACCTACCTACTTACCTACCTATCTCTATAGTAATTATCAGTTTTGCTACTAGCCTTGAATTGTGGTCATCTTTGTGTTATCTTTTGTCTTAGTCATCTAGTGCTGCTATAACGAAGATACCACAAGTAGATGGCTTTAACAAGGAGAAGTTTATTTCCTCACAGTAAAGTAGGCTAAAAGTCCAAATTCAGGGCATAAGCTCCAGGGGAAGGCTTTTGCTCTCTGTTGGCCTTCTCATCAATCCTCCCCCAACTAGGAGCTTCTCCTCACAGGGAACCCAGGGCCAAAGGACTCGCTCCGCTCCTGCCACTGTTTTCTTGGTGGTATGAGGTGCCCCGTCTCTCTGCTCATTTCTCTCTTTCATATCTCAAGATTGCCTCAAAACACAATCCAATCTTGTAGGTTGAGTCCTGCGTCACTAACACAACTGCTGCTCACCCTCCCTCATTAACATCATAGAGGCAGGATTTACAACATAGAGGAAAGTCACACAATATCTGGAATCCTGGCCCAGCCAAACTGATACACACATTTGGGGGGTGGGGGGGGCACATAATTCAGTCCATGACACCTTTCTTCCTCTCAGATGCTGGAGTGAATGGAGCTCTTCAGTATTTTTTAATTTCTCACCAGTGATGATGACCATGTTTGACGCAGAACCAAAGCTGACAAGCTCAGTTAATAAAGTAGGATCAATCAATATTGTTTTCTCTATTCAATTTTTAAATATGTCTCATCAACTAAACCCTGAGTATACCTCTGGTGTTCAGTATTCAGACTGTTCTTTGTATAAAATTCATATTCAGATATGATCATTAGGCTAAGAATGAGAACCTTGGATTCTGTCTTCTCCTAGTTCTGTGATATGGGATGAGCATTTACCTGGCTTGGGGTTGGTTTGTTACTTTTATTGCAATGTTCTTGATGGGATCATCTATGTGGAAAAGTTATGGGTGATTTATTATGACTGCTTATGGTAGTAGGTGTTGTAAATATTTTTTCTGTTGTGAAATGTTTTGTAATCATATTTCAGTATACGTTTTAATACATATTTTACATTTTTAATTATAAAAAAACACCAAAGGCATCATGTGGTAGTTTTAAAACTGAGTTAAAGCAAAAAAACAGTGTTGAACTCACTGGATGTAGTGTCTAGAGTACTTGTAAAGCTTGTTTAGGACTGACTGTTCAGTATCATAAATGGAAGAGTAAAAAGTTAGTTATCCTTGACGTTTCAAGAGGGAAAGAAAATAAAAAAGGAAAATCATAGCTGTCTTGAAAGAAATTGCTTCCAAATTGTTGTCTGTCAGCTATTCCAGATCGTGCTGCTGTTTTTTTAGTGGAATTGATGGTATTTGAAAAATACCTGAATAAATGAGTTTCTTTTTCCAGATGTCCCAGAAGGTAGATGAAGAAAAGAAGAGGGGGAGAAACCTTTTTTTTTTTTAAT
This sequence comes from Loxodonta africana, assembly GCF_030014295.1. Taxonomy (NCBI): domain Eukaryota; kingdom Metazoa; phylum Chordata; class Mammalia; order Proboscidea; family Elephantidae; genus Loxodonta; species Loxodonta africana. The sequence goes on from NC_087358.1 coordinate 77,293,895, forward strand.
TTTATTGTTCTTTAGGTGAAAGTTTACAGGACAAATTATTTTCTTATTCAAAAAATTTATACACAAATTGTTTTGTGAAATTGGTTGCAGTCCCAGCAACATGTCAGCACTCTCCCCCTTTCCCTTTCCAACCCGGCTTCTCCATGTCCATTTCTCAGATTTCCTGTCCCTTCCTGCCTACTCATCTTTGCTTTTGGGCAGGTGTTGCCCATTGGGTCTCCTGTACATGATTGAACTAAGAAATGTGTTCTTTACGTGTGTTATTGTTTGTTTTATAGGCCTGTCTAATCTTTGGCTGAAGGGTGGACTTGGGGAGTGGCTTCAGTTGTGAGTTAGCAGGCTGTCCAGGGGCCATAGTCTTGGAGATTCCTCCAGCCTCTGACAAACCAGCAAGTCTGGTCTTTTTTGTGTGTGTGAATTTGAATTTTGTTCTACGTTTTTCTCCCACTTTGCCCAAGACCCCTCTATTGTGATCCCTGTCAGAACCAAGGATAGTGGCAGCCAGGTACTGTCTAGTTCTTCTGGGCCCAGGCTGGTGGAGCTTGTGGTTCATATGGTCCCATTAGCCCTTTGGACTAATATTTTCCCTGTGTCTTTGGTTTTCTTCATTCTCCTTTGCTCCAAATATGATGGGACCAATACATGTATCTTAGATGGCCACTTGCAAGCTTTTGAGACTCCAGGCACTACTCATCAAAGTAGACCGTAGAACATTTTTTTTTTTTTTTTGATGAACTATGTTATACCAATTGACCTAGATGTCCCTTGAGACCATGGTCCCCGGCCCTCAGCCCCAGTAACTCTGTCCCTCAGGGTGTTTGGATGTGTCTAGAAAGCTTCTGTGACTTTGCCTTATTCAAGTTGTTCTGAATTCCCCTATATTGTGTGTTATCTTCCCTTCACCAAAATTAATACTTGTTTTTTTTTTTTTTTTTTTTATTATCTAGTTAGTGATTTCCCCTCTCCAGCCCTCCCTTCCGTTGTAACCATCAATGATTTTTTTTTTCTGAGTGTATGTAAGTCTTTTCTTGAGGTTTTATAATTGTGGTCTCATACAATATTTGTCCTTTTATGATTGACTTTTGTTTCACTCAACATAGTGCCCTCCAGATTCATCCGTGTTGTGAGATGTTTCAGATTTATCATTGTCTTTATTGTTGGGTAGTATTCCACTGTGTTTATCCATTCATCTGTTGGTGGGCATTTAGCTAGTTTCCATCTTTTTGCTATTGTGAATAATGCTGCAATGAACATCGGTGTACATATGTCTATTTGTGTAATGGCCCTTATTTCTCTAGAATGTATTCCTAGTATGGGATTGCTGGATCATATGGTATTTCTCTTTCTAGCTTTTTAAGGAAGTGCCATATTGTTTTCCATAGTCGCTGGGCCATTTTAAATTCCCACCAGCAGGGCATAAGAGTTCCAGTCACCCAGAAACCTCACCAACATTTGTTACTTTGTTTTCTGATTCATGCCAGTGATGTCTAGGTGAGATGGTATCTCATTGTAGTTTTGATCTGCATTTCTCTAATGGCTAATGATTTTGAGCATTTTCTTTATGTGTTTGTTAGCTGTCTGAATGTCTTCTTTAGTGAAGTGTCTGTTCATATCTTTTGCCCATTTTTTGTTTAGATTATTTGTCTTTTTGTTGTTGAGGTGTTGAAGTGTTTTACAGATTACAAGAGATTACACCCTTGTAGGAGATATTATAGGCAAAATTATTTTCCCAGTCTGTCCTTCTTTGTTTTTATGGTGGATTTTTTCTTAAAGTCCATTTTATCTGAGAGTAGTGTTGCCACTCCTGCTGTTTTTTGGTTACTGTTTGCTTGACAGAATTTTCTTTGCAGTGTCTCTTTACAGGCACATTTAAGCCATTTACATTCAGTATGATTATCAATAGGTATGACTTTATTGCTGTCATATAGTTGTGCTTTTTGTGTGTGTGTGTGTGTGTGTGGTGCTGAGATTTTCTTTGTCCCTCTTACTTTCCTGTGTTGAGTTTCCTTTATTCATGGGTTTTCTTTTTATTTCTTTAATTATTATAGATTTTCTGTTTACTGAGACTTTATGTTTTTCTTCTTTTTTATTCTGATGAGTAGGTTTGTTAAGGAGAAGGTAGGGAGAGAAAGAAAAGAAAAAGGGTGGTGTGGCAGGAGCCAGCAGGTGCAGACAAGGGGACCCAGCGGCCAGTGGAAAGAAGGGGAGGTGGCATACTGGGCTAGGTGGGAGGGAGAAAGGAAAAACAGAAAAAGAAAGAAAAATAAGTAAATGGCAATACATTGGGGGCTGGTGGATGGAGGGGGAGTGTACTTGGGGCAGTGTGGGGCCCATGAGCCAGTGACACCCCATCTGTGGCAGTGCAGTGGGGGCCCATGGGAATTGGAGGGGTGATGTATGGGCTAGGTTGGAGGGAGAAAGAAAAGTAAGGAAGGAAATAAATGGTGGTGCGCAGGGGCCTGGCAAGTGAGGACAGGGCAGACCTGGGGGATGGTAGGAAGGGAGGGGAGGTGGCTTATGGAGCTAGGTGGGAGGGAGAAAGAAAAAACAAAGGAAAAAAATGGCTGCACAATGGGAGGTAGTTGTGGGGGGGGGGGGACCCGAGGCATTGGTGGCCCAGTGCCTCTCTATCCACAGCAGCATGGCAGGAGCCAACAGAAAGGGGATGGTAGTATATAGGGTTGGGTGAGAGGGAGAAAGAAAGAGAAAAAAAATGGTGGCACTGTTGGGGTCAGTGAGTGGGGGTAGGGAGGACCTGCAGGCCAGTGGGAAGGGGAGATGGCATACAGGGCTAGGTGGGAGGGAGAAACAGAAGAAGGAAAAGAGAAATGGCAGTATAGCAGGAGCCAGCAGGAATTTGGGGGAGGTGGTGTATGGGGCTAGGTGGGAGGGAGAAAGAAAAGGATTCAAGAAAGAAAAGAAAAAAAATAATAAAAGGGGGGAAAAAAGCCACAGGGTAGGAGGGGGTGGGACAGACCCTGGGGTGGGATTCATTGTGGACCCCAGAGGTCGACACTGCCCAGATGGGGCAATTCTTGCTTCTACTCACCAGAAAGGTAAGGGGTGAGAGAGCTTGTTTTCTCTGGTTACCAGGTGCTGTGTCTCCTTTTGGGAGCTCCATGAAGTTGCCATTCCATACTCCCTGTCAGGGGTCATTGTTGACTCTATTCTAAGATGGCAACACTGTGCCGTGTTAGTTGGCAGGGGACCTCCACTCCATATCTCTCCTTGTTCTCTGTTTTCTGTCAGTTTCTTCTTTGATTCAGTGTTTGATCTAGTTCTTTATCCCTTCACTTGATGCTCAGGTTTCCAGAATTGACATTGTATCTGTTTTATTTAGTTATTCGGGTCTTTGCTACAGAGGGACAGCATGGTACATCTGTCTTGGGCACCATGTTAGCTCCGCCTCCATACCACCTTTTTAATGACACATTTCAGCAATCTTAGAATATATCCAAACTCCCTAATTATTTAGTGGTGAAAAAAAAATGCTTTATAAATATAAATTTTTTTTTTTTTTTAGTGAAAATAGTATATAACATAAGCCAAAAGGTTAATAGAAATCTGTTACAAATAATCTTCTATACTTGAGTCAAAATTTAAAAATATGTGTATATGTGCATATATATGCAAAAACCAAAATCAAACCCATTGCTATCAAGTCAATTCTACTCACAGCAACCCTATAGGACAGAGTAGAACTGCCCCATAGGGTTTCCAAGGCAGCCCTGGTGGATTGAAACTGCCAACCTTTTGGTTACCAGCCATAGCTATTCAAAAATAGATTAAGCTGTGTATATAATTTGTATTTAATTATTTACAACAGCCCTGTGAGATGGGTCTCATTCCTATTTTTCTGATGAGGAAACATGCCCAAAAAAAGTGCAAGGAAGATGTCTAGGATCGCCAAGCTAGATGGGTCAGAGGAGAGTGTGGTCGTACTTCTCAAGCTGTACTCATAATCACCATTTGACACTGCTGGGATGTTTGTAAAATATGTGTCGTGTTTCTTCTCATTAAGGCACTGAAATCAGTAGGAGAGACCTCGATACCAGTCCATCCTCTGTAACAGCAGGTTTTCAAGACAAAAATCCATGCAATTTTATGCATTCATTTTCTTGTTCGGAAACTAGTGATAAATAAGACCCACCGTTAGGATATCTAGAATATGAAGAAAAAGTGCCATATAAATGTATGGTATTCTTGTTTTTACTACTACTTAGGATTTTCACTTAATACTTCTTGCATTGCATTTTCAAAAGTGTGGACACTCTTCCAGACTGCCTTAGTTTTGAGATTCACATGGCTCACTGTGACAGGTTACACACTGCCTGGAATTCTGCTATGTCAATTTGTAGAAAGCCTTTCATTACCTATTCCTCTCATCAGATGTAGATTTTACTGCTTTTTAAATATGTGCATGGCATTCTATTTTAGTATTGTTATGAGGCCCCTGAAATAAAGGCATGAGAAATAAGTTGGAAGATAAATCATTTCTTACCTTGACTATTTTAAAGTCAGGTAGAAATGAGTGAAGAGGGTTTGGGGAAGCAAGATATCTGTCAATTCTTGGACACTTGATGTATTGGTTAAAGGCATTGCAGATTTTACCCTTCCTCCGAGATATTGTCATGTTCGAGCTGAAACAGGTCCCTAGACTAGAACTCACATAGTAGTGAGGCTGTAGTAAAACCCGGAGGGTTCATCGCTGCTTTACAAGATTTCCTTACCTGCTGCTCCATTGTCTTGGTAATTTTGTAATATTAGGATGTGAAAACCAGGAAGGAAAGTGCTCCGTTCCCAATACCTTTCTCTGTGTTTGTGTATCCTGAGTGATCTCCTCAGGGCACCCCCACTGCTGCATGTGTGTGTCCCCGTTGCCCAGAGCATGGTAGTTGCTCCGGGCAACTGGCATGCATCGCTCTAGTCTCTGCACCATTCCTGCCGGGTGCAGGCATCATTATCCACACTGGCCATCAGGGAAGACCCTGGCTCCACACCCAAGGTCCTCTGGTCCCAAAGCCTGGAACCCATCCTCTACAGCAAGCTCCCAATTCAGGATTCCAATTCCATACCCAAGCTGGCTGTGCCATTTTCACATTCTACAGTCTTAGACGTTGTTGTTAGCAGTTACCATCAAGTAAGCTCCAGCTCATGTCAACCTTATGTATAACAGAACAAAATGTTGCCTGGCCCTGTACCATCTTCATGTTTGAGTCCAGTATTATGGCTGTTGTGTCAGCCTGTCTCACTGAGGGTTTCCTTCCTTTCTGCTGACCCTCTACTTTACCAGCCATGATGTTCTTTCCTAGCAATTGGTCTTTCTTGATGATGTCTCCAAAGGAAGTTGAAGTGTCACCATCCTTGCTTCTAAGGAACATTCTAGTTGTATTTCTTCTAAGACCGATTTGTTCATTCAGCCTTAGATAAAAATTGAAGATTGCAAAATTAATGTTTTCTGAAGCCATATGAGAATGTTCATTCCCTGGTCCCCTTGTCCTCTACCCACAATCCTGCCGGTCCCTTCTTTCAAGGGAGTTTGGCTATTCCCACCCCACTAGTTCCTCATGCAGCCCAGCCGCTTCCCAAGGTCACAGAATCTATTGCTATAGATAAGCACAATAAACAACATAGTTCTTCATGTAATCAGAACAGAACTCCAGGCAGCTCAGTTCCACTGTTCTCTCCATTCAAACAAGACATGACCCCCAAATCTGCTCCAGTTCTTCCAGGAGAGTCTTCCAGTAGCCTCTTCTCAGCAGACTCTGTGCGCTCCTTGGCCCTTGATACCACCACCAAGGACTCTGGTGTCAGCTCACGCTGGACCTCTGGGAGGATTGCAGGATGACATAAATGGTGTTATATCCCACACCCGGAGCATACCACTTATAGGTGCAAGGGGGAGGGGCGATGGCTGCTTCAGCAGAAATCAGTACAAAGACCTGTGTGCACGTCAGGGGAGGCCTCGGAGGTAGCTGGGCATGGCACCTGCTTTATGATGCAGAGGTGTGTTATCTGTGAGGCCTTAGACACACAGCAGCATCTGTCCTGGAATTCCAGCAGAAGTTCTGGAAACATGTCTGACAAGCAATGCCTTCTGTATGGTGGTGCACTTCGTTTTCATAAAACCACTGTTGTATAAAGAAAAACTAAAACTTAGAGTTTTACTTCCTCTTCCCTTTTCCCACTATTTCTTAAGAAGGAAGCTTCTATATGCTTTGCACTGTGCTGGGACTTTAAAAACTTTTTCTCTAATCCTCTTAACTCTGTGAAGAGGCACCAGTATATTCTTAGGGCTCAGCTTTAATAAACATGCTCAGTCAGTACCTGGTAAGTAACTAGAATCAACTGCCATCAAGTCAACTCCGACTCATGGCGACCCCATGTATGTCAGGGTAAAACTGTACTGCACAGGGTTTTCAGACCACCAGGCCTTTCTTCTGAAGTGCCTCTGGGTGGACTTGAACCTCCAACCTTTTGGTTAGCAGCCAAAGTGTGCATTAGCCATTTGTACCACCCAGAGACTCTACCTAATAAGCAGCAGACCCAGTATTCTAACACAGGAGTGTCTGACCCCAAGCCTTAACAGTTTGCAGACCGAGTATTTATCTGAAGCAAATGAACGGTAAAGCAAGTGAGGCCACACTTTGCCAACATACACTGACTGGAGTTGGGTTTGGAGTCTTTGTGTAGCATTTTCAAAATGGGTGGGCTAGACGTAGGGTTTCTGGTGTGAATTATCTATGCTATGTTTTTTTCTTCTTTCTTTGTTTTGGATTTCTTGTCAGAACTTTTCTGATGGAATGTTTGCGTTTAGCTCTGTTCTTGGCAAGGTTTCATGTTAAAGTATTACAGCTATATTCTTTTTTTTCTTATGTTAGAGGGTCAGGAGTAATTCATTTTGGACAAAACAGCCATGATCTTTAAAAGAGAGCATGTCTACTGAAAACTCTGAGCTTCAGTGGCTGGTCAGTGCTGGACCTTCACATTGTCATTCTGGGCTTTGAGAAATGTCTCATGTATTTCTGGGTCAGACAGCTGAAGCAGGCGGATCCTATTTTAGGTGGTTAGAGAAATGTGAAAAGCTTAGAGGTATGGATTGCTCTAGATTTGTATATAAGTCACTTCTGAGTTGTTGGGTCCCAGTTTACTGCCATCAGGATTTAGGGATGCGGCTGCGGATCTAACCTTTGTGTCTGCTTCATAGGTCTGCATGGTCTACGGGCAAGAGGGGCAGCGGGTGAAGCATGAGCTGTGAAAAGAACCTCCATATACACTGATGCTTGAAACTTACTTTGAAAAGCATCCCCCCACCCTTCCCACCCCCCCCAAAATGGCTTGATGGGTGAGTAGAGGAATGGAAAAGTGGATAGATACATGAGAAAGCATAATCATAATTCGTGACACTAGGCTTAGCAGGAACCCTAGACCTTGGTACGTGGGTTTTCACTGTACAGTTCTTTCAACTTCTCTGTAAGTTTGAAAAGTTTCGTAATATAATGTTGGAGGAAAAAAGAAATGTAATTCTTAGCTGTAGCAATGTGGTCAGTGGTAGAAAATACATGTTTTTTTTGAAGATGTAAGCAACCAAAAAACCAGAGTTCTCTGCTTTTGCTTACGTAGTGTTTTTGTTTGTTTTAAACTGTTGCTCACCTGTAGCTGCTAATGAAGAATCTGAAACTAGTAGGTACCACAGAATGAGATGTCTGCAATTCCGTGAGTACAGCTCCAGTATGCAATGTCGTTATTAATATTCATACAAACAACCACCATTTACTTAGCCCCTATTATATTATTTGCATATATTATGTTTATATATATTATATATATAATTTACCTAATAATCAAATGACATATTGCACTAGGCAAATCTTCTTTAAAAGACCTTTTTAAAGTTTATAAAATCAAAGATATCACTTTGGTAACTAAGGGGTGACAGGTCCAAGCCTCGGTCTTTTCAGTCACCTCATAGGTATGCGTAAGCTGGACAACGCAAAGGAAGAATAAAGAAGAATCGATGCATTCAAACCCTGTTGTTGACGAAGAATACGGAATATACCGTGGACTACCGGAAGAATGAATAAAGCAGCTTTAAAACAGATACAGCCAGAATGCTCCTTAGAAGTGTCTTGCTTACTTTTTGGTCATCAGGAAAGACCGATCGTTAGAAAAGGACATCATGGCTGATGAAGTAGAGGGCCAGCGAAAACGAGGGAAACCCTCAATGAGATGGGTTAATACAATAGCCACAACAATGATTCAAACATGACAAGATTCATGAAGATGGCACAGGACCAGGCAACGTTTTGTTCTGTTGTTCATAAGGTCGCCATGAGCCTGAGCCATGAACTGGTGAGAAATGCTGGAGATGGGCCCACCCCATAATTTGCATTTTAACAATCTTCTCCTCCCTTCTCCCTCCCTGAGAAGCAGGGCATGGATTTGTAGCTTTATTTTTCTCCCTGTGTAACAATGGACACCCTAGGGTCACTGGGAATTAGCATTTCTTCTGCTCAGGGGTGCAGCCACAGTGCTGAGCATTGCCTTTCCTCTCTGGTGGTCTTCCAATGAAGGCAGTGAGCCTGAGGATAGAAACAGAGACAGGAGCCTGGATGTGTCCCCAGAGGTCCCTGAATGGTCTCTATTTGGGGTACCAGTTCAGGCTCTGGTCTCTACTTCTGTACTTTGGCTGCAACTCCGTTTCTTCATCTGTCAAGTAGGGACATCAGTTCCTGCCCTGCTGGCCTCACAGAAAGGTCAAGGCTGCTTTCAAACGTAAACAAGCATAAAAAGAAATCAGCACAGAAAAACAGTGCTGCTGTTGTATGAGTTTAGGAATCCTGTGTCGGAGCCTGAAGGGTCAGCAGGCTGAGGCTCGCACGCTCGTGCGACTGCTCAGAGAAGTGTGCCTCTCTCACAGTTCCAGGAATGCCCTGTTGCAGCCCTCCCTGCCTTCCATCTGAGAAGAGGCCTTCCCTGAGAAAGGACAAGATTCCCAGCCAGTGTGCCGAAGAACACGTTGGCCGTTCCACATCTAGCACTGTCCCCGCGTGGAGCACAAGGTCCAAACTCAGTGATAGAAAGCACTCTCTGATCTCCTCCAGAGGTGCTATGCCATCTCTTTACACCTACCACCTCACCGAATCCCCCCAACAGCCCTGACACCTTGTTTCCCCCATTCTATAGACTAGGAAAACTGAGATTTCAACCAGTGCAATGATGGGACTGAAGTGTTCTTACTGCGTTAGAAAAACATTGCTTTCAACTCACATGTAACTTACCAGAAAACCGTCACATAGAAATTGCAAGACCTCTCCCAGAATCTTAATTTTTTGAGACACCTCTCTTTTTTTTTCTCTCAGTGATTGCCTAAAAAGGAGGCTAGAAAAGATGACAAGTCTTCTGATAATAGCTCGTGAATTTTTGCTCTGAGCCAAGAAGCAGGTACCCTGGTGCCACACACGCTGTGTACGTCTTCTGTGCTTTCTGACCCATGAGCTGGCTGGAGAAGGAGAAATGAAATCAGGGACCAATTTGGAAAACATTCTAAGTAAAGCTCTAAAGTGTATTCTCTTCTATAGGGTATTTTTGGCAAAAAAAAAAAAAAAAAGTCTTACTGTGATTTGTAAAATATTTTTATAATTAAGAAATTACCATGTTTGAATTCTATATTTTAGTGTTAGAATAGGATATGCTTTTCTTGGCTGAACTTCTGATGATCGAGAACCCATTTCTCACCTTCATGCGCCCGGATGCTTTTAATGTGCTAGAGCTCACGCCCGGGTTCTCCCTCGCTGACACCCAGTGAAGCGGGGTGTGCGAGAGCTCATGCCCAGGTTCTCCCTCACTGACACCCAGTGAGGGGGGCTGTGCTAGAGCTCATGCCCTGGTTCTCCCTCAGCCACACCCAGTGAAGGGGGGTGTGGTAGAGCTCATGCCCAGGGTTCTCCCTCACTGACACCCAGTGAAGCGGGGGGGTGTGCTAGAGCTCACACCCAGAGTTCTCCCTCACTGACACCCAGTGAAGGGGGGAGTGTGCTAGAGCTCATGCCTGGGGTTCTCCCTCGGTGACACCCAGTGAAGGGGAGTATGCCAGAGCTCACACCCAGGGTTCTCCCTCACTGACACCCAGTGAAGGGGAGTGTGCTAGAGCTCACGCCCAGGGTCCTCCCTCAGCCACACCCAGTGAAGGGGGGAGTGTGCTAGAGCTCACACCTGGGGTTCTCCCTCAGGGACACCCGGTGAAGGGGGGAGTGTGCTAGAGCTTATGCCCGGGGTTCTCCCCCTGGGCGACACCCAGTGAAGGGGGAAGTTTGCAGTGCTCCCGAGCCCACCCCTCCCCTGTACTTGCAGACAGCAGCAGTGTTCCCTGGGCATGAAGCACAGTCAGTCCTGGAGAAATGGTGACTTGGAATCCCTCTTGTTCTTCTGCCTCCTTTCCTCCTTCTCCATTTATATGCAAGGTTCAGTCTACACACATCAAGGGCAAGCACAGAGCAGGCAGGGAACACTGGGGGCTTTGGAAAACATCAGGAGGTGGGGTGAGGAGAACTGGCTGTGGGCTCAGGCAGGCCTGAGGGAAGTCCCTGGGTTTTCCACAGAGCGCTTACAGCAGGAGCCTACTGCTCTAAGCTTCCGTTTCCTGGTCTGGAAAACGAAGACAACTGTATATTTTATAAATAATACATAATTATCCTGAAGCTGCTTAAGTAACTAATATTATTGAATAATAATCAATATCAAACATTGGTTACTGAATAAATGATATTACTATTTAATATCTAACAAATACCAATGAATTATATACAGGAAAACATGCAGTAGTTTCTGGCCTTAGAGGCAATGTGGTACTTACAAATAACTACCATGAAAGGTGGGAGTCCCCAAATAAACAATGCAGTGTGCATCATGATAGGAGCTCGCAGGGAAGGTAAAACCTATAGCATCCTGCTGGGATGACCAGAACAGCTGTGTGTAGGGGTTTCAAGACCTTAAAAAACAAAAACAGTTGTCAACCCCAACCCATGGTGACCACATGTGTCAGAGCAGAACTGTGCTCCACAGGCTTTTCAATGGCTGATTTTTCAGAAGTAGATCGCCATGCCTGTCTTCCTAGGTGCCTCTGGGTGGACTCAAACCTCCAACCTTTTGGCTAGTAGTCGAGCTCTTAACTGTTTGTACCACCCAGGGAGTCATTTCTTGGCCTAGAAGTTAGTATTTCCATGGGGGAATGTGGGAATAAGGTAAGGACTGAGAACATCTCAGAGAGAAGGAGTCCAGCTTTCAGACATGAGAAAGTTCAAGATATATTCAAAGAATATATGTATGAGCCAGGAATCCCCAGTCAGAAAGACCATCAGGACTGGTCAGGGCTCCTGAGCTGTTTAACGAGGATGATCATAACTTGGTTCCAACGAGCTGTGTGCAGGCTCAGGCTTGCCAGATCTTCCAATTATTCAAGAAATGCAAGAAATACAGTCTTTCAGGTGGAAAGTCATAATGCAAGAAATCTGGACTTTCAGGTGAAAAGTCCCACTTAGTAAAATAAGATGATGGTTAAACCAAACATGTCTGTGGGCTGAAGCCAGGATGTGGGTGGTAGCATGTGACTTCATGCCTGAGCACTGGGATAGTGATAGCAGGAGCCTTGGAATTGATCTAGGCTCTGTGTCCTAGGGCCAGCCTCTTAAATTATGTGTGCATCAGTTTCCAGAAAACACCCTGAAGTGAAGTTGTAGCTTACTAGAGCCTAGCCAAGCCTCTGTTTAATAGAATATTTTAATAGTTTCCTAGTTGAGCCCTCAGTCTGAGTAGTTATAATACTGGCCCTTGCTCTTGTCTGTCTCCGCTGTTGCATTTCTTTCATTTTGTTACATTTTATAAAGGGAGCCCTTATCTGGGTGAGAAAATGGACGAATATAGTGTGTGTAAATTAGCATATGAAGACTTTCAGATGGAAACGTGCCAGCCTCTTCCCAGAAAAGTCCAGATAACAGGCTATAAGACTGAGAGATTTTCATGAGAACAGTAAAAAAACAGTTTCTCTCTGTGCTTGCCACAGAAACGGAGATAAAGAGACTTGAGGATGGATGAAAGTATCTAAAATACATAAAAGATGAATTGATGGGAAACACTGGCGTGGCCACTGAATGGGGCATGGGTGGAAAAAGTCACGCTATTGACAAAGAGTAAGCTGTGGAAAAAGAATGCAGCAATAGTCATGGAAAACAGTGAGATCACAAAAAAAACTCTCAAGAGGGGCCTGGAAAAAATAAGGCTTTCTGAGTTTAGTTTAAGGACTCTATTCTCACCACCTGTGGGGAGTATCTGGCTTCAGCTCACTGAGGGTTTGCTTTGCCTTGTTGGCAGGAGCCCCTTTGTTATGTTAATACTCCGCTGGCTGAGTGTTATGTACTTACTTTGAATAGAAAGAGTTTTGCAGAAAGTTCCCAGCGCCAGGTTCTCAGTTTCTCCGCTGAGCTCTTTACAAACAGGACTTTGCGCTCAAATCCTAAAAAATAATTAGTATCGTGGGTAATATTTCCAGCAATGTGTGAAAACTGAGAGTTTCTGCTAGGCACTCTCTCCGCTAGGTGGTTTCTGGTCAGGTAGAGTGGGCCCAGGCTAAGCTTTTAGGTGCCCGTAGCCATGTGGGGCTTGCTAAAGAGCCTCCACCACCACCAGCTGATGTCCGGTCACCCCTACTCGTGGTTACCCACGTGTGTCAGAGTAGAACTGTGTCCATAGTGTTACAATGATGGATTTCCAGAAACAGATTGCCAGGCCTTTCTTTCAAGTCACCCCTGGGTGGACTCAACCTCCAACCTTTCAGTTAGCAGCCGAGCCCCTTTGCACCAACCCGGGAGGTGCTGAAGAGCAGACCTCCTCTGCCCCAGGGAACACTGCGTCCTAGCAGGCCTCCTCAGGGCCCATGCTTTGCATTATCTGAGCCGGCTCTACTTCATTAACATGTTTTTCTGCTTTTTTTTTTTTTTTTTTTTTCTGCTTAGAGGTCATTCCTCTGAACTGCCTCTTAAAATATTTTAACCGTTCTTGAACAGGGGGAGCCTAAAACCCAAGTTGGAATGGCCTAATAGCCAATGCAACTATTAAAATGATTTTTTAATTTAAGGATTATTGAGTCGTTTATTGGATTTTTTTTTTTCTTTTCTCGGAGGCACCAATTCTACAGTGGGCTCAAGCATAGCCATGATTGTGAGGACGGTGCAGGACGTGGCAGTGTTTAGTTCTCTTGCACACGGGGACGCTATGAGTCCGAGCCGACTCCAGGCACCTAACAACAACAGCACTTCCAGATTCCTGAGCCAGACATTCTACAGAATGATCTCCCCATGGTCTGTGGTCTCCAGAGCTCAGCTAGGTGTTGAGTGAAAACCAGAGATTTAACTAATTTACACTGATTTGTGATTTACTCATGACCCCTTTAAATTTGCATAGTCTTTGGATTGCAAAACTAGACTTCTTCTGAATTGCAATTGAGCCTGTGGCTGCAAACCACACACCCCCCTTCCCACCTCCCTCAGGTGATTTCTCCCTCCCACCCTGTACCCACACTTGTTCAACAACTGTGCTGCTGTGACTTTTTCACGATGGCAACAATGCTGGAAATCGGGTTAAAATACCACCTTAATACTTTGAGGTCATGTATTAACCATATAGTTTATAAATCTAATAAAGAAAACTCATGCAAATAAAAGTTTGCAAGCTAGAGATTCTAGCCGAGCCATTTTCTCTCCAAGAGCACAGGAGGCAAGTGTAGCTGTGTCTTAGTCTCCTAGCGCTGCTGCAGCAGAAACGCCACAAGTGGGTGGCTGTGAAGAACAAATTTATTTTCTCACAGTTCAGGAGACTAAACCCCGAGGTCAGGGCCCTGGCTATAGAAGGCTCTCTGTCAGATCTAGGGAAGATCCTTGTCTCCTTCAGGTTCTGGAGGGTCTCCTTCAGGTTCTGGAGACCAGCATTCTTGTGGCATCTTCCCCTTCCTTCTCTCCCTCCACCTTCATGCCTGCCTGTCCCTGGGTCTGTGCTGCTCTTTATATTCAGAAGTGATGAGGTTTAGGACGCACCCTACACTGATGGAGCTTCATTGACAAAACAAAGAAAACCTGTTCCCAAATGAGATTATAGCCACAGGGACAGGGGTTAAGATCCCAACGTGTATTTCAGGGGTTCATAATTCAATCCATAATAAACTATTAAAGCCTCTCAGGTCACTAGGATGTTTTTTCGGCAACTTCTTCAAATAACAAAATCAAGGTTGTGGCACAATCCAGGTATTTTCTCCAGAAGATGTACCTCCATTCTTAATTGTTATGATTTGTTTTAATATGTTATTGTTGCTGTTAAGTGCCGTCAAGTTGGTTCCGACCCTATGTACAACAAAACAAAACACTGCCTGGTCTTGCGAAGTCCTCACAATCTTTTCTACGTTTGAGTGCATTGTTGCAGCCACTGCGTCAATACATCTCATTGAGGGTCTTCCTCTGTTTCTCTGACCCTCTACTTTACCAAGCATTATGTCCTTCTCCAGGAACTGGTCCCTCCTGGTAACATGTCCAAAGTACATGAGACAAAGTCTCACCATCCTCGCTTCTAAGGAGCGTTCTGCGTGTGCTTCTTCCAAGACAGATTTGTTTGTTATTCTGGCAGACCATTGCACATTAAATATTCTTTGCGAACACCGTAATTAAAAGGCATCTATTCCTCCTTATTCATTGTCTAGCTTTCACATGCACAGGAGGCAATTGAAAACACCATGGCTTGGGTCAGGTGCACCTTAGCCTTCCAGGTGACATCTTTGCTTTTTAACAATTTAAAGAGGTCTTTTGCAGCAGATTTGCCTAAAGCAGTGCGTCATTTCATTTCTCGACTGCTGCTTCCATGGGTGTTGATTGTGGATCCAAGTAAAATGAAATCCTTGACAACTTCAAGCTTTTCTCCGTTTATCATGATGCTGCTTTATTGGTCCAGCTGTGTGAGGGTTTTTGTTTTCTTTATGCTGAGGGGCAATCCACACTGAAGGCTGTGGTCTTTAATCTTCACTGGTAAGTGCTTCAAGTCCTCTTCACTTTCAGCAAGCAAGGCTGTGTCATCTGCATTTGCAGGTTGTTAATGAGTTTTCCTCCAATCCTGATGTCTAGCTCTTCTTCATATAGTCTGGCTTTTCGGAGTATTTGCCCAGCATGCAAATCGAATAAGTATGGAGAAAGGATAGAACCCTGATGCACACCTTTCCTGATTTTAAACCACACATTATCCCCTTGTTCTGTTCTAATGACTTCCTCTTGATAGTGAAGTGTTTTGGAATTCCCATTCTTCACAGTGTTATCCATAATTTGTTATGATCCACACAGTCGAAGGCCTTTACATAGGCAATAAAACACAGGTAAACATTTTTCTGGTATTTTCTCCTTTCAGCCGAAATCCCTCTGACATCAGCAATGATATCCCTTGTTTCATGTCCTCTTCTGAATCCGGCTTGAATTTCTGGCAGCTCCCTGTCGATGTACTGCTACAATTGTTTTGAATCATCTTCAGCAAAATTTTACTTGTGTGTGATATTAATGATAGTATTCAATAATTTCCGCATTCAGTTGGATCACCTTTCTTTGGAATGGGCACAAATATGGATCTCTTCCAGTTGTTTGACCAGGCAGCTGTCTTCCAAATTTCTTGGCATAGATGAATGAGCATTTCCAGTGTTGCATTCGTTTGTTGAAATATCTCAGTTGGTATGCCATCAATTCCTGGAGCCTTGTTTTTCGCCAATGCCTTCAGTGCAGCTTGGACTTCTTCCTTTAGTACCATCGATTCCAGATCATATGCCACCTCCTGAAATGGTTGAATGTCAACCAATTCTTTTTGGTGCGACAATAGTGTATTCCTTCCACCTTCTTTTCGATGCTTCCTGCATTGTTCAATATTTTGCCCATAGAAGCCTTCAGTACTCCCAAATCAAGGCTTGATTTTTTTCTTCAGCTCTTTCAGCTTGAGAAATGCCGAACATGCTCTTCACTTTTGATGTTCTAACTCCAGATCTTTTTCTTTGCACATTTCATTACAGTACTTTACTTGGTCTTCTCTAACTGCCCATTGAAATCTTCACCTTTTCTTAAGCTGACCGTTGAAATCTTCTGTTCAGCTCTTTGACTTCATCATTTCTTGCTTTTGCTTTAGCTGCTCTGTTTTCAAGAGCAAGTTTCAGAGTCTCTTCTGGCATCCATTTTGGTCTTTTCTTTCTTTCCTGTCTTTTTAATGACCTTTTGCTTTCTTTATATATGATGTCCTCCCACAACTCCTCTGGTCTTCGATCATTGGTGTTCAGGGTGTCAAATCTATGCTTGAGATGGTCTCTAAGTTCAGGTGAGATATATAGATTTTGGCTCTCGTACACTTGTTTTAATTTTCATTAGCTTCATCTTGAAGTTGCAAAAGAGGAATTGATGGTTTGTTCCACAGTTGGCCCTTGGTCTTGCTCTGACCGATGACGTTGAGCTTCTCCATTGTCTCTTTCCACAGATATAGTTGATTTGATTCCTGTGTATTCCGTCTGGTGAGGTTCATGTGTATAGTAGCCATTTATGTTGTTGAAAAAGGTATTGGCGATGAAGAAGTGATCTCTGGCATTGTTTCTCTCACCAAGGTCATATTTTCCAACTACTGATCCTTCTTTGTTTCCAACTTTCACATTCCAATCACCAGTAACTATCATTGCATCTTGATTGCATGTTTGATCAATTTCAGACTTCAGAATTTGGTTAAAAAAACCCTCAGTTTCTTCATCTTTGGCATTAGTGGTTGGTGCATAAATTTGAATAGTCATATTAACTCGTCTTTCTTGTTGGTGTATGGATATTTTCCTAGCATTGACAGTGTTGTACTTCGATAGATCTTGAAATGTTCTTTTTGACCATGAATGCAATGCCATTCCTCTTCTATTTGTCATTCCCAGAATAGTAGAATGTATGATTGTCTGATTCAGAGTGGTCAATACCAGTCCATTTCAGCTCACTAATGCCTAGGATATGGATGTTTATGTGTTCCATTTCATTTTCGACAACTTGCAGTTTTCCTAGTTTTCTACTTCGTGTGTTCCACCTTCTGACTCTTAGTGGATGTTTTCAGCTCTTCTCATCTTGAGTCATGCCACATTAGCAAATGAAGGTCCTGAAAGCTTGAGTCCATCCAAGTCATTATGTTCACCTCTACTTAGAGGAGGCAGCTTTTTGCCAGTCTTGTTTTGAGTGTCTTCCAACCTGAGGGGCTCCTTCTCGCACCATCCCAGACAGTGTTCTGCTGCTATTCATAACGTTTTCACTGGCCAGTTTTTTTAGAAGTAGATTGCTTCTTCTTTCTTCCTAGTCTGTCTTAGTCTAGAAGCTCCATTGAAACCTGTTCACCATGGGTTACCCTGGTGGTATCTGAAATACTAGTGGCATAGCTTCAAAGCAACATGAAAGCCACAGTAAGACAAACTGTCGGGTGAGTGTGGTCTGTTAATATAATATCGACATAACATAGCCAGACTTGTTAGCAAATAGGGTGCGTAATACCACACAATGAGCTCTTTTCAGAGATGTTGTCATTCACCCTAACAAAAAGATAAATTGTACAATAAAAAAGTGTGATAATTTTTTTGACTGCAAATCAAATGTATGATAATGACTTATTTTAATCCTCTTACAGAGAATAATCAACAGTTTTAGATACCTTGCATTTTAGGGTATATTATCTTCCATTTATGAGAACCTATTTTGTGCTGGTCTAGAATATAAAGGAATCCCTGGGTGGTGCAAATGGTTGAGGCACTCAGCTGTCAACCAATAGTTGGAAGTTTGAATCTACCCAGAGGTGCCTCAGAAGAAAGCCTGGCAATCTACTTCCAAAAGATCAGCCATTGAAAACCCTGTGGAGAACAGTTCTACTGTGACACACATGGGTCACCCTAAGTCAGAGTCGACTCCAAGGAAACTTGGTGGTTAGAATATAAAAATAAAGAGCACAGAATCCCTATTCTTTGAACCTTTACAGTTGAAGGGCAGAACAGATTCGTAAGCAGCTCTATGATGTGATTTGAGCTGTGAGAGTCCAGTGGGAAGAACAAATCCAAATCTCTGCGAGATGTATCCTCTCTGGCACCCACATTATTCCCTTCAGCAAGCGCCAGGTCATGAGTGAACCAAAGTGGCAAAAAATAAATTATATGGCCTGTTTTAGCCCTGGTGAAAAGCGTGGAATAAAATATGAAGTCCTTTATCCCATACTTATTGAACTTCTTATATGCCATGTTCCTTCACCCCCGGGACGTTAAAGATGAACAAAATCTGGTTCCAACCGTGCAGATTCTACAGAACAGTTAATGCTGGGGCCAATTTTCTTATATTTTTTTTCTATAAATTATTCTTCTGATGAAAGCCATGTGGACATTTTCTTTTAAAAGCTATCGAACATTGCACTTGGAAGCAACATTAACCAGCTTTTGAAATTAAATATTTCTTTTGTCTTAGCAAACCGTCATCATTTACAAGAATATTTTCTTTAAGTTTTGGAATTAGAGAAGTATTTGCTAAAAAGGATTTCTTCTATTTTCAACACTGTAAATCCTTGCAAACGAGCATATGGCATACTCCTGCTTTATGTGGTTCTGGGGCATTTCTAATAGTAAAATCACATATCTAAGGGGTATGCCAGCAACCTGATTAAATACAGTCAGTCACCTTTCCTCCCTTATAAACTCTTTTCATCTTCCTCGGCTTCCATAACTGTAATATTCTAGTGTTCTTCTCTGGCTGCTAATATGCTGGTCCTCCCCTCCGCCTTTTATTTCTTCACAACTAAATAGTAACTGTAGGAAGGGCTTTGAAACTCTATTTTCTCTGTTCCAGGTAATATGAATGAAAGCCAGTTAGCCAACTTGGCAATTCTATGAATCACAAATCCTTTCATCTTCAGACCTTTATCCCTTTCTTGGCACTGTTACTTTCAGTTTCTGTGATTGGAGTGAACCTTCAAAGAGCTTTGCACCTTCAAAGAATTCTGTCTTTTAGAGATGTTGTAGGGCTGTTTTTTATACTTGCTTGATTTTGCCTAAAACCCAATAATAGGGCATTCGTTGGAAAAATCTAAATGCCCAACAATTGATAAGCTGCTTAAATAAGTCATTATAGGTTATGAAACAGTGTCATATGGTCCTATTTTATAGTAAAATAATATTATGGAACAAATATTTGGAAAAGTATCTTAAATTAATTGTATAATACTGGCCGTACTGGAATGATTATGGATTTTTTCTGTTCTTCTCTTGCTTATCCTTACTGTGTCTTCCATAATCAGCATGTAACTTAATAATAACCATAATAACATAAAGCAATATAGAAATTGGAGGGTTTTAGGTTGTTTTACCTACTTAAAATGTTTGTGAAATTCATCGTTTAGTGCATTTGGGATGAATTTATTCCCACAAATTAATTGGTAGTAGATATTTTGTTTGTTGTTGCTCGTTTCTTTGTTTACTTGATCTTTATGGCAAAACTGGTCTCTTCTGTCTTGATGAATGTCAAGCTTATATCCTCTATATTATACTTAAGTCTCATTTTACAATTAATCTGCCATTCATTGGTTCATTTGTTTATTCAACAGATAGGCATTGAACATCTACTAAGTGCCAGGTCCTGGTCAAGATTCAGATCCTGGCAAAAAACAGATAACACATTTAGCTGGGATTCTGAAGAGAATTTAATAAAGGGAATGTTCAGAGAGATGTGGGCTGGATTAAGAGAACTGAGAAGGGAGGTTGAGACACCCAAGGTCTTTCCCGCTACTACCATTCTGCAATAGACCCTCAACATGTCAAGCCTGACTTGCTGGAGCAGCATCATCACAAACAAAACAAAACAAAACAAAACAAAATCACTACTCTTTTAAATTCTCTTTTTTTGGGGCTGGACATAAGAAAACTACATTCTACAAGGTATCCCACTAAAAGGATTTCTGGTTCATATTCACAGTGTTACCTCTTCTCTGTGACCTTCTATGCCCTTCTGTCTTCTTCCAAGCTACAATTATTCCCATCATTAGTGTTTTTTAATGCTTTTGTCTTCATTTGGAATGCCTTCTTGTTTTTTTCATGTAAGTCTCCAGGACAAGCAAAGTCCTAATGTCTTCATTAAGTGTTCCCCAACCGTGTACATTTTGAAGTTCATTCTCTCTTTTAACATACTGTATAATATTCAGGCGGTCATGTGGGGTCTCCTTGAGTCGAATTATCTAGAAGGCAAGTAACCACAGTAATATCAAATGCAGAGATTTTAAAATTGTGCTTCCATCAAATGCTGATTTCCATAACAGGGACTAAGATTTAATATGGTTAAAACTGAATAGCCAAGTTAAAAGTTTTAGACAGACTAGGAAGAAGGACCCAGCGATCTACCTCTGAAAAGAATTAGCCAGTGAAAACCTTATGAATAGCAGCAGAACATTGTCGGATATAGTATCAGAAGATAAGCCCCTTAGGTTGGAAGGCACTCCAAATACGAGTCGGAAAGAGCTGTCTCCTCAAAGTAGAATCGACCTTAATGATGTGGATGGAGTCACGCATTTGGGACCTTCATTTGCTAATGTGGCATGACTCAAAATGAGAAGAAACAGCTGCAAAACACCCATTAATAATCGGAATGTGGAATGTACGAAGTATGACTCTAGGAAAATTGGAAATCTTCAAAAATGAAATCTAATCCATAAACATTGATATCCTAGGCATTAGTGAGCTGAAATGGACTGGTATTGGCCATTCTGAATCAGACAATCATATGGTCTACTATGCAGGGAATGACAACTTGAAGAGGAATGATGTTGCATTTGTCATCAAAAAGAACGTTTCAAGATCTATCCTGAAGTGTAGTGCTGTCAATGATAGGATAATATCCGTATGCCTACAAGGAAGACCCGTTGATATGACTTATTATTCAAATTTATGCACCAACCACTAAGGCCACCCTGAAGACTAAGGTACACCTGACCCAAGCCATGGTATTTTCATTCGCATCATATGCATGTGAAAGCTGGACAATGAATAAGGAAGACCGAAGAAGAACTGACGCCTTTGAATTGTGGTGTTGGTGAAGAATATTGGAGTTCCAAAAGAACGAACAGAAATGTCCTGGAAGAAGTGCGGCCAGAATGCTCCTTAGAGGCAAGGATGGCGAGACTGCATCTTACATACTTTGGACATGTCGTCAGGAGGGGTCAGTCCCTGGGGAAGGACATCATGCTTGGCAGAGTATAGGGCCAGCGGAAAAGAGGAAGACCCTCAACGAGGTGGATTGACACAGTGGCTGCAACAATGGTCTCGAGCATAACAACGATTGTAAGGATGGCACAGGACCAGGCAATGTTTTGTTCTGTTGTGCATAGGGTCGCTATGAGTCAGAACCAACTCGACGGCACCTAACAACAACAACAACTAAGGCCAAAGATGAGGACGTTAAAGATTTTTATCAACTTTTTTTTTTTTTTTACGAGAGTCCTGGATCAGAAACAAAGGATAGATTTTTACTGCCCGTACTAGCAGTAACCAGAGTATCAAGCATTTTCTTGTGCTAGTTCTCTGAGCCCCAGTTCTCACAGGGTTGTGTGAATACTTTTTTTTTTTAGTTCTCTGAGCCCCAGTTCTCACAGGGTTGTGTGAATACAGCCAGATAGTACCTGCTCATGCTGTGGGTTGTGTTACAAAAAATCTCAGGTTCCTTAGATTTAGGGCCCTGAAACACTTATAGTTGGCAGTGAGCATGCCTGTCTTTTGCTCTGGAGGGAGACACTACACCTTCCAAGCCTGCTCACTATACAAACATGCTTGAACAGATAGTCCAGAACAAAGGCAGCTAGTGCCTCTGCTCACAAGACATGCAGAAAGACGACAGACCCATGGAGAATTGTCTTCCAGCAGGGGAAAGATAGGGAAGGGGAGGAATACATAAACAAATAGGCATGGCTGTGTCAGTAAATCTTTATTTATGAACACTAAAATTTGAATTTCATATAATTTTTACATATCACAAAATACTACTCTCAACTTTTTCTCCAACCATTTGAAAACATAAAAACCACCTTGGCTCACAGCCGTACAAAAATCATGGTGAACAGAATTTGGTTCATGGGCCACCTATCCCTGAAATAGAATATTATCAGCATGTTTATTGACCCCTCCATGCTTTTCTGTGATTGCAACCCCCTACTCCCCCTAAAACATATCCGGAATTTTACGTTAGCTCTTTCCTTGTTGTTTATCATTTTGTCCTTGTCATTACTTAGATTTTCCTGTTTTTGACAATAGAATCACACAAGTATTCTGTAATTTGCATTGTTCACTAACCTTGGGTTTTTAAGATTCAGCTATAGGGTCACTATGAGTCGGAATCGACTCGACGGCATTGGGTGGGTTGGGCTATGTTGATATGAGTAGCTCATTCATTTTTCCTTGCAAATAATGGATATTCGTATTTCCCTGGTTACTAATAAGGCTGAGGATCTTTTCATATGTTTATTGCCATTTCTATTTCCTATGAAATGCCTGTTCATGGCTTTTGCTCTTTTTCCTGCTGGATTGATAGACTTTTCTTATTGATTCATTGAAATTCTTTATATGTTCTGAATGTGAATACTTGGCTAATATTGTTGTTATATTATTGTTAATATCTTATCGCAGTTTATGATCTGTCTTTTTAGTCTCTTCATGATGTCTTTTGATGATAGAAGTTCTTAATTTTTATGTAGGTTCAATGATCAGTATTCTCATTTATGGTCTGCTCTTCTGTATGTTTTATTTAAGAAATCCTTCCCTATCCTGATATTGTAAAGGTATTCTTCTATCAAAAGTTTTATAATTTTGCCTTTTACAATTAATTCTTTAATCTACATAATCAAGGCCAGTTAGTGTGTGTATGTGTATGCTTTTTTTTTAAATTTTTATTGTGCTTTATCAACTTTTGCAATATGAAATTGAACATGCAAACAAGATGCATTGATAATTAGTGGTGATTGGAATGCAAAAGTTGGAAACAATAAAGGGTCAGTAGTTGGAAAATACAGCCTTGGTGATAGAAACGAAGTCAGAGATTACATGATAGAATTTTGCAAGACCAATGACTTCTTCATTGCAAATACCTTTTTTCTCCAACATGAGTGGTGACTATATATATGTGGATCTTGCCAGAGGGAATACACAGGAATCAAACTGACTACATCCGTGGAAAGAGACAATGGAAAAGCTCAGTATCATCAGTCAGAACAAGGCCAGCAGCCGACTATGGAACAGACCATCAATTGCTCATACGCAAGATCAAGTTGAAACTGATGAGAATTAAAAGTAGTCCATGAGAGCTGAAGTACCACCGAGAATATAACCCACCTGAATTTAGAGAACATCTTAAGAATAGATTTGACGCGTTGAACACTAATGACTGAAGACCAGATGAGTTGTGGAATGACTCAAGGACATTATACATGAGGAAAGCAAGAGGTCATTAAAAAGATAGGAAGGAAAGAAAAGACCAAAATGAATGTCAGAAGAGACACTGAAACTTGCTCTTGAACGTCGAGCAGCTAAAGCAAGAGGAAGAAATGATGAAGTGAAAGAACTGAACAGAAGATTTCAAAGGGCGGCTTGAGAAGACAAAGTAAAGTATTACAATAGCATGTGCAAAGAGCTGGAGATGGAAAACCAAAATGGAAGAGCATGCTCAGCATTTCTCAAGTTGAAAGAGCTGAAGAGAAAATTCAAGCCCCGAGTTTCAATATTGAAGGATTCCACGGGGAAAGTATTAAATGATGCAGGAAGAATGAAGAGAAGATGGAAGGAATACACAGTCACTATACCAAAAAGAACTGGTCAACCTTCAACCATTTCAGGAGGTATCATATGATCATGAACAAATGGTACTGAAGGAAGAAGTCTCAGATGCACTGAAGGCATTGTCGAAAAACAAGGCAGCAGGAATTGACGAAATATCAATTCAGATGTTTCAACAAATGGATGTAGGGCTGGAAGTGCTCATTCATCTATGTCAAGAAATTTGGAAGACAGCTACCTGGCCAACTGACTGGAAGAGATCCATGTTTATGCCTTTTCCCAAATGCAAAAATTATTGAACCATATCATTAATATCACATGCAAGTAAAATTTTGCTGAAGATTATTCAAAAGCGGTTGCAGCAGTACATCAACAGGGAACTGCCAGAAATTCAAGCCAGATTCAGAAAAACGAAGATTCATGGAACAAAGGATATCATTGCTGATATCAGATGGATCCTGGCTGAAAGCAGAGAATACCAGAAAGATGATTACCTGTGTTTTATTGACTATGCAGAGGCATTTGACTGTGTGGATGATAACAAATTATGGATAACATTGCAAACAATGGGAATTCCAGAACACTTAATTGTGCTCATGAGGAACCTTTACATAGATCAAGAGGCAGTCGTTCAAACAGAACAAGGTGATACTGCATGGCTTAAAGTCAGGATAGGTGTGTGTCAGTGTTGTGCCCTTTCACCATATTTATTCAACCTGTATGCTGATCAAATACTACCAGAAGCTGGACTATATGAAGAAGAACTTGACATCAGGATTGGAGGAACACTCATTAACAACCTGTGATATGCAGATGACACAACCTTGCTTGTTGAAAATGAAGAGGACTTGAAGCGCACTTACTGATGAAAATCAAAGACTACAGCCTTCAGTATGAATTACACCTCAACATAAAGAAAACAAAAACCTTACAGCTGGACCAAAAAGCAACATCATGATAAACGGAGAAAAGATTGAAGTTGTCAAGAATTTCATTTTACTTGAGACCACAATAAATGCCCATGGAAACAGCAGTCAAGAAAAGAAACAATGCGTTGCATTGGACAAGTCTGCTGCAAAAGACTTCTTTATACTGTTCAAAAGCAAAGATGTCACCTTGAATACCTGACCCAAGCCATGGTGTTTTCAGTTGCCTCATATGCATGCGAAAGCTGGATAATGAATAAGAAAGACGGAAGAAGAATTGAAGCCTTTGAGTTGTGGTGTTGGCGAACAATATTGAATATACCATAGACTGCTAAAAGAACGAACAAACCTGTCTTGGAAGAAGTACAACCAGAATGCTCCTTAGAAGCAAGGATGGTGAGACTGCGTCTTACTTACATACTTTGGACATGTTGTCAGGAGAGACCAGTCTCTGGAGAAGGATATCATGCTTGGTAAAGTAGAGGATCAGTGAAAAAGAGGAAGACCCTCAACAACATGTATTGACTCAGTGGCTGCAACAATGTGCTCAAGCAGAGCAGTGATTGTGAAGATGGTGCAGGACCAGGCAGCGTTTAGTTCTGTTGTGCACGGGGTCACTATGAGTTGGAGCCAACTGGATGTCACCTAACAACAACAACAACGTAATAATGGCAGATTCCTTCAATTAAAAACATGTCATCAATTTTAAGTTTAATTGCCTCTACAATATTATAAACTTGTAGAACTTCAGTATAGACAATAAAATGCTAGTTAACTCTCATTCACACAGTCAGCTAGCATTTGAAGTACCCTCCTCATGAATCCATATTCCAGAAGAGGTTAATTAGCATTTTAAATTCCCCATCCAGAGACCAAACCACAGAGGTGGTTCAGACAAACCTCTTGAATATCACTATTTATACTCACCACAGTAGTTCGTTAATTAGTATAAGATGTATAAGAAATGATTTGTAATTGAGGGAATGAGTGATAGTAATGAAATATAGTTGCGTGTAAAGATTTGTATGGGCTGTCTCTGCCCCTGCGTGAACAGGTTATGTATCAGTCAGGGTTGGTCAGTGAAAAGAGAGACCATTCTATGCATTTCAAGTAGTGCGAAATGTAATGCAGTTATTTGAAGATGGAAGGAAGTGTAGGCAAAGGAAGCTGTTTTTAAGAATTCAGGAAACCAGGAAGTGCAGGATCAAAGGAAGCTTATGCTGATGTTCTGAAAACTGCTGTCTGCAGAAATCCATGCCCCTGGTTACAGCTGCCAGTGGAGCCTAGAGGCTTATCCCTCCTTTGTTCCCTGAAAATCCCACACAAGCGCTCCTCCTGGACGGAATTCAAACCAGAAATCCTGCTAGTAGGACCGTTTGCAAAATGTAGTTTTTTGACTTCCAGCCCCAGTTAGAAGGAGCGGGGATGATTCCGTTATTAATAAGCCACATCAGGCATACAGCATAAAGATCTGGCAAGCCCGGCATCCTTTGGAAGCACTGTTTGAAGTCTAGAACAGCATCATCCAATAGAGCTTTCTGTGAGGATGAAAATATTCTGTATCTTCAGTATAGTAGCCACTGTCCATGTGTGGCTATCAAATACTTGAAATGTGGCTAGGGCAAGTGAAGAATTTGAACTTGAATTTTATTTCATTTTATTTGATTTAAATTTAAATACCTGTGCCTGTGACTACTGCATTGGGCAGTGCAGGCCTAGAGCTCTTGTCCTGTGTCCTCTCCCTCCCTTCGTTTAATGGCAGATGTTGTTGCCTGACCTGGCTGAGATTTACGTGATCCTGCCATCCGAGTATTTGTTGTGTTTCTCATATACTGAAACTTTCATGTGAGGTAATGTAACTGAACGAGGGTTCTTGTCCTGTCCTATTAACTGATCGAAATAAGAGGGGCGCCACACGGCCATTTGCAAGGGAAACAGAAAGTGGAAATTTATTGTCTGCATAGACGAGAAGCAACGTGGGGTCTAGCGACCATAAGGCCACGTGCTCACTCCCTGAGGGATTTGGGGAGCTTTTTATTTCCAGCGGCATCTGGGAGTTGAGTTCAGTGCCCGGCACTCTTCCCCCTTAGCCCTCCCATGTCCACATTTGGAGGTCCGAATGTTGAATCATGCCGGTGATGTTCAGGTCCAAGGACAGATTGAGAACACAGCTCTTCAGGTCCTGTGCATGCACCAAAATCTTGGTTCACACATACATGGGATTCTAGCACCAAATTCAAACTGCAGTTAGGGCCACAGTGTGGTCGGGCCAGACAGCAGTTAGAAGCCGTGGCTTGGGGGGCTGCCAGGTGGGGTGGGGGGGACCGCGGTGGAGCGGGGGGGTGGAGGTTTTGAAGAGGCTTCAGTACTTGTTAGAATGACTATTTGATGGGGTTGGAGGTGATTTCCCAAAGCTTGCAGAACTGTTGCCTGACTGCTTTTGTGCCCCTTGCTAATAAACCCTTAGGAATTTGGTCTGAGACCTGCTTTCATTATAAGATACGATGGTAGCAAAATGCTGGGGCAGCCACTGATGTTTCCTTGTGGAACCTGATGAGTGTGATAGCCTATTGGCCTGATCAGTTGGCAACACACATTTTCCTTCCAGAAATATTTCTCAGACCTGTTAGCAAACGATAGTAGATGACAGAACAAACAAGCAGTACATAAATATTAATATAAAATGCAAATGAACTGCTGCCCTCAGCTGAACAACTTTTTATTTAATATGTGCATATGCTCGTGGCTGTTTTCTTTCATTTTAATTCATACATGTAACACAGATTTCCTGTGTATAACACTTTTCCTAACTTCATAGTGTCGCAGAGAGAGCCCGATAGTCAGCTGAAGATCCCTGACTGCCACTTGGCAAACTACTGGCCTCCTTGCTCCATAGATAGGACTTTGTAAGTTCCCCTTTATTTATTTTTCCACAGGACATCAATACTGGACCAGAGTAGACATCTTCATGAATACATGCCATGTATTTTTCAGCTGTTCTGAACAGAACGTTAGCAAGACTGTTGATCTTCTGTTTCCTTAGATGATAAAGGGAAACTACTGATGGTTGAAATGTTACCACTCTTCATTTTCTTACACTTGAACACTTTCTGCTCAACAGCCTTTCTGCGTGTCTCATCCCTTAGATTCTACTTACAGTAAGATTGCAAAATGTGGCCGTACCTATTAACTTAAAAACTGAGCGTCGAGCAGATGCTACCACGTTGTTGTTAACATTTATGGAATTCAGTTTATACAAAGTTTTGTCATCCTGGTTAATTATCTCTTTACCTGATAGTGGGTAAAACTGGTTTAGAGTTGTTTTCAAAATATTATAAATTCTGTTCCCTGGTGGGAGGGAGCCCTAAGAAAACCAGCCATCGGTCCTTTGTTTAGCCAGCAAAACCTCATATTAAGGCTTCTGGAAGGCCCGTCAGCCTGACACAATTCGTGTTTGTACAGTTGCAGCATAGCGTGTCCTGAGATGAGTCATTTGCAGTTTCGTCGATTGTTGGTAAGCACGCCCTTGGATAGTGGCCCCTCTGCATTTGTTAGTTGTTTTCTTGAAAACCAAGGGGCAGATTGGGACAGGAGGTGCCAGCCTAGGGAATGTGTTGCAGTGTGGGGGAGATGTGTCTTCTTGTAGTCCAGCATGGAGGTCACAAAGAAGGAGGGCAGAACGCAGCACCTCCTTAGATGACGATGAGGATACAGAGGTTATTTGTATAAGTGGTTGTCGTTGTTAGTTGCCATCCATTCAGTTCCAACTCATTGTGACCCCATGTATAACAGAATAAAATGTTGCCAGATCCTGTGCCATCTTCATGATTGTTTGTGTGTTTCAGTCCAATGTTGTGGCCATTATGTTATTTCATTTCATTCAGGGTTTCCCTGGCATTATTTGGCCCTCCACTTTACCCAATATAATAGCCTCGGACAATATTTTGTGATCCCTAGGGTTTTCATTGACTAATTTGGGGAGGTTGATTGTCAGACCTTTCTTCCTAGTCTGTCATAGTCTGGATGCTGTACTGAAACCTGTCCACCAGGGGTGACCCCACTGGTATTTGAAATACTGGTGGCATAGCTTCCAACATCACAGCAACATGCAGGCCCCTCAGTACAACAAACTGACAGATGGGTGGTGGTGTATAGGTTACAATACTCAGAGTCACCCACCTGGGGCAGGATGGTAGAAGGACAAAAGGGGGACAAAAAGGTATTTGATTCAAAACAGACTCTTTGAAATTTCTCCAGAAATATTGAAGGTCTCCACTGATGGCTGCACTTGGGGCCCTGTCATTCCTCCTCTACATTCCCATATCAGTGGATTTTCACATTTCGGGGCCTCCCTCATTTAGCACCATCTGACTTGCATCCCTCAGACAGGAATGGTGTTCTCACCGATCATTGTGTACACATTGGCCCCACTGGGTCAGTATGTCTGTGGTACTAAGATATGATAATGTTCACTGACTGATGAGACATGGTGATGTTACTTCCAGATTCACCTACAGATTCAAACGGTGAGTGCTCAAGCCTATTTCAGCTGCTTGTAAAACCACAATTGTTGCTGATGTTGTTGTTAGTTGCTTTCAAGTTGGCTTCAACTCATGGCGACTTTACGTATAAAAGAGCAAGAAGTTGTCTGGTTCCGCACCAGCTTCATCATCATGGGTGTGTTAGAATCCATTGCTGAGGCCATTGTACCAATCCATCTCATTGAGGCTTTTCCTCTTTTTTCCTGACCCTTTACCAAACACGGTGTCATTTTCTAAGTATTGGTCTTTCCTGATGACATGCCCAAAGTAAGCGAGCTGAAGTCTAGCCATCCTTGTTTCTAAGAACCACTTTGGTTATATTTCTTCTAAGACAGATTTGTTTGTACTTCTGGCACTCCACGGTATACTCAATACTCTTCACCAACACCGCAACTCAAGTGCATTAAAAAACCACATTAGGCTTTTGATGTAAAACTGAAGACTCTCCCAATGAAAGCTGTCAGCTCCATGTGTGCTGCCATAATTTATACTAAGATTACACCATTACTTTTTTCAATTTAACCATCAAGTCATTTGGTTTTAGTTGTATGGAGAAGTTCTTAGATTACAAGAAGTGCCTGTCTTCCAGAGTGTTTCTGAGACCTGGGAGTGTTCCATGACTCTAAACCTCCCAGGAGAGCATAGTAATAGGTGGTGCAGTTCACAGGTTCAACCTGTGTGCTAGAGCAGTTTTTGAAAGCCTTCGTGTTCTTTCTTCCCCTGGTAGAATATGATAACAGGAAACATTCTATTTTGATTCTTAAATTGGAAAAAAAAACCTAATGAATGATGAAGCATAACCTATTAGCTACTTTTGCTTGCCCTTGAATTACTTGTTTACAAGGATTGATGGTGGGGTCTGCTGGATTTTTACAGGAGTGATTAAAAGCGCTTCTGGGTTGTATTTTCTACATAGAATATGCAAGGCCTTTAGTGCTTTAAAAGGCAAAGTTGGAACCAAGCTGAGCTGTCAAGTTTTTTTTTTTTTTCCTTTTAAGCAGACTTGAAATTGTTCTTGGAATCAAACTGACCTTATACTGCTTCAGGAAGTTAGGGCTGGTTCTTTCCAAAAGGCAGACACCATGGTTTTTTTGTTATATTGCTAAATATTGATTTTTTTTCCCAGCTGTCTTTATCTAGAAATGCAGAGGGGCACTGGTAAAGCCATCTTGTCTTATCTCTTTGCAGGCTTGTTGATCGGCGCGGGCTGTGCCCTCTACCCCTTGGGCTGGGACAGTGAGGAAGTCCAGCAGACTTGTGGCTATGTTTCTGGCCAGTTTGACCTGGGTAAGCGCTCTGCACGGATGGCCTTTCTTTTAGATGAGAACCTTATCTGATGTTTCCTAGAAGCAGAAAGTGGAAAAGGGAACAGCAAGAAGCACATATTCTTGTAAATAGCCAGCAGTCATGTGTAAGCAACACACATACATCCGTTTCCCCATTCGTCTGGTGAAAAGCTATTGGTCATATCATTTTCCTAGTGCTATGATTTTTTTTTTATGATAAGTAGTATGGATACAAAGATAAGAAACAGCCCCTGCTCTCAAGAGTTTATTTAATTCACTGATTAATTCCATTGAAAATCATGTATTTATTATCTATTGCATGTGCTAAAAATAACTATCTCTGTGGAATTCACAGCCTGAGAAGGCAAAGCAGACAGAATAAGCAACAGGAAATAGCAATAAAGGCTAAGGAATGGGAAGCAATTTCATCCAAGGGTAGCAGGTAACTTTTTGAAATAGGTGAGATTGAACTGGGTTTTGAACAAAGTGATGCATGTAAATAAAAACCAAAAAACCAGTTGTTATCGAGTCAACTCAGTGCGTTAGAGTTAAACTGTGTCCCACAGGGTGTTCAGTGGCTGATTTCTCAGAAGTAGATCACCAGGCCTTTCTTCCAAAGTGTGTCTGGGTGGATTCAGACTGCCAACCCTTGAGTTAGTAGTTGAATGTAGTATCTACAAGTGAAAATATATGAAATCTTATTAATAAAATACAGAGACATATTCATGAGGAGCCCTGCAACAATGTGTAACTCCCACCTGTTCAGCTGCATCTCCTGGAGCAGCACCTCCCTCCCCGCTGCTGCTAGGTCTCTGTGGCCTTCTCACATGCTTTTCTCATTCCTCCCTCTGCCTTCACTGGACTGCGCTTCTTGCCTACAAGGTGCCTCCACCTACTGCTCGGTAGTCCACACACGAGTCCTCAGATGGTTCACATAGTTACATATTGTTGCACTACTAACTCAAGGGTTGGCAGTCTGAATCCACCCAGACACGCTTTGGAAGAAAGGCCTGGTGATCTACTTCTGAGAATGTGTCTCTGTATTTTATTAATAAGGAAAGTTCACATATTTTCACTTATAGCTATTATGTAGTCTCCTTTTCTTATTTAGCAACCTATAAAAATTTCTACATAGCACACAATGGTTTGCATGAGTATTCCAAACCAAACCCAGTGCCATCAAGTCGATTCCGACTCATAGCGACCTTATAGGACAGAGTAGAACTGCCCCATAGAGTTTCCAAGGAGCGCCTGGCAGATTCAAACTGCCGACCCTTTGGTTAGCAGCCGTAGCACTTAACCACTACGCCACCAGGGTTTCCTTGAATGAGTATAGTTTCTAGTAATTAGATAATATTTGATTTGATATACCAGCATTTACTTAACCACTGTGAAGTCCCTGGCTGGCACAGGTGGTTAGTCGATGACTACTAGCTGAAAGGATGGTGGTTTGAACCCAGCCAGAGGTGCCTCAGAAAACAGGCCTGACAGTCTGCTTCTAATAGGTCACCGGCTTAAAGACCCTATGGAGCTGTTTTACTCTGAACACACGGGGTCACCATGAGTCGAAATCAACTTGATGGTAACTACCAACAACAGCACTTAACCACTTCCTTATTTCCTTGGAGTTGGGCATTTGGTCTATTCTGTTTTGTTTTTTAAGACACACTGTAATGAGTAACTTAATGAATCTAAATGTTTCTTTACTAAATTATCCCCTTAGGGTACTTTTCTAGATTCCGTGTTATTGCATCAGAGAGGGTGAGCCCAGAAAACACATATTGCCGAATGATAGCATATCTGTTTTCCTCCAGTGATGGAGGGACACTCTGACAAATGGTTCTTATTTTGAGTTAATAATTTAAATATTCACTCTTCATTGGAAATGTTCATTCTAAGAATAAAAATTCTGAGGTGGTATTACTATATGCCAAGTCATTACTTTTAAATATTTGTTAGAACATCTCTTGTGAAGACTTTTCTCTGTTAGATATTAAGAACAGATAGATGTGAAACCACATCAAAATTCTGTGAATTTGAAAATGAAACAGTTTTTGAGTAGGTGGATGACAAACACCCTGCTTCCCTCAACATAACACTGGTCTTTCAGTAGAGAACAGTGTCCCTGGATGGTGTAAACATTTCACATGCTTGAAAGGTTGGGGGTTAAGTCTACCCATTGGCACCTTGGAAGAAAGGCCTGGCAATCTACTTCCAAAAAAATCAGCCACTGAAAACCCTATGGAGCACAGTTCTACCCTGACACACATGAAGGCGCCAGGGGTTGAGTGGACTCAACAGCAGCTGGCTCAGTAGGGAAGCCGGTGCTCTAAGAGCCCCCAGTTTGCGTGGATATAAAAATAAGAGATGGCTGTCTGCTTATTCATCCGTCTTGATGGCAAGGCTTTCCTAAGTCTAGATTAGCTTTGGATTGATGTAAAGGGAAAAAACGCTAGCATGAAGTTGACTGCCAGCCTTTTTTATGTATATATTATGTATGTGTGTATTTTTTAAATTTATTTGGAAAGCCATCTGTGTCAGGGGAGATATTTTGGTACAGTGCTTGGCACCCTTCTTTCTCAGGTCTTTGAGGCATTCTTGGGTACTATATACAGACCTCAACTTGATTAGAATCCTGCTCTTGGTGCCCTGCTCTTAATGTGTTGCCTTATTAATTAGCAGATCGTAATGAAGCTCAGATCCTGTTGTTTCCCATTTTCACTACTGCACCAAGCATTTGTATCATCTCAGCACTGTGAATTTAAATTTTGAATATAAAATTTAAAAAGTGCCTCTTGATTAGTTTTAATAGTTTCTTGTTGTTAAACTCATTAATCCTGTTTATCCTATTTTAGCAATTTAAAAAACTATGTTGTCTTTTTAATTTCCGCTACTTTGTTTTAAATTGCTCTTAGATTGGATGGTGAGAAAGATGTAAAACTGGCATCATATACAGATAAAATGAGTTCTAGTTCCCCTGAATACATATTTGGGGTCTATAGAGTTCCATTTCTCCAAGGTATAGTTATTTTTGAGGACTCCCTCCTGTCTTCTTCCAAGAAGACCTCAAGAGAAATTGTGGCATAGAGATATCAGTAGGCTTACCCTACCAACATCCTGAATTATTTTCTGAATTAGTGAAGTCATATGTTGTGGCACTAGGTTGGCGAGTCCCTCGGACTGGGGCTGGTGAACCAAAGGACGAGTGCATGGCTGAGCAGTCTCAGTAAGGATGGTCCTGGGGCTGATGTCAGTGGTGTGCACACTGCCTGCTACTGCCACACCCTACCTCTGCCACTTCCGAGAATCCAAGGTTTTTTCTGCCTCCTGTCAAGGGAAACTGTGTGTGGGCACATGTTCCTTCCAGGGATGGGAGATGTTAATGTTGTTAAAGCCCATGTCCTCTTTATTGTGGAATATAGGTCACTCCCTCAGCATGCTGTTTTTGAAATGTTGTCACTCTCTTATCTAGAGCACAACATGAGAGAAGTAACTGCTTTTGTAGTTACTTATGTTATTTAAACTGTGTGCTCATCTAATACAAAGGCTCAGCAAAGTAGCAGAATACAAGATAAATACACAGAACTCAGTTGGATTACTATATACCAATGAAGAGAACTACAAAAAGGAAATCAGGAAAGCAGTACCATTTGTATTAGCCCCAACCAAATAAAATACTTAGGAATAAATCTAACCGGGGATGTAAAAGACCTATACAAAGAAAACTATAAAACACTGCTGCAAGAAACGTAAACATACCATGTTCATGGATAGGTAGACTCAACATTGTGAAAATGTCAATTCCACCCAAAGCAGTCTACAAATACAATGCAATCCCAATCCAAATACAGCCAGCATCCTTTAAAAAGATGGAAAAACTAATCATTAACTTTATATGGAAAGGGAAGAGGGCTTAGATAAGTAAAGCACTGTTGAGAAAGAAGAATAAAGTAGAAGGACCCACACTACCTAACCTCAGAACCTACTATACAGCTCCGGTAATGAAAACAGCCTGGTATGGGTACAATGACAGAGACATTGACCAGTGGAACAGAATGGAGAACCCAGATGTATATCCATCCACTTGCAGATATCTAATCTTTGGCAAAGACCCAACGTCCATTTAATGGGGAAAAGACAGTCTTTTTAACAAATAGTGCTGGCAAAACTGGATGTCCATCTGTAAAAAAATGAAACAGGACCCATACTGACACCATACACGAAAACTAATTCAAAATGGATCAAAGACCTAAATATAAAACCAAAAACTAAAGATCATTAGACAAAAATATAGGGTCAACTCTAGAGGCCTTAATTCAAAGCAAAAATAGGATACAAACCATAACTAACATTACACAAACATCAGAAGATAAGCTAGATAACTGGAATCTTCTAAAAATTAAACATTTATGTTCATCAAAAGTTTTCACCAAAAGAGTAAAAAGAGAACCTACAGTCTGGGAAAAAAATTTTGGCTATGACAAATCTGACAAAGGTTTAATCTCTAAAATCTACAGGAAGATCCAACACCTCTACAACAAAAAGACAAATAATCCAATTAAAAAATGAGCAAAGGATATAAACAGACACTTCACCAAAGAAGACATTCGGGCAGCTAAGAGCCACATGAGGGAATGCTTGCAATCACTAGCCATTAGAGAAATGCAAGTCAAAACTGCAATGAGATACCATCTCACCCCGGTAGTATTGGTATGAATCGTAAAAACAGAAAACAACAAATGTTAGACTGCGAGGAGACTGGAACTCTCATGCACTGCTGACAGGGGTAACAATAGGCAGTCCTGGACAGAGCGAGAGAAAAATGTAGAACAAAATTCAAAGTCACAAAAAAAGACCAGACTTACTGGCCTGACAGAGACTGGAGAAACCCCAAGAATATGGCCCCTGACACCCTTTTAATTCAGTACTGAAGTCACTCCTGAGGTTCACTCTTCAGCCAAAGATTTAAAAAAAAAAAAAAAAACCTCAGTGCCGTCAAGTCGATTCCAACTCTTAGCAACCCTATAGGACAGAGTAGAACTGCCCCATAGAGTTTCCAAGGAGCGCCTGGTGGATTCTAACTGCCAACTCTTTGGTTAGCAGGCGTAGCCAAAGGTTAGATGGACCCATAAAGCAAAATGAGACTAATTGGGCACACCAGCCCAGGGGCAAGGACAAGAAGGCAGGAGGGGACAGGAAGACTGGTAATGGGGAACCCAAGATCGAGAAGGGGAGAGTATTGAAACATCATGAGGTTAGCAACCAATGTCACAAAACTGTGTGTTAGTTGTTTAATGAGAAACTAATTTGCTCTATAAACCTTCATCTAAAACAATAAAAATCAAAAACAAAGTATGTGCATCAGTTGGTCCCAATGCACCTAGAGCAAAGGAGAATGAAGAACATCAAAGGCACAAGGAAAATATGAGCTCAGGAGTCAGAAAGGGCCACATAAACCAGAGACTCCATCAGGCTGAGACCAGAAGAACTAGATGGTACCCGGCTACAACCAATGACTGCCCTGACAGGGAACACAACAGAGAGTCCCTGATGGAGCAGGAGAAAAGTAGGGTGCAGAACTCAAAAAAAGATCAGACTTAATGGCCTGTCTGAGACTGGAGGGACCCCAGAAGACACAGCCCCAGACTCTCTTTTAGCCCAAAATAAAAACCATTCCCAAGGCCAATTCTTCAGACAGATTAGACTGGACTATAAGACAGAAAAGGATACTGGTGAGGAGTGAGCTTCTTAGCTCAAGTAGACACAAGAGGTAAGTGGGCAGCTCCTGTCTGCAGTCAAGATGAGAGGGCAGAGGGGGACAGGAGCTGGTTGAATGGACACAGGAAATACAGGATGGAGAGCAGGAATGTGCTGTCACGTTGTGCGCAGAACAGCTAGGGTCACATAACAACGTGTGTGTGAGTTTTTGTATGAGAAGCTGACTTGAATTGTAAACTTTCACTTAAAGCACACAGAAAAACAAAGTGTGTGTTCGTTCAATCGCTCAGCTAACAGATATTTATGAAATGCTTTCCATGGGCTCCACCACCTGTCTGTCAGTCTGTCATTCTGGGTGGCTTGCATGTTGCTGTGGTGCTGGAAGCGATGCCACCAGCACTTCAATACCCTCAGGGCCACCCATGGTGGACAGGTTTCAGTGGAGTTTCTAGACTAAGCCAGAGGAGAAAGAAAGGCTTGGTGATCTCCTTCTGAAAATTAGCCAATGAAAGCCTTACAGATCACAACAGAACATTGTCTGGCTTGCTTACTTTGGACACATCATCAGGAGGGATTAATCGCTGGAGGAGGACATGATGTTTGGTGAAGTAGAGGGCCAGTGAGGGTGAGGGAGCCCCTCAGTGTGATGGATTTGTACAGTAGCTACAATGATGGACTCACACGTGCTGGCGATTGTGAGGCTGATGCAGGAACAGGCAACTTTCATTCTGCTGTATGTAAGGTCGTCATGAGTTGGAGTGGTCTCAATGGCAGCTCTCTACCTATTTCTACAATGTGCCAGGCATTGTGCGGGGTGTGGTGCTGGGGATATGGCATTAGCAGTGAATAAAAAGGACACCATTCACTGTCCTCAGGGAACATAAAATCTAGCAGGGGAGGCAGGTATTGAACAAGATACTACATATGTGAGGTGTGTCAGAAAGGAAAGTGTCAGGTAATGGAAATTGTGGTTCACTCACCAGCGTTATTCTGCCCTAGTTTGTTAGCCTCAGCCCGGGATTGACAAACATTTTAAAGGTCCGGATAGTAAATATTTTCAGTTGGGTTTTGAGGGC
Organism: Loxodonta africana; assembly: GCF_030014295.1. NCBI lineage: Eukaryota > Metazoa > Chordata > Mammalia > Proboscidea > Elephantidae > Loxodonta > Loxodonta africana. Next base: position 77,331,308 of record NC_087358.1, read on the forward strand.
CATATAGTCTGTCACAAATATTCAACTTTGCAGTTGCAGTATGAAAGCTGCCATAGGCAATGCATATATGAATGGGCATGGCTGTGTTCCAATAAAACTTTATTTACAAAAACAGGCAGTGGGGCCATAGTTTGCTGACCCCTGATCTAAACCCCAGCATAACCCTGGCATGGCTTCAGTTTCAGATGTCCTCACTTGTCCATCCCTTCAGCCCTGGGGCAGCTGGACAGGCCTTATCCACAGTCTGTACTTGCCAGCCCATCTGATTATCCCAGCATGTTGTAAAATGACTGCATTTTTCTTGTTGCATCATGGTGTGAAATCTTTACCACTGGGTGGGATGGCACGGGGAGGCTGCTGCCCATTTGGACCAGAGAGACTGGAGGAGATGTTCCCAGGAGCTTCTGCGTAGGGGAGTTTGTGTGTTTAGGGGAGAGGCCTTGGAAGCCATGCTCTTTCTCCCTCTGGCAGCCACCCATCCTCTGACTGGGTGGAATGACAGGAGGAAGCAGAGGTGGGCAGAGACACCAGTCTTGTAAGATCAGTCAGCTTGAAGCTGGCCTTCATTAGAACCTTCCAACCTCTCTGAGACACAGTAATTTGTGTTTTTATTGGGTAAACTAGCACGAGCCGTGTTTTCTGTTGCGTGCAGCTAAAAGCAGCCTGATTGGGATTTAGATACTACATCACAATTCCACAGGGGGCCTGACTTGGGCTGGCAGCCTCCTGAGGAAGTACTGTTTTTAGCTGAGCCCTCAAGGCTGTGTAGGTTTTAGCCAGGTAAAGACTGAGAGTGGTATGTTTTAGGGTGGTGTGGCAGGGTAGGCTGCAGGGAGGATACTGAGAAGAGTCAGAGAAGAGTCAGGAGTAGGCAGCTGGTGCCCTGTTTCACAATGGCAGAGGTGGGTCAGTGGTAAAATTCTTGACTTCCATGCAGGATACCTGGGTTTGATTTCTGGCCAGTGCACCTCACGCATAGCCACCACCTGTGTGTCAGTGGAGGCTTGCGTGTTGTTAGGTATGTTAGCTTCCAGGCTAAGACAGACGAGGAAGAAAGGCCTGGAAATCTGCTTCTAAAAATTAGCCACTGAAAATCCTATGGATCACGGTGGTCCAATCCATAACTAATCATGGAGGTGTTGCATGTGGGGTAACCATGAGTTAGGATGGCATCTAATGACAACCCTGTTTCAACAGATTTTTAAACCCAAGTATCAGTGGTGTTACAAAGTAATAACTTACTTTGTTCAGAGTAGGAAGGGACTCCAAACAGAAGTAACATTTAATCTGAGTTGAAAAATACAAGTAGTAGTTCAACAAGGGAGGGTTTTCTAAAAAGCTCAAGTTTGTGGTTACCTTTCTAGGAAAGTAATAACAGCTACTTTTTGAAATTACTTCTTTTCTTAGGAAGGGAGCTGGAGAGAATTTCTTTTCACATGCTTTAAAAACAATGTTATAGGGCTATTGATTTCTTTTTTGAAACTTTTTTTTTTAACATTATATTGAGTGCAGGGCCTTGAACCAGCTTTGCAACAATACCCAGTTTTAAACCTCAAAGAATGTTACCCTGCTTATCTTTGGGGTATACTTGTTTATGAAGAAGCAAGGAACAGATATCGGTGCGTACGTTTGAAGTAGACAAACAAGATTCCCAGCTAGCTGGCTGTGTAATATATTTCTAAGGTGTCAGACTAAAAATTGCACAGCTGGCCTTTGACAGTAATTCTCAATCTATATTATTAGGTACACACTTGTTAAGAGTGTAGATTTTAGTCTCCACAGCCCAGAAGTTGTGATTCTGTTCATTTGTGTTTTAAACAGGTGTCCCAGATGATTTAGGTGAAAGTGGTCAGCAAATCATGCTTTGAAAGAAAATTTTTGTAGAAAATTACTTGTGTTTTACTAGAATTTAGTGCAACAAATACTGTGTTTTGTATATTGTTGTTAGCCACTCAAGGCTACCTTATACACAGCAGAACTACATGTTGCCCAGTCCTGCGTCATCCTCACAGTCGCCAGGGTGCTCTAGTCCATGTCACCTCGCTGGCCCTCTGCTCCACCAAACATCATGTTCTCCAGAGATTGATCCCTCCTGATGACGTGTCCAGAGCAAGTGATCCAGGAGGTTTCCCTTGGCTAATTTTCAGAAGTACATCCCCAGGCCTTTCTTCCTGGTTTAATATTTTCCTAATTTAATGTTTATGTAAATTGTGTAAGTCAGGACACTTTAGATTTAGATTACAAAAATCTTACTCAAACTGGCTTTTAAGAAAAAATGATATTTAGATTCTCTTATTACAGGAAAGCCAGAGGTGAGGTGGGCTGCAGACATGGCTGACTCAGGGCTTCCAGACCTGAACCCCGCAATCTGCAGTGTCAGCTTCATCCTATGGCTGGTTCCCTCATGGTCGTCAGATGACCGTAGTTTGACACTTTCAGCTCTCAGCACCCTTGTTCATGTCAAATAGGAGACAGAGAGTGCCTCTCCCCCAGTCACGGACTAAAAGTCTCTCTCCTCAGTCTAGTTGGGCCAGCTTAGTCCTGTGACCACTCTTGAACTAATAACTCTTGCCAGGGGTATGCCATGTGCTAACTGGCTTTAGCCTGAATTCCTGAACCATGACTGGAAAGGGGCTGATTGCCTAGTTTGATCAGAACCCAACCCTATTGGGATCAGTTCCCTGCACGCACTGGGGAAGAGTAGAATGGATGTTAGACAGTCAGCCACAGGTCCATTAGAGACTCCTCTTCCTACGTCCCAGGCACCACTCTTTACACTGGGAATGTGAAGATGGAAAGATTCCAATCTCTGCTCATGTAGTCCAGCCTGGATATGCTTAGAGTCTTATAGAACCAGATTTTACAAAGAAGTACGGGACTCGCAACTGGAAGAAGAGGTCGAAAGGAGGACAAAGAATCTCAGCATGTCTTTTGTTTGATATCAGTGCCCTGTGCCCCTACCATTAATATACCCTATGGTTGTGAGCAAACCAAAAACACCAGTTGTCGAGCCAGCTTCAGCTTACGGTGGCCCAGGGTGTGTCAGAGTAGAACTGTGCTCCATAGAATTTCAAGGCTGTGATGTTTTGGAAATAGATTGCCAAGACTTTCTTCTAAAGTGCCTCTTGGTCGACTCAAACTGCCAACTTTTCAGGTAGTAGCCAAGCGTTTAACTGTTTACACTACCCTGGCAGCTGCGGTTGTGGGCAAAGGGACAGTAGTGTTTTGCAGTGTTAAGAAGGACTCAATACCTAGGGGATGCTGAGCTTCTGTTAGGGGAACAGAAAAGCTTGAAAACAGATAGCAGTAATAGTTGAACAAAATGATGAAGGTAAGTTAATGTCACTGAACTGTTCATGTGAAAAATACTGAAATGGCAGATGTTTTGTTACATATATGTTTACCACAATAAAATCAACACACACACAAAATGGTGATTTTATTTGTTAGCTTTTGAGAGAAAAAAAACAGGAGTGATAAGAATAACGTGCAGCCTAGCACAGCGCCGGAACATTTAATAAAAGCCTGAAGGCTTAGTAGTTGTTTCCTTTGTTATCTGCATTACTGATATAGGGCCATTTAAAATGAATATCCACTGATCAGTCTTTATTCTTTCTTGTACATTCTGTCAGCAGTAAGTTTGTATTTACACATTAAGCGTAAGGTCTTTATAATCAGGTTGTCCAATTGATTTAACTCATGCCTTCAAGATATTTTCATCCACCAAAGAATTTTCTAATTATGTCCTTATGATCAAAAGTAGTGTTTCAATTAATTTGTCTTGCTAATTTGCCAAGTAAATTTGAGTAATTACTGCTTTCATTTTGCTATTTGATTAAGAAGCCATCCTGTTCCCTGTTCTTGAAATTCTGCTGTTGGCTTCTCAAGAACAGGACCATAAAGTGATTTCTCAGAGCATCTCAGTGTGGAGGGGTGAGAGTCTCTTTCTTCCAATTTTCAATCCAGTGGAGAAACCTCAGCTCCAGTTTTAACAATGTCCATCCCAACTCTCTTTGAACATGATGCCTTTTGTTCTTCGACTTCCAACTCATGTTTTCTTTCCTCTCAAACCTAAGCACCCTTGAGAGAGAACAAAATGACTTGCAGTCCACAGAGAGGTCAGTCGGGCAAAATGGGGGCAGAAATAGAAAATGTCTTTGCTCATGTTGAGCTTTTCAGGCTTGTTGCCCATGGGCTCTTCTTGGGCCACGTGACCCAGTTTTCCTGTGTCCACCCAGGAACCTCTTGTGCAGACAGCAACTGGACAGCCCCTCACCGGCCTCTCTGACATTTCAGCAGACAGGCATGATTTATGCTGCAACTGAGAAGGTTCCTGTGACTCATGTGGGCTTTCCAGGCCACTTCATGCTCAGGCAGGCAGCTGAGGCTCTGCCCACTGGCTGCAGCAACCAGGTTGTCGGCAGGAGAGGCCCGGGCGCATTAAACGGTGTTCATCCTTAGGTAAGGAAGACTCATTTCTGGTCACTGCTTAAAGTACATTTATCATCTCATTATGAGTTTGCTTTGGGGGGGGGGGCTGGTTAAGAGCGTGGTGTTGACCGTGCACAGAGATTTAGCCGAGTTTGAGGTCTTTAACATAGCGAGGGTGTCTTGCCTCCCATTGTTGCTGGTCGGTGCCCTTGTGTCGATTCTGATGCACAGCGACCCCGTGTGGCAGAGTAGAACTGCCTCCCAGGGTTTTCTAGGCTGCCATCTTTAGGAAGCAGGTAGCCAGGTCTTTCTCCCTCAGAGCCACTGAGTGGGTTCGCTGGGTGGGTTAGAACCACCAACCTTTGCATTAGCAGCTGAGCATTGAACTGTTCATGCCACCAGGGCTCCTTTCCTGCCTCTGACATGGCTAGCAAGTAGACCTGTTCCAAACTTCTTTTTTAAATTGTGGTAAACTTAACAAAACATCTGCCAATTCAACAGTTTTTACATGCTTTATCCAGTGACATTGATTACATTCTTGATGTTGTGCAACCATTATCACCATCCTTTTCTGAATTATTCCACCACCGTTAACAGAAACTCAGTGCCCCCAGACAAAGGTTTTCTGTCTTGCTCCCTCCCACCCTGGCAACCACTAATAAACTTTGTCTGTTTTCCTATTTCATATAAGTGGGATCGTACAATATTTGTTCTTTTTTGAGTGATTTATTTTACTCAGCATAATGTTTCCAAGGTTCATCCAGGTTATAGCATGTGCCAGGACTTCATTTCTCTTCATGGCCCAGTAATATTCCATTCTATGTATGTACCACCTTTTGTTTATCCATTCATCTATTGATGGGCATTTAGGCTGTTTCCACCTTTTGACTGTTGTGAAAAATCCTACCGTGAACATTGGCGTACAGGTTTCTATTTGTGCTTCCTGCCTTCACGTCTTCTGGTTATATAGCCAGCATTGGGATTGCTGGGTCATACGGTGGTTCTGTGTTCAACTTTTTGAGGAACTGCCAAACTGCTTTCCACAGCAGCTGTACCATTTTGCATTCCCACCAGCAATGGACAAGGGCTGTTCCACACTTTTGACACATAAGTCCAACACTGGACATCCTTCAGAAGCTCCATCATGAGCGTGTGTCATGGATTAAATTATGTTCCCCAAAAAATGTGTATATCAACTTGGTTAGGCCATGATTCCCAATACTGTGTGGTTGTCCTCCATTTTGTGATTGTAATTTTATGTAAAAGAGGATTAGGGTGGGATTGTAATACTACCCTTACTCAGGTCACCTTCCTGCTCCAGTATAAAGGGAGTTTCCCTGGGGTGGGGCCAGCGCCATCTTTTATCTCTCAAGAGATAAAAGGAAAGGGAAGCAAGCAGAGAGTTAGGGACCTCATACTGCCAAGAAAGCAGCACCAGGAGCAGAGCACGTCCTTTGGACCTGGGGTTGCTGCACCTGAGAAGCTCCTTGACCAGGGGAAGATTGAGGACAAGGACCTTCTTCCAGAGCCTACAGAGAGAGAAAGCCTTCCCCTGGAGCTGATGCCCTGAATTTGGACTTGTAATGTGTTTGACTGTGAGAAAATAAATTTCTCTTTTTTAAAGCCATCCACTAGTCATATTTCTGTTATAGCAGCACTAGATGACTAAGACAGCCTGTATTCCCTCAGATGACCGATAGTGCAGGTGAGTGACAGAGGAAAGCCATAGGGGAATTCTCAGACTGGGCTCCAGATAATGCTGGGAAACAAGCAAAGTAAGCCCAACCTGGCCAGCCATGAGGTGACTGAGCAAAGTCTTCAGCCTCCTCCAGTGAGAAAAACAATCAGCTTTGCTGGGCACCCAGCCTTCTTAGGAGCCTCTTTCCATGAGATAAAGAGTTTTCTGCATTCATCTGAGAAAGTGGGGAAAAAAACAAATTTCTGTTAGAGGGTTTAATTCAATATATGCATCCTAGTAGGTTCCATGATAAAAAATTACAGCGTGAACATTTCTACATTAAATTATAATTTAATAAAAGCCTTTAGCCCTGCTTTAGGAAAAAGGAACCTTTTCTGTGCAATCATAGATCCAATTCTATCTGCTTCCCTAAGCGCACCTTTTCAGGTTCCAGATGAACCTGTGGGCAGGGTTTTTGTAATGTCAGTGCTTAACTCTGTGTTTGGCCCGTAAAAAATACTCAGTAGATAAAACCAAACCCATTGCCATCAAGTCAGTTCCAACTCATAGCAACCCTATCGGACAGTGTAGAACTGCCTCGTAGGGTTTCCAAAGCGGTAATCTTTGTGGAAGCAACTGTCAGGTCTTTTCTCCTGCGGAGTGACTAATGGGTTTGAACTGCCAGCCTTTCAGGTAGCAGTTGAATGTTTAACCACTGCGCCACCAGGGCTCCTTACTCTTTCAAAAGCCTACTTCAGTGGTGATTGCAGGAAAAAAGGCAAATTTTCTTAGAAAACCTGTGGGAACTAAGATTTCTTGAGATATGGCCATGAAATGACTGGGAGAAAATGCTAGTCTCTCTTTTAAAGATTCTTCTCCTTTGATTTTTTTCTGCTCAATGTTATCCTTTATAAAACAATACAAGTATACCTCAGAGGTAAGTCTTTTTATATGTATTGTAAAGTACTGAAAGATGCTTAGGAGATTGAGCTGGTTCTAATTATTCTTTTGTTTGCTCCTGTTTCCTAACATGTTCCACATGAATGTTAATCAGGAGTATAAAAGTGTTCATTTTAAATTTAACTATTTTGGGGAAAGAATTTTGATGTTTTCGGTCCCCTCTCAGGAATGAACTTTTTTCAATTAACTCTGTCAGTGATGTCTTACAAGAAATAAAGGGCAGTTAAGGAAAAGTGGCAATGGGAACGTCATCTGAAATAAATCTGTAGATTTTTTTTAAATTTCCTGGTCTAAATGTGCAAACTAAAATCATAAAATTCTTAGAAGAAAAAGCAGAGGCAATGCTGTCAGGCCTAGCTTTTAATAATGGATTATTGAATATAATAACAAAAGCACAAACAGCAAAAGACTAAATAAATAAACGAGTCCTCATAAAAATTAAACACTTTTGTTCATCAAAAGACTTTACAAAAAATGTGAAAAGACAAGCTACCGACTGGGAGAATATCTTCAGAAACCATATATCCAACAAGTACCTCCTAATAACATATATATATATATAAACTTCAACAATTTAACAACAAAAAGACAAATAACCCAATCATAAAATAGGCAAAGGATTTGAATAGACATTTCACCAAAGAGGACATTCAGATGACCACCAAACACATGAAAAGATGCTCAGTGCCATTAGCCATAAGACAGATGCAAAGCAAAACCATAGTGAGATACCATTTCACTCCCAGTTTTTTAAGATGGCTAAGACATATATATTTAAAAAAAGAAAGAAAACAAGAAATGTTGGTGAGGATGTGGAAAAATTGGAACACTTATACATTGCTGGTGGGAATGCAAAATGGTACAGCCGTTGTAGAAAACAGTGTGGTGGTTCCTTAAAAAAAAAAAAAAATTTTTTTTTTCCTTAAGAAACTAAAAATAAAACTACAATATGACCCAGCAACTCCACTCCTAAGCATATACCCAAAACACTTGACAGCAGAGACTTGTACACCAGTGTTCATTGCAGCAGTATTCACAGTAGCCAAAAGGTGGAAACAGCCTAAATGCCCATCAACAGATGAATGGGTAAACAAAATGTGGGTACATGCATACAATGGAATACCGTTCAGCCTGTAGGAGGAATGAAGTCTTTGATACATGCTATACAGTATGGATGAAACTTGAAGACATTATGCTGAGTGAAATAAGCCAATCAAAAAAGAACAAATATTATATGATGTCACTTATATAAAAAGACAACAAAGGGTAATGTACAGTGTGTTAGTCATCTAGTGCTGCTGTAACAGAAATATCACAAGTGGATGGCTTTAACAAAGAGAGATGTATGATCTAAAAGTCTAGTAGGCTAGAAGTCCAAATTCAGGGTGTCAGCTCCAGGGGAAGGCTTTCTCTCCCTGTCGGCTCTGGAGGAAGGTCTTTCTTGTTAATCTTTCCCTGGATTAGGAGCTTCTCTGCACAGGAACCCCCGAGTCCAAAGGACGAGCTCTGCTCCTGGTGCTTCTTTCTTGGTGGTATGAAGTCCTCCTCTCTGCTCACTTCCCCTTCCTTTTTATCTCTTGAGAGATAAAAGGTGGTGCAGGCCACACCCCAGGGAAACTCCCTTTACATTGGATCAGGGATGTGACCTGGGTAAGGGTGATGTAACAGTCCCACCCTAATCCTCTTTAACATAAAATTACGATCACAAAATGGAGGATAATCACACAATACTGGGAATTATGGCCTAACCAAGTCAACGCGTATTTTGGGGGGACGCAATTCAATCCACGACATAGAGAGAACAAAGTTTTTTAACGGTTAGCAGGGGCAGCAGGGATGGGGAAGGAGGGATTAAGGGTGATGGAAGTATCATGTTAATTAATGGTAGGATTACATAGCCAGTTATTGTAATTGCTGTCAATAAGTTGTACACCTGTAAAAAGTTTAATTGGTAAGAGTTGTGTGATATATTAACTACAACGACCACAAAAGAAAGAGTAGCTGCTGAGGCTGCTTATGTACAACCAAAAACTTCATGGGATTTGGTTTCCTGGTTTGGAGGTTTAACCAAAAACCAAACCAAACCCACTGCTGTCGAGTCGATTCTGACTCATAGCGACCCTATAGGGCAGAGTAGAACTGCTGCATAGAGTTTCCAAGGAGCGCCTGGAGGATTCCAACTGCCAACCTTTTGGTTAGCAGCCATAGCACTTAACCACTACGCCACCAGGGTTTCCTTGGAGGTTTAGGGTCATGGTTTTATGGGGCATCCCAGTTAACTGGCCTAATAACATGTTTAGTGTCTCTGTTCTACCTCCTAGTCCATTGCATAGTGCCTGGGGTCTTAAAGGCGCAAGCAGCCATCCAGGGCACGACACATGGTCTCTATTCACCTGGAGCAAAAGAGGAAGAAGGAAAGTCAGGAATAGGAGGAGGATATGGAATGCGTGGCTAATTGCCTCCGTGAACAACTGCCCCCTTTGCCATGAGACCAGAACTGGATGGTACCTGGCTACCATTACTGAACTATTTGTTCAAGACTCCACAGAAGAATTCTGATCAAAAAGGGGAAAATGCAGAAAAGAATTTCAAATTCTCATGGATTCTAGACTTCCTGGAGCCAGGAAGCCTGGATGAACCCCTGAAACTATTGTCTTGAGATCATCTTTAAACCTTAAACTAAAAATATCCCTAGAAGTCTTCTTAAAACCAAACAGTTTAGCTTAACCAGTAAAAAATGTCTTCCTTGAGCATTATACACTTTAAGAACTGTCTATATGGAATAAAATTGACAGCAGCACCTGGAAAGATTAGATAGTAACCTTAGAGGGGAGTGAGTGTATGTTAGTGGGTGAAGAACAACTCAGAAAAGGAGGATGAGAATGGGTGCACAACTCAAAGAATGTCATCAGTGTCACTAAATGGTACATGTAGAGACTGTTGAGTTGGTGTGTTTTGCTGTGTATATACTCAACAACAACAAAATAAACAAAAACATATAAAAAAAATTCCTGAAGCGGGGCCAAGATGGCAGAAAGTCAGACACTTCCTATGGTACCTCTTACAACAAAGACCTGAAAAACAAGTGAATCTACCATATATGATGATCTAGGAGCCCTGAACTGAGCAGCAGGGGGAGAGAGAGACAGTTCAGAAGCAGCAAAGAAGTGCTAGATCTGACCTAACCAGCACTCTGCAGGCTAAACTGTTTGGTGCACACCAACTGAGAGAAGCAGTAGTGCTTGGGATGTGTTTTTACCACACTGAGGGAAATTATGTGTCAGAGAGTCTGCATAAGCCTGCTGAGCCAGAGGGAAGTATCGCTGGACCTGCAAAAGTTAAGCGCAAGTGTATTACCTACCACGCAGGATCAAAACAACCCTTCCTCTTCTGGGAAGTGCCTCTCTTCCCTTCACTTGCCTCTTCCGCACTCTGCTCTGGTGCCGGTCCAGCAGTGTTCAGTGGTTGCCACACCCACTGGGCTGGAAGTGGGACCCCTTGTGCCTGAGCAAACCTCCCATCTTTAGGAAAGGAACAAATAAACAAAATAGGAAACCACCAGCTCGCCTCAGCTGGGACCTCAGGGCTAACAGTGCTCAAACCAGTCTCACAGCTTTAAAATACTGCCATGCCCCCTAAAGCCGAAACTCAGGGCAGGCACTGCCTCTTTGCCTAGGCACAGGCATGAGGGGTCCACGGACTTTGAATGCCTTTCACCCCTGCCTGGACCTGTATGGGCCCATTCAACACCATAGGACTTCATTAGCATAGTACAGAAGAGTATATACCTGAAGCCTTTTTTCAACTACAACAGCTAAAGGGAAGTGGTAGATTCAGGACCTTTGACACTGCCCTGCCCGTTAAACAGGGACTCACCCACCCACATCAGCAGCCTAAGGCCTGGTGGCTTCACCCACTACAATTAGCCATCCATGACAGGAGTCCGAGAATAAGTGGTGCCTCCCAGTCCTTGCAGCCAACAGCATTGGGTCCCACAGTCTGGCTGCAAAACCCACCCACCTACACGCTCTAGAGGACAGGGACATGCCTTCCACCTAGGCACTCAGGAGCAGCCGTCAGACCCCTACCTTGCTCAGCACATAACCTCCTACTACAGCCAGATACCTGTGCCTGCTCCAATCACCTCTACATAGCCCTGTCCTCCTAGGATGGCAGGTGAGAGCCTGCACCACACACTTGGTGACCAACGACCTGGAGACCTGAGTTGAATGCACACAAGAAAAGTAAACAGACTCCTGGGATCACGTACCTAGTAGCAGCTCTGACCACCTAGTAACAGGATGTAAGAGCTTCAAAGACGCCAATAATCAAAGTAGCTCACACACCCAACCTATTTGGGCATGTGAAAACAAAACAAAAAGCTAGGACACAGTAAGCAAACATATGATAAATAAATGTAATAACTTATTGATAGCTCAGAAAAAAGAGTCAATATCAAATAACTTAAAGAGGCAGACCATGATGACTCCAGCAAGAGACCAGAACAAAGAACCAGAAAACCTCCCAGAGGAAGAGAAGGTAGAATTACCAGAGGTAGAATTCCAAAAATTAATATACAGAGCTCTTCAAGAGATTAGGAAGGAGATCAGGCAAAACTCAGACCAAGCCAAGGAACACACAGACAAAGCAATAGAGGAATTTAGGAAAGCTATACAAAAGCAAAATGACAAATTTAACAAGCTGCTAGAATTCATAGAGACAGCAAATAGAAATCTAAAACATTAACCATAAAATTTCAGAATTAGACAACTCAATAGAAAGTCATAGGAGCAGAATTGAGGCAATGGAAGTCAGAATTAGCAAGACTGAAGATAAAGCACTTGACACAAATTTATTTGAGGAAAATTCAGATAAAGGAGCTTTAAAAAAATGAAGAAACCCTAAGAATTATGTGGAACTCTGTCTAAAGGAATAACCTATTAGTAATTGGAGTACCAGAATGGTGGGAGATAACAGAAAATACAGAGAGAATTGTTGAAGATTTGCTGGCAGAAAACTTCCCTGATATCATGAAAGATGAGAAGATATCTCTCATCGAACCCTACACAGGGTAGATCCCAAAAGAAAGTCACCGGGACACAATGAAACTTTCCAAAACCAAAGATAAAGAGAGAATTTTAAGAGTGACTAGGGATAAACAAAAAGTCACCTACAAAGGAGAGTCAATGACTCAGCTGAAATCATGCTCTGGTGACTCAGCAGAAACTGTGAAGGTGAGAAGACAATGGGGTGACACATACAAAGCCTTGAAGGAAAAAATTGCCAACCAAGAATTATATATCCAGCAAAACTTTCTCAGATACGAAGGCGAAATCAGGGCATTTCCAGATAAACAGAAGTTAAGGGAATTTGTAAAAACCAAACCAAAATTACAAGAAATATTAAAGGAAGTCCTCCAGTTAGCCAATCAATAACACCAGATAAGAACCCAAAACTACAACACAGGACAGAACAATCAAATATCAACCCAGCTAGATAAGCCACAAAAATAAGTCAAAGCTAAAACACTGAAAGTAGGGAAGCAGAGACATCAATATGTCAAAGATGACAACATTAAAACAAAAAAGAGGGACTAAATAGTGTAGTCCTAGAACTTTCATATGGAGAGGAAGTTATGGCCTTATCAAGAAATAAAAGATCAGTTTAAACTTAGAAAAGTAGAAGTAAATTTTAAGGTAACCACAAAGGAAACTAAGAAACTACACATCAAAATAAAAAAGAAGAAAAACATAAAGACTCAGCAAATAAAAATCTACAACAGTGAAAAAAAGAATATATAAAGAAAAACGACTCAGCACAGAAAATTAAGTGGAACAAAGAAATTGCCAGCACCACCAAAAAAAAAAAAAAGACAGCACTAAACTCATACCTATCAGTAATTACACTGAATGTAAATGGATTAAATGCACCAATGAAGAGACAGAGAGTGGCAGAATGGATTAAAAAATAATAATAATACTAACCATCTATATGCTGCCTACAAGAGACACACTTTAGACTCAAAAACACAAACTAAAACTCAAAGGATGGAAAAATATATATATCGGGCAAACAACAATCAAAAAAGAGCAGGAGTGGCAATGTTAATCTCTGACAAATTACACTTTACAGCAAAATCCACCACAAAGGATAAGGAAGGACACTACATAATGATTAAAGGGTCAGTACACCAGGAAGACATAACCAAAATAAATATTTAAGCACCCAACTACAGGGCTCCTAAATACATAAAACAAACTCTTAACAGCATTGAAAAGAGAAATAGCACCACAATAGTACTAGAAGATTTCAACACACCACTTGTGGTGAAGGACAGAACATCCAGAAAGAAGCTCAATTAAGACACAGAAGATCTGAATGTCACAATCGACTGACTTGATCTCATAGACGTATACAAAACACTCTACCCGACAGCAGCCAAGTACACTTTCTTTTCCAACACACATGGAACATTCTCCAGAATAGACCACATATCAGGCCATAAAGCAAGCCTTAACAGAATCCAAAACATTGAAATGTTACAAAGCATCTTTTCTAATCGTAAAGCTGTAAAAGTAGAAATCGATAACAGAAAAAGCAAGGAAAAAAAAATATCAAATATATGGAAACTGAACAACATCTTGCTCAAAAACTACCAGGTCATAGAAGCAATCAAGGACAGAATAAAGAAATTCATAGACTCAAATGAGAATGAAAACACATGTTACCAGAACCTTTGGGACATAGGAAAAGCAGTATTCAAAGGTCAATTTATAGCAATAAATGCACATATCCGAAAAGAAGAAAGGGCCAAAATTAAAACATTAATCCTATAACTCAAGCAAATACAAAGAGAGCTGAAAAAGAAGCACACGGGCACCAGAAGAAAGGAAATAATAAAAATTAGAGCAGAAATAAGTAGAGAATATAAAAACAATTGAAAGAGTTAATAAGACCAAAAGCCTGTTCTTTGAGAAGATCAACAAAATTGATAAACCATTGGCCAAACTGACAAAAGGAGAGGAAGCAAATAACCCGAATAAAAAATGAGTTGGGCGATATCACAACAGACCTAACTGAAATTAAAAGAATCATAACAGAACTTTGTGAAAAATTGTATTCCAACAAATCTGAAAATCTAGAGGAAATGGGCAAATTTCTAGAAACACACTACTTACCTAAACTAACACAAACTGAGGTGGAAAAACTAAGTAAACTACTAACAAAAGGAGAGAATGAGGAGGTTATAAAAAAATTCCCAACAAACCAAAGCCCTGGCCCTGACAGGTTCACTGGAGAATTCTACCAAACTTTCAGAGAAGAGTTAATACCAGTACTACTAAAGTTCTTTCAGAGCATAGAAAAGGATAGAATACTTCTAAACTCATTCTATGAAGCCAGCATAATCCTGACACCAAAACCAGGTAAAGACACTATAAAAAAAGAAAATTACAGACCAGTATTCCTCATGAACATAGAAAAATCCACAACATAATTTTAACCAATAGAATTCAACAACACATCAAAACAACACATCATGATCAAGTAGGATTCATACCAGATATGCAGGGATGGTTCAACATCAGAAAAACAATGAATGTACTCCATCACTTAAATAAAACAAAAGATGTGAACCATATGATCTTACCAACTGATGCAGAAAAGGCATTTGACAAAGTCCAACACCCATTTATGAAAAAACTCTCAGCAAAATAGAAGGGAAATTCCTTGACATGATAACAGGCATTTATGCAAAGCCAATAGCCAACCTCATACTAAATAGAGAGCATCTGGAAGCATTCCCCTTGTGACCAAGAACCAGACAAGGATGCCCTTTATCACCACTCTTATTCAACATTGTGCCGGAGGTCCTAGCCAGAGCAATAAGGCGAGAAAAAGAAATAAAGGGCATCCAAATTGGTAAGAAAGAACTAAAAGTATCCCTGTTTGCAGATGATATGATCTTACACACAGAAGACCCTAAAGAATCCACAAGAAAACTTTCTGGAACTAAAAAAAAGAAGATTTCAGCAAAGTATCAGGATATAAGATAAACTTAGAAAAATCAGTTGAATTCCTCTACACCAACAAAGAAAACTTTGAAAAGGAAATCACTATATCAATACCATCTGTAATAGCCCTCAACAAGATAAAATACTTAGGAATAAATCTAACCAGAGAGTTGAAAGACCTACAAAGAAAAGTATAAGACACTACTGTAAGAAACCAAAAGAGACCTAGATAAGTGGAAAAACATACCTTGCTCATGGATAGGAATACTCAACATGGTGAAAATTTCAATTCTACCCAAAGCAATCTACAGATAAAATGCAATCTCTATCCAAATTCCAACAACATTTTTTAATGAGATGGAGAAACAAATCACCAACTTCATATGGAAAGGGAAGTGGCCCCAGAGAAGTAAAGCATTACTAAAGAAGAACAGACCGGGAGACTTCACACTATTATAGAACCTATTATACTGCCACAGTAGTCAAAACAGCCTGGTACTGGTACAACAACAGATTCATAGACCAATGGAACAGAATTGAGAATCCAGACATAAATCCACCCACATATCAGCAGCTGATATTTGACAAAGGCCCAAAATCCATTAAATGGGGAAAAGACAGTCTCTTTAACAAATGCTGTTTGCATAACAGGATATCCATCTGCAAAAAAATGAAGCAAGACCCATACCTCACACCATGTACAAAAACTAATTCAAAATGGATCAAAGACCTAAATATAAAATCTAAAATGATAAAGATCATGGAAGAAAAAATAGGAGCAACACTAGGGACCCTAATACATGGCATAAACAATACCAACCACGGTTAACAATGCACAAAAACCAGAAGAGAAACTAGTTAACTGGGAGCTCCTAAAAATCAAACACTTATGCTCATCAAAAGACTTCACCAAAAGAGTAAAAAGACAGCCTATAGACTGGGAAAACATTTTTGCCTATGACATATCCAACAAGGGTCAATCTCTAAAATCTATGATACTGTAATACCTCAATAACAAAAAGAAAAGTAAGCCAATTAAAAATGGGCAAAGGATATGAACAGACACTTCACCCAAGAAGACATTCAGGCAGCTAACAGATACATGAGAAAATGCTCATTATCATTAGCCATTAGAAAAATGCAAATTAAAACTACAATGAGGTACCATCTCACTCCAACAAACAAGGCTGGCATTAATCCAAAAAACACAAAATAATAAATGTTGGAAAGATTGTGGAGAGACTGGAGCACTTAAGCATTGCTGGTGGGAATGCAAAATGGTACAGCCACTTTGAAAATCAATTTGTCACTTCCTTAAAAAGATAGAAATAGAAGTACCATATGATCTAGCAGTCCCACTCCTTGGAATATAAAAAAAAGAGCCATCACATGAATAAGATATATGTACACCCATGTTCATTGCAGCACTGTTCAGAGTAGCAAAAAGATAGAAACCTAGGTACCTGTCAACAGATGAATGGATAAACAGATTATGATACACAATGGAATACTAAGCAACGATAAAGAACAATGAAGAAGCCACAAAACTTCTCACAACATGGATGAATCTGGAGGACATTATGCTGAGTGAAATTAGTTGCAAAAGGACAAATATTGTATGAGACCACTATTATAAGAACTCAAAGAAAGGTTTAAACACAGAAGAAAACATCCTTTGATGGTTATGAGGGTTGGGAGGGAGAGAAAAGGAAATTCACTAACTAGGTAGTAGACAAGAATCATCTTGGATGAAGGGAAGGACAACACACAATACAGGGGAAGTCAGCACAATTGGACTAACCCCAAGACTAAGAAGTTTCCTGATGACAAACACTTCAGGGGACAGAGTAGCTGGGGCTAAGGTCAGGGGACCATGGTTTCAGGGGACATCTAGGTCAATTGGCATAACTCAGACCCAGTGCCGTCAAGTCGATTCCATTTATTAAGAAAATATTCTGCATCCCACTTTGGTGAGTGGCTTCTGGGATCTTAAAAGTTTGTGAGAGGTCATCTAAGATGCATCAATTGGTCCCAGCCCACTTGGAGCGAAGAATGAAGAACACCAAAGACACAAGGAAAATATTAGCCTAAGAGACAAGAAGGCTGCATAAACCAGAGACTCCATCAACCTGAGACCCAGATACCACCGATGTTGGTGCCCGGCAAACACCAATGACTGCCGTGACAGGGAACACAACAGAGTCCCCGATGGAGGGGGGAAAAGTGTGGAACAGAACTCAAATTCACATAAGAAGATCAGTCTTAATGGTCTGACTGAAACTGGAGGTACCCCCGAAGCCAGGGCCCCTGGATGCTATGTTAACCCAGAACTAAAACCATTCCCAAAAGTCCTGCTTTAGACAATGATTCGGCTGGACTAGAAAACATAAAATAATACTTATAAAGAGTGTGCTTCTTAGTTCAAGCAGATATACGAGATCAAATGGGCAGCTCCTGTCCAGAGGCAGGATGAGAAGGCAGGAAGGGACATGAGCCAGTTGGATGGACATGGGAAACCCAGGGTGGAAAGGGGGAGTGTGCTTTCACATTATAGGGATTGTAACTAGTGTCACATGACATTAAAAAAAATAGGTGTATAAAATTTTGTATGAGAGATTAACTTGAGCTGTGAACTTTCACCTAAAGTATAATAAAAAGAAAACTTCCTGGTACTTGAGGATTTGGAGATAATATGTTAATTATGACGAATGGTAATGTATTAAGTATGACTCCTTTTAATAATGTAATGCAGCCCTCACGGAAAGCCGCTAATCTACTCCCTGACTTCGAGTTTAAAAACAGAACAACCCAACCCACTGCTATGGAGTTGATTCTAACTCATGGTGACATGTTACAGAGTAGAGCTGTTCACAGAAAACCCTTGGTTATAATCTTTACGGAAGTAAGATCACAAGGCCTTTCTTCCGAGTGCCACTGGGAAGGTTCAAACCACCAACCTCTAGGTGAACAGTCCAGTGCATGTACCACCCACTGACCTCTGAAGGTGATTACAGTTGAGAATATTCATGGAGCTATCTTAGAATCCTCTCTTATTTAATTACATAGTCATACAGAATAGTAGCATGGAGGAAAGGTTTTTCACTCATGTTGTGGGGAAGTTTGTCTATATGAACACTAGAGAAGACTTCTTTCAAGTGTTTATATTATAGTTCTTAATCCCTGGGGGCACAGTGGTTAAGAGCTCAGCTGCTAACCAAAATGGTCAGCAGTTTGAATCCACCATTGCTCCTTGGAAACCCTGTGGAGCAGTTCTGCTCAGTCCTAGAGGGTCACTATGAGTTGAAATCACCTCAACAGCAATGTTTTTTGTTTTTTTAAATCACAGGATAGAGTCACTGGGTAATACAAATGGTTAAGTGCTTGGCTACTAGCCAAGAGGTTGGAGGTTCAAACCCAGCCAGAGCCACATTGGAAGAAAGGCGTGGCGATCTACTTCTGAACAGTCAGCCATTGAAAACCCTGTGGAGCACAGTTCTGCTCGGACACACACAGGGTCTCTGTGAGTCAGGACTGACTCAACAGCAACTGGTTTGATTTAATCCCAGGAGAGGCATTTTTGACCCAGAACATAGTCTTGTCATCTGTTAGGGATCTAACTTTGTAGTTTCGCCTTTGTTCCGTAACAGACAGTAGAAGTAAGCCCTTCCTCCTACCAAGTCTTCTGTTAGGATAGGGCCGTTTCTAGTGTTTTAATTAATAACCCCATCAAAAATGTTTTTGGAATAAAAACAAAAATATAACAAAGTAATCAAAGGACTGATCTGACTTCTAACCTGACTTTTAAACCTGATAGAATGTTGACCCCTCCCCCCCAAAAAAATCAATACAGAGAAATTGTAGAAAAAAACCTCACTGAATGAGCAGGAGGGAAAACGGCCTCACTTGTCAGATCTTTTTAGGAAATTCCATGTAAATGAATTATTCAGGTGACTGAAGTTTTTCCCCTTGAAAGGGCAGGAACACCTGTTGCCATCGAGTCGATTCCAACTCATAGAGACCCTATAGGACAGAGCGGAACTGCCCGGTAGGGTTTCCAAGGCTGTAATCTTTATGGGAACAGACTATCAGGTCTTTTCTCCCTCAGAGCCGCTGGTGGGTTCAAACTGCCAGCCTTTCCATTAGCACTTAAGCGTGGCACCGGTAGTTCACGGAGAAAACAGGGACTGGATTTGACTCTCCGTTCCACTCCTATGACTCTGGGCACATATTTGATCTCTCAGAACTTGAGTTCTTTGTCTCTGAAAAGGGGTGACAATACCTACTTCAGAGAACCGTTAAAAAGATGAAGTGGGATCCTGTAAGGTGCTTTGCACACAGAAGTCATCCACTCTGCTTTAAACACCTACCCTTTTCCATTTTAATCGTGTCGAAATAGTCTGAGGGTTTATGATATACTTCCCATCATTTTAACCAGAACATATAAAACATAAATAAGACTGTCCTTGTCACTGTGGTTAGACAGCCATACAGCTTTGTGTACGCATTGCTGAGGGCTGTCAACATCTATAGGGTGGTTTGTCCTTTGACCAGATCATCAAGAGTGAAAAAATTTTGAGTTCTTCCTGTCCTTGTTGTTTTACAATAGATTTTACGTCTCATTATCAGTGATTGTTCACCACAGTTATTAATTATGCCCTTCTCTCCCTATTCCTTCACTTCTAATTTGTGTCCTTCCTGTTCGAATCATCATAAATCATCTTAGAGCCATGCTTTAAAGGAACACGGCTGAGCTCTCCATTTGTATGGCCTGTGTGTCTCTGAGGCACTGATTTATGTACGTGCCAGGTTTTTTTAAATTAGCCTCCTGATTTTAGGTCATGCTTTGGATAGGTGAGGGCGTCAGTTACATGGTAAATCTGGAGGAGTAAGCTACTTGGGTTGACAAGTGGAGGTTTTGATGACACTGGTAAATGAGTTCAATGTTATAATACCCTGTTCTAGGGGTGGGCTTTAATTTGAGGTCCAAGATAATTCAGGACCCCATAGTCCATCAGTGGGCTCAGGGAGCTTGTTAACCCACTGAAATGATGCCTTTTTTTTTTTTTTTTTTTCTGTAAAGGAGTCAGGGTTCTATGAGCAAGCACAGTGGGAAGGCTGGACTTCATGGGCAGTCTAGGAGGGCTTCCCTGAGGAGACAAAACATTTGCCAATTCAGCAGTCTTCACATCTACGGCTTAGAGCCATTGGTTAAGTTCATCATGGTGCACAGTCGTCACCACGGTCCTTTTCCAGACACTTCCACCAGAGATTTTCATATGCTGTACACAAGTGCATCGTTCTGAAGAGAGTAGTCACAGCTTTAGCTTATTTTCCCAGTGGGTCCCTGACACCAGAGAGCTTGGGACCCTTGGAAAAACCATTTGGAGGTCTGGCATCAGAAAGCTTGGAAACCTGTGCTCTAGGCCTACACTCCCGGCAGTCTACGAATCTGCCCGTGAAGCTGGAAAGCCGTGGCCCTCTGTCACGATTTTACTAACTATGAATGTATGTCACAGAGATGCTGTAAAGGAAAACATCTCTGCTTACAATAAGCATTATTACAATTAAATACTTCCATATACCAGCTCCAGTTTGAAATCATATCTATGAAAATAAGCATTCAACCTTCCTAGAGAACTGAGGAGGCTTCCACTTAGAATCTTAACCCGTTTCGTTGGGAGACAGCTCTCCATGGATCTCTCACATTTTGCCCCATCTTATGAGCAGAAGAGTCCCTGGGTGGTGCAAATGGTTAAGGGCTTGACTGCTAACAGAAAGGTTGATGGTTTGAACCTACCCAGAGGTGCCTCAGAAGAAAGGCCTGGCTTCTGAAAAGTCAACCATTGAAAACCGTGTGGAGCAGAGTTCTGCTCTGAAGCACATGGGGGCCACCATGCGTCGGAGTCTACGCAACAGCAGCTGGTTTGGTTTTTGTTTATTTGTTTTTGGTTTTCCTAGCAGAAGCCCTGACTGCTGTTTTCTGGACTATCTTTTCAGGGATGTTTATATAGTGAACAGCCCTGGAAGACAGAGGTAATGAATCCCTCTGGAGCAGGGGGCAGGTTTATTTATTTTCCAATGTAATAGAGAAAATATCTTCCTCTAGGACAAATTTGGACAGATTTGTCTGCAGCACGTTATAAAAGATTTAGGCTCCCTGAGCTAGAGTTCCCCAGCTGTGACCCAAGTCCACTGCATGTGCAGCATCGCCCTGGGCTTTTTCACGTCACCCCGGTGGGCCTTGAGCAATGAAGCCCGCGCTGCCTGCTGTGCCGTGAGGGAGAAGCCCTCTGTCTGACCCAGGAGTCGCGTGTCTCCTGCCAGTGTTCAGGAACTGTGGCAGGCTCACTTGTTAGTTTGCAAGCAAAATAAAATCTCAGAGCCCTCTCACTCCTCGATGTTATTGTTAGTTGCTGTTGAGTTGGCTGCAGCTCATGGTAACTCCATGCACAATGGAGCAAAACGTTGCCCAGGGCTGCATCACCTTCACAATTGTTGGTATGCTCCCGTTCACTGTGTTTTGAGTGCCTTCCAATCTAGGGTCTTATTTTCCAGCACTATATTCAGACAGTACTCTGTTGTGCACCACAGGGTTTTCATTGGCTAATTTTCAGAAGTAGATCACCAGGCCTTTCTTCCTAGTCTGTCTTAGTCTAGAAGCTCTGCCATGGGTGACTGCTAGTATTTGAAATACTAGTGGCATGGCTTCCAGCATCAGAGCAACACACAAGTCATCACAGTACAGTGAACTGACAGGTGTCACTTCTTGATACCACAGTTACAACATCTGTAATTCATTTGGAAATACTTCAGCATAGCAGACTGATACGTTTGTCATTTAGGGGAAGCCACTGGAAGCTGCTAGTCTAAGTGCCTCTGTTATCCATATCTCTGTCAACACCAGAAGCTTTGCTAATTAGCATAGCAGCTGTCAGAAATGGATTCTTATTGGTGGAATTTCTGCCTGTGAATTAGCATGATAAATGTTAAAAACTGGCTGTCATTGGTGAAATTAAATGTATTTAAGATATGTGGATTGGCTAAAATAGAGACACTTTGCCTTTGCATAAACAGGATTTAAGAATCCACCCAGGGCTTATAGCCATTATTCTAGGTCGTAGTGATATTCAAGATATTTAATAACCAATATGTCATAGGTCCTGACCAATCCAAATAAATACTGGCCCAGGAGCAGGAGCAGGCTGTGGGGGGAAGGGATAGGCTAGGATAATCTAAGGCTCTCATGGGGCAGTAGGACACTTGGGGAGCTTGGGGGAGCGGCTATATTATCACCCAGTGCAGAGGTACATATTGCAGTAACCCGTATAACTTTTCTGATGCATACCAGCTATGCCCTTGACACCCTTGGGTGTACTGTCTAAGGCCCTGGTCATCCCAAATGGGTTCTGTAGTCTTCGATTTAGAAGCTTTCTGGTTGTTAGAACCAAAGGGGAACAGAATTCCACCTCTGGAAACTTAGGGCATTGTCTCCAGTGTCTCTTTCCTGCAAGGTAGCAGTCTGAACACCTAACGAGAAGGACAGCTAGGAGTCGGTCTAGCTCCCAGGCAGTTTACATGAGCTGTTTGTCGCTGCCTTCGTTCCAGTAAACATCTGTCTAATAAGTGTCTGTATGTGCAACAGGATCTGGTCTGATGCTTGCATTATAATTGCAGAAATGAGATTGTGGAAGAGTAGCTAACCCTCACCATCCTTTATACCTTTTATAATTATAATTTTCCAGAAAGAACCTAAAGGTGTTGTGTTTGACCAAATTGTGTAAGAGTAGCTTCCAGAAGTTACCTTTCAAGCTGGAAGGGTCATCAAGAACAACTTCCTGAAGCTTAATAAAAGTTAATAAAAAAAAAAAAAAAAAGAACAACTTCCTGCACTGAGGACAGCTAACCAAGATCAAAGCAGTGCTTGCTGTAGAACAGTACACTTAGCGGGATACAGCATAGGTTCACGAGGCTGCGTGGTGGCCTACGAAGCCTGACAGGTACAAACAGGGAGGCTAGCTTGACTGGCATCAGGATTTATGCAGCAACTCTTCACACTGGTGGCTGGAAAGTAGCCGTAGCCAATTAGAGACAGACAGGGCCTTTTCACACTCCATTTTGGGCAGTCGGTGAGTCAGAGAGCTGAGTTTCAGGTAGTTCCAGCCTTTATAGATAGCAGCTGGAGACAGAAACCTAAGGATAACTTTTATCACATACACTGAACAAAGCCCCGCTGGCTGTCTCAACAACTGCCACCTTGAGTCCAGATTTTGTGGCAATTCACAGAGTGAACACAAAGACCACCACTGTCTAGGGCTGAGTACAAAGCCTATGTGCTTGCCTTATCATCTTAACAGTGACATTATCTCTAGTGACACTTTCAGGACCGACTCTGTGCCTTAGATAATCCTAGCCTAACCCTTTCCCCGACAGCCTGCTCCTGCTCCTGGGCCAGTATTTATTTGGATTGGTCAGGACCTATGACATATTGGTTATTAAATATCTTGAATATCACTATGACTTAGAATAATGGCTATAAGCCCTGGGTGGATTCTTAAATCCTGTTTATGCAAAGATGGGGGCAAGGATCAAGAGCAGCCCTGTGAGCAGCCTCAGCTGGCCAGACAGGACAAACTGTAAACCTGTTCGATGTGCAAATGGTGCCAACATGGATATTAGGAAGACTCCCTGCTGGGCCATGGAGTTGTGGCTTATTTGGTTGGTGATCTGTGATGGTCATATTCAGAAGCTGCTGCGCTCATCCTGCTTTTCTGACCCTTAAACCTAAATCTAATAATATATCTGTCTTTAGCTCTTGCACTGTAGTGGGGGAATGCTATGTAGGCAAAGCGCAATTGCTGCTGTGTTCACGGGTACTGTAATTCTCACTGGGACTTTGAGAGTCCCTGGGGTGTGGTTAACACACTCCATTACTCACCACAGGGTTGGGGCTGAGTCCACCCAGAGCTGCCTCTGAAGTAATCTGAAAAGTCAGCCACTGAGAACCCCATGGAGCACAGTTCTACTCTGACACACATGGGGTCGTCATGAGTCGGAGCCTACTGAACAGCAACTGTTTTTTTTTTTTTTTTTTACGAGGACTTCAGGATGGGGTAGCACGGGGCCTTGATTCAGTGTGGAGACTAGGAGGAAGGACCTGGATGAACCTGACAGGAAGGTTAGGTGTGGTGTGAAAGGAAAGCCCCAGGAGCCCCTAGGAGAGGAAGCAAAGAGACATTCCTGTGCAGCCACACCCAGCAGAATCACTGGGACACCCAGTCCTCAGGTCCTCCAGGAGCTGATTCTCAATTGTTCCATCTCTGTTCCCTGCCCCGTGAATCCCATTCCCTTTTTATCTGGACCTCTTTTCCACTAGTGGTTTACTTACCTTGACATGAAGTACATATGTCCAGAGGCAGCGGTGGCTCGGTGGTAGAATGCTCACCTTCCATGCAGGAGACCCGGGTTCGATGCCAGGCCAGTGCACCTCATGCACAGTCTCCACCCACCTGTCATTGGAGGCTTGTGTGCTGCTGTGACGTTGAACAGGTTTCATCGGAGCATCCAGATTGAGATGGACTAGGAAGGAAGGCCTGGGGCCCTGTTTCTACAAATCAGCCAGTGAAAATCTTATGCATCACAATGGTCCAGTCTGCAACCATGAAGATGGTGCTGGACCGGGCAGTGTTTTGTTCCATTTTGCATGGGTTGCCTTGCATCAGGAGCCAACTCAACGGCAGCTAACGACGAAGAAACAACATATGCCCAAGTATGCTGTTTTGGGTGATTTTTTTTTCCCACAACTTTATAATTATTTGCCCTGGCTACTGAAATGAAGTTTGAAAGTACAGGCATGTAACTGTGTGGTATATGTACTTTTTACCCAAATAGGCAACTAGACCTGTGGTCAAAAATAACACATCATTGTTCTACATTAGGCTGGGAACTGGGAAATTATAAATTATAAAGAAAAGAGAAGGGCTCTCCTCCTGAAGAGAATCCATTCAAGAGACACGGGAAAGCCACTCCAGTGCCCTGGACCACAGTGTCCTCATTGGTAAAATTCAGGAGATGACCTAGATCAGAGGTCACAGACTGTGGGCCAAATCTGGCTGATGCTTTGTTAATAAACATGTGTTGGCACGCAGCCACCTCATTCAGTTATGCAGTGTGTGGTTGCTTTCACATCACCAGGGCAGAGCTGACTAGGTGGGACAGAGACCCACACACCTGGAAGTTGTCCTCTGCCGCTAACTCAGAACTGAAGCCACTCCCAGAGTCCACCTTTCAGCCAAAGACTAGACAAAGACAAACAATAGCCCATGTGAGGAACGTGCTTAGTTCAGTCGAGTATATGCGACCAAATAGGTAACACCTGCCCAAAAGCAAAGAGGAGAAGGCAGGAAGGGACAGGAAATGTGGATGCATGGTCACGGGGAACCTGGAGCAGGAGGGGAAAGGGGGGGGGTGCCGACACATGGCGGGATTGCAACCAATGTCAAAGTCACAAAACAATTTCTGTCTAAGTTTTTGAATGAGAAACTAATTGGCTCTATGAACTTTCACCTAAAACACAGTAACCATTTTTTTAAATCGTTATCTGGCCTTTCTCAGAAAAAGGCCACCAACCCCTGACCATGGTGATCCCCCTCCCGGGCTCCTTTGGCCATAAGCTCTGCACCGGGTGGCAGGAGATGTGAGAGCGGACATCGCGGCAGGGCTGTGAGGCACTGGTCCCTGATGAGTGAGCACTGAATGTAGAAGGCTACCTGTCCTGTTCCAGCCTAATCGGTCACTGTGATCCTTAACTCCCTTCATGCCTGACCAGGGGCTCAGAGCTGGAACTGCCTGAGGGCGACTTTGATGGCACCTAGAAACCCTGTAGTCTGTCCTCACATGTCGCACAAGCACTGCTTGTGTAAACCCTTCACATATGTCAGCTGGGAAAGCCCCTTCCCTTCAGTGAGAACAGGGTTTCCCACATGGAATGTAGGGCCACGTCAGCTTGCTCACCCAGGCAGTTCTGCTGAGAAACATGGTCCTCTGTGCTCCTCATCTTGAAGAAACAGGAGCCCATGTGCCTTTCCTCTGTGACTGGGCACACATCCCGCCCTCCCCCTCATCACTGCACGCTAGATTTTGTGATCAGTGTGAGGATTGTTCTACTTAAGTAAGGGGTTTGATTTGCAGGCTGTTTGCTTGGTTGACAGTGGTTGGCAGGGGTGGCATGAGGCTTTGCACTGGATGGCATCAGGCAGATGGCAGCCATGACCTAAGCTTCCTTGTTTTGTTGTGGGCTTAGCAGGGCACATAGAGCATAAAAGGTAAACAGTTTTCCTGAGGAAAATCACAGAGTAAAAATGGCCACGAGGCAGGTTTCTCACTTTGCATTCCATGTAACTAGTACATTTGTGTACTTCCTGTTCCTTAGATTACAAGCGTAAAAGCCCCTCGTTGATTACATATATATTGATTATATCTATATTGATGAAACTAAGTTATATTTATATTTATTTAATTTTGCTTTTGAAATTATTTCAGCTTTATCAAAAAGTTGCAAAAATAGTACAAAGAATTCTCGCATACCCTTCACCCAGATTCTCTAAATGTTAATATTTTATCAAATTTGCTTTATTTTCCTCCCCCTTTTTCCTGCCACAGTCTCTCTCTCTTGCAGACTTGATCTCTTCAACCCACAATACTTAAATTTGTAATTTCTAGAAATAACATTATCTTATGTAAAAATACAATTACCGAAATTAGGAAATTAGCATTGATACTATACTCTGACCTAATCTACAAACCTTATACTCACAGATTCTTAAGTACCGAAATATGCACAGAAGAAATGGTATTTATTTTGCTAGTCCTGGACACTGTTAGTTGTGGACTTCCTTTCTGTTTTAAGGTTTTTCACGTGAAGAAAATAAACTTTAGATGCTTATAATGATTAAGAAAAAAAGAAGAAGAAGAAGAAGAGCTTGCTGTCCAAGCCTTCACTCTGACATTAGAACTTGTTCAGATTTCAGGAGGGAAAGTGTGAATAATACTAGTAACAGGTAGCAGGGCCTTCTCTCACCTGGTGTGTAATTGGGCTGGGTACGCTGAGCCTGATGTGGAGCCAGCTGGGGGCCCTGCCCTCTGAAACACTTGAGCAGCTATGCTCAGATGCAGGGCTTGCTTTCTTGCAGTTACCTTCTGGTAGATCCCTATGTTGACAATGACCAGCACCATTTCCTGGGCGTACAATAAACATTCTTGGGTAAAACTCTTGTGTTTCCTTTTCCCTCAACCCCTCATCCCAAGGGTAGGGCTCAAACATTTCTTTAGGAGCAAGAGAGACACAAGCAAATAGCTTACAATTAAAATTAAGGTTCTTCAGCAAAATTTTTGTGGGAATCCAGAAGGGAAACTTATACCATTGAATATAATAGAATGAATTTCTAATTCAGAAAGTTATTATTCCTTAACATCCAAGACCAATACAATAGGTCCTCATATGAGTGTCGTTCTTGAACAGCTGGCCGTTGCCCCTCGTGTTCTTGGTGTAGGCCTCTCCTTCTCTCCTTGACCTCTGGCTGCAGAGTATATTAATCTACACTGGATACATGTGCAAGGCTAATATCAAAATCCACTCTAACTTATCTCTTAGATGTAAGAGCTCTTTGCAGATACTTAGCTTCTCCCATGTAGCATGAATCTCCTCTCCCTTGACAAGTGTGGTTATGGAGAATACCTACTAATAGCAAAAAGAGTGTGTCAGTCTTTACTGTAGTGAGTTCCAAGGACTTTGGGGCTGATCAAGGAAAAAGCTATGGTCATGAGGTAGCAGCACAGCCAGGTATTTATTGGGGCCAAAGCATTGAAAGCTCACTTGTAGGGGCAGTCACCCCAGCAGGAGGTCTTCTAAAGGCAAGGGCACAGGGAGCCACCAGAGAGAAGAAGGCACGAGAATCTCCAGGAGGAAGTGGGGGGCAGTGCTTGCGTGTGCCTTGGAGCCATCCCCCAGGTCAGAGAGCCCCAACAGAGAGACGCAGCTGGGGTCCTTATAACTGCAGGGCTTTGTCTTATCTAGGGCTAGCAGATGTTACACACCATACCATTTCACAGGGTATATAAAGCGGACAAGCTCTAAGTGGCTTAAAAAATCTACTATTTGGGCTATTTTTTTTTTTTAAATAATTGTATATAGATTTGAGTTTGGTACTGTTGGCTTTTTTGGGCTAAGATGCCCCAGGTTTCTATGAAGAAGTAAACAGCCTAGGGCCAACACGGAGGCCGACTTTGGCTCATTGATATAACATTTATCAGTGCAGACATCTGCATTTTATATTCTGACTCCGACACACTGATTACCTCGATAGAGGAAGTGGGGCAAACAGAGAAGGTGAGACATCTAAGAAACCTGTCACCTCCTGTCTTGTTAAAGCAGCTCCAGTGCTTCAGGCTGGATCGTCACCCTCTGGGGCACATTGTGTGTTTGGGGGGAAAGGTATCATTCAACTTCCAGGAGAGTCCAGATCCTGCCGTTCAGGCCCCTGCCCTGGGGATGAAGGGGCAGGATGGTAGAAAGACTGGGTCAGTCCTGCACATCAGAGTGGAGAGCCTCAGTTGTTGAGGAGACATGCTGGGCCGCCCACCGGTAGCTACTCTCCTCAGTGCAGAAGCATCACGGTGGCCAGCGCTTCCTAGGACAGTCTCTACACACACTTGGTGCATAGGATTTGGAGGAGTCTATGATTATACATAGGCCAGATGTCTGTCAGCTTGTCATACTGTGATGGTTTGCATGTTGCTATGATGTTGGAAGCTGTGCCACTGGTACGTCAAATACCAGCAGGGTCACCCATGGTGGACAAGTTTCAGCAGAGCTTCCAGACTGAGACAGACAAGGAAGAAAGGCCTGGTGATCTACTTCTGAAAATTAGCCAGTGAAAACTTTATGGATCACAACAGAACGTTGTCCAATATAGTGCTGGAAGTTGAGCACCATGGACTTTAGCAGCAATGGACGAAGTATGCCAGTGATCATAGGATGGCATAGGACCGGGCTCTGTTTTGTTCTGTTGTCCATGGGGTTGCTATGAGTCAAAGCCAACTTGAAAGCAACTGACAAGAACAGGATTACACATATCTCCTCATTACGTATTCTCTTCTGAGGTTAAGTGCTGTGGGGGCCCCACTGCAATGATCTGCTGTAGGCAACAACCTCTGGAGCATATGGACCACATCCGGAAGGGCACGTAGAATACAATATGAATTGAGGGGCGCACAGGGCAGCCCTGATAATCAACCTGAGTATTTACTTCCAGTAATAAACAGGCAAAAAGAGACAAGCAAAGGAACTTTCAAAAAGAGCCTTTCAAAATTATAGACAGTAAAAAGATGAGTGGTTGCCAAGGTTGGGAGTGAGGGGAGGAATGACTAGGTGGTGCCCAGTGCATTCTTAGGGCAGTGGAGCCATTCTGTAGGATGCTGTAATGTTGGACTGTGACACACTATGCGTTTGTCCAAACCCATAGAACTGCACAACAGGAAGAGTGAGCCCTAATGTAAACTGTGGGCTTTCGTTAATAACAATGTATCAGTGTCAGTTCATCAATTTTAACAAATGTAGTACAGGAATGCCAGATGTTAGTAGGAGAAACAGTGTGCACAAGGGAGAAGGTAAGTGGAAATTCTCTGTACTGTCTGCACAAGTTTTCTGTAAACCAAAAATGGCTCTAAAAACTATTTAAAAAAAAAAATGCCATTCCACACAAGCCTTCTCCCCTCAGTCTTTGTACGTCTATGTTTTCTTTCCACCAAGCAAGCTTGGGCATTCCTCTTGTCTCTTATAGAAATAACGAGGAATTATTTCAACTGTTACTACATTTCAAGTTTAAATTAAAGTTTTTGTATGTTTTGGGCCAAAGTTTCAATACCTATTCACAGAAAATCCCAAAGAATCCACAAGAAAACTACTAGAACTAATAGAAAATTTCAGCAAAGTATCAGGATACCAAAATAAGTTGGATTCCTCTACACCGACAAAGAGAACATGGAAGAGGAAATCACCAAATCAATAGTATTTATAATAGCCCCCAATAAGATAAAATACTTAGGAATAAATCTAACCAAAGATATAAAAAAAACCTATACAAAGAAAAATAAAAGACACTATTGCAAGAAAACAAAAGAGACCAACATAAGTGGAAAAACATACCAAAGGCATTTTTTAACGAGATGGAGAAACAAATCATCAACTTCATTTGGAAAGGGAAGAGGCCCTGGATAAGTAGAGCATTACTGAAGAATAAGAATAAAATGGGAGGCCTCACACTACCTGACTTTAGAACCTATTATACTGCCTCAGTAGTCAAAATAGCCTGGTACTGGTAGAACAACAGATACGTAGACCAATGGAACAGAATTGAGAATCCAGATGTAAATTCATCCACCTAAGCAGCTGATATTTGACAAAGGCCCCAAAACAGTTAAATGGGGAAAAGACAGTCTCTTTAACAAATGATGTTGGCATAACCAGATATCCATCTGCAAAAAAAATGAAGCAAGACCCATACCTCACACCATGCACAAAAACTAACTCAAAATGGATCAAAGACCTAAATATAAAATCTAAAATGATAAAGATCACAAAAGAAAAAATGGGGACAACGCTAGTAGCCCTAATTCATGGTATAAACAGAATACAAAACATTACTAATAATGAACAAACACCAGAAGAGAAACTAGATAACTGGGAGTTTCTAAAAATCAAACACCTATGCTCATCCAAAGACTTCACCAAAAGAGTAAAAAGATTACCTACAGACTGGGAAAAAGGTTTTGGCTATGACAATTCCGATCAGCATCTGATCTCTAAAATCTACATGATACGGCAAAAACTCAACAACTAAAAGACAAATAACGCAATTAAAAACTGGGCAAAGGATATGAACAGGTACTTCAGAAAAGGCATTCAGGCTACTAACAGATACCTTGCTTGCTGAAAGTGAAGAGGACTTGAAGCACTTACTAATGAAGATCAAAGACCACAGCCTTCAGTATGGATTGCACCTCAACATAAAGAAAAACAAAAATCCTCACAACTGGACCAATGGGTAACATCATGATAAACGGAGAAAAGATTGAAGTTGTCAAGGATTTCATTTTACTTGGATCCACAATCAACAGCCATGGCAGCAGCAATCAAGAAATCAAAAGACTCATTGCATTGGGTAAATCTGCTGCCAAGGACCTCTTTAAAGTGTTGAAGAGCAAAGATGTCACCTTGAAAACTAAGGTGCGCCTGACCCAAGCCATGGTATTTTCAATTGCATCATATGCATGTGAAAGCTGGACGATGAATAAGGAAGACCGAAGAAGAATTGATGCCTTTGAATTGTGGTTTTGGCGAAGAATATTGAATATACCGTGGACTGCCAGAAGAACGAATAAATCTGTCTTGGAAGAAGTACAACCAGAATGCTCCTTAGAAGCAAGGATGGCAAGACTGCGTCTTACATACTTTGGACATGTTGTCAGGAGGGATCAGTCCCTGGAGAAGGACATCATGCTTGGCAGAGTACAGGGTCAGTGGAAAAGAGGAGGACCCTCAATGAGGTGGATTGACATAGTGACTGCAACAATGAGCTCAAGCATAACAACGATTGTAAGGATGGTGCAGGAACGGGCAGTGTTTTGTTCTGTTGTGCATAGGGTCGCTATGAGTCAGAACCAACTCGACGGCACCTAACAACAACAGATACATGAGGAAATGCTCACTATCATTAGCCATCAGAGAAGTGCAAATCAAAACTACAATGAGATTCTGTCTCACTCCAACAAGGCTAGCATTAATCCAAAAAACACAAAATAATAATTGTTGGAGAGGTTATACACTGCTGGTGGGAATGTAAAATGGTACAACCACTTTGGAAATCAATTTGGCGCGCTTCCTTAAAAAGCTAGAAATAGAAGTGCCATACGATCCAGCAGTCCCACTCCTTGGAATGTATCCTAGAGAAATAAGAGCTGTCACATGAATAGATATATGCACACCCATGTTCATTGTATCACCGTTCACAACAGAAAGATTGAAACAACCTAGATGCCCATCAATGGATGAATGGATAAACAAATTATCATATATTTACACAATAGAACACTACACAATGGTAAAGAACAACGATGAGTCCACAAGGCATCGCATAACATGGATGAACCTGGAAGACATTATGCTGAGTGAAATTAGTTGCAAAAGGACAAATATTGTGTGAGACCACTATTATAAGAACTCAAGGAAAGGTTTAAACACAGAAGAAAACATTCTTTGGTGGTTACGAAGGTGGAGAGGGAGGGAGAGGGGTATCCACTAACTAGATAGTAGACAAGAATTATCTTAGGTAAGGGAAGGGCAACATAAAATACAGGGGAAGTCAGCACAACTGGACTAAACCAAAAGCTAAGAAGTTCCTAAATATAACCAAAAACTTCGAAGGATGAAGTAGCAGGGGCGGGGATCTGAGGACCATGGTTTCCGGGTACATCTAGGTCAATTGGCCTAACAAAGTTTATTAAGAAAATATTCTGCATCCCACTTTGGTGAGTGGTGTCTAGGGTCTTAAAAGCTAGTGAGCAGCCACCTAAGATGCATCAATTGGCCCCAGCCCACTTGAAGTAAGGGAGAATGAAGAACACCAAAGACACAAGGTAAGTATTAGCCCAAGAAACAAAAAGGGTCACATAAACCAGAGACTCCATCAGCCTGAGCCCAGAAGAACTAGATGGTGTCCGGCTACCACCAATGACCACCCTGACTGGGAACACAACAGAGAATCCCTGATGGAGCAGGAAAAAAAGTGGGGTGCAGAACTCAAATTCTAGTAAAAAGACCAGACTTAGTGGTCTGACTAAGACTGGAGGGACTCCAGAAGACATGCCCCCCACCCCGGACTCTCTGTTAACCCAGAACTAAAACCATTCCTGAAGCCAACCCTTCAGACATAAAATGATACTTGTGAAGAGTGTGCTGCTTAGTTCAAGTAGATGATACATGAGACTAAATGGGCAGCTCCTGTCTGAAGGTGAGATGAGAAGGCAGAAAGGGACAGGAGCTGGTTGAACGGACACGGGAAATCCAGGGTGTGAAAGGAGGAGTGTACTGACATAGGGCTGAAGCTGGGGTCACATAACAATGTGTGTATGAATTTTTGTATGAGTCACTACCTTGAGCTGTAAACTTTCACTTAAAGCGCAATTAAAAAAAAAGCGTTCAACACTTCTTTTTTACTAGTGACACTTTTGTTCAGTAATTTCACAGAACAAATGGAATTGATCCTGATGACAGATTTCTTTTTGTTCTTGGTTTTAATGCACATATAAACAAATGGTTTGAATAGGAATAGGAATGAAGGAGTTTATTAAAGAAGAGAAATGCCTATCAAATTTTTGTTCATTATATTTAACAGTCCAAAATTTTTTCCTGATTCTTTCACCTTTCTGCCTGCATTGTATATAGAGCAACAAGGGTAAAATCTAATATATCCACTACTTTTCCACATACTTCACATTTATATTTTAACAGGTGGAAAGTTTAAAATTATCACAGATAAATATTCTGCCTTGAAAAGTGAAACCGACCTGTTATATCCTGACTAAGGTACTTGTGGCCACAAGGCATGCTGGGAACTCAGCAGTGATCTTGTGAGGAAAGAGAAGGAAGCTGGGAGCCCATGGGGCTCAAGCTCCAACGTCAGTGTCCAGGAAGGCACAGCAAGCAGGGGTTCTGCTGAGCTAAGTGGCTCACATAGAGGACGCTGTAGTGGGGGTCTCTGGGTAGGGTTTAGGATGGTATAGTGGCTCCAGTCAAGCTGCCGCGGGAGTGTCAGTTACGTGAATTTTTCAGCCTAGCTTATTTTAGACCTCATATTCCCCGCATCCTCTAGAGGGGGCATGGTTGCCAAAAGAGTTCCAAGTTCAGTTGCTTGGGCTCAGGCATTGGGGGTGCGAGGTCTGCAAGATGCAGACGTTTACTAACTAGACCCACAGGAGGTAGACAGGAACATGGAGTCTTCTAAAAAGACTGGCAAATCTGAGGGGTCAGGTAAAAGATATTTTGTTTCTTCTTGGCATATAAATTCTAGTAAAGACAAATTTTGTGTACAAATGGGAAGTCGTGCATTTGATATCCATCTTCCCAGTGCATTATCTGAGCACAGGAAAAGCTCTGAGATTGGTGGGACCTATCTTCAAGTTCAAGATTCACCATTTATTTCATAATTTGGCCAAGTTACCTATATTTCACGTCCCTTAATATCCTTATCTTCAAAATGGGATTAATGTTGAGAAAATGTAAACAGATTTGCTTCTCTAGTTTCCTGAAAGGACCATGGACAAAAAGAGTTCAATGAGATGCCACTTCTAAACTGCAGAGGGCCTGGCTCACAGTGCTGGCAGTAAATATGTGACAAGGACAAGAACAAAACCAAACCCGTTGCCACAGAACATGACAGCTATTACGTAATTAGGAGTTCCCCGAGGGGTGCAGACAGTTAACAAGTTTGGTTGGAGGTTCTTTGAGCCCATCAGAGGTACCTGGGAAGAAAGGCCTGGTGATCTACTTCTGAAAAGTCAGCCATTGAGAACCCTATGGAGCACAGTTCTACTCTGACACACATGGGGTTGCCATGAGTCGAAATCAACTTGATGGCAACTGGTTTGGGTTTTTTATTATATAATTATTAATTTCAGGTTTCTGTTCTTAGCACAAGAATGGTCTGATACCCATTCATGCCACGAGCATTTACTGATTGTTAGCTGTGGTCCTGAAATTGTACTGAGGCAGACCTGGTGGCACATAGTAGGTTCTGAAATGTTAAATTAATGAAAAGGCAGAGGTTAACCTGCAATGATGGAAAGATCTCGGAATTCCTTGTTATTTGTAGTAGGCCTGGGTTCTTTTTGTCTCTTCTCCTGTCTCAGTTATTTCCAAAAGCTACACTAAAGACTAATTTGAGCTATGCTGAAAACTTCACCACGCCTCTCCCCATCCGTCCCCATTCTGGAGCTGCCCTGAAATTCCACCCCAGCGTCTTTTTCCACCGACTTGGCAGGTGGCCGTGGTATGCTCCAACACAAGCCTGCGTTCTGTGCCATTAACCTCTGTTTTATCTGTCAAGAATAGTATTCCCCATTGTTGAAAGCAGCAGTTTGCTAACCAAGTGGTCTTGGAGTCCTGTGTGATGGAGCCTTACAGAGAGCAAAAGAGAGAGTTTAAACAGATTTCCTCCTCTAATTTCCTGGAAGGATTTGCAGACAGAACTCGCCCTCTGGTAAAATGCTTTCTGTTTGCATTATTAGAACAAGCATTTATTGCCATGACAGGGGAAGAGACAGGCCATGGAAGAATGGCCCCACGTTTAGTCCAATTACTACTCATGGAATACTATGCTATTTAATTTAAAACATAAACCTAAATGTCTGCTTTTTCCTAATAGCCTAAAGTGCTCAGACACTTTTCCCCTGGTACTATAAAACAGTGCTGATTTCTTATTATCGAACACATGGATTTTAACAGTGGAATTATGCTGGAGACTCAAATCTACTTTTCCTCTGGGGAAGTTCAAGGTACAGCTTCAAGTTTGTAGTTAGAAAATCCATAGTCTCACAGAATTCATGAAGTTTTGTTTTTAGTTCATAGTTTGATGAAGAAAAGATCCATTTCACATCTGGTTTATTTCGTTCAACTGAATTTCTACAAAAGATATGTGTATAATATACCAAACCAAAAACCCAGACCAGTTGCGTGGCGTTGACTCCGACTCACGGCAATCCCATGTGTTTCAGAGTAGAACTGCCCCACAGGGTTTTCAGAAGTAGATCCAACCCATTGCCGTTGAGTCGATCCCAACTCATAGCAACAGAGTAGAACTGCCCCACAGAGTTTCCAGGGAGCACCTGGTGGATTTGAACTGCTGACCTTTGGTTAGCAGCCATAGCACTTAACCACTATGCCACCAGGGTTTCCAGAAGTAGATCACCAGGCCCTTTTTCCGAGGTGCCTCTGGGTGAACTCGAGCCTCCAGCCTTTTGGGCACCAGCTGAACATGTTAACCATTTGCACCACCAAGGACTCTGTTCCATATAATGTACAAGGTTTAGTTTTATAATAATGCAGCAACATGAGCAATACTCATGAATCCTTCTGACTGCAATGTGAGCTCATGAGACCAAGGCCTCCTCTGCCTTGTTCCCTGCCATGTCTCCACCTCCTCTAACGCTGCAAACCATATGGTAGGTGCTCAGAAGGGTTAGTTAAAGAATGCTGAATACCTCACATTTCTATCCAACAGTACAAATGAAAATTCTGAAGAAGAAATTTCTAGGCTTCAAGCGTCCCGACTCTTGAGGCAGTCACACCCTACGCTGCTTCTCATCCATCTCCTGCTGCAGCAATTCTTAAACAAGACTCGGCACCGCCACCGGGAGCCTTCCTCATTGCTTCCCCAGCCCAGCCCAGGCTCAGCCTTCCCTGGCCTCCCACCTCAGGCTGGGATCGCCCTGCTCACGGCCAGGTCCCCACTTAAATTTTGCTTGAATTCAAGGCCTTCTTTCACTGACCATGCTTTTAGATCCCTTGTGATTTGGCTATCGTAGCATCCTGGATTTTTTCTTGAAAGCACATATCATAATTATAGTTATCTGAGTAATTATTGTTTAGTCCTTTCATCACTGACTAGACTGTAAGCTCCTTGATAACAGAGACCGTATCTCTTATTCCTAACTAAATCCCCAGCACCCAGTGGAAGAATGAATGAATCAGTGAATGCGTGAGTCAAGAGTCATGGATTGAGGGGCTGGCTGTATTTCTGTACACTCCAAAGAACCAGAACAAATTCACATTAAGTTATCTTAATTTATTCATTAATTTAAATTAATTTTTGAATTATTTATTTTATCAATTTCTTGGTAAAGGAAAATCTTGATATCTGAAATAGAGGAATATTTTATTTTAAATTACAGTGAACATTAGCTGCTCCTTTTGGACCTCACCCAGTTGCTAAATTTTAACCACCAAATGTGGGCCTCATGCTCATAAACTTGCACAGATATGTAATCAGTGGCAGTATTTTGTGACATCTTCAAATGTTTTCTCAACATATGGCGCACGTTTTAAGTACCTTTATTTTGATTCCTTTTCGTTTTGATATGATGGCACATTGTCTTATGCATTGACGCCATGATTTCTGACATAAACAAGAACGATTGCAGAAAAATAATAGCAGCTCTTGGAAATGACACAGACACACTGGAGAAGACAAGGAGTTGGAGTTGCCAGGAAGCTGGTGGGGCAGGAGAATGTGAGGCAGTTGGGCTGGAGGCTGTGCGCGCTCTCTCTCTCTCTCTCTTTTTCAGGGAAGGGCGGGCGGTGGTATGAGACCTCTGACAGCTGAAGGAGTGTCCCATACCCTTATGACAAAGGAAAGCAAGGAAAGGTTTGTTCCTTCACACCTTAAATCTGGCTCCCCAGAACAGATCCTGAGGCAAGCAGTCATGTTCAGCTGACTGTGGAAATGTGTCGAGGAGATAGCAGTGAGGAAATGGGAAAACAAGGTCGTGAAAAAGTAAAAGCCAAGTGAGGGTGCAATTTCGGGGAAGTCACACCTCAGGGCTCTGGGACACAGCCAGCACTGCAGAGTTTGTGCCACGCAGAAGCAGGAAGCCAGGCCCCCATCCCCTCGCACCCGTCCACACGCCACACCAGGGGCTGTCAGCTCTCAAGCTCTCAGCTCGCTGAGAGTTGGGGCACAGTGGCTCACAGGCAGTCCCCTGAAGAGGGTTGCTGGTGCAGGCCTTGGGGATGGGTGCCTGGAACCAGCGAAGGGATGCAAAGGCGACGATGGAGCACCCACACCATCTGCCGCAGCTCCCCTGCCGTCTTGTGAACTCTGACTCATAGCGCCACCACATGTGTCAGAGTAGAACTGCTGCACAGGGTTTTCAGTGGCCGATTTTTCAGAAGTAGATCACCAGGCCTTTCTTCCAGGCACCTCTGGGTAGACTCAAACCTCCAACCTTTTGGTTAGCAGCCACGGGCGTTAACTGTTTGCTCCACCAGGGACTCCCTGCCAGTTAGGAGCCTCTAAAGTTTACATTTCTGCTCTGTCATTGACCCCCCTTGCTAAAAAAATATTATGCTCTCTCTCCTTGTGTTTCTCATAATCAACCCTTTAGTAACTTCTTTTTTCATCTTTATTTAATACACGTGACTTCTGTCACATATACTGTTCTCAAACAGCCTCGCTGCTCGTTTTATCCAGTAACTAGTAGAGAATTATATATCTGCTTTTCATGGTAGGTCGTGGAATTATGTGTAGGTCAACACCTCATTATTAATGAACAATTGATTGTGTTCTGTGTCAGGAGCCCTAAGCTGAACAGACTGACCACAAATTGCGCTGACTTTTCGAAACCTTCCAAACCACTTACAATCTCTTAGCCACCTATTAATTATCCTTCCTGCATATATTTACTCCAGTTGAAGAGTTACTCAAAATGGAGATTACTCCCAAGACTCACAGCCACATTAACCTGTGGTAGTCAGCATAACCAGGTCCCTGAAGGGGACTCCCTGACCCTTGAAAAATGCTGATCTTATCTGTCAGTCTTAGTGGAGGTCCTTGAGGTACTGAGACCTTCCTGGTGGAGCTGTAATCTTTCAGGATCTATTATTCCATTAAATTTAACACTCCATATGAAGCTGTAAATGCATACTTGCTTTTGAAAATGTCCCTCCAAAAGTTCAGTGCCAAAATAGGGCCATGTTGTTTTTGTTGTTGTGTGCCATCCGGTCAATTCAGACTCATGGCAACCCTAAAGAGCAGAGTAGAACTGACCTATAGGGTTTCCAAGAAGCAGGTGGTGGATTTGAACTGCTGACCTTTTGGTTAGCAGCTGTAGCTCTTAACCACTGTGCCACCAGGGCTCCAATATAGGGCTATAAACGCTCTTAAAATAGAATTCCACATATACTCTGTTTTTTGGGACTGGCTCTCTGCCTGCTTTACTTCCTTTCTTTCTGTTACCTGCGATCAGAGTCCCTGGTTGTTGCAGTTAACATGTGTTCAGCTGCTAACCAAAAGATTGGAGGTCCAAGTCTACCCAGAGGTGCTTCAGAAGAAAAGTCCTGGTGATCTACTTCTGAATAATCAGCCATTGAAAACCCTGTAGAGCACAGTTCTACTCTGACACACATGGGGTCACCATGAGTCAGAGTCTTTTATTCCACAATGATTTATTGAGTGCCTACTATGACCAGCATTGTTATAGGGGTGCAATAGGTCTCACCTTATTGAAGCCTTCACTCACACAGAAGGTATTCACAAATCGTGCTGTGAAGCAGTGCAGTAAGAGGAGGGAATAGGATGATCCTGGTGAGACAGCTGGGTACTGGGAAGTGTCTTTACAGAGGTGACACTTGAGAAGGAGCCAGCCCTGCAACATCTGCCAGTAGGATTTCCCAAGTTGAAGGAGTAATGAGCTCCCAAGCCAGGAACAAGCCTAGTGTGTTCCAGAAACTATAAGGCCACGTGAGGCCAGAGAGAAGGGGGAAGTGGTCATGAGGTCTGCAGACCACCGCTCGCTCAAGGCCTGTGGGCCACAGGAAGGAGAGTGGATGCTGAGGATTTCACTGGAGGCTTTTAGCAGCCCTGAAGAGTCCCTGGTGTTGTAAACCGTTAACATGCTCAGCTGCTAATCAGAAGGTTGGAGGTTCAAGTCCACCCAGAGGGGCCTTGGAAAAAGGCCTGGTGACTTCTGAAAAATAAGCCATTGAAAATCCTGTGGAACATGGTTCTACTCTGACACACATGGGGCCACCATGAGTTGGAATTGATTTGATGGCAACTGGTAAACAAGAAAAAAAGACAAGAGGAAATGTTTGCTGTCAGAGCATTTTGTCATAAAAACCTTGAAATTGACTAAAAGGTGGGTGAGGATTGGAGTAGAAAAGAGAAAGCTATAGAGGCCTTCCTTACTGTGTATACAAAGAGAGTAACTTGGATGTCATGGAAGGGAAAGAGAGAGATTATTGAATGCAGAAGCCCGTCCCATTTTCCCAGGTGGTATATTTTGGGTTCTGGGTATATTTTGGAACCCAGGCTTGAGTCCTGGCTCAGCTTGTATTACTAATTATAAATATATGATCTTGGGGAAATCTCCAGCTTGTCTAAACCCCAGCTTCCTTGACAACCACACTGAGCTGTATTCTACCTCACAATGTTATTGGAAGAATCAACAGAGGCAATATATGAAAAAAGAAATCTATTAATTATATTTTTAGTATCTTGGTGTATTATTATTATCACTGGAATTAGTATTATGTGACAGGACCCATGTGGACCCTTGTGGAGTTCTTACTTGTATGATGCTTTAACTTGACGGTGAGCATTGACGCAGGAGAAACTGGGAGTTTTTATTCCCTAATTCAGGTGGTGGAGGCTAGAATGTTTGATGAGAATAGCAGACTTCACTGTGGCAGTATTCTTCAGTGGATCTCCTCCTGCGAACTGCCCCTTTTGCAGAAGTACTACATCCATTTCTGTTTGTGTGTTTGCATTTTTTTCCTAGAATACCTTCATATGCATGTGCAATTTGGGGATTTAGAATTAACACCTTCATCTCTCCTATCCTGGTTGCCGCTATTGTTTTTTTTCAGCATGGGGGGAGGGGGGAGAAGGGGACAGGCTTCTACGCTCTTAGCTAGCAGGAGGCGATGGGCCTTGGCCTCCTTCAGGAAC
Organism: Loxodonta africana; assembly: GCF_030014295.1. Lineage (NCBI taxonomy): Eukaryota > Metazoa > Chordata > Mammalia > Proboscidea > Elephantidae > Loxodonta > Loxodonta africana. The sequence continues at coordinate 77,372,167 of NC_087358.1, forward strand.
AATGTGTACCCCCGTTCTTGCTTCCTTCAGTCACAAGATAGCTGGATACCTTTGAGTGCGTGTTAGCCGCTTGAGTAAGTACACCATGTTCTTAATGGGTATCTCAGTTCTGACACACACACTGGGAGAAAATCTCCAGCCTGCTGTCAAGTCACCCTGATCTGTGCCCGTTTTCTCTCCCTCTTTGCATCTAGGTAAGTGTGAGATCGGCTGGGCCTTCTACTGCACTGGAGGGGGCGCTGCCGCCGCCATGCTGCTGTGCACATGGCTGGCTTGCTTCTCCGGCAAGAAACAGAAGCAATACCCGTACTGAGCAGGTGCCACCGACAGCAAGCAGAGGAAAACACGACCCGGGGCTCACAGGGACCAGGCCATCCAGCTACTTTCAAAAGGCAGAAGAGTGGCTTTAATCCAAAACAGTCTTGGGATCAGGAACATTCTGTCGTGCTTAAGCGTTGTGGGAGGTTTGTGTAAGAAACGAGAGTATGGAATGGTAGAGAAAAGTGGACCAGAGGCTAAAATACTGCAGAGTGTCGGGTGTTTCTATTCCACAGAGTACTGTTAACGTATCAAACACACAACACACACTCACACAAATCTATATATGCAAACAACAGTTTTTGTTTAAAGGCGAGGACTCAGAGAATCCAAAGGGCTAGTAGAAACAGTGTTATATTGGGACGTTCCCTGAAGGTCATGGCGCTGCTGAAAGCACATACAGACATACACATCCACACACGTGCCCACACAAACACGAAGGTACCCATCTACTCACATGCCCACGCAAACACATTATGTGCCCATTCACTCATGTGCCCACACAAACACAAATGTACCCGTCCACTCATGTGCCCACGCAAACAAATATACACATCCACACTCGTGCCCAGGCAAACACAAATGTACACATCCACACTCGTGCCCAGGCAAACACAAATGTACACATCCACACTCGTGCCCAGGCAAACACAAATGTACACATCCACACTCGTGCACACGCAAACACACGCTCATTACACAGACTGTCCGGGAGGTTTCCTGTCCGGTGTGTTACTCCTCTGTTTCTTTTTAATACACATTTAAAATACAGTATTATTACTTTATAAAGCATACATTAACCTAACAAATGGACCAATAAGCCACTCTATCAGTATTTTGTATATTCTGCATAAATTCTTTATGCTCTCAACATGTTTTTGGTTTTATGCAGATCTTCAGAGTTAAGCCTCTGTATTTCAATATTCTTCAAAAATATGCACTATTTCTCTGTCCGAGTAGTTTCTGCTGTGATATTCTTATGAAGTAAAGGGGCAGCTTGCTGTCCGGTGCTGTAGGGGAGAATGCAGCGGAATATATGAGCATCATAAGGGACATTTCCCAGCCATAGACCTTGTTTCCCTTTGTCCATATTGTACTGTGCTGTATCACATTTAATTCAATATTCATTTTGTAAAGAAAAGTGCTATTTTTTTTTTTTTTTTGTATTTGTATTTGTATTTGAGAAGCTCTGTGAATAAATTTTCTCTTTGGTCAATAGTTAAATGTGTCATAGAATGGTAATTCAGTTTTGGGGTTTGCTTCTCTAACATCCTAAATGTGACCTTCAGCTACACTAGTCCCATACATTTTCTTTTTAGAATTAACACCCTCATGTCTCCTATCATAGGGTACAGCGTACATAGCTGTCTTGGTTTCCAAAGTCTGTCATACCAAAATACAACAGCCGGTGGTTTCAAAAAACATAAATGCATTGTCTCATAGTTCTGGAGGCTAGAGTTCAAATTCAGAGCATCAGTGGGACCATGCTGTTGTCTTTTGGGTCCAGGGGAAGGTCCTGCCATATGTTTTCCAGGTTCTGGCAGCCCCAGACATTCCTTGACAGCTTCGCCCTTTGTGTGACTCTCACTTCTGCTCATCATTTTCATGCATTTCTTGTGCTTTTAAGCATTTTTAACTGCACTTTCCTGTCTGAATAGGATTATGACTTCTTAGCTCCCCTTGTCAAGCCGGAGTTCCCTATGTTCTCCCCTTTTCTAAAACACCCTTCAGAAGGGACTAGGATCAGAACCTACTGTACTTCAGAAGCCCTGGTGACACAGTGGTTAAAGTGCTCAGCTACTAACCAAAAGGTCAGTGGCTCAAACCTACCACCTGCCCCATGGGAGAAAGATGTGGAAGCCTGCTTCCATAAAGATTTACAGCTTTGGAAATCCTATGGGGCAATTCTACTCCGTCCTATAGGGTCATTATGAGTCAGCATCAATTTGACTGCAGTGGGCTTGGGTCTTTTTGGCAGGTACTTCAGTTCAATGACCCAGGCCCTCAGTATCTTACATCCGCCCCTTGCTTTCATCCCTTCACCCTCACCATCTCAGAGCTGACTCTGACCACCCGTTCCTAGTTGTTGTTGTCGATTTTCAGCTCATAGCGACCCCAAGTAATGGTAGAACTGCCCCATAGGGTTTTCTAGGCTGTAAGCTTTGCAGGAAGAGATCACCAGATCTTTTTCCAGTGGAGTCACTGGATGAGTTTGAACTGCCAGCCTTTCAGTTAGCAGCCTAGCACTTAACCGTTGTGCCACCAGGGCTTTTCCTCCCTAGTTAGGGGAACAGATTTATAGTCAGCCAGTGTCCATATTTAAATTCTAGCTCTGTCCCTTCCAAGTGGTGTGACTTTGGGCGAGTTATTTAAACTCTGAGTTTCCTCCTGAGGGGCCCTGGTGGCACAGTGGTTAAAGTGCTCAGCTGCTGACCTAAAGGTCAGCAGTTCAAACACACCAGCCACACTGCAGACGAAAGATGTGGCAGTCTGTTTCTGTAAAGATTTATAGCCTTGGAAACCCTATGGAAGTTACTCTGCCCTATATGGTCTCTGTGAGTCAGAATCCACTCAACAGCATGGGTTTGGTTTGATTTGGTACTTAAGTATGACTTAACTGATAATAAAATCATCAGTTGCTGTTTGAGTCGCTTCCGACTCATGGGAGTTCCTGGATGGCGCAGATAACTTGCTCAGCTGTTAACTGAAAGGTTGCCAGTCTGAGTCCACTCAAGAGGTGCCTAGGAAGAAAGGCCTGATGATCTACTGCCAAAAAATCAGCCACTGAGAACCCTGTGGAGCAGAGTTCTACTGTGACACACGTGGGCTCACCGGTATTTTCAAAGAGAGACCCTACTTCCCTAAACAAGGTCACTTTCACAGGTCCAGGGGTCAGGATTTCAGCCTAACTTCTCGGGGGGCACAATTCATTCCACAACAACAGGCTATTAAAGATAAGTTAGACTTAGTTTCTGCTCTCAAGAAGTTCACAGTTTTTCCGCTTAAATTCTTTGCAACTAAAATTCCAATTTCCTGGTCATTGCAATTCAGTCATGACAAAACTCTTAGAAAAATTTCAGTTCTATTTTGGATACATTTGAGAAGATGGGCAATACTCAGATGTGGCTTAGGGCAATGACAGCCAGATCATGGTCCAGGAGGGCATGGGCTGACCATCTCCAGGACGACCACAGGGTTGTCACAAGCTGCCAGTGGCTTGCTGTCCTTCCATCTCCCACAGGTGCTGGGCTTCTCTCCTGGGTGAGGGGCAATGCCACCACTCTCCTTAAGGGATCTTGTCCATTTGAAAAAGGTTATCTCTCACCCTGCTCCCAGCATAAAGGTGTGACTAAAGGGAAAGGTTTGGACATTTCCATGACTCCTTAGTGGAGCTAGTTCTTTCAGAAACAAAGATTGGATATTGAACAATGAATATATTCTCTCATTAAGCAACTCTGAGTTATTGTATCAAATCCTTAAAAATTCAGTTTCTATAAATTTCTTAATTATATACTTTTCATATGTGGAAATTGGGCACTGGCTATCTCTGCGTGTTACTATATTTTCTATACTTCTATATATACATATATATTTTTTTTTCCAATTTAAATATCTGAATATCGTGACTGGTTCTGGTACTTTCAGTAAATCCAGGGTGGAGCCTCATGCTGTCCTGGAAGAACAATACATTGATCTGGCCAATAAAATTCTGGACTTCCTGAGGTTTTGTTGCTATGGAAAAAAGTCATTGTCTTCTTGAATGCTTAATTCATAATGTGCTGAATGTCATTTGATTGTGTCCCATTGTCCGCTGAGCAGGGGCTTTTCCACTCAGCGGTTTCCTGTGGTGAGGAGAAGATTGCACTTTGCTTCCTCAATTAGCCCATTGTTTTCATGTGTCGCTTGTGCTTTAAAAAGTTTTTCACTGGGCTTTTGTGTCTGAATAGTAGTATGACTTCTTAGCTGCCATTATCAGGTTGGAGCTCTCTATGGAATTCATTAAGGCCTAATTCCATGGGCAGGTTTAATGGCAGCAGTGTCATTTTTATGTCGTCCACATGATTTTGAGCCTTGCTAGAATAAAAAGTTAGTCTTACATGAAGTAAAATGACAGACCCTTTACATCTCCAGTTCTGACTGGTCATAGGTTTTTTGGTTCAAGATATCCCGGCATTTCATGAGGAGCATGTAATTTATTTAGAATTACACATGCTGGTTTCCAAACAAAAATCAGGATTGATGAACTAATAATAACAGTAACAATAAAACCTGTGAAAAGTATACATTGACAGGCTGCTCAATGATACACATGTAATTTGGGGGGGAGGGCCTCAGTGTTCATAACCTCAAACGTTCATTGCTTGTGCATCGCTGTTTTCGGGAGGCAAAAAGGATGTACAAGGAAGCTGATTGAGGAAATTGAATTCTAATTTTCAGCGTATTCATTTAGGTATGTGGGGAGTAAATATCTCTTGAGCACTGCTATTTGCTAGATGTTCTACTAGACGTGAAGCACTAATCAAAACCCCTCAGCTCAAGTTGGCCCCATGCTTGTGGGAAGCAGGACCAAGAGCATCCTGTTCACCAGGTGATTACTGTTTCATGTGCTGTCAGTTGACCGTGAGGACAGGGAGGACATTCATCCCAGGTAAGGAACCCTGCACAGACAAATAAAAGCATAAGGAAAATAAGGATGTTAAATTACAATCTTCAGCTCTTCAAAAGCCATCATTAAGAAAATGATAAAGGGTAAGCCACAGACTGGAAACAGTGTTTGCAATGCATGCTATGTATCCAGAATGCATGAAGAACTTTTACAAATAATTAAAATGGGGGAGAAAAAAAAAAGCTTGAATGGGATATTTCACAAAAACGTCTACACAGGCAGAGACAACATGACCCTATAGGCAGAAGCCCTGCACCATCCCCTTGCAGCAAAGACCTGAAAAACTAAGTAAAATAGAGACGAATGTCAATCCTGGAGCCCTAAGCATCAGATAAAGTGATAAAGAACTTGATCAAGCACTGACTGGAGTAAGTAGCTGTCAGAACAGAGAATGAGGAGATCTACAGAGTGGAAGTCCCCCACCATCTACGGGGGCAAAGATTCACTATCTTGGACTATAGCCACCAAGGAAAGCAGACAGGGAGTACGGGAAGGCAACTTCTCTGAGCTTCCAGCAGGAAACGGAGCACCCAGTAACCAGGGTTACACACCTTCCCATGCCCCACCCTTTCTCCCTCTATGCTGCCTCCATGGCTTTCCCATGGGCCACAGTTGCTCGGTTTGAGAGACACCAGCTCACTGCTGCCTGGATCCGCCCAGCCCCGACTGGCCAGCTCCCTCAAGGCCATTTTTTAATTAAAAATGTGGGGGGGAGGGGGCTTTTTTCACTTCTTCTCTTGCTCTTCCTTCCTTTCCTTTCTCCCACCCAGTACATGGCCTACCTAGATATGTGCCACCCTGCCAGCAGGCTCCTTCAGCACCATTTTTTTTTTCTGTTTCTTCTCTCTTTTTCCCATCCTTCATTTCCTTTCTCCCGCCTAGCTAGCCCCATGTGCTGTCCCTGCCCCTACTTGATGGGCTGTGCCACACCCTCGGCTAGAGAGCCCTTGGCACACGACCTCCCTGGATCTGCACTGCCCCACCAGAAGGCTCCTTCAGTGCCATTTTTTTTTTTTTCTTGCTTTCTTCTCTCTCTTGCCTTTCCTTCCTTAACTTTCTCCTGCCCAGCTAGCCCCACGTGCCGTCCCTGTCCCTTCTTGACTGGCTGTGCTACACTGGTCAGCTAGAGTGCCACCAGCACACAGCCTCCCCGGGCCCATGCCACCCCACTGGCAAGCTCCTTCAGTGCCTTTTTTTTTTTCTCCATTTCTTCTCTCCCCCTTTCTTCCTTTCCATTCTCCCGCCTAGCTAGCCCCATGTGCTGTCCCTGCCACTCTTGATAGGCTATGCCACACTGTTTGGCTTGATAGGCTATGTCACACTGTTTGGCTAGAGAGCCTCTGGCACACAGCCTCCCCAGGTCTGCACCATCCCCACAGGCTGGCTCCCTCAGTGCCATATTTTTAATTTATTTTTCCCCTTCTCCTTCCCCCTCCCAGCTAGGCCTTGTGCTGCCATGGCCCTTCCTGACAGGCCATGCCATGCTGCCTGGCAAGAGAGACATCAGCTCCCTGCTGCCCCAGTGCTGCCCCACCCCAGTGGCCAGTTCCCCCAGCACCGTGATTTATTTTTTGTTGTTATTTTTATTTGTCTGTTTCTTCTCTCTTCTTTCCCTTCTTTTTTTTCCTTTCTCCTGCCCACCTACCCCGTGAGACACCCATGCCCCTTCTCAACAGGCTGAGCTGCACCACTGGTGCCTCTTGGTGGCATGGTGCTTGGCACACAGTGCAGATAGGCAGGAGAGAAGGGAGAGGAGTGAGATAAGTGGGTGAAAGAAAGAAGAGAGACTGAAGCAAAAAATATATATATATACATAAAATGGTGGCACTTCAGGATTTTGCATGTAGGGGCAGGCAGACCTGGTGAGGCTGTGTGCCTGTGGCTCTCTGGTCCGTGCACGGACCACTGTACCCTGCCCTGCACTGCCCCCTGGCATAAACAGGATACAAACCATAACCAACAGTACACAAATACCAGAAGATAAGCTAGATAACAGATCTTCTAAAAATTAAACACTTATGCTCATCAAAAGACTTCACGAAAAGAGTTAAAAGAGAAACTACAGCCTGAGAAAAAGTTTATGGCTATGACAAATCCAACAAAGGTCAATGTCTAAAATCCATAGGAAAACCCAACACCCCTACAATGAAGAGACAAACAATCCAATTAAAAAATGGACAAAGGTTATGAACAGACAGTTCACCAAAGAAGATGTTCAGGTAGCTAGCAGACACATGAGGAACTGCTCACGTTCACTACCTGTTGTTGTTGTTAGGTGCCATCGAGTTGATTCTGACTCATAGCAACCCCATGCACAACAGAACAAAACACTGCCTGGTCCTGCACCATCCTCACAATCGTTGTTATGCTTAAGCCCGTTGTTGCAGCCACTGTGTCAGTCCGTCTCATCGAGGGCCTTCCTCTTTTTCCCTGACCCTCTACTTTACCAAGTGTGATGTCCTCCTCCAGGGACTGCTGGTCCCTCCTGACAACATGTGCAGTGTATGATGTCCTCCTCCAGGGACTGCTGGTCCCTCCTGACAACATGTGCAGTGTATGGGAGGTGTAGTTTCATCATGCTTGCTTCTAAGGAGCGTTCTGGTCATATTTCTTCCAAGACAGATTTGTTCCTTCTTTTAGCAGTTCACAGTGTATTCAATATTCTTCTCCAATACCACGGGTTCAAAGGGGTCAATTTTTCTTCGGTCTTCCTTATTCATCGTCCAACTTTCATAGGTATATGAGGCTACTGAAAACAAAATGGCTTGGGTCAGGCACACCTGAGTCTTCAAGGTGACATCTTTGCTTTTCAACACTTCAAAGAGGTCTTTTGCAGCAGATTGCCCAGTGCAGTGCGTCTTTTGATTTCTCGACTGCTGCTCCCATGGGTGTTGATTTTGGATCCAAGAAAAACGAAATCCTTGACAACTTCAGTCTTCTCTCCATTTATCATGATGCTGCTTACTGGTCCAGTTGTGACAATTTTTGTTTTCTTTATGTTGAGGTGTTATTCATACTGAAGACTATAGTCTTTGACCTTCATCTGTAAGTGCTTCAAGTCCTCTTCACTTTGAGCAAGCAATGTTGTGTCATCTATATAACACAGGTTGTTAATGAGTTTTTCTCCAATCAAAATAATCTGGATTATTTTCTCAAAATACAGGTTGAATAGGTATGGTGAAAGGATACAACCCTAACACACACCTTTCCTGACTTTAAATCATGCAGTATCTCCTTGTTCTGTTCGAATGACTGGCTCTGATCTATGTACAGGTTCCTTATGAGCACAATTAAGTTTTCTGAAATTCCCATTCTTCCCAATGTTATCCATAATTTGTTATGCTATACACAGTTGAATGCATAGTCAATAAAACACAGGTAAACATCTTACTGGTGTTCTCTGCTTTCAGCCAGGATCCATTTGAAATCAACAATGATAGCCTTGGTTCTGAATCTGGCTTGAATTTCTGGCAGTTCCCTGTTGATACACTGCTGCAGCCACTTTTGAATGATCTTCAGCAAAATTTTACTTGCATGTGACATTAATGATGTATTTCAATAATTTCCACATTCTGTTGAATCACCTTTCTTGGGAATAGGCATAAACATGGATCTCTTCCAGTAGGCTGGCCAGGTAGCTATTTTCCAAATTTCCTGGCATAGATGAGTAAGCACCTCCATTGCTGCATCCATTTGCCGAAACATCTCAATTGGCATTTCGTCAATTCCTGGAGCCTTGTGTTTCGCTAGTGTCTTCAGTGCAGCTTGGACTTCCTTCCTGCCTTCTACCATTGGTTCCTGATCCTATGCCATCTCCTGAAATAGTTGAGCATCGTCCAGTTCTTTTTGGTATAGTGACTTTGTATATTCCTTCCATCTTCTTTTGACACTTCCTCTGTTGTTTAATATTTTCCCCATGGAATCCTTCAATATTGCAACTTGAAGCTCGAATTTTGTCTTCAGTTCTTTCACCTTGAGGAATGCCAAGCGTGTTCTTCACTTTTGGTTTTCTATCTCCAGCTCTTTGTACATATCATTATAATACTTTACTTTGTCTTCTCAAGCTGCCCTTTGAAATCTTCCTTTCAGTTCTTTGACTTCATCATTTCTTCCTTAAGCTTTAGCTACTCGACATTCAAGAGCAAGTTTCAAAGTCTCTTCTGACGTCCATTATTTCTTTCCTGTCTTTTTAATGACCTCTTGCTTTCTTCATATATGATGTGGTTGATGTCATTCTGAAACTCATCTGGTCACTCATTAGTGTTCAAAGCGTAAAATCTTTTCTTGAGATGGTCTCTAAATTCAGGTGGGATGTACTAGGTCGCACTTTGACTCTCGTGGGTTTCTTCTAATTTTCCTCAGTTTCAGTTTGAACTTGCATATGAACAATTGATGGTCTGTTCCACAGTCAGTCCCAGCCTTGTTCTGACTGATGATATATGAGCTTTTCCATTGTCTCTTTCCACAGATGTAGTCAATTTAATTCCTGTGTATTCCATCTGGCAAGGTCCGTGTATATAGTCACCATTTATGTTGTTGATAAAAGGTACTGGCACAGATCAAAAAAACAGAAAATAACAAATGTTGGAAAGGCTGTGGGGAGATTATGACTCTTATACACTGCTGGTGGGAATGCAAAATGGTACAACCATTATGGAAGACAATATGGCACTTCCTTAAAAAACTAAAAATAGAAATACCATATAATTCAGCAATCCCACCCCTAGGAATGTGTCCTAAAGGAGTAAGAGCTGTCACACCAATAGACATAAGCAAACGCATGTTCAGTCAGAAGGGTTCTCATCGGGTCAACAAGTCTTGGTATTTACTCAGTGCTCAGAGAAAAAGATAAGAGTAGAAAATATGTGGGTCTTTTGTGGGCCCCTGGTGGCACAGTGGTTAAGAGCTCTGCTGCTGACCAGAAGGTTGGCAGTTTGAATCCACCAGCTGGTCCTTGGAAAGTCTATGGGGCAGTTCTACACTGCCCTATAAGGTCACTATGAGGTAGAATCAACTCAATTGCAGTGCGTTTTGCTGGTTTTTTGTGCTCTATCTTAAGTATTTGTTTGTGTGAAAGTTTCCCTAAAAGATGGTTTTCAAGACTGTCCTAGCCATTGCTTTTATTCTCAGGACCCAGCTGATGTATCCTTTGAGTCCTTGTTGTTCCAGCTGGGTCACACTCTTTATACTCACGGACATGGAATAATAGTTCAAATTTTAACCCGTAAGTCAGTGGAGAAGCCTAGTGCATGGTTGAAAATGAAGGCCTGAGGCTCAAGAGAAATTTAGAGTCTATAGATGACAGATTTGGGTGATATCGGTGAATCCACCACCACCGACAGTTACTGTGAAGTAGATTCCAACTCACTGCAACCTCACGTGTATTGGAATGTAACTGTGCTCCATGAGGTTTTCCATGGCTGATTTTTTGGAAGTAGACTGCCGGGCCTTTCTTGCAAGACGCCTTTAGGTGGACTCAAACTGCCTGGCAGGCAAGTGCGTTAATGATTCGCACCATCCAGGGACTCCTGTCGGTGAATAGGAAGACAGTAAAAAGAAAATGCAGAAAAGGGAACTATAGAGAACATCATCGTGGGAGCAGCTGGTAGATTCTAAAGTGCAGACTTTTTGGTCAGAAGCCTATGTTCCTAACCACTGTGCCAAGAGGGCTCCACTTAAAGGATGTTGCTGTTGTTGGGTGTCGTCGAGTCGGTTCCGACTCATAGCCACCCTGTGCACAACAGAACGAAACACTGCCCGGTCCTGCGCCATCCTTACTATCGTTGTTATGCTTGAGTTCATTGTTGCAGCCACTGCGTCAATCCACCTCGTTAAGGGTCTTCCTCTTTTCCTTTGACCCTGTACTTTGCCAAGCATGATGTCCTTCTCCAGGGACTGATCCCTCCTGACAACATGCCCAAAGTATGTAAGACACAGTCTCGCCATCCTTGCTTCTGAGGAGCATTCTGGTTGTACTTCTTCTAAGACAGGTTTGTTTGTTCTTTTAGAAGTCCACGGTATATTCAATATTCTTTGCCAATACCACAATTCGAAGGCGTCAACTCTTCTTCGGCCTTCGTTATTTATTGTGCAGCTTTCACGTGCATATGATGCGATTGAAAATACCATGGCTTCGGTCAGGCACACCTTAATCTTCAGGGTGATATCTTTGCTCTTCAACACTTTAAAGAGGTCCTTTGCAGCAGATTTACCCAATGCAATGCGTCTTTTGATTTCTTGACTGCTGCTTCCAGGACTGTTGATTGTGGATCCAAGTAAAATGAAATCCTCGACAACTTCAATCTTTTCCCCGTTTATCATGATGTTGCTCATTGGTCCAGTTGTGAGGATTTTTGTTTTCTTTATGTTGAGGTGTAATCCATACTGAAGGCTGTGGTCTTTGATCTTCATTAGTAAGTGCATCAAGTCCTCTTCACTTTCAGCAAGCAAAGTTGTGTCATCTGCATAACGCAGGTTGTTAATGAGTCTTCCTCCAATCCTGATGCCCCGTTCTTCTTCCTATAGTCTAGCTTCTCGTATTATTTGTTCAGCATACAGATTAAATAGGTATGGTGAAAGAATACAACCCTGACGCACACCTTTCCTGACTTGAAACCAATCAGTATCCCCTTGTTCTGTCCGAATAACTGTCTCTTGATCTATGTAAAAGTTCCTCATGAGCACAATTAAGTGTTCTGTAATTCCCATTCTTTGCAGTATTATCCACAGTTTGTTATGATCCACACAGTCAAATGCCTTCGCATAATCAATAAAACACTGGTAAACATCCTTCTGGTATTCTCTGCTCTCAGTCAGGATCCATCTGACATCAGCAGTGATATCCCTGGTTCCACGTCCTCTTCTGAAACCAGCCTGAATTTCTGGCATTTCCCTGTCGATATACTGCTGCGGCCTTTTTTGAATGATCTTCAGTAGAATTTTGCTTGCGTGTGATATTAATGATATTGTTCTATAATTTCCACATTCAGTTGGATCACCTTGCTTGGGAATAGGTACAAATATGGATAGCTTCCAGTCAGTTGACCGGGAAGCTGTCTTCCAAATTTCTTGGCATAGACGAGTGAGCACCTCCAGCGCTGCATCTGTTTGTTGAAACATCTCAATTGATATTCCATCAATTCCTGGAGCCTTGTTTTTCACCAATGCCTTCAGAGCAGCTTGGATTTCTTCCTTCAGTACCATTGGTTCCTGATTATATGCCACCACTTGAAATGGTTGAATATCAACTAATTCTTTTTGGTATAATAACTCTGTGTATTCCTTCCATCTTCTTTTGATGCTTCCTGCATCGTTTAATATTTTCCGCATGGAATCCTTCACTATTGCAACTCGAGGCTTGAATTTTTTCTTCAGTTCTTTCAGCTTGAGAAATGCCAAGTGTGTTCTTCCCTTTTGGTTTTCCATCTCCAGCTCTTTGCACATGTCATTATAATACTTTATTTTGTCTTCTCGAGAGGCCCTTTGAAATCTGTTCAGTTCTTTTACTTCATGAATTCTTCCTTTTGCTTTAGCTGCTCGACTCTCAAGTGCAAGTTTCAGAGTCTCCTCTGACATCCATCTTGGTCTTTTCTTTCTTTCTTGTCTTTTCAGTGACCTCTTGCTTTCTTCATGGATGATGTCCTTGATGTCATTCCACAACTCGTCTGGTCTTCGGTCACTAGTGTTCAGTGCATCAAATCTATTCTTGAGATGGTCTCTAAATTCAGATGGGATATGCTCAAGGTCATATTTTGGCTCTCGTGGACTTGCTCTGATTTTCTTCAGTTTCAGCTTGAACTTGCATGTGAGCAATTGATGGTCTGTTCCACATTCGGCCCCTGGCCTTGTTCTGACTGATGGTATTGAGCTTTTCCATCATCTCTTTCCACAGATGAGTCAATTTGATTTCTATTGTTCCATCTGGCGAGGTCCATGTGTATAGTCGCTGCTTATGTTGGTGGAAGAAGGTGTTTGCAATGAAGAAGTCATTGGTCTTGCAAAATTCTATCATTCAACTTCCAACAGTGTTTCTATCACTAAGGCCATATTTTTCAACTACTGATCCTTCTTTGTTTCCAACTTCTGCATTCCAATTGCCAGTAATTATCAATGCATCTTGATTGCATGTTTGATCAATTTCGGACTGCAGCAGCTGATAAAAATCTTCTATTCATCTTTGACCTTAGTGGTTGGTGCATAAATTTGAATAATAGTCTAATTAACTGGTTTTCCTTGTAGGCGTATGGATATTATCCTATCACTGACAGCATTGTACTTCAGGATAGATCCTGAAATGTTCTTTTTGACAATGAATGCAACACCATTCCTCTTCAAGTTGTCATTCCCAGCATAGTAGACTATATGGTTGTCCAATTCAAAATGGCCAATACTAGTCTATTTCAGCTCACTAATGCCTAAGATATTGATGTTTATGTGTTCCGTTTCATTTTTGATGATTTCCAGTTTTCCTAGATTCATACTTCGTACATTCCAGGTTCCAATTATTAATGGATGTTTGCAGCTGTTCCTTCTCATGTTGAGTCGTGCCACATTAGCAGATGAAGGTCCCAAAAGCTTTACTCCATCCACGTCATTAAGGTCGACTCTACTTTGAGGAGGCAGCTCTTCCCCAGTCATCTTTTGAGTGCCTTCCAACCTGGGGGGCTCATCTTCCAGCACTATATCAGACAATGTTCAGCTGCTATTCATAAGGTTTTCACTGGCTAATGCTTTTCAGAAGTAGACTGCTGGGTGCTTCTTCCTAGTCTGTCTTAGTCTGGAAGCTCAGCTGAAACCCGTCCTCCATGGGTGACCCTGCTGGTATCTGAATACCGGTGGCCTAGTTTCCAGCATCACAACAACACACAAGTCCCCACAGTACGACAAACTGACAGACACGTTGGGGACTTAAAGGATAGGAATGCAAAAAGAATCCTTTGCGAAGAAGCAATCAAAGGCTTATGAGAAAATTCAAAAGGAGATAGTGTCACAGATACCAATGGAAGAGAGTTTCCAGAAGTTGCTCTCGATAGTGTTTATGACAAATGCCTCTTGGGAATCAACCTCTATTTATTTGGTTTGACTAATAACGACCTCAGAGAAGAGCAGTTTTAGTAGTGGGGGTCAAAGTAAAGTTGTGAAAAGGTAGAAGAGTGAATAAGAGATAAAGAAGACAATTCTAGAGCAATCTTTCAAGAAACTTAACTGTAAAGGAAAGAACAAAGATGAAATTCATTCTGTATTCTTGATAATAGTAAAACAATATTTGTTAAAACTTTTTTACAACCCTTGGCAGCTGGAGTGTGTTCATCAGAACATCACCTGTTCATGATCAGGCTTTCTCTCAACAAGTGTGGTGGATATCTCAAGAGAGTCTTCATAGAAATGAGACCGCTAGATCATTATACCAGGTTCCAGCAAGTCCCCAGGACCTAGACGAAATTGTCTGTCACCTCAAAAGCAACTTTTGTGGAGATCGAATTGGATTAATTGCCTCGAGCAAGACGAGAGGGTGCCATGAACTGACAACTGTATTAACATGTAGCAATGGGAGTCAATGAGGAAATCCCTGATTGTCCCTGGAGGAGTTCACCTGTTGTAGAAAAAAGACAGTCTTCTCATGATTCCAAATCCATTGTTATGGAGTTGATGCTGACTCATAGCAACCCTGTAGAGAGTAGAATTGCCCCATAGGGTTTTCAAGGAGCGAGTGGCGAATTCGAATGCCGACCTTATGTTTAGTAGCAGAGCTCTTAACCACTGCATCACCAGGGCTCCTCTCATGATCCAGGTCTTCTTTATTTCTGTGTTTTTAGTGTCTATCCAGTTCCATGTACTGAAGAGGTAGTTAAGGTAAATATTCATATCTGAAAAATAAATGTTTGGCAGATAACGAAACATGAGAATATATTTCAATATCAAGAAGAGCAGAGAGAGAACGTGGTGCCATAGGCCATCTGTGCCCAAACTGAAGCTAAATGGAAACTCTTCTGATTGTATTTTTCCCCTATAGCATTCGGAATTGCCATTTCTCTGGGATTTGGAGAGTGACGGTTGCCTGTGCTATGTCTTGCGTGTGTGATTGCATGAGATGTTTAGTTTGGCTTATCCAGAATACTTTCTTATAGTTTCTGAAATTTTGGTTTTTTTTTAAAGCATTTACTCATTTACTTATTATGCATGAGACACACACTGTGACAGCATCTACGGTTGACATATTTTGCCTTTTACTAAACCAAAAACCAAAAAAAAAAAAACCAAACCCGTTGCCAATTCTGGTTCACAGTGACCCTATAGGACAGACTAGAACTGGCCCATAGGGCTTCTAAGGAGCGGCTGGTAGATTCAAATCTGCCGATATTTAGGTTAGCAGCTGTAGCTCTTAACTGCTGCGCCACCAGGGCTCCTACCTTTTACTGTGCCCCTTAAGTTGTTCTACTCATTTTAATCCTTTAAAACAAATACTCTGTTACAATTCTATAAGCATACATTGGAACATAATGCCAGTAATAATTTTTTAGAACTGTTGAACCCGTAGCAACTACAGAAATAAGCTTCATTAAGAGAGGCTTTTTATAAGGGGTGGCTGTTCTCCAGTACTTATCTGGAATGAATTATTATTTGCTTGAGTAGAGTTATTAAGTAGTTACTGACAAGCACCAGGTCTTTAAGGAATAAAGGTAGAACTAACACCAGAGAGGAAACCCTGGTGACCTAGTGGTTAAGTGCCAGGGCTGCTAACCAAAAGGCTGGCAGTTTGAATCCACCAGGAGCTCCTTGGAAACTCCATGGGGCAGTTCTACTCTGTCCTATAGGGTCACTGTGAGGTGGAATTGACGCAATAGGTCTGCTTCTTCTATATTTTGTAAGAGAGTGTCTCAAGACACACCCTACATTAACCCTGCTTCATTAGCATAGTAAAGACAACCCATTCCCAACTGGGATTATAACCACAGGCATAGAGGTTAGGATTTACAACACACATTTTGGGGGGACACAATTCAATCCATAACAGATACTTTATAAAATCTGGTATTCTTTCACTCCTTTTGGTATTGTTACAGACATATACTTAGGGTGACAGACCCAGAGGTGGGTAGGCTAGGGCCAGTTTGCAGGAAGGAACTTAGATCTGGTTGTGTGGCTAAAATTCCATGCACACCTCAGTGATTAATGGCATCAGGGACAGAGTGCCCAAGTTTGCATCTTGATTCCATCATATACTTTGTGAACTTGGGTATATTTTGTAAACTTCATTTCCTGTTTTGTAGAATCTGCATAATAATTACGCCTTCAAAAAAAAAATTTTTTTTTTTTTTTTTTAATAGAGTTTTGGAGCCCTGGTGGCACAGTGGTTAAGAGCTCGGCTGCTAACCAAAAGGTTGGCAATTCGAATCCACCAGCCGCTCCTTGGAAACTCTATGGGACAGTTCTACTCTGTCCTATAGGGTCGCTATGAGTCAGAATGTGTTTGTTGGTTTGTTTCTTAACAGAGTTTTATGAGGATAAAACAAGATAATCCATAGAGAACTCTTTGTAATTTTCAGCACATGGTAAGCACTCAATACATGTTAAATTTTGTTATTATGGTTTTCTTCACTCTGGGCCCCCAAATTTTGACTCAGAATAAAAAAGGGTCTGTCACTCTAAGTATACGTCTGTAACAATACCAAAAGGAGTGAAAGGATACCAGGTTTTATAAAGTATCTGTTATGGATTGAATTGTGTTCCCCCAAAATGTGTGTTGTAAATCCTAACCTCTATGCCTGTGGTTATAATCCCAGTTGGGAATGGGTTGTCTTTACTATGTTAATGAAGCAGGGTTAATGTAGGGTGTGTCTTGAGTCACTCTCTTACAAAATATAAAAGGAGCAAGTTAAGCAAGCAGAGATGAGGGAATATAGGTGCCAAGCCGCATAGAGATCTCTAGGGAACAAGGAAAGAGACGACGAAGAGGCAAGGATATTCCCCTCGATCCAGCAAGGATAGAAAGCCATCCCCCAGAGCTGGTGCCCTGAGTTTGGACTTCTAGCCTCCTAAACTGTGAGAAAATAAGTTTCTGTTTGTTAAATGCATCTACTTGTGGTATTTCTATTACAGGAGCGGTAATTATGACAGCATCTAAAAAGACTGTTTGCAAATGCTACACCAATCCTTGATAATAAAAGCTAGACACAAAATACCACTTGCCATTTCTGTCTTCAGTTTCTCCTAAAGTACGGTTGCTCACCCTTTTCCAAGGCAGGTAAGGGGATGGTTCTTGATAGTGTAGTTTGTCTTCTGTGTCATCCACATAGCTTTGTCCTGTGAGGTCTGATCTGCACTGGATTGAATGTCTTTTTCCAAAACACAGATCTCTAGTACTCAGTTTTTATCAGTTTATTTCTCTTCAAAGTTTTGCTTTCTCCACTGCCCTGAAGCATGTTAGCTGTGATTTTGCTGCTGCAGCTCTCTGATAGTCTCAGGTGAGATTTCTGAACTTTTATCTGTGTTCTCTTTGACACCTGCTTCTCCTGTGATCTGCCCCTTGTCATGGTGGAAAGGGAGTTTCAATGCTCTTGGCAAAAAGAAGTCATGCCTATGTGCTTATGTGAAAAATGATGCGTGGACAAGGGTTTTCACTGAGGCATTTTTGATAATAGGAAAAAAAAAATAATTAAATGCCATCAATAGGAAATTCCTTAAATAAATTATGTAAACCATATGGAGAAAACTATATATGTATTTAAAAGAATAAGGCAGATTTTCTGCATGGCTATGGAAAGATCTCCAAGATCTATTAAGAGAGAAAAGAAAGATGCAGAAAAGTTTATGTAGTATGCCAAAATTTATGAGAACATTGTTTAGAAATATACATTTGCTTCGTAAGACTAGAATATATTTGGAAAGAGAAATGAAAAATGGATAGGGGTATGTCTTAGCCATTGTTATGGATTGAATTGTGTCCCCCCAAAATATGTGCCAACTTGATTCCCAGTATTGTATGACTGTCTACCATCTTGCCATCTAATGTGATTTCCCTATGTGTTGTAAATCCTATCACTATGACGTAATGAGATGGACTAGTGGCAGTTAAATTGATGAGATCTGCAAGATTGGATAGTGTCTTAAGCCAATCTCTTTTGAGTTATAAAAGAGAAAAGCGAGCAGAGAGACATGGGGACCTCATACCACCAAGAATGCAGTGCCGGGAGCAGAGTGTGTCCTTTGAACCCAGGGTTCCTATGCAGAGAAGCTCCTAGTCCAGGGGAAGATTGATGACAACGGCCTTCCTCCAGAGCCAACAGAGAGAGAAAGCCTTCCCCTGGAGGTGATGCCCTGAATTTAGACTTCTAGCCTACTAAAAAAAAAAAAAAAAGCCTACTAGATTCTGAGAAAATAAATTTCTCTTTGTTAAGGCCATCCACTTGTGGTATTTCTATTATAGCAGCACTGGATGACTGCCTTAGTCATCTAATGTAAATGTGTCAATCATGGTCTAATCAAATTGACACACTTTTGGGGGACACAACTCAGTCTGTGACAGGGTACAAGGAAGAAACGGAGACATGGTAGTGCCCTTTGTATTGTTCAACTGTGACTGTGTTACCTATTCAAAGGTAATTTAAAGAAATAATTTTAAAATATGTAACCCAGTTATGTGATGACAGATATGTCTACCCTTCAAAGTGTATAGGAATTCAACCCTCTCAGTTCATAGCCTACTACATTTCAAAGCCAGCCCTCAAATTTCTGTAAATTCTTGGGCGGATGTTTTCAGAAGCCACTTCAGCTACTGGTTCTACAGGCTGCCTTGCCCTAATCTCCGTGAGCCTGACATAAAACTCAGCTTCTTCTTTGGTTTTCTTTTAAAAAATGCATTTGTCAGTTTCTCAGGCCTTCCTCCAGATTTGTCAGGTGAAGGCGGAGTTTACAGCGCAGCACTGTGAACAGCTGTCGGTAGAACTGTAGACCACCTTCTTTTAGCTGTGTGTCCACTGTGAGGCTTAGGGGCCCCACCTGCCCTGGCCTGGCCACTCTCCACTGTGCTGCCTCCTCTGTCCTCCTTTCTTTAAAAAGCAAAATAATTACAGTTATCTCCTGCACAGCAGTTCTGTGATCCTATCTCATTGCTTAAGTAATGTCCTTAGAACTTGAGCTCTAACTCAATTGGCTTATCAAAGCATTTTTCCCCCCCAAAAAGGCAATTGCTACTGAAAAATGAATTTTTTATGGTTCTTAATATTATGCAGAATGCCACATATCTGCTAGATCATTATTTATTTATGCCCTCCGGTACTCATACGTTGGAGTTCCTCAAGGCCTTATTCCCTTCTAAACCATAACCTACCTCGTCTAGCTCATGTTCACGCATGGCTTCAATTACATCTATTAATCAAAGATTCCACTGGTACATCTTCAGCTCCAGACATCTCTCTCTTCTACCCAACTGCATGTATCTTAGGCCCAACCTGTTCAAAACTGAATTGATAATTTTGCTCTTAAACCATTTCCTCCCCAGTATTCTTTGTCTATGTATATTATACCACTATGAGCCAAGTTGCTAAGGCCAGAAAATTCCCTCTCCCTCATCCACATTAAACCCACCTCTGCGGTACACATACTTTCCTCCGTCTTCACTGATACTATCTTAATTCAATTATTGCTAACTGACCTGAGCCAGTTTGGCCAATCCCACTTTCAGGCTCTTGTTGGAAATATCATTAGCTTAGGATGTTTGAGACTGTTGACAGCTGTGAGTATCCTCCTTCACAAGCTTGCCACCAGATGGAATGTTACAATTAAAGCAAGTCTCAGAACAGATTCTGCTATATATACAAACATTGTTTGCAAGTAAGCACAAAAAGTGTCATACAATCTGTTCTGCTTATTTGTACTTTAGGCACTTCAAAAAGCACCCAGCAGGAAGGGCTCACGTGAGCAGACGTGACAGTATTCTAGCAGCAGGATTCAGCTCGCCTTCTTTGGATCAGAGTCTCTGTTCAGGGGTAGGACAGAGAACAGAGAGGTCCTATGCTGAAGGTGCTGTCTCTCAAGGCTGCCAAGCTCACTGGACGCTCAGAACCCTGTTCATGTAGAGGTAGAAGGGGCTATTCAGTATTACCAGCGAGTTCATGAATTTTGAACACCACTCATTTCCCCAATGAAATGTTCTTTCTAGCATTCTTTATGCCAATTAATGGATTCTCTGGTGAGATGTTAATAGTGATATTTGAAGATAATTACTGTAGCTGCTTCTGTTTGTCTGATGAAGGTATATTGAATATTAAGTGGACTGCCTGGGTGGCTAAAACAGTTCAGCACTTAACTACTAAGTGAAAGATTGGAGTTCAAACCCACCCAGAGATGCCTTGGGAGAAAGGTCTGGAGTTCTACCTCCAAAAGGTCATAGCCTTGACAACCCTATGGAGCAATTCTACTCTGCATGCAGGGAGTTGTCATGAGGCAGAAGTAACTCTTCAGCAACTAGTTTAGAATTTTTTTTCTTAACCACATGAGGGTAGAGAATAAAAAGAGTTTATATATACATACATATATATGTGTATATATTATATGTATATATTTACACGTATATAATGTTATATGTCCCCCACACATCTGTCAGTTTGTTGTATTGTGGAGGCTTGTGTGTTGCTGTGATACTGGAAGTTATGCCACCAACATTCAAATATCAGCAGGGTCAGCCATGGCAGACAGGTTTCGGCTGGACTTCCAGACTAAGACAGACTAAGAAGAAGGGCCCAACAGTCTACTTCTGAAAAAAATTAGCCAGTGAAAACCTTATGAATAGCAGCAGAACACCGTCTGATATAGTGCCAGAAGACGAGCCCCTCAGGTTGGAAGGCACTCAAAATAGTAGAGTCGACCTTAATGACATGAGGAGAGTCAAGCTTTTGGGACCTTCATTTACTGATGTGACACGACTCAAAATGAGAAGAAACAGCTGCAAACATCCATTAATAATTAGAACTTGGAGTATGAAGTATGAACCTAGGAAAATTGGAAATCATCAAAAATGAAATGGAAGACTTAAACATTGATATCCTAGGCATTATTGAGCTGAAATGGACTGGTATTAGTCATTTTGAATCAAACAATCATATGGTCTGCTATGCTGGGAATAATGAAGAGGAATGGCATTGTATTCATTTTCAAAAAGACCATTTCAAATCTATCCTGAAGTACAACACTGTCAGAGATGGGATAATATCCATACACCTACAAGGAGACCAGTTAATACAACAGTTATTCAAATGTACCAACCACTAAAGCCAAACATGAAGAAATTGAAGATTTTTACGAACTTTTACAGTCTGAAGTTGATTGAACATGCAATCAGGATGCATTGATAATTGCTGTTGACTGGAATTTGAGAGCTGGAAACAAAGAAGAAGGATCAGTAGTTGGAAAACAAGGCCTTGGTGATAGAAATGATGCCAGAGATCACAGAATAGAATTTTGTAAGACAAATGGCTTCTTCATTGCAAATACCTTTTTTCAACAACAAACGGAGACTATACACATGGACATCACTGGATGAAATACACAGGAATCAATTTATCAGAACAAGGCCAGGGGCTGACTGTGGAACAGACCATTAATTGCTCATATGCATGTTCAAGTCGAAGCTACAGAAAGCTACAAGTGCACAAAAGCCAAAGTACAACCTTGAGTACCTCCCACCTGAATTTAGAGACCATTTCAAAAATAGATTTGACACATTGAACACTATGACCAAAGACCAGATGAACTGTGGAATGACATCAACCACATCATACATGAAGAGAGCAAGAGGTGATTAAACAGACAGGAAAGAAAGAAAAGATCAAAATGGTTGTCAGAAGAGACTTTGAAACTTGCTCTTGAAAGTTGAATACCTAGAGGAAATGATGAAGTAAAAGAACTGAACAGAAGATCTCAAATGGGGGCTCAAGAAGACAAAGTAAAGTATTATAATGACATGTGCAAAGACCTGGAGTTAGAAAACCAAAAGGGAAGAACACTCTCAGCATTTCTCAAGCTGAAAGAACTGAAGAAAAAATTCAAGCCTCAAGTTTCAATACTGAAGAATTCTACAGAGAAATTATTAAACAATGCAGGAAGCATCGAAAGAAGATGGAAGGAATACACGGAGTCACTGTACCAAAATAAATTGGTCAATATTGACCATTTTCAGGAGGTAGCATGTGATCAAGAACTGATAGTATTGAAGGAAGCTGTCCAAGCTGCACTGAAAGCTTTGACGAAAAACAAGGTTTCAGGAATTGACAGAATACCAATTGAAATCTTTCAACAAAAGGAAGCAGTTCTGGAAGTGCTCACTCATCTATGCCAAGAAATTTGGAAGACAGCTACCTAGCCAACTGACTGGAAGAAATCCATATTTATGCCTATTCCAAAAAACTTGACTCAACAGAATGCAGAAATTATCAAACAATATCATTAATATCACACACAAATAAAATTTTGCTGAGGATCATTCAAAAGCAGCTGTAGCAGTACATCAACAGGGAACTGCCAGAAATCCAAGCCAGTTCAGAAGAGGAGGTGGAACCAGGAATATCACTGCAGATGTCAGATGGATCGTAGCTAAAAGCATTGGACTTTAGCTATGAAAATGCATTGGACTCTGTGGATCATAACATATTATGGGTAAGATTGAGAAGAGTGGGAATTCCAGAACTATTAATTGTGCTCATGAGGAACCTGTATGTAGATCAAGAGGCAGTCATTTGAACAGAACAGGGGAATACTGCATGGTTTAAATTCAGGAAAGGTGTGTCAGGCTTGTATCATTTCACTATATCTATCCAATCTTTTATCCAATCTGTATGCTGAGCAAATAATCTGGGAAGTTGGACTATATGAAAAAGAAGGGGACACTCATTAACAACCTGCCTTACGCATATGACACCACCTTCCTTGCTGAAAACAAAGAGGACTTGAAGCACTTACTGATGAAAATAAAAGACTACAGCCTTCATTACGGATTACACTTCAACGCGAAGAAAAATCCTCACAACTGAACCAGTAAGCAGCAGCGTAACAAATGGAAAAAAGATTGAAGTTGTCAAGAATTTCATTTCACTTGGATCCACAATCAACACCCATGGAAGCAGCAGTCAAGAAATCAAATGAGGTATTGCATTGGGCAAATCTGCTGCAAAAGTCCTCTTTAAAGTGTTGAAAAGCAAAGATGTCACCTTGAAGACTAAGGTGCCCCTCACCCAAGCCATGGTATTTTCAATGGCCTCATATGCATGTGAAAACTGGACAGTGAATAAGGAAGGCTGAAGAAGAATTGACACCTTTGAATTGTGCTGTTAGTGAAGAAGTATTGAATATACCATGGGCTGCCAAAGGAACAATCAAATCTGTCTTGCAAGAAGTATGACTAGAATGCTTCTTAGAAGCAAATATGGCAAAATTATGTCTTAAGTACTTTGGACATGTTATCAGGAGGGATCAGTCCCTGGAGAAGAACGTCATGCTTGGTAAAGTAGTTATGTTAGGTGCCGTTGAGTCAGTTCCGACTCATAGTGACCCTATGCACAACAGAACGAAACACTGCCCGGTCCTGAGCCACCCTTACAATCCTTGTTATGCTTGAGCTCATTGTTGCAGCCACTGTGTCAATCCACCTCGTTAAGGGTCTTCCTCTTTTCCTTTGACCCTGTACTCTGCCAAGCATGATGTCCTTCTCCAGGGACTGATCCCTCCTGACAACATGTCTAAAATATGTAAGACGCAGTCTCGCCATCCTTGCCTCTAAGGAGCATTCTGGCTGTACTTCTTCTAAGACAGATTTGTTTGTTCTTTTGGCAGTCCATGGTATATTCAATATTCTTCACCAACACCACAATTCAAAGGCGTCAATGGTAAAGTAGAGGGTCAGCAAAAAAGAGGAAGACTCTCAATGAGGTGGATTGACACAGTGGCTGCAACAATGGACTTAAACAAAACAACAATTGTGAGGATGGTAGAGGACTAGGCAGTGTTTCCTTCTGTTGTACATAGGGTCTCTATGTGTTGGAACTGACTGATAGCACCTAACAACAACAACAATGTGTGCAAAATATTGAACCAGGCAGGAAACATCAAAAGAAGATGAAAAGTATGCACAGAGTCACTGTACCAAAGAAAACTGGTCGACATTCAACCGTTTTCAGGAGGTAACATATGACCAAGAACTGATGGTAGTGAGGGAAGAAGTCCAAGCTGCACTGAAGACATTGGCAAAAAACAAGGCTCTAGGATTTAATGGAATACCAATTGAGGTGTTTCAACAAAGGAATACAGCACTGGAAGTGCTCACTCTTCTATGCCAAGAAATTTGGAAGACAGCTACCTGGCCAACTGACTGGAAGAGATCCATATTTATGCCTATTCCAAAGAATGGTGATCCAACAGAATGAGGAAGTTATTGAACAATATCATTTATATCACGTGAAAGCAAAATTTTGCTGAAGATCATTCAAAAGCAACTGCAGCAGTACATCGACAGGGAGCCGCCAGAAATCCACCCAGTTCAGAAGAACACAGGAAACCAGGACTATCATCGCAGATGTCAGATGGATCTTGGCTGAAAGCAGAGAATACCAAAAGATGCTCATTGTGTTTTACTGACTATGCAAAGGCATTTGACTGTGTAGATCATAATAAATTATGGATAACATTGTGAAGAATGGAAATTCCAGAAGGCTTAATTGTGCTCCTGAGGAACCTGTATGTAGACCAAGAGGCAGTCGTTTGAACAGAAAAGGGGAGACCGTGTGATTTTAAAATTAGAAAAAGCGTGTGTTGGGGTTGTATCCTTTCCCATACTTATTCAATCTGTATGCTAAGCAAATAATCTGAGAAGCTGGACTATATGAAGATGAACACAGCATCAGGATTGGAGGAAGACTCATTAACAACCTTTGATATGCAGATGATACAACCTTGCTTGCTGAAAGTGAAGCCCTGGGCTTGAAGCACTTCCTGATGAAGATCAAAGACTACAGCCTTCAGTATGGATTACACCTCAGTATAAAGGGAACAAAAATCCTCACAACTGGACCAATAAAGCAGCATCATGATAAAAGGAGAAAAGATTGAAATGGTCAAAGATTTCATTTTACTTGGATCTGCAATCAATGGTCATGGGAGCAAAAAAAAGCAGCAGTCAAAAAATCAAATGATGTATTGCATTAGGCAAATCTGCTGTCCAAGACTTCTTTTTTTTTTTTAAGCAATATTCTATTGTGTTTTTGGTGAAGGTTTACACAGCAGTTTAGGTTTCCATTCAACAATTTCTACATAAATTGTTCAGTGACATTGGTTACATTCTTCACAATGTGTGAACACTCTCATTATTTTTGTTATGGTTGCTCCATTTCCATTAATCTAGTTTCCCTTTCCCCTTATATTTTCATCTATGTCTTAAAGTAATTGTTGACCGTTTGGTCTCATATAGGTGATTTTTTAAAGGAGCACAGTCTGTCATTTAGCTACAAGGTAACCCCGGGTTAGTTTCAGTTCAAGGTCTGAAGAGTATCTCAGGGCAATAGTCTCAATCACTCCAGTAGGCCTTTTTTTTTTTTTTTTTTTTTTTAAAGGAATTTAAAGTTCTGTCCCACATTTTTATCCCATTCTATTAGGGTCCATCTATTGTGGCCCTGATTAGAAGGGTCAGTAGTTGTAGCCAGGGACCATCTATTTCTTCTGGTCTCAGGGTAGATGAGACCATGGTTCATACAGGCAATTTGTCCTGTAGACTAGTTTCTTCTTTGACTATGTTTTGATTTTTGGCATCTTAACTTAGGGTTCATGGATCACTCCCCATACCCAGATTCCAAGGCCACTGGGATTCCCTCACTCAGTCCTGTCCCAAATAAAAATAGAGTTGTTCGATCTCCAAAATGCTTATCATAAAGAGTCAGAAATACAGGATTTTTTTTTTTAAAAGAAAGAAAATAAAAATTACCTGAAAGTCTACCCCTGAGAGATAACCCCTACCATTATATTTGAGTATTTTTTCCAGACTTTTTCTAGTGTACATAAACATATTTTAAAATAAATTTTGTCATCGTGTGCATGGCGCTTTGTGAAGTATTTTCATCAATTAACATAATACGGACACAATTTACGTCAATAAACGTAGATCTGTGCCATGCCATCATTTTTAAAGACTCCTTTAGTTCTATCCAGGAGTTTCTGGGTGGTGCAAACAGTTAAGTGCTCAGGCACTAACTACAATGTTGGCAGCTCGAATCCCCTCGGAAGCATCTCAGAAGAAAGGCCTGGTGATGTGCTTCCAAAAGGTCACAGCCATGAAAACCCTGTGGAACACAGTTCTACTCAGAAACACATGGGGCCGCCAGGAGTTAGACTTGACTCAACAGCAACTGGTTGTTTGTTTGCTGTGTTTTATGTTCTATTATTATATGGCTTTACCACACAATCCCTTATTACTGGACACATGGGTCGTTTCCAATCCTTTTGCTATTGAGAACAACATGAGCACTTGCTTTTGACATAACTAAAACCACAGAGACACAATACCCAAAAATCTGGATGGAGAAGAATATTTCCTGTCTTTTAAAAGGCTTGACAATAAGATTGACTGTTTATTCTACCACTAAACAGGCTAATTAGTGTGTAGACAGCCTTAGAGTGAGAAACAGTGTTTTTTCCTCTGCCCAGATAATAGCCAACCTTATCAGAAGGAAGACGCAGCATTTTGTAGGGAGGCTGAGTGTTTTCTCAGATCTGTGAGAGAAACAACCTAGCCCTCTATAGCTGAGCAAGTGCAGGGAGGAGAGGCGTTTTCCCTGTGGCCATCACACCCGTCTTAGGGGCTCAAGTCCTCCCTCTACAAGTACACAGATGTGTGTTTTACTCTCTGGCATGATAACCTACTAAGGAAATACAGACAGAAAGCCTCAGAGAGCTCAATAAAATGACATAAACGAGCCTATGTCTAGGAGGTAAGAATTAAGACAGAGACCTGAAAATCTTCTATCAACTTCATTCCTTTTTTAAAAATTTTTTATTGTGCTTTAAGTGAAAGTTTACAAATTGAGTCAGTCTTTCATACAAAAATTTATATACACCTTACTATACATTCCTAGTTGCTCTCCCCTTAATAAGACAGCACCCTCCTTCTCTCCACCGTGTACTCCCGTGTCCATTCAGCCAGCTTCTGTCCCCCTCTGCCTTCTCATCTCTCCTCCAGACAGGAGCTGCCACATGGTCTCACGTGTCCACTTGAGCCAAGAAACACACTCCTCACCAGTATCATTTTCTATCTTATAGTCCAGTCGAATCCCTGAAGATTTGGCTTTGGGAATGGTTCCTGTCTTGGGCTAACAGAAGGTCTGGGACCCATGACCTCTGGGGTCCTTCTAGTCTCAGTCGGACCATTAAGTCTGGTCTTTTTATGAGAATTTGAGGTCTCCATCCCACTGCTCTCCGGCTCCCTCAGGGATTCTCTGTTATGTTCCCTGTCAGGGCAGTCATCAGTTGTAGCTGCGCACCATCTAGTTCTTCCGGTCTCAGGCTGATGTAGTCTGTGATTTATGTGGCCCTTTCTGTCTCTTGGGCTTATAATTACCTTGTGTCTTTGGTGTTCTTCATTCTCCTTTGCTCCAGGTGGGCTGAGACCAATTGATGCATCTTGAATGGCCACTTGCTACTGTTTAAGACCCCAGACACCAATCTCCAAAGTGGGATGCAGAATGTTTTCTTAATAGATTTTATTATGCCAATTGACCTAGACGTCCCCTGAAACCATGGTCTCCAAACCCCTGCCTCTGCTACGCTGGCCTTCGAAGCCTTTGGTTTATTCAGGAAACTGCTTTGCTTTTGGTTTAGTCCAGTTGTGCTGATCTCTCTTATATTGTGTGTTGTCTTTCCCTTTACTTAAGTAGTTCTTATCTACTATCTAATTAGTGCATGCTTCTCCCACTCCTTTCCTCCCCACTCTTGTAAACATCAAAGAATGTTTTCTTCTCTGTTTAAACTATTTCTTGAGTTCTTATAATTGTGGTCTCATACAATATTTGTCCTTTTGCAACTGACTAATTTCACTCAGCATAATGCCTTTCAGATTCCTCCATGTTATAAAATGTTTCCCAGATTCGTCATTGTTCTTATGGATGCGTAGTATGCCATTGTGTGAATATACCATAATTTATTCATTCATTCATTCATCCATCGATGGGCACCCTGGTTGCTTCCATCCTTTTGCTATTGTCAACAGTGTTGCACTGAACATGGGTGCGCATATATCTGTTTGTTTAAAGGCTCTTATTTCTCTAGGATATATTCCAAGGAGTGGGATTGCTGGATCATATGGTAGTTCTATTTCTAGATTTTTAAATAAGCACCAAATCGATTTCCAAAGTGGTTGTACCATTCACATTCCCACCAGCAGTGTATAAGTGTTCCAGTCTCTCCACAACCTCTCCAACATTTATTATTTTGTGTTTTTTGGATTAATGCCAGCCTTGTTGGAGTGAGATGGAATCGCATTGTAGTTTTGGTTTGCATTTCTCTAATGGCTAATGATTGTGAGCATTTCCTCATGTATCTGTTAGTTGCATGAATGTCTTCTTTGGTGAAGTGCCTGTTCATAGCCTTTGCCCATGTTTTAGTTAGGTTATTTGTCTTTTTGTAGTTGAGTTTTTGCAGTACCATGTAGATTTTAGAGATCAGATGCTGACCGGAAACGTTAATAGCTAAAAACTTTTTCCCAATCTGTAGGTAATATTTTTACCCCTTTGGTGAAGTCTTTGGATGAGCATAGGTGTTTGATTTTTAGGAGCTCCCAGTTATCTAGTTTCTCTTCTGGTGTTTGTGCATTGTTAGTAATGTTTTTTATACTGTTTATGCCATGTATTAGTGCTCCTAGCATTGTCCCTATTTTTTTTTCCATAATCTTTATTGTTTTAGATTTTATATTTAGGTCACTGATCCAATTTGAGTTCATTTTTGTGCATGGTGTAAGGTATGGGTCTTGTTTCATTTTTTGCAGATGGATATCCAGTTATGCCAGTACCATTTGTTAGAAAGACTGTCTTTTCCCCATTTAACTGTTTTTTTGGGCCTTTGTTAAATATCAGCTGCTCATAATGTGGATGGATTTGTGTCTGGATTCTCAATTCTGTTGCATTGGTCTATGTATCTGTTGGTGTACCAGGACCAGGCTGTTTTTTGAATACTGTGGCAGTATAATAGGTTCTAAAATCAGGTACAGTGAGCCCTCCCCCTTTGTTCATCTTTTTCAGTAATGCTTTACATATCCGGGGCCCCTTTCCCTTCCGTATGAAGTTGGTGATTTGTTTCTCCATCTCATTAAAAAATGTCATTGGAATCTGGATTGGAATTGTGTTGTATCTATAGACGGCTTTTGGTAGAATAGACATTTTTACAATGTTAAGTTTTCCTATCCATGAGCAAGGTATCTTTTTCCACTTATGTAGGTCTCTTTTGGTTTCTTGCAGTAGTGTCTTGTAGTTTTCTTTCTATAGGTCTTTTAGGTCTCTGGTAAGACTTATTCCTAAGTGTTTTCTCTTCTTGGAGGCTACTGTAAGTGGTATTGATTTGGTGATTTCCTCTTCAATGTTCTTTTTGTTGGTGTAGAGGAATCCAACTGATTTTTATATGTCTATTTTGTATCCTGATACTCTGCAGAACTCTTCTATTAGTTTCAGTAGTTTCTTTGAGGGTATTCTGTGTATAAGATCATGTCATCTGCAAATAGGGATGCTTTTACTTTTTCCTTACCAATCTGGATGCCCTTTATTTTTTTACCTAGCCTAATTGCCCTGGCTAGGCCCACAAACACAATGTTGAATAAGAGTGGTGTTAAAGGCAATCCTTGTCTGGTTGCCAATCTCAAGGTGAATGATTTTAGACTCTCTCCATTTAGAACGATGTTGGCTATTGACTTTGTATAAATGCCCTGTACTGTGTTGAAGAATTTTCCTTTTATTCCTGTTATGCTGAGAGTTTTTACCATGAATGGGTGTTGAACTTTGTCAAATGCCTTTTCTGCATCAATTGATAAGATCATGTGATTCTTGTCTTTTGTTTTATTTATGTGGTGGATTACATTAATGGTTTTTCTAATGTTGAACCATCTCTGCATACCTGGTATGAATCCTACTTGGCCATGGTGAATTATTTTTTTGATATGCTGTTGAATTCTATTGGCTAGAATTTTGTTGAGGATTTTTGCATCTAAGTTCATGAGTGATATAGGACTGTAATTTTCTTTCTTTTTTGTGGTGTTTTTACCTGGTTTTGGTATTAGGGATATGGTGGCTTCATAGAATGAGTGTGGGAGTATTCCGTCCTTTTCTATGCTTTGAAATACCTTTACTAGTAGGGGTGTTAACTCTTCTCTGAATGTTTGGTAAAACTCTGCAGTGAAGCTGTCCGGACCAGGTCTTTTTCTATTGGGAGTTTTTTGACTACCTTTTCAATCTCTTCTTTTGTTATGGGTCTATTTAGTTGTCCTACCTCTGTTTCTGTTAGTTTAGGTAGGTTGTGTTTCTAGGAATTCATCCCTTTATAGGTTTTCAAATTTGTTAGAGTACAATTTTTCATAGTAATCTGATATGATTCTTTTAATTTCAGTTGGGTCTGTTGTGATATTGCCAATCTTATTTCTTACTTGGGTTATTTGCTTCCTCTCCTGGTTTTCTTTTGTCAGTTTGGCCAATGGTTTGTCAATTTTGTTGATTTTTTCAAAGAACCAGCTTTTGGTCTTGTTAATTCTTTCCATTGTTTTTCTGTTCTCTATTTCATTTAATTCTGCTCTAATTTTTATTATTTTCTTTCTTCTGGTACCTGAAGCTTTCTTTTGTTGCTCTCTATTTGTTCATGTTCTAGGGATAATTCTTTGGTTTTGTCCCTTTCTTCTTTTCTTATGTGTGCATTTATTGACATAAACTGACCCCCGAGCACTGCTTTTGCTGTGTCCCAAAGCCTCAGATAGGAAGTGTTTTCATTCTCATTGGACTCTATGAATTTCTTTATTCCATCCTTGATGTCTTCTATAATCCAGTCGTTTTTGAGCAGGGTATTGTTCAGTTTCCAAGTGTTTGATTTTTTTTCCCCAGCTTTTCCTGTTATTGATTTCCACTTTTATGGCCTTATGGTCAGAGAAGATGCTTTGTAATATTTTGATGGTTTGGATTCTGCTAAGGCTTGCTTTATGACCTAACATATCATGTATTCTAGAGACTGTTCCATGAGCACTAGAAAAGAAAGTATACTTGGCTGCCGTTGGTGGAGTGTTCTGTGTATGTCTATGAGGTCAAGTTGGCTGATTGTGGCATTTAGATCTTCTGTGTCTTTATTGAGCTTCTTTCTGGATGTCCTGTCCTTCACTGAAAGTTGTGTGTTGAAATCTCCTACTGTAATTTTGGAGTTGTCTATCTCACTTTTCAATGCTGTTAAGAGTTTGTTTTCTGTATCTTCCAGCCCTGTCATTGTGTGCATAAATATTTACTATGGTCATATCCTCTTGGTACATTGTCCCTTTAATCATAATATAGTGTCCTTCCTTGTCCTTTGTGGTGGATTTAACTTTAAGGTCTATTTTGCCAGAAATTAATATTGCCACTCTTGCTCTTTTTTGATTGTTGTTTGCTTGGTATATTTTTTTCCATCCTTTGAGTTATAGTTTGTTTGTGTCTCTAGATCTAAGGTGTGTCTCTTGTAGGCAGCATATAGATGGATCATGTTTTTTAATTCATTCTGCCACTCTCTGTTTCTTTGTGTATTTAGTCCATTTACACTCAGCGTAATTATGGATAGGTGTGAGTTTAGTGGTCTCATTTTGATACCCTTTTTTGTGTGTTGTTGACAGTTTCTTTTTCACACTTAATTTTTTATGCTGCGTAGCTTATCTTTACGTGTTGTCTTTTCCTCTTATTTGTTGTAGTTGATTTTGCTTCTGCTGAGTCTCTATTTTTTTCTTGCATTTCGTTTTGGTGAGTAGGATTGTTAGTCTCCTTCATGGTTACCTTAATATTTTCCCTATTTTTCTAAGTTTAAACCTGACTTTTACTTCTTTCTATCCCCTTGTCTTGCTCTCTATATGAAAGGTCTATGACTATATTTCTTAGTCCCTCTTTATTGTTTTAATGTTTTCTTCTTTTACATAATGACATCGCTGTTTCCCTGTTTTGAGCATCTTTTTTTTTTTAATCTTGATTTATTTTTGTTATTTCCCTTTCTGGGTTGACTTCTGATTGCTCTGTCCAGTGCTCTAGTCTTGGGTCGATATCTGATTTTATTAGTTTTCTAACCAAAGAACTCCCTTTAGTATTTCTTGTGGTCTTGGTCTGGTTCTTATGAATTCCCTAAACTTCTGTTTATCTGGAAAGGTCCTAATTTCACCTTCATATTTGAGAGACTGAGGGACTGTTTGGTGGATATATGATTCTTGGCAGGCAATTTTTTTCCTTCAGTGCTTTATATAAGTCATCCCACTGCCTTCTTGCCTGCGTGGTTTCTGCCGAGTAGTCTGAGCTTATTCTTATTGACTCTCCTTTGTAGGTGAGTTTTCGTTTATCCCTAGCTGCTCTTATAATTCTGTATCTTTGGTTTTAGCAAGTTTGATTGTAATATGTCTTGGTGACTTTCTTTTAAGATTTATCTTATTTGGAGTTCGATGAGCATCTTGGATTGATATCTTCTCATCTTTCACAATATCAGGGAAGTTTTCTGCCAGCAAATCTTCAACAATTCTCTCTGTATTTTCTGTTATGCCCCCCTGTACCAGTACTCCGATCACTCGTAAGTTGTTTCTCTTGATAAAGTCCCACATGATTCTTAGGATTTCTTCATTTTCTTTAATTCATTTATCTGATTTTTCTTCAAGTATATTGGTGGCATGTACTTCATCTTCAGTCTCACAAATTCTGCCTTCCACTTCCTCAGTTCTGCTCCTCTGACTTTCTCTTGAGTTGTCTAATTCCGTAATTTTGTTGTTAGTGTTCTGCATTTCTGATTGCTGTCTCTCTACGGATTCTTGCAGGTTATTAAATTTTTCATTGTATTCTTGAATAACCTTTTTAATTTCTTCAACTGCTTTATCTCTGTGTTCCTTGACTTGTTCTGCATATTGCCTGATCTCCTTCCTGATGTCTTGAGGAGTTCTGTATATTAATCTTTTTTATTCTGCATCTGGTAATTCTGGGAGGGCACCTTCATCCAGAAGATGCCTTGGTTCTTTGTTTTGAGAGTTTGTGAAAGTGATCATGGTCTGCTTCTTTATGTGATTTGATATTGACTGTTGTTTTCTCCAAGACGTGTATAAGTTATCGTATTAGTTTATTTTATGTTTCCTTTCTGTATCCCAGCTTCTTGCTTTGTTTTGTTTTGATATGCCCAAATGGGTTGCTTGAGTGAGCTAGCTTGATTATTTTTGCCTTTGAAGCTCTAACATCCTTTCACCACATGGCTAGAACTGTTATCAGGTATATGAGCCTAGGAGTCCATTCACTTTTCTTGTATGGATTTAGCTCAGGTGTCTAGGTAGTTGGTCATTAAGTGTGTGATACAGGCTCTGTCCTACAGTCTTAGGGAGGCAGAGGTGATTGGTGTAGGCACTGGAATCTGGTTTCAGCAGGGGGTCACGCTCTGAACAAGGTACGGGGCTGACAACCGTTCCCTGAGTGTCTGTGAGGATAGCGCATCCCTGTTCTGTAGAGTGCACAGGTGGGTGGATTCTGCAGAGGACCTTGGGCACCCAATGCTTTTGGTTATAAGATGTGGAAAGTACCAGTTATCCTTGGATGCCTGTTGTGGGTGGCTGTGTGACCTGAGTGGAGCCACAAGTCCTTAGGCCCCTGATGTGGGTAGGTGTGGACCCTGTTTAATAGGCAAAGTGGAGCCAAACATCAAACAGCCACCTCTCTACTGCAGAGCTGAAACAGTTGCAGTCCTTCAACAAGGGCCTATTCTCCTGAAATAGGGCCACACAGGTCCATGCAGTGGGGAACGTTTATTCAAAGTCCATGGACATTTTATGCCTGGACAGGAGCTGCTTCTGTCTTAAGCTCCCCAGGTTAGCGGTGCTGGCAGATTATCTTTTCCGCATTTGTGAATTTATTCTTTCTCCAAGGCCAGGATAATGGCTCATGTTGTGCAACAGGACCTATCTTAGGCCCAGGGAAATTGACAGCCCCTGAAGCTGGCTTGGGGGCTGTGGGTACAGTAAAATATATGCAAGTACTTAGCTTTTTCTGAGAGCCCCGTTCATCTCTGTTTCTGGACGTGTGAGTAGGCTATGCAGTTGGATGTTTCTACCTGAGGAAGCTGTGGCCAAATGCTACCATCAGCCCACCGCAGCCACTTCCGGGAATGGTGCCTGCGGGTTCCCAGTGATTCAGGTCTGGCAACTCCTCTCCGCTTCTGAATCATCTCTCCCTCCCCCTGCCACTCAGTCCATTTTCTAACTTTGCCTTTGATGTTCAGGGCTTCTAACTTGTCATAAATGTAATCTTTTCACTTGTTTTTTCAGGTCTATGTTGTAAAAGGTTTTACTGGAAGCGTCTGACTACTCTGCAATCTTGGTCCCGCCCCCTGACCTGATAGGTTTTAATAAGTTATTATAGATTGAATTTTGTCCCCCTGAAATGCATGTTGGAATCTTAACCCCTGTCCCTGTGAATGTAATCTCATTTGGGAATAGGTTTTCTTTGTTTTGTCAAGGAAGCTCCATTGGCATAGGGTGTGTCCTAAACCTCATCACTTCTGAGCTAAAAAGAGCAGCACAGACCCAGGGACAGGCAGGCATGAAGGGGGAGGGGGCAAAGGATGGGGAAGATGTCACAGGAATGAAACAAAGGAGTGCTGGTCTCCAGAACCTGAAGGAGACAAGGATCTTCCCTATATCTGACAGAGAGCCTTCTATAGCCAGGACCCTGACTTTGGGGTTTAGTCTCCTGAGCTGTGAGAAAATAAATCTGTTCTTCACAGCTACTTCCTTGTGGCATTTCTGCTGCAGCAGCACTGGGAGACTGAGACACAGCTACAGCTGTCTACTGTGCTCTTCGAGAGAAAATGGCTTGACTAGAATCTCTAGGTCACAAACTTTCATACATTTGCATGAGTTTTCTTTATTAGATTTATAAACTATGTGGTTAATACATGACCTCAAAGTATTAAGGTGGTATTTTAACCCGATTTCTGGCATTGTTGCCATAGTGAAAAAGTCACATTAGCACAGTTGTTGAACAAGTGTGGGTACAGGGTGGGAGGGAGAAATCACCTGAGGGAGGTGGGAAGTGGGGGTGTGGAGGGTTTGCAGCCACAGGCTCAATTGCAATTCAGAAGAAGTCTAGTTTTGCAATCCAAAGACTATGCAAATTTAAAGGTGTCATGAGTAAATCACAAATCAGTGTAAATTAGTTAAATCTCTGGTTTCCACTCAACACCTAGCTGAGCTCTGGAGACCAAAGACCATGGGGATATTGTTCTGTAGAAGGCCTGGCTCAAGAATGTGGAGGTTAGGTGTTGTAGTTAGGTGCCTGGAGTCAGTTTGGACTCATAGCGTCTCTGTGTACAAGAGAAGAAAATACCGCCTTGGAAACACTCTCTGGGAAAGAGTCTTGGAAAAAGTACAGCCAGAATGCTCCTTGGAAGTGAAGATGGCAGGATTTTGTCTCATGTACTTTGGACATGTTATGAGCAGGGATCAGTTCCCGGAGAAGGCCATCATGCTTGGTAAAGGAGAGGGTCAGTGAAAACAAGAAAGGCACTCAATGAGAGGGATTGACATAGTGGCTGCAACAATTGCCTCAAACATAGCAACAATTGTGAGGGTGGCACAGGATAGGGCAGTGTTTCCTTCTGTTGTACATAGGCTCTCTATGAGTCAGAACCCACTCAAAACACCTAACAACAATATTACATATTTAGTTACATACATACTATCTATGTTGTGCATTATACACACATTAATATATGTGTGTGTGTTTACGTGTCACATTGTATAACCGATTACAGACCATACAATCCTTTTGATCTGCATGCTCTACCCATCTTCCTGTGTCCTCACTTGACCCCTCCTAAACCCATTTTCCACATTGGTGAAATAATCAATGTTGAAAATCAGAAATCTAATTATTCCTCCATATCTGACTTCTCTCTGCTTTTAGAATGAAGCCTAAAATCATTAGCCACCCCCACATCTTGTTTTCCCTGGTCTCCATATATCTGACACCAGCCCCCCCCACCCCCCGTTACTCTTCTCCTCATCTATGGTGCTCCATACATGCCCTCCTTTCTGTCCCTTCATCTGGCCAGAACACTTCATGCTTTAGCCTTTGCACTCTGCCCTCTTAGAGCATCACTGTCCACTTCTCATGATCTAACTAAACCCTATGCATGATTGAAGCCACACTTGAAAGGCTCTTCTTCAAAGAAACTAGGGCTGACTTCTCCCTGCCCAGGTAAGGTTAGCATCCTACGAGACTCACCTCTGACCAAAATTGCAGTCAATTGTCTAATGTTCATCTTCCGCACTTGAATGTCGTGTCACAGAGATAAGCTTCATGTCTCTGTCACTCAGCGTTGCCTTTGTCTCACTGTTAGTGTTCAGTAAACATTTGCTACATACATGACTGAGCAAATTTAAGACTTTAATGGCTGCATTGTGTCTGAGGAAATCCAGTGTGTGCTTACATTGTGCTTCCTGTTTTGAACATGAGTTTATTTGTAGCTATGTCTGGAAGTATCATTTGGTTTAGGCTTTTTAGTGATATCCTTTGGAAAATGATATGACACATTCATTACTCAAACTAGATATACAGATAAGGTATAAATCTGATGCTCTTTGAAATCTAAATCCTAAATCCTCTTATCTGATCACTGTTAATCATCTTTGAGAAGAAAAACAACATTCAGAACAAGAATGACTACAAATAATTGCACCCCAACTCTGGAAGGAGTTTCTCCACCACTTTTCCTCAGGGTCTTCTGAGGAAAGGGTAGCAGGGGTCAAAGGCAGGGCACAGGAAGACTTTTAAAATGGGAGTCAGAGCAAGTTTCCCAGCAAACTAGTTTGGAAACTGTGCGGCCAGTTAACTCCATATGGGGAAATCCCACAAAGCACAAAACCCATTTGTCTTCTTCGCTCAGGTAAACACAGATTAGAAGTCTACTTGTTTATATTGCAAGGATTGGCTTTCTTTTGTGGTGCTATTCTATGGTGTCATGCATGCAAAGCTAGAGATTATTTACATACTGAAAGATTGCCAATAACCTGTCAGACATTAAAATCATTGTACACATTTCCCCCTACTTGCATGACTTAACTAAAAATGCAGACACTTGGGCCTAACTCTCAGACTATTATTCAGGAGGTATAAAAAAAAAAAAAAAATTTTTTTTTTTTTTTTTTATGGGACAGGACTCAGTAATTTTACTCAAAACAGTTTAAGACACTAGAAGAGAAAACCATAAGAAAGGATCTAGCAAACACTGAGTATCTCCAGACCTCTCACCTCTGACCTGGCACTCTCAGGGCCCTGGACAAGATTGCTTTGACCTGCTCTGCTTCATGGCTTTACTTCTTTTTCGGGCTAAGTCTTTTTTCTTTTTAAATTGTTTTAAACTCTAGCTATGATTGTAATTTAAAGCCATGAAATATTAACAGTGTATGTCAGCGTGAGGGGCAGTTCAGAGGTAGAATTCTCTCCTTCCATGAGGAAGACCCAGGTTCAATTCCCAGCCAATGTGCCTCGTGCACAATCCCCACCCATCTGTCGGTGGAGGCCTGCACTGCTATGATGCTGAACAGGTTTCAGCAGAACTTCCAAGTGGAGACAGACTAAGAAGAAAGGCCTGGTGATCTACTTCCAAAAACCAGTCAATAAAAACCCTGTGGGTTACAAGGGCCCAGTCTATAACTGATCCTAGGGATGGCTCAGGACCAGGCAGTGTTCCCTTCAGGTTTGCCACAAGATAACATGTTAACGTGAAACTGGCTTGCACTGGAGATGGATCTTTGTCACTTGCTAGCTGGGCAAGTGTGGTAATCTCTAAAGCTCTATTTCCTCGTCTGTTAATTAGAGGTGATAATGGTACTTACATTACGGAAAGCTCACAGTCTAGTGCCTGATGAATAGCGAGTGCTCAATAAAATGTTATTGGTATTTTTACATTTTGAACTCCTGGTGCCCTCATATTTCTGAAGAAATCTGTCAGAGCCACTGTTACATAAAGAATCTGCATCTGACTCTGACTTAGAAATTTACTGTGCACTCGGCTCTGGGTTCCTCTGCTCATCATTCCCTTGGGGGACTTTTTAAAGCATGTGGAGCTGTGCGTAGCTGTGCCGCACTAAAGACCTGTTTGAGCACAGCATTAGCTGACAATTGGGACTCCACAGCTGCTCTTCTATGGGTTCTGTTAGGGATTGAATTGTGCTGCTCAGAATATGTGTTGACATCCTAACCCCTGTACCTGTGGATATGATCCTGTTTGGAAGTGGGGGCTTTTCTTTCCTTGTGGGAATGAGGTCATGACAGTGTAGGGTGGGTTCTAAAC
The DNA here is from genome assembly GCF_030014295.1 of Loxodonta africana. Taxonomy (NCBI): domain Eukaryota; kingdom Metazoa; phylum Chordata; class Mammalia; order Proboscidea; family Elephantidae; genus Loxodonta; species Loxodonta africana. Next base: position 77,410,703 of record NC_087358.1, read on the forward strand.
CTACTCACCTCTGAGTTATAAAGAGAGCAGACAGACACAGAGACACACAGGTGCGAAGACTAAGATAGGCACATCCTCAAGCCGGGAAGCTCCAAGGTTTGCCAGCAGCTACTAGGAGCTGAAATAGACAAGTAAGGATCTTCCCCTAGAGCCACACCCTGAATTCAGACTTTTAGCCTCCTGAACTGTGAGAAATAAATTTCTGTTCTTTAAAGCCACCCACTTTTGGTATTTCCGTTAAAGCAGCACTAGGAAGCTAAGAGCTCTTGTGTTTAGTAACCGCTCTCAACATTTCTCACATTGGATATGGTATTTCCTTTCAGTTATATCTCAGGAGTGGAGAGGTAACACGTCAGATCTATATGTGGCCCAGTCGGGTCTTGAAGGAAGAGATTTATCAATAGGAGGAATGCTGAAAGGACGTAATGGCCGCACGATGCGTTGCGTAGGAGATAGACTGTGAAAACTTTCATATTGAAGGGAACTGGTGCATTTAAGAAAGCTGGTTAAGCTACTGGAAGTATTCACAAATGTGAACAAGAAATATTCAGCACAAACCTAAGAACCCCACAGCTGCTGGGCGGGAGGAGAACTTCATTATTTCCTGAGTTCAGAATCTGGGGATTTCTAGAGCCCTTACTTTTTTTTTTTTTACTACCCTCTGCCACTGGGGGTTGTCAGGGTCATGCCCACGGACAGTGATCAGCTCTCAATGAACAATACCTGGGAACTTTGGCTAACACTGTAAAGTCAGTAATGCAGACATTTTCAGTTAGTAAAGGAATGGGTTGGACTGTTTGGAAAGTGAGACAATAGAAAAAACTGTTTTGGCCTAGTTAAACAATTAACTAGATTGTTGTATTTTTATTATTTAAATTTATAGTGTATTACCTGAATGCCTGTTAAATAAAGCACTAGGAATAGCATAGCTTTGTAAAACATGCAACATATAATTTCCTCCCTTCCTTCTTCCCCCCTCCCTCTCACCCTTCCTACTTTCTTCCCTCCCTTCCTGCTTCCTTCCTTCCATTTCTTAAAAATGTTATTGTACTTTAGGTGAAAGTTTACAGTGCAAATTAGTTTCTTATTCAAAAATTTATACACAAATTTTTTTGTGACATTGGTTGCAATCCCTGCAATGTGTCAGCACGCAATGTGTCCCCTTTCCCTTTAACCCCCAGATTCCACGTGTCCAATTGTCCAGTTGTCCTGTCCTTCCTGCCTGCCTGCCTTTTTGATTTTGGGAAACTATTGTCCATCTGGTCTCCTATTCCCAATTGAACTAAGAACCACGTTCTTCAGGTGTGTTATCGTTTGTTTTATATGCCTGTCTAATCTTTGGCTGAAAGGTGGATTCAGGAGTGGATTCAGTTCTGAATTAGCAGGGTGTCCAGGGGCCAAAGTCTTGGGCATTCCTCCAGTCTCTGTCAGACCAGTAAGCCTGCTCCTTTTTTGTGAATTTGAATTTTGTCCTAGATTTTTCTCCACTCTGTCGGGGACCCTCTATTGTGATCCCTGTCAGAGAGATCCCTGGTGGTAGCCGGGCACCACCTAGTTCTTCCGGGCTCAGGCTGGTGGAGGCTATGGTTCATGTGGTCCATTAGTCCTTTCGACTAATATTTTCCTTATGTTTTTGGCTTTCTTCATTCTCCTTTTCTCTGGATGGGTGGGAACCAATAGACGTATCTTATATCATAGATGGCTTTTAAGCTTTTAAGGAAACTTTTAAGACCCCAGATGCTACTCACAAAAGTAGGATGTAGAACATTTTCTTTTAAACTCTGTTATGCCAATTGAGCTAGATGTCTCCAGAGACCATGGTCCCCAGCCCTCAGCTCCAGTAACTCAATTCCTCAAGGTGTTTGAACTTGTTTAGGAAGCTTCTATGGCTTTGCCTTAGTCAAGTTGTGTTGACCTCCTCTGTATCGTGTATTGTCTTTCCCTTCACCAAGTTTCCTTCCATTTTGTAAGTGACAAGAACTGTCCTATGTGTGAGGGGATGCACTACAACCAAATTTCCCTGCCCTCAGGAAGAAATTTAGTGCAGGATGGACATGGTAATAAATAGAGCTACACTTACAGTTTTTTTTTTTTTTTTTACAGGATCCTATGAGGAGTGAAGTAGGAAGTGGCCATGCCACTTTGGTGTTGGCGCAGTCTACATAGAGGAATTGTCACTTGAGTTTTGTTCCTGTTGAAAAAAAGCAGCACTGAATTGAGTGCTTACAGAGATACATGGGAGTCAGGCAAGAAATAGTCAAGACAGGATCTGTAGGGCAGGATTTTTAGGTAGAATAAGAGAAAGTTGTTTACCAAAACCTAGGACTGACTGCTTAGCAAGGTTGTTTAACCGTTTGGCTTCAGTTTTTGCTTTCAGAACTTTAGGGCCCAGCTTTGGTTCAGTTTAGCATATCCATGTTCAGTTTCTGTGAGGTTTGCTGCTGCTACTATTGTTGTTGAAAATTGTTAGATTAACAAATACTAGGTACGAAGTGTGGTTATAACTTGCAAAATTGTTGATAACATATATATATAGTGGATATTACTTGTATATTATTTCTCAGTTATAAAAAATGGATATTCAGCAGGTGGACGTGGTGAGAGAAGGCCTTTTGGGGAGCAAGGACAGCTTGAGCAAAAGTATGGAGGCAAGAGGTAGGTATGCTGGTAAAATAAAAGTGGAATGACAAGAGGATAGGGCAAGACTAGAGTGAGGCTAGTGAGCGAAACAGGGGCCAGATCTACTACTGAGTAGCCGATGACAGCCATGTTTCTATTTCCAGCCCTGACTGCTCTCCCTCACTGAGCTCTGGACCCATACACCCAACTGCCTCCTTAGATCATGTAGATGTCTGATAGCATTCAAGCTAAGTATGTCCAAAACCAAACCTTTGATTTTCTCTTGTTATTTTATCTCCTCCAATTTTCCTAATCTCAGTCAATGGTAACCTTATCCACAGTTACTGAGGTTGGAAATTAAGAAGTCATCCTTGATTCTTTATGTGCACACCTGAGTCCACATCAAATTAGTTGGTAGGTTCTATTAGCTTTACCTCCAATACAAATCTTAAGTTGGGTTTTCTCTCCCGTTACCACTATTATCCTAATCCAAGCCTCTATTATCTCTTGTGAAAAATACAAGAGGTTTTTGAAAGAGCTATCTTAAAAAATATAAATCTGATCATACCACTTCCCTACTTGGACCCTTTTCATCTCATTCTGAATCAAATCCAATTCCTAAATGAGGCCCAGGGGATGAATGGCCTGCCTCTTGCCTACTGCTAGGACTTCATCTTGTCAGCTCTCTCTCCTTCACTCACCAACCACTGACGCCTTTTTTCTCTTTCTTGCTCATTCACACTTTAGGACCTTCACATTTTTTGTTCCCTCTGCTAGAAGTAGTTGTTGTCAGGTGCCATCAAGTCAGCTCCGGCTTTAGGGACCCTATATACAATAGAATGTTTCTTAGCCTGGGTTCTTTAGGGTAGCAAAACCAGTGAAGTGTCTGTAGAGACAGAAACATACACGTCAAAGAAATGACGTGTAGATGTTGGAAAGTCCCAAATGTGGGTCAGGCTGGAGGCTTCTCCAGACCCATGTAGCTGCAGGAGCTGGTGAACCCAAGATTCAGACCACAGAGGCTGATGAATCCCAAGATAGGCAGGTAAGCTGCTAGCTCAAGTCCCAAGAACTGTAGGTTAGACAAATAGGAGCCAGCTGCAGGACCCAGAGTGAGCAAAAGCCCACCAGCCTTGCCAGAAAGTCCATCTATATTGAATGCAGGCCACACTCCCAAGGAAACTCCCTTCCAACTGATTGACTACTCACAGGAGGTGATCACATTATATAAAATCTCACCATGGAAGTGATCACATCATTATACAACTGCAAAACTACATCATAACTGCCAAACCATGAGGATCATGGCCCAGCCAAGTTGACAGACAACCTTAACAATCACAGCCCACCCCTTGTCAACCTGGCACCTGTACACATCTCTTTAAACCATATGTAATTTCTGAATGAAGACAATAATAAAGTCATACTTGCTTTTTTTTTAGCATGATACAACTGACACATATACAACCAAAAACACACTAGCCCTGTTCACATCTTATATTTTATAAGTGAAGAAAACAAAAATATTTGATGCACACATGCAAGGCAGAAATACTCATAACAATTATAGTCCTCATTTCTGCACTTGGCCATCACTGGCATTTAGAACAACCTTCTTCCACCACCTATTCCATATTCCCTTTGCCCTCAGCAAGTTTCTTGGCTGGTTGTGATTTTTTGCCTGGTGGTGTAACCCAAACCTGCATTCCTGAAGGGTCCGGGCCATTAGCAGTCATGTTGGAATTGGGTTGCTGTAGTTTTCCATTGACTTTAATCACAGAGCATAGTAGTACTAAAAGACACCCTAAGGGATCTTCTGCATTCCTGACATTATGTAATATTAATCCTATTTTCTCTTGGTTATCAGGATCAATCACACCAGCCAATACAGTAACCCCTTCTTTGCCTGTTGATTGAGAGGTATAAGGAGCCCAAAGTAGCCAGGTGGTATTCTTCACTTCCAGTTCAATGGAATCAGTGATGTCTCTCCAGGCTGGAGCATTCCTCTCTTTGGAGCTAAGACCTCTAGACCCACAGAACATAGGGTAGCCGGGACAGAAAGCAGAAATTTTATGAGTGGGTCACTAGGGGTAATAGTGAGTGGTGCCATTCCCATTTCCATCCCTTGATTCCTGGATCTATGAATCCTGGCTATGGGAAAAACAGCACCATATATTGGATGCTGGTTTACAGCATATACAGCCTCCTGGAGAACATTGCCCCAACCCTTCAAGATCCAGACCACCTAGCTGGCACCGTAATTGTGTCTTTTGAAGGCCATTCCATCATTCTATCAAGCCAGCTGCTTCAGAATAATGGGGAACATGGTAAGACCAGTGAATGCCATGACCATGGCCCCTTTACTGCACTTCATCTGCAGTGAAGTGAGTCCCTTGATCTGAAGCAATGCTGTGTGGTATAACATGATGTGGATAAGGCATTCTATAAGTCCACAGATGGTAGTTTGGAGAAGCATTACTTGCAGGAAAGGCAAATCCATATGCAGAGAAAGTGCCTATTCCAGTAAGAACAAAATGGTGCCATTTCCAAGATGGAAGTTGTCCAGTGTAATCGACTTGCCATCAGGTTGCTGGCTGATCACCTGGAGGAATGGTGCCATACTGGGGACTCAGTGTTGGTCTCTGCTGCTGGAAGATTGGGCACTCAGCTATGGCTGTAGCCAAGTCTGCCTTTGTCAGTGGAAGTCCATGTTGCTGAGCCCATGCATAACCTCCATCCCTGCCACCACAATCACTTTTTTTGTTCATGAGCCCATTGGGCAGAAGTGGCTGGGAAAGAGGATAACTGGTTTCCACAGAATGCATGATCCTATCTCCATTGTTAAAATCCTTCTCTGCTGAGGTCACCCTTTGGTAAGCATTCACATGACACATTTATATCTTCACTTCTTTAGCCCATTCGGAGAGGTCTGTTGACGTACCATTTCACCATACATCCTTGTCCCCAATTTTCCAATCATGTTTCTGACCATCCAGCCAAATCATTGGCCACAGCCCATGAACCACCATACAATTGCACATCTGGCCATTTCTCCTTCCAAGCAAGTGAACAACCAGCTGTACTGCTTAAAGTTCTGCCCATTGGGAGGGTTTTCCTTCACCACTGTCCTTCAGTGAGGTCTCAGAGAGGGGCTGTAGTGCTGCCACTGTTCACTTTTGAGTGGTGCCTGCATATCATACAGAACCATCTGTAAACCAGACGCCAGTTTTCTCTTCCTCAGTCAACTGATCATAAACTCCCCATGAGTCCACAGGTGCAGACTGGGAGAGGGAAGGTAATGTGACAGGAGTGGAGATTATGGGCATTTGGGCTACTTCCTCATGCAACTTACTTATGCCTTCAGGTCCTACTTGGGCCCAATCTCATATATACCACTTCCATTTAATTTTGGAGTGCTGCTGTTCACTTTCAAATTTACGGCTCTGTGGGTCAGACAATACCCAGTTTCTGATGGACAGCTCAGTCCTCAGGGTGAAGTGTACAGTTTCTACTAAGGCCCAGTAACAAGCCAAGCTGTTTCTCAACAGGTGAAGAGTTATCTACAGAGGATGGCAGGGATTTGCTCCAAAATCCTAAGGGATTTCACTGTTATTCATCAATATGGGCCTGTCCAAGATTCCAAACAGCATGTCTACCTGCCATGGACACTTCAAGCACCATTGGATCAGCTAGATCATATGGCCCAAGTGGCAGAGCTGTTTGCATGGCAGCCTGGACCTGTTGCAGAGCCTTCTCTTGGTCTCGGCCCCACTCAAAACTAGGAGCTTTTCAATCACTTGATAAATAGGCTGGAGTAGCACACCCAAATGAGAGATATGTAACCCACAAAATCCAAAGAGGCCCACTAGGTGTTGTGCCTCCTTTTTGTTGTGGAATGGGCCTGATGCGATAACTTGTCCTTCACTTTAGAAGGAATATCTCAACATGCCCCACACCACTGAACCCCTAGAAATGGCTCATGTAGTTATAGAGACTAAACAGTCCCAAATCAATGGGTCAGGCTGGAGGCTTCTCCTGACTCATGTAGCTTCAGGAGCTGGTGAACCCAAGAACCAGACAGCAGGGACTACCAAATCCCAAGATTAGCAGGTAAGCTGCTAGCTCAAGTCCCAAGAACCAGAGGTCAGATGAACAGGAGCCAGCTGCAGGATCCAGAGCCAGCAAACCAGCCTTGCCAGTGTGTCCACCTATATTGGATGCAGGCCACAGCCCCAAGAAAACTCTCTTACAACAAGTTGGCTACTCACAGCAGATGCCAACATGGAGGTGATCACATTATATCAAATCTCATTATGGAGGTGATCACATCATTATATGACTGCCAAACTACATCATAACTGACAAAAGAAAGAGGATCGTTGCTCAGCCAAGTTGACTCACAACCTTAACAATCACAGAATGAAACGTTGCCTGGTCTTGCCATCCTCACAATCAATATGTTTGAGCCCATTGTTGCAGCTGCTATGTCAATCCATCTCATTGAGGGTCTTCCTCTTTTTTGCTGATGCTTTACTTTCTTTTCTTTTTACTTTACTAAGCAGAATGCCTTTCTCCAGGGACTTGTTCCCCCTGATAACATATCCAAAGTACATGAGACTAAGTCTTACCATCCTTACTTCTAAAGAGTTTTCCAGCTGTACTTCTACCAAGACAGATTTGTCAACAGCATAATACAAATGCATCAATTCTTCCATCTTCCTTATTCATTGTCCACTTTTTGCATGCATATGAGGTAATTGAAAATACCATGGCTTGGGTCAAGTGCACCTTAGTCTTCGAAGTGACATCTTTGCTTTTTAACACGTGAAAGAGGACTTTTGCAGCAGATTTTCCCAATGCAATACTCTGTTTGATTTCTTGACTGCTTCTTTCATGGACATTGATTACAGATCCAAGTAAAATGAAATCCTTGACAACTTCAATCTTTTCTCTCTTAATCATGATATGGCTTTATTGGTCCAGCTGTGAGGATTTTTGTTTTCTTTGTATTGAAGTGTAATCCATACTGAAGATTGTAGTCTTTGATTTTCATCAGTAAGTGTTTCAAGTTCTCTTCACTTTCAGCAAGCAAGCTTGTGTCATCTGCATATCACAGTCTTTTATTAAGTCTTCCACCATTTCTGATGCTGGGTTCTTCTTCATATAGTCCAGCTTCTTGGATTATTTGCTCAGCATAGAGATTGAATAAATATGGAGAAATATACAACCCTGATGCACACCTTTTCTGATTTTAAATCACTTAGTATCCCCTTGTTTCATTTGAAAGACCGCTTCTTGGTTTAAATACAGGTTCTGTGTTAGCACAATTAAGTATTCTGAAATTCCCATTCTTTGCAATGTTGTCCAAATATCTGAATGGTTAACCCCTTCCCATCAGATTTCAGACTCCAGTTTAAATAGAAGGAGCTTTTCATGATCTCATTTCCTTAAGTACCTTACAAAGCTCCCCCTCACCCAGTGTTATCACATCATTCCACTTATGTTCTCCAGAGTACTGATAAAATGCTGAAATTATCTGGCTTATTTCACTTGGCAATACACATTTATGATTCATCCATGTCTTTGTATGGTTTCTTAGCTCATTTCTTATTATTGCTGAATGGTATCCTGTTGGATGGAAGTTTGTTTATCCATTCATCTATTAAAGGATGTAGTGGTTGTTCTCCAGTTTTGGACAATTATGAATAAGTAAGCATTGTTTTCCTAGTTTGTGTGGACACACTCTTCAAGCTGGTTGGGTAAAGTACCTAGGAGAATGATTGCTGGATTGTATAAAACTACGGCTAGTTTTTTGAGAAACTACCACACTGTCTCCAAGGTGTTCCTTCCATCTGCATTCCTGCCAGCAAAGAATAAGAGTTCTTATTGCTCTGCATCCCTTGTCAGAAGTTGGTATTGTCATATTTTTGGATTTTATCTATTCTGATAGGTGTGTAAGGAGCCCTATTGGCACAATGGTTAAGTGTTCTGCTGCTAACTGAAAGGTTGGTGGGTTGAACCCACCAGCAGCTCCCCAAGAGAAAAGGCCTGGTGATCTGTTCCCATAAAGATTACGGTTTAGGAACCCTGGTGGTGCAGTGGCTAAGAACTCAGCTGCTAACCAAAATGTCAGCCATTTGGAGCCACCAGCCACTCTTTGGAAACCGTATGGGGGAGTTCTACTCTGTCCTATAGGGTTGCTATGAGTTGAAATGGACTCATTGGCACACAACAACAAAAGGTGTGTGGTGGTACCTCATTGCTGTTCCGTTAATGATTTCTTAAAAAACGACATATATATATATATATATGTCGTTTTTTATATATATATATATATATACGTACATGTATATATTTGTTGTTAGTTTTAGAACTTACCATACACATCTTAACTTATAATTTACTTCAGGTTTATATTAAGTTAATTATACTAAGATATATAAAAACTTTACTTCCAGATAGTTTGATATTTTCTCCCTTTTTTGTGTTATTTTTGTTTTAAACCCAATAATAGATTGTCATAAGTTTGCTTTATATAACCATGTCTTTTTAAAAAGCTAGGAGAAGAAGAGAGAGCCCAGATATATTTATAGAGTATTTTATATTAACATTTTTATTTATCATTTTTTTGGTTCTCTTCATTTCTTCTTGGAGATCTGAGTTATGATCTTCTGTCATTTCTTTCTGCAATATAGCTTCATCCCCACACATTTTGTGTTGTGCAATGTCTATCCTCTTTGTGTTGCTGTTGTAAAATACATTTTATTTGTTATAGGGCCGACAATACCATTTTATAAATATTGTTTGATGCAATTGCTTTTTAAGTCAGTTAAGAGAAGAAAGAAAAAGAAATGTGTAATTTTACTGTCTGTTATTATTATCTACATAATTATCTTTACTAAAGCTCTTTGTTATTTTTCTTTTAAATGTAGATTTGAATCACTGTCTGGCGTCACTTCCTTTCAGCCTAAAGAACTTCATTTAAACATTCTGATAGGAAGGCAGTTTTGCTAGCAATCAATTCTGTAAGCTTTTGTTTATCTGGGAGTGCCTATGTTCTTACTTCATTTTTGAATTATAGCTTTGCTGGATATAAGATTCTTGTTTGATAATGTTTTCCTTTATCAATTTGAAAATATTATCCCATTGTCTTTAGTCTCCATTATTTCTGTTGAGAAGTCAGTTGTTAATTGTATTGTGGTTCCCTTGCATGGACTGAGTCATTTTCTCTTGCTGCTTTCAAGATTTTCATGTTATTATTTTTATTATGCATCACACTGATACAACTTATTTTCTTCTCTTCATTCTTTGTCTTAAAATTTGAATGTATTTTTAAAAAATTTGAAGTGCTTTTAGTCACATGTAGGTATTTTATAAATCTTTGTAATCTTACAAAAGAGGTCAAAAAACACATTTAAATTAATTTAGCTACATTTCTTTAATCATTTTTAATTTCTCTTGAAACTCAACAAGCTGAGTTTTAATGGATCTTAATAAAGAGTGTGTTTTAAAAAATCACATCCAGAACCTTTATTCCTAATATTCTTTCTGTGATTGATCTGGTTGCTGCAGATTCCCTTTGAAAAATTCTGCCCTACACAGATTCTTGAACTACTAGGCAAAAACAAACTTAAGCTATGAGAACTCTGTGGAGTCCATGACAAGGGCCTTTTATAAAAATTTCAACTATATTTTAGTAAAAAAAAGAAAAGTGGGGGGAGCTCCGTTGAACTAACATTTTAGAGCCAGATGTTTACTGTTTACTGATGTCTAAAATGTAAATATTTTTTTGAGCTTACTTTTGGCCCAGTTGTTTGTGAGGTGTACTGTGTAATTAACTGAGTAAATGCTGTAACACAATTCATGGGTGGAGTTTAGGCTCTACTAAGAGAAAAAGGCTGGACTTTTTCTCCAGCCCCCACAAGGCATCGGGCTCTTGGCAGCACTTTTTCCTGCCTCTGGCTTTGTTGGTCCTCCTTGTAAGTGATTTTATTTTCTATGAGTGTTCCTGTCTCTTAGTTGTTCTCTTACTAGGCATCTACATGTTTTCCTCCAACTCAGAGAACCAAAGCCCCCACCTGCATCTATTCAGCTTTCTCTGATTCTCTTCACTCACACAGGTTAGAAATCTCATTCTAGAGTTTGAACCACAGCCTCACCACTTACGACCTTTCCTAACTTGAACAAGTTACATAACTTTTCTCAGCCTCTATTTCTTTTTATTATTATTATTTTCAAAATAATTTTTATTGTGCTTTAAGTGAACGTTTACAAATCAAGTCAGTCTGTCACATGTTAGCTTATATATGCCTTACTCCATGCTCCCACTTACTCTCCCCCTAATGAATTAGCCTGCTCCCTCCTTCCAGTCTCTCCTTTCCTGACAATTTTGCCAGTTTCTAACCCTCTCTACCCTCCTATCTCCCCTCCAGACAGGAGATGCCAACACAGTCTCAAGTGTCCACCTGATACAAGGAGCTCACTCTTCATCAGCATCTCTCTCCAACCCATTGTCCAGTCCCTTCCATGTCTGATAAGTTGTCTTTGGGAATGGTTCTTGTTCTGGGCCAACAGAAGGTTTGGGGACCATGACTGCTGGGATTCCTCTAGTCTCAGTCAGACCATTAAGTCTGGTCTTTTTATGAGAATTTGGGGTCTGCATCCCACTGATCTCCTGCTCCCTTAGGGGTTCTCTGTTGTGCTCCCTATCAGGGCAGTCACCGGTTGTGCCTGGGCACCATCTAGTTCCTCTGGTCTCAGGATAATGTAAGTCTCTAGTTCATGTGGCCCTTTCTGTCTCTTGGGCTCATAGTTATCGTGTGACCTTTGTGTTCTTCATTCTCCTTTGATCCAGGTGGGTTGAGACCAATTGATGCATCTTGGATGGCCGCTTGTTAGCATTTAAGACCCCAGACGCCACATTTCAAAGTGGGATGCAGAATGTTTTCATAATAGAATTATTTTGCCAATTGACTTAGAAGTCCCCTTAAGCCATAGTCCCCAAACCCCCGCCCCTGCTCCGCTGACGTTTGAAGTGTTCCATTTATCTTGGAAACTTCTTTGCTTTTGGTCCAGTCCAGTTGAGCTGACCTTCCGTGTATTGAGTATTGTCCTTCCCTTCACCTAAAGTAGTTCTTATCTACTCACTAATCAGTAAATAACCCTCTCCCACCCTCCCTCCCTCCCCCCTCGTAACCACAAAAGTATGTGTTCTTCTCAGTTTATGCTATTTCTCAAGATCTTATTTATTTATTTTTTTTATAATAGTGGTCTTATATACAATATTTGTCCTTTTGCCTCTGACTAATTTCACTCAGCATAATGCCTTCCAGGTTCTTCCATGTTATGAAATGTTTCGCAGATTCGTCACCGTTCTTTACTGATGCATAGTATTCCATTGTGTGAATATACCACAATTTATTTATCCATTCATCCATTTATGGACACCTTGGTTGCTTCCAGCTTTTTTCTATTGTAAACAGAGCTGCAATAAACATGGGTGTGCATATATCTGTTCGTGTAAAGGCTCTTATTTCTCTAGGGTATATTCCGAGGAGTGGGATTTCTGGGTTGTATGGTAGTTCTATTTCTAACTGTTTAAGATAACGCCAGATAGATTTCCAAAGTGGTTGTACCATTTTACATTCTCACCAGCAGAGTATAAGAGTTCCAATCTCTCCGCAGCCTCTACAACATTTACTATTTTGAGTTTTTTGGATTAATGCCAGCCTTGTTGGTGTGAGATGGAATCTCATCGTAGTTTTAATTTGCATTTCTCTAATGGCTAATGATCGAGAGCATTTTCTCATGTATCTGTTAGCTGCCTGAATATCTTCTTTAGTGAAGTGCGTGTTCATATCCTTTGCCCACTTCTTGACTGGGTTGTTTGTCTTTTTGTGGTTGAGTTTTGACAGAATCATATAGCTTTTAGAGATCAGGTGCTGGTCAGAGATGTCATAGCTGAAAATTCTTTCCCAGTCTGTAGGTGGTCTTTTTACTCTTTTGGTGAAGTCTTTAGATGAGCATAGGTGTTTGATTTTTGGTAATGTTTTGTATTCTGTTTATGCCTTGTATTAGGGCTCCTAGGGTTGTCCCTATTTTTTCTTCCATGATCTTTATCGTTTTAGTCTTTATGTTTAGGTCTTTGATCCACTTGGAGTTAGTTTTTGTGCATGGTGTGAGGTATGGGTCCTGTTTCATTTTTTTGCAAATGGATATCCAGTTATGCCAGCACCATTTGTTAAAAAGACTATCTTTTCTCCAATTAACTGACACTGGGCCTTTGTCAAATATCAGCTGCTCATATATGGATGGATCTATATCTGGGTTCTCAATTCTGTTCCATTGGTCTATGTGCCTGTTGTTGTACCAGTACCAGGCTGTTTTGACTACTGTGGCTGTGTAATAGGTTCTGAAATCAGGTAGAGTGAGACCTCCCACTTTCTTCTTCTTTTTCAGTAATGCTTTACTTATCCGAGGCTTTTTTCCCTTCCATATGAAGTTGGTGACGTGTTTCTCCATCACATTAAAAAATGACATTGGAATTTGGATTGGAAGTGCATTGTATGTATAGATGGCTTTTGGTAGAATAGACATTTTTACTATGTTAAGTCTTCCTATCCATGAGCAAGGTATGTTTTTCCACTTAAGTAGATCCTTTTTAATTTCTTGTAGTAGTACTTTGTAGTTTTCTTTGTGTAGGTCTTTTACATCTTTGGTAAGGTTTATTCCTAAGTATTTTATCTTCTTGGGGGCTACTGTGAATGGCATTGATTTGGTGATTTCCTCTTCGATGTTCTTTTCGTTGATGTAGCCAAGTGATTTTTGTATGTTTATTTTATGACCTGAGACTCTGTCAAACTCTTCTGTTAGTTTCAGTAGTTTTCTGGAGGATTCTGTGTATAAGATCATGTCATCTGCAAACAGAGATAATTTTACTTCCTCTTTTCCAATCCAGATGCCGTTTATTTCTGTGTCTAGCCTAATTGCTCTGGCTAGGACCTCTAGCACAACATTGAATAAGAGCGGTGATAAAGGGCATCCTTGTCTGGTTCCCAGTCTCAAGGGAAATGCTTTCAGGCTCTCTCCATTTAGAGTAATGTTGGCTTTGTATAGATGGCCTTTATTATGTTGAGGAATTTTCCTTCAATTCCTATTTTGGTGAGAGTTTTTATCATAAATGGGTGTTGGACTTTGTCAAATGCCTTCTCTGCATCAATTGATAAGATCATGTGGTTTTTGTCTTCCGTTTTATTTATATGGTGGATTACATTAATGATTTTTCTAATATTAAACCAGCCTTGCATAAAAAAAAAAAAGAAAAATTTTTTCTAGCCTTGCATACCTGGTATAAATCCCACTTGGTCATGGTGGATTATTTTTTTGATATGTTCCTGAATTCTATTGGCTAGAATTTTGTTGAGGATTTTTGCATCTATGTTCATGAAGGATAAAGGTCTGTAATTTTCTTTTTTTGTGATGTCTTTATGTGGTTTTGGTATCAGGGATATGGTGGCTTCATAGAATGAGTTAGATAGTATTCCATTCTTTTCTATGCTTTGAAATACCTTTAGTAGTAGTGGTGTTAACTCTTCTCTGAAAGTTTGGTAGAACTCTGCAGTGAAGCTGTCCGGGCCAGGGCTTTTTTTTTGTTGGGAGTTTTTGGATTACCGTTTCTATCTCTTTTTTTTGTTATGGGTCTATTTAGTTGTTCTACTTCTGATTGTGTTAGTTTAGGTAGGTAGTGTTTTTCCAGGAATTCATCCATTTCTTCTAGGTTTGCAAATTTGTTAGAGCACTATTTTTCGTAATAATCTGATATGATTCTTTTAATTTCAGTTGGGTCTGTTGTGATGTGGCCCATCTCGTTTCTTATTCAGGTTATTTGTTTCGTTTCCTGTATTTCTCTAGTCAGTCTGGCCAATGGTTTATCAATTTTGTTAATTTTTTCAAAGAACCAGCTTTTGGCTTTGTTAATTCTTTCAATTGTTTTTCTGTTCTCCAATTCATTTAGTTCAGCTCTAATTTTTATTATTTGTTTTCTTCTGGTGCCTGATGGATTCTTTTGTTGCTCACTTTCTATTTCTTCAAGTTGTAGGGACAGTTCTCTGATTTAGGCTCTTTCTTCTTTTTGTATGTGCATTTATCGATATAAATCAACCTCTGAGCACTGCTTTTGCTGTGTCCCAGAGGTTTTGATAGGAAGTGTTTTCATTCTCGTTGCATTCTATGAATTTTTTATTCCCTCCTTGATGTCTTCTATAACCCAGTCTTTTTTCAGCAGGGTATTGTTTGGTTTCCAAGTATTTGCTTTCTTTTCCCTAATTTTTCTGTTATTGATTTCCACTTTTATGGCCTTGTGGTCTGAGAAGACGCTTTGTAATATTTCAATGTTTTGGATTCTGCAAAAGTTTGTTTTATGAGCTAATATGTGATCTATTCTAGAGAATGTTCCATGTGCGCTAGAAAAAAAAGTATACTTTGCAGCAGTTGGGTGGAGTGTTCTTTATAAGTCTATGAGGTCAAGTTGGTTGATTGTAGTAATTAGGTCTTCCGTGTCTCTATTGAGCTTCTTACTGGAAGTCCTGTCCTTCTCCGAAAGTGGTGTGTTGAAGTCTCCTACTATAATTGTGGAGGTGTCTATCTCACTTTTCAGTGCTGTTAAAGTTTGTTTTATGTATCTTGCAGCCCTGTCATTGGGTGCATAAATATTTAATATGGATATATCTTCCTAGTCAATTGTCCCTTTAATCATTATGTAGTGTCCTTCTTTATCCTTTGTGGTGGATTTAACTTTAAAGTCTATTTTCAGCCTCTATTTCTTTATTTATAAAATTGCAATAACATAGTTTCTTGCATTTCTGGTGAATGTCAGAATGAATGAGGTAATG
Organism: Loxodonta africana; assembly: GCF_030014295.1. Classification (NCBI taxonomy): domain Eukaryota; kingdom Metazoa; phylum Chordata; class Mammalia; order Proboscidea; family Elephantidae; genus Loxodonta; species Loxodonta africana. Next base: position 77,426,212 of record NC_087358.1, read on the forward strand.
TATGTAGAATGATTAGCATAGAGTATGCAATGCATTGATTCTGAGAGTGAATATAGGACTTCTGTAGTGATGATTATAAGGTCCTTGTTTGGCACACACGGCTTGCTCTCAACTGGTAGCTGAAAGGTTGGCAGTTCGAATCCACTCAGCTACACCACAGAAGAAAGGCCTGATGATCTACTTCCATAAGGTCACAGCCATTGAAAAACCCTGTGGAGGGCAGTTCTACTCTGACATACGTGGGGTCATTATGAGTCAGAATCAACTTGACAGCAATGGGTCTGGGTTTGTTTGATTTATAGTAGTGATTATTTATTGTCCTCAGCACTGTAGGAGGCCTTTTTTAGTGTATGGAAATGTCTCTTGGTCAGCGTCCGATATGCCTAGCCGGACAGATGTCAGCATGTCCACCTCCATCTTTCACAGGGCTTGAAGGAAAGGCCACAAATGTAGGCCCTCTCCAACTCTCTCCCCACCTTCTGCTCTGCCCCTCATTGCAAGGGGCTCATCCATGATACGCCAGTCTTCATGTCTAAAGTCTGTCCAACCCCTCTTCCTCATCCTGCAAACAGCCACTCTTGGCTACCCTTCGGGTCTAAGGATAAGCCCTCCTGAGGATATACCCAGGGAAGAAGTCTTCACAGGCCTGGCAGTGGCTTGAGCCTTTTGAGCAGGGAATCCAGAGTGGTGGCACCTGGGGTGCAGTTTAGATGAGCAGGGTGTCATGGACTTAAACCAGCACCAGTTGCTGTCAGGTAGACTCTGACCCATGGCAACCCCATGCATGTCAGAGTAGAACTGTCCTTCACAGGGCTTTCAATGGCTATTTTTTGGGAAGTAGACTGCCAGGCCTTTCTTTTGAGGTACCTCTAGGTAGACTCGAACCTTCAGTCTTTTGGTTAGCAGCTGAGTGCCTATTAGCTATTTGTGCCACCCTGGGCTTAGTCTGGAAACACTGGTGGAGTAGTGGTTAAATGCTACAGCTGCTAACCAAAGGGCCGGCAGTTCGAATCCACTAGGCGCTCCTCGGAAACTCTATGCGGCAGTTCTACTCTGTCCTGTAGGGTCGCTAGGCATCTGAATTGACTTGACGGCAGTGGGTTTGGTCTTTTTTGGTTTGGGCTCAGTCTCTTGGAGCCTTCTGCTCACGAGGAGCCCTGGCTGGAGGAAAGGTACAGAACGGCACTCTGATAGGAAGACCCTGGCTGTCTCGAATGCACTATGTTGCTGGCAGAAAGAACCATGCTTTAGGAAGGGATGTTTCTCCACACTCCACCTCCCCAGCAAGTTTGTGGCCTCTGTCCTGTGCAGTCCCACTCACGACATGTATACTGTGTGGGCAGGAACCAGCTCCTCTCACTACGGCCCTGGCTACTGCCAGGAGGTGAAAGGGCTTCCTTTCCATAAGCACAGCCCCCTTTAGACCAGCCCCATCTCAGCCTTCAGTGCTCAGCCCTTGGTATTGTAACATCAGCCTTGCCCTCTGACATAGCCCCTTCCTCAGCTGCTGCACTGGTCTTTCCACTTCTCCCTCTTTCCATTGCTTTTTGCTTGGCATTTGCTGGGTGGTGACTAAAGTAACACTGGGAGGAGCTTATCCCAGACACTGGGGAAATGAATTTCAGGGTACAAAGGGACTGGAAGAGATGTGTTTGATGGTAGTAGTAACATCTGACTCAGACACCCAGAGAGTAAGCCATTAAAGCCATCATCCTCCCACTTCCTGTGGAACCCAGTTCAAGGTCCATCCGCTTCTTTAAAATACACAACTACATCTACATTAGCAGCTATCCTGTCCTTGCTCAGAGTCGCAGCACTCAGAGGTCCCGTTTGTTGCCACAAAGGATTTGGGTTGAAGTGGTAACTTACGGAGAATGTTTTTTAGAAATAACTTGGCAAGAGAAGAGTAACAAAGTATAATTCAATAGCAAAATACCCAAGAAAGCTAGAGCACATGTGGCAGATACTAAAACTTCACCAGAAAAGGAAATCGATGCTTTTAATTATGAATCGTCAGAGTGATATTGGTAGTCTGAGCAGTGGCACCATCCCTGGGGTGCAAACTAGTCAGTGCCAGAAATGGAAGCTTAGCTCCTTCTCTCCAGAGTGAGAAATCAGTGTTTCTCTCTGGTGACAACAGGGATCTGATCCCCAGCTTGCAGCCTGGCCTTCACCAAGGCAGGAGACCACCCCAGAACTGGTTGGTCTATGAAGCATCCTTGTGCACAAAGCTCAGTGCATAGGAGGGGGCCCTTTCAGAGTTTTCTCTGAAAAAAGTGACATATGACTGACTGGCTACGGAACCCGGTTCCTTGTGGTTTTGTTAGGCATTCAAAATAAGCAGGGTTCTGAGGTTAAAAAATTTGGAAAATGTTGAACTAAATTAAAAACAGATCTAAGAATGTTTGTTTTAATGGTAGGATATCTCAGTGGCTTTATTATGCCCAGGTACAATATTATTTGAAATGAGAGGCTGTAAAATATGTTCCCCCCAAATAGAATATACTTTAGAAACTGCTGTTATAGATGGCTTTTTAATTCCTTGATCTTTTTCCAGAAACTTGTTTAGATGTCTAAATTTAGGTATGATATCTCTTTAAGCTTGATAATTCAAAACATTCCATGGGCATGAGCAAGGCCGATTCATGAATACTGGGGCCAAATATTAAATCTCTACCTATCCTCTTTGTCTTCCCAAATGCTAGGAATAAATGGAGCCACAAGTTGCCCATCTGAGGAGGAACACAGGAAAACATGATGCAAAGTTTCCCAAGGAAAATTAGGTGTGGGGAAGCCATTTTTGACCTGAGATACTCATTGACATTTGTGACATTTAGGCTCCACGTAACTGCACAGTTTCAGGCAGGGACCACCCAGAGCTGCCACTTCCATGCCTCATAATGTGTTTCGTTTGCCCTGGGCATGCTCCCTGGCTTCTCTGAGCCTTCTCCTGAGGGACTCATTCCTGTACTTAATGACTCCTATTAAGAAGGGACTGGAATTGGGGCAAATGGCACTCAGTAAAGCATTTAAGAAAACATTCCAGTTCTCCCACAGTGCTTCTATTATTTGTCCCTTTTCTTTTCCTTTCTTCATTTAATTCCATACACCAAACTACCATCCCAGGAGGGTCGATTAACTTCTTTGTGACATTTGAGGCTGCTGGCTTTTGCCCAATTCGACAGACTTTCAGCCTGAGAGAGGTAGCCAGTGAGGCTCCAGGCAAAGCAGAGGCTGAGAAATAAGCTGTCACTTAAACAAAGATGCTGGGACTTTCCAAGTCTGTGCTCTTAAAAGGATATCTAGTCTGCTCCTGGGTGTATCTAGTCTGCTCCTGGGTGTATCTAGTCTGCTCCTGGATGTATCTAGTCTGCTCCTGGGTGTATCTTGTCTGGCTATCAGGAGAACGTTATTATCAGGAATTCTATCAGTCTCACATTTGGGGACACATCAGCTGGCTAAAGGATTTTTTTCTGCTTTGTGATGTTACTCACATGAAGTGTCTTACAGAGAGAGACACATTAAATACTATTTTAGTCAGTAATGGAGATGACTTCATTGGAGAAAATAGATTTTTACAAAATGATAACTATACCAGGAAATCTAAGATAGATGTCACCATGTGGCCCCACATGGCATTTAGATCGCAGAGGCATCCCTAAGGATGTTTTTGGTGTGTTTATTACTTTTTTAAAGGACCAATCCTGTGTCGTTGTGTCATGCACCAAGGCAGTATGCTGTGCAATATTTTTTCAAGGAGGCTTTTATCACTTCATTTGCATCAGTGAGTGAAGCTGCAAGATTTTTTTTTTCTCCCTCAAAATCCACATGTACAGCTGGAGTGAAGAAAGAAATCTTGCATCCACTCCTCTGCGTCTCGCTATGTTGCTTAACGAGATGTTAAATTGCCTTCATTTCTGTCTAGTTCTAGTCTGTTTCTGGGTGAACAGGTGAGCATCTTTGCACAGCACATTTCCAGGAGGAACAGGAGAGAGTATGCCGCTAAGTGTTCCTGGTCAGGTCCTCATATTTGGGTCAGAGTTGTCTTGCGTTGGAAAGCAACGGGGTAGATGAACCTGATTTAATATGAGAAAGTTGGCAAAGCAGAGCAGTAGGTCACTCCATGCTCCATAACCCCCGCTGGACTCACTTATCCAGAGTGATACCCGGGCCACCAATCTCTCAAAACTTTACCACCACAAGCGATTTTCATGACTGTTAGCTCTCTTCCTTGAGCCTTTTAATTTCCACAATCACCAAGGGGAAGTGCTGAATCTGACAGTTTAGGAATTCCGCGTTTCTAATATACTCCTTCCTGTCTAAATCTCTAACAGAATGTTTGACAGAGAACTTCAGCAGGATCCAAGTTTTACGAGAAAAAAAAAAAAAAAATCTGTTAGAGAGACCAAGGCTCTAATGTCTTATCCAGTAGCATGCTGGTAAATGTTTAACAACAGAGTGTTCACCGATTGATTTCGTGGTGTAGATACTTTCCCCACGGCTGATTTCTAGCTGCTAGCGAGGCACCACTGAATACAGAGCTAGGAGGAGGTGGGCCCAGTCAGCTCTGGTGAGCCAGTGCAAGCCAGCTCCAGGAGACTACAGCATTTAGCCCCCTGGTCCGTTGGTTCCCAAATTTGGGTGTGAATCACTATCACTATTATTAAAAGTATAGGGGTTGACTCAGAGTCTCTGACGCTGAGGCCAGAATACCTTATACTTGAGAAGTTTTCCAGGTGATCTCCATACTGGAGCTTGAGTGTTGGATTCTATATTATTTTCTCCACAAGGCCAGGGCTGTAAATGTATTATTGCCATTGCAGATCTAGAACTCTAAATACTTTTTCATGCCTCTAAACTCACTAAGATACCATTAAAATTGACTAAGTGCACTACGATATAATTAAAGTAGATTCTAATGTTCAGGGTGAGTAATGATCGCCGTGTTTGCATTTATATAGCAGTCTATGTACTATGTACAGCTCACTACTTTTTATTATCCTGAACATAAATTATGCTATGGAAAGCCAAATTCTATATATTTTAGAAATTAGACAAAAGCTTTATGGGACACATGGCTCATCCTTGAGCTGTGGGAATTATTTGCATCAGACATTTTCATTGTGCACAGTGATTCACACGACAGCTTTCTCTGCTTACCACGAATTTTATTCCAATAAGATTGTGCCAAATGTGTTGTGAATGTAATGATTTGTGTATGGAAAAAATTCAGATAAACATACCAACTTCCTCTGAAAATTGTTTGGGTGATTTTTAAAAAGGATTTGTGCAATTAGTTGATTTCTCTTCAGCAATGAATACCTTTCACTGGGGAAGGTTTCACTGCCTTAAAGCTGATCTTTTTTCAAAAGACTGTATTCACCCTGCAAGTGACTACCAAACATGGTCCCTACTCTAAAGGAGCTTACAATCTATTTGAGGTTTTAAGAATTCCCTCTATAAACAATTAGAGGATAGGGAGCTATCTGAAATGGTGGCCGGTATTGGTTGTTGCAGCATCCAGGTTTTTTGGTGGGGGAGGCAGATGTGTGTATAATCACCATGGACTGTGGCAACCACTGTGAGACAGTGACCGATGTTCCCCCCGATGACTCAGGACAGCCTCATTAAGGAGGCGATGTGTTAGCTGGCTCTCAAGGATAACGAGGGGTTGGAAAGGTGAAGCAAAGAGGGTATTTTAGGCAGAGGTTGAAGCCCCCACAGCTAGCTAAAGAACGTTATTGTTGGTTGCTGTCGAGTCCATTCCAGCTCATGACAACTACACGTATGGGAACTGCTCCAGGGTGATTTCAAGCCCATGATCTTTCAGAAGCAGATCACCAGGCCTTACTTCCAAGGTGGCTCTGGGTGGCTCTGGAACAGCCAACATCTCAGCTAGTAATCAAGAGCTTAGCTGTTTGTGCCACCTGGGGACTCCAGCTCAAGAATAAAAACCCCAAACAAACCCATTGCTGTCGAGTCGATTCTGACTCATAGCGACCCTACAGGACAGAGTAGAACCGCCCCATAGGGTTTCCAAGGAGAGCCTGGTGGATTTGAACTGCCGACTTGTTGATTAGCAGCTGAGCTCAACACAGCTCTTCAAATCGTACACTTGAATACTAAGTTCTCTCTTACTCTGTACACAGAACTGTGCTGGCATTTGGGAGGCAGGGAGGAAGAGTGAGTGGCACAATCCTGTCCCTCAAGGCTTCCCATTCCATTTGGATGCCTAAGACCTGCAAACATTACAGAAGGAAAAGAGAAGTGGCATAATAACGGACCATGGCGTGTTAGAGATATTACTGAAATATTGAAAAAGGTGAGATAGGTTGGGCTGGAGTGCTTGGGGAAATCTTCCTGGGTCAAAGATATTCAGGCAAGAGAAGCATTGTTAAAACAAACAAACAGGCATGAGAGAGAAGATGCTATATGGAAGACAGAAGGAGAAACAGTGGGACCAGAGTAGATGATGCTGGTGAGCAGTGCCGAGGGCAGGAGGAAGGTGCCATGGAAAACGTGTAACTCAGAGTCCTGACTCAGCTCTAGACTGTCCAGCGATGTGGGCAAAATCTTGATCCTCAGTTTCTTCAACTGTAAAATGGGCAGACTTAAACCGAACTCACCTACTTGTGAGCACCGAATGAGGCAATTTATGCAAAAGTGTCTTATAAATTGTAATCTTTCTGTAAATGAGGGTTATTGTTAATAAATAGGGTTCTTTTTAAAATTAATTTTTATTGAAAGTTTACAAATCAAGTCAGTCTTTCATACAAAAATTTATATACACCTTACTACTCCTAATTGTTCTCCCCCCAATAAGACAGCACACTCCTTGCCACCACTGTCCATTTTCAGTCCACTAGGTCAGCTTCTGACCCCTTCTGCCCTCTCATCTCCTCTCCAGACAGGAGATGCCAACAAAGTCTTATGTGTCTACTTGATTCATGAAGCCCATTCTTTATCAGTATCATTTTCTATCCCATAGTCCAATCCAATCTGTGTCTGAAGAGTTGGCTATGGGAATGGTTCCTGTCTTGGACTAACAGAAGGCCTGGGGACCATGACCTTTGGGGTCCTTCTAGTCTCAGTCAGACCATTCAGTCTAGTCTTTTTATGGGAATTTGGGGTCTGCATCCCACTGCTCTACTGCTCCCTCAGGGGTTCTCTGTTGTGTTCCCTGTCAGGGCAGTCATCGGTTGTAGCCAGGCACCATCTAGTTCTTCTGATCTCAGGCTGACTGAGTCTCTGATTTATGTGGCCTTTTCTGTCTCTTGGCCTCATAATTACCTTGTGTCCTTGGTGTTCTTCATTCTCCTTTGCTCCAGGTGGGTTGAGACCAATTGATGCATCTTAGATGGCTGCTTGCTAGAGTTTAAGACCCCAGACGCCACTCTCCAAAGTGGGATGCAGAATGTTTCCTTAATAGATTTTATTATGCCAATTGACTTAGATGTCCCCTGAAACTGTGGTCCCCAAACCCCCACCCCTGTTACATCAGACTTTGAAGCATTCAGTTTATTCAGGAAACGTCTTTGCTTTTGGTTCAGACCTCTCCTGTATTGTGTTGTCTTTCCCTTCACCTAAAATAATACTTATCTACTATCCAATTAGTGAAAACCTCTCTTCCTCCATCCCTCACTCCCCCTCCCGTAACCATCAAAGAATATTCTCTCTCTGTTTAAACTACTTCTCCAATACTTATAATAGTTATTTTATACAATATTTGTCCTTTTGCAATTGACTAATTTCACTCAGCATAAGGGCTTCCACATTCATCCATGTTATGAAATGTTTCACAGATTCATTGTTGTTCTTTATCGATGCATAGTATTCCATTGTGTGCATATACTATAATTTCTTTATCCATTCATATATTGATGGGCACCTTGGTTTCTTCTATATTTTTGCTATTGTAAACAGTGCTGCAATGAACATGGGTGTGCATATCGGTTCATGTGAAGGCTCTTATTTCTCTAGGATATATTCCAAGGAGTGGGACTGCTGGATTGTAGGGTAGTTCTGTTCCTAGTTTTTTAAGGAAACGCTAAATCGATTTCCAGAATGGTTGTGCCATTTGACATTCCCACCAGCAGTGTATAAGTGTTCCAGTCTCTCCACAGCCTCTCCAACATTTATTATTTTGTCTTTTTTGGATTAATGCCAGCTTTGTTGGAGTAAGATGGAATCTCATTTTAGTTTTGATTTACATTTCTCTAATGGCTAACGATCGTGAGCATTTCCTCATGTATCTATTAACTACCCGAATGTCTTCTTTAGTGAAGTGTCTGTTCATAACTTTTGCTCATTTTTTAATTGGGTTATTTGTCTTTTTGTAGTTGCATTTTTGCAATATCATGTTAGGTTTTAGAGATCAGGTGCAGATTGGAAATGTCATAGCTAAAAACTTTTTCCCAGTCTGTAGGTAATCTTTTTAATCTTTTGGTGACGTCCTTGGATGAGCATAGGTGTTTGATTTTTAGGAGCTCCCAGTTATCTAGTTCTCTTCTGCATTGTTAGTAATGTTTTGTGTACTGTTTATGCCATGTGTTAAGGCTCCTAGCATTGTCCCTATTTTTTCTTCCATGAACTTTATCATTTTAGATTTTATATTTAGGTCATTGATCCATTTTGAGCTTCTTTTTGTGCATGGTGTGACGTATGGGTCTTGTTTCATTTTTTTTGCAGATGGGTATCCAGTTATGCCAGTACCATTTGTTAAAGAGACTGTCTTTTCCCTAGTTAACAGACTTTGGGCCTTTGTCAAATATCAGCTGCTCACATGTGGGTGGATATATGTCTGGATTCTCAATTCTGTTCCATTGGTCTATGTATCTGTCGCTGTACCAATACCAGGCTGTTTTGACTATTGTGGCAGTATAATAGGTTCTAATATCAGGTAGAGTGAGGCCTCCCACTTTCTTCTTCTTTTTCAGTAATGCTTTTCTTATCTGGGGCCTCTTTCCCTTCCATACGGAGTTGGTGATTGTTTCTCCATCTTATTAAAAAATGTCATTGGAATTTGGATTGGAATTGCATCGTATCTATATATGGCTTTTGGTAGAATAGACATTTTTACAATGTTAAGTCTTCCTATCCATGAACAAGGTATGTTTTTCCACTTATGTAGGTCTCTTTTGGTTTCTTGCAGGAGTGTCTTGTAGTTTTCCTTGTATAGTTCTAAATCTCTGGTAAGGTTTATTCCTAAGTATTTTATCTTCTTGGGGGCTACTGTAAATGGTATTGATTTGGTGACTTCCTCCTTGATGTTCCTTTTGTTGGTGTAGAGGAATCCAACTGATTTTTGTATGTTTATTTTGTATCCTGATACTCTGCTGAGCTCTTCTATTAGTTTCAGTAGTTTTCTTGAGGATCCTTTAGGGTTTTCTGTGTATAAGATCATGTCATCTGCAAATAGACATACTTTTACTTCTTCCTTACCAATTTGGATGCCTTTTATTTCTTTATCTACCTTAATTGTTCTGGCTAGACCCTCCAGCAAAATGTTGAATAAGAGTGGTGATAAAGGACATCCTTGTCTGGTTTCCATTGTCAAGGGGAATGAATGCTTTCAGGCTCTCTCCGTTTAGGATGATGTTGGCTGTTGGCTTTGTATAGATGCCCATTACTATGTTGAGGAATTTTCCTTCTATTCCTATTTTGCTGAGGGTTTTTTTAATCATGAATAGGTGTTGAACTTTGTCAAATGCCTTTTCTGTATCAATTGATAAAATCATGTGGCTCTTGTCTTTTGTTTTATTTGTGTGGTAGATTACATTAATTGTTTTTCTAATGTTGAACCATCCTTGCATACCTGGTATGAATCCCACTTGGTCATGGTGAATTATTTTTTTGATATGTTGTTGAATTCTATTGGCTAGAATTTTGTTGAAGATTTTCCCATCTAAGTTCCTGAGGGATAAGTCTGTAATTTCCCTCTTTTTGTGGTATTTTTACCTGGTTTTTGTATCAGAGTTACACTGGCTTCATAGAATGAGTGTGGTAGTATTCCATCCTTTTCTATGCTTTGAAATACCTTAAGTAATAGTGGTGTTAACTCTTCTCTGAATGTTTGGTAGGAGTCTGCAGTAAAGCTGTCTGGGGCAGGGCTTTTTTCTGTTAGGAGGTTTTTGATTACCTTTTCAATCTCTTCTTTTATTATGGGTCTTTTTAGTTGTTTTACCTGTTTGTGTTAGTTTAGGTAGGTAGTGTGTTTCTAGGAATTCATCTGTTTCTTCCAGGTTTTTTAAACTGTTAGAGTACAGTTTTTCATAGTAATCTGATATGATTCTTTTAATTTCATTTGGGTCTGTTGTAATATTAACCATCTCATTTCTTATTCGGGTTATTTGCTTCCTCTCCTGTTTTTCTTTTGTCAGTTTGAACAATAGTTTATCAATTTTGTTGATTTTTTCAACGAACCAGCTTTTGGTCTTATTAATTCTTTCCATTGTTTTTCTGTTTTCTAGTTCATTTAATTCTGCTCTAATTTTTATTATTTGTTTTCTTCTGGTGACTGAGAGTTTCTTCTGTTGCTCTCTTTCTATTTCTTCAAGTTTTAGGGATAGTTTTTTTTTTTTTTTTGGCCCTGTCTTCTTTTTGTATGTATGCATTTATTGATATAAATTGACCTCTGAGCACTGCTTTTGCTATGTCCCAAAGGTTCTGATAGGAAGTGTTTTCATTCTCATTGGATTCTCTGAATTTCTTTATTCCATCCTTAATTTTTTTTTTTTTAAACTCGGTCTTTTTTGAGGACAGTATTGTTCAGTTTCCAAGTATTTGATTTTTTCCCCTACTTTTTCTGTTACTATTACTTTTATGGCCTTATAATCAGAGAAGATGCTTTGTAATATTTTAGTTTCTTGGATTCTGCTAAGGCTTGCTTTATGACCCAGTATGTTGTCTATTCTAGAGAATGTTGTTTTGGATTGAGTGTTCTGTATATGTCTATGAAGTCAAGTTGATTGATTGTGGCATTTAGACCTTCTGTGTCTTTATTGAGCTTCTTTCTGGAAGTCCTGTTCTTCACCGAAAGTGGTGTGTTGAAGTCCCCTACTATTATTGTGGAGCTGTCTATCTCACTTTTCAATGCTGATAGAGTTTGTTTTATGTATCTTGCAGCCCTGTCATTGGGTACATAAACGTTTACTATGGTAATATCCTCCTGGCATATTGTCCCTTTAATCATTATATAGTGTCCTTCCTTTTCCTTTGTGGTGGATTTAACTTTAAAGTTTATTTTGTCAGAAATTAATATTGCCACTCCTGCTCTTTTTTGATTATTGTTTGCTTGATATATTTTTTTCCATCCTCTGAGTTTTAGTTTGTGTCTCTAAGTGTAAGTGTGTCTCTTGTAGGCAGCATACAGCCAGATCATGTTTTTTGTTAATCCATTCTGCAACTCTCCGTCTCATTATTGGTGCATTTAGTTCTTTTACATTCAGTGTGATTATAGATAGATATGAGTTTAGTGCTGTCATTTTGATGCCTTTTTTTTGTGTGTTGTTGACAATTTCATTTTTCCACTTACTTCTTTGTGCCGAGAAGATTTTCCTTTGTAAATTTTATGTTCCTCTTTTTCATTGTAGTTGAATTTGTCTTTGCTGAGTCTTTACGTTTATCTTGTTTTTTATTTTGAAGTGTGGTATTGTTAGTCTTCTTTGTGGTTACCTTAATATTTACCCCTATTTTTCTAAGTAGAAACCTAACTTGTATCTTCCTATATCACCTAGATTTCCTCTCTGTATGGAAGATCTATGCCTACTTTATTTAGTCCGTCTGTACTGATTATTGTCATCTTTTACATAATGACATTGCTGTTCCCTGTTTTGAGCTTTTTTTTTTTAATTTATTTTATTTTTTTGATTTCCCTGCCTGAGTTGATATCTGGTTTCTCTGTTCTGTGTTCTAGTATTGTGTTGATATCTGATATTATCGGTTTTCTAACCAGAAGATTCCCTTTAGTGTTTCTTGTAGTTTTGGTTTGGTTTTTGCAAATTCCCTATGCTTGTGTTTATCTGTAAATGTCCTAATTTCACCTTCATATTTGAGAGGCAGTTTTGCTGGATATATGATCCTTGGCTGGTTATTTTTCTTCTTCAATGTTCTATATATGTCATCCCATTGAGTTCTTGCCTGCATGGTTTCTGCTGAGTAGTCTGAACTTATTGATTTTCCTTCATAGGTGACTTTTTGCTTATTCCTGGCTGCTCTTAAAATTTTCTCTTTATCCTTGGTTTTGGCAAGTTTGGTGATAATATGTCTTGGTGACTTTCTTTTGGGATCTACCTTGTATGGGGTTCGATGAGCTTCTTGGATAGATATCCTTTCATCTTTCACAATGTCAGGGAAGTTTTCTGACAACAAATCTTCAACAATTCTCTCTGTATTTTCTGTTATCCCTCCCTGTTTTGGTATTTCAATCACTGGCAAAGTATTCTTCTTGATAGAGTCCCACATGTTTCTTAAAGTTTGTTCATTTTTTAAAATTGTTTTATCTGATTTTTCTTTAAATATATTGGTGTGAAGTGCCTTACCCTACATCTCCCCAATTCTGCTTTCCAGTTCCTCAATTCTGCTCCTCTGACTGTCTATTGAGTTGTCTAATTCTGTAATTTTATTGTTAATCTTCTGAATTTCAGATTGGTGTCTCTCTATGGATTCTTGCAGCTTATTAAATTTTTCATTATGTTCTTGAATAATCTTTTTTAATTTCTTCAAGTGCTTTATCTGTATGTTCCTTGGCTTTTTCGGTGTATTGCCCGATCTCGTTCCTGATGTAATTCCTGATGCCTTGAAGAGTTCTGTATGTTAATCTTTTGTATTCTACATCTGGCAATTCCAGGAATGCATCTTCATCCAGGAGAGTCCTTGATTCTCTGTTTTGGGAGTTTGTTGAAGGAATCATGGTCTGCTTCTTCATGTCATTTGATATCGATTGCTGTCTCTGAGCCATCTATACATTATTGTAATAATTTATTTCATGTTTGATCACTGCATCCTAGCTTCTTGCTTTGTTTTGTTTCACGTTTTAGGCTACTAGAGTGAGCTAACTTGATTATTGGAGTCTTTGTAACACTAATGTCTTATTACCAGATGGCTAGAGCTGTTACCAAGTATATGAACCTAGGAGTCCATTCACTATTCCTGTATAGATTCACCTCAGGTGTCCTGATAGTCGCTCACCTATTATGTGGTGTGGGCTCACATGTACTGTCTTAGAGGAGTAGTAGTGATGGCTGTATGCAGTGGTTTCTGGTGGTGGTAGGGGGTCACACTTCTTGAAAGGCAGGGTGCTGACAGCCTTCCCCTAAGTGTCAGTGAGGAAGGAGCACCTATTTTCTCTAGAGTGTTCTGGTGGGTGGGCTTTGCAGCTGTACCTCAGGTACCCAATGTTCATACTTGTAAAGACTGGTAGGCACCAGTATCCTTGGACCCCTTTTGCAGGTGGCTACGTGGCGTGCATGGGGCCCTGAGCTCTCAGGTCCTTGCCGTGGGTAGGTGAGGGCCCTTTTTAATAGGCAGAGTGGTATCAGACCCCCAAAGTCTGCCCCTCCACTGCACAGCTGAAACAATTACAGTCAGACCTCTAACAGATTTGCCCTTGCAAAGTAATAGTTACCTGGCTCCATGTAGGGGAGAAAGCCAAAGTCTGTGGATGCTTATGCCTGGACTGGAGTCCCTTCTGCTCTGAGCTTCCAGATTAGGGGAGTTGGGAAAGTATTTTTCCCCCATTTGTTAATTTGTTCCTTTTTCCAGGCCAGGAGAATGGCTCAGAGATAGCACAGCAGGTTCTATCTCAGGCCCAGGGAAATCAACTGGTAATGAAGCTGGCTGGGGCAGAGAGGATGGATCAGATAGATAGGAGAGAGTACTTTTAAAAGAAGAGCTATTAGACCTGAGGCAAATTAGACAAAATCACTTATCTTGTGTCAACAGCCCTGTTTTATCTTTTATCTCAGATTCCAGAGGCGTGTGTAGCCTGTGTGAGCTACCTGGGCCACGGCTCAGATTGTCCCAGGGTGTTAGGGCTGTGTCCCGTGCTTGCCTTCTTTCACTGAAGCAGCTTTGTCCTAAACTTCATAGCCTGTCCCGCAGCAGTCACACTGGGGGTTGGGGTGCCAGCGCTTCGTTTGCCTTCTTTCACTGAAGCAGCCACTTCCTAAACTTCATGGGCAGCCCTGCTGTAGACAAGCCACAGGGTCAGGGGTGTGCCAGTTTGCTTGCCTTCTTTCGCTAAAGCGGCTGTGTCTCAGGAAACTACAATCTGCCTCACTGCTGTTGAGCCAGAGAACGGCACCAAGGAATCAGAGCTGAAGCACTGTGCAGGCTCGGCAACTTGTCGCTGCTTCTGCACTGTCTCACCCTCCCCCACCGGTCAGACTGATTCCTTAATTCTGCGTTTGATGCTCAGTGTTCATAGGTTGTCGTATATGTAATTGATTCACTTGTTTTTTTTCTGGTCTTTGTTGCAAGAGTGTTGATCGGAAGCTTGTGACTAGTTCACCATCTTGGACCCACCTCAATAAATGGGATTCTTGAACAATGGTTTCCTTCTAAGGGGTCACAACACCACGCCTGGCTGTCTAGGCTCTTCTGAGTGGTGGTCTTCAACGTGAGGATAGGTTGTGTGCCAAATTTGGATGTTCCCACTGAGGTGACCAAACTTGGAACTAAAAAATGTCTGTATAAAAAATCTGATTTTCAGTTTATCTTATTGTATCTTAAATGATAAATTCAATAATGTTTACAGTTTACATTTTGAAGTAACCATATTAATTATTGTTAATGCTTTAGAATGTGTGTGTTCTTTTAAATGTGTCACATTATTAAAGGAAAAACATATAGAAGTAAGAGCTTACTTTATTTAAACTGAAAAAGTATTATCACTGATCTGATAGATGAGTGTTCTTTGAGAAAGCCTTATTTCAAAGTGAAAGCAATGCTGATAACCTTGAAGTGTACCCTTCTGACCTGGTTTACTCACCAAGTGAAACACTAGTGAATGAGCCTGATTTCAGGCCTAGTGTACTACAAAGCTTCTACTGGACCCTCTCCCACTCAGCGACCAGCTAGGCCCATTAAAGTGGCATACATACAAAAAAATACTGCTACGAAGAAGCTCTTTTTATGTATGACACAGAGCAACAGTAAAAAAGAAAAACAAATTTTACAAAAAAAAAAAAAACGGCCAAGCCTGTTGCCATCAAGTCAATTCTAACCCATGGCAGCCCCAGAGCCAGAGTACAAAGTCAGTTACACAGTAGAACTGCTCCATAGGGTTTTCTTGGCTCTAATCTTTATGGCAGCAGATTGCCAGGCCTTTCTTCTGTGGCACCTCTGGGTGGGCCAACTGTTAGTAGTCTAGGGCAAACCATTTGTGCCACTCAGGAATGTTTTTCAAAGACCAACAAACAACAAAGAAATGAACAAACAAACCTGTTGCCGTGGAGTTGATTCCGAATCATAGTGACCCTTTATATAGAGTAGAACTGCCCCATAGGGTTTCCAGAGAGTGCCTGGTGGATTCGAACTGCTGACCTTTTGATTAGCACCTGAGCTCTTAACCACTGCACTACCAGGGCTCCTTAACAAACACAGTTTCCTATAAATTTGCTCAAAAAGATGAATTCCAAAATAGGTTTCAGTTACCTTGTTATATGGGGAATAACACTCTTTTTCACACAAAAACTTTAGATCCTCCCTACCCCAGTCCTGAAGTTTTCACTGTTTGCATTAGCTTGTAGCACACAGCTCTGCCTCAGCTAAGCACCAGGCCCTTGACATTTCACTTTGTCACTTAGGTTTCACTGCATTTCTTTATAGAACCATCACCTCACTCTCCTCAAGGACATATTACTGATTTCCTCACCATCATGTTTTGCTTTCCCCCATCTCTGAACTAAAAATAGATCTTAAAATGTAAATACATATTAAATGTCTGCATTTGAGGAAAGAATAAAGATAGTGAGTAGGTGGCTACTATCTTCTGTTGAAAAGTGCTCAAAGTGCTTTCCAAGTATGGCTAAATCCTGCACATTTTCAGGAACATTGTACTTGTTGCCCTTGAAAGAGGCAATCGGCTTTGTTTTGCTGGTTTTATAGAGTGATAAGAACTGTGGTTCGGCTAACCTGATCAATTCCACAAAAGGTAAATGGGAATATTGAGAACTCCAGCCTCCTTAGCTGTTAGAAATGGATAGCATGTGTTCAAATGATGACAAAACAATTTGAAGAAAAGTGGAAAATTAATGTAAACTAGCGTCAAGCAATTCTACATCCCCAAATTCTTCGGCTGAATTCAATTCTTGTTGCTTTGGTGGCTGATTTCAGCAATGTATATAAAATGGGATGTGGTCAATCAAAGATGGCCACAAATTCTCTGCAACTCTTTCCATTGAGAGGTTGAGTCAGTCAGACTTTAGCCTTAGAGACATGCTTGATCCATAGAGTGTGGTGGAGGAGACAATCACGTGACTCCCAAGTGTAGGTCATAAGAGGTCTTATTGCTCTGCTTTTGCCTCTTGGAATACTTTTCTGTGAGAGCCCTGAACTTCACTGAAATAAGTCTCCCAACTCTGAGACTGCTGTGTTTGAGAGGCCACATATGTTGCTCCAGTGGACAGTCCCAGCTGAGTCCAGCCATTCTAGTCACTCTATCAAGTCTCATGTGAGTGAAGCTGTCTTGAAACCTCCAGTCCAGACCATCTAGTCAACACCATTTAGGACAACAGAATCACCCTGCTGAGCCTTGCCTGAATTCTGTAACTACAAAATTGAAAGTTATGAGAAAATGAGTGTTGTTTTAAGCCCGATAAGCACTAGGAAACATATGCCCTTCAAGATAGTTAGATTCTTATCCACTGGATTCTTCTTTACTTTGTCCCATGACTATTATAAACAGCATCTCTTTCTAATTCTTACAAATCTATATATCTATATCAATATATTTATTAATTATTATCCTCATCTTACAGATGAGAAAATAGGCACCAAGAAAATAAGTGACTTGCCTTAGGTTGCAACAGGTGGTACATGGCACATGCAGGATTGAAACTCAAGCCTAGCTGGCTTCAAAGCCCATGCTCTTCTCAGGATGAGAACCTTAATTATTACAGGTATAATTATATAGCTAAGAAATAAAAGTTTCTCTGGGTACTTCAGGCTCCAAATCCATGAGTTTCAATCAGGGATTGGCGATTTTTTTCCTTAAAGGGCCAGTCAGTAAATATTTTAGGCTTTGAGGGCCATATGGCCTCTCTGGAAACTACTGAACTCTGGTAATACAGTGTGAAGGCAGCCATAGACAATAGGTAAACAAATGATCATGCCGTGTTCCAATAAAACTGCATTTACAAAATTAATCTGTGGGCCACGTTTGACACACAGGCTGTAGTTTTTTGACCTCCGTTCTATACATCTGTGGTGATTATATTTGGATGTTTTTGAGTTTTTGGAAAAGAACCTCAAATCTTGAATGAACTGTTAATCACACTTCCTTGTTATTCAAATTTTAAATCAAAGCTGAAGGCTTTTATTAACTGGAATATCAACAGAATATTTGTAAGTCAGTGGGATGTGTAAACCAATACAGGAAGTAACCAAAAAATGTATATTTGGAAAGTATTTTAGAGGTTCTTTTCACCTAGAGGCACCTTAGAAGAAAGCACTGGCAATCTACTTCTGAAAAATCAGCCATTGAAAACCTTATGGAGCACAGTTCTACTCTGACACACATGGGATTGCCATGAGTCAGACTCGACTCAAAGGCAACTGGTATTTTAATGGTTTCAATCTACTAAGTTACAAATCCAAGAGGACTGACCACACATAAAGACAATCTAGTTTGGTATGGAACTACCTTCCTCCAGATAAGCACTACATGTCAGAATACCTTTAGTTGAATGTTATTTCTTTCATCCCCTGGGGTCATAAAAAGATGCTCTTTGCAATGATTACACAGTGCTTCATGAAGGATTCTGGGCACAGTGTATAAGCACTTGCCCTTCCTGACAGTTGCTTCCTGCTCTGTGGCTGAGGACCTGGCTCTGTGACAGCTGCACGTCCAGGTCATCTGCTAGGTCAGAATAGAATATCCCATCCAACTAAAACTGTGGGTGATTGTGGGAGTAGAGAAAAACTTGTGATGCTTGGGGCTGGAGGAGGCTACTCTTTATAAGGAGGTTATTAAGATCTTGGAAGTAAGCGGCTGAAATACAAGACTATCTTGTGCCTTCTGAAAGGTTTCTCTAGAGTAATATTTTATTGTTAGCTGAGTCCCCCCAAGTCATTTTAATTAGTGCTGCTCATTAATAATTTCTTTCTTGTTGATGTTAGCTGCTGTAGAGTTGACTCCCAACTCATGGCAACCCCATGCACAACGGAATGAAAAGCTGTCTAGTCCTACATATCTCCATGATCAGTAGAGAGACAGGACCATTGTGATCTATACGGTTTTTCACTGGCTGATTTTCAGAAGTAAATCACCAGGTCTTCCTAGCACATCTTAGTATGGAAACTCTGCTGAAACCTGGCCAGCATCATAGCAACCTGTAAACCTCTGCTCACAAATGGGTGACAGATGACTGTACGTGAGGTGTATTGGCTCGGAATGGAACCCAAGTTTCCAGCAAGGAAGGCAAGAGTTTGAGACCACTGAACTACCACTGTTCCTGTCTTTATTGATAACTTGGACTTACTTATTTTATTACTTCTCAAGCAGCTTGAGGGGAGAATATAAGTTTTTTTCCATCTTGTGTTTTCATTCCTATTGCTTGATGTATAATTGTGTCAATAGATTTTTTAATAAATGAATCATAAACCCTTCCCACACTTCTCAGTCCAGAAATTGCAATGTCTTACTTAACCCTTTTCCTCAAAGCTTTGATATAAGAAATCTTTGCCTATCCAAGAATGCTATGAACAAGATATAGCTTATTATTATCATTAGCACTTAATTCCATAATAACATTTCTTTTACAATTTGGTTTTGTGAATTAGCTGCCTGTAAAACTTCCAGGTAACTTGGAATGTTTATTCATTTAGAAGAAGTAAGGTATACACATGGTGTACAACTTTAAAAGTTACAAGATAAAATATAGTACTGGAAAGTTAAGCGTCCACCCATCTCGCTCCTCAGTCCCTACTTTCTTGTCACTGTTCCCAATTTGTTGTGTATCCTTCTGCAGACAGACTGCCTGTACCAGTCAATCATCCATCCTCTTGCCTCCTTTAATTTACACACCTGGTACCATACTGCACATGCTTCTCTACATCTTGTTCTTTTCACTCATTGTATCTTGGAAATTATCCCATATTAGCACATATGGAGATGACTTTTAAAAAAAATATCTGCTAGTATGCCATTGTGTGCATGTGGTCTAGTTGCCATAACAAATATTTATTGACACATATTTATGATGTCTTTAAAATTTTTTCTGCTTCAAACAATGCTGTGATAAATATCTGTCCTAGGCTGGTTCTCTAGGGAAGCAAAACCAGTGAAGCATGTATATATACATACATATAAAAAACAAAAACAAACAAACAAAAAAACAAGCATACATATAGAGATTTATTGCGAGGAAATGATTCACTAAATTGTGGAGGCTGGCAAGTCCCAAACTCCATGGGCCAGTCATTTGCTGGAGGCTTCTCCTGACTCACACAGCTACAGGGGCTGATGAACCTAGAATAGGCAGGTGAGAAAGCAGGCTGCTGGCTCACAGGGCTGTGGAGCTGGCAAATCCTAAAGTCGGCAGGTCAGGTGACAGGCTGCTGGCTCAAGTCCCAAGAACTGGGGACCAGATGATGATGAGCCAGAAACTGGATCCAGAGCAAGCAATGAGCTTTGCCAGAAAGTCCGTATATGTATTGGGTACAGGCCGCACCCCCAAGGAAACGCCCCTTACAACTGATTGGCTGATTGCATCAGATCACATCACAGAGGTGATTATATTATATTACCAAAAAAAAAAAAGTGGAGGATAATTGCATAATACTGAGAATCATGGCCTAGCCAAGTTGACTCATAACATTAACTATCACAATATGTCTTTTGTGCACATGTGAGAGACTACTTGTAGGATTAATTCCTAGAAATAAAGCTGTGGAGTCATAGTAATACACATTTTCCATTTTATTAGAGATTTTCAAATTGACCTGCATAAAATTGTACCATTACACACTTAGAGAGGCAAAGCATTAAGGTCCTTTTCCTACCCCCTCCACATACTCTTCATCAGACTTTGTGCTTTCTTGATATAAGTGAAAGATGTTCTTTCCTTAGAGATTTAAGTTTCAGTTTTCTTGGTTTGCTGAGGATTGACTGGTCAATATGTTTGCCCAATTTTCTATAAAACCGTTGCTCTTTTTCTTCTTGGGTCTTAGCTCTTTGGGTATTAAGGAAATTAGATCTTTGTTGAGATTTTTATCAGTTTTTGCCTTTTATTTTTTAATATAGTTCAGAGTTGACAATCTTTCATTGGCTTAGGAAAGCCTTTCCCTTGTTATTATTATATTAAGAAAATGCACCGATATTTTCTTCTAGTATTATTATATATGTATTTTTTATTTTAATGTTAGAATCATCTAGAACTTTTGGAGTAGATAATGGACTCTTTCCTCAGGTGCTACCAAGCCATCACAACTCTGGTTATTGGAGACTCCATCTTTTTCACATTACTTACATTGCCTCATTTATCATATTATACATTCAAGTATGTGGATTTTCGTGTATCTGTAGGATCTATATTCTCTTTCTTTTGCTGTCTTTTTCTATGTATGACACAATTTAAATTATTTTTGCTTTAAAATATGTTTTTACACCTTGTAATGATAGTCTAATTTTTCCTTTCCAGGATCGTTCTACCTATTCTTGGATGTTTATTTTGCACATGAAATTTTAGAATTAGTTAAGTTTAAAATGGTCTTATTCGTATTTTATAGTGAGGTGAAATTCAATTACTAGATTAGAAAGAATTGATATTCTTTAATTAAGCCTTCTTATCTAACAACAGAGTATACCGTTCCTTATGTTTGTCAGCTGTCTTAGTCACCTAGTACTGCTATAACAGAAATACCACAAGTGGATGGCTTTAGCAAACAGAAGTTTATTCTCTCACAGTCTAGGAGGCTAGAAGTCCAAATTCAGGGTGCCAGCTCTAGGGGAAGACTTTCTCTCTCTGTCAGCTCTGGAGGAAGGTTCTTGTCACCAATCTTCCCTTGGTCTAGGAGCTTCTCTGCACAGGGACTTTGGATCCAAAGGACATGCTCTGCTCCTGGTGCTGCTTTCTTGGTGGCATGAGGTCCCCCTGTCTCTCTCTTGCTTCTCTCTTTTATATCTCAAAAGAGATTGACTCCAGACACAACCTAATCCTGTAAATTGCATCCTGCCTCATTAACAGAACTGCCTCTAATCCTGCCTCATTAACATTATAGAGGTAGGATGTACAACACATATGAAAATCACATCCGATGACAAAATGGTGGACAATCACATAAGACTGGGAATCATGGCCTAGCCAAGTTGATGCATATTTTGGGGGGATACAGTTCAATCCATGACATCATCTTTGACATATTAAATTTTTTTTCTTATAGATCTCTTTACTTGTTAAGTTTATTCCTAGATCTTTCTTCTTCTTTTCTCCTGGTTGGTCTTATAAAAAGGTTCTTTTCTTCTTTTTTATTTTAGCTGGTAATTGTTTATATATAGGGAAGCTAGCGATTTTTATAAATTCGTTTTGAACCTAGCCACCTTACAGAAACCTCTTACTGTTTGTAACAATACTTTAAGTTGATCTGCTTCAGTTCTTTTCAGGTTTACAATCATATCACCTAAAAGATAAGTTTGCACCCATCTTTTAAGAATTTTTATTGTCTTAAATTTTTCTCTTGTCCAATTGCCTTGTCTATTACTCCCTCCATTTAAAAAATTTAAATAACCTCAGTGAGAATGCTTCTAGTGTTTTAGCATTAAATTTCAGGCTGGCTTTTACTTATATATAATAAGTAAATAATTAAATGCATGTATTTAAATCGGTACTTATTTAAATACCAATATATTTTCAAGTAAGAGGTAAATGTGTGTATAAACACATACACATACACACACACAGATATGTTGTTGTTATTAGGTGCTCTTGAGTCAGTTCCTACTATGTGACCTTGTGTACAACAGAACGAAACACGGCTCGGTCATGCACCATCCTTGCAATCGTTGCTATGCTTGAGCTCATTGTTGCAGCCAGAGTGTCAATCCATCTCACTGAGTGTCTTTCTCTTTCTCACTGACCCTCTGCTTTACTGAGCATGATGTCCTTCTCCAGGGACTGGTCCCTCCTGATAACATGCCCGAAGTACATAAGATGAAATCTCATCATCCTCCCTTCTGAGGAGCAGTCTGGAATAAACACACACACAAGTAATATCAAACACTTCCTTAAATATACGTATTTAAGGAAATGTTTGCAATTTTTCAGATGATTTTGTGTGTGGACAAAGAAAATGTGAATAAGGAAATGTTTATGTATGTTGAGGTGACTTAACATTTTTTCCCTTTGCATTCTTCTTCTGGCCTCAGAAAACATGTACTTCCTCAGCCTTTGCCTCATACATCTTACATTCTATTCTCTGTAACAGGTTCATTGACTATAGCTATATAAACGCTGAATCATACAGGCTCCAGAGCTTTTCGTAATTGTGCCCCAAAAACCAAAAAAAAAAAAAAAAAAAACCAAACCCAGTGCCTTCGAGTCAATTCCAACTCATAGCGACCCATAGAAGAGAGTAGAACTGCCCCATAGAGTTTCCAAGGAGCACCCCAGGGTTATAGAATTGTCTGATATGTTGAATCAGCCAATTAGAAAGATGCTGTAATATTTCTTTTCTACAAGCCAGTTCAGGAAGTGTAATTAGATTTTGTGAGCTCCACCCACCTCACAAACACTAATCAAGATTGCAGCATACAAATAGTATGGGGCCCTCGAGTTGAGAAACACAGATAATTGCTGACTTGCCTTTCTGATTAGCTGTAACAAGGAGAAAGGAAGAACAATTCTACTTTATTTTACTATTTCAGAACAAGTCCTGAGATATTAGACTTACTTCTGGGGGTAGAGGGAGACAGGGACACGAGAGATGAGGTCACCCCATCCCCAACTCCGGACATACCAGGTTATGTTAGGAAAGAGAGTAGAAATACCAGAAGGGGAGAAAAGTGATGATCTGAGCCTGTGGAATTTCTGGTCTGAGTGGAATTCTGAAAGTTTTACAAGTTTTTAAAAAAATCTTGGACTTTTTAACTGAGTTTTGTATTTGCTTACCATTCCTAGACACACAAAGGCTGCACTTAGACTTAAAGCCACTTCTGTTTTTCCAGTTTCTCTCAGCTCTGCAGTCAAGCCCAGCTCTCCACGGCCCACCTTTTCTCTTTCCTTCCTTGGCTAAAAGTAAAATAAATCTGATCAGTTACCTGCTTTGTGCAAACTGTGCTATCTTCTTGGAATACTTCTTTCCCCTCTTGTCCCCACCCTCCTGCCACTTGAAATGGAGAGGGCCCTGGCTTTAGAGTGAGGGTTCGTATCCCAGCTCCAGCACTGACGGCTACGAGGTTTCCCTCAGCCTCACTTGTCTCGTTAGTCAAATGGAGACACAGTACCTGCCTTACAGGGCTGTTGTGAGGAATAAATGAAATTTTTATGTGAAGCAACTAGCATGATTTTAACATGTAAGAGAGGTTTAATAATGATCTTCCCTCCCCCCAAAATTTCTGTTTTTCTTTTAAGAGCCTAATGTGACCTTTCATATTGGATCAGTCAAGCCCTTAGGCCCACTAGAAACACTCAGATTGCCACTATTACAGGAGATTTAGTTCAAAGATGTACAGGCCTGTGAACAGAAAGGACAGTCTCTCCGGCCTTCATTTCTTCTGTGACTGAAATGTATAAGGAGCTTCGTAATGCACTAGTTAAATAGCTCTGCATTTTTAGGGGCAACAACTGGAGCTCCAAGAAGCTGCTTTCTCTTGGTTCACCTATAAGAGAGGACGTGGCTGGGTTGCTGCTGCTGTCCCTCATAGGCATAAACACATTCCAGTTCACGGGGGCCCCGTGTGTGTCAGAGCAGATTTGTGCTCCACGGGGTTTTCAATAGCGGATTTTTCAGAAGTAGATCACCAGCCTTTTCTTCTGAGGTACCCAAGCAGCTTATACCCACCACCCCCCCCAAAAAACAAAAATACCAAAAAACTGGAAAACCATAGTCGGGTGGGGCTACTTTGATTAAAAGATGGTAGTATAAATGTAGGCTCAGAGGACTTCATTGACGTTAACTCCTTGACCAGTATAGTCAACAAACAAACAAAAAAACCCAAAACCAGCTGCTGTGGAGTCAACTCTAACTCATGGCCACCCCGTGGGTGTCAGAGTAGAACTGTGCTCCACAGGGTTTTCAATGGCAAATTTTTTAGAAGTAGATCACCAGGCCTTTCTTCTGAGGCACCTCTGGGTGGACTTGAACCTCCAGCCTTTTGGTTAGCAGCCGAGTGCATTAACCTCTTGTACCACGCAGTCTTCCTTTATTCTTCACAGTATGACTTTCTGTAGTTGAGCAGCCATCTAATCACACAGCAAATTAATCCTGAGAGCTGACAAGCTGGTCTGGCACTTGCATGTATCACATTATGTCTGTAATTATTTGTTTTTGTGCTAGCTTGCCTTTATAACTGGTCTTGAACAAATGAACCCGGGTAACGAATTCATCCTGCATAACTACTGGGAGTGAATACCAGGACTGTGCCTCAAAGTAAAATAATCTCACATTCTTTTTCTTCAAATTGTTGTACATTAATAGCTTTTCCACTTTTTCTGGTCCCACTGTGGCTTCTCATCCTAAAATATAGCACATACTAACAGGCCTCATTCCATATGATCATTGTTTCAAACTTCCTTCGATCTTCATTTGTCTTGTCTCTTTGTTATTATAATCTCAGCCCTTAAATCCTTGTCTGACCACTTCAGCATAAAATATACAGAGAAATATTACATAGGAGGTGGACTTTTCCCTGGTTTGCCAATTTTATAGGGGACCGTTGGTGACACAGTGGTTAGGAGCTCAGGCTGCTAACCAAAAGGTCAGCAGTTTGAAACTACCAGCTGCTCCTTGGAAATCCTATGAGGCAGTTCTGCTCTGTCCTACTGGGTTACAACAACTCAGAACCGACTTCATAGCAATGGGTTTGGTTTTGGTTTTTTTGGAAGCATGAAATTTAAACTCCTGTATTCATATTCTTGCTGTTCTGTTCTGACAATAGAATTTTTTTTTTTAATTGTACCTTCCTGGGGGAAACCTTACGCACACTCACCTGTCTCCATGGCATGCATGTGTTGGTGTTTTAAATCCTAACAACTTTTCTTGGCAATGTTGTGTTATCCTGACCTTCACTCAGTCAGGCTTATTGGTGAAAAGTGAACCATTTGGAAAGGCAATGCCAATTCATTAGTTGTTAGTATTATTTTTGCAATATCAATATAAAATATTTGATCATTTTTATAATAGGACACCTCAATATTTCTTTGACTTTCTCCTTCTCCCCACATGCATTTGCACCGGAGATCTTGAACAAGTTTTCAGACTCCTCTTAGAAGTCAGAGGAGCTCTGTGCTTTCTAGAATATGCTCTGTGACACTGCATTCTACAGGAAGCAGAAACCAAAGCACAGCTTTATCAAGATTTTTTGGCACAGGGCCTAAGAAAAAACTTGAAACTTGAGATTTATATTAAAATCATGTTGTACTAAGCCTAAATTTTGATTAACAATCACCTCTGATCTAAAGAGATTTAAAGTTTAAAATATTCATGCAATTTTCTCTGAGACATTTAGTGGGCATCTGAAGAAGCACAAGGCAATTTCTTAAGAGCTCTAAACATAAATTGGCATTGAGGGTCCTCTGTGATGATCACTGACATGGACACTTGTCATTTTTAGCCCTTGCAAAAATGACTTTCACGGAAGTAGAGTACTATAATGAAACAAGTTTATCATAAAGCAAAGCCTGCTTCTACTCTTTTATGGATGGCACTATAAATCTAGATTTGCTCTGATCTATGTTAACTGTTTCATAATAGTCAGTGATTAGATCAAGCATGGATCACTAGTTTCTTAACTATTAAGTGTTTAGTATCTCTACACACACAAGAACTGAGGTAAAGATGAAATAAGCTTATGTAAGAAAAGTATTTGAGGTCTTCTGATGAAAGACAGGCTACAAGTTATTATTTCCCACTCAAGCCCTTCCAGCCCTTTTGCTTTGATGTAAACATAGATTAATTTCTCCATTGGATGAAAAAGATGCTTTGAAAGACGAGCCAAGGCAGCTGGTGACAGGAGGGTTTTATCTCCAAAGGGGCACCAAGCAATATTTTAATGTATATTGGTTTCTTTCATTACAGAAAAACTTCCAGAGACAAATCCATGAGAAAAGAGACTACCTTGGCATCTTATGTTGTGGATATTTTTGTTTCACTGTTAACTTTTTTTCCTATGAAGGGATAGAGGGTTTGATAAAATTTGTTGATACGGTGTACATATTCAGTTTTTTTTTCCTTCTATTTCAAATCATTTAGATGGAGGTGCCTATTGTACAGCAAGAAGCCTTGTGATTTAACATTAGCTTTTCCCAGTCGTTTTGGGGTTTTGAGTGGCATGCCTCAATGATTTGTGGAATTAGGCTAGAATAATTATGCCACAAAAGAGAAATTTCTTATTAAATATCTGTTGTATCTTTGACTATACTATTTCTCCCTACCCAAAGAAATCTTAACTTGTAATAAGAAAAGTAATCTGTTGGAAAAAAACTACAAGTAATAAATTAGCATGGTTTCATCCATAGATCCCTTGCAGAGCATATGCTATAAATAACCACGTGGAGCACTGGTGAACAGCTATGCCAAGCACAGGCTTTCCTTGTGTCTGAAAAGAAACAGAACAGAGGGTTCTCGGCCAGGTGTACTGTGCTGGTAACAATCTGTGAAGTGCAAGTTTTCCCATAGTATGATGACTCACCACCAACCCATCCTCTAAAATGGGCATTCAAAAGACATCTGACATACAAAAGATACATTCTCACAATTATTCAGAAGCAAATACATGATCAAAAGAATCAACAATTTAGTGAGGACAATACTAATTACGTTATACAGCCATATGGCCTCTTTCCATATTGGCATTTTGGTGGCTTCGTAGATGAAATGTTATGGAATAACTTCGTATTTGAAGATCATGGTAAATTTCACCAAAGGCATCACTTGATGGGAGAAAATGTATTATTTAGAAGTATTTAAGAAATTAATAAAAACTTGTAAAACTATTTCACGACATGACTCAAAATGGAATAAATGGCTTCTAAAAAAAAATTTTTTTTTTAAATGATTCTAAAGGAAATAGATGGCTTCTAAATGCCCACAGCATATGGCTGTGTAATACAGGAACACAGAAAATTCTTGCTTCCTGATGTCTTTGGGGAAACCCTGGTAGTGTAGTGGTTAAGAGATATAGCTGCTAACCAAAAATTGGCAGTTCAAATCCACCAGGCACTCCCTTGGAAACTCAATGGGGCAGCTCTACTCTGTCTGTGGGGTTGCTATGAGTCAGAATTGACTCAACAGCAATTGGTGTTTTGGTTTGGTATCTTTGGATCAGCTTAGACATATTTATTTCTGCTCATGTAGGGGGCAGTTTATACTTATACTCTGCTTACAGATTCAAGCTTAAGGTATAGACCTCCCAGATATTTTTTTTGAGAAAGGATTGTGTTAAAAGTATTCATAGTCCTACATGAAAAAAGAAGAAAGGTCTCAAATCAACAGCCTATCTTGACAACTCCATGAGCTAGAAAGAGAAGAGCAAACTAAGTCTAAATCTACCAGAAGAAAGGATATAACAAAGATCAAACATAAATAAATAAAATCAAAAACAGAAAAACAATGGAGAGAATCAATAAAACCAGAGTTGGTTCTTTCAGAATATCAATAAAATTGACAAACCTTTAGCTAGCCTGACAAAGGAAAAAAGAGAAAAGATGCAAATAACTAAAATAAGAAACAAAAGAGGGGACATTACAACTGACCTGATAGAAATAAAAAGAATTATGGCAATATTATGAACAACTGTACAACAACAAATGGGATAACCTAGATGAAATGGACAAGTTCTTAGAGGCACACTTGTCCTACCTAAGCTCTCAAGAGGAAATAGAAAGTCTCAACAGGCCCATAACAAGCAAAAAGATCAAATCAGTGATCAAAAACCTCCCCCTTAAAAAACAACAAAAAAAAAAGTCCTGGACCAGATGGCTTCACTGTGGAATTCTACCAAACATTTAGAGAAGAATTGACACCCATATTGTTTAAACTCTTCCAAAGGATAGAGAAGGAAGGAATGCTTCCTAATTTATTCTATGAAACAACATAATTCTGATACCAAAACCAGAAGAAGAAGAAACACAAGAAAAGAAAACTATAGGCCAATATCTCTAATTAATACATATGCAAAAGTTCTCAACAAAGTACTAGTGAACAGAATCCAACATCATATTAAAAGAGTCATACACCATGACCAAATGGGATTTATTCCAGGAATGCAGGGATGGTTCAACATTAGAATATCAGTCAATACACCACATCAATAGAACAAAGGAAAAAAACAACATGGTCGTCTCTATGGCTGCAGAAAAAACATTTGATAAAATCCAACACCTTTTCTTGATGAAAACCCTAAAGAAGATTGGACTAGAAGGGAAATTCCTCAGTATCATTCAGGACATGTATGAAAAGCCAATAGCAAGCATTATACTTAATGGAGAAAGACAGGGTTTTCTGCTTGAAATCAGGAACAACACAAGGGTGCCCACTCTCACCATTTCTATTCAATATTGTATTAGAAGTCCTAGCCAGAGCAATAAGAAAAAGAAATGAAATGTATCCAGATTGGAAAAAAAGAGGTAAAATTACCTTTATTTGTGGATGCTATTATCCTATACACAGAAAATCTCAAAGAGTTCACAAGAAAACTTCTAGAGCTAATAAAGGAATTTAGCAAAGTTGCAGGGTACAAGGTAAACAAACAAAAGTCATTTGGGTTTCTATACCCCAGCAGTGAGAAATTTGAAAGAGAAATTAAAGAAACAATTCCATTTACAATAGCATCTAAGAGAATAAAATGCCTAAGAATAAATCTAACCAAGAACGTGAAGGACTTATACAATAAAAACTGTAGGACACTGCTGAAAGAGATAAAATAAGACTTAAATAAATGGGAAGATCTTCCATGTTCATGGATTGGATGACTTAATATTAAGATATCAATACAATCTATAGATTCAAGGCAATCCCGATCAAAATTCCAACAGCCTTCTTTACAGAAATAGAAAAACCAATCCGCAACTTTATATGGACTCAAAAGAGACCCTAAATAGCTAAAGCAATGTTGCAGGAGAAGAACAAAGTAGAAGGAGTTTAATATGTAGTTACAGTAATCAAAACAGCCTGGTACTGGTATTAACTATAGGCACATAGACGAAAGGAATACAATACAGAGTCCAGAAATAAACCCACACATCTATGGTCATGTGATTTTTGAAAGGGTACTAAGTCTATTTGATGGGGAAAGAAGAATTTCCTCAGTAAATGGTGCTGGGAAAACTGGATTTCCACGTGCCAAAAAATGAAACAGGACCCAGGCCTCACACCATACACAAAAACAAATTCAAAATGGATTAAGGTCCTAAATAAGCAAACTAAAACAATAAAATTCTTAGAAGAAAATGCAAGGGCAAGGCTGTCAGGCCTAGCTTTTAACAACGGATTGTCTAATGTAATAACAAAAGCACAAACAGCAAAAGACAAAATAAATAAATGGGACCTCATAAAAATTAAAAACTTTTGTTCATCAAAAGACTTTACCATTTGATATTCGTGCTTTTGTGATTTACTTATTTTACTAGCGTAACGTCTTCAAGCTCCATTCATATCGTAAGCATGTATCAAGGCTTCATTTCTCCTGCTGGCCAAGTAGTGTTTCATTGTATGCACGTATCATATTTGGTTTATTCATTCATCTGTTGATAGACATTTAGGTCGTTTCTAACTTTCTGCTATTGTGAATACTGCTCTAATGAACATTGATGTACCTGTCTCTGTTTGAATCTCTGCTTTCAAGTCTTTTGGGTATATACCTAGGAGTGGAATTGCTGGGTCATCTGGTAGTTGTATTTTAGTTTTTTGAGGAACGGCCACAATGTTTTCCACAATGGTTGCACCATTTTGCATTCCCACCAGCACTGGAAAGACAAGAAAATGTAACTAAACAGCGAACAAAGTTTATTAATGGTTACCTGCGGCAGAAGGGAGGGGGAAAAGGGATTAACAGTGATGGAAATATCACATTGATTAATGGCAGGGTTGCACAGCCAATTATTGCAAAATTACTGTCAATAATTTGTACACCTGTAAAAAGTTTAATTGTAAAAAGCTGTGAGATAGATATATGAACAACAAAAAGAGGAGCTGCTGAGGCTGCTTGTGTACAACCAAGCACCTTGTGGGATTTGGTTTCTTGATTTGGAGGTTTGAGGTCATGGTTTCATGGGACATTCCAGTTAATTGGGCTCTTAATGTGTTTAGTGCCTCTGCTCTACCTCCCAGTTCCATACATAGTGCCTGGGGTCTTAAAGGCTTGGAGGCAGCCATTGAAGGCACAGTTGGTCTCTATCCCCCTGGAGCAACAGAGGAAGAGGGAGAGTCAGGAATAGGAGGAGAATATGGAATGTGTGGCTAATTGCCTCCATGAACAATTGCCTCCTTTGCCCTGAGAAGGCAAAGATGAACTGGATGGTGCCCGGCTACTATTACTGAACATTTAGACCAAAGATTTCATAGAAGAACCCTGATCAAAAGGGGGAAAATGCAGAATGTCATTTCAAATTCTCATGGACTCCAGACTTTCAAAAGACATGGAGGGTGAATGGATCCCTGAAACTACTGCCCTGAGATCATCTTTAAACCTTAAACCAAAAGTATCACCTGAAGACTTCTTAAAACCAAACAATAGTTTAGCTTAACTAGTAAGAAATGCCTGCCTTCAGCATTATGCTCTTTTAAAAACTATCTATATGGAATCGAATTGACAACAGCAACTCGAAAGATTAGACAGGAAGCTTATGGGGCACAGAATTTATGTTATTGGGGGAGGAACAACTCAGAAAATGAGGGTGAGAATGGTTGCATGACTCAAAGAATGTAATCAATGTCACTAAATGGTACACGTAGAAACTGTTGAATTGGTGTGTGCTTTGCCATATGTATTCTCTATAACAACAATAAAATAAATGAAATTATGTATATATATGTATATATACTTTTTTTTTTACCAAAATAGCGAAAAGACAAGATATTTACTGGGAAAACATCTTTGGAAATCATACGTCAGATAAGAATTTAATAGCCAATATATATATAAAACTTAGATAACTTAACAAAAAGACAAATAACCCAATCATAAAATAAGCAAAGGACTTGAATCGACATTTCACCAAAGAGGACGTGCAAACTGCCACCAGATACGTGAAAAGAAGCTCAGCATTATTAGCCATCAGAGAGATGCAAATCAAAACCACAATGATATACCATTTCACTCCTACTATGATGGCTGACTAAAAAATAATAATATTAACAAATATTGGTGAGGTTGTGGGGACATTGGAACCCTTACCCATTGCTGGTGGGAATGCATAATGGTACAGCCATTGCAGAAAGTACCATGGCAATTCCTCAAAAAACTAAAAATAGAACTACCATATGGCCCAGCAATTCCATTTCTATGTATATACCCAAAAGACTTGAAAGCAGAGACTCAAAAAAGGGACTGTATAACAATGTTCACTAAAGCTATTCACAATAGCCAAAAGGTGGAAACAACCTAAATGCCCATCAACGGATGAATAGATAAAATGTGGTGCATACATACAGTGGAATACTACTCATCAAGTAGGAGAAATGAAATCTTTTTTTTTTTTTTTTAGAGATGAAGCCTTGATACATGCTACAGTATGAATGGAGCCTGAAGACATTGTTGTTGTTAGGTGCCGTCGAGTCGGTTTTGACTCACAATGACCCTATGTACAACAGAATGAAACACTGCCCGGTCCTGGGTCATCCTCACAATCATTACACTTGAGCCCATTGTTGCAGCCACTGTGTCAATCTATCTTGTTGAGGGTCTCCCTCTTTTTCACTGACTCTCTACTTTACCAAGCATGATGTCCTTCTCAAGGGACTGATCCCTCCTGATAACATGTCCAAAGTATGTGAGATGTAGGCTCACCATCCTTGCTTCTAAGGAACATTCTGACTGTATTTCTTCCAAGACAGATCTGTTCATTCTTTTGGTAGTCCATGATACATTAGGTATTCAGCACCATAATTTAAAGGCTTCATTTCTCCTTCAGTCTTCCTTATCCATTGTCCAGCTTTTGGATGCATATGAGGTGATTGAAAACACCTTGGTTAATGTGCATCTTAGTCTTCAAGGTGACATCTTTGCTTTTTAACACTTGAAAGAGGTCTTTTGCAGCAGATTTGCCCAGTGCAATGTGTCATTTCATTTCTTGACTGCTGTTTCCATGGGTGTTGATTGTGGATCCAAGTAAAATGAAATCCTTGACAATTTCAATCTTTTCTACATTTATCATGATGTTGGTTATTGGTCTAGTTGTGACAATTTTTGTTTTATGTGGAGACATAGCCCATACTGAAGGCTGTCATCTTTGATCTTCATCAGTAAGTGCTTCAAGCCCCCTTCACTTTCAGCAAGCAAGGTTGTGTCATCTGCATATCAAAGATTGTTAACGAGCCTTCCTTCAATCCTGATGTCATGTTCTTCTTCATACAGTCCAGCTTCTCGGATTATTTGCTCAGCATACAGACTGAATAAGCATGGTGAAAGGATACAAGGCTAACACATATTTTTTCTGATTTTAAACCACATAGAACTCCTTTTTCTGTTCAAAAGTCTGCTTCTTAGTTTACATACACGTTTTGCATGAGCACAATGATGTGTTCTGGGATTCCTATTCTTCACAATGTTATCCATAATTTGTTATGATCCACACAATTGAATGCCCTTTGCATAATGAAGGCATTATGATGAGCAAAATAAGCCAATCACAAAAGGACAAATATTACACCACCTCACTTACATAAAATAACAAGAAAAGGCAAATGTACAGAGACCGAAGTTTATTAGTGGTTACCAGGGGCAGGAGGGAGGGGGAAAAGGGGTTTAATGGTGATGGAAAAATTGCATTGATTATGGGAAGAGTTGTATAGCCAATGATTGTAATTGCTGTCAATAAATTGCAACTTGTAAAAAGTTTAATTGCAGAAGTTGTGTGATAGATATATTTACAACAGCAACAAGAACAAACGAGTAGCTGTAGAGGCTGCTTATATACAACCAAACACCTAGTGGGATTTGGTTCCTTGTTTTGCAAGTTTAGGGTCATTGTTTCAAGGGCATCCCAATTAATTGGCCTATTAATGTGTTCAGTGCTTCTGTTCTACATCCTAGTTTGTTGCATAGTGCCTGGGGTTTTAAAAGCTTGCAAGCGTCCATTCAAAGCACAACAATTAGTATCTATACATCTGAAGCAACAGGGGAAGAAGGAGAGCCAGGAATAAGGAGGAGGATACGGAATGTGTGGCTAATTTCCTCCATGAACAGTTGCCTCTTTTGCCATGAGACCAGAAGAAATGGAAGGTGCCCGGCTGCCTTTACTGAACATTTTGTTCGAGATGCCATAGAAGAATTTCGATCAGAAGAGGGAAAATACAGAACATACTTTCAAATTCTCATGGACGCCAGAGTTTCTGCAGCTGTGAATGTTGGATGAAACCCTGAAATTACTGCCCTGAGATAATATTTAAACCTTTAACAAAAAATATTCTCTGAAGACTTCTTAAAACTGAACAATATTTTAGCTTAACAAGTAAAAAAAGGTCTGCGTTGAACATTATGCTCTCTTAAGAACTATCTATATGGGATCAAATTGACAACAGCAACTTGAAAGTTAGATAGGATCCTTAGAGGACAGTGAGTTTATGTTAATGAGGAAGGGACATCTCAGAAAAGGAGGGTGAGAATGTTTGCAGAACTCAAAGAATGTCAGTAAATTGTACAAGTAGAACTGTTGAACTCGTGTATGTTTTGCTGTGGATATTCTCACCAACAACAAAATAAAATTTAGGAAGAAAAAAGACTATGAAGGAGGCGGAGTCAAGATGGGGGAATAGACAGATGCTTCCAGCAAGCCCTCTTACAACAAAGACCCGAAAAAACAAGTGAAACGAGTATATGTATGACAAGCTAGGAGTCCAGAACATCAAAGGGAAGTGTAGGAAACAAACTGAGGGGCAGGGGGAGGAAGAGATGGTTCAGAAGTGGAGAGGAGTTACCGGACCTGAATCATGGGGAGCCCTCAGGCACCATTCCCGGGAGCAGTGGCGGCGGGCTGGTACTAGTGCTCGGCTGCAGTTTCCTCAGGGAGAAGCAGCCAGCCACACAGCCTACTCACACCTCTGGAACCAGAGAAGAACGGCGCTCTCAAAAGCTAAGTACTTGCATATATTTCACGGCTCCCTCAGCCTCCAAGCTGGCCTCAGGGGCTATTGATTGAGATAGGCCTTTTTGAGCACCTAGAGCCATCCTCCCGGCCTTGGAAAAGGAATAAATTTGCAATTGGAGGAAAAGGTAATTTGCCAGCTCCATCAACTGGGGGAGCTCAGGAAAGAAGTGGCTCCTATCCAGGCATAAAAAGTCCATAGACTTTAAGTAACTTTCCCCTCTGCATGGACCTATGTGGGCCTATTTCAGGAGAATAGGCCCTTGTTGGCAGACTCCAACCGTTTCAGCTGTGTGGCAGAAAGGTGGGTGTTTGATGTTTGACCTACCCACGTCAGGGGTCTAAGGACTGGTGGCTCCACTCAGGTCACCCAGCAACCCATGACAAGGGTCCAAGGATAACTGGTACCTCCCAGTCATTACAACCAAAAACATTGGGTGCCCAGTGTCTGTCTGCAGAACCCTCCCACGTGTATGCTCTCGGGAACAGGGATATGCTTTCCTCAGAGACACATCGGGGATGATTCTCAGCCCCCTGTCTTGTTCAGAGTGTGACCCCCCAATGCAACCAGATATCAGTACCTATACCAATCACCCCTGCCCCTCTAAGACTGTAGGACAGAGCTCGTACCACACACCTGATCATCAGCTACCTGGACACCTGAGCTGAATTCATACAAGAAAAGCGAATGGACTCTTAGACTGATATACCTGATAACAGCTCTAGCCACCTGGGGACAGGACGTCAGAGCTCCAAAGGAAACAATAATCAAGCTAGCTCACTCAAGCAACCCACCATGACATATCAAAACAAAACCAAGCAAGAAGCTAAGACACAGTAAGCGAACATAAAACAAACTAATATAATAACAAGAGCCAGTATCAAATCACATGAAGAAACAGACCATGATTGCATCAACAAGCTCACAAAAGGGGGAATCCAGGGATCTTCTAGATGAAAGTGGCTTCCTGGAATTACTAGATGCAGAATACCAAAGATTAATGTACAGAACACTTCAAGACATCAGGAAGGAAATGTGGCTATATGCAGAACAAGCCAAGGAACACACAGATAAAGAAATTGAAGAAATTAAAAGATTATTCAAGAACATAATGAAAAATTTAATAAGCTGGAAAAATTCATAGACAGACACCAATCAGAAATTCAGAAGATTAATGATAAAATTACAGAAGTAGACAACTCAGTAGAAAGTCAGAGGAACAGAATTGAGCAAGTGGAAGGCAGAATTTCTGAACTTGAAGATAAAGCACTTGGCAGTAATATATTTGAAGAAAAATCAAATAAAAGAACTAAAAAAATGAAGAAACCTTAAGAATCATGTGGGACTCTATCAAGAGAAATAACATACACGTGATTGGAGTACCAGAACAGGGAGGGATAACAGAAAATACAGAGAGGAATGTTGAAGATTTGTTGGCAGAAAACTTCCCTGATATTGTGAAAGATGAGAAGATATGTATCCAAGATGCTCATCAAAATCCACATAAGGTAGATGTTAAAAGAAAATCACCAAGACGTATTAAAATCAAACTTCCCAAAACCAAAGATAAAGAGAGAATTTTAAGAACAGCTAGGGATGAATGAAAAGACACTTACAAAGGAGAGTCAATAAGAATAAGCTCAGACTACTCGGCAGAAACCACACAAGCAAGAACGCAACGGGATGACTTATATAAAAAACTGAAGGAAAAAATTTGCCAGCCAAGAAACTTATATCGAACAAAACTGCCTCTCAAATATGAAGGTGAAATTAGGACATTTCCAGATAAACAGAAGTTTAGGGAATTCATAAAAACTGAACCAAAACTACAAGAAATACGAAAGGGAGTTCTTTGGTTAGAAAATCAATAATATCAGGTATGAACCCGATACTAGAACACTGGGCAGAGCAATCAGAAGTCGACCCACACAGGGAAATCACAAAAATAAATCAAGATAAAAAAAATGCTCAAAACAAGGAAACAGCAATGTTATTATGTAAAAGAATACAATAGTAAAACAATAAAGAGGGACTAAGAAATGTAGTCAAAGATCTTTCATATAGAGAGGAAGACAAGGTGATACAAAGAAATAAAATTTAGGTTTAAATTAAAAAAAAAATAGGGTAAATAATAAGGTAACCACAAAGGAGACAAACTATCCTACACATCAAAATAAAATGCAAGAAAAAAATAGAGACTCAGCAGAAACAAAATCAACAATGACAAATACGAGGAAAGGAAAAAAGATAATCTATTCAGCACATAAAATTAAGTGGGAAAAAGGAACTGTCAACAACACACACAAAAAGACATCAAAATGACAGCACTAAATTCATACCTATCCGTAATTACCCTGAATGTAAATGGATTAAATGAACCAATAAAGAGACAGAGATTGGCAGAATGGATTAAAAAACAAGGTCTGTCTATATGCTGCCTAGAAGAGACACACCTTAGACTTAGAGACACAAACAAAACTCAAAGGATGGAAAAAAATATATCAAACAAACAACAATCAAAAAAGAGCAGGACTGGCAATATTAATTTCTGACAAAAGAGACTTTAAAGTGAAATCCATCATAAAGGATAAGGAAGGATACCATATAATGATTAAAGGGACAACACACCAAGAAGATATAACCATATTAAATATTTATGCACCCAATGAAGGACTGCAAGATACATAAAACAAACTCCATCAGCATTGAAAAGTGAGATAGACAGCTCCATAATAATAGCAGGAGAGTTCAACACACCACTTTCTGTGAAGGACAGGACATCCACAAAAGAGCTCAGTAAAGACACAGAAGGTCTAAATGCCACAATCAACCAACTTGACCTCGTAGACATATACAGAACACTCCACCCAACAGCAAACAACTATACTTTCTTTTCTAGTGCACATGGAACATTCTCTAGAATAGACCACATATTAGGTCATAAAGCAAGCCTTAGCAGAATCCAAAACACTGAAATATTACAAAGCATCTTCTCTGACCATAAGGCCATAAAAGTGGAAATCAATAACAGAAAAAGCAGGTAAAAGAAATCAAATACTTTGAAACTGAACAATACCCTGCTCAAAAAAGGCTGGCTTATAGAAGACTTCAAGGATGAAATAAAGAAATTCAGAGAATCCAATGAGAATGAAAATACTTCCTATCAGAACCTTTGGCTTACAGCAAAAGCAGTGCTCGGGGGTCAGTTTATGTCAATAAATGCACACATAAGGGAAGAAGAAAGGGCCAAACTCAAAGAATTATCCCTACAACTTGAACAAATAGAAAGAGAGCAACAAAAGAAACCCACAGGCACCAGAAGAAAACAAATAATAAAAATTAGAGCAGAACTAAATGAAATAGAAAACAGAAAAACAATAGAAAGAATTAACAAGACCAAAAGCTGGTTCTTTGAACAAATCAACAAAATTGATAAACCATTGTCCAAATTGACAAAAGAAAAACAGGAGAGGAATTAATAACCCAAATAAAAAATGAGATGGGTGATATTACAACAGACCCAACTGAAGTTAAAAGAATCATATATCAGATTACTATGAAAAATTGTACTCTAACAAATCTGAAAACCTAGAAGAAATGGATGAGTTCGTAGAAACACACTACCTACCTAAACTAACACAAACAGAAGTAGAATAATTAAATAGACCCATAAAAAAAGAAGAGATTGAAAATGTAATAATAATAAAAAAAAAAACTCCCATCAAAAAAAACCCCTGGCCTTGACGGCTTCACTGCAGAGTTCTCCCATACTTTGAGAGAAGAGTTAACACCCTTACTACTAAAGGTATTTCAGAGCATAGAAAAGGATGGAATACTCTGAAACTCATTCTATGAAGCCACCATATCCCTGATACCAAAACCATGTAAAGACACCACAAAAAAAAAAACAAAATTACAGATCTATATCCCTCAAGAATGTAGATGCAAAAATCCTCAACAGAATTCTAGGCAATAGAATTTAACAACATATCAAAAAAATAATTCACCGTGACCAAGTGGGATTCATACCAGGTATGCAGAGATGGTTCAACATTAGAAAAACAATTAATGTAATGCATCAGAGAAATAAAACAAGAATCTCATGATTTTATCAATTGATGCAGAAAAGGCATTTGACAAAGTTCAATACCCATTCATGATAAAAAAAAACTCTTAGCAAAATAGGAATACAAGGAAAATTCCTCGATGTAATAAAGGGCATTTATACAAAGCCAACAGCCAACATCAGCCTAAATGGAAAGAGCTTGAAAGCATTTCCATTGAGATCGGGAACCAGAAAAGGATGCCCTTCATCACCACTCTTATTCAACATTTTGCTGGAGGTCCTAGCCAGAGCAATTAAGCTAGATAAAGAAACAAAGGGGATCCGGGTTGGCAAGGAAGAAGTAAAAGTATCTCTATTTGCAGATGACATGATCTTATACACAGAAAATCCTAAGGAATCCTCCAGAAAACTACTGAAACTAATAGAAGAGTTCAGCAGAGTATAGGGATATGAGATACACATACAAAATCAGTTGGATTCCTCTACACCAACAAAAAGAACTCAAAGAGGAAATCACCAAATCAATACCACTTACAGTAG
Source organism: Loxodonta africana (assembly GCF_030014295.1). Taxonomy (NCBI): domain Eukaryota; kingdom Metazoa; phylum Chordata; class Mammalia; order Proboscidea; family Elephantidae; genus Loxodonta; species Loxodonta africana. The sequence goes on from NC_087358.1 coordinate 77,465,498, forward strand.
CCCCCAAAAAGATAAACTACTTAGGAATGAATGTTACCAGAGATGTAAAAGACTTACACAAAGAAAACTACGAACACTTCTGCAAGGAACCAAGAGACCTACCTAAGTGGGAAAACATACCTTGCTCATAGATAGGAAGACTTAACATTACAAAAATGTCTATTCTACCAAAAGTGATCTATAGATTTAATGCAATTCTGATCCAAATTCCAAAGACATTTTTAATGAGATGGAGAAATGAATTACCAACTTCATATGGAAGGGAAAGAGGGCCCGGATAAGTAAAACGTTACTGGAAAAGAACAAAGTGGGAGGTCTTACTCTACCTGATTTTAGAACCTATTATACTGCCACAAGAGTCAAAACAGCCTGGTACTGCTACAACAACAGATACATAGACCAATGGAACAGAATTGAGAATCCAGACATAAACCCATCCATATATGAGCATTTTATATTTGACAAAGTCCCCAAAGCAATGAAATGGGGAAAAGACAGTCCTTTTAACAAATGGTGCTGGCATAAGTGGATATCCATCTGCAAAAAATGAAACAAGACCCATACCTCACTCCATGCACAAAAAGAAGCTCAAAATGGATCAAGGAACTAAATATAAAATCTAAAATGATAAAGATCATGGAAGAAAAAATAGGGACAATGTTAGGAGCCCCAATACATGGCATAAACAGTATACAAAACATTACTAACAATGCAGAAGAGAAACTAGATAACTGGGAGCTCCTAAAAAACAAGCACGTATGCTCACTCAAAGACTTCACCGAAAGAGTAAAAGGATTATCTGCAGACTGGGAAACAGTTATTAGCTACGACATTTCCGATCAGCACCTGATCTCTAAAATCTACATGATACTGTGAAAACTTAACTACAAAAAGACAAATAACCCAATTAAAAAATGGGCAAAAAATACGAACAGACACTTCACTAAAGAAGACATTCAGTTAGTTAACAGGTAAATGAGGAAATGCTCACGATCATTAACCATTAGAGAAATGCAAATCAAAACTGCAGTGAGATTCCATCGCACTCCAACAAGGCAGACATTAATCCAAAAAAGACAAAATAATAAATGTTGGAGAGGCTGTGGAGAGATTGGAACACTTATACCCTGCTGATGGGAATATAAAATGGTACAACCACTTTGAAAATCGATTTGGCACTTCCTGAAAAAGCTAGAAATAGAACTACCATATGATATCGCAGTCCCACTCCTTGGGATATATCCTAGAGAAATAAGAGCCTTGACACGAACAGATATATTCACACCCATGTTCATGGCAGCACGGTTTGCAATAGCAAAAGATGGAAGCAACCAAGGTGCCCATCAATGGATGAATGGATAAATAAATTATGGTATATTCACACAGTGGAATACTACACATAAAGAACAGCAATGAATCCGTGAAATATTTTATAACATGGAGGAATCTGGAAGTCATTATGCTTAGAGAAATTAGTCATTTGCAAAAGGACAAATATTGTATAAGACCACTATTATAAGAACTTGAGAAACAGTTTAAACAGAGAAGAAAATATTCCTTGATGGTTACAAGAGTGGGGAGAGAGGGAAGGTGGGAGAGAGGTGTTCACTAATTAGATAGTAGATAAGAACTGCTTTCAAAAAACCAAAAACCCGTTGCTGTTGAGTCGATTTTGACTCATAGTGACCCCATAGGACAGAGTAGAACTGCCATATACGGTTTCCAAGGAGTGCCTGGTGGATTTGAAAAGTTGACCTTTTGGTTAGCAGCTATAGCTCTTAACCACAATGCTACCAGGGTTTCCAAGAACTACTTTAGGTGATGGGAAAGAGAACACACAATACAGGTGAGGTCAGCACAACTGGACTAAACCAAAACAAATAAGTTTCCTGGATAAACTGAATGCTTCAAAGGCCAGCGTAGCAGGGGAGGGCGTTTGGGGACCATGGTTTCAGGGGACATCTAAGTCAATTGGCATAATAAAATCTATTAAGAAAACATTCTGCATCCCACTTTGGAGGGTGGCATCTGGGGTCTTAACCTCTAGCAAGCAGCCATCTAAGATGCATCAATTGGTCTCAGCCCACCTGGGTCAAAGAAGAATGAAGAACACCAAGGACACAAGATAATTGGGAGCCCAAGAGACAGAAAGGGCCACATAAACCAGAGACTCCATCAGCTTGAGAACAAAAGAACTAGATGGTGCCCAGGTATAACAGATGACTGCCCTGACAGGGAACACAACAGAGGGGGAGCAGGAGAGCAGTGGGATGCAGAACCCAAATTCTTGTAAAAAGACCAGACTTAATGGTCTGACTGAGACTAGAAGGACCCTGGTGGTCATGGCCCCCAGACCTTCTGTTGGCCCAAGACAGGAACCATTCCCAAATCCAACTCTTCAGACAGGGATTGGACTGGCCAATGAGTTGGAGAGGGATGCTGGTGAGGAGTGAGCTTCTTGGATCAGGTGGACACTTGAGACTATGTTGGCATCTCCTGTCTGGAGGGGAGATGAGAGGGCGGGGGGAAGTTTAGAAGCTGGCGAAATGGGCACGAAATTAGAGTAGAGGGAGGCAGCGGGCTGTCTCATTAGGGGGAGAGCAAATGGGAGTACGTAGCAAGGTGTATGTAAGTTTTTGTGTGAGAGACTGGCTTGATTTGTAAACTTCCACTTAAAGCACAATAAAAATAATGATAATAAAAAAGACTATGAAGCTCAACTCCACTTTGTAACACATGGGGTCGGCGTTAATCAAAATGGAGAAAAAAGTTTTCATAGTATTGAAACAGCCTAATTAGTATAATCGATAGGTTTCCCAAATAATTCTTGCCAGTATTAGAATCTTAAAATGGGGGTGCCAAACTGAATTCAACTGATCTGAGTTATTTCGCCTCTACTTAAGATCTTTTATACAGTCCTTAAATCATTCAATCCACTCATTCATTTCCTCAGTGCATATTTATTAATAGCGAACTCTTGTGTGTAGTCAAGTCTATTCTGCCTCATGGCTACTCATAGCAACCCTATACTCCAGAGAAGAACAACAGAGGAGTGGAGGTTGAGGGGAAGGGGGGCACTTGCTCCAGGGTGCAAGTCCAGGCACAAAATGGCATTTTTGGGGGGGGGGGCGTTTTTGCTGACGCCCTGCCACTCTCAAATTCTATTCGCCTTAAATTGAGGGGGACCTCAACTTAGAGATCACCTCTGGGCGCTTGTTACCCTTGCTATGCCCCTGTAGCACTGCCCATAGGGTTTCCTAGGCTGCAATCTTTACGTGAGCAGGTTACCAGGTCTTTTCTCCCTTGATGCTGCTGGGTGGATTTGAACTGCCAACCTTTTGGTTAGCAGCCAAGTGCTTAATCATTGCAACACCAGGACTTCTTCAGTGGCAGACTAGGGCAGCTAAACTGTTTACATACATTGTATCTGATCCTCTGATCAAAACTAAAGAGTAGGTGCTATTATCTTAATTTTACAGATGAGGGGAGAGGCAAAGTGAGACTAAGTTTTCCAAAGCTACATAATTAAGCAAATGATAAGAGTTATCATATGAAACCAAGTGTGGCTTTCAGACTCATTGGTTTTCTTTACATCACTTCTGTTGTTTTAGCTGCTGTTGAGTTAGCTCTGGCTTCTGGTGATCCCACGTATAACAGAAGGAAACGTTACTCAGTCCTGCACCAGCTTCATGACTGAGTCCATTGTTGCAGTGGGCAGACTTTGTGTCAGGCCATCTCATTAAGGGTTTCCTTTGTTTTTGCTGGCCCTCCACCTTGCCAAACATGATGTCCTTCTCCAGTGATGGATCCATCCTAATGACAATTCCCAAATAAGAGAGTTGAAGTGTCAAACAATTTTTTGTTATGCACAGGGTTTTCACTGGCTAATTTTTGAAAGTAGGTTGCCAGGCCTTTCTTTTTAGTGTGTCTTAGTCTGGAAGCTCCACTGAAACCCGTCCCCCATGGGTGACCCTGATGGTGTTTGGCATAGCTTCTAGCATCAGAGCAACATGTATGCCACCAAAAACTGGTGGTGGAATGTGGGCTTAGAATAGAGATACTATCAGATACTGCAGGTCTCTAAGCATGTTCTCCCCATTTTTCTCAGGAGGCCTTTGAAACATCTGCTTCAGTAAAGTAAACTGAGTAAACCAAGAGCATGGCGTGGTCTCCAGGAAACAGGGATACTAACATACATGAAAAGCAATGGGGCTCCGCAGGGCGATGAGAAAGGGAAGTCTCACAACTAGAGCTGCACAGCAGCTCTAGAGCACAGGCAGAGCTGCCTGGAGCAAGAGGATGCAGACACAGAGCTAAGAAGAAAGCTACACGGACAGATACTTATCATGTTTGTACTAGTTCAGAGGAGAGTTTTGTGATACTAGAGAGTCTGATGATCATTTGTTGATTGGCACATGGAAAACTAAGCAAAAAAAAAAAAAAATAACTACAGGGGATACAACAAGTTTTAAAGAAAGGAAAGGAAACACCTGTAGCTCAACCGTGAACATAAACATAAGATAAACTGAACACACTGATTAAACCAGACTTGTGATGTGACTATACTGAGAGGGAGGCAGGGGTTGCAAGTGGAGGATGGGTGTGCTGGCAGAGTAAGAAGCGAAATTCTCATATTTCATAGATATCTTTGTTGATATCTAAAACTGAAAAAAAAAAACAAAAACTAAGGGATCAAGAAATAGTAGACAAGCATGCTACATAGGTTGAATAAGGTAAGTAGCAGAAGAATCAGCAAAAAGAATTGAAAGTGCCTACAGCCCCGATGGCATAGTTTTTAAGAGCTCAGGCTACTAACTGAAAGGTTGGCAGTTCAAATCCACCAGGTGCTGCTTGGAAACCCTACGGGGCAGTTCTACTCTGTCCTTCAGGGTTGCTCTGAGTCAGAGCTGACTCGATGGCAATGCGTTTGAATTCGGTTTGGTTTAGTGTATTAGCTGATAACAACGTACTGCAGCACAAGGCTGAGATGGTTTAGATTTGAGGGGACAGAAAGAAGTTTGGCAAAACTTCCAGAGTGGTTAAGAAATAATAATAATAATAGTAAGAAGAAGAACAGGTATCATGTGAAGGGTATTGGGGATGGGGAAGAATAAGATGGGGGACTACTATTTTATTTAAGCCTGCAAAAATACGTGGTTTTTAAATTGTGTTCTTGTATTACTTGGTAAAAAAATACTAACTCAGTGTATCCCACTTATTTGACTACAAATCTTTTTTTTTTTTTTCCATGAATTGTGAGGAACAAATTGTCTAAAGATCTCATTTTGAGAAAAACTGCACTGAGAGGACAAAAAAGAAAAAGCTTTGTAAAGAAACAATAGCTGTGCCCTGGAGCCATTTGCACGTGTGCTGTTAATGCCCGATGAAAAACAAGTCCTCACAGAGAGTCTGAAGGCACCGTGCACCTACCCTTTCTACTGTTCACGGTTGGCAACTTTCTATTGCTTTGTAAACATGATCTTGCCAATAGCTGGTCTTTGATGATGGTATTCCAGGTACCCAACCCATCATCATTCATCTAGAAAATTACCAAGTTACGTTCTTTCACTTTGGAATTTCTGTTGCCCTTGGAGTTTTCCATTGTGTTGTGAAGACTCTGGTTTCTAGAATTTCTGATGAGATACCACATTTCAGTAGGTGTTACAGGATAAACTGAGGGGAAAAGGTGGTGGTGAGATAAACCTGATATTCCAAATATAGTCTGACCAGTGCCACTTTCTCTTCATTTGATGTATAATACTTCTATGAAAACAGCTAGTCTTTCTGGAAGCTTTAACACACTGCTGTCTCATACTGAACTGTCAACTTTGATCTTTAAACCATTTTCACACTTGCTACTGTTAAGCCTGGACTCCTGAATCTTATATTTACATCACATTTCAGGTCTTATATTTAGCCACCCTAAATATAAAGTGTGGCTTAATGGATCCCTTTAACCTTATTCTATCATTCAATACATATTTCACCTCTCACAGCTTCATGTCATCCACCAGTTTTATAAAGCACCCCTTCTACGTATTTATCTAAGTCATTGATTGAAATGGTGAACCAGGTGGGGCCAAGGAAATCAATCAGTACATTTAGCGATCATTGATTAATCAGTTTTGAATGTGCCCCACTGTAATGTCATTCAGTCCAAATTTCTCTAGCATGTCCACCAGATATTATGTCAAAGGGTTTAGTGAATCCCAGAGCCATTCTATCTACCACTTTCTCTGTTCTGCCAGTCTAGTAATCCTTTCAGAAAAAGAAAATATGGATAATTTTATATGACATTTTAAATGAACACATTCTGGCTTAATAATCACCATTTCATCTTCTGAAGATTGCCTCACAGGCCATCCTTTCCCAGACATTAATCTTGGAATTTTTCTCAAGATAGCTGTCAAGAGAGATTAACTTCTTTCTTTGGAAAAATCAAAACTGTATCTGCTCATGTGCTTTTGGCACTTCTCTTCTTTCTAATTCCTCAAAGGTCATTGACAACATTTCATGTGTCTTTTTCTAAGTAATTCCAGTATTCAGAGATATAATTTTCCAGGACCACACTATTCTTCTGCTCATCCTAGGCTTAAATTTTATGAATTGAAATTGACTTGACAGCAATTTTTTTTTTTTTAGGCTTCAATTCCTACTCTTCATTTCCTTCTGATGACTATTCTCCTGCACCCGAAAGACAACATCAAAATAAGATGTGAAGAGCATTGTTAACTGAAAGTGCAGGTGGGATAGCAAAAATAGTAAATTCAGTTACATTAATGTGGTATCTTTAAACCCAAATAGATCAGTTATTCTTTGAAATTTAAATTGACTAAAGGTACCTATAAAAAGACACAGGTTGTCATGAAGAGTTGAAAAACATTACCCGATTATTTCTTGCTTATAATATGGCGATATATGAAATTTGATGGTAAAAGTATGAAAAGAGGTATACCATGAAAATGCTAAATGTAAAAAAATAAAACGTGTATTAATACCAAACAAAATAGTCTTTATGGGGAAGTCGGTATTATATAAAAAGGAAGGAATTTCATAATGATCAATTCACCAGGAAGACATGACAGTTCTAAATTTGTGTCCACATGTTGTGGTCCACGACATCAGAAAAAACATTCTTTCCAGGCACATGTACAACATTTACAAAAACCTGGTAAAAAACCATAAAGTAAGTCATACCAAATTTAGAAGAGTTTAATAATATAGATTGTGTTCTCTGATTACAATGCAAATAAGATAGTAGTCAATAACATAAAGCTAATTAGAAATTCCTCATATGTTTGGAAAATTAAGACATATACTTCTAAATAACCCATGGGTCGAGGAAAAATGGGAATTATAAAGTATTTTTAAGCTGAATTATAATGAAAAAAACACACATCAACTTTTCTGTGATATAATTATAGCTGTGCTGTAGAAGATTTATAGCCTTATGGGTGTTGGGTATAGCTTTAAACACATATATTAAAAAAAAAAAAAAAAAAGACTGAAAGTCTAAAAATCAATGAGCTAGGCAATACAAATCAAGAATTTAGTAAAAGGGAAAAAAATAAATCTAAAGAAAGTAGAAAGAAATGGTGGCCATAGACTAGAGAGGATCAACATAGTTTATTTGACAAAAATAATAAAAGTGATAACAAAAATAATAAAAGTGATAAACTTCTGATGAGATCATTCAAGAAAAATAAAAAAGGGCACAAATAACTAATATTAGGTGAGGAGTCTAACTCCAAACCAAAATCCTCCTGAGACCCTTTAGGCCTGACCAAGGGCAATTACAAAACTTTATCTGGCAGGTCTCACAGGAGACGGCCTCCTTGCACTAGACTAGGTACAGAGCCAGGGCGGTACAGTTTTCTGGAGGGAGTTGCAGTCAAGGTCTCAGGGCACCCCTCCCTCCCTTGGTCAGCCATGCTCATATGCATATGTGCATTCCTAGCCCAGGTGCCTCCTGGAGACCATTTCATGGTGGGTGGGGCGGGGGAGGCTGGGCTGAGACATCTTTTCCACTTAGACTCAGTATTTTCCACTCCTACCTCTTCGTCTTCCTGTTCGAGCATCCTTGGCAGTGAGACAGCCTGCTCTGTCTGTGCTGCACATCATTGGAATGAAGCACTGGGGAGCCAGGGCCTTTATCTTTTGTCTCTTGCCTTCACTGTCACTCGTAGTGACCCTATAGGACAGAGAAGAACTGCCCCATAGCATTTCCAAGGAGCAGCTGGAAGATTCCAGCTGTCCAGCTCTCGGTTAGCAGCCGAGCTCTTAACCGCTACGTCATCTCTGTAGGGCCACTATGAGTTGGAATCTACTTAATTACAATGGGTTTGGCTTTTAGTTTCCCTACCACATAAGTAAAGGTTTGGTACTTTCCGTCTGGCTTATTGTCCTAATTGACTAATTGGCAATCAGGAACGATAAAAGATTATCTTTTTAGACTTTTTCAAACATCAAAAATTATAACAGAATATTATAAGCAAATATGTCCCAGTAAGCTTGAAAATTTACATGAAAAGGTATAATTCCTAGAAAACACAGTTTATAAGAACAAGCATAAGAATTAATAGAAAATCTGTATAGTTCTGTATATATTAAAGAAGTTGAATCTATAATTTAAATCTTTCCACAAAGAAAAGTCTGAAAGCATGCTTGGATTCTCACCATCTGTGTGCATTCTTCCAGACATTTAAGGAAACAATATCACCAATTTTATATTAACCTTTCCAGAGAGAAGAAAAAGAGGGACTACTTCTCAACTTGTTTTATGAAGCCAGCATAATTTTGAGACTAAAACTTGGAAAGAGCAATAAAGAAAAGTGAGATGACAGGCTAGTTTGTTTGATTAACATAAATGCAAAAAATCCTAAATAAAATATTGGTAAATGAATGTAGCCATCTATAAAGGGGCTCATTCCCAGGATGTATAACAATTTTTTTACAGATCTGTAGGAAAGACAGACAGTCCAATAGAAAAATTGGGCAAAATTTGAATATAGATTTCACAAAAGGAATATCCAAATAGCTAATAAATGTACTAAAAGCTATATAACCTCATTAGCAATTAGAGAAATGAAAATTAAGGCCATGATTAAAAGACCGACTATAATGAATGAGCTACTGAGCAACAGAAACTCATACTTTGATGATGAGAGTGTAAATTGGTACAACCATTTTAGAAAACTCTGTGGAATTAACAATTGAGTTTAAACATTTGAATATCCTATGTCCCACCTTTTCTATATAACCAGCAGAAATACAGGCAAATGTATACTAAAAGACACATACATGAATGTTTATAGTAGCATATTTTATGATAGACACAAACAGGACATAATTCAAATATCTATCAAAAGCAGATTGGGTAAATAAATTGGTGTCTTAGTTATCTACTCCTGTTATAACAGAAATATCACAAGTGGATGGCTTTAACAAAGAGAAATTTATTCTCTTACTGTTTGGGAGGCTGAAAGTCTGAATTCAGGGTGCCAGCTCCAGGGAAAGAATTTCTCTCTCTGTCATAACTGGGGGAGGGTCCTTGTCATCAAACTTCCCCTGGCCTAGATGCTTCTCAGGGCAGGAACCCCAGGTCCAAAGGACATGATCCACTTCCAGTACCTCCTTTTTGGTGGTATAATGTCCCTTTCTTCCCTGATCCATTCTCTCTTTTATATCTCAAAAGAGATTGACTCAAGATACAAACTAATCCTGTAGATTGAGTCTTGCCTAATTAACATAACTGTTTCTAATCCTGCCTCATTAACGTAATAGAGGTTAGGATTTACAACACACAGGAAAATTGCATTAGATCACAAAGTTGTGGACAATCATGCAATACTGGGAATTATGGCCTAGTCAAGTTGACACATATTTTGGGGGGACACAATTCAATCTATAACATTGGGCTGCATTCAAATAATGGAATATCATAGAGAAGAATTATACCTAAACATAAAGAAAACAAAAATCCTTGCAACTGGACCAATAAACAACATCATGATAAAATGTGAAGAAACTCAAGTTGTCAAAATTTCATTCTTCTTGGGTCAACAATCAATGCCCATGAAAGCAGCGGTCAAGAAATCAAATGATGTATTGCACTGAGCAAATACACTGCAAAAAACCAAAAACCAAAACCCAGTGCTGTAGAGTCGATTCCGACCCATAGTGACCCTATAGGACAGAGTAGAACTGCCGCACAGAGTTTCCAAGGAGTGCCTGGTGGATTCAAACTGCTGACCCTTTTGTTAGCAGCTGTAGCACTTAACCACTATGCCACCAGGGTTTCCATACACTGCAAAAGATTTCTTTAATGTATTTAGAAGCAAAAAATGTCATTTTGATGACTAAAGTGCATCTGACCCAAGCCATGGTATTTTCAATTGCCTCATATGCATGCAAAGGCTGAACAATGAAAAAGGAAGACTGAAGAACTGATGCATTCAAATTTTGGTGTTGGCAAAGAACATTCACTACACCATAAACTACCAGAAGAATGAACACATCTGTCTTGGAAGAAGTACAGCTGGACTACTCCTTAGAAGTGAAGATGGTGAGACTTTGTCTTGCTTACTATAGTCATGTCATAAGGAGGGACAAATTGGTGAGGTAGAGGGTCAGTGAAAAAGAGGAAAACCCTCAGTGAGATGGATTGACCCAGTGGCTGCAACAATGGACTCAAACATAGCAACGATTGTGAGAATGGCACAGGTCTGGGCAATGTTTTGTTCTGTTATACATAAGATTGCTATGATTAAGAACTGACAACAATCACATAGACCAAAGGAATGCTACATGTAACAAGGAAGAATCTCATAAACATGTTGAGTGAATAAAGCCAGCGATAACATATACAGCCTGCAGAACTCCATTTCTAAAGTTCAAAATCAGGCAAATCTATAGTGTTAGAATTCAAAACAGTAGTTATCTTTGGGAAGAAAGGCATGGAGGGGACTTCTGGAGTGTCTGTAATGTTAAATTTCTTTACCTGGGTAGTAGTTACACAGCTGTGTTCACTTTTGATAATTCATGAACTGTACACTTATGATTTGCACATTTTTGTGTATATATAAATATAAAGCTAAAAATTAATGATATATCATTAACACTCATATGATATGCAAAAACTAAAAAGTCAGGCAGAAACAAGTATTGGATGTAGAACAACTGCAATTCTCATTCACTGCTGGTGGGAATGTAAATTGATACAACTGTGTTGGAAATCAGATTGGCATTTGACCTAGCAGAGATTGGAGTGATGAGACCACATGCCAAGGGAAGCTGGCAGGCACAAGAAGCTGAAATAAGCAAGGAATAGATTTTTTCCTTGAGCCTCCAGAGGGAACATGGCCCTGCTGACACTAGATTTCAGGCCAGTGATACTGATTTTGGACTTCTGATCTCTACAACTATGAAATAATAAAATTCTCTTGTTTTAAGCCACCAGGTTTAAAATTTGTTACAGCAGCCACTAGTTAGGACACTAATATACTCAATTTTTTCAAATTACCCAGACAAGGAAAAGAGGTAAATTTTATTTTTCCGTTGTCTTGTTAATATAATTAAAAAATCAATTAAAAAACTGACCTAGCAAATCTATTCTAAGATATATGCCTAAAGAATGTTATATGAAATACACCAGAATACCTGTAGCATTGTTCATTGTGCTCTAAACTGAAAACCACCTAAATGCCTATCAGCAGAAGAGTGTGTATATAAACCGCGATATGTCCTTGCAATGGAACAATCTATAACAATGGAAGCCGGTGCACTACAGCTACAAACATCGACGTGGATGAATCCTATGAACATAACGCTAAACTAAAAAAACAAGACACAAAAACATACATGCAGAATGGTTTCACCCATGAGATTTGGAAACATGCAAAACTAAACTACTTTTGTGAATGCCACATGAAGATGAAAAACTAGAAATAAATGTAAGGACATTACCATACGAATTGGGAGAATGGTGACACCTAGGAGTGAGGCTGGGAGCAATTGTGATTTGAAGGGTGCAGGAGCACGTAGGAGTTTTCTGGAAGTAGTGGCGATGTTCTTTCTCGTGGGTTTGAGGTTTCTTTCTTGGGTGTTTATTTTATACATATTTGTTAAGCTAGAAATATATGCATCTTTCCAATGTATGTAATATTTCACAGTAAGGAAATGCTTTTCAAAGAATTCACACATTACTACTTGAGTTATTTTTCCATAAAGGTTATATTCAGTGGGAATTCATGCTTCTATCATTGAGGTCAATTGTCCTAGTCATAGAACATTCAACATGTTTGAAAATAACTAAAGTGAAATCACTATTGAGGATCTACATGTTCACTTGATTCTGACACTGAAAAAAAAAAAAAAACTGAAGAGCAGAGGTTGCAAACCCAAATAGCTCTCAGGGTCCAGGTAATAACACAAATGAGCAAAGAGGACCTGTTGTAGGACAACAGGGCTAAGTTTTTATTGCAATTAACTTTAATACTTGATGCTTAAAACATTGTGGAGCCAACAAAGCACTGAAATAAAACATGCCCCTCAGTCAGACAGGAAAGGGGCAAGAGCACTTGATTTCTTCAAAGGACATAGCAGCTGCCAGGCAATTTTGCATAATCCGCTCCAATCCAGGGTCCTCTATTTGCAACACACTTAAGGAGCCCTGGTGGCACAGCGGTAAAGTGTTCAGCTGCTAACAGAAAGGTAGGTGATTTGAACTTACCAGCTGCTCTGTTGGAGAAAGATGTGACAGTCTGCTTCAGTAAAGATTTATGACCTTGAAAACCCTTTGGGGCAGTTGTACTCTGTCCTATAGGGTCTCTATAAGTTGGAACCAACTCAGTGGTCATGGATTTGGTGGATTTTTATTACCATATGTCAACATACATTGATATTCCTGAAAATGTATCTTTATTCACTCAAGATTTTGTCAGCAACTTTATCCAAGCTTTCACCATCTTTCCTCATCATCCAAAAAAATGAATGAAAAAGGGCAGTGAAGACTATTATGGATACCAAAGCAGACTTTGGGAGGAGATAAATCAATGAATAAGGCTGCCATATTTGTCATTGCTCGGAATGCCCACCAATATTCTACAACACAGGTTGTTCTACTAAGTGCTAACAAGCCAATGGGGGGATACCTCCAGCCTTTCCTCAGTTATGTCTATCCAATTTGATTTACCTCCAACCATCTGTCAGCTTATCTTACTGTGGTGGCTTGTGTGTTGCTGTGATGCTGGAAGCTATGCCACCAATATTTCAAATACCAGTAGAGGCACTCATGGTGGACAGGTTTCAGCGAAGCTTCCAGATGAAGACAGACTAGGAACAAAGGCCTGGCAATCTATTTTTGAAAATTAGTCAGTGAAATCTTATGGATCACAACAGAACATTATCCAACCCGATTGCTTTGGACATGTCTTCATGAGGGATCAGTCGCTGGAGGAGGATATCATGTTCGGTGAAGTAAAGTTCCAGCAAAAATGAGCGAGACCCTCAGTGAGATGGATTGGCATAATAGTCCAAAGGGTAGACTCAAACATGCCAGCAATTGTGAGGATTGGGCACAGTTTTGTTTTGTAGTACATAAAGGCACCATGAGTTGGCGTCTCATTGATGGCAGCCATCTATCTATGTGTCTGTCTGTCTGACTGCCTGCCTATCTATCTAATCTTATTTAGACTTTACTAAACAAAACGAGGAGCTGGTGGCGAAGAGGTTAAGAGCATAGCTGCTAACCAAAAGGTCGACAGCTGGAAGCCATCAGCTGCTCCTTGGAGACCCTGCAGAGCAGTTCTACTCTGTCCTTATAGGGCTGCTATGGGTCAGAATTGACTGGACAGCAAAGGGTAAACAAAATGAAAGTTTTCTGGATGTCTCTAAGTGCCCACACTCTTCACTCATTTCTACCACAGGAGCTAGTCTCCCTAGATCTATTTTGCTGGACCAATATGGAAAAAGATCACAAGACGACATCAGAATAGATCCACTGTATAGATCGCCTCTCACAGCATTATCCAGCTGATCAGCTGGCAACCAGCAGAGCCATTTGCAGTTGATGTTTTCATTTTTATCTCATGCGACTGTTGAGTGGAGTTACTAGGTACCAGTGTGACCTAATGGTAGCCTCTTGCTGGGCAAACATTTTTTAGACAAAGGTATGTAGTGCTTTTGAATTATCGTGTTGGTTAAGAATATTGAATATATCATGGACTGCTAAAAGAATGAATAAACCTGTCTTGGAAAAAGCACAACCAGGATGCCCCTTAGAAGCAAGCATGGCGAGACTACGTCTCATATACTTTGGACGTGTTATTAGGAGGGATCCGTCCCTGGAGAAGGACACCGTGCTTGGTAAAGTACAGGGTCAGTGAAAAAGAGGAAGGGCCCTCAACAAGACGAAATGACATAGTGGCTGCAACGGTCGGCTCAAGCATAACAACCATTGTGAGGGGGGCGCAGGACAGGGCAGTGTTTCCTTCTGTTGTACATAGGGTCGTTATGAGTTAGAACCGACTTGACGGCACCTAACAACAACAAGAACAGTGTAGTGCTGGGCATGTGGGGGTGCTGTAATCCAATGATGATATTTTGTTTTATTTTTTAGGGGGAATGATTTATTAACAGAGTGCTAGCTTGAAATAGCTCTGAAGCTATAAAAGACTGTCCGTCTCCCTGAATGCCTGTTTATCATTTTCTTTTCTTTTATTCCTCTTTATTTATTTTATTTTTAAATTTTTAATACAACAAAACAGCTTTAAGGAAGTGACTCAACATTTGAACCTATCAATTTATTAGTATTTGATGCAGTTTTGGAATGTTAAAAAAAAGTAAAAAGTTACCTCTTCACCTGGAGAGGCTGAATTTTCCCTCAATGATTTGCAAGGGCCCAGTTTCAAACAGAAGGAGGGTAAAGCACATGCAGGAAAAGAAACATTCACATTTCTCCAGTTTCCACTTTTTGCATATATGACTCTGTCTTTGTCCAGGCTGCTGGCCAGTTTCCAGAGCAACTTGATCAGTACTTCTCCCTCTACTTTTCTGGACACTAAACAAACTTACACTTTGCTGTGAAAGGAGACACTATCTGTAGCTTCCAAGGCTGTCTGCTATATACGGGACTTTGAAGATAGTCCAGCACAAAGGCAGCCAGTGCCTTTGCTCCTAATACATACATAAAGACAAGAGACTCATGAAGAACTATCTCCTGATAAGCATTCCCTCAGTACATCACCTTCATATGAATCTTTATTTCAAGTTCTGCTAATGTGGAACTCAACTTATGACAGCTAAAATAAAAAGTGGAGAGCTAGAGGGCGAGTTTGAAAACCTCGATAATAATGAGTATTACTGAATGATACTATATAATTGTATAGATGATCACTTAAAGCTGAGTAACAGTCAGAACCGTTTTCAGTGGCCACATGTGTTTGGCTCTCTTTCCTGGTGTTGCTGTTAATAATTCTAACTACAGATAGAAAATGGGTGTTTGCTAAGGGAGCAAAACATTTCCAAATGAGAACATGCAGACTAAATGTTTAATTCAGCTAGGTTTGTAAACTACATCATTAGAGTAAATCACCTTGAAGGCCTCCTAGAGTTTTCTTTCTAGCCCAATTCATTGAGGGCATATTTTTGATCAGTAAGGCTCTCAAACTCTATTTCCTGGTTGAGACATTATTACTCTCTTGTCTGGATAATTGAGAAGATGGAGAATTTTGAACTACATGATATATAACACAGGTATATATGAAAGCCACAGAGAGATGTATGTGTGTGTTTAATACAAGTATATATTATATAAAATATTATATATGCACCTTTAAAGTAAGTTCTGTGGTCCATTTGGATTTTTATCCAGGTTTTCCACTGCTTCATGTAAGCAATTACTGTCTGCCTTAAAAGTTTAAATGTACACCATCTGCCATCAAACAAATAAAGAAAAACCAGCCCGTTGTCATCGAGTTGGTTCTGACTCATAGCGGCCCTGCAGGACAGAGTAGAACTGCCCTATAAGGTTTCCAAGGCTGTAATATTTATGGATACAGACAACCACATCTTTCTTCTGTGGAGCTGCTGGTGGATTCTAACCACCGATCTTTCAGTTAGCAGCAGAGTGCTTAACCACTGCATCACCAGGGCTCCTTTCCCATCTGTCACATATATTAATTAGCTCTATGGCTATCACCGGAGCCCTGGTGGCACAGTGGTTAAGACCTTGGCTGCTAACCAAATGGTTGGCAGTTTGAATCCACCAGCCATTGCTGGGGGACCCTATAGGGCAATTCTACTCTGCCCTATAGGGTCACTATGAGTCAGAATCGACTCGACAGCAAAGGATTTTTTTTTTTTTTTAAATGGATATCAGTACCTGGTAAGTAAAATGTGAAGCTTGAACAGCACAAAAGATCATATTTGGTTATTATTTCTTTTTTCATAAAAAAGTACATGCTACAATTAAGCAACTATCCAAATGCCTTACAAGTAACCAGTTTTTAGACTTCAGTATAGAAAGAGAAGGCAAGAAGAATAGAAACATCGTTTGATGTCACTCAATACATCAGTAGTCTTTCATCTTCTCATGTCAGTCTCACAAGAGAAATTCCTGTCTATATTATTTGGAAGAGGAAGGTAAGTCTCAGAGAGGTTAATTACCTTGTTGAAGGTCCCACATTCAGAAAACGGCAGAGCAGAGGTGTAAAACCAGGTATGACCTGCTCTAATCATTCTTTTCAGTCAACCACACTGCCTTCAGAAAGGAGTGATTGCTCCACCTAAGTAGACTGAATCTGACCTCTATCTCTATCCAAGAGATTTGCAACACTTTTTGTTGTTAAGTGCCGTCGAGTTGGTTCTGACCCATAGCGACCCTATGCACAACAGAATGAAACACTGCCCAGTCCTGTTCCATCCTTACAATCGTTGTTATGCTTGAGCTCATTGTTGCAGCCACTGTGTCAATCCACCTCGTTGAGGGTCTTCCTCTTCCACTGACCCTGTACTTTGCCAAGCATGATGTCCTTCTCCAGGGACTGATCCCTCCTGACAACATGTCCAAAGTATTTAAGACTCAGTCTCGCCATCCTTGCCTCTAAGGAGCATTCTGGCTGTACTTCTTCTAAGACAGATTTGTCCTTTTGGCAGTCCATGGTATATTCAATATTCTTTGCCAATGCCACAATTCAAAGGCGTCAATTCTTCTTCGGTCTTCCTTATTCATTGTCCAGCTTTCACATGCATACGATGCGATTGAAAATACCATGGCTTGGGTCAGGCGCACCTTAGTCTTCAAGGTGACATCTTTGCTCTTCAACACTTTAAAGAGGTCCTTTGCAGCAGATTTACCCAATGCAATGCGTCTTTTGATTTCTTGACTGCTGTATCCATAGCTGTTGATTGTGGATCCAAGTGAAATGAAATCCTTGACAACTTCAATCTTTTCTCCGTTTATCATGATGTTGCTCATTGGTCCAGTTGTGTGGATTTTTCTTTCCTTTATGCTGAGGTGTAATCCATTTTGAAGACTGTGGTCTTTGATCTTCATTAATGAGTGCTTCAAGTCCTTCTCACATTCAGCAAGCAAGATTGTGTCATCTGCATAACGCAGGTTGTTAACGAGTCTTCCTCCAATCCTGATGCCCTATTCTTCATATACTCCAGCTTCTTCGATTATTTGCTCAGCATACAGATTGAATAGGTATGGTGAAAGAATACAACCCTGACACACACATTGCCTGACTTTATACCAATCCGTATCCCCTTGTTCTGTCTGAACAAGGGTCTCTTGATCTATGTAAAGGTTCCTCATGAGCACAATTAAGTGTTCTGGAATTCCCATTCTTTGCAATGTTATCCATAGTTTGTTAGGATCCACACAGTCGAATGCCTTTGCATAGTCAATAAAACACAGGTAAACATCCTTCTGGTATTCTCTGCTTTCAGCCACGATCCATCTGACATTAGCAATGATATCCCTGGTTCCACATCCTCTTCTGAAACCGGCCTGAATTTCTGGCAGCTCCCTGTCAATATACCGCTGCAGCCGTTTTTGAATGATCTTCAGCAAAATTTTGCTTGCGTGTGATATTAATGATATTGTTCTATAATTTCCACATTCGGTTGGATCACCTTTTTCGAGAATAGGCATAAATATGGATCTCTTCCAGTCAGTTGGCCAGGAAGCTTGTCTTCCATATTTCTTGGCATAGACAAGTGAGCACTTCCAGTGCTGCATCTGTTTGTTGAAACATCTCAGTTGATATTCCATCAATTCCTGGAGCCTTGTTTTTCGCCAATGCCTTCAGAGCAGCTTGGACTTCTTCCTTCAGTATCATCAGTTCCTGAACATATGCCACCTCTTGAAAAGGTTGGACATCGGCTAATTCTTTTCGGTATAATAACTCTGTGTATTCCTTCCATCTTCTTTTGATGCTTCCTGCATCGTTTAATATTTTCCCCATGGAATCCTTCACTATTGCAACTCGAGGTTTGAATTTTTTCTTCAGTTCTTTCAGCTTGAGAAACGCCGAGCAACCCTAAGCAGGGTCAGTTGAAAAACAAACAAACAAACAAAACCTAGACCTTACACTGGACTGACTCATTAAAAATTTCTGGGGGAAGGGGCCAGGCTTCTATCACTAGTAATTCCGGAGTTGATTCTAATGTGCTGAGGTTTGAGAACCTTTAATTCCAATCAAACCATTCAGGGTCTCTTAGATGTTATATTCTTCAACCACTTCAAACTCAAAATATTTGAACCAGTTATCAGATCCTCTGCCCCCTTCCCTCAACTAAATTTTTCTTTTTTATTCCCTCTGCCTTAGCTATTTAGTGCTACCATGAAGAAATACCACAAGTTGATATCTTTAACAAATAGAAATTTATTCTCTCACAGTCTAGGAAGCTAGAAGTCCAAATTCAGGGTGCCAGCTCCAGGGGAAGGCCTTTCTGTGGGGCCTGGGGGAAGGTTCTTGTCATCAAACTTCCCTGGTCGAGAAGCTTCTCATCACAGGGACTCTGGGTGCAGAGGATGACTATTCTCCTGGCTTTTGTTTCTTGGTGATATGAGGCCCCAAGACTCTCTGCTCACTTCTGTCTTTTATATCTCAAAGGAAACTGGCTTAAGACACAACCTAATCTTGTAGATTAAGTCCTGCCTCAGTAACATAACTGCCTCTAATCCTAAATCATTAACATCATAGTGATAGGATTTACAACACATAGGAAAATACACATCAGATGACAAAATGACAGACAATCACCTAATACTGGGAATCATGGCCTAGCCAAGTTGACAGATACTTTTGGGGGGCACAATTCAATCCATGACATTCCACCCTTTGGCCCCCAAATTCATGGCCTTGCCACATGTAAAACACGTTCACTCCATCATATCATAGCAAAAGCCTTACATCAACTCCAAGTCCCAAATCCAAAAATTCCACTTCATCTGTGAAATCTAGAATACAAGTTATCTGCTTCCAAAGTACAACGGTACAACAGGCAGGCACAACCTAGACATTTCTGTTAAAAATGGGAGAAACTGGAGGGAAAGAGGCGATAACAGGCACCAAGGAAGTCAGCTGAACACATTACATTAGCCCTCAAGGCTTGAAAATAACCCTCTGTTCTCTGAGACCATTTGGACAATGGCCCTACCCTACAGACTCTGGGCGTTGGCCACATTCTCCCAGTTCTGTGTGGAGGCCCCTCAGCCCTAGGCTTCAGCTCCACCTTCCAGGCCCACTGGCACAGCAACTCTGCTCCCTAGGCTTTGTGCAGCTCCATTCTCCTAGTCCGTCAGAGTGGCAGCTACACCCTTTGAGACCCCAGAGTTCATGGCCATACCTTTTGAGACTGAGGCTGCTTTGCTTCCTGTATTTCTTATCTCTTGAGCTTCCGCTTCCTGGTTCCTTGGCCTCTAGGCCCCTCAAACTCCCTGCCCACATCTGCCCTGCTGGGGCAAGTGTTCCAAAGCTCTGTAGCTCCACCGATAATTGCCTGGAAACACCTCCACTCAGCCAGTAAACTTCAGCCGGAAGGCACTCAGCTCTCTTGCTCCATGGATGGGCAAGCCTACCTCTACCGACAAGTGCTAGAGGCATCCCACTCTGCCAGGAAGCCTCCTCTGCAAAGGCATTCAGCTCTTTCACTCCATGGGTAACTTCTAGCACTGCCTCACGCTGGTCTCCTGGTTTTGCCACTGCTATCTCTCTACCACTGCTTTTTGCCGTCTGCTCCGTCTCCAGTGGAACAATCCTCACTTCCTTCTGAGTCCTCACCAGAATTGCCTTTGATGTCCATAATTCCACCCACAGTCTCTTCAAGGCAATAGTCTAGACTGCTGCCAAGTCCATTCTGACTCATAGTGACCCTATAGAACAGAGTAGAACTGCCCCATAGAGTTTCCAAGGAGAACCTGGCAGATTTGAACAGCCGACCTCTTGGTTAGCAGCTGCAGCACTTAACCACTACGCCACCAGGGTTTCCTGGCTTTTACTATTAGGCACTTTAAAACTCTTCCAGAATGTATTCATGCACAGTTTCAAAACTGCTTCCACATTTTAGGTATCAAAAAATATATATATATTATTATTTTTTATTATTTTTTTATTAGAGCAGCTCCTGGTACCAAATTCTGTTTTAGTTACCTAGTGCTGCTATAACAGAAATACCATAAGTGGATGGCTTTAACAAACAGAGATTTATTCTCCCACAGTTTAGGAAGCTAGAAGTACAAATTCAGGGTGCCAGCTCCAAGGGGAGGCTTTCTTTCTCTGTGGGCTCTGGGGGAAGGTCCTTGTTATCAATCTTCCCCAGTTGAGAAGCTTCTCAGCACAGGGACCCTGGGTCCAAAGAGCATGTTATTCTCCTGGCTTTTGTTTTTTGAGGTATGAGACCCCCATGTCTCTCTGTTCAGTATTCTCTTTTATATCCCAAAAGAGACTGGCTTAAGACACAACCTCTTATAGACTGAGTCATGCCTCATTAACATAACTGCCTCTTATCCCCCATTAACATCAAAGCGATAGAATTTACAGCACACAGGAAAATCACATCAGGTAACAAAATGGTGGACAATCACACAATACTGGGAATCATGGCCTAGCCAAGTTGGCAAATATGGTATATTCAATATTCTTCACCAACACCATGCTTCAAAGGCATCAATTCTTCTTCTGCCTTCCTTATTCATTGCCTAGGTTTTGCATGTATATGAAAAAAAAAAAAACCAAACCCACTGCCATCGAGTTGATTCCAACTCATAGCAACCCTATAGGACAGAGTAGAACTGCCCCATAGAGTTTCCAAAGAGTGCGTGGTGGATACGAACTGCAGACCTTTTGCTTAGCAGCTGTAGCTCTTAACCAGTATACCATCAGGGTTTCCACATGTATATGAGGTGATTGAAAATATCATGACATCAGTCAGGTACACCTTAGCCCTCAAAGTGGCTTCTTTGCTTTTCAACACTATAGAGGAATTATGCTGCAAATTTGCCTAATGCAATGCATCATTTGATTTTTTTAAAGTAATTTTTATTGTGCTTTAAGTGAAAGTTTGCAAATCAAGTCAGTCTCTCACACAAAAACCCATATACACCTTGCTACACACTCCCAATTACACTCTCCCTAATGAGACAGCCTGCTCTCTCCCTCCACTCTCTCTTTTCGTGTCCTTTTAGCCAGCTTCTAACCCCCTCCACCCTCTCATCTCCCCTCCAGACAGGAGATGCCAACATAGTCTCAAGTGTCCACCTGATCCAAGAAGCTCACTCCTCACCAGCATCCCTCTCCAACCCATTGTCCAGTCCAATCCATGTCTGAAGAGTTGGCTTTGGGAATGGTTCCTGCCCTGGGGCAACAGAAGGTCTGGGGACTATGACCGCTGGGGTCCTTCCAGTCTCACTCAGACCATTAATTCTAGTCTTATGAGAATTTGGGGTCTGCATCCCACTGCTCTCCTGCTCCCTCAGGCGTTCTCTGTTGTGTTCCCTGTCAGGGCCTACATCGGTTGTAGCCAGGCACCATCTAGTTCTTCTGGTCTCAGGATGATGTAGTTGTTGGTTCATGTGACCCTTTCTGTCTCTTGGGCTTGTAATCACCTTGTGTCCTTGGTGTTCTTCATTCTCCTTTGATCCAGGTGGGTTGAGACCAATTGATGCATCTTAGATGGCTGCTTGCTAGCGTTTAAGACCCCAGACGCCACTCTTCAAAGTGAGATGCAGAATGTTTTGTTAATAGATTTTATTATGCCAATTGACTTAGATGTCCCCTGAAACCATGGTCCCCAAACCCCTGCCCCTGCTACGCTGGCCTTTGAAGCATTCGGTTTATTCAGGAAACTTCTTTGCTTTTTGTTTAGTCCAATTGTGCTGACCTCCTCTGTACTGTGTGCTGTCTTTCCCTTCACCTAAAGTAGTTCTTATCTACTAATTAGTGAATGCCTCTCTCCCACCCTCCTTCCCTCCCCCCTCTCGTAATCACAAAAGAATGTTTTCTTCTCAGTTTAAACTATATCTCAAGTTCTTATAATAGTGGTCTTATACAACATTTGTCCTTTTGCAACTGACTAATTTCACTCAGCATAATGCCTTCCAGGTTCCTCCATGTTATGAAACGTTTCACAGATTCATCACTGTTCTTTATCGATGTGTAGTATTCCATTGTGTGAATATACCATAATTTATATATCCATTCATCCGTTGATGGGCACCTTGGTTGCTTCCATGTTTTTGCTATTGTAAACAGTACTGCAATAAACATGGGTGTGCATATATCTGTTCGTATAAAGGCTCTGATTTCTCTAGGATATATTCCAAGGAGTGGGATTGCTGGATCGTATGGTAGTTCTATTTCTAGGTTTTTAAGGAAGCGCAAAATTGATTTCCAAACTGGTTGTACCCTTTGACATTCCCACCAGCAGTGTATAAGTGTTCCAATCTCTCCACAGCCTCTCCAACATTTATTATTTTGTGTTTTTTGGATTAATGCCAGCCTTGTTGGAGTATGAAATGTCATTGTAGTTTTGATCTGCATTTCTCTAATGGCTAATGATGGTGAACATTTCCTCATATATCTGTTAGCTACCTGAATGTCTTCTTTAGTGAAGTGTCTATTCATATCTTTTGCCCATTTTTTAATTGGGTTATTTGTCTTTTTGCAGCTGAGTTTTTGCAGTATTATGTAGATTTTAGAGATCAGGTCCTGATCAGAAATGCCATAGCTAAAAACTTTTTCCCACTCTGTAGGTAGTCTTTTTACTCTTTTGGTGAGTCTTTGGATGAGCATAAATGTTTGATTTTGGGAGCTCCCAGTTATCTAGTTTTTCTTCTATGTTCTTTATAATATTTTCTATACTGTTTATGCCATGTGTTAGGGCTCCTAACATTGTCTCTATTTTTTCTTCCATGATCTTTATCGTTTTAGATTTTATATTTAGGTCTTTGATCCATTTTGAGTTAGTTTTTGTGCATGAAATGAGGTATGGGTCTTGTTTCATTTTTTTGCAGATGGATATTCGGTTATGCCAGCACCATTTGTTAAAAAGACTGTCTTTTCCCCATTTAACTGTTTTGGGGCCTTTGTCAAATATCAACTGCTCATATGTGGATGGATTTATGTCTGGATTCTCAGTTCTGTTCCTTTGGTCCGTGTATCTGTTGTCGTACCAGTACCAGGCTGTTTTGACTACTGTGGCGGTATAATAGTTTCTAAGAGCAGGTAAAGTAAGGCATCCTACTTTGTTCTTCTTTTTCAGTAATGCCTTATTTATCTGGGGCCTCTTTCCCTTCCATATGAAATTGGTGATTTGTTTCTCATCTCATTAAAGAATGTCGTTGGGATTTGGATAGGAATTGCGTTAAATGTATAGATCGCCTTTGGTAAAATAGACATTTTAATAATGTTAAGTCTTCCTATCCATGAGCAAGGTATGTTCTTCCACTTATGTAAGTCTCTTTTGGTGTCTTGCAGAAGCGTACTGTAGTTTTCTTTGTATACATCTTTTACGTCTCTGGTAAGATTTATTCCTAAGTATTTTATCTTCTTGAGGGCTACTGTAAATGTGATTGATTTGGTGATTTCCTCTTCGATGTTCTTTTTGTTGGTGTAGAGGAATCCAACTGATTTTTGTATGTTTATCTTGTATCCCAATACTCTGCTGAACTCTTCTATTAGTTTCAGTAGTTTTCTTGAGGATCCTTTAGGGTTTTCTGTGTATAAGCTCATGTCATCTGCAAATAGAGATACTTTTACTTCTTCCTTGCCAATCTGGATGCCCTTTATTTCTTTATCTAGCCTAATTGCTCTGGCTAGGACTTCCAGCACAATGTTGAATAAGAGTGGTGATAAAGGGCATCCTTGTCCAGTTCCCGATCTCAGTAGGAATATTTTCAGGCTCTCTCCATTTAGGGTGAGGTTGGCTGTTGGCTTTGTATAAATGCTCTTTATTATGTTGAGAAATTTTCTTTCTATTCCTATTTTGCTGAGAGTTTTTATCATGAATGACTGTTGAACTTTGTCAAATACTTTTTCTGCATCAATTGATAAAATCATGTGATTCTTGTCTTTGTTTTATTTATGTGGTGGATTACATTAATTGTTTTTCTAATGTTGATCCATCTCTGCATACCTGGTATGAATCCCAGTTTTTCATGCTGAATTATTTTTTTGATATGTTGTTGAATTTTATTAGCTAGAATTTTTTTTGAGGATTTTTGCATCTACATTCATGAGGGATATAGGTCTATAATTTTCTTTTCCTGTGGTGTCTTTACCTGGCTTTGGTATCAGGGATATGGTGGCTTCATACAATGAATTTGGCAGTATCCCATTCTTTTCTATGCTCTGAAATACCTTTAGTAGTAGTGGTGTTAACTCTTGTCTGAAAGTTTGGTAGAACTCTGCAGTGAAGCGGTCTGGACCAGGGCTTTTTTTTATTGCGAGTTTTTTGATTACCTTTTCAATCTCTTCTTTTGTTATGGCTCTGTTTGTGTTAGTTTAGATAGGTAGTGTCCTTTTAGGAATTCATCCATTTCTTCTAGGTTTTCAAATTTGTTTCAGTATAGTTTTTCATAGTAATCTGATATGATTCTTTTAATCATATCAGTTGGGTCTGTTGTAATATCACCCCTCTCATTTCTTATTCGGGTTATTTGTTTCCTCTCCTGTTTTTCTTTTGTCAGTTTGTTGAATGGTTTATCAATTTTGTTGAGTTTTTCAAAAAACCAACTTTTGGCCGGGGGGGGGCCAAGATGGCTGACTAGGTAGGTGCTACCTTGGATCCCTCTTGCAACAAAGACTCAGAAAAACAAGTGAATCGATCACATACATGACAATCTACGAACCTGACCAACAAACACAGATTTAAAGAGTTGACCCGAGTAACAGAGACTGAGAACGAACTACCACGGGGAAGCAGCGACTGTTTTCGGAGCCTGGAGCCAGCGTCCCAGTCAGGAAAGCTTGGCGCCGGGCTTTGGACTGGGTGCAGGGGAGCTGAGCACGGCATCCTATGACGGCGCAAACACGGGGCGCAGCCCTTGCCCCCTGAACTGACCTCGGGAGGGGGCCCAGCCCTTCTGCACGGGTCGTGTGGCAAAGCGGCTGGTGGGAGGAGAAGTCGCTGGGAGGCAGCGACTGGTTTTGGAGCCAGGAGTGCGGCATCCCAGTTGGGGAACCTTGGCACGGGGCTTTGGACTGGGTGCAGGGAAGCTGAGCACGGCATCCTGTGACAGTGCAAACACGGGACACAGCCCCAGGCCCCTGAACTGACCTCAGGGGAAGCTCAGCCAGTGCACGCAGGCAGCACAGCAACGTGGCTGACAGGAGGAGAAGTTACCGGGAGGCAGCGACTGGTTTTGGAGCCGGGAGTGCAGCGGCCCAGCCGGGGAACCTTGACGCTGGGCTTTGGACTGGGAGCGGAGGAACTGACCATGGCTTCTGAGACAGTGCAAGCACGGGATGCAGGCCTGACCCTCGGGGCAATCTCCACCCAGCCAGAGCACACAGTCGACGCACCCCTCAGGAATCTCAGATAAAACAGTCATCCCAAGCAAGATAAGTAACTTTGTCTATATTCTGGGGTGCTACTCTCTCCTGTTTATCTAAACCCTCCCCTCCCCTTCCCAGGCAGCTTCATTAACATTGGAATTTCCTGAGCCAGAGAGGGAACTGCTCCGTGGTTTTTCTTTTCCTTTTTTTTTTTTTTGGTCTTTTCCTAACCCTTTCTTCTGCCCTGAGAGAAGCAACCACAAAAAATCCAGGGACCAAAAATCCTTCCCTAATTGGACTAACAACACAGAACCAGCTCCAGCCAACCATATGTGATCCACAGTCTCGGCTTTCATCCCTACAGGGAACAAGGTGGCTATTATAATGCAAAGGCATTTCTGATAGGGATCTGACTGCAATTGTTTTAGCTGATTTACTGGAAAGACAAGCTTCCCAGGTCTGATATCTCTGCTTATTCAACAGAGCCCTCACTGACCCACAACAGGGAACTGAGGGTTGAAGCTCCCCCCAGACTACCTAGCCTCCTGCCTTAGGGGTCTAAGGAGGGTGACACCTACCAGTCTGTAGAGGTACTTGCACTGGGGGCCTAAGGTACAGCTGCAGAGCCCACCCACCAAGCTGCTTTAGGAATAGAGACACACCTACCTCACTGACACTTGGGGGAAGCCTGTCAGCATCCTGTCCCCCGGAGACTGAACCCCAGCTGCTACTAGAATCTGGTGCACACAACTATCACTACTACTTCTCGAGGTGGATAGGTGACAGTCTGCATCACACACTTGATGACCCAAAATCAGATGCTACTCAAGAATAGTGAATGGACTCAGGCATATATAGCTGGTAACAGCCCAAACCAGCTGGTAATAGGTCATAAGTGAGTCAAGGGCTACAACAATCAAGACAGTGCAATCTAGTAGCCCATCTACGTATATTGAAAGAAAACAAAACAAGACTCAGTGAACAAATATAGAATAAATCATTGCAATATCTTAGTGATGGCTCGGAGACAGCAGTTGATATCAAACCACATAAAGAAGCAGGCCATGACTGCTTCTACAACCCCCAAACTAAAAAATCAAAATCTTTCCCAAATGAAGATACAATCCTGGAATTGCCAGATACAGAATATAAAAAACTAATTTACAGAATGCTTCAAGACATCAGGGATGACCTCAGAAATGAAATAAGGCAAGCTACAGAAAAAGCCAAGGAACACACTGATAAAGCAGGTGAAGAACTCAAAAAGATTATTCAAGAACATAGTGGAAAAATTAATACGATGCAAGAATCCATAGAGAGACAGCATGCAGAAATCCAAAAGATTAACAATAAAATTACAGAATTAGACAATGCAATAGGAAGTCAGAGGAGCAGACTCGAGCAATTAGAATGCAGAGTAGGAAATCTGGAGGACCAGGGAATTAACACCAATATAGCTGAAAAAAAATCACATAAAAGAATTTAAAAAAAATGAAGAAACCCTAAGAATCAAGTGGGACTCTATCAAGAAGAATAACTTGCATTTGATTGGAGTCCCAGAACAGGGAGGGATAACAGAAAACACAGAGAGAATAGATGAAGATCTGTTGGTAGAAAACTTCCCTGACATCATGAAAGACGAAAGGATATCTATCCAAGATACTCATTGAATCCCATTTAGGATTGATCCAAAAAGAAAAACATGGATGACGGACTAGGTAGACGCTACCTCAGATCCCTCTTGCAACAAAGACTCGGAAAAACAAGTGAATCAATCACATACATAACAATCTAAGAACCCTGAACAACAAACACAGATTTAGAGACAGAGAAGGAAAAAATACGGGGAAGCAGCGATTGTTTTCAGAGCCTGGAGCCAGCGTACCAGTCAGGCAACCTTTGGCGCCCGATTTAGGGCAGAGCCCAGGGGAGCAGACGGCACAAACAAGGGGCCCAGCCCTAGCCCCTGAATTCACCCCGGGAGGGGGCCCAGCCGGTTTACACAGGCGGCATGGTGATGCAGTTGGTGGGAGAAGTCCCCGGGAGGCAGTGACTGGTCTTGGAGCGGGGAGAGCAGCGTCCCAGCCGGGGAACCGTCCCGCCGGGATTTTGACTGGGCGCAGGCACGGTACAAACACGAAGAGATGCTCCATTCCCCTGAACTAACCCCGGGAGGGGGCCCAGCCGGTTTGCGCGGGCGGCTTGGCCACGCAGCTGGTGGGAGAAGTCCCCAGGAGGCAGCAACTGGTCTTGGAGCAGGGAGAGCAGTGTCCCAGCCGGGACAAGGGGTCATGGCACAAGCACGGGGAGCTGCTCCACTCACCTGAACTAAGCCCGGGAGGGGGCCCAGTCAGTTCTCGGGGGCGGCACGGCGACGCGGCTGGCGGGACGAGAAGTCCCCAGGAGGCAGCGACTGATTTTGGAGTCGAGAGTGCACCGTTCCAGCAGCGGAACCTTGACATTGGGCGTGGGGCTGGCAGCGGAGGATCTGACCGTGACTTCAGCAGGCCAGACCCCCCGGGGGCAATCTCCACACAGCCAGCACACATAGGCGACTCGCCCTGCGGGAATCTAAGATATAATAGTCATTCCAAGCAAGACAAGCAACTCTGGCTATATTCTGAGGTGCTACTCTCCTATCTCTCTGATCCCTCCCCCACCCTCCCCAGGCGCCTTCATTAACATCAGAATTGCCTGAGCCAGAGGGAGAACAGCTCCTCTGGCTCCGCGGCGGCTTTGCTTCCCCCCCCTTTTTTTTCTTTTGGTCTTTTCCTAATCCACTCTTTCAGCCTGAAAGAAGGAACAACAACAACAACAAAAAAAAACCCAGGGACCAAAAATTCACCCCTAATTGAACTAAAAACACAGAACCAGCTACAGCCAAGCATATACTATCCAAACCTCAAACTTTCATCCTTACAGGGAACAAGGTGGCAGTTATAATCCAAAGGCAATTCTGATAGGGATCTGACTGCGTTTTTTTTTTAGCGGATTTTCTGGAAAAACTAGTTTCTAAGTGATGGCTCGGAGACAGCAGTCCATATCAAACCACATAAAGAAGCAGACCATGACAGCTTCTCCAACCCCCCAAACAAAAGAATCAAAATCTTTCCCAAATGAAGATACAATCCTGGAATTATCAGATACAGAATATAAAAAACTAATTTACAGAATGCTTCAAGACATCAGAAACAAAATAAAGCAAACTGCAGAAAAAGCCAAGGAACACACTGATAAAACTGTTGAAGAACTCAAAAAGATTATTCAAGAACATAGTGGAAAAATTAATAAGTTGCAAGAATCTATAGAGAGACAGCATGTAGAAATCCAAAAGATTAACAATAAAATTACAGAATTAGACAACACAATAGGAAGTCAGAGGAGCAGACTCGAGCAATTAGAATGCAGACTGGGACATATGGACGACCAGGAAATCAACACCAACATAGCTGAAAAAAAAATCAGATAAAAGAATTAAAAACAATGAAGAAACCCTAAGAATCATGTGGGACTCTATCAAGAAGGATAACTTGCGTGTGATTGGAGTCCCAGAACAGGGAGGGAGGACAGAAAACACAGAGAAAATAGTTGAAGAACTCCTGACACAAAACTTCCCTGACATCATGAAAGACGAAAGGATGTCTATCCAAGACGCTCATCGAACCCCATTTAAGATTGATCCAAAAAGAAAAACACCAAGACATATTATCATCAAACTCGCCAAAACCAAAGATAAACAGAAAATTTTAAAAGCAGCCGGAGAAAAGAAAGGTTTCCTTCAAGGGAGAATCAATAAGAATAAGTTCAGACTACTCAGCAGAAACCATGCAGGCAAGAAGGGAATGGGACGACATATACAGAGCACTGAAGGAGAAAAACTGCCAGCCAAGGATCACATATCCAGCAAAACTCTCTCTGAAATATGAAGGCGAAATTAAGATATTTACAGACAAACACAAGTTTAGAGAATTTGCAAAAACCAAACCAAAGCTACAAGAAATACTAAAGGATATTGTTTGGTCAGAAAACCAATAATATCAGATATCAGCACAACACAAGGACACAAAACAGAACGTCCTGATATCAACTCAAATAGGGAAATCACAAAAACAAAGAAATTAAGATTAATTACAAAAAAATACACATAACAGGGAATCATGGAAGTCAATAGGTAAAAGATCACAATAATCAAAAAGAGGGACTAAATACAGGAGGCATTGAACTGCCATATGGAGAGTGATACAAGGCGATATAGAACAATACAAGTTAGGTTTTTACTTAGAAAAATTGGGGTAAATAATAAGGTAACCACAAAAAGGTATAACAACTCCATAACTCAAGATAAAAGCCAAGAAAAACGTAACGACTCAACTAACATAAAGTCAAACACTATGAAAATGAGGATCTCACAATTTACTAAGAAAAACACCTCAGCACAAAAAAGTATGTGGAAAAATGAAATTGTCAACAACACACATAAAAAGGCATCAAAATGACAGCACTAAAATCTTATTTATCTATAATTACGCTGAATGTAAATGGACTAAATGCACCAATAAAGAGACAGAGAGTCACGGACTGGATAAAGAAACACGATCCATCTATATGCTGCCTACAAGAGACACATCTAAGACTTAGAGACACAAACAAACTAAAACTCAAAGGATGGAAAAAAATATATCAAGCAAACAATAAGCAAAAAAGAAGAGGAGTAGCAATATTAATTTCTGACAAAATAGACTTTAGACTTAAATCCACCACAAAGGATAAAGAAGGACACTATACAATGATAAAAGGGACAATTGATCAGGAAGACATAACCATATTAAATATTTATGCACCCAATGACAGGGCTGCAAGATACATAAATCAAATTTTAACAGAATTGAAAAGTGAGATAGACACCTCCACAATTATAGTAGGAGACTTCAACACACCACTTTCGGAGAAGGACAGGACATCCAGTAAGAAGCTCAAGAGACACGGAAGACCTACTTAGAACAATCAACCAACTTGACCTCATTGACTTATACAGAACTCTCCACCCAACTGCTGCAAAATATACTTTTTTTTCTAGTGCACATGGAACATTCTCTAGAATAGACCACATATTAGGTCATAAAACAAAACTTTGCAGAGTCCAAAACATCGAAATATTACAAAGCATGTTCTCAGACCACAAGGCAATAAAAGTAGAAATCAATAACAGAAAAACTAGGGAAAAGAAATCAAAAACTTGGAAAATGAACAATACCCTGCTGAAAAAAGACTGGGTTATAGAAGACATCAAGGAAGGAATAAGGAAATTCATAGAATGCAATGAGAATGAAAATACTTCCTATCAAAACCTCTGGGACATAGCAAAAGCAGTGCTCAGAGGCCAATTTATATCGATAAATGCACACATCCAAAAAGAAGAAAGAGCCAAAATCAGAGAACTGTCCCGACAACTTGAACAAATAGAAAGTGAGCAACAAAAGAATCCATCAGGCACCAGAAGAAAACAAATAATAAAAATTAGAGCTGAACTAAATGAATTAGAGAACAGAAAAACAATTGAAAGAATTAACAAAGCCAAAAGCTGGTTCTTTGAAAAAATTAACAAAATTGATAAACCATTGGCTAGACTGACTAAAGAAATACAGGAAAGGAAACAAATAACCCGAATAAGAAACGAGAAGGATCACATCACAACAGAACCAAATGAAATTAAAAGAATCATTTCAGATTATTACGAAAAATTGTACTCTAACAAATTTGCAAACCTAGAAGAAATGGAGGAATTCCTGGAAAAACACTACCTACCTAAACTAACACATTCAGAAGTAGAACAACTAAATGGACCCATAACAAAAAAAGAGATTGAAACGGTAATCAAATAACTCCCAACACAAAAAAGCCCTGGCCCAGACGGCTTCACTGCAGAGTTCTACCAAACTTTCAGAGAAGAGTTAACACCACTACTTCTGAAGGTATTCCAAAGCATAGAAAATGACGGAATACTACCCAACTCATTCTATGAAGCCACCATCTCCCTGACACCAAAACCAGGTAAAGACATTACAAAAAAAGAAAATTATAGACCTGTATCCCTCATGAACATTGATGCAAAAATCCTCAACAAAATTCTAGCCAATAGAATCCAACAACACATCAAAAAAATAATTCACCCTGATCAAGTGGGATTTATACCAGTTATGCAAGGCTGGTTTAATATCAGAAAAACCATTAATGTAATCCATCACATAAATAAAACAAAAGACAAAAACCAGATGATCTTATCAATTGATGCAGAAAAGGCATTTGACAAAGTCCAACACCCATTTATGATAAAAACTCTTACCAAAATAGGAATTGAAGGAAAATTCCTCAACATAATAAAGGGCATCTATGCAAAGCCAACAGCCAATATCACTCTAAATGGAGAGAAGCTGAAAGCATTTCCCTTGAGAATGGGAACCAGACAAGGATGCCCTTTATCACCGCTCTTATTCAACATCATGCTAGAAGTCCTAGCCAGGGCAGTTAGGCTAGACAAAGAAATAAAAGGTATCCGGATTGGCAAGGAGGAAGTAAAGTTATCACTATTTGCAGATGACATGATCTTATACACAGAAAACCCTAAGGAATCCTCTAGAAAACTACTGAAACTAATAGAAGAGTTTGGCAGAGTCTCAGGTTATAAAATAAACATACAAAAATCACTTGGATTCCTCTACATCAACAAAAAGAACACCGAAGAGGAAATAATCAAATCAATACCTTTCACAGTAGCCCCCAACAAGTTAAAATACTTAGGAATAAATCTTACCAAGGATGTAAAAGACCTATACGAAGAAAACTACAAAGCTCTACTACAAGAAATTCAAAAGGACATATTTAAGTGGAAAAACATACCTTGCTCATGGATAGGAAGACTTAACATAGTAAAAATGTCTATTCTACCCAAAGCCATCTATACATATAACGCACTTCCGATCCAAATTCCAATGTCATATTTTAAGGGGATAGAGAAACAAATCACCAATTTCATATGGAAGGGAAAGAAGCCTCGGATAAGCAAAGCATTACTGAAAAAGAAGAAGAAAGTGGGAGGCCTCACTCTACCTGATTTCAGAACCTATTATACAGCCACAGTAGTCAAAACAGCCTGGTACTGGTACAACAACAGGCACATAGACCAATGGAACAGAATCGAGAACCCAGATATAAATCCATCCACGTATGAGCAGCTGATATTTGACAAAGGCCCAGTGTCAGTTAATTGGGGAAAAGACAGTCTTTTTAACAAATGGTGCTGGCATAACTGGATATCCATTTGCAAAAAAATGAAACAGGACCCATACCTCACACCAAGCACAAAAACTAACTCCAAGTGGATCAAAGACCTAAACATAAAGACTAAAACGATAAAGATCATGGAAGAAAAAATAGGGACAACCCTAGAAGCCCTAATACAAGGTATAAACAGAATACAAAACATTACCAAAAATGATGAAGAGAAACCCGATAACTGGGAGCTCCTAAAAATTAAACACCTATGCTCATCTAAAGACTTCACCAAAAGAGTAAAAAGACCACCTACAGATTGGGAAAGAATTTTCAGCTATGACATTTCCGACCAGCGCCTGATCTCTAAAACCTACATGATTCTGTCAAAACTCAACCACAAAAAGACAAACAACTCAATTAAGAAGTGGGCAAAGGATATGAACACACCCTTCACTAAAGAAGATATTCAGGCAGCCAACAGATACATGAGAAAATGCTCTCGATCATTAGCCATTAGAGAAATGCAAATTAAAACTACGATGAGATTCCATCTCACACCAACAAGGCTGGCATTAATCCAAAAAACACAAAATAATAAATGCTGGAGAGGCTGCGGAGAGATTGGAACTCTCATACACTGCTGGTGGGATTGTAAAATGGTACAACCACTTTGGAAATCTATCTGGCGTTATCTTAAACAGTTAGAAATAGAACTACCATACAACCCAGAAATCTAACTCCTCGGAATATACCCTAGAGAAACAAGAGCCTTCACACAAACAGATATAAGCACACCCATGTTTATTGCAGCTCTGTTTACAATAGCAAAAAGCTGGAAGCAACCAAGGTGTCCATCAACGGATGAATGGGTAAATAAATTGTGGTATATTCACACAATGGAATACTCCGCATCGATAAAGAACAGTGACGAATCTGTGAAACATTTCATAACATGGAGGAACCTGGAAGGCATTATGCTGAGTGAAATTAGTCAGAGGCAAAAGGACAAATATTGTATAAGACCACTATTATAAGATCTTGAGAAATAGTAAAAACTGAGAAGAACATATACTTTTGTGGTTACGAGGGGGGGACGGAGGGAGGGAGGGAGAGGGTTTTTTATTGATTAATTAGTAGATAAGAACTGCTTTAGGTAAAGGGAAGGACAACACTCAATACATGGAAGGTCAGCTCAATTGGACTGGACCAAAAGCAAAGAAGTTTCCGGGATAAAATGAATGCTTCAAAGGTCAGCGGAGCAAGAGCGGCGGTCTGGGGACCATGGTTTGAGGGGACTTCTAAGTCAATTGGCAAAATAATTCTATTATGAAAACATTCTGCATCCCACTTTGAAATGTGACGTCTGGGGTCTTAAATGCTAACAAGCGGCCATCTAAGATGCATCAATTGGTCTCAACCCACCTGGAGCAAAGGAAAATGAAGAACACCAAGGTGACACGACAACTAAGAGCCCAAGAGACAGAAAGGGCCACATGACCCAGAGACCTACATCATCCTGAGACCAGAAGAACTAGTTGGTGCCCGGCCACAATCGATGACTGCCCTGTCAGGGAGCACAGCAGAGGACCCCTGAGGGAGCAGGAGATCAGTGGGATGCAGACCTGAAATTCTCATAAAAAGACCATACTTAATGGTCTGACTGAGACTAGAGGAATCCCGGCGGCCATGGTCCCCAGACCTTCTGTTGGCACCGGACAGGAACCATCCCCGAAGGCAACTCATCTGACATGAAGGGGACTGGTCAGTGGGTGGGAGAGAGATGCTGATGAAGAGTGAGCTAATTATATCAGGTGGACACTTGAGACTGTGTTGGCATCTCCTGTCTGGAGGGGGGATGGGAGGATAGAGAGAGTGGGAAGCTGGCAAAATTGTCACAAAAGGAGAGACTGGAAGGGCTGACTCATTAGGGGGAGAGCAAGTGGGAGCATGGAGTAAGGTGTATAGAAACTTATATGTGACAGACTGACTTGATTTGTAAACGTTCACTTGAAGCTCAATAAGAATTGAAAAACAAAACAAAACAAAAAACCCCAGCTTTTGGTCTTGTTAATTCTTTCAATTGTTTTTCTGTTTTCTATTTCATTTAGTTCAGCTCTAATTTTTATTCTTTGTTTTCTTCTGGTGCCTGTGGGTTTCCTTCATTGCTCTCTTTCTATTTGTTCAAGCTGTAGGGATAGTTCTTTGATTTTGGCCCTTTTTTCTTTTTGGATGTGTGCATTTATTGATATAAAGTGGCCTCTGAGCACCGCTTTTGCTGTGTCCCAAAGGTTCTGATACGCAGTGTTTTCATTCTCATTGGATTCTATGAATTTCTTTATTTTATCCTTAATGTCTTCCGTAATCCAGTCTTTTTGGAGCAGGGTATTGTTCAGTTTCCAAGTGTTTGATTTCTTTTCCCGCTATTGATTTCCGCTTGTATGGCCTTATGGTCAAAGAAGATGCTTTGTAATATTTCGATGTTTTGGATTCTGCTTTATGACCTAATATGTGGTCTATTCTAGAGAATGTTCCATGCACACTAGAAAAGAAAGTATAGTTGGTTGCTGATGGGTGGAGTGTTCCGTATGCGTCTACGAGGTCAAGTTGTTTGATTGTGGCATTTAGATCTTCTGTGTCTTTATTGACCTTCTCTCTGGATGTCCTGTCCTTCACCGAAAGTGGTGTACTGAAGTCTCCTACCATTATTGTGGAGCTGTCTATCTCACTTTTCAATGCTGATAGAGTTTGTTTTATGTATCTTGCAGCCGTGTCATTGGGTGCATAAATATTTAATATGGTTATATCTTCTGGTGTATTGTCCCTTTTATCATTATATAGTGTCCTTCCTTATCCTTTCTGATGGATTTAACTTTGAAGTCTATTTTGTCAGAAATTAATATTGCCACTTCTGCTCTTTTTTTGATTGTTGTTTGCTTGATATATTTTTTCCAACCTTTGAGTTTTAGTTTGTTTGAGTCTCTAAGTCTAAGGTGTGTCTCTTGTAGGCAGCATTTAGATGGATCTTGTTTTTTAATCCATTCTGCCACTCTCTGTCTCTTTATTGGTGCATTTAGTCCATTTACATTCAGGGTAATTATGGATAGGTGTGAATTTAGTGCTATCATTTTGATGTCTTTTTTTGTGTGTTGACAGCTTCTTTTTCCCACTGGATTTTATGTGCTGAGTAGATTTTCTTTACATATTGTCCTTTCCTCAGATTTGTTGCTGTTGATTTTGTTTCTGCTGAGTCTCTATTTTTCCCTTGCATTTTATTTTGATGAGTAGGATAGTTTTCTCCTTTGTGGTTACCTTATTATTTACCCTCATTTTTCTAAATTTATAACTAACTTTTATTTCTTTTTATTGCTGTATCTTCCTCTCCATATGGAAGGTGTATGATTACATTTCTTAGTCCCTCTTTATTATTTTAATGTTGTCTTCTTTTATATAATAACATCGCCGTTACCCTGTGTTGGGCTTTATTTATTTATTTTAATCTTTCTTTGGTTTTTTCTTTTTTGGATTTCCCTGTCTGGGTTGACTTCTGGTTGTTCTGCCCAGTGTTCTAGTCTTGGGTTGATACCTGATATTACTGATTTTCTAACCAAAGAACTCCCTTTAGTATTTCTTGTAGTTTTGGTTTTGTTCTTTACGAATTCCCTCAACTTGTGTTCATCTGGAAATGTCTTAATTTCACCTTCATAGTAAGAGACAGTTTTGCTGGATATATGATTCTTGGCAGGCAATTTTTTTCCTTCAATTTATTAAATATGTCATCCTATTGCCTTCTTGCCTGCATGGTTTCTACCGAGTAGTCTGAGCTTATTCTTATTGGCTCTCCCTTGTAGGTGACTTTTCTTTTATCCCTCACTGCTCTCATAATTCTCTCCTTATCTTTGGTTTTGGCAAGGTTGATTTTAATATGTCTTGGTGACTTTCTTTTAAGATCTACCTTATGTGGAGTTCGATGAGCATCTTGGATAGACATCTTCTCATCTTTCATAATATCAGGGAAGTTTTCTGCCAACAAATCCTCAACAATTTTCTTGGATTTTCTGTTATCCCTCCCTGTTCTGGTACTCCAGTCACTCGTAGGTCATTTCTCTTGATAAAGTCTCACATGATTCTTAAGTTTTCTTCATTTTTTAAAATTGTTTTATCTGATTTTTCTTCAAATATATTAGTGCCAAGTGATTTATCTTCGAGTTCGGAAATTCTAGCTTCTACTTGCTCAATTCTGCTCCTCTGACTTTCTACTGAGTTATCTAATTCTGTAATTTTATTGTTAATCTTCTGAATTTGTGATTGCTGTCTGTCTATGGATCTTTCCAGCTTATTAAACTTTTCATTATGTTCCTGAGTAATCTTTCTGAGTTCTTCAGTTGCTTTATCTGTGTGTTCCTTGGCTTGTTCTGTGTATCGCCTCATTTCCTTCCTGATGTCTTGAAGGGTTCTGTATATTAAACTTTTGTATTCTGCATCTCGTCATCCTAGGAATGCACTTTCTTCTGAAAGATCCCTGGATTCTTTGTTTTGAGATCCTGTTGAGGTGATCATGGCCTGTTTCTTTATGTGACTTGATATTGACTGTTGTCTCCGAGCCATCTATAAGTTATTGTATTTGTTTATGCTTGCTTACTGTGTCAAAGCTGCTTGCTTTGTTTTGTTTTGGTATACCCCTATGGGTTGCTTGAGTGAGCTAGCTTGATTATTTTCACCTTTGGAGCTCTGGTGTCCTGTCCCCACTGGCTAGAGCTGTTTTCAGGTATATCAGTCTAGGAGTCCATTCAGTTTTCTTGTATGAATTTATCTCAGGTTTCCAGGTAGCTGATATCAAGTGTGTGGTACAGGCTCTGTCCTACCGTCTCAGAGGGGCAGGGGTGATTGGAGTATATACCGGTATCTGATTGCAGCAGGGGGTTACGCTCTGTACAAGGCAGGGGGCTGAGAACTGACCTCCAAGCGCCTCTGAGGAAAACGTGTCTCTGTTACCTAGAGTTTGCTGGTGGGTGGACTCTGCAGAGGGACCATGGGCACCCAAAGATTTTTTTGTAAGAACTGGGAGGTACCAGTTATCCCTGGGCACCTGTTGTGGGTGGCTGGGTGACACAAGTGGAGCCACCATTTCTTAGGTCCCTGTTGTGTGTTGGTGAGGACATTGTTTAATAGGCTGAGCAGTGTCAAATATCAAACACGCACCTCTCCACCGCACAGCTGAAATGGTTGGAGTTTGCCAACAAGGGCCTATTCTCCCTAAATAGGCCCACACAAGTCCATGCAGAAAGGAAAGGTGCTCAAGGTCCACGGACGGTTTATGCCTGGACAGGAGCTGCTTCTGTCCTGAGCTCCCCCAGTTAATGGAGCTAGCAAATTATCTTTTCCCCTCAGTTGGAATTTTTTTTCCTTCCCCAAGTCCGGGCGGACGGGTCCAGGTGCTCACCAGGGTCTATCTCAGGCCTAGGGATTCAGCCACTGAAGCTGGGTTGGGGGTGGGGGAGATGCACTAAAATATATGCAAGCACTTAGCTTTTGCTGAGAGCACGCCATTCTCCTCAGGTTCTGGAGGTGTGAGTGGGGTCTGTGGCTGGCTGCTTCTCCCTGAGGAAACTGTGGCCGAACGCTAGGACCAGCCTGCTGCTGCTGCCTAGCCACTCTGGGAATGGTGCCTGAGGACTCCCCGCGATTCAGGTCCAGTAACTCCTCTCCACTTCTGAAAGGTCTCTTCCTTCCCACTAAGCTTGCCTTTGGTGCTCAGGGCTCCCAGCTTGTCACAAATATACTCGTTTCACTTGTTTTTTCGGGTCTTTGTTGTAAAGAGGGCTCAACAGAAGCGTCTGTCTATTCTGCCATCTTGGCTTCGCCTCCTCATTTGATTTCTTGACTGCTGCTTCCATGGGTGTTGATGGTGGATCCAAGTAAAGTATTTTCTTTGTTAATCATGATGTTTCTTATTGATCCAGTTTTGAGGATTTGAGTTTTCTTTGTGTTGATGTGTAATCCATACTGAAGGCTGTGGTCTTTGATCTTCATCAGTAAATGCTTCACGTCCTTTTCACTTTCAGCAAGCAAAATTGTGTCATCTTCATACCAAAGGTTGTTAACAACTTCACATTCTTCTTCATGTAGCCCAGCTTCTTGAATTATTTGCTCAGCATACACATTGAATAAATATGATGAAAGGATACAACCCTGATGCATACCTTTCCTGATTTTAAATGAAGCATTATTCCTTTGTTCTGTTCAAATGGCTGCCTCTTGGTCTATGTACACGATCCTCACAAGCACAATTAAGTGTTCTGTAATTCCCATTCTTTGCAATGTTATCCATAATTTATTATGATTTACACAGTCAAATGCCTTTGCATAGTCAATAAAACACAGGTAAATATCTTTCTGGTATTCTCTGCTTTTAGTCAAGACCCATCTGACATCAGTAGTAGTATTCCTCATTCTGCATCCTCTTCTGAATTTGGCTTGAATTTCTGGCAGTTCCTGTTGATGTACTGCTGCAACTGCCTTTGAATGATCTTCAGCAAAATTTTACTTGTGTGTGCTATTAATGATATTGTTTGACAATTTCCACATTCTGTTGATCACCTTTCTTTGGAATGGGCAAAAATATGGATCTCTTCCAGTCAGTTGGTCAGGTTACTGCCTTCCAAATTTCTTGGCATGGACAAGTGAGCACCCCAAGAGCTGCATCCATTTGTTGAAACATCTCAATTGGTTTTCCATCAGTCACTGGAGTCTTGTTTTTTGCCAATGTTTTCAGTGCAGCTTGGACTTCTTCCTTCAAAATCGGTTCTTGATCATATGCTGCCTCCTGAAATGGTTGAATGTCGACCAGTTCTTTTTGTTACAGTGGTTCTGTGTATTCCTTCCATCTTGTTTTGATGCTTTCTTTGTGGTTCAATATTTTGTCCATAGAATCCTTCAATATTGCAACTTGAGGCTTGAATTTTTTCTTCAGTTCTTTCAGCTTGAGAAATGCCAAGTGTGTTGTTTCCTTTTGGTTTTTCAACTCCTGGTCTTTGCACATTTCGTTATAATACTGTACTTTGTTTTCTCAAGGCACCCATTGAAATTTCCTGTTTAGCCCTTCTATTTCATCATTTCTTACATTCATTTTAGCTACTCTTACATTTGTTTTAGCTATTCTGCATTCAAGAGCAAGTCAGAGTCTCTTCTGCCATCCACTGTGTTTTTTTCTTTCTTTTGTCTTTTTAATGACCTTTTGCTTTCTTCATGTATGATGTCATCCCACAACTCATCTGGTCTTTGATCATTAGAGTTCAATGCATCAAATCTATTCTTGAAATGGTGTCAAAATTCGGGTGGGATGTACTTAATATTGTATTTTGTTTCTCATGGACTTGTTTTAATTTCCTTCACCCTCAACTTTAACTTCTCTATGAGTAATTGATGGTCTGTTTTTCACTCCTACAGATGGTCTGTTCCTGACCTTTTTCTGACTGATGATACTGAGCTTTTCCTTTGTCTTGTTCCACAGATACAGTCAATTTGATTTCTGTGTTTTCTATTCAGTGAGGTCCACGTGCATAGTCTCTATTTATGTTGTTGAAAAAAGATATTTGCAATGAATAAATCGTTGGTCTTGCAAAATTCTATCATGCGATCTCCAGCATCATTTCTATCACCAAGGCCATATTTTCCAAGTACTGATTCTTCTTTTTTGTTTCCAACTTTCCCATTTCAATCACCAACAATTATCAATGCATCTTGAGTGCATGTTTGATCAATTTCAGACTGCAGAAGTTGGTAAAAATCTTCAATTTTCTCATCTTTGGCACTAGTAAGTGGTGCGTATATTTGAATAATAGTCATAGTAATTGGTCTTCTTTGTAGGCATATGGATATTGTACTATCACTGACAGCGTTGTCCTTCAGGATAGATCCTTAAATGTTCTTTTTCATGATGAATGGGACACCATTCCTCTTCAGTTTGTCATTCCTAGCATAGTAGACCATATGATTATCTGACTCAAAATGGTCAGCGCCAGTCCATTTCAGCTCACTAATGCTTAAGATCTTTACGTATTCCATTTCATTTTTGATGACTTCCAATTTTTGTACATTGCATGTTCCAATTATTAATGAATGTTTGCAGCCGTTTCTTCTTATTTTGAGTCATGCTACATCAGTAAATGAAGGTCCTGAAAGTTTTGCTCCATCTACATTATTAAGGCCGACTCTACTTTGAGGCAGCTCTTCCCCAGTAGTATTTTGAGTGCCTTCCAACCTGAGGGGATCATCCTCCACCACTACATCAGGCGCTGTTTCACTGCTATTCATAAGCTTTTCTCTGGCCAGTTTTTTCAGAAGGAGACTGCCAAGTCCTTCTTCCTAGTTTGTCTTAGTCTGGAAGCTCAGCAGAAATCTGTCCTCCATAGGTGAAACCGTGCTGGTGTTTGAAATACCTGTGGTAAAACTTCCAGCATCACATCAACAGGCAAGCCACCATATTAGGAGAAACCGACAAGCATTACTGGAGGGAAGCTAATTCTATTCTTAGGCACTCCAGTTAGCTCCCCGAGTGATACTGGCTTCTGCTGCCCTCCACCTTCGTGTGAAGGAGGACTGTTCTCTTCCTCTTCCAGGGTGAAAACAGAAAAGGCGATATGACACTGAGAATGTATGTGTTATTTTCCATGACTGACTTTAATTTTCTCTGGAAAACATTTTTCCTTTTCTAGGCCTTTTAATGCTTCTCTAGAAAGCATTCTTCTTCTTTTTTTTTTAACTTTTTTTTTTATTGCACTTTAAGTGAAAGTTTACAAATCAAGTCAGTCTCTCATATAAAATCTTATACATTATGCTGTGTACTCCTAGTTGCTCTCCCCCAATGAGACAGCACACTCTTTCTCTCCACCCTGTATTCCCGTGTCCATTCAGCCAGCTTCTGTCCCCCTATGCCTTCTCATCTCCCCTCCAGACAGGAGCTGCCTACATAGTCTCATGTGTCTATTTGAGCCAAGAAGCTCACTCCTCACCAGTATTATCTTCTATCTTATAGTCCAGTCCAATCCCTGTCTGAAGGGTTGGCTTTGGGAACGGTTCCAGTCTTGGGCTAACAGAAGGTCTGGGAACCATGACTCCCAGGGTCCTTCTAGTCTCAGTCAGACCATTAAGTCTGGTCTTTTTACGAAAATTTGAGATCTACATTCCACTCCTCTCCTGCTCCATCAGGGATTCTCCGCTGTGTTCCCTGTCAGGGCAGTCATTGGTTGTAGCCGAGCACCATTCAGTTCTTCTGGTCTCAGGCTAATGTAGTTTCTGATTTATGTGGCCCTTTCTGTCTTTTGGGCTAATAATTACCTTGTGTCTTTGGCATTCTTCATTCTCCTTTGCTCCAGGTGGGTTGAGAACAATTGATGCATCTTAGACGGCTGCTTGCTAGCGTTTAAGACCTCAGACGCCACTCATCAAAGTGGGATGTAGAATGTTTTCTTAATATATTTTATTAAGTCAATTAACCTAGATGTCCCCTGAAACCATGGTCCCCAAACCCCTGCCCCTGCTACTGTAGCCATCAGAGTATTTGTCTTATTCAGGAAACTGCTTTTGATTTAGTCCGGATGTGTTGACCTCTCCTGTATTGTGTGTTGTCTTTCCCTTTACCTAAAATAGTTCTTGTCTACTATCTAATTAGTGAATACCCCTCTCCTTCCCTTCCTCCCTCCCCATTCTCATAACCATTAAA
This sequence comes from Loxodonta africana, assembly GCF_030014295.1. Lineage (NCBI taxonomy): Eukaryota > Metazoa > Chordata > Mammalia > Proboscidea > Elephantidae > Loxodonta > Loxodonta africana. The sequence continues at coordinate 77,508,494 of NC_087358.1, forward strand.
AATATTTTCTGCTCTGTTTAAACTATTTCTTGAGTTTTTATAATAGTGGTCTTATACAATATTGGTCCGTTTGCAACTAACTTCACTCAGCCTAATGCCTTCCAGATCCCTCCATGTCATGAAATGTTTCACGGATTCATCATTGTTCTTTATGGATGAGTAGTATTCCATGCATACATATTAAATGATGCAGGAAGCATCAAAAGAAGATGGAAGGAATACACAGAGTTATTATACCAAAAAGAATTAGCCAATGTCCAACCATTTCAAAAGGTGGCATATGTTCAGGAACCGATGATACTGAAGGAAGAAGTCCAAGCTGCTCTGAAGGCATTGGTGAAAAACAAGGCTCCAGAAATTGATGGAATATCAGTTGAGACTATTCAACAAACAGAGGCAGTGCTGGAGGTGCTCACTTGTCTATGCCAAGAAATATGGAAGACAGCTTCCTGGCCAACTGACTGGAAGAAATCCATATTTACGCCTACTACCAAGAAAGGTGATCCAACCGAACGTGGAAATTATAGAATAATACCATTAATATCACATGTAAGCAAAATTTTGCTGAAGATCATTCAAAAACGGCTGCAGCAGTATATCCACAGGGAACTGCCAGTAATTCAGGCTGGCTTCAGAAGACAACATGGAATCAGGGATATCATTGCTGATGTCAGATGGATTCTGGCTGAAAGCAGAGAATACCAGAAGGATGTTTATCTGTGTTTTATTGACTATGCAAAGGCATTTGACTGTGTGGATCCTAACAAACTATGGATAGCATTGCAAAGAATGGGAATTCCAGAACACTTAATTGTGCTCATGAGGAACCTTTACATAGATCAAGAGGCAGTTGTTCGGACCGAACAAGGGGATACTGATTGGTATAAAGTCAGGCAATGTGTGTGTCAGGGTTGTATTCTTTCACCATATCTATTCAATCTGTATGCTGAGCAAATAATCGAAGAAGCTGGAGTATATGAAGAAGAATGGGGTGTCAGGATTGGAGGAAGACTCGTTAACAACCTGTGTTATGCAGATGACACAACCTTGCTTGCTGAATGTGAGGAGGACTTGAAGTACTCACTAATGAAGATCAAAGTCCACAGCCTTCAATATGGATTACACCTCAACATAAAGAAAACAAAAATCCTCACAACTGGACCAATGAGCAACATCATGATAAACGGAGAAAAGATTGAAGTTGTCAAGGATTTCATTTCACTTGGATCCACAATCAACAGCTATGGATACAGCAGTCGAGAAATCAAAAGACACATTGCATTGGGTAAATCTGCTGCAAAGGACCTCTAAAGAGTGTTGAAGAGCAAAGGTGTCACCTTGAAGACTAAGGTGCTCTTGACCCAAGCCATGGCATTTTCAATCGCATCATATACATGTGAAAGCTGGACAATGAATAAGGAGGACTGAAGAATTGACGCCTTTGAATTGCGGCATTGGCAAAGAATACTGAATATACCGTGGACTGCCAAAAGGACAAATCTGTCTTAGAAGAAGTACAGCCAGAATGCTCCTTAGAGGCAAGGATGGTGAGACTGAGTCTTACATACTTTGGACATGTTTTCAGGAGGGATCAGTCCCTGGAGAAGGACATCATGCTTGGCAAAGTACAGGGTCAGCGGAAAAGAGGAAGACCCTCAACGAGGTGGATTGACACAGTGGCTGCAACAATGAGCTCAAGCATAACAACAATTGTAAGGATGGCGCGGGACGGGCAGTGTTTCGTTCTGTTGTGCGCAGGGTCGCTGCGAGTCGGAACTGACTCAACGGCATCTAACAACAACAACAACAACACTATTCCATTTTGTGAATATACCATAATTTATTTATCCATTTATCCATTGATGGGCACCTTGGTTGCTTCCATCTTTTTGGTATTGTAAAGTGCTGCAATGAACATGGATATGCATATATCTGTTTGTGTAAAGGTTTTTATTTCTCTAGGATATATTCCAAGGACTGAGATATCTGGGTCCTATGGTAGTTGTATTTCTAGCTTTTTAAGCAAGCGCCAAATCGATTTCCAAAGTGGCTGTACCATTTTACATTCCCACCACCAGCGTATAAGTGTTCTGGTCTCTCCGCAACCTCTCCAACATTTATCATTTTGTTTTTTGGATTAATCCCAGCCTTGTTGGAGTGAGCTGGACGTTTATTGTAGTTTTCATTTGGATTTTTCTAATGGGTAGTGATTGTGAGCATTTCCTCATGTATCTGTTAGCTACCTGAATGCCTTCTTTGGTGAAGTGCCTGTTTTATATCCTTTGAGCATTTTTTAATTAGGTTGTTTTTCTTTTTGTTGTTCAGTTTTTGCAACATAGTGTAGATTTTAGAGATCAGATGCTGATCAGAAATGTCATAGCTAAAAAGTTTTTCCCAGTCTGTAGGTAATCTTTTTACTCTTTTGATGAAGTCTTTGAATGACCATAGGTGTTTGATTTTTAGGAGCTCCCAGTTATCTAGTTTTTCTTCTGGTGTTTGTGCATCATTAGTAATGTTAGTAGGTTTATGTTATGTATTAGAGCTCCTAGTGTTGTCCCTATTTTTTCTTCCATAATCTTTATCGTTTTAGATTTTATATTTAGGTCTTTGATCCAATTTTGAGTTCATTTTTGTGCATGGTGTGAGGTATGGGCCTTGTTTCATTTTTTTTGCAGCCGGATATCCAGTTATGCCAGCACAATTTGTTAAAGAGACTGCCTTTTCCCCATTTAACGGAATTAGGGCCTCTGTCAAATATCAGCTACTCATATGTGGATGGTCTGTGTATCTGTTGTCATACCAGTACCAGGCTGTTTTGACTACTGTGGCTGTATAATAGGTTTTAAAATCAGGTAGTGTGAGGCTTCCCACTTTGTTCTTTTTTTTAAGTAATGCTTTACTTATCTGGGGCCTCTTTCCTTTCCATATGAAGTTGGTGATTTGTTTCTCTATCTCATTAAAAATGTAGTTGGAATCTGGATCCGAATTGTGTTGTATTTATAGACTTTTTTTTTTTTTGGTAGAATAGACTTTTTTACAATGTCGAGTCTGCCTATCCGTGAGCAATGTATGTTTTTCCACTTATATAGGTCTCTTTTGGTTTCTTACAGTAGTGTTTTGTAGTTTTCTTTAGATTTATTCCTAAGTATTATGTCTTCATGGGGGTTATCGTAAATGGTATTGATTTGGTGATTTCCTCTTCAATGTTCTCTTTGTTGGTGTAAAGGAATCCAACTGACTTTTTTATGTTTATCTTGTATCCCGATACTCTGCTGAACTCTTCTATAAGTTTCAGCAGTTTTCTTGAGGATTCCTTAGGGTTTCCTGTGTATAAGATCATGTCATCTGCAAATAGAGTTAATTTTACTTCTTCCTTGCCAATCTGGATGCTCTTTATTTCTTTGTCTAGCCTAATTTCTCTGGCTAGGCCTTCCAGCACAGTGTTGAATAAGAGTGGTGATAAAGGGCATCCTTGTCTGGTTTCCATTCTCAATGGGAATGCTTTCAGACTCTCTCCATTTAGGATGATGTTGGCTGTTGGCTGTGTATAAATGCCCTTTATTATGTTGAGAAATTTTCCTTTTATTCCCATTTTCCTGAGAGTTTTTATCATGAGTGGGTGTTGGATTTATCAAATGCTTTTTCTGCATCCATTGATAAAATCATGTGGTTCTTCTCTTTTTATTTTATTTATATGATGGATTACATTGATGTTTTCCTAATCTTGAACCATCCCTGCAAACCTGGTAGGAATCCCACTTGGTCATGGTGAATTATTTTTGTGATATGTTGTTGAATTGGCTAGAATTTTTTTGAGGATTTTTACATCTAAATTCATGAGGGATATCGGTTTGTAATTTTCTTTTTTTGTGGTGTTTTTACCTGGTTTTGGTATCCAGGATATGCTGGCTTCATAGAATGAGTTTGGGAGATTCCATCCTTTTCTATGCTCTGAAATACCTTTAGTAGTAGTGGTGTTAACTCTTCTCTGAAAGTTTGGTAGAACTCTCCAGTGAAGCTGTCGAAGCAGGGTTTTTTTTTTTTTTTTTTTGGAGTTTTTTAAATAACCTTTTCAATCTCATCTTTTGTTATGGGTCTATTTAGTTGTTCTACCTCTGTTTGTGTTAATTTAGGTAGGTAGTGTGTTTTTAGAAATTCACTCATTTCTTCTAGATTTTCAAATTTGCTAGAGCACAATTTTTCGTAGTAATCTGATACAATTCTTTTCGTTTTAGTTGGGTCTTTTGTGATATTGCCCATCTCATTTCTTATTCACATTACTTGCTTCCTCTCCTGTTTGTTTTGTCAGTTTGGCCAATGATTTATCAATTTTTTTCAGAGAACCAGCTTTTGGTCTTGTTAACTCTTTCCATTTTTTTTTTTTCTCTATTTCATTTTAATTTTTATTATTTGTTTTCTTCTGGTGCCTGAGGGTTTCTTTTGTTGCTCTCTTTCTATTTGTTCAAGTTGTAGGGATAATTCTTTGATTTTGGCCCTTTCTCCTTTTCGGATGTGTGCATTGATTGATATAAAGTGGCCTCTTAGATCTGCTTTTGCTGTATTCCAACAGTTCTGAGAGGAAGTGTTTTCATTCTCATTGGATTCTATGAATTTCTTTATTCCATCCTTAATTCCTTATATAACCCAATCATTTTTGAGCAGGGTATTATTCCATTTCCAAGTGTTTGATTGGTTTTCCCTGCTTTTTCTGTTATTGATTTCTACTTTTATGGCCTTATGATCAGAGAAGATGCTTTGTAATATTTCAGTGGTTTGGATTCTGTTAAGGGTTGCTTTATGACCTAATATGTGGTCCATTATAGAGAATGTTCTATGTATGCTGGAAAAAAATGTATACTTGGCTGCTGTTAGGTGGAATGTTCTGTATATGTCTATGAGGTCAAGTTGGTTCCTTGTGGCCTTTAGATCTTCCATGTCTTTATTGAGTTTCTTTCTGGATGTTCTGTCCTTCAAGGAAAGTGGTGTGGTGAAGTCTCTCACTAGTCTGGTGGAGCTGTCTATCACATTTTTCAGTGCTGCTAGACTTTGTTTTATGTATCTTGCAGCGCTGTCATTGGGTGCATAAATATTTAATATGGTTATATTCTCCTGGTATATCATCCCTTTAATCATTATATAGTGTCCTTTCTTGTCCTTTGTGGTGTATTTTACTTTAAAGTCTATTTTGTCAGAAATTAATATTGCCACTCCTGCTCGTTTTGGTTGTTGTTCGCTTGATATATTTGTTTCAGTCCTTTGAGTTTTAGTTTTTTTGTGTCTTTAAGCCTAAGGTGTGTCTTTTGCAGGCAGCATATAGACAGACCATGTTTTTTTTTCAATCCATTTGGCCACTCTCTCTCTTTATTGGTACATATAGTCTATTTACATTCAGGGTAATTAAGGATAGGTACAAGTTCAGTGTTCTCATTTTGATGTCTTTTTTGGGGTGTTTGGTAGTTTCTTTTTCCTACTTAATTTTATGTGCTGAGTAGTTTATATATTGTCTTTTCCTCTTATTTGTTGTGGCTGATTTTGTTTTTGCTGAGTATTTTTTTCTTGTATTTTATTTTGTTGAATAGGATTGTTAGTCTTCTTTGTGGTTATGTTAACATTTGCCTGTATTTTTCTAAATTTAAACCTTTTATTTCTTTATATCACCTTGACTTCCTCTCCATATGAAAGATCTGTGACTACATTTTTAAGTCCATCTTTATTGTTTTAATGTTGTCTTCTTTTACATAATGACATGGCTGTTTCCCTATTTTGAGCCTTTTTTAAAATCTTGATTCATTTTTGTGATTTCCCTATATGGGTTGATATGTGATTGCTTTGTCCTGTGTTCTAATCTTGGGTTGATGTCTGATATTATTGATTTTCTAAACGGAGAACTCCCTTTAGTATTTCTTGTAGTTTTGGTTTGGTTTTTATGAAATCCTTAAACTTCTGTTTATCTGGAAATGTCCTAATTTCGCCTTCATATTTGAGAGACAGTTCTACTGTATATATGATTATTGGCTGGCAATATTTTTCCTTCAATGCTGTATATAAGTCATCCCATTGCCTTCTTTTCTGCATGGTTTCTGCTGAGTACGTAGTCCATGCTTATTCTTATTGACTCTCTTTTGTAGGTGACTTTTCGTTTATCTGCTCTTAAAATTCTCTCTTTATCTTTGGTTTTGCCAAGTTTGATTATAATATGTCTCAGTGGCTTTCTTTTTGAGATCTACCTTATATGGAGTTTGATGAGCATCTTGGATAGATATCTTTTCTTTCTTGATACCAGGGAAGTTTTCTGTCAACAAATCTTCAACAATGACCTCTTTGTTTTCTCTTATCCCTCCCTGTTCTAGTGCTCCAATCACTCGTAGGTTATTTCTCTTGACAGAGTCCTACATGATTCTTAGGGTTTCTTCATTTTTTTAAATTATTTTAACTGATTTTTCTTCAAATAGCTTGGTGTCAAGTGTTTTATCTTCAGTCTCACTAATTCTGCCTTCCATTTCCTCAGTCTTCTTCTCTGACTTTCTATTGAGTTGTCTAATTCTGTAATTTTAGTGTTAATCTTCTAAATTTCTGATTCCTGTCTCTCTATGGATTCTTTCAGGCTAATAAATTTTTTTATTAAGTTCTCGAATAAGCTTTTTAATTTCTTCCACTGCTTTATCTGTGTGTTCCTTGGCTAGTTCTGTGTTTTGCCTTACCTCATTCTTGATGTCTTGAAGAGTTTTGTATATTAATCTTTTGTATTCTACACATGGTAATTCCAGGGAGACACTTTCATCTGAAAGATTCCTTGAGTTTTTGTTTTGAGAGCTTGTTGGAGCAATAATGGTCTACTTCTTTGTGTGATTTTACATTGACTCTTGTCTCTGAACCCTCTATAAGTTATTGCATTAATTTATTTTATGTTTGCTTACTGTATCCTAGCTTCTTGGTTTGTTTTGTTTAGATAAGCCCAAATAGGCTGCTTGAGTGAGCTAGCTTGATTATTTTTGCCTTTGAAGCTCTAACATCCTGCCCCCAGATGGCTAGAACTGTTAACAGAGGTCCATTCACTTTTCTTGTATGGATTCACCTCAGGTGTCCAGGTAGTTGGTCATCAAGTGTGTGGTACAGGCTCTGCCCTACAATCTTAGAGGGTCAGGGGTGATTGGTGTAGGTACCTGTATCTGGTTGCAGCAGAGGGTCAAGCCCCGAACAAGGTAGGCAGCCAACAACCGTCCCCCAAGTGTCTGTGAGGAAAGTGCATCCCTGTTCCCTAGAGTGCACATGTAGGTGGGTTCTGCAGCCAGACCATGGGCACCCACTGCTTGCTTTTGGTTGTAAGGACAGGGAGGTGCCACTTACCCTTCGACCCCTGTCACAGGTGGCTAGGTAACATGTGTGGACCCATCAGTCCTTCAGCCCCTGATGTGGTTAGGTGAGGACCCTGTTTAATAGACAAAGTGGTGTCAAAATCAGACACCCACCTCTCCACCACATAGCTAACACAGTTACAGTCTGTCAACAAGGTCCTGTCCTCCTGAAATGGGCCCACACTGGTCCATGCAGGAGTGAAAGATATTTAAATCCCCAGATCATTTGTGCCTGGACAGGAGCCACTTCTGTCCTGAACTCCCCAGCTCAGTGGAGCTGGCAGATAATCTTTTCCAGCAGTTGCAAATTTATTCCCTCTCCAGTGCTGGGAGAATGGCTCAGGACAAGCAGCAGGACCTATCTCAGGCCCAGGGAAATCGACAGCCCCTGAAGCCAGCTTGGGGGCTGGGTGTGCAGTAAAATAAACGCGAGTAGTTAGCTTTTGCCTACAGCACATTTCTTTTCTGGTTCTGGAGGAGATGTGAGTAGTCTGTGCAGCTCACTGTCTCTCCCTGAGGAAAGAGCATCCAGAACGCTACTACCAGCCCTGCTGCGGTTGCTCCAGGGATGGTGCCTGAGGCTTTCTGCAGATTCCGGTCCGGCAACTCTTCACCACTTCTGAACTGTTTCTCCCTTCCACTACCACTCAGCCTGTTTTCTAACTTTGCCTTTGATGTTCAGGACTCCTAGCTTGTCATATATATAATCATTTCAGTTGTTTTTTCAGGTATTTATTGTAAGAGGGATCACCAGAAGCGTCTGACTACTCCGCCATCTTGGCCCCAGCTCAAAATCCTCTAGCAAGCATTCTTTAAAAATAATACCTTTAATAAAATGATCTTGACTTAAGTGGACTCAATGCATGTATACCTGAACATAAAGCAACTGCCAATATAAGGCTATTTTCTCAATGATAAATTTCAGCAACTTAAATAGTAGATAACATTTTCAAATTTCAACTTAAAATATTTAACACATTAATTTAGTCACACACATATATAAACTCTGTATTAAATAGTGTTTAATGCATATTATTAAATATGTTAAAAATTACATAATGTATATCATAAATTTGTTTAATTTAGAAATATTGGTTCTCACATTTCATGAAAAAAGTTATTTACTCTTCATGTGTACTTTTGAAATTAATCTCTGTCATTTTAAAGTCATTAAACACATTTTTCTAGAGTATATCATCATCATTTCTATGTTTTTTTTTGGTCATACTGGATGCACATATGATGATATCACTGAAAATTATATACCAAGCTATCTGTATCCATTTGTATAATTTTCTTTCATTTAATCCACAAGTAGTTGTTGAGCACATGCTGTGGGCTGGCACAGAGCTCAGCACTTTCCATGTGCTGGTGGCAAAGTAGTGAACTTGTGGAAATGAGCTCTGATGGTGCTTCCAGAGGGAAGAGATGCAGCAAATATAAGTTATGTATGTTTTCTGATGTGCCGTGAAAATAAAAAAGGCGAGGAGCATGGAGAATGACAGAGATGATTGGGTGCTTCCTTAGGATGAGAGGGAAGGCCTCTCTCAGGGAGTGACATCTGGGGAGGGATCTAATAAAATAAGAAATGAGACACAAGGACATCTGGAGAAAGACCATTCCAGGAAGAGGGAACACTACTTATGCTTGGGCTTGTTTGAGGAATAGCATGTGGCCAGTGCAGTGTGACCAAAGGGAAAATAGCCAGTTGCCGAGGAATTAATTTTGACTTATGACTCCCAACCCCGCCCCAATGTGCATCAGAGTAGAACTGTGCTCATAGGATTTTCCTGGCTGATTTTTTGAAGTAGGTCACCAGACCTTTCTTCCCAGAGGGCTCTGGGTGAACTTAAAGCACCCACCTTTTGGTTAGCAGCCTAGGGCATTAACCTTTTGTGCTCCTTAGGGATTCTAAAGGGGAGAATAATAGGAGATACATCATAAAGAAGGAGGTGGTGGTATATGTAGTTACCTTAAATAATGGCAGAGAATTTATGCCTTTGAAGTATGGTTTTGGCAAAGAATATTGAATATTCCATGGACTAGCAGAAGAATGAACAATTCTGTCTTGAACAAATACAGCCAGAGTGCTCCTTGGAAGCAAAGATGGTGATATTTCTTCTCATGTAATTTGGACATGTTATCAGGAGGGACCAGTCCCTGGAGAAGGACATTGTTTTTGGTGAAGTAGAGGGTCAGTGATAAAGAGGAAGACCTTGATGAGATGGATTGACACAGTGGCTGCAACAGTAGACTCAACCATAGCAATGATTGTGGGGATGGTACAGAACTGGGCAGTGCTTCCTTCTGTTGTGTGTAGGGTTGTATGAGTTGGAACTGACTCAATGGCACCTAATAACAACAATGACAACATTGTCAAAGTCAGAACTGGGACCAGGTGTTGAAACAGATAGTTCAAATCTCTCCACAAAGTATCCCTCAGAACAAAGGTGACTAACAAATGACTCCTGTGAGTGACAGAAGGAGATTGTGTTTCCTCATTGTGCTCTCTGACTATAATGGATTATTGTGTTGAGTTACAAAAGGAACACTGTGTTTCCTCAAATCAGAGCACACGGTTTCCATTTTACCTTTTGACTAAATGAAGCTTCTTTTCCTCTTAGTTTCTCTAAAAAAATAGTAGTTTCTCTAAAGTAGGGAAAAATTTAGGTTACAGACACTATTAGCTAAGTAGTTCAGAGCAGTATCATCCTTGACGAGGATTTATGTGTGTTTAAATACAGTATTTATTATGCATGTGCATGAGGTAGGTATAAATTAATTAGAAAGCCTTCCTGATGATCTCAGAAATGTAAGATGCAGTTCGCCTCATAGAAAAACACAGATAGAATGACTGTTATATAATGAAGAGCCAAATTTTATGGTACAGATTTCAACTTTTCTTCAAAATCAGAGTTGCAGGAGAGAAGAAGTACTGGCATAATGAATGAAAAGCTTGATTTTAATGTTGATCTTAAATAAACATAAGATTTGGATAGAAGGATAGTAGAGAGAATGCATGTTCCAGACGAAAGGAACAAACCATAAAAGTGGAAGAGACCATGGAGTTTTTCTGTCGAGTAAAGAGTTCAGCCTGACTAGGAAGAAAGAAGTATAAGAAAAAACACATAATTGTTTAGGATCTTGAAATCAAGACAAACCAGTGTTTGGTGATCGTGGGCCAAAACAGAGTATCATTGGCATATTTGAACAAAGACATGAACACGACGTGAGTGATGTTTAAGGAAGGTCCTTCTGTAAGCATTAGACCAAACAGCTCAAGAATAAAACAATCAGAAATCTGGGACAACATGTGTGAGGATTTGATACTAAAGCAGGCAAGAGGTGATTCATTCATTCAACAAATAGTTATCCAGTGCCCATCAAGTGCCAAGTCCTCTGCTAGGAATTGGATGCCAAGGGTGAGGGTGTTGCCAGTTGATTCATTCATATGTTTAGGTGTCTTTGTGTATGTGTGTGTATGTATCCCCCAAGGAGCTACGATCTGATCGTAATAGGAGGAATGGAAAAGCAAGGAAGAATGTGACAGTTTGGAAGGATAAGAACTGTAAAACAATACCATACAACACCATGGCAAAAACTTTAAAAAGTCTAAAAGAAATGGAAGATTTTCTCCCAGACTATAAAATACCCAAGTTAAGCTAAGACATTTAAAAAAAAACTTGATTATACCACTTACTACTTGAAAACTTGGAAAGTTGATGAAAGAGCTTCCATTAAAAGGGCTCTGGAACCAGATGGAGAGCCCTGGTGACGCAGCGGTTAAGTGCTCAGCTGCTAATGGAAAGGTAGGCAGTTCAAACCTACCAGCTGCTCTGTGGGAGAAAGATGTGTCAGTCTGCTTTTGTAAAGATTACAACCTTGGAAGCTCTATAGGGCTGCCCTACTCTGTCCTACGGGATGGCTATGAGTTGGAATCGACTCAACAGCAGTAGGATTGGGTTTTGGTGGAACCAGCAGGATTCACAGCTGAGTTTACATAACCATAAATAGATATAAATACATCTGTTAAACTATTCTTGACCTCAGAAAAAGATGGAAAACTCAGTAATTCCTTTTATAAATCCAGCTTAAGTTTAAAATCCAAATTTTATAATGATAATACATAAAAGAAGGCTATAAACAATCCTTGGTGCTAAATATATGTGAAAAATTATAATTAAAATACTACCAAATAAAATCCAACAGTATATCAACAGACTAATATATTATGAGCAAGTAAAGTATATTCCAAGAATGCAAGACTTGTTTTTATTATTGGAAACCTTTCAATTTAATTCATTAAAATCAAAAGAGAAAGCTAATGGTTAAATGAATAGATGATAAAAGTTTGTTTAATGAAATTCTGTATAAGGCAGGCAGCCTCAGAGTCCACCACTTCTAAGAGACATCTGCTCTGACTTATCCTCCTACACTGAGCAAAATAAGCTGCCCTTTCTCCTGAAATTGTCCTTGACAAAATAACCACAGAACAGGCCATAGTAGGGGATCAAACCCTTGGCTAAAGAAAATGCATAGTCACCCGCAAGCTCTGAGCTCCTGCGTGAAGGCCAGTCCTGAATAGGCATGAAGAATTTCCATTTCCTTGTTTGCTCTCTGTAAAAGCCTCCTCCCCAAGCTGCCTGTGAGCAGTCTTGGAGGCAGCAGCCCCTATTGCTCCTTTCCTTGTACTATGAAATAAAGGCGTCTTTCTGAACTCCCGCCTCGGCCTCTTGTTTATTGGCTGTAACAAGTCATGCCAAGCAAAACCTGGGGTTTTCACCTCGCAACATGTGTGTATTGTTAATTTAAAAACTCTAGTTATAAAGCAACAAGTAAACATTTTTTATGAAAGACAAACAGCAAATATTACTCTGAATGGCAAAACACTAACATGAGCTGCTCTTACCATCACAAAGCAACAACGTTTGAGACATGTGGTAGACAGACATCCAAGGGGGTCTCCAGTGATCCCTATCTTCTAGCATTCACATCCTTGTGCAGTTCCCTTCTCTTGAGCTTGGGCAGGACTTAGAGACCTGCTTCGAATGGATAGACAATGAGATGCCACACAGATTAGGTTATAAAAGATAGAGACTTCTGTCTTGCTATCACTCCCTTTCTCTGGCTCTTCATGGTCGCTTGCTCTAATGAAGCCAGCTGCCATGTGGTGAGCTGCCCTATGGAGAGGCCCATATAACAAGGAACAAAGGGAAGTCCCTAGCCAACCCATGGGGAGCTGAGGCCATCAGACCAACAACCTGCAAAGAACTGAACCTTTCTGAAAACCACCGTGTGAGCTTGGAAGCAGACCCTTCTCCAGTCGAGTCTTGAGATGGTGGCAGGTCCAGCCCACCTTGATTGTAGCTTATGGGAATTTCTGAAGCTGAGGACCCGGTTAAGCTGTGTGGATTTCTTACCTACAGAAATTGTGAGATAATAAATGTTATTGTTTTAAACCACTAAGTTCTGTGGTAATTTTTTTTTATATAATTTTTATTGTGCTTTAAGAGAAAGATTACAAATCGTCAGTCTCTCACACAAAAACTCACATACACCTTGCTACTCACTCCCAATTACTCTCCCCCTAATGAGACAGTCTGCTCTCTCCCTCCACTCTCTATTTTCGTGTCCTTTTCACCAGCTTCTAACCCCCTCCACCCTCTCATCTCCCCTCCAGGCAGGAGATGCCAACATAGTCTCAAGTGTCCACCTGATCCAAGAAGCTCACTCCTCACCAGCATCGTTCTCCAACCCATTGACCAGTCCAATCTACATCTGAAGAGTTGGCTTCGGGAATGGTTCCTATCCTGGGCCAAAAGAAGGTCTGGGGGCCATAACCACCAGGGTCCTTCTAGTCTCAGTCAGACCATTAAGTCTGGTCTTAGGAGAATTTGGGGTCTGCCTCCCACTGTTCTCCTGCTCCCTCAGGGGTTCTCTGTTGTGTTCCCTTTCAGAACAATCATTGGTTGTAGCTGGGCACCATCTAGTTGGGGTAAGTTTTAATGCAGCGACAAATAACTAATAGAAGATCCAAAAAAAACCAAAACCAAACCCATTACCTTCGAGTCAATTCTGGCTCACAGCAACCCTATAGGACAGAGTAGAACTGGCACATAGAATTTCCAATGAGAGCCCAGTAGATTCGAACTGCTGACCTTTTGCTTGGCAACTATAGCTCTTAACCACTACACTACCAGAGTTTCCAGTAATACAAGGTACTAGTATACAGATTTGAAATTTTTTTTTTTTTTTTTGCTAATGACATGATTGTATAAATTTAAAAGTCTTAGTACTCATTCCAAAAAATAACAGAATTAATAATAATTTGTAAAAGTGATTGGTAAAAAGAGGAGGAGTCAATAATCAATAGCCTTTATTTGTACTAGTAATTCCCAGTTATCAGTTGCTCTTGGCTGGACTCGACTCATGGTGACCCCATGTGTGTCAGAGTAGATTTGTGCTCCATAGGGTTTTCAATGGCTGATTTTTCAGAAGTACATTCCCAGGCCTTTCTTCTGAGGCACCTCTGGGTGGACTTGAACCTCCAACCTTTTGGTTAGCAGCTGAATGGTTTGACCATAGGCACCACCCAGGGACTCAGTGTACTAGCAATAAGCATCTTTAAATGAGAAAATAAAACACAAACCCGTTGCTGTCGAGTTGATTCCAACTCGTAGCGACCCTATAGGACAGAGTAGAACTGCTTCCTCATAGGGTTTCCAAGGACCTGTTGGTGGATTTGAACTGTCAACTTTTTGGTTAGCAGCCAAGCTCTTAACCACTATGCCACCAGGGCACCATTAATAGGTATAACAAAGTATAAAATATGTATGAATAATTTTAAAAAGAAAGAGGCAATATTTATGTGAAGAAAATCATAAAAATCTTGTTAATGCTGCAAAATAAAATCTGAATAATACCCTGTTTATTGGTAGGGTAATTGCATATCACAAAAATGTCAATTATCCTCATACTAAAATGTAAATTTTATGTAATTCCAACCTCAATTTTTTTTTTAATTATCTTAAAGTTTATATGAAAGAATGAGCTCCTAAAGTAGCTGAGGAAAAGTGTGAAGAAAGTAGGAAGGTAGCATGAGCTTTAGGAGACAGAAAAGCTTACTGTAAAGCTGCTGAAATCAATGCAATATTGTATTGTCATAGGAGTAGAAAACTAGACAAGAACAGAACTGAGAATCTAGAAATATTTCCCAACACATATGAGAATTTTCTCTATGTCTAAGGTGAAAGTAGCTGAATTCAATGAAAAAGACTATTTAGTGAATGGTGCTTGCCAAATGGTTAGCTATGGGGAAAAATTAATTTTGGATTCCTGTCTCATACCTTATTTTAAAATTAATTACAGATTTTGTTTGTTACTTAAATTTAAATTACTAAAATTTAAAAGAAAGAATAAGCAAATGATACAAATTTTGTGAGAAAATCGGAGTCTATCCCAGCCTAGGGATGGGAGAAAGATTATTGAAAAAGAAAAAAACATGTTTTAAAAAAGAAAAATCAGAACTGTTGGAAGAATACACATACTGAAAGGCCGATGAAGTTGACCATCTAATATAATACAATATTTAGAAAATAAAAAACAGAAGAGTGCTTGTGCTTTTCAACATATGTAAATTTTATCTAAAAATACTGTAAAAACTAGTTGTTAGGTTTGGTTTTCACTGCTGTATGGGTTAGCAATTATGAAACTATGTTCTAGATATTCTAGACTTGAGCAAATAAGTATATATTAAGGATAATGGGAGTTGTGTCTTTCACTTTGGGGAGTTGCAAATACAGAAATACCCAATGTTATTTGAAATTATAGGTATTAATATGAACTAATGGTTTTTAAGGTAGACAGACAGACAGAAAGATAGATAGCTGCCGTCAAATTGACTTTGACTCCTGGCCACCATACGTACAAGAGAATGAAATGTGGCATGGTCTTCATCATCATGACCACTGCCATGTTAGGGCCTATCATTGTGGTTATTATGCCAATCCATATCACTGAGGGTGAAGTGTTTAAAGAATCCTGTCAAAAGGAGACAGAAGCCAATTTGAGGGGACTCTCACTGGCCAAACCTGGGGACAATTTGAGCACTAAAATAAAAGTAGTGAATTATAATTCCTTGAATAAATTAAGTATTCATGAATACTTGCTGATATAAATAAATAAATAAATGCAGAGAAGGAAAAAAACTGCTCCTTATAGTCAAATGCCGATTTGATGCCAATTAATAAAAATAGAAACAAAAATGGAGGTAGAAAATTCAAGCTGCACCGAAGGCATTAACGAAAAACAAGGCTCCAGGAATTGATGGTATACCACTTGAGAGGTTTTAAAGAACGGGTGAATGCTGGAAGCATTCACTTGTCTGTGCTAGGAAATTTGGAAGACAGAGATACCTGGCCAACTGACTGGAAAAGATCCGTATTTGTGCCCATTCCAAAGAAAGGTGATCCAACAGAGTGTAGAAATTATGGAACAGTGTCATTAATATCACATACAAGTAAAATTTTGCTGAATATAATTCCAAAACAGTTGTAGGAGGATGGCGAGACTTCATCTTAAGTACTTTGGACAAGTTATTGATAGCCAGTGCAGCCGGGAGCTGCTTGGCCATTGTCAAACAAGTCCTGCCCCTCCTGTCCATTAGCAAACAAAAGCTTAGGTGATGGCAATTGGTGTGGCTCAATAGGGAGCTGCTCAGATCAAGGGGAACCTGCCCCCCTCCCGTCCACTGTACTCAAAGCACTGGGAGTGGCTTGAACCAGTCAAACCCAGTTTACTGGCCTACATGCCAAAGGAAAAAAAATGCAATTTGTCTTACTGCAACTGCAGGCCAAGATGACATATGCAGTCCATAATGTTTGCATGTACTATCTTTTGAAAGATGGTATAAAAGGTTCTGCCTTACTTTGTTTGGAGAGCCTGATTTGAGATATATACCTCCTTGCTCCTTGCCTGTACACTTGCAATAAACAGTCTTCCTCCTTCCTCACCTTGGTGTGTCTTTATTGATTAGAAGCCACACTGGGCAGGACCAGATGTGGGTAAAGCAGAAAGGACCAATCCCTGTAGAAAGGCATCATACTTGGGAAAGTAGAAGGTCAAGGAAAAAGAGGAAGACTCTCAGTGAGATGGATTGACACAGTGGCTGCAACAGTCAGCTCAAACATAGCAATAATTGTGAGGATGGCACAGGACCGGGCAGGGTTTCATTCTGTTGTTGATATGAGTTGAACTATTTGATGGCACCTACAACAGCCTAGAAGTGGGTTTGCCTTTTTATTTAAAAGCATTATAAGCTTTGAACTTCTGACTTACAAGGACAAGGTAATTTAATTCTGAACTGTAATGTTTTTGTGCTTTAACCTGCAGTGAGACTTAGCATTAAATTCTCCTTAGGATTTTGAAATTGAAACTGGGGTTCATATTCATACCGGATGCATCTCCGTGCTGTTGGATTTATCACTGACATTTCTCTGTAAATTTTATTACTAGAGGATCAGTGGTTGTTCTTGGCCTGAAATGTTGTTGATCCACTGCACATGGTGGATTGCCAGTTCAGGCCAAAGGGCTGAGATCAAAATGAGAAATGTTATGAGGAATGTTTCTTCTCTACTCTCATTTCCTTCCTGTGCAGGGAGCGCAATTAGTGTAACTCTTGGCTTCCCTCTGCCCTTTACTCATTTTGCCCAAGGTGGGGATGGTGTAGTCACTTGTTCTTTGGGTAATATGGAAAAAGTAAATTGGGCATATGTAGCCCAGCTTTGCCCTTCCCTTGGCAGCAAGCTATCTGTCTGCAGGAATATGTATTCTTCCCTGTGTCTCTGCCCCTGATGCGGGAGGGCAGAGGACTGCCCCAGTGAATTACTGATTTGACTGAGTAGGTAAGTGATTCTGGGCTCCAACCAGCAGGGATTTTAGGCTCTTCCACTAAGCTACTTTTGTTCTCCCAACTGCCCTTCTGTTAAAAACATGGCATTTTGATTTCCTTTTTGTCTTACTCTTTATTACTTAATTTGTTCGGAATAGGTTGTGGAAGAAAATTGCTATTTTTTGTGTGCCCCCTCAAAGACACCGACAAATGATCCTGTGTTCAAGTTTTCTATTCTGAAGAGCTAGTTCTTTGAAAACAGGAATTTCTTTTATTCTCAGACACTTGGTTGGGTGTATAGGGATTAGCAGTGTTCCCACCGTCTTCCCACCCTGTAGAAGGGGTGTTGATTAAACGCAGAACCAGTGGCTGACTTTCCCCCTCCCAAAGTAAGTTAGCCAAAGTCTCTCCATTCCTTGCTCCTAAGGAGCGTTCTGGTTGTATTTCTTCTAAGCCTGATTTGTTCATTCTTCTGGCAGTCCACAGCGTGGTCAACATTCTTCACCAACACCACAATTTGAATGCGTCAATTCCACTTCTGTCTTTCTTTTTCATTTTTAATTGTTCAGCTTTCACATGCGTATCAGGCAATTGGGTCAGCTGCAACTTAGTAAAAGTAACATCTTTGCTTTTTAAAATGTTAAGGAAGTCTTTTGAGGCAGATTTGTTCAATGGAATATGTCATTTAATTTCTTGACTGCTGCTTCCATGGACATTGATTGTTGATCCAAGTAGAATGAAATCATTGACAATTTCAGTTTCTTTTTCATTTATCATTATGTTGTTCATCAGTTGTGAGGATTTTTGTTTTCTTCACGTACAGGCGTAATCCATACTGAAGGCTGTAGTCTTTAACCTTCATTAGTAAGTGCTTCATGTTGTCTTCATTTTCAGCAATCAGTGTTAGTCATTGGAACAATATGTTTAAGAGAACAAATATGAATCATTTTTTATATATAGTTTCCCCTCGCTAGTTAGATAAAAAAGAGCCTAGGTGGCACAGTGGTTAAGTGCTTGGCTGCTAACCAAAAGGTATGTGGTTCAGCAAGAGAAAGACGTGGCAGTCTGCTTCTGTAGATTACAGCCTTAAAAACCCTACAGGGGCAGTTCTACTCTGTCATGGATTGAATTGTGCCCCCCCCCCCCGTTCAAATATATGTCAACTTGGTTAGGCCATGATTTCCAGTATTGTGTGGTTGTCCTCCATTATGTGATTGTAATTTTATGTTAGGGTGGGATTGTAACACCCTTACTAAGGTCACATCCCTGATCTAATGTCAAGGGAGTTTCCCTGGAGTGTGCCCTGCACCACCTTTTATCTTATAAGCAATAAAAAGAAAGGGAAGCAAGTAGAGAGCAGAGACATCATACCACCAAGAGGGCAGTGCTCGGAGCAGAGCATGTCCTTTGGACTGGGGTTCCTACACGGAGAAGCTCCTAGTTCAGGGGAAGATTGATGACAAAGACCTTCCTCCAGAGCTGTCAGAGAGAGAAAGCCTTCCCCTGAAGCTGATGCCTTGAATTTGGACTTCTAGCCTACTAGACTGTGAGAAAATAAATTTCTCTTTGTTAAAGATAACGAAGACAATTGCTATGAATCAGAATTTACTTGACAGCAGTGGGTTTTATTTTGGCTAGCTAAATAAGTCTCTTTTGAAAAACAAAAAGGAAGTATTATCTATTTTGTCAAGTCAGTATACGTTGTGTAGAACCAGCCTCGAATACTCTATTTTATTAAACATCCAATACAAGGAATAAAAGAAAAAGTGTATTTTCAGGCAGAGTGCAGTTGAAATAATGGCAATATTTATTGTTGTCCTTTTGCATGAATATAACTTTGACTAGAAAAAAGCAGGGAAAGATTTTGGGTGCTCATTCTCAGCTTTCTCATTAAAGGAGAATTCTCCCCAATATGAATTTTTTCTGTGCAGAAAAACTGAACTTGGGAATGTTCAGGGAAAGATGATGGTTTCTGGTAAGACCTTGACCCAATCATGTAAGGTGGGATTAATAGTGTCTCTTTGCCCAGAAAGCAATTTAGGATCCTCAGATGAAAACAGAAGTGCAAAGTGTACTTATAAATAAGTAAGGATTTTCACTCCTAAGGTCAGCACAGAGGCAAGTGGGGACTTTGTGACTCATAACTACTGACAGGGCAGACACGGGTGCTGTGTGAGGTGTGGGAGACATGAGAACTGCCCTCACCGGCCCTGACACAGCATATCTCCCACGTTCCTGTGTCCCTCACCTGTGGGCCCAGCTCAGTCCCCTGCGAGGCCCATCCTAGGTGCGGGGTGGAGGGCTCTGTTCCTGTTACCTGGTGTATCTTAATGATCCTATCTGCACAACAAGGAGCCCTGGTGGCTCAGTGGTTAAGCACTTACCAAAAGGTCAGCAGTTTGAGCCTACCAGCTGTGGGAGAAAGATGTGACAGTCTGCTTCCATATAGATTTACTGCCTTGGAAGCCCTCTGGGGCAGTTCTACTGTGGCCTGTGGGGTCGCTTTGAGTCAGAATTGACTCAATGGCAGTATGATTTGCACAACACAGACCTTCTTGGCATTTAAAATTTTATTTTTGTCATTTGATTCAAAATTGACCCTTAGTTTCACAGTACAATTAATCTTGGTCAACATTTAATTTTTTTTTAACCTAATTTCTCTAAGGCAGCCCCTGGGTGTTGCAAACAGCTAACATTCTTGGGTTCAAGTCTACCCAGGGGTACCTTGGAAGAAAGGCCTGACAATCTTCTAAAAATCAGCCATTGGAAACTCCATGGACCACAGTCTGGCACAGGTGGGGGCCTCCATGAGCTGAATCAACTTGAGGGCAACTGGTACTGGTTCTTTCTCCTAAACAAACAAAAAACCTCTGAGGTACTCAAAGTGGAAACAGGGGGTGCACACTAGCATTAAAATCTGGCAGTAATTTTCTGTAGAAAAGGTAGACTCTATCGTGATTTTATCATTAACCAAGAAGTGCCTCCATTTTTTCCTTTGCCTTTTATTTTTTTATTTTCACCAGCCCATCAGGATGGGAAAGATTTCCATCACTAACACTTCTACTGAAATTATAAATACGTCTTTTTAAAGACCTTGAAAGTTTTCTTACCCACATATCCAAGAAGGAAAAAGTGATTTAACGAGATACCACTATCTCTGAAAAACAACACATTTTCACAGTTTATTTATGCATGCTAGTATAACACATAATCACGACCGGCACTTTACCAAAATGAGTTTCAATTAATATTAGCAACATGAGGGAAATAGACTTTAACAAAAGTCCCTCCATACCCCGCACAATGCTTTAATAAATAATGGCATTATGTAGGGATCTGGTGATTTGTATCTTCCAAAAACATAAAAGTGTATCTAAATAGAATGTATTTTCAGAATGGCAGACAACCACTTCACCTACACCAGTTTCTGCACAGCATTATAGAGCAGTAGAGTTTCCTTTCTGATTCTGGCTAGACGTGGCTTTCAGCTAAGAGTGATTTTAAGCCTTGGAATGGAGGCAAATTTTTTTAAATTGGAAATTTCAAACAGAAAGAATTGCTATCTTGAAGCTTATTAAAATTGCTTGCAGATAATTGATTGGCCTTCATATTTTGGATTCTCTCTTTAAAATTTCTAAGAGGCGACTTCTTTTTGCATACATGTTTTTTACAAAGTGCCTGGGTTTCTGGAATGATTTCCTTTCAACATTTACATAGCTCTTTTTATTTGTAAGGAGCCCTGGTGGCACAGAGGTTAAGAACTCAGGCTGCTAACCAAAAGATTGGCAGTTCAAATCCACCAGCTTCTTCTTGGAAACCCTATGGGACAGTTCTACTCTGTCCCGTAAGGTGACTATGAGTTGGAATCGACTTGCTGGCAATGGATTTTTGGGGTTTTTTTTTTTTGCAAAGGGAAAGGCGGATAAAAAAAAAAAAATTTTTTTAGGAGACTGTAAATTCAGCATCCTGCAGGAGGTATTTCTAAAGGTCAAAGGAATCATGGATTTTTCTCGCTGATCCCTCTGTGAGGATCTAAACAGAAGCTGATCAAAAAGTTCTTTAGTTTCATAGTCTAATTACAGCAATCCTCAGTAGTTTTGGATCATTCTGTAAGGAGCATAATTCCTCCATGTCTTCACGGTTAAGAGAGAGTTGACAAATCAGGTGACAGCTGAGACAAGTACCTCCAACTCTTCCTGAGGAATGAGCCCAGAGTTCCAAAGCCCTTACCCCATAAAGAAAAAAACAAAAAACAAAGCAGTTGCCGTTGAGTAGATTTCAACTCTTGGCGACCCCATGTGTGCAGAATAGAACTGCTCCATAGGGTCTTCAAGGCTGTGCCCTTTAAGCAGAAGATTGACAGGCCTGACTTTGGAAGCACCTCTGGGTGGCTTTGAACCACCAACCTTTTGGCCAGTAGTCCAGCGATTAACCATTTGCACGACCCAGGGACTCCGTCATGCCTTCCAAGTCATCATAGCAGTTGACTGGGGGAAGGCCTTGGATTAGGAGGCAATCCTGGTTCTTTGGCTGGGTTAAAATGAGAACTGATTACAAAAAAACCCCTGCCATCAAGTTGATTCCGACTCATAGTGACACTACAGGACAGAGTAGAACTTCCCCATAAGGTTTCCAAGGCCATAAATCTTTACAGAAGCACCCTGCCACGTCTTTCTCCCACAGAACGGCTGTTGGGTTCCAACCTCCAACCTTTCTGTTAGCAGCCGAGTTAACCATTGTGACATCAAGGCTCCTCTTCTGATCGCATTGTAATAGCCAGTTAATGCGATGATTACCCTCACTAAAAAGCAAGCTCCTTGCCTTGTTAGCTGCTGTAGCTCAAGCACTTGTGTGACACCTGGCAAAGAGTCAACACTAAATGAATACAGTTGAATAAATGAGTGACTATTCAAAAACCTCTTGAGAAACCAGTTTCCTCAATTATTAAGTAAATATGTGTAATCATATGGTCTATAAGGCCCCTTTAAGCTCAATAAAGCTTAATGTCTAAAATATCATAATTCTATTTTTTTTTTAATTAATGAGTTTTGTTGACAACTTAAGCTAATTTAGTTGGATTATTCTCTGGAGGACATCTGGCTTACATGGAAGCCAAGAACTGTACACACTCAGAAAGGAGAACTTTGAGGAGGAACTTTTTGTACGTATGGCTGGATTGGTCTGCAGGCTCTCGGCCTCTTCAGCAGTGCTTTCCTTACCACCAGGCTCCCTTGCCATCTTTGCCTTCTACAGTACAGAAGAGGATGTAGTGGGAAGGAGGGGGTTTCCCGCTTCAGGAAACACCAAGGCATCATTATGATTGAAATAAAGATGCCAAAGTCAGATTAAGAGAGGCCTCCCCCATATCCAGATGCTCAGAGAAAATAGTCTCAAGAACACTTTCCACAACTCAGTTTCCTCAGCCAGATCAGGGATATGTGAAGGGTCAGAGGGAAGATTTTTAAGAAGAGAGTGAGTGTTATGGATTGAGTTGTGTCCCACCAAAATACATATTGAAGTCCTAAGCCCTGTACCTGTGAATTGTGATCTTGTTTGGAAATAGGGTTTTCTTTTGTTATGTTAATGAGGCCATGCTAGAGTAGGGTGGGTCCTAGCCCTAATCCCTTCTGAGTGGTGTCTTATAAGGGGAGAGCAGACACACACAAGGGGGAAGACAGGAACTAGGTGAAGATGGAGATCAATACATCTACAAGCCCAGGAGTGCCAAGGACTGCTGACAACTCCTAGAAGCTGAAGGAGAAAAAGAAAGACCTTCCCCTAGGGCTGACACCATGAATTCAGACTTCTAGCCTCCTAAATTGTGAGAAAGGAGTCCTACTGGAACAATGGTTAAACGCTAGCTGCTAATGGAAAAGTTGGCAATTTAAACCCATCCATTTTTTTTTATTGGCTATCCAGAAGAAAGACCT
The DNA here is from genome assembly GCF_030014295.1 of Loxodonta africana. NCBI lineage: Eukaryota > Metazoa > Chordata > Mammalia > Proboscidea > Elephantidae > Loxodonta > Loxodonta africana. The sequence goes on from NC_087358.1 coordinate 77,531,668, forward strand.
GACAATCTGCTTCCATAAAGATTACACCCTAGAAAATCCTATGGGGCAAATCTACTCTGTCACATGAGGTTGCTATGAGTTGAAAATCAATTCAGTGGTACCTAATGACAACAAACTATGAGAAAATAAATTTCTGTTTTTTAAAGCCACCCCCTTGTGGTATTTTTTGTTACAGCAGTGCTAGGAGACTAAGACACTGAGGAGGAGAAAACCAAGGCCAAGCTGTGCTGTGCACTGGGTTCTGTTGTCCACCCCCACGTCTAGTGAGGGGAACTTTAAGAACACCACTTGGAGAGATTTGAGATGTGCTCTGCTTGGTCATAACATCAGAAAACCAGGGTCCTAGGTTATTGCCCTGTAGTCCCTGGGTGACGCAAATGGTTAAGGTGCTTGGCTGCCACCTGAAAGTTTGGAGATTCATGTCCACCCAGAGGTACCTCTGAGGAAAATCCTGGTGATCTACTTCTTAAAAATCAACCATTGAAAACTCTATGGAGCACAGTTCTACTCTGACACACATGGGGTTGGCATGAGTCGGAACCAACTCCAGGGCAACTAGTATTGGCAGGTTCTTGCCCCAGAAAGCACCTAGTGTAACCTAGCCTAGTATGACTTCATTAACTTAACGAGAGGCAGCTGTCACCCTGAGGGTGAGGGAAGCACTTAGGTGGCAGAGCTGAAGAAGTGTACTTTGCAAGCAGGCTGTTCTCCTGGCTTGTGTGTCGCAACGTAAGGTCAATTTAGATCTTGCTCCTCGAGCTATGAAGAGACTTCAGGTTAAAAGAAGAAAAAAAAAAAGAGACTGAAGCCTGAACAGTTGTCAGCTGGCTCTGTGCTCTTGGGCCCTGGCAGATGTCTAAAGATGCTGCTGCCCCTTGGGGATCTTTCAGGGGCTTCTAACACTTCCTGATGGGCTCCTCGCACTTGAAGTTTCCTTCATCTTTCAGCTTCTGGCTGTCTTCAATCTGTTTTTTTTTTTCTCAACCTGAGGTATCCTCATACCTCCAGGAACAAGGAAACTCAAGAGACGAAGGGAAGAGCTTTAAATGAGAGACCTCGGTTTTGGATTAGGCATCACCAATTGGCTGCACTAGGATCCGGCCTGTAAATCTGTGAGAAAAACCTTGCTACTTAGCACTGTCTGCCTCGGTGTCTGCAGTGGACTCCAATGCACGGCCCGGGTTCCCCTTTTACACAGGACTTGTTGCCCTACTTGTTGGGAGTCTGTCACCAGATAACCTTCCCCTTTCAGGCTCTTCAGGTATTGCTTCAGACAGCCTTTACACAAGGTCAAACCTCTTTTCCAGATGGCCCACACCCAATGGCTCATTAAGTCCAGGGTATGAAAGCTTGGCTATTTCAGCTGAATCCAGGCTAACCCTGACTGGCCATTTTACCTTCAGGGCTCCACTGAGGCTCTTTGAGACTGCATCACAGCTTGACTTCTCCACATGCCAAATCCTGCCTCCTCTCCCCGTCCCTTGTCAGTTGTGGATGCCACGGGCCCTCCCTAATAAACATCTTTCTCACTAAACTGTGTCACAGTTTGCTTCCCAGAGAACCTGACCTGAAACAGTGGCCCTCTAGATTAGTTTGCATCCTTGAAATAATCATTTGTTTCAAATTTGCAAGTATATATTTGTACAGAAGTGTCTCCGAGTGGTGAAAATGGTTTGGGCACTCACTTGCTAACCAAAAGTTTGGACGCTTGAGTCCACCCAGAAGCACCTTGGAAGAAAGGCCTGGTGATCTCCCTCCAAAAAAAAATCAGCCATTGAAAACCCTGTGGAGCACAGCTCTACTCTGACACTTATAGGGTCGCCATGAGGCAGGATTGACTTGATGGTAACTGATTTATATGTACAGTATCTAGAAAGGAGTGAGCCTAGAACAACTAAACTAGTGCGTGTATGTTTGGGTAAAGAAAGTGTAAAATTTTTAATTTGTAAAATTTGAATCATAAACTGCAGGCCCTTGAGGCTCCTCCACCCTGGGCGTGGAGCCCCCATGGCCAGCCCGGCTGCTGTATCCTAGAGACAACCTCAATAAACAGATTTTCTTCAGCGTTCCCACGTATCATCTGTCATAAGGCAAGTCTAAATACTGAAAACTCATCTTTTTCCACTCTCCAAAGAGCAAAGCTATGAAGTGGCACAGTCTTACAATCTGCCTACTTCCCCCAGAACAGCCGATCAACCAATGACATGCAGCCTTTCATCTTCATTCCATTTTGGAAGATCATGTGTACAGACTCTGATTTCAGAGTCACCATCAAATCTGCCATTTAATGAGTCTTAAAAGCTCACTGCATTTTATTTAGCTCATACATATTTATTCTTAATTCTTTATAAAACTGTTTTTCTGGAGGTGGAGCCAAGATGGAGGAATATACAGATGCTTCTGGTGAGCCCTCTTTACAGCAAATATCCAAAAAAAACAAGTGAAATGAGCATATTTATGACAAGCTAGGAACACTGAGCATCAAAGGCAAGCTTCGAAAATGAACTGAGGGGCAAGGGGAGGAAGAGATGGTTCAGAAGTGGAGAGGAGTTACTGGACCTGAATCATGGGGAGCCCTCAGGCACCATTCCCAGGGGTGGTGCCAGGTTGGTACTAGCGTTCAGTCCCAATTTCCTCAGGGAGAAGCAGCCAGCCACACAGGCTACTCACACCTCTGGAACCAGAGCAGAATAGTGCTCTTGGCAAAAGCTAAGTACTTGCATATATTTTACCTTGCCCCCTGGCCCCCCCAGCCCCACTCCCAAGCTGGCTTCAGCAGCTGACTTCCCTGGGCCTAAGATAGGCCTTGTTGAGCACCTAGAACCACCCTCCTGGCCATGGAGAAGGAATATTTTTGCAACTGGGGGGAAAGATAATTTTCCAGCTCCACTAACTGGGGGAGCCAGGACAGAAGCGGCTCCTGTCCAGGCATAAATAGTCCATGGACTTTGAGTAACTTTCCCTTCTGATGGATCTGTGTGGGCCTATTTCAGGAGAATAGGCCCTTGTTGGCAGACTCCAACCATTTCAGCTGTGTGGCAGAGAGGTGGGTGTTTGATGTTTGACATTGCTTTGCCTAATAAACAGGGTCATCATCTACCCACATCAGGGGTCTAAGGACTGGTGGCTCCACTCAAGTCACCCAGCCATTCGTGACAGGGGTCCAAGGATAACTGGTACCTCCCAGTGCGTACAACCAAAAACTTTGGGTGCCCAGTGTCTGTCTGCAGAACCCACCCACCTGTACGCTCTAGGGAACAGGGACACACTTTTCTCAGAGATACATGGGGGATGATTCTCACCCCCTGCCTTGTTCAGAGTGTGACCCCCTGCTGCAACCAGATACCAGTACCTACACCAATCACCCCTGCATCTCTAAGACTGTAGGACAGAGCCTGTACCACACACTTGATGATCAGCTACCTGGACACCTGAGCTGAATTCATATAAGAAAAGTGAATGGGCTCCTAGGTTAATATACCTGATAACAGCTCCTGCCATCTGGGAACAGGACATGAGAGCTCCAAGGGTGAAAATAATCGAGCTAGCTCACTAAAGCAACCCATTTGGGCATATCAAAACAAAACAAAGCAAGAAGCTATGATATAGTAGGCAAACATAAAATAAAATAATACAATAACATATAGATGGCTTGGAGACAACAGCCAATTTCAAGTCACATAAAGGAACAGACTATGATCACCTCAACAAGCTCTCAAAACAAAGAATCCAGGGATCTTCTAGATGAAAGTGCCTTCCTGGAATTACCAGAGGCAGAATACAAAAAATTAATATACAGAACCCTTCAAGATATCAGGAAGGAAATGAGGCAATATGCAGAACAAGCCAAGGAACACACAGATTAAGCAATTGAAAAAAATAAAAAGATTATTCAGGAACATAATGAAAAAATTTAATAAGCTGGAAAATCCATAGACAGACAGCAATCAGAAATTCAGAAGATTAACAATAAAATTACAGAAGTAGACAACTCAGTAGAAAGTCAGAGGAGCAGAATTGAGCAAGTGGAAAGCAGAATTTCTGAACTTGAAGATAAAGCACTTGGCACTAATATATTTGAAGAAAAATCAGATAAAAGAGAAGAAACCTTGAGAATCATGTGGGACCCTATCAAGAGAAATGACCTACGAGTGTTTGGAGTACCAGAACACGGAGGGATAAAAGAAAATACAGAGAGAATTGTTGAAGATTTGTTGGCAGAAAACTTCCCTGATATCGTGAAAGATGAGAAGACCTATCCAAGGTGCTCATCGAACTCCACATAAGATAGATGTTAAAAAAAAGTGCCCAAGACATATTGTAATCAAACTTGCCAAAAACAAAGATAAAGAGAGAATTTTAAGAGCAGCTAGGTATAAATGAAAAGTCACCTACAAAGGAGAGCCAATAAGAATAAACTCAGACTACTCGGCAGAAGCCATGCAGGCAAGAAGGCAATGGAATGACTTACATAAAAAATTGACGGAAAAAAACTGCCAGCCAAGAATCATATATCCAGCTAAACTGTCTCTCAAATATGAAAGTGAAATTAGGACGTTTCCAGATAAACAGACGTTTTGGGAATTTGTAAAAACCAAACCAAAACTACAAGAAATACTAAAGGGAGTTCTTTGGTTAGAAAATCAATTATATCAGGTATCAACCTAAGACTAGAACTCTGGGCAGAGCAATCAGGAGTCAACATAGACAGAGAAATCAAAAAAATAAATCAAGATTTAAAAAAAGCTCAAAACAGGGAAACAACAATGTTATTATGTAAAGGAAGACAACATTAAAACAATAAAGAGGGACTAAGAAATTTAGTAATAGGTCTTCCATATGGACAGGAAGATAAAGCAATACAAAGAAATAAAAGTTAGGTTTAAATTTAGAAAAATAGGTGTAAATAATAAGGTAACCACAAAGAAGACGAACTACCCTACAAATCAAAATACAGTACAAGAAAAATATAGAAACAAAATCAACAACAACGAATATGAGGGAAGGACAACATATAAAGATAATCTACTAAGCACATGAAATTAAGTGGAAAAAACAAACTGCCAATGACACACACAAAAATGATATCAAAACAATAGCACTAAATTCATACCTATCCATAATTATGCTGAATGTAAATGGACTAAATGCACCAATAAAGAGACAGAGAGTGGCAGAATGGATTAAAAAACAAGATCTGTCTATATGCTGCCTACAAGCGACACACCTTAGACTTAGAGGCACAAACAAACTAAAGCTCAAAGGTTGGAAAAAATATATCAAGCAAACAACAATCAAAAAAGAGCAGGAGTGGCAATATTAACTTCTGACAAAATAGACTTTAAAGTGAAATCCATCAGAAAGGATAAGGAAGGACACTATATAATGATTAAAGGGACAATATACCAAGAAGATATAACCATATTTAATATTTATGCACCCAATGACAGGGCTGCAAGATACATAAAACAAACTCTATCAGCATTCAAAAGTAAGACAGACAGCTCCACAATAATAGTAGGAGACTTCAACACACCACTTTTGGTGAAGGACAGGACATCCAGAAATAAGCTCAGTAAAGACACGGAAGATCTAAATGCCACAATAAACCAACTTGACCTCATAGACATATGCAGAACACTCTACCCAACAACAACCAACTATACTTTCTTTTCTACTGCACATGGAACATTCTGTAGAAGAGACCACATATTAGGTCATAAAGCAAGCCTCAGCAGAATCCAAAACATTGAAATATTACAAAGCATCTTCTCTGACCATAAGGTCATAAAAGTGGAAATCAATAACAGAAAAAGCAGGGAAAAGAAATCAAACACTTGGAAACATGAACAATACCCTGCTCCAAAAAGGCTGAATTATAGAAGACATTAAGGATGGAATAAAGAAATTCATAGAATCCAATGAGAATGAAAACACTTCCTATCAGAACATTCGGGACACAGAGAAAGCAGTGCTCAGGGGTCAATTTATATCAATAAACACACGCATACAAAAAGAAGAAAGGACCAAAATCACCGAATTATCTCTACAACTTGAACAAATAGAAAGAGAGCAACAGAAGAAACCCCTAGGCACCAGAAGAGAACAAATAATAAAAATTAGAGCAGAACTAAATGAAATAGAAAACAGAAAAACAATAGAAAGAATTAACAAGACCAAAAAACGGTTCTTTGAAAAAATCAACAAAAGTGACGAACAATTGGCCAAACTGACAACAGAAAAACAGGAGAGGAAGCAAATAACCTGAATAAGAAATGAGATGGGCGAACTGAAATTAAAAGAATTGTATCAGATTACTATGAAAAAATTGTACTCTAACAAATTTGAAAACCTAGAAGAAATGGATGAATTCCTAGAAATGCACTACCTACCTAAACAAACAGAGAGGTAGAACAACTAAATAGACCCAATAGAAGAGATGGAAAAGATAATCAAAAAACTCCCAACAAAAAAAACCCTGGCCCCGACGGCTTCACTGCAGAGTTCTACCAAACTTTCCGAGAAGAGTTAACACCACTACTACTGAAGGTATTCCAAAGCATAGAAAAGGACAGAATACTCCCAAACTCATTCTATGAAGCCACCATATCACTGATACCAAAACTAGGTAAAGACAACACAAAAAAAGAAAATTACAGACCTATATCCCTCATGAACTTAGATGCAAAATTCCTCAACAAAATTCTAGCCAAGAGAATTCAGCAACACGTCAAAAAAAGTAATTCAACATGACCAAGTGGGATTCATACCAGGTATGCAGGGATGAGGGTTCAACATAAGAAAAACAATTAATGTAATCCATCATAGAAATAAAACAAAAGACAAGAATCAACACGATTTTGTCAATTGATGCAGAAAAGGCATTTGACAAAGTTCAACACCCATTCATGATAAAAACTCTCAGCAAAACAGGAATAGAAGGAAATTCCTCAGCACAATAAAGGGCATTTATACAAAGCCAACAGCCAACACCATCCTAAATGGAGAGAGCCTGAAAGCATTCCCTTTGAGATCAGGAATCAGACAAGGATGCCCTTTATCACCACTCTTATTCAACATTGTGCTGGAGGTCCTAGCCAGAGCAATTAGGCTAGATAAAGAAATAAAGGGCATCCAGATTGGAAAGGAAGAAATAAAAGTGTCTCTATTTGCAGATAAGATGATCTTATGTGCAGAAAACCCTAAGGAATCCTCCAGAAAACTACTGAAAAAATAGAAGAGCTCAGCAGAGTATCGGGTTACAAGATAAACATACAAAAATCAGTTGTATTCCTCTACGCCAACAAAAAGAACCTTGAAGAGGAAATCATCAAATTAAATACCATTTAGAGTAGCTCCCAAGAAGATAAAATAATTAGGAATAAATCTTACCAGAGATTTAAAAGACTTATACAAAGAAAACTAAAATACATTTCTGCAAGGAACCAAAAGAGACCTACATAAATGGAAAAACATACCTTGCTCATGGATAGGAAGACTTAAAATAAAATAAAAATGTCTGTTCTACCAAAAAGTGATCTAAACATTTAATGCAATTCTGATCCAAATTCCAATGACATTCATTAATGAGATGGAGAAACAAATCACCAACTTCATATGGAAGGGAAAGAGGCCCCGGATAAGTAAAGCATTACTGAAAAAGAGCAAAGTGGAAGGCCTTACTCTACCGGTTTTAGAAACTATTATACCTCCACAGTAGTCAAAACAGCCTGATACTGGTACGACAACTGATACATAGACCAATGGAACAGAATTGAGAAACCAGACATAAATCCATCCACATATAAGCAGTTTATATTTGACAAAGGCCCCAAAGCAGTTAAATGGGGGAAAAGACAGTCTTTTAACAAATGGTGCTGGCATAACTGGATGTCCATCTGCAAAAAAATGAAACAGGACCCATACCTCACACCATGCACAAAAACGAGCTCAAAATGGATCAAAGACCTAAATACAAAATCTAAAATGATAAAGATCATGGAAGAAAAAGTAGGGACATTAGGAGCCCTAATACATGGCATAAACAGTATTAAAAAATTACTACCAATGCAGAAGAAAAACTAGATAACTGGGAGCTCCTAAAAATCAAACACCTATGCTCATCCAAAGACTTCATCAAAAGAGTAAAAAGATTACCTACAGACTGGGAAAAAGTTATTAGCTATGACATTTCCGTTCAGTGCCTGATCTCTAAATTCTACATGATACTGAAAAAACTGAACTACAAAAAGACAAAAACCCAATTAAAAAATGGGCAAAAGATATAAACAGACACTTCATTAAAGAAGATATTAAGGTAGCTAACAGATACATGAGGAAATGGTCATGATCATTAGCCATTAGAGAAATGCAAATCAAAACTACGATGAGATTTCATCTCACTACAACAAGCTGGCATTAACTCAAAAAACACAAACAATAAATATTGGAGAGGCTGTGGAGAGATTGGAGCACTTATACACTGCTGGTGGGGATATAAAATGGTACAACCACTTTGAAAATTGATTTGATGCTTCCTTAAAAAGCTAGAAATAGAACTACCATAAAAAAAAAACAAAAAAACAAAACCCACTGCTGTCGAGTCAATTCCGACTCATAGTGACCCTTAGAGGACAGAGTAGAACTGCCCTATAGAGTTTCCAAGGAGTGCCTGGCAGATTTGAACTGCCAACTTTTTGGTTAGCAGCCGCAGTACTTAACCACTATGCCCAGGGTTTCCCAGAACTACCATAAGATCCAGCAATCCCACTCCTTGGAATATATCCTAGAGAAATAAGAGCCTTTACAGGAACAGATGTATGCACACCCATGATCATTGCAGTACTGCTTACCATAGCAAAAAGATGGAAGCAACCAAGGTGCCCATCAACAGATGAATGGATAAATAAATTATGGTATATTCACACAATAGAATATTACGTACGCATCTTTAAAGAACAGTGATGAATCTGCGAAACATTTCGTAACATGGAGGAACCTGGAAGGCATTATGCTGAGTGAAATTAGTCAGTTGAAAAATGACAAATATTGTATAAGGCTAGTATAGTTTAAACAGGGAAGAAAATATTCTTTGATGGTTACGAGAGGAGGGAGGGAGGGAGAATGGGAGAGGGGTATTCACTAATTAGACAGTAGATAAGAACTACTTTAGGTGACGGGAAAGACAACACAATACAGGTGAGGTCAGCACAACCGGACTAAACCAAAAGGAAAGAAATCTCCTTAATAAACTGAATTCTTCGAAAGCCAGCGTAGCAGCGGCGAGGGTTTGGGGACCATATTTTCAGGGAGTATCTAAGTCAATTAGCGTTATAAAATCTGTTAAGAAAACATTCTGCATCTCACTTTGGAGAGTGATGTTGGGGGTCTTAAACATTAGCAAGTGGCCATCTATGATGCTTCAATTGGTCTCAACCCACCCGGATCAAAGGAGAATGAAGAATACGAAGAACACAAAGGAATTAGGAGCCCAAGAGACAGAAAGGGCCACATAAAGCAAAGACTACATCAGCCTGAGACCAGAAGAACTAGATAGTGCCCGGCTACAACCGATGACTGCCCTGACAGGGAACACAAAAGACAACCCCTGAGGGAGCAGGAGAGCAGTGGGATGCAGACCCCAAATTCTTGTAAAAAGACCAGACTTAATGGTCTGACTGAGACTAGAAGACCCCGGTGGTCCTGTCCCCCAAACCTTCTGTTGGCCCAAGACAGGAACCATTCCCAAAGCCAACTCTTTTGACAGGGATTGGACTGGAGAATGGGTTGGAGAGGGATGCTGGTGAGGAGTGAGCTTCTTGGATCATGTGGACACTTGAGACTATGTTGGCATCTCCTGTCTGGAGGGGAGATGAGAGGGTAGAGGGGGTTAGAGGCTGGCAAAATGGACACGAAAAGAGAGTGGAGGGAGGGAGTGGGCTGTCCCATTAGGGAGAGAGAAATTGGGAGTATGTATAAGTTTTTGTGTGAGAGACTGACTTGATTTGTAAACTTTCACTTAAAGCACAATAAAAATTAAAAAAAAAAAAAGTACAAAAAAAAAACAAACTGTATTTTCCATTAAGTCACGAGGCTGGATAAAGCAAACCATTTCCATCTGACCCCATTAAAAATTTGATAAACCTGTTTATTAAAATAAACTGGCAGGCTTGACTTATTCTTTACAGTGATTTACTCTGATGCGAGCTCTGTTTCAAATCATTGTTCCTCTAGAGTGGGGAGCGTGTCTCAGAGAGCTCTGCCTTTGCTCGCAGTGTTTAGAACAGCGCCTTGCGTGCATGACCTGTTTTGAGAAGTAGTTTTGTTTTAAAGCTCCTTCACAATGACTCTGTTATTGCCTGCACACTGGAAAATCTATGTGGATGGAGTTCAAAAAATATTTTTATGGCCGCTAACCCTAAATTCACCATAATTCCAAGCCTGCACCTGGCCCAAGTGAAGAAATGCTAAATCAGCATTTGGTTCCAGTCCTTCAAACCATAGAGGAGGACCAGAGAAGTGACAAAAGAGGGACCAGGCCTCAGTTGTCTGTCTCTTAGCAAATCCTAGGGTTATGTGTATCTTTCCTCTCCCTCCTGGCCCCCACACTACTTTCCATGGTTATGCTTGCTTGCAGGTGCTGCACAAACATGCAGACAAAGCTTCCAGGGAGTCTGAGAGGTTGTAGTAACATGCAGAGTTCTGGGTTCCCTGAGGACGCTTTATCTGTTAACACGTGTGCATCTATTTGTGTGATAATTTCATTGACGACTATCTTTACTAGATTGTAAGCTTCACAAGGGAATGTGATCATGGCTGTCTGCTCACTATTTTTCCATTCATCTAGCACAACGCCCAGCACATACTAGAGCACTCAATAAATATCATGGTCTGCACTGGACTTTAGAGTCCTTTGTGTTGGCACGGCTCTACTCCACTTCTCTTTTCCTTTTGGAAAATGCTTGTGGATTCCCTATAGCCTTTGAAAATGGTAGCTATTGAAGAATGGAGCTGCCAGAGCTGTGATGCAGTGATGGTGAATGAAGCTTGTTGTTGACGTTGCTGGTATACTTGAAATGTTACGAGGCACTCACAAGAGGTTCTGCAGACGTGCATGGGAGGAATGATCGCCGTGAATGGCGGAAGGCTTGTAGGCATCTTCCATACTTGCTCTGATCCTTTAGAATGTACATAAGTCTTTCCAGGGAAGATAAGTCCAGTATCCAGGTATACTTCCATAGTCCCAGGTCTTACCTCCCCTTGACATGTAAACATGTTCAGGGCAGTAATCTTCCCTATTTAATCAGTCATAAATTACCTTACAAAAATTCCTTTAGCCCAGGTGCCAAGTTTTCAGTAAAACTTTCTCAGAAATCTCTAATGGCATAGAAACATGAAATTCCTTTTTTTTTTTTTTTAACAATCCATGATTATTTCTAATAAGATGTTTATCATGACATTAGTCACAAAATGAAAAATTTGGAATGGGCTAAATCTTCTATAATAATGGGAATGGTAAAATAAATTATGGAAACAAGGTCAAAATTCTACACATCCAGCATCAGAACATACCAGATGCCTTGGACACATATAAGGATGTGCAAGGCCCCAACATGGAAAACTACAAAGTATTACTGACAGAAATTAAAGAAGCCCCACGTGTCTATCAGTTTGTCATACTGTGGGGGCTTGTGTGTTGCTATGATGCTGGAAGCTAGGCCGCCGGTATTCAGATACCAGCAGGGTCACCCATGGAGGACAGGTTTCAGCTGAGCTTCCAGACGAAGACAGACTAGGAAGAAGGACCTGGCAGTCCACTTCTGAAAAACATTAGCCAGTGAAAACCTTATGAATAGCAGCAGAATATTGTCTGATATTGTGTTGGAAGATGAGCCCCCCAGGTTGGAAGGCACTGAAAAGATGACTGGGGAAGAGCTGCCTCCTCAAAGTGAATCGACCTTAATGATGTGGATGGAGTAAAACTTTTGGGACCTTCATTTGGTGATGTGGCACGACTCAAAATGAGAAGGAACAGCTGCAAACATCCATTAATAATTGGAATCTGGAATGTACGAAGTATGAATCTAGGAAAATTGGAAATCACCAAAAATGAAATGGAACACATAAACATTGATATCCTAGGCATCAGTGAGCTGAAATGGACTGGTATTGGCCATTTTGAATCAGACAATCATATAGTCTACTATGCTGGGAATGACAACTTGAAGAGCAATGGTGTTCCATTAATAATCAAAAAGAACATTTCAAGATCTATCCTGAAGTACAACACTGCAGTGATAGGATAATATCCATATGCCTACAAGGAAGACCAGTTAATTAGACTATTATTCAAATTTACACACCAACCACTAAGGCCAAAGATGAAGAAATAGAAGATTTTTATCAGCTGCTGCAGTCTGAAATTGATCAAACATGCATCAAGGTGCATTGATAATTACTGGCAATTGGAATGCGAAAGTTGGAAACAATGAAGAAGGATCCATACTTGGAAAATATGGCCTTGGTGATGGAAACAATGCTGGAGATTGAATGATAGAATTTTGCAAAACCAGCGACTTCTTCATTGCAAATACCTTCTTTCACCAACATAAATGGCAACTGTACACATGGACCTCACCAGATGGAAGAAACAGAAATCAAATTGACTACGTCTGTGGAAAGAGATGATGGAAAAGCTCAATATCATCAGTCAGAACAAGGCCAGGGGCCGACTGTGGAACAGGCCATCAATAGCTCACATGCAAGTTCAAGCTGAAACCGAAGAAAATCAGGGCAAGTCCACGAGAGCCAAAATACGACCTTGAGTATATCCCACCTGAATTTAGAGACCATCTGAAGAATACATTTGACCCATTGAACACTAGTGACCGAAGACCAGATGAGTTGTGGAATGACATCAAGGACATCATTCATGAAGAAAGCAAGAGGTCATTGAAAAGACAGGAAAGAAAGAAAAGACCAAGATGGATGTCAGAAGAGACTCTGAAACTTGTGCTTGAACGTCGAGCAGCTAAAGCAAAAGGAAGAATTGATGAAGTAAAAGAACTGAACAGAAGATTTTGAAGGGCGTCTCGAGAAGACAAAGTATTATAATGACATGTGCAAAGAGCTGGAGATGGAAAACCAGAAGCGAAGAACACTCTCGGCATTTCTCAAGCTGAAAGAAGTGAAGAAAAAATTGAAGCATCGAGTTGCAATAGTGAAGGATTCCATGGGGAAAATATTAAATGACGCAGGAAGCATCAAAAGAAGATGGAAGGAATACACAGTTATTATACCAAAAAGAATTAGTTCACGTTTAACCATTTCAAGATGTAGCATATGATCAGGAACCGATGATATGGAGGAAGAATTCCTAGCTACTCTGAAGGCATTGGTGAAAAACAAGGCTCCAAGAATTGATGGAATAGCCACCGAGATGTTTCAACAAACGGATACCGTGCTGGAGGTGCTCACTTGTCTATGCCAAGAAATATGGAAGACAGCTTCCTGGCCAACTGACTGGAAGAGATCCATATTATGCCTATTCCCAAGAAAGGTGATCCAACCGAATGTGGAAATTATAGAACAATATCATTAATATCACATGCAAGCAAAATTTTGCTGAAGATCATTCAAAAATGGCTGCAGCAGTATATTGACAGGGAGCTGCCAGAAATTCAGGCCGGTTTCAGAAGAGGACATGGAACCAGGGTTATCATTGCTGATGTCAGGTGGATCTTGGGTGAAGGCAGAGAATACCAGAAGGATGTTTACATGTATTTTATTGACTGTGCAAAGGCATTTGACTGTGTGGATCATAACAAATTATGGATAACATTACAAAGAATGGGGATTCTAGAACACTTTATTGTGCTCATGAGGAACCTTTACATAGATCAAGAGGCAGTTGTTTGGACAGAACAAGGGGATACTGACTTGTTTAAAGTCAGGAAAGGTGTGCACCAGGGTTGTATTCTTTCAACCATACCTACTCAATCTGTATGCTGAGCAAATAATCTGAAAGCTGGACTATATGAAGAACAGTACATCAGGATTGGAGGAAGGCTCATTAACAATCTGCGTTAGGCAGATGTCACAACCTTGCTTGCTGAAAATGAAGAGGATTTGATGCACTTGGTGATGAAGATCAAACACCACTGCCTTCAGTATGGATTGCACTTCAACATAAAGAAAACAAAAATTCTCACAACTGGACCAATGAGCAGCATCATGATATATGGAGAAAAGATTGAAGTTGTCGAGGATTTCATTTTACTTGGATCCACAATCAACACCCGTGGAAGCAGCAGTCAAGAAATCAAAAGATGCATTGCACTGGATAAATCTGCTGCAAAGGACCTCTTTAAAGTGTTGAAAAGCAAAGATGTCATCTTGAAGACTAAGGTGCGCCTGACCCAAGCCATGGTATTTTCAATTGCATCATATGCGTGTGAAAGCTGGACAATGAGTACGGAAGACCGAAGAATTGACGCCTTTGTATTGTGGTGTTGGCGAAGAATATTGAATATACCATGGACTGCCAGAAGAACAAACAAATCTGTCTTGGGAGAAGTATAATCAGAATGTGCCTCAGAAGCAACGATGGCAAGACTGCTTCTTACATACTTTGGACATGTTGTCAGGAAGGATCAGTCCCTGCAGAAAGACATCATGCTTGGCAGAATACAGGGTCAGTGCAAAAGAGGAGGACCCTCAATGAGGTGGATTGACACAGTGGCTACAACGATGAGCTCAAGCATAACAACGATTGTAAGGATGGTGCAGGACTGCGCAGTGTTTCTTTCTGTCGTGCACAGGGTCGCTATGAGTTGGAACCAACTCGATGGCACCACCACCACCAATAACAACATAAGTAAATGGAGGGAATGTACCATGATCAGTGATTGAAAGTCTCAAAATTTTTAAGGCATTGATTCTTCACAAATTGATCTATAAATTTAATTCATCTCCAATGACAATCCCAATAGGGTCTTTGTGGAAATTGACAAGCTGATTTCCAAAATCATAGAAAAGCGAAGGACCTAGAATATCCAACTCAATACTGAAAAAGAACAAAGCTAGGAGACAACTTCAGATATCAAGACTTACTATAGAAACCTACATTAGGGTGTGTGGTAATAGTGTTATTGTTTGCCGTTGAGTCAATTCTGACTCATAGCAACCTCACGTGAAAGAGTAAAACTGCCCCTAGGACTTTTCGGCTGTAATCTTCATAGAAGCAGATTGCCAGTTCTTTCTCCTGTGGAGCCTCTGGGTGGGTTTGAACTGACAACATTTTGGTTAGTAGCTGAGCACTTAACTGTTTGCACCACCAGAGTTCCTTATTTTATCATTATTACCACCCAAAAGACCAAGGCTGTCAGCACAATAGTCTAGTCTCTGTGTGGGAAGCGCTATCCACAAGTTTTGAACACTTTTTTATTGCCACCCTTTTACTATTGTTTTGTTAAGGAAGAATAATTAATTCTGGAATTAATGCTGTGTCTACACAGGGCTATGTGGGATATTTTGTGGAATCTTTGGGGTTCTCCATGTGTAGGATCATATCTTCTGCCAGCTGGGATATTTTCATTTCTTCCATTCCAATTTGGATGCTCTTTATTTCTTTTCCTTGCCTTGCTCCAGCTAGGACTTCCAGCAAAATGATAAACAGGAATGGTAATAAAGGGCATCCTTTTTTTTTTTTTTTTGGTCTTGTTCCCCTTCTCAGGGGGAATGCTTTCAACCCTTCTCCATTGAGAATGATGTTGGCTGTTGGTTTTGTATGCTTGCCTGTTATTTTATTGAGGAAATTTCCTTCTATTTCTATTTTATTGAAAGTTCTCATTCGGAGTGGGTGTTGGACTTTATCAAATGCCTTTTACGAATGATGATCATTCTTTATCTTTTGTTCTATTTATGTGGTGGATTATGTTGATTGATTTTCTAATGTTGAGCCATCCTTGCATATCTGGTGTGAATCTCACTTGGTAATGCTGTATTTTTTTTTAATATTATACTGAATTCTATTAGCTAGCATTTTGTTAAGTTTTACATCGATATTCATAAAAGATATTGGTCTGTAATTTTCTTTTTTTGTAGTGTTTTTGCCTGGTTTTGGTATCAGGGTTAGGCTGGCTTCATAGAATGAACTTGGGAGTATTCCTTCCTTTTCTATGCTCTGAGATAGTTTGAGTACTACTGGTGTGAGGTCTTATATGAATGTTTGTTAGAATTTTCCAGTGAAGCTGTCTCGGCCAGGGCTTTTTTTTGTTGGGAAGTTTTTTTTTTTTTTACCTCTTCAACCTCTTCTCTTGCTATGGGTCTGTTATAGATTTTCTTTCTCCGTTTTGTATTAGATAGGTAATATGCTTTTAGAAATGTGTCCACTTCCGTCAGGTTCTCAAACTTTTTGGAATACAGTTTTTCATAGTGTTCTGTTATGATCCTTTTTATTTCACTTGGGTCTATTGTAATGTCCCCCATCTTATTTCTTATTTGAGTTATTTGCTTCCTGTCCTGTTTTCCTTTTGTCAGTTTGGCCAGTGGTCTGTCAATTTTGTTGATCTTTTCAAAGAACCAACTTTTAGTCTTGTTGATTCTATTTTTCTGTTCTCTATTTCATTTATTTCTCCCCTAATCTTTATTATTTCCTTTCTTCTGGTGCCTGTGGGCTTCTTTTGCTGTTGTCTTTCCATTTGCCCAAGCTGTAGGGCTAACATTTTGATTTGGTCTGTTTTTCTTTTTTGATGTGTGCATTTATTGGCCTCTGAGTACTGTCTTTGCTAGTGTCCCAAAAGTTTTGGTATGATGTTTTCATTCTAGGAATTTTTTTATTCCCTCCTGGATTTATTCTGTTATCTAGTTGTTTTAAAAAAAAGCAAGGTATTATTCAGTTTCCACATATTTGATTTTTCCCCCACTCTTCTTGATTTCTCATTGATTTTTACTTTTATGACGCAGTGATCAGAGAGAATGCTTTGTATTATTCCTATGTTTTGAATTTTATTGAGGGTTGCTTTGTGGCCCAAAACATGGTCTATTCTGGAAAATGTTCCATGTACGTTGGAAAAGAAGGTATATTTTGCTGCTGTTGGGTGGAGTGTTCTGTATGTGTCTACGAGGTCAAATTTGTTGATTTTGGCCTCTCAATCTTCTACATCTTTGTTGAGTTTTCTTTCTAGATGTTCTGTCCTTTACCGAGAGTAGTCTGTTGAAGTCTTCTACTATTATTATGGAACTACCTATTTCTCTTTTCAGTGCTGTTAGAGTTTGTTTCATGTATTTTGGAACCCTGTCCTTGGGTGTGTAGATATTTATTAAGGTTATGTATTCTGGGTAGTCTATCCCTTTAATCATTACATAATGTCCTTCTGCATCTTTTACGGTTGATTTTGCCTTAAACTCTGTGTTATCTGAGATTAGTAAGTATTGCCACTTCTGCTCTTTTTTGGTGACTGCTTGCTATATTTTTTTCCATCCTTAGGTTTTTAATATATTTATGTCTTTGTGTCTAAGGTGTGTCTCTGGTAGGCAGCATATTGATAGATCGTGTTCTTTTAATCCATTCTGCCACTTTCTGTCTCTTTACAGGTGCATTTAGGCCTTTTACATTCAGTGTGATTATGGGTTGGTGTGAGTTTATTGCTGTCATATTGTTGTGCTTTTTTTTTTTTGTGGTACTGATGTTTTCTTTGTTTCTCTTACTTTTCTGTGCTGAGTTTCGTTTGTGGATTTTCTTTTCTTTCAATATTATAAATTTTGTGTTTACTGAGACTTAATATTTTTCTTTTATTCTGATGAGTAGGTTTGTTAACTTTCTTTGTGGTTACCTTGAAATTTACCCTTATCTTTCTACTTTTGAATCAGTCTTATTACTTGATATTGCCTTGCTTTCTCTTCATTTGAAAGTTCTATACCTAAATGGTTTATTCTCGCTTTTGTTGTTTTGATGTTGTCATCATTTACAGATTGATGCCTCTGCTCCCCTGTTTTAAGTCTTTTAGCTTCGTTTTATTATTGAGTATTTTACCTAGGCTTGTAGCTGGCTGATGCTGTCCTGTGTCCTAGACTCCAGGTATTGTGTGATGTTGATTCTCTAATCAAAGGATTCCCTTTAATGTTTCTTGTAAGTTTGGTTTGATTTTTATGAATTCCTTCTGAATTTATGTTTGTTTGGAAATGTCCTAATTTTGCCATCATATTTAAAAGAGAGTTTTGCAGGACATATTATATTATTCTTGGCTGGCAGTTTTGTTTTTTTCTTTGAGGGTTTTATTTACATCATCCCATTGCCTTCTTGCGCATGTAGTTTCTGCCGAGTAATCAGGTCAGGTCAGTCTCGTTATGTCCCCTTTGTAATTTACTTTTCGTCTTTCTCAAGCCATTCTCAGGGTTCCTTTTTTTTTTGTCTTTGGTTTTGGCAAGTGTGATTATGATGTGTCTTAGTGACTTTCTTTTGAGGCCTATCCTATATGGGGTTCATTGAGCTTCTTAGATGATCAGCTTTTTATCTTTCATGATATTAGGGAAGTTTTCTGCCAGCAAATCTTCAACAATCTTCTCTGTGTTTTCCATTTTCTCCCCCTGTTCTGGAACTCTGATCATATACAAATTTTTGCTCTTGATTGTGTTTGTGCAGGATATTTTTATGGAATGAATTGGGCACTTTAGCTCTCTACCCCATCAAAAACAATAAAATATTCAAAACTGAACCTGATTCAAATGAATCAGCCAATTCAGTTTAACCTACAAACTGGCAATGCTTCTGGCCCCTAGTTGATTGGAAATCTCACTGATTTGTATTTAAAGTGGGGGAGTGGCTTTGAGCATGTGAAGCTTCTTAAGTTGTTGCTGTCCAGTTGATTCCTACTCATAGCGACCCTATAGGACAGAGTAATACTGCCCATAGGATTCTCAAGGCTGAAATCTTTACAGAAGCAGATTTTCACACCTTTCTTCTGTGAAGTGGCTGGTGGGTTCAAATCACTGACCTTTCAGTTAGCAATCAAGTGATCTATCCACTGTGCCACCAGGGCTTCTTGTGAGACTTCTACTAAACACTTATTCTGTTGGTTGTTAGTTGCTGTGGAATCAGTTCTGACTCATAACAACCTAATGTATAACAGAAAAAAACGTCTCCCCATCCCAAACCACTCTCACAATTTTTGGTATGTTTGAGTCCATTGGTGCAGCCGCTGTGTCAATCCATCTCATGGAGAGTTTCCTTCATTTTTTCTACTTTACCAAGCATGATGTCCTTTTCTAGAGATTGGTCTTTCCTGATGATGTGTCCACAGTAAGCAAGATGAATTCTCATCATCCTCACATCTAAGGAGCATTCTGGCCATACTCCCTCCAAAACTGACTTGTTCATTCTTCTGGCAGCACAGTCTATTCACTATTCTTTGCCAGAACCACAGTGAATTGTGGTGTAGTCTAAAATATTTGTCTTTTGGCACAGTTTTAATTTGCAAGTCTGAATCTGTGCTACAGTTTCAGAATGTAATAAAGTATTGTAATTTCTTATAAAGGCAGGAAATTATGGAGCTAGGGGAGAACTTGTTCCTGATTTATAAACTGGAGTAGTAATACCATGAGGGCCTGTAATACCTGAGTAATACCATCTCAGAACATGTATGGCAAGGCCCTCCATGAGCATCAATTTTACTGAATTGTGTAGTTGGAAAAGAGCAAATAATTTAATGATGGTGATTTAATATAATTAATAATGTAAATGGTTAACATGGTTGGCTGCTAACTGAAAGGTTGGAGGTTTGAGCCCACTCACAGTACCTTGGAAGAAAGGCCTGGCAATCTACTTCTGAAAAACAGTCATTGAGAAGTTGTACTCTTACACACGTGGCGTCACCATGAGTCAGATTTGGCTTGACAGCAACTGGTATGTACAAATTTAAAACACTATTTTATGTTAAAAATATGAATACAATGAAGAATACATAATATGCCTCAAATTTTCAGAAAAAGCCCAAGAATTCAAAGACTATTAACCACTTGCTGACAGATCCCTTTGGCACCAAGTCCCAGAACCCTGGGATTCAGCATTCAAGTCTCTGTTAGGTGGTTAAGCACCATAGTTGTCCATCTAGACCAACCGCTATTTACAGCTGGAGTGTCTAAGGTCCGGTAGGCTAAGTTAGTAGCAGAGCCAAGGTCAGACCCTAGGAGTCTTGTCACCCCATTTCCAGGTTGAAACTGTATTCAGTGGCTCGCTCACCTAGACGTCTTAAGGAAAGACTTTTAAAGCCTCTCACGTTTCTGATTGCTAAGCTGACCTGAATTCAAGGATGAACACTTTTTAGCTGATTGCATAACAGGTATTTAGTAGTCAGTTTGCAGGTTCGAATAGTTTTCTCCTAAACTCACTTAAATTTAGCACAAATGCCCTGATTGAGATCCAAATTCTCATAAGGAGTGTGCTGCTATTGGCAGTGATAACCCACCACTATCTCTGCCTGAGAGGAGTACTGAAAACAGGTGGGAGTTAATAATGTAGTAACATGAATGCTGTAATTAGGGTTGTAATTTTTAGTCCAGTCCAAAACACTATTGTTTTTTCTATATTTTTTCCACTTAAAGTTACAGAAATAGGGAAAGGGGAGAACTACCACATCTCTGCTACTCAGGGTTGGGCATTTTATCTAATTTTTATGAGAGAGTTAATATTTTCCAAGTTTTTCTCTGAAAATAATGAGAAGACTATGAGTAAAAATGCAGAAAAGTACAAATCTGGGCCCTTTGGGTTTTGCCAAAATGTTCCATGGTAATTGAGATGATCTGTCATTTGCTGCTGTGGCACTGCTAGCAGATCCTGGAGCCCAGGGAGCAGCGATAGACACTATGCCCTGGAACCCACCTGTGACCTGGTTCACTTTCCCCTGCTACATAGGTTTATTTCGTATGATGTCTGGATTTAATTTCCAATGCATCGTGTGGGCATGTTTCATCATTGTGTATCTTCCTCTTGACAGGCAGGAGAATATTTCCATAGCTTCTACACATGCTCTTTTGAAACAACCAGTTGCTAATGAGTTGATTCAAGCTCATGGCAACCCCATGCGTGTGAGCAGTGATAAGATATATTGATAGTATGTACCCTTGACGTGGGGGGTACATACTATCAATATATCTTATCACTGCTGATGTTAACTCAATCACCTACACCTTATTCGCCTAACACATAGTATTCACAGTGGCAGATTATCCAATAGGCAAGGTAAACAACTTCACATTTTTTCACCACATCAAAGATTCTGCTTCTAGGTATGGCTGGCATCTGTCTTCTCTCCCAACCCCACAGCACTTCCTATAGAATCAAAGCCTCTTGTCAAATTTACAATCCCTGACCGGGTGGATGGCCCAGCACATCATATGGTAAAAAAACATGTGAAATTGTTCATTACAGACTAGCAAATCAACACAAGTAAGCTCGTGCTTACCTTGCTTACTGGATAACCTGCCCCTGAGTACTTACCAGTCACCTCCACTGTGAACCCTGGTGGAGTAGCAGCTAAGAGCTAAGTCTGCTGACCAAAAGGTGGGCAGTTCAAACCTACCAGGCACTCTTTGGAAACTCTGTGGGGCCGTTCTACTCTGTCCTGTAGAGTCGCTGTGTGTTGGAATCAACTCAATGGCAACGGGTTTCGTTTTTTTTTTTTTTTCATTTTACCCTTGACATGATGTGATGGAAATGGCACTTTGCCAGAGAAGTTTAACTGCCACAGACCCCTAACTTCAGTCTAATCAAGAAAAAATCAGAAAAATTCCAACTGAGGAATCTTCTCTAAAATACCTGACCACTACTACACAAATTGTCAAGGTCATCAAAAACAAGGAAAGTCAAAAGCTGTGATCATCAAGAGCAGCCTAAGGAGACATGAGAAAAAGTACTGTAATGTGATACCCTGGGACAGAAAAAGGTCACCACAAAGGAACTCTGAATAAAGTATGAACTGTAGTTCATAATAATGTGTCAGTGTCGATTTATTGTGGTTTATTCCATCCCGAGGGTGGAATATATGAGAATACTCTGCACTATCTTTGCTATAAGTCTTCTATAAGTTTAAAACTATTCTAAAATTCAAAGTTTATTTTGAAAATATGTAAACTTAGCAGTGTCAAAAAAACCAACAATTGCTTGGAATTTTATTTCAAGGAGGAAAAATGAAGTGATGGGTGCTTACTTCCAATGAAAAGTACGAACAGTTAATGTGCTCAGCTGCTTAGTCTTCAAATCTGTGGACACGGGATGTCCTTCCATTATAGTGTCTAATTCTCCTTTAATTTCTGACAGTAATGTCTTATAGATCTAATGTACAGGTCTTTCACCTCCTTGATTAAATTTATTCCTAGGCGATTCATTCTTTTAGCTCTACTGTAAATGGAATCGTTTCTTAACTTTCTTTTCGGATTGTTCATTGCTGGTGTATTGAAAGATACCTGATTTTTTTGTGTTGATCTTGTACCCTGACACTGTGCTGAATTTTTTTTTAGCTCTAGTGGCTTTTTTTTTTTTTTAAGGCGCTCTGGTGGCATAGTGGTTAAGCGCTTGGCTACTAACCAAAATGTCAACAATTCAGACTCACCAGCCCCTCCGCAGAAGAAAGATGTGGCAGTCTGTCTTGGAAACCCTGTGGGGTAGTTCTAGTCTGTCCTATAAGGTCACTGTGAGTCAGAATGAACTCAAGGACAATGGGTTTGGGTTTAAGAACTTCTTTTGGTAATATTTGGGATTTTCTGTATGTACAATCTGTTTTGGATACCTTGTTTCTTTTTATTGCCTAATTGCTCGGGTTAAAGCTTCCAGTAAAATGTTGAATAGCAGTCCTGAAAGTGGACATTCTTGTGTTGTTCCTGACCTTAGGGGAAAGATTTTAGTCTTTTACTTTTGAGTATAATGTTAGCTGTGGGGTTTTGGTAAACACACTTTATCATATGGAAGAATTTCCCTTCTAAGTTTTTTTAAAAGTGTTTTTTTTAATCATAAAAGGGTGCTGGATTTTGTCAAATGCCTTTTCTTCATCAATCAAGATGATCATGTGTATTTTTTTTTCTTTCATTCTATTAACGTGGTATGATCAATTGCTTATACACCACTTGATCATAGTGTATAATCCTTTTAATATGCTGTTGGATTTGGCTTGCTAGTATTTTGTTGAGGATTTTTGTATCTTTATGCATGTGGTATACTTGTATGTAATTTTTTTCTTCTGGTGCCTTTATATGACTTTGGTGTCAGGTAATGCTGATCTCAAAGACTGAGGTAGGTAGTGTTTCCCCATCTCAAGGGGAATGCTTTCAAACTCTCTCCATTTAGGATGATGTTGGCTTTGTATAAATGCCCTTTACTTTGTTGAGGAATTTCCCTTCTATTCCTATTTTGCTGAGAGTTTTTATCATGAATGGGTGTTGAACTTTGTCAAATGCCTTTTCTGCATCAGTTGATAAGATCATGTGGTTCTTGTCTTTTGTTTTATTTATATGATGGATTACGTTATTTGTTTTTCTAGTGTTGAACCATCCCTGCATACCTGGTATGAATGCCACTTGGTCATGGTGAATTATTTTTTGGATATGTTGTTGAATTCTTTTGGCTAGAATTTTGTTGAGGGTTTTTGCATCTAAGTTCATGAGGGGTATAGGTCTGTAATTTTCTTTTTTTCTGGTGTCTTTACCTGGTTTTGGTATCAGGGATATGCCAGTTCATAGAATGAGTTTGGGAGTATTCCTTCCTTTTCTATGCTCTGAAATACCTTTAGCAGTAAGGGTGTTAACTCTTCTCTGAAAGTTTGGTAGAACTCTGCAGTGAAGCTGTCCGGGCCAGGGCTTTCTTTTGTTGGGAGTTTTTAAATTATCTTTTCAATCTTTTCTTTTGTTATGGGTTTATTTAGTTGTTCTACTTCTGTTTGTGTTAGTTTAGGTAGGTAGTGTGTTTCTAGAAATTCGGCCATTTCTTCTAGGTTTTCGAATTTGTAAGAGTACAATTTTTCATAGTAATCTGATATGATTCTTTTAATTTCAGTTAGGTCTGTTGTAATATCTCTCATCTCATTTCTTATTCAGGTTATTCGCTTCCTCTCCTGTTTTTCTTTTGTCAGTTTGGCCAATGGTTTATCAATTTTGTCAATTTTTCAAACAACCAGCTTTTGGTCTTGTTAACCCTTTCAATTGTTTTTCTGTTCTCTATTTCATTTAATTCTGCTGTAATTTTTATTATTTGTTTTCTTCTGGTGCCTGAGGGTTTCTTTTGTTTCTCTCTATTTGTTCACATTCTAGGGATAGTTCTTTGATTTTGGCCCTTTCTTCTTTTTGTATGTGTGCACTTATTGATATAAACTAACTTCTGAGAACCACTTTCACTCTGTCCCAAAGGTTCTAATAGGAAGTGTTTTGGTTCTCATTGGATTCCCTGAATTTCTTTATTCCATCCTTAAAGTCTTCTATAAGCCAGTCGTTTTTTAGCAGGGTATTGTTCAGTTTCCAAGTGTTTGATTTCTTTTCCCTGCTTTTTTTGTTATTGATTTCTGCTTTTATGGCATTATGGTCAGAGAAGATGCTTTGCAATGTTTTGATGTTTTGGAATCTGCTAAGGCTTGCTTTATGACCTAACATGTTGTCTATTCTAACAGACTGTTCCATGTGTGTTGGAAAAGAAAGTATACTTGGCTGCTGTTAGGTGGAGTGTTCTATATATGTCTATGAGGTCAAGTTGGTTGATTGTGGCAGTTAGATCTTCTGTGTCTTTATTGAGCTTCCTTCTGGATGTCCTGTCCTTCACCGAAAGTGGTGTGTTAAAATCTCCTACTGTAATTATGGAGCTGTGTATCTCACTTTTCAATGCTGTTAGAGTTTGTTTTATGTATCTCGCAGCCCTGTCATTGGGTGCATAAATATTTACTATGGTTATATCCTCCTGGTATACCAAAAAAAAAAAAAAAACCCACACACATTGCCATCGAGTCAATTCCAACTCATAGTGACCCTATAGGACAAAATAGAACTGCCCCATAGAGTTTTCAAAGACTGCCTGGTGGATTCAAACAGTTGACCTTTTGGTAACCACTATGTCACCAGGGTTTTCTCTCCTGGTATATTGTCCCTTTAATCATTATATAATGTGCTTCCTTGTCCTTTGTGGTGTATTTAACTTTAAAGTCTATTTTGTCAGAAATTAATATTGCCACTCCTGCTCTTTTTTGATTTTTGTTTGTTCGATTTTTTTTTTCCATCCTTAGAGTTTTACTTTATTTGTGGTGGCATAGTGGTTAAGTGCTATGGCTGCTAACCAAGAGGTCAGCAGTTCGAATCCACCAGGCGCTCCTTGGAAACTCTATGGGGCAGTTCTACTCTGTCCTATAGGGTCGCTATGAGTCGGAATCGACTCAACGGCACTGGGTTTTAAGTCTAAGGTGTGTCTCTTGTAGGCAGCATTTAGACGGATCGTGTTTTTTAATCCATTCTGCCACTCTTTGTCTCTTTATTGGTGCTTTTAGTCTGTTAACATTTAGTGTAATTATGGATCGGTATGAGTTTAGTGCTGTCATTTTGATGTCTTTTTTTATGTGTTGTTGACAGTTTCTTTTTCCCATTTAATTTTTTGTGCTAAGTAGCATATCTTTATATATTGTCATTTCCTGCTATTTGTTGTTGTTGATTTTGTTTCTGCTAAGTTTCTATTTTTTTCTCGTATTTTATTTTGATGAGTAGGATAGTTAGTCTCCTTTGTGGTTACTTTAATATTTACCCCAATTGTTCTAAGTTTAAACCTAACTTCTATTTCTTTATATCGCCTTGTCTTCCTCTCCATATGAAAGTTCTATGACTACGTTTCTTGTTGTTGTTAGGTGCCGTCGAGTCAGTTCAGACTCATAGCGACCCTATGCACAACAGAACCAAACACTGCCCAGTCCTGAACCATCCTTACAATCATTGTTATGCTTGAGATCTTTGTTGCAGCCACTGTGTCAATCCACCTCGTTGAGTGAGGGTCTTCCTCTTTTCTACTGACTATGTACTCTGCCAAGTATGATGTCATCTCCAGGGACTAATCCCTCCTGACAACATGTCCAAAGTATGTAAGACGCAGTCTTGCCATCCTTGCTTCTAAGGAGCATTCTGGTTGTACTTCTAAGACAGATTTGTTCATTCTTTTGGCAGTCCATGGTGTAGTCAATATTCTTTGCCAAAACCACAATTCAAAGGCATCAATTTTTCTTTGGTCTTCCTTATTCATTGTCCAGCTTTCACATGCATATGATGCGATTGAAAATACCATAGCTTGGGTCAGGCGCACCTTAGTCTTCAAGGTGACATCTTTGCTTTTCAACACTTTAAAGAGGTCCTTTGCAGCAGATTTATCCAGTGCAATGTGTCTTTTGATTTCTTGACCGCTGCTTCCATGGATGTTGATTGTGGATCCAAGTAAAATGAAATCCACGACAACTTCAATCTTTTCTCCATTTATCATGATGTTCCTCACTGGTCCAGTTGTGAGGATTTTTGTTTCCTTTATGTTGAGGTGCAATCCATACTGAAGACTGGTCTTTGATCTTTATTAGTTAGTGCTTCAAGTCCTCTTCAATTTCAGCAAGCAAGGCTGTGTCATCTGCAGAACACAGGTTGTTAATGAGTCTTCCACCAATCCTGAAGCCCCGTTCTTCTTCATATAGTCCAGCTTCTCGTATTATTTGCTCAGCATACAGATTGAATAGGTATGGTGAAAGAATACAACCCTGATGCACACCTTTCCTGACTTTAAACCAATGAGTATCCCCTTGTTCTGTCGTAACAACTGCCTCTTGATCTATGTAAAGGTTCCTCATGAGCACAATTAAGTGTTCTGGAATTCCCATTCTTGGTAATGTTATCCATAACCTGTTACAATTCACACAGTCGAATTACCTTTCATAGTCAATAAAACACAGGTAAACATCCTTCTGGTGTTCTCTGCTTTTAGCCAGGATCCATCTGACATCAGCAATGATATCCCTGGTTCCACATCCTTTTCTGAAACCACCCTGAATTTCTGGCAGTTCCCTGTGGATATATTGCTGCAGCCATTTTTGAATGATCTTCAGCAAAATTTTGCTTGCGCGTGATATTAGTGATATTGTTCTATAATTTCGACATTCGGTTGGATCACCTTTCTTGGGGATAGGCATAAATATGGATCTCTTCCAGTCAGTTGGCCAGGAAGCTGTCTTCCATATTCTTGGCATAGATGAGTGAGCACCTCCAGCGCTGCATCTGTGTGTTGAAACATCTCAATTGATATTCCATCAATTCCTGGAGCCTTGTTTTTCGCCAATGCTTTCAGAGCAGCTTGGACTTCTTCCTTGAGTACCATCGGTTCCTGATCATATATCACCTCTTGAAATGGTTGAACATCGACTAATTCTTTTTGGTATAATAACTTTGTGTATTCCTTCCATCTTCTTTTGATGCTTTTGATGCTTCCTGCATCGTTTATCATCAGTCAGAACAAGGCCAGGGGCTGACTGTGGAACAGATCATCAATTGCTCATATGCAAGTTCAAGCTGAAACTGAAGAAAATCAGAGAAGTCCACGAGAGCGAAAATATGACCTGGAGTACATCCCACCTGAATTTAGACACCATCTGAAGAATAGATTTGATGCATCGAACACTAGTGACCGAAGACCAGATGAGTTGTGGAATGACATCAAGGACATCATACATGAAGAAAGGAAGAGGTAATTGAAGAGACAGGAAAGAAAGAAAAGACCAAGATGGATGTCAGAGGAGACTCTGAAACTTTCACTTGAATGTCAAGCAGCTAAAGCAAAAGGAAGAATTGATGAAGTAAAAGAACTGAACAGAAGATTTCGCAGGGCGTATCGAGATGACAAAGTAAAGTATTATAATGACATGTGCAAAGAGCTGGAGATGGAAACATTTCTTAGTCCATCTTTTTTATTTTAATGTGGTTTTCATTTACATAATGACATTGCTGTTTCCCCATTTTGAGCTTTTTTTTAATCTTGATTTATTTTTGTGATTTCCCTGTCTGGGTTAACATCTGATTGCACTGTCCAGTGTTCTAGTCTTGGGCTGATATCTGGTATTATTGATTTTCTAACCAAAGAACTCCCTGTAGTATTTCCTGTAGTTTTGGTTTGGTTTTTACGAAATCCTTAAACTTCTGTTTATCTGGAAATGTCCTGATTTCACCTTCATATTTGAGAGACAGTTTTACTGGATATATGACTCTTGGTTGGCAATTTTTTTTCCTTTAAAACTTTATACAAGTCATCCCTTTGCCTTCTTACCTACATGGTTTCTGTCAAGTAGTCTGAGCTTATTCTTACTGGCTGTCCTTTGTAGAGGGCTTTTTGTTTATCCCTAGCTGCTCTTAAAATTCTCTCTTATCCTTGGTTTTAGCAAGTTTGATTTTAACATGCCTTGTTGACTTCCTTTTTAAAATCTACCTTATGTGTAGTTGGATGAGCATCTTGGAATGATATGTTCTCATCTTTCACAATATCAGGGAAGTTTTCTGCCAACAAAGCTTCAACAATTCTCTCTGTATTTTCTGTTATCCCTCCCTGTTCTGGTACTCTAATCACTCGTAGGTTATTTCTCTTGATAGAGCCCCACATGGTTTTTAAGGTTTCTTCATTTTTTTTAATTCTTTTATCTGACTTTTTTCAAATATATTGATGCCAAGTGCTTTATCTTCAAGCTCACCAATTCTGCCTTCCACTTGCTCAATTCTGCTCCTCTGATTTTCTATTGAGTTGTCTAATTCTATAATTTTTTAATTTTATTGTTAATCTTCTAAATTTCTGATTGCTGTCTCTCTATGGATTTTTCCAGCTTATTAAATTTTTCATTATGGTCTTGAAGAGCCTTTTTAGTTTCTTCAACTGTTTAATCTGTGTGTTCCTTGGCTTGTTCTGCACATTGCCTGACCTCCTTCCTTATGTCTTGAAGAGCTCTGTATATTAATCTTTTGAATTCTGCATCTGGTAATTCCAAGAAGGCACCTTCATCCAGAACATCCTTTGATTCTCTGTTTTGAGACCTTTTGAGGCAATCATGGTCTGTTTCTTTATGTGGTTTGCTATTGACTGTTGTCTTTGAGCCATCTATTATTGTATTAGTTTATTTTATGTTTGCTTACTGTATCCTAGATTCTCGCTTTGTTTTGTTTTGATATGCTCAAATGGGTTGCTTGAGTGAGCTAGCTTGATTATTTTTGCCTTTGGGGCCCTGACGTCCTGTCACCAGATGGCTAGAGGTGTTATCAGGTATATGAGCTTATGAGTCTATTTACTTTTCTTGTGTGGATTCAGCTCAGGTGTCCAGGTAGCTGGTCATCAAGTGTGTGGTACAGGCTCTGTCCTACAATACTAGAGGGGTGGGGTGTTTGGTGTAGGTACCGGTATCTGGTTGCAGCAGGTGCTCACGCTCTGAACAAGGCAGGGGGCTGAGAATTGTACCCTGAGTGTCTCTGAGGAAAGCATGTCCCTTTTCCCTAGAGTGTGCAGGTAGGTGGGCTCTGCAGACAGACCACGGGCACCCAGTGTCTTTGATTGTAAGGACTGGGAGGTACCAGTTATCCTTGGACCCCTGTCGTGGGTGGCTGGGTGACCTGAATGGAGCCACCAGTCCTTAGACCCCTGATGTGGGTAGGTGAGGAAACTGTTTAATAGGCAAAGCAGTGTCAAACATCAAATACCCCGTTCTCCACCGCAGCTGAAACAGTTATAGTCTTCCAACAAGGACCTATTCTTCTGAAATAGGCCCACACAGGTCCATGCAGGGGGGAAATGTATTCAAAGTCCATGGACCTTTTATGCTGGATGGGAGCTCCCCAGTTTAGTGGAGGTGGCAAATTATCTTTTCCCCCAATTACAAATATATTCCTTCTTCAAGGCCAGGAGGATGCCTCTAGGTACTCAACAGGGCTTAACTCACGCCCAGGGAAATCAACAGCCCTGAAGTTGACTTGGGGGTAGGAAGCATGGTAAAATATATGCAAGTACTTAGCTTTTGTCAAGAGCGATGTTCTTCTCTGGTTCCAGAGGTGTGAGTAGGCTGTGTGGCTGGCTGCTTCCTCCTGAAGAAACTGTGGCCGAATGATATCACCAGCCCACCACACCACAGCTGCTTCCAGGAATGCTGCCTCAGGGATCTCAGCAGTTCAGGTCCGCCAACTCCTCTCCACTTCTGAAAGGTCTCACTCTCCCCCGCTACTTAGTCCATTTTCTAACTCTGCCTTTGATGTTCAGGCCTCCTACCTTGTCATAAATTTAATTGTTTTACTTGATTTTTCAGGTCTTTGTTGTAAGAGGGATCACCGGAAGCATCTGGCTCTTCTGCCATCTTGGCCTTCCCCCCCCGCCTTTGTTAGGATATTTTTGATCACTGATTCAATTTCTTCATTTGTGATAGGACTGTTGAGATCTTCTATTTCTTCCTGAGTCCATTTAGGAAATTTGTGTGTACCTAGAACTTTGTCTAATTTTATCTATATTGTATAAACTGTTGGTGCATAATTGTTTATGGTATTCTTTTTTTTATTTCTGTATCATTGGTAACAATGTCCCCACATTCATTTCTGATTTAATTGTTTCTTCACTCTACTGTTCTTTGTCAGTCTAGCCAAAGGAGAAAAAACACTGTATAATTTTAATCTTTTACAGTTTATTGAGACTTGTTTTGTGACCTATATGGTTTGTCCTGGAATTGTTCATGTGCACTGAAGAAGAATGTCTATATTATATTCTGCTGTTGTGGGTGGAATGTTCTATGTATGTCTGTTAGGTTTTGTTGGTTTATAGTGTTGTTTAAGTCCTCATTGTTGTTTCAGTACGTATATATATTTACTCAGATAATAAAGTGCTTTGAATGTCTAGAAAAACTTCTAATTACCTAGAATGCTGTTCTCATAAAATAAAAATTGTGGTTAATTTGCCAGAGCACACACAGTGTATGATTGCTGTTATTGTAATACAGGTATTTTATGAAGTAAAATTGTTAATTTTTGGATATTCTTTTTTGGAAGGAGGTTGCTGTTGACATTTTTATCCAAAGTGATATTTGTTGGCACCTTTCTGTTATACTTTATGCATTTTACACATATTTATTTTTTAGTCACCATGTTTCAGAAAGGTACTGAAAACCAAACCAAACCCATTGCTCTCAAGTTAATTCCAGCTCATAGCAACCCTACAGGGCAGAGTAGAACTGCCGCAAGGAGTTTCCAAGGAGTGGCTGGTGGATTTGAACTCCCAAGCCTTTGGTTAGCATCTGAGCTCTTAACTACTACGTCAAGGTAGGGAGAATAGAATATAGCAACCAGTTTGACAGATGAGTCAGTTGAGGCCCAGATGCACAAAATAGTTATGTTAATAATTATTAGAACAACCTCAAAAGAGGGGTCTATATTATTTATTTATTGATCATTCCCTTCCCCAATCAAGCAGAGAGAGGGTACTCGGTAATTTTGACTGACTGGAAATGTAAAAATACTTGAGTTTCCAAATTTCCTGACCAAAATTCTATGTATTATACCTTGCTGCTGGTTCTGCTTACATTTCCAGACGATGACTGGATCATCACCACATTCACAGAGCAAATAACACTTTGATCATTGACCCAGAGTGGCTGATGAGACTTGATGGTGTGCGTGGTAGCGCTGGTGGTGGAAAGGAAGTCCAAGAAGACCTGCTCCATTTCAAAAATGTAGATGGGAAGCTGGAAGGCTGGAGTGGTGTGGGGCTGACCTGAGCCTCATTTCAGCACTCAGCCATCCTGCTCTTTGCTGCTCTTCACAAGGACACCTGCACAGCCGTGCCTAATGTGTTTTCTGGGAAGACACTTAACCTTCATGCACAGACCCACATGTATGAGCTCAATACTCAATATTCACACCCAATCTCTTGCCCATTACCTTCAGACATTATGTTGACATGCTTTTAGTACCATCTCACACTAGCAAATGTGCTTACATTTGCTTTTCTACTGTCACACAGACACAGTGTGGCTAATTTACAGTAGCACTAGAAACTACTTTGGACACACATCATCTTATATTCTAAATGTAAAGGGAGAGAGGAAGAGATAAGAATAACATTAAAAGACTCTGCAGGTGAAAGCTGTAAGTGAAGACAGGTGTAAGTGGCTTAATTCATCTTTTACGTTGCAGCATACTAGTTGAACACAAAACTCAATTTCTAATCTATGTTACACATGCTATTATGCATGTATATAGAATGATGACCACCAACCACTTGAATGTCTATAAAATTAATTAGTTCTGAGGAAGAAATTGTAAGTGGTACCTCTTGACCCAGAACCTCTGAGTGTTTTTCAGAAGTTCACCATAATGAGTGTTCATGAAGCCATCACTAGCTGAGCATTCATGGATAGAACTCTCCTCACCTTTTTATTCAGGGTCTCTGTGTGAGGACGTAAGCTGCACCTGTGCTGCAGAGTCAGGCATGCATGGGTTGGTCTGCACCAACCAGCCGCACAGAGTGACAGGTGTGCTCTTTACATGAGGACAGATGAGACTCGTGGGAGAGGCAGTGATTGGATTCATTGATGAATTATTCACGAGGACAAGATTCCCAAATAAGAAGAATGCAGAGTCTGCCCTTAGTTTCTCAGGCAACAAACTTTTACGGAAAAAAAAAATCACCCTAGGGGGAGAGGGAGGTAGCCTTCTCTCACCAGGTGCAGGGAACAAATGGGGCACGTGGATTTTAATGAAGTTAAATGTGGGAGCCTAGCACCTAGGGAAATTTCACCAGTTTCTCTGAGAGAACGGGATTGAAAAAGCTATTGCAGTTGTTGTTAGCTGCCACCAAGTTGGCTCTGACTCATGGCAACTCCATGTACAACAGAACAAAATGTTGCTTGGCCCTCTGCCATCTTCATGATTGTTGGTATGGTTGAGTCCTTTGCAACATAATCCACTGTGTATTTTGAGTGCCCTCCAGCCTAGGAGCCTTACCTTTCAGCACTATACTGGACAATGTTCTATTGTGATCCATATAATTTTCATTGATTAATTTTCAGAAGTAGATCACCAGGTGTTCATTCCTAGTTCATCTTAGTCTGGAAGCTCTACTGAAACCTGTGACCAGGAGGACCCTGCAGGTAGTTGAAATATTGGTGGCATAGCTTCCAGCCTCATTGCAACACACTAGCTACCACAGTACAACATTGGCAGATGGATGGTGGTGAATAAGGTGAAAGTAATGTAAGAAAAATTACACCTGTGTTAGCTCCGTTATGGACACCTCCATTATGGACAACATTATGAAAAGGGATTCTATCACTGGTGAGATTAGGAGTGTTTCTAAGTCTGTGCAGTAAAATAATGGTAGAAAGATTTGTTAGGACATTACCAACACCAGTGATATCATGAACAGTTAATGGGAGCAGAGCCAGGACCAGAAGATGTGAACTACAAAGCGGCTCAGCATGGTGCGCGTCAGGGCAGAGGGAGACACGTTGCGTTATAAGGCGGTGATGCGGAGAATGGTAATGTTCATCCAGCAGCAGCAGTGACTCGTTCTGGGAACACCTGAAAAGACTGGGGAATGTGGGAGAATTTCTTTTAAATCATAAAACATCATCAATGGAAGAAGTGGGGTGGCCTATCCTGACTGAATGATTCATTGATTACTCCAAGCTGCTTTGTCCCTGGACTCTGGAAAAGGGAATTCAAACGTCTCCTCTGTTTATACTAACAGTCTGTGGAGTGAGGGTCTAGACTCCACTCAGGGAAGGACAGACGACCTGAGCAGTCTCACCTGCAATCACCTCTCATCTGTTTTTAAAAGGTGCATGGTAAAAGGGCTCTGTCGTTTGTTTTGGTGTTGAGAGTGTTGGGAGGGCTCTCTGGGCTCATGCAGTTTGTTTTTGTTGTGTCCTTTCATTTAGGAGTCCTGGGTGGTGCAAACGGCAGACATGCTCTCCGTTGATGGAAAGGTTGAGGTTCAACTCCATTCAGAAGGGCTTCAAAAGAAAGGCCTGGCAATTTGCTTCTGAAAATTAGCCATCAAAAACCTTATGGAGCATAGTTCTACTCTGACACATGTGGGTCTGCCATGAGTCAGAGTT
This sequence comes from Loxodonta africana, assembly GCF_030014295.1. Classification (NCBI taxonomy): domain Eukaryota; kingdom Metazoa; phylum Chordata; class Mammalia; order Proboscidea; family Elephantidae; genus Loxodonta; species Loxodonta africana. The sequence goes on from NC_087358.1 coordinate 77,565,786, forward strand.
GACAACTGGGACCGGGCTGACTTTTCACTTTGTTAGGATGGAGATGGTAGCTTCTGTGTCCTTTAAATATTCTATCAGGAAATGATGGGACCTTAATAATGTAAAGCCATTTTCTATCTCATGGTTCTGGCAATTCCACATCTCATACGTTTTTCGAAGTGATAGGAGAACTTTTCTCTCATTTTGCCATGTGTCACTAATACAATTGGAAAAGTCTTAACTAACTTTTCATCAAAGTGTTTCTTATCTTATCACAGTGAATAGCTGCAAATTTATAAACAAATGCAAGCTAGAGATTGTCCAGCTCCTGTGTCTACTTATTAAACATTTCAATGCAAACACAACTATTACTTTTTAACCTTGGGCCAAGTAGTCCTGCTTATCAGTAACACAGGGGCAAGACTACTTGTTAAACAACCCTGTGCTCTTTCAATTTTATCAGGCAAATTCCTGTTTGGTTATCCCATTTGTCAAACTGTTAAACAAAATTAGGACTCTGAAATGATCCCATTTCAAGAAATAGCCCAGATTACGTTAGTGGGAGGTCTTTAGAGCCTACTTCACCTTTGGTAAACGATTCAGATTAACTGTTTAATGCCTAAAAATCGCTGATGTTTTAAAATATTGCTTGTTTCACACGTAAATTCCAATCACCATTTAATTATCAATTCTATGTAGATTATGATATTAATCATTGAGTTTAAAGTCCATGATGGAATTGTTGAAACATGGTGTATATTCTTTTAGTAAAGGTTATATTGGAGTCTTTGATTTTTCGAAGAACTGAGTTAGCAGACATAGGTACATTTGAAGGGGGGTGTGGGATTCCACTATGGCTCTGCTTTTTTTTTTCTTTTTTTTTTAGAGACAGGAACAGCTAATTTTGAGCCTTCTGGAGAGATACAAAGTCCCCTTCTATAAGACAAATGAGTTCCTAATAGCAAGATTGTTTGGCCTAAAAGAGGTGGAGCTGACATAGTGACATAGAAGCACCACGCCATCCCTCCAAAGCAAAGACCCAAAAAGCTAAGTAAAACAGAGACAAACGTCAAACCTGGAATCCTAAGCATCAAATGATGGGATAAAGAACTCAGTCAAGCACCGAATGGAATAAGAAGCTGACAGAGAATAGAGAGCGAGGAGAGATACCACTGGAGATCCCCCATCAGGTAATGCAGCATAGATTTGCCCTCTTGGACTCCTGTCAGAAATTAACAGACAGAGAATACAGGAAAACAGATTTATGGAGCTCCCAGCAGGAGACAGAGCACCCAGTAAACCAGCAATACATGATTTCCTACTCCTCACCATTCCTCCCTCTGCATGGCCTCTACTGTATCCCAGCTGGAAGGATTCCCCCCACCCACACTGGCCAGCTTCTTCAGTGCCATGTCTTTATTGCTGATGTTGCTTTTTTTAGCTTTTGAGTATATTCCACCTCAATTTAGAGACCATCTCAAGAATGAATTTGACACGTTGAACACTAATTACCGAAGACCAGATGAGTTGTGGAATGACATTAAGGACTTCATACATGAAGAAAGCAAGAGGTCATTGATAAGAGAGGAAAGAAAGAAAAGACCAAAATGGATGTCAGAAGAGACTCTGAAACTAGCTTTTGAATGTAGAGTAGCTAAAACTAAAGGAAGAAATGATGAAGTAAGAGAGTTAAACAGAAGATTTCAAACGGCTGCTCTAGAAGACAAAGTAAAGTATTATGATGACATATGCGAAGACCTGGAGATGCAAAACCAAAAGGGAAGAACACGTTCTGTATTTCTCAAGCTGAAAGAACTGAAGAAAAAATTCAAGCTTTGAGTTGCAATATTGAAGGATTCTGTGTGGATCATAACAAGTTATGGATAACATTGCAACTAATGGGGATTCCTGAATACTTAACTATGCTCATGAGGAATCTGTACCTAGATCAACAGGCAGTCATTAGAACAGAACAAGCGGATACTGCACAGTTTAAAGTCTGGAAAGTGGTGTGTCAGGGTTGTATCCTTTCACCATACCTATACAATCTGTATGGTGAGCAAATAATCCGAGAAGCTGGACTTTATGAAGAAGAACCAGGCATCAGGAATGGAGGAAGGCTCATTAACAAACTGTGTTATGCAGATGACACAACCTTGCTTGCTGAGAATGAAGAGGACCTGATGCACTTACTGATGAAGATCGAAGACAACAGCCTTCAGTATGGACTGCACCTTAACATTAAGAAAACAGAAATCTTCACAACTGGACCAATGAGCAGCATCATGATAAATGGGGAAAGATTGAACTTGTCGAGGATTTCATTTTACTTGGATCCACAATCAACAGCCATGGAAGCAGCAGTCAAGAAATCAAAAAGATGTATTGCATTGGGCAAATCTGCTGTAAAAGATCTCTTTAGAGTTTTGAACAGCAAAGATGTCACCCTGAAGACTAAGGTGTGCCTGACCCAAGCCATGGTGTTTTCAGTCACCTCCTATGCATGTGAATGCTGGACGATGAATAAGGAAGACCAAAGAAGAATTGATGCCTTTGAATTGTGTTGGAAAAGAATACTGAATATACCATGGACTGCTAAAAGAACAAACAGGCCTGTCTTGGAAGAAGTACAACCAAAATGCTCCCTTGAAGCAAGCATGGTGAGACTGCATCTCACATACTTTGGACATGTTGTCAGGAGGGTTCAGTCCCCAGAGAAGGACATCATGCTTGGTAAAGTAGAGGGTCAGCGAAGGAGAGGAAGATCCTCAATGAGATGGATTCGCACAGTGGCTGCAACAATGGGCTTACGCAAGGCAAGAATTAAGAGGATGGTGCAGGACAAGGCAATGTTTCGTTCTGTTGTACATAGGGTCACTATGAGACTGAACTCACTTAACAGCACCTAACAACAACAATATACAAAACCAGCAGGAGTGGCCATTCTTAATGGAGAAAAGCTGAAGATATTCGCCTTGAGAACAGGAACAAGACAAGGATACCCACAATCACCACTCCTATTTAACATTGTGGTGAAAATCCTAGATAGAGCAATAAAGCAAGAAAAAGAAACAAAGGGCATGCAAACTGGCAAGGAAGAAGTAAAATTGTCCCTACTTGTGGATGATATGATACTATATGTATAAAACCCAAAAGACTCCACAAGAAAAATACTGGAACTGATAGAAAGATTCAGCAGATTAGCAGGACACAAGATAAACATAGAAAAATCAGTTAGATTCCTATACACCATTAATGACAATGACGAAAAGGAAATCAGGAAAACAATACCATTTCTAATAGCCCCTAAAAAAATAAAATACTTAGGAATAAATCTAACCAGGGGTGTAAAAGACCTATACAAAGAAAACTACAAAACACTGCTGCAAGAAACTAAGAGATCTACATAAACGGAAAAACAACATGTTTATCGATAAGTTGACTCAACATTGTGAAAATGACATTTCTACCCAAAACAAATTACAAAGACAATACAATCCCAATCCAAACACCAACAACATTCTTTAAAGAGATGGAAAAAAATTATCATTAACTTTATATGGAAAGGAAAGGGGCCCCAGAAAATTAAAGCACTATTGAAGAAGAAGAATAATATAGGAGGACTCACACTACCTGACCTCAGAACCTACTATACAGCCTGGTACTGGTACAACAACAGATACATAGACCAATGGAACAGAATTGAGAACCCAGATATAAATCCAATCATCTATGGTCACCTGATCTTCAACAAAGGCCCAAAGTCTATTAAATGGGGAAAAGGCAGTCTTTTTAACAAATGGTGCTGGCAAAACTGAATGTCCACCTGCAAAAAAAAGAAACAGGACCCATACCTCACACCATATGCATAAACTAACTCAAAATGGATCAAAGACCTAAATAGAAAACCAAAAACTATAAAGATCATAGAAGAAAAAACAGGATCAACACCACAGGCCCTAATACAGGCCATTAACAGGATACAAACCATAACTAACAACACGTGAACTCCAGAAGATAAGCTAGATAAGTGGGATCTTCTAAAAATTAAACACTTACATTAATTGAAAGACTTCACTGAAAGAGTAAAAAGAGAATACGCAGACTGGTAAAAAATCTTTGGCTATTACAAATCTGACAAAGGGCTAATCTCTAAAACCTACAGGAAAATCCAACACCTCTACAACAAAAAGACAAAAAATCCAAATAAAATGGGCAAAGGAAATGCACAGACACTTCACCAAAGGAGACATTCAAGTGGCTAACAGACACATGAGGAAATGCTTGCAATCACTAGCCATTAGAGAAGTCAAATCAAACCCACAGTGAGATACCCTCACCCTGGCATGACTGGCACGAATCACAAAAACAGAAAATAACAAATGTTGGAGAGGCTGCGGGGAGATTGGAACTCTTATGCACTGCTGGTGGAAATGCAAAATGGTACAACCACTTTGGAAAACGATATGGTGCTTCCTTAAAAAGCTAGGAATAGAAATACCATATGATCCAGCAATCACAGAAATGACCTGTCACACAAATAAATATATGCACACCCAAGTTCATTGCAGCATTATTCACAATAGCAAAAAGATGGAAACAATCTAGATGCCCATCAACACATGAATGGATAAACAAACTATGGTATATACACAATGATAAAGAACAATAATGAAACTGCGAAGCATCTCACAACGTGGATGAATCTGGAGGAAATTATGCTGAGTGAAATAAGTTAATCACAAAAGGACAAATATTGTATGAGACCACTACTATAAAAACTTGTGAAAAGGTTTACACTTAAAAAGAAACAATCTTTGATGGCTACAAGGCAGGGGAGGGGAGGGGTTGGGATGGAAAAAACTCTAAATAGACAATAGATAAGTGGTAACTTTGGTGAAGGGTAAGACGGTACACAATACTGGGGAAGCCAGCACAACCAGTAAAAGGCAAGGTCCTGGAAGCTGTATAGACACATCCAAACTCCCTGAGGCACTGAGTTACTGGGCTGAGAGCTGTGGGAACCATGGTCTCAGGGAATATCTAGCTCAACTGGCATAACACAGTTTATAAAGAAAATGTTCTACGTTCTACTTTGGTGAGTAGCGTCTGGGGTCTTAAAAGCCTGTAAGAGCCCATCTAAGATACTCCACTGGTCTCACCCCTTCGGGAGCAAGGGAGAATGAAGAAAACTAAAGAAATAAGGGAAAGATTAGTCTCAAGGACTGATGGACCACATCTACCACGGCTTCCACTAGACTGAGTTCAGTACAACTAGATGGTGCCTGGCTACCACCACTGACTGGTCTGCTAGGGATCACAATAGAGGGTCCGCAACAGAGCTGGAGAAAAATGTAGAATAAAATTCTAACTTACAAAAAAAGGCCAGGCTTACTGGCCTGACAGGGACGGGAGAAACCCCGAGAGTATGGCCCCCAATACTCTTTTAGCTCAGTAATGAAGTTGCTCCTGAGATTCACCCTTCAGTCAAAGATTAGACAGGCCCATAAAATAAAATAAGACTTAAGGGGCACACCAGCCCAAGGGCAAGAACTAGGAGACAGGAGGGGACAGGTAAACTGTTAATGGGAAACCCAAGGTCAAGAAGAGAGAGTATTGACATGTGGTGGGGTTGTTAACCAATGTCATAAAACAATGTGTGTACTAACTGTTTAATGAGAAGCTAGTTTGTTCTGTAAACCTTCTTCTAAAATACAAAAAAAAAAAAAAAAAGAACAGAATTAGCAAGTTAGATATTCTACAGGTCACTTAGATTCACTAATTCCCAGTGAGTCTCCTAATAAACCATTATTTTTTATTCATAATCATTGTAAAGAGATTTTAGACATTAGATAATTCAAATAAAATTAAGGTGCCTAACTGATTTAGGATTAATTATTGCTAGAGATGAATCCCTGGGTGATGTAAATGGTAATATACTCAGCTGCTAACTGAAAGGTTGGAGGTTCGAGTCCACACAGAGGCACCTTGGAAAAAAGGCCTGCCAATCTGTTCCCAAAAAATTCGCCAGGGAAAACCCTGTGTAGCACAGTTCTACTCTGACACACACGGGGCCTCCATAAATTAGAGCTGATTCCATGGCAAGGGGCTTATGGGCTAGAGAACATTCTGACCAACAAAAGAGAACATCAATGTCATCATTGCACAGGAGCCTTCCAACCCTAAAGGAGCAGTGTCCTGCTAACCTGATGACAATGTAAGAATAATAAAATAAGTTATCATCTGAAATTGCTTATAAGTGTAGATGACATTGGGTGTTTCTCAAATCACAAATTGTAATAACAAGAAGTGTTGGGTGGAATTGATGTCTATCTGCATAAAATCTGGAGAACTAAAGGGCCATACAGGTAGGAAGACATGTTCAACACTTATCCAGCTCCAGCTAGGATACAGATGAACATACTATATGGAAGATTCCAGTATTTTTGTTTATAAAAGGGTAGAGAAGGGATAGTTTCTTGAGCTTTACAATAATGAGATAAAATATTTCATAAGACTGCAGGATTCCCCTTACTCTTCTTCCATAGATACTAAACTATTTTGAGTAGCTCCTTGATAGTAGAGTTGGAAAAAAGCTAAATGGGAAGCAGGTAGGAATGGCGGATGGGAGCAAGGGGTGGAAGACGAGGAGAGGAAGCCTCAATGTAGGCTTAGTTGTGAACACATTTACCAAGACTTATTAACAGCTCCCTGAAGATCTGTGTATTTCACTCTCTGTGAATTGTACTCTGATGATGATGATGATAAAACACTTCTCATCTTTAAAAGCAATAGCCCCAATGATGAGTGAATAAATTTATGACTCCAAGACTTATGAATTTGGATCAGGTCCTTAGAACATAATTATAAAGCTTCTAGAGAAATTGGTAGTTTCTGACCATGCAAAGCTGAAGATTTGATCAAAGGTCCATGGTTACCCTCACACCATCTACTTGGCTCCCCAAGCCCCTTAGAGGGTCAGTCACTTAAACTGTGTATTGATAAGAGGGTTGACACATATTTTTACCCCTCAGATTTTCTCCATGCTTATCAGTTGCATAGAAATGCCGGCATAGTAGATGAACTGAGTACCATTTAGTAGCTTTGTGCTATACATTACGTTTTTGAATTTTATTAAACTACTTAACGGCTCACTCACAACTTGATCTCTGCTGTGCAGACTCCAGGGTAATTTCCAAGTGCTTCAGATTTATCACGTAATCATGTAAACCGCTTAGCGGCTGCATTTACTGATCTTATATGTATTCCAAGAGGAATAAAGTAAATCACCTTTGCACAGTTCATTCAAAAGCAGAATATTTTAAAAAGAATATCTGAAATGGGTAGGAATAAAACTATATCCCATGCAGGTGTTCCCTGGAATTCAAGGGCCATGGTATTTAATAGTTTCTACTCCTCAAAGGGTTCTTTGGCCAAATAAGTTTCTGTTATGTTGAACCAAACAAAATTTAACAGATATTTTTTACTGTTGGACATACCAGGTTTTAATATGCCAATGAATTATAAATCTCCAAGAAAAAGCTATAGTGTGTAGCATTTCCCAGTCTTTTCTGCCCTTGGAAGTGGGTATCATGGAAGGCAATGATTTTGTGAATATGTTTTGCATATTGCTATAGAAAGAGCAACGTCAATCTAGCAAGTCGATGACTTCAGTAGAAGTCCTGGTAGGCACCTGGGTAACTGATAGCACCTTGAGCCTCAATAGATAGGAATACTAGATATTAGTATAATCTAGTCCTAAAGATTAAATAGCAATATCTTTGCGCTGTTGTCACTAGAAAACATTAAATGTTTTATCAGGAAGTATCACTGACCATGTGAAACCTGGACAATGAAAAAGGAAGCTATAGGAAGAATTCACGAATTTCACCTATGATATTGGAAAGAACATTGAACATACCACGGACTGCCAGAAGAAAGAACAAATAAGTCCTGGAAGAAACACAACCAAAATATTCCTTAGAAGTGAGAAGGGTGAGATTTCAGCTTGCTTACTTTGCACATGTCATCAGGGAAGTCCGGTTGCTAGTGAAGGACATCATGCTTAGTAAAATAGAGGGTCAGCAAAAATGAGGGAAGCTTTCAGTGAGATACACTGACACAATAGCAACAACACTGGGCTCAAACATACCAATGATCATAAAGATGGTACAAGACCGGGCAGTGTTATTTCCTATTATACATAAGGTCCCATGAGTTGGAGCCCATTCAATGGCAGCTAACAACAACAGCAAATCATGGAGCTGTGCACATTCAGTTATTGTTGTAACCTTAAAATTTCTTTCCTCCAAAGATAGGCTTAAAAACTTCTTCGCAATTCCGTCTTGCCTCAAATTCTGATCCCAGCAGTGTACCTGTTGTAGAGAGAAAGTTGTGGCATCAGTCAGCTGAGCCCACCCACAGGTCACGTGGGGAGTCAGTGCTCTGTAGAGCATTCTTGAAGGAAGAAAAGTCCTCTAGAGGCAATTCATAAGGACTCAGTGAACAGTGTCTACTTGGAGCAACTGCAAACACAAAGAAAAGGCACTTTCATGACCTCTGAAGCAAGAAGCAAATGTCCCGAAACAAATGGCTTGGGGCATAAGTAGAATGGAACACCCAAGACCATATTTGGGACTATTCGCTCTTAGCTGCCCTACTTAAGTGTTATTACCAGTTTCTCAATGATGAAGAACTAAAATTTGTTTCATAGTTCCATTATATATCCTTTTTAGTTTACTGCATATAGTAACTTTTGTTATGTGCTTATGAAGATTACTATAAGAAGTAACTGAAAAGGCAATAATATTAGGCATTATTTCATCAAATTCTCACAATAAGGAGTTCCTGGGTGGTGCAAATGGTTAAGCATTCAGCTGCTAACTGAAAGATTGGCGGTTCATATCCACACAGAGGCATCTCAGAAGAAAGGCTGACGATCTACTTTCAAAAGCTCACAGCCATTGAAAACCTTGTGGAGCACAGTTCTACTCCGACACACACGGGGTCACCATGAGTCAGAATCATCTCCAGGGCAACCAGTTGTGGTGGTGAGAGACCATCAAATTCTCAAATCAAGCCTAAGGGTCATCCACAAGGAATCTGAGGCATAGGCTGCTAACGCAACATGTCTGAGGCCACAGGACAGAGCTGAGCTGTGCACAGAGGTCTGATGCCAGAGCCTGGCCCCCCCTTTGCTGTGGGCCACGACTCCCTCCTTTATTATACATATATAATTCTCCACAGGGCTTATGCTTTATTATTTCAGTCATTAATAACCAATCCTTTTGCCTGCTTCTATAAGTTAAAGAACATGTCCCTGTATTATTGTGTACAAGAACTTGTACTGGCTGTAATCTTCCTCACTAAATCTGTAAGAACCACAATTTGTCTTAATGGGGCTTAATTCTATCAAGATATACTTAGGGTCCCCCACGTGTCTGTCAGTTTGTCATACTGTGGGGGCTTGTGTGTTGCTGTGATGCTGGAAGCTATGCCACCAGTATTCAGATTCCAGCAGGGTCACCATGGAAGACAGGTTTCAGCTGAGCTTCCAGACTAGGACAGACAAGGAAGAAGGACCTGGCACTCTACTTCTGAAAAGCATTAGCCAGTGAAAACCTTATGAATAGCAGCAGAACACTGTCTGATATAGTGCTGGAAGATGAGCCCCCCAGGTTGGAAGGCACTGAAAAGATGACTGGGGAAGAGCTGCCTCCTCAAAGTAGGGTCAATCTTAATGATGTTGATGCAGTAAAGTTCTTGGGGCCTTCATTTGGTGATGTGGCACGACTCAAAATTAGAAGGAACAGCTGCAAACATCAATTAATAATTGGAACCTGGAATATACAAAATATGAATCTAGGAAAATTGGAAATCACCAAAAATGAAATGGAACACATAAACATCGATATCCTAGGCATTAGTGAGCTGAAATGGACTGGTATTGGCCATTTTGAATTGGACAATCATATAGTCTACTATGCTGGGAATGACAACTCGAAGAGAAATGGTGTTGCATTCATCATCAAAAAGAACATTTCAAGATCTGTCCTGAAGTACAACACTGTAAGTGATAGGATAATATCCATACGCCTACAAAGAAGACCAGTTAATATGACTATTATTCAAATTTACGCACCAACCACTAGGGTCAAAGATGAAGAAATAGGAGATTTTTATCAGCTGCTGCAGTCTGAAATTGATCGAACATGCAATCGAGATGCATTGATAATTACCAGCGATTGGAGTGCAAAACTTGGAAACAAATAAGAAGAATCTGTAGTTGGAAAATACGGCCTTGGTGATAGAAACAATGCTGGAGATCGAATGATAGAATTTTGCAAGACCAACGACTTCTTCATTGCAAATACCTTCTTTCACCAACATAAACGATGACTATACACATGGCCCTCACCAGATGGAACACACAGAAATCAAACTGACTACATCTGTGGAAAGAGACAAAGGAAAAGCTAATATCATCAGTCAGAACAAAGCCAGGGACCGACTGTGGAACGGACCATCAATTGCTCATATGCAAGTTCAAGCTGAAACTGAAGAAAATCAGAGCAAGTCCACGAGAGCCAAAATATGACCTTGAGTATATCCCACCTGAATTTATACCATCTTAACAATAGATTTGATGCATTGAACACTAGTGACCGAAGACCAGACAAGTTGTGGAATGACATCAAGTACATCATCCACGAAGAAAGCAAGAGGTCATTGAAAAGACAGAAAAGAAAGAAAAGACCAAGATGGATGTCAGAGGAGACTCTGAAATTTGCTCTCGAAGGTTGAGCAGATAAAGCAAAAGGAAGAATTCATGAAGTAAAAGAACTGAACAGAAGATTTCGAAGGGCGTCTCGAGAAGACAAAGTATTATGATGACATGTGCAAAGAGCTGGAGATGGAAAACCAGAAGGGAAGAACAAGCTCAGTTTTTCTCAAGCTGAAAGAAGGGAAGAAAAAATTGAAGCATCGAGTTGCAACAGTGAAGGATTCCATGTGGAAAATATTAAATGACACAGGAAGCATCATAAGAAGATGGAAGGAATACACAGAGCCATTATACCAAAAAGAACTAGTCAATGTTCAACCATTTCAAGAGGTGGCGTATGATCAGGAACCGATAGTACCGAAGGAAGAATTCCCAGGTGCTCTGAAGGCATTGGCAAAAAACAAGGCTCCAGGAATTGATGGAATATCAATTGAGATGTTTCAACACACAGATGCAGCGCTGGAGGTGCTCACTCATCTATGCCAAGAATATGGAAGACAGCTTCCTGGCCAACTGACTGGAAGAGATCCATATTTATGCCTATCCCCAAGAAAGGTGATCCAACTGAATATTGGATCCAACTGAATATCACATGCAAGCAAAATTTTGCTGAAGATCATTCAAAAATGGCTGCAGCAGTATATTGACAGGGAACTGCCAGAAATTCAGGCTGGATTCAGAAGAGGATCTGGAACCAGGGATATCATTGCTGATGTCAGATGGATCCTGGCTGAAAGCAGAGAATACCAGAAGGATGTTTACCTGTGTTTTATTGATTATGCAAAGGCATTCGACTGCGTGGATCATAACGAACTATGGATAACATTGCGAAGGATGGGAATTCCAGAACACTTAATTGTGCTCATGAGGTACCTTTACATAGATCAAGAGGCGGTTGTTGGGACAGAACAAGGGGATACTGATTGGTTTAAAGTCAGAAGAGGTGTGTGTCAGGGTTGTACTCTTTCACCATACCTATTCATTCTGTATGATGAGCAAATAATCTGAGAAGCTGGACTATATGAAAAAGAACAGGGCTTCAGGATTGGTGGAAGACTCATTAACAATCTGTGTTATGCAGATGACACAAACTTGCTTGCTGAAAGTGAAGAGGAGTTGAAGCACTTCCTCATGAAGATCAAAGCCCACAGCCTTCAGTATGGATTGCACCTCAACATAAAAGAAAGAAAAATCTTCACAACTGGACCAATGAGCAATATTATGATAAACGGAGAAAAGATTGAAGTTGTCAAGGATTTCATTTTACTTGGATCCACAATCAACAGTCATGGAAGCAGCAGTCAAGAAATCAAAAGATGCATTGCATTGGGTAAATCTGCTGCAAAGGACCTCTTTAAAGTGTTGAAGAGCAAAGGTGTCACCTTGAAGACTAAGGTGCACCTGACCCAAGCCATGGTATTTTCAATCGCATCATATGCATCTGAAAGCTGGACAATGAATAAGGAAGACCAAAGAAGAATTGACGCCTTTGAATTGCAGCATTGGCTAAGAATATTGAATTTACCGTGGACTGCCAAAAGAGTAAACAAATCTGTCTTAGAAAAAGTACAGCCAGAATGCTCCTTAGAGGCTAAGATGGCAAAACTGCATCTTACATACTTTGGACATGTTGTCGGGGGGGATCAGTCCCTGGAGAAGGACATCATGCTTGGCAGAGTACAGGGTCAGCGGAAAAGAGGAAAACCCTCGTCAAGGTGGACTGACACAGTGGCTGCAACAATGAGCTCAAGCATAACAGGGACTGTGAGGATGGTTCAGGATGGGGCAGTGTTTCATTCTGTTGTGCATAGGGTCTCTATGAGTTGGAACGGACTCAACAGCACCTAACAACCACAACAACAATACTTAGGGTGATCAGATACCCAGTTTTTCCAGGACATTCCTGCTTGATGCATTATTCTTAGTAGGTCCCCATTTTACTCTCAAAATCATCCAGGTTGGATCATAAATTATATGGGCACACTAGATATATTTTACATGATGAAAATAGTATTTGTAGGAAATTCAAATAATATACCTCTGGATGAAAATTAGAATATTCTATACAGAGAAAGTAAGGCAGGAAAAAACTTAATTTGAGTCTTTGAATTTTTGTCCTCACAGTAAATAGGGATAATTGAAAAATGAATAGTCAAAGCAAGATTATCCATATTTACCAGGCATACTATTAGCAAAAACCTTTACTATTTTTTAGCAAAATGTACAAATATCCCATATTAATATAATGTTTGATGCAATTTCAGATACAATCACAAGATTAAAGGGAACACTTCGTAACACCAATTTTCTGGTTAAATTTAACCATGTGTAATATTTTAGATTTATTAGAGTTAATCTTTTACCAAAAAAAAAAAAAATTTGCCATCAAGTCAATGCTGACTCATGGTGACTTTTCCAAGGAGTAGAAAATAAAACAAAGAATCCAAAATGGAAAAGAAGAATAAGGGTTAAGAACTACTATTTTAAAGGAAAAGTATAGACTGAAAAGCAAATCCATATTATTCAGCTTTTATTTTTTAATTTAATAATAATTATATGTATTTATTTTTTCCAAATACATAAGAAAGTTGCATGATGATATACAGGATACCTTTCCAATGTTGAATTATTCACCTTTAGGATAAAGATTCAAAGTCTTTAACATAACCTGCAGGACATTCTGTGGGGTGGCCCTTCTTTAACCCGCTAGGCTCAGCTTGCTCCATGTTGCTGCTCTCTCATGAGCTCCAGCCCCACTGGCTGACTTTCATTGTCTCAAACCCACCATGTTCCTTCCCACCACAGAGCTGTTACTTAAGCTGCTCCCATTTGGCTTCACTTGGTTAATGCCTACTCAGCTCCTTCCACTGTATACTCTCTATGAACCACTGTAGTCGATTGCATTATTGTTCAGAACTATTGTTGTTGTTATTAGGTGCAGTACAACAGAATGAAACACTGCTCTGTCCTGCGCCATCCTTACAATCATTGTTTTGTTTGAATCCATTGTTGCAGCCACTGTGTCAATCTATCTCATTGAGCCGTCCTCTTTTTCCCTGATCCATTACTTTACCAGGCATGATGTCCTTCTCCAGGGGCTGGTCCCTCCTGATAACATGTCTAAAGTACGTGAGATAAAGTCTTGCCATCCTCACTTCCAAGGAGCACACTGGCTGTATTTCTTCCAAGACAGACTTGTTCGCTCTTCTGGAAGTCCATGGTATATTCAATATTCTTCGCCAACACCATAATTCAAAGGCATCAATTCCTCTTCACTTCCTTATTCGTTGACCAGATTTTGCATGCATATGAGGCATTTGAAAACAGCATGGCTTGGGTCAGGCTCACCTTAGTCCTTAAAGTGACATCTTTGCTTTTTAACACTTTAAAAAGGACTTTTGCAGCAGATTTGCCCAATGTAATATGTCCTTTGATTTCCTGACTGTTGCTTCTGTGGGTGTTGATTGTGGATCCAAGTAAAATGAAATCCTTAACAATGCCAATCTTTTTTTCAATTGTTATGATGTTGCTTATTGGTCCAGCTAGAAGGATTTTTGTTTGCTTCATGTTAAGGTGTAATCTATACTGAAGGCTGCAGTCTTTGACCTTCATCATTAAGTGCTTCAAGTCCTCTTCACTTCTACAAGCAAGTTTGTGTCATCTGCATATTGCAGGTTGTTAATGAGTCTTCCACCAATCCTGAGGCCACATTTTTCTTCATACAGTCCAGCTTCTCGGGTTATTTGCTCAGCATACAGATCGAATAAGTATGGTGAAAGGACAACCCTGACACACACTTTTCTTGATTTAAGCCCTACCCTTGCTCTGTTTGAACGACTGCCTCTTGGTCTAGGTACAGGTTCCTCATGAGCACAATTAAGTGTCCAAGAATTGCCATTCTTTGCACTGTCATCCATAATTTGTTATAATCCATATAGTCGAATATCTTTGCATGGTCAATAAAACACAGGTAAACATCTTTCTGGTATTCTCTGTTTTCAGCCAGGATCCATCTGACACCAGCAATGATACCCCTGGTTCCACATCCTCTCTGAGCCCGGCTTGAATTTCTGGCAGTTCCCTGCTCATGTACTGCTATGATTGCTTTTGAATGATCTTCAGGAAAATTTTACTTGCGTGTGCTATTAATGATATTGTTCAATAATTTCCACATTCTGTTGGATCACCTTTCTTTGGGCTGGGCACAAATATGGATCTCTTCTAGTTGGTTGTCCAGGGAGATGTCTTCCAAATTTCTTGGCATAGATGGGTGAGTGCCTCAAGCATTGCATCCATTTGTTGAAACATCTCCATTGGTATTCTATTACTTGCTGGAGACTTGTTTTTTGCCAACACCTGCAGTGCGGCTTGGTCTTCTTCATTCAATACCATTGGTTCTTGATCATATGCTGCCTCTTGAAATGGTTGAACATCAACCAATTCTTTTGGTACAGTGACTCTGTATATTCCTTCTGTCTTCTTTTAATGCTCCCTGCGTCATTCAATATTTTGCCCATAGAATCCTTCAAAATTGCAACTCGAGGCTTGAAGTTTTTCTTGATCCACTCATTAAAATCTTCTGTTCAGTCCTTTTACGTCATTATTTCTTCCATTCGTTTTAGCTACTTGATGTTCAAGAACAGGTTTCAGAGTCTCTTCTGACATCCATTTTGGTCTTTTCTTTCTTTCCTGTCTTTTTCATGACCTCTTGCTTTCTTCATATATGATGCCCTTGATGTCATTCCACAGCTCATTTGGTCTTTGGTCAGTGTTCAATGAATCAAATCTATTTTTGAGTTAGTCTCCAGATTCAGGTGGGATATGATCAAGGTCATATTTTGGCTCTTGTGGACTTGTTTTAATTTTCTTCAGCTCTCAACTCGAACTTGCATATGAGAAATTAATGGTCTGTTTTGTAGTCAGCCCCTGGCCTTTTTCTGACTGATGATATTGAGTTTTTCTATTGTCTCTTTCCACATATGTAGTGAATTTGATTCCTGTGTTTCCCATACAGTTAGGTCCACATGTATAGTCGCCATTCGTATGGTTGTAAAGAGGTATTTTCAATGAATAAATCATTGGTCTTGCAAAATTCTATTATATAATCTCCAGTGTCATTTCTATCTCCAAGGCCATATTTTCCAACTACTGGTCCTTCTTCTTCATTTCCAACTTTTGCATTCCAGTCACCAGTAATTATCAATGTGCCTTGATTGCATGTTTGATCAATTTCAGACTGCAAAAATTGGTTAAAAAAACCTTCAATTTCCTCATCTTTGGCATTAGTGGTTGGTGCATAAATTTCAATGAAAGTTATATCAACTGGTCTTCCTTATAAGTGTATGAATATTATCCTATCACTGGCAGCATTGTACTTCAGGATAGGTCTTGAAATATTCTTTTTGACAATGAACACGATGTCGTTCCTCTTCAATTTTATCATTCCCGGCATAGTACACCATATGGTTATCTGATTCAAAATGGCCAATGCCAGTCTATTTCAGCTCACTAATGCCTAGGGTGTTGATCTTTATGCATTCCGTTTCATTTTTGATGACTTCCCATTTTCATAGATTCATACTTTGTACATCCCACATTACATTATTAACAGATGTTTGCAGCCGTTTCTTCTCATTTTAAGTTGTGCCTGTCATGGATTCAATTGTGTCCCCCTAAAATATCTGTCAATTTAGCTGGCACATGAGTCCCAGTATCATGTGATTGTCCATTTTAAATGATTTCCCTATGTCTTATAAATCCTATCACTATGATGAAATGAGATGGGTTGGTAGCAGTTATATTGATGAGACATACAAGATTAGAAAGTGTCTTAAGCCAATCTCTTTGAGATATAAAAGAGAGAAGTGAGCAGAGAGACAGGGGGACCTCATTCAACAAGAAAGTAGTGCCAGGAGAACAGCATATCCTTTGGACCCAGGGTTCCTGTGCTGAGACGCTCCCAGACCAAGGGAAGACTGATGCATCAGAAGGACCTTTCTCCAGAGCAGACACAGAGAGAAAGCCTTTCCCTGGAGCCAGTACCCTGAATTTGGGCTTCTAGCCTACTGGGTTGTGAGAGAATAAGCTTCTCTTTGTTAAAGCCGTCCACTTGTGAGATTTTTGTTATAGCATACTAGACAACCGAGACAGTGTCACATCAGCAAATGAAGGTCCTGAAAGCTTGACTCCGTCTACATCATTAAAGTCAAATCTACTTTGAGGAGGCAGCTCATCCCCAGTCATCTTTTGAGGGCCTTCCAACCTGAGGGGCTCATCTTCTGGCACTATTTAAGACCATATTCAGCTGCTATTCATAAGGTTTTCACTGGCCAATTTTTTCAGAAGTAGACTAAGAGGTCCTTCTTCCTGTTCTGTCTCAGTCTGGAAGTTCAATTGAAACCCGGCCAACAAAGGCAACCCTGTTGGTATTTGAAATACGAGTGGCAAAGCTTCCGATATCACAGCAACATGCAAGCCACCACAGTATGACAAACTGACAGTTACATACATGGTGATTTTTTTGAGATATTAAAAGAGCAAATTAGGCACAGAAATAGCAAATGCAAATGCAGGCAAAGATAGATGTCATGTGGAGATCTCTAAGGAATGCTGAGAAGTGCACCAGAATAGCTGAGACAAGGATTTTCCCCCTTAGTGGACAGATAGAGCCTTCTGCCGGAACTGGTGCCCTGAATTCGAACTTTTAGGCCCCTAAACTGTGAGAAAATAAATGTCCGTTTGTTAATCCACCCACTTGTGGCATTTCTATTAAAAGAGCACTAGGTTAGTAAGACATGCTATTATCTTTGCCAAGGACATGCCCAAGCTGCCTGCTGGTTCCAAGAGGAGGTGAAAGATAGTGAGCAGAGCTGCCTCCAACAAAGCCCAGCCTAGATCAGCCAGCTCCCAGCCAGCTGCAGAGACATGAGTGAGCCTGATTGACATGAACTGAATTGTGTCCCCCCTCAAAATGTGTCAACTTGACTAGACCATGATTGCCAGTATTGTCCTCCATTTTGTGATCTGATGTAATTTTTCTGTGTTTTAAATCCTAATCTCTGCGTGTGGCAATGATCACAACTTGCATGTGGCCTGCTTTCAGACTACTGTCAGCCTCCCACATGTCATGGGCTAACTCTTCGTCATGTGACCCAGCATCTCCTATGAGTCACAGTTAATATGGAAGTTCTAAGGCAAGATCACCTGCAAGCTACCAGTGCCCACAAAATCCAGGCCTCAGGAAGCACTAGTCTTGGATATGGAGCTTCCGTAACTACCACAGGATAACTAAGCATTCCTCAGAGGGAAAAGAGCGGGAGTTGGAGGTGGGACAACTTAGTAGGCCCTGTAAATAAGCCTTGGGTTCTTCCTGCCAATTCTGCATTCATTAATTTATTTCACACATATACTGAGGGCCTACTATGTGCCACGGCACTACAGTCTTCCTGAAGAAGTCAGAGGAGGAAATAAGCAATCTCCACATGCTGTGGATAGTGCTTGGCATGGGCTGAGTGCAGGGTGCTGTGCATCACACTGGAGATGAAGCTGACCTGGTTTGAGAATGGTCAGGGAAGGTTTCCTGGAAGAGGAGACACTTAAACTGACACTTGAAAGAAAAGTGTGAATTATTCAAAATGGTCAAGGGGTGGGAAAGCTGCTCCAGACACTGAGGTCTAGAGTGCAAAGGCCAAGAAACAGTACAGGGTCAGGCTGTGCTGTGGAGTTGTAACAGTCAGGGGTGGCTTAGTACAGGGTAGGGTTGGGGAGAGGAGAGGAGACCCTAGATGGTTAGCAGGGGCCAGAACATGTGGGCTCTATAGGGCTGTCTAAGGAGTTGGGATTTGAGCTGAGGAAAAGCGGGGCAGGGGGGCAGGGAGGCAGGGGGAGGGGGGAGGGAGGTCACCAAGGCTTTTAAATCAGGGAATAGCATAATCAAACGTGACAGTTATGGTGCAGCCCTGTGTTGGTTTTCCTGTGGTCTCTGATCTGTCTTCATTCTGGACATAAAGAGTTAACTGAAAAAAAAAGGAGAAGAAAGAAGAGGGGGAAATCATTGCTTGAAATGGTGATTCTGGTTACAAAAGGGACAAGGCACAACTATGGGTTGCTCAGCAAAAATATTCAACTCCATCTGAAGGTCAACTTCCAAAACAGTGCTGAAGGACCAGAAAACTAGTAAGACAATAATAAATGCCTTATAGAAGCTGAAGGCATAAAAAAGAGCTCTGAATTGGGACTTGGGAAAGCCAAATGTATGCCCCAGCTCTACCCTAAATCAAAAGTTTTCCTTGCTTCACTTTCCTCATCTGTAAAATGAGGGAAGTTGGCTTAGAGATAAAAATTTCCAGAAATATTAAAGGCATGGATATTTTGAACTATGTGCAATGCTTTTTTTTTTACTATTCTTTGAAAATAAAAAAATTATTTTAATTAGTTTAGAAATGTAAAGATAAATTATATATGAGTTGTTTTGCCCTTAAAATAAGACTGATATCTTAAGATGTGAAGCACTAGGAAAAATCCATACCTCTGGAGAAAACATTGCCCTGAACTTTCAGAAAACCCACAAAAAAAAATAGGGGGGGAATACATCATACCTTTAATTAAATTAGATAATCACTAGGTTTTTTTTAAGCTCTAAAATTATATTCTTTATTATGGAGAAGCTGTAGTATTTTAAACTTTTTAAGTGTTTTCAGGTGTATTATATAATTTAATCTTTATCTTCATCCTTACCAAATTATGATTTGAAGCTTGACCTGAAAGATCTACAACCCAGACTGTCTAAATAAACAAATCTGTGATGCCTTCTCATCCCAGCATAGACTCCTCAATCAATTTTTTCCTGAATGTTGTCTTTTTAAAAATTGAATAACAAGTTAAAACACTTCTTCCGGAGATTAGAAGTAATAGCATGCACAGGATAAGGATGGGTAGAGAAAATTCTGACAAATTTCCTCATATCCTGGTGCCGTTCCACCACCTGTCAGTTTGTTGTATTGGGGGGAGGCTTGCATGTTGCTATGATGCTGAAAGCTATGCCACTGCTATTTCAAATATCAACAGGGTCACCAATGGTGGACAGATTCTAGTCTAAGAAAGACTAGTAAGAAGGGTCCAGTGACCTACTTGCAAAAATCAGCCAATGAGAACTCTTCAGATCACAACAGAACATTGACTCACTTGCTTTGTACAAGTCATCACAAGGGATCAATCGCTGGAGGAGGACATTGTGTTTGGTGAAGCAGAGGATCAGCGAGGGTGACGAAGACTCTCAGTAAAATGGATGGGCACAGTAGCCACAGCAATGGACTCAAGTCTGCCAGCAATTGTGAGGATGAAGCAGGACTAGACAGTGTTTAATTATGTTGTACATAATCACCATGAGTCAGAGTCAACTAGAAAGCTATTATCTACCCGTCTGTCTATCTATCTACTATCTACCTTTCTATATCAATTTATCATCCATCCAACCAGCTACCTATCTAGCTACCTACCTACCAATCTATTCATCCATCTGTCCATCCGTCTTCATCCACCCATCCAGCTAGCTAGCTATCTACCTACCTACTTACCTACCCTTCCATCCATCCATCCATCCATCCATCCATCCATCCATCCATCCATCCATCCATCCATCCATCCATCCATTCACCCACCCACCCACCCACCCACCCACCCACCCATCCATCCATCCATCCATCCATCCATCCATCCATCCATCCATCCATCCATCCATCCATCCATCCATCCACCCATTCATCCATCCATCCATCCACCCGTCCATCCGTCCGTCCTTCTGTCCGTCCTTCCATCTGTTCATCTGTCCATCCATCCATCCTTCATCTACCCATCCATCCGTCTGGCCATCCATCTACCTACCTACCTTCCTACCTATCTACCTGCCTACCTATCTATCTTTCATCTGTGTATGTACGTATGTATGTATCTATCTACTATATGCCATTAGCAAAGGAGAGTAGTGAATTCTCTGTGGTATCCTTAGTAGGGACCTTGAAAAATAGATTTGGATACATTAAGGGGGACTATCTGAGAAACAGTGAGAGGGGAAGGTTTTTTTTTTTTCTTTGACCCGGGTGAGGGGGTCCTCTAAAAAGATTACTAGATGGGTTTTGTAGGCAGAGTAATAGCTCCCATAGATGTACATGTCCTTACTCTTGGAACCTGTGAATACATTATGTTATATGTCAAGGGAGAATTAAGGTTGCTAATCAGCTGAATAGAGTCCCTGGATGATATAAATGGTCAATGTGCTCAGCTACTAACAGAACAGTTGGAGGTTTGAGCCTACACAGAAGTGCCTTAGAAGAAAGGCTTGACAATCTTCTGCTCAAAAATCAGCCACAAAAAATCCTATGGAGCACAGTTCTACTCTGACACACATGGGGTTGCCAAGAATCAGAATCTACTCATTGGCAAAGGTGTGTGTGGTATCATCAGCTGACCTTGAGATAGGGAGATTATCCTGGATAATATAGGCAAGCCTATTTTAATAGTTAAAAGGTCTTAAGAACAAAGTTTAGATTTCTCTGAAGCAGAAGAAACCTTGCCTGTGGACATCAAGTGCCCCCATGCCTGAGCATTTCGGACTGCCCTTCCTGATAGCTGCCCTACAGATTTCAGATTTGCCTAGCCAGCCCCTACAATCACACTTGCCAATTCCTTGCACTAAATCTCTTAATTCGTACCTCCTGCTGGTCTGGCTTCTCTGGTTGAACTATGAGTGATACAAGGGGCTATTTGGTGGCAATGCAATAACCATTTTCAGCAAGAATAACCTTGTTTTATGAACCAGAATAGTAAAAACTCAATGTTTGGCCCTGGGTAACAAATGACCCTACTGTCGAGCATCTATAGGAACATAAGCTATCTGGTTCCTCCACAGCATAGCCGCTAAGATCTCCAGTCCGTTATATGACCCTACTGTCGAGCATCTGTAAGAACATAAGCTATCTGGCTCCTCCATTGCATAGCCGCCAAGATCTCCAGTCCATTATACTTCTCCCCCTGAGCTGCACATGCAACACTCCTGATAAACAATGATAAATAAATAACAGCTGGTTCCAGGAGAAAATGTTTGCACACGTTTTCAAAAATTGAAGAAAATAAACTTGAAATAAGATCAGCTGCCATTGGAGTGATAGAGCTGACACTTAGAGAAAAAGAGTTGTATGTGCCTAAAGACGAAGCCCATTCATGAGCCATGTGTGAGGGCAGACCTGGGTTAGCAGAGCACATGGGAAACCACAGAACAGCAGAAACAGTGAGCCTCTTGCTCTCTGTTCCCATGGGTTCTCTGAGCAAGAAGACAGTCTTTTTTCTCGCTGGCTGATAAAGTGTGAGCTATCACGCTGAGGATCTGTGTGAGCCTGGCAGGTCTGCAGATCACAGCAGAGGTCTGGCCAAGGGAAAAGATTGCTCTCTGGGGGTAAACGCTCTAATCCTGGTTGCTGACTGCTTTGAGATTTGAGATAAAAGGACTTGCTGATTAAGTCTTAGCATCTATCAATCACTCTGACATCCTTTGAGTAATGAGGAGAGAAGGCTACCTCTCAGGGAAATCGTTTTTCTGCTGTTTTTCTGTTTCATCCCTAGCCTGAGCTTGCTGAGGGTTAATAGGGCCCTATTAGAGGGAGTACCTCCTGGGAGAGGGATGCTGATGGAAGAGCATTGCATGGTGAACTAAAATGGACTTGCTTCAGGAATTTACCATTGACCCAAAACGGCAAGTACTATATGAGACCATTATTATAAAAACTTATGAAAATGTGTACACATAGAAAGAAACACTCTTCGATGGTTACAAGGAAGGGGAGGGTTGAGAAAGAAAAAGCACTAAATAGACAATAGATAAGTGGTATCTTTGGTGAAGAGTAAGACAGTACACAATACTGGGGAAGCCAGCACACCTTGATGAAGACAAAGTCATGGAAGCTCCCTAGACACATTCATACTCCCTGAGGGAGTGACTTGCTGGCCTGAGGGCTGGGGACCATGGTCTCTGGGGACATCTAGCTCAGTTGGCATAACATAGTTTATAAAGAAAATGTTCTACCTCCTACTCTGGTGAGTAGCATCTAGGGGCTTAAAAGCTTCTGAGAGGCCATCTAAGATACTACACTGGTGTCACTGCATCTCAAGGGAGAATGAAAAAAAACATGAACACAAGGGAAAATCAGTTCAAAGGACTAATGGACCACAACTACCACAGCCTCCACCAGACTGAGTCCAGCACAACTAGATGGTGCTCTGCTACCACCACCGACAACTCTGACAGAGATCACAATAGAGGATCCCAGGCAGAGCTGGAGAAAATTGTAGAATAAAATTCAAACTCATAAACAAAAGACCAGACTTACTTGTCTGGGAGATACTGGAGAAACCCCGAGTATGGCCTCTGGACATCCTTTTAACTCAGTACTGAATTCACTCCTGAGACTTACCCTTCAGCCAAAGATCAGACAGGCCTATAAAATGATAACATACGTAATTCAACCATGTATAGGAGACTAAATGGGCACACCAGCCCAGGAACAAGGACGAGAAGGCAGGAGGGGACAGGAAAGCTGGGCGAATGGAAATAGGGAAACCAAGGTCTAGAAGGGGAGAGGGTTGACATGTCACAGGGCTGGCAACCAATGTCACAAAACAATATGTGTATTAATTTTTTAATAAGAAACTAATTTCCTCTGTAAACTTTCACCTAAAGCAACAATTAAAAAAAGGAAAATAAAAAAGAATTTACAATTCATAGTCTGGGTAACTTCGAGATAGGCAAGTCTGCAAGCCTGACACTCAGGGAAAGTGAGTTTTTCAGGTGTTGGCAGGACTCCCTGAGCTCGTGTCTACCCAAACAACCAACTGAAAAGGGTGATTCTTACCTTATGCCAATGGGCTGGTGGTCAATAGTTTCTCCTTGAGTTGACAGTGGTGTCACTAGGAGGGTGCGGGGGATGCAGACAGCACCGAGAGACACTGTCAGAGGGGGTGACACCAAACTGCCTATCTATAAAATTTTTGTGCAATGTTTCAGCAGAAATTTATTATTTTTTATAAAAATATTCCTGTGGTTAGTTATAACAACAAAAACATTTTTCGTAAGCCCAGTTTACATGTGTTAATATACCTACAAGGCTAAAATTCTATGTGCTCCCGTCAGAGCTGTCATTATTACCCAATTACAGTGAGGTTTTGTCTGCAAACACTTGCTGTTGTTTTTGTTGCTGCCAGTGTTTTTATAGTCGCTGATTTTGTCAAATTTTCTGGTGTTTTAGCTACAGTATTGTGCTAGGTAGCATTTGTGAACCTATATCAATACCTGTTTTGATAATGTAGTGGAAATTAAAGGAAAAGGAGAAAAACCAAAAAGGCTTCTGTTCAGTTACTAATAATGTAATTCAGCATAGAAAGATTTTACAAAACAATTTCGTTGTTAGTATTCACATAATCTAAGTAATATTACATTTAAGCAATTTACAACTATATTTACCACATATTATTCTATGATTAAAACTGATAATAAACATTATTTAGGATTCTGTGTGGTGTGGTATGGCAGGAAGTCTGTGGTGGGGCTTGACACCATGAATTACTACACTGTGTGACATCAACCCTAGTGATGCCACCGTGAATTAAGATGTTACTAAATTATAATAATGAGCTTGGGGGGGACTCATTTTCAGAGCACCCCTTTTCACTGCTTATACTATGTAACAATTTTGCCTTTCATTTAGGGTGCTGAGAAAATATAGTTTGTATGTACAGATTGTTGCTTGTGAAAATTGTTAAATAAGAATTTAATTATATTAATCAAAACAAAAATATACAGTTTACTTTCATCCATGTTAACTGCCTGATATAACAATAGATAGTGGAAATTTTAAGGTACAAGTTGAAGCTGAGATACTTCCTAGAGAAAAATTATAGAAATTTTTCTATCAAGAAAGAGCGACCCCAGAGTCCTGAGAAGATGAATGAAGAAGTGAGGATTACAGGAAGCCAAGAGGGACTTCAGGTCAAAGGGCTCTCTGGGGCTGACAGTCCAGGCATCTGGATAGATGATGATGATGGATAGATGATAGATGATAGATAGATAGATAGATAGACAGACAGACAGATAGATAGATAGATGATAGATAAATTGATAGATGATAGATAGATAGATGGATGATAGATGATAGACAGATAGTTGATAGATAGATGATAGATAGATAGATAGATGATAGATTGATGATAGATTGATAGATGATAGATAGATAGACAGATAGACAGATGATAGGTAGGTAGGTTGGAAGACAGGTAGATAGGTAGGGTAGATAGGTAGATGATAGCTGCAGTTGAGTGGACTCTGACTCATGGCAACCTTACATACAACAGAACAAACCATTGATTGGTGCTGTGTCATCCTCACGATCTCCAGCATGTTTGAGTCCATTGTTGCAGCTACTGTGCCAATTTATCTCACTGAAGGTCTCCCTCACCCTCGCTGGCCCTCTGCTTCACTACACTTGATGTCCTCCTCCAACAATTGATTCCTCCTGACGACATGTCCAAAGTAAGCAAGTTGTTTGTTTGCTAGACTTTTTTCTAGTTTGTTTTAGTCTGGAAGCTTCACTGAAACCTGTCCACCATGGGTGATTCTACTGGTATTTGAAATGCTGGGGGCAGATCTCCCAGTATCATAGCAACATGCAAGCCACGTCAGTACAAAAAATTGAATGACAGACAGTGGGCATCTGGAGAGATTACCTCATTCTTCAGAACCCTGCTCAACTGAGTGTATAGAATTCAGAGCAGTCCACCCTAAGATGAGGCAAACTTTTCCATGTCAGAGTTCTTTAAGAAGATCCCCACTGTCCTCTCACTGCCCAGATTCCAGAAGGTTACTTGGCCTGTCCCATCACTCATAAAGAGAGATTGGATGGGGGTTTGGAGAGAAGGGTGCCTCTCCTTCCTCCACCAGTGCCCAGGGAGGCAAAAGCCAACAGGGAAGTTGAAAACTCCTCCCATTTCTAGCTCCATTTTGTTCTCTGAACAGAGGTGGGAAAAGAACAAAACAATAAAAAATTGACAGAAGCCATGAGCAACAAAATGTTTTTAGTTTTGTCTATGTATTATTCATGAGGAGGGCAAAATGTCTCTAAGAAGATATTTAAATTACAATGTTAAAACTGAATTGTTGTTAGTTGCCCTCAAGCTGCCTCCAACTCATGGTGACCTTTGGTACAACAATATGAAATGTTATCCTGTCCATGTCATCTTCACTATCCTTGGTATGTTTGGGTTCAGATGGACGATATACTAGGGTTCTCACTGGCTGATTTTCAGAAATAGATCACCAGGCCTTTCTTCTTCTCTTTGGAAATAATTTTTCTACCTTTTTTTTGTGTGTGTGTGCCTATCCGAAGCCTGCTGAATTACCAGGGGACTTTTACAGGTCGTGCCTCCTGGCCGAGGGGTGTTGGAGTCTTAGTCTGGAAACTGCACTGAAACCTGTTCAGCATCATAGCAACACACAAGTCACCACAGCACCACAAACCAAAAGATGAGCAGTGAGAAACTGAATTAATGTTTTTATAATTCAGGTCCAGGGCATTGTAGAATGGAGGAAGCAATGTTGGTTTGGGAATGAGATAGCACGTGTTCCAGTACCATTTTAGCCACTCTCTGGCTGTGTGACTTTGGGCAGGTACTTGACATCTCTAAGCCTCATCTCCATCACCTGCAAGATGAGTGGACTGGACTGTACATATTAGTTTTCTCATTGTTCTTTCACTGAATCAACAAATACTTAACGAGTCCCTAACATAGGCCCAGGTCCTTGGGTGCCATAAACGGTTCAGACTTGACTACTATCTAAAGGATGGCAGTTTGAACCCACCCAACAGCAACATGGAAGACAGGCTTGACAATCTGCTTCCATAAATGTTACAGCCAAGAAAACCCTGTGGAAAGTTCTACTCTGTACACATGGTGTTGTCATGTGTTGGAATGGACTTGACGGCAACAGTTTTTAAGCTAGGTCCATCTAGGCCATGTTAGGTGTTGGAAGTTCCCTGTATGTCTACATTATGAACATCAAAACCCATTGCCATTGTGTCAATTCTGGCTCATAGTGACCCTATACGACAGAGTAGAACTACCCCATAGGGTTTCCAAGGGGCAGCTGGTGGATTCATACTTGTGACCTTTTAGTTAGCAGCTGAGCTCTTAACCACAGCACTGCTAGGGCTCCCATTATGAAGACAGCTCAGCGAATTATCATCAAGTTAAAGGTTTCTAAAAGTGGCAACAACACTTCCACAGACTGTTCTGCTTTTCTTTCAGCTTTCCATTTTCCTCTCAGTGTGAGCAAGTTTCCATTCCAAGTCCTTTCCTCATGAAGAGCTGGCAGCTGGGATTTAGAATATTGATTTTTGCTAAATATAGCTCTTGCTTGAATGTGAGGGGTTCTTTGGTTAATGTCTAATTAATGACAAAGCACAGCCATATGGTTTAATGAAAAATATTAAAATAATAAAAATATGAGTGACTGCCTGCCCTTCAGATATGAGTCTCAGAAAAGAAACATAATATATAGAAATTTAAAGCCACGGTGCAGGGGGGAGGGAAGAGACTAAATAGACATCCTTAACATACTGAATTAAACAATGTACTGTGCTATAGTTAAATATATTTAATAAGATATTGCACTAACGTCTGAAATAATGTCAAGCTTGGATAAGATGAGTGTGGCTCTCATCTTCCACCTAGCCCTCATTCTGTGAGAGGATTGGATTGGACATGGGAAAGAAAAGGGGTATTCGGGGGAGTGTACAGTGGGAGGGAGAAATGGCCAGAGAACCTGTTTTAGGATGTGGGGAGGAGTGTGCGTCTTTGTGTCCCCAGTACTCTTCATGCCCAGGATGTTGCTGAAAGCTGCCATCCTGTTGGCCTCTGACTCATGGTGAACTGGTGCACACAAGAATGAAACACCGCCTGTCATGATGACCCCATGCACAACAGAACGAAACACTGCCTGTCCTGCACCATCTGACTCATGGTGACCCCATGCACAAAAGAATGAAATACTGCCCCTCTTGCATCATCCCCACGATCAGTTTTAGGTCAGACCCTTATGATCCACAGGGTTTTCTTTGGTAAACTTTCAAAAGTAGATCCCCAGGCCTTTCTTCCTAGTCTGTCTTGCTCTGGAAGCTCCTGAGCATCATAGCAACATGCAAGCCTCCACTGACAGATGAGTGGCTATGCATGAAGCGCGCTGGCTGGGAATCAATCCTGGGTCTCCTGCATGGAAGACGAGAATTGTACCACTAAATGCCAACATTCCCTATTCTTTGCAGAGAACAGACTGTGTTTTTCCTCCCTGTAGTGTAAAATCTGCTCTTAGAGTCTTCTCTCTTCTTCAGGGCTGACATCTTTCTACAATGGTGGCAGTAGGAATATCTTTTTTTATTTTTCTTTTTTCGGAATAAACTCCACCCAAGTACATGGTTTAGTTCTTTGAACTTCGCAAAGCAAAAGCACAATGTAGGTACTTTCCAGGTCTGTGTTATTGAGTCTTAAATAATACCGAATCTGTAGTCTACTTTGGGTGAATTTTTGGTCTTCTTCTCCAGCATGACATCAAGAATATGTTTCCTTGTCTTCATCCAATGCCCCTAACTTTGCTCCACCTTCTTGTAATCAGTTGCTCAATTGAGAACACACTGAACTCTGGAGAATCTAAGGAATTGTACTCTCACTTAGGGAACTATCTAGCTTGGCTAAAACATGAGCCTAGCCTGTATCACAAAACAACTCCTAGCTCTTCAGCCTGAGGAGAATCACTGAACTGTTAACGTTCCTACATTTAGGTGTTCCCCCCAACGATCACTAGCCACTTACTTTCCCCCCGATTTTTCTTCCTCAGAACCAATGGAGAGTTTCTCTTAAAGGTAAATTCACCACTCAGGACACAGCTGAAAACTTTCAAAACAGTTCTTCCAGGTAAGCAAAAAAGCATATTCAGAGGTGGGGCCAAGATGGCGGAAGAGACAGATGCTTCCGTTGAGCCCTCTTTACAACAAAGACCTGAAAAAACAAGTGAAACGAGTATATTTGTGAAAAGCTGGGAGCCCTGAGCATCAAAGGCAAGTTTAGACAACGAACTGAGGGGCAGGGGAAGGAAGAGACCATTCAGAAGGGGAGAGGAGTTACTGGACCTGAATCGCGGGGAGCCCTCAGGCACCATTCCCAGAGCAGCGGTGGCGGCGGGCTGGTCCTAGCATTCGGCCGCAGTTTCCTCAGGGAGACGCAGCCAGCCACATAGCCCACTCACACCTCTGGAACCTGAGGAGAACAGCGCTCTTGGCAAAAGCTAAGTACTTGCGTATATTTTACCGCGCCCCCCCAACCCAGCTTCAGCGGCTGAATCCCTAGGCCTGAGATAGACCCTGCTGAGCACCTGGAGCCGTCCTCCTGGCCTTGGGGAAGGAAAAAATTTCCAACGGGGCGGGGGGAGATAATCTGCTAGCTCCATTAACTGGGGGAGTTCAGGACAGAAGCGGCTCCTGTCCAGGCATAAACCGTCCATGGACCTTGAGCATCTTTTCCTTCTGTATGGACCTGTGTGCACCTATTTTGGGAGAATAGGCCCTTGTTGGCAAACTCCAACCATTTCAGCTGTGCGGTGGAGAGGTGGGTGTTTGAAGTTTGACATTGCTTTGCCTGTTAAACAAGGTCCTCACCTACCCACAACAGGGACCTAAGGACTGGTGGCTTCACTTGTGTCACCCAGCCACCCACAACAGGTGTCCAGGGATAACTGGTACCTCCCAGTTCTTACAACAAAATCTTTGGGTGCCCATGGTCCCTCTGCAGAGCCCGCCCACCAGCACGCTCTAGGGAACAGAGATGTGTTTTCCTCAGAGATACTTGGGGGACAGTTCTCGGCCCCCTGCCTTGTTCAGAGCATGACCTCCTGCTGCAATCAGATACCGGTATATACGCCAATCACCCCTGCCCCTCTAAGACTGCAGGACACAGCCTGTACCACACACTTGATATCAGCTACCTGGAAACATGAGATAAATTCATACAAGAAAAGCGAATGGACTCCTGGATTGATATACCTGATACCAGCTCTAGCCAGCTGGGGACAGGACACCAGAGCTCCAAAGGTGAAAATAATCAAGCTAGCTCACTCAAGCAACCCATAGGGGTATACCAAAACAAAACAAGGCAAGCAGCTACAACACAGTAAGCAAGCATAAACAAATACAATAACTTATAGATGGCTTAGAGACAACAGTCAATAACAAGTCACATAAAGAAACGTTCTGTGATCACCTCAACAGGCTCTCAAAACAAAGAATCCGGAGGGGGGCCAAGATGGCGGACTAGGTGGACGCTCCCGCGGATCCCTCTTGCAACAAAGACTCGGAAAAACAAGGGAATCGATCACATACATAACAATCTATGAACTCTGAACAACAAGCACAGACTTAGAGACGGAGGACGAACAAATACGGGCAGACAGCGACTGTTTTCAGAACTAGGAGCCAGCGCACCAGGCAGGTGACCTTCGGAGCTCGATCTGGGGCAGAGCCCAGGGGGGCAGACGGCACAGAAAGGGGGCCCACCCCTTCCCCCCCGAACCCATCCCGGGAGGAAGCCTAGCAGGTTGGCGCGGGCGGCGTAGGGGCGCAGCCGGAGGGAGAAACACCCGGGAGGCAGTGACTGATCTGAGAGGGGGGAGAACAGCGTCCCAGCTGGGGTGCCCTGCTGTCCGCCGGGAGTTAGGCGAGAAGCCGACGGGGCGCGCGCGGGGGGGGGTCAGCTGTGTTTCCCTGGAGTGACCCCAGGGCGGGGCCCACGCGTTCGTGCGGGAGGACGCGCACCCAGTCCGCGCGTGTGGCACGGCACACCAGAGGGAGAAATCCCCGGAGGTGTCTGGTCTCAAAACAGGGAAAGCAGCATCCCAGACGGGGAGCCATTCCGCTGCGATCTGGGCACGCGCGCGCGCGCGGGCGGGGCATGAGCGCGGGGTCCATTTTTATTACCCTGAATTGACCCAGAGGGCGGGAACACCTGGTCATGCGAGTGACGCCCTCCCAGTTTGCGCGAGAGGTGCGGCACACTGGAAGGAGAAGTCCCCGGGAGGAACTGATTGGTCCCAAAGCGCAGAAAGTAGCATCCCAGACAAAGTGCCGCCCTGCTGGGGCTTGGGCGCGCGCACGAGCGGGCCGTGAGCGCGGAGTCCATTTTTATTGCCCTGAATTGACCCAGGGGGCGGGCCCACCTGGCCGTGCGGAGGAACTGATTGGTCCCAAAGCGCAGAAAGTAGCAACCCAGACAGAGTGCCGCCCTGCTGGGGCTTGGGCGCGCGCGGGCGGGGCGTGAGCGCGGAGTCCATTTTTATCGCCCTGAATTGACCCAGGGGGCGGGCCCACCTGGCCGTGCGGAGGAACTGATTGGTCCCGAAGCGCAGAAAGTAGCGTCCCAGACGGGGTTCCGTCCTGCTGGGGCTTGGGCGCGCGCACGAGCGGGGCGTGAGCACGGAGTCCATTTTTATTGCCCTGAATTGACCCAGGGGGCGGGCCCACCTGGCCGTGCAGGTGACGCCAACCCAGTTCGCGCGAGAGGTGTGGCGCTCCGGAAGGAGAAGTCCCGGGGAGGAAGTGACTGGTTCCCGAACAGGGAAAGCAGCGTCTCAACCCGGAACTCATCCCGCTGGGATTTGGGCGCGCGCACAGGCGGGGCGTGACCGCGGGATCTAATTATAATCGCCTGAATAGACCCTGGGGGCGGGCCCACCCGTTCGTGCGGGAAACGCCCACCCAGTGCCCACGAGCGGTGCCGCGCACCGGAGGAAGTCCCCAGGAGGAAGGGACTGGTTTCCGAGCAAGGAAAGCAGTGTCCTAGCCAGGGACCCGTCCAGCCCGGATTTTGGCAAACGGGGGCGGAGCGTGAACGTGGTGTTCAGCTCTATATTCTGTGGTGCTACACTCCTAGCTCTCAGATCCCTCCCCCACCCTCCCCAGGCGACCCCATTAACATCCGAATACCCGGAGCCAGAGAGAGAATTCAGATAGGGATCTGACTGCATTTTTTTTTAGCTGACTACTTGGAAAATCTAGTTTCCCAGTGATGGCTCGGAGACAGCAGTCCATATCAAACCACATAAAGAAACAGACCATGACAGCTTCTCCAACCCCCCAAACAAAAGAATCAAAATCTTTCCCAAATGAAGATACAATCCTGGAATTATCAGATACAGAATATAAAAAACTAATTTACAAAATGCTTAAAGATATCACGAATGAAATTAGGATAAATGCAGAAAAAGCCAAGGAACACACTGATAAAACTGTTGAAGAACTCAAAAAGATTATTCAAGAACATAGTGGAAAAATTAACAAGTTGCAAGAATCCATAGAGAGACAGCATGTAGAAATCCAAAAGATTAACAATAAAATTACAGAATTTGACAACGCAATAGAAAGTCAGAGGAGCAGACTCGAGCAATTAGAATGTAGACTGGGACTTCTGGAGGACCAGGGAAACAACACCAACATAGCTGGAAAAAAATCAGATAAAAGAATTTAAAAAAATGAAGAAACCCTAAGAATCATGTGGGACTCTATCAAGAAGGATAACTTGCGAGTGATTGGAGTCCCAGAACAGGGAGGGGGGACAGAAAACACAGAGAAAATAGTTGAAGAACTCCTGACACAAAACTTCCCTGACATCATGAAAGAAGAAAGGATATCTATCCAAGATGCTCATCGAACCCCATTTAAGATTGATCCAAAAAGAAAAACACCAAGACATATCATCTTCAAACTTGCCAAAACCAAAGACAAACAGAAAATTTTAAAAGCAGCCAGGGAGAAAAGAAAGGTTTCCTTCAAGGGAGAATCAATAAGAATAAGTTCAGACTACTCAGCAGAAACCATGCAGGCAAGAAGGGAATGGGACGACATATACAGAGCACTAAACGAGAAAAACTGCCAACCAAGGATCATATATCCAGCAAAACTCTCTCTGAAATATGAAGGAGAAATTAAGATATTTACAGATAAACACAAGTTTAGAGAATTTGCAAAAACTAAACCAAGACTGCAAGAAATGCTAAAGGAGATTGTTTGGCCTGATGACCAATAATATCAGGTACCAGCACAATACAAGGACACAAAACAGAACGTCCTGATATCAACGCAACTCAAACAGGGAAAGCACAAAAACAAACAAATTAAGACTAATTCTAAAAAACAAATAAATAAACAAAATAATACACACAACAGGAAATCATGGAAATCAATAGCTAAACGATCAAAATAATCAAAAAGAGGGACTAAATATAGGAGGCATTGAACTGCCAGATGGAGAGTGATACAAGGCGAAATAGAAGGATACAAGTTAGGGTTTTACTTAGAAAAATAGGGGTAAATAAAAAGGTAACCACAAAAAGGAATATCAATTCCATAACTCAAGAAAAAAGCCAAGAAAAACGTAACGACTCAATAAACACAAAGTTAAACATTATGAAAATGAGGATCTCACAAGCTACTAAGAAAAACGTCTCAGCACAAAAAAGCATGTGGAAAAATGAAATGGCCAACAACACACATAAAAAGGCATCAAAATGACAGCACTAAAAACTTACTTATCTATAATTACGCTGAATGTAAATGGACTAAATGCACCAATAAAGAGACAGAGAGTCACAGACTGGATAAAGAAACACGATCCATCTATATGCTGCCTACAAGAAACACACCTTAGACTTAGAGACACAAACAAACTAAAACTCAAAGGATGGAAAAAAGTATATCAAGCAAACAATAAGCAAAAAAGAAGAGGAGTAGCAATATTAATTTCTGACAAAATAGACTTTAGACTTAAATCCGCCACAAAGGATAAAGAAGGACACTATATAATGATAAAAGGGACAATTGATCAGGAAGACATAACCATATTAAATATTTACGCACCTAATGACAGGGCTGCAAGATACATAAATCAAATTTTAACAGAATTGAAAAGTGAGATAGACACCTCCACATATATAGTAGGAGACTTCAACACACCACTTTCGGAGAAGGACAGGACATCCAGTAAGAAGCTCAATAGAGACACGGAAGACCTACTTACAACAATCAACCAACTTGACCTCATTGACTTATACAGAACTCTCCACCCAACTGCTGCAAAATATACTTTTTTTTCTAGCGCACATGGAACATTCTCTAGAATAGACCACATATTAGGGCATAAAACAAATCTTTGCAGAATCCAAAACATCGAAATATTACAAAGCATCTTCTCAGACCACAAGGCAATGAAGCTAGAAATCAATAACAGAAAAACTAGGGAAAAGAAATCAAATACTTGGAAAATGAACAATACCCTCCTGAAAAAAGACTGGGTTATAGAAGACATCAAGGAGGGAATAAGGAAATTCTTAGAAAGCAACGAGAATGAAAATACTTCCTATCAAAACCTCTGGGACACAGCAAAAGCAGTGCTCAGAGGCCAATTTATATCAATAAATGCACACATACAAAAAGAAGAAAGAGACAAAATCAGAGAACTGTCCCGACAACTTGAGCAAATAGAAAGTGAGCAACAAAAGAATCCATCAGGCACCCGAAGAAAACAAATAATAAAAATTAGAGCTGAACTAAATGAATTAGAGAACAGAAAAACAATTGAAAGAATTAACAAAGCCAAAAGCTGGTTCTTTGAAAAAATTAACAAAATTGATAAACCATTGGCTAGACTGACTAAAGAAAAACAGGAAAGGAAACAAATAACCCGAATAAGAAACGAGAAGGACCACATCACAACAGAACCAAATGAAATCAAAAGAATCATATCAGATTACTACATAAAATTGTACTCTAACAAATTTGAAAACCTAGAAGAAATGGATAAATTCTTGGAACAACACTACTTACCTAAACTAACACATACAGAAGTAGAACAACTAAATAGACCCATAACAAAAAAAGAGATTGAAATGGTAATCAAAAAACTCCCAACAAAAAAAAGTCCTGGCCCAGATGGCTTCACTGCAGAGTTCTACCAAACCTTCAGAGAAGACTTAACACCATTACTATTGAAGGTATTTCAAAGTATAGAAAAAGACGGAATACTACCCAACTCATTCTATGAAGCCACCATCTCCCTGATACCAAAACCAGGTAAAGACATTACAAAAAAAGAAAATTTTAGACCTATATCCCTCATGAACATAGATGCAAAAATCCTTAATAAAATTCTAGCCAATAGAATCCAACAACACATCAAAAAAATAATTCACCCTGATCAAGTGGGATTTATACCAGGTATGCAAGGCTGGTTTAATATCAGAAAAACCATTAATGTAATCCATCACATAAATAAAACAAAAGACAAAAACCACATGATCTTATCAATTGATGCAGAAAAGGCATTTGACAAAGTCCAACACCCATTTATGATAAAAACTCTCACCAAAATAGGAATTGAAGGAAAATTCCTCAACATAATAAAGGGCATATATGCAAAGCCAACGGCCAATATCACTCTAAATGGAGAGAACCTGAAAGCATTTCCCTTGAGAACGGGAACCAGACAAGGATGCCCTTTATCACCGCTCTTATTCAACATCGTACTTGAAGTCCTAGCCAGGGCAATTAGGCTAGACAAAGAAATAAAGGGTATTCAGATTGGTAAGGAGGAAGTAAAGGTATCACTATTTGCAGATGACATGATCGTATACATGGAAAACCCTAAGAAATCCTCCAGAAAACTACTGAAACTAATAGAAGAGTTTGGAAGAGTCTCAGGATATAAAATAAACATACAAAAATCACTTGGATTCCTCTACATCAACAAAAAGAACACCGAAGAGGAAATAACCAAATCAATACCATTCACAGTAGCCCCCAAGAAGATAAAATACTTAGGAATAAATCTTACCAAGGAAGTAAAAGACCTATACAAAGAAAACTATAAAACTCTGCTACAAGAAATTCAAAAGGACACGCTTAAATGGAAAAACATACCCTGCTCATGGATAGGAAGACTCAACATAGTAAAAATGTCTGTTCTACCAAAAGCCATTTATACATACAACGCACTTCCAATCCAAATACCAATGTCATACTTTAAGGGAATAGAGAAACAAATCACTAATTTCATATGGAAAGGAAAGAATCCCCGGATAAGCAAAACATTACTGAAAAAGAAGAAAGTGGGAGGCCTCACCCTACCTGATTTCAGAACCTATTATATAGCTACAGTAGTCAAAACAGCCTGGTACTAGTACAACAACAGGCACATAGACCAATGGAACAGAATTGAGAATCCAGATATAAATCCATCCACGTATGAGCAGCTGATATTTGACAAAGGACCAGTGTCAGTCAATTGGGGAAATAATAGTCTTTTTAACAAATGGTGCTGGCATACCTGGATATCCATTTGCAAAAGAATGAAACAGGACCCATACCTCACACCATGCACAAAAACTAACTCCAAGTGGATCAAAGACCTAAACATAAAGACTAAAACGATAAAAATCTTGGAAGAAAAAATAGGATCTACCCTAGGAGCCCTAATACAGGGCATAAACAGAATACAAAACATTACCAAAAATGATGAAGAGAAACCCGATAACTGGGAGCTCCTAAAAATCAAACACTTATGCTCATCTAAAGACTTCACCAAAAGAGTAAAAAGACCACCTACAGACTGGGAAAGAATATTCAGCTATGACATCTCAGACCAGCGCCTGATCTCTAAAATCTACATGATTCTGTCAAAACTCAACCACAAAAAGACAAACAACCCAATCAAGAAGTGGGCAAAGGATATGAACACACATTTCACTAAAGAAGATATTCAGGCAGCCAACAGATACATGAGAAAATGCTCTCGATCATTAGTCATTAGAGAAATGCAAATTAAAACTACGATGAGATTCCATCTGACACCAACTAGACTGGCATTAATTCAAAAATCACAAAATAATAAATGTTGGAGAGGCTGCGGAGAGACTGGAACTCTCATACACTGCTGGTGGGATTGTAAAATGGTACAACCACTGTGGAAATCCATCTGGCGTTATCTTAAACAGTTAGAAATAGAACTACCATACAAACCAGAAATCCCACTCCTCGGAATATACCCTAAAAATACAAGACCCTTCACACAAACAGATATATGCACTCCCATGTTTATTGCAGCTCTGTTTACAATAGCAAAAAGCTGGAAGCAACCAAGATGTCCATCAACGGACGAATGGGTAAATAAATTGTGGTATATTCACACAATGGAATACTACGCATCGATAAAGAACAGTGACGAATCTCTGAAACATTTCATAACATGGAGGAATCTGGAAGGCATTATGCTGAGCGAAATGAGTCAGTTGCAAAAGGACAAATATTGTATAAGACCACTATTATAAGATCTTGAGGAATAGAAAAAACGGAAAAGAACACATACTTTTGTGGTTACAAAGGGGGGAGGGAGGGAGGGAGGGAGAGGGCTTTTTATTGATCAATCTGTAGATGGGAACTGCTTTGGGTGAAGGGAAAGACAACACTCAAAACAAGGAAGGTCAGCCTAATTGGACAGGATTAAAAGTAAAGAGGTTTCCGAGATAAAATGAAAGCTTCAAAGGATAGCGAAGCAGGGGCTGGGGTCTGGGGAACTTGGTTTGAGAGGACTTCTAAATCAATGGGCAAAACAATTCTATTATGAAAACACTCTGCATCCCACTTTGAATTGTGGCACCTGGGGTCCTAAATGCCAACAAGCAGCCATCTAAAATACATTAATTGGTCTCAACCCACCGGGAGCAAAGGCAAAGGAAGAACACCAAGGTCACACGACAACTAAGATCCCAAGAGACAGAAAGGGCCACTTGAACCAGAGACCTACAATATCCTGAGACCAGAAGAACAAGTTGGTGCCCGGCCACAATCGATGTCTGCCCTGTCAGGGAGCACAACAGACAACTCCTGAGGGAGCAGGAGACCAATGGGATACAGACCCCAAATTCTCATTAAAAGACCACACCTAATGGTATGATTGCGACTAGAGGAATCCCAGAGACAATGCTCCCCAGAACTTCTGATGGCACAGGACAGGAACCAACCCCGAAGACAAATCATCAGGCATGAAAAGGACTGGTCAGTGGGGGGGAGAGAGATACTGATGAAGAGCGAGCTAATTAAATCAGGTGGACACGGGAGAGTGTGTTGGCAACTCTTGACTGGAGGGGGGATGGGAAGATAGAGAGAGATGGAAGAAGGTAAAATTGGCACGAAACGAGAGACTGTAAGGGCTGACTCAATAGGGGGAGAGCAAGTGGGAGAAGGGAGTAAGATGTATGTAAACCTACATGTGACAGACTGATTGGAATGGTAAATGTTCACTTGAAGCTTAATAAAAATTTAAAAAAAAAAAAAAAAAAAACAAAGAATCCAGGGATCTTTTAGATGAAAGTGCATTCCTGGAATTACCAGATGCAGAATACAAAAGTTTAATATACAGAACCCTTCAAGACATCAGGAAGGAAATGAGGCAATACGCAGAACAAGTTAAGGAACACACAGATAAAGCAACTGAAGAAATCAGAAAGATTATTCAGGAATATAATGAAAAGTTTCATAAGCTGGAAAGATCCATAGATAGAAAGCAATCACAAATTCAGAAGATTAACAATAAAATTAGAGAATTAGATAACTCAATAGAAAGTCAGAGGAGCAGAATTGAGCAAGTAGAAGCTAGAATTTCTGAACTCGAAGATAAATCACTTGGCACTAATATATTTGAAGAAAAATCAGAGACAAGAATTAAAAAAAATGAAGGAACCTTAAGAATCATGTGGACTCTATCAAAGAAATAACCTACGAGTGACTGGAGTACCAGAACAGGGAGGGATAACAGAAAATACAGAGAAAATTCTTGGGGATTTGTTGGCAGAAAACTTCCCTGATATTGTGAAAGATGAGAAGATATCTCTCCAAGATGCTCATCAAACTCCACATAAGGTAGATCTTAAAAGAAAATCACCAAGACATATTATAATCAAGCATGCCAAAACCAAAGATAAGGAGAGAATTATAAGAGCTGCGAGGGATAAAAGAAAAGTCACCTACAAGGGAGAGGCAATAAGAATAAGCTCGGAATCCTCGGCAGAAACCATGCAGGCAAGAAGGCAATGGGATGACATATTTAATAAATTGAAGGAAAAAAATTGCCTGCCGAGAATCATATATCCATTAAAACTGTCTCTTAAATATGACAGTGAAATTAAGACATTTCCAGATGAACACAAGTTGAGGGAATTCGTAAAAACCATACCAAAACTACAAGAAATACTAAAGGGAGTTCTTTGGTTAGAAAATCAATAATATCAGGTATCGACCCAAGACTAGAACACTGGACAGAGCAACCAAAAGTCAACCCAGACAGGGAAATCCAAAAAAAAAAAAAAAAAACCAAAGCAAGATTTAAAAAAAAAAAAAAAAGCCAAACACAGGGTAACGGTGATGTTACTATATAAAAGAAGACAACATTAAAGTAATAAATGGGGACTAAGAAATGTAATCATACACCTTTCATATGGAGAGGAAGATATGGCGATACAAAGGAATAAAAGTTATAAATTTAGAAAAATAAGGGTAAATAATAAGGTAACCACAAAGGAGACAAACTATCCTACACATCAAAATAAAATACAGTGGGTGGAGCCAAGATGGCGGACTAGGCAGACGCTACCTCGGATCCCTCTTACAACAAAGACACGGAAAAACAAGTGAATCGATCACATAGATAACAATCTACAAACCCTGAACAACAAACACAGATTTAGAGATGGAGAACGAACTAATACGGGGAAGCAGCAATTGTTTCCAGAGGCTGGAGCCAGCGTACCAGTCAGGTACGGCACAAGCACAGAGAGCTGCTCCACCGCCCTGAACTAACCCCGGGAGGGGGACCAGCCGGTTCCACGGGTGGTGTGGGACGCAGCCGGTAGGAGAAGTCCCCGGGAGGCAGTGACTGGTCTTGGAGCAGAAAGAGCAGCGCCCGAGCCGGGGAACCGTCCCGCAGGGATTTGGACTGGACGCAGGTACGGCATAAACACGGAGAGTTGCTCCACCCCCCTGAACTAACCCCGGGAAGGGGACCAGCTGGGTCACGCGGGCGGCGTGGGACGCAGCCGGTAGGAGAAGTCCCCGGGAGGCAGCGACTGGTATTGGAGCGGGGAGAACAGCGTCCCAGCCGGGACACTCGGTCACGGCACAAGCACGGGGACCTGCTCCACCCATCTGAACTAACCCCGGGAGGAGGCCCAACTGGTTCTCGGAGGCGGCACGGCCACGCGGCTGGAGGGACGAGAAGTCCCTGGGAGGCAGCGACTGATTTTGGAGTTGAGAGGGTATCGTCCCAGTAGGGGAGCCTTGACGCTGGGCATGGGGCTGGAAGCGGAGGATCTGACCGTGACTCCAGCGGGCCAGACCCCCCGGGGGCAATCTCCACACAGCCAGCACACATAGGCGATGCGCCCGCGGGAATCTCAGGTATAATAGTCATTCCAAGCAAGACAAGCAACTCTGGCTATATTCTGAGGTGCTACTCTCCTATCTCTCTGTTCCCTCCCCCACCCTCCCCAGGCGGCTTCATTAACATCCGAATAGCCTGAGCCAGAGGGAGAACTCTGATAGGGGTCTGACAGCATTTTTTTTTTAGTGGATTTTCTGGAAAAACTAGTTTCCCAGTGATGGCTCGGAGACAACAATCCATATCAAACCACTTAAAGAAGCAGACCATGACAGCTTCTCCAACCCCCCAAACAAAAGAATCAAAATCTTTCCCAAATGAAGATACAATCTTGGAATTATCACATACAGAATATAAAAAACTAATTTACAGAATGCTTAATGATATCACAAATGAAATTAGGATAACTGCAGAAAAAGCCAAGGAACACACCGATAAAACTGTTGAAGAACTCAAAAAGATTATTCAAGAACATAGTGGAAAAATTAATAAGTTGCAAGAATCCATAGAGAGACAACATATAGAAATCCATAAGATTAACAATAAAATTACAGAATTAGACAATGCACTAGGAAGTCAGAGGAGCAGACTCGAGCAATTAGAATGCAGACTGGGACATCTGGAGGACCAGGGAATCGACACCAACATAGCTGAAAAAAAATCACATAAAAGAATTAAAAAAAATGAAGAAACCCTAAGAATTATGTGGGACTCTATCAAGAAGGATAACCTGCGGGTGATTGGAGTCCCAGAACAGGGAGGGGGGACAGAAAACACAGAGAAAATAGTTGAAGAACTCCTGACAGAAAACTTCCCTGACATCATGAAAGACGAAAGGATATCTATCCAAGATGCTCATCGAACC
The DNA here is from genome assembly GCF_030014295.1 of Loxodonta africana. NCBI lineage: Eukaryota > Metazoa > Chordata > Mammalia > Proboscidea > Elephantidae > Loxodonta > Loxodonta africana. The sequence goes on from NC_087358.1 coordinate 77,606,978, forward strand.
CCATTTAAGATTGATCCAAAAAGAAAAACACCAAGACATATTATCATCAAACTCACCAAAACCAAAGATAAACAGAAAATTTTAAAAGCAGCCAGGGAGAAAAGAAAGGTTTCCTTCAAGGGAGAATCAATAAGAATATGTTCTGACTACTCAGCAGAAACCATGCAGGCAAGAAGGGAATGGGACGACATATACAGAACACTGAAGGAGAAAAACTGCCAGCCAAGGATCATATATCCAGAAAAACTCTCTCTGAAATATGAAGGCGAAATTAAGATATTTACAGACAAACACAAGTTTAGAGAATTTGCAAAAACCAAACCAAAGCTACAAGAAATACTAAAGGATATTGTTTGGTCAGAGAACCAATAATATCAGATATCAGCACAACACAAGGTCACAAAACAGAACATCCTGATATCAACTCAAATAGGGAAATCACAAAAACAAACAAATTAAGATTAATTACAAAAAAATACACATAACAGGGAATCATGGAAGTCAATAGGTAAAAGATCACAATAATCAAAAAGAGGGACTAAATACAGGAGGCATTGAACTGCCATATGGAGAGTGATACAAGGCGATATAGAACAATACAAGTTAGGTTTTTACTTAGAAAAATAGGGGTAAGTAATAAGGTAACCACAAAAAGGTATAACAACTCTATAACTCAAGATAAAAACCAAGAAAAACGTAACGACTCAACTAACATAAAGTCAAACACTATGAAAATGAGGATCTCACAATTTACTAAGAAAAACGCCCCAGCACAAAAAAGTATGCGGAAAAATGAAATTGTCAACAACACACATAGAAAGGCATCAAAATGACAGCACTAAAAACTTATTTATCTATAATTACCCTGAATGTAAATGGACTAATTGCACCAATAAAGAGACAGAGAGTCACAGACTGAATAAAGAAACACGATCCATCTATATGCTGCCTACAAGAGACACACCTTAGACTTAGAGACACAAACAAACTAAAACTCAAAGGATGGAAAAAAGTATATCAAGCAAACAATAAGCAAAAAAGAAGAGGAGTAGCAATATTAATTTCTGACAAAATAGACTTTAGACTTAAATCCACCACAAAGGATAAAGAAGGACACTATATAATGATAAAAGGGACAATTGATCAGGAAGACATAACCATATTAAATATTTATGCACCCAATGACAGGGCTGCAAGATACATAAATCACATTTTAACAGAATTGAAAAGTGAGATAGATACCTCCACAATTATAGTAGGAGACTTGAACACACCACTTTCCGAGAAGGACAGGACATCCAGTAAGAAGCTCAACAGAGACACGGAAGATCTAATTACAACAATCAACCAACTTGACCTCATTGACTTATACAGAACTCTCCACCCAACTGCTGCAAAATATACTTTTTTTTCTAGTGCACATGGAACATTCTCTAGAATAGACCACATATTAGGTCATAAAACAAACCTTTGCAGAGTCCAAAACATCGAAATATTACAAAGCATCTTCTCAGACCACAAGGCAATAAAACTAGAGATCAATAACAGAAAAACTAGGGAAAAGAAATCAAATACTTGGAAAATGAACAATACCCTCCTGAAAAAAGACTGGGTTATAGAAGACATCAAGGAGGGAATAAGGAAATTCATAGAAAGCAACGAGAATGAAAATACTTCCTATCAAAACCTCTGGGACACAGCAAAAGCAGTGCTCAGAGGCCAATTTATATCAATAAATGCACACATACAAAAAGAAGAAAGAGCCAAAATCAGAGAACTGTCCCGACAACTTGAACAAATAGAAAGTGAGCAACAAAAGAACCCATCAGGCACCAGAAGAAAACAAATAATTAAAATTAGAGCTGAACTAAATGAATTAGAGAACAGAAAAACAATTGAAAGAATCTTTTAACAAAGCCAAAAGCTGGTTCTTTGAAAAAATTAACAAAATTGATAAACCATTGGCTAGACTGACTAAAGAAATACAGGAAAGGAAACAAATAACCCGAATAAGAAACGAGAAGGACCACATCACAACAGAACCAAATGAAATTAAAAGAATCATTTCAGATTACTATGAAAAATTGTACTCTAACAAATTTGAAAACCTAGAAGAAATGGATGAATTCCTGGAAAAACATTACCTACCTAAACTAACGCATTCAGAAGTAGAACAACTAAATAGACCCATAACAAAAAAAGAGATTGAAACGGTAATCAAAAAACTCCCAACAAAAAAAAGCCCTGGCCCGGACAGCTTCACTGCAGAGTTCAACCAAACTTTCAGAGAAGAGTTAACAGCACTACTACTAAAGGTATTCCAAAGCATAGAAAATGACGGAATACTACCCAACTCATTCTATGAAGCCACCATCTCCCTGATACCAAAACCAGGTGAAGACATTACAAAAAAAGAAAATTATAGACCTATATCCCTCATGAACATAGATGCAAAAATCCTGAACAAAATTCTAGCCAATAGAATCCAACAACACATCAAAAAAATAATTCACCCTGATCAAGTGGGATTTATACCAGGTATGCAAGGCTGGTTTAATATCAGAAAAACCATTAATGTAATCCATCACATAAATAAAACAAAAGACAAAAACCACATGATCTTATCAATTGATGCAGAAAAGGCATTTGACAAAGTCCAACACCCATTCATGATAAAAACTCTTACCAAAATAGGAATTGAAGGAAAATTCCTCAGCATAATAAAGGGCATGTATGCAAAGCCAACAGCCAATATCACTCTAAATGGAGAGAACCTGAAAGCATTTCCCTTGAGAACAGGAACCAGACAAGGATGCCCTTTATCACCGCTCTTATTCAACATCGTGTTGGAAGTCTTAGCCAGGGCAATTAGGCTAGACAAAGAAATAAAAGGTATCCGGATTGGCAAGGAAGAAGTAAAGTTATCACTATTTGCAGATGACATGATTATATACACAGAAAACCCTAAGGAATCCTCCAGAAAACTACTGAAACTAATAGAAGAGTTTGGCAGAGTCTCAGATTATAAAATAAACATACAAAAATCACTTGGATTCCTCTACATCAACAAAAAGAACACCGAAGAGGAAATAACCAAATCAATACCATTCACAGTAGCCCCCAAGAAGATAAGATACTTAGGAATAAATCTTACCAAGGATGTAAAAGACCTATACAAAGAAAACTACAAAGCTCTACTACAAGAAATTCAAAAGGACATACTTAAGTGGAAAAACATACCCTGCTCATGGATAGGAAGACTTAACATAGTAAAAATGTCTATTCTACCAAAAGCCATCTATACATTTAACGCACTTCCCATCCAAATTCCAATGTCATATTTTAAGGAGATAGAGAAACAAATCACCAATTTCATATGGAAGGGAAAGAACCCCCAGATAAGCAAAGCACTACTGAAAAAGAAGAAGAAAGTGGGAGGCCTCACCTTATCTGACTTCAGAACCTATTATACAGCCACAGTAGTCAAAACAGCCTGGTATTGGTACAACAACAGACACATAGACCAATGGAACAGAATTGAGAACCCAGACATAGATTCATCCACGTATGAGCAGCTGATATTTGACAAAGGACCAGTTTCAATTAACTGGGGAAAAGATAGCCTTTTTAACAAATGGTGCTGGCATAACTGGATATCCATTTGCAAAAAAAATGAAACAGGACCCACACCTCACACCATGCACAAAAACTAACTCCAAGTGGATCAAAGACCTAAACATAAAGACTAAAACGATAAAGATCATGGAAGAAAAAATTGGGACAACCCTAGGAGCCCTAATACAAGGCATAAACAGAATACAAAACATTACCAAAAATGATGAAGAGAAACCCGATAACTGGGAGCTCCTAAAAATCAAACACCTATGCTCATCTAAAGACTTCTCCAAAAGAGTAAAAAGACCACCTACAGATTGGGAAAGAATTTTCAGCTATGACATCTCCGACCAGCGCCTGATCTCTAAAATCTACATGATTCTGTCAAAACTCAACCACAAAAAGACAAACAACCCAATCAAGAAGTGGGCAAAGGATATGAACACACATTTCACTAAAGAAGATATTCAGGCAGCCAACAGATACATGAGAAAATGCTCTCGATCATTAGCCATTAGAGAAATGCAAATTAAAACTACCATGAGATTCCATCTCACACCAGCAAGGCTGGCATTAATCCAAAAAACACAAAATAATAAATGTTGGGGAGGCTGTGGAGAGATCGGAATTCTCATACACTGCTGGTAGGAATGTAAAATGGTACAACCACTTTGGAAATCTATCTGGCATTATCTTAAACAGTTAGAAATAGAACTACCATACAACCCAGAAATCCCACTCCTGGGAATATACCCTAGAGATACAAGAGCCTTCATACAAACAGATATATGCACACCCATGTTTATTGCAGCTCTGTTTACAATAGCAAAAAGTTGGAAGCAACCAAGGTGTCCGTCAACGGATGAATGGGTAAATAAATTGTGGTATATTCACACAATGGAATACTATGCATCGATAAAGAACAGTGATGAATCTCTGAAACATTTCATAACATGGAGGAACCTGGAAGGCATTATGCTGAGCGAAAATAGTCAGAGGCAAAAGGACAAATATTGTATAAGACCACTATTATAAGATCTTGAGAAATAGTAAACCTGAGAAGAACACATACTTTTGTGGTTACGAGGGGGGGAGGGAGAGAGGGTGGGAGAGGGTTTTTTATTGATTAATCAGTAGATAAGAACTGCTTTAGGTGAAGGGAAAGACAACACTCAATACATGGAAGGTCAGCTCAATTGGACTGGACCAAAAGCAAAGAAGTTTCCGGGATAAAATGAATGCTTCAAAGGTCAGCGGAGCAAGCGCGGGGGTCTGGGGAACATGGTTTGCGGGGACTTCTAAGTCAATTGGCAAAACAATTCTATTATGAAATCATTCTGCATCCCACTTTGAAATGTGGCGTCTGGGGTCTTAAATGCTAACAAGCGGCCATCTAAGATGCAGCAATTGGTCTCAACCCACCTGGAGCAAAGGAAAATGAAGAACACCAAGACCACACGACAACTAAGAGCCCAAGAGACAGAAAAGGCCACATGAACCAGAGACCTACATCATCCTGAGACCAGAAGAACTAGTTGGTGCCCAGCCACAATCAATGACTGCCCTGACAGGGAGCACAGCAGAGGACCCCTGAGGAAGCAGGAGATCAGTGGGATACAGACCCCAAATTCTCATAAAAAGACCAAACTTAATGGTCTGACTGAGACTGGAGGAATCCCGGCGGCCATGGTCCCCAGACCTTCTGTTGACACAGGACAGGAACAATCCCCAAAGGCAACTCATCAGAAATGAAACGGACTGGTCAGCGGGTGGGAGAGAGATGCTGATGAAGAGTGAGCTAATTATATCAGGTGGACACTTGAGATTGTGTTGGCAACTCTTGTCTGGAGGGGGGATGGGAGGATAGAGAGAGAGGGAAGCCGGCAAAATTGTCAAGAAAGGAGAGACTGAAAGGGCTAACTCAAGAGGGGGAGAGCAAGTGGGAGTAGGGAGTGAGATGTATGTAAACTTATATGTGACAGACTGATTGGATTTGTAAACGTTCACTTGAAGCTTAATAAAAGTTATAAAAAAAAATAAAATACAAGGGAAAAATAGAGACTCAGCAGAAGCAAAATCAACAACAAATATGAGGAAAGGACAATATGTAAAGAAAATCTACTCAGCACATAAAATCGAATGGGAAAAAGAAGCTGTCAACACACAAAAAAGACATCAAAATGATAGCACTAAATTCATACCTATCCATAATTACCCTGAATGTAAATGGACTAAATGCACTAATAAAGAGAACAGAGAGTGGCAGAATGGATTAAAAAACAAGATCTGTCTATACGCTGCCTACAAGAGACACACCTAAGACTTAGAGACACAAACAGAGTAAAACTCAAAGGATGGAAAAAAATATATCAAGCAAACAACAATCAAAAAAGAGCAGGAGTGGCAATATTAATTTCTGACAAAATAGAATGTAAAGTTAAATCCATCAGAAAGGGTAAGGAAGGACACTCTATAATGATTAAAGGGACAATACACCAAGAAGATATAACCATATTCAATATTTATGCACCCAATGACAGGGCTGCAAGATACATAAAACAAACTCTATCAGCATTGAAAGGTAAGATAGACAGCTCCACAATAATAGTAGGGGACTTCAACACACCACTTTCGGTGAAGGACAGGACATTCAGAAAGAAGGTCAATAAAGACACGGAAGATCTAAATGCCATAATCAACCAACTTGACCTCATAGACATATACAGAACACTCTACCCAACAGCAACCAAGTATGCTTTCTTTTCTAGTGCACATGGAACATTCTCTAGAATAGACCACATATTAGGTCATAAAGCAAGCCTTAGCAGAATCCAAAACATTGAAATACTACAAAGCATCTTCTCTGACCATAAGGCCATAAAAGTAGAAATCAGTAACAGGAAAAGCAGGGAAAAGAAATCAAACACTTGGAAACTGAACAATACCCTGCTCCAAAAAGACTGGACTATGGAAGACATTAAGGATGGAATAAAGAAATTCATAGAATCCAATGAGAATGAAAACACTTCCTATCAGAACCTTTGGGACACAGCAAAAGCGTGCTCAGATGCCAACTTATATCAATAAATGCTCACATCCAAAAAGAAGAAAGGGCCCAAATCAAAGAACTATCCCTACAACTTGAACAAATAGAAAGATAGCAATGTAAGAAACCCACAGGCACCAGAAGAAAATAAGTAATAAAAATTAGAGCTGAACTAAATGAAATAGAAAACAGAAAAACAATTCAAAGAATTAAGACCAAAAGCTGGTTTTTTGAAAAACTCAACAAAATTAATAAACCATTGGCCAAACTGACAAAAGAAAAATAGGAGAGGAAGCAAATAACCTGAATAAGAAACGAGATGGGCAATATTACAAAGACCCAACTGATATTAAAAGATTCATATCAGATTACTATGAAAAACTATACTCAAACAAATCTGAAAACCTAGAAGAAATGGATGACTTCCTAGAAAAACACTACCTACCTGAACTAACAGAAACAGAGGTAGAACAACTAAATAGACCCATAACAAAAGAAGAGATTGAAAAGGTAATCAAAAAATTCCCAACAAAAAAAAAGCCCTGGTCTGGACGGCTTCACTGCAGAGTTCTACCAAACTTTCAGACAAGAGTTAACACCACTACTGCTAAAGGTATTTCAGAGCATAGAAAAGGGTGGAATACTACCAAATTCATTCTATGAAGCCACCATATCCCTGATACCAAAACCAGGTAAAGACACCACAAGAAAAGGAAATTATAGACCTATATCCCTCATGAATGTAGATGCAAAAATCCTCAACAAAATTCTAGCCAATAGAATTCAACAACATATTAAAAAAATAATTCACCATGACCAAGTGGGATTCATACCAGGTATGCAGGGCTGGTTCAACATTAGAAAAACAATTAATGTAATTCACCACATAGAACAAAACAAAAGACAAGAATCACATGATTTTATCAATTGATGCACAAAAGGCATTTGACAAAGTTCAACACTCATTCATGATAAAAACTCTCAGCAAAATAGGAATAGAAGGAAAATTTCTCAACATAATAAAGGGCATTTATACAACAGCCAACATCACCCTAAATGGAGAGAGCCTGAAAATATTCCCATTGAGATGGGGAACCAGACAAGGATGCCCTTTATCACCACTCTTGTTCAACATTGTGCTGGAGGTCCTAACCAGAGCAATTAGGCTAGATGAAGAAATAAAGGGCATTCAGATTGGCAAGGAAGAAGTAAAAGTGTCTCTATTTGCAGATAACATGATGTTATGCACAGAAAACCCTAAGGAATCCTTGAGAAAACTACTGAAACTAATAGAAGAGTTCAGCAGACTGTTGGGATACAAGATAAACATACAAAAATTAGTTGGATTCCTCTGCACCAACAAAAAGAACATCGAAGAGGAAATCACCAAATCAATGCCATTTACAGTAACCCCCAAGAAGATAAAATACTTAGGAATAAATCTTACCAGAGATGTAAAAGACTTATGCAAAAAAAACTACAGTACACTTCTGCAAGAAACCAAAAGAGACTTACATAAGTGGAAGAGCATACCTTGCTCGTGGATAGGAAGACTTAACATTATAAAAATGTCTATTCTACCAAAAGCGATCTATACATTTAATGCAATTCCTATCCAAATCCCAAGGACATTCTTTAATGAGATGGAGAAACAAATCACCAATTTCATATGGAAGGGAAAGAGGCCCCGGATAAATAAGGCATTACTGAAAAAGAAGAACAAAGTGGGAGGCCTTACTTTACCTGATTTTAGAACCTATTACACCGCCACAGTAGTCAAAAGAGCCTGGTATTGTTACAACAACAGATACATGGACCAATGGAACAAAATTGAGAATCCAGACATAAATCCATCCACATATGAGCAGCTGATATTTGACAAAGGCCCCAAAACAGTTAAATGGGGGAAAAGACAATCTTTTTAACAAATGGTGCTGGTATAACTGGATATCCATCTGCAAAAAAATGGAACAAGATCCATAACTTACTCCATGCACAAAAAGGAGCTCAAAATGGATCAAAGGCCTAAATATAAAATCTAAAATGATAAAGATCATGGAAGAAAAAAGGTAATCAAAAAACTCCCAACAAAAAAAAGCACTGGTCCGGATGGCTTTACTGCGGAGTTCTACCAAACTTTCAGACAAGAATCAATGTTAGGAGCCCTAATATATGGCATAAACAGTAGAGAAAACATTATAAAGAACGTAGAAGAAAAACTAGATACCTCAGAGTTCCTAAAAATCAAACACCTATGCTCATCCAAAGACTTCACCAAAAGAGTAAAAAGACCACCTACAGACTGGGAAAAAGTTTTTAGCTATGGCATTTCTGATCAGTGTCTGATATCTAAAATCTACATAATACAGCATAAACTCAACGGCAAAAAGATGAATAATCCAATTAAAAATGGGCAAAATATATGAATAGACACTTCACTAAAGAAGACATTCGGGTAGCTAACAGATACATGAGGAAATGTTCACGATCATTAGCCATTAGAGAAATGCAGATCAAAACTACAATGAGATTTCATCTCACTCCAACAAGGCTGGCATTAATCCAAAACACACAAAATCATAAATGTTGGAGAGGTTGTGAAGAGATTGGAACACTTCTACACTGCTGGTGGGAATCTCAAAGGGTGCAACCACTTTGGAAATCCATTTGGCGCTTCCTTAAAAAGCTAGAAATAGAACTACCATACGATCCAGCAATCCCACTCCTTGGAATATATCCTAGAGAAATCAGAGCCTTTATACAAACAGACATATGCACACCCATGTTTAGTGCAGCACTGTTTACAAAAGCAAAAAGATGGAAGCAACCAAGGTGCCCATCAACGGATGAATGGATAAATAAATTGTGGTATATTCACACAATGGAATACTATGCATCGATAAAGAACAGTGAGGAATCTGTGAAACATTTCATAACATGGAGGAACCTGGAAGGCATTATGCTGAGTAAAATTAGTCAGTTGCAAAAGGACAAATATTGTATAAGACCACTATTATAAGAACTTGAGAAATAGTTTAAACTGAGAAGAAAACATTCTTTTGTGGTTACGTGAGGGGGGAGGGAGGAAGGGTGGGAGAGTTGTATTCACTGATTAGATAGTAGATAAGAACTACTTTAGGTGAAGGGAAAGACAGCACACAGTACAGGGAAGGTCAGCACAATTGGACTAAACAAAAAGCAAAAAACTTTCCTGAATAAACTGAATGCTTCGAAGGCCAGCGTGGCAGGGGCAGGGGTCTGGGGACCATGGTTTCAGGGGACATCTAAGTCAATTGGTATAATAAAATCTATTAAGAAAACATTCTGCATCTCACTTTGAAGAGTGGCGTCTGGGGTCTTAAACGCTAGCAAGCAGCCATCTAAGATGCATCAATTGGTCTCAAACCACCTGGATCGAAGGAGAATGAAGAACACCAAGGACACAAGGTGATTACGAGCCCAAGAGACAGAAAGGGTCACACGAACCAACAACCACATCATCCTGAGACCGGAAGAACTAGATGGTGCCTGGCTACAACCGATGACGGCCCTGACAGGGAACACAACAGAGAACCCCTGAGGGAGCAGAAGAGCAGTGGGATGCAGACCCCAAATTCTCATAAGACTAGACTTAATGGTCTGAGTGAGACTGGAAGGACCCTGGTGGTCATGGCCCCCAGACCTTCTGTTGTCCCAGGACAGGAACCATTCCTGAAGCCAACTCTTCAGACATGGATTGGACTGGACAATGGGTTGGAGAGGGATGCTGGTGAGGAGTGAGCTTCTTGGATCATGTGGACACTTGAGACTATGTTGGCATCTCCTGCCTGGAGGGGAGATGAGAGGGTGGAGGGTGTTAGAAGCTGGCTAAAAGGACACGAAAAGAGAGAGTGGAGGGAGAGAGCGGGCTGTCTCATTAGGGGGCGAGTAATTGGGAGTGTGTAGCAAGGTGTATATGGGTTTTTGTGTGAGAGGCTGACTTGATTTGTAAACTTTCACTTAAAACACCATAAAAATTATTAAGAAAAAAAAAAAAGCATATTCAGTCCAACAATCCCACTCCCAGGTATTTTCCCAAGAGAAATGAAGCCATACACACACACAAAATCCTGTTCATGACTGTTTCTAGAAGCTTTTTTCAGCATAACCCAAAACAAGAAACAATTAATCAGATAGTGAGTGGGTAAACAAGCTGTGACTAAGCAATACAAAGGAAGAATACTCATCAATGAAAAGGAAAAACTACCAATTTACCTAACAACTTGGATGAAGCTAAAAAGCAAATGGTAGGTGAAAGAAGCCGGATTCAAAGCTTACATACTGCATTACGTGCCATTTTGGAAAAGGCAAAATTATAGAGGCAGATTCTCAGATCAGTGGTTGCCAGGGGGGAGGTGTAGGAGGAGAGGATTAACCGCTAAGGGGCATAAGGAAGTTTTGGAGTGACGAAAATATTCTGTATCTTGATTGTAGTGTGGCTATATACCTGTACATGTTTGTCATAACTCACCGAACTAAACACATAAAAAGAGTGAATTTTACTCAAGGTAAATTATGCCCCATGAATCCTGACTTTACAAAATTGTTTAGTGTTCATATAGTTCTAGGACATCCCTTTGCATGTATTATGTCTTAACAATACCTCACAACTCTCCCATTGGGCTAATGTTAGATGGTTAGTACTCTTCGCTTAAAGACCAACAAACCGAGCTCCAAGAAGTCGAGTGACTTTACCAAGAAAATAGGAAGCTGGACAATGAACCTAGATGTGCTGATTCTGTCTGCGCTATCACCATTCTCCCACACTGCATAAATAAGTGGGAATTATTTTATAAATAATGATTTTTCTGTGTGTATGAAAATGATGACGTTCATTTTAAAGGATCCAGGCAACGAAGAGAAGTACAGAAAAGAAAGGAAAAACTCACTCCAAATTCTAGTATCTAAAATAATCATTAACATTGGGTGAGTGTCATTCCAGGCTCTCTCTCTGCTGTAGTCAGAGAGAAGGGAAGGTGCAATGATTCTTCCTTATTGTGCACTAACTGTGTGCTGACACTGTTCTAAGACCCTGGAGATACAGAGAATCAAGACAAAGTTCTTCTCTTCCCAGAGCTTATATACCTGAGAGAGAGAGAGAGAGAGAAAGGCAATAAACTAGTTTTTTTTAAATTATATAATTTAATTTCAGATAGGAAAAGTGCCATGAAGAAAAATACAAATAGATAAAGGAATGGAGAAATTTAGATTGAATGGTCAGCAAAAGTTTCTCTGTGGACATCTTTCCTTTTGAACAGAAGCCTGAGTGAAGTGAGGGAGTGACCCACGAGAACATCCACAGGAATACCCTACGCCGAGGGAGGGAAGTGCAAAGTCCCTTAGGTGGGAATGGGTTTAGCGTATTTGAGGCACTGCAAGCTGTCGCCTCTGCCTAGAAGGTACTACCTTCACCCAGCCAACTCCTACCCTTCTTTTAGCCTTGGCATTGGAGCAGAATGTCAGCCTATCACTAATTCACTTTAAAACACTTCTGCTTATCAACGTGATATTATGTATATGCCAGATAGTTTATGCTTTTACTATAGGAGTGGTCAGTTACCATGCCATCAAGGACATCCAGTCTAGGATTCTTGTGTGTGATATTAATGATATTGTCCAAAAATTTCCACATTCCATTGGATCACTTTTCTTTGGAATGGGCACAAATATGGATCTCTTCTAGTCAGTCGGCCAGGTAGTTCCCTTCCAAATTTCTTGGCATAAACGAGTGAGCACCTCCAGCGCTGCATCCATTTGTTGAAACATCTCAATTTGTATTCCGTCAGTTCCTGGAGCCTGTTTTTTGCCAATGCCTTCATCGCAACTTGGACTTCTTCCTTCAGTACCATCAGGTCTACTCCCTTGGAACCACCAAAAAAACTAATTGCCGTTGAGTTGACTCCAAATCATGGAGATCCCACAGGAGTCAGAGTAGAATTGTGCTCCTTAGGTGATCTACTTCTGAAAAATCCATGGCTAATTTTTCAGAAGCAGATCACCAGGCCTTTCTTTTGAGGCGCCTCTGGGCAAACTCGAACCTTCAACCTTTCAGTTGGCAGCCAAGCGTGTTAACTGTTTGTATTGCTCAGGGACTCGACAGTCTAGTGATAAGACCCAAATCCAAAAATTTACACAAGAATTATTTAATTAATGAAGTGCTAGAAAGCTGACATGCAGGTTACCAACACAGCATATGACAGGACAATAAATGGATAAAGGATTAAAAAGGAAAATTTCCTTATAGAACATAAATGAAGGTATCTGTATCTATTATTATGTTTAGTATCTAACCATCCCCTAAAATACTAAACAACTAGTTGAAGATACAAGATACAGGTCTAAACAGCTTTGCCATTTTAGTCATTAAGATGTATCTCTTTTAAATGCTTCAACAAAACATTTAAAACATAACAAATCCAAGCTGTGCGTACATGAAGCCAAAACAAATAGACATGAAATGCCTCTAGCCAGGTGTCTGGCGTCATGGAGACATAGCTCATCCATCAAACGCATGTTTAGTCTGTGGGTGCCAGGGAAGCAATTTGGCTAGAGAATGAGATGATTTTCTACTACAAAGTTATTGATGGATGAAGAAACAGAACAATAGAATTTCTTAGTTAGAAAGGGGCTCTGAGAAGATGAATGGTTTGCCAAACTTTAAGTATGTTCCTAACCGAGAAACCAAAGGCTCCCCTGGACTTCCTGACCAGGTTTTCCCACCCTGTGGTTACCTCTCAGAAGGACATTGGTGGCCAGAGTCACTGGGATGGGGGAGGAGCAGTGCAATTGAGGGTACAAAGGAGGAGAGCAATGCCCATGATGGGTCTTGAAAATGCTTGCTGCCATCTTGGACAAAGGGTCACCAAGCTGTAGCTACATTTATCATATGGTCATGGAACAATAGGTGATTTTTTTCTTCATTTTATTTTCCAAATTTCTGTAATGAGAACATAATGATGATAGTAGCTAAAATTTATTAAGATTTCATAGTGGGCCAATATTATGCTATTCTTTTAATCCCCCAAACAGCCATACAATTAAATCTTACTAAAATTTAAGAAAAAGAAGAGCCCTAGCTATATAGCTCCTAAATAACAGAACTTGGACTTGAATCCAGGTCTGCATTAAGCTTGAGTCACAATTTTATTGAGTCACAATATTATTCTAAAAAATCAAAAGAATTTAATTTTAATAATACTTTGCATTACAGTGTTTTAGCTAATAAGGCTTATTTTAAGCAAAATTACTTATAACAGACTTGGTCATACATTTAGTAGAATAACATCATGAGTTGTCACCACAGCTGGGCAAAACTCTTGGAGCTATCCAAATTCAGTTTTTTAACCTTTAAAGACAGAAGGGCTGTAGGATCCTAAACATGCAGGGAGAGTGTAAAATCTCATTAAGTTCAAAGTTCTCTATCAGTATACAGAAAACACATTTGCATCACAGGACCCTGTCAAATTTAAAGGTCTTTGGATTTAGACAGAAAATACCTGTATATATCTTAAAAGCCAAAGAAATGTAGAATATGATCAAGTTTTAATCTATCTCAAAAAAAAAAACAAAAAACTCCTTTGCCGTCAATTCGATTCTGACTCATAATGACCCTATAGGACAGAATAGAAGTGCCCCACAGGGTTTCCAAGGTACAGCTGGTGGATTCGAACTGCCAACTTTTGGTTAGCAGCCGAGCTTTTAACTACTGTACCACCAGAGCTCCAATCTGTCTCAGTGAGAGTTAAATACTTCTCTAAGTTGACTGAGAACAGGTAATGTGAGCAACAAGACTAATCTCCTTTCAAGATTTGAAGCCCATGACTTAGTAACTATTTTTAAAAAAAGTTCCATCAAGTAGATTGTGACTTGTGTGTGTAAAGACTGTGCTCCATAGGGTTTCCAATCACCTGATTTCTCAGGAATAGATCACCAGGCTTTTCTTCCAAGGCACCTCTGGGTGGAGTCAAACTTCTAACCTTTCAGTTAGCTGCAGTTAACCATTTGCACCACCAGGGGACTCGTTAACTATTAATGGGAGTACCATAAATTTCCCCAGCCTAAAACACCCATGTACTTCACGCAGATCATGCAACAATGTTACCAGCAGCACAGGAATCCCCACTTTGTCCCTTCCAATCACTACCCACCATAGATTTGTTTGGCCTGTTTTTATACTTTTTGTAAGTAGAATCATACAGTACGTACTACCTTGATACTGGGTTCTTGCATTCAAGATTATGTTTGTGAGATTTATCCATATTGTGGTTCATTCTCATTGCCTGAATTCCACTCTGAGAATATTCCACAATTTACTTGAGGGCATTTGGGTAGTACTGCTATGAGTATTATAATCCTGTCTTTTGGAGAATGTACTTATGTATTTCTGTTGACTATACCTAGTGGAAGCTTGGTGGTGTAGTGGTTAAGAGTTTGGCTGCTAACCAAAAGGCCAGCAGGTTGTGTATCAAGCAGCCATTCCTTGGAAACCCTGTGGGGCAGTTCTACTCTGTCCTATAGGGTCTCTATGAGTTGGAATCGACTCGACAGCAATGAGTTTGGTTTTTGGTTGGTTTATATACCTAGTACCGGAGTTGTCAGGTCATAGAACGTGTATACATTCACCTTTCCAAAGTGATTCCACCAATTTACGGTCCTACCAGCAGTGTATGAGGGTTCCTGTTACTCCATCTACTTATAACATTTTTGGTACTTCTTGTCTTTTTGGCTTTAACTATCCTGGTGAGTGTGTTGTGTACCCCATTGTGCTTGATTTACATTTCCCTGGAGCCAAGGTTGTAAGCATCCTTGTATATGTTTACTGATCCTTTGGATGTCCTCTTCTGTGCAATTTATATCCAAATCTTTCGTTATTTTAAAATTTTGTTCTTTGACATTTTCTCACAGACCTATAGATGTTCTTTGCATAAATTGGATACAAGAGCTTTGTTAGAGATGTGTATTGGAAAACATCTTTCCCCACTCTGTGTATTCCATTCTCTCTTCATTATTTTATCTTTTTATAAACACAAGTTCTTCCTTTTAATGTTTTCCAATGTAGCAATCCTTTTGTTTTGTTTTGTTTTTTATAGTGCTTAGTGTTTTTTTCTGTCCTTTTTAAGAACTCTCTGCTTACTCCAAATATGGCAAGGTCACTTAACTAGTTTTGTAAACATTTTTTACTGTTAAAATAAGAACAATCATTTTAGAAAACATGTAAAATTTAGAAAGAAGAAAATAAAAATCAACAGCATTCTCACCACCAAGAAGATAACCGAGATTATAATTTTGTATCATTTTAGTCTTAGGTTTTTTTTTTTTTTTTTAAATGTGTGTGTTTTACATAATAGGATCATGGTGTTGTAATACAATTTTCTTAAAATTCTGTCGTCACACAGTTTTGAGGCCCTGGTTGGAGGCTTGTCCATTACTTTCTTGAGCAGCTGATTGAGTCCACTCTCCAACCACTCTTACCATGTTCTCACAATCCTGGGCTATGATGTGCCCACCCTAACTGTCCCATGCCAGGTACCTAACAACAAGGAACGGCCCGTATACCTCCTGAGCCAGCAGAATTATTCAAAATTACTCAGAAAGCCCATGGAACCTAGTCAAAACTGCCTGCTTGCCCTGTATAAGCAGTCACCTAAAATTCCAGCTTGTTGTATGGTCCCCAGGTACAACCCCCTGGGTGGCCCTGCCTCATGGCATGCTCTACTTTCCTGTTTCTAGACACTGTGAGTATGGTGGTAAACCCACTTACTCTCCATGGTCTCCCAGATTCCTCTTCTGTGTCACACCTGACTTACCTTCCCAGGAATTTGTTAGAGAAGGAATAGATACACTTTTATATCTTGCCATCTTTCTGTGGTACAATTACCCATATTACTTACAAATTTTCAAAGGCTTCTTTTTTGGGTGATTGTATATCCCGTTAAAAGTGCATAAGATATTAACAGTATTATTATGAGTACTGTGTATGTCATTTTTATTACCACAAATAATGAGATGAATATTTATACACATATTTTTAAGTGACATCTAGCAAATATGTACCAGTTCCCCAGTGGCGTAAATGCTTTGCACCCAACTAGTAACCTAAAGGTCAACAGTTCAAATTTGCCCAGCAGAACAACAGAAGAAAGGCCTGGTTATCTGCTTCCTTAAAGATCACAGCCTTGAAAACCCTATGCAGGGGGAGTTCTGGGAAGATGGCAGCATAAATAGACCATTGTCCAGGCCCTCCCCCACAGATACAATAAGAAATGCAACAAGGAAACTGCCTGCCTGTGAGGGACTCTGAATGGGGGAGCAGAGGAAAGCATTAGGGAAATGTAGACAGGTAAGAATCAATGACTCAATAATGAGTTGCATAAGGTAGGAAAATCTCTTCTCCCACTGGCCCTGTCCCTCCCCCCAGCCACACAGGCCACTGGCTGCTGTAAACTGGGGAAGTGGCCACAGAAAAGGAGCCTGCTTCCCTAACCATTATAGCCTTTGCCTGTATAGAGAGACAGGACCTCAAGATTCTGCTCTAAAATGAATAAGGCAGACCTCCCCAGGGTTCCATTTGGAGTGTGCCAGCACCTCCTGCACCTAGACACTGTTGGTTGTAAGCCTAGAGTAAATTGCTACAGAAAGCCCATGCAGTGGATCCTGCTGTCATAGTCAACACTCTACCCATCTCCCTGCACACTCATAGTTCAGGCCTCTGAAACCAACTGGACAGACCTCCCAGAGAGTCAGGTCAGATCTGTTTACTCCCCCCTTCCAGTCAGTGCTAAGGACTGATGTCTGGTGCTGCTATGTGCTAGGAAGCAGGCATCTTATTGGAGGCTATATCCACAGACAACATACTATGGGGGGCGGGAGAGGAGGCACTGATAGCAACAGGGCAGACCTCCCCAGGAGTCCATTTGGAGTGTGCCAGCACCTCCCCCACCCAGACACTGTTGGCTGCAAGCCTGATGTGAATTTCTACAAAGGCCCATGCAGTGGAGTCTCCTTGTCAGCACTCTACCTGCCTCCCCATGTACCCCATAGCTCTAGCTTCTGAAACCATCAGCACAAACTTCCCTCAGGGTCAGTTAGGGTTAGTCTGACCCTACTTCTGGTTGGCATTGAGGACTGATGACTGAAGCTGCTGTGTGCTAGGAAGCAGGAGCCTCGAGTGGAAGTTGCACTGACAGCCAACAATCTACCAGGGGGACTCTGATGGCAACAAGGCAGACCTCAATGGAGAGCTGACCAGAGCATGACACCATCTCCCCGTGTGGTACTTGCTGGTTCCCAGGCTGTTGCAAACTGCTACAGAAGGCCCTTGCAGGGGAGCCTACCCCCATACCGAGCATTCTATCTGCCTTCTTGTGTGCTCCATAGCTAAGACCTCTGAAACCAAGAGGACAGGCCTCCCTGGGGATCAGTTTAGGTCTGTCTGTTCCCCCTTCCAGTTCACACTGAGGAATGCTGACTGAAGCTGCTGTATGTTAGGATGCAGGCATCTTGAGTGAAGGCTACACCCATAGCCGACATACTACAGGGTGGGCTCTGATAACAATCAGACAGACCTCCCTACGCATCCATTGGAGTGTGACAACCCCTACCCCAAATGGTAACTGTTGGTTGCTGGACTGATACGAACATCTACAGGAGATTCCCTACAGTGGAGTCAGGAGGTAGGTCACCTAGGTGAAGAATGCTCCTCCAACCACCACAGGGGCACTGGGCTCTGAACCAAGATAGATCTCTCAGAGATTCTTCTGGGGGATGCCAGCCCCTCTTCTTCTTGAAATGGAGGAAATTCAGCCTGTGCTTTCCCCGAATGCCAGCTCAGATATAAGTAGCCCTCGCAGAGCAGGGAAGAAAGCCTCAGGGAAAATTGAAGAACTACACTCAGCCCTGAAGGGGGCTTGCTGGAGTGTGAGTTTTCTGACTAAAAACATGGTTGCAGAAACAGAGAAGGGGAGGGAGTAATAACTAGATAGAAAGGGGGGGGACTGCCCCCCCAGTGGACAGATTGATTAGTACATGATATCTCACCTGAGTGCTGGGGCCCACTGGTGGACAGACCAACAATAGCTTGTTCTCTGGTGTAGTTAGGAAAGATTGAAATTTGAAACCTGAGATCTGGAACTTTCAAATCCTAATTAAACCAGGGAGGGAGAAGGAGCTATCACAAGAGCAAGAGAGGAAACAGCAAGCAAAGGCTGAAGGCTCTCCCCATCTGAGAGTTTTTTGCAGAAAGTAGTGTGGGCAAAAACACCAAATACTGGGGAAAACTGAGAAAGTTAACATCCTCTAAAATTTTGATGCCCCAACAAAAAACCACAAGTCACACAAAGAACAGAGAAACAATGGCTCATCCAAATGAACATGACAAAGGGAGTGAAAGTACATCTAGGGATGACCAGATAATGAAAAAAAACGGAAGACAATAATATAACTACATTGAACATAATTAAAGAACTAAGGGAAAACATAGACTAAGAGCTAAAAGAAATAAGGAAAACAAAGCAAGAACAAAATAAGGACCTAAAAAAGATTTACTGCAAAAGAAAGGAACAATAACTGACATGAGAAACACAATAGAAGGACTTGCCAACAGATTTAATAGTTAGCAGAAAGGATCAGTGAATTAGAGGATAAGATAGTTAAAATGACAGACTTTGAAGAATAACAAGAATGGAGGCTCAAAAAGGCTGTGCACAGTTTAATGGAATTAGGGGACAACAACAAGAGACCTAACATACACATCAGGGGAATTCCAGAAGGAGATGAGAGAGAGAAAGGGACAGAAAGAATATATGAAGAAATAATGATGGAAAATTTCCACAATCTAATGAAGGACATAAATCTACAAATCCAAGAAGTTCAAGGAACTCTAAGCAGGATAAATCCAAAGAGTTCTACACCAAGACACATCATAGTCAGGCTTTCAAAAAAATAAAGTTAGAGAACCCTGGAAGCAGAGAGACAGAAGGAAACACACATACGAACAGCCCCAATAAGATTAAGTGCACTTTCTTCTCAGACACATTGGAGGCCAGAAGGGAATGGAATGATATACTTAAAGTGCTGGGGAGGAGGGTCCAAGATGGCAGCATAGTTAGACACTTTGCATTGTTCCTCTTACAACAAAGACCTGAAAGAACAAGTGAATTAGATATGAATGTGACAATTTAGGAATCCTAAGCGTCAAAGACAAGGCTGAAGAATTGGACTGAGTGACAGGTGGAAGGAGAGACAATTAAAAAACAGTGGAAATGGAGAATTACAGATTGCCAGTGACCAGCTAGCTGAAACTGCATAGTGAGGACATAATGAGACAAGCAAGCAGCATTCCTAGCCAAAACCCACCCCACCTGGTGCAACTAAGCAGGAGCAACTCTGCATGTGTCTCCAGAGTAAGCCAGGAGTGCGTCCAACCCTGCAAAAGTTAAGAGCACACACCCAGCCCACCACATGCACCCCAGCCCCCAGTGCCAGAGCTCCACGGGCCTGAGGGGGCACTCTCACCCTCTTCCCCATCCCCTCTGCCTGCTCACAACTCCAGTTCAGCTGCATTGAACACTACCATGCTCCCCAAGCTAGAAGCTCGTGGCCCCAGTCTGAAGGTACCCACGCCTTCACCCAGCCACTAGCACCAGGGGTCTACAGATTTACAGTGCCTTCCACCCACTCCAATCACTCATGCCAGTACCTTGCTTGCTGAGCTGGCACAGCATGGCTACATTGGGACAAGGCGGGCAGCCTTCCCAGCTAAAGCCTACTTCACCTGCTGCAGCTAAGCTGGAGTGACTGAGGGTGCAAGTCAGGGACCAGACAGGAGGGCTTCCAGTCCTACAAAAGTTAACTGCAAGCACCCCACACACCGTGTGTACACCAGCCCCCCACATCAGAGATTCACCAGCCTGGGGGGCACTCCCACCCTCCTCACACATCCCCTCTCCCTGCTCACAGCTACAGACCTGTGGCATCCCACGCCACCCCAACCCCTAAGCTAGGAGCTGTCAACCTGGTCCAGAGGCACCTGTTCCTTTGCCCAGCTACTAGTGCAGAGGATCCATGAACTTGCAGTGCCTTCTGCCCCCTCAGTTACCTGTGCCAACACTCTGCTGGCTGAGCCTGCACATTGTGGCCATATTGAGTAAACAAGTAGCATTCCCAGTCAAAACACATTCCATATTGTGCAGCCAAGCAGGAGCAACTCTGCATCATAGCCACAGTCAGGCCAGAGTGCTTCAAGCTTTGAAAGTTAACTGCATCCCTCTCACCACATACTACCCAGCCTCCCATGCCAACACAGCAAAAGTAGTGATCAGAGTAGCACATGTGCCCAGCCTACTCAAATGTATCCCCACTCACAACTGCATCCCAGTGGCATTCACCACCCTACCCCCTAAGACAAGACCTCAACCACCCACAATGGAGCCCTCAAAGCTGGCAGCGTGGCCTATTCCATCCATTCACCCATTCTCTGGAGGCCTGAGTCTCAGTGGTGACCCCAATCCCTCCAGCCAATGGCACTGGGTGCCAGAGGACCAGCAGCACAACCTCCATATTGACATTCTCTAGCAAATAGGGGCATGACCTCCAACCAAGCACCGGTGGGCAGGCAAGATCCCCCCGCCTTACTCCTCACATAGCTCTTCTACAACTGGGAGCTTGTGCCCACTCCAAACACCACCACGCAGCCCTGCCCACCTGGGACTATCAGTGAGAGTCTCAGTACTACCCACACAGTGACCAATCTACAAGTGGCAGAGTGCACTCACAACACCCAACCCAACAACCAAGGAGAACAACACCTGTACCCACAACCATGTAAAAAGCAGGACAGATATATCACCTCACCAAAAATGCCACCTACATCCTCAGCAGCCCCACAAGACCAGTGAACAGGGACCCATGCTCACACACCTAGTCTCTTCTCCTGTCACCTGGAGGTAGGTGAGAGATTCAACACAGCAAAAGTAGTGATCAGAGTAGCACATGTGCCCAGCCTACTCAAATGTATCAAAGTAAAACAAAACAAAAATTCAGGATTCAGCAGACAAACATACAATAACAAATATACAAGAGTTTCTCAATGCCTTGGAGACAACAAACAATATCAGATCACATAAAGAAGCAGGACAAGATGGAGACCAAAAAGAAATCGAAAGACTAATATACAGAGCTCCCCAAGAGATCAAGGAAAACACAGACAAAGCAATAGAAAAATTCAGAAAAATATATAAGAACAAAATGACAGAATAAATAGGCTGTACAAAAACCCAAAAAAAACCATTGCCGTCAATTCTGACTCATAGTGACCCTATAGGACAGAGTAGAACTGCCACATAGAGTTTCCAAGGAGAGCCTGGCAGATTCGAACTGCTGACCCTTTGGTTAGCAGCTGTAGCACTTAGCCACTATGCCACCAGGGTTTCCTGCACAAAAAGAGCAACTAGAAATCCAAAAGATTAACAGTATTTCAGAATTAGACAACTCAATAGAAAGACATAAGAGCATAATTGAGACAAAAGAAGACAGAAGTTGTGAAATTGAAGACAAATACCTTGACACCAATTGCTTGAGGAAAAGAAAAAAAAGAATGAAGAAAAATGAAGAAACCCTAAGAATTACTTGGGACACGATCAAAAGGAAAAACTTACCTGTGATTGGATTTCCAGAGCAAAGAGGGACAATGGAAAACACAGAGGAAATTCTTGAAGATTTGCTGGCAGAAAATTTCCCTAATATCCATTCTTTCTTTTTTTCATGAAAGACAAGAGGGTATCCATCCAAAAACTCAATGAACACCATACAGGATAGAACCTAAAAGAAAGCCACCTAAGGCATATCATAATCAAATTTGCCAAAACCAAAGACAAAGAAAGAATCCTGAGACCAACTAGGAAAAAAGGAAAAGTCACCTTCAAAGGAGAACCAGTAAGACAAATCTCTGATTACCCAGGAGAAACCATGAAGGCAAGAAGATAATGGGATGACACATATACAACCATGAAGGAAAAAAATTGCCAGCCAAGAATTATATACCCAGCCCAAAAAAATTGACAAACCATTGGCCAAACTGACGAAAGAAAAGCAGGAGAGGAAGCAAATATCCTGAATAAGAATGGAATCGCAACAGAATCAACTGAAATAAAAAGGATTTTAACAGTATACTACGAAAAATTGTACTCCAACAAATTTGAAAACCTAGAGGAAATGGACGAATTTTTAGAAACACACTACCTACCCAAACTAACACAAACTGAGGAAGAAAAGCTAAACAGACCCGTAACTAGAGGAGAAATTGAGGAGGTTAAAAAAAGGAAGAAAGAAAACTCCAAACAACAACAAAAAAAAGCCCTGACCCTGATAGCATCACTGGAGAATTCTACCAAGCATTCAAAGAAGGGCTCAAGCCAAACTATTTCAGAGCATAGAAAAGGAAGGAATTCTTCCAAATTAATTCAATGAAGACAGCATAACCCTGAGTTTAAAGCCAGGCAAAGACATGACAAAAAAAAGAAAATTACAGACAAATATCACTCATAAATATAGACACAACAATTCTCAACAAAATTGTAGCCAATAGAATTCAACAGTAGTGAAATTCCTTGACAAAATAAAGGGCAATTATACAAAACTAACAACCAACACCATTCTAAACAGAGAGAGACTGAAAGCATTCCCCCTGAGAACAAAAACCAGACAAGGATGTCCTTCATCACCACTTTTATTCAACGTTGTGCTGGAAGTCCTAGCTACAGCAATAAGGCAAGACAAAGAAATAAGGGCCATCCAAATTAGAATGGAAGAAGTAAAACTATCCCTATTCACAGATGACATCACCTTGTACACAGAAAATCACAAAGAATCCACAAGAAAGCTCCTGGAACTAATAGAAGATTTCAGCATGTTAGCAGGATACAAAATTAACATAAAAAAATAAGTTGGATTCCTCTACATTATTGAGGAGAACTTCAAAAAGGAAACCAGGAAATTAACACTATTTAAAATAACCTCCCAAAAGATAAAATACTTAGGAACAAATCAAACCAGGGATGTACAAGATGAATACAAAGAAAACTACAAAACACAAGAAACAAAAACAGACCTACTTGAATGGAAAAACATGCCATGCTAATGGATAGGTAGACTCAACATTGTGAAAATGTCAATACTACTCAAAGCAATCCACAGATATAATGCAATTCTGATCCAAATTAGAACATTCTTTAATGCAGTGAAGAAACTAATCACTAACTTTATATGGAAAGAAGAAATAGAAAAGGCCCCAGGTAAGTAAAGCATTATTGAAGAAGAACAAAGTGGGAGCCTTCACACTTTCTGACATTAGAATCTACTATACAACCATGGTAATCAAAGCAGCCTGGCACTGGTACAACAACAGACACATAGACCAATGGAACAGAACCGAGAACCCAGACAAAAATCCATCCACCTACAGGCAGCTGATACTTGATAAAGGGCCAAAGTCTATTAAAGGGGGAAAAGACAGTCTCCTTAACAAACGGTGCTGGCGTACCTGGATGTCTATCTGTAAAAAAATTAAACAAGACCCATGCCTCACACCATTCAAAAAACTAACTCAAAATGGATCAAAGGCCTAAATATAAAACCTAAGACAACAAAGATCACAGAAGAAAGAATAGGGACCAAATACATGGCATAAATACAATACAAACAATAACTAACCATGAAGAAACACCAGAAGATAAACATGATAACTGGGAGCTCCTGAATATAAACAGTTATGTTCATCAAAAGATCTTACCAAAAGAGTAAAAACAGAACCTATACACTGGGAAAAAAATTTTGACTACGACATATCCAACAAGGGTCTAATGTCTCAAATCTATAAAACACTTCAATACCTCAACCACAAAAAGACAAATAGCCCAATTAAAAAATGGCAAAGGATGTGAACAGAATTCAGCAAAGAAGACATTCAGCTGGCTAACAGGCACATGAGGAAATGCTCATGATCATCAGGCAGTAGAGAAATGCACATCAAAACTATGATGAGATAGTATCTCACCCCAACATTACTGGCACTAATTAAAAAAAAACAGAAAATAACAAATGCAGAAAGGTTTCAGGGAGATTGGAAGTCTTTTGCACTGCTGGTGGGAATGTAAATGGTACAGCCACTATGGAAAATAATATGGCACCTCCTTAAAAAGCTAGAAATAAAAATAACATATGATCCAGCAATCCCACTCTTAGGAATACATCCTAGAGAAATAACACTAGTCACACAAATAGACATATGTATACCCATGTTCATTACAGCATTGTTCACAATGGTAAAAATATGGAAACAACGTAAGTGCTTTTCAACAGATGAATGGATAAATTAGGATACACACACACAATGGAATACTATGCAACAATAAAGAACAAAGATGAATCTGCAAAACATCCCACAACATAGATGAATCTGTAGGGCTGTCATGGATTGAATTGTGTCTCCCCAAAATATCTGTCAATTGACTAGTCCATGATTGTGTGACTGTCCACAATTTTGTCATCTGATGTGATTTTCCTATTTGTTGTAAATCCTATCTCTATGATATTAATGAGATGGGATTAGTAGCAGTTATGTTAATGAGGCAGGACTCAATCTACAAATTTAGATTGTGTCTTAAGCCAATCTCTTTTGAGATATAAAAGAGAGAAGTAAGGAGAGAGACATGGGGACCTCATACCCCACCAATAAAGCAGTGCTGGGAGCAGAGCACATCTTTTGGACCCAGGAGTTCCCGTGTGGAGAAGCTCCTAATCAAGGGAAGATTGATGATAAGGACCTTCCTTCAGAGCTGACAGAGAGAGAAAGCCTTCTCCTAGAGCTGACACCCTGAATTTGAACTTCTAGCATACTAGATTGTGAGAGAATAAACTGTTTGTTCAAACCATCCACTTGTGGTATTTCTGTTATAGCAGCACTGGATAATTAAGACAAGGGCATTATTCTGAGTGAAATATGTCAATCACAAAAGGACAAATATTGTATGAGACCACTATTATAAAAACTGAAACAAAATATTTACACATAGAAAAAAACAAACTGGTAGTTATGAGGGAGGGAAGGGATGTGGAGGGGAAATCACTAACTAGATAGCGACAAGTGTCAACTTTGGTGAAGGGAAAGACAATACACAGTATAGGAGAAAGCAGCACAACTTGACCAAAGAAAAGTCATAGATGCTTCCTTGACACATTCAAACACCTTGAGGGACTACAGGTCTTTGAAAACATGCAGGTCAACTGGCATAATATAGCTCATAAGGAAAATATTCTATGTCCTGCTTTAGTGAGCAGCATCTGGTGTCTTAAAAGCTTGTGAGCAGCCATCTAAAATGCATGTCCTGATCCCATAGCGTTGAAAGCAGAAGGGAATGAAGAAAATCAAAGACACAAGGAAAATATTAGTGAAAGGATTAATGGACCATATGAACCACAGTCTCCACCAGCCTGAGCCCTGAATAATGAGACAGTGGCTGGTTACCACAACTGACTGATCTGACATAGATGAAAAAAGAGGATCCCAGACAGAGCGGGAGAAAAATGTAGGACAAAATGCAAATTCACACACAGAAAAATAAGATCAAACTTACTGGTCTGACAGAAACTGGAGAAACCTCCAAGACTGTGATCCCCGGACACCCTGCTAACTCAGAACTGAAGGTACTCCTGAAGCCCAATTTTCACCCAAAGATTAGACAGGCCTATAAAACAAATTGGAACACATGTGAGGAATGTTCTTCTTAGTTCTGTCAAGTCCAAATGGGCAACTCCTGCCCAAAAGCAAGATGTAAAGTCAGGAAGGGACAGGAAAACTGGACAAATGGACACAGGGAGTCCAGGGTGGAAAGGGGGAGACTGCTGACACATTGTAGGAATTGCAACCAATGCACAAAATAATTTGTGTATAAATTTTTGAATGAGAAACTAATTTTTGCTGTAATTTCACCTAAAGCACAATAAAATTTTAAAAAAGCTGAAGAAACAAAAATTGTCAACCAAGAATACTATACCCAGAGAAACTCTCTTTCAAGAATGAGGATGAAGTTAAAACATTTCCAGGCAAACAGAAGCTGAGATAGTTCATATCCACCAGATAGGTCCTACGAAAAATATTGATTGCAGTTTTGTGGATGGAAAGGAAAAGGTGCTAGAAAGTAATTCAAAGCATATATAAAAAGAAAGTTCTCTAAAAAAGAAATTGCATGGAAAAATATAAGGGTTAGTAATAATATATTCATGTTTGATAATTTTAACTGTTTTGTCCTTTATGTTTTTTAATAACGAATATACAAAAAACAAGGTGAAAAGTATGTTACAGAGCAAATGAAATATGAAGATGTAATTAGTAATAACAATAACAAAACAGAGGGGTAGGGGAGAGAAATGGTATATGGAATTTCTTGTATGTCACTGAAGTTAAGTTTGTACCAACTTACCCTAGAATGTTATAAATACAAGCTGTTAAATGTAATATTCATGGTAACCACTAGGAAAATATCTACAAAACATACACAGAAGGAAAGAAGGAACCAAAAAGGCCCACTGCAATAAACCAACAAAACACAGAAGCAAGCAGTAGTAAAGGACAGAGACAAGGTTTAAGACACACAAAAAGCAAATAAAAGAATGGCAGAAGTAAGTCACTTCTTATCAGTAATCACAGTGAATGTAAATGGACTAAATGCTCCAATCAAAAGACAGAGAGTGGCAGAATGGGTAAAACAAACAAATATGACCCAGCTATATGTTGTTTATAAGAAACACACTTTAAGCCCAAGGATCCAAATCGGTCAAATGTAAAAGGATGAAAAAAAATATTCCATGCATATAGTAACCAGAAGATTGCTGCGGTGACAATGTTAATATCAGACAAAGTAGACTTTAAGATGAAATCTGTCAGAAGAGATAAAGATGAACATTATATACTGATAAATGGGTTAATTCATCAAGAAGTTTTAACAATCATAAAAATATATGCACCCAACATTGGGGAACCTAAACATATAAAGCAAGTATTGACACAATTGAAGGGAGAAATAGATAGTACTACAATATTAGTTGGAGACTTCGATACACCATAGAGCCCTGGTGGTGCAGTGGTTAGGAGCTATGACTGCTAACAAAAAGATCAGCAGTTTGAATCCACCAGCCACTCCTTGGAAACCCTATGGGGTAGCTCTACTCTGTCTTATAGGTTCACTGTGAGTAGGAATCGACTCAGTGGTAATGGGAACAGGTTCAATACACCATTCTCAACATTAGACAGAACATCTAGAAAGAAGATCAACAAGGAAACAGGACTTGAATGACACTATAAACTAAACTTAACAGACACATACAGAATTCTCCACTCAAAAACAGCACAATATACATTCTACTCCGATGCACATGGATCATTCTCCAGGATAGACTACATGTTAAGTCACGAAACAAGTCTTGATAAATTTAGAAAGATTGAAATCATACAAAATATTTTCTCTGACCATAATGGAGTGAAGCTAAAAATCAATGACAGAAAAAAACCCTGGAAAATACACAAACATATGGAAATTAAACAACACACTATTAAACTACTAATGAGTCAAGGAAGAAATCAAAAGAGAAATCACAAATATTCTAGAGTGAAATGAAAATGAACCACAACAAACCAAAACTTACAGGATGCGCAAAGACAGTACTCAGAGGGAAACTTATATAATAAACACCTATATGAAGAAAGATCTTAAATCAACAGCCTATCTTGACAATTCCAGGAACTAGGAAGAGAAGAGCAAACTAAGCTGAAATCTACCAGAGGAAAGGTAATAACAAAGATCAGAGCAGAAATAAATAAAATAAAAAGCATAAAAGCAATAGAGGGAATCAATAAAACCAGAGTTGGTTCTTTGAAAACATCAGTAAAGTTGACAAACCTTTAGCTAGACTGACAAAGAAAAGATTCAAATAACCAAAATAGAAAATGAAAGAGGGGATATTACAACTGATACTACAGAAACAAAGAAAATTATGACAGAATATTATCCACAACAGTACAGCAACAAACTGGATAACGAAGACAAAATTGACAAATTCTTAGAAGTACACAACCTACTCAAACTGACTCAAGAGGAAATAGAAAGGCTTAACAGATCCATAACAAGTGAAAAGATCAAATCAGTGATTAAAAACCTCCCCCCTGGGGAGGTCCTGGATCAGATGGGTTAACTGGGGAATTCTACCAAACATTTAGAGAGTGATTGATATCAGTACTCTTTATATTCTTCCAAAAGATAGAGAAGGAAGGACTACTCCCTAATTCATTCTATGAAGGAAATATAATACCTGATACCAAAACAAGACAAAGATACCACAAGAAAGAAAATTATAGGCCAGTATCTTTTATGAATATAGATGCAAAAATCCTCAACAAAATACTAGTGAACAGAATCCAACAGCATATTAAAAGAGTCATACACCAGGACCAAGTGGTATTTATTACAGGAATACAGGGATGGTTCAACACTAGAAAACCAATCAATGTAATATGCATCACCAACAGAATAAAGGAAAAGAGCCACATGATCATCTCTATGGATGCAGAAAAAGAATTAGATAAAATGCAACACCTTTCTTGATGAAAACCCTAAAGAAGATTGGAATAGAAGGGAAATTCCTCAATATGATTCAGAGTGTCTATAAAAAGCTAACAACCAATATTATACTTTATGGAAAAAGACTGAGCGCTTTCGCCTTGAGACTGGGAACAACACAAGAGTGCCCACTCTCACCACTTCTAGCCAATATTGTATTAGAAGTTCTAGCCAGAGCAGTAAAACAAGAAGAAGAGATAAAAGATATCCAAACGGAAAAAAAAAGAAGTAAAATTATTTTGATTTGTGGATGGTATGTTCCTGTATATAGAAAATTCCAAAGAGTCCTCAAGAATATTTCTAGAACTAATAGAGGAATTTAGCAAAGTTACAGGGTACAAAGTCAACACACAAGAATCAGCTGGGTTTCTGTATACCAGAAGTGAAAAATCTCAAAGGCAAATTAGGGAAACAATTCCACTTACAATAGAATCTAAGAGAATAAAATTAAAAAAAAAAACCTAGGAATAAATCTAACCAGGGATGTGAAGGATTTATACAATGGAAACTATAAAACACTGCTGAGAGATTAAAGAAGGCTTAAATAAATGGAAAGATTTCCATGTCCATGAGTTGGAAGACTTCATATTGTTAAAATGCCAATTCTACCCAAAGCAGTCTATAGATTCAACATAATCCTGATCAAAATTCCAATAACCTTCTTAACAGAAATAGAAAAACTAACCCTCAACTTTATATGGAATCTGAAGAGGCCCCGAATAGCTACATTAATGCTGAAAGAGAAGAACAAAATCACACTTCCTGATTTTAAAACATGCTATACAGCTACAGTAATCAAAATAGCCTGGTACTGGTGTAACAACAGGCACACAGAACAATAGAATAGAATGGAGGTTCCAGAAATAAACCTACACTTCTATGGTCAACTGATATTTGACAGTCCATTAGATGGGAAAGAACAATCTATTCAATGACTGTTGCTAGGAAAATTAGATTTCCACAGGGAGAAGAATGAAACAGGACCCGTGATTTATAACACACACAAAAACAAATGCAAAATGAATTAAGGGCCTAAATGTGCAAACTAAAACAGTAAAACCCTTAGAAGAAAAAAGCAGGGGCAATGCTATACAGCCTAGCTTTTAACAATGGATTATCTAAAATAATAATAAAAGCACAAACGGCAAAAGACAAAAATAAATGAGACCTCATAAAAATTCAAATTTTGTTCAACAAAAGACTTACCAAAAAAAGTGAAAAGACAAACTACCAACTGGGAGAAAATCTTCGGAAACCATGTATCTGACAAGAATCTAATAACCAAAATACATATAAACTGACAACTTAAAAAAAACGGGCAAAGGACTTGGACATTTCACTAAAGAGGACTTTTAAATAGATTACTGTTGTTGTTGTTAGGTGCCATCAAGTCAGTTCTGACTCATAGTGACCTTACGTATAACTGAACGAAACACTGCCTGGTCCTGCACCATCCTCACAATCGTTGCTATGCTTAAGCCCATTGTTGCAGCCACTGTGTCAATCCATCTCATTGAGAGTCTTCCTCTTTTTCGCTGACCCTCTTTTTCAACCAAGCATGATGTCCTTTTCCAAGGACTGATCCCTTCTGAGAACATGTCCAAAGTATGTGAGATGTAGTCTCACCATCCTTGCTTCCAAGAAGCACTCTGATCATACTTCTTCCAAGATAGATTTATTCGTTCTTTTGGCAGTCCATGGTATATTCAGTATTCTTCTCCAACACATGAAAAAAGGTTCAGGGTCATTAGCTATCAGAGAGATGCAAATCAAAACCACAATGAGATGCTACTTCATTCCCAGTAAGATGGCTAACATAAAAAACACACACACACAAATATTGGACAGTATGTGGGGAAACTGGAAACTCTACCCATTGCTGGCAGAAATGCAAAATGGTACAGCCATTGTGGAAAACAGTGAGGCAGTTCCTCAAAAGACTAAAAATAGAACTATCATACGACCCAGCAATTCCACTCCTAGGTATATACCCAAAAGACTTGAAAACAGAAACTCAGGCTTTTGTACACCAAATGTTCATTGCAGCACTATTCACAATAGCCAAAAGCTAGGAACAACCAAAATGTCCATGGATAAACAAAATGTGGTACATACTTACAATGGAATTCAACTCAGTCAGGAGGAGAAATGAAGTCTTGATACATGCTACAATATAGATGGAGCTTGAAGACATTATGCTGAGTGAAATAAGTCAGTTGAAAAGGACAAAGATTGTAAGACAATATTTAAATATTGCATTAAACACAAGAAAAGGCAAATGTATAGAGGACAAAGTTTACTCGTGGTTACCATGGATGAGAGGGACAGGGAAAAGTGTAATGGTGATGGAAAAAATGCATTGTATTGATTAAGTGTAGGATTGCACAGCTGATTTTTGTAATTTCTGTCAATAAGTCGTATACCTGTAAAAAGTTGAATTGGCAAAAGTTGTGTGATAGACATATTTTTAAAAAAGAATAACTGTTGAGGCTGCTTATGTACAATGAAAATCCTCATGGGATTTGGTTTCTTGGTTTGAAGGTTTCATGGGTCATCCCAGTTCACTAGCCTAATAACTTGTTTAGTACTTCTGTTCTTCCTCCTAGTTCATTGCATAGTGCCTGTGGTCTTAAAAGCTAGCAAGGGGCTATCCAAGGCACAACAATTGGCCCCTATTCACCTAGAGCAACAGAAGAAGAAAGTGCCTCATGATTAGAAGAATATGGAATGTGTGACTAATTTCCTCCATGAACATCTGCCTGCTTTGTCATGAGACCATAAGAACTAGATGGTGCCCAGGTACCATTACTGAACATTTTGATGGAAAATTCTATAGAATAATCCTGATCAAAATGGGGAAAATGCAGAACAGAATTTCAAATTCTCATAGACTCCAGATTTCCTAGAGCTGTGAAAAAAATGAATTCCTAAAACTCTTGCCCTGAGATCATCTTTAAACCTTAAACCAAAAATATCCCCTGAAGTCTTCTTTAAAGCAAACAATAGTTTAGCTTAACTAGTAAAAAAAAGTCTGCCTCGAGTATTATGCTCTTTTAAGAACTATCCATATACAATCAAATTGACAACAGCAACTTGAAAGATTAGAGGGTAGTGAATTTATTGTAATTGGTGAGGAACAACTCAGAAAAGGAAGGCAAGCATAGTTGCACAACTTGAAGAATGTAATCAATGTCACTAAATAGTACATGTACAAACTGTTGCTCTGGTGTATGTTTTGCTGTGTATATTTACAAAAAACAAAACAAAACCCTATGGACTCCTTGTACTTTGTAATAGATGGAGTTGCCATTAGTCAGAATTGACTCAATGGCTAGAGGTTTGGCTTATCTATTTTTTGGTTAACAAATATATTGAATGAAATTGTTAGCCACCACTGAGTCAATTTCAATTCATGGAGACCCCACGTGTGTACTGTACAACAGCTCCATATGGTTTACTGCGACCTTTTGGAAGCAGATCTCCAGGCTTGTCTTCTGAGATACCTGTGGATGGGTTTAAACTGCCAGCCTTTGCGTTGGTAGTAGATCACTTGACTGCTTATGCCACAAAGGGACTCCAATAGAATGACATTCCTGGGTCTGAGATCTAAATATTTGCTCAGTTCCTTGATGCCTATTGTGAAACTGCCTTGTAGAAAAGTTATATCAATTTTCTATTTCATCAGTGTTTAGAGAGAATACCCATTTCATTGAGCCCTTGCCAGCATCAGTATAAGAGGTCCTTTAAAATTTGATGCCCAAAATGGTAACTTATCTTAAGTTTCTTTGATATTATAAGGTTAGATTTTTTTGTACATTTATTGTCCATTTCTATTTCTTATTTTGTGATTTTTGTCCATATGCTTCATTAATTAATATTTTAAAGTTTTTATCAGGTTTTTAGGATTCCAATTAATGTATAATAAATTTACATTTGTGTGTATATTGTACATTTAGATACACAGTTTTAAAAGATTTGGAAAAATGAGAAGCAATTAAGATTACAAAGGGTGGTTGTCTTAGGCTGGGTTCTCTAGAGAAGCAACACCAGTGAAGTATACATATATATATGTATGTATGTATATGTACATAGAGGGAGAGAGAGAGATTTATATAAAGGAAATGGCTCATGTGGTTGTAGAAGCTGGAAAGTCCCAAGTCTGTGGCTCAGGCTGGGAGGCTTCTCCTGAATTATGTACTGCAGGGGCTGGCGAACCAAAATCAGCAGGTCAGACAGCAGGCCTCTGGCTCACAGACTGTGGAGGTCAATGAATTCCAAGATTGGCAGGTAAGATGGCAAGCCACTGGCTCACACGCTGTGGATTAGGCCAACAAATCTCAAGATCTGCAGGCAAGATGGCAGGCTGTGGAGGCTGATGAATCCCAAGATTGGCAGGTAAGTTGGTAGCTCGAGTCCCAAGAATTGGAGTTCAGATGAAGGATCCAGAGCAAGCAAAAGCCTGTGAGCTTTGCAAGAAAGTCCACGTAAATATTGAATCCAGGCTACACACCCAAGGGAACTCCCTTTCAAGTGATTGGCTGCTCATAGCAGATCTCATTATAGAGGTGACTGCATCATTTTATGGCTGCCAAACTACATCATAACTCCCAAACCACTGAGAATCATGGCCCAGCAGCCAAGCTGACACACAACCTTAACCATCACAATCTGCCCCTTGTCAACTTGGCACCCATACATATCTCCCTAAACCATACACAGTCTCTAAATAAAGACAGTTACACAGCCATTCTTGCTCCTAACATGATACAACTAAAATGCACACAACCAAAAACACATGAGCCCCATTTACATCTTATGTTTAATAAGTGAAGAAAACAAAAATATTTGATGCACACATACAAGGAAAAAATATCCAGTAACAATTACGGTCCTTATCTCTGCAACTGGTCACGTGGTGGTAGCTGGTATTTCGAACTACCTTCTTCCACCACCCATTCTGTATTTCCTTTACCTTCAGCAAGCACCTCAGCTGGTCATACCTCTTTGCCTGGTAGGGTGACCCAAACCTTCATCCCTGAAGGGTCTGGGCCATTAGTAGTTATGTCAGAATTGGGTTGCTATAGTTTTCCATTGACTTTAATCACAGGGCATGGTAGTACTAAGATACGCCCTAAGGGATCTCCTGTATTCCAGGCATACTCTTCTTTACCTCTATCATGTAATATCAATTTGATTCCCTCTTGGTAATTAGGCTCAATCACACTAGCCAATACAGTAACTCCCTTCTTTGCCTGTTGATCCAGAGACATGAGGAGTCCAAAGTGGCTGGTGGGGGGTGGGGAGCATTCTTAACTTCCAGCTCAATGGAATCAGTGTTGTGTCTTCTGGTGGGAGCTCTCCTCCTTTAGGAACTAAAACCTCTAGACATGCAGAGCACAGGGTAGTGGGGATAAAGTGCAAAAAATTTTGAGTGGGTCGCTAGGGGTAATAGTAACCCCTTGCTTCCTGGATCCATGAGTCCTGGGTATGGGAGAAACAGCACTATATATCCAAAATTGGTTTAGAACATATACAACCTCTTGGAGAACATTGCCCCAGCCCTGCAAGGTATTGCCACCAAGCTGGCACTGTAATTCTGTCTTTAGAAGGCCATTCCATCATTCTATCAAGCCAGCTGCTTCAGGATGATGGGGATCATGGTAAGACCAGTGAATTCTATGAGCATAGGCCCATTGCTTCACTTCATTTGCTGTGAAGCAAGTCCTGCGAAGTTTGGGGTACCATGATGGTGGATAAGACATTCTGTAAGTCCACTGATGGTAGTTTTCACAGAAGCATTGCATGCAGTCAAATCCATATCCAGAGTAGATGTCTATTCAAGTAAGAGCAAAACACTGCCCTTTCCATGATGGAAATGGTCCAATGTAATCAACCTGCCAACAGGTTGCTAGCTGATCACCTCAAGGAATGGTGCCATGTCGGAGACTCAACGTTGGTCTCTGCTGCTGTCAGATTAGGCACTCAGCAGTGGCTGTAGCCAAGTCAGCCTTGAGTGAGTGGAAATCCATGTTGCTGAGCCCATGCATAACTTCCATCCCTGCCACCACGCCCACTTTTTTCATGAGCCCATTGAGCAATGACAGGGGTAACTGGGGAAAGAGGATGACTGCTTTTCACAGAATGTGTCATCCTATTCACTTGACTGTTAAAATCATCCTCTGCTGAGCTCACCCTTGGGTAGGCATTCACATGAGACACAAATATCTTCACTTCTTTGGCCCATTCAGAGAGGTCTATCCACATGCCTCTTCCCCCCAACTCCTTGTCACCAATTTTCCAGTCATATTTCTTCCAAGCCCTGACCATCCAGCCAAAATATTGGCCACAGCTCATGAATCAGTTTGCCATTGAATATCTGGCCACTTCTTCCTCTGAGCAAAATGAACAACCATGCTTCTCTAAGTTCAGCCCATTGGGAGTATCTTCATTGACCTCTGTCTTTCAGTGACGTCCTAGAAAGGGGCTGTAGTGCTGCCACTGTCCACTTTTGAGTGGTGCCTGCATATTGCCTAGAATCATCTGTAAACCAGGCATGAATTTTCTCTTCCTCAGTCAACTGATCAAAAGGAACTCCCCATGAGGCCGTAGGTGGTAACTGGGAGATGGTAGATAATATGACAGGAGTGGAGACCATGGGCATGTGGGCCACTTCCTCATTCATTTTACTTGTGCCTTCAGGTCCTGCTCAGGCCCAGTCTCATATATACCACTTCCATTTAATGATGCAGTACTGCTGAGCACATCCAAATTTATGACTCTGAGTCAGACAATACCCAGTTCATGATAAGCAGCTCAGGGTGCATGGTGACTTCCTGGACTACAGTTAAGCATTTAGTCTCTACTAGGCCCAGTAGTGGAAACCCTGGTGGAGTAATGGTTAAGTGCTGCAGCTGCTAACCAAAGGGTGGGCAGTTCAAATCCACCAGGCACTCCTTGGAAACTCTATGGGCAGTTCTACTCTGTCGTATAGGGTTGCTATGAGTCGGAATCGACTCGACGGCACTGGGTTTGGTTTTTGGTTTTTTTAAGGCCCAGTAACAAGCCAAAAGCTGTTTCTCAAAAGGAAAATAGTTATCTTCAGAGGATGGCAGGGCTTCGCTCCAAAATCCTAAAGGCCTGCACTGTGATTCACCAATAGGGGCCTGCCAAAGACTCAAAACATCATCTCTGTCTGCCACTGACACTTCAAGCACCATTGGATCAGCTGGATCATATGGCCCAAGGAGCGCAGTGACTTGCACAGCAGCCTGAACCTGTTGCAGAGCCTTCTCTTGTTCTGATTTCCATTCAAAACCAGCAACTTTATGAGTCGCTTGATAAATAGGCAGAAGTAGCACACCCAAATGAGGAATATGTTGTCTCCAAAATCCAAAGAGGCCCACTAGGCATGGTGCCTCCTTTTTAGTTGTAGGAGGGGCCAGATGCAATATTTTATCCTTCACTTTAGAAGGAATATCTCAACATGCCCCACACAACTGGACTCCTAGAAATTTCACTGAGGTGGAAGGTGCCTGGATTTTTGTCAGATAAATTTCCCACCCTCTAGCACACAAAAGTTTTACCAATAAATCCAGAGTCATTGACACTTCTTCCTTACTAGATTCAGTCAGCACAATGTTGTCAATGTAATGGACCAGTGTGACTTCTTATGGAAGGGAAAGGCAATCAACTTCCCTGTGGACTAAATTATGACATAGGGCTGGAAAGTTGATACACCCCTGAGATAGGAGGATAAAGTTGTATTGCTGGCATTGCCAGCTGAAGGCAAACTGCTCCTAGTGGTCCTTTGAAACAGGCATGGTGAAAAAAGGCCAGATCAACAGCTGCATACCAGGTACCCGGAGATGTACTAACTTGCTCAAGCAATGAAACTACATCTGAACCAGCAGCTGCAATTGGAGTCACCACTGTCATTCCCCAAGATCCATCTGCTTTTTGCACAGACCAAATACGTGAGTTGACGGGGAATGTAGTGGGAATCACCACCCCTGCATCCTTTAAGTCCTTGAAGGTGGCAGTAATCTCTGCAATCCTTCCAGGAACAAGGGATTGTTTTTGGTTTACATTTTCCTAGGTGAA
The DNA here is from genome assembly GCF_030014295.1 of Loxodonta africana. NCBI lineage: Eukaryota > Metazoa > Chordata > Mammalia > Proboscidea > Elephantidae > Loxodonta > Loxodonta africana. The sequence goes on from NC_087358.1 coordinate 77,644,445, forward strand.
GGTTCTGCCAGTTGCTGGGTACTCTATTCCAATTATGCGTTAAGGAACCAGAGAAGTCACTACAGGATGGGTTCGAGGACCCACTGGCCCACAGTGAGCTAAAACTGAGCTAAGGCTCCTTTAATAATCTGACCTCCATATGCCCCCACTTTGACTGGTGGGATATTGTAACATTCTGGGTTTCCTGGAATTAGTGTAAATTCAGAGCCAGTATCCAGTCATTCCCCAAAAGTCTGATTATTTCCTTTTCCCCAGTGAACACTCATTCTCATAAAAACCATAGATCCCTTTGGGGAAGGCTGAGAGAAAAATTAACAGTATAAATTTTTGGCAGTATAGTGAGATCCTTCTTCAAGGGATCTGGCCTCCCCTTCATTCAAGGGCCTGTGGGTCTGTAAACGGGCCCAAGTCTGGGGATTGATTGAGGGGCTGTGACTCTATTCTAGAGATTTGAGTTAGGCTGCCATTCACTTGACCTAGAATTCTCTTTCTTGTGTTGATCAAGCAAATGCTTAGTAGATTTTCTATCTGTTTCACTCCTAGGGACACCATGACTGAGTAGCCAACATCGTAAGTCCATACGAGTCAGGCTATTTTGATTACTGCTTTGACTCTGCTGCCCATTATGGTAACCATGCCCACCTTGTTTTTGTCAATTGAGTGCCACCACTTGGCCCTCACCACCACAGGCTCCAATCAGCCCCATTGTAGTTAGGTGTCTAAATTCACCTAGGGCAGTTCCCACTGTCAAATCTGACTTACATAAAATAGCAATCACAGCAGTCTTCAAGGATGCTGGTGTTCCCTTCACACATTTGTTCCTCACCGTTGTGTCAAAAGGTGCGTCCTCTGGGCACTCCATGTGTGGGTCTGTGGGCATAACCTGATAAATCCACTCTAACATGCAAATTTCCCTAAGCCTTTGGATACTTTCTTCTACAGTATACCAAGACAGGTCTGGTACTTCAACATGATTTAGTGTGAGTCACTGTTTAACCCATGCTTCACGGAATCAATCAAATAAACTATTAGAACTATTCCTAATCTTTCAAGAGGAAATATTGAATGAAGAATCTGTGCTTAGTGGGCCCATATCAATAAACTCAGACTGATCCAACTTTATGTCCCTTGCACCATTATCCCACATACTTAATAGCCATTCTCAAACATGTCCCCAGGTTTCTGTTTATTTATATTAGAAAAGTCAAGCAGTTCTTTTGGAACGTAACATACTTTCTCCTGGGTCACATTTTGTATGTCACCTTTTGGGGCTCACTGGGACTTAAGCCTAGTTATAGGTCTAGAAGCAAAAATGGGTGGTGGGGATGTGTTCTAAGAACATTCAGCATTGTCTTGTAAGGCATCTGCCTCAGGTGATGCCCCAGGGAATGACTCAGATGCCTCCCCAGAGGATGGCTCAGACAAAGGCTCATCAGCAGACACAGCTGGGTTAATCTTATCAGATGAGGGTGAAGAGGGCTAATGGTTTTACTGGGAAGGGTGACTTAGCAGACAAAGATGGAGTAATCTCTTCAAAATGAGAGGGTTGGTTCTGTTGGTGGGAGCGATTGAAAGGGATCTAAGGGCACAGGGTTGCCAGCTTCCTAATTATCTGCCCATATGACCTTATCCCAAGTTTCAGGGTCCCACTTCTTCCCAGTCAATGTCCTCACTTTAACCTCAGACACAATTCGAGGTTGGGAATTCAATTGGCATTGTAATCCTGCCACTCTTATGATAAGACTCTGGGTTTGGTTTTAGGCAATATCAGTTCTGTTACTACAAGAAATAAGGCTTTCTTTGAAGGCTCAAGTGGAAATTTTGAGGTCTTTTAGGAGTCACTTGAGCTGTGACGCTGAAGCCCTGAGCTCGTCTCTTTCTTACATCACTTTGTCTAGCAAAAGTAGGACCAACTAACAGCTTCCTTATACTTCTTCTTCTGACAAAATTGTAGAAAGATATCAAGCATGCAATCACCAAGAGCCTCGCCTCTCACCAATACTTGATCTATTGGTGGTGATTTTTGTATATTTGTATTGCCAACTCATGTCATGGATTAGCAGTACCCTTTTTATTACTGGTAGCAGAGTCATCAACATCTTTAAGACGAATGAGACTTGAGAGCCAATTTAGAAAACCCATCCTTACAATTTTGTTTCTCTAAAATCATTCTTGGTACCAAATGTCTTAGGCTGGGTTTTCTAGAGAAGTAATATCACTGAAGTGTATATATATATATATATATATATATATATATATATATATATATATATATGTAGATAGATGATACAGAGATAGATGATAGATAGATAGATGATAGGTAGATAGATAGATAGATAGATAGATAGATAGATAGATAGATAGATAGATGATAGAATGATAGATAGATTCATAGATAGATGATAGATAGATGATAGATAGATAGATAGATAGATAGATAGATAGATAGATAGATGATAGATAGATAGATAGATAGATAGATAGATAGATAGATAGATAGATAGATAGATAGATAGATAGATAGATGATAGACAGACAGATGATAGCTAGATAGATATATAAACAGATTTATATCAAGGAAGTGGCTCAGGTGGCTGTAGAGTATGAAAAGTCCCAAGTCCATGGATCAGGATGGAGGCTTCTCCTGATTCATATAGCTGTGGGTCTGGTGAACCCCAAATCAGGAGTTCAGACAACAGGCCTCTGGCTCACAGGCTGTGGAGGTCAATGAATCCCAAGATCAGCAGGTAAGATGGCAAGCTGCTGGTTCACAAGCTTCAGAGGATGATGAATCTCAAGATCAGCAGGTAAGTTGCTAGCTCAAGTCCCAAGAACCAGAGGTCAGATGCAGGATCCAGAGCAAGCAGAAGCTGGCTAGTTTTGCCAGAAAGTCCACATATATTGGATGCAGGCAATATCCTCAAGGAAACTCCCTTTCAACTGATTGGCTCATCATGGGGGTGATTACATTATATCAGACCTCATTATGGAGGTGACTACATCATTACGTAGCTGCCAAACTATATCATAACTCCCAAATCACTGATAATCATGCATGGCCCAGCCAAGCTGACACACAACCTTAACCATCACAGTGGTTAAAGGTATATGTGAAATATTTTAATTACCTATATTTAACTAATTAAAAATTGATTTTTGGAAAAGAATACTGTAGTTCATTGTATGAGCTCAGCTGCTGGTTTTGCTTCCATAACATGTGAGCAGTGCTTTGTTCTTTGGTGGCAGTAACTCCTGAGTTCAATAGCCTTCCACACGTATAGCCGAAATGCTGTAGCTCAGGGAAGATCACTCAGTTTCATCTGTGGGCTATCTCCAACTGATCTGTCAACCAGTTGCCATCAAGACAACTCCAAATCATGGTGACCCCACATGTGTCAAAGTAGAACTGTGCTCCATAGGGTTCTTGATGGCTGATATTTCAGAAGTAGATCTATAGGCCTTTTCTTCCATCCAGTGGTCAGGTGTGTTCTAACTGCCAACCTTCGGGTTAGCAGTTGGTTGCAAACCACTTGTTCGACCCAGACTCCTTTATAATTGTATTACAATATTTTCAATTACCACAGGGGGCAAGTAGTAGAGTGAAACACAGCAGACAGTTTAGCACACAGGACAGATTTTAATGCAAGAGGCAATGTTATCAAAAACAAAATAAGTAATACATCCAATAACTTTAGCAATTAAATGTCATATTTATCATTTGATTTGAGTATACAGTTGTCTACTTTGCCTAATTATTTTTGAGATATTCTCTGCTAGTTCATCATTCTCTTCCTGAAACCTAAGGTGTCATTATTTTGTTATATGATGACAGTCGCTAAATTGTTTCTGTCAGTTAATGTGCCATTAACTGAACTGCTTCACATTGTCCTAGGAGGGTTTATTTTACCTAGAGATATTCTTTTTACGGTCTTCAAGGCTTCGGGCTCTACCCAAGCATGTAGAAGGCACAGGTCCTAAGCCCTGATAACTTGGATTTGCTTTTGAACTTCTTTATGCATCTTAATTTACCTCCAGGGGACACTGATCTTGAAGAGTCAGCTAAGGTGCGAACAATGATCTTTCAAATCCCAAGGCAGGAGACTGGATGAGTTGCAGCATATAATTTAGCAGAGCAGGCAAATATTTCCAGGCTTTGACTGAAGCACATGCCTTCTGGCCACGTTTGGAATAATTATTACTAAGACCACCACAGGCTCCAGAGCTTTGCTCAATTAACCCTTTCCTTTCAGTCCCTGTTGCTGGATTGTTGGTTCATCACACTTTACTTAGACTGTCAGCTACACCACCATCCTCTAAAAATGACAGCTGCCATCTTATTGAGCACTTAGCAAGAGCTCACGAATAGCAGACGGAATAATTGCTATTTTTATATTTTAGGGTCTGTGCCAAGCAATTTGAATTCATCATATAATTTACTGATATACCTTCACCCTCCTTTGCAGATGATAAAACTGGCTCTTGGATGTGAAGTAACCTCCTGAATGTCATGAAGCTGCAGGTGGTAAGGGTTAAACTTGAACTAAATTTTGCCCAAGAGCAGAGACCACACACTTAGTCGATGTTCTACACTCTTCATGTTCACCCTCTGCCCACTCCATTTGACCTTCTTCATCTGTAGGATTGTATTTATGCCCTGCTGTGGTAGACAGAATAATGCAGCAGTGGTGCTTCAGTGGTAGAATTCTTGTCTTCCATGTGGGAGATCCAGGTTTGATTCCTGGCCAATGCACTTCATGCATAGCCACCATCCATCTGTCAGTGGAGGCTTTCATGTTGCTGTGATGCTCAGCAGGTTTCAGCAGAGCTTGCAGACTAAGATGACTAGGAAGAAAGACCTGGCCATCTACTTCCAAAAATTAGCCAATGAAAAACTTATGGATCACAGGAGTCCTATCTATAACCAGTTATGGGGATAGCACAGAACTGGTTAGTACTTCCTTCTGTTTTGTTCAGAATTGCTATGAGTCAGAGGCCCACTCGATGGCAGCTAACAACAACAACAAAGTTGTCCATGGTCCTATTCTCAGAATCTGTGAACACATTAGTTTACATGGCAAAGAGAAATTAAGACAAAAAATTAGAGTTGTTAATCACCTGACCGGAAACCCTGGTGGCTTAGTGGTTAAGTGCTACGGCTGCTAACCAAAGGGTCAGCAGTTTGAATGCACCAGGCTTTCCTTGGAAACTCTATGGGGCAGTTCTACTCTGTCCTATAGGGTCGCCATGAGTCGGAATCGACTCAACGACACTGGGTTTTAATCAGCTGACCTTGAGATGGGGAGATTATCCTGGCTTATCCAGATGGGCCCATTGTAATCAGAAGGACCCTTAAAAGTGGAAAAGGGAGGCAAAAGAGCATTCAGAGTCAAGGAAGGCGATGTGACAACAGGCGCAGTGCAGAGTGATTCGATGTGAAAAGGACACAACTGGGGTGCAGCTGGATTTGAAGGAGGGAGTGTCCACGAACAAAAGAATGTGGGCAGTTTTAGAGACTGGATGAAGAAAGAAACAGATCCTCTCCTAGAGACTCCAGAATGAACCAATCCTGCCAACACACTAGTTTTAGCCCAGCAATACCCATTTTGGACTTCTGACACCCAGACCAGAACTGAAAGATGATAAATTTGTATTATTTAATCCAACAGATTTGTGGTAATTTGTTACAGCAGCCAGAGAAAACGAATACACCTGCCCTTGTCAGGATGAGGGCCTAAGTCGGTAAGGTCTGTGGACCAAACTGGGGAAGACTAGAGGTAGTAACCCAGACAGATCCACAGGAGACAGACAAGGCATGGGGCCAAAAACAAGTGTAAAATCGGATGAGCTATTCCTTCTCATGCGCCAAGCACTGTGTCAGGCATTGGGGGTACAAAGATAAGACAAACTTCCCTGGCCCCAAGGAACCAAGATCTTAGAAGAAGAAATAGATACATGAAAAACAATATCATAAATGACTACTGGGCTGTGGTAAAGTTATGCTGTCTCCAGTTGTCATCATGTGGACTCTGACTTATGGTGATCCCCCTGTGTGCAGAGTAGAACTGTGCTCCATAGGGTCTTCAAGGCTGTGACCTTTCAGAAGCAGATCACCAGGCCTGTCTCCTGAGGCACATCTGGGTGGGCTCAAACCACCATCTTCTCAGTGAGTAGCTGGGAACCGTCATTTTGTCTAACTCACCAAAAAAACCAAACCTGTTGCCGTTGAGTCAATCCCAACTCATAGCAACCCAATACGACAGGTAGAACTGCCCCGTAGGGTTTCCAAGGCTGTAATCTTCATAGGCCCCTATGCATCTATCAGTTTGTCCTACTGTGAGGGTTTGCCTATTGCTGTGATGCTGGAAACCATGCCATCAGTATTCAAATACCAATGGGGTCACCCATGGCGGACAGATTTCAGCTGAGCTTCCAGACTAAGACAGACTAAGAAGGACCGAGTGGTTTACTTCTGTAAGGAATTAGCCACTGAAAACCTTATGAATAGCAGCAGAACCTTGTCTGATATAGTGCCAGAAGATGAGACCCTCAGGCTGGGAGGCACTCAAAATATGACTGTCTCCTCAGAGTACAGTCATCCTGAACAATATGGACCTTCATTTGCTGATATGCCATGACTCAAAATGAGAAGAAACAGCTGCAAACATCCATTAATAATTAGGATGAGGAATGTACAAAGTATGAATCTAGGAAATTTGGAAATCAGAAAAAATGAAATGGAAGATATAAACATTGATATCCTAGGCATTAATGAGCTGAAATGGACTGATATTGGCCATTTTGAATCAAGCAATCATATGGTCTACTTTGAACCAACTGGAAGAGATCCATATTTATGCCTATTCCCAAGAAAGGTGATCCAACTGAACGTGGAAATTATCAACAATATCATTAATATCACGTGCAAGCAAATTTTTCTGAAGGTCGTTCAAAAGTGGCTGCGGCAGTATATTGACAGGGAAACATCTGAAATTCAAGCTGGATTTAGAAGAGGATGTGGAACCAGGGATATCATTGCTGATGTCAGATGGACCCTGGCTGAAAGCTGAGAATACCGGAGAGGTGTTTACCTGTGTTTTGTTGACTACACAAAGGCATTCAACTGTGTAGATCATAACAAATTATGGATAACATTGTGGAGAATGGGAATCCCAGAACACTTAGTTGTGCTCTTGAGGAATCTGTACATGGATCAAGAGGCAGTCATTCCAATAGAACAAGGAGATAATGAATGGTTTAAAGTACACGAAAGGTGTGTGCCAGGGTTGTATTCTTTCACCACATCTATTCAATCTGCATGCCAAGCAAATAATCCAAGAAGTTGGACTATATGAAGAAGAACAGGGCATCAAAGTGAAGGAAGACTCATTAACTACCTGCATTATGTAGATGGCTCAACCTTGCTTGGTGGAAGGAAAGAGGACTTGAAGCACTTACTGATGAAGGTCAAAGACTACAACCTTCAGTATGGATTACATCTCAATGTAAAGAACACAAAAACCCTCACGATTAAACCAATAAGCAACATCATGGTAAATGGAGAAAAGATTGAGATTGTCAAGGGTTTCATTTTACTTGGATCCAGTCAACACCCATGGAAGCAGCAGTCGAAAAATCAAAAGACGCATTGCATTGGACAAATCTGCTGCAAAAAACCTCTTTAAAGTGTTGAAAAGCAAAGATGTCACCTTGAGGACTAAGGTGCACCTGACCCAAGCCATGCTGTTTTCTATCGCCTCCTATGTATGCAAAAGCTGAACAATGAATTAGGAAGACTGAAGAATTGATGCCTTTGAATTTTGGTGTTGGCAACGAATATTGAATATACCATGGACTGTCAAAAGAACGAACAAATCTGTCACGGAAGAAGTACAACCAGAATGCTCCTTAGAAGCAAAGATGGCGAGACTTTGTCTCACATACTTTAGACATGTTATCAGGATGGGTCAGTCCCTGGAGAAGGACATCATGCTTGGTAAAGTAGAGGGTCAGCAAAAAAGAGTAAGACCCTGGACGAGATGGATTGACACAGTGGCCGCAACAATGAGATCAAACATAGCAACAATTGTGAGAATGGCACAGGATGAGGCAGTGTTTTATTCTGTTGTGCATGGGGTCCCTATGAGTCAGAACCAACTCGAGGGCATCTAACAACACCAATACAAGAAAGACCAGTTAATATGACTATTATTCAAATTTATGCACCAACCGCTAATGCTGAAGATGAGGAAACTGATGGTTTTTACCAACTTCTGCAGTCTGAAGTTGATCAAATATGCAGTCAGAATGCATTGATAATTACTGGTGATTGGAATGGGAAAGTTGGAAACAAAGAAGAAGGATTGGTAGTTGGAAAATATGGCGTTGGTGCTAGAAATGATACTGCAGATCACATGATAGAATTTTGCAAGACCAATGACTTCTTCATTGCAAATACCTTTTTTCACCAACAAAAATGGTAACTATACAAATAGACCTCCCCAGATGGGATACACAAGAATCAAATAGACTATATCTGTGGAAAGATATGATGGAAAAGCTCACAAATCAGTCAGAATAAGTCCAGGGGTTGACTGTGGAACAGACCATCAATTGCTCAGGTGCAAGTTCAACTTAAAAACAAAGAAAATTAGAACAAGTTCACGAAAACCAAAGCATGACCTTGAGTATATCCCACCTGAATTTAGAGACCATTTCAAGGACAGATTTGATGCACTGAACACTAATGACTAAAGACCAGACAAGTTGTGGAACGAGATCAAAGACATCATACCTGAAGAAAGAAAGAAGCCATTAAAAAGACAGGAAAGAAGGAAAAGGCCAAAAGGGATGTCAGAAGAGACTCTGAAACTTGCTCTTGAATGTTAAGTAGCTAAAGTGAAAGGAAGAAATGATGAAGTAAAACAGCTGAGCAGAAAATTGCAATGGGGAGCTCGAGAAGACAAAGTAAAGTATCATAATGACATGTACAAAGACCTGGAGACAGAACACCAAACAGGAAGAACACATTTGGCATTTCTCAAGCTGCAAGAACTGAAGAAAAAAGTTAAGTCTTGAGTTGCAGTATTGAAGGATTCTACAGGGAAAATATTAAACAATGCAGGAAGCATCAAAAGAAGATGGAAGGAATACAGTCACACTATACCAAAAAGAATTGGTAGATGTTCAATCATTTCAAGAGGTAGCATATGATCACGAGCCTATGCTACTAAAGGAAGAAGTCCAAGCTGCAGTGAAGGCATTGGCAAAAAACAAGGCTCCAGGAATTGATGGAATACCAATTGAGATGTTTCAACAAATGGATGCATCGCTGGAAGTGCTCACTCTATGCCAAGCTACCTGGCCAACCAACTGGAAAAGATCCATATTTATGCCTATTCCCAAGAAAGGTGATCCAACCCAATGCGGAAATTATCAAACAATATCATTAATATCACGTGCAAGCAAAATTTTGTTGGAGATCATTCAAAAGCAGCTGCAGCAATATATATTGACAAGGAACTGCCAGAAATTCAAGCCAGATTTAGAAGAGGATGTGGAACCAGGAATATCATTGCTGATGTCAGATGGATACCAGAAAGGTGTTTACCTGTGTTTTATTGACTATACAAAGGCATTTGACTGTGTGGTTCATAACAAATTATGGATAACATTGCAGAGAACGGGAATTTCAGAACACTTAGTTGTGCTCAGAAACCCTGGTGGCATAGTGGTTAAGTGGTATGGCTGCTAACCAAGAGGTCAGCAGTTAGAATCTGCCAGACACTCCTTGGAAACTCTATAGGGGCAGTTCTACTCTGTCCTATAGGGTCACTATGAATCGGAATCGACTCGACGGCAGTGGTTTTTTTTTTTATTGTGCCCATGAGGGACCTGTACATAGATCAAGAGGTAGTTATTCAAATAGAACAAGGTGATACTCTGTGGTTTAAAGTCAGGAAAGGTGTGCATCAGGATTGCATTGTTTCACCATACCTATTCAATCTGTATGCCGAGCAAATAATCCAAGAAACTGGACTATAAGAATGGGCATCAGGATTGGCAGAACACTCATTAACAACCTGCGTTATGCAGATGACACAACCTTGCTTGGTGAAAGTGAAGAGGACTTGAAGCACTTACTGATAAAGATCAAAGACCACAGCCTTCAGTATGGATTACACCTCAATATAAAGAAAAAACAATGTTCATAATTAGACAAATCATTAATTGCTTGCTTTGCCTTTATTACTAAGTCATTAATCATCAAAAATATTCCAAACTAAGTTTTATCCAATTACATGCAATTACAATTTAGAAGGAGGAACCAGGACATACATTCCGATTTATAGTGGTGGTGTCACTTCTATATGGATTTGGGTTTTCCAGAGTAGGTCATCAAAGGCAGACTAGAAAGCATATTGAGAGGCTTATGTGTGAATTATAGCTCTGCTACTTAATACCTAAATGACGCGAGGTGAGTTTCTTCATCTCAGTGAGACTCAGATATTTTACTCTTACTATAAAAATAACAATACCCACTCTATAGCAATATTGTCAGAATCAAATGAGATTTTATAGGTCTATATCTATATCCACCTCTATCTTTGCTTTTGTTGTTGCTAGTTGTCATGGAATCAGTTCCGACTCATGGTGACTTTATGTATAGCAGAATGAAACATTGCCCAGTCCTACATCATCTTCATAATTGTTGATATAATCGAGTCCATTGTTGCGGCCACTGTGTATTTTGAGTGGCTTCTAACCTAGGGGGTTCATTTTCCGGCACTATATTGGACAATACTCTGTTATGATTTATAAGGTTTTCATTGCCTCATCAAAAGTATATCACCACACCTCCCTTCCTAGTCTGTCTGAGTTTAGAAGCTTTTCTGAAACTTGTCCACCATGGGTGACCCTACTGGTATTTGAAATATCGGTTGCATAGTTTACAGCATCATAGTAACACACAAGCCACCACAGCATGACAAACTAACAGATGGGTGGTGATCTGTATGCTGTTGTTGTTGTTAGGTGATTCCAACTCATAGCGACCCCATGTAACAGAGAAGAACTGCCCCATCGGGTTTCGTAGACTGTAATCTTCCCAGAGCAGATCTTCTGGTCTTTTCTCCCAGGTTCAAATCACCAACTTTTCAGTTAGCAGCTGAGCATTTAACCATTGTGTCACCAAGGCTCCTATGTCTATCTATACCTATCCAAAAACCAAATCTGTTGCTGTCGTGTTGATTCCAACTCATAGCACCCTTAGAGGACAGAGTAGAACTTTTCCTTAGGGTTTCCAAGGCTGTAACCTTTACAGAAGTAGACTGCCACATCTTTCTCCCACAGAGTGGCCGGTGGGTCTGAACTGCCGACCTTTTGGTTAGCAGCCAAGTGCTTAACTGCAGGACTGCTTCTCTGTATCTATACCTATACTGATATCTATATCATCTATTTCTACATAATCTGTCACAGAGAATTGGCTTATATTAAATGGTGTCTTAGGCTGGGCTCTAGAGAAGCAAAACCAGTGAAGCATCTGCATATGCATATATCTAAAAATACTTGTTGCTGTCAAGTGGGTTCCAACTCATAGCAACCCTATAGGACAGAGTAGAACTGCCCCCATAGGGTCTCCAAGGAGTGCCTGGTGGATTCAAACTGTCGACCTTTTGGTTAGCAGCCATAGCTCTTAACCCTATGCCAGCAGGGTTTCCATATATATACATATACAGATAGATATATATAGAGAGAGATTTATATCAAGGAAATAGCTCACACGGTTATAGAGACTGGAAGGTTTCAAGTACATGGGTCAGGCTGGAGGCTTCTCCTGACTCATGTAGCTGCAGGAGGTGGTGAACCTGGGATCCAGACTGTGGAGGCTGATGAATCCCAAGACCAGCAGGCAAGCTGCTAGCTCAAGTCCCAAGAACTGGAGGGCAGATGAACAGGAGGCAGGTGCAGAATCCAGAGCTAGCAAAAGCCCACGAACCTTACTAGAAAGTCCAGGTATATTGGATGCAGGCCTCATCCCCAAGGAAACTGTCTTTCAACTGATTGGCTACTCACAGCAGACCCTTTCATGGAGGTGATCGCATTATATCAGATTTCATCATGGAGATGATTACATTATTATATGAACACCAAGCTACATAATAACTGCCAAATCACTGAGAATCATTGCCTAGCCAAGTTGACATACAACCTTAACAATCACAAATGGAGATAATAAAATTTACTTTGCAGAGTTGTTTAAAGGATTGGAGCTACTGTATGTGAAATGCTTGACATAATACTTGGTACATAGTTGAGTCTCAACAAGTGGTTATCTTCACTAAGACCACCACCATTATTACTACTCTCTAACTTTAATGTTCATTAAGGACCAAATGTAGGCATGAAAGAGACCCTATGCAGGACTATTCTTTGGGTAGAATTCTTGAGGGAAAATCTGCAGACTCAAGTTTTTTCCTATGCTTTCAAGATCTCTTCACTCCTGATATTGTGTGCAAGATTGGTTTGGGCTTACTTTCTGTTTAGAAGATGTCCTTGACATTGGAGAGCTGAGAATGGATTTTAGGGAAAAAAGAGCAAACAGAAAGCTGATTGCTTAGTCTTGATTTTTAGAGGAAATAATGGGAGATCTTTGGGTTCACCAGGATTAGAAACACAAGTAGTATGTACTCATAATTACTTCTCTTCCTAAGCAACATGTCTAAAATGTGAAGGTTCCACAGGTCACATTGATTCCTGGGCTATTGGTTCAATTGTTAGTTTCTCCAGAGAAGCAATTAACTAAACACTTGACTAAACACTCTCCCACTCACACAAAATATAACTTTATGAAATGTAACATAACAATAAATTAGAATTGACATAACTATTTAAGGGAAGGAAAGTTTTTAGGTTAAGAGCTAAAAAAATTCACACCTTTATACTTATAACTTTGCTTTGAAAAGCTCTACTTAATCTAACCAAGATCTTTCTCTGACTTAGGGTAGAATAAAGCACCCCAAATCTTTTTTACTTTTCTAGGGATGGTCTCTCTCATTGAGATCTCTAGGCTGCCCCTTTTTCTGTTTCAGGAATTAGCCAAGAATCTTTGGCTAGTAATTGGTTTTCTCAGTCTGAACATTGATTGGTACAGTATAATTGCCTGTTCTGACCCTGTGTCTATGTGAAAGGAAAGAACTGACTCTGCCCAGAAGTATCATCAGCATACAGTATTTCCATGCCAAAGAAGTTGCAGGCATACCTTGTTTTATTGACTTGGCTTTTTTGCACTTCACAGATATTGCATTTTTTACAAATTGAAGGTTTGTGGCAACCCCACATTGAGCAAATCTATGGATGTCATTTTTCCAACAGCACATGCTCACTTCAGGTCTCTGTGTCACATTTTGGTAATTCTTACAATATTTCAAACTTTAATGTTATGGTGATCTGTGGTCAGTGATCTTTGATGTTACTATTGTAATCGTTTTGGGGTGCCACAAACTGTGCCCATATAAGATGGCAAATTTAATGAATGTTGTGTGTGTTCTGACTACTCCATTGACCGGCCAGCCATTCCCCCATCTCTCTCCCTCTACTCATGCTTCCCTATTCCCTGAGTCACAATAATATTGAAATTAGACCAGTTAATAATCCTACAATGGTCTCGAAGTGTTCAAGTGAAAGGAAGAGTCACACATCTGTCCTTTAAATCAAAAGTTACAAATGATTAAGCTTAGTGAGGAACGCATGTTGAAAGCTGCAATTGGCCAAAAGCTAGGCCTCTTGTGCCAAACAGTTAACCAAGTTGTGAATGCAAAGGAAAAGTTCTTGAAGGAAATTAAAAGTGTTACTCTAGGGAACACACGAATGATAAGAAAGCAAAACAGCCTTATTGCTGATATGGAGAAAGTTTTAGTACTCTGAATAGAAGATCAAACCAGCCGCAACATTCCTTTAAGCCAAAGCCTAATCCAAAGAAAGGCCCTAGCTTTCTTCAACTCTGTGAAGGCTGAGAGAGGTGAGGAAGCTGCAGAAAAAAAGTTTGAAGCTAGCAGAGGTTGGTTCACAAGGCTTGTTATGGATTGAAATTGTGTCTCCCAAAAATGTGCATCAACTTGGCCAGGCCACGATTCCCAGTATTGTGTGGTTGTCCACAATTTTGTGATCCGATGTGATTTTCCTATGTGTTGTAAATTCTAGCCTCTATGATGTTAATGGGCAGGATTAGAGGCAGTTATGTTAAAGAGGCAGCATTCCATCTATAAGATTAGGTGGTATCTTGAGTCAATCTCTTTTGAGATATAAAAACAGAGAATCAAGCAGACAGGAAAAGGGCTTCCTACCACCAAGAATGAAGAACCGGGAGGAGAGCTTGTCCTTTGGACCCAGGATTCCTGTGCTAAGGAGCTCCTAGACCAGGAGAAGATTGATGACAAGGACCTTCCTCAAGAGCCGACAGAGAAAGCCTTCTTCCCCTGAATTCAGGCTTCTAGCCTCCTAGACTGTGAGAGAATAAATTTCTCTTTGTTAAAGCCACCTACTTGTGGCATTTCTGTTATAGCTGCACTAGATAACTAAGACAAGGTTTAAGGAAAGAAGTCATCTCCATAACATAAAAGTACAAGGTGAAGTAGCAAGTGCTGCTGTAGAAGCTGTAGCAAGTTATCCAGATCTAACTAAGATAATTGATGAAGGTGGCTACACTAAACAACAGATTTTTAATGTAGGCAAAACAGCCTTATATTAGAAGATGCCATCTAGAACTTTCACAGCTACAGAGGAGAAGTCAATGCCCAACTTCAAAGCTTCAAAGGACAGGCTGACTCTTTTGTTAGGGGTTAATGCAACTGGTGGAGTTAAGTTGAAGCCAATGCTCATTTATCATTCTGAAAATCCTATATGCACCGGGAAACCAAAAAATTTGTGTGACTCACTTTATTGCGGTAGTCTGGAACCAAACCCACGGTATCTTTGAAGTATGCCTGTATATGCAGGACCTGGCGGGCTGGGACAGGGCAGACTGGGGCAGTGGCAGGCTAGTGGTTCTCTAGCTGCAGCAGTACTGCAGGGATCGGCAGGAAGTGGGGGAGATGGTGTACTGCTCTAGGTGGGAGGTAGGAAGAAAGTAAGAAAAAAAGAGAAAAGAGAATAAAAAATGGTGTAGTGAAGGCTGCTGACTGGGGGTGGGGCAGACCTGGAGGCTGGTGCGAAGGGAAGGCAGCAACTATGGAGCTAGGTGGGAAGGAGAAAGAAAAGGAAAAAAAAATGGCGGGCGTGGTGGGGGCCTGCAGGTGCGGGCAGTGTAGTCCTGAGGCAGTGGCAGGCCCATGTGCCAGTGGCTCTCTAGCCACAGCTGTGTGGTGGGGGCCTGCAGGAAGGGGTGGAAGGTGACGTATGGAGCTAGGTGGGAGTGAGAAAAAGGAAAAAAAATGGTGGCCCTGCGAGGTGGGGCTGGGGTGGACCTGATTTAGGAGGTAATATTGGAGCCATTATTCCTTGTCCTAGAATGTGACCCAGCTGGAGCTGGACTCACAAGGACACAACAACTGGGCCCTGAGGTATAAAGGTAATAGCTAGGACAGTCTTGGAAAACATCTTTTAGGGAACATTTCTCATGAACAAATCAAACAGCACAAAAGACTTTCCACTCTTACCTTTTTCTATTAGCATTTGGTGAATAGAAAATTTGTTGGACCAACGAAGACCCTCACGACTGTCATTACTTAAACTTGTAAAAATGATTATTAAGAAAGACAATTCAAAATGTAGAATCATGGTGATTTGGCAATTTTTAGCCAATCTGTGAAAAGGTGAAACTTTCAATTGTTTTGCCCATTTGTAATGTTAATATATACTGATGACTCTGTAATGTTCCTCAGACTCAGACAGACCTGACTTTGGCAGCATGCTTGTCCATTTTCCCACTTTGGTCTGTTCTGTAATATTCCTTGCACTCGGACAGACATGGCTCTGGCAGCACGCTTGTGTTTCCTGCTTTTGCCTCTTTGAATATCCAAAAACCCACTGCCCTCAAGTTGATTCTGACTCATAGTGACCCTATAGGACAGAGTAGAACTGCCCGATAGAGTTTCCAAGGATTCGAACTGCTGACCTCTTGGTTAGCAGCCGTAGCACTTAACCACTACCGCCACCAGAGTTTCCTCTTTGCATATATGTCAAATAAAACGTTTCATTTTGCTTTACTGAACTTTGTGATGTTTTTACCCTACAGCCGAACTGGGGTGGATGGGATGGGAGGGGAGGTGATGTAAGCGGCTAGGTGGGAGGCAGAAAAAAAAAAAAAAATAGTGGTGAGGTGGGAGCCAGATGGTGGGGCAGGGCAGACCCCAGCAGTGAGCCAGTGGCTTTCTAGCGGGTGTTCAGTGGAAAGTGGGGGAGGTGACATACAGAGCTAGGTGGGAGGGAGAAAGAAAAAGAAGAAGAAAAAAACACTGTGCAGCAGGAAGGTGTGGGGCTGGTGGGGGGGCTCGTATCATGGACCCTGGTGGTGAGGGCTGCTGGGATGGGGGGAGGTTCTTGCTTCAACTCACCAGAAGGATAAGGGGTGGGAAAGTGTGTTTCTCTGGTTACTGGGTGCTCTGTCACCTGTTGGGAGCTCCCTGAAGTTGTCTTCCTGTACTCCTTATCTGGGGTCATTGCTGGCTGTATTCCAAGATGGTGACACTGTGCCGTGTTAGTTAGCAGGGAGCCGCCACTCTCCTTGCTCTCTGTTTTCCGTCAGTTTCTTCTTCCGTTCAGTGTTTGATCTAGTTCTTTATCCCTTCATTTGATGCTCAGAGTTCCAGGATTGATACACCTGTTTTACTTAGTTTTTCAGGTCTTTGATGGAGAGGGATGGTGTGGTACACCTGTCTAGGGCACCATGTAGGATTTAAGGAGGTGAATTTCTTTCATTTTCCTATTATTTTTCAGACTATTCTTTCTCCCTCTCTCTTTTTACGCTTGTTTCCCAAGATTTCATCCTTGGTCTACCACAGCTAAAAGTTATTGAGCATTTTCCATATGTCATGCATTAACTTACTTAAAGCCTGCCATATCACTCTGCTTGGGTAATTTCATGCATCCTTATAGTTTAAACTAATATCTACATGGTGACAACTGCTACTGTAGTTTTTAGCCTCAATTTCAGACACATATAGCTACCTGCCTATTGAACTTCTCTACTTGAATGTTCCACAGACATTCGACATTTCTGTATCACTCAAGTTAGGCTCAATTATGCTCAATGGCTTAAAATCATAGTGGTATACTTATCTCTCATGCTATATGTGCATCATGGGTTGGCTGGGAGCTCTGCTTCATGTTGTCCTTACTCTGGGATCCAGGTTGACAGAGTGGCCATCATATGGAGACTTGCCCATTGCCATGGCAGAAAGAGAGAGATCATGCTCTGGAGGGCTCCACATTGGCAGTTAAATGGCCACAGTTCTGTTTACAAATTATTGGCCAGAACTTGTCACATGACCCCACCCAGCCATAATGTCCTAGAAAATCGGACCCCATCACGTGCCCAGAAGTAGGAGAATTGAACATAATTAGGAAACATATTTATTATAATATTCAAAACTAAATTCAACATAATTCCCCCAAACCTATTTTTCTTCTCTATTCACCACCTCAGATATTGCCACTATCATCCACCTAATCCCCCACACCAGAGAACTGAACTTTAAGGGAGGAATTAACATCCACATACAGAGTCAAGGTGCACAGCATATTTCTATAGATCATTAATTAACAGTGGATTATGCTATCATGACCTAGCACATTCTGGAAATGCTATTTCTTACAAAATTATTTCCTTAACATTTGTGAAGAAAATCCGAACGAACAAAATATTCAGTTACATATGGACATGAAAACATGCCCAAACACAGCATGTTATCTCACCATTTAGATTATCTTTTTTAATTTGGAGTCCCTGGGTGGTGGAAACTGTTAGTGCACTTGGCTGCTAACCAAAAGGTTGGAGGTTCGAGCCCACCCAGAGGTGCCTCAGAAAAAAAGGCCTGGAGATCTACTTCCAAAAAATCAGCCACTGAAAACCCTACAGAGCACCATTCTACTCTGATACTCCTGGGGTCTCCATGAGTCAGAATCAACTCGATGACAACTGGTTTTCTAATTTAGGAATATATGGTTGAGAAATACTATCGCTTTGGTTAAATGAGAAATCTTTTCCTCTGTGGAGCAAACACAACCAGATTTCATCATTGCTTATACGGACATTACCTAAGAGGCTTCCTTCCATTCCAGATGCTACTTCAGCAAAAATCTTGCCTGTGAATCAAGAATCTTTGTCTTTGAATGTTTAAGCTTCTTAATTCATTCACTTATTTCTCTAAAATGACAGGCAGTATGCTAAGCTTTGGAATACCAAAAATGAATTCCTTCTTTGTTCAAGGAGCTCACGGCTGTTAGACAGACATATGGCAGTGTCATTCCGGCACCATAACAGGATAAATGCAAAAGCATGGGGACACAGAGACAGAGCAATGATCTCCTCTTAGAGGATTCTGGGAAGGCATCACAGGGAGGTGACATTCCAATTGGGTCTTGAAGTTAGAGAGCAGTGGACAAGGGTGTTGGAAAAGGTACTCCAGGTAAAAGAAAAACACAAGCAATAGCTTTACTCCTAGGAAGAGCCAGGTCTAGGGAAAATACTTTGAGGCTTCAGTGACTGGAAATTCAGAGGACTGATGAGATGAAATTTGAAAGAGAGGAGAGGTTGGATTGTAAAGGACTCTGTATGTTATGTCAAGAAGTTTGGACTTTTATCCTGAAGATACTTTACGGAAATTAAAGTGAAATGTGGGAGAAGGGTGTCAATTGAACCCAAGAATTAATGCGGAGTAGGAGCCCCTTGACCCAAGGCCTCCTGTGATGGTTTGCTTGGATTGATATTCACGGGTGCTAAGGCGCCTTCTGAGAGAAGATCTCAAATAATACCAACGATTGGGTTTTAGGCAAATACAGGAATGACTAACACACGGGAAGAAACAACAGAAGCTAAGCACAAGGGACAGGGTCATCTGAGAGAATCATCCCCACAGATGGGAGCTGTGAACAGACAGAGTGGCCAGCATGCGGCTTCAGGTAAGGAGGGTACAAGAGTCTGGCACTAATGACCTCAGCACTACTGACCCCTCTCTGTCCTTTGCCTTAATGCCCTAAGAGTACAGAGTGTACTTAGGAACTGGTAGTATCTTTCGCTGTGGGATTTAGAGACACTGTCAACAATTTCACCTGCATTTTTTCATCTTTGATGTGATAATAATGTTCCTGGGTAAAGATTTATGAGGTCATGCTTGCAAATCCCTTTGAGAACCTCCACTGAAGGCTCAATATAAAGTACTTTATTAAGTATTGATGAATGATTCCAGTTAGCAGGTTAGCCTTTCTTTGCAAAGATATCTTCCTCATGTAATGATTTTTGACTGATTGATGGGAGAGTATGAAAGGAAGTAAGTGAAGAGAGAATGAGCTGCAGTGGGAAAGTTACTAGGATCGGTGTTTCTTCAGGTGTGGGCTGCAGGCAACTAGAGATTAATATAATGCAAAGACATCATCTGGACTTGTTCTAGCAAAGCAGGGTTCCATTCCTCACTATCAAAATGATTTGTGGGCTCTTGCCTATGTACCTCAAAGGGTTAAGGTGGGGTCCTAGAACAGTAATCAAACCCACACCTTCACAGCAGCACTGTACTGTGATAGGGATGGAGCGTTGGGTATTATCGGAACCCACAGCTCCCAGTTTCAGGAGACAGAAATAGGCTGCCCCAGCCCTGCTGCAAGTGGCTAGTACCAGGGTTGCTTTGTATTGAAACCGGTTGCCCTCAAGTTGGTTCTGACTCATGGCGACACCATGTGTGTCAGAGTAGAACTGTCCTCTGTAGGGTTTTCAATCCCTGATTTTTCAGAAGTAGGTGGCCAGGTCTTTCTTTGGAAGCACCCCTGGGTGGGCCTTTCAGTTAGTGGCTGGGTGCATTAACCATTTGTACCACCCAGGGACACTGCTTTGTACTGAGCACTTCTTAAAATGCGGTAAGAAGGGCTGTGGATCAACGAGCCATTAAAGAATACTACTCATGAGTGATGAAAACGAGGGCCGTAAGTCAAGGACAGGAACGTCCACATGATCTGTATGAACCTGCATGTGATTTGGGCTTCATTTGCTGTCATCCTTTGCTTTAACAGTTCCTAGGAATGGAAAATACCTTTGGGTTTGTCGTTCTCTCTGATCTGCTTGCTCATTTTCCCCTTCAGTTATTTTTGGTCTTCACCTAGCATTCCAATTTCTCAGATTTTGTTGAAAAGTAGTGTTCATTGAAGATACCCTTAAAATACCTGGCTTTTCATCAAACGTAGAAAGAAACTGAGGCTCTGAGATATGAGATGAAATGTGCCTGAAGTTGCCCAGCTTATTAGTGGAGGAGGTTCTCCTCTCAACACCGTGCCCACTTCTCAATTTCTCATTTCCCGACTGCACTTGGGTTTCCCTCAAGACCTGCTGCACTAAGAGCTGGTAATGGTGGCCTGTGTTACCTGTCCAGATGTGTCACTGCCCGTGGGGGACTGACAATCACAAGCCCAAAGCAAAACTCTAATGAGATTTCTTGAGCACTCAAAGAAAGCGCAGAGAAGCTTGCAGTAAGAAGGTCAAAACAGTCCCTGGGCATGGCTCCTTTCCCGTGTGCTAGTCTGGCCCCCTGGAGGGAGAGGATGCAGGGAGCCTACCAACCCACTAGTTCATCCCAGAGATTACGCCAGGGATAGCAGCAATGGAGCCATTCAGTTAGGTGTGCTCCTAACTGTGGCTTTTCCGAGGAGGTTTTGTTTCAGTCTTGATTCTGATTACATGTTCCTTTAATTTGTGGATGGCTGGGGAGGTTTGTATTCTGAAGAAAATAAGATGCAATTAACCCATTGCTGTAGAGTCAATTCTGACTCATAGCAACCCTATACAACAGAGTAGAACTGCCCCACAGTGTTTCCAAGTAGCACCTGGTGGATTCAAACTATTGACCTTTTTTGTCAGCAGCTATAACTTTTAACCTCTATGCCATCAGGATTTCCAAGATGCAAGTAGGAGGATGTATTTGCAGTAACAAAGTTCTGTAATAATCACGGAGACTGTGACTCCAAATACCTAATTCACCATCGCTTTTTTCTCATTGCCTGTTGTTGTGTGCTGTTGAGTCAATTCTGACTCACAGCGACCCAACAGGACAGAGTAGAACTGCCCCGTAGGGTTTCCTAGGCTGTCATCTTCATGGGAGTAGATCACCAGGTCTTTTGTCCCATGCAGCTGCTGGTGAGTTCCAACAACCAACATTTTAGTTAGCAGCTGAGCACTTAACAGTTGTGCCACCAGGATTTCTTCTCATCGTCTAAGAGTCTGTAATCCTACCATTAAAAAAAAAAAATGCTATTATACTTGCTTTTCTTTTGGGTAAGATCCACTTCCTTCCAGGACTGTTGAAACTGGCTGTTTTTTTGTTTTGTTTTTTTGCTGTTACCCATCCTGGATTTAGCCATCCAGCTACAATTATGTAATCCATAAATTTCATTCTTGCTTCAGCTTCTGAATCACCACTTCATAGTTGGAATTTTAGGGTGGCATATATTGCCATGTTGACAGTTGCTTTGGAGAAATAGTGGATCTGTGAGCAGTCATGTTTCTGGTCCCACGTTCACATTGATTAAGCCTCCAAAACTTTGGGGTGGGTCAGCCAGGAGAGTTGGAGATGAGTTCCTGATACTATTATCAGGGATGACATAATGTCACCTGATAACCCTAGAGCCAAATGGCATAATAATAGAGTAAAAAATAAAAAAGCACTCACTAATTCCTTCCTGGTCCATTGCAGCCAGCTATGTAGCTGACACCCACCCGCCCTGGGTCTCTGGGGTGGTTCTCAACTTTACCTGATGCTCTTGGTGTCTTGGGTGAAGCATTGCTGTTATGCCAGTGGGCACCAATATTGATGCCTGTGGGAACCATCCTTTTCTAGCAGCTTCTGTTCATCCAGCAACTTCAGAACTGACATCAAAGGAGAAAAGTGCTGGGACTATTCCCTGGGTTAAGTCACAAACTTCCTCACCATCTCAGTTTCCTACAGAAACTTTAGTGGGTAATACACCTTTTAATTCAGCAGCTCTTAATTATGTCATTGTGGTTGTTAGGTGCCGTTAAGTGAGTTCTGACTCATAGCCACCCTATATGTACAATAGAATGAGTCACTGCCTGGTTCTGTGCCACCCTCATGATTGTTGCTATGTTTGGACCCATTGTTGCAGCCACTGTGTCAGTCCATCTCATTGAGGGTCTTCCTCTTTTTTGCTGACCCTCTACTTTACCAAGCATGATGTCCTTATCCAGGGACTGGTCCCTCCTGATAACATGTCCAAAGTACATGAGATGAAGTCTCACCATCCTTGATTCTAAGGAGCATTCTGGCTGTACTTCTCAATTACAGATCCTCTCATTATGATCTCTGACATTTGCCCTGATGATTCAGGCTGCTTATCTGAATCTCGCCTTCAGGTGATGCTGCTGTCGATTCTCTCCTAGAACCATAGTTTTCACCTTGACCAATCTCATGCAGCCCAGTCCCCACCCACCTCTTTCTCCCAGTTGGGTAAGTCCCTTCCCCACCTGGAAGAGTGAAGAACACGGAAAGGGGACATAGAAAATGGGTAGGAAGATGACTGTTGTTTTTTTAACAGCTGTGGCCTCATTGTCTGGGGCTAGTCAGCCTCTTACTGTTCAGTCATTTTTCTTTCCCCAAAACCCTCAGTTCAAAAATACCCTGCCAGGATCACCCTGCCAGCCATTCAGGTGTGATCAGGCATTCTGAATTAGATAAATATACACAACCTAGGACCATGTGCTGGGATTTTTATTTTACCATTTGGGCCCTTGACTTCCACAAAAGTATCCTAATTTTAAAATGATGGCTTCGACAGGATTCCCAAGGAAACAGGCTCTGAGTCAAAGACTTGTACACTGGAGGTTTATTAGGGAGTGCTCTTGAGAATGTTTGTAAGGGTGTGAGGAAGCAAGATTGAGAGGAAAGCAAGAGGAAAAGTTGGACTAGTTGTAACAGCAGGGACTACAGTCAACCCCACAGGGAGTTCTGGAGCTGTGACAGTCTTTTAGATTTGTCCAGAAATGAGATAAAGGACCAGGCCTTTGTACTTCCACATCTACCAGTCATCGGGGGTAGGCTGCCAATCATACCCCCCTACAGGAGGGGATATAACCTTGGGCAAGGCAGCTGCTTCCTTGGAGGACAAATCCCAAAGAGGTATTCAGCAGTTAATGACCCTGGCCACCCGGGGAATAAATCGACTCAGAATGGAGAATTCAAATGGCAAATTGTTTTTCTTTTTCTACTCCCCATTCCCTGATGACTTTTGTTTTATTCCCACTCTGGGCCTACCCAAGGCTCTGGTAAGCGAAGGCTGCCTGATGCTTCAAACCCACAGAGAAGCAATACTAGGTAAGCAAGTTTTGCTCTTTTCTTGTTCTTTCCAGCCAGCAATCTGATAAGGAAAGCAGGCAAGGTAACACAGTTACATAATCACATGATTTACTGCCTTGCCAGGGTTAATGAGAGAGGAAACCTGTTAGCAGCATCCAGATGCCCTTCCACAAGGTGTGCCTGCCTTGTGAGTTGCACTGCTTCTTCTGAGATGCTAACTTTTTTCCTCCTATGAAATAGATTGCCTCCCTACTTGATACTTCTCATTCAGCATCCCTCGTGCCCTGCTTACCTCTTTACAACTTTTTCATATTTTTAATTAAAGAGAATTCCATTTGTGGTTTTGTCTCTCTATTCTTTTTGTTTAACTTTTCTTCATATTTATTTATTACAACATAAAACTACCAGAAGAAGAGTGTTATTATACAATTTTCCCTACTAAGATAGGTAGGCTTTGGAGCATTTTAGCAGACATGGTAGATTGGCTAGCTCACCCTCTGCTTCTGCCTCCTCCTAGAGTGACTTCCTGTAAGTGTGAAGGCTATAGCTCTCAAGTTTCTGGTATGACTTAACTTCTCCCATTCAGATGTCCTTGTACAGAATGAAAATTCAGAACTAAGTCAAGTAGGGAGAAAGCCGGAAGCCTACAAGATACCTGTTTATCTGGGGTTGATGCAGCAGGCTTGTGTGGCTCTGGAGCCAACAGCTTTGGTGTTGGCTCCTTGGTCCCTGGCTAAAATGGTACAGTCCCACAGTCAACAGTTCTGGCAACTTCCTGACTCCCCCTTTGCCTTCTGGTGTTAAAGGCAGCAGTTATCCTGGCGAATAATTCTGTGGAATTATTCTTGGAGTCAATCCTGTAGTTTTGCAAGCATCTAATTCCCTATATTAAAATACATTTGTTTGTTTACTGAGACTACACCTTGATTTATAAAGACAGGTAATTTTTTTAAAAAACCAGGACCACTTATTTAGAAGCTTTTTAGAAATGTTTATGGAGCCCTGGTGGAGCAATGGTTAAGAGCTTGGCTGCTAATCAAAATGTTGGCAGTTTCAATCCACCAGCCACTCCTTGGAAACTTTATGGGACAGTTCTGCTCTGTCCCATAGGGTCTTTATGAGTTGGAATTGACTCGATGGCAACAGGTTTTGGGTTTAGAAGTATTTAGAAGTTGTTGGGGTTTTTCTTGTTTGTTTCTTTCTTTCTAAATTTATTTTTTACCGCCAGTTTTTTTTTTTTTTTAATGTCTTAAATGTTGTTGTGATTCCTTGTTAGGTGGTCCTCACATGTCTGTCTACTCAGAGAGGTTTTCTCACTTTCCACTGAAGGAAGAGTCCTTTGTTGAAGTGCCAGGCCATTTCCAAGTCAGTCGTTCTATCCTCCTTAGTTGCATTTTCTGTTTGAAATCAAAAAAGAATAACCAGAAGGAGGAAGCAGGATCGTGGCAAACTTCCAGAAATCCTCACTTTTAGGCATGGAAATTATCTTTCTAGCAGAGAGGATCTTTGCCTTTCCTGACAAACCAAATGTATCGCCCTTGAGCCTGAAGTCAGTCACACCTGGAAGTGGCTGTGAGCATCAACAGTTAAGCACTGAGCTGGTAACTGAAAGGTCATTGGTTCAAACCTATCAGCAGCTCAGCAGGAAAAAAGACATGGTGACGTGCTTCTGTAAAAATGACAGCCCAGGAAACCCTATGGGACAGTTCTACTCTGTCATATAGCATCACTGTGATTTGGAATCGATGCTACAGCACAAAACAACTCCTTAAATTACTGCAGTTTCTCCAACATTAACAGTTATCTCCCAAGTCTTGCTCTATGACAGATCAAGATGAGAAGGCTCTTCTGTCTTTCTGTCCTCCCAAGTTTCCTTACACAGCTGGCATAGGTCTGACCCCAGCATGGTTGTCCACTGCTTTTCTCTCAGTACCAGAAGAGACAAGCTGGAGGTCTCAAAGTGGTTATCTTGCGTGTCTGTTCTATTTCTCTCAATATTTTCACCTTTCCTCTAGCAGAATCCCCTTATCCCAAGGTTCCTATTTCTAAGCCTTTTACCTCCTCCAGTCCACCATTTGGGTCAAACCTTAAAGAAGAATCCCCTTCTTCTGGTGGCCCAGGTCTCAAAACATTTATCTTCCTGGCTAACCTAACTGATCTGTAGCAGACTCCCTTATTTTGTTCTCCTGCTTTGCAGCACTTCACCTCGTCTAGTGAGCACTCCTTGTTGTTCCACAAGCCGGCATATCTCACCACCACCACCACCAAGTTTTTTGCAGGATGTGAAGTAGTTACCTCACTTCTAAACTTAGAAACGCACAAAATTTATACAGACCTGGTTTAGCATCCTTTTAATAAATTTCATTCTACAAGATCATGCCAGCACCATTCCTGTCCAGTTTTGTCATCCTCAGCCCTAGCATGTCCACACAGAGACCAGCTCAGGCACACTGTTCCTGCAGCTGTGTTTGTAACTTCCTGTTTTTTTCCTCATCCTGGGCAGGCCCAGGCACAGAGTTATAGCACAACTGTGGAGAACAACCCAAGGACGAAACAAGCTTCTAGGTTGCCCCAAATACTTATCAATTTATATGATGGACCAAGAGAACGACTTTTGCCTTTTCCTATATATAATTCTTTCCAAACAGCAGTGCTGATGCATAAAACAGGTGAGACAATGTGCATATGTGCTTCGTGACTTATTGCTATACCTACTTGGCCAGAGTCAGTAGAAAACTTAGTAAGTCAGTAGTACCCAGAAGCCCTTTCCACAAGGTCTAACTGACTTGTACAGTTTCTTCCGGAGTATCCTAACTTAATTCCCCTTATTTCTACAGACAGTTCCAACTTTTTTCCTGTTTCTCTCAAGTGGTCTTCCAATAGGGGGCCGCCAGATTTCAGGGATGTTAGAAGAATTTTTTTTTTTTTTTAGTGAAGGTTTACAAATCAAGTCAGTCTCTCATATAAAAAGTTATATACACCTTGCTATATACTCCTAATTGCTCTCTCCCTAATGAGACAGCCCACTCCTTCCCTCTACTCTCTCTTTTCCTGTCTATTCTGCCAGCTTCTGAACCCCTCTGCCCTCTCATCTTCCCTCCAGATAGGAGATGCCAACATAGTCTCAAGTGTCTACTTGATCCAAGAAGCTCATTCTTCACTAGCGTCTTTTTCTATCCCATTGTCCAGTCCAATCCCTGTCTGAAGAGTTGGCTTTGGGAATGGTTCCTGTCTTGGGCTAACAGAAGGTCTGGGGGCCATGACCATTGGGGTCCTTCTAGTCTCAGTAAGACCATTAAGTCTGGTCTTTCTAAGAGAATTTGGGGTGTGCATGCCACTGCTCCCCTGCTCCCTCAGGGGAAGAAATTTTTAACACATATCTATTTTTAGCTCAGAGTCCTGGTGTTACAGTGGTTAAAGCGTTCAACTGCTAACTGAAAGGCCAGCAGTTCAAATCCACCAGCCACTCCTCAGAAACCCTATGGGGCAGTTCTACTCTGTCCTGTAGGATTGCTATGAGTCAGAATTGACTCGATGTCATTGAATTTGGGTTTTTTGGTTTTTATTTTTAGCTCATTGTTTCAAATTTACTTTTTACAAAATTTTATAAAGTTTATAGATATATTAGTATAATAATACATGCATTTTGCTTAAATAAATGAGTATACATATATTGGAATGTATAAGCTTTTTTTTTTTTTTTTTTTTACTGATAGTGATATGCTGCCAAAAGTTGAAAAATCACTACTCTCATCAGTCAACTCAACTTGTAATAATAGTTCCTATATTTTTAGAGCATTAAAATTATTTTTTTATTTTGATAAATATGTATTTAACAAAACATTTGCCATTTCAACAATCTTTATAGTTCAATAATGTGAATTATGTTCATCATGTTAAAAAAAATGATATGATAATAATAGTTCTCCAAACTCTTGCTTTAAGAAACATAATTAACAGAAATATTATAAATTCAGTAATGTTTTAAAATGGCAAAATATTTTATTAAATAGTAGTGGCCTATACACATTTAAAAAAATAATAATACCTATGTATGTATGAAAAATATACTTTGTACACATTAGGTTTTCAATTACCTTATGAACTACTCAGAGGCTACGTAGGGTTGCAAAGGACTGGCCTGCTGGTTTGTTATGCGCTTCTAAGATCTTAGGTTCCTGGCCTTAAATATACCTGAGAATTTATTTGTCTAAAAAGATGTGGACTAACTCCTTAAAATGAGGTGGTGAGAACTGATAAGGCTGAACAAAGCTCACTTACAGAGCAAATATACCTTTCAGAGAGTTCCCTTCAATAAACCATAGTAATAATTAACCAAGTGTCTTAGTCACCTAGTGCTGCTATAACAGAAATACCATAAGTGGATGGCTTTAACAAAGAGAAATTTATTTCTTCACAGTAAGTCAGGCAAAAGTCCAAATTTAGGGTGTCAGCTCCAGAGGGAGGCATTCTCTGTCAGCCTTCTCATCATCTTCCTCCGACTAGGAGCTTCTCCACACAGGGACCCCAGGTCCAAAGGACACGCTCTGCTCCCAGCACTGCTTTCTTAGTGGTATGAGGTCCCCCCCCGCCACCGGTCTCTCTGCTCGCTGCTCTCTTTTATATCTCAAGAGATTGCCTCATGACACAAACCAATCTTGTAGATTGAGTCCTGCCTCACTAACACAACTGCCACCCAACTGCCCTCATTAACATCATAGAGGCAGGATTTACAACATATAGGAAAATCACACAACATGCACACATTTTTTTGGAGATGTAATTCAATCCATGACACTAAGGGTTGCCTCTGTGATGGATCAGAGCAGAGTTTTGAAACTGTTCAGTTTGAAACGCTGCTAAGAATTTGCATTTCTCCCCCAGATGTACTGATTTCATGATCTACATTTTAACAAGATCCCCTGGTCATTCTTATGTATAATAAATTTTAAGAACCACTGCTCCACTAGTGGTTCTCAGAATTGATCCATAACCAACAGCATTAGCATCATCTGGGAGCTTGTTAGAAATGCAAATTCTCAATTCATCTCAAACATGGTGCCCTGGACAGACACATCGTGCTGTCCTTCTGCAGCAAAGACCCAAAAAACTGAGTAAAACAGATACAAGCATCAATCCCGGAACCACAAGCATCAAATGAAGGGATAAAGGATAAGATCAAAAACTGAATGGAGGAAGAAACTGAAGGAAAACCGAGAACAAGGAGAGATACGGAGTGGAGGTGCCCTGCCAACTAACATGGCACAGCCAGCAATGACTCTGGACAGGGAGTGTGGGAAGGCAACTTCACAGAGCTCCTGTAACCAGAGAAACATACTTCCCCACCACCCACTCTTCTGTCCCATTCCCCACCTCCAGCCTTCCCGCTGGGCCATGCCATGCTGCCTTGGCCAGAGTATCAGTGGCCCACCGCCAGCCTGGGTCTGCCCTGCCCACACCCTTTGCCTTCTGTGGTGCCATTTTTTCCTGTTCTTCCTTTTTTTTTCTCCCTCCCACCTAGCCCCATACGCTACCTCTACCTCTTCCAGCCCGGCCATATTATGCCACTTTGGCTAGAGTACCACCAGACTGAAGCCCCCTGGGTCTGCCCTGCCCCCACCCACCAGCTCCTGCTGTGCCATTTTATTTTCCCTTTTTTTCTTCCCTTTCTCCTTCTCACCTAGGCCTGTACACTACTTCCCACCTCCCCACTGGGTCACACTGCACTACAGTGTATAGAGAGCCACCAGCCTTCAGCTGCCCTGGGTCTGCCCCACCTCCACCCAACAGCAACTGCCACACCATTTATTTATTTTTCTTCCTTTTCTTTTTCCCTCCCACCTAATCCCATACACCACCTCTACCCCATTGCCCCATGCCACACCATGCCACCGCAGCTAGAGAGACACTGGCACACCACCACCCTGGGTCTGCCCTGCTCCACCCACTTGCTCCCTCTGCACTATTTTATTTTCCTTTTCCTTTGTTTCTTTCTCCCTCTCAGCTAGCTCCCATACACCCCTTCCTCCCCTTCCCACGAGGCCACATCACACTGTCGTGTATAGAGAGCCACTGGCCCATAGCCACCCCAGGTCTACCGTGTACCCACCCACTAGCTTCCACTGCATGGCCATTTTATTTTATTTGCTTTTTTTCTTTTTCTGCTTTCTTTTCTTTCTCCCTCCCACCTAGCACAGTACATCACCTCCCCTCCCTTCCAACCAGCCCTCAGGTCTGACACACCTCCACTTTCCAGCCCCGACTGCTCAGCCAGGTTTTTATTTAAATTTTTTTTTTCTTTTCACTTTCTTACTTTTTCTTTTTCCTTTCTGCATAGCCTTGTTCCCACCTCATCCTCCAGCCACTGGATGAAGCCACACCACCACAGCTAGATAGCCACCAGTCTATCACCACCCCGGGACCACCTGCCCCCACCTGCTGGCTCCTTCCTCACTGCCATTTCTTTTATTTTCTTTTCTCTTCCCTTTCTTTTTCTCTCTCACCTAGCCCTGTTTTCCACCTCCCTCCTTTCCTGATAGACCCTGCTCTGCTACCATGGCTAGAGAGCCACCGCTGCACTAGCCCACCACTGCCTGCGGTCCACCTCACCCCGATCCGTGACCCCCACCACACTACTATTTTTTTCTTTTCTTTCTCCCTGCCACCTAGCCCAGCACTTCAACTCCCTCCCCCCTTACCACTGGCCCCCAGGGTCTGCATCACCACCACTCACCAGCCCCTACTATCCTGCCATCTTTTCTCTCCTCTCTCTTTTTTGCTTTCTTACTTTTCTTTCCCTCTCTCATCTAGCCCCATACTCCACCTTGCCCCACTTCCCACAAGTCCTGGCTGCACCACTGCAGAAAGATTGCCACTGGCACACCAGAACACCCTTGCCAGCCAGCTCCTATCACGCCACCATTTTTTTTTTCGTTTTTCTTCTTTCTTCCTTTCTACCTCTCACCTAGCCCCATACACCACCACATCCCTTCCCAGAAGCCCCCTGGTCCACCTCACCCCCACCTGCCAGCTGCTCTTTTTTTCCTCTCTCCCTTTTCTTTTCTCTCTCTCCCCCACCTAGACTTGTACACTACCCCACCTTCCCACCAGCGCCTTCCTTGCTGCCACAGCTCATGCATACCAGGCATTCAGGCCCACCACTACCCCAGGCCCGCACTGTGCCTTCTCTCCCACCACTTGACAAGCTGTGGAATAGTGGGAATTGAGCCTGCACCATTCTCTGTATGACACCCACCACTATCTTGCAAGGGACTATGAATGCTCCCACGTTGTTGGACCAACATCAGGCCCAGTCTGCACTCTGCCGCCTCGCCAACCCAGTGTACAGCAAATTGGGCTTGCCCCGGCTGCTGCTGCTCTGCCCACCTGGAGAATGTCATTAGAGCTATCATGCCCATAGGCGAGCAAGCAGCAAACATGTCTGGCCCACCTGCCCTGATATATCAAAACAAAACAAAGAAGCAGAATGAAACAAATGAGCATACAATAAATAAACAAAGAAAATAACACCTTAATGCCTCAGCAACAGCAAAAGGTACCAAAACATATTAAAAAACAAAACAAAAAAAAGGACAAATTGGCTCCAGCAAGTGATGAAAATAAAGAATCAGATGATCTTCTGGTAGAAGAAAAGGCAGTGGAAATACCTGATATGGGATTCAAAATACTAATATTTGGGGATCTTCAAGACATTATGAAAAAGATCAAGGAAAACACAGATAAAACCAAAGAAAAAATAGACAAAATATTGGGAAAATACACACAAAACCAATGAAAACAGCCAAAATCTAGGAAAACACAAAGCAATAGAATTCTGTAAAATAATAAAAAACAAAATGTCAAAACAAATAAACAATTAGAAATCATATAAAAAACCAGCAACTAGAAATAAAAAAATTAAATAAAAATAGTTCAGAAATGGGCAGCTTAAAAGGTTTTAGGAGCAAATTTGAAACAATGGAAGACAGAATTAGTGAGATTAAAGATAAATCCATGGGGCAACTTTGTCTGAGGAAAAATCAGTAAAAAGAGTGAAGAAAACATAAGAACTATGTGTGACACAATTAAAAGCAAAACTTTGTGCATGATCAAAGTTGCAGAACAGGGGGAGAATATGGAAAACACAGAGAAGATTGTTGAAGATTTGCTGGCAGAAAACGTCCCAAATATCATGAATGGCAAAAAGCCAACCATCCAAGAAGCTCAATGAAATCCATATAGAATAGACCGCAAAAGAAAACCACCAAGATATATCATAATCACACTTGCCAAAACCAAAGACAAAGAAAGAATACTGAGAGTAGCTCAAGAAAAATAAAAAGTCATTTACAAAGGGGAAACAATAACACAAAACTGATTACTTGGTGAAACTATGCAAGCAAGAAGACAATGGGATGACACATACAAAACCTTGAAAGAAGAAAACAGACAACCAAGAACAATATATTCTACAAAACTCTCTCTCAAATACTGTGGCAAAATTAGGATATTTCCAGATAAACAGAAATTAAAGGAATTTGTAAAAACAAAACCAAACTTACAAGAAACATTAAAGGGAGCCTTCAGTTCAAGAACCAACAATATCAGAAAACAGGAGTCTAGGACACAGGACAGCTTCAGCCAGATACGAATGTAGGTAAAACCATTCATCAAGTTGATTCTGACTTATAGTGATGCTGTAGGACAGAGTAGAACTGCCCCATAGGGTTTCCAAGGACCAGCTGGTGGATTGAACTGTTGACCTTTTGATTAGCAGCCAAGCTTTTAACTGCTACACCACCAGGGCTCCAACCTAGGTAAAGAACTGTCAATAATAAAAGGAAGCTAAAAGGCTTAAACCAGGGAAACACAGGCATCAATCGGTAAATGATAACAGCATCAAAAAATAAAAGTAGGAATAAATGATGCATAGAACTTTCAAATAAAGAGGAAGTCAAGGTGATATCAAGTAATAAAAGACTGGTTCAAACTTAGGAAGATAAGGATAAATTTCAACATAACCACAAAGAAAGTTAACAAACCCACTCATTAGAATAAAAAAGAAGAAAAATGAAAGAAAACCCACACACACAAAAAAAGGAATTCACCACAAGAAAGTGAGAGGAATAAATGAAATATCAGCACCGCACAAAAAAGCACAATAACATGACAACGATAAACTCTATTGATCCTTATGCTAAATGTAAATGGCTTAAATGTACCTGTAAAGGGACAGAGAGTGGCAGAATGGATAAAAAACATGACTCATCAATATGCTTTCTACAGGAGACAAACCTTAGACAAAAAGATATTAAAAGTGAAAGGATGGAAAAAAAAAATGTTCAAGAAAGCAGTAGCCAAAAAAGAGCAGGAGTAGCAATAGTAATCTTAGATAAAGTAGACTTATAGGCAAAATCGACCATAAAAGACAAGGAAGGACATTATATAATGATTAAAGGGACAGTCCACCAAGAAGACTTAACCATAATAAACGTCTATGCACTCAATGACAGGGCTCAAAAATACATAAAACAAACTCTAAGAGCACTGAGAAGAAAAATAGACACTTCCAAAAGGAGACTTCAACACACCACTCTCAGTAAAGTACAGAACATCTAGGAAGGAACTCAACAAACATACAGAAGATCTAAAGCCAAAATCAACCAACTTGACCTCATAGACATATATATAGAAGACTCCACCCAACAGCAGCAAAGTATTTTTTTTTTCCAAAGCACATGGAACATTCTTCAGAATGAACCACATTTTAGGTCACAAAGCAACCCTCGATAAAATCCAAAACATCAAAATAATATGAAGTATTCTCTCTGGTTACAATGCCATAAAAGTAGAAATCAGTAACAGGGAGATCAAGGGAGGAAAAAAGTCAAATACATGGAAACTGAACAACACCTTGCTTAAAAAAAAACCTGGGTGATAGAAGAAATCAAGGAGGAAATACAAAAAATTAGTAGAATCAAATGAGAATGAAAACACAGCCCAGAGCCTTTGAAACTCAGCAAAGGCAGTGCTCAGAGGTCAATTTATAGCAATAAATGCACACAAAAAAGAAGAGCAGGCAAAAATCCAAACGTTAGCCCTACAACCCAAACAAATAGCAAAAGAAGGCCACAGTCACCAGAAGAAAGAAAAAAATATTACAGCAGAAATGAGTGAAATAGAGAACAGAAAAACAGGAGAAAGAATCAACAAGAACAAAAGTTGGGTCTTTGAAAAGATCAACAAAATTGACAAATCTTTGGCCAAACTGACAAAAGAAAAACAAGACAGAAAGCAAATAACCTAAATAAGAAACGAGATATGGGGACATCAAAAACAGACCCAATTGAAATAAAAAAGATCTTAACAGAATACTATGAAAAATTGTACTCCAACAAATTTGAGGACCTAGAGGAAATGGACAAATTTCTAGAAACGTATTACCTACCTAAACTAACACAAGCTGAGATAGAAAATGTGAACAAACCCATAACAAGAGAATAGATTGAGGGGGCTAAAAGAAAAAAAAAAAAAGAAGTAGCAGCAGCCCTGGTCAATGGCTTTAATGAAGAATTCTACCATTCAGAGAATAGTTCACACCAGTACTTCTCAAACTATTTCAGAGCATAGAAAAGGAAGGAATACCTTTAATTCATTCTATAAAGCCAGCATAAGCCTGATACTAAAGCTAGGCAAAGATACCACCCAAAAAAGAAAATTACACACCAATATCTCTCATGAATAAAGATACAAATTTTCTCAACAAAATTCTAGCCAATAGAAGTAAACATCACATATAAAAAAATACACCACCATCAAGTTGGATTTGATGAGGTATGCAAGGATGGTTCAGTATAAGAAAATCAAACAACGTAATCCACCACGTAAATAGAACAAAAGAAAAGAATCACACAATCATCTCAATAAACACAGAGAAGACATTTGATAAAACCCAATACCCTTTCCTAATAAAAACTCTCAATAAAATGGGAATAGAAGGGAAATTCTTCAACATAATAAAGGACATCCACACAAAACCAATAGCCAACATCATTGTCAATGGAGAGATGCTGAAAGCATTCCCCTCTGAGAACAGAAAAAAGACAACGATACCCTTTATCACCCCTTCTGTTTAACATTGTGCTGGAAGCCCTAGCTAGAGCAATAAGGCAAGAAAAAGAAATAAAGGGCATCTAAATTGGAAAGGAAGAAGTAAAACCATCCCTATTTGTATATGATAAAACTAAACCAAACCAAACCCATTGCCGTTGATGATTCTGACTCATAGGGGCGCTATAAGACAGAGTAGAAGTGCTCTAGAAAACCCCAAAGATTCCACAAGAAAACTGCTGGAACTAATAGAAAGATTCAGCAGAACAGAAGGATACAAAATCAACATTCAAAAATCAGTTGGATTCCTATACACCAACAAAGAGAACTTTGAAAGGGAAATCAGGAAAGCAATACCATTTATAGCCCCTAAAAAGATAAAATACTAAGGAATGAATCTAACTAGGGATGTAAAAGAAAACTATGTTCATTGCAGCATTATTGACAATAGCAAAAAGATGGAAACAACCTAAGTGCCCATCAACAGGTGAGTGGGTAAACAAATTATGGTACATACACAGAATGGAACATTCTGTACATACACATAAAGAACAATGATGAACCTGTGAAACATCTCACAACATGTAAAAACTATGTAAAAGAAAACTATACAAAGAAAATTACAAAACACTATTGCAAGAAACCAAAAAAGATCTACATAAACGGAAAAATACACCTACTCATGGATAGGAAAACTCAAAATTGTGAAAATGTCAATTATATCCAAAGCAATCTACAGATATAATGCAGTCCTGATCCAATTTTTTTTTTTGATCCAAATACCAACAGTATCCTTTAGCAAGATGGAAAAAC
The DNA here is from genome assembly GCF_030014295.1 of Loxodonta africana. Classification (NCBI taxonomy): domain Eukaryota; kingdom Metazoa; phylum Chordata; class Mammalia; order Proboscidea; family Elephantidae; genus Loxodonta; species Loxodonta africana. The sequence goes on from NC_087358.1 coordinate 77,679,874, forward strand.
TAATCACCAACTTTATACAGAAAGGAAAGAGGCCCCAGAGAAGCAAAGCATTTTTGAAGAAGAAAAACAAAGTAGGAGGCCTCACACTACCTGATCTCAGAACCTACTATACAGCCATGGTAGTCAAAACAGCCTGGTACTGGTACAACTACAGACACATAGAACAATGGAACAGAATCAAGAACCCAGATATAAATCCATTCAGTTTGGTCAGCTGATCTTTCACAAAGTAGAGAAGACCATTAAATGGGGAAAACACAGTCTTTTTTAACAATTGGTGCTGGCAAAACTGGATGTCCATCTGTAAAAAAAATGAAACAGGACGCATACCTCACACCAAACACAAATCTGATTTAGAATAGATCAAAGACCTAAATATAAAACCTAAAACAGATAAAAATCATGTAAGAAAAAATACAGACAACACCAGGGGCCCTAAAACATGGCATAAATACAAGACAAATCATAACCAACAGTGCACAAACACTAGAATGTAAACTAGATAACTGGGAGCTCCTAAAAATTAAACACTTAAACTCATCAAAAGACTTCACCAAAAGAGTAAAAAGAGAACCTACAGAGAGTGGAAACATTTTTAGCTACGACATATCTGACAAGGACCTGATCTCTAAAATCTATAGAATACTTCAACACCTCAATAACAAAGGACAGATAATTCAATTAAAAAACGGGCAAAGGATACGGACACTTCACCAAAGAAAACATTCACGCAGCTAACAGATACATGAGGAAATGTTCACAATCATTAGCCATTAGGAAATAAATGTTGGAGAGGCTGCAGGGAGAGTGGAACTCTTTTGCATTGCTGATGGGAATGTAAGATGCTACAACCATTATGCAAAATGATACGGTGCCTTCTTAAAAAGCCAGGAATAGAAATATCATATGATCCAGTAATCTCACTCCTATGAATATATTCTAGAGAAATAAGAACCATCGCAAGAATAGACATAGGCACACGCATGTTCATTGCATCAATATGCAAAATAGCAAAAAGATAGAAACAATCTAAGTGTCCATCAACAGGTGAATGGGTAAATAAATTATGGCACATACACAGAATGGAATACTAAGCAACGATAAAGAACAATGATGAATCTGTGAAACATCTCACAACATGGATGAACCTGGAGGGCATTAAGTTAAGTAAAATAAGTCAATCACAAAAGGACAAATATTATATGAGAGCACTATTATAAAAACCAAAGAAAACGTTTACACACAGAAAACACAACCTTTGATGGTTACGGGGGAAGGGAGAAATGGGGAGAGAAAATTACTAGCTAGATAGCAGACAATTGTTAACTTTGGTCAAGGGAAAAACAATGTGCAGTGTAGGGGAATTCAGCACAACTTGACCAAGGCAAAGACAAAGAAGCTTCCTAGACACATTCAAGCCCCTTGAGAGATTGAGTTACTGGGGCTGAGGGCTGGGGGCCATTGTTTTGGGGGACCTCTAGGTTAATTGGAATAACATAGTTCGTAAAGAAAATATTCTGCAGACTCAAGGTTTCAGTGATCCCTCTTACAACAAAGACCCCCCCTGCCCCCAAAAAACAAGTAAAACTATTGTATATATAACAGGCTAGGAGCCCTAAACATCAAAGGCAATGTTATGAAATTGGACTGAGCGGCAGGGGGAGGGAGAGACAGTTCAAAAGTGAAGAGGAGTTGCCGGACCTGACTCAGCAGAAACCGGCACCCCTCAGGCATGATCCCCTGGAGCAAATGTGGTGGGGGTGATGATAGCATTCAGAACACAACGCACACCTCCAAAACCAGAGAAGAACTGCACTCTTGGCAAAAGTTAAGTACTTCCATTTATTTTACCACATCCCCAGACCCCAAGCCAACTTCAGTGGTTGTCGATTTCCCTCGGCCTGAGATAGGTCCTGCTCTATGTCCTGAGCCATTCTCCCAGCCTTGGAGAAGGAATAAATTAACAACTGGGGGGAAAGATAATCTGCCAGCTCCACTAAGCTGGGGAGCTTGGAACAGAAGCAGCTCCTGTCCACGCAAAAACAGTCAGCAGACTTTGAACACATTTCACCCCTGCCTGGACCCATGTGGGTCCATTTCAGGAGAATAGGCCCTTGTTGGCAGACTGCAATGGTGCATGCGTTTAAGATCTGATTTCAGCTGTTTCAGCTGTGTGGAGGACAGGTGGGTTTTGGAAGCTTGACACCACTTTGCCTTTGTCACCAAGCCACCCACAAGAGGGGTCCAAGATTCAGTGGTGCCACCCACTCCTTACAACCAAAAGCATTGAGTGCCCATGGTCTGGCTGCAGAACCCACCCACCTGTGCACTCTGGGGAACAAGGTGGAGTTTTCCTCACAGACACTCGGGAGAGGGTTGTCAGCCCCATGCCTTCTTCAGAGTGTGACCCCCTGCTGCAACCAGATACCTGTGCCTACACCAATCAACCCCATCCCTCTAAGACTGCATGAAAGAACCTATACAACAAACTTGATGACCAAATGCCTGGACACCTGAGTTGAAACCATATAAGAAAAGTGAACAGACTCCTAGGCTTATATACCTGGTAACAGCTCTAGCCATACGGTGACAGGACGTTAGAATCTCAAAGCTGCAAATAACCAGGCTAGCTCACTCAAGCAGCCTATTTGGGCATATAAAAACAAAACAGGGGAGGCGGGGCCAAGATGGCGGACTAGGTGGACGCTACCGCAGATCCCTCTTGCAACAAAGACTCGGAAAAACAAGTGAATCGATCACATACACAACAATCAACGAACTCTGAACAACAAACACAGACTTAGAGACGGAGAACGAACAAATACGGGCAGACAGCAATCGTTTTCAGAACGAGGAGCCAGCGTACCAGGCAGGTGACCTTCGGAGCCCAATTTGGGGCAAAGCCCAGGGGGGCAGATGGCACAGACAAGGGGCCCAGCCCTAGCCCCCGAGCTCATCCCGGGAGGGAGCCTAGCCGGTTAGCATGGGCGGCGTAGCTGGTGGAAGAAGTCCCTGGGAGGCAGTGACAGATCTTGGAGCAGGGAGAGCAGCGTTCCAGCTGGGGAGCCGTCCCGCCAGGAGTTTGGCAGGGAGCAGGCGTGGCGCGAGTGTGGGGATCAGCTATATTTCCCTAAAGCGACCCTGGGGGGGGGTCCAGACGTTCGTGCAGGCGACGCCCACCCAGTTCGCGCGTGCAGCACGGCGCACCAGAGAGAGAAGTCCCTGGGAGGAAGTGACGGATCTTGGACCGGGGAGAGCAGCGTCCCAGCCGGGAAGCCATTCCGCTGGGAATTTGGCGGGAGCGGGCGAGGCGTGAGCGCGGGGACCAGTTATAGTCCCCTGAATTGACCCCGGGGGCAGGCCCAGACGTTGGTGCGGGTGACGCCCAACCAGTTCGCGCGAGCGGTGCGGCGCACCGCAGGGAGAAGTCCCCGAGAGGAAGTGACTGGTCTCGGAGCGGGGAGAGCAGCGTCCCAGCCGGGGAGCCATTCCGCTGGGATTTTGGCGGGCGCGGGCGGGGCGTGAGCGCGGGGACCAGTTATATTCCCCTGAAATGACCCCGGGGACGGGCCCAGCCATTCATATGGGCGACGCCAGCTCGCGCGAGCGGAGCGACGCGCCGGAGGGAGAAGTCCCTGAGAGGAAGTGACTGGTCTTGGAGCTGGGAGAGCAGCGTCCCAGCCGGGGAGCCGTCCCGTTGGGAATTTGGCGGGTGCGGGCGGAGCGTGAACTTGGAGATCAGCTCTATATTCTGAGGTGCTACACTCCTAGCTCTCTGATCCCTCCCCCACCCTCCCCAGGCGGCTCCATTAACATCCGAATACCCTGAGCCAGAGGGAGAATTCAGATAGGGATCTGACTGCATTTTTTTTAGCTGATTACCTGGAAAAAGTAGTTTCCCAGTGATGGCTCGGAGACAGCAGTCCATATCAAACCACATAAAGAAAAAGACCATGACAGCTTCTCCAACCCCCCAAACAAAAGAATCAAGATCTTTCCCAAATGAAGACACAATCCTGGAATTATCAGATACAGAATATAAAAAACTAATTTACAGAATGCTTCAAGACATCACAAATGAAATTAGGCTAACTGCAGAAAAAGCCAAGGAACACACTGATAAAACTGTTGAAGAACTCAAAAAGATTATTCAAGAACATAGCGGAAAAATTAATAAGTTGCAAGAATCCATAGAGAGACAGCATGTAGAAATCCAAAAGACTAACAATAAAATTACAGAATTAGACAACACAATAGGAAGTCAGAGGAGCAGACTCGAGCAATTAGAATGTCGACTGGGACATCTGGAGGACCAGGGAATCAACACCAACATAGCTGAAAAAAAAATCAGATAAAAGAATTAAAAAAAATGAAGAAACCCTAAGAATCATGTGGGACTCTATCAAGAAGGATAACTTGCGAGTGATTGGAGTCCCAGGACAGGGAGGGGGGACAGAAAACACAGAGAAAATAGTTGAAGAACTCCTGACACAAAACTTCCCTGACATCATGAAAGACGAAAGGATGTCTATCCAAGATGCTCATCGAACCCCATTTAAGATTGATCCAAAAAGAAAAACACCAAGACATATTATCATCAAACTCACCAAAACCAAAGATAAACAGAAAATTTTAAAAGCAGCCAGGGAGAAAAGAAAGGTTTCCTTCAAGGGAGAATCAATAAGTTCAGACTACTCAGCAGAAACCATGCAAGCAAGAAGGGAATGGGACGACGTATACAGAGCACTGAAGGAGAAAAACTGCCAACCAAGGATCATATATCCAGCAAAACTCTCTCTGAAATATGAAGGCGAAATTAAGATATTTACAGATAAACACAAGTTTAGAGAATTTGCAAAAACTAAACTAAGACTGCAAGAAATGCTTAAGGAGATTGTTTGGCCTGATGACCAATAATATCAGGTACCAGCACAATACAAGGTCACAAAACAGAACGTCCTGATATCAAGGCAACTCAAATAGGGAAAGCACAAAAACAAAGTAAGATTAATTCTAAAAAATAAATAAATAAACAAAATAATACACATAGCAGGAAATGATGGAAATCAATAGATAAACGATCACAATAATCAAAAAGAGGGACTAAATATAGGAGGCATTGAACTGCCAAATGGAGAGTGATACAAGGCGATATAGAATGATACAAGTTAGGTTTTTACTTAGAAAAATAGGGGTAAATAATAAGGTAAACACAAAAAGGAATATCAATTCCATAACTCAAGAAAAAAGCCAAGAAAAACATAACGACTCAACTAACATAAAGTTAAACATTATGAAAATGAGGATCTCACAATCTACTAAGAAAAACGTCTCAGCACAAAAAAGCATGTGGAAAAATGAAATGGCGAACAACACACATGAAAAGGCATCAAAATGACAGCACTAAAAACTTATTTATCTATAATTACGCTGAATGTAAATGGACTAAATGCACCAATAAAGAGACAGAGAGTCACAGACTGGATAAAGAAACACGATCCGTCTATATGCTGCCTACAAGAGACACACCTTAGACTTAGAGACACAAACAAACTAAAACTCAAAGGATGGAAAAAAATATATCAAGCAAATAATAAGCAAAAAAGAAGAGGAGTAGCAATATTAATTTCTGACAAAATAGACTTTAGACCTAAAATCCACCACAAAGGATAAAGAAGGACACTATATAATGATAAACGGGACAATTGACAAGGAAGACATAACCATATTAAATATTTATGCACCCAATGACAGGGCTTCAAGATACATAAATCAAATTTTAACGGAATTGAAAAGTGAGATAGACACCTCCACATTTATAGTAGGAGACTTGAACACACCACTTTCGGAGAAGGACAGGACATCCAGTAAGAAGCTCAATAGAGACACGGAAGACCTACTTAGAACAATCAACCAACTTGACCTCATTGACTTATACAGAACTCTCCATCCAACTGCTGCAAAATATACTTTTTTTTCTAGTGCACATGGAACATTCTCTAGAATAGACCACATATTGGGTCATAAAACAAATCTTTGCAGAATCCAAAACATCGAAATATTACAAAGCATGTTCTCAGACCACAAGGCAATGAAACTAGAAATCAATAACAGAAAAACTAGGGAAAAGAAATCAAATACTTGGAAAATGAACAATACCCTCCTGAAAAAAGACTGGGTTATAGAAGACATCAAGGAGGTAATAAGGAAATTCTTAGAAAGCAACGAGAATGAAAATACTTCCTATCAAAACCTCTGGGACACAGCAAAAGCAGTGCTCAGAGGCCAATTTATATCGATAAATGCACACATACAAAAAGAAGAAAGAGCCCAAATGAGAGAACTGTCCCGACAACTTGAACAAATAGAAAGTGAGCAACAAAAGAACCCATCAGGCACCAGAAGAAAACAAATAATAAAAATTAGAGCTGAACTAAATGAATTAGAGAACAGAAAAACAATTGAAAGAATTAACAAAGCCAAAAGTTGGTTCTTTGAAAAAATTAACAAAATTGATAAACCATTGGCTAGACTGACTAAAGAAAAACAGGAAAGGAAACAAATAACGCAAATAAGAAATGAGAAAGACCACATCACAACAGAGCCAAATGAAATTAAAAGAATCATTTCAGATTACTACGTAAAATTGTACTCTAACAAATTTGAAAACCTAGAAGAAATGGATAAATTCTTGGAAAAATACTACCTACCTAAACTAACACATTCAGAAGTAGAACAGCTAAATAGACCCATAACAAAAAAAGAGATTGTAACGGTAATCAAAAAACTTCCAACAAAAAAAAGTCCTGGCCCGGACAGCTTCACTGCAGAGTTCTACCAAACCTTCAGAGAAGACTTAACACCACTACTACTAAAGGTATTTCAAAGCATAGAAAAAGACGGAATACTACCCAACTCATTCTATGAAGCTACCATCTCCCTGATACCAAAACCAGGTAAAGACATTACAAAAAAAGAAAATTTTAGACCTATATCCCTCATGAACATAGATGCAAAAATCCTCAACAAAATTCTAGCCAATAGAATCCAACAACACATCAAAAAAATAATTCACCCTGATCAAGTGGGATTTATACGAGGTATGCCATGGCACTAGTTTTTTTTTTTTTTTATGCAAGGCTGGTTTAATATCAGAAAAACCATTAATGTAATCCATCACATAAATAAAACAAAAGACAAAAACCAGATGATCTTATCAATTGATGCAGAAAAGGCATTTGACAAAGTCCAACACCCATTTATGATAAAAACTCTTACCAAAATAGGAATTGAAGGAAAATTCCTCAACATAATAAAGGGCATCTATGCAAAGCCAACGGCCAATATCACTCTAAATGGAGAGAAGCTGAAAGCATTTCCCTTGAGAATGGGAACCAGATAAGGATGCCCTTTATCACCGCTCTTATTCAACATCATGCTAGAAGTCCTAGCCAGGGCAGTTAGGCTAGACAAAGAAATAAAAGGTATCCGGATTGGCAAGGAGGAAGTAAAGTTATCACTATTTGCAGATGACATGATCTTATACACAGAAAACCCTAAGGAATCCTCCAGAAAACTACTGATACTAATAGAAGATTTTGGCAGAGTCTCAGGTTATAAAATAAGCATACAAAAATCACTTGGATTCCTCTACATCAACAAAAAGAACACCGAAGAGGAAATAACCAAATCAATACCATTCACAGTAGCCCCCAAGAAGATAAGATACTTAGGAATAAATCTTACCACGGATGTAAAAGACCTATACAAAGAAAACTACAAAGCTCTACTACAAGAAATTCAAAAGGACATACTTAAGTGGAAAAACATACCCTGCTCATGGATAGGAAGACTTAACATAGTAAAGATGTCTATTCTACCAAAAGCCATCTATACATATAACGCACTTCCAATCCAAATTCCAATGTCATTTTTATTTTAAGGGGATAGAGAAACAAATCACCAATTTCATATGGAAGGGAAAGAACCCCCGGATAAGCAAAGCATTACTGAAAAAGAAGAAGAAAGTGGGAGGCCTCACTCTACCTGATTTCAGAACCTATTATACAGCTACAGTAGTCAAAACAGCCTGGTACTGGTACAACAACAGGCACATAGACCAATGGAACAGAACTGAGAACCCAGATATAAATCCATCCATGTATGAGCAGCTGATATTTGACAAAGGACCAGTGTCAGTCAACTGGGGAAATGATAGTCTTTTTAACAAATGGTGCTGGCATAACTGGATATCCTTTTGCAAAAGAATGAAACAGGACCCATACCGCACACCATGCACAAAAACTAACTCCAAGTGGATCAATGACCTAAATATAAAGACTAAAACGGTAAAGATCATGGAAGATAAAATAGGGACAACCCTAGGAGCCGTAATACAGGGCATAAACAGAATACAAAACATTACCAAAAATGATGAAGAGAAACCTGATAACTGGGAGCTCCTAAAAATCAAACACCTATGCTCATCTAAAGACTTCACCAAAAGAGTAAAAAGACCACCTACAGATTGGGAAAGAATTTTCAGCTATGACATCTCAGACCAGCGCCTGATCTCTAAAATCTACATGATTCTGTCAAAACTCAACCACAAAAAGACAAACAACCCAATCAAGAAGTGGGCAAAGGATATGAACACACATTTCACTAAAGAAGATATTCAGGCAGCCAACAGATACATGAGAAAATGCTCCCGATCATTAGCCATTAGAGAAATGCAAATTAAAACTACCATGAGATTCCATCTCACACCAACTAGACGGGCATTAATCCAAAAAACACAAAATAATAAATGTTGGAGAGGCTGCGGAGAGATTGGAACTCTCATACACTGCTGGTGGGATTGTAAAATGGTACAACCACTTTGGAAATCCATCTGGCGTTATCTTAAACAGTTAGAAATAGAACTACCATACAACCCAGAAATCCCACTCCTCGGAATATACCCTAGAGATACAAGAGTCCTTCACACAAACAGATATATGCACACCCATGTTTATTGCAGCTCTGTTTACAATAGCAAAAAGCTGGAAGCAAGCAAGATGTCCGTCAACGGATGAATGGGTAAATAAATTGTAGTATATTCACACAATGGAATAGTACACACCAATAAAGAACAGTGACGAATCTCTGAAACATTTCATAACATGGAGGAATCTGAAAGGCATTATGCTAAGCGAAATGAGTCAGAGGCAAAAGGACAAATATTGTATAAGACCACTATAATAAGATATTGAGAAATAGAAAAAAAGGAGAAGAACACATACTTTTGTGGTTACAAAGGGGGGAGGGAGGGAGGGAGGGAGAGGGCTTTTTATTGATCAATCAGTAGATAAGAAAAGCTTTGGGTGAATGGAAAGACAACGCTCAATACAAGGAAGGTCAGCCTAATTGGACTGGACTAAAAGCAAAGAGGTTTCCGGGATAAAATGAATGCTTCAAAGGTCAGCGGAGCAGGGGCTGGGGTCTGGGGAACATGGTTTGAGGGGACTTCTAAGTCAAGGGGCAAAATAATTCTATTATGAAAACATTCTGCATCCCACTTTGAAATGTGGCGTCTGGGGTCCTAAATGCCAACAAACGGCCATCTAAGATACATCATTTGGTCTCAACCCACCTGGAGCAAAGGCAAAGGAAGAACACCAAGGTCACACGACAACTAAGAACCCAAGAGACAGAAAGGGCCACATGAACCAGAGACCTACATTATCCTGAGACCAGAAGAACTAGTTGGTGCCCGGCCACAATCAATGTCTGCCCTGTCAGGGAGCACAACAGACAACTCCTGAGGGAGCAGGAGACCAATGGGATACAGACTCCAAATTCTCATAAAAAGACCTTACTTAATGGTATGACTACGACTATAGAAATCCCGGAGGCAATGCTCCCCAGACCTTCTGATGGCACAGGACAGGAACCATCCCCGAAGACAACTCATCAGACATGAAAAGGACTGGTCAGCGGGGGGGGGGGGGGGGGAGAGATGCTGATGAAGAGTGAGCTAATTAAATCAGGTGGACACTGGAGAGTGTGTTGGCAACTCTTGACTGGAGGGGGGATGGGAAGATAGAGAGAGAGGGAGGACGGCAAAATTGGCACGAAACGAAAGACTGAAAGGGCTGACTCAATGGGGGAGAGCAAGTGGGAGAAGGGAGTAAGATGTATGTAAACTTACATGTGACAGACTGATTGGAATGGTAAATGTTCACTTGAAGCTTAATAAAAATTAATTAAAAAAAAACAAGAAGCTAGGATACAGTAAGCAAACTTAAATTAATACAATAACTTACAGATGACTAGGAGACAACAGGCAATATCAAATTACATAAAGAAGCAGACTACAATTGCTTCAACAAGCTCTCAAAATAAAGAATCAAGGAATTTTCCAGATGAAGACATACTCCTGGAATTACCAGATGTAGAACAAAAGATTAATATACAGAACTCTTCAAGAGGTCAGGAAAGATATCAGGCAAAACACAGAAAAAGCCATGGAACACACAGATAAAGCAGCTGAAGAAATTAAAATGTTATTCAAGAACATAATGAAAAATTTAATAGGCTGTAAAAATCCATGGAGAGACAGCTATCAGAAATTCAGAAGATTTACAATAAAATTTCAGAATTAGGCAATGCAATAGAGGGTCAGAGAAGAAGATTGAGGAATTGGAAGGCAGAATTAGTGAGACTGAAGATAAAACAATTGGCACCAATATATTCAAAGAAAAATCAGATAAATTTGAAAAAATAAAAAACCCTAAGAATCATGTGGGACTCTGTCAAGAGAAATAACTTACGATTGATTCAAGTACCAGAACAGGGAGAGGTAACAGGAAATACAGAGAGAATTGTTGAAGATTTGTTGGCAGAAAACTTCCCTGATATCGTGAAAGGTGAGAAGATATCCATCCAAGATGCTCATCAAACTCTACGTAAGGTAGACCTCAAAAGAAAGTCACCAGACATATTATAATCAAACTTGCCAAAACTAAAGATAAAGAGGTAATTTTAAGAGAAGTTAGGGATAAACAAAAAGTCACCTACAAAGGAGAGTCAATAAGAATAAGCTCAGAGTACTCGGCAGAAACCATGCAGGCGAGAAGGCAATGAGATGACTTATATAAAGCACTAAGAAAAAAAACTACCAGCCAAGAATCATATATCCAGCAAAATAGTCTCTCAAATATGAAAGCATAATTAGGACATTTCCAGATAAACAGAAGTTTAGGGAATTTGTGAAAACACAACCAAAACTACAAGAAATACTAAAGGGAGTTCTCTGGCTAAAAATCAGTAATACCAGATATCAACCCAAGACTAGATAGAACACAAGACAGAGCAACCAGATATGATATCAACACAGATAGGAAATCACAAAAATCAATCAAGATAAAAAAATGCTCAAAATGGGAACAGCGATGTCATTATGTAAAAATGACAACATTAAAATAATAAAGAGGAATTAGAAAGATCATAGATCTTTCATATGGAGAGGAAGTCAAGGCAATATAAAGAAATAAAAGTCTGGCTTAAACTTAGAAAAATAGGGGCAACTATTACGGTAGCCACAAAGGAGACAAACAATCCTACACATCAAAATAAAATACAAGAAAAACATAAAGACTCAGCAAAAACAAAATCAACAACAATGGATAAGAGGAAAAGACAATATATAAAGATAAACTACTCAGCACAAAAAATGAAGTGGAAAAAAGAAGCTAGCAACACACACACAAAAATGACAGGACTAAACTCAAACTCATAAAAAAAAAAAAACTCAAACTCATACCTATTCATAATTACACTGAATGTAAATGGACTAAATGTACCAATATACAGACAAGGAGTGACTGAATGGATAAAAAAGCACAATCCATCTACACATTGCCTATAAGAAACACATCTTAGACTTAAAGATACAAACTAAAACTCAAAGGATGGAAAAAAATATATCAAGCAAACAAAAATTAAAAAAAAAGAACAGGAGTGGCAATATTAATTTCTGACAAAATAGACTTTAAAAGTAAATCCAGCACAAAGGGTGAGGAAGGACACTATATAATGATTAAAGGGAAAATATACTAGGAGGGTATAACCATATTAAATATTTATGCATCCAATGGCAAGACTTCAAGATACATAAAACAAACTCTATCAGCATTGAAAAGTGAGATAGACAGCTCCACAATAATAGTAGGAGACATCAACACACCACTTTCAGTGAAAGACAGGACATCCAGAAAGAAGTTCAGTAAAGACGTGGAAGTTGTAAATGCCACAATCCACCAACTTGACCTCATAGACATATACACAACACTCCGCCAAACAGCAGCCAAGTATACTTTCTTTTCCAAAGCACACAGAACATTTTCTAGAATAGACCACATATTAGGCCACAAAGAAAGCCTTAACAAAATCCAAAACATTGAAATATTACAAAGCCTCTTCTCTGACAATGAAGTCATAAAAGTAAATATTAATAACAGAGAAAACAGAAAAGAAATCAACCAAATGGCAACTGAACAACACCTTGCTCAAAAACCACTGAGAAATTAAGGATGGAATAAAGAAATTCATAGAATCCAAGGAGAATGAAAACACTTCCATCAGACCCTTTGGGACACAGGTAAAGCAGAGCTTAGAGGTCAATTTGTAGCAATAAATGTACACTTTCAAAAAGAAGAAACGGTCAAAATCAAAGAATTATCTCTTCAACTTGAACAAATAGAAAGAGAGCAACAAAAGAAACCTTCATGCACCAGAAGAAAGCAAATAATAAAAATTAGAAATAGAGAACAGAAGAACAATTGAAAGAGTTAAAAAGACCAAAAGCTGGTTCTCTGAAAAACTTAACAAAATTGATAAACTATTGGCCAAACTGACAAAAGGAAAACAGAAGAGGAAGCAAATAACCCGAATAAGAAATGAGATGGGCGATATCACAACTCACCCAACTGAAATGAAAAGAATCATATTAGATTACTACGAAAAATTGTACTGTATCAAATTTGAAAACCTCAGGAAATGCATGAATTTCTACAAAACACACAGCCTACCTAAAGTAACACATACAGAGATAGAACAACAAAATGAACCCATAACAAAAGAAGAGATTGAAAAGGCAATTAAAAAACTCCCAACAAAAAAAAAAAGCCCTGGCTCTGGCGGCATCACTGGAGAGTTCTACCAAACTTTCAGAGAAGAATTAACAACACTACTATTAATGGTATTTCAGAGCATAGAAAAGGATGGAATACTTCCAAACTCATTCTATAAAGCCAGCATAACTCTGATACCCATACCAGGTAAAGACACCACAAAAAAAATACAGACCTATATCCCTCATGGGAAACCCTGGTGGTGTAGTGATTAAGTGCTATGGCTGCTAACCAAAGGGTTGGCAATTTGAATCCACCAGCCTCTCCTTGGAAACTCTATGGGGCAGTTCTACTCTGTCCTATAGGGTCGCTATGAGCCGGAATTGACTAGCCGGCACTGGGTTTGGTTTTTTTGGTTTATATCCCTCATGAACTTAGATGCAAAAATCCTCAAATTCTAGCCAGTAGAATTCGACAACATATCAAAAAAACAATTCACCATGAACAAGTGGGATTCATACCAGGTGTGCAGGGATAAAATACAAGGGAAATTTCTCAATATAATAAAGGGCATTTATACAAAGCCAACAGCCAACATCATCCTAAATGCAGAGAGTCTGAAAGCATTCCCCTTGAGATCGGGAACCAGACAAGGGTGCCCTTTAACGTTACTCTTATTCAACGTTGTGCTGGAGGGCCTAGCCAGAGAAATTAGGTTAGATTAAGAAATAAATGGCATCCAGATTGATAAGGAAGAAGTAGAAGTATCTCTATTTGCAGATGACATGATCTTATACACAGAGAACCCTAAAGAATCCTTAAGAAAACTACTGAAACTAACAGAAGAGTTCAGCAGAGTATCAGGATACAGGATAACCATGCAAAAATCAGTTGGATTCCTCTACACCAACAAAGAGTACATCGAAGAGGAAATCATCAAATCAATACCATTTACAGTAGCCCCCAAGAAGAGAAAATACTTAGGAATAAATCTAACCAGAAACAAAAAAAGACCTATACAAAGAAAACTTCAAGACACTACTGCAAGAAGCCAAAAGAACCCTAGATGAGTGGAAAAACATACCTTGCTCAAGATAAGAAGACTCAACATTGTAAAAATGTCTGTTCTACCAAAAGTGATCTATACATACAAGGCAATTCCAATCTACGTTCCAACAACATTTTTCAATGAGATGGAGAAACAAATCACCAACTTCATATGGAAGAGAAAGAGGCCCCAGATAAGTAAAGCATTACTGAAAATGAAGAACAAAGTGGGAGGCCTCACACTACCTGATTTTAGAACCTATTATACCACCACAGTAGTCAAAACAGCCTGGTACTGCTACAACAACAGATACATAGACCAATGGAACCAAATTGAGAATCCAGACATAAACCCATCCACCTATGAGCAGCTGATAACTTGACAAAGGCCCAAAGTCGGTTAGATGGGAAAAAGACAGTCTCTTCAACAAATGGTGCTGGCATAACTAGATATCCATCTGCAAAAAAAAAAAAAAAAAGAAAAGAAACAAGACCCATACCTCACACCATGCAGAAAAACTAACTCAAAATGGATCAAAGACCTAAATATAAAATCTAAAACAATAAAGACCATGGAAGAAAAAATAGGGATAAAGCTAGCAGCCCTAATACATGGCATAAACAGTATACAAATCATTACTAACAATACACAAACACCAGAAGAGAAGCTAAATAACTGGGAGCTCCTAAAAATCAAACACCTATACTTATCCAAAAACTTCACCAAAAAAGTAAAAAGATTACCTACAGACTGGTAAAAAGTTTTTTAGCTATGACATTTCTGATCAGCATCTGATCTCTAAAATCTACATGATACTGCAAAAACTCACAACAAAAAGACAAATAACCCAATTAAAAATGAGCAAAGGATATGAACGACCATTTTAAGAAGGAAGACATTCATGCAGCTAACAGATACATGAGGAAATGCTCATGATCATTAGCCATTAGAGAAATGCTAATCAAAACTAAAATGAGATACCATCTCTCTCCAACAAAAAAAACAAGGCTGGCATTAATCTAAAAAACACAAAATAATAAATGTTGGAGAGGTTGTGGAGAGACTGGAACACTTACACACTGCGGGTGGGAATGTAAAATGGTACAACCACTTTGGAAGTAGATTTGGCATTTGCTTAAAAAGCTAGAAATAGACCTACCATACAATCTAGCAACCCCCCTCCTTGGAATATATCCTAGAGAAATCAGAGCCTTTACAAGAACAGATATATGCACACCCATGTTCACTGCAGCACTGTTTACAATAGCAAAAAGATGGAAGCAACCAAGGTGCCCATCAATGGATGAATGGATAAATGATGGTATATTCACACAATGGAATACTATGCATCAACAAAGAACAATGATGAATCTGTGAAACACTTCATGACATGGAGGAATCTGGAAGGCATTATATTGAGTGAAATTAGTCAGTTGCAAAAGGACAAATATTGTGTGAAGCCACTGTTATAAGAATTCAAGAAAAAGTTTAAACACAAACGAAAATATTTCGTGTTGGTTATGAGGGTGGGGAGGGAGGGAGGAAGAGGGGCATTCACTAATTAGATCATAGATAAGAATTATTTTAGCTGAAGGAATAGACAACACACAATACAGGAGCGGTCAGCACAGCTGGGCTAAGCCAAAAACAAAGAAGTTTCCTGAATAAACGGGAATGCTTCAAAGGCCAGAGTGGCGGTGGCAGGAGTCTGGGGACCATGGTTTCAGGGAACATCTAGGCCAATTGGCATAACAAAATCTATTAACAAAACATTCTGCATCCCACTTTGGTGAGTGGTGTCTGGGGTCTTAAATGCTAGCAAGCGGCCTTCTAAGATGCATCAATTGTTCTCAACCTACCTTGATCAAAGGAGAATGAAGAACACCAAAGACACAAGGTAATTATGAGCCCAAGAGACAGAAAGCGCCGCATAAATCAGAGACTGAATTAGCCTGAGACCAGAAGAACTAGATGGTGCCTGGTTACAACCAGTGCCTGCCCTGACAGGGAACACAACAGAGAGTCTCTGATGGAGCAGGAGAGCAGACCTCAAATTCTCATAAAAAGACCAGACTTAATGGTCTGACTTAGTCTAGAAGGACCCCACAGGTCATGGTCTCCAGACCTTCTGTTATCCCAAGACTGGAACCATTCCCAAAGCCAACCCCTCGAACAGGGATTGGACTGGACTATAAGACAGAAAATGATACTGGTGAGGAGTGAGTTTCTTGATTCAAACAGACACATGAGACTATGTGGGCAGCTCCTGTCTTGAGGGGAGATGAGAAGGCAGAGGGGGACAGAAGCTGGCTGAATGGACACGGGGAATACAGGGTGGAGAGAAGGGGCGTGCTGTCTCATTACGGGGGAGGAACTAAAAAAAAACATAGCAAGGTGTACATAAATTTTTGTATGAGAGACTGACTTGATTTGTAAACTTTCACTTAAAAAATATTCTGCATTCTACTTTGGTGAGTAGCGTCTGGGATCTTAAAAACTTGGGAGCAGCCATCTAAGATACATCTACTGTTTCCATCTCATCTGGAGCAAAGGAGAATGAAGAAAACCAAAGACACTAGTGAAATATTAGTCCAGAGGATTAATGAACCACACGAACCACAGCTTCCCCCTGCCTGAGCCCAGAAGAAATAAGTGGTGCCCAGCAACAACAACTGACTGCTCTGACAGGGATCACAATAGAGGGTTCTGGACAGAGCTGAAGAAAAATGTAGAACTATGGTAACTCAGAACTGAAGCCACTTCTGAAGCCCATCTTTCAGCCAAAGATTAGACAGGCCTATAAAACAAATCATAACACACTTGAGGAATGTTCTTCCTAGCTCAGTCAAGTGTAAGAGACCAAATGTGCAACACCTGCCCAAAAGCAAAGACGAGAAGGTAGGAAGGGACAGGATAATTGGCCAAATGAATCTATGGTGGAAATGGAAAGGGGGAGAATGCTGGCACATTGGGGGCATTACAACCAATGTCACAAATTTTTTTGAAGGAAAAGCTAATTTATGCTGTAAAGTTTCACTTAAAATACAATTAAGTTAAAAAAAAGTGAAATGCAAATTCTCAGCAAGGGTTCAAACTGGAATGAACTGGTTCGAAGCCCTGATCAGGTGCACGATGTGCTATGATGGTCTCTAGGAGCTGACGTCAATAAAGTCTGTGGAGGTTTCTGTTGATAGCAGCCATCTGTCAGCTACAGACTCATGACGACGCCATGCACAACAGAACAAAATGCTGCCTGGTCCTGCATCATCCCTGTGATCGGTTGCTGATTGGACCATTGTGATCAGTGGGGTTTTCATTGGCTGATTTTTGAAAGTAGATCCCTAGGCCTTTCTCCCTAGTCGGTCTTATCCTGGCAGCTCTGTTGAAACCTGTTCAGCACCATAGCCACATCAAGCCTCTGACAGACAGGTGGTGGCTATGCATAAGGTGCGTTGGCTGGGAATTACACCCAGATCTCCAGCATGGAAGGCAAGAATTCTACCACTAAATCAACACTGCCCCATTTGAGGTTTCTTGGAATAGGAAAATGCCTTTTAAAGAGCATACACTGAAAGTATTAAATGTATTAATGCTGCACAGCTTTTCTTTTACTTTATGAGCATTGACCTTTATAATTTAACCTTTAAGTTGTAGACATGTGGCATTTATAAATAGGGTCATGTTCTACCTCTTCATTAAGAGATGCTAAGGCCACTACACCATCACCAGAATACAATTAATTAGAATGAGGCTGCCAACCAAAGGTTTCATTTCATTTCTTTATTCGAGGTGAGAATGGGAATGAACACGCCAGTGTGTCATTAGCTCTCTCTGGTTGTAATGATTTTAAAGTTATCGCCTGTGTAGCTCACCAGTAATACAGTTTTTCCTAACATTAATGGATTACAATTTTGTAATAGTGTGCCCTAAGGATTTGGAGCATTCTTTGTGGCCAAAGCAGGTTACTTAGTCTTCTTTTGTCACCTACTTATCCGGAATTTAATTTACGATACTTTCAAAAGGAAAATGTTTACTGTAAATGAGTCACCCTTTTCAGAAATCATTTTGGCAAATGAATGTATAGTCCAGAAATACAGCTCCAACAGAAATCTAGTCAATGTAATTGTTTCATATTCCCTGAGCTCCCATAAGTGCCCATCTGGCACTCGTGCCCTAGGTGGGGCACTGAAAGGTAAAATAGCTCATTTCTCTCATATATCATTCAAACGCTCTGTTTCTTCTGCCTGGGAATCCCTTCTAGCCCTGTCCGTCTGCAGCTAAAGCCTACTCACATATCGAGCTTCTGTTTAAATAACATAGGAACCTTCCCAATCACCTTTAAAATTAGGATCTCTGGTTATGATTTCTCATTGCACACTATACTTCCCTTTCATGTTGCAATTTGTTATAATGTTCCTAAGTGTTATAGACATTTATAATACTGTGATTGTTTGTATTATTATTTGTTTTATGTAAGATACATAAGTTCAGGGCTTATGCCTGTTATGCTCACATCTGCATTAGTTTCCTAGGGCCACTGTAACAAAGTAACACAAACTTACTGGTTTAAAAAACAGAAATGTATTCTCTCACAGTCCTGGAGGCTCAAAGTCTGAAACTGATGCGTCAGCAAAGTTGGTTTCTTCTGGAGGCTCTGAGGGAGAATCTGTTCCATGGCTTTCTCCTAGCTTCAGTTGGCTATGGCAATCCTTGTTCCTTGGCTTGCAGCTGCATCATTCCAATATCTGTTTATGATATCACTTGTGTGTCTCTGTCTCTGTGTCCAAATTTCCTTCTTCTTATAAGGACACCAATCATTGGATTAGGGCCCAACCCAGTCCATTATATCCTCATTTTAACTTGATTGTATCTGTAAAGGCCCTATTTCCAAATACGGTCACATTCACAGGTGCCGGGGTTTAGGACTGTAACATATTCTTTTGGAGGCACAATTTAATCCCATACATTTTCTGACAACTTTTTCTCTGCCCGTATCTCAAATGTCCCAGGGTGTTATGTAGCTCATTATAAAGAGCCCAAGATTTTTTTCTACATAGTATTAATAACATATTTTAAAATATCAGAATTGAAATTGATAAAAATCATCCATTAACTTTATCATAAAGTTATCATTGACTGTTATTCTCAAGTGAAACTAAAAAACCCTCTCAATTACTTCAATGTATTATGGTTGTTTAAATATCTCTTTCCAAGAAAAAACATAGTTTAGCAAATGATGGTCTGGTTTGCTGAAGAGATACTGAATCAACCATTTACTTCCAGGGTTTATACCTCTTAATATCAAAATTTCCACCAAAGTGTTAATATACATTGAGGGTTAATATACACTTCAATATCAGCTACTTCAAGACTAGAAGTTAAGGTGGGGTCAAGATGGCAGAGTAGTCAGATGTTTCCGGTGGGTCCCTCTTACAACAAAGACCCTAAAAAAACAAGTGAATCAATTATATACGACAAGCTAGGGGCCCTGAACATCAAAGGCAAAGTTGAGGAATCGGATTGAGTGACATGGGGAGAGAGGAATGGTTCAGAAGCAGCAAGGAGTTGCCAGACCTGACCTGGCAGGAATGGGTACCTTGCAGGCCAATTCTGCTGGCACAAGCACAGTGAGACAAGCAGAGGGGTTCAAGACACGTTATCCACATTAGGAGAGAACAAGCAGTGGAGACTCTGCTCAACCCTCCAGAACAAGCAAGAAGTAACTTTCAATCAGCAAAAGATAAGTACCTGTGCTTAAGCTACCACACAGATTAAAAAATACCCTTTCAGGAAAAACCTCTCTCCCACTTATCTGCTCCCTTCCTGCTCTGCTCTGGGTCCCAGCCGGCTGCATCTCCTGGGCCAGAAGAAGGGTCCTGTACTCACCCTGAGGCATCTCCTGGCCTTGGGGAGGGAATAAATTAACAAACAGGGAAAAAATAATATGCAACTCCCTAAGCCGGGAACTCAGGGCAGAAATAGCGCCTTTGGCTAGGCACAGGCATAAGGGATCTACAGATTTTGAAAGCCTTTTACACCTGCATAGACCTGTGTGGGTCCATTTCAACAGCATAGGCCCTAATCAGCACAGTACAACAGGGTATATACCTGAAGTCTAACTTCAACTGTTTCAGCTACATGCTGGAGAGGCAGGTTTCTGACATTTGACACTGCTTTTCCTATTAAGCAGAGCCCTTACTAACCCTGATAGCATAGTGGGTAAGTGCTATGGCTGCTAACCAAAAGGTTGGCAGTTTGAATGCACCAGGTGCTCCTTAGAAACTCTATGGGGAAGTTCTACTCTGTCCTGTAGGGTCGCTATGAGTCAGAATTGACTCAATGGCAATGGGTTTGGTTTTTTGGTCTTTTTTTACTCACCCACAGCAGGGGCCTGAGGACTGGTGGCCCCACCCACATCACATAGCCACCCATGACAGGGGCTCAAGAATAAGTGGTGCCTCCCAGTACTTACAGCCTACAGCATTGGGTGTCCATAGTCTGGCTGCAAAACCCACCCACCTACGTGCTCTAGGGAACAGACACTCAGGGTGGGTTGTCAGCCCCCTGCCTTGCTCAGCACGTGACTCCATATTGCAGTAATATCTGTGCCCACATCAATCTCCCTGCTTATCAGGACTGTAGGTGAGAGTCTGCACCACAGACTTGGTGACTGACTACCTGTACACCTAAGCCAAATACATACAAGAAAAATGCATGAACTCCTGGGCTCACATATCTAGTAACAGGTCTAACCACCTGGTGACAGGATGTTAGAGCTTCAAAGGTGTCAATAATCAAACTAGCTCACTAGAGAAGCCTATTTGGGCCTATCAAAACAAAACAAAACAAGTAGCTAGGACACAGTAAGCAAACATAAAATAAATACAATAAACTTATTGATGGCTTGGAGACAACAGTTGATATCAAATCACATAAAAAGGCAGACAACAACGGCTTCAACAAGCTCTCAAAATGAAGAATCAAGAAATCTTCTGGATGAAGAGAGCTTCCTGGAATTACCAGAGGTAGAATAAAAGAAGAATACACAAGATTAATGTACGAAGGAGATCAGGCAAAATGTAGAACAAGCCAAGCAGCACACAGACAAAGCATTAGATGAACTTAAACAGATCAGACAAGAGCGTAATGACAAATTTAATAGGCTTCAAGAATGCACAGAGAGACAGCAAACAGAAATTCAGAAGATTAACAATAAAATCTCAGAATTAGGCAGATTCAATAAGTCATAAGAGCAGAATTGAGGCAATGGAAGTCAGAATTAGTGAGATTGAAGATAAAGCACTTGACACCAACGTATTTGAGGAAAAATCAGATAAAAGAATTTAAAAAAAAAAATGAAGAAACCCTAAGAATTATGTAGAACTCTATCAAGAGGAATAACCTACAACTGATTGAAGTACCAGAGCAGGGGTGCTAACAGAAAATACAGAGGGAATTGTTGAAGATTTGTTGGCAGAAAAATTCCCTGATATCATGAAAGATGAGAAGGTATCTATCAAAGATGCTCATTGAACCCCACACAAGGTAGATTCCAAAAGAAAGTCACCAAGATATATTACAATCAAACTTGCCAAAACCAAAGATAGAGAGAACTTTAAGAGTGGTTATAGATAAATAAAAAGTCACCTACAAAGGAAAGTCAATAAGACTAAGCTTGGAATACTCAGCAGAAACCATACAGGCAAGAAAGCAAAGGAATGGCATATATAAAGCCTTGAAAGAAAAAAATTGCCAACCAAGAATTATGTCCAGCAAAACCATCTCTCACATATGATGGCAAAATTAGAACACTTCCAGACAAACAGAAGATTAGAGAATTTACAAAAATTACAAGAAGTACTAAAGGAAGTCCTCTGATTAGAGAGTCAATAACATCAGACAACAACCAAAACTAGAACACAGGACAGAGCAACCGGCTATCAACCCAGACAGGAAAATCACAAAAATTAATCAAAGCTAAAATGTTCAAAATGGGGAAACAAAGATGTCATTACATAAAAGATGACAACATTAAGACAAGAAAGAGGGACTAAAAAATGTAGTCATAGATCTTTCATGTGGAAAGGAAGTCAAAGCAATATAAACAAATAAAAGATTGGTTTAAACTTAGAAAAATAGGGATAAATATTAACCAAAAAGGAAACTAACAATCTCTCACATCAAAATAAAAAACTAAAAAAACCGTAAAGACTCGGCAAATACAAAATCAACAAAATCGAAAATATATAAAGAAAAACAACTCAGCACATTAAATTAATTGGAACAAAGAAGCTGTCAACAACACAAAAAGAAAGACATCAAAGTGACAGCACTAAACTCATACCTATGAATAATTACCCTGACTGTAAATGGACTAAATGCACCAATAAAGAGAGAGAGACTGGAAGAATAGATAAGAAAACATGATCCATCTATCTGCTTAGACTTAAAGACAAAAACAAACTAAAACTCAAAGGATGGGAAAAAATATATCAAGCAAACAACAATCAAAAAAGAGCAGGAGTGGCAATATTAATTTCTGATAAAATAGACTGTAAAGTAAAATCCATCACAAAAGATAAGGAAAGACACTATATAATGATAAAAAGCCAATACACCAGGAGGACATAACCATAATAAATATTTACACACCCAACAAAAGGGCTCCAAAATACATGAAACAAATTCTGACAGCACTGAAAAGAGAGATAAACAGCTCCACGATAATAGTAGAAGACTTCAACATACCACTTTTGGTGAAGGACAGAACATCCAGAAAGAAGCTCAGTAAAGACACAGAAGATCTAAATGCCAAAATCAACCAACTTGACCTCGTAGACATATACAGAACGCTCCACCCAACAGCAGCCAAGTATACTTTCTTTTCCAATGTACATGGAACATTCTCCAGAACAGACCACATGCTAGGCATAAAGCAAGGCTTAACAGAATCCAAACTATAGAAATATTACAAAGCATCTTTTAGACCACAAAAGCAGTGAAAGTAGAAATCAATAACGGATAAAGCAAGGAAAAAAAATCAAACACATGGAAACTGATGAACACTTTGCTCAAAAATTACTGGGTTATAGAAGAAATTAAGGACCAAATAAAGAAATTCAGAGAGTCAAATAAGAATGAAAATACATGCTACCAGAACCTTTGGAACACAGCAAAGACAGTGCTCAGAGGTCAATTTTTTTAGCGATAAATGCACACAACCAAAAAGAAGAAAGGGCTGAAACCAAGAATTAACCCTACAACAAGAACGAATAGAAACAGAACAGCAAAGGAAAGCCTCAGACACCAGAGGAAAACAAACAATAAAAATCACAGCAGAATTAAATGAAATAGAAAAACAATCTAAAGAGTTAACAAGACCAAAATTTGGGTCTTTGAAAAGATCAAAAAAATTTATAAACCACTAGTCAAACTGACAAAAGAAAAACAGGAGAGGAAGCAAATAGCTCGAAAAAGAAATGAGATGGGTGATATTACAACAGACCCAACTGAAATTTAAAAAATCATATCAGATTATGATAAAAAATTGTACTCTAACAAATTTGAAAACCTAGAGAAAATGCACAAATTTCTAGAAACACACTACCTACCTAAAGTAACACAGAGGTAGACCAATGAAATAAACCTATAACAAAAGAAGAGATT
The DNA here is from genome assembly GCF_030014295.1 of Loxodonta africana. NCBI lineage: Eukaryota > Metazoa > Chordata > Mammalia > Proboscidea > Elephantidae > Loxodonta > Loxodonta africana. The sequence goes on from NC_087358.1 coordinate 77,703,703, forward strand.
GAAAAGGTAATTTAAAAACTCCCAACAACAACAGCAAAAAAAAAGCCCTGGCCCTGACAGCTTCACTGGAGAATTCTACCAAACTTTCAGAGAAGAGTTAACAACACTACTATTAAATGTATTTCAGAGCATAGAAAAGGATGGAATACTCCCAAACTCATTCTATGAGGCCAGCATAACGCTGATACCAAAACCAGGTAAAAAAAAAAAAAAAGGCACCAGAAAAAAAGAAAATTACAGACCAATATTCCTCATGAACTTGGATGCAAAAATGCTCAACAAAATTCTAGCCAACAGTATTTAAAAACATATCAAAAAAAAAAAAATCACCATGAACAAGTAGGATTCATACCAGGTATATAGGGATGGTTCAACATTAGAAAAACAATCAATGTAATCCACTACATAAATAAAACAAAAGACAAGAACCACATGATCTTATCAATTGATGCAGAAAAGGCATTTGACAAAGTTCAACACCATTCATGACAAAAACTCTTGGCAAAATAGGAATAGAAGGGAAAACCCTCATTGTAATAAATGGCATTTATACAAATCCAACAGCCAATGTCATCCTAAATGGAAAGATTCTGAAAGCATTCCCCTTGAGAATGGGAAGCAGACAAGGATGCCCTTTACCACCACCCTAGCCTTAGCCAGAGGAATTAGGCTAGAAAAATAGATAAAGGGCATCAAATTGGTAAGGAAGAAGTAAATGTATCCCTATTTGTAGATGATATTATCTTATACACAGAAAACCCCAAAGAATCCACAAGAAAACTACTGGAACTAATAGAAGATTTCAACAAAGTATCCGGATACAAGGTAAACAATCAAAAATCAATTGGATTCCTCTACACCAACAAAGGGAATGTCATAGAGGAAATCACCAAATCAATACCATTTATGATAGTCCCCAAGAAGATAAAATACTTAGTAATAAATCTAACTTGAGACATAAAAGACCTATACAAAGAAACCAAAAGAGATGTACATAAGTGGAAAAACATACCTTGCTCATGGATAGGAAGACTCAACATTGCAAAAATGTCTATTCTACCCAAAGCCACCTACAGATGCAATGCAATCCCTATCCAAATTCCAATGGCATTTTTTAATGAGATGGAGAACAAATCACCAACTTCATATGGAAAGGGAAGAGGCCCTGGATAAGTAAAGCATTACTGAAAACGAAGAATAAACTGGGAGGCCTCACACTACCTGATTCTGTTGTTGTCAGGTGCTGTAGAGTCGGTTCCAACTCATAGAGACCCTATGCACAACAGAATGAAACATTGCCCAGGCCTGTGCCATCCTTACAATCATTGTTATGCTTGAGTTCATTGTTGCAGCCACTGTGTCATTCCACCTCATTGAGGGTCTTCCTCTTTTCTGCTGACTAAGCATGATGTCCTTCTTCAGGGACTGATCCCTTCTGACAACATGTCCAAAGTATGTAAGACGCAGTATCACCATCCTTACTTCCAAGGAGCATTCTGGTTGTACGTCTTCCAAGACAGATTTGTTCGTTTTTTTGGCAGTCCATGGTATATTCAATATTCTTCGCCAACACCACAATTCAAAGGCGTCAATTCTTCTTCGGTCTTCCTTACTCATTGTCCAGCTTTCATATGTATATGATATGATTGAAGATACCATGGCTTGAGTCAGGCACACCTTAGTCTTCAAGGTGACATCTTTGCTTTTCAATACTTTAAAGATGTCCTTTGCAGTAAACTGATTTTAGAAACTATTATACTGCCACAGTAGTCAAAACAACCTAGCACTGGTACAACAACAGATACATAGACCAGTGGACAGAACTGAGAATCCAGACATAAATTCTTCCACCAATGAACAGCTGATATTTGACAAAGGCCCAAAGTCCGATAAATGGGAAAAAGAGGGTATCTTCAACAAATGGTGCTGGCATAACTGGATATCCATCTGCAGAAAAATGAAACAAGACCCATACCTCACACCATGCACAAAAACTAACTAAAAATGGATCAAAGGCCTAAATATAAAATCTAAAACAATAAACATTATGGAAGAAAAACAGGGACAAAGCTAAGAGCCCTAATATATGGCATAAACAGTATATAAAATATTACTAACAATACACAAACACCATAAGAGAAACTAGATAACTGGGAGCTCCTAAAAATCAAACATTTATGCTCCTCCAAAGACTTTACTGAAAGAGTAAAAAGTTGACCTACAGACTGGGAAAAATATTTTGGCTATAACAAATCTGATTAGCGTCTAATCTCTAAAATCTACAAGATACTGCAAAACCTGAACAACAAAAAGACAAATAATCCAATTAATAATCGGGCAAAGGATATGAACAGACACTTCACTGAAAAAGACATTCAGGTGGCTAACAGATACATGAGGAAGTCCTCAGGATCATTAGCCATCAGAAAAATGCAAATCAAAACTACAATGAAATACCATCTCACCCCAACAAGGCTGGCGTTAATCTAAAAAACACAAAATAATAAAAGTTGGAGAGGTTGTGGAGAGACTCGAACACTTATACACTGCTGGTGGGAATGTGAAATCGTACAACCACTTTGGAAATCGATTTGGCACTTCCTTATAAACCTAGAAATAGAAGTACCATAAGATCATGCAATCCCGCTACTTGGAATATATCCTAGAGAAATAAGAGCCGTCACACGAATAAATATATGCACACCCATGTTCACTGCGGCATTGTTCACAATAGCAAAAAGTTGGAAACAACCTAGGTGCCCATCAATGGATGAATGGATAAACAAATTATGGAATATTCACACAATGGAATGCAATGATAAAGAACAACGATGACTCTGGGAAACATCTCATAATATGGATAAATCTGGATGGCATTATTCTGAGTGAAATTAGCCAGTCACAAAACAATAAATATTGTATGAGACCACTGTTATAAGAACTCAAGAAAAGGTTTAAACACAGGAGAAAAGATTCTTCCGGGGGGAGGAAGAAGGGTATTCACTAACTGGATAGTAGACAAGAATTATCTTAGGTGAAGGGAAGGACAACACACAATAAAGGGGAATTCAGCACAACTGGCCTAACCCAACAGCTAAGATGTTTCCTGAATACAACCAAACACTTCAAGGGACAGAGTAGCAGGGGCAGGTTTCTGGGAACCATGGTTTCAGGGGACATCTAGGTCAATTGGTATAACAACGTTTATTAAGAAAACTTTTCCATCCCACTTTGGTGAGTGGGATCTCGGGTATTAAGAGCTACCAAGCAGCCATCTAAGTTGCATCAATTGGTCTCAACCCACCTGGAGCAAACTAGAAAGAAGAACACCAAAGACACAAGGAAAATAAGAGCCCAAGAGAAAAAAAGGGCCACATAACCAGAGACTCCATCTGCCTGAGACCAGAAGAACTAGATGGTGCCCAGCTACCACAAAAGATTGCCTTGACAGAGAACACAACAGAGAATCCCTGATGGAGCAGGAGAAAAGTGGGATGCAGACCATAAATTCTAGTAAAAAAAACAGTCATAATGGTCTGACTGAGACTGGAGGGACCTCAGAGGTTATGGCCTCTGGACTGTTTGTTAGCCCAAAACTAAAACCATTCTTGAAGCCAACTCTTCAGACAAAGATTAGACGGGACTATAAGACGTAAAATGATGCTGGTGAGGAGCGTGCTTCTTAGCTCAAGCAGACACATGAGACTATGTGGGCAGCTCCTGTCTGGAGGCAAAATGAGAAGAGAGAGGGGGACAGGAGCTTGTTGAATGGACACGGGGAGTACAGGGTGGAGAGGAGGAGTGTTCTGTCACATTGCAGGGAGGGCAACTATGATCACATAACAATGTGTGTATAAGTTTTTTATGAGAAACTGACTTGAATTGTGAACTTTCACTTAATGTACAATAATAATTTAAAAAAAAGATTAGAAGTTAAAACACAAAGAAAATCAAGGCTCACATGGTCATGGTATACCAGTAGCCTTCCCCCACAAGATTCTCTTACAAAATAGTGGAAGTCCATAAACGGTTCTCAATATTTAAAAAAAACTCAAGAAGTGTCATACATTTATTCTCAGTAAGATTACATAGGATAAATGAAATGTCAAGATTCCTTTGATTTCAAATGAAATTAGATTGATCAAACATGATTACTCATGATGATCAGTTACTTTTTTGGGCTAGGAGCAAATATTACATCAAATTAAAAAAATAAATAATTATTTATTGCTTTACATATGCAGTTTGTTCACTAGATAGCATCTCTCAAATACATCAGGACTAGTGGGAAAATACCACAAAAGGAATTTCTGGTGGTAATGAATTTAGGAACCTCCATAATCAACAGTCATGAGGAGAGGGATGGCTGTCTGGCTTTGCCAAATAACATGGCCATTTTCTTGCAGGACAGCAGCATAAATTAGGAAATAAATGATGAAAATCTGCACTTAAACAGTTGGCCTATTAAGAAGACTTAATTGCTAACACTTCCTGGGTAGGTCCCAAGGGTGTGACATATGTTCCACAGAAATATAAATTAGGACTTTCCAGGCAAACTAGAAAATTAATTATTTTCCATAATTTCCAGCAAATGGTCTTGCCTCTTACTTTAGAGAAAAAATAAATTTTTTTTTATTTTTTCTCTAAAATAAAAAACAAAAAATTTTTGAGAAAAAACAGGCACCATCAAATAGTAACATCCTTAGCTTTCCAGCACCAGATCTACAAATTGGCTCACATCTATAAGGAGGAAATGAGCAGATCGACTTACTTGCTGAAGGTTGATGCTTCTGCGTGTGCCTTGGACCACACTCCCCTCAACATATTAAGACTGCTGCACAGATTATCTTCTCCTTCCTGTATCTTCAGTTTCTCATTCTCTATTGTGTCTCCATCATCAGCATTAAACCATAGCCATATCTCCAATATCTTTAAAAAAATCTCTGACCACAGTCATCTTCCAGGTATTGTCTCTCTTTCCTCCTATTTAGATGTTCTGGGAAGAGTTGTCTACATTTTTGTCATCTCCACTTTGACACCATCCACTGTCCTTCAACACAACACGTAGTCGGGACTCAGCAATAGCCATCCCACAGAAACAAATCTTGTCAAAGTCACCAGCAATTTTCTTGTTACTGAATCCAATGCACCTATCTTGGTCCTTATTTTACTCAGCCTCTAGGAAGCTTTTGAAATATTAATGAGTCATTTCTTAATTCATTTATTCAACAAATGTTTTTTGAGCATCTACTAAGTGCCAAGCACTGCTTTATGTGCTGGGAATACAGTGCTGGAAAAACAAAGTCTTGAAGCATTTCCACTGACTTCAATAACATGAACTTTCCTGATTGGCTGCTATCCTGACTTTCCATTTTTTATGTCTTTTGCTGACAACTCTTTCTCTGCCCATATTTCAAATGTTCATTTCTTGGAACTATTTCTTGGTCTATTCTAGGCCTCTTTACTATTCACCGTGATGATCTAACCTGCTCCCACATTTATATAGATTTTTTTTTTTTCCAGTATGGATTTTGGACCCCACATCTCTCGTCTGAGTTTCTGGTCTGTATATCAAGCTTCTCTCTAACATGTCCCTTAGAGGCCTATGGGATTCCCTTATTCAGTGTGACCAACTGGATTCTAATCTTTTTACTTTATTCCCTTTCTCAGGGAGTGACACCACCATTCTCCCAATTGCCTAAGCCAGAATCTGGTCATTTCTTGTGATTCCTATCTTACGTCACTCTCTGTATCCAGCCAATTCTACCTCCTATACAGATTACCAATAATACAGGGGCTAGAGGAATAAGTTAAATGCCACCATGAAAAAGCAAACTGCCAGGTTGAGAATGTGATATATTCTAGAGGAAAGGTAACCTGATTAAAAAAAAAACAAAACAGTGGTATAGACAAAAGAAAAAAAAAAAAAAAAGAAAGAATGACAGGCAGGAAAGACTGTTGGTAGAACAAAGCAGACTTAAGAGATCAAACCACAAAATGCAATGAATGAAGCTTCTCTGGATTTAAATTTGAACAAACTACCAAAAGACATCATGACAATTGGGGAAATTTGAATGTAGAGTCAAAATCCAAACACATTGCCATCAAGTAGATTCAGAGTCATAGTGGCCCTATATATAGGACAGAGTAGAACTGCCCCACAGGGTTTCTAAGGAGCAGCTGGAGGATTTGAATTGCCAACCTTTTGGTTAGCAGCCAAGCTCTTAACAACTGTACCACCAAGACTGTGAATATAGACTAGTCGTTAAACATTGTTAAGAAATTATTGTTTTTTTGTTTTGTTTTGTTTGTTAAGGTTTGGTGATAGCATGGTGATTATGTTTGGGGAAAATAGTTCTCATTAGTTAGGTATGGGGTTTGCTTTAAAATACTCATGCCAAAGATGAAGGAGGAGGAAGTGGGGGAAGAAGAGGAGGGGAAAAAAAAAGGAGAAGAAGAAAGAAAATAGCTTGTATGTTTGATAGATGAAATAATACGGAAAGCATGTCTGTACATGTTGAAACTAGCTATGGGTTTATGGGACTTGTTATACTAATATCTCAACTTTCCTGTTTGAAAAATTTCATAATAGCAATTCAGTAGGAAGGGGGAAATTATTATCAGGTTATTTTTAAAAATCCAGCTCAAAATGCTGTTTTTAAAATTAAAGAAAAACAGGACACAAAAGTAGAAAAAATGCAAAAAAAATATAGAAGGATTATAGCCAAAGGAAATATTTTTTCCTGTAAATACTATCAAAAAAAAAATGAATTTAAGACAAAATCATTACTAGAAATAAAGGGCAGTTGTTCTTAGGTGCCACCAGTTGGCTCTGACTCACAGTGACCCTATGCACAACAGAGTGAAATGTTGCTCAGTCCTGTGCCATCCTCACAATTGTAGGTATGTTTGAGTCCATTACCACAGCCACTGTGTCAATTCATATAGTTGAGGGTCTTCCTCTCTTATGCTGGTCCTCTATTTTACCAAACGTGATGTCCTTCTCTAGGGACTGAGCCCTCCTGATAACATGTCCAAAGTACATAAGATAAAGTCTATCCATCTCCCTGATAAGGAGCATTCTGGCTGTACTTCTTTCAAGACAGATTTGTTTGTTCCTCTGGCCAAAAAACCCAAAAACCCATTGCCTTCAAGTCGATTCGGACTCATTGCACCCTATAGGACTGAGTAGAAATGCCCCATAGCATTTCCAAGGAGCATCTGGTGGATTCGAATTGCCGACCTTTTGATTAGCAACCATAGCACTTAACCACTGCACCATCAGGGCTTCTGTTCTTCTGACAGTCCATGGTATATTCAATGTTTTTGCCAACACTGTAATTTAAATTGGTCAGTTCTTCTTTGGTCTTCCTTTTTCATTATTCAGCTTTCTCATGTATATGAGGTGATCGAAAAGACCATGACTTGGATCAGGTGAACCTTAGTCATCAAAATGACACCTTCCCTTTTTAAGATTTTAAAGAGGTCTTTTTCAGCAGATTTGTCCAACGCAATACTTCCTTTGATTTCTTGACGGCTGCCTACCCGAGTGTTGATTGTCGAGCCAAGTAAATGACGTCTTCAATATTTTCTCTGTTAATCATGTTGCGGCTTATTGGTCCAATCGTAAAAATTTTTGTGTTCTATATGTCGAGGTGTAATCCATAGTGAAGGCTGTAGTCTTTGATCTTCATCAGTAAGTGCATCAAGCGCTCTTCACTTTCAGAAAACGAGCCTGTGTCATCTGGATAATGCAGGTTGTTAGTGAGTCTTCCTCCAATCCTGATGCCCCGTTCTTCTTCATATAGTTCAATTTCTCATATTATTTACTCAGCATACAGACTGAATAAGTATAGCGAAAGGATACAACCCTGGCACACACATTTTTCAATTTTAAAGCTTGCAGTATTTCCTTGTTCTATTCGAATGACTGCCTCTAGATCTCTGTACAGGTTCTGCATAAGCACAAGTAAGTGCTACACTATATAATGATTAAAGGCACAGTTCATCAAAATATGTAGGTAATGAATACATTTTTATCAGGAAAAAGTAAATTAGTACTACTATAAATATTAGTATCAGGAAAAAATTAATTCAAGCCAAAATCATTTTTAGAGATAAGAGGGACATTCCTAATGATAACAGAACCAATCCACCAATATATTTATCACGAACTTGTATGCATAAAGCAAAATTCAGTAGAAGAAAAGCAGACAACTTCACACTCACATGGGAAGATTTAAACACATATTTCACAGAAATTAACATTTAGTAGGGAAATTTAGTAAGGTGACAGGAGATTTGGAAAATACAAGTCTCCAACTAAATCTAATAGCTGCCCTTAAGATCCTGAACCCATAAATAGACAATATGCATTCATTTTAATCACCCAAGAAACAATTTTTATGAAAACTGACCATTTCTTACTGGAAAACTTGGCAATGATTATTGGTGATGGCCGCTCAACATGATTAATGTAATCAATATAACTAAATTGTATGTGCGAAAAACACTGAACAGGCAACTGTTGTACTATATATAACAACAATTTTTAAAATGCTTTTACAAAATTGGGACTATAAAAAAAAATTGACCACTTCTTAGGTCATAGAGTTCCAAAGATGCAGTAATCTACATGCCATGTTCTTTGACTGCTATACAATTAGAGTAGACACCAGTGATACAAAATACTAAAGAAGAAATTACACGGAAAGATAAATTCATTAAAAACCTTTCACAAAGAAAGCAGTACCTTTTAAAACTAGTGGGATATAATTGAGAAGTACTTAAAGGAAATTTATAACATTACAGGCACGTATCAAAAAGTAAAGATTAAATATATACAAGCTAAGCTTTTAACTCTAGAAGCTAGAACAGTTAACAACAGAGTAAGCACAAAGGAGAAGAAAGGAAGTAATAAAGATTGGACTAGAAAAATAATGAAAATGAGTATTTAGAGGTAAACAACAATATTAAAGCTGATTTTTTGGAAAGACTAATTTAAAATCTAATAAATACATACATCTCTAAAATCTAATAAATACATACATCATACATCTCTAAAAACATGTAAGAGGAAAAACAGGGAGACTGGCAAATGTTGTGATATATATATTTGTTATTGTTGTATACTATCACAACAGTAAGAGGAAGAAAAAAAAGAGGAAGAAGACACCTATTCCTCACTTATCGACTATCTCGTTATCTGATATTTTGCATTTATGACAACAGGGAAAAATCTACTATCTATTTTGCACTTTAATGGCAGCAATGTCTGTGAAACATCTCCTCCCTTAGGGAAAGTCTCTGGGCAGCCTCTGGAAAGCTGGGCCTTGCTGCCCTGTGGCCTCCTCTCCCTCCTGCCTGCAGGGGCACTGCGACCAGTTGCCTCTGGGCAGATGGGCAGGCAGCACCCAGCCAGTGGGTGCCTGTTCTCAGTTCCTGGCTACTACGTGGCCTGAGACCCTACAGCTCAAAATTGCTGTGGAATGGGAAGGGAGGTATTAGAGAGGGTGTTTGGAAGAAATGTGTACAAGTTTAATGACATCCCAAATTAAGCCCCGGGTCTCAGTGACTTGCCAGGCCCAGATGGCAGAGCAGCCTCCAGGATTGTGAACTCAGGGCTTGCAGGGGTGGGAGTGGAGCCCTGGAGGTGGCTCTGCAAAGGACCTATTGAAGCTCTGACCCAGCACAGAGGAAAGGGAAGTGGTTAAGCCGTGGGCCCTCCAATCACACAGCCCGGCTTTATCCAGCTTTTTCTTCTCCAAGCCTCCTTCTCCACAGAGGAATAATCCATAACTGGACTTGCCACATCAATAAATCTTAGTTGTTATTATTTCTATTATCATATTTGCTAAATAAAAAAATCAGACTACTGGATGGTCTGAAAAGAGGAAAAAAAATTCCTCCATTGTCATATAAAGCCAATTTTCACATAATGACCTTGTCTTTGGAGCCTAATCATGTTGGTAGGTGAGGAGTGGGTGTATTAGGAATGTAAAGAGGGGCATGATTACATAAAAATAAAGTATTTTATTACTTAGGCCAAGCTAGTTTGTGCTGCAGTAAAAATCAATACAAAAATCTAAGTGGAGTAGTGTAACAGCTGATTTTTTGCTCACACAAGGTCCAGTATATGTCCAGGTGACACTCACAGTTATTTTTCTGGTGGCTCAGCATCCAAGGTTTTTTTTGACCTTCTAACACATCCACATCAACACTTGCTTCCATGATCACCCCATAGAGTAATAATTATTTTTAAATAATAATTTCAAACATTTACATGAAAAGGAAAATTTTCTAGGAAAGTATAAATTATCAAAACTGACTCAAGAAGAAATAGAGAACCTAAATATGCCAAAACTATGAAAGAAACTGAATCAGTAGTCAAGAATCTCCTTCTCCCCAAAAGTACCATGCCCAAAGATTTCATAGAGAAGTTCTAACAAATCTTTAAGAAGCAGATATTTTCTCTCTTATATAATTAAGGACATATAAAAATTTACCCAATTCCTCTTATGAGGTTAGTATAACTTTGATAAGAAACAGATGAGTATAGTATCAGAAAGGAAAACTGAAGATCAATATCATCAATGAACATAAATGCAAAAGCACTAAATACTAGTATAACCAGTACTTATGGTGACCCCACTTGCTACAGAGTAGAACTGAGCTTCATACAGTTTTCTTTGCAGGAGCAGAATGCCAGGCCTTTCTTTTGTAATACCACTGGGTGGTTTCAAACTGCCAACTTTTAGGTTAGTAGCTGATTGCAAACCTTTGGCACATGACTTAGAATTGACTAGATGGCAATGGGTTTTTATAACCAGTACATTACACAAACAAGACTTATAGATAGGATGTAATCTTAAAACAACTTTGTTTCCTATTGTTCCTTTTAAATTTGAAGAGTGAACTTCTTTTCTGTTCCAGAATGAAAACTCAATCTCATGATATTTTTTGATTACCCTTAGGTAGTTAAAAGTCCTATGTTATTCAAGGTCAAACACAATCTAAACTTAGAATTTAGAATGCTAAGTGCTGTATCAAAACTTCAAACTTCATGTAAGGCTAAATCTTTCTGGATTTAAATGGAAATCAGCTCCTGTGGAAGGGGCCAGAGCTAGATGCTTCTCCTTCTTGCTCACCTCCTTCCATATTTGCACACTGCCCTTCAAAGCCCTGCTGAGGTTGGGGAGGAGAAGAAGTAGGGAAAAAGAAGAGGTAAAGAGAGTAGGAACATTGTTTTTTATGTGTGTCCCTGTCATAAGCTGGCCTTGTGTTCTCTGGGTCTGATGGATGTTTAAAGCTGATGTTTCTTTTCTTTTCTTTTTTCACAGTAATGCCCTAACTTGTCCCATTGCCAGAGATGTTTCGTCAGCAGTTCTCTTGATGCAGACAGACACATCTCCATTCCAACTTCTCACTCTCTCATATATGACATTTGGCCCCAACAGACTCTGGGAGTGGAGGGTGAGCTCCTTTGCCTCAGCTGTCAGCAGCAACTTCTTAAGCCCTGTAGATTTTTAGGTGGGAGTCAGACATCAGCCTCTCCTATGCCCCTAACTTTGGATGACACATAGCAGGCTCTCAAAGTAGTCCTGTTCAATCTTCTTCCACTAAGCTTAAGAAGAGGAGGAGACAGCTGTCCTAAACAGTTTCCGTGTTCGGATTAAGAAAAGGCAATCCTCCTCCAGGTGAAGAGCCCCTCTGCCCTCTGCCTCCACACTCACAGGGAAATGGCTTGGTGAGCAGTGCACACGCTGGACCTCAGGCTCTGCATGTTCCCTCCACCATGACTTGTGCAGGCACTTCTGCAGTGAACTTTCCCAGCACTGCTCTTGTGTATGGTAGGGAATGGGTGGATGACTCCAAACGTCACTCTTTGTAGAAAAATGTCTCCTAAACCCTGTTTTGAAACTTCAACTCCAGGCCACTTATGCTCTTGATGTAGGTGAAGGGTTCAAGAATCATCTAACAAGCTTCCAGTCACCTTCTTTTCCTAATCCTCCTGGGTAGTCTGTTTTAAAATTCACTGTTGTGTCTGATAGCTGTTATCTTAGAGTCTCAGCCAGAACTTCCAGTTTAACAGTCTGTTAAATTATCAAAACAATCCTTTCTGTCTATTAATCAAACCACCCTATCAACAACATAACCACATAGGATTTACTCCAAGAATGCAATAATGGTTGTTCAATCAGAAAATCTACTGATTAAATTCACTATTAACAGATTAAAGGAGAAAAACCATGTGGCTATTTCAACAGATATAGAAAAACCTTCAATGATATTCAAAATGCCTTTATGATAAAAAATTCTTAGCAATCTAGGATAGAAGGAAATATTGGTTATTTAATAATGTCTATTTATTTCCCGAGGACACACACAGTTAACATAATCCTTAATGGCAAAACAATAGAAGGATTCCCCCTGAAGGGAGGGATAGAGCGAGGATTCTGCTATCATCCCTGCAACTCAACATTATGCAAGAGGTTCTAGTTAGTGCTACAATAAGAGGAGAAAAGAAAGACAATGTTTAATGCATGAGAGGGAAAGACAACATTGACATCATTCAGACCATATAATTGTGCACATAGAAGACACAAGAGAATTGGAAAACTATTAAAACTAATGAAAGAATCCATCAAGTTTATATAAGATCAACATAAATATTAACAACAGTCCTATACACAAATAACAAACAATAAGAAAAATACGAATAGGAAATAATAACAAAAAATCTAAGAATGAATCTAATGCTATATGTACAAATCCTTTATGGAGAGAATAACAAGACATTATTGGAAGGTATAAAATAAGACCTAAATAAGTAGAAAATACACCATGTTCACAAACATTTAATGTCAAACAAATAACTCTCCTCAACCTAATTAGCAAAATAAATGCCGTTCCAAATAGGTTTCCCATTGAATTTAATAAGTATTCTAAGATTCGTATGAAAGGATAAACGTCCAATGAGACAAGACAATTCTGTAAAGGAAAAACAAGGGGAGAGTTTTCATACTAGATATCAAAGATTTATTAACAAATACATAATTAAAACAATGTAGTATAATTCAGCAATAGATAAATAGATAATAAGGACAGAATAGTGAGCTCAGAAATAGACCCAAGTGTATATAGTTCCTTGGTATATAGGTCCATGGGTGGTGCAAACAGTTTTTCTCAGCCACTGAATGAAAAATTTTCAGTTCAAATCCACCCAGAGGCTCCATGAAATAAAGTCCTGGCAATCCACTTCCATAAGCTTATAGCCTTTGAAAACCCTATGGAGCATAGTTCTACTCTGAAACACATGGGGTCACTGTGTTGAAAATCAAAAATTAAAAAAGCTACACCCTGGAGAAGCAACTGCCTCTGGAGCTGGTGTCCGGCACCACAGCATTGAGCCCTCGCGGTTCCCTGGTGCCGAGTGGCGGGGCTGATTGCAGCTTGCTGAGGTGGGGCAGGCATGGCACACAGCCCTAACCCCTACCCCATGGGGTAACCTCAGTAGACACTCAGCTAGTGCAAGAAGGCTGCACACTGGAGTAACTAAGGAGAGAACGAGCAACCACGTGGAAGCAGCGACAGTTTTCAGAGCCTGGAGCCAAAGTTCCAGTCAGAAAACCTTGGCACCAGGCTTTGGACTGGGCGCAGAGGAGCTGAGCACGGCATCCTGTGACGGTACAAAAACGGGACACAGCCCTAGCCCCCTGAAGTGACCTCCGGGGAACCCCAGCCAGTGCACGCAGGCAGTGCAGGGATGAGATTGACAGGAGAAGAGGTCACTGGGAGGCAACGACTGGTTTTGGAGCCTGGAGTGCAGCATCCCAGCTGGGGAACCTTGGCACTGGGCTTTGGACTGGGAACGGAGGAGCTGACCACGGCTTCTGAGACAGCACAAGCACAGGACACGGCCCTGACCCTTAGGGGTAATCTTGACCCAGCCAGTGCACACAGGCTGCACGCCCCTCGGGAATCTTAGATAAAACAGTCATCACTAAGCAAGGTAAGTAACTTTGTCTATATTCCTGGGTCCTACACTCTCCTATCTATCTGGTCCCTCCCCTCCCTTCCCAGGTGATTTCATTAACATTGGAATTTCCTGGGCCAGAGAGTGAAGCGCTCTGCAGTTTTTTGTTTTTGTTTTTTTGTCTTTTCCTAACCCATTCTCCTGGCCTTAGAGAAGCAGCTACAAAAAACCCAGGGACAAAAATCCTTCCCTGACTTCCCGAAATTAGAATAAAAATACAGAACGAGCTCCAGCCAAGCATATGAGATCCACAGTCTTGGGCTTTCATCCCTACAAGGAACAAGGTGGCTATTATAATGCAAAGGCAATTCTGATAGTGATCTGACTGTAATTGTTTTAGCAGATTACTGGAAAGACAAGTTTTCCAGGTCTGATATCTCTGCCTATTAAACAGAGCCGTCACTGACCCACAACGGGGAACTGAGGGCTGAAGCTCCACCCAAACCACCTAGCCTCCTGCCATAGGGGTCTGAGGATAATGACACCTACCACTCTGTAGAGGTACATGCATTGGGCGCCTAAGGTACAGCTGCAGAGCCCACCCACCAAAATGCTTTAGGAATAGAGACACACCTACCTCACTGGCACTTGGGGGAAGCCTGTCAGCATCCTGCCCCCCCTGGAGTGTGACCTCCTGCTGCTACTAGAATCTGGTGCACACAACTATCACTACTTCTCCTCTAAGTTAATAGGTGACTGTCTACACCACACACTTGGTGACCCATAATCAGATTCTACTCAAGAATAGTGAATGGACTCTTAGGCTTATATATCTGGTAACAGCCCAAACCAGCTGGTAATAGGACATAAGTGATTCAAAGGCTACAACAATCAAGGCAGTGCAATCTAGTAGCCCATCTGTGTATATTGAAAGAAAAAAAAAACAAGATAAGACTCAGTGAGCAAATACAAAATAAATCATTCAAATACCTTATAGATGGCTCAGAGACAGCAGTCGATATCAAACCACATAAGGAAGTAGAGCATGATTGCTTCTACAACTCCCCAGATTAAAGAATTAAAATCTTTCCCAAATGAAGATACAATCCTGGAATTACAAGATGCAGAATATAAAAACTAATATACAGAATGCTTCAAGATATCAGGGATGACCTCAGAAATGAAATAAGGCAATCTACAGAAAAAGTCAAGGAACACACTGATAAAGCACTTGAAGAAATAAAAAAGATTATTCAAGAACATAGTGGAAAAATTAATAAGCTGCAAGAATCCATAGAGAGACAGCATTCAGAAATCCAAAAGATTAACAGTAAAATTACAGAATTAGACAACTCAATAGGAAGTCAGAGGAGCAGACTCGAGCAATTGGAAGGCAGGGTGGAGGATCTGGAGGACAAAGGAATTGACACCAGTATAGCTGAAAAAAAAATCAGATAAAAGAATTTAAAAAAATGAAGAAACCCTAAGAATCATGTGGGACTCTATCAAGAAGAATAATTTGCGTGTGATTGGAGTCCCAGAACAGGGAGGGATAACAGAAAATACAGAGAGAATAGTTTAAGATTTGTTGACAGAAAACTACCCTGACATCATGAAAAACGAAAGGATATCTATCCAAGATGCTCATCGAACCCCATATAAGATTGATCCAAAAAGAAAATCACCAAGACATATTATCATCAAACTTGCCAAAACCAAAGATAAAGAGAAAATTTTAAAAGCAGCCAGGGATAAAAGAAAGGTCTCCTTCAAGGGAGAATCAATAAGAATAAGTTCAGACTACTCAGCAGAAACCATGCAGGCAAGAAGGCAATGGGATGACATATACAGAGCACTGACGGAGAAAAACTACCAGCCAAGGATCATATATCCAGCAAAACTCTCTCTCAAATATGAAGGTGAAATTAAAACATTTACAGATAAACAGAAGCTTAGAGAATTTTCAAAAACCAAACCAAAGCTACAAGAAATACTAAAGGAAATTGTTTGGTCAGAAAATCAAAAATATCAGATACCAGCACAACACAAGGTCACAGAACAGAACATCCTGATTTCAACTCAAATAGGGAAATCATAAAAACGAATTAAGATTAATTTTAAAAAGAAAAAAATGCTCAAAACAGGGAATCATTGAAGTCATTATGTAAAAGATCACAATAATCAAAAAAAGGAACAAAATACAGGAGGCATAGAACTGCCATATGGAGAGGGATACAAGGTGATATAGGACAATACAAGTTAGGTTTTTACTTAGAAAAATAGGGGTAAATATTAAGGTAACCACAAAGAGGTCTAACAATTCCATAACTCAAAATAAAAAACAAGAAAAACATAACAACTCAGCAAACAAAAATTCAACTACTATGAAAATGAGGAACATACAATTTACAAAGGAAAATGTCTCAGCACAAAAGTATAAGTGGAAAAATGAAATTGTCAACAACACACACAAAAAGGCATCAAAATGACAGCACTAAACACATACTTATCTATAATTATGTTGAATGTAAATGGACTAAATGCACCAATAAAGAGACAGAGAGTCTCAAACTGGATAGAGAAACACAATCCGTCTGTATGCTGCCTACAAGAGACACACCTTAGACTTAGAGACACAAACTAAAACTCAAAGGATGGAAAAAAATATATCAAGCAAACAACAATCAAAAAAGAGCAGGAGTAGCAATTTTAATTTCTGACAAAATAGATCTGAAGTTAAATCCACCACAAACAATAAAGAGGACACTACATAATGATTAAAGGGACAATTTACCAGGAAGACATAACCATATTAAATATTTATGCACCCAATGACAGGGCTGCAAGATACATAAAACAAACTTTAACAGAACTGAAAAGTGAGATAGACACCTCCATAATTATAGTAGGAGACTTCAACACACCACTTTCGGAGAAGGATAGGACTTCCGGTAAGAAGTTCAATAGAGACATGGAAGAGCTAATTGCTACAACCAACTTGACTTCATAGACTTATACAGAATGCCCCACCCACAGCTGCAAAGAATACTTTTTTTTCTAGTGCACACGGAACATTCTCTAGAATAGATCACATATTAGGTCATAAAACAAACCTTTGCAGAATCCAAAACATTGAAATATTACAAAGCATCTTCTCAGACCACAAGGCCATAAAAGTAGAAATCAATAACAGAAAAATCAGGGAAAGGAAATCAAATATTTGGAAACTGAACAATACCCTGCTCAAAAAAGACTGGGTTATAGAAGACATTAAGGAGGGAATAAAGAAATTCATAGAATGCAATGAGAATGAAAACACTTCCTATCAAAACCTCTGGAACACAGCAAAAGCAGTGCTCAGAGGTCAATTTATATCGATAAATGCACACATAAATAAAGAAAAGCCAAAAAGAGGGAGCTGTCCCTACAACTTGAACAAATAGAACGTGAGCAACAAAAGAATCCATCAGGCACCAGAAGAAAACAAATAATAAAAATTAGAGCTGAACTGAATGAATTAGAGAACAGAAAAACAATTGAAAGAATTAACAAAGCCAAAAGCTGGTTCTTTGAAAAAATTAACAAAATTGATAAACCATTGGCAGGACTGACTAAAGAAATACAGGAAAGGGAACAAATAACCAGAATAAGAAACGAGATGGGCCAAATCACAACAGATCCAACTGAAATTAAAAGAATCATATCAGATTACTACGAAAAATTGTACTCTAACAAATTTGCAAACCCAGAAGAAATGGACAAATTCCCAGAAAAACACTGCCTACCTAAACTAACACAATCAGAATTAGAACAACTAAACAGACCCATAACAAAAAAAGAGATTGAAAAAGTAATCAAAAAACTCCCAACAAAAAAAAGCCCTGGCCCGGATGGCTTCACTGCAGAGTTCCACCAAACTTTCAGAGAAGAGTTAATACCACTACTACTAAAGGTATTCCAAAGCATAGAAAATGATGGAATACTACCTAACACATTCTGTGAAGCCACCATCTCCCTGATACCAAAACCAGGTAAAGACACCACAAAAAAAGAAAATTACAGACCTATATCCCTCATGAACATAGATGCAAAAATCCTCCACAAAATTCTAGCCAATAGAATTCAACAACATATCAAAAAAATAATTCCAGGTATGCAAGGTTGGCTTAATATTAGAAAAACCATTAATGTAATCCACCATATTAATAAAACCAAAGACAAAAACCACATGATCTTATCAATTGATGCAGAAAAGGCATTTGACAAAGTCCAACACCCATTCACTATAAAAACTCTCAGCAAAATAGGAATTGAAGGAAAATTCCTCAACATAATAAAGGGCATCTGTACAAAGCCAACAGCCAACATCATTCAAATGGAGAGAGCCTGAAAGCATTTCCCTTGAGGATGGGAACAAGACAAGGATGCCCTTTATCACCGCTCTTATTCAACATTGTGCTAGAGGTCCTCGCCAGAGCAACTAGGCTAGACAAAGAAATAAAGGGCATCCGGATTCACAAGGAAGAAGTAAAGTTTTCTCTATTTGTAGATGACGTGATCTTATACACAGGAAACCCTAAGGAATCCTCCAGAAAACTACTGAAACTAATAGAAGAGTTCAGCAAAGTCTCAGGTTATAAGATAAACATACAAAAATCACTTGGATTCCTCTGCATAAATAAAAAGAATATCGAAGAGGAAATCACCAAATCAATACCATTCACAGTAGCCCCCAAGAAGATAAAATACTTAGGAATAAATCTTACCAAAGATGTAAAAGACCTATACAAAGAAAACTACAAAGTACTAGTGCAAGAAACTAAAAGGGAACTACATAAGTGGAAAAACATACCTTGCCCATGGATAGGAAGACTTAACATAGTAAAAATGTCTATTCTACCAAAAGCCATCTATACATACAATGCACTTCTGATCCAAATTCCTATGACATTTTTTAATGTGATGGAGAAACAAATCACCAACTTCATATGGAAGGGAAAGAAGCCCCAGATGAACAAAGCATTACTGAAAAAGAAGAAGAAAGTGGGAGGCCTCAATCTACCTGATTTTAGAACATATTATACAGCCACAGTAGTCCAAACAGCCTGGGACTGGTACGACAACAGGCCCATAGACCAATGTAACAGAACTGAGAACCCAGATATAAATCCATCCACATATGAGCAGCTGATATTTGACAAAGCCCCAGTTATCAGTTAATTGGGGAAAAGATAGTCTTTTTAACAAATGGTGCTGGCATAACTGGATATCCATTTACAAAAAAATGAAACAGGACCCATACCTCACACTATGAACAAAAACTAACTCCAAGTGGATCAAAGACCTAAACATACAGACTAAAACGATAAAGATCATGGGAGAAAAAATAGGGACAACGTTAGGAGCCCTAATACAAGGCATAAACAGAATACAAAACATTACTAAAAATGACAAAGAGAAACCAGATAACTGGGAGCTCCTAAAAACCAAACACCTAGGCTCATGTAGAGACTTCACCAAAAGAGTAAAAAGACCACCTACAGATTGGGAAAAAATTTTCAGCTATGATATCTCTGACCAGGGCCTGATCTCTAAAATCTATATGATTCTGTTAAAACTCAACCACAAAAAGACAAACAACCCAATGAAAAATTGGGCAAAGGATATGAACACACACTTCAGTAAAGAAGATATTCAGACAGCTAACAGATACGTGAGAAAATGCTCTCAATCATTAGCCATTAGAGAAATGCAAATTAAAACTACGATGAGATTCCATCTCACTCCAACTGCAAAATAATAAATGTTGGAGAGGCTGCACAGAGATTGGAACTCTTATACACTGCTGCTGGGAATGTAAAATGGTACAACCACTTTGGAAATCTATCTGGCATTTTCTTAAAAACTTAGAAATAGAACTACCATACAACCCAGAAATCCCACTCCTCAGAATATACCCTAGTGAAATAAGAGCCTTTACACGAACAGGTATATGCACACCCATGTTTATTGCAGCTCTGTTTATGATAGCAAAAAGCTGGATGCAAACGTGGTGCCCATCAATGGATGAATGGTTAAATAAATTATGGTATATTCACACAATGGAATACTATGCATCAATAAAGAACAGTGACCAGTCTGTGAAACATTTCATAACATGGAGGAACCTGGAAGGCATTATGCTGAGTGAAATTAGTCAGATGCAAAAGGACAAATATTGTATAAGACCACTATTATAAGATCTCGAGAAATAGTACAAACTGAGAAGAACACATTCTCTTGTGGTTATGAGAGGGGGGGAGAGAGGGAGGGTGGGAGAGGGGTAATTACTGATTCGATAGCAGATAAGAACTACTTTAGGTGAAGGGAAGGACAATACTCAATACAGGGAAGGTCAGCTCAACTGGACTGGACCAAAAGCAAACAATTTTCCAGGATAAACTGAATGCTTCGAAGGTCAGCAGAGCAAGGGCGGGGGTTTGGGAACTATGGCTTAAGGGGACTTCTAAGTCAATTGGCAAAATAAATTCTATTAAGAAAACATTCTGCATCCCACTTCGAAGTGTGGCATCTTAAATGCTAACAAGCGGCCGTCTAAGATGCATTAATTGGTCTCAACCCACCTGGATCAAAGGAGAATGAAGAACACCAAGATCACACGATAACTATGAGCCCAAGAGACAGAAAGGTCCACATGAACAAGAGACTTACATCATCCTGAGACCAGAAGAACTAGATGGTGCCCAGCCACAACCAATGACTGCCCTGACAGGGAGCACAACAGAGAACCCCTGAAGGACTAGGAAAACAGTGGGATGCAGACCCCAAATTCTCATAAAAAGACCAGAGTTAATGGTCTGACTGAGACTAGGGGAATCCCAGCAATCATGGTCCCCAAACCTTCTGTTCGCCTAGGACAGGAACCATTCCCGAAGACAACTCATTAGACATGGAAGGGACTGGACAATGGGTTAGAGAGAGATGTTGATGAAGAATGAGCTACTTGTATCAGGTGGACACTGGAGACTGTGTTGGCATCTCCTGTCTGGAGGAGAGATGGGAGGGTAGAGAGGGTTAGAAACTGGCAAAACAGTCATGAAAGGAGAGACTGGAAGGAGGGATCGGGCTGTCTCACTACGTGGAGGGTAAATAGGAGTAGGTAGTAAGGTATATATAAGTTTATATGTGACAGACTGACTTGATTTGTAAACTTTTACTTAAAGCACAATAAAAATTATTTTAAAAAATGCAAATTGAAACTACAATGATAATTTAAATTTTTTAATTTTTCCAAGTCCTGGTGAAAATATAGGGGAATGAGGTCTGTGGTATGCAGTGAGGCCCAGACTTTGCGAATGGCCAGGCCCCAGTGAAAGCACAGTGTGCAGGAAAACCTCTGCATGCAGATCTGAAAACAGGTGCCTTGGCATACCACAAGCCTGGGGCCATCTGAGTCTTAGGAGGGTGTGGTGTGCAATGTGCAATGAGATCTAGACTTTGCAAACAACCAGGCCCTGGTGAAGACAGAGTGGGCAGGGAAACCTGAGAACACAGACCTAAGAAAGAGCCTCTTGGTCTCCTCCCCAAGAAGACGGGCTAGGCAGTTGTTTGCCTCCATTCGTCCACAACAATTAAAGAAAAAAGATATAAAATAGAAAAAAAAAATTGTTGAAACTCATGAATTCAGAACACTGGAAACCAGCTCAAGAGATAAAGCACCTGGCCGAAAGCTGAAGGAAGAAGGAGCCAACAATCAAGGTAGGAAGGTTTGTTTATTTTTTCTTCTACACATGAGCTTCTCCTTACTAATCCCCATGGCAGTGAGGCCGGCCGTAAACCAGAAGCCACAAACAGCAGATGGTGAACTACACTACGTTAGTCCAGGAGGGAGGTGAAGACCTTGGCTTTAGCTGATAGTTTGGTGAGTTAGATTCTTTATATGTGCTTAGGAGCACCCAGAGAAAGTGGGAACACACAGGATCTACAGGAAGAAACCAGTCTGTACTCTCTTCCAGCAGGTCTGAGTGAAAAAAAAAAAATAAAAGAAAACAAACTTATTCTGGCACCATATTAACATAACAAAAGGGAGCAGTTAATGGCTGTAAACAAAAGGTTACCAAAGGCAGATCTCTGAGATAAGCTTGCCACAGGAGACCTGAGACTTCTGCAGAGAAAGATTGCCCCGGTGGAGAATTGTTCCTTTCTACAAGTCAAAATTAAAGGATCAGAGTACCCTGTAGTGAACTATAGGAGGAGAAGGGGGTGGGGATAAGTGACCATAAACACAACTACAATCCCCAGGGAAAGACAATTCTGAGTACCAAAGTCAACATGATATCACGCCCCAGACTCAATAAAAAATTATAATGTATACAAGGAAACAAGAAAAAATGGCCCAACAAATAAACATTGCA
The DNA here is from genome assembly GCF_030014295.1 of Loxodonta africana. Taxonomy (NCBI): domain Eukaryota; kingdom Metazoa; phylum Chordata; class Mammalia; order Proboscidea; family Elephantidae; genus Loxodonta; species Loxodonta africana. Next base: position 77,726,092 of record NC_087358.1, read on the forward strand.
AAGAAACAGAAATCAGTCCTATGAAAGTCTGAATAATGGGCAAAATGGAGGATTTTCAAACAATAACTATATTCATTGAATGTAAAGAGCATACAGACAATGAATTAAAGGAGATCAGGAAACAAAATGAGAATCTCAATAAGGAAAAAGAAAACATAAAAAGGAAAATACTGACACTGAGGAATACAATAACTGAATTGGAAAATGCAAGGGAGGGATTCAACAATAGATTTGAGCAGTCCAAAGAAAGGACATACAAACTAGAGGGAAAGCTAAATGAATTTATCAAGACCTAAGAGAAACAGGAGAAGAGAATAAAGATAAATGTGCAAAGCCAATTGGAATTGTGGCATACTATCAAGCAAAAAAACTTATACACCATGGAAATTCTAGAAGGTGGGGAGAAAAACAAAGGGACAGAAAGAATATTTAAACAAACAATGGGAGAAAAATTTCCAGACCTTACTAAGGAGTTGAATCTGCAAATCCAAGAAGTTCAGCAAACTCCAAGTAGAATAAACCCAACAACAGCTACTCCAAGACACATTGTAGTCAGACTCTTAAAAATCAAAGACAAGAGAAAAGTTTTGAAAGTAGCAAGAGAAAAGACCAGTATGACATATAAGGGGTCCTTATTTTATTTTTTTTATAAGATTAAGTGTTGATTTCTCAGAAACCTTGTTGGCCAGGAGGCAATAGAATGATATATAGGATTTCTTTCAACTGAAAAAAAGAAATGTAACCAAGAATTCTTTATCCAGTAAAACTGTCCTTCAAAATGTGCATGAAATCAAGACATTCCCAAATGAACAAAAGTTGTGGGAATTCATAACCACCAGATCTATGTTGCAAGACTTGCTAAAGACAGTCCTTCAGATGGAAAGAACACTAGACAGATACTTAAAACTTTACATAGAGACAATAATGATAATAATAAATACATAAATAATAAAAGTGAGATCTCAAGTAAAGGTAATAGCATGGGCAAATAAAAAGGTCAGTTTTTCGTATTTTGGGGTTGGTAAATTTACTTGTTATGTACTAAAATCTTTATAAATAGAAATGTATAAAAATAAGTATAATTGTACCCCAGTGGGCACCGGATGTATAATGATGCAAAAAGTGACAACAACAGAGAAGGGAGAGGAAAGAGCAAAATAAGAATAGAGATTTTGTATGTTAATGTTATATGTTACTTGTCATTTGTATGTTACTTGTGGTATCAAGTTAAATTAGGTTGTTGTAAGTGTATGGAGTTAGATGTAATTTTTACAGTAACCACTAAGCAAATATCTATATATAGAAAACCCGAAAGAATCCACAAGAAAGATATTAGAACTAATAAATGAATTCAGCAAAGTGGCAGGGTACAAGATCAACACATCGACAATGAGCAAATGGAAAAAGAAATCAAGGAAACTTTGCCATTTACAATAGCAACCAAAAGAATAAAGTACCTAGGAATAAATTTAGCCAGGGAGGTGAGAGGCTTCTACACAGAAAACTAAAACATTACTAAAAGAGATCCAAGAAAACCTAAATAAATGAAAGGACATTCCATGTTCATGGATTGGAAGGCTTAATATACTTAAGATGTCAATACTACCCGAAAAAATCTATAAATTCCAACAGCCTTCTCTGCAGAAATGGAAGACCAACCCAAATTTATATGGAAGGGCAAGGGACACTGAATAACCAAAGGAATCTTGAAGAAGAATAAAGTAGGAGGACTCACACTTTCTGATTTCAAAACATACTATAAAGCCAAAGTAATTAAAACAGCCTGGTACAAGTATAATAATAAACTTATATATCAATGGAATAGAATTGAGTCTAGAAATAAATTCATACATCTGTGGTCAACTGAATTTCAACAAGGGTTCTAAGTCCATTCAATGGGGAAGGAATAGTATGTTCAACAGATGGTGCTAGGAAAACTGAATTTCCACATGCAGAAAAATGAATCAGGATCCAAGCCTTATACCAACACGAAAACCAATTCAAAATGGATCAAGGACCTAAATGTGAAAACTAAAATTATAAAATTCTTAGAAGAAAATGTAGGGATGAGGCTTTGGGACCCGGTTTTTAGTGATGGACTACTAGATATGACAACAAAAGCACGAGCAGCAAAAGACAAAATAGATAACTGGGACTTCATAAAAATCAAATACTCTTGTCATCAAAGGGCTTTATCAGAAAAGTAAAAGACAACCTACAGATTGGGGAGAAGTTTTTGGGAACTGTATATATGATAAGTGTCTAATGTCCAAAACAGATGAAATACTTCTATAACTTAACAAAAAGACAAACAACTCATTCAAAAATGGACAAAGGACTTGAACAGACATTTCACCAAAGAAGATATTTGAATGGTCAACAACTACATGAAAAGATGCTCAATGTTATTAACCATTACTTAGGGAGATGCAAATCAAAATCATAATAAGATGCCATCTCACCCCCATTAGAACAGCAGTGATTTAAAAAAACTTAGAAAACTATCGGTGTTGGTGACGTTGTGGGGAAACTGGAGCCCTCATCATTTGCTAGTGGGAATATAAAATGGCACAGTCACTATGGAAAACAGTTTGATGTTTCCTCAAAAATTTGAACATAGAACTATACCAGTAGAAATTGTTGAATTGGTGTGTGTTTTTTTGTGTATACTTTCACTACAATAAAATAAACAAAAGAAAAAAATAGAGGAATGGTTGGTATAATTGCTTTGGAATCAATTTGGCATTTCAAGTAAATTTGAAAATACGTAGATCTTTTATTTTAACAAGTTTAATTTCTAAGTGTATGCTAAAGACAAGCTCTTACACATGCCCAAAGAGACATGTACAAAGATAGTCACTATGGGATTGCTTGCAGTAGAATGGGAAATCATTTGAAGAATAGAAATCAACTCAAATATCCATCAGTGTGGAAATGAACAAATAAATTGTGAAACATGCATGTGATAGACATGGTAAGATTTTTTTATGGGTATCACGTTGCTGTTGCTGGGTGCTGCCAAGTCCATTCTAACTCATGGTGACCCTGTGTGACAGAATAAAACTGCTCCATAGGGTTTTTTTGGCTATAATCTTTATGGAAGCAGATTGCCAGGCCTTTCACTCAGAGCGGCTTGGTAGGTTAGAACCAGCCACCTTTCTGTTAGCCTCATGCACTTAACCATTGCGCTACCATATGGATATCATGTATATATTTATATTACAATTATGTAATAATATTACAGTTATGTACAAACATTAATATTACTATATATTTATATGACAATTATATTACAAATATCTTTACAGTACTTAAAATAAATAAATTTGATTTATTTCAAAGCAAATCTTTAAAGGAGAGAATGAAAACAAGGTTGAGAGTTACCAACTGTGTTTTCTATCAGATGTTACACTTAGAAGAAGAAATACTACAGTTTTATGGGTGTGTAAATATGCTTTAAAGATTTAAATACATGGACGGGGAGATTATATACCAAGTTTATGATTGTGGCTCCCTCTGGAGAGGAGGACTTGAAGAGGATATCAAAGAAGACTTCAATGCTATTGTAATATTTTAACCCTTTTAGCCTAAAAGTCTGAATTAAAAATGAACAGAAATTAATTGGTTAATTTGCAGTGATGGGTATTTGGAGGTTGTTCTGCTATACTAAATATTTTCCTGTATTTTTAAACTCCTCAAGATAAAAAGTAGAATTATACCAAAAAGTGACGTTACACTGAGAAGATCACAGAAGTTTTAAGGATTGGTGGATGTGGTCATTCTTTAGGGCGGCATCAGCCAGAACACCTAAAAGATGCTAAGGCAGGAAAACACTGAATGCATTCAGGAAACAAGAGTGAACAGATCAAATCATTCAGAGCATAAGGTGCAGGCGTGGTGTTATAGGATGCTATTTGTGAATAAGGGGAGGCCCTTGAATACTAGGTAACAGACCAAACCAAAAAAATCCATTGCCGTTGAGTCGATTCCAACTCATAATAACCCTATAGGACAAAGTAGAACTGCCCGCATAGAGTTTCCAAGGGGTGCCTGGTGGATTCGAACTGCCATCCTTTTGGTTAGCAGCTATAGCACCTAACCACTACGCCACCAGGGTCTCCTTGATAACAGAAGTTGGGCTTAATTCTGCAGTCACGGAAGATTCATTGAAGATTTCCAGGACAATATTTTAGGGGATATGTAGTTTGCGAAGTTGAAAAAAATAATGCATGCATATGTATGTGTGGAGAAAAGAAAAAAGTCATTAGATCTGTAAGTTAGTAAATTATATGTAGGAGCCCTGATGGTACAGTGGTTAAGCACCCAGCTGCTCACCAAAAGGTCGGTGGTTCAAACCCACCAGCTGCTCTGAGGGAAAAAGACGTGGCAGTCTGCTTCCATAAAGGTTACAGCTTTGGAAACCCTATGGGAATCCTACCCTGTCCTAAAGGACACTATGAATCGTAATAAACTCGAAGGCAGTGGGTTTTGGTTTTTCTTTTTTTTTTTTTTAAATTCTGTGTGGCCTTCTGATTGAGTGAATGATGAGGAAAATATTACTTGGTTCAAAAGCATAGCAGTGAAAGGAAGGCCAGGAAGTATGGTGGTTTGAGGCAGTACTGCATTGGATGAATCGTTATTTTATTCTCTGGTGGTAGGAGACTTATAAGTATATTTATAAATAAAGAGAAGGAATAGTGGGAAGAAAGAAAAGGAAAATGCAATAAATAGATTAATAGGATAGTCTCCTAAGGTCCATGGGTGGCACAAGTGTTTACAATTTGCTGCTAACCTAAACCTGGAGGCTGGCAGTTTGAACCCACCCAGCAGCACCATAGCAGAAAGGTCTGGTGCAGAGGCACAACTTAGGCATGGCAAGTAGGGCGTGTGCCCCGGGCACCACTTGAGGAGGGGCGCTAATGAGAAGTTTCTGTTGGCCATCACAGTTTCCATCACCAGCTGTGAGAGATCAGTCAGCAATTTAACACCATTTTCTGTAGACAGGCCCTGGCCTGGTAATCTGCTTCTGTAAACATTACAGCCAAGAAAGCCTTATGGAGCAGTTCTACTCTGTAATACGTGGGGTCGCCAGGAGTCAGAATGGACTCAGTGGCATCTGGAATCTAAGTCAGAAGGAGTGTGTGAGATCAAGAAGAAGCTAAGGACTTAGAATGTTAAGGAGAAAAAGCATGTTTTCTTCAGAAATAAGAACAAAGCAGGAAAAGACAAGTGAAGATACCAACAAATTTTGAGTTGGAGATGCAGAAATGCTAAGGTTCATATGCTTTGCTCTCAGTTCTTCCCTGTAGAGAATGAGGAGAGGTCGCCTCCCCAGAATGGAGAATCAGGAGCAGGTGTTGCTGACTCACAGAGGATGGGAAACTGTGGCATGGTTGTTGGGGCAAATCCTGGGCAGATGGAGGCCCTGTGTGACTCTCGGCATCTCTGTTGCAGCTGAGATGCAAATGTGGAAAAGGAACAGATACAAAATTACCTCAGGTAGAATCTCATCCACTTTAAATATTTATAGGAAAAAAAAGCGTATGTTCTGTGAAAGTTTATCTCCCAACAGAAGTTTGAATTCCAAAGAGGCATTTCTTCAAGGAAATATTTACTCTTCTAAGTAACATTAATATGTTAAAAGAATTCTAATAATTTAGGCCCACATCCACCAATAGTAATGATAAAAAGGAATGTGGGTTTCTGGCGGTATCTCAAGCTGAAAGAACTGAAGAAAAAATTCAAGCCTCAAGTTGAAATATTGAAGGGTTCTGTAGGGTAACTATGAGTCAGAATCAACTCAACAATGGGTTTGATTTTGGTTTATGGGCAAAATGTTGAGCAATGCAGGAAGCATCAAAAGAAGACGGAAGGAATACACAATTTAACAAAAGGAATTGGTCAACATTCAACCATTTCAGGAGGTAGCATATGATCAAGAGCTGGTGGTATTGAAGGAAGAAGTCCAAGCTGCACTGAAGGCATTGATGAAAAACAAGGCTCCAGGAATTGATGGAATACCAATTGAGGTGTTTCAACAAATTGATGCAGCACTGGAGGTGCTCCCTCATCTATCCTAAGATATTTGGAAGACAGCTACCTGACCAACCAACTGGAAGAGACACATGTTTTTGTCCATTCCAAAGAAAAGAGACCAAACTTAATATAGAAATTATCAAACAATATCATTAATATCACACACAAGTATAATTTTGCTGAAGGTAATTCAAAAATGGTTGCAGCAGTACATTGACAGGGAACTGCAAGAAATTCAAGCCAGGTTGTTAAGGGGATGTGGAACAGGGCTATCACTGCTGATGTCAGATGGATCTTGGCTGAAAGCAGAGAATACCAGAAAGATGTTTACCTGTGTTTTATTGACTATGTGAGGCATTCAACTGTATGGATCATAACAAATTATGGATAGCATTGCAAAGAATGAGAATTCCAGAACACTTAACTGTGCTCATGAGAAACCTGTACATAGACCAAGAGGCAGTCATTTGAACAGAACAAGGGGATACTGATTGGTTCAAAGTCAGGAAATACATGCATCAAGGATGTACCCTGTCATCATATGTATTCAATCTGCATGCTGAGAAAATAATCAGAGAAGCTGGACTATATGAAGAAGAACGTGACATCAGGATTGGTGAAAGACTCATTAACAACCTGTGATATGCAGATGACATAACCTTGTTTGTTGAAAGTGAAAAGGACTTGAAGCACTTACTGATGAACACCAAAGACTATAGCCTTCAGTACAGATTATGCCTCAACATAAAGAAAACAAAAATCCTCACAACTGGACCATTAAGCAACATCATCATAAATGCAGAATATATTGGAGGATTTTCCTTCACCGCTGTCTTCAGTAAGTTCCCAGAAAGGGGCTATAGAGCTGCCACTGGGCACTTTCCCTTGGTGCCAGCATATCGTGCAGAACTGTCTGTAAACCAGGCAGGAATTTTCTCTTTCTCAGTCAACTGATCATAAGGAACTCCCCAAGAGGCCATAGGTGCAGACTGGGAGAGGGTGGACAATGTAACAGAAGTGAAGACCATGGGCATTTGGGCCACTTCCTCATGCAACTTACTTGTGCCTTCAGGTTCTCTGCAGGCCCAATCTTGTATATACCACTTGCATTTAATGATGAAGTGCTGCTGTGCACGTCCAACTTTACGGCTCCATGAGTCAGAAAACAGCCAGTTCATGATGGGCAGCTCAGGCCACATGGTGTCTTGGTGTCCCATGGTTAAGTGTTCACTCTCTACTAAGGCCCAATAGGTAACAAGCCAGAAGCTGTTTCCCAAAAGGAAAGAAGTTATCTGCAAATAATGGCAGGGCTTTGCCCCCAAATCTTAAGTTTTCGTACTGTGACTCAACAATAAGGGCCTTCTAAAGACTCCAAACAGCATGTCTATCTGCCACTGAAACTTCAAGCACCATTGGATCTGCTGGACCATACGGCCCAGTTTGCAGACTGACTTGCATGGCTGCCTGAACCTGTTGCAGAGCCTTCTCTTGGTCCCAGCCCCATTTAAAACTAGCAGCTTTTTGAATCACTTGATAAATAGCTGAAATAACACACCCAAATCAGAGATATGTTGCCTCCAAAATTCAAAGAGGCCTACTAGGTGTTGTGCCTCCTTTTTAGTTGTGGGAGAGGCCACATGCAATAACTTACGTGTCAGTTTAGAAAGAATATCTTGACATGCCCCACACCACTGGACCCATAGAAACTTCACTAAGGTGAAAAGCACCTGAATTTTTGTCAGATTAAGTTCTCACCCTCTAGCTCGCAGTAAGTCCAGAGCCATTGACACTTCTTTCTTACTAGGTCCAATATGTTACTGGGGCTGAGGGCTGGGGGACCATGGTTTTTGGGGGACATCTAGCTCAACTGGCATGACATAGTTTATAAAGAAAATGTTCTACATCCCACTTTGGTGAATAGCATCTGAGGCCTTAAAAGCTTGTGAGTAGCCATCTAAAATGTATCTGTTGGTCCCATCATGGTCAGTGCAAAGGAGAATGAAAAAAAAAACTAAAGAAACAAGGAAACTACTAGTCCAAAAGACTAATAGACCATATTAACCACAGCCTCCACCAGCCTGAGCTCAGAAGAACTAGATGGTGCCTGGCTACCACCACTACTGCTCTGACAGGGATCACAGCAGAGGACCCTGGACAGAGTAGGAGAAAAATGTGGAACAAAATTCAAACACACACACACACACTCTCTCTCTCTCTCTCTCTCACCCTCCTAACTCAGAACTGATCCCACTCCCGAAGTCTACCTTTCAATCAAAGATTAGGCAGGGCTATAAAACAAACAGCATGCCTGAGGAATGTGCTTCTCAGTTCAATCAAGTACAAGAGTCCTAATGGGCAGCACCTGCCCGAAAACAAAGATGAGAAGGCAGGAAGGGACAAGAAAATTGGAGCCAGGGTGAAAAGGGAAAGGTGGAGAGTGTTGACACAATGCAGGGGTTACAACCAATGTCACAAAACAATTTTGTATAAATTTTTTAGTGAGAAACTAATTTGATCTGTAAACTTTCTCCTAAATCACATACACACACAAAGTTAAAAAAAAAAAAAAAAGGAAAGCTAATTAGTCATCCTTTGATGATGCCATAGCAATCGAGGCATTTTTCTAAAAATTGATAAATGAAGGAAAATAATTAAGTGGTTTTCTTGCCTTTCCTGTATTGAGTATATTTCAGGGCAATGACATAGCTGATATGGGAAAGTTCTCCTTAACGAAGAGTAACAGATGGAAAAGCAATGTTAGAATTAGCATATCACAACTCTGCAACTTCTAATGAAATGATGGACCTAGATAAGATCAGCAATGACAACTAAAAGCACTTGGTGTGGATCAGGCTAGCAATGCTTGACCATTGTCGCAAAAACAGAGACATTGTGTGCCTCTCCAGGTAATATGATAGGAAGTACACAACACCAACTTTTGCTAAAATAGTTCATTACGACTTCACAGGAAATACAAGGGTAGAAGAACATGCCAAGAGACACTATCGAAATCTAGAATGTGGGAATAGTCTACAGGATAAGTGATCCAATCTCTTCACCAAACAAAGGGCAAGGGAAAAATAGAGGGAGGGAAAACTTTTACAGATAAAAAGAAACCTGAAAGACATATCAACTATACACAATGTGCGGACTTTGTTTGAATCTTGACTCAAATAAACCAACTTTCCAGTGACAAGAAGACTTTTAAGCGATGACTGGTAATAAGATGATATTAAGGAATTACTGTTACTTTCAAGTGTAAGAATGATATTTTGTTTATGATATCTAAAAACAGGCCCATCTTTTAGAAATGTATATGAATTAATTATGGGTAAAGTTATATAATGATTGGTGCTACCTTTAAAATAGTTCAATGATAAGGAGGGGCAGAACTGAAGGAAGATTGGCCTGATGTTAATAATTCTTGAATCTGGGTGATAGGTACATGGAGGTGCACTATACTATTCTTTCTATTTTTATGTATGTTAGAAATTTTCCAAATAAAAAGTTCATGAAATAACAAATTAGAAAAAAAATTGCAGGGATCTAGCAAAAAAAGGTAATTGACTGAGTCATGTAGATACAGGGTATTAAGATTTTAGGTTGCCTGTTTGGCTATGATTACCCAGGAATCACATGTAAATTTAGGTTAAGGGTAAGAAAAGCCTATGAGTAAGCATAGGAAACCAGCTTTGGTGAGAAGATGGAATAAATGCACAGAAAGAAACACAGATGAAAGACAGGAGGGGCTCAAAGAGAGAGATAAGAGAATGGCCCCGTGGAGACTGACAGTGTCCCTGTTCTCCTGTGACCCAGCTAGCTGTGCTCAATTCTACTTTTTCTTGTTCAGATACAAATACAAATTTCTGGTGGTTAGTTTCTGGAATCCAGTTTTTTCACAATTAAAAAAAAAATGTATGCACTATTCACCCATCTCTCTAGTCTCTCTAGTTCTCCATGATTCCTTAAGTATGCTCCCAGACACTATTCTTAAGTCAACTCATTTAGGACAATTTTGTAGGCTTTTCTATGGAATAAAACCTAGTTTGTCAAAGCTAAAGCATATGAATATGTTTCAACTCATTGGTGATTCCAAAGTTATAATTTTGATTAACTATGGACCAATTCACTTTACTTGGTTCTAAGACTTTATTCAGGCTGCACCCTAAGTCTGAAACATAACTTTGGTCATTGATATGATGAAGAAAGTCTGACCAAAAGAAGACTGATTCATTTACTTTGAAATAAAAACTCTGAAGGACACTGTGGACTTCCTCAACTACTATTGTAGCTTCTACGACAATGGGCCGTATTCTGAAGTAGATTCTGATTACGAGCCTCGTGCACATAGAGACTGGGTGACGATATCCTTTTTTTTTCTTTTTCTTTTTTGATCTTGCATACCTGGCAGGTGTTTTCATTGTTGTACTGATGGCAACTCGCTGATTCCTGCTACAAGGGGTGATCAATAACCGTTTGAAATACCAAACACCTGTTAAGTAGAGAGTTCTGTTAAATTGCCATTTATTGATATACAATTTCAGTTGACGGTATTAATCTTTATTTCCTATCGTGGTGGAGTCAAGTATGAAGAACCAATAGGACATTTTTTCTACACCTCTGAGCTAACTAAGTAAACCCTGTTGGTGTAGTGGTTAAGTGCTACGGCTGCTAACCAAAGGGTTGGCAGTTCAAATCCACCAGGTGTTCCTTGGAAACTCTATGGGGCAGTTCTACTCTGTCCTATAGGGTCGCTATGAGTCAGAATTGACTCGACGGCACTGGGTTTGGTTTTCGGTTTTTGGAGCTAACTAAAAATTTGTCACTCCTTCCAAGCAGTTCAAGTCATCCACAGCAGAAGCAGAAAAATAGACTGCAAAGACAAGGCAAAAAAACAAAACCAAACAAACAATTAATTCCCTGACCTAAAAGGAAGACATGTATATACTTGAATAGTGTATGCTACATGCTTTAAGTTATACACTTGAAGAGTGACATTGAATAGTGTCTCAGAGGTTAAATTACCTTCAGAATGGCCTGGAGAAAGAGGTGAAAAAGAGGGAGAGGCATGTGGACAGAAGGTCATATGAGAGGACTGAGAGCTCTAGAAGTTTCCCTCACCATAGCACCACAAGGCCAGTGCAATCTGGAGCAGTATGGTGGTCTTGTTGCCCACCTAAAACCACCAAGCTTCAGTGGTTAATGCGTTGCCTATCCACCATCTCCTTAGGAATCACCCTCAACTGAGCCCTGAAAACCTGCCCAGCTCCCATCTGACCCATTCCATGTGGACAGTCCCATGTCAGATGTGCCAGGATGCTTATGAACCTCACCTTCCCAGGAGGGTGGGAGATGAGGGCAAATCATGTGATTATGTTGGTGTAAAGGGAAAACCTCATTTCTGAGCCAGGTGGAATCATGTAAAACCATTCTGAAATTGCCCACTCAGCTGGGAAAGTAGGTAAACCATCCCTTATCACACTATGACTGCTATTACTAATAGTAATTGCTGATTTGCTGCCTGCTATGTTGTATACTCTGTTTATCTCACAGCAACCATTTGAAGTAGGTATATTATTTTTCTCATTTTATAGTTGAGAAATCAAGATGCAGAAAGGTTAAGTAATACCAGGGTTATACCACTAATGAGAGGAGCCCTGGTGGCACAAAGTTTAAGCGTTTGGCTACTAACTGAAAAGTTGGCAGTTCAAACCCACCTGATAGCTCTGATGGAGAAAGACCTGGCGATCTTCTCTTGTAAAGGTTACATCCTAGAAAACCCTAGGGACAGTTCTACTCTGTCACATGGGGTCACTATGAGTCAAAAACTGACTCAAAGACACCTAGCAAGAACAACCAGCATTAATGAAAAGTCCTGGGTGGTGAAAGTGGCCTGTGATTGGCTACTAACCTAAAGGTTGACCATTCAAACCCACCCAATGGCACCATGGAAGAAAGTCCTGGTGATCTGCTTCCATAAAGATTGCAGCCAAAAAATCCTATGGAGCTCAGTTCTACTCTGTAAGACATGGGGTCGTCATGAGTTGGAATCAACTTGATGGCATAAGCTTTTTGTTTGTTTGTTTGTTTTTACCACTAATGAAAGCAGAGCTGGACTTCTGATGCCATGTCCAAGTGCACTCTCAAAAGCTATAGTATATGCAGTATACATTTTCACCGCTGTTGCATCATAAAGATAAGCAATGGAATAGGCATATTTAAAACTGAGCTAAACTGGTTAGGAAGGGTTAGCGTGTAGGATTGAGAATAATTAATCACCCCCAAGGATTACCCACTAAAATATGTCATTACTAATCATCCTGATGTTATTTTTACACTCTTTGATATGTAGCCGGAGTCTTAGGTTTCAGAGCAGGAGTGTCAGATCCTCACTTTAATGTTTTAATAAAATCAGCTTTTGTTTGTGCCTTTTCTTGCTCATGTTATCACCAGTGCCATTAGGACAAACTCATTTGGTGTCATTCCTTGTTCCCATTACAACCTTTATCACAGTAATATGGTACACTATTGGAATTTTAATGGCTCATATATTCTATGAGACATGGTGATCATAAACTGTAATGCTTTGACCTCAGTGTTTAAGCATTTGCTGCATTGTGCATTGCCAACCCACCTAGCTGCCTCCTTTCCTGGTGCTACTTGAGTGGGGAGGAGGTGGAATAGACAGTCATTCAAAGTGGGAGTTATTTACCAAGTGGACAGTACCCTGTTTATAAGCCTATTAAAAGTTTATAGCTCTGCATGCTCTATTTTGAAAAGAACAAATCACCATTTCTCCACACAACAGGGAATACAAGGAGAATACAAAATAGAAAAACAAGAATCCACTCTTATTGTAAGGATTATAGCAAGAACAGAGAATCGCACACTCATTGTCAATTCTCAAGACAATGGCTAAAACGGAGACCTGGGAGTACTGCAAATACAATGCCCTTCTTCCTGAAATTTGCAGAATATATCTGTTGACAAAGTGAAGAATATTAGAGGGTGAGACAAAGGCAAATTCGATACTGAAGAGGAGTCTCATTATTAATTTATCTACCATGTGTCTGGTATGACTCAGGGATACAAGCACAAGCCTTCACAGAGCTTGCAAAGAAATACTACAGCTTGAAGGAAGAGTTGGAGCTCATATGCTTCACAATTTGATCTTATTATCTTTGTCCCTTTACATTCACAGGGCTTAAAAAATGACAGTTAATCTTGCTACAACCCTCCAGGACAAAGTGCTATGTTCTTCTGGTACCAATTATGTGCCTGGCACTTTTCTACAAACAGGAAAGTCAAAATGTAAAAAAGTTGACCCAAGAGGTTGTTGAAGTTTAAAGGAAGTCTATGGAGAAGTGCAGGGGCAGTGTCTGATTCCCAGCCAATGTGCCTCATGTGCAGCCACCACCTGTCTGTCTTTGGAGGCTTGTGTGCTGCTATGATGCTCAACAGGTTTCAGAGGAGCTTCCAGACCGAGAAGGACTAGGAAGAAAGTCTTGGTGATCTACGTGAAAACCCTATGGATAGGTGGATAGGAACAGTCTGATCCACAACCAATCTTGTTCCATTGTGCGTGGGGTCACCATGAGTTAGCTGGCCAACTCAACAGCAGCTAATAACAACATGGGGAAGTGTGGGGTGTTAGCAGAAGTAGCTGAGTTGAATTTCCTTTCCTTGCTTTATTGTTTAATTCTCAGTTTTGCAAATGCAGAAACTCAGTTTTCATCCCCCAGAGTTCATCAGATTCAGGTTGTATTTAACCTACTGTGATCCAAAAATACCCCTTCAGGAAAAACCTCTCACCCATGTACCTGTTCCCTTCCTGCTCTGCACTGGGTCCCAGGCAGCTACATCCCCTGGGCCAGAAGAAGGACCCTGCACTCACCCTGAGCTATTCTCCCACCCTAGGAGAGGGAACAAATTAACAAACAGGGGAAAAAAAAATCTGCTGGCTCCCCTAAACTGGAAACTCCAGGCAGAAACTCCTCCTTTGCCTAGGTACAGGCATAAGAGGTCCATAAACTTTCAGTGCCTTTCATCCCTGCATAGACCTGTGTGGGCCCATTTCAACAGTGTAGATCCTCATTAGCACAGTACAATAGGGTATATACCTGAACTCTAACTTCAACTGTTTCAGCTACACGGTGGAGAGGATTTAGTGGCTGTCGATTTCCCAGGGCCTGGTGTGTGTTCTGAGGATTTTCCTGGCCTTGGAGAAGCAATAAATTAACAATTCAGGGAAAAGATAATCTGCCGGTTCCCCTAAGCTGGAAACTCAGGGCAGAAGCAGCTCCTGTCCAGGCACAAATAGTCCATGGACTTTGAAGCTTTTCCCCCTTCATGGACCTATGTGGGCCCATTTCAGGCAGACTGCAACAGTGATGTGCCTGAGATCTGACTTCAACTGTTTCAACTGTGCAGTAGAGAGGAAGGTTTTTGATATTTGACAGCATGTTACCTGTTAAACAGGGTCTTCACCTACCCACATCAGGGGCCTGAGGAACAGTGGCTTCACCCACATCACCTAGCCACCTGAAACAGGGGTCCTGACAACCAAAAGAATTGGGTATCCATGGTCTGGTTGCAGAAACCACCCACCTGTGCACTATAGGGAACAGGGATGTGGTTTCCTCAGAGACACTTAGGGGATGGGTCTCAGCCCCCTGCCTTGCTCAGAGCATGACCGTCTGCTGCAACCAGATACCTGTGCCTACATCAATCACCCTTACCCCATGAAGACTGTAGGACAGAGCATGTACAACACACTTGGTGATTGACTACCTGGACACCTGAGCTGAATCCATACAAGAAAAGTGAATGGACTCCTAGGCTCATATATCTCGTAACAATTCTAGCCATCTGGTGACAGGAAGTTAGGGTTTCAAAGGTGCAAAAAATCAAGCTAGCTCACTCAAGCAACCTGTTTGAGCATATCAAAACAAAACAAAGCAAGAAGCTAGGAAATAGATGGCTCGGAGACAACAGTCAATATCAAATCACATAAAGAAGCAGACCATGATCACTTCAACAAGCTCTCAAAACAAAGACTCAAGGAATCTTCCAGATGAAGACATATTCCTGGAACTACCAGAGGTACAATACAAAAGGTTAATATACAGAACTCTTTAAGAGATCAGAAAATAGATCAGGCAAAACATAGAAAAGCCAAGGGACACACAGATAAAGCAGTTGAAGAAATTAAGAAGGTTATTCAAGAGCATAATGACAAATTTAATAGGCTGCAAGAATCCATAGAGAGACAGCAATAAGAAATTCAGAAGATTAACAATAAAATTTCAGAATTAGACTACTCAATAGAAAGTCAGAGGAACAGAATCGAGGGAATGGAAGGCAAAATTAGTGAGATGGGAGATAAAACACTTGGCACCAATATATTAGATTTAAAAATCAGACAAAAGAATTAAAAATCGTGAAGAAACCCTAAGAATCATGTGGGACTCTATCAAGAGAAATAAAC
The DNA here is from genome assembly GCF_030014295.1 of Loxodonta africana. NCBI lineage: Eukaryota > Metazoa > Chordata > Mammalia > Proboscidea > Elephantidae > Loxodonta > Loxodonta africana. Next base: position 77,741,615 of record NC_087358.1, read on the forward strand.
TATGAGTGATTGGAGTACTAGAACAGGTAGGGAGAACACAAAATACAGAGAGAATTGATGAAGATTTATTGGCAGAAAACTTCCCTGATATCGTGAAAGATGAGAAGGTATCTATCCAAGATGCTCAGTGAACTCCACATAAGGTGGATCTTAAAAGAAAGTGACAAAGACATATTATAATTAAACTTGCCAAAACCAAAGATAAAGAGAATTTTAAGAGCGGCTGCAGATAAACAGTCACCTACAAAGGAGAGTCAACAAGAATAAGCTTGGGCTACTCAGCAGAAACCATGCAGGCAAGAAGGGAATGGGGTGACTTATATAAAGCATTGAAGGAAAAAAAATTCCAGCCAAGAATCATATATTCAGCAAAATTTTCTCTCAAATATGAAGGTGAAATTAGGACATTTCCAGATAAACGGAAGTTTAGGGAATTTGTGAAAAATAAACCAAAACTACAAGAAATACTAAAGAGAGTTCTCTGGTTAGAAAATCAATAATATCAGATATCAACCCAAGACTAGAACACAGGACAGAGCAACCAGATATCAACCCAGACACGGAAATCACCAAAATAAATCAAGATTTAAAAATGCTCAAAACAGGGAAACAGAGATGTCATTATGTAAAATATGACAACATCAAAACAATGAAGAGGGACTAAAAAATGTAGTCATAGATCTTTCATATGGAGAGGTAGTCAAAGTGATATAAAGAAAGAAAAGTTTGGTTTAAACTTAGAAAAGTAGAGGCAAATATTAAAGTAACTATGAAGGAGACTAACAATCCTACACATTAAATAAAATACGAGAAAAACATAAAGACTCAGCAAAAACAAAATCCACAGCAATAAATGAGAGGAAAAGACAATATACAAAGATAAACTAATCAGCGCAAAAAAATTAAGTGGAAAAAAGAAACTGTCAACAACACACAAACAAGACATCAAAATGACAGCACTAAACTCATGTCTATCCATAATTACACTGAGTTTAAATGGACTAAATGCACCAATAAAGAGACAGGCAGTGGCAGAATGGATTAAAAAAGAAAAAAGATCCATCTATATGTTCCCCTTTAAGAGATGCACCTTAGACCTAAAGACACAAACAAACTAAAATTCAAAGGATGGGAAAAAATATATCAAGCAAACAACAATCAAAAAAGAGCAGGAGTGGCAATATTAATTTCTGATAAAATAGATTTAAAGTAAAATCCATTACAAAGGATACGGTAAGACACTATATAATGATTAAAGGGACAATATACCAGGAGAATATAACCATATTAAATATGCACCCAACGTCAGGGCTCCAAGATGCATAAAAAAAAACTCTAACAGCATTGAAAAGTGAGATAAACAGCTCCACAAAAATAGTAGGAGACTTCAACACACCACTTTCAGTGAAGGACAAAACATCCAGAAAGAAGCTCAATAAAGACATGGAAGATCAAAATGCCACAATCAACCAAACTGACCTCATAGACATATACAGAACACTCCACCCAACAACAGTAAAGTATACTTTCTTTTCCAATCCACAAGGAACATTCTCTAGATGGACCACATATTAGGTCATAAAGCGAGCCTTAACACAATCCAAAACACCTAAATATTACAAAGCTTCCTCTCTGACCATAAAGCCATAAAAGTAGAAATCAGTAACAGAAAAAGCAGGGAAAAGAAACCAAGCACATGGCAACTGAACAACACTTTGCTCAAAAACCACTGGGTTCTAGAAGAAATTAAGGGCAGAATAAAGAAATTCATAGAATTCAATGAGAACGAAAACACTTCCTATCAGAACCTTTGGGACACAGCTACAGCAGTGTTCAGAGGTCAATTTATAGCAATAAATGTGCACATACAAAAAGAAGAAAATGCCAAAACCAAAGAATTAACCCAAGAACTCATACAAATAGAAAGGGAACAGCAAAAGAAACCCCCGGGCACCAGAAGAAAGCAGATAATAAAAACTAAAGCAGAATAAAGTGAAATAGATAACAGAAAAACAATTGAAAGAGTTAACAGGACCAAAAAGTGGTGCTTTGAAAAAATCAACAAAATTGACAAACCTTTGGCCAAACTGACAAAAGAAAAACGGGAGAGGAAGCAAATAACCTGAATAAGAAATGAGATGGGTGATATAACAACAGACCCATCTGAAATTAAAAGAATAGCAACAGGATACTATGAAAAATTATACTCTAGCAATTTCTAGAAACACGCTACCTACCTAAACTAACACAAATGGAGGTAGAACAATGAAATAAACCTATAACAAAAGAAGACATTGAAAAGATAATTTTAAAAATCCCAACCAAAAAAAAAGCCCTGGCCCTGACAGCTTCCCTGGAGAATTCTACCATTCAGAGAACAGTTAACACCACTACTACTAAAGGTATTTCAGAGCGTAGAAAAGGATGGAATACTCCCAAATTTATTCGATGAAGCCAGCATAACCTTGATACATAAATCAGGTTAAGACACCACAAAAAAAGAAAACTACAGACCAATATCCCTCATCAACTTAGATTAAAAAATCCTCAACAAAATTCTAGCCCATAGAATTCAACAACATATCAAAAAAAATCACCTTGACTAAGTGGGATTCGTACCAGGTATGCAAGAGTGGTTCAGCATTAGACAAACAGTCATGTGATCCACCACATAAATTAATCAAAAGACAAGAAACGCATGATTTTATCAATTGATGCAGAAAAGGATTTGATAAAGTCCAACACCATTCATGATTAAAAACTCTCAGCAAAATAGGAGAAGAAGGGAAATTTCTCAACGTAATAAAGGGCATTTATGCAAAGCCAGCCGCAGAGCCTGAAAGCATTCTTGAGAATGGGAACCAGACAAGGACACCCTTTATCACCACTCTTATTCAACATTGTACTGGAGGTCCTAGCAAGAGCAGTTAGGGTAGACAAAGAAATAAAGGACATCCGAATTGGTCTGGAAGAAGTAAAAGTATCTTTATTTGCAGATGATATGATCTTGTACACAGAAAACCCTAAAGAATCCTCAAGAAAACTACTGAAACTAATAGAAGAGTTCAGCAGAATATCAGGATACAGGATAAACATGCAAAAATCAGTTGGATTCCTCTACACCAACAAAGAGAACTTCAAAGAAGAAATTATCAAATCAATACCATTTATAATAGCCCCAAGAAGACAAAATACTTAGAAATAAATCTAACCAAAGATGTAAAAGACCTATGCAAAGAAAACTACAAGACACTACTGCAAGAAACCAAAAAAGACCTACGTAAGTAGAAAAACATACCTTGCTCAGGGATAGGAAGACTCAGCATTGTGAAAACATCTATTCTTTCCAAAGTAATCTACAGATACAAAGCAATCCTGATCCAAATTCCAGTACTGTTTTTTAATGAGATGGAGAAATAAGTCACCAAATTCAGATGGAAAGCGAAGAGGTCCTGGATAAGTAAAGTGTTACTGAAAAAGAAGAACAAAGTAGAACGCCTTACATTACCTGATTTTAGAACACATTATACCACCACAGTAGTCAAAACAGCCTGTTACTGGTACAACAACAGACACATAAACCAATGGAGTAGACTTGAGAACCCAGACATAAATTCATCCTTCTCTGAGCAGCTGATATTTGACAAAGGCCCAAAGTCTGTTAAATGGGGAAAAGACAGTCTCTTTAACAAATGGCACTGTCATAACTGGATATCCATCTGCAAAAAAAATGAAACAAGACCCATACCACACACCATACACAAAAACTAACTCAAAATACTGCTGAAATATAAAACCTAAAACGATAAGGATGATGAAAGAAAGAAAAAATAGGGAGTATGCTAGGAGCCATAATACATGACATAAACAATATAAGAAATATTACTAACAATGCACAAATGGCAACAGGTTTTTTGTTTGTTTGTTTGTTTTATATATTAAGAATATTAATCCATTATTTTATTTGTTACAAATATTACTCTTATTTTCATCTACTTATTCAACTTTTCTTCTTTCCTCTAGATAATTTAGTATTATGTTTTTAATAATTAACTTCTTCGTAGTGATCAATATGCAAATATTATCGCAAAGAAACATACCTTCAGCTCCCAAGTTGCTCAGTGCAGCTTTGTCTTTTTTCTGCTACTCTTAGTAACCCTCTCCTCCAGGTGGGTGGTGCTCTCTGAACCTGTTGCCATCAGGTGGATTCCAACTAGTAGCAACCCTATAGGACAGAGTAGAACTGCCCCATACGGTTTCCAAGGAGTGCCTGGTGGATTTGAACTGCTGACCTTGTGGTTAGCAGCCTGAGGTCTTAGTCACTGTGCCGCCAGGGTTCCAGCCTTTCCTAGATTTGTATAATTCTCCTAGAGTCCTGCCTCTGCACGGAAATGTTTACACCACTCACTCTCAATTTGGGAGCGCCCGTTTATCCTTTACAATTCAGTCTGAATTGAATGCCCTCATTCTCTTTCCACAGCAACCTCTGCTCTCTCTATTATAGGAGTATGTCACTATATTATAATCACTGCTTGTTTATTTCTCTCTTCCACTGGTCTAAGAAAACATGGCATTTTCTTATATCTATTTTCGTAATTCAATACGGTACCTGACATATCGTAGACTTCAATAAACAACTTCAAAATGAAGGAGTAAATGAATGAATGAAGTAATGTGGGTGTCTAGAAGAAAATGCACCTAACTCTGCATAAAAAAATACAGAAAGGTTTTATAAATGAAAGCAATATTTGCAGAAGCTACCGAAGGATGAATAGTTTTTTTTTTTTTAAGTAAAATGGATAAAGAGAAGGCATTACAAATAGCCAAAAGTCAGAATCTACTACTTACTTTTTTACCAGCAATGGAAATACTGTGATAAGAGATTCTTTTAGGGTAAATATTTTTAATGCAGGTGTTTGGGGCCATGGTGGCATTCAAGGATAAAATCAAATTTTAAAAAATCATAAAAAATTTAAAAAGTGGCAGAAAACCAAAATCTACTTTAAAAAAATGTGTAGAACATATTCATATGGGTTAGAAGGTCTAAAGGAATTCACTGGGGCTAAGTTTAAAAGAATAAAAGATTTGACAGCTTGACTGAGTGATGCAGCCGAATCTCTTTCTTATTCCCTGAAATAACAACATGTAGCCTTTAAGAAAGTAGTTTACTGCTGACATCAAATGAAATTTCTCCTTGAAGCAAGATAAGATAAATCAAGCAAGATTGGAAACTGGTCCAAGATAAATATTTTAACGCGATTGAAAATATCTGGGTCATTTGGGGTAGGATAAAAACGAATTAATTGACTGTTGTTGAACTAAAGGAGACTCGGTAAAGATAATCAAGGAAATCTCCATACGGAGTTGATTCCAAAAGTGATGTGATAAATAACTCTTAAGCATGCTCAGAGAGCAACTGTGCATCCCAGGGCATGAGACTGAAGACTTTAAAGCAATGATTACATGTGGGCATGTGTGAGCACTCATTGGCTGGCAGCAAATCAAGCACATTTATTTGAACTCTGCGTTTTTGATTTAGCTACATGGGGGTCCATGATCTCAGATGAGCTGATCATGTAAAATATGCATAACCGCTCACTGCCTCCTCTCACCCTGTCTTGAAAATTTCTTAGTTTCTAGTTGTTATTATTTCAGTCCCATTACCTTCTCCAACCCAGGGTCATCTAGACATAGTTCCTGTTATAGATAGTGTGGTGCATCACCCAGAGCCTCTCTCTGTACCTGGGATTCATTCACCCAGCTGCCAGGAGCTTTGGCTTCTGAGGACCCAGCTGCATCCCTCTCTGGGGTTTGTATTGGGTTAATAGAGATGCCTCACCCAAGGTTATGACTTCTGCCTGGTTTGATGCAAGGGTCAAAGGCCTACCTCCCTATCCTGAATTTGAGACAACTCTAGGTGGCCAGCTGCAGAGTACCCCAGGTTACTGACTGAGGCATCCTTTTAATCTGTCTGACAGTTCAATTTCTACCTCTATCCAATTTTTATTCTGTCGTTGTCTCACATGTATTATTTCTGAGTGTAATCCCCATTCAACTTTCTGTACACAAACCTACTTATCGGAAAAAGTCCATCTTTAGGGACCCTGTGACAGAATGTGGTAGAGGGGTCCTAGAAAGCAAAATTTAAAGAGGGACTTTGTAGCTGCATCAACCCCTGGCCAGCTGAGAATGAAGACCCTTTCACTAGTGGTACGTGGAGTCCTCATTTGCCTTGGCATGCAATATGCTTTATCCATACAATTGTTAAGGCTTTCACTGAATGAGAACTGGGAAGGGATTCCAGGAAAAGAGGGCAACAGCTAGTATATATCATCTCAATTGTTTGCAAGATATGAGAGAAGTGGTAATTACAAAGACTAAAAATCTGAATGGCAGTTAATGAGTGCTACTGCAAATGTGGGTCCCATATGACCAGCTGACTGAGAAGGGAAAAGATCAAGCTTGGTTTGCAAATAGATTGGCTTGTTATGTAGGTGCAAGCCAAAAATAAACTGCTGCTGTCATGCAGCTATATTCCCAGGTTGCACTGAATAACACTGATGAACGGAGATCCTTCCAATGATCAGAAATATGGGCAGTGCCTCCGGTCATTCACTGCGTGTGGAAAAGAAGTGACTTGGGATAAGGATATACATAGACTCATTGGCAGTAGTGAATTGTTGGGCTGGTTGGTCAGGAGCCTAGCAAGAGAAAGACTGGAAGATTATGAACAAGGAGGTCTGGGTGGAGGCATGTGGGAGTGGGCCAAAGTGTGAAGACCTTTGCATTGCAGGGTAACACCTATCAGAGAGGGTTCACCACAGAAGAGTCACTTAAAAACTATGTAGATGGAATGACTCAGTCATTTGGTGTCGGTCTCTGTCATCAGCCGTCACAGGCCTGGCACAATACATGCATGCACAGAGTGGCCAAGAAGTTGGAGAAGAAGGTTAGATGTGGTTCTAGCAGCATGGGCTCCCACATAGAAGATTAATATAGTTTCTGTCACTGCAAAAATGCCCAAGCTTCCAGCAACATGGGTAAACACTGAACCCCTGATATGGCACTATCCCTAGAAAGAACTAATCAGCTACTTGGCAAACTGACTGCATTGGACCTCTTCTACCCTATATGGGGCAGTGATTAATTTTGACAGGAATAGAGATATATTCCAGGTATGAGTTTGCTTTTCCTGCTCTCGGAGCCTCAGCCAGCACCACTATCTGAAAGCTGACAGAGTGCTTGATCCACTTCAGACCAAGGCACCCACTTTCCACCAAAAGAGGTGCAGCTTAGGGCACATGACCATGGAACACACTGGTCCTATCACATACCACACCACCCAGAAATTGCTAAGTGCACTTAATGACAGAATGGCCTTTTAAAGATGAAGCTAAAGCACCCGTTTGAAGATGAAATCCCGTAGGAAGCTAAATGTATTCTAAATGAAAAGATAATTGTTTTAGTTATCTAGTGCTGCTATAACAGAAATACCACAAGTGGATGGCTTTAATAAACGGAAATTTATTTTCTTACAGTTTAAGAAGCCAGAAGTCTGACTCAGAGTGCCCACTCTAGGGGAAGGCTTTCTTTTTGTGTTGGCTCTGGAGGAAGGTTTTTGTCTCTTCAGCTTCTGCTTCCTGGATCCTTGGAGATCTCCATTTGTCTTGACATCTATCTTACCCCATCTCTCTTCTTCACTTGCTTGTTTAATTTCTTTCATATCTCAAAAGAGATTGACTTAAGTCATACCCCACACTAATCCTGTCTTATTAATGTAACAAAGACAACTCATTCTTAAATGGAATTATCACCACAGGCATACCCATTGCCATTAAGTAAATTCCGACTCACAGCAACCCTATAGGACGGAGTAGAACTGTCCCTTAAGGTTTTCAAGAAGTGGCTGGTGGATTCAAACTGCTGATCTTTTGGTCAGCAGCTGATTGCTTAACCACTATGCCACCAGGGCTCCAACCACAGGCATAGAGGTTAAAGATTTACAACACATATTTTGGGGGGACATAGTTCAATCCATAACAACCATTGTGTGATGCTCTGTCTTCGATAGGTAGAATACATGGATATGGAATCCAAGATGGTTGAAGTAGGGGTGGCCTTGCTTACTAATATGCCTACTTGGGACTTCATTCTTCCAATTCTCCAATGGGTCAGAGAAGAATAGATTTACTCTCAGGTAATGTCTTGGTACACTCCTCTCCAATTTCACCAGTAAATGGACAAATTCAGCAGTAACAGCCCAAGAATGGCATGCTGAGCAGGGGTTCAAACTCATCAGGGATGAGACTCTATATCACCTCATAAGGGTGAAAAGAATCTAGAATGGCTAGTAAAGAAAAGAAATGAGAATCAGTTGTGACCTTGAAGCCAGCTAGAATGGTGAGGTCTGTAGCTCATCCTGCTAACCTTCCTCTTGAGTTTACCCAGGAAATGAGAGCAATCAGAATCCCACAGAAGGTGGTTTCTGATGAGGTAAACTTACAGTAAGAGCAAATGGCGCAAGGGGTGAACGCCACTGCATACTGTGGTATAATCGCCCAGACCACCACCTTCAGAACTGAGGCAATAATTTTCCCAGCAGCTTGGTGTTCATTGCTGATGCCTCAGAGCTGGATCCTTCTGTGGGGGTTGTCCTCAGCCAAAGGGGTGCCTCACCCAAGTTTATGCCCTCTCCCTAGGGCATCTCACATCCAGTGAATGGTTACTGCCGGGTACAAAGTCCTGGCCTTGTCTCAACTGCGGACAACCCTAAAGGGCCATCCAAGCCCCCCATGGAATTAGCTAAGGTCTCTGTTCAAACTTTGTCACTGTTAACTTCTCCCTCTGCCCATTCCTGCTGCTCTCACTTCCTTACTGGTGGTGTTCCTCATTGCACTCCCTAATGAAACTCCTGCACACAAACCTCTGTCTCAGAGCCTGTTTCCAGGGAACCTACCTTAAGACAATTCTTATCTTTTTCTCTGCTCTATCAAATGAAACACTGAAGAGAGCTACACTGACCCACTATGTTATTTGCAGCTGCCAAGATGGTTTTGGTTTAGTTAAATGCAGTATTTCTAGCCCCTAGTCCTTTCCCTGTTCTGGAGCCGAGGCACACAGCTCTCCTTACCTTTATTTCCATATCCAGCCTGGTCCACTCTGATCCAAATTTCATACATTTCTTATTTTACTCACATTCCTTCTTTTTAACTTTTTTATTGAGGGATAAACATAGCGTATAAGGTACACTAATAGTAAGTATACAATTTGTTAATTTTCAGGGTAGCGCAAAAGGTTTGTGTTCAACTACTAACCAAAAGATTGGCAGTTCAAATCTGCTCAGTGGCACCGTGAAGACAGACCTGGCAATCTTCTTCCATAAAGATCACAGCCAAGAAAACCCTATGGAGCTTGTTTCTACCCTGTAACACATGGGGTCACCATAAGCGAGAATCAACTCGACAGCAACAGTTTTGGTTTGTTTGTTTGTTAGTTTGTTAGTTTGCTTTTTATACATATATCTGTAAGTTTCCCTCATGTCCCTTCACAGTCTAAACCCAGCTTGCTCCACCCTAGAGATAATCACTATATTGAATTTCATCATTACTGATTAGTTTTGAAACTTCTTGAACTTCGTATGAATTGAATCACATAGTATTATAGCATGTGGTCTTTTGTTTCTGGCTTTTTCACTGATTATAATTTCTGTGAAGTTCATTCGTATTATGTATTTCAGTCATTGTTTGTTTTATTGCTGTGTAGTTTTCCACTGTGTAAATATACTACTATTTATTAACATTAGTAGGCTTTGGGTTATGTCCATTTTGGGGCTATTATGTATAAAACTGCTATGAACATTCTTATACATGTATTTCTGTGGACATATGTATTTATTCCTCTTGGGTATATACCTAAGAGTGGAACAGCTGGGTCACTAGATAGGCATGTGTTAACTTTAGCAGAAACTGCCAAAGAGTTTTCCATAGTTGTGGTATTTGACTTTCCTGTTGGTCCACATCCTCACTTATCCTTGTGATTGTCAGGCTCCAACTTTCGACATTCTGATGGCTGTGCAGAGATAATTCATCCTGGTTCTACTTTCTATTTCCCTAATGACTAATAAGTGTGTACAACTCTTCAGATCATTAGCAGCCCTTGAATATTCTCTTTTGGGAGCTGTTTATCTTCTGTCCATTTTTTGCTAACGATTGTTCCCCACTAATCTGTATCAGGTTGAGGGAGAATGGATTTAAATGATAATGAGAAGAATCAAGAATAGGCAGATTCTATCTCAACTATGGGACAGTTCTACTCTGTCCTCTAGGGTAGCTATGAGTCAGAATTGACTCGACCGCACTGGGTTTTTTTTGTTTGGGTTTTATCTCAACTTAAGGAAGAATTTTGTAATGATTAATGCTACCAAGAATAAGTGGGCTGCCTAAGAAGCTGTGAAGGTATATGAAGTATCAGAATGGTGAAAGGAGAAATGTGACCATTTCCACATTATAATTCTGGATCCTAGTCATAGTAGAGCCCCAACATTTTATAATTTGATTTAAAGTTACTGTATGGGTCTGAACTGGAGCCCTGGTGGTGCAGTGGTTAAGAGCTTGGCTGCTAACCAAAAGGTCAGCAGTTTGAATCCACCAGCCACTCTTTAGAAACCCTATGGGGCAGTTCTACTCTGTCCTACAGGGTCACTATGAGTCAGAATGGAGTCATTCGTGATGTTTTGTAAGGGTCTGTACGTGTAACTTTTCCAAAAGTAGACTTTATTTCCATTTTCTCCGTTCCTTAGAAATGCCTTAAATGTTTCATTAATCCCATTCACTAAACCATTCACTAATCTCCCATTCTACCCACTTTATCGACAGTGTCTTGGAAGAGAAAGACTTGCAGTATTTGGGGACTCCAATATTACTTATTCCACTATCTTACAAATGAGGAAACTGAGTTAAATTATTAGTGAGAGAGCCAGGACCAGGATCCGTATTTCCTGCCTCCCAGACCATGTCCTTCAAAACGACCATGGGTCAGGATGGGCATGATTGTGGGTTCATGTGTACTTTATTTGCATACGTAAATGAGTGTGCATTTGGTTTACAGTGTAAAAATGGACTTGTGTCACTTCTTATTCATGAATATATGTGCTCAAGAAGGGGACAGGCACGACTCAGACTAAACTAGCCCAATAGGGAGAACATTAGTAATTAAGAGTTGTTGGCGGGGGTGGGGGGGAAGGTGACCAATACGTTTGCATAGTAACCACTTACGTATAATTAAATACATACAAGAAACAAAGAGGACATGTGGAATCTGTTCTTTAACTTCTGGTAGTCTCAGAATAAATTTCAATTTTCTATGTCAGGTATATAAAGAAAATACTTGTTTCTTTTTTTTACTTTCAGAAATCCAGGATGTTCCTAACTTACAGTATCCCCAGACCTAACTCCAAGATTACACATTATGCTGGTCAATATAAATATATATATGTATGAATGTGTATATATGGTTAAGTGCTACGGCTGCTAACCAAACAGTTGGCAGTTCGAATCTGCCAGCCACTCCTTGGAAACTCTGTAGGGCAGTTCTACTCTGTCCTATAGGGTCGCTATGAGTTGGAATTGACTCAACGGCATTGGGTTATAGCTAAACCAGTTGCAGTGAATTTGATTCCAACTTACCATGACCCCATGTGTGTTGGAGCAGAACTGTGTTCCATAGGGTTTTAAATGGTTGATTATTTTGGAAGCAGATTGCAGTGTCTTTCTTCTGAATTGCCTCTGGGTAGACTTGAATGTCCAACCTTTTGGTTAGCATCCCAGTGTTTAACCATTTGTGCCACCTAGGTGGTATATATATACATATATATACACACACACACACACGCACACATATATAGATATAGATAGGTAGATAGACAGATAGGCAGACAGACAGATGGATCCCGGTCTTCTGGACCACATTGGCCATGGAAGTTGAGACTCTAGGAATCACAACCAGAGAAGTATTTTGCTGACATTCACCAATGGCTGCACGTACTAACATACTTACCTGAATGGTAGTTTTTTTTCTTTCAGGTTTAAGAAACCTGGGTCCAAACTCCACTCAGAAAGCTTCTCAGGATAAGAGAGCTTCATGCTATACTCACTGGTCTCCTTTTACCAGCTCTGATCTTGTATCCCAAAGGTAGGAGCATCCTTTGAGTTTCCCTAATCTCAGAGTAAGAAGCCCTGGTGGCACAACGAGGTAAGCACTTAGCTGCTAACTGAAGGCAGACGGTTTGAACCCACCCTGTAGTTCCTCAAGAGAAAGACCTCGTGAGCTACTTCCTTAAAGATTACAGCCTAGAAAACCCTACAGAGGAGCTGTACTCTGTCACATGGGGTCATCAGGAGTGAGAACCAACTCTACGGTCCCCAACCACAACAATCTCAGAGTGAGGGACACCTCACCAGAACATACTGGCCACCGGGGTGGAGAACAGCCTTTCTTTCTTTCTTTGGTGGATGTTTTACAGCCTTGCCCAGGGTCACACGTGCAAATACAATCCTTAATGACCATAGGGTGGAGGTGGGATGGGGGGGCAGATTTTCAGAACAATCTCATTATGACCTTAGCCTGCCAAAGTACTGCCTCAGGGAAGAAATTAGAAAGTGAAATAAAGCAAGCTTAAAATCATCCCACAATTCTCAAGCTACTATCTATGGGTAAAATCACTAAGGAGATATCCAATACAAATACTGGCTTGGAAATGTGTTCCAAATAGTGTATTAAAATGCCTTTAAGGTTTGAAGTCCTAGAAGAGCCTGAGATATGTAGCCCTCTCATTCAGAATACAGCATAACATCCCATGCCACCTCCATTAGACACACAGGCTTTACCTGCTTTAAGCTTCCTACCAGCTTCTATTTGTTTATTGCTATTCAAAAAGCGGTGCCACTCCTTCCCCCATGCTGGCAAGGCAGAGGAAAGTGAAAGCTGCAGCCCTTGGCAGGTTGGGCCAGCACTGGCACACCTCCCAATGTTCTCTTGAATTTTTGAGCTGAAAAATCCAAGGTACATTTCTTTCAAAATCTTTGTTCCAAGTCCAATTTGAAATTTGACAAGTTTCAACCTTATCTTCTTGACAGAAAAAAAGAGTAAGAAACTCTTAACTATTTACATTCATTGGTCATGTTAGCTCTCAGAGGAAAATTTAGAATGAACACTGATTTATAAGCCTGTACCTAAAAGCAGACACACCTGAATGGGTTTCTGGCATAAATTTTTAAAAAGCAAGTAAAAAGCTTGATTCTTTTTAAAAAGTGGTCTATTTAGGTTCAAGAAGTTTTCTTACTTTTAAACTGGTTATCATTCTGTGCTGTGTTTTCATCTACCAGCCTGATGCACCAGTAAAATGAATGCTGTATTTCCAAAGTAAATATTACTTGGGAACAGCACCCTATGTTAATGGAAACGCTAAACTTTTCTTTCCCTTGCCTTGCTTTGCCCTAACCCCCACCCACACACAAAGGAAACCCCTGTAAGTAGACAGATAGCCTTGAACTGTGGCCATGAGCCAGGTACTTGACATAGATTACTTCATTCAGTCCATGGAGTTAGTACTGTTGTTATTTCCATCTGATGGGGGAAGCAGATACAGGGTGTGAGGTGACTTGTCTGGCTAGGAAGGCGGCAGCTGGCATTCAGATCCAGACAACCTGACCTTAGGGCAGCATCATCACCCCATTAGCTCTCCTGCCTCTGACCACACTGAGTCAGTTAACACAGAGTGTCCTGCAGTGCAGGTCAGAGCAAAGATGGAGCAAAGCTCTTTCATTGTAATAAGTCCTGAGTATTCAGTATTGCCTGGCAAGAAAAAGAGTCAAAGTTACATTATAGGTAGAATATGAATTTTCATACACAGTAAATGAAGTTTTTGGAAGAAAATCGATCTGCATTATGGTGAGATATGTTTGACTTTGGGTATTGTAGGAGAGAAAGAACTGCAGCCCGGAGTGAAAGACTTTGGCCTGCAGCCTCATAGGCCTCCCACCCTCTACAGGACTGAAACTCACTACCATTTTTCCCCAAGATGGAAAGGCATCTAGAGCCAGAAACCACCCAGCCCTTTCTGTGGAGCAGCAGTAATTAGATGAAGGAGAGCTGAACTGAAATCTAACACCCTTGGTGTAAAGATTTAGTAAACACAAGAGACAATGTTGGAATCAGGAGCCCTCTGGTGAAATCGAGTGACGGGGGCACAGGAGGGATAAAAGGTAAAAGGGAGAGTGCTTTTTCACCTACAAGGGAAGCAGAGAGTAAGGAATAAGAGAGCTCCACGGATGGGGGATCAGGAGATGTGGGAGCATCTAATGGGGATCTTGCCAAAAGGCTCAGCAGACGATGAAGCAATAATTCAGAAGGACCTGAATTTCACAAAGAAATCCCAAAAGGAGAGTTGACATGAACACTCACATTAGGACTATCACATAAGAGAAAAACATACTTCTTTGCTCTTTAAGCTGCCGCATTTTGGAGGTTCTTGTAACTTCTACTTTATTGTTGTTAGTTACTGTGAAGTTGGTCCCCTGCTCATGCACAACAGCCCCATACACAATGGAACAAAATGCTGCCCAGCCCAGCACCATCCCCATGATCGGTTGCACATTGGCCCATTGAGATCCATAGGATTTTCATTGTCTGAGTAGATCACCAGGCCTTCCTTCCTCATTCCTCTTAGTTTGGAAGCCCCCTGAAATGTGTTCAGGAACATGCAAACCTACACTGACAGATGGAGGAAATCGAACCCAGGTCTCCCACATGGAAGGCAATAATTCTACCACTGAACCACCAATGACTCACAAGCTCCTATCTACCCTTGCCCTAATATATGATTAGTACCAGAAGTGGGGTACTACTATAATAAAAACCTAAAATATATTCATTGGTTTGGTGGACAGCCAACCAGTGATGAAAATACAGCTGAGAATACAACCCTATAATGAGGAAATATTTGGCAAAACTGTCACCTGTGATAAGTTGGAAGGCAGCCCATGTGCCAAAAGAGCCTGTCTAGAAAAAGCAGCTAGAAAAATCCAGAACAGTAATGTGTGTTGGTAGTTACATATTGCCTTCAGCAAGTTATTATAAGAAATATATTAACTCTGGAAAGAATCAGCCAGTTGGTAAGAAAAGATAGAGCGGGATAGAAGTGTCTAGAAACATAGAGACTCAGCAGTCAGCACTTTTGCACCAGCAAACATCTAGAAACCTAGTGTTGTCTGGAGCCTTTTCAAAGATCTCCTCTTAAACCGAACAGACAGATACATGCCTGATTTGTACACATTAGGCTAGGAGTATTACCTTCCCACTCAAGTTATCCTTAGGATAACTGCCATGAGAAGGTGGGGGGGGGCGGGGACAAAGTTGTGAGTCAATCAAAGAAGCAAAAAAAAAAGGCTTAAAAAGCAGATCTAGAAAAGAACTGGCACATGAAACTGACTGGAAGAAAGCAGCTCAGAGCCTAGGGTTTTGAGGGAATGATATTACCAAAGAAGCTACAGGTATAGCCTATGAAAGCCCTTGATCGTTCAAGCACCCCCCGCCAAGGTAAGCGTGTTCTCAAAATATCCACTTTCGTTGCAGACTGGAGGGTGATAGACAAAGATGAAACTCTCAGACACTTGGAGAACAAAGAGTGATGGAGTAATTATCTAAGAGTTGAGCGAACTAGGTAGGACTTATTACATTGGACAGACAGAGAGTACTTACGATTCCCGCTTCAGAGGATTTGATTGTTGCTGTGAGCTAATGAATGTGCTTCACATTCTCCCATTTTCCAAAACAGAATCTCCACGTGGTTATCATTTTCTGCTTTGATGTTACATATTGTTTGCATATTTGTGGGAGATTTGAAGCAAATGACTTTGAGTTCATAGATCATTGGACCCAGGAGTGGCTACATCTGGACCTTAGGGGAAGGAGAACAGATGACATAGGGATTCTAGATTTAAGTGGATGCAGTAACTGCATGGGACCTTGAATTGCCTCCCTTGTAGAGAGTGAGCTTGTTCAAGGAGAGGGAAGAACAACTGAGGGAGGAGGAAAGGGCCAATTCCAGCTTCATATTTCTCAAATATGTTTTTTAAGAATTACTTGAGAGAAGGCGGGGCCAAGATGGCAGAATAGATGCTTCCAGTGAGCCCTCTTTCAACAAAAACCAAAAAAAAAAAAAAAAAAAAAATGAAATAAGTATATTTATCACAAGCTAGGAGCCCTGAACTTTAAAGGCAAAGTCAGAAAACGAACTGAGCGGCAGGGGGAGGAAGGGATGGTTCAGATGCAGAGAGGAGTTACCAGACCTGAATCAAGAGGAGCCCTCAGGCACCATTCCCGGGAGCGGCTGCAGCAGGTTGGTACTAGTGTTCAGCCACAGTTTCCTCAGGAAGAAGCAGCCAGGCACACAGCCTACTCACACCTCCAGAACCAGAGAATAATGGTGCTCTTGGCAAAAGTTAAGTGCTTGCGTATATTTTACCACACCTACCTCACAGCCCCCAAACTGGCTTCAGGGCTGTTAATTTCCCTGGGCCTGAGATAGGCCCTGTTGAGAACCTAGAGCCATCTTCTCGGCCTTGGAGAAGGAATAAATTTGCAACTGGGGGAAAAGATAATTTGCCCACTCCACTAACCTGGGGAGCTCAGGACAGAAGTGGCTCCTGTCCAGACATAAACAGTCGGTGGACTTTGAGCATCTTTCACTCCTCCATGAACCTGTGTGGGCCTATTACAGGAGAATAGGCCCTTGTTGACAGACTAAAACTGTTTCAGCTGTGTAGTGGAGAGGTGGGTATTTGATGTTTGACATGGCTTTGCCTATTAAACAGGGTCCTCACCTAATGACTGATGGCTCTGCTCAGGTCACCCAGCCACCCACGAAAAAGGTCCAAGGATAACTGGTACCTCCCAGTCCTTATAACCAAAATCATTGGGTGCCCATAGTCTGTCAGCAGAACCCACCCACCTGTACGCTCTAGGGAACAGGGACATGCTTTCCTCAGAGACACATGGGGGACAATTCTCAGACCCCTGTCTTGTTCAGAGCATGACCTCCTGCTTCAACAAGATACCAGTACCTACACCAATCACCCCTGCCCCCTAAGACTGTAGGACAGATCCTGTAGCACACACTTGACAATCAGCTACCTGGACACCTGAGCTGAAGTCATACAAGAAAAGTGAGTGGACTCCTAGATTGATATACCTGATAATACCTCTAGCTATCTGGGGACAGGATGTCTGAGCTCCAAAACCAAAAATAATCAAGTTAGCTCACTCAAGCAACCCTTCTGGGCATACCAAAACAAAACAAAATAAGAAGCCACGATACACTAAGCAAACATAAAATAAACTAATACAATAACTTATAGATGGCTCGGAGACAACAGTCAATTTCAAGTCACATAAAGAAACATACCATGATTGCCTCAACAAGCTCTCAAAAAAAGAATCAAGGGATCATCTAGATGAAAATACCTTCCTGGAATTACCAGATGTAGAATACAAAAGATTAATACACAGAACGCTTCAAGACATCAGGAAGGAAATCAGGCAATACACAGAACAAGCCAAGGAACACACAGATAAAGCAACTGAAGAAATTAAAAAGGTTATTCAGGAACATAATAAAAATTTAATAAGCTGGAAAAATACATAGAGAGACAGCAATCAAAAATTCAGAAGATTGACAATAAAATTACAAAATTAGACAACTGAATAGGAAGTCAGAGGAGCAGAATTGAGCAAATGGAAGGCAGAATTTCTGAACTTGAAGATAAAGCACTTGGCACCAATATACTTGAAGAAAAATCAGATTAAAGAATTAAAAAAAAAGAAGAAACCTTAAGAATCATATGGGACTCTATCAAGAGAAATAACCTATGAGTGATTGGAGTACCAGATCAAGGAGGGATAACAGGGAATACAGAGAGAATTGTTGAAGATTTGTTGGCAAAAAACTTCCCTGATATTGTGAAAGATAAGAAGATATCTATCCAAGATGCTCATCGAACTCCACATAAGGTATATGTTAAAAGAAAGTCACCAAGACATATTATAATCAAACTTGCCAAAACCAAAGATAAAGAGAGAATTTTAAGAGCAGCTAGGGATAAACAAGAAGTTACCTACAAAGGATAGTCAATAAGAATAAGCTAGGACGACTCTGCAGAAACCATGCAGGCAAGAAGGCAATGGTATGACTTATATAAAGCATTGATGGAAAAAAATTACCAGCCAAGAATCATATGTCCAGCAAAACTGTCTCTCAAATATGAAGGTGAAATTAGGACATTTCCAGATTAACAGAAGTTTAGGGAATTTGTAAAAACCAAACCAAAACTACACAAAATACTAAAAGGAGTTGGTTGGTTAGAAAATCAATAATATCAGGTATCAACTCAAGACTAGAACACTGAACAGAGCAATCAGATGTCAACTCGGACAGGGAAATCACAAAAATAAATCAAGATAAAAAAACACTAAAAACAGGGAAACGGCTATGTAAAAGAAGACAACATTAAAACAATAAAAAGGGACTGAGAAACATAGTCATAGATTTTTCATGAGAAGAAGACAAGGTGATACAAAGAAATAAAGGTTAGGTTTAAATTTGGGAAAATACCACAAAGGAGACAAACTATCCTACACATCAAAATAAAATACAAGAAAAAAATAGAGACTCAGCAGAAACAAAATCAACAACAACGAATATGAGGAAAGACAATATATAAAAATAAACTACTGAGCACAAAAAATTAAGCAGGAAGAAGAAACTGTCAACACCACACAAAAAAAAGACATCAAAATGATAGCACCAAGTTGAGACCTATCCATAATTACACTGAATGTAAATGGACTAAATGCACAATAAAGACACCGAGAGTGGCAGAATGGATTTAAAAAAACATGATCCATCTATATGCTGCCCACAAGGGACGCACATTAGATTTAGAGACAAAAACAAACTAAACCTCAAAGGATGGAAAAGAATAAATCAAGCAAACAACAATCAGAAAAGAGCAGGAGTGGCAATATTAACTCTGACAAAAGAGACTTTAAAGTGAAATCCATCATAAAGGATAAGGAAGGGCACTATATATTGATTCAAGGAATAGACAATATACCAGGAGGATATAACCATATTAAATATTTATGCACCCAGTGAAAGGGCTCCAAGATACATAAAACAAACTGTTATCATTAAAAAGTGAGATAGACCAGTACCACAGTAATAGTAGGAGACTTCAACACACCACTTTCAGTGAAGGACAGGACATGCAGAAAGAAGGTCAATAAAGACACAGAATATTTAAAGGCCACAATCAACCAACTTGACCTCATACACATATACAGAACACCCACCCAACAGCAACCAAGTATACTTTCGGTTCAAGTGCACATGGAACATTCTCTAGAATAGACCACATATTAGGTAATAAAGCAAGCTTTAGCAGAATCCAAGACATTGAAATACTACAAAGCATCTTCTCTGACCATAAGGCCATAAAAGTAGAAATTAATAACAGAAAAAGCAGGGAAAAGAAACCAAACACTTGGAAACTGAACAATACTCTGCTCAAAAAAGACTGAATTATAGAAGACATTAAGGATGGAATAAAGACATTCATAGAATCCACTGAGAATGTAAACACTTCTTATCAGAAACTTTGAGATACATTGAAAGCAGTGCTCAGAGGTCAATTTATATCAGTAAAGGTACACATATATAAAAAAGAAAGGGCCAAAATCAAAGAAATACCTCTACTACTTGAACATATAGAAAGAGACTAGCAAAAGAAACCCTCAGGCACCAGAAGAAAGCAAATAATAAAAATTAGAGAAGAATTCAAGCAAAAGAAACCCTCAGGCACCAGAAGAAAGCAAATAATAAAAATTAGAGAAGAATTCAATGAAATAGAAAACAGAAAAACAATTGAAAGAATTAACAAGACCAAAAGCTGGTTCTTTGAAAAAATTAACAAAATTAATAAACGATTGAACAAACTGACAAAAGAAAAACATGAGAGGAAGCAAATAACCTGAATAAGAAATGAGATTGGTGATACTACAACAGACCTAACTGAAATTGAAAGAATCATATCAGATTACTAGGAAAAATTGTACCCTAACAAATTTTTAAAGCTAGAAGAAATGGATGAATTCCTAGAAACACGCTATCTACCTAAACTAACACAAACAGAGGTAGGGCAACTAAATAGACCCATAACAAAAGAAGAGATTGAAAGGTAATCAAAAAATTCCCAACAAAAAAAAAGTCCTGGTCCAGACGGCTTCACTGCACAGTTTTACCAAATTTTCAGAGAAGAGTTAACACCACTACTTCTAAAGGCATTTCAGAGCACAGAAAAGGACAGAATACTCCAAAACTCATTCTATGAAGCCACCATATCCCTGATACCAAAACCAGGTAAAGACACCACAAAAAAGAAAATTACAGATCTATATCCCTCATGAACTTAGATGCAAAAATCCTCAACAAAATTCTAGCCGATAGAATTCAACAACTTATCAAAAAAATAATTCACCATGACCAAGTGGGATTCATACCAGGTATGCAGGAATGGTTCAACATTAGAAAAACAATTAATGTAATCATCATAGAAATAAAACAAAAGACAAGAATCATATGATTTTATCAATTGATGCAGAAAAAGCATTTGACAATGTTCACCATCTATTCATGATAAAAACTCTCAGCAAAATAGGAATAGAAGGAAATTTTGTCAACATAATAAAGGGCATTTATACAAAGCCAATAGCCAACATCATCCTAAATGGAGAGAGCCTGAAAGCATTTCCCTTGAGATCAGGAAGCAGACAAGGAAGCCCTTTATCACTGCTCTTATTCAACATTGTGCTGGAGGTCCTTCCTAGAGCAATTAGAAAGATAAAGAAATGAAGAGCATCCAGATTGGCAAGGAAGAAGCAAAATTTTCTCTATTTGCAGATGACATGATCTTATACATAGAAAACCCTAAGAAATCCTCAAGAAAACTACTGAAACTATTAGAAGAGTTCAACAGAGTATCAGGATACAAGATAAACATACACAAATCAGTTGGATTTCACCAAATCAATATCATTTACAGTAGCTCCAAGAAGATAAAATACTTAGGAATAAATCTTACCAGCAATGTAAAAGACTTGTACAATGAAAACTACAAAACACTTCTCTGAGAACCAAAAGAGACCTACATAAGTGGAAAAACATACCTTGCTCATGGATAGGAAGACTCAACATTGTAAAAACGTCTTTTCCACCAAAAGCGGTCTATACGTTTAATGCAATTCCGATCCAAATTCCAATGACATTTTTTAATGAGATGGAGAAACAAATCATCAACTTCATATGGAAAGGAAAGAGGCCCCGGATAAGTAAAAAAAAAAAAAAAGCATTACTAAAAAAGAAGAACAAAATGGGAGGCCTTACTCTACCTGCTTTTAGAACCTATTATACTGCTACAGTAGTCAAAACAGTCTGGTACTGATACAACAACAGATACATAGACCAATGGAACAGAATTGAGAATCCAGACATAAATCCATCCACATATGAGCAGTTGATATTTGTCAAAGGCCCAAAGTCACTTAGATGGGGAAAAGACAGTCTCTTTAACAAATTGTGCTGGCATAACTGGGTATCCATCTGCAAAAAAATGAAACAAGACCAATACCTCACTCCATGCACAAAAACGAGCTGGAAACGGATCAAAGACCTGAAATATAAAACCTAAAATGATAAAGATCATGGAAGAAAAAATATGGACAATGTTAGGAACCCTAATACATGCCATAAACAGTATACGAAACATTACTAACAATGCAGAAGAAAAACTAGATAACCGGGAGCTCCTAAAATTCAAAGGCCTATGCTCATCCAAAGACTTCACCAAAGAGTAACCAAATTACCTACAGACTGGAAAAAAGTTTTTAGCTATGACATTTCGATCAGCACCTGATCTTTAAAATCTACATGATGCTGCAAAAACTCAGCTACAAAAAGACAAATAACCCAATTAAAAAATGGACAAAAGACATGAACAGACAGACACTTCATTAAAGAAGACATTGAGGTAGCTAACAAATACATGAGGAAATGCTCACGATCATTAGCCATTAGAAAATACACATCAAAACTAAAATGAGATTCCATCTCACTCCAACAAGGCTGAGATTAATCCAAAAAACACAAAACCATAAATGTTGGAGAGGCCATGGAGAGATTGGAACACTTAAACACTGCTGGTGGGAACGTAAAATGATATAACCACTTTGGAAATCGATTTGGCGCTTCCTTAAAAAGCTAGAACTACCATTCAACCCAGCAATTCCACTCCTTGGAATATATCCTAAAGAAATAAGAGCCTTTACACAAACAGATATATGCATACCCATGTTCATTGCAGCACTGTTTACAATAGCAAAAAGATGGAAGCAACCAAGGTGCCCATCAATGGATGAATGGATAAATAAATTATGATATATTCACACAATGGAATACTACACATCGATAAAGAACAGTGAGGAATCTGTGAAACATTTCATAACATGGAGGAATCTGGAAGGCATTATGCTGAGTGAAATTAGTCAGTTGCAAAAAGACAAATATTTTATAAGACCACTACTGTAAGAACTGGAGAAATAGTTTAAACAGAGAAGAAAATATTCTTTGATGGATAGGGGAGGAAGGGAGGGTGAGAGAGAGGTATTCACTAATTAGATAGTAGATAAGAACTACTTCAGGTGACGGGAAAGACAACACACAATACAGGCGAGGTCAGCACAACTGGACTAAACCAAAATCAAAGAAGTTTCCTGAATAAACTGAATGCTTTCAAGGCCAGAGAAGCAGGGGTGGGGGCTTGGGGACCATGGTTTCAGCGGACATCTAAGTCAATTGGCATAATAAAATCTATTAAGGAAACATTCTGCATCCCACTTTGGAGAGTGGCATCTGCGATCTCAGATGCTAACAAGCAACCATATAACATGCATCAATTGGTCTCAGCCCATCTGGATCAAAGAGGAATGAAGAACACCAAGGACAAAAGGTAGTTACGAGCCCAAGAGACAGAAAGGGCCACGTAAACCAGAGACTACATTAGCCTGAGGCCAGAAGAAGTAGATGGTGCCTGGCTACAACCGATGACTGCCCTGACAAGGAACAAAATAGAGAACCCCTGAGGGAGCAGGAGAGCAGTGGGATGCAGAACCCAAATTCTCATAAAAAGACCAGACTTAATGGCCTGACTGGGACTAGAAGGACCCTGGTGGTCATGGCTCCCAGATCTTCTGTTGGCCCAGGACAAGAACCATTCTCAAATCCAACTCTTCAGACAGAGATTGGACTGGACAATGGATCGGAGATGGATGCTGGTGAGGAGTGAGTTTCTTGGACCAGGTGGACAGTTGAGACTATGTTGGCATCTCCTCCCTGGAGGGGAGGTAAGAGGGTAAAGTGGGTTAGAAGGTGGTGAAATGGACACGAAAAGAAAGAGTGGAGGGAGGGAGTGGGCTGTCTCATCACGGGTACATCAATACATAGCAAGGTGTATATAAGTTTTTGTGCGAGAGATTGTCTTGATTTGTAAACTTTCACTTAAAGCACAATAAAAATTGAAAAATAAAAATAAAAAACTCCCAACAAAAAAAAGAAAAGCTCTGGCCAGATGGCTTCACTGTAGAGGTCTACCAAACTTTCAGAGAAGAGTTAACACCACTACTACTAAATGTATTTCAGAGCATAGAAAAGGAAGAAAGGAATACTCACAAACTCATTTTATGACGCCAGTATAGAGATGATAACAAAACCAGGTAAAGACACCACAAAAAAAGAAAATTACAGACCTCATGAACTTAGATGCAAAAATCCTCAACAAAATTCTAGCCAATAGAATTCAACAACGTACAAAAAAAAAATAATTCACCATGACCAAGTGGGATTCATACCAGGTATGCAGTGGTGGTTCAACATTAGAAAAACGATTAATGTAATCCATCATATAAATAAAACAAAAGACAACAGTCACATAATTTTATCAATTGATGCAGAAAAGGAATTTGACAAAGTTCAACACTCATTCATGATAAAAACTGTCAGCAAAATAGGAATAGGAGGAAAATTCCTCAACATAATAAAGGGCATTTATACATAACCAACATCATTCTAAATGGAGAGAGTCTGAAAGCATTCCCCTTGAGACTGGGAGCAAGACATGGAAGCCCTTCATCACCACTCTTATTCAACAACGTGCTGGAGGTCTTAGCCAGAGCAATTAGACTATATAAAGAAATAAAGCGCATCTTGATTGGCAAAGAAGTAAAAGTACCTCTATTTGCAGATGACGTGATCTTATACACAGAAAACCCTAAGGAATCCTCAAGAAAACTTCTGAAACTAATTGATGTGTTCAGCATAGTATTAGGATACAAGATACAAATACACAAATCAGTTGGTATCCTCTACACCAACAAAAAGAACATCGAAGAGGAAATCACCAAATCAATACCATTTACAGGAGCCCCGAAGAAAATAAAATACTTAGGAGTAGATCTTACCAGAGATGTAAAACACTTATACGAAGAAAACCACAAAACACTTCTGCAAGGAAGCAAAGGAGACCTACATAAGTGGAAAAACATACCTTGCTCATGGATAGGAAGACTCAACATTGTAAAAATATCTTTTCTACCAAAAGCGATCTATTTAATGCAATTCTGATCCAAATTCCAACGACATTTTTTAATGAGATGGAGAAACAAATCACCAACTTCATACGGAAGGGAAAGAGGCCCCAGATAAGTAAAGCATTACTGAAAAAGAAGAACAACTCAGGAGGCCTCCCTCTACCTGATTTTAGAATCTATTACACTACCACAATAGTCAAAACATCCTGGTACTGGTACAACAGATACATAGACCAATGGAACAGAATTGAGAATCCAGACATAAATCCATCCACATATGAGCAGTTGATATTTGACAAAGGCCCAAAGTCAGTTAGTTGGGGGAAAGACAGTCTCTTTAACAAATTGTGCTGGGATAACTGGATATCCACCTGCAAAAAAATGAAACAAGATCCATACCTCACACCATGCCAAAAATGAGCTCAAAATGGATCAAAGACCTAAATACAAAATCTAAGACGATAAGGATCATGGAAGAAAAAAATAGGGATAATGTTAGGAAGCCTAATACATGACATAAAGAGTATACAAAACATCATTAAGAATGCAGAAGAAAAACTAGATAACCGGGAGCTCCTAAAAATCAAACGCCTATGCTCATCCAAAGACTTCACCAAAAGAGTAAAAAGGTTACCTACAGACTGGGAAAAAGTTTTTAGCTATGACAATTTGATCAGCACCTGATCTCTAAAATCTACATGATGCTGCAAAAACTCAACTACAAAAAGACAAATAACCCAATTAAAAAAGGGCTAAAGATATGAATAGACACTTCACTAAAGACGACGTTCTGGTAGGTAACAGATACATGAGGAAATGCCTATACACTGCTGTTGGGAACGCAAAATGGTACAACCACTTTGGAAATCGATTTGTTGCTTCCTTAAAAAGCTAGAAATAGAACTACCGTATGATTCAGCAATCCCACTCCTTGGAATATATCCTAGAGAAATAAAAGCCTTTACACAAACAGATATATGCACACCCATGTTCATTGCAGCACTGTTTACAATGGCAAAAATATGGAAGCAACCAATATGTGCATCGATGGATTCACGGATGAATTAATTATGGTATGTTCACACAATGGAATGCTACGCATCGATAAAGAACAGTGATGAAAGTGTGAAACATTCTGTAACATGGAGGAACCTGGTAGGCATTATGCTGAGTGAAATTAGTCAGTTGCAAAAGGACCAATATTGTATAAGACCACTATTATAAGAACTGGGGGAATAGTTTAAACACAGAAGAGAATATTCTTTGGTGGTTATGGGGGCGAGGGAGGGAGGGAAGGAAAGGGGTAGTCACTAATTAGATAGTAGATAAGAACTACTTTAGGTGAAGGGAAAGACAATACACAATACAGGGGAGATCAGCACAACTGTGCTAAACCAAAAGCAAAGAAGATTCCTGAATAAACTGAATTCTTTGAAGGCCAGTGTAGCAGGGGTTGGAGTTTGGGGACCATGATTTTGGGGGCATCTAAGTCAATTGGCATAATAAAATCTATTAAGAAAACATTCTGCATCCCACTTTGGAAAGTGGCATCTGGGGTCTTAAAAGCTAGCAAGCGGCCATCTAAGATGCATCAATTGGTCTCATCCTACCTGGATCAAAGGAGAATGAAGAACACCAAGGACACAAGGTAGTTATGAGCCCAAGAGACAGAAAGGGGCTACATAAATCAGAGGCTACATTAGCCTGACACCAGAAGAAGTAGATGGTGCCCGGCTACAACCAATGACTGCCATGACAGGGAACACAACAGAGAACCCTTGAGGGAGCAGGAGAGCAGTGGGATGCAGACCCCAAATTCTCTTAAAAAGACCAAACTTAATGTTCTGAGTGAGACTAGAAGGACCCCAGTGGTCATGTCCCCCAGACCTTCTGTTAGCCCAAGACAGGAACTCTTCCCAAATCCAACTCTTCAGACAGGGGTTGGACTGGACAATGGGACAGAAAAAGATGCTGGTGAAGAATGAGCATCTTGGATCAAGTAGACACTTGAGACTATGTTGGCATCTCCTATCTGGAGGGGAGATGAGAGGGCAGAGGAAGCCAGAAGCTGGCGGAATGGACACGAAAAGAGAGAGTGGAGGGGTCAGAAGCTGGCAGAATGGACAGGAAAAGAGAGAGTGTCTCATTAGGGGGAGCGCAATTAAGAGTATATAGCAACATGTATATAAATTTCTGTATGAGACACTGACTTGATTTGTAAACTTTCACTTAAAGCACAATAAATATTTTTTAAAAAAGAATTACTTGCAAACACAAAATAGACAATAGATAAGTGATAACTTTGGTGAAGGGTAAGACAGTACACAGTATGCAACTTGTGCAAGGCAAGGTCATGGAAGCTCCATAGACACATCCAAACTCCCTGAGGGACCAAATTGCTGGGCTGAGAGCTGTGGGGACCACGGTCTCAGGGAACATCTAGCTCAAGTTGCATAACATAGTTTATAAAGAAAATGTTCTACATTCTACTTTGGTGAGTAGTGTCTGGGGTATTAAAAGCCTGTGAGTGGCCATCTAGGATCCTCTCCTGGTTGCACCACTTCAGGAGCAAGGAAGAATGAAGAAAACTAAAGATACAAGGGAAAGATTAGTCCAAAGGACTAATGGATCACATCTACCATGGCCTCCACAAGAATGAGTCCAGTACAACTAGGTGGTGCCAGGCCACCACCAACGACTGCTCTGACAAGAATCACAATAGAGGGTCCTGGACAGTTGCTGGAGAAAAATGTAGAATAAAATTCTAACTCAAAAAGAAAGACCAGACTCTCCGGCCTGACAGAGACTGGAGAAACCCTGAGAGTATGGCCCGTGGACACCCTTTCAGCTCAGTAATGAAGTGACTTCTGAGGTTCAGCCAAAGGCTGGACAAGCCCATAAAACAAAATGAGACAAAAGGGGCACACCAGCCCAGGGGCAAGGACTAGAGGGCAGGAGGGAACAGGAAAGGTAGTAATACGGCATCCAATTTTGAGAAGGGAGAGTGTTGACATGTCGTCGGGTTGTTAACCAATGTCATAAAACAATATGTGTACTGTTTAATGAGAAACTAGTTTATTTTGTAAACCTTCATATAAAGTACAACAAAAAAATAAAAAAGGAATTACTTGCTACCTGTCTTGGGCTAGATTCTCTAGAGAAGCAAAACCAGTAAAGCGTAGAAATATACATAAAAAAAAAAAAAAGATACATAGAGAGAGGTTTATATCAAGAAAATGGCTCATGTGGTTTTAGAGGTTGGAATGTCCTAAACCTGTGGGTCAGGATAGAGGATTCCCCTGATTCACGTAGCAGCAGGGGCTGGCAAACCCAAGATCAGCAGGTTGGACCTCAGGGCTCTTGCTCACAGGCTGCAAAGATCAACAAACCCCAAGACTGACAGGTAAGCTGCTAGCTCAAGTCCCAAGAAATGGAGGTCGGACTACAGGTAACAAAGCCAGCAAAAGCCCACCAGCCTTGCCAAAATGTCCGCTTGTATTCGATGCAGGCCACACCCTCAAGGAAACTCCCTTTCAACTGATTGACTACTTACAGAAGATACCATCAAGGAGGTGATCACACCAGATCAAATCTCATCACAGAAGTGATCACAGTATCATAGGACTGCCAAACTACATCAAAGCTGCCAAACCATTTCAGGCGGTAGCATATGATCAATTTCTGACTGTGGAAGTTGGTGAAATCTTCAATTTCTTGGCCTTAGTGGTTGGCACATAGATTTGAATAATAGCCATATTAACTGGTCTTCCTTTTAAGCATATGAATATTATCCTATCATTGACAACGTTGTACTTTAGGATAGATCTTGAAATGTAATTTTGGACAATGAACACAACACCATTCCTCTTCAATTTGTCATTTCAGGCATAGTAGACCATATGATTGATTGTCCGAATCAAAATGGCCAATACCTGTCCATTTCAGCTCACTAATGCCTAGGATATTGGTCTTTAGGTGTTCCATTTCATTTTTCGTGACTTTCAATTTTCCTAGATTCGTATTTTGTACATTCCACGTCTGATAATTAATGGATGTTTGCAGCTGTGTCTTTTCATTTTGAGTCATGCCGCATCAGCAAATGAAGATTCCAAAAGCTTGACTCCATCCATGTCGTTATGGTCAACTCTACTTTGAGGAGGCAGCTCTTCCCCAGTCGTCTTCTGAGCGCCTTCCAACCTGAGGGGCTCATCTTCTGGCACTATATCAGACAATTGCTGCTATCATAAGATTTTCGCTGGCCTTTTTTTTTTCAGAAGTAGACTGCCAGGTCCTTCTTCCTAGTCTGTCATAAGTCTGGAAGCTCAGCTGAAACCTGTCCTCTAAGAGTGACCCTGCTGGTATTTGAAATACCAGTGGCAAATTTTCCAGTATCACAGCAACATGCAAGCCACCACAGTAGGACAAATTGACAGATGCTAAAAATTTTTCTGAAGGTCATTCAAAAGTGGTTGCAGCAGTCCACTGACAGGGAACTGCCAGAAATTTAAGCCAAATTCAGAGAAGACATAGAACAAGGGATATCATTGCTAATGTCAGATGGATCTTGGCTGAAAGCAGAGAATACCAGAGCTCAAAGGCGTTCGCCTGTGTGGATCATAACAAATTATGGAAACCATTGCAAAGAGTGGGAATTCCAGAGCACTTAATTGTGCTGATGAGGAACCCAAACTTAGACCAAGAGGCAGTCATTCTTAACAGAACAGGGGGATGCTGTGTGGTTTAAAGTCAGGGAAGGTGTGCATCAGGGTTGTATCCTGTCATCATACTTATTCAATCTGTATGCTGAGCAAATAATATGAGAAGCTGGACTGTATGAAGAAGAACACAGCATCAGGATTGAAGGAAGACTCATTAACAACCTGTGTTATATAGATGACATGACCTTACTTGCTGAAAGTGAAGAGGACTTGAAGCATTTACTGATGAAGATCAAAAACTACAGCCTTCAATATGTATTACACCTACATGTAAAACAAAAATCCTCACAACTGGACCTATAAGCAACATCATGATAAATGAAGAAAATATTGAAGTTGTAAATGATTTAATTTTACTCCAATCCACAATCAACGCCCATGGAAGCAGCAGTCAAGAAATCAAACGAAGCATTGCACTGGGCAAATCTGCTGCAAAAGATCTCTTTAAAGTGTTAAAAAGCAAGGATGTCACTTTAAGGACTAAGCCTTGATGTTTTCAACTGCCTCCTACGCATGTGAAAGCTGAACAATAAATAAGGAAAACTGAAGAATTGTTGCCTTTGAATTATGGTGTTGGGGAAGAATATTGAATATACCATGGACCGTCAGAAGAACTAACAAATCTTTCTTGGAAGAAGTTCAGCCAGAATGTTCCTTAGAAGCAAGGATGGTGAGACTACATCTCACATACTTAGGACTTATTATCACGAGGGATCAGTTTCTGGAGAAGGACATCATGTTTGGTAAAGTAGAGGGTCATCAAAAAAGAGGAAGACCCTCAAGGAGATAAATTGACACAGCGGCTGCAACAATGGGCTCAAGCGTAACCACCTATGTGAGGATGGCACAGGACAGGGCAGTGTTTCATTCTGTTGTAGGTAGGGTTGCTATGAGTCAGAACAGACTGGAGTGCACCTAACAACAACCACCACAATGAAACCCTCTCATCCTCATGATGAAACTTTCAGCTTTCCTGTCTCCCCAGTGAAGCTTCAGGTTTCTGATAAGTGTGCTCATCATATGCTTATCAGCATTCATTTGTTTAACAAATTTGCTATGTGTGTTTTATGGGTAATGTGGGAATGGCTAGGGAAAATATTTTGAGGTGACAGATTGATGGCAACTTTGCAAATAGTTTCAGAAATTGTGTCTCAGGCATATTATTCATTGAATTATATTTTTAAATCACTTCAGTAGAGCTTTATTTAATTCAAGCCTTATTAAAGAAAAAAAAAGCATGTAGGATATAGCATGGACTGAAAGGACTTTCATAGAAAGCCTTTTGTGATCACTTTAATGGATGTAACAAATACACTCAAAACTGAATGGTTTTGAGATAAATCACTCTGAGTCATGATTTAAAGCAACTGTCAGCAAGCCTTGAGTTAATCAATTTTCTTATTCAGAATATTGCTGAATACAAACAACTATCCATTAAACAGACACTGTGTAATAAGGACTGAAATAGGAAATAGGCTAGGTATGAAGGCACCATGTAGAGGGGCATGAAATTGTCCCAGAAGAAATGAAGAAGTAAAGATAGAGAGGAAGAGCATTCTCATGCAGAGGGAAAAGCACTGATATTCAGGAGAGAATGGAGTCCCTGGGTAATTCAAACATTAAGCAGCTACCAGCAAAAACATTGGCAGTCCAAACTCACCCAGAAGCACTTCAGAAGAAAAGCCTGGCTATCTGCTTCTGTGATGGTTAAGGTTGTATGTCACCTTGGCTGGGCCATGATTCTCAGTGGTTCGAAAGTTACGTAATGATGTAGTTTGGCAGTTATGTAATGATGAAATGTGGTAGTTACGTAACAATGCAGTTATCCTCCATTTTGTGATGTAATTACCTCCATGATGTGATCAGCCAATCAGTTGTAAGGGGAGTTCTTTTGGGTGCGGCCTGCAACAAATATATATGGATGTTTTGGCAAAGCTCACTGATTTTTGCTCACTTTGTATCCTGCATCCAGCTTGCCATCATCTGACCTCTAGTTCTTAGGACTTGAGCCAGTGGTCTGCTGTACTGCCTGACAATCTTAGGATTTGTCGGCCTCTCCAGCCCATGAGCCAACAGCCTGCTGCCTGATCTGCTGATCTTGGGTTCTTCAGTCCCAGCAGCTACATGAGTCAGGGAAAGCCTCCAGCCTGACACCTGACCCACGGACTTGAAACTTTCCAACCATTTCTTTGATATACATCTCTCTCTCTCTCTGTCTATACATACATACACACATGCTTCACCAGCTTTGCTTCTCTATAGAACCCACCCTAAGCCAGCTTCCAAATGGTCCCAACCTTGAAAACCCTATTAAACACATTTCTACTCTGACACACATGGGTCATCATGAGTCAAAATCAACTCAACGGCAACTAAAAACAACAGACAGGAGAAAAAACTGTGCTTTGGGTATTTCAAGCATAGCTGGAGAGTAAAGTGGCTGGAAGGGGGAGGGATGAAAGTTCCAAGATGCTGTATGGAGCTATAAGATGAAGAAGAACTTAAAGGGCACTGTGTGAGTAGTGTCTTGAGTTACCCCGCAGGTTTTGGTTTGTGGGAGATTTTGATATGGAAGAGACATGAACAGGTCTGTGCTTTAGGGAAATTACTCTGGCTTCGGTGTGAACAAATTAATTGGCGGGGCAGAGAATACAGTTAAAAGGACTATGAAAAAGACTGCTGTGATAGTCCATGTGAGAGGAACATTGTCCGGAGATAAGATGGCATGTTTGAGAGATATTAGAGAAGTAGAATAAACAGGACTGGTTGACTGACTGGACATGGAGGACATAAACCTAAAGAAATGATATGTTCCAGACATTCTTATTCACTAATTAATATATTTATTTTAACAAAGAAAGTATGTCTTTTGATTTTTAACTAGTTTTTTTTATAATGTGATTGTGTTTTATAAAAATAAAAACCAATAATTAAGAGATGTTTTTGGTAACATTGCATTTAAAAATATCTTTATCCTAATGTTCTTTTGAGACTAGGGAATTTTGTGAGTCCGCTTGAGGTAAATCCTGAGCGCTGAGGATAGCAGTTGAGCTGAGAGGGAGGACCTGGGCTTGGAGAAGGGACGGCCCTGTGACCTTGGAGAAGTCAATTACCTGCCTCATTGGACTGCATTAGGAATTCAGCAGGAAGTTGTCAGTTAAGATCTTGGCCTATGGGAGTCCTTTAGTACAGATGAGCTCAATTTCCTCAGATTCTGTGTTGTGGCCTCTCCTGGACCATGTTGTCAGTGTACTGTGTCCTGACAAGGCACCAGCCCAGGGAACGTCGAAGGGTAGGTTGGGACTCAGAATTCATGTTTATAGACCATATGGGCACATCTCATGATGGCCTCCCCTTGGGACTAGAACTCACATTTTATGTAGCCCTCCTGCCCTCCCCTGGGCTTAACCATCAAGGCAGGATCAACCAAACACGGGTGCATCTGAGCCCTAGAACTGTTACACCAGACACAATGCCTCATCAACTAAGATCCTCCTAAGGCTCCACTTCCCTCTTCTGAGACACAGTGGCTTTGCTGTTGGCTCAAATCTTTCATCTCTGATAAAAATTAAAGGAGTCTGTTAGCAATTTATTTGTGTACAGAAAGCCATTATCTTTAATGCACACTATTCAAAACAAAACAAAAAAATACCCAAAACTTTTGGTGTGCCTTTAACTTCTCTCTTTCAAAGGTGAGAGAATCAAAATTTGATGTTGGTATATTTATCTATATCTCCATAGAACTGAAAAAGAAATAGAGGAGAGGTAAGACAAAGAAACAAGAGATAGAGAGAGACTTGAGAGTGAGAAAGATGAGAGAGAGACAGAGTGAAAGAGAGACAGAGAGTGAGAGTGAGACAGAGTGAGAGAGAGACAGAGAGTGAGAGAGAGACAGAGAGTGAGACAGAGTGAGAGAGAGACAGAGAGTGAGACAGAGTGAGAGAGAGACAGAGAGTGAGAGGGAGACAGAGTGAGAGAGAGTGAGAGTGAGACAGAGTGAGAGACAGAGAGTGAGACAGAGTGAGAGAGAGACAGAGAGTGAGAGTGACAGAGTGAGAGAGAGTGAGAGAGAGACAGAGAGTAACAGAGTGAGAGAGAAACAGAGAGTGAGAGTGACAAAGAGTGACAGAGCGATAGAGGGACAGAGTGAGAGAGAGACAGATAGTGAGAGGGAGAGAGATGATGACGCTTCAGCAACATGATGAACATATTTGATGTTACTGAACTGAACACGTGAAGATTGTTGAAATGAAAAATGTTTTGTTAGTATACATTTACTACAATAGATAGAGAATGACAGAGCAAGAGTGAGAGTGAGAGAGAGTCTGTTTTTGGAAATTCCCCCACATGAATGGCAAGGCCATGTATTAGTCAGAGTTTAGTTACAACAATAGACCCTCACCTCATTTCAGTATAAACAGAAAGGTAGTGATGTATTGAAGGGACGTCATAGCTTACAGGATGACTGGATGGTTGGGTGGGCCAGGTTGCATGGAGGCTGTGCAGCTGAGTGGTGCCAAGACCCCTCCACAGAACTGACCTAGGACCGCTGCCCCAGAAAATCCCCCTGTTGTAACCCACATGCTTCCAAAGAGAGGATTCTCTGCTCTGGCTTCTTGTGTTGGACCCCCAGACTCTTGTTCCATGATGCCCTGACTAGTGCATGCTTGTGTCCTGGCTGCTAGGCAGGCTGGGAAAGTGAGGTGCTGCTGTGTGGCATTTTCAGTTACTAACACAGTACAATCTAAAGTCATTTCCTTGGGCTGCTTTAACAAATTACCACAAACTCCATGGCTTAAAGCAACAGGAATTTATGCTCTCACAGTTCTGGAAACTAGAAGTCTGAAATCAAGGAGTCAGTGGGGCTACACTCATTCTAAGGGCTCTGGGGAGGCATCCTTCCTTGTCTCTTCCAGCTTCTCGTGACTGCAGGTGTTCCTTGGCTTGTTGCCACATGACTCCAACCTCTGCCTCCATTTTCCAATTGCCTTCTCCTCTGCATGCCTTGTCAAACCTCCTTCAGCCTTTCTCTTATAAGGATACATATGATGGATTATAGGAGTTCCCCAGATAACCCAGAATAATCTTTTCATGTCAAGATCCCTAGCTTATACACACACAATGGCATACTATGCAACAATAAAGAACAATGATGAATCCACAAAACATCTCACAGCATGGATGAATCTGGAAAGCATTATGCTGAGAGAAATTACTCAGTTGCAGAAGGGTAGATACTGTATGAGACCACTATTATTAAAAAAAAACAAACCCCCAAAAAGTTTACACACTAAAAAAAAAAAATCTTTAATAAAGGAGGGCAGGGGTGAGGAGGGGAAATCACTACATAAAACCAAAAACGAAACCTGTTGCTGTCCAGTCAGTTCTAACTCATAGCAGCCCTATAAGGCATGGTAGAGCTGCCTCACAGGGTTTCCAAGGAGTGGCTGGTGGATTTGAACTGCCGACCTCTTGGTTAGCAGCCAAGCTCTCAAACACTGTGTCACCAGGGCTCCACTAACTAGATAGTAGAGAAGTTAACTTTAGTGAAGGGAAAGACAACACACAATACAGGGAAAGTCAGAACAACTTGACCAAGGCAAAATTATAGAAGTTTCCTGGACACATCCAGACATCTTGAAGGACCTAGTTACTGAGACTAAGGCCTGGGGCCCATGGTCTTGGGGGATATCTAGGTCAATTGGCATAACACATTTCATAAAGAAAATGTTCTACATGCTGCTTTGATGAGTAGCTTCTGGGGTCTTAAAAGCTTGGGAGTGGCCATTTAAGATACATCTATTGGTTCCATCCCTTCTGGAGCAAAGGAGAATGAGGAAAACTAAAGACACAAAGAAAGTTATTAGTCCAAAGGACTAATGGACCACATGAACCACAGCCTCCACCAGCTTGAGCCCAGAAGAACCAGATGATGCCTGGCTACCACCACCGACCGCTCTGACAGGGATCACAATAGAGGATCCTGGACAGAGCAGGAGAAAAAAGTAAAACAAAATTCAAATCCACACACACACACACAAAAAATAGAACAGACTTACTGGTCTGAGAGAGACTGGTGGAACCCTGGAGATCATGGCCCCTGACACCCTCTTAAGAACTGAACCCATCCCTGAAGTCCACCTTTTAACCAAAGATTAGACGAGCCTATAAAACAGACGATAACACATGTGAAGAATATGCTTCTTAGTTCAAACAAATATACAAGATCAAATGGGAAATACTTGCCCAAAAGCAAAGACAAGAAGGCAGGAAAGGACAGAAAAACTGGACTAATGGACACGAGGAATCTAAGGTAGAAAGGGAAAAAGGGAGAGTGCTGACAGATTGCAAGAATTGCAACCAATGTTCCCAATTTGTGTATAAATTTTTTTGAATGAAAAACTAATTTGCACTGTAAACTTTCACCTAAAACAGTGGTACAGTGGTTAAGAGCTTGGCTGCTAACCAAAAGGTCAATAGTTTGAATTCACCAGCCACTCCTTGGAAACCCTATAAAGCAGTTCTACTCTGTCCTACAGGGTCGCTATGAGCCGGGATTGACTTGATGGCAATGGGTTTGGTTTCTCTTTCGGTTACCCATCTGTTAATTTTTCGTATTGTGGTAGATTTTGTGTTGCTTTGATGATGGAAGCTATGCCACTGGTATTTCACATACCACCAGGGTCACCCGTGGTGAACAGGTTTCAGTGGACCTTTCAGACAAAGACAGACTAGGAAGAAAGGCCTGGTGATCTAACTCTGACATTTAGCCAGTGAAAACCCTATAGATCCCAACTGAGTATTTTCTGCTATAGTGTTGGAAAATGAGCCCCCTATGTTGACAGAATCATGAGGATGATGCAGAACAGAACAAAGTTTTGTTCTGTTACACATAAGGTGACCATAAATCTGGAGCTGACTCAACAGCAAATAACAACAGCAGCAGCAGCAGCAGCACCATAACAAAGAACACACGGGTGTGGGAATGCCCAGCTAATGCCTACCTTCCATGCTCCCTTGCAGTGAGGTGTGACAAGGATGTGGTCAGTGGGCTGCAGTTAGAAGCGATGCGTGCAACTCCTGGGTTGTACATATAAAAAGAAGCATCCCCTCCCTTCCCTTTTCTCCTCTTTGCCTCACTGGGCCTTTGCTGAGTGGGGCAAGTGTGCCAGGACAGACACACACGTCCGCTTGCTCTTCACTGCCCCAGTCCCACCTTCCCTGGCTGCTCTTAGCTGTCAACGCTGACACTGGACATACAGCCTCAACCCTGCATAGCCACTCAGTCACTGCTGACCGAGGTAGTCAGTACACTAGTGGGCCCACACTAGTGAGGTCAAGTATGGACTGAGTCTATAGAATGTCTTCTGATTTTTGAATCTCAGCACCTAGCAGGGCACCTGGACCCCTGGCTGCTCTCTGACTGGCAGGGCCTAGGCCATGACTTGTGCTCTGGCTGCAGTGGAAGTCAGGAAATAGAGCCTAGAGTCTCTGGCTTCTATGTGTTCCTAGAATTGTTAGGTTAGGGTTGGATTCATATTCAAATGCATTAGATGGACAGAAAGAATGGACAATCACTACTACAGGGTTAGAACGTATAACTGCCTGCTGTATTGCTTGGCCAAAAACGTGAAAATGGTACCAAAATGAAGGAACGAGCAATGAACTGCTAAACACTCATTAGTACTGAATAATCCCTAGGGGGCCGGCAGCCTTCCCCAAACCCTAGCTTATGTGACTGAAGCCATGCTAACTATTCCATTTCTTGCCAGCAACTGTATCCCAGAGTATGACCGCTATTTCCAGGATCACTATCTCTGTTCTAATTCAAACTATGCAGAAGCACAATGGTGCCTCCTACCTGACTTCAAGCATGAGCACTGCCTAAAGACTTCTGCAGCAATCAAGTTCAACCTTCCTAGCTGACCTAGCCCTTGGGAACTTCTGGCCACTCCATTCAAAGGCCAGCTCTACAGAGACTCTACTGCTGTCAGATCCCATGGTCTTTCTCCATTTGCCTATTTCCACTATAATTCTGCCTCAAAATTTGTTTTCTAAGAACTTATATCATAAATGCAAGTAATTATGTTAGTATTGTTTGCAATCGTAGTCTGGAATAGAATTTGCTGTCTAGGTAACTCAGATTCAACAGGTCTGTGGTGATACTGGGGTGCACATTGTTAACACATTCGGCTGCTGACTGAAAGCTTGGCAGTTCAAATCCACCCACAGGTGCCTCTGAAGAAAGGCCTGGTGATTTACTCCTGAAAAATCAGCCACAGAAAGGCTTATGGAGAAAAGTTCTACTGTAACATGGGGCTCCATGAGTTGGAGCCAACTCAACAGCAATTGGTTTTGTGGTAGTGCTGGGATCTCTGTATTCTTAAAAAGCCCCACAAGTGAGCTCTCTGATGCATAGTCCAACTTAATCATTGCTTCAGAATCCTGCAAATTCTGTTGACAGATAATTGCAGAGGTAAAAGAGGTGATTTAGAACAACAATTCAGGGACCCAAGTTTTAAGCAGCTGTGTGACCTTAAGTTAACCATGTAAAGGAAGGAATGGCTTTCTATAAAATAAAAGCAATGGGTTTGGGGTCATGAGGCTCCTTCCAACTTCAAGCCTCTCAGATACATGTTAAAGTGCAGAATTTTGCAAAAGTGTCAGGATTCATGGCGAGGCAGGGAAAAACTCAACCTTGGGTCAGACAGACATGATTTCAATCTACCGTAGTCATTTATTAGCTGTGTAACCATGGCAAATTATAAATGTCTTGAGAACAGTGTCCTCATGTGAAAAACAGACAATATTGCTGACCTCTTAAATTAGTTATAATATTAAAAGCAATGAATATAGGGATTAAAAATTGTGCCTGTACTTTGGGGTTGTTGTGAGGACTAAATTAGTTCATACATGTAAAGAAAAACTATGTGCATGCAACAAATGTTTATTGTAGTTATTATTATTCTAACGTGTTGAAGACGGCGCAATGCCCGGCACAGATTAAAAACAAAGCAAACAGACAAAACCCCTGCTGTCGAGTTGATTCTGTCTTACGGTGACCTCATGCGTTACAGAGTAGAACTGAGCTCCATAGCTGTAATCTTTATGGAAGCAGATTGTCAGGCCTTTCTTCTGTGGTGCTGCCTAGTGGGTTTGAACCGCCAACCTTCATGTTGCTAGCCAAGCACAAACTGTTTGCGCTACCCAGGAACCTCCTGGCACATATGGTTGTTGTTTTTGGTGCTGTTGAGTCAATTCCAACTCATAACAACCCCATGTGACAGTAGAACTGTCCCATAAAGTTGCCTAGGCTGTAATCTTTTAAGAAGCAGATTGCCAGGTCTTTCTCCTGCAGATCTGCTGGGTGGGTTTGAATTACCAATCTTTTGGTTAGCAGCTGAACATTCAACCATTGCTCCACCAGGGCTCCTTTGGCACATATTCACCAAAACCAAACCCATTGCCATTGAGTCGATTCTGACTCACAGAGACCCTATAGGAGAGAGTAGAACTGTCCCGTAGAGTTTTCAAGGAGTGGCTAGTGAATTCAAACTATTGACCTTTTGGTTAGCAGCTGCAGCTCTTAACCACTGTGTCACCAGGGCTCCTTGGCACATATTAGATGCCCATAAATGTGAGTTGTTTTCTCTTCCCCAACACTCTGTATATTTAACCTACCAAAGGACTTTAAGCAGAAAGGTCTTAAACTCAGTGAAGGTATTAAATTGGTTTTAACTGGCTGAATGATTTTAAATTCTTCTTTTATCTCTTACAGTTTATTTAAATGACTTGTTCCTTCTCTCTGTTGCAAGTCCTCTTGACTGTGATAGGGCGTGTGATGAGCCTCGCCCCCATTTGGTACATAAAGCTCATTTGCTGAGTGTTATTCATCTACTATCTTACGAGCTAGGTGCTCTCTGCCATGTTTGTGGGTAGAATAACCAGGTTGCCTGTGGGAAATGGCAGTTGTGTAAAGCCAATGAATATAACGTATGGCTGAATTAACATCAGTTGCTGCCAAATTAAGAACGGAAACCACGAAAAACTTTTCTCTAAGCGCAAACAAAACAGATAACAGGCTTAAGCTGGTGTAGGCAGTTAACGCTTGGAGAGTTACAGATGGCCTATGAGGCATTGATTTCAGCACAAGCAATTAGCTCTAGGAATGTGGTATGCTGAGCTTTATGGGATATGAAGGTATTTTCAAAATCATTTCCTGGAAGGCTATTGCATGCTACTTCAGCAGAAATGAGACAACCTGGAAGCGATGACAAATGTAAAATGTGGAGTCAGGACTCTGGGGGTTCATCTGGCCCAACACTCTCACTTTCAAGATGAGGAGACTGAGGTCCGTAGAGGTTGGATGTTTTCAGGCAATGAATTATGAATTGTCTTAGTTATCTAGTGCTGCTATAACAGAAACGCCACAAGTGGATGGCTTTAACAAAGAGTTCAGGAGGCTTGAAGTCCAAATTCAGAGTGTCAGCTCTAGGGGAAGGCTTTCTCTCTCTATGGGCTCTGGGGGAAGGTCCTTGTCATCAATCTTTTCCAGTCAAGGAGCTTCTCCACACAGGAACCCTGAGTCCAAAAGTGCTGCTTTCTTGGTGGTATGAGGTCCCCGTCTTTCTGCTCGTTTCTCTCTTTCATATCTCAAGAGATTGATTTAAAACACAATCTAATCTTGTAGATTGAGTTCTGCCTCATTAACATAACGGCTGCTAATTCCACCTCATTAATGTCACAGAGGTAGGATTTACAACACTGTCTTAGTCATCTAGTGCTGTTATAACAGAAATACCACAAGTGGATGGCTTTAACAAAGAAAAATTTATTTTCTCACAGTCTAGTAGGCCAGAAGTCCAAATTCAGGGCATCAACTCCAGGGGAAGGCTTTCTCTCTCTCTGTTGGCTCTGTAGGAAAGTCCTTCTTGTCAATCTTCCCCTGCACTAGGAGTTTCTCTGCACAGGAACTCCAGGTCCAAAGGATGGGCTCTGGTCTCAGAGCATCTTTCTTGGTGGCATGACGTCCCCAACTCTCTGCTTACTTCCTTTCCTTTCCTTTTATCTCTTAAGAGATAAAAGGTGGTGCAGCCCACGCCCCAGGGAAACTCCCTTTATATTGGTTTAGGGATGTGACTTGGTAAGTGTGTTAAAATCCCACCTTAATCATCTTTAACATAAAATTACAACCACAAAATGGAGGACAACTACAGAATACTGGGAATCATGGCATAACCAAGTTAATACACACATTTTTTGGGGGGGGGCATAATTCAATCCATGACAAACGCACAGGAAAATCACATTATATGACAAAATAGTGGACATTCACATAATAGTGGGAATCACAGACTAGACAAGTTGACACACAATTTTGGGGGACGCAATTTGATTCATAACATGAATATAAATATTTTATTTGCTTAAAGGTAGATATTAGAACTATTGTTGTTGTTGGCTGCCGTCATATTGGCCCCCCACTCATGGCAACCCCATGCATGATAGAATGGATTTAATCTGGAAGCTCCACTGAAACCTGTTCAGCATCACACTAGAAAGCTAGCTTTTAGTGGGTCATCTAAAATTGGAACACTTTGTGACTGGAATTTGTAAGTGGCAGAAAAAAATTGTCTCTTTCCACAGATGTAG
Source organism: Loxodonta africana (assembly GCF_030014295.1). NCBI lineage: Eukaryota > Metazoa > Chordata > Mammalia > Proboscidea > Elephantidae > Loxodonta > Loxodonta africana. Next base: position 77,782,738 of record NC_087358.1, read on the forward strand.
TCGATTTGATTCCTATGTATTTCATCTGGCGAAGTCCATGCGTGTAGTCGCTGTTTATGTTGGTGAAAAAGGGTATTTGCAATGAAGAAGTCATTCGTTGATCTTCCAAAATTCAATCATGTGATCTTCAGCATTGTTTCTATCACCAAGACCATATATTCCAACTACCAATCCTTCTTCTTTGTCCCCAACTTTCTCATTCCAATCACCAGAAATTATCAGTGCACCCTAATGCATGTTCGATCAATATCAGACTGCAGAAGTTGGTAAAATTTCTTCATCTTTGGCCTTAGTGGTTGGTGTATAAATTTGAATAATAGTCGTATTAATTGGTCTTCCTTGTAGGTGTATGGATATTATCCTATCACTGACAGTGTCTCACTTCAGGATAGATCTTGAAATGTTCTTTTGGATGATGAACATGACACCATTCCTCTTCAATTTGTCATTCCCAGCATAGTAGACCATATGATTGCCTGATTCAAAATGGCCAATACCAGTCCATTTCAGCTCACTAATACCTAGAAGGGTACCAATCTGTTTACATCCCATTTCATTTTCCATGACTTTAAATTTTCTTAAATTCATATCTCGTACATTCCATTCTCTGATTATTAATGGATGTTTGCAGCTGTTTCTTCTCATTTTGAGTGGTGCACATCAGCAAATGAAGGTCCCGAAAGCTTGACTCAATCCATGTCATTAAGGTTGACTCTATTTTGAAGAAGCAGCTCTTCCACAGTCATACTTTCAGTTCCTTCCAACCTGGGGGGCTCATCTTCTGGTACTATATCAGACAGTATTCTCTGCTGCTATTCATAAGGTCTTCACTGGTTAATTCTTTTCAGAAGTAGACCACTGGGCCCTTCCTCCTAGTCTGTCTTAGCCTGGAAGCTCAGCTGAAACCTGACTGCCATGGGTGACCCTGTTGGTATTTGAATACAGGTGGCATAGCTCCCAGCATCACAGCAACACACAAGCCCCCACAGTAAGACAAACTGACATCAGTCAGAACAAGGTCAAGGGCAAGCTTCGGATCAGATCAGCAATTATTCATATGCAAGTTCAGTTGAAACTGAAGAATATTAGAACAAGTTGACGAGAGCCAAAGTATGACCTTGAGTATATTCCACCTGAATTTGGAGACCATCTCAAGAATAGATTTGACACATTGAAGACTAATGGCTGAAGGCCAGATGAGTTGTGGAATGACATCAAGGACTTCATACATGAAGAAAGCGAGAGGGCATTAAAAAGACAGGAGAGAAAGAAAAGACTTAAATGGATGTCAGAAGAGACTCTGAAACTTGCTCTTGAACATCAAGTAGCTAAAGCAAAAGGAAAAAATGGTAAAGTAAATAAGCTCAACAGAAGATTTCAAAGATGGAAGGAATACAGAGTCACTACGCCAAAAAGAATTAGTCGACATTCAAACCTTTCAGGATATAGCATATGATGAAGAACCAAAGGTACTGAAAGAAGAATTCCAAGCTACACTGAAGGCATTGGTGAAAAACGAGGCTCCGGAAACTGACGGAATACCAATTGAGATGTTTCAACAATCAGATGCAGCACTGGAAGTGTTCACTCATCTATGCCAAGAAATTTGAAAGACAGCTACCTGGCCAACTGACTGGAAGAAGTCCATATTTATGTCTATTAGCAAGAAAGGTAATCCAACTGAAGGCAGAAATTATTGAACAATATCATTAATATCACATGCAAGCAAAATTTCTGGCAGTTCCCTGTCGATATACTACTGCAGACGCTTTTGAATGATTTTCAAAAGCAGCTAAAGCCTAGGATTCATAAGTGTCTGCAGCAGTGTATCGACAGGGAACTGCCAGAAATTCTAGCTGGGTTTAGAAGAGGACGTGGAACCAGGAATATCGTTGCTGATGTCAGATGGACCCTGGCTGAAAGCAGAGAATACCAGAAAAATGTTTATCTGTGTTTTATTGACTATGCTAAGGCATTCAACTGTGTGGACCATAACCAATTATGGGTTACATTGTGGAGAATGGGAATTCTGGGACACTAAATTGTGCTCATGAGAAATCTGTACATGGGTAAAAAAGAGGCAGTCATTCGAACAGACCAAGGGGATAATGCATGGTTTAAAGTCAGGAAAGGTGTGTGTCAGGCTTGAATTCTTTCACCATACTTATTCAATCTGTATGCTGAGCAAATAATCCAAGAAGCTGGACTATATGAAGAAGAAAGGGAAATCAAGATTGGAGGAAAACTCATCTGTGTTATGCAGATGACACAACCTTACTTGCTGAAAGCGAGGAGGACTTGAAGCACTTCCCAATGAAAATCAAAGACCACAGCCTTTATTATGGATTACACCTCAACATAAAGAAAACAAAAAGCCTCACAACTGGACCTATAAGCAACATCATGATGAACAGACAAAAGACTGAGGTTGTCAAGGATTTCATTTTACTTGGATCCACAATCAACACCCATGGAAGCGGCACTCACGTTGCACTGGGCAAATCTGCTGTAAAAGAATTCTTTTAAGTGTTGAAAAGCAAAGATGTCACCTTGAGGACTAAGGTGTGCTTGACCCAAGCCATGGTGTTTTCAATTGCATCATACGCATGTGAAAGCTGGACAATGAATAAGGAAGACCGAAGAAGAATTGATGCCTTTGAATTGTGGTGTTGGCAAAGAATATTAAATACACTGTGGACTGCCAAAAGAATGAACAAATTTGTCTTGGAAGAAGTACAACCAGAATGCTCCTTAGAAGCAAGGGTGGCGAGACTAGGTCTCATACTTTGGACATATTATCAGAAGAGATCAGTCACTGGAGAAGGACATCATGCTTGGTAGAGTGGAGGGTCAGCGAAAAAGAGAAAGACCCTCAGCAGGATGGATTGACACAGTGGCTGCAACAATGGACTCAATCATAGCAACAATTGTGAGGATGGTGCAGGATTGGGCAGTGCTTCATTCTGCTGTGCATAGAGTAGCTATGAGTTGGAATTGACTCAATGGCACCTACAACAATAACAGAAAAAAAATCACAAAGATTGGAATTTATGAGGGGACAACAAGCAGAAATGAAAACAGGATGGCCCAGAAAATCTAGAGTGTATCATCACAGTTGTCAAAGGTTAAACATGTCTTCCACTAAGAAGTGGGATAGCTCTGTAATTCAGGGTGTGTACTTGAGCTAGACCTTGAGACCAATAACCAGGTCTGCCTCTTACCTATTGTGAGACATTGAGCAACTTACTTCAGCCTTCTCTGCCTCAGTTTCCACATTTGTATAATAAGATGATAATAGTTGGTATTGACCTCTACAGTTAACATTAAATGAGTTAGCATAAAGTATTTAGAAGGGTCCTTGTGCATAATAGAGCCTTGGTGGTACAGTGGTTAAAGTGTTTGGCTGCTGACCAAAAGATTGGCGGTTCAAGCCCACCACCTGCTCTGTGGGAGAAAGATGTGGTAGTCTGCTTCTGTAAAGATTTACAGCCTTGGAAACCCTATGGGGTAGCTTAACTCTTTCCTATACGGTCACTATAAATTGAACTTGATGACAGTGGGTTTGGTTTGGCTATATATAATAAGTACTATAAGCCATTAACATTCTTCTTTTATTTCACACTCTCACAGTGAATTTATCTGAGGGACTCCAGTTTTCAGGTCAGTGCTATAGAAGTCTACAGATGTGTGCTGCTGGAAGAAATTTTAGGGAACGTGGGCTACAGAAGAAGAATCCAGAGACAGTGCTTTTCCACAGATGGTACATATTTTGGAAATAAAGTTTCTCCCATGCTGATCTTTTACATTTACAAGTTAATCCATTTAAGGACTCATCTCTAAATCAGTTTTACCCCATTCTGTTCTTTGCCACCGATACCAGTTGCCATTGAGTTGACTCCAACTCATGGAAACCCCATGTGTGTCAGAGTAGAACTGTGCTCCACAGGGTTTTCAATGACTGATTTTTTTTTATATCTATATATACACATCCATACGTAAGTATATATAAAGAGATTTATACATACATATATATACATGTATGTATGTATGAGATTTATACGTATATACATATAAACCCTGGTGGCATAATGCCTGCTAACAAAAGGTCAGCAGTTAGAATCTGCCAGGTGCTCCTTGGAAACTCTGTGGGGCAGTTCTACTCTGTCCTATAGGGTCGCTATGAGTCAGAATTGACTCGAAGGCAATGGCTTTTGGCTTTTGACATATATGTATAACCAAAACCCAAACCCAGCGCCGTCGAGTCAATTCTGACTCATAGCGACCCTATATATACAAAAAATTTATAGATATATAAATACACACACACTTCACTGGTTTTCTTTCTCTAGAGAACCCAGCCTAAGACACTGTTACTTTGAATATGTTAAGTATCTTTGGTGTTGTCTGTTTGATAATGGGAAACCCTGGAGGCATAGTGGTTAAATGCTCTAGCTGCTAATCAAAAGGCTGGCACTTTGGATCCACCAGCTGCTCCTTGGAAACTCTGTGGGGCAGTTCTACTCTGTCCTATAGGGTTGCTATGAGTCAGAATCGACTCGACAGCAACAGGTTTGGTTTGTTTTTGGTTTATTTGATAATGACTCAGAGTATGGTCAGCTTAAGACCTTTAGCAAACTCTGGCAAGATTGTGGGCCTTCTTCTATCTTGCCCTACTCCCCACAATATGTAACTCTAAATAAAAATAATATTGCACCATAAAATTAGCATAATAAAGTTCAAAAACATTCTGATTTTTGCCCATGATGACTAATTTGGTGATGTTTTGAAATACCAAATGAAAATTTACATATATATATATATGTCATTTCTGATACTTCTGTCTTCTGGGAAACCCTTAGCCAAATTTCTGTTTATAGGTCTTAAAACTCCTTAACATTTCCCAGACTAGCAATGAATTTTCCCTCCTTGTGGGAAACAAAACAGATTAGCAAATGAAGACTGGTCCTCCTGTGCTGAAAGAAATCAAACAATGAATTTCTATGAAAGGTAAATTTCTCATTATTGCAACAAATGGATTATATCATGCTTGCAAAATTCCAGTGAGAAATTTCTGCATAAAATTGTGCTGTCTTGCTGTTTAATATTACTCTTTAAAACTAAATAAATCCAGGCAGGAATCTTCCTGTTATTTTGCACTTAAAGGAGGTAAAAAAGTGTTGAGCTTCACCATATCCAATCATTTTTACTCCAAGACAGGTTATAAAAGGTGTTCAAAAAGCTACACCATCTAGACATTAATATTTAGTTGCAAGTCAAACCTTTTGTATATGCACCCTAAAAATTTGGATGTACATTTCTGCTTGAATATTTGAAATGAAAGGAGTAATCTCACCAGCTACTAATACTGGATATAAGGTTGTGTAATGTGTTTGGAGTAAAAACTACATGAAAGTGCACAATACCTCTTGGTCTGGTGCCTAGGTCACTTGCTGTCTGGATTCTTCTGCTTTATGTATGTATGTAGGTAACCAACCAAACCAAACCCACTGCTGTCGAGTTGTTTCCGACTCATAGGTGTATGTAGGTAGGTAGGTACAATTAGGCCTAGTCAACAGAAGACATGACTCCAGTTTGGGCAAATATCTAAACTTTTCTGATTCACTGGTGCCTTGGAAGGTACTTAGGTTTCTTTTTGGGTAATATGGGATGGTGCCATACAAATGATGGTGCAGGGGCAAGACTATAAGTTCAGGGTTATGGATTGAATTGCATCCCCCAAAAACATGAATTAAAATTCTGACCATATGCTGTTTATGATTCTGTTATGTGAATAAATCACTTGGCCTTGAGTAGAGCAAGTTACCATCCCCAATATAATGCAATCACTTTCCATAACTCAATCGAACATCATGTTGTTGAGGTCATACTAGTGTAGTGTGAATCCAAACTTAAGTCTTTGATCCATTTGAATTAGTTTTTGTGTATGGTGTGAAACATGGATCCTGTTTCATTCTTTTTGCAGATGGAAATCTGATTTTGCCAGCCCCATTTATTAAAAAGACAGTCTTTTCCCCATTTGATGGCCTTTGGGCCCTTGTTGACTATCAGGTGACCTTATGTGGATAGATTTACATCTGGCTTCTCAATCCTGTTCCATTGGTCAATGTATCTATCGTTGTACCACTAGCAACCTGTTTTGACTACCATAGTTCTATAGTAGGTTCTGAGGCCAGATGGTGCTAGTCCTTCTACTTTATTCTTCTTCCTCAATAGTGTTTTACTTATCTGAGGCCTCTTCCCTTTCCATATAAAGTTAATGACTAGTTTTTTCATCTCTTTAAAGAATACTGTTGGTATTTGGATGGGGATGACATTGTATTTGTAGGTTGCTTTGGGTAGAACTGATATTTTCACAACGTTGAGTCTCCCTATCCATGATCATGGTATGTTTTTCCATCTATGTAGATCTTTTTCGGTTTCTTGCAGCTGTGCCTTGTAGTTAGACACAGAAGAAAGAGCTCTGGTGGTACAAAGGTTAAGCACTCAACTGCTAACCAAAAGGTCAGAGCTTTGAACTCACTAGTGGTTTTGTGGGAGAAAAGACCTGCTGGAGTATGCAAGGGTAGTTCAATACTAGAAAATCAATCAATGTAATCCACCCCATAAATAAAAGAAAAGAATCACATGATCATATCAATTGACACAGACGAGGCACTAAGAAAGTCCAAAACCCGTTCCTGACAAAAAGTCTCAGTAAAATCGGTATAGAAGGGAAATTTCTCAACATAATAAAGGGCATCTATACAAAACCAACAGCAAATATCATTCTTAATGGAGAGAGGCTAAAAACATTCTCCTTGAGGACAGAAATAAGACAAGGATGCACTTTATCACTATTCCTATTTAACATTGTGCTGGAAGTTCTAGCTAGAGCAAAAAGGCAAGAGAAAGAAATAAAGGTCACCAAATTGGTAATGAAGAAGTAAAACTGTCCCTATTGGCAGATGGTATGACACTATACATAGAAAACCCAAAAGACTCCACAATAAAACTACTGGAAATAATAGAAAGATTCAGCAGATTAGAAGGGTACAAGATAAACATACAAAAATCTGTTGGATTTCTATACACCAATAAAGAGAACAATGAAAAGGAAATCAGGAAAACAATACCATTTATAATAGCCTCTAAAAAAATGAAATACTTAGGAATAAATCTAACCAGGGATGTAAAAGACCTATATAAAGAAGACTACAAAACACTACTGCAAGAAACCAAAAGAGGCCTACATAAATGGAAAAACATACCACGCTCACACATAGGTAGACCCAACATTGTGAAAATGACAATTCTACCCAAAGCAATTTACAAATACAGTGCAATCCCAATCCAAATACCAAAAACATTTTTTAAGGAGATGGAAAAACTAATCATTAATTTATATGGAAATGGAAGAAGCCCAAGATAAGTAAAGCACTATTGAAGAAGAAGAAAGTAGGAGGACTCACACTACGTGACCTCAGAACCTGCTATACAGCTATAGTAGTCAAAACAGCTTGGTACTGGTACACTAATCAATGGAACAGAACTGAGAATGAGAACCCAGATGAAAATCCATCCACCTAACGTCACCTTATCTTTAACAAGGGCCCAAAGTCTATCGAATGGGGAAAAGACAGTCTTTTTAACAAATGGTGCCGGCAAAACTGGGTGTCCACCAGCAAAAAAATGAAACAGGATTCATACCTCACACTATACACAAAAACTAATTAAAATGGATGAAAGACCTAAATATAAAGCCAAAAACTATAAAGATCAGAGAAGGAAAAACAGAATCAATGAAGGAGGCCCTAGTACAGGGCATTAACAGGATACAAATCATAACTAACAACACACAAACTCCAGAAGACAAGCTAGATAACAGGGATCTTCTAAAAATTAAACACGCTCATCAAAAGACTTCACCAAAAGAGTAAAAAGAGATCTTACAGACTGGGGAAAAAAGTTTGGCTACTACAAATCTGACAAAGATCTAATCTCTAAAATCTGCAGGAAAATCCAATGCCTCTACAACAAAAAGACAAATAATCCAATTAAAAAGTGGACAAAAGAAAAGAACGGACACTTCGCCAAAAAAGACATTCAGGTGGCTAACAGACACATGAGGAAATGCTGGCAATCATTAACCACTAGAAAAATTCAAATCAAAACCACAATGACATAGCATCTCACCCTGACATTACTGGCACAAATCAAAAAAACAAAACAAATGTTGGAGAGGCTGCTGGGAGATTGAAACTCTTATGCATGTTTCTGGGAATGCAAAATGGTACAACCATTTTTTTTGTGTGTGCTGTAGGTGAAAGTTTACAACTCAAGTTAATTTCTCATACAAAAATTTATACACATATTTTTATTTGACCTTAGCTTCAATCCCCATAATGTGACATCACACTCCTCCTTTCCACCCTGGGTTTCCCGTGTCCATTCAACTAGCTTCTATCCCTTTCTGCCTTCTTATCTCGTGTCCGGACAGAAGCTGCCCATTTAGTTTTCGTGTATCTACTTGAACTAAGATGCACACTCTTCATGAGTATTATTTTATGTTTTATAGTCCGGTCTAATCTTTGTTTGAAGAGTTGGCTTCAGGAATGCTTTCAGTTCTGGGTTAACAAACAGCTCGGGGGCCATGTCTTCTGGAGTTCCTCCAATCTCAGACCATTAAGTCTGGTCTTTCTACATGAATTTGAGTTCTGCACCACACTTTCCTTCTGCTCCTCCAAGGATTCACTGTTGTGTTCCCTGTCAGGTGGTCATCGGTGGTGGCTGGGCACCATCTAGTTCTTCCTGTCTCAGGCTGATGAAGTCTCTGGTTTATGCGGCCCTTTCTGTCTCTTGAGCTAACATTTTCTTTGTGTCGTTGGTGTTTTTCATTCTCCTTTGCTCTAGGTGGGTTGGGGCAAATTGATGCCTCTTAGATGGCCAATTGCAAGCATTTAAAACCCCAGACACCACTCACCAAAATGGAATGTAGAACATTTTCTTAATAAACTTTATTATGCCAATTGACCTAGATGTCCCCTGAAACCATGGTCCCCAGACACCAGGCCCTGCTACTCTGTCCCTTGAAGTGTTTGGTTGTGTTCAGGAAGCTTCTTGCTTTTTTTGTTTAGACCAGTTGTGTTGACTTCCCCTGTATTGTGTGTTGTCCTTCCCTTCATCTAAGATAATTCTTGTCTACTACCTAGTTAGTGAATGCCCTCTTCTTCCCTCCCCACCCTCGTAACCATCAAAGAATGTTTTCTTCTGTGTTTAAACCTTTTCTTGAGTTCTTACAATAGTGGTCTCATGCAATATCCGTCCTTTTGCAACTAATTTCACTCAGCGTAATGTCTTCCAGATTCCTCCATGTTGTGAGATGTTTCAGGAATCTGTCATTGTTCTTTATCCATGTTATGTTTCAGGGATTCATTGTTGTTCTTTATCGTTTGTGTAGCATTCAATTGTGTGAATATACCATAATTTGCTTATCCATTCCTCTGCTGATGGACACCTAGGTTGTTTCCATCTTTTTGCTTTTGTGAACGGTGCTGCAATGAACATGGATGTGCTCTATCTATTCATGTGACAGCTGTTATTTCTCTAGGAAGTGGGATTGCTACATTGTATGGTACTTCTATTTCTACTTTTTAAGGAAATACCAAAATGATTTCCAGAGTAGTTATTCCATTTTACATGCCCACCAGCAGTGTATAAGTGTTACAGTCTGTCCACAATCTCTCAAACATTATTTTGTGTTTTTTGGATTAACGTTAGCCTTTTTGGGGTGAAATGGTATCTCATTGTAGTTTTGATTTGCATTTCTCTAATGGCTAATGATTGTAAGCATTTCCTCACGTATCTGTTAACTGCCTGAATGTCTTTTTTTGGTGAAATGCCTGTTCATATCCTTTGCCCATTTTTGTTGTTGAGGTTTTGTAGTATCTTGTAGATTTTAGAAATTGGATCCTGATTGGATATATCTTAGCCAATTTTTTTTTCCCAGTCTGTAGGTTCTCTTTTTACTCCTTTGGTGAAGTCTTTGGACGAGTGTGTTTGATTTTTAGGAGCTCCCAGTTATCTAGTTTCTCTTCTGGTAATTGTGCATTGTTAGTTATGGTTTGTATTCTTTTTATGCCATGTATTAGGGCTCCTAGCTTTGCCTCTATTTTTTCTTCCAGGATTTTTAACATTTTAGATTTTATATTTAGGTCTTTGATCCATTTTGAGTTAGTTTTCTTGCATCATGCGAGGTATAAGTCTTGCTCACTTTTTTGCAGATGGATGTCCAGTTATGTCAGCACAATTTGTTAAAGACTCTGTCTTTTCCCCCATTTATCAGACTTTGGGCCTTTGAGAAATATCAGCTGCTCACAGGTGGATGAATTTATGCCTGGATTCTCAATTCTGTCCCATTGGTCTAAGTATCTGTCGTTACACCAGTACCAGGCTGTTTTGACTACTGTGTTGGTATAATAGGTTCTAAAATTAGGTAGGATGAGGCCTCCCACTTTGTTCTTTTTCAGTAATGCTTTACTTATCTGGGCCCTCTTCCCTTTCCCTATGAAGTTGTTGATTTTTTTTTTCACCATCTCATTAAAAAATGTCTTTGGACTTTGGGTCGGGATTACTCTGTATCTGTGGATCACTTTGGGTAGAATTGACATTTTCACAATGTTGAGTATTCCTACCCATAAGCAATGTATTTTTTTCCACTTATGTAGGTCTCTTTTGGTTTCTTGTAGTAGTGTCTTGTATTTTTCACTGTATAGTTCTTTTACATCTCCAGTTAGATTTATTCCTAAGTGTTTTATCTACTTGTGGGCTATTGTAAATGGTATTGATTTGGTGATTTCCTCTTCAAAGTTCTCTTTGTTGGTGTAGAGGAATCCAACTTATTTTTGCATGTTCATCTTTTATCCTAACACTTTGCTGAAATCATCTATTAGTCCAGTAGTTTTTCCTGAGGATCCTTTAGGGCTTTTGTTGTATAAGATATCATTTGCAAATAGGGATACTTTTAAATCTTCCTTACCAATTTGGATGCCCTTTATTTCTTTTTTTGCCTAATTGCTCTGTGGTTAGGACCTAGAGCACAATGTTGAATAAGAGTGTCAATAAAGGACATCCTTGTCTGGTTCCCGTTCTCAAGGGGAATGTTTTCAGACTCTCTCCATTTAGGATGATGTTGGCTGTTGGCTTTGTATAAATGCCCTTTATTATGTTGAGGAATTTCCCTTGTATTCCTATTTTGCTGAGAGTTTTTATCATGAAAGTGTGTTGAACATTGTCAAATGCCTTGTCTGCATCAATTGATAAGATCATGTGGTTCTTAACTTTTGTTTTATTTATGTGATGGATTACATTGATTGTTTTTCTAATGTTGAACCATCCCTGCATACCTGGTATGAATCTCCCTTGGTCATGGTGAATTATTATTTTTTTTTGATATGTTGTTGAATTCTATTGGCTAGTATTTTGTTGAGGAATTTTGCGTCTATGTTCACGAGGGCTATTGGTCTGTAATTTTTTTTTTTTTTTTGGGGTGTCTTTACCTGGTTTTGGTATCAGAGTTATGCTGGCTTTATAGAATGAATTTGAAAGTATTCCACCATTTTCTATGCTGTGAAATACCTTCAGTAGTACTGGTGTTAATTCTTCTCTGAAAGTTTGGCAGAATTTTCCAAAGAAGCTGTCAGGGCCAGGGCTTTTTTGGCTAGGAGATTTTTAATTACCTCTTCAATCTCTTATTTTGTTATAGGTTTATTTAGTTGTTCTACCTCTGTTTGTGTTAGTTTAGGTAGGTAATGTGTTTCTAGAAATTTGTCCATTTCCTCTAGGTTTTCAAATTTGTTGGAGTACAATTTTTCATGGTATTGTTATAATTCTTCTAATTTCAGTTGGGTCTGTTGTGATATTGCTAATCTTATTTCTTATTCCAGTTATTTGTTTCTTCTTCTGTTTTTCTTCTGTCAAATTTATTGCTTTTATTGATCTTTTCAAAGAACTAGCTTTTGTTCTTGTTAACTCTTTCAATTGTTTTTCTATTCTTTATTTCATTTATTTCTGCTCTATTTTATATTATTCCCTTTCTTCTGGTGCCCGAGGACTTCTTCTGCTGTTCTCTATTTGTTCGAGTTGTAGAGTTAATGTTTTGATTTTGGCCCTTTTTTCTTTTTGGATGTGTGCATTTATTACTACAAATTGACCTCTGAGCACTGCTTTTGCTGAGTTCTGGTAGGATATGTTTTTATTCTCATTGGATTCTATGAATTTCTTTATTCCGTCCTTGATTTCTTCTATAACCCAGTAGTTTTTGAGCAAGGTGTTGTTCAGTTTCCACGTGTTTGATTTTTTTTCCTCGTTTTTTTCTGTTATTGGTTTCTACTTTCATGGCTTTATAATCAGAAAAGGTGCTTTGTAGTATTCTGATGTTTTGAATTCTGTTAAGGCTTGCTTTGTGGTTGAATATGTGGTCTATTCCGGAGAATGTCCCATGTGTGTTGGAAAAGAAAGTATACTTGGCTGCTGTTGGGTGAAGTGTTCTATGTATGTCTACGAGATCAGGTTGGTTGATTGCGGCATTTAGATCTTACGTGTCTTTACTGAGCTTCTTTCCAGATGTTCTATCCTTCACTGAAAGTGGTGTGTTGTAGTCTCCTACTATTATTGTGGAGCTATTTGTTTCTCTTTTCAATGCTGTTAGAGTTTGTTGTATGTGTTTTGGAGCCCTTTCATTAGGTGTGTAAATATTTATTATGGTTATGTCCTCCTTGTGTATTGATCCTTTAATCATTAGATAGTGTCCTTCCTTACCCTTTGTGGTGGGTTTTGCTTTAAAATCTATTTTGATTAATATTGCCACTCCTGCTCTTTTTTGGTTGTTGTTTGCTTAGTATATTCTTTTGAATCCTTTGAGTTTTAGTTTGTGTCTTTGAGTCTAAGGTGTGTCTCTTGTTGGCAGCATATAGACAGGTCGTGTTTTTTTAATACATTCTGCCACTCTCTGTCTCTTTTTTGGTGCATTGAGGCATTTACAGTCAGTGTCAGTATTGATAGGTATGAGTTTAGTGCTGTCATTCTGATGTGTTTTTTGTATGTGTGTTATTGACAGTTTCTTTGTTCCACTTCATTTTCTGTGCTGAGTTGTTTCTCTGTATGTATTTTCTTTTCATCTTTTTCATTGCTTTTGATTTTGTATTTGCTGAGTCTTTATGTTTTTCTTGTTTTTTATTTTGATGTGTAGGCTTGTTAGTGTCCTTTGTGGTTACGTTAATATTTACCTTTAGTTTTCTGAGTATAAATGAATCTCTTATTTCTTGATGTTGCCTTGACTTCCTCTCCATATGAAAATTCTATGATTTCATTATTTAGTGCCTCTTTTTTGTTTTAATGTCCTCTTTTACATATTGATCTCTCTGTTTACATATCTTCAGAGTTTTAGCTTTGATTTACTTTTATGACTTCCTTACCTGGGTTGATATCTAGCTGTTTGGTTCTGTTTCCTAGTCTTGGATTGTTATCTGATGTTATTGACTTTCTAACTAAAGGACTCACTTTAGTATTTCTTATAATTTTTTTAAAATAAATTTCCTTAATCTGTGTTTATCTGGAAATCCCCTAATTTCCCCATCATATTTGAAAGACAATTTTACTGAATATATGATTCTTGGCTGGCAATTTTTTTCCTTCAAGGCTTCATATATGTCATCCCATTGCCCTCTTGCCTGCATGGTTTCTGCTGAGTAGTCAGAACTTAGTTTTATTGACTCTCCTTTGTAGTTGACTTTTCATTTATCCCTAACTGCTCTAAAAACTCTCTCTTTATCTTTGGTTTTGGCAAGTTTGATTATAATACATCTTAGTGACTTTCTTTTGGAATCTACCCTGTGCAGTGTTTGATGGGCTTCTTGGGTAGATATATTCTCATCTTTTATGATATCAGAGAAGCTTTCTGCCAACAAATCTTCAACAATTCTCTCTGTGTTTTTTGTTATCCCCCCTTCCCCTCCCATTCTGGTACTCCAATTACTCGTAGGTTATTCCTCTTGACAGAGTCCCACCTAATTCTTAGGGTTTCTTCACTTTTTTTTTAATTCTTTTACCTGATTTTTCCTCAAATAAATTGGCGTCAAGTGCCCTATCTTCAATCTTACTAATTCTGACTTCCTTTGCCTCAATACTGGCTCCTATGACTTTCTATTGAGTTGTCTAATTTTGAAATTTTATTGTTAATTTTTCAGATTTCTGTTTGCTGTCTGCCTATGGATTCCTGTAGCCTGTTAAATTTGTTGTTATGGCCTTGAATAACCTTCTTAGGTTACTCTGCCACTTTGTCTGTGTGTTCCTTGATTTGGTCTGCATTTTGCCTGATCTCCTTCCTGATCTCTTGAAGAGCTCTGTACGTTAAACTTATGAATTCTACGTCCAGTAATTCCAAGAGTTTCTCTTCCTCCAGGAGGTTTCTTGGTTCTTTATTTTGATCACTTGCTGAAATCATGGTCAGCCTTTTTATGTGATTTGGTATTGGCTGTTGTCTCCTACCCATCAATAAGTTATTGTATTTCTTTATTTTATGTTTGCTTACTATGTCCTAGCTTCTTGTTTTATTTTGTTTTGATACATCCAAATAGTCTGGTCATGTGAGGTACTTTGATTATTGGCATCTTTGAAGTTCTCACATCCTGTTCTCAGATGGTTAGGGCTGTTACTTGGTATGTGAGCCCAGGAGTCTGTTTACTTTTCTTGTGTGGATTCGGCTTCAACATCCAGGGGGTCAGTCACTGAGTGTGTGATGTAGGCTCTCCCCTACAGTCCTAGACAGGCAGGGCTATGTGGGGGTGACTGGAGTAGGCACAGGTATCTAGCTGCAGTAGGGGGTTAAATGCTGAGCAAGGTATGGGGCTGATGGCTGCCCATGAGTGCCTGGGTAAAATGCACATCCCTGTTCCCTAGAGCACATAGATGGGTAGGTTTTGCAATCAGGCTTTGGGCACCCAATGCTATTGGCTGTAAAGACTAGGGGGCACCTCTTATTCTTGCATCCCTGTCTCGGGTGGCTAGGTGGAATAGGTGCAGCCACCAGTCCTCAGGCCCCTGATGTGGGTAGGTGAGAACCCTGCCTAATGGGTAGGGCTGTGTCAAATGTCAGGAATATGCCACTTCCCCTTGTCTGTTGCAGTTGAAAATAAGCTTCAGGTATATACCCTATTTTACTGTGCAAATGAAAGCCTAAGCTGTTGAAATGGGCCCGCACAGGTCTAGGCAGGGGTGCAAGGCATTTAAAGTCGATGGGACCCTTATGCCTGTGCCTAGACAAAATGTTGTGCCTGCCCTAAGTTCTCGGCTTAGGGGAGCTGGCAGATTATTTTTTCCTGTTTGTTAATTTGTTCCCTCTCCAAAGCCAGAAGAATGGCTCAGTGCATGTGATAGGCCCTATTTCCAGGGGGCTCTGCAATTGCCAAAGCCCGACCAGGACTGGAGCAGAGTGGGGAGGGGGCGGGTAAATGGGAGAGAGGTACTTCCCAGAGTAGGGAAGGATTTTTCTGATCCTGTGCAGTAGGTTATGTGTTTGCACTTAACTTTCACAGATTCAGCTCCGCTTTCCACTGGTTCCACAGGTTTGCACAGACTGTCCTCCATCTGGTTTCTCCTGATGTGGAAAATGAATCATGACATAACTGCTTGCCTCAGCCTATGCACGCTGGCCAATCCAGCCTGCAGGGTGCCAGCCAGGTCAGGTCTGGCAAATACTCACTGCCTCTGAGCTGTCTCTCCCTCCCCCTGCCACTCAGTCTGACTCTTCAACTTTGTCTTTGATGTTCAGGGATCCTAGATTGTCATATGTAATTGATTCACTTGCTTTTTCTGGTCTTTTTTGTAAAAGGGATCACAGGAAGCATCTGACTACTCCACCATCTTGGTCCCAACTCTGGTTACAGCAATTTTCAAAAACAGTATGGCGCTTCCTTTAAAACTAGAAATAGAAATACCATATGATCCAACAATCCCACTCCTAGGAATATATCCTAGAGATTAAGAGCTGTCACATGAATAGTCATATGCACACCCATGTTCACTGCAGCATGGTTCATAATAACCAAAAGATGGGAAGAACCTAGATGCTCATCAACAAATGAATGGATAAACAAACTGTGGTATATACATACAATGGAGGATTATACAATGATAAAGAACAATGGATGAATCTGGAGGGCATTATGCTGAGTGGAATAAGTCAATCACAAAAGAACAAATATTGCATGAGACCACTACTATAAAACTCATGAAAAGGTTTACACACAAAAAGAAACATTCTTTGATGGTTACAATGGAGTGGAAGGATGGGAGGGAAAAACACTAAATAAACAATAGATAAGTGGTAACTTTGGTGAAGGGAAGCTAGCACAACTTGTACAAGGCAAGGTCATGGAAGCTCCATAGACACATCCAAACTCCCTGAGGGACGGAATTACTGGGCTAAGTGTTGTGGGGACCATGGTCTTGTGGAACATGTAGCTCAATTGGCATAACATCGTAAGTAAAGAAAATGTTCTACATTCTGTTTTGGTTTTGGTAACATCTGGAGTCTTAAAATCTTGTGAGTGCCCATCTAAGGTACTCCACTGGTCTCACCCTGTCTGGAGCAAGGAATAATGAAGAAAACCAAAGACACAAGGGAAAGGTTGGTCCAAAGGACTTATGGCCCTAGCTACCACAGCCTCCACCAGACTAAGTCCAACACAACTAGATTGTGCCCAGCTACCACCACTGACTACTCTGACAGGGATCACAAGAGAGGGTTCCAGGAAGAGCTGGAGAAAAATGTAGAACAAAATTCTAACTCAAAAAAAAAAAAAAAAAAAAAGACTTACTGGTCTGAAAGAGACTGGAGAAACCCCGAGAGTGTGGTCCCTGGAAACCCTTTCATCTCAATAATGAAGTCACTCCTCAGATTCACCCTTCAGCTAAAGATTAGACAGGCCCATAAACAAAATGAGACTAAATGGGCACACCAGCCCAGGGACAATGATGAGAAGGCAGGAGGGGACAGGAAAGCTGGTAATGGGGAACCTAAGGTCAAGAAGGGGAGAATATTGACATGTCATGGGATTGGCCACTAATGTCACAAAACAATATGTGTATTAATTGCTTAATGAGAAACTAGTCTGCTCTGTAAACTTTCATCTAAAGTACAATTTAAAAAACTTAAAAATACATATGTAACAACAACAACAAAATGTGTGTGTGTGTGTGTGTGTTGGAACCCTAACCCCTTGTCCTAAGTGGGGTTTTCTAAGGAAGCAAAACCAGTAAACCTGATCAATATCTATATAGAGAGAAATATATATTCAGGAAATGGCTTAAGTGGTTATAAAAGTCTGGAATGTCCCAAGTCCATGGGTCAGCATAGAGGCTGCTCCTGATTCACGTAGCCACATGGGCTGGTAAACCCAAGATCAGCAGGTCAGAGAGCAGGGCTCTTGCTCACAGACTGTGAAGATGGATGAATCCTAAGATTGGCAGGCAAGACCGCAAGTAAGCTGTTGGCTCAAGTCCCAGAAACCAGAGGTCAGACAAACAAGGAGCCAGCTGCAGGATCCAGTATGAGCAAAAAACCCCAAGCCTTGCTAGAATGTCCACATATATTCAGTGCAGGCCACACACCCATGGAAACTCTCTTTCAACTGATTGGCTACTCACAGCATATCCCATCATGGGGGTGATCACATATCAAATCTCAACAGGGAATTGGTCACAACATTATATGATTACCAAAACACTGAAAATCATGGTACAACCAAGTTGGCGCACAATCTTAACCATCACACCCCACACCTGTGGAAGTAATCTAATGTAATATAATATAATCATCTTCCATAATGCAATCTAATGTAATGTCATCAATCAGCTGAGGCCATAATAGTGTAGGGTGAATCCTAAACCTAGTCACTGATCACTTCTGAGTTATATAAAGAGCAGCATAGACACAGAGATACACACACACACACACACATACACACACACGATGGAAGACAGGTGCCATTTGAGTGTTGTCTACAAAAAGGAACCAAGGAATTTCTGGAACTACTTACAAGGGAAGAATCAACATGTTTGAGATCCTGATTTGGGCTTTTAGCATAAAGACTATGAGAAAATAAAGTTCTGCTCTTAAAGCCAACCAGTTGTGGTATTTTCTGTTAGAGCAGCACTAGGCAACTAAGACAGTACCTAATAAGCCACTTTATCTTCTCAGAACTTTGAGGAAACATCAAGTTATCTGCTGAGCAATGGTCCAGATGCTGAAGGGCAGCATATTTGCCTTGAGGTTTGGCCCGTTTGCTAATACATCCAGAGCCCCCCTCCCTGCATACACGGGGGTACAGCTTTCTGATGACAACTGATTGATGGTCACCACAGAGGAGCATCTCTAATTAGTGATCAGAGGCAACTTGCAGTATCGTATCCTGTATGCCCCGGAAGAGGCCTGCTGTGTAAAACTGTCCCCTGAAATGATGGCTTTGTCCTTTGTCTATTTGTGATGTTATTATTGCAGTATTTTTTATGGGCACACATAACTCACTGGAATGTGTGTGCACTGTGTGCTGCTTCTGCAATGAGGCCACACCGGAGGTTCAGACACAGACATGGTTAGACACACACCCTAAAGCCCCTGTGTCGCCAAAATGCTCAAAATGAAGAGTCCTTATAGCTGCCATCTGCTTTTTGCCATCTCTGTCGGCAGCTAAGGGGTAACAGTGTGAGCAGAGCACACACTGAAAGTCACGTGATCTATTACAGCCTGTTGTCCTAGTTTGCAAAGAGTGAAATAAACAGTAAAATGATCAGAGGTGCTTTGGTAACGTCTCATTCTGGCTGACATGGCTGACTTCTTTTACAGCCCATCCAGATGATTAGAAGCCTGAGCTCTCTCAGAGCTTCTACAGAGAGAACTCTCCGAAGGGAAATAGAATCTGAGAACTTTCTAAAAAGTATTAAAGTTTAAAAAAACAAACAGGTTTTGGACAAAACATTGACTGAAAAATATCAATTGCCCTGAACACAGATTTTCTCTCATAACTAGCTTGTAAATAACTGAAACTATTTGTGGGATGGTGGCAGAATTAGGCCAGTTTTCAAATATTCACAGATTGGAGGCCCATTTCTTTCTCTTACCATTGTTGTTCTTCGTGGCTGCTGATGAGTCAGCCCCGGCTTATGTCGACCCCATGCACAACAGAACGGAACACTTCCCAGCCCTGCACCATCCCCATGATCAATTGTACATCAGACCACTGTGATCCATAAAGTTTTTGTTGGCTGATTTTGGGAAACAGATCACCAGGCTTCAACTATTTTTTTTTTTTTTAGGTTTGGTAATAGATATTTCTACATGCATGATTGTAGATGCAGCTCATATAGAACACAAAGGGGGTGAAGTCAGGGAAACCCCTTAGATACAACCAAACATCTCATAGGATGAAGTTCCTAGGCTAGAAGACAAAGGACCATAGACTTGGGGGACAGCTATGTCAATTGGCACAACATAGTACATAAAGTCAATGTTTTGCATCCTATATTGGTGAGTAGTATCTGGGGTCTTAAAAGCTTGTGGGCAACCATCTAAGATACAACTGTGGATCTCTTCCTGTGTGGAACAAGGGAGAGTGAAAGAAACCAAAGACGCAGGAAGCAGCTATTCCAAAGGACAAATGGACCGAATGAACCATACCCTACTAGATCCCGAGATGAGAAGACCTAGATGGTGGCCAGCCACCATTACCAACTGTTCTGACTGAGATCACATCAGAAGGTCCTGGACAGAGCAGGAGAAAATTGTAGAACAAAAAAATCAAACTCACAAAAATGACAGAGCTTGCTAGTCTGATAGAGGCTGGAGGAGCCCCCAAGACTATGGCCCTAAAACACCATTCTGACCTGGAAATGAAGCCATTCCCAGAGACCACCTCCCAGCCAAACAATAGATAAACACATAAGATAAACAATCACACCCAACAAGAACATATTCCTTAGAACAATCCATTATAAGATGGAAGGCAGGAAGGGGTAGACAATCAGGGTAAAAGAAAATGGGGAAACCAGGGCGGAAATGGGGAGAGTGCTGACACATTATGGGGAATGAAACCAAGGTCATGAAATGCTTTATGTACAAACTATCAAATGGGAAACTAATTTTCTCTGTAAACTTTCATCTAAAGCATGATTAATGTATGTATGTATGTGTGTATATATATATATATAGCCAGCCTTCCTTCCTAGTCCATTTTAGTAGTCTGGAAGCTCTGCTGAAACCTGGTCACCATCATAGCAACACACAAGCCTACAGTGAGAGAGTTAGTGGCTGTGCACCTACTCTTCTGATAATTGAAGAGGTTGTCTCTTATAGATTAATTAATGTCTCAACCCACTTTCAGGAAATAGTTTTATTTTCGATGTTCAAAAGAAGAAATGGTACTTTTATTTTCAGATGGATAATAAATAACAAGATTAATTTAGACTATTAGGCAAGCCCATGAACTATTTTATCAACAATTCCAAGTGGTTCTGAGAATTATGAATTAAATTGAACATTAGACATAGCAGTTGAAAACTAAAAATCTCTGAACCACAGTCTATGACAGTAGCGAGTGGCCACAGTAGTTCATGAACGATGCCTCAGGCCAGGATGCCTGAAGCTGGCCAGAACTACCCGGTGTGAGTGATACCATGGAATAAAGGGCATTAAGCAATGCCAAATTAGTCTCTGTCCCTGTGACCTTGGGGAAGGTACTTTAACTGTTCTCCTTCTCTTTCTTCCATTTTTTCTTTTTCCTGTTGCTCATGAGTCAATTCCAGCACATAGCTACCCAGTAGAACAGAGTAGAACTGACCGATAGAGTTTTTGTGTGTGTGTGTGTGTGTGTGTGTGTGTGTGGGAATCATCTTTTTTTTTTTTTAATTGTGCTTCATGTGAAAGGTACAGCTCAAGTCAATTTCTCATACAAAAATTTATACAGTGTTATCTGACACTAGTTGCAGTCCCTATAATGGGACAGCACTCTCCCCATTTCCACCCCGGGTTTCCCATGTCCGTTGAACCAGCTCCTGTCCCTTTCTGCCTTCTCATCCTTCCTCCAGACAAGAGCTACCAATTTAGTCTCATGTACCTGCTTGAACTAAGAAGCACAGTTTTCACGAGTATTATTTTATATTTTACAGTCCAGTCTAATCTTTGTCTGAAGAGTGGGCTTCTGGAATGGTTCTGGGTTAACAGAGTGTCCGGAGCCATGTCTTCTGGGATTCCTCCAGTCTCAGTCAGACCATTCGATGTGAATTTGAGTTCTGCACCACACTTTTCTCCTGCTCTGTCAGAGACTGTTGTGTTCCTGGTCAGGGTGATCACAGGGGTAGCTGGGCACCATCTAGTTCTTGTGGTCTCAGGCTGATAGAGTCTGGTTTATGCAGCCCTTTAGTCTCTTAGGCTGATATTTTCCTTGTGTCTTTGGTGTTCTTCATACTCCTTTGTTCCGGGTGGATTGGGGCCAATTGATGCATCTTAGATGGTCAGTTGCAAGCTTTTAAAACCCCAGACAGCACTCACCACAGTGGGATATAGAACATTTTCTTAATAAACTTTGTTATAACAATTGACCTAGATGTCCCCTGAAACCATGGTCCCCAGACCCCAGCCCCTGCTACCTCTGTCCCTCGAAGTGTTTGGTTGTGTTCAGGAAACTTTTTAGCTTTTGGTTTAGTTCAGTTGTGCTGATTTCCCTTGTATTGTGTGTTGTCTTTCCCTTCACCTAAAATAATTCTTGTCTACTATCTAGTTAGTGAATTTCTCTCTCCCTCGTAACCATCAAAGAATGTTTTATTCTATGTTTAAACTTTTTCTTGAGTTTCTATAATAGTGGTCTCATACAATGTTTGTCCTTTTGCGACTGACTGATTTCATTCAGCATAATGCCTTCCAGATTCATCCATGTTGTGAGATGTTTCATCATTGTTCTTTATGGTTGTGTAGTATTCCATTGTGTGTATGTATGTACCATAATTTTTTATCCATTCATCTGTTGTTGGGCAAGCCATAGGGTTTCCAGTGAGCAGCTGGTGGATTCAAACTGTCAACCTTTTGGTTAGTGCTGAGCTCTTAACCACTGCACTACCAGGGCTCCTCTCTCTTTCTACTTGACAATATTTTCCCCCATTTTTGTGGTTCCTTCTATATTCAGAACAATGGAAGAGACTAAAGATATAGATCACTTGGCTCGCATTTCTCTCTGACAATCTTTTTCCTGACTTTTGGACCATGTTTCTGAGCACCGATGAGACAAGTGTGTCTACAGGAACTACGGAAAAAAAAAAAAAACCAGTGCCATCGAGTCAATTCTGACTCATAGAGACCCTACAGGACAGAGTAGAACTGCCCCATAGAATTTCCAAGGAGCACCTGGTGGATTTGAACTGCCAACCCTTTGGTTAGCAGCCATAGCACTTAACCACTATGCCACCAGAGTTTCCACAGGAACTATAAAAAAAAAAAAAAAACAAAAAACCTGCATCTTCAGAATTAAACTCTTTACCCTTTCTTCCCCTATAATTCACTCTTCTTTTAATTAATCTACTAGCTCAATTAACTACTTGCAAATTGTCCTGATTCTTTCCTCCATCCCTTTTTATTTTCCATATCCAGTCATTGCATTTTTCTCAATATTTTCCCCTCTCTCATCCCTTCTGCCACTGACTTGACTAAATCACTTTGTACTTTGTTGAAATGGAAGGGGGAGGGGAGTGGCCATTTAAGCCCTGATATTAATAGATTCACACTTTCATTTACGAATTCTTATTTAGCATCTACGCATGTGTCAGGAACTGTGCTAAGCAATGAGAAAAGAGATAGAAGATACTAGCCATTCCTTTTCTGCTTTTTTTTGTTAGTTGCCGTCAAGACAATTCCAACTCATGGTGACCCCATGCAAGTCAGAGCATAACTGAGCTCCACAGAGTTTTCAAGGCTATGATCTTTGGGAAGCAGACCACCAGGCCTGTCTTCTGAGGCACCTCTGGGTAGGTTTGAACTGCCAACCTTTCAGCTAGTAGTCAAGTGCTTAAATGCACTAGGCAGAGACTATCCTTTCCTTATTAAAAAAAAAAAAAAATTTTTTTTCCTTATAGAACTGGATAAATCATTTTTGTTAGGTGCCTTCGAGTTGGCTCCAACTCATAGCAACCCCACGTGAAATAGAATGAAACGTTGCTCTGTCCTGTGCCATCCTCACAACAGTAGGTTTGTTTGAGACCCTGCCACAGCCACTATGTCAATCCATCTTGTTGAGGGTTTTCTTTTTTTCTCTGACACTCTACCAAGCATATGACTCTCTCCAGGAATTGGTCCTTCCTGGTAACAACTCAAAGTAAAAGAGATGAAGTCTCACCAGCCTCACTTCTAAGACGCATTGTGGCTGTACTTTTTCCAGGACAGAGCTTTTTGTTCTTCTGGCCATTCGTGGTATATTCAGTATTCTTCACCAACACCATGTTTCAAATGTGTCAATTCTTCTTTGGTCTTCCTTATTCATTGTCCAGCTTTCATATTCATATGAAGGAATACCATGGCTTGGGTCAGGCACACCCTAGTCCTCAAACTGACATCTTTGTTTTTTAAGAGTTTAAAGAGTTCTTTTGCAGCAGATTTTCCCAGTACAATATGTTGTTCCATTTCTTGACAGCTGTTTCCATTGGCGTTGATTGTGGATTCAAGTAAAAGGAAGTCCTTGACAACTTCAAACTTTTCTCTGTTGCTTATGGGTTCAATTGTGAGAATTTTTGTTTTCTTTACACTGAGGCTTAATCCATACTGAAGGCAATAGTCTTTGATCTTCATCAAAGTGTTTCAAGTCATTTTTGCGTTTAGTTAAAAAAAAGAAAAGGCAGTGTATTTTTTTAAAGGCTTCTTGCTAGAAGGCATCAGGGAGGCTGTGTTAATGGTGATTAACTAGGCAAAGAAGTAGAAAAGATATTCCAAACAAAGGGAATGACATGTACAAAGGCATGGACACAGAGCAATCACAGTGAGTTCAGACTACTGCAAATTGTTCAGCACAGCTGAAGGGTAAGGATAGGAAGAGGTGGTATGAATATTGTCAATGATTTTTAGAAAGTATGGTGGTTTTAAAATATGGCTGCACATTTTCTGACGGTCCTCCCTCCAAATGATGGAACTTCATTCCCCTTCCATTCAATGTGAACCAAATTTAATGCCTTACTTGTAATGACTAGAATGTGGCAGAAAGTGATGCTACGTGACTTCTGAGGCTAGAACCTTTTTTTTAAATAGTATTTTAGATGAAGTTTACAGAACAAACTAGTTTCTCATTGAACAGTTAGTATGCATATTATTTCATGACATTGGTTAACAACCCCACAACACATCAACATTCTCCCTTCTCAACCTGTCCCCTCCTTCCTTCTAGTCCTTGCCCAAGGGCTGGTGTGTCCCTTTAGTCTCATTTTGTTTCATGGGCCTGTTCAATTTCTGGCTGAAGGGTGAACCTCAGGAGTGACTTCATTAATGAGCTGAAAGGGCACCTAGGAGTTATACTCTCAGGGCGTCTCCAGCCTTTGTCAGGTCAGCAAGTCTGGTCTTTCTTTTTGAGCTAGAATTTTGTTCTACATTTTTCTCCAACTCTGTCCAGGACCCTCTACTGAGATCCCTGTCAGAGCAGTCAGTGCTGCTAGCCAGGCACCATCTAGTTGTACTGGGCTCAGTCTGGTGTAGGCCTTGATAGATGTGGCCCGTTAGTCCTTTGGATTAATCTTTCCCTCTTACCTTTAGTTTTCTTCATTCTTTCTTGCTTCAGAAAGGGTGAGACCAGTGGAGTATCCTAGATGGCTGCTCTCAGGCTTTAAGACCCCAGACACCACTCACCAAAGTAGAACATAGAACATTTTCTTTATAAAATATATTATGCCAATTGCAATAGATGTTCCCTGAGACCATGGTCCCCACAGCCCTCAGCCCAGCAATTCAGTCCCTTAGAGAGTTTGGATGTGTCTATGGCACTCCCATGACCTTGCCATGTACAGATTGTGCTGACTTCCCCAGTATTGTGTACTGTCTTGCCCATCACCAAAGTTACCACTTATATATGGTGTACTTGGGTTTCTCCATAACCATCAAAGATTGTTTCTTTTTGTGTGTAAACATTTTCATGAGTTTTTACAGTAGTGGTCTCATATAATATTTGGCCTTTTGTGATTGATTTATTTCACTCATCATAAGGCCCTCCAGATTTATTCATGTTATGACATGCTTCACAGATTCATTGTTGTTCTCTATCATTGCATAATACTCCATTATGCGTATATACCACAGTTTGTTTATCCATTCATCTGTTGATGGGCATATAGGTTGTTTCCATCTTTTTGCTAAAGTGAACAATGCTGCAATTAACACTTGTGTGCATATGTCTATTCGTGCGATGACTCTTATTTCTCTAGGATATATTCCTAGGGGCAGGATTGCTGGATTATATGGTATTTCTATTTCTAAGGAAGTGCCATATGATTTTCCAAAATGGCTGTATCATTTTCCATTCCCACCAGCAGAGCATAACCGTTCCGATGTCCCCACAGCCTCTCCAACATTTGTTATTTCC